>NC_051310.1:84368270-89168270 GCF_015220235.1 Choloepus didactylus | reverse complement strand
ACTTGGGAGAGTCACTTCTGTGCTCTACGTCTCAGTTCCCCCATGAAGGAAATAAGGGTGATTCTACCTGTCACACATTTTGTAAGGGTTATTCAAAAATTATATGTGTCTCTATATTATAGGGATTATGGAAAAATATGCAAGACATGTGTGAAATAATGATTAATAATTTGAGAGCCAGGAACTGAGAAAGTTCAAGACACCCATGTCCCCATTCAAACCTTCCTACTCTTCATGAAGTGAAAATACGTCCTGACAGAAATCCTTGACTGGGCCACCTCCACACCTCCACGTTCATTTGGAAGCTGGAGCTGGTAGCTCTAAAAGCACAGTGAAGTGTGGGTACAGTGGCAGGAGGCCCCGGAGGCTCCAGCAACAGTGCCTGGTTGGTCTTACCCCACTTAACCAGAGAGATGTCTAAACAATATGACGCTACTGCTTAACTGTTTTCTTCTGTCCCACTGTCTTGAGAGCTAAGAAACCGGTCCAATGGTGACAGTGCTACACTGTGACTCAAGGTGGGGAGGGACTGCCTTGCTCAGCAGGGCATGTCAAAATCTTCCGGGGTGACACATAAAAGAATTGCCCTTGACAGCACTTCTCTAGGACGTTCTTTATTGTACGAGGCTAACACAACTGCTCCAATATGTAGAGGAAAAGAAATCTGACCCTACACTCCCCTACCAAGTATATGTTAGCAGTGTGTTCAAGCAACAGGTACAAGAGTAACCCCATGACCATTCGTCATGGACAAGGAAAACCCAAGAGATTCAGATGAAGGGAATAAAAGGAAAAGAGTATCTTATCTAAAGGATCATTAAAACTTTGAAAGAGGTAGCTAGGATGATTGGGGGATTGTTAAGGACAAGAAGAGCACTGTATTCTAGAATGATGATCCTCCCCACAGCAGGGGGCCTGCACCCATCTCTGATGGGTTCCCCTGGAGATCTCATTTTCTAGACCAAGCCCCAGCAGCACCATGTGTAGACAAGGGGTCCCAGACCTTCAAGCGGATGGGTCCAGAATGAGTCTTAATGCTTAAAAGCCCCCATCTGTTAGTGATGCCAGTCTTGAGTCAAGCTCTGGATTGCACCACCCACCAACGGGGTCATCCTAACACCCTGCTATCCCCCACTCCTTACACAGTCTTCCAGTTTCTCCATTCCCCCTTTCCCAGCACAAACTGACTGAGCTAAACAACTGTGATCTGAGAACATTCCTTCCACTTCCGTGATTTTGAACTTCTACTTTTCTAATAAATAGAAGCAAATCACCACACCCTCGGCCTCCCCCTCCCAGTTATCATTCTGAAACAGACCTGGCAAATAGCAAAGCTGGAGGGGCTCTAGGAGACCAAATGATCCATTTGTGTCCCTTGTTCTGTTCCCCTCAGATTCTGAGTAAAGATCTCACCGCCCCCACCTCAAATGTTAATCATTCCATTTGTGTTCTGGTTGCTCTCCAAATGTTTCTGGTGAGCTTCTATGCCTGGATTTTGGGCACACACTGAGCAGGGTTGAAAATACCTCAGTGACAGCTGCACTTCAGGCACTTGGAGAACTCCAGGTCCCACATTGATGGGGCGATGAACCAGCCCTGAAAATAGAGCCCATCTGATGACCTGGAATGAAACATCGGCGGCAGCTGATACGTCTCTTGCACAGCTCACTCCAGGCTCCTGCGTGGAGTGGAACAAAACTGTGCAGAGCTAGGCCTGAGCTGGAGGCCGCCTTCTGCTCTAACGATCCTGGAGTCTGCTTCTGCCACTTAGAAGAGACTGAAGGTGAGATTTTGAGCCTCAGGAAGATGGCCAGTATGAGACTTCTCTGAGGCAGAGAAAACGTGGAGAACAGACAGGGGCCACAGAACCCAGGTCCAGAAGCTCCCCTCACACCTGAAGACTCACCCTATCCACCCCTCATTTTAGGACGAGACCCTGCAGCTGGCAGGGTTTATCAGTGGCTCTTCCCTGTGCTTTCTCACACATCGGAGGAGACTAGAGGTTGTCTTCTTCCTGTATCAGTCCCAAAATCTATGTACTCTCCATACAACTATTAGAGACATTGTTTAGCCTGGCAGTGATGATAAATAAAACATTTCCTCCTTACATTTGTTTTTGAAATTTTTCTCCAAAGATAAAAGCCCAGGGGAAATAATCTTCCCATAGCACTCGCAGTGACTCCTCACAGCAAAGAGCTAAAAACAATGAATGAAAGTGCACATTCATTCTTCTCTCCTCCCAAGGCCATGGAGAATGACTGATAGCAAATAAACACAGAAGAAGTTGCAAAGTCAGTTCTCCTCTTGGCTTCTCTGAGGGCAGGTCCACCACTGCTGAGCCTCTAAATGGCTATTCCCAAATTCAGGGACGTGGGGTGGCTCAGACAGTGCAAGTGGCTGGTCCCAGAGGTCACCAAATTCCAAATCTCAGGACTCCTCGGGTGTCAGAGAATGTCTGGCTCACTTGCATAAGAAAGGGTGAAGTTATTTGCACAGCAGCAAGTACAGAGTTATGGCCTGGGAAGAACAACTAAACCAAGCTTTTGGCAATCTCAAAGGCAAACGCCATTGTATCATCTAATTTGTTTTGGCAGTTGATGGTTCCACAAGTTTGTATTTGGCAAGCATTTTGTCTGGGTGCTGTGAAGAATACAGAAGAAATAGAGATAAGATCACCACTGCTGAAGAAGTTCACATCTGGCTGGCCAGGAAGACAGGACCCATGGTTAGGTCAAATCTGAATGTCAAGCCATGCAGTTCTTCCTATTGGGAAGGTCATTGGAAGGTCAAAGTAGACCAGATTTTTAGAAAAATCTACTCAGAGCTAGCATTTATTTAATAATTACTAGGGGGCAGGCCATGTGCTAAATTCCTCAGAGCACTCTGAGAAAGTTTCTATTATTATCTCCATTTTACAAATGAGTAAATGACACCTAGAAACATTACATAAATTACCAGAGGTCATGGGGAAATCAGGCATCACCCCAGACCTACCTGATCCTAATGCCTATTCTCTTAACCACTTTATTATTATTCTACCTCCCACACTGTTAGCCATTCTCCAAGAGGCCCAGAGAGAGAGGGAGAGGCAGAAGGGGAGGAGGGGAGAGGGGGTAGAGCAAGAGTTAAGGGTAGAAAAGGGGGAGAAAGTCAAAGAGAGAGAGATTGTCCTGGCTTCATTAAAAAAAAAAAAAAAAAAAAATGTTAATTACAATTACCTGAGTGTTTCCTTAACTAAAATAACTTTCATTTGTTTCCTTGTTTCCATCCACATTTGCAAAATTTATCTGATGAACACATGGACATTATAACATATAGCATTCAATACAGTATTAAAAGGATATGTGGAACATATTTGGAGAGCACTTATGCAGAGGAATCAGAGTCCTTGATGTTCTGAGAGTTGCATCACTTCACATTACCAAGGAAGAAGCTGAGGCATTAAAAGAATGAGCAACTTGGTCAAGGACACAGTGAAATTGGGCAAAAGCAGTGGAAACCATGCCTGCACCTGGTATGGTGCTCTCTCCACCACACTGTGCTTTGTGGAATTTTTTCAACGAGGGAAGCACCAGATGCAGATGATGGTTTAGGAAGATTAGGAGAGTGGCAGGGTGCAGGGCAAAAGGAGCTGGGAGAGGCTGGCAGGAGGAAGCCCACTACAAGGAAGCTGGGACAAGGCTCCAGGCTTGCCTTGACCAGGAGGCTGCAGTAGGAAGGAGCAATGAAGAGCAAAATTGGACCAGCCTGAAGGAAGGCATGATAGAACCTGAAGTTTAGTGTGTCTAGAAGAATCTGAAGACCTGGCATGTGTATGGAGCCTGAAAGAGTTAAAGGAGTAAGCGGTTTGTGTTCTGGAAGAGAAGCACAATGGTGAAGCTACTGAGCTTCCTGATGTCAACTGAGGCTGAAGTCCCAGATCCCGAAAGCCAACAGCAGAAGCAGCTGCTTCCTACCCACCCCTCTCCATGTCTGCCTCCACTGCCACAGTTCAGGACACTAAACTAGCAGTACTAAACATTTTCCCCTTCAGCAATACATCTGCCATTTATGTACATGCACAACATGCTCCTCAAATTTTGATGAAATCCATAAAAAATTTACATGGAAGTAAAATGCTATACAATTTTAATCACTGCAGCTACTAACAGGAAGTTCTCATTGTGGGAAGTGTCATAAGTAAGGTAGTCCCTACAGCTCCTGGTGTGCAGTCTGTAATCCTGACCCATTTTCTCCCACTTAAGAAAGCACATCATTACAGTGCCTTTTGACAAACAGAACTAATTAATTTTAATGTAGTCAAATTTATCAATCTTTTTATGATTTGTGCTTTTTGTGTCTTAAGGAATTTTCCCATAGATAAATTCGACTTCATCCAAATAAAAACTTTTGTGCATTAAAAAAAGAAGGAAGCACATAAGATTGCAAGTGAACATGTTTTTGTAGAGAAATAATCTTGATTCTATTTCAATTATTGGAAAATTCACAAACTTTGATTCTTTCATTTTTGTTACTGTTACTTGTGAGACCCAGCCTATGATATCTAAATGCCATGTCTCTGGATAGCCAACCCTGCCTGTTCCTTTAGATATGGTTAACTCCCTAGCCATGCACTGATCCCCTGACTAGAGAGCAGATGTCTCGACACATTCCTAACCTAGACACCACTTTGACCGCAGTCATTTTCTGACTTCCCACCTACTGAGAGAGAGATACCTGACACTGCGCCTTGACCCCAAACATTGTGGGCCAACTGGATCACCTTCTTGATCAAAATCTCTGGTTTTCTTCAGTCAACTCATTTGCTCTTCTGGTCCTCAACTCCTTCACACATTTCACCTTGGACAGGGGTTGTCTGGTGAAAAATCTTTATTATAAATCACATTGATTATTCAATATCCCCTGACAACATAGCCATTAATAAAATGGTAGGAAGAGATTTTAAATGGTGAAAGATAGACACGGGACAGCAAAGCTAGAACTACAAAATGATTATGGCAAAAGAAGGTGAAAGAAGGCAAACACTAATGCTTACAAAAGGATAAAAGCAGAGACTCCAGGCTCCCTCCTCCTTTTACCTTCTCAAACTTTATCCCCACATATTAAACTCATGCTCTTCCCTGTAACAGTGTATCATTTGGACCCCAGCATGCTGTTATTCTGTTCAGAACAGTACTGCTCTCCCTTTACTTAACAGAAATAACTAGGTGAATTTCCTTTGTCAAAAGATACCTTATCTACTTTCACAAGGCTTTACTCCAACCAGCAGACCAATACTCCACAGTTCTTTTCACTTCCAATAGGCCCAGATGCATTTAGAGGCAACACACCCCATACACACACACATACATACACACACACACACACATACACACACACGCAATGGAATCTCAAGGAGGAGGATTCTCTTTTCCAGGAAAATGATGACTTTGCAACTTGGAATTTGAAGACTTTCAAGCAGAGATACAACCAGAAGGAATTTAAGATGTTCCATTCATTCTTAATATATGTATTTTATTCTCATAGGTATGATAAACCTGATATCAATTTATTAAAACCTTAAAATGCCTGTTGATGCAATGACGGTATTTTCCAAATTGAACTGACTAGCATGAATATAGAACAAAAGGACAGAATATTTAAATTCAGGGAGTGTCTTGGAAAAAAAAAAAAGTATATGGCCACTGCACCTGTTGTCTGAGCACATTTTCCTAACCATCGCCCAAGGAGAAATTTCCTCATATACTCATTGTCATTTCCCTCAACTGTTGAATTAATGCTTCAGATTTACACCTGCCACAGTCTTTAAAAGAGGAAGCCATGTGTACTCACCCCCTGAATTATAAAATTTGTAGCTCAGAATCACTCATATTCCTTTTCTGTTATTGATTTTTATGTCTAAGTGGGTGTTCCTGCCTCTCTTTAACTAAATTCTGATTCATGGGCCCAGGATCACAGAGTTTGATGGTTTAGAAGGACAAGGAATCCAATCAGATGCTGAAAGGGGAAGAGAGTCACAAGCCAGAAAGCTTTTCAGATGTATTCTGTCCAGTTGTCTAATGCACATGTCCACTTCAAAAGAAAATCTGTATCTAGTTGACTAAGGAAACAACCTAAAATAAAAGGAAACACATTTTTTTTTAATGAGAGAAGAGTTATCTCCTGCAAAGTGCTGCCCAAATCCCTACAATATCAGATGTTTACTCGAATTGTGAAACATGCTAACGGATTCAGGAGAAAATGGGTTCACTAATGGGCCTTAGAAAATCATCCCTGTCATCTTACAGCTGTGAGTACGAGACGGCAGGCCTCTTACCCAAAGGGCAGGTTGTTTTTGTGAGTCAAAGGACCCTTAGGTTATATAACATCCTCCCAACCAAGTTTGTTTGGTACTTGCCCAACTCCATCATTTATTCATCCTGCATTCAAACTCAGTATTTATTAAGCACCTCTTCTGCACCAGGTCCTAGTAAGCAAGATGTGGTTGCCACTGAGGAAGTTCATAGACTACCTGGGGAGAGAAACACAAAACTGCTGGCCTATGAAGAGGATGGATTGGAGCCCAGCATACCAGCACGGGGGACCAGTGGGACACTATTGTGGTGACCTCTGAAGGCAGTGATGAGGGCCCAACTACTGGGGTGATGATTACAAGAAGGAAGCAGGGACGGATTCAAGACATAAAGAAATATGTAATGGGTAAAATCATATGACTGGATGCATGAGGTGAATGAAAAGGGGGTTGCTGAATGCCTCCCACATTTTTTTGACTTGAGTCACTGGTAATAACCAAGATAAGAAATTCAATGTAGTGAAGAAAATACACAAGTAATCCATAATACAAGTTAGAATGGGAAAAGCAAGAGAGAGAGTCACACATACCTGCTCTGAGGAAAAAGAAGTGAGATACACTCAGTCAGAAGACCTGGATGACTTCATGATGGAAGTGACATCTGAACGGTGAAAATGGGGGGCAAGCATTCTGGGTAAAGGTCCCACCATGGGCAAAGGAAGAGGTCAGAGTGTTTGGGGGTTTGAGAGTAGCTCAGTGTGACTAAAGCAGAGGATGGGGAAAGGATGGACGGCAGGAGGTGAGGATGGAGAGGCTGGCACACTTCCTGAGTAGGGCTTCAAAAGCCTTGGTGAAGGATTTGGACTGCCTCCTACAGCAGAGGGAGAGAGCAGAGGCTTCTGACCAAAAGCGTGACAAGATCAAAGCCGAGATTTAGAAGATAACTTCCCATTTTTTAGAATCAGTGTGACTTATCCTCCTGAGTAAATACTGGCATATTCCAAAAGTGGAGAAATCAATCCCACTGCTTTGGAGACTTGAAAATGAATACAAATGAAATGAAATAAAAACACTTCCATGACCACTAGTTGGCCTCTCTCCAAGAAGAGCAGATGGAAAGAGGCGGGCATTGAAAATGCTTGCCCTTTTATACTGAACGGTGACCAAGTTACCCCGCAGAGCCTGCTAGGTGGGTCTTCGATCAATTGTTGGTCACTAAGGGGTGTTAATCACCAGAAAATATTTCTACCCCTAGTGGAAAGGGAGAGCTTTCCGGAGAAGCTGGGGTGAGAAGCCGGCCTTCTGGCATCCTCTTGCAAAGGGGTTTGCAGGTGGAGAGAGAGAGGGAATGGGACTGAGGACCCTCACCCTGCTCCTGGCAAACTCAGCCTCTATCTCAGAAAGGAGCTGGCCAGCAGACAGGCACCCAAGGGGACTGAGCAGACCTTTGCCACTTGTCCACAGTGTTCCTCATGGCACTGAATTAAATCCAGCCAGTTGGCACCGGGTTTGTACAAGTGACATGCAGGATTTCAGAGGAAGGAAATGGTACAGGGGATGAGGAAAGTCCCAGGAATCCTGCAGGCCCAAAAGCAATAAATGCTAGAAGCACAAATCCCAGAGCCAACAGTCATGGTGTTCTGACACAGGCAGTACCTACAAATCCCATGTCTGGCTTCCTCGAGTCTGCAGGCCAAATGGAATTTATCTAGTTACACATCAGTCTCCCTCAATTTGGACTCCCTGAGGATAAAGACCACCTGGACTCCATCTTCCAGTCAGAACCTAGAACAGGGCCTGTTACGTAACAGACTAAAAGACATAGAGACCGACAGACTTGGATACAAGAGGGAAGGAGCAGGGCAGGAGGGCTAGAGCCTCAAACAAATTATGCCAACAACTTAATGTCCATTAGTATTGGGTGACTTTAATGAATCATGTCTATATAAATTATTCTACTCTATACCTACATATTTATCTATTTCCTTCTGAACCCTCATTAGGAATAGTTACAAAAAAATCCAGGCCATTTCCTTTTTTTGTTGTTCCTAACATTAACTGCAGTTTGGGAGTATTTTGCTTATTGGACTTTATTTTTTTTATATAGGAATATATGCTAAGACCCCATGTAGGACATGTTGGGGTTTTTACACCACCCCCCTGCATCCACTCCATGTACTACTAGCAACAGTGACCCAATTCCATTAGGGAAATTAACTTGCCCTAATCTGCTGGGCAGCACTGTGAACCAGAGTGACATGCCTCCTCTAGTTGAGGGGTAAAGCACATCATCAAGGACAGACAAATTTAACTAACTCTCTCCCTCCCTCTCCCTTGCTTACTCTCTCTCTCTTTCAGGACTTTGTACCTTGAGCACAGTGATGCAAGGAAGAAAGAAAGAATCAGAACTTTATTATAAATAATCACCTGCTTCATTATTCCCAAAATAATCCACAAACATAAAAAAAAAACAAAACAAAACAAAACAGTAATTCCACATCACTCCCAGGAAGGTGGGGCATGAGGGGTACACCAATGAATCGAGTATTATAACCAAATTCTTTACCATGGAGAGGTCTAAGGTCTAGGAAATACGGCCACACCTTCCATTCTTCCACCATCCCACTGCCTTAAAACTTTTGATATAAACCAACAAGGGCTTAGTCAATTATTATGTGGGAGTGGGGAGAGACACAGAAGAGAAATAAAAGCTACAATCCTTGCCTTTTGTATGCTTTCCTAGTACATGTCAGGCAACTGTGCATATATTACACAATTTAATGTACAAACTCACCACATAGGTACTATTATGCCCATTTCCAAATACAAATGGGGAAATGAAGTACAGGGGAAAACAGCAGTGTATTTCCTGGGTTGTATTCTGAAATGGGTGTAGCACACCATGGAAATAATGTTGTCAGTGGATGGAGTTGTTTGGCCAATGCAACCCCCTGGGGTCATTATATAGAAGATAGGTGGTTATCTTTAGACACACTAAGACAGGTATTTATTCATAAAATTCAAATGTATTGAGCATGAAGCAGCTAAACAATAATACCACATATAACAGGAAATTAACTACCCAAAATGCAACGATCAATTTCTAAGACAATACCATCCAATGGGCTGGATACTGAATTTATGAGCCCTATGCATGTCCTTATACCTGTTACATCTTGGAAGCAAAATAACAGGATAAAGTATCTGCTGGGCATGCAGGTAATAAGGCGCTCCTTCTCTAATATGATGCCACCGCCTCTTGTGAGGTACTGACATCAGGGCCCCCAAAGAAAGTGTCATTTTTGGGAGCTGGGCCTGATGGAGTGCCTCTGGAAATCCCTTGACCTGTTTCCTTAAGTGATAAGAAATATGTAGATGACTTGGTTCATCGGAACTGATTCATTCCAGCAGAAGTGCCCTATGAGTGAAGTCCTGGATTCCTAATGTGTAACAGTCCCAAACCTCTAGCCTTTTCCTTGTGCCTGTAAGCTCCTGAGAAACTTCCAATGGGTTCAGTTTTTTTGCTTGCAACCAAGCACTCAACCTCCTAGAGGCCCAAAATGAGAAGTGAAGAAACAAATCACCAGGCTGTAAATGGATGTGCCAGTCACATTCAGTATGTATTATGGTCTTCGGGGGCTGAATCTCTAAGCCTCTTTCAATCGACAATCATTTAGTGAGAACCCACTATGTTCAGCACCCCCATGCCAACAATTTTCAGAGAAAGAGAGAAGGAAAAAACCATTCTCCCCTTTTCTGTCTATCCTGTTCTTAAACATCCCCTTCAGTTTACTTGGCCCACAGGAGCTATTGGCACAGGTTACAATTGTCAGCTTTCCTGTGATTTGGTATTAAATAATTTCCTAAAACTTGCTAAGTATGGCAACATGCTGCTTTAATTGTTGTTACTCTCTTGTTCCAAGATTTTGGAACACATATTCTCAGAGGCTGAGTTAAGTGAACACAGACTACCTAAAGGGCTACTGTGGGCAGCACAGAAATGAAGTCATCTCACATAAGAAATGTAGCACACTTTTGATCATTTGTGTCTAACCACACTAAACGAAGCACAGTGAAAAGGTACAGTTTTTAGCATTTATCATGATTGTTCTAATATTAGCTTCTGTTTCGTGACCACTATGTAGCAGCAACTATTTTAGGTTCTTTTTCTTTAACTCATTTCACCCTCAGCAGTGAGGATTCAATTCGTGGATGCTGCATAATGACCCCAAAGCCTCTTGGCTATCAAGTAGGGGGAGCAGGAATTTAAATTCAGGTCTTTCCACTTTTAAAGCCCATTTCCCTAGCCTCCCTTAATAATCCCTCTAAAAATGAGTGACTTTCTGAGATATGTAGTACCTCAAAGGTGGTTTAATTCCAGCTTCTCTTTTTATATATGAGCACACTGAGACCCAGGGCTCTATAATTTTCCCAAGATCTTAGGTGAATCAGCATCAGAATAAAGACTAGATCTCCTGAAGCTCAATATTTCCCCTTCCACTACTCCACCCTAAGAAAAAAATTCCCTAAGCACCTCATGTTGCATAGTAAATTGATTCCTTTCTTATCTATTTGAATCTTACAAATAATTAACCTCGTATGAGGCATAAATTAACTCCTATTCCTCTTTCCTTCTCTCCCTCATTCCTGTCTTTTCAGCTCCTCTTTATTTCGAACCATCTCCAAGTTCCTACTGCCCTTTTGCTAGCGCAGCTGCCGGCCCAGGTTGTAGCAGGTCCATTTGGGGAGTATGGAGTCATTCGGGAGTGGCCAGGAACAGCAGGGACATCAGGAGAAGAGCTGAGTGCGGCTGTTTCAAGGGCAAAGGAACAGCTGGTACTTCAGGCAGCCACAGCCAGCATCCAGAGGGCAAATCGGGCCCAGGGGAATGAGAGAGTAGACGTTCAGCCACAGCTCTCCAGCAACCAGAAAGAGCCAGAGCCTGACAAGGCTTAACTGTCCCCGTAGAATCATTGCTTGGATGAACAGGTGTTCCCCAGAGCTGACTGGGAAGGTCAGTTCCTAGCAGGGATGTGGAAAGGGGCCCACTGAGCAGGGAATTGCAGTCATACAAAGACTAAGAAACAACCAGACCCCTGCAAAGCAGCAGGAGTACCAACCTGGGGTGGAGGTACTTGATCCTGGGGGGATAAGAGACACATGACCTGCAGCCAGTCAGAGCTGAAGGCAGCATGATATAGAGCAGTGCTACTCAAAAGGTGGTCCTTATATGAAAAGCATCAGTATTATATGGAAGCTTATCAAAATGCAAATTCTCAGATCCCATTCCAAACCTACTGAATCAGAGTCTGCAGCCTAACAAGATCCCCAGGTGATTCCTATGCACATTAAAGTTTGAGAAATTCCAGTCTGAGATATTGGTTCTCAGAATGCAACTCCCTGACCAGCAGCAGCAGCATCACCTACGAATTCCCAGAAATGCAAAATGTCAGGCCCTACCACAGACTTCTGGGGCGGTGATGGGTGAAGCTCAGAAAACTGCTTTAATGAGCCATCCAGGTGATTCTGATGCACATTAGAATTTGAGAAGCACTGATTTAGGGTGCAGCTTATGCATTTTGGAGGAAAATAGTTTGGAGGAATCTCAAGAACATTCTATTCAGAGCTTGAAAGGAGGACCCAGAAATTTGGCCCTAGCCAGCCAAGTCTTGGGCTGCTCCAGCCTCTGACACACTTACCCAACTGTCACTTAGCTTCTACCCACAGCCATCAGCCCCAGAATGCAGGCTTCCCCCACTGGTCCAGGGACTCCTAAGTTTCAGATCTGAGCTGATTGGAGGTCACTGCATTTCCTAGTGGTCGTTCCACATTAGTGCACCAGGTAAACCAGAGCCCAGGTGAAAGAAGAAACGTTGAGAAATGTAATCTAGCCACCAGATGGGGCCTCCTCACCCTTAAAGACCAGATATAACCCATTAGAGCTTCGCTCCCCGACCTGTGGAAATGCTGAATTCTCCTCCAAGATTGCTGGGCATTCCTAAAAAGCTTGTAATCTCAGTGTGATGGTTTGAAGCCATATGTACCCCAGAAAAGATCATGTTCTTTTAATCCATTCCTATGGGTGCAGACTTACTGCAGGTGGGATCTTTTGATTAGGTTATTTCAATTGAGATGTGACCCACCTCATTCGAGGTGGGTCTTAATCCTTTACTGGAGTCCTTTATAAGATGATAAAAGGCAGAAAAAAGCCCCAGAGAAGCTAAGAGAGACAGAAGCTAAAAGAGAGAAACACAACAGAAGCTCAGGAAGGAAGCCACTGAAGCCAGAACCTTGAAGGAACAAAACCCAGGAGAGAAGGACCAGCAGACGTCGCCAAGCGCCTTGCTGCTATCTGACAGAGGAGCCCAAGCTCGCCAGTAGCCAATCTATACAGTCCAGGTATCATCCTATTGATGACTTGATTTGGACATTTTCACGGCCTCAGAATTGTAAACTTGTAAGTTAATAACTTCCCATTGTAAAAGCCAACCCATTTCTGGTATATTGCACTTCATAAGCCTTAGCAAACTAAAATACTCAGCATCCCTTCCAGTTCCAAGTTCCTACGGCTGAATCGATTCAGCACATGGATAACCTCAGCCATCCTTACGCACAGCTCCTGTGCTCCACAGCATCAGCCCAGGCATGGAACCCAGCACATTTGTGAATTTTATTAAAAAAAAAAAAAACTCCCATTGGAACTTTCCATATTATTTTTTCTATTTTTTAATTAAGTAATTCTCAGGAAGAACATGAACAAGGTAAAAACTGCAAGCAATACCAATATTCTGTTGTGAACCCCAGTTCTCCTTTGAATCAACCACTCTATTCAGTCTCTAAGAGAGTCTACCAGGGTATTTTTTGCATATGTAACAATATCACCAAAAGTTAAGTTTTCTAACTCAACTAACAGAGGTCTACTGCATTGGGTTTTTTGTTTTTTATTTTTATTGTGATAACATTTATAGCACAAAACATCCCATTGTAACCATTTTTAAAGTGTACGCTCAGTGGAATTAATTATATTCCCAATGTTGTGTTACTGTTCCCACCATTCATTACCAAAACTTTATCATCCCAAACAGAAATTCTGTACTCATTAAGTAATAACTCCTCATTCCCTCTGACTCCTCACCTCCAATAACCTATACTCTACTTTCTGTCTCTGTGAATGTGCTTATTCTAGATATTTCATATAAGTAAAATATTTATGCTTTTGTGTCTGATTCATTTCATTCAACAAGTCTTCAAGGTCCATCCAGGTTGTAGCATGCATCAGAACTTCATTCCTTTTTACAACCGAATAATATTCCATTGTATGTATATACTGCATTTTGTTTATCCATTCATTTGTGGATGAACATGGGTTGTTTCCACCTTTTGGCTATTGTGAATAGTGCTGCTATGAACACTGGTGTACAAGTATCAGTTTGAGTTCCTGTTTTCAATACTTTTGGGTATATACTTAGAAGTGAGGTTACTCGGTTATATGGTAATTCTGTTTTATTTTTTGAGGAACCACCAAACTGTTCTCCACAGTGGCTCAACCATTTTACATTCCCACCAACAATATATAAGGGTTCCAATTTCTCCACCAACATTTTTCATTCTCCAATTTTTAAATAATAGCCACCTAGTGGGTGTGAAGTGGTATCACACTATGGTTTTGATTGCATTTCCCTGGTGACCAATGATGTTGAGCATCTTTTCATATGCTTATTGGTCATTTCTATATCTTCTTTGGAGAAATGTCTATTCAAATCCTTTGGCCACTTATAATTGGGTTGTTTGTCTCTTTGTTGTACAATTGTAGCTGTTCTGAACATAGTCTGGTTATTAGACCCTTACAAGGTATATGATATGAAAATATTTTCTCCCATCCTTTAGGTTGTCTTTCACTTTCTTGATAATGTCTTCTGATGCACAAAAGTTCTTAATTTTGATGAAGTCTGATTTATCTATTTTTTCTTCTGTTGCTTGGGCTTTTGGTCTCATATCTAAGAATTCATTGCTGAATCTAAAATCATAAAAAGTTTCCCCTATGTTTTCTTCCAAAAGTTTTATGGTTCTTATATCTAGGTCATTGACCTATTTTGAGTTAATTTTTGTATATGGTGTGAGGTAGGGGTCTATCTTCATTTTTTTGCATGTGGCCATCCCCTTTGAGACTTTGTAGGTAACAGACTCTCTTGAAGGTATTTGAGGAAGGTAGTTATATCATAGAAACACAAATTATCTCTAACTGAATAAAATCATCCCCATTCTTAAAAGTCTTCAGCAACCACCACAATGCTTTACCACCCTCTCCTCCCCACTTCTCACCTCACTCGTATCTTCTATTTGCTCCTCTCTTCTTCCCCCTCTGCCACCAAATACCTGCTTATTTATAATGCAGAGAAATTTGTTTCTTGACTCTCACGGAACTATGCCCTCAGCATCTCACCTTCTATCCCAAGCAGAATATTTTCCTAAATAAAATAAAGTTTCCTTCTTAAGAGGAAGTCCAGTGCCAACTAAGATAGATGCTAGGTAGATAGATAGATAATAGACAGACAGAGAGATGGGATGGATTCTTTCTCCACTGAAACACAGAGCCATTCCCCCTTCACATTCACTCCCCTAGAGTCATGATCAACCCTCCTTGTCCCACTTTCTTACTTTAACTCTGAGATATCTTCTTTCATTTATAGTAACTCAGGTTATTTTTCTTACTTTGTCTGAGCCCAAACCTCCTTCCTGGGATTTCTGTTTTATACAAGGCTAACTATGACCCACATCACAGCCAGGAATCACATCAACTTTACAAGATAGCTGTCAGCTTTACACAAAAGCTAAAATCCAGAAATATCCTTAATGTAAAGGCTGAGGTTCCCTTCTAACACCTAGTCTTAGAATCCTAAAGGGAGAGGAGCTCTGTAATGACAACTCTCCTCTCCTTTCCATTCCTAACACCAGCATCCTAGCATAGGACTCTCACTATCCTTTCCTTGAATACTAAAATAGCATTGTAAATTATTTCCCCATTTTCAGTCCCTTAATATCCACCCCACCCCACCCTATTGCCACCAGCTCATCCTTTTTCCACACTGATAGTCAACCCCATGCTCACAAACCTTTGGTGGCTTCCAGTTGCTTCTAGAATAACACCAACCTTCCCCAGCTTAAAATAAGAAAGAAGTGGCAAAAGGAAGATGAAAAAAATAGAAAGCTGGGGCAGAGGGAAAGGTAAGCATTGATATGTCAGTATGGAGAGGAAAGAGACAGAGTTGGTATCCACGCAAATCAGAGAACATGGGGTGCTGGCCATTAAGGTAACTCATTAGAGGAGTTAAAATATTTGGGGTCTCTGTCACTCAATAAGAGCTGCCTCCAGAATTAGACCTCTGAACACACTAATTATGGAAACAGTTGGAACAAGAGAACAGGTAGGGACATGTCTGACGTGAGGCATGTGAAAAATAAGCCAGGTTGAAGGCCAGTTTGTAAAGGGACTTAAATATGTGCTTTCTAATGAAATGTTTTCATGTTGTTCTTGCTACACATCCCTGAGACAAAGGGCCGACTAAGCAGCCAGTTTGGGGACTTTATTTCCAGAATAAACTCCATGCAGTTCACTTCTTTGCTTGAACACTCAGTAAATATTTTATTTACCGAATGTATTTGCAGTCCCTGATTTGGTTGTCAGTATAGCTGTTGCCTGTGCTCCAGAGCAATGCTGCCCCAGGTGGTAAACTCTCGAAGGTCAGGTACTCAGCTCTGTCAGTTAAATTATTGTGTGTGGCCCCATTACAGCCAAAGAGCTATACGGTATCATTTTGATTTTGCTAATAAAGGGCTGGGAGTTGTTGAAGGAACAATTTTGTGGGCTGAAAAGATGCTAGTTAAGAGCATAGCATCCCTTGGCCACCTGCAGTGAAAAAAATCATGGCTTTTCCTATGCTCAAAGGCCAAGCTTAACTCTAGGGGAAATTTAAGGAGCTGAAAATTGAAAAGCATAGACAGGAAAGGGAGAAAGTCAGGCCATTCATCCTAAAGGAAGTGGCAGCTACTCAGTCACTGTTTCACTGGTCAAAGGGAGAAAAGCATTATTCAGGGAGGCTGGTAAGGAGGAAAAGTGTCCTACAAGCATAGCGCAAACCAGGGTCAGATTTGGAATTAGAAAGACTTGGATTTGACCCCTTATTCTTGTTACTTACCAGTTGACTGATTAGGTCAATTTATGTAATAAGTCTTAGTTTCCTCATCTGTAAAATAGGGCTCAAACTACCCACCACAAAGGTGTGTTGGGAGAATAAAGTGGGCTAAAAGACATGAAAGTATCAAGTGCCTGATCAGTTCTCAAGAAGGGCTGTTTCCTTCCATCCTTCATTTCTCTTCCTCATTCCAAAAACCGGCTCTCCCCCAGAAGGATGTCACCAATGAACTCTGACACAGATTTGAGTACTTGCAAATAATCCTTTGGGAACTATCCAGTTAAAAAATGAGATCACTAAGACGCCAATTTCATCCTCAGCTTCTGGGGGATTATTCAAACAGTAGTGGGGTATAAGTATGTAAAGATGACTGACATTTCAATGGCCCCGTTCATCCTTTGCTCAAAAATTTTTCCAAAAGCCTGTTGCGCCCCCCACACACACATACACACAAAACAGGCATTTCACCAATCTCTGAAATTATGCCACCACCACCCCACCCCCTATGAGTAACACAGTGTCTGCTTAGCTGTCTCAGAAATTCAGGAAACAAAGTTCACAAGAATTCTGAAAGGAATAGAGAGCCAGGACATGATGATTTGCTTGGGCTCTAGCCAAGGTGCTGTTCAAAATTTTGGCAATGGCTTTAGTGACATATGCTAGAAGTCCCCAGACAAACCCCCTGCCAGGTACCTTCACTCCCCAACCTCCAGGTGCTTCTATCCCACAAGACTGAGCTGAGATTTGAGCCTTTAAAAGAACCATCATGTGGACCTCAGCTAACTTTTCTGTGGACACCTACACTGAGAGACACTTTCTGGTGACCCCGTATAGGCAGAAAAACAACTGTGCTGGCAGGAAAAAACACCATGTCTACATCTGGCAAAACACAGCCTCCCACAGGGTGCCTCCTGGAGCCCCTGCTGACTCAGAGGAGAATGTCACCTCCTGAGTCACCAATACTGCTCTGGCCAGCTGGCACTGCTTCTCCCCAAAATCTCCTCCTCAGACCCTGACAAGCTATTCAATGAGAACACAGCCTGAGGCTTCTAAGAGACGTTTCAACCTTCTAGATGCTTGCTTTACTGTTGATCCCCAAAATAAGTCAAGCACTTCTGACCATTTTTTTGACCATCTTAGGTCAATAAAATAATTTGGGAATAATTTGACATCTAACCTAGAAGGACACACATTCTTTATGTAGGTGTGATTAATTTTGATTAAGAAATATCCACCCACAGCAGACTTGAAATTTACCATACGTGGGCCCTCTAGCAAACAGAGGATTGTTTTGGGATAAGGAGTGGATGGAGCACCCCTCCTTCTTTGGGATCCCTGGTCTGTGTGCATTCTTATTCAACTGATCCAGCCAGAGCAAGGTGTGACCAAGGAGCTATTACAGCCCAGAAGGTTAAACTCTGAACAATAACTGGATGTGGAAATTACACAGAGCCAGAATAACTACATGAGGAAAACTTCAGAAACACTGGAATTTAGTTCAATAAAGCAGATCCTTAGTTGAGGTTTTCTTTAACTTTCAATTAGACTTGTGGCCTCTTAATCATTAACCAGTGTAAAACAGGTATTTATTGAGCACTGAGTGAGAGCATGGCATGCCGCAAAAACAACCAGCTTTAAAACCTGGGTTTGACCTCCCTCTACTTCAGGTCTCGCATCAGTAAAAAGAGGAATAATATCACATCCAGCACATACGGTTATTGTCAGGATTAAACATATTGTTGTAGATTGCACTATTTGCCCCAGTCTTCGTTTCCCCCTCATGCTACGCCAAATTACTTTGCAGCCATCCCCACACCACCTACCATGTATTTCCCCACCCCAACTTTGAAACCGTTTGGCCATCTAACTTGCTCTGACCTATTGAATGAGGTGGACATGTCAGTGTGCCAATTCCTAGCACAGGCTATTCTCTTGTGCCTCTACACAGCCAGGAGAAGAGCAAGCCTTTGCTAGGCTGCTGGTGGAGAAGGGTGAGAGACACATGGAGCAGAGCCACCCTATCCGCTACAGCCTGAAACAGAGCTCTCTCAGCTAGCTCACTGACCTACAGTGAGAAGAGGAGCCACCCAGCCAAGCCCAGCCCAGCCCAACCTAAATCATCCAAACCCCAGACAGACAAGGGAATAATAATAAATGACTGAGGTTTTTTAAACTACTGAATTTGCGGGTGGTTTGTTATACAGTATTACTGTGACAAAAGCTAACCAATACATTTATTTTTACTTTACACACACACACACACACACACACACACACACACAGCATCTTTCAGAGAACCAAGTATGTAGTAGCTGATCAATAAACGGTGATTTCCTTCGCCCTCCTACTGCATTCCAGGTACTGTGCTATATGTTCGGAATGCAGCGCTGAATAGAACTCAGAACCACAAGAAGCATCCAGGCTTATAGAAGAAAAACTATAAGATACTGGTTCCAAGTCATAGGTCCCTCACAAAAAATTAATGGAAGCCATAGAAAGAAAAAGCAATGAACAATACATTCTTTTCTGCAATTTTCCTCTAAAACATGACAAAATAGATGTTCTTCCAAAAGAAGGATTTCTTTTCTACATGCCAAGACTATATCCTCCAGATACTTTCATGAGCCTAAAAGAAAGACTCCTTAAAGACAGGGAGAACTTTTTTGGTTATGTCTATTCTTTGCTTTATATGAGGTTTTTATTAGAGACTCTTCAGGAACCAGCCTGGTTTGGTGGAGTCGGAGAGTGCTGCAAACCTAACTAACTTGAGCTTCAAGCAGAAGGCCTTCAAGGGAGATAAAAGGACTTTTTCTTTTTTATCAATGTTGTAGAAAGTAGTACAAAAGAGTACCTATTTTTCTGAAGACAAAAAGTGTACTCTCTGCAGTCGCCTGCCCTCATGAAAGGAAACAGTTCTTGATAGGGACTTTGTCTGCAAGGGAAGAATCAAATCCACTAGGAGGTAAAGCACGAAGATATTAGAGATTTTATCACAAGCCATGTAATGCCTGTCATCGAACATTCATCCAGTAATGGTACAGCCCAATAACACCCTTCTGTGTTCTTAAACTTCTCCTGTCAGAGAAGCTTTAAGGATAGTTTCTATTCTTTGCCCCTTTGAAATGACCATTCAGTGGTTGGCCGTGAAAGCAGCCTCAGCCTGACAGAGAATTATTGGCTTTTTACTTGTCAGCTCAGGGAAGATATCTACACGATGCCACTAGCAGCCGAGGTGGCAGGCAGACAAAAGGGCAACAAAATGTGAAGCTCAAAGCCCAGAGGGAATAGTGTTGTCCAGAATCCACTCATGCCTCAATTCCAGTGAGAGCTGGTCACCTCCAGGAGAGTGACCAGTTTTAGGAGGGAGGCCTGGAAGGTGTGTTTGTGTAACCAGGTACAGTACAGGGGAAATCAGAGCCCTGAGCAGCACCTCCTCACTTAGGTGAACACAGAATTCCCCTCCAACTGAGTGGCTCCACACCACTGTGTCTTTCTTCTTATATTACAGATTAGAAAACGTTTTCATCTACTTGAGTTCCTTAAGCCTTACCACACCCTAATGTGACATATGAAATTGCAGCTATTTGAACAGTTTAAACCTTCAAAAATTGCAATGACAAATGGTTCGACCAAAAAAGTACTAATTTTTTTTGAGTCAGGTTTATACACAGTACAGTTCAAGCTTTTGTAATATATGGTTGTAAGAATTTGGGGCAAAGGCACACAGTGTGTAACTGCCACCACAATTAAGACGTAGAACATTTCCTTAACCCCAGAAAAGTGCCCTCAAGCCCCTGTGTAGTCAATCCCCCTCACCCCACACCAAGGCCCCTGCCAACCACTGATCTGTTTTCCACCCCCATAGTTTTGCCTTTCTGGAATGCCTGCTGAATCTGGCTTCTTTCACTTAGTATAATGCACTTGAGACTCATCCATGTTGTTGTGGGTATCAGCAATTTGTTCCATTTTATTAATGAGCAGAATTCCCTTATACGGATTCACCACAATTTGTTTATCCATTCACCAATGTTTGACGTGGGTTGTTTCCAGTCTAGGGTGATACAGAATAAAGCTGATAAACATATGCATGCAGGATTTTGTGTGGGTGTATACTTCCATTTCTCTTGGATAAATACCTAGGAGTAGGATTGCTTGGCCATAAGATGTATATTTAACTTTAGAAGAAATGGTCAAACTATTTTCCAAAGTGACTGTTTCACTCTGCATTCCCAACAGCAGTGCATGAGAGCTCCAACTGTTCCACATCTTTGCCAACACTGGTATTGTCAAATTTGGGGTAAAAAAAGGTTAGCCATTCTAATAGGTATGTAGTAACACATGATAGTGGCTTTTAGTTTCCACTTCCCTAATAATTACTGATGTTGAGCATCTTCACAAGTGCTTACTTTCTACCAATATATATTTTGTTGAAGGTATATGCTCCAGTCTTTTGCCCACTTTTTAAAACTGTGTTGTTTGCTTTCTTATTACTGTGAGAGTTCTTTATATATTCTTATTACTAGTCCTTTATCAAGTATGTGTTTTGCAAATATTTTCTCCCAGACTGCATCTTTCCCTTTCATTTCTTCAACAGTGTCTTTTGAAGAGCATAAGTTTTTCATTTTGATGAAGTCCAATTTATCATTTTTTTTTCCTTTTATGGTCCATGCTCTCTGTGTTCTATATAGGAAATCTTTGCCTAACCTAAGGTCAGAGAGATTTTCTCCTATGTTTTCTTCTAGAGGTTTTATAGTTTCTGGTTTTACATTTAGGTCTAGAATCAATGTTGAGTTAAATTTTGTATAGAGTGCAACGTATAGGTCAAGATTCTCTTTGTTTTTGTTTTTTCTTTTTTGCATATGGATATTCAATTATTCCAGCATCATTTGTTGAAAAGACCATCCTCATCCATTGATCTGCCTTGAAATCTTTAACAAAAATCAATTAATCATATATGTGTGGGTCTATTTCTAAACTGCATTCTGTTCCATTGATCTATGTGTCTATCCTTTTTCCAACACCATACTATCTTGATTACTGAAGCTTTGTAGTAAGTATTGAAATCAGGCATCGGAGTCCTAAAACTTTGTGTTATTTTTTTCAAATTTGTTTTGGCTATTCCAGTTGTTTTATTTCCCATATAAATTTTTAAATCAGCTATAAGTAAGCCTGGCTACTATTTTTAAGATGACAGAGCGACTTACACAAGGTTACAGTTAATGTGTCAGAGCAAGCTCATGGATCCAAGTTCACGATCTGACATGGAAGGAACCAGAGGACTAAAGGACGACATCATTATCGCAGAGGGTCTGAGGACTCATTCATGGCAGGTCCTGCCAAGCTTGCCAAAGGTCAGGACTTCTGGCTCTCAATGCACTGGGAAGAAAACCGACCCTGTCTCCAGTCACTCAGCCCCTGCCTTGCCTTCTCAGGGAAGGGCAGACAATCAAACAGTATCTGGAATAAATCATGCAGTCATAGACCCTGTGTCTGGGGATCCAAGGTTGAGCCCTGACTCTCATGGAGCTATGAATTCCTACTTTAATAAGCCCTGCCCTGTTCCAAGTCCATTCAACCAAGCTTCTGTCTCAGTTTCCTGGTTAGCATTCCCATTCCCCACTGGAAAAGAAGCCCAGCTCTGAATCCTCTTGCTAGTGCTCTGACACCCAGCATCACTACCTCTAGGCCTCTCCACTAAGGGGCTGTTGCCTCTCTGCTGTCACTGGCTGGGGCTCTGAAGCAATGCATGCTCAAGACCAGAGCCTTGCTTCCTGTGCCTTTGCCTGTTTCTATCCCCATGGGTGGCCCATCACTGGACTCTTCCTCTTGTCTCTATACCTTTCCCAAATCAAACCCAGCTTTATTCTGCTCTGTTGGACAGTTTCTGGAAAGTATCCCTTTCTGCCACCTCAATTCTGCCAAGGAGGCAGAATATGGTAGTAGTTGAGAATTCCAAAGCTTCGATTTGGAACCAGAGAGACCTTGTTTGAATCCCAGGGCTGTTTTGGGGGGCAAGTTACTTATTTTCTGAGTAGCAGAAAATGCCCCCACAGGGCTTTCAGGAGAACAAAAATTAAATTCTTGGCGCAGTTCCTGGCACATACATAGTAGTAGCAATCAGTGCTAGCATAGCTCCCCCACCCCTACCCCACCCATCTAGGCCTGTTCCCTGTCACTGCCAGCCCTCACCCACTAAGAACACAAGAGGCCTCCCAACAGAGCACCCCCAGCATCACGCTGCTGGCTGCAATGTCCTTTCCAGCTCTAGAAAGACTCAGCAGTGGAAAATTCAGCAAGTCTTCCATCCTGAGAGCAGCAAGCCTCTGCTCCCCAGGTCCACTGTGCTGCCCTGATTGAAGAGAAATGGGCATTTATTTTTCATGATACAGAAAAAAACCCTCTCGCACTTAGGGAAAGGAACTCAAGCCTAATATCTAACACTACTGACAGTCTTATTCACTTTTAATGGTGAATGACCAGTGAGGGAGCTTGTCTCCATCACTGGAGGGCTTTAATGAGTACTCTGATTCTCTTCTTTGCTAGCTTACAGTAGAGCCTATCCTTCATCCCAAAGACAGTGCCACTGGTTTGTGACCAGAAGAGCATGAGATTGCTTTCTGATGGTGGTGATGGGTGGTACTGGTCCACCCCACTCTCTGGACTCCCCCATGACCAGAGAGGTAGGTGCCAATGAGAATATACTGAGACGGCAGGTGGGTTTTGGATTGAGGCTGGGGCTAGAGATGCAGCATTATATACTGGCACGTACAAGGACCAGACCTGCCATCTCAGTATGTTGGCTTTGAGTTCTAACCACTGGATGACAAGTATGAGTCCCTCTTGCTCCAGAAGCAACTCTGGGATCCTCTCTGAGCCTATCAGAAGGCAGGTCACTATAAGACCATAAGTACAAGAAAAAAAACTGAAACCAGAAATCACACAGGGACCAAATCACAAGTCACAAACTGCATAAACAGCCTAAATGAGAGCATGGCCCGAGGCCCACAGGTGTGCCAGGCCACACACAACAGTAACGCCAAAGCAGATGGAATAGGTTTGAAGATATAGATCTACAATCACTCCCTTTCTGTTCCCCCTTTTTCTAATCTTCCTTCATTTCTGCCTTCTCTCTACTCCACTTGACATACCATCTACTCTATCTTTTTCCATCTTGTATTTCCTAATTCATTTTTCAAATGTTGATCAGCTTCCTCCCTTCCTATAACAAACCTCACTTGGTCCATCTAAGGGATCACCCATATGTCAGTACGGCCCACGTGAACATCCTCCTAGCTGAGAGCATAATAAGCCCACACCGTTATTCCCAGTTCAGTCTGAGAGGGGCTAATTCCAGCTCTGGGAGAGTTCAGACAAGACCCCAAAACCTGCTCCAGGGTTGGCAAATACCTAGTACATATGCCTTGACTCTCCCAAACATTAACTGTAGCAGACATGGCATTCTCTTCCGTTGAGCCAAAAATATTGGAATTGAGTGTAAGCTCCCAATTGGAGACTGCATGAGATAACTGTCCAGTTGGCCTAGCAATGTTCCCATTTTAATCCTGAATATCCCAAATCTCAGGAAACTCCCCAGTCCCAGACAAACCAAGACAGCTGTTGTCTGGAATGCAGCTGCATGGCTAAATCTCACTACAAGGGAAGCTGGGGAATAAAGTTATCTAGCTGTATGCCAAAGAATAGGAGATGGGTTGTTTGCTGAAGTTCTAGCCGGTCTTTGCCTACAGCATTCATTAGTCACAAAAGCAGGGCCCTCTGAGGTCAAAGGGTCCAAATGCCCCCCTTATCCCACACACCCTGGTTACAACAAGAGAATACCATGGGGGTGACAGAAATAAAAGGAAGACAACCAAGCAATTCATTTCTAGGTATCTACCAAGGGAACTGAAAACAGATGTTCACACTAAAACTTGTACACAAATGTTAACAGCAGCATTATTCATAATAGCTCCAAAATCGAAACAATCCAAATGTTCATCAATAGATAGATGAATGGATAAACGAAATGTGGTATATACACACGGGAATGTTATTCAGCCACAAAAAGGAATGAAGTACTGACACATGCTACAACATGGAGGAACCTGGAGAACACTATGCTAAGTGAAAGAAGGCAGACACAAAGGATCACATATTGTGTGATTCCATTTACATGAAACGTTCAGTTTAGGTAAATCCTTAGATACAGAAAGTACATTCATGGTTACCAGGGGCTGGGGGAAGGGGAGAATAGGGAGTATGACATTTCTTTACATACAGGATTTCTTTTTGGGGTGATGAAAATGTTCTGGAATCAGATAGTGGTGATAGTTGCACAACTTTGTGAATATATTGAAAACCATTCAACTGTACACTTTAAAAGGGTGTATTTTATGATATGCGGATTATATCTCAATTGTAAAAAAAAAATAAATAAAAGGAAGACAAAGTTTTCCCTCCATTCCCCACCTAGTCTCACCCACACCTGCCCCAGACCTCCCTGCTGTCCCATTTGCCCACTTCCATAGGCTCCTGGCATCCCCCTTGCCCCACGGCTGGTGGGTGGCCAGGGACACACACATGCTGTTGTCATGGCGATATGTGACATGACCAAGCTTGTTTCTGCCCCCCTCCCTGAAGCAGCAGATGGGTAGTTGTGCCCAGGACAGGAGGGACTGCAGAGGCGAAGAGAGCAAGAAGCAGAGATTGCAAATGGCATTACTGCTCTTCCTTTCTGCAGGGCACTGCCAGGGCACTGGGTTTCTCACTGAACCATGGAGCTCCTGGAAACAGTAATCTAAAGACTTCCCTGCCATCTGGTCTTCTAATGACCCTTCAGTTCAGAACACCGAGCCTTCCAGGGAAGCAATCTATACTAAAAATTTTAGTTTTTTCTCACTGAGGCAGCTGCAGAAAGACAGTTCTGAACACACGAACAACAGGAATTTCTTTGTTTCAGGGGAACTGCCCCTGAATAACAATAACCCCTCACATTTGGAGAGCGTGTTACAGTTTTCCAGGTTTGGTCACCATTCATCAAAACACTGCTTCCCACAGCAACTGTATGGGACAGGCATTGTTCGTCCCATTTTACATATGCATAAGCAGCTAAGAGGTTTGCCTGAGGTCACCTGCCCACAAAGAGTAGAACTTAATCTCAGATTATATTGGCGTTAAAGGGACCCAAGAGTCACTGAATCCAAACCATTTATTTTGCAAATGAGAGAAATGAGGCCCAGTGGGTTATGTGTCTGATCTGCTGTCATGCAGCTAGATCGGGAATTTGGGTGTTCCATCACCCAGAACACTGTTCCAGTGCTGCCTCCATAGCTTTTTAAGTGGGAATTTGGGCACAACTATACAAATGAGATGAGTTCCACAGTCACCCACACTCTGAAACCTTTCCTTCCTCAGAGGAGGATTCCCCACCCTCTCCTCTGTAGGCCCAGAGTGACCAGCACTTGCTGTATTGGAATCTAGTTGTCTTCTTCTGTTTAAGTTGTCCCCACAAAACAAGTGAGCCACTTGGGTGCAGGAACTGTAACTCCTTAACTTTTCTGAGAGCCTAAAACAATGGTCCAATAGGACACTGAGTTGACTTCATCCATCCATTCATTCACAAACACTTACTTAGCACTTACTCTGTGCTTAGGCTTTCTTCTGGGGCTGACAATGCAGTGGTGAACAAAACACCCAGGCATTGGTATTCATGGAGCCTGTGTGCCTGTGGGATGGGCAAATAATAAATTAGTAGATGAATTCATCAATGATTAGATCTACTCATCTATTTCTATGATCACACAGTGCTTCACAGAAAACAAACAAGGGAATGAGAGAGGGATAAGAGCCAAAACCTGAATGGCAAAAAGGAGCCAGTCAGGCCAAGATGCCAGCACAGAGCATCTAGGGCAGAGGGAATAGAAAAAAACACCGAGTTTGGTGTCTCCAAAATCACAGAAAGATGATAGCGTAGGAGGAAGGAGGGGAACAGTGCAAAACAAAACAACGGTGCAGGGGTCAGATCATGCAAGGCCATGAAGACCATGGCAGAGTTTGGAATTTATCTGGAACATACTGGAAAGCCATAGGAGGGCTTTAAGCAAAGGAATGGCCTGATCTTACTGACACTATAAGAACATTCCCCTGTCTGCTGTGGGGAGAGTACAGACTGTAGAAAGTCAAGAGAGGGACTAGGGAGACAATTCATCATGGCAGCAGCCACAGGACAAGAATTATTTCTCTCTGTAAGTTTTAGTACCTTAGCCAGGTGTCAATCCTAGCATCACCAATAATGGGACTATGTGACATCACATGATTCCTCAGTGATGCAAATTGCCCAGGCAGAATTCTTGCCAAAATAGTTAACCCAAATATAGTAAGATAAATCCAGAGTGTTGGGCATTCTATTAACAAATGGACTGGGCTCTTAGAAATGGCCAAAGTCCTAAAAGACCAAAAAAGGAGGGTGTCAGCTCTAGATAAAAGATGGCTCAGGAGACATGACAACTAAATGCAATGCATGATTCTTGAATGGATTCTGGAGGGGTGGAGTGGAAATAACTATAAAGACTATTACTGGACTACTGGGGAAATTTAAATATGGATTGTATATTGGATATCATATTACTGTGTCAATGTTAAATTTCTTAGGTATGATAATCACGTTGTGGCTATGTACAAGAAAATGCCTTTGTTCATAGGAGACACGTGCTGAATTATTGAGAAGCGAAGTCTCAGGATTTCTACAACTCATTTTCAAATCATCCAAAAAAGAGACAGAGAGAAGAGGGACAGAATAAATGTAATGGGTTAACAATGGGTGGATCCAAGTGAAAAGCAAACGAGTATCATTTTCCAGCTTTTATTTAGATTTGAAATTTTTCAGACTAAAAAGTTGGGAGGATAGAAAATAAGTAGATAAAATAAGCGAAATAAGCAGATAACAAACACATGAGATTCGGGGAGCTCCTGTCTTTAAGAGCTTTACAAGCAGTTTTGCTAACATTGATTCCGAGGTAGACAGTTCTAGAAGTAGAGGGGGGCAGGACTAGAAAGGATGATCTTGCATAGTCTCTTCTAGACTGATGATATATCTTTTTTTTTTTAATTTGGAAATCCAAAAGCAGAAACAATGTGTGTGTGATACTTTAGGGGCTACTGCCATCTTGTGGATGTCAGGGTCTTGGTGAAGGGGGAAGCCAGACATCCAAGGTTACCAGATGCTAATTACCCCTCAAAGGCCTGATTGGTAGCACGCTGGGGGTTAGAGGTTTAAGTACGTTTGTTAACTTTCTTCCAGATTGAGTAACAGTAAAAAGCTGCCTCCATCCTTCAGCAAACTCCCTGGCTGGCAGGGCCTTTTGCCTTTAACATTATTAGGCCTAACAGGACTTTCATTGATTTTACTCTACAAAATTAGTGCCAGGGAGCCATTTAGTGGGATTTTACTGCCATTTGCACATAATATTGACTTGTTGTCATTGTTTTTCTTACTCACGAAGACTAATAAAAATAATATTGGGCACTTTCGATACTGCCTTTTCAAACCTCTAATTAGTTTACAGACAAAACTTAGAAAGCATGTCTGGGAGGGTTACTCTCGACCTGGAGATGGTGAGAAGTAGAAGGTGGGGCCACCGTTCCAGAAAGAAGGGAGTGTTAGGAGTAGCTGGAAATAAAAATCAATTATAGAATCCTTTGGATGACAGGATGGATATGGTAAAAGCATGAGGGCTTTAAAGCTAGGTGAACTCAGGTTTGCATTTCTACTTTGCTGCGCCATGTCCTGCTTGGGGCAGGTTGGACATGGTGCCTTCCCTGTGGGTTCTTCAGCACAACAGTAATAATAACCCACAGTATTGTTTTAAGGATCAAGGATGTTTTTAAGCAGTGGTTCTCAAACTTCAGTGTGCAACACAATAACCAGGAGGGTTAAAACACAGATCGCTAGACCCCCCAGCCCAGGGTTTCTGATTCCATAGGTCTGGGGTCACCTGAGAATCTGCATTTCTAGCAAGTTTCAAAGCGATGCTGGTCTAGGTAACATACTTTGAGAACCACCTGTTTAAGGATTAAATGGCATAATAAATATATGGTCAGCACCTGGCAAGCAGTGACAATCAATAACATGTCTGCCTGTCATCTCTCTTGTCTCTATCCTACCCACCCCCTGCACCAACCTTCAAGCAGACACAAGCATTTCTGAGAGAGGCTATCGCCAAGAACATGCAGCAAAGTTCTTCCTGAAGGCGCTTGACAGCCTGTAGTCGGTTGAATGGTGTCCCCCCAAAATTCATCTCCTCCCAGAATCTCAGAATGTGACCTTATTTGGAAATACAGTCTTTGCAGATGCCATTAAGGTAAGAATTAAGAGATCATACTAGAATAGTGTGAGTCCTAAGTCCAATGAGAGTGTCCTTATAAGAGAAAGGGATGCACAGAGAGACATGGAGTGTGAAAACGGAAACAGAAGTTGAAATTACGCTGCCACACACCAAGGAACGCCTGGAGCCACCAGAAGCTAGAAAAGGCAAGAAAGGATCTTCCCCTAGAGCCTTCGGAGGGAGCATGGAACTGAAGACACCTTGATTTCAGACTCCCAGGCTCCAGAGCTGTGAGAGAATAAATTGTGTTGTTGTAAACCCACCCCACCCCCTAACCGCAGTCTATGGTAATGTGTCCCAGCAGCCCTAAGAAGCTAATACACGGCCCCTTAGAAGAAATGCCTGACACCCTAACACCACCAGGGTCAGCACCCACCCTTTCCCCATAGGGCCTGGAATGAGCATCAAAATCAGATCAGCTAATCCAGGTGACACGTTTCCATGACTTTAACTTCCTCACTAGCATTTTCACTTCTATCCCAAAGGAGCCACACCTCTCAGCTTATGTGAAAAACATCTAAAAGTTAGTTCTTTTGTAAGACCAATTAACCAACAGTATGACGATGCTACCAGAAAGAAAGGGAAAAAGCTGGTGCTGTTTTCAACCGCATTTATAGAAATCTAGCATTTAGATGAAAGGGTGATATAGATCTAATGTGTTACACTGATCTGGCCACATGGGAAATTTTTCATTTTTAATAACAAATTAGTTCTATGAAAGGCTAAAAACAGGCAATAATCAAATGCATTCCAAATGCAGTTCATGAGCAAATTCTACTTATTCTTTAAATGTTTAGCATAAAAGTTCTCAACCCTATAGTTGCATATTAAATTCAACTGGGGAGCTTTTAAAAATACTAGGGCTGAGGCCCATCCCTCAGAGACTCTGATTTAATGGGTCTGTGGTGGGACCCAGGTAACAGTGTTTTTTAAAAGCTCCCTGGGTGATTATAATGTGCAGTCAGGGATAAAAACCACTGGTTTAACACTAAGCAGCACTTCAGGAAATGTCAGCATTAGCTAAATACTGCAAACATAACCTAAACTAGTAGTTTCCAGTTCAGACAGTACATCGGAATCATCTAATGCAGTCTTTAAAAATTCAGATCCCCAGCCTGACCCTTAATCAACTGGATCAGAATCTTCTCCAACGAGGCCCAGAACTCTGCATACTTTAAAAGTTGACTGCTTAATTCCAGTAATCAGCCCGAAGCCTACAATAAGGTTTCTCTGCTGGTGATGCATATCAGCTTCATCTGGGGCTCAACTCAGAGTCTACAAGATCAGTGTAGGGGACTAGACTCTCTATTTTAGAGGTTCCTCTTCCCCATGATTTTGGTGTGCCCCTCAGGTAATATCACTAACCAGGGTTCAGTTTTTAAAAATAGTAAACATACTCTAATGGCTACTGTATTAGTTAGCCACAGCTGTGTAATGATTTATCCCCAAAATTCGTAGCTTAAATCAACATTTATTATCTCAGTTTCTGTGGGTCAGGAATCTGAGTGTGACTGAGCTGGGTCATCTGGCTCAGCGTCTCTCACAGGCTGCAACCAAGGTGTCGGCCGGGACTGTAGTCACTTTCAGGCTCCACTCAGGACTGGATCTGCATCCAGGCTCACTGAAGTGGTTGCTGGCAGGATTAGATTTCTCACAGGCTGTTGGACTGACGGCCTCGGGGCCTCACCCACTATTGGCTAGAGGCCTTCCTCTGTTCCTTGCCAGGTGAAGCTCTCTGTAGAGCAGCTCACAACATGGCAGATGGTTTCATCAAAGTGAGCAAGCAAGAGAGCTGGAGAGAAAGAGAGTGCTAACAAGATGGGAGTCACAGTTTTTGTGACCTAATCACACAAGGGACATCTCATCACTTTTGCAGAATTCTACCCATTGAAAGCAACTCACTAGGGGTAAAACCTAAATGTCTTGTCAACCAAGATGGTGGCATAAGATGTGCCATTCCCCCACAGATTCTTTGAACAACTAGCAAAAAGTGGCAGAGCCTTCTTCTTCAGAACTCTGAAAAGCATTTAAAGGGTTATGGTAAACCGGGCAAGCACTGGATCAAGGAAACGCAGCTTTAAACTCCCCACCCACCCACCCCCGGCACAATGTGGAGCCAGCCTGCACTCCCATCGTGGATCCCTGGCTCTTTCTGGAGGGAGTAGAGTAACCCCCAGACACATACTGGTGTGTCTGTATGTCAGTGCCAATCTACCAGGTGGCAGCTTGAAATATGGAACCAGGAAAGTTGTCTCTGGCTCATCCTCCCAGAACTTGCCCTGCAGGCAGAAGCAGCTTGAGGACAGCCAAAGCCTTGTAAGAAACAATTCAATCAAAGCAGGCTGGGGTAAAGGATTACCATCTGTAAGACTCACAACAGAGCTCCCAGGAGGGGGGTAAAGTCTATATCAAAGGGAACAGAATGGATATTCAGATTCCTGTAAATGGGAGAATTCCTAAGGCCATGAGGAAGCCAAGCCCAGGACAAGACACAGGCTCAGAAAGACCAGACAGAACCCTGCACTTCACTTTCTCCTTATCTCTCTTGGTAGGAGAGCTCAACTCTCGAAGTAGAGCACCAGCCAATGCAAGGCCAATTGGCAAAAACTGTGAAGAGTATTTGGTTTTTTCTTTAATTTTTTTATTTTGAAATACTTCAAACTTAGAGGACAGTTACAAAAATAACAAACCCCATACAGAGAACTCCAACATACCTGTCCCTCTCCCCAGAAACCCAGACCCATCAATTTTAACATTTTGCCACATTTGCCATATCATTTTTTTTACCTATCTAACCTATCCACCCACCCATTCATCCAACCATCTCCCTATCTATCTGTCTATTTATCAATCCATTTTCTCAATACTTAAGCATAGGTTGTACACATGCATGGCAGAGATTGGCATGGCAGAATGGATAAAAAGGCATGACCCAACTATATGTTATTTACAAGAGACTAACCTTAAATTCAGAGACACAAGTAGGTTGAAAGTGAAATGACGGAAAAAATATACCCTGCAAAGAGTAACCGAAAGAGAGCTGGGGTAGCTATATTAATATAAGAAAAAACAGACTTTAAGTCAAAAACTGTTATAAGGTACAAAATGGATCACTATATACTGATAAAGGAGTCAATTCAAAAGAATACAAAACAATTATAAATATATATGCACCTTATGGCAGAGCCCCAAAATAAATGCAGCAAATGTTGACAGATTTGAAAGAAGTAGACAGTCTTACATTAATAGTAGGAGACTTCAATACATCACTTTCAATAACAGATAGACTATCTAGTCAGAAGATCAATAAGGAAACAAAAGACTTGAATGACACTATAAACCAATTAGGACATAAATAGAACACTTTACCCAAAACAGAATACACATTCTTCTTTAGTGCCCAAGGATCAATCTCCAAGATAGACCATGTGTTAGGTCACAAAACAAGTCCCAATAAATTTAAAAATATTGAAAACAAATAATGTAACTTCTCCAACCACAATGGAAAGAAGCTAACAATAACAGAGGAAGAACTGGAAAATTCACAAATACATGGAAATTAAACAACATGCTCTTAAACAGCCAATGGGTCAAAGAAGAAATCACTAGTGAAATTAGGAAATACCTTGAGATGAATGAAAGCAAACACACAGCACATCAAAACTTAGGAGATGCAGCAAAGGAAGTGCTGAGAGGGAAATGTATAGCACTAAATGCTTACATTAAAAAGAAGCAAGCTCTCAATCAAAGACCTAACCTCAAACCTGGAGGATCTAGAAAGAGAAGAGGAAACTAAACTGACAGCAAGTGAAAGGAAGAAAATAACAAAGATTAGACCAGAGATAAATGAAATAGGGAATTTTAAAAATAGAGAAAATCAACAAAGCCCAAAGTTTTGTCTTTGAAAAATAACTAAAATCAACAAAACTTTAGCTAAACTGACAAAGGAAAAAAGAGAAAGGACACAAATAACTAAAATCAGAAATGAAAGGGGGGGGACTTTACCACCAACCCCACAAATATGAAAAGGATTATAAGCGTTTACTATGAACAACTGTACATGAAAAATTAGACAACATAGATGAAATGGACTGGTTCCTAGAAACATAAAAACTACCTAGACTGACTCAAGAAGAAATAGGAGATCTACACAAACCTGTAACAAGTAAAGAGATTAAACCAATTAAATAAAAAAAAAAAAACCTCCCAACAAAGTAAAGCCCAAGACAAGATGGATTCACTGGTGAGTTTTACCAAACATTCCAAGAATCAACACCAATCCTCCTCAAAATCTTCCAAAAAATTGAAAAGGAGGGAATACTTCCTAACTCATTCTATAAGTTATCACCCTAATACCAAAGCTGGATAAAGATACCACAAGGACAGAAAATTGCAGACCAGTATCGCTTAGGAATATAGACGCAAAAATTCTCAACAAAATGCTAACAAACCAAATCCAACAAGACACCATGATCAACGGGGTTTTATCCCAGATATCCAAGAGTAGTTCAACATAAGAAAATCAACTGATGTAACAGACTGCATTAAAAGAATGAAGGGGAAAAAACACATAATCATCTCAATTGGCACAGAAAAGGCATTTGACAAAATCCAGCACCCCTTCTTGATAAAAACACTTACAACACTAGGAATAGATGGAAACTTCCTCAACAGGATAAAAGACATTTTTGAAAACCTACAATTAATACCATACTCCACAGTAACAGACTGAAACCTTTCCCTCTAAGAACAAGAACAAGAGAAGGATGCCTATTGTCATTATTGTTATTCAACGTTGTACTGGAAGCAAAACAATAAGGCAAGAAAAAGAAATAAAAGGCAAGAAAAAGAAATAAAAGGCATCCAAATTGGAAAGGAAGACATAAAACTTTCACTATTTGCAGATGATACAATCCTCTATGCAGAAAATCCCTTAAAATCCACAAAACATTACTAGTGCTAGAATTCAGCAAAGTGACGGTATGAAATCAACACACAAGAATCAGTAGTGTTTCTATACATTAGAAATGAACAGTTTGAAGAGAAAACAGAGAAAAAATTCCATTTACAATAGCAACTAAAAGAATCAAATATCTAGCAATAAATTTAACCAGGCATGTTGTAAATGGAAAAGTATAAAACATTACTAAAAGAAACCACAGAAGGCCTAAAGAATGGGAGGACATTCTGTGTTCATGGATTGGAAGACTAAATATTGTTAAGATGTCAATCCTACCCAAAGCGATTTACAGATTCAACACAGTCCCTATCAAAATTCCAAAAGCCTTCTTTGCAGAAATGGGAAAGCCAATCAACGAATACATATGGTAGGGTAAAGGGCTCCAACTTAGCCAAAACCATCTTGACAATGAAGGCCAAAGTTGGAAAACTCATATTTCCCAATTTTAAAATTTATTACAAAGCCACAGTAGTCACAACAGGATGGTACTGGCAAAAGGACAGACATATACACCAATGGAATCAAATTTGGAGTTCAGAAAAAAACCCTCACATCTATAGCCAACTGATATTTGACAAGGGTGATGTCCACTCAAAGGGGATAAAACAGTCTCTTTAACAAACGGTGCTGGGAAAACTGAACATCAATGTGCAAAAGAATGAAGATGGACCCCCACTTCATATCATATACAAAAATTAACTCAAAATGGATCAGAGACCTAAATAACCAAAACTATAAAACTCCTAGGAAAGAAAACATAGGGAAGCATCTTTAGGACCCTATGTTAGGCAATGGTTTCTTAGACTTTACAGCAAAGCACAAGCAATAAAATAAAAAAAAAAACAGATAAATTTTAAAAAATTAAACTCTTGTGCATCAAAGGACTTCATCTTCAAAGTAAAAAGACAACCTACAGACTGGGAGAAAATATTTGGAAACCACAAATCTGATAAGGGTTTACTATCCAGAATATATATTAAAAAAAAAAAAAAGTCCTAGCATTCAAGAGCAAAAAGACAAACAACCCAATTAAAAAATGGACAAAAGACTTGAATAGACATCTCTCCAAAGAAGATATACAAATGGCCATAAAGCACATGAAAAGATGCTTAATATCACTAACCACTAGGGAAATGCCAATAAAAACCACAATGAAAAACCACCCACTAGAATGGCTACTATTGAAAAAAAATAATAAGTGTTGGAGAGGATGTGGAGAAACAGAAGCATTCATTCATTGTTGGTGCGAATGTAAAACGGTGCAACCATTACGGAAAATAGTTTTGTGGTTCCTCAGAAAGTTAAGGATAGAATTATCAAAAGACCAGCAATCCTACATATAGGTAGATACTCAAAAGAATCAAAAGCAGGGATTCAAACAGATATTTACACACTGATGTTCACAGTGGCATTATTCAAAATTGCTAAAAGGTGGAAGCAACTCAAGTGTCCACAAACAGATGACTGGATAAGCAAAATGTGGTATATACATACAATGGAATATTATTCAGTCATAAAAAGGAATGAAGTTCTGGTATAAGTAACAACAGGGATGAACTTGAAAACATCCTGTTGAGTGAAATGAGCCAGACACAAAAGGACAAATATTGCATGATCTCATGGATATGAAATAATTAAATATATTCATAAAGTCAGAAACTAGAATACCAGTTACCAGGGGCTGGAATGGGCACAGGGAACAGGAAGTTAATGCTAATTGGTACAGAGTTTCTGTTTAGGGTGGATGGAAAAGTTTTGGTAATGGGTACTGGTGATAGTAGCACAGGATTGTGAACGTGATTAACACCACTGAACCATATATTTGGATGTGGTTAAAAGGAGAAATTTTAGGTTGTATAGATGTTACCAGAATAAAGTTTTTAAAAAACCAGAGGACTGTACAAAACAGTGAACCTAATGTACACTATGTACTACAGTGAACAGTATAATTATTGTAATATTATTTCATCAATTATAGCAAAGGTGTTGATAGGGAAAACAGGGGTTGCAGGGATAATATGGGAACTCTGCATGATTTTTCTATAAACCTACAACTTCTCTTAAAAGGAAAAAAAAAACTCACTAGGTCCGGTCCACACTCAAGGGGAAGAGTTTACACATGGGTGTGAATACTAGGAGGAGAGATCATTGGGTCCACCTCAGAAGGCTGCTTCCACAGCTACCACTGCCAGGCACCCTGCACACACTAACTCACATAGTCCTTAGAACAGCCCTGCACACACTAACTCACATAGTCCTTAGAACAGCCTTGTGAAGAATGAGCCTTGTGAAGAATGAGCCTTGTGAAGAATGAGGAAACTAAGGCAAAGAGGGATAAAATACACCCTAGGAGGCATGGGGCTCGCAGATTCCTGGGACTCGACTCGTCCACCCATTCCTACTCATTCCTTGGCAAAAGAACTTATCCATACAGATCCTGTTTCTGACTACACGTGAGCAGAATACTTCCCAGACATAAACATAATATTTCCTAGGACTCTACAGTGGACAAGAACTAGAGAGAGCATGACTGGCACATGCCCTAGAGGGCCCAGGATCTGAGGGTCCAGACAGGGGTAAAGACGTGCTACAGTTGGCCACAGGCAGGAGGAGGCCGCTATGGAGAAAAGCTTATAGCTCACGACCCAGGCACAACTCTTCTGTCCCAAAGAGGATTTTGAATCCTCAGTTTCCCCCTCTGCCCACCCAGCAGAGTCCTGAAACACTGTTTCAAATAACGTGAAGAATATTCCCAGGCTGCTCCTATTACCCAAGTATTTCTTAGCAGCCTTGAATAAGTTGGATCAATAAGCTACTCTCAAATGATGATGAAATGCAATGCATGATCCTGGACTGGACCTAATAAGAGAGAAGAAAATGCCCAAAGGACATTATTGGGACCTATGAACAAATTGGAATATAGATTGTAAGCTCTGTATCAATGTTAAGTATCTTGAACTTGATAAAATCCTTAAGGTGATAACATAAGTGAACATCCTTGTTCTTAGGAAATGTACATGGTGATAGTAAGTGTTCAAGGAGTATGATATGTACAACCTACACTCAAATGTTTAGAAAATAGATATGGATAGATTGATTGACTGATAATAGATAATAGATGAGAGAGAAGGAATAATACAGCAAATGTGGCAAAATGTTAAAAGTTGGTGGATCTGTGTATCAGGGTGAAGGTTATGTTGGAATTGTCTGTATGGGTTTTGTATTATTTTTGCAACTGCCCTGTAAGTTTGAAATTATTTCAAAATGAAAAGTTTAAAAAAGTAAAATAAACTACCTTTCATTTGTGCCCCTTTGGCATGAATTTTTCATTAGGCCAAATTCAGTTAGGTTCAAGCACATACCATTCCCTCTAAGATGGTCCCTTCCAATTGCAGGCATATGAGTGTTTACAGGAGGATGCCATCCTGATGTTCCAGAGGCTCCTGGCAAATTTGGAGAGTGTCTTTACGAATACTGTCTTTCAGTGCTCAGGGGTTAAGACTGAAGATGAAACCACTCTTGGATTTATGCTATTAATAAAGCAGGTTTCTTTCTCTCCACATTAGGGAAAATGACTAAACTTTCAGTTGAGTGTCTGGCTTGGTTCAGCCCTCTGGAAGATCGCTCATCTAAGGGACAAGTCAGCGAGTGAAGAAAGGGTCAAGGTGGCCTTATGAACGGGGGAGAGACCACAACCCCATTTCAGGGGTTTCAGTATCCCCCACATGGACCTTAAGTCTGCCCCATGAGTCTAGAGGAAGTGCTTGTGAGGTTTATCAGGCAGTGACTCCGACCCCTGAGCTCAGAGGACAGAGTTGCTCACCTGGGGTCTCCTCATCTATCATGTAGTGCCTGGGGTCAGTCCACTGACAAATATGCCTTGGAGGCCACCAAACAAGGACAGCTCTGTGACACAGTTCTTTTGACAAATGGAAATACGCTGGGAAGAGTGAATACCTAAAAACACAGCAAGAGACAGCAGACCTGGGGTGAAGACTCTGTGTCTCTAACACTCTCTAGGTGATGTCACTGCTGTTGGCCCACAGACCACACTATGGAGATGAACACACTGCTGAAGCCAGCTCAGAAGTCATGGAATGATGAGGTATCTGGTCACACCTCTGGGTGACAGAGACATGCAGCCAAGGAAAGGCACTTCTTCCCTCATTAAGCTCTAAACTGAAAAGGGGCACACTTCTGAGCATGCAGTGAAACTTAGAATAAGGAGCACAGAAGAAGGTGTCAAGAGACTCAAGTTCTAGTCCTGATTCCTCCATCAATAAGTTGTGTGACTCTGAGCAAGTCTCCCTGGCAAGTGGGCTAGTGACCACAATAGGATGTGAAAAAGCTAATGGAAAAATACATCTGACAGTGTTTTGAAAATCATAAAATAGTCCATAAATGCAAGGTCAAAGGACCATGATCAACAGCTCAGGGCTTAAGAGTGACCTGCTGCCCCTCAGCTGCCTCACTCAGCACTGTCCTCAACAGCAGCTGCACAGGTCCCTGGGATCTCCAGAGAAGGCCTCAATACCCTTTTACAAGAGCCATGCTGTGTAGGCAGCCTATAATCCCCATCACTGTGGTTATCCTTGGGGCAAGAGGCTTTCAAAGACATACCAAAACTCCTCCCGGGCCTTCGAATTCTTAACTGCAATGTTTGACTACTCTTTTAATCCTTCAGCCCTAAGGAGATTATGGAGAAAGAATGTACTTTTCAAATATCGTGGGCAATGAGGCAAATATTAATCAGTACTACCCCCATTTGATAGACAGGAAATGGAGGGATGAGGAATAAAGTTAGGGGATGCTTCGGGATGGAAAGGCCCTTGGGAATATAATTGTGCTGCTGCTTTACGGAGTATCTGGATATACCTAGGAATACCTGGGCACAGAGTAGCCGCTGAGTCTCACTTATGGTTTCTACATTCATTACCCCAACCCCCATCATCAGCAAATACATATTCAGATCCTGCTCTGTACCTAGCTCTAAGCCAACTGCCATTGGGGATTAGCAGAGATGGTGATAAATCAAAAATTAAAAACAAAAAATAAAAACACATTCCTTCTCTCCAGAGACTTAAAACTAATGTAAAGTCAAGTCATATTAAAAATTTAAACTGCAATAAAAGGTAGAATATGCCAAATGGCAAGCAAGAGTTCCAGATGCTAGTTCTATGATGTGGAGATCACTGACTTGGGTATACGAAGGTAGTTTTGACCTGTGATTGCAACACAATGGAAGAATGAAATAGTTAACTAAAGCAGTTGTGACAGCTGTGATCATAGTTGTCCTGCATCTGCTACAAATCATTGAAGGCTCACCAGGTGCCGCGGAGTGGGTTGAGCACTCAGGGTTTGGGGCCCCACCAGACAAGGTGACTTGAGGAGTTAAGCGATGCTGCCCCCTAGAGGTCGACTGAGACCTGTCACTCAATACTGGAGACCTGAGCAAAGGTGCAGCCACTGCCCTTGATGTGCTTGATGTCCCAGTGCTCTGTGGCTTGAAGTCCAGATGCCCTGCCTCACATTTGGGGTTCAGACATGCACAGATATTCCGCTCCCTGGGGACCCCCTCAAAGGGAGTCCTAACCTCAGAGCTCACAGGATGTCTGGCTGAGTGGACCAGGCTGAGAGCTGAGCCAGGAAGCTGTTGAGGGCAGGTTCAGGGTCAGGAAGGGGTGGGCCTGACCATCACTGCCCCCCACTCCCCCTCCCCACTACAAACAAAGAGTCTGAGAATCTGGGAGAAGAGGTTGTCGTCTTCTCTCTGGTTCAGAGGAAAGGGCTCTACCACCAGCAGGCACAAAAAACCTGCTGGAAACTCCGGGAAAGAGCTAGTCTTCAGAAATGCAAGTTCTTTCTCTACCTGCCAGTGAGTTCACATCAGCAGGGAGCCGGGCTGGACAGTGGTTCTCAGCAGAGGACAGGCAAGCAGCCCGCCCCTGGGGACTCTGTCGGCTGAAGTTGTCCCAGTTGTACTTGTGTCAACTCATCCCACAAGTGAGGTGGTACTGTTATCATCATTTTTACAAATGAGAAAATCGATGGTCACAAAAACTACCAGTTTCCTCAGGCCACTAAGTTAAAAAGTGGCAAAGCCAGGACACTGCCCCCAAAAACTCTGCTTTCGGTCACTCTAGCTCTTCCCGGGGTGGGGTGGGCAGTATCAGGATTAGCATTCATGAGTAAAAATTAGTAGGGAAATAAATTTTAATCATTAGAATCCTAACAAGAAAAAGTGTAACTTAGATATGCCTGAGGCTTGAATGTGTAGCAATCTGTAGTCAAATTACCTTTATGAAGATCAACTCAGGGTACCCTAAAAAATTGCAAACTCAAAAGTATTCGGAGAAATTCTAATGTAAAACAGCTCACAACCTGCTGTCTATTTCCACACTTATTTCTGTTACGCACCGCCTCTGCTGTGTTGGAAGTTAAATGGCCGTAGGAGAAATAGTTTAACTCTTATTCCAGAGCAGGGAAGGAAAGAAGCTTTTACCCACAGTCCAATGTAAAGCAAACTCCCATTTTTCTAATAATATGTTTTTTAAAATAAGAGCTTTGGGGTCAACTCAAATATGCAAACTTTCTAGGGATGTGGAAGAAAGAGTCAAATGTCTACTGATAAATATTTCACTTATTCTCTTAGGTGCTAAGTGTTCTGCAGTGGCATAACTTGAATTTTTTTGTCATGCATTGCTATAAATCTGAAACTGGAGCCATGTCCATCTGCAATCACAGCTTCCTTTATAGTCACTTGCACTTGGGGTTGATAGCATCTTCCTTAGTTCCTGACTTTCTAACAGAAAGAAATGCAAGATCTAAGTGCAGAAATGCAAAACCTAAAAATAGATGCGTGGATTTTGCAAAATAGTTCTATTTTCATGATTTTTTCTTAATTTTATGGAATCAAGAATTTAGAAAAATAATGCCTCTACCTCATATATTTTTAGAGATGCCACAAGTGATTCCAAAAAAATTCCTGAGAAAATTCAGTATTTCTTGTTAATTGCTTTATTTTCAATTATCCCATTATTTGAAAATAAAAGCTGGAATTTCTGATCTCTAATTACTATGAAGATTTTCAAAGGCATTTTTTTTTTTCAGGTATCACACTATTGGTGAAAACACAGGCTGTCTGACTGCTGTCTGGCCCAGAGAAGTTTGTGTAGCTGATGTGTCACCAACGGCACTAAACTCAAGTATGCTAAGATACTTACTAATGAGTGTGCCAAAAGCTATAAATAGGTACATCTGGGCCATGGAACACTATTCAGCAATAAAAAGAAACAAACTATTTACACATGTATCAACCTTGATGTATCTCCAGAGACTTATGGTGAGTGAAAAAAAAAAAAAAAAAAACACCCAATCCCAAAGGATACCTACTATATGGTTCCATTTATATAACATTCTTGTAATGACAAAATTAGAGAGATGGTTGAAAGACTAGTGGTTGAAAGGGGAGAAGAGGGCAGGTGACAGGATGGAAGTGGCCATAGCTATAAAAGGAGAACAAGAGGGACCTTTGGGTGATGGAAATGTTTTGAATCTTGACTGCATCGCCATCAATACCTAGTTGTGATACTGTCCTATGGTTTTGCAAGATGGTACCATTAAGAGAATCTGGGTAAGGAGTCCCTGAGCTCTCTCTGTATCGTGTCATCCAACTGCATGTGAATCTACAACTATTTCAAAATTAAAAGTTTAATTTTAAAAAAACTGTAGAGACTTCTTGAATTTTTGCAATAATTGAAAAAGTTTAGATAATTATCAGTCTTTAAAAGTTTTGCTTAAAAGCCACCTTGTGGTTCAAATGTAAGAAACTGAGAAGAACACTTGAATATTTTGTCACTCTGAAGGCATTCCCTCTGTGAGTGGGGGCAACTTCATATATAACTTCATTGTCCATGCCCTATGGAGGATAAGACTTTATTGTGCTTATCGTCTCGTTTATCCTCATCCTAACTTTTCAATACTCAGATGATGATCCACATTTTATGAGGTGAAGCAATGTTCCCAAGTCCCAAAGCTAGGACTGGCAGGTTTGGGATTTGAATACAGGTTTGTCTGAATCTATGTATTTTCTATTTCCAGAACTACTAGCCATTTAAGAGACACTCTTAGTTCACAGGAATAGAAAACCCATCAACTACAAACACTGACCCACAATATCAAGAAAAAAAGAAAAAAAGCAAAGGCACTATCAAGTAAAAAACAATTTTTCAGAGATGCAAATATGCATGTGTGATCTAAATGCAATGTGTAATCCTGTTTTGGCTCCTGGACCAGGAAATTTTTTCCCTTATAATATGGACACCCATAGTACAATTAATGAAATTGAAATAAAGCCCACAGATTAGATAATAGCATTGTATTAATGTTAATTAACTTCCTGCTTCTGATAATTGTACTGTGGTTATGTAGGAGAATGTCCTTATTTTCAGGAAATACTGAATGAAGTTTTTAGAAATAAAAGTAGTATGTCTGCAAGTTACTCTCAAAAGTGATTAGGAAAACATTACGTATTTGTATCTATATAACAACATATTTATATTTATTTTAAATATATCTATATCTATTATAGAGAAAGAGAGGTAAAATGTTAGCATTTGGGGATTGTCTTAGTTTGCCAGGCTGCTATGACACATATCACACCATGGGTTGGCCTCAACAACAGGAACATACTGGCTCATGGTTTTTAGGCTAGTAAGAAATCCAAAATCAAGATATCAGCTGGGCATGCCTTCTCCACGAGTATGTAGCATTCTGTTGCTGGTCCTGGTAATCTCTGCAGTTCCCTGGCTTATATCTCTGCCTCTCGTCACATGGCAATGGCCTCTCCTTTCTGTCTTTTGTGACTTCCGGGTTGTCTTATTAAGGCCTCCACTAATATGCATTAAGACCCTGATTCAATTGATCGCACATTAACTAAAAATGACACCTTCAAAAATACTATTTACAATGGGTTAACATCAATAGGGACATGGATTAAGACTGTCGAGGTACGTAATTCAACCTACCAGAGGGATAATGGGTGAAGGATATATAGCAATTCTTTGTACTATTTTTGCAACTTTTCTGTAAGTCTGAAATATTTTTTAATTGAAATTATTTTTTAATTGAAATATTCCAGGAAATATCCACAACAGCTATTTAGGTAACACTCCAATGATGAGCATCTTTTTGCACAACTCTTTCTTGCAAAAATATTTCCCAGATCCTTTCTTCATTCTTTTCTCTCTTTCCCTTCTCTCTACTAAAACTGAAATTAAAAGATAATCTGGCCCCAAATTCTAAACAAAGACGAGGTCTCCAAAGGTGTGATTGTTCACCCGTGGGGCACTGGGTTGATTCTGGTGACCTGGGTATCAGTCAGGACCCACACAAATGTCATTTCCAAAGGACTCCCTTGCAGCTGAGAAACAAAGTTCAAAGGAGGTGGTTTTGCCCCAAAGAGATGTTTACTCGCTGCCAGCACAGAAAAGCACCTCTGGATCCCTGCAAGTGTGGGAAATACCTCCCACCTGGTCCAGAATCTGAAAAGTCATAGTGAACAGCAGCACAGAGTGAATATGGAGCACCCAGTACCTTGCAGCAAGACAACATGAAAGAAAGCCAGGGAGGCTGGGCTTTTGATAAGCAAGAGAAAAATCAAGGGCTGGCACAACCACATTCTAGAAACACATTTTATGCAGAGTGGGTGGGATATCCACATACAAAAGAGAGCTATCATAAATGTCTAGACATATAGCAACATGCAGAACTGGAGGTCTGGGCATATGTAATATTTTCCATCAACACATCCCTAGAACACCCACAATTTAAGCAGCCCCAACTCTGCCCAGGCTGAGCTCTTGCAATGATATCCTGTACAACAGCAAATCCAGCCTGCAGCCGGCCCCAGGCTTCCAGGATGCCTCAGATCCCTGCTTCCTAGCAACATGCATTTGAAAACATTAGAGTCCGAGCCGAGCTGCCAGGCAAAGGTGGCTTGTTACTGTATTAGGAGGAGTGATTTCTCTGCTCTCCCATTCCTTATTGCCTGGCACAGTATGATGTTTCCTTGATTCTCTCTTTGACAGCTACATATTAACAGCCCCTGCTGCACAGAGCAGACTTCTGAACACCAAAACTCCTTCATACACACACACATACACACACACACACACACACACACACACACACACACACACACGCCCCAGAGGACAAGGTCAATTCTCCCCATAAATTTGTGAAACTGTTACCATAGAGACAGGCAGCGCATACCCCAAGTACAGATCAGCAGTGCCACCTAGTGGAGCGGTGATTACCCCGCCTTCCTCAAACCACACAATGTTGGATGGCAGGGGGATGCTTATTTTTTAACAGTTATTTGGTCCCCTCCCTCAATATTTCTAGGGATCTGTCCGCCAGTATCTACTTCAACCAAATTCCTTCAGGCTCATGCAGAGAGAGTCCAGCATCATATGTGACACAGGGTCCCTCATATAGCACATACAATGACAAAAAGAAACCATCGCCTAATAAGCAGGAGAATAATATTCCTCAGGGATGAGAAATAGTTGAAGTCCTTTGTGGTGGTTTGAAGCTACATGCATGTACCCCAGAAGAACATGTTCTTAAACTTACTTCATTCCTGTGGGTGTGAACACATTTAAGTAGAACGTTTTGATGAGGTGACTTCAGTTAAGATGTGGCCCACCTCAATCAAGATGGTTCTTGATCCTATTACTGGAGTCCTTTATAAGCCAAATGAAATTCAGACAGAGAGAAAAAGCCAAAGAAAGCAAGAAGCTGAAATTCAACAGATCCCAGAAAAGAAGGGAGAGACCAGAAGGCACTTCATGTGCATTTCCATGTGACAAACTCAAGACCAAAAACTGCCAGCAGCCAGCCCCAGAATGACACAGTCTTTAGGGAGAAAGCATCGCCTTGATGATGACTTAATTTGGACATTTTCCCAGCTTCAAAACTGTGAGCAATTAAATCCCCACTGTTTAACCAGCCCATTGCATGGTATTCACTTGAGCAGTCAAGGAAACTAAAACATCCTCCTTTATGATTTTATTCATTCGTTCAGCCGGCATGGCTTCTAGACCACAAACTTAGATGTGCAAGACGTAGGTTTATTTTCTATAAATGGACTTACCCATTCTACCAGGTATCAGAAAGTTAATATCAGTAAATCTGGGATCTCCTTCCCTCCTTTTATTCAAATTTCAGAGGTTTCTTGTGGTGCTGAGTCTGGGGCAGTGTGGTGGATTGAATCATGCCCCCCACAAAGACACAGTCAAGTCTTAACCCATAGTTCTGTGGGTGTGAATGCAATTGTAAGTTGGATATTAAGATGAGGCCAACTTAAACAGGGTGGATCTTAATCCAGTATGACTGGAGTCCTTACAAGACAAGAAAATTTGGACACAGAAGTAAGCCACAGAATTACCCCCAAGGAGACAGAAGGCCAGGTGATGAGAGCAGAGATGGATTACCAGCAAGCCACCATCAAAATGCTCCAGACTTTAGAGAAAGCATGACTTGCCAACACCTTCATTTTGGATTTTTAGCCTCCAAAACTGTAAGTCAATAAATTCCTGTGGTTTAAGCCAACCAATCTGTAGTATTTTGTTATAGCAGCTTTGGTAAACTAAGACAGGCAGAATGGGTTGAGAGCATCTCATCCTCAATGATCTTATCTATCCACACTTCCATGTGCAGACTAGTCCAACTTCTTGCTCCTAGAGGGCCATGACCCTGGGACAGAATGCTGGAACTCCACCTGCACCAGGCACAGGGCCTCTTCAGGCCACAACCACCCCCTACTATTCATCCCTGTCACCCTCCCTTGAGACGATGACTGTCAGGTGGTACAAGTCAAAGTGGGAAACCCTCCGAAAATTTCTCTGAATAATATTCTACCACCTCATACTTATCGCACTTCTGAGCATGACCTAATCGAACGTTGTGTTATATAAAGATGAAAATGTAGGCTCCTTCTCTTAAGTTCACAGGTTTCTGTGGAGACAGACTTGTCAACAGAGAACAGGAACATGGGGAACAATTGCTGTAAGGGAGACAAAATCCCTTCATCCAAACCAGAAGGGTTATGGAATCCTGAAGTTGTTGGATTTTAGAAAAGTAAATGGTCTATATTTTATAGATTTCATAACTTCTCTGGCAGTGTCTAGGGCAGCACCCATAATCAATTACACTCATGTGTCTGCAGCAAAATTAAGAAAAGTAAAGTGAAATAAAGACAATCAACAGCCTGATGCAAATTCAGGCAGGATTTGCCCCCAACGAGTTTTAGCACCAAAAAGGAAAATTTCTCATTTCTCAAAACTTTTGTGATTTAAGGATTGCAGATAAAAGAGTGTGCAGACCGATGCATTCAAAATGCAGAGAAGGAACTCCTCAGTAGGGCTGCAGACATCAGGGGGCTTCACAGAGGAGGTGTCTGAGCTGAGATAGCATAAGGGAGACCTGCCAGCTAGCCCAGTGGGGCATTTCAGATGATGGAGGGCAAGCACAAGGACACATATGAGGGCCAGCAGGATATGCTGGGAAGCCTCAACTAATTCAGTGTGCCTGGAAGTATTAAAACTGATTCTTCACTCTTAAACATTCCCAAGCCTCCTCAAAACTCCCTTTGCAGGAAGCCTTCCCTAACTGCTCCCCCTGCCTTATTTGTATTGCATTTGACAGTCAATAAAAAAATATTCTGTACGTTTTCTCTCAAACCACAATAGATTTGAAATTCATTAAGTGCAAATGCTGTCTTCTCTCTCTTTTGTACTGTCTGCTAGCACCTGTTCAAGGTTTTTCAATAACAGCCATCCACTACTCCCACAACTACAACCACATCTGCAACTGACAAAAATAAGAGTAACACATTCTTAAAGAGCTTGGGGAACGGAGGGCAGCAGACCTGGGAGTGAAGGAGGACGAAGGGAGGGAATCTCCCAGGAGATGTGTGTGCTCAAGTCTTCTCTTCTTTTCCTCAAATCACAGAGCAAAAGTTGCCTCCTACTCTGATCAGGAGGCAGAATCTTTTTCTGTACATTAAGTCTCGAATTAGTGCAATTTCCAATGCAGCAGTATAAATATTCAGGCAATAAAAAATAAATAAACAAAATAAACCAGGGGAGCCAGATGGAGTGGTCTTCACAGTTATTTTTGCTTCTCTGTCAAAATATTTAGCTGATACATAAATCTTTTAAAAACCATTAATTTAGCATTGCATGCAAACATTTCCATGAAAGTTAATCACCTTCACTCAATGTGGCTTCCATTTCAGCATTTCTTCAGCGCTCACCAAGGAAGGCTGGACCCAAAACCCAGAGTATAAGACTCCAAAGGGCCTTGCCTGGCAGGTCAACCCTGTTCCTGCCCTCCCAGCCCTCCCAGAAATCAGCAGGAGAAGCTGCCCCCCTGTGTTCTAAATGGATGCTGAGGAAATCTGGAGAGCCAGGAGGAGGGCAAGCAGTGCAGGGCTATTACTGGAATGTGTCTATTCTCTAGGGCTGGGTAAGTCAGCCTGAACTCCTCTGAATTCTATTTCCTATAAACTGTGTGAATGCAAAACCGTATTACTGGTTCAGAGTTGTTCAGTGTGAGGTTTTTTCCTCAGTTTTTGAAGGCATGCACGGCACAAAACCAAATATATTTTTGATAAACTGGAAACGTGAGGAAGATTTTAATGAAAGGGATTAAACCTAGGAAAAGAAGTGAAATAAGATGGAGGCAGCAGGTCAGTCTGCAACACTGTCCTCACTCCACCACGACTGGGGAGAGGATTCAGCAACAGAGCCTACTCAAGTCCACGTTCCACCAGAAGGATCAAACAGTGGCTTATGGGAGCGCCAGGGCTGCACCCTGGGAGCTGGTAGCAAACCTTCAGAGGAAGAAGGCTCAAGCAGCTATGTGAATTCCCTTTCCTTCAAGCAGGGCCGTGTGACGGACCAACTTCATGTTCAGCCTTGTGTTGGCAGTGAGAATGAAATAATAGATAAGATTCTGACCAGTCATCATGGCAGCACAGATCATCTGTGGGAGGCTGAATAATGGCCTCCAAGGACATCCACGTCCTAATTCCCGGAACCTGTGAATGTTAGCTATCTTACCTGGTAAAAGGGACTTTGCAGATGCGATTAAGTTAAGGGTCCTGAGATGGGGAGATCATCTTGGATGACCTGAGAGGGTCCAATGTAATTACAGGTCCTTATGAGAGGGAAAGAGGAGGCTCAATCAGTGGTAGGAGACGTGGCAACGGGAGCAAGAAGGAGTGATGTGAAAAAGGGACCAAGAGCCAAGGAATGAAGGCAATCTGGCCTCTAGAAGGTGAAAAGGAAAGGAAGCAGATTATCCCCTTAAGCTTCCAGAAGGAACACAGCCCTGTCAACACCTTGATTTCAGACTTCTGACCTCCAGAACTATAAGAAAAGAATGTGTGTTGTCTTAAGCCACTAAATTTGTGGTAATTTTTGTAGCAGCCACAGGAAATGAATACACAGTCCTAACTACCTAACAACAGACATCTCCACAACGTCAACACTGACGAACAGAGGAATGAATCAGGGACCCTGGGAGTCCAGAGGAGGCAAGAATTAATTCTGACTGTGAGTTCACGGAAGGCCGCACAAAGGAGGTGAGTGAGCTGTTCTTAAAAGCTGAGAGGAAGTTTTCAAGCTGGAGAAGTTCAGGAAAGCATTCCAGGCACTGGGCAAAGTATCAACAAAGACACAGGGGCAGGAAAACAAGGAACATCACGGGGCCAGACCAAGGGTGTCAGAAGAACAGTCCATAAAAATGAATTGTGACTCAACTCTAAAGTGGGGCTCACTAAATGAACCAGGGTATGGAAGAGAAATCTAACTGTTCTTCAGGAGTCTGGCTACACCCTCGAAGTCCAGGACAGTGGTGCTAGACGCCCTCTGCAGAGAGCAGGGACTAGGCTGAGGGGAGTGAGGCACTGACCCTAGGAGCAAAATTTAAGGGAGCTCCAAAAACAGCTCAGTAACCAAGTTAAATATAATTTTAATGCAATATTTTAAAATGTAAAATTAATGCAAAATGAACCCCAGGATGAACAAAATATCAAAATTTTGAATAAAAATACAATCAGTAACAGTGTCTTGCTGAGCTACATTGGAGCCTGAGACAAATGAAAAAAATCAGCCATTCTGACCCTGTCTTTATTTCAAAATTTGATATTTTGCTCATCATGGATTTTTTTTGCATTAATTTTGATTTTGGAATGGGAATTTTATGATCTATGTTTGTTACTACAATAAAAAATTTTTTAAAAATTAGGGGGAAAGGCATATACTCAAAGGTCGAGATTTAATACAATTAATAATTCTTACTGCTTCATGAAGGACATTCTTAACTGGGGAGAAAAGAATAAGGAGGAAGCTACTTGGTTTGTTTTCATAGTCTGATACCAGGATCAGGTGACACACTACCAAATTCTCGCAGTAATTTCTAAAGATGCAAGCTGACCAACCATCTATATATATTTGTTCATCTGCTGAGAAACTAATAGCAGCTAACTTTAACTGAAGGCATACTATGTATCAGACACCACTAGGCACTTCATAATAATTGTCTCATTAAATCTTCTCAAAAAATCCATGGGGTAGGTAGGTCCTATTATTATCCACATCTTACAATCAGGAACACTGAGGCTCAAAAAAGTGAAGCTGCCCAAGGGAACAAACATAGACTATTTTCTCTAAGCACTGACCAAGAATACTGGTAACCCAGGAACCATGTTATTTCAGAAAGAAAATAACAATATTTCATTTTTGCCTTCCCCAGCAGATGACATAAAACTATCATGAACTTTTAAAGCCAACTGTGTTCTTTTCCCAGCCTTCTCCTTGGGTCATGAATTCATACACAGCTGGCAAGCGCTCCAAAGAAAAACCCCCAAATTGTGAAGAAAACAGGTCTATTTCCCTTCAGAAAAATCAAAGCCAGAATGCAACTACTCTCAGTTTCCCCTCAATCAGCCTCGGATCAAGGGGCTTCAACCTGTAATGGCGCAGGGAAGGGAAGACTCTCTCCTTCCAAATCAACCCATCCAAGAACACCCATGCTACTTAGCAAGCCCAGAGCTTAGACTAGATGCCCCACACAACAAGGAGATTTCAAAGCATTCAGACCTACGAAGTCTGGCCTCAGAAGAAAAAATTTTATTTGGGGGTAACAAAATGAGTGCTTCAGAACCACTTACTCCAAGTTCACATTCTGCCAGACAGTCCAAGAGAAAGGCAAAATACCTGCCTACCTCAAAGCTAAGGACTCACCAGATGCAGCACTGTCGTCTTCAGGTGGAACTGCTCTCCATGGTGAGCTCCTTCTCCGTCTCCTGGGTTAGGCCCAATGGTGCCAACGAGCGCTCATAGTCCTGCACACTGTCATCCTTTATTTCAGAATTTCAAACAATGCATTTGTCTGGTTTAATTTTTTCCTCTTGCATCTAAGTAAGACTGGTTTCCCCCCCGGATACCAGCTTTAGATGTTCCAATCAGGTTTCAAAACTATAAACACACTGAAATTAAAACATGAAATACAGTAATAACGTAGGGGCCAAATTCCATGGCATGAGGCAGTCAACAGTCAAATCATGGCACCTCAGCCTTCGCAGAAGCTGGAGAAGACTCAGCACGCTCAGGAAGCCACAGGCAGCCACTGCAAGGCTCCTCCAAAACTGTGTCCAAGAGTCAAGTTTGAAATGGCAACCAAACCCAGACCAAGCTGCGTCTTTCTAGCCATAGGAAGCCCTTGTGTTTTCTGGAACACAGGTTCTGCCCCAGACCCCGTACTGGGGGTGTCCTCTCCCAAGCTGCAGTGAGGTTTGTGGATTAATATTGAAAGATACCCTTTGTCTGGATATCATCTTCAAACCGCTCCTCCAGGCTTGGGATCAGAGATTTGGTCTCTGGGCAGAGTTTATCCAAACAGGCCAACTCAAACTTAATCAAGCTTTTTCTGGAGTAACAAGTTCCTGTTTTTGGACCAGACTGAAGCGGGGTGTAGGGTTTGAAGTTTTCATGAAGACCTCTGAGAGCCCCCTGTACATACTGTGCACTCTCATTCTGCTGCTTTTGATGCTCCAGAAGCATAGGAACTTCTGAATTTAAAAGCGTCTCAGCTATTTCAAACTCCTTGGGAAAGATGAGCTGTAAGGAGTGCTCCACTGCCGGGTCTGCGAAAAGCTACAGCCCATCCACGTCGCTGCGCTGCGAACCTCCCGAGGCTGCCGGAAGCGGAAGTGTAGAGCCGACGGTCACGCCCCCAGAGGGGCGTGGTCTCCAGTCCCTACATTTTTAAGAGGGCAAATGTCAGTTTCTCAGGGTCTATGTGAAAGACGGCCAAAAATTCAAAGGTGATTTCCTTGGGGTGGGATGTGGGAGAGAATTTTTCTAAAGAAATTTGCAGGAGTAGAGAGAAGAGCCTGGCGTGTGTTCCCTAGCATTTAAGGGGTGCAGAGACTAGAGTATGAGGCTCACCCATCTGGAGCATTCCACCAAGGAAAAGAAAGGTTAAGAAAGAGGACAGCAGAAGGGTCTACTCCACCTCCACCCTCTGGTGGAGCACTAGAGCTGCTCTAAAGAGATCCGGAGCAAGTTAACTGGCTGCAGGGAGGGGACCCCAACAGAAGAGGCTGGGAGGGGTGTACCGCTAGGGGGACAGAAGCTGGGGAAGAGTCACAGGGACCATCAGGGTGAATCATTTACTCCCGGAAATGGTGAAGTACAGAGTGTCCACGGGGGTGTCTCGGAGGAACGTGGTAACATGCCCCACGGGAGACGCAGCCTTTGGACATGTGCCACGGGGAAGGCATTCAACAGCCAAGGGAGATGCATGAACAAAAGGGCCAGCTCAGTAAAAAGACCTTTGCCCCAGGGTTCCTCTCATCCCTCCTGGCCCCACCCTGGTAAAGCCAGAAGTGGGACAGAGGTTGTGACATGGAACAAGGAGAGTGAAATAACAGGTCACATGCCCTCCTGTGCCCCTGATAGCTGATGAAGCCTGAGCTAAACGGGGAAGGAAGACTGTTTGAATTGGCTGAGAAGTTGATGTCTTGTTTTAGGTTGGATTGGATCAGGTATCAAATACCTGAAAGGGAGGCTAATTGGTCCCCCCAAGTGACTGAGAAAGAATGGGCCTTGCTCAAAATCAGAGTGTAATTGAAGGTAGCGCAACGGGGAAAAATTAAACCAGTCTCCTAGTAGTTTCCTACAGAGTTCCACCTGTTTGGTAAACCAGTTATACTGGTTATTCTGCATTTAGTGTCTACCCCATCCCACCCTGCCCTGCTGGCTCCCTGGAGATAGGTCCCTGCAGACTGTAGCACATGGACTGTCAAGATAGCTGGCCTTCCAGTTGGTCTCAGCCATTACGAGCAGGGAGTAAGTGACCTACATCAGGCCCACTCCTCTGACAACTATAACCCCTGCCCACACCCCCAGCTCTCATGGACTTCAGTGACAATAGTTCCTCTTCAACCCTCGGGTGGTTACAGCTTTCATATTGCTAGCTCTGGGTGTTTCAACATCCTTTGTTTGTTCCTTTAAACCCTGTCCACACTTCCGTAATTAGACCCTTTGCTAAAAGACTCTTCATTTAACCATATGAATGAATTCTATTTCCTGTCCAGACCCTGACTGATACGTTCGGGATGAAGGATATTTCTTTCATTTTAACTAGAGAGAGAGAGGCAAGAATGGTAGAGATGCAGATATGTTTTAGATAGGGATGAAATGGACAGGAAGTAAGGGCAGGTCACACCTGTTGCCTTGTGTTTTCTTTATGAAGAAAAATGCAGGAACAAATGCTAAAATAGAATCAAGACAGAGGAGTTTTAAACCAGGTAATATAAGGTAACTGTCTTAGTCTCCCTTCTGCTAAAACAAATACCGTAAAACGGGTTGGCTTAAACAACGGGAATTTAGTGGCTTATGGTTTTGAGGCTAGGAGAAGTCCAAAATTGAGGCATCAGCAAGGCCATGCTGTCTCCCTGAAGACTGTGGTGTTCTGGAGCTAACTGCCGATAATCCTTGGTCCTTGGCTTTTTTGACACCTGGCAATGCACATGGCAATGTCTTCTCCTTTATCCTCGGGGTTCCATTGACTTCCAGCTTCTTTGGCTTCTTATCATGGCTTTCTCCCTCTATGTCTGAATTTCATTCTGCTTTTAAAGGATTCCAGTAATCAGATTAAAGGCCAACCTGATTGAGTGGGCTACACCTTTACTTAAGTAACATTGTCAAGAGATCCTATTTACAATGGGTCCACACCCACTACAGTGCAGACCAAGACCAAGAATATGTCCAAACTGGGTTACGCAATTCAACCCACCACCATAAGAAAGAACTACCCTTAAGATTAGAAACTATGAATTTTTAGGAACACCATTCTGCGCATTTGGATGATTCTCTTCCATGGCTTTGAGCAGCTGAGTCAGATCACATCCATTTTCAGCACTTTGCACAGTTACCTTTAAGAAACAAGAACTACAGATGACAAACATAGAGATCTATGGCAGTAGGAGTTCATGGATGGACTAAGGCTTATTGTACTGGTAACAACAGAATTAACAGTCCTGGAACCGCAAAAAAGATCAAATGCACAAATAGTGTAAAGAAAGGGCCCTACAAACTCGTATCTTATCTTCAAGCCTTCCATGGCTTGGATTGTTACACAGGAATTAATGAGTCATAATTAATCAAAGGCCAAATCAACTGATTTGTGTAATCAACAAACTGACAAACTGATTTTACCACGTTTGAGACAGTACAGTACGATAGACACAGCAAGGAGTCTGGATAACTTGATAACTAACTAACTTTGGGAGTTTTGTTAAATTACTTAAATTCACTGAGTCTCCATTTTCTGATCTGTAAAATGGGAATAAAAGCACCTTTTCAACCTGAGTAAAGCACCTGGCCCTGACTTCAGCAAAAGGGAGCCATTATTCAAAGTCTGATTTGACATGATGATAACAATAGGGTCTAAACAATACTGAAATATCTGGGTGAACTAAGAATAACTAAGGCAACCCTTATAAATGTGTTGACGACCACAATATCAATTATGTGAATATTTGGAAATATTCCATAGATCTGAGGGTGTATAGGATAGCTATTACATTTGACTTTGACTAAGACTTAGAAGGGCATGAAATAGACAATTACCCCTCAGACACCAATACCCTGGGAATGATAAAGGATCAAGCACAAGGCATGTGAGGGGTCACTTTACAGGTAATGCATCGTTAAGGAAAGAGATCCAAGAATTGAACAGCTGAGTTGACATTCTGAGGTTACCCTGCATCCACCACAGGGAAACACCAAGGAATTTTGAAAAAAAAAATTATTAGACACCCAGACTCCCCTTTTGTGTCCCATCTTTTAAAATTCTCCATGTACCAGAAAGCCTGATCTTGATTCTATGATGGATTATCTTTGAATTTTCACTTTTGTATGCTATCACATTCACAAATTATCACAGTAACTCAGGAGTTGGCTTTTGGTCAGGGACAGGGGTGGGGTATGTGTAAATGAAGAAAGAGAAAACTTGGAGCAAAAAGAAGACATAGACAACTCTGCAAATAAACTCACTACCCTCCTCCCTACGTAGGACATGACTCCCAGGGGTGTAAATCTCTCTGGAAATGAGGGACAAGACTCCCAGGGATGAGCCTGGACCTGCCATCATGGAATTGAGGAGGCCTTCTTGACAAAAAGGGAGAAAAGAAATGAAACAAAATAATGTATCAGTGGCTGAGAGATTTCAAATGGAGTCAAGAGGTCAATCTGGAGGTTATTCTTATGCATTATATAGATATTCCTTTTTAGTTTCTAGTGTATTAGAAGGAAATACCTGAATCTGTTGAACAGAAATCCAGTAGACTTGATTCCTGATGGTAATTGTATAACTATATAGCTTTTATCATGTGATCATGTGATAGTGAAAACCTAGTGACTGACACTCCCTTTACCCAGTATATGGGCAGATGAGTAATAAAATAATAACAAAAATATATAAATAGTAGGGGGGATAAGGGGTATGGGATGCTTTGGGTGTTCTTTTTTATTTTTATTTTTTTATTTTTTGTTGGAGTAATGAAAATGTTCTAAAATTGATTGTGGTGATGAATGCACAACTGTATGATGGTACTGTGAGTCATTGATTGTATACCTTGGATGGATTATATGGTGTGTGAGCATATTTCAATAAAATTGCATTTTAAGAAAAAGACAGCATAGAATATGATTTTCAAGTTTTGGAATAAAATGTTTCTTTCCAGTTCCTCTGAGGAGCTGATCCTATGCATTTCCAGTAACCTTAATGATGAGCTTATACAGCATCGATCTTATTGAACAGTTTGTTATTAAAACAGCCAAAGTATTTTTCATGGTCACTCCAATGATAATATTTAAAGCCCAAAAAGATATAGAAATGGGCAGGAGTTGAAAGAATAGACCCTATGGGAAATAGGGCCAGTTTCAACTGTACTAACCTTCACAGGCTTTACACGGCTACAAAGAATTATAGGACTCAAGGCCTGTATATCGAGAAATATGCAATGTCACATTTTATATCCCAATGGACTCCTTTAATAAAACATATATCACTTAATTTTTTTTCTCAACACAACAGTTTACATTACAAGTGCTTAGTATTCTTCCCAGGTGCTAAAAATCTAGAGCTGGAAATTAGAGGCCCTTTGTTCCCAAATCAGTGAAAAATAAATTACCAGAAATATTCTCAGGGACTGAGACCGACAGGTGGGATATAAGGCATTTATTGCAAATCCAGCTTCCATGAATCCAGATGTCCACTCATCTCTTGTGCAAAATGCTACCTGAATCAACCGCTGCCTTTTAAACGTCCATTTCGAGCCACAGGTCTCTACAGCATCTGCTTCAAGGTCATGACCCAATGAGTACAGTGATATGCACTGCTGAGCTTTTATTTCTTTTCAGTCTTTTGAATTTTATTGAGACTTATTTTATGCCGCAGCATATGGTCTAGCTTGGCAGATGTCCAGAGTTTTGGGGGAGGTTAGTTACATGGAATGACTGACCACCCACCTGGCTGACCACAGTCTCCAGCCCTCCAGGGGTCGAACTGATACTGCATGGCCAAAGGCCCCCACCATAAATCACTTTATGGGCATAGACTAAATGGCATGGCCCAAAACCCCCAGGTAAACAAAGACTGGACCTTCCAAGGGCTTAGAGGTTACCTCCCAGGAGCTGGGGTCAAAGGTCCAGTCTTTCTTTGGGCAAGGCTAATCCTTTAACAGTGCTGGATGATACAAGAGGGAAGATTCCTGAAGGAGAGTGGGGGACCAGGAGTTCCAGTGGGAGTACTTGCTCCATTCCTCAGTGATTTTTGGCTCCTCTCTTCTCTGGATTGGCCCTTTCCTCAGAAAGGAAGCAAGATGGTTGCAGCACATCTGGGCCTGATATCAGTGCACCCCTGTGTCACTGGGAAGAGAGAGGATGACTTCCAAAAGGGCTCAAAAGAGCTGGAAGCTTCCTTTGCAGAATCACTCAAGGGTCTCTTCCTGCCCCACTGGCTACATTTGGCCATGTCTCAGGCCCTCTCCTGAAGATCTATGTGGCCGACACAAGGCCACGCATCTGTTGGCCACATGTTGAAACACTCACCATGCCTAGGGGATGGCATCATCCTGATTGGCTTAGACCAGCTCACCCTGGAGCTTGGAGTAATCCGTACCACAGAGGCAGAGGGTAGAATGGATTATAGGGAGACAGCAATGTTTACTACAAATGGTAACTAGAGGACTGCCACACACCTTAATCCATTCAGGAGCCTCTTAAAGACTCATTTCCACAGGAGTAAAGTAGGAACTATTCACCTTTCCTTCCTGCCCCCAACCCCCCATTTTTTCTTCAATAGTTACCAGGCAGGTGACCACAATGATTATTTTGACCAAACGTTTTTATCTAGCCTCTTCACCCATTAAATATCACATCTGACATCCTGAAGACAAGCTTCTAAGAGAAGTAGACTGAGCAATGTGCTATCTTCATCCATTCCATAATCATATTCATTTGGTGCTGACTCTGTTCTGGACCCAGTTCTAGGTACTGGAGATCCTTACATTCCTTGGGGATCAGGTAATTGGCAAGCAAATCAACAAACAAGGTAACTCCAAATTATAAAACGTGTTAAGAAATATATAAAATCTGGTGATAATACAGCATCCTTGGTGGAGGTGACTTCAAGTAGGGTGGGCTGTGAACATATCTCCAAGGAGAGTAGATGCCTTTGGTAAGGTAGGGAGGGGAGAGGCGAAGCAGGGCCCCGAATCCCTGGGTGAGGAGTTCGGCTTTTACTCCACAGAAGGAAAGGAGGAGAGGTACCCATTTGAAGTCAGGGCATGGATTAAATCAGGGTTCTATCAAATAGCTTACCCTTCCCGGGCCTCAGTTTCTGCATCTGTAAAATGAGATTAAAAATACCTGTCTCACCCTTTTTAGGTTCTAATGAATTGGAATACTTAGCAGTAAATACCTGAAACGATCAAACTACAACCCAGAACCCATGAATCTTGAAGACGATTGTATAAACATGTAGATTATGAGGGGCGACAATGTGATTGGGAAAGCCATATGGACCACACTCCCCTTTGTCTAGTTTATGGATGGATGAGTAGAAAAACGGGGAAAGGAAAAAAAAGAAAACAAAATAAAACAAAACAAAAGGTACCCAGTGTTCTTACTTTAATTACTCTTTTTCACTTCGATTTTTATTCTTATTATTTTTGTGTGTGTGGTAATGAAAATGTCAAAAATTAATTTTGGTGATGAATGCACTATATAATGGTACTGTAAACAATTGAATGTATGTTTTGTATGACTGCATGGTATGTGAATATATCTCAAAATGAATTAAAAAGAATAGATTGGGGTGACAAATGCACTGCTATGTGATGGTACTGTGAACAGGTGATTGTACACCATGGATGATTGTATAGCATATGAATATATCTCAATAAAACTGAATTTAATAAAAAAAAAAAACCTGTCTCATAGGATTTTAAGAACAAAACCTGAAAATATAACTGTAAACTGGGTGACAAAATAAATTTGCCTACCTCTTCAATAAATTTCTAAAAAAGCTGAGAGTTGCTGTGCATACTGAAGTGTTTAGAGGAAAGTGTCCCTATGTCTGCAACTTGCTTTGAAATGCATCAGAAAAATAAAATAGCTTGATGGATGGAAACAGAGGGATGGATAGATGGACAGATATGCAATAAAACAGAGTAAAATGTCAGTGGAAGAATCTAGATGATTGATTCCCCATAAAATTCTTTGAACTTTCAAGATATCTGAAATTTTTCATAATAAAGTTAGTGTGTAAATATCATATGACCACTCTTACATGAAATTCCTTGAATAAGCAAATTCTTAGAAAGTAGGTTATAGGTTATCGGGCAGGAGCAGTAGGGAGTTTTTGCTTAAAGGTCACAGAGTTTCTGTTTGGGGTGATGAAAAATTTTGGTAACCGAAGGTGATGGTAGCACAACATGGTGAACGCAGTTAATATCACTGAATTGTACCCATAAAATGCTAAAAAAAAGGGGGGGTTGTTTATGTTACATATATGTTAGCACAATAAAAATTTAAATTAAAAAAAATTAGGCGGCGAGGAGAAAAGGAGCATGTTGTAAGGAATCTGAACATGCTTTCCCATCTCCCTCCTGCTCCACACGCTCTCCTTTCTCATCTGATTGCGTCAGCAAGTGACCTTGACGTACTGCTAAGAGACTGAGTCCAGACTGGAACGCCTAAGCTATCCAGGCTGGCGCGTTCAGCTGGGCGTGAGGTCCGGGAGAGAGCCTTTGCCTTTAGAGAACATGCGGGGCTCTCGCCGCTAGAGGGCGCGCGGGTGACGTCCTGACCACCAAGGGCGGGCTTGAACTGGGCACAGCAGGAAGACAGACTTCGCTGATCTTCCGCCGGGAGTGGGACCTGGAGCCAGCTACCTCTGCAATTACCTGCAAAAACAACTCTTCAAACAGGATAGTCTGAGAGTCAGCACCAACTGTCTGGCCCCGACGAGTTCCGGTGAAGAAAAGGACAGGGGAGGGAGGAAATTAACGTGCTGAGCACGTGTCATGCAATGCTAAATTCTCTCACATAAATTATTTCCTGTTTTAGTTATGAATCAGTCTGAAAATAGAGCAGGAGTTGCAGTGCAAAGGATACACATTTCATTCTTGCTAGAGGCTGCCCAACCAGGGGAAGCCTGGTTCTCAGAGGACAGAGCAAGTTTTCAGAGCGATACTGTACCTCCCCTGCCTTGTTCCCAAAACAAAGGAGCTCAGAGTAGCTGTGTTCCTGGGCTGAGAACGCACCTGGAGGCACTTCCGGTGACCTCATCCAGCATCTTTGAGGAGCCTGCCCACCACTTCTTCATTGTAAGTTAACCTTGAGCATGTTTGTCAGCTCATACCGTCCCATGGCTCCCACTGCCTGAAGTATTTTCCAAGACTATCTGGTACTCCAGCAACCAGAGATTCTGGCATAAGCGATCAGTCATTCAGTATTTCAAAATCATAATCATTCAAAGCCTCTCTATACAAACCAGTGATTTCCCTCAAAATTTCCTTTTTGTGTAGCCACAGCCTAAAAATCTCAAGCATTGTTCTGAGAAGCGTCAACCACTCAGGCCAACCCAAGCCTCCCAGAACCTGCAGCCCAGCCAGGGACCCCAGCTCCAAACGACCCTAAAAGCCGCCTAAATGCTTGTGGCATTATCCTCCTCCAGTAGAGAAGCAGGATTATGTCAGAAAAATCATCTCTGGGCTTTAAGCCTGACAGATTGGGAGGAAGAAGGATCTGAATTCTACAGGAATTTGGTTTGAAAGGGTGGTATGTCTCCAGGTTATCCAGTGTTTCTTTTTTGGGGGGCATGGAGTGAGGGGAATTAAATATTCTTATTCACTGGTAGTGCAAGTTAAGCCTAAAGTACAGATAAGCATGAAGACAAATTCATCTATGAACCCGCCCTTAGATATATACTCCTAACATTTTGGTGTATACTCCACTGAACTTTTTATTTCTGTGCACCTATTGATACATGTGCCACTTTTCTTTAAATGTGGCACAGAACAAACTATTTGTAACTTACTTTTGTCACTGAGTAATCATCACAAGTACCTTTCTATGATTAAAGGATTTTCCCCCAAGAAAGGGGAAAATTATGACTCTCCTAAAACTATAAAAAGAACAGACATTACAGATTTTATTTAGCTCGTTATTAATGAAGTAACCATTAAGATGTTATAACTGGTTAAAAGGAGAAGTTAAAAAAAAGCAGAGACATTTTGAATATTGAATATTGGATTTGCAAATGGACATAAAAATGGCTTCTTGGGGGAAAGAAGTCAAATGAGCCTCTACAAGCAGTATATATTTACATGCCTGTAAAGAATTATTTACATTGCTAACGGTTCATTGCAATTTGAATTATTGTAAAATAGCTCAAAGGCTGTTAAACTCTCCAAGCAAAAGACAGATTGGCAGAATGGGTAAAAAAAACATGAGCCAAAGACCATGCAAGAGCCCCCATAGAATCTGAATCACCAAACCCACCCAACATGGTGTTCTCTACACAATGCCTAGTTTTCCAGTGAAGCACAAATTCTCTACACTATTGAAACAAATACACTTCTGTGACATTTTAAAAATTGATAGGCCTTATTTTTTGAGAGCAGTTTTAGATTTACAGAAAAATTGAGCAGAAGGCACAGAGTTCCCATATACCTCTTCTCTCCCCCACCAAATACAAAGGTTCCCCTATTATTAACATCTTGCACGGTGTGGTACATTTATTACAATTGATGAACCTATACTGATACATTATTATTAACTAAAGTCACTAATGTACGTTAGGATTCACTTTATGTATTGTGTAGTTCTATGAGTTTTAACAATTGCATGTTGTTATATATCCACCATTACAATACCATACAGTATAGTTTCACTTCCCTAAAAATCCCACCTATTTGTCCCACCCCCATCTTCCTGAACCCCTGGCAACCACTTATCTTTTTATTGTCTCTAGACTTTTGCCTTTTCTGGAGTGTCATATAGTTGCACTCATACAGCATGAAGACTTTTTCAGACTGGCCTGTTTCACTTAGCAACATGAATTTAAGTTTCCTCCATATCTTTTCATGGCTTGAGAGCTCATTTCTTTCTATCACTGAATAAATTCCATTGTATGGATGTATCAAGTGTGTTTATCCATTGTGCCAGTTTGAAACTCTTATGGACCCCAGAAGAGCCACGATGTTTTAACCCAATCTTGTTGGGTGGAACCTTTTGATTGAATGTTTCCTTGGAGATGTGACTCACCCAACTGTGGGTGAGAACTTTGATTAAATTATCTCCATGGAGATGTGACACCATTCTGGGTGGGTCTTGATTAGTTCATTGGAACACTTAAGAGAAGCTAAGAGCTGACACAGATGCTGACGCTGGAGATGCTAGGAGATGCAGACAGAAAGACATTTGGAGATGCTAAGCTAAGAGATGAAGCCCAGAGTTTGCCCTGGAGAAGCTAAGAGAGGACCTCCAGATGCTTAGAGAGAAACGCCCTGGGAGAAAGAAGCAAGGACATACAGGAGCTGAGAGAGAGCAGCTAAGACAGATGCCCAGAGACATTTTGAAGAAAGCCATTTTGAAACACAACCCAGGAGCAAAGGACCAGCAGAAGCCAGCCATGTGCCTTCCCAGCTGCCAGAGGTGTTCTGGACACTATTGGCCTTTCCTCAGTGAAGGTATCCTCTTATTGATACCTTAGTTTATACACTTTTATGGCCTTAGATCTGTTAATTTTTAATCTCATAAACACCCTTTATAAAAGCCAATCCATTTCTGGTATTTTGCATTACAACAGCATTAGCAAACCAGAACATCCATTCACCTATGGAAGGACATATTGGCCTACAAACATTCATGTGCAGGTTTTTGCACAGACATAACTTTTCAACTCATTTGGGTAAATACTTAGGAGCATGATTGCTGGCTGGATCAAATGATAAGATTATGCTTAACTTTGTAAGAAACTGCCAGACTATCTTCCAAAGTCGGTGTACCATTTGACATTTTTCGCATTTTTTTGAACCACTTTCTAGTGTCCTTTCCTTTCAGTTTGAAGAACTCCCTTTAGCATTTCTTTTCTTGTAGAGCAAGTCTAGTGGTGATGAACTCCCTCAGCTTCTGTTTATCTGAGAATGAATTAATCTCACCCTCATTTTTGAAAGAAAGTTTCATGGATATAAAATTCTTGGTTAGCAGTTGCTTTCTTTCAGCACTTTTAGTATTTCAACCCACTGCCTTCTTGCCTCCATGGTTTCTGATGAGAAATCAGCACTCATTCTAACTGGGACTCTCTTGTTTCACAGATTCCATATTTCAGTGAATCTCTACTTTCTGAAGTTGGGGGAATTCAATGCTTAGAACCCACATGCTCAGACAGTCTAAGGGATCCCCAGATTCCTGTGAATGATGTAAAGAGTGGGGCTGGCTTCCATTTACTCTGTGAATGGTTTTCATCCATGAAGGTAGAACCTGAGAAACAATGCAAAACTGAGGGTCTGAAAGCTGGCAATGCTGGATTGTGTTTGGAAAAATTAGCCCAGGCTTTGGCTTCAGACAGACTCATGTTCAAATTTCTAGCTGTGTGACCTTGGACAAGTCACTTAATCTCTCTGATCCTCAGTTGTTTTCATCTGTAGGACAGGGATATTCTCTTCCTCAGAGTAAACAAGGAGGAAGGTCTGCTTATCCCACCACCTCCAACACCATCACCACCATTCCCTGGGGAATGATAATCTGAGTACCAAGCCTTCCCAACTCCAGGAAGACCCCAAAAAAGAATGGGCAGTAACCTCAGTAGAATGTGGCAAGTGGGTTGGAGCTGGGGAGATGGAGAGTGTCTACTACAGAGGCCCTTCTTCTTGCATGTTCCCATTTTACAGCTGGCCAACAGCTTCCTGGCACAGGTCCAGGCAAGAGCTTTCCCAGGAAAGTCCCACAAGCTTGAAAGCAGTTATGCAAAGGAACAGCTTTGCTATTAGCAATTCCTTGCCCCCACCCCCTGCAGGCCCCAGAGGACCCATCTTTCTTGAGCACTACCCTAGGCCATTCTGCCACGTCCTCCTGGGAGCCAGCTGCAGGCTCTGAGTAGACACTGGCCTCCCAGTCTCAGGACCCCAACCCTCTCCCCCCATGAGGACACTGCTCCCTTTCCTCTCTCGTCTTCCTAATCCTCATCCCACTCCCTCTGGCATCATTAAAGCAGGCATAGGGCCATCTGGAGCAGCTCCAGAGCAATGCTTATTTGCACAGAGATTCAGAGTGTGCACAAGGGGCTTTCCTGGAGTGGAATCTCTTTCAAGAGGGCCACTAATCCTAGAAACGAGGCATTCTTTTCCCACTTTACAGAAAAGGGCTCCTTTTATTTCAACATGGATTTACAGAGCATGGAGGCAAGGCAGCGAGGACACGGTCTAAATAAGAAACTGGTCCTGCCCCTGGCAACCCCAAGAAGTTAAATGACCCCTAGAACCTCAGGCAGTTTTTCCAAAGGCTTTTAGCCAACCTGAAAGATAGAAAAGGTAAACGCCTGCCCCCACGTCTCTGGTTGAAGAAGCAAAGGTAGGATCCACACCTTACCCCTCATGCAAACTCAAATCACCAGCTCAGGGTTGGCTATGAGAGCTTGAAAAGCGGTAACAGCTGGTGTTTACTAGCACCTGCTACAAGCCAGTGCTCCTCCAAGAAGATTAACTCTAAGAACAAACACATGAGGCAGGAGCTATTATCCCGTTTTACAGAAGAGAAGGGCAGCCGGAGGAGGAAGTCACTGCCCACACGGGCTCACCTGTGCTTCTGCCTGGCTTGGCTGCCTCCCAGGCTTTAACTTAGAGGAATGAAGTACCAGGCAAGCATACAGTTAGGTCATCATCAGTTCCCACCACGACAGTGAGGCTGGTGATGCCGATGACTACGATGAAGACGAGGGTGACCACGGCAGCCATATGGTAACTCAATCCCTCTACCCCCAGCAGGGAATGGCTGGTTCCGCTGAATGGTTTTTTAATTTTTATTTTCATTTCAACAGTACTGTTATAAGTGCTTTTTGTTGTAGGACACGTCTAATACATTTTTGGAAGCAAAACTGTTTGTCAATTTTGAAGAAATAGCCCTTCTCCATCCAGAACTTCTTTACTCAGCTCTTCACAGGAGAGAGAAATGAGAAAAGAAAGAGAAACTAGGGTGGAGATATTGTCACGGGTTCGTCTCTTTACACCTCAAACCTATGCTCTCCATTAGAAAAGGCCTGAACCTTATCAGTTGTGATTCAGTCGGTTTTGGGCTCCATCAAGTAATCTCCCACTCAAATAAGAGTATAGGGATAGACAGTAGTTTACAAGTAAAGAGCACTCAAGACAAGAATTCAAATTCAACACATATTTATGAAAGGAGCACTTAAGGTAAAAGGAACAAGTTTACAATGCAAAAATAAATTGATACATTATCAAACCTAGGGACTTCTGCCCCTTCCAGACACACCTGGATATGAGATCAGAAGACCCTCCAGTCTAAGTTATAGAGTATTTATAGAGCCTTTAATTTAGGTTACATTCAATAAAATCATATTCTATTTTTATGTTTGAACCATGGGTGAGGAACTGTATGTGCTGAACCATGAGTTAAAAATAAAGGAGGGTTTTCACAGCATTATTAGATATTAAAACTTAACTTTGAATGTTTGCAAAACTTTACTGAAAATATTCCTGTTACTTAAGTGATGACTTCTGTAAGGGCAATATAACACACCTTTTACTTTCATGAATACTAAAAATTAGAAGAGAGATTGCTATTACTTATATCTAACTTGTTAGCATAGTTTTTTTTTCCTTCATTCTGTAATTGGTTTAGTCATCACATCATATTATGTTTCTCATTTCCTTGCATTTAGCCTGTTTAGCCTCTCCCTCAGTACAATCTTCTAATATAGGACTTGAAGGATATGAATCATCTGTCCCAGTAATTATTGTAAGGCTTTTCCACTTTCTATCATTTGGAAATTGTATCTGAGTATTTGGGGGTAAAAGTTCTGTTAAATGTGCTTTTATATCAGAAGGGATAACAACTGGTTCTTCACTGTTAGCACAGAAAGGCTCCTCAGCTATCTGATCATCACATAGGAGTCAGCATCCTTATTTTCAGATTCCTCAGCAGAGATATTATCCTTCAATAATTTGCAGACAGAATCAGGGAAGGGGAGGTGTTTGTTAAAGATAGGACCTAGGCACTCGGTAATGGTAGAGGACGCTGCGGGGGACTGCACCTCGGGCTTTTCAATCTGTGTGGCCTGGATATGACTCTCAGTCCCACCATATGGCATGTCAGACAAACTACATAAATTCCCTGAGGCTATTATAAGTGCCTTTTGTTGTAGGATACGTCTGATATGTTTTTGGAAGCAAAACCATTTGTAAATTATGAAGAAATAGCCCTTCCCCAACCAGAACTTCTTTACTTAGCTCTTCATAGGAGAGAGAAGTGAGAAAAGACTTCTGTCAATATAACAGGGGATCCCATGGGGGTGGGAGTGCTGCACAGATTAAATGAAACAAGAATGCCTTGTACAGAACCTGGAACATAGTAGGAATTCATACTTACCCCCCTTCTCTAGCCCTGAGTAAATGAGGAAACCATCAACAGAGGCTGCGAGCCAGCCTGGGGTTGCTCTGTTGGGGGCAGGCAATGTGGTTTCCAGGCTTCTTTCCTCTGGGGGGTGTGGGCTGAGGATCTTGAACCAGGTCAGATTACCCCACCTGTGGGCACCGTGCTGGGAACGACCCCCTTCCCAGGGACAGCTCCCTCTAAAGGTGTAGTGAAGGGTTATTTGTGTTTCTTATGGATTGCAGATGCCTATTTTTCCATCTGGGAAGGGAAAGAAACAAACGTTCCCTTATGGCCTGGCCTTGAAGCAATTTCCATTGAGGGCTGTCTTCAGTTTTACAAGTAAAGGTGTCCCTCAGCAACTGCCAGAAAAGAAGCTGAGTTTCCATTTGGCCCTGGAGGTTCCTTTGTTTTGCCTCAGACCCAAGGGAAACCCAGCCCTCTCTGGCCCAAAGTGTTCTGCCAGTTATCTCCCCATGGTGGAAAGGGGTGGGTCTGCACCCCAAACCCCACAGCACAGCCTCACTTCTGCACCTCTCACATCTTGATGTATGGATTCCTTCCCCACCTCTGTCATCACAGCCCCAAGGGTTTGATACCAATAAAAGGCATTGGATTCTCTGCCCAATGTGCTCAAATGAACCAATTCCTAAGACAACAGGGTTTCAAAGAGAGAAAGAGTTTATTATTAGGCACAAAGCAGGAGAGCACAGGGTCTGTTGGCCTTAAAGTCTGTCTCCTTGAACTACAGTAATTCTGATAATTTTATAGTATCAAAAGATGGGCATGTTTTAGGATGATGAGTACAATGGCACAAGATGACAACATTGGAAATGATCTAAAGGATTGAGCAAGCACAGATTGATTACATACTTAGCCCCAGAACGTTTGTGATAAAATGACAGCCTTAATATGATGATGGGTGTGATTTTAGCATTATAATAAGGTATCGGTAACTTATAGGTTAAAGTTTAAACTAATGTGCATGTCAGGAGGGCCAGTTTTGTTTAGATCCAGCTTTGTCTAGCAAGATAGTTTAGGATTTGGGGTAGGTTAGTTCTGGCTGCTCAAATTCTTTCATTAATAAATGTTAGGGGCTATCTTTTATGATCATTAGATTCTAAATTGAAAAACAGGACCAGAGGTACAAATGGGGCCAGTCACAAGGTTTTTGCAATCACATGATAAAGGTTATATAGTTCTACAATCATAATCAAAGATTAAGGCAGCTAGGTTACAGTTCATTAATTTGGGTGTTTCCTTCTGGCTATTCTAATAGACTAGAAAGTAAGAAGAGCATCTATATAATGATTCAGTAATCGTAATTATTTGTTAATTCTTAATTTCCTGGTTACAATTCCTCCTTTTTGTTTTTGTTCATTCCTCAATCTTGAGGGATACCATTCGAACGTCTTCATGCTGAAAGGGTGCATCAAACTTTATGGGGTAGAGTAATGAAACTGGTTGTCATTATTGGAGAAACTGGTACTTCTGGGTTTCAGGACTTCACTGGCATAGGAACAATCCAGAGGCTTTACGTTTCTGAAAAATAAACTTAATGAGGAAAGCTTTTATAGAGTTTTAGTTAGAGCCCAGGGTATTCTTTAAGGTTTTCAGGAATACTGTTGGTTGGGGCTTGGCATACTGTGGCAGTTTGCAATAGCTGGCTGAAACTTGTATAAGAGTAACCTCCAGAATGACCTCTCAATTCTATTTGAAATCTTTTAGCTATTTAAACTTTATTTTGTTTTATTTCTTTTCCCTATTTTGGTCAAGAAGGCATTGCCAATCTCATGGTGCCAGGGCAGGGCTTATCCTTGGAAGTCATGTCCCATATTGCCAAAGAGACTTATACCCCTGGAAGTCATGCCTCATATAGGGGGGAAGGTATTGAGTTTATTTGCAGAGTTTGACTTAGAAACACATCTGAGCCACAGAAGAGATTTTCAACATGACTCTTAGGCATTAATTGTAATTGGTCTTAGCTTCACCATTACAGAAATAAGTTTCATAAGTGCAAGCCTTAAGATTGAGGGCTTGGCATATTAAATTGGGAACCCTTATTTCTTGAGAGAATAACAGAAATTCCCCAGGTAGGGAAGTTTAATAGTTCCACACTTTCTTTCTCCAGTCCCTCAAAGGACTTTGTAAATACTTTTTCATTTTCTGCCATAAACACTCTGAAATGCATCGGGGTATTACATCAATCTGTATAGTACATCAAGATTTCATTACTTATTCTAGGTTCTGTGTCCAATAAAACTGAATTAGGTTGTTTAAATAAACTGACCAGACAGGTTAAATCAGTGTGCTACAGAAAATTTAAATTTTGGACAAAATAAATCTCTCCTCCTTTAGTATCACATAGAAATTAAAGTCTTAAAAATACAGACAAAATCATCTTTTACCTTGTATTCTGATTTACCTTAGTCTAACAGATTAGCTTCATTCACATCCGTAATTGAAGTCTAATCTCTTTTTCAGCTCTTTAACAGTTGCTGTATGGGCTAAAGTTGCTTCTTTATTACTTCCAGAGTTGGAAAACTCTGAGTCTGAGTCTCAGGTGTCACACAGATACCCAAAGTTCCAGGGAGCTACCAGGTTATACACAAAGAGCAAAGCACCTCAGAATTCAGAAATAACAGTTAAAGCTCAGGAATAAATGTGACTGCTATAAGAGCTTATAATCTAGGCCCTAATTTTCCTACAAGCATTTTCTAAATGAAGCTATCTTCAGAAATAAAAACATTTGACAATTGACTCATATTGGGGTCATCAACCACAAACCATAGCAGAAGTTTTGCCCTGTCTCACTTTTAAATATTTACCAGGGTTACATTAATTAACAGGTAGAACATAATTTATATACTCGCCATGCTTCTCTTTCAAAGTCCTTTTTTGTTGAAGATGAAGTTTTAACTTGTAGCTGACCACATTAATTTTAGAGAAGCTTTAGAGCAAAGTAGTGTAACTGACAAGGAAACTTTGTCATTTCCATTCTCCTAAGAATAATTAAAACCATGACTAACAACATCACACTGTTGTCTAACATCATGTGGATCAGTATCGGGATATAATATGGACAGTGAAAACATTGTCAAGTTTTTAGGAATTTTATACAATCTCTAAATGTATGAATAACATATCACCTATACAAATTTAACCAACAGAAGGTTAGAAAATCCCTTTTAATTATTAAACACTCCCCATGTAATATAGTAAGCTAACTATTTTTAGCACTTAGCTCTTACAAGGTCAAAGAACAAATCCTTTCAACAGTTTGAAATACAGTATCTTTTAGGGTTCAATTTTGGGAAGGCAAAATGTCAAAAGTTGTTAGGTTTGAACATGAGGTTAAACAGGAAAATTGGTTACTGGGAAACAATAGTTGGTTCCTTATTTAACCAGAGTGACAATGGAAAGTAAAATAGGAGTTAATTTGATTGTAAGAAAAAAGACTTAGTTCCTTTAAAAGTGAGAAGACTTGTCTTCTAAAATAGAGGATGATATGGTCAACATATACATCAACAAGGATATTATTCAGATATTATACAGAAACTTTGTTTTCTAGACAGAATATGCAGATGATTAAGAAAAACTTTTCCAATCTTTAAACAATCCAACTTGTTTTAACAGAGAGAAAACTAAACTCCAGTTTTGTATGAATATACAGTATGACACATAAGCTCTTAATAAAAAAATACAATGAACAAGCCTATCTTAATATGATTCCCGGGGAGGAATGTAGACCCGGTATCATGGGATGGAAAACATCTTGACCAAAAGCGGGATGTGAAAGGAAATGAAATAAGCTACTGTGGCAGAGAGGTTCTGGAAGGAGCTGAGAGGTCACTCTGGTGGGCACTCCTACATACAATATAGACTACCCTTTTTAGGTTCTAGTGAATTGGAGTAGCTGGCAGTAAATATCTGAAACTATCAAACTACAACCCAGAACCCATGAATCTTGAAGACGATTGTATAAAAATGTAGCTCATGAGGCATGACAGTGTGATTGGGAAAGCCATGTGGACCACACTCCCCTTTGTCTAGTTCATGGATGGATGAATAGAAAAATGGGGGAAGGAAAAAAACAAACAAACAAACAAAGGCACCCAGTGTTCTTTTTTACTTTAATTGCTCTTTTTCACTTTAATTATTATTCTTGTTATTTTTGTGTGTGGTAATGAAGGTGTCAGGAATTGATTTTGGTGATGAATGCACAACTATGTAATGGTACTGTGAACAATCGAATGTACGCTTTGTTTTGTATGAATGCATGGTATGTGAATATATCTCAATAAAATGAATTAAAAAAAATAAACAAGCCTATCAAATTTTTGATCAGCATTGACTATGACAAACAAAGTTCATTTTCACAAACTTTCTACAACTTTCCATATCCATTCATGTCTTGTCTTACATATTAAAATTAGCCGTCTTACCTTAGGACACAACATACTCCTTTAAACATGCTTATCAAATTTTAGTCAGCATTGACTACTACAAAAAAAGTCATTTCCACAATTTTCCATATTCACCAAGGCTTTGTCCTATACATTTTTGAGGACTAAACTATACTGCTTTCCTTAAGCATATTCTGTATACCTTACAAACCCATATACCTTAAGTTACTAAAAAGATCTTTGCCACTGTCTTTAAACATCCTACAAAACAATTCTTAAAATAAAGTTTGTCAAAATAGTAACTTAATTTCATTAAACACTGTGAGGACCCAGGGCCCGGAGCTCCACCTCCTCCTCCATCATGAGCTGTACCCAGCCTCCTACATGACATGGGTAAAGGGTTCAAAAATATGGAGCCCTTCACGAATTTGCATGACATCCTTGTGCAGAGGCCATGCTAATGTTCTCTGTATCATTCCAATTTTAGTACATGTGCCGCCAAAGCGAGCACAAAATATACTTTTGAGGTTGTTTAAAATTTAGAATATTATGAAAACAAAAAGATATTTTTAACTTCCAATGGAAGGAAAAAAAAAGGCAAATACTACTAGAAAAAAAGCAGTGGTAATGCCTAGTCCTGTTCTTGTTTTTATGATGATTTTTGAAACAAACAAATACAATTTTATTCTACTTAGGTATGTTCTCCCTAAATTTATACAAGTTTACTGGTAAGATAAGATAGCATCATATCTATTAAGTCTGTAAGATGGTGAAAAATGTACGTTTGTGTTGTTCCAACCCAGATTAGCCCCAAGACCAAAGAAAATGCCTGGCAAAGAGTTACCCATGAGTTTATTAAGAATGTATATAAATATTTTATACCCTGTGCTAGGGTATTAAAATAGCTAGAAGGAAATAACTGAAATGGTGGAACTGTAATCCATGACAGTGTTTGAAATTTGCTCTCTAACTACTTGTTAAATTGTACTTTGAAAGTTATCACTTTTCTTTATATATGTTATATTTTGCAATAAAAAAATGTAAAAAAAAAAAGTGCATCGGGCAGTAAATTAATTAAAATTTTATGTTATTTTGGGGGTGGGGGAGTATACTGACTATCAAGCTCTAGAAAATATACTACAATTGTTTAATTTTTCCCAAGCATAAATCCAGGAAAACTTTCCATAGCTCTCAAAGACATTTTTCTTTTATTATTGGAGATTTTAAATTTGCTGATTGGATTGTATTCAGTTACTTTCATTCCAAGTTTTAATAATGATTTGTCTTCTGCTGTTACTGTTGCAAAGGTATTTTTAGGGAAAAAATAATAATTTTAAATTGGGGAATTACAGAACAAATTATGTAAAACATGGCTTATTCCATAACATTTTTCTGTCCCTATCACTTCTAATCTCTAGGCCCAGTAGAAAGAATTTTTAAGCCAAACCTGCACCTCCCCATTTTTTCTGCACCCGGTCTACCTCCTATAGCTGCCCTGACTGGTTCATTCACATTCAGCCAATGTTTAAGAGATCCTGGAGGCAGGGATAGGTGAGACAGAAAGAATGAGCCTGGTCTGTTGTGTTTGGTTTAAATGAGGGTGGTGGGATTTAAGACCCATAAGGTGACCTTAGTATTGATGAGCATTGCTATGCCCTTCTTTTAATTGTTTATAACTACTAGATCTATTTCCCCTAGAGCTATGACCTGGACAATTAGAAACTTCTGTCATTTCCTGAGGCAGCCCTCCCCTGCCTTCAGGAAATTCCAGGCAGCCTTCTGCTGCCTTTGGGAAATTCCAGGCAGTAGTTTATTTACAATTTGCAGGTTTGTAGGTTTGTTTACACTAATTACAAGTACTAGGGCCTTGAACCCTGGTGCCGGGAGGGATTTTTTATCCTTTTTCTCTGGGACTCTAGGAATATATATATCTTATTTTTTTTTGTTGTTAATTACCTATTACCATCCAGAGGTATGAAAACATTCATTGAACAAGCAAAGAGACACAAATAGAAAGTTAGACACGTAAAAAACAGAAACACAGAAATATTTTTAATGCAATTTTATTGAGATATATTCATACACTGTACAATCCATCCAAACTATACAATCAGTGACTCACAGTATCATCACATAGTTGTGAATTCATCACCACAATCAATTTTAGAACATTTTCATTACTCAAAAGAAAAAAGAGAGAGAACCCAAACATCCTATGCTCCTTATCCCCACCCATCATTGACCCCTTAGCATTGATGTAATACATTTGTTACTGTTGATGAAAGAATATTAAGATATTACTGTTGAGTATAGTCCATAATTTGCAAAAGGTACATTTTTTCTGATACACCACTCCATTAACTCCTTTTAATACTTTTGCTCATTTGTTCTAGTTCATAGAAGAAATTTCTTATACTTGGTACTATTAATCACAGTCATCATTCACCACATGATTTACTAAGTTATACAGTCCCATGTTTTAACCTCTGGCTTTCTTTCTGATAACATACGTGCTTCTAACCTTCCCCTATCAATCACATTCGCACCCAGTTCAGCACTGTTAATTATACTCACAATAATGTGCTACCATCACCTCCAACCTTCTCCACACATTTAAATTCAACCTAGTTAAAAATTCTACCCATATTAACCACTCCCTATTCTCTAGCCTCATTCTCTCTCCTGGTAACCTATATTCTAGATTCTATGTTTGATTTTACATATTGTAATTAGTTCATATTAGTGAGATCATATAATATATGTCCTTTGTGTCTGACTTAAGAAATATAATTTTGAGAGAGACAAACAAAGGATTGAGCAGACATATCCTATTTCTGCTCTTTTTGGCAGAGCAACTCTAACTGCAGTATAGTGTCCCTTTCTGTAGAAGCATTTTCAGGCCATTTTTTTCCCTGATTCTAAATCATAATGAGACCAGACTGTGTTACAGAAATAAGTTAGAGATGATCTAATTTTTGAGCATGCGCAGAAGATGCCATGCTTAGTTACAGAACGTATGCAAGAAAGTGGCGGCTTTACTATGATGATGGGGGTGATCTTTAGCATTATAATGAGGTATAGGTCACTTATAGGTTAAAGTTTAAGCTACTGCTCATGTCAGGTGGGCCAATTTTTGTTAGATCCAGCTTCATCTAGCAGGATAGTTTAGGAATTGGAGTGGGTTAGTTCTGGGCTGACTCAAGTTCTTTCATTAATAAACATTAGGGGCTCTCTTTTGTGAAACAAGACTCTAAAGTTGAAAAACAGGATTAGGAGGTACAAATGAGGCAAGTCACAAAGTTTTTGCAATCACTAGATAAAGGTTACATAGTTCTACAATCATTTTCAAAGATCTTGAGGCAGTTCATTAATTTCAGGTACTTCCTTCTGGTTATTCTAATAAATTAGTAAGAAGAGCATTTATATAATGATTTGATAATCTTAATTTCTCAGTTACAGGTTGGTTATTAAGTGGCATCAGAAAGGCTGAGGCTGAGAGCAAACGGAGAGCTCAGGCAGGATGAGGACAGAGTGCCAGCAGGGGATGGATCAGAAGGGCATGGCAGGGCTGGGCTGTAACCCCTTGGACCCTCTGCTTCCTCCCTTCCTCCACTGTAGGCCACAAGTGGACCTCTTCAAATTAGACATGTGAATGGCACTCTCCCTCTGAGCCGGCAGGTCCTTCCCCCCTCCAGCACCCTCCCTCCCCCTGGCTGCTCAGTGCACTGAAGGGGCTTTAAGCAGCCCTTCCTGCCGCCACCCCTCGCACCAGCCTTCACCACTGCACCAGCTCATCTCTTGCCCCTCTAAGCCTCCAACTCACCATTCCTTTTCCCATTCTATGCTAGCCTCACGACTTGCATCTGATGCATGATTTTATCTTCCCGATCATGCCTGACTTCCTCTCAACCACAATTCCTCCCCCCAGCCCAGTAACACGTCTGCTGGTAACTGTGGCAGCACTTTTCCCAGTTTCCAGCAGCCACTGCTGATTCCCTAAACCCTGAGAACTGTTTCTACAAGCTGTGATCTCTACCTGCTCCGCTTTCCCGGTGAGAACCGAACCCTGGGAGTTCAATATATGTTTTGCCAGCAGTGGCCACAGGAGGGCGCCCATTCACCTTCTGTCAGGTGCTGCTTGGTTCTCCCTGGGCAATGAATATCCCCTGCTAATTCCCATGTCCCCCAGCTATCCCCTATTTCAGCCACCCGCTTAGCCTGCCCTCCCAAATAGTGTTCCAGATCTTCCCTGACCTCCTTCTTCCATTGCACGTTATCTCCATGTCCCGTTCCGAGGACCTCATCTGTGCTCTGAATCCTTTCGCTGGCTGTGTGACCTGTTCATCCTTTCTGAACCCCAGAGCACTTAAATGTAAAATGGGAGGTGTCAATGCCCACATCATTGGAGGCTATAGCAATTCCATGAGATAATGAATAGAAAAGCTCCTTTTCCCCTTTCCTTGATGGCAGAGCTCTCCAGGATCAGATGGAGAGGCTGGGGACAAGTTCGCCATCCCTGATCCTTGAGCACACTCCCACTGTCCCAGTCAAGCAGGTTATAGAAAAACCGGGCTCAGGCTGGAGTCAGAGGAGAACCACTCCCTGCTGCCAGGACTCAATGACTTTCCACAATTTAACCTAACAAAGCCTGGGATACACATCTTGTTGGCTCATACAGAGCCTACAGCAGCTAGATAGAGACTGACCACAAAAGTGGGCTTTTGCATTTACCAGTTGTTTAACAGAAGATTTTATGAGGTTAAACCAACTGCCCTGATCTGAACTACACTCTCACACCCTTTTCCCAGATGAAAAAGTAGCAAATGGGATTTTTTGGCCTTGGGCTGTCATGGAGGGCTTCTAAAGGGCCTGACCCAGAAAACCAGATCTTGAGTCCTCTGGTGTCACCATCTTGGAGCCTGGTCTGTGGACTCACAACAGCGAAGTAGGTCTGTTCCCTTACAGGTCTTTTAAAACCACCTTGCAAACAGCCACTTCCGAGGTTGCACAGCCATCGTGAAAGCTGAGAGCATTGATCTTTTTCCCCATCGTGCTACTGACGTCAAAGGCACAGTGGGCAGATTAGAACATTGGTGGGATGCTACATTCTGGCACTTCCTGCAAAAATTTGCCTACAGCACATATGGATGGTTGTTTATGGGTGATCCAAAAAGTCTGTTGGAAAGAGCCCTGAAGTCATTTGGGATTCTGAAAACACAAGCTTGCCACTTGTAGTTGACTCTCCTGGTTGCCCACTCAAAATCTATTTCTCACCCCACCCATTTTTCTTCTTTTGAGTAAGAACAGGCATCTGTTCTCCTTAACTCAGTCTTGTGCTTCCAGGAAGGCTGATCCCAGCCCCAGCCCAAGGAGTGAATCCTGACAGATTCAAGCCCATCAAAGTGTTCCCCTTACTTAGTGCTTGGTTTAGATGTGGGTATGTGAAGCATTTTTGGCAAAAGATATGGGAGGAAGTATGTTGAGGGACTTCTGAGAAAGTTTTCCTTGCTCTTAAAAAGAGACTTAAATTTTATGCATGATTATGTGACCATACAGGGACTCTAGCTTAAGAATGGCCAGACCTATGGAGGAGTGTTGAGCCAAGAGCCACAGGGAAACAGAACTGGAAACCTGTGTGCTCCACCCCAGGCTTGCTCTATTTATGGCCTTCACATTAAGGGGATTAAGTTAGAGTTGGTCACCTAACTGATATACTACGTGTGCTTGGTCTAGGCCCTCTGGTCCTCATTTTCTAAAATGTATAAAAATGTTTTACTTTCTTCAAGCCAAGCCACCCTGGAAGGAACACTTTCATGGTTGATAAATATGGCACCCTCCCATACTAGGACATAGAGAAACCAGATCTTATTACTTTTCTTATAGCAGCAGCTAACAGAATTGTAACAATGGGCTTCTCTATCATTCTACCTGTATTCAGGATTCTTTGGTTGCATGTAACAATCATCCAACTTGAACAAGGCTTAAGCACAAATGGGAATTTATTGTAAGAATATGGAGCAGTCTCACAACCCCAAAGCTTGAAGTGTTGTTGGGTCTTGAGAACATACTAGAACCTGGGATCCAGGTACCATCAGGACCCCCTCTGTCTGTATTCTCTATTCCCCTTGGCTACAGCAGCTTCTTTTTTTCCTCTCACTGTAGAGCACCCCCTATACTTCTTAATAACATAGCTGCCAACAGTTTGTAGATTTGACACCTGTCAATCAAGTTACAAGAAAGAAAGTACTCTCTGCCTACTGAGTCCAACTTCTCTGCAAAAGAACTCTGATTGGCCCAGCTTGACTTGGGAGCTAACTCTGGATCAATCAACTGAGGTCAAAGGTAGGGTGATATTGTACCAAGATGACAGCTCCCAAAATAGCCATGTGGATGGGAACAAGGAATAAAGGGAAATTTTTAGAACAATAGGTGTCCACCACAGCTATCCTTAAATAGTTATTCTAGAAATTCTGACTTCCCTGGACTGTGTTAGTCAATAAACAACAGTGTTCAAAAGGAGAAAGAAAACCAGATCTTAAAAAGCCAGAAATCTAGGCTGAGCAATGAAAGACTTTGGCAATTTGCGATGTCAAAGAGGGGGTGGACACATGTTCTTAGAAGTCCTAATGGCATGAAGTAAATAATTTCATTGTCATTAGTCCATGCTATCTGCCTGGAATTGTGAGTTGATGGCATACAGCCCTCTGCAAATGTCAAGACAAGGTGTGCTGGTCTGAAACTGTTATGCATAAAAGGCCATGTTCTTTTAATTAATTCCCATTGGGGCAGACCTATTGTGGGTGGGACTGTTTGATTAGGTTGTCTCAATTGAGATGTTACCCACCCAATTCAAGGTGGGTCTTAACCCTTTAAGAGGATAAGAGAGAGCAAGAAACACCCAGAGAGCTTGGAGAGAAACACCCTGAGGATGCTAAGAGAGGACCCACAGAAGCTCAGAGAGGAGGTCACTGGAACCAGAAGCTGAAAGCAATGTGACCCGGGCATGAAGGACCAGCAGACACTGGCCATGTACCTTCCCGTTTAACAGTGGAACCCTGGATGCCAGCAGCCTGTCTTCAGAGTCCAGGTATCATCCTGCTGATGCCTTAATTGGGACATTTCCATTGTCTTAGAACCATAAATTTGCAAACTAATAAATCCCCATTATAAAAGCTGACCATTTCTGGTGTATTGCATTCCGACAGCTTTAGCAAACTAAAAAAACACAGGGCCACATAAAATTTTGCTGTCTTTAATCTTTGTATATTTGTCTGTTCAGATATTTCTCTTCTCAATTGCAGTGGGGAAACTGAGGCAGCTTGTCAAGAGTTTCAGCAACAAATCATCTTTCTCCATCTCATAATTCCTGACAAAGATGAAATGTCATGATAAAAACAGTAGATACAGGTAGAGAAACATCTAAAGTGCACTCATGTTTGTCAAAAGTACTTAGTTAAATCTGAATAGAAATGACTGTAGCAAGTCTTGAGATGTTGTCTGATTAATATTTCTGTGAAGTCAACTCCCATAAAGTGCTGAGAGTTGAGAAACTTGTAGATTCTTCTTGACCATTCTCTGCCATCCTTTCTTTCAGCACATCTTAGGAGACTGTACCATTTTTCAGCTGGACCACTGGGTAATAAGTTGTGTTGAGGAAGGCTCAGATAAAATTCCTCAATTTCAATATAGAACTATTATCATGAATTTTAATGTCTGACAATCAACATTTCTTATTTAAAAAAAACTAGTATAGACCTTCATAATTAAAGGGGAGATTTGAGACAGGTTGAGGATTACCTTGAGCTATTTTGAAAAATCCTCTAACAGTCAAGGTATTTCCCAAGAATGTTTCAGAATAATCAGTATGGTTTTGCAAAAATAGTCTAGATTACTTCCTGTGACAAAGTAAGTTCCTTTGGTCAGTTTTCTCAAGGAGCCTACGGTGATCATCAATTGCAGTCTCTTCATTGGCAGATTAATTCTAAGGTATCAAACGTAGGCACCTTCCCATCAATAATTCCCCAATACGCTGTAGTGACCTGGCAAGATATGAGGTAAAAACCTATTGGAGAAGAGGATCGTGGGAAAATGGTGAAGTAGAGAGCTCCAGGCCTCAGTCCTCCCACCAAAACAACCATTAAACAGGCAGCAACTGTCTGAAACAACTATTTTGAAACTCCAGAGGCCAGAAGACCACTGTACAGCATCCAGGGAAGAGCAGCAGAGAATAGTAAATTATTCTCTCTGTGTGGCAGCTAGGCGCCCATCCCCCACCCTCATGGCAGGCCGCCATGGAGTCCAGCCCCTGCCTAGCTACCTGGTAGCAGAAAAGGACATAAAAATCCTCTTCCCCAAGACCAGGGGTGGTTGCAGCTGATCACTGATCACAGCTTCTGGTTAGCAAATTCCAGTCGCTGAGGGCCTGGCTCTGAGGTTGGCCATTCTTTCAGCCCACCTGGAAGGAGGCAGTGGCAGCCATTGTTTCAACTTGCCCTGGACAGGAGCAGTGTGGTGGAGACCTAAAGACACTATACTTCCTCGGGGCTGCAGGGAACAGTTAGTTGAAGGGCTGCATTTGCTGGGCAGGCCAGGAAAGCTCAGCTTTGGGGACCCAACTGAGAAGTTCTTGGCACCCATCATGATTCTGTCCCCCCAGAGCACTTTGGAGCTGGTCTGGGCCCTCACCGTGGGTCCCCGGCCCTGTTGTGGCTGGGAAAGTCTGACTTCAGAAAGTCCTCTCTGGCGTGCCCCTCCCCCCAGAATTTGCCCTCGGGGCAAAAGCAGCTTCAGGCAATGAAAAGAGTGTAAAAAACACTGTAAAGGTAGACAGCAAAGACCTGCCACCTTCAAACATCTGAGAGAGGGAGGTCTGTCTCCTGGGAAACAGAGGAGACAACCAAAATCCTTTAAACCGGAGACTGCAAAGCAACTAACAAGCAAAAGCCCAGGACAAGGCAGAGAGGCTGAGAAAGACAGGAAACACTCTGCACTCTGCATTCACCTTGGCAGATCTCCCTGTAGGAGGGCTGAAGCTCAAGAAAAGATGTCTTATCACCAGCTGTTTACAAAATCAAGAAACAGACATCTCAGGGAATAAATCCCAGAGTTAACATTTTAAAATATTAAAATGTACAATGTACAACAAAAGAGTACAAGACAAACAAAGAAATAGGAAATGATGGCCCATCCAAAGAAAGAGGATAAAAATCCAGAAAACACCAGCAAAGAAGAGCAGACATGGACATGTTGAACAGTCTTTAAAAAAAAAAGATGTTAAAAATGTTCAAGGAGCTTAAGGAAAATATAGAGAAAGAACAAAAGGCTATCAGGACAGCAATGAATTAACAATAGGAGAGTCTTAATACAGAGATAGAAATTGTAAAATGAACCAAAATACACCTCATCATATATTGATCAAACTAGTGAATACAAAGGACAAGTAGAGAGTTCTGAAAGCTGAAAGAGAAAAACAACATATTACATACAAGTGAGTCTCAATTAGATTAAGTGCCGATTTCTCATCAGACACCATGTAGGTAAGAAGGCAGTGGGTTGAAATACTTAAAGTGCTGAAAGAAAACAATTTCCAGGCAAGAATTTTATATCCACTGTGACTTTCTTTCAAAAATGAGATTAAGACATTCTCAGATAAACAAAAGTTGATTGAGTTTATCTCCACTAGACCTGCCCTACAAGCAATGCTAAAAGAAATTCTCCAGACTAAAGGTAAAGGACACTAGACAGTGTTCAAAGTGGCAAAAGAAATAAAGACCTGTGGTAAAGCTAACCATTTGGGTAATTATAAATGCCAGTATTATTGTAGTATATTATTTGGTATGTAACTCCGTTTCTTCCTACAGGTGCTAAAATGTATATGCATAAAAAGTAATGATTAATCTATGCTTTTGGATATAAAATGTACAAGGGGTAACAAGTATAAAAAGTTGGTTGGGGGCCAGAGGAGTCCAAGAAAAGTTTGCATGCATGCTATTGAAGTTAAGTTGGTATCAAATAAAATATGATTGCTATATATTTAGGATGTTAAATTTCAACCCCATGATAACCCCAAGGTAAGTAGATGAAAAATATATCTGGGTAGAAATGAGAAGGCACAAAAAATCAAATAAATATAAAAAGTAGGCATTAGAGGAAATAAGGGACAAAAAAAGTATAAGACATACAAAGCCTAAATAGCAAACTACCATAAGAATGTCCTATAATATCAGTAGTGACTTTAAATATAAATGGATTTAACCTTCCAGTTAAAAGGCAGAGATTGGCAGAGTAGATAAAAAAAGAAACATGACCCAACTTATCATGTCTGAAAGAGACTCACTTTAACTTCAAAGATACAGGTAGGTTGAAAATGAAAAGATGCAAAAAATATATACCATGCAAGTAGGAACCAAAAGAGAGGTAGGGTAGCTATACTAATATCAGATAAAATAGATGTGAAGTCAAAAACAGTTATGAGGGATGTGCTGGTTTGGATGTATTATGTCCCCCAAAACACCATTATCTTTGATGCAGTCTTGTGTGGGCAGGAAACATATTGGCATTGATTGGGTTGGAGACTTTTGACTGGCTGTTTCCATGGAGATGTGATCACTCAACTGTGGGTGAGATCTTGAGATCTTTCATTGGATAATTTCCATGGAGGTGTGGCCCCACCCATTCAGCATGGGCCTTGATTAGTTTATTGGAGCACTATGTAAGCTCAGACAGAAGGAGCGAGCTTGCTACAGCCAAGAGGGACACTTTGGAGAACACACAGGAGCTGAGAGAGAAGCTGCAGCTTACAGAGACACTTTGGAGACAGCCTTTGAAAGCAGACTTTTGCTCTGGAGAAGCTAAGAGAGGACAAAAGCCCCAAGAGCAACTGAGAGTGACATTTTGAAAAGGAGCTGTGGCCTAGAGAGGAATGTTCTGGGAGAAAGCCATTTTGAAACACAACCTGAGAGCAAGCAGACACCAGCCACATGCCTTCCCAGCTAAGAGAGGTTTTCCAGACACCAATGGCCATCATCCAGTGAAGGTACCCATTGTTGATGCATTATCTTGGACACTTTATGGCCTTAAGACTGTAACTGTGTAAACAAATAACCTTCCTTTTATAAAAACCAATCCATTTCTGGTATTTTGCAGTCTGGCAGCATTAGCAAACTGGAACAAGGGACAAAGACAGTCATTATATACTGATAAAGGGAACAATTCAATGAGAAGATGTAATTGTAGATATATATGCACTGAACAGCAGAGCCCCAAAATGTATGCAGCAAATACTGAAAAGTTTGAAGGGAGAAATTGATGGTTCTACATAAATAGTTGGAGGATTTAATATGCCACTCTCAATAATAGCTAGTACATCTAGTTAGAAGATTAATAAGGAAATACAAGACTTTAATGATACTCTAAACCAACTAGACCTAACAGACATGTATAAAATAATTCACCCAATGAAAACAGAATACACATTATTCTTGTGTGCATGTGGCTCATTCTCCAAGATAAACCATATATTAGGTCACAAAAGTTTCAATAAATTAAAAAATGTTTATTATCTAACCACAACAGAATAAAGCTAGAAATCAATAGTAGAAGGAGAAATATAAAATTCACAAGTATGTGGAAATTGAACAACATATTCTTAAACAACCAGTAGGTTAAAGAGGAAATCTGAAGCAAAATTAGGAAATATATTGAGGAAAATGAAAATGAAAATACAACATGCCAAAACTTAAAGGATGCAGCAAAGGCAGTACTGAGAAGGAAATTTATAACTCTAAAAGCTTACATTAAAAAAGAATTACAACTTCAAATCAGAGACCCAAGCTTAAAAGTGGAGGAAATAGAAAAAGAAGAGAAAACTAAGCCCAAAGTGAGCAGAAGGAAAGAAATAACAAAGATTAGAGGGGAGATAAGTGAAATAGAAAACTAAAAAACAATAGAGAGAATCAATAAAACTAAAAGTTGGTTCTCTGGCCATCATCCAGTGATAAAGGGAACAATTGATAAGCCCTTAGCTAGACGGACAAAGTAAAAGAATACAAATAATGAAAATCAGAAATGAAAAGGGGGACATTACTATCAACCCTGCTGAAATGAAAAGGACTATAAGAGGATACTGTGAACAACTCAAGAAATTAGATAATATAGATGAAACAGACAAATTCTTAGAAACACACAAACTAGCTACACTGACTCAAGAAGAAATATGAGATCTCTACAAACCGATTACTAGAAAAGAAATTGAATCAGTAATCAAAAATCTTCCCAAAAAAAGGAAAGCCAGGACCACATGGCTTCACAGGGGAATTCTACCAAACATTCCAAGAAGAATTAACTCCAATTCTGCTCAAACTCTTCCAAAAAATTGAAAAGGAGGGAGCACCCCCTAATTCATTAACAAGGTCAACATCACCCCCATACCAAAGCCAAATAAAGATACCACCAGAAAAGAAAACTACAGACCAATATCTCTTATGAATATAGATGCAAAAATCCTCAACAAAATGCTAGCAAACCAAATCCAACAGCATATGAAAAGAATTACACACCATGATCAAGTGGGATTTATTCCAGGTATGCAAGGTTGGTTCAACATAAGAAAATCTATTACTGTAATACACCACATTAACAGAATGAAGGGGGAAACTACCTGATCATATCAACTGATACAGGAAGGCATTTGACAATATCTAGCACCTCCTCTTGATAAAAACACTTAGAAAACTAGGAATAGGAGGAAATTTCCTCAACATGATAAAAGGCATATATGACAAGTCCACAGCTAACTTCCTACTTAATAGTAAAAGACTAAAAGCTTTCTCTGTAAGATCAGAAACAAGGCAAGGATGCTCACTGCCACCACTGTTTCTCAACATTGTCCTGGAAGTTCTAGCCAGAGCAATTAGGCAAGAAAAAGAGATAAAAGGCATCCAAATTAGAAAGAAAGAAATAAAACTTACCCTATTTGCATATGGCATGATCCTATGTACTGAAAATCCTGAAAAATCCCCAACAAACCTCCTAGAGCTAATAAATGAACTCAGCAAAGTAGCAGGATACAAGGTCAACACCAAAAAATCAGCAGTGTTTCTATACAAAAGCAATGAACAATCAGAGGAAGGAATCAAGAAGAAAATTCCACTCACAATACCAACTAGAAGAATCAAATATCTAGGAAAAAATCTAACCACAGATACAAAGGACACATACACAGAAAACTATAAAACATTGTTAAAATAATTGAAGAACTAATTTTTTTTTAAAAAAGGACATTCCATGTTTATGGATTGGAAGACTAAATACCATTAAGCTGTCAATCCTACCCAATCAATTTATAGATTCAATACAATACCAGTGAAAATTCCAGCAACCTTTTTTGCATAAATGAAAAAATCAGTCATCAAATTTATATGGCATGGTAAGGGACCCCAAACAGCTAAGAGCATCTTAAAAAAAAAAGAATGAAGTCAGAAGTCTCAGACTTCCCAATCTTAAAACTTATTACAAAGTCACAGTATTCAAAACAGCATGTTAGTTGCATAAGGGTAGACATATAAACCAATGGAATCAAATTGAGAGCTCAGAAATCAACCCTTACATTTATGGCCAACAGATTTTGACAAGGGGGCAAAGACCACTCAATTGGGAAAGAATAGCCTCTTCAACAAATGGTGCTGGGAAAAAAGAAGACCCCTCCTTCATACCACATGCAAAAACCAACTCTAAATGGAATAATGACCTAAACATAAGAGGTAGAACTATCAAACTCCTAGAAGAAAATGTAGGGAAGCTTCTTCAGGACCTTGGGTTAGGCAATGGTTTCTGAGACTTTACACTCAAAACACAAGTGACAAAAGAAAAGACAGATAAATGGGACCTCATCAAAATTCAGAACTTTTGTGCATCAAATGGGTCTATCATGAAAGTAAAATGACAGCCTACACAATTGGAGAAAATATTTGGAAACCACATATCTGATAAGGATTTAATATCCAGAGTATATAAAGAAATCCTTCAACTTAACAACAAAAAAAGACAGACAACCCAATTGAAAAATGAACAAAAGACTTGAATAGACATCTCTCCAAAGAGGATATACAAATGGCCAAAAAGCATGTGAAAAGATGCGCAACATCATTTGCCGTCAGGGAAATGTAAATCAAAACCACAGTGAGATATCATCTCACACCCATTTCACATTTTGGGGCTCTGCTGTTCAGTGCATATATATTTACAATTATTACATGGCTATTAAAAAAAAACAGAAAATAAAAAGTATTGAAGAGGATGCAGAGAAATAGGAATGCTCATTCATTCCTAGTGGCAATGTAAAATAGTGCAGCCACTGTGGAAGATACTTTGGTGGTTCCTCTGACAGCTAAGGAAAGAACTACCATATGAGCTGGCATTCCTACTACTAGGAATATAACCAAAAGAATTGAAAGTAGTAACTTGAACAGATATTTGCATACCAATGTTCAGGGAAGCATTGTTCACGATTGCCAAAAGATGGAAGCAACCCAAGTGCCCATCAATCGATGAATGGTTAAATAATGTGGTATATACATACAATGGAATATTATTCAGCTGTAAAAAGAGATGTCCTGATACATGTGACAACATGGATGAACCTTGAAGACATCAAGTTGAATGAAATAAACCAGACACAAAAGGACAAATATTGTTTCAAATTACTGATTTGAAACAATTAGAATAAACAAACTCATGGAGTCAGAATCTAGAATATAGGTGTGCCAGTTTGAAACTGTTATGAACCCCAGAAGAGCTGTGATCTTTTAACCCAATTGTTTAACATTTTGATTGAGAGATTCCATGGAGCTGTGACTCACCCAAGTGAGGATGAGAACTTTGATTGGGTTATTTCCATGGAGGTGTGGACCATGCCCACTCAAAGTAAGTCTTGATTGGTTCACTGGAATACTTAAGAGAGCTCAGGAGCCACGACAGGCACTGACACTTGGAGATGCTTGGAGATGCTAAGCTAAGAGATGAAGCCCAGAATTTGCCCTGGAGATGCTAGGAGAGGACCTCCAGATGCTTAGAGAGAAATGCCCTGGGAGAACAAGCAAAGATGTACAGGAACTGAGAGAGAGAAGCTAAGAGAGACAGAAGCCTAAGCAAGGATGCACAGAGGCTGAGAGAGAGAAGCTGAGAGACACATTTTGGAGAAAGCCATTTTGAAACACAACTTGGGAGCAAAGGACCAGCAGACTCAAGTTACGTGCCTTCCCGCTGACAGAGGTATTCCATATGCCATTGGCCTTTCTTCAGTGAAGCTATCCTCTTATTGATACCTTAGTTTGGACACTTTTATGGCCTTAGAACTGTAAATTTGTACCCAAATAAATCCCCTTTATAAAAGCCAATCCATTTCTGGTAATTTGCATAATGGCAGCATTAGCAAACCCAAACAATAGGTTTCCAGGGGATGGGATGTGCATAGGGAATGGGAAATTAAGGCTTACAATGTACAGGGTTCCTATTTGGAATGATGGAAATGTTTTGATAATAGATGATGGTGATGGAACAGATTGTTAACATAACTAATGGTACTGAAATATATGTATCTGAATGTGATTAAAAGGGGAAATGATAGAATAAAACATTTTTATAAAATCCATGGAACTACAATATTCAAACAGTGATCCCTAAGTTAAACCATGGACTATAGTTAATAGTACAGTTATAAAAATGTGCTTTCATCAATTGTAACAAATGTCCCACACCGATGCAAGTTTGTTGGTTGGTAGTGAGGTGATGTATGGGAACTCTCTATTTTAGGATGATTGTTCTGTAAACCTACAAATTCTCTAATAAGGAAAAGAAAAAATAGCAAAACACAAAACCTGTTGGAGTGACAACAGTTTTCTCCATAAAAATGCACCCTCTGTGGACTGATAATCCATATTCATTTGCAGGAATATAAATAGTTCACATTCTTTTGGCAGTTTTCTCTAGGTCACCCCCTTGACTCCAAGTTTAAGACACAGGTTAATCTAGCATCCCATACACAGTAAACTGTGGAATTGAATTCTCTCTTCAAGAGAGAATCAGGTGAGTCTTCCAGGATCCCGATGGTCTGTAGAGCTGGGTCAGCCCACTCTGAGAGTGACTGTGCCTTGTGGAGGAAGCTCCGTGAGCAACAGTCAGTTCTTCTTCAAGAGGTCTAACAGAGTCTACTAGTTAGGGCAGAGGAAAGACCCCATAATACATGAAACAGGGCTCTAGTTAAAGGTGGAGGCTTGCTGTTAGAAGAGTCCCCCAAAAGCCCAATTACAAAGGCATGATCACTTGTGAGATTTAAGGAGCCAGTCCATGTGGAGTGTGGCACATGACAGGCAAGTAATAAACATCAGCTATTCCTAGTATTTCAAGCGGTGGTGGAATTTTGTAACATCTATAATTGTCAGGTCTTCTATATCACTTTCTGCACAACTCCATTCTTCTGTGGGTGACAATGTTCAGTGTTCTTGGATTCAAGCAGCTGGTGTCTTAGAGCCATCTGGTGTTCCACAACCAAGCCTAACTCCAGCCGCCGCAAGTGGAGTAACCACAGAAATAAATAGTGGCCACTTTCACAGAAATCCACAGACCCTGTCTGGAAGGCAAAAAAAAAAAAAAAAAAAAAAAAAAAAAAAAAAAAAATTAATGATAATAATAATAAAGTACTTCACACCCAGCTGCTATAAGTCCAAGGTCAAGGAATGCCTCCTTTTCGGTAGATGATAAAGTGGCTCACTGAAAGCTACCATTTGTAAACAAAAACACAAAAGAAAATGAGTTGCCTTGGGAAGGCTTGAGACACTTCCTTTATTTTTTAATAGGTTTGACATAGACTAGTGTGCTTTATCTCATGAGATGTGAACCCTGAAGAGGGAACATAGTGGCAGAAGTGAAAACAGGAAGTTTCACTTTATTTTTCTTTTTATTCCCCACTTCTACCTCTGATAGATCAAGTGATAAAGTGTATCCTGATGTGATTGTGGGCAGTTGTGGTAGTTTGAATTATGTGCCCTAATGAAAGACATGTCCTTAATCTTAATCTGTGTCCCTATGGGTGTGAGCTCATGTAACTAGGACTTTTTGAAGATGTTATTTTTAGTTAATATGTGGCCCAACAGAATCAGGATGGGCCTTAATCTGTATTACTGGAGTCCTGTATAAGCAGAAGAAATTAGGACTCAGTCAGAGAAAGCCATAGGGAGGAGCCAGAAGCCAATGGAACCAGGAATTGTAGAAACAAGGAGAGAGAGATTGCCTTTGTTGGGAGGCAGAGATGCAAGCCAAAGAACTCCAAGGATTGCAGCAAGCCAGCAGCAATATGCTACAGACTTTGGGGAGAAAGCATTGCCTTGTTGATGCACTGATATTGGACCTCTAGCCTTCCAAACCATGAGCCAGTAAATTCCCGTCATTAAGCCAACTTATTGTGTGGTCTTTGTCATAGCAGCCCAGCAAACTAAGACAGCAGTCTTCCCTTTATGACTTTGTCATTGAAACACAGTGCTAGCCCTTGGAATCCTAGAAGAGGAAAGAACACCTCTAAAGCATTGGAAAACCTTAGGAACCACAGGAATTCATGAAAGCATCCAAAGGTCAGTGATTGGGCATCTATTGATAAGCTTGCTCAGGGTCAAGCATTGCAAACGTCTGCCTCCCAGCAAAGACAAGAGGATGCTCACTGGTCCTGGGCATCTGCTATGGATGCTGCCTTACCATCCAGCATCACTAAAGTGTTTAAACTCACAGAATCCCAGCAACTCCCCAATATCTGTGGGAACCTTGAACAGATGATCTAAACTTTATAAGCCTCTGTTTCTTCATTTGTCAAATGGGAATAATAATCTACTCCATAGGGCTGTTGTAAGGTAGAAAGAGATGATAAATATTAAACATTTAGTACATCCATAGGCAGATTGGGCAGTAAACCAGCCCAACATATTGAGGAAATAGGAAGTACGGTTACCAGTACAACTATTATAGACTGCTGGATTTGTTTCACTGTCTGTGCAGGTTTGAACCTGTTATGTGCCTCATGAAAGGCCATGTTCTTCTAATGCAGTCTTGTGGATGCCATCTTATGGTGTGTCGGACCTTTGGATTAGGTTGTTTACATGAAGATATGACCCATCCACCTGTGGGTGAGAACTTTTGATTATATTATTTCCATGGAGGTATGGCCCTGCCCATTCAGGGTGGGTTTTAACTAGATCACTGGTGTCCTTAAGAGAGCTGAGAGTCCACAGAGACCCATATGCTTGGAGACACTTGGAGATACAGACAGAAGGATATTTGGAGATGCTAAGTTAAGAAATGAAGCCCAGAGTTTGCCCTGAGGAGGCTAAGAGAGGATCTTAGAGAGGTGCTTAGAGAGAAATTCCTGGGGGAACAAGCAAGAATGCACAGGAGCTGAGATAGAGAAACTAAGAGAGACAGGAGCCCAGAGGCATTTTGGAGAAAGCCCTTTTGAAACCAGAACCTGGGAGCAAAGGACCAGCAGATGCCAGCCTCATGCCTTCCCAGCTGACAGGGGTGTTCCAGATGCCATCAACCTTTCTTCAGTGAAGGTATCCTCTTGATGATGCCTTAGTTTGGACACTTTTCTGGCCTTAGAACTGTAAATTTGTAACCTAATAAATCTTTATAAAAGCCAATCCATTTCTGGTATTTTGTATAACGGCAGCTTTGGCAAACTGAAACACTGCCCAAGGGTACATTGTTAGGATAGATCAAGAATTTGTAATCAGAGATTCGTGGCCCCTTAGAGGAACTTTCTTAAATTTGATGCAAAATTGTATGTTTATGGGCATTTCTCCAGGCAGAAGACACAGAGCCATCACCAGATTCTTAGATTTTTGCAGCAGAAAAGATTAAGAACAGCAGAAGTAGAGACCCAATCTACAAATTTTTTAAATTAAAATATACATTTTTGTCTTTCAAGTAACTAAATCTTATTTAGCACCAGGATCCCCAAAGACCACTTTAGGAATCTTTCAACAAATTTCACCAAATTCTAAGCTGTTTTAGCAGCCTTGAATGGACATGGCCTTCCACAGCCTATGCAGGAGTTGGTGGCCTGAACGGACACAGGAGTATTTGACAGTGTGCACTTTCTCTGCTCTGTTCACCCTATTGACAAGGCCTCCCTACTTTTATGTGTTAAAAAGCCTTTCACAAGGAGACAGCTTTTCCAGTTTCTGAAATAAAGAGCAATGTAGTCCCAGTTCCATTATACTTGTCAAGTTTGCTCCCACAAAGGCACTTGATGTATCTAACACTGACATCTAAGAAGGACTTCAGATGGTTGTTTTGATACCCCAGCCCAACTCCTCTCCAGGCTGCTAGTTTCACATCAGAAAATGGCTGGAATTCACCCCACAAGATGTTTGACATGGAAGAGCCTCAACAATCACTTAATCTTTCCCCTTGCATTTAAAATTGAGAAAGCAGAGGCCCAGAGAGGGTTAAGGGACTTCATTATTTGAAATAAAAAGTAGAAATGTGACTCAAACCTAAGCTTTTGGGGTCCAAGTCCAACAGTCTGCCTCACAAAAGCAAGCACCTCTTGAGTTTCTAAGCCATCATTGCTGAGGGACCATGCTAATTTTCTCCATATTCCTTCAGTTTTAATATATGCACTGTCAATGTGAGCATGAATAAAAATGTACATCATTTGCTATGATAATTAAATTCTCGACTCATCTGTACATTCTCATAATAGCCCATATCGCATGGACTATTTCTAACTCTCTCCTTACTGATCCACTTTCTCATTACATTCCTCACCAGACCATAATCTCCCTGACAACAGGCATAATCTTGTTCACTTCTGTTTCCCCAGTACCTAGCACAGTGTCTGCTACAAGTATGGCCCTGGATCAATGGTTGTTAGATAATTGATTGTGCAAGTGAGATGTACCATCTATAATGACAAATATTCATTTTATATTTTAGTCTTAGAAGAAGCAAGGCATCTGAGAAAACTTATGGCTTATGCAACAGTCCCCATAAATTGTCAGAAGCATAACAGGATTCTTCAAGTATCCTATTCTGTTTACTTTTGAATAAAATTAAACCTCATTATATGTATGTCAGTTACCGGGTTGACTGAAATCAAATATTTTAGCATGTCTCAGAACAACTACTCTAAGCAAAAGATCTGCTCTATTTTCAGAATTAACTTAGTTGTTCATTAACCTTTTAAGTATCTAGAACCCATGTAGCTCAGTCTCAGAGACATTCTTGGGACATTTTTGAGCCAAAATGGTGGAATAACACCACAGAGTTATCTCCTCCCCAACCTGAAACCCATAAATTTGTACCAAATTAATTCAAAAAGGTCTAAGATCTCAACAATAAAGAGAATAAAAGATGAGACACAAATAAGGCAAAAGATTTCAACAAATTTCTGGAAGATGGAGAGCCCATGGAGAGGAAGAGTTAACTACTGGGTGGGACAGAAGAAGTTCCAGCCAAGAGTGACATAGATAGCTAGCATGGCAACCCGAAAGGGCGTCAGCCTGTCTTGCAGAAATGTAGACACTTGGGATCAGAAAAGGCTGATGGAAGTGAAATGTGAGGCTGAAATAAGGAAATTATAGATGTGCACAAGGAACAAGTAGACTCACAACCACTCTCCTTCTACCTCTACCCCATCTCATTCACACATGTACAAAGACAGACATCTGGAAGCAACAGATAGTCCCTCCAGGCAAAGAATCAGATAACTTTGTCCTTAAAGCAATGGAGTGTTCCAGGGGAAAGTACTTTTGTTCTGGCATTCTGAGTGTCCAGGACAATGGAGAGCAGCCCTCCTGATCACCCTGAAGCAGAGCCTTTCTTTTTTTTTTTTTTTTTTTAAATTTATTTTTTATTAGAGATGTTGTAGGTTTACAGAGTTCCCACATGCCACCCTATTATTAACAACTTGCATTAATATGGTACATTTGCTGCAATTCATGAAAGAACATTTTTATAATCATACTATTAACTATGGCCCATCATTTACAATAGGGTTCACTGTTTGTAACATATATACAACCTAAAATTTCCCCCTTTTAACCACATTCAAATATATAATTCAGGGCTGTTAGTTATGCTCACAATGTTGTGCTACCATCACCACCATCCATTAACAAAATTTTACGACCCACCAAATAGAAACTCTGTACAATCTAAGCATTAACTCACCATGCCCTACCCACACCACATCCCCTGGTAACCTATATTCTAGATTTCTACTCTATACATTTGCTTATTCTAATTATTTCATATCAGTAAGGTCACAAAATATTTGTCCTTTTGTGTCGGACTTATTTCATTCAACATGATGTCTTCAAGGTTCATCTATATTGTCACAAGTATCAGAACTTCATTCCTTTTTAAAGGTGAATAATATTCCAATGTGTGGTTGTTGCACATTTTGCTTATCCATTCTTTGCTTGATTGATACTTGGGTTGCATCCATCTTTTGGCAATTGTGAAAAATGCTACTATGAACAGCGGTGGGAAAATATCTGTTCCAGTCCATGCTTTCAAATCCTTTGCTTATATACCTAGAAGTGGGATGTGTGGTTATATGGTAATACTAGGCTTAACTTTCTCAAAAACTGCCAGACTGTCTTCCACAGCAGATGCACCATTTTACATTGCCATCAGCAATGAATGAGTGTTCCTATTTATCCAAATCCTCTCCAACACTTGTTATTTTCTGCTTTTTTAAAAAATAGTAGCCATTCTATTGGGTTTGAAATAGCATCTCATTATAGTTTTGATTTGCATTTCCCTAATAGTTGGTGATGTTGAGCATCTTTTCATGTGCTTTTTGGCCACTTGTATATCTTCTTTTGGGAAATGTCTATTCAAGTATTTTGCCCATTTTTTAAATAGGTTGTTTGTCTTTTAATTATTGAGTTGTAGGATTTCCTTATATATTCTGGATATTAAACTCTTACCAGATATTTTGTTTCTAAATTTTTCTCCTGTTGAGTTATTTTTCACTTTCATGATAAAGTCCTTTGATGCACAAAAGTTTTTAATTTTGATGAGGTCCCATTTATCTATTTTTCCTTCTTTTGCTTGTGCTTTGAGTGTAAAGTCTAAGACCCATTGTCACAAAGTCCTGAAGATGATTCACTATGTTTTGTTCCAGGAGTTTTATAGTCCTGGTTCTTATGGTTAGGTCTATGATCCATTTTAAGTTGATATTTGTGTATTTGATGTGAGGTAGGGGTCCACCTTCATTCTTTTGCAAATGGAGATCCAGTTTTCCTAGCACCATATTTTGAAGAGACTATTCTTTCCCCATTGAGTAGACTTGGCACCCTTGTCAAAAATCAGTTGGCCATAAATGTGAGGGTTGATTTTTGAACTCTCAATTTGATTCTACTGGTGTATATGTTTGTCCTTGTTACATGACTGTTTTGAATACTATGACTTAGTAATAAATTTTAAGTTCAGGAAGTGTGAGTCCTCCTACTTCATTCTTCTTTTTCAAGATGGCTTTGGCTATTCAAGGCCTCTTATCCTTCCATAAAAATTTAATGATTGGCTTTTCCATTTATGCAAAGAAGGCTGTTGGAACATTATCAGATTTGTGTTGAATCTGTAAATCACTTTGGGTAGAACTGACATCTTAACAATATTTAGTCTTCAAATCCAAGAGCACGGAGTGTCATCCCATTTATTTAGGTCTTCTTTAATATCTTTTATCAATGTCTTGTAGTTTTCTGTGTACAAGTCCTCTACATCTTTGGTTAGATTTATTGCTATGTATTTCATTCTTTTTAGTTGCTATTTTAAATGGATTTTTTTTCTTGACTTCTTCTTCAGATGTGTTCATTACCAGTACATCAAAACACCACAGATTTTTGTATGTGGATCTTGTTCTCTATCACTTTGCTGAATTCAGTTACAGTAGTGTTGTTGTGGATTATTCAGGATTTTTTGTATGTAGCATCATGTTGTCTGCGAATAGTGGAAGTTTTACTTCTTCCTTTCCAATTTGGATATCTTTTATTTCTTTCTCTTGCCTAATTGCTCTGGCTAGAACTTCCAGTACAATGTTGAATAAGTGGTGACAGTGGGCATCCTTGTCTTGCTCCTGATCTTAGAGGAAAAGTTGAGTTTTTCATAGATGCTCTTTATCATGTTGAGGAAGTTTCCTTCTGTTTCTATTTTTCAAAGTGTTTTTTTCAAGAAGGGCTGCTGGATTTTGTCAAATGCCTTTTCTTCATCAATTGATATGATCATGTGAGTTTTCCTCTTCACTCTGTTAATGTGTTATATTACATTTGTTGATATTCCTATTTTGAACCACTCTTGCATACCTGGGATGAATCACACTTGATTATGATGTATAAATCTTTGATGTGCTGTTGGATTAGGATTCCTAGTATTTTGTTGAGGATTTTTGCATTTATATTCGTAAAGGATATTGGTCTGTAGTCTTTTTTTTCTTGTGGTATTTTTATCTGGCTTTGGTATGAGGGTGTTGTTAGGCTCATAGAATGAGCTAAGGGGTATTCCCTCCTCTTCAATTTTTTGGAAGATTTTGAGTAGGATAGGTGTTAATTCTTGGAATGTTTGATAAAATTCATCAGTGATGCCAGCTGGTCCTGGACATTTCTTTGTTGGGAGGTTTTTGATTACTGATTCAGTCTCTACTAGTAATTGGTTGAGATCTTCTATTTCTTCTTGATACAGTGTAGGTAGTTTTGTGCTTCTAGGAATTTGTCCATTTCATCTCAGAGTCTTCCTTTTAAGAAGTCCCATCTATGAACTGCAATCCCTATGACTGGGAAATTTAAAAATATGTAGCAAAATTATATATATTTTTTCCTCTGATCAGCAAGGTCACCTTCTATGAATGTATCTAAAAGATAAATTGACAAAATTATGAGAAAGACTTATGCACAAGGCTGTTCATTGCAACTCCATTTGTAATAGCAAAAGACTAGAAATAACCCAGATGTCATGAACAATAATGGGTTGAATAAACTGCAGTTCATTAAAACAATAGAGAAGTCCGCAACCACAAAAGGTAATGAGGAAGATGTCTATAAACTGTTGAGTTAATCTCCATGGCACATTGTTAGAGAAAAGAAAGAAAAGTACTGAACAATTTTTAGAATGTGTTACCTTTTGTGTAAAAAGGGGGAGCCATAACTATAAAAACATATTTATTTATGTTTATAAAAGTATACAATGGATGAATAAAACAAAACAAATTCAATAAATGCTTACCTAAACATCCAAATTAAAAGGCAGAGATAGGCAGACTAGATAAAAAAAAAAAGTACACCCAGCCATATGTTTTTTATAAGAAACACACTTTAAAAATAAAGATAAAGACAAGTTGAAAGCAAAAGGATGGAAAAAGTTGTACTACAAAAATTCTATGCATGAGAAAGGTGATATTATTATAATAATATCAGGCAAGTAAACATCAAGAGAAAAAGTATTAACCAAGATAAAAGAAAGTCATTTCATTACAGTAAAAGCATCAAATCATCAAGAAAATGTAACAGTCTTATCTGTAAATTCACCTTCTAACAAAGCTCCCAGATACATGAAACAAAAATTGACAGAACTGATTTTCAGCCTAGTTCCCTGAGTCTTTAGGAAATAAGGCTCCTATTTATTTCTTTTGGATTGTGCCTAGATTTGACAAGTGGTGGCTCTGAGCCTATCATTTTTTCTAAGGCTCCTAATGCTGTTAGCAGTAGCCAGTATGCTCCACAAACCACATACTTATTGTAGCCTCATAGCACCCAAATATTGCAGCCAGTAACTAAAGGAATGCCTCACTTCCCACCTGTGTCACATCCAAATCAACAATGGATTTGTTATCACCTCTGCTCCCCAATTACTCATCATGCAGTCCTTAATAGTGCCTCAGATTGGGAGTAATCCACCTCCAAAATTCTATTCTGAGGGTCTCTGCTGCCTCAGTCTGAGCCTTCCAGATAGTCCAGCCTGAGGCAATCCCAAGAAGCTGGAGTAGGGGAAAGGAGAGCAAGGTAGGGAAGGCGGGAAAGCTGATGGTCAGCTGGCCACTGTGGGCAACCATGTGTATTTATCTGCTTCTCAGCACAGTCTGTCTCAGAAGGGAGAAAAGGGGAAGAATTTATCAACAGGCTCCCATCTCCCACTGGTAAAAGTTTTGTCCTGGGTTGTACTTGTGGGGACACCCAGTGGGACAGGGAGTGTCTCCCCTTTATGGTGGGTTGTAGCTGTATGTATCTCAGAGAAACATGCTCTTAAACTTACTCCAATCCGGTGGGTGTGAACCCATTGTAAGTAGGACATTTTGATGAGGTTACTTCAGTTAAGGTGTGGCTCACCTCTAACAGAATGGGTCTTAATCCTATTGCTGGAGTCCTTTATAAGCAGAATGAAGTTCAGACAAAGAGAGAAAGCCAAGAGAAGCAAGAAGCTGAAATTCAAGGGAACCCAGAAGAGAAGGGACACTGCCCTGTGCCTTTCCATGTGACAAACTCAGGACCAGAACTGACCAGAAGCCAGCCCCAGAAAACCACAGCCCTCAGAAAGAAAGCATCACCTTGATGACACCTTGATTTGGACATTTTCCCAGCCTCAAAACTGTGAGCTAATAAACTCCCATTGTTTAACCCAACCCATTTCATTTATTTGCTTTGAGCATCCTTGGAAACTAAAACACCCTCAGAATCAGCAGGGAAGCCCTCTGGGTATGAGGGAGGATTCCTACAGCTGGCAAATGTACCAGAGGTCAGAGGCAGTGAGATAGGCAAAAGAAAGAAATAAGAATTTGGTTTGGAAAGAAAGAAATAAAGCTGTTATTATTCACAGGGAGTGAGATGGAGAACTTAGAATACTCAAAAGAATCTGTAGATTAACTACTAGAATTAAAAAATAAATGTATCAGGGATGTTGGGGATAAAGGCCCATTCAAAGATCATTTGTATTTGGGACGACAGAAAAGATTTGGTAATGGATGGTGGTGATGATAGCACAACATTGTGGATGTATTTAACACCATGGAATTAGATACTTGAAAGGGATTAAAATGAGAAATTTTAAGTTGTATATAAATTACCAGAATAAAAAAATTTTAAAACCATAGAATTATACAAAACAAAGAGTGAGCCCTAATGTAAACTATAGATTATTAATAATACATTTATAACAATATTGTTTCATTAATTGTAACAAATGTACCACACTAAAGCAAAATATTAATAATAGAGAAAACTTTATGTGGGAGAGGGGTATATGGGAATTCTGTACTTTGTGAATGATTTTTCTGTAAACCTACAACTGCTCTAATAAAAAAGTAGATAAATAAAACAATTATATTTGTATATAGGAGCACCAAACCAGGAGAAAATAAAATTTTAAAATAAATGCCATTTATAACAGCATCAAAAAACAACCAACTCAAAGAGGATCATTTAAAAGCAAAAACAAAAATAAAACCCAAAACCTAAACCAAAACAAAGAACCTCACAGAGCAGAGAGCTGTGCCCAGATGGTACTGGAGCCCGTTCATGCTATCAATTTCCCTTCTCTCTCGGGTCCAAATCTCTTGGAAACTAATGTTCTTAAATGAGAGATAGGATCAAAAATGTGATAAGACCTGTTCTATGGATTGAAAGAAAGATACTGCCACCAGGCTACTTTTGAAGGCTTGCTGGGGAAAAACAAAATGTGTTTCATGGGTGGATTTCACATGGAGACTGGAATCTGAAAGAAGAATTTTTTATAAATTGAAATACTTACTGGTGGAGATGCTCAGCATGAGAAGCTCTTGCCTTCTCTTTCCTTCACTTAGGCTTGGTGGTAATAGGATCTGCCCTATAGCTTGGTCAGTAAAAAGGGGAAGGACTTTTCTCAGTTGTGAGAGAAGGAAAGTGTATGTCTTTTGAAGGAATTTTAGAAAAGTTCCCCTGGAGTTGGTTGGAAGCTATTTGAGTACCATCTTCCACTATCCCACCCAAAGGATCCCTTCTTACTCAACCCTGACACCTTGCCTTTTATTAAAAAAAAAAAAACAAGCATACTATTTTTTGGTATTTATTATTCACTGCTCCTTTGTAACTCCACCAGGAAGCATGTATAAGTGGAAGGAATCACGCTGCAAGATTTAACAGTAACCACTGGAGCAGGTAAGGAAAGCAGGCTGCAGTGGGCAGTGTCAGAGATGGGAGACATCACCAAAAGAAAAGCTGCCAGGCCTTTAACAGACCCCCTTCCGAACTGAGAAATGAAAATGTTAGACCACCACATTGTTTAGAATTAGGAAGCTAGCCTGCCATCATTCGGCCCTCAGGTATGGCAACTACAGATTCCATCTCGAAAGGTTGGAAGTCAGAACAAAGTTTCTAGTCCTGGTTCTGCCAGAAATGGGCTATGGGATCTTGGGTAAATTCTTCTTCTTCTCAGTGACTCAGTTTCCTCACTATTCAACAGAGGGGGGAAAAAAAAAGTCCTGACCTTTCCCCAGGACTGGTATGTGGAGCTGGAACGTGTGCCAAGAAAGACCGGAACGCCAAGTGGTGATCTGACCGGGTATCATCAGACAGGTAAGTTAGGAGCCAGCTGTAAGAACGGTGGTGCCAAACAGGACTGGCTGAGAAAAGTGAGCTTCCCAATGACAGCACCGTTTACCAGTGTCAGAAAAATCAAGTGCCTTTAACCAAGTTGCCAAGAATATTCCATGGGGAAAACATACTCTTCTATGCTTTATCTACATGCACAAGAGTGACCCTACTTATAGATACAAAGTTAAACAGATCAAATATATATATATATTTAGATGCAGGAGTGTTGGAATAGCTGGAAGGAGGTAAATGACCTGGTGGAACTGGAACCTATAAAATCCTTTGAAATTTGCTCTATAGCTAGTCGTTGAATTGTGCTTTGAAAGTCTTCACTTTTCTGTCTATACCTTATATTGCATAATTGGGAAAGAACTCAGACTGTGGAACTGTAACCTATAACAATTTTTGAAATTACCTATATAACTGCTTGTCGAGCTGTACATCGAAAGTTAATACCTTTTTGTATGTATGATATATTTTACAATGGTGGAAATAGCTGAAGTTGTGGAACTATGACCCATGACATTCTTTGAAATTTGCTCTTTAACTACTTGTTGAATCATACTTTGAAAGTTATCACTATTATGAATATATGTTAAAGTTCATAATTTAAAAAAAAGTTAAACAGATCAAAGACCTAAATGAAAGAGCTAAAACTCTTAGAAGAAAACATAGGAGTAAATCTTTTTTACTTCGGATTAGGCAATGGTTCCTTAGAAATAACATCAAAAACATAAGCAACCAAAATAAAAACAGACTTCATTCAAAATTAAAAATTTTTGTGCTCCAAAGGACACTACCAAGAAAGTGAAAAGACAACCCACAGAATGGGAGAATATATTTTCAAGTCATGTATCTGATAAGAACTATATCTAAAATATATAAGAACACTTGCAACTCAATAATAAAAAGATTGTAACATAATTAAAAATGGGCAAAGGATCTAAATAGAATTCTCTCCCAAGAAGATACACAAATGGCTGATAAGCACAAGGAAAGATGCTCAATGTCAATAGTCATTAGGGAATACAAATCAAAACCAGAATGAGATGCCACTTCACACCCAATAAGATACCTGGGACCAAAAAGACAGATAACAGCAAGTGTTGACAAGGAGGTGGAGATAATGGAATCCTCATACACTGCAGGTAGGAATGCAAAATGGTGCAGCCACTTGGGAAAACAGTCTGGCAGTTCCTCAAAAGTTAAACAAAGTTATCATATGACTCAGCAACTCCACTCCTAGGGATATTCCCAAGAGAAATGAAAACATAGTACATGCAGAAACTTGTTCACAAATGTTCATAGCAGCATCATTCATAATAGCCAAAGGTGAACCAACCCAAATGCCCATCAACTAATGAATGGATAAGCAAAATGCAGTCTATCCATGCAATGGATTATTATTCAGAAATAAAAAGGAATGAAGTACTGATGCATGTAACAACATGGATGAACCTTAAAAACATTATGCTAAGTGAAAGAAGCCAACCACAAAAGGTAGCAATTACCGTGTATACAATGTATAAATACACATATGAGCCTGTTTACATGAAATATCCAGAATAGGAAAATTTGTAGACAGAAAGTATATTCATGATTGTCTATGACTAGGGGGATTAGGGGTGTTAGGATTGGGAAGGTGGTTGATTGCTAAAGCCTACAGGGTTTCTTTTAGGGATGATAAAAAATGTTATGAAGTTCTTAGTGGTGATGGTTGCACAATTTTGTGCCTATACTAAAAAACACAGAACTGTACACTTTAAATGGATGAATTGGGTAGTGTGTGAATTGTATCTCAATAAAGCTGTTACCTCACCCCCACCCCACCACCACACACACAAAAGAAAAAGGCTCAGGGGCCTGCCCCTATGCTGCAGTAACACCACACCTGTTGTCCCAATATAATTACTAGCAGAGCCCCCTTTCACTCTCAGAAGTGTCCTGGTCCATAGGATAAATTTCTGTGACTACCCTATCACTATGTAACATCAGGAAGGTGGTTTTGCCCATCTGGGCCTCAGTTTCCCCATCTGTAAAATGAGGACTACCCAGTTCTGATAATCTTTGAGTCAAGTACTCAATTTCTCAACAGCTCGACTTTAGAAAACTTGTAAAAAACAAAAACAAAAAACAAAAAACTGCTCAGTGGTCCAGGGCTCACCGTGCTTTGGAAGATGATCCTAAATAAGCAGAGATGAAGCCCTGGGCCAGTACAGATCCCTGGATCCTGGGACCCAGAGGCAAGACCAAGACCAAGTCCTGAGTCTGGCACACTTACTGATAGTCAAATTGCACTCTAGCTGGGTGACTGCAAAAGGTTATCCAAGCACCCCAAGCCAGGCTAGATACCCTAAACATACTTCCTCCAAATGAAAAAAGATAAACGTTTCAATGAGAGTACCGGCAGAACATGCAATGTCTGCAGGGAAATTGGCAGATTTAGCAGTGGTAGGACCAAGGTCTTCCCTAAATGGGGGTTTATAAGCCTACTGCAAGAGGAGCTTGTATTACAAAGGTCAAGGTCATCTGATGATGCAATAGAATGCTTCTGAGTCCTCCTTACTGATGTCTGTTTATAAAATATCATTATACCAGAGTAGCTCAAGAGGAAGCATTTTGCTCTCATGCTTCTTTTACTCATGGGAACATGCCTGAAAATGCTCATTCTCTGCCCTGAGGGCCTCAGAAGTAGTGTCTGTGTGGTGGGTCCTACACAGACATTGGCCAGTGCAGAGATATGAGCCCATCTCTGGTCTTTGCAGGAGCAAATCCTTAGAAACGAGGCAGAGACAAAAGAGGCAGAAGCACAGAAATAACCCTGACTCCCATCAATCTGTGAAAGAAGAGGGAAGACAAACACTCGCCAGAGTCCCTGAGAAGGGAAACACACACAAAAACAGGAACTCAGTGGCAATCGACACTGTCCAGTTAACACCTGGCCAAGGGGTTCAGTTACAAGAGAGGAGCCGAAGGTCCAGGGTGAGATGAAGGAGCGGTCAGAAAGAACTTATACAAGTGCCACCAAGATATCCAACAGCCTCTCACAAAGGGGGTGAGAGGTTTCAGAGAAGGTGGTCCCCCATTTGCCGCTTTAGAACGTTAGGGTTGGGAAAAAAGAACAAGAAAGTGTTCAAAAGCTGGGCAGGGAGGAAGGGAGAGGGGAGCAACTGGCTTTCTGCATGCCAGAGGCTGTCTGTCCAAGGGGTTCAGCGGTGGATGGTCTGTCTGTCAGGACTCAGCAAGGTCCCTCCTAGCCTCAGCTGACCAGGCAAGGCCACATGAAACACTGCTGCAACTTCTACATCCACGGGGATCCTGAGGGCTGGGAGTTGGAGGCAGGCGCACGTCCTACTTCTGCTCAGAGTCTGCATTTCAGGATGATGTGGTAGCCATCATTGCTCTTGGCTTTTAACATGCTAAGGATAAAACAAGATTCATCTTGGAAATTCTGCACCATCACCATGTGGATGCCTCTAGGTCCCTTCAGGGAGACTTGCTGGATGTGCTGGGGGCGGGGGGTGGGGGGTGGGGGTGGTTTGCTGTACAGGTTGGCAATCTTCTCAATCAACTCCAAGGCAGTCAGCTCTTCCAAAAAGATGGCATGGTACACACACAGACTGCTGACCCCACTGCCATCCTGCTTCTGCTACAGGGGCTCTGGGCTCTGCTCCAGCTCCTGGCAAACATAGACAGTCACCTTCAGCCTCACATTCTTGCCTTTGATGGCATTGAAGAGCCAGATCCCATCTGTGGGTCCACAGATCTGAATCAGGTCATCTTGGGTCATCTTCAGCAAGTCAGCACCAGAAAAGCTGGTGAAGAGCCTGCAGAATGGTGAGAAACTGTTGCAGTGCAGCCACTGCTAGGCTTTCTGGATGGAGGTGGATGGGAGCAGGTGGTCACTGCCCATGAGAGGGTCTCCACTGGGTGGGTCAGAGAACTGTTGCCTTCACTGAGGCAGAAACTGTTGGGAGAGCCATTGTAGCTCGGGGACGGGGCTCTGGTCACCTGGTAGCTGTCAGGCCATGGAGAGCACTCCATGAGGACAGTGGTCTTGTAGGACAGCTGGTACATCTTCTCTTGGGCAGTTCTTTTCTCCTTCTTCTCCTGGTCAGTCTTCTGCTTCCGGTTGGCTCCCTTTGGCTTGAACACCTTCACCAGGCAGCTGGCAGAGTGCAGGTAATCAATCGCCTTCTGCTTATCGATCTGCACGCGGAAAGTCACCCCCTTCTAGCCCGCGTGCTTCCTCAGGGTGAATTCCTTGCTGATGTGCCGTGCATCTGAAGGAAGGCCTAGGCTCTCTTCGAAGGGTCCCACAAAAACTCGACAGTGTTCAACTGGGTTCGGCTGGTCCTGGGGTCCAAGATACCAACAGACAGTAGAATACCAAGGTCCAGGATCCGGTCTCCAGGCCGGCTCCACCTCCAGCCCTCCAGCTGCTGGTGCTCCATATACTGCAGCCGATGGTCATGGAAAACCATGCAGATGATGTTCTTGACATATTTTGTGTTCAGATCTAGAAAATCTCCCACTTTCGATTCTCCAGGAGTTGGATTTCATAAGGCTGACCTTGGTTGAGGTAGGTCAGCGTCTCTTCGTCCAGGGGACGTCGGGGCACACAGCACATACTGCAAGGGCTGCAGGTGGGCCTCGTTCTCAGGGGACAGCTGGGGCTCCTCCCGCTTGAAGATGGGCAGAGCGAGGACATGGCGCAGGTAGGTGCTGGAGTTGTGCTGATTGTCAAGCTCGGGCTGCCTGTGCTGGAAGAGAGCCCCGAGCGCCGCCGACCCAGGCAAGGGACAGTGAGCGCAGACGCAGCCTCGCCGGCCACACAGGGACCCCTGAATTGCGCGCTCTGCAACCCCACACCTTGCCTTTTGCCCAGCACTCACATTGCCAATGCCACCATTTTGTTTTTGTCTGGCTAATGGACGTGTTTTCTGGTTGGGTATTCCAACCATTTGTCCTATGTTCTTCATCAGAGTTTATAAAGAAATTCTTTGGGACTTTAAGAACCTGACTTGTCAATGCTCCCAGGGCATTTTATCCACAAGGCATTTCAATCACAGCCACCAAGGTTGATGGTGTTTTAAAGGGCCTACTGTAATGTCAGAAACTTGGAGAAATGTGTAGTCTCTAAAACATAAAAAGGCAACTCAAAAATCAAAATGAATATGTGTCCAAATGTCTATAAAATGTAACACTAGATGGCTAGTCAATTGCAACTCAACCCAGTTCTTACATGGTTCTGTATGAATTACACTTAGAATGGCACATGGGTATGTTTTAATGTACTTTAGTGGGGAGTGTAGCATCTAAAATTAGGAGTGCCATGGCCTTCTGAAGTCTTGCGAGGCCCTATAGAGTTCCTGAGGTGGTTCTGCAGATTAGGATACCTTTTGGGAGCCTCATAGGGTGAGGATTAAGTGAGATATTAGAAATTAAACTGCTTTGAAAGAACAAGAAGTATCTGCACAAATACTTACAAAGTTTTCTTAGTTTTATTGGGGACCACTTCTCTCCTGTAATTCTTTTGTCTCTTCTTTTTTCAACATCAGAGATTGAACCCTGAGTTCCCTTGAGTTGCTTTGACTCTCACCTCCAATTCCTGTTTCCTCTTCTAACCTACTCCCCCCTCAAAATTTACCACCAGGGCCTATCCTAGACAAAATTCAAGGGAAATTTTTCTTGGTCATTTCTTGTGTCCTGTAAGAAACTTGATTTTTGCTAAAGCTCACAAATGTTATTGTGCTGCCCTTGCCATTGGTATCGAAAATTGATTAAGGAAGATCTTGGAACTACAATTAATAGATGGAAATATGGGGACAAGTGGGTCTCCCTCCAATGTCATCTGTCCTGCTTGAAGCCTTCCTTTTATCACTTAAAATGCTCCCAGCATATTTAACTCTCAGTATTCTCCATGATCAAGGAGAACGTGTCTAGTTCTCTCTTCCTCCCTGTACTTTGAGTTAGAATGCATCTTTCAGCAAAAGCAGGAGCTTCTGACAATTATTGTTAATTCAGGGACAGATAATGATAATGATAATAATTCTTATAAGGATTGACCCTAATTTCTCCAACTGTTACAACTCAAAAGTGAGTCCTCACCCAATACATGCAAAATCAATCAGTAGACACTGGGTTTTTGAAGGAAAAAGTTCATTTAGCAAAGGCTAGCCTTGTGGAGACAGGAGGATAAATAGTGCCTCAGATCTGTCCCTCTGAGTTGGCAAGGTGAGGGACATTTTATTGGCTTAAACAAAGGGAGATGGGGCTAGGGATGTTCTGGCCATTGGTACATTGGGGTTTGCTGGTAAACATTCAAATTTAGGATCACAAGTTGGCTATTATCATTGGCCATGTCTACATTTAATTTAGGGTTTGCAAGTTGGTTATTATCATTGACTGATGGATTCTGTTATCTTGAGGAGTGGGCTTGTGATGTTGCTGGAATTTGTAATGGGCAGTCCTCTTGCTTTCTTTCAGGTCCGATATTCCTCTTTCTTGTTGTCTCTGCTCATTTTGATTTTGTTCCCAGGGTATTTTATGGCCCAGGGTCATTTTAAGTTGAGGTCTCGGTGAAACCTAATTAAGGCTGGGCTGACAAGAGCTTTTAAAACAAGAGCTTATCTATGGGGTATATAGGTGGGAATTTCAGAGAAAAGAGAAATGGAAACTTTTGCAACCTAGTTAGGGAGGGAGCTGCTTTGGCAGGGGAGAGGGGCAGGTCTGAAAAACAGATCAGGGTCAGTTACACGATCTTCAGATTGTGGGGCCATTAATATATGTGTGTTGTTGTTGCTGTTGTTGTTTTGGTGGGGAGTTGGTTGTCCAATGAACCTTTATTGAAATATTTTCCTCTGTAGTTCTTGCCTAGTTGAGCATCCCACTGCACCACTGCTGATGTCATTAGAATGTATGTCATGAGAGGAGCATCCATCAGTAATGCAGTCTCTAGAATCTCTTGAATGGCTCTGGAGAGTTCTCTGGGTGAAGACTGGAGTCGCAACTGTCAGGCAAGGTTGACAATCTCATCAGAAGTGATATTTCTAAGGCACTTAATATTGTTCTGCTTCCTTCTGTCTCTGGGTGATTCCTTGAGGGCTTTGATGATCAGGGCTGAGGCAGAAGGTACCACTTCAATCTGGGCCAGTCTGTTCTCAGTGGTCAGTTTCACCATAATCCTTGGACCCTTCCAGCCACCAGTTGCCTTGACTATGTCATCACCAACCTTTTTTGAAGACAGACCCAAGGGGCCTATCTGGGGGGCCAGGACAGACATGGCACCAACTTCCCATGGTGCACTTCAGGTACACAGTGTTAAGTAAAATAAAATGGCCGCCTGCATTGGGCATTGCCTGGAGTAACCCCCTTTCAGACAAAGAATTTTCCAGAAGACAAAAACAATTGGCCTGCAGGGGTTTCCTAGAAAGTGGAAAGTACCCTACTGAACTACAGATAAGCAACACCTGGTGATAAACCAGTTTCAGTCCAATAGAGACAATTTACCAGAATGGACAAGCCTGCCATACTAATCAATGTATATCTGCTGCCCACTTTGTAAGACCCGCCCCTATGTAAAACAGAAACTTACTATCAGCCAATCAAAACACTTCCTCACTTGCTTCCCTGTTTGCCCTTTATGAGCTGCCCCTTTCTGCCCTCTTGGCAGAGCTCCCTTCTACTTTCTGAATGGGATACTTCCCAATTCACGAATCACTCAATATTAAACAGTGAGATTCTAAATTGCAGGAAAAGCTTTTCTTTTAACAACACTTTGATCTTGTTGGGGCCGAACTTGGGTGTCATGGTGGACATGTGATTGGTGTGGGATGAACCCAGATGTGGGACTACCAAAGAAAGTTGCAGCTTGGGCTCTTCTGAGTCAAAAGCCAAAAAGCAGTAGTATTATTTTAAAGTGATGCAGACCACACCTTACATCTGGGATTTTTCCAGCAGCCACTTGGGGCTTTAGAATCCATATTAACAATCTCTAGCATTTATTTGAAACAATTTGATTAGTCAGAGTTATTTCATGAAGAAGGAGAAGGAGAAGGAGAAAATAAGAATAAGAATAAGAATAAGAATAAGGATAAGGATAAGGATAAGGATAAGGATAAGGATAAGAATAAGAAAAGAATAAGAATTATTTTCCCTGGGGTATTAGAAGACCTTGAGTCAGGAAGAAAGCAATGGAAGGTCTTTAAAGAGGTGGTATTTCCCCATTCACTATACCTTCTGCAGAATTACTGAAGTATGGACAGAAACAGGAATTTTCAACCCTTCCTCACCCCAATAAACCTGCTCCTCCTCCTTTGCTCTGTTTCCGATTCTGACATCACTCATTCATTCAATCCCTGAATCTTGGAGTCACTTTCAGTTTCTCTTTTACTCTCATCGCCCATGCCAATGTCAGATAACTTTTCAGTGAAAAGTTAACACTGCCTTCTGACTCTTTTAATTTTGCCCTGACTACTGCAGTAGCATGTTAAATGTCTCCCCACCTGGAGCCCTTACCCACACAAGTCCTTATCATGTTCTCCAAAAAGATAAAGCTTCCTAAACCTCAGATCATGTCATTAAGATCCAAGGATATTTCCTTACCTGATATTCTATCATGTTAAGGAAGTTTCTTAGCAAATTAATAGCTTTGTTTAAATCAGGAATGGGTGTTAATTATATTAATTTATTTTTTTAGCCTCCTTTAAGCTTATCATGTGACTTTCTTATTGGACCTACTGATATGCCATATCACGTTAATATAGTTTCTATTATTGTGCCATTTTAATGCTCCTGAGATAAATTCCACTTCATTGTTAGAGGAGATCATTGTTTTAAATTGAATTCAGTTTGCTAATGTTCTGTTTGGGATTTTCACAGCTATAATTCTCAATAGTTAGGACTGTGCAATGACAATGGTTTCCAAACAGTGAGCGGCATAGCCTTAAGTTTCCAGAGGCCCAAAGTGTGGTTGGGGGTAGTGGGGGTGGGCAGGGAGTAGGGGAGGGGGCGCAGAGAGCAAATGGGGAAAGGTAGAAGGAGAAGAAAAAGCAAGTAGATGACTACAAGCTCTCCACTCTGCCTAAAGCAGAAATGCTCCATTTAAAAAAATCTCTTGATACACTGGGATTGTGCATAGTTTTAGTATTGACATGAATTGAGTAAAATGAATTAGGTAGCTTTCAATCTACTGATTGAATTCATTCTGCTGAAACACTTTAAATAGAATTGAAATTATCTGTTCTTTTAAACCATTTGAACTCAGATCTTTTTATTGATAACTTTTTAATTTAAATTTTTATTGAGATCATTGTAGATTCACCTGCATTTGTAAAAAAATATATAGAAAGAGATCTCTGTACGTGTTGTCCAGTTTTATGTAATAATAGCATTTTGCAAAACTGTAGAACAACATCAGAACCAGAATTTTCCAATTGATTTCTAGTTTGATTCCTTTATGGTCATACAACACAATCTAAATGACTTTAGTTCTTTTAAATTTGTTGAAGTTTATTTTATGGCCTAGGATATGGTCTGTCTTGATGAATGTTTTGTGGGTGCTTGAAAAAAATGTATATTCTACTATTGTTGGGTAGAATACTCGGTAAATGTCAATTAGATCCTATTGGTTGATTGTGTTGTTCAGATCATCTATATCCTTGCTGATTTTCTTTCTAGAAGTTCTGCCAGTTGCTGAGAGAAGAGTGTTGAAGTCCCCAACTAAAATTGTTGATTTGTCTATGTCTCCTTTCAGCTCTATCAGTTTTTACTTCATGTATTTGACACTCTATTGTTTGGGGCATACAGATGTAGGATCATTATGTCATCCTAGAGGAAGTGGCAGACTTACAGAAAAATCATGCACAAAATACAGAGTTCCCGTATATCTGCCCCCTTAATTAACATTTTGCATTAGTATGATAACTTTGTTACAATTGATGAAAGAATATTATAATTGAGCTATTATGGTTTACATTAGAGTTCAATATTTGTGTTATACAGTCCTATGGTAGTTGTTTTCTAAAACTGTTAAAAAAATAAAAAATTAAATTAAATTAAATTAAAAAAAAAATAAAACTGTTATTCTAGGAACACCTATATCGCCTAAAATTACCCTTTCAGCCATATTCAGATACATAATTAAGTGGTATTAATTACATGCACAATGCTGTTCTGACATCATCACCATCCGTTACCAAAACTTGTCTATAAACCCAAACCGAAACTCTGTACTAATTAAGCATTAACTTGCCACTCCCTACTCTCTCCCAGCCCCTTGTTAACTTGTATTATAATTTCTGACTCTGTGAATTTGCTTATGCTATTATTTCTTATCAGCAAAATCATACAATATTTGTTCTTCTGTGTCTGGCATATTTCATGCAACGTAATGTCTTGAAGGTTCACGCATGTTGTCGCATGTATCAGAACTTTGTTCCTTTTCACGGTTGAATAGTATTCCACAATATGTGTATACCACATTTTGTTTATACATTCATCAGTTGATGGACACTTGGGTAACTTCCATCTTTTGGCAGTTGTGAATAATGCCACTATGAACATCAGTGTGCAAATATCTGTTTCAGTCCCTGCATTCTTTTAAGTATATACTTATACATGGGATTGCCAGCCACTTGGTAATTCTATACTTAACTTTCTGAGGAATTACCAAATTATTTTCCACAATGGTTGCACCATTTTACATTCCCACTAACAATGAATGACTGCTTCTGTTTCTCCACATCCTCTCCAGCATTTTTTATTTTCTGTTTTTTTCAATAGTAGTCATTTTTATGGGCATGAAATGGTATTTCATTGTGGCTACATTAGTGTAGCAAACATTAGTGTACAAAAATCTGTTTGAATTCCTGCTTTCAGTGGGATTTCTGGGTCAGATGGTAATTCTGCATTTAACTTTCTGAGAAACTGCCAAACAGTTTTTCCACAGCAGCTGCACCATTTTACATTCCCACCAATGATGAACGAGTGTTCCTATTTCTCCACATCCTCTCCAACACTTGTTATTTTTGTTTTTTTATTAGTAGCCATTCTAGCAGATGTGAAATGGGTAATGATGCTGAGCATCTTTTCATGTGTCTTTTAGCCATTTGTATTCTGGATAACTTTTTAAATCCTTTTCATTGTTATTGAGTTCTTGGTGTTTTCTTCATATCTTTGAGGTTATTTTGATAAACTATGTTTTCCCAGAAAATCTTGGATATCGTTGAGGTTCTCAATCATTACAGTGCTGCCTACTTCATGTATATGTGTGTATGCATAGATTGTTTTTACACTTATGCAATATAAGCAACTATCTGTAAACAGTATATACTTTATAGTATTGCCTTGTGTGATTTAATAATTTGCATAAACACGATCATACACTATGTATCCATTTCCAAATTGCTTTTCTCATGCAACACCATGTTTTTGAAATGTAGCCATGTTGACACATAAAGATAGTTCATTGCTCTTAACTGTTGTGGAGTAATCCTTTAAGAGAATAAACAGTAACAGTTTATCCTGCCTGTTTTTTCATATTGTGAGTTTTCATCATTTTCTGGCCCTCAAACAACCTTTAGCAGGACAGTTAGCAGGGCTGCTAACCAGGAGTCCACCAATGCATACTCTCCTCCTTTCCTTCTAGTCTTTTCACTCCTCCCCACACCATCTACCTTCCCACGCCTTGTCCCATAAACTCCATACACCTCCCAGGGACTCCTCTTTTTTTCTTGAATCTGTCCCTGCAAATTTTCCATGCCAGGTCTTTGCATCTTGTGATGCTTTCCCTACCCCCTGTTGAATTTCTGCTACCCAAAAAGCCCCAGCAGAAATGCTGCTGCTAAAACCCACCTTTCCCCCCCAGACTCTAGCATAGAGCTTTATTTGACTCTCTATAGCCTTCTCTATTTTATTTTATAGTGAGCGTATTTTCCGCACCCCTGTGCATTATTTGCACTATTTTTGAGGACTCTGGACTATGATTTATTCACCTCTCTGTCCCAACTCCCTCTGGATCTACCCCACCCAGGCATTGTGCCTAGAACATGCTGAGTGTTTGATAAATGTTTTCAAGTCTACACATTAATGAACAAAGCCTTGTGGCCTTTAAATAACTCCTAGATAACAACCCCACATGGACTTATCTAAGCATAGAACAAAGTTCTGCAGGGCACACTGTTCTGGAAAAGTTCTTCATGAGCCAAGGCCCCAGAATCTTCCAGCCCTGTTCTGGCTGCGCTCCACAGCGTTCATGGACTCGAGGCAGAAGGCTGAGGGGAGGCCACAGGGAGGCCTGGGCCTTTCCACCAGGGCCCGGCATCATCACTCCCACAACACCCACTGAGACCAGACCCCTAACGGGACAGCCTTTTTCAGGGATGGTGGGTGACAGTGTGCAGAACTCCTGCACTCTAGCTGGGGAGTCACCAGAGACACCTCCAAAGTTACAATATCAAAAAACAATAATTACAGTTTATTGATCCCTCCTTGGCACTTTACAAACATCCAGTCATAATTGCAGCTAATACTATCAGAGTTTACTAGGTCCCAGGGTCTGGGATAAGTGCTGTACACAGAGTTTTAAAAAATTTAATCTTTTCAAGAACTCTATATTATAGGTATTATTATTATTATTCCCATATTACTGATGGGGAAACTGAGGCTTAGAGTGGCAAAATAACCTGCCCATGGTCACTTAGTAAGTGGCAGAGCTTACTGGATACAAACCCAGTTCATTCTAGAGCTGTCTCCAAAGGCCATTTCCTCCCTCCCTCCCTTCTTCCCTCTCAAAAACCATTTTTAATTACACAAAGAAAATATGAATACATTTTTCTAGAAATAGAAAACAGAGTGCATCTCTTCTTTATCCTTTCTCTTCCCCCATCCTAATCTGCCCATAGAAATATATAGTCTTATTTCATTTCATTTTTAAATTATTTTTGAATGAGTGGTAGATTCCCTTGTTATCCCTATAGCAATTTGTACAGTCGGGTTCACTGCTGTCTTCTTCACTGAGCCCCACCTTCCCCCATTGCCCTCCTCACTCACAGGGACCCTTATATTCCTTTTCTGATACCTTTGCAGAGTTCCTTTATTCACATACATGCATTTTCAAGTGTACTTTCTTATTTTTCCCACTTTGGGGCCCAAAGTTGTTTCCAAACCATCACTCCACGTTCTGATTTTCCTTCTGGCCTCTGGGAAGGAAGGGAGTGGGGCAGGCGCCGACAGCATTTCTGGATGTCCCGTGATTCTCTCTTCCCTTCCTCCCTGCAATGGGTTCCTAGCCCCCAGCCCTGCCCTTTCCCTGCCGGCATCTCAGACAGAGCCTTGGATACCCAAAGCTCCTCTCTGGCATCCCCATACATGCCCACTGCCCCACACACCAAAATAGTCACCTTCACCCTTCCTGCACCCCCAGGATGCACTTATGGTATAGATGCATTGGTATAATATATCCAGTCTATGTAGTAATACAGTATATCAAATAAAGGTCTAAACAGTGGTATTTCCAGCAGTGGGGGAGTTTATGTAGGGAAGGGGCTTCGAGGGGCACTGCTGAGTGGCTGCAGCTTCTTAGGGTAGAAGGAGCAGCAAGGCCTCGTACCCTTCAACCCTCCCACAAGAGCTGCTCGCTTCCAGCAGCCCAAGTCCCTGCCCAGGCCCTGCCTTGACCTGCTCCTTTGTGCACCCAGGGCCTGAGCGGTGACTCATCCCTTGACCCTGATCCAGGGTGCTCCCTGGGGAGGTAACCACGGGCCCCTGGCCCCTCCCTTGGGAAGCAAAGCTGACATAGCCACCTCCTGTCAGGTCAGGCCAGGGCTTCTGTCCTTTGGGAACCTGACCCAAAACTGAAGACCTGATTGGATTTATCCAACACTGAGATCAGAAACTACTGATTAAATGGTGGTGAACACTGCCTCTGAGGCTTCTTTCAATTAATTATTAATCCATTGAATTAAAGGTTTATTGAGAGCCTGCTGTATGCCTGGTGCTGTTAGTAATCTGGAGATGGAGCAGTGAACAAAGCAAAGCCCTCCTCTCCGCAAACTTACACTCCGAGAGAGAGAAGACAGCCATTTAAAACCAAATAAATATATATGTATATGTGTGTGTCTGTATTGCCAAAGCACTCCCTCCAGAGTCCACCAGGCATCTGTAATTGAATAAGTTGGGTTTGTTACTTGCTGAAATGAGGGAGAACAGACACGGGGGGATCTATGGGACATCCCATAGATGTGTTGGAAGAACCTATAATAGGATTTGGACTTGGGGTGGGTGATTTGGGGGAGGACTCAAGGAAGGTGGGGTTTGCTCTGGATTGGGTGCTGTCAGAAAGTGGGGATGGTTCTATGACTGGGTATCCCAACAAATCTTACCTAGAAGTGGGACTGACCTGAGTGAGGCTTGCAGTCATCAGTAAAGAAGCAGCAGTCACTCGTGTTGGCCAGGAGAGGGGGATGTTTGGTATTTTGTGGCTTGGATGGCGTTCATGTTTTAGACCTGATTACCGAGTGGTGGTGTTTTTCACTTGATCCATCGTGGCCTGATGCGATGTTCCGAGAAATAATTTATGTTCCGTGGGAGAACAGCTGTGAGTGCCGGATTGTGTAAGTGTAAAAACACTATGTATCTATACACACAACAGGCTGAAGTATAATGATCTATTCTGAAAACCTCAATGATATCCAGGATTTTTCTGGGAAAGCGTAGGTTATCCAAATCACCTCAAGATGCGTAAAAAACACCAAGGGCTCAATGACAATGAAGAGGATGCCGTGGGCTGCTTCTCCCTTTCTCTGTATGTACATATATGTAATTTCCATATGGAGTAAGGGGGTAGGGATCTCTGGGGGTGGGGAGTGTGGTTACTTCATGAGGGGGTCAGGGAAAGCCCGTGTGATAAGGTGGTGTTTGAGCAAAGCCTGAAGGAAGCACGGGAGTGAAGCCTGCGGACATCTGAGAGAAGAGCATTCCAGCTAGAATGAAGCAAAGGCCCTGTGGTGCGGGTGGGACAGGCTGGTTTGAGGACTAACAAAGAGGTTGATGGGTCTGGAGCAGGGTGACTGGGGCGGGGAGGTGGGGGACGGGGTGCAAGGGGTAGCCCTGGCTGGGTCAGGCGGGCCTGCTGTCCACCGTGAGGACTCTGGCCCTCTCTCTGGGTGAAGATGGACGCCCTTGGAAGATTATAAGCAGAGGACCAACACGATCAGATCTGAGTTGTAAAAAGTTTCCTTCGGCTGCTGGGTTGAGAATAGACTCTGAAAAAAAGAATGGACTCCACCAGGGAGGGGTGTTGGGAAGCAGGGAGATGGGTCAGGAGGCTGCTACAATGGCCCAGGTGAGGAAGGATGGTGGCTTGGACCAGCTTGATGGTGGCAGCATAAGTGGTGAGAAGTGCTCAGACTCTGCAAAGATTTTCCTGATGGTGGGATGTACCAGAGAATGATAGCAAGATTTTTTATTTGAGCAAAAAGAATGACTGAGTTGTCCTTTCCTGAGCTGGGGAAGTCTGCAGGAGCAAGATCCCCCTTGCAGGGCAGCATATCAGGAGCTCAGTGGGGGGGTGTTAGGATTGAGGTGCCCCCTAGACATCCAAGCAAAGACATTGAGTAAGTAGTTGTCCCTGGGAGCTGGGAGTTTGTGGAGAAATCAGGGTTGGGAATACAGATGTGGTAGCTGCCAGCGTTTATATGAACATAAGGCCATGGGCCTAGATGAGGTCTCCCAGAGAGTGTCCGTAGGTAGGGAAGAGATTTTCCCATCTATCTGCATTCATTTCCAGGGCACTCCAAAATTTGCAAGTCTGGGAAATGAGGAGAAATCAGCAGAGATGACTGAAAGGAACACCCAGAGAAGTAGGAGATCCAAGAGTTCAATCATCTGTTAATAAATATGTATTGAATTCTGCACATCATCAGAATTTCCAAGACCTTAGATTCTGGGCCACCAGGAATACAGGACAGATGGTCATGCCGGGGGTGGGGATGGATGGGAGAAGGTGTTGGCTAGGATGGTTGGCTGACACCAGACATGTTTTTCCCCTTTTCATAACAGAACCCTGATTTTGTCTGGGGAGGCAATGCACTCATGTGAAAGTTTATATTTCCCAGCTGCCCTTGTAGTTAGGTGTGGCCATGTGACTATGTTCTATCCAGTAAGATGAAAATGGAAGCATTGAGTGGAACTTCTGAAAACTGCTTAAGTGGAGGCACATATCTTTTGCTCTACCGCCTTTATTCCTTCCTACTACCTGGAATATGAATGCAATAGTTGGAGCTCTAGGAGCTATCTTGGACCATGAGGCAACCTGGAAATAGAAACCAAGCATTAAGGCTGGTGGAATGGAAATACAAAAACCCAGTTTCCTGATAACAGTGAAATTGCCAACCAGCCTTTGATTGCTTACCTTTAGACTTCTTTTACATGAGTGAGAAACAAACTTCTATCATGTTTAAGTCACAGTTATTTTGAGTTTTCTATCATATGGAGCAAAAACTAATTCTGATATGAGATTTATTCATAGTTTTCAAAACTGTATGTCAAACAACCAGAATGAGGGACAAAGGATTTAGAAATGATTGTCATGGCCCTTCCAGAACTCACTATGCAGTGGGGTGGACTAATAGGTAAGCTGGTCATTACAACGCTGGGTGGAAAGGGCTATGATGGTGATTATGCTCTAGGGTCTACAGTGAGGACTGAGACAGATGGCAAAGCAAGCTTCATCTCATCTTTCCTTTAAACTCATATCTAATTGCAATAATTCAACACATGTCCTTGGTTTGGTTTCATTCCACTGCCTATATTTGAATTTAAAATATTCCAGGACCTAATTTAAGCCTTGGAGTTGAAGAGGGGGAAAATGATAATGTGGACCAGATTTTAGATGGTTGGCATTTATAATTTGACAGAGAACCTGTATGGAATAATAAGTAGTGGTTACAAACTTGCTGAGAATCAATTTTGCATGTGGAGCTTCATCCAACCAACAATTATATAAATACCTTAGCCATAGAAAATTGGCAAGATGTTAAAACTACAAATGTGATCTATGTCATTTCTTTAATGAGGCAATTATTTTTATGTTGCCTCCTTCCCCTTTGAAGGCACCTTGGCACATGTGGCAAACTTTGAAGGCAGCTTGGCACATATGGCCAGATTGCTCTTCAATATTAGAACTCTTGCATTTTAAAAATCTCCAGATCTGTGCCAAACTGAGACACAAACCTGTGTCAAGCACTTCCTGGGTGCCACGTTCATTACATATATTATCATATTTAATCTTGACAATAAACCCTGCAAGATAGGTTTTAGAATTCTCCATTTACCAGTAAGAAACAGTCCCACACAGCTCTTCTGGGACAGAGCTGGGATTCCAACCCAGATCTCTGGTCTCCTCTACACCATATTATTTCCACCCCCCTAGATGCCTTCCCTGTCATCTGACAGCCTTTGAAACCTGGAATCTTTGTCCAGTCTAAGGAGCTTTCCAGCCATGGGGCTGTATTTCCATATCCCCCTGTTAAAATCCAACCCTTCCTTTAAAACCATTTGTTCACTCCCTTCTCCTCCTCAAACCTTCCTTGAGTTCCCATCAGTGAACTCTGCCTACCAGAAATTCTCACTGCCCCATGCTCAGCTGGCTCTTATCACTTTCTATACTTTACTGGAGTTATTTGTAACCTTAAGTGACCTACTTGACTTACCTGTCTTCAGTGGAAGAGGAAAAGAAAGAGTAATTGTTGTGTGCATAGTCATAGAAATTCTTTTTTAATCTTCCAAATAAGCCTCTGAAGAGTTTTTACCTGCCATTTTACAGATGAAGAAACTGTATGCATAGAAAGCTTAGTGATGGAATAGGATGCAAATCCAGAATGCAGGAATTACAGATCTTTTTTAGCTCCTGGAGACGAGCCAATTGCAGGCGTCCAGCAAACGTTTGTGGAATGAATGAATGGATCAGTATTTGAAGGTTGGCTTCAAAAGGAGCTCGGTGGGAAATGACATGGGTAGGAGCGCTGAGATACCCTGAAAAAGGCACATTCCAAGTACAGATGGGGTTTGGTGGCTGCAGAAAATTTCAAACATTGAAACAGGCCCGGAGTAAAAAGAAAGGGCTTCCTTAACACTCGGGCAACTAAGAGGGTGAATCTGTCCTAGGTAATGAGGCCTACAAACTTGTAATCCGGGGACGGAAGTAAGAGGTATATGCAATGTACACAGTCCCCACTTTCTGAAAGTCTTTCCTTTGGGTTCCTAGCTTTGGCCCTGGGGGCGCGTAGGCGCCTGTCCCTTTAAGAATCAGGACGCAATCCTTCTCCTGGGCCTGCCCCGCCCACTCTCTGTACCGGCGCGGCCTGAGCGCCCACCCCTTTCTCCTCCTCCGTACTAACTACGGGTTCGACTGCCCATCCGTCACAGACGCGCTGCCTTTGATTGGCTGGTATGCTTCGGACCGGGAGGCGGGGCGGGAAGGCGAGAGAAACTAGTTTGTTGGCGGCGCCTGGGCTGTACCGCAAAGGGAACGCTATCCGAGGCTGCAGCGGACCCGCTGAGGGGGTGGCGGCGGCGGCGGCGACAGGGCTGCGGGGCCTTGCGCAGACGGCGTGGGGCGTCTCAGTGCGGCGGTCGGCAGCGCTCCGGGCGGTGAGTACCTGGGCTGGGGGTTGGGGCGCCGTCTTCTGGGCCGTCCCGCTCCCGCGCGCCCGGCGCCGTCTCTGCCCGAGAAAATGGGGCGCCCCAAGTTCCCCTCCCGGCGCCGGCGTTGGGGACTTGCCAAGCCTCGGGACCAGCTAGCGCCGGGTCCTGCGCGTCCCGCCGAGGGGAGCCCCCGACAGACTGAGCCTCCGCGGGGCCGCGTGTCCCGGGAAGAGCGCAGCTGGGGTTCGCGGAACCGTCCCGGCCACCGGGGGGGTTTGTGGACCCCGGGTCGGGGACAGTGGGGGCTGTAGTGAGCCCCGCCCCCGTCCCGGCTCCTCCCGCCCCGCCCGAGCCTGGGGACCCGGTGAGGGTATTTGCTAAGAGCGCGGGGTGAGGGAATGAATTGCTTCACAAATGGATGTTGCGCGTGGGAGCTGCGATTCTCTCCTGGGAGTGATTGATTCATTGAATCCGCAGACTCTCTTTTAAAAAAATTAATATTGATCCTGGAAAGAGGAGACTGCTTGTCTTTGAGGATATGAGCGGCGCAGCTTTGCGCCCCGGCGGAGCAAAGTCCCCCCGCGCACTTGACGCCAAGGGACAGATGGCCGCCCGTGCAAAACCGGGGCAGCGATGAGCGAAGGTCTAACCGCTAGCCGGGGCAGAGCTGACCACCTTTCCTTGTCGGGCCGATTAGGTCTCTCGCCCGATAGGGTAACTTGTCTGTGAGCAGAAGAGAAATGGTCGCACCTGAAGTCACACCCACCTGCCCACCTGGGTGGCAGCCACCTGGCAGGTCCAAAGCAAACCTCTTCCAGCCTGACTCTCCTCTTCCCCACATTTTGCCCTGGCACCAGGAACCCACCACACCTTGGCACGATCCCCCACCCCCCATCCCCTTTCTAGTTCATAGTTGTTTTAGAAGCCTTTGGTTTGGGTTTTTTGTTTGTTTGTTTTGTTTTTTGACCTTTTATATATTTTTTTATTTTAAATTCAGTTTTCTTGAGATATATTCACATACCATATAATCATCCATGGTGTTCAATCAGCTGTTCACAGTACCATCATATAGTTAGGCATTCGTCACCCCAATCTATTTTTTTAATTCAGTTTTATTGAGATATATTCACATACCATACAGTCATCCATGGTGTACAATCAACTGTTCACAGTACCATCATATAGTTGTGCATTCGTCACCCCAATCTATTTTTGAACATTTTCCTTACAACAGAAAGAATAAGAATAAAAAATAAAATAAAAAATAACACCCAAATCATCCCCCTCACCCCACCCTACTTTTCATTTAGTTTTTGTCCCCATTTATCAACTCGTCCATCCATACACTGGATAAAGGGAGTGCGGTCCACAGGGTTTTCACAATCACACTGCACCCCTTGTAAGCAACATTGTTATACAATCATCTTCAAGAGTCAAGGCTACTGGGTTAGAGTTTGGTAGTTTTAGGTATTTACTTCTAGCTATTCCAATACATTAAAACCTAAAAAGTGTTATCCATATAGTGTGTAAGAATGTCCAGCAGAGTGACCTCTCGACTCCACTTGAAATCTCTCAGCCGCTGAAGCTTTATTTCGTTTCATTTTGCATCCCCTTTTTGGTCAAGAAGATGTTCTCAATCCCACGATGTCGGGTCCAGATTCATCCCCGGGAGTCATATCCTGTGTTACCAGGGAGATTTACACCCCTGGGAGTCAGATCCCACATAGAGGGGAGGGCAGCGAGATCACCCACAAAGGTGGCTTAGTTAGAGAGAGAGGGCCACATCTGAGCAACAAAGAGGCACTCAGGGGGAGACTCTTAGGCACAATTATAAGCAGGTTTAGCCTCTCCTTTGCAGTAATAAGCATCAGGGGCTTTTAACCGCCCCTGCCCAACAGGGGCACCACCCACTTTTTTGCTCTAGCATCAGAGCTCCTCAAAATTCATTTTATCTTTGAGCAAAGAAAACCTCTATAGAGCCATAACCAAAGGGATTGGGGCTGGGGGGGAGGGGGCAGACCCACTTCCTGCAGATTTAACCTGGCAGGAACCTCACATTCTTATCATGGACTAGACTCTGGTGCCTGTGACTTGGGCTCAGGCCCTTTGGGACCTGGGCCTTGGCCTCACTGTTCATAGACAGACCGGATGCTCAGTGGGCCCAGATCTGCAGCTAGGATTCCTGAGGACTGTTGGTGAAGCTTGCCTTTGGGGCCTGGGAGGGAGTAGAACACAAGGTCCACCCCACCCAGGGGCAGTGTCAGTGTTCTTCTAAGACGGGTTCCTTGAATCCCAGCCTTCTACAAGGCCTGGCAGCTGTTCTGGTCTTGAGTCATTCCATTTGTCATGAAGTGACTCCAGGGAGATTATTAAAAGGCAGGTGGAGGGAAATGGAAGGAACCTTCTTCTTGGGTCTCGGTTGCGGCCAGATTTATGTTTGTGGTGTAGAGAAAGGAGTTGAGGCGCGTGCGTTCTCTGCATGGGAGGCAGCTTCTGCAGTTCAGTGACTCTTAATAACATCTTAATCCTGTGGGCACTTAGTGTGGGCAGAGGAGAGCAGGAAGGAAAGAGAAAATTACCCAGGACCCGGACTACGTGGTCTGCAGTGAAAGCAGGCTTAGTTCTTCCTATATATCACTGTGGGGTGAGAGAGAGGGAGAGCTGAATTTAATGGGTGGCTTGGTTCATTCATTCATTCATTCATTCATTGTTGGAACAGACTTGATGGGGCACCTGCTATGTGCCAGGCCTAGGGCTAGGTGCTGGCCACCCTGCCTTCAGGGAACTCCTAGGTGATGGGGGGTTGGGCCATGCATATGCAGAGTGCTCCGATGATATTGGCAGCAAGAAGAGGTGAGGGGGCATAGAGGAGGGACATGGGGTGGGGGGTGGGCTTCCTGGACAAAGGATGCCTCTGCTAAGTAAAGATGGGAACGGCATGCCACAGCCCAGCCTGATTCCCAGCCTTTGGCAGCTGTTTTTCTCCCACACCCACCCACATTTCTCCCAGAGGCCAATTCATTGCCACCCTCGAGATAGGTGCAGCAGGCTCAGGTCTGGGAAGGAGCAGATGAGAGGGGTCAGAAAGGTTCGCAGAGGTGGGTGGCCCAGCCTGCAGGGATAGTGGTCCGGGGCATCCACAGGAAGCTGAATGGCTTCTGGAAGCAACTACCCTGCTCAGGGGGGCCTGGGAGAACCCACCCCACTGGCCCAGAGGTTGGCAGATTGCCTAAGCCCTTAGTCTCTCTATTTCAGCTGACGATGTGGGGGTAGCCTCGCCTGAATGGGAGGGCAGAGCTGGCACGAGAAAACAGAATGGCCAGACACAAATGAATTGGCTGATTGTGATTGCTGGTTTTCGTCTAATGTGAGAAATTTCATAAATGAATTGCCTCGGCTGGCCAGGGCTGTTGAAGCTTTATGTTTTCCCAGCCAGGAAACACTTAGTTGGGACAAGCCGGGGGAGCGAGGGCTGCCGAGTGGGAGAGGGGTGGCACTCATGCAACCCCAGCCTTTAGGCCCAGCATTCCAGCAGGACTTGCCCCGATGGAGGTCAGCCCAGCTCCTGCAGCGGGTCCCAGCCCCTTTCCTGGACAACCTCATGCCCTGAGCAGAACTGTCCCAATACCAGTTCTAAAGCTACTCAGTGGCAGGCCATCGCCTTGCCAGACTGACCCACCCAGAGGTGCCTCGAGGGCTGTTAGGAATAGGGTTGAGGATGTTGTGGGGATAGGGGGCCCAGAGGGGGCTCAGGGAGGGGAAGGGCTGCCCGTTGCGTCCCTTCAACACAGGGTAAAGGGCAAGAGTGTGGGCTCCGGAACCAGACTTGGATTCCATCCTGGCTATGTGTCTCATCAGGTTCCTTAACTCACTGAGCCTCATCTGCCTTTTCCAGGGTTATTGCAGAGATTAAACACGATACCATCCAGAAGCCCCTAGAATGGTGTCTGGTGTACATTCCAGGGTCCCCTTCCTCTTTGCCCTGTCCTCTGGGCACGGGGTTGAGGTCAGAGGTGCCTGTTTCTCTGCAGGTGACTTGCTGCCCTCTCCCAGCCACCTCCACCCACTATACCCCTCCCTCTCTCACCCCCAGACTTTTCTTGTGGCATAAGCTTAATCCTGGTACCCTTTTGGATGATGAAAGATGGCATGTGTGGCTCTGAGCCCTGCGCTTAAAAGTGCCAGCTGTGTAGTCCCAGAAAGCCAGACTAGTTGGGAAATTGTACTTTACTTTCTGCGAATACATAAAAGCTTCCCAGCTGTTCTTTGTCCCCACATTGTTCACCCGGGCCCTGCCCCCTGGGTTGGGTGCAGAGTCTGGATAAGGCAGTGTGGACCACCTCTTGTTTCAGTGTGACCGGGCCCGAGGCCAACTCCGCCTCTACACCATCCCACAGTTGAAATCCTCAGACCTGGAACCTGTTGGCAGAGAGTGCACTTTAGTGGGGGTGTGGGAGCTGGAACCCCCGTCCTGCTCTGCCCTACCTGGCTATGTGACTGCCTGCAGGTGTCCTTACCCCTAGGGGCCTCATTTAGCACTTCTGTAAAATAAGTGGATGCTCTTCTGTATAACGTTTCTATGAAATGTTTTGCTGTAAAAACTCAAAGGTTCTTATAAGCTGTGATGTTGCGCGGTTTTGTAAAGCTGGAGTTACTCATTTAGCCCTCATGGGCGGGGAGCGTTTGAGAAGCAGCCCAATAGAGTGCACAGGGGCCCAGTTAGAAGTCAGGAGTTGAGGGTTCTAGTTCTAGCTCTGCCTCTGATGTGCTATAGGACTTTGAGCCAGTCACTTTCCCTCCCTGGATTCTAATGTTTCCACCTGTAAAATGCGAGGGGTGCAGTATCCTTTCCTTTCTCGGTGAGTGGAGACTGAGTCAGACCTCTCCAGTAACTCCAGAGTGACCGGCTCGCCTCCCTGAGCCTCTCTCAGATCCCTTCCTGTGCCCACTGCCTGGGGGTTTGGGGCTCAGGTTTACAGGGCTCACTCTCTTCCTGGCCTGCAAGCATGGGGTGTGCCCGTGGAGGAGAGGCTGGCAAGGCCAGAGGATAGGGTGAGGGAAGAAGCAGGCTGGCCCTGGGTGGAGCAGGCCCGGTCTCAAAGGAAGGTGGCATGCAGGTGACTCTTTCCCAAGGTCCTGGGTGGGGAGCTGGGCAGATGTGCACCAAGGGTGACAGCCCCCTCCCCCTTGAATGGATGGAGTGAGAGGTTGCTCACAGAGCCCAGGGCCATCTCCTAGAAGCAAGATGGACCAAGACCTCAGAGGAGCAGGTGGGATCCTGAGGGTGCTCAGGGACGAGGGGGTAGGAGGTGGCACGGCTCCCTGTAAGACCAGTTGCATGGCTCCTCCTGCAAGGGAGGTGGGGGTGGAGCAGGGCTGTGTGACTAAAACCGTGCCGTCCCCACCCACCTCTGCCAACAAGACTCCTTCCACTGCCAGCTGCATCGTCAGGAGTAGGATGCAGGGGTGGGATGGAAACAAGAAAGCCTCACTTGTTTTCTGCCTGCCCCTTTTGGGCTCCCAAGGGAAAGCTGACCACAGATCAATCAAGACAGAACAAAATTAATTCCCTAATTAAGATAAGAGAAGCTTTGCTTGTTCAAACCCAGGCGGTGCTGCCTGCCAGGTTTGCAGTTGGCCAGGCCCATTTGTCATGGGAGGAGACAGCCAAGAGATGGAGGAGCTTTTTTTCTAGAAAGTCTTGGTGATTTCATCCTCATTTCATGCAGAATTTGAGTTCTGCTGTGTCCCAGCTGGGCTCCTGACACCTTAGGCAGCCAACCCCTCCACCTGTCAAAGCCTCTGTTGACGGTAGCCTTGAAAATCAGAGGGAGAAAGGGTACAGTTTCATTCACACAACAAACATTTATTTAGTACCTTCTGTATGGTTCGCCCTGAACTAGAAACTGGGGAAAGAAAAGGCAGGTTCAGAAAGAGTCCCTGCAAGGGAGCTCAGCGTCTGGCATGGGAGGCAGGCAGGTAGTCAGGTGGTTGTAGCACAGCACTTGGTGTGAGCGGCATGCCTAGAGAGAGCCTGCCTCGGTTCCTTATTGGAGAAGTGAGGAAGTGGACTGCAGTTCAAGCCTTCTGTTCCAACTATGTCCACTGAATATTTTCTGCCATCTACTCTCTGCCAGGCGCTGGAAAGAAGCAGAGAACAAGGCAAAGACTCCTTCATCTGGAGCCTCTATTTGAGTGGGGAGGCAGACAACAAGGAGGCCAAGTAAATACTACTGTGATAAGGGCCACAAAGGCAGTGGAGGGGGAGGTGTGAAAGTGAACAGGGTCCACTTTGCAGAGGAGGTCAGGGAAGGCCTCTTTGGGTAGGTGACGTATAAGCAGAGACCTGCAATCCCAGAGAGAGCCAGCCACGGGAAGGTCCGAGGCAAAGTACACCAGGCAGGAGCACAGCAAATGCAAAGAGTGAACTGCCCAGGCTGGGGCGGGGTGTGGACTGGGGCTCACCGAGAGGCTGCAGCCTTTATGGGCCATGACCTTCCAATTCATAGCTGTTTTGTTTCCTGTTTAAATTTAAACACTGTATCAACAGATTACCTTTGTAAACAAATAATATAGAAAAAAATGGGCACAGTATGAAAGTCCCCCACTTCCCTTGACATATCTGTCAAGTTTCCTGCATACATTTCTAGTCCCCTTTTTATATACCGGTTTTGTTTTCACGTGATTTGGACAGTACTCAGTACTCTACAACTTCTCCCACCGAATGTACCTTAGAGCTCTGTATTAGTTAGGGTTCTTTAGGGAAACAGAATCAACAAGAGGTAGCTATAAATATAAGATTTATAAAAGTGTCTCACGCAACTGTGGGTATGCACGAGTCCAAATTCCGTAGGGCAGGCAGCAGACTGGCAACTCCAATGAGAATGTTCGATGAACTCCTCAGGCAGCAAACTGGCAACTCCGATGAACTCCTCAGGAAATGCTTCTCTGGTCAGCCCAAGAAGAAGTGAAGGTCCTCTATGTGTCCTGCTTAAAAGTCTTCAACTGATTGGGTTAAGTCCAGCTGACTGCATTCTCTCATTGTGGAAGACATCGCCTTCGTTGATGTAATCCCTCACAGCTGCAGCCAGTTGACTGATGATTTAATAAACCAGCCTTCTGGTTTATTAACCAGCCACAAATATCCTTGCAGTAACGGTTAGGCCAGTGTTTGCTTGACCAGACAGCTGGGTACCATCACCTGGCCAAGTTGACACATGAACCTAACCATCACAAGCTCTTTCTCTTTTCACTGTGATGTAATAGTCCGTAGTGTGGCTGAAATGCCATCTTTCATTTCACTGTCTCCCTACCGAAAGGTATTTGGGTTGAGTCTAATGTCCTTCCATGCAATCAATGAAGCCTTAAACATCCTCGATCAAGCATCTTTATGAGCAAGCGTGATTATTTTAAATCCTCACCGTTAAGTCCAAATGGCTTTTGCAAACTCCTTGGATTTACTCCCCCATTAATGGTGTCTGGATGCTCATGCCCCCACATCATCACCCACACTTGAGATTGGCCACGTTTTCACTTTTAGCTAATGTGATGGATGAAAAATGATTGCATTATTCTTAGAAAAAAAAACAAAAAAACAGTTATCCCATTTATTCAGGCGTCCTCTTTTAAATTCTAATCCACCTTTGTTTTCCAGAAGATCAGGGTTTAGCGAGTCCCAGTTCAGCCTTTTACTGGTCTCCTGACCCAGGCTGAGGACGGGCGAAGCTCTCCGAAACCTGTGTGCTCATCTGTGAAATGAGGCCCTTTCATCCCTGCCCTGCCCCCTGCCAGGTTGCTGTGCATTGCGCATGAGAAAACATTCCTGAAAGTTCACTTTATGCTGAAAAGCTCTTGCAAACATCAGGAGGCATTGTTTTTACTAGTGAAAGCCAAGTATCTAAAGCCCAGAATTTGAGTGACTCCAAGTGTTTCTTCTAAAAGCCGTGTCTGGAGAAGGGTTGGGGTGACTTGTCCCATGTGAGGTAGAGGTGTCTTCAGGTGGGATGCATCTGCCTGGCGCCCTCTGAGATGGAAAAGGCCTCACCTGATTTGAAAGAAAAGTCTGGGTGGACTTGAGAGCTCCTCCCAGGGCTGGCTGAGTTGATGGGCTGCTCCTGTCTCGCCTGCAGGAATAAAGAAAGGAGCACAGGAGGGCAGGGAAAGTTCTCTAGCTGGTTCAGAAAAAGGGTCAGAAAACAGCATGTCCACATTTGTTACTTTGGGAGGGTTCTTCTCTGTTTTCCTGTAACAGGAAACTCCAAAACAAAAAATTTACTGCATAGGCCCTTGTGTTCTTGATTTGGAGACAGAAGTGGCGGGAAGCTGTGGAGATTGATGGCCTCCCTGGGCCATAGGTGGCAATGCACCTGGGTTGAGGGTGGCGGCAGGTGTGGGAAAATCAGACGGCAAGGTGGACTCGGGCTGGGGAACGCCAGGCCTGGGCAGCACCAGGCCCTCCAATGAGGGAGTGAGGGGGCTGCTGGACCTGGTAGCCTGGGCCCCTGGAGGAATTCATTACTACTGACGTTTTTGCCAGGCTTCCTTGGAACCCCCCAAGTGAACTCTGCCTAATACAGCTTCGGCCTCACCCTTTGGGAATTGGAGGTTTGGCTGCTATCTCCCTGCTGTCCTGGGGATGTCTCAGACCTGAGCCCCAGAGGAGGCTCCTGTTCTCCCATCAGCCTGGCCAGGTTGGGACAGCCACAGACAGCAGAGAGCACAGACAAAGGTGGGGGTGGGCGTATAAATGCAGAGACAGCAGGACTCCCAAAGGGCTTTGGTGGAGAGGCCTCCTGCTTTTATGCCTCTGCAGCTAGTGAGCCAAGAGGAGGGAAGGGTGGAGATCCTTGCCAAAGGCAGGTTTTTCCATTTATCAGGCAACTCCTTATTCTGGGGGTTGAATTTTTAATAAGGGGGCAAGGAAAGCAGCTGGCTCTAGAGCTGGTGTCCAGGGTGGTCCTCCTGGAGCCTGGTTGCCTTGGCTGCCCCCCATCCCCACCTCCTGAGCTAAGCGTGTGTGACGGTCTCTCAACTGAGTTACACTGAAGTCGAATCTTCTAGTTTCCTTTCAGGCCCCAGGATCAAGTGGTATATCTGTGTTGCAGGAAGTGGCAGTTGCTATTTTTACCACTCCAACTAGGACTTTTTACTGCAAGGTACAATTACAAGTAAAATGTCAGGGTTTGGCTGGTTGGTGAAGCCCCAGGAGGTTGAGTGAGGAGCCACTCTGCACGGCTGGTCAGCTGGTGTGTAAAGCAAGACACATCTGCACATGGACATGCACCTGCCCTTGTCGCCGGGCAGCTTCCTCTGAATCGCTTCCAGTGTCTAGAGGTATCCTCTAGACCAAAAAGTTGCCCAGATAATTGCAACCTGAACCCCTCATAATTGGCTGGCCAGGGAGCAATGAGCCATGGCTATTCCTGACTGCCCAGGACATGTAAATTTTGTTAAATGAAATTACTGAGAACTTATTATGTGCTACCCGCTCTGCTAGGTGCTAGATGCTAGGGATAGAGATAAATAAGACAGACCTTGCTATCTAGGATCACACACATCCAGCAATTTAAAAATGCAGAAGGTGCACATTGTCCTGTACCTTTTGAATGGTCCATATATATGCATTATGGTTAGAAGCTAATTGGGCTTGCATAGTTTTCTGTTGCTGCACAAACTGAGTGGCTTAAACAATACTCATTTATTAGCTTGCAGTTCTGCAGTTCAGAAGTCCAGGCTGGCTCAGCTGGGTTCTTTGCTTAGAGTCTCACAGGGCCAAAGACAAGGTGTCTGCTGGGCTGGGCTCTTACCTGGAGGCTTTGGGGAGGAATCTGCTTCCAGGCACACTCCGGTGATTGTTAGAAAACGTGTCTTTCTGGGGGATGTGATCCAATACACAACAGTCAGCATCTCCAATATGACTCATAAGATTTGTGGAGCACCATTTGAGACAGGGATAAAGGTTGCGCTTTCCCATCTAGCATTTGAAATGTTTCACCATGAAGCATGTTGATCATTTCCTAAGTAAATGGCAGACACCGGGGCCTCTCCCCTAGGTTTAACAAATCTCTGGATCGTTTTGATTCTTATTCCACTGGATATTGTAGTTAATCCACTTTCCATTCAGCAATGCTTATTGAACATCTGATATATCCTAGGCAGCAAAGATGGCACAGAATACTGCCCTCCAGGAGTTGAAAATATAGGTAAGGGCACAATAGGTAATGAACCAAAGGAGTAAATAATGCAGGAAAGCAGGAGAAGAAAGATCAAAAAACTGCATCAGAGAAACAGGGTATCGGAAAGTTAATTCCAGGAGGTAGATAAAAAGCTTTCTCTCCTTTTTTAAATTAGAGAACTTTTAGGTTTACAGAAAAATCATGCAGAAAATTAGTTTCCATATACCCACCCCTCCTTATTAACATTTTGCATTAGTGTGGTCCTTTGTTACAGTTGATAAGAGAATACTATTATAATTGTACAATTAACTGTAGTTCATGGTTTATATCAGGGCTCACAGTTTGTGTTGTACAATCCTATGGTTTTTGTTTTGTTTTTTTAATTTTTATTCTAGTAACATAATACAACCTAAAATTTCCCCTTTTAACTACATTAAATACATAAATCAATGCTGTTAATTCTGTTCACAATGTTGTGCTGTCGTCACCGCCATCATCAAAATTTTATGATTGACCCAAATAGAAACTGTACAATTTAAGCATTAATTCCCCATTCCCTACCCCACCCCAGCCCATGATAACCTATATTTTAGATTCTTGACTCTGTGAGTTTGCTTATTCTAATTATTTCATATCAGTGAGATCATATGATATTTGTCCTTTTGTGTCTGGCATGTTTCCCTCAACAAGATGTCTTCAAAGTCCATCTGTGTTGTTGCATGCATCAGAACTTCATTCCTTTATACTTCTTGATAATATTCCATTGCATAGACATTTTGTTTATCCTTAAATCTGTTGATGGACACTTGGGTTTCTTCCACCTTTCGGCTATTGTGAATAACGCTGCTATGAACATTGGTGTATGTTCCGGTTTGCTAATGCTGCTGTTTTGCAAAAGTCCAGAAATGGATTGGCTTTTATAAAGGGGATTAAACAGGTTACACAGTTACAATTCTAAGGTATAGAAGTGTCCAGACTAAGGCATCAACAAGAGGCTACCTTTACTGAAGAAGGGCCAATGGTGTCCAGAACACCTCTGTCAGCTGGGATGGCACGTGGCTGGCATCTCCTGGTCCTTTGCTCCTGGGTTGTGTTTCAAAATGGCTTTCTCCAAAATGTCTCTGGGTTTCTGTCTTTGCTCCTCTCTGTGAGCTCCTGCGCATCCTTGCTTCTTTCTTCCAGAGCATTTCTCTCTAAGCACCTGGGGGTCCTCTCAGCTTCTCCAGGGCAAACTCTGGGCTTCATCTCTTTATCTCTTAGCATCTCCAGACCTCTTTCTGTTCCCATCTCCTAGCGTCTCCAAGCGTCAGCAAGCATCTGTGTCGGCTCTCGAGTTCTCTTATGTAATCCAGTGAACCAATCAAGACCCACCCTGAATGGGCGGGGCCTACTTCCATGGAAATAATTTAATCAAAGGTATCACCACAGTTGGGTGAGTCACATCTCCATGGAAACAATCAAGAGGTTCCACCCAACAAGATTGGGTTAAAAGATCATGTCATTTGTGGGGGACATAATATATCCAAACCGGCTCAGCATGCAAATATTCGTTCAAGTCCCTGCTTTCAATTCTTAAGACAAAAATCTCTTTTATTTACTTACTGCTACATCCCTAGTGCAGTGATAGCACAGGACTGAACACATAGTAGATTTGGAATGACTCATTGCATCAATTTTTTGAGCATCTGCTATGTGCAGGGCCCTCCATGTGGCTGACCAATGAAGTATCCAGAGGAAGGTGTGGTCATTGAACCAGAGGGACTGTGGAGGGAGGAGAATAGGGCAGAGGAGGGACAAGAAATCTCGGTGTCTTAGTGAGTGGGAGGGAGAGGGGCTGTGCAGGGTGGTGAAGCCAGAAATGGGAACAGATTGAACAAGGCTTGGGTGTCAAAGACTCATCAAAGGCTTTTAAACCAGAAAGAGTTGTGGTCAAAGCTAAGCCTGTGGCATCAGATTGACGGAGAGGTTGGACAGGGGCCCAGTAACTACCCAGCTTGCAGAGGTGAGAGCCTCACCCTGTCTCTGGACATAGGACTGGGAAAGAAAGCACTAGTGCAAGAGACCCATGAAGGAAGATTGAGTGGAACTCAGCGGCTGAGCGATCTGCTGAAAGTGTACATAGAAATGAGTGCCTTTTATGGGCACCCATGTATTTGGCTATAAATATATGTACATATATAATTTCAAGAGACCAATAATGATAAACTGTGAAGCCCAAGTGCAGCCTCTGCGCACAGCCCCTGTACTTTGCCGTTAGAAGCCCTCCATCTGCACGCCACGAAGGCTGTTCACCGCATTGTTCACCGACAGCCTTTCGGATTCTACTGAGCAGCTGACCTTTAAGAAACTGCCGCTTTTCCAACCTCAGGTCTGTGTGAGACTGGATTTTCTTCACATCCTTTCATCACAACACGCTGAATGCAGAAGCACATGTGAGAATCATGCTATCTCACTAAATTATTTGTTTTAGAATATAGTTTTTTTTTAAAGTAACTATCTATGCCAACCTACAGTGAATTTATTATTGTTATTTTTAAACGAATTCATATATATTTTAATTCCTTCTCAGTTTTAATTTCAAATACAGTGAATATCAACAGGCAAAAGCTCCTTACGGTCCTCAGTCATTTTTAAAGTTGTAGGAAGACCTCACTACCGAGCGATGTGAACACAGCTGTGAACCAGGAACTGTGTATTGGACCCTGTTCCCAGGTCTCTATGTCTGTGTTCCCCATTTCATCCATATTACAAATAAGAAATGAAGGCGCTGAGAATTGAATCCCAGGCATGGGTCTCATAGCTGGGAGGTGGCAGTGCCGGCAAGGCAGGAGGTCCCGGGCTGAAGTCTCTGTTCCCCAGGATGGGAGGAAGGTACATGGCTGAGAGAAAGCCATGTACATGGGTCTGCATCCTCATGTCATCGCCCTCGTGGGCAGCAAGCACGCCATGGCAGCACCACCCTGGCCGGGAGCCACCTCTCCACAAACCCTCCTTCCTCAGGCCCAGGAAAGAAGGCCTGGGTGTGCTAAGTGGCAGCAGGATGCTTGAGAAGTCGAGTGTCATTCATGTGCAGTAGCATGTCCAGTTCTGGCACCTGCAGCATTTGTGGCAGGGAGGCGCTTCGTCTTCACAAATAGCCCACATTTTGCCACTTGAGCAGGGATGTCAGAGTGAAACAGCTCTGAGTACTGGCTGTAACCAAACCGAAGATATGTACAAATTACTCATCTTCTCTTAGCCTCAGTTCGCCCTTCTGTACAATTGGGCAATATCGTCTTGACAAGGTATTGTAAGGATTAAGTGAAAGAAGGAATGGAAAGCCCCTCCCTCAAAGCCTCCCTTACAGCCAGGTTTAAAAAGATTGTCCATGCATGTGGTACACAGGTCAGGAGGTTCAAAAGGGTATACAGTGAAAACTGAATCTCCCCTGCTCTCCTCCCCAGGGGAAGTGTTATCAGCAAATCTCTTACACAGCCTTCCAGACATAGATGTATAGTGTGTGTGTGTAAATAGGTAGTCTGGTTTTTAACATATATAAAAGACAGCATCCTGTACACAGCTTTTCTCATTTTAGTACATAAAGCCAATTACTTAATTTTTTATACAGCTGTATAGTACTCCGCTCTAGGGATATACCAACATTTATGTAGCCTGGCCTCTAATCATGAACACCGAGATTGTTCCCAGCCTTTCTTGTGTGTGGGCATGTGTAATTGAGGGTAAAATTCCTGGGAGAGTAAGTGCTAGGGCAGAGGGCATGTGCATTTGTAATTTTGAAAGATTTTGCCAAATTGCTCTCCCAAGAGGCTGTGCCAGTCATGCTCCCATGGCTCTCTCGTCTCTCTCAGTGAGGAGAGAAGGAGCTGTGTCTTGGGCTTGAGAAATTGAGGAGCATTCTGATTCTGATCTGATACTAACACTGACAGCTGGGAAAAGAAGAAAGCTTCTGGAGATTTATCTCCCAAGCCTCAGTGAACAGGGAGAAGGAAATCGGCTACCAGCAAGCAGCTGACACCTTTACCCTTTTGTTGTTGTTCCGTTCTATCTGTTCATTTTCCAACAAGATGATCACTCCATGTGGGTCACTGAAAGTGATATCTAGGCCAGAGTGCTTTTAGTGGCTCCATCTATGGGCCTTGGAGGATTTTTCAGGGGACCACACAGGAGGAGAGAGAGCCCACCTCCACATCCCCAGACCCTCTCTGCTTGCTAAAGGCTCTGGCCAGTCCTCCTGTAGAGTGAAAAACCCATGACGTTAGTGCAGTGTTTGCTTTGAAGGGGGGCTGTTTGCCCTGTCCCTCTTTGTTTCTCTGTCTCATTCTTGATAAGTAAAAGTGAACAAATTATGTCAACAGATGGGTGAATCCAAGTGCCGAGTTCTTTGTCCCCTCTGTGATTAGAGCAGTGGTGTCCATTTCACTTGCCCTGCTCCCATCTGGAGCAACAGCTGGGCTTGCAGACAACTCCTATCTCTGGGGGCCAGAGAAAGTTCAGGCAGCCTCATCAAGCTGAGGGGGGAGAAGGATGTGGCAGAAAGAAGCTGCCCTGCAGCCACTGCTCTGATGAATTTGGAGATGTCTGAGCCACCCTTCCTGGAGCTGAAAGAAGGCTTTTTGTTGCAGGTGTGGTTTAAACATGGCTTGGCAGGCGGCATACATGGGAAATGAAGAACTTTTAGTTCAACAATATGGTATAAAAAAATCTGTAATTTTCTAAACAATGTGTCAAGAAAATAAACTAATTCAACAGAAATAGGATGTTATTTGTTCTTTGGATAAAAATAAAACTATGGGTGAATGATTACTATATATTTCATAGTGACATTAAAAGTTGTAATTGACAACCACAGAGACTGTACTAAGTTTCAAGAGGTAGCCTGAGAACTGCATCTGCCTTGTTCACTGAGAACCCCACATCTGCACTCAAAGGCATTTAATCTGGGTCCAGCAGTGAATGAAGGGTAGGAATATGGAAACTATGTGCAAAGTTAAGTTAAAAACAATGTAAAACAGTATTCTATAATTGCAACAATATAAACATGTTCATTTTGGAAAAAAACTGAAAATAATGAGCCAGTGTGAAAATAGTTATTCTGTTTGCAGTGTTGCATTTTGTTGTTGAACGTTTTGTGTTGTTATCACCCACACACACACCCTGAACCTTTTTGGGCATTTTTTCCCTAATCATGCCCCACCCCATTAAATTTTAATACCATGGATATACTGTCTGTTTTATATACTCTATGTATAACTGTGCTTTATAAATAAAAAGGGTGAGAGGTTTTCATCCCCAAGAACATATTTTCGCCCTCCTCCTTCCTCCCCCTCCACCACTCAAAATGCCTGTGACAGGGGGCTGGATTCTAGGGGGTGTACACCTTTTGTCTTGCTCTTTAGTTTGCCGTGTAGAAATGGTTGAGCCCTGGGCATGCCTTTAAGCCTCTCTGACTTGGCTCATGGAGCTCACACGGTCACAGAGAAACAGGACACTAAACAAAAAGGAAAAAGTGACCCAGACATCCAGGGCGGCTGCTGCTATGGGCTAGACGGGGACCCAGATGGTCCCCCCGTGGGGTGGGGTTGCTGCGGGCTGCCTAGCTTTCCTCCCTGGTACTCTCCTTTGCAAGATGGCTTCTCTTAAAAAACAAACACCATGTTGGTGAGGAACTGGCAAAATCCCTGCTGGACAAGGTCCGTGAGAGTGTTGGATCCTGAACAGTCCTTCCCTGAGATACTCTTTCTCCACAGGGTCCCTCCTCTGACCACGGGGCACAGACAACCCGAGAGGTTGCTTTCTCAGTTCTCCCAGGGTGGTGCCAAACTGGGAGCATTCTTGATGCACAGGAGAGAGTTCATTCATTACGTGTAGTAGATATCTTAGGATATTGGGCTTAATTCTCTCTGGAAGACGGTGAGGACTGCTCTAAGGGGTAGGCACTAGAGGGAATTGCCTCAGTGGCTGGAACCCGATGGGGAGCGTGAGGCCGAGCCTCCACAGACCTCCTCTTCTGTCCCCTTTTGTGAACCAGGAAGAGTGAGGCTAACCTGGAGTTGCTTGCCGCCCCTTCCCCAGCCTGGTGACCTCAGCCCACAAGGTGTGGCAGAGCACAGACTCAGAGCCAGAGCCCTGGACTCTGCACCCACACCCCATGTGACCTGGTGCTGATTGCCCAACACCTCCCTGCCCGGTTTCCTAACATGAGAAATGCCAACAATAATCCTACCTGAGGCTGCTGTAGGGATTAGATGATTTAACATGTAGAGCACTTAGAACAGTGCCCTGCACACAATAAATACCCAAAGCAACCATAAATTATAGTTAAGTTGGTATTGGTGGTGGTGTCTTCCTCGTTAACCTCTGAACTTCTGTTTTCTTAACCTGCTATCTACAGAGATTGTGGGGGGCATATGGTAGGATTGTATTTTCTGGCTCCTTGGGTGAGTGAAGTCATGTGAATGGTTTGGCCAGTAAGATGTGAGCAGAAATTATGTGTTTCCCTCCAAGCCAAGCATTTAGTTGTCGGTGCCACACTCTCCAGAGCGTACTTTTCCTTTGGCTCACTTTCAAGATGGTGGCTGCTCTGTTATCTGGGTTCCTGGGAGTGACAGTGATGAGAATAACACCATCCCCCAACTGAACCACTGTTCATGTATTCTCTGTCCTTAAAGCCACAGAGATTTGGGGGTTGTATGTTTCTGCAGCGTAACCTAGCCTATCCTGATTTAAATAGTCATAGCCCTGTCAAGGTTGGTTGCAATGATGAAATTTTATATGTAAAATGCCCAGCACAGTATTCAGCACAAAGGAGTCGCTCATTTCATTTGTCTCCCTCCCCAACCAGAATTCCCTTCTGATTCTTTGCAACAAGTGTTGCTTCATCTTTCAACAAGATTTCACGTGCCTTGACCCCTTACCTCCTGCTCTTTACCTTCTTTGGAAAGGCAGAGTCTGTTGTCCTGGAGGTGACACCCACAGCGGAGTCGCCCAAATCATTTGTCCAAGAGCAGGTGGTTTCCCATTAGTGGAGCTGGGCATCAATCTCAGTAGCGTCCATCAAGTTGCAATAATAATTCTGCTTCCCTGGCCTTGAGAGGCTGCAGTCTGCTGAGAACAAGGCCATCAGTCATGGAAGCTAAAGTACCTTCCTTGCCTCAAGCATGCTTAACAGTTTGGTGCATTAAGTAAAAAGCCTGGAGCGTGTGGAGAAAGCGCTGAAACGTTTGCCTGCCCCCTGGCTCTGCTTGGTCTCCTCTTCCTCTTCTAGCTTAGGCTGCAGAAGACAGGTGGACCAAATGGGAGGGAATCCTGGTATTCGTTGCTCAAGTGGGACTTTTTCTTAGGGAGGTAGGAACACATTTGAGAGGGTTCTGTGGCACCACTGCTCGTGACTCAAGTGACCCCAGAAGCGCGTTCGTGAATCAGGTAGTCCCATGGAACGCCATCAGAGGGGCTGGGGAACATGTAGAAGGGGGGCTGTGGTGCCACCACTGTGGGATGAGCTCAGGCGGGCATGGGCTGGCCCTCCCTTCATGGGAAGCTGGTTAAGTCAGGTCATGCCTGGATTGGAAACCCATGAGCATTATGCGACCTGGACATCCTCATCCCTTCCCTGAGCCTCCTTCCGAGGCCACCTCTTCAGTCTCCTGCAGGAGAGCTGGGGTGGAGCCACGTGCCATCCAGCGGACTAACCCACAAGCCCAGAAGGTGGGTGTTTACACTATTCTTGCAGGCGTACTGCAGGTTTGAATCCTTTTCACAATAAAAAGCTGAAAAACAACCAGAAGTTAAATAAATGCATGGATAGCGAACAATAGAAACAATTCTTAATCAGTTGCATTTTAAATTTAAAACAGGGGATGTCAGATTTATTAAATGAATAGATATAAAGGCAGAAACATCTGGGGAATGCATTGTCTGATAAGCAACTCATCTAGAATGGTCTGTGCTTCAGTTATAGTGGTCCTGCTCATTTTACTTTAAATTAACAGTTTGATTTGGCTGCTTAATAAGGAGGTTCAGTTTGTTTTCCATTTGAAATATTTAAAAGATGGACAGCTCTGCCCCCTGAGGGCTTCCTGATTTGACTCCATCACAAATTGGGGGGCTGCGCACAACGTCAGAGCCTGTGCTTTCACCCGAGAAAGCCCAGTCGGGGACAGTTGTTGCAGCAGTTATTGGTGCGCCACATCCGTGATGTTAAATATCATTGAAATCCTTTGTCATTATGATTTCCAGAGAGACCCAGATCCTGTAGATTTGACAAAAACCTTTAGTGTTTTTCCAGATTATTAAAAATATATATCCCTACTCATTAGAAGTCCAGAGAACTTAAAATGAATAGACAGTGGAAATCCCCCTCTTCAGAGTGGGGGTTTAGGATCTGGAGTTTCTGCTCTGTCTTTATTTGGTGACAGTGGCAACAAAGACAAAATATCAACAACTACAGAGTGACTGAGATCTTCGCAGTGCTGCTTAACTGCTTTTCATTTATCATCTCATTTAGTTCTCACAACAACCCTATAAAGTAGGTAAGTTTTTTTTTTTTTTAGAGCAATTTTGTTGAGATATGTTCACGCACCATACAAACCATCCAAATTGTACAATCACCGGCTCACAGCATCATCACATAGTTGTGCATTCATTACCATGATCAATTTTAGAACATTTTTATTACTCCAGAAAAGAAATAAAAATTAAAAATTAAACCCAAATCCTTCCATACCCCTTATCCCCCCTCCCCCATTATTGACCCATATTATTGGTATGGTACATTTGTTACTGTTGATGAATGAATATTAAAATATTATTGTTCACTATAATCCATAGTTTGCAATAGGTACATTTTTCCCTTATTATTAACTCCTTATAATAGTGGTATACATTTGTTCTAGTTCATGAAAGAACTTTTTAATATTTGTACAGTTAATCACAGACATTGTCCACCTCAAGATTTCCCATGTTATATACTCCCATGTTTTAACCTCCAACTTTCCTTCTGGTGACATACATGACTCTAAACTTCCCCTTTCCACCACATTCAGACACCATTCAGCATTGTTAATTGTTTTCACAATAACATGCTACTGTCACCTCTATCCATTTCCAAACCCTTAAGTTCAACCTAGTTAAACATCTGCACATATTAAGCAATTGCTCTCCATTCTTTAGTTTCATTGTATATCCTGGTAACCTGTATTCTAGTTTTTAACTCTGTGAGTTTACATATTATAATTAGTTCATATCAGTGAGATCATACAATATTTGTCCTTTTGTATCTGACATACTTCACTCAAGATAATGTCTTCAAGGTTCATTCATGTTGTCACTTGCTTTGGGATTTCATTCCTTCTTACTGCTGAATAATATTCCATTGTATGTATATATCACATGTCGTTTATCCCTTCATCTGTTTATTTTTCACACCAACCCTAAAAAGTAGGTAGGTGTTTGTTTTTTTGTTTTAAACTTTTTATTTTGAAATAATTTCAAACTTACAGGATGCTTGCAAAAATAATACAAAGTCCATACAGAAAACTCCAACATAAACTGACCCCTATGCTAAGATCCACCACTTTTAACATTTTGCCACCTTTGCTGTATCATTCTCTGTGTCTATTTATGTTTTCTGAACACTTGAAGGTGGGTTGTGTATACCCACCATGTTCCTTGAACACATAAAAGTAGGTACTGCTTTTATCATTGCTTTATGGTTGAAGAAACTTAACCAAGAAGGCAAATTAACTTTCGCAAGGTCTCACAGTAATGGCTGAGCTGCCTTTGGGGGCCCTGTTCCTCCTCATTGGCCTTGAGGAACTTTATCTTGGTTGTGTCAATTCAACTGGGTCAGAATACCCTGAAAGAAATATCCAAAATCACTGTCTGCCACTCTGGGGCTGGCTCCCTCCCATCTTGGTCATAGGTTAGCCCTCATTTTCTGCTTGAGTGTTTTAAAACCCAAGAGAATAGAACCATGCTGTCTTGATTTTTATACATACTTTTTAGCCCTCAGCCCAGCATAGCACCCAGCAGGTGCTTAATCAAGACTTGTTTTGGGTGTTTAGATTGGGTGGCATGTGACTGTTGCAGTCACAGGGTCATGTGTCTGGGCTGCACAGATGTATGTTCTGGCTGCAGCTGGGTCCTCAGTTTCCACCTTGTATCCAAGGGGAATTCCTCACTCACACGTCTAGCACCTGCGCCGATGTAGCTAGGACAGCTGGAATTGGCCAGGTCTCTCTCCTTCCACGGGGCTGGCTCACGCTTCCTCACAGCATTGTGGTCCTGGGGTAGCTGGCTTCCCCTGGAGTGAGTGTCATAAGAGACAGGAAGCGGAAGCTGCCAGTCACTTAAGGCTCAGAAAAAGGCAGTGTTACTCTGTCCTGTTCTGCTGGCCAGAGAAGTCACAGAACCTGCTCAGGCTCAAGGGGTGAGGACATGGACCCCACCCCGATGGGAGGCACGTCGGAGAGTCTGTGGCCATCTCTAACCTACCCCGCTGGCCCTCTGGGGTCTCGCCCTGGCCTCGCTCTCCCTGAATGTGCCAACCTTGTTCCCAGCCTGTGCACTCATCGTTTCTGCCTGGAGCCCTCCTTTCTAGCCCCCTTCACCTACTGGCTCCGGCTCGTCACTTCAGTGTCAGCTCAGACACCCCCTCCCGAGAGGCCTTTTTGGATGTCTCTAGCTAAGTGAGCCCACCCTCTCCTTGCCACTCTGTAGCCCGTTGCTGTTTTATTTTCTCTGCAGCACTTACGCGACGTGAAGATGTCCTGTTCATGGATCTGTTTACTCATTTATGGTCTGTCCACCCCCCCATGCCTCCACTCCGGAGTGCGGGTCCCTGAGGGCAGGAGCTTCGTCTCTTCCATCCTCCACCATCTACGTGGCTCTCGGGGATTGTTCAGGAAACTTGAGTTGAATGAACGATTGAGAACACAGTGGCCAGTCCTCACACAGTGGCCAGTCCTCACGTTTACCTGTGATTAAAATTGCAGGCGAGCAGGAAGAGAGGAGTGTGAGGGCGCCTGGGTGACGGACCCTCTCCCAGAGGCAACACTGACCCTCTCAGCTGCTTCTCTGCTTCCTGGAACTCATTTTGCTGGAAGCCCTCTGACAACCCACCTTTGGTTTCCAGCCCCCCCCCACCCCCACCCCACCGAGCCCTGGCACCACCATGGCATGTGTTCAGACAGACCTTGGCACAGCCTTGCTGAAACCAGAGCAGGCCGAGGCCTCTCTTTCTGCATTGCCAGTTCTCGGGAGAGGAAGAGGCTCCCAGGAGAAAGTGGAGGGAAGGAACTCTATCATTCCGTCGTCCTTCCTGCCGTTACCTCCGAAGCCTACCCCTTAGCCACACTTTCTTTTTCAGTGTAGCGGAGTTCAGAGCTCAGAGCCTGCAACCAGGCTGGAGTTCTAGGAGTGTAGCTTTGAGCTTCAGTTTCCTTATCTATATAATGAATATGGGAGTATGAAATGAGATAAGCTAGTAAAGTTCCCAGCACAGTCCGTGGTGTGCTGGAAGGACTTGATCGGAGTCAGCTAGTAGTGGAGAGGTTCTTTGTGAATCTCACTGGGGCAGGGCCACAGGAATGTGCAAAGGGACATCTTGAGGTCCTTGCAGCTCTGTGTTTCCATTGTTGCCAGAATCTTCAACTTGCCCAGGAAAGGCAGGGCTTTGCTCTGAGGAAGGGAGATATTGGGGCCCCATCTGAGGCCTTGGAGCAGGGCCCAGGAAAGGAGGGTTTGTCTTGGCTGACAGTGTTGGCTCCTGCAGGGTGGTCCCAAACCACCATGCAGGTTGTTCACTGCACATGAGCAGTGGTCTGGTGAGACTGAAATCCAGCCTGCAGTCTCCTCGCCCAGCCTCGTGCCCAGCCCAGAGTTGCTCCACCGTTGGAAGGATTGGCCTTTCTAACATTCCAAAGATGCTTCCCTGATAACCAAGAGACCAGATGCACAGGGAGCCCATGTGGGTTGGCCATGGCTTTGAGCTCCCAAAGTGGGCTGGGGTCATTCAAACCTGGGAACCAGGTAGAGTGTGATCAGCCCACCAGCTGAGCGCTGTGCTCACCTCGCTCGCTAGTGGCCTAGTGAAGGACGGAGTTGACACCCTCATTTTGAGGATTGCTGACCTCTGGCTGGTGGACTAAGGGGGCGGGGACTAGTGCCACAACCAGATGGGATCAGCCCTTCCAGAGACAGCACCGAGATAGCAGCTTTACCGCTGATTCATGCTTCTAAAAGAATGGATGCCTTTAGTTTTTAGTCACTGGAATCTTCTCTGAGTGAGGCAAGTTCTTTTCTGGAGGTCTTGCTCCTTGGCTGCTTTGTTCCCTTGTGTGTTTAGTTAAATTTCCAAGGACAATGAGAGCTGTGAGCTGGGCATGTTTTGTGTATTTCGTAGGTAAGGACTGCCTGGCCGCAGTGCTGAAGGCCGAGTGGAGGGGAGGTGTCCGAGGCGGGTCGATACCTCTTAGCAGGTGATGAATTGCTGGTCTCTAGCATTACAATCCCATGCAGTTATATTATGTGCCTTAAATCCATCAAAGTCCAGGATGATGCTTACGTAGTCAAAATAGTTGTATGGCCTATACAGTATGAAAGGGTCTGATTTATTGTAACCCCTCTAAGGCAAGGAGCCGTGGAGGTGTTGAGGCTTCCGAGAGGCTGGGCAGAGCTGATTTTGTGCACACACACTCTCAGGTGCCCATCCTCCCTCTGCTGGGAACCTCCCTCCCACATTCCTTTTGTACCTGGTAGCCCCAGCTATCCTAGCTTGACAAACATCCCAAGTTTGGAAAAGATAATCTCACAAAACCAGTTCTCCTTAGAGACTGACTAGGTGGGCTCCCTGGAAGTGGAAAGGGTGGGGGTCTCACACAGCTAAGACCCTTTATCATTTGGGGGTCCCTAGGCAAGCAGTAGCCTTTGTATTCGTCGGCACCCTTGGTGACAAGTGACAGAAACTCCTCTCGAACAAGCCTGGATGTCTAGGGGCAGACTGGCCTCGGGCCCAGTGGGCGCGAGGGGCCCGGTGAAGGCACTGCCCCATTCTCCTTCCTTTCCATAGGCTCTCAGCCTAGGGTCTGCCCTTGTACGGTAGCATGGCCATCATCTGCTCCTGCTCTAAGCCTTCGTCTGGTCCTCTCAGCAGTCCTGAGAAAAAGCCTGCTTTATCCCCAGCAGTCCCAGTAACTATCTTAGAATTGAGTCTCACTGGCCCATCATGGGTCTGGGGCCATCCCATCCTGGTGGGGTGGAGGTGGGGGGTGGAATAGGCTGCAGGGCCAGGCCTCAGTCGCAGCTGCTATTGAACCAATCCCTGTGGCCCAGGGAGTGGCTGCTTTGTCCAGCTGGGGCGATACGGCCTTCCTGGGGTTCAGTGTCCTCAACCATGGGGACCAAACCCAGAGGAGGTAGATCCCAGAGGATAGCCAGGGTGTCGTTCCAGAAGGAGGGATGTTGTCTGGCTAAAGCCAGACAGGGGCTGTACACCACAGGTGTCCAGGGGCCAGCCACCTTGCTGTCCTCTTGCCGCCATATCAGCCTCTGTCTTCTCTGGTTCAAGGAAGCATCCAGGTTTGAAGTCAGGGTAGATGTTGAAGGAGATGAGTCTTGTGCATTTTATGTGTTTTATGTGTCTCAACAGCTTCTTCCTGGAGAAAGGCTCATTCAGTCAACACACTGAGCACCTGCTGTGTGTCAGGTCCCATGCCTGGGGCTGAGGCCACACCAGTGAACATGCCACACAGCCTCTGCCTTCATGGGGCTTCCTTTCTAGTCGGGGAGACAGTAAGCAATAAACGTATCCTGTTGAGGGGTGGCGATGCTGCGAGGAAGGTGGAAGAGGGTGGTGTGTGGGGAGAGACCAGTGAGGCTGAAGCTTGAATGGAGTGAGAGGTCCAGGCAGAGGGACAGCAGGTGCAGCAGCCCCGAGGCTCATGGAGCATCCAGGTGTCCTGAGGGGCACAAGCAGGTTGGAGAGGGACAGGATACCAGACATAGAGGTAGTCGGTGGGGAGGGTCAGCACACATAGGGACCTGGAAGACACAGTGAGGTCACTGGGGTTTGACCAAGGGTGCTTAGGGGAGGCCCCTGGAGAGCTTAGAACTGGGGCATGATGTGGTCTGGTTGATGATTATTAAAAGATGACTGTAGCCTCCAGGTGGAGAGCAGACCTCAGGAGGGCAAGAGAAGAAGCAGGAAGCTGGTGACAGGGAGGGATGGGACAATGGTGGGAGCAGTGGAAGTGGTGAGAAGGGTCAGGCCCAGCATCCATTTGGAAGATGGAGCCCACAGGACTTGCTGGGGTGTGGGATGGGGGTGGGGAGCCTGGGTATTTGGTGTGAGCAACCAGGAGAAGGTTGGTGCTGTTTCCTGAGCTGGGCTAGTCAGAGGGGAGCAAGTTTGGGGAAATGCCAAGAGTGCCCTTTTGGACATGTTGAAGTTGAGGTAATGATTAGTCCTTGTTCTGGTTTACTAATGCTGCCATTTTGCAAATACCAGAAATGGATTGGCTTTTATAAAGGGGGTTTATTTGGTTACACAGTTACAATCTTAAGGCCATAAAGTGTCTGACGTAAGACATCAACAATCAGAAACCTTCATTGGAGAAAGACCATTGGCATCCAGAAAACCTTTGTTAGCTGAGAAGTCATGTGGCTTGCTCCCAGGTTGCATTTCAAAATGGCTTTCTCCAAAATGTCAGTGTCAGCTTCCAACAGCTGTCTTCGAAATGTGTCTCTCAGCTGCAGCTAGCAGTGAGCTCCCTCTGTCTGAGCTTTTATAGGGCTCCAGTGACCTAATCAAGGCCCATGCTGAATGGGCGGGGCCACACCTCCATGGAAATTATCTAATCAGGGTTATCACCTACAGTTAGGTGGGTCACATCTCCATGGAAACAACCTAATCCAAAGGTTCCAACCTAATCAGCACTAATACGTCTGCACCTACAAGATTGCGATAAAGAATATGGCTTTTTCTGGGGGATATAATATATACAAACCTGCGCAGTCCTCCAGGTATTTTGTGGTCTGGAGAGCAGCACCCAAGCCTCCCAGCTTTCATGCTGGTCCCCCCATTGCAGGGTCCTGGCGTCTTGAGGACCTGGGCCTCTGCACCCTTAGCTCCGCCTGGAAACTGGGAATAACAAGATGGCCCACCTCCTAGAGTAGGATGCAGCTGTGGCCTGAGCACCTCGCTGCGCCTGCCCTACCCCATCAACCCCAACCCATCCCTTCCTGAACTGGGCTTGGACACCCTGCACATGGGGCAACTCCTCTTGGATTTGTTTATAGACAGACCTGGGGAGAATCCCAGCTTTCCGCTCTGTGAGCCGTGGCCCTGTGACCAGGCATCACCAGCACCTGCTCCTGGGGAGCGAGGCTCTGAGGGCTGCTCCAAGGCCCGGGCCGTGCACTCAGGGTGTCGCCCACAAGGCATCCCACCCCATAGGCAGACATCATTGCTGGCGTTCTGGCTTGTGCAGTGCCCTTCGGGTGGGACATCTCCCGCCCCCCACAGTCCCCCTCAGTGTCCTGTCTGTACCCTCACAGCTGCCAGCACTGGAAGGGCCCTGGTCTCCACTCAGGGTGTTTTGTTATCAAAGCTGCCCGAGGTATCCAGGTGGAGACACCCCTCTTGAGGGGGTTAAGGGGGGGACAACCGAGACTCAAAGACCAAGTGTTGGGGATTGAAAGAGAAGCAATGGCAAGAGGACAGGAGCGGGGAACTAGCAGAACCCGGAGGAGAAAGGGGAAGATGCCGCCAGGGCACCCAGCCCCGGCCCGTCACAGGCTGCAGGGAGAAAGTGTCACTTTGCCAGCACCTCAATTTTCGACTAACCCTACCTCGATATCATGACCCAATAAATTCCCATCATTTAAGCTGACCCATTGTATGGTATTAGTTTTAGTTTAGCAGCTGGAAAACTGAAACAGTTTTCAGTACTAGAAAGTGGGGTGCTGCTAAGACAACCTAAAATACAGAAATGGCTTTGGAATTGGAATGGGTGGAGGCTGGATGAATTATGAAGTGTTTGGTAGAAAAGGGCTAGATTGCTTTGAAGAGACTGGCGGCAGGAGTATGGAAATTAAAGGTGAAATTAAAGGTACTTCCGATGAGGCTTTAGAAGGAAATGACGAATGTGTTATTGGAAACTAGAAGAAAGGTAAGCCTTGTTATAAAGTGGCAGAGAACTTGGGGAAATTGTGTTTTGATATTGGGTAGAAGGCAGAACTTGAAATCAATGAACTTGTGTAATTTAGCTGAGGAGATTTCTAAACTAAGTGTGGAAGGTACAGCGTGGTTTCTCCTGGCAGCTTATAGTAAAATGGGAGAGGAAAGGGATAAGCTAAGGATCGAACAGTGTTAAACACAAGGAAACCAGCAATTGATTTGGAAACTTCTCAGCCTATTCAGGCCACGTGCTCTGAGACTAGGGCCAGAAGTGGCTCTAGGAAGGGCCTCCCTGAGCTTTTGGGAAGTGAAGACTGGGCTCTATGTGGGGTTTAACTGAACAACCGTTTGCTAAAGAACTAACACTTTGCTAACATGATACAGTCAACCATTTCAGTGGAAGTCAGGATTGGAAATGCAGTTATCCAGAAAGGATCTGTGGAAGGATCTATTGTCTGATGGTTTGGACCATCTTGAACTGCATGCAAAGCCAACAAGTTTTTTTGCAAAATTTGTATGAGCAGAATCACTGCCAGCTTTGACTGAAAGGGACAGAGAAGGAACAAATTCAAAGAAGCATGATTCAAGGGCAGAACCATGGACGCAAAGGTCAAGAGAGTGGGGTAGAGGGGTGGGTCTGGCCCTGCGCTTGGAGGGGCGAGCCTTGTGCCCCATTGTCCCCAGAGAGTACAGCCACCCCCAGTGCTCAAAGATGACAGGGCCTGTGCGCCAGCGTTCACAGGCAGCATGGCCACCATTCTGATTCTCGCTGGGAGAGGGTGGAGCCTTCACCCCAGTGTTCAGGGAGGGCATGGCTGCAGTGCAAGCGCTTGGGAGGGGTGGGACTGCTACTCCCTCAGGCCCAGAGGACAAAACATCAATCCATAGATGACTGTCAGACCTCAAAATTTAATGGCGCTTGCCCTGCTGGGTTTCAGAATTGTTTGGGACTTGTGACTCCTGTTTCCTTTCCAATTTCTCCCTTCTGGAGTAGAAATCTTTATCCTATGCCTGTGCTCCCATTGTATATTAGAAGCAGATAACATGTTTTCTAGGTTTTACCGGTCCCTTGGGGAGGAATTTTACCCCAGGACAGACCACAGCCATAACTGAGCATCCCCTGCCCCCATAATTTATTTTGATGAGGCTTTGAACTTACTTAGCCTTGTTATTGAAATGACTTAAGGTTTTGAAATGTTGAGATGGAATGAATGTATTTTGCTTGTGAAAAGAACATGTCTTGTTGGGGTCCAGAGAGCAGACTATGGGGATTGAATCATATCCCCCACGTGGCTAAGATAGAGGAAGGGGGGGGGGGGGGTCCTAGGCAGTGATGTCTCTCAAGAATAGTGTTTCAAAGTGGTAAGTGATTTGGGCTGTTTTTTTGTACAGGTTTTGTTTGTTTGTGTCAGTTTTTAATAAACCTAAATATGAGGCCACACCCCCCCCCCAAAAAAAAAGGCTGGTTCACATCCCAATCCCTGGTCCTGTGGGTGTGAACCCATTTGTAAACAGGGCCTTTGAAGGTGTTATTAGTTAAGGTTCCCAAGCTGAATGAGAGAGGACCTTAATCCAATATGGCTGATATCCTTATAAGCAAAGGAAATTGGACCCTGAGAGAAATCACAGGAGCAGCCAGAAGCTGGAAGTCAACAGAACCCCAGAAGAGAAAGGAAAAGACGCTGCCATGTGCGTTGCCACATGACAGAAAAGCCAAGGACCAAGGGGTGCTATCAGCCAGCCCCAGAACGCCAGTCTGTGGGGAGAAGACATTGCCTTGCTGATGCCTCAATTCTGGACTCCTCTTAGCATCCGATTGTTTAAGCCAATCCATTGTATGGTACTTGTTTTAGCAGCTGGGAAACATAAAACATGGAGAGTGCCAAAGAGCAATCCAAACAGAGTTTGCCCTGAGAACAAAGTGAAGTGGTGACCTCTCCAAGGCCAGTGCTGAGTAGGCAGGTGGCCCTAGGGCCCCCCCAGAAACTGGCCAAAATCGGGACCCAGCACACCACCTCTGTACACAGAGCCCCACCCCCACACAGCCAGAGAGACATACACCCCAAACAGGTTCCCCTGCCCACCCCCAAGCACCTGTGAGCCTGGAGCCCTGCTGTACCTAGATGGGGGTGGGGGGAGGGGAGGTAGCTGTGTTCCCCACCTTCCCACCTCCTGTTTTGGTGGCAGCGCCCCCCCGCCCCCCACCACCACCAGCCAGTCTTCCAGCCTTAGGGCAGCTGAGCCCTACCCGGCCTTGGAGCCCGGGACCTGACTTGGAATCCTGGTTCCGCCCTGTGTCTCCCAGCGGAGCGTGCACCTCCAAAACAGGTGCAGTGGGTGTGGGTGGGGAAGGGCGGGACTCAGTCACCGGATGGACGACCACAGTGGGGAAAGTGGGAGCCAGAAGAGGATGCAGCAATCACAGGATGATTTGGGTAAACGTGTTGCAGAGGCCCAAACTCCTATTGGGCAATTGTGGTCGGCTGAGCTATCAGTAACGCCTCTGTGACCGGGTCAGTACAGCCTCTCCATTGCTGTGAGGTGGACGTCCAGTCCCAGGGCCTGGCACAGAGGAGGCAGTCAGTAAATACTTCCCAAATAATTCGTGGATCGGGGAGGCCTGAGCCGGGTGGGGATTTCATTTCACAGAAGGGAAAACTGGGGCACAGAGGAGGGGGAGAGGGGCCCAGCATGGGGGACAGAGTCAGGACCGCCGTATGCAGGGAGGACCTGGGGCCTGGGGCTGGCACCCCTATGCTGTGCCATGCCTCCCCTCCCCCCACCCCCAACTTGTACAGAAGCTTCTGGGAAGATGGGGACAACAGTCATCTCCCGGCAGTCCCCACAGGCGAGCTGCTCTTGGAGCCCTGCAGCCCTGTAGTGGCAAAATTGGGCAGAGTGGCCACGTCGGCCAGCAGGTCACTGCCCTCCATGCCCAGCATGGGCTGGGGAACAGACAGAGCGAGGCATTGCCCAAGCAGCACTGATTGTACTGGTTTGCGGCTTCTTTGGTTCCCCCCCCGGGGCAGACAGAAAGAGAGAGAGGGAGAAATAGAGGTGTAATTGGGCACTAACTTAAAATTTGATTGCATGAAATCGCTTCCTTCCTTTACCATATTATTACTTAAGTAGAAAATTGATTCAAGGCAGGGAAAGGGGAGTTACAGATTTTTTCAAATGAAAAAGACCACCTTTTTTTCTTTTTCTTTCTTTTTTTTTTTTTTTCTTTTTGCCTCATTACCAGTAGAAAGAAGGTGGCACAGGCTTTTGCAAGTCAGGAGGCCGACTGGTTTTCTTTTGGCCATTTTTTCTCATGTATGATTTTTGCCTGCCTATAGGCTGGGCCTTGTTTCTATAGCTATGAAATGGGGTCTTTGGTCATGCCACTGGCTGGACTTAAACTGCTTTGGATCCCCCAGCCCAGGCCAGGTGGTGACCCCATGTTTGTCTGAGCACCCTGCTCTGGGCTGGCAGTGAGGGACAGATGGGGAGGCAGGTGAGGTGCCCACCATGGCTGGGTCCTCGGATTGCCTCCCAGGACCAGGGGTCCTGCAGCTACGAGTTTTCCAGCTGCTTTGCTTGAGGCAAACCTGGATGGTTTTAGCCTTCAGCATTTCCTGCTGTCTCAGGCCTTTGTCTTGGCTTCCTGTGGGGACCTCAGAACGTAGCAGGGCACCCTGTGGGCTGAGCCACTGCTCAGTCATCCTGGCCTCTGAACCCTCACTCATCCCACCCAAGCGGAGAGGCCTCTAGAGACCCCCCTGGACTCAGAGAATTTGTCCGTGCTGAGTGCTTGGCCACAGTGGTAGCTCTTGGGCACATTTCCAAGGGCAAGGTGGTGTGGCCAGCTACACTGGGAACCCAGCTCAGGACAGGTGCTGGGAGCAGAGGGAGGGAGGCTCAGGGTGGGTGTGCGCAGCTCCCAAGCAGCTTCGTTTCAAAGGCTCTGCAGAGAACCTTGCAGGGAGCAGAGCCTCCTTGGCCAGCAGAGGGTCAGAATCGGGCTTCCCAGCCTGTCACTCTGGGCAGCCGTCTTGCCTCCTTGAGCCTTGGCTTCCCCAGCTATTAATAATTTGGCAACAGAACCTCCCCAGAGGACTGTTCTGAGAGTAGACTGTGGTGGGGTGTGGGTCCTGCATGGCACTGCCCTCCCATGGGCTTGACCTGGACAGGGGCACCCTCTGTATCTTCTCAGAACCTTAGAAGACAGCCTTCTCTGGAGCTGGGCCCAAGGAGGGCCCATCTCCATGCTGAGGATGTTTGGTTCCAGAGTTGGACCAAATTGATGAGAGTGAACCCAGCTTCTGAAGGGCAGCCACTGTGGTGTCCTGGAGGAGGGAGAGGGGCTTGGCATTGCTGAGCAGAGAGGAGAGGTGGAATGGGTTGCAGGGCTCACCCCCAGGAGTGGCATTCTCACCGTGGGCCTTTGTCTCCCACAGGTGGGCTCGCCATGTCGGTCAGTGTCCACGAGACCCGCAAGTCGCGGGGCAGCACAGGCTCCATGAACATCACGCTCTTCCACAAGGCCTCGCACCCCGACTGTGTGCTGGCCCACCTCAACACGTTGCGCAAGCACTGCATGTTCACCGACGTCACCCTCTGGGCCGGCGACCATGCCTTCCCCTGCCACCGGGCCGTGCTGGCCGCCTCCAGCCGCTACTTCGAGGCCATGTTCAGCCACGGCCTGCGGGAGAGTCGAGACGACACGGTCAACTTCCAGGACAACCTGCACCCTGAGGTGCTGGAGCTGCTACTGGACTTCGCCTACTCCTCGCGCATCGTCATCAACGAGGAGAACGCCGAGTCGCTGCTGGAGGCGGGTGACATGCTGCAGTTCCACGACGTGCGCGATGCTGCTGCCGAGTTCCTCGAGAAGAACCTCTTCCCCTCCAACTGCCTGGGCATGATGCTGCTTTCGGACGCCCACCAGTGCCGCCGGCTGTACGAGCTCGCCTGGCGCATGTGCCTGGTGCACTTTGAGGCCGTGCGGCAGAGTGAGGACTTCAACAGCCTGTCCAAGGACACCCTGCTGGACCTCATCTCAAGTGACGAGCTGGAGGCCGAGGACGAGCGAGTGGTCCTGGAGGCTGTCCTGCAGTGGGTGAAGCACAACCTAGAACAGCGCCAGGCCCACCTGCCCGAGCTGCTCCGGGCTGTGCGGCTGGCCCTGCTGCCTTCTGACAGCCTGAAGGAGGCCGTCTCTGGCGAGGCCCTCCTGGCAGAGGATGAGCGCACCAAGCTTATCGTCGATGAGGCCCTCTGCTGCAAGGCCAAGATCCTGCAGAACGATGGGGTGGTGACCAGCCCCTACGCCCGGCCACGCAAGGCCGGCCACACACTGCTCATCCTAGGCGGCCAGACCTTCATGTGTGACAAAATCTACCAGGTGGACCACCAGGCCAAGGAGATCATCCCCAAGGCGTACCTGCCGAGCCCCCGCAAGGAGTTCAGCGCCTCGGCCATCGGCTGCAAGGTCTATGTGACAGGCGGCCGGGGTTCCGAGAACGGCGTCTCCAAAGACGTCTGGGTGTATGACACCGTCCACGAGGAGTGGTCCAAGGCGGCGCCCATGCTGATCGCCCGCTTCGGCCATGGCTCAGCCGAGCTGGAGAACTGCCTCTACGTGGTCGGCGGCCACACCTCCCTGGCCGGCGTCTTCCCAGCCTCCCCCTCGGTGTCCTTGAAGCAGGTGGAGAAGTATGACCCCGGGGCCAACAAGTGGATGATGGTGGCCCCACTGAGGGATGGCGTCAGCAACGCTGCAGTGGTGAGCGCCAAGCTGAAGCTCTTTGTTTTCGGGGGCACCAGCATCCACCGGGACATGGTGTCCAAAGTCCAGTGCTACGACCCCTCGGAGAACCGCTGGACCATCAAGGCGGAATGCCCCCAGCCGTGGCGGTACACTGCAGCCGCTGTGCTGGGCAGCCAGATCTTCATCATGGGGGGTGACACGGAGTTCACCGCGGCCTCAGCCTACCGCTTCGACTGCGAGACCAACCAGTGGACGCGCATCGGCGACATGACCGCCAAGCGCATGTCCTGCCATGCCCTAGCCTCGGGCAACAAGCTCTACGTGGTGGGGGGCTACTTCGGGACCCAGCGGTGCAAGACCCTGGACTGCTATGACCCCACCTCGGACACGTGGAACTGCATCACCACCGTGCCCTACTCGCTCATCCCCACGGCCTTCGTCAGCACCTGGAAGCACCTGCCCGCCTGAGGCGACCCTGCGGGCCTCAGCCAGGTGAGGCGGTGGACATGTCTCCTTCTACCCCACCCCAGGTGCAGGTTGCCACGTCTTCCAGAGGCCGGGTGGGGCGGCAGGGCCCTTTTTCCCCTCTGGGGCCAAATCCTGGCTCTACATCTTACTTGCAGGTGACCTTGAGCAAGTCCTTAGCCTCTTCCAAATTTGGTTGCACCCTAGAACCACCAGGGAATCGTTTAGAAATTCTACAGCCAAGAATTTCGATGAGGGCAGCAGCTGAAGTCCCAGGCGAGGCCGGTGTGTGGCCACGTTGAGAACCACAGCTGGGGTTCTCATGAGAGAGAATGAGGCAAGGGGTGCAGCATCCCCCGAGTTGGTGTTGTGGGGCACGGGGCCCTCTTTGGGGGTGGTGGGGGCTGGCACCGAGGCAAAGGGACCAGGCAGCCTGGGGTTTGAGTCCTGCCTCTCCTGGGGCTCCCTGTGTGCTCGCTGGTGTATGAGGGGCCCCTGCCTCCCGTTCTTCAGTGAGGTGGATAGAATGCCCCCCCTCGAAATCTGGCATTGCAGTGAAGTGAAGGGATCCTTCAGGGGCCCTCAGAGCAGGGCTCGCTGCAGGGAATCCTTCCGAATTACTGTCCTTGCTCCTTGTCCTTGGTACCATCTGTGAAAACAGCAATGACGAGTAAGGGCAGCCACAGACGGGGAGTGCGGGTGGCTCAGTCCAGTGCTCTGGGTTGGGGGAGCTTGAGCCAGGGCCTGGGAGTGGGTAAAGAGTCTGGTGGGCAGAAAAGAGAGGGTGGAAGGGAGGCCCACTCAGTCTGTTACGGCCTTTTCTTCCCTGCAGCTGGCCCAAGGGCAGGAGTAGATTGAAGTAGGATGTCCCAAGCCGGTCTTTGCAGGAGCTCCAGGGATTGGGGACCATGAGACGTGACAGGCCAAGTGGCCACATTGAGCTGGCGGTGGATTTTGTAGGCACCAGAGCAGGGTTTGTGGGCTGAGAGGTCTGGGAGGTCCCGGGGTCCCGGGGTCCCAGGATGGTGTGGGTGGGGCGAGGGCATGAGACCCGAGGCTCTGAGAATTGGGGGGTAGGGGTGATGACCTGCTACTCCAGTGGCTCCAGCCCAGGAGACCATGGAGGAAGAAGAGCAGCCTTCCTGGCCCCCGCCTGCCCCCATGGCTCTGCAGCTGTAACTCACAGACACCCAGGGCAAAGACTATCCTGGCCAGGTTGCAGGAACCAACTGGAGCTGAAAAACTAATTTCCTCGATGAACCAGTGCCTGCAGACACTGAAATGCTGAAAGCTCTTCCCAAGCAAAAGCAATCCAACTTAGCTGGGAGAGCCTCTAAATGGAATCTGGGGTTTCTGCTTTTAATCAAATCCCACCAAGCTGTTGGGTCCACTAAAGGGATGCACCCACAGCAGGGAGGGCCGAGCAGAGGCAGCAGGTGGGCTGTGGGTGTGGCAAACACAGAGCAGTGGGGTTCAGAAAAGCCAGCATGAGTCGGAACACAGCTTTGTTCTCTTCTAAGGTTTGTGTTTTGTTTTTGTTGTTCATCTGCTCTCTTCGTCTTTGGGAGAAAAATCTGATCTGCCAAATTTCTTGGGGAAATAAGTGTTCAAGTGGATACTAGCATTTCAACATCAGCTCCCTGTTCTCACTTTCTAGGTTACTTGGGACCCCGTGGGAAATTAAGGCTTCTCTGGACCTCAGGCCAGCTCAGGGCCGGGGTGGAAGATCCGCCCCCCCCCCCCCCAGCCCTTCTGCTGCTACCCCTCCCCAGGGCCCTGATGACAGCTCTTCACCAGTGTGGGAGGTGAGGGGCAGGGACAGGCTACCCACCCCCCAGCTCAGAGGCCCCTCCTGCCAGCCTGCCTGATGGGCCCTGGACGGTAACAAGCATCACCTCTCAGCTCTGACTCGTGACTGCTTGACCCTGGGCAGGTTACTTACCTCCCTTGAACCTTGGCTTTCCCGCCTGGAAGAATAATTGTATTACTCATGGCACTTGAATAGAAGAGAACGAATGAGGTGCCCGCTTCAGAGTCAGCTTTCATAAGAAGTAGTGAGTTGGAGGAAGACGGTGATGCCAATGGTCTTGGGATGCTTTGGGCAGTAGGAGCCTCTCAATATCCCCCAGCTCAGCCCCTCCCTCTAGAAAGTTCCACCCTCCACAGTCCTAGGCCTCATTATTCAGGAGGCACCTTCCATGTGCCAGGCAGAGAGCTGCACAGGCCCCCCCAGCCCACAGCACAAGTGGTCCCAGCAGCCCAATTTAGGATGAGCAAGCAGGCACAGAGCTAACAGCACAAGGCCTAGCCTGTCCTAGATCCAACTGGAAAGCCCAGGACCCTCCCGTCCCAGAGCTGAGGCATCTCCAGGGCTGGAGGTTTCCCAAACTCCTGCACCAGCCTCTAGTCTGCCTCGGAGCAGCAAGCTTATTTTAGGCTGTAGCAGTTGCCTGCATTTCAGTCATTTCCTTCTCGTAGGCCCCGGCAACCAACTAGAGACCCTCCTTGCAGTTGCTTCTCAGCCAGAGACCACACCTCCTGGGGCTTCCCATGAGAGTGACCCTGTCTCCACACTCTGCAGAGCCTTCCTTTGTCTGAGTCCCTGGGTCCCTCTTCAAAGGCAGGAGCCTAAACTTGGTGCTCCCTGGGGAGGCAGGAAGCAGACACCCAGGGGTGCCTGGCCCTCCTGCGTCCTGGTGACCCTCCCTGGGCAATAGAGCAGCGGTAGCAGAAAGCCACCTCTTGCCACTGGTGCTCTGGGGTCCACGGTGGTGTTGCCAGGACTGAGCTGGAGGACGAGCTCCCAACCCAGCAAGCCGCAGACCAGGACTCTAGAGGGGAGGACCCTTAGTGGGGAGGCAGGAGAGAGCCTGGCATGGCAGCTGAGCAGAAGAACCAAAACAAGGTTCAGCTGGAGCCTGGGCAGAGGAAGGGCAGAAGCAGACGTCACCAGTCGACCCCCAAAGCCTCCCACCAAGCCTGGCTGCCGCTGCAAAACCCTCACCCAGCCCAGTGCATCAGTGTCAGCACGCTCCATGAAATGTGTTCACCGTCTGGCAAGGCCTCGGCCAGAGAATGGTTTCTGTCCCTCCCCCCAGCACATCCTCTCTAGTTCGCCATCCCTGACTCTGCTGTCCTGGTTCCCTCCTGCCAGGCAGCAGGGTCGGGCCAGGATCAGGGTCCTGCTGAGAAATCCAGCTCTCGCCGGTCCCTGTGAGCTTTTCTAACTTCCCTGCCTCCGTGCCACATGTCAGTACTTCTTCTGCCTGGAGTGCTCGTCCAGTCTCCCATCCCCACCTCTGTTCACAAACAGAACTCTGCAGCTTCAAGAGCCAGCCAGATGTCCTCACCACTCTGCAGCCTTCCCTTATCACCAGGCATGATGTTTCCCCCACCCCCGTGCACTGCGCTTGGTTTCTTGGCTGCCATTTTTGAGGTCAGCAGGCACCTGGCTCTGTGCTGAGTGCAAAGAGTCAGTAATGCATTGAATCCTCCCACAACCATTTGTCAGGGGCACTGTTATCACAGATGGGGCAGCTGAAATTCGGAGAGCTACTGGATGAACAGCTAATAGGTGCTGGGGGGCTGCAAACCCCAATGGGCCCCATGCCTTTGGGCGTTTGGATCATCGAGTACCAAGCACTGATGTCATATAGGAAACGATGCCAGCAGGTCCTCCCAGGGCCAGCAGCCTTGCTCCAGTGCCCTGTCCAGGATCTGTGAGTCCAGGTGACAATGGCCTGAAGTGGCAGGAGGCCCCTGGGGCAAGTGTGGGCACCTGTTTCCCTGGGTCACCCAGGAAGCATGGACTTACCATCAACAGGTGTCCTTTTCTCTTCTCTCCCACTGAGTCTCCCACTTCCTTCCCCACTTCCACAAAGCCGTTTAAAGATGCAGCCCTTCTCCCATGTCCTGCCCCTGCACTCTCTTAGCCCTGTCTGCCTCCCACCTGATCCAGCTCTCCAGGGCCCAGGGCAGGCAGCCAGGCTGCCTGGGAGCTTGTCTTCCCTTTGCAGGCATTGCTGAGGCCCAGCCCCTTGGGGTGCCCGGTGGAGGGGGATGGGGGCCTGGAGTGTCACAATCCCAGCTCTGGGAAGGGCTGAACTCCTTAGTCACTGTGGGGCCCGGCCCGGGCCCAGCCACTGCCGCAGGAGGGGCAATCCACCACATTCTGTCCTGCCTTAAAGGAAGTTGCTACAGAGAGGTGACCCAGAGTCCAGAATGAAGATTTCTCCTCAGGCTCACGGGATGGTGCCATGCACATACCTGCTATGGTGGGAAAGGTGCCCAGGGCAGGGACTCGGGCCTCTCCAGACATTCCAGGTCTGTCCATCCCCACTCCTGCAGTAGTTCCTTCCGCCCCTCAGCCACGGCCCGATCCTGTACTGGGCCTAGGAACAGGTGCCTTCCCACTTCTATCTTCATGGTCCACAGGGCAGACCCTACACTAACTCCCCAGAGAGTAGGGGGCCCCCATGCCCAGGCAGCGTAGGGGTGCGCTAACTCCATGCCTACTCACAGGGCGGAGGATTAGCCCCATTTCACAGATGAGAAAACTGGGTCTTTGAGAAGCAGTGTGCCCTGGGCCATGCTGCCAAAAATAGGGGCCCAGACTATGACACTGAGGCCTGCGAGCCGGGAGGGTGGCAGGGGCCCCTGCCCAGCTCCTCAGCTCCCTCTGCCTTCAGGGTGCATCCCTCACTCCTCTCAGCCCCTTAGGGCAGCCCAGGGTGGGGCACTGCCCCCAGGTAGGTCAGGCCTCTGGCCCTTGTTTGGCTACTTTGAGGTTTAGTTTGGGGGTGCAGTGGAGCCTTGCCCTGAGGGGACCCACATATCAGCATTTGGTGTGCTGGGATGGGGGAAGGACCAAGCCCAGCCCCTCTCCAGGGACAGCCTAATAGGTGTCCCAGGCCCACAGGTCCCAGTTAGCAGTCTGACAACATCACGGTGTTTAGGGGCCTGGGACCCAGTTTCTTGCATGTCAGGAGCTTGGGGGAATTTGGGGGTCCAGCTGAGGAAACAGTGACCACCCTGCCCTGCCCAGCATCTGGGAGCTTGCTGAATGCCTGGGCAGGACAATGTGAATGAGCACACACTCCATTTAAAGGAAAAGAGGTCCCTGGATCCCCGGTGCTGGCTTAAGTTATTTTTATTACACTGTTGTTTATGTGTGTACAAACTTGAAACTAGGTACAAGCAACTTAAGTTTGTAGCTCTTACCCAACAATAAAGCCAAGCAAACATATGGGGCAAATGCAACCAGAGCTTCCCTTAACTGATATTTTGCTGAGACTATTGCTTCTGCCTCTTGGACAGCTTAGGCAGCTTTGATGGAGAGCTCAGCCCACTTGGGACACCCTGTGCCCATGAACACTCACTCCTCCCCTTCTCTCTTTTGGAGCTGCCCTGAGACCTTGGGCAGCTCGGTGGTGTGGGGCACCATCTGGCTTGACTCAGCCGCACCTCCTGGGTTTAAAGCCGTCTGTCAGTCTGTGGTCCTCACACTGCTCGCCAGAGCGAACGCAGAATCGGGTGCCAACATTGCTGTGGACATGCAGGAGCACCAGAAAATCCTTTTGGAGACCCCCACCACCACATACAATACTCCAGAGAACCTAGTTTTGAAAACACTGACCCTCCACCCCTCTCAGGGATTTGGAGGCCGAGAGGGCTGAGTAGATGCACCCCCAATGCTGCCCTGCATGGTCCCCTTTCCTTCCCCTCCCACCCCTTCCAGCACCTGCCGTGTTATTTCTCAAGAGCTTGCCAGGTCTGATGTTGACCTGCTCAGGAGCTCCTGCTCTGGCCAGCATGTCTCCAGCCACAGCCCTGCCCAGCCTCAGGCTGGGGCATACACCAAGCCATGGCTGTGGGTCAGGCTTTAGAAACAATCACACCAGCAAATCTCTCCTTACCAAGTGCTTTAGGGGTGTTGTCCACGAAGCCTTTCAAAAGCGTGGCATGACTTGGTCCTTATCTGGGAGGCAGGCAGTAGCTTCACTTCCCATGTGAAGACACTCAGAGTGTGGGCCCTGCGTCCACTGAGAGTCCCCCACTGACTGCCCTGCCTTGTGCACCGCTGCGCCCCCACAGCCTGGGGCTGTAATCCGAATGCTGTGCAGTAGATACTGGTCAAGTGCACAGACAAACATGCTGAGTGCCAGGTCAGTTCTCCCTAATGTGGCCAATCACACCACGTGGCCTGTCTTCCTCCCTGCTCCCAGACCACCCCTGTCTGCCCTCGGCCACTGGGTTTCTGCCTCGCTGGCCTGCTTTCATTGAGGTTTCTAAATATACCAAATTCCCACCTCAGGGCCTTTGCACCTGCCATTCCTTCAGTCTGGACTCCTGTTCTCCCCTCTCTAGCTAACCCCTAACTTAACCTTTATTTGTTAGGGAATTTTTTCCTAAACCTCCTTCCCACACCCTCCACCAAAATAATATAGAGGTCTTGGTTTTGATCTCTCATTAACCTTTTTATTTTAAATGTGTAGCACATCTTACAATGTGTAATTATTGACTGTATTTGTACAGATCTGCAGTTTCATCCCCTGGAGGATGGTCGATGGGGTGGTGGCTGTCAGTGTGTCCTGTGAGTCTGGCACGGTGCCTGCAGGCCATGGCTGCTCAGGCAGTGGGGTTCGAATGAGTGAATGGATAGATGAGCTTTATCCCCAATTCCAGGGTGGGATGCCAGGCTCAGGATGGCTGATAAATGATGGAGCTAGATTCGCAGACCCAGGCCTTCCGGTGTCAAGGCTGGGCTCTGGCCCTGATGTATAGCCCCTTGATTTATCATTTTGTTCCAGATTAGGGTGGAACAGCGTGGACACTGATGTTCTCTCCTTTTCTTTCCCAGGCTCTGGTGCTTCTCCCTTCCCCATGGCCACAGCCCTTGACGTTACAGCATGTCCTTCACCCGCCTGCCAGGGCAGGACACTCAGGCTGGCCCTGGACCAGCACTCTGAGTGGCCAGAGCCGACCCCACCAGCTTCAGGGGCTGTTGTGAGTTTTAGACAAGAGAAGAGAAGCCGTCTCTAGCGTTCTGTGCCCACTGAAGGCCTTTTCAGCTTTGCAATGGTTTGCAGGGGTGAGGACCCCAGGACTCTCCCTCAGGGAGAAGAAAGCATTTGCAGAGCTCTGAGTTCATCTATTTCAGCAAGTCCTGGACTGGGCCAGGGAGGGCAGAGTGGGCGTGGGGGAGAGGAGACAACTCAGAATGGGGAGGGGCAGCACTGGGGGTGCCAAGGACCACACAGCTCTGAGGATCCAGCCTTTCAGCCCAGCTGCCCTGTCACGGTTTGTAACATCACCCCACAGAGGGGCCCAGGCCTCGGGGGAACAGGTCCACCAGGACTGAGAACAGAGAGTTGTCAAGAGGAAAATCAAGGAAAGATTTTCTAAGGGACAAAAGCCCTGTAGGGAAACCTCAGTGACATTCACCAGGCTTCATTCACATGACACCCAGATCCCCCAAGGTTCATGGGAAAGTCTCCTTGGGGATCTGCCCCTCAGTAACTGTGCCCCCCCCCACCCCAGGCGTTGGCCACCGATGTTCAGTGCCCGGTCACACTGAAGGAGCTGGGGTCAGTCAGCAGGACTCAGGCCCTGGAGTGCCCTCGGGATGGGGTACCCTGGGAGCGATCCCATCACCCTCCCTCCTCAGAACCCTCCCTAAGAGGCAACCGTGATGCCACCACCTGACAGGCCAACACCTGCCCACAGCACTGGAGGCTCCTTCGGGGAGACCTGGAGTGGATGGTGGGCTGGGGACAGCAGACCCCACCCGGGCTGGATTTGTCTCAGCTCCCTGGGACAGCCACATGGCCCACAGTCCTGCCCCTTGCCCCCACCCGTGGTCCTCTCTGGCTTCATGGTCTGCTGGCTGGTAACACTGGGTCAGGACTGCCTTTGCTTCCTGAGATCAGAAAAGTATAGTTGGTCCCAAGGGAACCACCAAACATTTGTCCATTTTTTTTTCACCTCCTGAGTCCTTGGGGTCCCTCAGTATGTCCCCAGCCCCTGAGGCTCCTACAGTGGCCACCCTGACACCTAGTGTTAGAGTTTCTGGGCTCATACCCTGCTCACCCCATTTGCAGGGGATGGAGGGAGGTGCCATAAGCTTTTGATGCCCGCGTAGGGCACCACGCAGGTGCCACAACCCCTGGGCTTCCCAAGCAGCCACCTTTTGCATAATGCTGCATGGCTAGGTAAGGAGCTGTGGCTCCACAAGGTGCTACCCTCCTTTAAGCATTGCTGCCTGGGGAGCCCAGTTACAAACCAGAGGCTGTCTCAAATTCCAGCCCTGCCCCTTTTCAGGTCCCTCCCCTCCATGCTGGCCCTGTTGGCTTCCTCCACCAGGGGAAAGGGATTGCAGGGCTGCCTGCGGCCACCGGCCACCTGAGGCAGAAGGCTGGTCTCCAGGTTCTGCAGACCCTGCCCAGATCAGGCCCATTCCGTTGCCGTGGGTGCTTCATCTCAGTGCCTGCAGCCCTTGGCTCTGATCCCAAGAGACTGCGCTGCATTGAACTCCAGGAGGCCTGAAGGTGGGCCCTGGAGGGAGCTGCGCGGGAAGCTGACCTGCCCTGGGTGCCCTCGGCCTGTTGGAACAGCCTGGTCAAGATAAGCACACTTCTTCACACAGCACAGAGGATCTCGTGGTGGTGCTTTCCTCAAAGCTGTATTGCTTTCATCAGTTTCCTAACTTAATAAAACAGTTGTGAAAGTCCTTTGCCTCCTTTGGGCGCTGGAACCAGTTGTTGGGAGGGAAGGCGAGAGCAGGCTCTGATTTCTGTCCCACGACCTGCCAGAACTCAGTGTCCACCCCAGCGGCATCTCTAAGGAGGTTGCCAGCCCTCCCCAGGGACCCCCAGGCCACCCAGGTGAGGATGCACTTCTGTTTCCTCAAATCATTTCAGCTGCAGAGGCCTTTAAACTGAGTCACTTGTAGAATCCGGTCCTCCTCTCCTGAAAACCCTGAGTGCTGAGTTCTAAGTTGAAAATTCCAGTCATTTCAGTGGATAAAACGTATATTCATTGTGAGCCCCTGGCTGACGCTCATCTCTGCGAAAATAACCGAAATGCTGTTAAGATGGGCCTAATTTCTTAGGTAGTGGACATCGGCCCTCAACACAACCTGACAAAACAGTTCCCCTTAGTTAATTATGCTACAATGCTCTTGTTTATCTGCTCTTGGTTAAGTTTTTTGGTAGCTATTAGGAACCGTAAACTTGCGTGTCTGCCTACAGAAAAAAACATATAGAGGTTCATGTTCAGGTGGTCTAGCCTTTAAGGCCCCCCACCCCCAGACAGCATGGGAGAGCTATAGGAGATCATAAAAGCAGTACAGTTTGGGGGGGCCTGGTGTGTTCTGACTTCAGCTGGCTGCCCAGGGGCTCTGTCTTCAGTGCTACTGGGCTGTGTGCAGGCCCACACCATCCTCATTGGGCTTTACAAGTGTGAAGAGGTGCCTCAGATGCTGAGGTGGAGGTTGAATTCTTATCCCCAGAATGAATGGGCATATCTCAAAAGTATGTGCATAAATCCTCCAAAAGTTGAGGCGCCCTCTCACCTCCCACTGGGACGCTGAGGGAGTTAGGGGGCTGGGAAGGACATCCTGGCCTCCTCACAGAGGGGGAAAAAGCAGGCAAACACCTCCCATCTGAGCAGGCTCTGGTGCTGGGCACTGCACCTCAGAAGCCAGGGGGGTGGCCTCCAGTCAGACAGCTACAAAAACAGCCCAGAGTGAGGTAGAGGAGTCCTGCCTTCGTGCAAGAACAATCTGAGTTTGAGCAGTCTGAGGCCAGTGAAGGCACCCGGGTTGGCCCCAGCTCCTTCTGTCTTGTTGCTCTGCCATCTTCCATGCCAGGTTTTCACATGGCCACCCCAGCCCCTTTCATCCCATCCACATTCCAGCCAGTGGGAAGGGGAGGAGCAGAAGGTCTGGGCAAGCTCCTTTAGGGCATGACCCAGAGGTTGCGTGCATGACTTCTGCACAACTCCCAGGGCTAGAACTTGGCCATACCAGCTGCAAGGGAGGCTGTGAAGGGCCCAGCTAAAACTCAGGGTCACTAAGAAATATCTAAGGGGAGAATGGACACTGAGGAACTAGTAACAGTCTCTGCCCCATCTGCCCCGCCCCCAGTTCTGGGATTGCCAAGCAGTCTGCTTACACTGACTGATTATCCCCTGCCTTTCCCTTTGGGGAGCTGCTAAAGCCGGACACACAGGCAAAGCCTCAGTCCCCTTCCAGAGCCTGGTCATGTGTGCATGCATGTGCTAGCATTTGGGAAGTCCCTACTGTGTGCTGCCCACCGACCAGGTGCTTTGCATAATTACCCCGTTTAATCCTCATGACCCATGAGGTAGACATTTTTGTCCCTTTCCTACTAAGGAGATAGAAGCAGGCCCAGGGAGGTTAAAGTATCTTACCCAAGGTCTCACACTAGTGGTTGGAGGCGACAGGGTGGGCTCGAGTCAGGCCAGCCTGGGTGTGGGTTGTAGCTCTCTCAAACATGCATGAGCTTGGATGAATCATTTGACTTCTTTGAGCCTCCATTTTCCCACCTGTAGTATGGACTTTATGGCAGCAGGTCTAACAGGGAACTGAGATAAAAGTATTTCACGAGACACTAGACACCGTGCCTGGCATCCAGGTAACCCTTGACATGGCGAGAATAGCCACCATTATTGCAGTGGCAGAACTGGGATTTGAAGCTGACTTGTATACTGCAAAATGCCCCAGTCTCTGCCCAGTGGGCATAGTTCCAAGTTCCTTAGCTGCCCAAGGGCTGGACTCAGTGATGGGTCAGGAGTCCCTGGAGATCTCAGTCCCAAGATGACCAACAGGTTTCCTGGGCCATGGGGTCTGGTTCAGGAAGAGAAGAGGCCCCTCTGAGGCTTCAACACCCAGGGGCCCTGCCCAGGCATGCCATGTTACCTGCACAGATTGCCACCCTGTCACAGCACCTCAGCCAGGCCTCCCAGCATGCAAACAGCCCTTCCTCAGCCAGGAGCTGGCAAGAAGGCAAGCCCAGACCCATCACCCCAACGGCACGTGCCAACCATCCCTTGCTCAACACCCAAAGCTGCAAATCGTAATGGAAAAAGAAGGAACCTTTTAAGAAGCAATTGTCTTTAACAAGTGTGGCTTGGAAAGGGCCCACATGGGTTCTTCTGGGTCATCATTAGGTGGATTTTGCACACAAAGAAACTTCCAAATTCCATCATGTCCAGGTCTCAGTCCTGATCGCTCCTTAGGATGTGGAAATGTTCTCTTCCAATGACATGCTGGTGGCTTTTTCACCTGGCCTCCCTGTGCTTTCCTGCCCCACCTGCAGCTAGGGCAGGGCCGGTCTCTTCTGCTGGGTAAAAACCAGCCCCACCCCACTCCTGAGTCTGCTTTGGCTGCTCTGGCTTTGGGATGTGGCTCTGCCTCATTAACAGTCAAGAAAGAAGCCTGGAGAGGCCACAGGCATTCTTAGCTTGGGATTTAAGGATCAAATGCCAGGGGTCTCTGCCCTTCAAAGGGGGGAGGGGAGCACACCTTTAATTTCATTAAACCGTAACTGATAACAGTTAATGGTCTCCAACACCAGGTCTCAAAGATCCTGGGGCTTACAGACTGGCTCTGCCATTTAAAGGCCGTTGAACAGTCACCACCCTCCTCAAGCCTTCTCACTGTCCTTTGTGGAGGAAGGGAAATGATAATCAGCTTGGAAGGCTGTGTGTCGACTGCATGATACAACTCGTGGAGTCACCTGTAAAGGCCAGCTTTGCTGCCCCCCGAGCTCCTGCTCCCAGCCCCCACCCCGTGCCTCCGCCGCCACCGTGCGTGTGCTCCTGGCTCTGTGCTGGGCCCAGAACCCCAGCCAGACCCTGCCTGGCAAAGACCAGGGGGCTGCCCAGCCCGAAGCCAGGGCTGGTGGCCGCCCAGCCTTCCTGCTGGGGAAAGCCCTCAGCTCTCTGCTGCCTGAACCTGGCAAACCAGCCACATGCACTGGACCAAAGAGGACGGTCCTCCCTTAGCTCCTTTCACCCCTGGGACAGAGGGCAAAGGGCACTGGACCACCCAGAGAGAAGCTTGGAAGCAGCAGCTTGTGTGGCCTTAGGATCACATAGCTCTACTCTCCTAACTAGGGGCTCCAGAGATGGTTTCTTCCACTCGTCAGTGCCCCGTTCTCATGGAGAGATATGGGATTTACAAACCAGAGTTGAAATGTTACTAAAGAGTGCGCCTAGAAGTTGTGGCCTGGACGAAGGTGGCCAGCCAGGGTTCTAGCTCCCGCTCCGCACACCAAAGCAGCCGCCACGGGATTAGACTGCTTTTTCTAATGCATGCAGATGCCATCTCTGGGCAAGCTGTGTCCCTGCCAAGTCCATCCCCTCCTCCAGGGAGTATGAGCTCTGTTCTGGGGCCAGGGTCAGGCCTCAGCACAATATGCTTTGGCCCCAGCAGCTGAGTCAGGACTTTGCCTGGAGTTCCCACAGTGAGTGTGGAGGGGACACTCTGGGAGTCAGGCCAGCAGGGTTCAGATGCCAGTTCTCCTGACACTGGGCAACCTTCCTTGGGACGGTCCCTTTACTCTTTTACACTTTTCTAGTGTCACATGCACTAGAAAAAACAAAAAAAAAACTGGATAAGAGAAAAGAGTCCAGTGTCTATGAAGGGTTAAAGGAAAATCCATAAGAAATACATGTTTCCCTTTTAGCCTTGGCTGCCAGGAAGCCCAGGACCAACAGTTTCAGCCCAGACACAGTCTCCACCCTCCTGTTGGCCCGTGTGCTTCCTCCCCCTTCCAGGGCCTGGATTTTGTATTTTATGAACCACTCTGTGGAACTGGTTACTGCAATGACAGGGTTCAAAGGGCCCTCGAATCCTGCTTGGAGCATAGGCAGAGTCAGGCAACTTGCTTTTCTCTTCAAGAGCCTGACTGTTTTGGGTGAGCATGGTCTCCACCAGGTGCAGGTCTGGTCTGATGCCTAAAGAAGAATATCCTCGTCCACTGCTTTACATAGCTCCCGCTAGCACAGAGAGTCTGGGATGTTGCTCAGAGGACCTTCCCTAGAAGACCTAGAAGGTCACGGGGTGTGAGCTGGGTTCGTCCAAGCTTGTCTGAACAGGAGTCAGGGCATCCTTCTCTTCCCCAGGCTCAAAACCCTGTGGTGATGGAGGAACAGGACAGCTCCGGGCCTGAAGACGGCTTGGGCAGCCCCCTCATCCCCCCAACCCCAGCTCCCCAGGAGGAGTGGCCTGGAGCACAGGCTTTTAAAGCCAGGAGCCACTGGCTGAGGGGTGTAGGGGACCCTCTCCCCTTCCTCCACCTCTGCAGCTTTCCCAGCTGTGATGCTGCCTGCGGCTGTGCCCCTCCCCACCTCGCCTTCCACCGACATCCTTCCATTTCACCAAAGACAGCCCCATCGCCCATCCTGAAGCTCCCGGAGGTGTGCTGCCCAGAGAATAAGAACTCTGGGGCACCAAAGGGACAACTGAAAAATGGACAGCACCCGAGGAGAGCGCACAGAGCAAAGCAGAGGGTCGTGGAGGTGAACAGCACCTTTCGGAATTCAATGGCCAGCTCACGGCAAGAGCCCACATCTTTGCATGTCTGTCTGTCCATCCATCCTCTTATCTCCCTACCATACCCCTTTATTCCATTCTTAGCTTGAATCATAACTCAGAAACAAGATCGTTGTCACTGGAGTGTAGAGTAACATCTTTCCTTAAACATTAAGAGCGGTATCAAACTTCTGGTGGAAATTAAGTCTAATTTGGCTGGAAATGATGGGCATTTTCTATACATCAGACAACCCACGTCCACAGTCCTCAGTGCACTTGAATCGTGTAACCGATATGTCCCGGGTTATGTGCTTTGTAACTGAGAAACTTGTGATGCCATTTTAGAGATCAACTTTAAAATATGCTCAAAGCACAAGGTTTTTCAAAATTATTTTAGGGGGACACGGGAACCAAAATGGCCAGGGCAGAGCTGAGCTGGGTCTGGGGTGTGGTTGATGTCCCTCTTTCTTGGACCATGGGCAGCCGATGCCTCGATGCTGGAGAAGAGGTGGCAGCTTCAAGGGCACCCACAGCACCAGGGACCACCCCGGGGAGGGAGGCGGCAGGAACGAGAGGCGGGCTGGCCCATGCTGGTTCTGACAAACTCCCTCCCCAGGCAGAAGGCACCTAAGTTTCCTGCTCCGAGGAGGCCAGACTGTGCAGAGGGGTGGGGGGGTTGGGAGTCTATCCCAGGTAGGGGCAGAGGGGGGCTGACCCTGCAGCCTGAAAGGCTCAGCTGTCTCAACCAAATAAATGAACCACATTACTGGACATTGAAATGCTGTGTGATGCACCCAGGTAAACTATGGACAATAGAACTATTTCAATTATTTTTCATCAATTGTAACAAAGGCAGCTACTGTTAAAAAAAATGGTACAATTACAAAAAAAGTGCCATCATCAATGGTAACAAATGTTCCACAAATGGTAACAGATGCAAGATGTTGCTGGAGGAGAGGTATATGCGAATCCTGTATTTTATGCATGATTGGTCTGTAAACACACAACTTCTTGAATAAAAATTTTTTTTAAATGCTATATACTGACTCCCGGGGATGAGCCTGGACCCGGCATCATGAGATTGAGAAAGTCTTCATGACCAAAAAGGGGAAGAGAAATGAAACCAAAAAATGTTTCAGTGGCTGAGAAGTTTCAAATGGAGTAGAGAGGTCATGCTGGAGGGTATTCTTATGCACTATATAGATATCCCTTTTTAGTTTTTAGTATATTGGAACAGCTAGAAGGAAATACCTGAAACTGTTGGACTGCAACCCAGTAGCCTTGATCCTTGAAGACAATTGCATAACTATGTAGCTTATACGGTGTGACTGTGCGATTGTGAAAACCTTGTGGCTCACACTCCCTTTGTCCAGTGTATGGACAGATGAGTAGAAAAAGGGGGACAAAAATTAAATGAATAATAGGGGGGATGGAGGGATGGGATGTTTTGGGTATTCTTTACTTTTATTTTATTTTTATTTTTATTTTTTTGGAGTAATGAAAATGTTCAAAAATTGATTTTGTTGATGAATGCACAACTGTGGACACTTGATTGTACACTGTAGATGATTGTATGTGAATATATCTCAATAAAACTGAATTGAAAAAAAAATGCTATGGGGGTGCAGCTGCTGCTGAAAATAGTTTGGCATTTCCTCAGAAAGTTAAACACAGGATTACCATATGACCTGGCAATCCTACCTCTAGATATATTTGGCTTATTTATTTGGCTTAAAGAGGAATAAAGTTCTGATAACATGCTACAATACACATGAACTTTGTTTAATAAGCCAAGACACAAAAGGACAAATGATGTAGGATTCCACTTACATGAAATATCTAAAATAACCAAATCACAGACAGACAGGCGATTGGAGGGTGGGAGAGAGGGGTGGGCTGGGGAGTTAATGTGTAATGGGTACAGTCTTTCTGTTTGGGGGTGATGAAAAAGCATTAGTAATGGGATGGTGGTGATGGGAGCACACTTAAAAAATAGTTAAAATGGCAAGCTTTATGTTGTATGCATTTTACAATGAAATTTTTTGTAAAATTTTTTGACAGTAAAAAATATACTATGTAGCGACTAAACACTGATTTTTAATGACTTCTAAAGATGTTCATGACCTATTATCAAATGGAAAACAAGCAGGATTATCCCATTTTGTGAAATAAACGGTATGCATGCAAAAAGAGACCGGAAGGATAAGTTATAATAGGGATTGTGTTTATTTCCAGATTATCACTGTAGGAGATTTCTAAAAACAGCTTTATTGAGGTAAAAGTTATATCCAATAAAATGCACATATTTAAATTGTACAATTTTACACATTTTGATATATGAATGCACCAATGAAACAATCATCACAATTAAGATGGCAGCATATCCACCACTTGCAAAAGATTCCTCATGCCCTGTTTTTAATATATATAACAGCTTTGTTGAGATATAATTCACAACTTATCAATTTACCCACTTAAAAGGAGCAATTCAATGGTTTTTAGTATATTCACAGAGTTGTGCACCCATCACCACAATCAATTTTATAACATCTTCATCACCCCCCCAACAGAAAGAAACACTGTATCAATTAGCAGCCACTCCCCATTTCTGCCTAAATTCCCCAGCCCTAGGCAGCCACTAATCTAATTTGTCTCTGTAGATTTGCCTATTCTGGAGACTTCATATAAATGGAATCAAACAATATGTGATCTTTTGTAACTGGCTTCTTTGATGTAGTATAATGTTTTCAAGGTTCATCCATGTTGTAGCATGGATCAGAACATCATTCCTTTTTAATACCAAATAATATTCCAATTATGGATGGATCACATTTTGTTTATCCATTCATCAGTTGATGGACATTTAGGTTGTTCCCACCTTTTGGCTATTGTGGATAATGCTGGTATGAACATTCATGTACAAGGTTTTGTGTGGGTATATGTTTTTATTTCTCTTTAGTGTGGAATTGCTAGATCATATAGCAACTCTGTGTTTAACCTTTTGAGAAATCGCTGGACTGTTTTCCCAAGTGGCTGCACCATTTTACATTCCCACCAACAGTATATGTGGGTTCCAACATCTCCACATCCTCACCAGCACTTGTTGTTGTGTCTCCTATTGGTTATAGTCATCCTAGTGGGTGTGAAGCGGTGTCTCATTGTGGGTTTGGTTTGCATTCTCAGATAGCTAATGAGGTTGAGGATCTTTAATGTGCTTACTGGCCATTTGTTTATCTTCTTTGGAGAATTGTCTATTTAGACACTTGTCCCATTTTTAAATTTGGTTATTTGTCTTTTTTTTCCACTGCGTAGCAAGAGTTCCTTATACATTCTAGATACAACTCACTTATCAGATATGTAATTCACATTTTCTCCCATTCAATGGGTTGTCTTTTCACTTTCTTGATGGTATCCTTTGCAGCACAACAGTTTTAATATTTTCATGCAGTCCAATTTACCTATGTCTCTTTGTTATTTGTGGTTTTGGTGTCATACCTTAGAAACCATTGTCAAATCCAAGGTCTATGAAGTTTTGCCCTTTGTTTTCTTCTAAGAATTTTCTAGTTTTAATTTGTATATTTAGGTCTTTGATCCATTTTGAGTTAATTTTTGTGTATAGTGTAGGGAAGGGGTTCATTTCATTCCTTTATATGTGGAAATTCAGTTATTACAGAATAAGTTGTTGAAAACATATTCATACCCCATTGATTTGTCTTGGTGCAGTTGTCAACATCAATTAGCCATAACCATAAAGGTTTATTTCTATGTTTTCAATTCTGTTCCATAGATTTAAATATTTAACCTTATGCCAATACCAACCACAGTGTCTTGATTACTATAGCTTTGTAGTAAGTTTTGAAATCAGGAAGTGTGAACCCTCTTTGTTCTTCTTTTTGACATTGTTTAGACTATTCTGGTTCCCTTGCGTTTCCATAGGAATTTTAGGATCAGCTTGTCAATTTCTGCCAAAAAAAAAAAAAAGCAAGCTGGGATTTTGATAAGGATTCCATTGAATCTATGGGTCAGTTTGGAGACTATTGCCATCTTAACAATACTAAGTCTTCTGATCCATGGACTTGTGATGTCTTTCCATTTATTTAGGTCTTCTATAATTTCTTTGAACATATTTTATAATTTTCAGGGTGTAAGTTTTGCTGTGCTCCATCTAGGGCTAATTATTCCCCATTACTAAGGAAAAGCCTTTCTGTGTCCTCTACCCTGCCCTGTGAGTGATGAGTTTTCCAGTCTGGTTGGTGGGGACAGGCACTATTCCAGGTCCTGTGTGAGCACTGAGTCTTGTATCGTTAACCCTTCAGGATGCTTCTTTCTCCAGACTCCAGCACTTTCCTCACCTGCATGCACTGATCAGATCTCTGCTGAGTATTTAAGGGGGAAGGGAACCTGACTGGTTACTGGATCTGCCATCTGACCCCTAGCTCCCTCTCCCTTCTTTGCTGAGTCTGGATTGTCATTCAAGGAGCTTCGTTCCCCTGCCTCATGTTTGTGCTAACATCAGCAGTCCTTCACTTACACCTTGTGACAGAGATAACTGCACAGTTGTTAGCCGTGCATCCATCTTCCCTACACCCCTGGACAACTTGTCAGGATGCAACAACTTCTGATATAATGAACCTTGCAAATGACTCAGTCATCTTTCTGCTAGCATCCCCAAGATGGCCAGTGACTCCCCAGACATGGGTTGCATCCCTCTAGGGTTTATCTTCCTTTGTGGAGGAAATAAAATCCCCACCAGTTGTCTACTCCCTGCATAGGTCATTGGACAGATGGGACATGCACCCTCAGATTTTTTACCATCCCCTTGAAACGAGCCCATTGGTTGCAAAGTGTACAAACAGATTCTATGTAGGACCTCTTCAGCTGGCTCCAGGGAGCTTGGGGGGCATGGATGCAGACAGGTCTGACCCCCCTGCTTGGAATAATGATCTGCATAGGAATCATCAAAGGCCTTAATATACTGCATCTGCTGGTAATCCCAAACTTTTACTGTCAACGTTGTTGATTGCTCCAGGCTGCGAGGCCTGACCTGTCTCCATCTTTGTGTCTGAGGAGTGCGATGGACTCACACTGTGAAAGCTAATGTGCAGGAGTGTAGGTGAGGCCTGGTCAAGAGGTCAAGGGGTGGACTGCTGGGGAAGTCACCGACACACTCAATGACCATCTCTTGACCTTTGCCTACTGCCCTCCTTTTCCCTCTTGCTCTTTTGCATGCAGGTACTTGGTATGTTTCTATTTCACAAGAGATAGCAGGCCATCGGGGGAGATACTAAGTCTTAGCCAGCCCCAGCTGCTTGCCAGGGCATAAAGGTTGCTCACTGACAGCACCACCACCCTCCAACCCTTCACCCCCACCCCACTGTTGAAAAGCCCAGCATTCAGGCAGTGCAGGTGTCCCTCATTTCAGATGGAAATGAGATGTGCAGAGCTGCTGAGCAGTTGGCTTTTTCAGGGGACCAGCCACGGTGGGATCTTTTCTCCTGCTCTTTTAGACCCATTGTGCTCTGTAAGTAACAAAGTTGTCATTTGCTGGTTGTCTTTCTTGTGCCTGAGCCTATGTTGCTGCAATGTACCACATAGCAACTCCCTCCTCTGGGACCCTCTAAAGTTCTCTGGAATTCTCTCTCTCAGCTTCATCTCTTCAACCCAGGGAGCTGTCTTTGCTCCAACTTGGTTTTCCTCCTTTGCAGCCTGGAAACTCTCTCAGGGCAGTGGAAAGGCCTGTGATGATTATAAGGCTCCCTCTGACTTCTTTGGGATTACTGTGTTTTGTTGTCTGATGTCTAATATCTTAAAACAATTTCAAATGTTTTGTTTGGTTTTTGGTTGTTTCAAATGAAAGGGTAAATCTTGTCCCTCTTCATCTTGGCTGCTATGGTTAATTTTCACTTATTCTCTCTATACTTCCTGTATTTTCTCTAATAAACAAACATTACTTTGAAATAGGAAAAAAAAATTTTAAGGATGGCCTGTATGTTAAGAGTGAAAAGTTGGAAAACACTTAACTTCCCAACAATGGTATAGCCCTAAAGTGGAATGTTAAGCACCTGACAGTCATTGAAAAGTGTGGAAAAAGTAAGTCTACAAATCTCTACTTAGAACAACCTAAATTTTGTTTTTTTAAAAAGTATGCAAAAGAAAGCAGATGTTAATGAATTGTTAATGGGTAGTTTACTCTTGATGGGATTACAGGTTTTTTAAAAATATTTTGCATGTGTTCTTCAGGGAACGTGAATTACAATAATATTACACAACCAGCACACCCTAAATGTTAAGCTGATAACTTTTCAGAGCAGTGTTAATATAAGGCCAGGAGAAAGGTCGATAGGAGGGGGGTTGTGGTTGTGAAAAAGCAGTTGGGCTGGGGCAGGGGAGATGCTGGCCTAGAATCCTTGGGGGGAAGTCAGCTAGAAGTTGGCACTAGAATCTGAGACTTGCAGGCAGGGCTCAGGTCAGCTAAAGCTGGCCCAGCCCAACCAGAGCAGGTGGGGGTTCCCTGTTTCTCTCCTCACCACCCCTTCATTGCTTTTGGAGGTCCCTACATTGTTCTCTTAAGCCCAGTCTCAGTCCTGCTTGAGCTGGGCTCCTCCTTTGGGCACTGCTTCTGTCTCATTCTCCCTCATGTTTACCTTGCTGCTTGGCAGCCTCCAATGGGACTCAAGGCCCCAAAGAGAAAGATGTCATCCTTCAGTCCTGGAGCCCTGGGTATGCAAAGCTCAGGCTTTTATCAGATACAGAGCTGGCTCCATTTAAAAGGAAGTTCTCAACCAGAGACAGGGAGAGAAGATTAGGGTGGAGGAGCACATTGGCTGGTTGAAGACGCAGAGGGAAGGTGCCTGACCTATAGAAAAGATCTACAGGGATCATCCAGCCTGGTGGTTCTCAACCTCAACTGCATACTGGAATCACTAAGGAACATTAAATCCCAAAGCCTGAGCCCCACGCCAAAGATTCTGGTGCAATCTGTCTCAGGTGTGGCCTGCTCCTGGCGATACTTAAAGCTGCCCCAGGTGATTCCCGTGCACAGCCAAGCCTGAGAACCTCTGCTCTAGTCCAACCCCACCCTACCCCCCACTTTGTGGCTTTGAGAAGTTCAAGGCCATGCAGCCCTTCAGTGACAAGTTAGAACATAAGACAGCAGTAGCAAATATTTATGGGGCATTTAATCCATGCTCTGCATTGTCATTTCATCATAATAGACCCAGAAGGCTTTATCACTCCTACTTCACAGATGAAGAAACTAGAGCTCAGTGACTTGCCTGTGGTCATGAAGCTGCTTAGCACTAGTGGTAAACAGCCAAATGTTCCTGGAGAATTACTTATAGAACAAGGGTAGGATTCCTCTAGAGGAAGAAAGAACTCTCACTGCTCCAAGCTCTGAGTACCCAGAGCTGCTTCGTACCTTCATTTGGGGGTGCACTAGGACACGCCCAGTGGCTCACAAACCTCAATAAGCAAAAAATCCCCAGGGAGTATAAGAATGCATGCAAATTTCTCTGGTTTCAGACCTCCAGATTCTTACTCATTAAATCTGGCATTGGGCCCAGAAATGTGCATGTTAACAAGCAACCCAGATAATTCTGATGCAGGAGATACAAAGACCACACTCCAGAAAGCACTGGTCTAAGGACAAAATCATGGTTCTCCAAGCCAAGAGCTTGAGTCTGTTGCCTGGTTCCAGCTGGGCCAGTTACTCAACTCTAGAGCTTTAGCATTGTTCTCTATGAATGTGGAGACTAGTAACCCTCCACCCCCAGGATATTAGGTTCAACTTGATATGGCTGTGAGGCTCCTGTGGTCTCCAGCCAGTGAGGGCTCATCCATCTCTCTCTCTTGGACCTTCCATGGGGAGCTCATTTCAAATAAGACAAAACTCTGAAAAATGTCTTTGACCCAGATGAATCTGAAACCCAGTTGGATCCCCCAAGTCAAGTGAATGCTTACACCCCACAGGCCCACCAATAAGGGGAATGTGTGTACCTTTCTCATCTAAGTCTTCATCTTTTTAGTCCCTTCCTGCAGAGAAGGAAAAAGGGGATGTAACTGTTTTCCTTACAATGACAGTATGGGATAGGTGTCCTCATCACCACTTTTACAGGTGAGGAAGCTGTAGCTCAGAGACATTAAGCATGTTACCCAGATCACACAGGAGTGTGGAACCAGAACTTGAGTCTTTCTGCTTCTAAGTCCAGTGGCTTTGCACAGCCTGCCTTTGGGGGACCAATCTCATAATCAACGGGAGAGAGAGACACCCACACACTGGTTTCAGGTGGCCCACTTTTGGTTGCAAGATCTGGCAGGAGGTTGGAGCTTTGCTGCTTTGTCAGGGAGGGCACTGAGCTGCTATCCTAGCCAGCCCTGGCTGCAGGTCTCCGGGAGACAGCCTTCTGTGAGACAACTGGAACTGGAGTCTGCCCTCTAGAGTCTACCTTCTGGCAGAGAAGCAGCAGCCTTCTGCATCTGCCAAGACCCTGGGTTGAGCCTGCCTGCCCCTTCTCATTCCCAGCACCCCAGCCTTGCACTCTGTGGCAGGTAAATGAGGAGAAAAGAAGTTGGGGGAGAGGGGTCTTTCCAGGATGGGGCTCAGTGTGGGGCTCTGCCTGAGGCAAACTTGCAGGGAGGCTAAGCCAGCAGCAGAGCTGGGGCTGGTCTAGTGGTCCTTTGGGTCTGTGTGAGCCTGTGTGAGTCAGTACACACAAGACCTCCCTGCCAGGGCTGCTGTGAAGTCTGCATCTACAGTTTCCATATTAGGGTAAGAGGTGCTGGCAAGTCTGGGCTTGAGGTCTGGTTGGCTGAGCACTCAAACCTCTGAGCACCATTTCCTAACCCATAGGGGTTTTTGTACGCCCACAGGGCTGGTGTAAGGTCAGGGTGGAGAGCTGTTGGCCAGGCAACCATAGGTTCCGTGGCCGTTTACCAGGGGCCAGCCTTGCCCAGGTCAGGGCCCACAATGGAGGCTGTGTGCCTGTTCAGGCACTGTGTGAATCTCTTGTGTAGTCTTTACAGCCAGCCAGGGAGGTGAGAACTATTATCATCCCCATTTCCCCATTTTACAGATGAAGAAACAGAGGCACAGAGAGGCAAACTAACCTGCCCGAGAGTATCAGAGCTTTGAAGTAGTTTGCCAAGCTGGGACTCAACCCTGGGCAGACTGGCTTCAGAACCTTCTTCCTTAGGCTAGCTGGGGAGATGACACATTGTTACAAGGCAAACGGGACCAGTATGTTGGAGAAGCCGAGGGGCTCACAGGAGGGAGGTTTGCCTTGGCTGCCAGGGACGGCTTCCTGGAGGAAGTGACAAGCTGAACCAAATGCGGGAGGAAGGGATGGGTGTTCTGAACAAGAGATGAGAAGGTGTGTTTCAAGAACAAGCAGTGGCTCTGTGCTACTGGAGCTGGGATATGCCCAGGAGTGAAAGGACAGGAAGCTGGAAGGATGTGTCAACTGAAAGGACATCAAATGCTATGTTAAGCTTCCTGGGCTTTCTCCTGTAGCCAGCGGGTTGTAGTCCAAGGACTTCAGTTAGGAGAGGCACCAATTCCAGTTCATAGGCTGTTGGGAAAGTCAGGTGGGCAATGGCAAGGGATGGAAGCAAGGGGCATCTGCAGGTCTGGCGCCAAGGGAAGAAGGCATGGAACTTCACCAGGTTGGACTGGACATGTAACCACAGGGGTGTGTGTATGTGTTGAGGGTGGGGTGGAGTGGGAAAGGAATGGACTTTCAGCTTCTGGCTGCTAGGTGCTCTAGAATCTGCTGTTCTGGGGACAGGAACTGAGGAGGGGCAGGAAGAAGAGCTATGGAAAGAACAGGGAATGATCTAGCCCTGGGCAAGCTGGTTTGAGTTGCCAGCGGGACGTGTCCCAATGAGGTCAAATGGGTTATTGCATTCAGCATCTGGAGCATGTGTCCTCAGCCTGGACCCCTCCACCCTCATCCCTCCTTGCTGGGGGAGCAGAGGCTCCCTTTAATCCTGGAGCAGGGTTACACTCAGTGATGTGCTGTTAAGTGTTCAACAACTGGCTTTCTAAGGGGAAAAGCCCTGGTTTGAGGTGTCTGTCAGTTTCTGTAGCTAAATACCCCTGCTGCCATGGCCTTTCTCAAGTTTCCAACGTGAAGTATGGAAGGTGGAGTTGGTAGAGATGCACAGGAGCACACCATTGTATAGCATCTCCTTCACACACAAGACATAAAAAACTTCAAGACATATTAGCAAAGTGTAGTAAGATGATCAGGAAATGACAACTGTTAAGTATTTACCTTTGCTTTTAAAAAAACTTCAAGGCATATTAGCAAAGTGTAGTAAGATGATCAGGAAATGACAACTGTTGAGTATTTACCTTGGCTTTTAATAAATATACATTTTTGTATCATTTAACTTTTGATAATGGCTGTATTTAACAACCAGCTTGCAAAATCCCTGAAAACAGTCTCACAGGTAGGTACAGGTTGATTCCAGCACACCACTGGTCACACACTCCCCAAAATCTCTAAGGGGATCACATAACGAATGAACATGGCTGGGTGTCTACTATGTGCCAGGTTGCCCTACATATGCTATCATGTTTGGTCCTCACCATTCCCACTTTAAGGGAAAAGGGACTCAGAAGGGCCAAGAAGCTTAGCCAAGCTGCCCAGCCAGCTGGGGTTCAAATCTTCGTTGGGTATCCCAGTTGTTGCCCCCAAGTGCCCAGAGGAGCCCAGCCCCTGTGCATGGCGGTTGACCTGGAAGCTTCAGGTGGTCAGATAAAAGGATACGGGATATGCTCCCCTGGATCAGAGCTTGCAGAACCTTCCAGAGGTGAGCAGAGAAACAATAATGCTATTTCATGAAGTCCTCTGAGCAAGTCAGCTACTCCCCACAACAGGCCCAGTTGGACAAAGACAAGGGGACAATGACCACTCAGCAATTTCAGGGTGCCCAATATTTAATAATTGTGGCATTTAATCCTCACTGACAGTCCCAAGTAGCAGGTATTGCTATCTCTGTTACAGAAAAGTGAGGCTTAAAGAAGTTAGGTAAATATTCCAAGGTCACTCAATCCAGTAAGTGAGGGCAGGACATGAGTCCATGGCTGACTTCAGAGCCAAGGTCTTCCTACAAGCCTGAGCATCCTTCTCTAGGGAAAGGGAATAGCTGTGCCTGATGCTTGGGTCAAGAGGAGGTAGATGCAGCCCAGCTCCTCAGCCCAGCAGGTCCCCCCTGAAGGTAGCATCAGCAGCCCTGGCCTATTCTGTAAGACCTGCTCTTGGGGTGTGGAAGGGGGTGTTGGAATTCAGCCCACTTGGGAAGCTGCAATCCAAGCCTTTATAAACCCTACTAGTCCAGTCCATCCTTTAGTTATTTACTCACCTACTTGGGTGCCAAATCCTGGATCTGGTGTTATGCAAGTGGAACTGACCAGACATTTCCAACCAAAGCCTCACTTCAAGTTGCCGGTTATTGCCCAGGAGTCTAATTTCCTTTGGTTTCTTCTCTTTACACGTTGGAAGGTTTGGGGAGCAAGCAGCACTTTCCTGTAGCCTCCAGGACAGAAAGCTTTTAAGTTCTCCTGCCCCAGAGGTTCAGGCAGGTGGGCTCCTGGGAAGGAATGAAAGGAGGTGGTGTTTGGAGGTTCAGATGTAGGAAGTGTAAGACAGAGCAAGCCAGACTAAGAGATGGAAGGGAGTGGGGGAGGAGTCCCAGTGAGAAGCCAGAGAAGCCAGGGATAGACAGTGGGCCCTGGACTGGGGGTAGCAACAGCTGGAAAAGGCCTATCCTCGAGAGCCTGGAGGCCGTGCCCTCTGGAGTGAGGAAAGGGCATATCATCCATTCTCCCACCTACCCACTCTCTTGCTTAGTCACTACTGAGCTCTGAACCAGACCATGTGCTGGGGGTGGCTGAAAGGCAATGGAGATGACCATTTTTGCCCCCCCCAGGAGCTCTTCTAATGTGGGAGATGGAGGTGGTTCTAGTTTGCTAATGCTGCCAGAAAGCAAAACACCAGAAATGGATTGGCATTTATAAAGAGGGTTTATTTGGTTTCACAGTTGCAGTCTTAAGGCCATAAGGTATCCAAGGTAATGCATCAACAGTCGGGTACCTTCACTGGTGGATGGCTGATGGCGTGTGGAAAACCTCTGTTAGCTGGGAAGTCACATGGCCAGCGTCTGCTCTGAGTTCTGGTTTCAAAATGGCTTTCTCCCAGGATGTTCCTCTCTAGGCTTCAGCTCCTCAAAAATTGACTCTTAGTTGCTCTTGGGGCGTTTGTCCTCTCTTAGCTTCTCTGGAGCAAAAGTCTACTTTCAAAATATCCCTGTAAGCTGGAGCTCCTCTCTCAGTTCCAGTGCATTCTTCAAAGTGTCCCTCTTGGCTGTAGCAAGCTTGCTCCTTCTGTCTGAGCTTATATAGCGCTCCAGTGAGCTAATTCAGACCCACCCTGAATGGGCGGGCCAACACCTCCATGGAAATTATCCAATCAGAGTCATTACCCACAGTTGGGTGGGGCACATCTCCATGGAAACAGAGAATTACAGTCTAATTAACACTGATAGGTCTGCCCACACAAGATTACATCAAAGATAATGGTGTTTGGGGGGACATAATACATTCAAACTGGCACAGAGGTCAAGAACACAAATCCAGAGGAAACCACCTCGGCAGTGTGTACCTCCTGTGGCAGCGGAGGTTCTTTAAGAAATGTGTGCTGCCTCAGCAGGTGAACTCACTGCCCTCCCCCCTACATGGGACCCAACTCCCAGTGCAGGATATGACACCAGGGATGAATCTGGACCCAGCATCATGGGATTGAGAATATCTTCTTGACCAAAAGGGGGCTGCAAAATGAGATGAAATAGTTTCAGTGGCTGAGAGATTTCAAATGGAGTCAAGAGGTCACTCTGGTGGACATTCTTATGCACTATATAGATAACACCTCTTAGGTTTTAATGTATTGGAATAGCTAGAAGTAAATACCTGAAACTACCAAACTCCAACCCAGTAGCCTGGACTCCTGAAGATGATTATATAATAATGTAGATTACAAGGGGTGATGGTGTGATTGTAAAGACCTTGTAGATCACACTCCCTTCATCTAATGTATGGATGGATGAGTAGAAAAATGGGGATAAAAACTAAATGACAAATAGGGTGGGTTGGGGAGGAGGGTTGGGTGTTCTTTTTTTACTTTTTTTGTTTTTTTTTACTCTGACTCTTTCTGATGTAAGGAAAACGTTCAGAAATAGATTGTGGTGATGAATGCACAACCATATGATCTTAGTGTGAACAGTTGATTGTATACCATGGATGACTGTATGGTATGTGAATTAGTTTCAATAAAACTGAATTAAAAAAAAAAAGTGTGCTGGCTTTCTCTGATCATAATAGAATCAAACTGGAAATAAATAACAGGCAGAGGACTGGAAAATTCACCAGTTTATGGAGGTTAGACAACGCTCTTAAACAAAATCAGTGGGTCAAAGAAGAAAATACAGAGGAAACCAGTAAATATCTCAAGACAAATGAAAATGAGAACATATCAAACTTATGGGATGCAGCAAGGGCAGTGCTAAGAGGGAAATTTATTGCCTTAAATGCTTATATTAAAAAGGAAGAAAGAACTAAAATCTAAGACCTAATTGCACACCTTGAAGGAACTAGGGAAAAAAAAAACAAAAAACAAAACTAACCCCAAAGACAACAGAAGGAAAGAAAGATTAGAGCAGAAATAAACTCAAGGTGGCAGGATACAAGCTCAACATGCAAAAATCAGTAGTGTTTCTATACACTATTAAGGAACAATCTGAAGAGAAACTCAAGAAAAAAATTCCATTTATATAGCAACTAAAAGGATCAAATATCTAGGAATAAATTTAACCAAGGATGTAAAGGACCTGTACACAGAAAACTACAAAACAATGCTAAAAGACATCAAGAAAGACCTAAAGAGATAGAAGGACATACCACGTCCATGGATTGGAAGCCTAAATATAGTTAATGTGTCAACTCTACCCAAATTGATTTCCAGATTCAACACAATACTAATCAAAATTCCAACAGCTTACTTTTCAGAAATGGGAAAACCAATCATCAAACTTATTGGAAGAGCAAGTGCCCTGAATAACCAAAAACATCTTGAGAGAGAAAAACTGTGTTGGAGGACTCATGCTTCCTGACTTCAAAGCATATTACAAAGGTACAGTGGTCAAAACAGCATGGTAAGATTTAAAAAAAATAGCATGGTACAGGAATAAGGATGGAGACATTGACCAATGGAATAAAATTGAGAGTTCAGAAATAGACTCTTACATCTCTGGTCAATTGATTTTTGACAAGGTGGCAAAGTCCAGGCAATTGGGACAAAACAGTCTCTTCAACAAATGGTGCTGGGAAAACTAGATATCCAAAAGAATGAAAGAGGACCCCTATCTTACACCTTATACAAAAACTAAATCAAAATGGATCAAGGATCTAAACATTATAGCTAGAACCATAAAACTCCTAGAAGAAAATATAGGAAAGCATCTTAAAAATCTTGTGGTAGGAGGTGGTTTCTTAGACCTCAGACCCAAAGCACAAGCAATGAGAGAAGAAATAGATAAATGGGATCTTTTCCACATGACTAGCTATTAGGGAAATGCAAATCAAAACCACAATGAGAGATCATTTCACATCTACTAGAATGGCCACTATCAAAAAAAAAAAAAATTACAAAACTATAAATGCTGGAGAGGATATGGAGAAATAGGAACTTATTTACTGCTGGTGGGAATGCAGAAAGGTGCAGCTGCATTGAAAGGCAACTTGGCAGTATCTCATGAAGCTAAGTATAGAACCACCATATGATCTGGCAATCCCTTTACTAGGTGTCTGCTCAGAAGATCTCACATCAGGGATGCAAGCAGACATTTGCATACCGATATTCATAGTGGCTTGTTCATGATTGCTGAAAGATGGAATCAGCCCAAGTGTCCATCAACTGATGAATGGATAAACAAACTGGTGTATACATCTGATAGAACATTACACAGCTGTAAGAAAGAAGTCCTGATGCATGTGGCAACATGGATGAAACTTGAGGATGTTATGTTGAACAAAACAAGCCAGACACAAAGGGACAAATATTGTATGATCTCACTGATATGAGCTAATTATAATAAGCAAACTCGGGGAGTTAAAATCTAAAGTATAGGTTACCAGGAGATAGAAAGAGGGTAGAAAATGGGCAGGTGATGATTAAGGTGTACAAAGTGTTTAATAAGGTTGATTGTAAATGTTTGGAAATGGATAAAGGCAATGGTAACAGAATATTGTAAGTGTAATTAACAGTGCTGAGTGTGAGTATGGTTGAAAGGGGAAATCTAGAGTTGTGTATTTCACTAAAAGGAAAGCTGGAGAGTAAAACAAGGGACGGTATAATATAGCAAAACCTGTTGTGAAGGATGACTGTGGTTAATTAGACAAGTGTAAGAATGTTCTTACATAAAGTAGAACAAATGTACCTCTCTATTATAAGCTGTTAATAATAGGGTGGTATATGGGAAAGATACAATTAATGCAAACTGAGGACTACAGTTAACAGTAACATTGTAATCTTCTTTCATCAATTGTAACACAGGTACTACACCGAAGCTGAGTGTCAATAACTGGGGGATAAAGGAGTATGGGATTATCTTTTTCCTGCAGCAATGAGTATGTTCTCAGATTGAATGTGGTGATGCATGCACGATTATACTGATTGGCTAACTTGTCCCGGGTCGCTCAGCTACTAAGGGGCAGGGTTGGTGTGTGAGCCCAGACTCTGGTTCCCAGCCGCCTCATTCTTGCTCTCACCTTGTGCTCCCTCAGCTCTGTCCCCAGCCCTTCCAGATGGAAGGTGACCCTCACTTGGGCCCTTCCCCAGCTCCTTGCCCTGCAGCCAGACCACATTGTGCAGGAAGCATTGTTTCTGATGACCAAGCCCCGCCTGCTTTTCCCCAGTGGTCCCAGAGCAGGGCAAGGCTTGCAAAGGACATGTTGTCTGGGCAACTTCCCAGCTCCAGCTCTGAAACTGGGGGGTGGGGTGGGACGTTCAGGGACTGCTCAGAGGAGGGGGTTTATGGAGAGAGGGAAAGAAAAGGCCTGGCTCTCAGCAATTGTGTTCCCAGGAACCCTTTTAGGAATCCCCCCACCCCACCCTGGGCCCTTGTCCTCAGCTAGTCCAAACCAGACACTGGTTCCCAGGAAGAAGAAAGGGTCACAAAGGCACCGGGAGGGAGGGGTAGACCAAACTTCAGCTGGCCTATTTGTAGCTGCATTGAGCCAGAAATTACCATATGAAAGAGGGAGGCCAGCGTGGGGCCTGGGGAAGAGGCCAGGCTGTAACTCGGATACAAAAGGCGGCTGGAGACTGTGGAGGTTGGAAGGGCTAGTTCTGACTTTCATTTCCACTGAACTTCCAACTGCCTGAACTTCCCACCTGCCTGAAACACTAGGGCAGGAGAACTTAAAAGTTTTTTGTCCCGGAAGCCACGGGAAGGTGCTGGCGGAGATCATGACGAATAATTCCAGGTGGAGGGCACCAAACCGGGGCCCAGGGGAAGGCAGTAGGGCCCTGCAACCTACATTTCCGAAATCTGGGGTGCAGTCCCAGCCCCTTTCTCACTTGGACTCCTCTCAGGCCTCAGGGACATGCTGGGACGGCAGGTGTGTTGGGAATGCACTGCTTCGCCACCCCTGGGGCATGCTTCCGGTAGCAACCGGAGACAAATCTCCTTAGGAATGGGAGATACTTCAAGAACACAGCAATCTCCTAAGAACCCCAGCTCGGAACTGTAGTGGGGCAGGCCTCAGGGAGGAGCTCTGGAAGTGAAAAGGTGCCTTCAGGCCTCATCACAAGGAGGTGACAGCTCACCCCTTGGAGGAGGGGCTCCTGGTCTTATTTCCAACACTCTGCTGCTCAGCTCTACTCAGCTTCTATCGCCACTTCCAAAGAAATAGCTCAACCTGCATGCTGCCTTTCTTTTCTCCCCTGCAAATTCTTCCCCAGCCACCTTGTCCTTTTAGCTTCCAAGTCTTGGCTCCACATTTCTGGTTTGGATTTCTGGGTTTGGTTGGAATAATTGCCCGCAATCCCTTTGGGGTAGCGCCCTTGCCGCAGGCGCCATCAGAGCCAGTTTGCAGATGGCGGCCACTTCCACATAAACCAATCGATCGTGCTGGCCCTGTGGATGAGGCTCGGGGCCCAGCAGTCTCCCTCAGGAGCAGGCTGAGGGTGTGACACAGCTGCTGAATGGCTGTCTAGTATTCCCAGAATCCTGGGCGCTTTGTGCCTCTGCTGCTCTTATGAAAGAGAAGAATGCAATCTTCTCGCTTTTCAGGATCCCCCAGACAGTGGCTTTCTGGCTCAGAGTCGACTACAGTGGAGAAGCGTGGAGGGAGGCCATGGGAACCACTCATCTGGTGGGTGGGTACCACCTGGGGCCTGGGCCAGGACAGTGGGGGAACACTGACGCGACAGCGGCTGCAAAGGGCAGTAAGTGGTGAAAAGAGCCCAGTGTTTCTCTGGCTTGTGGGGAGACAGCTCTTGCCAGGGCTACAAAAGGCTTTGTTGAGAAATCTGTGCACTTCCAAGTTCACTGAAACAGAAGGGAGATGCTTGGCATTGTCAAAGAACTGCTACTGCAAATGGAAAGAAGGGAGCTTTATTAACGATACAACAATTCACGAATTGGGCAACACCAAACAAAATCAGGTGTTCCAAAGAGTTCGGGTTGGGGGGTGTGGGGGGCATTGGGAATTTATGGTCCAAAAAAGAAAAAAAAGGAGGGGGCTGGAATGGCAGGTGTCAGGCAAGTTCTGCTCTAGCGGCTTATTGGAACTGCAAAGCAGAAGGGAACTTGTCTGAAACTGACTGGTCAGAGCTTAATCCTCTTTTCCTTGTCCTGTTTCTGTAAGTCTCATTCTCCAAGTTGTGCATTCTTGGAGTCTGACTGTGTCAGCATAGGGTGTCTGCCTTGTTCATCTGCTCCCCAGGGCCTGAGAAGGGTTCTTTCACGTGCCCCCCTTCTCATCAAGATCCTTCCTAGAAAGATCGCTGATGAAGATTGACTCAGTGCTGTCCCACGGAGCTAGGGGGATATCCTAGGCATCCACAAAGCTGGAAAGGTCCAGTGTAGTGTCCCACGGAGGAAGGAATATGTTACGGAACTATGGTGAATGGAGGCAACAATTAAACAAGATTTCTGAAAGACACAGAAGGAATATTATTTGGGGACAACAGTAATTTTGGGGTAAGCCAAGGTAGTTATCAGAGGTTTTGTCATGTAAGGCATCATTAAGTGCAGGCCTCAAGATCGAAAGCCTGATTGACCAGCATGATTTTGGAAGTGAGAGATTATTGAACTGTAGCTGTTACTCTGGAAATAAAACAATGAATTAAGGTACTGTGGTAATTATAAGGAGGAAAAGATGAACAGTGTTTGATATATACCCCTAATCCAGTCTCCCCAAGATGCAAGATTCAACCAGCTAAATAAATCCCAAGCCCTGGGAGCCACTGGTTCTTGCAGTGTCTGAATCTTTTCTCCACGTCCTTAAAGGTTTGTTCAGTTTTGTCAGATTGATTTTGTATAAAAGCAGCTTTACTCCCCTAAGGGGGCACTTGCACCTCCTTGCTAAGCTGTGAGGATTTAGAGCGCCCTGTGGTTTTGTAGGAAAACCTTCGCTAGGCTGTCTACCTCGAGTTATAAGTTATCTAATGCCTTGATGGTATTATTGAAGGTGCCCTTGATTCATTCTTCTTATTTATTTTTTATTTCTTTATTAAAGTTGTAGGCTCATAGAAAAATCATGCATCAAATACAGGGTTCCTATATACCACCTTGCATTAGTGTGGCACATTCATTACAATTCATGAAAGAACACTTTTATAATTGTACTATTGATTATAATCCATTGTTGACAATAGGGTTCGCTGTTGTACAGTCCCATGTATGTTTTTTAAAAAATGTTTATTCTAGTAAAATTTCCCCTTTAAGCCACCTTCAAATATATAATTCAGTGCTGTTAATTAGGTTCTCAATGCTGTGCTACCATCACCACCATCCATTACCAAAACTTTACAACCAACCCAAGTAGAAACTCTGTATAATTTAAGCAGTAACTTCTCATTCCTTACCTCCCACCCTGTGCCCTGGTAACCTAGACTCTAGATTCTGTCTCTGAGTTTGCGGATTCTAATTATTTCATTTGTATTTTTGTGTCTGATTTACTTCATTCAGTGTGACACCTGCAAGGTTCAACCATGTTGTGACATGGATCACAACTTCATTCCTTTTTAGGGCTGAATAATTTTCTACTGTATATACCATATCTTATCTGGCCATTAATCAGTTGAAGGACACTAGATTTGCTTCCATCTTTTGGCAATTGTGAATAATGCACTATGAGCATTGGTGTGCAAATATCTGAGTCCCTGCTTTCAAATTGTTAGGGTTTATACCTAGAAGTGGGAATGTTAGGGCATATGGTAATTCTATGCTTAACTTTCTGAGGAACTGCCAACCTGTCTTCTACAGTAGCTGCACCATTGTATCTTCCCACCAGCAATGAATGAGTGTTTCTCCATATCCTCTCCAATGTTTATAATTTTCTGTTTTATTTTTTATTTTTTTTAATATAACATATATACATTAAAGTGATAACTCTCAAAGTGCAATTTATCAAGTAGGTAGAGAGCAAATTTCAAGGAATGTTATGGGTTACCATTCCACATTTTCAGTTATTTCCTTTTTATGAAATATAACATATATACAGAAAGGTGATAACTTTCCAAGTATAATTTAACAAGTAGCTATAGAGGAAATTTCAGAGAATGTTATGGCTTACAGTTCCACCATTTCAGTTCTTTCCTTCTAGCTATTCTAATACCTTAGCAACTAAGATAAAAAATCACGCAAACATCCAGTATTTTTAATCTTTTGTTAAATTCTATCTTGTCTGTTGCTACCCCTTCCTCTAGTTTAATCATTTTCTCGATCTTCGGGATGTCTAGGCAGTGACCACACTAATTTGTTCTTGTTGAAAAGGGGTGTCAACATTATGGGAAGGGGGCTGCATCTGGTTGATGTTCCTGAAGAGGCTATTGCCTCTGGGTTTTGGGACTTATGTGGCAAAGGAATGCTCTAGAGGAGTTAAGTTTCTGAAAAATAAACTTAGTGAGTGAAACTTTTATAGGCTTTCAGGGATCAGGATATTCTTTAGGGTTTTCAGTAATACTGTTGATTAGGGCTTGGCTTACTGTGGCCATTTGAGATATCGAGCTGAAGCTTACATAAGAGTAACCTCCAGGACAGCCTCTCAACTCTATTTGAAATTTTTAGCCACTGAAACCTTATTCCGTTGTCTGTCTTTTTCCTCTTTTGGTCAAAAAGGCATTCTCAATCCTTCAATGCCAGAATTAGGCTCATTCCTGGGAGTCATGTCCCACATCGCCAGGGAGACTGACTCCCCTGGGAGTCCTGTCCCATGTAGGGGGAGGGTGATGAATTTATTTGCAGAGTTGGGCTTAGAGAAAGGCCACATCTAAGCAACAAAAGAGGTTCTCTGGAGGTGACTCCTAGGCATAAGTACAGGTGGGGTTTTCCTCCCTTTTATAGCCATAAATTTCACTAGAGCAACTGTTAAAATCAAGGGCTTGACTTATTAAGTAGGGGATTCCTGATTTCACATAGCATATGTTCTGTCCAAGATAAACAATCAATGTCTCACATTATCTTCACTTAGTTGTACAATGATCATCACTCTCCATTTTTAAATGCAATTTTAATTGAGATATAACCCACATAACATACAGTCATTCAAAGTATACAGTTGTTCACAGTATTGTCATATAGTTGTGTTTTCATCACCACAATCAAACTTTGAACATTTTCATTACTCCAAAAAATAAAATGAAAACTAAAATAAAAAGGAATATCCAAGACATCCCATTCCCCTCCTCCTCCCATTGTTCATCTACTTTTTTTAATAGTTTGCGATATATACATACACCCTACAGTCATCCACAGTGTACAATCAGTTATTCACAGCACCATCATAGTTGTGTATTCATCACCAGAATCAATTTCTGAAACTTTTCCTTACTCAAAAATAAAAATAGAAGCAAAAACATCCAAATCTTTCCATCCCCTCCATCCCACCCTATTGTTCACTTAATTTTTGTCCCCATTTTTCCACTCATCTGTCCACATACTGGATAAAGGGAGTGTGAGCCACGTTTTCAGTCACATAGTCACACTATGCAATCTACAAAGTCATACAATCATCTTCAAGAATCAAGGTCACTGGGTTGCAGTTTGACAGCTTCAGGTATTTCCCTCTAACCATCCCAGCACACTGAAGACTAAAATTTCATATCTATGTAGCACATAGGAATACCCTCCAGAGTGACCTCTCAACTCCATTTGAAATCTCTCAGCCACTGGAACCCTACTTTGCTTCATCTCTCTTCCCCCTTCTGGTCAAGAAGATCCTCTCAATCCCACAGTGCTGGGTCCAGGCTCACCTCCAGGACATTTCCTGCATTGCCAGGGGGATTCACACCCCTGGGAGTCACCTCCCATGTAGGGCGGAGGGCAGTGAGTTCACCTGCTGAGAGGGCTTAGAGAGAGAGAGGGGGCACATCTGAGCAACAGAGGCTGTGGCAGGTGGGGTTGGGGGGACTCCTAGGCCCAATTGTAAGTGGGCTTAGCCTCTCCCTCCCAGCCTCACAGGGGAAGGCCCCCAGATTGAGGGCTCGGCCCACTAAATTGGCAGTTCTCAATGTTTGCAGGAAAATCAGCAATAGCCCCAGGTGGGGAAGTCCAACACCTCTGCATTTCTCCCCAGCTCCTGGGGGTGGGGGATGGGGGGTGGTGGGACACACATACACTTTTACTCTCTGCCCATGTCACTCTGGGATGTGTTGGGATTTCACCCCAGCCTGTACAAACTCACCAAATCCTACTTCCCATTCACCGTTGTTGGTGTTCAAACAAACTGATAGTACAAGTTAAATTATCTAGTGTGCTATAGGAAATATAGATCCTTCACCAGATAAACATCTCCTCCCTTGGTCTTGCACAAAAGTTGTAGTTTTAAAACCCAGTCAGTATTGTCCTTTACCCTTGGGCCTTATTTGCCTTAGTCCTAACCAGATCCTCTTCGTTCATATCTCTAAAGTCTGAATTCTTTTTCAGCTCTTTCAACAGTTGCCGTATGGGGTAATATTGACATTTATAGCCGCCAAGTTTTATCTCCGAGTCTCGTGTGTCACACAGGTACCCAAAGTTCCAGAGACTGACCAGGTTATACACAAGGAGCTCAGCATCTCAGTATTTAGAGATAACCATTACAACTCAGGAATAGATGTGACTGCTGTAAGAGCTTACAATCTGGGAACGATTGCAATAAGCATTTCCCTGATAAGCTGTGCCCTAAGATTCAGTTTTCAGAGTTTACACATTATAGTTAGTCCATGTTAGTGAGGCATTATAATGTTTGTCCTCTCATTTCTGGTGTGCTTCACTCAAAATGCTGTACTCAAGATCCATTCATCTGTTGCATGTCTCACAACTTCATTTCTTCTTGCAGCCACTCAATTTTCTATTGTGTGCATATACCACAGTTCACCATTCTGTTCATCAGACAATGTACTCTTAGGCCACCTCCATCTATTGCAAATAGTGAATACTGCCACCATATATACCAGTGCCTAAATGTCCATTTGTGTCCCTGCTCTCCGATCTTCCAAATATATGCCTTAAAACGCCCACATACCTAGCTTCTTGTGGGACCTCCATACTGTCCTCCAGATAGGCTACACCATTCTACTTCCCACCAACAGTGAATACATACAGCTCTCTCTCCAAGGTCTCCCCAACACATGTGTACCTTTGTTTATTTTTTTCCCCTGCAATTTTATGGGGATATATTCAAATACCATACAATCATCCACAGTGTACAGTCATTTACAGTATCATATGGTTGTGTATTCGTCACCACAGTTAGCAGTTACATATGTTCCTTACCTCCTCCCAAAAAAAGAATTGAAACAAAAGAATAATAAAAAGGATAAAAGGAAAAGTAAAAAATAGCATAAAATACAGCAGTAAGATCAGTCACCACCACTACTGCCAAGAATCCTGTACCCCTCCCCCTTACCCCTCCCTCCCAAACGTTCAGCTTTGGTATATTGCCCCTGTCATGTTTAATGGGAGCATGCTACAATGTTATTGTTGACCCCAGACTCAGTTGCATTGGTTACATTCTTTCCCTCAATATCCTTCCTTTTCAACATCCCACAAGGTTACCATTCATCCATTCTATCCCGTGTAAAGACATTTTTATTTAGTCACCATCACTGGCCACTCTAGGTTTCACCAAGCTATACAGACCCAGTCTCTATTGTCCATCTTTCCCTCTGATATCACACATGCCCCCAGCCCTCCTCCCTCAACCCCACTCACAGATGTCCTTGGTCAGTGCAGCTACAATACTGTGCTACCATCATACAGCACTGCACTCTCTATTTCTGAATCCACACAGTCAATCCTGTTGAACATTCTATAATCCTTCAGCATGAAGTGCCTGATCTCTAACAACTTTCTATCTCCTGATAACCTGTGTTCTCAGCTTTAACTCTCAAAGTTTGTTCATTAATGTTAGTTCATATTAGTGAGACCATACAGTATTTGCCCTTTTGTTTCTGGCTTACTTTGCTCAACATAACATCCTCAGGGTTCATCCATGTTATTAAATGTTCCATGACTTTGTTCTGTCTTACAGCTGTGTAATATTCCATTGTGTGTGTATACCACAGTTTGTTTATCCACTCGTCCACTGGACATCTGCGCTGTTTGCATCTCTTGGCAATTGTGAATAATGCTACTATAAACATCAGTTTACAAATGTCTGTTCATGCCTTAGCTTTCAGTTCCTCTGGGTATATACCTAGTAATGGAATTGCTGGCTCATATGGCAATTCTATACTTACTTCCTGGGGAGCTGCCATACTGTCTTCCAGAGTGGTTGTACCATTCTACATTCCCACCAACAGTGAATAAATGTACCTCTTTCTCTACATCCACTTGTAATTTTCTGTTTTTTGGATAATAGCCATTCTAGTAGGTGTGAGACGATATCTCATTGTGGTTTTGATTTGCATTTCCCTGATAGCCGTGAAATTGAACATGTTTTCATATTTTTTTTGAGCCATTTGTATTTCTTCTTCAGAGAAGTGTCTATCCATGTCTTTTGCCCATTTTTAAATTGAGTTGTTTGTTTTTCTATGGCTGAATTATTAAACCCTTAACTAATATGTGGTTTCCAAATATTGTCTCCCTTGTGTAGGCTGCCTTTTCACTTTTCTGACAAAGTTCTTTGATGTACAAAAGTGTTTAATTTTGAGGAGATCCTATTTATCTATTTCTTCTTTGATTGCTCATGCTTGGGGTGTAAGGTCTAGGAAGCCACCTCCTATCACTAGATCCTTAAGATATTTCCCTACATTTTCTTCTAAAAGTCTTATGATCTTAGCACTAAAGCTTAGATCCTTAATCCATTTTGAGTTAATTTTTGTGTAGTGTCAGAGAGGATTCCTCTTTTTTTCTTCTGGAAATGTATATCCAGTTCTCGAGACACCATTTTTTAAAGAGGCTGCTCTGTCCCAGTTGTTTTGCCTTGACTGCCTTATCAAAGATCAAATGTCCATAGATGCAAGAGTCTGTTTCTGAACACTCAATTCAATTCCATTGGTCAGTACATCTATCTTTATGCCAGTACCATGCTGTTTTGACCACTATTGCTTTTTAGTATGCTTCAAAGTCAGGTAGTAAGAGACCTCCCACTTCCTTTCTCTTAAGATATTTTTGGCTATTCAGGGCACCTTGCCCTTCCAAATAAATTTTGTTATTGGTTTTTCTATTTCTGCAAAGTAAGTTGTTGGGATTTTGATTGGTATTGCATTGAATCTATAAATCAGTTTCAGTAGAGTTGACATCTTAATTATATTTAGTCTTCCAATCCATGAACACAGTATGTTCCATTTTTAGGTCCTGTTCAATTTCTTTTAGCAGCTTCTTGGAGTTTTCCTTGTATAGGTCTTTTGTGGCTTTCATTAAGCTTATTCCTAAATACTTGATTTTTTTTGTTGCTATTGTAAATGGATTTTTTTTAAATTTCTTCCTCTTGTTGCACATTACTTGTGGATGAGAACACTACAGATTTTTGTATGTTGATCTTGTACCTGCCACTTTGCCATATTCGTTGATTAGCTCTAATAGCTTTGCTGTAGATATTTCTGGATTTTCTACATATAGAATCATGTCATCTGCAAAGTTTTACTTATTCTTCTCCAACTTTGATGCCTTTGTTTTCTTTTTCTTGCCTTATTGCTCTTGCTAGAACTTCCAGCACAATGTTGAATAACAATGGTGACAGTGGGCATCCCTGTCTTGTTCCTGATCACAGAGGGAGAGTTTTCAGTCTTTCCCCATTGAGTATGATGTTAGCTGTGGGTGTTTCATATATTGCCGTTATCATATTAAGAAAGTTTCCTTCTTTTCCTGTCCTTTGGAGTGTTTTCATCAAGAAAGGATGTTGAATTTTGTCAAATGCCTTTTCTGCGTTGATCAAGATGATCATGTGGTTCTTCCATTTTGATTTATTGAGTGGTGTATTATATTAATTGATTTCCTTATGTTGAACCAGCCTTGCATACCTGGAATAAATCCCACTTCATCATGGTGCATAACTCTTTTAATGTGCTGCTGGATTCAATTTGCAAGTATTTTGTTGAGGATTTTTGCGTCTTTATTAATTAAAGAGATTGGTCTATAATTTTCTTTTTTTGTGGTATCTTCATCTGACTGGTATTAGGGTGATGTTGGCTTTATAAAATTAGTTAGGTGGCTTTCCCTCTTTTACATTTTTTTTTGAAGAGTTTGAGCAGGATTGGTATTAATTCTTTCTTGAATGTTTGGTAGAATTCACATGTGAAGCCATCTGGTCCTGGGCTTTTCCTTTTTTTGATGACAGAGTCAATCTCTTTATTTGTGATTGGTTTGTTGAGGTCATCTATTTCTTCTTGAATCAATGTTGGTTGTTCATGCTTTTCTAGAAAGTTGTCCATTTCATTTTAGGTTGTCTAATTTATTAGCGTATAGTTGCTCATAGTATCCTCTCATTATCTCCTTTATTTCTGTGGGGTCAGTAGTTATGTCCCCTTTTCTATCAAAGAACCAACTTCTGGTTTTGTTGATTCTCTCTATTGTTTTCCTGTTCTCAATTTCATTAATTTTTGCTCTAACCTTTGTTATTTCTTTCCTTCTGTTTGCTTTGGGATTAGTTTGCTGTTCTTTCTCTAGTTCCTCCAGATAAGCAGTTAATACCTCAATTTTTTCCCCTTTTTCTCTTTCAATATAGGCATTTAGGTCAATAAATTTTCCTCTCAGCATCACCTTTGCTGCATTCCATAAGTTTTTGGTTTTCTTGTTGTTGTTTGCTTTAATATAATTTATTTTTAGTATCAATAATTACATTTTTAAAAGATATCATATTTATAGGTGTCAGTACTACAAATTTATAGCTTAAGGTAGGATATTTAAGTGTAAACACTCTATATACACTTTGCATTATTTATACAATTTTATACACATAACCCTATATATATTATCCAACAATCTCTGGGGAAAATACTTACAATCCATTTGTGTGGATGACAGACAACTGTTTTGAAAAACAGATCAAAATAAAAATATTCCGACTTCTCAAATATACATGGTAGAAATGTAAATACATGAGGATTAATTCTTGAGGAATTCATTACATTTTAAGATATTTAACTCTGTTCCATGCCAGCCATGAGTGACAGTGTGAGAGATTCCAAATGGGGAAAGGATCCTCTACAGACAGCTTTGTTTAAAATGGTTACAAGAAACATATGGCAGTTTTTAAAATCTGACTTCATCTCTTTTGTAGATTCCATTTTCCAAGCCCCCAGACCCACCTGCCAGCCATCTGCAAACATGAGAACCAAATTCAACACCTTCATGATGGCTTCTTTCATGAAGCTAACATTTTCTCTTAGCAGACGTTGATCATGAATGGTTGACAAATATCTATAATGAATTTTAACTGATCTAAATCCTTGGCTTCCTTGACTTGATGTCCAAACTCCAGCCCTGTACTGTGAAGAATCATTTTCCTCTTAACAATTAAGGGCTTAAGACTAGCCTTCTGAAGGTCATTAGTGAAGTCATGGGGAACAGAGACCACCTCTGCCATGTCAATCATATCCCAACACAGGCTTCAAGTGTTCACGTCATTGAAACAAGATGGATTTTAGAACTTACATACCAGAATTCATCCCATAAGTTTTGATATGTTGTGTTTTCATTTTCATTTGCCTCAAGGTGCTTAGTGATTTCTCTTGTAATTTCTTCTTTACCCACAGGTTGTCTGAGTGTGTTACTTAGCTGCCATATGTTTGTGAATTTGCCGACCTTCATTCCATTATGGTCTGAGAAGGTGTTTTGTGTAATATAAATTATTTTAAATTTGTTGAGACTTGCTTTATGACCCAGCATGTGGTCTATCTTAGAGAATGATCCATGAGCACTTGAGAAAAATGTGTATCCAGTTGTTGTGGGATGTAGTGTTCTATAAATGTTTGTCAAATCTAAATCATTTATTGTAGAATTCAGTGTCTCTGTTTCCTTATTGATCCTCTGTCTAGATGTTCTATCCATTGGTAACAGCAGTGTATTGAAGTCTCCAACTATTATTGTAGAAGCTTCTACTTCTCCCTTGAGTGTTGACAGTGTTTGCTGCATGTATTTCGGGGTACTCTGACTTGGTGCATAAATATTTATGATTGTTATGTTTTCTTGATGAATTGTCCGTTTTATTAATAGTGTCCTTCTTTGTTTCTGTTAATTGTTTTACATTTGGAGACTAATTTGTCTGATATTAGTATAGCTACTCCCACTTTTTTCTGGTTGGTGTTTGCATGATATATCTTTTTCCAACCTTTCACTTTCAGCCTGTTTTTGTCCTTGTGTCTGAAATGAGTTTCTTGTAGACAGCATATAGATAGGTCTTGTTTTTTAATCCATTCTGCCAGTCTGTGTCTTTTTATTGGGGAGTTTAATCCATTAACACTTAGTGTTATTACAGTAAGGGCAGTACTTTTTTCTATCATTTTGTCTTTGGATTTTATATGTTATGTCTTATTTTTTCCTCTCTCTCTTTTTTTACTCTTCCTGATAATCTTCATTTCTACACTCTTCTCCAAACCTCTCTCATGTCTTTTCCTATCAGACTGTAACACTCCCTTTAGTATTTCTGGTAGCACTGGTCTCTTATTCACAAACTCTCTCAGTGTCTGTCTGAAAATATTTTAATCTCTTCCTCATTTTTGAAGAACAGTTTTGCCAGATATAGAATTCTTGTTTGGCAGTTCTTCTCTTTCAGTATCTTAAATATATACTGTCTTCTCACCTCCATGGTTTCTGCGGAGAAATCTGTACATGGTCTTATCAAGCTTCCCTTGTATGTGATGAATTGCTTTTCTCTTGCTGCTTTCAGAATTCTCTTTGTCTTTGATGCTGGGCAATCTGATCAGTAAGTGTCTTGGAGTAGGTCTACTGGGGTCTATTCTGTTTGGGATGCACTTTACTTCTTGAATCTCTAATTTTCTGTCTTTCATAAGAGTTGGGAAATTTTCAGTGATTATTTCTTCTTTTATTCTTTCTGCCCCTTTTCCCTTCTCTTCTCCTGGGACACCCATGACATGTATATTCATGTGCTTGTTGTTGTCATTCAGTTCCCTAAGACCCTTCTCATATTTTCCCATTCTTTTCGCTATCTGTTCCTTTATGTGTAGGCTTTTAGATATTCTGTCTTATAGTTCACTTATCCTTTCTTTTGCCTCTTCAAATCTGGTGGTGTAAGTTTCCACTGTGTTTTTAATTTCTTCTATTGAGACTTTCACTCCCATAAGTTCTGCCATTTGCTTTTTCATACTTTCGAGTTCCTCCTTATGTTTGCCCAATATCTTCTTTATATCTTTCATCTCTTTAGCCATATCTTCCCTCAGCTCATTGAATTGATTTTGTAAATTTAATTTTATTGAGATGGTTCACATACCATATAATTATCCAAAGATCCAAAGTGCATAATCAATTGCCCACAGTACCGTCATACAGCTATGCATTCATCACCACAATTAATTTATTTTCAGTTTTTAGAACATTTTCATTACTCCAGAAAAGAAAAAGAAAAAAAAAAAAAGATAACTCAAATCTTCCCATATCCCTAACTACCCCCTCCCCTTCCACTATTGATTCATAGTATTGATATAGTATATTTGTTACCATTGATGAAAGAATGTTAAAATACTAACTGTAGTACATATTTTGCAATTGGTATATATTTTTCTTATATACCCCTCTATTATTAACTTCTAGTTACAGTGTCATACATTTGTTCTAGTTCATGAAAGAGATTACTAATATTTGCATAGTTAATCATGGAAATTGTCCACCATAAGGTTCACTGTTTTATACATTCCCATCTTTTAACCTCCAACTTTCCTTCTAGTGACATACATGATTCTAAGCTTCCCCTTTCCACCTCACTTACACACCATTCAGCACTGTTTGTTATTCTCACAATGTGCTACCATCACTTCTGTCCATTTCCAAACACTTAAGTTCAACCTAGTTGAACATTCTGCTCATAATAAGCAACTACTCCCTATTCTTTAGTTTCGTTCTATTTCCTGGTAAATTATATTTCACATCTATGAGTTTACATATAATTAGTTCATATCAGTGAGACCTGCAATAGTTATCCTTATATGTCTGACTTATTTCACTCAATATAGTGCCCTCAAGTTTTCTTCATCAACCCATATTTTTTAAGACTGTTTTGTTCACCCACCATACTTTCCATCCTAAGTAAACAATTGATGGTTCCCTGTATAGTCACATATTTATGTATTCACCACCATCACCACTATCTATATAAGGACATTTCCATTTCTTCCACAGGGAAGGAGGAAGAGTCAAAGAAGGTAGAGAGACCAAAGAAAAAGAAAAAGGGAGAAAAAAATGACAGCTAAAAAGCAACAAAAGGAAAGATAGAATTAAACTAAAGTAGAATAAAAGAGTCAGACAACATCACCAATGCCAAGAGTCCCATACCCTTCCCTAATGTTCCCCTCTTAAAGGCATTTAGCTTTGGTATATTGCCTTTGTTACATTAAAGGAAGAATAATACAATGTTTCTGTTAACTATAGTCTCTAGTTTGCATTGACTGTACTTTTTTTCCCCAATACCACCCTATTTTTACTACCTTGCAAAGTTAACATTCATTTGTTCTCTCTCATGTAAAAACATTTGTACATTTTATCACAATTGTTGAGCACTCTAGTTTTCACTGAATTATACAGTCCAAGTCTTTATCTTTCCTCTTTCCTTCTGGTGTCCCACATGCTCCTAACCTTCCGCTTTCATTGAATTTATTTTTTACTTGATTTTTGAATTGATTTAGGAGATCTGTTTGGTTATTAGTTGCTTCAATTCCTGTATTTTAGTTGAAGTGTTAGTTTGTTCCTTTGGCTGGTCCATATTTTGCATTTCCTAGTGTGGCTTGTTAGCTTAAGCTATCTGGGCATCTGGTTTTTTTGATTAATGTATTCTGGAGCTTATTCTGGTTTTGTTCTCTATCTGTTCTTTGACATTCAGTTCAACTTATTCTAGACCTCTACCATAAAATCTGTTTATTGATCAGAGTTTTTCACCTCTTATTTTTCTGGTTCTTGCTCTGCCTCTATGTAACCTTTTTGTGAGAGAGTCTCCTCTGATTTGATTAACCCCAATCATATTTTCCCAGAACCAACAGGCCCAAGTCTCAGGAGGAGGGTATGGAGTTTCCCTGAGAATAAGGATCCGTGGGTTGTCAGACCCTCCTGTGAAGCCTCTAGACTCTGTGCTTTTCCTGTCCTGTCCAGCAGGTGGTGCTTGTCAACCTGCAGCTCCCCACCAGTGTAAAGAGGTGTCACAGGTGACTGTAATTCCCCCCAGACCTTGTCCTTGTTGGGGGCTTGGGTGACTCATGTTGGTTTCTGTTTTCCAGCCCCTGGGCACACTGAGTTCTCTGAAGAAGGTATGGCCACCTGAGCTGGGCCCCTCCCTCCCCTTTTCTTATGGAAGTATGCCCTTTAGGGAATTTTCTCCCCCAGTAGGCTCATTGCTTTGTCTCTCAGAGCTATCAGCTCTACTCTTGCCTAGGTCCAGTGGCCAATTGCAGATCTTTGAGGCTTTCTGTAATGGGCTACTTAGAATAGTTATTTTTAAAAAAAAAGAAATAAAAAAAGGAAAAGAAAGGCCTTTCCCCAGCCCCTGAGTTTTTTCAGTCCCAGTATAGACTATTTAAAGATAAACCCTCTGAGACAACTTTAACTCCAGTCCTTGCAGGGGGGCCTGATTGACACAGGAGCTCTGATGGACAATTGAAATGCAAAAAGATAAGGAGTTGGAGGGCAAGAGAAGAGGAAACAAGAAACCATAAAAACCTGCTTTTTCAGAGAAAGGCCCCAGCTTCCCAAATTTGTGTATGTGCCCTTCTCCATATTCTGAACACTTCCCACTCCAAAAGTCTCTGTTTTGTTTTCCTTTGTTTTCTTTTTTTCTGTTTTCCCTAGCCCTGTCTCCTCTCTGTCAGGCTGATTGCCCCCAGATTCTCTATAGTCTGGTCTCAGTTTATCAGTGGTTGGAGTTTTTAGTCAGCAGTCTGAGTTTGTTAATCAATTCTGCAACTGGGTCTGGGTTGAGCCTCCCTCCCAGTGGTTCCCAGCACAGACTGCTTCCTTCTTCCTCAGGAAACCAACTGCAGAACAGTCTGCTGTGTCTGGCAGGGAGAGGTGTTAGCCCCCTGCCTGGGGAAACATACAAGTTTTGCTGAGATCTCAGCTGCTCCATCCATTCCAGACTGTTGTGTGATGTGTGACTGATCACAGATTTCCCTGAGGTGGCTGTTCCACACAGTTCCTGGCTATCTACCAGCTTCCCCAGTGGAGTAACTAAAACCCACACCTCACCATTCCACCATCTTTCCCTGCCTCCCACTCTTATTTTCCCTGCCTCCCACTCTCCACTTTAAACAATTCTCATGACCCAAAACACCCCAAGGCTCTTATCAGCCCTTATTATTTATCCCTAGTATTTGTGTAGTACTAGTAAGGTATTCCTATTAATTATAGTCCCTAGTATGCTGTTCCAGTTTGCTAATGTTGCCACTTTGCAAAACACCAGGAATGGATTGGCTTTTATAAAGGGGGTTTATTTGGTTACAAAGTTACAGTCTTAAGGCCATAAAATATCCAAGGTAAGGCATCAACAAGAGGGTACCTTCACTGAAAGATAGCCAATGGCATCTGAAAATACCTGTTAGCTAGGAAGGCATGTATCTGGCATCTGCTTGCTCCCAGGTTGCATTTCAAAATGGCATTCTCCAAAAATGTTGCTCTTTGGACATTTTATCCTCTCTTAGCTGCAGTTCCTCTTCAAAATATCACTATCAGATGCTCTGAGGTCCTTCTGTCTGTGAATTCCTTTATCCAGTGATCCAATTAACACCCACCCTGAATGGGCAGGGTAACACCCCCATGGAAATTATCCAATCAAAGGCCTTGCCCACAGTTGATTGAATCACATCTTCTTGGAAACAATCGATAGGTTCCAACCTAATCAACACTAATACATCTACCCCCCACAAGACTGCATCAAAGAACATAGCATCTGGGGGGACATAATACATCCAAACTGGCACATATGCTATAGGTAGTTTTTCCCATATACCACTCTGTTGTTAACTATTTGTACCAGTGTCATACCTCAGAAGTATATCATGTAAGCACTTATTTATATTTGTAATGCACATGCCTTTAAACAACCCCTTTCAATCATGTTCGCCTTCAGTGCAGCTCTGATACTTATAATCCCATTAATGAACAATCATCATCTCTGTTCATTCCCATAACTTTAAATTCACCCTCAATGAAATATCTGAATATATTAGGTTATCATTCCCCCTTCACTAGCTTTTGTCTATCTCTAGGTCCCCTATATTCTACATTATAAAACACTGATTTTATATTTTTCACAGAGTTCACATTAGTGGTAACATATAATATCTCTCCTTTTGTGTCTGGCTTATTTCACTCAGCATTGTATTTTGAAGGTTCATCCATGTGTATACACACACACACACACATACACACACACACACACCAACCACATTTTGTTTATCCACTCATCTATTGACATTTGGATTGTTACCATCTCTTGGCAATTGTGAATAATGCCACTATGAACATCACTGTGCAACTATTTGTGTCATTGCTTTCAGATTTTCTGGGTATATCCCAAGAAGTGGAATTGCTGGTTCATAGGGTAACTCGACATCTAGTTTCCTGAGGAACTGCCAAAATGTCTTCCAGATTGGCTGTACCATTATACAGTCCCACCAGGAACGAATAAGAGCCCCAATTTCTCCAGGTCCTCTCCAGCATTTGTGGTTTCCTGTTTGTTTAATGGCAGCCATTCCTACAGGTGTGAGATGATAGCTCATTGTGGTCTTGATTTGCATCTCCCTAATAGCTAGGGAAGATGAACATTTTTTTCTTTTTCCTTTTTTTTTTTAGCCATATATATTACCTCTTAAGAGAAACATCTTTTCATATCTTTTGCCCATTTTATAATTGGGCTGTTTGTACTACTATTGTTGAGTTGTAGGAAATCTTTATATAAGCAGAATATCAGTCTCTAATCAGATACGTTTTCCAAATATTTTCTCCAATTGAGTTGGCTACCTCTTCATCTTTTTGACAAAGTCTTTTGAGGTGAAGCAGCTTTTGATTTTGAGACATTGCCATTTATCTACTTTTTCTTTCATTGCTTGTTCTTTGGGTATAAGGACTAAGAAGCTTCCTCCTATTACTAGGTCCTGATGATGTTTCCCTATATTATCTTCTAAGAGTTTTATGGTGATCTCTTATATTGAGATCTTCCATTCACTTTGAATTAATGTTTGTGTATGGTGTGAGGTAGAGGCCCCCTTTTAGTCTTTTGGATATGGATATCTAGTTCTCCCAGCACCATTTGTTTTAGAGACTGTTCTATACCAGTTTAGTGGACTTGGGGGCCTTATCAAAACTCAGTTGAACACAGATCTGGGGGCCTATTTCTGAACCCTCAATTCCATTCCATTGTTTAATATGTCTACTTTGTGCCAATACCTTTGATTTCTTTTGTTAACATCATTTTGTAATTTTCTGGATAGAGGTCTTTTACATCCCTGGTTAAGGTTATTCCTAGGTAGTTGATTTTATTTTAGTTGCTATTGTGAATGGAATTTTTTCTTGATTGCTTCTTCAGTTAGGTCATAGCTAGTGTATATGAACATTACTTTCATGCATTAATCTTGTATCCAGCCACTCTGCTGAATCTATTAGCTCAAGTAGCTTCATTGTCAATTTCTCAGGATTTTCCAAACATAAGTTCTTATCATCTGCAAATAATGACAGTTTTACTTCTTCCTTTCCTATTTGGATTCCTTTTATTTCTTTGTGTTGGAGAATTGCTCTGGCTATAATTTCTAGTACAATATTGAATAATAGTGGTGAAAATGGGCATCCTTGTCTCATTCCCAATTAAAGGGAGAAGGCTTTCAATCTCTCACTGTTGAGTGCTGTGCTGGCTGTGGGTTTTTCATATATGTCCTTTATGATATTGAAGAAGTTTCCTTCAATTCCTATATTTTGAAGTGTTTTATCAAAAAGGATGCTGAATTTTGTCAAATGCTTTTTCAGCAGCTATCAAGAAAATCATTTGATTTTCCCCTTTCAATTGTTAATGTTTGTATTACATTGATTTTTCTAATGTTGAACCACCCTTGCATGCCAGGAATTATCCCCACTTGGTTGAGGTGTGTATTTCTTTTAATATTTATTTGGATTCAATTTTCAAGTGTTCTGTTGAAAATTTCTGCATGTTTATTCTTCAGGGAAATTGGCCTGTGGTTTTCCTTTCTTGTAGTATCACTATCTGGTTTTGATATTAGAGTGATATTAGCTTCATAAAATGAGTCACGTACTTTTACTTCAGTTTTTTTTTGTTTGTTTGTTTTTTTAAAGAGCTTGAGCAGGTATGGTGTCAATTCTTTTTGGAAAATTTGTTAAAATTCTCCTGTTAAGCCATCTGGCCCTGGGCTTTTATTTGTAGGTAGATTGTTGATGAATGATTTGGTCTCTTGACTTTGGATTGGTTTGTTGAGGTCTTCTATTTCTTTGGGTCAGTCTAGATTGTTCATGTGTTTCCAGGAAATAGTCCATTTCCTCTAGGTTGTCTAGTTTGTTGGCATACAGTTATGCATAGTTTCCTCTTATGATTTTTTTTTATTTTGAAATAAATTCAAAGTTATATGAGCAGTTGCAAAAACAATACTAGCCCCATACACAGAATTCCATCATACCCCGACCCCCTCCCCCAATAGCTCAATCCACCAACTTTAACATGCTGTCACATCGCTATTTCTTTCCCTCCCTCCCTATCATCCATCATCTATTGCTCTGTCTTCTGAACATATGAGAGTTAGCTGCACATATCCTTGAACATACACTATAATTCACATATACACTTCGCATGAACAAGAACATTCTTTTATGCAATCCCATTAAGTGCAGCTAAGAAGTACAAGAGATTCAACATTGATACAAAGCTTATATTCTATATTTCCTTTTCCTTATGTCTCAACTGTCTCCCTTTGAGCCACCTGTCCTCTATACTCCAGTCCCATCCAAGTTCATCCTTAGCATTCAATTGTCATCTAGTTAGACTGTCTTTTTTCTTTTTTTTTCAATTGTGGAAATATATACAGCCTAAATCTTCCCATTCCACCCCCTCCCTAGCCTTTCATTAGTGGGATTAATCACGTTTAGAATGTTGTAATGCTCTTTCCCACCATCCATTACTAGAGATTTCCCTTCACCTCAAACAGCAACCCTACACTCATTTCTTAACTCCCCATTGCCCCTTCCCCCATTTCTCTTAACCCAAACTCTAGTTTTCATCTCTATGGTTATATTCTCTGATAATTTCTTTGTGTTTACTGTGGGGCTTAAAATTAACCTCTCAAATCCATATCAATCTTTTTTTTCTTTGATACCACCTTCACTTCAATAGGACACATAAACTATGTTCCTATACTCCTTCATTCCCCCACCTTTATATAGTCTTCTAAAATTACATATTTTACATTGAGTTCAAAACCACTGATTTGTCATTAGAGTTTGTGTATTTTATATCATGTAGGAAGTAACTAGTGGAATTACAGTTCAAAAATTATTGACTTCTATTTCTATTCCATTGTGGTTGGAGAATGTGCTTTTTTAATTTCTTGAGGCTTGTTTTATGTCCCAGCTTGTGGTCCCTTCTGGAGAAAGATCTGTGATCACTGGAGAAAAATGAGTGTCCTGGTGATTTGGGATGTAAGTTACTATATATGTCAGTTAAAATTCTCTATATCTCTTTCTCCTTTCCCTGTCTCTCCGCCGGCAGGGCTCCCCTCAGAATCTGAAGTAGGGCAGGTCTTTCATCAGCAAAGTCTCTCAGCATTTGTTTGTCTGTGAAAAATTTAAGCTCTCCCTCAAATTTGAAGGAGAGTTTTGCTGGATATAGTATTCTTGGTTGGAAATTTTTCTCTCTCAGAATTTTAAATATGTCATGCCACTGCCTTCTTGCCTCCATGATGGCCGCTGAGTAGTCACTACTTAGTCTTATGTTGTTTCCTTTGTATGTGGTGAATTGCTTTTCTCTTGCTGCTTTCAGAACTTACTCCTTCTCTTCAGTATTTGACAGTCTAGTCAGAATATGCCTTGGAGTGGGTTTATTTGGATTTATTCTATTTGGAGTTCACTGGGCATTTATGCTTTGTGTATTTATATTGTGTAGAAGGTTTGGGAAGTTTTCCCCAACAATTTCTTTGAATACTCTTTCTAGACCTTTACTCTTCTCTTCCCCTTCTGGGACACCAATGAGTCTTAAGTTTGGATGTTTTATTTTATCTATCATATCCCTGAGATCCATTTCAATTTTTTAGATTTTTTTCTCCATTCTTTCTTTTGTTCTTTCATTTTCTGTTCTGTGGGCTTCTAGGACACTGAGATGTTGTTCAGCTTCCTCTAGTCTTGTATTGTGAATATCCAGAGTCTTTAATTTGGCCAACAGTTTCTTTTATTTCTGTAAGATCTTCTATTTTTTATTTACTCTTGCAATGTCTTCTTTATGCTCTTCTAGGGTCTTCTTTATGTCATTTATATCCTGGGCCATGGTCTTCTTGATGTCCTTTAAATCCTTTGCCATGTTTTCATTCCTCGATTGTAGTTCTTTGATTAATTTTGCGAGGTATAGTGTATCTTCCGATATTTTGATTTGTGTGTTTGGAGTTGGATTCTCCATATCTTCTGGTTATATCATATGCTTTAAGATTTTCTGTTGTTTTTGGCCTCTTGGCATTTGTTTTGCTTGATAGGGTTCTTTCAAGTTGTAAAGAAAAAGGGATATTGATCTAATTTTTCAGGAACACAGTTTAGTGACGTACATTTTCTCTAACTAAGTAGCAGATAGTGTCTGTGAGTCACCTATATCCCTCAAGTCAGTTCTCAACCTTGTTCCCGTGGTGTGTGGGGAAATGATTCTTGTGTGTTCAGTTGGAGAACTCAGTTTGGGTGTGTTGCTGGAGCTGTCCGCCCTGAATGTGGGGCATGTGTATGGGTGTCCAGGGAGGAAGGGCAGTTTTAATGTTGAAATCCCCCAGGATCCTGGAGATTCAAGGCCACCACATGAGTCTAAGCCTTCATTTCAGTTCAGCCCCGGACCCTCTCTCTTACTGAACCACAAACCACTGGACTTGGCATAGCGTCCCTGGGTTCTCTGAGTAGATCCCCCCTCCCAGCCGCACTCCTCCAGGAGCTCAGCCGAGGGAATGCCGTGCTATGTCACCAGTGCGCGCCGTCCCTCAAGGGAAGCCCTGGGCCGCTGGGCTGTGCAGCGGCACGCTGTCAGCCTGAGGCAAAAATGGCCAAACGGGGCTTCTTAGCCCCCTCCTCCTTGCACTGTTCCTCCTTCCCAGCTCCAGGACAACTGGCAGGGCTCTGGGCTGTGGGCACGCCCCGGGCAGGAATTTAATCAGCCCTCCAGGGGGCCAGCTGCTAGCCACGGGGTTTCTTTCTGCTTCTGGCTCTCCCCTCCATTCCCTCAGACCCAAGGGTATCTGCTGCTGGCTATCTTCCTGGCCAGACACCAAGAGGCCGGCCCAGCCCCCTCTTGCTGTGTTTTACTGCATGGTTCCCACAATCACAGCTGGAGCCACTCCTGGGTTTTTCCCTTTTTTTTTTTTTTTTAAAGAGCCAGTCGGTCTCCAAACACTGAACCCTGGCTTCCCCAGCCCGCCGTGTGGCTGCGGGTCTTCCAGCCAGCTTACTCACTCATTTCAGAATGCCGACTCCCATTTTCACCAAGTATATGGCCCCTCTGGAGCTAGGAGCCCTCATCCAGCTGGCGCATTGCTGTAACTGGTATTCTAGGTCACTTTCTGGTTTTTAGCTAGTGTTTTTCATGGAGGCATTTTTTTCGCTTTGTCTCAGCTAGCCGCCATCTTAGTTTCTCCTCTTATGATTTTTAAAAATTTCTTTGGGATCCATAGTAATGATCCTACTCTCATTTCTGATTTTGTTTATTTTGGTCTTCTCTCTTTTTCACTTTGTCATTCTAGCTAAGGATTTGTCAATCTTGTTGATCCTCTCAAAGACAGGGATTTATTTATTCTATTTTTTTGTTCTCCAGCTGATTTATTTCTGTTTTAGTCTTTATTTCTTTTCTCTACTTGATTTAGAGTTAGTTTGCTGATCATTCTCTAACTTCTTCAGTTGTTCAGTTAGGTCTTTGGTTTTAGTTCCTTCTTCCCTTTTGATGAATGCATTTAAAGCTATAAATTGCACCCTAGCACTGCCTTCACTGCATCCCATAGATTTTGAAATGTTGTTTTCTCATTTTCATTCATCTCTAGATATTTGCCAATTTCTATTGCAATTTCTTCTTTGAACAACTCATTGTATAGGAGTGTGTTGTTTAACCTCCATATATTTGTGAAAGTTCTGGTTCTTTGGTGGTTGTTGATTTCTAGTTGAATTCCATTATGATCAGAGAATATGCTTTGAATAATTTCAATCTTTTCATATTTATTAAGACTTGTTTTGTGTCTCAGCATAAGATCTACCATTGAATGTTCATGAGCGCTAGAGAAGAATTTGTGTCATGATACTTTGGGATGTAACCATCTATATATATCTGTTAAGTATATTTCATTGTCACATTGTTTAGGTTCTCAATTTCCTTGTTGGTTCTCTGTCTAGTTCTATCTATAGAAGAGAGTGGTATATTGAGTCTCCCACTATTATTGTAGAAACATCTATTGTTTCATTCAGTTTAGCCAATGTTTGTCTCATGTACTTTGGAACTCCTTGATTGTGTACATAAACCTCTATGTTTGTTTATTCTTGGTGATTGTCCCTTTTATTAATATATAGTGTCTTTCTTTGTCTCTTATGACATCTTTGCATTTAAAGACTATTTTTTTCCTGATATTAGTATGGCTACCCCTGCTTTCTTTTGGCTGCAGCTTGTGTGGAATATTTGTTTCCATCCTTTCACTTTATTCTCTTTGTGTTACAGGGTCTAAGATGAGTCTATTGTAAACAGCATATCGATGGGTCATACTTTTTAATCAATTCTCATAGTCTACCTTTTAAATGGGGAGTTTAATCCAGTCACAATGTTATTACTGTGAACACAGTTCTTGAACCAGCCATATTATCCTTTGGTGTTTAATTTTCAGATCTTTACCCTACCCTCTTTTTTTTCCCCTTTAAGTTACCCCCACTAATATTCTTTAGTTGTGTGCCCTTTTTCAAACCTCTCTCTCCTTTCTTTTTTTCCCAGCCTGTACAGCTCCCTTTAATATTTCCTTCAGGGCAGGTCTCTTATTAACAAATTCTGTCAGCATTTGTTTTTGAAAATTTTAACCTCTCCCTCAATTTTGAAGGAGAGCTTTGCTGGGTAAAGAATTCCTAGTGCCAATTTTTCTCTTTGGGGATCTTAAACATATCACACCACTGCCTTCATACCTCCATGGTGCCTGCTGAGTAGTCAGTGCTTGGTCTTATGTGGCTTCCCTTGTATGTGATGAATCGCTTCTGTCTTGCTGCTTTCGGGACTTTCTCCTTCTCTTTAGCATTTGCCAATCTGATTCGTATATGTCTTGGAGTGGGTCTATTTGGGTTTATTCTATTTGGAACTCGTTGGGCTTCTTTTATTTGAATATTTATGTCATTTATTAGGGTTGGGAAGTTTTCCCCAACTATATCCTCATTTATTTTTTTCTAGTCCTTTACTCATATCTTCTCCTTCTGGGACATCAATGATTCTTATTTTGGGCACTTCATGTTGTCCATCATTTCCCTGAGATCCCTTTCAATTTTTTTTTTTATTATTTTCACTATTAGTTCTTTTGTGTGTTCACATTCAATGCCCTGTCTTCTAATTCACTTATTCTTTCTTTTGCCTCTTCAAATCTACTGTTGTGTGTCTCTAGTATATTTTTAATTTGATCTGCAGTACACTTTATTTCCATAAGATCTGCTATTTTTTTTTAATTTACTCTCTCAAATTCTTCTTTATGCTTGTCTAGAGTCTTCTTGATGCCTTAGTTTACCCATTGAAGTTGTTTTGGAGATTTGTATGTACTTCTTTGATTAACGGCTCCAGGTTCTGGTCTTCTCCAGCTTTTTTGGTCATTTGGCTTGTCAGTATCTTCTTGGGTCTTCATATGCTTTGTGATTTTTTGTTGGCCTCATGGCATTTGATTATCTTGATAAGGTTATTTTGAGATATGCAGGATTATTTGAACATTTATCTATAATTTGGCAGAGCTACAGCTTGCTGGAGTGCACTTTTCCTGGCCTTACAGCAGATGGCACTCTTGAGCCACCGCTTACTCTGAAGCCAGTTTTCCCCCAACTTAGCTATGCATTGTATGGGGTCCAAACCAGGTTGAAAACCAATAAAAACACCAGTTCTCCTGTGCACTAGGACTGCCAGTCCTGGGGGTAGAGGGTGGGCCCTGTGCAGGCAACAGGGTGTATGCTTAAGGGCTCAGAGAGTCTGCTAATTCCTGGGCCTCCTAATGGACCACTCTCAAACTGTGGGGCTGTGTGTCTCTCCCCCTAGATCAAATGCACCCAGTCCCTGTCTGTCACATGCTCACAAGCCCCTGTTGTTGAGGAAGGGCTCCTTGTACTTCTGTGCATAGCCCTCACTTCTCTCCACCTCCTGCCCATGCATACTGTGGGTTTCTGTGGAGGAAGAATAAATGCAGTCACCACAAGTCCACTGAATCCCAAGTTCACTCATGGGTCTCCTGGCTATGGGACTGTGAAGGGTTATCTCCCAAGCCAACTGCTGAAATCATTGCATGGGGCATGGAAAGCTGCTCCTTCTCATGCTTAGCATCTGGCTTCAGCTATCAGTCCCTTGTACTGGTCACACTCACCCTGTCCTTTCAGGTGCAGTCTCTCTGCCTCTCCATCCAAGTTCCCACCATGCATTGTAGAGTTTCCTTTCCAGTTGGTCATAACCTGGAACTGCTGTTCTGGGTGCTTTCTGCCCCTTCTCTAGTCTCTTTCATGGAGAAGTTTGCTCTGCCTCTCTTTTTCCACCACCTTCCCTCTGTTGTTATTTTAATGGCTATTATTTTTTTTTAAAATGTCATTGTGGTTTTGATTTTGCATTTCCCTAAAAGCTAGTGATGTTTAACTTCTTTTTATGTGTTTTAAGCCATTTATATATCTTTGGAGAAATGGCAAAGTCTTTTACCTATTTTTAAAATGGGTTATTTGTCTTTTTATTGCTGAGTTGTAGGATTTCTTTATATATTCTAGGCATTAAACGCTTATCATATATGTGATTTCCAAATATTTTCTCCCATGAGTAGGTTGTCTTTTCACGTTCATGACAGAGTAGTTTGCACAAAAGTTTTTAATTTTGAGGAGGTCCCATTTATCTATTTTTTTCTTTTGTTGCTTGTGCTTTGGGTGTAAAATCTAAGAAATTGTTGCCTACCACAAGTTTATGAAGATGCTTCCCCATATTTTAATCTAAGAGTTTCATAGTTCTGGTTCTTATACTTAGGTCTATACATTTTGAGTTAGTTTTCATATGTCCTGTGAGATAGGGGTCCTCTTTCATTCTTTTGCAAATGTCTTTTGAGTGTTTCCAGGACCAATTTTTGAAAAGACTATTCTTTCCCAATTGAGTGTACTTGGCATCCTTGTAAAGGATCAGTTGGCCATAAATGTGAGGTTGATTTCTAAACCCTCAAGCTGATTTCATGGTTTCTAAACTCTGAAGTTGATCTGATTGGTTTATATATCTCTCCTTGAGCCAGTACCATTCTCTTTTGATCACTGTGGCTTTGTAATATGTTTTTTAATTCCATTTCATTGAGATATATTCACAAACCATGCAATCATCCACAGTGTACAATCAGTTGTTCACAGTACCATTATATAGTTCTGCATTCATCACCATAATCAATTTTTGAACATTTTCATTACCACACACAAAAAAGAATAAGAATAAGAATTAAACTAAAAACATGCAAAACGTCCCATACCCCCCAATCCCTCTTTATTATTCATTTACTTTTTGTCCTCATTTTTCTACTCATCTGTTCATACACTGGATAAAGGGTGTGAGAGCCACAAGGTTTTCACAATCGTATAGTCACACAGTGTAAGCTGTATAGTTATAGTAGTCTTCAAGAATCAAGGCTACTGGGTTGCAGTTCAACAGCTTCAGGTATTCCTTTCTAGCTATTCCAATACACTAAAAACTAAAAAGGGGAAGCTATATAATGCATAAGAACACCTTCCAGAATGACCTCTTGACTCTATTTGAAATCTCTCAGCCACTGAAACTTTGTTTCATTTCTCTTCCCCTTTTTGGTCCAAGAAGGCTTTCTCCATTCCACAATGCCAGGGCCAAGCTCATCACCACTTTTTTTAAAACACCATCAATATCATCCTTTACCCTTTAGTCTGATTTACCTTAGTCCCAATCAAGTCCATTTTTTTCATATCTCTAATTGAAGTCTGATCTCTTTTTTTCAGACTCTTTGACATTTGCTGTATGGGGTAATGCTGACATTCATTGCTGCCAGAATCTGGTTCTGAGTCTCAGGTGTCACACAGGTACCCAAAGTTCCAGGGACTGACCAGGTTACACCCAAAGAGCTCAGCATCTCAGAATTTAGAAACAGCCATTACAACTCAGGAATAGTTGTAACTGATATAAGTTTACAATCGAAGAACCTTTATAATAAGCTTTCTCCTGATAACCTATGCTTTCTGATTTAATTCTCAGAGTTTGCACATTATAATTAGTCCATATTAGTGAGGCATTATAATGTTTTTCTTTCCATTTCTGGTTTATTTCACTCAACATACTGTCCTCAATGTCCATTCACCTCACGACTTCATTCCTTCTTGTAGCAGCTTGATATTTCATTGTATGTATACGCCAGTTTGCCATTCCATTCAACAGTTGATGTACCCTTAGGCCACTTCCATCTACTGCAAATTGTGAATAGGGCCACCATAAACCCTCTGTGCAAATGTCCATTCATGTCTCTCTTTTCAGTTCTTCCAAGTATATACCCAGTAACAGGTTTTCAGGACCATATGGCAATCCCATGCTTAGCTTCCTGTAGAACCACCACATTGCCCTCCAGATGGGCTGCACCATTCTACTTCCCCACCAATGGTGATCAGGTACATCCCTTTCTCTACATTTTCTCCAGCATTTGTATCTCTCTAGGTTTTTTTTAAATGGTTTTATTCACACACCATACATTCCATCCTAAGTAAACAATAAATGGTTCCCTGTATAATGACATAGTTATGCATTCACCACCAATATCTATATGAGGACACTTCCATTTCTTCCACAAAGAAAAAGCCCAAAAAAGAAGAAAACAGAAAAACAAAGAAGAAAGAAAAAAGTAATTAAAAAGCAACAAGAGAAAAAATAAAATACAATAAAAAATTCAGACACCACCACCAATGCCAAGAATCCCATAACCTCCTTTATATCCCCCTCTTATAGACATTTTGCTTTGGTATTTTGCCTTTGTTACAATTAATGGAAGAATATTACAATGTTACTGTTAACTATAGACTCTAGTTTGCATTGATTGTATTTTTCCCCAATACCATCCCATTTTTAACACCTTCCAAAGTTAACATTCATTTGTTATCCCTCATGTAAAAACAGTATTGTATTTGTGCACTTAATCACAATCATTGACCACTCTAGGTTTCACTAAGTTATACCATCCAAGTCATAATCCCCTATCTTTCCTTTTGGTATCCCATATGCTCCTAACCTTCCTCTTTCAACAATACTCGCAGTCATCTTTGTTCAGTGTACTTACAATATAGTGCTACCATCACTCAATATTGTGCTATCCATTTGATCTATACAATCAGTGCTGTTGAACATTGTGCACTCCTTCAACATCAAATGCCCAATCTTTACCCCCTTTCTATCTCCTGGTGTCTTCATTTCTACACTCTTCTCCAAACCTCTCTCTCCTGTCCTTATCTATCTGTCTGTAGCAGTCCCTTTAGTATTTCCTGTAGAGGAGGTATCCTGTTCATGAACTTTCTCAGTGTCTGCTTATCTGTAAATATTTTAAACTCTCCCTCATTTTTGAAGGACAGTTTTGCCCAATATAGGATTCTTAGTTGGCAGTTTTTCTCTTTCAGTATCTTGAATATATAATACCACTGCCTTCTGGCCTCCATGGTTTCTACTGAGAAATCTGCACTTAGTCTTATTGAACTTCCTTTGTATGTAATGGATCACTTTTCTCTTGCTGCTTTCAGAATTCTTTCTTTGTCTTTGACATTTGATAATCTGATTATTAAGTGTCTTGGAGTAGGTCTATTTGGATAAATTCTGTTTGGGGTACACTGCACATCTTGGACCTGTACTTATTTCTTTCATGAGACTTGGAAAATTTTCACTTATTTCCTCCATTATTTTTTCTGCCCCTTTACCCTTCTCTTCTCCTTCTGGGATACCTATAACACACATATTCATGCCCTTCTTGTTGTCATTCAGTTCCCTGTGACCCTGCTCTTTTTTTTTTTTTTTTTTTTATTCTTTTCCTTATCTGTTCTTTTGTGTGTAGGATTTCAGATGTCCTGTCCTCTAGTTCGGTATCCTTTCTTCCTCTCCAAGTCTGCTGTTGTATGTCCCCATTGTGTTCCTCATCTCTTCTTTTGTGCCTTTCATTCCCATAAGTTCTACCATTTGTTTTTTTCAAGCTTACAAATTCTTCTTTATGGTCACCCAGTGTCTTCTTTATATCCTTCATCTCTTTTGTCACATTTTATTTCAACTCATTGTTTTGATTTAGATTTGTTTGAACATCTTGAATTAGTTGTTTCAACTCTTGAATCTCAGTTGAGGTGTTAGTTTTTTCCTTTGACTGGGCCATATCTTTGTGTTTCCTGGTGTGGCAACTGATTTTCTTGATTAGTTTATTCTGTTTTCTCTCTTTTGCCTTGGGGTTTCTTATTGGTTTTCTTTGATCTCTCTCTTTCTTTGTTCCTCTCACTGGCCAGTTGTCAGACTGGCTCTGCCCCCCAGGCTTCCCCCAAAATCAGGCACCAACTGTGGTCTACCACAGGGATGAGAGGTAGGCACTAGACACCCCAGCCAGTTCACTGTGTGTGGCACTATAGAGCTACTGGCTTCTAGTAGTGCTCTGTTTTCCACTGGTCAGTAATATGTGGGTTTGTTTTAGAGCTCTTCTTTGACAGTTGGGTTGTCCACATTTCTCAGCCAAAACCAGGCTGTTTCTGTGCAGGGTGTGTAGACCAGCTACTGTGGTCCCAATAAAAGGTCTGAAACATCTTTTTTAAAGGGTTTCTATTCCCTTGCACTTTCCAAACTGTCCAGCAGATTGCACTGTTCAGTAACTTAATCGTCATCAGGCTATTTGCCTCCACGTACAGGCTATGTCTATGCAGGTGAGCTGAAACTGCATGATTCCTACACACTAAATTTGCCAGCCAAAATCTGTCTTGATGTGGGGCTACACTTGTGGCAAAGTACTCCCTCACCTGACCCAGTACTGAAGCTGTCCAGAAGGCAAGGACATGGCTGCTGGCTGTTGCTTCCCTCAAGGGTGAGGGAAGGGTTTTCAGACTCGGCTGGAAACACAGCCTCTGTCCACATTTTCTCAGTCTCTTTGTCCCTCACTGACCTGGGCCTTGAAATGTCTTCCCTTGTCCCCCAGATCTTCAAACAGTGGGGTTATGCCTCACTTCTGTGAGAGATTTTAAAATCTGTGTCATCGGTGGAAAGGTTCCACTCTGCTGATTCTGTACCTTTCCCACACTGACCTGAGTGAGGGGGAGAGGAGAAGACCAGCTGGTCTGGGAAGGAAGATTCCTACCTGATATATCTTCTTTCTTCAATTTACCATCTGCAGGGTCCTTCTCCAGTCTATATCCTCCTCCAGAGTTTCAAACAAATCATAATTGTCCTTTTTGTCATTGAATCTCTAGAGAGGAGTTTTCAGTAGCTGTTTACATTACCATGTTGATGACATTGCCCCCCATAATCTGTAACATGTTTTCAGATCAAGAAGTGTGAGTCTTCCAACAATATTCTACTTTTCCAAGATGGCTATGGCTATTTGGTGTTCTTAACCTTCCATACAAATTTTTTGAATATTTTTTTCTTTTTTTATGTGAAATATATATACAGAAAAGTGATAACTTTCAAAGTATGACTTAATAAGTAGTTAGAAAATTTCAAATACTGTTATGAGTTACAGTTCCACAATTTCAGTTGTTTCCTTATTGTGAAATATAACATATATACAGAAGGACAATAACTTTAAAAATACAATTTAACAAGTAGCTATAGAGCAAATTTCAAATAATGTGAATGATTACAGTTCTACCATGTAGTTATTTCCTTCTAGCTATTCCAATACTCTAGAAAAAAAATTTACATAAAGATTCGGTGTTTGTAATGCTTTGTTAAATTCTGTCTTGTCTGTTGCTACCTCTTCTTGTTTAATCACTTTCTCAGTCTTCAAGGATATCTGGGCAGTGACCACACTAACTTGTTCATATTGAAAAGGGGTGTCAGTATAATGGGGAAGGGGGATGCATCTGGTTGATGTTTTTGGAGAGACTGTAGCCTCTGGGTTTGGGGACTTACCTGGCATAGGAACAGTATGGAGGATTTAAGTTTCTGAAAAAAAAATAAACTTAGTGAGCAAAACCTTTATAAATAAGAGTCTCACATAGGGATCTAGTCATTCTTTAGTATTTTGGGGACTGCTATTGATTAGGGCATGGCTTAATGTGGCCATATGGAATACCTAGTTGGAGCATACAGAAGAGTAACCTCCAGGTTAGCCTCTCAACTCTATTTAAAATGTCTTAGCCACTAAAACCTTATTTTATTATCTTTCTTTCCCCTCTTTTGGTCAAGAAGGCATTCTCAATCCCTCAATGCCAGGACCCGGCCCATTCCTGGGAGTCATGTCCACATCACCAGGGAGATTCATTCTCCTGGGATTCATGTCCCACAAGGGGGAGAGGTTAGTTAATTTATTTGTTTATTTGGGTTTAGAGAGAGAGAGACCACATCTGAACAACAAAAGAGGTTCTCTGGAGGTGATACTTAAGCATAATTATAGATGGATGTAGCCTTCCCTTTACAGCCATAAGTTTCACAAAACCAAGCCTCAACGTTGAGGGCTTGACTTATTAAATAGGGGGTTCCTAATTTCATGTAGCATATATTTGTCCAAGATAAACAATAAATGTCTCACATTACCTTCATTTAGTTGTACATTCATCATCACTTTCAATTTTAAACAATTCTCATAACCCAAAACACCCCAAAGCTCTTATCAGCACCTAATTATTTATCCCTAGTATTAGTGTGGTACTGGTTAGGTATTCCTATTTTTTTTTCCACTGTGTGTGGCAGACTTTTACTGAAGAGTTACTAATAGTCAAGAGCAATTTTGGCATAGAACAGGAAATAATTTCAAATTTAATGTTAAAGGTCACTGTTACAAGAAATTTATCAGCCATCCCCTACCTTGGCAAGTTTCTCACTCAGTGTGTTCCCCTATAATAGGCCTCCTGCTGGTGTGTACCCTCTCTCAGCCCTCCTCACATTTCTCTCTTCTTTCCACAGCTCCCCAGGGAAAGTTAAAATCCCTCTCCTCATCAAGAAATATGAGTGTTATTTTTTGTAACTCCTTCTTGATCCACAGAGGCTCATCAAATTTATTTCCCTAAACTTAAATATTATAATATGAATTCTGTTATAACCTTAATAAGTGAAAATCATTACAATTGATTTTTATTTTTTTCTGCTACATTTGTACTGACCTGAAATCTATTTCCTTTTAACTTGTTTCCATTAGCCCTGCTATTTTAAAATTCAGTTTTGTTGAGATATATTCACATACTATACAATCATCCATGGTGTACAATCAACTGTTCACAGTACCATCATATAGTTGTGCATTCATCACCCCAGTCTATTTTTGAACATTTTCCTTACAGCAGAAAGAATCAGAATAAGAATAAAAATAAAGGTAAAAGAGAACACACAAATCACTCCCCCATCCCGCCCTATTTTTTTCATTTAGTTTTTGTCCCAATTTTTCTACTCATCCATCCATACACTGGATGAAGGGAGTGTGATCCACAAGGTTTTCACAATCACACTGTTACCCCTTATAATCTACATTGTTATACAATCATCTTCAATAGTCAAGGCTACTGGGTTGGTGTTTGGTAGTTTCAGGTATTTACTTCTAGCTATTCCAATACATTAAAACCTAAAAAGTGTTATCTATATAGTGTGTTAGAATGTCCACCAGAGTGATCTCTCAACTCCATTTGAAATCTCTCAGCCACTGAAGCTTTGTTTTGTTTCATTTCACATCCCTCTTTTGGTCAAGATGTTCTCAATCCCACAATGCTGGGTCCAGATTCATTCCCGGGAGTCATATCCTGTGTTGCCAGGGAGATTTACATCCCTGAGAGTCCGGTCCCACATAGGGGAGGGCAGTGAGATCACCTGAGCAACAAATAGGCACTCAGGCTGAGACTCTTAGGCACAATTATAAGCAGGTTTAGCCTCTCTTTTGCAGTGACAAGCTTCCTAGGGGCAAGACCAAAGACAGAGGGCTCAGTATATCAAGTCATCAGTCCCCAATGTTTGTGAGAACACCAGCAACAATCCAGGTGAGGAAGTCCAACACCTCCGCATCCTCCCCCAGCCCCTCAGAGGGGCCCCAAATATATATTTTTATTCTCTGCCCAAATTACTTTGGGATATGTTGCTATTTCACTCTAATCTATACAGACCTACCATAACAACTTCCTATTGAAAGTTCCATGAAATTGTGGTGTTTGAACAAACTGACTGTAGAGGATATAATGTTTAGAATATAGATCCTATACCAAATAAACATCTCTTCCCTTGGTCTCACATGGAAGTTGAAATTTTAACACACAGTCAGTTTCAACCTTTATCCTTTGGCCCAATTTGCCCTAGTCTTAACCAGATCTGCTTCATTCATATCTCTAACTGAAGTCTGGGCTCTTTTTCAGCTTTTTTTTTTTTTTTAACAGTTGCTGTATATATTAATACAGACATTCATATCTGCCAAGCTCTAGCTCTGAGTTTCAGGTGTAACACAGATACCCAATGTTCCAGAGACCAATCAGGTTATACACAAAGGATCAACATCTCAGAGTTTGGAGATAGCCATTACAATTCAGGAATAGATTTGGCTGCTGTAAGAGCTTATGATCTGGGAACTATTATAATAATCATTTCCCTGTTAGGCTGTGCTCTAAGATTCAATTCTGAGTTTACACATTGTGGTTAGTCCATATTGGTGAGGCATTATAGAGTTTGACTTTGTTTCTGGTGCACTTTACTCAAAATGCTGTCTACAAGATCCATTCACCTTGTTGCATGTCTCACAACTTCACTCCTCGTAGTTGCTCAATATTCCATTGTATGCATACACCACAGTTCACCATTCTGTTCCTCAGTCTGTGTACCCTTAGGCCACCTCTACCCACTGCAAATCATGAATACTGTCTCCATAAACACCAGTGTGCAAATGTCCATTCATGTCTCTGCTCTCAGATCTTTGAAGTACATACCCCACAGTGAGGTTGCAGGACCTTATGGCCCCCACATAGTTAGCTTCTTTTGGGACCACCACAGTGACCTCCAGAAAGACTACACCATTCTGCCTCCTCCTCAACAGTAAATAGGTACATCCCTCTGTCCATGTGTTCTCCAGCACTTTTACCACATTTATATTTTTCCTACAATTTTATAGAGTTATATTCACATGACATAAAATTATCTGCAGTGTACAATCAGTTGTTCATGGTATCATCATATAGTTGTACATTTATCACCACAGTCAGTGCTTGAGCATATTGATTACTATAAAAAAGGTTTTTTTTTTGGGGGGGGGTGAATAACAAAAAAGATAATAAAAATAAAAATAAAATGTCATACAATATAATAGTAAGGACAGAAAACAACACCCCTATCAAGAATCCCATATCCTTCCCTTATATCCCGCTCTCATACACATTTAACTTTGGTATATTGCCTTTGTTACATTTGATGGAAGCATATTACAGTGCTACTGTTGACCATAGACTCCAGTTTGCTTTGAATATGTTTTTTTCCCAAATACCATCCCTTTTTCAACACTCTGCATGGTTCACATTCATTTGTTCTCCTACATGTGAGAACATTTTTATATCTGTATATTTAATAACAGTCATTGGCCACTCCAGTTTTTGCCAAGTTATACAGTCACAGTCTTCATCATCTATCTTTACCTCCGGTGTCATACATTCTCCTATCCCACCTCTTTCAGCTTTACTCACAGACATCTTTGTTCAGAGTACTTACAATATTGTGCTACTATCACACAATATTATGCTATCTATTTCTGCATCTATAGAATCAATCCTGCTGAACATTCTGTAGTCCTTCAGCATCAAATGCCTGATCTCTACCCTCTTTCTATCTCCTGGTAGCTTGTGATATCAGCTTTTAACTCTCAAAGTTTGCTCATTAATGTTAGTTCATATTAGTGAGGCCATACAGTATTTGTCCTTTTGTTTCTGGCTAACTTCACTCAACATGATGTCCTCAAGGTTCATCCATGTTATTATGTTCCATGTCTTTGTTCTGTCTTACAGCTGCATAATATTCCATCATGTGTCTATACCACAGATTGTTTATCCACTTGTCCATTGGTGGACATTTGGGCTGCTTCCATCTCTTGGCAATCAGGAATAATGCCACAATAAATATTGGTTTACAAATGTCTGTTTGTGTCTTAACTTTCAGTTCCTTTGAGTATATACCTAGCAATGGAATAGCTGGGTCATATGGGAAATCTATACTTAGCTTCCTGAGGAACCTCCACACTGTCTTCCAGAGTGGTTGCACCATTCTACAGTCCCACCAGCAATGAATAAGTGTGCCTCTTTCTCCACGTCCTCTCCAGCACTTGTAATTTTCTGTTTTTTTTTTTGTTTTTTTGTTTTTTTTTTTTTTTGGATAATGGCTATTCTGGCAGGTGTGAGATGATATCTCATTATGGTTTAGATTTGCATTTCCCTAAAAGCCAGTGGAGGTGCGCATTTTTTTCATATGTTTTTGAGCCATTTGTATTTCCTCTTCAGAAAAGTCTGCCCATGTCTTTTGCCCATTTTTTAATTGGGTTGTTTGTCTTTCTGTTGTTGAGTTGTATGATAGCTTTATATATTTGGGATATTAAACCCTTATATGTGGTTTCCAAATATTGTCTCCCATTGTGTAGGCTGCCTTTTTACTTTTTAACAAAGTCCTTTGATGTAAAAAAGTGTTTGATTCTGAGGAGATTCCATTTGTCTATTTGTTCTTTGGTTGCTCGTGCTTTGGGTGTAAGGTCTAGGAAACCACCTCCTATCACAAGATCTTTAAGATATTACCCAATGTTTTCTTCTAAGAGTCTTATGGTCTTAGCACTTATGTTTATGTCTTTGATACAATTGGAGTTAATTTTTGTATAAGATGTGAGGTAGGAGTCCTCATTCATTCTTTTGGAAATGGATATCCGGTTCTCCAAACACCATTTATTGAAGAGGCTGCTCTGTCCCAATTGTTTTGGCTTGACTGCCTTATCAAAGTTCAATTGTCCATAGATGCAAGAGTATTTCTGAACACTCAATTCAATTTTATTGGTCCGTATCTCTATCCTTATGCCACTACCATGCTGTTTTGAGCACTGTAGCTTTGTAATATGCTTCAAAGTCAGGTAGTGTGAGACCTCCCACTTCATTCTTCTTTTGTAAGATATTTTTGGCTATTCAGGGCACCTTGCTCTTCCAAATAAATTTTGTTATTGGTTTTTCTATTTCTGCAAAGTAAGTTGTTGGGATTTTGATTGGTATTGCGTTGAATCTATAAATCAGTTTAGGTAGAGTTGACATCTTAATTATATTTAGTCTTCCAATCCATGAACACAGTATGTTCTTCCATTTTTAGGTCCTGTTCAATTTCTTTTAGCAGCTTCTTGGAGTTTTCCTTGTATAGGTCTTTTGCAGCTTTCATTAAGCTTATTCCTAAATACTTGATTTTTTTCATTGCTATTGTAAATGGATTTTTTTTAATTTCTTCCTCTTGTTGCACATTACTTGTGGATGAGAACACTACAGATTTTTGTATGTTGATCTTGTACCTGCCACTTTGCTGTATTCGTTGATTAGCTCTAATAGCTTTGCTGTAGATTTTTCTGGATTTTCTACATATAGAATCATGTCATCTGCAAAGTTTTACTTACTCTTCTCCAACTTTGATGCCTTTGTTTTCTTTTTCTTGCCTGATTGCTCTAGCTAGAACTTCCAGCACAATGTTAAATAACAGTGATGACAGTGGGCATCCCTGTCTTGTTCCAGATCTTAGAGGGAAAGCTTTCAGTCTCTCCCCATTGAGTACAATGTTAGCTGTGGGTTTTTGATAATTGCCTTTATCATGTTGAGAAAATTCCCTTCTATTCCTATTTTCTGAAGTATTTTCATCAAGAAAGGATGTTGAATTTTGTCACATACCTTTTCTGCATTGATTGAGATGATCATGTGTGTTCTTTTGCTTTGATTTATTGATGTGGTGTATTACATTAATTGATTTTCTTGTGTTGAACCAGCCTTGCATACCTGGAATAAACCTCACTTGGTCATGGTGTATAATTCTTTTAATGTGCTGCTGGATTCAGTTGGCAAGTATTTTTTGGAGGATTTTTGTATCTGTATTCATTAAAGAGATTGGTTTATAATTTTCTTTTTTTGTGATATCTTTGTCTGATATGGGTATTAGGGTGATGGCTTTATAGAATGAGTTGGGTAGCTTTTTCTCCTCTTCAATTTTTTTGAAGAATTTGTGCATGATTGGTGAATGCTTGGTAGAATTCACATGTGAAGCCATCTGTCCTGGGCTTTTCTTTTTTGGGAGATTTTGATGACTGACTGAATCTCTTTGCTTGTGATTGGTTTATTGAGCTTGTCTACTTATTCTCAGGGCAATGTTGGTTGTTTATGCTTTTCTAGGAAGTCGTCCATTTCATTTAAGTTGTCCAATTTATTAGCATATAGTTGCTCATAGTATCTTCTCATTATCTCCTTTATTTCTGCAGGATCAGTAGTTATGTTTCCTTTCCCATTTCTGATTGCATTTATTTGCATCCACTTTGTTTTTGTTTTTTGTTTGTTTTTGTTTAGTTTTGTTTTTGTTAGCCTAGCTAGCTAGGGGTCCATCAATTCTGTTGATTTTTCTCAAAGAACCAGCTTCTGGTTTTGTTGATTCTCTCTATTGTTTTCCTGTTCTCAGTTTCATTTATTTCTGCTCTAATCATTGTTATTCCTTTCCTTCTGTTTGCTTTGGGGTTAATTTGCTGTTCTTTCTCTAGTTCCTCCAGGTGGACAGTTAATTCCTCAATTTTTTCTCTCTCTTCTTTTTTAATATAGGCATTTACAGCAATGAATTTCCCTCTCAGCACTGTTTTTGCTGCATCCCATAAGTTTTGATATGTTGTGTTTGCATTGCCATTTGCCTCGAGATATTGACTAATTTCTCCCTTTACCCACTGGTTTTCTAAGAGTGTGTTGTTTAGTCTCCATATATTTGTGAATTTTACAATCCTCTTCTTGTTACTTATTATCAACATCATTCCATTATGATCTGAGATAGTGTTCTTTATAATATCAATATTTTTACATTTGTTGAGACTTGCTTTGTGACCCAGCATGTGGTCTATCCTACAGAATGTTCCATGAGCACTTGAGAAAAACATGTATCCTGCTGTTTTGGGGTGTAGTGTTCTATAAATGTCTGTCAAGTCTAGTTCACTTACCATACAATTCAACATCTCCATTTCCTTGTTGATCCTCTGTCTAGATGCTCTATCCATTGATGAGAGTGGTGTATTGAGGTCGCCAACTATTATTGTGGAGTTATCTGCTTCTTCTTTCAGTGTTCTCAGTGATTGCCTCATGACTTTTGGGGCACTCTGGCTTGGTGTATAAATATTTATGATTGTTATGTTTTCTTGATGAATTGACCCTTTTATTAATATATAGTGTCCTTCTTTATCTCTTTTAATTGTTTTATATTTTTAATTCAGTTTTATTGAGGGATAGTCACATATGATGCAGTCATACAAAGTGTACATTCAGTTGTTCACAGTACCATTATATAGTTGTGCGTTCATCACCAAAATTAATTTTTGAACATTTTCATTACTACACACACATAAAATAATAAGAATAAAAATTAAAGTGAAAAAGAACAATTAAAGTAAAAAAAGAACACTTGGGTGTCTTTTTTTTTTCTTTTTATCTTTTTTTCTGCCCCCATTTTTCTACTCATCCATCCATACACTAGACATAGGGGAGTGTGGTTCATATGGCTTTCCCAATCACATTGTCACCCCACATAAGCTACATTTTTATATAATCATGTTCAAGATTCAAGGGTTCTGGGCTTTAGTTTGATGGTTTCAGGTATTTACTGCTAGCTATTCCAATTCATTAGAACCTAAAAAGTGTTGTCTATATTATGCATAAGAGTGCCACCAGAGTGACCCCTTGGCTCCTTTTGGAATCTCTCTGCCACTGAAGCTACTTCATTCCTTTCACATCCCCCTTTTGGTCAAGAAGATGTTCTCCATCCCACATTGCCAGGTCTACGTTCCTCCCCGAGAGTCATATTCCACGTTGCCAGGGAGATTCACTCCCTTGGGTGTCAGAGCCCATGTAGGGGGGAGGGCAGTGATTTCACCTGCCAAGTTGGCTCAGCTAGAGAGAGAGGGCCACATCTGAGCAACAAAGAGGCATTGGGAGGAGACTCTTAGGCACAATTATAGGGAGGCCTAGCCTCTCCTTTGCAGCAACAGTCTTGCCAAGCGCAAGTCCTGTGGTAGAGGGCTCAGCCCATCAAACCACCAGTCATCCTATGTGAGCACATCAGCAATCATCAAGGTGGGGAAACCCAACACCCTTGCATTCTCCACCATCTCCTCATGGGGCACTGCATATTTTTTTCATTTTTTTTAATTAACTCTTTTTTTTTTTACATTAACTACTCACTATATCAAAAATTTAAAAAAAAAAAACATACAATAAAGAAACTTTTCAAACAAACCATAACAAGGGAGTAAGAAAAGGACAACTAACCTAAAATAACTACTTTACTTTCAACATGTTCCTACTCAACACCAAAAAAATAACATAATATAGCAACATTTCTGTGAACTTATTCCTACCATACCCACCAGAAATTAACATACCATAGTCATTCCTGGGCATTCCCAGAATGTTAAATTTACCCACGATAGCTTATCTGTTCTTACTGGGTCATCTTCCCACTTCATTAATTGCTCTCTATTGCTAGTTCCCCTACATTCTACATTATAATCCATTTGTTTTACATTTTTCAATGTTCTCATTAGTGGTAGCATATATTTTTCTTTTTGTGCCTGGCTTATTTCACTCAGCATCATGTCTTCAAGGTTCATCCATGTTGTCACGACATTGTGTCATAACATTATTCCTTCTTACTGCTGCATAGTATTACATCGTGTGTATATACCACATTTTATTTTTTTTTCTTTCATGCAATTTTATTGAAATATATTCACACACCATATTATCCATCCAAAGTATACAATGGCCCACAGTATTATCACATGGTTGTGCATTTATCACCACAATAAATTTTAGAACATTTTCATTACTCCAAAAAAAAAAAAAACCCTAAAAAAAACCCAAACATCCCATACCCCTTATCCCCCAACCCCCGTTATTTTTTTTGTCTTTGTTTTATTACTTATCTACCCATATACTGGGTAAGGGGAGTGTCAGTCCCAAGGTTTTTACAATCACGTGGTCACACGAAAAATCTGTATAGTTATATAATCATTATCAAAGATCAAGGCTACTGGATTACAGTTCAACAATTTCAGGTATTTCCTTCTACACTTCTTCTTATATACTAGAAACTAAAAAGAAATATTTATATAATGGGGTCAGTACTCATAATCAATTGTTAAATCCTAATTTCTCAGTTCTACCTCCTCCCTCTCATTTGATCATTCTTTCAATCTTCAGGGATATCTGAGCAATGACCATTTTAACTTTGTGCTGGAAAGGGGAGTCAACCTTTCAGGGTAGAGGGATGAAACTGGTTGATGTTCTTGGAGAGACTGGTACCTCTGGGTTTAAGGGCACATCTGGCATAGGAACAATATGGAGGCCTTAAGGTTCTGAAAAAAATAAACTTACTAAGAAAAGCATTTATAGAGTCTTAGAGCCCAGGGTTTTCTTTAGGGTTTTCAGGAATACTGTTGGTTGGGGCTTGGCATACTGTGGCAATTTGCAATATCTAGCTGAAGCTTGCATTAAGAGTAACCTCCAGGATGACCTCTCGACTCTATTTGAAATCCCTTAGCCACTGAAATTTTATTTTGATTCATGTATTTCTCCCCTTTTGGTCAAGACGGTATTCTCAATCCCATGATGCCAGAGCCAGGCTCACTCCTGGGAGTCATGTCCCATGTCAGGGGGACGGCAGTGAGTTTATTTGCAGAGTTGCAAGCCCTGGTCTTAACCCCCATTTTTTCCCCTTCCTCTTCTCAGCTCTGACAGGGTTTATGGAAATAATGTTAGAAATGTAAACTTTAAGCATGAATGGTTATAATTTTTTTCTCTTGGGTCAAAATCCTCATTCTCATCCAAATAAATTATTTAGGGGTGTTAATAAGAGGACAAATCTTAGTGGGTTTTCACTAAAGTCTGTATTCAGCAAATCTGCCTTTTTACAGGGAGTGGCGGTGGGCTCTTTGGCATTCCAAATTTTCCTTGTTTTCATTCCCTTCTTCTTCTTCTTCTTCTTTTTTTTTTTTTTAACCTGTTCTTCCTTTTTAAATCAACTGTATGGAAAAAAAAAATTAAAAACAACAACAACAAAAAAAAAAAAAAAAAAGAAAGAAAAAAACATACAATAAAAGAACATTTCAAAGAGACCATAACAAGGGAGTAAGAAAAAGACAACTAACCTAAGATAACTGCTTTACTTCCAACCTGTTCCTACTTTACCCCAAGAAAGTTACCTAATATAACAACATTTCTGTGAACTTGTTCCTACTATATCCATCAGAAATTAATAGACCATAGTCCTTCCTGGGCATCCCCAGAACGTTAAATAGCTTATCTGTTCTTCTTGGATTATTGTTCCCCCTTCCTTAATTGCTCTCTATCTCTAGTTCCCCTACATTCTACATTATAAACCATTTGTTTTACATTTTTCAAAGTTCACATTAGTGGTAGCATATAATATTTCTCTTTTTGTGCCTGGCTTATTTCACTCAGCATTATGTCTTCAAGGTTCATCCATGTTGTCATATGTTTCACGAGATCGTTCCTTCTTACTGCCGCGTAGTATTCCATCGTGTGTATATACCACATATTATTTATCCACTCATCTGTTGAAGGACATTTGGGTTGTTTCTATCTCTTGGCAATTGTGAATAATGCTGCTGTGAACATTGGCATGCAGATATCTGTTCATGTCACTGCTTTCATATCTTCTGGGTATATACCAAGAAATGAAATTGCTGGATTGAAGGATAACTCTATATCTAGTTTTCTAAGGAACTTCCAGAGTGACTGAACCATTATACAGTCCCACCAACGATGAATAAGAGTTCCAATTTCTCCATATCCTCTCCAGCATTTGTAGTTTCCTATTTAGTGGCAGCCATTCTAATTGGTGTGAGATGGTATCTCATTCTGGATTTAATTTGCATCTCTCTAATAGTTAGTGAAGCTGAACATTTTTTCATGTGTTTCTTGGCCATTTGTATTTCCCCTTCAGAGAACTGTCTCTTCATATCTTTTACCCATTTTATAATGGGGCTATCTGTACTATTGTCATTGAGTTGTAGGATTTCTTTATATGTGCAAGATATCAGTCTTTTATCAGGTACATGGTTTCCAAAAATTTTTTCTCATTGAGTTGGCTGCCTCTTCACCTTTTTGACAAATTCTTTTGAGGTACAGAAAGTTCTAAGCTTGAGGAGTTCCCATTCATCTATTTTTTCCTTTGTTGCTTGTGCTTTGGATATAAGATCTAAGAAGTGACGTCTAACAAAAGCTATTGAAGATGTCTCCCTACATTATCTTCTAGGAGTTTTATAGCAACATCTTTTATATTGAGGTCTTTGATCCACTTTGAGTTAATTTTTGTGTAGGGTGTGAGGTAGGGGTCCTCTTTCATTCTTTGGATATAGATATCCAACTCTCCCAGCCCCATTTGTTGAAAAGAATGTTTTGTCCTAGTTCAGTAGCTTTGGTGGCCTTATCAAAGATCAGTCAGCCATAGGTCTGGGGGTCTATCTCTGAATTCTCAATTCAATTCCATTGATCAGTATGTCTATCTTTGTGCCAGTACCATATTGTTTTGACTACTGTGGCTTTATAATAAGCTTCAAAGTCAGGGAGTGTAAGTCCTCCCACTTTGTTTTTCTTTTTCAGAGTGTTTTTAGCAGTTCAAGTCATCTTCCCTTTCCAAATGAATTTGATAACAAGCTTTTTCAAGTCTGCAAAGTAGGTTGTTGGAATTTGATTGGGATTGCATTGAATCTGTAGATGAGTTTGGGTAGAACTGACATCTTAATGACATTTAGCCTCCCTATCCATGAACATGGGATATTTTTCCATCTTTTAAGGTCCTTTTCTATTTTTGTAGTAGAGTTTTGTAGTTTTCTTTGTATAGATCTTTTACATCTCTGGTTAAGTTTATTTCTAGGTACTTGATTTTTTAGTTGCTTTTTCTTGAGTGTCTCTTCATTTGTTCATTTCTAGCATATAGAAACATTACTGACTTATGTGCATTAATCTTGTATCCCACTACACTGCTAAATTTGTGTATTAGCTCTAGTAGCTGTATCATCAATTTCTCAGGGTTTTACAGATATAAGGTCATATAATCTGCAAATAATAACAATTTTACTTCTTCTTTTCCAATTTGGATGCCTTTTATTTCTTTGTCTTGCCAGATTGCCCTGGCTAGCACTTCTAGCACAATGTTGAATAACAGTGGTGACAGTGGGCATCCTTGTCTCATTAGAGGGAATGCTTTCAGTCTCTCACCATTGAGTACTATGCTGGCTGTGGGTTTTTCATATATACTGCTTATCATATTGAGGAAGTTTCCTTCAATTCCTACCTTTTGAAGTGTTTTTATCAAAAAGTGATGTTGAATTTTGTTGAATGCTTTTTCAGCATCTATTGAGATGATCATTTGGTTTTTCCCTTTTGATTTGTTAATATGTTGTAACACATTGATTTTTCTTATGTTGAACCATCCTTGCATGCCTGGAATGAACCCCACTTGGTCATGGTGTATGATTTTTTTTAAAATTTGTCTTTGGATTCCATTTGCAAATATTTTGTTGAGAATGTTTGCATGTATATTCATTAGGGAGATTGGCCTGTAGTTTTCCTTTTTTGTAGCATCTTTGCCTGGTTTTGGTATTAGATTGATGTTAGCTTCATAAAATGTGTTAGGTAGTATTCCATTTTCTTTGATGTTTTGAAAGAGTTTAAGTAAGATTGGTGTTAGTTCTTTTTGGAAAGTTTGGTAGAATTCCCCTGTGAAGCCATCTGGCCCTGGGCATTTATTTGTGGGAAGATTTTTGATGACTGATTGGATCTCTTTGCTTGTGATAGGTTGGTTGAGTCTTCTGTTTCTTCTCTGGTCAGTCTAGGTTGTTCATATGTTTCCAGAAAATTGTCCATTTCCTCTACATTATCCAGTTTGTTGCCATACAGTTGTTCATAGTATCCTCTTATAATTTTTAAAATTTCTTCAGGATCTGCAGTATTGTCAACTTTCTCACTCCTTTGTTTATATGGATCTTCTCTCCTTTTTATTTTGTCAGTCTAGCTAGGGGCTTGTCAATCTTGTTGATCTTCTCAAAGAACCAACTTTTGGTGTTATTTGTTCTCTCTATTTTTGTTTGTTTTTTTTCTCTATGTCATTTATTTCTGCTTTAATCCTTGTTATTTCTTTTCTTCTACTTGGTTTAGGATTGGTTTGCTGTACATTTTCTAGCTTCTTCAGTTGATCCACTAGGTCTTTGATTTTAGCTCTTTCTTCCTTTTTGATGCATGCATTTAGTGCTATAAATTTCCCCCTCAGTACCAGTTGTGCTGCATCCCATAGGTTTTGATATGTTGTATTCTCATTTTCATTTGTTTTTATATATTTAGCAATTTCTCTTGCTATTTCTTCTTTAAGCCACTGATTGTTTAGGAGTGTGTTGTTTAACCTCCAGGTATTTGTGAATTTTCTAAGTCTCTGATGGTTATTGACTTCTAATTGTATTCCACTGTGGTCAGAGAATGTGCTTTGAATAATTTCAATTTTTAAAATTTATTGAGGCTTGTTTTATGTCCCAGCATATGATCTATTCTGGAGAAAGTTCCGTGAGCACTAGAGAAGAATGTGTATCCTGGTGATTTGGGATGTACTGTTCTACATATGTATGTTAAATCCAATTCATTTATCAGATTGTTTAGGTTTTCAATTTCCTTATTGGTCTTCTGTGTGGTTGATCTATCTATAGGAGAGAGTGATGTGTTGAATTCTCCCACAATTATTGTGGAGACATCAATTGCCTCCTTTAGTTTTGCCAGTGTTTATCTCATGTATTTTGTGGCACCTTGATTGGGTACATAAACATTTATGATCATTATTTCTTCTTGTTGAATTGCCCCTTTTATTAGTATGTAGTGGCCTTCTTTGTCTCTTATAACATTCTGGCATTTAAAGTCTATTTTATCTGAGATTAATATTGCTACACCTGCTTTCTTTTGGCTGTAGCTTGAATGAAATATTTTTTTCCATTCTTTCACTTTCAATTTCTTTGTGTCCCTGTGTCTGAGTCTCTTGTATGCAACATATTGATGGTTCATATTTTTTGGTCCATTCTGCTAAACTGTATCTTTTAATTGGGGAGTTTAATCCATTTACATTCAATGTTATAACTGTGAAGGCATTTCTTGAATTGGCATTCCTATCATTTGGTTTATGTTTGTCTATTTTTTCCCTTTCTCTCTTAATGTCCTTTAATGTACCATAAAGAATCTCTTTAGTACTGAATCTTTCTCCATGTCTCTCTCTCCTTTCTTTGTTTCTCTGTCAGTAGGGCTCCCTTTAGTATCTCAAGTAGGGCAAGACTCTTGTTAGCAAATTCTCTCAGCATTTGTTTGTCTGTGAAAAATTTAAGCTCTCCCTCAAATTTGAAGGAGAGTTTTGCTGGATAAAATATTCTTGCTTGGAAATTGTTCTCTCTCAAAATTTTAAATATGTCATGCCACTGCCTTCTTGCCTCCATGGTGGCTGCTGAGTAGTCACTACTTAGTCTTATGCTGTTTCCTTTGTAAGTGGTGAATTGTTTTTCTCTTGCTGCTTTCAGAACTTGTTCCTTCTCTTCAGCATTTGACAATCTGATCAGAATATGTCTTGGGGTGGGTTTATTTGGATTTATTCTATTTGGAGTTTGCTGGGCATTTATGATTTGTGTATTTATGTTGTTTAGAAGTTTTGGGAAGTTTTCCCCAACAATTTCTTTGAATACTCTTCCTAGACCTTTACCCTTCTCTTTCCCTTCTGAGACACCAACAAGTCTTAAATTTGGATGTTTTATTTTGTCTATCATATCCCTGAGATCCATTTTGATTTTTTTGATTTTTTTCCCCTTTCTTTTGTTCTTTCATTTTCCATTCTGTGGTCCTCAAGGATGCTGAGTCATTGTTCAGCTTCCTCTAGTCTTGCAGTATGAGTATCCAGAATCTTTTTAATTTGGCCAACAGTTTCTTTTATTTCCATAAGATCATCTGTTTTTTTATTTACTCTTGCAATTTCTTCTTTATGGTCTTATAGCATCTTGTTTATGTCCTTTATATCCTGTGCCATGCTCTTCTTCATGGTCTCCTTGTTTGTCTTTAGTTCTTTGATTAATTGCTCCAAGTACTGTGTCTCTTCTTATCTTTTGATTTTGGTGTTTGGGTTTGGGTTCTCCATATCAACTGGTTTTATCATATGCTTTAAAATTTTCTTTTTTTGGCCTCTTGGCATTTGCTTTACTTGATAAGTTTCTTTCAGGATATGAAAAATACCAATCTCTAATTTGTCAGATATACAGTTTTGTGGCATACACTGTCTCTAACTAACCAGCAGATGGCATCTGCTAGTCACCTATTCCCCTCAAGTCAGTTCTCCCCAACGTTGTCTTTGTGGTGTGTGGGGATCTGATTCTTGTGGGGTTCAATTGGTGCACTATGTTTGGGTGTGTTTATGCTGTTTCCCCTGAATGTGGGGCATGTGACTGGGTGGTGAGGGAGGCAGGGCAGCTTTAATAATCAAACCTCCCAGGTGTTCCCAGAGATTTAAAGCTGTTGCAAGAGTCTAAGCCTTCATTTCAGTCTTGCCATAGATTGTCTCTACTGCTGACCCACAAGTCCTTGGTATTGGCGTAGGGTCCCTGGGATTTCCAAGTGGGTCCCACTTCTCAGTCATGCTCTTCCAGGACCTCTGCTGAGGGAAGGCTGTGCCATGTCACAAGTGTGCACTGGCCCTCCAGGGAAGCCCTGGGCCACTGGGCCATGCAGGAGTATTCCAGTCTGCTGTAAAGATGGCTGGATGGGGCCTGTTAATTTCCCCCTTTTCACACAGCTCTGCCTTCCCAGCTCTGGGACAATTAACTGTGGGTGCACTAATGGCCACTGTCCATGGCTGATATTGTGGCACATGCACGGTGCTGCAGGAGACACTCCCCGTCACACTGGGACCCTTGGCACGGCTCTGGGCTATGGCTCAAGCCCTGGGCTGGAGCATCTCCAGCCCACTGGGAAGATGGCTGCAAGGGACACGGTTTATTTCTCCTTTTGGCTCCCTTCTGCCCTCCAGGCTCCAAGACAATTAGCAGCAGGTGTGGGAAGGGCTATCTTCCATGCCAGATATAGAGGCGTTGGCACAGCCCATTCCTGCCGTGCTTCACTGCATGGTTCTTGCTGCCGTATTCACAGCTACTCCTGGGTTTTTTGTTTTTTTTTTTTTTTAAGGAACTAGTCCATCTCCAAACCAACCCATGGTTTCCCCAGAGTGCAGCATGGCTGCTGTACTTTCAGCCAGCTCACTCACTCATTTCACAACACAGACTCCTGGTTTCACCAAATGCATGGTCCCTGTGGATTTAGCAGACCTTGTCCGGCTGGTGCATCGCTGGAACTGGTGTTCTGGGTCACTTTCTGGCTAGTATTTTTCATGAAGGTGTTTTTTTGCCCTGTCTCACCTGGCCACAATCTTAGGTTCTCACATATACAGAATTCTTGTTTGGCAGATCTTCTCTTTCAGTATCTTAAATATATCATACCACTGTCTTCTCACCACCATGGTTTCTGCTGAGAAATCTGTACATAGTCTTCAAGCTTCCCTTGTATGTGATGAATTACTTTTCTCTTGCTGCTTTTAGAATTCTTTTTGTCTTTGACATTGGGCAATCTGATCAGTATGTGTCTTAGAGTAGGTCTACTGGGGTCTATTCTTTTTGGGGTTCTCTGTACTTCTTGAATATCTAATTTTCTGTCTTTCATAAGAGTTGGGAAATTTTCAGAGATTATTTCTTCTATTATTCTTTCTGCCCCTTTTCCCCTCTCTTTTCCCTCTGGGACACTGATAACACATATATTTGTGTGTTTCATGTTATCTCTCAGCTCCCTAAGGCCCTGCTCATATTTTTCCATTCTTTTCACCGTCTGTTCTTTCATGCGTGTAAATTCAGGTGCCTGGCTTCCAATTCATTGATCCTCTCTTCTGCCTCTTCAAATCTACTGTTGTATCCCTCCATTGTATTTTTCATCTCCTCCATTATGCCTTTCATTCCATATGTTCTGCCATTTGCTTTTTCAAGTTTATGAATTCTTCCTTATGGTCATCCTTCATCTCTTTTGCTATGTCTTCCTTCAGTTCATTGACTAGATTTTTGAATTGATTTAGATTTGTTTGAACTTCTTTAATTAGTTCTTCCTCAGTTCATTGAATTGATTTAGCAATAATTGCTTCAACTCCTGTATCTCAGTTGAACTGTTAGTTTGTTCCTTTGCTGGTCCATATTTTCATTTTTCCTAGTATGACTCATTATCTTAAGCTGTCTAGGCATCTGACTCTCTTGATTAGTTTATTCTGGAGCTTATTTTCACTCTTTTAACTAGGGTTTTCTTGTTGGTTGGCTTTGTTCTCTAACCTTTGGTGTTTAGTTCAGCTTATTCTAGACCTTTAACTTAGGTTCTGTTTAGTTGATCAGAGTTTTTCACCTCTTGTTTTTGTTTCTTGTCCTGCCTCTATGTAGCCTTGTTGTGTGAGAATCTCCTCAGATATGGTCAACCCCAGTGAGTTTTCCCCAGTCCAGAGAGGCCCAGGTCTCAGGAGGGGAGGGTATGGAGTTTCCTTGAGAATGAGACTCTCCTGTGAGGCCTTTAGACTCTGTGCTTCTCCTATGCTGTCCAGCAGGTGGTACTTGCCAGCCTTCAGTTCCCCCACCAGTGTAAGTAGGTGGGGAACCTTTAGTTCTCTAGGGTACCCTGACCCTGTTGGGGGCATGGCTGACTGAAGCTGGTTTCTGAATTCCAGCCCCTGGTCTCTGAGTTCCCAAAAGGAGAGCTACCACTGGAGCTGGGCCTCACTACCCTTTTCTTGGGAAGTTATGGTGTTTAGTGAATTTTCTCTGCCACTGGACTTATTGCTTTGTCTCTCAGAGCTATCTTAGCTCTGTTCTTGCCTGAGCCCAAATTGTAAGTCTTCGAGGCTTTCTGTAATGGGCTTCCTAGAATAATTGTTTTAGGAAAAGAGAAAAAGACTAAAAAAAAAAGAAAGAAAAAGAAGGGCCCAGTATAGACTATTTATAGCCCTTGCAGATCTAATGGGCTATTGAAATGCTAAAAGACAAGGACTTGAGGGTGATTAGGAAACAATCAAGAAAGCAGAGAAACTGACTTTTCAGACAAGGGCCCTTGCCCCCTGGATTTGCATATGTGCCTGATTCTGTTTGAGCCTGACCCTTCTCCATATTATTTTCACCCGAACTCCAAAAAGTCTTTTTATTTTATTTTATTATGTTCTTATGTTCTTATTTTTTATTTTAATTTTTTATTTTATTTTATTTTATTTTATTTTATCTTATTTTAATTTTAATTTAATTTTAATTATTTTGTTTTATTTTATTATTTTATTTTAGTATTTTATTTTATTTTAATTTTATTATTTTGCTGTTTTTGCTATCCCTATCTCCTCTCCACTGGGCTGACTGCTCCCAGATTCTCTGGTGTCTTGTCTCAGTTTATCTATGGTTGGAGTTTTTGTTCTGGAGTCTGAGTTTGTTAATCAGTGGTGTGACTGCAGTTCTCCCTCCTGGTTCCCAGCACCAATGGCTCCTCTTCCCACAGGATTGTGCCTGGTAGGGAGGGGCATGGAACCCCTGGCCATGAGAACTTACAGATTTCACTGATCTCAACTGTTCCATGCATTCATGAGTGTTGTATGAAGTATGCCCAAACTCAAATTCCTTTGTGGTGTTTGGTCCATGCAGTTCCTGGCTTTCTACCAAATGCCCTGGAGGAGTAACTAAAACCCACACCTCACCACTCTGCCATCTTGCCCTGCCCTTCCATTAGTGCTTTTGACTTCCGGAACTATTGAGTAAATATAATTTTCATTTAGCTATTAAGAGTCAGTTTTTATGTGTCCTCTCTATATTATTTTGACCAAGTTGAATATTTCCAGTTATTGCAATAATTCTTCATATTACCTAGTTTGCAAATTCTTTGCTACCTTGCTTCTCCCTTGAACATATTCCTCTAAAAATGTTATTCCTATTAAATAAAGTCTATAATATGCAGTAGGTGGTTTTTCCCATATACCACTCTGTTGTTTAGTCTTTGTACCAGTATCATAACTTAGAAGTTGATCCTGCAAACACATATTTATATTTTTAGTGCTAATCTGGGACACATGCCTTTAAACAACCCTTTTCAGTAATGTTCACTTTCAATGCAGCTCTGGTATTATGACCCTATTAACAAACTATCATCAACACTATCTGCTTCTATATCTGTAAATTCACCCCTAATAACATGTTTGTACATATTAGGTAATCATTCCTCCTCTAGGACCCCTACATTCTACAATATAAGACACTGATTTTACGCTATTCAGGGAGTCCATAGTAGTGACAAATACAATATCTCTCCTTCTATGTCTGACATATTTCACTCAGCATTATGTCTTCAAGGTTCATTCATGTTAAGATATGTTTCAGGACCTCGTTCCTTCTTACTGCTGCATAGTATTCCATTGTATGTATATATCGCATTTTGTTTATCCACTTGCCTGTTGAAGGACACTTGTTTTTTTTCCATCTTTTGGCAATTGTGAATAATGCTGCTATGAATATTGTTGTGCATGCCACTGCTTTCAGATCTTCTGGTATATCCTGAGAAGTGAAATTGCCAGGTAGTAGGGTAACTTGACATCTAGTTTTCTGAGGATTCGCCAAACTGTCTTCCACACATGGAGGTACAATTATACATTCCCACCAGCAATGAATAAGAGTTCCAATTTCTCCACAACCTCTCTAGCATTTGTAGTTTCCTGTTTGTTTAATGGTAGCCTTTCTTATTGTGAGATAATATCACTTTGTGGTTTTGATTTGCATTTACCTAATAGCTAGTGAAGAACAATTTTTTCATGTGCTTTTTAGTCATTTGTATTTCCTCTTTGGAAAGTGTATTTTTATATCTTTTGCCTATTTTATAATTGGGCTGTTTGTACTACTGTCATTGAGTTGTAGGATTTCTTTATATATGCAGGATAACAGTCTCTTTTCAGACATACAGATTCCAAATAGTTTCTTCCATTGAGTTGGCTGCCTCTTCACCTTTTTGACAAAGTCGTTTAATGCCTAGAAGCTTTTGATTTGAGGAAGTTGCCTATTATCTATTTTTTTCTTTCATTGCTTGTGCTTTGGGTATAAGGTCTAAGAAGCTACCTCTTATTACAAGGTCTTGAAGGTGTTTCCCTATATTATCTTCTAGGAGTTTTATGGTACTCTTTTTATCATGTTTTTTTTAATTGCAGAATATGACATATGTACATAAAAGTGATAACTTTTCAAGTGCAGTTTAACAAGTAGTTAGAAAATTTCAAAGAATATTATAGGCTACAATTCCACAATTTTTTATTCCCTCATGAAATATAACATATATATGAAAGGTAATATCTTTTAGTGTATGATTTAACTAGTAGATATACAGGAAATTTCCAAAGTTATTATGAGTTATAATACCATAGTTTCAGTCATTTCTTTATTGTGGAATCTGGCATACATACAAAAAGGTATATCTTTCAAATTACAGTTTAACAAGTAGCTATGTAACAAATCTCAAAGGATACTATGGGTTACAGTTCCACAATTTCAATTTTTTCTTTCTAACTATTCTAATACTCTAGCAACTAAGGAAAAGAAAATTATATAAAGATTCAGTATTCATAATCCTTTATTAAATTGCATCTTGTCTGTTTCTACCCCTTCCTCTAGTTTAATCACTTTCTCAATCTTCAGAGATGTCTAGACAGTGACCACCCTAACCTGTTCATGTTGAAAAGGGATGTCAACTTTATGAGTAAAGGGGACATATCTAGTTGATGTTCTTGAAGAGGCTATTGCCTCTGGGTTTCAGGACTTAGCTGGCATAGGGGCACTCTTTAGGATTTCAGTCTCTGGTGAGTAAACTTAGTGAAACATTTATAGAGTATGGTATTCATATTATTTATAGTCCCTAATACACAATGTGTAGATTTTTCCCATGTACCCTTCTGTTGTCAACTCTCTATTTCAGTTTCATACCTTAGAAGTATAACATGCAAGCACCTCTCTATGTTTGTGGTACTGATCTGTGGGAAACCTGCCTTTAAATAACTCCTTTCTTTCCTATTCAACTTCAATAACAGCTCTGATACTTATAATCCCATTATCAAACAATCATCATCCATATCCATTACCAAAGCTTTGAATTCACCATCATTAACATATCTGAATGTATTAGAATATCATTCCCCTCATTAACTTCTGTCTGTCACTAGGTCCCCAATATTCTTGCCTTACAAGACATTCATTTTACATAGTTCAGTTAGTTCATGGAAGTGGTAACATACAGTATCTCTCCTTTTGTGTCTGAGTTATTTCACTCAGAATTATACCATCAAGGTTCATCCATGTTGTAATATGTTTCAAGACCTTGTTGCTTCTTACTGCTGCATAGTATTCATCATATGTAGATACCACATTTTGTTTATCTACTCATCTGTTGAAGGACACTTGGGTTGTTTCTATCTCTTGACAATTGTGAACAATGCTGCCATGAACACTGGTGTACAAATGTCTGTTCATGTCACTGCTTTCAAATCTTCTGGGTATATACCAAGAGTGGAATTGCCAGATCACAGGGGAATTCAATATCTAGTTTTCTGAGAAACTGCCAGACTGCTTTCCAGAGTGCTGTACAATTATACAGTCCCACTGGCAATGAATAAGAGTTCCAATGTCTCCACATCCTCTCCAGCATTTGTAGTTTCTTGATTGTTGGATTGCAGCAATTTTTATAAGTGTGAGATAATATATCATTGCAGTCTTGATTTGCTTCTCCCTAATAGCTGCTGAAGTTGAACATTTTTTGTGTGATTTTTAGCCATTTGTATTTCCACTTCAGAGAAATGTCTTTTCATAACTTTTACCCATCTTGTAATTGGGCTGTTTGTACTGTTGTAATTTAGTTGTAGGATTTCTTTATATGTGCAGTATATCAGTCTCTGATCAGATACATGGTTTCCAAATATTTTCTCCCATTGAGTTGGCTGCCTCTTCATCTTTTTGACAAATTCCTTTGAGGTACAGAAGCTTTTAATTTTGAGGAATTCCCATTTATGTATTTTTTCTTTTGTTGCTTGTGCTTTGTGTGTAAGGTCTAAGAAGAGACCTCCTAATACTAGGTCTTGAAGATGTTTCCCTACATTATCTTCTAGGATTTTATGGTACTGTCTCTTATATCGAGGCCTTTGATCCACTTTGAGTTAATTTTTGTTTAGGATGTGAGGTAGGGGTCCTCTTTCATTCTTTTTGTTATGGCTATCCAGTTCTTCCAGCGCTATTTGTTGAAGAGACTGTTCTGTCACAGTTAAGTAAATTTGGGGGCCTTATCAAAAATCAGTCAACTGTATATTTGGGGGTCTATTTCTAACTCTCAATTTGATTCCATTGATCAACATGTCTATCTTTATGCCCATGCCATGCTGTTTTGACTACTTCAGCTTTATAGTAAGTATTCTAGTTTGCTAATGCTGCCAGAATGCAAAACACCAGAAATGAACTGGCTTTTATAAAGGGGGTTTATTTGGTTACACAGTTACAGTCTTAAGGCCATAAAGGGCCCATCAACAAAACATACCTTTACTGGAGAAAGGCCATTGGCATCCAGAAAACCTCTGTTAGCCGGGAAGGCACATGGCTGGTGTCTGCTGCAAGTTCTGGCTTCAAAATGGCTTTCTCTCAGGATGTTCCTTTCTAGTCTTCAGCTTCTCTCCAAAATGTCACTCTCGCTTGCTTTTGGGGCATTTGTCCTCTCTTAGCTTCTCCAGAGCAAAAGTCTGCTTTCAAAGGCCATCTCCAAAATGTCTCTGTAAACTGCAGTTCCTCTCTCAGCTCCTGTGCATTCTTCAAAGTGTCCTTCTCGAAGGCTGTAGCAAGCTTGTTTCTTCTGTCTGAGCTTATATAGTGCTCCAGTAAACTAATCAAGGCCCATGCTGAATGGGTGTGGCTATACCTCCATGGAAATTGTCCAATGAAAGATCTCACACACAGCTGAGTGATCACATCTCCAAGGAAACATCCAATCAAAAGTCTGCAACACAATCAACACCAATACATTTCCTGCCTACACAAGACTGCATCAAAAATAATGGCATTTTGGGGGACATAATACATCCAAATCAGCACAGTAGGCATCAAAGCCTGGAAGTGAAAAGTCCCCCTACTTCATTCTTCTTTTGTAGGATGTTTTTGGCAATTCAAGGCCTCTTTCCCATCCAAATAAATTTGATAACTAGCTTTTCCAAGTCTGCAAAGTAGGTTGTTGGAATTTGGATTGGGATTGCATTGAATCTGTAGATCAGTTTGGGTAGAATTGACATCTTAACAATATTTAGTCTTCCTGTCCATGAGCATGGAATATTTTCCCACCTATATAGATCATTTTTTATTTCTTTTAATAAATTTTGTAATTTTCCATGTAGAGGTTTTTAATGTCCTTAGTTAAGTTTATTCCCAGGTACTTGAGTTTTTTAGTTGCTATTGTAGATGGAATTTTTTGATTGCCTCTTCAGTTAGTTCATTACTAGTGTATTGGAACATTACTGACTCAAGTGCATTAATCTTGTATCCTGCCACTCTGCTGAATTTGTTTATTAGCTCAAGTAGCTTTGTGGTCAATTTCTGAGGATTTTTTCAAAAATAAGATCATATCATCAGCAAATAATGACAGTTTTATTTCTTCCTTTCCAATTTGCATACCTTTTATATGGCAGCATAGAGAGGAGTGGAACTTAGTCAGTCCCCTGGAACAACTAATAAACAAACAGGAACAACTAGTAAATAATCTGGAATAACAGTTGGGGGACAACCATGACTGTCCACACATCATATACCAACCTGGATTGGGAGGAATGCCTGAGATTGGAGCATAGAATCTGTAAGTAAAAGCTGCAGAACCATGCCAAGAGCCCCCTCCCCCAATGGCAGACTTTGCTGCAAAGCCTCTTGTGCTCTGAATGGAGCAAGTGAATATAGCTCAGCTGAGCTCAAACTGGGGTTTTAATTAACAAATGTAGATGGCTAAATACAAGATCTTTCTTTCAATCTGAGGGGCTCAAAGGAGAGAGCCACAGCAATTTTCAGTGGAGAGAGCCTCAGCCATTTTCAGTTCCCAGCACTCTGATCCAGACAGGGGTGGAGATAGCAGAGACTATTCAAATGCTGCTGATAAATCCCTAGGGAGTATATCTTCCTAAGAGAAAGAGGGTGGATCCCAGCTTCCCCTTCAGAACCAGATCCCAGAGCCTGGGGGAAAACAGCCAAAACAGAAACTCCTTACACCAGTTGGGAGTGACAGGCTGACAGACCCCACCTGCTGGGCAGGTTAGGAAAAGCACAGTGACTGGAAACCTCACAGAAAACTCTGTCATTCTTCTAAGATACACCCTGAATATAACCCCATTTCTGAGACCTGAACCTGTACTGGTCTGGGGAAATCTGACTGGGGTAACCAAGGAAACCAGATGCCTAGGCAACAGAAAACTACAACCTACACTAAGAAAAACAAAGTTATGGCCCAGTCAAAGGAACAAACTTACACATCAACCAAGATACATTTGAGATATTGTTTCACTTTAATGAAACAATCTATTAAAGATTTTCAAAGAAATGCACTAAATCAAATCAGTGGGTTCAAGGAAGATATAAAAAGATGAAGGCTATTAAGAAAACACTGGGTGAACAGAAGGTAGAAATTGAAAGTTTGAAAAACAACTGGCAGAATCTATGGAAATGAAAGGCATAACACAAGAGATGAAAAACACAATGGAGACATACAAGAGCAGATCTCAAGAGGCAGAAGAAAACAGTCAGGAACTGGAGAACAAGACATCTGAAATCCTACACACAAAAGAACACAAAGGGAAAAGAATGCATAAATATGAGCAATGTCTCAGGGAATTGAATGACAACATGAAACACGTGAATATACATGTCATGGGTGTCCCAGAAGGAGAAGAGAAGGGAAAAGGGGCAGAAACAATAATAGAGGAAATAATCAATGAAAATTTCCCATCTCTTATGAAAAACATAAAATTACAGATCCAAGAAGCACAGCATACCCCAAACAGAATAGATCTGAATAGACCTATGCCAAGACACTTAATAATCAGATTATCAAATGTCAGAGACAAAGACTGAATCCTGCAAGCAGCAAGAGAAAAGTGATCCATCACATACAAAGGAAGCTTGATAAGACTACATGCAGATTTCTCAGTAGGAACCATGGAGGCAAGAAGGAAGTGGGGTGATATATTTAAGATACTGAAAGAGAAAAGCCACCAACCAAGAATTCTATATCCAGCAAAGCTATCCTTCAAATATGAGGCAGAGTTTAAAATATTCTCTCACAAACAGACAGAGAGAATTTGTGAACAAGATACCTGTGCTACAGGAAATACTAAAGGGAGCACTACAGACTCAGAGGAAAAGACAGGAGTGAGAGGTTTGGAACACAGTTTTGGGAGATAGTAGCAAAGCAATGTAAGTACACTGAACAAAGATGACTGTGAGTATGGTTGAAAGAGGAAGGTTAGGAGCATTTGGGACACCAGAAGGAAAGAGGAAAGATAAAGACTGGGACTGTATAACTCAGTGAAACCTAGAGCACTCAACAACTGTGATAAAATGTACAAATATGTTTTTACATGAGGGAGAATAAATGAATGCCAACCTTGCAAGGTGTTAAAAATAGGGTGGTATTGGGGAAAAATGCAATCAATGAAAACTAGAGACTATAGTTAACAGAAACTTTGTATAATGCTTCCTTTAATTAACAAAGACAATATACCAAGTCTAAATGCCTTTAAGAGGGAGACATAAGGGGACTCTTGCCGTTGGTGATGTTGTCTGACTCTTTAATTCTACTTTAGTTTAATTCTATCTTTCCTTTTTTTGCTTTTTAGCTGTCATGTTTTTTGTTCTTTTTTTTTCTTTTTCTTTTTCTTTTTCTTTTTCTTTTTCTTTTCTTTTTGTCTCTCTACCTTTGACTCATCCTCCTTTGTGGAAGAAATGGAGATGTTCTTATATAGATAACAGTGATGGTGGTGAATACATAAATATGTGACTATGCAGGGAACCATCTTACTTAGGACAGAATATATGGTGGGTGAACAAAACCACCTTAAAAAAACTGGGTTGATGAAGAAAGCTTGAGGGCACTACATTGAGTGAAATAAGTAAGACACATAAGGACAAATATTGCAGAGTCTTACTGATATGAGCTAATTATAATATGTAAACACATAGACATGAAATATAAGTTAACAGGATATAGAACGAGGCTAAAGAATGGAGAGCAATTGCTTATTATGAGCAGAATGTTCAACTAGGTTGAACTTAAGTGTTTGGAAATGGGCAGAGGTGATGGTAGCATGTTATTGTGAGAATAACTAACAGTGCTGAATGGTGTGTGAATGTGGTGGAAAGGGGAAGCTTAGAGTCACATATGTCACCAGAAGGAAAGTTGGAGGTTAAAAGATGGGAATGTATAAAACAGTGAATCTTGTAGTGGACAATGTCCATGATTAAGTATACAAACATTAGAAATCTCTTTCATGAACTAGAACAAATGTATGACACTATAACTAGAAGCTAATATTAGAGGGGTAAACAGGGAAAAATATACCTATTGCAAACTATGTACTACAGTTAACAGTATTCTAATTTTCTTTCATCAACAGTAACAAATGTACTATACCAATACTATGAGTCAATAACGGAGGGGAGTTGTTTAGGGATAGGGGAAGAACTAAGTTTACTTTTTTTTCTTTATTTCTTCTCTGGAGTAATGAAAATGTTCTGAAAATTGAAAAAAATTAATTCTGGTGGTGGATGCACAGCTATATGATGGTACTTTGAGCAATTGATTGTGCACTTTGGATCTTTGGATAATTGTATCATATGTGAATAATCTCAATAAAATTTAAAAAAATCAGTTGACCATAGATCTGGGGGTATATTTCCAAACTCTTGATTCAGTTCCATTCATGAATATGTCTACTTTGTGCCAATACCATGATTGATTTTTCCTTTTCAATTTTTTAATGTTTTGTATTACATTGATTGATTTTCTCATCTTGAAGAAGCCATGCATGTCTGGAATGAACCAAACTTGGTCATCATGTGTGATTCCTTTAATGTGTCTTTGGATTCAATTTTCAAGTGTTTGTTGAAGATTTTTGAATCTGTATTCATTAGGGAGATTGGCCTGTAGCTTCCCTTCTTGCAGTATCTTGGTTTTGGTATTAGAGTTTTGTTTGCTTCATAAAATCAATTAGATAATGTTCTTTTTCTTCAGTGTTTTGAAAGAGTTTAAGCAGGAATGGTGTGAGTACTTTTTGGAAGGTTTGTTAAAATTCCCCTGTGAAGCCATATGGCCCTGGGCTTTAATTTGTAGGAAGATTTTTGTTGACTGATTGGATCTCTTTACTTGTGACTGGTTTGTTGAGGTCTTCTGTTTTTTCTTTGGTCACTCTACGCTGTTCATGTGTTTCCAGGATATTATCCATTTCCTCTAAGTTTTCTAGTTTGTTGGCATACAGTTGTTCATAGTATTCTCTTATGATTTTTTAAATTTCTTTGGGATCCATGTAATGTCCCCCCTCTCATTTCTGATTTTGTTAATTTGGGTCTTCTCTCTTTTTGACTTTGTGAGTCTAGCTAAGGTTTGTTAATTTTTTCGGTCTTCTCAAGGAAACAACTTTGGTTTTAATTATTATCTCTATTTTTGTTCTCCATATCATTTATTTCTGCTTTAATCTTTATGTCTTTTCTTCTACTTGCTTTAGGGTTAGTTTGCTGATCATTCTCTAGCTTCTTCAATTCTTCAGTTAGGGCTTTGATTTCAGCTCTTTCTTCCTTTCTAATGTATGCATATATAGCTATAAATTTCCCCCTCAGCACTGTTTGCTATATCCCATGGATTTTGATGTTATGTTCCTGTTTCCATTTGTCTCAAGATATTTACTGATTTCTCCTGCAATTTTTTCTTTGACCCAGTGATTGTTCAGGAGTGTGTTGTTTAACCTCCACATATTTGTGAATGTTCTAGTTCTTTGGTAGTTATTGTTTTCTAGTTGCATTCCATTATGGTATATTAATGTGCTTTGAATAATTTCAACCTTTTAAAATTTATTGAGACTTGTTTTGTGCCCTAGCACATGATCTATCCTGGAGAACATTCCATGAGTACTAGAGAAATATGTATCTCCTGGTAATTTGGGATGTAATTATCTATATATGTTTATTAAGTCTAATTCTTTTATCACATCAACTTCTCAATTTCTTTACTGGTCCTCTGGTTGTTATATATATATAGTGGTATATTGAAGCCTCCCACTATATTGTAGAAACATCCATTGCTTCCTTCTGTTTTTCTCATGTACTTTGGAGCAACTTGATTGGGTGCATAAACATTTATGCTTGTTATTTCTATGCTAATTGTCTATTTTTAAAATATGTATTGTCCTTCTTTGTCTTTTATGACATCTTTGCATTTAAAGTCTATTTTTTCTGATGTTAATATAGTTATCCCTACTTTGTTTTTGCTGCAGATTGCATGGAGTGTTTTTATCCATCCTTTTATTTTCAATCTCTCTCTTTTGCTGGGTCTAAGATGAGTCTCTTGTAAATAGCAGGTTGGTCATACTTTTAAATCCATACTGCAAATCAGTGTCATTTAATAAGGGAGTTCAATCCATTCACATTCAGTGTTATCACTGTGAAGCAGTCCTTGAATCAACTATCTTATCCTCTGGTTTTTATTTGTCAGATCTATTTTGTTCCCCTTTTCTCTTGCTTTTTTTCCCCTTTAAGTTACCCTTATTATTCTTCAGCTTGTGCCGTTCTCCAGACCATTCTCTTTCATTTTTTCTTAGCTGGTAGAACTCCCTTTAGTATTTCTTGCAAGGCAGGTCTCTTGTTAACTAATTCTCTCAACATTTGTTCGTCTGTGAAAATTTTAACCCCTCCTTCACTTTTGAGAAGAGCTTTGCTGGATAAAGAATTCTTTGCTGGCAATTTTTCTCTTTCAGAATATGCAATATGTCATACTACTGCCTATTCACCTCCCTGGTGCCCACTGAGTAGTCAGTACTTAGTCTTATGTGGTTGCCCTTGTATGTGAAGAATTGCTTCTCTCTTGCTGCTTTCAGAACTTTATCCTTCTCTTCAGCATTTGACAATCTGATTTGTATATGCCTTGGAGTGTGTTTATTTGGATTTATTCTATTTGGAGTTTGTTGGGCATCTTTGATTGCATATTTATGTTGTTTAGAAAGGTTGGGAAGTTTTCCCTAACTCTGTCTTCAAATACTCTTCCGGGCCATTTACTCCTCTCTTCTTCTGGGACACCAATATTCTTATATTTGTGTGCTTCATGCTGTCTTTCATTTCCCTGAGATTGATCTCAAATATTTCCATTCTTCAACTATTTGTTCCTTTGTGCATTCTCATTCACTTATATGTGCCTCTGTCTCTTCAAAACTGTTCTTTTGTGTCTCTAGTATATTTTTAATTTGATCAACAGTATCATTTATTTCCATAAGATCTGCTATTTTTAAATTTAGTCTTTCAAATTCTTCTTTATGCTATTCTAGAATCTTCTCTATGTCCTTTATGTCCTTAGTCAACCCAATGAAGTTGTTTTGGAGATTTGTGTGTACATCTTTGATTTATTGCTCCAAATTCTGTATCTTCTTTGGGTTTTTAATTTGGCCACTTGTCTTGTCCATATATTCTTGTTTCTTCATGTGCTTTATAATTTTCTGTTGGCCTCTGGGCATTTGCTTATCTTCATAAGGTTATTTGGGGAAATGAAGGATTATTTGATTATATGTATATGCAGAGCCACATCTTGCTGTAGTGCATTTTCTTCGCATCAGATGGCACCCTTGAGCCACAAATCACACTCAAGCAAGCTCTCCCACAACTTTAACTGTGCACTGGGCATGATCCAAACCAGGTGGAAATCCAATCAGTGCACCAGTTCTCCATATGCACTCGAGACTACCAGCCCTGTGGTTGGGGGTGGACCCTGTACAGTTCTGGAGGGAGTCTGCTCCAGGGCACAGTGGGTCTGGCAGTTCCTGGGGCCCTGATTGATCCACTCTGGGGTTGTAGGGTTATGTGTCTCACCCCCAGCTCAGATGCATCACAGTTCTATTGGCTTTGTTTTGTTGTTTTTGTTCTCCATATCATTTATTTCTGCTTTAATCCTTGTTATTTCTTTTCTTCTACTTGATTTAGGATTAGTTTGCTGATCATTCATCCTTGTCATTTCTTTTCTTCTATTTGCTTTAGGATTAGTTTGCTGATCATTTTCTAGCTTCTTCAGTTCCATTAGCTCTTTGATTTTAGCATTTAATGTATGCATTTAGAGCTGTAAATTTCCCCCTCAATACTGCCTTTGCTGCATCATATACTGTGTTTTTTCATTTCCATTCATCTCTAGATATTTAATTTCTAGATATTTAATTTCTCTTGAAATTTCTTCTTTGACCCACTGATTGTTTAGGAGTGTGGTGTTTAATCTCCAGATATGTATGACTGTTCTATATCTTTGATGGTTATTGACTTCTAGTTGTATTCTGTTGTTTTCAGAGACTGTGCTTTGAATAATTTCAATCTTTTTAAATTTATTGAGGCTTGTTTTATGACTCAACATATGGTCTATCTTGGAGAAAGTTCCATGAGCACTAGAGAAGAATGTATATATCCTGGTAATTTGGGATGTAATGCTCTAAATATGTCTACTAAGTCTAATTCATTTATCACATTGTTTAGGATCTCAGTTTCCTTATTGGTCCTCTGGTTGCTCTATCTATAGAAGAGTGTGGTTTATTGAAGTCTCCCACAATTATTGTGGAAACATCTATTGCTTCCTTCAGTTTTTCCAATGTTTGTCTCATGTACTTTGGAGCATCTTGATTGGGTGCATAAACATTTATGATTGTTATTCCTTCCTGTTGAATTGTCCATTTTGCTTGTATATAGTGTCTTTCTTTGTCTCTTACGACATCTTTGCATTTAAAGTCTATTTTATCTGAAATTAGTATTGCTAGCCCTGCTTTCTTTTGGCTGTAGTTTGCATGGAATGTTTTTTTCCATCCTTTTACTTTCTATTTCTTTGTGTCACTATGTCTAAAATGAGTCTCTTGTAAATATATTTATTGTTCGTATTTTTTAAAATCCATTCTGCTGATCTATGTCTTTTAATTGGGCAGTTTAATCCATTTATGTTTAGTGTTATTACTGTGAAGGCAGTTCTTTATTCAGCAATCTTATCCTTTGTTTTTCATTTGTGAGATGTATTTTTTCCCCTCTTTCTCTTTATTTCCTTGAAGGTACCCTTGCTAAAACTCTTCAGTTCTGTGCCCTTCTCCAGACCTCTCTCTCCTTTCCTTTTTTTTTTCCCAACTGGTAGATCCCCCTTTAGTATTTCTTGTAGGGCAGGTCTCTTGTTAACAAATTCTCTCAGTATTTGTCTGTGAAAATTTTAACCTCTCCCTCAATTTTGAAGGAAAGCTTTGCTGGATAAAGAATTCTTGGCTAGCAATGTTTCTCATTCAGAATTTCGAAAGTCATACTACTGTCTTCTCACCTCCATGGTGCCCTATGAGTAGTCATTACTTAGTCTTATGTTGCTTCCCTGAATCGCTTTTCTCTTGCTGCCTTTAGAACTTTCTCCTTCTCTTCAGCATTTGACAAAATTTATTTGGATTTATTCTATTTGGAGTTCATTGGGCATCTTTGATTGGAATATTTATGCCATTTCAGTGCATTGGGGAGTTTTCCCCAACAGTGTCTTTGAATACTCTTCCTAGCCCTTTACTCTTCTCTCCCCCTTCTGGAACACCAATGATTCTTATATTTGTGCACCTCATGTTGTGCATCATTTCTCTGAGATCCATTTCAAATTTATTTTTATTTTTTTCACCGTTTATTCTTTTTTGCTTTCACTTTCCATGATCATATCTTCAAGTTTGCTAATTCATTTCTCTACCTCTTCAAATCTGGTGTTATGTGTCTCAAGAATCTTTTAAATTTGACAAATAGTATCTTTTATTTCTATAAGATCTGCTGTTTTTGCATTTAATCTTCTGGGTCTTCTTCATGTCCTTTATATCCTGAGTCATGATATTGATGTTTGTTTTTACTTCTTTGATTAATTGCTCCAAGTTCTATGTCTCCTCTGGCTTTTTAATTTGGATGTTTGGGTTATCCATATCTTCTGGTTTCTTCATGTGCTTTATAATTTTCTGTTGTTTTTGGCCTCTTTACATTTGCTTATCTTCATTGTGATCTTTTAGTATTTGCAGGATTATTTGAACACTTATCTATAATTTGGCAGAGCTACAGTTTGGTGGAGTGCACTTTCCCTGACCTACCAGCAGATGGTGCTTCTGAGCCACCTCTTAATGCTCAAGCCAGTTCTCCCTAACTTCATCTATGCACTGAGTGGGGGTTCAAACCATGTGGAAGTCCAGTCAGTGCACCAATATTCTGTGTGCACTGGGGACTGCCAGCCCTGTGGGTAGGTGTGTGTGTCCTGTGCAGTTTGGCAGGGAGTCTGCTCCAGGATGCAGTGGTCCCTACCATCCTTGGGGCTGCAGGTGGAATACCCTGGGGCTGCAGAGCTGTGTGTCTCACCTTTCAGCTCAAATGCCCCACAGTCCCCCTCTGCCATGGGTGCCTGAGTACCTGGGATTGGGGGAGGGCTCGTAGTACTTCTGTGGGGCACCCCTGCCTCTAGGCTGTTCACACCATGGACTTCTATGGAGGAAGTGTGGATGTCATCACAAGTCCACTGAATCCCAAATTCCCTCAAGGAAGTTCTCAGCCATGGTGCTGTGAAAAGTTGTCTCCCAGCCAGATCAAATATGGCTCCATGGGGTGTGGAAAGCTGCCCTTTCCACATTTGTCTGCCTGTTCCAACCTCTAGTCCCTAGCACAGTGGCTCTTGGCTGCAGGTCTGTGAAGGGTTATCACCCACACCAGGTAGAGAGGAGAGTGCTCAGGGAGTGGAAGGTCACTCCCCACCATGCCATCCACCAGCTCCAGCTGTCTGTTCTCTGGTGCCATTCCAGACCAGACACTCAGCCATCTTGATCAGTCTTTTGGTTCCTCCAAGTACACACTCACATGGGTGTAGAAGTCATTGCTCGGCTGGTATAACCCTGGAACTGCTGTCCTGTATCTAGTGCTTTCTGTCCTATATCTAATGTTTTTAATGGTAGAGAATTTTGCTGTGTCTCCTAATCTGCCATCTTGGATCTCCACCAAGTATGAATATCCCCCTGCTTTCTTTTCGCTGTAGCTTGCATGGAATATTTTTTTCCCATCCTTTCACTTTCAATCTCTTTGTATCATTGGTTTAGACATAAGTCTCTTATAAACAGCATATCAATGGATCATATTTTTAATCCATTCTGCCAGTCTGTATCTTTTAATTGGGGAGTTTAATCCATCCACATTCAATGTTATTACTGTGATGGCAGTTCTTGAACCAACCATCTTATCCTTTGGTTTTTATTTTTCAGATTTGTTCCACCCCTTCTCTTTTTTTCCTTTAAGTTATCCTTACTAATACTCTTCAGTTCTGTGCCCTTTTCCAGACTGCTTTTTCTTTTTTTTTTTTCTCAGCTGGTAGAACTCCTTTCAGTATTTCTCACAGGGCAGGTCACTTGTTAACTAATTCTCTCTGCATTTGTTTGTGAAATTTTTAATCTCTCCATCAGTTTTGAAAGAGAGTTTTACTGATAAAGAATTCTTGGCTGAAAAATTTTTCTGTTTCAGAGTCATATATATGTCATACCACTGCCTTCTCACCTCTATAGTGCCTGCTGAGTAGTTAGTACTTATTTTTACATGGTTTCCCTTTTATGTGGTGAATTGCTTCTCTTTTTCTGCTTTCAGAACTTTCTCCTTCTCTTCGGCATTTCACAACCTGATTAGTATGTCTTGGAGTGGTTCTATCTGAATTTATTCTATTTGGAGTTCATTGGGCAACTTTGATTTGCATAGTGTTGAGAAGTTTTCCCCTACTATGTCTTCAAATACTCTTCCTAGCCCTGTATTCCTCTCTTCTTCTGTGACACCAATGATTCTTGTGTTTGTGTGCTTCATGTTGTCCTTCATTTCCCAGAGATTCTTTTCCAATTTTTTTATTTTTTTCATTTGTTCTTTTGCGTGTTCACATTCAATTATCCTATCCTCTAGTGTACTTATTCTTTCTTCTGCCTCTTCAAATCTGCTGTTGTGTCTCCAGTGTGTGTGTGTGTGTGTGTGTGTGTGTGTGTGTGTATATATATATATATATATATATATATATAGAGAGAGAGAGAGAGAGAGAGATTGTTCACATACCTTATAACTATCCAAAGATCCAAAGTGTACAATCAATTGCCCATGGTACCATCAGACAGCTGTGCATCCCTCAACACAATTAATTTTTTTTTTCAATTTTTAGAACATTTTCATTACTCCATAAAAGAAATAAAGACAAAAAAAGGAAACTCAAATCCTCCCATATCCCTAACCATGCCCCCTCCTCCATTATTGATTCATAATTTTGGTATCGTATATTTGTTACTGTTGATGAATGAATGTTGAATTACTACTAACTGTAGTATATAGTTTGCAATAGGTATATAATTTTTTCCTATATGCCTCTCTATTATTAACTTCTAGTTATAGTGTCATACCTTTGTTCTAGTTTGTGAGAGAGATTTCTAATATTTGTATAATTAGTCATGGACATTGTCCACCACAAGGTTCACTGTTTATACATTCCCATTTTTAGCCTCCAACTTTCTTTCTGGTGACATATATGACTCTGAGCTTACCCTTTCCACCACCTTCACACACCTTTTTGCACTGTTAGTTATTCTCACATGCTACCATCACCCCTCTCCATTTCTAAATGTTTAAGTTCACCCTAGTTGAACATTCTGCTCATAATAAGCAACCACTCCCCATTCTTTAGCCTCATTCTATGTCCTGGTAACTTATATTTCATGTCTATGAGTTCACATATTATAATTCATATCAGTGAGATCCTGCAGTATTTGCCTTTATGTGCCTGTCTTATTTCACTCAATATAGTGCACTCAATATTTCTTTATCAACCCATTTCTTTTAAGATGGTTTTGTCCACACACCATACATTCCATCCTAAGTAAACAATCATTGGTTCCCTGTATAGTCACATATTTATGTATTCAGCACCATCACCACTGTCTATATAAGGACATCTCCACTTCTTCCACAAAGAAGGAGGAACAGTCAAAGAAGGCAGAGAGACAAAAGAAAGAAAACAAAACAAGAAAAACTCCACACACAAAAAACAAAACTTGACAGCTAGAAAGCAGCAAAAGGAAAGATAGCATTAACCTAAAGTAGAATAAAGAGTCAGACAACATCACCAATGCCAGGAGTCCCATACCCTTTCCCTATTCCCCACCCCCCATATGCATTTAGCTTTTATGTAATGCCTTTGTTATATTAAAGGAAGAATAATACAGTGTTTCTGTAAATTATAGTCTCTAGTTTGCATTGATTGTATTTCCCCCACTCTCACCCTATTTTTAACACCTTTCAGTGTTGACATCCATTTGTTCTACCTCATGTAAAAACATATTTGTACCTTTTCTTACAATTGTTGAGCACCCAAGGTTCCCTGAGTTACACAGTCCCAGTATTTATCCTTCATATTTTGTTCTGGTGTCCCACATGGTCTCAACCTTCCTCCTTCAACCATACCCACAGTCATCTTTATTCAGTATACTTACATTGCTGTGCTACTGTCTCCCAAAATTGTTTTCCAAGCCTCTCACTCCTGTCTTCTCCTTTCCACAGTGCTTCCTTTAGTGTTTCCTGTAGAGCAGGTATCTTGTTCACAAACTCTGTCATTGTCTGTTTGTCAGAGAATATTTTAAGCTCTCCCTCATATTTGAAGGATAGTCTTGCTGGATATAGGATTCTTGGTTGGTGGTTTTTCTCTTTCAATATCTTAAATATATCACCCCACTTCCTTCTTGCCTCCAAGGTTTCTGTTGAGAAATCTGTACGTAGTCTTATCAAGCTTCCTTTGTATGTGATGGATCACTTTTCTCTTGCTGCTTTCAGGATTCTCTTTATCTTTGACATTTGATAATCTGATTATTTAGTGTCTTGTCATAGGCCTATTCAGATCTACTCTATTTGGGGTACACTGCACTTCTTGGGATCTGTAATTTTATGTCTTTCATAAAAAATGGGAAATTTTCATTGATTATTTCCTCTATTATTGCTTCTGCCCCTTTTCCCTTCTCTTCTCTTTCTGGGACACCAATGACACGTATATTATTGCTTTTCATTTTGTCCTTAAGTTCTGGAGACATTGCTCCTATTTTTCCATTCTTTTCTCTATCTGTTCTTTGGTGTGTAGGCTTTCCAGTGCCTTGTTCGCCAGTTCCTGAGTGTTTTCTTCTGCCTCTTGAGATCTGCTGATGTATGTCTCCATTGTGTCTTTCATCTCTTGTGTTGTGGCCTTCATTTCCATAGATTCTGCCAGCTGGTTTTTCAAATTTTCAATTTCTACCCTAAGTGTGCCCAGTGTTTTCATTATACGGTTCATCTCTTTCACCGTATCTTCCCTAAACTTTTTGAACTGACTTATTATTAGTTGTTTCAATTCCTGTTTCTCAGTTGAAGTGTAAGCTTGTTTCTTTGATTGAGCCATAACTTCATTTTTCTTAGTGTAGGTTGTAGTTTTCTGTTGTCTATGCATGGTTTCCTTGGTTACCCTAAACAGGTTTTCCCAGACCAGAATGGGCTCAGGTCCCAGAAGGAAGATATTCAGTATCTAGTTTCCCTGAGGTGTGAGGCCTCAGGTCACTGTGCTTTACTGTCCAGCAGGTGGCTCCTGTCAGCCTGTAGCTCCAGACTGGTGTAAGGAGGTGTGGTCTATGGCTGTTTTCCCCCAGGCTCTGGGGTCTGTTTCTGAATGGAAGGCATGTAGTAGAGCTGGGCCCCACCCCTTTCTTCTTAGGGAAGATAAGCTCCTAGGGAAAGGTCATTAGCATTTGAATAGACTCTGCCTGTGCTATCCCCACCCTTGTCTGGGTCAGAGTGCTGGGAACTGAAAATGGTTGAGGTTTTCTCCACTGTGATGAAACAGGGACAGGAAGTCCCCTTCAGGGCTAGTCCATGGCGACCCTCTGGCTCTCCAAGGTCAGTTGTCACCCAAAGCCTCTGTCTGCTTTTTGGGGATTCATAGCTTGTAGTGAGCAGTTCACACTCACTAATTAAAACCCCAGTTGGAGCTCAGCTGAGCTATAGTTGCTTGCTGGGAGAGAGCTTCTCTCTAGCAACATGAGGCTTTGCAGCTTGGGCTGTGGGGGAGGGGGCTCCTGGCTTGGATCTGCAGTTTTTACTTATAGATTTTATAGATCTCCCAGCTTGGTTCTGCAATTTTATTTGCAGATTTTATGCTGTGATCTTGGGCATTCCTCCCAATTCAGGTTGGTGTATGGTGAATGGATGGCCATGTTTGTCCCCCTGCAGTTATTCTGGATTATTTGCTAGTTGTTCCTGATTGTTTATTAGTTTTTCTAGTGGGACTAACTAGCTTCCACTCCTCTCTCTGCCTCCACCTTAGATTCTCTCTAGTATATTTTTAATTTCATCAACAGTATCTTTTATTTCCATAAGTTCTGCTATTTTTAATTTAGTCTTTCAAATTCTTTGTTCTTCTAGTGTCTTCTTCATGTCCTTTATGTCCTTAGTCAACCCATTGAAGTTGTTTTGGAGATTTTTGTGTACATCTTTGATTAATTGTTCCAAGTTCTGTGTCTCCTTCTGGTTTTTAATTTGGTTGTTTGACTTATCCATATCTTTTTGGGTCTTCATGTGCTTTGTGATTTTCTGTTCACTTCGGGGCATTTGTTTATTTGGTAAGGTTATTTTTGGAAATTCAGGACTACCTGGACATTTATTTAAAATTTGTCAATTCACAGCTTGCTAGAGTGCTCTTTCCCTGTCATTCCCACAGATGGTGCTCTTGAGCCACCTTGTTCCCTCAAGCCAGCTTTTCCCCAACTGCACATGCATGTTGGGCATGGTTAAAACCAGGTGGAAATCCAGTCAGCAAACCAGTTCTCCCTGCCAACCCTGGTGGGGTTGGGCCCTGTACAATTTGGCAGGGAGTCTGCTTAAGGGCACAGTGGCTCTAGTGTTTCCCAGGCCTCTGAGTGGATCACTCTTGGTCTGTCAGGCTGTACATCACACCCTCCAGCTCTAATGTGTCCCAGCCCCTGCCCGCTTGTTCCCACATGTCTCTGAGTTGGGAGAGGGGCTTCTGCTTCTGTCTGGTGCCTTCACTTATCCCTGCCTCTTGCCAATGTACACTGCAGACTTCCATTTAGGGAAAGTAAATGGAGTCAACACAGATCCACTATTTCCTGAGTTCCCTTATGGGAGCTCCTGGGTGCTGGGCTTAGGAGGATTCTCTCTCCAACTAATTGCTGAAACGGGTGCATGGGATTGAGCTCTGTCTGCTATTCAGCAGCTGGCCTGCAGCTGCCAGCCCTTGGTATTGGTCCAAGTTGCATAAACTTACCCCATCCTTCCAGACATAATTTCTCTGCTTTTTCATCCAAGTTCCCACTATGTATTGTAGATGTCCCTCTCTGGCTGCTTATACCCTGTAGCCACTGTCCTGGGTGTTTTCTACCTCTTCTCTAGTTTTTATCATGGAGGAGAAGTTTGCTCTGCCTTTGCTATTCCACCATCTTCCTGGAAGCCCAACAGAAACCCAGATTGTTGGTGAGATAACAGAGCACACGGGGCTCTAGCAGGTACTATGCTTGAATCCGACAGCATCTTCCTTCCATATAAATTTGATGATTGCTTTTTCCAATTCTGTAAAGGAAGCTGCTGGAAATTTGATTAGAATTGTGTTGACTATGTAAATTGCTTTGGGTAGAACTGACATCTTAACAATATATAGTCTTTGAATCCATGAACATGGAATATCTTTCCATTTATTTGTCTTCCTTGATTTATTTTAGTGTTGTCTTGTAGTTTTTTGTGTACAAGTCCTTTACATTCTTGGTTAGATTTATTCCAAGATATTTCATTATTTTTGTCACTATTTAAATGGAATTTTTTTTCTTGATTTCTTCTTCAGATTGCTCATTACTTGTTGTTCTGGTTTGCTAATGCTGCCAGGATGCAAAACACCAGAAACGGATTGGCTTTTAGAAATGGGGCTTATTTGGTTACACAGTTACAGTCTTAAGGGCATAAAGTGCCCAAGGCAACACATCAACAATTGGGTACCTTCACTGGAGGATGGCCAATGGCATCCAGAAAACCTCTGTTAGCTGGGAAGGCACATGGCTGGCATCTGCTCCAGAGTTCTGGTTTCAAAATGGCTTTCTCCAAGGATGTTCCTCTATAGGCTGCAGCTCCTCAAAAATGTCACTCTTAGTTGCTCTTGGGGCATTTGTCCTATCTTAGCTTCTCTGGGGCAAAAGTCTGCTTTCAAAGGCCATCTCCAAAATGTCTCTGTAAGCTGAAGCTCCTCTCTCAGCTCCTGTGCATTCTTCAAAGTGTTCTGTCTGAGCTTATATAGTGCTCCAGTGAACTAATCAAGGCCCACACTGAATGTGTGAGGCCACACCTCCATTGAAATTAATCAGGATTATCACCTACAGTTGGGTGGGTTGCATCTCCATGGAAACACTCAAAGAATTACAATGTAATCAATACTAATACATCTGCTCACACAAGATTGCATCAAAGATAATGGCATTTGGGGGGACATAATACATTCAAACTGGCACATTTGTAAATAGAAACACTACTGATTTTTGTATGTTGATCTTGTGCCCTGTCCCATTGCTGAAATCATTTATTTGGTCCATTAGCATTGTGGTTTTTTTTTTTTTTTAAGGATTTTCTGTATATAGAATCATGTCATCTGCAAATAGGGAAAGTTTCACTTCTTCCTGTCCAATTTGGATCCCTTTTAATTCTTTATCTTGACTATTTGTTGTACCAAGAACTTCCAGTACAATGATCAATAACAGTGGTTACAGTGTTCATCCTTGTCTTGTTCCTGATCTTAGAGGGAAAGCTGACCATGATGTTAACTGTGGGTTTTTCATAGGTTCCCTTTATCATTTTGAGGAAGTTTCCTTCTATTCCTAGTTTTCTAAGTGTTTTTATCAAGAAAAGATGATGAATTTTGTCAAATGCTTTTTCTGCATCAATTGAGATGATCATGTGTTTTTTCTCCCTTTATTCTGTTAATGTGGTATATTACATTAATTAATTTTCTTATGTTGAACTGCCCTTACAAACGTGGAAAGACTCACACTTGATCATGATGTATAATTCTTTTGATGTTGGATTTGGGTTGATAGTATTTTGTTGTGGATGTTTGCATCTATATTCATAAGGAGTATTGGTCTGTAGTTTTTTTGTAGTATCTTTATATGGCTTTGGTATGAGGATGAAGTTGGCCTCATAGAATGAGTTAGGGAATATTCCTTCCTCTTCAATTTTTTGGAAGACTTTCAGCAGGGTAGATGTTAATTCCTCTTGGAATGTTTGGTTAATATTCACCTGTAAAGCCTTCTGGTCCTGGGTATTTTGTTGTTGAGAGGTGTTTGATTATTGATTCAGTATCTTTACTGGATATTGGTCTGTTGAGATCTATTTATTCTTGAGAAAATGTAGGTAGTTTTTGTGTTTCTAGGAAGTTGTCTGTTTCATCTACATTATCCAATTTGGTTCACACAGTTGTTTCAGTGTATCCTGAATATAGTACTTACTTCTGTGGGGTCAGTAGTTATGTTCTCCTTTTCATTTCTGATTTTAATTGTGTTCTCTTTTTTCTTTGTCAGTGTAGCTGAAGATTTGTTGATTTTTATTGATCTTTTCAAAGAACCAACTTTAGGTTTTGTTGATTCTTTCTATATATTTGCTAGCTCATTTATCTCTGCTCTAATCTTTATGTCATTCCTTCTGCTTGCTTTGGGTTTAGTTGGATCTTCTTTTTCTAGATCCTCTATTCTTGAGGTAAGGTCTCTGACTTGAGATCTTTCTTATTTTTCAATGTAAGCATTTAGCACTGTAAGTTTTCCTCTCAGCACTGCCTTTGTTGCATTCCATAAGTTTTGGTATGTTGCATTTCATTTTCATTGGCCTCAAGATATTTCTTAATTTACCTTGTTATTTCTTCTTTGACCCAAAGGTTGTTTAAGAGTACATTGTTTAATTTCCATATACTTGTGAATTTTCCATTTCTGTCTCTGCTGTTGATTCCTAACTTCATTCCATTGTGGTTGGAGAGGATACATTGTATGATTCCAATATTTTTGAATTTGAAACTTGTGACCTAACATACTCTATCCTGGAGAATGACCCATGTGCGCTAGAGAAGAATGTATATTTTGCTTCTGTTGGATGAAGTGTTCTATAAATATCTTTTAGGTCTAGTTGGTTTTGAGGATTGTTCAAGTCTTCTAGTTCCTTATTCTTCTGCTGTCTACATGTTCTATCCATTATAGAAATCAGTGTATTGAAATCTCCTACTATTAATGTAGAGCTGTCTATTTCTCCCTTCAAACCTGTCAATATTTGTTTCATATATTTTGGGGCTCTGCTGTTAGGTGCATACATATTTATAACTGTCATATCTTCTTGTTGAATTGACCCCTTTATTAGTAAATAGTGACCCTTTTTGTCCCTTGTAAAACTTTTGACTTAGTGTATTTCATCTGATATTAGTATAGCTATCCCAGCTCTCTTTTGGTTCCTATTTGTATGGCATATTTTTTCCATCCTTTCATTTTCAACCTACTAACATCATTGAATTAAAATTGAGTCTCTTGTGAACAGCCTATAGTTGGACCATATTTTTAAATCCATTCTGTCAATCTCTGCATTTTTATTACTGAAGTTGTGGGTTTACAGAAAAATCATGCACACAATACGGTATTGCCATACACCACCCCACCACAATTTATTGAGAGATTCTGTGTTCTAGACACTGTGTGAAGCAATGTATGTATATTGCCTCATTTTAAACACCCAGTACACAGGACTGTTACATGTCCTATTATTTTTGTTAATTTGTTTAAATTAGAGAAGTTGTAGGTTTAAGGAATAATCATATAAAATACACAGCATTCCCATCCCCCCCATTGTTGTATTACTGCAATACCCTGTTACAATGGATGAAAGAATACTAAAGTCATATTAACTATAGTCCATAGTTTACAGTAGGTTTATTTTTCCTGCATATCACCCAATTATTAATATCTTGTATTACTATCATACATTTGTTATAATTCATGAAATAACATTCTTATACTTGTATTATGAACTATCATCCATCATCTACAGTAGGGTTCACTTTGTTATACAGTCCTATGTTTTATCATTTAATTTTTAATAACTATATGACCTAAAATTTCCCCTTTTGGCCACATTCACATATGTAACTCAGTGCTTCTAATTATAATCACAATAATGTGGTACCGTTACCACCATCCATTTCTAAAACTTTACAATCAATCTAAATAAAAATTCTGTACAAATTAAGCATCAACTCCCCATTCTCTACCCTCATTGTATCTCCTGGTAACCTGTATTCTGGATTCTAACTCTATGAATTTACCTATTCTAATGATTCCATACCAGTGAGATCATATAATATATTTGTCCTTTTTGTGTCTGGCTTATTCCACTCAGCATAATGTCCTCAAGGTTGCATGAATAAGGACTTCATTCCTTTTTATGACTAATATTACACCATATGTATATACTACATTTTGTTTATCCATTCATCATTTGGTGGGCACTTGGATGCTTCCACCTTTTGTCAGTTGTGAATAATGCTGCTATGATTATTGGTGTGCAAAAATTTGAGTCCCTACTTTCAATTCTTTTGGGTATATGCCTAGCGGCAGGATTGCCAGGTTTTATGGTAATTCTCTACTTAGCTTCCTGAGGAACTGCCACATCATCTTCCACAGTGGCTGCACCATTTTACATTCCCACCAGCAGTGAATGAGTGTTCCTATTTATCCAAATCCTCTCCAACACTTGTAATTTTCTGGTTTTTTTTTTTTTAGAGTCTATTCTAGTGGGTGTGAAATGATATCTCATTGTGGTTTTTAATTTTATTTTTGTGCTTTTGTAAATTTTCATCTTTAGAGCAGCTTTAGGTTTATGGAAAAATCATGCAGAAAATACAGAATTTCCATATAACCCACACACCCATGCAGTTTTCCATATTGTTAACATTGTGCATGAGGGTGATATATTTGTTACAATTGATGAAATAATGTTATTACAGTTCTATAATAAAGTCCATGATTTGCATTAGGGTTCACTCTTTGTTCTCTACTGTTCTATTTATTTCTTTTTGAATTTTTAGTGTTTTATACAACATTTTAATTCCCATTTTAACCACTTTAAAGTATACAATTCATTGGTGTTAATTAAATTCACAATGTTGTGCTACCATCAACACCATCCTTTACCAAAACTTTTCAATCACCATAAACAGAAGCTCTGTAACAATTCAACATTAACTCCCTATTCCCAACCCTACCTGTGCCCCGGTAACCTATATCCTGTTTTCTGAATTCATGAATGTGCATATTGTAGTTATTTCATATAAGTGAGATCATACAATATTTATCATTTTGGGACTGGCTTATTTCATTCAACATGAGGTCTTTCAGGTTCATCTAGGTTTTAGCATGTATAAGAACTTCATTGTTTTTTTTTTTTTTAATTCAGTTTTATTGAAATATATTCACAAACCATACAGTCATCCATGGTATACAATCAACTGTTCACAGTATGATCATATAGTTAGGCATTCATCACCACAATCTATTTCTGAACATTTTCCTTACATCAGAAAGAATCAGAATAAGAATAAAAAATAAAAGTGAAAAAAGAATACCCAAACCATCCCCCCATCCCACCCTATTTGTCATTTAGTTTTTACTCCCATTTTTCTACTGATTTTTTTTTAATTTTTTAACTTTGTTTATCAAAAAATTAAAAACAAACAGGCAAACAACAACCAAAAAAACCCCACTACATTTCAAACAAAGCAATGGATTAAGGAAAACAAATAACCTAAAATAACTACTTTGCTTCCAATATGTTCCTACCATACCCCAAGAAAATTAATAAACCATGTCCAAACAGAGGAGTAAGAAAAACAAATAATCTAAAATAACTACATTGCTTCCAACATGTTCCTTCCATACTCCAAGAAAATTAACAACCCCTAAGAAAACAAAGGAATAAGAGAAAAAAAAAACCTAAAATAACTCTATTGCTTCCAACTTGATCTTACTATATCCAAGAAAGTTTACAAACCATAATCATTCCTGAGCATTCCCATAACATTGAGATTACCCTCCATAGTTTATCTGTTCTTATTAGATTATCATTCCCCCTCCACTAATTGGTATCTCTAGGTCCCCTACATTCTACAGTATAAAACATTGTACATTTTTCACAGAATTCACATTAGTGGTAACATACAATATCTCTCTTTTTGTGCCTGGCTTATTTTGCTCAGCATTATGTCTTTTTTTTTTTTTTTTTTAATCTTCATTTTATTGAGATATATTCGTATACCACGCAGTCATACAAAACAAATCGTACTTTCGATTGTTCACAGTACCATTACATAGTTGTACATTCATCACCCAAATCAATCCCTGACACCTTCATTAGCACACACACAAGAATAACAAGAATAATAATTAGAGTGAAAAAGAGCAATTGAAGTAAAAAAGAACACTGGGTACCTTTGTCTGTTTGTTTCCTTCCCCTATTTTTCTACTCATCCATCCATAAACTAGACAAAGTGGAGTGTGGTCCTTATGGCTTTCCCAATCCCCTTGTCACCCCTCATAAGCTACATTTTTATACAACTGTCTTCGAGATTCATGGGTTCTGGGTTGTAGTTTGATAGTTTCAGGTATCCACCACCAGCTCCCCCAATTCTTTAGAACCTAAAAAGGGTTGTCTAAAGTGTGCGTAAGAGTGCCCACCAGAGTGACCTCTCGGCTCCTTTTGGATTCTCTCTGCCACTGAAGCTTATTTCATTTCCTTTCACATCCCCCTTTTGGTCAAGAAGATGTTCTCCGTCCCACGATGCCGGGTCTACATTCCTCCCCGGGAGTCATATTCCACGTTGCCAGGGAGATTCACTCCCCTGGGTGTCTGATCCCACGTAGGGGGGAGAGCAGTGATTTCACCTTTCAAGTTGGCTTAGCTAGAGAGACAGGGCCACATCTGAGCAACAAAGAGGCATTCGGGAGGAGGCTCTTAGGCACAACCATAGGGAGGCCTAGCCTCTCCTTTGCAGCAACCGTCTTCCCAATGGTAAAACCTGTGGTAGAGGGCTGAACCCATCAAACCACCAGTCCCCTATGTCTGTGGTCATGTTAGCAACCATGGAGGTGGGGTAGGCGAATACCCCTGCATTCTCCACAGGCTCCTCAAGGGGGCACTACATCTTTTTTTTTTTTCCTTTTTTTTTTTTTTTTTAACTTTCCCTTCTTTTTTAAATCAACTGTATGAAAAAAAAGTTAAAAAGAAAACAAACATACAATAAAAGAACATTTCAAAGAGACCATAACAAGGGAGTAAGAAAAAGACTACTAACCTAAGATAACTGCTTAACTTCCAACATGTTCCTACTTTACCCCAAGAAAGTTACCTAATATAGCAACATTTCTGTGAACTTGCTCCTACTATATCCATCAGAAATTCACAGACCATAGTCATTCCTGGGCATCCCCAGAACGTTAAATAGCTTATCTGTTCTTCTTGGATTATTGTTCCCCCTTCCTTAATTGCTCTCTATTGCTAGTTCCCCTACATTGTACATTATAAGCCATTTGTTTTACATTTTTCAAAGTTCACATTAGTGGTAGCATATAATATTTCTCTTTTTGTGCCTGGCTTATTTCGCTTAGCATTATGTCTTCAAGGTTCATCCATGTTGTCATATGTTTCACGAGATCGTTCCTTCTTACTGCTGCGTAGTATTCCATCGTGTGTATATACCACATTTTATTTATCCACTCATCTGTTGAAGGACATTTGGGTTGTTTCCATCTTTTGGCAATTGTGAATAATGCTGCTATGAACATTGGCGTGCAGATATCTGTTCGTGTCACTGCTTTCCGATCTTCCGGGTATATACCGAGAAGTGCAATCGCTGGATCGAATGGTAACTCTATATCTAGTTTTCTAAGGAACTGCCAGACTGACTTCCAGAGTGGCTGAACCATTATACAGTCCCACCAACAGTGAATAAGAGTCCCAATTTCTCCACATCCCCTCCAGCATTTGTAGTTTCCTGTTTGTTTAATGGCAGCCATTCTAACCGGTGTTAGGTGGTATCTCATTGTGGTCTTAATTTGCATCTCTCTAATAGCTAGTGAAGCTGAACATTTTTTCATGTGTTTCTTGGCCATTTGTATTTCCTCTTCAGAGAACTGTCTTTTCATATCTTTTGCCCATTTTATAATTGGGCCGACTGTACTATTGTCATTGAGTTGTAGGATTTCTTTATATATGCAAGATATCAGTCTTTTGTCAGATACATGGTTTCCAAAAATTTTTTCCCATTGAGTTGGCTGCCTCTTTACCTTTTTGAGAAATTCCTTTGAGGTGCAGAAACTTCTAAGCTTGAGGAGTTCCCATTTATCTATTTTCTCTTTTGTTGCTTGTGCTTTGGGTGTAAAGTCTAGGAAGTGGCCGCCTAATACAAGGTCTTGAAGATGTTTTCCTACATTATCTTGTAGGAGTTTTATGGTACTTTCTTTTATATTGAGATCTTTGGTCCATTTTGAGTTAATTTTTGTGTAGGGGGTGAGGTAGGGGTCCTCTTTCATTCTTTTGGATATGGATATCCAACTCTCCCAGCCACATTTGTTGAAAAGACCATTATGGCTCAGTTCGGTGACTTTGGGGGCCTTATCAAAGATCAGTCGGCCATAGATCTGAGGGTCTATCTCCGAATTCTCAATTCGATTCCATTGATCTATATGTCTATCTTTGTGCCAGTACCATGCTGTTTTGGCAACTGTGGCTTTATAATAAGCTTCAAAGTCAGGGAGGGTAAGTCCTCCCACTTTGTTTTTCTTTTTTAGAGTGGCTTTAGCAATTCGAGGCATCTTCCCTTTCCAAATAAATTTGATAACTAGCTTTTCCAAGTCTGCAAAGTAGGTTGCTGGAATTTTGATTGGGATTGCATTGAATCTGTAGATGATTTTGGGTAGAATTGACATCTTAATGACATTTAGTCTTCCTATCCATGAACATGGAATATTTTTCCATCTTTTAAGGTCCCCTTCTATTTCTTTTAGTAGAGTTATGTAGTTTTCTTTCTATAGGTCTTTTACATCTTTGGTTAAGTTTATTCCTAGGTACTTGATTTTTTTAGTTGCTATTGAAAATGGTATCTTTTTCCTGAGTGTCTCTTCAGTTTGTTCATTTCTAGCATATAGAAACATTACGGACTTATGTGCATTAACCTTGTATCCCGCTACTTTGCTAAATTTGTTTATTAGCTCTAGTAGCTGTATCGTCGATTTCTCAGGGTTTTCTAGATATAAGATCATATCATCTGCAATGACAGTTTTACTTCTTCTTTTCCAATTTGGATGCCTTTTATTTCTTTGTCTTGCCGGATTGCCCTGGCTAGCACTTCCAGCACAATGTTGAATAACAGTGGTGACAGCGGGCATCCTTGTCTTGTTCCTGATCTTAGAGGGAAGGCTTTCAGTCTCTCACCATTGAGTACTATGCTGGTTGTGGGTTTTTCATATATGCTCTTTATCATGTTGAGGAAGTTTCCCTCAATTCCTACCTTTTGAAGTGTTTTTATCAAAAAGGGATGTTGGATTTTGTCAAATGCTTTTTCAGCATCTATTGAGATGATCAATTGATTTTTCCCTTTTGACTTGTTAATGTGTTGTAATACATTGATTGATTTTCTTATCTTGAACCATCCTTGCATGCCTGGAATAAACCCCACTTGGTCATGGTGTATGATTTTTTTAATGTGTCTTTGGATTCGATTTGCAAGTATTTTGTTGAGGATTTTTGCATCTATATTCATTAGGGAGATTGGCCGGTAGTTTTCCTTTTTTGTAACATCTTTGCCTGGTTTTGGTATTAGATTGATGTTACCTTCATAAAATGAGTTAGGTAGAGTTCCATTTTCTTCAATGTTTTGAAAGAGTTTGAGTAAGATTGGTGTCAGTTCTTTCTGGAAAGTTTGGTAGAATTCCCCTGTGAAGCCATCTGGCCCTGGGCATTTATTTGTGGGAAGATTTTTGATGACTGATTGGATCTCTTTGCTTGTGATGGGTTGGTTGAGGTCTTCTATTTCTTCTCTGGTCAGTCTAGGTTGTTCATATGTTTCCAGGAAATTGTCCATTTCCTCTACATTATCCAGTTTGTTGCCATACAGTTGTTCATAGTATCCTCTTATAATTTTTTTAATTTCTTCAGGATCTGCAGTTATGTCACCTTTTTCATTCATTATTTTGTTTATATGGGTCTTCTCTCTTTTTGATTTTGTCAGTCTAGCTAGGGGCTTGTCAATCTTGTTGATCTTCTCAAAGAACCAACTTTTGGTGATATTTATCCTCTCTATTGTTTTTTTGTTCTCTATGTCATTTATTTCTGCTTTAATCCTTGTTATTTCTTTTCTTCTACTTGGTTTAGGATTGGTTTGCTGTTCATTTTCTAGCTTCTTCAGTTGATCCATTAGTTCTTTGATTTTGGCTCTTTCTTCCTTTTTAATATATGCGTTTAGTGCTATAAATTTCCCCCTTAGCACTGCTTTTGCTGCATCCCATAGGTTTTGGTATGTTGTGTTCTCATTTTCATTCGTCTCCATATATTTAGCAATTTCTCTTGCTATTTCTTCTTTAAGCCACTGATTGTTTAGGAGTGTGTTGTTTAACCTCCAGGTATTTGTGAATTTTCTAAGTCTCTGATGGTTATTGACTCCTAATTGTATTCCATTGTGGTCAGAGAATGTGCTTTGAATAATTTCAATATTTTTAAATTTATTGAGGCTTGTTTTATGTCCCAGCATATGATCTATTCTGGAGAAAGTTCCATGAGCACTAGAAAAGTATGTGTATCCTGGTGATTTGGGATGTAATGTCCTGTAGGTGTCTGTTAAATCTAATTCATTTATCAGATTGTTTAGGTTTTCAATTTCCTTATTGGTCTTCTGTCTGGTTGATCTATCTATAGGAGAGAGTGATGTGTTGAAGTCTCCCACAATTATTGTGGAAACATCAATTGCTTCCTTTAGTTTTTCCAGTGTTTCTCTCATGTATTTTGTGGCACCTTGATTGGGTGCATAGACATTTACGATTGTTATTTCTTCTTGCTGAATTGCCCCTTTTATTAGTATGTAGTGGCCTTCTTTGTCTCTCAAAACATCCCTGCATTTGAAGTCTATTTTATCTGAGATTAATATTGCTACACCTGCTTTCTTTTGGCTGTAGCTTGCATGAAATATTTTTTTCCATCCTTTCACTTTCAGTTTCTTTGTGTCCGTGTGTCTAAGATGAGTCTCTTGTATGCAACATATTGATGGTTCATTTTTTTTGATCCATTCTGCGAATCTATATCTTTTAATTGGGGAGTTTAATCCATTTACATTCAACGTTAAAACCGTGAAGGCATTTCTTGAATCGGCCATCTTATCCTTTGGTTTATGTTTGCCATATTTTTCCCCTCTCTCTATTAATATCCTTTATTGTACCCATACCGAATCTCTTTAGTACTGAACCTTTCTCCAAGTCTCTCTGTCCTGTCTTTGTTTCTCTGTCTGTAGGGCTCCCTTTAGTATCTCCAGTAGGGCAGGTCTCTTGTTAGCAAATTCTCTCAGCATTTGTTTGTCTGTGAAAAATTTAAGCTCTCCCTCAAATTTGAAGGAGAGCTTTGCTGGATAAAGTATTCTTGGCTGGAAATTTTTCTCACTCAGAATTTTAAATATATCGTGCCACTGCCTTCTCGCCTCCATGGTGGCTGCTGAGTAGTCACTACTTAGTCTTATGCTGTTTCCATTGTATGTGGTGAATTGCTTTTCTCTTGCTGCTTTCAGAACTTGCTCCTTCTCTTCTGTGTTTGACAGTGTGATCAGTATATGTCTCGGAGTGGGTTTATTTGGATTTATTCTATTTGGGGTTCGCTGAGCATTTATGATTTGTGTATTTATGTTGTTTTGAAGATTTGGGAAGTTTTCCCCAACAATTTCTTTGAATACTCTTCCTAGACCTTTACCCTTTTCTTCCCCTTCTGGGACACCAATGAGTCTTATATTCGGACGTTTCATATTATCTATCATATCCCTGAGGTCCATTTCGAGTTTTTCAATTTTTTTCCCCATTCTTTCTTTTATGCTTTCATTTTCCATTCTGTCATCTTCCAGGTCACTGATTCGTTGTTCAACTTCCTCTAGTCTTGTACTATGAGTGTCCAGAATCTTTTTAATTTGGTCAACAGTTTCTTTAATTTCCATAAGATCATCCATTTTTTTATTTAGTCTTGCAATGTCTTCTTTATGCTCTTCTAGAGTCTTCTTGATTTCCTTCATATCCCGTACTATGGTCTCATTGTTCATCTTTAGCTCTTTGAGTAGCTGCTCTAGGTGCTGTGTCTCTTCTGGTATTTTGATTTGGATGCTTGGGCTTGGGTTATCCATATCGTCTGGTTTTTTCATATGCTTTATAATTTTCTGTTGTTTTTGGCCTCGTGGCATTTGCTGAACTTGATAGGGTTCTTTTAGGATTTGTAGACCAATTGAAGTCCTTATCTCTAATTTATCAGATCTACAGCTTCGTGGAGTACACTTTCTCTAACTAACCAGCAGGTGGCATCCACGAGCCACTTGTTCTCCACAAGCCAGTTCTCCCCTGCTTAGCCTTTTTGGTGAGTGGGGGAGTGAGTCTTGTGGGGTCCAATTGGTGTACCAAGCTTGCCTGGTAGTTGGTGTTGCCTGCCCTGTATATGGGGCGTGTTTCTGGGCAGTCAGGGAGGGGGGGTGGCTCTAACAATCAAATCTCCCTGGTGATCCTAGAGTTTTAAAGCTGCTGCAATAGTCTAATTCTTCAGTTCAGTCCTGCCACAGTTTGTCTCTGCCACTGACCCACAAGTCCTTGGTATTGGCGTATGGCTCCTGAGACTTGCAAGTGGGCCCCTCTTCCAGGCCGTGCACCCCGGGTCCTCTGTTGAGGGATGACTGTGCTATGTCACAGGTGAGTGCCGTCCCCCCAGGGCAGTTCTGGGCTGCTGGGCTGTGTAGGGAGGCTCCCAGTCTGCTGAAATGATGGCTGAATGGGGCTTTGTTAATTCACACTGCTCTACCTTCCCAACTCTGGGACTATCAGCTGAGGTTGCAGGGAAGGCTAATGTCCGCACCCAGTTTTGTGGTGTGTGCCTGTTATTTGAAGCACTTCCGTCACACTGGGTTGTCTGGGGCAGTTCTGGGCTATGGGGCTGGCGATGGGCAGGAGTGTTTCCTGTCCACCAGGATGATGGCTGTGGGCGGACACCCCCCTTTTCTTGGGAAGTTGTGGTGTTTAGTGAATTTTCTCAGCCACTGGATTATTGCGTTTTGTCTCAGAGCTCTCCTAGTTCTGCTCTTGACTTGACCTGCCCAAATAGTAAGTCTTTGAAGCTTTCTGTATTGGGCTTCTTAGAGTAATTGTTTTAGAAAAAGAAAAAAGGATTAAAAAAAAAAAAAAAAAAACGGGCCCTCCTCGGAGATCTAATGGGTTATTGAAATGCTAAGAGACAAAGCAACCAGGGCCATTAAGGAAAGGTCCACAGGGCAGAGAGATCAGCTTTTCTTCTTGATTTGCATATGCGCCTCAGGGCCCTTCCCCTTTCTATGTTCACCAGAACTCCAAAAATCCTCCACTTTTATTTTGGAGTTTTTCGTGTTGTTTTTTTTCTATGCCTGTCTCCTTTCTGCTGGGCTGGCTGGTCTCAGATTCTCTGGTGTCTGGTCTCAGTCTATCTATGGTTGGAGTCTGTATCAGTAGAATGAGTTTCCGATAAGAGCAGCCACTGCAGTTCTCCCTTCTCCTTCCCGGAGCTGACAGCCCCTCCTCCCCCGGGACTGAGCCTGGCAGGGAGGGGCGCGGGTCCCCTGGCCGCAAAAACCTACAGATTTCGCTGATCTCAGCAGTTCCACGTTTTCATGAGTGTTGTATGAAGTATGCCCAAAGTCATATTGCTCTGTGGTGTCCAGTCCACGCAGTTCCTGGCTTTCTACCTACTTTCCTGGAGGAGTAACTAAAACATACAGCTCACCAGTCTGCCATCTTGCCCCGCCTCTCTTCATTGTTTTTTATAGCTCAATAATATTCCATTGTGTGTACATACCTCATTTAATTTATTCCATTCATCTATTGATGAACGATTGAGTTGTTTCCATTTTTCAGCTACTGTGAATAATGGAGCTCTGAACATTGGTATGCAATATCTGTCCAAGTCCTTACTTAACAATTCTTTTGGTCTCAGAAGATGGATTGCCAGGTCATATGGTAGTTCTATGTTAAACTTGTTCTTTCAGCAGCTTTATTGAGATATATTTACATTTCATATTATCCATCCAGAGTGTACAATCAATGGTTCACAGTATCATCACATAGCTGTGTATTCCATACCTTAACACAATCAATTTTAGAACATTTTCATTAACCCCCCTGTTCCAGTTTGCTAATGCTGCCTTTTCATAAAACACAAGAAATAGATCAGCTTTTATAAAAGGGGTTTATTTGGTTACCAAGTTACAGTCTGAAGGCCATAAAGTGTCCAATTTAAGGCATCAACAATCAGGTACATTCACTGGAGAAAGGCCATTGGCATCTGGAAAACCTCTGTTAACTGGGAAGGCACATGGCTGGCATCTGCTCAGGAGTTCTGGTTTCAAAATGGCTTTCTCCCATGACATTCCTCTCTAGGCATCTGCTTGCTCCTGGGTTGTGCTCTCCAGAAATGTCTCTGTAAGCTACGTCTCCTCCAAAATGTCATTCTCAATTGCTCTGTGTCTGGGACTGTGTGGCTTTTTTTTAAAGTACTCCAGTGATGCAATAAAGACCCACCCTGAATGGGTGGGGTAACACCTCCATAGAAATAACCCAATGAAAGGTCTCACCCACAGTTGATTGTTTCCATGGAGATATGACTCAGAGAATTCCAATCTAATCAACACTAATATATCTGTTCCCCACAAGATTGCATCAAAGAACATGGAGTTTCAGGGGACATAATACATCAAAACCAGCACATCCCCTAAAAAAAACACACCACACAATACATCCCATACCCTTTACCTGTCCCCTCCATTACTGACCCTTAATACTGGTGTGGTACATTTGTTACTGTTGTTGAAAGAATAGTCCATAGTTTGCAGTAGGTGCATTTCCCCCCACATACCACTCTACTATTAACTCCTTGTAATAGTGACATGTATTTGTTCTAGTTCGTGAAAGAACATTTTTATATTGGTACTATTAATCACAAACATCATCCACCACAGGATTCACTGTTATACAGTCTCCTGTTCTATCTTCTAGCTTTCCTTCTAGTGACATATTCTACTCTAAACCTCTTCTGTCAACCACAGTCACACACATAATTTAGTGCTGTTAATTACACTCATCATATTGTGCTACCATCACCTCTGATTCAAACTATTTAAATTCAACCTAGTTAAAAATTCTGCACACATTAGGTATCTGCTCCCCATTCTCTACCCACATTCTATTTCCTGGTAACCTATATTCTAGATTTAAACTCCAAGAGTTTACTTACTATAATTAGCTCATATTAGTGAGATTATACGATATTTTTCCTTTTGTGTCTGATGTATTTCACTCAATATAATGTCCTCAAAGTTCATCCATATTGTTGCATGCTTCAGGACTTATTCCTTCTTACTGCTGAATAATGTTCCAACAAATGTATATATCAAATTTTGTTTATCCATTTGTCAGTTGATGGACACTGGGGTTATTTCCATCTTTTGGCAATTGTGAATAATGCCCCTATGAACACAAATGTCTGTTCACATCCGTGCTTTCAGTTCTTCTGTGTATATGCCTAGTAATGGGATTGCTGGATCGATCTTATGGCAGTTCTATACTTTACTTCCTGGGGAACGGCCGAACTGTCTTCCACAGCAGCTGTACCATTCTACATTCCCACCAGCAGTGAATATGTGATCTTATTTTTCCCCATCATCTTGAACACTTGTAGTTTTTTTTTTTTTTTAATGCCATTCTAGTAGGTGTGAAATGATATCTCATTGTGGTTTTGATTTGTGTTTCTCTAATAACTAGTGATGTGGAGCATCTTTTCATGTGCTTTTTAGCCATTTGTATTTCCCCTTTGAAAAAAAATGTCTATTCAAGTTTTTTGCCCATTATTAAATTGGGTTGTTTCTTTTTTATTGTTGAGTTGTAAGATTTCTTTACATATTCTGGATATTAAACCCTTATTGGACATGTGGTTTCCAAATGTTTTTTCCCATTGAGTAGGTTTTCTCTTCACATTTGTGATAAAGTCCTTTCCACAAATGTTTTAATTTTGTGGAGGTCCCATTTATCTATTTTCTTCCATTGCTTGTGCTTTTGGCATAAAATCTAAGAAAACATTGCCTAACACAAGATCCTGAAGATGCTTCCCTACATTTTCTCCTAGGAATTTTTATAGTCTTTGTTCTTATATTTGGTTCTTTGATCCATTTTAGTCAATTTTTGTATATGGTATAAGATGGGTGTCCTCTTTTATTCTTTTGAATTTTGATCCAATTCTCTTAGCACTATTTGTTGAAGAGAATATTCTTTCATAGTTGAGTGGACTTGGCAGCTTTGTTAAAAATCAACTGGCCACAGATGTAAGGGTCTATTTCTGAACTCTCTTTTCTATCTTATTGGTCATTACATCTATCCTCTTGTGAGTAACATGCTGTTTTAACCACTGTAGCTTTGTAATATGCTTAAAAGTCAGGAAGTGCGAGTCTTCCAACTTCATTCTTTTTCAAAATCTGTGTATACTTTTTGAAAAGTGGAGTTCTATATTGAAGATTCTGTACTACTGGGTTTTGCATTTACCCTTTTAGTTACCTTTACCAAATATCTTCATTTTTTTCACAGTGTTCCAAGCCACTCTCCTATCTTTTCCTTTCAACCTGCAGAACTCCCTTTGGCAATTCTTGTAGGGCAGGCCATTTAGTGATGCATACTCAGATTTTGTTTATCCATAAATGTCTTAATCCTCCCTCATTTCTGAAGGACAGTTTTGCTGCATGAAGAATTCTTGGCTGGCAGTTTTTCTCTTTTATTACCTTAAATCTATCATACCACTGTCTTCTCACCTCCATGAATTCTGATAAGAAATCAGCATTTAGTCTTATTGAGGATCACTTGTATGTGATGAATTGCTTTTCTCTTGCTGCTTTCAGAATTCTCTTATCTTTGACATTTGACATTCTAATTAGTATGTATCTTGGAGTAGCTATATTAGGATTTATTCTGTTTGGAGTACATTGTGCTTCCTGGACATATATATTTATGTCTTTCATAGGAGTTGGGAAATCTCTGGCAATTATTTCCTCAAATATTTTTTCTGCCCCCTGTTCCTTCTCTTATCCTTCTGCAATAGCCATGACACATGTTTGTGCACTTCATGCTGTTACTCAAATCCCTGAGACACTGTTCATTTTTTTCTAATCTTTTCTCTATCTCTTCTTCTGACTACAATATTTCAATTGTTCTGTCTCCTACTTTGCTGATTCTTTCTTCTGCCTGTTCAAATATGCTGTTGTATGCCTCTAGTGTATTTTTAATACATCTTAAGTGTGAAATTTATCATATATATATAAGTTATAACTTTAAATGTACAATTTAACAAGTAGCTATATAGGCAATTTCAAAGAATGTTATGGGTTACAGTTCCACAGTTTCAGTTCTTTCCTTATTGTGAACTATAAAATATATACAGAAAGGTAGTAATGTTTGTTCTGGTTTGCTAATGCTGCCATTTTCCAAAACACCAGAAATGGATTGGCTTTTATAAAGGGGTTTATTTGGCTACAAAGTTATAGTCTTAAGGCCATAAAATGTCCAAGGTAAGGCATCAACAATAGGGTACCTTCACTGGAGAAAGGCCATTAGCATCCAGAAAATGTTAGCTGGGAAGGCACATGGCTGGCATCTTTTTGCTCCCAGATTGTGTTTCAAAATGGAGTTCTCCAAAATGTCAGCATCAGCTTTCAATGGCTCTCTTCAAAATATCTCTCCAAGTTGCAGCTATACTGATCTCCTTCTGTATGAGCTTTCATAGGGCTCTAGTAAACTAATCAAGAACCATGCTGAATGGGTGGGGCCACACCTCCATGGAAATAATCTAATCAAAGGTATTACCCACAGTTGTGTGGGTCACATCTCCATGGAAACAACCTAATCCAAAGATTACAACCTAATCAACACTAATACATTTAAATTCAACCTAGTTAAAAATTTTGCACACATGGTATTTTGGAGGACATATGCATCCAAACAAGCACAATGTTCAAAATAAAATTTAATGGGTAACTATAGAGCAAATTTCAAAGAATGTTATGTTCCACCTTTTCAGTTATTTCCTTCTAGCTATTCTAATACTCTAGCATCTAAAAAATTCATATAAAGATGCAGTATTTGTAATCCTTTGTTAAATCCTATCTTATCTGTTGCCAGCCCTTCCTCTCACTTGATCACTTTCTTGATCTTCAGGGGTGTCTAAGCAGAGACAACCTTAACTTGTTCATATTGAAAATGGGTGTCAACATTATGGGGAAGGGAGCAGCATCTGACTGTTGTTCTTAAAGGGGCTGTTGCCTCTGGGTTTTAGGACATGTCTGGCATGGGACAAGTCGGGTGGATTTAAGTTTCTGAGAGAGAAACATAATGAGTGAAACCTTTACAGAATATCAGATAGGGACCTAGGTATTTCAGGACTATTGTTGGTTATGGCATAGTATACTGCAGCCATTTGGGATATCTAATTGGAGCTTGCATAAGAGAAACCTCCAGGATAGCCTCCTGACTCTATTTGAAATCTCTTAGTCACTGTAACCTTATTTTGTTATGTTTCTTTTCCCCCTTCTGGTCAAGAGTGTATTTTCAACCCCTCAGTGCCAGGGCCAGGCTTATTCCTGGGAGTTGTGTCCAACATCACCAGGGAGATTCACTCCCCTGGGATTCAAATCCCACATAGGGGGCAGGTTAATGAATTTATTTGCAGAGTTGGGCTTAGAGACAGAAAGGCCACATCTGAGCAACAGAAAGGTTCTCTGAAGGTGACTCTTAGGCATAATTATAGATAGGCTTAGCCTCCCTTTACAGCCATAAGTCACAAAAGCAACCTTCGAGATTGAGGGTCTGACTTATTAAGTATGGTGTTCCTAATTTCACATAGCATATACTCTGCCCAAAATAAACAATCAGTATCTCACATTATCTTCACTTAGCTGTACAATCATCATCACTCTCAATTTTAAATAACTATCATAACACAAAACCTCCCAGAGCTCTTATCAGCCACTAATTCATCCCCAGTATTAGTATAGTGCTGATAAGATGTTTCCATTAAATATAGTCTATAATAGGTAATGGGAAGTTTTTCCATAAGCCACTCTGTTGTTAACTCTTTGTACCAGTCCATACCTTAGAAGTATATCATGCAAATACTTATTTATATTTGTAGAGCTACTCTGTGGGTTACATGCCTTTAAACAAACACTTTCGATCATGTTTGCCTTTATGCAGCGCTGGTATTTAAAATCCCATTAATGAAGCATAATCACCCTTGCCCATTCCCATACCTTTAAGTTCATCCTCATTATCATGCCTGTACATATTAGGTTATCATTCCCCTTCACTAGCTTTTGTCTATCTCTAGGTCCCCAACATTCTACATTATAATACAGTGATTTTACATTGTTCAGGGAGTTCACATTAGCAGTAACATACAATATCTCTTCTTTTGTGTCTGGCTTATTTCACTCAGCATTGGATTTTCAAGGTTCATCCATGTTGTCATGTGTTTCAGGACCTTCCTCCTTCTTACTGCTGCATAGTATTACATCATATGTCTATACCACATTTTGTTTATCCATTCATCTGTTGAAGGACGCTTGGATTATTTCCATCTCTTAGCAATTGTGAATGATGCCTCTAGGAACATTGGTGTGCAAATGTCTGTTCATGTCACTGCTTTCAGATCTTCTGGGTATATCCCCAGAAGCAAAATTGCTGGATCATAGAGTAACTTGATATCTACTTTTCTGAGGAACTGCAAACTTTCTTCCACAGTAGCTGTACCATTATACATTCCCACCAGCAATGAATAAGAGTCCCAGTTTCCCCACATCTTCTCTAGCATTTGTAGTTTCCTGTTTGTTTAATGGCAGCCATTCTTATTGGTGTGAGATGATATCTCATTGTGGTTTTGATTTGCATTTCCCTAATAGCTATTGAAGATAAACTTTTTTTCATGTGTTTTTAGCCATTTGTATTTCCTCTTTGGAAAAATGTCTTTTCATATCTTTGTCTATTTTATAAATGGGCCATTTGTACTATTGTCGTTTAGTTGTAGAATTTCTTTATTTGTGCAGGATATCAGTCTCTTATCAGATACATGGTTTCCAAATATTTTCTTCCATTGCATTGCTTGCCTCTTCACCTTTTGATAAAGTCTTTTGAGGCACAGAAGCTTTTGATTTTGAGGAGTTCCCATTTATCTATTTTTTCTTTCATTTCTTGTGCTATCTCCAATACTAGGTCTTGAAGATGTTTCCCCACTTTATCTTCTATGAGTTTTATATTATAATCCCTTATACTGAGGTCTTTGATCCACTTTGGTTAATCTTCTATAGGGTAACAGGTAGGTGTCCTCCTTTGCTCTTTTGGATATGGCTATCCAGTTCTCCCAGCTCCATTTGTTGAAGTGACTATTGTGTCCCAGCTCAGTGGACTTGGGGGCTTTATAAACAGTCAGTTGACTATAGATCTGGGGGCCTATTTCCAAACTCTCAATCCAATTCCGTTGATTAAGATGTCGATCTTTGTGCCATTATCATGCTCTTCTGACTACTGTGGCTTTATAGTAGGCTTCAAAGTCAGGAAGTGTAAGTCCTCCCCCTTTTTGTTTTTTAGAATATTTTTAGCATTTTGAGGCCCTTTTCCCTTTCACATAAATTTGATAACTAGCTGTTATCAAAACACTAGATGCAAAACACTAGAAATGGATTGGCTTTTATAAAAGGGGGTTTATTTGGTTACACAGTTACAGTCTTAAGGCCATAAAGTGTTCAAGGAAATGCATCAACAGTTGGATACCTTCACTGGAGAATGGCCAATGGCGTCCAGAAAACCTCTGTTATCTGGGAAGGCACGTGGCTGGTGTCTGCTCCAAAGTTCTGGTTTCAAAATGGTTTTCTCCCAGATGTTCCTCTCTAGGCTGAAGCTCCTAAAAAAAGTCACTCTCAGTTGCTCTTGGAGGCATTTTTCCCCTCTTAGCTTCTCTGGTGCAAAATTCTGCTTTCAGTGGCCATCTTCAAACTGTCTCTCATCTGCATCTCCTCTCTTCTCAGCTCCTGTGCATTCTTCAAAGTGTCCCTCTTGGCTGTAGCAATGCTTGCTCCTTCTGTCTGAGCTTATACAGTGCTCCAGTAAGCTAATCAAGGCCCAGGCTGAATGGGCAGGGCCACACCTCCATGGAAATTATCCAATGAAAGATCTCGCCCCCTGTTGATTGATCACATCTCCATGGAAATATCCAATCAAAAGTCTCCAATCCTGCCCACACAAGACTGCATCAAAGATAATGGTGTTTGGAGGGACATAATACATTCAAACTGGCACACTAGCTTTTCCAAGTCTGCAAAGTATGTTGTTGGAATTTTGATTGGAATTGCATTGAATCTGTAGATCAGTTTAGGTTGAATTGACATCTTAAGGATGTTTAGATGATATGATATGATATAGAAAGACTGATATGTCTATCTTTATGACAGTACCATGATTTTTTCTAATGTGGCTTTATAATATGCTTTAAAGTTAGGAAGTGTGAGTCCTCCCACTTCATTCTTCTTTTTCAAGATGTTTTTGGCTATTTGGAGCCCCTTACCCTTCCAAATAAATTTGTTGATTGCCTTTTACATGTCTCCATAGTAGGCTGTTGGAATTTTGTTTCAGGTTGCATTGAATCAGTGAACATTTTACACAGAATTGATACTTTAACAAGAGTTGGTCTTCCCATCCATGAACATAGATTGTCTTTCTGTTTATTTAGGTCTTCTTTGATTTCCTTTAGCAATGTTCTGTAGTTATCTGTGTACAGGTCCTTTACATCCTTGGTTTAGTTTATTCCTAGATACTTGATTCTTTTAGTTGGCATTGTCAATGGAAATTTTTTCTTGATTATCTCCTTTGATAGCTCATCACTAGCATATAGAAGCGCTTGTGCTGGTTTGAATCTATTATGTACCCCAGAAAAGATTATGCTTTTTTAATTCAATCTTGTGGAGGCAAACCTATTGTGAGTGGGAACTTTTGGTTAGGTTGTTTCCATAGAGATGTGACCACACCCATTCAAGGTGGGTCTTAATCCCCTTGCTTAATCCCCTCCTCTATGAGGAGATAAAAGGCAGAGGCATTTTGGAGAGAGTTTAGAGAATCTGAGAGAGGCAGAAAAAGCTTGAGGAGAAGCAAGAAGGACCCACAAGAGAAGCTGAGACAGAAGCCCAGAGACATTTTTGAGAAAGCCCCTGAAGCTAGAAGCTAAATTCAGGAGAGAAGGTTCAGCAGACCCAGCCATGTACCTTCCTTTGTGACAGAGAAACTCTGGATGCCATCGGCCTTCCCTCAGAGAAAGTATCTACCTCTTCATGCTTTAATTTGGACATTTTCATGGTCTTAGAACTGTACATTTGCAACCTAATAAATCTCCATTGAAAAAAACAGTCCATTTCTGGTATATTGCATTCTGGCAATTTTAGCAAACTAAAACAACACTACTGCTTTTTTCATGTTGATCTTGTATCCTGACACTTTGCTGAACTCATCTATCAGCTCTAGTAGCTTTATTGTGGTTTGGGGGGGCTTTCTAAATACAGCATCATGTCATCTGCAAATAGTGAAAGTTTTACTTCTTTTCTGATTTGGATATCCTTTATTTCTTTTTCTTGTCTAATTGCTCTAGCTATGACTTCTATCACAATGTTGAATAATAGTAGTGACAGTGTGTATCCTTGTTTTGTTCTTGATTTTAGAGGGAAAACTTTCAGTCTCTCACTCTTGAGTACGGTTTTATCTGTGGGTTTTTCATGTGTTTCTCGAAGTATTTTTATCAAGAAAGGATGCTGGATTTCTTCAAATGCCTTTTAGGCATCAATCAAGATGATCATGTGGGTTTTCCCCTTCAATTTGTTAATGTGGTTTATTACATTAATTGATTTTCTTGTGCTGAACAACCCTTGCATACCTAGGATAAAACCCACTTGATCATGGTGTATAATTCTTTTAATGTGCTGTTGGATTAGATTTGCAAGAATTTTGTTGGGAATTTTTGCATCTGTATTCATTAAAGAGATTGGTGATGTTGGCTTCATAGAATGAGTTAGGTAGTTTTCCCTCTTCAATTTCTTGGAAGAATTTGAGCATATTCAGTATTAATTCTTCTTGGAATACTTGGTAAAATTCACCTGTGAAGTCTTCTGGTCCTGGGCTTTTATTTTTTGGGAGGTTTCTTTCTAAATGCAAATTTTATTGAGATATATTCAAACATCATATAATCCAACTGTTCCAACCCAGTTCAGCCCCAAGACCAAAGAGCATGACAGGCATGGTGTGCTGGTTTGAATCTATTATGTCCCCCAGAAAAGTCATGTTCTTTAAGGCAGTCATGGGGGCAGACCTGTTGTGGGTGGGATCTTTTGATTAGGTTGTTTCCATGGAGATTTGACCCACCCAACTCTGGGTGAGAACTCTTTATTAGATAATTTCCATGGAGGTGTGACCCTGCCCACTCAAGTTGGGTCTTGATTAGTTTACTGGAGTCCTTAAGAGAGCTCAGGGGCTTCCAAAGACCCAGATGCTTGGAGATGCAGAATGAAAGATGGTTGGAGATGGTAAGATAAGAAACAAAGCCCAGAGTTTGCCCTGGAGAAGCTAAGAGAGGACCCCTAGCTGCTTAGAGAGAAATGCTCTGGGAGAACAAGCAAGGATGCACAGGAGCTGAGAGAGAGAAGCTAAGAGAGACAGAAGCCCAGTAACATTTTGGAGAAAGCCATTTTGAAACCAGAACCCAGGAGCAAAGGACCAGCTGCTGACAGAGGTGTTCTGAACACCATTGGTTTTTCTTCGGTGAAGGTATCCTCCTGTTGATGCCTTAGTTTGGACATTTTTATGGCCTTAGAACTGTAAATTTGTAACCTAATAAATCCCCTTTAGGGGGAAAAGCCAATTCCTTTCAGGTATTTTGCATAATGACAACTTTAGCAAACCGGAAAACATGGAGTTAGACATGAGCTTAATGTGACTTATGGACAGAAGAGTTGGTTCCATGGTGATGGCCAGCTAGGAAAGATGGAAGTTACAGTGTCCCGGCCCGCGGGACGATCAACGGAGGCTCCAAATCCTGTGAGGGAGGAATGGTATGGGACAAGAGACACGAAGAACGACAGCAAGACAAATATCCTGATCAAGCTGCAAAACTTTATTGAAGAGACAGAGCATATATACTCTAGGAGAAGGGGAAGTGGCTAGCAAGGGCTCGTGGCGGTCTAGGGTTGGTGGCTGCTGTTGCTAGGGCGGATGGCAGATGTAGGGTTAGCATTTTTGGCGCGAACTACTTCCATAAAGAAGGCTGAGGGTAACTTAAGCTATTGTTGTATCAGCCCTGGCGGCCATGTTGCACATCTCCGGCATAGCTGAAGGTGGACTTCATGCATGCTACCTTAATTGCCCTCTACATTACAGCTTCACAAAGAGGGGGGTGCCGGGAGGTGGTATATAAGGGTTAGGACAAAGACATTCCCTAAGGTGTGAGAACAGAGTTTCAGCAGGGTCTTGTGACACGGGTGTGGAGATTTGTTATAAACTGTGATCAGGGGAGGATAGTTTTAATGCTTTGTGTATTATATCATTTGGACATTCTCCCTACCCTCCCTGGGGAGGTCTGATGACCTTTAACGTCTGTCCTGATCAAGTAGGCAGCTACGTGCAATAACTCACTATGGAGGGGAGAGAGCCCGGGCCCTGGGTCCCCACACCACCCAAAGTACACAATCAGTGGCTCACAGTATAATCGTATAGCTGTACATTCATCACCACAATCAATTTTAGAACATTTTCTTTACTCCAAAATAAAGAAAAAAATAAAAAAGAACACCCAAAACATCCCATACCCTTTATTCCCTGTATTATTTATATATTTTTTGTTTTTATTTTATTACTCATCTGCCCATACACTTGATAAAGGGAGTGTCAGTCACAAAGTTTTCACAATCACATAAGTCACATGATAAAAAGTATACAGTTATATAATCAGTCATCACCAAGAATCAAGTCTACTGGATTACAGTCCAACAAATTCAGTATTTCCTTCTAGCTATTCCAATACACTAAAAACTAAAAAGGGATATCTATATATGCATGAGAAGAACCTCCAGAATGACCTCTTGACTCCATTTGAAATCTCTTACCCACTGAAACTTTACTTTGTTCCATTTCTTTTCCCCCTTTTGGTCATTCTCAATTCCACAATGCTGGGTCCAGGCTCATCCTTGGGAGTTATGTCCATTGCCAGGGAGAACTTACACCCCTGGGAGTCATGTCTCACATTTGGGGGGAGGGTAATGAGTTTATCTGCAGGTTGGCTGAAAGAGAGGCCATATGTGAGCTACAAAAGAGGTTCTCTGGGGGTGATTCTTAGGCACAAGTATAAATAGGCTTAGACTCTCCTTTACAGTAACAAACTTCATAAGGGCAGACCCCAAGATCAAGGGCTTGACTTATTAAATTGGGAGTCCTTAATGCTTGTGAGAACATCAGGAATTCCCCAGGTGGGGAAGTTTAATATTTCCACATTTTTTTCCCAGTCCCTCAAGGGGACTTTGCAAATACTTTATTTTCTGCCCGAAATACTCTGGGATGTATTGGGGTATTACATTGACCTGTCCAGAATAACAAGATCTCATTCTGTTGGGAGGTTTTGGATGACCGATTCACTCTTTACTTGCGATTGGTTTATTGAGGTCTTCTGTTTCTTGAGTCAGTGTGTAGGTTGTTTGTGTGTTTCTAGGAAATTTTCCATTTACGTTTGTTGGTGTGCAGTTGTTCACAGTATCCTCTTACACTCTTTTTTTTTATTTCTTAGGGATCCATGGTAATGGACCCTCTTATTTCTGATTTTATTTATTTGCATCTTCTCTCTTTTTGTCATATTTGATTTTATACCAACTTATCTTCAATAACATACACATGCACTGTTCCTATACCCCTCTATTCCCCCACCATTTTTTTGTACTTCTTATAAATTTATCATATCTTTTAAGCATTTACATTTTAATTCCTACATGAACAAGAAGTGGAGTTAAATAGCAAACAGCACAATACACTAGTACTGGTATTTATAATTACCCTTACCTTTATTGGAGGTCTTTATTTCCTTAGGCTGCTTTGATCCCCTGTCCAGTGTCCTTTAACTTCAGTGTGAAGACCTTCATTTGGTACTGCTTACAGGACAGGTCTAGTAGTGGCAGAGTCCCTTGGCTTTTTTTAATCTGGGAAGGTCTGAATATCTCCCTCATTTCTGAAAGAAAGTTTTGCTGGATATAAAGTTCTTGACCAGACTGTGAGTTAAAGTACTACCCATAGTCCAGCAGTTTTGTTCATGCCTCCCTCGACCTCCAGATATGGAGGAGTTTGCTTCTCTATAGGCAAAGTCTGTAAATTTATGGGGTCTAGTGGAATATAAATAATGGATATTGCAGTGTAGTTGATATAATATGCTTTTGGAGTGGTTATAAATGAGTGAAATACTGTTGGAGACTTGTGTCTGAGCAAGGCCTGAGAATTGGTCTAGATATGTAGTGTGATTGTTAGAGTTGTAGACATGGATGGTACTGGCATTCCAATTTCCAGAAAAGTTTCTGGTGGTAGAAAAGACTGTTTCATTTAGCTCAATCATAAGTGTCAAGCACATCAGAGTCCTGTTTGATTCATGTCATTGTAGAGAGGATACTATTTGTCTTCTTGGTCATACTAAAGGGTCTGACTGCAGAGGTTGGCTGGCAGATTACCTACTTAAAGTCCAATGACATTATCATTGTTTATGAAAAGAGAGAAATTCATTACAGTCTGAGAAATTTGTGCTAGGGGGATCCCCACTTCTTCAAGAGTAAGATAAATCCAATGGGGTGACCATTTCTGATATTTATCTGGTGAGTGCCCATTCTTCTGTCCCATGCTTGGTCTGTGTGAAATATGCCTTTTGTCTATCCAGATCTGAATATCTATGAGTACGGCCAATAACTGGGGCCCTTATGTGGAGTTTAAATTAGGGTGGACAGAGCAATTTGACAGCTTGGCCACGTTGGCAGCCCTTTATATAGTTGGGGGAAAGGATGGCAAGAACCAGGAAGAAAAGGAGAAAGAACGGGAAAGAATGAATATTTCTTGATCTGTAGCTCTTGGGGAAAGCTGTCCACATTAGTTGTCTGCTATTGGGTGACCGGAAACTCTTTTCCAGGTGAGTTTGAGGTCGTCAGTGGCTGCACTCTTCCAAGGGTTGAGTGGTGCTCATTTAAATTGCGGGCCCACACCAGCAAGCTTAGCAGCACGTTGGTTGTTGGGGAGGATCTGATAAGGTCCTTTCCATCAGGGTTCCAGAGTTTTTTAATTGATGTCTTTTCCAGTACACAAACTCTCAGGCTGCAGATTTCGGGTCAGTTGGAGTTAGGCGATGTTTTCCTCCTTCAAAATAGTCTTCAGCTTTTGAAACATAAGCTCCTGAGTGGTTCATTAGTATCTCACAAAATTTAAGTAGGTCTTATTGGGCAATACTAGGGTCTGTAAATAATATGTGAGGAAGTAGTAAAGGTCCTCTAGTAACAATTTCACAGGGTGTGAGTTTATGCTTTCCAAAGGAAGTTGAGAGAAAGGTGAGCAGGATTAGTGGAAGTATTTTAGGCCAGGCTAATTCTAGATAGTGACCAAGCTGACTAACTGTCATCTGATAATCCTTTCCACCAGGCCCGAAGATTGGGGGTGGTGTGGGCAATGCAGCCTTTGATAGACAGGGAAGACTGCGTATTTCCTTGTGTCCTATAAAATGAGTGCCTCAGTTGCTATGAATTTCAGTGGGGGTGCCCCAAGTTGGAATGATGATTTCAAGTCATTTCTTAGCTACAAAAATGACAGTACCTTGTCCACACAGAAAGGCTTCTACCCAGTGGGAGAAAATACAGATCATCACTAGTATATTTTTACATTCATGAGAAGGGGGAAGCTAGATAAAGCCCATTTGCCAGATTTGCATTGTCCCAGAGGGTAAAGGAAAATGTCCCATGGAAAACTTTAATGGCTTTCCCGGGTTATAGTGTTGACATCTTTGACAAGAATATAGTCCTGGTGAGTGATACTACAAAAGTGTCCCCACCAGTATTTTTCCATTGTTTATCTCATTTTGGCTGTTATGAGGTGGGTGAGTGAATGAAGCTCTCAGAATATTGATGACTTCAGGGCATCTGGTAATCCTGTTTAACTGTTTGGCTATATCCAGGTATTTTGATGAGGGCCTAATTTATAGCCTGATTCTTTTGCTCTTTGGAGCAAAGGCTTTGCTCTTTGGGAATTGCCAACTCTTGATATTTTGGTAAGTCATCAGGTTTGCAAGGCAGGGCTTGATCCAGCATAAAAAGTTCAGTTGGTTTTTGTGAAAGTTCAGGTTGCTTAGTGGCTACTCAGCCAGGTCATTTTCCTGGATTTCATCTGAATTAAGAGTTTCACAGACTTGAGCTTTAGCTTTGATAACTGCAATAACTTTGGGGAGCAGAAGGGCCTCTAATAGGTTAGTTACTACATGCTCCCCATTCCTAATGGCAGCTCCAGAGGATGTAAGGAACTCATTTGCAGAGCACACCAAAAATCATGTACTCCTCCAAAGGCATATCTGCTATCAGTGTTTGTGTCTAACCCTTTAGGTATTTGTGTAAATGTTTGCTTCTAATCCTTTAGGTATTTGTGTAAATGTTTGCTTCTAGCTCTTTAGGTATTTGTGTAAATGTTTGCTTCTAACCCTTTAGGTATTTGGCAAGCTTGGGTAAGGGCTAGTAATTCTGTCTGTTGGGTGGAAGTTTCTTCAGGAAGGGGACAGCTCAATAACCTCTGTTAAGATAGTTACTGCATATCCAGTTTGACATCTGCTCTCTGGGTCTTCAGTTTTAAAATCTGAACCGTCAATAAAGACGATTAAATCTGGGTTGTCTATTGGGCTTAGGGAAAACTAGGGTTTTGGTAAGAATTATGCAGTCATGATTGGGTGCTCCTTCGCTAGGAAGAGGGAGCTGAGAAGCAGGGTTTGGGGGGAGGTTTTATGAATGCACATCTGGGAGGAAGAAAGAAGCATAAATTCAAAAGATGAGTTGGGTAGCAGAGAGAAGTTGAGTTTAAGCAGAATTAAGCAAGGATTTCACAGCATGAGAGACAGAAATTCAAGTGGGTTTTGCATAGCTGTTATCTACAGTAACTTCAACTAGTTTGGCTGCTGCAGCCACCACTGGGAGACAAGGTGGGTAAGCAGGACCTAACTGCATCCTGTAATATCTACTGGGCCTCTGGACTCTTCCAGGCTCTGGGGTTAATACTCCTAAGGCATTTTCCTTTATTTCCAGGACATGCAGCTGAAAGGGGTGAGCATAGGTAGGTAGACCAAGGGTGGGGATGTCTGGTAGGGCTTCCTTCAGATGATGAAAGGTATTGACCTGGTTTTGATTCCAGCTCAAAGGCTCAAGTATGATATGCTTTAGGAGTCCACTTGATTCTCACTTGAGCCATAAGTGAGAAGTTTGGTATCCAGTTCTGACAATACCCAAAAGAATCCTCTCAGTTGTGTTTTGGTCTGGGGCTTGAGGAAGTCTGGTATAGAAGAGATTCTTTTGGGATCTAATGGAATCCCCTGGTTGGAGAAGATGCCCCTAGTTATTTGACTTCTTGCTGCATGAGTTGGATTTTTTCCCTGGAGGATTTAAGGCAAGTGGTTGTGGTAAACGGAGTTATCCTGACATATTTGCTTGTTAGGGGAACATACGAGGCGGTCATCAATACGTTGTATAAGACGGAGCCCGAGGGAAAGTTTGTCTTGTCATTTTTAGGTGTTTGAGAAAAGTAACCTGGGGATTCCATGAATTCCAAGGCCTAGCAGTCCAGGTATATCGTAATTCATTCCCTGTGCACGTGAGTAGATCTTGGCTATCAGCGTGGACTGGCGTGCTGAAGAATGTGCTGCAGAGGTCAACTGTAGTGAAAAGGGTAGTTCTAGGCAGAAACTGGGAATAGATGAAGATTTGAGACTAAGGGGAAGCGAGAAATGGCAGTTTTACTTATTGCTCTTTGGTCTTGCACAAATCCCCATCCCTTCCCCTTGGGTTTTTCACAGCGAGGCTGGGAGCCACACAGGGGCTGGTGCATGGGGTTAGCTGGTGTGCCTCCTTTGCAGGGAGCCATTTTGTTACCCAGGCCCTGAAAGTCAATTTAGTCCCTTTCACAGCATCCTGGCAGGATGTCCTTTTGGTTGTTGGGCAGGGGAGAGGGCAGGGAGCTTGTGGCTGGCAGCACCAGAACTTGATCCCAGCTTTGTCCATGTTCTCTGCATCCCACCAGGCTGCTCAATCCTCCAATGTCTAGTTGCATTTAAGGATCTTTTTGTAGGTACAGCAAGCTCAGAGAAGCAGGAAGCCGGCAATTTAGGAAAGGAAGCCACAGGTTCCTGCAGCAGGGGCAGTAACCACTTGCATTGTGTATTTCAGCAATTTCTATAGTGAAAAAGCCAGCATTTTGCAATCAGGTCCAGTGGAGCTACGGCCAAACAGAATTATTCTTCCCAAATTGGTTTTTGGCAGTTGCTTTGGTTTGGGGGTGGGTGGCAGGGAGAAAGTTGGCAAAGAACGACCGACCAACATTAACCTTTTCTGGGGAGTAGAATCCATAGGATATGAAATTCTCCCAGTGCTTATTCATCTAGAAATAGTTTTGATCCTTGGCAAAACCCTTGTGGCTTCCAGGGATGATCAGTCACCCCCAGGGCTCTGGGTGCAGGCTCTAGGATACAGTTAGGTCGGCCTTAGGGGTCCTAGGGCCATTTCTGCTCTGCAGGTGCAGAAATGAACGTTTTCTTAATGGAGGCAACATTGGAGAGAAGCGGGGTGGGGAGGGGGAATGGAACCTTTTCCAGGAACATCAAATATCTTGGGAATCTTTCAAGGAAGCCCACAGGGAGAAGAAAAAAACCACAGCAACAACTGAGACTTAAAAGGACATTTATTTTTTTGAAAGGGTGAAGGGGGGACTTTACAAGAGTTTGAAGCTGATAACTAGAAAGGAAGATAAATAAAATATAAGGCCAGTATGTTGTGGCAAAATTCCAGAACACACACTGAAAAAAATCTTTACAGTTTAAAACTGCTTCACTTTATACATAATTACAAATCAATATACAGCATTTGGGTTTTAACCCATCTTTTTTTATTTAACAGACTTTAGCATAGAAATGTACTTAGAGCATTTGAAAACAAATAAAAGCAGAGGTATAAAGTGTATTGTATTCACCCGCCTGCCTGTCCTAGCGTCTTACACAGTGCACCCTCTCTGGGGAAGGAAACCACAAGGCCAGACTTGAACCCAGGCAAGCTGACTGCACCCGTCCCCGTCCGTGCTGTCGTATCATCCATCCCTGTCAGGTGGTTATAAAAGGCAGAGGGAAGTGTACACTGTGGGAAGGTCCTGGAGCGAGCAGGTGATCTGTGCCTTCCACACAAGCTAGGGGTGGGGAGGCCCTTTCTGGTTTGCTGCAAGTTCAGTAGTCAGGAGCCCCCAGCAGGGGCTTGGTTGACGGGGAGCTATGGAACAGGGGTATATGCTCTGCTGCAGGAGAGCTATGAGCCAGTAGGGCTTGCCTGTATTTAAACCTTAGCATGATGGAGAAATAATTCAGGGCCTGTCAATCCTCTGACAAATTAAGTTAGGTGAATGCCTTTGTTCTCCCTTTGTTTTTCTTTTATGGCAACTTTAAAATACTTTTTCATGTTTTAAACCTGGCCAGCAGGCAGCAACCAAAGCTCTGGTTAATTAGGAATGCTATGCTAAAATGTAAGAAAAACTAAGAACCAAACCAAACCAACCCACACTCTGCCCCTTCTTGGTCTCTGAGGATAAATCAGAGCAATGGTGCTAGGCTGGGACTCACCCCCTGGATCTAGGCAGATGGAGTCCAAGTGGCCCTGTTGGAGCAGGTAGGGTACACCTCCCTCCTTCAATGGCTGTCGTTTCCAGGCCCCTAGACTCAAAGGGTGTGTGAGCCTGGGGCTGGGTACCTTTGGGCACTGGCTCGGTCATCTGAGAGCCCCCGTCCTTAGGCCGCCAAGGCCCACTCATCAGGGCAGCCTCTCTGGACTCCCCCTGCACCTGGGTCCCCCTTTCTCCGCTGCACAGAGGCAGCACCGTTGCCGTGCCCTGCACTGCCGTGGCCAGGGAGCTGGCCGTGGTTGTCCTCTGGACACGAGTGCCCGTACCACCACCAGAGCAAAGTTTAGCTCCAATGCAAACACCAAAACCCTTGGGAAGAAAGAACTGGATATGGGGAAAAGAACCTTGGGGACAGAAGAATGAAATATGAAGTATGTCTACGGACAGCAAGTTTGTGGATCAGCTTCTAGCCTGTAAGGTTATGGTTCCACCGTTGATTTGAAGATCCACACACTAATATCCCCTTCCCCAAATAAAGGCACAAATAAAACCCCAAGGGTCTCAAAATTGTGCTTACTACTAATATGAGGCCTTGGGAAATAACAAATAAGGGAGAAAATTGGCAAAGGGTCAAGTTTTAGTGGTATTACCCTGAGACATAACAGGAAAAAGGTAAGATTTCGTACCTCTAAAAAAATAATCTGGGTAAGGATTTCTTCACCAAAGACAGCTCTTGTGGGGCAGAGGATGGAATGTTGGCAAAGGCTAAACTATCTCACAGTAATCTGCATGTTTTTAACCCTCTTTATTTTCAAAGAAGAAAACAGTTAATATAGTTGTCTTAAAATTGAAGCCAACTGATAAGAGCAATTAAAGTGCACGTCACCCAACTGGGATGAAATGACTGAGATGATTAAATTTTTGAGAGAAGACATAGCCTCCTTCCACGAGGTTCGTTAGATTCCAGGAATCTGGGGACTCGGAATACTGTCTCCATCTATCCCCCAAAACTTAAGCACAATGTAAGGCATCTGATTTCTTTAGCTGGATGGAAAAACAGAGCTTCCCTACATGGAATGTCTATGGGGATTGAACCCTTGTCATCCTGGCAAACAGCCCCTTCTCCCAGGAGAGGTACCAGATAAGCCTTCAGACTCGGTAACCGGAGCAGCCGTCAAGGGCACGAGCAGCAACCCCCTGGACTCCAACTTCAAAGCAGGGAATGATGACAAAGGTGCATGAGAGCACAGTTCTTAGTAAGTGCTTCTCTGACCGAGGTCGGGGGGCTTGGGCCATCGCAGCAGACAACTTTCTGGTTCTGACTCTAACTTTGCCCAATAAGAACCTGACCAAATGGCTTTACGTTGGTGGAGTGTGAGTGGAGGGGACACATTTTAAAAACCACCACCCAAATGACCAAGACGAATTAAGCATTATATCTAGCTGGGAGTAAGAGAAACCAAAATCAGGCCATGCAGCTGAGTCTGGTGCCCACAGTTTGCAGAGTAAACTGGGTCAGCAATAACCCCTACTGAGTTATCCAGGGGACAGGGTCACCCAGCCCATGCCCCAACAGAAGAAATGAAATGCCAGCCTCCATTCCCTACCAGCCTTCCTGCAGCTGCATCTACAAGGCGCCCGAGCACTGCCACCATGTGGGGGGGACTCAGCCAGGGCCAGACAGCTGAGCTCTTGGCACATCTGAGGAACACCAGGACAGATACCAGCTGGAACCTGGAGGGGAGGGGTGGTGGAAGGAAGCAATTTAACTCTGCTGTTTAGGGTCTTGGGCAGTGGGGTGGGGCAGGGAGTTCAACAGAATCTGCTTGCTGGTTTTGCTATTACCCACAGGTAAGAAATCTCCATGACAAAAATGGGCAAATGCAGCTCAATAGGTAGCAAGTTTCTTGAATTCCCAAACAAGGAGGACGACATCCCTTGATAAAAGACAGATGTGGGAGTGGGAGGAGCGAGAGAAATGGACCTCTTCCCCAACCCTTAGTTTTCATCTGGGCCTTCAAGGCACCTGGAAAGACAATGAGCATCACTGCTTTGAACATTCTGCATTGATCAGAAAGTCTAAACCGTTGGGCTAGTATGTTCATCCTTAAAAACAAAAAACAAAAAACAAAACACACATGTAATAAATAAAACAAATCTAAGCTAAAAATTTTAAACCAGATTTCTTTCAAATAAACTGAAAGATAAATATCTCCATCTGCAAGGCCAGCTTGCAATTCATCAACAAGCACCAAGAAACAGATTTTTTTTTTTTGTATTTGTTTTTTAAAGTATGTTCAAAGCCCCTGCTCCTGAGGGACACAAAGCAGGAATCAAAGGCCACATTTGAAGCAAACAATGTCCCAGGGTCTCCTTCACTGGGAGAACTGAGGGCAGCAGGGATGGAGGACCCTGGATGCTGCAGTTACAAGGGAAAGCTACCAACAAGCCATCCTGTACATGCCAGCTGGCGAAGAACAGCCTCAAAAAGAAGAAAAAGATGTGTGACATCTTCAAGGGGTATGGTGCCATTAATAATCAACAGATCAAGACTTTTTTAATGAAAAAAAAAAAAAAACCCATATTTTGCAAGGCCTCCTGATATAGAATGAGATATTCCCCAGCCGTGCCTTCCGGGCCAGCTCCTCACACAGTGGGCTTCACACCTGTACCTGAACCTACTTCTCAGCTGGTTGTGCTGGTCTAAGGGTGGGGGACGACCCTGGAAAAGCCTGAATGGTCAGCGACAACCACAAAGTGTCATACTGCAGGAGTAACAGAGGAGGCCTCTCTACTTCTTCCGTGCCCAGAATCTGTGGGCAAACATCTTGGAAAGCCAATATGCTTCCTTCTGGATCTAAGTGCCCCAAACACCAAAATCATGGTGTGCAGTTCATAATGCTTTTTACATATGTCAAACCTTTTCTCACTAGTTTTCACAAATTTTTGTCATCCTTTCTAAAATGAAATGAGAAATGCATCCTGAAGAAGGGGTGAAATCTACATGGGGTAGGCTTAAAGGGAAACCGAACTCTCAGAACTACTGGGTGAAGTATCTAATGTCCATGTGCTGGCTGAGCAGATGCCTGGCACCCTCTCCCCCATGCAAATGGACAGATGAGCCCCAGTACATGTACTCAGTTATCCAAATAATCTGCTGTTTGACTTTGGTTGTGCTCCCCCCAAAATAAAAGACAGACGTTCAGACCTCATTTGGAAACATTCTTTAGCCTTTAGGAATTCCTGACCTGTCCAAAACCATGCCCTGTCCTTCTAGGGGTCACTATTTTCAGTGTAACATCTTGACCAGGGCCAGCCGAACCCCTGAGTCCCAGGCAGTCACAAATCATGGCCAAAGCAGTCTGGGCCTTCCCCTGCCTGATGCTCAAGACAATTTGTTCCTCCTTGTCCAGGACCTACGGCGGCACAGGAGGAGCTGATGCTGAGGACAGTGGGCCGTACAGTGGGAGAGCCATGCACATGCAGGGACAGCAGAAGAGGCGGTGCTGGGAGCCACAACAGAGAAGACACAGGTCAGCAGAAGATCTCTTCACCCTCTGCTGGCACTTCAGATGCAGGGCCGTCTGGAAAGGTAGAAACCATGGGTGAAAAAGTTTAGAAAAAAGCTGACAGAAAAATGGCTCTTTTCACTTAGTCTCCATGCCCTCCAAAGTCCTGTGATACAAAAAGATGAGTCAGGCTTATGGGCAATTCACCCTCTGAGAGCACACACTGGGGTCCCAACTGCTTGACTAGCTGAGAACCCCGGGGAGAGACACTTCACTCACTACTCATGCTCTCTCTACCTTCCGTGAGCACTAGAACTTACACTGATAAACAGGCCTGGAAGACAAGAAACGTCTCTTCAATCTCCCACACAGATGGGAGAGGATCAATCCTAATCAGGATTGAGAGAACAAGAGGCACACAAACTGGGTGGCATTGCTCAGCAACAGGCTTGGTGACTTCTGGCACATTAACCCCAAAAGAAATGAGGAAGCTGAAGCTCAGGGCAGTGTTAGAATGCCTACCCCAAATGGCCATTTTGAGCATTAAATCCTGTCTTGGAAAATGCTCACCAAATGCTATTGATTGCCCTTCCCACACCTAGTCCACCGATCAGTTCAGAGGACTTCAATCGTTTCATTTAGACGAGTTTGTTTCTCAAATGGATAACAAACGCTCCGAAAATGAAATCCGTTTCCTCTGCCTTGCACGCATGTCCTACACAGAGTAGGTTCTCGAAGGCTTGCTGAACTGGAGTTCTTAGTGTAAACTCCAGTAGTCCTGTGTGGGCAGAGCAAGTAGATCTCGTGATAAGGATCACAACTCAGTGTTACACAGCTGAACTACACTTTCTTCACCCCAGGTGCCCCTAAAATCTACCCACTGGTCAGAACCTCAGGACCACATGGACACAGAGAGAACTCGTGTGTGTAACTCACCACCAGGCTGAGAGCGGTTTCCTTTGCTCTTCTTTTTTTTCTCCTTCTTGTCCTTTGGCTTTGCTAACCCAAATAGGCGGGTGGAGGCGGAGGCCGACACTGGGGTCTGGCTCTGTCCCTCTGGTACTTTGTTTGTGTGGCTGGTTGAACTCAGTATGTGAAAAGGTCCCTTATCTTTGTGTGTCCGAGAGATGCTGTTCCGTTTTGGGGACAAAGGAAGTTCTGGGTCCAATGGCCCCGATTTGGCTATCGAAGGTGCAGATGGCAAGGGGGACTCCTCAGCATTGGGAAAGAAGGCTGGAATCTTCATCAGCTTGGTGTGTTGATGTGAAACCTGCACGTGTTCAAGAGAAGGGGTTAACTTAGAGGTCATCAGCATCCCTGGTACCCACTCAAACGCTCGCTCGACTGAACGCTGTGTCAGGTGGGTGTCTGACCACTTCCTGGGACCCCAGAACTCACTATGAAAAGGCTCAGGGACTTTCCCATTTCATTTACTGCCCTCCTCCAAGCAGTATCTATGAAAGTGTTCAAAATCATTTTTATTATGTGTACGTAATATCAGTATCATGAAGAATTACTAGTGTATCTAATATGGCAGCTTAGAAAAGAACTCCCCTTCCTTGAAGAAACAAGGCAAGCTGCTTATCTTAAGACTGATTTACACAGGGAGGTAGACATTTCAGGGCAAAGAGATTACAGGAGCACGTTCAGGTTAGAGGGTAAATGGAAGAGTAGAGGGTAAATGGAAGAGTGGAGCATATATCAAGAACCTAAGCAAACGTTCAATCAAAGATGGACAGGATCGGCCTAACCTGAGCTCTCAGTTGCCTCAGGGGCTTGCTTTGTCACAGCCCAGTTGATTTTGCTGGGATGGGGTATGATTGATCACTGTGGCATAGAAAGAACCTTTGGCTGCTTCCCACCATATTTTTGAAAACCTCTGCAGGCAGCTAAAACTGCCCCTTTGGAAGATGTCAGTTTAAGTTTCTTTCATGGTCCACAGTTAATCAAACAAACAAATGGCAGCAGGACAGGCAGAGCTGTATAAACCTAGGCTCCATCTGCCACCCACAGTGTCCATGTTTCAGTTTAATCAGGGAACACCACCAACATGCAGTGTGTTGAATAACCAAAAGCCTTTCCATGTATGTGGCAGCTATAGAAAAAGTTTTATCAACAGTTGTAAGGTATATCAGGAATTAAGCAAAGGGTCTGGCTCTCTGAACCCCTCAAGCATGAACATCATCCTTCCACAAGAGTCGCTGCTGCCTCCCAATTCATTTGGGAGGTGGGCCTGTTCCTCTGTAACTGACCCCTGCCTGTCTACAAAGTGGATTCTTTAACACCTCTTTCATTAGGGCCCTTTACTACAGTCTAGTGATCACAGGCAACAGAGGCCCTGGGGGTTCCTTTCTCCTTGTTTCCTTTCCCCATCAGCTTAACTAATAGTTCCTCCAGGGCAGGGCCCTGGCTGAGGTGTGAGGTGGTTGCTCTGGCCACGGAGGCTGCCTGCCATCTGCTCAGAAGTGCCGAGGCTACTCTAGCCTAAGCTGATGGTGGCATCAGTCTAGCTCCAAGTGGCCAAAACACCCCACCCATTTCTATTCGCCCCATCAGCCCCTTAAGAGATGCAAAAAAGGAAAGACTTCCTTCCTCCTCCCTCATTAGCGTAAAACAAATATTCTGTAAGAAAGGGTGTATCTCTGCTTTCTTATGGTGCTTATTATACAGAGGGTTCTGAACTCACGGCAGTCATTAACTAGCCATCACAGTCACGGATTAAGAAACCCGCCCCCCTTTTCTATGACTTGGCTCAGAAGAGAACTCTGAAAGGAGGGCAGAAAACGCCTCTATACCTGGCAGACGTCCCGTTCTATCTGCCTCTGGCTGAGCCGCTCTGTGTCTCGCCTCAGTTGCTCCTGCTCTCTCTCGAGCTGTTTCTGGGCAGTGCGCAGCCTCTCCAGATCATACTGGTATACAACCTTCTTCTGCTGGAGGTCCTCACGGTCCTTTTCTAAGTCCTGCTGCCCATGCTGCACCTTCTCCTCCCACAGGGCCAGCCGGGCCTCGCGCTCCTGCAGCTCCCTCTCGCGGGCCTCCCACTCCCGCTCGCGCTTGCGCTTCTCCTCCAGGTGCTGTGCTTGCTGCTTCTGCAGGTTGGCCAGATCCTGCCGCTGCTTCTCCAGGCTGCGCTGCTTCTCTTGCTCAACAAGAGAGCTGGGGCGGGATAAGCTCCGCGTGAGCGTCCTCTCGTTCAGCATCAGCTTCTGGTCCTCAATGTAGCTGTCTTGCTGTAACACCACACCCTGAGGGAGACACATGGAGGAGAGAGAATGCACCTCTGGCCCAGGATGAGAGCTAGTGTGCCTCATATTATGGGGGTACCAGTTACTTGAGGGGGGACTAGTTACTTAAACAGACTACAAATCTCCCCCAATTTTTTAACCTAGTCTGGTAGGAATGCCAAAGGTGCAGGGGATTGGTCACATGCTGTTTGAGGTCACTGACACTGCCTGAGGTGGGGTGAGTGCATTTTGGGAGGGAGGAGGTAGGAATGGGATAGGGTATATCTTTAAGAAAGGAAGTGAGCTCCTGGAATACCAACAGTGGCTGATTTAGAAGGGCTCATCTATCCAAATGCCACATGGAGATAGGGAGTATATAAATTTACATTAAAGGCTATCTAGATTGAAATGACCACCTAAATGCAATTTTATGGGTATCAAACAGTATCTGGAGTCTACCATTTGTTCATCAATTTCAGTCTTATAAGGTAGATGGTGCTGCCCCTGAGTTTCACAATTCTTCTCACCAAGAGAGTTGTCTAGAATGAGGGCCCCACTTATCCATAAGCCACCCGCTTCCCTTTACTGTTTTTTTCTGAACATATAAGTCAAAGAATAAAAGATAGAGCCGTGTACCTTCAAAGTGCTAAGGAGTTCGTGGAGATGAACGATGCTCTGGATAACTTGCTGCAAAAGAAACAAAACAGACCAGTCATTTCAGGGGCTGTATGAATTTCAGAATACATCACAGAGTGGCAATTTGACAAGATAACTTCCTTAAAATACAGCAAGGTGGTTGCATATTGATGGAATATTTTCAAATTGAAAGCACCCAAGAAAGTAAGCAGGTACAAGTAGCCAAGAAAAATAAAACAAGGCCGAACGAAGCAAACCGCATGTGTGGGAGGGACTCAGTACTCATTAAAATGTAAAGATTCATGTTACAGAACAGAAAGTTCAGAAACAAGTAGCATTTGTAATCAATGGAAAAGGAAAGAACATTCAATAAGTTATTCTGAGAAAATGGGCTAATCCTTTGGAAAAAATTTAGTCAGAAGTCTGGCTCAACAACAACCACCAAAAAACCCATTCAAAAGGATTAAAATGTTAAGTGTAAAAAGGAACCATAAGAGAGCTAGAAGGAACCATAAGAGAGCTAGAAGAAAATATAAGAATGTTTTCTGGTCTTGAAATGGGGGAAGGCTCTTCAAATGCAGAAATAATTTTACCATGTAGAAATGTAAAATTAAAATTAAAAGGCAAAGGACAAACTCAAACAGAAAGTCATGAAAAATATATTTAACTAAAAAACTCTCATAGACCAATTAAAAAAAACTCTAGTCAATAAATAGGCAAGGAACACAAACCAGCAATTTACAAAAGAAGAAATAAAATGGTCACATAAGATTCAACCTCATTTGAAATCAAATAAATCCAAAATAAAACAAACCATATGAACTTATCAAATCAACAAAATGGCAAAAACATGCAATGTTGTGAAAGTAAGATGAAAATGGATATTCTCATACCTGACAGGTAGGGATAAACATTGTATAACCTCTTTTCTAGAGAGTCATTTGGCATGTTGAGGAAATAGATGTGTAAAAAAATGTGTAAAATGTATACCTAAGGATGTTCTTGGCTGCATTATTCAAAAGGAAGAAGAATGATCAGAAAAACTAAATTATGGCATACAACAGAATTATATGCAGCCATTGAATAGCATGTTTTGGACATACATGCCCTGGGGAAATGCTTATATGTGTTAAAAAAAAAAACAGGATACAAAAGTTTACAAATTGTGTAAAACTTTATATTATTCATACATACAGACATTTACAATATGTCGTATATAAGAAAAAAGGCTGGAAATATAAACACCAAATATTTAACTTAAGTGATTTTCTACCCTAAACCTGTAATCCTTTTACAGTACTTAAAAAAAATCATTTTAAAACAAAACAAAAAAACTCAACCAGGCTTAGCTCTTTTGAGGATACCCTGACACCTCATTTAAGTTTATTCTTAAATGGAAGTCACAGCAGACCCACTCACTCTAACTGATCTTCTACAGTATGTAATCCATCCTGGAATGCCTGAAAAAACAAATGGGTCTTGTACTATTTCTTAAACTGACTATTCTCACTAAATATAGGGCAGAAGTTGCAAAATGGAAAAATAAACTAATTTCCAAGCAGCAGATATGGAAAGAAAACAGTCTGTGTGAGGCCAGGTTTATTTCATTTAAGGCCAAAAAACACTGAAGGGGATTCTCTCAGGACATCATGGTATTTGTACTTCCATGTCAACAAACAGAAAACAATATCCTCTGTTTTGGGGGGAAAGATAACCTTAAAATTTCAAAACAATGCTCCTCAGAGATTGAAAATATGTTAAAAGCAAGAAAAAAATGCAAAGAATATCCTTGATATTCCCAAAATATACCCCGAAAAGCAACCACCCTATATTCTAAGTCCAGTCTACTTACGCAGAAAATGACATGCTTGGGGTCAAGTAATTTTGGGAATGGTAGTAACCTGGGGATGATGTCATGAGAAGGAATCAAGGAGGGCAGGGAGACCAGTGGGACATAGGCAGTGCTCCTGAGGCTCAGTGGAACACAGTTCAAGGAAGGTGGGAAGGAGTACTGGAAGAAATTATGTACAATTATCCACAAGTTAATTTCCCATGTTCCAACCTCACAGCTTTTGGCATCAGGTTTGTGTTACAGGAAGACTTGCTACACATTCTACTCAATGTGCTTAGGCAAAAGAAATGAGCAGGGAGGCTCCACACGCCTGCTGTTTAGAGAAAGTGGACTAAGAAAAAGAGGCTTCTCAAGGTCGGAGAATCAGAGGCCATTTTAGTAGGCACTACCCTTCCTAGTAAAATTTCAAGACAGTGCCTCAGGGCCAGGGCCAGGGCAGGGCAAAGGAAACTGACAGTGGTACTGAAGATGAACAGGTTACAGCTAGGAGTCCATTTGTAACAACGTTTGAGTATTCCTAACAAATATACTCTGTTAAATAGCATATAATGTCCTTACCTCGCTGTTTCTTTTAAGCATAAACACCATGTTAGCATTTCCACCCTATGAACAAAAAACATGCATTTAAAAAAATGAAGATCCTGTTGTAAAAATTATATTCAACATGTTTCTACGTTATGTGGTGCTACCTATAGTATTCTACCTTAGCATCTCACTGCAAGATAAACTCTCTCCAGTCCTATGAACTCTGATGTTGAATGTTACCAAAGGCTACAAAGAAAATCAGGCTGGTCTGGGGCCCTCAGACCAAAACACTTAATGAAATTTGGGTCCCGCCAGTGCAGTGTAGAACATAAACACAGTGTCCTAAGCCAAAAATGCCGACAGCCAATAAAAGGAGGTGTGTGTTGGTGTTCTATTTGTACTGTTTGTTTTAAAAATGAAACAAAAAGTAAAGTAGGAATTAAAAACAGCAAGTCAGACATCCAAAACAAGATCAAAGCAGAGGAATTTCAAAGATTATGAATTCAGAGGGAAGTGCCGAGGTCACAGACAGTGTTATTTTAGAAAGAAATACCTTCTTCAGACCACTATCGGATTCTGTTCTCCTAAGATCTTGGCCATCATCTCCCTCTTCCTTCTCACCTCCTAAACAAACAGATACATCAAGTGAGTTTTCTTTTTTTCTTTGTTAAAGTTGTGAAACAGACTGACCAAAAAATGGATACAATATAATATAGGTTAGGGATATATTTCTGAAGTCTTCTAATGCCCAATATGGAAGTCAACTGGCGGCCAGTGATTATCAACAATTTTATTGATGCGTAAGGAAAAGGTATTACCCCTATGGCTACAGCTTAGGTGTGATACCAGGAAATCCCTATTACTCACAAATGAAAGTTCTTTCTTCTTGGGTGTTTTAGCAGCTAGGTACATAATAAGATCTCATTAAAAACTGAACACAGAGGAGGTGGGGGCCTTTGAAATACAGGTCATTTTGGTTGTGTGTGACAGTCAAGGATTGCCTGTAAAAGCACATGAATTAAAAAACCAGCTACCTTTTGAAGCATTCATCTGATGGCTGTCAAAGCCTCCAAAGGTCTCTGCTCTCCGGGGCAAGGACACAGGGCCCACCATGCCCTCTTGTTCAACAGGGCTGCTGACGGCCTGCCCCAGAGTGCCTCCCAGGCCTCCACTCATCAAACCCTGAAGGATCTCCACTGGAAAAAAAGAAACACGCCAAACCAATATCTCACCTTTCAATGAAGAAAACAAATCTCTTGGTAATACAGAGTATGTAGAGGAAGCATGAACAGAAAGTTCTAGAAGAGGGACTAGGTGGCTTCCTTTGCTCAGAGGAGGTCTCAGCACATGTGTTTTAGATGGAATCTTCTGGAAACAGAGATTAGACCTTCAGCCTTATTTACAGTGAGCCCAGGAAATCTGGGAAGGCAGAGTATTTCACTCAGAGAAGCGTGGCTTCTCAAGTCAGACCAGCGGTCATATTCTAACTCCTGCTGTGAGATCTGGACGAGCTAACTTATCTTGTCTTGAATGCAAAATGAAAACAATGATCTTTCACAGGACTGTTGTACAGATTAGAAATAGTACATGTTAAGAGCCTAGCACAGTGTTTAAAACAAAACAATTTTAAAAATGGTAGCTAAGAAATTCCAGGAAGATGGTGGCAGAGGTAGAAGCATAGTTTTTGGATCTTTTCTTCTTTGTAAAACAAAACAAAAAGCCCAAGGACAACATTTGAACAAAACCAAGGTGTGCCCTCCAAAAACAAGAAGGTAGGGACAAAACAACAGCCACAGGTCTGCAATCAGCTTCTGTGGGACAAGCAGAAGGAAGCAATAGGGCAGACCCAAGAATTAACCCCAAAGCAGCCAATGGGTATACCCTGGAAAGTATGGTGGTCCTATACGAGAACATGCAACTAAAACTGGCATGGTTTTTGCCCACTCCAATAGTGAGTGAGTTCCAAGGGCTTAGAATAGTTTAGCATCTGAATTTCTGAATCGCATTATCTTGGGTTCTTTTCTAGGGCAGGGACCTCTACAGAGGAGAAAGTGCTGAAAGTGAAATAAAAATTGAGCAGGACAGGAACAACTGAGATAAAGAACAAGGGAAAAAAGGTCCAGAGGAAATGAGGGAGGGAAACAGATCCAGGAAATCTCACAAGCCGTTTTTTAAAAACATCATATAAAAACAACAGAAGAGTCCCATGAAGTGTTAAAAGCTATGGAACTAAGTCTCCTCCTAAAAATCTAGGAAACTAATGTCACATGAAAATGAGCAACAGAATAATCAAGATCAAATCCCATACAAAATAAGAGAAAGAAGCAGTGTAATCTCCCTACATATAATAAAAGTGCATCAGAAAGATATGTCCATAAAATAAATGAGTTAAAAACAGTAAGAAAATGGTTTAAGACATGGAAGAATGTAAGAATTAGAGAAACACAGAAATGAAGTGGCAGAACTCAAGAAAGAACTGCAAATAAAGCTAAACTAGACTACAAGAACCAATAAACCCAACAGAAAATCCCTTAAGAAAACGGGTGACAGGGAAGAATATTTAAACACTGAAAAGATGGAAAGAAGAGATAAGTGTTCAAGAGAAGTAACAAATATTGAAAATAGGTAAAGATCCAACATATGGATAATGGGAATTCTTTCAGAAAACCACAGCAAAGGAACAGAAAAAATATTAAAAACTGACATAATTTAGGAAAACTTTTCTGAAATCTGAAAGATAAGAAATCACACATTGAAAGAAAACACTGTTTACCTGAGAACATCAACTCAGAATAACTAACCCCAAGGCATATTGTAGTAAAACTACTTGGATTTAGAAAGAAATTCTTTGGGCATCTAGGCAAGACCACTTGACCTACAGGAGGAAAGCAATATTATCTCTCACAGCAAGATTTTATGCCAGGAAAAAAACAATTTTTTTTTTTAAGAGTATTTAAGATATTCAAGGGAAGAAAATGTGAACCAAGGATTTTATATCTAGCAGAACAAACTTGCAAGCATAAAGAGCACCGAGTATCATCAACATGCAAGAAGTTGGGGAATGGTCTTCTCATAAGCCTTTCCTGAGACATCTACTAGAAAAAAAGCTTCAGACATCCAAAATGATTGCAAGGACATTGGCATAAGAACTGGTAGTAATCATTTATGTTTACTTGTAGAATGAATGCTATAGGTTAAGTTTAAAAGGCAATGTACAGTACATTATGGCTATATGTTGATAATGTAGATAAAAGTATAACTATGAAAAGAAACAATGAGGATAGCATATCAAAACTATTATTTGGCAGTAGTATTTTGATACTATTGTATATTAAGGTGGGATAAACCAGTGAGTACAGGCTATTCTAATTCTGTTACGTGTCCTTGAGAATGAGATTTCGCATGGGGTTAAGAAAGAAGATACAGATTTAGCAAAGAAGTTAAACAAAGACCACTAGGGTCCTGTCAAAAAGACTCAGGAGCCAAACTGAAGAGGTTTCTAGTAGCAAATATGAGACATTTTGAGCTTTAAATAAGGATAAGATTGCAATGGCTTGAAACTCAACAAATATGTTTAAATTTATGAGTTCATAATATATTTAAAAAAAAATACTGGTCACCTTCAGAGGATGACCCAACCCATTTTATTATCTTAAAAACTGGTAAATAAAAGGGGAAAAAAACCATCAAGCATTTACTCTTGTATCTTGTTTTCCTATATGTCACAAAGAGACAACTGGATAGTTTGTACTGCCTCATGGAAGAACATGACACTACCGAAAGCTTGCCAAAGTGATCAAATATAAGTAATCAGGTTTTTGGAACCAGTCACCAATTTGAAGGAAATAAAGAATATGGAGGAACAGGAGAACTAACCCATGAAAGAAACTCAAGCAGTGGGAGACTACAGGACAAAAAGCTCAGATTCTTCATAGACAAACTGCATGGAATGGTGAGGAGACTGTAAATTACGAATCCTAAAAGGCATGTCAAAAACATGAGCGAGACTGAACTACAGTGTCAAAGAGTAGACCTGGGTGATAAGAAAGTAATGATTACTATAAAAGTCAGGATACCTTTGGAGGGAGGGAATGTGGAGGGACTTACAGAGTGGCTGGCCAGATTTAATTTTTGACTTAGGTAGTGGTTTACAAGGATGTTTACCTGATCATTTATAATTGTAGATTTCTGTATTTGTGTTTTATTTTACAATAAAAAAGCAAAAACTGGTACTAGTGTATAAACCACTTGGAAGGAGATGGGGAAAGGGCAATGTTTAATGTGAATTACCCTCATTAATTGCACTTTTCATTAAAGGTCCTCCTTTGAGAGCTTCTTCTGTGTTGGAGCGGAAAAGGATTCTAGAGCTGTGAGTTGGGGAGCAATCCTCTGGCAAGGGAGTGCTGCACTCTGTCATGTCCCGGAAAATCATCTCTTTTTCTTCCAATAGGAGTAAGATCTGCTGGTCCTTTTGTTGAAGTTGTTCTGCAGGGTGATGGAGGAAAAGAATCTGGTGATTTGATTGGTGTTTAGCATTACTACATGATCAAGACATGAGCGCCACCTTGTGGCAATTTATGGAAAGGGAGCGGACAGAACAACTTTTTTTCCCCTTTGTTTACGCATCATCAAGAAGGATCTCAAGTTTCTGTTCGGTAATTTCTACTTGGAAAACTATCCCAGGTCTTTCTAGGCCAGCACCTGAATTTGTGATGTAAGTCTTCTGACAAATCTTCATTCTATTTCCACTCTCTTACCCCCTGGTTCATTTCTCAATTGCTTTCTGGCTTTTGACCTTCCTTTTCTGGGCCACTTCTCTTTCCAAGGCAACAAATTCTATAAGGTCTTTTATTTGATCTTTCCAGCCCTGATTACTTTCTCCTTTTGAAACTGTTTCCCTTCTCTGCATTGGTTCTCTTCCTACCATTCCTTCTCAGGGGATTTTATAGATCTGTCATCTTAAATAGAATATGTGAGTTCCTCTTGGTTCTTTTTGGACTGCTTTCTATATTCTATACTTCAAGTGCTTTCTTCTTGGCAATCTCATTCACTCCCCCATGGCTTCAATTACTTGTTAGATGCCGGCAGCTCACAAAACAGCATCCCAAATCCTACCCTCTATTTTGAGTACTAGACCACTGGGTTTAACTGTCATCTCTACTTAGATGCCTCATTCTAGCATATCAGACACCAATCTTTTCTCCATCCTTGTCATCTCACCCCATCCCTTTAGCCTGTGATCTCTTCTTCATGCAAAATCACCTTTACCCTCCAGGTTACTGAAGCTGGAACCCAATTCCTCACTGTGTAACGTCACCACATCCAGCTTAGAGGAGTCTGGTGACCTTATTTCTCACCCACACCCAACCTCCACTTATCTGAAGACATAATTTTTTCAGATGTAGCTCATGTGTCAGCATCTCTGTGAGATTCACCAAAGGAAGAATTAGTGGGGGCCCCCACACTTAACACGTATGTGCTCATGGTCTAGCAAACCACTCTGGGGCCCATTGTTTAGGTCTATCTCCATTGCTAGAGTGTGAGCTTCCCAAGGGCAGGCACTCTGTGAACGTACAGAACAGTGGCAGGGGCTACTGAATAAAGTTGAGGGTTGGCAGGAAGTTTAAAACAGATTAATTTGGAGAATTTTTTTCCTCAAATACCTTAGCTTTGACCATGAATCTTGGGAAATTATTCCGTGACATAGTACAAAGAATGTCACCAGGGCCCAAGAACACTGGTAACTGAGACAAGAGAATCAGTGCCCTCTTGTGCTCAGACACATTCTTATAGCCATTCTTTACCAGGACACATGTCAGCTCAGACTTGGCTTCCTTTCGGTTAAAAGCTATTCATCTGTTTACAAGTACTTCGGGGACAGCTTAGGAACCGTGAAGCAGCAAGCAACTCTGGAAACCACTAGCAGTCTTCTGCGCCACAGACATTCCACGGACAAGGGTCTCAGGCCCCTTCCAACAGCATTACCTTTTAATTCCCGGGCTTTGGTGTCCAACATTTTCTTTTCTTCCTCATTCTCACTAGGGATTCCTTCGTCCTCATCTCTGTTCCTAAAAGAAAAAAACACCCAAAACAAACAATTCAGAAGATGTCATTTGCTGTCATTTGCTTTGGTCAACGGAAGGATGGGCTCTGGTGCTTAACGTACAGGGTGTTTATCGTATCCTGAATGATCTGAATCCAGCTGTTTCGTTCCTCCTTGGAGCTGGCATGGACTTCCACCATCTCTGGATCTTTCATCCCCATGCTGATCAGGAATAACCCTTTCTCCTCATGGGCTACTTCTCTTACAATCAGCTTCTTCAAGGAGATTACTGTTGATTTCTGGTCCTGGGAGAGGGCAGATATAAGACACAGATATAATATCTAACTTGTATGGGCAAGTGCTAAGATAAGACCACACGATACTGTATGGTATGTGATTTCACAAATAATGGCAAGTTTTCGGATAAAGAGAAATTTTCCAGCATCTAATTCAAACTCTATCAAATAGAAAAAGATCTCCAAAAGAAAAATGATAATTTATGGTTATAAAAACTCTAGTTGGGTTTTCTACGTGATGAATTCTCTCACGTTCCCCAAAGAATCCTCTCAGCAATATTATAAATGAGAGAGGCTTATGAGTCCTAATGTGTGAGAAACACACCAGTGACAAATGTCCCAGGCACTCAAAGGATTGTGATGGAGCAGAAAAATAATTTTTGAGGGGGTATAAGAAACTACACAGAGGAATTTGCTGAGTCAGTTATAATGTAGTGTTTATACTTAATACCTAGCTGTTTTTAATACAATTAACTACAATCAGAAAGGAATAACAATTCAGCTTACCAATGAGGCAAAGATGAATTTCTGGTCTTTTTCTTGAAGGAAAACTAAAATATCAGTGAGCAGAACTGCTTGAACCTCTGGAAAGTGGAAATGGGGGAAGGAAAGAGAGAATAATGACTACTTAAAAGTTATCCACAGTCAGAAGGGCTTGTATCAGAGGATCATTCACCAATATAGCCCATTAGGGCAAATCACCACCAGAGATGACACTCTGCCAAGGCAAGATCCAGATCTGGTCACTAGGATTTCAGAGGCATTTTTAAATGGGACTTATCACCAATGCTTTATCTGGGGAAAGTTCAAGTACTCAGTTCTGAAAAGATCATCCTGTAAGAGGCAATAATTAAAGTTTGAATGCTGGACTTCAACAGAGGTTAAATAGCAACATACTCCACAAAATACTCAGGTCATAATAATATTTCTCACTTCTGACCATAGAAATGGGGAAGGCATGAGATAGCAGACAGAAAAGCTGTGAAAAGGTAATGTATAAAATATCAAAGTCTAATAAAAGATAGACTTTCTCCACACCCTGGAGTTACGAAGAATGGCTCACACAGGCCCTCCGGCTTCACAGGTCCACATGAATACAAGGGCTCCGCATCAGGAAAACAGCCTTCCCCTTCTTCTCCATGCAAACCAAACTAACATCTTTGGGTGGATCCAGGAACCAAAAAGATCCCACAAACCCACTGTCTAATTCTATAGGAGTATGGAGCCACATTTCTCATTATCTTGGGGACAAAGTTTAACATCTCTGGAGATCAGCCACCTGACAGGCTGGAACCTACGGATCACCACCACCATGTAAAGTGGAGCAAGAACAGAACTGATTTATATAGCCCCTCCTTGGCAGACTCTCCTGGCCTTTTTTCTGAAAAACAACCTCTGCTATAACTGGAGTCCCTTTCTGTGTAATTAAATGCAGTTATGAAGAAAACAGAAGCAGCAAGGAGTTCTTATTTTTCAGCTTATCCCACAGTAATTTTCCATGCATTATCATTAGTTTTGACAGTGTTTTTTTTTAATGTTTATTTTTTAATAACTCAGGTGCCTACCCCCACCCCTCCAAAGTTCTAAAACTAGAGTTTCAACTTCACTGGATCCTGAGGTTAATATGATCAGTGTCAGTGGATCAGACAAAAACAATCCCACCTCTTTCAAAAGGTGCCCAATCCAATACTGGGTGTTCTTTGCCTAAGTTCATTTGTGAGTGAAAATGACTCAATACCAGCTCCTATCTCCATTGGAGGCATTTCAGGCCAGGAAACCTATCATTCTGCCTTTAGTCTGATCACAAGTTTATTCCAACAGCTGGGATCTATTAGTTTTTATTTGGGGAATAAATAAACTGCTAAAGTGCTGGCTCCAGGCAACAGCAGCTCTAGGAAATTGAGGTTCTTACAAGACAGGGCCAGTATTTCAGACTCCAAGAGGCAATGTGGAAAGAGCCCTGAGCTAGGGTTCTCAGAACATCACAGAATATTAGGGCTGGAAGGAAGCAGCCTCAGGGATCATTCAGTCCAGCTCTGTCATGGGCAGAGAGGCACACAGTGGTTGGCGGTGGAAAGGGACTTTTCTCTGAAATTACGCACGTTCTTTCTGTCATCATGCCCTGCCTTTCCATGCTCAGACTGGCTATTTCTCAATTCACTGCAACATTCTTGTTTCTCTGTCACCAATCTCTCCTCATTCCTGTCTACATTCTAAAATTGACACTAGTTATTGCACTAAAAAAATAATCTAATTTATCTCTTTCCTGCCTAAAGGCCTCTATTTTGAACCTGTTCATCGCCCCACTTCTATCAGTATTAGCAATTATATACTTCTTAGTCTGAAGTCTACACCCCATTACAATCTGGCCCACCCCAGTTTCTTCAGGCTTATTTCCCACTGTGCCTGCCCAGCCTCAAGGCTGTCTGAGAGCCCCACTGCCTCCCCTCCCCACATGGGCCAGACCTTTTCACCTCTGGGCTTCCGTACCTACTATTCCCCACCTCCTGACCTTCCTGCTTGTCACTCTCCTCTTCAGTCCGAGACTTAACTGTAATGCCACCACCTTTTAGTCCTTAGAAAATTCTCAGGCAGTTCTCCTAACCGCATCTCCTGACACTTACGTCACACCTCTATTCTAGCACCTATCATACTGTAGGTCAATTACCTCTCCACTAAGCTCTTTCTTCTCATCCCAACTTCTGAGTAGGGTGTCCTGCTTCATTCATCTTTGAAACCACCTGGGGAATGACTGCCTGGGACCTCTTACTATTTGATCTAAGCAGGGTGAGACTCTAGCTGAGGACTCTCGGGTATTCCCCAATAGCTGTTCCCTATGTCATTCCTTATACCTGAGAGATGAGAGAAGCACAAATTTCATCAAACATAGTTTTACATCAGTGGGGCTGACAACACTGGCTTAGACTGCCTCATGTATTCACCCACTGGAGCCAGGGAGAAGGCTACTTATGAAGTTAAAGCCATACTATAGGCTTATTTTTAAAAAAATCAAATGTGCAGACGGATTAAAAAACAAACCTCATAGCTTCCTTAACTTGATGTAGCTGACCATTTGAAAAGCAAAAATTAAAACCAAATGGAAAATGACTGTCTTCTATGATCTCTTTTGCTTTAGAGGAAGATCAAAGATATTAATACTGTAAATTTTAATCACAGAGTTAGCTGATGTGAGTTGAACTCATAAGTCTAACACTGTTGGAATGCTGCTGAGGACACAGCTCATTACATTACACACTGTCCTCTTCATGAGGCCCTGTGGGAGACATTTCTCTGAGGTCCAGGTGGCTGCAAATCCTCTCAGGTTTCTTCTGAAAAGATTTGTTTTTAATCTCAGAGAGTCTGTAAATTGTGATTGTGTTTCTAACGCCTTGTAATTATTTTTCCAGAGACCCCAACCTCAAAAAAACCCTCAATAGCAGCTTGCACTTTGTATTAATCTTATCCTTTGCTTTTAAAAAAAATCTTATTTCCCCTTTTCCTTGATTACTATATTTTATATGATTTTGTAAGCTATCTCAAACCAGTCCTTTTTGATACAAAATTAAGAATAATTAAATGATAGTTGCTTCTGGGTCATTTTTAGATCTGGGCTCTCAAGGAAAAATCTGGTCATGAATTTCTAACCAAAACATTTGGATTTTGCCTGCTCTCCTCAAGTACACACATAGAGCTTCAGACAAAAGTGAGACTTACCTTTCAACCGTCCTGCTGCAGTCTTCAGAAATACACTCCCATCCCGCACAAGCTTCTTCCGTTTCAAGTCCTCCTTGGCAAACATCTGACCGCTCTTCATCCTCATGATCGACTTGCTATCTGTCCTTGTATAAATCTCATTGAGACGTACTTTCTTTTCATAACTTGCCACTTTGCTGTCTACAGCTCCAATCACATCTTTCACCAGGCTCAGTGACTGAGCCAGATCTTCCTGCTCCACATCATTGTCTTAGAAGGAAAGAATAGTTCTGTTTTTAATGGATCCTTTCAGATAAGGGCAGGAGGCTCCACACCATCATTTTCCCTTTGTGGTTAGGCAACCAGAGTGAGGCCAACATTTTAAAGGTCATGTGCCTTTGCCTTTGTTGTAAGTTTAATTCTAAAGAAAGAAGTTTTCAATGATACAAGTAACATGCAATTATATACTTTGTTGGAACACAGGATGAACCAAACATCTTTAGGGAGGGAGGGTAGCAGAGAGAAACCAGTAAATCTGGTGCTTACTGGTAGAATTGGTCGGAATTATCTCCCAGTCTAGTATATAGGAGAGAAATAAGTTGTTCAGGTCATTGAAATTTTGATGGAATCAGCAAGTGGTCCCTTTCCTTCTTGCTAAGTCTGGTGACATAACATATCAAGTTGCCACTTGAGAAAGCTGATTTTAATACTAGAACATGAAACTTCCCTTCTGTGGGGTCTTTAGCGCTGCTGGACATAAGGAAACATAGTCAACTGGCACATAAGACTGAGTGAGAAAAGAAACTCACCTTTGGTACACTGCAATATTCTTTGGAATAAAACTGGATACTTGGTGATTCGCTGGGTTACAAGCAATATGCACTCTGGGATTCCAAGCCGCCTTACCACCGAACTGCTCATCTTCTTCTGCAAGGGGGTTAAAAAAATAGGGACTAAGTGAGGAAGAAGTTTCTAGCAAAAACCAACAGTGACATATGGCTTTGACAAATTATAGGGATGTTCATGTTTCACATCGATACCTTTACAAAGGCCTGAAAACGCTTATCCTTGGTATAAAGATCTTTGAAGTAGTTCACAGACTGGTTGTGCTGCCCACAAAATTTGCCATACGTCTTCTTTAAACGTTCCGCATTCTCACCAGAAAACTGCAGATAAAAGAGAACAGAAGTCATGCCAAAACCCAGGGCACTAAAGTCTAATTACCATTTTGTAAAAAGTTTCCAGTCTATTTTTAAAAGCCAAGAATGCTTCCTCACAGATCTCTCCAAAAGAGTAAAAACTTAAACACTGTGAGTAGGAATGTAAAATGATGTAGCCACTTTGGATAACAGTTTGGCAGTTCCTCAAAAGATTAGAAATAGAGTTACCATATGACGTAGCAATTCCACTCCGAAGTACTGAACCAAGGAAAATGAAAACATATGTTCATGCGAAAACCTGTACAACTGCATTCCCGGCAGCATTATTCGTAACAGCCAAAAGGTGGAAACAACTCAACTATCCATCAACTGATGAGTGAATACATAGAACATGGTTCATCCATACAATGGAATTACTCAGCTATAAAAAAAAAAGTGAAGTTCTCATACATGCTACAACATGGATGAATCCTGAAAACATTATGGTATGTGAAAGAAGTTGGTCACAAAAGATCCCATACTGTATGTATGATTCCATTTATATGAAATGTGTATCTAGAGAGACAGAAAGTAGATTAGTATTGTCTAAGACTAGGGGGTGGGAAGGGGAGATGGGAAGTGACTATTAATGGGTAAGGAGTTTCTTTATGGGGTGATGAAAATGTTCTGAAATGGATTGTGGTGATGGTTGTAATACTCTGTGAACATACTAAAAACCCAGTGATTTGTATGCATTAAATGGGTGAACTAGATGACATGAATTATGTCTCAAAGCTGTAAAAGCTAGTGAAAACCTTACAGAAATATCTATGTACTATGCAGATAAACAAAATGTGTTCTAACTTTCATTTGTGGTAAAGATTCTAATAGAACGAGAAGACTCACTGTGCTGGCTTGAATCTTTATATACCCCATAAACGACTGTGTTTTTAATCCACTCTTGTGGGAGCAGACCTACTGTAGGACCTTTTGATTAGACTATCTAGACAGAAATATGACCCCACCCATCCCAGGTGCGTCTTAATTAGTTTACTGGAGTCCCTAAGAGAGCTCAGAGCTGACACAGACCCAGACACTTGGAGATGCAGACAGAAAGACATTTGGGGAAGCTAAGTGAGAACGCACAGACGCTGAAAGAGAAAGCCACTGGAATCAGAAGCTGAAAGCTACAGAAACCCAGGAGCAAAGGACCAGCAGATGCTAGCCTTGTGCCTTTCCAGCTGACAGAAGTGTTCTGGACGCCATTGGCTATTCTTTAGTGAAAATATCCTCCTGTTGATGCCTTAGCTTGGACACTTTTATGGCCTTAGAACTGTAAATCTGCAACCTAATAAATCCCTTTTATAAAAGCCAATCCATTTCTGGTGTATTACATCCCAGCAGCTTTAGCAAATTGTAACACTCACTATGTAAGTTCTCTGTAAGACATTCAGTCTAAAAAATTTGACCTACGCCTCACTATTTCACTATCTGTTTACCCTACTTATCTCAGGCCAGGAGTCATAATTATTCTGCATGGTCCTTAAATCATTCCCAAATGCGTCCAATCTCAATGGGGTATTTGGTGGGATAAATCAAAGATACATAAGCAATGATTTTTACTGTACTAAAAATCTCTGGAGGTAACTCAAATCAATTTTTACCAAAAAACTTGAAAAAAGGTTCAGGGTAAATATTTACTCCAATAAGCCAATAAAGAAGCTAAGGCAGAGAGATCTTAAGTAATCTCTGCTCACACCATAAAGCAAGATCCCTGAAGGGTGATCCTAGCACCGGCACACAAAAACAACAGATGGATACCACGGGGCTAAAATATGACCTCTGCCCTCAAGGACCTCACAGGATGATGTGCATAAATACAAGAAGCTACAAACAATAATAGTAGTTGCGGTTGGATGAGGTACGTGGGCAGGTCTGAAGGCAACGAGAAAAGGCAGAGAGTGCTCTGGAAAATGAGGGAAGAGATAATTTAGGGAGAAAAAGTTCCCAGGTACAGAACTGGCCACTTTTGGGCAGTGACAATCTGTGACAGATATTGGTGTTAAAGCCTTTACTATACTTACATCTGCATTTATTTGATGGCATGCCTATTTTTAACCCTAGATGTGAGCTCCAATGCCTTATTCACCTTGGTAGCTCCACATGACACCAAGCAGGTGCTCAGCAAGTACTTGAAGAATGAATGAATTAAAGAATAAAATACATTAATGAATGAAGTAAGGGGTATGGGCTCAAGAGTACAAGAAGAAAATTTCCCAGACAGATGTTCCAGGAATGAAAAGCCTCTGCCTCCACAAAGAAGTAGGGATTTGCTGGGGAAAAACCTCTTATCAGATGTGCACGGCTTTGTCCATTAGGCTCTACGCTAGCAATGGTTTTTTCCAAGAAGGTTTTGAAAAGAAACATGAGAAAGTGTCTGTGACAAATACACCTGGAAGTATCAGATAAAATAATTTTCAGTTAAACTTTTTTTTTTTTGTAGAACTGAAACCATACTACGCCTTGATGAAAATAACAGCAACACAGATTTTACAGTCTTTTTTTAACAGATTAATTTCTTGTTTCTTATTCATCTTTTTGTACTCCAGGTGGTTTTAGATAAATGAAATCCTTTTGACTGAGGCAGAGAAAGAAGTTGAGATTCCTGAAAAATATTTTCCGATTTCTCATTTTCTCTTATTTTACTATACTGCTTCTGATGATGGTATAGAACTCTGAGGAAGAAAAACTAACTTTTATTGACTACCTACCAAATGGACTTCGTACTTTTATACATACATTGCCTTTAACTTTCTAAAATAACATTAGGAGAGAAAACCTACTATCCCCATTTTAAAGAAAAGGAAATCAAGGCTTGGAGAGATTAAATAAATTACCTAAGCTTACAGAGATAATAAATGGTAGAGACAAGAGGTGGATGCATGGCTATAGAACCCCAGAGCTTTGTTCTTTTCCCCACTTCACCCAAGAGGAACCTGAGCCTTTCCACTGCTCACCTGATTCACAAGCACATCCCCCATTCTCTTGATGAGAAAATTCTTTTCGCTTTTATCCACTGAAGACTCCTTCTTCCGCTCCAGGATCCTCTGAAAGAACTGGCTATGGATACTGATCAGCTCATCCAAACAGGGGAACAGCTTTTCCACCATCTGCTGCTCAAAGAGCAAATCTGTCACCATGCCCCGGCTGTACACATCACTCATGATCTTGAGCGTGCGGATGTGATGGAACTCAGTCTGCATGAGCTCTACAAGGGGGACAAGGCTCAAGGGTCAGTGATACTCTTTTGACAAGGATTCTCCTTCAAAGATCATTTGCTGCAGGCTTAAGGCTATTTAGAGCCCAATTTAAGCTGCTTTTTATCTATGTGTTCTCATCTTATTCCTCTATTTTTTAACTTGACCTAACACTATTTTCTGAGGATAGGCATGTTGGAGTCCACTAGTCAAATGGTGGCTTTTAAAGTGGTCTTCATTGGATTTAGTACCTCTCATATTTTACTGTATTCTTAGAAATGATTTGTGTTTAGTTTCTAGTGTAACTGAAGAACTAAATGGTATTTTCACAAGAGATTTTTCTAGGACTGCTACATAAATAAGCACTCACATATAAGTACAATATTCAATAGAACTAAAATAAATAGAGTGGGATGAAAAGGATATAGAGAAGACCACGTCTCTGTCTTCCAAAGTTTCTAAAGAAAACTTTTAAAATCAAAAATCTACTTTTCACAGCCTAGTAAATCACCAGATAAAAAAATGTTAAACAATGCAAATCAAATTATCAGCAGAGCAAAATGAAGATTCTCACCATAAATCACTTCTTGCCGTTTGACCACATCTTTCTTTTGTTGTTTAAGAAACTTGCTGTCCACTATCCGGCTCCAGGACTCTGCTTCTAGTTGTTTGGAATCAATCTCAAAGTCTCCCATTAGTTGTCCTTCATTCATGTCTGTACCTACTCCTCAAAATATCAGAAATCAGTATCAGAATCTTGGACCTGTAACTCCTAAAAAATGTTTGCTGGACTTTTCTCAGGGTGATAACTGATTTCAAAAGATAAAAATACTAAGCATTAATACAGGGTGCATATTAATGCCTGTTTAGGAGGGACAAAATCTATGGTCAAGACTTTGGTTAAGTTTGATAAACATCACAGAAATCAAAAGTGACTAAAACGTTAATCCTACATGACGTTATAACTAGAAGGTATCGGGTAAGTTTACATGTTTCAGAGAGCAGGCTTATAATTGTGCCTAGAGAGCTAGAACTGAATGTGTACAAAAATCTAGGGGAATAAACTACTGAGTATATTCACATTAAAATCAAATGACATCCTTCATTGGACCGATATCTAACAACTGGATAAGTCTGATTAGCAATTCATTATAAACCATTTGATGTTTTACAGTCAATTTAGAGATCAGTTAGGAGGAAGGACGAGGCAGGTATAATTATTCCACAAAGTCTTATATTCTAGGTAATGGCACATGTAACCCCAGGATGCATAAATACAGGTCACAACATCCTCTTACCCTCATCAGTAAGTGATTCTGTTGATTCATTGACCTTGCTGATTTTATTTAGTGAATCTGTTGAGTGAGATAGGAATTTCCAGGTGTTTGACATATTCTCATCATTGCCAACTCTGGGGACAACAAAAGAAGTACATACTGTCAAATACATTCTGGTGCACTATGGTTTGCTTTCTCTAATGAGTGTCTGAAAAATAAACTCTAAAATGACAGCTGGCTCTAAGTACAACTGAAGATAAAATTGCTTATGTTAGATACATGGCAATATGTAACACTATTAACAAAGGCAGGAAACATTTAACAACATTGCAAACTGACACTTTCAACTTTCTGAGCCTCAGGAATTTTTTTTTTTTTAATAGTAGGTAGCAAGGAGAAATCTCTTCCTTTAAACCATGTACACATTCTCTAAAACTCACTGCCTAACCACTACTTTTTTTGTTGTACCTTAAATAAATACAGACCTTCAAGCACTTATAATAAATCATATGCTTGGACTTTCTCAATTCCAACTCAGCAGCTAGCCTAATAGGTACCCAATAAATGCTTTTTTTTGTATGACACAAAAGCAAAAGTCATTTAAAATTTAAAATTTTATTTAAAGACCAACTCTTTAAAGCAACAATGTAAACAAACTTTGATAACATTTCAATCTTGAAAAGAAGGCCAGTGGAGATCATAAAAATACAAAGATGAACAAAACAAAATAAAAATACCTGATTTTTATTTTAATTTTTAAGTAGAAAGCATTAGCCAGCACAGGGATTAGGAGGTAAGAGACAAAAGGAGATTTTGCATCCTTTAGTTAAGAATTTTCCTCCAATCTAGGTGAAAAGAGATGCAAGAGATGTTCTGAGGCCTACATTTGAGATGACTTATTTACTTGATGGGAAGGCAGCACCTTACCCAAAGCAGCCAGTAACACATCATAATCAGCCCTGTGCTAACCACTTGACAGCCAAGGCCTGTATAGTCAGTGGACAACACAGCAACTTTTGGAGGGGATCACAAAAGGTATTCAGTGCAAATGAATGAGAGGGAACCTGACAGTAATGGCCCATCTTTCAACCCATGACACTGACCTAAGTGACAAGAATGGAAAACAGATTTTTAAAAAGTAACAAAACCATGGCGTCTTCTGAATAATAAGAAAGTGTAGCATCTGAAAATGTAAGTGGCTGCAACCAAAAATTCAAAATTAAATTTTTTCTTATTCCCACTTTTTACTTTGATTTAAGAAATCATCATTGTAGAACTCCTGTTCTTCAAAAGTGGGGCTGAATATGTGCAAAGGCCTAGGACAACCTGGCCCAATAATGGTGTTTAAGAAAGTTCACTATTACAAAATGGCAGCATGACAATGCGCCAAAAATTTAATCCCTATTCTCCTCATCTAATACTACCCAATTTATGAACCAATCCATTATTTTACACCTTTATTTCTAAAAGAAGGATCTTTTTGTAAAATGATATGACCGTGCTCTTGTTACATAGTTGTCAACTGTGCTATCTTTAAATACTCACTTACCCAGCAATGTTCTGTATAGAGACACTTTTGGAAAGTGAGACACTCTGCTGGGACCGTCTATTAGCAAACATTGGGATTGCAGTAGTTTCTTCCGCCAGTAGGACTGCTGACCGAGGGCGCTCCTTGGGCTGTGAGGCTGGAAAGGAAGAGAAGACACTAACTGAAGCATCACCTACCTATGCCCACCTATTACTAACTCATCTGACAATGCCAAATAGCAGCAAAATGCTTTAAAATAGATTTTTCCTGGAGATGCAAGTTGGCACAAAAACTCTACAGAGAACAATGTGACAGTAACTATTGAAAGTGTAAATGCATATACCTTCTGATCCAGCAATTCCACTTTCAACACATGTGTTTTCTAAAAGATACACTTGTATATGTGTAAAATGATACATATCCAAAATTATTCAAAGCAACACTGTCAGTAAAAGCAAAATATTAGAAATGACACAAAGATTAAAGTGCAGAAGAAAGTATATAACAGGCTCTATCAATTTTCTTTTTTTTTTGTTTTTTTTTAGCATGAGGATCTAACTTGATATTAGCTTTATTTGCATAAATGACTCCAGGAAGATATGTAAGAAACTAAAAGAGTGCTTATCTGTGGGATGGGATAGAAACTAGGCAATAGGGAAAAAGAATCATGAGAGTATTATATAATTGAAAATAAAAATAAAGTTTCAAAGAATTTTAAGGATAAAAGGCACCTTAGGGATCCCTGAGGCTAGTGTTCCCTGGGAGTCCCCACAGGAGAAAGATGCTTGTTTGATATGAAGATTCCCTGCCCTCCCAGTCTTTGGCGGGAGTGGGGGGGGTGGGACCTTTTACAAGCTCCCCAAGTGACTCTTCTGCACTCGGGTGGAGAACACAGATTTGGACTAATTCCTTTAATTTACAGATGAGGAAAGTGCAACACTTGTTTAATGTCATATAGTTAATTAGTCTTCATACTGTATATTTCTCAACATAATCACAGAGGAAACTAGAGTTCCAATTTGCTAAAGTGGTCACACTGGCATTTGTGTGACAAATTATTTTTCCTTGGTAACTGAGCTCCTGCCCCAGACACCAGTTACATGATTTGTCTATCCCCAGGAGTGTCAGGAGCTGAAGGAAATAAGACTGGGGCAGCTGTTATGATTTTACAATATTTCAGGATGATTTTGACTTAACAAAAATTAATTTCTATTCAAATCCTATTTAGAAGAAAGTGACACAATAAAAATCCAGAAACAAGATGCACTCCACAGGACCAGACCCTCGCTACAGAAGCTCACAAGGAGTATGAGGTGTGGTCCCTGCTCCAGCAGAGAACAGCAGCAACTGGTAGAAAAAAGGACATAATGCTTAAGTGTTAAAGAGCCTGGAGCAGGTCAGCGAGTTGATAAGATCTGATAGAGGAAGAAACACTAATTCTTGAAGAATGCTAAGGATTTGGATAGATCAGAAAGAAAAAAGGTCATTCTGATCAGGAGAACTATATGAATGAAGGCAGAAATAATCAGGTAGTATTAAAGTAAAAAGAAGACAAAAAGTAGAGGAGGAATTAAGTGGAGGGTGTAGATAAGGAATCAGTGAAAGGACTGGAGAAGTTGGATGAAATCATGTTATGCAGAGTCCTAAAAGTTACAAAGGACAGCTTGTTTCTGAAAGAAAGCATAGAGGGGTGAAAATAAGTTTTTCCTTGTCAAACCAATCAGTAGTCTAGGAGTAAGTTACCTAGTATTACTGAGCCTCAGTTTCCTTATTTGTGATGATAATGAAAGCAGGGAATGTTAACACTTAAGGAGTGCCTATTACTAAGTACTTTATATGTATGCTCTCATTTAAATGTTTGTACCACCCCCTTTTTACTGAGGAGGAAAATGAGGCACAGGGAGGGTTAAACACCCAAGCCACATAGCTGGAGAAGAGAGATAGTGAGACTCAAACTCATACTACTTGAATTTACAATTTGCAGTATTGTCTCTGTGGGTTAAAATGGGAGTAATAAGACATGTTGAGGTCAGAGATAACACAAATAAATCCCCCGACATAACAGGTATTTAAAAGGTGAATGTTATGAGTTGGAAGATCACCAATTAAAGTGGGTGTCAATTGGGCAAAGATTATCTTCTAGTCATCTCATGCACAGATTAATAGTTAACAGGATTTAATACGTCAAAAGGGAATTCACAGACCAGGACAGCCATTCTGGAGTACTATCTGGAAGCACATAGAGAAAGTATGTATCACCCTATACCCTAGGCCATAGGGTCTCCAACTTGAGTGTGGACAGAATCACCCTGGGGCGGGGGGGAGGTCTATTCAGACACAAGAGAGTGTTGGCCCCAGCACTGGAGTTTCTGATTCAGCAGGTTGGGGTAAGGCTCAAGAATTTGCATTTGTAACTAGTCTGAGAATCACACTGAAATAAAGAAATTCTCAGTAGGTAACCAAGGAGCCAACCATGAAGTTATTCACTATTATTTATGATATTAGCTAGAAGCAACTTAGATGTCAGTCTTCGGGTCAATGATAATGAGGTAGATGTATATGAAGGAATATTATGCAGAAGTCTGAAACAATGTCTTACATATAATAACAACATGTACAGATCTCAAAAACATTGAATGAAAAAAATAATATATAACCATAAGTCATATCATTATCTAAATTCTACATGCAAAACAATCATTGATATCTTTCAAAGAAATACATGTCTATAGATAAGTCAGATTAGGATAAAGATTAAAGATAATACAGTGGGTGTTAAATAAGGGAAAGGAATGAGATAGGAAATGGAAAATGAAAAGGGAAAAATATTAAATAAAATAAAACCAAAATGGAGCCTTGCACAGACCTCTGATTAAGACAGTATGATTTACAATTCTGTGTATCACCTGAGATACTTGAAAATAAATGAACTATTCATGTAACTTCATAGTTTAATAAAGAAGTTTAACAAGCAAGATCTCATTTGATCACACAATGGTGAGGCACTAAAAGCAGACACAATACTTCTCTACTTACCAAAGAGGAAAAGTGAGGTGGACAAGGGTTGAACAATTTGCTTAAATACACAGGGTTAGGGTGCCACTGTCTTTTAAGCTATTACACACACCATTCTAAAAACCTTCAAAGAAGGTTTAATGATAATTATTGGTCAATGAATCTGCAGGATAAAACAGCAGGATTCTCTATTTTACCACAAAGTAGGCAATCAAATTTTGGTTAAGAATACTAAATGAATATCACACAAGTATTTTAAAGTCCAAAACCAGAAAGTCAAAAAGGGAATCGGGAGAGGTAGGATGAACTACTTACACTTATTTCTCATAATGACTGTGGGTAGTGATGATGTGTCATGTGCCTGAAGGTTCCCTTTGGGTTGCTGGAAGAAAAAGAAAAACAGTACAGGAAGACTGCATCTGCAATTTATCTTCTGTCAGGTTTCAAGAAGCCTAGAATAGGAGGAGTCTCTCTCAGCAGTTCAGGCTATTTTCCTGCTGTTCCTTGCTACTGGGTCTCAATATCCTGTCTCCCAGCCCCTTGTTATCCTCTGAACCTGCCAAAACACTTGGATTCTCAGATGCTGTTTCTGCTGCCCAGAATGCTGTTCTCACCTTCACAGACATGACACTCCTGTTTATTTCAAGACTATTTAAGTGTTATCTCCTTGGTGAAGCTGTCCATTAGCTCCTTTCCCCTCCTTACCCAAGGCAGAGATTGACAACCCATTAGAATACTTCCACATAGCTTTTATCTCATTGACGGTGATCCTCTTTTGGTCTATCTGGTGATCCTCTTTTGGTCTATCTTCCCCAAAAGATTGCTGATTTCTTATGCGTGGCATCTGAGCCTTTTTCATTTCTATTTCTCCAGTGACTGGCATTTATAAGGTGCTAAATCCTTAGTTAAATGCTAATTCTAGCTAAGATTCCTTTGTTGTGGCATGTAACAAATGTATTTTAAGAAACTGCAGACTGAAGCAATTAAATCTGAAATACATCCTAAGGGAAATGATCTAAAATTACTTCCAATCTAAAATGAAATTCCCACTTTGAGATCATGTACTCTTATGTGAGATGAGATATTCGTCATTAATATTCTACAGAACCCAGTGCATTCTCAATAGCAATGAGTTATCATATTAGATATCACAAATTCAAATGCTATCAGGTCAGGCAGGTAACAAAAATGTAAGAAGCACATCGGGTAAGGAAAGTGGCCATCTGGAACCCATACACCTTGTACAAAGGAGGCAGCAACAGCTCAGCTCCAGTTGATTAGTGCTTGCCATCTTTCCCTCCGATATTTAACGACCGGTAAGTCAGACATCATTCTAGGAACATATAATACGTTAATGGAGCAAAGGTTCCTGCATTCAGAGTTCTTGGCAAATGTGAAGCTTACTTTCTAGTGGGGGTAAGGTACAGACCATAAATGGTAAATCTAATAAATAAATATATGCTGTTAAATATACAGTCTCAGAAGTTTACATGTACTATGGAAAAGAGGGAAAAGAGTTGGGTAAGGGAATCAGGACTGAAGGGTGAAGGGACATATCAGTGGGCCCAGGGTTGTGACATCTTCTAATTTTTCAGGAGAAACTATAAACCCAAATTAATATGAAATATGATTTTTAAATGATTGCACCAACAACTTGAATTAAAAAAATACCATATATGCCAAACAAAATACATGTTCACAGGATAAGTAAGCTCAGGGGTACAGAAGTTTGCCATCTTCACCCTAGATCGGTATGTCTCAAAGTGTGGTCCTTGGACCAGCATCATCAGTATCATCTAGGGACTTGCTAGAAATGCAAATTCCTGGGCCCCACCCCAGACTTACAGAATGTGAAACTCTGGGAGTGGGGCCCAGCAAGTTGTCTTTTCATAAGCCCTGCAGGTGATTCTGAAGCATGCTTAAGTATGAGGCCACTGGACTAGATAAATGTGTCTGGGTATCGACGCAGCAGCCCACAGTGTGCTGAATATTTGTGTAGATGTAGCTGGAGAGTGCTCTTCTGACAAGGAACAAAAAGATATAGATGTGTGAAAACCACATTGGCTACTGAAAGAACTACCAAATCCATACTCTTTCATTAAAGGGCCATTTGATAAGCAGTGTGCATTATTACATAGCATGTGTGCTCAGATTAGGCACCGCCATACAACTGGTACACTTATTCTTGTATCCTGTGATCAGAGCCTATCTATGTGCCCTGTGGAGAAAACTGCTACTAGATAGGCTGGGTCTAACCATAATACACCCCAGCTAACCAGAAATTCCAAAGCCCCTCATATTCACCTGCTGCCCTCATGATTCTGAATGAGGAAACCAGGTGTATAAACAGCAGAGTAGGTATGCAGACAGGGTTAAGAAGAAAACTTTAATTGTGACACAGAAGCAAAATCACAGATAAGTCTATATTTAATATTTAGAAGTTCTGAAAGAACTTTATTTCCCCAGTCTCAAACTCTCGAGGGTGTTAATCAAAAAGAGAGCTTCTCATTTTTTGAGAAAAATTATTTTTTTAGTTATTTTGTTTTCAAAGTTGGTGCCAAATGATTAAAATAAACAAAAAAAACTACCACAAACCCAACTTTCCCAACTCCTGAGGATTATGCTGGTTTAAATCCTTTTCAGTTTTCTTTTAGCCAGAAATGCCTTACCTTCATTTTGACTTTTGCACAGGAGGCCAGACTTTCTCTACAGCCTTTGTGGACAAAAGCTCCACAATCTGAAAAGAAAGCAAAACCCCGGGTCATATCAACTAAGCAAACAGATTTTAGATCCTGACTTTCCACCACTGTTATAAGTAGCATATGGATTTCCAAGTTAAGTCACTCATATGTAAGAATGTGAGTGACTGAAATAACAGATTGCAGTCCACTTCTAGAAAGCAGGCCTGTGATGTCATGCGGAGGAGGAGAAACAAGAACAGATGTGATTTCCGATTAACAAAAACTAGATGTCTGGAACTTCTCAGGCAGGAAGCTGAGAGACTACCAAAACCAAAAGTAAATGTTTCTGCCATCAATATATAAGTTTAAGTCAACAAGAAATAAATAAGTAAATAAGCCCCTAACGGGTTGTAAAATTCGCATGCCTATGCCACAGGTAGAGTAGGAATCTGAAAAACTGTTGATGTTTTTCTATTTCTACCCTGAGCTTTTTGAAACCCACCTCCTGAATCAAGAGTCACAGAAGAAAGGTCATTAGAAATACCCCAATGCACTCTGACTCAAGAGAAGGTGAGAGATTTCCTGAAAGATGAAGCAGGGAACACAATTTGCCAAGGACACGATTTTATCTCAATTCTTTTATTTCTCACTCCCTTGGCCCACATGGCCACAAATATAAAAACCCAGCCCTCTGGGCCTCAAAGTGTCATCATTAGCTTTTACTGCTGCTATCAAGTCATAAAACAGAATTGTGCCAGGAGGCCAGAGGCAAAGTAGAAACAAACAAAAGATTTGTCTGTGGGGACACTCGGAGGAGAGACCCTGCTGGGAAGAGCTCACTCAGGAAATCAACAGATACCATTTGTTAAGTAATGCTTCACACACTCATTCAGGAAGCATCACAGGTCCTGTTTAAGTCAACTCACTAATCATGGCCCTAGATGCTCTTTTAGCTCATATATAAATTATCTAGGGGGAGTGGAGTGATGATGGGAAGGGAAAGATACTACAGAGGAGGGTGTCAGGATTCCCAGACCCCAAAGGCCTTTCCCATCCCTTCCTCCACAGTGGCTCCTCCAACACCTAAGTGGTTTACACGTCTCATCTATAATGCCACCCATCACTGGGCTGTGCTCCTCATGTTTCTATCCTCCGAGGGCTCCTCTAGGGAGGGGCCATGTATTATCCATGACTGAGTCTTCAATTAAGTCTCTAGCACAGTACCTGGCTCTTGGCATCTATTCAAATGTCTATTTGTAGACTCCAAGCCTATCTTATCCAAAAGCCAAGTGTCCTGGCACAACTTTGAAAATAGTTTGGGAAGAACATCTGTCCAACTAAATTCAATTTCAGTCTTGGCCCTGTTAGTCCGTGTGAACCTGGTACAAGTCCTTCTCTCTCGGCCCCAACTACTTACATAAAATGAAAGCAGGGACCATGTTTTTTCACTCAAGTTCCTTCTGCTTGTGACTCTTTGGACTAGATCTCTTGAAGAAAGTAAGTTTTTCAAAATAAATCCTATTGGGTTTATAAATTCCAGTATGGACCATAAAGTTCATGCTATAGAAGGCTTTTCAATTTTTAATCATCGAAAGCATCACTAGGTTAGACCTCTGGGGCGGGAAGGACTGAGTAAGCAGTAGCTCCAACTAGAGGAGTTTGGCTGAAGCCACCACCATAAAAGAGGCTATCAGGAACAACTCGATTTTTTTTCAACATGATGCCCCAGAGCTGGAACTGGTCTTGAAGTCCTGGGGGTGGGGCGGGGTGAAGATATACTCTGGCTCATTCACAAGGAGGCATATAAATCCCCCCATCTCCCATCCTAACCTCTTCTAAGTTGACCCCATGTGAAATTCACTGTCCAGTCATTCTTTTGATGTTAATAAACCAAAGGAGACATCCAAGTTTCTCTGCTAACAGTAGCACAAGGAGAGACTCTCTGGGAAAGGCTCACTCAGGAAATCAACAAGAGGGGAAAACCTGGGAGCTTTTGTCTAAGTCAAACTTCTCTACTCTTGCTTCCAATGTTTTCTTCTCTAGGAAGAAACTGCAAAGGCGCTATCTGGGTGCTATGCTCATCGTTATTTCTAATGTCTGTGACCATGACCATTTCCACATAATACCTGAAGCTGTTCTGGAAGTCAGCAATTAGAAAGAAGCTAAGCATCACTGAACATTAATGCTAGGACTCCTCAGCAAAGTCCCTTTCTGGGCCTAAGGAGGGTTTTGCAGGAAGGGACCCCTGGGGAATGACTCATTCTAATCAGCAAAAGGAAACATTCTCTGAGGTATTTTTCTTAAGAACTGAAAACCACCAGCTCTCATTAATTTGTCTAGCTCCCTGCTACTTGAAAACAAGGAGAAATTTGGATAAAGAAATAATTGTTTTACTACTTAGAGAAAGAACCACAAACAGAAACCCACATTACTCTTGAGATGCTAATTACATTATGTCTTTCCACACACATCATGAGATATAATTTCCATTTTAGAGCTAGTCGTTAATGACTCTTGGCTAAAGAAATTTAAGCCTCTCTAGCCAAGGTCCTCCAGAAAGGGTCAAAAAGGCTATGTGTGGACTAGGGCATTTGCCTTTCTTGATTTGTATTCAAGATATTTTACATTGCACTTCTCCAAATTCTTCAATGACTCTCCACCATCTTTAGGATAAAGCACAAAATTCTTATCACACTATAGGAGTATCATGAAAATATTAAGAACACCTCATAAAACAATGAGAAAAAGACAAACAACCCAACAGAAAACTATACAAAGAGAGTTCACAAAAAATGTACAGGCAGTTCACACACAAAAAACCAAAAAACACAAAAAGGTGCTGGGCAGCATAGAAATCAGTAAAATGCAAACTAAAACAACAAAGAAATACCATTTCAAATCTAACCAGACTGGGCAAAATAAGTCTGCCAGTTCTAAATATTGGTGAAGATACGGTGCTGAAGGAACTCTCATCTCCTGATGGGTCCAGAAATTGGTAAACAGACTTTGGGGGGGTAATTTGGAAATATCGGGTAAAGCTGAAAATGTGCCTAGTTTATGAATTAGCAATTCTCTTCTTGGTATGTAGCCCAGGGAAATGCACTCTCACATAAGGGCAAAAGAATTAAAAGTCAGGGCTCTAGATCCATATGTTTCAAGATGCTGGACCCTCAAACTATAATGCTGAGAGAATAAAGGAAATTTCTGTATTAGATGTACTGTATGGTATCATTTATGTAAACTAAAAAAAAAAAACAAAAAACAAATATTGTTTATATGAGAGATAAAATTATAAAACACAGATAGATTACATCTACACTGAATTCATGATAGCGTTTGCCCTTGTGGAGGAAGGAAGAGGAAATGGTAACAAGCAGGAAAACATAGGGGAATTCAACTTTAACTGTAATGATTTACTTCTTAAAAAAGAAGTCTGAAGCAAAATGGCAAAATGTCACTTTTTCTACATTTCAAGTGGCTGGTACATAAGGTGTCTGTTGTATTATCCATGGACTATTTTGTCTTTGTACATTTCAAAATAAAGAAAAAAAATATATACCAACCTCTAATATCCTTCAAAGTTTCTTTGATTTCCTGATAAACATTTTAACCTTTTCAAAAATCAATTTATCACATTTGTTATTAATTAAAAACAATTTTCACTTAGATTTTTTATTTTCCACAATTATGAAACAGCCTTTCCTCTTGGCAATACAGGGAGTGGTGGATTAGCTTGAGAACTTGCCACTTATTCTGATCTACAAAGGTGATCAACCAGCACACTATGGACAGAACTTATTTCCAAGTTGTATTCTTCCTGTCCCTTTCTTCCAAAAGTAATTTCCAACATCCTATAGAGAATTAAACAACAGCAATTTTCAAAAAAGTAGTGCTATCCCTATTTTTAAAAAACAGATTTTATTGTGGTAACATACATAACACAAAATTTGCCCTTTTAACCATTTTAACTGTACCATTTAGTGACATTATGTTTACAATGTTATGCAACCAATGCCACCATCCACAACCGAAACTTTTTCTTCACCCCAAACAGAAACTCTATATCCATTGAGCAATAACTCCCATTCCCCTCCCTCTGTCCCCTTGGAACCCTCTAGTTAACTTTCTGTCTCTATAAATTTGCCTATTTAGGTATTTCATACAAAATGAAACCATACAATATTTGTCCTTTAGTGTCTGGCTTCACTAAACATGATGTCTTCAATGTTCATCCATGTGGTATCAAGTATCAGAACTTGATTCCTTTTTATGGTTGAACATTCTGTTTTATGTATATACCACATTTTGTTTATCCGTTTGTCTGCTGATGGATACTCGGGTTGTTTCCAACTTTTGGCTATTGTGAGTAATGCTGCTATGAACATTGGTGTGCAAATATCTGTTTAAGTCCTTGCTTTCAATTATTTGGGTATATATCTACAAGGAGGACTGCTGGGTTATATGGTAATTCTATGTTTAACTTTCTGAGGAACTAACTACCCAAACCGTTTCCAGTGCTTTGACTTTTAAACGGAGTTTAGCAATAGTCAACTACTCAGGCCGGTGTGAAAGATGAAAAAGACAACTCTAACCAGTGAATCATAAAAGCAGAAATAACATTTAAAATGTGCTTCTGATAAAGAACTTTTCACATAAATTTACTTTTTCAGTTAATGGAGACATGCCCCCAAACCCACAACCCAGCTGAAATTTCATTTTAAAATGCTCTATATTAGGGTCTCAAGTCTTAGTGATAAACACTTTGCATGCACATCTGCTCAACATACTCAAGAACCTACATGAAAAACACTCCTCAACTTGTTACCAAGTTATCCTAGACTCAGTTCATAGTGATGTTTTAGTGCTGTGTATGGATGATTTAGAAACGTCAGCCCCACTGACATCGACCAAAGCCATGAGGTTAAAACCTTATTCTCTGTTGTGAAAAATAAGACAATTACCAGGAACACAAGATTTAAAGACAAATCTAATATATTTTCTGGCTCTCTGCAATAACCATACCACGTTTTCAGGGAGATCAAAGAAGAATTATCTGGCCCCTTTCTTTCTTTCTTTTTTTAAAGCTTTCCTAATAGCAGTAAGCAATATGGTTTCATTTTTCAAAGTTCTTCAAAAAAGTCTCAGCGCAGTTGTTTATGAGAACAGAGCCGACCCCTAATTAGATTCTGCTGAACTTTAAAGCAAACAGATCAGACTTCAACTTCTTTCTTCTCTGCAAGGAGGCATGAAACAAGACTCTGAAGCAAAACCCACATGATTGGAAGCTATCATCTATCAGCTGCTGCATTTTTTCCTGCCATCACCTACCACAGATTTTTGGTGAACTATTATAAACTAGGCATTCTTTCTCTTTCAGGAGGAAAATAAAGCACACCACTGGAGAGACTAGCTTAAGAAAATGAGCTTTATGGAGGCAGGATGAGAGGAGTAGCTATGCGAAACTGAAATCACATTACAGAACGGCATGATTATTAAAGGACTGTCTGCAAGAGGAAGGGATCCCCCTGAAGGTTGCGTTCTGTGCAGTCAGAGCTCTGGAGTAAGGGATCTTCCATTACTTCAGTCACTGATTATCTTTAGGAACTATTTTGCCTACTAGGGACAGACATTAGCAGCAAAATCTATCTGGGAAAAAGTCTCTGAACTTCTGAAGAATACAGAGTGCAGTTACCTTTAAGGGGAGAAATGTGCAACTTCCTCTTATCAATTCCACCCTGACCAGAAAAACTAAAACAAGACAAAACAAACAACAACAAAACAACAACTATAAACATTCAAATACAAACAATTCAGAAATACATGCTCCAGAACTCTTACTGCAACTGCTTGTTTAAAATCTTAAGGGAATGTGAACACTGGTCTGGACTGTCAGAGCGCAGATGCAAAAGGCAAGCACGCAAGCTGTTCTTGGTAACAGGTGTAACAACCGCGGTGCTGATGTTCAGAACAAGAGGAAAGCCACAAAAAAGAGCCAAATCATCTCAGCTGAAGTGCTCAAAACAGCAGTTTTCGTAAGAACACTGGTAAATAAGAATGAAACAAAATGAAACTGTTCCACTTGAATAAAATGGACTGTATTGCTTAGGCTCTTCTTTTTCACCTTCCTTTTCCCTAAGTAACAAACTTCCTTTCTTTAATCAATTACAATACTTTATTATCTTGTATAAGCAATGAAGTAAAATGCCAAAAAACTTTTGATTCAGATTGCTGCTTTTCCTGATGAAATCCAAAGCAAAATCCAACCAACACACACATCTTAAAATCTTACACTGCCTACCTAGATTACGGCCAGTCTACTTGTTTTTGGAAATCAAGAGAAACAACCTACCACAAAAGTACTCAGAAGCTGCTAACACAACAGAAAACAAATCAACAATAACCTTAATGTCATTTACATCTGTTAAAAGGAAACAAAGCAAGAACTACTGGCAAGTTACAAAACCCAGAACACAATGAATTCCTTATTCTGAGGGACTCCACCAAGCTTTACAAATACCAAATTATTTGTGGCAGTTGGAAATAGCTAAATACTGAAAGCATTCTTTAGATAATTAAAGAAATGACAATTGGAAAGACTCCCTTCCTTTCCCCTCCCATTCTTAGGGTCACCTAATCCTAAACCAAGAATAGAGTTGTGACTGACACAACACCTTCCAGGCTTTCTCCCAACTCAAATTCCTGTGAAGTGGTCCTAGCAAGTTGCTCAGGCTTTGCTTCTGTTGCTCTCTTCTCCAGGAGACTGCAAGGGAGCTATATGGATGCTTTGCTCCCTGCTATTTCTAGTCTGCGATCATGACCATTTCCACACAAGTCCACAACAGGTCTCAGCTTTTACCCAAGATTTTGACCTCAGACTGTAATCCAGGTGTGTTCAGTGGAGTCTAGAATGTTGATTTGTTTTAAAACATTTCATCCTGTTGAATCTCTTAGTACATGCATGCAGAAGAACATAACATGCTAAAGACTTGTTTGGAAACAGAGCACATATAAACCAACACAATATACAATCATCATGGATTACATGCTGACCTTTATAAACCGTAAGAAAAAACTTGACTGAGTCCTACAACTCAACAACAGAGAGAAAAACAACCCAATTTAAAAAATGGGCAAAAGTCTCGACTAGACATTTCTCCAGAGAAGTCACATCAACGGCCAAAAAGTATATGAAAAGATGCTCTTCATCATTAGCCATCAGGGAAATGCAAATCAAATCTACAATGAGATACTACTTTACACCCAACAGAATGGCTCTTTCTTTCTTTTTTTAAACAATGAGAAATAAAAAATATTGGCAAGGATGTGGAGAAATAGGAACACATGTGTATTGTTGGTGGGATGGTTAAATGGTGCAGCCACTGTGGAAAGCAGTTTGGTGGTTCTTCAGAAAGTTAAGTATAGAAGTAGCATACTAGCCGGCAATCCAACTTCTAGGTATATACCCAAAAAAATTGAAAGCAGGGATTTGAACAGGTATTTGCATGCTGATGTTCATAGAGGCATTATTCACAATTGCCAAAAGATGGAAGCAACCCAAGTGTCCATCAACAGAGGAATGGATAAACAAAATGTGGTATATACACACAATGGAGTTATTATTCAGCTATAAAAAGCAATTAAGTTCTGATATGTGTGAAAACATCGATGAACCTCAAAGACATATTGAGTGAAATAAGCCAAAGAGGGATAAATACTGTATGATCTCACTTACATGAAATAATCAGAAAATGAAAATTCAGTAAGAAATTAGAATGCATGTTACCAGGGGCAGGGGTGGGGGTAGGGAATGTTTAATTGGTGCAGAGTTTCTGTTCCAAGAGATGGAAAACTTCTGGTAATGGAGAATGGTGACGGTAGCACAACACTGTGAATATAATTAACATCACTGAACTGTATACTGAAAATTGCTTAAAATGGGGATTTTATGTGTATATATATGTTACCAGAATAAAAAAAAAAGCCCATAGAATTAATATCACACAAAGAGTAAACCCTAATATGAACTATGGACTACAGTTAATAATTATAATAATACTAGTTCATCAATTGTAACAAAGGTTACCATATTAATGCAAAATATTAGTGATAGGGAAAACTGTGTATGTGTGTGTGGAGGAGTATATATGGGGCTCTACTTTCCACATGATTTTTCTGTAGATCACTGCTTTAATAATTATAAAAACGAAAACCTGACTGAGAAGCTGTATGGGGAATGAGGCTCTAAGGGTCAGCAAAATAGTCATGGAAGTCCAAATGGGAAGCTTCTTTCTTCTGAGAGCAGAATGGTGTCCTAAGAAGTAAATGACTTTATGGAGGGATGCTGCATTTCCTGGGACTCCTGAAAAGATGCTGAACACGTGAGGGGATGCAGGGAAGGGAAAAAAAGATTCTGAGTCCCCAGATTACTCATATTTTCCACTTCCTGCCAAGATAGCAGATGGTGCTTCACACACACATTGATTGCAGGCTCTGTTCTTCAGGAAGTTGGAGACAATCAGCCAATTACTTTTGTTCCTTTGGGAAAATAATGACACACTGTTCCTATGCTTTTAAAACTTGACTTTCCTTTTCCTTTTTCCTTCTTTTTATAAGAGGCAGTCTGTACACTGGCATACACAAACTTTAATGCCCCCACTAAATGTGGAGTCTACGTCACCATTACCTCTGGAGCTGGGTACAAAGCTGTAGTTCAGGCATTGGGCTCCCCTAAGTTTCTGACCGGGAGTGGTATCCCAATTAAAACTGTATTTTTGAATCTTAGGTGCACACTAGGTATATAATCAGACCACATCAAGCAGTTCCTTTTCGGTGCCTGATTCTTCTTAAACTTCAAATATTTTAGCTCTTCTTTCTTCGTTTTTGCTGACAGGTAGAACTAAGATAAGCTGTGACATTTTATTTAGATCAAGCTATTACCATAAATCAAAGGACCACTGAGAATCACTGACAAAGGGACATTATGATACTCCCCACTTGACCCCCAAAGAAAAAGCTCTAGTGATGAGACACTGGATTTCATGAAATAATTTGCATACAGAAGAAGCAGACTCCTGGGTGACTTAATATTAAAATTTACATGTTAAATCAAAAAAGTCTCAGAAATACTTTTAGTATAAAACTAGCAGGCAATCCATGATTCCACTGGTTTTCTACTTTAAAAGTCTTAAATGAAATAAAATATTGTGTGCCATTAGGCATGTAAAAGATTTAGTACAGATTTATTTATTGGGGTACAATTTTAAAATGTACTTTAAGTCAATCAATAAGAACAATGAAATACAGCCAAGGAGGGAAAAATTTAACTGTTTTTACCTAGAAATACTGTACATACAAAATTAATGGCATTATAAAACTAAAGACATTGATATCTTAGACAGTTCAACCTGAACTTAAAATTGAAACATCAACCAGTCAGCTAGTTATAGAAAGATACACCTACTCACTATAATCAGAAACCAAGTGTTCTTAACCTGTTCTCCATAGCACAAAGAAAATGATTTTCCATGTCTTTCACCCCTATACCTCCTGATAATATTCGATATCACAATCCAGAACTTACAGCTGGTACAATCAACTATGCTTCTTAATCAAGCTGGTGCTGAGAGGGCAACTCTCTTGAAGCCTTTTCCCAGGCTGATTATTTTCCAGTAATAATTTTTGTCTAGTAAGTTCTTAAATTAAATACCAACATATTTTGCTCTTTCATCAGGGACAAACTGACAAGCAACCAGAAAAACTCTAGAAACTATCAGTGACGCAGGACTTAAATTTTTGTTTTTACTCACACACATAATATATAAATACATTCTTAAAAAATTCAAACATCATAAAAGTATGGAGTCAAAAGTTAACCCCCTGCACTCTCTCCTCCCCTAAATCCCTTTCTCTAAATTGTTAACAGTTTGATGTATATCCTTTTGTATGTTTTTGCATATTTCTAAAAACAAATGCTGTTTGCTTATTTGTTTTCCATAGATTAGGGTCATGCTATAGACATGACACTTACCAAATGTCTTGGAGGTCTCTTTCTGAACCTATCCCAATGGTGGGCAAATTTTGGTCTGTGGGACATATTAGGCCCACGCCTGTTTTTGTAAATAAAGTCTTATGGAAATACAGTCACCTTCATTTTTTAATGTAATATCTATGTCTGTTTTTGTGCTACAAGGGGACAGAGTATCAAGTAGCCATGACAGAGACTGTATGGCCAGCAAAGGGTAACACTATCAGTATCTTTACAGAAAAAGTTCGCTGACTCCTGATCTATCCTATTCTTTTTAGTATCTGCCCAATATTTTACCTAATGAATACACCATATTTTACTGATAGATGTTGAGGTTGCTTTCAATTTTTTTTGTATTAAAAATAATGCTGTAATAAGCATGTACTAAGGATTATATTTGAGAACTCTTTTTATATGCCACTGTCTAAGCAGCTTAAGAAAGGTGCCTGGCACACAGGGTGCAATGTTTGTCAACTAATCCACTTTGAAAGAATCACAGTACCAAGCCCAGTTCCTTCCACAGTTTGGGCAATTGATCATTGTTGGATGGCTTCATTTAAGATCAGGGCTATAAGCACATGTTTACTGATATTTAATGTAAAAAATAAACCCAGTCTAAAGTTATCAAGACCTCCATCAAGAATATTCACCCAGTTTTATCTCCTTTTTAAAGCAGACGATAGAGCAGAAGCTACTGTATTCCTTCATGAACAAATTTAAATCACAACAATATCCTAATGAGGCAGGATATTGCAATATTTGAAAAATTTCCATGAAGAGCCTTCAATGACTATTTAAGTAATTTTTCTTATTAAAGAAGTTGTAGATTTACAGAAAAATCATGCAGGAAACACAGAGTTCCCATATATCCCCACTATTACTATCACCTTGAATTAGTGTGGTACATTTACTAAAACAGATGAAAGAATATTATTATAACTGTACTATTAACTGTAGCCATCATTTATATTAGAATTCACTGGGTTCTACAGTCCTGTGTTTTTTTGTTTCTGACTTTTTACTTTAGCAGCATATATACAACCTAAAATTGCCCCCTCTACCCACATTCAAATCTATAATTCAGTAGTGTCAATTATATTCACAATGTTGTGCTATCACCATCCCTTATCAAAGCTTTTCCACCACCAACAGAAACTGTACAAATTAAGCATTAACTTCCCATTCCCTGTTCCCTCCACAGCCCTGGTAACCTGTATTCTGATTTGTGACTCTATTAATTTGCGTATCCTAATTACTTCATGGCAGTGAGATCATGCAGTACTTGTCCTTTTTATCTGGCTTATTTCCCTGAACATCATGATGTCTTCAATAGTCATCCATGTTGTCACATGTTATCAGAGCTTTGCTCCTTTTCAAGGTTTACAAATTCCATTGTATGTATGTACCACATCTTGCTTTTCTACCAAGTGATGGACACTTGGTTTGCTTCCTCCTTTTGGCAATTGTGAATAAGGCTGCTATGAACATCAGTGTGCAAATATCTGGTTAAGTTTCTGTTTTCAATTCTTTCAATTCAATTCCACCAAGTGGGATTGCAGGGTTGTATGGTAATTCTATACTTAACTTTCTGAGGAACCACCAAATGGCATTCCACAGTGGCTGCACCATTTCATATTCCCACAATCAATGGTCAAGGGTTCCTATTTCTCCACATCCTCTTCAAAATTTGTCATTTTCTGCTTTCAACAACAACAATTAAAAAAAAACAAAAAAAACCCAGCCATTCTAAGTGTGAAGCAGTATCTCACTGTGGTTTTAGTTTGCATTTCCTGATGGCTAATGATGTTGAGAAACTTTTCATGTATTTTTGGCCATTTGTATGCCTTCTATAGAAAAAAGTCTATTCAAGTTTTTGTCCATTTTTTCACTGGGTTGTCTTTGTGTTGTTCAACTTTAGAACTTCTTTCTATATTCTAGATAATAAACCCTCATTGGATATGCGGTCTCCAAATCTCTTTAGTACTGAACCTTTCTCCAAGTCTTTCTGTCCTTTCTTTGTTTCTCTGTCTGTAGGGCTTCCTTTAGTATCTCCAGTAGGGCACGTCTCTTGTTAGCAAATTCTCTCAGCATTTGTTTGTCTGTGAAAAATTTAAGCTCTCCCTCAAATCTGAAGGAGAGCTTTGCTGGATAAAGTATTCTTGGTTGGAAATTTTTCTCACTCAGAATTTTAAATATATCATGCCACTGCCTTCTCGCCTCCATGGCGGCTACTGAGTAGTCACTACTTAGTCTTATGCTGCTTCCTTTGTATGTGGTGAATTGCTTTTCTCTTGCTGCTTTCAGAACTTGCTCCTTCTCTTCCGTGTTTGACAGTGTGATCAGAATATGTCTCGGAGTGGGTTTATTTGGATTTATTCTATTTGGAGTTTGCTGAGCATTTATGATTTGTGTATTTATGTTGTTTAGAAGATTTGGGAAGTTTTCCCCAACAATTTCTTTGAATACTCTTCCTAGACCTTTACCCTTTTCTTCCCCTTCTGGAACACCAATGAGTCTTATATTCGGATGTTTTATATTATCTATCATATCCTTGAGGTCCATTTTGATTTTTTCAATTTTTTTCCCCATTCTTTCTTTTATGCTTTCATTTTCCATTCTGTCATCTTCCAGATCACTGATTCGTTGTTCACCTTCCTCTAGTCTTGTACTATGAGTGTCCAGAATCTTTTTAATTTGGTCAACAGTTTCTTTAATTTCCATAGATCATCTATATTTTTATTTAGTGTTGCAATGTCTTCTTTATGCTCTTCTAGGGTCTTCTTAATATCCTTTGTATCCCGTACTATGGTCTCATTGTTCATCTTTAGTTCTTTGAGTAGCTGCTCTAGGTGCTGTGTCTCTTCTGGTCTTTTGATTTGGGTGCTTGGGCTTGGATTATCGTCTGGTTTTTTCATATGCTTTATAATTTTCTGTTGTTTTTGTCCTCTTGGCATTTGCTTAACTTCATAGGGTTCTTTTAGGATTTGTAGACCAATTGAAGTCCTTATCTCTAATTTATCAGATCTACAGCTTCGTGGAGTACACTTTCTCTAACTAACCAGCAGGTGGCGTCCACGAGCCACCTGTTCTCCACAAGCCAGTTCTCCCCTGCTTTGCCTTTGTGTTGCGTGGGGGAGTGAGTCTTGTGGGGTCCAATTGGTGTACCAAGCTTGCGTGTGTAGTTGGTGTTGCCCGCCCTGTATATGGGGCGTGTTTCTGGGCAGTCAGGGAGGGGAGTGGCTCTAACAATCAAATCTCCTGGTGATCCTGGAGTTTTAAAGCTGCTGCAATAGTCTAATCCTTCAGTTCAGTCCTGCCACAGTTTGTCTCTGCCACTGACCCACAAGTCCTTGGTATTGGTGTATGGCTCCTGAGACTTGCAAGTGGGCCCCTCTTCCAGGCCATGCACCCCCTGGTCCTCTGTTGAGGGATGACTGTGCTATGTCACAGGTGAGTGCCGTCCCCCCAGGGGAGTTCTGGGCTGCTGGGCTGTGTAGGGAGGCTCCCAGTCTGCTGAAATGATGGCTGAATGGGGCTTTGTTAATTCACACTACTCCACCTTCCCAACTCTGGGACAACCAGCTGAGGTTGCAGGGAAGGCTAATGTCCACGCCCAGTTTTGTGGTGTGTGCCTGTTATTTGAAGCACTTCCATCACACTGGGTTGTCTGGGGCAGCTCTGGGCTATGGGGCTGGCGATGGGCAGGAGTGTTTCCTGTCCACCACAATGATGGCTGTGAGCGGACACCCCCCTTTTCTTGGGAAGTTCTGGTGTTTAGTGAATTTTCTTAGCCACTGGATTATTACCTTTTGTCTCAGAGCTCTCTTAGTTCTGCTCTTGTCTTGACCTGCCCAAATTGCAAGTCTTTGAAGCTTTCTGTATTGGGCTTCTTAGAGTAATTGTTTTAGAAAAAGAAAAAAGGATTTAAAAAAAAAAAAAAAAGGGCCCTCCTCAGAGATCTAATGGGTTATTGAAATGCTAAGAGACAAAGCAATTAGGGCCATTAAGGAAAGGTCCACAGGGCAGAGAGATCAGCTTTTCTTTGGGATTTGCATATGAGCCTCAGGGCCTGAGCTCTGCCCTTCCCCTTTCTATGTTCACCTGAACTCCAAAAATCCTCCGCTTTTATTTTGGAGTTTTTCGTGCTGTTTTTTTCTATGTCTGTCTCCTCTCTGCTGGGCTGGCTGCTCTCAGATTCTCTGGTGTCTGGTCTCAGTCTATCTATGGTTGGAGTTTGGATCAGTAGAATGAGTTTCCGATAAGGGCTGCCACTGCAGTTCTCCTTTCTCCTTCCCGGAGCTGACAGCCCCTCCTCCCACGGGACTGAGCCTGGCAGGGAGGGGTGCGGGTCCCCTGGCCACAAAAACTTACAGATTTTGCTGATCTCAGCAGTTCCACATTTTCATGAGGGTTGTATGAAGTATGCCCAAAGTTAGATTGCTCTGTGGTGTCCAGTCCACGCAGTTCCTGGCTTTCTACCTACTTTCCTGGAGGAGTAACTAAAACATACAGCTCACCAGTCCGCCATGTTGCCCCGCCTCTCCCCTCTCTCTGGGTTAAGTTTGTTATTCTTTTTCTAGTTCTTCCAGGTATGCAGTTAGGTCTCTGATTTGAAATCTTTTTAAATGCAAACATTTAGGGCTATAAATTTCCCTCGAGTACTGCCTTTGCCTTGTTCCATTAGTTTTGACATGTAGTGTTCTCATTTTCATTCATCTCAAGATACTTCCTGATTTCTTTTGTGATTTCTTCTTTGTCCTACTGATTAAGAGTGTGTTGTTTAACTTCCATATTTTTGTGGACTTTCCAGTTTTTGGTTGTTCCACTGTGGTCAGAGAAGATGCTTTTCGTAATTTCAATTATTCAAAATTTACTGAGACTTGTTTTATGATCTAATATATATGGTCTATCCTGGAGAATGATCCATGTGACCTTGAGAAGAATGTGTCTCCTGACATTCTGGGTGCAATGTTCTGTGTATGTCTACCAGGCCTAGTTCATTTATCACATTGTTCAACTTCTCTATTTCCTTATTGATGTTCTATCTAGATGTTCTATCTATTGATGAAAGTGGTATACTGAAGTCTCCAACTATTGTTGTAAAGATGTCGATCTCTCCCTTCAGTTTTGCCAGTGTTTGCCCCATGTATTTTGGGGCCCCACAGTTAGGGGCAAAAATGTTTATCATTATTTCTATTTAAAAAAATAAACAGAAGAGATACAAGTGCTGAAGCTGTGGAGAGAGAGATATACCTATTCACTGTTGGCAGGGAAGTAGAACAGTGGGAGGGCAGTGTGGTGGTTCCACAACATATGGGTTGCCATATGATCCTGCAACCCCTTATTTGGTATAGGCTTAGAAGAACTGAAAGCAGGGACATGAATAGACATTTACCACTGGTGCTTACGGCAGCAGTATTCATGACTTGCAATGAATGGAGGCGGCTTAAGGGTACATTGACATGTGAATGGAAGGGCAAACTCTGATATATAAATACAACAGAATATTGAACGGCTGCAAGAAGGAATGAAGTCATGAGGCATGAACTAGGTGAATGAGAAAAGAAAGGAGAAATATTTTAAGACCTCACTAAAATAATATTACTATAATGAGCAAATGCTGAGAATGGAATCTGAAAGCACAGGTACCAGGGGACAGAATGTGGACCAGGTTTGGGCAATCGACAAGGCAGGAGTATTAAGTGTGGAGTGCTCAATGATGCTTGTTGTAAAGATTTGTACATTGTAAAGCTCTCATGGTAGTTGCATCTATTCCTGAGTTTTGACTGTCATTTAAGAGACGTTTATTTGGTACAGAATTTGTATTCTCTGTAGCATGCTTTCTAATATAACCTGTAAAGTTAATCTATTTAAGGATTCTGGGAAGATGGCGGCATAGAAAGAAGTGGAAGACTTAGTCTCCCCCAGAACAATTCATAAATGAACAAAAAACCAGTAAATAAGCTGGAATAACAGCAGGGAAACAAACGTGACTGTACACTCAACAACCACCGACATGAATTGGGAGGAATGCCCGAAATCACAGCATAAAATCTGTAAGTAAAACTGCAGACCCAAGCTGACAGCCGAGAACCTAGAGCCGAGAGCCCCTCCCTCATGGAAGCCACGCCATGCACTTTCTCAGCCCAGCTCCAAGTGAGGTTTTAATATTAACTGCTCAATACAGACAGCGAATACTCAACAAGCAGACAGAAGCTTTTGGTGACAACTAACCTGGGGAGAATTGGGGGACATATTTGTCTCTAGATAAGGAGCCCAGAGGATTGGGTGCTATATCTGGCTGACGGGAGAACCTGGAAGTTTTTCTGACCCTCGTTCTCTCTCTGTGGAGAAAACCTCAGCTGTTCTCAGCCCACAAGGCATTGCCGTAAAGACAGCCTCAGACATTCTGCAATCTGAAACGAGCTGAGAGCCCCGCGGCACAGCCCAGCAGCCCAGGGCTTCCCTTGAGGGACGGCGCACACTGATGACGTAGCACGGCATTCCCTCGGCTGAGGGAGGATCGCGGCTGGGAGGGGGGATCCACTCGGAGAACCCGGGGGCACTACGCCAAGTCCGGTGGTTTGTGCGACACCGAGAGAGAAGGTCTGGGGCTGAACTGAAATGAAGGCTTAGACTCTTGCGGTGACCTTGAATCTCCTGGAACCTGGGAGATTTGAACAGTAGAACTGCCCTTCCTCCCTGGCCACCCGTACACACGCCCCACATTCAGGGCGGACGGCTCCAGCAACACACCCAAACTGAGTTCTCCAACTGAACACACAAGAATCATTTCCCCACAATCTGTGGAAAAAAGGTTGAGAACTGATCTGAGGGATATAGGTGACTCACAGATGCCATCTGCTGGTTACTTAGAGAAAGTGTACGTCACCAAACTGTCTCTGAAAAATTAGATCGATACCCTTTTCTTTTGATACAACTTGAAAGAACCCTATCAAGCAAAACAAATGCCAAGAGGCCAAAAACAACAGAAAATCTTAATGCATATGATAAAACCAGACGATATGGAGAATCCAACTCCAAACACACAAATCAAGATATCAAAAGAGACACAGTACCTCGCACAATTAATCAAAGAACTACAATCAATCAAGGAACTAAAACATGGCAAAGGATTTAAAGGACATCAAGAGGACCATGGCTCAGGATATAAGTGCCATAAAGAAGACCCTAGAAGAGCATAAAGAAGACATTGCAAGAGTAAATAAAAAAACAGAAGATCTTATGGAAATAAAAGAAACTGTTGACCAAATTAAAAAGACTCTGGATAGTCACAATACAAGACTAGAGGAAACTGAACAAATCTCAATGTCCTAGAAATCCACCGAACAGAAAATGAAAGAACAAAAGAAAGAATGGAGAAAAAAATTGAAAAAATTGAAATGGATCTCAGGGATACGATAGATAAAATAAAACGTCCAAACTTACACTGGTGTCCCAGAAGGGGAAGAGAAGGGTAAAGGTCTAGAAAGAGTATTCAAAGAAATTGTTGGGGAAAACTTCGCAAACCTTCTACACAATATAAACACACAAAGCATAAATGCCCAGCGAACTCCAAATAGAATAAATCCAAATAAACCCATCCCAAGACATATTCTGATCAGACTCTCAAATACTGAAGAGAAGGAGCAAGTTCTGAAAGCAGCAAGAGAAAAGCAATTCACCACATACAAAGGAAACAATATAAGACTAAATAGTGACTACTCAGTGGCCACTATGGAGGCGAGAAGGCAGTGGCATGACATATTTAAAATTCTGAGAGAGAAAAATTTCCAGCCAAGAATACTTTATCCAGCAAAACTCTCCTTCAAATTTGAGGGAGAGCTTAAATTTTTCACAGACAAAACAAATGCTGAGAGACTTTGCCAATAAGAGACCTGCCCTACTCCAGATTCTAAAGGAAGCCCTACCAACAGAGAGACAAAGAAAGGAGAAAGAGATATAGAGAATTTTAACAGACATATATAGTACCTTACATCCCAAATCACCAGGACACTCATTTTTATCTAGTGATCACAGATCTTTCTCCAGAAGGGACCATAAGCTGGGACATAAAACAAGCCTCAAGAAATTAATTAAAAAAAAATTGAATATACTCAAAGTATATTCTCCAAACACAATGGAATACAAATAGAAGTCAATAAGTTTTGAACTGTAACTCCACTATTTACTTCCTACATGATAAAAAATACACAAACTCTAAGGACAAATCAGTGGTTTTGAACTCAGTGTAAAATATGTAATTTTAGACAACTATATAAAGGTGGGGGGCTGAAGAAGTATAGGAACATAGTTTATGTGCCCTATTGAAGTGAAGGTGGTATCAAAGAAAAACAAGATTAATAGGGATTTAAGAGGTTAATTTTAAGCCCCACAGTAACCACAAATAAATTATCAGAGAATATAACCAAAGAGATGAAAAGTAGAGTTTGGGTTAAGAGAAATGGCGGAAGGGGCAATGGGGAGTTAAGAAAGGAGTGCAGGGTTGCTGTTTGAGGTGAAGGGAAATTTCTAGTAGTGGATGGTGGGAAAGAGCATAACATCATTCTAAATGTGATTACTCCCACTAATGGAAGGCTAGGGAGGGGGTGGAATGGGAAGATTTAGGCTGTATATATGTTTCCACAATTGAAAAAAGAAAAAAAAAAAAAAGACAGTTTAACTAGACAACAATTGCATGCTAAGGATGAACTTGGATGGGATTGGACGGTGGAGGACAGGCGGCACGAAGGGACACAGTTGAGACATAAGGAAAAGGAAATATAGAATGTAAGCTTTGTATCATTGTTGAATCTCTTATACTTCTTAGCTGCGCTTAATGGAATTACATAAAAAAATGTTCTTGTTCATGGGAAGTACATACGTGAATTATAGTGTATGTTCAAGGATGTGTGCAGCTAACTCTCATATGTTAAGAAGACAGAGAAATAGATGATGGATGATAGGGAGGGAGGGAAGAAGGGAGGGAAAGAAATAGTGATGTGACAGCATGTTAAAAGTTGGTTGACTGAGCTATCGGGGGAGGGGGACCAGGGTATGATGGAATTCTGTGCATGGGGCTAGTATTGTTTTTGGAACTATTCATGTAACTTTGAATTTATTTAAAAAAAAAAAGTACCCCAAAGGAAAAACATGGACAGTATGAAGGGTACTCTTTATAATATCAGAAACCTTTAAACAAATGACTTGAAGATGACCCATTAATGCAAACTTGTGCAATGCGGGAAGCAAAGTAGTTATTTCAGGTTATTTGCTTTTCTTCAATTTTTTTTTTCTTTATTAAAATGTGGTGGTATTTAAAAAAAAAAAAAGTTAACCTATTTAAACAACATGGTTGCATGGAACCTAGAAAGGGGAATGAGGTCTTGTTATTCTGTACAGGTTAATATGATACCTCAATGCACCCCAGAGTAGTTTGGACAGAAAACAATAAAGTATTTGCAAAACCCCCTTGAAGGACTGAGGAAAAACGTGGAAATATTAAAATTCCTCACCTGGGGAATTCCTGATATTCCCACAAGCATCTGGGAATCCCAACTTAGTAAGTCAAGCCCCTAATTTTGGGGCTTGCCCTTATGAAACTTATTCCTGCAAAAGAGAAGCTAAGCCTACTAATAATTATGCCTAAGAGTCACCCCTAGAGAACCTCTTTTGTTGTTCAGATGCAGTCTCTTTCCCTTAGCCAGTTCTGCAAATAAACTCTCTATCCTCCCCCATGTGTATATTTTTAAAGTACCTTCCTTGTGGTTACCTTGAGTTTGTATTAAGCAACCTAATTCTATAACTTACTAGTTTGAAAATATACCAACTTAAGTTCAACAGTGTACACATTCTGTTCCCTTATCTATTTCCCCTCTTACGTTGTCTTTGTCACATACTAGCTCTTTATGTCTTATGTGTCTGTTAATAAGGAAATATTTCTTATTCAATTGTATTCTAACTCTCATAGGAAATAAAAAGTGGAGTTATTTACTGGGTTTTGCATTTATCCTTTCAGTTACCTTTACCAAATATCTTCATGTTTTCATAGTATTCCAAGCCACTCTTCTGTCTTTTCCTTTCAACCTGCAGAACTCCCTTTAGCAATTCTTGTAGGGCAGGTCATGTGGTGATGAATGCTCAATTTTTGTTTATCTGTAAATGTCTTAATTCTCCCTCATTTCTGAAGGATGGTTTTGCCAGGTAAAGAATTACTGGCTGGCAGTTTTTCTCTTTCAGTACCTTAAATAGATCATACCACTGCCTCCTTGCCACCATGATTTCTGATGAGAAATTGGCACTTAGTCTTATTGAGTATCCCTTGCATGTGACAAATCGCTTTTCTCTTGCTGCTTTCAAGATTCTCTCTTTATCTTTGGCATCTGATATTCTGAATGGTAGGTCTAATAGGGTTTATCGTGTTTGGAGTACATTGTGCTTCTTGGCCATGTACATTTATGTTTTTATTAAGAGTTTGTATATTTTTGGCCATTATTTCCTCAAATATTCTTTCTGCCTCTTTTCCCTTGTCTTCTCCTTCTGGGACCTCCATGATGTGTATACTGGTATGCTTCATGCTGACACACAGGTCCCTTAGCTGCTCAGTTTTTTCTGTTCTTTTCTCTATCTGTTCTTCTGACTGTATGACTTTGATTGTCCTGAATTCTAGGCAGTGATTCCTCCTCCCGCCTGTTCAAATCTGCTGTTGTATGCCCTCTATATTATTTTTAACCTCCATTATTATGTTGTTCATCTCCCTAAGTTCTGTTTCTTTTAAACTTTCTAATTCTTCTTTTGGTTCACACATTGTCTTAATATCCATTTGCTTGTTTCCATATTTAGTTTATTTCTATCCATATTTTCCTTCCTTTGGACTGATTTAGGAAATTTGAACTTCTCTGATTAGATGTTCCAAAGTCTGTGTTTCCTCAGAAGTTTTGTTTCCTTGAATGAGCCATATTTGCCTGTTTCTTTTTATGACTTGTGATTTTTTTGTGATGGGTAGGTATCTTATTATTTAGATGTGTTAACTCTGAAAGCCAGTTTCTCCCTCTTGCCTAGAGTTTTACTGTAGACTGCCTATTTGTTAAGGCTCTTCTGCAATGCTTGGTCCACCTTATACTGCACTGTTAGAGCAGCCTGTGTGTATTCAGATTTTCTCAGGTTTTTTGCACCTGTTTCTTGCCCTGGACACTGGGTGCAACTTTTAAGACTGCTTTTTTTATGTGCTGTCAGAAGATTTCCTTTCCTCTATTTCTTTTCTGGGAGTCTTGGGCTATTCTGCTTGTTTTTGTGCAGATTTTCCTCCCAGCTGCTATGATTTGCCCAACTGCTTTCCATGCTCAGTGCACCTTTTCCATGACAATTTTCAGTCCTGGGGCGGGCCCTGCCCTATAGTAGTTCAATTTTCCCTTTTTTCCATGAATATTTTCTGCCTCTGAGAACTTCCACATTAGGGTATCACGCCCAAGGGAGTCAGAAGGAGTTTTTTCCTTTAGGACCTCCAACAATTAGAGATCAGGCTGGGTGTGTGGACCCCTTTGTATGCGTGTGCGTGCCCACTGCTTGGGCTCAGCCCTGGGTCTATGTGGCCTTGAGTCCCTGTGCCTGGATGTGTGTGGGTTCTAACTCAGTGCTGCATCTCTGTGGTCCACACAACCATGGCAAGAGGTGCCTGGGCTGGAGTGCCGCTACTGTGTGACTGAGTGAGGGGGAGTGGTCCAGACTGGCAGGTCCCAGGCAAAGCTCTCCTTAATTTTTGGTCGTTTTCCTTTCTTTCTTCAATTCAGCATTTGTGGAGTCTTGCTCCAGTCTCTATCATCCTCCAGAGTTCCGAGCAATTGAGGTTTGCCCTATTATTAGTTATTTCTGAGAGTAAACATTTTCGGGGATGTCTTATGTGGCCATCTTGACAATATCATCTTCTTCAATGACTATTTTGATTCTTGAAGTTTTATTTGGTTATTTTTTGAATAAACCCTTAATAGTTATGTCCTCTTCTTCTATCAAGGATTCTATTCCTTTATAATGCTTTAATAATTTTCAACATCTTGTCTGTGCATCTTTTAACTCTTCTTTATGCTGGTTTATTCCCTTATGTGCTTTCCTTATAATTTTTATTATGAACTTAGTCAGTTTTACAAGACTTTTTTCCTTTGGTGGGAGCCTCTGGGTATCCTGTTTTTCAAAGTGACCCTATGGTCCATTTTTTTAAACAGTTCTATTTACACAATCCATCTGAAGTGTACAATCAATAATCAGTGGCTCCTGGTATAATCACAGTGGTATAATCACAATCAGTTTGAGAACATCCTCACTGCTCTGAAAAAAAAAATCCCATATCCCTTATATCCCCCTATTATTGACACAGGTTTGGTATAGTACCTTTGTTAAAACTGATGAATTTTACAATGTTACTGTTAACTATAGTCCTTAGTTTGCAATAATTGTATTTTTCCCATATACTACCCTATTGTTAACACCTTGTAATAGTGACATACATTTGTAGTTCATGTAATAACTTTTTAGTATTAGTACAATTAACCAAAGTCATCATCCACAGTAAGTTACGCTGTGTTATACAGTCCATGTTTTATCCTGTAGCTTTCCTTCGTGACATACATGACCCTAGACTTCCCCTTTCAACCATACTCACACTCATTGTTAATTACACTTACAGTATTGTGTTACCATTGCCTCTATCCATTCCCAAACATTTACAATCAACCTTATTAAACATTCTGTACACTTTAAACATCATTTGCCCATTCTCTACTCTCTTTCTATCTCCTAGTAACCAAAACTCTATAGATTTCAACTCCCAGAGTTTGCTCATTATAATTGATTCATATAAGTGAGAATATACAGTATCTGTCCTTTTGTGTCTGGCTTACTTTACTCAACATAATTAACTTATTCACATTGTTGAATGCATCAGGATGTCACTCCTTCTTACAGTTGCATAAAATTCCATCATATGTACATACAACAGTTTGCTTATCCAATCATCAGGTGATGGGTACTTGAGCTGCTTCTATCGATTGGCAATTGTGAATACTGCCACTATAAACATTGGTGTGCAGATGTCTATTTGCATCTCTGCTTTCAGATCTTCCAAATATGTATCTAGTAATGAGATTGGTGGACATATGGCAGTTCTATACTTAGCTTCCTGAGGCACCACTAAACCACCTTACAGAGCTGCTGCACCATTCCATATTCTTATCAGCAGTGTATGAGTGTTCCTATTTCTCCACATCCTCTACAACACTTGTGCTTTTCTGTTTTTTGGATAATGGCCATTCTAGTAGGTGTGAAATGATGTCTCATTGTAGTTTTGATTTGCATTTCCCTACAACTGGTGGTGTGAAGCATCTTTTCATGTGCTTTTTAGCCATCTGTAGTTCCTCTTTGGAAAAGTGTCTATTTCATGTCTTTTGCCCATTTTTAAAATTGGGTTGTTGTTTTATTGTTGAGTTGTAGGATTTCTTTATATATGCAGGATGTTAAACCTTTATCGGACATGGAGTTTTCAAATATTCCATTGAGTAGGCTGCCTTTTTACTTTCTTGACAAAGTCGTTTGAAACAAATCTATTCATCGATTTCTTCTTTCGTTGCTTGTACTCTATGTGTAAGGCAAAGAAACCACCTCCTACAAGATCTTTAAGATGCTTCCTTACATTTTCTTCTAGGAGTTTTATGGTCCTTGCTCTAATATTTAGTTCTCTGATCCATTTTGAGTTAATTTTTGCGTAAGGTGTGAGATACGGGTCTCCTTTCATTATTTTGGATATGATATCCTATGGAGCATTTCCGCTTTTGCTTCCAATGGGCTCCATTGAGGATTTCATCATTCCCAGACTGGATTTCACTAAACCTTTAGTGAAAATTTCTTAACTTTTGGCTCCAGCATATGTATGGTGTAAATTAGAATGCTGTATACACACAGGCTGCATATTGTCTCTCAGGACTCTGGGGAGATGGCAAGTTTCTTTGATGCTTTTGAAGGACTGTGGGTGAAATTCTTCTAGGTCCCTCATCATGGATGTCAGTCTTTAAAACTCTTCATTTTATGCAGGGACCTCAGTTCTAGCTCCCCATGGGCTCTGAGCCACATATCCTGCTCCCAACTGAGGGGGAATGCCATTCACCGGCAATTTTGAGAGCCTAGGGGATTTTCCTGTTTAGGCTCAGCTATGTATTTGCTGTTTCAGAAATATATTTATTTTATTTCAGCATTTTTACATTTTACAGAAGAAAGGTGACATTCAGTCTGCTTTACTGATGCAGTTCCTTGAGTATCAATTTCATACTGCCAATCAAGATATACTCCCTTTTCCAGCTCTGTCCTGAGACCAATGCCCCCCACATGGAATACAGGCATTTTAGGGGATGCACAAAATGATCTCTTGGAATACAGGAGGAAAATTTTACAGCTTAGTATTTATACTAACTTCTTAACTTAAAAGAGAAATGGAGTTAGCATACAGATTGGTATACTGGTGCTTCATTCAGCCTTTATGCTGGGCAGCCTCACTGGACACATGGCAAGAAGAAGTGCTCTTCACCTGGGGGGTGGACTCGGGGTGTGTAGTGGTGGCAATCTCCCTCATTTGCTTACTTTCTGCAGGTTATAAATGAAAGTTCACAGGTGCTGAATTAAATGGGCTTATGGCTTATATTATCTAGTATCAACTAAACTAAAATGGAAAAAAGACTTACACAAATTCCTTTAGAGAAAGCATGGATAAAAGACAACATCAGGAATACTAATAAGTAACCAGCAAATGAGAATATGCCAAATCTGACCATCTCTTTTTTTGTAGGATGAGCTGTTTTCAAGTAGAGTAGGAAACACATGTAATTTTTACATTAAATAAATACACACGCACACACTCCCTCATGCACACTGTGGGATATACTGAAAATGTTTTAATGATAGATGAACACACTAAAAGGTGCTTGAGGATTATTACTCTAGGCAACCAAGTTAGACTCAAAACCTAGCATTGGGAAACTGGACACGTCCAGCGGCTGAAAAACTAAACTATAGACATCTAACCAGTGTCCTAGGAATGAGTTCTATTAGCATCTGGGCTCCCAAGTAAGAACACTGACAGGATCCTGGACAGAGATAGTCTCTTCTTTCCTTTAGGTCATATAAAACTTATTACTATGAGGAGGTAGTTTTCAATTTCCTGGCAAGTCACACATGAAGGATGACATTAACGTGTTTGTTATCTGACCACAGGGATGCATAAAAGTTTTGGATGAGAGCTCCTTGGAGTTTGCTTTTGTTTTTTTTAATAAAACAGTAAAACAAACAATCCTGCAGACTATTGGGGGGGGGGTCCTAAGTCATAAAAATAATTTACAAGAATGTGAGTGATAAGGGCAGTCAGTTAAAAAGTCACAAGAGCTGTGGCAAAGATAAGCTAGGCTGTGGGTTATGTGCTACTTTTAATCCCGCTCCTCTCTTCTACTCAAGAAGCAAATGGATATTTAACTTTCCACCTCCCAAACATTTTTTAAAATTTCAAATTTCTATAAGTTAACTATTTCTAGTGAAAAATCACTTGGGATACTCAACACAAATGACTGAAAATAAGACAAGGTCATGACATTAGGTCTGAATTAGCCACTTTTTTGTCTGAACTGGTTACAGGTATAAACAACACTAACCACATCCACATTCTGGGTGGGTGATTGGGCTAGGCCTGGAGTTTGATCTCCAGGCTAGTCACTACTGGTCACAGCAGCCTCCTTGATTTATCTTGGTGTACTGTACAAAATTACCACTTTCAATGTGTACAATGATGAAAGTGTGACACATATTGCTTAGAGCAGAGCTTTGCAAATCTGGCCTACAGCCTATTTTTGTATGCCTGTGAGCTATTTTTAAATAGGTGGAAAAAGTGAAAAAGATGATTTTGTGATGGGAAAATTACATGATAAATTCAAATCTGTGTCAATAAAGTTTTATTGGAACACAGCCATGTTCATTCATTTATGTATTAATAGTGTATAGCTCCTTTTGCACTACAAGAGCAGAGTTCAGTGGCCACGGCAGAGGCTGTCTGGCCCCCAAAACCTAGAACATTTGCTATCTGTAAGAAAAATCTGACTCCTGGCTTAGAGCATCTTATCAAAGGCAGGAATCATGTTCAGTTAACAGACATAGCGTGAAGGCCAGCAACAGGGCCACATGGAGCTTTCCTGCACATGAAGGTGCCCTCCCTTGGCTGCCACCATGAGCTAGTGGTGGTAAATGGTCAAAGCATATACCAAAGTACTAGAATAAAAAACAAGCATAGATGATCTGACAGGGGATTGCTGGGCAGCTTTAGGGTTTGAGTCTATGAGACAGTATTGATTTTAACACAGACTTCTGGAATAAGCAGTGCTTTTAGGGATACCAGAACAGAATATCTGAATGTAAGTTGTCTGAAAAAAATAAAGGCTGTATGTTCTAGACCCAGAATTTATTTTTTTGATGCTATTTAAAGAAGAATATGAGAAGGGCTACTTCACACAAATGAGGAAGAGATAAGGGATGGGAGAGACAGGAAACTAGAAACACGCTTTCCTTAGTCAACAGACTTCATCTTATAAGCGGAAGAAGCATGTCTCTTACTTGCACAAGTGTAGGCATCTTTGTTGGTGAAGGGCTTCATACACTGGCTACAGCTGATTGGACCCACAACAGGAATGGAACCAAAAGTATGTCCATTGAGAGTCTTCTTGTCTTTCTCCTTTTCCTTAGAGTCTTTCTCCTTCTCCTTAATTTTGTCTTTCTCTTTTTCCTTTTCCTGCCAATGAGAAGAATCAAAAGTTAATTCAACACTAGAAGGCTTTCCCCTCACCTAGGCCTCCAGATGGCATGTGGTCAACAGTGTCTGGTGTTTTGGACCAAAGAGAAGACTACCACTCCGGACAACTCTTTTTTTTTTTTTAAATTTGCGAGCACATAATCTACATTAGAAAAATCACACAAAGACTAGACAGGTAAACAGTTGTGCCTGTGGAGTATGCAAGTAGGTATTTATACTGACAGACATAATACCAAGGGACCAACACTGGACTGCTGGTGCTGAGGAAGGGGGAGTCTGGGGTGGCCACAAGTCTTCCTCAGTGAGCCACAGCACAGCCCGCAAAGGAAGGAAGCAATGAGTTCAGGACCCGCTCTAGGCAAGCAGCAGAATGGAGAATGGTAGCAATTCTGGGATCAGCCTGAGGGAGAGGAAGGATGATTGAGCAGCAGGAACAATTACTCTGAGGTTGCTGTGACTTTCTCACACCATCACATATCCCCAAGTGAGGGGACAGCTAGGATGTTTCTGTCCTTACTCTAGTCAGAAATACTATCCCCCACACATACATTTTCAGTTTTTACTAATTACAACTTAAAGGTTTATGGATATTAACTTTCGTCCAATTTTCAAATTACAGGGAGGAGGTAAATGAGAAGCAGCTGGACAATTGCACAGTGATTAATATTATGGACAATGGAAGGGATTGGAGGCAGAAGCCTTGCTAATAAGTTACCTCAAAACCACCTTCTTTGTCCCCATGAGCTAGCTGACCAAGGGGTCACTTCCTTTAGGAACATGGGCTCCCAGAGAAAGGCAAGTCCCAAGGCCTACCTGCTCCCTCTGCCCTGAGGAAGCACAGACCTCTTTTCTGCTCTCCCTTGAGGAGCTCCTTTCTTTCCCTGTGATCTTATTGGTCAGAAAGGAGGCAGGAAACACGTTCACCTAATGTTTGCCACGTGCCCAGGCACTGTGTGAGGTGCTTCCTACTGACTGAACAGATGGAACTGGGCCAGGTGTAGCTCTGGGGACACTGGACCGGGAGTCTTGAGTCCTGAATGCTGTAAGACCCAGGCTATATCTCCTCAAGAACAATTCAGAAAAGCTAGAAATGCTTCAGAGGCAGGTGAAAGCAGAGGCACTTTCACAATTATGAAGAGGAATGGAAAGGGATATTTTTACCTTTAAAAGTTGATGAAATACTGATGAATGCTAGATCTTTAGTAAAAATACTGAAAGCATTCAGAGACCTTTCGGGGCATCCTCCTCTTAGGAGGCCAGGCCTGTCAGGTATGACTGTGCTTACCAAAAAGGTCTCTTAGGAACACTGTTAGGCTGAACACTTGGATGGTTAATCAGTACCAACTGAAATTTTTTTTTTTTTTTTCAAACCTACTGGATAGGCTTTGAGGAACTACAATTCAGAGTATTAGGAGTTTCATTTATTGCCATATATTATTGTATCTAAGAAAACTCCTGGAAAATGGGAACCCAAAAGTTAACGATCCTCACAACTACTAAATCTTACATTTTGAAGTCAATGCCTTCTACATACATTATTTCATCTGACTGAATAACTCTGAAGTAGACAGGATGGGCATTATGTATCCTATTTTGTAACTGAGAGGACAAATGGAAATAAGTAACCGCTAAAGTTTTGAATATTTACTATGTGCCAAGCACTGTGGAAGGAAAATTCACACATCTTTTCTCACAACAACCCTATGAAATAAGAACTAGTTTTCATCTCCACTTTACATCTGAGGAAACTGAGGCTTAGAGACTGTAATAATGTATTTGAGGCCACACGCCATTAACTGTCCAAGCTGGGATAAAGAATCAGGTGTGGCCAACTCATTCACCATCCTACACTATCATTGACTGTAGGTAGCCCACTGACCTGCTAACAGACACACAACAGACTAGAACCCAGCTCCTGTTCAGAACCTTTTCCACTCTACCCAAATGGTAAATATTTGCTAAGTGTGTGAAGTCCTTTGTTAACAGAACATAGATAACAAAAATATCAGTGCCAAATTGCTTTACTTTGGAATATAAGAAATAAGCAAGGAAGGGAGAAAAAACAAACCACTTCACAAAACAGGAAATTGTTCTGAGTAAAAATAAGTAACCTCTAAAATAGGTAAACCCCTAATAAAAATCAGTAACCAAAATCTGAGTATCTTCCAATATTTTTTAAAATTTTGTTGAAGGGTTCTCCATGCATCAAGTGTTAAACCAAGAGCATTTTTTTTTCCTTAAGAAATCTAAAGCATTTTCAAATACTTCAAGAAAATCTGCTGTGGCAAAGTTCCTATTCTCTCAAGCCTTGAATCCCTTTTCAAATATTAATAGAAACAATTTCCTCATCCTTTGCAACAATCCAAGGTAGTTCTTCCAAGGATCAAAACAAAACAAAACAAAACAATAAACCCACTGTCTCTTTCTGTGTTTATTAGAATTTAGTGCTTTAAAGAAGTTAGTCTCTTACCTCCCCATGTTTTGGTCCTATGAATCTCACTGTTACGAGGGGTACTTCATGAAACCGACCCCATTTTACCGACATGATTAGACCCCCATGCCAGGAAATGTACTTTCATGGAAGAAGGAGCTCATGCCAGCAGGGCAGAGCTCAGCAGCTTCGAGCTACCATTAAAGAAACCGTAAGAGGAAGCCAGTGACTGGTTGAGAAAGGGAAGGAGGGAGGGCTGAGGCTGCTTGTTTCCTTAAGACGATCTTAACTATTTGAATGCTGCTGGTAAAGCCAACTACCCTAGTTATAAAGAACACAGGAAATGAAACAAAACTAATTCTCAAAATACAGTGTATGTGCCTAAGTCGCAAAATGGGAACTCTGGCAAGGATTGAGGCCAATTTTTAATACCAGGAATTAACACATCTATTTAAAAGCAGACTCATTTTATAAAAAGCACTGTGTTTTTTAAAGAAAACTTTTTAGTGAGGTTGCTTGTGGTAAATAAAGTGGTGGCTGGCTGTTTTCACAAGCTTGACTTTTGCATGTTTAGCAACTGCCAAAATACTTTAGCTGTGTGCTGGGGAAACAGAAGCAAACAGCATTTAAAGGGAAACATGCAGGTAACAAACACATTAGGATACAATGGAGGAAATGATTTTCTACTTTTCTAAACCTACCCCATTAGAGAAGTAATTATACAATTAAAAAAATCAGAGAATACTCTACCAACTGTGAAAACATGTGATTAAGTAACTGTTAGGTTGTAAATCTTTAATCAAAGGAATGAGAGATAATTATATTTAACACTGACACAAGCCTTCGTAAAACTCCAGCAGGCAACTTTGATGGCTGGTGAGTATACTTCTTTCTTATACACATCAACTACAGGTTGGAGCTGGATGACCTATCATTATAAAGTCATGTAATATATTAGCAGCTGGGCAGGAATCCAAATTTTGCATTTAAAACTACCACTTTCAAGTCAGAACAGAAATTTGTCTAAAACATTTACAACCATCTCCTAGCTATCAGCAAAGAGGAAACCTTAGTAGCAAAAAGAAAACCACTCCCTTTATGAACTCAAATATTATGCACATTAGTATTCAAAAACTCTGTAACAAATGAAATTACTTAGCAGGAAACAGTACTCTCTCTCAAAGATACTAAAAAAAAAAAAAGCAGAAACTACCCATCTTCCTGTTAAACTTCCTGTTTAGACTTTTTCCCCCCTCAGAAAAAAACCACTCAGTATATTTACCTAACAACTTGTCAGTTATTGATAATTTTCAAAAGGACACATGAAGGAGATGTGACAATTTCCCAAATTTCTCGGTCTCTCTCTCTCACACATACACATAACTCAGTGCTATAGGTAAAACATATTACTCAGAAATGTGAACAATTTGCAGCCTAGTGTCTGATTTTGGCTCTTATGATCATTATTTAAGAATCGTTTATAATCACAACTTAACATATTGACTGTGATATATCTAGGTTAATAACCATAAACTACTTTCATATGAATCCATATATTATGTTTCATTATGAAGAAAGCAGAAACTTCCAAATCATCACTGGATGCTTTACTAAGAATGACAAGTAGCATTAATAAAATGTGTAGATTAGATGGTATTAAATAGCATCTACTTGAAAAATAATTTAAAAGAAGTGAAAAATTTATAATTTTCATAGAAAAATCAGTGTTGTCATCCACAGCAGCACTTCCAAGTTTTTAACATTACAGAAAGGTAATACTCAATGGTTAGGAAATAGAGTAATGTTAGTGATCATCATAACTCTGAAAAAAATTAACATTCACTTATTTTTGTATTATCATTTAGAAAACAAAATCACGTCTGTATGGTAAAGCCCTATTATGGGCACATGGCATAGAGACAGGGTCTTTAAGGTAACAACAGAAAATGTATTAACTTAATTACTTACCCTCTTTGCTACTTTTTGCTTGACAAAAAAAACAAGCTATTCTGCAGGAGTTCTAAAACAATCACACTTACAGTAAGCTAACAACTAACTATGAAAGGTGACTCAAATTTCTCAATTTATTTGGCCTCCAGGGCATTCTAAACACATGAAAATGTACTGTAGTCCAGGGTTACCATTTTTGACTCGTAATGTTTTGAGACTTTCCATTGCTAGAGGCAGCACAGCTCCCAAAGACGAAAACTTGAAGCCAAATCTGAAAGAGGAACCAGTTTCAATTGCAAAACAGTGTTGTCATTTTGAAAAAGGAGATGATCAGAAGCAAGGGGCCAACTGATATGATACTTCAACCGTTTCTGCCAGTGATGACAGGCTTCATTTTACACAAATCATCTTCTTGCCTGCTTCTTTCTCCTCATTCTCCCACTAGCAAACTCTAGTCACGTTAAGACCACTAACAAAGTCAAATAAAAAAAAGAAAAAAAGAAAGACACTCTTTAGCAACAGTTTGCTTTTGGTTAACAGTAAGCAAAGCAAGAAATGGAGAGCACTACTTGCTGGAAGAACAAGGAGGTTCTGCCTTACTACGTAGTTTTGTGACCTAAAGCATAACTCTCTGCACTTCATTTTGCAAAATACAGAAGTTGGATGAGACCTTTTCTTTAAATTTAGTCTTTCACTGCCTTTCCATGTCTGTTTTACTTCATTAATGAGATCAGTGGCATACTCACTGCTCTGCCCCTAGAAGTCAATGCCATTGGGGAGACAGGACAGAAAGAGGAATCTCCACTCATTTATTGCTCTTCCAATTACAAGTTTGAAGAAAAGGTTCCATAATTTAAAAATAAAATAAAAACAACAAAAGAATTTCAAAATCAGCCAAACTAGATCATTTCTTGTGGTAAAGACTATGAGCTTTAGTTGTTATAGGTAGCATCTTAGCTTTTAGCAAAGTATTAGGACAATGGAATTCATCCAACACCTGTCTAATTTATATTGCTCTTTCCAAAAGATTTTCTTTTGTTGATGCCAGTGTCCGAGACATCAGTGATAAGTCAAACAAGTAAGACCCTTTCTAAAAGCCTTGCTGCCAATAAGCAGAATATTGGTTTTTTTACCTGACTTTAGTTTTATCAACTATAAAACAAGGCTAAGTCAAAGTCAGTACTTAAATAAGTGTTTATTCTAGAACCCATCTGCTAGACTCCTTGCATCTTTTCCTATTTTTATGATAGCGCATTTTCTCTCCATTCTGAACTTAATAGGCAAATAAGGGCAGGAAAAATGGAGAGAAAACACTCAGTTCCTCTGAGTGATAACTAAAGCTAGTATTTGTTAAAAAGGAAGATATTTTATTTATAAAACTTAGTAAAATACAGTGGTTCTATTTCCACCAGTCTAAGAGGGCGTGAGAAATTTTGGTGCACTTTTATGAAGGTGTGTGTGTGTGTGCATGTGCACTTTCATATCAATATTCTTGAAATTAATGTTTGTTTAGTCCCTTATTTCTAAGCACATTTATATATGTGTGTGTATATGGTGTGCATGTGTGTATGTATATACTATATAAACTATATACCATATATATAGTGATTTTTTGCAAGAGCTCCTTAACTGATTCCAAATTTTTATTTACTTATTTGTTGGGGGTGGGTGAGGGTGTGAATGGAGTATAGAGGAAGTACTGATTTGAAACTGAATCAATTTTACTTTGGTGCTGGGAACCAGAATAAGAAAAGCTAATTCCTTTTCTTTCTTTTTAAAATATATGGGAAAAAAAAAGATTAGACACACATAAACCAAAATGCTAAGAGTAGTTATCACTATGTAGGGTTATTACAGGTGATTTTAATTTTTATACTTTGAAAATTCCTGTAATGAATTTAATAATCAGACAAAAATGATAGCTCAAATACTTTAACTTACTCTCTTAAGCACTAAAGAGAATATATTCCAACATGTTCTTAGTTAGGAATATATCTAAGAATTCATATTAAATTAATCTCAAAAACTCTTACAATTTTCTATGGGATACTCTTTCTTTCCTTTAAACTTGAATATAAATATTTTTAATCTCTTGATCTTGGCATAAAATCTTTTGGTTGCATTTTAAATCTGATTTACTGATTTAAACTTCATGGTTCAGAGCGTAGGATCTGAAATCCTGCAGAGGTTTGAACCTTTGTTTCCAATGAGGGGCACACACTCAGACAAGCTGCCTCACTCCTATAAAAGGGAGAGAACACCTACCTCATGAGTCTGTTGAAAGGATTAAATAAGACAATATATAGAAAGCTCTTAACATATACTAAAATCTCAATAAATGACAGTACCTCTTGTTGCATTTTCATACTGTTCTTCAAATATTGGGCTATTTTCAATAAGTGCCCTGAATTTATTTTCATCTGTGTCCCTATATTTAATTAGTTTTAGGGTTGTAAGCAGGCTGTGATGGGAGCCTACTGATGACTGATCAAGGTGATCGAATGAAAGACGCCCATGACGATACTTACTTTGCTCTTCTTACTGCTGGACATTTTATTCTTGATGTAGCTGAAAGTACGACTGACTTTTGTTCCACTCTTCCCTTCAAAATCTTTCTTGGAGGGGCTCTGAGGCAGGAAATTATAGCTCTCTTCTGTTATACTAAATAAAAACAAGATTCATTTTTTTTTAAAGGACTAGAGAAGCCAATTTTTAAAGAATTAAAACACTTTACATGTAATTTTTATAACTGTCATTGTCATGTATCATTTTATTGACAGGTCACAGGCAACCTATATACTCAGATGAAAAGGGGAACCAGAATAAGAGGGTGGATGGAGGCTGCTGGATGGTTTTATACAATAATATACAAGATAAGAGCACGCCACAGTGTCCTCTCCTGTCAAAAAACAGCTACGTTTTCTTATATTAGTCATTAATGCTTTGTGGATTTTCAGTGACTTGATGATAAACAGAGTCTAGCTGTCAATTACTTACTAATTATCTTCATCTGAAATTGCTTAATATAAAATAGCACTCAATTTTCAAACTTCTTTGCCTCAGCTGCTAGAAAGGAGAGCTTTACACTTGATGGAACAACAGTGCACTCATTAATGAAGTCTGCAAACCACAGAAGTTATAAGACTGTCTAACCAAGGTCTTTCATAGTAGAGATCACACATCTTTTCTAGTCTTTTGGCACGCTGGACAATTAAAACTGAAGACCGGTTGATACAGGTATGTACAATTTTAGAATAGACTGAATGGCAAGCAGAATTAAGGCAGAGTATAGAAAGATACATTTTATGAGTTTTACACAGATCCAGATGTACTGATCTGTTTGTTTGGGAAGACTACATAAAATCTAAGTTCTGCCAAGTTGGACATGTTTTAACCTTAGGAAATTCACAATGGTTGATTTCCAGAAAGAATGCAGAGCAGAGGAATCTGAATAAGTAATCCATTATATAGCAAAGGAATCGATCTACACCACCTTTTGAAATATGCCTAGAACAGATTTTAGAACTTTTCCACTATAGAGAAGTGCTCACCTCAAGGGTCTCTCTAAGTGGGGTCTTCTTCAACAGCTAAAGTCTATTTATATATAGGGGTGACACATAAAGTGTCACTTGTAAAACAAAAGAGTATGCTACTAAGATAAGAAGATGGTGTGACAACCAATGCTCTAGAAAGTAGAAAGGGCAAAGAAAATTTCAAAGAGTGCAAAGAGAACACTCAAACCAAGACAAGTCTGGATCACTGAGCCACAAATGATGCCTTGTGAAAAGGAGGGCAATATATAAACAACAATTGGAACCCCAATTATGCTGTTGTTGGGATATTTAATTGCATAAGTATGAAAAGAGAACTACCAAAATAAATGAATCAGGACAGATATCTTGTCTGCCGTCAAGTAAAGAATGAATTCATTTACTTAGGCAGAGTTTGTACCGTATCTGTACTGTATACAGAAGAAAACAGCTTTAAAGCTTAACATGGCTAAGAAGGTAGTACCACCACATGAACTTATATATACGAATTAAGAAACAAAAAGCTGTTAGATTTAGGAATTTAAAATCTCCATAAGAGTGCATGAGTTCATAAAGTCAAATATAAATGTGCTCTCACATGAGTAAATGCAAACAATAATCTTTATCATTAGAACAGTATAAAGACTCAAAGTAGAAAATTATTGAAAACATTAATTTAAAAAATATAGCATTCATTACAAACCCATTTCTAACCATTATTCAAAATGTATTGCTCAAGGAAATAAGCTCAATTAATTTAGCTTACTTAAGTCAAATGCCATAAGGTATTTTGGATTCCCTTCATTTCATTTTGGGAAAAGGAGTAACAAAAGAAGTGCATAGTACCTCTCGGTCAGGTTAGCACTGGTGGTGTGGAAGGGCCGTGTATCTAAAAAACATCAAAGGCAAAGAAAAAGTTAAAACAAAAGTATTTTATCCTGATGACAGATAAAATGTTTAAAATTGTTATGATGGCACAGCTAAAGCAGAAACAGTGTAATGACAATCAGTGCATGGTGCTTTCTTCTAAGTAGAAGGAGAAATTAAATAGAAACCCTCAAGTTAGAAATGGTAACAGGCAGTAACAGGGATTGAATTTCTCATGAAAAAAAAAAAAGAAAAAAAAAAAGAAAAAAAAAGTTTAATCTGAAGTTCAACTTGAAAAAATCCAAGGTCAACATTTTTTCTAATTCCTAAACACACATGAAGAAGTTTTATTCCTGTTCTTATCAACATTTGCTTTCCATAAACCATCTTACAGGAAGAATATAAAATAGGAAATCAAATGTCATATTCCGTATGTTCATATATTTCTATCCTGGAATCTAACTACCATGTCTCTGATACTTTCCTGAGAATTTCTGGAAACAGAGTGGTGAACAGGAAAGAGCAACAGACCTGGCTTATGCTCTTGGGGCCCCATCACTAATTGAGATGAGACCTCTGGATTTCATTTTCTCATCTGTGAAATGAGGGCGTTAAAGATGCTCTCTAAGGTCCTTTCCAAATTGATACTGATAAAATGAGTAGGATAGACACAGCTTTCCTCCTTCCGTAACTATCAGATCATAAACTGAAGCATGTCATTAAGACACTAAGTCAGATAGCAGGGCACAAAGCAGAACAAATAGAAGGAACACTACCATGAACTGGACCTACCACATGTTAATAAAGTTCAAGCTACTTTAGGACTTAAAAGAGAATAAGGCTTCGATCACACAATGATAAATGATTTTCAGTTTGAAGGAAATCAGGAATAGGAATATTTTCCACGTATGCTTTCAGGTAGACAAAGGCTGCTCATATACCTACTGCTATAATGTGGACAAAATAAACTTTTTTTCCTTAAGGTTGGTTTCAACAGTCTCTAAGATTACTGTCAGTAAAACTTTCAAGTTTATAGAGATTTGAAGATGTTCCACTAAAAATTACCAGCATTGGAATTCTAAACTCCCAAACTGTTTCAGATTCTGAAACAGAAATACAAAAATTATTGTTATTACTAAGTAATTTAAATAGCAAATGGATGGGAATAATGCTTAAGAAACTTAAAGAAACAAATTCTAAGTCTTCAAAAGATTGTCTTGTATACTTTCTCCTTTCCCCCATTTGGGTTCTTCTATTTCACTTATGATGCAAGGTGAGAGAAAGAACAGGAGAGCAGGAATAAAGAGTTCTGCTCAATCCAGGTGTGATACTGTCAGTATTTTAACCTCAGGATGCTTTAGTTTACACAGGCAAGAAAAACCAAGGAAGCTAGTTTAGATCCGTGGCTTTTAAAAATTTTTCTACCCATACAATCTTCAAGGATAAAAATGGCATTAAATTCCACAGGTCACCAAATTACTATTGTGCATTTAAGTAATCCCCTAATAAATTACTAGTAATCTAAACAGAAATAAAATAAAATTCATAATGTAGATAAATACCAACCAGCATGGAGCTTAGTCAGAAATAAGCTCCTGGATGATGACTGTTGGATAAATTTTGAACAAATATGTGGCTAGAGTACTAGGAGAATATATGACTCCTATAATGATTTCCAACATTTTTGCTGCTGACAAATTTTATTCCCCCTTTAGACATGGTTCTGAAAACTGATTAATCCATCAACGCCTCTGAATTTCTCAAGTGTCATCAATTTTTGAGAATATCTAACAGTATGAACCAACTGATTTACTTTCACGATATAATTACAGACAAAAGCAAAGAAATTTATCGTTGAAGTTAGTTTGTATTATTGCAGGTAGGTAGATTATTTCAACCAGACTTTTTAAAAATAAAGTAACTTGCAGACTATTATCCATATCCAGAGTTTTTAGGCTGGAACCACTGGATGGGTATGGTCATAGTTTTCAAAGTATGTTCTGTACAAAAGGAGTTTCATGAGATTGAGATGTTGCACATAGTCATGCACACATTATGATTTCCTAGTTACTAAGTTTGGGAAACACAGTATATAGAACACTGCCTTGCAAACTCACAATGTACACTGTGGAATTTTAAACCTGCTTAACCCAGAGTTTCCTGGATGTATTTGGCTATAAATCACTGTGCTTCTTCCTCCTTTTTTCATTACCCACAAAATTCTAATTGGTATCTTTGAGATTAAAAGGGACACATTTGAGAAATGCTGGAAACATGATCTGAAGGTTTATTCAGGTTTTTATACTTCTGAGATCCCATCATATTGCATTAATTGTATGACTAGTGCAGTTATAGGATTAAAATTTTATAATCAAAGCAACTTGATTTATTTGCCAGGTCAAAGTACGGGAACTTGAGAATTTCTGAGCACTCAAAATTGGTAAATGGATTTTCACAACTTCTCTATTACATTCACTATACAGTAAAAGAAATTGTGCCTATTTGCCGAACATCTTTTAATAGTGCAAAAAAGTACTGAACACCCATAAGACTCTCACTTAAAAGCAAATTAATTGAACTTTGTTACTGTGCATAAAACACTCTTAAGAATGAAGCAAAAATGCCAACCTGAGCAATATTTAAATACTACTGAAACTTAGGATCAGCAAGTAGTAAGGAATTAAGGTGCCCAATTATATGAATATTTTACTGTCCAAGACTCATGATATTAGTTATAGGAAATGAAAACAGTCCACTGTGTAACTTTAGGTTAGAAATGGTTTTCCATTAAAAAATAGCAATACTGGCATTCGAGAAATCTTGTACAATTGAAGACAGTGATTTTCATGAAGGAGGGATTCTTCTCCTTTCCAGAATCACTAAAACTGTCAAGTTTTAAAACTAGGTTATCAAGTAAGGACGTATTCATCTGAAACCTGTAAGATAAAATTTCAAAAGGAGAGAATGTAGGAGGGAAATAAATATATAATTCCCCCAATTCACAGGGTCTAAGAAAGTTATTTTTCTAGAAATGTTCTGAATGGATGAGAAGGAAAAAAAGCACAATTTAGCTTTTAAATACCTCAGATGCACAACTAGATGTCTGTTCCAGGAGAGAAATGTGAAACTAGGAAAAATGAAATTTACAGTGTCCATGGAGAGGTTCTGTGAAATTAGTACTCAACATTACAAAGGGTACAAGGTGGGAATACAGCCCTTAGTGTTTTTAAAGATATCTGTGTTCCAGGAAGATATCTTGTGCCCCTTGTAATCTAGCCATTGGCTCAATCAATGTAGAAAGTATACAGAAGACAAGGACTGTTTCATCCACCAATTTTCAAAGCAAAGCATGAAGACAAGTGATTTAGAAAAGATAGCATGCAAGGGGATAAAAATCCCCCAACTGTTTCTTAATACCAAGCCTACAGCTTTGTCAGAGCTGGTCAGACTCTAGAAAACACCCACTGGACACCAAAGCTGCTTACTTACTATGTAACTCCTCCTCCTCATCACTGGAATAAGAGCCAAGAGAAAAGAGAGTTTTAGACTTAAGGAGGAGTGGAGAGATGTTGATGGAGAAGGAGATCCGCCTTGCTGGTTGCATCTGCTGCTGGGCTGAGAAGTGGGTTAACAGAAGATATTAGAGCATGCACAGATTATACCAGGACAAAGTAAAAGGTATCTTTTATTCATGTTGAAGTAGAATAATGTCACCAGCCTGTCCGGTTCCAGGAAAGACTGTCTAGATAAACGATGTGAACACTGTCACCTTCATTTCTGAATACAAAGACTTCTAATGAAGTTCTAAAAAGTTCATCTATCAAATATGTACTTGTTAGATTACAAAAATAAGAACTAAATTATTTTTAAATGACACAAGTTATAGCTGGGGGTTTTCTTCTTTAAAAGCAGACTGAAAAAAATCTATAATAGAGGTGATTGTCTGGAGTCTCTTCTCCTGCACCCAAAATCTCCTCACTCGCTTCCACCTCTTAAAGCACAATATACATACAATATGCTGCTGGCTGACATCTTTCTATTTTTACACCTCTTCTTTGAGCTCAAGACTCATTAGTCTCACTGCTCACCTATGGACGGATATCCCCACAGACAGCCCATACTCAACAAGTTCATGGGTGAATTTATTTTTCCACCCCAAATCTGTTCCTCCTCTGGTATTCCTTAGTTATAAGGTACTAGTGGTACCTAAAATATTACAAATTATCCAAAACAGAAATCCGGGAACCATCTTTGAATTCACTAAGTCCTCTTGATTTTGCCTTCTAGATCACTCCAAACCTCAACTCCTCTCCCACTGCAATTGCTCTATCCCTGGCTCAGGCCACTGTCTACTCTCTTCGGAATTGCTGCAATAGCCTTGTACTCATTTACCAGCCTCTGCTTCCCAACACATTCTTCACAGTGTGGTCCGCCAGAGTTGTCACAACCAACTTAAACCAGTGCCATTAGCAAGAAGCCCAAAATTCCTCAGTCTTGCTTTTTACATACTAACTCACTCAGCTAATTCTTCATTTCCCTTCTCTTTCTATTACTTCTCCCCAGTAAGCCTTCTCTGACCCCCTGAGTCTGAAGCTCCAATAACAATGAATATTTCTTTCAGTTGTTGCACATAACATTTTCTTTTATAGTCACTTGTTCTCTTGTCTGTATCTCTCACTAGGCCATAAGCATGGTGAGGTAAGGAATCCTATCTATAAGTACATTTCTCTCCCACCATTATCTAGCCTGGTGCCTAGCAAAAAGTAGGTACTCAAATATTTACTGAATAAACAATTAAATCAATTTCCCTTTAACAGGCTTTCTGAAAAGTTTATGCTCTAAATGGAATGAGAGAAAAAGCCTATCCAATACTTAGATAAAAGCCGAGTAGCATCAAACTATTTGCCACTGTAGGCAACAGAGGTCAAATATAAAATGTTGACACAAATACACGTATACTGGCTTTTTAGGTAGTGACAGTTTTATACAAATAAGATAACATTTTAACATGTGTTCTAAATTATTTCCTGATGTGAATCAACTTTAGGAGATGAAAATGACATCTCTTATTGCCCCAATCTAAGTGTATCCCCTTTGTGTGTCACAATAAAGTTTCTGGATCATAAAGTAAAACCTGTTTGTATGAAACCGGATGCTCTGTTAGCACACAGACTCAATTTTATAATGTACTCAAATTCACGTACATACACTAAACGAATATGCATATATTCTAGCCTTGCAAACAATTTAAATCAAAAGATGAATATAAAAATCTATTTCCCTGACTAAATGGCAAATACCATTTGTGAATAATGAAGGGGAAGTGAATTTCATTTAGAAGCATGTTAGTTAAAATGAGAAATTAAAAAAGAGGTACAATTTTATCATCACTGCCACTGATGTACAAAGAGTTCTTCCAGGGATTTAAACAATGGAGCCATTTCTTTACTTTCTGTAAGCATCCTTTTGGTGGAAGCAAGGAAATGTTTTAAGACAATGCCTTAGAAAAGGACCATCTGTAATAATGGAATTATCCTGTATTTGCAAAAATGAAGGTGATTCCTAAGCTCCATCCAAAAATCGTCTAAGTTTCCTGGCAAGCTGGGAGACAAAGGCACCACTTCTCCTCTTGGATGCAAGAACAAGAAATACCACAAACACATTTCCTTGAGAGGTTTCTGAGGGCAGTTCTCCCAGTTATCCTGCAAGACAAAGGCAGTGCCACTGCTATTCTGATTCCCTACAAAAATGAGCAGGGAAGGTGCCGTTATCATGTTCCCCCATCAAGATAGCAAATTGAAGACATGAGCTATGACAGCTTTTCCGCCACTTGTGGCTCTTAAATTCCCAAATAAGCTGCTGCTTGTCTACCTTCCACCCCAGATAATTACACAGAAATATTTTAGTTATTTCCTTTACCCAATATTTTCCTTTACATCAATAGATTTTTGAAACATTTCCCAGCTAGAAATAATGCTGTAAGTTTATCTGCTTTTCTAATCTAGCAAATGCTCCAAGGCTTTCCAGACAGCAGCTCAGGTGATATACATTTTCAGAAATGCTCAAAGGTTGATGACAACTGTGAAGGATGGGGTTGAAGCAGCTAATTTCCTTAGAAGGAAGAAGATATAGAACAGGTAAAAAACCGGACAGTGATTATTTTAGAAAGAATTTTGTTCTTAAACAAGAGTGCTCATAAGACACAGCCACTTGCAAAATAATAAGGGACAATGTTCTAGTTTCTGTAACACTGATTAAAAAAAAAACTAGTCAGAGAAAAATGGACTATTCTAGCACCGTTCTAGGCATTGAACTAACCCTAAAATGATAACAAGTCCTCGTTATACACCAGGAAATAATTTCACATACAAGCCTTATCACATTATTCCCATTTGATAGCTGCTCAAGGTCACAAAGCCACTAAGTATGCTTACAATAAAACATTAGTTAAAATATTTTAAGCATGCCAAACACTTTAGGTATAAGTATCACTTTATGGATTTTATTTATGATACCTTCAGACAGAACAACCAAAGATAAATTATGCAGAGTACTTAAGCAATTTGGAATAGAAGATTTGAGTCTGTGGCAAACTGAGGAATACCCAGTTATCCTCCCACTTAAAGCACACCTCAATGCCTTTAACATGAGTTTTGCTCTTCTGTTCAACAGACAGAATTTTAACATCTTCATAGAGATTTAGCTGCCTTCTAGAGCAGAAAGAAAAATACAGCTGGGAAAATTAATTTAATTGCATATGGGGAGAGCTAGGAAGAAACAGTATAATTGGAATTGATGAGTCCTCCAATTATAGCATAGGCTGCCTTAGAGAAATAAGTGGGGCTAGTTAACTAACTAATAATGTAATCACACTACAAATCAGAATGACGGTGTCACATCTGAGGAAAGGATTAAACTTTTGCTTGAAGTTCTACTACTGATAGCAGCCTGCTATTGATTTCAGTTCCCCTCAGTGAGTAAAGAAGGGAGAAAAGCTGTATGTACCAGACTGTGTTTTCTGGGAGTTAGATGCATTATTTATATTTGGATATCATCTGAAAACAGTAAAACAACAACAACAACAACAAAAAAACAACTTGCTTTTTGGAGTGAAAAAAAATGAAGTGTTTCATCCATGAGAAAAGAAGGTATGTCACATAATATAGGAAAAAACCTCTCTATGGGACACAGTCTGTTGTATTAGGTGTCTGGTGCTAAAGAAGAATATCCACCTTCCTACAACTCTTGGTTTTCATGGAAGGAGGGTACATGGGAATATCTAAGAAGGCTTTTTTTTTTTTTTTTTAACTTTTGAGCTCTATCACTCTAGGCTCATCAAATCCACTATAAATTATTTAGTTGTAATTTTCATTCTATACTGGCAAAAACCCCTAATCTAAAGCCAAATCAAAACAAAACCAAAACAAAATCAGGAACAGCTATTTCTGTTATAGTTCTGTGGGGTATATATCTGTGACTTTGAGAATATCTTACCCTTAGGCACATTTAGACAAACAGGTCAGATTTATATGTGAAATGTTTTCATTATGAAAATGAGGACAAAGTTAAAAAAAGTCATCCATTATATCCTAATTTCACTGTGGAAATGAAAAAGATTAGGCCTCAAATAAGCCATGAATTGAGACAGATCATCCCAGTAGTGCAGGGCAACTTCTTATTTCTCCAACTCTTTTGAATTTAGTTGTATTAGGAGACACTGAAGAAATGCTGGAAACATCAGGAAAGTTAATTTATTCCCTTGCCTTCAGTCTCCCCAATATATGGTCTTTCAGCAAACAATGTAATATATCGCTCCCTCTTTGATGAGAATGTCAAATCCTTATATCAATATCTCATCTGCAACTTTACTCATGAAAACATCAATATTTTAAAAAAAAAAAAGTGGGGCTTCTCAAAGAACAGGTTGGGCTTCTGTGGAAAATCAGAGTTAGATCCAATTCAAACATTTGTTGAGTATCTTTTATTTGCAAATGCCCTGTGCTTATGGATGCCAGGACATCTTTTCACAACTTTCTTAGCCGACTGATCTTGAAACTGCATACAGTTCGTTTTCACTTTCTGGATGTAATCCTCTTACCTTTGCTTAACTAACTGAAAATGTATCTCAGTCTTTCTTTGCCCTTCATCAGCTTGATATTTTTGAAGAGATCAAGCCAGTTATTTGTAGAATGTCCCTCAATTTGAATTTGATGTTTCCTCATGATTAGATCCAGGTTATGCACCTTTGGCAGGAATATCACAAAAACACTAAGTCCTTCTCAGTAGCCATCATACAGGAGGCACATGATGCTGCTTTGTCCCATTACTTGATGGTGCTAATGTTGATCACTTGGTTAAGACAGTGTCTACCAGGTGTTTCCACAGTCAAGCTCATACAGAAAAAGATCAACTGTGAAACTCTTCAGATTAGAGCAGACTACAGAGAGAATTCAATTAAATGCCACGTATGTTCCTTGGGTTGGATCTTGGACCCAGAAAAAGGTGAGAAAATTGGAAAAATCTGAGTAAGGTCTGCATATTAGATAACAGAACTGTATCAATGTTAATTTCCTGATTTTGATCACTGTACTGTACTAATATAAGAGATTATCTTTATTTTAAGGAAATATACACTAAAGTATTTCCAGGAACAGGAGTACCGTTGTCTACAAGCACCTGAGAAAAAAAATGTAAGGCAAGTGATAAAGAGAGGGAGAGATATTGATTAAAAAATATTAGGTTAACATCTGGGGACTCTAGGTGAAGAATTCTTTGTGTTATACTGGAACTTTTTTTAAAGTTTAAAATGATTTCAAAATAAAGTTGAGGGTTTTTTTTTTTTTAAGTGTGTGTTAGGTTTAGGCCCAAGAATTTAATGAATTAAAGAGATTTTTAGGTAGCAAAATGGAAGTTCCCAAGCTGAAAGCTAAGTCATCTTCTGTTTAAATGCTGAGCCACTCATTCAGAGGAAGCAGCTGGCAAAATATGGAAAGAATGTTATAGAACTTTAAGGTGAGAAAAATGATAAAAAAAGAGGTTAAAATGCAACATACTTAATTTTAAAAACATAGTATACTCACTGTCCAGTCCAGGGTGGCTGATTGTCATCAGTGAGATGGATTTTGTCAATGGAGAAGAAATGGCTGATGTACAATAATTAAATCCCTGTTGCTTAGACCTGTGACATGTCTGTGAAGTAAAAATTAAGGAACAAGTTCTGAGTACACATGCTTTCCTATTCCCTAGATAGGCACAAAATTTTAAATTCAGACACAATGTAGTGAAATAAGGCAGTACAGAAGAGGGATTAAGAGCACAGGCTGTGTGGTCAGACAGACCTGGATTCAAGTCTGCTCTTGCCACTTAACAGGTTAGCCTCTCTAAGCCTTCATTTTCTCATCTGTAAAATGGGGATAATTAGTAATATTGTATCCCTCAAAGCATCTAAAAATTTTCAGACCTAATAAGTGCTTAATAAACATCTACAAGATGCATAATCAGATAAAAAAATTTCACCAGAAATATCAAAGAACATATAGTACTTGTTCTGTGAAAATTTTAATATCCCTTATATAGTAGGATACAAATAATATTCCAATTTTAAAAAGTTGGAAACTGAGGTGCAAGTAGAAGTCTTTAAAGATCAAAAGCAAATCAACAGTGCATCTGGAGAGAAACCTAAATCTCTTTAATTTCTTCTTCTAAGATCAGACTGCCTCTACATGAACATAAAGATGACTGAAATGTGGCTGATTAATTTAACTCCTTTTGTAAACTCATAGCTGCTTCAAGGCCCAGGTAATCCAACCAACTACAGAATTTTCTGCCAATACCCCTGAAAGACAGTCAACCAGTGTATGCTAACACATTTCTAGCAGTAAGGGCCTCCCTTCTCTTTTGTTTTGCGAGAGCCTATTCTAACAGTTAACTAAATTTAATTGTCGTAAATCCCTTTCCTGCATAGTAGGTTGAAACGTGCCTCTTTATGCCTCCCACATGTTGAAAGGAAAGTAATGAAAGCCTGTTATTAGTATGAACTTGGCTCAATTGCACCAAAACTTCTGATTACTTAGAGCTTGTTCCATGTGTAACCATGGAATCTGAGGCAAACAGTTGCTATGTTTTGAACACAACTGTGAGGTCTGAAAAATGACCTCATTGAAAGGCAGGGCTCTTCAACAGGAAGTTGACTGCAGGCAATTTCTCCAGATGAGAGAAATACAAGCAGTTCATATACCCATTCTGAGGTTGCAAACAAGATGAAAAACTACAGGTGAGGCAGAGATTTCCAGGAAGGCTATGCACACCATGACACTAAAATGTTGATAACCTTATCTAGAAAGACTAAATCAGAAAGGCCAGATACCTGTGTCAATTATCATAATTTACTAAAAGACTGGATTATCTGTCAAACATCCTAGAAGTATCAGTCTCAAAAAAGGCATAACGAATATTAAGAAAATTAAAATTTTCTCACATCCTCATTACAACTTTTCTACCTCAAAGACATGAAAGGCAGCAGGAATTCTGAGGATAATACTGTTTAGCTAATAGCTAGTTATGCCGGCTTTGGCAAGTCACTTAACTGGGCTTGTAGTTCTCATGCACAGGACTTGAACCAAATCTGAAGGGACAGATTGGCTTTAAGCAGATTCTGTTCACAAACCCAGTTTTGGTATTTTACCTGGTCTTATAAATGATTTCTATACACAGAAATGCTATTCATTTTTTGGACTATCCACTGATGTATTAACCCATATCAAAGTGGCTATTAGTAGCCACCAAAGAATTGTTCTTATTTTTTCCTCCCCTTTTCTGCTATCACTAGGTTAAATATATCTAAATCACTTGCTTCAATAAGTATATTTTCCATGTTCTCATTATTTTTTCTAAAGTATCAGACCAAGAAGAAATGAGGGGAAAAAGTGTGGCAAAATTCCTTTAGGTCTTCACTTTGATTTTCATTAGGTCTAAATTCTCTTAAGCCTCACATGAGCGTAAGCGACATATTTATTACTAAAGTAATCTCCAGTGCCAAACATATATTGGGTAATGATATTGATATGTAGTAGGCTATAATAAAAAATTAAATTTACACACAAAACCCAATCACCTATTGAAAGAACAGGTTGTTCAACATTTTTGTTTGTTTAATCAGAAATGTTTTATTTGGAAAAATGAAGATGTATCCCAGTATCTTCTCAGAAATCAATCCAAAGCTTCCTTGGCCCAAAAGAGGGGAAAGGACTAGGGATAGGGGAGGAGGCTAGAAAAGTACATAATTCAAATTCTCAACTCAAAAACTCCCCAAAGGACTGTCAAAAGTGGTAAGTGTGCTAATGAGGAGCTTCAGGAAATAGGAACTAAGAAAAAGCAACTTGATTTGGTTGACAGGGAAGTCATTCATGATCTTTAAACACGAGTTCTATAATCCAAGAAGAACAGATAAGCTATTTAACGTTCTGGGGATGCCCAGGAATGACTATGGTCTGTTAATTTCTGATGGATATAGTAGGAACAAGTTCACAGAAATGTTGCTATATTAGGTAACTTTCTTGGGGTAAAGTAGGAACATGTTGGAAGTTAAGCAGTTATCTTAGGTTAGTTGTCTTTTTCTTACTCCGTTGTTATGGTCTCTTTGAAATGTTCTTTTATTGTACGTTTGTTTTCTTTTTAACTTTTTTTTTCATACAGTTGATTTAAAAAAGAAGGGAAAGGTAAAAAAAAAAAAAGAAAAACAAGGAAAAAAAGATGCAGTGCCCCCTTGAGGAGCCTGTGGAGAATGCAGGGGTATTCGCCTACCCCACCTCAATGGCTGCTAACATGACCACAGACATAGGGGACTGGTGGTTTGATGGGTTGAGCCCTCTACCATAGGTTTTACCCTTGGGAAGACGGTTGCTGCAAAGGAGAGGCTAGGCCTCCCTATGGTTGTGCCTAAGAGCCTCCTCCCGAATGCCTCTTTGTTGCTCAGATGTGGCCCTCTCTCTCTGGCTAAGCCAACTTGAAAGGTGAAATCACTGCCCTCCCCCCTACGTGGGATCAGACACCCAGGGGAGTGAATCTCCCTGGCAACGTGGAATATGACTCCCAGGGAGGAATGTAGACCTGGCATTGTGGGACGGAGAACATCTTCTTGACCAAAAGGGGGATGTGAAAGAAATGAAATAAGCTTCAGTGGCAGAGAGATTCCAAAAGGAGCCGAGAGGTCACTCTGGTGGGCACTCTTACGCACAATTTAGACAACCCTTTTTAGGTTCTAAAGAATTGGGGTAGCTGGTGGTGGATACCTGAAACTATCAAACTACAACCCAGAACCCATGAATCTCGAAGACAATTGTATAAAAATGTAGCTTATGAGGGGTGACAATGGGATTGGGAAAGCCATAAGGACCACACTCCCCTTTGTCTAGTTTATGGACAGATGAGTAGAAAAATAGGGGAAGGAAACAAACAAACAAACAGACAAAGGTACCCAGTGTTCTTTTTTACTTCAATTGCTCTTTTTCACTTTATTATTTTTTTTTTTTAATCATCATTTTATTGAGATATATTCACATACCACGCAGTCATACAAAACAAATTGTACTTTCGATTGTTTACAGTACCATTACATAGTTGTACATTCATCACCTAAATCAATCCCTGACACCTTCATTAGCACACACACAAAAATAACAAGAATAATAATTAGAGTGAAAAAGAGCAATTGAAGTAAAAAAGAACACTGGGTACCTTTGTCTGTTTGTTTCCTTCCCCTACTTTTCTACACATCCATCCATAAACTAGACAAAGTGGTGTTTGGTCCTTATGGCTTTCCCAATCCCATTGTCACCCCTCATAAGCTACATTTTTATACAACTGTCTTCGAGATTCATGGGTTCTGGGTTGTAGTTTGATAGTTTCAGGTATCCACCACCAGCTACCCCAATTCTTTAGAACCTAAAAAGGGTTGTCTAAAGTGTGCATAAGAGTGCCCACCAGAGTGACCTCTCGGCTCCTTTTGGAATCTCTCTGCCACTGAAGCTTATTTCATTTCCTTTCACATCCCCCTTTTGGTCAAGAAGATGTTCTCCGTCCCACGGTGCCAGGTCTACATTCCTCCCTGGGAGTCATATTCCACGTTGCCAGGGAGATTCACTTCCCTGGGTGTCTGATCCCACGTAGGGGGGAGGGCAGTGATTTCACCTTTCAAGTTGGCTTAGCCAGAGAGAGAGGGCCACATCTGAGCAACAAAGGGCATTCAGGAGGAGACTCTTAGGCACAAATACAGGGAGGCCTACCCTCTCCTTTGCAGCAACCGTCTTCCCAAGGGTAAAACTTATGGTAGAGGGCTCAACCCATCAAACCACCAGTCCCCTATGTCTGTGGTCATGTTAGCAACCATGGAGGTGGGGTAGGCGAATACCCCTGCATTCTCCACAGGCTCCTCAAGGGGGCACTACATCTTTTTTTTTTTTTTTTTTTTCCCTTGTTTGTCTTTTTTCTTTTCTTTTTTTTTTTTTTTTTTTTTTTAACTTTCCCTTCTTTTTTCAAATCACCTGTATGAAAAAAAAAGTTAAAAAGAAAACAAACATACAATAAAAGAGCATTTCAAAGAGACCATAGCAAGGGAGTAAGAAAAAGACAACTAACCTAAGATAACTGCTTAACTTCCAACATGTTCCTACTTTACCCCAAGAAAGTTACATAATATAGCAACATTTCAGTGAACTTGTTCCTACTACAACCATCAGAAATTAACAGACCATAGTCATTTCTGGGCATCCCCAGAACGTTAAATAGCTTATCTGTTCTTCCTGGATTATTGTTCCCCCTTCCTTAATTGCTCTCTACTGCTAGTTCCCCTACATTCTACATTATAAACCATTTGTTTTACATTTTTCAAAGTTCACATTAGTGGTAGCATATAATATTTCTCTTTTTGTGCCTGGCTTATTTCGCTCAGCATTATGTCTTCAAGGTTCATCCATGTTGTCATATGTTTCACCAGATCGTTCCTTCTTACTGCCGCGTAGTATTCCATCGTGTGTATATACCACATTTTATTTATCCACTCATCTGTTGAAGGACATTTGGGTTGTTTCCATCTCTTGGCAATTGTGAATAATGCTGCTATGAACATTGGCGTGCAGATATCTGTTCGTGTCACTGCTTTCCGATCATCCGGGTATATACCGAGGAGTGCAATCGCTGGATCGAATGGTAGCTCTATATCTAGTTTTCTAAGGAACTGCCAGACTGACTTCCAGAGTGGCTGAACCATTATACAGTCCCACCAACAATGAATAAGAGTTCCAATTTCTCCACATCCCCTCCAGCATTTGTAGTTTCCTGTTTGTTTAATGGCAGCCATTCTAACCGGTGTTAGATGGTATCTCATTGTGGTCTTAATTTGCATCTCTCTAATAGCTAGTGAAGCTGAACATTTTTTCATGTGTTTCTTGGTCATTTGTATTTCCTCTTCAGAGAACTGTCTTTTCATATCTTTTGCCCATTTTATAATTGGGCTGTCTGTACTATTGTCATTGAGTTGTAGGATTTCTTTGTATATGCAAGATATCAGTCTTTTGTCAGATACATGGTTTCCAAAAATTTTTTCCCATTGAGTTGGCTGCCTCTTTACCTTTTTGAGAAATTCCTTTGAGGTGCAGAAACTTCTAAGCTTGAGGAGTTCCCATTTATCTATTTTCTCTTTTGTTGCTTGTGCTTTGGGTGTAAAGTCTAGGAAGTGGCCTCCTAATACAAGGTCTTGAAGATGTTTTCCTACATTATCTTCTAGGAGTTTTATGGTACTTTCTTTTATATTGAGATCTTTGGTCCATTTTGAGTTAATTTTTGTGTAGGGGGTGAGGTAGGGGTCCTCTTTCATTCTTTTGGATATGGATATCCAACTCTCCCAGCCCCATTTGTTGAAAAGACCATTATGGCTCAGTTCGGTGACTTTGGGGGCCTTATCAAAGATCAGTCGGCCATAGATCTGAGGGTCTATCTCTGAATTCTCAATTCGATTCCATTGATCTATATGTCTATCTTTGTGCCAGTACCATGCTGTCTTGGCAACTGTGGCTTTATAATAAGCTTCAAAGTCAGGGAGTGTAAGTCCTCCCACTTCGTTTTTCTTTTTTAGAGTGTCTTTAGCAATTCGAGGCATCTTCCCTTTCCAAATAAATTTGATAACTAGCTTTTCCAAGTCTGCAAAGTAGGTTGTTGGAATTTTGATTGGGATTGCATTGAATCTGTAGATGAGTTTGGGTAGAATTGACATCTTAATGACATTTAGCCTTCCTATCCATGAACATGGAATATTTTTCCATCTTTTAAGGTCCCCTTCTATTTCTTTTAGTAGAGTTATGTAGTTTTCTTTGTATAGGTCTTTTACATCTTTGGTTAAGTTTATTCCTAGGTACTTGATTTTTTTAGTTGCTATTGAAAATGGTATCTTTTTCTTGAGTGTCTCTTCAGTTTGTTCATTTCTAGCATATAGAAACATTACTGACTTATGTGCATTAATCTTGTATCCCGCTACTTTGCTAAATTTGTTTATTAGCTCTAGTAGGTGTATCGTTGATTTCTCAGGGTTTTCTAGATATAAGATCATATCATCTGCAAACAATGACAGTTTTACTTCTTCTTTTCCAATTTGGATGCCTTTTCTTTCTTTGTCTTGCCGGATTGCCCTGGCTAGCACTTCCAGCACAATGTTGAATAACAGTGGTGACAGCGGGCATCCTTGTCTTGTTCCTGATCTTAGAGGGAAGGCTTTCAGTCTCTCACCATTGAGTACTATGCTGGCTGTGGGTTTTTCATATATGCTCTTTATCATGTTGAGGAAGTTTCCTTCAATTCCTACCTTTTGAAGTGTTTTTATCAAAAAGGGATGTTGGATTTTGTCAAATGCTTTTTCAGCATCTATTGAGATGATCAATTGATTTTTCCCTTTCGAGTTTTTAATGTGTTGTAATACATTGATTGTTTTTCTTATGTTGAACCATCCTTGCATGCCTGGAATGAACCCCACTTGGTCATGGTGTATGATTTTTTTAATGTGTCTTTGGATTCGATTTGCAAGTATTTTGTTGAGGATTTTTGCATCTATATTCATTAGGGAGATTGGCCGGTAGTTTTCCTTTTTTGTAGCATCTTTGCCTGGTTTTGGTATTAGATTGATGTTAGCTTCATAAAATGAGTTAGGTAGTGTTCCATTTTTTTCAATGTTTTGAAAGAGTTTGAGTAAGATTGGTGTCAGTTCTTTCTGGAAAGTTTGGTAGAATTCCCCTGTGAAGCCATCTGGCCCTGGGCATTTATTTGTGGGAAGATTTTTGATGACTGATTGGATCTCTTTGCTTGTGATGGGTTGGTTGAGGTCTTCTATTTCTTCTCTGGTCAGTCTAGGTTGTTCATATGTTTCCAGGAAATTGTCCATTTCTTCTACATTATCCAGTTTGTTGCCATACAGTTGTTCATAATATCCTCTTATAATTTTTTTAATTTCTTCAGGATCTGCAGTTATGTCACCTTTTTCATTCATTATTTTGTTTATATGGGTCTTCTCTCTTTTTGATTTTGTCAGTCTAGCTAGGGGCTTGTCAATCTTGTTGATCTTCTCAAAGAACCAACTTTTGGTGATATTTATCCTTTCTATTGTTTTTTTGTTCTCTATGTCATTTATTTCTGCTTTAATCCTTGTTATTTCTTTTCTTCTACTTGGTTTAGGATTGGTTTGCTGTTCATTTTCTAGCTTCTTCAGTTGATCCATTAGTTCTTTGATTTTGGCTCTTTCTTCCTTTTTAATATATGCGTTTAGTGCTATAAATTTCCCCCTTAGCACTGCTTTTGCTGCATCCCATAGGTTTTGGTATGTTGTGTTCTCATTTTCATTCGTCTCTATATATTTAGCAATTTCTCTTGCTATTTCTTCTTTAACCCACTGATTGTTTAGGAGTGTGTTGTTTAACCTCCAGGTATTTGTGAATTTTCTAAGTCTCTGATGGTTATTGACTTCTAATTGTATTCCATTGTGGTCAGAGAATGTGCTTTGAATAATTTCAATCTTTTTAAATTTATTGAGGCTTGTTTTATGTCCCAGCATATGATCTATTCTGGAGAAAGTTCCGTGAGCACTAGAAAAGTATGTGTATCCTGGTGATTTGGGATGTAATGTCCTGTAGATGTCTGTTAAATCTAATTCATTTATCAGATTGTTTAGGTTTTCAATTTCCTTATTGGTCTTCTGTCTGGTTGATCTATCTATAGGAGAGAGTGATGTGTTGAAGTCTCCCACAATTATTGTGGAAACATCAATTGCTTCCTTTAGTTTTGCCAATGTTTCTCTCATGTATTTTGTGGCACCTTGATTGGGTGCATAGACATTTACGATTGTTATTTCTTCTTGCTGAATTGCCCCTTTTATTAGTATGTAGTGGCCTTCTTTGTCTCTCAAAACATCCCTGCATTTGAAGTCTATTTTATCTGAGATTAATATTGCTACACCTGCTTTCTTTTGGCTGTAGCTTGCATGAAATATTTTTTTCCATCCTTTCACTTTCAATTTCTTTGTGTCCCTATGTCTAAGATGAGTCTCTTGTATGCAACATATTGATGGTTCATTTTTTTGATCCATTCTGCGAATCTATATCTTTTAATTGGGGAGTTTAATCCATTTACATTCAACGTTAAAAACCGTGAAGGCATTTCTTGAATCGGCCATCTTATCCTTTGGATTATGTTTGCCATATTTTTCCCTCTCTCTATTAATATCCTTTATTGTACCCATACCGAATCTCTTTAGTACTGAACCTTTCTCCAAGTCTCTCTGTCCTGTCTTTGTTTCTCTGTCTGTAGGGCTCCCTTTAGTATCTCCAGTAGGGCAGGTCTCTTGTTAGCAAATTCTCTCAGCATTTCTTTGTCTGTGAAAAATTTAAGCTCTCCCTCAAATTTGAAGGAGAGCTTTGCTGGATAAAGTATTCTTGGCTGGAAATTCCTCTCTCTCAGAATTTTAAATATATCATGCCATTGCCTTCTCGCCTCCATGGTGGCTGCTGAGTAGTCACTACTTAGTCTTATGCTGTTTCCTTTGTATGTGGTGAATTGCTTTTCTCTTGCTGCTTTCAGAACTTGCTCCTTCTCTTCTATGTTTGACAGTGTGATCAGTATATGTCTCGGAGTGGGTTTTTTTGGATTTATTCTATTTGGAGTTCGCTGAGCATTTATGATTTGTGTATTTATGTTGTTTAGAAGATTTGGGAAGTTTTCCCCAACAATTTCTTTGAATACTCTTCCTAGACCTTTACCTTTTTCTTCCCCTTCTGGGACACCAATGAGTCTTATATTCGGACGTTTCATATTATCTATCATATCCCTGAGGTCCATTTCGAGTTTTTCAATTTTTTTCCCCATTCTTTCTTTTATGCTTTCATTTTCCATTCTGTCATCTTCCAGGTCACTGATTCGTTGTTCAACTTCCTCTAGTCTTGTACTATGAGTGTCCAGAATCTTTTTAATTTGGTCAACAGTTTCTTTAATTTCCATAAGATCATCCATTTTTTTATTTAGTCTTGCAATGTCTTCTTTATGCTCTTCTAGGGTCTTCTTGATTTCCTTCATATCCCGTACTAGGGTCTCATTGTTCATCTTTAGTTCTTTGAGTAGCTGCTCTAGGTGTGTCTCTTCTGGTCTTTTGATTTGGGTGCTTGGGCTTGGGTTATCCATATCGTCTGGTTTTTTCATATGCTTTATAATTTTCTGTTGTTTTTGGCCTCGTGGCATTTGCTGTCCTTGATAGGGTTCTTTTAGGGTTTGTAGACCAGTTGAAGTCCTTATCTCTAATTTATCAGATCTACAGCTTCGTGGAGTACACTTTCTCTAACTAACCAGCAGGTGGCGTCCACGAGCCACCTGTTCTCCACAAGCCAGATCTCCCCTGCTTAGCCTTTTTGGTGAGTGGGGGAGTGAGTCTTGTGGGGCCCAATTGGTGTACCAAGCTTGCGTGTGTAGTTGGTGTTGCCTGCCCTGTATGTGGGGCGTGTTTCTCGGCAGTCGGGGAGGGGGGGTGGCCCTAACAATCAAATCTCCCTGATGATCCTAGAGTTTTAAAGCTACTGCAATAGTCTAATCCTTCAGTTCAGTCCTGCCACAGTTTGTCTCTGCCACTGACCCACAAGTCTTTGGTATTGGCGTATGGCTCCTGAGACTTGCAAGTGGGCCCCTCTTCCAGGCTGTGCACCCCGGGTCCTCTGTTGAGGGATGACTGTGCTATGTCACAGGTGAGTGCCGTCCCCCCAGGGCAGTTCTGGGCTGCTGGGCTGTGTTGGGAGGCTCCCAGTCTGCTCAAATGATGGCTGAATGAGGCTCTGTTAATTCACACTGCTCCCCCTTCCCAGCTCTGGGACATTCAGCTGAGGTTGCAGGGAAGGCTAATGTCCACGCCCAGTTTTGTGGTGTGTGCCTGTTATTTGAAGCACTTCCGTCACACTGGGTTGTCTGGGGCAGCTCTGGGCTATGGGGCTGGCGATGGGCAGGAGTGTTTCCTGTCCACCAGGATGGTGGCTGTGAGCGGACACCCCCCTTTTCTTGGGAAGTTGTGTTGTTTAGTGAATTTTCTCAGCCACTGGATTATTGCCTTTTGTCTCAGAGCTCTCTTAGTTCTGCTCTTGACTTGACGTGCCCAAATTTCAATTCTTTGAAGCTTTCTGTATTGAGCTTCTTAGAGTAATTGTTTTAGAAAAAGCAAAAAGGATTTAAAAAAAAAAAAAAAAAAAAAAAAAAAAAAAACAAACGGCCCTCCTCAGAGATCTAATGGGTTATTGAAATGCTAATAGACAAAGCAACCAGGGCCATTAAGGAAAGGTGCCCTGGGCAGAGAGATCAGCCTTGCTTCGGGATTTGCATATGCGCCTCAAGGCCTGATCTCCGCCCTTCCCCTTTCTGTGTTCACCAGAACTCCAAAAATCCTCTGCTTTTACTTTGGAGCTTCTCGTGTTGTTTTCCTTCTATGCCCGTCTCCTCTCTGCTGGGCTGGCTGCTCTCAGAGTCTCTGGTGTCTGGCCTCAGTCTATCTATGGTTGGAGTTTGAATCAGTAGAATGAGTTTCCGATGAGAGCAGCCACTGCAATTCTCCCTTCTCCTTCCTGGAGCTGACAGCCCCTCCTCCCCCGGGACTGAGCCTGGCAGGGAGGGGCGCGGGTCCCCTGGCCGCAAAAACTTACAGATTTCGCTGATCTCAGCAGTTCCACGTTTTCATGAGTGTTGTATGAAGTATGCCCAAAGACAGATTGCTCTGTGGTGTCCAGTCCACGCAGTTCCTGGCTTTTTACCTACTTTCCTGGAGGAGTAACTAAAACATACAGCTCACCAGTCTGCCATCTTGCCCCGCCTCTCTTTTTCACTTTAATTATTATTCTTGTTATTTTTGTGTGTGTGCTAATGAAGGTGTCAGGGATTGATTTAGGTGATGAATGTACAACTATGTAATGGTACTGTGAACAATCGAAAGTACGATTTGTTTTGTATGACTGCGTGGTATGTGAATATATCTCAATAAAATGAAGATTAAAAAAAAACAAAAAAACACAAGTTCTAGGAGACTGGTAGTGGTGGAAATTAAGAAATGATTACGTGGTAAGAAAGAGAAGGCAGGAAGCATAGGCCATTCTCAAGAATTCTGGGAGTGATAGGAAGCAGAGGGAATAAATAGTTTTCTGGACAATGTGATAAAATAAAGCAGTTTTTTTTTAGGAAGGAGGAACTTGGGATATGTTTTTGAGAGTTAGGAAATTCAACAATCATATGAAATACATTTCAAGATTCATTTTACCACTGGTGTGGTAAAAGGTCTCTGATAAGAAGGAAAAACTCAATTTAATATCCTAGATACTTCCCTAATTTAAAAAAAAATTGCTTTGATAGAATTTTCAAACCTATGCAGATTTAATAATTAGCATAATGGACTAAAAACTTGCTTTTGTGCTAGACTGGGTGTATTATATAATGAGTAAGCAATCATACTACTCACCTTATACTAACAGAATTCTTGCCTTCTATGTTCCTAATATGACATCATATTTAGGGAATTAAATATTTTACCAAATTAGTAACGTCCACCTGATTTCAGCCTTACCTGCTGGTCAAACATCCTATGTGCTCTTTGGCCCGACTCCAGATCCTCTTCTGAAAGTGACACCAAAGAGTCACCCCGTTCTTCACCAATGAAAGGGTGTCTGAGCTCTTTGGTGTTTGCAGAGTTTGCTTCTAGAGATGAGGAAGGCTTGCTTCCAATACCAGTTTCTCCTGTCAAGCCTTCTAGACTGAAACTGAACAGAGGGAACAAGAGTTAATTTGTTATATTTCTGAGTCTCAGGAAGGAATGAGGACAGAAATCCCTTTAGTTGTATCTCCCTTGCTTATTATATTATAGTATATTATTTCTTCATTACTTAGTAAAACTGTCTACAAGGGCACTGCACAAATGAGTATTATCTGCCCTTCTCACAGTTCTTGGTATGCTGAGGAAGAATTACACTTAGATTTTCTTACCTCATTCAACTTACACAAATGTTGAGCTTTCTAAAATTATTTTCTCAGATTTTTTTTTCAAGATACCCAAATGGACAGGGCATATTTATCTTCCTGGCCTTTTATATACTATATATGTGTTTTCTCTTGATTCGATGTAATCAGTCTTTGCCAGAAATCTCTCTCTGCTATGCCAAAGAATTAAACAGCATAGAGAAAATATCAGCATTAGTAACTTTGAGGAGGCAAGCAGGGAGACTTTCCTTGGTACCTATTAAGCTGACCTTTATACCTTCATATTCAACTACATTGTAGTTCATCTTTATTACTTTAAAGGTATGTTTCCACCAAAAGAAAACCCAAGTGCTACTCATGACCTTTATCATCTGTGCACACCTGGCCGAACAACTGCTCCATAGGTTTTCTGAGAATTGTTAGTTGCAGATAGGCACATATAATCCCTTGAAGGAAGAAAAGATGAAAAGCTAGTAAGTCTAAGAGTTTTACTTCTTGTTTTGACATAGGAAAAGGGGAAAAAAGAGCAAATTTAGGGTTTGGTATATTAAATAGGATCCACTGGATAAAGACTTTGTGGTTTGCCATTTCAAAAACATTTTCTGTAACCAGAAGGTTACAACCCCAATAAGCTTGTTCTAACCTCTTACAGAGAGAGGTTACTGATCTATTGATCTCCTTGGGGTTGTTAACTAGAATAATTTACATCTGTTACAACTGAATTAGAAACTTCTTTAAAATAAGCCAGATGTCAAAATATAGTTGTAGCTGACCATTTCCTCAGTTACAATAAGCTGGAACTGGATTTGACAGTATACTGAAGCTATTTAATTACCTCAGCTCAGGGAAAACTGTACAGCTAATTGCTACAAATAAGTTAATGTATGCTAGTCCAGAAGGGTTTGTATTTGCTTTTTTTTTTTTTTTTTTTTTTGTAAATTATTTATTGTGAACTGAGGACATATGCTTCTAATTTCTCCAACTGGTAAATTAAGCAATGGGTTTGATTTTCCTATTTCAGTATGACAATAGAAATCATGACTAACTACAAGTAAATGTCTCTGTAAAACTCATTTTCAATACTAGGGATAAGAGGGGCTAAGTGAATAAAAAATGTAGTTTTTTATGGTGAATTATTTTTTGAAAAGCCTGAGGAAACCAGATCTAGTCTTACCACAAAATCTAATGCTGAAAATGTTTTAGCACTTAAATCTGGCTGCTCAGCTGAGAGAATATGAAATGATGAGCAATCTCTGTGAATTTTGAATTTAAATAGATTGATGGATTTGGAAGCATAATAGAAATAAATCCATCTTATTAGTTTCCTTGCTTCTCTCATTGTTTTCCTCCAAATTCCTAGGATCTGGGAATTAAGACAAGAGACCAAAACAGAGAGGGAAGTGGTCTATCATGCCACGAAGACAAACCTTGCAGAAAACACCGAATATACAGCCACCTGAGGCAATGCTTCATGGCATACCATCTGACCCCCAGGTTCCTCTCCTTCAGTTGGGTTAGAGACATCCAGAGCAAAGGCAAGTGAACACTGTGCTCACAGACAAAGCAGGCTGCCTGTATGCATTCCAGCCACAAAAAAAGCCAGTTCCAAGCCAAAAGCCCAGGTGCCGTATTTTATGGTTTCCCCCTTTGGTGGCTAGACACGCAAATGATACCATACCTTCTGCAATTAAAGTCAGCACTCAGGGCAGCAGAGTATTGCACACCAGAGGGACACCAGCTCATACTGGGGATGACATCAAAGGCAGAAATAGAAACGGAGGGAGAAAAGAGGAAACAGGGATGGGGTTATTGGGTTTTAAAAGAAAGGGTATAGGTCAGAGAAGATGGATATATTTAATCATCAAAAAAACCCTTGGGAATGTAACATTGCTTTAGAACTTAGAAAAAAACTAGAACAAGAAGCAGGGCAGCTTAGAATTGTTCTATAGATGTCTATATAGATAATGTGTTGGAAATGACTATGTGAGCTCTTTATAGGATAAACAGTCCAACCTGAAACCCATTCCTTCCAGAGAATCCTTGGCAAAAAGACCACCCCTTGTCTTCCTTTTGAGCCATTCTCAAAGAGGTGTTTTGACCCATACTACTGGGGACAATCTTTCACCAAGCCTACCACTCCCAGCCACCACTACACAGTATCTCTAACCCCTTACCCTAAAAGTTACAATGACAAGCTATATGGGGAGGGCTCACTAAGTCATCACGTTTTTTCCTTAGGCTTCCATTAGTGAAAACATATCCATCTAAACCAGACAATTCATAAGTCCAATCAACACTCACATCCATCTTCAAACCCTACTCACTGGGCTCTTATGCTAAAGATAAAGCATATAACAATGGTCACATTTCCTTGTATTTTAATAATAATGAAGGGGTTTATTTCTTAAAAAAAAAAAAAAAAAAAGAAAAAAAAAGAAAACAACCAGAAAAAAAAAAGGAATTTGATGTATCTTTTAAATATCAGGTTTGTATCCATTTGCCCCAAAAGAAAGAAAAGGTCCTCACAGAGAGGTCAGTGATTATCTACTTCTTTGACTCTCTCACCATTGATAGCTATTCTCAAACAGCGGGGACAGAAAATCTGGGATTGGAAATGCTAAGGAGATACAGCTCAAGAAATAACCAATTCACAATACCAGGTGCTCTGTGAGGGGAACTACATAGAGAAGTCAGGATTTTGGATCATCAAAAGCTATCATTAAATTTAGCTGCTCCTATTTGGACCTGAAAGTTCTAAGTAATATGCCTTTGTTTTCAGAAGGGGGGTAAAAAACAGAAATTGTGGACAAGAGTAAAACCACTTAGCTCCCTCCTGAATCTGTATACCTCAAAAAGTCTATCTTGAATATCAATAGACATTGAATACCTCTGTTTTGTTGACAAGTGAGGTTTTTGGCAGAGGAAAAGAAGCAAGGGAAATGGTGTGACAATACAGGAGCTACACTTATGGCTCTTCTGAAAGTAAATCTTTAAAATAAAATTATTTTAAAATAATTTAAACAGGATAAATATTTTAAATAGGATTAAATTAATGTAAAGTTCACAAATGCAAAAGCAGAAAGTAGAAATACAGTTGAGAGATGTCCCTAGTCTCCTATGCAGAATCAGGCCGATTTATAATTTACTTATGTGAATAGAAGCAAGTCTTCATATATTTTACAAACACACAGAAGTCAGAAACTAATTCTCTGAAACTATTAACTTGGTTTTTAAATATACAAAACTGTTAAAAAAAATAGGCATATTCACCTAAATATCAATTTCTTATTAAAAACAGAATGTGGCAAATCAAATAACTGATTACACATCACCAAACCATCATTTATAAAAACAATCTCCTACAGATTTGAGCATCACTTTTACTCTCAGAAATGACAGTGATGTGGAAAAATGGGAGGAAGTTATGGTGAGGAGAAGGAAGAGCTACACAGAGACAGAAAGAGTCATAACACCTTTTCTAAGGATCCCAGAAGGAAGTTACAGATGGTTCAAACAGTCTCTGTCCTTACTTGTAGTAGAAAGCTCCTTTCACAAATAAGAGTTTTTGTGTTTTTTTTTTTTAAATACGTTTTTGAGGTATACAAATATCTTCATGTTGCTCATCACACTTTTCACATTTGAATACAGAATGAGACAAGACCTATTCTTGAACGCCCTTGCCTACAGTAACATGTAATATCCCTGGGAATGACAGTGTCTAGCTTTTTAAAAGCTTCTTCGAAAGTTCCCCTTTCATTTCTTTCTCACAGTCAAGAGTAGTTTTGAGAATAGCCTAATTTCTAAATTAGTGTTAGTAATATTTAATGATTCTTTGGCTTTATTTTGAGATTTAGGAAGCTCTAGATTTCTTTTTAAACAAACACCCCTTTTTTGTATTACTTGTTGGAATTTTCAATTATACTAGTTAAGACGATACAAATTTTTAAATTACACATCGTGTTCTTCCTACAGAAATTTAAAGGTGAAAGTATAAACTGGGATTATTTATGACAGCTCTGTCTATATACTAACTTGGTCTGCATCCAGCAACTTGTCATCTTCACCCTGTCATCAAGTGCATGTATTCAATAAGTTCATATTCAAGAGTTTTAATGGAGACCCAGACATACATTTACAAAGGTTTTAGGTACCTTCTACCAAAAAAGGCTAAAAAACTGGCATTTACCAACTTGTTTCACTGAAGAGCAACTTAATCAGAGTTATGATAGTCTGAGATTCATGTGAATATTTCAATCTGAGCTTGGTTTTGTGCCTAAAATCTGAAATTAAAGGAAGCATTCATGTGAAAATAGGAAAGATGACTGTTTGCCCCTTCTCAACAAACAGCTTCAGCATGTAGTTAAAAATAGCTCTCTACAAATGTCTAACATGAGAGGCTAAGAGTAATATGACAATCATTTTTGGATTTCTTAATATTTTTCCAAACAATGAAAGAAAAGGTCACTACAGACTTCTGGACTATAAAAGTAAAACAAACTCAGTATTTGGAAATTTCAAAGCAAACTGGCACTTTCTGACTGGAAATTACTTCTCAGCTGATAAATCACTTATTTTTAGCTCTAAAATTTCACCTTGTAAAAAAGTAATTAAGGAATTAAAAACAGAGGGCCCCTGAGAGGTCAGTTTATGCCCCTTACTTGCTCTAAGGAATGACTACATCAACAAGGGAGTGGAAATTGCCAGGTGGCCTAGGAAAAAACTCTTTCACTACATTATTAAAGCATGTGTTAGAAATATTTTAGGGCCTGCACACACACATGCAAATATTTTTGGTTTTTCTTTTTTTTCTGAGGAGAGAAATAAAAGTACTCCCCAGAGTCTACCAGATAGGCTACAACATGGATAATTCTTTGAATTCTCCTAGAGAGAGTTGGCTGAGAACCTGTTATCAAAATTATCTAAATACCAGTATGCACAGGACGGAAAAAGTATTTTCTGTTTTGAAAAAAATAAAATAAGAAAAAAACTTCAGATTTAAGAAACCATTTCATATTGAATGGGCACCAGCAATTAATAAGTAACTATTTTATTTGCCTGAAATAAATACATTATTTTAAAATAGAGCATCTAATCATGAATTAAGCAGAATGAGATGATTGTTAGTACATGCTCAGAGGCAACATGGTTAGTCAAGTTTGTGAACTCTGTACCTTCTCCTATGAATGGGAGGTCTCCCGATAACATCCCCAAGAATTCGCATTGAACTGAAAATGAATGGTGGAAGAGGTCAGTGTTGCAGGTGAAACAAATGGCACTATATGAAACATACAGATGACATGATGGAAGAGAGAGAACCCCCACAGAGAAATAGCATAGGAAATAAGGGAATGAAAGGAAGTGGACTAAGAAAAATATCAGAACCAAAAAGGCCTGAGAATTTCTGTGGAGCACTACTTTGCTTCCTCTTTGCTCCACAAAGTTAATCAGATGATAATCAATGAAGTTTATCAGATTTTAAAAGTAAAAAACACTCAACATGTGTGAGATCAGAAAAAAAAAATTGCCATTCAAAATTTTTAAAGGATTTTAACACTTTAAAATTCAGTTTCACTACATTCATATAATACTATAAGAATGAGTCAAACTAATTAAAGTGGTAATGAAAACCCAACTCTCATTCCATTATCTCCAGCGGTATTATTAGGATGGAGATATTAGGTATCCTGATACACCAAATCCAAATATGAGATTCCATGATATTATATAGGTTGAAAATATAAATAACTTAGATGATAGGGTCTAGTTTCAGGTCAGTCTTTAGAACACCATGTAGTCTTGGGCAAATCATTAAATCTGAGCTTCAGTTTCCTCATCTGAAATCAAAGTCAGGGCAAAGGGATCTGTGGTGCGTTATAAAGAAAAATGGATTGTGCACGAATAAGCCCCGTTTCCTTGACACTGCTGTCATCAAGGACATGGATGTCTTGTCAAGGAGCTTCCCTTGCCTCAGGAAGAGAATTCTGGCTGTAGGGATCATTCCCCATCATCTTATTGTTCTCATTGGGGTGAATGCTAAAAACAAAATGTACAGCATGAATAAAGCAGGGAAGGAAAGCTTTTAGACACCGCTTTTCATATAATCCAGGATTTCAAAGATATATTAAAACTCCCTAGCTGGCAGAGCACACTGCTTATTTTTACAGTTAGCATCCTGAACCCTACCACAGAATAATATGGATTCACAGAATTCCATGACTAAGAGACCAGAAACCTGGATTCTAGTGACCTTGGGTAAGTGATTTAACCTGTCTGCACCAATCTTCTCACCTGTAAAAACGGGGATAGTATCACTTGACTCATAGGGAGGACTGAAAAATTATACAAGGTAATCCGTTATTAAAGGACTCTGAAAAGATTAGTCAATTAAGAAGTGTAAGGAATCACTGTGAACTCCTTGAAGGCAGGGGCTTCATCATGTTTGGAACCTAGAACAGTGCCTGGCTTATTATGGGTTCTCAATATGTTTGCTTAATAAAAGAATAAATGAATGCATATAATTAGATTATGTGACAAATTTTGAGCTAGAAGATCATTAAGGAAGTCCAGGAATTAAAACAAATTGAGAAATTGCTGCAGCTGAGTTGTTTAAATCAATTGTTTTAAAAGAGGAGTGGGGGACAGCAACTGTCAGCCTAGCTACTTAGATGCTTTTCCTCATTAAAAGAACAGTTTTGAAGTAAGCACACCCTTGTGAAGTACCATAGACATCATGGCACTCTGCTCTTTAGGGCTAAAACCACCTACTTGAATTCATCTACGCAGCCAATGGCCTGTATTGAAGCCATATTCAACTTAACTTCTTGTAGCCTGCCCCCAAACTGAAGAACTAAGACTGGTCACACTGAAGAAAGTCCCAAAGATCACAGGATTCACGGGAAAATAGAAACTATGTAATAATATGCAATGATTTTTATGTTTTCTTGAGGATTAAAATTCTGATAATTTAGGCTTTGTCAAAACTTTCTGCATTAGAAACCAATGGCTTTAATTCTTGTGAAGCACTTTCAAAACCTAAGACATGTTCAGACTAAAACATTTTATGTTTATTTCTTAAATCAAAATTTTTATCTGGTAAGAATAAATGTTACCATTTATTAAACACCTACTATATGGCAAACATACTTCACTTTATTATTGCAAATACTCTGAAAGGTAAGAATTTTACTGGTGAGAAAATTAAAGCTCAGTGGGGTCAAGGAACTTGCCCAAGGTCATCTATATGTTAAGTTATATAGAGCTGGAGTTTGAACATAGGTTTTCCTGATTCCAAAGCCCATATTCTTTCTTCTATACCATGGCATAAACTAAAATCTTTACCAACTATAACACCAAACCAAAAACTTTTCAAAAGTAAGCAGACACTGAGAGACTGAACACACAGCCATCCATCTCACCTCCGGTGGTTCATTTCTGCATCACTGGCTGCATTCTTCCCAGGACCCCAGCTGTGCCTTCGGAAAGGGGACAGCGAGCGCATGGAGCTCCTCAGGACAGAGCAGTTTGCAGGCACTTCAGTGATGCTGTCCATCTCCTCCTCTTCCATTTCACCTGAGCCAGCAGGTTCACTCTCACTCTCTCGACCCTCCGCTCCCACCCCGTGGCTGTAGAAGCCATCAAGGCTTTGCTGGTCTTTGCCCCTATTCAAATTTGAAATTGGGGGGAGGGACACATCACTGCCATGAGAAGAATGCCGATCCAGGGAAGCTGTATCTTCGGTGGAAGAACTGGATCCGGTGATATCACAGACCAACTGCTCCTCCTCAGGCTATAATGGAGAAAAAAAGCAGATATGGTTTAAAATGGTAGCACCAAGCAGATACCTGTTATTACAGATCAAGCCAATGGCTTCATAATGGGTCTGAGATGGGTATGATAACCATTTGGCTTCCAGACACAAACTTTTTTTTTCTTTAAAAGCATGATCAAAGTTAGATTCAAATCCCTATAGTTGCCAGTGAAAGAATGGTGTATCCTTTTTCTACCCTCTCATATTAGTTCAGCTGGAAGTGCATCTTTTTTTCTTTCCTACAGAGCAAAAAAAATCTAACTAGGTTCAGTTCTTGCAGTCAGTGCCATCAACTGAAATGAAAGGAACCCATCTGTCTTTGGGGTTTCTGCTGCATGAAAACTCTAAATTCTTATCATATTAGGTCTAAGTTTTTTCACAAGTCTCAAATGAAAACAAGGTGCTCTCCTTGGATACAATTAATGTGCCACTGTTCATCTTCTACAAGCAAGTCGATGTTTGTTTTTAGTGGCCTTTTGAGAAATGCAGAGTAGCTTATGACTCTACCTAAAGCTTGCCACAAATACCTAAATGGAAGAAACTTGTTCCTGTTTCTCAATTCACTAAAGACTGGCTGAGGATTAGCAAGCCAAATGACCTAAAATGATCAATTCTGACAATAAAGTTATGATGACTTTTCCCTGGCCAATCTCTAGAACTTAACAGGAATTGTGCAATTTTGGTCCCAGCAGCCTGATGTTCCCTACTTGCCGAAAGACACCAAAACATATAATTTGATGGATGGGGGAAGATAAGCTTCATACTGTCCAACAGACCAAAGATAAATACAAGTGTCTAAGAGATGTAAAGACAAATAACATCATGAGGTCACTCTCAGTTACAGATGTGGGCCCTGCCTTATCTTCACCTTATACAATCACTGGATAGGGAGCAGGGGAATAGGGAAAGGCATTTTGTGATTTTTTTTTTCTTCCTAGTATTTTCTTAATTAGCCAGTCAACGCAATGTTTTAATTAAGAGCGAAGAAACTTATAGTCCTTAGCGAAAAACAAGAAAAAACATGAGACTTAATGATCTCTTTCAGTTTTGGAATACAGAACAAACCCAATATAAGAAGAAAGTCTCTTTAACAATGCAATATAACACATCAGAAACACGCCATCTTCTAAGAGCATTCTTTATACTTTTGCATTGGATCTCACCAGCTAATACGATACATATTTTTTCACTCTGCAGGACCCAGTTTCTTAGGTTAACTGCTTTTTAAATGATGCGTGAGGGATGCGAGAGAGAGAGAAGATGCAAAGGATCACTAGACAGGTCAGGAAGCTGAGGCACAAACTGTCTAATGGAGTCTCCTGAGTGCACAGGCAGCGAGTGACTGCTTCAAGATGTGAATCCAGGTTGATTTCAACTAAGATTGTTCTATTCGGTTATCTCAATTATCTCTACAAAGCCCTATAAGGATGAAATCTCAGAGTTAGTAATCAAAAATGTCCTCAAAATAAAATTGTTTCACCAAGTAAATTCTTGGAAGGTAGCTATGATTATTAACTTTATTTTCATTTATTTCTAAGGGGTAGTTATTATTTTAAAACAAAATTATTGACTTGTCTTTGCAAGTTGATGGATTGAACCTGGGTATCCAAAAGGGTTCCTACCCATGGGGCTGCTCTCCATAGAGAGGGAAAAATGTAAATGGTCATGAATATCCATCCACTTTAGAGAACATTTCCAGGATGTCTTAGCTTTCTAAATTTCTAATTCTTAACAACTGAGAGACACATAGAATGGACATCAATAAAACAAAATGTCACAAACCTTTTCTAAAACACACATGAAAGGCTTGAAGGAAAACAAAGCTCTGAGTTAAAGTTTCCATTTATCTTTGATATGTTTTTATTAGAAGTCACTTCTTCCCCTTTTGGAAATGACTCCCTGACAGGAGGCTAGGCATTTCTTCACTCTGGCATCCAGTCTTGGAAAGACATCACCTGGAACAAAGTCCCTGCTATCTCTCTGGATACTGACCTGAACTTATAAATCAAGTATCCACCCTTTCATCAAGATATTAAAAGAGAATGAAAAAAACTTTGGTGGCTTGTAAATCAACTGTAAATCAAGGGATATGGGATACTCATGACCTTTCTATACAGGTCTGTGATTGTAAACAAGTCACTTTTTGACTTCACCTTCCTATCAAGGATGAAAGACTTAAATAAAGGATCTTTAGGTATCAAGAGGTTACAAATTAATACAAGGCCTATTGAAAGGTGTTAACTGGCTAGTCAAGTCATGGATAATAGAGGAAAGAAGAAAATCAGTGTTTTTAGAATTCCGAATTTTAAAAAACTGTTTTGAACTTTTGAAATTCCTTTCTCATCTTTGATTCTATTAGTGCTTAGAGAGTTATTCTAAAAAGGAGATGTGACACCTACTATTTCCTCCCTTCTCCCCTGAGTACCAAATTTTGGAGATGATGTTTTCCCATTCATATATTAGAAAGAAAGAAAAAAAAAAGTTATGGCTTTTTAGTAACCACAAAGAAAATACTGGAGAACATGCAAGCTTATAGAGACAGTAGTTACAGTACAGGTTGCCCAAGATAGGGTCATGGGGAGTTAATGCATAATGGTTCTAGGATTAGTGTTTGGGGAGATGGAAAAGTTTCAGTAATGGAAAATGATGAGGGTATCGTAATGTGGTGAATATGATTAATCTCACTGAAAGTATGCTTGGGAGTGGTTGAGATGAGAAAGTTTATGTTCCCACAGTTAAAAAAAAACAATAAAAAGAAAGAGTAACTAAAGAGACAACGACAATTACATGCAATACATGATCCTGAATAGGATCTAGCAAAGTGGGGATGGGCGCGTGGGGGTGGGGGGCACAAAAGGCTCAAAGGGATATTACTGGGACATTTGAAAAAACTGGAATATAGACTGTAAGCTTTATATTGAGGTTAAATTTCTTGAACTTGATAAATGCATGTAAAGTGCTTACATAAGTGAATATCCTTGTTCTTAGGAAATGTACATGTCAGGATTAAGTGTTTATAAAGTATGATGAATACAACTTACACTCAAGTATTCAGAAAATGTATTGACAGATATACAGACAAAAAGATAATAGATGGATAGATAGAATAACATGGCAAATGTGGCAAAATATTAAAATCAGTGGATCTGAGGGTTTATATTATTTTTGTAATTGTCTTGTACGTTTGAAAGTATTTGAAAATAAAAAATTAAAGAAAAAGTTATGCCTACAATACACAACACAATAATCCAAAAAGAAAAAAGAAATTAAAAAAAAAACAAAAAAACAAAACCAAAAAACCAAAAACCAAAAAAACCCACAAAAAACAGGGGTGGTGTGTGTGTGGGGGTGGGGGGTGGGAGGGGTGGATCCTGAAGCTCCTTTCAAGAGTTATGTGTCAGTCTTTTTTAGACAAATCTTTTACATTAAAATGTTTGCTAATTAAATTATTTTAAAGGATGGCGGCATGGGCATCAGCTTAAGATATTTGATTCACATGGAATCAAAACTAGGTGGTATTTCAAGTCTTATAAGCAGATTGCCAAGACATAATTCCCTGCCCGAACGCAAGTATTTTTTCCCCTCAACATTCTGCTATAAGCAAACTTTGGTTTTCAGGTTGAAAGATTGAGTTAGAACATAAAAGATGCTCAACATCATTAGCCAGTAGGAAAATGCAAATCAAAACTACAAGATACCACTTGTATCTCAAGTGCTAAAATAAATACCATAAAATGGGTTGGCTTAACAACAGGAATTTATTGGCTCACAGTTTTAAGGTTAGGAGAAGTCCAAAACTGAGGTGTCAGCAAGGCGATGCTTTCTCTCCAAAGACTATGGCATTCTGAGGCTGGCTGCTATAAATCCTAGGGGTTCCATGGTGATGTCCTTCGTCTCCTTTCTCTTCTGGATTCTAGCTTCTCCCTGTGGCATTTTCCCCCCATGTCCGACCTAGTAATACTGGATTAAGGCCCACCCTCATTCAATTTGAGCACATCTTAACCACGAAGGGTTGAATATAAGTTACCAGAAAAAACAAACAAATAAAAAAAACACAGAATTATACAACACAGTGAATACTAATGTAAACTATGGGATATAGTTAATAGCATAATTATAACAACACTGTTTCATCAGTTTTAACAAAGGTATCACATTAATGCAAAATATTAATAATAGGGAAAAACTGCTTGCGATGAGGGGCTATATAGGAATCTGTACTTTACATGTGACTTACCTGTAAACCTAACAACTGCTCTAATAAAAAATTTAAAAAACAGAATCTTTAAAATCCTTTGGATAAGTGAAAATTCAAAAGTTTTAAAACTAAATAAAATATGAAATAAAAACTGATAAAGTAACCTGTATGTTGATAGAGGTTTGGGTTACAAAGGTGAAGAAAAAGTCATTGAATAGTACCCTTGAAAATGTGTATTTCATTGTACCTAAGCGAAGAAGGGAGAGGGTGAGAGGGATGAGGAGGGGATGGGAGGGGAGGTGGAAGGGGAGGGGAAGGGAGAAAGAAAAAAAGAACCACCTTACTACAGACAAAAAGTGAACTCTAAATCTTAAGGGGGGAAGTGTGCCGGTATCTGTAACTTCTAAAACATTTTTTTTTTTAATCAGAGAAACTGTAGGTTTACAGAAAAATCATGTAAAAAATACAGTGTTGCATGTAACTCCCCCTCCAATTTTGAACACTTTGCACTAGTGTGGTACCTTTGTTACAACTGATGAAAGAGTATTATAATTGCACTGTTAACTATAGTTCATAGTTAACATTAGGGTTTATGTTTTTCCCAATATACCACCCTATTATTAGTAACTTGCCTTAGTGTGAAATATTTGTTATAATTCATGTAAGAACATTTTTATAATTGTACTATTAACCATAATTCATCGTTTACAATAGTTTACTGTGTTGTATAATCCTATGTTTTATCTTTTAATTTTTGTTCTAGTAACATATACATGACCTAAAATTTCCCCTTTTAAGCACACTGACATGTATAATTCAGTGCTGTTAATCACAGTCACAATGTTGTGCTACCATTACCACCATCCATTTCCAAAACTTTACAGTCAACCCAAATAGAATTTCTGTACAAATTAACTCCCCATTCATTACCCTAACCCAGCCCCTATAACCTATATTCTAGATTCTAACTCTATGAATTTGCTCATTCTAATTATTTCACATCAGTGAGATCATACACTATTTGCCCTATTGTGCCTGGCTCATTTTACTCAATGTGATTTTCAAGGTTCATCCATGTAGTCACATGAACATGAACTAGAACTTCATTCTTTTTCAATGCTGAATAACATTCATTGTATGTATATACCACATTTTGGTTATCCATTCTTTGGTTGATGGATACTTGGGTCGCTTCCATCTTTTGGCAATTGTGAATAATGCTGCTATATCAGTTTGCAAATATCTGTTCTAATCTGTTTTCTAAGGAACTGCCAAACTGTCCTCAAAGCAGCTGCACCATTTTACATTTCCAACAGCAATGAATGAGTTCCTATTTCTCCACATCCTCTCCAACACTTGTAATTTTTTTTTCTTTTTTTTTTAATAGTAGCCATTCTAATGGCTAGAATGTGAAATGGTATCTCATGTTTTTGATTTGCATTTCACTAATGGGTAATGATGATGAGCATCTTTTCATGTGCTTTGTGGCCATTTGGATATCCTCTTGGGAGAAATGTCTATTCAAAGCTTTTGCCCATTTTTAAAATTGGATTGTCTTTTTATCGTTAAGTTGCATATTTTTTATATTCTGGAAATTAAACCCTTATTGGATATGTGATTTCCAAATATTTTCTCCCATTGTGTAGGCTGTCTTTTCACTTTTGTGATAAAGTCCTTTGAAGCACAAAAGTTTTTAATTTTGATGAGGTCCCATTTATCTATTTTTTTCTTTTGTTGTTTGTGCTTTGGGTATAAAGTCTAAGAAACCATTGCCTAATACAAGATCCTGAAGATGTTTCCGTACATTTTCTTCTAGGAGCTTTATAGTCCTGTACTTATATTTTTAAGTATTTGATTCATTTTGAGTTAATTTTTGTATATGGTGTGAGACAGGGGTCCTTCTTCATTCTTTTGCATATGGATATCCAGTTCTCCCAGGACCATTTGTTGAAGAGACTGTTCTTTCCCAATTGAGCGTACTTGGCATCCTTGTCAAAAATCAATTTGCCATAGATATGAAGGTCTATTTCTGAACTCTCAATTAGATTCCAATAATCTATATGTCTATCCTTGTGACAGTAACATGCTGTTTTGACAAATGTAGCTTTGTAGTAAACTTTAAAGTTAGGAAATGTGAATCCTCCAACTTTGCTCTTCTTTTCCAAGAAGGTTTTGGCTAGTCAGGGCCCCCTACCCTTCCAAATAAATTTTATAATTGGCTTTTCCATTTCTGCGAAGTAGGCTGTTGAGATTTGATTGGTACTGTGTTGAATCTGTAGATCAATTTGGGTAGAACTGACATCTTAACAACATTCAATCTTCCAATCTATGAGCATGAAACGTCCTTCCATTTATATAGATCACCTCTGATTTCTTTTAGCAAAGTCTTATAGTTTTCAGTGTATAAGTCCTTTACATTCTTGGTTAAATTTATTCCTAGATATTTGATTTTTTTTTTTTTACTTGCTATTGTAAATGGAATTTTTTTCGATTTCCTCCTCAGATTGCTCATTACTAGTTAATAAAACGCAACTGATTTTTGTGTGTTGTCTTGTACCCCACCACTTTGCTGAATTCATTTATTAGCTCTGTTAGCTTTGTTGTAGATTTTTCGGGTCTTTGTGTATATACAGGATCACGGTGTCTGCAAAGAGGGAAAGTTTTACTTCTTCCTTTCCAATATGGTTGCCTTTTATTTCTTTTTCTTTCCTATTTGCTCTGGCTAGAACTTCTAGCACAATGTTGAATAACAGTGGTGATGGTGGGCATCTTGTCTTGTTCTGATATTAGAGGCAAGCTTTCAGTCTTTCACTGAGTATGATGTTAACTGTGGGTTTTTCACAGATGCCCTCTATCATGTTGAGGAAGAAGTTTCCTTCTATTCCTATTTTTCTAAGTGTTTATTTTTTATTTTTTAAAGCAAGTTTATTGAGATATACTCACACACCATACAATCCATCCAAAGTATACAATGAGTGCTTCACAGTATCATCACAGTTGGGCATTCATTGCCACAATCAATTTTAGAACATTTTCATTACTCTGAAAAAAACCCACAATGTCTCATAACCCTTATCCCTCCCTATTACTAACCCTTAAGAGCATTGGTGTGGTACATTTGTTACTGTTGATGAAAAATATTATAATATTACCATATAACCTATAGTTTGTATAGGTGCATTTTCCCCATATACCACTCTATTATTAACTCCTTGTAATAGTGATGTACATTTGTTCTAGTTCATGAAAGAACATTTTTTATATTTGTACAATTAATCACTGCCATCATCCACCAGAGGGATCACTGTGTCATACAGTACCATGTTTTATCCTCTACTTTTCCTTCTAGTGACATACATGACTCTAAACTTCCTTTCAAGTTCCTGTTAAAACTCTTCTTTGGCACTGGGTTCATGAGTACTTCCCTTCCAGGTGTTTTAATCAACAAAGGGTGCTGGACTTTGTCAAATGCCTTTTCTGCATCAGTTGAGATAATCATGTGGATTTTTCCCTCTATTTTGTTAATGTGGTATATTACATCTATTGATTTTTTGTAACTTATTTTCAAATGCTCCCAAGAAATTCAATGGATGGATGGGTGGCAGAGGAATGCATAGATACATAACAAACTAAATATAAAAAGTTAATTGTAGAATCTAGGTGGTGCGTATATGGGTATTCACTGCACAATTCAATTTTACATGCTTTTCAGAAAGTTTATAATGAACTGTTGGGGGGAAATGCCTGATTAGCTTTCTTGACCATAGATACACTATGTAGCTATATCTTCTATAGAGAGAGGTATAAACATTAAATATACTATATATAGAAATCTAAAAACCTTTGCACACTGTATGATTTCTTATGACCACACCTGAAGGAATCATGCTAATTTTGCCAAAATACTAGTCCTTTTATTTTCATTTATTTGCCAAGCATTTATTTATTATTATTATGTTATATACAAAGCACTCTGCTATGTGCCTTGGAAAACAGTAGTTCACATGTTAAGCACCTAATGTATGCTAATCACTTAATCTGTCATGTGCAACACTTTAAGAATCTTGAGTATTATCTGACAATATTCTATTTCATGGTTCTGAAATTCTATTAATTTCAGTATTTGTGCAAATAAAAAATTATAATTTTTCTAATTTGGATTCTGTAAACATATCCTAGAAGGTTAAGAAAGGAAAGGTAACTTTTTGGCTTGGAGGCAAACTACAGCATATGAAAGAAAGGGTGTTCATGTAAGGTATAGTATCTTAGGGGCGTTACTTTTTTTAACCAATTTATCCAATTTTGGACACTTCATAACTTGAAGCAAAAACAAGTGTAAGGGTTTGATTTACTACTCTTTGGAAAAGAGGTTAGGAACTATGAATATTTTCTGTAGCCATCAATTATCCTTTTGGATAATAGGGTCTTACAGATCACATGCATTTTATGGTCACACTTTCTCACTTCACTAGAGTCAAAAAACATCCCAAGAATTCTTCTCACTCTAAAAACAAAATCTGAATTTTATGATGTTGATCTAAGGAAAAGAGAGACTTTAAGAACTAGTAAATATTCATAAGAAGAAACATGAAGCTTCTAACACTCAAAAGCCTCAAAATCACATTGATCAGAAGGCATACTGAATGGATATAGAAGGTTAAAATGGAAAGTCCATGATAAACGGTGCAGGCTGTTCGAGTGCTCTGTGAGGCCAGAATTACAGGAACGGCTGCAGGAAGTGACCTAACACACCATTCATGGTTCACAGAAAAGGACGTTGCAGTGCTCTGCCTACAGACTATTTTGTAGAGAAGGGTGGAGAGGAGAGTTAGACCCTGGGAAGAAACTCTAGGACCTTCTGACATTTCACAGCACACATTGTGTGACTGACCACTGAGGAAGACTTTTGAGGAAGCAGCCAATGGTCTGTCTGCCACTGCCATGCTTCTAAGGAAATCACTGGCTTTAAGTATTTGGAGATTCAGAGCAAAATAACAGTACACAAACAACGTTTTAGAGTCAGACCAACCTAGGTACTAATCCCAACTGTGTTACTTACCAGCTGAGGCACTTTGGGTAAACTACTTCACTAGTCAGAACTGCCATTTACTCAGGGATATAATGAGGATAAAATCACCCAACTTGCAAGGTTACTGGGAGTATGAAATGGGATCATACATGTAAAAAATTCAGTCTGGCACCTAGCATACAGTAAGGACCTTTTAAATATTAGTTTTTCTCTCTTCTTTTCCTTTCTTTTGCATGCCTTTGGTTTTATTAAAGCTAAATTTATTGCAAAGCCTCTCCTAGTCAAAAACAACTTTGGTAGGGTGGAAATGCTAAGAGGATAAAACCCTCTTGATTTCATCCCAGGCCATTTAGACATTCTTGTGCACGTACGAAAGGTGAAAGTGCATCCATTAATTTCTGATTTCCCTAGGCACTCTGGTGTGACATGTAGGTAAATATTTATTTGGGGAGTAGGCTTCAATTTTTAAAAATTTTATCTTTCTTGTCATCCTGAAAGAACAGCCAAATCTAGCACAGGCCAAAGTTTTTGACAGACTGAATAACAAGGCAAAATGTAGGAACTTGTAATTCTCTTTAGCCAGGAAAACCATTCAATTCAGTGACCATGACTGATATCATTATGCAGAGATGGGTAACCTCCAGGGACAAACTCTCACACACCTGAGAGGTAGTGAGCATGTATTTCCAACAGAAGACTCATCAATTTTTTAAAAACTTTTTATTATGAAAATTTTCATACATCCCCATGTATCCATGACCCAGTGTCAGTGACTTTCAAGATCTCATTTTAAAGCTGGAACTTAGGGACATCATTTAATCTATTTATATCAGACAAAAGCAATGTGTTTTTAGAGACATGTACCTTCAAAATGGTACTCCCCTCGGGTATTGTAAGAGACCTTTAGAAGTCTTTAGAATGAAAACCTCAAAATCAGAGTGGAAATCACCCAGATTCTGATAATAAGAAAAATAATAAAATCACATTACTTTCCCTCTTCCTAAACAGTTTCAGAGAAAGGCAGATCTTTCCCGATGTGTGGATTTTTTACTTTACAGAATTCCTGAGTCAATTCACTGCAAGTAACCATAATAGAAATCTTTAAGTTTCCACCATAAATTGTTTCAAGGACTTCTAGAAGACAATGAGCTCAAGAAAAAGCAATAAGGTAGAAAAGGGTTAGGGAAGGCCAAATGGAAGCATAAAGGCCACTGGTCAAAAATGAAAGGAAGTCACTGAGGTACAGTCACAGAGGCTTAGATATGCTCTAGACCAGAATTCTAGAACATTAAGCCTCTATCGTTATGTCACAACTTTTAAACACAGCACCATCACACTATCTTGGATAACTCAATTACCCACAACACCACGGCTCTCACCATTTTCTCCAAAGTCATCATAAAATGAGAGGGAGCATTTTTCTTCACAGTTGCCGCAGTATTTCTGTCCTTCACCCCTTACTAAAAAGAAAACCACTTGTGGCATATAATTGAGTACTACTATTTGCTGTCTCTGCTATGGAAAAACCCTCTAATTCTTCTTAAAGAGACAAAACAGAACTCATTGCAACTAGATACAAAAACAAGCAAAAGAAAACAAGTCGCCCCCATTCCCCACCTCCTTAAACACAGTCCCAAATTACAAGCAAACACGAGGTGATTCATGTGCAAGGGCTATTCACTAAGAGGGTTTGGGTTCCCTAGCAGAGACCTAGAAAGTTCCAATTAAGCAGGCTATATGAGAGGGGTGATATGACGAAGTACAGCAGCAAGCTTCAGGCCTAAACACATTAATCAGAAACAACTCTGGTTACTTTATACCATTGACATCATATAATCTGAGCTGCAGTCCCTTCCTGCCCACTGAAGAGTGTTCACTGTCATCTAACTACAGGAACTTCCATTTCTTTCAGCTTCAACATGAGCTTCAAAATCTGTTAACCAGCAATGATTTTGCAGAAACTAAAGCAAACAATAACTTTCTATTAAAAAAAAAAGGCCCCCAACAATCTGGAGTTTCCTTCTCCAAAAGGGAACATTTTACACTCCCATCAGATCATGTGAGAGCCTGGCTGGGACCCTGCAAGGCTGGGTGGACCACCCCTTACCAGCAAGAGTCACATATTGAGGCAATACCTTTGAGAAGATTATGCTGTCCATTTCATCACTGGGTGAATGAAAGAGGTCACATTCACTCCCAGATTCTCTTTTCAGTGCACCTTGTGATGAGGCACACTCTCTGCCCAGACCAACATCTAGGAAGTTCTCACACTCTGAAAAAGAAAATTATGCAACCAATACTTAAAAAAAAAAAAAATTAATTCCATTTCTCTTCACCTCAGCAAATGACCTTTTAAATTGTGTTACCTTTTTTTTAATATTAAGATGATATAAAGGACATATTGTCAAATTAGTAGCTTTCAGTTCTGATACCCCTATTCTAGACTGATAGTTACCACAGTATATCTAGAAGTTTGCCATGCACTCCATAGGTACAGAAAGATAAAATGTTCACTTAGAATCATAATTACACCTATATTTAAGTATCTAAGTATTCTCCTCCTGGCACTGCACACAAACCCCCCTCCCCCCTCTTTCTTTTTCCACCATAAAGTCCATTATTAGGAAGCTATGTGACAGGGCTTGTGGCTAATCTCTGTTTTAAGACTAAGTCTTTCTGGCAACTTGTTACTTTATGAAAATATGGAATAAAAGGCAAAGGGGGCATATCTAAAACATTTATCAGTGTACTGAACTTAAGGGTTCTATTGAATAGTAACAAAAATATAATTAACGTTTCCTATCTTAAATAGATATATTGGAGGAATAATGCACTGAAGTAGACAAATGTATCATCTAGGATCTTTTTTCGTCCAATTACTAGTACAGGGACAATGGTGAACCAGAGGGAGTGGGTCTTGACAGAAATATTACAACAGTACATCAAAGATTCCTAAAAACATAGTATCTTGAAATTAGCAAGGTATTTAACCCATTCTCTCCTACTAATTTTGTGGACAAAAGGGACAAGTGACTGGAAAGCAACAGAGTTAAAAAGAGTTATAGATGGTGAAACCAAGAAATCCAAAGAGTCAAATAGTGGTAGGATGTTACTCTCCTTCAAGAATAGTCTCCATTCTAGTGAAGACTTTAATGTGTGATATGAACAGACATATATGCATGCTTATCAAATCTGCAGGTGACACTAACTGATGAGGGGCAGAATAGATAACTTGGCTACTTAGAAGTTGATGAGGCCTCCACCTGGTGACTTTAGATGAAAGAAAATTTAAGAGGAGCTGTCAATGAAAGGTGATTGTAAAACAAAACAAAACAAAGCACACACACACATACTCTCAAAACCAAAAAACCTCAGAAAACCAAAAAACCAGTACTTGTAAGGAATTTATTTGTTCCGAGATGTCTTATCAATGAGAACACTGAGAAACAGAAAGGCATGCGTGTCAAACACTTGAGATATATATATATATCTTGTGGAGGAGTTTGAAGAAATTTTGCTTACAAAGTGTTGTCAAATGAGGAAGCGTGAATAGAATAGCTCTGCGCTGTACCAGAAGGCAGAACAAGTCCAGCGAGGGGAAACTGCAGAGCTTCACTGTAACAGGGCTTGTGGACAACAGGATGGGCAGCCTCACAAAGTGATATGTCACTTTACCAGAAAGGGTGGAGCAGAGACTGAATGATTATATCAAGATGTTTCAGAAAAGTTTGTCTACATAGAGGGCGAAGATGTGGATTGGACTAGGTAGTCTCCAATGATTCTTTTCATTCTCAGATTCTATGCTTGGACAACAGAGACATGTATACACATGCATGCCATGTGAGTGCAAGCGTGTGTGTCAAAAGATAATGGGAAGAAATTTTCTAATTTAAGTTAATTAATAAATTAACAATTGATACTTAATATAATTATCTACCCTGGATCAGCTGGGTAGCTTAGACAAAGGGGCCAAGGGTGTACTGCTTCAGAATAGGTCATGAGTCAACTGTTAATAAAATAACCTTTTCTATTAGTTAGACATTTGGCTAGGCTGGGTACAAGGAGTATCCAAATGACAAAAGACATTTATTGTTTGTATGTGTTGGGGGAGGGGGTTTACATTCTTGTGGGAAAAATGGACGTGTTAAAGGAAAATTTCAAGACAGAAGAATACAAAGCATGCAATAAGAAGTGAGGTAGGGCAGTGGATTAATCTGAAACAGTAAATTTAAGTAAACACTTCAGTTAAAAAAAAGATCCTAGTCCATTTCAGTCTTGGTCCAAACTACTTGACTGTGTTATTTCAACGGGAATGGCTCTGCGTTTAAAAGACTGGAAATCTTATGTATGTACTAACCTGGGTGGAGTTGGTAGGTGTGAATTTTCTACTCCTTCTCCTTTCCCCACTTGGAAAAACCAAAAACTCCATTGCATCTTTGAGAGGAAAAGAGGGGCTGGCCAAGAAAAGGAAGGGCTGTCACAGCCACTACACTGAGTTGCTGGCTGTCCAGCTGGCAGTCTAACAGACCACATTCAAATTCCAGACTGGAAAACAAACCAGCTCAGAGACATTCTAATGGAAAATTCACAGGGAACATCAGATTCAGCCTTGGTAGGAATACCTCACCCAGAAAACAAATCCAAGCTAGTGCTACGAGGGACCACAAACCAAGTATGGAATAAGAAGAGTCTGCAGTGTGAGAATGTTGACTGCTGGAGCAGGGAGGAGGGAAGTGTGTGAAAAAAGGGATCAGGGAGAGAGAAGGACCTTAAGCCATTGGGGGTGGAGGGGTAGCTAAAGGCAAAGCTAATCCACACCCATGTCACAAGAGCTGTTAAGCAATCTTTCCTTTCTTCCTGCATGCCCCCTTCCTAATGAAGAAGGCAGCATATCAAGTTGTGAACAAGAGCAAAAAGCATAGGTTTTAGAGTTAGACTGATCTGGCTTAAATCTAGGTCTGAATAATTAGCAGAAAGATCCCAGACAAATAGCAATTTAATCCCTCTGTGACTCAGTTTCCATACCAGTGAAATGGGATAATTTGTACCTTCCTATAAGAGTCGTGGTACAGTTAGAAATAATATATACACAATATAATCAGAATTCTGCCCTCAGCACACAGCAGGAATGTGATAAATGTACCTAATAAGGATTCATTATCCCACAAAGAGTGATTCAACAAGTATCCGTGATGATAAGACTTTGAAGGTGGGCATAGCAGGAAACGATCCTACTTTATAAGCCATAGCATATATAATAATCTATCTGTATCTTTTGTGTACCAAGCTATTAGTTTTTAAAACTAGTAGAAGGTGTACTCTCTAAGATGTTATCTAGTCACTTGTGTTTAAAATAACATACTATATATATATAGGAAAACAAATGGCAGTACCCACTGGGCTTTGCTCATCCTAATCCTCCAATCTTGTATTTATTCAGTATTGAAGAGCATACCAAGAAATTTTAAAAGATATAATATTATTTGCTCTAATGCTATTGTTCTTGAGCATGTATTTGTGAAGGAAAACAAAGAAAACCGCAAGACTGTGAAGACCTACCATTCATAATCAACTGTGCCTCAAATCAAAATCTCAGGTCTGAAATAGAGATACATAATCCAGATCTTCATTTTTTTTTTTTTTAAATTGGGCTTCAAAAAAAAAAAATCACTTTAAAAATTATATGAAATAGCTTGGGCTTTTGAGTTGGAGTATGGGTAGGGGTGTGGAGGGAGTCTAAAAAATCCAAGATTATGTCCTGTGTGGAAAATGTTGAGAGGTTCAAAATTCATTTCTTTAGATGAGTTAATTAAACAACCATGTCTGGAGATACTTTCTATGAATATTCAAATTGCGAGATAACCTCATTTAACCTTTACATGGCAAAAAGTTTTACTGCTTGAATGGTTGGGAGTAATTATATTTTTAGAAACAGCCCCAGTTTAAGGAACCAAAATATAGAAAGTGGTATACTTTTTTTTTTTTTTTTTTTTTTTTAATCATCATTTTATTGAGATATATTCACATACCACGCAGTCATACAAAACAAATTGTACTTTCGATTGTTTACAGTACCATTACATAGTTGTACATTCATCACCTAAATCAATCCCTGACACCTTCATTAGCACACACACAAAAATAACAAGAATAATAATTAGAGTGAAAAAGAGCAATTGAAGTAAAAAAGAACACTGGGTACCTTTGTCTGTTTGTTTCCTTCCCCTACTTTTCTACACATCCATCCATAAACTAGACAAAGTGGTGTTTGGTCCTTATGGCTTTCCCAATCCCATTGTCACCCCTCATAAGCTACATTTTTATACAACTGTCTTCGAGATTCATGGGTTCTGGGTTGTAGTTTGATAGTTTCAGGTATCCACCACCAGCTACCCCAATTCTTTAGAACCTAAAAAGGGTTGTCTAAAGTGTGCATAAGAGTGCCCACCAGAGTGACCTCTCGGCTCCTTTTGGAATCTCTCTGCCACTGAAGCTCATTTCATTTCCTTTCACATCCCCCTTTTGGTCAAGAAGATGTTCTCCGTCCCACGGTGCCAGGTCTACATTCCTCCCTGGGAGTCATATTAGAAAGTGGTATACTTTTTAAGTAGAAGATTCCAGGGGGTTGGATGGGGGAAGTGTCAGCTAAATCTGTTAACAGTCAATCAGATGAAGTATGGAGACCCCAAACACAAAAATAGCAAAATAACATCATTTACCAAACAGTTTCTCCAGTTGCTCCAAGGCAAAAACAGAGAAAAATACTTTTCGTATTAGTTTTCGAAACGTTTGTAGTAAAGTCAGAGGGTTGAGAGTCAGAAGGAAATCTCTCTGGAGATTGAGGATTTGAACAGTTTGTCATTAAAAGCAGGGAAGGTAAACAGAGGTTGTGTTGGGTTAAGACTCAAGAGCCCAGTATACAAATCACCAGTGTTCACTTAGCAGCTGTAGTTCCAGGCACAGGAATTCACAATTACTCACTACGGCATCCTTACAACACCCTCCAAATGAGGCAAGCTTGTAACACATTCCAGACAGGAGACAGAACACACACAGGCATTAGGGAACATACCTTATGCCACAGTGAGCTAATGGCTGAACCTGGGTTAAAAGTTGGGAATCCTAACTAACCATAAGTTCTGTACTGTGTCATTAACATGCAAGGTCTTAAGAATAACTTTTATTTCTAATACCTCATGGGTGCTCAAGGAAAGACTCAATTTCTGACCATACTTCCACAGTGTAATGGTTCTCAACTATGGCTATGCAGCAGAGTAACCAAAGCACCTTTTAAAGATTCAGATGCCCAGGCCAAACCCCAGCTCAATTAAATTGGAATCTCTTGGAGTAGGACCCAGGCATCTGTACATGTTGAAAGCTTCCCAGACAAGTCCAATGTGCAGACAAAATTGACAATGACAGCTTTAGTCCTTAATAATATATATTCATAGTTTTACCAGATGAAAAAACCTATGTCATATGTATATGCACCACCCAGATGCATTCACAGATGAATCATAAAGCAACATCTAGAAGCCTGTTCCCACTAAAATGAAATTTAGGTAATTGCATATGCTCACCTTCAATTCTGAGACAAAATGCCTACAAACCCAAATTACATATGCCCCTTCCTCTGATTTACTGCATAACATGGTAAAGAAAGGACACATCTCCATGTCAAAAATCATCTGTTTAATTAGAGTAGAAATATGGCTCCAGGAAATGAACATTTTTGGATGCAGTTTTCCAAACAAATTGCAAGCTGGAAAATCTTTGCTTACCTGGGCTCTGCTTGGGAGCCAAAAGAGACGCTGCATCAGGGCACGGCTCTATTGTACACCAGCTTTCTTGGTTTATCTGAAGGGGTAAAAAAAAACAAACAGATTGAGTTTCTGACAGTGAAACAATGTGGGATGATTTTATAACTGCTGCAAATGTACCTAATACATCAACATTATTTTTTTTCTTTAATATTTTATTGTAACGTGGGTAAAATTATGTCAAGAAAGAAAACTTTTCACAATACAATAAAGGCAACCAGTGTCAGTTAAGGCTCTAAAGAGCTCAATAAAAGATAGGCATGCAAAAACAACAGAAAAAGATATACAAACAGGAAGGCCATGGTACAGGCCAAGAGCAGAATTTTAAAAAAAAGTTAGCAGATTAAACTGACCGAATATTAAAATATGCATTTAATGTCATGGCTGACAAGTTGCTTTTTTTAAAAACAGCAAAACAAAAATAATTCCTATTTAGTCAGAAACTACTATAGTCCAGGTATCATATTAAGATTTGACACGTTATCTCATTTAATCCCCATAATTGCTACATAAAATTTGTGTTATCTCTATCAATAGGAATTAAAGAGGGACATCATGCAGATTCTACAGACACTGAAAGGATAGTAAAGGAATATTATGAACAATTTTATGATAATATTTTCAACAAGTTAGATAAAATGGACACATTCTATGAAAGAAAGAACTACCAAAACTCATTCAAGAACACACAGATAACCTGAATAGCCTTATCTTATTAAAGACATTGAATTCACATAGTTTAAAACTTTCCTACAAGGAAAACTCCAGGCCAGATGGCTTTCGTGGTGAACTCTACCAAACATTTAAGGAAGAAATCATACCTATTCTACACAAACGCTTACACAGTAAATAGAAGAGGAGAGAACAGCACACAGCCTATTTTATGACACCTAGCATTCACCCCGATACCAAAACCAGACAAAGACACTATAAGAAAACTACAGTATATTACCTCTCATGAACAAAGATGCACAGACTGTGTAAAAATTTTAGGAAATTGAACCCAGCAATATATAAAAAAGATAAAAACACGATGACCAAGTGGAGTTAACCCCAGGAATGTGAAGTTTAGAATTCAAAACATTAATATATTAGACCAAAATTCCCACAACCAAATGATTATAAGTAGATGCAGAAAAAGAGTATGTCAAAATTTAACATCCATTCAGAATAAAAGTCTTAGAAAACTAGGAGCAGAAAGGAAATTCCTGAAACTGATAAAGGGCATCTATGACAAATCTATAGCTAATATCATATTTACTGGTGAAAGATTAAATGCGTTCACTCTGAGATCAAGAACAAGGCCAAAATGTCCACTTTTATCCAAGATTGTACTGGAGGTGCTAGCCAGTGCAATAAAGCAGAAAAGGAAATAAGACGAATACAGAGTGGAAAGGAAAAAGTAAAACTATTTGCAGATGGCTTTACTGCTTATGTAGAAAATCCTAAGGAATCTACAAAATTGCTACCAGAACTTGTGAGTTTAACAAGGATGCAGGATACAAACTCAATATACAAAAACAATGGTATTTTTTATACTAGCAGTGACTAACTAGAAATTAAAATTAAAAGCAAAAGCAAAAGCAATGCCATTTACAATAGCTCCAAAAATATATAAAATAACTAGGGATAAATTTAAGAAAATAGGGTCAAGTCCTACCCTGTACTCTGAAAACTACAATACACTGTTGAAAAGAATTAAAGCAGCCACAATCAAAACTCCAGAAGAATTTTTTGTAGATATTGACAAGTTCATTCTTAAATTACATGGAAATACAAAGGATCTAGAATTTTCAAAACAATTTTGAAAAAGAACAAAATTGTACCACTTTCACTACTTGATTTCAAGACTTACTATGAAGCTACACTGATCAAGCCAGTATGGCACTGTTGTAAAGAAAGACACATAGATCAATGGAACAGAAAAGAGTCCACAAATCTCAAGATGTGATCCATTGATTTTTGACAAAGATGCTAAGGTTATGAGGAAAAGAATAGTCTTTGAACAAGTGGTCCTGGAAACTTGATTATCCATATGCAACAAAAATAAAACATTACCATCCCTACTACCACCACCACCACCACCACCACCACCACCACCACAATATCCCTCAAACCTTATATCACAACATCTATAAAAATTAACTTGAAATAGATTATATATAGATATAAATGTTAAAAGTAAAACCATTAAACTTCAAAAGGAAAACACAGGCATTTTTGTGAACTTGGGTTATGCAAAGATTTCTTAGATAGGACACATGAGAAAGCATGGAAAAACAGAAAAATGTGACATGAAAACTAAAATGTTTGCTCCTCATTTTCGAAAATGAAAGGGCAAACCACAGAGTGAGAGAAAGTATTTCCATAATACACACTGATGGGCTGATATCCAGAACTTAAAACAAAAACAAAAACAAAACAAAACAAGACCCTCTTACAATGCATTAATAAGACAACTAACTTCACTGTAAAAATAGGCAAAAGATTAGAATAGACACTTCATCCAAGAAGATATATGAATGGTAAATAAATACAGAAAAAGCTATCCAACATTAATCATCAGGGAAATGCAAATTAAAACCACAACGAGATACCACTGCAATGAGATTAAAATTAAAAAGGACTGATAATAACAAGTGTTGATGAAGATGTGGAGCAACTGAAACACTGGTATGTTGCTGGCAGAATGCAAAACACACACAATTTACCTACAATACAGCAATCCCACTCAATGGGTATTTACACACAAAAAATTAAAACATATCTTCAAACAAAGACTTATACTGGAATGTTCATAGCAGCTTAATTTGTAATTACCCCAAAATGGAAACGGCCAGGTTGCCAACAACTGATGAAATTACAGTATGTCCATAAAATGCAATAGATTCAGCAAGAAAAAGGAATGAACTACTAAAACATGCAACAAAATGAATGAGTCACAAGAGCGTAATGCTAAGTAAAAGGAAAAGCCAACTGTATGGTTCCACCTATATGAAATTCTGGAAAAGGCAAAACTGTACTCTCAGATACTGGAGGAGGAGACTGACTACAAGGGGACAGGAGGGAATTACTGGAGAGATTTTACCGTGATTGTGGTAGTGATTACACAACTTAAAAATATGTCAAAACGCATCAAACTGTAAACTGAAAATTGATTTTTATTGTATGTAAATTATACCTCCATAAAGCTGGAAAAAAATACACCCACAAAAGAGAAGTATGAAATTAAAAGAAACTGTAGACCAGAGGAGGCGGGGCAAGATGGAGGATTGGTGAGCTGTATGTTTTAGTTACTCCTCCAGGAAAGTAGGTAGAAAGCCAGGAACTGAATGGACTGGACACCGCAGAGCAATCTGTCTTTGGGCATAGTTCATACAACACTCATGAACACGTCAAACTGCTGAGATCAGCAAAATCTGTAAGTTTTTGCAGCCGGGGACCCGCGCCCCTCCCTGCCAGGCTCAGTCCCGTGGGAGGAGGGGCCGTCCACGCTGGGAAGGCGAAGGGAGAACTGCAGTGGCGGCTCTTATCGGAAACTCATTCTACTGATCCAAACTCCAACCACAGATAGACTGAGACCAGACACCAGAGAATCTGAGGGCAGCCAGCCGAGCACAGAGGAGAAAGGCATAGCAAAAAACAGCACGAAAAACTCCAAAATAAAAGCAGAGGATTTTGAACATAGAAAGGGGAAGGGCAGAGCTCAGGCCCTGAGGCACATATGCAAATCCTGAAGAAAAGCTGATCTCTCTGCCCTGTGGACCTTTCCTTAATGGCCCTAATTGCTTTGTCTCTTAGCATTTCAATAACCCATTAGATCTATGAGGAGGGCTCTCTTTTTTTTTTTTTTTTAATATCTTTTTTTCTTTTTCTAAAACAATTATTCTAAGAAGCCCAATACAGAAAGCCTCAAAGACTTGCAATTTGGGCAAGTCAAGATAAGAGCAGAACTAAGAGAGCTCTGAGGCAAAAGGCAATAATCCAGTGGCTGAGAAAATTCACTGACCACCACAACTTCCCAAGGAAAGGGGGGTGTCCGCTCACAACCATCATCCTGCTGGACAGGAAACACTCCTGCCCATCGCCAGCCCCATAGCCCAGAGTTGCCCCAGACAACCCAGTGTGACGGAAGTGCTTCAAATAACAGGCACACACCACAAAACTGGGCATGGACATTAGCCTTCCCTGCACCCTCAGCTGGTTGTCCCAGAGTTGGGAAGGTGGAGCAGTGTGAATTAACAAAGCCCCATTCAGCCATCATTTCAGCAGACTGGGAGCCTCCTTACACAGCCCAGCAGCCCAGAACCGCCCTGGGGGGATGGCACTCACCTGTGACATAGCACAGTCCTCCCGCAACAGAGAACCAGGGGGTGCATGGCCTGGAAGAGAGACCCACTAGTAAGTCTCAGCAGCCATACGCCAATACCAAGGACTTGTGGGTCAGTGGCAGAGACAAACTGTGGCAGGACTGAACTGAAGGATTAGACTATTGCAGCAGCTTTAAAACTCCAGGAACACCAGGGAAATTTGATTGTTAGAACCACCTCCCCTCCCTGACCGCCCAGACAACACGCCCCATATACAGGGCAGGCAACACCAACTACACATGCAAGCTTGGTACACCAATTGGACCCCACAAGACTCACTCCCCGACTCACCACAAAGGCAAAGCAGGGGAGAACTGGCTTGTGGAGAACACGTGGCTCGTGGATGCCACCTGCTGGTTAGTTAGAGAAAGTGTAATCCATGAAGCTGTAGATCTCATAAATTAGAGATAAGGACTTCAATTGGTCTACAAATCCTAAAAGAAACCTATCAAGTTAAGCAAATGCCAAGAGGCCAAAAACAACAGAAAATTATAAAGCATATGAAAAAACCACACGACATGGATAACCCAAGCCCAAGCACCCAAATCAACAGATAAGAAGAGACACAGTACCCAGAGCAACTAATCAAAGAACTAAAGATGAACAATGAGACCACAGTACAGGATACAAAGGATATCAAGAAGACCCTAGAAGAGCATAAAGAAGACATTGTAAGACTAAATAAAAAAAAATAGATGATCTTATGGAAATTAAAGAAACTGTTGACCAAATTAAAAAGATTCTGGACACTCATAGTACAAGACTAGAGGAAGCTGAACGACGAATCAGTGACCTGGAAGATGACAGAATGGAAAATGAAAGCACAAAAGAAAGAATGGGGAAAAAAATCGAAAAAATCGAAATGGACCTCAGGGATATGATAGATAATATAAAACATCCAAATATAAGACTTATTGGTGTTCCAGAAGGGGAAGAAAAGGGTAGAGGTCCAGGAAGAGTATTCAAAGAAATTGTTGGGGAAAACTTCCTAAATCTTCTAAACAACATAAATACACAAATCATAAATGCCCAGCGAACTCCAAATAGAATAAATCCAAATAAACCCACTCCGAGACATATTCTGATCACACTGTCAAACATGGAAGAGAAGGAGCAAGTTCTGAAAGCAGCAAGAGAAAAGCAATTCACCACATACAAAGGAAACAGCATAAGACTAAGTAGTGACTACTCAGCAGCCACCATGGAGGCGAGAAGGCAGTGGCACGATATATTTAGAATTCTGAGTGAGAAAAGTTTCCAACCAAGAATACTTTATCCAGCAAAGCTCTCCTTCAAACTTGAGGGAGAGCTTAAATTTTTCACAGACAAACAAATGCTGAGAGAATTTGCTAACAAGAGACCTGCCCTACTGGAGATATTAAAGGAAGCCCTACAGACAGAGAAACAAAGAAAGGACAGACAGACTGGGAGAAAGGTTCAGTACTAAAGAGATTTGGTATGGGTACATTAAAGGATATTAATAGAGAGAGGGGAAAAATATATATGACAAACATAAACCAAAGGATAAGATGGCTGATTCAAGAAATGCCTTCACGATTATAACGTTGAATGTAAACAGATTAAACTCACCAATTAAAAGACGTAGATTCACAGAATGGATTAAAAAAAAGGAACCATCAATATGTTGCATACAAGAGACTCATCTTAGACACAGGGACACAAAGAAACTGAAAGTGAAAGGATGGAACAAAATATTTCATGCAAGCTACAGCCAAAAGAAAGCAGGTGTAGCAATATTAATCTCAGATAAAACAGACTTTAAATGCAGGGACGTTTTGAGAGACAAAGAAGGCCACTACATACTAATAAAAGGGGCAATTCAACAAAAAGAAATAACAACCATAACTGTCTATGCACCCAATCAAGGTGCCACAAAATACATGAGAGAAACACTGGCAAAACTAAAGGAAGTAATTGATGTTTCCACAATAATTGTGGGAGACTTCAACACATCACTCTCTCCTACAGACAGATCAACCAGACAGAAGACCAATAAGGAAACTGAAAACCTAAACAATCTGATAAATGAATTAGATTTAACAGATATATACAGAACATTACATCCCAAATCACCAGGATACACATACTTCTCTAGTGCTCACAGACCTTTCTCCAGAATAGATCATATGCTGGGACATAAAACAAGGCTCAATAAATTTAAAAAGATTGAAATTATTCAAGGCACATTCTCTGACCACAATGGAATACAATTAGAAGTCAATAACCATCAGAGACTTAGAAAATTCACAAACACCTGGAAGTTAGACAACACACTCCTAAACAATCAGTGGGTTAAAGAAGAAATAGCAAGAGAAATTGCTAAATATATAGAGACAAATGAAAATGAGAACACAACATACCAAAACCTATGGGATGCAGCAAAACCAGTACTGAGGGGGAAATTTATGGCACTAAACGCATATATTAAAAAGGAAGAAAGACCCAAAATCAAAGAACTAATGGATCAACTGAAGAAGCTAGAAAATGAACAGCAAACCAATCCTAAACCAAGTAGAAGAAAAGAAATAACAAGGATTAAAGCAGAAATAAATGACATAGAGAACAAAAAAACAATAGAGAGGATAAATATCACCAAAACTTGGTTCTTTGAGAAGATCAACAAGATTGACAAGCCCCTAGCTCGAATGACAAAATCAAAAAGAGAGAAGACCCATATAAACAAAATAATGAATGAAAAAGGTGACATAACTGCAGATCCTGAAGAAATTAAAAAAATTATAAGAGGATACTATGAACAACTGTATGGCAACAAACTGGATAATGTAGAGGAAATGGACAATTTCCTGGAAACATATGAACAACCTAGACTGACCAGAGAAGAAATAGAAGACCTCAACCAACCCATCACAAGCAGAGATCCAATCAGTCATCAAAAAGCTTCCCACAAATAAATGCCCAGGGCCAGATGGCTTCACAGGGGAATTCTACCAAACTTTCCAGAAAGAACTGACACCAATCTTACTCAAACTCTTTCAAAACATTGAAGAAAATGGAACACTACCTAACTCATTTTATGAAGCTAACATCAATCTAATACCAAAACCAGGCAAAGATGCTACAAAAAAGGAAAACTACCGGCCAATATCCCTAATCAATATACATGCAAAAATCCTCAACAAAATACTTGCAAATCGAATCCAAAGACACATTAAAAAAATCATACACCATGACCAAGTGGGGTTCATTCCAGGCATGCAAGGATGGTTCAACATAAGAAAATCAATCAATGTATTACAACACATTAACAAGTCAAAAGGGAATAATCAATTGATCATCTCAATAGATGCTGAAAAAGCATTTGACAAAATCCAACATCCCTTTTTGATAAAAACACTTCAAAAGGTAGGAATTGAAGGAAACTTCCTCAATATGATAAAGAGCATATATGAAAAACCCACAGCCAGCATAGTACTCAATGGTGAGAGACTGAAAGCCTTCCCTCTAAGATCAGGAACAAGACAAGGATGCCCACTGTCACCACTGTTATTCAACATTGTGCTGGAAGTGCTAGCCAGGGCAATCCGGCAAGACAAAGAAATAAAAGGCATCCAAATTGGAAAAGAAGAAGTAAAACTGTCATTGTTTGCAGATGATATGATCTTATATCTAGAAAACCCTGAGAAATCGATGATACAGCTACTAGAGCTAATAAACAAATTTAGCAAAGTAGCGGGATACAAGATTAATGCACATAAGTCAGTAATGTTTCTATATGCTAGAAATGAACAAACTGAAGAGACACTCAAGAAAAAGATACCATTTTCAATAGCAACTAACAAAATCAAGTACCTAGGAATAAACTTAACCAAAGATGTAAAAGACCTATACAAAGAAAACTACATAACTCTACTAAAAGAAATAGAAGGGGACCTTAAAAGATGGAAAAATATTCCATGTTCTTGGATAGGAAGGCTAAATGTCATTAAGATGTCAATTCTACCCAAACTCATCTACAGATTCAATGCAATCCCAATCAAAATTCCAACAACCTACTTTGCAGACTTGGAAAAGCTAGTTATCAAATTTATTTGGAAAGGGAAGATGCCTCGAATTGCTAAAGACACTCTAAAAAAGAAAAACGAAGTGGGAGGACTTACACTCCCTGACTTTGAAGCTTATTATAAAGCCACAGTTGCCAAAACAGCATGGTACTGGCACAAAGATAGACATATAGATCAATGGAATCGAATTGAGAATTCAGAGATAGACCCTCAGATCTATGGCCGACTGATCTTTGATAAGGCCCCCAAAGTCAATGAACTGGGTCATAGTGGTCTTTTCAACTAATGGGGCTGGGAGAGTTGGATATCCATATCCAAAAGAATGAAAGAGGACCCTTACCTCACCCTCTACACAAAAATTAACTCAAAATGGACCAAAGATCTCAATATAAAAGAAAGTACCATGAAACTCCTAGAAGATAATGTAGGAAAACATCTTCAAGACCTTGTATTAGGCGGACACTTCCTAGACTTTACACCCAAAGCACAAGCAACAAAAGAGAAAATAGATAAATGGGAACTCCTCAAGCTTAGAAGTTTCTGCACCTCAAAGGAATTTCTCAAAAAGGTAAAGAGGCAGCCAACTCAATGGGAAAAAATTTTTGGAAACCATGTATCTGACAAAAGACTGATATCTTGCATATATAAAGAAATCCTACAACTCAATGACAATAGTACAGACAGCCCAATTATAAAATGGGCAAAAGATATGAAAAGACAGTTCTCTGAAGAGGAAATACAAATGGCCAAGAAACACATGAAAAAATGTTCAGCTTCACTAGCTATTAGAGAGATGCAAATTAAGACCACAATGAGATACCATCTAACACCGGTTAGAATGGCTGCCATTAAACAAACAGGAAACTACAAATGCTGGAGGGGATGTGGAGAAACTGGAACTCTTATTCATTGTTGGTGGGACTGTATAATGGTTCAGCCACTCTGGAAGTCAGTCTGGCAGTTCCTTAGAAAACTAGATACAGAGTTACCATTCGATCCAGCGACTGCACTTCTCGGTATATACCCGGAAGATCAGAAAGCAGTGACACAAACAGATATCTGCACACCAGTGTTCATAGCAGCATTATTCACAATTGCCAAGAGATGGAAACAACCCAAATGCCCTTCAACAGATGAGTGGATAAATAAAATGTGGTATATATGCACGATGGAATACTAAGCGGCAGTAAGAAGGAACGATCTCATGAAACATATGACAACATGGATGAACCTTGAAGACATAATGCTGAGCAAAATAAGCCAGGCACAAAAAGACAAATATTATATGCTACCACTAATGTGAACTTTGAAAAATGTAAAACAAATGGTTTATAATGTAGAATGTAGGGGAACTAGCAATAGAGAACAATTAAGGAAGGGGGAACAATAATCCAAGAAGAACAGATAAGCTATTTAACGTTCTGGGGATGCCCAGGAATGACTATGGTCTGTTAATTTCTGATGGATATAGTAGGAACAAGTTCACAGAAATGTTGCTATATTAGGTAACTTTCTTGGGGTAAAGTAGGAACATGTTAGAAGATAAGCAGTTATCTTAGGTTAGTTGTCTTTTTCTTATTCCCTTGTTACGGTCTCTTTGAAATGTTCGTTTATTGTATGTTTGTTTTCTTTTTAACTTTTTTTTCATACAGTTGATTTAAAAAAGAAGGGAAAGTTAAAAAAAAAAAAAAAAGAAAAACAAGGGAAAAAAAAAGATGTAGTGCCCCCTTGAGGAGCCTGTGGAGAATGCAGGGGTATTCGCCTATCCCACTTCGATGGTTGCTAACATGACCACAGACATAGGGGACTGGTGGTTTGATGGGTTGAGCCCTCTACCATAAGTTTTACCCTTGGGAAGACGGTTGCTGCAAAGGAGAGGCTAGGCCTCCCTATGGTTGTGCCTAAGAGCCTCCTCCCGAATACCTCTTTGTTGCTCAGATGTGGCCCTCTCTCTCTGGCTAAGCCAACTTGAAAGGTGAAATCACTGCCCTCCCCCCTACGTGGGATCAGACACCCAGGGGAGTGAATCTCCCTGCCAACGTGGAATATGACTCCCGGGGAGGAATGTAGACCCGGCATCGTGGGACGGAGAACATCTTCTTGACCAAAAGGGGGATGTGAAAGGAAATGAAATAAGCTTCAGTGGCAGAGAGAATCCAAAAGGAGCCGAGAGGTCACTCTGGTGGGCACTCTTACGCACACTTTAGACAACCCTTTTTAGGTTCCAAAGAATTGGGGTAGCTGGTGGTGGATACCTGAAACTATCAAACTACAACCCAGAACCCATGAATCTCGAAGACAGTTGTATAAAAATGTAGCTTATGAGGGGTGACAATGGGATTGGGAAAGCCATAAGGACCACACTCCACTTTGTCTAGTTTATGGATGGATGAGTAGAAAAATAGGGGAAGGAAACAAACAGACAAAGGTACCCAGTGTTCTTTTTTACTTCAATTGCTCTTTTTCACTCTAATTATTATTCTTGTTATTTTTGTGTGTGTGCTAATGAAGGTGTCAAGGATTGATTTAGGTGATGAATGTACAACTATGTAATGGTACTGTAAACAATCGAAAGTATGATTTGTTTTGTATGACTGTGTGGTATGTGAATATATCTCAATAAAATGAAGATTTAAAAACAATAAAAAAATAAAAACAAAAAAAAGGAACCAGAAAAAAATAAATAAATAAACTGTAGTCTTTACAATAACCCTCTAATTTCATTAAAATGAAAACTTTAAAATTAAAATGCTCAGCTGTAATTCAACATACTATAAACAGAAGTATCTATAAAAAGCATCAAGTAGTTTTGAATATTTGTAATGCTTGCAAATGGAAGCCATTAATTAATGATGTCTAAAATGTAAGTAATAGTAGGATATACCTATCTAGTGTACCTACCAGTAGATTTTGATCATATTGTGAAGAAAATACTTAAACCACTCTGCTGATAAAGACCAACAGTTATACAGAATAAAGTAGGTAGTATAAGACAGAAAGCTAGGGGACATTTTGTTATATTACAACTGCTTGATGAAGAAATGCAGGAATTAAGCTGCTTGCAAATAACTATGCAAGCATAGGACCACATGAAACAAAACACCAAGTGATTTGCTCATTTCTGGTAATTCATCAGCATAGAGCAGAGGGAGCAGGGCCAAGGAGTGCTGGGTGCTGCAGATATAAGTGTTGCCAAAAATTTGAAAGTGATTCTGAATGGAAAAGAATCCTCAGCTGGTTCCCTGAAATTACAAAAAACATACCCTCCAAAATGTAAACTGAGTGTGCACAAGTAATCACAAAAACATCAACTTTACCAACCCCTGTCCACATCTTCCAAAGATTTGAAATAGCAAATTTCATTTTTAAAAAATTATTCAAAGGATTTTCTCCTCATTGAAAACTGCATTGCATTGGAAATGTGCCAAATTCATTGCGAAGTTTCTCTGCTAATAGTAAAAGCAATGGACCAGAACTACCATACTTCAATCTAAAACTATGTTTTGAAGCTGGAAGGGAAAAAATTGCTTTTCTTCCTTTCATTCCTCTAATAGGAACAGGCTTATGAATACAGTCATGAGAAATAAAAAATCTTAGATCTTTTAATAAGAGTGAAGAATCTGGACATGAAATGCTCTTGCATCATCAGGAGCTTGCGCTCTCCTTCCATGATCTTCATTAGGTTTTTCAGCCAATATTTTAGGAAATTTTGCTAAAATTCTTCATTTTAGACTAGTTTTCATCACCTTTTCAATACCACTTGTGTTATTCCACTGCCAGTGTGTAAACCAAACATCCTTTGCCTTCAATTTCCATCTAAATTAAACAAAATGTGTAACTTACTTTATGTAACACTCAAGTGCCTAAAATAGCATGAAACGTAGAGAGTCTACTAGCATCATGCATATAATAAGTCTTTACTGAAAGAATGCAATTAAAATTAAATTAAGTCTCTTTAAACGAATATATCCTTTTCTGAATAACAGTAACGAGACCATGTTAGTGGTGGGAGACATGCTCCAGGGTCACTTGCATTTCCGCATGTCATGGGAGCAAAGGCACTAGCAGCCCTTTTGTAGACTATTTTTCCAAGAATGTTTGTTTATCAAACAGCTCTGAAGAAACAGATATTGTTTTCCTCCAAAGCAAGGGATAGGTGTGTCTACTGTCCAATATAATAAAGATAATCTCCCAGTCAAGGGCAAAAGTTAGGCAGGGCTTAATGTCCATTAAAAAAATTTAGGTTTTCTAAGCTTGGGGTTTTTCTCAGCTTGACACAGCATCCACTGGGCCACTATGTTGAGAAGCACCTATCTGGGCCCCTCCATGTTGCTCCCATGGGACTTGGGGAGCAAGAAGAACCACAAGGAAGCTCTTGCACATGCTGCTGTTTGCTATGGATAACAAGAGCATATGTCTCTGACCCAGGAGTGCTGTGACTTCTGCCGACATTCATGAAACTGACAGGCTTGTAATAATTCAGTTTGCATTTAGAGTAAAATCTCATACCTGTCACAATTCTTATAAATTAATAGATATTATATAGGATTAAAAATTTTTCAACAGTGGCAGCCAAAAATGAACCTATCAGATTGCAACCATATGATGAAAAACCTGATCAGATTCTACTTTTAATTGAGCAGTTATGCTTGAATGATTGTAATAAGAAATTCAGTTAAACTCTTCTGCTGTTTTCCAAATTTTCTTTAGTGGCTATGTATTACTTTAAAATTTTATTTGGTAAACCTCCTATTTTGGAGTAACTCTAGATTGACAGAAAAGTTCCCAATAGAGTAGAAAAAGTTCCCGTATATTCCTTACCAGTTTCCCCTCATGTTCACATCTTACTTAATCATGGTATGTTTGTCAAAACTAAAAAACCAACACTGGCACATTACTATTAACTGAACTCGACTTTACTGGGATTTCACTAGTTTCTCCACTAATGTTATTTTTATGTACCGGGGATCCCATCTAGGATACCACACTGCATTTAGTATGTATGTATGTATTACTATTATTTGCATTTTAACATCTTTATTGAGATATAATTCACACATTATAAATCCACTCTTAAAGGGTAAAATTCAGTGGTTTTAGTATATTCACGGCATTGTGCAACCATCACCATTAATTTCAGAATATTTTCATCATGCCAAAAAGAAACACTGTAACCATTAGCAATCACTCTCTACCCGATTCTCAGCCCCAGTCCTCAGCAATCACTAATCTACTTTCTGTCTCTATGGATTTGTCTATTTTGGACATTTCATTTCACATAAATGGAATCATACATTATATGGTCTTTTGTTACTGACTTCTATCATTTAGTATAATATTTTCAGGGTTTATTTATGTTGTAGCATGTATGTGTACTCCATTCTTTTTACCGCCAAGTAATAATCCATTGAATGAATATAGCACATTTTATTTATCCATTCATCAACTGATGGGTATTTGGTTGTTCTCATTTCTGGCTGTTATGAACAATGCTTCTATGTTGAACACTGGTGTACAAGTTTTTGTGTGGACATATATTTTCATTTCTTTTGTGTATATAACTTGGAGTAGAACTGCTGGGTCATACAATAACTTTAACATTTTGAAGACCTGCCAGACTGTTTTCCAAAGCAGTTGTACTGGGTTTACATTTCCCACTGGCAATATATTAGTGTTCCAATTTCTCCAAATCTTTTTTGTGGTTTTGATTATAGACATCCTAGTGAGTTTGACATGGTTATCTCATTTTGAGTATATATTTCTTTTAAATAGAAAAGATATTTGTTAATCTACTGGTTACTTTCCAGGAAAGGAAGATAATCCATGAAGATGTGATGCTCATCATTCTCAGATTTGTTTCCTTCCTTCAATTAAAAAAAATGTATTGAATACCTTCTATGTGCCAAGTGTTTTGTCAAGTCTTAAAAGCAGAGGTGGCAAAAGACAAGATGCTTATCCTCAAAGAACTCAGTTTAATATGAGAGGGATATAAAAATGAAGCAGTAAATAAGGCTTCCACAGCATCCTGCAAACAGTAGCACTGAAATATGTGCCAATGTTGACCATGTGTGGTACAATTAATAGAGATGGGGTAAGAGACAATATCCTGGAGCACCACATTGGCATACCACCTTTAAAGTGCTACATACATTTCTAGTCAGTTTGCAAGTACTACATAAAGAGACACTAGGTCAGAATAGTCTTCCACTTCCCAGAAGGCGGTACGCAAAAATAGAGAGCAGATGGCCCCCTTCCAGAGGTAGGAGAACTTCTGGGAGATTAGATTTTATAAAAGTCAAGGAAGCAGAGGGCTAAAAAAAGAAGGTAGGTCCACAGTGCCAACGGCTGCAGAGAAGTCAAAATAAATAAAGAATAAAAGAAAATTATTCAAGTTGGTAACTGTAAAATTTCTTGGTGACTCTGGAAAGAGCAGTTTCATCAAGCCAGGTGAGAGCAGAATTAGGAATGCAAAACATCTCACTGTATTTCTGGATTTATGGTATTTTATAAAGCACTGTCATACAGATTTGACCTTTTTACAGCCCTAAGAGGAAGCATAGTGCCATTTTAGAGATGAGGAAACAGACTCAGTGAAGTTTTGAGACTTGAGAGAGTATCTTTGCATGTGAACTAGGTTGTCACTGTTAATTTCATCTGCTCGCAAGACTGCAAGCTTCTTGAGAACAGAATCACATCTTTTATTCCATGGGACTCCCAGATGAGTAGTAAACATCTGGTTCATGGTAGACACTTAATGAATATTCTTTGAGTGCACCATCTTCAGTGATTTTATAGAGTATTAAAAGTTGAAAGAGCCTTGATCATCACTCACACTCCGTTTACTAGATGACCCATAAAAAAACTGAGTTATTGAAATAACTTGTTGCAATAACTCTGTTACTTAGTAGCTGACTGAGGACCCAAGATTTCTCCCTTTCAGGCCAGAGCTCTTTCCTCACACACACCAGTGGTCTCTTCTTGTTCAATTCTTGTTTCAGAATTCAACAATAATTGTTTAAACATTTTTTACGGACATAACATACACTGTTTATTAATATATTTTTTACAAAAACATTTATAATGTTTATTTAGCTAATTTAAACTCTTTTTACTATTAAATTGAATGAGTCTTTCAAAATGTGCCTAATATGTCCGAGGGAGATGTGTTGGAAAATAGATTCAGACAAAAACATTTAGGAAATAAAGTATTATCAATATGGAGCTGTGCTGATTTAGAGCTGTTATATATCCCAGAACAGACCATGATCTTTTGATCCATTCTTGTGGGTGCAGACCTATTGTGGGTGGGACCTCTTGATTAGGTTGTTTCAACTGAGATATGACCCAATCCATTCAGGGTGGGTCTTCATTCTTTATTGGAGTCCTTTATGAGAAGATAAAAGGCAGAGACATCTGGAGAGAGCTTAAAGAGAGAATGCCTCAGAGATGCTAAGAGAGAACCCACAGATGCTCAGAGAGAAAGCCACTGGAATCAGAAGTTGAAAGCAACACAACCCAGAAGTGAAGTACCAGCAGATGCCAGCCATGTGCCTTGCTATACGAAGAGGAACCCCGGATGCCAGCAGCCCTTCTTCAGAGAAGGTGTCCTCTTGTTGATGCCTTAATTTGGTTATTTTCATGGCCTTAGAATTGTAACTTGTAACTTAATGAATCCCCGTTGTTAAAAGCCAACCCATTTCTGGTATATTGCATTCCAGCAGCTTTAGCAAACCAAAACAGAAGCTTAACTAAATTTGGAACTGTAGGTACCAATTTTTTTTTAAATCAAAATGCCTTAATTGTGCAATTGAAGGCAAAGTTTTTGTTTGTTTATTAATCTTAAGCAAACCAGGCAATTCAGTAAGTTCCCTCTTTTGAATTAAGGCTTCATTTACAAACATTTTAAAGTAAAACTTACATTGGAAAATAAGATTTCTATCAAATCAATAACTCCTCGCCAGGAGAGGACTGGGAAATCTAACATAAGAAGGTTTCCTAAAGCTATCTTACTAGTTACACATTGATCCATCCATATAGTCAGCCAATCAGCTTTTATGGGGTATCCACTTTAGGCAAGAAACAGTGTGAAGGTAAACCAATAGACAGAAAGACAAAATCAATACTCACAGCACCTTTGTAGTCTTTGCAGAACATGCATAGAGCAGCAAAACTTTTGAACCCCCTGACAAGCACATTTCCAGGTGAGGCTGAACAAGGCAACACTCTGATTTCTTGTTTCAGCTCTCATACTGTAAACAAGTGTCCTTTTGGAGGTATATTCAGTGCCACATTTTTCACGTTTGTGTTTTTTTGATGATTTTGCTGTTTAAAATGCCCCTAAGTATGGTGTTGAAGTGCTGTTTGATGTTCCTAAGTGCAAGAAAGCTGTGATGTACCTTAGGGAGAAGACGTGGTTAGATAAGCTTCATTCAGGCATAAGTTAAGAGTGCTGTTGGCCACGAGTCCAATGTTAATGAATCAACAATATACATTAAATAAGATGTCTTTAAACAGAAACAAGCATAAAACGAGGTTATATATTATTTAGTTGATGAAAATATTGTGACTAGGGCTCGCAAAAACCTAACCCTGTATTTCCCCTAGGAGCAGTGGTTCAGTATTCACAGCAACTTTATAGAATATAACTACAGCGAATATGGAAAACTGAAAGTGTGTGTTGTGTATATGTGTATGTGTATGTCTGTGGATTATCTGACACAATAAAATAACTCCACAAACTGTGGCCAGTAGGTTGGGAAACACTAATTTGTGAAATGAAATATACATACAAACAAATGAAATCCACAACAGAGGTAAGGAAGCCCCTAATATAAAAAAAAGATAATTTTTGGTTCAAGGATTTAGAAAAAGCTTAACAGAGATGGTCGTATGTGAGGGAGATGTTAAAAGGAGCAAAATACTCAAGAGAGATGGTAGGCAGGGAATTCCAGCCATGTGAAAACAAAGCAGGACTCTCCAGAGCTGGGGTTCATGGCCTTTTATGTTACTGATTTCTTCAAGAATCGGAGGGAAGCCACAGACCCCTCCTCAGGAACATGCATGTGTATGTCACAGTCAGTGGCTCTGGAATATAACCCTGTCACTTAGATCAGAGATCAATGCCTTAGAGGGTTTCCAGTAATAAAAAATTTAAGTCTATGGTGTCCAAAAGTATAAACTGAGGAAAGAAGAAGAATGGGAGATAATGACAACAACGAATCTGGGGTTTATGCTGTAGAAAGGGCGAAGACCTTAATCATATAAGCAAGGGAGTGAAAAGATCAGGGTAGGAAAATTAACTCTAGAAGAAGGATGTAAGTAAAATGGGTTAGTGGAGAGGAAGCAGGGGACCTGGGACATGAGGACCTGGTGGGAGGAGCCTGAACTGGTATAGTCTAGAGTAGCAAACACCTGGACTGGAGCACAGAACAGATCATAGAGCTTGTACAAAGGCAGAATTCACAGAAACAAGAGAGAAAAGGGGTCAACATTGACACAGTTTAACAGGTAAAGGAAATCCAGAGGGGAAGAAGATGATGCATTCTGTTTACCTATGTTGAGTTTGAGGTGTCACCATTTCTTGCAGATGGTTAGACAAAGTTCTGGAGCTTGACAGAAAGGCTGGGGTTAACTTCGTTTGCTCTTGAGGTAATGCATGAAAAGTGTACAAAGAGAGCCAAAGCAGAGTTTACAGAGAGAGAAGGCACACTGAAGGCAGCACCGATGCTAGATAATACACATTTGCAGATGGAGTAGATTGCAAAGCTCATACTTGCTGGCTTCTTAGAAAGACAAACAGCACCAAAGTGAATCTGCAGCAGTTAGCGAGATGCACAAGCTTCTTTAGAGAAAAGTAGTCTGGCAGCCAACAGAGCCAGAAGCAGAGCCAGTAATCTGGACCAGATGGTACCAATCATGGTCAATGCCATTAATCAGTGGACAAACTCCATATGCACCGAATGTGGAAAGAATGTCAAAGCATGCATCAGCATTTTCAACCACATCCTGTATACAGTGACAGCACTAACAAGCATATAGTATTCATGTGCGAAGAATACTGTGCTTAAGCTGCTTAAAAGATACAAGTTAGATTACAAAACGCCTCCCTCTCCTTCTGTCCTATTTCAGAATCACTGATGTAGTAGATAAATTTGCCCTAGTCTTGGTTCTGGTTCATCAGTAATCCCACCGTTTCTTTCTCACACAACTAAGGCAATTTACAGGGCGCACTCTGGCTCTATTTGAAACATTTTCAGGGTGCTTCCCACAGACCTGAGCACTTACACAGTAATGCTTCCGAGGTTTATACTGCAGGAAATCAGAAGCTACCAGAAATTTTTGATTAGAGGAATGTCTGTTTTCATGTTAGTCTTCTTCCCAAAACATGATCTCTAAGACTAAGGCATTACTAATGGATGATAAGCTGGTTCCTTGTATTAACACTCTTCTTAGTCAGCTCTGAGGCTAAAGATTCTAATTGCCTGCAGAGTTAGGAAATGGAAAAGTAAGTGACACCAGTGCTGACACTGCCAATAATTTGAGTTTTAAGAGAAAAATGAAGAATTGTGATTACGAGAGCCCCTCTCTCTAGATTTTACCCTATATAATCTTTGAGCTATTAGCAAAATAACAGGATTGGCAGCTGACTGAATGGATAGGAGAAGGAATAGTTCAAGAAGATTTAGAAATTTTGTTTAGCAAATAGCTGGGAATGACGAAAATAGATATTTTACCATTAAATACCCATGGCTTTTGGAAGGATAAGTTACCAAACCACACTTCATGGCTGAGATCACATTTCTGGTCCTTTATTTAAAAAAAATACACTTAGTCACTGGTTTTCCTTTGTCCATAGCATCTCCATGACAACCACGTTATGGATACCACAGGTACTCAACATCCAAAGCACTAGTGAGTTACAGTTCATATGGAACATGGGATAGTGGAAGTTAGCTCAGATGAAATGTCAGATTCATCCAGGTAACTTTTCATTCCTACATGAAGCCTGGGAATCTCTTGTGATTACTGAAACCTCACCCACAGTGTTCCCATCAGTCTGAAAATAGATCTGTACATATTTTCGGTGGAGAGGCAATTGCCTTTTGTTTCTGGCAGTGTTTCTGCTCCTGTTTATATTTGAACATCCTAATAATACAGCTCATGGTTACACCCAGCCTTTCCAGCCACTGCTCCTATTTACTTCCTTTGCAACTGTCTCAAGAGATCCAGCCAGAGTTACAAGGCAGAACAAAAGGAAGCAAAAACCCACCATCCGGACATGGAAGCCAACACTTGAATAAAACAAAGTCTTTTCAGGGAATTGGATTGTAACTGAGTTGATATGCATGGCTGTCTTCAATCTTTTCTTACGTCTTTTGTTTTGCTGCAATGTGGAAGTCTCTTAAAGCGAGCAAACTTTTAAAGGACATGAATTTCTCTGGAAAATGACACTAGAGATGGGGACAAACTACCATACTCTGAGCTTTAGCAAATGAGGTCATGTGGCCTGCCCAAACATCATGGATTAGGGAAGCAGGAAAGGGGGAGAGACAGAGGGATCTCCTTGTAAATATTTTCATTCAATGTACACAATACACTGTTTCAAATCTTTCAATTAACACTGAATTATTAGTTACAAAATATGTTCTCGATAAATCATCAATAACATGAAGAAGCATGATCCTATAAATAGACAGTATTTTTCCAGGTACTCCAAGGTACAAAATCAGTAAAACAGAATAGTCCCTTGGCTAAAATCAGTTTAAATAAGCAGCTAATCTCAGATTCTGAGTCCCTTCCGTTTGGTAACGCTAGTTTGGTACACTGGTTCTTATACTTGCTGTCCTCCTCTTTTGTTAAGGATGGTTCCAGGAATGCTCATCTTGAACCAAAGTTTGTCTACTGAACTGAGTTAGATGAACACTTGGATCACCAACTCGTGAGGTCAACATTAGCTTTCTCAAGAACTACGAGAAAAAGGGCATGTTAGTATCAAAGGGCCCCCGGCAACAATTAAAATTTTCCCACATTCATTTTTAGCACATGATTCATAGTCACCAACTACTTATCACACAAGCCAGAAGTCATGTACACATCGGGAAGAGGTAACTGAGGGAATGTCATACACAGAGGAAGAAGGATGTGTATGTGGTGTATAAGGCTGGGGGAAGGAGGGATGAGTGACCAAGGAATACTATCAACTTATGTTGTAAAGATTAGAAAAAATTTCAGAAAGGAGATGAGATTTCTGGGGTATTGGGAGTTGGCGGTGGGGTGCAAACAGCTGAACTGAGGATGAAGAGCAATGTTTCTAGCCTCAGGTGAATCTTAACAGAAGGCCTTGATGCAGAAGAGGGCCATGAAACTGACTACATGGCCTGACCAAGGGAGCATGGGTGCCAAACACAGAGTGAGAATTCTGAAGCTAGTCTCGGTGAATTATTAGGACACCAATGGGAGGGGCTGGTGTTGTGAATGTGATAGGTTCACAATCTAAACTGTGTGATTATTACCACTTTTCATTTCTGGGTTCTTAAACCAAACTTATCAGTACATTAAATGCAATGAATGTAATTTTGAATCTAATGTATTAATCCAATTTTCAAGAATGTAAATTCATGAATCTGATGAACCTATACTTACAAATCTTTAAACATTCATTCATTCAAGGACCAAATATTTATTGAACAGTTAATAGGAATTAGATACTGTTTTGAGTGGTTAGATAAATTACTGTAAAAATGAAAAATTACAAAGTCCTTAGTATAAAAGAACAAACTACCACAGATGAAAAGTGGAGTGAGAATATTTACATAATCACTTGAGAATTTAGGTGGCAAACACACCCAATGTAACTGGTTAAAAAAAAGACACACACTGACAAAAGATACTGAGATTCAAAATGGAAGATTTTGTGGAAATAATTGGAAAACACTACTGAATGATTTAAGAAAAAGAACTAAATGACTTGTGGGAAAATCTACTAAAAACTGCATGACAAAATGAATTTATATGAAATCATGCACCTGTTCAAAGTGTTATAGAAGGAATTCCTCCATTGAGAAAGAACTGATCAAGATAATGTTTAAGACTTCTTTCAATATGAAGAGTCGATGATAGAAAACAAAAATACATGTGTATGTGTGTGTATACATATATACACACACACACACACACAAAAGGTTGTTATACACATTCATGTAATGAAAGGAATAGGTTACCTCAAAGAAGAGGAGGACTAGGATGGCAAGAAAAAACATGGACTTTGAAAACAGCCAAGCCTGGGTTGCATCTTATTTTACTTATGAGCTGTGAGACCTTGGGAAAATGACTGAATATCTGAGTCCATGAGTAAAATGCAGTAAATACTAGGAATGTAAAAATTAAATGCCTGTACCTCATATCCATTCACTTCTTTTGCCTCATACCACAAAACCACTTTACCATACCTGGACTACATAACGGCAGTCTGACTGATTCTCTCATTGCTAGAATGATCTTTTAAAAACTAAAACTGAGAAGGAACTATGCAAATAAATTAAACTCTTCACCATGGTTGTTAAAGTCCTGCCTTTCTAGGTCCCACCTATGTCTCCAGACTTCTCTCATCCTACTCCCCCCACTGCCCTGGTGCTCACTCTGCTGCCACAATGAGTCTATCAGTTCTTTCCTACCTCAGGGCTTCTATTTGCTGTTGTATTGGAGATTAGCCTTTTAAATGTCAGCACTTTAGAAAGACCTTCTTAACATTCTCCCTGAAATAGCCCCCCCCCCATTATTCCTATTCAGTGTCCAGTTTATTTTTGTCAAACCGTTTATAACAACTTGTACTTGTTTGTTTCTCCATTTACTGTCTGTCTGTAAGCAACATGAGGATAAAGACTGCACCCGCTGGGACATAGCACCATGCCTGGGATCCAACTTAAGACTTTTTTTAAAGTAGAGCTCAGCGACATTGTCTCTCTCTCTCTCTATCAAAAACAAATAAATTAATGCCAAACCTCCCTATCTCGTTGCAAACTAGAAACAGTGTTTTCAGGACTCCTAGTGGTTATTTACTTATAATAAAAGACTATTTTCTAAAAGTGAGGTTTTCTCTACTGGAAATCTTCTATTATAGTGTGCACTATGGTACAAATAAAACAATACAATCACAGTTTTTTTCTCAAAACTAATTATGTCTTTTATGTGACTATGTGAAAAATCACATCTTTGTCCCTCAAGTCCTTCATATTCCTCACCATGGCTGAAGAGAAACCTCAAGTTTTCCCTGAAAGTGAGGGAAAGAGTTACTGCCTGACAAAGTAACTGAAGCGAAATAACGTTAAAACTGTAGAACAGCATTTATGAGGCCAATAAGCCTGTGCTGATATAGCTTCATGGCTATCATACTCACTTAGAATACATTTTAACATTATTTTCAATGTATGACAATCCTTGTGAACCTTAAACTGAGATTTTGTTTTTTTTTTCTTTTTCTTCCTCAACAGGTAAAACCACAGGGAGTCAAGCAAATAAAAATCCTAAAATCTAGGCTCTCCTAAATACATTATGAGGACAAAAATTTTAAAACATCACTGTGATTTCACAGAGGAAATCACATTAAAGAAAAAGTACAATGAATAATATCTTGAACAAGTTCAAAATGCCCAATTACCAATCTAGCCTGGTAAAATCAAACAATCATCTGAGAGAGACTATGGAGGGAAAATGACACTATTCCACCCACATCAGAACATCTCTACGTACCCCTCACCCAACATGGTATGTCCTTGGCTTTTGTATATAACCTAATGAGCTCATTCTGTAGCCTCAATCGACCGATGAAAAAAACTAGGGAGTCTCAAGTAATAAGATGAATTGATCAATAAAGCAGCTTCACCATTTCCTTGACCAGGGCAATACATTACTACTTTGCCTAGAAACCCCCCGTGCCCCCCCCAACACACTCTCTCTCGCACATGTTAAGGTATTTAGATTCTTTTGGCATCTGTGAAGCACTTGGTTGGCTTCCAAATTTCCTGTCTTTGCCAGAAAATGGCGAAACTTCCAAAAAGCGGTCCCTGAGCTGTCCAACATTCCCAGACTCCCACCTTACCAGCTGGAGGAGTCCTTACTAATTTTAGATTCAAGGACACCTTTCGTGAGCAATTAGTTATCCAGAGTCTCCACCCCCATCCTGCTCAGACACCAAACATCACCAACACTGGAAAAACAAATACAGCTTTCGACAGAAGCTAGACCTGAAAAGCAGTCAAAGGGCAGCTTTGACACTTTAGTAGGTTGATTGGAAACTTCCAAAAAAATAAATGTTGTCTTTCCCCTAAAAAAATGAGAGTGAGAGAGAGCGGCAGAATAACAGAAAGAAAAGACTCATACAAAAGACAGAGAAACTGAGAGAGGCAGGAAGAGAAAGACCACAGAGAAAGAGATGGAGACAGCTGGGACGACGATGAGAGACAGAAGGACGGAGAGGGATGTGCCGTGGAAGAGCAGCTCCCTGGGTGAATCCAGCCTCTGTGATTTCAAGAATACCAGGTTTTCCTGAGCATAAGAATCCATTTTAAAGCAAGTAAAATCACATTTAAATCGTAAATGGTTCATTGCTGACCCTCAAACACCCATTGTTTCTTCTTTTCAGATGCCCCTCCTTTAAAGAACCTTAAAATCACTACACACACTTTCTCTCTATTCACATGTACTTCTCGGCTTTTTTCCCCAGTGGGGTGGCCGGGGACACAGATACTGGATTCTAAGGGCTAAAACAGCCCGGAAGCTTTAGAATGTACAAAGTGTGGCCCCCTTACCTTCAGCAACACTACATCCACAGTTCTGTCCACCTTGGATATGTCACACAGGCTGTAGCGCCTCTTGTGCCGTTCATACATTTTGTCCAAATGCAGAAGAAGGAGACCGAATTCAGGAAGTACACCCACTGCTAACCTGGAGGACCAGTGCACGCCACACAAGTCCAGAGTTCCAAATCTCTCACGGCAAGGTGGAAAAAAATCTCTACCTTCCAGACTCCTTTATATATAGAATCTTCAAAGAGTCCAAAAGTGAATTAAAAAGAAAACAAGTAGAATCCAACTCCTTGAACTGACTGAGAACTTCTGGGAACCTTCAGAGCACTGGGATGATGAATTTTAATTCATAATATAAATAGTAAAAGCCTCCTGATACTATATTTTGTGCAGATCTTAACTGAAATAGAAGCACACACCATTTCCATCACTAGCGATAACTCCAGTAGAAAAATAAAGAATTAACAGGCAAGCATAATGGCTGACATGCGTGGGGAAGAAAACCAAAGCAGGCAATAAAAACCCAAAATGAACTTTGCCAGGAAGAGAAAAAGAGGGAGAGGAAAAAAAGGGAAGACAATTGTATGTCAAGGGATGACATGAAATAATTCTCTCATTAAATTCTGTTCTGGCTTAAAAAACAAAGATAAGGAAAACCATTTTTTCCTTTGCAAAAAAAAAAAAAAAGTAGAAACTCGGAGAGTCTTTTCAAAGTAAAGAGTCTTCAGTCTGTCTAAAGAGTCTTCAGTCTGTCTCTTGCTCACCAGGCAGAAGAACTTGGTTTTGATTCAAATTGAAAATATCTAATGACAGCAGAGTAAAAGGAGGAAAAAAAGATCACTCCTCCTGCTCTGCCCCCTCCCTTGCTTCTTCCTGCCTGCTCGCCCTTCCCTACCCCAGGCTCCCCCTCCCTTTCTTTTTCTCTGGCTCAAGAACGTCACTACTTGCCCTTTTAGCTCTGCACCAGCAGCCTTGGAAGTTTGAAAACCTAATTGCAGTGGTGGGAACATGATTCATCCACAGACGAAGAGGAGAAAAACAAGGCTCCTTTTTCCAACCCGCTTCCTCCTCCTCCTGCCTCACGGGGTCCCTTATGAAAAAGGCTCTGTCCAGGCATTGCAAGATGCAACTCGAGTGCTTTGATGTCAGGGTAGTAAAGGAAGGGGGATGCCATCCTAAACACCACAAACAAGCACATCACAACTTATCTATTCCATGAAGTATAGAAAATCGAAACTACCCAAGGCGCACACAGCACCTCCCTGCCAAATACAAACCCATGATTTAATATGAGAAAAATGTTAACTGAGTATTTCAGAGCTATGTCTCTGGGATCCAGAAGTGGTTACAATAGTGTCTGATAAGGTTTAAAAGTCATCAAGAGTCAAGGTTTTCTTGGGGAGTACCGGTTGGGGGTTGGGGTGGGTGCAGGGGCTTTAAAGAAAATTAAAGAGAAAAGGAATGGAACGAAAGGGTATGTGCATTTTAATACTTGCTGTGACTAAGACCTGGTTGGGCTTCTTCCCCCTTCAATGCTTTTATTCCAACTAACTAAGCCTTGCATGGGGTTGTTAGTTCATTTGCCTGTTCTCTTACTATTCCAGACCCCTCTAGCTCCCATCCAACATTCTCAGGGAATCTCAGACTGATTCCAGAATTCATTCTCTCACTAAAGACATTCTCTCATTTGGATCGTAAATGATTTGGGAGGGAGAAGGAAGAACTGAGGGAAGCAAACATGGAAAAAGAATAAAGGGAGGAAGAAAAAGAATTTTCTCCCTCCCAGAAGCATTAGGCTGGTGACAGTTTCCTCAATTGGCCAGAGAAGTCCTTAACTAGACCTGGAGAGTGTAAATAAGGGGGCTCAAATACCACAACATAGGTAGGAAAGAAATTTAATACATAAATATCTGTCAGTACTGCAAACCAAGCCAGTGAAAGATTTTTCAGGAGCTATAAAAGAGGTATAGGAGTTCTGATGAATCACCACTTCCTAAGGCCAAGCATTCAAGGTGCTAAACAGCTTAAAGGAGAGGAATACAGCAAACCCTGCTAAGAATGCAAGCATCTTCCTATATATCAATACATTGCAGTTGCAGCTCTAACTACTGGAAGCCTTTTATTTCTCCCATCCCTTATGGTCTCATCCCAGGCACAAGGGTGGATGCCTGTTCCCCTCCCCCCGGGCCCACAGTGAGCCTTGGCTCTGTAACATTACCATCAGGGAAATTTAAACAGATGTTGCCTTTCATGAGAGATGATGATAGAAAACAGTAGAAACGAGATGATTAGAGAGAGATTAAAAACTTGTAAATAAAAGTCTTGCTCAGGCGTACCGAAAGCATGGGAATCTGGCCAGGGATTTACAAACACTTGAAAAGTATGTGGTCCAGGACACAGAAAGATGCCTTAGGCTTTCGTGTATAGAAGAATTGATAGTTTATTATCTTTTCTGTATCAGTTTTCACAAAGCTGTAATTTGAAACTTTCCCTTCTCCTCATAACAACACAAAGCTGCCTCCCCTCTGTCCTCAGTATGGTTTATTCCTCACTGCCTCTCCATCCATTCTGTTTTAATTAGAATCAAATGTTTCCTGCTTGCTAGGTTCCCAGGCATCTCTCTAGGGATGACAGATGCTTTAATCACCACAGAGCCTTTCTATTCCCAATCCTGTCTAACTATTGATTTAAATGTTGATAATCTATATCAATTTAACAGATATCATGTGCTCTGCAGTGGAGGCAAATAAAAGAAATAAATAACAAGATCCCTAACCTTCAATTTATAAAATCAGAGAGAAAACTGTTTTGAAATAATATAATTTTCTGAAATAGTCCAGATGACTGTTGGAGCCACATGGAGTAACCCTTTTATTTCTGACTATCTGCAGGCTTTGAGCTACAGGCTGAAAATGTACATTTCCTTCCCTTTCTGCATACATACATATATTAAAAGAAGGATTTGGAATTGTCCTTATGTATTTTTATTTGGAGAAAAAACACTGTGGGTGGGGAAAAAAACACTCTTGAGTGGAAAATGAGTCTGTTTTGCTTTCCCCTCTGGATCTACTCAGTGCTCCCCTATAGAAGAAACGATTTGTGGTACTGTCCTTTTGCTGCTTAAATGACAATTCCAAGTTTTAATCAAAAACATCTGGAAACACCCAACAGTTATTCTGTTAGGATTCTGAAACACGGAAACCCAAACCAGAACTAAGAGTTGCAAATTTGAAGGAGATTTTGAGTACATAGTCCCTTTCCTTTAATTTTGGGTAATTTGTGGTAAAATAGGTTTATTATTTACAACCATTTATAATAGTAGTTATTTACAATATTAATTACATCTCCCTTCTTTTTGTCTTCTCCATTCTACCCTCTGTATCAAGGGGTTCTTAATTCCCCAAAAGAAGCAAACACTGCTTTCTGTCACTCTCACTGCAGGCCTAACATGCATCCTGGAAGATTCTAAAAAATGAAGTATAAAAATATTTTATGCTTTAACTATAACATTTCTTTTCACGAATTAAATCTCTTGATTTATTTAATTACAAGAGCTAACACCTTAACCAACTGTTTAAGCAAAGTTTCTGCATTAGGGCACCACCTAGTGGATATGTTGTAGACCCATCCAGAACTCCAACGGCTAGTTAAGTATTTAGGAAAAAAATATCTACTGCTAGTGCGTATTTTTGCTGAAACCCCTAAGTGATCACACAAGTAGCAACATATGGTTGGGTACTGGTTTAAAGACCTTTCAAATAATCAATTTAGTGTCTACAGGGAATACGAGATGAAAATCAAGGGTCCTTTCTATTCCTGGGTGTGCCAGTATCTCACTGAGTAACTTCAGTGTGCCAGTTTGAATGTATTATGTCCCCCCAAACGCCATTATCTTTGATGCAATCTTGTGGAAGCAGACGTATTAGTGTTGATTATGTTGGAATCTTTGGATTAGGTTACTTCCATGGAGATGTGACCCATCTAACTGTGGATGATAACTCTGATTAGATAATTTCCATGGAGGTGTGGCCCTGCCCATTCAGCATGGGCCTTGATTAGTTTACTAGAGCCCTATATAAGAGCTCAGACAGAAGGAGCTCACTTCTGCAACTTACAGAGACATTTTGAAGATGGCCATTGGAAGCTGACACTGACATTTTGGAGAAAGCCATTTTGAAACCAGAACTCTGAACAGATGCCAGCCACATGCCTTCCCAGCTAAAAAAGGTTTTCAGATGCCATCGGCCATCCTTCAGTGAAGGTACCCTATTGTTGATGCCTTACCTTGGACACTAAATGGCCTTAAAACTGTAACTTTGTAACCAATTAAACCCCCTTTATAAAAGCCAATCCATTTCTGGTATTTTGCTTAATGGCAGCATGCTGGCAAACCGAACATTGGGATAGTTAGTTTGACCCTTTAGACTTAAGATTCCAGAAGTAAAAAATGAGAGGGGTTGAGCACTAGGTCACATCTGAAGTTGCTTCTTGTTCTAATATATTGTCAGTCTGAGCTTAAGAAATCTTTACCACCTGCCCTGTACAGCTCATAGGATGTGGGTAGACTCAGGGGAGAAAGAAAAAGGAATTGAGACATTTTCTCAAAGCTCTGTGTAGAAAATATCTAGCATATTCTTGCATAATTATATTTCTACTTTCACATGAAATAGGAAGGAAGGAAAGGTCTACCACAATTAGCAATTTTCATTTATCTGATTCATTAACTTATAAACAGAGTCATCCAGAGTTATACATTTATTGGTGGGAAAATTTACTAGAATATCGATATAACATTTAGTCTCCACTTGAGCAACTCCTGTCTGTTTAGAACAAAGACTGCTTCAAATAAGATGAGTATTTGAAAGGAGAAAAAAAGTAAACTATTCTAATTGATGCACAGGCAGTTTCCACCTGAATTTCCTTCTGAACTTCAATTTAGGTGTTTAAGCACCATCAGTCCAGGAGACAGGAGGCCTAATGTCACCTCCTTGCATTTATTTCATTGACTCATAGGTTTAGAGGTTCTATAAAAGTAAAAGGGTAAGGAAAAGGGTAAGGAAAAAGGGGAGGAGTAACTGGCAAAAACCAGCTCTTCTTTCCTATATTAGTGGCCAGTAGAAGCAAACAGCTCCTTTACTTAAACTTTTCATTGCCTAGGCAAGAAGAAATCTTAAAAACAATTTAGTTGACAATAGCAAATTGTTTGGCAACAACAGCAACAACAACAGAAAGAATTCAAGATGGAAGAACATAAGGAAAAAAAAAAGGCTTTAAAACTCTCTTCACAAACTTGTGCTCCTTACAGGAAATAAGTCAGATGAAATAAGTATACAAATGTTAAGTTTTACTAAAATTTCCAACAGCTTTGTGAAATAAAAGGGGGGGTTAAGATAAAAGGAGATGGCAAGTATCTTAATTTCAGTTGGAAGAGTAGTAGTATAATAGACTACTTTAATCTCTAGGACTTGTTTTTGGGGCAAGATTTATTAATAACAATGATTACTGAGTACCTCCTTTTGGACAGGTGCTTCCATATGTACACTTTCATTTATTCCTCATACATGGTAGTAAGGTAAAATATTACTGTCTACTTTACAGATAAGGAAAAGTAGGAGACAGAGTTTGTATAATTGTATAAGCCCACATGGTTAATTAAAAAAAAAAAACTTTAAATTAAATTTAGTTCTATAAATCTTTCTTTGCAACTTAAACATCTCCCAAATTAAAAGAAATGAAACTGTCACAGAGAAAACTATAAGTTAAAAGTTGAGGGGAAAAAACTTAGAATTCATTACTTGACATCAATATTCTCCCGTCTTATTTTACACAAATACCAAAGGACCAACATGTTATTTTTTTAATTAAAAAAAAAAATGACAAAATGATTTCCAATTTTGGAAAATATAGGTAGAAAGTGTGTCAGCACTTCTTTGACAACATTTTAACACTTGACATTTCAGCTTTTTAATACTTTCTCACTGCAGTAATATTTTATAAAAATCAGAATGAACACACCAAACACAGCCTAAAAGATCTCTGGATGCTGACAATTGTTATCCAGATCTTCTACAGGATGTACAGGTATACTGATCCCTGTTTTTCTCCTTGGAACAAACATTAAGAAGCCTAGTGATTTCTTATGGCAGCATTTGGGATACATGAAGATACCTAACACGACTGACCACCCTCCTCAAGGTGTCTTTTCTGGACCCGATCCCCACAGCTGCTCCTTACGCAGCATGGTACCTGGTTGTCTGTGAGCTCTTCTGCGTTATTCCTGTGATGTGGATGCCTAAAACTAAATCCTCTGAAATGGACACTGGGAAGAAGAAAGGCAAATTGGTTTTAACTCATACATTCTACACTATTAGGGTATAAAACTTATGATGAACTAAGCTCATTTGCCTACCTTTTTTTTCAGTTTATGTCAAAACAGGTCTTCCCCCATTGCTTTTAAACCTACTTTATATCTTTTCCTGCAAAATTTTGTCATTTGTTTTAAGTTATCATTTTAGCCTAAAATGAGCACCCTGGATCTAGGTTTTATGACAGAAATAAGAACCACTTCCCCAAACTTTGTGTCACCTATAAACCTGAAGAGCAAGGCTAGCAGTGGAACCCAGAGGTATACCACTATAAACTTCCCCAAGAAGGACCGTCAAATTTTGTGAAAAGGATGAGCAAACAAGGTCTGGATTTGCTAGGTGAATGTCTTGGTGGATTTGGGTTAGGGCAGTTCTGGTATCCTCGTAGAGTGATAAAAACTGGATTTGAATAGCCTAACCATTTCAAAGAGAAAATTTCAAATTCTGTCTATATATGCAACATTTTCTCGTTTTCTCTTGGGACATATTCCTTTACAGAAAATACTTTAGTCAATTCTTGTGAGAAGGGTGCTATAGGATTGCTAGTCTGGTAATAAATCCTTAAGACTGTAAAAAGTTTCTGACAAGCGAATAAAGCATTAACAGAAAATCAAGCTTTAACACAAAGTACGCTCTATGCAACAAGTATGCCTGTTCTTCATATACTTTCAGTTCTTTCAAAGAGATCCTGTTACAGAGAATAAAAGCTTGTACACACTGCTATCTTGATTGGGGACATGGACAAAGGTTTCATAACAGCTGGAGGAGGAAAGCAGGTTGGACAGAGTGTTTTGGCAAGGAAATGGACAAAGAAGGGAAGAGTCAACAAGTAAGAAACTCCTTTTTCATATGATCATCTATGGAAACAAACCTCACTCTATAAAACAAAGGTGATGAGGTCAAGGGAAACAATGCTGACATTTTCTGACCAGAATTTCCTAATGGGATTTTGTCATCATCAGGATGTCATGGTCAATCAGTAACAAACTGGTGAATATTAGCCAAATGTATTTAACCATTCAACGAATACTTAAGTGTCTGCTACAGGTAAGTGGCTCTGCAAGGTGTTACAGAGACTTAAAAATGCACAAGACATTTCTGGATCCTCACGGAAACACACATCAAGGGCAATGGCATGACAAACACAAGATAGCATAGACAGTACAGACGGAATGCAGAATCTCAGCCAAAGGGATGAAGATCTCTGGCTCAGGTGATTAGGAAGAAAAGTTTCACAAAGGCAGTGGTTTAACATAAAGAGACAGAAAGAGAGTAAACAAGAAGGGTGGAGGCAAGCATTACACATGAAGAGTGTGAGGGAAGGTACAGATGTTGATGAGTGCAAGGTATGACAGAGGAATAGCGAGCTGTCCAGGCACGTGCATGAAACTCATGCAAGGGAGTGTTATGACATTAGGCTGGAAAGCCACGACCAGCCTAGATTATAAAAGCCAATGATGTCTGCTGGAAAGTTTAGACTATTCAGAGGTAAATGGGGCCAATGAAGACTTTTGAGCAGGAGAGTAATATGATATGAGCTACAATTCAGGGTGACTGTACAAAAGTCTTGTCTCATCAAGTCTCATCTCCCTTGTCCAGTTTTCATATTGCTCCATGATCCTTATCCAACCTCATTTTCTACTATTCTTCAAGGTAAGTATATGTTTGGTGTCCCACAGGTTTACGATTAGGACTTGGTTCTTCCTATCTCAATGACCCTGCTCTTAGAACAATCATGGTTTCTGGAATTCCTTACTTTGTCTCTCTACCTAGCCAAAATCCATCTTTAATCCCACTGTTCTTAATTAAGCTGTCTCTGCCTACTCTGGCCCTCTTTCTAACTCTCTCCCATGAACTATTATGGTACTTATTACAACTCAGAGGCCCTCCCTTAATGGTGCTCTGTCCTGCATTGCTCATTGCTGCTGCACTGTCTGTCTTTAAGTAGATGGCAAGCTCCATAAAGGCAACCAATCATCATTTCTTAAATTTCTCTCCCAGGGTGCCAAACACTGTACTAGACATCCAAAGGCTACATGACTGAACTAATTATGTCTTAGTTCACCACTGCAATCAAGGTCCTAAAATGCTTCCATCAATGGCTGACAAAATTTAGGTATTAAATGAGAGAAAATGTTTTGTCAGTGTTACATACACAAAAGGGGAATGATGTAAAAGAGTTTCTGAATTAAAAGGATAAAAGTCCTGGCTAGACACGAAAATTCCTGTTCAAAATAACTGTAACCTTAGGAAACGTTTGAATCCCATGTAAAATGAAAATGTACTACTTTAGGAAGTTACTTGACTTACTTTTATTTTTACTTCAGGCCAAAAAGAATGGCTCTAGCATAGTCACTCAGTTAGACAAGCCAAAAAGTGATTCAGCTTCCCATGGAATATTTCCCTCATCCCTCCAAGCAAACGCACACCACTGTACAGTCATGCCTTCCAGAAAATATACAAGTATTACTTGCTCTTTTCATCATTTCTCCAAAAGACAAAGCAAAGGGAAAAAAGAAAAACTCTTCATGAAAAAACCTACCTTTCAACACACTATTGCCAGGTCAGTTTTGGCATTCACTCATCCCCAAAGGAATAAACCTGATACTGCTAATTTAGAGATTACTATTTAGAGCTCTGTATTTTGATAATTTTTTCCACTAGATCAGATATTTTACTATTCTGAAAAATTTTAAGGAAGTACAACATAACTCTGCTTATCTCAGATTAAAATATGAAAATTTCTTTTGGAAAGATGTTATCATAAAAATATATTTAAAGAGGGGGGAAATGACCTTTTATTTCATTTCAATACAAGCAAGCAGAGATGTTCCGTACAGTAACCATCAAAGGAAATGAAAGGAAGACTGAATGGCTTAATTATTCTATACATCTAGCATAGTGTTTAAGGGGATAAACTCTGGAGGTGGAATGCCTTGGGTAAGTTACTTAACCTTTCTGTTCTGTAGTCTCTCACCTATAAAATGGAGATTAAAAATAATAAAGACAAACAGTAAAAGAAAAAGATTTGCAAGAAATAAATGAATTAATGTATGCAGAGTATTTTGTACAGTGCAGGTAGCATAAATACCATATTAGTAGCTGCTATAATTTTTATCTTATTACATTTTTGCCTTATTAAAAAGAAGAGGTATTCAGCCTACAAGGGTACATATAAAATAAAACCCAGTAATTATGGTAAATTCTGACTCAAGTTAGATTTGAAAAAATAAATGGCTTTGAGTCAGGGCACCGTGTTTTTTTTTTCCGGAAATATTTTGTACCGTGGAAGAAGAGAGCAGAGAGAGCAAAAGTTAGGTTTTCTAGTGTTCTCTAATAATTGCAGAAGGTAGGTAACTACCCCAGAAGTTAAGACTAAAGGAGCTATTGAGCATCTGAATGCCAAACTGTTTTATGGAGAAGTTATTCTTTATAAAAAGACCAAGATAGGACTGGGAACACAGATGGAGGAGTCAGACTTAGATAAAAAGAAAAAAGCCTCTTCAATGAGGCAAAAGGGAAAGAAGAAAGAAAAGAGATATTTATAGATTTTTCCTGGCTAATCCTGAAGTGCCTAATTTGGGTTGAACTCAAAGTGTCCCTGAACAATCCCCACCCATTGTAAAGAGCATCTGGCTCCAAGAGAAAACTCTGGTAGAGAAGACTAGCACTCTTACTACCTTCTCTGACCTTTTCTCTCACTTCTGCTTACAAGACTCTTACTGCAGTTACAAAGTCAACTCATTGTGCTCAGACTAGTTTTCACACCTGGCTGCTTCCATGACTTTGACTGCGCCCTTGGCCTCGGGTTCTTCCCCATTTATGCAAAACCAGTTAAGCCTTTAAAGCCCCCTTCAAACGCTATCACATCCAGATCTCCACCAAACACCTCAGTTAAAAAAAAAAACAAAACAACAAAAACTGGCCTGTCCTTAGGGCTGTGTTAACATTCACACCACACTGAAAGCACTCATTGATTAGCCTAATATGTGGGTGCCTGTGTTACAAGTCTCCTGGAGCAAGACATCTCCTATTTCTTTGGATTTCATTTCGTTCTTGGCCTTCCCATTAACAAATAGTACTTGTGTGAATGCATAAATACCTATCTCCGTCTGGGATGGATCCTTCAAGCAACTCATTCTCAGAAGTAGATCAAACTGGTGCAGGCAATCTAGATTCAGAGACTCCTTTATTGACAAATTTATATAACCCATGGACATCTACTCTGTCCATTACAAACAAATGGTTATTAGTAGCGGGATCTTATCAATACATGGAATTTATCAAAAATTAATCAATAAATGGGAGAACCTGTTATGCCCACCCTGAATGCTTTTCAAACTGTAAATTGCAGATTGAGAGAGCTCTACGGGATCATTCATTCTGGAGATCTGTCTGACCAAATACCGATTTTTAGGTTACTATTTTATTTGTTCATAATTAACAAATCGATATCCTAACACTTTTCTTTTTTTACTTAATGCAGATGTCTCTTTCTGGAATGAATGTGAATACGTTAATACAAACTTTGAAGAAAGGAAGTTGCTGTTCCCAGTGAAACTTTAAAATAAATACACTCTGCAAAAAATGGTCAATTATTCAAGACCAAGTTTCATGGAAGCCTTTTAACAATTTCTCCAAAGATAAATGTGTGTATACTGGCTCAGAAGAGCGCACCATGTTGACTGGATGTTTGCTATGTCAAGGACAGCATATCTAGCAAATGAGGTAACCCATGGGGATAGGTTAAGTAACACTTAAAGAGATCAGGGCCACCCCGAGCTCCCAGTGCAGCACTGAGCAGGACACATAAGGCCTTTGCTCTGTCCCTCCAACTTACCACCTGGAAGACCATTATTAATATCTCTTTTCTGCCTCCTCCATGGGGATTTTAATAATAAGCATTTAACTGGTCTTCAAAACAGCACAGCATCATTTAACATGGCTTATAGTTATTATCTTTCTTTCGTACAAGTGAAGTTTTTCTGGGTCTGAACTTAATGGCTCTAGGCCTCCAACTGTCATGCTGATAAATCAGAAGATGCTTTCGATCTGTTCTGTTTCACTACAAAGGCAGTATCCAAATTCTACATAGGCAGAAAGATGGACTACCCTTCTTGGCTCAATCCTAAATACTCTTATCAATGGGTTGTTATCTGAAGAGGTTCCTCTTGCCCATCCAATTTTTTTTCCCCTCCATCAATTCTTAATTGCAACTACTGCCATACTGACGAAATCAGCTATTTTTTCCTCAACTGACAAAACTTAAAGCTTCAGGTTATTTGTTAAGTAAATAGGATTTTAAAAGAGAGGCAACTACTTAACATTATCAGTGCCCTGAAGTACAGAAAGTAGTAAACTGATGAAGTAAATATACTATTATATGGAGTTCACTGAAGTAATACCCAAAAGAATATGTCAACTAGCTAGAGCTCAGCCTTGCAGAAGTCCTGCATTTCTTTTCCTTTCAAGTCGCTCAGCATATATCAAACATTAGAAATGCCCACTTTGTGTGAGGCAATCAACAGGTCATTGTGCATAAAAACATGGTAAAAGCAGTGTCACTGCTAGGAGGTGGCAGGGCTCCCAGTGCAGCCCTGAGCAGGACACACGAAACACATCACAATTCCACTGAATCTGTGGGGAGCGGGTGGCGGAAGGGAGAAGAGAACATGATAGGGATAATTCTGTCTGAGAGAGTGAAGAAGGAATCACAGACAGATGACAACTGAGAAGAGTCTTAAAGAATGAAAGAGTGCCCAGGTAGCCGTCAGTATGCATTTCAGGCAGAGAATACCAATGAACATTTACAACAAAGGGCTTGAACGGATAAAGGGAAGACTGGAGTGGCTGGCAGCTGGACCGCAGGATGGAAAAGCATAGCTGATGGGGCCATACACGTAACTTCAAGAGCCAGATTGTGAAGTCCATGTATGCCATACCACAAAGTTTAAAAACTAGGAAGCTATCTGATTTAATTTTAGCAAGAATCTCTAACATGGGTAGTTCTCAAACTGTGGGTAGTTCTCAAACTGTGGTCTGCAAAACCCTGAGGGTCCCAGATACCTTTCCAGGGCATCTGTGGAGTCTTAACTATTTTCATAGTAACACTAAGTGTTATTTGCCCTTTATACTGTGTTGACATTTGAACTGAGGGTGCTCTGGCCTGAATCAAGGCAGCGGTACCAAGTGGACCAGCAGTCATTATATTCTTCACTTTTATTTTAAAAGCCATTTCCATATAAGAAATGTCCTTGATGAATGTTCTGGTTTGCTAATGCTGCCTGTTATGTAAAATACCAGAAGTGGATTAGCTTTTATAAAGGGGGTTTATTTGGTAACACAGTTACAGTCTTAAAGTCACAAAAGTGTCCAATCTATGGCGTCAACAAGTATACCTTCACCGAAGGAAAGCCAAGGGCATCTGGAAAATGTCTGTTAGCTGGGAAGGCATGTGGCTGGCATCTGCTGATCCCAGGTTGCATTCCAGCTCCTCTTGCAGCTCCTGTGCATTCTTCAAAGTGTCCCTCTTGGCTGTAGCTCCTCTTCAAAATATCATTCTCAGGTGCTCTGAGTCTGGGCCTGTGTGGCTCACAAAAACCACCCTGAATGGACGTGGTCCACATCTCCATGGAAATAATTTCATCAAAGTTTCACCCACAGTTGACTGAGTCACATCTCCATGGAAACACTGAACCAATAGGTTCTGACCTAATCAACACTAATACATCTGCCCCCACAAGACTGCATCAAAGAATAAGGCTTTTTCTGGGGGACATAATATATACAAACCAGCACAAACGAAGCTGTAAATATTACTAATTTCAACCTTTGAGTACATATCTTCCTAATAATCTAAGGTGATGAAAGAGGAAGTATACATAAACTACTTTTGCTGCACACGGAGGTATAGTGGTTCCTGAGAAAAATAATTTGTGCAATTCTTTAAGTTGTAAGCTGAACTAGCAATTTTTACATGGAACAACACAAACAATGGTTATTTAGAACTTGGGTATTTTCTTGAAAATGAACATAGTGAGCCTATCACTTCAAGGGAAACAACTATTTGTTGCTGAAGATAAAATTGAGACTTTCAAGTGTAAATGAGAATTTCGGAAAACTTGTTTCTATCAACTGTGAGCTTGTCAGTTCACCAACCTTAAAGATTTGTATTTCTGAAGAGACTGATGGTCTTATTAACAAACGAGATTTTTTGATATTGTGGCATGAAATGTAACATTTGGAAGAGTTTTGTTTCTCAGTGTTCTAGTTCGCTAATGCTGCCAGAATGCAAAACACCAGAGATGGATTGGCTTTTATAAAAGGGGGTTTATTGGGTTACACAGTTACAGTCTTAAGGCCATAAAGTTTCCAAGGTAACACATCAGCAATCGGGTACCTTCACTAGAGGATGGCCAGTGGTGTCCGGAAAACCTCTGTTAGCTGGGAAGGCACGTGGTTGGTGTCTGCTCCAAAGTTCTGGTTTCAAAATGGCTTTCTCACAGGATTCCTCTCTAGGCTGCAGTTCCTCAAAAATGTCACTCTTAGTTGCACATGGGGTATTTGTCATCTCTTAGCTTCTCCAGAGCAAGAGTCTGCTTCCAATGGCCATCTTCAGAATGTCTCTCATCTGCAGCTCCTGTGCTTTCTTCAAAGTGTCCCTCTTGGCTGTAGCTCCTCTTCAAAACATCACTCACAGCTGCACTGTGTTCCTTCTGTTATGTCAGCTCATTTATATGGCTCCACTGATCAACTTAGAAGTACCCCCAAATGGGAGGAGCAACACCTCCATGAAAATCATCCAATCAGAGTCATCACCCACAGCTGAGTGGGGCGCATTCCAAAGAAACACTCAAAGAATTACAATCTAATCAACACTGATAACGTCTGCCCACACAAGATTACATCAAAGATAATGGCGTTTGGGGGGACATAATACATTCAAACTGGCACACTCAGTAAACCAAATATCTTCCAAATGATCAGTGTTGTGAGGTTACAAAACCATGCGTGGGTAAAAGATCCATTCAAAGTGCAAGACAGACCAATGGATTTTAATGTAACAGAGTAGAAAAAGTTAACTGACATTGATTTCAGATTCCACATTGTAAGTAACTTTTAAGAACTTAACCACGTGTCAATTCTGGTTTATTGTCAAAGATGAATATCACAATTATCAGAAAAGAGTATTAAAATAACTCTCCCTTTTCCAAGCATATCTGTATGAGGCTGGATTTTTTTCAGATACTCCAACCAAAGCAACAGGTTGAATGCAGAAGAGATATGAGACTCCAACTGTTTTCTATTCAGCCAGAAATTAAATTTAAAAAAAAACAATGCCATTCTTCTAATTTTGTGTTTGTTTTGGAAAAGTTATTTTTCATGACAAAGGGGCACATTAGAAGGAACTGGTACACTGGTACAGAATGGTACAGAACAGAAATTTAAAAGCATGTAAGAAAATTTCCTCCAATTTTCTCTTCCTGACAACGGTGAGTTCTCTCAGCTCAGCACTCCTGATGGTCATCAGAACACGTGCTTTTATTTTGAGGGAGGACTTACAGCCCCTTTAAAAGGCTGTCTTCTTTAAATTTAAAACCAATTGTTTTAATTACTATTTGTTCATTAAAAATTCAGGTATTAGTAAAAAAGAAAAACAAATGAGCGTTTGCCGTTATTGAATATTTCTTATATTTGCCTTTATTTAAACTTTAAGAAGTCTTGAATGGTGTCCTGAAAAATTTTTCTCTTTTCTTTTACCCAAATAATGGGAAATTGCACTTGCATTCAAAATATATATAAAAATAGGCACTGCATCATTCTATATATGAAGAAAATTTCAACCTAGGTGCTACCAATTCAAAATTAGTGACTATTCAGTTTAAAATCTATTTTAATTGACAAGGAAAGAACTTCCCAAAGGAACAGTAGCTTCGTGAAAATGGATGCCAATATTTAAAATCCTGTCCATGACGTTAAAGATGGCCTAGCAGTGCTTCCAATGAGCGAAAGCTGTTGAAGTTTCCTCTGAGACTTGATTTTTAATATATTTCACAGTTCTTATTTTTGATTTGCTAATTATTTCCCCTCCCTGTTAGATCAGTTTGTCACATGATAAAATGTTCTTCAAATGAAGAAAAGTCAGCTAGCTCTTCTCTTCACCTATTTCCCATCTTCCCCACTCTATGCTGGGGTGATAAACGACAAGAACTAACAGGAATAACTGCCTGAAGAGTTAGACAACTTGGGTCTTTTCACAGCAGTTGCAAATTTCATGCCTTTAGAGCCTGGTCAGTTGCAGATGTCTAAGGAGACTTACATTTAGTTATCCTTTTGCTCCCACATTAAAGCTCTCCTTCATTTTCCCTTTCCTTTTTGCTACCTCCCTCTTTCTTGCTCCAAGCTACCACTAACTAGCCTTAAAGAGGAAGATTCAAGGCAACTTTTCACATCAGTCATATTTCAGGGCACCTTCATATTTGTCCTCTAATAGATGGCTGGTATTAGATAACCCATGGGGTGGGTCCAAGTTTAAAAAACAGCAAGACTGATTCAGAGGCCATATGCCTAAAAGGGCATGCATGCATTACTTTTTTTTTAATTTAACCCCCATTCCTCCAAAAAACCATGCCAAGAAACAGACATATGGCAGCACCGGTTCCCATCAGCAATCAAACAAAGATAAGAAAACTTGGGAACCGCTAGGCACTGATGAGATTATTCCCTACATCCAGGGACAACTGAAAACACAGTGCGTCTCAGTCAGAGACCAAAGTCGAAGTGGGTGTTATATTGTAATAAAGACACTAAGCAGCTGATGTCAATCAGCTGTATTTATTCGTCATTGCCAGCATCTCTTAAGAACCTCCAGTGGCTTCACAGAAGCCTGGAGGACTAGCGTGGGGATGGGGTGGGTACAAACCACAAACTCACTTTCTAAAAGCCTTGAAAAGCAAACCTAAGTACACTGTCCACATAATGTTACACGCCAATCTTGAAACATCATTTCTTCCCACAGCTTTCAGGTCTTCCTTTTGATGGGTTCAGCTGCATTAAAGTTCAATATTTACAAGTCCAGGACTTAAATTCTTTCCCCAACTCAAGGAAGAAAGAACCGTCTCAGATAAGGAGAAAATCAATCAACTGAGCTCGATGTGAAGCAGACACAGCACCAGGTTTCAGCACTAATGAAGGAGGAGGGGCAGAGCTCTGTTTTCCTCCTTTAAATCATCCCATTAGGAAAACCTAATAACTCCTAGGAGGGAACATAGCCTATTGTGTTGTGTACGATGTGATAGGGACAGGAACTGTTCCATGGCAAAACAATCATGACACTTGCATCACTTTCTGGAACTGGAATGAAAAGACCAACTCCCTATTTTAAGGCAAACAACGGGAAAATCCCTTGAGTGAAACATTACAGCAGAATTCCACGTGACATCTGACGGCATAATGCCAACAAAGGTTAACAGCGGAAGGGACAGTGGTGCACAAGTCAGTCTGTGTATTCCTACACTTCCTGGCCTCCCAGGGGTGGAACGACAGGGGAAAACTCCTGAGCCTCTTAGAATGAACATCCTCTTGCCCACAAAGTGAAGACTGCACATTACACAGGCTCTGGTGCATCTCAACAGGTATCCCTCCCTAACCTGGTCCAGATGCTGGTCCAATCACAAGAGGCCTGTGGCTGAGGCAATGCTGGGGTTCTGCTGGTAGCCCAGCCTGGCAGTGAGAGGCCTCATCCCTACCCACTCTTCCCCAGGCTGCTTCTGTCTAAAAGCAGCTTTGTTTGTAGATGATTCAATAGGGAAATGAATACAACAAAAATTTTAGTAGCAAAATGAGGAGAAATGACAGCAAAGAAATTAATTATGTCAGAAATAAAACTGACCAAAAGTACCTTTTCCATAAGCTATTATTTTCACAGATACATAAAGATAAAGATTATTGGAGAGAGTGTCTGTAGTGGTTTGGAGCTAGGTACCCCAGAAAAACATTCTCATAAACAATCCATTCCTGTGGGTGTGAGCCCATTGAAAGTAGGACCTTCTGATGAAGTTACTTCAGTTAAGGCGTGGCCCAGCCCAATCAGGATAGATCTTAATCCTATTACTGGAGTTCTTTATAAGTGGAATGAAAGTTACACAGAGAGAAAGTCACAGGGATCAGACAGAGGTTGAACAACTACGGAACCTGGAAGAGAAAGGAGGCCAAGAGAGGCTGCCATGTGCCTTGCCTTGTGACAGACGAACCCCAGGATCAAGGATCATTGGCAGCCAGCTCCAGAATTCCAGTCTTAGGGAAAAAAGCATCACCTTGAAGATGCTTTGATTTGGACTTCTTCCAAACTCAAAACAGTGAGCCAATAAATTCTCATTGTGTAAGCCATCCCAGTGAATGGTGTTTGCTTGAGCAGTCAAGGAAACGAAAACAGCGGCCTACAATTCTGCTTTTCCCAGGGCTAGCAGGATATATCCCTAGTAAAGAAGACAGCAAGCAGAAGGTTCCTCCCTTTTTCACGTCATTTGTCCACTGTTGCACTTCCATAAAACATCATTAAATAAACATGCATTCCAGAATGACTCATGCAGGCTTGTTTGGAACCAAAGATCCCCTGCCTTTGGCTGGTAACAATTTTCATTAAATTACAGAGAAAGTAACACAGAACAAGCACACATAACAAAAATAATGATGCCATGCTTGGAAAGAAGGCAAAAAAGGAGTGGGAATCTCAAATCTATCCAGATCACCTCAACACTGTAATCTGGACATGGCCCAGCCACACGCCTCCAAGAATCTATATCAGATAATAATTTGCTAAAAGGAAATGCTGCAGAGTCACCAGTGCAGCAGATATACATAGTCTATCAATCACAGCCGGATTAGGGGTACATATTAAGTTGTACCCTTCCCATAATTTCTCTCAAACACTTAATGAAGTAGAGGAGGATCACTAAGCAACAAAGAAGGTCCTATTTAAGGATTTCCACAGTGGAATAAGCGCAGTACTGGGAATTAGCAGAAACACTGGAGAGGTTCCCAACATGCCTCCCAGCTTACTATTGTGTGACACTGAGAAGCTAAGTTCAGTGAGATGAGGACACCTCTACAGTGGAGGTGGGCAAGAACGGAGAGGCTGGACTACAGCAAGCCTCCAAGGTTCGGAGCCCTAGGCCTGGCTCTACCACTAACTAGCTGGGCAAACAATGCAAGGCCCTTTGAGCCCCTCTAGCTATCTGGGGCTCAAGTTCCTTCCCTGCAATTAAAGGGTTTAGAATGAATAATCACTAAAATTCCTCCCTACATTATGATTTTATAATGCAAAATGATTATTTTGGTAAGATTTTGGGTTCTTGTAGTTAACATAATTTGGGATTTAAACAGAAGAAACCTTTAAATGTTTCCATTACAAATCTTATGATCCCAAGTTATCCATTTTTGCAAAATAACCAAAGAGGCAGCAGAACACATCCAGCTCAAGTAGATGTTTCTACTGGTGTATCTTTCTTCAAAGAGATTGCAATCAATAAAGTAATTCATAATTTTCATTACTTATTCCTCACCCCACAACATTTTTACTGCCTCAGGAAAGTGGATGAGCAAAAATTTACCAGATACCTAACTGCCACTCCAAAGGGACCTCACATATTTCTATAGTAAAAGAAATACACACAGCAGCACACACGTGTGCATGTATGTATATATCGCACATATGTGAAAGCTCAAAGTCAAATTTATACATTCAAATTACTTGACTGTTTTCCACAGTATCCACTTTGGAAGGCTATACACTTATTCCAATTATTCCTATTATAATTACCTCAAACTGTTTCATAAATCATCTTCTACAACTATCTTCAGTAGGAATCCAGGGACCATACATGAAAAATCTGCTTCATTACTATGCCTCAGTTTGACCCCGAACTCCAGCCCCAAAATGACTAGGCTTGCAAAAACTCTGAAATATATATCAATCCTGATGACTCAGCCAAGACGGAATGCAACTACAGATAAGGAAGCACAACATGATAAATATTTTGGCTTACTGTGACTTCTAAATTAGGCTTAAAGTCAGGATTTTAAATGTGCTCATGGAAGTATTCTCCTGAATTTTATGGAAGGTGTTTTCACCATTAACAAATTTTCTTTGGAAGATTTCATACGTGGAACTGGAGTAAATACTTGAGACAATGTCACAAGAATCCCTTTCGGCCACAAGCCGGGGTTCTCAGAATAGAAGTAAAACGTCTAAATCTTTGCATGACATGAAAGAGGCAGAGAGGAAAAAGCATGGATTTATACTGGCTGAATGAAAATATTTAAAAAGAGGTACTATTCTTTTTAATTCCCACATGGTTCACATGTTATCGAATCTTCCATTCTTCATGCTCCTCTTGGTGAATGTTACTTTTCTCAGTTTCCTAGGGTGTTTTTTTTTTTTTTTTTAACCTGGATTATCTCCAGATCAGTTAGTTACCCTGCAAATCAGAGTTTTTCTGGCAATTTTATGATCTCTGAAGAGTCCAATGCATTGTAAAGGCTAAAAAAGAATTTTAAGGCTGGAAAGCATATTAAAGGCTCCCTGAACCTATCTCTATTCTTTCCAGTGGAATATTTATACCACATGTGTTAGAACGGGGTTATCAGCAAGGAAACACCACTACATTTCAGACAAGCACTTCTCAAAGAGGGTTAATCTCTTTGTGAATTCCTAGACCACATTAATAGTATCTTGTGGCATGTCTCACATGTTGCAGCCATGTATTATGATTTTATCTGTTCGTGTTTTCCTTCTTTATTTAACTAGATTCTAAGTACACTGAAGGCAGAGACAATACTTAACCTTTTTAAATGTCCTAGATACTTGATGCAGTACCTTGGCCATGAAAAGGTATTTATTTAATATTTACTAAATGAATAAATGAATGAAATCAAAGTGACAAACTATATAATAAAATTGAGCAGCGTAAGATGTCAAAAACATCATTACTTCTGAATCTTCTTCTGGATAAAATATGCCTTTACTTTTACAGTGGCAGCCTGCAAGACACCACCAAGGAGTCCTCTTAAAACTAACGGAAGAAATCTATAGCTGCCCAAATTACAGGTATCCATGTATAGTACTGAGAAAAATCTAGGCCTTTCTTAACAGATCAAATGACATTTTTCTTTAATTTTTTTCTCCTCTAGAAACGTCTTTTAAAAGGCAAAACAAGCAGCTCTAAGTCACATTTACTTCAGTGAGCCTAGGATCCAAACCTGGAATCGATCAGAAGCTATACAATCGTTTTTTTCTAAGCCATCACCTGGTGGCAGGCCTTACAAGTCTACTGAGAGAAATAATGGTTAAACTGAAGTATATGGCCTGTGCTGCTGATGCAGAATGCTCCCATCTTCATTTCCACAGAAAAACAACCAGCTTAAAATGAAACCTGAAAAGCCACTTGAGGCAAAGAGTATAAAAACAATATACCCTTCTTTACAAATTTCCCTTGGAAGCACAGAGAATTCAGCACCTACCTCAATGAGACATCTATTCATAAGCAACCTTACGTATACCTATACTTTAACACTTATTAGACTGTTTATTTACTGGTTTAATAATTGTCTCCTTCCATTAGAATATGAGCCTTTGAATACAAAGTCTGACATATTCTCATTTCAGCATATTATAAGACCCAGCACAGAGCTCAAAGAATGTTTGCTGAACATTCAACAAGTACTGAATAGATTGGTATACTTTCACAGTAAACAAAGTAACATTCTAATTCAAATGAGTACCACCACAGTCTGGTATAATTGGTCATTTCTTCCCAAGACCATTTCAGCCATCACCTATCTAAAGTCATTTATCTATACAGTCTTAAGGGTGGGTCTGATATGTCTGAGCTATAGCTTAAAATAAGATTAGAATTATACCTATCACTTATAGAATACCTACTGCATGCTAGGCACTATACTAGCTGACACTCTCTAGTTGGCACAAATAACCACTGAAGTAGGCATTATCCCAAATTTACAGATGAGGAAACCACACCTCAGAGAAGTTAAGTAAATGGATCAAGGTTTCTCAGTAAGTGGCAGAACTAGGATTAAAATATTAGTTCATTGAGCATCATAATCTTTCCATTACGCTTGGCTACTATCCTTGGCTCTCAATATAATAAGGATGAACAAAAGATAAGGAAATTAAGTGTGGTAAGAAATGGGCAGAAAGGATGGTAAATAAATTTGGTTCTTTGGTTGCAAGAAGGAAAAGAAGACACAGACAGACACACACACACACACACACACTCTCTCTCTAAAATGCACAAAGAGCCTACGATTCAATTCTATGAGAGAAAAATATAGATTTTAATATAATTTATTTTACGATCACCCCAGATCAAAACACCTTGGAAAATATGCAAGGAAAAAGTAGTTAAAAATTTGCCTGTTAAAGAAAATGATTTTAAAAAAATCCCTAACGATTGACCTTTTGGTCTAACACGTAAGATACATCCCAAACATTTATGAATTAATACCAATCATTTTAGAATTACACACTGCTCAAAACGTAAGAGCTAGAAGAAACTTTAGAGATCATCTCATCATTATATAAAGGAGAAAACAGAGACCAGAGAAATTAAATAACTTGTTCAAGGTCATTTAAATATTGTACAGCCAGATCAGTAAATTATACTATTTATATTATCTTTGGTTGTTTTTACAATAAGTTTATAGCTTTGGCACTGTGTTTTTACAAGCTGGGGTTCTTTGAAGCATTTCTTTCCTGCAGCTATCTACTCTAGACTATTTGTAAAAACTTCATTGCAGAATTTCCTGGAAACTCCATTTCAGAGGAGAATAGAGAAAGAGAGTCTTCAAAAAATTTATATGAAAAAGCTGAGGACTAAGTTTCCCTGTGGTTGATACTAGCTTTAGCTTTGGACCCAGAAGGTACAATTAGGGGGATGGGGAGGCTGGTTTTCTTAAAGGTCAAATGCATATAAAGACGACTTACTGACAAGTCAGAAAGAAGCCCATCTGCCTTTTTCTAGGTGATGCATACATCACAGAACTGTCTTTGTAAATATGATAGCAGAGACATTTTTAAAAAGACTTTTTAAAAAGTCAAAACCTATTAAATAATAGGGAAGGATGTATAAGCTATTTTGAATATCAGTGTTAGGGCTTGCCAAATTAGTTACCAAATGGCCTCAGAGCGGCCATGCTGTAAATAGTTTTACAAAACATAAAAGTTTTTAACCAGACAACAGGACCAGGGATGGAATTGTAAGCTCACCCCCTTGAGTCAAGAGAAAGAAAACATAGTGCTCCATTAAAAATATAATAATAAAAGGAGAGAGCTCAAGAAGATAGTAATAGGAAATAGTCTAAGACCAACGCCGCCCCTTCTACAACCCTAAAGGAACAGATATTAACACTGTCATAAAAATAATTAAGAACAGAAATTCAGCTAATTTGATGTTTGTTAAAAAGTGGGCTGGGGGGTGTTTCTGATTTAAAATGCTTTTTTGATAGGGGAGGGGATGTTAAATAAAGGGTAGACTTTTCCAGTAACCTACAACTTAATGTTTGGGATTTTATAATTGTGTTTTAACATATTTGTTCTTTAGTGTTTCGCTGTTAGACTATGGGCATCCTGACAAGATATACTGGCTTGCAGAATTAACTGTTTCACATGGCTAACAAGTTTATGCAATTAGCATTAGGAGAAAGACTTATTACAGACATATTTCAATGCACAGCTATCCCATCCCAGGAGGAAGCTCCTCTCTAATGAACTTGGCCCCATCTAGAACAGAAAAGATTCCTACATCGTTGGTTTGCAGCACTGGGACAGGGAAGCAGGAGTAAGAATTCTTTCCTGGTCACTATGGAGCATATTCTCAAGGTGACTGGTCTCAGGAAGACTTTAAAATCATCTCCTACTCATCAACACCTAAGCTCTACATCTCTCCATATCACTCTTTAGAAACAAAAGATAGGTCTGGAAATTTTAGTTATTTCTGCTCCAGAAGCAAACTCTTCGGACAAACACTATCTTGGTGATACTCAGCTGTAGGTAGAGAGTTCATATTAAGCACATGAAATTTATTCTGAAATCAATCAGCTTAAATTCTAAACTGGCCTAAGGAATTTCTCCAACTATCACTGAAAACATGGGAGTATAATGCAATGGTTTTGGATTTTTCATGTATATGAACATCATTCAGGGATATTTGTTTAAAATGCAAACACCCAACTTAGACCAAGTGTACTGAATACCCTGAGAGTACACCCGTAGGATGATGCTTCAGAAAACAATTGTAAAGTGGAAACATTACTGGAATCGAAGTTGGCTTCTAGTCCAGCTTGCAAGTAACGAGTTATGAGATGAAGCAAGTCACTTAACCATCCTGAACTCATTTCTTCTGCTATAAAGCAAAGCACTGGCCTTCAGACAATCTTTAAGGTTGATTCAAATTCTAAAGGTCTCAGAAATAAAACAAGCTCCATGACCCCCAATTTAATAAATTTATGAAGCTTTTATAACATATGTATACAAGAATCAGTAAGTGATTCTTGATTCTTTTAAGAACCACCATATGCCACCTGTGACTTCAATGAGTGAAAAAGATATTGGATTCTGAAGTTATAAAACTAATTATTGTTAATGTATTATTGTTAATAATAATAATAGTAATAATGCTAAGCTGTACTTACTAATGAAAAACATTTGATGTAAATTAACTTACTGAGGAAAAACTGAAAAAGGGTAATCTGAGAGCCTTCAAACCAGAAAGTATGTAAAAGGAGTGATGTTAAATACTAAACTGTAATTAGTATTAAAGCTACAGCATTACTTAATAACAAACCACAAAATAAAATGCTGATGAGATGATCAGTGGAAATTAACCACCTTATTTTGTAATTTAATGACTTGGCCTCCTAAATTGTGAAAAATTTTCAACCCAGTGAAGCAAAACCAGTTAGGACACACTAATAAGCAATTTGCAGCATTTAACATCTATTTGTATTTTCTCTGAAAATGCATGCAAACATTAACCTTGATACTGCCTAATTCCTTTATGAACCATGACTTTAAACATTGGTGACCTCCAAAGTAACAGTTTATTTATAGTACAATGTGTCAAGTAGGCTAAAGAATGAAAAATTCCTCAGTTTGTACGGCAGATATCAGATCCTAGAACAAAAAAAGCAGGAACCCAACTTAAGTTTTCTTCTTTAAATCCTCGGCAGTTCCACTCTCAACAGAGATCCGTATACTCTGACAACTATACACGTTTATAAGACGATTACAAAACAGAAGACCCCTCCCCATAAGGATTTAAAATGGGCTTTTTATATTTACTATATAACTGCCACAAATTCACTACTGTTCTAGGTTTTCAAGTCAGTACTAAAGCATAAGAAACACAGACTCCTTCTGTCTGACCATTTGGAAGGGGACGATTTCAGGAAGCAAAGGATGGGCCTAAATTCCAAAGGCCAATAGACCAGGAATGCGTCAGAAAGATGGGATTAAATAATATTAAACAAGTGCCACTCCACCCACAACTACAATCACAAGCTCATTTAACACTTTGTAGACCGCAAACATGAAATTCAAATGGTTATGGCTACAAGATGAGTATAAATAAGGAAGTTGGGCTCTAGAGAGGTTAAGGATTTAAAAAAGTTACTTCAGGAGAGACCCAGAACTGGAACTTCCACCTTCCACCTTCCAGCTTAATAACTAGAAATTTCACCACAAAACAAACAAAGTCAAAAGAAGCATAATATTTCATGACATGTGAACATTATATGAAATTCAAATTTCAGCATCCATAAAAAGCATTTTACTGGAACACAGTCACACTCATTCGTTTACTTACTGTCTATGCCGCTTTTGTACTACAACAACAAAGCTGACTAGTTGTGATAAAGACTGTTCCATCTGCAAAGCCTAAAAGACTTGCTGTCTGCCCTTTACAAAAAGGACTGTGGACCCCTGCTCTCCCCTGCCCCAGTGAAAACCTACACAGTAAATATAGTATGTGTGTATCCTTTATATAGAATAAAGTATGTGAATGGGAAAAAAAGAGAAAATGGGAAAAATTAAAGTGGTATACCTATGCACTATTCTTTCAATCCATAGCAAATAGGGTAAGTTTAGCAAAACAAAAGGGAGAAAAGGCAACCGGTCAGATTTCACCTCACTGTAACGTGAACACAGAAACTATCACTATTTAGACCTGAAAATCTTCAAGAACTGAAAATCTCATTGACATATGCTGTCTCCAACTACAGAGTATAGCAAGTGGAGGCAGACAAAGAATAAGGCCCAGAGATCCCTTCCACAACAGACAAATTAATCCTCTAACACTCCTTAACACACGTCCAGCAGCCAGAGCCCAGAGTTAAGAGTCAAGGAGGAACATGCACTGTTGTTTAAGACCCATGTTAGGACTCAAACTCCAAGCTCTCCTTTCCAGCTGGGTCTGACCTTGAGTTACTCTTGCGGCTTCTCAGGGTCATTCTTTTATCTGTAAAAGGAGACATCTTGACCAACCGGAGGAATATTACCTGTCTCAATTCCAAAAGCTAGAGGACAAATGAGTAAAAGAGGGAAGTGACTAGAAGAGGAAGGACTTTTAGGAAAGCTAATTGTTTTCTTCCTTATGATAGACAAGATACGTTTAGGATATTTCATCAAAAAACAGGGTCTAGAGCTAAGCGCCAGGCTGGATTCAGTGGAGGACAGAAAAAGAGAGGCATTTGAATTCAAGGATGTGGGTTTTTTCCTTCCCTTTTTAGGGGCTTCTGGAAACAAAGACACATGTACCCATGCAGGGTGTGTTCTTTTTCTCCCCCCAGGGGCAAAAGCAACATTTGTCTGAATAATGCCTGCTATAAGTCGCCACCCAGGCATTAGTCATGAATATTATCTGTAATAAGGGGCGGGTGAGAACAGTCAACACCTTCCCACCACAATACTCCAATAAAATGAAGCTTGTTTATCACAGTTAATACACTTAAAACAGTTCTCTTTACCTATTGGAGTATCTTTAAGGGAAAAAAAGCACCATTTAGCCCTGATTTTAAGCTTACTAAAGGGTTTCCTTTGGCTACCAGGGAATCTAATGCTTAGAGCACTATTTCTCTCAAGTTTAAATTCCTTTATTTCAGAAGTTAATAGCTTTAACAAAAACATTTTTAAAAACCTACTGAAATATCAAACATAGAATTATCCAATGACCCAGCAATTCCACCCCTAGGTATATGAAAACCTAGGTCTACAAAAAACTTGTACACAAATGTTCAGAGCAGTATTTTTCACAATGGCCAAAGAGTGGAAACAATCCAAATGTCTAACAAAATGTGGTATTATCCACACGTGGAATATTATTTGGCAATTAAAAGAAATGAAATGCTGATAAATGCTACAACATGGATGAACCTGGAAAACACTATGCCAAGTGGAAGCAGCCAGTCACAAAAGGTCATATATTGTATGACTTCCATTTACAGGAAATATCCAGAATAGGCAAATCCATAGAGAAAGTAGATTGGTGGCTGCAAGGAGCTGGGGAAAAAGTGGAAGGATGTGATTGTTAATGGGCATGGTGTTTCTTTTTGGGGTGAAGAAAATGTTCCAAAATCAGATCATGATGATGGCTGCACAACTCTGTAAATATGTTTAAAACCACTGAATTGTACACTTTAAATGGGTGGGGTTTGCGGTATGTGAATTATATCTTAATAAAGTTATTATTATTAAAGAAAACCCTAATGAATCTTTTCATTTTCCATCACTAAAAACATACTTCATATTTTATATTGTATTACTGAGTTATAAACTAAAATCTCATTTTTTGCTGCTATCAGTTGCAATATAAAGAATGAAGTGTCAGTTTAACAAGAGTTAACAGATCCCCTTATGTGGTGATTCTCATTTTGTGACACTTAGCTTCATGACAAATTTTAAAGTCCTGGGTTCACAGGGAATTTTTTTATTACGATCTCTGAGATTCAAGTAGGAGGGCCCATTATAAACCACTTACTAAAGCTTCATTGCAACTGCATATCCACAATTATAAAATGGAACAAGATGCTAACATGACCACAGACATAGGGGACTGGTGGTTTGATGGGTTGAGCCCTCTACCACAGGTTTTACCCTTGGGAAGACGGTTGCTGCAAAGGAGAGGCTAGGCCTCCCTATGGTTGTGCCTAAGAGCCTCCTCCCGAATGCCTCTTTGTTGCTCAGATGTGGCCCTGTCTCTCTAGCTAAGCCAACTTGAAAGGTGAAATCACTGCCCTCCCCACTACGTGGGATCAGACACCCAGGGGAGTGAATCTCCCTGGCAACGTGGAATATGACTCCCGGGGAGGAATGTAGACCCGGCATCGTGGGACGGAGAACATCTTCTTGACCAAAAGGGGGATGTGAAAGGAAATGAAATAAGCTTCAGTGGCAGAGAGAATCCAAAAGGAGCCGAGAGGTCACTCTGGTGGGCACTCTTATGCACACTTTAGACAACCCTTTTTAGGTTCTAAAGAATTGGGGTAGCTGGTGGTGGATACCTGAAACTATCAAACTACAACCCAGAACCCATGAATCTTGAAGACAGTTGTATAAAAATGTAGCTTATGAGGGGTGACAATGGGATTGGGAAAGCCATAAGGACCACACTCCACTTTGTCTAGTTTATGGATGGATGAGTAGAAAAATAGGGGAAGGAAACAAACAGACAAAGGTACCCAGTGTTCTTTTTTACTTCAATTGCTCTTTTTCACTCTAATTATTATTCTTGTTATTTTTGTGTGTGTGCTAATGAACGTGTCAGGGATTGATTTGGGTGATGAATGTACAACTATGTAATGGTACTGTGAACAATCGAAAGTACAATTTGTTTTGTATGACTGCGTGGTATATGAATATATCTCAATAAAATGAAGAAAAAAAAAGAAACAACAGTAAAAAAATAAAAATAAAATGGAACAAGAGAGGAAGGAAAAAATACTGTTGTGAAAACAGAAAAACAATATCAAGGCAGTAAATCAGATGAAGCAAACAGGGCAAAACACATTTTGTGCTTCTGAAGACTTATTGATGCCACTTACCACCTGGGTCTTCAGGCCTTGTTTCATCTCAGGCGTAGCTATATGCCCTACAGCCACCTCTTCAGAAACTGAACTCTCTCTGGAATTACTCAGCAAGTCCACTTCATCATCAGCTTTTCTGTCTGGCATTTCTGAAGAGATCAAGGGGGTTAGAGGGTATATTTGAAAAACTGATTCACATGCCTTACTATTTACGCAACATGCTCCAGGTTTCATGTGTGTTGCTTTTGCTTTTGTTTTAAAAGGAAAAGTATCCTTTTGCTTTCAGCAGTGGGTGTTATTTCTGACCCTGTGCTGGACTGTTACTTTACCACACGGTTGTGTGGTTTTCCCTAACAGTAGCCAATGATCACAATTTAGCTTCTGTATGAAAAGTTTGGAGGTAAGGCAAGATGAAATTTGATATCTAACAAATCTATGAGTGTGGGACTGACTTTCATATGGAAAAACTTTAAGGGAACAGACCAACAGCTGAAGCTTTGTAGTCCATCTTGTCCATCATCAAAAAAGTAAGAGATATTTGCATGGGACAAAAAAGAGAAAGCCACTGAGAATGAATGAGACAAAGCCTTTGGGACAAATCTGACTTCCTTTTAAAACGTTGTACATACCCTTATCTATACATTACTATAATTGATAAAACTAAGTGTTCTAGTAAGTTATTTTTTAAGTCTTATTTCTTCCCAAACCAAAACATAATCCCAACAGCAATTTCTTTTTCTTAAGAAAATGTTTTTAAACATGTTTTTTCTAGAATTATGTAGCTGTCTTCTTGCAAACCATGATGGACAGACCAAATAGCAGTAGTTTTGGTTTTTGTTACTATTTATCACCATACGGTCAAGCAAATACAGGAAGGAAGTGGTAAAATGATGCCTGAGGTAAATTTAGGTTTCTGACACTTCCTGAAAGAGGAATGATGATAATGAAACAGTCAAAATTCACCCTGATAATCCAAATACAGATGGAATTGCCATCTCAATTTCATATGGATAATCTAGTGGTGCCATAATTTTGCCAGAGAAAAATGCTCCCTATACCAAAGAGCAGAGAGGTTTCTGTCACCAGGGAAGAAATTTTAGTAATTAAGATTTTTATTCTAGCAGCACATGGTTGACATTTACAAAGGTCTACTTTAAATTTAGAAAAGTTTTATTCCTATAAATAAATATTTATAAATCCTTCTTTACCTTTCCAATTATATTATACAACCTTTACTAGCAACTTAAAAAATGGGTAAACAAACTTCCTTGACTGGAGAACCACTTCTTGTATTACATTTCATAAAATGTGATTCAAGTTTAAAAAATAAATTCTGACTAAGCAGTCCTCTTAAGAGTTATCTCTTGATCAAAACATTTCTAAGTGAGTTGGGATAAATTCTTTTGGTGGGGGAGGGTGTTGATTTTTATTTTGTTTGGGGATGTGATTTTTGGTACAACTTGCTTTCCTATAATCACCAGCTGAAAATATGTATCCCGGCAAGTACCAACCAGTCACAATAGTAAACACTGATTACTGAGGCTTGGGGGGTGTTGGCAACCTCTGCAGGACTAGTCTGCCCCAGACGTGCACCACCAACTTCCCAAAGTACCATGATCAATGCTCTTGATGGGTGAAGGGCCACATACCCTCCTTTTTAACCGAAAGTTTTGTCTTTTCCTCATTTTAATTTCAATTTGGTTTTACCTAGAGCAGTATATAAAAACAAAAGTCAATGTCATGTAGATGTTAACTTCCAAATCCTAGGTTAAACCTGTCTCTCTTCACTCTTAACACAGTATGGTTAAATCCAGGAATGGTCTGCAAACCTCCTAGAAAATACCCTTTGGCTCTCAACTCACACTCAGGTGCTTTTTTCCCAGGGCAACGTGACTAGGGGTTTTTCTCAACCCTGGATATTTTCTGAAGAAATCACCAATTTCTTCATCGCTGACTACTTCCGTCTGTAGTTTGAGACTATGAGCACACCAAGCATACATGCCTCCTTTTAGTAGCAGAGTAAGTAACTCACCCACACACAGACATCTACCCAAAACCCAGACATACTGTTAAAATCTCACACACCTTGTTTTCCTTCCTAAAACCTTAAAATCTTAAAAATCACTTTGTGACATCTTTATTTATGAAATATTAAAAATGAAGGTCTGAAATTCTCCCTGGGTTTTACCTTTTATCATAGAGTATCACAGATACAAATTCCACATAGTTTGCACTTGTTTAAGTTAAATTCTGACCACCTAGACAGACAGGGAAATATTTCCAGTACATGTGGCCAAAGACACAGCACTCAAATGAAAAGATCATAGCCAGGCATCAGCTTACAGACACTCCCATTCTTCTGAAATGTCAACTTGCCAGGGTCCCCCAAATAGACTTGTTGAGTCTTATTTTTAAAAATTAGACAACTTCACCTTTAAGTTCTCAGATCGCAAACAACACATCTCTATCACTGACAATACAAAACATTCCTCAAAACTAAGAACCTGAAGCTATCAAAAACTTCAGGTTTCTTAAATCTGTCAACTGGAAAAAAAGAATATAAATGGATTAAAAATCCTTTATTGAGGAAAATGACCACTGGGTTTAAATTACTCTGCTTCCTAGGAGACTTTGGATAAATAACCATGACTTATCTTCTTGTTTTAGTTTTTTGCTTCTCTCCACACCACACTCCCACACTCTTAAATACTATATTTAGAGGATTTTCAAAAATTAAAGAGAACATCAAAAACAATCAAACAATAAAAACAAAACAGGCCACTTCTTATGTACAAAAACCTAAGGGCAGGCAGGTCCTTTCTCTGTATCTGGTAACAGGTGGTAGTATAAAATTCTAAATCAAACTGACCTTATAAGACTTCGGGAGTCAGCAAGTCCAACTCCAGTTTCAGCTTCAGCATCAACCCACAATAAGAAGTTTTATACCGATAGTTTATTTCCCCCGAGCAATAGTGGTTTCTCTTTGCTCTCCCTGGACATGGCTGCCCATCGATGGAACAGGCTGCTGTGTGAGCAATCTGCTCGGTGCAGCTGCTTCACTGAGATAAGCAGACACAAGGTCTGCCCTATGACAGCGGCTCAGCAGACTGGGCTGGGGCGGAAACCCTGCATCCTATCCCCTGCACTGCACAGGGTCTTGAGTTCCCAGACTGCTGCCCAAGAGCAACAGGCAGTACAACTGGAGGTTTGCTCCTTGGGCAGGAAAAGGAGGGAGCTCCCTCTCCCTCTCCCTGGCCCCTGTCTATGACCTAATACCTCCATTTTGGCTACCAGGCTACCAGCTTAGAACGATACTTACAGCTGCTGATGAAACTACTCTGACTCTAAATTTGCTCAGAATACAGACCAAGATGATAGAGAAAGAAGGGCTTGCAAATAAAATAGAAACTCTGCAGAAATCTCTCAACCACACTTTTGCAGCACTGTTTCTAGGGTCCTACAGAAAAGGATCAAGTCATGTGAATAAAACATACGCTAAATTCCTTTATCATTTTAGAACATCTGTGCTCTAGGCATTGTTTTCCAGGTTTAGAAAGTTGCAACTGCTCCAGTGTGACAGACAGAGCTTTTATAGGCTTAAGCAATCAAGCCAGGAGCCTACATACAATACAGGAAGCAAAATCTGTCCAACCCTCAGAGATGACGTGCCTCTTCTGATGGTGGTGACTATTACCTTGGCAACCTACCAAATGAGCCCCATACCTCTAAACAACAAAGATGCCTATATTTTTACCAGCACAACACAGACTTTTAAGGAATCTGTTTCTCAAATTATTAACTTTGTATTCTGCTTTGCTTACCTGTTACCAGTTCAGGTCCTTGGACAGGCAGGGTGATTTTCTCTGGCTCCTCCCTTCCAACAAAACATCCTGCAAAATTCCCAGTGGTTCCTCCATGAACACTGCCCATTGGTAGGGTCTCCTTGGGCAGGAAAGCCTTCACTTTTTCTGTAGAGGGATGCTCTGTCTGTTCAGTCAGGGGGCCTGACTCAGGACTCGACAGTGAGGTGCAAGCAATTCCCCCCTTGGTAATCAGTGCTCCTGAGGCCTTGACTCCTTCTATGACAGCATCCACTATGCGACTTGCGGCCTCCTCTATCAAGTCTGCCCTCTCAGGCAGATCCACAGCTTCAGCAGACACAGTGCAAGACAGAGAGGGAACGTTTCTTTCCCTGCTTGGAGCTGAGGCTTGTCCAAGGTCCTTCATGCCAGAAGGGGCCTTGCCGTCACTGGTAGAGAGCCCCGTCTCTGTGGGAGGCTCCTTGGCAATAGGCTGCAGTAGGACATGGTGCGCTTCATCACCCATTTCTGCCTCCTTGGAGTCACCCATGGCACAGCTGTGGTCTGTTCTCTCCAGCTCCCCTTTCTCCCCATCAGGAGGCAGCATCTCTGGGATTGTAGTTCCCTGTGGGTCACTCACACCTGTGTCCTGTGAAGCTCCTAGCAAATCCAGTATCATATTCTTCTCCCGGCTCAACAAAACTTTTGGATCCGGGATGTCTTGGGAGTCGTGTGATATATCCTTTCTTCTAGCCCCACCAGAACCTTGCAGACTATTAACCACTGCAATATCCGAAGTCACACTTCCACTCACCTCACTAGCAGTGGTTTCCCCTTGGGACTGAGTGTCCTTCACTCCAGCATTCAGAGCAAGAGACTGAGGGCAATTAACAGTCTCAGACCCATCTGGCACCAGACCTGGCAACAGAGGTGGACTGCTTTGCTCTGGGCCCATAGCTTCCTGCCATGAGTCTGCAGCCAGACTTACTCCTGGTGGCACCAGGCTCTGTGCAGCCCCACCTTCAGCCAGCAGTAAGACTTGCGGGGCCACTTCCTTGTTATGTTTACTTTCTGCAGAGGGTGTGCCCTGTAAATTATTGTGTTGAAGTGCGTCACAGGGAGCACAGGCAGCTGAACGAAGCTCTTCATGGAATCCTGGTGTCTCCTGTCTAGGAGGTGGTGTTCTCTGCTCTTCCTGCAATGTTCCTGAAGAAAGAGTATCTTCCTTGATGGAGGAACAAGTCACTGCCTTATCCTTGTCATTTCGTCCCTGAGCTGCAGAGCTTTCTGGAACCACCAGATTTTTTTCTTCTCCAGTTAAAACTGAATTCAAGTCCAAAGCGGTCTTATCCATATTTAGTAGGGAAGAGTCAGTGCCCAATCCCTCAATATTCAGAACTTCCGGTACTGCTGAGGGGCAGGGACCCTCATGCTCCCCACCAAGTCCGAGGGGGCTGGTATTCCCCATGCTGGCCTGAAGATCTGTAGTAGGAAAGGACGTGGATGGGCCCGCTGTATTGTCTTGTAGAGGCTTCTTATTAGGATCCTTCCAATCTCTGCATGTGTCGTCTCGGCAATCTGTAGCCTTATGTAGTTCAGGGGTTGCTGTTCCCTTTTCTGTCTGGGAGGGGACAAGAAAAAGTGCGTCATCTTTGGTTACTGATTCACTGCCTGGCCTGCTTGCCAGAGAGAAAGTACTGTCTGAAGCCACTACTGGATCTGGCACCAGTTCTTTCTCGCCTTTGGGGACAACTGGATACTGATATGAAACCACCTCAAGCATATTTGTTAAAGGTGTATCTAGGTTCAAATCTTCTCCTTGGCTCTCTTTATCTGAAACTTCAAGAGGACAAACATCCACAGGCTCCTGGATCTCTCTTACAGAGGAACAGATAATTTCATTAACCTGTAGGTCTTCACAGTGGATGGCAGTGGATGGATCTTGTGTGTTGGGTTGCCCCAGTGTGGTGCTTTCAGGCAGGGTAACTTTGTCATCATAGTGTTTTGCGAACAACTCACTAACTGAAGTCACTGTGTTCTGCTGACATGCAGAGTCAGCGCAAAATTTATCATCTCCAGTTGGAGAATAGAAGGGTGGCTTGCTGTTTTGACTTTCAACATGAGATGAATTTGTTTTTGATTTCTGGTTTGGTATTAAATCTTTTTCTGGTCTGGAAGGGGTTAAGTCAGAGAGTGGCATTACCTCACACATACTTGCTAAGAGGGTGCCAGGTTCTGATTCATTTGTTATCTTGTCTTTTGCAGCAGCTGGAATTACCAGAGGGTTCTGATCCACTGAAGCATCAGCACTCTCTTTACAACTTCTACTTGAAGTTTCAGTTTCTGCAGTTTTTTCAGTGGAGGTTTCTCCATTACTAAATGAGAGTAAGGTCTCAGCAGTTTTATTACCATCCAGGGAACTGGTAGCAGAGACACAGTTTAGAACAGTGGCTTTATCTACAGGCTTACTTGTGATTTTTACATCAGAGGCTCCAGCTGTGCTGATAGTAGAGTTCTCAAATCTTTCCTCTGTACTTTCCCCTACTTCAAGCACATTCTTCTGGATGGTGGCATCTGGGTTCGTGGAACCATATTCCATTTCCCCTGCAGTATCTGGGACACTGACATCTGTTGGTGAACTGACTGCCAGTTCACCTCCAGAGAAATGCTGGACTGCATCTGGCTCCATGACCATGTCTTCCTGCAGGACACTGTCTCCACTGCCTGGAGACCCTTGGTCTGTAGCCATTCCATGAGATTCTGTTCCAGTTTCTTCATTTCTGTTTCCACAGGATGGAAGGCCCTCCATGCCCTTTTCTCCACAGTTAGGCATGCTCTGAAGGCAGCTGTCTTGATCAGACACAGTTCCAGAGTCCACAATAGGTGCTGGCTCCACCTCTTCCCCTTTTCTCTCCACGCCTTTATTTTTCTCCCTACAGGAACAATCTGTATTCTTTTCCTTGACAACGCTTGACAAATCATAGGGCCTTTCGAGCTGCCCAGCAGGGATCCCTTGACAACTTGCAGTGCAATCTGTATCTTTAGGAGAACAACACTGCTGGCTGTCCATCAGCTGCCCGGGTGCACATAGAAGAAGGTGGCCATCTATATCTGAGGTGCTGGGAAGACTTGAAGTATCCTGTGCTGTAACCATTAAGGGCAGAAGGTTGTCCATTGGCTTAAGGCTTGTTTTCTAGGAAGAAATAAAAATACTTTTTAAAAACTATCCAAAGGCAACAGCTAGAAGGAAACACCCAAAACTGTGGAACTGTAACACATACCATACTTTGAAATTTCCTCCACACCGACTTGTTAAACTGAACCTTGAAATTTATCACTTTTCTCCATATATGTTACATTTCACAACAAAAAATTAAAAAAAAAATGTATCCAAGGTAAAAGATGTCACTAATACATATAAGCAAAAATCTTACTGAACAGAACTCATTGCCATTTCAGGCCTTAAGGTCACTTGAAAAGCTCATCAAAACAAAGGCAAATACATTTTCCTTGTTCCTGATATCACTCACTTCTCATATACCTGTACATCCACTGGGATGTAAAAATGGCTAAGAATATACAAGATGACTATTTCCAAATTTATTTTAGATGAAAATTGAGCCTCAAAAGCAATATTTTTAAAAAGCAAAGGTTATGTTCAAATGAGCAGCTGAGACAGATACTTTTTAGAATTTTAGAGGATAAAGGCTGCTTCAATCCTGCCTCATATATACAAGTCAAAGCAAATCTAACAAGTTTGGTAAACTCTCTTCAATTCCAAGGTACAGCCAAACGCCTCTGTGCCCTAAATATTTACTGAGGAGTTACACATTGTCCTTCAATCCTAAAAATATACTCCACCAAAACTAGCTTAAGATTTTAGTTATTAGTTCATAATTTTAAAAACAGTGGCATGATCTTTCACTTTTTGATGAAAACAGTTTCTCTGTTGTCCAATACTGAATATTAAGTAAATGAGAACATGTAACACTAATATCTAAATCTTAATTATTTTCAGAAGGTTCTGTGACCTGAGGACATTACAGATCATCTCAAAAATAGTTTTTGCAACTTTAAAATATTTTTAAAAACACAGACATATCCAACAACATCAGAATGGTTAAGGTAAGCATCGCTCATCAATCTGATACAAGGAATTCTCTGCCATTATATATAAATGTTAATTATGAAGACAAGAGTGAAATAGGAAAAAAAAGATATCCATGATCAAATGATGGATAAAGTAAATAAAACCTACAGTTAATCTAAGATTATAATTATGCAAAAATTCCATGTGCATTAGCTTAAGGCCTAAGAAAAAATGGAGAAAAACAAATATAGCTGGTTTATTAGGGCAAGTTTGCCTTTATATCAACATTTTAGGAATTCTATCATCATATTATTTGCTTAACACATAAAAACTACTTTTAAAACCTGTAGTCTGTTTCCAAGTGATGTCAATCTACTGTAATAATCTCATGCATATCAACTTGCCTCTGTCCTCTTATTCCTTTACTCAGTCAATAAATATACTGAATATTTATTCTACTCTATCAGCAGACTGTCTACTTCCTGGTTCTACTGAAAAAGTTTACATATAAAAGTGTAAAATGCTTCATACTTATTAAAGTCTTTCTATAAGAGAGTACAACAAAAATGGGTTTTCACTTAGAGCTTCTGTGAAATACTTTACGCCGTTTAGAGTATTCAAAAGTAGCTTGCTTCTATTCCTGCTGAGTGATGGCCTCCTAAAAGTTATGAAAGCAGGTCACTAAATTTACTGAATAGTGAACATTATAGAGCAGAGATCTGGAGAGACAAGTGCTGCTGCTTGAGGAATTTCAGAAGCTCATAACATGGCTCCTCTCACGTTTTTAATTCTCATGCCTGCCCATCAACCATTTCCGTACCTTGCAGGTAGCTTTGACACTTGGAAACTGATACTCCCAATAAGACTTCACTCCACCTAGTAAGAAAAGCTCTGAAGGAAAATCTGATTTCCTGGCAGGCCACTCAAAGGAAAACAAAATGACAACTACTCTGAAACAACAAACAAAATCTTGAAAGGCAGAGGCAGGCACACCAAATAACCCTGCTATGAATATGGTCTCAAAAATAACGCCTGCTTCCAAAGAAGCCTCTGGCGTTGAGCTAACCCTAGAAAGACCTTAAATGAAATTATTGTCAAGCTGTTTACAAATCAAATCAGCTCTGAACTAAACTGGGTGGAAAAATTATCTAAACTTAGCCTTTCAGATATTATGGCCAAGAGAGATGGACTCCTATGACATTTATATGATCCATAATAAATGCTACCAGGGAGTCTGTAATGTTTTTATGCCTGGCAACAACTTTATCTTGATGGCTTAAGTGAATTAAAAGATCTTTATTTTTTTTAGAGATCTTTTTTACCATACAACCATCAATTTAAATATAGTAACACCATCATCACTCACTGAAATAGTTGTAAAGGGGCTTTATTTCTGAGTAAGTTTGGTTCTTGTTCTTCAATAACAATCTCAGAAACGGTTTTGCTCCTTCAGTCTCATAAAGTTAAACAAAACAGACAAATTTTCTTTTATGCCAGGAAAATTTAGTTGTACTTATTGCATATTTCTGTATCTGTAATCTACGTGTTCATTATTTCAAAAATCTGGCAATAAACAACAAAACATTCTCTTGTCTCCCTACTGCTACAATCTGAATGCTAGTTCTGTGTCTGTAAATGATAACACTGAATACTGCTAATACTGCTTTACAGGGGTCACAATCTTTGGGGGAAGCATTTTTATATTCTAACTATAGCAAAGTCTATGGGGAACAGGGAGAGGGAGGGGAATGGCAGAAAAGTCTGAAAACTGAAACATTTTTCCTTACCATTAGCTGCTGTTGGATGTTCATAAGTTTACAAATATGTCCAGTGCAACTGTCTCCAGGAGATGGGGGTTCATGATGTGATTCGGACTCAGAGGTTAATACATAGATGTCCAACTCTCGATGATGCCTCACAGAACAGTCTCCATAGGGTATTTCGTAGGACAAACTGCTCCAGGAATCTGGTTCTCCAGCATTCTCCCTGCAAGCCAGCAATCTCTGGTTAATATATCCATATTCTGCTTCCCAGGCATAGGCTTAAGCCTCTAAGTCTTAGGTAAAATTCCTAACTGACAGCTCTTGAAAAAGAGGCTCTGCAGCAAAAATTTTTGGTCTGTACAGCTCCCCATTTACTCAGTTATATAACTAAAGGCTCTGTCCTTCTCACAAGAGGTCACAAAAGGGTTAAAGAAGAACTGTAGGATTCTTCTCTCACAGAGATTTTTTTGACCAAGATAAAGAGAAGTCTGGGATCTTAAAATAGTTAATATTATGCTAATAACCAAATAATGAAGACATATAAGGAGGATGGTTTTAACCTGGTTTTCAATAGAATCAAGGCTTATTAAGAGTTTCTCTTAAAATAGGTTATATCATATACTACCTGCAGTCAATTGTATTGGGAAGGGAAGAACCAATCACTCTAACCCATGCAAGCATCCTTCAACTTTCATTAACACAAGGTGGAGGAAGCATTCTCAAAATTCCCCAAGTCAACTCCATAGGAAAAACTATTATACTTGCCACATTATTCTATACTTGTCAATATAATTATCATATCCTATTTTGAATAAAGCACTTAGTTCCAAGAATTTTAAGCTAAAAATCTTTAAATTGAAAAACAAACAAAAAAAAACAAAAACACAAAACACAAAAGCTAAACAACACATAGCTTAGCTCCTATCAGTATAAGCATACATTATATACATACAAAGTTGACAAGGGTACTAGTATGGATATGCCCCAAAACATGAGTCCTACCTTTATGTAGTTCTCTCTCTCTTTCATGAACTTTCCACTAATACAAACCATTTCTTCTCTAAATGCCACAGTACTGCCAATTCTACCCTTATTTCTGGAAGCCAAACCTATGCCCATAAAGCCTGCTGAATACAATACACAACCTATACTGTACTTTTGCACACCAGATGAGGAAATCTTGCAGTATAAGATAAACAGGAATGATGTACAATGGTACACTGCACAATCTCATGTTATTAGTTACTGTACTTTGGCACAGGTTTCAAATGTTCAGCAGCCTCTTCTGGATTCATTATATTTTGGTAAACTTCTTAAGCTTCAATCCTTGGTGTCACTGTCCTTTCTTGTGAATTTGATATATAATAGAATGCACAGAGTTGGAGAGCTCTGGGTTCAAATCCTAACACTTTATCTCCTAGCTATATGCTAAATTTAACTTCTTTGAGCCTTACTATCATAGTTGGCAAATATGAATATTATAATCCATACATTATTTTGAGAATTAGAGAAAATGTATATGAAGAAGCAAACATAGTAGTACAATTCTAGATTATGCTTTCTATCAACTCTCTCCTCTTTTATCTAGAATGTCCCCTTACTGTCCCTTTCCTTACCACATTAGCAACCTTTAAATCCCCCATACCCTAATTCACTATATCCCTTACCTAAGCAATGAATAGACTGGATCCCAGAGATTCTGGGGGGAAGGCTATGCTTTAGATCATAATCTTGACTTCAAATCGAAGAAACTAAAGAATCAAGTAATAATAGACACATCATCCACTGACAAAAGTGAGAAAGATCCCTTCAACTCTCTCTCCAGAGTTTGCGTATTAAATCATACATGTCTGTCATTTACAGTTCACCTAAGAATAATTGGAATTTTGAAGCTAAAAACATGCTACGGTGGAAAACCTACAACAAACTGGAGAATCATGCAACTGGCTCAGGGTAATAATTAAGGTTTCCACAAAAGAAAACTGTTGCTGATTTCCATACTCAAGAGTAGCTCCCCTACAGTAGCTTGCAATAAAATAAACTTAACATGTGCTATGTCAAACATTTTATGTGTTTATCAAGCTGCTCTATTCTGAGTCAAGTGACCTCAAATAGAAAAGCACTTGTAAGACAGTTATTTAAAAGTTAAAATGAATGACTCCGTTAAGAACTCAATCAGCTACAAGTCAAGGGGAAGGAACTTCTCTGCAAGTTCAACTTTCCAATTTGGGTTGACACTGTCACATATATTGTCCATATAGCTATATTCCAAATTCCAAAAACAACAAAAACCTCTGAAAACAAAACCTGATTTATATACCACCATTTAGTGTGAATCAGATATAACAAACTTAGGGGGGACTGTTTGTCAAGGTAGGGCCTATGCATTAAGATCTAAAAGTCCTCACATCTAAGGACAATTGATATTTGACAAGGATGCCAAGTCCACCAAATTGGGAAAGAATAGTCTCTTCAACAAACGGTGCTGGGAGAACTGGATATCCATATGCAAAAGAATGAAATAGGACCCCTATCTTATACCATACACAATCTACTCAATGGAAGAAAATATTTGGAAACCACACACCCAATAAGGGTTTAATATCCAGAATATAAAAAGAAATCCTACAACTTAACAATAAAGAGACAAATGACCCAATTAAAAAAATGGGCAAAAGACTTGAATAGATACTTCTCCAAAGAGGAAATACAAATGGCTAAAAAGCACATGAAAAGATGCTCAAGATCACTAGCTATTAGGGAAATGCAAATCAAAACCACGAGATACCATTTCACACCCACTAGAATGGCCACTGTTTAAAAAAAAACAAACCAGAAAACTATAAGCTTTGGGGAGGATGTGGAGAAACAGGCACACTCACTTACTGCTGGTGGGAATGTAAAATGGTGCAGCTGCTGTGGAAGACAGTTTAGCAGTTCTTTAGGAAGCTAAGTACAGAATTACCATATGATCTGGCAATCCCACTACTAGGTACATACCCAGAACTGAAAGCAAGGACTTGCACACCAATGTTCATAGTGGCAATATTCACAATTGCCAAAAGACAGAAGCAACCCAAGTATCTAATAACTGATGAATGGATAAACAAAATATGGTACATACATATGATGGATTATGCAGATGTAAAAAAAAAAAAACGAAGTCCTGATGCATGCGACAATATGGATGAACCCTGAAGACATTATGTTGCGTGAAATAAGCCAGACACAAAAGGACAAACACTGTATGATTTCACTGTTAAGAACTAATTATAATAAACTCAAACAATCTAGAATACAGATTACCAGGAGATGGACCAGGGTTAAAGAATGGGAAGTTGATGCTGAATTTATATAGATTTTCTATTTACGGTGATGGTAAATGTTTGGAAATGGATGGTGGTGAATGGTAGCACATTATTGGAAGTATAACTGAAAGCACTGAGCTGTATAGGTGAAGATGGTTAAAAGAGGAAACTTTAGGATGTATATATAACTAGAATAAAAATTAAAAAAAAATTTTTTTTAAAAAGTGATATAATCCATTCTAAGCAAAATGGAGTATTCTACCAACCTTGAGAAATGTGCTTCTATTGTTGCACAATCACCTGCAGATGCTAAAACTTCAATCTCCCAATTAATTATCCCTATAGATTTTTCTTGCTTCCTAGCCCCTCTATATCCCCAAGATCAGTCAATGAAATTATTCTCCCACTGGCTTCCACGAATATCTGTTGTTACTAATGCTCATCCACCAATCATTCATTAAACATGTATTCACGTGCCGGCTAATATTTCAAGGTGCTGGTGATATAAACCAAAATCCCTGATCTGGTGGAGTTTATCTACTTAGCAATGGGGACAACAGAAATCAAGATTAAAAAGTAAAACACCTAGTTATTTTGGGAAATGACAAGAGTCATGGAGAAAAATAAAGCAGGAATAGGGATTACTTTTTTAAATGTGGGGATTAGGGAAAGTCTCAATGAGAAGGTGACATTTAAGCAAATGTTTCCTGTTCTGGGTCCAACAAGAAACTTTTAGTAAAACTCTATGTTTAAGAATTTTTGCTGGGACTTTAGTTAAAATAGTATTCAAGACTGGAACCATCCTAACCGATCAGTAAGTATAAGGCTGTTTGGTAAATTAAAGAACAATCTGTAGAATACTATATTAGCATTAAAAAAAAACTTTGAAATCCCCAATGTTGAGTGAAATAAGGAAAATTAAAAGATTAAAAATGTAGATAGGTTTGGGCAGTAAAATGCACAAATAAAAAAGTGTCAGGGTGGTCGATTACAGGTTTACTTTTTCCCAAGAATTCAATTAATGTTTTTAATATTTTTTTTTTTTGAAATCCCTACCCCAAGCCTCACTGCTGCTCAGTAATGCTAATCCATCCCACAGAGGTTATTTAAACTTTCTATATTTCCTCAAATCCCCGCCATTAATCTTGCCTACCTCAATTTCAGATCACCTTTTTTTTCCCTTCTTACTGAGAAGTTCAAAGCCATACAAAAACAATCTTCATTCACTAAAAACTTTCTTCACCCTTCCTCTCTAACTTCCAACATGGTGCCTCTTCTTCTACCAGTGCTTTGTTTTTGTTTCCTCCTGTCCTCTGCAGGCACCTGCTTCACTAATCATCCCCTGGTTGCCTGCAGTTTCTCTCTAGTGTCTGGAGTAGCTCCTTTCCCATTCACCTACAACCACACTGTGAACAGCAGCAGAAGACAGATCAGCAGTGGCAGTAAAAGAGAATATTGGCAGGGGTGGAAGCAGTGGCAGTAATCCTTCTTTCACCCTGTAATCCAATGTTTCTCAAACAGAGGAATTTTGTCCCTAGATTTGACAATGTCTGCAGACATTTTTGGTTGTCACAACTGAAGGGGGTGGAGTGCTACTGGGATTTAATAGGATGCTGCCACCCACTGAACCACTTTGTCTTCTTCCTGCCCTTCCCTTCAAGGAATCACTCACCACTTCTACCTTCTTATCACCCATTTAAACACTTTAAGCCTTTGCAATTTGGCTCCTACTCACTACTACTGCTACTAAAACTTCTTTCTCGTGGGTCACCAGTGACAGTGAATCCATAACTCCAGTGGCCTTTCTTTGTCCCCATGATCTCTGAGTGCTGCAGAATTTAAAGATGTTGACCTAACCCCTTCTTTTGAAGTTTATTCTCACTTAGCCATAAAGAATCATCCTGTTCACATTGTTTTCTCTTGCTTCTTCTACCTCTTCCTCATCTTGCATCTTAGATGTGAACATAAGTTAATTTTCTAAACTCAGTTCTTTTCTTTCATTCATGCCCCAAGCACCAGTACACGTCTCAAATCTCTCTCTAGCCTCAAATTCTGAGTTCCTGCCCCACACTACCAACTATCTGATGAATCTCTCTACGAAGATGGCATCAGTGGAAGCATTCTGAAATCGCAAAACTCAATTTCATATTCCCCCTATTCCCCAAAGCAGCAGCTCCTTCAAACTTATTTCCGCTAATGATACCATTATTATCCCTATGAACACTATCTCCCTTATTCAGAACATTCTGTTGATTTTATGCTTGTAATGCTTCTCCCATTCAGCCCCTTATTTCAATTCCTATAGGCACTGCTCTAGTTCATACCTTCATTATATTACCTGGACTCCTGTAGCTCCTCTTGTTATAGGCCAGCCTGCCCTAGAACCCCCATCACACTTTAAATCCACCCAAAGCAACTGTTTTAAAGCAACAGGAAAACCATTTCCCTGATCAAAATTTTTGCTCTGAAAAACAAAAACAATTTTCTTTTTTGGTGTTTTCTCCATGTGCACCAGGCACTGGATATATCACCTAGGCTTTCTTCTTTATTCATAAGCATTCTATGAAGTATCTTACATTTACGGGCCTATAAAACAGAGCTACAGAGCTTCATGACCAAGGCCACTCAGCTAATAAGCAAAACCACTACTAAATCTCTCTCTCTACTACATGTGTGTGCCTTCAATATGCCATGTTACACCAACAACTCTTCTGCCTGGCCCTCAAGGTTTTCCATATGATGGCACTGACATTCTTTACCAGCCACAATTAATCAATCTTCCTCTCCCCTATTTTGCAGCCCAAGTGGAAATATCCATTCCCTAAGCATGCCCAGCCCCAGACTGCCTATCTTTCACAGTCTGGTTCCCTGGTCTCTTTTTCCACTCCTCTCTACAGATAAGATACATACCTTTTCTCCCCTCTCAACACACTTGATCCTTATTACACATCATTCTCTTTTGGCTTTTTTAAAAACCTCTCTGGAATATTTAATAGTTATTTATACACTTATCTTATCCCTCTCACTAGAATACAAGCTTCTTGGCTGCAGGAAGGTATGTCATTTGTCTTGTCTATTGGAACTGCAATTTACCAAGGGCTTAAGATGTAAAGTCAGCCCATGATACTGTGTAGAGTGTACGAAGAATTTGCATTTATCACTATTTCTTTAGCTGAGTAACAAATGAAAACCTGGTGTAATGTTTTGGAGCCATGTTGTATAAAACTACACATCTCGAAATAGAATCACAAAGCAGAGCAAGATATTCACCCAGAAGAGGACTGTAAAACTTTAGATCCACTGAGAGGAACGTAGATTTAGATCCTTATCACACTCACTCTAGTGCCTATGTCTAATCTGTGGAGTGGCAGGCACCTGCATGGTGTTAAATCATTTCTCTTCTGCTTTGTTTTTCTCCTACAGTTGAATTCCATAAGTAAAAGATGCACATGAGCCGATCTATACCACCAAGATGCTTAACCACAGGGGCTGTGTGCACAAAGTGTGATCAATATATTTTTGCTAAATGAATTCAGTGAGGAAGAGAGAGGAATAAGAAAGGCAGATGGACATAATCTGGAAGACTGAAAGTTATATAGGCATGTAAGCTTAGAAACACAGTTCTGAAAGGCTTATAAAAATTAACTTTAATCTTTCAACTCCCTCTCCATACAACTCACCACAATCACTCTCAACTATTTTAGTGTTTTGGCATTTGCCTCATTTGCCTTCTTATCCACACTGCATGTTTTCAGTGCTATTTTCTTGTTTTATTTTTTCAATTTTAGGCTTTACAAAATGACATCCCAACATAAAGACTGAGTATTTAGCTCAGGTACCTATTTCCCTTTTCTAAAACATAGGCACATAGCCTGTTCTTTTCTCCTTATAATTGAAATAATTTTGATTGATGTTCAGTGTCTACATTATTATGCATCTAGAAACGCTATTCACAGAAGATCAAAGCAATATATTATTTAATATATTATTTAATTATTTTCTCTAGAATTCTCTAGAATTAAGCAAGTCACTTTCTTCTTCTAATTAGTCCTAACTAAAATCTTGTTTTCATGGTCTGGCTTTACAAAGAAATATTCAAAGATCATCCAATCAAACATTTACTGAATGCCTATTAAAATGGGAGGCTACTGTGCTAGATGCCAAGACTAAAAGGTAAGTATGATCCCTTTCTCAATTATTGTCTAAACGCAGTGCTATGTCAACATGAATTACTGTTATGTAGCCACTGTTTGGCTTATTGGTGTTACTGTCACCTCCAGAGAAGCAAAAAGCAGGAAAAAAACCTATTAGGAGTTTCCCCTTATAAGGGTGGCATTTCATGCACTGATTATACCAGATTTCATCAAAATCATGATGCTATTAACTGTAAAAGCACCTTCATTTTATGTACCACTAAGAAGGACAAAACTGTTGCAGATTGTGATACAGTGCTATGACATCTTCATCAAAAGTATCCAATTTCACATTTGAAAAAATTTAAGTCTTGGAAGAGATACAACAGTATAAACACAGCCAACCCTCCACTATCTGAAATACTGGTAATAGTAGAACAAATAGCACAATTAACAAATAGTTCTAATATCATCAGCTTTCATAATATGATCTCAACTTAATGTTAACACTTGCTGTACTCTCAAATCATGCAACAAATGCACAGCAGAGACATTGTGAAGAAAAAAAGTTCGGAGGTTTTTGGCTGAGCAGTAAGGGTTCCTCAGGAGAGGTGCTGGCTTAGTATTTTTTAACAAAAACATCTAAGACAGTAGCTTTCAAATAGTTAAGTACCTGAACAATTTGCAATAAAATCATACAGGAAACAGTTGCTCTGGCAATGGGGAAGGCAAAGCCCTGCCCTTTCTCCATCAGCCTTCAGGTAGGTGAGCTGTGAAGCTCATACCAACAAGAGGCGTAGGAAATGGAAACTATTTATTCACTTTTTGAGGTTCTCCAGGGTGGAGAATCCAGTATTTTCCTTGGAATCATAAGTATCTAAATATTCTGTAATTCCAAAAGTACAGAATTTCTTCATGTACGACTATCACATTTCCTATTTTAAAGTCATTATCCACGACTAGTGTCCTTTGGACCTGCAGAACAACCACTCAGCATTCTCTTGATTAGAAGCCCTTCCTGTGTCTACAGTTAGTAATTAAGTTGTCCCTCAGACTTTATTTCTAGCCACAGAGAGGATTATGCCTGAGTATCTAAAATTTACCTTGGATAAAGTACACAAAGATTTTACTGTAACCAAACGAAGTCTGGTAGAACAGAAAAGCACACCCACAAAGGTACTCGAAATTCTGGTTGTTTTAGTTGGTGGATTAAGAGGCACCCTGGCCTAAATTAAGACTTTTTGAAAGAGTGAAATGAGATTTGTAGACGAAGGAACATAAATGCTGTAGGAAGGTCCATAGAGAGCTCTATGACCCTTTGTTTTTCATCCCAGTGAAGAGACCATCACTCTGAGGAAAGGAAAGGGTAATTTACTACTAATTGTGGCAACTGTGCAGTGCAGGCATTATTTCATTACTACTACTTATGCGGTTCTGGGGTTTCTTGGAATTTCTTAGATTGTCACACACAACCAGATCCCAAAACAGACTTTAAGGCATAAAAGATTATTATTAAATCATCTTGAAACTTTCAATCTTCCTATCATAAGGCAATTTATATATTTTCCAAACATTCTTGGGAGTCTTGAATTATATCTAGTTTCCAGCACAATTTCTGTCTCTTTCTTCCATGCACCCAAAGAATTGTTGTGCTGCACTGTAATACCCTTTTTACTCATCTATAACCCCTATTGAGGACAAGGACCCTGCAACTTCTTAGCTGTTGGATCACCACTGCCCTCACCGATCTTCTGGCACACTGCAGGTACTCAAATATTTGTTGGGATTTCACTCCATGGCAGAAGAGTAAGATTAGCATTCTGTTTTCCTAAAGATATTTACAAATGATTTGACAATATTAAGAAATCATTCTCTGTGAAAGGACAGAAAACCTGAAGAAATAATTCAAGCACAACCCAATGTAGTGAGAAGTAATGGTTTAAAAGGCAAAGGTGGTAAAGGAAACTGAAAAGACATGACAACTAAATCTAGTGTATGATCAAGATCAGGAGGAAAAATAAGTGCTTAAAAGCTTATTATTGGGGCAACTGGTAAAAAGTGAATATAAACTATTTATTAGATAATCATATTATATTAATGTTAAATTCCCAATTTCAATAATTGCTCTATTATGTAAGAGAATGTCCTTGGTTCTTAGGAAGTACATGCTTAAGTATTTAGGAGTACATGGTAATATCTGCAGCTTAATCTCAAATATTTAAGTTAAAATTATTTATATATGCATACACAGACACAGAAAGCAAATGTGACCACTGTTAACAACTGGTAAATTTCAACGAAGAGTTCATTATACTATTCTTGTATCTTTTTTGTAAAGTTAAATTTTTTTCAAAATGAACAACTGAATATAAACATTAACTTGAGAAAAGGCAAAGGTGGCAACTCCGTCACTTCTATAATTCCTGTTTACTTACGGTAGGGCAAAAACTAATATGATTTTGGTATCTCCTAAGAGACAGACACCCTGATAAATGTTTTTAGATACACTATTTTATTTATTCTTCTTATCAGCTCTTCAAAGTAGTGTTGTTCCTGATACAGAGATGAGGAATTTGTTGACTCAGAAATATTAGCTCATTTGCCCAAGGTATATACCACACACAACAGCAGTTCAAAATTAAACTTTACCAGTTATAAGAAGGGAGAACTTGGGAAAAGTACTAGTTATAAACTGAATTATATACTCCAGAAGAACATGTTCCTAATCCATTCTCATGGGTGTGAAAGCACTGTGAGTAGGACCTTTTGAAGATGTTATTTTTAGCTAAGGTATGGCCCAACAGAATGAGGTTGGGCCTTAATCCTGTTACTGGAGGCTTTATGAAGACAAAGGCACGTGAGGGAGAAGAAGCTGGAAGTCAAAGAACCAGAAAGAGAAGAGAACATGGTCATGTAACAAAAAAGCCAAGGAACCCAGTATTGCTGGCCCACCAAAATACTGCTGACCCCAGGAGGATGCAAGCCTGCCAGCCACTGAAATCGTGAGACAATAAATTCTCATTGTTTATGCCAACCCACTGTGGGGCATTTGTCACAGCAACCTGGAAACTAAGACAATACTTTAACCTTTTTGAATATGTATCTTGATCTGTAAAAAGCACACAATAATTGTCCCTTTACAAAGTTACTGTGGAAATTAAAGAGGACAGTAAACAAACTATCTTACAGGGCCTGTCCTGATGCCTGGCACACTAAAGTTAGTGTCGTCCTTACTTAGCACACAGCTAGTAAGTAATGGAGTAATGGATCTGAAGCCAGGTTGGAGTGGCTCCAAGGCCTGTGCTCCCCCCACTATTTAATACTACACTGCCTTAGGTGGGAAGGGCTGGTCTTTATAGACCTACAGTATGAAGACTTCCAGAACACCTCATAAGGTGCCCAAAGCAAGAACTATCTGGGGCCATTTCAATGCAGCACTAAGCAAAGAGGCCTTTGGGGGGAAAGTGTCTTTACAAATCAAAAGAATGTCCCCTCTAGGTAGAACATTTCTCAACACAAACATTCTGTGATAAAAAGTTCTAAAGTCCACCATCTGTTGAATTACTCAACAGAACTATGAGCAGGTCAACCTCATCCATTCTCAGACATCTGATTAGGCTCAGACAGAGTACAGGACAAACAGCCTACCCCACATTCTCACTACCTAGCTGTTTTCAAAATGAACACATTCTACTCAATTGGAGAACAGTGTCAACTCTGACTTTACTCTTTCAATATTTTTCAAATATGACAGGGCCAAATTATTCAGCACATTTTCCACCACATTCATACCAACCAGCTCCTACCTATTTTCCTGGGGAAAGACATACCTAACTCACCATACCGGTTTATGTAATTACATTGAAATTAAGATTTCCCTAGAGGCTAATATACAGGTAGTACAGTGGAAAAAAAAAAAAAGAGCTCTGAGGTCTGAATAGAATCCCATATATACCAGGGTCTAAGGTATTTAACTTCTATGAGCCATAGCTTTTTCATTTGTTCAAAAAAAAAAAGGGGGGGGAATAAGACCAGCTTCTTTATAGAGTTAAGGATTAAAATTTTATATATATATAAATATATATATATAACTAGTACTCATTAAATATTAGTTTCTATTGTCTTCCACAAGCACAGAGGTACAATCCATAACCACACCCTTTTATTGCTAGTATTTATTAATTTTTTAACAATGTGCCAGATATTGAGCTATATGGTTTCCAAGTATTATCTCATTTATTCTCTTAACTATGCAGTGAAGGAGGATATTATTACCCCAATTGCAGCCAAGGAAACTGAAGTTGTGACAAACTGAATAACTTGCACAAAAGCTACTAAGTAATGGAGCCAGAATTTGGGCTGACATCCTAAATCACCACACTGAATTACCTCTACTACTGATACTGCACCAGAGAATGCAGAGCTACGAAACAAAACTAAGTATTTTAAAAAGACACACTTTGGGAGATTTCTGTACAAGTTCTAGATCGTGGTGCATTATGGATATGAGCTATAGTTTGCAGTCCAATGCTTCTTTGGTCATTTTTTTCTCTTTTCATCATCAGAGGATACTTCAGCTTCCTTACCCAATGGTGCCACAACTTCTGGAATACCAAGCTCCTGGGTAAGTTCTGTGTCTTTTAGTCTCACCTTACTGCACTGTTTTCAAGATTTAAGTAGTAGTTTTCAATATCCTACCATGATATTTATTACATATGCATCATTATCTAACATATGAACATTCACAAGATGAGTGAAAAATTAAAGTTATATCAATTTTCTACTAGACTGACATCTAAATATTTAATGATGTGATCAATCTCATTCAACAAATAACCCCCAGAAATTAATTTTCAGATGCAACCTTAAGGCTAATTTTCCAACTAAAGCAAAGTTCCTAACCTTAACTGCATTTTAGAATTGCCTGGAGAGTTTTTTTAAATCTCTATGTCCAGGTCACACCTCACACCAATTAAATCAGAGTCTCTAAAGATGATCTTCAGGCCATCAATATATATTTTTTTAAAATTCCCCAAGCAATTCTGATGTGCAATCAGGCTCTCCAGGAGATTCTAATGTGTGGCCAAGGTTGTAATCCACTGCATTAAAGTAACCTAAAGGTGCTAGTTCATTTGAAAGAAAGAAAAGCTTATCTAAGGCTGCAGGATTACAACAAATACTAGAGTTTTAAGAATTTATATCCTTTGACCTTATTATGCAGTTCTTTGGAATTTATCCTGAGAAAATAATTTAACAGAAACAAAAAATCAACAGGGATAAGATGGGGCTCCTGATAGCAATCATCAGTTTCACTATTTAAAAAATCAAATTAATGTCCAACTCTAGGTGAAGGTTCAAATACTCATGATAAGTATAACGGAATATTTTAGAGGGCTTCAAAATTAATTATAGGGGCCATAGAAGTAAGAGTATGATAAAGTAAAAAATTAGAATACAAAATGAAACATCAGCTGCAACTGTTTTAAAAACTCTGTACAATGTGGAAGGTAATGGCAACATAATTATGTATTACTTAATTCTTAAAAAAAAAAAATTCTCGGTTATCCTTCATTCCCAAATCAGAGACAGAGACAGCAAAGTGCAGGTGTCATGGAGAAGCTACTTAAAAAGATCTTAGGGGAAACAAACAATGGCACAAAAGTCTGAGCATAGCTCTAGCACAGTTATATTTAGTTCATCCCCAGACCAATACCAGGTACTTCAAACAGAGCCTCACCTAAGAAATAATCCCAGATTAAACAATCTCTACTTGCTCAGTAAAGCACCTTCTCTTTTTCAACCCTCTCACTCCCCAGTAGACTTTGGTATAAGTGATTAGAAATTTCTATGCAACTTTTACTTGGATTTATATTTATGCACAAGCTAGGTTGATCTCTCTCAGAACTTACGTTCCCTTGCCTATCCCACGACAGTTATTGCCTTAATAACTATTTATTGTCTTTCACGTACCTAGTGCTTGATGTTGCTTAATAAGAGTGAGGGGGAAACACAGGAATGTGGGAGTTATTCTGCAAGGGAGAACACAACACTATTGACCAAAATCAAATTCTGGTTGGGGAAAGAGAAATGTTTCCAAATGAATATAAAAATTGGGAAGAATAGAATACTGGATAAAGTAATTTCAAACTGATGACAGAAAACAGATCAGGAAGAGAAGTCCAGTAGCCTACCACCTGGAGGGATACAACAAGTCTCTGGGGAAGAGATAACAAGCTAAAGAGTTTCTTCAGCTTTCTCACCAAGCAAAAACAGAAAGCAAAAACAAATAGCAATCCTATATGTCTACGGAAAAAAAAAAAAATTAGATAACCCAATCAAGATAGAGAGGAAGGAATAAACATCCATTTCTTCCAGTCTTATTAAGGAAAAGCATTTGAAACTTAATATGATAGAAAGATTAAGAGCTACATATGAATTCATAACTCCAGTGGAACAGTGAGTCCCAAAATCAGCTGATTAACAAACTTCCAACTGTGAAGATTCCATGAATAAAAGCAATTGTTCCAATTTTAGAAACCAATAACTTTAATCACAATGAAGTCATCACCCAGTAAAGTAGCTTTTATAGTTCAGGAAAAAGAAAAAACAAAATGTTCATTAGTCTGGGAAGGACCCTATCATCAGGCCCAAATTTCATTATTCTGTATGAGCTTACTCATTAAAAAACTCAAGAAAAAACCCATACTTAAGTTCAATAAGCTTCTAATGACCTTGTACATCTTTATAGCTCATTGCCCTGATTCGGCACTTTCCATAATTCAATTGTTGAGATGAATTAATCTTATTTAAAAACATTCAGACAAATAAAACAGGTCATAGTACCGGGATCTATTTCACAAACTAAATGTGGCTTTTTCCATACTTCCCTCCTAAAGTTTGCCGCTTTTGCAGAAACACGTAACACTAATTCTCTATGATTTAGAGCACTGTACAGTAAGTATATTAGCTAAGTCAGAGAAGAACTTCTCAAACTATTTATGAAGGCCCACTTTTTGTGGTCTTTTAAATTTTCAATTCATCACAGAAGCAATACATCTAAAGATGAATTGCTAGAAAACTGAAATTCAAAAGATACAAAATTTAAGCCCAATTTTTTTATCAGACTCAACAAATACAAAATTGCTGTCAAATTATCAAAAAAGTTTCTAGATATTTACTCTCAATTTCTATGCCTATTTCATCAGGGACTGCTGACAAAGAGTTGACAGATTAGTCCTGATCAATGGCCCTCACTTTGTATAGCAGCAGGTTAAAACAGAGACTGCTCTAGATTGCCAGCAGCTATGTTTTACATTCTTAATATCTACAGATCCTGGGGAAACAGATTACCGACAGGAGAGAGAAAAAGCATGGCATAGATGGGGAATGTGGTTTGTGGATAGATGGTGTCAGGTATGGATCACTGGACAAGCTTTCATATTCTTGCAAAGATATCCTTCACGTGAGCCTGGTGCAAAGCTGGAAACTAACTAAATAATATTCAAGGGTATTTAAAATTTCAGTACCAAAACTGATCTTTATTTTATTTTTTTTAAATATGTAACTGATAACCAAATATCTACTTTAACGTTAGGACATATCACAAAGAGCTTCTGTAACTTACCAACATGATTTCTCTAAATTCAATGTGAAATACCTAGAACTAATCACAATATATCATAAAAATAATACAACTATAGAGCAGTATTCAGTTGTTCAAAAGAAATTTTATCATAAATAACACATTAAATCTTTCAAGTGAAAAAAGGTCCATGCACTGCCTATATACATGAAGGAGCACAAAGTTTAGGTAAACCAACCAAGGTTTCACAAAAGTAAGGGCTGAAAAAATGGGCTAAAATATAATTTTAAAAATTTATTCCAAAGCAATTTGAAGTGCTTTAGGTGGATTAGTGAGCTGTAAAAGAAGCTAAAAGCAACTATCTCTTTAGATTACATTTAAGAATGGTACTAAGTGGTATTCTACTGAACACTCATATCTTAAGCAACAAAACCACTTTCAAATTAGCACATATTCTCTAAATGGGCATGCATATAGAGAGATCCCAGAAGATGTTACAGCATAAATATGCAGGGAATTTTGACTTACTCTGTATGAAGTCTAAAATGCAAATCCAAACCCTGTGAAATAGGAGGGGATTGGGTTATACATGAGGCAATTACAAACACACCATTTCTCAGTAAATGAAAATGCATAGGGATCTATATGAATACTTGTTTTCAAATGTTCATATATATATTTTTCTATTACTGGTAGACTATCTCTAAAAGGCTGCTGAAAAGATAACACCACAGACGATATTCTATTGTATTAAAAAATGTCTTTTACTTACAAAATCAAAACACCACATTTCTAGAAAATTAAGGGTCCAAATTACACCTTTTTTTCCACTTACAGATTCAATAAATATTCATGCAGTATATACTAAGCACAAGATACTGCTCCAAGATGCTGGAAATACACTGATGAATAAGACAACCAAGGTCCTTGCTGTTCTGAAGCATATATTCTAGAGGGGCATAATTACGGATAGAAATAAATAGTTTAGAGAATATACAACAGGGTATACTTATGGGAGAAAATATCTTAAGGGTGGACATAGAGGCTACTTCAGACAGGTAGTCAGAAAAAGGTCTCTGAAGAGGTGACATAACAACTGATTTGAATCACAAGCAATCAGCATGTGGAGTTACTGGGCCAGAACATATCAGGCACAGGGTACAGCAAGTGCAAAGACCCAGAGAGGTGGGCAATGAGCTGGGCCAGTGCAGCTGTGCCAGTACAGCTATGCAGAGAAAGCAACAGAAACATGGATGCTATGAAATGAGGTCTGAGAGTTGTGCAGGTTTTCAGAGAAACTTAAGAGTTATTTTAGTGTGATGGGAAAAAAACATGAGAAAGAGGGCAAAGAAAGAAAAATAAAAGAAGGAACTTCAGAATATTAACTATCTAGTATACTGCCAGATAAATGTTACCTACTTTTAATCCTCACAACTTTGAGGCAGGTATCAGTGAATTTCCATTTTGCACGTGAGGAAACTGAGGTTCAAGGGATAATTTACCCAACACCCATCTAATAATGAAAAGGCCAGAATTTGTATTCAGACCTAATTCCAAAACTTCTGTGCTATTTCCATTATGACAGTGATACCCACATCTATCAGAGTTTCCCAGTGACAACATTCGAATTATAAAAACTGATATATTTATCAGAAGTCAATCTGATGTACTAGGTTTTCATTATCAAAGACTTTATAAGACCAACAGCATGTTTTTCAACTGTAGAAAAATACAAATTAAAGTCATTCCTCAAAAATATGGCTACAGAATCCAAACAATATACATGGCTGGACTAAAAATCCAAGGTTTATTGTGCATGTGACACAGCAAAATTCAGTAAGCCTAGGGTGAATTTCAACTAATTTCCCAGGATTCTGGTGCTATGCAACAATCAACAACCAATCAATCTCTGCCTTCTAACCTTTTCTAGCATGTTTCAACTCAAACATTTGAGTTTGATACTAACATACATGTGAAACCCCATCAAATTATACATAGAGAAAAACACTTCTCTCATACGAAGAGCAACAGTCATTCAGGGGAAGTCCAGAGATGCTTCTTGTTGAGAGATAGCAAAAAGCCAGGAAAAACATCAGTGAATAAACAATGAAAATTAACAATGGATAAGTTTGGAAATTGATACTCACACATGGTTGCCCAAGCACCGTGAATATCGTATGCCCATTCTATTTCAGGCCTGGATTCATACTGTAGCCTTAAGAGTAGAGAAGAGCAGCCAGGTCAGCCTGCAAAAGGCTTGTTTTGTTGTGCCTCTACTCCATACTAGGAACTGCAGCATCTAGTTCCTTATTTGAGGGCTGTTACAGTACATTCCGTGAAATCACATTAGTATAAGAGCGTCATACCTCAATGAGTTCTACAAAATCAACCACAACTCCACTGAAATAGAGTGGGAGAGGCCAAATGTCAGAAAAGGGGGTGGGTGGAGTGCAGGGGAGGGAAGTTAGAAGCTACTGTCCCTGGCATTTGTATGGGACTCACTGTTAGGTTAGCTATAGCCAGATATGTATTTATGCATACACAGATTCACTAGAAATTTTAGCACTGATGTTCTTAGCTCCTCCCTTCCTTCCTTCCCTTTTTTGAGGGTTGGGGGAAGGATATAGTACTGCCACTCTACCTTTAACAACTAGCATGAGAGGAGCAAAGGAAAGGCAAAACAGCACACAATGTAAGCAACCACTGTGTACCACATTTTGTTTCTTCTGAATTCCTCACTTTTAAATAATTAAAAACAGAAAAATTTTATACGGTAATGGTTATAACCTGAACTGTAAAGTCAGACTTTGTTTGATCCCTTACTCTGCCATTTCCACCTGTGTGATCTTGGGCCAGTTATTTAAATCTCCCTGCACCTCAATTTTCTCACCTGTAAAACGGGAATACTAGGTTTATTGTAAGGATCAAATGAACATGTATGCAAAATGTCAGCACAGGTTTGATACCTACCCCCCCAAAAAAACTCAATAAATTATGACAGTAGGGCTGATAAAATTCTAAATGAACAAAACAGATGGCAGTTTCTGAATATTAGAGGTGGGTGTTTTGTTTTGTTTAAAAAAAAAAAAAATCAGAGACCTTGCTTGTGGGTAACTGTGAGACAACTACCCCCACAGCACCTACCACTATTTCCCCCCAAAATTCTGAGATGAAAATGTGGCTTAATCCTGGGCTCCATTTCCCCGCTGCTTTCAGCAGAGTCACAGTTGAACGGTGAGACTGACCAGGAAACACCAAGACAGTAGCTGGGTGGTGGTACAAAGAGATGCCATATTCATATAAAGCTCACTGCTTATCACATTTCCAATGAAACTTCTTTCCTAGTTCTGCAGATAAAGGGACATACTAAGTACTAAGTTTCTAAGAACATCACAAACATGTTCTCATTAATTCTAACAGACCTATGAGGTTCATGCTGTCATATCCCAATTTTAGATGAGGAAACTGAGGCTCAGAGATGCTAAATAATAGAGATGTACCAGAGATCAGCTTTCACAAAATAGTTGGATACCTATGGAAAATCTATGTTATCAATGATCAATGATTATAGAGATTACCATCATATCAGCAAAGCAACATCATCAATACAAGCAATACTGTTGATATAGGAGTACTACATTTCAAATATAGGGAAGCATTCCAAACATAATTAAAAATGCAAATCTCCTTATGTGACTTATATGCATAAATTCTACTGGCAAGTTGAAGCATAAATGTATATTTACTGTAAGAGTGAAATGCTACAGTAACTAGTCTGAAATTGTTAATGTTACATGCAAAAATAATTAAGTTTTCAGATGGCTAAAAAAAGAAATTAACAGTGAATATGAACTAGCTCAATAACTTTAGGAAGAATGTTTGTATCTTTCTTTGAAGCAACAGATGTTTATAAAAATTTAAATGGTACAAAGAAGAATTACAGATGTTAGATTATATAAAAATTCTAATTTTGATGAACTACTTTAAGCAGCATTCATAACAGTATATAAACATTGCATAAATTGATATTTTTTAATTATAAATATTTCATTCTATTAAGGCCATGTGTCTTTCAAGGAAAAGTTCTATATGGAAATTATTCACATGATACAAGAAATACATTAAATGCAGAATGTCAACTCTGCTGCCTCTGAATTTTACAAAAAGATAAAATGCTATCATGTATAACAACTATGCAAAATTATCCTCAATCCAGATACATGTTTATGAGAAAAAGAAAAGAATGAGATACCTAAAATACATTTTGATTTGCTAATCAAATATCAGAACAACAGACTTTAAGAACATTTCAAAAATACAACTGCTTATAGTTACACTGAATATGGACACCAAACATTTAAACAAAACTTTCCTAAAATGTTTACTATACACTGCCAACCAATTTCAGTAAAGGATTGAGATTCACCAAACCAAAATCCTAAGTATAAAATGCTTCCAGAAAACATTTTACTGAAAAACTTTACTGAACTATAGTTTGCTTTTTTTTCAACTAGAGACATTATTGAATGTGCAAGCAGAAAGTGTGTGTGCAGTCTATGAATCAAGAGCAATTAAGCAAGCAGCTGGTAAGGCTGAGAAATTCCTGTTCTTGTACTAGAAGGTCAAACTTTTAAAACAGAACTATTGCATTTTAATAAGCAAATAGGGTTAATTATATTTTATATAATTTCATATTTACTCTTGGATCACAGAACTCCATTCTATGAATGAATGGTGGTGATACTCAGCTTTAGCCAAACATTGCTTTTAGCCTAAATGTTTATTAAACATGCCTATATTTTTTCCTTTGCTTAAGAATCACATCTGCTTCTGCTAAAACAAATGCAGATAAAATTTTCAAGTCATAATTTCCATTGGTACGCCTTTAAGGAAACTTCAAAATTGAGCCAATAAAAATACTGTGTAATAATTACTATATGTTTACTGTTTTTTAGAAGATGGAAGGCATTAACTGGTCCCTCATTTTTTCATCTACACTGATGAAGTCCTAAACCCCAAGTTCATACTTCTTCCACCTAGGCCTTTAATGAAGTAAGAAAGTGTTTTCAAAATCACAAATTGTTGCCATAGAGAATTTGTTACCACAGATTAAGTTCTGTAACTTTATAACTCTTTGAAGAAAAACTCTCAGGCCTTATATTACCAGGCAACCAAAACCAAAATAGGCTGGAGTCACTTGCACACATACAGCTGGGAGGAGAAAAAAGAAATGTACAGAGAGAAACACATATGGAATGGCTTTGTTACCCCAATCAACTTCCAACACCCATTTGTCTTCTTAGTCTAGGGCAGTGTAAAAGTTCATGAGTTCAGAGTTAAGACCCAGTTCAAATTACTGTTTACAAGCTGTGGCTAACTCATTGTGAAATATGGATAATATAGCCACCCTCACAGATTAGGGGAGAAGACAGAATATATGAAAATTTATATAAAATGCCTGGCACAAGTACTTACAGTAAATGGTAACTAGTGTTATTGTTATGTGTAAATATAAATATTATTATCAGAAATTGCATTTTGAAATTTTCCAGCATGTTGTCAGGGCAATCTTGAGATTACTAGTTGAATGGCTTTAAAACTCTAAGATGTAGAAATTCTCAAGTTTTTAAGTTGAAAATTAGAAAAAAAAAGATTGAAAATCCAATCTTTGACTCACTGTACTAAAATTAGTTTGGTTAAAAGCCTGACAATATTACCAAACATGCCTCCTGACAAAATTCTATCAATAAAATTTTAAAACAACCTAAAAACAGTCTTTTGAGTAATGACAACTAACTATACAGTCTGTTTTAGCCTCTCTGGGTATTTTTTGTCATCTGTGAAAGAATACTGACTGTGCTACCAACATCTTAAAGGTCTGCCGAGAGGATTTAAAAGAAAACACACATAAAACACCAATGTAGCACATTACACAATATAAAACAGGTATTCAATATTCCATAAATGTTATCAACAACCTCTTCTATCCCTACCCCCAGCTTCCACTCAGTTCTACCTCTTCATCCTTACCATAACACAAAGATCCAGATCACACAGCGACAAGGGAGGTCAGATAGATAGATGAATGGTTGATGGATGAAAGTTAGGCCAGAAAAAATTAAATCATGTCAAATCCTTCTCTCTATTATTTTGTATACTTGTTTCCCTTTTCCCTCCTAAGCAAAAGTGAAATCTCAAAACCTGTTCTGCACCAACATGGGAAATTAAGAACCCACATGTCAAGTACCTGAAGAAAATCCTAACAAGACAATCACTATGTTGACAGATCAACAGCCCCTGGTTTCATTGGGAAATATGTACACTTGAGTAGTTACTCTACCATCTGACCCTGATCTCAAGTTTCAAGACCAAGTGTCTCAAAACAAGGGTTTGAGAATTTATAGGCACAAACCCAATGAAAGGGACTAATGTGGCCTACTATTACAATAATAAATCACAACAGAGGAAGCCAGGCTCTATCTGCTCTGTATATTTGCATGTATCATTTCAACTTGGATGGATCACTGGACTTTGGCATGAGTCTGGTTCCATTACTTTACATCTTTGTGACCCTGGGCAAGTCAATTCACCTGTGATGTCAGTTCCCCTGAATTATAAATTAGGTATAATAACACCTATCCCTCCCACTCATTAGGCTACTGTGAGTACCAAAATATAAAACGACAGCTTAAGTGTAACTCATCATGCATTAAAAACTACATGATGGTTATAGTCTAAGAGAGTGATACCAGCAAAACGGCAGCATAAGCAGCTCCAATCCTCTGTCCCTCCACAGAAACACTGAAAGACAAGCAGAAACTGTCAGAATCAACTTTGCTGGAACTCTGGAAAACTCAGATTTATAAACCAAGAAAATGCGGAACCAAGAAAAATGGAACTTAAAAATGAGAGGTAATTTTTGGGGAGTTTTTTACTTGCCCATGCCAAATCCACTCTCCAGCTCAGCAGCAGTCTCAAAGATGGCAAACTGTGTTCCCGGTGTGGGACCCTGGTCCCTGGTAGAGGGAGAAGAACAGACCCTAAATCCAAATTATTGTGTCTGTCTATTCTAACCTATCTGGGGACAACCTTATGAAAGATTGTCATATTTGTTTTCCAGCAGCTATTGCTCAAAAACACTGTAAGTGGAACGAAACCTGGGACAAAAGATCACAGCTGAACATAAAATAGACTGCCTGAGGCCTCAGAGGAAAAGCCTGGGAGAGAATTTCTTTCAGAAATTAGGGCAATCCAAACTGCTCATGTAAAACGGGAAATTTAGAAAGCCACAGGCATGCCCAAGACATGACCCATGATCAGAAAAAACCTGTAAAGACCTTAAGCTGATCAATAGGCTCAGTGCATGCAGGGAGTAGAGACCCAGACAGAGCTGTAAACAGTCTGGCTAAGTGTGTTTAAATGAGTGCTCCAACACAGAGCCAATCTGCAAAGAAAGGGGAGATGTTTGGCTTCTTTGTTGTTGTTTTTAAAGCACTCGCTTTCAAATAAATCTCTGTCAAAATACTGGTGGAACATAAGCTAAGCCTTCAATAAACAAGAACAACAAACCCTGGGGAAGGGAGAGAATGTGATTTCCAGAGTTACCAAATTAAAAAACACAAATATCCAGTTTTCATAAAAAAAAAACAAGGCACACAAAGAAACTGGAAATACGGTCCATTCAAAGGAAAAAATAAATAGACAGAAACTGTACCTGAGAAAAAGACTTTAAATCAACTGTCTTAATATGCTCAAAGTGCTAAAGGAAACTATGGACAAAGAACTAAAGGAAACCAGGAAAGCAATGATGTATGGAATGAGAATTTCAATAGAGAGATAAAAATTATAAAAAGGAACCAGATAGAAATTCTGGAGCCGAAAAGTACAGTAACTAAAATGAAAAATTCCCTAGAAGGGTTTCAAAAGGACATCTAATTAGGCAGAAGAAATAATCAGCAAATTTAAAAATAAGACAAATGAAATCATTCAGTTGAAGAGCAGAAAGAAAAAAGAATGTAAACAAGGGAACAGAGCCTAAGGAATCTATGGAACATTGTTAAGCAGATCAAAATACATATCATGGGAATCCCAGAAGGAGGGGGGGGGGCAAAAAGAATATCTGAAGGAATGATGGCCAGAAACTTCTCATATCTAATAAAGAAATGAATCTGTACAACCAAGAAGCTCAACAAACTCCAAGCAGGATAAACTCAGATCCACACCAAGAAACATTTTGGTCGAAAAAAAGCCAAAACAACAAACAACAACAACAACAAAATCACAGGCCAAAGCAGCAAGGAATTAAAACAACAAACCCTTCTATAAGGGTTAAATGAACTTGATTTTTTCAGTTAAGACTAGAATGTTAATAGTTATTTAATAAATGCAAAATGTATAAATAAAAATATTTCAATTTCATATAAATTTTAAAGAAATAAAAATAATAGGCCTATATGAGAAGAATTTAATTAAAAGGGGTAGGGGAGTATGATACCCAGAGTCTAAAGAAATTAGTAAAGTGATACAAAGACACCATCGTATCACATGGCAATTTTTAACTTTCTACAAAGCCCTTTGAGAATCTCATAAAATGAACTCTTTACCCAGAAAAACATGAACATAAAATTTTCTCTGTAATTTCAAAGGATTCATATCTCATGAAGTCCATTGTTGGGCCCCGTGTTGCAGGAGTGGAAGGAGCTCTGGACAGCCCCTTGGGAGATCTGTCTTCTACTTCTGGACCTACCACCTTGTTGCCCTAATCCAGTCACTTCTCTAAATCTGTTTCCTCATCTGGTAAGATGATCTTTACAGACTCTTTATGGCTGAAATTCTAGGAAAGTCTACCAACAGCACAGTAAGACCGATGTGTTTTAAAATCACCCCCTTACCAGTTTTTAAATTGCTTATTATGACTCGAAGCACATTTTTAGGCTTCAGAACAAAAACCAGCCCAGAAGGATCCACATTAAACACTAGATATGCAGGAAGATGCTCATAGACTCCTACTGGGAGTTCTCTATCTGCATATTTCTCAAGTTGGCTTTTCCTGACCTATATCCCTTGAAAAGGAGGTAAGTGGCTTACCCACATGTAAGAGAGGTAGTACTTTAAACAAGCCAAGAAAGAAAAAAATCCAAGAACAAACACACACTAGTTTCCTTAAAGTTTTGCTGCAATAGCAGTCTTGTGACATGCCTTCCAAGTATATAATGAAGCTGTTGTAATCACTTTATTTCCCCATTCAGATGGCAATCCTTAACCAACTCCGCTTCCCAGCAAAACCTCTGAGCTTTATGATTAAAATTAGAGGAACTGCATTTGAACTTCACAATAGTTATACTGAGTTAACTGTTCAAAATTTCTGGAACAAGTCCTCCTTCCTGAGGCCAAGAGCTAGGCAGCAGAATGAATCCACTCACTGGCCAGATGGGAAGTAGAAAGGAGTGGAACATATCACTCTCTAGAATACTATCACAGGAGAGCTCAGGTATCCAAAGCTCATTTGAGATGAAGGGTGCCCCTCCTACCACACTGTATCTGTAGCCCCCATCAGAAAGAACCTTCTGTTCAGCCTGACTGGGAAAGTTATAAGCCTGGTAGCTAAAGCAAGAAAAAACTGTTTACCTAACCATAAGTAACATTACATTCTGAGATCTTTTCTTGGCCCTTGATACTGCTCCCCCCCCCTGCCCCCGCCTGCACCACCACAGGTTTAAAAAAAGCAACTAAATTAAGTCTAGAATGGACAAAATACCTGCGCATTTGTGAATACTGATTCAATTTACAAAGGTTCCTCAATTGCTAAAAAAACAAAGATCAAATGAGCTGTGTATCTGTTCGAATTATATGGTGGAAAAGATGATCCTGGACCATAAAACTAAAAAAAATAACAAGAGAAACTGTATTTGAAATTTTTGCCTTTTATAAATATTCTAATGAAAAATGTTGGCTGTTGTAATCCATTTATTTCTCTATTTATACAAGAAAAAAGAAATAATGAACTCCCCAAATGCTCTAACAATCTTGGTTCCTTCAAAGGACTCTTTAAAAAGTCAGCTTGTAAAACAATTGGACCCCAAAACACACACAGACAGGATATCCTAATGCATGTTTCCAGGACAACTAGGTTGCTTTTTACTGCTACTCACAAGAAGAGACCACTGCTCTCGATTTTATTCATGGAAGTTAAAGTCAAACCAAAACTCCAGGGTTCAGCAAATTTTCCATTTGCAATTACTGTATTTAAGTATTGGTTTCTAAGTAACTTCTTTCAAGTCTTGAAGATATACAAGAAAAAAATGTATGGCACAGAAAAGCTATTTTCTCTTCTATTAAACAGGGATAACACAGGATATGTTCATAATGTTATGTTACCCCCACGGAGAAGGTTTAGTCAATGAGTTTTCAGTAAAACATAATAGCAAGAAGCAGTGCCTGTAGGGAGATAGAGGAGTGAGAACATGGAAACATGACTTACGTTTTTATCTCTCAGGCAATGAAGAGGTTAGCAGAAGCAAGCTTACAAACCTCCAGCAAAAGACAAAGTACAGAATTGAGGTTTTAATTCCTGCCAAACCCACAATGAGCTGCCTAGTGGGCGGTACTAATATGAATCAGGGGGAGGGGCTGGTGGTTAGGGGAAGGAAACAGAATGAGCGCTCACTCGGTGAGAAGCTGGTGCAGCTTGTGATAGCCACGCTCCAAGGCCAAGCTCACAGGTGTTGCCCCTTCCTCATTGTGAATACTGAGAGCTCCACGGCCACCTGGCTTCTGCAGCAGGAACCACGTCAATCTCAGCAGTCCCAGTCGCACTGCAAAATGCATCAATGTCTCCCGTGGGCCACCATCTGTAGATTGGGGAGAAAATGAAAATGACTGAGGAGTATATAAAAGCAAAAAGCAAACAAGCAAAAAGACAAGTTAGATAAACACCAATGCGTCCAAGCGCATTTACCTAAGATCCCGAACTTAAACAACAACATACAATGTGAAGGGTTTTATTGTGGTTGGTACAATCAGCCCTCTAAGAGAGAATCAAGTCATCTATGTGCTGATTTAATACATGTTCAACCAGTTTATATAAGATTTACAAGGATAACCCCCATACATTATTATCTTGAGAAAGAGAGAGAGAGAGAGAGAGAGAGAGAGAGAGAGAGAGAGAGAGGGAGGGAGAGAAGGAGAGAGGAAGAGGGGGAGAGGGAGGAGGAGAGGAGAGAGGGAGAGAGAAGTGAATGAAGACTTTGCGACCTGTGGATTCAAGGGGGAACAGTTGTTGGGGCTTAGATGGGTATATAATAAAGGGTATAATTACTTTTAAAAAGGACACCTAGACAGGAGTTGGCAAGCTAAACATTAAAAACAGGTTCTTCTTGTTAAGTAGACACAGGTCTTTTCTCCACAACTCCTACCCTGCCCCCTACACACACAATAAAGGGCAAACCAAACTGCTGGCATCGCCAGCTTTTTTGTTGTCTAATGAAAGAAGGAACTGCATCTCCAGACAAAAGAAGAAAGACTTACTCTTAAGGCATAATACAGTAATAACTTCAGAAAGAAAAACATGTGCCTGGACTTCCTTCACTTGATGTATATATATTCCACTTTACAGGCTCCTTCTTGGTAGTGAGTCACTCTGAAGTGGTGGAACAAGGGAGGGCTTTGCAGTCAGAAAAATCTGGGTTCAAATCTAGCATATGCCATCTGTATAACCAGAATGATTCATTTATCCTTTTTGAGCTTCACTTTCTTCATCTCCAGAGTGAGATATCATCACCTAGCTCACGGGGTTGTTGTAATACATGAGAGGAGGCAAGTGAAATGCTAATACAATGGCTGGCATGTAGTCTGTACTCACTAAATGCTAGCTCCCTTCTCTGTCATCTTAGACTTCATTACAGTCTAGGTTCACCAGCAACACTCACACTTTCTCAGGCATCCCCTCTGGTCTGCCCCAACCTGTGATGACAGGAGCTTCCATAATTAAGCAGCTGATGGAGGGGGAAAGGTATAATAATGACATAAGCTGTGACCACTGCAGAGACACTATTTATAGCACCACTGCAATATGACTGATGTCCCCGGGAGTAGTGTCTGCCTTCTTCCTCTCGGCCTAAGAGCTCATCACCTTCTTCACCAAGCATTCTCAGCTTCCTGGACATGTCTTCTTACTCTGAAGTTCTCCGATACTTCTGTATGTGAATATCATAATAGGAATCAACACATCTTTGAACCTGTGATTTTACACCGAACTGCACTGCTTTCTATTAATCACATGTGTATTAGTCCTCACTGACAAGATAAATGTTCTTGGAAGCAAAAACTGTATTTCATGTTGTTCTAGTTTGCTAATGCTGCCGGAATGCAAAACACCAGAGATGGATTGGCTTTTATAAGAGGGGGTTTATTTGGTTACACAATTAGAGTCTCAAGGCCATAAAGTGTCCAAGGTAACACATCAGCAATTGGGTACCTTCACTGGAGGATGGCCAATGGTGTCCAGAAAACCTCTGTTAGCTGGGAAGGCACATACGTGGCTGGTGTCTGCTCTGAAGTACTGGTTTCAAAACGGCTTTCTCCCAGGATGTTCCTCTCTAGGCTGCAGTTCCTCAAAAATGTCACTCTTAGTTGCACTTGGGGTATTTGTCCTCTCTTAGCTTCTCCGGAGCAAGAATCTGCTTACAACGGCCGTCTTCAAAATGTGCCTCATCTGCAGCTCCTGTGCTTTCTTCAAAGTGTCCCTCTTGGCTGTAGCTCCTCTTCAAAACGTCAGTCACAGCTGCACTGAGTTCCCTCTGCCCGTCAGCTCATTTATATGGCTCCACTGATCATGGCCCACCCTCAACGGGTGGGTCCACGCCTCCATGGAAATATTGCATCAGAGTTATCACCTACAGTTGGGTGGGGCACAGTTTCATGCAAATCTAATCAGCACTAAAACATCTGCCCCACAAGACTGCATCAAAGAATATGTTTTTTTCCTGGGGGACATAATACATTCAAACCAGCACACATGTTTTACATTTTCCCTACTGAACTAGGCACATGACAAGTCTAGGATTCACAGGTGTTCAACAGAGGTATATAACTGTAAAGAAATCAAAGCCCCAGAAGAAACCATTACAAATTAATAGCAGTACAAATTAAGATAATCGATACCTCAGAGCAGGTGGCAAGACCAGACAAAAGGACAGAAAGAACCCTCACAGAAGATCAAATACCACCAGCTTATTTGATGCCTTATAGCTGTTCACGAGTATTCTGACATCCTTATCAGGAAAGAGTGGAGTGGGGGGAAAAGCTAAAAAAGCACTGACTACGAAATAATTGACTTTTTAAGACACTGGTTAATATAGGCCTTACTAAGCAACACCTCAAAGTAACCTTCCCCACACTCCCCATCCTGTCTCATCCCTTACTTGCTCTAAGTCAGCTCAGCCAAGGACCTGCTCAAAAGTGGACACCCTGATTCCTGCAGCTATATCCTTCCCCCAATCTCACACCAAGGTCTTAACAGCAGGCGCCTTATACACTTTTTGGTGGCCTCTAATTTACAGACAGCAGATTTGAAGAAAAGTAGTATGTGGTGAGCATCTGCTATGTGCCCACGTACTTAACTAGCTCATTTATGTAAACTTTTAAGTCTATTCTCACAATAACCCTGTGAGGTCTTGTAATTCTCATTTTGCAGTTGAAGAAAGATTCAGAGTTAATAACTTGTCCACAGCAAGAATCAGGATTTGAAAGTAGTTCCGTCTTAACTCTAGAATTCATACCCTTTCCATTACCCCATCCTATCTCTTTTTGCAAAAAATCAAACAAAACAATCACGCAAGCAAGCTAATGGTGTGGTTAAAAATCTTTTTATATGTTGTCCCTCAAAATTTTGTTATTAACACTTTCAAATATACAAAAAAGTTTAAAAGATTATACAGTAAAAAACAGCTACTCAACAACCCAGATTCTACGATTAATGTTTATATGTGCTCATTATGTATCTATGCAACTATACCTCCCTCAATCCAGCCATCTTACTTTTATACATTTCATAGTAAGTTGAAAACATCAGTACACTTCATTCCTAAACATTTCACCTACACATCATTAACTACAGTTCAATATATGGTGACTATTTTAGGTAACCTACATACAGTGAAATCAAATGGTGCAGTGTACCATTTGATAACTTCTGACAAATGCATATACCTGGGTATCCCTAACTTCTAATGAAAATATAGAACTTTACCAACACCCAATTAGTTCATTTGTGCCTGCTTCCTATTAATCCCCCTCTCTCTGCTCCTTAGGGGCAACTACATTTCTGAATTTTTTCACCACAGATTTGCATGTTCTAGAACTTCACATAAATGGAATCATACAATATACACCCTTTTGTAAGGCTTCTTTTACTCAGATTCATCCATATTGGTGTATCAGTAGTTCATTCCTTTTATTGCTTAGTAATCCACTGTATAAATATATACCAGTTTGTTTAGATCTTTTCCTGTTCATTATTCACACATTTTTATTTGATCTTCTCAATGGCCACGTGAATTAGGTTTTATAGAAAAGGAGGCCAATACGCAAAGATATAAAGACACGAATATATAAATGTATTTTTTAAAATCCATGTTGTTTTTAGAGCATTAATGTCTTTCCTGAACAAATCTTTCATTACTTTTGGTCTCAGTTTAAACTGCAGAGTACCTACAATTTAGAACTGATCTTTGCTCTCTATATCTGTATTTTTTTCCCCTCATGATTGTCAAGAGTTACTTTACTTAGTTTTACATATCACTAACTGAATTTCCTATGATGTCAGTTGGGCCCTTTGTCCCTGGTTTGAATTTAATTATGCTACAGTATGATTCTCTCCTTGAGTCACTTCAGCCAACTCCTTTTACATCGTTGCCATCATTGTGATGGTTTTTTCGCATTTGTAATTAAAGCCCCTGATCAGTTGATTTCATAAGGGAAATTACCTGGATAATCTGGGTGGGCCGACTGAATTGGATGGAAGCTATAAAAGCAGGGCTGAAGTAGCCCCTGAGGGAGAAGAAATTCTTGCCTGTGAAGAGCAGCTTCTGCCTGTGCTCATGGAGTTCTGTCCTGCTTGTGGATGACAGCTTGGGCCCGTGCCTGGGGGTTTCAGTTTGCCCATGATCTTCCCTTCCCTTCCTATGAATTTCTGACTTGCCTACCCAAGCCCCACAATTGCGTAAGTCATTCCTTGTAATAAATCTTAATATATACTTCTACTGGTTCTGTGGTTGAACCCTGACTGAAAGTCATTAGACTTATTCTCTCCTTGTTGCTTCCTTTTAAAATTTCATAATAGGTCTGACTTCTTGCATCTTGGAAAGAACAAACTGAAAATTTTCTTTGGTTTTTTAAAGAGAATCATAATCAGAGTCTTCCATCTGAAAAATCAGGATACTTTCCCCTTTCCTTTATGCTATAATGTTAATTCAGAGCCCCATGTTGGCTGATTCCTTTATTTTCCTGTTTAACCATCCAAAATTGTAAAGATCTCTATGTAGGCTCAACTTCTACCCATGATGAAGGTAGACAGAAAATATATTAAGCCCCCTTGTTATCTACTTATATACTGGAAGCACCTCCCACACACACATTCCCTCAGCTCTGCAAAGAAAGTTATGTGGCCACTAGGCATTCAACCATGTTGAGTCTGCCACAAGGTTGCAACTTTTTCAAACTGTCCCATGCTCTGACTTAGCACTTTTTAAGTCCTGTGAACAGTATGGCAATCAGACTACAAATACTTCTCCTACCCCATCAATCCACTCAGCATGTCCTGTTCACCCTAATCTTTGAAACTGTATCTATGGGTATCTATACTCCCCATTCTTTCTACATCCTATACTTACTTTCTACCATCCTATACTATCTTAAAACTGAAGTTTCAGGTGATACAGGATTTTTCACACCACAGTGGACTAGTATGAGAAAACGGGCTTTTGTAAAAATGAGACTTGTACCTTGTAACAGAACCATGGTTTGAGAGGCAACAAAACCTTTAGATGCTAGAACCCTGCCATTACTAAGTATTACTTGTCTTAGAGTCAATATATATTAATCCTCTGGTGAGGAGGAAAAAAAGCCATTTAGTGGTATTTTTATATTTTATGATTTTCTTTTTTTTGCAGCAATGAGAGTTAAAGAAATACTCAAATACTACTATAGCTTAGGGGAAATTTCTATGGAAAGCAATCAAACACCCTGGAAAGGGTAGGGGAACTAAAATGCCAAATGATTAGAGTTGAAGATCTATTGACCAACACTAGGTACATGGACTCAGGAAAGTACAGGCTGTCCTTAGTGCAGTCTTTCTTACACCTGTCTGATCCTTGTCTCCACCTCTTTGTGGACAGGATTGCCATCTCCAGAGATGATTAGGTCTTCTTTTCACTTAGATGCACAATACCATTACCAACTAAGAATGAAGGTTTCCCCAGGATGTTTCTCCTCCTCGCTTTCTCTGGAGCAAGCCTTCAGTGGGTCCACTCCACCAGTTCTCACACTGACTGCTACGATGCATGGCCTCTCTGGGGAAAACTGTCTTAACTCACCACTTTCACTAACCACTGAGGCATGAGGAGCTGGAACAAGCACCAAAGTAAGACTTGGATAACCTGGAGAGGAAAGATGTTTTTGGCCCACCATTCACCTACTCGCCACCCTCAGATGAATCCTTGTCATTTACATTAAAGGTAGAACTATGGCAAAAACTACAGTGTAGAGGCCTCTTTATGTAAGTAGGAATTAAGAATACTTGAGAGAACTAAAACGGACAAATTCCCTAACTCGACAAACATTTCAAAGTAAAAGAAAACACTCTCATTCTTTGAAGAGCCTCGTTTTTTTCATGCTGCCCTGTTTCATCCTTCTGTAAGACACAGTGCTTTCTCATATCATAATTTGTCAACGTTTTATGTCTCTAAAAGGTTACTGGATGTTGATCATGGTATTTTTAAAATGAATAGCTTGCAAACTGGCACACACTACCAGGATATATTTTCCTGAGGCTTCTTGGAGTGTAACTGTCACATAAAGCAAACACAGATATTCTACCCTGGCAATAATTACATATAAGTCTATCCAGTGCCTTAGCTTACAAAGGATCTTCACATAAATTGGGGGCTTTTATTTGCACAACCATTATAGGAGAAAAGAAAGAATAAGGAAAAAAACAAAAAACAAAACCAGCCACAAAATGGAAAGAGCTTCTACCATTCACTTAGTGTCTACTATGTGTCAGGCACTGCGCTGGGAACTTTGCATAGAGTTTCTCTGATCTTCACCAAAAAAAGATGACCAAACAGGCACTACTGTCATTCCCTGACAGATGAGAAAACTGGGGTTCAGAGAAATTAAGTACTTTGGTAGACACAAACAAAAACTGGGATTCAAACCCAGGACATAAAGTCTAAAGTCTGATTCCAAAGTCTGTACATTTTCACTTTATACTATGTTAGTTAGTGGAGAGGTGAAGGTTGAGGGAAAACCTCAAATCCCTCGCTGTGTCCTGTGCTTCACACCTCCTCTCTGGAGAACCAAAGGTGTGCCCTCCACATAAGATAGCCATAGAAAGACAACTTGGGAAATAAAAAATAATGCTATATGGGAGGAACAAAATTTAGTTTATATATTACATCTCTATGTTCATTTGGATAAATAATTAAGAGTGAATATTGCAGAACATGCATTGACTTCTACACTATTCTCAAAAAGAGAGAAACTTTTCCAGATGCCAAGATCAGGTCATCATTAATTTCATATAAATGAAAACAAAGGTCCCTGGGTGTGTAATCTCATTTTCTTCAGTTCACGCAAAATTCCTTTTTTGGGGACATATAAGTCATTTCCATGTAGTCTACAAGAACTCAGGCAGACTGTTATATTCTGTATTGCACATATCAAATTGGACAATGAAAAAAATAAACGGAAGAATTAAGATTCCTGTGCATGTGGCTGAGTTAGCCTTACAATGTTAAAGAGCATGAATTTTTTAATGAATTCACCTCAATTTCATCATCTATTCTGATCTGAAATTACTCCACAAGCTAAAAATTTGGCTCATGCACTCAAGGATGCTTGATAACTTAAAATTTTAATGCTCCAGTATAAGTTCTAAAGTGTTACTACAGAGATCTTAGAATTCAGCCACTCCACTCATTCCCCACTTTAGCCATACCTGGAGCCAGAAAGCACACACAGTTAATATTTATTCTACTATCAATTGTTATATTTTATGGAATGTTCCAGGCACTGTGAATTAAATGCTTTACATGGATTAATTTATTTAATCCTTAAACTCTGCAAGACTGGTATTTCTAATCCTCCCTATTTTACACAGGAGACTGAAGTTTAGGAAAGTCAGGAATTTCTTTAAGGTCAGATGACAATACGTGGCAAGATAAGGATTCCAAGTCAGTACTCTGACTCCAAAGCCTCTGCTTTATCCCCTTCTCCAAACAACCTGTAATATTTACAACACTAGGTGTTAGGTGCTATGAGGGATATACTTCTGTATGAAATAGAACCCTTATCCAAAACAAAGGAGACGAAACTACAGGCAACTCTTATTCACATGGATTACATACTTTGACAGTGTTCCCATGAAAAGATTTGAGAAATGAGTTGAGAGGGAGTAAGTGCAACTTAATGGTCAATAGAAACTTTATGGAGGTGACACTGTAACTGCAATTTAAAGGATGAGAAAGACTACAACAGGGCATATTAAGAATGAAGAATTGTAAATAATCCAAAATGGCTGACTTGATTGTCTTTCTTCCTTTCTTTTTTTCATCGGGACAGGAGGCTTGGGAGATTGGGGCTTGGGTTGCAAGAAGAGCCAAAGTTGTATTTTTCAGTTGGGTTTCAGTCCAGGAGTTAGGGACTTTTTGTTGACAGAAAAAAAATATCATAAACCCATTAAGGAGAAAACTTGAAGGAGAAATCTGTGAAATTCATTTTACTTTCTAGACATGAATTTAAAGCTGCACTTGCTGAGTTTTCTAGGAAGTGAGACCACAGAACTTGTGAGGGCAGGCAAAGGCAAGATTGAGGCTACAACTTCTTTCCAGAACACAGGATGAAATGACCTAAAAATGACTTAAATTTCACTGCTAGGCTGACCATACTGAAACCAGGAAATTTACCAAAAATTCTCTGTTGGACTGAATAAAGGAACTAAAGCAAAACGTAATAGTGATACTTTTTGTTTGGAATAACCCAACGTCAGGTACCTAACCTCTCAGTGGGTCTTTAACTGCTAAAGAAAGAAAACCAAGGCAGAGGGTAAGGCACCACACACCAGACTGCTCCTAGCACACTTCATCTGCAGAAACTCTTACACATGTCATTTTCTCAATTAAAGAAGATAATTACTATGGTGCTTGTGAAGACAACGATAATATCGATGTGTATATAGGGGATATATTTGGATTTTTGTTTGTTTTGTTTTTTTCCTGCTCCAGATCACTTTCCCCTCTTCTGGTTATGACAATTCCTCCTTTCTGAGAAATGCTCCTTCTAAATGTAAATTATATGGTTCTGGGGTGGGTGGGTAGGGTTGCACAAATACCTGTCCCCATCACCAATGAGCAAGCACAACACAAGATACTGGCCCAAGATTGGCATCCTACCAAACTGGGCCAGGGTCCTTCTCAGAGATTTTCTGAAATGGAAATGGATGCTAAGTACCCTCTCCTTGCAACAAAATGTGATTGCCATAGCCTCTGCCATATTAACAGCCTGAGAGAGTGAAGCCAGCGTGCTATGAGAAGCAGAGACAGGAGAGGAAATGAAGGAGAGAGAGAGACAAAAAATATGAACATTCAAATGGAAACAAAGAAAACATCAGATTTTGCCCCTGAGGACCCCAGAGATTCCCAGATTCTTTCCTGTTGACAGATGCCATTATCCTTCCAATAAACAGCCTTTGTTTAACTAAGGTAGGCCACTATCACTCTTAACTGAAAGAAGCAGGCCTAACACAGTCATCTATTAGATGAAATGCCTAATTGAGTTATTCTACTCATAGTTGCACTCCAAAGAATTCTTCTGAGTAACCTCTAAGATTTGAATAATGAAACTGATGTCCCTGAAAATGCTTCTAATACCTTTATGACGACTGGCAGGAAATAATATTATTATTTTCAATAGAAGCTGCTACTGATAAAAGAAATAGCTGGGGCTTAAGAGATATAGTGTCTCTTCCTTACTGCTGTTCTCCTGGTCTTCAGTTTTATATTCTGCTGTTCTAAAATCTAACCAAGGTACTATGGAGACCCCACATAAAGTCTTCCCCAAATATTCTACTCCCTCAGTGGCAGTGGGTAACTAATAGTGTTTATAATGAGGAGGCTGCCTGGAAAAACTCACATCGACTGGGGCTTGCTTTACTATGGCTCTTCCTGTTAACATCACATGCTTCAGCTATTTTCTTACCATATTCCTTTTATCCACCCTCACACAATCAGAGATGTAAGATAAATATACATATTGTGCCACTGACAACTCAATTTGTGCCAAATCTCTGCATTTGTATGGAATTTTAATTGATGATATGAGATGACAAATTGGAAAAATACTTTTATTATTACATATCATATTATGGTACTTATTGTATATGATATTATATATTTCACATATGTATTAATTCATTATTAATAAGTGATCATAACAGTTCACATTTTGCGCAGTTAATACATGTTAGATGATTTATACATTTTTCTCATTTAACCCAACTCCATTTTATAAATGGAAAAATCGAGAAACAGAGAGATTATGTATATTACACAAACTCTTGCAATGAAGCTGGGATATAAACTATCTGAATCCAATGCCCATGTTTTTTCCATTATCCAATACAAAATCTAAGCAAGACTTCTTAACTTTATGTTCATGCAATGGGGTTTGGGGAGACCATGAACCCCTGAAATCCTTTGTAACCTTTTGCAGATAGGGACCTATATGTATTTTTACCCTGAGGAGAAATGTGAGCTATTTTCAGATTTTCAAAGGAGTCACTGATCTTTAAAAAAAAAAAAAAAAAAAAAAAAATCAAGCAAACATTATAAAGCATCGAAACAATTAACGAGTAGGAGGATTAACCATAAACCTTACATGACTCCTTTGTATAAGTATTAGGCTGGAACACCTGTAAACATCCCTAGCTTCAACAGCAAGTACTCCGATTATGTAACAAGGTGCTCTAGTCACGTTATTATTCCAGGCAACAAGTTTACTATGTACCTTCTTCCTTTAAATATAGCTCACCCATTTCATGTGCAACTCAAATGACATGAGCAGACTATTCCATTAGGCCCTCAATGAGAGCATATGAACTCTTAACTGAAACTACTCTGCCCTTATCATGTCCAGTGTTCACAGATTCCAATCCACACTTCACTGAGCAATTTTAACTCCAGAATGTGAATCTAGGACTTGAAATCAGATTCCCAATTCCCACTGTTGACTTAAAGGCAGTTCTTTCCTTTGCATGCATTTCATCTCACAAAGTACACCCCTAACTTGTTCAATGTTTTCTCTTTTAATTGTTAAAATGTATGTATAATACAATTCACTTCTGAGATGTATAGTCCCAAGAGTTTTAACACATGCATGGTCCTTACAGCCACCACCATTAACAGGAACAGAACAACTCCAACACTCCGGAGAATTCTCCATGACACCCCTTTGCAGACAGACTTCTCCCCCACTCCTACCCCTGTCAACTACTGATCAGTTCTCTGTTCCTATAGTTTGTTTTGCCTTTCCTAGAATGTCACATAAACGGAATCATACAGTATGTAACCTTTGGAAACTGACTTCTTTCACTTAGCATGATGCATTTGAAATCCATCCAAGTTGTTGCAATTAACAATAGTTTGTTCCTTTGGATTACCGAGTAGTACCCCATTGTAAGGAGGTACCTACCACAGTATATTCTCTCATTCACCTAGTGAGGAAATCTTGAGTTGTTTCTATTTTTGGTGATTATGAATAATGCTGCTACAAACACATTCATGCATAGGCTTCTGCGTGAATGTAAGTTTTCATTTCTCTAGGATAAATATCAAGAAGTGAGACTGCTGGGTCATATAGTAAGTATACATTTAACTTTATAAGAAACTGCCAAAATGTCTTCCAGAGTAGCTATAGTATTTTGCATTCCCACCAGCAATATATGAGAGATCTAGTTGTCTGGCAAGCCTGTCAAGCACTTGGTGTTGTTAATATTTTTAATTTTAACTATTTTAATAGGTACAGAATGGTATCTTATTGGGGTTTTACTCTGTATTTCCTAAGTGTTCAAATTTGATTTAGCCTTTGCTAGCAATTTTGTACAACAGAAACTTCACAAGTACATGGAAAGTATGCAAAAATATTAAAACTGGTTCAGTTCCCTCCTATTAAAGACAAAGAAGCTAAGGCCCAGAGAGGGGAAGTGTTTTGCCCAAAGGTCCAGACCTGTGCTTTTTTGTAATAGTGCTTTTTCTTTTAAAAAAATGGTAACCTGTAGAAACTATCCAAGTCCTGTTCCTTCTTTAAGCAAGAAAAACATCAATAACAAAAAGACAAAAAAAAAAAAAAAAACAAACCCCCACAAAAAATTAATGCAGTGCTATCTTGATGCTGATTTATAAAAGACAATGAGAATAACCACTCTCATATCCATACAGTAACAGCAGGAGCTAGAAGTGTTAAGACCCAATACTACGTTTTTGAAAAGGTACTCATGCCAAATATAATGGCAAATCTTCTGACCTGAGCAATGCAGAGGTTTCTTAGACACTATATTAATAATAAGAAGAAAATTACAATTTTTTTCCACCTGATTTTATAGTCCACACTCTCTTTTGTAGTTTATCTGGGCAGGACTGACCTGATAGTCTGCTGACTTCCACCAAGTAGAACACTGCTCCTATGACAGAACACACATCTAACCATTAAACTTAGTGGAACTAAGAGAACCAAGGCTTAGAAATACCCCATTTTATTTCTTCCATGGAGGAAGAGTTAACTTACCTGGTGAATTTCTGAGAACAGGAGCTGAGTATGGCCCTGGTTTGGCATCCTTTGGGCATTTCTCAGAGAGGGTTAAGTTCTGTTCTGCTCTCCCTACGTTCCACAGTAACCACGGCTGAGTGGACTCAGCCCCAGTAGTGCGGTCCTGTGATTATGCAGCTTGTTCACAGATAAAGTATAAAGCATAAGTAAACCCTTTTGGCAGGAGATCTAATGCCAGACCTCCAATCTAACTTTCCCCAGTAATAAAGCAAACATTTTGATCTCTATCTGTGTGACTCCTAAGTCTTTTAATTAGATTTAACGCAGGAGGGAACGAGGGTGTTGTTTATACGGCTCCATAACACATATGTTTCATTTTTAAAAATACATGAAATCATGACTGCTGTTGATGTCATTTACTGCAAGAATAACTATCTGGGAAAACCCCTGTATGAATAAGAGGCACATACATGGATATTTATTACATCAGTGTTTTCAACACTATTCACAATAGTCAAAAGATGGAAACAATATCCATTAACTGAAGAATGGATAAATAATTTGTTATATATACACACAATGGAATATTATTCAGCCATAAAAAAGAAATGGAGTCCAAATATATGCTACAACATACATGAACATCCAAACATTACACTAAGTGAAAGAAGCAAAACACAAAAGGTCACGTTCTATGATTCCATTTATATGAAATATCCAAAATAAATGAATCCACAGAGATGGAATGTAGATTGGTGGTTGCTGGGGGCTGGAGAGGAGGAACAGGGAGAAGCTACTTAATTGTAAGGGGTTTTACTTTGGAGTGTCAGAAATGTTTTGAAACTAGATAGAGGTGGTGGATGCACAACACTGTGAATATATTAAACACCACTGAATTGTACACTTTAAAAATGGTTCATTTCATGTTATGCAAAATTTACCTCAATTTTTTTTTGAACTTAAAAAAGCAACCCTTTCTTCCATGGAAATTTTACATGGAAGGCCAATAGATAAGACAGGAGTGAAACTACTCTGGTTCAAGAGGTGTGAGGTCTCATCCTGCTCCTGGGCTCCTCACACTCACCCGCCCTCCTCCAAATCTTTCCTTTCCTCCAACTCCATACAATCTCTAGAGAATGTCAAAATACAGTTAACAAAAACCTGTCTGTGATAATTAAACAACATAAAATAACAAAGAAGTTACCCTGTCCACCCGCCTCACAAAGGATGAGTCTTTTACTGTCTTGAGAGAGGAGGCCTGAAATCCAGACCCACAGGAAGGTGATGAGCCTTTCTCTACCCTAAATGAGACTCTGAAAAGGACCACAGAAAGCTCTTCATTGAATCCTTTCCATGCAAGAACAGGTCAACAACCCAGTCAAAGAACTCAGAAGAGACGCCATCAAGACCACTTTGCTACACAACTGCAAGAGTTATTCAGGCACTATGGAAGACCTGAAGGCAATGATCATGTTCTTAATTCAAATAAAAGCAGTCCCATTATAAAAACAGAAATATTCCAAACTCAAGAGTTTGTTGGTAGGTCATGTAAATTCTTACCATGCAAAGTTTGATCTGTCCCCAACACGTTCCACTCTGCTGGTAACTTCAGGTGTCGGAATGCCAATGCTACCTTCTCATCAAGAGAATTCACATCCCTGGACGGGGGTCCTGACCGGTCGAGAAAACGGGTGAAGTTCAGAGCCTGCTGATTTCCAGCACTGGTTGCCAGGAATTGGGCTGCATCATACGCCTCGTCCTGGATGAAATGAAAGTTTTCTTCGGCCACCACAAACACAGGAAGCCCCTTTCTGGAAGCACAGAGCAGCACCTTCACTGTCTCACAGCAATCATGACCTAAAGAAAACATGCAGCAAAGAAAATGGCATTAAAGTCCTCCTGCTAAAAGAAGGTGGGTCCCCTTAGCACCTCTTCCATAATATACAAGCTCCTCCTCCTAAAAGAAATCCATGCTTCCTTCCTCTGAATTCTCACATTTCTCTAAACTTCTTAAAACTCCATTTTGTTTTGTTGTTATTTACAAATAATTATTTATTTTACCAAATAACAAATAACTTTATATCCCAACTGTAGTGAGTTGAATAGTACCTCCCCCCACCCCACCCCCCAAAAAATTCCTGTCCACCAGAACCTCAGAATGTGACCTTATTTGTATATAGGGTCCTTGCAAGAATAGGGTGGTCCCTTAGTCCATTATGACTATTGTCCTTAAAAGAAGAGTAGAAGAGACACAGAGACAGAGACACAGAGGGAAGAAGACAGTCATATGAAGATGGAGGCAGAGAAAGAAGTTATATAGCTACAAACAATGGAATGGCCACCAGCTGAAGGTAGGAAAGGCAAAGAAGAATCCTCCCTAGAGTCTTTGGAAGGAACATGGTCCTGCTGATGCCTTGGTTTCAGACTTCAAGCCTCCAGAACTGCGAGAGAACAAATTTCTGTGGTTTTAAGCCACCCAGTTTGCATTATTTTATTATGGCAGCCCTAGGAACTAATACACCATCTGTCACCCTACTAACATAGTGTTTGGCACTCAACAGGTTCTGAACATCAACTACTGTTGTTTAACTTGAACAAACTAAAGAATGAGAGCTCAAGGACTCAGAAAGGCCTAAAATACAGGGTAAACATCACTCATAAAATGGGAGGAACTTTATTAATTCCCTAGCACTTGCCTGATTGTCCCCATAATACAAGAGATGAAATAAGAATGTGATGAAGCACTTTGAATAATACAAAATCACACATCATCTTATTTTACTATTATTAGCAATCTAAGGCATATCTCGTATCTAAAAATTATTTGTTCTCATATATACTTTCTGTCCCAATCATTAATGTAATGAAGACTTCAATGAAATATCCTGGTTCACACAGTAATGCAATGCTGTCGCTAGAAACCCAGCTCAAGAAAAGCAAAATACCAAAAAACTCTGTGATACCCCTGTACACAGACCAGCAGACAGCTAATGAGCTGTAACCTTAGGCAATAACCTAAGCTGCCCCAAAGAGTCCAGCTTGAGTCAAATAGGCAAGATTAACAATCATGTGTTTCTGTAGGTCAGGCCTTCTTGAGACTCAGATTTCTTTCTGGATTTGCTGCCCCACAGAATTAAATATGTCTAATATGTTTGAAAATTGAAGAAAAACATTTCCTCAATTTTCAAGCACTGAACTCATTTTGCCAGAACTACAACTCTACTATCATCATTCTTCTACAAAACAGCTTTCTGATGAGAAAAAGGTAAAAAAAAAAAAAACTGCATTAATGCTTTTATTGTTGAGATCTGCCACCTCGTGCTTTGCCTGATATGCAAGGCACCAGTGCATTCATGAGTCAGGCCTCCCTGTATCCACCACATATGACAAGACTGCCTTTCTGCAGCAGGAGTGAGATGGAGGGAAACCATGTGGTCCGTGAACCTGACTTTCCATGCCATGAGCACAGACCCACAGAGGTTTCAGACTGTGGCACCACAACTAAGTCTTCTGCTGTCTTTGAAAGAGAAAATAATTTTTTATGTAGCCAATTGGAATAATGAGCTGATATTCCATCTCATTTTTTTTCCCAGGGTCTCTGTGCCGATTTGAATGTATTATGCCCCCCAGAAAAAGCCATATTCTTTGATGCAATCTTGTGGGGCAGACATAATAGTGGGGATTAAGTTGGAACCTTTGGATTAGGTTGTTTGCATGGAGATGCGCCCCACCCAACTGTAGATGATAAGTGATGGGATATTTCCATGGAGGCGTGGCCCCACCCATTCAGGGTGGGACTTGATCAGTGGAGCCATATAAATGAGCTGACTCAAAGAGAAGGAACTCAGCGCAGCTGGGAGTGACGTTTTGAAGAGGAGCAAGCTTGCTAGAGAGGAACGTCCTGGGAGAAAGCCATTTTGAAACCAGAACTTTGGAGCAGACGCCAGCCACGTGCCTTCCCAGCTAACGAGGTTTTCCGGACACCATTGGCCATCCTCCAGTGAAGGTATCCGATTACTGATGTGTTACCTTGGACACTTTACGGCCTTAAGACTGTAACTGTGTAGCCAAATAAGCCCCCTTTTTATAAAAGCCAATCCATCTCTGGTGTTTTGCATTCTGCAGCATTAGCAAACTAGAACAGTCTCCTTAAGCCCTTCTTTCTTGTGACATTAGGAAGCCCTCATGCTATGTAACTCCAAGGTATTTACTAATCCAGTAACTACTGATACCAAACATTTGACATGTCATTTTCTCTACACAACAAATATATGAGGTATGTACTGATATCACTCTACAGATAAGAAAACTGAGACTTCAAGAAGTAAAGTAGCTTGCCCAAGGTTCTGCATATATTAAGAAATAGAACCCAGTACTCAAATTAAAGTCACATGGCCTATTACATCATGGCAAGGCAAGGCAAGGATTTTGTACCACATGCCTATAAGCAAGAGAGGAAGGGAAAAAGCCAAGTCCCTGCCTGAATGGAGTCTAACACCTAGAATGGCAGGCCAGTATGAGTACTAAGCAAGATTAACAGGTTCATAACCCACCAAGATCAGTCTTCATACAAACAAAATTTCACTAGGTATTTCCCACTATCTTCCAAGGTGAATTCTTTCTATGAAGGCCGGAAGGAACTGAAGCAATCTCTGCCTGGTGTGTGTGTGGGGGTGGTAGGGGTGGTGGGGGTGGTGGGTGGGGGGATGGGGACGACAGAAAGAGCAAGAATATTAAGAAAAAAGAAAAGTATTTTTTCTTTGAAGGGCAGTCAGTCTAATTACTTAAGAGCACAGTGTCAACAGAAAGAAGTCATCTGATTCAGATAGTGGGTTTGGGTATTTGGCAGAAAGTAGAAGTGCTTCTTTTAAACCCTGCTGTAACATCTGATTCAGTTCTGTTCAACAACTAACAGATGAATATCCACCAAGCCCAAGACACTGTGATTAGAAGGTGAAAATGAATAAGGAAGAATCTTAGTGCTCCAGAGGTTTACAATATATGAGAGACACAAAAAAGCTGCAGATAACTGTAACATAAATCAAAATGAGAGGTTCTATACTAAACGCACACAGTGTAATTAACTGGAGGACAGTATATTTCATAGTCGGGCAAAAGCAAAACTGAGAAGACTTCACAAAGGAGGTGGCGGTTAGGAAGGACCTCTGACAGGCATTCTCCTCCCCAACTCTCCCAACCTAGGGGTTCTTCTCTGCAACCCTAGTAACTCAGATTCACTGTTCCTATTCATGAATCTAATCAATAATTATAGCAATGTCCCATTTATTTGGAATTAAGCTAACTTATAAACTCCTGATAGTCTTATAGGTGGATATGAATCACCAATTTCACAATTAAACAATGATAATGCAAATAATTTAGGATCTAAATTGAATTCTGCTTTTAAAACTTAAACTAACCTATACTAATAAAATCCACTGCCCCTACCCATCTAAACCACCCTTATTCTTTCTTGTTAGTCTTCTTCCCCAAGCTTGTGCAAACCTTTGCACTGCAGTTGATAACTTCCTTATAAGCTCTCAGATGAAAAAACTGAATACCTGAACCAGAAAGAGAATTATAATGCCACTAAAAATAAACACTTCTCACAGTTCTATAATCACTTTCTGTATGTACATAAGGGTCACACCATATTCCTGATCTTCAACTTAATCACAGGTGCTTGCACACACACAAAAAGCCAAAGTCCATGGTGAAGCAACACAATCTTACTCGAAACTGGAAAGCACAGAAGTAAAGTATCTGTACAGAAATCGATCTGGAATTGCTAAAGTTGGATGGGATAGAGGTGGGGGAAAACAAAGAGATGAAACAGAAGAAGGTAGGGGTGCATGTGTATGTGTGTGTGTGAGTGCTTGGCCAGCACAAGTATGCATATTTCTTTCTGCTGCTACCAGGCCGAACGGTGTAATGGGTGACATTTTGTTCTTTAGTCTGGCTGTAGTTACACACGACTAAGATGAAACTGTATCAGAGGAGGTAGAATGTCACAAAAAAGTCTGTGAAATAGTATTTAGAAGAAGCCATCCAACTGTTAATCTAATGATTATTTTCCCTTCAGACATGAACTCAATCTGAAGGAGAAACTATGAATCATCATAAGTAGCATAAATCTGAAATTTGTATGGAATGTATGGAATCAGTATAGGCTTCCTTTACAAAAGAAAAGCTGAAGGTTAAAAGAGGAATACACAGTGGAGTTCTGAGGGTTTCCTGGGTCAGTCCTCATTAAACTTAGAGTAAATTGGAAAACCTACTACTGATGGCAAACAAAGGACCCCACCCTTCTGTATGCAAACCAACCACACAAAGTTGGCAAAGATTACTCTCATATTAATGTTTTCTCCTAGGCTAAACAGATGCTCTCAAGATTATTTTTCAATCCCCTGGCCTTTCAAATAAGGGAAAATCAGCATTTTCATTTATTTATTTATTTATTTTACCAAAAGTTATTTAATATGGGCCCAGTAATAAAACTAAAATCTCCAAATATTTACATATAAAATCTCTTACCATCAACTAGCCCTAGAGAAATGACTATTTGCAGGGCGGTGTTAGTCTTATGACTGCCTTTGTAGATAAAGACTGTAAGATATTAACAAGGTCTACAACTCCACAGTGAAGACATAAAGATAGGAAACTATATCCAACTCAATAAATAACCACTACCTACATGAAAACAGAAGCTGCAAAGAAAGAAAAATAGCAAGGTTTGCAGCTGGTTGCATGGTGTTTCACTTCCACTCAATTTCCTGGTAACAAAGGAAAACAAAAAACACAAGTCTTTTCTTAAAGGGAAGTTCTGAAAACTTTACCGAGCTTCTTCTGAAGGAAGCTACCCTACAGGACTAAGAAAGGGCAGTAAGAGAGATAACTGGTTGAAGAAGCATGGCCTATACTTTAATTCCATTTCTTAAATCACCTTCTGAGTTTATGCCACTATCAAGTCTAGTTCATTTACAACAAAAATACAAAATAAATTATGGGGTGGGGGAGACCTCTTCCCAACTGAATGAATTACAAGAAGTCATGAAGTGCTGGAAATTAGTTACTGAGTCAGAGAATCTCAGGTTTGAATCTCCTTTGCCAAGAAGTTTGGTTACCTTGAGAAAGTCAGTCAACTTTGCAACCTGTTCCCTCACACATAAAATGCAAACACTGCCAACCTGATTATTAGCTATTAAAATGCTCCTGTTAGGTAACTCAAGGAAAACAGATTCCTAGTATTCTACAACATTCAGGCAGCGTGGCTCAACTGGCTTCTGAGTCACATGTTGCCTTTGGCACTGTAGAACTGAAAAAATAAAGGGAAGCAGGGAAGAATAAAGAATAAACAAAAACACAAGGAACACCTAGACCAGAAACAAAAATTTAACTCCTGATAGTCCTCTTGAAAGCACCTAATCCACACCTTTCTAAATCTCCCAGGTCAAAGGGGGTGTATTCCTGAGATCCGGAGAGCTTTCCTGTAGGCTCCTTATCACTATATGAAGCACCCACACCCATGGAAACGAAATATTGCTACAGTTAAACAAAAGTGCTAAAGCATGATCCTAGAATTACTTCATTTCCTCTAAAGCTGAAAGTGGAACACATCCCATCCGGACCTTCTTTTTTGCGGATGAAACAACTGGGACTTTGTTTCAGCAGCTATCCAGAAAGGAACCCTGAAAGTGCTTGCTGGACCAGCCAAGCTGAGTCCCACACAGATGACATCTTTAAGAGAAAGTTTGTTTAGTAGTCAGTAGAAAATAGAAAACAAAATGTAATATCCCCGAGTAATTTGGGCAGATAATAAAAAATACATTTACAGCCTCCCCCTCCCCAGCCCCGAGGATCTGGGGGAAGGTGCGGATGTGTTGGACATCCTCACCTGGACTGGTGTTGATGCTGTCACAAACATTGGGACTGGCGCTTTGATGTGCTGAGCCCTCGATCATGGGACTTGCCCTTATGAAGCTCGTTACTGCAAAGGAGAGGCTAAACCTGCTTATAATTGTGCCTAAGAGTCTCCCCCTGAGTGCCTCTTTGTTGCTCAGATGTGGCCCTCTCTCTCTCTAACTGAGCCATCTCGACAGGTGAACTCGCTGCCCTTCCCCCTATGTGGGACCCGACTCCCAGGGTTGTAAATCTCCCTGGCAATGCAGAATATGACTTCCGGGGAGGAAGGTGGACCCGGCATCGTGGGACTGAAAGTATCTTCTTGACCAAAAGGGGGATGCAAAATGAGACGAAATAGTTTCAGTGGCTGAGAGATTTCAAATGGAGTCGAGAGGTCACTCTGGTGGACATTCTTATGCACTATATAGATAACACCTCTTAGGTTTTAATGTATTGGAATAGCTAGAAGTAAATACCTGAAACTACCGAACTCCAACCCAGCAGTCTGGACTCCTGAAGACAATTATATAATAATGTAGATTACAAGGGGTGACAGTGTGATTGTGAAGACCTTGTGGATCACACCCCCTTTATCTAGTGTATGGATGAGTAGAAAAATGGGGATAAAAACTAAAGGACAAATGGAGTGGGATGGGGGGATGATTTGGGTGTCCTTTTTTCATTTTTATTTTTTATTCTTGTCCTGGTTCTTTCTGATGTAAGGAAAATGTTCAGAGACAGACTGTGATGATGAATGCATAACTATGTTATCATACTGTGGACAGTGGATTGTATACCATGGATGACTGTATGGTGTGTGAATGTATTTCAATAAAACTGAATTTAATAAAAAAATGTAATATAAATTTAATATTTCATAGAAAATAATATCTTTTGCTACTTCAGTGTGGCATCAAACTATTTAAGGATTTGGAATATTTCTTGCCCTGGAAATGGCTATAATAGGATTAAAAGGAAGTTTTCAGTCTTCAGACCCACACACTAATAGAAAATAGGATTATGTACTGGAGGATGCATCCATTTCCTGTTGTTAGTGGTCTAATGGTAAATGTGCAAATTTGGTATATGTATAAAACTCTGCATATACATAAGTATTAAGCAGCGGGGGAAAAACTAGAGACAGGAATTTCATCATGTACACTTTCTGGGAGGGAAGGGGCTAATTAATGCTAAAATTTTGACCTACCATATTCTGCCTATACCTCCCCAAGAAATTTTAATATTATAGACATACCATATGTTTATGTACTGTATGTATATCTGTGCTTTATGCATAAAGAATAAGATTTTTTTGCCCTCTCCCTAGCCTATTTTCACTCCTTGGGGGCAATACTGCCCTCAAGAGAATTCATGCACTAGGGATTCCAGTGCTGTGTCCATATTTCCGTGGTGATGAAACACACAGACAATTTCTCCATAAATATTACAACTGGGACAGAAGACAATACATTTTTTCCTCCTTCAACTACTTCTCAGTTTGTTTTCCCAGTAAAACCACTATCTATACTGACTAGGATTGGGGCAGCAATTTAGCTTGTTCAAAATACGAAATAATGTCTGTTTAGAGAGAGCCTTATTGCAGGAGTATTTTAGAATACAGAAATGTATTTTAGAATACATTCAGAAAATGTCCATTTAAAAAAAAAAAAAACTGAATATGTGGGTGGGGGGGTGTTTTCCCTGATTAGGCCAGTCAAAATCCTACAAGTTCTTCTTAAATATGCTATTCAGTTTGGCAATCTTTGGACATCTGCTGCCAGAAACAGTCTTGGTTCACAAGCACTAAGAGACCCACAGTGTTGTCTCTGGGGGACCACTTATTGAGACCTGGGGTGTAAGCACTGATTTTTAATTAAACTCAAAGGAATTCCTGATCAAGGGAAACGTATTTCTTTTCTTGTCATTTCTTTTTTTATATAACAGATTTACTTTACATAATATGTTCTCCCTTTGATGACTGAAAAAGAAAAGAAAAATACAAAAGAGCTGAGTCAAATTTTGGATCAATGAATGTCTACAGTTTTACTGTCAAACAAGAACCCTTGCTGTATATTCTAAAAGTCAGTAACAGACATGCTGAAAAACAACTGCATTTTATGAGAAATTCTACACAGGAGCCTTTCACAAAAACACAATGCAGCTTGCACTAAACATCCTGTGCCATTTTTCATTGTGAAATCGTCTGCTTGATCTAAACCCACATTTTAATTAGTAAAAGACCCAATAAAATAGTACTTCATATCACCCCAAGAATTATCTTCCAAATTCCAAGATTTCTTTACATTTTTTGCCAGGAAAAAAAAAAAAAAAAAAAAAAAATCTCAGCTTCCTCTCTAGAGGGAAATCATTGGTTGGTTAAAATGGGATACTGATTTAGATTTGTTTTATATGAGGAGAAAGGAATGCAAGTCTTTTATTTTCATTTATTACAAAGGAAACATCTTTTGTTATAAAAGATTCATTTCCATGCTTTATAGCATAATTTTAATTTAAAAAAAAAAGAAACACAATTCATTGTAATCTCATTAGAAAACATGGGAAAAAGTGAGGAAATTAAAAAAAAAAAAAAAACAAGAAAAACTGGGACTCTAATCTCAGTATCTGAGGTCAAAGTTTTTTTTAAAGAGACAATTTAGAAATGTCCCTTTTCCACCCCAAATAATAAAAGGTTACAGAATAACAGCAAGAAGCCTTTTGAAGGTCAATCAATCATCTGGTGTTAGTAAAAACTGAAATGTTAAGCACTGACAATGAGACACATGGCAAACTCAAAGAAAAATCAGAGCCAGCAATCTGGACAAAACATGACATTAAAAGAAAGAACAAGAAACAAAGCTCATTTTCTTTCCATAGTCAGCCAAAATGACTAGGAATTGCAGAGCCAGTCTCACACATGAGCAGAAAGGGTACAGAGACATCCTTCTAGGCAGCAGCTGCTGCAAAAAGACCAAGTATATTTATCGAGTAACTGGGATCACAAAGCACTGCAGAGACTTTCCATGAAGAATCTTGACTAATCTGACACTGCCCTCAGTCTGCAGGCAGGAAATCTGCGGCTGAATACAGCTGACTGACGCACACAAATCATTAAAAGTAGCTCTGGTCAGAAAACACAGACTCATGCCCCAGGCCAAAAATTTAATTCAAGAAACCAGAGACTCCATTTGCATTTCTAAAAAAAGGAGAACAGTGGATGCAATCTTTTTACAAGGTGGCTTCTGAGAACCAGGATGAAGTTCAACACCGTGGAAACATTTTTCCATCAAGTGGTAGGGTGGTAGGAACTCCTAGAACAAGCCTTCTTAGGAAATACCAAGTATACAAAGCAGACAAAATCCTTTAGTGAGGGCAGGTAGAAAACATATACGATAAATAAGTAAAACGTGTTGGGTAGTGACAAGTGCAATGGACAAAACTAAAGCAGGGAAGGGAATACAGAGTGGTAAGAGGAAGACACTACCATATTTATAAGGTAGACAGGAAAAGCCTCCCTGAGAGGGTGGCTTCTGAGCAAAGAAACAAGTCTAAGAAGAAACAAGTCTAAGAAGCCCACAAAAACAGATTTTAGGTAGTTCAATTCTAGGTTAAAAAACATTATCTCCCCTGAATCCACTGAACTGGGACAGAACAGTCTCTTCAACAAATGGGGCTGGGAGAGCTAGAAAGCCATAACCAAAAGAATGAAAAAGGACCCCTTCCTCACATCCTATACAAAAATTAACTCAAAGTGGATCAAAGACCTCAATGTAAGAGACAGTACCATAAAACTCCTAGAAGATAATGTAGGGAAACATCTTCAAGACCTTGTATTAGGAAGTCACTTTCTTAGACCTTACACCCAAAGCACAAGCAACAAAAGAAAAAAGATAAATGAGAGCTCCTCAAAATCAAAAGCTTCTGTACCTCAAAGGAATTTGTCCAAAAGGTAAAGAGGCAGCCAACTCAATGGGAGAAAATATTTGGAATCCATATATCTGATAAGAGACTGATATCTTGCATATATAAAGAAATCCTACAACTCAATGACAATAGTACAAATAACCCAATCATAAAATGGGGAAAAGATATGAAAAGACATTTCTCCAAAGAGGAAATACAATGTCTAAAAAAACACATGAAAAAATGTTCATCTTCACTAGCTACTGCAAATCAAAAGCACAATGAGATACCATCTCACACCAGTAAGAATGGCTGCCATCAAACAAACAGGGAACTAAAAATGCTGGCGAGGATGTGGAGAAATTGGAACTCTTATTCATAGCTGGTGGGACTATATAATGACACAGCTACTTGGAAGGCAGTTTGGCAGTTTATCAAAAAACTAGATCCTAAATTACCCTATGATCCAGCAATTCCACTTCTTGTTACATACCCAGAAGGTTTGAAAGCAGTGACATCAACAGACATTTGTACACCGATGTTCATAGCAGCACTGTTCATAATTGCCAAGAGATGGAAACAACCCATGTGTCCTTCAACAGATGGGTCGATAAAGAAAATGTGGTATATATATATGATGGAATACTATGCAGCAGTAAGAAGTAATAAGGTCTTGAAACATATGGCAACATGGATGAACCTTGAAGATAAAATTCTGAGTGAAACATCTCAGACACAAAAGGAGAGATACTGTATGTTACCACTTCTATGAACTATCTGAACAATGTAAAATCAATGTCTTCTAAGAATATGGGGGACTTAATGATAGACAGTAGGTAGTGAGGGGGAATAATAATCTAATATGTTCAGACATTTAATGATGTGCTCACAGACATTGAGGACTGGCGGTTTGATGGGCTGAGCCCTCTATCACCGGACTTGCCCTTGGGAAGACTGTTACTGCAAAGGAGAGGCTAGGTCTGCTTATAATTGTGCCTAAGTATCTTCTCCTGAATGCCTCTTTGTTGCTCAGATGTGGCTCCCTGTCTCTAGCTAAGCCAACTTGGCAGGTGAAATCACTGCCCTCCCCTCTATGTGGGATCTGACACCCAGGGGTGTAAATCTCCCTGGCAATGTAGAATATGACTCCCGGAGAGGAATCTAGACCTGGCATCAAGGGATGGAGAACATCTTCTTGACCAAAAGGGGGATGTGAAAGGAAATGAAATAAGTGTCAGTGGTGAAGAGATTCCAAAAGGAGCCAAGAGGTCACTCTGGTAGGCACTGTTAATGCACGATATAGACAACCCTTTTTAGGTTCTAATGAATTGGAATATTTAGAGTAAATACCTGAAACTATCAAACTACAACCCAGAACCCTTGAATCTTGAAGACAATTATATAACAATGTAGCTTATGAGGGGTGACAATGTGATTGGGAAAGTCATGTGGATCATACTCCCCTTTGCCCAGTGTATGGATGGATGAATAGAAAAACGGGGGGGGGGGGGGGCACCCAGTGTTCTTTTTTACTTTAATTGTTCTTTTTCACTTTAATTTTTATTCTTATTGTTTTTGTGTGTGTGGTAATGAAAATGTTCAAAAATTAATTTTCGTGATGAAAGCACATCTATATAACGGTACTGTGAACAACTGATTGTACGCTTTGTGTGACTGCATGGCATATGAATACATCTCAATAAAATTGAATTAAAAAAAGAATATTGATAGACAGTAGTTAGTGAGGGGGAATAATAATCTAATATGTTCAGATATGTTGATGGTGAATTCAAAGGTATGGATGGGGTGACGAATGTTTGTTAATGGCATTATAAGAATTAGAGCTGTATTGAAGGTGAATAGGAATGAAAGGGGTTGTTGATAAAGTTATGTTTCCCACAGATCAGCACCACAAATATACATAGGTGCTTGCATGATACACCTCTAAGGTATGACACTAGCACAGAGAGTTGACAACAGATGGGTACATGGGAAAAATGTACACATTGCATACTAAGGACTATAGTTAACAGGAACACCATAACAGTCTTACACAAATACTAGGGACAAATAATTAAGGGCTGACAAGAACTACGAGATGTTTTGGGTCACGAGAATTGTTTAAAATGGAGAATAAAGAGGACTGTAAAACTAAGTGATGATAATGTGAGATATAGATGGATTATCATGGATATAACATATGCTATGTGAATTTAGGAACCACCTACTTTATAATTCAAGCCCTTGATACTGAGGCTTGCTTGGGTGAAATTTATGGCTGTAAAAAGGAGGGTAAGACCCCCTGTAATTATGCCTAGGAGTCACCTCCAGAGAACCTCTTTTGTTGCTCAAATGTGGACCTTCTCTCTCTAACTCTGCAAATGAATTGATCACCCTCCCCCCGATGTGGGACAAGACCCCCAGGATGAATGAGCCTTCCTGGAGACGTGGGACATCGATTCCAGGAATAAGCCTGGTCCTGGCATCGAGGGATTGAAAATGCCTTTTTGACCAAAAGGAGAAAAGAAAGGCAACAAAATAAGGTTTTAGTGGCTAAGAGAATTCATAGAGTCAGAAGTTGTCCTGGAGGTTACTCCTATGCAAGCTTCACCTAAATATGCCAAATGACCACAATATCATAAGCCCAAAGTCAACAGTAGTCCCCAAACCTTAAAGAATTCCTGGATCTCTGATCTCTGAGACTCTATAAAAGCTTCACTCACAAGGTTTATTTGTCAGAAACTTAAATCCTTCAGAGTGCTCCTATATCAGCTAAGTCCCAAAATCCAGAGGCAACAGCCTCTTCAAGAACATCAACTAGATGTGTCCCCTTTGCTCATAAAGTTGACATCCCTTTTCAACATGAACCGGTTAGGGTGGTTGCTGCCTAGATATCCCTGAAGATCGGGAAAGAGATTAAATTAGAGGAAGGGGTAGCAACAGACAAGATGGAATTTACCAAAGGGCTATGAATAGTGAACCTTTATATAATTTTCTTTTTCTTAGTTGCTAGGGAATTAGACCAGTTAGAAGGAAAGAACTGAATGGCAGAACTATAATCCATAGCGTCCTTTGAAATTTGTTCTATAGCTACTTGTTAAATTGTAATTTGAAAGCTATACCTTTTTGTATATATGTTAGCTTTCACAATAAGGAAATACCTGAAACTATCGTACTATAACTTATAACATTGGAAATTTCCTATACATCTACTTGCTAAATCATACTTTGAAAGACATTACCTTTTGCATATATGTTATATTTCATAATAAGGAAATAACTGAAATTGTGGAATTGTAACATACTGAAAATCTTTGAAATTTGCTATTTGTTAAATTGCACTTGGAAAGATACCAGTTTTATGTATATATATTATATTCTACAATTTAAAAGTAATTTTAAAAAGTAAAGGTTAGGAAAAAAAAAACATTAACTCCATGGTATAAACAAGAAATTCAAACTCAACTTCAACCCCAAAATGTCCCTATCTCTACACAACACAACAAGTTACTGAACTAATACAGATGACAGGTGCTGGAAAAGACAGGTAAACAGAAAGAAATTTTCACACATGATGACCAAAGCAGTGGGGTCCACTCAGGGATCTCCTCCATTTAAAGAGTTAACATAGTTTCTAATTCACCACTAGGAACCTCACTGGGACCCTTGCACACATATACATCACAGGCTCACATGTTAAAATGTTGTCTCACTCTTCATTTGGCCCATGGGACAAGAGGGCCTTTCAAAGATTCTTAATTGTCCCTCTGCTGTGATTAGGCAAGTTTGAAGCCTTCCTCAATTCAGATGGGTAGCAGAAGCACGTTCAGGCCAATGGGGGAAGGGAAAGGGCTGCCAGGCCCTGTAAGCATGACAGAGAATATGAAGAGAGGGAAAGACCATTCTTTAAGAGGAGAAGAGCTGATTAGGAGAAAATGATAGAGAAGACAATACACAAGCAAACAGGTCAGGAATGGATTTTGAGGTTTCAGACCAAATTAAGAGGAGAGCAGCAGAGACCGATGTTCACTCTAACTGGCTGGGATCAGCAGACCAAGGGAACTAAGAGTCTATAAACCCAAACGGATATGCAGAGATGGGTGTAGATGGGAAAGAGGGGATACTGAGATATACAGGAAGGTTTTAGAACCAAAGGCAAGGGAAGAAATGGGAACTAGAGTTCAGAGAGGTAGGCTGCAGACAATGTTCAAGGATCTGGTACAAACTTAACAGTTTCAGGCCGTAACACAAGCACAGTGAGTTTGTAAATCAAGGAGACTGGGGCCTGCCTGCCCAGCCTAATTCAAGTGCCCTGCCAGTGAGAGTGTAAGATGCCAGGCACTTCTTTCTCCACCAAGTGGTTGGACTCTAATGGGGCTTGTGACTGAGGATCAAGCTAGATCCTTTTTTCTACTTACATGCTCCATGTGTGTAGTGAGTTTGTGTGTGTACACTGATACACATACACACCAAAATTTAGGTCTTAAAGTGCTTCTAAATTCAGGAAGGAATAAGTTTATACAAATTACCTCCCTTCTTTTCCAAATTACCTCCATTCTTTTCTCTGACTGATTCTACCTCATTGAGGAACAACATCTCACCTTCATCAACACATAATAAATGTGTAGCCAGGGTGACACTGGATGGCACCTGCTAGAGGGTAGACTTTGAGGTCCTGATAAGTCTTTCTGACACAATATATATCACAAAAAAAGATGACTGAACTTTAAGTTACAAAGAAAGTTCCCTAATACTCTTTGGAAGAGAAATCAGTATCTATCCTGAAAACTCCTTGTTTTATTTTCCAGCTCCAAAAATTGGGGGTAGGAAGAACAATATTCCTAGGAACTGTCCGGAATCTTTAAATCCTATATTTTTCATAATCATTCTTTCAAAGTAGAAGGATAAACAGAGCTTTTAATTGTCATAAACTTAATTCTTTAATGTGACGATTCTCAGGATTTGGTAGGTACCAGATATTAATTTAAAAAAAAAAAAAAAAAAAAAACACACACAGTAGCAAAAAAACTGGCTATCTGGTCCAATACCAGCAAGCACATATTGCAAGTGCTTCAAGTAGTTTTCACAGGCTTCGCCTGGGGAGGGCTGCGGATCCGGTTCACCACCAGGAGCTCCAGAACTGCCTTGAACTGGAACATAAGGACACTGGCATGGCACATTTGGCACCCAGAACTGCCCCCAGTGTTCTCTTATGGGAGGTGGGAGAGATTCTGTGGTGGAAGCACCGCAGGTTGGGACATTGCTCTCAGTCCTGTGTGTCCCGAAGGGTCTGTAACCAGCCACGGAGCTCTGAGGGGACTGTGTGGCAACCCCAGAGGGGCTGTCCCACTTTATCTTCCCACCAGTAACGTATGCGAGATCCAGTTTCTCTGGATCCTCCACAGTGAACTCATCATCTGAGCTGTTGAATGGACTCCTGTAAATCATAGTAATGGGAAAATGTATGGACGCTTCCATAGTAAAGGTTCAAGAAAATCCAGCTTGTTAAGAAATAAATGTAGAGAGGCCCAAGGAGGGCATGGCTTGGAAGAGGGACCCAGCTGCAAGTCCCAGGGACCATATGCCAATACCAAGGACTTGTGGGTCAGTAGCAGAGACAAACTGTGGCAAGACTGAAATGAAGGATTACACTATTGCAACAGCTTTAAATCTCTAGGAGCACCTAGGAGATTTGATTATTAAAGCTGCCTTCCCTCCCTAACCACTCAGAAACACGCCCCACATTCAGGGCGGGCAGCACCAACTACACACGCAAACTTAGTGCACCAATAGGACCCCCACAAGACTCAGATCCCCACTCACCACAAAGACAAAGTTGGGGAGAACTGGCTTCAGGGGAATAGAGAGTTCGCAGATGCCACCTGCTGGTTAGTTAGAGAAAGTGTACTCCACCAAGCTACAGATCTGACAAATTAGAGATAAGGGTCTAAATCAGCATACATATCCTAAAAGAACTCTATCAAGTTAAGCAAATGCCAAGACGCTAAAAACAACAGAAAATTTTAAAGCACACGAAGAAACCAGACAATATGGATAACCCAAACCCAAACTCAAACACCCAAATCAAAACATCAGAGGAGACACAGTACTTGGAGCAATTAAAGAACTAAAGACAAACAGCGAGAGCATGGCACAGGATATAAAGGACATGAAGACCCTAGAAGAGCATAAAGAATATACTGCAAGAGTAAATAAAAAAACAGACGATCTTATGGAAATAAAAGAAACTACAGACCAAATTAAAAAGATTCTGGATGCTCACAGTACAAGACTACAGGAAGCTGAACAGCAAATCAGTGACCTCGAGGACAACAGAATGGAAAATGAAAGAATGAAATAAAGAACGGGGAAAAAATAGAAAAAAAATCAAAACGAACCTCAGGGATATAATAGATAATATAAGACATCCAAATAGAAGAGTCATTGCTGTTCCACAATGGGGAGAGAAGGGTAAAGGTCTAGGAAGAGTATTTAAAGAAACTGTTGGAGAAAACTTGCCAAACCTTCTAAACATCATAAATACACAAATCATAAATGTTCAGCGAACTCCAAATAGAATAAATCCAAATAAACCCACTCCGAGACATATTCTTATCAGACTGTCAAATACTGGAGAAGGAGCAAGTTCTGAAAGCAGCAAGAGAAAAGCAATTCACCACTTACAAAGGAAACAGAAGACGACTACGTAGTGACTACTCAGCAGCCACCATGGAGGCAAGAAGGCAGTGGCATGACATATTTAAAATTCTGACTGAGAAAAATTGCCAACCAAGAATTCTCTATCCAGCAAAGCTCTCCTTCAAATTTGAGGGAGAGTTTAAATTTTTCACACACGAACAAATGCTGAGAGAATTTGCTAACAAGAGACCTGCCCTACTTCAGATACTAACGGGAACCCTACCGACAGAGAAATAAAGAAAGGAGAGAGAGATATAGAGAAAGGTTCAGTACTAAAGAGATTCAGTATGGGTACGTTAAAGGACATTAAGAGAGAGAGGGAAAAAATCCATCTAACAAACATAAACCAAAGGATAGGATGGCTGATTCAAGAAATGCCTTCACAGCAATAACGGTGAATGTAAATGGATTAAACTCCCCAATTAAAAGATATAGATTGGCAGAATGGATCAAAAAATATGAACCATCAACATGTTGCATACAAGAGACTAATCTAAGACACAGGGACATGAAGAAATTGAAAGTGAAAGGATGAAAAACAAATTTCATGCAAGCTACAGCCAAAAGAAAGCAGGAGTAGCAATATTAATCTCAGATAAAATAGATTTTAAATGCAAGGATGTTATGAGAGACAGAGAGGCCACTACATACTAATAAAAGGGGCAATTCAACAAGAAGAAATCACAATCATAAATCTTTATGCACCCAATCAGGGTACCACAAAATATATTAGAGACAAACTGGCAAAACTCAAGGAAGCAATTCATGTTTCCACAGTAATTGTCGGAGATTTCAACACACCATTTTCTCCTATAGATAGATCAACCAGACAGAAGACCAATCAGAAAACTGAAAACCTAAATCTGATAAATGAATTGGATTTAACAGACATACATAGAACATTACATCCCAAATCAACAGAATACACATTCTTCTCTAGTGCTCACAGACCTTTCTCCAGAATAGATCATACGCTGGGACAGAAAACAAGCCTCAATAAATTTAAAAAAAACTGAAGTTATTCAAAACACATTCTCTGATCACAGTGGAATACAATTAGAAGTCAATAACCATCAGAGACTTACAAAAGTCACAAATACCTGGAGGTTAAACAAAACACTCCTAAACAATCAGTGGGTTAAAGAAGAAATAGCAAGAGAAATTGCTAAATATATAGAGATGAATGAAAATGAAAAGACAATCTATTAAAACCTATGGGATGCAGCAAAAGTGGTACTGAGGGGGAAATTTATGGCACTAAACACATCAAAAAGGAAGAAAGAGCTAAAATCAAAGAACTAATGGAGCAACTGGAGAAGCTAGAAAATGAACAGGAATCCAATCCTAAACCAAGTGAAAGAAAAGAAATAACAAGGATTAAAGCAGAAATAAATGATATAGAGAATAAAAAAGCATTAGAGAGAATAAATAACACCAAAAGTTGGTTCTTTGAGAAGATCAACAAGACTGACAAGTCCCTAGCTAGACTGACAAAATCAAAGAGAGAAAACTCATATAAACAAAATAATGAATGAGAAAGGTGAGATTACTGAGGATCCTGAAGAAATTTAAAAAATTATAAGAGGATACTATGAACAACTGCATGCCAACAAACTGGATAATGTAGAGAAAAAGGACAATTTCCTGGAAACATATGAACAACCCAGACTGACCAGAGAAGAAATAGAAGACCTCAACAAAGCAATCACAAGCAACGACTTCCAATCAGTCATCAAAAAACTTCCCACAAATAAATGCCCAGGACCAGATAGCTTCACAGGGGAATTCTACCAAACTTTCCAAATAGAACTGATACCAATCTTACTTAAACTCTTTCAAAACATTGAAGAAAATGGAATACTACCTAACACATTTTATGAAGCTAACATCAATCTAATACCAAAACCAGGCAAAGATGCTGTAAAAAAGGAAAACTACAGGCCAATCTCCCTAATGAATAAGATGCAAAAATTCCCAACAAAATACTCGCAACTAGAATCCAAAGATACATTAAAAAAATCATACATCATGACCAAGCGGGGTTGATTCCAGGCATGCAAGGATGGTTCATCATAAGAAAATCAATCAATGTGTCATATAACATATTAAAAAATCAAAAAAGAAAAATCAAATGATCATCTCAATAGATGCTGAAAAAGCATTTGACAAAATCCAACATCCCTCTTCGATGAAAACACTTCAAAAGGTAGGAATTGAAGGAAACTTCCTCAGTATGGTAAAGAGCATATATGAAAAACCCACAGCCAGCATAGTACTCAATGGTGAGAGACTGAAAGCCTTCCCTCTAAGATCAGGAACAAGACAAGGATGCCCACTGTCAGAACTGTTATTCAACATTGTGCTAGAAGTGCTAGCCAGGGCAATCCAGCAAGACAAAGAAATAAAAGGCATCCAAATTGGAAAGGAAGAAGTAAAACTGTCATTATTTGCAGATGGTATGATCTTATATCTGGAAAACCCTGAGAAACTCACGATACAGCTACTAGAGCTAATAAACAAATTTAGCAAAGTAGCGGGATACAAGATTAATGCACATAAGTCAGTAATGTTTCTGAATGCTAGAAATGAACAAAGTGAAGGGACACTCAAGAAAAAGATACCATTTTCATCAGCAACTAAAAAAATCAAGTACCGAGAGGCAGGGCAATTTGGAAAGGGAAGATGCCTCGAATTGCTAAAGACACTCTAAAAAAGAAAAACGAAGTGGGAGAACTTACACTCCCTGACTTTGAAGCTTATTATAAAGACACAGTTGTCAAAACAGCACGGTACTGGCACAAAGATAGACATAGAGATCAATGGAATCGAATTGAGAATTCAGAGATAGACCCCCAGATCTATGACCGACTGATCTTTGATAAGGCCCCCAAAGTCAATGAACTGGGTCATAATGGTCTTTTCAACAAATGGGGCTGGGAGAGTTGGATATCCATATCCAAAAGAATGAAAGAGGACCCCTACCTCACCCCCTACACAAAAATTAACTCAAAATGGACCAAAGATCTCAATATAAAAGAAAGTACCATAAAACTCCTAGAGAATAATGTAGGAAAACATCTTCAAGACCTTGTATTAGGCGGACACTTCCTAGACTTTACACCCAAAGCACAAGCAACAAAAGAGAAAATAGATAAATGGGAATTCCTCAAGCTTAGAAGTTTCTGTACCTCAAAGGAATTTCTCAAAAAGGTAAAGAGGCAGCCAACTCAATGGGAAAAAGTTTTTGGAAACCATGTATCTGACAAAAGACTGATATCTTGCATATATATATAAGGAAATCCTACAACTCAATGACAATAGTACAGACAGCCCAATTATAAAACGGGCAAAAGATATGAAAAGACAGTTCTCTGAAGAGGAAATACAAATGGCCAAGAAACACATGAAAAAATGTTCAGCTTCACTAGCTATTAGAGACATGCAAAGTAAGACCACAATGAGATACCATCTCACACCAATTAGAATGGCTGCCATTAAACAAACAGGAAACTACAAATGCTGGAGGGGATGTGGAGAAATTGGGACTCTTATTCATTGTTCGTGGGAATATATAATGGTTCTGCCACTCTGGAAGTCAGTCTGTCAGTTCCTTAGAAAACTAGATATAGAATTACCGTTCGATCCAGCAATTGCACTTCTCAGTATATACCCGGAAGATCAGAAAGCAGTGACACGAACAGATATCTGCACATCAATGTTCATAGCAGCATTATTCACAATTGCCAAGAGATGGAAACAACCCAAATGTCCTTCAACAGATGAGTGGATAAATAAAATGTGGTATATACACATGATGGAATACTACACAGCAGTAAGAAGGAACGATCTTGTGAAACGTATGACAACAGGGATGAACCTTGAAGACATAATGCTGAGCGAAATAAGCCAGGCACAAAAATAGAAATATTATATGCTACCACTAATGTGAACTTAGAAAAATGCAAAACAAATGGTTTATAATGTAGAAGGTAGGGGAACTAGCAATAGAGAGCAATTAAGGAAGGGGGAACAATAATCCAAGAAGAGCAGATAAGCTATTGTGGGTAAATTTAACGTTCTGGGAATGCCCAGGAATGACTATGGTCTGTTAACTTCTGATGGGTATAGTAGCAACAAGTTTACAGAAATGTTGCTATATTAGGTAACTTTCTTGGGGTAGAGTAGGAACATGCTGGAAGTAAAGTAGTTATCTTAGGTTAGTTGTCTTTTTCTTACTCCCTTGTTATGGTCTCTCTGAAATGTTCTTTTATTGTATGTTTTTTTTTAAAAATTATTTATTTTATTTTTCATGCAGTTGATTTAAAAAAAAAAAGTTAAAAAAGAAAAAAAACAAGGAAAAAAATATGTAGAGCCCCCTTGAGGAGCCTGTGGAGAATGCAGGGGTACTGGCCTACCCCACCTTGATGGTTGCTAAAATGACCACAGACATAGGGGACTGGTGGTTTGATGGGTTGAGCCCTCTACCACAGGATTTACCCTTGGGAAGACTTGCTGCAAAGGAGAGGCTAGGCCTCCCTATAATTGTGCCTAAGAGCCTCCTCCCAAATGCCTCTTTGTTGCTCAGATGTGGCCCTCTCTCTCTAGCTAAGCCAACTTGAAAGGTGAAATCACTGCCCTCCCCATACGTGGAATCAAACACCCAGGGGAGTGAAACTCCCTGGCAACGTGGAATATGACTCCCAGGGAGGAATGTAGACCTGGCATCGTGGGGATGGAGAACATCTTCTTGACCAAAAGGGGGATGTGAAAGGAAATGAAATAAGCTTCAGTGGCAGAGAGATTCCAAAAGGAGCCGAGAGGTCACTCTGGTGGGCACTCTTACGCACAATTTAGACAATCCTTTTTTGGTTCTAATGAATTGGGGTAGCTGGTGATGGATACCTGAAACTATCAAACTACAACCCAGAACCCATGAGTTTCGAAGACAATTGTATAAAAATGTAGCTTATGAGGGGTAACAATGGGATTGGGAAAGCCATAAGGACCACACTCCCCTCTATCTAATTTATGGATGGATGAGTAGAAAAATAGGGGAAGGAAACAAACAAACAAACAAACAGACAAAGGCACCAGGTGCTCTTTTTTACTTTAATTCCTCTTTTTCACTTTAATTATTATTCTTGTTATTTTTGTGTGTGTGCTAATGAAGGTGTCAGGTATTGGTTTAGGTGATGAATGTACAACTATGTAATGGTACTGTGAATAATTGAATGTACGATTTGTTTTGTATGACTGCGTGGTATGTGAATATATCTCAATAGAATGAAGATTCAAAAAAAAAAAAAAAAAAAAAAAATCAAGTACCTAGGAATAAACTTAACCAAAGTTGTAAAAGACCTATACAAAGAAAACTACATAGTTCTACTAAAAGAAATAGAATAGGACCTTAAAAGATGGAAAATATTCCATGTTCATGAATAAGACGGCTAAATGTCATTAAGATGTCAATTCTACCCAAACTCATCTACATATTTAATACAATCCCAATCAAAATTCTAACAAACTAATTTGCAGACTTGGAAAAGCTAGGTATCAAATTTATTTGGAAAGGGAACATGCCTTGAATTTCTAAAAACACTCTAAAAAAGAAAAACGAAGTGGGAGGACTTACACTCCCTGACTTTGAAGCTTATTATAAAGCCACAGTAGTCAAAACAGCATGGTACTGGCACAAAAATAGACATATTGATCAGTGGAATCGAATTGAGGATTTGGAGACAGACCTCCAGATCTATGGCTGACTGATCTTTGATAAGGCCCCCAAAGCCACTGAACTGGAACATAACAGTCTTTTCAACAAACAGGGCCAGGAGAGTTGGATATCCGTATTCAAAAGAATGAAAGAGGACCCCTACCTCACACCCTACACAAAAATTATCTGAAAGTGGATCAAACACCTCAATATAAAAGACAGTACCATAAAACTCCTAGGAGATAATGTAGGGAAACATCTTCAAGACCTTGTATTAGGAGTTCACTTCTTAGACCTTACACCCAAAGCACAAGCAACAAAAGAAAAAGTAGATAAATGGGAATTCCTTAAGCTTAGAAGTTTCTGTACCTCAAAGGGATTTCTCAAAATGGTGAAAAGGCAGCCAACTCAATGGGAAAAAATTTTTGGAAGCCATGTATCTGACAAAAGACTGATATCTTGCATATATAAAGAAATCCTACAACTCAATGAGAATAGTACAGACAGCCCAATTATAAAATGAGCAAAAGATATGAAAAGACAGTTGTCTGAAGGGGAAATACAAATGGCCAAAAAACACATGAAAAAATGTTCAGCTTCACTAGCTATTAGAGAGATGCAAATTAAAACCACAATGAGATACCATCTCACACCAATTAGAATGGCTGCCATGAAACAAACATGAAACTATAAATGCTGGAGAGGATGTGGAGAAATTGGAATTCTTATTCATTATTGGTGGGACTCTATAATGGTTCAGCCACTCTGGAAGTCAGTCTGTCAGTTCCTTAGAAAACTACATACAGAGTTACCCTTCAATCCAACAATTGCACTTCTCGGTATATACCCGGAAGATCGGAAAGCAGTGACACGAACAGATATCTGCACACCAATGTTCATAGCAGCATTATTCACAATTGCCAAGAGATGGAAACAACCCAAATGTCCTTCAACAGATGAGTGGATAAATAAAATGTGGTATATACACATGATGGACTACTACGCAGCAGTAAGAAGGAACAATGTCTTCAAACATTTGACAGCATGGATGAACCTTGAAGACATAATGTTGAGTGAAATAAGCCAGGCACAAAAAGAGAAATATTACGTGCTACCACTAATGTGAACACTGAAAAATGTAAAATAAATGTTTTATAACGCAGAATGTAGAGGAACTAGCGATAGAGAGCAAATAATGAAGGGGGAACAATAACCCAATAAGAACAGATAAGCTATCGTGGGAAATTTAATGTTCTGGGAATGCCCAGGAATGACTATGGTTTGTTAACTTCTGGTGGGTGTGGCAGGAACAAGTTCACAGAAATGTTACTATATTAGGCTATTTTCTTGGGGTAGAGTAGGAACATGTTGAAAGTAAAGTAGTTATTTTAGGTTAGTTGACTTTTTCTTACTCCCTTGTTATGGTTTGTTTGAAATGTTTTTTTATTGTATGTTTTTTTTTTAATTTTTTTATATAGTTGATAGTTAATTTAATAAAAAAGAGTTAATTTTAAAAAAACAATGAAAAAATAAACCTAAGTGCTTTACATCATTAAAAAAAAAAAAAAGTGCTTCATAAGATAATAATTTTTTTACACCATCTATACATACCAAAAAAGCAGGATCAGTGTTAACTAAAAATGCTGGTAAGAAAAATGTTTTGCTAAGAATAAAATCCATTTATTCTTTAAAAGAAAACAGTTAAAATGGCATCATCTTTTTTTAGGGGACCCCCCCCCCACCTTCAAATGTGCCCTCTTTAGTATTCTGATGGAAATTTGTCAATTGTTAACTTTGAAACATAGTCAATTTAAAAAGAAAGCTCATCCTGAAATCTAAATCAATATGTTCAGATGCTGGGAAAGGCCAAGATGTAGTCACTACTTTATCAGAAGTAATGAATTCTTAGTAAGTAAATACCTTCCCTTAATTATATTAAAATTAAAAGAGCAATAGTGATTAAGCACTCACCCAACCATGAACTATAATTTAAGTTGGGACAAGTGAGGCCTGTATGGAAGATCTTCCTCACGGGTATTAAGTCTTTTTCTCACAGTTATTAAGAAATCTGTTACTAATCATTTTATTGTTTGCTTTTGCCACCAGGAACTTAATAAAAATTTCAGTCACAACCTAGTAGCTTTGTGAGACCTTATATCTTCCACATGTTTTACTTTCTCAGAGTCTGAATATACAAATAAACTAGTATTTCTGCTGATCTTGATTTTTTTCTTTCACTTTATGACATCATTTCATCTCATTTATTTCTAGTTAGGTTCAGATTTTTGTGGAACATGCAAGGTATAAAGAAAATCCAATTCCTACATATTTTAAAAAAAGATGTGATAATAGTTTTATCACCCTGATTCACTCTTCTTACCACTCTACACTAATGAACACACAACAAAAGTGTTCAAGAACTATATACAATTTTGTTATATAATATAATCATGTTTATTTTTAATAAGGCAAATAAAGATTTCATTGAAATACTTACCAGGAGCAATGGTCTCCAAGGTATCAGAACTGACCTTCCGAGTGCTTGTACAGTGATGGAGGGTAGAACCCGAAAATACCAAGTAAAAAACTACATCATCTTCAACTTTGTCCTCTTCAGTGAGCAATACTGTAACAACACAATCACCCTAAGAAAGAAAAAGGAGACAGCAAATCTGCATTAGTAAGGGTTCCTATAGGGAATCTATCTTCATAAAACATCAAATTGAGAGGAAAATCAAATATATCCTCTAAAACCATGCCCTAATTCTAGTACAAAGACTTATTAAGAGCTTATTACATACCAGGCAGTATTCTAGGCATGGAGAATATAGAGTGAAACTGAAAATAAGATCTCTGTCCTTTTTAAGCTTACATTTCAATGGAAGTGGTTAGACAAACAAGAAAACTAACAACATTAAGTCTGTATGATGAATGGGTAAAAGAAGCAGAAATCCAGGGAAATCCAAAAATACGAGAGAGGATGAAGGGGATATATTAAATAGCTGCATTCTCCTACACAGAATGTCCCTCGACCCAGTGTTCCAGCTACAGCAATAATTCTCTAATTCCTCTATCACTATCATTTCTCTGTTACTAATCATTTTATCATTTGCTTTTGCCACCAGGAACTTCATAATAAAAAATTCAGTCACAACATAGTAGCTTTGTGAGAACTTATATCTTCCACATGTTTTAATTTCTCAGTTTCAATATACAAATAAACTAGTATTTTTGCTAGTTTCCCCCCACTCTCCAGCAACTGTATAAAGTAGAGCCTCTCACAGACCTGTCTGGAAATGTTATAATGGAAAGAGCATGAGCTTTGGCTCCAGGCAAATCTGTGTTTAAATCCCATAGACTTTACTTAAATCCTCTAAACCTCAGTTTCCTTAAAACTGGAGATAATACCTTCCCCCTCTTAACAGCTAATATATGAAAAGTCTTGGCACATATTCATTCAAGCAGTCTACGGCAATATTCTTCATCTATTAAGATGGGAGGCTGCTTGTCTAACAATTTGTGTTTCCTGATCATCCGGCATCCCTGCTCTTCTTTATACCACTCCCATTATACCCTTGAAATCAGACTAAAATCTTGTGACATAACTTTACCCATGACCTTGCAATTTAGAAGACATCTTTGTCATTTGGTTATGAATATTCTAGCAGTCACAGGTGCAGATTTTTTTATTGAGGCCAATATAGCCTATGCAATACAATCCTAATTAACCTTCTCCCAATCATAAACACTATATAATTAATGTTGTACCTATAAACTAACAAAGGATTTAAAGCATTCTGTAATATTATATAAATCTTAAATAATACACTATGGAAAAACCAAGTTAGAGAAAGCCAAGTCATCTCAGCATTAAATAGAGGAGAGAATTCTCTTAACTTACAGCATTTTTTTTTAATTTTAATTTTTTTTTTTTTTTCATTTTAGCAACTAGAGTAAAGTCCACAAAAGAACAATGCCACCCTAGGCGCAGCAGCCAAATGGTAGTATTATACTGGAAAGTCAAACCTAGGATAAAGTCTATTAGCAAAAATGCTCCTGTAGGTCAACTGGGAAACAGACCGTTCAAAGGATTTCCCAAATAACTGTCTATCATTTTTATCCCCAGTGCCTTGTACAGTACCTGTTACATGGTAGGGGCTCAAATCTGATGAATGCAACATATAACAACTCAGAATGAGCTACCAACCATCCCAAATAAGCTGTAACTTAACTTTGTTGAGAAGCTAGTTATTAACATGAATACTGAGCTGGAGATTTCCAAAGCACCCAAACACTAGGAATATCACAGTCAGTAAAAAAGGAATTATCACTGACTTCAGTCACTATTTAGTATTATGCTTGTATATCGTTCTTTAGGAAATATTTTTGAAAAGCTTAGGCTAGTCTCTCTTTTAATCTCTTTTTGCATGATGAACTGCAGCCAGGAAGAATGCCTGCACAGAAATGTGAAGCGTCAATTTCTCAAGATGCTAAAAATCACTACAACCTAAAGAAAAATACTAATGAAAGTTCAAAAAGTTCATTCTTTAGAGCATAAGTTTGCAAACTATGAATCATGGGCCAAATCACAGCCTGTTTCTGTATGACTTGTGAACTAAGAAAGGTTTTTACTTTTTTTAAAAGAAGTTATTTGTTTAATTGGAGAAGTTGAAAAATCTAAAGATGACTATTCAGCATCCATAAACAAAAGTTTTACTGGAATAAAAGCTCACTTGCTTATGCATTGTCTATGGCTGCTTTCACATTACAAGGGGCCATGGCAGAAATGAGAGATTGTGACAGAAACCATACAGTGTGCAAGCCGAAAACACTTACACTTACCATCTGGACATTTAGAAAAAGGTTGCCAACCCTTGCTTTAGTGGTCTCTGTTGCAACTACTCAACTCTGCCCTTGTAGCACAAAAGCAGCTGTAGAAAACAGGTTTTTAGAAAAAGGGGCATGGCTGTGTTCCAGTCAAACTGTATTTACAAAAGCAAGTGACCCACCCACAGTCCCCTGCTTTAGAGCCAAGAAACCACACAGGAAAGGGAAAAAGAAAATAGACCTGAGTATATTGTGGCCATTTCAATAATAATGCTTGTCTTGTAACTTCAGGCCAGTTCTTAGGATTTAAACATGAAACACTGTTTTACAGATTTATGAAATACAAAATAAAATATCAGCTAAGGTATAACTGGTGAAACAGGTAAGTATTTGACCTGTTACTCACTGTACCTCAGGATTCATTCTAGTGTTTGGCTATTTTCAGAAAAATAAGTTCCAGGGGAGTATTCCAGATTATACAAACATTTTAAACCCCAAACCTTAATATTTATACAGTTTATAGTCAATGGCCTTTGTTTTACAACTGGGAGAACAATAAGTGACATGTAGTACTCTTAAATACAGTTTCAGAAAACCAAAAATCTTATAAAGTTTTTAGTAATACTAAATGGCAGCAAAAGTGTGCACTGAAAATGATACCCCGCACCACTGATGCCAGTCATTATTCTATGAGTTTACACATATAGAGGTCTGTATCTTTGTGTGTACTACACTGATTATTTTGTTCTTTCCTACCCTCAATTTATAACATAATCATAATGATCTTTTTATGAATATATATATAGATCTACCTCATTCTTTTTATTTTGCCTTGCATTATCCACTTAACAAATATATACAATTTATTTAATTAATCTCTTACTAATGGACTTTTCTGTGGTTTGCAATTTTTGTTTTTACTAATTCAAAACACTGCTGTAAGGAACCTCACTGAACATGTATCTTTGTGTACATGTGAGGTATATTAAATAAAATTGCTGGGTTAAAGAGCAAGTTAATTTTTCATTCCACAGTATTTATAAATTGCTCTCTTAAAAGGTTAGGGTAATTTACATACCCACCACAATGTATACAGCGCTCTTTTCTCCACATTTTAGCCATCTCTGAATATTATTAATTTTTCATAGTTAATACATGAAAATAGTACAAAATTTTTTTGATCTGCATCTCATCAATTAGTGAGATTGAGCAGTTTTTATCTTAGCTATTTGCCTTTTTCTGTAAACTGCTTACACTTACTTTGCTGTTTCTCTTATCAGTTATTTTCCTTTTCAAATACCTTAAGAAGGTATGAAGAAGACAAACATATTTTGAAGGCATGTTCCAGTGATAAACTCTTTACCTAAGTTATCTCATTTATTCCTCACAATAACCCCACAAGTGGATCCAGCAGACCCATTTTATATAAGAAATGGAGATGGATAGATTCTACGTAACATGACAAAAATCATACAAGATAGTGAACGGTAAGGCTGAGACTTGAACCAACGGCCAGTTCCAAAACATCTCTATCATTCTTGAAGTCTTTCCTTATCTTTTTAACAACAAGGAAATGATTCAGGTTCTCACGGTACCAAAACACTGAGCAAGTACTATAAATAAAGTATGAAAAACTTGCAAAAAAGCATAATAATCTATTTATAACAAAATGTTAAGCACAAATGTCAAAAGACAGTAAATACAAAAATAGAAATCATTACAATTGTATGATGTGAATTATAGAGCTCCCCCCAAAGAGAATAGTAGCTTAATATCATATTATCCATTTAAAAAAAACCTAAATGCCGCTATCATAAAATAGTGGCATTAAAAGGATAACCATATGATTTCCTGCCTTAAAAACCAGTCTACCGAGAGAATCCAAGACGGCTGATTAGAGAGAGGCTGGGCTCACTTCTCTCACAGAAAAACACCTAGAAAACAGGCAAAAACTGCCCAGCGCAATGGTTCTGGAGCTCTGGAGATGAAGGGAGTGCTGTACAATACCGAGGAAAGTGGAGGACGAAGAAACAGAGAAACTGCAGTGAGAGACTGTGAGTAAACCCCCTCAGCCTGAGCTCCTGGTGCCCATCCCCCACTCTTAGGGCAGAAAGCTTCCAGTCAGGCAGGCATGCAACAGCAAACTGAAGAGGTAGCAGAGGTCCACACTCCCAGGAACAAGGACATGGTCTAGCACTGTGACAGCTTTTGGTGAGCAAATTTGGACTGCTGGAACCAGCATTTTTAACCCTAACTGCAAGACGCTGCTAGCCATTGTCTATAGCCAACAGCCAAAAATAACCTGTCACTGAAGGCTGAAGGGACTGGGTTGCCAAGAGCACCATCTGTTGGAAGGCAAGGAAAGTACACGTCTGGGACATCTAAGAGGCCTTAGGCAAAGAGGCCATATACTGGGCAGGCCAGGAAAGAACATCCTTGGGGAGCAGAATTAAAGGTTTTTTTAGTGTCTTTACCCGATCCTTTCCCTAGGGCACTGTGGAGATGGTGTGCACACCCTTTGTGGGTCCCTGGCCCAGCAATGGTTGGATAATACTAACAAACCAAGTGTCAAAGAAGAGCAGTAACACAAGCCCAATCAACAACAAAAACTTTGACGAGAGAATCCAACCTTCAGAGTAAACTCAACAGGATAATCTGATGCCCAGACATCAGTAAAAAGTCATATCGAGAAACAGGAAGTTATGGCCCAGAAAAGGAGCAAATCAAAAAGTCAGAGGAGATACAGAATCTGGAACAACCAATTAAAGATGTTCAAATAAATTTAAAACAATTAAAGGAGATGGCTAAAGAGATAAAGGATATTAAGACGACACTGGTTAAACATGAACTAAAAACCATGCAAAGAAAAATAACAGATCTTATGGGAAAGGCACAAAAGATGAAATTAAAAATATACTAGAGACATGCAACAGCAGATTTAAAGAGACAGAAGAAAGGATCAGCAAATTAGAAAACAGAGCATTTGAATTCAAACACACACAAAAAAAAGAGAGAAAAGAATGGGAAAAATTAGGCAATCAGGAAGCTGATGGACAACAGGATGCACACAAACATTCACATCATGGCTGTCCCAAAGGAAAAGAGAACAGAAAAGGGGCAGAAGGAACATCTGAGGAAATAATAGCTGAGAACTTCCCAACTCTTATGAAAGGCATTGATATCCACGTACAAGAAGTATGACATACTTCAACTCAATTAAATGTGAACAGACCTACTCCAAGACATGCTAATCAGAATGATAAATGAAATGGTGAACTGTGCTGTATACATACAATAGTATATTGAGTGCCAGCAAGAAGGAATGAAGTAGTGAGGTATGCAACTAGGAGAATGGACCTTGAGGACAGTATGTTGAGTGAAATAAGCCAGAAACAAAAAGACAAATGTTTTAACACCTCACTAATATGGACTAACTACAATGTCCAAACTCTGAGAACTGAATCTCAGGGCATAGGTTATCAGGGGAACACTTATTGTAAAGGTTTCCAGATTGTAAACTCACAGCAATTGCATCTATTCATGAGTTTTAACAGTTATTTCTAAATTCTGAGGTGGTAAACTGTTTGTGCATAACCTGATCAATCCCTCAAACTTCTGGTACCTGTGTGACACCTGAGACTAAGAGCCAGAGTTCAGCAGATATGAATGTCAGCATTATCCCATATAGCAACTACTAAAGAAGCTGAGAAAGAGATCAGACTTCAATTAGAGATATGAACGAAATGGACTTGGTTAGGACTAAGGCAAATCAAGCTAAAGAGTAAAGGATGATATTGACTGTGTTTTAAAACTTCAACTTCTGTGTGAGACCAACAGAAAATATGTTTAATTTGATGCAAAATCTATATTTTCTGTAGCACAGTATATAATTTAACTTGTATGGTCAGTTTATTCAAACACCATAATTATATGGAACTTTGAATAAGGAGTGAGATCTGGTTGGTTTGTAAAGGTTAGCTTGAAGCCCTGATACAACCCAGAAAATAAAAAGTATTTGCACAGCCCCCTTGAGGGACTGGTGAAAAATGTGGAAATACTAAACTTCCACACCTGGGAATTCCTAATATTCACACAAGCATTGGGGACTACCAGTTCAGTAGGCTGAGCCCTTGATCTTGGGGATTGCTCTTATGAGGCTTGTTACTGCAAAGGACAAGCTAAGACTACTTATGACTGTGCCTAAGAGTCACCCCCAGGGAACCTCTTTTGTTGCTCAGATGTGGCCTCTCTAAGCCAACTCAGCAGGTGGATTTGCTGCCTTCCTCTGCCTACGTGGGACATGAATCCCAAGGATGTAAATCTCCCTGGCAATGTGGGACATGACTCCTGGGGATGAGCCTGGACCCAGCATTGTAGGATTGAGAAAGCCTTATGGACGAAAAGGGGGAAAAGAAATGAAACAAAGTTTCAGTGGCTGAGAGATTTCAAATAGAGTTGAGAGGTCATTCTGGAGGTTATTCTTATGTACTACATAGATATCCCTTTTAGTTTTAGTGTATCAGAATAGGAAATACCTGGAACTGTTGAACTGCAATCCAGTATCCTTGATTCTTGAAGATGACCGTATAACTATATAGCTTATACAGTGTGACCATGTGATTGTGAAAACCTTGAGGCTCACACTCCCTTTATCCAGTGCATGGACAGGTAAATAGAAAAACGGGGACAGAAAGTAAATGAATAACGGGGGGCTGGGTGATAGTATAGGATGATTTGAGTGTTGATGTTTTGAGTGTTCTTTTTACTTTTATTTTTATTCTTATTTTTATTTTTTGGAGTAATGAAAATGTTCAAAAATTGATTGCAGTGATGAATGCACAACTATATGATGATACTGTGAACAACTGATTGTGCCTTCGGATGACTGTATGGCATGTGAATATATCTCAATAAAATTACATTTAAAAAAAACCAATGGTGTTTCTATACATTAGTAATGAGCTATCCAAGGAGGTAATCAAGGAAAAAAATTCCTTTTACAATAGCAACTAAAAGAATCAAATATCTAGGAATAAACTTAACCAAGGATGGAAAGTACCTGTACACAGAAAACTACAAAACATTGCTAAAAGAATCAAAGAAGACCCGAATAAATGGAAAGGCATTCTGTGCTCATGTCTGGAAGGCTAAATAGCAATTCTATCAAATTTTTCTACAAATTCTATGCAATACCAATCAAAATTCCAAAACCCTGCAAAAGAACAAGGTAAGACACCAGGTGAGGAGGATGGGATGACACGTGAGCCACCACAGTGGAGGAGAAGGTTCTGGAAAAAGCATCTGGTGGAGCCTGGTAACTCCCTGAGCCCCTGAGGCAACAAGGCTGGTGCCAGGCTCTCTGGGGGAGCTTTTGGCCTCAGCTTTGGGTGAAGAAGGAGTCAGCCTGACCACTGACCTTGGACCAGAAGGTCCACGACATATGTCCTATAAGAGTGACAAGTGACACAAGGTTAGAGCCGAGTCTGTGCTGCTGGGGCCAGATGTTGGGACACCCAAATCCACATGGGGTGTGACAACAAGGGTAAAGCTGAGGTCAAAGTCCAGTGGCTGCTCCCTGATAATATGCCTCCTAAAGCCCCCCCAAACTGAGAAGCTGCCCTCCCCTCTCTCTGCTGTTGGGTTGGCAACTCTGGGTCTACAGTACAAAGTCCCAGAGGCTGGTGTCCCGGTCATTCTTGCAAAAAGAGGCAAAAATGAGTCCTTGGGCTTCTCTTTGGGGGTCTGGACCAGGAGCTGGACAGAGAACACTCAGCCACTGGTGGGGAGGGAGCACATCGGGCTGCCAGATGGTCACCAAGCCCTTTGGAACACCTGATCTGTGCCATCCAGGGCTTGGAAAGATGGTGAATATGACACCAAAACAAATAACTCCATTTTCCTTCATTGACTCCAGCTTGTAAGATTATTTCAGTTCCAAGGAGAGCAGGGAGGGCTCTGTGTGTCTTTCTTCATGCTCCTTCCTCTGTCTGGAAATTCTGTCTCCCCCTTGTCTCCTAATCTGGGAAGCCCCCATCTTTATCTGTCTCAGCCTCCCAGGTAAGACTAAAATTCATCTTCCTCCATTTCCACCCCCCTCCCAGTTAGAACTAATCATTCCTTTCCCCATGTTTCCATGGATTTACAAGAATGAGCAACTGTCCTTGTACACACCTTAGACAGACATGCCTGCCTTTCCCACCAGACCGAAGGGTGCTTAGAGGGGAGGGGGGCCTCTGCTTTATCTGCCTTGGTCTCCTGCAGGTTCTTAGCAGGATGCTTTACACCAGGGTGTGGAGAGTGTTGTGATGGGAGAAAGGAGGGACAAAACTGAGCGATCCACTGACTAGGCACAAACTAGCCAAGACAAGACTATGATACACACAGACACACACATACACACACACATGCATACAATATTTATTGTGTCTATTACAAGATACAGAATATAATGTAGAAATGCTATATATCACAATAAGTGCACAAAAATAATGTTTCTGTGCTTGAGACACAATAAATACATTTCGAATGGGAAAAAAATTAAATGATATAAACTGACAATTAAAGGCATTATATTAAAAACAAATGAGGGAGAGAAGATGGCAGCATAGAGAGGAGTGGAAGCCAGTTAGTGCCCCCTTGAACAACTAATAAACAACCAGGAACAACTAGTAAATAATCTGGAATAACTGCTGGGGCACAAACGTGAATGTCCACACATCATACACCAACCTGGATTGGGAGGAATGCCCAAGATCGCAGCATAAAATCTGTAAGTAAAGACTGCGAATCCCAGCAGCCCGAACTGCAAAGCCTCATTGTGCTAGAGAGCAACACCCTCTGAACAAGCGAATATACCTCAGTCCAGTTCCAACTGGGGTTTCAATTAACAAATGTTGACTGCTCAATACAAGCTACAAATCCCCAACAAGCAGAGAGAGGCTTCCGGTGATGACTGACCTTGGAGAGCTGTAGGACCTCTCTGGGAGGGAGGGGGAACCCAGAGGACCAGGTGCTGTCTCTGGCTGACAGGTTGAACTGAGGGTGGCCACGGACTGACCCTGAAGGGGGGCTTTCTGTCCCTTTTTCAGCTCAGTGGAGAAAGCTCCAGCCATTTTCAGTTCCCAGCACTCTGACCCAGCCAAGGATAGAGACAGCAGAGTCAGAGAGACTATTCAAATGCAAATGATATCTCCCTAGGAGGTGTATCTTCTCTAAGAGGAGAGAGGTGGTGCCCAGATCTACTACCCGCCTTCCATTCAGAACAAGACCCCAGAGCTGGGGGAAAACAGCCACAGGCCACACATCATTACACCAGTCAGGAGTGACAGACTGACAGGCACCATCTGCTGGGCAGCAAAGCACAGTGGCATGAGGCTTTACAGGGTGTAACAATCTTACAAGGTACACCCTCAGGGAACCCTGATACTGTTGCCTCCTTCTGGGACCTGAGCCCATTCTGGTCTAGGAAAACCTGATTGGGATAACCAAGGAAACCAGATGCCTAGACAGCAGAAAACTACAACCTACACTAAGAAAAACAAAGGTAGGGCCCAGTCAAAGGGACAAACTTACACTTCAGCTGAGATACAGGAATTGAAACAACTAATGCTAAATCAATTCAAAAAGTTTAGGGAAGATATGGCAAGAGATGAAGTGTATAATGAAAACACTGGGTGTACATAATGTAGAAATTGAAAGTTCAGAAAACAACTGGCAGAATCTGTGGAAATAAAAGGCACAACAAAAGAGATGAAAGACACAATGGAGACATACAACAGCAGATCTCAAGAGGCAGAAGAAAACACTCAGGAACTGGAGAACAAGACACCTGAAAGCCTACACACCAAAGAACAGATAGAGAAAAGAACGAAAAAATATTAGCAACATCTCCGGGTACTTAAGGACAAATGAAATACAGGAATGTATGTGTCATGGGTGTCCCAGAAGGAGAAGAGAAGGGAAAAGGGGCAGAAGCAATAATAGCGGAAATTATCAATGAAAAATTTCCCATCTCTTATGAAAGACATAAAATTACAGATCCAAGAAGTACAGGGTATCCCAAACAGAATAGATATAACAGGCCTACACCAAGACACTTAATAATCAGATTATCAAATGTCAAAGATAAAGAGAGAATCCTGAAAGCAGCAAGAGAAAAAGATCCATCACATACAAAGGAAGCTTGATAAGACTATGTGTGGATTTCTCAATGGAGACCACGGAGGCCAGAAGGAAGTGGAGTGATATATTTAAGATACTGAAAGAGAAAAACCACCAACCAAGAATCCTACATCCGGCAAAATTGTCCTTCACATATGAGGGAGAGCTTAAAATATTCTCTGACAAACAGACAATGACAGAATTTGTGAACAAGGTACCTGCTCTACAGGAAAACCTAAAGGGAGCACTAAAGACCGAAAGGAAAAGACAGGAGTAAGAGGTTTGGAACACAATTTCTGGAGATAGCACAGCAATGTAAGTACACTGAACAAGGATGACTGTGATTATGGTTGAAAGAGGAAGGTTAGGAGCATGTGGGACACCAGAAAGAAAGAAGAAACATAAAGACTGGGACTGTATAACCCAGCTCAATGATGTGATAAAAGGTACAAATATGTTTTTACATGAGGTAGAACAAATCAATGTCAACACTGCAAGGTGTTGAAAATAGGGTGGGATTGGGGAAAAAATACAATCAATGCAAACTAGAGACTATAATTAACAGAAACATTGTATTATGCTTCCTTTAATGCAACAAAGGCAATATACCAAAGCTAAATGCATATGCATATTGGGGGAGGGAGACATAGGGAAGGGGTATGGGGCTCTTGGCCTTGGTGATGTTGTCTGACTCTTTATTCTACTTTAGTTTAATGCTATCTTTCCTTTTATTGCTTCCTAGTTGTCATGTTTTTTCTTTCTCTTTTTTCTTTTTCTTTTGTCTCTCTACCTTCTTTGACTCTTCCTCCTTCTCTGTGGAACAAATGGAGATGTCCTTATATAGATAGTGGTGATGGTATTGACTAGATAAATACGTGACTATATAGGGAACCACTGATTGTTTACTTAGGACTGAATGTATAGTATGTGAACAAAACCATCTTTAAAAAATGGGTTGATGAAGAAACCTTGAGGGCACTATATTGAGTGAAATAAGACAGACATATAAGGACATATATTGCAGGGTCTCACTGATATAACTAATTATAATATGTAAACTCATAGACATGAAATGTAAGTTACCAGGATATAGAACAAGGTAAAGAATGGGGAGCGGTTGCTTATTATGAGCAGAATGTTCAACTACAGCGAACTTAAACGTTTGGAAATGGACAGGGGTGATGGTAGCACACTGTGAGAATAACTAACAGTGCTGAATGGTCTGTGAATGTAGTGGAAAGGGTAAGCTCAGAGTCACGTATGTCAGCTGAAGGGAAGATGGAGGTTAAAAGATGGAATGTATAAAACAGTGAATCTTTGGTGGACAATGTCTGTAATTAACTGTACAAATATCAGAAATCTCTCTCATGAACTAGAACAAATGTATGACACTATAGCTGGAAGACAGTAATAGAGGGGCATGTAGGAAAAATATATATACCTATTACAAACTATATATTACAGTTGGCAGTATTTTAGCATTCTTTCATCAACAGTAACAAGTGTATTATACCAATACCATGAATCAAAAATGGGGGGGGGTGGTTAGGGGTATGAAAGGATTTGACTTTCCCTTTTTTGTCTTTCTTTTCTGGAGTAATGAAAATGTTGTAAAACTTGAAAAAAAAATTAACTATGGTGATGGATGCACAGCTGTATGATGGTACCGTAGGCAACTGATTGTACACTTTGGATCTTTGGATAACTGTATGGTATATGAACAATCTCAATATAAAAACAAACAAAACAAACAAATGGAGCCGCCCCCCTTCTAGGCAGTCACTCTGTGCTAGCACTCCAGGCTGCAACTGGACCACAGCTTTCTCGGCAGCACTCTCCGCTTTCCGCTACCTCCGAACCATGGATCGCCACAAAGCGAGGGAGCTTCGAGCCTTCGTGAAAACATTTAAGCAAGATCCGAGTGTTCTGCACACCGAGGAAATGCGCTTCCTGAGGGAGTGAATGGAGAGCATAGGTGGTAAAATACCAACTGCTACTCCTAAAGCTAAAGCAAAAGAAAATATAAAGGAGGAGAAAACAAAGAAGTCAGAGGAAAACAAAGACAGAGGACCCATCAAGTGATGAAAGGGATCTAGAAATTGACAATGAAGGTGTTACTGAACTAGACACTGATGGACCTCAAAAAGTAGGAGATGAAGCTGAGAGAGAACTGAGGAGACGAAGGATCAGGCAAATACGAAAGTGGCTGCCATGGATGCCCTAAATGATGAACTTTGGCCATTCTGTATGCCAAGAGGGCCAACATCTTCATCAAATTACAGAAGCTAAATGCTGCCATCTGAGACTGTGACAGAGCCACTGAAATAAATCCTGATTCAGCTCAGCCTTACAAGTGGCGAGGGAAAGTGCACAGACTTCTGGGCCACTGGGAAGAGGCAGCCCATGATCTTGCCCTTGCTTGTAAACCGGATTATAATGAAGATGCTAGTGCAATGCTGAAAGAAGTTCAACTGAGGGCCCAGAAAACTGCAGAACATCAGAGAAGGTATGAGCAAAAATGTGAGGAGTGAGAGCTCAAAGAAAGAACAGAAAGTTAGGAAGGCTCGGGCAGAACATGAGAGAGCCCAGAAGGAGGAAGAAGCCAGACAACAATCAGGAGCTCAGTATGGCTCTTTTCCAGGTGGTGCTCCTGGGGAGAATGCCTGGAATGGAAGGAGGAATGCCCAGAATGGCAGGAATGCCTGGGCTCAATGAAATTCTTAGCGATCCAGATTCTTGCAGCCATGCAGGATCCAGAAGTTATGGTAGCTTTCCAGGATGTTACCGAGAACCCAGCAAATATGTCAAAATATCATAGCTACCAAAGGTTATGAATTTCATCAGTAAATTGTCAGCCAAATTTGGAGGTCAAGTATAATGCCCTTGTGACAAATAAAGCTTTTGCTGAAGGAAAGAAAACAAAACAACAACAAAAAAATGGAATGAATACTTAAAGCTCATCACTTTGTGTTTTATCATGCTACACTTTACCATTATCTCTGCTCTTGAGGTTATTTACATCTACTGTATCTGTGTGGTAGAGATTCTATATAACAGTGTACTGCTCATCTCGTCCCATGTCTGCGTTCAGTGATGTCTGATGGTAGCCTGAAATCAACCATAATGGGAGTATTTACACCACTGAATTTGGCAAACACTAAAACAGGGCTTCTTTTTTTTTTTTTTTTTTTTTTTAAACCAGCACAATATTGAGAATAGGTAAGCAGAAAAGAGGGAGAGGGAGAAAAATGGAGAATTTCCATAAAATAGGCAAGGGTATGCCATTGACAGGATCAATCAGGAGAGGTGATCACTTATGAAAAGATTGGAGATCTCACTATAAAAGAATATTCTAGGCAAGTGCAAGGCATCTCACGTCAGGATAATGCTGCCACAGTACCGCTCACAGGAGCTCAATATTATTACCCCTTTGAGTCAATTTCTTTTCTAACTTTAAAACTGCTTTTAACTTTGTCAATAAACCACAGTGGTTAAGGAGATGGTTTCTGATACCAAAATGCCTGGGTGTGAATCATAGTACATTCATCACTTTCTAGCTTTTAATCTGGAAGATACCATTTAAGTTTTCTGTGTCATAAGAAAGGATAACAATCATACCTACTTCACAAGGTTGTAAGAATTAAATAATTGATGAAAGTACCTACAGCACCTATAGCAGTGCACGGCACATAATAAACGTGCAATAAAAGCTATTATTATTTACCAGAATGTAAGCTCCATGAGAGCAAGATTTTCTTTTATTCACTCAGACATCCCCTTTTTGTCTAGTATAAGTAGCAGGTGCTTAATATACACATTTTAAAAGAAAGAAAAAGAAACCCTAACACATTAATAGTAGATATCCCTACATGGTGACTGAGGACACTTTTTTATATTCTGCATGCTTTCCCGTGTTTTCCTTTTTTTTCCTCCTCTTCTTACAATAAAGATGGATCACTTTTTAAAAGAAAAAACAAAAACAAAAACCACATTATTTTTAAAATAATCTGCTCATTTATAAACTACAAAGGGAAAAAGATACCTTTACTGTGGAGAAACCTGGCAGATACTGCCTGAAAAAAAGAGATATTGGTAACATAACCAATAATGAGACAAACATCCATATGTCTACTGATATGATGACCCAGTATCACTTATGTAGTGTTACCAATGAAAATGTATAACTCCACTCGAATTGTGAGAAAACATCAGACAGATCCAAACTGAGGGGCTTTTGTAAAAAAGCTGACCTGTATTCTTCAAAAATGTCATTCCTAAAAGAGAAAGACTGAGGCACTGTTCCAAAGTAAAGGAGACTAAAAAGACCTGATAACTAAATGCACAGGACCCTGGACTGGACCCTGAGCAATAAAATCAAATTGCTTTTAAGGACATTTTTGGGACAGCTGGCAAAATTTGAATGAGAGCTACAGATATAACAATTTACCAACATTAAAACTCCAGGTTTTGGTAATTATGCTGTCATTATATAAGAGAATGTGCTTGTTCTTAGGAAATACGCAATGAAGTATTTAGGGTAAAGCGGCATAGTTTCTGCAACTGACTGTCAGTTGAGAGACAAAAATCAAGCAAAAATGGCAAAATGTTAACATTTGGTGAATCTGCGTTTAGAGTATATGGGATTTCTTTGTACAATTTTTACACCTTTTCTATAAGTTCAAAATTATTTCAAAATGAAGTTTCCAAAAAATAATTTGCTCAAATAATTTACAAGATAACCAAATATTCAAGAAGTTACAAAGTGCAAAATTAGGTTACTGTTTACATGCTGCAAGCAAATGTATTCAGTAAAGACATGCTTGCAGGGTCCCAGAACTATGAAACTATTAACAATAACTACCTTTTATTCCAGAAACTTCAAGGAGTTTTAAAAGCCTTCTCAAATCAGTTTACTGTATGTCAAAATAACAAGATTTATATTTACATGTATTTTCATATATTCATTTTATATGGAGAAAATGAAACAAAGGGGCTAAGTAATACTAAGTAAATACTGACCACCACCTACAAAGCATCACCTTTCCATGAGGGGACAACTGTAATAGTGCCAAAGAGTAACACCAAAAGGAGACTTCAGTATAATCACAGACACCATCTGCTTTACAAGACTAGCTTCCTTCTCTCCTTTAAACACAATAGTATAGGCAATAGATAACAGTTTATCTAATCATTTCCTTAAGCAACCAAAGACTGCCATTCAGCTAGAGCTTTTACACAGGCTAAAATGCAGTCTGTCCCTTGGCTATTCATGGCAGCTAGAGTTCAATTTCATTAAAGCTCACCCAATGTAGCCAAGGGATACCCCAGAGGCAATGAACACACCTAGTGCTCAGATCTTGGCCACCGATACCATTCTCCACTGAAAGGACCCATGGCTCCTCAGACACATGGCTGATTCCAGGTCTGCGGCAGAGGAGGTACAAGAGGAACCTGGAACACCTTGCTTTACCAGAAAATAAGGAAGCGCTCAAAAAATTAAACAAATAAATAAATAAATAAATGGGCACATGTCTCAAGAAGGCAAGAGCCAGACTGAAGTGGCTTTCTCTGGCTAAATCTGGGACAATCTTAAGACCAAAACAATTAACAACAGTGATAAATTATACACCACTGAAAAAAATAGGAATTCATGAGTCCAAACTGATAATAAATTAATTAACCAATTAAATGGGGGAGAAAGGAGGACTCTTGGCTGCTGAGGGCTGACTGGTAAAAATAAGAGTGCTAGAGACATGAAATTATCATTTCACAAACATGATGGTAAACATTGAATCTGGTGAGAATTATCAATGAATCCTCAATCTAGGAGTAAATTCTGATGAGGAACAGGATATTTGCATTGTCTTATCTCCCCCACAGACTGCTCATTAGTTGCAAAGGAGGGGACTCCCCTCCCCCCCCCAAAAAAAACCACCAACCAAAACCAAAAAACACCTATTTAGTGAAGAAATCTACCAATACCTTGACTGGGTAATCAAAGCAAACATCCCCAATGAAGACAGGTGAACCCTGTGTCCCTCCAGTTGTGTGATACCCTGAGAAGGACATAACATTACCTTTGCAGTACTCTGACCAAGAACGCAAAAACTTCAATCTAATCACAAGGAAACAGCAAACAAAAAATGAGGGATGTTTGCTAAAACGGGGGCTGGGGATGGGATGGTGCTCTGTATTCTTCAAAACTACCAATGCCATAAAAGACAAAGAAAGGTTGTGTACATGGTTCCAGATTAAAGGAGTCTGAAAGAGACAGGATAACTAAATGGGATACGTAGCCTTAGACTGGATTCTACACTGAAGGAGAAAATGCTACTATAAAGGACATTACTAGGACAGCTGATAAAACTGGAAATGGGCAGATTAAGGTACTGTATTAATGTAAATCCATGAAGTTGATAACTATACTGTGATTACAAAAGAGAACATCCCTATTCATTGGAAATACATACTGAAGCATTTAGAGGAAAAGGGACAGAATATACGTAACTTACCTACAGATAATTCAGGAAAAAAAAATTATATGTTTATTTATAGGTTGATAGCTAGACAGGGTATACATAATAAAACAAATGGGCTAAAGTGTTAACAGTAGATGAACTGTGAAAAACTGCTGTCCCTAGTAAAGGATATACAGATATCTTTTGTACAATATTTTTGCAACTTTTTATAAATTTGAAATCATTTACAAATAAAACATTTTTAAAATATTCAAAATAAAGTTTAAAAATTCCAAAAGGCTTCAAAGAATTAAGGACTAGAGATATGGGAAGCTCTTCAGTACAGATGTGGACAATGCTCTGTCTTCAACAGCAAACTTTATAAAGGCCCCTTGCTGCTCAGCCGCACAATGGGAACATGGAAGCCTGTCCTCACTCTCGTACCATGTGTCTCTTACCTGAGGATGTAAGAAAATTAATAATACAACACAGTAGACATTTACATCACTAAACCAGTATTAATACAAACCAGAAATACTAAGGAGGAGAAAGGAAGATAAGCCAACACTGAGTTAACTACTGTTTTCTGAGTGCCTACTTCAGATTAGGGGCTGAACTAGGTACTTTACAAATACTGCAAGGCAAGTATCTTTATCCCCATTTAGAGATGAGAAAAGTGTATCCTAGAGAATCTGAACATCTTGCTAAGAACAAAGGACTACAGCTATGATTCAAATCCAAGTAGGATTCCAAAGTCTGTCATCTTTCCACTATTCTGGACCTGAGGGTAAGAGCAGGAAATACGAGTTAGATGGAAGAAAAGGAGATATATGTAAAGAGGTAATTATTAATAGAAGAAACACATGTTAAATATCAAGCAAGTAGATATCCAAAGGGCTACAGAATTTGAAGAGGAAGAGGGTGCTAAGAGCAAGGAAAATAGGAGAAAGAAGATAAAAGGGGGTGGTGAAGAGGGTATCAGGCAGGAGGAAGCTTCCAGTTAAGGCAAACTTAAACCCAGGCACAACAGTTGCTTAGATATCAGGATGTGTGAGGAAGCCAGAGAAGTATGTTTATGTGGCAATTATCCCGCTGTACTGCAGTTATTTGGACAACATGTTCCCATCACCATCAGCATCTGCTGGAAAGCAATAACCATCTTTTTGAGGACTTCAGGTATGGCTGTCTAGCAATAGGAATTTGGTCAATAACTATTTGAATGAATCAGGGTTGTAGAGGTCAGATTGCGTAGAATTTCAATGGCAACCCAACTGATTTGTGCTTGAACTGTATAGGCAAGGGGAAAAAAAATACAGCCTTGTATGTGGTATGTACTGGGGAAAACTGGAGGTGGGAGGTGAAGTGACATGTTAAGGCAGCAAATATTCTAGAAAGACGTATCTCACAGCAGTATCCTAAGAAGGAGAAATAGACCAGAAGCAAGGAAACCAAGAAAAAATATTACAAACACACAGCATGCGGAAGCAAAAAGTGCTTAAACTGTTATGGTAGTAAGACATTCTAAAAATAAATAAATGTGAGAAAGACATTCTATTAATAATAATTAGATGAAATATGGCAACTGATTGAATGGGGGCTAGAAGATGGTGAGACAATAAACACAAAACAACAGTAATAGAAAAGGCGGTTTCTTCATTAAGGAAAAATAGGGAGGTGGGGAATGATTTATGAGAAAGGATGATTCTGAGCTTTAAAAATGTTAAGTTTTCTATGCCAGCAGGATGGGTAACTGTAGATATTACATATCTAACAGGCAGTTAGCAGGGCAGTCTGCCAGAAGAGGTCTGGGTTGGAGAGGCAGATCTGAAAGTCAACCTGTTTGCTGTAACATCAGCAAACCCCAAAGCCTTGAGCTCAGATGAGTTTTCCACAGTAACAGAGAGCCAAGGACCAGCCCTGGTTTTCTTGCAGGGGAGGGCAGGAAGAAGAAACTGATCTGGAGAAACACCAAATAATAAACGGCCAGTTAAGTGAAGAGGAGAAATCGGAAAAAAGCGGGTCAGGCAAAGAAAGCAAGGATGTAAAGACTTGCAACATTAAAAGGAATGATTTTTAAACAATCCTCAGAATAGGTAATAGAGGAGAGATATTTGAAAAGACAAAAATGCAGCAAACTCGGAATTTTTTTTTTTCTCTCCAGCCTTTAATGGGTTTTTTTACAACACCACTGACATATCTATTTCAGTGCCCCAATCCCAGAAGTATGATCCTTTGGACGCAACAGAAACCCAAACTCCATTACGAGCCAAAAAGTTTAGGAGACTTGCCCTATTTCTGTTAATGGCAGCTACAACTGGGCCCTCTACAGTCAAAAACTTAAAATACTTATTTTCCATTCTGATTCTTCCAGAAAACTCAGATGCTAAGCTAAATAAGCATCACTTCCCAGTTCATGATACAGTTAATTAATTCCCCACCATCTAAAAAGTTTTAGACTTCTTTTATCTCAATAATACCCTTAGTAACTACAAAAGCCTTTAGGGATGACAGAATCTAGGCAAGATATAACTGTCAATCTGTATTACTAATAAAGTGGAAAGCTAGTCTGAATTACTCACAGTTAAAGGACATTTAAATGACTTCTTGCTATCAAATATATACAGGGCTACTAATCTATTAGTATTGATATTATTTTTAAAATAGGAATATTATATGAATCATTAATGTTGAAACACAAATGAGCTTTAAAATGTTTGAAACTATTTTGTTCCTTTAAACCTATCCTTTAATATATTTTACTTTACTGTTTCAACTATATTTATTGCTAGCATAAGTTTGATTCCAGTCTATCCAACAGATAAGTTAATTAGTGGAAATATATTCAATGACCTAGTATTAAATTGTTCTTTACCTTCCTTCCTGTTCTGTTCCCCATTACCATGACCTTAACTCATTCATCCTAAACAAGCCCACAGTGCCTTATGTTTAATGCATTGTGCCCACTATCTACCAGATATTGAATCTATAGAGATAAATACTACCTGGACCCTGCCCTCTAGGAGCATAGACAGACATGCATATAGACAGAATGCCATGTGGTAAGTGCTATAATTAGAACACACACCGGTTTCACCAGGTGGAGAGGAGATGGGCACCCCAACTCTGCCTTGAGGGCCAAGAGTAGGAAAGCATATGTGGAGAAACACCTATGCCCAATGCTGCTCACAGCACAAGGCAGATCGTATTAAGGCTGGAGGTATCCTCTCTGAGAACTTATGCCACTCACAGTGAAGCCAGGGAAGAGACCGTAGCTGGTTCATCTTTGTACAATCAGCACCTCTTCAAATGGCATGAGATAATTAATGTTTGATGGGTTGAACAAAAAACATATCCATTTTTTCATCAAAATAAAACAAAATACTAGAGAAAATATTAAGTCTGTCCTTGCTTATTACCTCCTTCACTTAAATAAGCTTTGTTAAGCATATAAAGACAAGTTTTTGCCCTCTGGAGGCTCATAGTCTCTTAAGGGAGGGAGACATATAAAGCAATAGTTGCAACTCTATAAAAAAGAATATTAAGGAAAAAAAAAGAATATTAAGGAAAAGCAAGGATCCAGTACTATGCCAATTTGAGGAGGCACCTGACACTTGCCTGAGCAAAAGAAAGGGAAGGGAGGCTTCTTACAGAGGTCTATCTCAAAAGCAGGTCATTGAAAGGGACTGGAGCAACAAGAATTCTCTCGTCTGATATCAAATTTTGTTTGAATGAGGTGACAGTTGCAATGAGTAGAATGGGGGGGTGTGCCGGTTTGGATGTATTATGTCCCCCAAAACTCCATGTTCTCTGATGCAATCTGGTGTGGGCAGACATATTAGTGTTGATTAGATTGTAATTCTTTGATTGAGTGTTTCCATGGAGATGCGACCCACCCAACTGTAGGTGGTAACTCTGATTAGATAATTTCCATGGAGGTGTGGCCTTGCCCATTCAGCATGGGCCTACATTAGTTTACTAGAGCACTATATAAGCTCAGACAGAAGGGGCGAGCTTGCTACAGCCAAGAGGGACATTTTGAAGAATGCACAGGAGCTCAGAGAGGGCTGCAGCTTACAGACATTTTGGAAATGACCTTTGAAAGCAGTCTTTTTCTCCTGAAAAGCTAAGAGAAAACAAATGCCCCAAGAGCAACTAAGAGTCACATTTTTGAGGAGCTGCAGCCTAGAGAGGAATGTCCTGGGAGAAAGCCATTTTGAAATCAGAACTCTGGAGTAGACGCCAGCCAAAGTGCCTTCCCAGCTAACAGAGGTTTTCCAGATGCCAATGGCCTTTCTCCAGTGAAGGTACCCTTTGTTGACACCTTACTTTGGACACTTTATGGCCTTAAGACTGTAACTTTGTAACCAAATAACCCCCTTTATAAAAGCCAATCCACTTCTGGTGTTTGCAAAAGGGCAGCATTAACAAACCGGAACAAGGGGTATGAGGGACATGTGGGAGGAGATGAGAAAGGCTACAAACTGAATCCAAACTCAACCAGGAAACAGCTGTCAGAGCTTGTAAACAAACACTGGGTACAATGGAGCTTACAAAATGCCATATAACATTAGAAAGCCCCAAAGAATTATCAACTATTTCCATCTTTGCGAGCAACTGAAAATGCTAGTACCTAGTCTTCTTTACACTTGCACTCACTCAGAAGGAGAACACCACAAAATTTAATTATAGGCAGATACATGAGTTACACTTGTGCTGCCTAATTTACTACGAATGCTCTAGAAAATTGAAAGGTAAATTAATAAGGCACAGCCATGGCATAGTACCCTAGCCTCTTTAAGATAAATGTATCATAAATGTATAATGTCGTTGCCAACAGACTAAAAGACAGGTGTAGAAGGAAAAATCCAGAACCCCAAGTCAAGTAAAAGAGGTTGCATGGTTCGCAGAGTAGCCTGATTTTAGGGGGCAATTAAAATTACAAGGCATATAGACAAATTTTCTATGTCATTTAGCATCCACTATTTCTTAAATTCAACATGCCACCCCATAACAGAGTATTTGCCAGGACACAGGGGATTGAGACAGAACAAATATAGGCTCAGGAACAAATACAGACTCAGGAATAAGATGAATAGATGTGTCATTAATGGCTGTAGATCTGGGTAAATAACCTCTTCTAGTGCATTTTTTTTTTTTTGGTCAATAAAATGAATCCATTCATTACCGTATTAACTGATCACCAAACATGTAGGGCACTGTTATGAACTAGGGTACAATCATGAAGAAACAAGGCCCCTGGCCTCATGGAGCTCACACTTTAGCAGGGTTACATCAGGAAAAAAGTGTTGTTAGAAAGAATAAGACAGGGTAAGGGTCAAAATGTGTCTGAAGTGGGAGTGACAGGCTGTTTCAGGTAAGGTGGTCTAGGAAGGCTACTCTGAGGAAGTCACCTTTGAGCTGAAACCTGAGACAAAAAGCAAGATAAGGGAAAACGAGGAAAGGTTCAAGGCCAAGGAGGAGCAAGTACAAGGCAAGTTCAAATTCAGCATGTTCAAGGAACAACAAAAAAGGTTGGTGTGGAGGAGCAAGTGGATTGGAAAGAGGGTGGAGTCTGCATTTTTTCTGAGTATAACAGAAAGACATTTGAGGGTTTTGAAAAGAAGAGTGACATAATCTGATTCACATTTTGAAAGAATCCTATAGGTCCTCTGTGGGGAACAGACATATCAACAGAACGACCACTTAGAAGGCCATCAAGAGTGGCCTAGATGAAACGTGGTAGCAGCTTGAACAAGAGAGTCAGCAGTACTGCCACCTCCCTGAAAGGGCTATAACCACCCCTCCAACCCTTACCTAAAAGTCTACTGAAGTGTCTTACAAAAGAGAGGCTCAATCAGTAATCCTCCCCAGCTCCTTTCTGCTTGAGTGCTTTGAGTATAATTTGTTGAGACCTCTCTGTGAAGATACAGGATCCCAAAAAAGCAAAATGCCAGACAGATGGAGGAGGTACCTCCACCCTCAGAGGCAATCAGGGACTACTCTTCTCCCAGGGTACATGGTCCCCAGTCTGCCATTTCCTCCTGGGCAAGCCTTAGAAGAAGCACACTATAGGATTCTGCTATAGCAGATACTCAAAGCTCCAGAAACCTAGCATGGGTGTGAGGTGATTAGGTGTTGTTGCCACCACACTCTATTCCCATTAGCTGCTGCTTTAGGGATATTATCAGTCCTACTGGAAGCAGGCTGGTTACACCTGTCCCGAGAAGGGAACCTGTGCTCTTGACCATACAACCACCTGTCATCAGGCTTTGGTGAAATCCAAACTAGTTCACTGGAAGAATGTTAAGTCCTCCATCCTAGGGTAAAAGGACAGAAATTAGATGACCTGTTCTACCTTAACTGTGGTTTGAACCAAAGAAGAGGTGGATAGCTTTGTATCATATAGCTCCAATTTTTTTTTGTTTGTTTTTTTTAATCCTCAGGACAACAGCACTTGGTCTGGATGTACCCAGGCTACAAGAAAGATGCCAGCAGGGTCTCTACTATGGAGGGGTTGGGCCATTATCAGTATAATACAGGGATTGGCAAATGTTTTCTGATAAGATACAGATAGCAAAGTATTATATTATTTTGGTAATATGATGAAAACTATGGTTCCATTCCCCAGAAGCAAATATATAAGCACAAAACTTTGCATATATTTTCCATAGGCTCATACCATAGCCTTCTGTCTCCAGGACTGTGAACAGAAAACAGATTAAGAACCCCAAGCCTGCTAGGAGAAACTCATGACAATACACAGTCACAGGTGCCATAAAGAGAGGCATATTGAAAGTATTATGACACAGTAGAAGAGAAAGAAAAGGAATGAATAAAAGGAGTTACTAGAAATGCTACCCAGAGAAGGCAAAACTTAAGATGAATCTCAAAAGTCATGTGGGAATTGACCAGGCAGAAAAGGGGTAAAGTCATACCAAGAAAAAGGAAAAGGATGTGCAAAGGCACAGAAGTGAACAAACACAGCACATCCAAGGAGTAATAGGCCATGGCTTCACACAAGCAGGAAGCAAGGACATAAAGGAATGCTAAGGATTTTGTCCTTTATATTCTAGGTCCAAGGATAGCCCAGGAAGGAGTAACATGCAATTTCTGCATGTGGTTGGTGATGATCAAATAATATAAATCATGAACAATAGATTTATACATAACATCAATAATCATTACTCTTAAAAGATGCCTCAAATTATTTCAGGTACCATGAACTACTGAGAAATATATTGATTTTTTACATAAACCAGAGTCATTCCATAGACATAGGTAGCTTTCAGTGTTAGAAAATATTAACCAATTTTGACATTTTAAATTTCTTTTTACTTCAACTAATCTTCTGTCATATAGATAATGGTCAATGAAATCCCTATAACCTTCCCCTTCCCAGTGCCAATACAAAACTATTATTTTAAATACTACTACTATTAATAATCCAAATTCATATTGCCTTCAAGCTTCATAATTTTGCAACACTAAAATAAACACAATTCTTAATCCATTAAAACAAAACCAGCAGAAGGCGTTCAATCATTCTGCTCAATCCACTGTCTACAGCATGGTTTTAGAGACCATTTTCCCTAATGCGAGACTTCATCTGGAAAAGGAATTAAATCACAAAAAAGTGGAAATCATATAATGTATGGTCCCCATAACGGGAAGCCTTCCTTAAAAAAAAAAGAACTTTTAAAAAATTCTACCAGTTTAAGTTGTTTTTGTTTCAAAGTATAACCCTGCCCCTCATTTAATTCTTGTTTAAGCAGAGCTAAGTTGGTTTGAGGGTGTGACTTTCCTGGTGACTACAAAAAAAAAAAAAAGCCTGTCCCTCTCACAAATGTTTCACAACTCTCTGGAACTGCTAGAATAATTAGGTCAACACTTAAAGAGACAGTCTCCCCTGTGCTAACATCACCAGATATTTGGTAGACATGCAGAGAATACAGGATTTTTATTAATTCTTGGAAGAAATTTAATGAATTTCTCCCTTCTTCCCTGTCTCCCCTCCCAGAGAGCAGAAAACTGAAGCTTATATTCTGCAACTCTGTGTTGCTGATTGAAAAGGTGACATTTTACAATTAAATTTTATCAGCTTGATTTCTGTCCTCACCCATCTCACAGTTACTCACCTCGCTTCTTTGGTTATTTATCATCCTCAGTTCTGCTGTTTTTCTTCCCAAGCCATCCATGAAATAGGGTCTACAGACTTCCAGGCTAGCCCCCCACATGCTAGGAAGTGCAGAAGGGTCTCCAAAATACAATCCAATCAAGTTACTCCTCTGAAACTCTTAGGTAGTCAGCAGGATTAAAATCTCAACTCCTGGGCATGTCCCTTATATTTGTTACAAACAAGGCCCTCCATATCCCAGCCCTTGCTGACCTCTCCAAGCCTCATCTCTCTCACAGAGCCTTTCCTCAAATGCTACAATCACACCACATTGCCAACACTGTCATGATCACACCAAGATGTTTAAGCCTCCCTCCACGTTTGTCCTTGCTGCTCCCTATGCGTTTCACAACCTTCTCTCGTTTGACTGATGAACTAGAGTGATAAAGCATATGATAAGACAATGCGCCTCTTTCCTGTAACACCTGGGCCCCTTTCTCAGGTGTGATGCTTGGGTTCATGTGTCAACTTGGCTAGGTGGCCTAGCTGTCTGGTCAAGCGGGCACTGGCCTGACGATTGCTGTGAGGATATTTGAGGCTGGTTAATAAACCAACGGGCTGGTTTGTCGGATCATCAGTCAATTGACTGCAGCTGACTGATGACTCATCAAGGGGTGTGCTTCCACAGTGAGAGAATGCAATTGGCTGGATTTGGTCCGGGTGATCAGCCAGTTTGTTGGATCATCAGTCAATTGACTGCAGCTGACTGATGACTCATCAAAGGGCGTGCCTTCCACAATGAGAGAATGCAATTGGCTGGATTTGGTCCGGGTGATCAGTTGGAGGCTTATAAGCCAGACAGTTAGAGAACCTTCACTTCTTCTTCTTTGGCTGCTCAGTGAAGCATTTCCTGGGGAGCTCGTTGAAGTTGCCAGTTCATTTCCTGAGGAGTTCGTCAAAGTTGTCGGTTCGTTTCCCAAGGAGTTCCTCGGACGTCTTCCTTGGAGTTGACAGCTTGTTGACGGCTCTGCAGAATTTGGACTCGTGAGCTCCCGCAGTTGCTTAAGTCACTTTTACAATCTGATAATCAGAGACATCTCTCATTGATTCTGTTTCCAATGAGAACCCTAACTAACACATCAGGTAAAAGGCTTCTTGATCTAATACATACTATCCCTCCCCCACTGCCAATCAGGCTTGGGCACAAGCATGCACATGGGCAATGTCTAAGGAGAACCCAGCATGTCAAACTGGACCATACCTGGTCCAATCCAGGTATGGTCCAATCCAATCCAATCATTCCTAATCCAGGATACAACAAACTATGTGACCACAAAAGAGGTATCTCAAGTTGGCAAGTGAAACACTGGCAACTACATCAAGATGAAGAGGGGAAGTGGCAAATACAAATATGGAGACATTCCTTTGGGGGGCAGTAGGAATGAAGAAAGACCACAGGCTTTGAAATTGCATGAATACCAGTTTCACCTTTTACTAGCTATGTGACCATGATCAAATTGCTTAATATAGCTGATTCTTTTAGGAACTACCTCAAATCCTTCTTGGGAATCGCTGGATTATAAACTCCATGAGGATAAAAATGGCATCATTATAGTTACATATATGAAATGCATGAAACAATAACAGATCTTCCACTGGGTGCATACAGAACAGATTAGGGATTTAACAAACCTATAAAATGAGCACTGTTATTCTAACAAGACATGCCGAGTATCTACCACATGGTAGGCAGAAAATAAATGCTTGTTGCCATCCATTCCTGAGTAATGCAAAAACATTCCTCATTTCAGAATCTCCATGTCTCTCCCTCCCTTTTCAATCTCTTCCAGGAAAATATATCATTCCTCAAAACAAAGTATTCAAACTTGCTAGATGTTGTCATATTTAAAAATCATATTTAATCCTCACAATAATTTTTGATTTAGGCATTATCCTGCTGAATTTTACAAATGGAGAATCTAAGGCAAACACAGCTAATAACTAGTAGAGCAGGGATTTAAATAAACCCTTTATCTGTTTGACTCTGAAGCCCTTGCAGTGCCTTCCACATAGGTGGTTCTCCAAGTGTGGTCCCAGGACCCACAGCATCTTCTGAGAAATTACTGGAAATGCAATTTCTCAGCCCTGCCCCAAACCTAGTGAATCAGAAACTCTGGGGTTGAAGACCAATAACCTGTGTTTTAATAAACCTTTCAGATGATTCCATTGTATGCTAATGTTTGAAAACAGTGGCCCCTCTATACTGTAGCAGTTATCACAGAAGACCTAGCATCTGTCCCTAAATGGTTCTTCTTCCCAAATAATTTCACTTTTTATTGTTTCATTCTGCCTTTAATAATCCCATCACTAATCGAATTTTACAAAGCCTCTGCAATAGCCCACTCCCCACCACCACCACCACCACCACCATGCAGGGTAACATCAAGACACACAGTAGCAAAATACTGATATCATGAGGAGGCTGCCCTTCAGAAGTTAAAAAAGGCCTGATTTGCATCCCAACACTATCTTACCAGCTGCATGACCTCAGCAAGTTCTCAGACTCTGTTTCTTCTCTTTAAAATATATAAAACAATAGTTATCTCATGAGGTTATTTGGGTGACTAAATGAGAAAAAAAAATGTAGAACATACAGCATAATGGATACATAATAACTAGCAGGCATACAATAAATGGAGGCTCTTGTGATTACCATTTTAATACAATACATATATTCCTGCCACCCTATATTGCATCACATGTGCACACATACCTTATCCCACATGAAGGCTCAGAACCCCACCCTGAACTTATAAGGAAATTGAGAATTGGAATTTTAGCACACTGTTCCCTAAAACATTCCTCTTTGTCTCTAAGTCAAGAAGAGCCACTTTTAATTCTGAGACTTAATAAGGTACAGACAACACAATCATACCCATAGATGTGGCAAGGAAAAAAAAAATGACAAATTGCATGGAGATCTGAAAAATGGGGGTTTGTAGAAGAAAGATACTGGCTATGAGAAATATGTTTAATATTATGCTGCCCTAGCCTGGGGTTCCTTAACCATAAATCATACAAGCTGGGACGGACAAGGCAATGTTGGTAACACCTAATAAGCTTTACTCAGAATTATGAATGTAGGAGGTGTCCGAGAAGGAACTCATACCCATGAGGGTAGATCAAGATCACCTCTGGCCTTTAACTAGTTCAAGAAATGACAGGAATGGTAGGAAAGTAGCTCACAATCAGACTGGTGGGGCGCATGAACCAAAAAAGGTATGTACCATTATTCAAGTGGTAAGATAAAACTCACATTTCCTTCTGTGGACATAGCAAAAAGAGACAGCTGAGAATTCGATCCTAGCTGCCAGGTACTCTTTATATCACACCAGGTCAACAGTTAATCCAAACACAGAACTCTGTGAAGGTCTTCAAAGACGCAAAAGGGCCAGCATCTCTTTCTTGGTTTAAAATAAAAAAAAAGTTTAGGTGAGGTTCTCTCTACTCAAGGATAAGGACCCTTTGCCATCACCTTCAAATAAATTGTATATAAACACAGAATCTATGGTGAAAAAAAGGGTAGGAGTGAGAAAAAGTACTAAAGATGTGCATCATGAGGGCATTAATACAGAAATGTAATTTCTATTTCCCTACTGATACAAATAAATTCCTAATGGATGGAGCTTTTTATGGATTTCTGAAATACAGAATCAGTGGACTTACTTTATGAACTTAGCTAATGGTTTCATCTTAGGTGGCACAGCAAATTCCAAATAGAGCAAGGGAAAACTTTATTATTATAACAAACATACTACAACTTTAAATTGATGTCTTCCAGTCTCAAGTTTTTCATCTGTAAAATAAGAAAACCAATCCTCCTAATTCAGACTCATTAGACCAATAAAATGAGTTAAGTATAGAAAGATGCATGCAAACATAGGTCAGGTAAAGAGCCTGTTATGGACCTAACCGTGTCCCCCACAAAGATTTTTCTTTTTTTTTAACTTTAATTTTTCTGTTTCACTTTAATTCTTATTACTTTTTTTTAATTTGAAATAAATTCAAAGTTATAGGAACAGTTGCAAAAACAATACTAACCGCATACACAGAACTCCATCATACCCTGATCCCCCTCCCCTGATAGCCCAATCCACCAACTTTAACATGCTGTCACATCGCTATTTCTTTCCCTCCCTCCCTCCCTCCCTATCATCCATCATCTATTGCTCTGTCTTCTGAACATATGAGAGCTAGCTGCTCATACCCCTGAACAAACACTATAATTCACACATACACTTCCCATGAATAAGAACATTCTTTTATGCAATCCCATTAAGCACAGCTAAGAAGTACAAGAGATTCAACAATGATACAAAGCTTACATTCTATATTTCCTTTTCCTTATGTCTCAACTGTGACCCTTTGAGCCTCCTGTCCTGCATCCTCCAATCCCATCCAGGTTCATCCTTGGCATTCAATTGTCATCTATTTAGACTGCCTTTTTTTTTTTTTTCCCCAATTGTGGAAACATATATACAGCCTAAGTCTTCCCATTCCATCCCCTCCCTACCCTTCCATTAGTGAGATTAATCACATTTAGAATGTTGTAATGCTCTTTCCCACCATCCATTACTAGAAATTTCCCTTCACCTCAAACAGCAACCCTACACTCATTTCTTAAGTCCCCATTGCCCCTTCCCCCATTTCTCTTAACCCATACTCTACTTTTCATCTCTATGGTTACATTCGCTAATAATTTCTTTGTGTTCACTGTGGAGCTTAAAATTAAATTCTTAAATTCATAACAATCTTGTTTTTCTTTGATACCACCTTCATTTCAATAGGACACATAAACTATGTTCCTATACTCCTTCATTCCCCCACCTTTATATAGTTGTCTAAAATTACATAATTCACGTTGAGTTCAAAACCACTGATTTGTCATTAGAGTTTGTGTATTTTATATCATGTAGGAAGTAAATAGTGGAGTTACAGTTAAAAATTATTGACTTCTATTTGTATTCCATTGTGGTTGGAAAATGAGCTTTGAGTATATTCAATTTTCCTTTTTTTTTTTTTTTTTTTTTAATTTCTTGAGGCTTGTTTTATGTCCCAGCTTATGGTACCTTCTGGAGAAAGATCCATGATCACTAGAGGAAAATGAGTGTCCTGGTGATTTGGGATGTAAGGTACTATATATGTCTGTTAAAATTCTCTATATCTCTTTCTCCTTTCTTTGTTTCTCTGTCGGTAGGGCTCCCTTTAGAATCTGAAGTAGGGCAGGTCTTTTATTGGCAAAGTCTCTCAGCATTTTGTTTGTCTGTGAAAAATTTGAGCTCTCCCTCAAATGTGAAGGAGAGTTTTGCTGGATAAAGTATTCTTGGTTGAAAATTTTTCTGTCTCAGAATTTTAAATATGTCATGCCACTGCCTTCTTGCCTCCACGATGGCCGCTGAGTAGTCACTACTTAGTCTTACATTGTTTCCTTTGTATGTGGTGAACTGCTTTTCTCTTCCTGCTTTCAGAACTTGCTCCTTCTCTTCAGTATTTGACAGTCTGATCAGAATAAGTCTTGGAGTGGGTTTATTTGGATTTATTCTATTTGGAGTTCGCCAGGCATTTATGCTTTGTGTAATTATATTGTGTAGAAGGTTGGGGAAGTTTCCCCAAAAATTTCCTTGAATACACTTTCTAGACCTTTTACCCTTCTCTTCCCCTTCTGGGACACCAATGAGTCTTAAGTTTGGATATTTTATTTTATCTATCGTATCCCTGAGATCCGTTGCGATTTTTTCGATTTTTTTCTCCATTCTTTCGTTCTTTCATTTTCTGTTCTGTGGACTTCTAGGACACTGAGACGTTGTTCAACTTCCTCTAATCTTGTATTGTGAATATCCAGAGTCTTTTTAATTTGGCCAACAGTTTCTTTTATGTTCATAAGATCTTCTATTTTTTTATTTACTCTTGCAATGTCTTCTTTATGCTCTTCTAGGGTCTTCTTTATGTCACTTATATCCTGGGCCATGGTCTTCTTGATGTCCTTTAAATCCTTTGCCATGTTTTCGTTCCTCGATTGTAGTTCTTTGATTAATTGTGCCCAAGTACTGTGTCTCTTCTGATATTCTGATTTGGGTGTTTTGAACTGGATTCTCCATATCTTCTGGTTTTATCATATGCATTAAGATTTTCTGTTGTTTTTGGCCTCTTGGCATTTGCTTTGCTTGATAGGGTTCTATCAAGTTGTAAAAAAAAAAGATACCAATCTAATTTTTCAGAAACACAGTTTGGTGGCGTACACTTTCTCTAACTAACCAGCAGACGGCGTCTGTGAGTCACCTATACCCCTCAAGTCAGTTCTCCACCTTGTCCCCATGGTGTGTGGGGAAATGATTCTTGTGGGGTTCAGTTGGAGACCTCAGTTTGGGTGTGTCGCTGGAGCCGTCCGCCCTGAATGTGGGGCATGTGTCCGGGTGACCAGGGAGGAAGGGCAGCTTTAATATTCAAATACCCCAGGTTCCTGGGATTCAAGGCCGCCGCAAGAGTCTAAGCCTTCATTTCAATTCAGCCCCAGATCCTCTCTCTCGCTGTCCCACAAACCACTGGACTTGGCGTAGCGTCCCTGGGTTCTCCGAGTGGGCCCCCTTTCTCAGCTGTGATCTTCCAGGACCTCTGCTGAGGGAATGCTGTGCTACATCACCAGTGCATGCTGTCCTTCAAGGGAAGCCCTGGGCCACCAGGCAGTGCAGGGGCGCTCTCAACCTGATGCAAAGATGGCCGAATGGGGTGTCTTAACCCACCCCCCCTCCTCACACAGTTCCTCCTTCCCAGCTCCGGGACAACTGGCGGGGCTCTGGGCTGTGGGCACAGCCCCGGGCAGGAGTTTATCCAGCCCTCCGGGGAGCCAGCTGCGAGCCACAGGGTTTCTTTCTGCTTCTGGCTCTCCCCTCCGCTCCCCCAGCCCCGAGGGTATCTGCAGCAGGTTATCCTCCAGGTCAGACACTGAGAGGCCGGCCCAGCCCCCTCTTGCTGTGTTTTGCTGCGTGGTTCCCACCGTCACAACTGCAGCCACTCCTGGGTTTTTCCTTTTTTTTTTTAAAAGAACCAGTTGGTCTCCAAACGCCAACCCCTGGCTTCCCCACACAGCTACGCGGCTACGGGTCTTCCAGCCAGCTTACTCACTCGTTTCAGAATGCAGACTCCCGGTTTCACCAAGTATATGGTCCCTGTGGTACTAGCAGACCTCGTCCAGCTAGCACATTGTTGTAACCGGTATTCTGGGTCACTTTCTGGTTTTTATCTAGTGTTTTTCACAGAGGTGTTTTTCTGCCCTCTCTCACCTAGCCACCATCTTAGTTTCTCCACAAAGATGTTTTGAAGTCCTAAGCTCAATCTATGGGTGTGGACTCATCAGTAAATAGGATCTTTGAAGATCCTATTAAGATAAGGCCAAATTAAATCAGGGTAGGACTTAATCCAACTTGACTGGAGTTCTTGTAAGCAGAGGAAATTTGGACACACCAGGAAGAGGAGACAGGAGACAGATAGCTATGTGATGGAAGCAGAGACTGAGTCATGGACTGCCAGCAAGCCACCACCAGAATGTTACAGACTACAGAGAATGTCCGTCAACACTCTGATAATGGGTAGAGGCTAGAAGAATTCTGAGATGCTTGATAGCAAAAGCCCATATTCTGATGAAGAAATTGTTGGTAGAAATATGAGCATTAAAGGCAATTCTGGTGAGGGCTCAGAAAGAAGTGAGGAGAGATGAAGAGAAAGTTTCTATCATCTTAGAGAATAAATATATCATCAAAAACAGAATGCTGATAGAAATATGGACATTAGAAATGCTTCCAGTGAGGTCTTAGAAGGAAATGATGAATGTGTTATTCAAAACTGTTGAGGAAAGGTAACCCTTGTTATAAAGTGGCAGAGAACTTGCTGGACTTGTGTTCTGATGTTGGATGGAAGGTAGAACTTATAAACGATGAGCTTCAATATTTAGCGGAGGAGATTTCCAAGCAAAATGTGGAAGGTGCAGTATGGTTTCTCCTTGCTGCTTATAGTAAAATGCAAACAGAAAGAGATAAATTAAAGACAGAACTGTTGAGCAAAATGAACCAGCATTTGGTGATATGGAAAATTCTCAGCCTATCCAAATAGCATGCTCTGAGGCTAGGGCCAGAAGTGGCTGTGACAGGGCTCTCCCAGAGTTCCCAGATGGTGAGTCCCCAGAGAACAGGCCTCCACATAAGGGTGTGGTTGGACAACTGTTTGCTAAGGAGATGAAACATATGACTCATAGAGCCAATCAGTCATCTCAGAGTAAGCCAGGAATGGAGATGCAACTTTAAAGGAAGGATCTGTGGAAAACCGTTTTGTCTGATGTCTTGGAACCCCTTGAACTGCACAGACTAACAAGGCTTTTCAGAATTCTGTATAAGCAGAAATACTATCAGCCTGATCTGAAAGGGACAGAGATAAGACCAACTGAAGGAAGAATGACTTCAAGGGCAAAACCATGAAAGCAGCTGTCTGGGCTGAAGAGATCTCAAGCCAAATGAGTGGGTGTGCCACCCGAGGTTTGGAGAGATTGAGGCTTCCATTCCAGTATTCAAGCAAAGCATGACCACCACTCCAGGCTCACAGAGCCACAGACAACTCTCAGAACTTAACATCTAATGGAATTTGTTCTGTTGGGTTTCAGACTTCCTTAGGATCCATGACCTCTGTTTTCCTTCCAACTTCTCTCTTCTTGACCCAACACTGTATGTTGAAAGCAGATAACGTGTGTGTTTCTAAGTTTACATCTTTGCCTGTGCAAAGATGGACACCACCTATGGCTGATTTAGATGAAATTTTGTACTTAATTATTGTTACCTGTGGCTTAAGGCTTTTGAAATGTTGGGATAGGGTGAATATATTTGTATATTGGAAGAACATGTCTTTTGGGGTGGACTGTTATGAAATGAGTCACATCCCCCAGAAAGACATGTTCAAGTCCAAATCCCCAGTCCTGTGGATGTGAACTCATACAGGATCTTTGAAGGTCCTATATTGAGATGAGGCCAAATAAATGAGGGTGGTCCTTAATCCAATATGACTGGAGCTCTTATAAGCAGAAGGGAAATTTAGAACCAGTACAAGGAGGAGACAGAAGGCCATGTCACAGAGGCAAAGACTGAGTTATGTCGGCAAGCCACCACGAGAACGTTACAGACTTGAGAGAAAGCATGATCTTGCCAACACATTGGTTTTGGACTTCTAGCTTTCAAAAATAAATTCCTGTTGATTAAGCCAACTAGTCTGTTGTATTTGTTATACCAGACCTGGCAAACTAAGATAAAGCCCATACACAACATAGAAGTGTTAGGCTATTCTGGATGAAATTCAGTCTTTCACCCAGTGTCAGTCCCAAGTTTTCACTTTCAGGGAGAGAGACTCCTAGAGACTCCATCCCAGGTGTCAAAGCAAAGTGGCGCTTCTGTCATTGGTTCCACATGACAAAGCCCATCTGTGTAGTTTCATCTCTTGAGTGATGCAACTACAGTGGCCTTCTCTTTTGGAGCAGAAGTCTTGACCAAAAAAGACATTTATAGCCATCCATGTATGGGGCAAAGCACTTTCCCCAAAACAGCCTTAATGCTACTTGGAAACAATAAAACAAAACAAAAAAACAAAAAACACTGAGGGAGCACTGTGTGCAAGACATTGTGCTTGAAACTGGAATTAAAATGACATTAACAAAAATAGCAATACAAATGCAAAGTCCCTGCCCTCAAGAAGCACACAATATAGTAAATGGAAAGAGGCGTGTAAACAAAAGTGCATTAAAGCGTTTGAGGGGTTATAACCAAGTCTGTACACAGTAGTTGAGGCATGGAGGGAGAAGTGATAGATTCCACAGGAAGTTGGAGGTTCCGGAAGGGCTTCATAGAGGCAAATAAAAGGAAACAAATCCCAACAGATGAGAGGTTTTCTGTTTTTTGTTCTTGTTTGAGGTGGGATGAGATACTGTATTTCAGAGAGAGGAGGAGATGCAGCAACAGTTTTGCAGGCCTGAAGCTAGCACAGGTAGAGCTGGAACAGGTTTCCCTGAAGCACCACTGACTCAGCCTGGAGTCCATAGCTAGGGATTTTAAAACTCCCAAATGCTGACATTTTAATGCAGGTGTCCAAAAAATCCACTTCAGCAGCCTGTCTACAACCTCATTCTAAAACCCATGCATTTCTTATCAGTTTCATTTACGTTAACATGTTCTGCTCCTAACTATAAAGCAGATCTGGTTTTAAATTACAACCACACAAGGAAGAACCCATGCGAAATCCTAAATGACATAACAATATTGTGAAAAACAACGTGAAGCATCAACTCCCAATTTTAATTGTCCTGTGAAAACCACTATCACCTCTGGCTAAGGGCTAACCAGCCCTGTGTTTTATAGTAAACACACTGATAGTATTCTAAGCCAAAAGCACCCTTTGGGAATAACATCCTACACCTAATGAATATAACATTCCACATACTTTCACAAGCAACCACTGCTGATGGATTATATAATCGGACCTCCTGGAAGATCTATCTACTCAAATTACCCCATTTTAACCCATAAGAAAGAGGCTTTTGAAACTATCCTTTTTTTTTTTTTTTTTTTTAAATTCAGTTTTATTGAAATACATTCACACACCATACAATCATCCATGGTATACAATCCACTGCCCACAGTATGATAACATAGTTATGCGTTCATCACCACAATCTATCTCTGAACATTTTCCTTACATCAGAAAGAACCAGAACAAGAACAAAAAATAAAAGTGAAAAGAGAACACCCAAATCATCCCCCATCCCACCCCATTTGTCCTTTAGTTTTTATCCCCATTTTTCTACTCATCCATACACTAGATAAAGGGGGTGTGATCCACAAGGTCTTCACAATCACACTGTCACCCCTTGTAATCTACATTATTATATAATTGTCTTCAGGAGTCCAGACTGCTGGGTTGGAGATGAAACTATCCTTTTTGCTCATTTGCTTCATGCTTAAACTTTAGCATGCATGGACCTATTTTTTAAATGGCATGCTGGACCCTACCCCCAGGCCTTTCTGATTCAGTAGGTCGTGGGTGGAGCCAGAGAATCTGCACTTCTGTCAAGTTCATGCTGCTGCTGGAGGACCACACTTTAAGAACCACTGCTCCAGAGCAATCCGGTTGGCAGTCTTTCCAGGACCCCCCCCCCCCCATATATCAATTACTGCTGTGAGTAAACAATTTTTACAGGATCTCTGTCTTATATTTGAAAAAGAGATGTTAAATAGAGTTTAGTACCAAAAACCACCTCTAAATCTAGACATGATAGAAGCATCAGGCTTCAAATTAGCAGCTCAAGAGAGGATGTTATCAATTTGCAAAACTGATGTGAAACCATCCTCATTTTAAGATATTAGATAGAAAGAGCAAAAGTTTTGAGTTCAAATGCTGGCTTCACCTCTTAACTGTGTTTCTTCATTTAGAATGTGGGAGTCATAAGATGATGGGATATAGTGGGTAAGTCACCTTACATGGAAGGTGTTCAGTAAATAGTAGTTTCCCTCCTTTTTCTAACCAAACAAGGGGAAAAGGTCTCAATACAAGCATATAAGGAGGAGATGCAAGAGGGAGCCACACAATGTAATTTTTATATATTATGCTTTCACACTTCGTGTCAAAATAAAGGAGACGGGTATATTTATACCCATATTTAAATTTTTTACCCATCATGTCCTCTAAAGGTCCTTTAAAGTTGTTGTAAAGACATGATTGTTCTCCATCAGGCTTCCAAGGTAGCTCTTCCTCCTGAATTCTCTTCCCTCACTGCTACCATCACCATTCTTCCTGTCTCTCACATCAAAACTCTTAGTAGTCATCTCTATGGCTCTTTAATGCTTCAGTCATTCTAACAGTCAAGATCCATATGTTCTTTGGAACAGCATAATCACTTCTAGAACCAATCAGTTTGCTGCAACTGTAAAGTAATAGTCCTATTTACTTAACAGCCCCTCACTACTCTATATCTAGCCTATAAACTCCTGGTCAATGTTTTTTGCATATCACTTTCATAGTGCTACTATTGGCCTGTCAAAATCATTGCCAGTTATTCTCCACAGCTTCATCTGGTAAGTGAAATGCCATTTGCCCTCTATCAGTGCCGGCAAATAGAATTTTCTGCAATGATGGATATATTCTATAACTGTGTTGTTCAATAAGGTAGCAATTAGCCACATGTGTCTACTGAGCACTTGAAACATTGCTAGTGTGACTAAGGAAATGAACTTTTAATTTTATTTCATTTTCATTAAATTAAAGAGACACATGTAGCTAGAAACTACCATACTGAACAGAGCAGCTCTGTATAATCTCACCTCTAATGTTAACTGTCCATCCCATCCAACCAGATCCCTCGCCACCCCTGATGAAACCATGTTCATTCTTTACTACAAACACTCACTGCTCTTCCATCTGTCAATATCCTATCTATCCAGGCTGGTAGAGCCCTCGTCTTTCTTGAAGCATTCCCCATCATTTACATCAATATCTCATTCCTGTCTCTATTCTGAACCATCACGGCCTGAATAACTCATCTAGCACTGAGAAGCGTTTGCACTGTCCATTTAACTACTCATGAATCTGATCCCATCTCTCCAATAAAAGAATATATTCCTCCAAGACCAGATCCCCATAATGCCTAGCACAGTGCTACACACAGAACAAGTGTTTTACAAACACTTGCTACTTGAATTAAAGGCACAGAACATTACATTTCAGTCTTCCTTGGACGACAAGACTTCTCTTCCTTAGTACCAAATGGGAAATTTTACCCCCTCACTGTTATTCAGATGCTTGGGAAACACCAAGTTATTGGAAAAGTATCCTATATATAGGTCCTGAAAAAGCTTTGCCCTATGTATCCTGTCTGCTCTGAAAATGCTTTCAAATAAAAAACCCATTAATTTCAAAGAAAGTTTTCTAGAGACTGGTTAAAAAGTCAAACTGAAGAAAACTGAAGTCCTTACTCCATAAAACCATCAAAAGCAGATCAAGGAACACTTGACTTCCTTATTTCTTCTGGCACTAGAGACAAAGTCTTATTATTTAAATACAGTTCTCAGATCTGGCCAGAAATGGCCCTCATTCTACAAAATATTGGAACAGACCCCTCAGACATGTATTGTTAAGGCTAAGGCAGGTAAAGCATTTAAGAGATCAGAAGGCTGATAAGGTTCTTTTTGTAGGAGCAGAATGTAACCTAACAGCCAAGTGAGAAGCATAGCCAGATTATTTCAGCCCCTTCTATGGAAATGTATTTCCCATGAAGAATGAAAAAATCATGCCATTATCAAAAAGGTCCACTTCCCTAGTATGAGGCAGCTGAGAATATTATACTGGGATAACCTTCAAAAATCTGATAATTTATGCAAACTACATTTATTCAAGCACAAAACATTTTTTTAAATAAAAAATTTTAAATCTCCAATCATTTCTCCTCCCTCTGAAAATACTAATCGCCACTTGCACTCTGCTGGTATTGTTTGGGCTCTGAGATCTGTTCTGGTTAACATGCACAGACAACATACTGACCCACTGCAAAGTCCAAGGCTTCACTGGGGCTAGCCAGGGTCAATAAGAATTCATTGTGGAGGTGGGAAATCACTCTAAGTTTTTCTCAGGATCTAAATGGAATTCAGATGGATATGATTCTCTGATTTCCCTTATCTAAATGGGTTCTGAAGTCATTCACAGGATTTGAACCATAGCTGTGTGAGCTTAGACAAGTTACAGTTACCCTTATAAACCCTCACTTCCTTGGCTATAAAATAGAGATAACAGCCAAACCTTATATATGTGTTGTGAAGATTCAATTTAAAAATGTATATTAACTACAGACCATGGTACTTTACCAACAGTAGTACCCTAAACCTACCTTCCCTTCCCTCAGGAAAACAGAAGAACAATATCACAAGGAAAGGCCCCTTTTCTAATGGAAATAGTTATAATTATTAGAGGTCCTTTTACCTTGTTTTATACATTTTTAAGTAAAGAAAGGTATCCATTGCCAAAGGTATTCTTTCTTATGATGTTCCTCTATTGTCAGGATGTTTTTGGCCTCCTCCCAGAAGCAGTTACATGCAAAAAATATTCAGTACTAAGGAAAACAGAGAAAGGAAGAAGGACATAATAACCAGATCTGTTGGGGTTCTGGAAATTTGTTTTTTAATTGGTGGCTCTTCCCCTCGAAAATCTAATAAATGTGGGCTTTAGCCCAAACATATGGCAGGTAATGATTATTATGCAATGTATTGCCTTAGAGCATGCCTTTTGAATAGAATTTACATCTCATATCTGAGTATCCCCTCTGGCTTTAAAATTTGTAGGGTAAAAATGACTTTGGGTTTTCGTGAGGAAAACCTGCAGACCACAAATCTTAGAGACACAAAGAAAGTTTATAATTGAAGAACCTGAGAAATGCACCCAAGTGTTCTCTCCCTAAATGTGTCCTTATGTTCATTTTAGAAGAGAACCACCAGTCTCCAATGTAAACCATCTGACCCAGTGTTAGCCATGGCCTGGATCCTCTCTGGAGTTACAGCTGCTGATATCACTATCCACTAAGTGCCAAGTACCCTTTAGAGCACTTTGTATACTAGTAATGAACATCATTCATTATTCTAATCTAGAACAAAATCAAAGAGCTCCAAGAGTTGCTCTCTGCAGGAGAAACGCCTGACTATTCCCGGGCTTTCATCTGACTCTCATTGGCCCAGGGCAAGTCATGCACCCTCTTGAGGAAGCTTTAGGTATAAAGATGAAGAACCCTATCAATTAATTTATTGGGAAGGCTACTACCGACTCCCCTAGATAAAAAATTACAGCACCCATTTTGCTTTGACTCCTTCCACTTAAGGGTGATTTTAAGTCATAACTGTAAACTATTCTCCAATGTGTCTGCAGCTCATAAATTTTAACCCTTATCTGTTCACTCCATCTAGAATGGAGTTCCATGCTATCTTTTCAAATACTCCTCTCTCTTCTTCTACTCCTCCAACTGCTACATTTCTTCTCTTACCTAGCCCATTTATTCCAAGTGTTGTAATATTACTTCCCTGTGCACATACTTTGAGTCTTAAGTTCAAACCAACTAATGACTTCCCTCTTGCACCCAGATGGGGTTAATTATTTGAAAATTCTGCTACCTGACCAGATATGAAACAACCCTCTGTGCAACATTAGGCAAATCCCTCAAGTTCTCTGTAGCTCAGTTTCCACACCGATAAAGTCAGAAGACTGGGCTCAACCACCCCTAAAATACAATGATTCCTATGACTTACAGGTTCCTCTCCAGTCCTGATCTTTTCCACAAGGTCTACTCTACATTACAGCTAACTGTGGAACATCTGCTTAGGTACATCAACACAACTTTTTTTCAGAACAGTAAAGTGATGAGAGAACAGAGGAAAAGACTTTTTCTGGCCTCTAAAGCACAGAATTAATCCAGGTCTCATAATTCTTGACCCTTGAGACACACAACTCCTTTTACCTCACAGAACTTGAGAAACGGACTGCCCAAATCTCTTCCAGAATAAGCCTGCGGCCTGAGATAAGAGGCATTCAAAAACCTTTCCTCCCCCTCCTCCAGAAGTCCAAAAATCCTGCTTCCTTTTCAGCTGTTAGTCTGGGAGGATTTATTTACTGTTGCTAGTGTCCAGTTGCTAGGTTGCTAAGTCTGGTAATGCTTTGTGTGTGGGTGGTGGCAGGGCCTATTATGTTTGTTTTATAAACACCAGCCTTTGCTTCATGTGCCCGACTTTATCTTTAACTACCTGATAGCATCCCTAGTCACTTATCCATTCTGGGAAAAGTCTATGCTTTTGCCTTGACAGTGAGAAGAGCTTTAGGACCAAAACATACATGTATTATGTTCATAAAAAATATTAGCAGTCACATGGTTTGCCACAAACAAGTGGGTCAGACCATAAGTTCCACTGGGACTAGAGAAGATAATTCAGGACTCAAATCCATCTGGCAATAATCAATACTTTTGCAAGGGCTGTGAGAAATACCTGACCTTGTGATGTAACTAACTTGCCCGAGACAAAGGTTGTATTCATGGCATCACAGAGCTGACAGAAAAGAAAACCATGGCACAGATACGTTAAATCACTGATCTCCAAAGTACTGGGCCAATGTTCTGCACATTCCACTACGAACATTTCACCAAAAATTAACTCATTAAAACAGCTTCAATTAAACATTCAACTGGTACAGTTTGGTACCTTTCTCACATTCTTAACTGTTAAATTTATTCTGGACACATCTTAATTCAAAGACTGAGTAATATATTTATTTGGAATCTAGCTAGTCTTCTTAACTTACAGATAAAAGCTCTTCCCAGGATCCAGGGTCTTTCCTTAGTTACTAGCAGCTTCCCTTGTCTGCTGATAATTGCCCCTAGTGGATTCCAAATATGAACTTGAAGAAAAACTTCAACATACTCTTTCTATTCTTTTGTTTATTACTTCTTTTTCTAGGGGAACAGAACTGTTCCCCTCTCTAACAGTCTGTCATGTAACAGTTACTTCTCTACACCAAGTCAGTATAAATCCCCCTTTTGACTTGCCTTTGTTCACAGAGAATGGAGTAGTACATTGTCACTCTCCTTTTTAAAAAAGGGATAAAACACAATTGCCCCATTAAGTATTACTGCTAACAGGCTGACCCTGAAATCTGAAGATTATTCTTCAGTAGAGCCTGACCAATCAGGTTAAAAACATAATCAAATACGAAGCACTTAATTAAGAATATTCCTCAAAATTCATCACTAAAGAGCCTTGCTTCCCTAATAGAATGAAACTTTTCAAACTTAACAAGGTTTACAGTGATTTCTATGACTAAACCCAGAAAACTCAAGGTTCAAGTCACAGTTCTACCACAGATTAGCTATGCCCCTGTATGACCAAATCTTCAGACCTCAATTCCTTCTATTTAAAGTGGAGGTTGAAGCAGATAATATCCAAGGTCTTTATTAGCTCTGAAGTTCTCAGATTCCATGACAGCAGGATCAGAAAGCTTCTAACTAACCTCTCTGACTCTCCTTCCAAAGCATCCTTCACACTACTACCAATTAATTTTTCTAAACCACTACTGTATTAGTTTCCTATTGCTGCTGTAACAAACTACCACAAACTCAGTGGCTTAAAGTAGCACAAATTGATTATCTTACAATTCTAAAGGTTCAAGTTCAAATGGTTTCCCTGGGCTAAAACAAAAGCATTGGCAGGGTTGCATTCCTTCTGGAGGCTCTAGGGGAGAATCTGTTTCCTTGCCTTTTCCAGCTTCTAGCAGCTTCATTCCTTGGCTCCTGGCCCCTTTCTCCACCTTCAAAGCCAGCAATGAGGAATCTTCAAATCTTTCTGACTCTGATCCCTGGCTCTCCTGACTCCCCATCGTGACTACACTGGCCCCACCCAGATAATTCCACATAATCTCCCTGTCTCCAGATCCTTGGCTTAATCATATCTGCAAAGCTCCTTCAGCCATGTAAGGTAACATATTCACAGGTTCTGGAGACTAGGAAGTCATATTGGCAGGGTGACCATCATTCTGCCTATCATAACTACTCAGTTATATCAGCCAAAAACAGACAAGAACACAGGAAGGGGAAAAAAACACTACAGACTAATATTTCTTAAGAATATTAGTCAAAATCCTTAACAAAATACTAGCAAACCTAATTCAACATCATAGAAAAAGAAGTGTACAGTATGACCAAGTGGGATTCATCCCAGGAATGCAAGCTTGGTTTAACATCCAAAAATCAATGAACTTAATATAAAATACTGATAAAAAACAAAACCCACATGACCATCTCAATAGGTGCAGGAAAAGCATTTGACAAAATCTCATACCGCTTCACAACATAAACACTCAAACTAGGAATCAAAGGGTAATTCCTAACCCTGATAAGGAGCATCAAAAAAAAAAAAACAAACAAACAAACAAACAAAAAAAACACATCATATTTAATGGTGGTGAAAGACTAAACACTTTCCCTTTAAGATCAGGAGCAAGTCAAGGATGCCCCCTCTTACCACTTCTATTCAACACTGTACTGGAGGGTCTAGCTAGGGCGATTAGGGAAGAGGCATCCAGACGGGAAAGGAAGAAAACTAACTCTATTTGCAGATGACACAATTTTGTACATAGAAAATCCTAAGAAATCTTTCAAAAATAAACAACCCAGCAATGTTGCAGGATACAAGAGCAACATAAAAAAATGAATTGTATTTCTATACACTAGCAATGAGCCTTCCAGAAATGAAATTAAGAAAACTATTTCATTTACAATAGCATCAAAAAGATTAAAATATACAGGAATAAATTTAACAAAAAAGCGCAAGGCTTGCACAATGAAAACCACAAAATACCATTTAAAGAAATTAAAGATGTCCTAAATGAATGGAATAGAACTGGGATCCAGAAATAAATCCTTATATTTATGATGAACTGATTTTCAACAAGGGTGCCAGGACAATTCAAGGGGAGAAAAGATAGTCTTTTAAACAAATAAAAAAGAATCAACTTGGACCCCTTCCTTATACCATACGTGAAAATTAATGCTAAATGAGTCCTAAACCTAAATATAATAACTAAAACCATAAAATGCTTAGAAGAAAATATAGAATCAAATCTTCATGCCCTTAGGTTAGACAAAGCCTTCTCAGATATGACACCAAAAGTACAAGTGACAAAAGAAAAAATAGATAAATTGGATTTCATCAAAATTAAAACATTTGTGCCTCAAAGGATGCCATCAAGAAAGTGAAAAGACAATCCTAAGAATGGGGAGGAGGGGAATTTGCAAATCACATATCTAAGAAGGGACTTGTATCCAGAATATACAAAGAACTCCGTCAACTCAGTAAGACAAATAACCAAATAACCCAATTTTTAAAAATGAGCAGAGAATCTCAAAAGATGTTTCTCCAAAGATACATAAACGGCTAATAAACTCATCACTAGGCATCAGGAAATTCAAATCAAAACCACAATGAGATTATCACTTCAAACTCACTAGGATAGCCATAATCAAAAGGTCAAATAATAACAAGTGCTGGAGAAGAGAAATTAAACTAGTTAACACTGCTGGTGAAAATGTAACATAGTGTTATCACTTTGGAAAACCGTGTGGCTGCCTCCTTAAAATATTAAATAGACGTTACCATATGACCCAGCAATTCTTCTCTTAGCTATATACCCAGGAGAAACAAACATCTGTGTGTGCACAAAAGCGTGTACATGAATGTTTATAGTAGCATTCATCCTTTTCATCTTACACTTCTCTCACTTTAGGGACCGGAAATATCAGCTTTCATCCAGTCCTAGAGTAAATACTGCATGTTGCCAATGACAGAGTGCCACCTAGAGGCAACACAAGATAACTCACAATGGCAGTGGGAAGCTCCCCAAATTACTTTCACAGAAATGTAGTGCAGGTAATAAAAAGAAGCCACGGTTACATTTTAGTGGACAATTAAAACGTTTCATATGTGCATCTTATCTCCCTATCTAGATTGCCTTCTGAGTCTTCCAGGTTTATTTGTGCTCACCTCAATGTGTTCCAAGCATTTATTAGTCATTTATACAGTATTCACTAAATCAAACTTCTGAAATGTACTATGCCAATAAATCCATATGTAGATGGCTGAAAATTCCTGTAATAATCCCTATCACATTACAGTGTTCATGAGTTGATTACAGTAAACAGCATATATGACAAAGTAAAAAAAAAAAAAAAAACAAAACAAAAAAACCTCATGATTTACTTACATATAATGGAGCTTGTTGTGGATTAAGTTTCATGACCCAGGACACTGAAACAGAAATGGAAAAAGTAAATGAGAAAAAAAATTAAAGTTTGTCACCAAAAATATAAAAACCATGAACATGAAGTCCTAGATGTTAAGGATGCCTACATGACCACGATCATAAATCTGAGATTACTGTACACCCAGTTTTCCTCTGAGGTTTGGGAGGGCAGGAAGAGCAAAGATTGCAGTTTTCCTTGTATCCCAGATTCAATCTTTTCAAGTGGGCAGAAAGAATTTTCCAATTGAAAAATAAAAACAAAAGGCATCACTGTCACTGAAGACATTTCAACGATCAAGAAGATATTCAAAGCAGTTACTAAAGTGTATGTTCTCTTAAATATTTCCCTAATCCTCCAAGACCCCCCTCCTCCCAGTCTCAGTAGGGAACATAGGGGAAAGGGGGCATGTGAGCATTAGAGCTCCCTTCCTCTCTGCCTCTCTAGAGAAGGAAAGCTACAGCTTGCCACCAACACAAAAGGTTGCCATCATCCCCAAAACTAACAGCTGAATTCCCCCACTAGCTGCTTTCACTAAATGAATTCCCACAAAAATCGTGTAAGACTTTCAGGACTGTATAATATGATTCTCATTACACACTGTTTTTAGTCTTCCCAGCACCACAAAAAATTGGAATCAAATGATTATTTAATTTTGGTCCCTGAACTATACTGAGTGAGCACAGGAGCTTCATTTGTCTTGTTCACTATCATTTTCTCAGTATGTAATAGATTCTGTCACATAAAAAGTCCTCAAATAGCCACCGAATGCAATAAATGAAAAATGTTAAGCAGGCTTTGAGATCCTACTTCAACTAGGTCTGAGCTTCCGTGAAATGTGGATTCAATTGCATCTTATCCCCAAGGACAGCATTTTACACAGAACACTCCTCTGACATATTTAAAGCAGTAAATATGCAGACATTGAAACACTGATTCATAGCACATTCTTAGGAGTTTAACTTGGTGATGTGACCAGGACCCAGGACTTCACCTAGGCTAAAAAATTCAAGCATCATAGACTCCAGAATGGCAGGTCCTTTGTCAAGCATCTTGAACATGTGTATATGCTGAACACATCCCTGTAAGACTCCGAGAAGTAGACCCAAGTGACTTCATTGTAAGTTGATCCAAGGAAGTTTCTTACTCATAATAGGCAACTGGATTTAATTAAAGCACATACTAATCAGCAGTATAAACTAAAGCACAGAAATGCCATTCATATGTGCAAAAAATAGATAAAAATTCCATAGTTTGTGTTCTGCCAGACCACAAAAACCTCACTAACAATAAACTGAAATCTCAACAGTATATATTCAAGGTTATCAATGACCAAATGTTTAGAATAGAAGAGCAATGCCTTAGTGAGCATGCATAACTACAGTAACGTAACATTAAAATCCTCCACACAGATCTGCTAGTTTGGTCAGGCTGTGTGTGTCTGAGATCAGTTCTCACCTAAAAAGCAATCAGCATATGCTTAGGGAAAAATAAATCTATAATCAAGTCCCTAAACCTAATCATCCCTCACCAGTTGCAGGCCATTGGCGTCACTGTGTTCTGCCAGACAAAGACAGGCAGGCAGCCAGGCGGCTCCTCCACATTGAAGGAACCACTTCCATGCTATGACCCCATTCATTCTCTGGTCCACCCTCCACATTATAACAGACCTCCTGGCACAGGGCATTCCTTCCTTCATTTAATAATTTTGTACCCATAGGTGCTAAAATCACCTTCAGAAATACAAACTAAAAACCATTCAAGCAAGTAGCAACTCTCTTAGCAGAAAAACAAAGCAGATCTCAAGCCCATCAGACTCAAATAGCAAGCATGGATGAAAAAAAAATGAAGGATGTGAGTACTTGCTCAATGCATTCAATATTCATTTAAAATTAAACTCACTACGCCCAACGGCATTCTAGTCAGCTTTCCAGGTCCTGTTTAGATTTGCCCAGGACACAGGATTGAGAGAACCTACCAATCTATGAACCAATCTGCCCACATACTAACTTTTGCAGTGTTCCCATCCTCACAAGCAGAGGAACTATCGGTGAAAACTGATACAGGAATTAACAACTTGGTAATACATAATGATTGGAGAAGTCTGGGCGACAAACTAGTGACTCACGAGCCCTCCAAGGCTTCATGATTTGCCAAGAAACTTAAGATGACTGTGTGTAACAACTGCAAAAATCAACTTATCTGAACGGCTCCCACTGCATTTGAGTGAGAGATTTGGTAAATCTCCAAGGAAAGGCTGATGCCATCTGAATTGTTTGGAGGTACGAATTCGTCTAAACATACTTCAAAGCCAGAACCCATACAAATTGTTTTGATTTGAGGATTAAAGAAGGATGACAATACATCTTTCCTCCCACACTGGTCAAAGGGACAGAACACTGATATGCTAGCAACACAGGTTGTTGAAAGAATTGATCTGTCATAAGTAATCAAGGCAACAAACCCAGAAAGATCCAGAAATGGATTGGTAAATATGGATTGCGTGTAGGCTTCATCAATGATGATACACAAGGGGAAAGAGACAACTAACGAACATAGAGCTTTATATTTGACAACTTATTTAATCCCCATAACTATGGTACTATTTTCCCCATTTCACTAGTGAGGAAAAGAAATGAGTCTTTCAAATTATTCAGTCTATTAAATTATTTAACACCAAGGTCAAAAAGTAAGTGGGATAGCCCAAATTCAAACCCAGTCTGACTCTAAAACATGCGCTTTTTCCACCCTATCATAAGAGGATCTCCAACTAAAGACCTCAAATCTAGCAACAGATTCACCCTACCTCTAGCCCTCATCCTAAAAATAACAGATTCTCCCTCACTCTGTTATTTCAACTATCACTGCACACCTACAATGTTCCAGGTACTGCACTCCTTAAGCCAATTAGGGCACAGAAGGAATAAACCAAATGCAAGTCTCTGCTTTCTTTGAGCTTATTCTAGTGGGGGAATGTGGTAATTAAAACAAATAAACGGTTTTCAGATAGTTATAAGTGAGTGCTATGGAGAAAAAAAAAAAAAACAGAAGAGGGATAGAAAATGGGGTGGGGAGCAATTTTAAATAGCCTATTGAAGGAAGGACTCTGAAAAGGCGACATTTACATTAAAAATAAGAGATTAAGAAAGCAAATAATATCTAGGAAAGGTATTCCAGACATTTAATCCTCAAACTGGCCCCAAAACAGAGAGCTCAGGAGTTCCGATGGTAAACCACCAGAAACTTGCTACATATTTATTTTAGGCATTTCAGCAACTAGCTTTACTTGAGAACTGTGTTCTAAAGGAAGGACCATATTACAGGAAGGCAATCTCTTTTTTAAGGGCACTTAAGAAGTAAGTCCATACTCCAAAATAAATTTCTGAGTCTTTGCTTTGTTAAAGAGATTTTTGATAAAAACTTCCCAAAAAGAAAACTAAAAAAAAACTGCACTACGTCCATAAGCATACTCATCCAAGGTGCCATGGTTCTGAGGAGTCAGAAATTTGAGGGTTGTGAAATAGTGAGCAAAGTAACTATTTGTACTTGTTTTTCCACTTTGTCTTATTTTCCATTTTATTTTATAATGTTTATTTTGTAATGTTGAAACGATATAAATTTAAGGGTTTACTATTGTATAAAAATGACATATGCACATTGCGTCAAAGGTTTACCCATTTTAATAAATTATCTCAATTCTATAAATCAATGGTCTCCCCCAACTCCCACATGGAAGAAGTCTCTTAAAGTGTTAATTAGAGAAGTAAACACTCTGGCTACAACCTCTTCCTGAACCTTAAAACAATCATCAGCTATTTTATCTAGGGTACAGTATGGACACCATCACCAGAATGTTGCATTGGGTGTGCAGTGCTTATAAAAGGTTAACAGTAGCAAAATTTGGAGGATTAGTGAAATGTACCATTTGCCAAGGACTGCAGAAACTCAAGCATAAGGACAATACAGAAATCAAGCTTGAACTGATCTGGCTGTTTGATCGGTTTGGGGGAAGTAGTGGACAGAAACCACCTCCACCAAGCAATGTGCCCTGAACGAATGAATGAAACCTTAGCAGCTACAAAAAAGGTTATAAGCCTAAATAAAAAGTGGTGCCTACAGCAGGAGTTAACAAACTTTTCCTATAAAGGCCCAGATGGTAACTATTATGATCTTTTCAGACATAAGGTCTCTATTAAAATACATAAACTAATGAGTCTCAAAAATGTTATTTAAAACAACAGGCAGTGGGCTGGACTTAGCCAGCAGGCCATAGTGGGCCACTAGGACCTGATCTAGGCTAGGGCATCAAAAACTAACAAAATACAAAAAGCAGTGCATCTCCATTCCACAGCTTTATGTCTCAAAGATATTTTCAGCTAAAAAGACAAAACAAAACAAAACAAAACAAAAACTTCTCAATACATAGGGTGTTGCACAATACTCTCTACAAGAAATCAAATTAAATGGTTGGGCATCCCAAGACTTCTACTGACTAACTTATGACCTGAGCAAGTCCCTTAACTTGCCTGAAGCTCAGCCTCTTTATCTGTAAAAGGAGCATAATAATTGCTGCCTATACTACAGGGTTGGTGGAGGAATTAAAAGAAAAAATCTGGGTAAAGCACTGTATTAGTTTCCTGGCTGCTAAAACAAACACCATACAATGGGTTGAATTAACAACAGGAATTTATTGGCTCATGGTTTCAGAGGCTAGAAGACTTGCTTCCTCCCAGAGGTCAGTTATCTTCCGGCAAGCCCACAAACTTTGGGATTTCTTGGCATTTCTGTCACACAACAATAGCCAACAAACTTTGGGATTTCTTGGTTTTTCATCCACATGGCAGCAATGTTCTCCTTTCTTGTCCAGATTCCCTTGATTTACAGCTTCTTGCTGTTCCCCATGGCTTCCCTCTCTGTGGCCTTCTTTATAAGGCCTCCAGCAATAGGATTAAGACACATCCTGACTGGGCTGGGCCACACCTTTACTGAAGGAACTACATCAAAAGGTTCTATTTACAGTGTTTTCACCCCACAAGACTGGATTAAGATGAAGAATATGTTTTTCGGGGGTACCTAACTGGAAGTCACCACAAGCTGGTAACCTTGAAGCACAACCACTGCTTCTTTCTCCTCACAGATTTTCTGGACTTAATGGAACTACTATATAAAGATACTATGAAAACCACACATGGTTAAAGAAAAATTTCAGGTACCCAGAGATGCCTTTCTGATAATTTCTTAAAACACATCGGTAAATAAATTTTAATTCTAAAATAAAACACAATCACCACAGGAACGACTACGGAAGAGCAAATACCAAAATGTAGACTGTATTTATCTCTAGATAATATAGGGAACTTTCACTTCCTTAAGTTATGTTTCTTAATCATAACTATTCAAGCAAAAAACTGATACTACTTTTGTAGTCAGGAAGAAAACATTATAAAACCTGTACACAGCCCATTTGTTTTACGTTCTCTGCCAATCAATGCATCACAACTGAACTGCAAATGAATAAATAAAAACACATTTTTCTGGAGAACCTAAGATGGCAGCTAGGTGAGACAGGGCAAAAAAAACACCTCCGTGAAAAACACTAGATAAAAAAACAGAAAGTGACCCAGAACACCAGTTCCAGTGTAGCACCAGTCAGACAGGTTCTGCTAAATCCACAGGGAACGCGCATTTGGCGAAACCAGGAGCCTGCATTCTGAAATGAGTGAGTGAGCCAGCTGAAAGTCCAGCGGATGCGCTGCGGTGTGGGGAAACAGTGGGCTGGCATTTGGAGACGGACTAGTTCTTTAAAAAAAAAAAAGCCCAGGAGCAGCTGCAGATAAGATGGGGAGAGCCGCGCAGTGAAGCAGGGCGGGAGCGGGCTAGGCTAACGCCTCAGTGTCTGGCGTGGAGGATACCCCTTCCCACACCCACAGCTGATTGTCTCAAGAGCAGGAGAGCAGAAGAGAGCCAAAAGGAGAAAAAAACGCATTCCTTGCAGCCATCTCCCCAGCGGGCGGGGGACGCTCCTGCCCGAGGCCGGACCCACAGCCCAGAGCCGTGCCAAGAAACCCAGTGTGACAGGGAGTCTTTCCCCCAGCACTGCAAACACACTATAATACCAGCCATGGACAGTGGCCTTTAATGCACCCACGGCTGATTGTCCCGGAGCTGGGAGGGCGGAGCTGTGCGAAAAGGGGGAAGTTAACGCTTCCCATTCAACCATCTTTGAAGCGGGCTGGGAGCGCCCCTGCATGGCCCGACGACCCAGGACTTCCTTGGAGGCCAGTGCACACTTGTGATGTGGCACAGCCCTCCCTCAGCAGAGGTCCTGGAAGAGCATAGCTGGGAAGGGGGAACCGCTCAGAAATCCCAGGGACCCTGCACAAATACCAAGGACTTGTGGGTTAGCGGCAGAGACAATCCGTGGAAAGAATGAAATGAAGGCTTAGGCTCCTGCAACAGCCTTAAATCTCCAGGAACACCTGGGAGGTTTGATTATTCAAGCTGCCCTGCCTCCCTAACCACCCAGACACACGCCCCACATTCAGGGCAGACAGCACCAACAACACAGCCAAACTTGGTGCACCAATTTGACCCCACAAGAATCAGATCCCCACACACCACAAAGACAAAGTTGGGGAGGAATGACTTGAGGGGAATAGGTGACTCATGGATGCCATCTGCTGGTTAGTTAGAGAAAGTGTACGCCACCAAGCTGCAGTTCTGACAAATTATAGAGATCAAGTAAAGCAAATGCCAAGAGGCCAAAAACAACAGACAATCTTAAAGCATATGATAAAACCAGACGATATGGAGAACCCAAATCCAAACACCCAAATCAAAAGATCAGAAGACACACAGTATTTGGCACAATTAATCAAAGAACTAGAGAGAGGCAACAAGAGCACGGCACAGGATATAAAGGACAAGAAGAAGAGCATGGCACAGGATATAAAGGGCATAAAGAAGACCCTAGAAGAGCATAAAGAAGAAATTGCAAGAGCAAATAAAAACATAGATCTTATGGAAATAAAAGAAACTTTTGGCCAAATTAAAAAGACTCTGGATACTTATAATACAGGATTAGAGGAAGATGAACAACAACTCAGCCTCCTCAAGGACCACAGAACAGGAAATGAAAGAACAAAAGAAAGAATGGGGAAAAAATCGAAAAAATCAAAACGGAACTCAGGGATATGACAGATAAACTAAAATGTCCAAATTTAAGACTCATTGGTGTCCCAGAAGAGGAAGAGAAGGGTAAAGGTCTAGAAAGTATTTAACGAAATTGTTGGGGAAAACATCCCAAACCTTCTACACAATATAATACACAAAACATAAATGCCCAGTGAACTCCAAACAGAATAAATCCAAATAAACCCATTCCGAGACATATTCTGATCAGACTCTCAAATACTGAAGAAAAGGAGCAAGTTCTGAAAGCAGCAAGAGAAAACCAATTCACCACATATAAAGGAAACAACATAAGACTAAGTTGTGACTACTCAGTGGCCACCATGGAGGCAAGAAGGCAGTGGCATGACATATTTAAAATTCTGAGAGACAAAAATTTCCAACCAAGAATACTTTATCCAGCAAAACTCTCCTTCACATTTGAGGGAGAGCTTAAATTTTTCACAGACAAACAAATGCTGAGAGATTTTGCTAATAAAAGACCTGTCCTACTTCAGATACTAAAGAGAGCTCTACCGACAGAGAAACAAAGAAAGGAGAGAGAGATATAGAGAATTTTAACAGACATATATAGAACATTACATCCCAGGTCACTGGGACACACATTCTTCTCTAGTGATCACGGATCTTTCTCCAGAATGGACCATATGCCGGGACATAAAAACAAGCTCCAATAAATTAAAAAGAAAAAGAAAAAAAAAGAATTTGTTCAAAATACATTGTCTGACCACAATGGAATACAAATAGAAGTCAATAACCATCAGAGACTTGGAGAAATCACAAACACCTGGAGGATAAAAATGAGGGGGAGATGAAAACATTCCTGGATAATCAAAAGCTGAGGGACTTCACCACCAGTAGATCAGTCCTATAAGAAATGCTAAAGGGAATCGAGCAGGCTGAAAGGAAGGGACGCTAAACAACTGACTGAAACTACATAAAGAAATAAAGATTACCAGTAAAGATCACATGGGAAATATAAATACCAATACTACTGTATTTTTGATTTGTAACTCCACTATTTACTTTCTACAGGATCTAAAATAAACTGTAATGATAAATCAGTGGTTTTGGACTCAATGTAAAATATGTAATTTTTGCAAGAACTACATAAAGGTGGGGGATTGAGGGAGTACAGGAACATAGTTTACGTGTCATATTGAAGTTAAGCTGGTATCAAAGAAAAACAAGATTGTTATAGATTTAAGATGTTAAATTTAAGCCTCACGGTAAACACAAAGAAAGTATCAGAGAATATGACCATAGAGATGAAAAGTAGAGTAGGGGTTCTGAGAAGTGGGGGAAGGGGCAAAAGGGGAGTTAAGAAATGAATGTAGGGTTTCTGTTTGGGGTGAAGGGAAACTTCTAGAAATGGATGGTGGGAAGGTGATAGCATTGCAACATTCTAAATGTGATTAATCCCACTGTGCCAGTTTGAATATACTGTGTCCCCCAAATGCCATTATCTTTGATATAATCTTGTGTGGGCAGATGTTATCAAGTGTTGATTAGATTGTAATTCTTTGAGTGTTTCTTTGGAATGCGCCCCACCCAGCTGTGGGTGAAGACTCTGATTGGATAATTTCCATGGAGGTGTTGCTCTGCCCATTCGGGGTGGGTCTAAGTTGATCAGTGGAGCCATATAAATGAGCTGACATAACAGAAGGTGATGTTTTCAAGAGGAGCTACAGCCAAGAGGGACACTTTGAAGAAAGCACAGGAGCTGCAGATGAGAGACAGTTGAAGACGGCCGTTGAAAGCAGACTTCTGCTCTGGAGAAGCTAAGAGAGGACAAATACCCCAAGTGCAACTAAGAATGACATTTTTGAGGAACTGAAGCCTAGAGAGGAACGTCCTGGGAGAAAGCCATTTTGATACCAAAACTTTGGAGCAGATGCCAGCCACGTGTCTTCCCAGCTAACAGGTTTTCTGGACACCACTGGCCATCCTCCAGTGAAGGTACCTGATTGCTGATGTGTTACCTTAGACACTTTATGGCCTTAAGACTGTAACTGTGTAACCAAATAAACCCCCTTTTATAAAAGCCAATCCATCTCTGGTGTTTTGCATTCTGGCAGCATTAGCAAACTGGAACACCCACTAATGGAATGCTAGGGAGGGGGTGGAATGGGAAGATTTAGGCTGTATGTATGTTTCCACAATCGAAAAAAAAAAAAAAAAAAAAAAAAAGACAGTCTAAATAGATGACAATTAAATGCCAAGGATGATCCTGGATGGGATCTGAGGATGGAGGAGAGGAAGCTCAAAGGGACACACGTTGGATATAAGGGGAAAAAAAAGGAAATACAGAATGTAAGCTTTGTATCAATGTTGAATTTCTTGAACTTCTTAGCTGCGCTTAATGGGATTGCATAAAAGAATATTCTTGTCCATGGGAAAGGTATATGTGAATTACATTGTTCAAAGATATGTGCAGCTTGCTCTCATATGTTCAGAGGACAGAGCAATAGATGATGGATGATAGATAGAGAGGGAGGGAGGGGGAGAGGGAGGGAAAGACAGAAATGGTGGTGTGACAGGATGTTAAAGGTGGTGGATCGGGGTATCGGGGGAGGGCGGTCGGGGTATGCTGGAGTTCTAAGTATGGGATTTGTACTGTTTTTTGCAACTGTTCCTGTAAGTTTGAATTTATTTCAAAATAAAATTTCATTTAAAAAAAAACACATTTTTCCTAAATGTGCAAAACTGAAGAAATCTATAATATTTACTAAAGTCACAGGAGCCAATAAAAGGCAGGCAGTTAAACTGAAAACGCCTGTGCCATGTATGTATGTAAACATAAATAAAACTCACAGTTCTTTAGCCACACCCACATATTATACTAGAAAAGTCTTTAACAGGTGCTTCCATGTTAATGAAATGTCCCTGGACCAAAAATACAAACATGCACATGCACACACACACACATACATACAAGTTTAAAAACATAGGCCAAACAGTGTATCAGGTAATCATACTGCAAACTCTCTTCAACCTGTTAGCTTGGTGATCTCAGCCCATTTCTTAAAGTCCAGCTGTTCATGTCTAACACACCCATCACTTCAATTGACATGTTTTTGCTCATTCACACAGGGAGACTTCCAAATCAACCAAAAACATGTGCAAACCAGCCCTCATACCTGCCCCCTGGGACTCAGCCAAGTGTAAATTGAAGATTTTTACCTGCAGGGTACTTCCATGCAAATATACTTCAGATGAATTTCCATGGCCAAGGACCATGAAAGGATTGAGCTAAATCAATCCTTCAAAATCCACAAAATTTGGGCTGAGGGTTAACATGGCAATGACAATACATATTCTGGATTCTTATAAAAATGTGAATGTTCAGCTTTTCCACAAGGAAAAACAACAGGATCCAAAGATCCTTTCCTTCATGCCTAAGGAGCCTGGGCTGGTGGCTATAAATTTGGTACGCACAGTCTGGGGAGGTTGGGGGTAAGAGTAGGGAAGTCCAAAGAATAGAAAAGAAATAGAGTATAGTACAAAGAATGAATAAGCTTTTCCTGTTACAAATGCCAAGTTCTATAAAAAATGTAAAACACCACATGTAACAGCCACAACGACAGAGTAAGATCACAACAACAGGATAAGATGCTTCAAGGATCTGACCTCCACAGAAGATTTGAACAACCAGCAAGAACTCACAGGAACACCTTTCTCAAAGCTCCAGAAAACAGTTAAAGGAGGAGAACAACAGGGTGAGTAGTGAATCAAGAAAAAGGCTACTGAAAAGCAGTAGGATAACTTGGCAACCTGGCTGGCACTCCCTCACTCCCTGCTGATGGATGAAGCTGGCCCCGTAAAGAACTAGCTCCACACACCTGGTTAAGATCCCCGGTACTGGTTCAGTCGGAGCACAAGAATGTCTGGCCCAATATGTCTGGTGGTGGCCTCTGGGACATGTAGTCTCAGAAATCGCACTGCATGTGGAAGGCAACTCATGGAACCCAACAGACTACTATGGAAAAGCAATCAAATGGCTGCGTGGGGCAAGGGATTGCTAGCTGTAGGATACAGAGTGTACTACCCAGGACCGTGAAAAAACCGTTTCAAAGGGAAGAGGGACATTCCATGTAAACGGGCATTTCAGAGCCATACATGTATGTCCAAGAAAAGATGAATGCAAAGAAAGGATGGCAGCAGTCCCTATGCTTTGGTCTGGAGCTAGTCTCTAAACTCAGTGCATGGATAAGCTCTGAAGGAGGGCACTCCCAAAGGTCAATCTGCAAAAACTTTTTCTGTTTTGTTGTTTTTGTTATCTCCTGGCATTCAAGGAAAGCTCTGTCATAACACTAGCTGGGTACAAGCTTAAGGAACAGATGCCTCAAAGTCTAAATTTCAGGGAAATCACATTAAAATATCAAAAGATCCTGGGTTCAACAAAAGATTACAGACATACAAAGGAACAGGAAGCAATGGCCCAGGGAAAAGAGAAGATAAAAGCATTAGAAACCTTCAGTGATGACAATCAGACCTGGGACATTCCAGACAAAGATCAAAGAAAAAAGGTCCTAAATATGCTCAAAGAGCTAAAGAAAAACATGGACAAAGAAATAAAGGAAATCAGGAAAATGATAGATGAAGAGAAGATCAATAGAGAGATAAAAATTATTTAAAAAGAGTCAAACAGAGCTGAAGACAACAGTAACACAAATTAAAAATTATGAGGGGTAACTGAAGTGAAATCATCCAGTCTGAGGACCAGAGGAAAGAATGAATCAAGTGAACAGAGCCTGAGGAACTTGTAGAACACTATCAAGCATGCCAATATATACATTGTGGAAATCCCAGGAGGAGAAGGAAGAAAGGAGCAAAGAGACTATTCAACAAAATAATGCTGAAAACTTCCGAAATTTAACAAAAGACATGAATATATACACCCAAGACAGTTAATGGACTCCAAACAGGGTAAACCCAAAGAGATCCACACTGCAACACATTATAATCAAAATGTTGAATGCCAAAGAAAAAAGAGAAAATTTTGAAAGCAGCAAGAGAAAAGCAACATGTCACGTCCCAGAAGCCTCAACACAATTAAGTGGCAATTACTAATCGCAAACCATGTAGGCAAAAAGGCAGTGGGATGGCATATTTAAAGTGCCAAAAGCAAAAAACTGCCAACCAAGTATTCTTAATCCAGCAAAATTATCTTTCAAATGAAGGAGAGATTAAGATATTCCCAGATAAACAAAAGCTGAAAGAAGTTCATCACCACTAGACTTGCCCTACAAGAAATGCTAAAGAAGTTCTGCAGGCTGAAAGGAATGGACAATAGACAACAGAATGAAACCACATGAAGAAATAAGAATCTTTGGCAAGGGTAACAACATAGGTAAATATAAATGTCAATACGATCATATATTTGGTTTGTAACTCCAATTTTTACTTCCTCTAAAAGGCAAACGCATAATATGTAATAGTGTATCAGTGGTTTTAGAGTCAATGTATACAGAAACATGTAATTTGTGACAAGAACTACATAAAGTCAGAGGATACAGGGGAATAGGAACACTGTTTATACCACTGAAGTTAAGTTGGTGTTTAAGCAAAGAAGAGTGTTAAAGATTTAAGATGTAAAATTTAACCTCATGATAACAAAAAAGAAAATATCAGAGAATATGCAAGGTTACAGACACAGAAGTTACAGTACAGGTTGCCAGAAATGTGAGTGGGAAACAGGGAGAAAGAAGAGTTAATGGGAGATGGAAATTTTTAGTAATAGAAGGAGGTGGGGGTAACACAATACTATAAATGTGAATAATACCACTGAATGGTGTGGCTTGGGAGTGGTTGAGATGTGAAAGTTTATGTTGTATACATGTTCCCATAATTAAAAAAAAAAACGATGAGCAACTAAAGAGACATAATTAAAAGCAATATGTGATTCTGGACAGGACTGAATAATGGAGGAGAAAAGGCCCAAAAGGACATTTGGGGGACATATGAAAAAACAGGAATATAGACTTGTATCAGTGTTAAATTTCTCAAACTTGATAACTGTACTTAAGCTGGCTACATAAGGAGATATCATTGTTCCTAGGAAACGTATATAGAAGTATTATGTGTTCAATGAGCAGAACATATCCAGCTTACTCTCAAATGTTTATAAGATTGAGAGAGTGAGACAGAGAGATGGATAGATAGAATAATTCAGCAAAGGTGACAAAATGAAAATGTTAAAATGGTAGATCTGCCTATCTTGGGGAGTATCTTGGAGTTTATGTATAGTTTTCGTATTATTTTTGCATCTATCCTGTAAGTTTGAAGTTATTCCAAAATAAAAATTTAAGGGAAAAAAAAAAAACACATGTATCAACTAAATTTCTTGAACAGGACTGAAAAAATCTTACAGGAGCCTTACAAATGCCTGACTGCTGTTTAAGGCTGCAGTGATTAATAATTGAGCAGTTAGCTTCAGTGTTTCTCAAACCTTAGTGTGCATGAGCATCAGTTGGAGACCTTTTTAAATAATGCAGGGTCTTGAATTCACCACCACACCATCACCATCACCACCAGGGATTCTGAATCAGGAGACCAGCCCTGGTGATTTTGTTGCTCTGAAGTCATGGCCCACTCTTTGGGAAACATGGTGTTGAGACCCACATCATGTCTCTGATTCTCTGAAGGCATGGCTAGCTTTGCTCTGTCCTAGTATCATATGACAGTTCTCACTAACCACCAAGTAAAAAGCAAAGCAAAGCACTGGTCACAACTGCGGAGGGGAGGGAGGAGGAAGTGGCAGGTAGGAAGGACATGAAGGGAACGAAGAGTCCAACACAGGGCAACACTGACAGTAATATAAAAGTACAAAGCAAAATAACACAAAAAACAGAAAAAAACAAAAACACTAACACCCACATTCACTCATTTAATTTATTCTGTTATTGGTTCTGGATTATCCAACTGACAAAATGAGCCTGAGTTTAGGGCACACATATATACACATGAAAAAAAAAAAAAAAGATCCAAAGTAATCAACATGTAACCAAAAAATCATAACTCCTACTTTCTTACATTCATGTTAGAGTTTACTCTGAAATACATTTGAGAGACTATACCATAACCTTTTCAGTGCATAGGGCCTCCTTTTCTTTACATGTGTTTATAATATACGCCTGGCACATAAACACTCAACAATACTAGACAATCTCTTACTTCTGAGTCCCCAGAATAATCCATGTATTAAGCTAGTTGTAGAGCTTTAGAGATAAATAATACATGCGCCCCTAGCAATTTAGCAAGGGATACCTACATGTAAACAGTTAATTACATTACAGAGTGATAAGGGCAATAACAATAAGATCACAAGGATCAGGAAGGAGCAATAAGCTCCCTCAGAAGGTAAAGCCCAGACAGGGCTTAATGGAAGAGGCAACCCCTGAGTCAAGTTTCACCAGGGACATATAAGGGTAGAAGAGTACAGCAGAAGGAACAGCATGTGCAAAAGCAGGACACAGCAAAGTGAGATGCTGAGATCTGTACAGCTGAATGAAAAGGATAAGCAGGGGATAATGCGAGGTGAGTCAGAAGAGCTCATGTAAATTCAGAAACTTCAAAGCTGCCTGGTTTTAGAAACAATGGGAGGTAGAAGAAATATACAAGCCACTGGGATACACTGCTTTACACTAAAGGAATTACAGCCATACAATGCCATCAACAAATTCCACGCCCCCCCTTTTTTTATTTTTTACTTTTTTTTGAGCTGAAAGTATAGAGCTCCAATTTCTGTTCATTCACAGCTGCAGGTTCAATGATTCAACAAAATTAGCACAGGAAGACCTAGCTAGAATCCTTGCAGACAGAGCAAGCATCTGTTTTGGCTCATAACCAGTAAGGTCAGGCCAGATCTTCACAGTTTCCCTAATGTGCAGTGGGCAAAGACAGGCTTCCAAATCAATTTGCACAGGCCCTGGAGCCCTCATCCCAATCTCTAATCAAATCCCATCAGTCACAGGACCTTATAATTAGAAGGGGTCTCAGCAGCAGCACAGATCATCTTTCTTCCCCAAGTGGGAAATCGCTGCCAGCCTACCTGCCTCTGCTTGTATACTCCTAGTGCCAGGGGCTTCCCACCCTGAGAAACCCTCTCCAGGCTCCATTCGCACTTCTGACTCCACCTTCCTAACACTATTTTCATTATGTAGCTCCCTCTCTGCCTACACAGTAGTAAGCAATCTTTTAGAAGGATTCTTTCAGGACACCAACCCTTTTCTTTTATGGTGTTCTAGGTGATTGTGCTAAGATAGTAACCAGCCATGACTCAAACAACAGTGAGAGAAGCTTAAAAATAAAACGGAATCTCTGCTTTAGGGACACACTTAATCCAATTTAGCTTTTCTACATCTTCCAACTTCTAAGGGTCTACTCCAAGGTGCTTTTGTTAAATTGGCCCTGCAGCCCGGGCCCTGTCTGTAAGACTAGAAGCTGCCTCCATGGACACACGAGGGCAGTTGGTGACTGGCAGTTGCCAGGAGGGCTAATCAGCTCTACACTGCCTCTGAAGAAAATTAAATATCATATTTTTTATACACCAACTCTCCACAAGCCACTTTGATGCCTAACAGATATTACCAAAAGAGATGCTTGTAGAGTCATCTTGATTTTGAGAACTTCTAGCGTTTAAGACATCCTTTAACAACTCCTACTAGTAGGATGTAAGAAAAGTTAGAATGGCAATATAATTCAGAGTTGGAAACAAAAAGACTTGGACTTGAGGTATCAGTCTGGCACTTACAAGCTGCATTATTGTGGACAAGTTACTTAGCTACCAAGCTTTATTTTCCTAATCTGTAAAATGTGGATAAATTAAGAATAAAAGATGTGTGTAAAATGTTTAACAAAGTGGCAGGCAATAAGAAAATGTCCAACAAATTTAAGTTCCCAATCTTTCTGCCTATTATGAGTTACACGATTAGCCATTTCAGTATTATCCTCACATCCCGTTCAACTCCCATGTTTCCTGAACCATCCCAATCAACTGTGCTGATCCCTAACTCTAATAAAGAGTACTGCTAATAATGTAGACCCAAACAGATATGGTGCTCTATTAAATATGCCATTTACCTCTGGTGAGCTCTCAGAAGCCATCCAGATTCCTCATTCTCCCCACCCCTGCTGGTGCCTCCAAACAGTGTTCAGGATCCCCCATTATCTATGCAGCCTTATTGAGCATACTTGCCACCCAACCCACACCTTCCACCCACTTCCTGCACACACCTTCTTCATGCACAATGCTCAGTCCAGTCCTCATGCCTTAGCTCCTACTGATGCCATTCACCCAAAGATGATTTTTAATAATAGGCTTATTGCTGATAATTTCATATGCACAATCAACAGTAAATCCCATACCGTTTTATATCTTCTCTGGGATTTATTTTTGTGCTTACCTTCTCTTCCCAACTGTTTGCTCTAAGCACTCCTCTGGGCTATTCACAACTCATGCCACAGCACTGAACACAGTGCTGAGCACCCAATAAAAAGTATTTGACTGATATGAACGTCAGAGACATGCAAACTAATCAGCAGCTTTCCTGCACCATAGTTCAATGGCAAGGGATCCACAGCTATTGCTATTAGGACAAAAATCAATCTATTAAAATCAAAATATTTAAAACAAGTCTATGCCCAGATGGTTAATCTAGTAGCTCATTAAGGACAGTATGTCTTTAAGACATTCAGCCTGAAATAATTTGCTTAATCTGCCAGAGAAGCAAATGGAACCAGAGCGGAGGAATTCAAACTCATCTCATTCTGACAAGGAGAGGGGAGGGGAAAAAGCTGCCTGACACTATACTTATGTTCTCAAATGATGGTTGGTATCTCTCGGAAGAGGAACACAGGTACATGTTATTTCATTTCTCTTTTGGTGTTTAACACAGGCTTGTGGTTTCCTGCTAAAATGGTTTCTGCTGCTTTGTAAAGATCTATATGGAGAAGAAAACTCTGAATGACCATTCCACAGGTGAGAATTCTGCCGCCAGCTGTATCCTGTTATCCAAAGGAAACGGAACTGTAAGTTGCCAGGAGGTCCAGACACAAGAGAGCAAGCAATAAATTCAATAATGCTGACACTCTTATCCCTAAGGTAATAAAAATGAACTTTAAATTTAGAAAAATTCATGCACAGCTGGGCTTTATGTAAATTAACTTCAGTGGGGGTTAAAATAGATATCCGGTAAAGAGATTGCCAAATTCAGGCCTTTATACTTCCTCCAACCTCCCCAACCTCTACGTCCAAAGAGCAAGCAGCTCATTGGGGTTAAACCAATTATAAACCACTTGGAAAGACCAAATGTAGGCAAGTTGGCTCCCAGAGTCTATGACACACGACTCAACCTTCTTGGACACCTCTGTGACAAAGGTACTTCAGGTTATTACCATGAGTGGCAGGCAGAAGAGGTTTCAGAAACAGATGCTAGAAATGTCAATGTTAGCTTTTAGTTATTAAAATGGTCCTGTGCCTTCAATGTTATGATTCCCCAAATTAATCTTTAAATTAGCATCTTGATAACAATGACATCAGAAAACACAAAAGAGGTGAAGGTTGTTTTTTAAATCATTTCAAAATTAGGGAGAAAAGTTCTGAAGCAGTAAAGACTACAAATTAAAGAAATTTATATACTTCATAATTAAATGAAATGCTACAGAGACAAAGAAAACTCCACTTTTTTTCAGCAGCCCCATATTAAGATTGTTTAAATATCATTTTATTAACTTTTTAAATGAGAAATTTTATTTTTAATGAGGAATTTCTATTCATAAAACATCCCTGACCTGCCTTATTCTTTGGAGAGTCATTCTTGTTCTTTATAACGTACAATGAGCAGAGAGTCTAAAGAAAAACTGCTGGTAAATTTACTTAAGGTAGAAACAAACTAGAATCAGACTGCTAAAGCACATGAAAATCACCATCCCCAATTCCAACAATTTAGGTGTCATAGCTATAGATCTGTGATGACATGATTAAGTGTTTTTTTAACAGAGCATTTAGTTATTTAAAGATAAAAACTTATCAGTCCTCTGAAATAATGGACCTATTTCTCAATCTCTTACTACATGGGAAAAGCATCCCTCAGTAATCTTGCACAAGTAATATGTAGGATGGTGCTAAGGGAAACAGAATCTGTACTCCAAGAGTCCACAAAATAGGCAAGGGAAGAGAAGTACTTAGTGCATTTTTAAAATGGCAATCTGCATGACTTGAGACTAATTCTGCTTGGATACTAAAGTCTTAGTTTCCTAGGGCTGCCATAACAAAGTACCACCAACTGGGTAGCTAAAAACAACAGAAATTTACTACCTCCAGTTCTGGAGACTAGATGTCTGAAATCCTTTCCTCTTCCTAGCTTCTGGTGGTTTGCCAGCAATCTCTGCCTGAGTCATTACATGGTATTTTCCCTGTGTCCCCTTCTCCACTTCTTATAAGGGTATCAGTCCTATTATTACACTTCAAATTCTGAAATATACATACAACTATTTTACAAAAGCAGTATGTTATAAGAGAATGATTCAAGTAACAATTTGGTCATAATGAACACCTGAATTGACTACTTTTTCTGAAAGCCTTTAAAATGAAAAAGTAAGTTAACTTAGGAGGAAAGAAAAGACTAAAGACATCTGGGCATATTGTTCTAAATTAAAACTGCTGCTTTGCACGTTCCGTTCACTGAGTAGAAGTGGGGAACAGGTGCCTGTAGCTATGTGTTCAAAGAGACCAGGCCATCAAGAAAGCAATTTGATTTGGATGGGGGTGAGGAACAGAAGATGTAAAGCATGCAAACAAAAGGTATGTGAAAGACAACAAAGGGAAATAATTCAACTCAACAAATATTTGAGTGGCTAGAACAATAAATAGTACGAAGAAACTCTCCAGAAAGCACTAAGAAAGTGGCCTTCTGGTTCTCCAAATAAACTAAAATGGCAAACAATTGGTTCAGTGCTGGACTAGTTATGGTTAGAAGAAGGTCAGAATTCAGACTGATCAGAAACACAGAAGAACTAAGGTTGCTCAAAAATCCCCAAGATGGCCAAAGTGCAAAATCAACACTGTAACTATCCCATTCCCATTGAAGAGTGGATGATCTTCTTTGACCACAGCGAGAGGGTCATGGGGGACAAGGGAGCTAAAGTCCATCCCCTTGCTAACTATGTGCCTTCCACCTCAGTATAAAATAGGAGTTAACAATCACTTGCCACAAAGAGCCGCTGTAGGTCAAATGAAATGCCATGTGTGTAGCGCTTAGTACAGTGGTGACCCAGAATGGATATTCTGCAAACTTGGATATTCTTTCAATAACGCCAACCCGGCAAACAGGCATAGCTGATCTGGGACAATCAACAAGAAAACAGTAATGTGAGATGGGAAACAACTAGAAAATAAAACCCTCACCCCTTACTTACAGCAAGAACAGAATCCTTAAGAGAATTAAGAGAATCCCACTAGTTGGGGAATTTAAAGTTAAAACCCCAGAGATACCAACTCAAACTCTAGGTGACGTGAATAAAATGAAGAAAGATGTTTTTTAACTATCAAACATGGGCTCAGATGGAGTCTTTGTGACTGGCTCTCCATCAGCAGAAAGTAGCAGTGATAAAAACCTCAAGCCAAAACAGTTTCAACTACTACTATGAGGTAGAAGCTAATAGGTCAATTATTTTTCATAGTTTAAAAAAATATTCCTGACTCCCCTTTCCTTCCCTTTGCTCCCATCCCCAAATGCTGGTACAACCAAGCCACACTCTAAATCTCCAAGCATAAAAATAGAATAAAACTGTCCTGGTACCTACCACAGGAAGAAGCTAACAGGACATCAAGACTAAAGACTGACTGCTGGCTCTATCCCACATTCTCCTCACCCTGTGCTCCTCCCTCCCCTACTTGACACATGAAATATCTACGGAGGGACCTGGTCATTTTCTAGCTCACGTTTGTATGGAAATAGGAACATAGTAAAGATTCAGAGAACAGAGTAAAAGGATTATCAACTAGCTCCAATTATACCAACTGATCTCATCCTCTTGTTACAAACTTCTTCCTGGCCTCCAAAATCTATTTCTGAAACTCAGGGGCATTTTTTTAAACATTGTTCCCTCCCTCTTCCTCTCTCAAGCATACATTAAAATACACTCAGTGGTAGACAAATGCATTCACTGGCTTTCAGACTTCATACTCCTCAAAAATCACACTCTCTGCATGTATCTAATGACAAGAGATTCATAGATCCCTGTTTCACTCCTCAATAGATGTTTCATTTGTTCATCCAAAAAATAAACACTTAATCCTATAGTTCCTGATCAGTTATGAAAACCTAAGTACATTTATGTACTCTGCTAGCATTTATGAAGAGTTTACTTACTCTGTCCCAGACACCATGCTAATCCTCACATAACCCACTTTACAAATGAAAAAATTTATGGTTAAAGTTAAGCAACCTGTGTAAGTCCGAACAGCTAGTACATAGTGGGAGCTGGCATTTGAATCCAGATCTGACTCCAGAATCCATGCTAGTAACCTCTACACTACCACACGACTGCCTCTCCTCATCTGTAGCAGGCCTCATGACCTCCATTTCTTATTCTGTGAAAGGAAAGGGTTGGCTTAGGTGATCGTGAAAGTTCCTCCCATCTTACGCACCATAATTCCACATACATAAACAATGAATACCATAAGTATATAAACAATGAGCCAAGGTGGTTTTTGTGAGTGGGGAATAAACTCAGCGAGGTCAGGAAAGAGGCGATCCTATCATTCATTTAAATGGGAAATGCTTGGTGAAGGAAGTAGCATTTCACAAATTAAAAGACTGAAGGGAGAGGAGGGAGGCAGAGACATAAGTGTGTTTAAAGCTTCTCTAACTCATCTGTTTTATTTCCCCAAAACCTACCATCATAGACTAATTTACAAATGAGCCATAATCTTTTTCCAAAGTAGTAGAAAATGAACTACAGAAAAGGTCAGCTACATAATTACCCAACAAGTAAGGCAACTCAACAGGCCAACATGTTCCTACACACATCCAAATGGAAATGTTTACAAGTTTGAGAATCAGCTGGGAATGGACTCCCTTCCACACAAACACAAGCTAATGTCCGCCAGCTGAAATCTGCTCTCCAAAAAAGTTTGTTGCTGTTATATAAGCAACAGAAACTCCTGAGGATGTTTCCCTCTAAGTTCTAGAAAAATCTAATCAGGGAAAAATAAAACTTCAGCACCAATATCCAAACATAAATGAGTGAAGTCTTTCACATTCAAAATCACAGTGAAAGTAAGTAACATTTCTGTCAGTCATAAACTGTAAGCACAAACAAGGAGTATATGATCCTATCACCTCATAGCACATAATGAAAAGCACACTGGCTTTTCAAATAGGTGAATATTTGTTTGAAATGTTCAACCCTGAAATTTGGTTTTAGGCTGAACGTAAAATTAAAAAACAAAGCACTTACAAAGTAAAATGGAGGGGCCAAAAATACATATATCACCACCTTCTACAACACAGCCTGATCTCTATCCCAGGTCAGAGCAAGGAGCAAAGGAAGAATGCAACCACCCACACAATGCCTCCACACCCAGTAGGCCAGGAGAAAAAGGAATACCACAGAGTCGGGGAATCTAGAAAACTCAGTTATGGAATCTCCCAAGGAGACACTCCCTTCTTAGTTGATATTCAGACATGGGCTAAGAGCTTCAGGCCTCCGGCTTTAACAAGTAGGAACCAAAAACCCCAGTCAGGTTCAGCATTAGTTGCACCTACAATCCGACAGCACAATCTGCCTTTCAAGGAATCTAGGTAAACAGAACTAGAAACAAGGAAAACATGTTTTAAATCTTGCCAACAAAATCAACCTATTCCTCTCACTTTCAAAAATTTGACAGCTTGAGTTAAGTTTCTGGCACCTCATTAGAAGAAATACACTATGGAAAGTTAACTAGAGTTGACAATGGATAACCTTAAAGGTTTGGAGAATATAGTTTAATTAATATGTACTGTAAGTTCTATACTGCCTTTCTGAGTGAAAAAAAGTGTGTGTGGGGGAGTGGCTGAATGGATCCAGAAACACTAAGGCAAAAAGGAGGAAAACAATATGGATATCAAATCCATATTGGATTTGATAAGTAATGGAAAGGATAAGTACTGATTTTTGAGACTAAAAAGAGCTCTACTGTTTAAAAAGTCAATGAAAAAGTAAAGGCTGACAAGGCAATATTAGTCTATTGCTCCTACAGATAACAAACCCTTTGAAGGCAGATAAAATTGGACAGAAAACATAGGATAATAAACTCATGAAAGAAGAGAAACACATTAGATAACATAAATTTTTAAATCACTTTTCAACTAATAGTACTTTTGCAAATCACATGATGCAGCAGCTAGAACTCAAAGCAGAAAATTAGTCTTAAAATTGCCATGTAAACTCTGCCCAAATCCTTGTTAGTTCTCTGGGGATACACCAAGGTTTCCAGCAAAAAGCAAAGTCTGGAAGGTTACAAGGACTAAGGACAGATTTCAGTTCCTACCCACTAAAGCAAGCATTTGAGTCCTACCCAACTAGCTGCCTGCTAGAATAAAAGCTAACACTCTTCAGAAGAAGATTTTAAAAAAATACCACAGTCTCTAAAACATATCATCCACAATGTACAGTTAAAAAAAAAAATACTGGATATGTGGATTCAGTTTTAATATCTTACTGAGTGAATTTGATAAAATCTTAAACAGGGGACCCAAGACATCTATCTGCTCCCTTATGAACCAGTACTGATCCTCAGGAGAGCGGTTTAGGTATCCGGGGGTTACTCAAGAGGCTTTGCGGCTGCCAGCTTTTGTCCCCTGATCCAGCTGCAAGCCTGGAGTAGTCTCCTGCCTAGATAGAATGAAGAGAGAACAATGCAGAAGGAGCCCAGCCTTTACACTGGTTTGGTTTTGGCTATGCAGCACTGGTTGTTTCCGGTGGAATCACTGGCTATGCAAAAGCAGGCAGAGTCCCATCACTGGCTGCTGGGCTCTTTTTTAGGGTAAATTTAGCAAGCCTGAGTGCTTATCAGCTATCTCAGGATCCAAGGAACACTTGGGTTTTCCTAGCTACATCTGGAAATTTGGCTGTCATTATGGGAATGAAATTTTTGCCTACCGGCCTAACTGTGGGTACCAGTTTGCTGATGGTCCCCAAACTTGGAATTAATATATTCAACAGACCCCATCAATCATAGTTATGTCTCAGCTTGGACTCCTAATGAAAAACTAAAATCTCCGAAATTCCACTAGTTTTAATGCATTTAGGGAAATAAGTGCAGCATGTTCACATATCCTGACATTTTACTAAAAACATAAACAAAAAAAATTGACACTGAACTTTGTGGGGGGTAAAAAAAAATCAGTTGTTATCATTACAACCCTAAGAGATGGGAAGGATGTAACACAAGAGCTTATCATTATTATATCCTCATACAATTTGATTCTTATATATTGATTTTGGTTCTTCTTTCTGTATCTATAGGCAAACTCTCAAGGGGTAAGATGTTAAGTGTCAACACTGCAGGACGTGAAACCCACGCCCCACTTAGAAGAACAGTGTGAAAAACAATCTCAAGAAATTTAGGATATCTGTTGTTTTGCTCATCTAAGAGTGAACACCTAATTTGAAATTATGTTAAATGTAATATCAGGGAAAATAAAGTTTTACTCTAAATTTTTAAAAATCTTAAACAGATATTGATTTTATATTTGCATAATATAAAATCTTACCCTTTAACACACCACAGATTGAAAGAAAACACCTGCAAATCTTATATTTGGTAAAGAACTTGTATCTAAAATTTATAAAGAATTCTTCCAATTCAATAAGAAGATAGCCCAATTTTTAAAATGGGCAAAATATATGAATAGGTATTTCAGTACAGAATACTGAATGGTGATAGGCACATGAAAAGATGATAAATGTCATTAGGTATTAGGGAGCATACAAATTAAAACTACAATTAAGATGCCTCTATAAGTCATTAGAATTGTTCTATATCTATTAAAGAAATTGAATTCTTACTTAACTTCTCCCACAAAGAAAACGCGAAGCCCAGAAAGCATCAAGGTGACTTGTTCCAAACATTTAAGGAAAGAATCATATCAATTCTACACAAACTCTTTCAGAAAATAGGGGGAGGGGAGCATTTTCCAACTTAATTTATGAAACTAGCATTACTTCAATACCAAACCAGACAAAGCTATTGCAAGAAAAATGCAAACCAAACCCCTTATGAAAAAAAGTTACCAATTCAAATCCAGAAATATAAAAAAGGATAACACATCATGACCAAATTGGGTTTATCCCAGAAATGCAAGGTTAATTAACATTGAAAAAATTTAATGGAATCTGACATCAAAAAAAGGAAAAATGAAAATGTATACAACTATCTTGTTAGATGCAGAAAAAGCATTTGGCAAAACTTAACATCCATCCAATGATGAAAACTCTCAGCAAACTAGGAATAAAAAGGAAACCATCCTCAACCAGGAGAAAAAAAAATAATAATAAAATCCTATAACAAACCTACAGTTAACATCATAGAGAAGGGTAAAGCCTGAACGTTCTAGTCCTAAACAGGCACCAAGACAAAGATGTACATTCTCACCAGTGCTATTCAACACTGCACTGGTGGTCCCGAGCCAGTAAATAAGTTAAGAAAAAGAAATACAAGATATACAGAAGGAGAGAGGAAAAAGAGAAGTAAAGCTGTCTTTATTTGTGACCACTATAATTATTTAAGTTTAAAATCCTAAGGAATCTACAAAAAAGGGGGGGAAGGGGTCTAGAAATAATAAGCAAATTAGTTAGCGAAGTGACAGGTTACAAGGCCAATTGCGCAGTAAAGAATTAACTTGATCCAAAGAGAGGTGCAGCCTTTGTCCTTGGCTCCTGGGAAGTGAGCGCTAATCCTGCGGAATGTGCTGCCTGGTAAAAGTGTACCCAGGGGCCTTGGGCCATACAATAGTCTTTACAATGTGATTTATGGTAGGGGTGAAGGACTACATGCTATCAGCTGAAATACAGAGCGGCTGGAGATGAAAGCTCAGCCATACAGGTGATCAACTATGTCTACATAACCAACCACTAATAAAAATTCTAGACACCAAGGCTTGAGTGAACTTTGTTGGCAATGCTCCATGTGTATTATCACACATCATTACTGAGGGAATTAGCACTGCCCATGACTCCACTGGAAGATTTACTTGGAAGCTCTGGTGTGGAACTCACCTGGACATCCAAGTGCCTCTTCCCTTGGCTGATTTTAATCTGTATCCTTTCACTGTAATAACTGCAACCGTGAGTATAACAGCTTCCAGTGAGTTCTGCAAATCCATCTACCAAATTTCTTAACTTAAGGGTAGTCTACGGGACCCCCAAATTTGCAACTAGTATCAGAAGTAAGAGTGATCTTGGGATTTCCTGAACTCTGTATCAATATACAAGAATCTACTGGATTTCTATGTTACAATAGACAAGCGGGAGTTGAAATTTCAAAAATAATATTTACAATAGGATCAAAAACATGAAATATTTAAGGATAAATTTAACAAAATATGTGCAAGTTCTATATACTGAAAACTAGAAAACTTGATGAAAGAAATTAAAGAATATTTTTTTAAAATGAAAAGATAAACCATGTTCATGGAATAGAACATTCAATATTGTTAAGGTCAGCTCTCCCCAAACTGATCTACAGATATAATGCATTTCCAATCAAAACTCCAGCAGACTTTCTTATAGAAAATGACAAGGTGATTCTAAAATGCATATGGAAATGCAAATAACAGAGAATATATGTCTTAGTTTGCCAGAATACTGTGACAAATACCGCACAATGAGCGGGCTTAAACAACAGGAATTTATTGTCTCATGGTTTCAGAGGCTAGAAGGCTTCCTTCCTCCTGCAGTTGGCAGCATTCTGGTGCTGGCTTGCCAGCAATCCCTGGGGTTCCTTTGCTTTTCCATCACATTGCAATGTCCTCTCCTTTCTTTTCCAGGTTCCTGTTGACTTCTGGCTTCTCCCTGTGGCCTTCTCTGATCCTGACTTCCAGTTTCTTCTCTTCGGTTTCTTCTCTTTATAAGGTCTCCAGTAATCTGGATTTTAAGACCCACCCTCATTCAGCTGGGTCACACCCTAACTAAAAATAACATATTCAAGAGGTCCTATTTTTAATGGGTTTACACCCAGAGGAATGCAGACTAAAATTAAGAACATGTCTAAATTGGGATACATGACTCAATCTATCACATTCAGCACTCTGGGCCCCAGAAAGACACGTTCTTCCCACACGCAAAATACATTCACCCAACCCCAATATCCCAAAAGCCTTTAGTCATTTCAGTAACTCTAAGTCCAAAGTCTCATCAAAAGCAGTTATGGGTACAGCCTATATTGAGGGCAAAATTCCTCTCGGCCTGTGGACCTGAGAAACCTGGAAAACAAGTTATCTGCTTCCAAAATACAATGGTGGCATTGGACAGTCATTCCCATTCCAGAAGGGAGAACCTGTAAGGAAAACAGGAGTCACAGGTTCCAAACAAGTCCAAAACCAATCAGGGCAAATTCCATTGGAGCTCAAGGTCTAAAAGTCATCTTTGGATGGATGCTTTGTCCTCTGGGCCTGCTGGAGTGGCAGCCCATCCTTTCCAAGCACAGGCACAGCAGCCATGCTCTTTTGGAATGCTGGAACCTAGGCCCCACCCTTTCTGAGTACTGGAGGGCAGCCTCACTCTGCCCAAAAACTGGGGTGCAGGACCTATCCTCTCCAAGCATGGGATAGCGGCCGGACTCCTCTGGAACACCCAAGCATAGACCCCCCTCTCTCTGTGCTTTGGAGTGGCAGGTGAACTCTACCCAAACACTGGGGCAGAAACCCCATCCCTCCAATCACATGGGCAGATCTGTCCCTTCCATGTGCATGGCTGTGCCCTCTCTCTTGACCAAAGGAGATCTTTTGGGCCAGACTTCTGCTTCCATGATTCTGCCCTCGAAGTTATTTTTCCTTCAATTCACCCCTTCTCTGTCTCTTGCAGTGCAGTCTGGCAGTGCTTCTGTTCATACAGAATTCTATCTACTTTGTCTGTTTTCCACGTAGTTTAAAGGGGTACAAGCCATGAAAAAGATTTTCCACTTATCCTTCTCAGATAAAATACATTTCCACTCCTGACTTCCTCTGAAATGGCTGGCTAGATCCATGTTCTGTCTGTATTGTTTAGCCACACCCTTACAAGGAGCCTGGTTCTCTGGGAATTTTCCTCCCTGGAGCTCAGGGAGGGCCGATAGAGCTGCTTCTGGCCCTAGTCAAAGTGTGCTCTATCTGGATACGCTGAGGATTTTCCAAATCACCAACAGATTCTCTGTGCTCAACAGTTCAATCTCCAGTTTACCTCTTTTCTCTTTCATTTCACAGTAAGCAGCAAGGAGAAAACAGGCCACATCTTCCACACTTAGCTTGAAAATTTCAACAAAATAGCCAACTTTATAACTTTCAAGTTCTACCTTCTATCCAACATCAGAACACAATTTCACCAACTTCTGTTTCACTTTATTGTAACAAGGATCATCTTTCTTCCAGTTTCCAAAACACATTCAAATTTCCTTCTAAAGCCTCTCTAGAATTACCTCCAATATCCATATCGCTACCAACAGTCTCTTCAAAGAAACATAAGCTTTTCTATCAAGCACCTCACAATTCTTCCAACCTCTACCCATTACCCAATTCCAAAGCCAGAGCTATATATTTAGGTATTTGTAACAGCAACACCTCACTTTCTAATACAAAATCTGTATTAGTCAGGGTTCTCCACAGAAACAGAACCAACAGGATATAGATATAGATTCATATAAAGAGATTATAAGAATTGGCTCACACAATCATACAGAATGGCAAGTCTGAATTCTGCAGGGAAGGCCACAAGTTGGAAACTCTGAAGAAGTTGTATTCCCCAGGAGAAGCTGACAGGCAAAAAAAAAAAAAAAGGCAGAAATTCTTCTGACTTCTGAAATTCTCACGTCTTCCTTAAAGACCTCCAACTGATAGGATGAGGGAAATCTCCTCTGTTGATTGTAGGTGCAGTCAGCCACAGATGCAGTCAACTGACTACTGATATATATCTAAGAAATACCCTCACAGTAACAATCAGGCCAGTGCTTGTTTGACCAAACAACTGCACACCATAACCTAGTCAAGCTGACAAGAAATTAAACACCACAATGTACATATCAATTTTAGAAGAAAACAAAGCTGGAGAACCTGTACTACCTGATTTCAAGACTTATTATAAAGCTACAGTAATCAAGCATACTATCAGTGTAAGGACAGACATACAGAGCAATGGATCAGGAGAATACAAAAATGGACCCACACATATATGTCCACTGATTTTTTTAAGGGGTCATGGTAATTCAATAAGGATAGTTTTTTACCAAATAATGCTGGAACAAGTGGGTATCCAGGTGCAAAAAGAGTGAACCTCACCCTTACTTCACACCACCTATAAAAATTAACAAAAAAGATCACAAACATACATGTAAGAGACAAAAAAAAAAAAAAACTTTTGAAAAAAATGTAGAACAAATTTGTGACTCTGGATTTAAGATTTCTTTTATAGGACACATACAAGAAAGCATAAATTAGAAAAAAAAATGGATAAAATGGACTAACAAAATTCAGAACTTCTGCTCATCAAAAGACACCATTAAATTTAAAGTGAGACAGATTTTCTGTTTTGGGTGATGGGAAAAGTTCTGGCAATGGATTATGATGACTGAGGAACAACTTTGTGAATATAATTAACACCAGTGAGTTGTATATTTGAAAAGAGAGAAACAGGAAAATTGTAGGTTGTATGCACATTACCATACACACACCTACACACAAAAAATCCATAGAAATGTACACCACGAGTGAACCCTAATATAAACAGTGGGCTAAAGTTAATAGCATATTATAATAATACTGTTTCATCAATTTTAACCAAAGAACCACACCAGCGCAAAATATTAATAATAGGGAAAACTGTGTGAATGAGAGGGGGGTATTTGGGAACTGTATTTTCTACATGATTTTTCAGTGAGCTTATAACTGCTCAAATAAAAATTTTTAAAAAAAGAAAAAGGCAGGGAGAAATTGGGGAGAAACAATATGCAAAGCATATCTGATGGGTGATGTGTATCCAGAATATATAAAGAACCCTTATAATTCGATAAGACAAGTACCTTTTTTTAAAATGGCAAAAATAAAAAAAGGTGAATAGATCCCTCACCAAAGATGATACACGGATGATGAATAAACACATGAAAAGGTATACAACATTATTAGTCATCAGGGAAATGCAAATTAAAGCCACCACAAATACTACTACACACCTACTTGGCATGACTTAAATTGAAAAAAACTAACAAAACTAAGTGTTGGCAAGTAAATCAAGTGACTGGAACCATCATACATTGCTGGTGGGAATGCAAAATGGCACAGCCACTGTTGAAAATAGTTTGGCAGTTTCTTAATAAATTTAAATATACAGTAATCATATGATCTAGCAATCTCACTTAAGTATTTACTCAAGAGCAATGAGAAAACATCTACACAAAAACTTGTATGCAAACATTCTTAGAAGCTTTTTATTCATAATAGCTAAAAGCTGGAAACATTCCAAATGTTGATCCAACTGGTGATGAGATAAAACAATTTTCGGTTTATCCATCAATGGAATGCTTCTCAGCCATAAAAAGGAATTACTAATACTTGCAACTACATGAAAAGCATCATGGAAAGTATAAAAAAATGCAAGTTACAAAAAGCTACAGTATAATCCCATTTATATAACATTCTAGAAGAAGCAAAACTGTTGTGATAGAAAGTAGATAAGTGTTTGCCTGAGTCCAGGAGAGGGGGAGAGAATTGAATGCACAGGGGTAAGAAGAAACTTTTTGGAGTGACAAAAATGCTCTACCACTGATTATGGTGGTGTTTACATGGTATGCAGTTTTCAGAACTAATTGAATTGTACACTTACAATGGATGAATTTTTTTCAAATGTAAATTATACCCCAATAAAGCTAATTAAAAACAATATATATATATATTTTTTTTACATCTTCAAATAACTCATATAGTCCTTTATAATGCTATAAGGTTTCAGGCTGTTCCAGTTTGCTAAAGCTGCTGGATTGCAATATACCAAAAATGGATTGGCTTTTATAAAGGGGATTTATTAGGTTACAAATTTACGGTTCTAAGGCCATAAAAGTGTCCAACTAAGCCATTAACAAGTGGATACCTGCACTGAAAAAAGACCAATGGTGTCTGGAACACCTCTGTGAGCTGGGAAGGCACGTGGCTGGTGCCTGCTGGTCCTTTGCTGCCAGGATGCCTTACTTTCAGCTTCTGATTTCAGTGGCTTTCTCCTTAAGCATCTGTGGGTTCTCACTTAGCTTCTCTGGGGCAAACTCTGGGCTTCATCTTTTAGCTTAGCATCTCCAAACCTCAGCTTTTGTGTCAGCTCTCAATTCTCTTAAGTAAAATAATTAAGACCTACCTTGAATGGGCAGGGTCACATCTCCATGCAAACAATCTAATCAAAAGGTCCCACCCTCAACTGGGTGGGTCACATCTCCAGGGAAACAACCTACTCAAAAGATCATACCCACAAGAAGTCTGTACCCACAAGACTGAACTAAAAGAATATGTCTTTTCTGGGGTACGTAATAGATTCAAACCTGCACACACGCCATTGTGGTGAACATCAATTATCACCATTCCATGGCTGGGCCTGAATAACAATGTTAAAGCTTCCTCCACAATGAGGGCAAAAAAGGGGTGGCAACAATAGGCCAGAAAGAAGTTGCAAGAGACATGGAAAGGGCATAAAACAGGATAACTAAGATATAATCATACTTTTGTTAAATAGCATTGAAAAGTACACTGATAACAAGGATAAGAAAGAATAAAGTAACAGTGAAACTTAACCAACAGAAGCCACAAGATGTTACTGCTTCAATGAAAAGTATAAAATGCATATTCCTGAGAAGACACATCTGTTTCTCCCCACATCTGCACAGAGACATAAAACCACTGAATATTCTTCACTGTCAGTGTTTAAAGCTCTGGGCTCTTGTCTAGTTACGTATCTGATAACATGCACACTGGCTATCCAGAACAAATAAAGTGATCAGGGCATACTGATTTTACTAGAGTTACAAAATTAAAGGCAGGGAAGGGCGAAAGAAACTATTTTGAAAAGTAAAAAGCCAAAAAAAAAAAAAAAAAAAAAAAAAAAAAAGTGGTACCTATAAGCTAGATAAGAATTTGGAAGAACTAGTACAAGCTACTTAACCTCTCCCAGGCTTCAGTTTATTCCTCTATAATACAAACTCTATAATCCCCATGCTAATGATTTAAGAGTCTCTGTTCAGGAGTCTAATGTGTCCTGGACAAAATCTATATTCATTATTAAAACAGATTAAGATGTGTTGTTTAATGTATAGTAGGCTTAGGCTGAAAGAAAAGGAGAGTGAGAAAAAGGTTAAATAGTTAAATGTGTATCTTGATGGTTGTGGGTCCATCAGAAATGACAACAGAACCACATCCTATCAATCATCAAAATCAGGGCAGCCATGTTTGAAAGCAGCTATTTTAGAAATGGGAAACTTTACGCCTACAACAGTACCTGTCACTACCAGATTAATCCATTTGTCACAATCTGTAGCAACTTGGAAAAAGGTAGTGCTGCCAACAATAACGCCCACCACAGAGAGCAACTACAGCCACTAACTTACTTACCTATTCTAGAAGGCATTATTATATGCTTTTCTTATTAGCAGAGGCACTTCCCGGTCATATAGGACACACATACAGATGTGAGGTCCCTCTCATTTATCCTCAAATATTTGAGCACCTAATAAGGGCCACAGACTGTGCTACCTTAGGTGCACAGAAATGAATCAACTGATCATCACAGCCCTCATGGAGTTCTCAAATCTATTAAGAGAGTTCTCAAATCTATTAATTCATTATTAAAACAGATTAAGAAGTGTTGTTTAATGTATAGTAGGCTTAGGCTGAAAGAAAAGGAGAGTGAGAAAAAGGTTAAATAGTTAAATGTGTATCTTGATGGTTGTGGGTCCATCAGAAATGACAACAGAACCACATCCTATCAATCATCAAAATCAGGGCAGCCATGATTACATGGCTAATTACAAAACAGTGATAATATTTCTAGAGATACTTACCAAGTAGAAAGGGGAAAAGTGTCACAGAAGTAGTGCTCTCTGACCTAAAAAGTTAGTAGTCAAGGATTAAACTCTTTCCCCAAATATTAATTTATGTTTTAAGTCAGACTTTATACAGAATTCTACAGGCCCAGTTCATGCCCTAAACCTTTTGCTTGTTCTGCATTATTTAGGTCCCTTCATATTCAAAAGAACAGACTTCTTAAACACACACACACACACACACACACACACACACACACACACACACACACACACACACACACACACACACAACTCTAAGTGATGAAGTCAGGACAACCCGAAGACCTGGAGGCTATGGGGGCTGGCCATGAAAAGTTCACTGAATTCCAGAGACTATTCCTCATCCTAAAGAAGCTTCATCTAACTTTCAATCTGTAAGAAGCATTTTTTTTAAAAGCCAAGTTTACATCTTTTCTGTCGTTTAAGGGAAAAAACAAAAACAAAAACAAAAAAAAACACCATAATACAGAATTTGTCACATCCAGTTAGGCACTGTTCCTTAATATTGTCATAACACTTCCAGAATGATTTTAAAGATGTAGATATTTGAAATGCTGTTTTTAAATATGATGTGCATGCAAGTGAACTAAGTTTTCTTAAACTTTCTATTGTTTTTTTTTTCCTGGTATATCTTTGAAAATGTCAATTACTGAAAATGAGTCATCACATTGATTTACATGTATCTTGTTTATTACCATGTGGCCTCAACAAAGCAGAACAAATAAGAAAGTAAAAAGTGTTTTGTTTTGTTTATGATTTGAGTAATAATGGGTACTTCTGAGGCATTTGTTTTGTTTTCATAATAAAAAGAAAAAGAGAGAGAGAGAACAAATTTCTGAAAGCGATACAGTGAAAGTCACCTGAGAGAGCCAAGTCAATTCTTAGTATCCCAGTGTTCTTGAAAATAGCAAAGCTATATTCTTAAATGCCAAGCTACAAATCATAATCAATTTTACCAAAAGTTAATTTTATTTCATAGCCCATTTCAAAGACTCATTAATGCTCATCTACTACTAGAGATTAAAAGAGCCCAAACTTACATGATGACTTCTAAATCCACAAAAACAGTCATAAGCCAGTGTGATTTTCAAATCTAAAAATATAATTCTCAAAGAGCTGGGATTTTTACCACACTTAAAGGGGCATCAGCCATAAGAGCTACTGTTGAGGCTAATTTAAACATGTAATGCGAATTGTGAGCAAAGTTGGAAAAATGAGAAGGCAGAGACAGGACTCCCAATTTCAGTCTCTTTGCAGCCTTAATACATCTCCAGGAACAACTCAAAACTTCCTTCACCCTGAAAAATACAAGAAAGCTTTTCCAACATGGTCTCATTATTACACATACACCTGAGACAGACTTCAAAAACCACCTACCTGCACAATATTTTGAGAGCAAATAATCATAAATAGGCTCTCCATCTGGTTACAAAAAGTGAACAATTGTTGGCTGTTTCTATACAGTCTAAGCCATGAAAACAATATTGTTTTGGTTTTTTGTTATCTCACAAATTATTCTGAAACAGAAATACAGGAAAAAAAAAATGTAAATTTGAGTCCTGAAGATATTAGAAAGCAGGCATCAAAAATGTCTTCCCCAGCTCTGCTGCAGTAAAAACTTAAGTCAATAACTTGGATGAAGACAGAAAAGGCATGCTGACCAAACCTGCTGGATCTAATGGGTAACAGATTAGATAACAAACCCCACATCCAAAAACATTATATGCTAGAATCAGGCCCTGAAACTGTTTATTCATATATTTATTTATTCATGCATTCACCAAAGTTTAATAAGCAGCTATCACTAGACATACTGTGTTAGGTGCTACAGACAGAAAGAATAATAAAAATGTAGTCTTTTGCCCTCAATGTATATACATTCTAGGGGGAACAGATATTTTTTTAAATCCCCAAATAAGCAGGATTATATATCTTAGTAATGAAAGTAGAGAGTACAGGAAGACAAAAGGGAGTGGTCAATTTTACCTGGGAAGGAAAGGATGGTCACAAAAGGTTTCACAGAGAAGGTGTGCTTGAGCTGAATCTTAGAAGTTAAAAAAATGCCTGACAATATATTAGGGATGAGAGAAAGAGGGGTCATTAGAAACAGGGAAAATCATGTGCCTATTCCTATAAAGGCATAAATAACTAATAGCTATTAAGGGAAAAAGTGCCATTCAGTAAGGTAGAATACAGATGTGCTGCTTTGAATCTGTTATGTATCCCATAAAAGACTATGTTCTTTTAATTCACTCTCGTGAGGGCAGATCTATGTGGGTGGGATCTTTTGATTAGATTACTTCCATGGAGATGGGACACCGCCTATTCAAGGTGGGTCTTAATTAGTCTACTGGAGTCCTTAAGAGAGCTCAGGGAGAGAGAGAGAGAGAGAGAGAGCTCAGAGTCAGTAAAGACCAAGACACCTGGAGATGCAGACAGAAAGATGTTTGGAGATGCTAAGCTAAGAGATGAAGCCCCAAGAGTGCCCAAGAGAAGCTAAGTGAGAACCCACAGCCACTTATAGAGAAAGCCACTGGAATCAGAAACTGAAAGCAATGCAACCCGGGAGCAAAGGACCAGCAGATGCCAGCCACGTCTTCCCAGCTGACAGAGGTGTTCCAGACACCATCAGCCTTTCTTCAGTGAAGCTATCCTCTTCTTGATGCCTTAGTTTGGACACTTTAATGGCCTTAGAGCTATAAATGTGTAACCTAATAAATTGCAAACCAGAACAACAGGGTCAAACGGGGACACTGTTTTTAAAAAGAAAAAAAGCTCCAGGAGTAGGCAAGACAAAAGTCACAATCATTTATTAAGAATCTAGTATGTATGTAGTACTGACCATATACAAGGTACAGAATTAGGATCAACTACATCAAATAGAGGCAGGAAAGATGTAGTATAGCAGAAACACTTGCAAAATGCACAAGTTTTGGTTTATATTAAACTCGGATAGTCAAAAGCGTGAAATAGCTACCAAATACACTTATCCCATCCACATCACAGGGGTTAGGGGTACGGCACGCCCACGATCTGGAAAAGCCACATAAAAATTTTTGGCCTCCCTTCATACCAGAGAAGTCTGAATTTTTTCTTCTTCTTTTATGTGGTGTTTACAGTACTTTACTGTAAAATGTGGGTTAAGTATTTGGTCATCAGCTAGATGTAGGTCAATGTTAAGTAAAAATACTGTATGAAAAAGAAATTTTAAAATACAAAATAAATATGAAAATTAAAAAAGAAACTGTATAGTTAATGGTATTAAAAGTTAAAATTTGTTGATATTATACAATACTATATATGCATTTTTTAAATGCATTTCTGAGTTTCTAAACTTTTTTCTGTGTATCATCTGCAGCTTCCACAAAATTCCCCAAAAAGTCCCATTTAATTTCTTATGCCGACCCATGATATATCGAAACCACGATGGGGAAAGTCGTGATATAGAAGGGATAACTGTAGTTGGTATACACGAATAGATGTATAGTGTTCAAAGAAAGTGACGGGTGATTCCAAACCACTTTTTATTCAATAGACCTAGAACATAATGGTCTGTTCTGGGAACTCCATCAAGATAATACGCAAAATGAAACAGGTTGGAAACAAAGTGAAGGGGATGATAAGAGAACTGAAAACTATATTTTAAAAGTAACCACTGATGAAATTAGAGAGGTTTAACCTGAAGAAAAGATAATCCAAGGACCTTTCAGTTTCTCTCAACTCCAAGATTCTATAGCTTAACAACTGAACTGAAAAAAAAATTTTAAAACCCATTTCTAACATTTCAGAAGTTTTACTCAAGTCATCACTCTTACCAATAAAATACTGTACACTTATTATGATGAGTAAGGTGCAATACTAGACAGAAAGGGTGAAAAGAGGGATTAGACACTGAATCCTTTAAAGGATTCAAAAGGACTAAAATCTCAATATTTGCTTTCAAAGGTTTCTGGTCTGCCTACTAGTGCACAGAAGACAGATTCATACATAGATGTATCAAAGTTTAAAAGTAATAAATGACTAAAGATCAAAGATAATTCAAGTAGGTTTAGGAGAAAAACTATAGTTAGTCACTCAGTTTTATCATTATTCTTGATGTAAACTGATACAGGAAGAAAAAGGGATTGGGTAAGCAATTGAAAAATCTGAGCCTACATGATATAAATTTGTTAAAGAGCACTGGCTTAGCATCAGATTGCCTAAAGTGATTAAATTTCTATTTACACCACTTCCTAGATGTATAATCTTGGGCAACCACCTATACTTCTGAGCCTCACTGTTCTCTCCTGTAAAATTAGATAAATAAGAATCTACCAGTTTTAACTCCCTCTTTGAAATTAAGTTTTAAACAGAATGACACAAAAATGCATAAAATTATAAATGATCTAGAATAACTGGCTATGATGAAACCAAAAGGAAAAAACATTTTGTGGAAGGCTTGTCATACACAGATTCTTTTATGTTTCCAAAATTCCTAAGAAGTAGAAATTATCCCTATTATTCAAGAAAATGGACATCAGGGCTTAAAGAACTTGTCTAAGGACATCTGCTCAAAAATGGTAGACTTTGGAGTCAATCTGACTTCAAAACTCTTTTTAATTGTTAGCTTTTGCTATTGTTTTTTTGTTTTGTTTTGTTTTGTTTTTTTGTTTTTTGTTTTTTAGCACTAGACTATACTACCTTCCAAATCTGTAACTGGATTTCTTACCTCTGTTTACAATACATACTGGTACGCACGTATGGATGGGCACACGCACAAGAGGGACGAGTAAGAGTGATGGATGAAACACTTAGGAACAGGAAAGTCACAGGATTGATAAAGTGGAATGGACAGAGGTTTTAGCACTGGGGCAGGGGACTAGAGCCCCCATACTATGCCAGACTTTAATCCTTTATGCTGGGTCACAGATGCTGTTTGGGAAGAGGAAGGTAATTGTAGGGAAGGTCCAAAGGCAGCTAGGGCAAGGCAGAGTGGGGCATAGGGGCTTGGCGAAGTATATTAAAATTTTAACAATTATTATGACCTCACAAGTCTATACTAGCTGAGCATCAGCCTGGGTATGAGAACACAAGCATGGATTTCTTAAAAGGTTAAGATCAAATTCACAGGAATCTGCCCTCTGCATTTCAACCAAGGCACAATTAACAGCAACTCATTGTCAAGTGACTCTCAGCACTGCAACCAGCAATGTCATATAGAAGAGAAAAACCAAAGACCCAACAAAAGCCTCCCAAGAGGTTGCTCTCTGCCAAAGCTGCCTCAATAGGACTTACTGCCTTTGAAGTAGACAATCTAGCTCAAATGAATCAGTCCCCCTTTTGCCCTTTCTCAGAAACAAGAGAGTAGCAGGAAAGGAAAAGAATAAAGACAGGAGGGAAACCAGCACACACAAAAAGATCTTATGTTCACTACAGACCTCCAAAAGAAACCAGCACTGGCGTATTTTGAAAAAAACCACCATATTCTACCATTTTGTGCAATTTGGTCTTGGATGCAACTTAATCTGATTCTCATAAATGTGAATCTGTAAAACCCAGAAAGAAACTCTACAGGCATTACTATCAGTTGGGCTTTGTTAAGACCATTTGAGGAGAGGCAGGAAAATCAAGTCTGAATTCTTTCTAGGCTCAATGCTCAGCACCCTTTTTGTTATTATTATTATTGTAAACACTGTTGAACTGTAACGATTTCTACTTACGTCATTAAATTAAGGAAACGGGTGCCCTTATTTCTTCAAATATTTTTTATGCCCCCTCCCTTTCTCCTCTCTTTCTCCATTTACTTATATATTATGTACCATTTGAAATTGCTCACAGGTATCTGAAGCTCTGTTCATGTCTGTTTCAGTCTCTTTCCTCTCTATTCTTCATATTAGATCCTACTTATTGATCTTCCATCAAATTCAGTTATTCTTTTCTCTGTCATCTCTGTGCTGCTGTTAAGCTTATCTTGTAAAATTTTTATTTTGGATAATGCTTTTCTTCATCTATAGTTTCTATTTCTCTGATGAGAATTAATACCTTTTCATTCATTACTAGCCGATTTTCCTGTACATAAGTGAGTGTAGGAATAACAGCTGCTTTAAAATCATTATCTGCTAAATCCAACATCTGGGATATTTGGGGTCAATTTCTGTTGATTAGTTTTTCTCTTGAGAATAAACATCATTTCCCTGTTTCTTCATATTTTGAGTAATGATGAACTGTATTCTGAAGACTGTGGTGATTCTGGATTTTTCTACTGCTCCAAAGAGTCTTGAGTTTTTGTTTTCGCAGGCATTTAACTTAACTGAACTTATATGGCAAACTCTGTCTCTTGGATGGCAGCTCCAATCTCAGTTCAAATTAAGCCTTAGCTTGGTTGCTCCATTCATGTATGGTTCAAGAGAATTTATACACAGAATTTGGGGCATGTCCTATCTGGGCTCTCTCCTTTCCAGTGACTATAATGATTACTTCCCTGAACTCTGTCTTCCGGTTATACACGCTATAAACACAGTGGGTTTTCTATGGAGTTTCACCTGCCCCACATGATGCAGATAAGGTCTGCAAGCTAAAAGCCAAGAAAAATAGCAAACAGGATTGCCTGTTCCCTTCTTCCACTGCCTCCCAGAATCCAATGCTGTTGGCTGGCTCTCCAGAGTCTTCTTATAATTTTTTGTATTTTATCTAGAATTGACAGTTGGTAAATCATGACGCAGTAAGTGAACCTGGTATTTACACCACATTTACAATGGAATGCAGTTTAACAAAAAGAGGGAGGAAAATCAATCATTTTATTTCATTTATTGAATTTTTGTAAAATGTTTGTTTAGATTTCTTTATAGGAAGGGGAAGGACATACCTTTAAAGAAGCACTGAGTAAATATAAGCTCCCAATATCCTAGATTTCTTACACAAACTTCTCTACAAAGGAATTCAGATACCATGCCACCCTACTTTAAAGTTGTCATGTATAAATGACATAACATCACATTTGAAGCAACAAACCATCAAGATCCACCAAAGTTAAAGAAAATGGGAAAAGTAAGAAAACAAAGTTAACAGGAAAGAAGGAGACAGAAAAACTATTTAAAAAGTAAAGATAGTAACCCAAAATGTAGTTTAGGGGATTTAGTATGTGGCAAAGACCCTGAAAAAGTCACTTACATGGATACATGTCACTATACTGATTAATTTGTATGCTCAAACTTGAGGGTCAACTTTCTGCTAGCACAGTGCTAGGTGCTAAGGACACAGATGACAAGTCATCCCTGTCCTCACAGGGCTTAAAATCTAGCGGGGGAAAAAAAGACAAGAAATCAGACATAAAATAAAATAAAATGTAAGATAAATGTTGGTATATAAGTTTTCTGTTGCTACTATAACAAATTACCACAAATTTAGTGGCTTAAAACAACATTTATTATTTTACAGTTCTATGAGTAAGAAGTTCAACACAGATCTGTCTCACTAGGCTAAAATCAAGATGTTGGAAGGGCTGAGTTTCTTTGTGAAAGCTTTAGGGGAGAATCTGTTTCCCTGCTGTGCCGGTTTGAATGTATTATGTCCCCCAGAAAAAGCCATATTCTTTGATGCAATCTTGTGGGGCAAGCATAATAGTGGGGATTAAGTTGGACCATTTGGATTAGGTTGTTTGCATGGAGATGTGCCCCACCCAGCTGTGGGTGGTGACTTTGGTGGGATACTCCCATGGAGGTGTGACCCCACCCATTCAGGGTGGGCCTTGATCAGTGGAGCCATATAAAAATGCTGACTCAAAGAGACTGGAGGGAGTGCAGCTGTGAGTGACGTTTTTAAGAGGAGCAAGCTTGCTAGAGAGGAACATCCCGGGAGAAAGCCATTTTGAAACCAGAACTTTGGAGCAGACGCCAGCCATGTGCCTTCGCAGCTAACAGAGGTTTTCCGGACGCCATTGGCCATCTCCAGTGAAGGTACCCGATTACTGATGTGTTACCTTGGACGTTTTGTGGCCTTAAGACTGTAACTGTGTAGTGAAATAAACCCCCGTTTTATAAAAGCCTATCCATCTCTGGTGTTTTGCATTCTCCAGCATTAGCAAACTAAAACACCTGCCTTTTCCAGCTTTTAGAGGCCACCCACATTCTTTGGCTGTGGCCCCTTCCTCCATTTTCAAAGCCAGCAATGTTGACTCTCTCTCTGATTCTTCTTCAGTCATCATATCTCTTCTCTCTGACCACAGCCAGGAAAGGTTTTCTACTTTTCAGGACATGTCTGATTAGACTGGCCCATCTGGATAATCCAGGATAATCTTCCCATCTCAAAGTCCTTACCCTTAATCACATCTGCAAAATTCCCTTTGCCATAAAAGGTAAAATATTCATAGGTTCTAGGGATGAGGCATGGACATCTAGGGGGGGTGGGGGGGTGGGGGAGTGGGAGTATTATTCTGTCTGCCTTAGGAAGTTATATAAAAGGTTCAATAAATATGAAGGAAAAGAGGTATTTCTGGTGGGTGTAGGGTATTGGGGAGACAAGGTTCATGAACAGTGTCACACAAGAGAACTTCAGCTACATCTTGAAAGAATTCATCACAATGATGGGGTAAATTCACAAGGAACTATGCGGGGCTATGTACTTCCCAGACAAAACAAACATTATATACAAATGCATGTGCACATAGAATTTTGTAAAAAAATTCAGAAAATTGCAGAAATCTGGTAGCAAAAGTTTGGTGAATATGTGACAGTAGCAGAAGCTAAGCCTTGAAAGGTATGAAGAAACACTTATAGGCTGTGTTAATGAATTTCAACTTTATTCTAGAGGCAACTGAAAGCTACTGAAAGTCTGTACATTTTAAAATAATATGACAAGTATATATATTCTTAGTATATGGTTCCAAAATGCCATTAACAAAATAAGTGACTCAGCCCAGAATGTTTTTAAAATTGCAAATTAAAATATTTAAGAAAATGTGTTTGCCAGTTCATGTGGTGACTTTACCAGCTTCTATGCCATATCTCCATTTATAAAAAATAAACTTCAATTCTACTTTAGAGTAAGGAGTATTTTTACATGTTAATAGGTGTTTTTATAACAAAAGGTAGCTTAAATTACAATATGATTTCAGTAGGAATGATGAGCTCAAACACTACTTCTAACAGTTAACAGAGAGAGGGAAAAAAGCTATTAACTTTTGAGATAAATGCTTAGCTCATTCATTTTCAGCCTTTCTTTGGATTTTCCAATATGTGCATTAATTCATTTTGTTAACAGAATACAAGAAAAAATGAATGATTGTCTCAATAACCTCAGAAAAAGGTGTTTTATAAAATTAAACATCCGTTCATTACAAAAAAAAAAAACCTGAAAGATGATACATGTGTGAGTAGGAAGTTGGGAGGCTATCCCAACTGTCCAGGCAAAAGTTACTAAGAGCCTAAATAAGGACAATGATGATAGGGATGGAGAGGAGAGACCAGATTTGAAAAACATTTGATGCAAAAATCCTAAACAAAATTCTTGCAAATCGAATCCAAAGGCACATTAAAAGAATTCTACACCATGACCAAGTGGGGTTCATTCCTGGCATGCAAGGGTGGTTCAACATAAGAAAATCACTTAATGTAATTCAACACTTTAAAACACTGAAAGGGAAAAATCAAATGATCATCTCATTAGACACTGAAAAAGCATTCGACAACACTGAACATCCATTTTGATAAAAACACTTCAAAAGATAGAAATTGAAGGAACCTTCCTCAATATAATAAAGGGCATATATGAAAAACCCACAGCCAGCATAGTATTCAACAGTGAGGCGCTGAAGCCTTCCCCCTAAGATCAGGAACAAGACAAGGATGCCAATTGTCACCTCCATTATTCAACACTGTGCTAGAAGTTCCAGCCAGAGCAATTTGCCAAGACAAAGATATAAAAGGCATCCAAATTGTAAAGGAAGAAATAAAAATGTCATCATTTGCAGATGATATGATCTTATATTCGGAAAATCCTAAGAATCTGACTACAAAGCTACTTGAGCTAATAAACAAATTCAGGAGTGTGGCAGGATATAAGATTAATGCACATAAATCAGTAATGGTCCTATACACTAGTAATGACCTAACTGAAGAGGCAATCCAAAAAAAAAAAAAAAAAAAAATCCATTCACAGTAGCAACTAAAAAAATCAAGTACCTAGGAATAAACTTATCGAAGGACGTAAAAGACCTCTACAAAGAAAACTACAAAATTTTACTGAAAGAAATAAAAAAGGACCTAAATAGGGGGAAAAATATTCCATGCTCATGCATAGGAAGACTAAACATTGTTAAGATGCCAATTCTACAGATTCAAAGCAATTCCAATCAAAATTCAAATGACCTACTTTGCAGACTTGGGAAAGCAAGTTATCAAACTTATTTGGAAGGGAAAAGGGCCGTGAATTGCCAAAAACATCCTAAAAATGAAGAACCAAGTGGGAAGACTTACACTTCCAGGCTTTGAAGCTCATTATAAAGCTACAGTGTTCAAAATGGCATGGTACTGGCACAAAGATAAACATATTGATCAGTGGAATCGGACTGAGAATTCAGAAATAAACCCCCAGATTTACAGCTGACTGATTTTTGATAAGGCCCCCAAATTCACTGAACTGGGACAGGACACTCACTTCAACAAATGGGGCTGGGAGAACTGGATATCCATATCCAAAAGAATGAAAGAGGACCCCTACCTCACACCCTATACAAAAATTAACTCAAAGTGGATCAAAGACCTCAGTATAAGAGACAGTACCATAGAACTTCTAAAAGATAATGTAGGGAAACATCTTCAAGACCAAGTATTAGGAGGTTGCTTCTTAGACCTTATACCCAAAGCACAAGCAACAAAAGAAAAAATAGATAAATAGAAAAAAATAGATAAATGGGCAAAAGTTATGAAGACATTTTCCTGAAGAGGAAATACAAATGGCTAAAAAAAAAAATGTTCATCTTCACTAGCTATTAGGGAGATGCAAATCAAAACCACAATGAGATATCATCTCACACCAATAAGAATGGCTGCCATTAAACCAACAGGAAACTACAAATGCTGGAGAAGACTGGAGAAATTGGAACTCATATTCATTGCTGGTGGGACTGTATAATAGTACAGCCCTCTGGAGGACAGTTTGGCAGTTCCTCAGAAAACTAGATATCGAATTATCCTAAGATCCGGCAATTGCACTTCTTGGTATATACCCAGAAGATCTGAAAACAGTGACATGAACAGATATTTGCACACCGAGGTTCACAGCAGCATTGTTCACAACTGCCAAGAGATGGAAACAATCCAAATGTCCTTCAACAGATGAGTGGATATACAAAATGTGGTATGGTATATACACAGAACGGAATACTACACAGCAGTAAGAAGGAATGAGGTCATGAAACATATGACAACACAGATGAACCTTGAAGATATAATGCTGAGTGAAATAAGCCAGACACAAAACAAGAGATACTGTATGTTACCACTTTAATGTAGAATATAGGAGATCTAGAGATAGACAGAAGCTAGTGTATGGGGAACGATTATCTAATATGTACAGATATGATAATGAGGGTGATCTTAATGGTATAGGAATGGTCAGGCATGACTATGGTTCATTAATGGGATTATAAGTATCAGTGATGCAATAAAAGCAAACATGTTTGTAAATGGTTGTTTAAAGGCATGTACCCACAGAGTAGCACCACATACTTAAATAAGTGTTAGCATGATATATTTACAAAGTATGACACTGGTGTAGAGGGTTAACAACACAGTGGTATGGAAAAGCTACCCATTACACATTAAAGACTATATTTAATAGGAATATCTTACCAACTCTACACTAATACTAGGGATGAATAATTAGCAGCTGATAAGAGCTCTGGGATGCATTATGTTAATAATTGTTTAAAGTTGAGAGCAATGACAATTGTACAACTAAGTGAAGATAATGTAAGAAACTAACCATCTTGGGATAAAATACATATTAAGTGAAGTTAGGAACCCACTAACTTAATAAATCAAGCCCTCAACTGGAAGCTTACTCTTGTGAAATTTAGGGTTGAAAATAGGAGGCTGAGCCCTCCTATAATTATGCCTAAGAGGCACCTCCAGGGAACCTCTTTTGTTGCTCAGATGTGGCCTTTCTCTCTCTTAAGCCCAACTCAGCAAATAACCTCTTCTCCATGAGGGAAATGACTCTCAGGGGAATGAATCTCCCTGGCAATGTGGGACATGACTCCCAGGAGTGAGCCTGGCCTTGGCAGCAATGGACTGAAAATGCCTACCTGACCAAAACGGGGAAAAAAGAAAGATAACAAGCTGCATCCACAGTGACTAAGAGATCCCAAGTAAGAGTCCAGAAGCTATCCGGGAGGTTTCTCTTATGCACACTCCAGCTAAACATCCCAAATGGCCACAGTATGCCATGCCGTTACCAAAAGAAGTTACCAAATACCCAGGTCCCTACCTGAGTTTCTATAAAAGATTCACTCACTAAGTTTTATCTTTCAAAAGCTTAAATCCACTAGAGTGTTCCTATACCAGACAAGTCCTAAAACCCAGAGGCAATAACCTCTTTAAGAACAACAATCAGATGCAGCCCTCTTCCGCATACTGTCGACACCTCCTTTAATATGAACAAATTACGGTGCTCACTGCCTAGACACCCCTGAAAATGGAGAAAGAGAAGGGGTAGCACCAAACAAGATAAGATTTAACAAAGGTCTACGAATACTGAAACTTTATATAATTACATATATATTTTTGGATGCTGGGGTGTTGGAATGGCTAGAAGGAGATAAATGACATGGTGGAACTGAAGCCTATAGCAATCTTTGGGATTTGCTCTATAGCTGCTCATTGAATTGTGCCTTGAAGGTCTTCACCTTTCTGTATATACCTTATATTGCATAACAGGGAAGGGACTGAGACTGTGGAACTGCAACCTGTAATAATTTTTGAAATTACCTTTATAACCGCTTGTTGAGCTGTACATCGAGAGTTGACACATTCCTGAATGTATATTTTACAGTAATGGAAATGGCTGTAGTTGTGGAACTGTGACCCATGACATTCTCTGAAATTTGCTCTCTAACAACTGAAAATTGTACTTTGAAAGTTATCACTGTCATATATCTGCGTTAAAGTTCACAAAAAAAAAAAAAAAAAAAACTAACAAAAAAATACTCGATTTAAGGTCCACTTCCCCAACATCCTCAGCATATGCTATTCTCCAACTCCATTTCTGTCATCATTACAGAATTACAGTTATTTCTACCCAAGCCACAAAAATCTGTTATCTTACGCATATTAGAATGCTACTACCATGACCTCTAAATTGCACAGAGTTCACATATTCATTCAACTAGTAATTACAGAGTTTTACTACATACCAAGTGCTATAGATACAATGATGAGTCCTTGGAGGACTGTGCCCTCAAAAGACTCGCAATCCGATGAGTAACAAAATCAAATAACCACACAAATAAAGAAAATGTAACTAGGACAAACAATACACAGGTGAGGTATATGGTATTATGAGAACACGTAACAGGGAGATTGTACCTGGTTAGGAAAGTTAAGGAAAAGCTTCCCTGAGGAAATGAATATTTGGGCTGAGAGCTGAGAAAAAAATAAAAGCTAAAGAGAATAACAAAGAATCCTCCTGGTACCAAGATCCTATAGCAGAAGAGAGTAAGTGAATGTAAGGTGTTAAAAACAATTCAGGCTAAAGCAAAGGGAACAAGAGGGAACACTGCGTGAAGTAGGGCTGGAGAAAAGTGTAGGAGCAGATTTAGGGCCTACTAGGCCCCATCAAGTATTTTGATCTTTAAGAACAAGGTTCATGATCCAATCTTGATTATAAAAGATCCCTTGGTATAGCATGGACAACAGAGTGAAAGAAGACAGGAAGTGGTTATAAAAATTCCAGATAGCAGGCTGTGGCAGGAGTTCAGACAGGAGGGAATAGCTAGGGGCTAGGGTTGCAGTTATGGAGGTAGAAAGAAAGGGGTAGACAATAAATACTTAGGATGTTAAGATAAGCAAGATTTGTGGATAAATGTAATAAATATGGAGAATAATAAGAAGTATCTAGATTTCTACCTTGCATAACAAGATTGATACAGAGGTCACTGATTAAGAGAGTAGAAGGAAGAGGATCATGAAGTCGTGGGTACCTTTTTCAGTTCTATGAGGATAGAGAACTTTAATTAGAGTCACACAGTAGAACTCAAATACTAACTAATTGACAGGTGAAACATAGTGGTAAGAGCCCTACTTAAATGATTTCAGACTTCCCTGGGAAAAAGAAAGGAATTTTCATAGAAACTACTCTAATAATTAACTAAAGATGAGTGGCTGTCAAACATCCCAGTGTGGAAAGGCATAATTCATAAAGGCACAAAGCCAAAATATCAAGTATACTGCTCTCAAAACATGAGAGAACTGTCAAGTGTTACATGTTAATTTCTGCTTCCAGCCTGTACCTTTTCCAAAACATCTTCTTTCTTGCACCAAATAACCAAGCTACTATGACATCCTCTAATAAAAATTTTAAAGCACCAATTATTTTAATGTTTAAATGTCTTTCCTTGTCTTCTATACTTATTGCTAGGATATACTTACCTTTTGAAATCTGTTTCAAGGAATGACATCGTCAAAGCTAAAAAGAAATGTTGATAACGTAAGCCCAACCCCCCTTATTTTATAGAAAAGGAAAAAAAGACCCTAAGAGGCAACTTATTCAGTGGTGGAACTGAATAGGACTCAAACCCATTACCACTACACCTACAGGTATGTACATGGAAACAAGCATGCACGCGGCAAGAGACCCATATGTACACACAGCCAGGACAGGCCAAGGCAGGTATTCCAACATAAAATATTACTTCATTTATTTGGCATCTCCTGAAAATGTCTTTAGCCATAATTACAGCAGCTGGTTGAAGGAGGACTGGAAATATTCTGTTCAATGAATTGTAGCTCATCTTCAAGTCCCAGTACAGTTCAAGTAGGACACTCACAGCAGCATCCACAGAGATGAGTAGAATGTGATAAAAAGACAAGGAAGCAAAAGGCACAAATCTATTGCCATGGCTCCACTTCCTACCTCTTCTACAAAGGTACACAAAGTTGACCCAGCTCCCCCCAAGCCAGAGCAAGGAAAAGAGAAATGCAAATCAATTTTTGCTCATTGGTGTTAAAGTTATTGGTAACAAAGAGAAAGCATTTGGGAAGTTTTAACTCTGAGTTTTATTAGGCTCTGAATATATGAAATTACTATCTGGAGTCATTTAGAATGGGTAACAGAGTCTGTGATAATAGCTAATAACTATAACTGGTAGAGTTTACCACATACCAGGCTCTGTTATAAGGGCTTTATACTTCAATCATTTACTCCTCACAATAAACATAAAGATTATCTCCACTTTACAGAAGAAGAAATGGAGCAACAGTGAGACTGAACACATTATCCAAGGTCATACAGTGGAGAGCTGGTAACATGTAAGGTTTAGAACCCAGCCAGGTGGGATCTACAATCCATGCTCTTAATCACCATGCCATACTGCCTCTCACAGTATGTATGATGAAACTCAGATGTTGATGCTGTCTATAAGAGGACACCATTTATCTACAATCAATTGATAGATTTTAAATTAAATCCTCCTCATCAGAGCTCAGTGTTTTGGGTGGGGCTGAGAAAAGTAGGGAGGAAGAAAAGGCATGTTTGCCCAGCCAGATAACCTAGGCAATTTAACTCTGGATTGCCCCTACATCCATCAAATATCTTCACTCCATCCCCTCAGTTTCAACTATAATTTTACATGCAGATTGCTCTCCATATTGACTCTCTAGCACTAACTTCTTTCCTGTGCTCCACACTCTCATTGCCAAATACCTACTAGACACTTCCCCATGGATGGTCTGCACCAGGCATTGCCTACTCCCAAATCCAGCCCCTCATTCTCTGAACTTCATTCTCATTACTGGTGTCAGCTCAAGCTCCCATGCAACTACTGTTTCCCCCTCCTTCATCTCCTATGTTGTGTCTCAATAAATTCTATTTATTTAACCTCAACATCATCTCCTTACCCATCCCTGCTCTTCTCATCCTCTCACTTGGACCATAGCTCAACACACCTCATAAATAAATTCCAGTTATAGTAGTAAAATATACAAAAAGAAATGAAACCTTCAAAAACAAAAACAATATATCCAAAGCTTATCTCCAAATGTATTTTGTTTTGGAGTGGTTCAGGTTAACTCATTTCAATTGGTTTGAGAAAAGATGATTATTACAAACAGTTAATGGAGCCCACAGTGGCAAATACTGATGGTCACTGTTTTTTGTAAATAGTTTTCTTGGAACACAGCTACATCCATCTGGAAGTCCATGTCTGCTCGTGAGCTATTACTGCAGAGGTGAGTAGCTACAACAGTTACAACAGTGAACCTATGACTCTGGAAGCCCCAAGAATTCCTCCCTTCCTCCATCCTCCACATTAACCTAACGTTCAACTCCTCAAAATCTAGATATGAATCATGTGTCATCCTCTGATCAAATCCTTCAAAGGACTCCTTTTTTTTTCCTCAATAAGGCCACCCTCACTAGCCCCAAATTAATATTTCTATATTTTTCTGCTGCCACTGCAACTCTAGCAATACCAGGCTACTCTCCAACCATGGCACTCCTACAACTAAGTCAAAATAAATAGAAAGGAACTTCAGGTTCAATGGCATTCAATGAGAAAACTATGAATAATTTTTTGTTATTCCCATCCCCACCACAACTCAATTAATTAACTTAATTTGATTATAGGCTGATCTGTTTTATAGTTAGTTGACTGTATCTTTCTCTCCAAGTCAATCTACAAGAAAGTATTCACACAGTAAAGATAAATCGCACTGCCATGGGAGCCCCAAGGAAGATGTAATTGACTGCTCAGTATATACCGCTATATAAAAAAATTCCATAATATGACAAGTAGATAAGAAAATACAATTAAGAAAATACTTTCAAGAAACAGAATATTCTAAACAACTAAATTTTCTGGTTAGATTACTAAAAATCCTAAGATGGATGAGTTTACTTGTCTGTTTCCAGGATTAGAACACAGTCAGTTTTTTCTGAGCTAACAATGCTCAGGGATGGCATCATCAGAGCCCTTAACTCTATTGTAAGCTCTAGACATGTGGCTTTAGAAAGGAAATTGAGGTGCCATGTTATTCATCATTTTCTTTAGTACTGGAGGGGCCTCAAAATACATATATATACACATATATAAATATATATATATATATATATATATATATACACACACACACACACACATATATATATATATATACACACACACACACACATGGTGCTAACTGAATATTCATTAGATTTATCTAGTGACTTTAAAAAAATCTAGCACCCAGGAAGTTTCATTCCAGAGAACTGTTCTGACAAGAAGATAAGAAAATACAATTAAGAAAATACTTTCAAGAAATAGAATATTCTAAACAACTAAATTTTCTGGTTAGATTACTAAAAATCCTAAAATGGATGAGTTTACTTGTCTGTCTCCAGGATTAGAGGGAAAATAAGGCAATAGTTATGGTATTATATACTTTAAGAGAAAACAAGACTTTAAATGGAAAAACAACATGTGTGATGCTGTGCAACGTCTCTCTACCTTAATTTCCTCAGTTGCAGAACAGTTTTCAGAACAGCTATGATTATTATACCATATGAAGAGTTAACTTCTTTGGCAGAATACCCAAGAGCAAAGGGGCTGGGGGAGAAAGCCTCCAGGAGATAACAGGTTCAAAAAGGAAAAGAGAAAACCACAGAGCACAGAATTCATTCATCAGCAAGTTTTGCTAAAGTCCTAGAGTTAGCCTCATTAAATTTTTTTGTTTGTTTCTTATTTTTTTATTTCTCATTAAATTTTACCTTAATTGTAATCCCTTTCCCATGAAGTTTCTGTGGCCATGTCTTCTAAAGAGGATTAAAATTGATTCTGTAATCTCTCCTAAACATCCTAAAAGGATAACGTTTATTATGTTTTTAACAGTTTTTCGTCCCAATTTTTCTGAACATGACAGTCAATGAAGAATAAAAATTTCCCTCTAAACAACTGCTTACTCCCATGTGTATTCATTCTCCAACCAAGGCAAAGGTTCACTTGCACTAGAATAAGAGAGAAGCAAAAAATTCAGTTTATTTCCTTTAGGATTCCTTTTTAACACTTCCTAAACCACCTTTTATTTTTCATCCTTGTTCACTGGTCCAGATATTTAGTTAAAGAGATCACTGGAAGTGGTCACATTTGGGATTATTGTGTTGTTATTTAATGACTATGATGTAGCAAGCGGTAAGGTGCTCCACTCTAGCCTGGGTTCTAATATGCAGCCTGAACAATAAAATTCGTCAACAATAAATGCAATTCATATAACAAGCAGTTGGCTCAAGTGGAAAGCCCTAAGCCACTAAACAAAATAGTTTAGTGATTAACAGAGTGAGTTAATATAAAGAACTCTGCTTTACAAATGTCCAGAGTTCAAACATCCCACCTCCCTTTGCACTCATTACACCCCCAAGTCTTAGCGTGAATCACTAAGAAATACATATCTGCAGGCAAAAGCCTATCAGGGAGGAAAAAAAAAACTGGATTCCTGTACAAACATATCAAATGGCTTTTTGTTTCCAGAAAGGATCCTGTGGCAACGATATAAGCAACAGATTAGAATCAGCCATGCTATTTGGTAAAGTGAGGGCCGCAATGGGAAGTCTAGCTGTCAAGAAGGGCTTGAGGGTCATAAACAGTGCCCAAATAAAGGAAGAGGAAAAATGAGCCTCCAAGATCACAAGTATCTTCCTCCACACACACAATGGGTTTAAATAAAAAGAAAAGTATACTACAATTGATGTTTCTTACTCTTTTAAAAAAATTAAAAATAAATAAAAATAAATAAATAAAACAGCCAGGAGGAAAAAACTGAATACCAAAACTAAATGTTAATAGTTCCAGGATTTGCAATTTAAGGGCATGGGAAGGAGAAGACAAAGGTTCTTTAAATACTGATTCCTATGGCAGATAATGACCATATCACCAGAAACTTACTTCAGGTTGAAGTAACACCAAAAATTAGGAATGATGCTATTCCAGAGAAGGATCCTTGTTGAGTAGCTGGTCCATTTATAGATGAAGGAACTGAGTGGTTTCCCTGGGAATCTGTAGCCAGTCATTAGCTAATGCTTAATAAATTAAAATTGTTGGCACCCAGTGTTCTTTTTTACTTGAATTGCTCTTTTTCACTTTAATTTTTATTCTTATTATTTTTGTGTGTGTGGTAATGAAAATGTTCAAAAATTAATTTTGGTGATGAATGCACAATTATATAACAGTACTGTGAACTGAATGTACACTTTGTATGACTGCACGGTATGTGAATATATCTCAATAAAAATGAATTTTAGAAATTGTTGATGAAATCAATGCAATTCAAGCAATTATCCTTGTTAGACATCCCAGCTCTCTTTTTCATCCTTCTATTCAGCTAACAAATACCAAAGTTAAAAGTAAGGCTCACAGACAGCCACCCTAATCAAGATGGCAGAGTGAAGACACTTCAGGGCTCCATCCCCCACACAGGTGCTAGAAACAACCAGCAGAACTGGCAGAAACACCTTTCTCAAGCTCCAGAAAACAGTTAAAGGTCTGCGGTAACAGGGTGAGTGCCAAATCAAGAAAAAGGCTACTTAAAAGTGGTAGGCTCTCATGGTGCCCTGACTGGCCCCTCCTCCAACCCTCACCTGCTCAGCACTGAGCCAGCCACACTCCCAGTATAAATCCCTGGTCCTAGTTCCAGAGGAAGCACAGTAACTTCCATGCATATATTGGGAGCATATATGATTGTGCTAATCTGTCTGGTGGTGATCTGAGGGAGTGACTGTCCCCGAACTAGTCCCATGTATAGAAGAAGGCAGATGACAGAACTCTCCTACAGAATGCTGAGGGAGTGCTGCCTTGGGCAAGGGATTGTTGGCTGTAGGACATATCAGGAGGAAACTGTTTCCTATGGAAGAGGGGACATCAGAACTGTGTAAACTCGGGAATTCCTAGAGCCAAAGGCACATGCCCAAGACAAGAGGCCTGTGCAGAAAGGATCAGGAAGGTTCCTACACTTTGGCCTGGAGCTCTTTTCTAAACTCATTGTATAGATAAGCCCTGAAGGAAAGCACCTGCACAGGTCAATCTTCAAACTCGAGGACAGGTGTTTTCTTTTTAACCTGTTTTTTTTTCTCCTTAGCTCCAGACATTCAAGGAAAACTTTGTCACAAGACTTGCTGGTTACAAGCTTAAGGGACAGATGCCTCAGGTCTAAATTCCGGTGATACATTAAAATACTGGAATGCCCAGGTTTCAACAAAAGGTCACAAAACAGCAAAAAAAAAATGACGTTTTTCTCTAAAGGAGAAGATTAAAGCATTAGAAACCATCAATGAGGAAGATCAGACCCGAGATATACTAGATAAAGACTCACAAAAAAAATGGTCCTAATATGCTCAAGAGCTAAAGGAAAACATGGACAAAGAACTAAAGGAATCAGGAAAACGAGATGAACACAAAGAGAAAGCCACCAGAGAAATGAAAATAATGAAAAGGAAGCAAACAGAGCTAAAAACTACAGTAACAGAAATGAAAAATTCCACAGAGGGATTCTACAGCAGATTGGAGCTGGTACAAGAAAGAATTAGAGAACTTGAAGATCCTCCAGTCTGAGGAGCAGAAAGAAGAAAGAAGGAATAAAAGTGAACAAAGCCTGAGGAACCTGTGGGATACCATCAAATATGCCAATAAATGCATTGTGGAAAGAGAAGAGGAAAAAGGGCAGAGAGAATATTCAAAAAAATGACTGAAAACTTCCTAAATGTAATGAAATGCAAAAATATATACATTCAAGATGTTCAATGAACTTGAAACAGGATAAACCCAAATAGATGCACACTATGACATTTTAAACTGTTTGAATTTCAAACTGCTGAATGCCCAAGATAAAGAGAGAATTCTGAAAACCGCAAGAGGGAAGCAACATGTCACGTGCAAGGAAGCCTCAATAAGATTAAGTGCCAGTGGAGAGGCGGGGCAAGATGGCAGACTGGTAAGCTGTATGTTTTAGTTACTCCTCCAGGAAAGTAGGTAGAAAGCCAGGAACTGCGTGGACTGGACACCACAGAGCAATCTGTCTTTGGGCATACTTCATACAACACTCATGAAAACGTGGAACTGCTGAGATCAGCAAAATCTGTAAGTTTTTGCGGCCAGGGGACCCGCGCCCCTCCCTGCCAGGCTCAGTCCCGGGGGAGGAGGGGCTGTCGGCTCCGGGAAGGAGAAGGGAGAACTGCAGTGGCAGCCCTTATCGGAAACTCATTCTACTGATACAAACTCCAACCATAGATAGACTGAGACCAGACACCAGAGAATCTGAGAGCAGCCAGCCCAGCAGAGAGGAGACAGGCATAGAAAAAAAACAACACGAAAAACTCCAAAATAAAAGCGGAGGATATTTGGAGTTCTGGTGAACATAGAAAGGGGAAGGGCCCTGAGGCGCATATGCAAATCCCGAAGAAAAGCTGATCTCTCTGCCCTGTGGACCTTTCCTTACTGGCCCTGGTTGCTTTGTCTCTTAGCATTTCAATAACCCATTAGATCTCTGAGGAGGGCCCGTTTTTTTTTGTTTTTTTTTGTTTTTTTTTTAATCCTTTTTTCTTTTTCTAAAACAATTACTCTAAGAACCCAATACAGAAAGCTTCAAAGACTTACTATTTGGGCAGGTCAAGTCAAGAGCAGAACTCGGAGAGCTCTGAGACAAAACGCAATAATCCAGTGGCTGAGAAAATTCACTAAACACCACAACTTCCCAAGAAAAGGGGGGTGTCCGCTCACAGCCATCATCCTGGTGGACAGGAAACACTCCTGCCCATCGCCAGCCCCATAGCCCAGAACTGCCCCAGACAACCCAGTGTGATGGAAGTGCTTCAAATAGCAGGCACACACCACAAAACTGGGCGTGGACATTAGCCTTCCCTGCAACCTCAGCTGATTGTCCCAGAGTTGGGAAGGTAGAGCAGTGTGAATTAACAAAGCCCCATTCAGCCATCATTTCAGCAGACTGGGAGCCTCCCTAGACAGCCCAGCAGCCCAGAACTGCCCTGGGGGGACAGCACTCACCTGTGACATAGCACAGTCATCCCTCAACAGAGGACCCGGGGTGCACAGCCTGGAAGAGGGGCCCACTTGCAAGTCTCAGGAGCCATACGCCAATACCAAGGACTTGTGGGTCAGTGACACAGACAAACTGTGGCAGGACTGAACTGAAGGATTAGACTATTGCAGCAGCTTTAAAACTCTAAGATCACCAGGGAGATTTGATTGTTAGGGCCACCCCCCCTCCCTGACTGCCCAGAAACACGCCCCATATACAGGGCAGGCAACACCAACTACACACGCAAGCTTGGTACACCAATTGGACCCCACAAGACTCACTCCCCCACTCACCAAAAAGGCTAAGCAGGGGAGAACTGGCTTGTGGAGAACAGGTGGCTCGTGGACGCCACCTGCTGGTTAGTTAGAGAAAGTGTACTCCACGAAGCTGTAGATCTGAGAAATTAGAGATAAGGACTTCAATTGGTCTACAAATCCTAAAAGAACCCTATCAAGTTCAACAAATGCCACGAGGCCAAAAACAACAGAAAATTATAAAGCATATGAAAAAACCAGACGATATGGATAACCCAAGCCCAAGCACCCAAATCAAAAGACCAGAAGAGACACAGCACCTAGAGCAGCTACTCAAAGAACTAAAGATGAACAATGAGACCATAGTACGGGAGATAAAGGAAATCAAGAAGACCCTAGAAGAGCATAAAGAAGACATTGCAAGACTAAATAAAAAAATGGATGATCTTATGGAAATTAAAGAAACTGTTGACCAAATTAAAAAGATTCTGGACACTCATAGTACAAGACTAGAGGAAGTTGAACAACGAGTCAGTGACCTCAAAGATGACAGAACGGAAAATGAAAGCATAAAAGAAAGAATGGGGAAAAAAATTGAAAAAATCGAAATGGACCTCAGGGATATGATAGATAATATGAAACGTCCAAATATAAGACTCATTGGTGTCCCAGAAGGGGAAGAAAAGGGTAAAGGTCTAGGAACAGTATTCAAAGAAATTGTTGGGGAAAACTTCCCAAATCTTCTAAACAACATAAATACACAAATCATAAATGCTCAGCGAACTCCAAATAGAATAAATCCAAATAAACCCACTCCGAGACATATACTGATCACACTATCAAACACAGAAGAGAAGGAGCAAGTTCTGAAAGCAGCAAGAGAAAAGCAATTCACCACATACAAAGGAAACAGCATAAGACTAAGTAGTGACTACTCAGCAGCCACCATGGAGGCAAGAAGGCAGTGGCACGATACATTTAAAATTCTGAGTGAGAAAAATTTCCAGCCAAGAATACTTTATCCAGCAAAGCTCTCCTTCAAATTTGAGGGAGAGCTTAAATTTTTCACAGACAAAGAAATGCTGAGAGAATTTGCTAACAAGAGACCTGCCCTACTGGAGATACTCAAGGGAGCCCTACAGACAGAGAAACAAAGACAGGACAGAGAGACTTGGAGAAAGGTTCAGTACTAAAGAGATTCGGTATGGGTACAATAAAGGATATTAATAGACAGAGGGGAAAAATATGACAAACATAAACCAAAGGATAAGATGGCTGATTCAAGAAATGCCTTCATGGTTATAACATTGAATGTAAATGGATTAAACTCCCCAATTAAAAGATATAGATTCGCAGAATGGATCAAAAAAAATGAACCATCAATATGTTGCATACAAGAGACTCATCTTAGACACAGGGACACAAAGAAACTGAAAGTGAAAGGATGGAAAAAAATATTTCATGCAAGCTACAGCCAAAAGAAAGCAGGTGTAGCAATATTAATCTCAGATAAAATAGACTTCAAATGCAGGGATGTTTTGAGAGACAAAGAAGGCCACTACGTACTAATAAAAGGGGCAATTCAGCAAGAAGAAATAACAATCGTAAATATCTATGCACCCAACCAAGGTGCCACAAAATACATGAGAGAAACACTGGCAAAACTAAAGGAAGCAATTGATGTTTCCACAATAATTGTGGGAGACTTCAACACATCACTCTCTCCTATAGATACATCAACCAGACAGAAGACCAATAAGGAAATTGAAAACCTAAACAATATGATAAATGAATTAGATTTAACAGACATATACAGAACATTACATCCCAAATCACCAGGATACACATACTTTTCTAGTGCTCATGGAACTTTCTCCTGAATAGATCATATGCTGGGACATAAAACAAGCCTCAATAAATTTAAAAAGATTCAAATAATTCAAAGCACATTCTCTGACCACAGTGGAATACAATTAGAAGTCAATAACCATCAGAGACTTAGAAAATTCAGAAATACCTGGAGGTTAAACAACACACTCCTAAACAATCAGTGGGTTAAAGAAGAAATAGCAAGAGAAATTGCTAAATATATAGAGACGAATGAAAATGAGAACACAACATACCAAAACCTATGGGATGCAGCAAAACCAGTACTGAGGGGGAAATTTATGGCACTAAACGCATATATTAAAAAGGAAGAAAGACCCAAAATCAAAGAACTAATGGATCAACTGAAGAAGCTAGAAAATGAACAGCAAACCAATCCTAAACCAAATACAAGAAAAGAAATAACAAGGATTAAAGCAGAAATAAATGACATAGAGAACAAAAAAACAATAGAGAGGATAAATATCACCAAAAGTTGGTTCTTTGAGAAGATCAACAAGATTGACAAGCCCCTAGCTAGACTGACAAAATCAAAAAGAGAGAAGACCCATATAAACAAAATAATGAATGAAAAAGGTGACATACCTGCAGATCCTGAAGAAATTAAAAAAATTATAAGAGGATACTATGAACAACTGTATGGCAACAAACTGGATAATGTAGAAGAAATGGACAATTTCCTGGAAACATATGAACAACCTAGACTGACCAGAGAAGAAATAGAAGACCTCAACCAACCCATCACAAGCAAAGAGATCCAATCAGTCATCAAAAATCTTCCCACAAATAAATGCCCAGGACCAGATGGCTTCACAGGGGAATTCTACCAAACTTTCCAGAAAGAACTGACACCAATCTTACTCAAACTCTTTCAAAACATTGAAGGAAATGGAACACTACCTAACTCATTTTATGAAGCTAACATCAATCTAATACCAAAACCAGGCAAAGATGTTACAAAAAAGGAAAACTACCGGCCAATCTCCCTAATGAATATAGATGCAAAAATCCTCAACAAAATACTTGCAAATCGAATCCAAAGACACATTAAAAAAATCATACACCATGACCAAGTGGGGTTCATTCCGGGCATGCAAGGATGGTTCAACATAAGAAAATCAATCAATGTATTACAACACATTAACAAGTCAAAAGGGAAAAATCAACTGATCATCTCAATAGATGCTGAAAAAGCATTTGACAAAATCCAACATCCCTTTTTGATAAAAACACTTCAAAAGGTAGGAATTGAAGGAAGCTTCCTCAACATCATAAAGAGCATATATGAAAAACCCACAGCCAGCATAGTACTCAATGGTGAGAGACTGAAAGCCTTCCCTCTAAGATCAGGAACAAGACGAGGATGCCCGCTGTCACCACTGTTATTCAACATTGTGCTGGAAGTGCTAGCCAGGGCAATCCGGCAAGACAAAGAAATAAAAGGCATCCAAATTGGAAAAGAAGAAGTAAAACTGTCATTGTTTGCAGATGATATGATCTTATATCTAGAAAACCCTGAGAAATCAACGATACACCTACTAGAGCTAATAAACAAATTTAGCAAAGTAGCGGGATACAAGATTAATGCACATAAGTCAGTAATGTTTCTATATGCTAGAAATGAACAAACTGAAGAGACACTCAAGAAAAAGATACCATTTTCAATAGCAACTAAAAAAATCAAGTACCTAGGAATAAACTTAACCAAAGATGTAAAAGACCTATACAAAGAAAACTACATAACTCTACTAAAAGAAATAGAAGGAGACCTTAAAAGATGGAAAAATATTCCATGTTCATGGATAGCAAGACTAAATGTCATTAAGATGTCAATTCTACCCAAACTCATCTACAGATTCAATGCAATCCCAATCAAAATTCCAACAACCTACTTTGCAGACTTGGAAAAGCTAGTTATCAAATTTATTTGGAAAGGGAAGATGCCTCGAATTGCTAAAGACACTCTAAAAAAGAAAAACGAAGTGGGAGGACTTACACTCCCTGACTTTGAAGCTTATTAGAAAGCCACAGTTGCCAAAACAGCATGGTACTGGCACAAAGATAGACATATAGATCAATGGAATCGAATTGAGAATTCGGAGATAGACCCTCAGATCTATGGCCGACTGATCTTTGATAAGGCCCCCAAAGTCACTGAACTGAGTCATAATGGTGTTTTCAACAAATGGGGCTGGGAGAGTTGGATATCCATATCCAAAAGAATGAAAGAGGACCCCTACCTCACACCCTACACAAAAATTAACTCAAAATGGACCAAAGATCTTAATATAAAAGAAAGTACCATAAAACTCCTAGAAGATAATGTAGGAAAACATCTTCAAGACCTTGTATTAGGCGGACACTTCCTAGACTTTACACCCAAAGCACAAGCAACAAAAGAGAAAATAGATAAATGGGAACTCCTCAAGCTTAGAAGTTTCTGCACCTCAAAGGAATTTCTCAAAAAGGTAAAGAGGCAGCCAACTCAATGGGAAAAAATTTTTGGAAACCATGTATCTGACAAAAGACTGATATCTTGCATATATAAAGAAATCCTACAATTCAATGACAATAGTACAGTCGGCCCAATTATAAAATGGGCAAAAGATATGAAAAGACAGTTCTCTGAAGAGGAAATACAAATGGCCAAGAAACACATGAAAAAATGTTCAGCTTCACTAGCTATTAGAGAGATGCAAATTAAGACCACAATGAGATACCATCTAACACCGGTTAGAATGGCTGCCATTAAACAAACAGGAAACTACAAATGCTGGAGGGGATGTGGAGAAATTGGAACTCTTACTCACTGTTGGTGGGACTGTACAATGGTTCAGCCACTCTGGAAGTCAGTCTGGCAGTTCCTTAGAAAACTAGATATAGAGTTACCATTCGATCCAGCGATTGCACTTCTCAGTATATACCCGGAAGATCGGAAAGCAGTGACACGAACAGATATCTGCACACCAATGTTCATAGCAGCATTATTCACAATTGCCAAAAGATGGAAACAACCCAAATGTCCTTCAACAGATGAGTGGATAAATAAAATGTGGTATATACACACGATGGAATACTACGCGGCAGTAAGAAGGAACGATCTCATGAAACATATGACAACATGGATGAACCTTGAAGACATAATGCTGAGTGAAATAAGCCAGGCACAAAAAGAGAAATATTATATGCTACCACTAATGTGAACTTTGAAAAATGTAGAACAAATGGCTTATAATGTAGAATGTAGGGGAACTAGCAATAGAGAGCAATTAAGGAAGGGGGAACAATAATCCAAGAAGAACAGATAAGCTCTTTAACGTTCTGGGGATGCCCAGGAATGACTATGGTCTGTTAATTTCTGATGGATATAGTAGGAGCAAGTTCACAGAAATGTTGCTATATTAGGTAACTTTCTTGGAGTAAAGTAGGAACAGGTTGGAAGTTAAGCAGTTATCTTAGGTTAGTTGTCTTTTTCTTACTCCCTTGCTATGGTCTCTTTGAAATGTTCTTTTATTGTATGTTTCTTTTCTTTTTAACTTTTTTTTCATACAGTTGATTTAAAAAAGAAGGGAAAGTTAAAAAAAAAAAAAAACAAGGAAAAAAAAAAAAAGATGCAGTGCCCCCTTGAGGAGCCTGTGGAGAATGCAGGGGTATTCGCCTACCCCACCTCCATGGTTGCTAACATGACCACAGACATAGGGGACTGGTGGTTTGATGGGTTGAGCCCTCTACCACAGGTTTTACCCTTGGGAAGACGGTTGCTGCAAAGGAGAGGCTAGGCCTCCCTATGGTTGTGCCTAAGAGCCTCCTCCCGAATGCCTCTTTGTTGCTCAGATGTGGCCCTGTCTCTCTAGCTAAGCCAACTTGAAAGGTCAAATCACTGCCCTCCCCACTACGTGGGATCAGACACCCAGGGGAGTGAATCTCCCTGGCAACGTGGAATAAGACTCCCGGGGAGGAATGTAGACCTGGCATCGTGGGACGGAGAACATCTTCTTGACCAAAAGGGGGATGTGAAAGGAAATGAAATAAGCTTCAGTGGCAGAGAGAATCCAAAAGGAGCCGAGAGGTCACTCTGGTGGGCACTCTTACACACACTTTAGACAACCCTTTTTAGGTTCTAAAGAATTGGGGTAGCTGGTGGTGGATACCTGAAACTATCAAACTACAACCCAGAACCCATGAATCTCGAAGACAGTTGTATAAAAATGTAGCTTATGAGGGGTGACAAGGGGATTGGGAAAGCCATAAGGACCACACTCCACTTTGTCTAGTTTATGGATGGATGAGTAGAAAAATAGGGGAAGGAAACAAACAGACAAAGGTACCCAGTGTTCTTTTTTACTTCAATTGCTCTTTTTCACTCTAATTATTATTCTTGTTATTCTTGTGTGTGTGCTAATGAAGGTGTCAGGGATTGATTTGGGTGATGAATGTACAACTATGTAATGGTACTGTGAACAATCAAAAGTACGATTTGTTTTGTATGACTGCGTGGTATACGAATATATCTCAATAAAATGAAGAATAAAAAAAAAAAAAAGACATAATGCTAAGCAAAATAAGCCAGGCACAAAAAGAGAGATATTGTATGTTACCACTAATTTGAATTCTGTAAAAAATGTACAGTGTTTTATACTGTAGAATGTAGGGGACCTAGAGATACCAATTAGTGGAGGGGGAATGATAATCTAATAAGAACAGATAAACTATGGAGGGTAATCTCAATGTTATGGGAATGCTCAGGAATGATTATGGTTTGTAAACTTTCTTGGATATAGTAAGATCATGTTGGAAGCAATAGAGTTATTTTAGGTTATTTTTTCTCTTATTCCTTTGTTTTCTTAGGGGTTGTTAATTTTCTTGGGGTATGGTAGGAACATGTTGGAAGCAATGTAGTTATTTTAGATTATTTGTTTTTCTTACTCCTCTGTTTGGACATGGTTTATTAATTTTCTTGGGGTATGGTAGGAACATATTGGAAGCAAAGTAGTTATTTCAGGTTATTTGTTTTCCTTACTCCATTGCTTTGTTTGAAATGTTGTAGGGTTTTTTTGGTTGTTGTTTGCCTGTTTATTTTTAATTTTTTGATAAACAAAGTTAAAAAATTGAAAAAAAAATCAGTAGAAAAATGGGAGTAAAAACTAAATGACAAATAGGGTGGGATGGGGGGATGGTTTGGGTATTCTCTTTTCACTTTTATTTTTTATTCTTATTCTGATTCTTTCTGATGTAAGGAAAATGTTCAGAAATAGATTGTGGTGATGAACGCATAACTATATGATCATACTGTGAACAGCTGATTGTATACCATGGATGACTGTATGGTTTGTGAATATATTTCAATAAAACTGAATTAAAAAAAAATAAAATAAAAAAAATAAAAAATAAAAAATAAAAAAAAAGATTAAGTGCCAATTTCTCATCAGAAATCACGGAGGCAAGAAGGCAGTAGAATGATATATTTAAAGTGCTGAAAGCAAAAAGCTGCCAAAAAAGAATTCTATATCTGGCAAAAATGTCTTTCAAAATTGAGGGAGAGATTAAGATATTCCCAGATAAACAAAAACTGAGGGAATTAATCACCACTAGATTGGCCCTATAAAAGAAGCTAGAGACAGTTCTGCAGGTTGAAAGGAAAGGACAACAGACAATAGATCAAAGCTGCATGAAAAAATAAAGATCTCTAGTGAGAGTTACAACATGGGTAAATATAAATGCCCATACTATCATATTTTTGGTTTATAACTCCTCTTTTTGTTTCCTACAGGATCTAAAAGACAAATGCATAAAATGTAACAATAAACTAGATAATGTATAAACATGTCATTTGTGGCAAGAACTACATAAAGGTTTGGGAGGGATGGAGGGGTGTAAGAATATTGCTTGTGTATACTACTGAAGTTAAGGTGGCATCAAAGAAAATGAGATTGTTATAGATTTAGGATGCTAAATTTAAGCCCTAATTAACTACGAAGAAATGATCAGAGAATATGTTAGCTCACAGAGACAGAAATCAGAGTACAGGTCACCAGGGGCAGAGAAACAAGGGGAATGGGGAATTAATGCATAATGGGTATAGGGTTTCTGTTTGAGGAGATGGGAAAGTTTTAGTATTGCAAGATGGTGAAGGTACCGTAACATTACGAATGTGACTGAACCCAGCTGGTATGCTTGGGAGCAGTTGAAACGATCAAGTTTGTGTTGTATGTATATCTTCCTACACTTAAACAGAGGAAGAGGAAGGGGGAGGAAGAAGGGGAGGAGGAATAATAATGCAATCCATGATCCTGGATGGGACCTAGCAAGGGAGGAGAAACGGCTCAAAGGGACATTATCAGCATGTATGAAAAAACTGGAATACAGACTTTATATCAATGTTAAATTTCTTGAACATGATAACTGCATTTAAGATGGTTACGTAAGTGAATATTCTTGTTCTTAGGAAATGCACATGGCAGTATTAAATATTGAAGGAGCATGATGTATACAACCTATGCTAAAATGTTCACAAAATGGATTCACACAGAGATAGAAGGAATGATGCAGGACATGTGGCAAAATGTTAAAATTGGTGTCTGGGTATCGGCGGTGGGGGCAGGTATGGTATGTTGTAGTTCTCAGTTTGGGGTTTGTATTATTTTTGGAAGTGTCCCATAAGTTCAAAAGTAAACACTTAAAAATAAAAACCAAACAAGGGATGAGAAGTTGGAGGCAAGCTGGAAACAGGGAGAGATGCAGGCAATTGTTAATGGAATTGCTGAAAGTCTGTGTGTACATGACTAAACCCCGTCAGGATATTTCTTCTCCAACCACCACTAGCCTATTCCTTGCAGGAGAGATGTACTCTTTGCAGATATCAGACAGTGTTTAAAATGTACAAGCCCCAAAGAACAAATTGAGGAAAGGGCTGAAACCAGGGGGTTTAAGTGAAAATCTAGGCTGACTTCAGGGACCCCTGATTATCGTTCCCAAAATGCCACACATATAGGAGGCTGAAGGATTCTTTCCGAGAGAATATGAACAGCTCCAGAAGAAAGAAGTCCTCACAGTGATATCTGGGACCCAACAATTTAAAGGGCTATTCACCGCCTGATCAGCCTATAATGAAATACACCAGTCAACAAGTGCTGCCTCTCACCCAGATTTTCTAATCAGAATTTAGTGCATCACACTTAAAAAAAGGTATGTCCAAGATTCAACAGATATTGGAGGAAAGTTCCTAAGAACTGGGGGTGGGGTGGGGGGGGTTCTGGAAAGAATCTTAGAAGTGAGAAGAAAGCTCAAATTAAAAAAAAAAAAACCATGATTAACAGTCTCAGAGAAATAAAAGAAACAAAACAGAATGTGAAAAAACTCAGAGAACAAGAGCTCTCAGAAAATAAAAATATGAATGCAATTAAGAAGTCAAGAGGAAAACTGTAAAAAACTTTAGAAGAAAAGTTCTCAGAAAAAGTTGGAAGCCAGGGGTAAAAAGATAACATTAGGTTCAATCAAAGAGGTTCAATATTTAGACTAAGAGTTCTAAAAAAATAAAGAAAATGTAGAGGAGGAAATTATCTTAGATATAACAATAGTCATCAGACTGAAGAAGATACACATAGAATACGCAGTTCAGTGAAGAAAAACAGAAATCCTAAATAAGGTATATAATTATTAAGTATTAGGTCCATAAATACAGAGAAGACCCTAAAAGCTCCCAGAAAGAGAAAAGAGAAAATCGGCCATAGATAATGACAGAGAATCACAATGGGACTGGATTTCTCACCAACAATGCTGGAAACAGAACACAGCCTTCAAAATTCTGTAGGAAAGTTACTTTTAATGGAGAATTTCATACCCTGGCAAATTATCAATGAAGTATAAAGGTACAATGAAAACATCATTAAATATTAAAAGACTCAAAAATTTCACCTCCTATGGAACCCCTTCTTAGGAAACTCCAAGATGTGTTTTAACAAAAATGAGAGAGCAATGCCAAGAAAAGGAAAATCTGGATCTGAAGAATGGGGATTAAGCATAGGGGAGAGGCAAAAGGAATGCCCAGATTACAGCTGTGCTCAAGAGAGACCCAACTAGGGTGAAAAGCAAGAGAATGGAAGGTGTGGGGTTGAGGGGCGGGGGACTGCCTGGCCTGTCTGAGCATTTGAAAAAAGAGTGGTTTACCTGAGTGGGTTCTATCTTTAACAGAAGCGTCTTAAGGCGCAGAGGAAAAATCTCCAGATTGGGGTTCTTGTTTGCTTTTTGCCTCTTATTAGCAATGTGACCTTGAGAAAGTTGTTTCACTTTCTCAAAATCAGTTTTCTCATTTGTGAAATATGAGGGTTTTCTTAACTAGAAGAGAGGTCAGAAACTCAAATGCTGCAGGAGCAAAACAGTTTGGGATTAAGGGAAAAGGGAAGAGGGAAGACCATGTCCTAATTTAAGACGGCAGCTTCTACTCAGTCACCTTCAGCCAATCGTTGACAAAGCAAATGAAAGTCTGGTGTTGTCAGTTAGTTTCAAAGGTCAAGAGAACTTGTAAATCAGAAATTTTATGTCAATCTTTCCAATTTTTAAGAAATTTTGTCCACCAAACAAGTCTATGGGCTGCCAAAAGAGCATATTTAGAACTCATTCAACGACAGACAAATACAAGCTCTCTATGAGAATCACCAAATTCAGGATGAAATTAACACCAAGACAGAGGCCAAATTCAATTTCCAGCACCTAGAAAAGAGCCTGGATCCTAGTATACGCTCAGTAAATATTTGTTGAATGAATGAATGAACACTTGAGGAAGAAGAATTGCTAAAGAAAGACATGAAATATAATAATCTCAGGAAATGTTTAAATATGCTTTGAATTATCTGCAGATTAAATTATCACAGCCATAATCGATGGTGTAAAATTCTGGAGTCTGGATTGCTCATTTGTTGAAGCAGATCTAGGACTGTTTTCTGGAGGAGAAAAACCAAAGCAAAATTCTTATATCTATTCATGGATCTCCTTCACACAGAAGCAGGAAGCCTTCGGTCTAGGGACAGGTTCTAGTTAACAACTTCAACTTTCTTAAACAGAGGCCAACCATACCCTCGGCTCATTCAACTGTTAAAGTGTGCAGGTCTGCGCATAAATAGAAACACAGACTATCTGCACCACAAATACTTGTCAGGAGTAAAACGTATTTTATATTCACTGACATCAAATACTTAAATCCCAGAGGTAGGAAATACTATCTATGGAGTACTTTCCGAAAGATACATAGGCCAAGATACTCTAAACAAGAGACTGATAAATTTGGACTTCATTGAGTTTACTGAACTGTTTTGATGATACAGAATCTACCCACATTAACACATACTGGAATTAATTTTCTTAACTTTAAGCATGAGGAACAGATATGTTTTACATAAACAAAGGTTTTATTTCTATCATATGCATAGTGTAAATTTCAGAACTGGTTTCCTGTATCAGCCGCTAGAAACTTAAAGCCAAATTTGTGACAAATACTGACAAGTGAATAGACTTCCTACAGAAGGGACTTGCCCCTCAAGTCTCTTTTCTCTTCTCATATGACACCAAGAGTATGATCCATAAAGGAAAAAATGATAAACTGGACTTCATCAAAATTAGATACTTCTGCTCTTCAGAAGGCAACATTAAGAGAATGAAAAGACAAACCAGAGTCTAGAAGAAAATATCTGCAAATTTTATATCTGATAAAAGGCTTGTAAGAATTCTTTATATATTCTTGATACAAGTCAACAATAAGACAAATAAATAAATAAATAAATACATGGACAAAAAATATGAATAGACACATCACCAAATAAAATAAAGAAATGGCAAATAAGCACAGAAAACAATGTCATCATGGAAATGCAAATTAAAACCACAATGGCATACTAACTTACACCCACCAGAATACCTATAATGAAAAAAGACTAACAATACCAAGTGTTGCAAATATGTGGGAAAATTGGTACCCTAATATGGTGGTTGACGAGAACGTGAAACAGTATAGCCACTTTGGAAAACAGTTTAACCCAGCAATTCCACTCCTATGTGTCTACATATGTAAAAACATTACCACACAAAGACAAACACAAATGTTAAAATCTTCAAATGACACTGGCCCAATGAATTCTTAAATCTGGCTTTTGTAGTTTCTCTTGCTATTAAGCCATTGGCTCTTATAACTGTTGTATCAGACCCTTTAATAAAATCCACTAGCACTATTTAAACCTCTCCAGAATTTAAAATAATAATAATAATAATAATAATAATAATAATAATAATAAATCTACCACTCTACGCTATCCCCAAACTTAATCCTAGGCTTCTGAATAGACAGTACTACTTTGCTAGGGGTTAGGAAAAGAGAAAACCAAATATTCTCTCAAACTGCATGTATGACAAGAGTAACTGGCTCTGAGAAAAGAGTCATTCCTTTCCTTCCTGAGAAAAGGAAACTTGTGAAGCCTTTGATGCATACTGTCCTGCTGACATCTTTGTGACTGTTTCGAGCTCCTCTCCCTTTCTGGTACCTGACTGACCTCAAGGTAAATGAAAACTGGTTAACTAAAGAAAGACTGACCTATGAATACCAGAAAGAGCAATTTTTACCAAAGAATACAGAAAGAAGAAAGCTCTCTTTATCTCTATTACCAATGCCTGTTTTAACACTTTGCATCATATTCTCAGTATCAAAGACAGGTCTCTCCTGGGTAGGAACCATGACTTACAGTCATTTACAATTACAGCAGCATTTTAGAAAACATAAATAAATTCCAGAAAAAGAGACATTTAAATTAAGAAAAAGTTTATGTTTATAAAACAGAAACACTCCCAACAAAACATGGAGCTAAGGTTGTATAAACAAGCCTAAAGCCTGGTAGCTAGCTGAGAATTTGCTAGTCACAGCCAGTCAAGAGAAAAGGCAAGACCAAGGTGTTTGCTCTGATGAAAGAGAAGGCACAGACATTCAGACTGGTTCTTCTGGATGCACAAACTGGTTCAGCCCAAGCAACTGCTAAATGCAAGGAGGATGAGCACAGAACACCATAAAGATGGAGACCTTTGTTGACGTGATCCTCTTCCTTCACAGGGAATTTCAAACTATTGCCTAACTTTTCAATGACAAACAGGTGGTAACGAAACCACACCAGCTCTGATCTAACACAAACAACCAAGTGTTTAAGAAGCTTAGTTAATAATATGAAGAGATGATCAGCAAGTCTCTGAAACTTGGTTTAAACAAAAAAACAAAGGCCAAGAGCTTGTGGACTTACTAGGTTATCAACAGCATGTCTAAGAAGAGTATAATCTCATTGTAACATTTTTTTGAGGTGCTGTCATTTTCCATCTATAAATTAGAAAAGGTAAAAAACACAAAAATGTCCAATTGCTATCAAAGATGTGGCAAAACAAGTACTCCTATACTCAGGTGGTAGGCATGAAACAAAATTATCATAAACATTCTGGATAAAATTTAACAATATGTATGAAGGGACTCAAAAATATAATGTAAAATAATTTTATTTTAATATAAGTAAATAATGTTGGAATGGAGGGAAAAACTTTTTTTTTTTGGGGGGGGGACCCTAAATGTCTAATAATAGGAAATTGGTTAAATAAATTATGATAGCTCCAAATAAAAGAATTATGCCACTCTTTAAAATAACATCCGAAAACTGTGTAACATGGGAACACAATATTAAATGGAAAACACACACACACACACAAAGTAAATTGTATATACAATCTGATCTTCTCAACTCTTTTAAAACACGTAAGGGAGAAAAATGCTAGACATTTGTAAAATGTTAACTACCCACAGGCAATGGGATTATGAGTAATCTTTTCCTACTTTAAGCATTTACCAAACTTTATTTATCACCAATAAACTGGGAGGTAGGAGGCAGGGGAAGAAGTAGTAGACAATCCTTCATACATGCCGTTCAAAAATATGACAGCAAGTGTTATCAACCTTAATAAGCAAGGTTGTTAGAAATATCTGCCCAGGGCCTCCCTCAATGGTTTTCTGTTCTCTCACAGTATGAATCTAAGCAATGGAGATCAGTCTGTGGCAATCGCCAGGACCATGGATCATTATTCTCACCCTATATTATTAATAAAGCCCAATTTTGCAAAGTCAATGAAAATCTAGTGGTATAATTAGGCTTACATCCACCTAGGTCTTTTTCAGATAACAAAGTAAAGTTTCTCCTGGCTTCCATATTGAAGTAAATTCTAACAGTCTCCTTCTCAACCTAGAACTTTCCTGGAACTGTAAAGTCATCAACAAGTAATCTCTGTATCACCTGTAAGCTGCTACCGAATGATGCCCTGACAGAGAATTCAGTACAAACCATGCCTGCATAAAAACTCTTTTAGCTACCCTCAAATTCAATCAACCTTTTTTTCCTTAAAACTGACAGAGGCATGAACAGAGCTCACGGGGTTAGGAAAATAATGCGGGGAAAAAAGATAATCCAAAATAAATATGCACTGGCATGCATTTTTTTCCCTCATTGAAGGAAAAATACATTTTTATAGCAGATAAAATGTGGGCAGGCTTTTTGTAGCCAAAATAAACTCTATAAAGTTAGGCTAAGTCAAGAATGAAGTTAGAGTGAGTTGGGACAGCTAAAAGAGAAAGCGGTTTTCTTATGTTCTTAGGCTAACACATTCTATCAAAAAGAAGAAAGGAGAACTAATCTGGTATGTAACATTCAATACTCAGCAACACAGAGGCCCAAAAATAGAATCGGAAAAAGCCTCTCACACAGATTGCCTCCCAATGCAATTCAGAAATAATTAGTGAAAAAAAGAAGTCTTTTTATCAGTTGAAGAACTTTTGAACTTTTTTCTAGAGCTCAGCTATTATTTCAGTCACATTCTCTTTCTACCAGATGATAAAGAATCATAAAATCTTAGACCTGGAAAAAAAAAAAATCTTAGCAATCATCTGCTCCAGTTCATCAGTTGATCCAAATGGTACCAAAGAAGAATGGCACTGCTGCTGTAAAGCTGTAAAAATGCAATACAGAAGAACCTAAGAAGCTAAAAGAAGTCAGGACAAGCTTATGAATACACATGCCACTCTGCAGGAAAGTCAGCCATGAGTTCACAACAATCTGCATTTGGCACTCCATTCTCCATTTCTGTGTCTCCTACCTGGTCATAGATTATAAACATTAACCTGGTATTTCTTAAACAGTTTTAAAACAGTCTATAATCAAATGGAAACTGAAACAAAGAATCACTAACTAGTTAATTTAGGAGATCCTACATGGAATTTGTATACAGTTGAGAAGCACTAATTAAGAAAGTAAATGGTTTCCCACCCCACCCTAAATGATCTCATTTTCGCCCTCTCTCCTTATGCAGCAAGATAGTTTTTCTTAATAGCTCTCTTTTGAAAACTCAGATTTATTGAACTACTGTAAAGAAGGTTGAACAAAACAGAGGTGGAGTAAATAAACGTTCGAAAAGTCATTTCATCAGTAAAAGCATCTCTTCCACATACCAGCCCTTCATTCAGATCAGTGACTATGCCATTCGACATCTCTTTGGCTCACATCCCACCAACCAAACACAAATTCACAAGCTCAGACACAACTCTACCTCACGTTTCAAGTTTTTTATTTATCATAAGATTGATCTGCTGAAAAAATCAGGTAATCAATTTTCTTACCACCTACTTCACTTTCATACTGCCTACAAGCAAGACTACTTTAGACATACACTTCTTAAACATGTTTTAAAATATTTCAGAAGAATTTTCATATACATCCAAAAGTAATTACCTGAAAGCTGGAGAGAAATGACCTTAGGACCAATAACACAAGTCTGATTAACACTGAGGAGGTTCGCACTGGGGGACAAAATAACCAAGGCCATTTCCACCTCAGAGCTTTCATATAAGCTCCAAATGTAACACCAGTATTTTCCTATTGGCTCATATAAGCAAGACAACATTCGGGGCTTGTTCCATGCAAGACAAGTAGTTCACACTGTGCTATTTTATCTTCAAAACATCTCTTTGTTTTAAAGGTGAGGAAACTGAGGATTTGGGAGGTTAAATAATTAGCCTGGGGTCATAGAGCTGACAGAGCTTTGTGTAAATAGTCCAACTCCCAGGGGAAGGAAGCTCTTAATAACTTACATATTAGCATAACCAAAGAGATATTGTAAATTTTCCGGATACACAGTTGTCCTAAATTTATAACAAATTATGCATCTAAAAATATTTTATAATGTTCAGTCATAGGCTAAGCATGAACCTCTACAGCATCTGTGTGAATGTGTCTAGGAAGTAACACATTTATGATTATTCCATTCTCCCAAATCACAGTCCAGCACTTATTGGAAGAAATGCTAACCAACTATTTGCTGACCATGACCTATACCTCTCAGTGTCACCAGAAAAAACCATTTGAAGAGGAAGGTGCTTACCAACTTGATCAGGAAAAGAAAAAGTGGATGCTGAAGATTTAGCCCACTCCTGGCGCAGCAAATTTAAAATCATGAGTTCTGAAGGCAAATGTGGATTCAAATCTGTGTTCTTTAGTTTTTACCTTTATCATCTGGGGCAAGATATTTAACCCTTCAAAGCTTCAATTTCCTGATACGCTAATTGTGGACAACAGAACAATTCCCATCAGTAGTATTAACAACAAGCTTTTATATATATATATATATATATATATATATATATATATATATATATATAAACGTAAGCTATTAGTAAGTATTAGTAAGCTTATATATATATATATGTATGTACATGTTAAGCCATCAGCACAATGCCTGGCATATGGTAGGTGTTCAAATGCTACTTATTATAAAGAATGATTAGGATAGGAATGAAAGAAGCTAAACAGTAACAACTGAATACGTTAAAACAGGGTGAAAGGCAAAAAGACTATGAAGACCCACATTATTACTTCAAGCACAAGAGTAGGAATCACAAAGAACTTAAAGATACCATATCTGTAAAGTTGGAAATCAGAAAGGCTGGTTCAGTCAAGTACAACATAGATCTTTTTAGAAACAAATCCACCAAGACAGTGACACCCAGATCACTCATATGTCCCTGATAGGAAAGACTGAATCACACATCTCTCTACAATTGAAGAGAAACAGTGTCAGCATATTTCTATATAGAGAAGAGAGTTTACAACTTCAACTAACTTCAAACTGCTTGGGACAAATTATTTGGTAACAAGTGTTAATGAACTTAAGAAATTTTTATTAGTTTAACGCAAACAACTTGAAACCAGGGATCAATAAAACATTGCTAAAAAGAAGATGTATCTGACCAACTACAATGATTAAAACACGGATCTGCCACACCACAGTAACAATGGTGCCCTTATGAAGGATAAGTTTTACCCCAATCTGCCTCTAAAATATAAATGTGAAATTAAAAGGGTCTAAATTAATGAGATTTTACAGAAGATAATTGGGTTTGGCTATTAAATATAAAATTCAGTCCACAAAAGATACGCAAATAAATGAAGACTATTTTACTAGGAACTGGAATTAACTCCTACAAAGACTGAATTTATTTCAACACTGGAAATCCTGCTTAAGCCAATCACAGATGACACAGAACTACAAACTAGACAGAATAAACTAACAGGCACCCAAGGTTTAGTTATTTCCACTTCAAAGAAAAGTACCGGATAAATGGAAGGAGAAAATGCAAGGGAATATAAAGAAGATAAGAAGAAACATGTTTCCAAGAACTAAGGAAATAAAGATTTTCCTTGATGGATAAATTACAGTATATACAAGAATCAGGATTCCTGCGCTCCCTCAGAACTACTGAATTAAAATCTCCCTGGGGTTACTGATTCAGGGCCAGGATTGAGAATCACAGCCTCCCTGTAATATCTATGTATATTTGTGCTCCCTCTCCCCTCTGAACACATGGGAATGTGGTGTCTGGTTGGTTGGTTGCACAGTCTATGGCCCTTGTTACACTTACCACAATGGCAACTGTGTGCATACATTAGCTCTCACACTAAATCCTAAATTTCCTGAGGGCCAGAAGAGAGGTTATTATTTTCCTGGGCACCCAGCACCAAATATGAGTATCATGTCAGGAAAGGGCACTATTGTAGATTTTCAATCAGTAAAGGAAAGCAGACCAATAACAAATTTTTAGAAAGCAGTTTGGGGAATTCCCTTCCACGAGCATGGAGGTGGTCAGGCTTCTTTCTCTCTCTTCCATGATCCGAAAAAACAGCTCCCAGACAGACCATTTTAAATCTTGTAAGAGAAAGAGGAAGGGAAAAGACTTATAGGAAAACAAGTAGCACACTACCAGAAGAACTCAAGAAAATCCACAGGGGTAAAAGGGAGAACACAGATAAATAATGGCCTGAGAGGTATAACAGTAAGTAATTATGTAGAAAAGAATAGTGATTGTTAGACCATTCTAAACCAGAAAGAACCCTAATTTGCCTTCTGGAGTCACAAAATAAAAGACATACAAGATCCTTCGAGTGGAGACAAATTCTAGCTCCACTAGCTTTATGACATTATCCACGTGCCACAGTTTCTTCATCTGTAAGTGGGTAAGAATGCTACTACATAAGGTGAGGAAAAACAAGATAATATTTATAAAGCATCTGGCTTATTGTCTGGCACATCCTAATCATTCAATAAAGATTAGTTCCCTTCTTCCTTGGGTGCAAACTCAGAAAGCAAAATAATAAAAATAAAGACTATCTGATAGGACTGGAAGGCCATTCTAACACTCTGTTTGACTGCGTGCTTTCTCAGGTGATTTTTCCCCTGTAAGTATACTACTCTCAACTACCATCTCTGATATGCAAGATCACAAAAAAGCTGAAAGTGATTGTAATGCCCATGTTGTTGTTTTTTTAAGTCCTCTTCTGAAACAAGACCTTAATAGCACAGGTACAAATCCACAAAATAATCATTTAAGCCCACCCACTCTGGAAAACAAAGAGACCTAAACATCATCTTTACTGAGGCTCAGCATCTGACTTTGCAAGACACTAAGAAACAACAATCTCCAAACTTCACAAATTTAAATTAGGGCACCAGGTCCTGATTTAGGTCTCGAGGAAAGTAAGAGGTGCTACTGTGATGCATATGAAGTAGGAAATGCAAGAGAATCCTGTTAATGAAAACAGACAAAAAAGCAGACATGTTCATGTAGCTAGGAGTCAGACTCAAGCCAGTTCAGTGCACTAACAATTCACAGGTACCCAGGGAACCTGGCGGGGACTTTTGGATGCTTTCTGTATCTAACTACTCAGCAAATGAATCCAGGCATTTTCTTGATATATCATAATATTTCAGAAACATTACCCATCACGAGAACAGGTAGATTTAATGAACCAAGGCTGAAGGGAACTAACCTTACCACTGTTCCAGACAGCCTTATTTCCCTTAATCCTTATCACAAACCTGTAAGGAATTATCATTCTCATTTTGACAAATAAAGTCAACACAGAGAGACTGAGAACATGGTCCAAATTTATACGGTTATAAATGTGGAAGAACTGGGATTGGAACCCAGGTCTGTCTGGCTATACAACTTTTGTTTTTCTTAGTACATCCTGCTGCCCAAACCTAAGACAATCAATTTAAAAAATAAAATGATGTTCAAAGACATATGTATGGACATCACGCTGCCCCACTCCTTAAAAAGACAAGTATGAATCCATCAAAGAGCCATGTCACCAAATTAAACCACCTAACACACTGCCATATAGCTTATATTTTTTTATATGGTCTATTTTTACCTTTATAAACTTTAAGTAACTAAAATCTGCAAAACAATTCCAACAATATTCCAAACATTTTACTTCAGTTATGAATAGCAGTCATCCAAAGAACTGTAAAAGTCTGCACGAACCTCTCACAAATCAAAATACAGAGAAATAAACTTCTTGAAAAAATTCAGCTCATTGCTCATCTGTAAATCTTGTATACACCTCACCAAAAGAACACAATTTATGAGCTCCTACTATATACCAGGCACCTATTTTTCCAGATAATACTCCTGTAAAGAAGGTATTCTTAGGCTCAGAAAAATTAAGTATCTTGCAAAGCCACAGGAAGCAGCAGCAGCACAGGTAAAATTTGACTGCAGGTCTGACACCCAAGCCATAACCTTCTGCTTTACCACACTACTTTCCAAAATAATTCTGTTTTCCTGCTGATACAGACTACTGAACCACCGAACATATAGCAAGCTATATATAGTGTACCTATCTACTGAATGAAGTTCACTGCATATCTTCCAAATGCCAAAAAACTAATAGAAGTTGTCTGAGCTTTGTATTTCTACCTTATATTTTTAATTCAGTTCACATTACATTGAAATAAAAAAACACTGTCAATATTGCCAATAACTTCTTTATCAGGGCTAAATTAAAGATTTGGTTAAGTAAGCAGTAAGAAATCAAGACAGGAAATTAATGAGCTCCCTACTTTTGAAAATAATCAGAAGCAACTTTTAATGTGACACCAACATTAAAACATCATTGTACCCAATGGCAATACCAGAGCTACATAAGACAGGAGCATCCAGGCAAACTCTTGGTTTTTAGCATTTAACATTAACACTTTTAATTTCCAGGGTAAGTGATCCATTTCAGCACACTTTAAGAATTGCTACCATGTCACATCAGCAGTACTGGAATTTATACTGTACCTTCCTGTCAATCAAATTCTTGCTTATAGAAGAGAGAAAAATAAATTTTCCTGAAGCAACTAGGCAAAAATTACAAAAGAAGGGAAGTAGGTAAATGACGATCTAATTACTTTGGTCAACTACCTTCCAGTGAACTCCACCCACCTGGACAACTGCTCTACATATTACAAGTCAAGCAGAGTAAGAATATTTGCAAAGTTGTTCTTCATGACTTTAAAAATAGTGATGACATTTCCACCTAACTTCTTAACTTTGGGCTAATAATTATTCTTCGTTACATAACTAATCTTTGTTTAACATGGTTTTAAATAAAGTGGATGGTATGACAAGCTGCAGTTTATCAATCTTCCTCTGAGAATATGGGATACAGGACTAAACACACTAATACTCAACATCTTCCGGTATGGTTCTCTTCTGCTCTGACAGAACATCAACGTCCCTTTCTTTTGGACATTATACTTCTATTATTGCAATTCAAGATCAATTTAGCAATTTTGACAGTCATGTCACTAGTGACTCAAATACGGTTATCATGGTCAACTAATCCACCAATTATATCAAGATTTCTTCGTAAGTACTTGTATAACTGGTTTTCTGGACCCAAATGCTGACCTATACAATTCTACCAAAATTAAATCTTATCAGATTTAGCATAACATTTTGGTCTCTCTCTGCCTCTACAGCCCTCAGATTCCTCATCAATAAAATGAACAAACTTGACAAGATGATTTCCCTTCCACTTTTAAAATTATATTCTAGTAGCTACCAAACATACATAGTGTTTTTACTTCTAAAACAACTTTATTTCCACAGGATTTTTAGAGAGCTTTTTTTTTTTCTTTTTTACCACAATTGGCTACAGACTTTTGCCTAAAGGAGTCGATATGCTTGCATGCCACTCATCCTCCTACCATAAAACCACCCTATGAAGCTTTAATCCAGTGTATCATAAATTTCTCAAAACTTCATATACTGTGAGAGAAAAGAACAACAAACCTCCAAATTTCTAATAACCAGTGTTCTTCATTCCTAGGAAAGCAGAACACAGAAATAAGGAATGGAATAATGAAGAACGAGGTTTTAATTCCTACAAACCACAAAAGGAATCATGTTGAAACAAGATTTCAAACATCGACATCCTAGGTCTCTAATCAACAACTGTATACAAATGATGGCCATAGTAATTACTTGAGTGAAAATTCTTTAAAGATGGTTACGATCTGGAAATAAATCATGATCAGGAGAGATGGTACAGTGTACCATTCTTTAAAAAACATTAGGGGTTGGAGGCAGAGTGGTAGATAGAACTTCTCTCTCCTTAAGAGTTTTTCTTTATTAAATAAGTTGCAGGTTTACAGAAAAAACATGCAGAAAATACAGAATCCTTATATTCCACCACCACCACCACACACACAGTTCTCCCTATTCTTAACACTTTCCATTACTAAGGTACTTTATTACAACTGATGAAACAATTATTATAATTATACTATTAATTATAGTCCATAGTTTACATTAGGGTTCACTCTTTGCATGGTATAGTCTTGTTTGTTTTTAATTTTTATTCTAGTAATATATATACAACCTATATTTTCACATTTTAACCACAAATATATAATTCAGTGATGTTAATTACATTCATCATGTTGTGCTACCATACCACCATCCATTACCAAAACTTTTCCATCACCCTAAAGAGAAACTCTGTACTAATTAAACCTTAACTCCCCATTCTCTAGCCCCACCACGGCCCCTGGTGATTTGTATTCTAGTTTCTGACTCCATGAATTTGCCTCTTCTGATTATTTCATATCAGTGAGATCATACAAAAATTTTCCTTTTGTGTCTGGCTTATTTCACTCAACATGATGAATTCAAGGTCTATCCATGTATCAGAACTTCACTCCTTTTTACAGTACCAGATATTCTTGAACCATTCATTGGGTGATAGGCACTTGGATTGCTTTCATCTTCTGGCAATTGTGAATAATGCCTCTATGAACATCAGTGCGCGAATACCTGTTTGAGTCACTGCTTTCAATTCTTTTGAATATATACCTAGAAGTGGGGTCATATGGTAATTCGATACTTAACATTCTGAGGGCCGGCCAAACTGTCTTCCACAGCAGCTACACCATTTTACCTTCCCACCCACAGTGTATGAGTTTTCCTATTTCTTCACATCCTCTCCAACATGTTATTTTCCATTTTGATAGTAGCCATTCTAGTGGGTATGAAGTGGTATCTTACGGCAGTTTTGATTTGCATTTCCCTGACGGCTAATGACGCTGAGCATCTTCTCATGTGCTTTTTGGCCACTTTGGAGAAATGTCTATTCAAGTACTTTGACCAGTTTTTAACTGGGTTGTCTTTTTGTTGTTTATATTCTGGATATCAAACCTTTCTTGGATATGTGGTTTCCAAATATTTTCTTCCATTCTGTAGGTTATCTTTTTACTTTCATAATGAAGTCTTCTGATGCACAAAAATCTGCTTTTGCTTTTATTTAAAAACAAACAAACAAAAAACTCTAAATAGACCTTTAATGACTGGGGTGAAGTTTAGGACTTAAAAGTCTGAGGGGGAACAGAAGTGGAGAGATCAGTAGGCTGTCTGAGGCTCCTGCTGATAGTCTGCACACAGCCCTGGATTTTGTGGTAGCCATCATTCCAGTCTCGGAAGTAGCCACCATGGGTATCTGCTTGTGGTAAACACCCACTCATTATTCTCCACCCTGCTGCCCAGCTTCTCCTTCAGCTGCAGAACCAGGTTCTGCTGGGCAACAGATTTAGTGCAGTGTATCACTGATGTCTGTGCTGGCTGGTCCAGGGAGACCATCAACTCTCCATTAATGATCATCTTGCTGATGATGGAGTGCACAGTGGGGAGGTCCAGCTCAAATGTGTCAGAAAGAGTCTCTATGCTGATGGAGTCACAGGCACTGCTGCAGGTGAAGAGATAGGTCCTCAGTGACTCTGGACTTTGTTGGTCTTGGGGAAAAGGTCCTACACTTTGCCATTCATTTTTTCACCAAAGATAAAATTGTGGCAGGTCTCCTAGTCCCCCATCTTCATGGCCTTGGAGACAGTGACTACATGTTCCCTCCTTGACTCAGGGAGACCCTGCAATGGCTGTTCCTCACCCACTCACAGATGGTGATGAAACTGCTTGCTGATCATGTGTTGGCGGGCATCATTCTCACGGGCGGCTATGTAGGGCATCTACAGGAGCACAGAAGAACCAGACACACTCCAGGAGCTCCAGGTTGATGTGCAGGTGATGCACGAAAGTTTATAACTTTGGTGAGGTTTCATCTATCTATTTTTTCTTTTGTTGCTTGTGCTTTTGGTATAAAGTCTAGGAAACCACTGGGTAATACAAAGTTCTTAAGATGCTTCCCTATGTTTTCTTATAGAAGTTTCATAATTTGGATTCTTATATTTAGGTCTTTAATCCTTTTTTAATTAATTTCCGTATATTCTGTGAGGTAGGGGTCCACCTTCATTGTTTTCTATATGGACTATTCTTTCCCCAGTGAGTGGACTTGGCACCCTAGTCAAAAATCAATTGGCCACAGATGTGAGGGGCTACTTAGTTTTAAATGACAAAATACAATAGCTGAGTAGAAGCTCAGCTAGTCAAAAAAATATGAACAACCATCATGTGCCATCTTCTACCAAGTATTCCCTGAGTGGCACTAAGAACTGAGAAAATTTATTCTCCTTTAAATTATTATGATCACTTTATGTTCCTCAGCATGAAACCAAATGTGAAAATACACTTTATGTACAGTTATATCAATTACACCAAAAAACAAAGATTACAGACAATTATTAGCATCACCTCAATATACAAAATAAAACTACATACATACAAACTTATTCTCATAGATTTTTACCTATTTTTATCTTAGATGATAGTTGACAGTAATGTCAGAGTCCTCAAAACAGTAAAAGGCTCATTCACTATAAGGAGATGATTAAGTTCTCACCTCACTACCTGAACACAGCTTGTTTTGCCAACTGTCCTAGTCAACACTTGGCTTAATGATTATCAAGGTCTTATGGTACAGTGAAACCTCACATTTAGACTAGTTAATGGGAAGGCTCATCACTATTAGTGACAAAACCAATATAGAATCTTTTTTTTTTAAGTTTCTGATGACATATGGAATCCTAATAGAAATAGGAAACTCTTAGAGGAGAATCAGATTTTCTTATTTTCAAACTAGTCATCCACTACACTAAGCACTTAAATAAATTGGGAAATTATATAAGAAACCAAGGATTCTCCTTTTCAAAGTCATATTTCAGGACAATTCAATAATTACTCCACCAACATGCCCACTGTTCCAAGTGTTTTTGCTCCTTCTCTTTAACAAGGTCTTCAAATGGCATTAGAAAGTCATTACTTTATAGATATATCTCTTATTTTCTTTCTTTCCACAAAGGAGTATTTCACAACTTGATTATTCTATACACCAATCTTGCTTCTAAATACCTTTGGAGCTATTTTTAAAAACCGAAACTATCTCTCACCTGCCAAAGAAAAATATCTACCCCAAAAATCAATATTAATACATTCAAAAGGCCTTGCCTGATTCCTACAGTTATTATAATGAGGATGATTAAGTCCTGCTTAGTGTAAATCCTTAGACAAGTTTTTTAAATGAAAAAGCATAGTTTAATACTCACGGAATTGCTTCTGGAAGTATTAAAAGTACCAAAAATTTTACTACCTTATATAATTTAAATATACAGAGAAAATTACCAATTGTTATGGGGCTTTTCTTTATAAATAACATAAGGGTAATTTCAATAAAAATAAATTATAAACCTGAATAAATAATATTGTACCATATTCAAGTAGCTCACTTGCATGTTGGCCATACAACTGTTTTTCATAACCAGAAAATGTCGTATTAATAAGGTTTTAAATATTTTTCCAAGTCACCTATTTTACTGCAGTGTCTGCATTACTGAAATGGATTTGCTGCCAATATAAGAATCATACATTAAACATCAACCTCTATTGATAAGAGAGGTCTGCTATTTTTTTTCCTAATATAGAATCATGTGGAAGGATGTTCAGGGAAGGATTTGGCTGACAAAGGTAAGCACTTTATTAAACTGCTTCATGAGAAAAGAATTTTGTTCTAATTATGAGTTAAGTACAAACCAAGCCAATTACATTTCCTTATAGATAAGTCAAAATAGTGCATTACCTCAAAAAAAATACAGTGCTTCCCCATGACAAGGGAAAAGTTCTCTCCAGACCTCCAAGCTTTTCTACACTAACCCCAACTCCTCCCATCCTTCAGAACTTGGTAACAAAACCACCACCCTCTTCCAAGAAATAAATACCCTAATCTTCCCAACTCATGCAAAACTGAGTCAAGTAGCCCTCCTCTATGCTCTCCACAGCATACTGTGAAACAGAGCACTTACACACTGTAACTGTTGGTTGCCTCATGTATCCTTCCCCCACCCCACCCCTGGCCCCACAGACACACACTAAACTATAAGCTCCCTGAGGTCCTAAAAATATAAACCCTAGAAGACCGTGGATAAATCGCTTGCAGAGAAAAGACAATGATAGAGTCTACCATCATCTGTATTACTACTAACAATCCTCTAGTTGAAGGTGAAACAAAGGCCTTTGGAATGCTGAAGTATATCGCAGCATCAACTTTAGTGCCAGGCAGTATGCTCAAGGTACTGGAGAGAGGAGGTGGTAAAGGGGGGGAGGGGAGGGACTCCCTCATGAAGCAGGAACGTGAGATTACTAAATTCAGTGTTTCTTATGCAACATGGAAAAAGGCAGTTATTTATCAATGCATTCAAACTGATAGCCACTTGGAAAATAAACTTTTACTCAGAAATTTCAAAATAATAATAAAAAGGTTGTGAAATAAAATCTCCCCAATATCACTGCCGAAGGATGGCTTAATGTTTATCATTCTGGAATTCTGGATATCAATCTGTATCTGTGTGACAGGGAGTAACGGATTTGTGCTCAACAACTCTCACCCTCTTTCTAGTTTACCTATTTGTATATCAGAGGCTGGAAAGATAAAAACTATTTTTCTTAAGCTCTCCTGAAGTTAGGCTTTCAGATATGATTTAAGTTCCTCTGAACAGAGGCACTTCAGCAAGATTTGAAGGCAAATTGAGCTGGAGGCCCTGCTTCTGCTGTATTAGCTAACAAACATGGTTGTAAAGACACTGATGTTCCCATTGTAGTATTAGCAAAATCCCAGCGCCATGAGTATCAAAAGGCCATGAGCCATATTCACAGATCAAAGAACTTAACTGGTCTGAAGAGTCAATGCAATCCCTATCAAAATACCATCTGGCTTCTTTGCAGAAATTGATAAACTGATCCTAAAATTCATATGGAAATGCAAGAGATTCAGAATAGCCAAAACAATCTTCATAAAAGAGCAAAAGTTGGAGGAGTCACATTTCCTGATTTCAAAACTTACTACCAAGCTACAGTAATCAAGACGTTGTGGTATTGATATAAGGATACACATACAGATCAATGGGAAGAACAGATTCCAGAAATAAACCCTCACATTTTCAGTCAATTGACTTTTGACAAAGGAGCCAAACCTATTCAAGGGAAAAGAATCACCTTTTCAACAAACAGAGCTGGGACAACTGAACATCTGCATGCAAAATAATGATGTTAGACCCCTACCTCATACCATATGCAAAAATTAAGTCAAAATGGAGCAAATGATACCTGAGTCCGCAATTTAAAAGCTTCAACTCAACTCTCACAGGCTACAAAAGGTCACTCTATAATTGGACATGGTTTGAACTCAGGGTTTGTCTAGTAGGGAGGTACATATGGGCCAAATTACTGAGTTGTTTCACTGCTGACCTGTCTGGCAAGATAAGCAATCAGTGGCCTGACTAGCAATAGGTACTGGCTAACCTCAGAAAGCTAGGGAAGGTAAGTAACCTTAAGTTTACAGTTCCAGCCAAGCACACCAAAGAAGTGTACCGAAGAAGAAAATTATGCCTGCATGCTTTACCAGACCAAGCCTTTCTTAAGAGAGACATATCTGACAGTAAAACTACGCATCTTCAGATTCTTGATGCTTTTCTCTAAGGAAATTACAGGTACTAAATTATTGGGGAGGAAGGGAATCATACAAAAAAAGTTTCAAGGATTTTCATTAAGTAAACTTGAAAAAAATTTCAAGAAAAACAATACACTGGAAACTACATAATTCTAGGAACTGCACCCATACTTAGTAAATTTAAGAATTAGGGTTGTGAGACTAAAATTAAGTTTAGCTTTCATGCAAGGTGATATATAATAGGGGAAATGGAGACTCAGGTGTAAAAACCTCTGAAATAGCCTCATAACTTATTACCAACGAGCTCAAACTGGCTCTGCAGTTAAAGAACAAAGGAAAGGAAAGAGGTCACGGAAGCATAGGAGTGGTGGTCAGTGCCTTACATTGGGCATAATAGCTATAATGAGGGATGGAGACTTTTTCAATGTTTGAAATTTGGCAAGGGTTGCTTGTTTCAAATCTGAGTGGGAGACTTATTTCAAATGTTTCAAATCTGCCTGGGTTAGTTAGACCTGTCGAATAGGCTGTAACCTCTGGAGTATCCAGCCAATGGAGAAACAGGGGAGGAACTTGGATGTTAGGCTTAGGAATAAATGGCGCTGTGTTCTATTGTTCCCCGTGCCAAACCACCATATTTTGGTTGCATGCCTGTTCTTGCAAAGATCGTGAATAAAATCTTTTCTTCTCCACAGTCGGCTGAGTGTTCATCTCCTTTCAGGTATAGTGCTTGTTCTCGCCAGGGTAGGATGGGGGAGTAGGAACGGGGGGGGGGGGGGTAAGGGAGCGAAAATAAGAAAAAAGTATTTCATAAACAGTCTAGATGAGAAGAAAAGATAAAATACTGGTTTATATAATACATTTTCCTAGATACCAAAAATCAAACAGAAAACATATTCCAGGGTCAGAGACCCAGTATTTAACTGGCACATCTGGGAAAATCAGCACAGAAGGACACAACGGAACAGAGGTAAAGAAAGACAGTTCTCATAGCTGACGTCAACCAACACAAATTGTCAAGGAGTCAGAGAAGGAAGGTATTCATCCCTTGGCCATCCTCCTTGGGCCTATGAAAGGCTGCAACTCATTACAAAGGAGGAAGAGCTTTAGAGCCCCTTCCAATTACACTGTCAAAATCTAGATGAGAGTGAACAACAGGTTGGACAGGACAAACAAAAGAATATGAAGGTTCACACATACATATTTCCATCAAAACATTTGCTACCCTCCTGCAACCTCTCCAACCAAAGCCTGCTTTTATTTTGACCATGCCAGGAATTATCAAATGTTCCCTGCCATTCATAGCACTTCCTGTGCTCTAGTTAAAGCTTCTTTTTATATCTTTCCCAAAAATACATTAGAGTCAATAAAGTCTTCTCAATAAAGGAGATAACAGAGGAGGAATGATTCAGCTGGGGGGGTGGAGGTGGGTGGGGGTTAAGAAAGTCATTTCAGCTGCTCCACAAGTTCAAATGTGCAGATAAGCCCCCATCTATTTTTAGGTTCAGCTTTGTCCACCCTTTAAGAGTTACTAGTGCACTACAAGAGCTCAGATGTGATTAAAGCAAACATTTCCCCTTAAGTCTTCCCAATTCTATGTGCCATGGACAGCTTTGACACTGGATATTTCACAGATACTTGTTTATTTTCTCTGAGACTATCTCCATTCTTTAAAACTTTAGGAACCACACAAATGTAATCAAATCAATGCTGCTCAAATTTCTGCATCATTATTCACTGGGCTTTTGTTTAATGGGTCCCTATATACTTTGGAAAATGGTTCTCAGACTTCCTATAATTGAAGTTTCCTAATCTATAAAACTAGGCATGGGCCATGACTCCTTTAAATCCAGTATTCTAATTTTTCAACACTTACCCTCTTTTAAATTTTTCCAGTCAAAAAGGAGAAACAGTGGAAAATCACAGTTACATATATTTCAGCTTCCCTTCCTTTCAGATAATTGTCCTCTCATAAAATAGCTAGCTCTTGACCTCCTTCAAAATGTCTCCCTGGTCCCTACATTTCCACCCTCAGCAAATTTTTCAGGCATTATTTTCTGGTGAAATAAAGTACTCCTCCTCCCCATCCCAGTTAATATAAGAGTTTTAAATATCACTTCCAACTTGCATTTGTCTTTTCTCTCAGGACATGGTCAAACTGGCTACTTTACAAATATCTCAGTTGTGCATGGTCTTCACATTGTATTTAAAGATAATAAGATGACAATACCATGCCCTGCATCACCTCTTTCAAGTAGAAAAGGTAAGTGACCAATCCCAAAGGTGAATGAATAGACTGGCCAAAGTCATGGGCCAGAATTTCCAAAAAGCTATTCTGCAGCTCATCATAAAAATGAAGTGACAGGAGTCTGTATCTCGAAGCTCCTACTGCTGACAGAACACTGTTTCAAGGACCAGACACCTTGAAGCCACCTACAAATGGCATAAGAATATTAAAGGCACATCTTCTTTCTTCCTCCCACGTTCATCACTTTTTCCAACCCAGAGAGAAAATGAGGTACACAAGTTCCCTTCTCATTGCCCTATACTTACCCTTAGGCACTGACACATATCTTCAGAAATATAACATACATATTTGTTTATTACTATTGACTAAAAGCATATACTACCTTCAAGAGCTTTCAATTTTTTGAAAGAACAAACAAATGCTGGTTAACTAATTACTTCTCTCCTTCCTTTCCTCCCCTGCCAAACAAATCACTAAACTTGGAAAAATTTTACTCTTCTCCAACCCAAAGAAAGTTAGAATGCCAACAAACTTTTCATCTTAAATGATCAGACAACTATTTTTCCTTCTACCTGGCATCCAAGCAACTCACTATATAACATACAGTTCAATAATAATAAACAATCGTATTCTAGGCTGATAAACTGATACAGTGAAGTGATGTTAATTGTGTGAAAAGCTTGGTCAAAATAAATTCACCAGTATGATCAGTGGACCTTTATCAAGAATAGGAATGTCGCAAAATAATGGCAAGTCTTGATTTTCAAAAGAATATTTTATAAACTGGCTCTGGGAGTGACTCAATTCAACCCACTCAGTACCATAAAATACTTGTAAAAAAATGTAGACAAAGCACTCTCCCGAAGTCCTATGATGCTATGGGACAAAGATTATATCTAAAGCAAATACTGTTTTCACTGTGAGATGTCAAATAAATACAGTGTTACTCTTCTTATCACCCAATCACCCAATCTTCACAATCCCAATCAGACGGGAAAAAAATATCATTCTGGAAACAACTGTTCTAGATAAGCCCTTGAGGGAGACCCCTGAGCACAGGATCCATTTCTTATTTTAATGCCTAAATATCTAAACAGTGCCTGGCACATAGTAGGTATTCAGTGTCTTGGGTTATCTGCCTTAAATCTAAGTATAACATTTCAAATGTTTCCTTTTTGTGGTTAAAAGTGGTCCTGTTTTGTTGCTCAGATGTGGCCTTTCTCTCTCTGAGTCCAACTCAGCAAATAAATTCATTAACCTCCCCCACCACGAGGGACATGACTCCCAGGGGAATACCTCCCTAGCAACGTGTGACATGACTCCCAGGAATGAGCCTGGCCTGGCAGCAAGGGATTGAAAATGCCTTCTTGACCAAAAGGGGGGGAAAAGAAAGGTGCAAGCTGAGGTTATAGTGACTGAGAGATCCCAAATAGAGTCGAGTCTATCCTGGAGGTTTTTCTTATGCAAGCTCCACCTAGACATCCCAAATGGCTACAGTATACCATGCCGTTACCAAAAGTAGTCCCCAAATACCCAGGTCCCTACCTGAGATTCCATAAAATATTCACTCACTAAGTTTTATCTCTCAGAACTTAAATCCACCCAGAGTGTTCCTATGCAAGACAAGTCCTAAAACCCAGAGGCAACAGCCTCTTTAAGAACAACAATCAGATTCAGCTCCCTTCCCCATACTGTTGACACCCCCCTTTCAATATGGACAAGTTAGGGTGCTCACTGCCTAGATACCCCTGAAGGTGGAGAAAGAGACTGAGAGAGAGGAAGGGGTAGCCACAACAAGATTTAACAAAGTCTATGAATACTGAAACTTTATATAAATATATATATAGTTTTAGATGATGGGGTGTTGGAATAGCTGGAAGGAGGTAAATGACATGGTGGAACTGTAACCTATAACATCATTTGAAATTTGTTCTATAGCTATTCATTGAATTGTGCTCTGAAAGTCTTCACCTTTCTGTATATATCCTATATTGCATAAGGAAAGAACTGAAACTGTGGAACTGTAACCCATTAACAATTTTCAAAATTACCTTCATAACTGCTTGTTGAGCTGTACATCAAAAGTTAACACCATTCTGTACGCATGTTATATTTTACAATAATGGAAGTAGCTGAAGTTGTGAAATTGTGACCCATGATATTCTTTGAAATTTGCTAACTACTTGTTAAAACATACTTTGAAAGTTACTCACTGTACTGTATGTATACATGTTAAAGTTCACAATTTAAAAAATGCATTAAAAAAGTGGAAAAAAAAAAAAGTGGTCCTGGCCACCTGGGGTATTTATTACTGGGGATAGCTATGTGATTGCATTCTTCATAACCTCCAAACTAAGTGTAATCACTTACCTTTTAAATACTACTTGATTATTTTATTTTACTTACATCCTCTACTCCTGTTCAGAGAAGTAACAGTTCTAAATACAGGAATATCAGTATTACCACAAAGCTACTATGTCACTTTTTCTAATGAGTGATTTTCTTAAACCAGTCAATTTTTCTAATGGTACACTGTAAGCTGAAATCAGTCACAAACAAAATTTAGGTTGATGCTGAAGCCTTATAATACTTATAAGCGTAAAAAATATAAATGCTTAATTTAACACTTATAAAACTAAAAAGAAACAGAATGGAGCGGTGGAAATAGAACTGGCATTAAGGCTGCACCATCCATCAACAGTGGTCATTAGCTACATGAGATTACTGAACACTTGAAACGTGGTTAATGCGAAGTGAGATGTGCAATAAATGTAAAATACACACTGATTTTGAAGACTTAGTATGAAAAAGGTAAAATATCTCTGTTTTTAAAATTAATTGCAGGTTGAAATGATAATATCTTGGGATATAACTGGGTGAAATATAATACTACTAAGACTGATTTCACTTGTTTCTTTTTACTTTTTCGGAAGAAATCAAGCACCCTGGACACAATCATTGACCACTGAAGTCCCCAAAATTACTATGGCTAGTCATATCCATGGGTAGTACTGGGGAAAGATGAAAGGTGTGACTTTACATTAATGAGATGGGTGGATTTCCCACGTGGCTTTCAGCAGGGAGAGGGAAAAAAAAGAAACGGAATGAATAAAAAGGCTCCAAAACTGCCAAAGTAGACCTGGTTGCCAACAGCTGAGTCTCGAACCAAAGGTTTTCAGGCTGCTCAGAAAGTACCCAAGTACCCCCCAACCCCCAAAAATAACTGAAGTAGGAACCACATCTTATATTTCTTTTGTAACCCCCTCAAGTGCCTAGCACAGTGCTAATATAAAACATTTGTTTAGACTAATTCCTAAGTGTCCACTCACGCAAATAGTCAGTACAATGATCTCTGAGTTTATAAAAGGGTAATGTTTCTTTCATGCTCTCCAGGTTCTAGAATATCCTTCTGTCCTTCTCTCACCAACTCTTCCAAGCAGACTTCTTCAAGTCTTCATAATGACATTTGCCATATGGGATCATAATTTGTTTACAAGTCTGCTTTGCTCCATGAATTCTGAGCCTAAAAAAAGGACCATGCATGCCAAACTACAAGACTTTGAATGCATCAGCTCTCTTCAATTCCCATCACTTTTCAGAAACTAATAATCAACACACTCTTGTCTCACTTAAAAAGAGAGCCATTTCTTTTGTCTGAAGACATCCTTTCACTCTGAAGTTACACCAGTGCCCCATTGTAAAGCAGCAATTCTACAACATACAAGCCCAGAATCAACTTTTGAAAACAGACTACCAACGCTTCTCCCAGACTGATTTAGTCATATCCAGTCATATTCTTCTCAAATACAGTGGAAAAGCTAAAAGAAGAAATAGCCTCAAGCAGATGCCAATGGTCTCTTCTCAAAAGAGTTAGAACATCTCTTCTCAATTTGTCATTTGCTCAAAGACAGACACTGAAAAAGATTCAAGAACAAATAAACCATTGATCTTAGAAACGCATCCACACCAACAGAAGGCATTTGGACACAAGAATTAACAAAACACTTGCAGATTCAATACTGAAGCTCTAACTCCTTCCCAATTATCTAAATAAAAGAACACTCTGTACACCTATCATTTGTATTAACAGTATAATTCCAATCTCCATTTTATATATCATCACATACATCTCACTACAATTCATTTTTATTTATATATGGGAATCCTTTTTTGTTAATTATCATTGGAATAAAAAGCCATTGACTTATTTCAAAAGGAAAAAACAGAAAGCACAATGATATTCCTTCCTTTTTTTTTTTACTGTGCAACTATATTCATAAGTTCTCATTTTGTTTTCTCCCCTATTTTGAAAACTCCTTTACACAATTAGCAATTCAATTCCACCACAAATGCAGTTTTAGAATGAATAGTCAATCATACAACAGTTTAAACTTGCCCCCCGGGTCAAAGCCTATTTACATAATACAAATTTGAAAGACAAGTACCGATTATACACTAGCCTCAGTAGTGTCCAGTGAAAGGAATTTTGAGGACACAGTGGGAATAAAGCTAGTTCATCAAGACCAAAAAGCAAAAAAGAATCACACCTTTTCCCCCTGCTTTTCAGGCTAAGACAGGTACAAAGGTTCATATCCTTTTTCCATTTCCATTGAATTGGTTAAAAGGTTAGAGAAAACAATGAGAAGTTAATGACAATAAAGAAGTATAATAGGTAATAGAATGAAGCTATTCAAATCATTAACTTCAAACAAATTTACCAGGACAATTTAAACTATCTAAGGAGTTGGAGTTGGAAATTGTGTGGCTTACCATATGGGACACTGCTAATACAAACACTTGTGAAGTTCTCTCAGCAAACCCACCCCCAAGCAGAAACAAGTGTTCTGCAGATGATCCCAAAATGAAAGGACCTGAGAACACAGACTGCAGTTCTCACCCTCCAAAGCTAAAACTGGGGTAACACATTCCTGTGCAGGATGCCTCTGGGTCGAGCTCCTTCCCCTATTCTGAATCGGGGCTTTCATGCCTCTTTCCTTTCAGTCACTTGATGCTCCTAGAACAATAACCTAAGAGCCTGGAATCAAACAGTGCTAGTCTCCCTCACGTTCACCCGATTTCAACTCCATTGCTATTTCCTTTTCTCCCAATGGGAACACTCCGTGCTGATCCAAAATAACACTTTTGGGTGATATAAGGTATCTACACCCCCAACAGAAATCAAAAAGAGCGAGTAACAGAAGCAGAGACCTCCGAATTAAAGCCAGCCTGTAAATCTTCCCAACTCTAAGCAAGATTTAGATTTCCAGTCACAGACTGTTCTAAAGTTCTCCTCACCTTCTAAGAAGGTAGTTCCATGAAATAGTACAAGACCGTGGCCTGGGTTAAAAAGAAAATATGGGTGGGACCTTCAGCCACTGCTTCAGGCAACAGCATTCTGCACTGTCTTCTGAGTGATCTGTTGTATAGACACTGTGCTAATTTATAAAAAAAAGACTTTGGTGAAGCAGGAGAGCATGACGACGACCAGCTCAGGCTTTCAAGTTACACTAAAACTAAATATGAAACTTGGCTCTGCTACTTACCTCTTGAATAACTTCAAGCCAATTAATTACTTAACCTCTGTGCCTTAGTTCCCTACTTACAAAACTGGGATAATATAGACATTACAGGATAAAGCTTCAAGGAAATAAAAGGACTGTGTTTAACATTAGGATCCAGCACATATTAAGTGCCCAATATATGTAACTATCAGTATAATAAAAAGAAAAGCAAAAACTAAAGTAAAAAAATAATAATAAAAGCAAATTATTTCTCTGTTCTTCTCTGTTGCTTCTATAAAGATATTCAAATAAGCCAAAAACTAAAACATTTCCCCAGGAGCTTATTTCAATCTATGGTAACCTATAATCAGTGGTTCTCAAACTTCTTGGTCTTCTGAGACCCCTTCTTATTCTTAAATAAAATTGAGGATCCCTAGACATATTTAAATTGCTGAAAGCAAAAAATTGCAAACCAAGAATTCTATGTCTAACAAAACTGTCTTTCAAAAATGAGGGAGAGATTAAGACATTCCCAGATAAACAAAAGCTGATGGAGTTCATCATCACTAGATCAGCCCTACAAGAGATGCTAAAGAGAGTTCTGCAGGTTGAAAGGAAAGGACAACAGACAACAGCTTGAAGCCAAAGGAAGAAATAAAGATCTCCATTAAGAGTTATGAAATGAGGGGATACAAATACCAGTACTATTGTATTTTCGGTTTGTAACTCCACTTTTTACTTCCTACAGGCCCTAAAAGGCAAAAATGCATAAAATCTAATAATAAATCAGTGTTTTGGACTCATAATGTATAAACCTGTAATCTATTACAAGAACTCCATAAAAGCGAGAGGATGGAGGGTATAGGAACCTAGTTTGTATATACTATTGAAGTTGGTATCAAAGCAAACGAGATTGTTATAGATTTAAGATTTTAAATTTAAACCCCATGGTAAACTACAAAGGAAATATCAGAGAATATGCAAACTCAGAGACAGAAATTAGAGTATAGGTTGCCAGGGTGGGGGCAGAGGAAATGGGGAGTTAACGCATAATGTGTACAGGGTTTCTGTCTGGGGAGATGGGAAAGCTTTAGTAATGGAAAGTGGTAAGGTTACCACAACATAATGAATGTGAATGATCCCACTGAATGGTATGCTTGGGAGTGGCTGACATGAGAAAGTTTACACTGTATATACATGTTCCCACAATGGTAGGAAGGAAGGAGGGAGGGAGGGAGGAAGTGAGGGAGAGAGGAAGGGAGACTTCAACTTAAGAGATAATGACAATTCAGTGCAATACATAATCCTGGGTGGGATCTAAGTATGGAGAAGAGGCTCAAAAGAACATTATTACATGCGTCATACTTTATTCCGTCTTACAGCTACTTAATATTCCATCGTATGTATGTACCACAGTTTGTTCATCCACTCTTCCGCTGACAGACATTTGGGCTGTTTCCATCTCTTGGCAATCATGAATAATGCAGCTATAAACACCAGTGTACAAATGTCCACTGGTGTCCCCGCTTTCAGCTCCTCTGAGTATATACCTAGTAGTGGAATTGCTAGATCATATGGCAATTCTATACTTAGCTTCCTGAGGAACTGCCACACTGCCTTCCAGAACGGTTGTACCATTCTACATTCCCACCAACAATGAATAAGTATACCTCTTTCTCCACATCCTCTCCAGCACTTGTAGTTTTCTGTTCATTTGATAATGGCCATTCTAGTAGGTGTGAAATGATATTTCATTGTGGTTTTGATTTGCATTTCCCTAATAGAGTGAAGTTGAGCATTTTTTCGTGTGTTTTTGAGTCATTTCCTCTTCGTAAAAGTGTCTGTCCATGTCTTTTGCTCATTTTTGAATAGGGCCTTTTGTTTTTATGTTGCTGAGTTGTAGGATCTCTTTATATATTCTGGATATTAAATCTTTATCTGATATGTGGTTTCCAAATATTGTCTCCCATTACATAGGCAGCACTTTTACTTTCCGGACAAAGTTCTTTGATGCACAAAGGTGTTCAATTTTGAGGAGATACCATTTATCTATTTCTTCTTTCACTGTTCACACTTTGGGTGTTAAGGTCTAGGAAACCACCTCCTATCACCATATCTTTAAGATATTTCCCTACATTTTCTTCCAATAATTTTATGGTATTAACTTTAATGTTTAGGTCTTTTATCCATTTTGAGTTAATTTTTGTCTAAGGTGTGAGATAGGGGTCCTCTTTCATTCTTTTGGATATGGATATCCAGTTCTCCAAGTACCATTTGTTGAAGAGGCTGCTCTGTCCCAACTGAGTTGACTTGATGCCTTATCAAAGATCAATTATCCATAGATAAGAGGGTCTATCTGAATACTCAATTTAATTGCACTGGTCAATATATCTATCTTTATGCCAGTACCATGCTGTTTTGACCACTGTAGCTTTGTCATATGCTTTAAAGTTCATAGTGTGACACCTCCCACTTCATTTTTCTATCTCAAGATATTTTTAGCTATTTGCAGCACCCCTGCCCTTCCAATAAGTTTGATTTTAGGTTTTTCTATTTCCACAAAGCAAGCTGTTGCAATTTTAATTGCTATTGCATTGAATTTATAAATCAATTTGGGCAGAACTGACATCCTAACCATATTTAGTCTTCTAACCCATGAACACGATACGTCCTTGATTTCTTTTAGTCATGCTTTGTAGTTTCCTGTGTATAGGTCTTTTATGGTGCATTATATACTAAAAACCATTATACAGATATTCCTTTTTAGTTTCTAGCGTTTCAGAATAGCTAGAAGGAAATACCTGAAACCTTTTAACTGTAATGCAGTAGCCTTGATTCTCGATGATTACTGTATAAATATATAGCTTTTATTGGGTGACCATGTGATTGTGAAAACCTTGTGACTGACACTCTCTGGATCCAGTGTATGGGAAGATGAGTAATAAATAAAGACAAAAAATACATAAATAACAGGGGGTGGGGTAAGGAGTATGGGACGTTTCGGGCGTCCTTTTTTATTTTTTAGTTTTTTGGGGGAGTAGGGAGTAATGAAAATGTTCTAAAATTGATTACGGTGATAAATATACAACTATATGGTGACTCTGTAAGCCAATGATTGTATACTTTGGATGGATTATATGGTGTGTGAATATATCTCAATAAAATTGCATTTTAAGAAAAAAAATTATTGTGACATATAAAAAACTGGAATATAGACTGTAAACTTTGTATCAATGTTAAATTCCATGAACCTGATAACTACACTTAAGGTGATTACATAAGTGAATATCTTTGTTCTTAGGGAATTTACATGGAAGTATTAAGAGTTCAAGGATCAAGGTATTAATACGGTGGTATATGGGGAGAAAACGTACCTACTGCAAACTGTGTACTATAGTTAACAGTACTGTCTTACTATTCTTTCATCAGCAGTAACAAACGTACAGCATGGAGAGAAAAAAAGAAATGATCAATACTAGGAGTCAACAATACAGGAGGGAGGGGTATGGGATGTTTTAGGTTTTCTTTTATATTTTTATTTTTTATGTTTTCATTTTTTGGAGTAACAAAAATGTTCTAAAATTGATTGTGGTGATAAATGTACAACTATGTGATGATACCATGAGCCAATGATTGTATACTTTGGATAGATTGTATGGTGTGTGAATGTATCTCAATAAACTTGCATTTTAAAAAGTTAATTAAAAATAGTTCAAGGATCTTGTACACAACCTATTCTCAAGTGTTCAGAAAATGGACTGATAGATGGACAGATGAAGACAGAAAGATGGATATGTAGAATGATATGGCAAATGTGAGAAAATGTTAAAATTGCAGATCTGGGTATCTGGGGGGATAGAGGGATGTTGGTGTTTTCTGGATGGGATTTGTGTTTTGTTTTGTTTTTTTTTAACTGTCCTGTAACTTTGTAAGAATTTCAAATAAAAATTTCTAAAAAATTGAGGATCCTAACGTTTATGTGGATTATATTTATTGTACTTACTGTATCAGAAATAAAAACTGAAAAATTTATAAAATATTTATTGATTCATTTAAAATATCAGTAAACTCATTACACATTGAAATAAATAACATTTTTAAGAAAAACTATATTTTCCAAAACAAAAAGAAATTTAATTAAAAGACACTGTTTTACATTTTTGCAAACTCTTTAATGCCTGGCTTACACAGAAGACAGGATTCTCCTATCTGCTTCTGATTTGAAACTGTTACATATGTTGCTATGGTTGAAGTGTAAGGGGGAGGGGATCATCCTTAAACAGAGACATAGAAAAACAAAAAGTATTTTAGCAGCCTTTTTGGATAATTGAGAATATTCTTCTTTGATATTTCACTAGGCAAATGGACATTTCTTAAAGGTTGGTAGCAAATGGAATCTGAAACCATCTGAATTATTTTTTCATACTCGGTTCCATTAAAAAGCATTGGTCTTTCACACTGAATGCATCTTTTATCCATGCTTAACTTTATAATGTCATACATCAATCATTTGGAAAACACTGTTTCTTTATATGATACTGACACATTTCATTATACATCACCAAAAAAATCACTTTGGTTAATATCATTACCAAACCCATAAGAAAGTTTTTAAATATCAGGAGGCTGTCGGGCTCATGGCAGCAAATACAAGGTTTCCAAAATTCTAATTTTCACTTGAAAGCTTAAACTGACAACAAACACCATCCATTATTTTCCTTTAAGTAACAAGCTCCCTTGGTTCATTTTCAAAAAAATACCTGCCAAATATCCAAGCTTTGAAGAACCAGTTTGCCTGCCAGTCTTTCTTTCAAGCAAAAATGGTGTTCATGAAAAAAGCAGTTCACTCAAACAACCATACAAGAGCTTTTTACTGGGACAAGCCAGAATGAATCATGCCCCTCAGTGCCATCATTCATCCAGCAGCCAATGCTAGAATGTCCAGTCATCCTGGATAGCTACCACCTCTTACTTCTCACCATCTACCCACCAAGGTCCATCCATTAAACCTCCCAAATGTTCACAAGTCTGCTGAATTACCTCCATCCTCACCACACCCACCAGGTCCTCAATATATCTCATCTAAGCTACTGCAATGGTCTCCTCCACCCTGGCTCTAAGGGACAGTGTTCCTCCCCATCTTTCAAGTCACAATCCATGCTACTCCCAGAGTGAGACATCCAAAATAAAAACGGACTACCCTCCCTTTTGTTTCAGAAAGACAAATTATAAATTACGTAGCATAACACATAATCACTTCTACCCACCCCCACCTTAATTTTCCATCTAAATTCTGTGACCACACCCAACCCACACTAAACAACTCAGCTACACCTCACTGTTCACTATGCCCAAACACACCATGCTCTCCATATCTTTGCACATGCTGTATCCCAGCAAGACTGGGATATCTCCCTCAGAGGACAGTGAATAAAACAAATAACATCCAGCACACAGTAAGCATTTCATCTTACCCAGATCCTACCAAATTTTGTCTTCAATTTCTGCATCCACACCAGATTAGAATTTCAGCAGTTTACCCAGCCCAATCCATGGAAATACAAGAATAAGAACCATGGTTCTTGTCAAACCTGTTTGTTTTGTACATACAAAGTTCACAAAATTAGCTAGTAGCTGAACCAGGACTAGAATCTGGGTCTTCTTGACTACCCAGTTGGAAACTCTGAATCAAGGGCATGTATCCTTCTGGAGGCTACCAGAAGAGTCAGCAAAACCCCAAAATAAAGTCTGAACTGGGTAAAAACATTTGACCCATATATTTACTCCATAGTCATTCTAAGAAACCCTACACAAAACATACCTTACACGAAATGGTAAAAGCTCATCAGTGTGTCTCAGATAAATTAAGGAAAAACAGCCATTGCCATAAGGCCTACTGGGTGCTGAGAACGTACAAACACAATGATAATGGCAAGAAGGGAGGCAAATGCAAGAAAGGCAGAGGAACTTTAAAAATAACTAACAATTTGTCAAATAAAAGCAAAACAATCACTGGCTTTTCAACACAACCACAGCCTACCAACCATTCACTCAGTAAACCTTACTGAGCTGGGGGTGCTGGAAACACACAAAGGTGTAACAATAACCCTGTAAAGGGAGTGGGAAGAACACATATAAATTTACAATACTCACATTATTATGAGAATGAGGTAGGGTTTATACAGGAAATGGCCTTCAAAGTATCAAAACAGTCAGATTTGAGCATGCGGAGACGGGAAGGAACATTCTGTGATGCCCCAGAGTCTCCCTGAGCATTGGCACATGCAGTGATCAATACATGTTTCTCAAATAAAGGCAAGGGTTTAAAAAAAAAAAAAAAAAAGACAGCTAGTATAAAATGTTTTAATAAGCAAGAAATATAATTTTCTCTACCTTTTTATTAGGATTCTCCAAGCTAGGAGAGAGGTGAAACGTGCTTCCATTTCTAATTGTCTAAATGAGAAATACCTCACGTGCAGTTGATATCAGGGCACAGTCAAGTATAATCAAACACCACAATTTTCCTTGTAATTCAGTTACCTCCCAATTGAGCCAACATTTCCCTAACCCTGAGAGAACCAGACAAAGAACAAAGACATTCACAACAGATGAATATTCAGAGACATGCAATCTTAACCATCAGAAGAGATTTTCAAGATGACCTTGTTCAGGTGTCTCCAAACTGATGTTTGGGCATGAATCTTTCTCCAAAGGAAATATTACAAGAAACCTACAAATATAAAAGAGAAAAGAGAAGAAGTACGCTGTATGGGGCCACTTGGTCTCTTCCTCGTGCTCTCCCCCACCCCATTTGGCCCCCTGATGCAATTCCAAGGAGCTCCAGGGCTACAGAGAACTCTTGTTGAAAAACAAACACAAAAACCCAAAACGGATGAAGTCCAACCATTTTTTAATGCAATTTTACTGAGATACACTCACACACCATACAATCCATCCAAGGTATACAATTAGTGCAACCATTTCATTTTTAATGGCAGAAATTGAAGTGGGGGGGGTAACCTTGCTCAAGGTTATCAAGCAGCAAACTTAAGTCTAGAACCCAAATCTACTCCATCCTAATCTATGCCTGTCCACAAACAATTGATTTTTTCTGAGCTGCAGAATGCTTTGCATGAGAATTTACCCTGAGCATCTCTATCATAGGCAGTGAGTTTCAATCCACCAATTTTTAATCTGGCTTCCTTACTTTCCTATTACTCTCATATTATACTCACTTTACACTATTACTCTCATATTACTTGCTCCCTTATTACTTTGCTCTGCATTAACCTGGTCATGTGTCCCGAAACAACTCTAGCAAGACATTTAACTCCTAGCATTGATTTACCAAGTCTATTTATGTTTATGCCCAGACACATAAGAAAGAGGAAGTAATGATACTTAAAGGGAGACTCATCTGAAATGTTAGATGCTGAGATCCAATTCCTTGCCTGACCTGTTAAATGCTGTTACTTCCCTTTCTTCTCTGCATCCCTAAAAGGACAGTTTATCAAAGAGAACACTGGAATAAAAGGATTAGCTTTTTGGGTAAACGAGTTATAGCTCAAGTTACTAGGGGGAGGAAACAGTAAGAAAGCAGGGTACTACGCTTCTGAGATTTAAACCCAAATAATGTACTTATAACAGAAAAAAATCATAGCTGGTGTGACTCCAAAAATTTTTCAAAACAAGAGGGCCCTTTGAGATGACTATAAAAGTTCTGATCAATTCAGGTTGGCAGGGAGAATGTACTCAAAATTCCACATAAAGAGGAACCAAACCAAACCAAAATAACACCAGAGATAATTGAACAGAACATGAACAGCTCAAGAATCAGATATACTACATAAAAAACTGGGTGGTTCAAAAAGGAACCACAGAAACCCTCCCACAACTGAGTAACGTTCTACATGTTCCAGGACAACATTATTAATGACCCACCAAAAATCAGTTCTTCTACTTCTAGTGATATGACTTATCTACAAAATTCTAAATATCCAGCTCTTTCTCAGTAACAAGGAATCGGCTGAAGATCAACCAGTAAGAACGCCCAATAGAACAGAGATGCTTTGGTGTTACAACAGTACCAGGAGAACCAGCTGAAGCAACTCCTCAACTTACAGCTTGCAATGCAACCGGCTCTTCCTATCTATAAAACCGAAAATCTTCACAAATATGTGATGGAAAATCACTGCTATCATAGCTGGGGACCAATCAACTCACTCCCTGTCTCACAGAAAAATGTTTAGCTAGATTAAAGTCAAGAGCACATCTCCAACATTCAACTTGCTTATTTTCTTGGTTATTTAAACCATACCATCAACACATATATTTTAATTTGGGTACAAATGTGAATTATGCATTTCAATGTTTTAAGAACTAAACTGGATATAACATTAACTTTAAAAGTTTCTAATATGCATTTAGATGTGCAAGAGAATGGCCAAGGTCACCTCTCAGAGCTTCTTTGTACAGAAGGGGACTTTATTCCATTTTATCTCTATAAATCTTATCTCAAACACTTTCCTGTCTCATTGCTGTAATTAATTTGGACTGACAATCAGGGAGCTGCCAAAAGAATATGATGTTACTGACTCTCTTTATTTGAAGTTTTCTTCATGTGCCTTTTGTAAGGAGAATTGATTTTCAATTAACTTTCGGTGCTGGCGTTCAGAGAATAGCGATGATGCTTGAGTTTCTTCTTACGCTTTTGAAAGAGTTCTTTTATTTATAATTTGTTGCCAGTAATTCTACTAGTAATTCTACTATGGTATTTAAAACTTCTTTTTAAAATGTTGGATTGTTTAAAACTTGATTTCTAAAGGTTATGGAGAAAAGGTAAATAGCCACTCTTATACTCTGCCAATGGTAGTGTAAATGCTAAAGCTTTCCGTAAACATCTTGACGATGTCAAGATCAATACCTTTGGAAATGTACACACTTGCCCTAGCAATTCCATTTCTGGGAGAAAGAGGTAAACAAGGATACAAAGCTGCACGTACAAGGTTGTCCATCACAGCAACGTCTATATGGGGGAGGGGCAAAGCCAGGAAGAAGGGAGAGGGAAGGGAAGGAAAGGAATGAAGGAAAAGGAAGGGAAAAGAAATGCAATCTAAATATTCAACAATAAGGTAATTGGTGAACTGCAAATAAATCTAAATCCATACCATGAAATACAATATAGCCATTAAAATAATTACACAGGTTACCTGATATCATGTAAAGGAATATTTGTGAAATATTGTTTTGTGTTTTTTTTTTATTCAAGAGTATACAGAATATGATCGTGTGTGTGTGTGTTTGTGTGTGTGTGTGTGTGTGTGTGTATACACGTACCCTCTATAGATTTTCAAGTCTGGAAAGAAATACACCAAATAGTAAAAACTTCCTCTAAGAAGCTGTCATTTAAAGGTTATACTTCGGATTTTTTTTTTTTTTTTTTTTTTTTTTGCTTATGTATAAGTTCTATACTTCGAGAGGGATTGTGTATTACTGTTATAATAAAAACAAGACTTCTCAAAAATGTTTCATAAAAACTGAAAACTACTTGAAGACTCCTAGAATAAGAGATTGTATACTAGAAAATTATATATTATATACTATAAAAATAAATCTACTGGCTTAAAAGTGTGAATCTTATGTTACGTGTATTCTACAACAATTTTTTTTTAAGTATAGTAGAAAATAAATATACTGGCAAAGTAAAAGTTACATAATGTTCTGCCAAAATCACAGCTCACAATGGGTGTCCCCTTTCACAGAATTACTTACTTCAGCTCTTGCTGGAAATGTTCTCGAGGCATGAGGAGCAGAGCATGGACCTACAGTCAGAAACCCCTGTCCACATCCCAACTATGACACATACTGACTGTATGACCCCAAGTTCTCTAGCCTCTGAGCCTCAGTCTCCTCACCCACGAAATATGGATAACAACAGACCCTACCTTTAGGAGCTGTGAAGATTAAAATGAGGTAAGGGGTTATAGAGTATTTAGTACTATTCCTGGCACATGGAAGGCAGAAATAAATTATAGCAATTGTAACTGTAAGTATGCCTAAAACCTCCCTCTGCCTCAACTTCTTTTTCTGGTAAAATCCTTTTCTGGTAAAATCTGGTAAAATGCAACATTACTGTGAGCATTGGTAAATATAAAACACCAAGATCAATGGAGGTTCTCAATAAATTACACTATTAGTGAACTTGTATCCATGGGTTTCAACAGGCATGAAGGCTCAGGGGAGAAGGCCAATATAATTTTTCCCTTGTATTAGTATTTGGGACCTGAGGTATTTCACAGATGAGCCATCACTTTTATTTGGATTCAGAAAAGAAAATTTTCCATTTATGGGCACATATCCTAGAATGCTAACTATTAAAGTGGTAATCTTTAGATTACCACAAGCACTTGTGGCAAAGCAGCTGAAATAGTATTTTACCACAAGGGGGATGAGGGGAGAGTGCGGTATTTCAGAAAATCCATGAACTGAGAACACAGTATATAAAAAAGGGGCCATGAAAAACAGTGTATCAGTTGTTCCTGGAACCTCAAAGGAAAGCTTTTAAGATGAAGATCTGAATTAGGAAGCATGAGAAAAATCAACACTATTTATATATACATTATCAAGTAAATTATTAAGGAAGTACAAATTTAATGAAAGTATCCATTTACCTAAAAAGTATTTTCTTCAAAAAAATTAAAATAAATGGAAATGGATTTTAAGAAGAAAAATATAACCTCAGGTAAAAAAAAGAATCACCAAATTCTATGGAAAGAAATACTGACATCAAACCAAAAATAATTTTGTACAAATCATAACATTTTTGTGCTGGTATTTAAGAGAAACGGTCATCTTGAAAAAAAAAAAAACAGCAAAGGAAAAAAAAACAAAAAAAAACCCAACCATGAGGGAGAGAGCTCAAAAAACTGCACAGATCAGTAATCTGTGCAGCTTTGTTTAATTTTCCATGTCTAATTTGACAGAAACCTCAGATTTCATACAAAAGTGCTTAATAGGAGGTTTACAGTTCCATTTGTAATGATTCTGTTGAAAGGAAAAAAAGACTACTCAGCACTAAGTTGCTCTGAGTTAAAGTTGCCTGTTCTATATTCTGGAAACATATCAAGCTACGTTACGTTTTATAGGCTCATTTCATGGTTTATGGTATTCTACATTGGAATAAAAATATCATTTAAAAAATCATTAAGAAAATAATAGTTTGATATAGACTTTTAAAACAACCAATATGAACATATTAAAATGAAGCAAGAGGTAAACTTTACAGTATGTAAATTATATCTCAATAAAGCTGTTATTTTTAAAAAATGATGCAGGCAGAGAATGAAAAAATCTTGCTGATTCACTAGAATTTGGGTAATTGGTAAACATGGCTCAATTCTATACTGTTCTCTCTGTTTTGAATATGTTTAAAAGTTATTATAAAATATTAAAAAATAATTAGGTAGGCAGGCTACTCTTACATCTCAGGTGAACCATCTGCATGTCCACGATGAATGGGTTAAAATGTAAAGTTATAGACACTGACCAAGCACAAAACCAAGCAAGAGTTGCCCAAATTTTACCATCAGTCTAAGTCAACACTGACCACTCTTCCAATTAATGTGGTACACCCCTTCCCCAGAAAGAGATGACTTAAACTCACCAAAATCAAACTAAAACTGATGCTAAAAGAGAAAAATTAAAGTCTGCTTATTTATTCTCAACAGGCTACATCTATTAATAGTTAAATAATTTCTCATAGTTTTATCACAAATTCATCCATTCCTCCATCTATCCATACAGTTCCTGAGCACGAAGCTACTATGCACCGTGTACAATGCCAAGTTGCTGGGGGTACAGCAATGAACAAGCCCCCAGTGAGTTTATAATCCAGGAACAAATACAGGCATGTGATAATACCTTATTCCCAGCCACTCAATGAGCCATCTGACAAAGGAGTCCCATCTGAATTAACTGGGAGGGATGAAATGCACAGTGGAAAAAGACAATATGGGAAAATGAGTGACTGAAAACAGTACAACTCAAGAACCCTAACCTAAACAGGAAAAACAGTTGTTTATCTTAGTTGCTGGCATGTTATGTTAGAAAAAGCTGTTTATTTCTGTAACTTACGATACTACTATTCTCAATTAAGTATTTTCAAAAGAAACTTTATCCTGGCAAAAATGTCTCCTTTTTCAAAAACGTAAATACGTATTACCTTCAGCCAGCCTTTGAAATAAAAGGGTGGCTTTAAAACATTTAACTAAGTCAATCCCATTTATTTATAGCTGATACATAGGCATTATTCAAGGCCTATGTAACATTTTCCAGGTTACCATAAACCTTGGTAGAAGAACAGAAAGGATGAAAAGCTTAAATTTTGCATTGTTACAAAAAAGTTCAGCAGCCAACTAATCTCACTTTTTATGTTTTTAGATATCAAGAAGAGAAGGAGAGAAAAAAAAAGAAAAAGCCTTTTAAAATAGTACTATTTGACAGAGGGAAAAGTTCAGGGTCATCCTTATCTAGCCCCATTAAAAAGAACAGATCCCTATTCATGATAAAAATTTAATTAAATATACATGCCAGAATTCTTCTCCTTTCTGCCATCACATACCAAGGTTTCTCTGGCAAGGTCGTCCAGACAAAGGTTCATAAACAGGTCTCTCTGAACGATGAAAAGGAACTTGCATGTAGTCTTAGGAAATCACCCAGACATAATATTTATCAAATGCTTCTATTTAGTGCTCTGTATTAGAAAAAGATGTTTAAAGTGGAAGGATGTAGTTGGCAACAATAGTAAAAAAATAAACTATTCCAACCAAAGTAGGAAGGAAGAAGTCACTGCAACTCTGAAGAATCCTCACTGAAGTGAAAACATCCAGTCCCATTTCATGTCCAAGAGTTTTATATCCTCCTCCAGCCACCCCTTTGTTCTCAATGTAAGGTGATTCATTAACAAATATTACTTCACAGAACAAAAGAACTCATGCGCAGGAGAAAAGCAGTCACCTGTTCAAGGTCACTTAGTGGCAGAAACACAACTGAATTGGGACTAGTGTCTCCTTCCAAATCTTCCCCCAACTATACAAATTTGCCAAGTAAAAGTTATTTTATTGGGAGGTCAAGGAAGAAAGGAGATGGAACCAGCTAACAAGCAGTGGTAAGGAAACTAGCAAAATATCCAGTTACAAACTTATTATCTCCTAAGCCAGGAAAGAGAGAGAAAAGAATTTTTCCCAGAAATTAGCTCCTCAAAAGCCTCACAGGAATTAGTTAAGGATAATTCACATATAAGGACAACAGAAAAGAAAGGGACATTACAGTTCCCTGAATAAGCCAGGTCTTTCCCCATCTCAACCTGTGCCTTACTTTCAATCCATAAAACTCCACTCCCTCACCATTAAAAAAAAGATGTACACACAAAACAATATATATGGTATGAGCAAAACAGGGCAGAAAAATAAGGGGTTGAGGAAAGCTGTTAGCACTTGCATGGTACACATATGCATTTTTCTCACTGACAAATAACTACTTCTCACCCTAATACTTCAGTACTACTAATATAAACCTAAAAAAAAAACTGGTTTTTCAACTTCCAACACAGATTAAACATGAACTAATTAAATGTTCGTAAAACACTCTGAAGATGTGAAAGAGTGTAAAAATGTTAGTTATTAATGTCGATCCACAAAACTCCTGCATCTGAAGGAAAATACAATTCTACTGGCAAGTTTCTGCTACTTTCAAGACACAAACATGGAAGCCCAGCACGTTTTTAAGAATTCTAAGAAAACTTTAAAAGCAGACCACATGATTTCACAACAAGAACAAGCTGGAATTTTAAACTGGCTACTTCCAGATATAATTATGTCAGAGTGAAAATATGTGACTTATGGCATATATAATAAAACTGGAGTATGTTATAATCATAAAGTCCTGAATGAAAAATGTAGTTCCAAGACCTGAGATAAGCAAACTAAAGTCTCTGAACCTCAGGCTTCTCATCAAAAAAAGATAATAAAGACATACCTCAGAAATATTGCGGGTTCAATTCCAGACCACCACCATAAAGCAAATGTCACAATAAAGTAAGTCACGAATTTTTGGTTTCTCAGTGCATATTAAAGTTATGTTTATACTACACTGTAGTCTATTGAGTGTGCAATAGCATTATGTCCAAAAAACCAATGTACATACCTTAATTAAAATGTGACACAGAGACATGAAGTGAGCACATGTTGTTGGAAAAATGGTGGCAACAGACTTGCTTGACAAACTTTCAATTTGTAAAAACACAATTATCTGTGAAGTGCAATAAAGCAAAGCACAATAAAACTAGGTACACCTGTACCTACCTTATAGGGTTATCATAATGAATTAAAAGAATGTAAATGACCACATCTTCTAACAGGTAGACAACAAGGAAAAGGGCAGTCAGTATGTTAACGTTTCTTCCTCCCTGTAAGGACTTCGCTTTTTTGATATGGTCTCAAAAGAACTCTCTAGACTGGAAAGGTCTTTTAAATACTCACTATCCTATGCTCTAAGTATACATACAACACCCATTTCAACAGGAGACCCAGGCAAAAGCTTTGGACATTCCTGCCTACTGACCCATATATGACTTCAATCACTGCAGAGAGAAAGCAGCTCAGCCAGTCCCCAGAGCTTCACATGACCAAATGAACACTTTGAAATCTACTTCTTAACTCTTGCTGCCGTTATTTTTTTCCTAAATAACTCCCAAGCTGCAAAGATCGCATCCAGAGTTTCTTTGCTTTCTGAACCCAGCCACTCTGTAAATAACAAATACACCCAAGAGGCAGAAGACCATTTCCTTTCAGCTTATTCAAGGATTTGGAAATAATTTCCTCTGCAATGCCACAATGGACCTCCCTTTCCCACTCCAGGAACACACTCACTTTAGACAGGGCAGAATTCAAATGGCAACACCAGGTAGGTGGATTAATTTACAGATATCATTCAAATTTACTGTTCTTAGAAGTAATTCATGAATTACAGATAACATCAAATTTGCAAAATTCTCTTGTCATATCCACCACCTTTTTATCAATTATCACTTGAGAAAAGGAATACTTCTAAAAATCCAAGCTAATGCTGATGGTATAATCTGGATTAAAAAAAAAAAAATTCTTCATGCTCTGCTCAATTTACTTGAAGTGATCTACCCACCACTATGCAACATACTGCTCCCCTTTGAACAAAATGGTACCACAACTAGCCTGGTGGGGAGAACACATGCTAACAATTTTCCCAGGAGCTGTTCTGGACACATATCAAAACCACCCATACTCTTACCTGATTCCACTCTGACCAAGGGCTCAAATTTTCAAGACAACAAACCACTGAGTCGAAGATCCAGTCTATCGGAATAAGTGATGTTAACCAAACAAATGAAATCCGTGACCCAGAAGCTCACCAACTGAGTAAACCCTAGAAAAAATACTTTCTTTATTAAAAATAAGATGAAGAAATATCCACTCTGCAGAAAATTAGACTAAGAAAAAATACCCCACCTATCATCTCACCAATCAAAGTTAGCCCTTTGCAATGCCTCCTTCCAGACTATCTTATGTATATGTGTACATAAAATTACACATAAATGACACCCTTGCATCACTAAAATATCATTATCCTCTTGACTACCACAGATATCCTTAAGAGACTGGAAATGTGCAATAGATTTCACTAATAATATTTTATAGGACTCAAAGAAGAAAAGTTTTTCAGTACATCTGGAGTCCTAAGTAACTCTAATAAAGTATGGTTTAGATCACTACCATCTTCCTTCCTTCATATTTAGCCCTTAGTTTATTATTAGTTGGTTTTTATTATACTAGCTACCATGTCATCAGCACCTACTATGTGTCAAGAGCTTTACAGATCCCTAATTCCCATTCTTCTCTATCGACAATTCTCTAATTCACATAGCCAGCCCCAGACTTCATCCCTGAACTCCAGATTTGTCATCCTGACTGATATCTTCAGGAAGTCTAATAGATCTCAAACTTAGCATGTCCAAAGAAGAAATCACAATTTCCTCACTCTTCCACATCTTCCCCACTCAGGAAACTATACTACCATTCATCCAGTTGTTCAAGTAAAACGTCTAGGAACTGATTCCTCTCTTTCTTTCAGAATCTTTTTCCAATCCATAAGTAATCCTATCAATTCTATCTTCAAAGTGTATATTGATTCCAGCCACTTCTCACCGCTTTCACTGCCACCACCCTAATCCAAGCCACCGTCTCTTAACCACAAATCTCTTAACTGGACTCTCTGTTTCCACTCCTGCTCTCTCTACCCAGAGCAGAATTTTTAAAACCTGAATCAGCTCTTGTCACTCCTTGCGCAAACACTTCAATTACTTCCCATCATACTTAAAAGCCTATTTGATCTGGCTTCAGTCTATATATACAACCTTATCACCTACAGTTCTCCTTGTTCACCTCATTCCAGACACACTAGCTGCTCTGTTCCTACCCCCACCTCAGGCCCTCCGTACTTGATGTTCCTTCTTTTAGGAACATGCTTCCCGTGGATCTTCATACAGCTTGCTCCTTGCACTTCCCTCAGAACTCTGTGCAGATCTCTCCTCCTAAGAAAAGCCTTGCCTAACCTCCCCAATCTGAAATCAAATGCTCTTCTAATACTCTCTAACTTATTCCCCTACATCCTATTCTTCCTAGAATGATCACCACCAGATATCCCCTAAAATGCTTGTTTATGTGTTCATTTTCTCCTTCCCCAGCTAGAATGTTAGTTTGATGGGAGAAGCTATATTTTATTTGTCACTGAATCCCCATCATCTAAAACAGTGCCTGACCTACAGAAGTCACTCAAATACTTGTTGAATACACTAATGACCACCTGTAGAAGGCATGTCATATACCCATTTTACAGAAAACTGAACTTCAGAGATAACTTACCTAAAACTAAACAGCAAATAAGTCATCAAGTGCCTAAGAGTCAGTACTCTACCCACTGACTCACCACATCTTGTACCACAAAACTGAATTGCACAAATATGCTAGAAAACAAAAATGGAAAAGTATTTCTATGTGAAAATATCAGATGACAGCAATCTTTCTCTTAATAATTCAATCATCATAGCATTTCATTTCTTAAGTTAAGCATACGCCATGATCTCTCCAAACGGAGGATAACTACTGTTTTTGTATTCCCTACAGCATAAGGGCTGAGCCATAATCTGTAGACTCTTAAAGAATGCATCTTTAATATGTGAAACTCTAAAGAACTAGAGAATCATATAATGAGACTTTTGGCACCACCAATAAAGTATATTCTTTCCAGAGACTTCAAGTTCCAATCAAGATGCAGTAACTGGAACCAGAATTCACCCCCTCCAACAACTGGACAAAAATATGAAAATACATGAAAACAAAATATCTGAGGCAACATCTTTTAGACACTGGACAACAGGCAGAACAGGCCTGCAATCCTTGAGAGAAGAGAAACAAATGAGGTGAGTCCTACAATTGCACCAGCTTTCTGCCTGCAGGAACGTTTGGGCCATGAATCAATGAGGGGACTCCCAAGCAGAGCATGGTCATTTTGTTGAGTTGAAAAAACAGACATATGAGTTTGGGAAGGCTGAAGAGACTTAAAATTTCAGAGTACAAGAGAGGAAGGAGATGCATAAAGGAGGAACTCCAAAAACCAGCACAGAGGCCCCTTGAGTATTTTGAATAATTTACCACTATTGACCAGAAAGCCAGGTGTGTATATTGTAAAAATCTATGAGGTTGTGCAAAGAATGACCAGGTACTGTAGGCTAAGTAATCCAGCTGGGATACATTCTTGTCCTAACTAGCCAGAGTTGAGAGTCCTCACTGGATGGTCTAGTCTTCAGTAGTAACTATAGAGCCTTCCTGCCTTAGTAACGGGGTGGGGAAAACCCTAGAGTAAAAGCTACTTTAGATCAACCCTTAAACATATTTAAACATAACCTTTAGAAGGATCAAGCAAGTAACTTACCAGCCTGCCAATACAAAGTCCAACAGACTTTAAAGCAATGATTCTCAATCAGGGACATTCTACCCCCAGAGGACATCTGACAATATCTGGAGATATATTTTGTTGTCACAACTGTGAGTGGTGCCACAGACATCAGTGAGTAGAGCAAAGTTATGCTGCTAGACACTGAATCACCTGGCCCAAAAAGTCAATAGTACCCAGGCTGAGAAACTGTGCTAAAAGGAATATTATAAAATTTAGTGCTCATCAACTTCAAATTCACCATGTCTAGGATCCAGTAAGAAATTGCTGGACATGCAAAAAAAGAAGAAAATGTGACTCATGGAAAAAAAAAAAAAGTCAACAGAAACAGACTCAGGAATCAAAGAGATAATGGAATTAACAGACAAGAACTTTACTATTACGAACACTATAAATATAATCAAGACTTTTTAAATGAACATAATGTAGAGAGAAATGAAAGAAAAAGATTCAGTAGCAAATTGAATCCAGTGATAATAAAAAGGATAATACATCATGACCAATTAAGGATTATCATAAGAATGCAAGGCTAATTCAACATTCAAAAATCAATGAATGTAATTCACCATATCAATGGTCTAAAGAAAACCATACACTCATCTCAACAGATGCAGAAAAAGCCTTTGAGCTTAAGGGGAGAATGGACTGAATATGAAGGGGCATAGAAGAATTTTGAATAATGAAGAAACTGTTCTATATCTTGAGTGATGTAGTGATTACATAACTGTATGCATCTGTCAAAACTCAAGGAATATTAGACTAACATAGGTAATTTTACTGAATATAAATTATACATTTATTTTTTTAAAAATAAAGAATGAGAAAATAGAAACTAAAGAGACATAACAAAATACTTAGTGAACTCTGATTTAACTTTGTTCAAAATTTTTTTAAATCAAACATGAAAGATATTTGGGGAACAAAGTTGTATATGCATTGGATAATATTATAACTTTAGTTAATATTCTTAGATATGATAATAGTATTTGGTTATGGAGAAGAGGGGTCAGCAAACTTTTTCTGTCAAAGGCTACATACTAAATATTTTACACTTTGTGGAGCACATGATCTCTGTTGTTAACTACTCAACTCTCCCAATTCTGCCACTGTAGCACCAAAGCAGCCACAGACAACATGTAAAGAAATGAGCATGGCTGTGTTCCAATAAAACTTTATTTTCAAAAGCAGGCAGCAGACAACTCGGCAGGTGAACACTCTGCCCTCTCCCTTACGTGGGACCTGACTCCCAGGGGTGTACATCTCCCTGGCAACGCAGGATGTGACTCCCAGGAATGAATCTGGACCCAGCATGGTGGGATTGAGAACATCTTCTTGACCAAAAGGGGGATGCGAAATGAAATGAAATAAAGTTTCAGTAGCTGAGAGATTCCAAATGGAGTCAAGAGGTCACTCTTGTGGACATTCTTATGCACTATACAGATAACCCTTTTTAGGTTTCAGTGTATTGGAACAGCTAGAAGTAAATACCTGAAACTATCAAACTGCAACCCAGTCGCCTTGATTCTTGAAGACGACTCTTTAACAGTATAGCTTACAAGGGGTGACAGTGTGATTGTGAAAACCTTGTGGACCGTACTCCTTCTTTCCAGTGTATGGATGGATGAGTAGAAAAATGGGGACAAAAACTACATTAAAAATAGGGTGGGATGGGGGGGGATGATTTGGGTGTTCTTTTTTACTTTTATTTTTTAGTCTTATTCTGATTCTTTCTGGTGTAAGGAAAATGTTCAAAAATAGATTGGGGCGATAAATGCATAACTATTTGATGGTACTGTGAACAGCTGATTGTACACCATGGATGACTGTATGGTATGTGAATATATCTCAAAACTGAATTTAACTGGAAAAAAACAGGAAGCAGAGAAACAAAAGGACAAATACTGTAAGGCCTCACTAACATAAAATTATCATAATGAGCAAATGCTGAGAACTGAATTAGAAAGCATAGGTACCAGGGAATAGAATGCAGACAGGGATTGGGCAATCAACAATGCAGGAGTGTGGAGTGTTCCATGAGGCTTGTTGTAAAGGCTCAGAGATCGTAAGCTCTTACAGCAGTCTCACCTATTACTGAATTTTGACGGTCTAAGAGATGTTTATTTGGTACAAAATTTATATTCTCTGTAGTATGCTTTCTAATATAACCTGTATGGTCAGTTTATTTAAACAACATGGTTGCATGGAACCTAGAACAGGGAATGAGATCTTGTTATTCTGTACACGTTAATATGATAACCCAATGCACCCGAGCGTATTTTGGGCACAAAATAAGAAAAGTATTTGCAAAGTCCCCTTGAGGGACTGGGGGGAAACGTGGAAATATTAAACTTCCTTACTTGGGGAATTCCTGATATTCTCACAAGCATTAGGGAATCCCAATTTAGTAAGTCAACACCTCAATCCTGGGGCTTGCCCTTATGAAATGTATTCCTGCAAAGGAGAAGTTAAGCCTACTAGTAATTATGTCCAAGAGTCACCCCCCAGAGAACCTCTTTTGTTGTTCAGATGTGGCCTCTTCATCTTACCCAACTCTGAGAATAAACTCACTACCCTCCCCACTACGTGGGACATGACTCCTAGGGGTGTGAGTATCCCTGGTAACGAGGCACAGGACTCTCACGGATGAGTCTGGCCCTGGAACCATGGGATTGAGAATGCCATCTTGACCAAAAGGAAGAAAAGAAATGTGTTCCAGTTTGCTAACACTGCCATTATGCAAAATACCAGAAATGGATTGGCTTTTACAAAGGGAATTTATTTGGTTACAAAGTTACAGTCTTAAGACCATAAAGTGTCCAAGGTAAGGCATCAACAATAGGGTACCTGCAATGAAGAACACCAGTGGTGTCCAGAAAACCTCTGTCAGCTGGTAAGGCACAGGCACGTCGCTGGCATCTGCTCTGGGATCCTGGTTTTAAAATGGCTTTCTCCCAGGATGTTTCTCTAGGCATCTGAGGGGTGTTCTCTTAGTTCTCCCAGGCAAACAATGGACTAGCAAAAGTCTACTTTCAATGGCCATTTCCAAATGTCTCTCTCGGCTGCAGCACTGAGCTCCTTCTGTCTGTGAGTTCTTATAAGACTCCAGTGATTTAATCAAGACCCAAGCTGAATGGGCAGGGCCACACCGCCATGGGAACAATCCCATCAACAGGTCACACCCTAATCAAAGGTGTTACAGTCACATCTCCATGGAAACACTCAATCAAAAGGTTCCAACTTAATCAACACTAATACATCTGCCCCTACAAGACTGCATTAAAGAACATGGCATTTTGGGGGACATAATACATCCAAACTGGCACAAAATGAAACAAAATGAAGCTTCAGTGGCTGAGAGTTCTCAAATCGAGTCAAGCAGTCAATCTGGAGGTTATTCTTATGCATTATATAGATATTCCTTTTTAGTTTCTAGTGTATTGGAATAGTTAGAAGGAAATATCTGAATCTGTTGAACGGTAATCCAGTAAACTTGATTCTTGATGATAACTGTATAACTATATAGCTTTTATCATATGACTGTGTGATCATGAAAATCTGGTGACTGACACTCCCTTTAACCAGTGTATGGGCAGATGAGTAATAAAATAATGACAAAAATATATAAATAATAGGGATGGATAAGGGATATGAGATGGTTTGAGTGTTCTACTTTATATTTTTTTTATTTCGGAGTAATGAAAATGCTTGATTGTGGCAATGAATGCACAACTATATGATGATACTGTGAGCCACTGGTTGTATACTTTGGATGGATTATATGGTGTGTGAGTATATCTCAATAAAATTGTATAAAAAATTAAAAAAAAAAAAAAAAAAAAAAAAAAAAACAGGCAGCAAGCCAGATTTGGCCCATGGGCCATAATTTGACAACCCCTAATGCAGACAAGACAAAACAAAACTACAGTGATAGAAAGCAGAGAAATGGTTGCCTGGGGTAAGTAAGATAACAGAGTGAGGAAACTACCTGGAAAGGGGCACAAGGAAACTTTATGGAGTGATGGAAAAGTTCTGTATCTTGATTGTGCTTAGTTTCATGTGTGGATACATTTGTCAAAAATCATCAAGCTATATACTGAAAATGGGTATATTTTCCATATGTAAATACCTTGATAAACTTGATTGCTTTTAAAAATGTAATCTTTCCAGATGATAGCATCAATAATGTGGAAAGCACGGCCTTTGGACCCATAATGATCTGAGTTCAAATTTCAGCACCATAGCTCACCAGCTATGTGACCACTGCCAAGTCATTTCTGGGGCTCAGGTTCCTCATCTTAAAATGCATTACTAATTTTCCGCCTCACAGATTTGTTTCTAAAATTAAATAAGAAATGCAAGGCACACAGTGCAATATCTGGCACACAAAAGGCACGCCCTCTGATTTGAGTAAACCAATTTAAAAAAAATTTTAAGAAAATGATAGCAAAGATCAGACAACTACATTAGCTTCTTTTGTACTCTTTTGAAATATTGTGAAATTTCTGTCCACTGTATACTGTGGTTTCACCTGACCTCACATATTGGCTTCCAATATCAGTTCCTTCGATTCCACAGTAACAGGGTCTAATAGCAAGCACTGTGAACCAAAATCTCTTTAGAGTTTAGAAAAATATTCTCTGACAAATACATTGTAAAAGGAAATATGAGAAGGGCCAAAAGTAAAAAGAAAAATATTAACTTACTCAACTGAGGAGAAAAGCAATAGAAATGTATACTATTTTAATTACTTTTTATAAAGAAAAACCAATAAAGTTAGGTAGATGTATTTCCTTTTCAACTAAGATTTGAATTTTACCCAAATCACTGGCCAATTGAATAAAAGCGATGACACCACCACACAGCTTTTGTACAGAGCTTTACCGCATGTGTTTCTCACAACAGTAGTATATAGACAGGAGAAAACTAATATTCAGTTTGTTCTTATTTTACGAGCAAGAATACTAAGTCTGAGACAGATGAAGTGGACTCCTCACTGTCACATAGTAAACGGTGAAATATGGATGTGAAATTAAATCTTGTGGCTCTGTATCATGCTCTTTTAGTAAATTTCATCATCAGAAAATCATCCAGGATTCTGTGAAAAGTCTTTTAACTCCATGATGCGTTCCATAACTTAACATTTTTAGTTTAAAAAAAAAAAAGACTAATTAATTACAAGGTAGTATGTTTACTTAATCCCTAACCATTCAGGAATAACTGGCCATTTTGGATAATGGAGGCTACTCCTAGAGTCACTGATGGGCTAATGACGTCATCCTAAGTGAAAATTCAAAAGAATTGATAACCAATAGAAGAGCCCACAGGATGATATAAATGGTAAATCACTCACACCTTTTCCTTTCTCCCCACCCCAGCACCCAAACACCCATTGATTTCTGCCTTCGCCAGGCACAGAACACAGCCCTGAATATGTGAAAAGGTAAAGCACCCAACGGCCCCACACAAATACTCAAACACAGTACCTCACAGCCCAAGTTCTGCTGATCCATCCTCCCAGCAAAAATGGGTTGTTTATTCATCTACTTACTATGGATTGTCTATTCATCTTTTACATATGTCCCAATCAACCCATAGGTGGACTAGAGGACTATAAATTTGAGGACATCTGAATGAAACGACCTTCCTTTCACTACCAGCTTCCTCTTCTCTCCCCACCGACAGTGTTACTACAGCCTGACGGAGAGCACTGCTCCCAAAGGGATGCCTAACCCAACAGACAACCAAGTCTACTCAAGTGCACTTAAATGTAAACTTTAAAAGAGAGGGGTATCGAAAGTCCAAGTTTGCACATCAGGGATGTTTTTACACTCTATCTATGAGCTTGGCCAAATATAATTGCTAAAAGTTTACAATAATCTGTCGGTGCTAATGTTTTACCCTGATTTTATAAGGAAAGTAAGGGAAACATGGGATTCAATACATAGAAAAACTCTTTACAAGTAAACAATTCTGGAATGCATCTATTCCACTAGGTAATCTTTTAAGTATTCTAAACTGAGAGGCTATAACTGATTTATATCACTGCTTCCTTCCGTAGATGGTGGCATCTTCAAAAGTGTTTTCTTGAAGAGGAAGTGAGTGATTTGTTTAGGTTTCTGAATTGTACACTGTGTTGACACCAAGTCCAGTTCTACCTTAAGCCTGAAATGACATCATAATTCATACTTATTATTTTTCAAAACTAAGGCAAAATAAAGAAGGAAAGCTGCAGCTTCAGTAACTCAGATAATCTATTACAAGTGTTGATAACAATCCAACACTCACCATTTTCCAACAACTATAAACCCACAGAGTTCTCTTCTACCAAGCCACTCCCAAACCCCACACAAAGGAAGACTGACAGGTGGTTGAGAAGATAAAACAACTATTGTTTCTACTAACTTTCAGTTCAACTGGCATCTTTTAAAAAAACAAAAATTTTTAAAAAAAGTTGCATTTAGATTAAGAATCTTATTTCTCAGAAAGATTCCTTCTTTATAAAAGAAATCTAATTAAACCACTATATTCAGAAGCATCAGACTTTTAAGAACACTTATAAAATCATGTAAAAATGTATCAAAATTATCATCCCAGCTACCAGGTAATGGGCACCTACTAAATGCTAGGCACAATACTAAGTAGTTCACATTGTTTCACTTATTCCTAAGAACCTGTGTTACTACCCCATAGAGAACAGGAAACGGAAGCTCTGAGGGCTTAAGAGATGTGCTCAAGGCTACACAACTGGTCAATGTAAGTGTGGAGACCTGAACTCAAATCTACCGAATTCCAAAGAGTGTTCTTTCCTCTAAATTATGTTGCCTCCCCCATTTCAGAGGAGAAATCGGCAGAGATGTGAATGGACTGGTTCAGCAGTCTTAATAATTTCAACAACAAAAAAAAGATCTAAATCAGAATCACCTTTTCAAATCCATAGTGCACTATTTAAACCCTTTAAATCCTACATTTTTTTTCAAGAAGTAATGAACAGACAAAAAAAAGAATAAGAAAGGTTAGAGCTCCTTTTAAAGCAAACTAAATTTCTTCACAGGTCTACAAGAGAAGTGTCATTTTGGACAAGTCCCCGGAGTTACTAGCTGTCTCCTATGCGCACTTAGGGCACATGTGCATGGCCACTAACTAGTAAAAAAAAAGCACCTCACCCAACTCAAACACATACTGAACTCCTCCTGTGTTGCCGATTGGCAGAGTATAAAAACAAAGCTAAACAAGGTCCATCACAGCCCTGAAGGAGTCACCCATGTACAGCCACCATTTAGATAAATAAGTGAAGTGTAAGGAAATCCAAAAACAAAAGTAGGTATAACATGCTATCAGAGCCCAAAGTAGGGAAGTGACTAACAGTCAGGCCTTCAAGTTGCTTATAAGTAGCATCCGTTTACATTATGTCCCTCTCTGACAACCTCAACCAACCTGTCAATCTTCCTCTGCATCCTCCAGGCTACCCCTACACACACACATTAAGAAAACCTTAAGAGCAAGAATGTGACTCCTAAAAGTGATCTCGCTGTAGTTTAAAAGTACAATGCTGCACTACCATCACTGTTAATGTAATAACATTAAACTGTATACTTGAAAGCAGTTAAAATGGGAATTGTTAGGTGGTATTTGTTACCACAATAAAAATTTAAAATATATATGTAAATAATTCTAAAGGAAATTTTGCTTCAGGTTCACCCAGTGAATAAAATTGTTTCTTCAAAGCAAAATGAGGCCAACCCAACCAGAAAAACCCAGAACTGCTTCTCAAATTTGAGAAAATTCATCAACCAAAGCAAAACGATCTTTCTGAAGATTTAAATTTTTAATTTAGCAGATGACAAAAGGATATAATAACTGAAATTAACACATTCTGGTCATTTTGTTCCGCTATGAATTTGACAGATATTTAAATGAGTTCCATCTGGGGAAGTTAAACAAAATTACTCTCACGTCATAAGTCAAATGAAACGAATTCAGGGGAAATAAGTACACCCAAAACTTGACAACAAGGCTTGAACATAATGCAGTCTGCAAATCCACAAGGGACAACGGAGTATAAGAACAGTAACACTGATTTATCTCAACTGATCATAACTCGCTTACAAACTTGCAAAAAAATGACCTTTCAAAAACTGCAGCATCTGTCCTGATTTAGGCAAGCCAATAGTTTAGAAACACTGAATAAGCTGCTGCTTCTGAAAATAAAACGGTAGCAGGGAGGGGGTGGGTCAGAAAAAAAGGCATACTACTTTTAACTTTAGTTCTATATGCCCGAGGCAATAAACTCTCCAAATAATCTCACTGAGTATAAAAGCTAAGAAGGAACACCAAAATATTGCTAAATCCAACTTGCATTGCAAACCCCTGAATTCAGATCTAGAAACAAAGATGATGGAATCACTCTGCTGCTAAGAACTACTTCCAAAAAAAAAAAAAATCTTTTCTTCTGATGAAAAAAGTTGTTTGAGGATTTTCCCCACTTTTTTTTTAATGTATCACAGATTGGTTGGCTTTGCAAAAAAAAAAAGTGTCAGTGAGCCATATTTACAAAAATATGTTGTTTGGTCTCGAAATATGGCTGCACTTGAACTCGGCAGAAAGTTGAACCCATCGCACCGTTCCCAGAGCGAGTTTCGCCCACACGCGTCCTCTCCGGGTGCTCGTGTCCCGGCTGCTAGGGGCGGGCCGGGCTCCCGGGAGAAGGCGCGCGGAGCCAAAGGCCCGACGTGTTTACCCTACCGGCGGCCCCGGGGAGCCGCACCCCGAGCACTTGTCCGCGTGAGGAATCCCGAGGTGGACCGGACCCGGTGATACCCGCGCGCCCCCGGGGTCCTCTCGCGGCTCCCCACCCCCGGAAGAGGAGGAAAGCCCGAGGAAGCCCGGAGTGGGGGACGCGGGTCCAGGCCTCGCGGGACCCCAGGCGCGCGAGCCGGCATTAGCGACTGTGTGGAAGGGCCGCGCCCCCCAACCCGAGAGCAGCGGCGGCCCCGAAGTTGGGATGCAAGAGGGAGAAAGCGCAACTCGGCCTGGGAGGAGACAATGCGGGAGGTGAGGGGATGCGGCGGGAAGAGAGGTCCGCAGAGGCGGGCAGGCAGCCAGCGCTCTCCGCGCCGGCCATTCATCTGGCCCGCGGGCCGCCGCGCGCCCCTCCGCCGACCCCACAGCCCGTAGCTCCCGCCCCTCCCCCCGGCCCCGGCCCCCGCCCCTTCCCCAACCAGCGGCCGCAGGGGGAGAGGCCCCCGCTCCGCGCTCCGGACCGCTCCTCACTCAAATCACACAACTTCCCTAACTCCGCCAACTAAGTTGCGCTCTTACCGTGCGGCGCCCGGGACTCTCCCACGGGCCGAGCCGAAGCAGCTCCGCACCTTCGCCGCGGAGAAGGACAACAGGCGGCCGCTTCCCCGACGGCGGCGACTGAAGCGGCGGCGGCCAAGGCGAGGAACAGGCACGGCGGTCTCGGCTGAGCCCAGGCGCTTTACCGCGGCTGCTCGGGTTCCGCGCTGGCCCTGAACACAGCCCCAGCCCGCGTGCGCATGCGCCGTGAGCCACTCAGTGATGGGAGGGGTACTCGAGGAGGGCGGTAACTCCTCCAAGCCCTCCGGTAAATAAGCGCCGAGCCAAGGGCCCCTAGCTAGGACTGCACAGCAGAGCTGCCCATCAAGATCCCTGAAACCAATAGGAAGGTACCTGGGCGGTGCGCTCAGGTTGCCAAGGAAGGCTGAGGTTGACCGCTGCTGCTGCGCGGCGGCGAAGTGATCAAGTGGAGTGGTTGGCAGCGGCTTCTTTGGGAAATGCCCACCCACCCCGTACCTGTAAATTCTCTCTGTCCTATCTCCGGAAATCGCTCTTCTTCTGTGTGCCCGGTGCTTACCTGAACTGTAGGCACTTACTACACATATAGAAATGATTTACTATTCTGTTTCCCCCCTCTTGAAATCAGGAAGTGGGGTGTAGTCTGTGTGTCACCAGCGCTTAGGAGAGTCACTGCTGACTATGCAGCTAGTGTTGGATGGATGGATGGCACTCTGGTGGGATCAAGATTGGAACAGTGCATTCCGTGAACTTTTAGCAATTCAATCACAAAATCGTACAGTCTTTGAGTTGGAAAGGATCTCAGAATTATCTAGTGCTTTTGAGAAATAAGATGTGGTCCGTGTAAAAGTGGTGGCCCAGGAGATTAGTTGGTACACGAAGAAACTTCTGTATTTTGATAATGTGTTTATTTAATGTCTATTAAGAAAAGAATATGCCTAGCAGTCAAACCATTAGATCGAATGAGAAATTTGTAAAAAGAAAGAAAGAAAGAAAAAATAGAAATGTAGAAAATATATTATGTAAAAAAATAGAGGCACTTTATATGCAGTTCAAGAAGGGGTGAAACTGATAAAGATTGAAGTAGAAACAGAGGTTACCTAAGGGAAAGGGGAAGGAGCAGGAGGGAACCCTCTGGGGTGCTGGAAATGTGTTATATCTTGGTCTGGATGATGATAACACTGGTATATTCATATGTAAAAATTCATCTAGTTGAACACTTAAGATTAGCACACTTTACAAACTTTACACATGTATTTTATAACCCAGTTTTAAAAATATACTGGTACAGGATATGGCAAAATATATATGCAAAGATGCAAAGGACTGCACTTTGGAAAACCTCGATCCAGGCAAGTTCAATACCAGAGACCGAATACCTGAGAAGGGGTCCTGTGACTACTTCCTAAAGTGTGCCGGACACTTCCACTGTTAAATGGCACTAAACATTAGACATGCCCCTAAGGTTGAGTGAAAACCTGCTTCCCTCTAAGTGAACCTGGTTCTCACACATATATTCTTAGTTCATCCTCACAAAATGGCAAAAACCAAGGCCGAACATCCCCAGTTTACTTTATCCATTCTTCATGTGAAATTGTTTCTGGACCACTTCATCATGCTCATTCTTTAAAATGTGGTACAATGTTTCCCACAGATCAGCATCACAGATATAGACAGGTGCTTGCATGATAGTCTTCTAAGGTATGACACTAGTACAGAGAGTGGACAACAGAACAATATATGGGAAAAATCTACCTATTGTATATTAGGGACTATGATTAATAGGAATACCATACTAGTACCACATAAATACTAGGGACAAATAATTCAGGACTGAAAAGAACTACAAGGTGTTTTGGGTCATGAGAATTGTTTAAAATGGAAAGTGATGAGGCCTATACAACTAAGTGATGATAATGTGAGATATGGATGGATTCTCATGGACATAACACATGCTCTGTGAACTTAGGAACCCCCTACTTTAAAAGTCAAGCCTTCAATTGTGAGGCTTGCTCTGGTGAAACTTATGGTTGTAAAGGGGAGGCTAAGCCCACCTATAATTATGCGTAGTTGTCACCTCCAGAGAGAGAACCTTTTTTGTTGCTCAAATGTGGACTTCTCTCTCTAAGCCTAACTCTGCAAATAAATTCATCGCCCTCCCCATGACGTGGGACAGACCCCCCCAGATTAATGAGTCTCCCTGGCGACATGGGACACGGATTCCAGAAATGAGCCTGACCTGGCATCAAGGTGTTGAGAATGCCTTTTTTACCAAAAGGGGAAAAAGAAAGGCAACAAAATAAGGTTTTACCACCTAAGAATTCAAATAGAGTCAAGAGGCTGTCCTGGAGGTTACTCCTATGCAAGCTTCAGCTAGGTATGCCAAATGGCCACAGTACGATAAGCCCAAGTCAACAGTAGTCCGAAAACCCTAAAGAATACCCAGGTCCCTATCTGAGACTCTATAAAATTTTCACTCATTTAGTTGATTCTTCAGAAACTTAAATCCTTCAGAGAACTCCTATGCCAGTCCCAAAACCCAGAGGCAACAGCCTCTTCAAGAACATCAACCATATGTGTTCCCTTTTCCCATAAAGTCACCACCCCTTTTCAACATAAACAAGTTAGGGTGGTCACTGCCTAGACATCCCAGAAATTTTGGAAAGTGATTAAAGTAGAGGAAAGGGTAGCAACAGACAAGATGAATTTAACAAAGGATTATGAATACTGAATATATTACTTTCTTTTTCTTAGATGCTAAGGTATTAGAATAGCTACAAGGAAATAATTGAAATAGTGGAACTGTAACCCATAGCATCCTTTGAAATTTGTCCCATAGATACTTGTTAATTTGTAATTTGAAAGTTATCACCTTTTTGTATATATGTTATACTTCACAATAAGGAAATAATTGAAACTATGGTACTGTAACTCATAACATTTTTGGAAATTTCCTATATAACTACTTGTTAAATCATACTTTGAAAGATAATACCTTTTTCCGTATATATTTCAAAATAAGGAAATAACTGAAACTGTGGAACTGTAACTCATAATATTTTTTGAAATCTGCTCTCTAACAACTTGTTAAATTGCACTTGTAAAGTTATCACTTCTATGTATATATGTTCTATTCTACAAAAAAAGGTGGCACAAAGCAAGGATACACCTGGAGCTGATTCTACCACAAAGAAGCTGACACAAGTGGGTCACTCCTCCTTCCAGAATCTCGGTCTCCTGTAAACAAAGGGGGCACAGAAAATCACTTGGATCCTAACATCTGATAACCCCATGGCCTTCTCTTATAGCCTGGCTGGTCTGTTACAGAGGCAGCAGCAAATGTGACCTTATCATCTTTCTGGTAACTACTGACTACACCATTCCCTGTGTCCCTACCTCCATTTCAGCAGGATGTACATCTTCCCAGTGGGCTGCAGAAAGCCCAGCACTTTTTAAAGTTTATTGTGCATACAAATCACCTGGGAGATCTCGTTTAAATGTGGATTCAACTCAGTGGATCTGGGGTGGGATCTGGGGCTTCTATGGTTCTAACAAGTCTCTCAGATGTTACCGATACCACTGGTTTGAGACCCCGCTTTGACAAACCAGTGTCTACTCTAAATTTCCCAGATGGCCGAGCCCTCCATCTTCTTTGGGAAGTCCTAAATAGTTATATGCATAGCTGGTGCCTTCTCATTATTCAAGCCTCAGCTCAACGTCCATCATCAGAGAAACCTTCCTTGACTGCCAGGCCTAGTCCCTCTCTTTCATTTTACCCAACTTTTTTCATAGCATTTATCCCAATCTGAAAGTACCGTATTTACTTTGTGCCTATAGGCTATCTCCCCCACCATAATGTAAGCTCCCTGAAGCCTGTTTTGTTTAACATGCTCTCTGTTCTGTACCAATAACAGTGCCTGGTACACAGCAGGGCCTCCATAAAAGCTTTGCATGAATGAACTTGTGCAGGAGCTACTGAGGTGCCCTCAAACTGAGTGTCCCTAATACAAAAGGTTTGTTCTTCTGAGATGCACCAAAGGTCTCTATACAATGTGCCCCATTTTACCAGAAAGAAATTTCAGGTTAAGCAGTTTTCTTACTTTCCCTGGGTAAGCTTACAAGCCAGGAAAGATGCCAGGACTTTATCAAGCAGTGGTAGGATTTTGTATCTCTGAACTATCTTCCTAATTGACTTGTATCTCTCCAACTGATTTACATGGATTATGTAAAATCTAACAAGGATAAAAAATGTAACAAGATAAAACCTCATTTCACAGACAAGTCCTGGTGATATGAAGGCAGAGGAAAAAAACAAAATAAATACACCTGTAAGAACATGCATTTCTATTGAGATCCATGGTTCTTAAAATGTCCCAGTGCCTCTTTTTTCACCATGGTGGACATTTTTTTTTTTGCTTTTGTGGTAGTAGTACCCTGATGTTGCTTTGAAGGAACTTTCATCTCAAGCGCCTTGCTTACTATGAAGCCAGCTCCACCACAACTTCCATGGCCCCAGCACAAGATCCAGATCTGAGCCAATCAATGCATTCTATCCATAGGAAACAGTGATTTGTTCAGGGTTGGGCACATGACCCCAAAAGGCCAATCAGGGACAACAGGAAAAAATGCTACCCTCTGTTCCAGTTATCAGGGTAGCAGACTTGGTCTTCCTCAACTGGAACCTGGCAGGATATACTTGTCAGTCATCTTGTCACCATGAGGATATTTCTTTATCTGAAAGAATGGAGCCAGCACATTGGAAAAGTAAGCAAGATGAAGGAAAACAACATGTTGATGACATTAGTTGAACTGCTGAATCCAGATATGCCTGAAGCTAGAACAACATGTTGATTTTCAATCATTTAAGTCAATAAACCCAGTCAGAGTGGAGGTTTCTGTCACTTGCATCCACAAGACCTTAACTGGTACACCATCCATGAGCTGATGATCTTCGGTCAGTTCTCTTACCTGCTTCTCAATTCACTCAGCAAATAGCTATTGAGAGTTGACTGTGTGCCAGTGACTAGGCTTGTTTCTGGGGTTACAGATAAAGAACAAGTTTCTTGCCCTCAAGGAACTCAGTCAAGTAAAGGAAATAGGCAAGTAAACCAGCAAGAAATGGGATGTATAAGAGCTCTTATAGAAGCAAATGCAGGGCATTAAGGGGCACCGAGGCGGAGCACTTTCCTTAGGTAGCAGACAAAAGATCAGGGAAAGCATCCTGAAGGATGTGACAGCTGAGCTGAGTCTTAGAAGATAAAGTGAGCCAAATAAAGAGCAGTGTAGTATATGGGGGCTTAAGTGTGTGTGCTCTGGTCTAAAGGGTATGCCCAGAAAAGAGAAGAGCAAATTCAAAGATATGCAGGTATCAGAAACACAACACGTAAGAAACTAGAGAGGAAAAGGGGTAGGAAATGAAGCTGGGGCTGGGTGGCAGGGGCCAGGACATGAAAGGGCCTGGTATGTTGCCATGCTAAGGATATGGCCTTTATTCTGAGATGTCAAGAGGAACCCTCAAAAGGTTTTAAGCAATGGAACAATGATGAGAACAGATTTTCTTCTTAGAAAGATCACCCTAGCACCATGTGCTTAGGCTGGATTTAAGTGGGGGTAGGAGTGGAAGCAGGGGAATCTCTAAGAAAAACATGGCTCCAGGTAGGAGATTTTGCAGTTCAGAGCTAAGTTTTCAGTTCTTGGGTGGCAGAGGGAACCTTCCTTCCCCAATGTGAAGCCCAGAGCTGTGCAGTAGAAATATTATGTGAGCCACATATGTAACTTAAAATTTTCTAGTAGCCACATTTTAGAGGTAAAAAGAAACAAGTGAAATTAATTTTAATAACATTTTATTTTATGCAACATACCCCAGATATCATTTCAACATGTGATCAATACAAAAATGTATTAAGGAAGTATTTAACATCATTTTATCATGCCAAGTCTTTGAAATAATCCAGTGTATATTTTACACTTAGAATATATCTCAACTTGGACTAGCCAGTATTTCATGAGCTTGAAAGCCACGTGTGGCTTTTGGCTACTGTATTGGACAGCTCAGGTCTGTTTGATTGACCATGATTCAAGCCAAGCCTCCACCTGAGGGTCTGTTCTAAACCTCAACATTCATCCAGGACCATATCCCTGTGCTGAATCTCTGTCACTTGCATTATATCATTTACTCTTCACAACAACCCTAGGTTGGCACTTTTCTCCCCCTTTCCCAAGTAACACAGGCTTGCAGAGACTAACTTCCCAAACCACACAGCTATTGCTTGGCTCAGGTTGTCCTCCAGGAATTGAAAACTAGGGGAAAGTCACCAAATCCAATTTACACATGCATGCTAACTATCACTTGGGCTCTCTTACCTCTTCCTCTTCCTCCATTTAGAACGCTGAGTGCTCAGTCTATCAACTGATTAGGTACTTAGTAAAGAGCTGTTTAAGCAACCAATCCCTTGTTCAGAATATATTTCTATAATGCATTTCAGAAATTCTTCAGGCAGAGACTAAACAATGTCAAAGAAATAGATTAGAGTTATATGCTGAATTACAGTTAAGTGCACAGTGAATGACGTTTATCATTGTGATTATTACCAGGTCAGATGAACAGTTTAAACATTTTTAGGGACCTTGATGCACATTCATTGCAAGTAGTCCTCCAGAACGATTGTGCTGGTTTATATCCCTGCCGCCATGGTGTGACATTCTAGTGCCTAACGTCTCTGATTTAAGTTCTTTTTGTGTTAAACAGAAAGACCAGAACTTCAGAAGCAGCTGGGGCTGGTTTGGATCTGGATGCTCAAATTCATTGTCTGTAAAGGAATCTCTCCCACCCAATAGTGATGCTAAGACAAATACATAAAACAACATACGTATAAACTTTAGCACATTGGCACAAAGAAAGTGTTTTGTAAACTTACTTCCTCTCACTTCCCCCTTTACAGACAGTTAAAATTTTTAAAAAGTCTAGGAATGGATCTGATTTTGCAAAAAAAAAGTAATATTAGAGAAATAGAGGGAAACATACACCCCACCACAATTGTAATAGAGAATTTCCAATAGAAAGTGAGTAATGCCATGTACTGACCTCACCAATAAATGTGGAAGCCACCTAGTCTCTTGGCCCTAGGGGCTCCCCAGCCTTTAATTAGTATATGCCAGATGTACCTCTTGGTGATACAACAATTTATTTAATTTCTGAAACCCTTGCTTTTCTCTATAATGACCCTTCCAGCAATAGATTTGCTAGAAGGCTGCTCATGGGACCAAATTAAGCTTCTAAAGTCATTATATTTCCAGTGGTCGAAGGGTTAGGGGTGTCTGGGTTGATGCAAGGGAAAGAATCACAAAAGCCACAGGATTAAGGGACCACCCTGACCTCAGATGAAGTTATTGCCATATTTCTCAGTCTGGAGTGAAAGGAAATTTAATTTTAGGGATCAAAAGTGTCCAGAGATTTCTTCCTCCCTCCCCCACCCCAATAACTGAAAAAGAAAAGCAGAGCCACCTTTGGGGGAAACATCATTTTACCTCCATTTTTCCTTTAAACAGATACCAGTTTGGAGGGTTTGGGGACTGTTATTCTGATTCCAGAGAGATTTATGGGCTGGCTTGAGTACTACATGTTTCATTCTATTGCTCTTCTCTTTATGCCCAGCCTTTTCCAGTTTATTCAGCTGCTCTCATAATTATCCCCAATTATTTATAATGGTAGGTTTCTGAAGCTGGAGTTAGAGAAACACCATGTTTTTTGAGCCCTAAACACTATTTAAAAGAAATGGACTCAAACAACTCATGTGAGGCCTAAACTCGGATTTTCACAGGCAGATTTTATGAAACATTTTTCATCTTTCATTTATTTAGCAAAACTATAAGGAATTGGCACTATTAAAGAAGAGAGATTTATTTGCCTACAACTGTTATCAATAACTGCAGTTTCAGCACAACTTAAACCAGGTTTTCTTAAATTGTTTTCTTTGGAACATTAGTCTCTAGTGCTATTCCTGAGAAAAAGCACGGTCTCTTCAAATGAATACATGAAATGGTTTATACTCTGTATTCTCTCCTCTTGAGGATTCATGTGCATAGTAGCATTACATCTCAAGTCTCTGAGGAGTGCCGCAATAAAGAAAACTGGCTTTGTTTCTTCCTACATTTCTCGTTTGAGAATGCAAGCAGTTTCTCTTAGAAAACTCAATAATGTGTCATATCGCACTAAGGACAAATTCCAGGAAATACTGCCTGAAGCCGTTCAACTCATCTTCCAGAAAGAACAGGGTATCTAGTCTTGATCCTGAGGTATCATTTACCATTTACCAACTTCACTACCATTTACCACTTCCACCTCAAAGGGCCTAATTCCTTGGGCAAGAAAGGAAAACTGATGTTTCCTAAATCTCATCTCCAGCCTGATCACTCCTTTGAGATTTCAACCTGTGTGCCCACCCACCACACACATAGCTTCACCTGGATAGTCGGCTGAACCACAAAGTTGGTACCAAAAGTGAGCTCACCTTTCCTCCCTCACCTACGCCATCTCCTGCTTTCCTTCTTTCTCCATTCCGTCTAGTCCTTTCCCACTTTCTGCTAGTGTATTCCACTACAGCCTCTTTTACAAGTCAAGGCCAAGTTTTTTCCTTCCCATTTCTCTTGGGTTCATTCACCAACTTTTGACTGAACAATTGCAATTGTTCCTTATCTCCAGTATCTCACAACTAGTCAGTATTTCTCTCTGCTAAAGAATGATTTTCCTAAAGCACAACCCTGACTTGTCAATTCTCTTTTCAGAAGACCTCAGGCTTTTTTCAGCTTTTCAGTCTCCCTCCTGCTTAAAGGATAATACCAAACATGTTAGCAGAGAATCCAAAGTAATTGATTTTCATTCTCAATCCACCCAAACACTACATTACATTTTTCCACCTAAACTCAAATCCTTGCTCAAAGACTCTTTGTTCAGGCAAACAGACTTTCTACTTTACTGAGAACATCAGAACTTTCTGAGTACCTGCCAGTCAATCTCCACCTATCTTTTCCAGAAAGTATTTCACTGTGCAACTCAATTGCTTATCATTTAATGTGGTCTCCTGCAGGATTTTACTTTATAGTTTAACTTCTCTTTTTATCTCATTAGTCCTTATCCTCTGCCTTCAAACTTATTCAAATCTGTCTTATCCCCCTACCCCCTAAAAAATCCCTGACCTGTATACACCAGAGACCCTGTACCATCTCTCTTTGACCCTTTGCCATTACATTTTTTACCTATACTCACTGATTCCATCTCCTCATCACCTTCCCTCCTCTCTTAAAATCAACATAATTACAGTAACATAAACAGTCAATAAATAAGCCCATTTTAAGTGAGTTTGGACAAATGTGTAACTACTTCCACAATCAAAAAATAAAAATATGATGGAGTGAGACACTTCAGGCTCCATCTTCCCACAGAAGCTTAGAACAACCAGCAAGAACTGGCAGAAACAACCTTCTCAAAGCTCCAGGAAACAGTTAAAGAACTGCAGAAACAGAGCAGGGTGCCAAATCAAGGAAAAGGCTACTTAAGAGCAGCAGGAACCTGGCTGACCCCTCCCCTACCCCTCATGGGCTTACACAGAGCCTGCAGATTCTGGAGGGAGGACAATAACTCTCATGCACATACTTGGAGCACACATGTCTGGCCTATTTTTTTGGTGGTGGCCTGAGGGACTCTCTATCCCAGACTTTGTACTGTGTGTAGAAAGCAGCTCATCAAGCTCTCCTATAGACCTTTTTGGGAGAGCAGCCAAGTCATGCTGCCTGGAGCAAGAGACTACTTAGGACATATAGTGCAGGGCTTGTGATGGAGAAGAAAGTGTTTCCTTGCAGCACCCAGGACTGTGAAGAAACTGTTTTGTAGGGAGGAAGGGACATTTGGAACTGTGTAAATGGAGGAATTCCCAAGGCCACAGGTGCATGCCCAAGACAAGACATATGTACAGAAAGGATCAGGGAAGTCCCTATGCTTTGCCTGGAGCTATTCTCTAAACTCATTGTATGGATAAGCCCTGAGGCAGAGCACTTGCACAGGTCAATCTGCAAGGACTTGGAAAGGTGTTTTCTTTTTTCTTTATTCATCTTTTTTGTTGTGTTGTTAGCTCCTGGCATTCAAAGAAAGCTCTGACATAACACTAGCTTGATATAAGCTTAAGGAACAGATATCTCTGAGTCTAAATTCCAGCAATAACACATTAAAATATCAAAATGTCCAGGTTTCAACAAAAGGCTACAAAACATACAAAGAAATAGGAAGTGATGGCCTAGGGAAAAGAGAAGACTATAGCATTAGAAATCATCAGTAAGAAAGCCCAGACCTGAGACGTACCACACAAAGACTTAAAAAATGGTCCTAAATATGCTCAAAAAGTGAAAGGAAAATATGGGCAAAGAACTAAAAGAAATCAGGAAAATGATAGATGAATACAAAGAGAAGATCAATAGAGAGATGGGAATTATGAAAAGGAACAAAACAGAGCTGAAGACCACAGTAACAGAAATTAAAAATTCCCTACAAGGGTTCAATGGCAGATTGGAGCCAGCAGAAGAAAGAATCAGAGAACTTGAAGATAAGACAATTGAAATCATTCATTCTGAGGGGCAGAAAGAAAAAAGAATGAGGGAAGGGGAACAGAGCCTAAGGGACCTGCAGGACACCATCAAGCATACCAATATACACATTGTGGGAATTCCAGAAGGAGAAGAAAGAGAGAAAAGTGCTGAAGTATTATTCAAAGAAATAGTGGCTGAAAACTTCCTAAATTTAACAAAAGACAAGAATATACATATCCAAGACACTCAACAAACTCCAAAGAGGATAAACCCGAATAGACCTACACGAAAGATAAAGAGAGAATTCTGAAAGCCACAAGAGAGCAGCAACAAGCCGTGTACAGTGGAGGCTCAATAAGACCACTAAGTGACAATTTCTCATCAGAGACCATAGAGACATGAAGGTAATGAGATGACATATTTAAAGTGCTGAAGGCAAAAAAAAAAAAAAAAAATTGCCAACCAAGAATTCTATATCCAGCAAAACTGTCTTTCAAAAATGAGGGAGAGATTAAGATACTCCCAGATAAATAAAAGCTGAGGGAGTTCATCACCAGTAGACTGGCCCTACAAGAGATGCTAAAGAGAGTTCTATAGGTAGAAAGGAAAGGACACTAGAAAATAAATTGAAGCTACATGAAGAAATAAGGATCTCCAGTAAGGGTAATGATATGGGTAAATATAAATGCAAGTACTAACAAATTTTTGGTTTGTAACTCCACTTTTTACTTCCTACAGGATCTAAAAGGCAAATGCATAAAATCTAATGATAAATCAGTGCTTTTGGACTCATAATTATAAACATGCATTTTGTAACAAGAACTACATAAAGGGGTATGGCAACATAGTTTATGTATACTACTGAAGTTAAGTTGGTATCAAACCAAATGAGATAGTCATAGATTTAGGATGTTAAATGTAAGCCCCATGGTAACTACAAAGAAAATATTCAAGAATATGCAAACTCATACAGACAGAAATTAGAGTATAGGTTGCCAGGGGTGAGGGCAGGGGGAATGGGGAGTTAATGCATAATGGATGTAGGGATTCTGTTTGGAGAATGGGAAAGTTTTAGTAATGGAAGGTGTTAAGGATAACGCAATATGGTGAATCTGATTAATCTCATTGAAGATATGACTGGGAATGCTTGAGGTGGGAAATTTTGTAATATATATCCACATATGTATTGTGCCAGTTTGGATGTATTATGTCCCCCAAAACTCCATGTTCTTTTTTTTTTTTTTTTAAATACTATGATATTTATTATTGGAGCTGGCTCACATGACCATGGGGATTTGCAAATCTGAATTCCAGAGGGCAGGCCACAAGCTGGGAACGCTGCTGAAGGTCTGATGAATTCCCCAGGAGAAGCTGGCTGGCTGAAGTAGAGAGAGAAATTCTTCTTTCTGACTGCTGATATCATCAGTTCTTCTTTTAAGGCCTTCAACTGATTAGATGAGAGTTCTCTCATTGCTGAAGGCAATCTCCTTTGTTGAATGTAGATGTCACAGCCATAGATGCAATCCACTGACAGATGATTTAAATCCAGGAAATACCCTCACAGTAACAGTCAGGTCAGTGCTTGACCAAACAACTGGACAACATAACCTAGCCAAGTTGACACATTGAAATTAACCATCACAGTCAACCTCTGGTGAACTTGGCACCCATATGCATCACCTTAAACCATACTTAATCTCCAAATAAAAACAACAGCAGTCATATTTTCACTTAACATGATTCAACTGTCCTGAGTACAACCTGAAACACACTAACTCTTTCCCTAGAAGAGAGTGCAAGTCCTTGGGTAACATTCACTCTTAAACTTGTTATCCTGTAGCTTAAATACTATGACAAAAAGTTAATACAACTTATATAATAAAGGAATAAGATGGAGAAGAAAACAAAGATATTTGCTTTATGTATATATATATACAAACATACTCAGCAAAACAAAGAAAAAATATTCATAAACATTATAGTCCTTTCTGTAACTGGTCACATGGTTGTAGCTCGCATTTATCGCTACCTTCTTCCACTACCCATTCCATATTCCCTTCACTCTCAGCAAGCACCTCGGTTGGCTGTTGTTCTTTTCCTGGTGGGGTGACCCAAACCTTCATACCTGAAGTTTCTCGGCCATTTGTAGTCCTGCCTGGGGGGTTTAGGGCAGTTTTCCATTGACTTTAATCACAGGGCATTTTAGTATTAATAGACATCCTAAGGAATCTCCTCCATTGTGTAGTAGCAGTCTTATTTCCCCTTCCCTGCAGGATCAGTCACCCCAGGCAATACAGTAATTCCCTTCTTTTTTTTTTTTTTTTTTTAATCATCATTTTATTGAGATATATTCACATACCACGCAGTCATACAAAACAAATTGTATTTTCGATTGTTTACAGTACCATTACATAGTTGTACATTCATCACCTAAATCAATCCCTGACACGTTCATTAGCACACACACAAAAATAACAAGAATAATAATTAGAGTGAAAAAGAGCAATTGAAGTAAAAAAGAACACTGGGTACCTTTGTCTGTTTGTTTCCTTCCCCTACTTTTCTACACATCCATCCATAAACTAGACAAAGTGGAGTTTGGTCCTTATGGCTTTCCCAATCCCATTGTCAGTCCTCATAAGCTACATTTTTATACAACTGTCTTCGAGATTCATGGGTTCTGGGTTGTAGTTTGATAGTTTCAGGTATCCACCACCAGCTACCCCAATTCTTTAGAACCTAAAAAGGGTTGTCTAAAGTGTGCGTAAGAGTGCCCACCAGAGTGATCTCTCGGCTCGTTTTGGAATCTCTCTGCCACTGAAGCTTATTTCATTTCCTTTCACATCCCCCTTTTGGTCAAGAAGATGTTCTCCGTCCCACGATGCCGGGTCTACATTCCTCCCCGGGAGTCATATTCCACGTTGCCAGGGAGATGCACTCCCCTGGGTGTCTGATCCCACGTAGGGGGGAGGGCAGTGATTTCACCTTTCAAGTTGGCTTAGCCAGAGAGAGAGGGCCACATCTGAGCAACAAAGAGGCATTCAGGAGGAGACTCTTAGGCACAAATATAGGGAGGCCTAGCCTCTCCTTTGCAGCAACCGTCTTCCCAAGGGTAAAACTTATGGTAGAGGGCTCAACCCATCAAACCACCAGTCCCCTATGTCTGTGGTCATGTTAGCAACCATGGAGGTGGGGTAGGCGAATACCCCTGCATTCTCCACAGGCTCCTCAAGGGGGCACTACATCTTTTTTTTTTTTCCTTGTTTTTCTTTTTTTTTTTTTTTTTTTACCTTTCCCTTCTTTTTTAAATCAACTGTATGAAAAAAAAAAGTTAAAAAGAAAACAAACGTACAATAAAAGAACATTTCAAAGAGACCATATCAAGGGGGTAAGAAAAAGACAACTAACCTAAGATAACTGCTTAACTTCCAAAATGTTCCTACTTTACCCCAAGAAAGTTACATAATATAGCAACATTTCTGTGAACTTGTTCCTACTATATCCATCAGAAATTAACAGACCATAGTCATTTCTGGGCATCCCCAGAACGTTAAATAGCTTATCTGTTCTTCTTGGATTATTGTTCCCCCTTCCTTAATTGCTCTCTACTGCTAGTTCCCCTACATTCTACATTATAAACCATTTGTTTTACATTTTTCAAAGTTCACATTAGTGGTAGCATATAATATTTCTCTTTTTGTGCCTGGCTTATTTCGCTCAGCATTATGTCTTCAAGGTTCATCCATGTTGTCATATGTTTCACGAGCTCGTTCCTTCTTACTGCCGCGTAGTATTCCATCATGTGTATATACCACATTTTATTTATCCACTCATCTGTTGAAGGACATTTGGGTTGTTTCCATCTCTTGGCAACTGTGAATAATGCTGCTATGAACATTGGCGTGCAGATATCTGTTCGTGTCACTGCTTTCCGATCTTCCGGGTATATACCGAGAAGTGCAATCGCTGGATCGAATGGTAGCTCTATATCTAGTTTTCTAAGGAACTGCCAGACTGACTTCCAGAGTGGCTGAACCATTATACAGTCCCACCAACAATGAATAAGAGTTCCAATTTCTCCACATCCCCTCCAGCATTTGTAGTTTCCTGTTTGTTTAATGGCAGCCATTCTAACCGGTGTGAGATGGTATCTCATTGTGGTCTTAATTTGCATCTCTCTAATAGCTAGTGAAGCTGAACATTTTTTCATGTGTTTCTTGGCCATTTGTATTTCCTCTTCAGAGAACTGTCTTTTCATATCTTTTGCCCATTTTATAATTGGGCTATCTGTACTACTGTCATTGAGTTGTAGGATTTCTTTGTATATGCAAGATATCAGTCTTTTGTCAGATACATGGTTCCCAAAAATTTTTTCCCATTGAGTTGGCTGCCTCTTTACCTTTTTGAGAAATTCCTTTGAGGTGCAGAAACTTCTAAGCTTGAGGAGTTCCCATTTATCTATTTTCTCTTTTGTTGCTTGTGCTTTGGGTGTAAAGTCTAGGAAGTGGCCGCCTAATACAAGGTCTTGAAGATGTTTTCCTACATTATCTTCTAGGAGTTTTATGGTACTTTCTTTTATATTGAGATCTTTGGTCCATTTTAGTTAATTTTTGTGTAGGGGGTGAGGTAGGGGTCCTCTTTCATTCTTTTGGATATGGATATCCAACTCTCCCAGCCCCATTTGTTGAAAAGACCATTATGACTCAGTTCAGTGACTTTGGGGGCCTTATCAAAGATCAGTCGGCCATAGATCTGAGGGTCTATCCCTGAATTCTCAATTCGATTCCATTGATATATATGTCTATCTTTGTGCCAGTACCATGCTGTTTTGGCAACTGTGGCTTTATAATAAGCTTCAAAGTCAGGGAGTGTAAGTCCTCCCACTTCGTTTTTCTTTTTTAGAGTGTCTTTAGCAATTCGAGGCATCTTCCCTTTCCAAATAAATTTGATAACTAGCTTTTCCAAGTCTGCAAAGTAGGTTGTTGGAATTTTGATTGGGATTGCATTGAATCTGTAGATGAGTTTGGGTAGAATTGACATCTTAATGACATTTAGTCTTGCTATCCATGAACATGGAATATTTTTCCATCTTTTAAGGTCTCCTTCTATTTCTTTTAGTAGAGTTATGTAGTTTTCTTTGTATAGGTCTTTTACATCTTTGGTTAAGTTTATTCCTAGGTACTTGATTTTTTTAGTTGCTATTGAAAATGGTATCTTTTTCTTGAGTGTCTCTTCAGTTTGTTCATTTCTAGCATATAGAAACATTACTGACTTATGTGCATTAATCTTGTATCCCGCTACTTTGCTAAATTTGTTTATTACCTCTAGTAGGTGTATCGTCAATTTCTCAGGGTTTTCTAGATATAAGATCATATCATCTGCAAACAATGACAGTTTTACTTCTTCTTTTCCAATTTGGATGCCTTTTCTTTCTTTGTCTTGCCGGATTGCCCTGGCTAGCACTTCCAGCACAATGTTGAATAACAGTGGTGACAGCGGGCATCCTTGTCTTGTTCCTGATCTTAGAGGGAAGGCTTTCAGTCTCTCACCATTGAGTACTATGCTGGCTGTGGGTTTTTCATATATGCTCTTTATCATGTTGAGGAAGTTTCCTTCAATTCCTACCTTTTGAAGTGTTTTTATCAAAAAGGGATGTTGGATTTTGTCAAATGCTTTTTCAGCATCTATTGAGATGATCAATTGATTTTTCCCTTTTGACTTGTTAATGTGTTGTAATACATTGATTGTTTTTCTTATGTTGAACCATCCTTGCATGCCTGGAATGAACCCCACTTGGTCATGGTGTATGATTCTTTTAATGTGTCTTTGGATTCGATTTGCAAGTATTTTGTTGAGGATTTTTGCATCTATATTCATTAGGGAGATTGGCCGGTAGTTTTCCTTTTTTGTAGCATCTTTGCCTGGTTTTGGTATTAGATTGATGTTAGCTTCATAAAATGAGTTAGGTAGTGTTCCATTTTTTTCAATGTTTTGAAAGAGTTTGAGTAAGATTGGTGTCAGTTCTTTCTGGAAAGCTTGGTAGAATTCCCCTGTGAAGCCATCTGGCCCTGGGCATTTATTTGTGGGAAGATTTTTGATGACTGATTGGATCTCTTTGCTTGTGATGGGTTGGTTGAGGTCTTCTATTTCTTCTCTGGTCAGTCTAGGTTGTTCATATGTTTCCAGGAAATTGTCCATTTCTTCTACATTATCCAGTTTGTTGCCATACAGTTGTTCATAATATCCTCTTATAATTTTTTTAATTTCTTCAGGATCTGCAGTTATGTCACCTTTTTCATTCATTATTTTGTTTATATGGGTCTTCTCTCTTTTTGATTTTGTCAGTCTAGCTAGGGGCTTGTCAATCTTGTTGATCTTCTCAAAGAACCAACTTTTGGTGATATTTATCCTCTCTATTGTTTTTTTGTTCTCTATGTCATTTATTTCTGCTTCAATCCTTGTTATTTCTTTTCTTCTACTTGGTTTAGGATGGGTTTGCTGTTCATTTTCTAGCTTCTTCAGTTGATCCATTAGTTCTTTGATTTTGGCTCTTTCTTCCTTTTTAATATATGCGTTTAGTGCTATAAATTTCCCCCCTTAGCACTGCTTTTGCTGCATCCCATAGGTTTTGGTATGTTGTGTTCTCATTTTCATTCGTCTCTATATATTTAGCAATTTCTCTTGCTATTTCTTCTTTAACCCACTGATTGTTTAGGAGTGTGTTGTTTAACCTCCAGGTATTTGTGAATTTTCTAAGTCTCTGATGGTTATTGACTTCTAATTGTATTCCATTGTGGTCAGAGAATGTGCTTTGAATAATTTCAATCTTTTTAAATTTATTGAGGCTTGTTTTATGTCCCAGCATATGATCTATTCTGGAGAAAGTTCCGTGAGCACTAGAAAAGTATGTGTATCCTGGTGATTTGGGATGTAATGTCCTGTATATGTCTGTTAAATCTAATTCATTTATCAGATTGTTTAGGTTTTCAATTTACTTATTGGTCTTCTGTGTGGTTGATCTATCTATAGGAGAGAGTGATGTGTTGAAGTCTCCCACAATTATTGTGGAAACATCAATTGCTTCCTTTAGTTTTTCCAGTGTTTCTCTCATGTATTTTGTGGCACCTTGATTGGGTGCATAGACATTTACGATTGTTATTTCTTCTTGGTGAATTGCCCCTTTTATTAGTATGTAGTGGCCTTCTTTGTCTCTCAAAACATCCCTGCATTTGAAGTCTATTTTATCTGAGATTAATATTGCTACACCTGCTTTCTTTTGGCTGTAGCTTGCATGAAATATTTTTTTCCATCCTTTCACTTTCAGTTTCTTTGTGTCCCTGTGTCTAAGATGAGTCTCTTGTATGCAACATATTGATGGTTCATTTTTTTTGATCCATTCTGCGAATCTATATCTTTTAATGGGGGAGTTTAATCCATTTACATTCAACGTTAAAACCATGAAGGCATTTCTTGAATCGGCCATCTTATCCTTTGGTTTATGTTTGCCATATTTTTCCCTCTCTCTATTAATATCCTTTATTGTACCCATACCGAATCTCTTTAGTACTGAACCTTTCTCCAAGTCTCTCTGTCCTGTCTTTGTTTCTCTGTCTGTAGGGCTCTCTTTAGTATCTCCAGTAGGGCAGGTCTCTTGTTAGCAAATTCTCTCAGCATTTGTTTGTCTGTGAAAAATTTAAGCTCTCCCTCAAATTTGAAGGAGAGCTTTGCTGGATAAAGTATTCTTGGCTGGAAATTTTTCTCACTCAGAATTTTAAATATATCGTGCCACTGCCTTCTCGCCTCCATGGTGGCTGCTGAGTAGTCACTACTTAGTCTTATGCTGTTTCCTTTGTATGTGGTGAATTGCTTTTCTCTTGCTGCTTTCAGAACTTGCTGCTTCTCTTCTGTGTTTGACAGTGTGATCAGTATATGTCTCGGAGTGGGTTTATTTGGATTTATTCTATTTGGAGTTCGCTGAGCATTTATGATTTGTGTATTTATGTTGTTTAGAAGATTTGGGAAGTTTTCCCCAACAATTTCTTTGAATACTCTTCCTAGACCTTTACCCTTTTCTTCCCCTTCTGGGACACCAATGAGTCTTATATTTGGACGTTTCATATTATCTATCATATCCCTGAGGTCCATTTCGATTTTTTCAATTTTTTTTCCCCATTCTTTCTTTTATGCTTTCATTTTCCATTCTGTCATCTTCCAGGTCACTGATTCGTTGTTCAATTTCCTCTAGTCTTGTACTATGAGTGTCCAGAATCTTTTTAATTTGGTCAACAGTTTCTTTAATTTCCATAAGATCATCCATTTTTTTATTTAGTCTTGCAATGTCTTCTTTATGGTCTTCTAGAGTCTTCTTGGTTTCCTTCATATCCCATACTATGTTCTCATTGTTCATCTTTAGTTCTTTGAGTAGCTGCTCTAGGTGCTGTGTTTCTTCTGGTCTTTTGATTTGGGTGCTTGGGCTTGGGTTATCCATATCGTCTGGTTTTTTCATATGCTTTATAATTTTCTGTTGTTTTTGGCCTCGTGGCATTTGCTGAACTTGATAGGGTTCTTTTAGGATTTGTAGACCTATTGAAGTCCTTATCTCTAATTTATCAGATCTACAGCTTCGTGGAGTACACTTTCTCTAACTAACCAGCAGGTGGCGTCCACGAGCCACCTGTTCTCCACAAGCCAGTTCTCCCCTGCTTAGCCTTTTTGGTGAGTGGGGGAGTGAGTCTTGTGGGGCCCAATTGGTGTACCAAGCTTGCGTGTGTAGTTGGTGTTGCCTGCCCTGTATGTGGGGCGTGTTTCTGGGCAGTCAGGGAGGGGGTTGGCCCTAACAATCAAATCTCCCTGATGATCCTAGAGTTTTAAAGCTGCTGCAATAGTCTAATCCTTCAGTTCAGCCCTGCCACAGTTTGTCTCTGCCACTGACCCACAAGTCTTTGGTATTGGCGTATTGCTCCTGAGACTTGCAAGTGGGCCCCTCTTCCAGGCTGTGCACCCCGGGTCCTCTGTTGAGGGATGACTGTGCTATGTCACAGGTGAGTGCTGTCCCCCCAGGGCAGTTCTGGGCTGCTGAGCTGTGTAGGGAGGCTCCCAGTCTGCTCAAATGATGGCTGAATGGGGCTTTGTTAATTCACACTGCTCCACCTTCCCAGCTCTGGGAGAATCAGCTGAGGTTGCAGGGAAGGCTAATGTCCACGCCCAGTTTTGTGGTGTGTGCCTGTTATTTGAAGCACTTCCGTCACACTGGGTTGTCTGGGGCAGCTCTGGGCTATGGGGCTGGTGATGGGCAGGAGTGTTTCCTGTCCACCAGGATGGTGGCTGTGAGCGGACACCCCCCTTTTCTTGGGAAGTTGTGGTGTTTAGTGAATTTTCTCAGCCACTGGATTATTGCCTTTTGTCTCAGAGCTCTCTTAGTTCTGCTCTTGACTTGACGTGCCCAAATTGCAATTCTTTGAAGCTTTCTGTATTGGGCTTCTTAGAGTAATTGTTTTAGAAAAGGAAAAAAGGATTAAAAACAAACAAAAAAAGGGCCCTCCTCAGAGATCTAATGGGTTATTGAAATGCTAATAGACAAAGCAACCAGGGCCATTAAGGAAAGGTCCACAGGGCAGAGAGATCAGCTTTTCTTCGGGATTTGCATATGCGCCTCAAGGCCTGAGCTCCGCCCTTCCCCTTTCTGTGTTCACCAGAACTCCAAAAATCCTCTGCTTTTATTTTGGAGTTTTTCGTGTTATTTTTTTTTTTCTATGCCTGTCTCCTCTCTGCTGGGCTGGCAGCTCTCAGATTCTCTGGTGTCTGGTCTCAGTCTATCTATGGTTGGAGTCTGGATCAGTAGAATGAGTTTCCGAGAAGGGCTACCACTGCAGTTCTCCCTTCTCCTTCCCGGAGCTGGCAGCCCCTCCTCCCACGGGACTGAGCCTGGCAGGGAGGGGCGCGGGTCCCCTGGCCACAAAAACTTACAGATTTCGCTGATCTCAGCAGTTCGACATTTTCATGAGTGTTGTATGAAGTATGCCCAAAGACAGATTGCTCTGTGGTGTCCAGTCCACGCAGTTCCTGGCTTTTTACCTACTTTCCTGGAGGAGTAACTAAAACTTACAGCTCACCAGTCTGCCATCTTGCCCCGCCTCCCTCCATGTTCTTTGATGCAATCTTGTGTGGGCAGACATACTAGTGTTGATTAGATTGTAATTCTTTGATTGAGTGTTCCCATGAAGAGGCAACCCACCAAATTGTAGGTGATAACTCTGATTAGATGATTTCCATGGAGGTTTGACTCTGCCCATTCAGCTTGAACCTTGATTAGTTTACTAGAGGACTATATAAGCTTGGACAGAAGAAGCGAGCTTACTACAGCCAAGAGGGATACTTTGAAGAATGCACAGGTGCTGAGAGAGGAGCTTCAGCTTACAGAAACATTTTGGAGATGGCCTTTGAAAGCAGACTTTTGCTCCAGAGGAGCTAAGAGAGGACAAACGTCCCAAGAGCAACAAAGAGTGACATTTTTGAAGAGCTGCAGCCTAGAGAGGAATATCCTGGGAGAAAGCCATTTTGAAACCAGAACTCTGGAGCAGATGCCATCCACATGCCTTCCCAGCTAACAGAGGTTTTCCGGACGCCACTGGCCTTCCTTTAGTGAAGCTACCCTATTGTTGATGCCATGATTTGGACATTTTCATGGCCTTCAGAGTGTAAATTTCTAACCAAATAAACCCCCTTTATAAAAACCAATCCATTTCTGGTGTTTTGCAAAAAGGCAGCATATTAGCAAATGGGAACAGATTTTGGTACCGAGAGTGGGGTGCTGCTGAGATTGCAAATACCAAACATGTTGGAACAGATTTTTAAAAGGAGAAGGGGAAGATTCTGGAAGAATTGTGAGGGGCTTGATAGAAAAGGCCTAAACTGCTTTGTAGAGACTGTGGAAATATGGACTCTAAAGATACTTTTTTTTGTTTTTGTTTTGTTTTGTTTTTGCAACTTTCTGCATTTTTCAACTTTGACTGCAGAAATAAACTTCCCCCTTTACAAACCTTTTGCAACTTTCTGTATTAATTCAGCCTCCATCCCACATTTTTAAACAACCAGTTATTTAGGATAAAGCCATTTACCTTTTTCTTTTTAATTAGAAAAACATTCTTTATACCTTTTATACAATATACTATTAGCATTAAAATTAAACTTATTAGAATAATGCTAAATATTTAAAACACTTTAGTTAATGCATTTTTTTCTTTTTTTAAAATTCATTTTTATTGAGATATATTCACATACCATGCAGTTTTACAAAAAAAGTGTACATTCAATTGTTTACAGTACCATTATATAGTTGTGCATTCATCACCAAAATTAATTTTTGACATTTTCATTACCACACACACAAAAATAATAAGAATAAAAAAAGTGTAAAAGAACAATTAAAGTAAAAAAGAACACTGGGTGCCTTTTTTTTTTCTTCTTCCCCCATTTTTGTACTCATCCATCCATAAACTAGACAAAGGGGAGTGTGGTCCATATGGCTTCCCCAATCACCTTGTCACCCCTCATAAGCTACATTTTTATGCAATCATCTTCAAGATTCATGGGTTCTGGGTTGTAGTTTGATAGTTTCAGGTATTTACTGCTAGCTATTCCAATTCATTAGAACCTAAAAAGGGTTGTCTATATTGTGTGTAAGAGTGCCCACCAGAGTGACCTCTTGGCTCCTTTTGGAATCTCTCTGCCACTGAAGCGTATTTCATTTCCTTCTTTTGGTCAGGATGTTCTCCATCCCATGATGCCAGGTCTAGATTCCTCCCTGGGAGTCATATTCATATTCATTGCCAGGGAGATTCACTCCCCTGGGTGTCAGATCCCACATAGAGGAGAAGGGCAGTGATTTCTCCTGCCAAATTGGCTTAGCTAGAGAGAGAGGGCCACATCTGAGCAAAAAAGAGGTATTCGGAAGGAGGCTCTTAGGCACAATTATAGGGAGGCCTAGTCTCTCCTTGGCAGCAACAGTCTTTCCAAGGGCAAGTCCTGTAGTAGAGGGCTCAACCCATCAAACCACCAGTCCCCTATGTCTGTGAGCACATCAGCAACCATTGAGGTGGGGAAGCCCAACAACCCTGCATTCTCCACCAGCTCTTCAAGGGGGCTCTGATTAAAATTAACTACTTTTTTTTAATTAACTATATCAAAAAAATTAACAAAACAACATACAATTGAAAAAAATGTTTCAAACAAACCATAACAAGAGAGTAACAAAAAGACAACTAACCTAAGATACCTACTTTACTTCCAACATGTTCCTACTCTACCCCCCAAAAAATACCCTAATACAGTAACATTTCTGTGAATGTGTTCCTGCCACACCCATCAGAAATTAACAGACCGTAGTCATCCCTGGGTATTCCCAGAATATTAAATTGACCCACAATAGCTTTCCATTCTTATTGGGTTATCATTCCCCCTTCTTTAATTGTTTTCTATAGCTAGTTCCCCTACATTCTAAATTATAAACCATTTGTTTTTCATTTTTCAATGTTTACATTAGCGGTAGCATATAATATTTCTTTTTTGTGCCTGGCTTATTTCGCTCAGCATTATGTCTTCAAGGTTCATCCATGTTGTCATATGTTTCACGACATCGTTCCTTCTCACAGCCGCATAGTATTCCATTGTGTGTATATACCACATTTTATTTATCCACAAATCTGTGGAAGGACATTTGGGTTGTTTCCATCTCTTGGCAATTGTGAATAATGCTTCTATGAACATTGGGGTGCAGATTCTGTTCATGTCACTGCTTTCAGATCTTCCGTGAAGTGCAATTGCTAGATCGAAGGGTAACTCTATATCTAGTTTTCTAAGGAACTGCCAGAATGACTTCCAGAGTGGCTGAACCATTATATATTCCCATGAACAATGAATAAGAGTCCCAATTTCTCCACATCCCCTCCAGCATTTGTAGTTTCCTGTTTGTTTAATGGCAGCCATTCTAATTGGTGTGAGATGGTATCTCATTGTGGTCTTACTTTGCATCTCTCTAATAGCTAGTGAAGCTGAACATTTTTTCATGTGTTTCTTGGCCATTTGTATTTCCTCTTCAGAGAACTGTCTTTTCATATCTTTTGCCCATTTTATAATTGGGCTGTCTGTACTATTGTCATTGAGTTGTAGGATTTCTTTATAAATGCAAGATATTAGTCTTTTGTCAGATGCATGGTTTCCAAAATTTTTTTCCCATTGAGTTGGCTGCCTCTTCACCTTTTGACAAATTCCCTTGAGGTATAGAAAATTCTAAGCCTGAGGAGTTCCATTTAGTTTTTCCTTTGTTGCTTGTGCTTTGGGTGTAAAGTCTAGGAAGTGGTCGCCTAATGCAAGGTCTTGAAGATGTTTTCCTACATTATTTTCTAGGAGTTTTATGGTACTGTCTTTTATATTGAGATCTTTGATCCACTTTGAGTTAATTTTAGTGCAGGGTGTGAGGTAGGGGTCCTCTTTCATTCTTTTGGATATGGATATCCAACTCTCCCAGCCCCATTTGTTGAAAAGACCACTATGACCCAGTTCATTGACTTTGGGGGCCTTATCAAAGATCAGTCAGCCATAGATCTGGGGGTTTATCTCTGAATTCTCAAGTTGATTCCATTGATCAATACGTGTATCTTTGTGCCAGTACCATGCTGTTTTGACAACTGTGGCTTTATAATGAGCTTCAGAGTCAGGAAGTGTAAGTCCTCCCACTTTGTTTTTCCTTTTTAGAGTGGCTTTAGCAATTCAAGGCATCTTCCCTTTCCAAATAAATTTGATAACTAGATTTTCCAAGTCTGCAAAGTAGTTTGTTGGAGTTTTCATTGGGATTGCATTGAATCTGTAGATGAGTTTGGGTAGAATTGACATCTTAATGACATTTAGCCTTCCTATCCATGAACATGGAATATTTTTACATCTTTTAAGGTCCTTTTCTATTTCTTTTAGTAAGGTTATGTAGTTTTCTTTGTATAGGTCTTTTACATCTATGGTTAAGTCTATTCCTAGGTACTTGATTTTTTTAGTTGCTATTGAAAATGGTATCTTTTTCTTGAGTGTCTCTTCAATTTGTTCATTTCTAGCATATAGAAACATTACTGATTTACGTGCATTAATCTTGTATCCTGCTACTTTGCTAAATTTGTTTATTAGCTCTAGTAGCTGTATCGTTGATTTCTCAGGGTTTTCCAGATATAAGATCATGTCATCTGCAAACAATGACAATTCTACTTCTTCCTTTTCAATTTGGGTGCCTTTTATTTCTTTGTCTTGCTGGATTACCATGGCTAGAACTTCTAGCACAATGTTGAATAACAGTTGTGACAGTGGGCATCCTCGTCTTCTTCCTGATCTTAGAGGGAAGGCTTTCAGTCTCTCACCATTGAGTACTATGCTGGCTATGGGTTTTTCATATATGCTCTTTACCATACTGAGGAAGTTTCCTTCAATTACTACCTTTTGACGAGTTTTTATCAAAGGAGGATGTTGGATTTTGTTGAATGCTTTTTCAGCATCTATTGAGACGATTTTTCTCTTTTGATTTGTTAATGTGTTGTAATACATTGATTGATTTTCTTATGTTGAACCATCCTTGCATGCCTGGAATGAACCCCACTTGGTCATGGTGTATGATTTTTTTAATGTGTCTTTGGATTTGATTTGCAAGTATTTTTTTTTTGAGTATCTTTGCATCTATATTCATTAGGGAGATAGGCCTGTAGTTTTCCTTTTTTGTAGCATCTTTGCCTGGTTTTGGTATTAGATTGATGTTAACTTCATAAAATGACTTAGGTAGTGGTCAATTTTCTTCAATGTTTTGAAAGAGTTTAAGTAAGATTGGTGTCAGTTCTTTCCGGAAAGTTTGGAAGAATTCCCCTGTGAAGCCATCTGGCCCTGGGCATTTATTTGTGGGAAGATTTTTGATGACTGATTGGATCTCTTTGCTTGTGATTGGTTGGTTGAGGTCTTCTATTTCTTCTCTGGTCAGTCTACGTTGTTCATATGTTTCCAGGAAATTGTCCATTTCCTCTACACTATCCAGTTTGTTGCCATACAATTGTTCATAGTATCCTCTTATAATTTTTTAAACTTCTTCAGGGTCTGCAGTAATATCACCTTTCTCATTCATTATTTTGTTTATATGGGTCATCTCTCTTTTTTGATTTTGTCAGTCTAGCTAGGGGTTATCAATCTTGTTGATCTTCTCAAAGAACCAACTTTTGGTGTTATGTATTCTCTCTACTGTTCTTTTTGTTCTCTATGTCATTTATTTCTGCTTTAATCCTTGTTATTTCTTTTCTTCTACTTGGTTTAGGATTGGTTTGCTGTACATTTTCTAGCTTCTTCAGTTGATCCATTAGTTCTTTTATTTTAGTTCTTTCTTCCTTTTTAAAGTATGCATTTAGTGCTATAAATTTCCCCCTCAGTACCGCTTTTTCTGCATCCCATAGGTTTTGGTATGTTGTATTCTCATTTTCATTTGTCTCTATATATTTACCAATTTCTATTGCTATTTCTTCTTCAACCCACTGATTGTTTACGAGCATGTTGTTTAACCTCCAGGTATTTGTGAATTTTCTAAGTCTCTGATGGTTATTGACTTCTAATTATATTTCATTGTGGTCAGAGAATGTGCTTTGAATAACTGCAATTTTTTTTTAATTTACTGAGTCTTGTTTTATGTCCCAGCATTATGACCTATTCTGGACAAAGTTCTGTGAGGACTGGAGAAGAATGTGTATCCTGGTGATTTGGGATGTAATGTTCTATATATGTATGTTAAATCCAATTCATTTATCAGATTGTTTAGGTTTTCAATTTCCTTATTGGTCTTCTGTCTGGTTGATCTATCTATAGGAGAGAGTGCTAGGTTGAAATCTCCCACAATTATTGTGGAAATATCTATTGCTTCCTTTAGTTTTGCTAGTGTTTGTCTCATGTATTTTGTGGCACCTTGATTGGGTGCATAAACATTTATCAATGTTATTTCTTCTTGTTGAATTGCCCCTTTTATTAGTATGTAGTGGCCTTTTTTGTGTCTCATAACATCCTTGCATTTAAAGTCTATTTTATCTGAGATTAATATTGCTACTCCTGCTTTCTTTTGGCTGTAGCTTGAATGAAATATTTTTTCTGTCTTTTCACTTTCAATTTCTTTATGTCCCTGTGTCTAAGATGAGTCTCTTGTATGCAACATACTGATGGTTTATTTATTTTTTTTTGATCCATTCTGCCAATCTATGCCTTTTGATTTGGGAGTTTAATCCATTTACATTCAACATTATTACTGTGAAGGCATTTCTTGAATCAGCCATCCTATCCTTTGGTTTATGCTTGTCAGATATATTTTTTCCCTCTCTCTCTTAATGTCCTTTAATGTACCCATACTGGATCTCTTTAGTATTGAACCTTTCTCCATCTCTCTCTCTCCTTACTTTGTTTCTCTGTCGGTAGGGTTCCCTTTGGTATCTGAAGTAGGGCAAGACTCTTGTTAGCAAATTCTCTCAGCATTTGTCTGTGAAAAATTTAAGCTCTCCATCAAATTTGAAGGAGAGCTTTGCTGGATAAAGAATTCTTGGTTGGAAATTTTTCTTTCTCAGAATTTTAAATATGTCATGCCACTGCCTTCTCGCCTCCATGGTGGCTGCTGAGTAGTCACTACTTAGTCTTCTGCTGTTTCCTTTGTATGTTGTGAATTGCTTTTCTCTTGCAGCTTTCAGAACTTGCTCCTTCTCTTCAGTAGTTGACAGTCTGATCAGAATATGTCTCAGAGTGGGTTTATTCAGATTTATTCTATTTTGATTTATGGGCATTTATGATCTGTGTATTTATGGAGTTTAGAAGATTTGGGAAGTTTTCTCCAACAATTTCTTTGAATACTCTTCCTAGACCTTTACCCTTCTCTTCCCCTTCTGGAACACCAATGAGTCTTATATTTGGATGTTTTATATTATCTATCATATCCCTGATGTCCATTTCAATTTTTTAAATATTTTTCCCCATTCTTTCTTTTGTTCCTTCATTTTCTGATCTGTCATCCTCTAGGTCACTGATTCGCTATTCAGCTTCCTCTCGTCTTGTACTCTGAGTATCCAAAATCTTTTTAATTTGGTCAAGTTTCTTTTATTTCCATAAGATCATCTATTTGTTTTATTTACTCTTGCAATTTATTCTTTATGCTCTTCTAGGGTTTTCTTCATGTCCTTTATATCCTGTGCCATGCTTGTCTTCATGTTCTTTATATCCTGCACCATGCTCTCATTGTTTGTCTTTAGTTCTTTGATTAATTGCTCCAAGTACTGTGTCTCCTCTGATGTTTTGATTTGGGTGTTTTGCTTGGGTTATCCATATCGTCTGTGTTTTTCATAAGCTTTAAAATTTTCTGCTGTTTTTGGCCTCTTGGCATTTGCTTAACTTGATAGGGTTCTTTTGTGATATGTAGACTGATTCAAACCCTTATCTCTAATTTGTCAGATCTACACCTTCGTGGAGAGCACTTTAACTAACCAGCAAGTGGCATCCATGAGCCACCTATTCCCCTCAAGCCAGTTCTCCCCCACTTTGTCTTTGTGGTGAGTGGGGATGTGAATCTTGTGGGGACCAGTTGGTGCACCTAGCTTGCATGTGTAGTTGGTGTTTCCCACCCTGAATATGGGGCATGTGTCGGAGCGATTAGGGAGGGTGGCGGCTTTAATAATCAAATCTCCAGGTGTTCCTGGAGATTTAAAGCTGTTGCAATAGTCAGTCCTTCAGTTCAGTCTTGCCACGGTTTGTTTCTGCCCCTGACCCACACGTCCATGGTATTGGCATATGGTCCCTGGGACTTGCATGTGCGTCTCTCTTCCAAGCCGTGCACTCCTAGGTCCTCTGCTGAGGGATGACTGTGCTACGTCACAGGTGAGTGTAATCCCCCAAGGGAAGTTCTGGGCTGCTGGGCTCTGTAGGGGCATTCATAGTTTGCTGAAAGGATGGCTGAATGGGGCATGTTAATTTCCCCCTTTTAACACAGCTCCACCTTCCCAGCTCTGGAACAATTAGCTGAGGGCGCAGGAAAGGCTATTGTTCACACCTGATATTGTGGTGTGTGTGTGTGTGTGTGTTGTTGGAAACACTTCCCGTCACACTGGGTTGTTTGGGGCAGCTCTGGGCTGTGGTGCTGGTGCCGGGCAGGAGCATTCCCTGCCCAGCAGGAAGATCGCTGTAAGGGGATGTCTCCCTTTTCTTGGGAAGTTGTGGTGTTTAGCGAATTTCCTCAGCCACTGGCCTTATTACTTTTTGTCTTAGAGCTCTCTTAGCTCTGGTCTTGTCTGGGTCCAAATTGCGAGTCTTTGAGGTCTGTAATGGGCTTCTTAGAATAATTGTTTTAGAAAAAGAGAAAAAGATTAAAAAAAAAAAAGAGGGGCCCTCCTTGAAGATCTAATGGGCTATTGAAATGCTAAGCGACAAGGAGATTAGGGCCATTACGGAAAAATCAAGAAAGCATAGAAACCGACCCTTCAGACAAGGAAACTCACCCTCTGGATTTGTATATGAGCGTGACTCTGTTTGAGCCCTGCCCTTCTCTGTTCCATGTTCACCAGAACTCCAAAAAGTCTCTGTTTTTATTTTTGGTTTTGTGTGTGTGTGTGTGTGTGTGTGTATGTGTGTGTGTGTGTGTGTGTTTGGCTGTTTTTGCTAGTCCTGTCTCCTCTCTGCTAGGCTGACTGCTCCCAGATTCTCTGGTGTCTGGTCTCCGTCTATGTATATTTGGAGTTTCGATCAGCAGCCTGAGTTTTCAGTCAGAGCCACAACTGCAGTTCTCCCTCCTTGTTGCCAGCACTGATTGCCCCTCCTCCCATGGGACTGAGCCTGGCAGGGAGGGGCATGGGTCCCCTGGCTGCGAGAACTTATAGATTTTGGTGATCCCAGCTGTTCCATGCATTCATGAGTGTTGTATGAAGTATGCCCAAAGTCAAATTGCTCTGCGGTGTCCGGTCCACGCGGTTCCTGGCTTTCTACCTACTGCCCTGGAGGAGTAACTAAAACCTACACCTCACCACTCCACCATCTTGTCCCGCCCCACTCTAAAGATACTTTTGATGAGGACTTGAGCAGAAATGATGAATGTGTTGTAAACTGGAAGAAAGGTGATCCTTGTTTCAAAGTGGCAGAGAATTTGGCAAAATTGAGTCCTAGTGTCAGATGGAAGGAAGAATTTGGGAGCAACAAGCTGAGATACTTGGCTGATGAGATTTCAAAACTAAAAATTGTGGATATAGCATGGCTTCTCCTTGCAGTTTATAGTAAAATGCAAGCGGAGAGAGAGAAACTTAGAACTGAACTCTTGGGTTCAAGAAAACCGGAAACTGATGGTTTGGAAAATCCCAGGCTTCCAAGGGGTGGAGTCCCAGAAGCTACAGCCCCTCATGAGGATTTAACCAAACATGGAACCCGACTGCCATTTCAGTACAAGCCAAGATTGGAGATGGACTTACCCAGAAAGGATTTGTGGAAAGTCCTATTGTCTGATGGCTTTGACCCCTGTGTGCTTCATGAGAAGACAACATAATTTTTGCAAGATCTTTATAGACGGAGCTGCTGCTGGTCTGGACTGGAGGAAACAGACAAGCAACAGATTGAAGAAATAATTTCTTCAAAGACAGAGCCATACACAAGGGAACTGTGTCACAATTTACTCCCTCAGGATTCAGAGATGTGTCATAAAGTGTGGTTTAGTTATTTTGTAAAACTGTGCAGCTTCCAAAAACCATTTTTTAAACTAATAAATAGTGACTGAATCAAAAAAAAAAAAAAAAAAAAGACAGAGCCATAGAGGTTGAGGTGTGGAGTCAAGAGGTCTGGGAGAGCAGAGTGGCCCACACGCATGGAAAGGGTGAGTTTGCCCCAGAGGCAGAGCACGTGTCTTCTGCCTCGACGTTCAGGAAGAGTGCTATCACCCCAGGTCTCAGAGAGGGTGGAGCACATTCCCTAGGGACTGGGAAGAGCCTGCCACCACCTCACTGTTCGGAAGGGGTTGAGCATGTGCCCCAGAGATGGAAGGGAATCCGGGTGCTGCCCCGATGTTTGAGGAGGGTGGGACCAAAAAGGTGGTCTCCCCAATGTGTGGGTATGTTGTAGCACTCACCCCAGCATTTGGAGAGGAAAGGGCTGCCACAAAGGCCCTTAGGAAGGGTTAAACTCCCACTCTCTCAAGCCCCAAGAATAAAACGTCGTTCTGTAAATGACTCTCAGACTTTGAAATCTAATGGAGTTGACCTGTGGGTTTTAGGAACTGTTTTGGTCCTGTTAACCCTGTTTTCCTTTCAGTTTCTCCTTATGGCAATGGGAACATTTATCCTATGATGTCCCTCCTTTGTATACTGGAAGCAGATAACTTATAAGTTTCACAGGCCCACAGCCAGAGGGGAATTTTGCTTTTGGACAGACCACACCGTGACTGATTTTGATGGGATCTTGTACTTACCTATTGTTACTGAAATGATACAAGTTTCTGTGATATTGTGTTGCAATGAATGTATTTTGTATATGGAAAGATCATGTAATTTTGTGGTTCAAGGGGTGGAATGTGCTGGTTTGGATGCATTATGTCCCCCAAAACTCCATGTTCTTTGATGCAATCTTGTGTGGGCAGACATATTAGTGTCGATTAGATTACAATCCTTTGACTGAGTGTTTCCATGGAGAGGCGACCCACCCAATTATAGATGGTAACTCTGATTCTCTGATTAGATAAGTTCCATGGAGGTGTGGCTCTGTCTATTCAGCTTGAACCTTGATTAGTTTACTAGAGCACTATGTAAGCTCAGATAGAAGAAGCAAGCTTGCTGCAGCCAAGAGGGACACTTTAAAGAATGCACAGGAGCTGAGAGAGGAGCTTCAGCTTATGGAGGCATTTTGGAGATGGCCTTCGAAAGCAGACTTTTGCTTCGGAGAAGCTAGGAGAGGACAAATGCCCCAAGAGCAATGAAGAGTGACATTTTTGAGGTGTTGCAGCCTAGAGAGGAACATCCTGGGAGGAAAGCCATTTTGAAACCAGAACTCTGGAACAGATGCCAGCCACCTGCCTTCCCAGCTAACAGGTTTTCTGGATGCCATTGGCTATCTTCCAGTGAAGGTACCCAATTGTTGACCTCTTACCTTGGACACTTTATGGCCTTAAGACTGCAACTTTGTAACCAAAGAACCCCCCTTTATAACAGCTGATCCATTTCTGGTGTTTGGCGAAAAAGCAGCATTAGCAAACCAAAACATACATATTCCCACAGTTTAAAAAAAAGAAGAAAGAACAACTAAAGAGAAAATGATAAGTAAATGCAATACATGATTCTGGATGGCATCTGGCAAAGGAGGAGAAAAGGCTTAAAGGGACATTACTGAAACATGAAAAAATGGAATATAGACTGTAAGCTGTATGTCAATTTTAAAAGTTTTGAACTTGATAACTGCACTTAAGGTAGTTATAAAAGTGCATATCCTTGTTCTTAGGAAATGGACATGACAGTATTAAGTATTCAAGGAGCATACAACCTATACTCAAGTATTCAGAAAATGGATTGATAGTGCATAGATAGATAGACTGATAGATAGATAGGATGACACACTGGTTTGGATGTATTACGTCCCCTCAAACACCATTATCTTTGATGCAGTCTTGTGTAGCCAGGAAACGTATTGGGGTTGATTGGGTTGGAGACTTTTGATGGGATGTTTCTATGGAGATGTGATCAATCAACTGTGGGCGAGATCTTTCATTGGATAGTTTCCATGGAGGTGTGGCCCCACCCATTCAGCATGGGCCTTGATGAGTTTACTGGAGCACTATATAAGCTCATACAGAAGGAGCCATCTTGCTACAGCCAAGAGGGACACTTTGAAGAATGCACAGAAGCTGAGAGAATAGCTGCAGATGAGAGACAGTTTGAAGACAGCCGTTGAAAGCAGACTCTTTCTCCAGAGAAGCTAAGAGAGGACAAATGCCTCAAGAGCAACTGAGAATGACATTTTGAAGCAGAGCTGCAGCCTAGAGAGGAACATCCTGGGAGAAAGCCATTTTGAAACCAAAACTTGGAGCAGATGCCAGCCACATGCCTTCCCAGCTAACAGAGGTTTTCTGGACACCATTGGCCATCCTCCAGTGAAGGGACCTGAAAGGTGATGTGTTACCTTGGACACTTTATGGCTTTAAGATTGTAACTGTGTAACCAAATAAGCCCCCTGTATAAAAGCCAATCCATTTCTGGTGTTTTACATTCCAGCAGCATTAGCAAATTAGAACAGATGATATGGCAAATGTGGCAAAATGGTAAAGTTGGTGGATCTGAATATCGGGGGTAGGGGTATATTAGAGTTCTTTGTATTGGGTTTGTATTATTTTTTAACTGTCTTGTAAGTTTGACAGTATTTCAAAATAAAAAATTTAAAAAATGGAGCATGGCCACTGGTTCTCATATACCACTGCCCAGTCAATTCCCATTTCCATTCATGACCCCAAGCAACCACTGATTTGTTTTCTATCTCTACAGATAATATTTGTCTTCCTGAGGGTTGAAATAAGTGGAATTATAGGGTATACACCTTTGGCAACTGTATTAGTAATTTGTTGCTATGTAACAAATTACCCCCAAATTTAGCAGCTTAAAACTGCAAAACATTGATTAACTTACATTTATTAGCTTACAGGAATCTGTAGTGGCTTAGATGGGTGGTCCTGTCTAATCCAAGGCCTCTCATGAGGTTGCTGCATACTGTCACCTGGTGCCGCAGGCTCTGGACTGGGGCAGGGGGAGCCACTTCCAAGCTGACTCACCTGACCGTTGGCAAGAGGTATCTGTTCCTTGCAACTTGGGCCTCCCCAAAGGACTGCTCATAACATGGCTTCTGCCAGAGTCAGTGACCTGAAACAGAGTGAGAGAGAAGCTATACTACTTTTTTTTTCTTTCATAATTGAGATTTTACTGGTTGTTTTGAAGATTAGCATGCAGACATTATGAACAATTTGTACACAATTCTTGATGTAGGTACCAAAAATCTAAAAAGCCAAGTAGTTGTAATTCTTTTCTAAAGTTATTCCAGTGACGTAAAATTTCCAGCTTAACATTTGAAGGCAAGTTTTCCTTAAAGGATATCAAGTACCAATATCTTCAAATGTTAATAAGCCGTTACGTTGTAAGTCCCACTAATTCACAATTTAATATCATTCACACTACATACTCACATTTCCAATCTTTCATAGCATATAACAAAGTTATTAGGAAAACTGGGTGACCATGACCAAAGAAGTTACAGAGTGCACACAGTTCTGACAGGGAGAGCCAAGATCAGGGAGCGTTTTGTTGTTGTTGTTGTTGTTTTTTTAAGCAATTTTATTGAGATATATTCACATAACATACAATCATTCAAAGTGTACAATCAGTTGTTCACAGTATCGTCTTATAGTTGTGCATTCATCACCACAATCAATCTTTGAACATTTTCATTACTCCAAAAAAATAAAAAAGAACATCCAAAACATCCCATTCTCCTTTTACCCCCCATTGTTCATTTACTTTTTTAAATACAGTTTTATTGGGATATATTCACACACCCTACAGTCACCTACAGTGTACAATCAATTATTCACAGCACCTTCAAACATTTGTGCGTTCATCAACAGAATCAATTTTTGAAACTTTTTCTTTCTCCAAAATAAAAATAAAAGCAAAAGTGGAACACCTAAATCTTTCCATCCCCTCCATTCCACTCTATTCATCTAATTTTTGTCCCCATTTTTCCACTCATCTGTCCATACACGGGATAAAGGGAGTGGGAACCACAAGATTTTCACAATCACACAGTCACACTGTGCAAGCTACATGGTTATACAATCATCTTCAAGAATCAGGTTCACTGGGTTGCAGTTCGACAGTTTCAGGTATTTCCCTCTAGCCATTGCAACACACCAAAACCTATAAAATGATATCTATATAGCACATAAGAATACCCTCCAGAGTGGCCTCTTCACTCCATTTGAAATCTCTCAGCCACTGGAACCTTATTTTGTTTCATCTCTCTTTCCCCTTTTGGTCAAGAAGATGAGGGAGTGGTTTTCAGAAACAATTTTACTAAAGAACATGGAAATAGAAGTAATTTAAAATGTTCAGCACATATTAAATGCATGACTGTGACTCCAAATCGTCAATTAGTATGGGTTGTATTATAGAGTATAAAAACTGCCCCCTCCACCCTATGGAATGTTACATTGACATCCAAGACAGTCAAAACAGCCCATAATTCAATATCCCACTATTTTCTGGTTGTACCAAAAAATAAACAACCAGCAAATTATGTCCCCTCTTAACTAAAAAAAATTTACACTTAAAAAATGGGATGAGCTGGGATTCCAATCTGCTTTTTAAGAATGTTTCTTCTAGAGCTAAGAAAAAAACTTGCATTTACAAAATAGTTGCTAAAATATTCCTCTGGATTGTTTAAGAAGGGAGAAACAGGACCAGTGATATGACATGGTATATGATGTTAATCAGACCTAGCTTCATCTTCTCCTGCTTCATCAAAGATGAACCCTCTGCATTTTCAGTTTCTCCATTTTCTGCAGGTAAATCTTTAGTTTCTTGGTTAGCTACTTCAGCTTGTTTTCCCTTTGTTCCTCTTTTCCCTTTCGGTTGCACTTTTTTTTTGTCTGAAGATTTAACCTTTCCCGCCGCCTTTTTTGGCTTCGTTTCCACTTTCGCAGGAGCAGGTTTAGTTGACAGCCTCGCAGACCTCCGTTTGGGCTCCTCCTTCTGCGCCTCTAGAGGAGCTGACCTTCCTGTTGGGCTATGAGGCATCTTGGCAGCGGAGCGGGCGCCTGCCGGGTGCTGCCGGCCGCTGTGCACCTAGCACCTTCGCGAAGCCGAGCTGCTGGGCGCTACCGCTTGTCCCGCCCCACGAGCTCGCTATGCTAGCTTTTATGGCCTAGTTTCCAAGTGGCGTGCCAACAGTTCTGCCTTATTCTATTCATTAGAAGCAAGTCATTAAGTCCTGTCCACGCTTGAGGGGAGGGGATTTTACAAAGGATTGAATTCTAGGAAGTGGGGACTTTCAAGGACATCTCGGAGGCTGTCTAGCATCGTCTGAGTCACATTCCTTCCACATGCAAAATACAGTGGCCACCTTCTAAAACCATTGAAGCCCTATAACATCAGTTCAAAGTTCAAAATCACATCATCCAAATGAGATACAGGTGCAAATAAGGCTTCTTCCATGTAGCTCCTTAAATATAGTTCTTCAAGTATAGTTTGTCTCAATCTTTAAACCTGTGAAACTAAATAGGCAAGTTATCTGCTATGGTGAACAGGCATGGGATAACTGCTATGTGCATTCTTGTTTAACAAGAGGGGAAATTAGGGGAACAAAGACATCTCCGGTCCATAAAAATTCTGAAATCCATCCTGGCAAATATTGTGAGTTCTTGATTAGGACTTAGTCCTATTTCTGCCCAGAAGTGACTGGATGGCTTTTGGTTTCACCCTCTGAATTATCTTTCCCTTTCCATGAAAGCTTGCATTTGTTTGCAGTTGAGTAGTTTTCTTGGCTAGTGTGCTAGTTTGTATACATTATGTTCCCCAGAAAAAGCCATATTCTTTAATGCAATCTTGTGGGGGCAGACATATTAGTGTGGATTAGGTTGGATTCCTCTGATTGAGTATTTCCATGGAGATATGACTCAATCAAATGGTGATTTGACTCATAACATGGAGATATGACTCAATCAAATGGTGAACCATTTGATTGAATTATTTCCGTGGAGATACACGGTGGATCTTGATTTAATCACTGGAGTTCTATAAAAGAGCTCACAAACAGAAGGACCTCAGGGCAGCTGAGAGTGGCATTTTGGAGAGCAGCTGAGAGAGACATTTTGGAGACAGCCATTGAAAGCAGACTTTTGCTAATGCTTTGGAGATGCTAGCCCAATGTTTGCTCCAGAGACGCTAAGAGGGGACAAATGCCCCAAGAGCAACATTTTGAAAAATGCATAGGAGCTGAGAGAGAAGCTTGAACATAATCTGGGATCAGCAGATGCCAGCCACATGCCTCCCACCTAATACAGGTTTTCCAGACGCTGATTGGCCTTCCTTCAGTGAAGCTACCCTATTGTCGATGCCATGATTTGGACATTTTCATGGCCTTCAGACTGTAAATTTGTAACCAAATAAACCACCTTTATAAAAGCCAATCCATTTCTGGTATTTTGCATAACAGCAGCATTAGCAAACCAGAATAGCTAGCTTCTTTCTAGTAGTATTTTGGTAGTCCAAAGGCCTTTTTTCATTTTTTACTGTTTCTGCCCCATTCAGCGCAAGCTGGTGGTGGTTCTGCTGCTGATACAGTTATTTTAAACATATGGTGGGTCTCCTGTGAATCTTACTGGGATCCACTCCATTAGAGTAAAGCGACACTCACAAGTCTCTTTAAAAAAAAAAATTATTTTTAAGTGTGGTAAAATACACATAACATAAAAATCATTTTAACCATTTTAGGTGGATGACTCTTTGACATTAAGTACATTGACAATACTGTATAACTTTTACCATCACAAGTCTCTTCTATATAAGTCCTCTACTTTGGGCTACTGCTGGGAGACAATACAGTTAAGCTTCTTAGAAGACGTATCGTTTATTGAGAGGATCTCTTAGTCAGACTCTTAAAATCTTTAGAGTGTTTTTTTATCTGAGTGTCTGGTACTCTGAGGCACCAACTTTGAGCTTTCTGAGGTCTTAACAAAGGATATCACAGACACAACCTTGGCTTCATCTTTGGACCAGGCTTTCCTAGTAGTATCCTGGAATGGGTCTTCACTTGAGAGCCATTTCTTAATTTTAACACCACTTGCTATCAAGAGAGGCTGGGAATCGTCAAACTCAGCTCCTTTTGGTTTGAAAGTCTTTCCCCTATTTTATATTTCTCTTCTTGCATTTTACTATAAGCAGCAAGAAGACAACGGGTATCACCTTCACACTCTGACTGGAAATCTTCTTATTTTCATCACTCAGTTAATCAGCTACATTTTCCACCATCCACATGACTAAACTTTTGCTACCGCAAAACAAGGCTCCCCTTTCCTCCAGTTTCTGGTAAGATTCTCCTCACTTTCCTTTAAGCCTTCACTGGCAGCCTCCTCAAAGTCCAGAATTCTACAAATAGAGTGTTCAAGACACTTGACACTTTCACTAACACTTTTCAAAATCCTTACAGGTATTCCAGCTTCTGCTCACTTCCTGGTTCCAAAGCAATTACAACATTTGAGATTTTTGTTACATCAGCACCCCATTCTTGGTGCCAAAATCTGTATTAGTTATCTATTGAGTAAAACAAATAACCCTCAAATTTAGCAGCTTAAAACAACAAGCATTTACTAATCTCACACAATTTCTGAGGGCCAGGACTCAGGAGTGGCTTAGTAGGGGGATTCTGGCTCAGGTATTGGCTGGAACTGTCATCCCTGAAGACTTGGCTGAGGCTGGGCGTCCATGTCCACATCCACTCCCATGGCTGCTGACCAGTCAGTGTCTCACTCCAGGAGATGCTCCATAGAGCTGCTCACAACCTGGCTTCCTAGTGTGAGAGAGGAGAGGGAGACAGGGAGAGAAAGAATGAATGGGATGAGGGTGAAAGCAACAGAGTATTTATTATGATCCAGTCTCCAAGTCTAGACCCTGCCTTATTCTATTCATTAGAAGCCAGTCACTAAGTCCAGCTTACCCTCAAGAGGAGGAGATGAAATAAGGGCATGAATCCAGGAGACAGGGATCATTGGGCTGTCTCAGAGTCTGGCTACCCAGCAAGCTACTTAACCTGCCCGGTGTGTGCATCACCTGTAAAGTACAAATAAAAATAGCATGTAATTCAGAGTTGCTGTAAGGTAAAGTGAGAAACTATATCTGAATCTATATAGCTATCTATATCTATATCTATATCTATATCTATATCTATATCTTTATCTATATCTGTGTCTATATCTATACCGATACCTCTACCTCTATCTATATATATAAAGCCCATTAAATCAATACCTGGCACCAAACAAAAATATCATAAATGTTGGCTCTTACTATTTTTTTAACAACGTGACTGACTCGCAAATCTTTATCTCCTAGGTGCTAGTTCCACTTTGTCAATTGCCTGAACGATTCCCAGTAACTTAAATATTTCTCCAAAAACAGCATCTGTGTATTCATTAAGAATCTTTCAGTTACCAGCTCAAGAAAGAAAGAAAAAGGAAAATTAGGGGCTCATAAAAGTCCAGAAGATGATTACCAGAAGCCCCAGGCCCTGATTCTATGGGTTCTGTACCCCCAATGAAATGAGAGTGTCTGTCTCCCAATAATTTTGTCAAAAGTCTCAGGGCTGTCTTTCATTGGTCCAGCTTTGATCACACGTCTGTTCCTGAATCAATAGTGCTGGCACTGGGGGGAGGTTATTGAGGAAGGCTTAGCTCCTTATAATCTTGATCAGCTCCCCATTCTTTAATATGGACTATTGATGCTTCCTTATCCTTACATAAATTTCAGTGCAAACACAGCTTAAAGTCCCTCCCTCCTACCATTACATTAGCATTCATAAGCAAGTATACATAAAAATTATCCAGCTGTCCAGATGGTTTGGGAGATGAAGTGTTCTGATTGGTCAGACCTGGATCATGTGCCCACCATTGAGCTAAAGACTGTCAATTACACCTGAACTACATGACTTGAGAATGTGGAAGATCTGTGTGCTTACAGGAAAATTGAAGTGCTGAGATCAGAAGCAGGTGGAGTGGATGCTCAGCAGACAAAACCAACAGATGTTCATTTCAGTCACCTTCCTTCTCAAATTAATTCCTTTTCCTTTGTTGCATCCTTCAGTAAAAGTCATCGTTTGTGCCAACAATCTGTAAGTCACCTCTGACATTTCCTTCTGCCCTGCCCCAAACATCCAGATCAATGCCAAGTCCTCTTGCCCAGAACATGTGCTCTGGTTGCCTTTGTTCCTGCCCCTGTTCATACAATTACCTCTATCTTGAATATCCTCCCACTGCATCTCTGTCTGGTTAATTTCACAAATCTTAAAAGCCAGCTTAAGAACACCACCTTCATGAAGTCCACCATCAATTCATTAGGAGCATTCAAATTAGTCACCAACTTTTACAAAATAGTGCTGGGTCCCACTTTTATTTGGGAGCTGTTCTCACAGTTAAATGTAGCTCCAAACTGAGAATTTTGGAACTTAGAAAGCCTGGGAAGCAGATACAGGCTGGGAGCTGTCCCTTTACCCTCTCTCTTCTATCTCTCCTCTATCCCCATATTCATTTCCCTTCACACAAAGCAGTTGCCTCGCGAATGCCAAAATTGCCTAAACTGAGAAACCCCTTCAGCCAGAAATGAGATGGGGGAGAACGTTTGAAAGGTTTCAAATCAGTGTCTGAATTTGGAAACCTCACTGAAGTTCTGAAAGATATATTTTAATTTTATTTTTTTTCCCCTGCTAGCTTCAATTTGGATTTGATGGGTCTGTCACCTTAACTTGAGGAGGCCCTCTGTTAATGCACTTACATCTTGACCCAGAGACCCCAGTGGGTATATAATTCCCATCCGAGCTGTGACTGGAGTTCCATGTGGGGAGGCCTTGGCCTCAGCACACATCAGGGAGAAAGCTTGTGACACAAAACACTCTTTGCTGGGGTAATTTTAGCTGGTCTCTTGAAGTGGATATCAGGTCTATTTGGAATCTGCTTTACTTCCCTTTGTTTTTCTCTTGAAGATCTTCATCTCTCTCTTTTTATTTTAAATACCACACTACCTCCTGATTTTCTACTTTGTAAGTATTCAGTGACAGAAAGCAGCTATCTCTCTCTCTCTCACACACACACACACACACACACACACACACCACAACACACATACACCATGAGACTAGATTTTAAAAGTAAGCCCAAACCTGTCTAATTTTTGCAGGGTTGCTGAATCAGAGAACACCCTTCAAAATAACTTTTGTGTTGGGATCTTGGCCTGTCTTTGCTGACAATGACACATTCCAGATTGTCATTTGCCTCTGACTTGCTCTCCCAAATGCTTCCATCGAGTTATGCCACTTATCACCTGCTTAGTATGTGACACTTCATCAGCCAAGACAAATGTCATATTAGAAAAGCCTTCCAGTGAATGAAGGCATTAAAGATTGTAACAAAAAAAGTTTGGGCTTTTTCTTTTACTCTACTTTCTAATTTTGCTTTCCAGATCTTGTCTGTTGCAGGGGATGGTTGGGTTTTTATTATATGAAGGCACGTTGTATTTTGATTACAGAGACAGATCTTCAGATAAATAGGTCTTTCTAGGTAGGACAAAATGCCCTTGAAACTCGAAAACCCTGACCGTAAATTTGATCAGAACACATGACAGTGATAAGAAACAAATGTTCATAAATGTTAAGGAGCTACTAAAAATGAGGTCATTGGATTTTCATAGCACTTCTCTAGACTTTTCACAATTCTAATATTTTGTTAATTAAGTGAATTAAAACGATTTTGAAAGCGAGAAGGTGACAGCTTCAGTTAGGGCCAGAAATAGAAAGCACTCACTGTGATGCCTTACCAGCAAAACTGTATAGTCATAAACTGCTTCTGCTAATAAATTTTAAGGCTGGGTCACAGCCCTTGTCCTCTTCCATGCCTGAGTGAAGATCATTGTCTCCAGATTTGGTTAAAATCTCTGAACTCCTGTTCATGTTACAGCAATGATGGATTTGGACCTGAAGGTGAAAAAGAGTTAAACGATTGAGTCACAGTGTCAATATTCCTATGCAAGTCCAATCTCTCCCAACAACAACAAACAAACAAAACTCAAGTCCCAACTAGCATGAGGTTCTCTGACAATTTTAATTTTTGAAGATGTAACTTTTTTCCCCATTAGAGACCTGGGTAGTATTGTGAACTCATAGACAAGTCGAACCCAAGGACGTAAATTTTCACCCAATTTAAAAAAGTAAATCTGATTATGTTACCCCCCTGCTTGGAATGCTTCAAAGACTATAACTTTCATGTTAAAACCTAAATTACATAGCTTAGCTCCCCAGGCGCTTTGTAATCTGACCTCTCTGTCCACTTCACCAGCTGTCTCGCCCCCCCCACCACTCCCCCTGGTTCGTCCGGTCAGAACCAATGGTGATTTCACACCCTGTGCCCAAGTCTATGCTGTTCCCTCTGTCTGCAGAGCCAACCCCACCTTCTTCACCTGGTCTACTCCTGCTGCCCTTTGAGGTTCTCACCTGCCCTCACTTCCCTCCATGCCTTACTTTCCAACACCCACCCACCCACCCACACACACACTCACACACACACCTCAGGCAGGTCTTGAGAATCCTGTTTAGATGCTTTCCCTGGGATGTCCTGAGCACCCAATGTTGCCCCTTATATCCGGCACAATAGTCTTATTTGTCTGTTTCCGCGTCTAAACTAAGAGCCATGCCTCATTTACATATCCCCAGCTAGTTCAGTTCCTAACACGAAAGAAAAGCTTAATAATTTTTACTGAATCAAAGAATTATTGAATTGCCCATTCCTGTTTCTAGAATACAGAGTATCCCAGAATGCCCTTCAGCGCATTTCTGATTAATGAATTCTACATTAGAAAGAAAAGATGATTCTAGGGCTTTCAAAAGGACTCCCTAATACAGAAAGAAGTCGAGTCAGTCCAGGAAATTGGGTGACCAAGATATAATTAACTATGAGCCAGACACTCTCCACTGTCCTGAATACTTTAACATGTATTTTTTCATTTAATCTTTCCAACAACTTTCCAATGTAAGTCTTGTTTTCTCCATAGTACAGAAGAACAAACTGCCCAAAGCCCATGCAGCCATGAAGTGGCAAAGTTGGGGTTCATTTCCAGATCTTTATGATTCTAAAATTCTGTTTTCTTTACACATAGTATGGATGTATAACTCCCTCTTCTTTCTGTAGAAGGACCTGGGTGAGGAAAACATTTCTGGTTTCTGCATTTTGAAAGAAGGAAGCGCTGATTAGTGAGAGTTATAGGGGCATAAGACTGAGGTTGGAGCACAAGGTGATTCTGACACCCCCAGACCCCAAATTTACTCATAAAGTTCAGATTCAGAGAAATAGGTTGAGCTAGACATCAAGGGGAGAACCTGGACCAAGGACAAACTTTTGACAACCCCTTTTCATTTTAAGTCTCTACAAATCCTCTTGTTTTTAGTATATCATGCAGGAATTGTAATAGTATTTTATTTTTGGCTAGTTCATGTTGTAGTTTTTATTTAACAGTACAAATAAATATGAACTTTTATTTTGGAAGCATTATTTATGCACCTTTACTGAGTTCCTGGGTACAGTGGAGAACAGAATTAAACAGGTGCACTTCCACCTAAATGACTTTGGGATTGTCTTCTGCCACAGTAGCCCCAATGAGGTTTAGTTCATGACCCCAATTCCAAAAACCTCCCGGTCTGTCTCTCTTAGGGCTGGTGCCCATTGGAAATACCTTTACCCCCCAGGGCAGTCCACTTGGGCTTATGAAACCAGCTGCACTTTGCCGAGCCTGGGCCTGGGATTAGCTTGGCAGGGAGAATATTCTGAGACTCCTCTGACTCATAACTTTGAGGCCAACTCTGAGCACCAAGCCTCAGCCCAGCCCTCTTTTGCCTTTTCTCTGTGCTGATTCACATGGGTTGGGATTTTACTGTCAGCAGTCATAATTGTGTATGGGTGGAACTTGGGCTTTAAAGAAGACAGGAGGTCAAAGTCTAGGGCTTCTTCTAGCTTTATTATTCACAGTATCATTTTTCTTAACTCAAAAATGGGAAAAAAAAAAGGGAGGATGGGAGGTAAAGAGGAAGGAATTAAAAAAGAAAAAGCAAGAAACATCCCACCAACCCAAGGTGAAACCTATTCTCTTCTACTCTCTATATTTTCTCTAAGCCCTTGGAAAGGCTTGTCCTGGATCTAGTTCATATGAGAGGGAAACCAGGTATAATAGAAAGAGTACGGATTTGGAGTTGGCAAATCTGAATAATTGTGTGATCTTGGGCAAGTTATTTAACCTCTCTGAACCTCAGTTTCCTTATCTGTAAAAGAGCAATAATAGTATTTACCTTGTAGGGCTGTCATGATGGTTAGGAATAAAGTGTATAAAGTGTCTGCCATATCAGAAAGCATTTAATAAGTGGTAAATATTATTGTTATAGCAATTTTTATTAAGAAGCCCTTTGAAGCAGTGAGAATAGAGCCTCACAGAGTAGACTGAAAGTTTCAATTTCATTCCTCTGAGTGTGGCAGATTGTTCTATGCTCCCCTTGAGTGGGATCTGGGGTCTGTCCGGTGGGCTGTCATGGTGGGAGGGCCCCAGGAACTGATTCAGGCTGTGGGAATACCAAAAGCATTCAGTACAGGAGAGAATCAGGCAATAAATGGAAGTCAAGTCCTGGATGGAGCAGTACAAACTAGATATAAAGAGCTCTGGCTTGGTGGCTTGCAGCTTCCCCACTTACTAACTGAATAATTTTGGGTAGTTTGCTTGAATCTTTCTGACTTGGTTCTCACATCTGTACCTATATCTTTGGGTTGTTGTGAGGATTGGAGGAGGCCACACATGTAAAGTGCTTAGTACAGATAAAGTACTAGGAAAAAATTATCTTAGATGTTAAAGAGAGACAGGTTGAAATCTACCAAGTTCAAGGGCAATATGGCATAGACTTTGCAGCAATACTGGGTTCAATGTCAGCTCCATTGTAAAAGGGTATAATAATATCTTGTATATCTATACTTATTGTACAAGTTTGTTAGAAGAAATAAACATATAGCATTTAGAACATTGGTTGTTACTTGGTCAAGTACCATATAAATATTTGTTAAATAGATAAATGGCGTGGGGGTGGGTGGGTGGAAGGGTCAGTGCTGGGACAAGAACAGGAGACAAAACCAGATGGAAGGAAAAAGAATCTTTGATCTGAACCAGAATGGGGAGGAAAGAACAAAAGCAGTAGTGAAACAAGAGCATTCAAGACAATTCCCTAAGTAGAGCTGAAATATTCATATTCAAGGCTCTTGTTTGTTTGTTTGTTTTTTAAATTGGTTGCAGGCAGTGAGATGCAAAAATATATCAGTCTGGGTTAAAGGCCAGGATCTGGGTGAACACAGTTCTTCCAGCTCGCCATTGGTTCCAGGAAGATGCCCTGGTGTCACCACAGCAAGTCCTGTTTCCTTAGCTTCCCAGATCTGGTGCCTGAAGAGAGTGTTCTAACCCTTTTCTATGGGGATGGGCTAGCTCAGGAAAAGCCCACTCTGCATGGCAAGGCTGCTGCTTCAGAAGGGCTCTGGCTATTTCCAAGGTCAACTTACTGAGTTGGTGGGAAACTGTGGCAACTTCTGCTATCTGACTTTGGTGCACAAGCAGGATGTAAGATATTCAAATTCCAGTGATAGAGCCAACTGTGCAAATTCCTGACAGGCAAATTGAGGCCCATTATCTTTAATTACAGTTGCCTGAATTCCATGCCAGAGAGACCCTGTTTTTCAGCAGTTACTGATAGCAGCTGCTGCTCTTGTGCCAAATGCATCCAGGGAAAGTCCCAAGAATGGAGATGAGCAGCCCTCACAGGGTATTCTTGGCAGCCGCTGTTCAGCAACCCAAATCTCCTCTGCTTACAACCTCCCAATGGCTCCCCATAGCTCTCAGGATAAACACTTTAGTTTGACTTGGCATTATTGGTCCACCTCTGTCTCAAATTTCTTTTCCCTAGCAACCTTCATTTAAGTCATACTGAATTACTTGTTTATAATGAACTACTTGATCCCTGGTTCATCGTAAAGCTCATTAAGGTGCTTTCGCACATGTGATTTAATCCTTCTGCCTGGAATGAAATCACCACTAACTCCTACTCACACACTTAGCTCTGTTCCCTCCTCTTGTCTGAGAAGCTCTCACTGACTTCCCCAGGCTGGATTATGTGCCTTTTCTCTATGCTCACAAAACACAGCACCATCATTCTTTGCTTTATTTGTTTGTCTCCTCCACTAAACTACAAGTTCTCTGAGAGCAGGGACCACATCTTCTAAGATTGTCTCAAAACCCAGTCCTGTATTCCGTCTCACCCTGTGGATGTTAGCTGCCTAATACCTTTCTTGCTTAAGCGTTCATAAGATTCACTTGGTTAGATTTAAAGATTCCTCTCTTTGGGATTACTGCTAAAACCTTCTCTCAACTCAACTCACCACATGCCATCCTATACCTTTAATGCTGTTTAGTCAAGGGGTTTGGGTTCCCTGGGCATATAATAAAGCCTTAATTAACCTTGTTTCTATTTCCTCATGGTATGCTATTGAGCCCTTATTTAAATATGATTTGGTGTTACTCTCCTCATCGCTATCAACAAAGTCCAAGGGTTATTATTCATTTTCTCCTCATAGCATTACTTGAAATATTACTATTAAGAAATGTCTACTTAAAGAAGTACAAAAATGTATTTATATAAATGACTGAGTCCCCTTGCAAACCCAGCCACCTCTCTTGTGACAACATTGTTGATATTCAAAATATTTTTGGGTCCCTACTTTTTTTTTTTTTTTTTTGCCTTCAGAGACAGTAGATGGTTCTTGTTTGAAGAATGGTCTTAAGAACCCAAACCAATGACAACAAATAATATTGTCCAGTGAAATAGCCACCTTATTTACCTGCTGGAAACAGTATAGGGTTTTCCAAAGACTGAGTATGCACACCATTAGTGGAAGTTTGGATATTTTAGGTAGTACTAAAATTTTTTAAATAAAAAATTAATAGTTACATAATTGTTTTAATGTGCATTAAAATGTATATAACAATGAAACCCATAATTTCATGGGTATTGCATAAGAAAAAGTTGAACTTGGTTAAAAAAAATAAAGTGAATTAATTTGTTGAAAAATATTAACCAATAATCTGGGTTATAAGGATAAGACAAACACCGTGAAGAGGACACATAAATGACTAAAGTGTAAGAAACACAGATGGAATGAAAAGAGCAGAGGCTATTGGGTTCCAGTTATTCTACTTATTGGCTGGGAGCCAGTGAGCAAGTTACTTAACCTCTCTGAGCTTGGCTTACAATGAGGAGAGTGAGTAATAGTGGTGATTAGAGAAAAAGCTCATACTCATACATGTTACCTAAAATGCTCTGAATTTAAAATTATTTAAATGAAAAATCACATCCATTTTCATAGGACAAATAAATTGAGACTATTTTAAAGAAGTTGCTACTTCAAAGGAAAGACCAAGAGAGACATTTTATTAAATGTAATGAGCAAAGTGTGACAGCTTAATGGATAGTTTCTTAACAATTGCTTTGAAGGAACAACATATTCATTTGAATCTATTCACTTGGACAGGTTTGTTAAGGCCCAAATCACACAATGAAGTAATCAAGAAGTCATACCTTATACAGTGCTAATTAAATTGATGCTACCCTTGACCTGTAGGAGTGTCTAAAATCCTAGACATTGAGCCAATGAGAGTATGTCTTCTGCTGACCCTTACAATGTTTCTCTCTCTCTCTCTCTTTCTCCCTTTGGCCACTAGAAGCTCATAGCCAAATTCACAGCTCAACTCTGGAACTCTGTATTAACTTATAAACTCCTTGCCCTTCCCCTTCATCTACACCTCCTACTCTGATCCACTCCTGAGGCCTGGTATTTATCTTATTTTACTATTTTATTATACAGATTCTCATTTTTTTATATGTGCAATGAGAAAGGGAGTACCTAAGTAAGTAAGTTGATAATAAAATTCTTGCCATCTTTTGTGATCTTTGTCAGGAGCAACTTATCATGTGTCCCACCAGAATTTCACACCATCCAAAAAGTCTTCTTTCTTGGAACAGCCATTCTAAAACCTGAAGGCACTAGGTGGACATGCTCACAAGGGGCTAAAATTATCGGTTCATATATTAAGTATTTATCCTTGGGTTTTCCTCAGCCCTCATGAATTTGCAAAAGATGTTCAAGACATCCTGATTTATCAGTTTAGTGAGTTCTCTTTCTCACTCTACATTGGTCACTCCATGTGGAAATGACCTATAATAAGAGACTAAAATGTAGCAGGCAAGGGCTGCATGTTTTACATCCGTATAATCTCATCTGATCTCACAAGAACCCTGAGAGTGGAAATTATTACACCCTGTTTCTAGACAAGGAAACGGAATCTTAATGAGATTAAGTGTTTTGCACAGCATCAAGTAACCACTAATGGAGGCAGTCCAGATCTGATCCTAAGTCTGTCTGAATCCAAGACTCTGAGAAAACTTTGATGCATCTGGTATCTCTTCTTGTATAGCTTGTCCAAATATTCATTCACTCATTGAACAAACACTCATTGAGCGCCTACAATGCTCTAGGCAATGGGGATTTAGCATTGCATAAAATAGACAAATATTCCTGCTCTTACGACTTACTTTCCAGTCACAGGTAACAGATAATGATTGAACCAAGTAAGTACGGTAAGTATCATATCATATAGTGGTAAGTGAAAAATAAAGCAGGGGAGGGGTTCAAGGAGTGCTGGGTAGTGAGGAGTCACAATTTATAATAGAGCGGTCAGGAAAGTCCTTACTGAGTAGAAGACAGTCAAGCAAGGCATGAAAAAGGTAAGTTCTTTCAGAGGGTCATTTAACTCTGAAGCGTGACTTTTTTTTCTTTTAAGCCATTGTATCAGGACTCTATCTCTTGTAGGTGGCACAAAAAATAGACTCAAATTGGCTTAAGCAAAAAATGCGAATTTATTACCTCAAAGAAAGGAAAAAGTCCGGACCAGGCTGGATTCAGGGGTCAAACAATGTCCTTAGGACACAATCTTCTTTATTTCTTATATATTTGCTTCCCTCTGTGGCCACCTTGTTTTCTAGCTCCAGAGGGAGGTGGAATGGTTGCCAGTATCCCCAGACCAACATCCTGGCAGGTTCAACTCCAGAAGGAAAGAGAAGGTGCCCTTCTCATAAAAATCCGAGCAAAACTCTCATCACCTCTTGAAGATTGCAGGCTTTTCCAGACACATTATCTAAATGGAGAATGCACGGCTCTCATTGGCTGCCAGAGTCACCTGACTACGCCTGCCGACAGAGGCGGAGAGAATCCGCCAATAGCAGGGGAGGGCGGAGCCCAGAGGCCTTTTCGGGTGTTGCCGGAAGGAAGTGAATGAGCGCTGGGTAGAGAAAGCAACAGAGAGCCCCTCAGAACGGCTGGACATGTGCTTTTGGCCCTGTGACCCTTTGGGCTTCCTGTGTGGGCTTCAGTGAGCCACATCACGTAAGTGCCTGAAATTCACAATGTCAAAATTTCCTGGCTTTTAGAACCTCATTCCTCTTAGACTGACACGGTACCCGTTGAGACTGACTCATAAGTTCTGCAAATGGAATCCACTACTTTAATAGAATCTCCATATTTTCCTGCGAGGCTCTATGCTTCTGCTTTGGCTCTAGGTGTTCCTGGGACAGGATCTTGACTTCATCACTTAACTTGCCATGGGATCCTAGACAAGTCATGCGACTTCCTGGAACCTGTTTTTTTCATTTTCATAATGAGTTCATTGAGAAGAGTAAATAAATGACCATGTATAAAGAAGCTAGCACACAGCCTGGCACAGAGGGCTAAGAAAATATTTGTTCTTTTTTTCCACTTCCCTGCTCCCTTTTCCCATAGGTCATTATCAAGATCCCTTGGAGTCTATGGTATGTAACTTGCAGATGGAAAGGAAGGAAGGAAAGGAGGTAGGGAGGAGGGAACGAGGGAGGGAGGGAAAGAAAAAGAATGCAGACTGATAGAACTTAGGGCTGTGGAGCTGAATGGAAAGGCCACGGGTTGTGGAATTAGATTTGATTTTGAATGCAGGCCCTGTCACTTCTTAGTGGAAAATTACTTACTATTCCACAATGAGGAAAACATTTATTGGCATTTGTGGTTGTTGTGAGGATTAATTGAAATAATGATGTAAGGAAACTGCACATAGTAGACCTTCAGTGAATATTACTTTTCTTTCTTTTCAAAGGTGACATTTGATTGACAAATAAGAAACTCACATGAAAACAGTCAGAGAGTTATCCATTTTTCTGAAGGCCAAAAATGTCCAGACTTTTGCCTTTATTATTTTCTCTTTTTGCTCACATGATGTTTTGCCTCATATTAGAGGCTGGACAGAGGAAGTAAAACTCAGTAAACAAAGGTGTATTGACAATCTGTTGTGCACAAAAAGAATGCTGTGTGTTATGGGTGGTAAACCAAAAGAGTAAAAGATATGATCTTTCTCCTTGAGAAGCTTCTGACCTAATTAGGGGAAATAAAACATGCAAAAGAGGTCATGTAAAACACTCATGAGCAAAAATAATTGCCTGTTCACCAAATGCCAAGGTGGAGTGGGAAGGAGTGACTAGAGTTGGGTGTGAAAAGTCAGGGAGGTTTTTCAGGGCATAGATTATCAGGGAGACAAGGCCCTAGCAGAAGCCCAAAAGTGGAATGAAAAATCTACGCGTGGGATGGTAACCTCACTGACTTCTCTGCATACCAGGAAGCCATAGGGCGGAGGTAATGAGATAGCAAGTCAAGAGGTTCTTGGGCAATTGAATGAGGTCAACCACAAGTTGGTGGTGTTACCTGCCACTGGCATAGGTACCACAAACAAATCCAAACAGCCTCCCCAAACTGGCTGGTTGGAAGAGGACTTGAAACTGTCATCCTCCCCATCATGGGGACAATCCCTGTTATCATAGTTTTGTTTAAGTCTGGATGTTCTGGCAATTCTTATATAGTGGCAGGGCTACATTTCTCTGTGTAAGGTTGCATTGAGCAAGAACTGGAACTCCCATCAAGTGCTCCATGTCAGCACAGAACAAGTAATGGTGCCACTTCTTACTGGAGCTCAAGTTACTGTACTGGCTCTGCCACCTCCATGGCCAAGGATAGAGAATGCTAAAGGCAATCTCCTTCCTCCAGACACTGTGGGCAGTTTCAATCTCCAGGCCTGTTGTAGCTGTTAAATATAACCTTCTTCTGTGCTCTTCCTTATGGCTGGGTGCCATCATGGCAAGTTTCACCAAGAAGTAAAACAGGGGCCAGGGAGAGCTCTGCAGATGAGATGTTAAGCAGGTGCCTCTTCAGAAGGAGCCCAGGGTCTACACACAGGGACATGGTAAGAGTCACATGGCTCTGACCCTTACTAGCTGTGTGAAGCTTAGCCAGCGAAATCTATGGATAATAATGGTACTTCCCTATTGGAGTTGTCGGGTAATTAATTTAAAAGGCTTAAGACTGTGCCTGACACACAGTAATCACTTAGTAAATAGTACCTATTGCTATCTTAAACTGGTTTGAGGTTTGGTGAAGTTGGGATGCTATTTTGCTCTAGAACAAAAGGCAGATTTATGTGACCTAGGGTGGCTTGGACCCTAGGTTAAATCTATATCTGATTCTAGCATGGTGGGATGGAGAATCTTCTACCTTTAGAACTTTCTGGTGCATTTGAATATTTGAAGCACTCTTCACTAAGAAGGTTCATAGAAAAGACTCAGTGAAATAATTTTTTTTTTGTGTGTGTGTATTCAAAATAGTTACTTTTTCAAGGTAACTTGAAAGCAATCTTATGTTTCTGTCTATTATGTATAAATGAATATATACATATAGTCTATGCATATAAATAAATTACACCATTTTCATTAGTTTTCAGTATGATGGATGAGACAGAAAGAATCAACAATGGCTTGAAAACTGTCTTGGTTTGCCAGAGTTACTGTAACAAAGTACCACTGTTGTTTTAAACAACAGTTTTGGAGGCTGGGAGTCCAAAATTAAGTATGAAAGCCTTATGAGGGCAGGGCTTTCATACTTTCTCTGAAGTCTGTAGCCTTCTGGTGGTGGCTTGCTGGCCATCCATAACTCAGTCTCTGCCTCTGTCACCTGGGGACATTGCTCGTCCTGTCTGTCTTCTCCTGTGTCCACATTTCCTTTGGTTATAAGGATTCTAGTCATGCTGGATGAAGGTCCATCCTGATTCACTTTGGCCTCATCTTAACTAATAACATCTTCAGAGGTCCTGTTTACAAATGGGTTCACAACCACAGGACCATGGGTTGGGAACTGAACATGTCTTTGTGGGGGAACATGATTCAATCCATAGCAACTTATGAAATGTGTGCTCTGGAGAAAGTTATTTAACCTCCTGCTTCAGTTTCCTCAACAGTAAATTGTGGCTAACTTATATAACACAGAGGGTTGTTGCCAGGATTAAATTGGATACCACATGGAATGTACCTGGCATACATTTTTTAATCTTTTCTTCTGATGTTAAGAAGGGTTAAATTGGTATATAGAGCATTGTCATCAAAGTCTGGGTTTTTTTACCCAGCTCCTTTAGTCTCTGGGATACTTTGGAAGAAAGTATAGAAAATAGAAAACCTGCTTTGTGAAGACTTGGTGAGCAAGAGAACTGGTTGGGTGAACATATCTTTTTGTTCCCTCTTGCAGCTGCAGTAAATGTAATGACAACCTGAATCTTCTTTAGACAGAAAATGACTGTCTTGCAGCCTCAAGAGAGAAGAGATTGCAAAATGAATTGCCTCTGCCATGGTGCTAGATTGTTTGCTTAATAGATTGCACTTCTGCCCCAGATCCACCCTCTCTCTGGACCACAGCTGATAAATGAAAGATCCAGATTCTCAAGATTCACTGGTCCGGGAGGAGAGGGCAGACTTCTGCAGACCTGGGTTGGGAGTAAAGACATCTGGATTCTGGTGTCACTCACTGCTTACCCAGGGGCGTGTCACTTCATCTCTGTGTTTCAGCTTCCCCACTGAGTGGGTTCAAACTGATGTTCTCTAAATTCCTTCCAAGTTCTAGTAGCTCATAATTCCAGAACGGGTAACTTGGTTCCTAGCTAAAGAATATAGTTGAAAGGGGCTGAAGCAATGCCAAAATGACATTGCCTTATTTGATGAAATTTCTCTGGCCTCCTAAAAGGAGGGAGCTGAGGGATTTCAGACAGATTAATAATGAAGATAAGCAAATACATCACACTAAATCCAGGACTCAGAATCTGGTCTTTGATGGCTTGGATCTGTCCCCTACGCTTCCTCTGACACCCCCACCCCTTTGGTCTGATGTGTCTCCTGGTTGGGAGGAGGAGTTTTTACTATCCGGCCAAAGTTGTTCCCTTGTGTTCAGAGCTGGTTTTCAATTTTGCGTCGTCCCAGCAAGGCTTCCCTCTGTTTTCAGACGTCCAGCTGAGGCAGCCCCTGGGCCTCTCTCCACTCCACTTGTGGCTGTGGATGGATGTGTCACAGCAGGTGGAGTCATGGGGAAAGCATGAGCTCTCCCACATGCTCTCCAGGGCTGTTTTCTCTGGAACCAAACTCAGTCACATGCCAAACTTTCAAAACAGAGATCTCTCTACAATTCCAGGAGGACTGTTTGTTCCCAGGTAAAGTGCCTTGTTTGCTTGTGCTATGAAATGGGCAGAGGGCCTCTTCTGAGAGGAGCCCCCATTCAGTGGTGAGGACTAGCCACCAGAAAATAAGCGGGCACTTTCTAGCACAGAGAAATCAATCCTTTTTACCTTTAAAAGTATTTGTCATTGGCAAGGCCCTTTTACATGCGTTCCATCACCGTGTTGGCCTCACAACCACACTGTCTGGCAGGTATTATTGAACCCATTTTATGGTTGAGCAAAGTGAAGTTCAGGGAGGCTAACTTTTGTTCAAGGTCTTCTAGCATACAAGGAGTGATTCTGGACCCTAAACCCAAGTCTTCTGACCCTGAGTTCAGTGTTCTTACCATTAATACAACAGAACCAGGAAGTCAATTCAAATCCACATCGTCATGAAAGCAGGAAGAATTCTGTGAATATTTCTTGGTCACTGATCCTGTGACTCATCAGCCTGACTTGTTTGCCAATATCATTTTTATGGTGGTTTAGTTGTTTTCCTGACACTTGGCCCATGTGGAACAAAATTAAGCAGATAAGATACTGCCGCTGCTCTTAAGTTTACATTCCAGAGAAACAATTCAAGTAAGAGAGCAGTGTTTTATGTGTTTTGTTTAAAGTGAGAGAAGAATAAGAGGCAGGAGATTGAAAAAGTTCTTATAGGGAAAAATTGTTCCACTAAGTCAAGTTAAAGTCATTTATACATTCTTTCATTTTCCAAATATTTACTAAGCACCTATTATATGTCAAGCTCTGTACTGGGTGCTGGGGACACAATGATAAATAAGACATTCTCCACCATCATAGAACTTATAGTTCTGTGGGGGAGACAGAAATGTCAATAAAAAATAGCAATAGAGTGTGATAAGGGTTCCAGAAGAGGGGTCTATGTAAAGTTCTGTGGCATACAGCTGCAGGGATGGCTTGAAAGAAGAGGTAACATTTTACCTGAATTGTAAAAGGTTAATAAATCTTGCCAAGTAGATCGGGGGGAATGACCATTTTGGGAAATCATCGTCATCATCATCATCATTATCATCATCATCACAGCCACTCCCATTGCTATATAAGTGTGTGCCAGGCACTGTCCTAAGCATTCTGTATACATCAGCTCATTTGAGCCTCATAGTAAACCACAAGAAAGGTGCTGCAATTATCCCTATTTTTCCAATGAGGAAAATGGACAGACAGATTAGTGACCTGCCCCAAATCACCCAGCTAGTAAGTGGTAGAGATAGGATTTGAACTGGGGCCACTGGACTCCAGAGATTTAACGGCTGACCATTGTAATTCCTGAATTGGAAGGAATAACTTGCTCAAAGAGGAGTAGGTGTGCTTGGTTTTGCTGTGAAGAACTGGGAGTATTTCAGTGTGGCTGGAGCATGTTACACAAACTGTGTCCACCTTTGTGGCTCTCGAACTTCCTTTTCAGTACCCCTTCTATTTTCTCATCCTTCTCTCCATGCAGTGCCATTCTAAATGCAGAGCCTGTGTGTTTTTTGAACCACACCAGTGATGCAGATATAGGCTGCAAATCTGAGCCAGGACCAACCTGTGGTCACAACATTTCAGAGACAGGGTTCCTTTCTTTTCTTTCCCTTAGCTCTGCTCAGAACCCAGAAAGCAATCCTGAAGTCCCATGGGGATGTTGTGGGAGGGGGCAAGTTTGCTTCGGGTTCACACAGACTTGATTGAGGATGTGGCCTGTGCAACTCCTGGTAGTCCCTGGCCTTGACTTCTGCCTCCCTTGCTCTGAGCATCCATCAAACCCATAGCTCATAATCCAGCTCATAATCCTTCATCCTGATTGACAGATGCCTTCAGAGGAAACACAGCTTTGAGTGCTCTGCTTATTTCTCTGGGTTCTTGCTTCCTCTTTTATTTAGGCCTGGAATTTTACCATCTTGTCAGCTCTTTCTTGCTTGTATGATGATTAAAAGAAAAATTATCCAGCGTGTTTAGTTATTTTCAGAAGTAGGGTTGGTCCAAATCACCAAACCTTCAATTATACGAAACTCACCATTCTAACACTCATCCAATTTTCACAGCAACCCTATGATGTAGATGCAATTAACCTAATTTTTCCAATCAGGCAAAAGTGATTCAGAGAGTTTAAATAACTTTTAAAAGGTCACTCAGCCAACAGATGATGGAGCCAAATTTCTAACCCAAGTTTCTCTGACTTCCATTTCCACAATTTCTCCCTCAACAAGCCCAGGCTTACCACTCACTAGCTGTTTGACCTTGGAGAAGTCATTTAACCTCCCTGTTTAAATTTCCTCACTTACAAAATGAAGATAATAAAGGAATCAACAGCAAAGGGTTGTGCAGAGAAAATGAGTTACTACATGTAAAGCATTTATAATAATGTCTTGCACGTAAGAAGAACTCAATAAATGTTCGTAGCTGTTATTATTACAATTCTTGCGGGAAATCATGCTTGCCTAAAAACTGGAAGTTTGTGATCTGTTTCTAGAAGACTACTTACCACCACTATCTCTCATTCATTCATTCAATTCATTCCACATTTATAGGCCACATTTGGGTACAAGGCCTTCCACACAGTGTACATTTTGGCCTTCCAGAGCCAAAGTCTTGGGTGCCTTCCGCTCTGGAGATGGATTTTTCCAAGGGAGAAGTTACTTCCTTTCTGATTTCTAGAATAAGAGAGGAGACCTCTCTGAATAAATGTTTCACAGTTATAGTATTTGTTGATCTCCCTTCTTATTTTCTTCTCCTGTTTCTGAAGTCCTGTTTCTTTCAGCCTCCAGAATTATAGTGGATAACTTCTGAAACAAGAAATTAGTATTTTAGAGAACATGAAGGTTCTGCCACCAGACCCTCTCCTCCTCTAGATTACAAGAATCCTGGAGCGTTAGTTAGTCACCTCTGTTTTTTTCAAATTTTAGCCATGTCTCCTAAAACTGCTAGGCTCTCTGAAAGAAGAGAGACATAATCCAGTGGAGCCAAAGAGAAGTTGACTAACCACAGATATCCATCACATACTTACCATGTGCAAGGCACTCCGTGTTGGCACTATAGGGGATATAGAGTTGTCCATGACCCAGCCCTCTGACAAGGTAAGGATCATGATATGCCATAAATGATAGTTTTATTTAGCAATAGAAGATTGCCATAAGGCAGCAGGTAGATGCAAGGTGAATGAAACAGCTACCTGGCCTGGGTAAGGAATCCAGAAGAAAAAGAGGGCAGTGTGTGTGTGCTTTGTGATTGGTGACAGGGACCCGCTTGGGAGGCAAACTGAGAAAACTGTCCATGGGATGTTGAGGAGGGGGTCAATAGCAGGTCCCAGGATCCAGGAAAAACGGGGCAGGAATCGAGGCAACATGTCCAGATATGTCCAAAGATTCTAGGGGGCAACCAAGGTCCTGTAGTAGATAAAAGCTCATTTGTTTTAATACCAACTTAACTTCAATAGTTTATGCAAACTATATTCCTATACCTCTCTGTCCCCACCCCCTACCTCCACCCCCGCCTTTATGTAATTCTTGTCACAGATTACATGCTTATACATTATGGTTCAAAAACAGTGATTCATCGTTACATGTGATGCATCTGCCTTTTAGATCCTGTAGGAAGTAAAAAGTGGAGTTACAAACTGAAAACACAGTAGTGTTGCCATTTATATTTACCCATGTTGTTAACCTCACCAGAGATCTTTATTTCTTCATTTGGCTTCAATCTGTTGTCTATTGTCTTTTCTTTTCAACCTGCAGAAATCTATCATCTCTGGTCTAGGGGTGACAAACTCCCTCTGCTTTTGTTTATCTGGAAATGTCTTAATCTTTCCCTGATTTTTAAAAAAAGTTTTAAAAAATTATTAATTAAAACAAATTTTTTTAATTAGAGAAGTTGTAGGTTTACAGAAAAATCATGTAGAAAATACAGCATTCCTATATTACCCACCCCCTATTGTTAACATTTTGCATTAGTGTGGTACCTTTGTTATAATTGATGAAAGAATATTATAATTGTAATATGAACTGTAGTCCATAGTTTACATTTGGGTGTATTTTTTCCCCCATATAGCACCCTTTTATTAACACCTATCATATCTCCCTCATTTTGGAAAGTCAGTTTTGTCCGATGTAGAATTCTTGACTAGCAATTTTTTGCTTTCAGCACTTTAAATATGTCAACCAACTACCACCATTTAAAAAATTTTCCCTTTCTTTCTTTTTGTAATATACACACATATTACATATTACAAGGATATAGTAAATATTTGAATTTATCTGTAAACAATGCATGGTATTGTTTTACAAGTTAAAGATTTATATAATTAGTATCCTTTTGTATGGTTCTTCTTAATTTGCTTTTTTAAAAAATTTTATTTTAGTGGCATATATACAACTTAAAATTTACCCCTTTAACCACATTCAGATATATAATTTAGTAGTGTTAATTACATTCACAGCATTGTGCAACCCCATGGCTTTCTTGCCTCCATGATTTCTGATGAGAAATTGGCACTTAATTTTATTGAGGCTTCTGTGTACATGACATGTGGCTTCTCTCTAGCGGCTTTCAGAATTCTCTCTTTATCTCTGGCATTTGACAGTATGGGTCTATTTGGGTTTATCCTGTTTGGAATTTGTTGGCTGTTTTGGATATGAATAATTATGTCTTTCTTTAAATTTGGGAAGTTTTTAGCTATTATTTATTTGGATATTTTCTTTGCCTGCTTTTCTCTTTTTTTTTGGGACTCCCACAAGGCGTATATTGGTACACTTGATGGTGTCCTACAGGTTCCTCAGGCTCTGTTCACTTTTCTTCATTCGTTCTTCTTTCTACTCCTCAGACTGGAGGATTTCACTTGTTTTACCTTCAGCTCACTGTTTCTTCTGCCAGCTCCAATCTGCTGTTAAACCCCTCTAGGGTATTTTAAATTTCTGTTACTGTGGTCTTTGGCTCTGTTTGGTTCTTTTTCATAATTTCCACCTCTCCATTGATCTTCTTTTTCTGCTTATTTGTTGTTTTCCTGATTGCCTTTAGTTCTTTGTCCATGTTTACCTTTAGCTCTTTGAGTATATTCAGGACCCTATTTTTAAGGTCTTTGTGCGGCATGTCCCAGGTCTGCTCCTCCTCATTGATGGTTTCTAATGCTTTAATCTTCTCCTTTAACTGGGCCATCACTTCCTATTTCTTGGCATGCTTTGTAGCCTTTTGTTGAAACCCGGACATTTTGATATTTTAATGTGCCAAGCTAGAATTCAGACTATGAGGCATCTGTTCCTTAAGCTTGTAACCAGTTACTGTCAGTGAATGCCAGGAGCTAACAACAACAACAACAACAAACGAAGAAGGAGAAAAAGGAAACAACTTTCCAAGTCTCTGCAGATTGACCTGTGCAAGTGCTCTCCAAGTGTAGGGGACCTCCCTGATCCTTTCTGAACATGTTTCTTGTCTTGGGGATGCACATATGGCCCTAGGAATTTCTCCATTTACACAGTTCCTAATGTCCTTTCTTCCCTGGGAATCAGTTTCCTTATGGTGCAGGGCACAGCACTGGATGGCCTACAGCCAGCACTCCCTTGCCCCAGGCAACATGACTTGACTACTCTCCGTCTGTTCTCAGTGTTCTGTAGGAGAGCTCGATGAGCTGCCTTCTACATGCAGGGCAAGTTCTGGGATGGCGAATCCCTCAGGCCACCACCAGACAGATTGAGTCAGACATACATACTCCCAGGATGTGCACAAGGGTTATTCTGCTCTCTCTGAAACCAGGGCCATCGATTCACACTGGGACCATTTGGGTTGGATCTGTGCTGAACTGACCATTTGTGGGTATAAAATGGCATGAAATAGTATTGATATGTTTATTACTATATAATTTTATCAAGATGGAATTTTAATGAAGTTTTTTATACTGATAATTTGATTATACAATTTTATGTTTATGTATCTTTTCATATAAGACAGAAATATTATTGCGGGTCTAGTTGCTCTATATATCCTTTCCTAATGCCTGCAGTTAAATGGTTGTGAAGTGTTTTCAAGGCACTTCTTTCTTGTTTTACTTTGGGAGAAGGAATGAAGGGACTAAAATAGCAGGATGAGCAATGGAAAAAGGAGGGAATGGGGATTCAACCTTGGTCCCCAAAAGGCAGCAAAGGAAAACCAACACAAAGCCAGTGAAAAATCCAGAATGTCATGAAAGGAGAGGGAAACACCTCAGGAAATGCAAGAGAAAGCAAAGGCAAAGGAGGGGGAAATAGGTGGAGACTGAGAGTCCCAGGCATGGGCACTAAAGGAACTGGGATATTCCTAATTGGAGATGCAGGCATTTTTCAGAAAGAATAAAGGCTGTCACTGCTGGAAGCAGAAGGATTTGGAAACAGAGCCTGATGGGATGACTGTTTTGCCATGGTCCATGTTATAGATGCCATCCCAGGTAACATTGAGTAGGAACTAAGAAGAAAAACCAATCTGTCTATATGGATAGACACCAGCTGCAGAGCATGGAAATAATTCCCACACAGACCCCTTAACAAAACACAAAACAGTATATGGAAGTAAATTCCCAGCAATTTACTAGGTGTTCAGGGTTGCAGCTGGGCTGAGCCTGGAGTCTTTCTAGATTCAAATGGACTAAGTATTTGATCACTGTGCCAGTTTGGATATATTATGCCCCCCAAGAAAAAGCCATGATCTTTTGATCCAATCTCATGGGATATTGGGATTACGTTGTTTCCATGGAGATGTGAGCCACACAACTATGAGTGACACCTTTGGTTAGAGTGTGACCTCTGATTGAATGTTTCCGTGGAGGTGTGGCCCCACCCGTTCAGCAAGGGCCTTGGTTAGTTCACTGGAGTCTTTATAAAGGGGCTCACAAACAGAAGGACTTAAGAGCTGCAGCTGCAATTTAGGGAGACATTTTGAAGATGGCTATTGAAAGCAGACTTTTGCTCCAGAGCAGCTAGGAGAGGACAAAAAGCCCCAAGAGCAACATTCTGAAGAAAGCACAGGAGCTCAGAGAGAAGCTGGAACACAATCCGGGATCAGCAGATGCTAGCCGTGTGCCTTCTCAGCTAACAGAGGTTTCCCAGATGCCAATGGCCTTTCTCTGGTGAAGGTACCCTGTTGTTGATGCCTTACTTTGGACACTTTATAGTCTTAAGACTGTAACTTTGTAACCAAAAAACCCCCTTTATAAAAGCCAATCCATTTCTGGAGTTTTGCAAAACGGCAGCATCAGCAAACCGGAACGACGACAATGGAGAAGGGAATGGACACTTTTTGAGCACCACAATGCTGTGATGAGGATGCTGTTACCTCCGTTTTACAGGTGAGCAAAGAGAAGGGGTATAAAGTGATGAGAAATTATTAATATATGCCAAGGTCACGCAGTTGTGAAGTGGTGCAGCTGAGATTCAACCTGAAGCTTTCCATCCGCAAGCCTTACCACTTACATCATGCTGGGCATTGTTGCATTTTTTTTGCAGTCTCACCTAGGGCCAAGTTCTTTATATACTTTCTCTGAGCTATAACAGGATCCAGCCATGTGCTTAAGTGTCAGCATGTCAGCATTTCAAAAACCTTCCACTTCCACATGACCCTAACACCTAGAGCTAAAACTGGACAGGATCTCAGAGCTGAAGCATTTCTTTCCTTTCCTTTTCTGATGATTTCATGGGGCTGGGTAGAGTCCAGATTAGGAAATACATCCTTAACTGGGATTGCTGTCATATGTTTCTTTCCTTAAATTTGTAGCCTTGTTTAAGAAATACAAGCCCCAGAAATGGAAACACAGTCCATAGATTGTCCTTCTATTATTTAAAGGAATGATGTGAGACAACTACTTTATACCCTTGTTAAAACACTTCATTAGATTTTCTGTCTTATTTGAAAATAGAAGCATTTTAAATAAAAATATCAGCTGTTTTGTGGAAGGTAACTAAAATTCAGTGTGAGCCTGTTATGTGTCAGGTGCTTTAATCCTTGTTATTTCATTTGCTTGTGGGAGGAGGGTATAGTTAACCTCACTTTATGGGTAAGGAAACTTAGGTTCAGAGACATTACAAAATAGTAAATGGCAGAACCAGGATTTGAGGCATTTTTCGGAAAGAATAAAAATCACAGGAGGTCTGCATGTGATTGTGAAAACCTTGTAACACTCCCTTTATCTAGTGTATGGGCAGATGGGTAATAAAATAAAGATAAAAAATATATAAATAATAGAGGGGGATATCAGGTATGGTATGTTTTGGATGTTCTTTTTTATTTTTATTTTTTTCTTTATTTTGGAGTAATAAAAATGTTCTAAAAGTGATTGTGGCAATGAATGCACAACTATATGATGAAACTGTGAATCGCTGATTGTATACTTTGGATGGATTATATGGTGTGTGACTATATCTGTGAATATATCTCAATAAAATTGCATTTAAAAAAAGAAGGAGGTCTGGGGATTAAAAGAGATGAAAATCTTAAGGAATGAACTCTAAAGAGCTTGGAACATTATCTGGAACAAATCTGGAATTAAATAAATGTTATCCATTGTTACTGGTGGTATTATTCCTGGAAGACCATCTGTAAAACCATCTTTTTAAGAGACTCTCTCATATATTGATTTCTAAGCCACATCTGGCAGATCAAGTAAGCCCTGGAGATAAACTGGCAATTGTTATTTGGATGAGAGCACTGAGCGATTTTGGGTTTGTGGAGTCTTGCAGTCACTCTGTTCTTACTGGAAAAGGGGCGTCATACAGGTTTCCAGAAGGCTGTTAACTTGTCCTTTCATGATCAACAAATGGAAGGAAAGATACAGGAATAGTCTGAGTTCAGAGTGCTACTCTGGTGGGGGTTTGAAAAAGCAAACTCAGGCCTTCCTTGAGATTGCAGAAAACAGTCATGGGTCAGAGATAAGACACAGAAGGCCCAGTCAGTCGAGGAAGGTTTGCCTGTAACTCGGACTGCCTCGAACGTTCCCAGGATTGGTGAAGAGGATCAGAGTGAGCTTATTACTGAGGAACAGTCTAAGGTCAGAAGAAACATCTAATATTTAAGGACCATGGAATGTAATTCCAGTTCACCTTACCCCCCCCCCCCCTTAAAATTTGCTCCACATAGCTACTAACTTGCTATTTAATTTTTCAGGTAATTTTAAAAATAAGTTACATGTTGTTCACAAACCCCTGTTCTATTTCTCCCTCCTGGGCCTTTGTTCTTGCCACTTTCTGTGTCTTCCTTCTCTTTCTCAGCACCTCCTGCTTACTTGCCTGCCCCTCCTGTTTCCTTTTTCCACACTGGGCTAAGTGCCCCCTCTCTGACCTCATAGGGCACTGGACAGACTTGTCTACCAGTATCATAGCACTTGTCACTTTGAATATATCTGTTGCTTTGAAAATAATTAGTATGTTTCTGAATCTCCCTTTAGACAGGAGTTCCTAAGCCTTATTGTCCTTCAGTATAGTGACTAGTGTACAGTAAGTGCTGTAGAAAGGGGAGTTGAACTGAACTGCATTTTTTTTTTCATTTTGTTCTTCTGTTATTTTTCTTTTTTTGTCCTTTTTTTATTTTATTTTTTTCCTTCTTTTTTTTTCTTTTTTGAACTGCATTTTTTAAAAGCATAAAAAACAGTGAACCAATGAACTGTGTGGATAATTGGAATCACATGACCAAAAAAAAAAAAAAAAAAAAAAACCAAAATGCCCCTACATCCATTTGTTTTTTGAAGTGTTCTAATTACAGAATCCTGTTTTGAGGGATAAAAGGATACCTTGAAAGGTGAGTCTAAAAATCTAACAATAAAAAGACTAGAAACGACAAGGATAAAAGTTTGGGTGATGGATTTTCTCTTTCTCGTAAGGTAAACTATACACCTTCACTGAATTCTGCCTAATGTTGCACCACTCCTTCAACATCCCTTTAGTTCAGCAGCCTGAAATGGAGCTAGATACTGGCTCCCCCAGCACCAGGCTGCCGTTAGCTTGTCTTCCCTCCAGTTCAAAGCTGGGATCAAAGCCTGGTGCAGGCTCCGGTATGCAGGATTTGAACTTCCCTGGCATATGTATGAAAGAGTGTGGTCCAATTGGCAGCAGAAATTCCATGTTTATGCAGAACAACATCTGCAGATTTTATCTCCGGTCCAGTCCAGTTACAGCCACACTTGGTATTCAAGGAATGAAGTGAAGCAACCATGGAAAGAGATAAAATGGCAAGTACTCTCTGTCCAGCATCTCTGTAGCTGTTGCAAACACAAATAGCCTCTATAACTTGAAAAGGAAAATAAAGAGATTGGAGGTGGGACAGTGATATGAGCATTCATCTCTCAGAGCTAGGATATAGTCCAGTCTCAACTTTCGAGTGCAGAGACTGTAAACCATTTGGAGCAAGGTAGATGCAGGCTCCTGACTCTGACACGTACAAAATGATGTAGGTACAAAGTTCTCCATTACAGTATTGTTTATAGTAGTAAAAGATTGGAAACATCCCAATAGCCAACAATAGAGGACTGGTTAATTAAATTATGGTATGTCCATACAATAGAATACTGTGCAGCTTGAAAAAAAGGGGGAAGCCCTTTATGTGCTGATATGGAAAGATCTATGGGATATTTTGTTAAGTGAAAAAAGCAAGGTATAGTTCAGCATAAAGAGTATGCTGTGTTTTGTGTAAGGAAGGAGGAAAAATAAGAATATGTACTCTTACTAACTTGCATTTGCATATGGAAATGCTAGCAGTGTACACCAAGGAGCTAATGACAGTAGTTACCTGTTCTTGTGACAAAGGAGATGGGAGATGGGGAACTGGATATTTGTGAGCCAGCAGGGTTGGTAGACTTTTTACTGTGTAACTTTTCTATGTTTTTTTTTTTTTTATTTTTTATTTTGAATCATGTGACCAAATTATCTATTTATAAATTAAATCAAACAAGCACTGTTGCTCTTCCACTTTGTTACCAGCTGACCCCAGTATGTTACTTGACATCTCCCAGCCCCAGTTTCAACATCAGGGAAATGGGGCTATTCATATTTGCCCCGATGGGTTGTTAGGTCACTGAAGAATGGAACACGGAAAGTCTTGACCACAGTGCCTGGAGGACAGCACGTGCTCCCAAGTGATGGGTCATTTCCTTTTCCTGTGAAAGTGCCAGGGTCTCTCTCTGCCCTGGGCAGGATTGCAGAGACTGTAAACCACTTGGAACTTCTTAAATATTTTAGGAGCAACTTTCTCCTGCTTGCCTCATCATGACTAGTGGTGGGCTCTGAGTCTTCACCCCACATTTAAAAATGTTCAACTGTCTTAAAAGTTCAGTGATCTCTCAACACTCCATTTTTAGGCAGTGCAGCCTCGGCTTAGTGTTTCTCCTTGACTGACTTCCTCCCACTCAGCTTCTCTAGTAGCGCCAACTCCTCCCCAGCCTTAGGCCTGGACGAGCCAGGATCTCACTCTGCCTCTCTGTGAAGGGAGCTGCTCCACTAGCCGCTGACCGTTTGGGGCAGTGTTTGGGTCGTTCTTTCTCTCTCCTCAGCTTGCTCTATTCTTCTCTCTCCAAACCAGTTGTCCAGGCTTCAGAATCCTAGCGCCGTTAGTTTATTAGAAAAAGCCAAAGCATTCTGCCAAGGTGAGGACTAGAAGAGACCCGAGTGTCAGAGGGGGTGCTAAGGTGCCTTCCAGCCCACCTGGCCCTCCCTTTGTAATTTTAGAGGCCGCGGGGTGCTCTAGCATCAGCTTGGTATTTGCTTTCCCGCCAGCCAGTGTGGAGAGCCCCAAGCATAACCTGTGGATGTTATGAAAGCACACAGTGTTCTCCACTGAACAAAGCCAGCTGCGAACTTGCTCAGGCCCTTTCATTTATTTCCTGTGCAGAGGAACCAAGCACGGCCTCTAGTGGCTGCTCCTAGAACTTAATGGGACTCTGCATCTTAAGCGGCGCCACAATTCCAGAACAGTAGGACAAAGGCCACTAGACTGCGTGACAAGTCCCCTGAACACCCTAGCCAGGCAGAGCAGTGGCCCGTCCCTCAGTCAAGGGCGTGAGTCAGGCTGGACCTGCACCCCAGGTGGCTTGGGTCCAGAATTCAGGATGGAGTGGGTTCCCTAGTAGCCCAGCTGCTTTATCTGCAGGGCATCCAGAGGCCCTGCCCTCCCGACCTCCTCTTCGGCCCTACTCTCCTCTTCTCCAGTTCTGTTCCCTGTCCCACAATTTTCAGGCACAGTGGTGGTGCTTTATCACAGTGATTTGCAGCATGGATTGATGCTTTCCTTGAAGCTCTTTTTTGCATAGATCCTGAGACCTACTTACTATTGTTCAGTGAATAAAACCAAGTCAATTTGGTTGTTAATGGTCCTGAAGTTGAGCCAGACTCATTCACCTAAACCTGTTACCTAGGTTATTTTTAAATAAAATATAACAATGACTTTTTCTGGTTGTAAAATTTGGGTTTTGTGGGATGCAGTATTGGAAATACTGATCAAATTGATCCCTATGATTTTTGTGGAAGGTCAATATAACTTCTGTCTGTCTTCCCTATTGAAAAAAAAAAAAAACACTCAAGCACTCACTGGGTTCATGAGATTATTTTTGGTGCTAGGTGCTACATTTTTTTTCTTACTCAAAGTGTACTCCTTTGGAGCAATTAGAAAGATATAATATGGCATTTACTTTTTGCACATGTTCCTTCCAATTTCTGTTTTCTGTATTACAAGCTACCGTCCACAAAGGGTCATAAATTCCCTGGAGAAATCATATGTTACATACACCATGTGACTAGCTTTGCATCTGCTATGCAGCTGTTCACTCTGCAGTTTTATTTTGCCTCCTGGAAACCCTAGAGCAGTGCTTCTCAAAACACTAATGTGCATACAAATCACTTGGGGATCTTGTTAAAAGCCTGATTTTGAATCTGTAGGTCAGGGGTGGGCTGAGGTTTTACAGTTCTAAAAAGATCTCAAGTGATGCCAGTTCCTCTGGTGCAGACACTGCACTTTGAGTATGAGGTTGTTGAATAATAGGAACCAAAGGATTGTGAGCGCTCAACACCATCAATGGCCATGTGCGTGAACCAGAACCTGTCTGACTGTCTGGGCAACTCTTCCCTTCACCCCTTCCGCTTTCACTCTCCTTTTAAATGTCCTTTTCTGTCATCTTGATTGGAAGGAAACTGTGAGAGCAAAGCAAAAAGTCATGTTGATTCAGGATTTGTGGGTGGCATCTCATGGTTCTTCAGGTCATCTGGGTTGGAAGAAAATGAAAGGGTACTGCAGCTGGCTATAATTGAAACCAGTGTGGCCTCCACAGTACGTGTGAGAGCAACCAGAAACAGGCCCCACCCTGACTGTTTCAATCCTCTCAGCTGTATTTTACTAACACAGCAGAGAGGGAGCAGGCATCTGCGATAAACTGTCATCTACTTCCTCTTTTACCCATGTGGTGATCCAGGGCAGGGTTTCTCACCGGCAGCACCATTAGCATTTTGGGCTGGATAAGTGTTTGCTGCTGGAAATGGAATGTCCTGGGCATTGTAGGATGCTCAGCGGCACCCCTGGCCTCTACCCACTAGATTCCAGTAGCAAATCCCTCCCCCTTTCACCAGATGTGACAATCAAAAATGTCTCCAACATTGTCAGATGTCACAGCGGGGGGAATGTGTGTAAAATCACCGCCCATTGAGAATCACTGATTTAGGACAAGGTACAGTTTGTCAGTTCCTACTGAATGTCTATCTTCCCCAACATTATCTACCTGCTTTTTCAAATTCCTTCTATTTTCTGCTTTCTAGGTGAAATATTTCTAAATGGATGCCACAAAATGAAGCTTTCAAATAAGTGAAGCTAAGGGATATAAGTTTGTACTCTGTGCCTATTCCAACTGATTAGTTCTGGCTACTAGAGACACTAGGTTGAAAAGGATACTAAGGATGTCTCTATGCAGCAGGAAAGAATTCCGTCTGCGATGGGTATGGGTGTGGGGTGGGGGTGCCGTTATGCCTGCCTTGGGTTGTCTTTTACAAACTTTAAATTGCCATTTTTCCTTGCACCCTGATATTTAGTTTGCTCTCAGTAGGGGCAGTAGCTGAGTTCTAAGGGAAAGCATGTTGATTTCCATTTGAGTTGGAATCCCAGCTATGCCACTTACTAAATGGGTAAGTGAGTGGGTTATTTCATCTCCTCATGACTCTGTTTCCTCAGCTTTTTTTTTTTTTAAATTTTGAAATAAATTCAAAGTTATATGAACAGTTGCAAAATCAATACTAGCCCCATACACAGAATTCCATCATACCCTGACCCCCCGCCCCGGATAGCTCAATCCACCAACTTTAACATGCTGTCACATCGCTATTTCTTTCCCTCCCTATCTGTCATCTATCATCTGTTGCTCTGTCTTCTGAACATATGAGAGTTAGCTGCACACATCCTTTAACATACACTATAATTCACGTATACACTTCCCATGAACAAGAACATTCTTTTATGCAATTCCATTAAGCGCAGATAAGAAGTACAGGAGATTCAATAATGATACAAAGCTTACATTCTATATTTCCTTTTCCTTATGTCTCAACTGTGTCCCTTTGAGCCACCTGTCCTCTATCCTCCAATCCCATCCAAGTTCGTCCTTGGCATTCAATTGTCATCTAGTTAGACTTTTTTTTTTCTTTTTTTTTTTTTTTTCAGTTGTGGAAACATATACAGCCTAAATCTTCCCGTTCCACCCCCTCCCTAGCCTTCCATTAGTGGGATTAATCACATTTAGAATGTTGTAATGCTCTTTCCCACCATCCATTACTAGAAATTTCCCTTCACCTCAAACAGTAACCCTACACTCATTTCTTAACTCCCCATTGCCCCTTCCCCCATTTCTCTTAACCCAAACTCTAGTTTTCTTCTCTATGGTTATATTCTCTGATAATTTCTTTGTGTTTACTGTGGGGCTTAAAATTAACCTCTTATATCCATAACAATCTCGTTTTTCTTTGATATTACCTTCACTTCAATAGGACACATAAACTATGTTCCTATACTCCTTCATTCCCCCACCTTTATATAGTTGTCTAAAATTACATATTTTACATTGAGTTCAAAACCACTGATTTGTCCTTAGAGTTTGTGTATTTTATATCATGTAGGAAGTAAATAGTGGAGTTACAGTTAAAAAAATATTGACTTCTATTTGTATTCCATTGTGGTTGGAGAATGCTTTGAGTATATTCAATTTTTTTTTTTTTTAATTTCTTGAGGCTTGTTTTATGTCCCAGCTTATGGTCCCTTCTGGAGAAAGATCTGTGATCACTAGAGAAAAATGAGTGTCCTGGTGATTTGGGATGTAAGGTACTATACATGTCTGTTAAAATTCTCTATATCTCTTTCTCCTTTCTTTGTTTCTCTGTCAGTAGGGCTCCCTTTAGAATCTGAAGTAGGGCAGGTCTTTTATTGGCAAAGTCTCTCAGCATTTGTTTGTCTGTGAAAAGTTTAAGCTCTCCTTCAAATCTGAAGGAGAGTTTTGCTGGATAAAGTATTCTTGGTTGGAAATTTTTCTCTCTCAGAATTTTAAATATGTCATGCCACTGCCTTGTAGCCTCCATGGTGGCCGGTGAGTAGTCACTACTTAGTCTTATGTTGTTTCCTTTGTATGTGGTGAGTTGCTTTTCTCTTGCTGCTTTCAGAACTTGCTCCTTCTCTTCAGTATTTGACAGTCTGATCAGAATATGTCTTGGAGTGGGTTTATTTGGATTTATTCTATTTGGAGTTTGCTGGGCATATATGCTTTGTGTATTTATATTGTGTAGAAGGTTGGGGAAGTTTTCCCCAACAATTTCTTTGAATACTCTTTCTAGACCTTTACCCTTCTCTTCCCCTTCTGGGACACCAATGAGTCTTAAGTTTGGATGTTTTATTTTATCTGTCATATCCCTGAGATCCATTTCAATTTTTTCAATTTTTTTCTCCATTCTTTCTTTCGTTCTTTCATTTTCTGTTCTGTGGGCTTCTAGGATACTGAGATGTTGTTCAGCTTCCTCTAGCCTTGTATTGTGACTATCCAGAGTCTTTTTAATTTGGCCAACAGTTTCTTTTATTTCCATAAGATCTTCTATTTTTTTATTTACTCTTGCAATGTCTTCTTTATGCTCTTCTAGGGTCTTCTTTATGTCACTTATATCCTGGGCCATGGTCTTCTTGATGTCCTTTAAATCCTTTGCCATGTTTTCATTCCTCGATTGTAGTTCTTTGATTAATTTTGCGAGGTACTGTGTATCTTCCAATATCTTGATTTGTGTGTTTGGAGTTGGATTCTCCATATCTTCTGGTTTTATCATATGCATTAAGATTTTCTGTTGTTTTTGGCCTCTTGGCATTTGTTTTGCTTGATAGGGTTCTTTCAAGTTTTAAAAAAAAAGGGATATCGATCTAATTTTTCAGAGACACAGTTTGGTGACGTATACTTTCTCTAACTAACCAGCAGAAGGCATCTGTGAGTCACCTATATCCCTCAAGTCAGTTCTCAACCTTGTTCCCACAGTGTTTGGGGAAATGATTCTTGTGGGTTCAGTTGGAGAACTCAGTTTGGGTGTGTTGCTGGAGCTGTCCGCCCTGAATGTGGGGCGTGTGTACAGGTGGCCTGGGAGAAACGGCAGTTTTAATGTTCAAATCCCCCAGGTTCCCAGAGATTCAAGGCCGCCGCAAGAGTCTAAGCCTTCATTTCAGTTCAGCCCCAGACTCTCTCTCTCGCTGATTCACAAACCACCGGACTTGGCGTAGTGTCCCTGGGTTCTGTGAGCGGGTCCCCCCTCCCAGCTGCGATCCTCCAGGACCTCTGCCGAGGGAATGCCATGCTATGTCACCAGTGTGCGCCATCCCTCAAGGGAAGCCCCGGGCCGCCAGGCTGTGCGGTGGCACTCTCTCAGCCTCAAGCAAAAATGGCCGAACGGGGAGTCTCAGCCCCCTCCTCCTCGCACAGTTCCTCCTTCCCAGCTCCGGGACAACTGGCGGGGCTCTGGGCTGTGGGCATGGCCCCAGGCAGGAGTTTATCTAGCCCTCCGGGGGGCCAGCTGCTAGCCGTGGGGTTTCTTTCTGCTTCCAGCTTTCCCCTCTGTTCTCCCAGACCCAAGGGTGTCTGCAGCAGGCTATCTTCCTGGCCAGACACCAAGAGGCTGGCCCAGCCCCCTCTTGCTGTGTTTTACTGCGTGGTTCCCACAATTGCAGCTGCAGCCGCTCATGGGTTTTTCCCTTTTAATTTTTTTTTTAAAAGAGTCAGCTGGTCTCCAAACGCTGAACCCTGGCTTCCCCAGACCGCTGCATGGCTGCAGGTCTTCCAGCCAGCTTACTCACTCATTTCAGAGTGCTGACTCCCGGTTTCACCAAGTATACGGCCCCTCTGGAGCTAGGAGACCTCGTCCAGCTGGTGCATCGCTGTAACCGGTATTCTGGGTCACTTTCTGGTTTTTAGCTAGTGTTTTTCATGGAGGTGTTTTTTCGCCCTGTTTCAGCTAGCCACCATCTTAGTTTCTTCTCCTCAGCTTTTAATGAGGCTATTCACCCCGAGCTCATAAGGTGGGTGTGAGGGTTAAATGAGATAACTGATAAAAGCACTGAAATAGAATCTGGCTCAAAGACAGTGCTCAGTAATACACATTTATTTATCCTTTCTTCCTTTATTCAGTGAAATAGGAGTGATGCAAATTATGGGGCAGGGAAGAAGATGATCTTAAATTAAGTAGTTGGACAATTTCAGAAGATGAAATGAGGGCCCTAAAAGGGCTTATCCTGGAGAAGAGAAGACAGGGCAGGGAGCATTGGAACAAACATCTTCTCAAAGTAAAGGTATGTTTGGAAGCCTTCAAACTGGCCTCCACTCCGAAGGAAGAAGAAGGAAGAACTATCTGTTTGTAGACATGACTCATTAGAGTAGCCCTAATGGGTTCTCAAAGTGGGGTCCCTGGACCAGCAGCACCAGCACTAGCGTCACCCAAGGGCTTGTCAGAAATGAAATCACAAAGCCCAGGCCCTAAACCTCACTTGACTCCTAGGCAAGATACTCAGGTCCTCACTCAGAGTTGTTTTCCCTTAGGCCTGCTTGTATAAACTGTGAATTTTCTAATCCATAGCAGAGAAGAAACAGCAAATTACAAGAGCTGAAGTGGAGTTATTAGAAGTTGGACCAGTGAAGGCAGGAACAGGTGACAACTGAGAAAAGATGGAAAAACTCCAAATATTAAGTCTAGACATGGACCCCTTCAACACTGGGGCAAACAGCCACATATCCCTCAATAGGACCTGGGCATATTACTTAATAATCTAAAAGTAGTTATCATCACGAAAAATTTAAACCATGTTTTCTGTTCTCTGTTTGAAACTGTAGGTTAGTATAGCTTTGAGAAAGTTTAAAAAAAATGCTTCAAACAAATAAAATGTGAATATTTTAAGGAGTTAGCTTTACTTACTTGGGAATTTCATTTTGTAACATGCTTCCCTCCCCAAGATGCTGATCAGTGAGGCATTGCTGTAACTTAGCAATCAAGAGCTGTGCCGCAAATTTTTTTTTGCTTCTACTTGAGCACATTGTAAGAATTCAGTAAGTACATGTTGGTTGATTAAGCTTCTCTGTAGGCACTGAAAAAAAAATGGCTGAAATTCAATTGTTTTGCAGTCATCATGCTGTTCCCACCCTGCCCTATTATTGCTTCTATATTCAAAGCCAAATTTCCCTGCTGGTTGTCTGGTAGTATTTGCTTTTTTTTTCTTTTTTTCTTTTTTTTTGTCTTTGGAGAAAACAAAACTTATGCTTGGTGAGCAACCTTGCTGAGAGCATTTGTTTCCTTCCCATATTGTCTCTCCATGGCAGCGAACTCACCTGCTGGCTCACTTCAAGCACTAATCATAATTATAGATCTTTCAAGAGTTAAGTGAATTTCATCCCTTGTTACCAGCTGTGAGAGGGTCGCTGCTTCAAGGAGTGGCTATTTGTAGAGATGACTCATTAAGGAAGCCCTAATGAATGCTTCAGGAAGCATTGCATTCACCTGGGAGCTTGTCAGAAAAGCACCTCAGCCCACACACCAGACCTGCTGAATAAGAAACACAGGCATTGGGGCTTAGCAGTCTTGGTTAATAAGTCCTCCAGGTGATTCTGATGCACACTCAGGTGTGAGATCCACTGCTCTAAGCTAGAGTACCTGCCCTCATCCAGCACACCTTTCACTGCACAAGTGTTCTCTGTTCAGAATAAAGTAAAATTCCAGAAAGGTACCTAAGCTTAGTAGAAGGCGTATGGGATGAGATAAACCTGGCTACATATTTTTGAACATACTATTAATGCACACTAAATGTAATTAACCATTTTTCTTAATGCTTTCCTCATAGGGCTGTCCTGAAAATGAAATGAGCTAATGTGTATACAAGCACCTACTATGATGCTTCACGCATAACGTGCTCAATAAGTGTTAGGTGTCTTGCTCTTCCATAATTTTCTTTGACACCAGAGGTGCTTCCACTTGGAAAATCTGTGTTCCTATCAAAATGACATTTAGTGCTCAGAAGCAACTATATCTGAAATGCTAATATTAACATTATACTTTAAGTATGCCATGGTTTAAAAACAGGCTTAACAGGCTTTTGTGTGCTGGCCCGGGAACTTAATTATACATTTATTCTTTCATTTAGTCATGCCTTTAAAAAGCACAAGATAGTTTCTCTATGGGAAATATATTCCATGCTCCAAAAATGGGACTTACACATGACTTTTGGGACATGCTCTGTTTAGTTGATGTTTCTATGCAGATATTATACCTTTAATGTAATTCAGATAGTCAAACTCAAGAAGCCAGGGATTTAAAGCTCTATAAAATGAGTGTCTCTCTTCAATATTAAAACTTTTTTTTGGAATTAAACAAGACTCAAAGGAAAACACAGTGTGATTTGTTTTTGGTGCTGACTATGGTAAGTTGAACATGAAGAGGCCAGACGTTAGGGCAACAGGACAAAGCTGGGCTGAGTGCTGCATAGAAGAAAGTGGAAGCTTCCATTTTGGGTACCTGTTTGGACATGAAGTCATGCTCATCATCTGCAGGATAAGTTCTCACTGAGCATCCTGCCACCTCAGTCACCACATTATATGGTGGCTCCAAGTCCTTGAAAATGAGCTACTCATATTTTCTACCTAATAGGAAAGGCACAAGTTGTGAGAAGACATCTCAACTTTTGTTCAAGGTCAATGATGTACTTTGTTTTTAAAATTGGTCTGTCAAAATATAAATGTGCGGGTGACTGAGCTTGTACCTCGACTTACCAGGCCTGGGCCAGGGGACCTGATATCACCCCCTGGGGAGGGTAGTAGGTACGGGCGTGAGTGCCCTCTGCAGCCCCCCCGAGCCTGGGGAGCGAGGTCAAGGCAGCTCCCTTTTCCTCACCCAAAATGCCACTGGCAGGGGAGGCTTGCCGGAGGAAACCGCCTTTCTCCCAACTGCCCTTTCCCCACTTCCTTATCTTACCCACTCACTCCCTGGTGCCAAGGCCACTCCTGCCACCGCCAGCGCGCATGCCCGTGGCCAGAACTACCCCCGCCCCGCTGCAACAGTTCCGGCGTTCTCTCAGAACCAATCCTAGCCCCTATCCCTTCAGTATTGCCATTTAAGGCTGCTTCACCTCCTTTCCAGCCCTGCCCTTCTTACCAGCCTATATAACCTGTAATCACCCCTGAATAAATCTCTTTGGCGCATACTCCTACTGGATGAAGAGTGTCTTGTCCCTATCGCCGCCCTCCATACCTTGCACGCCTCCCGCCGAGGACCCCGGCCACGTCCTCCGCCTCGCCCTCGCCTCCGGGAAAGAGCCCCCGCCGCCGGTACCCCTTGAGCAGCCCCGAGAGCTGAGGGCTCGGCTACCGACCGCCCCTCCCCCTAGAAGCAGTAACCGCGACCGCAACTGGTGCCCCGTGTGAGGAGCGTCTCCACACAACAGTTTGGCAGGTCGCCCGCTCGCCCGGACGCCTCTCCAGCTTCCCGTTTCCTCGCCTGCAAGGTAAGGGCCGCCTCTCCTTCGCCGCTTCCGGAGCCGTGGGAGGTTCACTGCTCCGAAGCCGCTCCTCCCTTCCCCCACGCTCTCTTCGTCCTCTTGTATGCGCACTTCTATGACCCCCGTTCCTCCTAACGCTCTCCCTCTTCCCCTCCATTACTTTGCTGTAGTTCTTTGTATCTTTATTTCCTCATTTGGTGCCGTGTGCCTCTTTGCAACCGCCCCCCCCCCCCGACTACTCCCGTTGCCAAAGGGCACTGCTTCCGCTCTCGCCGTCTCCTTCGGCCTTGCGGCCACAGTTTATCTCATTCTCTCTGCTCGGTAAACAACCCCCCCTCCTCCCCCCTCAGCTATGGGTAATCGTATATCTACGTGCCAGGCACCTCAAGTTTGTGCTCTAGCGGGTCTCCTAGACACGCATCGCTGTAAAGTGTCTGTTCGGCAACTGCAGGTATACTGGGACCTCCTGCTGCCCTTTAACCCATGGCTCACCACTTGCCATCTTTGGGACCCTGTTACTTATGATCGCCTTATTGATCGGGTCACCAACGCCATGGAACATGAGAGCAAGCGCTTCCCTCCCGGCTTGCTCCCCACCTTGATAACCATCCGCTCCTGCCTTCAAGGCTCCCTCCCCCCTGATCGAGGCCCCGTTAAATCCAAGGAGGCCCTATCAACCCAGCCAACAGATTCAGATAGCGATACTAATTCAAATCATGACTCAGACACGGAGTCCTTAGTCGAGCAGATTAACAACGCGCTCGAGGTGACTCCCAAAAAGCAAAATAACACTGCGCCACGCCAAGATGGCGAACTTCCTCCTTCTTCTTCCATCGAGGGGAGGAAATGCTCCGGCGATGACATCAGCCCTAAGCTGGGCCGGAAACCACATACGCTTTACCCCGCCCTTCCACAGGGCGGAGCTAGTCCACCATCTTATGCCTTGGGCCCCGCCCTTTCACAGGGCGGGGCTGATCCACCATCTTGTATCTTAGCCACACCCACCGCGCCGCCATCTTGCGATGCTTGGGGCCTCCCACTCCCACCTCCCCCTTCGGCGAGCTCCCCCTCGGAGCCGCTACCGGCAGCTGCCGCCGCTCCTCCCACCCTGCCGACTAACAACCCCTGGCTGCCTTCTACACCTCAAGGCAACCCTTGGGGCAACGCTCCCCCTACCCCCACTCCCGTGCCTAGCGCTCTTCAAGCGCGTCCTCCTTTCTCTCGTGCTTTTCGCTGCTTTCCTCTTAACCTTGCGCCCACCCCACAGAAACCGTATGACTGGTATCCCATTGACTCAGATACTATCAAGCAGCTTCGCAGGGCCGTCAAGGAGGACGGGTTAGGTAGCCCATACGCTTCCCAAATACTGCAGGATCTCGGCATGGACTATTGCATCCCCCAAGACTGGGCCTCGCTTGCCCGTTCCATTCTTAACCCCGGTCAGTTTGTTGACTGGCGTGCTCACTTCCAGGCAAAAGCAGCTCAGCAAAGTGAGCAAGACGCAGCCCTTGGAGTCTATCATCCCCCTGAAGCCTATTTGGGCACTGGAGCATTTCTAAATGCGTCTGCTTATATTAATGTCCCTGCTACCTTCTGGACTGTCCTCAGAGGCATCGCCTTACGCGCGTTTGCCAATTGCTCTGCCTGTCGGCCTAATAAATTCACCAAGCTCTTCCAGGAGCCGAGTAAGCCTTTCGCCACCTTTGTCTCCAGAGTCGAAGAAACCTGCGCCAGGAAGGGTCTTATACCACAGCGAAGAAGACTTCTTCCTCCGTCTGGAAAAAACTGCGGCTCCTGCCCCACTGCAAAAGCGAGAGCCCATCACCGTCCTTACAATTGCCTCCCTCCTAGGTCTTGCCGGCACTAGCACCGGAATCGCTGCACTAGCCAGTCAAGACTCCGCCCTAACTCACCTCAGGGCGGCTGTTGACGAAGACATTCATCACTTACAAAACGCTATTCACCATCTAAAAAATTCTGTCAATTCCCTCTCTGAGGTAGTGCTCCAAAACCGCCGAGGTCTTGACCTTCTCCTCCTCAAGGAAGGAGGCCTCTGTGCCGCCCTAGGAGAAGAGTGCTGTGTTTATGCCAATTCCACAGGTCTCGTCGAGGACAGCCTGAAAAGAGTCCGAGAGGGACTAGAAAAGCGTAAAAGAGATCGTGAAGCCACCAGTTATTGGTCCAGTTTTTTCACTCCCATCCTCCCATACATCCTTCCTTTTCTTGGCCCCTTATTAATAATTATTCTAGCTCTCATCTTAGGACCCTGCCTCATCCGCAAAATTGTCCAGCTTGTAAGAAAACAAACAGATGCCATTTTTTCCTCGTTCGTGCAAATCCAGTATCAGCGACTCGCCACCTCTGACGCCCCCCACTCCAAGATGACAGCCAACCCTCCGCGACCTCAACGTCACCGGTCGACTCGCCAACCGCGAGGCCCTTCTCAATCACCTGAACATCGTTCTCACCTCGAGTTCCAGCTTCTCTGAACCCCTGAACTTTAAACCCCTCACCTTCGCCCAGCCCGCTGCAGCGAAGCCATTGTCAAGCGCCCGGGCACCACACCAACACTGAGTTCCAGCCTCGCTGAGCCACCGTCAATCCCTTTTTTCCCTTCCCTGACCTCCCCCTTCCCTCACCCTTAGTGGGCCTCTCCGGTAAAGCCTCTTCCTCTAATTAGAAAAGAAAGGGGAATTGCGGGTGACTGAGCTTGTACCTCGACTTACCAGGCCTGGGCCAGGGGACCTGATATCACCCCCTGGGGAGGGTAGTAGGTACGGGCGTGAGTGCCCTCTGCAGCCCCCCCGAGCCTGGGGAGCGAGGTCAAGGCAGCTCCCTTTTCCTCACCCAAAATGCCACTGGCAGGGGAGGCTTGCCGGAGGAAACCGCCTTTCTCCCAACTGCCCTTTCCCCACTTCCTTATCTTACCCACTCACTCCCTGGTGCCAAGGCCACTCCTGCCACCGCCAGCGCGCATGCCCGTGGCCAGAACTACCCCCGCCCCGCTGCAACAGTTCCGGCGTTCTCTCAGAACCAATCCTAGCCCCTATCCCTTCAGTATTGCCATTTAAGGCTGCTTCACCTCCTTTCCAGCCCTGCCCTTCTTACCAGCCTATATAACCTGTAATCACCCCTGAATAAATCTCTTTGGCGCATACTCCTACTGGATGAAGAGTGTCTTGTCCCTATCGCCGCCCTCCATACCTTGCACGCCTCCCGCCGAGGACCCCGGCCACGTCCTCCGCCTCGCCCTCGCCTCCGGGAAAGAGCCCCCGCCGCCGGTACCCCTTGAGCAGCCCCGAGAGCTGAGGGCTCGGCTACCGGCCGCCTCTCCCCCTAGAAGTAGTAACCGCGACCGCAAAATGGATGGATTCCTTAAAAAGTTAAACTTAATGTTACCAGAAGGAAAGCTGGAGGTTAAAACCTGGGACTGTATAACACAGTGAATCTTGTGGTGGATGATGACTGTGATTAACAGTAAAAAAAAAAAAAGTACTTTCATGCACTAGAACAAATGTATGACATTATTACAAGGAGTTAATAATAGAGTGGTATATGGGAAAACTGCACCTATTCCAAACTATGGGCTAGAGTTAGCAGTAATATCTTAATAGTCTTTCATCAACAGTAACAAATGTACCACACCAGTGCTAGGGGTCAATAATGGGGGTGGGTTTTAAGGGGTATGGGATGTTTTGGGCTTTCTTTTTTTTATTTTCTAGAGTAATGAAAATGTTCTAAAATTGTGGTGATGAATGTACAACTATGTGATGATACTGAGAGCCATTGATTGTATACTTTGGATGGATCGTGTAAATACATTTCAATATAGTTACATTTTTTAAAAAGTTAAGAATAGAATTACCACATGACCTGGCAATTCCACTTCTAGAATTGAAAACAGGGACTGAGACAGATACTCATACACCAATGTTTATAGCAGCATTAGTCACAATTGCCAAAAGGTGGAAACAATCCGAAAGTCCATCAACAGGTGAATGGATAAACTAAATGTGGTATATACATATGATGGAACATTATTCAGCCATAAAAAGGAATGAAGCTCTGATACATTCTGTGACATGGATGACCCTTAAAAACATTATGCTAGGTGAAATAAGACACATACAAAGGGAGAAATAGTGAAAGATTCCTCTTATGTAATGCTTAGAACATGTAAACTCATAGAGACGGAAGAGGGAATGGGAAGTTATTCTTTACAGAGTTTCTGTTTGGGGTGATGCAAAAGTTTTGTTATAGATGGTTGTGAGGATTGTACAACCTTGTGAACATAATTATTAATGACAACGAATTATACATTTAAAATGGTTTAAATGGCAAATTTGTATGTGTGTGAGTATATATTACCACAATAAAATTTTGAAAATCGTGAATGGGTATGTCCCAAAGAGACTGCAAATTTGCTTGAGGCAGTGTGGTATAATGTACAGAGTGTGCCCATTTATCACAATATCTGGTTTATAACCCTAGTACTGCTTGTTGCGTGTAATCAGGTGTTTGACAAGTTGGGCAACCTTTTGGAGCCTATTTTTCATTTTGGTAAAAAAAAGTCTATAATAGTAACGATATCCAAGCTTCCTAATTCACAGGGCTATTGTAAGGAATAAATGAGATGATGTATATGAACATCTTACGCACATCTCTGTGGGCATGGAAAAACACTAGAAAGGCAGCAAGTGGGCCTTTTAAAACCACATTTTGATAGCAGAATACACAGTAAGCAACTACTGATGGAATGGACTTGAACAATGGAGGAGATTTTCCCAGTCATCATTTAACCTGGGGGTTCCTCTTTTCCTACTTAATGCCAAAGATGTGTTATCCTTTCCCAGTTGGAGAAGGTAATCATATACATTTCTCACAGGTGTTTTTAGGGATAGTTCAGCAGAAGGCATTTGTAGATGCCTTAATTCAGACCCTCATGCTGACCACAATTCAGCATTTGGGTGGAACTATTAAGCATTTAGTGAGAACAAAGTTAACTAGACCAGTAGAAATGCAGTTGAAGAACCTAAACTTGAAATACTGTGAACAGTAAAGCTATGTTGCATTGCCACTCATGATTGCCCCTTTCTTGCCCTGGTGGAGATCTAGGGTAAAGCAGAGTGTTCTTTGGACTGGGGTACTTCAGACATATTTGTGGGTCTGAGCACTGTACCAATTAAACACTGAACCCAAAACAGAGGTATTAAGTGACCACATACACACTAACTTCAGAATGAAGGGACTCCTTGTCCTTTCCCTCCAGTTGGATTCCAGAACTACTGTGATTTCTTTGAGAAATCCTAAATATACTGATATCAGGATTTTACCTCAAAAGGCACCACATATATACTCCCAAATGAAGTTCAAAGTCAACAGCCCCAATAAGGTGCTCAGAGCTTCCAATCACCTTTTCTCCTCTATTGGTTATTATGAGCAGATGTTCAAGGAGTGCTATATATCTATACACACACACACACACACACACACACACACATAACTATACATATATATGTATGTGTAAAGTCTTAAACATGATAGATTGAGATGAAAAAAATCAAATAAACAATATTGACTTTGAGGACACAGAGGCAAGACGGAGAAAAAAATAAAAAAGAACCTATTAAATTCTTCATGAGAAAAGAAGACAATACTTCATCTGTGAAAAGAGAACAAGATGCTTTTAAAAAAGAAATATTAAGAACAAAAACATGCTTCTGAAAATTAAAAACATTATACTAGAAATTAAAAACTAAATAGAAGACTAGAAAATCACCCAGAATGTAGAATAAAAAATATAGAAATGGAAACTAGGATACGAAATAAAGGACTATTAAAGGATTAGTTCAGGAGAACCAATATTTGAATAAGATGAGTTTCTAGAATGAGAGAACAGATAAAGGGGAAGAAATCATCAAGGAGACAATTCAAGAAAATATCCCTTACTGTAAATACTTGATTGTACACCATGGATGATTGTATTGTATGTGAATATATTTCAATAAAACGGAATTTAATTAAAAAAAAAAAAGAAACTGAAAAACGTGAGTTACCAGACCAGAAATGTCCTCTGAATTTCCAGTAAAATGGATAAAAATAGATTTACAATGAGGCACGTTTTGTGAAATTTCAGTCACTGGGAATAAATAAATGTCCACAGAAGAAAAAAAATATGACAAATTAAAAGGATTAGGAACTATAATGGTTTTGTACTCTTCAATAGCAACATTGAAAACAAGGATAATCAAGCAGTACCTTCAAAATTATGAAGGAAAATTATTTTCATCCTAGAATTCTGTATCCAAACCATCACTTAAGTTTGAGAGGTGAAAAATGACATTTTCAGACATGAAAAGTCTCAAAAACTTTGTCTCATGCAACCTTTCTCAAGAAGCTATGATAGACAAAGTCTCTTGCTGCTGCCGCATCCTCCCAAGGGCCGCGGAACCTCCCGTACTTGGTGTCTGCAGAGCCTGTGCAAGGAGCTGCCATGAGAGGTGCCATTCTCGGGCCCACAGGGTGGTGCTGCGCAACGTGGGGAGAGAGAGCCGGGAGCATGAGCTGTCTGCCCAGCATGCCTGCTCACCCAGAGCTGCGGGAGCAGGGGTGCCGGGCTGCTCCATGCTGCAGTCGGAGCCTCAGCCGGGGGACCCCTTGCCAGCCGCAGGGAGCCCTGCCAACGACGAAGACCAGGGTAAACTACTTTGAGTACAGAGCTGACATGCAGAGGCTAATAGAGCTGAAACGACAGCAGAAAATATGTGACCGATCAGTTTTTTTCTGAAGCCTACATACTACTGTTGGAGTTTTCTTTTATCGTAGTCAGAGATGAAAGAAGATGGCAGCATAGAGAGGAGTGGAAGCCAGTTTATCCCCCTGGAAAAACTAATAAACAACCAGGAACAACTAATAAATAATCTGGAATAACTGGGGGAGGACAAACGTGGCTGTCCACTTACCGTATACCAACCTGAATTGGGAGGAATGCCCGAGATCACAGCATAAAATCTGTAAGTAAAAACTGTGGATCCAAGCCGGGAGTCTCTTCTTGCCATGGCCTGAACTGCAAAGCCTGGTGGTGGTAGAGAGCAGCACTCATCGAGCAAGCAAATGTAGCTCAGCTGAGCTCCAACTGGGGTTTTAATTAAAAAACGTGGACTGCTTAATACAAGATATGAATCCTCAACAAGCAGATAGAGGCTTTTGGTGATGACTAACCTTGGAAAGCCAGAAGGTGTCTGCGGACCGGCCCTGAAGGGGGATTTCTGTCCCTTTTTTGGCTCAGTGGAGAAAGCCTCAGCCGTTTTCAGTTCCCAGTGCCCTGACCAGACAAGGGTGGAGATAGCACAGGCAGAGTGTCTATTCAAATGTAAATGACCTCTCCCTAGGGGATGTATTTTCCCTGAGAGGAAGAAGGTGGTGCCAAGCTCTACTACCTGCCTTCCATTCAGAACCAGACCCCAAAGCCTGGGAGAAAACAGCCACGGGCCACACCTCCTTACAGGAGTCTGAAGCTACAGGCTGGCAGGTGCTACCTGCTGGGCAGAAAAGCACAGTGACTTGAGGCCCACAGGGTGTAATGATCTTCTTTTTTTTTTCTTTTTTTTTTTTAAGTTTTTTAATGAATTTTTTATTGTGAACTTTAACATATATACATAACACTTATAACTTTCAAAATATGATTCAATAAGTAGAGAACAAATTTCAGAGAATGTCATGGGTCACAGTTCTACAATTTCAGCTATACAATAAGATTTTTTTGAAGTGAAAAAAAATCATTACCATTTTTATATACTCAGGCACAAATTCAAAATAAAATATAATCAAATCATTTGATAAAAATTATATTGCTATGTTAAAAACAGCACATGCTGACAAGTAACATTTGTTTCAACAATTTTAGAAAATCCAATTCCAGGTTTTGAGCTACCTGCTCCAAGGGAACAACTCATCTCTAGGTACTGAATCCCAAACTCATGTTATGGGATTTCTTTGAACTGTAGTGTCATTATGCCAATTTCTTTTCTTTTTTTTTTTAATCTTCATTTTATTGAGATATATTCACATACCACGCAGTCATACAAAACAAATCGTACATTCGATTGTTCACAGTACCATTACATAGTTGTACATTCATCACCTAAATCAATCCCTGACACCTTCATTAGCACACACACAAAAATAACATGAATAATAATTAAAGTGAAAAAGAGCAATTGAAGTAAAAAAGAACACTGGGTACCTTTGTCTGTTTGTTTGTTTCCTTCCCCTATTTTTCTACTCATCCATCCATAAACTAGACAAAGTGGAGTGTGGTCCTTATGGCTTTCCCAATCCCATTGTCACCCCTCATAAGCTACAGTTTTATACAATTGTCTTCGAGATTCATGGGTTCTGGGTTGTAGTTTGATAGTTTCAGGTATCCACCACCAGCTACCCCAATTCTTTAGAACCTAAAAAGGGTTGTCTAAATTGTGCGTAAGAGTGCCCACCAGAGTGACCTCTCGGCTCCTTTTGGAATCTCTCTGCCACTGAAGCTTATTTCATTTCCTTTCACATCCCCCTTTTGGTCAAGAAGATGTTCTCCGTCCCACGATGCCAGTTCTACATTCCTTCCCGGGAGTCATATTCCACATTGCCAGGGAGATTCACTCCCCTGGGTGTCTGATCCCACGTAGGGGGGAGAGCAGTGATTTCACCTTTCAAGTTGGCTTAACTAGAGAGAGAGGGCCACATCTGAGCAACAAAGAAGCATTCGGGAGGAGGCTCTTAGGCACAATTATAGGGAGGCCTAGCTTCTCCTTTGCAGCAACCGTCTTCTCAAGGGTAAAACCTATGGTAGGGGGCTCAACCCATGTACTGATCTTCTAAGACAAACCTTCAGGGAGACATGATAGTACTGCCTCCTGCTGAGACCTGAGCTGTTCTGGTCTGGGAAAACCTGATTGGGGTAACCAAGGAAATCAGATGCCTAGACAATAGAAAACTACAGCCTACACTAAGAAAAACAAAGTCATGGCCCAAAGGAACAAACGTACACTTCAACTGAGATACAGGAATTTAAACAACTAATACTAAATTAATTCAAAAAGTTTAGGGAAGATATGGCAAAAGAGACGAAGTGTATAATGAAAACACTGGGCGTACATAAAGTAGAAATCAAAAGTTTGAAAAAACGACTGGCAGAATCTATGGAAATGAAAGGCACAACATAAGAAATGAAAGACACAACAGAAACATACAATAGCAGATCTCAAGAGGCAGAAGAAAACACTCAGGAACTGGAGAACAAGGCACCTGAAAGCCTACACACAAAAGAACAGATAGAGAAAAGAATGGAAAAATAGGAGCAACATCTTCAGGAACTTAAGGACAAAATGAAATGCAGGAATGTACATGTCATTGGTGTCCCAGAAGGAGAAGAGAAGGGAAAAAGGGCAGAAACAATAATAGAGGAAATAATTAACAAAAATTTCCCATCTCTTATGAAAGACATAAAATTATGGATCCAAAAAGGGCAGCGTACCCCAAACAGAATAGATCTGAATAATCTGATCTTAATAATCAGATTATCAAATGTCAAAGATAAAGACAGAATCCTGAAAACAGCAAGAGAAAAGCGATCCATCACATACAAAGGAAGCTTGATGTATTGGTTAGGGTTTTCTAGGGAGGCAGAGTCAACGAGAGATGTCTATGAACACAGGATTTATGGAGGTGTCTTGTGCAACTGTGGCTTTGTGCAAGTCCAGGTTCTGTGGGGCTGTCAGCAGACTGGTGGCTCTGGTGAGGATGTTCGGTGGTCTCCTCAGGAAACGAACTGGCAACTTCGATGAACTCCTCAGGAAACGAACTGGTAGCTTTGATGAACATGTTTGATGGGCTCCTCAGGAAATGAACTGGTGGCTTCAACAAACTCCTCAGGAGGTGCTTCACTCGTTGGCCGAGGAGATGAAGGTCCTCTATCTGTCTTGCTTAGAGGTCTTCAACTGATTGATTGTATTGAATCAGTTCAGCTGTGTTCTCTCATTGTGGAAGACACGCCCTTCATTGACATCATTGGTCACAGCTGCAGCCAATTGTCTGATGATTTAATGGACCAGCCTGTTGGTTTGTTGGCCAGCCACGGGCGTCCTCGTGGTGGTGGTTGGGCAAGTGCTTGCTTGACCAGACAGCTGGGTGCCATCACCTGGCCAAGTTGACACATGAACCTAACCATCACACTTGATAAGACTATGTGAGGATTTCTCAATAGAAACCATGGAGGCAAGAAGGAAGTTGGATTATATATTTAAGATACTGAAAGAGAAAAACCACCAACCAAGAATCCTATATCTGGCAAAACTGTCCTTCAAATATGAGGGAGAGCTTAAAATAGTCTCTGACAAACAGACAATGACAGAGTTTGTTAAAAAGATACCTGCTCTACAGGAAACACTAAAGGAAACACTGCAGACAGAAAGGAAAAGACAGGAGTGAGAGGTTTGGAAAACTTGGGAGATAGTAGCACAGCAATGTAAGTACACTGAAGAAAGATGACTGTAAGTATGGTTGAAAGAGGAAGGTTAGGAACATGCGGGACACCAGAACGAAAGGCAAAAGATGAAGACTGGGACTGTATAACTCAGTGAAACCTAGGGTGCTCAACGACTGTAATAAAAGGTACAAATATGTTTTTACATGAGGTAGAACAAATGAATGTCAACATTGCAAGGTGTTAAAAATAGGGTGGGATTGGGGGGAAAATACAATCAATGCAAACTAGAGGCTAGAATTAACAGAAACATTGTATTATGCTTCTTTAATATAACAAAGGCAATATACCAAAGCTAAATGCATATGGTGGGAGGACGGGACCTAGAGGAAGTGTATGGGACTTCTGGCATTGGTGATGTTGTCTGACTCTTTATTCTACTTTAGTTTAATGCTGTCTTTCCTTTTGTTGCTTTCTAGCTGTCATGTTTCTCTCTCTCTCTCTCTCTTTTCTTTTTCTTTCATCTCTCTACCTTCTTTGACTCTTCCTCCTTCTTTGTGGAAGAAATGGAGATGTCCTTATATAGATAGTGGCGATGGTGCTGAATACATAAATACGTGACTCTACAGGGAACCAACGATTGTTTACTTAGGATGGAATGTATGGTGTGTGAACAAAACCGTCTTTAAAAAAAAATGGGTTGTTGAAGAAACCTTGAGGGTACTATATTGAGTGAAATAAGACAGACACATAAGGACTAATATTGCAGTGTCTCACTGATATGAACTAATTATAATATGTAAACTCATAGACATGAAATATAAGTTACTAGGATACAGAAAGAGGCTAAAGAATGGGGAGCGGTATGGAAGGACTGGAGTTTCCTTTTTTTTTGTCTTTATTTCTTTTCTGCAGTATTGAAAATGTTTTAAAAACTGAAAAAAAATTGTGGTGATGGATGCATGGCTGTATGATGGTGCCATGGGCAATTGATTGTATATTTCGGATCTTTGGATAGTTGTATGGCATGTGAATAATCTCAATAAAAACTAAAAAAAAAAGTAAAAAAAAAATTTCAGTAAAAAAAAAAGAAGCTATAATAATAGGATGTATTCCATCAAAAATGAGAGAACCAACCAAGAAAGAAGAGATATTAGACACAGGAGTTAGGGGAACAAGTTAGAAAATATGCAGAGTTCCCTGACAGATGGTAGAGGAAGATCCCAGGATGAGAGTTGTCTTTACATAGTGGCCAACTGGTGCAGATTGGAGGAGTGAACTCAGGAGACAGCTTGAAGACTGTCATTACAAAGATTCCCACCGCTATTTACTTTTCTTTCAACTTGAGGACAGCATGCCTGAATGAACTTGGCTCGTAATATCTTCTTGACTTGACTAATCAGATTCCTACCCTCTCCTTCATGCAAGGCTGATTAGATATGTCAAGGACACTCATTTCACCCCACATGCTATTTCTGCTTCTACTTACTTCTGAGAGCTGGGTTTAGCTCTCATCGTGGGTTTAGAAACAGAAAATACTCAGTAGCCCACTCCCCCACCTATCATTTAGAATTCTGGACATCCTGGGCCTGGCCCACACTACAGTCCTGCCTGATGCCCCAACTTGATAAGTTCTGTGTTTCCCTGGACTCACTCACGTGACCTTGCCCTTCCGCTTCACCAGAACAGGTGCTCATATACACTCAGAGAACTGGAAGCCTGGCTGTGACCGTCTTGTCTAGAAGTGATGATATTGCCTGTTCCTTATGTTAGAGATAACTACATTCATGCTACGATTATTTTTAAAGCGAAGGGAATGATTAGTACTAAATTCAGGATAGCGATTAATTCTCTGGGGAGTGAGAGGAAGAGGGATGCAATTGGGGAGGCACATGTGGTGAACTTTAAAATTACTCAATGTATTTCTTAGTCTCGGTGGTGGGTACATTGTTTTTAATTTAAATTATCATTTAAAAAGTGTACATATACATTTTGTAACCTTCTTTATGTATTATATGTATCATAATAATATTTTTGAGATAAAAATGGACCTAAAGTTCTCTTCCACTCCAAGTGGAAGACCTAAGGTATTTTGACTCTGTTGGGAAACTCTGATTACTTAGGCATTAAATTCTCCCAGGAAGATTTTTTTTCTGACTCGCAGGGGCCTGCCCTTCAGGGATTGAGTCACACAAAGCATCGATAAAGATGTGGTTAGTTCTTTACCGACTGCTGGGCTGCTCTTACATTCTCTGCCTTAATTCAGATATTACTGGGGTGAAAAGTCCCTAATTATAGTCAGGTTACTACTCATAACCAAACTTTGCTCTTGGTTATTTCCTCTAAGATGAAAATATTGTGGTATTTTGGCCTAATGGGTGTGTGCGTTGTTTATTTTGTCTCTAGAACGTCTTTGCGTGACCTTCAGCCCTAGGGCTGGGCCTTTCTGTGAGCTCTTTAAGTTGGTTCCAGCTGTGCCCATGGCCTCTGGATTGCTTTAGCAGACACACCCAGAACGTGGGAGTGGCTTTGAAATGCCCAGCTCCCATGGGTGTATTTCACACAACCTGCTGTGGTCAGTAGTAACCAAACAGGGTCTGGAAGCTGACCTGTCCCTCTGTGCTAGTGAGGACTGTACTTTACAAGGAGCAGACACCCTGATATAGACCACAAAGGAGATTTATAGGCTTGCTTAACTGCACAGCTAAGAGAGGAGATTCAGGTACAGCTGGATCCAAATACCTTAAAAAAAAAATCATAAGCATCTGTTTCTGTTTGCTTTCTTCCATATTGCCTTTCTTTTCAGGAAGGCTCTCCTCAATGCAGTGGCCTAGAGTAGTTCCGGGCTTGTGTTGTACTTGTTCAGCAACTCCAGTATAAAAGAGTTCTTTCTCAGTAATCTCAGCAAAAGTCTGGGGGCTCTTACGGGCCCAGCAAGGGCCATACGACCATCCCTGAACCAAGCAGAAAGCCTAGGGTGGTAGAGTGGTCTCACCGATAGGAGGGACATCCCACCCCCCGTCCTTAGGTCCACCACATAACATGGACTGAGAACTAGCTTTCATTTTAACAGCCATTCGTACATAAAAACTCCCTGGAGTTCATTTTGAATGCCTAATTTTTTAATTTATTTATGTTTGAAGTGATATATGATAGGCCTAACTTATGAACTACCATTATCTTCTGACTGAGTCATATCTTATGCATTTCCACACTTAACCAAAACATGCTTTACAACCTGAGAGGTTTCCATTTCACAGGGGTAAAGAAAGTCTCTTTAAATAAAGCAATCTGGCAGCCATAAAGCCCTTATATCTTTATAATCTTTATGTTGAATGGAACGAAAACTCAATGGAAGAAACCTGGTGCTTGGGATAGCTCGTAGAGTGTAGGTTGGTCTTACTTGGGGGCTTCAGTTAGATTTGATGAATTGGCTAATCAAAGGTTTTGATTTAGTTCAAAGGCTTGTACATTCAGTTTTCTTAATTTCTAACACAGTACCTGGAAAAGGAAAGTGCTTTTAGGTCTGAGGAGATTGTCTCAAAGCTTCTCCTTTGTTAAGGGGAGACTCACATTTCTGACTTCATATTTCTTCTTCTCAATGGGGCTTATGTTGTCCTCTTTCATTGCATCAATGTAAATGTTTTCATAGGGGCATAATAGCACAGTGGCTAAGGTGAACTTGGAGATGTAGAGCTTGGTTTCAAATTCTGGCTCTACCTTTTACTAACTTCTGCGACTTCATGAGAGAGTTTGTTCCTGAACTTTCTGTTTTTCCGTTCCCTCATCTGTTAAAACCTCCTAAAACACAAGATTCCCCCTAATGATTAAGTAGGTTAATACATGTAAACTGCTTAGGACAGTGCCTGGCATGTAGCAAGCCCTTCATGAGTATTTGCTAACACTATTGTTATTTCATGAGCTCTCAAAGCATTTAACCACAGGCCTGTTTTACTTCTTGTTGAGGTGGAAGCTGGGAGGGCAGAGGGCAGATGCCTGAAGCTAAGCAGCCTGTTAAAAGTAGACTAGAAACAGAAGAGAGGAAACCAAAGCGTTTTTCTCTGCAGATAGCTATCAAACCACGCTTGGCTGCAGACCATGGGCTTGGCTGTGGCCAGAGATCAAAGGCCCTGTCATGTGCAGTGACATTTCTGAGCACAGGACTGAGTTATAAAACTCCTGAATGGAAGGTTTTGGCACTTGGAACCCAGCTTGGGAGAGCAGGGCAGGGTTTTTATAGAGGCGATTCACGGAACCGCTTACGCTGGCGGAGAATCCAGACTGTTGTGACTCACTTGTCTCTTTATTGCTCTGAACCAAGAACTTTTGTTTCCTTTTAAGTCCCTCTGTGGGAGCTGAGCTCCAGCCTAGGGCCAAGGGCACTCTTCCGTGAGGACAGAGCGGTTCCGTGAACGGGAACTGGAGTGTCCCTTTGTTGGGCCCTGGGTTGAGTGTTCTGGACAAGCAGAATCAGTATTTCACTGTTACCCAAGGGGAGTAGAATGTCTTTTGGAAAACTGGCAGCACACTTCATGCTTCCTTGATCTCAGATAAACTTGCCTTTTGGTCTTTCTTTTTCATTCTCGTAGACTAAACTTGATTGTGTGAGTAGAGGACAGTAGAACAACTTTGCAAACTAGAGCTCAGTGTCTGGGTTGCTACATGGGGAGCTAGGGATAGCAGAAGAGGTCATGTGGAGTCTGGTTTGCCTGAGGTTCTGCTGGGTTTCCTGGGAAAATGGCGAAGAGGATTTTTGAACTGATAGTGAAACCTAGGTTTTATAGATTCCTAAGATAACTTCCAATGTTTCCCACCTCTCAGTATTTACCCTTTTTGTGTAATCTCCTCCCCTTGTGTTTGGGTTGGACCTGGTGACCTACTTCCAATGACTAGAATATGAAAAAAGTAATATAGTGTCCCTGCCATGATTAGGCTACACAAGACTGTCATTTCCATCTTGCTAGGTCCCTCTCTTTCTTGCTGTCACTTCCTTGTCCTCTCTCGCACTGCCTTGGTTAGCTCACCTTGATGAAACTGGCTGCCGTGTAAGAGAGGCCATGTGGCATCTGAGGGTGATAACACTGAGGGTGGCTTCTGGTCAACAGCCACAAGGAGCTAAGACCCTCAGTTCAACAGCCTGTAAGTAACTGAAAATTGCCAGCAACAGCTGAGTGAGCTTGGAATGGGATTGTGCCTCGGCTGAACCTTGAGATGACTGCAGCTCTGGCCTTCACCTTGACTTCTGTCTTGTGAGAGACTCTGAAGCTAAGGACACAGATAAGCTGCACCTGGATTCCTAGCTGCCAAAGCTGTGAGAGCATAAATCATGTTGTTTCAATCTGCTAAATTTAAGGTGATTTGTTATGCAGTGTTCTAGTTTGCTAATGCTGCCAGAATGCAAAACACCAGATGTGGATTGGCTTTTATAAAAGGGGGTTTATTTGGTTACAAAGTTACAGTCTTAAGGCCATAAAGTGTTCAAGGTAACATGTCAGCAATCGGAGGATGGCCAATGGTGTCCGGAAAACCTCTGTTATCTGGGAAGGCACGTGGCTGGCGTCTGCTCCAAAGTTCTGGTTTCAAAATGGCTTTTTCACAGGACGTTCCTCTCTAGGCTGCAGTTCCTCAAAAATGTCACTCTTAGTTGCACTTGGGATATTTGTCCTCTCTCAGCTTCTCTGGAGCAAGAGTCTGCTTTCAACCACCGTCTTCAAACTGTCTCTCATGTGCAGCTCCTGTGCTTTCTTCAAAGTGTCCCTCTTGGCTGTAGCTCCTCTTCAAAATGTCACTCTCAGCTGCACTGAGTTCCTTCTGTTTGTCAGCACATTTATATGGCCCCACTGATCAAGGCCCACCCTGAATGGGTGGGGCCATGCCTTCATGGAAACTATCTAGTCAGAGTCATCACCCAGAGCTGGGTGGGGTGCATCTCCAAAGAAACACTCAAAGAATTACAATCTAATCAACACTGATAACATCTGCCCACACAAGATTACATCAGAGATAATGGCGTTTGGGAGACACAATATATTCAAACTGGCACGTGCAGTAATACGTAACTAAAGTGCCAGGTCAGTAAAATTTACTATCTTGAGCAAGGAGGGAAATGAAAACTTGCCCTGACTCTGGAGTTTTGGATGCTCCCAGGGGGTTAGCACTCACTGTGAAGTAGCAGATATCCCTGAATGTATAGATACAGTTGTTCTTGGTCTCTGAGTAAAACAGGCTGCTGTTAGTTGGGGACTCTAAGACAGTGCTTGGGGTTATTCCAAGACCTTTGAGAAAGGATGTTAAAACCAAAAGAACCAGGAATTCTTTGGAGATGCAGTTGAAATCACTGTTTGGGAGAGAACCTTTCATCTGTGAGCAAGAGCGGGAAGTGTTAAGTGTGGCAAGAAAGGCAGATCCATCAGCAATTTTGGTTTCTGAAGGGGGTTACCATGTGGGTGGGGGGAGAAGAGTTGCAAAGAAAGATGAAAATTGCTGAGGGTGGACCTGTGCAAGCAGCAAATACTGAGGGATTCCTCTAAGCAGCCTAGAAGCAATGACACACCACTGCCAACAGAGGAGGGAAACTGTTTTTCGATAAATAAAACAAACAAAAATTTAAGTAAATAATGGCCAGTGTGGGAAATTTGAATAGACACAGATGAAGACAAGAATTAAAAAAAAAATCACTCATCACATTAACATTTTGGTATATTTCTCTTCTTTGATTCATACTTTTGTATTTTTTATATAATTTTTAAATGCATTTTAAAATTTTGAACTTTAACATATATACATAACAGTGATAACTTTCAAAATACAATTAAACAAGTAGTTAGAAAGCAAATTTCAAAGAATGTCATGGTCACAGTTCCACAACAGTATAATTTGTTTATTAGAAAAATTCTAGATTGACAGAAAAAGCATGCATAAAATGCAGACTTCCCATAAATGCGCCTATTATTAATACCTTGCATAGTGTTTTACCTTTGATGAAAGAATATTATTGTAATTGTAAAACAATTAACCATAGTCCATAGTTTACATTTGGGTTCACTGTGTTGTACTACAGTCCTATGGTTCTTAAAATTTTTTTTATTCTAGTAACAACCTAAAATTTCCTCTTTTAACCATATTCAGTTATATAATTCAGTGGTGTTAATTGCATTCACAATGTTATGCTACTGTCACCATCAGCACTACCAAAACTTTTCCATCACCTCTAACAGAAACTCTGTACCAATGAAGCATTAACTCCCCATTCCGTACCCCTATCTGGCCCCTGGTAACCCATATCTTAGAGTCTGACTCTATGAGTTTGCTTATTCTAATTATTTCATATCAGTGAGATCATAACAATATTTGTCCTTTTGGGTCTGGCTTATTTCTATCAACGTGAAGAATTCAAGGTTCATTCATGTTGCATGCATCAGAACTTCATTCATTTTTTTATTGTAGAATATAATATATATACATAAAATTGACAACTTTCCAAGTGCAATTTAACATGTAGTTAGAGAGCAAATTTCAAAGATTATAGTTTACAATTCCACAGTTTCAGTTATTTCCTTATTATGGAATATATATGCAAAAAGGTAATATTTTTCAAAGTATGATTTAACAAGTAAATATATAGGAAACTTCCAAAGTTATTATGAGTTATAGTACCATAATTTCAGTTATTTCCTTATTATGAAATACAACATATATACAAGAAGGTATAGCTTTCAAATTACCATTTAACAAATAGCTATAGAACAAATTTCAAAAGATGCTGTGGGTTACAGTTCCACCATTTTAATTCTTTCCTTCTAGCTATTCTGATACCCTAGAAACTAAGGAAAAGAAAATTATGTAAATATTCAGTATTCATAATCGTTTGTTAAATTCCATCTTGTCTGTTGCTACCCGTTCCTCTATTGAATCATTTTCCCAATCTTCAGGGATGTCTAGACAGTACCACCCTAACTTGTTCATGTTGGAAAGGGGTGTCAGCTTTAAGAACTTCATTCATTTTTATGGCTGGGTGAAATTCTATTGTATGTATATACCACATTTTGTTTATCCATTTATTGGTTTATGAACAAGTGGGTTGCTTCCATCTTTTGGTAATTGTAAATAATGCCGATATGAACATCAGAATACAAATATCTGTCAAGTCCCTGCTTTCAGTTCTTTTGGATATGTACCCAGAATTGGAATTGCCAGGTCAGATGGTAATTCTATACTTAACTCTCTGAGGAACCAGCAAACTGTTTTCCACAGCAGCTGCCCTGTTTTATATTCCCACCGACAATGAATGAGTGTTCCTATTTCCCTACGTTCTCTCTAACACTTGCTATTTTCTAGTTTTTTAATAGTAGCCATTCAGTTGGGTGTGAAATGGTATCTCACTGAGATTTTGATTTGTATTTCACTAATGGTAATGATGTTGAGCATTTTTCATGTACTTGTTGGTCATTTATATATCTTCTTTGGAGAAATGTCTATTCAAATTTTTGGCCTTTTTTAAAATTAGGTTGTTTGTCTTTCTGTTGAAGACCCATTGTGCTGGGGGAAAGGTAAAAGAAAAGACCTCTTTACCTCTTAGGAGGTGCAGGAAACAGTTCTAAGCACAGGAACTTATACCAATAATATTAGAGGGCTCTTACTGGTGAGGGAGGGATAGCAAGATACTCAAGATCTAATGAGGTAAAGCCAAGTTTGGCTGCCATAGGGAGGAAGGACAGGATCACTAAGAAAGTCCCAGCTCTGAGACCAGACCCAGGCACATGGAGGCTGTGAAGACCACAGAGAACCGCCTCCGTATTTCCCAGCAGAGAACTCCCTTTCCTTCTGTCGCTTCACATCAGGCTAGCAAGCACTGAGTAACAAGCAATAGCAGCCTACCAGTGGGAAAGGGGTAAAAGCATCTTCTATGCAGGCACAGAGGGAAGGCCAAAAGCCAAAGGTGGAGCAGAAACATTGAGAAAACCATTCAGTACCCAACCTCCACACCAAGCATAAAGTAAGGCTGGAGGAGTTGGAAGCTGCTGATTTCACTGAAGGTAACCATAGCAACAACAAAACCCAGACACTTCGCGATTCCTGACCAGATTGACTGAAGCTTCCAAACTAATGACTTAATAAAAGAAGATATATACCCATTTTGAGGCATACATACTATTTACCTGTCTCTGCTGTTCTACATACACTATCTAGACATGCAATTAAAAATTACAAGATACACAAATAATTTAACAAAACAAAACAGCCTAGCCACTGTTAAAAGTCAAAGGAATCAACAAAAGTAAATTTAGAGATGACCTAGATGTTGGAATCATGTTGGAATTTAAAATAACTGATTATGTGAAAGGTTCTAGGAAAAAAGGTGGACACATGCATGAACAGATTGGGAGATTTCAGTACAGATGGAAAATAAAAGAAAGAATAAAATGGAACTGCTACAAATGGAAAGCAAGGCAACAGAGACGAAGATGCTGTCAATGAGCATTTCAGGAGACTTTACGCTGCTGAGGAAAGAGTAAGTAAACCTGAAAGATCAATAGAAAGGACCCAAACCAAAGAACAAAGAGAAAAGAAAAGAAAAGAGAAGAAAAGAAAAGAAAAGAGAGAGAGAGAGATCAAACAAATTCTAGAGCCCCCAAGAGTTACGGAACAATATCAGATGGTCTAATGCACATGTAATCGGAATCACAGAAGAAGAAAAGAGAAAGAATGGGCTTTAAGACATTGACAAATTTAACTCCTCCTGATCTCATTTTCTTTCTCTTCCCAGAGGTAACCAGTATCCTGAAGTTAGTATGTATCCTTTCCATCATGTTTTAATATTTTTTAGTGCATGTGAATGTGTATATAAATAATATATGGTATTGTTTGTGTCTTAAAATGTATATAAATGGCAACATGTTAACTTTTTTTGGCAATTTTCTCTTTTCAGTCAACAGTATGTTTTTGAAAGATCCATGTATTGATATATGTAGGCCTAATTCATTATTTTTAACTATTAGATAGTGTCCCAATTATATATTTATTTATTCATTCCTCCACTGATGGAAAAGTAGGTTTATTTTAATTTTTACTACTATAGACAATGCCACAACAAACATATTTGCACATGACTTCTTGTGAACTTATGAAAGAGTTTCATAATTTATTCCTCAACATGTAATTCTGAGTTAAGGAAAACATTTTTCAATATTGCTAGGTATTGCCAAATTGTTTATTAAAGTAGATGACCCTATTTACTTTCTACCAGCAATGAATAATAATAATAATTTTTTATTCGTTTTTTATTTGTTAGAGTTATTCTAGGCAGAGAGAGAAATAATTTGGGCAAAGACTCAGGGGATAAAAAGCATTTGGGAAAGTGAAAGTATATCTCTTGGGTTGATGTGGAGAGTGCAGGGGGAGGGGGAGCATGAGGCAGGAGAGGAAAACGGATCAGATCACAAAAGGCCTTATAAAAGGTAAATAGGACTAATGGAATGGGTGTTGTTAGGAGGTCAGTGAAGAACTATACAGTCTTTTTAAGTAGATGGTGTGTAATGTAATCATATTTGCATTTTAGAAAGATTACCCTGTCCACATGGTGAGAATGAACAGGAGGGAGGTGAGACTAGAGGTGGCCAGAGATAATGAGTTGGACTTGAGCGGAAGTAAGCGTAGTAGACAGAATAGCTGAAGCAGGCAGCCTGACCCTGGCATCATTTCACGTTCAGTTACTGACATTGTTAGACAGTCCTGCAAAATGCTATCGGTTGTCTCCCTGCTGGCTTTTAGCTAGACTGTGATCTTCCTGGGGTCAGGGAACAGCTGGTATTTGCCTCTGTGTCTGCCGTGGAGGTGCTCAGGGAATGTTCTTGAATAAGTGAATCTCAGGGACTTGGTATTTTGATACAGTGTTAGAAAGATATTTCAGACCCACCTTTTCTAGGAAAGCTCAATAACAATTGTGAAGCCAATGTATAGAGCTATTTCAGAAAGCATATTAAGATGTGACCTTTTTGACTTTGTCCACTGCATTCTGAAATGCCTGGGTTGGCTTTTCCTGACTCGGTTCTCTTCTGCCATCTAATGGGACAAGCATTTCATTGCACACTGAAGCAAGATAACCAACTGATCTGTCTAAACGCTTTGTGGGAGACACAGGGGACTATGCCCTGGACAAGTTTACAACCTAGTTGAAGAAACAAGTGTTACAAACACCCTGTGTTCCATTTGCAGCTAATTTTCAGTATTTTCCAAAGACAAAATATCTCTTTCTGTTTTTCTTTCAGTTTTTGCTCCCCTTTGAGTTTTTGCAACAATCTTATTTAATAGCCATTATTATTACCACTACTACCACTTTTCAAATGAGGAAACAGAAGCACAGAGATTTGAATAAAAAGCCAATTCTGCCCAATGAGGGTCCAAGCCAGTACTGAAGCTTCTTTGATTGCCAGTTCTGTGCTTTTCCTGCAAAACGTCATAAACAAAATAAGAGAGAGTTTGAGTGGGTTGCGACCAGCTGCTAAGTTCTAAGTTGTACAGGGAGGGTCTGACACACAGATTTAGCAGGCTGCACGCCTCCTTGTTCAGCACTTAGAATACAGAGTCTTGGTGTGTGGGGTGGGGGAGGCCATCAGGAATGATTCTCTACATTTTATGCTCCCCAGTGACATGCCAAGGTGATGTTCTTGAGGGAAAACTTTTTCTAAGTGTATGAAAGTTGCTAGAACTTGAACCAAGATGGTACCTAAAACCTTTCGTGGATGTTGTCAAGCAATGAAGACTGCTATTTTTGTTAAGGTACATGGTTAAGACAAAGAAACTCACCACCATCCTGTTCTCATTTAAAATTATTTTAAGTTATTCAAATAATGCATGCTTTTAGAAATATACAACTATGTTCTTGGTGTTAAAAAATCCAAACATCCAGGTAAAGCTCAAATTCTTCTTTAATACCAGTTCCAACTGTTTTCCCTGAACACAACCACAGTTAATTGTATGTATTCTTCTGGACCTTTTTCTATATGTCACTATAAATCAGTGTATCCCTATGGGAGCACATAGTATTGGTTAATGCGTTACCCCCCTTCCATGAATGTCTCTTGCTGCACTGTACTGTCCTGCCTCTCTGTTCTAGTTTGCTAATGCTGCCAGAATGCAAAACACCAGAAATGGATTGGCTTTTATAAAGGGGGTTTATTTGGTCACATAGTTACAGTCTTAAGGCCATAAAGTGTCCAAGGTAATGCATCAACAATCGGGTACCTTCACCGGAGGATGGCCAGTGGCATCTGGAAAACCTCTGTTAGCTAGGAAGGCACGTGGCTGGCGCCTTCTCCAAGTTCTGGTTTCAAAATGACTTTCTCCCAGGACGTTCCTCTCTAGGTTGCAGCTCCTCTTCAAAATGTCACTTTCAGTTGCTCTTGGGGTGTTTGTCCTCTCTTAGCTTCTCTGGAGCAAAAGTCTGCTTTCAACGGCCATCTCCAAAACGTCTCTGTAAACTGCAGTTCCTCTCTCAGCTCCTGTGCGTTCTTCAAAGTGTCCATCTTGGCTATAGCAAGCTCACTCCTTCTGTCTGAGCTTTATAGGGCTCCAGTGAACTAATCAAGGCCCATGCTGAATGGGTGGGGCCACACCTCCATGGAAATTATCCAATCAGAGTCATCACCCACAGTTGGGTGGGTCGCATCTCCATGGAAACACTCAAAGAATTACAATCTCATCAACACTAATACATCTGCCCACATAAGATTACATCAAAGATAATGACATTTTGGGGGACATAATACATTCAAACTGGCACACTCTCCCTCCCTCAGTGGGAGCTGGGGTTGACTTGCATGGGGCCCCTCCTGTGGATTTCTGCCTTATCCCCTAGTGACAGCTGTCCTGGGACCCGTCCTGCTCCTTTCACATGGCACCCCAGGCTGGGAGCTCCCTGCAGCTGTTGCCCAGCTTTGCAACAGTTTTCTGAGCAGGTTTTGGACTACTGTTTCTTTTTTCCAATTGAATGCCCCCTGCTTTTCAGCTACTTAACCATGGTTACTTGTCTACCATCAGCATTCCTCCTTGCCTTCTAGGGTAGTTTTGGACTTAAATGTTCTTTCCAATTCTAAAGCTTTGGGGCAGGAGAAAGAGAAGCTGTTGTTAGATTCCTGGTCCTTCAAATGTCCCCACCTCTGTTACATCTTCCCTGATCAATCCTTAAGGTGCACCAAATCCCTTCTCATTTAATCTGCCATAGAACTGTGCACCTTCCGAAACAGTATTACCAGTTATTTGTTTATAGCTCTTTCTTCCTCACCAGACTCCTTGAGGGAGCTCCTTGAGGGAGAAGACTGCTTTTTAAAATCTTTGATCTGCTGTATTTTACATAGTGGGTATTTAGCGTCTATTTCTTTTTATTGTAATTAATTGCAAACGTGTCTTTAGTAAGTGCACATATTTTAAGAGCTCCGAACAGCAAATGAAAGGTTTATAAAGAAAAATAGAAGACCCTTAACCCACCACTCTCCATTTACTGCTATTCTCCAGAAGGAGGCAGCTCTGTTTCAGATTTTAGCTCTCTGGGTGTCAACTGGCTTCTCTAAATGATAAACTTACACCACTACACCTATCAAGCCTAGACAGTATTTTCTATTGGCTTCTGCTCTGATAGATGAAAATTTAGTTCACTTACACCACCACTTACCTTTCCTGCCCCACTGGATCCAATTCTTAACCCTTCCCTATCTCCGTGCCCTTTGTTCTGTGGCTTTGCAGTTCTGCCCACCTCTACCTCCCCACCCCTTGACTTTAGGCTCAGCTGCTGTGACCTCCTTTGGCATTATAATGGAAAGTTGAGCAAAGCAATTATAATGGCATTATAATGGGATGTTTACAGACATGGTAGAAGCAGGGCTGCCCTCTTGTACCTCTACCATCACCTGCCAGCCTGCTGGCCTCAGGAGAAGGCTAAAGATGTGGGGCAGAAGCATCCCAGTTGACTTGCAGAATTGCAGAGAGAAGCAAAGCCATCCAGCTGAGCTCAGCCTAGATCAGCTGAATTCCAGTTCATCTGCAGACAGGTGAGTGATAAATGATTATTGTTTTAAACTACTGAGTTTTGGGGTAGTTTGTTATGCAGCAATAGCTGATCAATGCACACCACTATCTGTCTTCCTGCCCTCTCCTCTTCCTCCAGTTCTATCATGATCTTTGTTCCTTTATTGTTACCAATTTAACCTTTATCATTCCAATGATTGCTGATGCTATCGCTTCTCTACATTTTGTATAAGCTTATTTGTACCCCTACTTTTTCTTCTACCTCCACTCACCAATTTCCAAGTCCCAATTTCTGTCAGCTACGCCTCAGTGTTTACACTTTGATGTTTGATAACATTAACACATTTGTAACAGAACTTTTTGACACTCATGACTTTCTAAGTTCATTATGTTCCTATGGAGGAAAATGAAGAAAAACTTTTTTTAGAGTAGACTCACAATTTCCCATGAACTAGATTTGTGTGTTTATCTTTCTTGCAAACAAATTATCCTAGATTAATATACCCTCAGAGCTGTCAAAACTCCCGGGGACCAAAATGTAAGAGGGAGGAGGTGGGTTGAATATCAGGATGGGATTTCTTTGCATTGAATTGTGTTTGGCTTTAAGGGGAGATAGTAGACAGTTGTAACGCTTTTTCTTTGAGAACTCTTTCTGTTGTCACACACATATGTGCTAGTAGCAGATGGATCACATCCATTTAATGTAACAACTATGCTTTACAAAGCTCTATCTCAATTAATACAGATAAACTAAATCAAGTTAGGAAATCAATGTGACATATTAGAGTAAGAAGAATACTGTCTATTGATACAGTGTGTCATAGATTTTTACTGTCTTTAATGAGAAACTGGAAGTGGAAATGGGTAGATATTTTGTAAAGTTTGGGCTGGGGATGGTGCTGTTATAAAGTGGAATTCTGAATTGACAGGAGTGTCGTCCTTGGGTTTGTGGTCTCTCTCAGGCCACTGCTCACCCTTCACATGCTGGTGGGTCAGAGGATGTAATGAGGGGCTCCTCTCTTCCCTGCTGAGGCCACTGGTTCCTTCCTCGCCCCTGGAATCATGAAAAGATTATGGGATTGGGAAGAGACGGTTTTAGTTTTGAACAGCCGCTTTACCACGTCTTGGCACGTGTAAATTCAGGCAAGTTCCTTAATTTTTCTGAACTTCAGTTTCCTCAAATAAGTAAATAAATGTCTTATAGGTTTTGTCATGAGGAGAAAATGGGATGACATATGAAAAGCACCTCACATGCCTGTATCATAGAGGGTACATAACAAAGAGACACTGCCTTTATTATTATCATTATTATTCATCAGCTTGAAATACAGTTAGTTCACGTTCATTTTAATGTTTAACTTAAGTAATTCCATTACCTCATCCCACCCATAGTGAGAATGTATTTTTTATTTTCCTGCTATCCTCTCTCCTGTGGTTAACTCCAAGCCCCTCCTCCCCTCAGGGATTCTCACTGATATCTGGATACTATGACCTCTAGAAGAGAGAACTGGAAAACCAGTGCTCAGGAATTTTGGCTGTTGTCGCTGGTCCTGCCACACGGTGTCGCCACTGAAATAAGCAATCTTCCCACTGGGTGCCATCTTCCTGGTCCATGGCCCACCGATCCTAGGGAAGGGGGCAGGCCCCTCCCTGGCACCAGCTGCTGTATCTTGTTTCAGACCTTGGCAAGATCATCTCTATTTAAGCACATCTTGGGATGGAAATGAAGCTGCAAGAGCATCGTGTGTGTAGGAGGGGCCTTCACCCCAGTGTACTCTGCTCATGGCTGGGGCTCAGCCCTGCTCCCTTGTTTAATTACCCAGATCTTTGAGTTGCCACATCCAGAAACTCGATGGTAGTTGGCTTCTTTGCATGTGGACAGTTGCAACCGTGCTCAAACAATTAGCATTCTTCTCCCTGGCATTATTGACTTGCAGTTTCCTGCCCAAAGAAAGCCCTTGTAGGAGAGCCTGCTCTGATAAAGGATGGAAAACTCACACTTCTCTGGGCACATCTCTGCCCAGATAAGTTCTTTGGGTACAGATATTTCTGCCCACACTTATGCTACCTGGGCCAGAATTAGGGTGCAGTCAGTGCTGAAGGAATGTTGGACACAGATATTAAAATTAACATCAGTTCATCAGTTCTCCACTCCCATCTCTTAAGCAGATCTCAGTTCTTTAAATGTATTGAGGGTGTTTGCTAGGGGAGGGACGGACATGAAGAGATGCCAAAGGTAAATAGTTTAGTCCAGAAAGGAAGTTGCCAAATTAAATGTATAACATGATCCCATTTTCCCTATTTTTCTTTTACACTTTAGTATTATCTGAGTTTTTTTTTTCAAAGTATATGCATTACTTTAGCATATATTAAAAAATGATAAAGATAAAAACACACATCCTATTCTGCTGGCATGTTGATGAATAATAGAGTCTTCAGCTGAGAGAAAAAAGGTTGTTTCTTTAGGGAGATAGTGTGGTGCCTTTATAAGAATTGCTTTTAGAAATGTTCTGAAAATTATTTTTAGAACAAAGATCACAAAGCGAAATTAATAAGGTAATGTAAAAATCTATGTGAGCTGCTTCTTCAACACAATTTCTCTTAAGATCAAAACAATATCAACATCTTAAATAATCATACCCAAGGACAATAGCACAGTCATATGAGGTGAGAGCAGATGGTGTTTCTGCCCACGTGTGACCAAGAAAGGTTTCTGTGCCTTCTCTGCATGTAGGCTTCTCTTTTTCTGTTTTCACCTTTGATCAAGTGGTTGGTGGCTTTATCCTTTTCCCTATGTCTCCAAGAGGCTGGGGTGTTGGAAGAGCATCCATTATTCAGTTAGCGATGAGAAATTGAGGATATGAGGAAAATTGACATTTAGTGGCTATTTACTACATCTTGAGTACTGGGCCAGTGATTTTATGCCTTCAGGGCTCAAAAGCCTTAGGTCCAAGAGGAGTTAAGAACAAATCCACAGATGCTGCCTTTTGAAGGCCTTTGGCCTTTGACTCCTGCATTTGTGAATTAAAGAAGTGCAAATAAGGGTATTTCTTTATGGAAATGAGGAATTAAAGTCTATCCAAATATATATTAAAGCCTATTTTAGCTATTTATATTTTCTGTATTAATTTAGGTGATGTTTGCTGTTGTAGCCAATTGATACCAATTCTCAGTGGAATAACACAGTAAAAATAATTTCTCTCTTAGGTCCCCAGGCTCATGCTTCTGGTTGGGAAGCTTTCCATTGATTATTCAGGGCCCAGGCTCCTTCCTTCTTGTTACTCTGTCCTCTGCTAGGTCTTCAGAGTTCTTTCCATTCAGCTGATGAGTTGGGGAGAGAGATCGTGTGGAAGATGCAGGTTTCTTATTCACTTAGGCCTGGACGAGACAACATGACTTCTGCTTACATTTTTTTGTAGAGAACTAGTTCTGCCTGGCAGCTGGGGCTGAGATATGTAGTTCCTGCTCTGCAGCCACTTCCCCACAACAGCTTTACACTATGGAGGTGGATCATGAATCTCTGATGGTCAGCCAGTCATTTCTGCCACAAGTATATGCATGACTGAAATAAATGATTTTTGGATTCTGGAAAAATCCAGTGGTTAATCTCATCAGAGTCACTTTGCAACTTCAGCAGTGAAAATGACCAGAAGGAGAGGTGATTTGGAGTTGGCTCAGAGAGGTCACAAGTTCATGTCAGGTGTGGGGGAGCTTTCTTCTTGCACTTGCACAAATCATTGCTCAGCAGACATGGTACCTCCTCCGCAGAGTGGTCAGACAGCACATGGATGCATGTCTGTCTGTTGACAAGTTGTTTTCAAGGGTGAAATCTCTTTGGATTGTAAGTAATGTCAAATGTAATATGTATTTCCAAATTGTGTAAGTATGATCCAACACCTTTCGTGTAAGAATTAGCTACGCCTCTAAATCACTGCTGGTGGGATTTTTACTCAGTTCAAACATTTGTAGAACAGATTGGCATTATGTCTTAAGGTTGAGGGTGCAGCTATCTTATGACCCAGCAGTTCCATCAGTAGAACTGATAAGGATTTATTTCCTAGTCAGCAACCCCAGACAACAAAATAGTGTGAACAACTGCATATATAAACGACTCTCCATGGCTTCATTTTTTCTACAAGATGACATCTGAAGAGCAGGAAAAAGTGGCCAACTTCTTATGAGAGAGAAATCAGTCTTCTGGAATGCTGTTGTCAGTAGCTGAATACGCACATTGGCAGTGAGTTTCTAAATGATGGAGGCCATTGTGCTTTTTGCCTCACAGATATTCTCAGAGCAAGCCTCTTTCAGCAACTGAGTATGAATGGTAAAAGATCTCTGTGCAATGAAGAATTTAGTATTTTCTCTTGTAGTTCTTACAGATGGATGGGCAAATACCTTAGATGAAGCATTAACTTTACGGTAAAATTTTAGCAAGTTTTTTTTTTTTTTAAATTGACACAACTATTGATTCAGGGAGAATGGAAACATTGTGAGATTTATCTGTTGAAAGTCAAGAGGAGATTTATAGATAATACTTTGCTTTGCAGACTGGCTGGTCTGATAACAGATAGGAGCATGGGTGATCACAATCAGTGAAAATCCACGTAGTGGTGTGTATGGGAAATTCTCTTATGTGGTCACTTATCTGAGGACCTCAGCTTTTCAGAATATGCTGGGAATATAAAATGTATATACTTGTGTAATGGGTCAACTGTTTTCTCCTTTAAGCAGCACTGGAAGAAGTAACAAATTAGGAGTGTGTAGATGTGTATGTGTGTTTACCTAGAGCAGTGATTCGTAAATGGAGGTGATTTTGTCTCCAAGGAGACATTCAGTGATGTCTAGAGGCTTTCGACTGTTATGACTGAGGGAGGGAGGGGCTTTGGCTACTGCCATCTGGAGGGTAGAGGCCAGGGATACTGATAAATATCCTACAGTACACAGGACAGACCCCCACAACACAGAATGATCTGTCCCAAATGTCAGTAATGCTGCTGTTGAGGAGCCTTGACCTGGAAGCAGGCAGAAGGACATGGACGAGACGTGTGTGGTAGCTCACAACCTAACAGTGAGGTAGGAGACAGACACATGAAAAACACAGGCACATGAATTAAGACAAAAATTTAAAAGCATGTCAGTGTGGCACTGTTTCGTGTGGAGGCAAAGAACTCTTTGCACGTCAGTAACCCTTGAGGCTATGTCTGTATCAGGGCACTGAGTAGTGATGGCTATTTAAGTGCTGTCAGTATATTCTGTTTAATAAAACAGGTAGGAGATCTTTACTACCTGCAGCTAAGTGGGACTGCGAATGGCAGAGATCAACATCAGTGATAAACAGACCCCTCTGAACTCTGCCTGGAGCTGAGATACTGCTCCAGTGTTTGGAGGCAACACTTACAGGGAAAAGAACACGCTAAATTTAGGAGTCCTGGATCTGACCCCAGCTTTGACCCTGTGTGACCTTGGTCACGTTTTTAAATCTTCTGTGTCTCTTTAGAGGATTATAATGTCCATCTTGCTGAGTTCTATGAAGATTAAATGAAAATAATTGTAAAATGCCCGAGGCATAGAAGGTGTTTAATAAATGACAGTATTTATTACAGTGAAATATTAATATTTGATGTCCTGAGGTCTAAACATTCTGATATTTTGGCATTTGGCAAAGGCAAGTCATGGGCATGGTCCAGATGGCCTGACCGCTAGTGGTCCCTCAGTAACCCACCAGCAGATAGGCTTGAGTTTCTGGAGCAGCAGGAGTGGAGGGTGATTGTCATCCGGACAGGCCTCGAGGATTTGGAAGAGGAGAAAGAAGGAAAGCTTATAAGTGAGGTAACCTTACATGGAACAACTGACTGTATTACACCATTGCTGAATTTCCTTAACCCAGCAATCATTTCAGTGCTGCAGAATGCCTGCGTTAGTCTTGCCCATTTCTTTGCCCTTATTTAGGCTGGGAAAGTAAAGGAACCCCACAGGATCTGCATATTGTGCGGCTAATTCTATCAGAAAAATACCATACCAACAAAGCAGTCATGCATCCATGACATGGTTAAGGGTGCCAATAACAAGCTCTCCTTTAACTTCTGGGTCTCTGGTTGCTTCATCTTCACAGACCTAGGTTAGCCTTCCGGCTCACTAATTGAGCTCATTAACTGTGTGGCCTTGTTACCTAGTGTGGCTTGTAGAGGGACAAGTTACTTTTTCTCTCTAAGTCTCAGTTTCTTCACCTGTAAAATGGTGATAGGCATAATTCCTATTTCCTAGGATTATTGTTAAATACACATTAGACATAATAGTAAATAAACAATTAAATGCATGTATTAAATAAATATTAAAAACATTATTGAATAAAATGATGTCTGTGAAACTCTCAGCTGAAGGCTGGCATATAATAGCTCTATGAATGGTAACTACTCTTTTCATTATTAAAAATCATTATCACCCTTGGGATGGTTTTGGATGAAGATCTTAGTGAGTATCAATCACCCTGATAATCTTAGTCCTCAGGTGGCAAAGCTTTTAAGGACAGGTCATCTATTGGACTTGCGACAGTTTTATGTTAACTTTTAAAAGTTGAATAAATTTTGTTTTCAATAAGGGATGAGCAAGTTTTTCTTTTTTTTCAAAGTTTGAATAATATAGTCATTTTTGTTATAGTTAGTATATTGAAACTGAATGTTATCAAATAGAGGGAAGTGCTGTTTAAAATATAAACTCATCAAGTTTACCCTTTTATAGTTTTACACGTTGAAAGGAACATATTTTGTTATATCCCAAGAGTTTTTTCAAATGTGCTTGGATTATTGGGCTTTTCCCTTATGATTGTCTGTTTTAAAAGATAATGAACAGTGTTGGTCCTTACCAGCTTGAGCCTGGGTGTCCGCCGTGGCATCCTCTGGCCCTGTTCCTGTAACACAGGATTTTTGGGACTAGTTGCAGTTGGGACAGACTTTCATTTCTCAGCCGTTTAAGCAGATAAAGATGAGATGGCAGGGAAATCAGAGTTGTAGGTAGTGCTGATTCTAAATGTTGATTTGCTCTGAGGCTTAGACCTGGGCGATCTTCTCTTTGAACACCATTTTGCTAAGTGATTTCATCCTGTCTGCAGGTTTTGAATACTATCCACGTGCTGATGACGCCCAGGTTTATATCCGCAGCCCAGCTCTACCCTGGAGGCCAGCCTTGAACATCCAACTGCTTGTTCCACCAGGCTGTCTAATAGATCATTCAAACTTCACACATCCAAAATACCCCCCCCCCAACCCTCACAAAGCCTGCTCTCCCCCATCTCAGTAGCTGGCTCCACCCCAACCCACTTGTTAACTCTTCAAAGCAAGGAGTCACCCATCATTTCCTCCTTCCTTTAAGGTGACTCCACATCCAACTTACCAGATACCCTTACTGTTTTCTCCCTCCAAAATATAGCACAAGTCATCCACTTCTCTCCATCTCCACCACCACTGCCCTAATCTAAGTCACCACCATTTCTCTCCTGGATGGTTGTACCTACTTCTTCATTTATTGTCTCTTTCCACTCTTGGCTTTACAGTCCATCCTCTATTCTCCACTTGGTAGATCAGTTAATGTCATGCCCCTGCTTAAAAGGCTCCAAAAGTTTACTCTCACAGAATAAAATTCAAGTTCCCTTCCTAGGCATCCAAGGTCCTGCACCGACTTGTACCTGCTTATTTATCCCTCAATTCCCCTTTACCCGCCATGCATCAGCTATACTTTATGTCTGATCCTTTAACAAAGTGATACTCAATCTCATTGCACTTTAAAATCACCTGGGGCATTTACAAAATACCTAAGACTAGTACATTAGTATTTTTCAAAAGCTCCCCAGGTTAATCTAATTGGCAGCCAAGGTTGAGATTCAGAGCTTTGACACAACAAGCTCTTTAGTGCCTCTAGGCCTCTGTCCTTGCTGTCCCCTCCACCTAGGATGCTGTTGCCGGCTCTCGAAATGTTGAATGATACACATAGCATCTGGTACCTGACAGAAGGTTGGCCTTGCCTCTGCACCCCACCCTCAGTACCCCTCCCCGTAACTCCCTGGAAGCACGCTGAACTTCGGCTGCTATACCTTGAACTCTGTCTGCCCCAAATGCATCTTGTTTTGGGAAAATAACACATACCCAGATGTTTTCCCAAAACTTGCACACAAGGCTCTGGCATTCAGCCACCTTTGTCCTCCAGCCCTATGTAATCTAAAAAGTGGTGGCCACAGCTGTGGACATACTCTAGTGAACTTCTTGCCGTCTCGCTGTCCATCACGAGGTAGCTGCAGCTCTCAGTATGTAGGTTCCTCTAGTAAAAGCCTAAGGACTGATCAGCCTGGCCTTTACTGCATCTTTCTTTGGAATCTCAACAGGCCCTGTTGTGGGGCGGTTTGGGGGCAGTCCTGGCTGGGTCTTCCCATATTTCTTCTTTTAGGGTGAGTCCTGCTGCTGGTTCAGGGGGACGCAACATATGTTCAGGCCTCAGCCCAGACATCACCCCCTTAGAGGTGACTACCCTGACATTCCTATCTAAAGTGGCCACTCCATGGCCCCTTTTCACTCTGTTTATTTACTTACAGTACTTATCTCAATCTCTAAGAATCTGTTTATTTAGGTTTACTTGTCTCTGTCTCCCCTAGTTGAATGTAAGCTCCAGGAAGGCAGGAACCTTGTCAGTCTTGTTCATTGCTCATCCTCAGTGCCTCACACAACGCTTAGCTTATATAGAAACTCAGCAGATACTTTATTTCTTAAATGAATATGTGAATAAATGAATAACAGAAAAAAGTGGCTGATTAAGTCATAGTACTCAAGGATTTAATGGCTTCTATTTGTGTTATCTAGATACAGTACAGACATGCACACACATATATGCATATACATTATATGTACATGTATATTATATATACCTTTTATATACACATTATGTATACATGTATATTATATATACCTTTTATATACACTTTTTTCTAGAAAGCATGGTTTTTAAAAGGTGTTTGCCTTGTAACAAATGTGCCATACTAATGCTAAGTGTTAATCCTGGGGGAATATTCAGGAACTTTGTATTTTCTTCATGATTGTTTCTGTGAACCTACAACTTCTCTAATTAAAACAAAAAAAACGAGTATTTTCCTGACAGTATGAAGTACATGAATTGCATACACCCTAAATAGCAAGAGGACATTGTGATTTTGACTATCGAAGTGGAGATGACTCAGGATCAAAGCTTTCATGGAACATTCTCCTTGGACCAATTCCTGGTCCTCTTTTGGGCCCCAGCTTAGGTTTCCCTTCCTCGCCCCTTGGTGGAGGTGCCTCTGCTCCGTGCCCTGGTGTGGCCATCACGGCAGAGGGATTAATGTGCTTGTTTATCTGTCTGTGCCTGTTGGTGGACTGTGCTCTCGGGACTAGGGCCTGTCTCCATGTCTCCTAGCACTGGGCCTGGCACACAGTGGGAGCTCAGCGTGAGCACTGGGTGCCACTGAGCAGAGGTCACAGCAGGAGGAGGGGTTCCAGAGGCACTCGGGTTGGGCTCAGACCCCAGTTCCCCGATAACTGCCCTGCCATCCTGGGCAGAGCCTCAGTTACCTCATTTGCAAAATAGGGTAAAACAGTACCTGTCTTCAAGAGTGGGAAAGGCTGCACTGGGAAACACTTTTTAAAGGTTTTGTTAATTTTTAAAATTTTAATTAAGTTTTCATCTCTTACAGTGTTTCAAAGCACAACCCTGACTTACCATTTTAGGACTCTTCGGAGGGTATGGCTGTGCCTGTTCTCTGCATTTTCCAGAGTGGGTTGAGCTGTAAGCAGGGCTCTGAGCTGGTGTGGGTTCTGTGAGAGCCAAGCTCCCTTCTGGATCCATGGTTCTGGGGAGATGCAGACGACAGCTTAGCATCTGTGACAAGTAAACATAAAAACACATGCTGGGACCTTTAGATCACTTTTTTCCTGATCATTTAATTACAATGTGCAGAGGGAAGTTGTGAGTCTGAATATGAAATGCAGGGAACTGACAGTGGCTTCTTGAATGAACAATTTTCAATCTGATTCTTAGTGCCATGGAATTTACCAGTGACGCCTTGTTGCCTGATTGATGAGGTTTTCTCCAAGGCTTTCTTTTCTAATCTTTGAAATTCTGAGCTTGCTTCAAACTAGGGGCTCAGGTACGGGGAGTTCCTACTTTCTTATGGGAAAATGGATCTCTTTCTGTGAAATGAATTTGTTTCTGAAGGCTCACTTTGATTGTCTCTCTTCCTCTCCTCCCTCTCTCTGTGATTTCTAAGATAAGGCAAGGAGGCTGCCCTAAACTGTCTGCCCTGCCCTACCTCCAAATTTGGATAAAAGGGAAATGAGGTTGTATTCAGAAAATTAAATACCAACATTCATGCCAGATGGGATTTAATATCTGTGGAATAAACAATAGAATTGTTTGTAAATGTTTGAGCAAAGAATTAGGGACACCTTGAACTTTAACCAAATGGGAAAAAACACAGGCTCTAGGGTTAGTAAGAATTGATTTCAAATCTTGACTCCACCATTGATCACTTTGTGTGATCTTGGGTGAATTTCTTAATTTCTCTAAATCTTAGTTTTCATACTTGAAAATTATGGTTTGAAATGTATATATCAGGGAATTTATTGTAATAGTTAAATGAAGTATTTAACCTTAGACAGTGTCTGGTGCACCCCAAATATTCAGTAAAAGTCTATTATCTTCATCATCAAGGTTACCGGGGCACAATTCAGGGAGGTGGGAACTACTACATGTGACTGTAATTCTGAAAAATAATCATCAACATTTATATAAGCACACTAAATGCTCTTCTATTTTAAATACTATTTGCAGTTGTCTGCCTTTGGTGCTCTAGGAAGATGTACTGTGTTTGTAGGCTTTGAGTAATCTTATTTCTTTCTTTCTTTGCCAAATATTTATTGTTGGTGTACTCTGTGCCCATCAGTGTGCTACAAGAATGTGCTCGGGGCACTTGAATTTGAGAAGCCCAGGCGTAGAGAATAGATGAGTTGATAGTACCCTTTCAATCTGCAGCCAAGATGGGTCTACCTTCTCCAGTGTATTTGACTTTCCTAGTTCCTGTGGAAGATGGACTCCCATTTAGATGCCATTACCATGTGAATCATACATTTAAGCCTCCTTATTCTTATTTTATGCATACCATGAAACCATCTGATGGCTTCTGTTCTGATTGATGGGTTCCACAAGCTTGAGACTTTTGGTCAGTGTGGAAGTTATGTTACTCATCGTAAATTGGTAAACTGACATTCTGAGTTACTCACTAGCCTTTGCAAATTGTGTTTGTGTGATATCACTCCTGAGAAATGGAGACTGTCTTTCTCTTTCTTCATATGTAAATTACTTGAAGTTTACCAAAGAAACATCACCTTTTGAGTTCTCCTGATGCCTGGTTGGTAAGCATGAATTTTCTTTAAAAACACAGCATAATCAAATTTTCAGAAAAGTCACAGTCCACACTGGGTAAAGAAAAATGAAGAAACAATACTGTTCTTAAGTCAAGAGCATCACCTTTGAAAATATTAGCATTAATGGATCCATTTTCACAAGACCTGAAGAACAATGGTGTTCTGGTTTGCTAATGCTGCCATTTTGCAAAATACCAGAAATGGATTGGCTTTTATAAAGGGGATTTATTTGGTTACAAATTACAGTCTGAAGGCCATAAAGTGACCAAGGTAAGGCATCAACAATAGGGTACCTTCACTGGAGAAAGGACATTGGCATCCGGAAAACTGGCAAACTTCTGTTAGCTGGGAAGGCACATGGCTGGCATCTGCTTGCTCCTAAATTGCGTTTCAAGATGGCTTTCTCCAAAATGTCAGCATCACCTTCCAACAGCCATCTTCAAAATGTGTCTCTCGGCTGCTCTGAGTCCTTCTGTTTGTGAGCTCCTTTATAAGACTGCAGTGAATTAATCAAGATCCACACTGAATGGGCGGGGCCACACCTCCATGGAAACAACCTAATCCAAAGATTCCAACCTAATCAACACTAATACATCCACCCCTACAAGGTTGCATCAAAGAACATGGAGTTTTGGGGGATATAATACATCCAAACCTGCACAAATGGGTACTAAAACTCCAGAGTTTTAGTAATGAGTAATAAATGGCTCTCAGTTGCCAGCAAGCCTCAGATATTGTTGACACCTCTTTCTCAAAACTACTTTGTTGAGAGAGAAGTATGATAATATATGGTTATTTAAGAATTTCTGAAGCCCTTAAGCTCAAGCAACAGGCATTTATCAAGCACCTGCTGGGTACTATTTATCAGTTGTGCTCCTGGGTACAAGTCTGAAACCCAACTCCAACCTATAAGTAGAAAGGGGTTGACTGGTGGAAAGAGTAGATATGGAGATGGTCACAGTGAGGCTGAAGCCAGCACCTCCAATGCTCGTAGGACTCTCTTTTGCTATCTCTTTGAGTCTTGATTTCATTCTCTGAGGTTGGTGTTTCTCACAAGGCCAGAACTATGGCTACAGGCTGTTCTGAGCTTCTATCCTTGCACCCTTTCCTAAGAGGAAAGAGATCCTTGCCAGAGCCAGTAGAATAATCTAGAGGAAGAACTCGGGTTGTCTAACCTTGGTTCCCTTGCCCGTCTTTGGACCAATCACTCTCCTGAGTGATAAGTCTCTTGTAATTAGCTCGGTAACTGCCAAGATCACATGATTGGTATGGGAGAGGGGCATTTCTCCAAGGCAGAAGGATGCAATTATCATGGGAAAAAAAAAAAGTTAAGCAGTGAGAGGGAGAGAGAGGCAAAAACAATAAATATCCTAAAGTAATAAAATTACAATAGCAAATTATTGTTTTTATTAAGTGCTTTCTATTAGCAAGAAACTATCCTAAGGGATTTTCATATACGATTTCATGTAATCCTTATAATAACTTTCTGATGTAAATGCTGTAATTATTCCTATTTTACAGATTAGGAAACTGAGAAATATAGAAGTTAAATGATTTTTTCCAAGACTACACAGCTTGAAAGTGCCAGAGCTGGGATTTAAACTCATGTGTATCTGACTGTGATCTTAACTATTACATGGCTGCATCTCAGTTTGTGTTGTCAGATTATTGGTGATCCTTGATGGTCTATCAATCAAATAATCTGAGTTTTAGAGGGAAAAATGGTGATGAAGTTTTGTCTACATATACAGTTCACAAAATTTCACCATGTAAACAATTATGATTTTCCCAGAAATCCTTAATAATTGCTTCATTCTTGTAGACTGCGCATACCCCACAAGGTATGACTATGTTGGTCATTTTGTCTTAACTAACTTTCAGCTGCAGGGCATCTTTTGTTTTAACTAACATTTTCATATCCTTTGTATACCGTCTTTGTTAGTCTATAGTTACTGTATCGTGTTATTGATGCTATTCACAAAATAGGAATTAATGGCTCAAAGTGTGTTTTGTGTGAATATGTGATAAAATACATCCAGAAGAGTATGTAGACCGATGTCTACAAATTTAAGATTAATAATAAAACAAGTAGTGGTATACCCAACACCTGGGTTAAGAACTAGAACCTCATGAGGACTATAGAATCCGTTGTGCCCTTCCCAATGGTAGCCTTCTCCCTTTTCCACCAGAAATAACCATTTTCCTGACTTTTTTGTCTTTCATTCCTTCTTTTCTTTATAGTTTTACCACCTGTGGATATATTGCTGAATGATTTATTGTTTACTTTTGCCTATTTTGCTTTCTATATAAATGAAATAATATCTTTTGTATTCTTCTGACTTCCGTCTTTTGCTCAGTATGTTTTTGAGATTCTTCCATGCTGATGTACATAGGTACAATATTTATTTGCATTGCTGTATATATTGTCACAATGGAATGGATTTATGAATATTCTACAGTTTGTTTTCTATTCTACTGTGAGTAAAGATTCTGTTGTTTCCAGTTGTTTTGCTTTTACACATCATGCTGTTTGAACATTCGTGTTCATATCTCTTTGTGCACATGTATGTGTAAGTTTCTTTAAGCTGACTAGGTGTGGGACTGCTGTGTCATAGTGGACACTTGTATTCAACTTTACTAGGCAATGCCAGGCTATCTTCAAGTGTTTATATCAATTTTTGTGGGTTTTGAGGCAAAAAATTAAAGTAATAAATGCATGCTACAATTCATAATAATGCTGTAAACCTGAGAAGTGAATAGGTTTTTAAGGTAAAAATAGAACATGAATCTCTATAATTTAGGACAATTGAATTTGTTAGTATATTGATTGTGCACAAGTAGCTGAAAAGGATGATTTCAAAAAGGAGGTAGAATAATCAATCTGAAAATTGGATTTCAATGACCCATTGATCCTTTGTTCCTTGTCTGGTGCATGGTCTGTTAAAGAAATCTTTGCATCATTACATAAAACCATTTACGTTTTTGTATCATCTGCAAGCAAATTGCAATGACCATTGTAAACCAAGTAAGTCCCCCACCAAATTCCAAAATCAACAGCCAAAAAAATGCTTTTCTTACCAAATGTGTATTGTCTCTGAAGGTGTCAAAGAGACTGAAACTAGAGAGGCATCATTTAGACGTACTCCTCAAATAAGGAAAGGCACAAGTAGTATTGATGAAGGGCCTGTGAAGCCATCCTCAGAGTTAGCAACAAACATTACACCGAGCCGGAAGCAGAAAGAGCTACTGACAGAAGGAAGGCGTGAGCGCCCAAATGTTATCAACAACATACAAGGTGGAAGAGCCATTGCTATTGCTGAGGAGCCCTGGGAGCTACTTGATTTTCCATTTGGACAAAACCACTGAGGGGCAGAGTGCCGTCCGCTGTGGCGTGTATATGAAGTGCACGATGCCTTTTTGTTCTATTTATTACTGAAATCCCAAATTGCAAGAGGAAAGATTTTAAAAATTTAATCAGTAGTACTTTGTGAGCCTCGGTGTAAATGTAAATAGTATTAATGGAGCACGAGCTAATTTACAACAAGAGAGGGCTTTGTCACATAAATCAAAGAGGTGGCCCTTAACTGTCAAAACACCCGGTGCTATCTCACGGAGAATAATTGGCACTTTGCTATAGGCTTCCTCATCTTTATTCAGCATTAAAAGAAATACTGAAAATCGTGAATAAGATTAAATCTTGGCCCCTTCGTGTACATCTTTTCATCATGGTAATGAGAGACCGGCAAGTTAGTCCAACACTCTGCTTTTCCTCAATGGAGGACACTGTTTTAGATGGGATGGGATGGGAGCACACTTATCTTTGAGATAAGGGGTGAAATTTTTAAAAAAATTCATGCTTATTCCTGAAAAGACAATTTGTATAATTTCAAGGAGTTTGCTTAAGTGGCTCAATTTAAAAATCTTTGTATTTTGAATAGTTTAAAATTGGGCTTAGCAAACTGTGGCCTGTGGGGGCAAATCTGGCCCCAGTTTGTAAATAAAGTAAAAATAAGTATTGTTTCATAAATAAAGGCGTTATTTTAACACAGCCGCACCCATTTGTTTACTATCGTCTCTGGCTGCTTTGGGGCAGTAATGACAGAGTTGAGTAACTGTTCAGGGATTTATTCAGCAGGCTGAACTGTGGTGCAGAATCTGATTGCTGGGAGCTGGACTGTTTACCCAGGAGTCAATTATTTTCTTTATTTATTAGAAAAAAAATAAGGAAAACAAGACGTTGTGTTGGATATTAAAAACAAAACAAAACAAAAAGAAACCAACACTTAAGTCCTGTGACAGAACATGAGGCAGTACTTCCTAGAGCCATAGTCAGTGAAAGAGTGAAAATGGTCTGTTTTCAAACCATTTCAAGCAGAAGCATCTGCCCTGTTGGCTTTCAGGGACGACGTGCTTGTCAGTGGCCCGGACTGCAGAAGTTGGGTGCAGTGAGCAAAGGCTTCGTGTTCTATGTGATTTTCCAGATTTGTGTAAAAGAGACATAAAACATTTTCTGTCGTTCCTTATAACCTGAACTCTTAATTGGGATTTTCTAATTTAGTAAAAATAAGGACGAGGAAAGGAAACTGGCATGACTTATGTATCGCTCAAGCTATACAGTGACATTGGTGAATGATTGCGAATGGTATTTCTATAGCTGATAACATTTCTATTAATATTAATTTTAAATATTTTATTTTTATGACTTAAAAATATAATACTCATTTATAATACAAAATTATTAGGGTTAAAATATTTTATCATTTAAAATTTTTCTCATCTCTGATATAATATTATTAATATTAAGTTTTAATAATATTTTATTTTTATTATTTTCATAAACACATTTAAAATCAATACTAATTTTATCTGCTTTACCCAAAGTCAGTGGTCTATACTTGTGCTGAGCAAATACTAAGTAGTCTGTGGGTTGAAAAATTTGAGAAACACTGTGTTGCACTGAATTGGGGATGGATCACCCCATCTAATCCTACTCTATGCTTGGGATTGGGAAAAAGAGGTGAATAAGAAATGCTATTCCTGATGTCAAGGAGTTGAATTCTAACTGGGAGATGAACATATGCATAAATTATCAGACTAATAAGACAATGTATGATTTGCAGTACTACAAAGAGATTTGTGTTGACTTTGATTATTCAATGAATTAAAAACCAAAACCAAAACCAGGGCAGAGTTCCCTGACTCCTAATACAGTGGACTGTTAAAGTTTTAATGTTTAGTATGGAAAAAATCAAACATACAAAAACAGAGAGTATAATTTGATAAACCCCATTTCCCCATATATAGCTTCCACAATTATTAAACCTATGGCCATTCTTCTCTCATCTATATTGCCACTACTTTTTCCCACCCCACTCCCTGGATTACTTTGAAGCAAATCCCAGACAATTTATTTCATCATATTATCAGTATGTATCTCTAAAAGATTTAATAATCATAACCCATAATATTGTTAAATTATAAAAACATTAACACGGCTTTTTAATCTCAAATATCTAATCAGTGTTCAGATTTCCCTGATTTATGTGTGTGCATGCATATGTGTGTAAGTATGTGTGCTCACACTTGGTTTGCTCAAACCAGGATGCAAAGGTCATACAGTATATTTGATTGATTTCTCTCTTAAATCTCTTTTAATTGATAGGTTTCCTTTTCTTCTTTTCTTATTTTTCTTGAACTTTACTTATTAAGGAAACTGGGTCATTTGCCTTGCAGAGTTTCCTACAATCTGGAGTTTATGGAATGCTCTTTGCAGTGTCGTTTAACATACTTCTCTGACCCCTGTATTTCCTGTAAATTGGTAGTTAAATCAAGAGGCTTGATCAGATTTAGTTTTATCTTCACAGGAGATATTGTGACTTTCTCTTTTATGAGGTTAACCTAAATTAGAGTTTCTTAACCTTGGCACTATTAACATTTTGGGATAACATTTTGGGGGGCTGTACTGTGCGCTGTAGGATGTTTAGCAGCATCCCTGCCCTCTATGCACTAGAGGCCAATAGCAACCCCTCAGTTCCCTTGATTGTGGCAACCAAAAATATCTCCAAACATTGCCAAGTATCCCCTGGGAGGTAAAAGTCACCCTGGTTGAGAACCACTGGCCTAGGTCCTTTAATTCATTTTGTGAAATGATAATATTCAAATTCTACTTTTTTTTTCATTATTAGCTGTAATGCTTCTATATAAAGAAATTTCTCCTCATGAGCTATGTTTGCACTGGTTTATCATTCATACATAAAATATAGGATAAATGCTTGATATTTCCCCTTATTAACAGTTTTTAAAACAATGAGTTGATTCTCTAGTATCCTCCAAATGTGGTTAATAATTTTTTCTCCAAGTATCACAATGTGTTTTAATCCAATGCAATTATTGATATTGATGTGCAAATTTTTTCATCGTTGGCCGGGTAGGAACCCTTTCAAATTGACTCAAGTCATTTTACCATGACCCCAGAAGACTTTGATAGCTTCCTTGTTTTCTGATGTAAAAAGATGTCAAGGTACATCTTGTACATTTCCTGTCCCAGAGCTGAATCAGTCATTTCTCCAATGACTCTTAGTTCCTTTTTATGGGAAATGGTATTTACACATTATAATTTGGATACTAGGAATGTTCATTGTTTCTGAACTAATCATTTTCTTGGTCTTTCTAGTAGACAGATCTAGGAAATGTGTATTTTTTTTTAATATTCATTTTATTGAGATATATTCACATACCACACAGTCATACAAAACAAATCGTACATTCGATTGTTCACAGTACCATTACATAGTTGTACATTCATCACCTAAATCAATCCCCGACACCCCCATTACCACACACACAAAAATAACCAGAATAATAATTAAAGTGAAAAAGAGCAAAAAAGTAAAAAAGAACACTGGGCGCCCTTGTCTGTTTGTTTGTTTGTTTGTTTCCTTCCTCCACCTTTCCACTCATCCATCCACAAACTAGACAAAGGGGAGTGTGATCCCCATGGCCCCCCCAATCCCACTGTCCCCCCTCATAAGCCAGATTTTTATACAATTGTCTTCAAGATTCATGGGTTCTGGGTTGTAGTTTGATAGTTTCAGGTATCTACCACCAGCTACCCCAATTCATTAGAACCTAAAAAGGGTTGTCTAAATTGTGCGTAAGAGTGCCCACCAGAGTGACCTCTCGGCTCCTTTTAGAATCTCTCTGCCATTGAAGCTTATTTCATTTCCTTTCACATCCCCCTTTTGGTCAAGAAGATGTTCTCCATCCCACGATGCCAGGTCTACATTCCTCCCTGGGAGTCATATTCCACGTTGCCAGGGACATTCACTCCCCTGGGTGTCTGATCCCATGTAGTGGGGAGGGCAGTGATTTCACCTTTCAAGTTGGCTTAGCTAGAGAGAGAGGGCCACATCTGAGCAACAAAGAGGCACTCGGGAGGAGGCTCTTAGGCACAATTATAGGGAGGCCTAGCCTCTCCTTTGCAGCAACCGTCTTCCCAAGGGCAAATCCCATGGTAGAGGGCTCAAACCATCAAACCACCAGTCCCCTGTGTCTGTGGGCATGTTAGCAACCATCGAGGTAGGGCAGGCCAATACCCCTGCATTCTCCACAGGCTCCTCAAGGGGGCTCTGCATATTTTTTTCCTTGTTTTTTTTTTTAAAACTTTTTTTTTCCTTAATCAACTGTGAAAAATAAAAAAAATTAAAAAAATTAAAAAAAGAAAACATACAGTAAAAGAACATTTCAAAGAGACCATAACAAGGGAGTAAGAAAAAGACAACTAACCTAAGATAACTACGTTACTTCCAACATGTTCCTACTCTACCCCAAGAAAATAACCTAATATAGCAACATTTCTGTGAACTTGTTCCTACTATACCCATCAGAAATTAACAGACCATAGTCATTCCTGGGCATTCCCAGAATGTTAAATTTACCCATGATAGCTTATCTGTTCTTCTTGGATTATTGTTCCCCCTTCCTTAATTGCTCTACATTCTACATTATAAACCATTTATTTTACCTTTTTCAAAGTTCACATTAGTGGTAGCATATAATATTTGTCTTTTTGTGCCTGGCTTATTTCGCTCAGCATTATGTCTTCAAGGTTCATCCATGTTGTCATATGTTTCACGACATTGTTCCTTCTTACTGCCGTGTAGTATTCCATCGTGTGTATATATCACATTTTATTTATCCACTCATCTGTTGAAGGACATTTGGGTTGTTTCCATCTCTTGGCAATTGTGAATAATGCTGCTATGAACATTGGCGTGCAGATATCTGTTCGTGTCACTGCTTTCCGATCTTCCGGGTATATACCGAGAAGTGCAATCGCTGGATCGAAGGGTATCTCTATATCTAGTTTCCTAAGGAACTGCCACACTGACTTCCAGAGTGGCTGGACCATTATACAGTCCCACCAACAATGAATAAGAGTTCCAGTTTCTCCACATCCTCTCCAGCATTTGTAGTTTCCTGTTTGTTTAATGGCAGCCATTCTAATTGGTGTGAGATGGTATCTCATTGTGGTCTTAATTTGCAACTCTCTAATAGCTAGTGAAGCGGAACATTTTTTCATGTGTTTCTTGGCCATTTGTATTTCCTCTTCAAAGAACTGTCTTTTCATATCTTTTGCCCATTTTGTAATTGGGCTGTCTGTACTATTGTCATTGAGTTGTAGGATTTCTTTATATATGCAAGGTATCAGTCTTTTTTTTTTTTTTTTTTTTAAGGTATCAGTCTTTTGTCAGATATATGGTTTCCAAAAATTTTTTCCCATTGAGTTGGCTGCCTCTTTATCTTTTTGACAAATTCCTTTGAGGTACAGAAACTTCTAAGGTTGAGGTGTTCCCATTTATCTATTTTTTCCTTTGTTGCTTGTGCTTTGGGTGTAAAGTCTAGGAAGTGTCCGCCTAATACAAGGTCTTGAAGATGTTTTCCTACATTATCTTCTAGGAGTTTTATGGTACTTTGTTTTATATTGAGATCTTTGATCCATTTTGAGTTAATTTTTGTGTAGGGTGTGAGGTAGGGGTCCTCTTTCATTCTTTTGGATATGGATATCCAACTCTCCCAGGCCCATTTGTTGAAAAGACCATTATGACCCAGTTCAGTGACTTTGGGGGCCTTATCAAAGATCAGTTGACCATAGATCTGGGGGTCTATTTCTGAATTCTCAATTCGATTCCATTGATCTATATGCCTATCTTTGTGCCAGTACCATGCTGTTTTGACAACTGTGGCTTTATAGTAAGCTTCAAAGTCAGGTAGTGTAAGTCCTCCCACTTCGTTTTTCTTTTTTAGAGTGTCTTTAGCAATTCGAGGCATCTTCCTTTTCCAAATAAATTTGATAACTAGCTTTTCCAAGTCTGCAAAGTTGGTTGTTGGAATTTTGATTGGGATTGCATTGAACCTGTAGATGAGTTTGGGTAGAATTGACATCTTAATGACATTTAGCATTCCTATCCATGAACGTGGAATATTTTTCCATCTTTTAAGGTCCCTTTGTATTTCTTTTAGTAGAGTTATGTAGTTTTCTTTGTATAGGTCTTTTACATCTTTGGTTAAGTTTATTCCTAGGTACTTGATTTTTTTAGTTGCTATTGAAAATGGTATCTTTTTCTTGAGTGTCTCTTCAGTTTGTTCATTTCTAGCATATAGAAACATTACTGACTTATGTGCATTAATCTTGTATCCCGCTACTTTGCTAAATTTGTTTATTAGCTCTAGTAGCTGTATCGTCGATTTCTCAGGGTTTTCTAGATATAAGATCATATCATCTGCAAACAATGACAGTTTTACTTCTTCTTTTCCAATTTGGATGCCTTTTCTTTCTTTGTCTTGCCGGATTGCCCTGGCTAGCACTTCCAGCACAATGTTGAATAACAGTGGTGAGAGCGGGCATCCTTGTCTTTTTCCTGATCTTAGAGGGAAGGCTTTCAGTTTGTCACCATTGAGTACTATGCTGGCTGTGGGTTTTTCATATACGCTCTTTATCATATTGAGGAAGTTTCCTTCAGTTCCTACCTTTTGAAGTGTTTTTATCAAAAAGGGATGTTGGATTTTGTCGAATGCTTTTTCAGCATCTGTTGAGATGATCATTTGATTTTTCCCTTTTGATTTGTTAATGTGTTATAATACATTGATTGATTTTCTTATGTTGAACCATCCTTGCATGCCTGGAATGAACCCCACTTGGTCATGATGTATGATTTTTTTAATGTGTCTTTGGATTCGATTTGCAAGTATTTTGTTGAGGATTTTTGCATCTATATTCATTAGGGAGATTGGCCGGTAGTTTTCCTTTTTTGCAGCATCTTTGCCTGGTTTTGGTATCAGATTGATAGCTTCATAAAATGAGTTAGGTAGTGTTCCATTTTCTTCAATGTTTTGAAAGAGTTTAAGTAAGATGGAAATGTGTATTATTGTTACATCGTTTGTTTTTCTGTAAAGAGAAAATACATCGTGAGTTCTTACTTAAATTTCCAAATGAAAGTTAGAATTACTGGGTTTTTACTTCCTTGATTTATATTTAGTCACATAAATCTTCCTTGATATATGTTTATCATTTTAGCTAATGATCATGTTTCCTAACAGTGTTAACAGGAGATACTTTCTTGCTTTTTACATATACATAGCAAATTATAGGTAGTACTTTTAGATTAATAATGTCAGTATTATCACTAGCATATGATCACTGAAATCTGATTTGGTTTTTTTTGTACTTCTTTTCTGACCTTATGGCATATTCATTAGAAACATATAGTCAATTTACTGTGTTTTAAAGTCATTTAAAATAGTTTCTCTCCATGTAGTTTTGACAAACTTGATACATCTTTAGATTCATTTGTTTCAATTTGGTTTTGATTTTCAGGGAATATGTCTTAATAATTTTTTTTGTAATTATGTAAAACATTTACATAGTCTCCAATTCTATAAAACAAAGAATATTCAGAGATGTATCTATCTTCCATCTCTTTCTTTCATCTTGTTTTCCTCCCTCTCCTTATAGGTAATCATTAAACTTTTTTTTTGGTTTTATCCTTCCATTAAAAAAATATAAACAAATGTTTGTGCATTTATTTATTTACTTGTTGCATATCCTTTCCTTTCTTGTATAAATGGTAGCATACTGAACACATTTTTCTCCACCTTGCTTATTTCACTTAATATCTCTTGGAGATTACTCCATAGGAGTATATAGAGATATTTCTCATTTTTTCTACAGTTGTTATATGCACCATTGTGTGGATATACCATAGTTTTTTCTCAACCAGTCCCTATTCATGGACAATTTGTGTTGTTTCTAGTATTTTGTCACTACAAGGAGTTCTGCAATGAATAGCTTATATGAGCATCTTTTTGTATTTTTGTGTTTATCTTTGGGATAGATTTATAGAAATGAATGTGCTAAGTCAGTATGCAAAGAATGCAAAGGATAAATGCGTATGCGCTTTTGCTAGATATTGCCCCATTTCCCTTGATAATAGGCATCATCTTGTATCATCTTGCATTCCCACCCCAGTATTGTGTGGAAACAGATCTCTCTCCACAGCCCATCAACAGAAAACAGTGCTAAACTTCTGAGTTTTTACCAGTCTGATAGGTGAAAAATGGTTTCTCAGGGTGGCTTTAATTTGTATTCCTCTTATTAGGTATGAGATTGAGCACCTTTTCATATGTATGAGAGCGATTTGTACTTCTTTTTCTTTTTTTGTTAAACTGTCCTTTTCTCTTGCCCATTTTTTTTTTAAGGGTCATTGTTGGTTTTTTTCTTCTATATTTAGCTTTTCTTTATATATTAGGACTATTAAACCTAAAAGTTGTAAAAATTTTCTCAGTTTGTCATTTGTCTTTTTTTTTAAATTAGGTAATTATGGTTTTTGCCTGGCTATTAGGAAAAAAATGTATGTAGTTAAATTTGTCCACCTTTGACTTACTTCTTCCAAATGCTGAGTCATTAGTTAGGAAAGATTTCCCCACTTCCAGGTTATAAATACATTCACCGATGTTTTCTTCTGTGTTAGTTCATATTTTACGTTTAAATCTCTGATCTGTTTGAAATTTATCCTGCTGTGTGGTATGAACAATGGATCTAATTATATATTTTTTCCAAATGCCTATCCATTTTTACCAACACCATTTCTAAAAGTCTGTCTTTTCCCCATAGTGCTTTTATCCTCACCCTGTTCTTCATGGGAGGACATTATTGTGAAAGTATTGGACAAATACTTTTGAGACATTGTGATGAATGTGGCAATCTATATACACTGATATAGAAAAAAATCCAACATATATTGTTAAAAGAAAAAAACATGCAGAAGAGTTTATGTATTATGACCCCAGTTTTGTTTAAAAATCCTTTTTTCTTTAATGCAATTTTATTGAGATATATTCACACACTATGCAATCCATCCAAAATATACAATCAGTGGCTCATAGTATCATCACATAGTTGTGCATTTATCACCATAAGCAATTTTAGAACATTAAAAATCACTTTTATATATACAGAAAAATATATGGAAGGATATTCTTCAAATTGTAAATAATGGTTAACGTGGTAGAATAGAGAAGGTAGAGTTCTAATTTTTTCTTTCCATACTTCAGTATCATTTATTTGTTTTAATGAAATGTATTATTTTGTTATTCTGAAGACATACAAATCTGAAACAACAGGTCAGTGGCATATCCTGAACTTCATTCAACAACTGTTTACTGGGTTCTGCTGTGTGCTAGGTTTGCTTGTATGCTCTGTGTCTCACTAAATTTCCCCCATCCCATATTTTCAAGTCACCCACCTTTTCTGTTTCTCAGTTTCTTCCTCTCTGCAAAGGAAAAGCATCAGAATGAGCGCAGGACAGACAATAGGAGATTTCGAACTCTGGTCCCCACATTGCTAGGCTAGGTCTGTGAACTTGGGTACATGCACTCCTATGACCGTCTGAGTCTACACCCGTTAAACTAGAGCTGAGGTCATATCCTCTCTGTATTGCCTGGTCCACCTCTGAAATTCTGTGATCTGAAAATGTTCACATGAACTCTGCATGTAAATTTTAGGTTGTACATGTATTACTTCCATGTTATCTGACCAGTCCCAGATACTCTGTGATCTCTTTTCATTCCTGTCAGCCTGGCCATTTCTCCAGGAAATTCTTGTACATCCAGTGTTCATTGAGCATTTGAGCTGTCCCATTGTGTCCATTTTGCAGATCAGGATAGTGAAGGCAAAGTAATTTAAAGTGTCATAGTTGGCAAGTGGCAAGGCAATATTAAAGGGAATTTAAAAATAAGTCCCATGAGAAATGTTTTGCATTTATAAATACATTATATTATGCATTATATAAATGGATTATAAAATGCATTATAACTGGCAGCAGCATTCGCAATTGCCAAAAAATGGGAGCAGAAGCAACCCAGGCATCCATCAACTGATAAATGGATAAACAAAAGGTGGTATATACATACAATGGAATACTTTTCAGCTGTAAAAAGTAATATGTTCTAATAGATACAATAACATGGATGAACCCAAAGACGTTGTGTTGAGTGATATAAGCCAGACACAAAAGAACAAATGTTGTATGATCTCATTAATATGAAATAATTAGAATAATCAAACTCATAAGAGTCAGAATCTAGACTATAGTTTACCAGGTGTCAGGGTGTGGGGGAGGATTACATTGAAGAGTTTCTATTTGGGTTGACGGAAAATTTTGATAATGAATGGTGATGATAGCACAACAGGGTGAAGGTAGTTGGCAGCACTGAATCATATATTTGAATGTGGTTAAAAGGAGGTAATTTTAGGTTGTACATATGTTACTAGAATGAAAATTAAAAAAATCCATGGGATGGTCAATATACACAGTGAACCCTAAGATACACCGTAGACCATAGTTAAGAGTAGAATTTTATAAATGTGCTATCATCATTTGTAACAAATGTACCATACTTAGGCAAAGTGTTAATAATAGGGTGGTGGTTCTGGTTTGGTAATGCTGCCATCATGCAAAATACCAGAAATTGATGCCTTTTATGAAGGGGATTTACTTGGCTACAAATTTATAGTTCTACGGCCATAAAAGGGTCCAAACTAAGGCATCAGCAAGAGGATACCTTCACTGAAGAATGGCCGATGGTGTCCGGAACATCTCTGGCAGCTGGGAAGGCATGTGGCTGGCATCTGCTGGTCCTTTGCTCCTAGGTTATGTTTCAAAATGACTTTCTCCAAAATATCTCTGGACTTGTCTCTCTTAGCTTCTCTGGACCAGATTCTGGGCTAGCATCTCAAAGCGTCAGCAAGTGCCTGTGTCAGCTCTGCAGCTCTCTTAAGTACTCCAGTGAACGAATCAAGACCCACCCTGAGTAGGTGGGGTCCACACCTCCATGGAAATAATTTAATCAGAGGTTCCACCTTAATCAACAGACTAATGAGTCTGCCCCCACAAGATTAAAGAATATGCATTAAAGAATATGGCTTTTTCTGGGGGACATAATATATCTAAACCAGCACAGTGGTATATGGGAACTCTGAGTATTGTGCATGATTTTTCTGTAAACCCATAACTTCTCTAATTTTGAAAAAAACATACAATAAAATAATACAAAAATTAAAAAAAGAAAAAAATTCATTCACCTTAAGTAAATTCAGCTATGTCCATGTGGTCCTCAGTGTGATTCTAGTGTTTACAGGTGCTTATTTTTTAAGCAGCATAGACTTTAAATGCAGGCTGACTACTTCATCTAGTGCTCAGCTAAAGCTGTTCAAATGCTACAGGAATTTTTAGTTGGATTGATCAATGTTTGTCTGAGTACTATATTTAGTAGGCAATTAAAGGGATTCAATTTTTTTTTTTTACTTTTTATTTTGAAATACTTTCAAATTTAGAGAATGGTTACAAAAATAAAACAAATCCCATACAGAGAACTACTACCCCTCTGAAAACCCAGATCCATGAATGGTGACATTTTGCCATCTTTGCTGTAACATTCTGTCTACATTTCTGTCTGTCATCTGTTTATCAATCTAGTTTCTGAACACTTGAGTGTATGTTGTATACATCATGCTCTTTGAACACTTAAGACTGCTGTGTACATTTCCTAAGAACAGGATGTTCACTTATGTAACTACCTTAAGTACAGTTATCAAGTTCAATATATTTTAATATTGATATAAAACTTACAGTCTATATTCCAATTTTTTTCATATGCCTCACTAATGTCCCTTTGGGCTTTTTCTCCTTCCTCATTAGATCCCACCCAGGATCACGTATTACATTTAATTGTCTTTGTCCCTTTAGCTGCTGTTTCCCTTTCTTTTTTTAAAATATACATCATAAACTTTCCTATCTCATCCACTCCCAAGCATACTATTCAATGGGATTATAATCACATTCACCATATTGTGGTACCCTTATCACCTTCCATTACTAAAACTTTCCCATCTCCACAAATAGAAAGCCTACACCCATTATGCATTAACTCACTACTTGCCCTTCCCCCACCCATGGCAACCTGTACTCTAATTTCTGTGTCTTTGAGCTTGCATATAGTTTGATATTTTCTTTGTAGTTACCATGGGGCTTAAATTTAACATCCTAAATCTATAACAATCTCATTTGCTTTGATACCAACTTAACTTCAATAGAAATCACAAACTATATTCCTATACACTTTCCCCTCCACCTTTATGTAGTTCTTGTCACAAAATACATGTTTATACATTATGAGTCCAAAACCTCTGACTTATTATTACATTTTATGAATTTGCCTTTTAGATCTGGTAAGGAAGTAAAAAGTGGTGTTATAAGACGAAAATACAATAGTACTGGTATTTATATTTACCCATGTCATTACCCTTACCAGAGATAATTTTTCTTCATGTGGCTTTGATCTATTATCTAAATGCCTTTCCTTTCAACCTACAGAAGTCTTTTGCATCTCTTGTAGGGCCAGTTTAGTGGTGAAGAACTTCCTCAGCTTTTGTTTATCTGGGAATGTCTTAATCTCTCCCTCATTTTTTAAAAAAAGTTCAGTTTTATTGAGATATAATCACATACCATACAGTCATACACAGTGTACCAATCAGTTGTTCACAATACCATCATATAGTTTCACATTCATCACCACAATAAATTTTTGAACATTTTCATTACTTCAAAAAAAAAAGAATAAAAATAAAAGTAAAAAAGAACGTCTAAAACATCCCATCCCCCCATCCCACCCTATTTTTCAATTAATTTTTGTCCTGATTTTGCTACTTATCTGTCCATACACTGCATAGATGGAGCGTGAGCCACAAGGTTTTCACAATCACACAGTCGTACAGTGTAAGCGACATAGTTACATGATCATCTTCAAGAATCAAGGCTACTGGGTTGGAGTTCTACAGTTTCAGGTATTTCCTTCTAGCTATTCCAATACACTAAAAACTAAAAAGGATATGTATATAACACATAAGAATACCCTCCAAAATGACCTCTCGACTCCACTTGAAATCTCTCAGCTCCTGAAACTTTACTTTGTTTCATTTCTCTTCCCCCTTTTGGTCAAGAAAACTTTCTCGATCCCACAGTGCTGGGTCAGGCTAATCCCCGATCCTGGGAGTCATGTCCCATGGAGTGGGGAGGGCAGTAAATATCCCTCATTTTTGAAAGACAATTCTTAGTTGACAGTTTTTTTTTGCTTTCAGCACTTTAAATATGTTATTCCACTACCTTCTTGCCTCTGTGATTTCTGATGAAAAATCGGCACTCAATCTTACTGAGACTTCCTTGTGTGACATGTTTCAGTCATTATTTCTTTGAATATTCTCTCTGCCTCTTTCTCTCTTTTCCTTTTGGGATTTCCATAATGTGTGTATTGGTATGCTTGATGGTGTCCTACAGGTTCCTCAGGCTCTATTTATTTTTCTTCATTCTTTTTTCCTTTGGCTCCCTAGACTGTATGATTTCAGTGTTCTTATTTTCAAATCTCTTTGTGTTCATCTTTCTTGATTTCCTTTAATTCTTTGTCCATGTTTTCCTTTAGCTCTTTGAGCATAATTAGGGCTATTTTTTTAAGTCTTTGTCTGGTATGCCCCAGGTTTTGTCCTCCTCATTGATGGTTTCTAATACTTTCATCTTCTCCTTTACCTGGGCCATCACTTCCTGTTTCTTTGTATGTTGTGTGACCTTTTGTTAAAACCTGGACATTTTGATATTTTAATGTGTAATTGCTGGACTTTAAACCCTGCGGGGCCTGTTCGTTAAGCTTGTATCCAGCTAGTATTATGACAACAGGTTTCCTTGATTGCCATGAACTAACAAAAACAAAAAAGAAGAAATCAAACAAGAAAATACCTTTCCCAGTCTTTGCACATTGAGCAGTGTGACTGCTGTCCTTCGGGGCTTAGCCATACAATCAGTTTAGATGGGGGCCTTCTGGATCCTTTCTGCACATGCATCCTGTCTTTGGCTTGCACCCGTGGCCCTAGGAATTCCCCCTTTTTATATGGTTCCTTAGGAAAGTTTCCTCACAGTCCCAGGCATTGCACTATATGTCCTACAGCCAGCAGTTCCTTGCCTCAGACGTCACGACTTGACTGTTCTGTAGGAGAGTTTTGTGAGCTGCTTTCTCCATGCAGGGCAAGATGATGGGATGGCAAGTCCCTCAGGCCACCACCAGACAGATTGGACCAGACATGCATGCTCCCAGTATGTGCACTAGGGTTCTCTGCTCTCTCTGGAACTGGAGCCAGGGATTCACACTGGTTGTACAGACCGGCTCTGCCGTGAGCCAGTGAGGGGAAGGGGGGAGGCCAGTCAGTGTACCTCATGTTCCTACAACATTTAAGTAGCCTTTTTCTTGATTTGGTGCTCACCCTATCACTGCAGACCTTTAACTGTTTTCTGGAGCTTTGAGAAAGACATTTCTGCCAGTTTTTGCTCATTGTTCAAAGCTTCTATGAGGGGACAGAGTCCTGAGGCATCTCACTCAGCCATCTTGAATGGGGTAGGCCCAATGTCTAAAGGGATTCAATTTTCACAATATATGATTTTCACAATACAAGATACCATTGGAAACTAATGCTAGCACCAAATCAATTTCTATAGTAATATATGTTCCTTGCAGAGAATTTGAAAAATTGTACCAGAAGAACAAGATAAAAGTGATCTCTCATCCCTTCCATGGAGATAGCAATTGTAATGATTTGGCATGTATCTTTCCAGTATTTATTTTATGTACATATTTATGTGGCAGCATACAAATCTGAGCTATTATGGTAGGTACTTTCCCTCCTTGTATTCCCTTGTACTCTATCCTCATTATGCCTCCCTCTAGAGCTGGCAGCTAGGACAGGATGACTGGAGAAGAGGATTAAAAAGGAGCACTTACCCCATCACTTTTTAAAGCTTGGCTTTTGAAAGTTTTGTCAGAGTTAAGAAGGTTGACATTCATGCTGTGGGATTTGAATATTTTGAAAGGCCATGTCCTCAAGAGTTCAGTACATAAAATTGTGTGGGGTAAATAGGAAAAGATAAGAGGACCTGCTCTGCTCTCTGCCAGAGAAGATAAAGACTCTCCAGCTTGGGGAAAGGCATAGAGAGACACAGAGCATTTGCTAACAGAGAGAGAGAGAGAGAGAGAGAGAGAGAAAGAGAGAGAGAGAGAGAGAGAGAGAGAGAGAGAGGGAGAGAGATAGAGAGATAGAGATAGATATTGGTGGAGTAAAGAAGGACTATGTGGGCCCCGATTGGATCTAGCACTGAACTCAGACTCCACCTAAGCAGGCACCATCTGTTGCTGGCAACCAGGAGCCTAGAGGGAGCTGTGTCAGGCCTACTCAAGTAAGCATTTGTATCACCTGTGCCAAGAAACTAAGTCAGCTGTTCCTTCACTGCCATCCTGCTAGAAACTCCCGTGGAGATCAGCCAGTGGGTCTCTGGCATCATCAACTGGCAGTAGTGTTGCCCATCTGTTCCCTGAGATTCTGAATTACCTTATGTAGCCAGGGCCCCTCTTCAACCATCAAGAACGCTAGTGGGCCAAGCTGAGCCTGGGCCTGGACACCTGGAGGGGCAGTGGAGAGGTGGTGGGGAAAGACTGAACCATGGGACTTTGGTGGGACTGCCTAAAATCAGCCCTCTGGAACACATACTCTACCTCTCAGATATCCCAACTTGGGATCATACTGTATGGCTGACTTGGAGACCCTGCCTTTTCACTGTATACTCTAGCATGCATTTTACCTCCCCACGATTAAATATTCTTCCAGAGATTAATTTTAATGTTTTCTGAGTATTTCTTCACATGCAATTACCATAGTTTATTTTTAAAATCCCCTCTTATTGGATATTAAAATGATTTCCAGTGTTTTGCTGCTACAAATATGTAACAATGACCTTCCTTGTTCTAAATCTTTGTGGAAATCTTTGATTATGAAAAGCGGATTCTTAATATTGTCAAGCAATCACAAGACAGCTACTATAAGCATCATTGTCTGGGTTTTTTTCCTAACGGTCAAGGATTATTAGCAGCTCTTTGAAACAGCTGAGACCCCAGCTGCATTGCAGATGGGTAAAGCCTGCAGAAGCTCAGTATGGACTTGACCACATTGGCTGGGGGCAGAAAGGCAGACACAAGGAATGTAAGATTGCCGTGGCAATGTGCTTCCTGGCTAAATGCATTCTTGGTATCTCAGCCGTGTCTCAGAGTCTGCAGTGACCTGTGTACATGAAATGAGGTCTTACTTAGAATTCAGCAAGTTCAGAGGAGACTGCAGTTTCCAGTAGCCTTTGCCCTTTTCCTTATGACTCAGACAGGAAGTCCAGTCTGATTTGTCCTCACATATGAACAGAAAATCCATGAAATATTAATGCATGGGGCTTTCTTACAGTAACTGCTGCAAACAATTAGAGCCCATCAGTCCCTTCCAAATCAATAAGCTTTGCATTATGCATAGAAGGGCCACAAAGTCATACTTATCATTGTCCTATATCGCTTTGGGTGGGAGGACCAAGAGCACTGACCCAAGGAAGATGCCAATCTAGGAGGGTTGCAATCCCTTTTCTATGCTTTTACTATAGAACAAATTCAACCAGTTCCAGAGAGCAGGAGTGTGGTTACTCATCAAACAACTTGATGCTTTGAATCACAGTGCTTGAATAAGCCCAAATCAGTTTGATTTTGGTGGTAGAGAAAGGGAAATGGTGAAATTTTAACATATATCTCTATTTACATAGAAGGAATGTACACTCATTATAGCAAATTTGGAGAATGTGGAAAGATATTTCTTAAAATATCTATAGACATTCCACCAAGACATGGATAGTATTAACTATTTTGATGCATTTCCATATGTGTGCATATACATATAATATATGCATATAATACATATATACTTACAGAATATATGTAATTGCTTTCACAAGATTTTGATTAAACTGCACAGTATTGTGTTTAGATTTTTCACTTCATTTTCATTTGCATTTTTTCTATGTCATTAAATAATCTTTTTAACAGGTGTTAACATTCTGTCACCTAGATGCAACGAAGAGATAAAACATTGTGGAAAACTCACCTACAGAGTCAAGGGAAGTTGGCAATTAAAAAAGTGTTGATCATCTATGAACCTTTAAGATGACACAGAATTATTTTAGTTTAATTTAAAAAGGCATATTAAGTCATCTGGTCCTGCCATCTGCACTGAAGATACAACAATAAAAAGAATATAGACTTCATCTTGAGGGCCATACACCTAGCTAGGGAGAAGACTAACAGACAATTGTACTGGTAAGTGGTGGGTGCCATGGCATGCGTGTGTATGTATGGTATACGTGTGGACAGAATGTCTGGGAGAAGGGAGGACAAGCACTTTGCCCACCTGGGTGGCTTCCTTAAGTGGTGGTAATGGGGCTGAGTTTTTAAAGATGACCGGAATCTAGCCGGCTGAAGAATAGGCTGAAGCAGGCAGGTGCAAGTGTCCTAAATAGTGGGAACAGCCTCCTGTGCAGAGACATGAAAGCATGGAACAAGGGATGGCAGTGGATGGCAAATAAAGATTCAGCGTGCATCAATACAGGAAAAACTGAGGACTGGTTGGTAGGAGGTACCAAGTTACTCCTTAGTTATTAGTTTCAATTCAGTTTCAAAGTATTCCATTTTTTTTCCTTTGTTTTTCTTTTTGAAAAGGGAACAGAAACAGAGCAGAGTCTACCATATGTCAACTCTGGCAAAGCCAAGCCTTATTAATGGGACTTTGGCCAAGGAGTACGGTATTAGAAGGAATGGGACAAGGGTCTGCTTATGTAGGATTTTTTTTTGTTGAAAATGGTTAAAATTTAAGATGTAAGTTTTCTGATTTAAAGGGGGTCAACTCCTTTCATCTGAAAAATTCACTTACTTGGCTTTCTTTGAAACAGAGCTTGCATTATTTTATATAAGAAGAATACTTTAAAAGTAAATTTTTTACAGAACCACAGTAAATAAAACAAATATAAGTATGGGTTATCACTTCTAGATCATATGTTAGATTGTACAGTAAAAAATATGGTAAAAAGAAAAAACAAATCTAAGTAAGCAAGAGTGTGTGGGTATGTGTGTGTACTGGAGCACGCAGGGTTCAAACCACTTAGCATGCCTCTTCCTCTGGAGGACCTAGAACTGCAGAATACAATTTACAAACTATTGAGTTACAATAGAGAACTTAGACTGTGAGAGATAAAATAACTTACAGTTGGTCTAATTGAATAGTCCAAATGCCTGATTTTAAAAATAGGGACTCCTAAGATTTTGCAGGGCTTAATTACTTTCTTGAACCCACACAGATAGGGGCAAAGAAGGGGCCAGAGCCCAGGACTGGGATTTCCTCTACTATTCTTTGTCTGGGCCCTAGCGCCCACTGTCTTCAATACCTGAGACCTTGCTGTGTCCACAATGAGGTGTGCTGGAGCTCACACTCTCAGGGTGCACTTGTATTTTAACAGAAGAATTTGTTATCTCAAATGACTCCTCAGTAATTGGTGAAGGTATTTTTGAAAAAGGCAGTCAGCCAGCTCTCTCTGCCCAAGTTTTCCCTCTGCTTCAATATTCTACTTTGTCTAGAAGAGAGATTAACCAAATCACAAGAATTTTGCCTTCACAGTCACAGGCCATTCATACTTCACACACTTTTCCTTACGAAACAACTTACAGGGCTCCTTAAGAACCAAGAGTCTTCCCTCAGAGAAAGAATATGGGTTTGAGCTATGCGCTGGAAATATCTGAAAATGTGGATTATGAAATGATTAATGTGGGAGATCCAAACATAGCTAATTTTTTTTTCCTAAACTACATTCTTTCTGCTCTGAAAATCCCTTTGATCAAGATTCTAGTTCAATTCCTAACTAAACTGTTTTCTATCTAATTTTCTTTGCAAAAGCTGGTAGTTAATATAGCTCAGAGGGAAATATTAAATGAATCAATGAGTCTAAATATTTGAAAAGCACCTTTAAAATGTTTTAAACGTTACAAATTTCCTTCAGTGTACACCTGTGTAACCCTATGCATACTGGGTTCCACATGGTCCAATCTATGCATGATGCTGTATTTAAAGAAACAAGACCCAGCAATTGAGAGTAACTAAAACTAAGTCCAATCTTTACTTGCCTATCAATTAACATTAAATTTGTTTCAACTCATAACCCACATTCCTTTCAGTCTCTGCCTCTTCCACACTTTGCAACTGTTCATCAATCAACCATCCTCCCTGACTCTTATCTAGTGGTCATTTCTACTTTGTTTTCTCCCCCATTTCCTTATGGATCCCCCTTTTCTCCCTCAAACATTTCCCTCCTCAATGATTTTACTGATATGCATGATAAAGGGGATGTGGAGAGGTCATGCTGATGGAGCAACACCAGTATATGGATGAGGGGAAAATAAGGGAATGGGAAAAGGCTCTGAACACCCCAAATTTAATAATTTTTCTCTCTTGCATCTTTTCAGAGGAGAGGCCAATCAGTGAGTACTTGAGAATGTAACCTACCATTCAATTGATTATTCATTATTAGCCATTTGCTTAGAGTTCACTCTTTGCTAGGTACTTTGCTAGGCTTTGGGGACACAATGACAAATAGCATTTACAATCTAGTGGAGGGGGGGGCAGATATGCCTGAAAAAATAACCACATTCCTAGATAGTCTTAAATAAGTGCTTTATCAGAGGCACAAGCAGAATGTAAAGAATAGCCATGGCTAGGAGTGTGAGGAATGCCAGAGAACTGTAGAGAGGACGGCTTTCTTCAAGGAGCTTAGAGTCGATTTCCAAGGCTAAAATAGGCATGCACACTAAAACATAAGAGAGGCTCCCTGATTCTTTCTCTAGGCTTAAAATCCTTACCTTTTTTCCCTTACAAAAAAAATAAAAATTTATTTCTTTGACCCAGTCACTCTTTACTTCTGAAAAGCCACTTTTTTGAAGAAGTATCTTTCTGCTTTTATTAGTCACGGTGGCTAATGCTAGCTGCTATAACAAACTACCCCTGAATTGCAGTGACTTAACATAGTAATTTATTTATCACTCTAATTGTTACAGTTCAATTAGGTGTTTCATATGCAGCTTCCACTTCTTCAACTCTCATTAAACCCTTAAACCATTCCTTCTGCCCCCAACCATTATGCCTTGAAACTGTTCTTGTTATGACCAGTGTGCCAGTTTGAATGTATTATGTACCCCCAAATGCCATTATCTTTGATGTAATCTTGTGTGGGCAGACCTATCAGTGTTAATTAGGTTGTAATTCTCTGAGTGTTTCCATGGAAATGTGCCCCACCCAACTGTGGATGACGACTCTGATTGGATAATTTCCATGGAGGTGTTAGCCCACCCATTCAGGGTGGGTCTGAATTAAATCACTGGAGCCATATAAATGAGCTGACAAACAGAAGGAACACAATGCAGCTGAGAGTGACATTTTGAAGAGGAGCTACAGCCAAGAGGGACATTTTGAAGAATGCAGTGGAACTGAGAGAGAAGCTTCAGCTTACAGAGATATTTTGGAGACGGCCTTTGGAAGCAGACTTTTGCTCCGAGAAGCTAAGAGAGGACAAGCGCTCCAAGAGCAACTGAGAGTGATATTTTTGAGGAGCTGAAGCCTAGAGAAGAACGTCCTGGGAGAAAGCCATTTTGAAACCAGTACTCTGGAGCAGATGCCAGCCACATGCCTTCCCAGCTAACAGAGGTTTTCCGGACAGCATTGGCCATCCTCCAGTGAAGGTACTTGATTGTTGATGTGTTACCTTGGACACTTTGTGGCCTTAAGACTGTAACTGTATAACCAAATAAACCCCTTTTATAAAAGCCAATCCATCTCTGGTGTTTTGCATTCTGGCAGCATTAGCAAACTAGAACAACCAGCTACTTGCACTAGTTCTTAACTCTCACCTGTGATGGATACTTTTTTGTCTTCATGCTGCTTTTTCAGTTGCTTTTGCCCTATTAGTTGCTACTTTCTCTTTGAAATTCTTCTCCTCCATTGCTTCTGGGGAGTCTTTCTGTCCTAATTCTCTGTTTCTTTCCTAAGAGTTTCTTGTCATCCTTCTCAGTTTGGATTCTCTCCCTTTATTTACCCCTTATTTATCAGTATAATTTGCTCCTTGACTCTCATCTCTTTTCCCCTTCTCTTACCAATATTAGCACACTTTATGGTTTAACCCTAAATCTCTTTTTTTCAGCTTAGATGTGTATTCTGAAAGCCAAATTACTACATCCAATCTCCTCATGGAGAGCCCCATTTGAAGACAAATGATTAAGAATGTGGACTCAGAAAATCAAAGTATTTGGGTTCACGTCCCTTCATACTCACCGTATGACCTCAAATTAGTTCCTTAACCTGGCTTCTTTCTGTTTCACTACCTGTAAAATGGGCAATGTTAATAATGCCTATTTCATAGCATTGTTTTAAGTGCTAAATGAATTAATCTATGTAAAATGCTTAGAAAATTTCCAGGAATGTGATAAGTATGCAACAGACAAATACAAGCCATTTATCTATCTATCTATCTATCTACCTATCCATTTGCCACAGGTTAAACATGGAACTTTTTACCTTTTCTGTATATATTTTCAGATAATTACTACTAGCTGCTGTAACAAACAATTTCTGAATCTCAATGGATTAACACAATCAACATTTATTTCTTGCTCAAGTCACAATTCAATTGGGTGTTCCATGGACAACCTTCCGTATGGTGATTCTGAGATCCAGGCTCCTTCTGTCTTGTAGCTTTGCCATATTCTTGGTCAGGGGTCAATAAATTTTTCTGCAAAGAGCCAAATAGTAAATATTTTAGGCATTGCTGTTCATATGGTCTCTGATGCTGGTATTCAACTTAGCTGTTGTAGTGCAAGAGCAGTCACAAAAAATACGTCTATGAATTAAGGTGGCTGTGTTCTAATAAAATTGTATTTACAAAAACAGATAATGGTATTCATAGTAGCCAAAAGGCAGAAACAACCCAAGTGTCCATCAGCAGATAAAAGGTTAAACATAAAGTGGTATTTACATACCATAGAATATTATTCAGCCATAAACGGAATGAAGTACTGATACATCTGCAACATGGATGAACTTTGAAAACATTATGCTGAGTGAAATATGCCAGACACAAAATGACAGTATTATGTGATTACATTTATGTGACATATCTAGAATAAACGAATTCACAGAGACAGAAAGTAGATTAGAGGTTACCAGGGGCTGGGGCAAGGGGGAATGGGGTGTTACTGCTTAATGGGTGCAGAGTTTCTGTCTGGGGGGATGATGAAAAAGTTTTGGTAATGGATAATGGTAAAGGTAGTACAACATTGTGAATGTAATTAATACCACTGAATTTTAAAGTTAAAAATGATTAAAATGGGACATTTTGTGTTATATATATTACTACAACATTATTTAAAAAAAGGGAGAGGGAAATGAAGAAAAAACAACACCCCAAATGGATAGAGGGCTGGATTTGGCCTGGGGGCCATAGTTTTCCAGACCGTGCTCCTTGGCTCTTCATCTGGCTGGCCAAAATGCCAGGAAATCACAAGTCAAAGATTTTGTGGGAGTTCATAGAGGCCGGATCTGGAAGTGGTGGACATTGTTTTTGCTCATATTCATTTGACCAAAATTTGTCCCATGATCCTAACTACTAGAGAGTGGCAGAAATGTAGTTTTCCTGTTTCCTGGGCAGAAAACCTGAAATCGGTGAGCATCAAGCCAGTCTCTGACAGAATTACATTTTTTTCTTCCTAATGTGTTTTCTATATTTGTCAAGCAGCATCCCTATTCATCAAAATTTGTTGACTGAATAACTGATCTAATTAGTGAATTCCTTGCTTCTTTTGCACATAGTATTTCTTCTGTCTGGAATACCCTCTGTAAGAATTGGCATGATTTCAGTTTCAAGAGAGAAAAAAAAACATGCTTTATTTGATATAGATGGAAAGCCTTTTCAGAGCATGGGCAACATGATGCCTTTAAGGCTCTGCAGCCAAAGAGAACAAACCCTGTATCTTCAGGTAGTGGTCTGGCTACTTCCTTGGTGCTACCAGCCATGCCACCATTCACAATTTTTTTTTTTTTTTTGTCTAGAAGTCTCCTTTTAGTAGAGATGACTAAAAAGAAAGAAGAGACTTAAACAATGGGAAGATGTGTGTGCCCACATTACTGGAAGCACAGGGGTAACCAGATTCCAGCAGCTGAATGAGGGCTGGAGGTGCCTTTTCTGCCTCTCTCTGACATCTGGTATGGCTGTCTGGGCCCCCTGTGCCAGCCTCATATCCTCTGGGTCTTCCTGTAATCCAGCCATTGGAGCAGGGATCGGCTGGGCTCAGGTGCATCGGCACCTTGCCTCGGCAGCTCAGCATATTTCTCACTTTCTGCCCCAGGGCAGATACAGGACTATTGTGGGAACCCACTGGGAAACCAGCTGGATACTTGTGCAAGTGAAAACCTGGATGTGGGAAGAAGTGAACACCCCATGGGGCAACCTTTGACCAATGGGAAGTAAAAACTGGTAGATAAACACTTCACTCTTCCAACCTTTGGGTGATGTATATGCGGCATATTTTACACAGCTCCTCAGCACTCCCAGTGGGACCAATATTTCATTGCCAACAGTAGTGACTAGTTTGAAAACATCCCCTTGAATTGACTTTGTTCCTCCTCTGTTTCATGCTTCATAGTCTTCCCACTCTTGCTCCCTGGGCTCATTTCCCAGAATCAACTATCTGCATGCAAACCCTTGTCTCAGGCTTTGCTTTCAGGGGTCAACCTAGGCTATGACAGTTGGTACCAGAAAGGGCCCTTGAAACCAGGCCCTCAGGATAGCATTCTGTGACTGGACCACTCACCAGTCAGATGGCAATTAGGAACCCATTAACGGGGGAAGTGTGGGTGGTGATAGCTCCTGGCATGTAGTACCATTGCAATTACTAAGACTTTCTGTGATAGAGGATTGGGATAAGGAGCAGGTGGAAGGTGAAACACTGGCTTAAGAGTGTGTGTGTGTGTGTGTGTGTGTGTGTGTGTGTGTGTAGAGTGTAGGAGTACCTAGGTTAAGACAGTGACCTTCATGTTAATGCTAGTCCTCCTCATGGTTGCAAAATGGCTGCTAGTAGCAAGCAGGGCTATTTGTTTCCTCTTTCATGTCCAGGAGAAGAGGAAGAATGCCTCAAAGAGTCATTTTGTCTACAGTATGATCAGGTCAGCCTCAATCTCATGGATATCCTGGAACTAATTGTCATTGCAAAGGAATGTTAGTAGGCTTGTGTTTCTGATCAGATCATGGAGAAGAGAGCTAGAAATATAGTTGTTAATCTAGGCCAGTCATGGTCACTCATGGGGTTCAAACCTGAAGAATAATGGATTGGATGCTGGAGAAACAACCACAATGCCCACTGTACCTTCCCTTTCTTGGGTTCTGTGCCAGTTTGGATGTATTATGTCCCCCAAAATGACAAGTTCTTTAATGCAATCTTGTAGGGGCAAGATTATTAGTGTTGACTAGGTTGGAACCTTTTGACTGTTTCCAAGGAGATGTGACTAATAACACCTTTGATTAGGCTGTGACCTCCTGCTGGGATTGTTTCCATGGAGGTGTGGCCTCGCCCATTCATCTTGGGTCTTGATTTAATTACTGGAGTACTTTAGAAAGAGCCACGCAGGCCCAGTCGCTTGCTGCATCTGAGAGAGCATTTTGAAGATGGCCGTTGAAAGCTGACGCTGACATTTTGGAGAACGCCGTTGTGAAACGCAACCTGGGAACAAGCACATGCCAGCCACGTGCCTTCTGAGCTAACAGACGTTTTCCGGATGCCAATGGCTTTCTCCAGTGAAGGTACCCTATTGTTGACACCTTACCTTAGACACTTTATGGCCTTAAGACTGTAACTTTGTAACCAAATAAACCCCATTTATAAAAGCCAATTCATTTCTGGTATTTTGCAAAATGGCAGCATTAGCAAACCAGAACAGGTTCTTTGATTAACTTGTCTTCTTCCTTCAAGACACCATTAAAACTTCATCTCCTCTGAGAATCCTTCAGCGAAGCAGCACTCTCTTTTCTGTGCTACACCTGAACCCGTATGGGGTAATGGTTTAGAGAACACAGGGTCTGAAGCCAGTTTGCATAACTTCTTAGCTCTGTGACCCTGGAAAAGTTATTTAACCTCTCTGTGCATCAATATCCTCAAAAATAAAAAGGCACTTACTCCATAGAATTGCTGTGAAGGTAAATAAATTAGATCATGTAAGTGGTGTAGAACAGTGCCTGAAACATAGTGAGTGCTCAATGTCAGCTATTATTAATATTGCTGTTCTTATATATATGAACTTTAATATATTTAAAATATTTTATCTGTTTATATGTCTGCTGTAGTATTCCACTCCCAGTCATCTCTGTGTTTCCAGTGCTTGAAGTGAATAAAGATCTGTTGAACGAATGAACAAACAAATAGTATAGAATAGATAGCACATAAATGTCTGAAAGCAAAAATTGCTATGGGGCACTGGGGGCTGGTAGTAGAGTGGTCTGGGCAGGTTCATTGGAGGAGGTGGGAACTCAGCAGGAACTTGAAGGGTAAATTAGCTTTTTGTAGGGTCAAGAAATGGAAACAGTCATGGAGCATGAGGAATTGTGTGCTTAAAGTTATAGAAGAGAAAGTAAGCACAAAATATTTAAGGGACTAGACCAGTTTGGCTAGAAAAGAAGATCTGAGAAGTGAGGAGGTGTAAGATAGGACAGGCAGGTTGGAAACAAATTAAGGAAGAGCCAAGAATCTATGTGAATGAAGAATGTATGTGATTTTGTGGAAAGAACCAAGACATTGGAATTTTGGAATTGTACCATGATTTGTCTCTTGGCCTCACCACTTCCTGGTTTTGTGACCTTAGACAAATCACCTGCCCACTCTAAGCTTGTTTTTTTAACTGTAAAATCAAAACAACATGTATACTGCATGGTGCATTTGTGAAGATTAGTGAAAATATACATAGAATGACTTTCAAATGGTAAGCGTATGATAAAAGCACCTGTTAAGTTGATTATTATATGGGCAGGTGGTGTTAAGTGTTCTTATATACTGGAGGGTGGTATTTTAACACCATTTGATGGTGGTTTAATTGAACCATCAAAATTTACAGCGTGATAAAATCCAGGAAATGAACCAGCAAGTCTGCCAGACACTGCAAATGCATGGAAATCACTGCATTCTTTGTGCTACTGGGAAGCAACAGAAGGTAATGGAAATATTTTATACCCTGTGATAAGACTTTACAGTTTTAGAATTCTGCTTTCAAGCAGACCATGGTTTTCTTTACAGAAGTAAATGTTTTTTCTGTAGTAACAGCCAATACTTTCCTTCCTCAAAACCAACAACCAAAAGTCTTTCTTAGTAAAGTCAGATACTAGATTTTGCCATGTTCAAATTTAAAATTCATTCTGCCAATAGAGGGAGTTGAAGAGATTCTGAATCTTTGCATCTTATTTTTTTCTTTTGGTAAAACTTTAGCTAGAAGGGTATTTATCATTATCACATTATTGTTAGCCATACCAAGTGAGTATCAGTGCTTTTTAGAATGTACTGGTTTCCCTATTTTAGCTTCAGTCGTGACTTACCCTTTGCAGCCACAAACCAGCAGCTGCTTGGCTCTCGCCTGGTATTCTTTGACCCTTTTCATAATACAAATTGATTGTCAATTTTCCCACTTCTACTCTGATTGTCTTAACTTTTGTTGTTCCAAATAAGCAGTTTAGGAAGTCACTGGACCTATATTCCAAAAATGAAAATATGTTTAGGAGGATGTTTTTCTAAATGCATTTGTATTGATGAAGTAAATGAACATACTTAACAATAGTATTATGTGGGAGGAAGACTCAAAATTTGACAGGTGTTGCTCATGTACATTGAAGAAATCAGGGAGAAAGTTGGTTTTTGTTTAAGTGAAGCTTGTCCCTTGGGTCTTGAGAAATACAAAATAATTAATTTAATTTTTACAGAATTTAAAGTAATTTATTTACATATCTGACTCAAAGCAAATATCAAAAGAATGCTTTAAAATGATCTTCCTTTCAGATTTTTAGGTGGAAATCAGAACTAGCATTTCCTTACCTCTTAAAAAAAGGACACTCCCATCCAACAGAGGCAGTATATAACAGTGGTGATTATAAGCTGTGGTTTTCGAATTAGACAACTTAGGTTCATCTCTCAGTGTCGTTACTTACTATAATGTGATCTTTGGAAAGTTGCATAACTTGTCTGAAAATGGTATCTACCTCATAAAAATGTTGTGAGGATTAAAAAGAGTTAGCAAATTGACTTCCCAGTAAGATATAAGAGGTAGTGGCAAACCATTACTCTTGTGCGGTAGCTAGAAAAAAGTGGATAAATTAGAAAAATCATATTTTAAAAGATATTGGAAGGCAGTGGAAACAAAAAGGACTATGTGAACTAACATTCCAAGGAAGGACAATCTCTTCCTAGCGAATTGGGACTGGTACTTTCTGTCTTATAGAGATTTGCTGAGTTTGGGCATGGGTTAAGGAACAAGCTTGCTAAAGGCAGAGGATCTATAATTGGGGAAAGGGAAACCAGCAGAGATTTGGACCACCATTTGGCCTGGAAATGATGGTTTAAAATCTACAGAAGCCCCAAATGCACAGCCAGCTTGCCTGGTAGGATAGGAGTTTGGGTGCTGGACAGAAAGGGCAGAATAAAATATTCTGTAGTCTCACAGTGCTTGCAAGAAAAATTCTGTCTGGAGGAAATGTCCTGCAATAAACTCAAGACAGATCCCCTCCTTGAGACATATGAAAACAAAGGTAGAATGAGTCTAACTAAAGCTACTATCCAGTTTAATTGGAAGCTTAATTCCTGATTGGTTGAGATGATAAAACCCTCATCTTATCTGTCTTACAGAGGGAGGACAAGGGAACCCTTCTCTGGAGGAAAATAACGTCTGCTTCAGTTTTCCATGCTACTTTTACCCACAATGTCTGGTATATAATAAAAAAATCAAGAAACATATGAAGAGGCAGGAAAGTATTGCCAATAATCAAGAGAAAAGAAAAGACAATGAAATAGATTAAATTATTAAGATATTGAAGTTATTAGAAATTGATTTTTTGAGGATATTTCCTTTTTATCATATTTTTATTGTAGAATATAACATATATATATATATATATAGATATGATAACTTTTCAAGTGTAATTTAACAAGTAGTTAGAGAGCAAATTTCAGAGAATGTTATGGGTTATAGTTCCACAGTTTCAGTTATTTCCTTATTGTGAAATACAACATATATATGAAAAGATAATATCTTTCAAAGTATGATTTAACAAGTAGTTATATAGGAAATTGCCAAAATAGTTATCAGTTACAGCACCATAGTTTCAGTTATTTCCTTATTGTGAAATATCACATATATACAAAAAGGTGATAACTTTCAAATTACAATTTAACAAGTAGCTACAGAACAAATTTCAAAGGATGCTATGGGTCACAGTTCCACCATTTCAGTTCTTTCCTTCTAGCTACTCTACTATCCTAGCGAATAAGAAAAGGAAAATTATTTAGAGATTCAGTATTCATAATCCTTTGTTACATTCCATCTTGTCTGTTGCTACCCCTTCCTCTGCTTTAATCACTTTCCCAAACTTCGGGGATGTCTAGGCTGTGACCACCCTAAATTGTTCATGTTGAAAAGGGATGTCGACTTTATGGGAAAAGGGGACACATCTGGTTGATGTTCCTGAAGAGGCTATTTCCTCTGGGTTTTGGGACTTAGATGTCATAGGAATTCTCTGAAGGATTTAATTTTCTGAAGAATAAATTTTGTGAGTGAAACTTTTATAGAGTCTCAGATAGGGATCTGGGTATTCTTTAGGGTTTTCATGACCACTGTTGACTTAGGCTTATCATACTGTGGCCATTTGGCATATCTAGGTGAAGCTTGCATAGGAGTAACCTCCAGGACAGCCTCTCGACTATTTGAATTCTCTTAGCCACTGAAACCTAATTTTGTTGCCTTTCTTTTTCCTCTTTTGGTCAAAGTGGCATTCTCAATTCCTTGATATCAGGGTCAGGCTCATTCCTGGAATCCATGTCCTACGTCGCCAGGGAGACTTACTCACCTGGGGAGTCCTGTCCCATGTTGGGGGGAGGGTGATGAATGTATTTGCAGAGTTAGGCTTAGGGAGAGAAAGTCCACATTTGAACAACAAAAGAGGTTCTCTGGAGGTGACTCCTAAGCATAATTATAGGTGGAATTAGCCTCCCTTTTACAACCATAAATTTCACCAGAGCAAGCCTCGCGATCAAGGGCTTGACTTTTAAAGTAGGGGGTTCATAAGTTCACATAGCATATGCTATGTCCATGATAATCCATCCATATCTCACATTATCATCACTAAGTTGTACAATCCTCATCACTCTCCATTTTAAACAATTCTCATGACCCAAAACACCTTGTAGTTCTTTTCAGTCCTGAATTATTTGTTCCTAGTATTTATGTGGTACTATCATGGTATTCTTGTTAATTATGGCCCCTAGTATGCTATAGGTAGATTTTCCCCATATACCATTCTGCGTCAGCTCTCTGTACCAGTGTCGTAACTTAGAAGAATATCATGCAAGCACCTATCTATATTTGTAGTACTGATCTGTGGGAAACATGCCTTTAAGAAACCCCTTTCATTTTATTTGCCTTCAATACAGCTCTGAGACTCATAATCCCATTAACAAATAATCATCACCACTATACATTCCCATACCTTTGAATTCACCATCATTAACATATCTGAACATATTAGATTATCAGTACCCCTCACTAGCTTCTGTCTATCACTAGGTCCACAATATTCTACATTATAAGACATTGTTTTTACATTGTTCAGGGAGTTCATAGAAGTGGTAACATACAATATCTCCTTCTGTGTCTGACTTATTTCACTCAGCATTGTATCTTCAAGGTTCATCCATGTTGCCATAAGTTTCAGGACCTTGTTTCTTCTTACTGCTGCATAGTATTCCATTGTATGTATATACTACATTTTGTTTATCCACTCATCTGCTGAAGGACACTTGGACTGTTTCCATTTCTTGGTGATTGTGAACAATGCTGCTACAAACATCAGTGTAAAAATGTTTGTTCGTGTCACTGTTTTCTAATCTTCTAGGTTTATACCAAGAAGTGGAATTGCTGCGTGGTAGGTTAATTCAATATCTAGTTTTCTGAGAAACCTCCAAACTGTCTTTCACAGCAACTGTATCATTATACATTCCCACCAGCAATGCATAAGAGTTCCAATTTCTCCACATTGTCTCCAGCATTTATCGTTTCCTTTTTGTTTAATGCAGCCATTCTTACTGGTGTGCAATCGTATCTCATTTTGGTTTTGATTTGCGTTTCCCTTTTAGCTAGTGAAGAGGAACATTTTTTCATGTGTTTTTTAGCCATTTGTATTTCCTCTTTGGAAAAATACCTGTTCATATATTTTGCTTGTTTCATAATTGGGCTGTTTGTACTATTGTTGTTGAGTTGTAGGATTTCTTTATATTTGCAGGATATCAGTTTTTATCAGATATATGGTTTACAAATATTTTCTCCCATTGAGTTGTCTGCCTCTTCAACTTCTTGACAAAGTTTTTTGAGGCACATAAACTTTTGATTTTGAGAAGTTCCCATTTATCTATTTTTTCTTTTGTTTCTTGTGCTTTGGGTGTAAGGTCTAAGAAGCTACCTCCTATTACTAGGTCCTGAAGATGTTTCCCTATAGTATCTTCTAAGAGTTATATTATGCTGTCTCTTATATTGAGGTCTTAGATCCACTTTGAGTTAATTTTTTTATAGGGTGTGAGGTAGGGGTCCTCTTTCATTCTTTTGGTTATGGGTATCCAGTTCTCCCAGCCCCATTTTTTGAAGACACTCTTCTGTCCCAGTTCTGTGGATTTGGTGGCCTTATCAAAAATCAGTCGACCATATATCTGGGGGATCTATTTCTGAACACTCAGTTCATTTCCACTGATCAATATATTTGTCTTTATGCCAACACAATGCTGTTTTGACCACTGTGCCTTTATAGTAGGCTTCAAAGTCTGGAAGTTTAAGTCCTCCCACTTTGTTCTTTTCAAGGATATTTTTGGCAATTTGAGGCCCCTTTCCCTTCCAAATAAATTTGATAACTAACTTTTTGAAGTCTGCAAAGTAGGTTGTTGGAATTTTCTGCTAGCCTGGGGGCATTTGCTTGTCTTGATAGGTTTATTTTGGGAAGTACAGAATTAATTGAGCATTTATATATAATTTGGTTTGCTGGAGTGCAGTTTCCCTAACCTACCACCACGTGGCGCTCCTGAGATACAGCTGGCCAGAGTGCAGTTTCTCTTACCTACCAGCAGGTGGTACGCTCAAGTAGGTCTTCCCCAAACTTCTCCTGTGCGGTGCACGGAGTCCAAGCTGGGTGGGGAGCCAGTTAGTGCACCGGATCTCCGTATCTCCGTGTGCTCTGGGGAATCCTGGTCCTGGGGCTGCAACGTGGCCTGAGCAGGTAGGCAGGGAGCCTGATCAAGGGCACCTGTCAGGTGGGATGTGGGCCCTGCCTGCTGGTTCTCTGCCTGCCTTGTGCCTGTGAGTCCCTGGGGTGTGGGAGGGGCTCCCGATGGTCAGTATGGGGCCTCTCCCTTTCCCGCCTCTCCTCGTTGCAAACAACGCCCCCTCCTCGACTTCCATAGGGGAAGAGTAATCACCACCCTCCGGGTTCCCACACGGGAGCTCCCTGCTGTCTGGCTGTGGCGGATCACCCCACAGCAAACCGTCAAGGTAGTTGGACAGGAGGGAGATCTGCCGCTCACTTCCTTGCCCAGTGGTAGTTTTGCTGCTGCCCGCCCAGAGGTGGGGGGGACTGTCTGGTTGGGGGACAAATTCACTGTGTCCCTCCAGCCGCTGTCTCTCCTCCGGTTTTGTTGGTGTCCCTTCCACGTACTGTGGGGACCATCTGTGGCTGGTCACACTCGCGAACTGCAGTCCCTGGTGTCTCCCGGCCCCTTTCTAGTTACTCTGACGAGAGAAGCCTGTTCAACCTCACCTACTCCTCATCTTCCCGGAAGTCTAAACCTATTTTATTTTGAACTGGATATAAGGTCAATATAAAAACTAATTTTATTTTGGTATGTTAGCAATAAATATTGGGAAATTGACTTTAAAATTCCATTTACAGTAGTCAATAACATCAAATACTTAAGCATAGCAATAACAAAGAATGTGCAAGATCTCCACAATGAAATTACAAAACATTACTGAAAGAAATTAAAGAAGACAAATAAATGGGAGATATACAATGTGAAAGGATTGGAAGTTTCAATATTTTTAAGGTATTAATTTTCACCAAATTTATTTATAGATAGACAATTCTAATAAAAATCCCAGCAGGTTTTTTTTTTTTTCCTGAGTGGTGGGTAAATTGACAGATTGATTCTAAAATTGATGTGGAAACACTAAGGACCTAAACATGCTACGACAATCTGAAAGAATAACAAAGTTGGTGGGCAAACATTACCATATTTCAAGACTTACAATAAAGGTAAAATAATTAAATCAGTTGTGTTGGTACAAGGAGATGCACATAGATCAATGAAATAGAATGGAGAGCCTAAAAACAGATCCACATATAGATGGCCACTTGATTTACAACAAAGGCACTATTACAGGCAGTGGGTAAGGAATGGTCTTTTCCATAAAAGTTCTGGAACATCTAGATATCTATGGAAAAATAAACTTTGACCTACTTCATATCATACATAAATAGAACATAGACCAACATGTGAAAGGTAAAACAAAAGGGCTTCTAGAAGGAAATGTAGGAGAATAGTGCCTGACCTTGAGGTAGATAAGCAGTACACAAAAAAAGCTAATAATAAAAAAATGATAAATTGTATTTCATTAACTTTGAGATTAAGAACATATGCCCCAAACTGGGTGGGGCTGGGGGTGGGGGTCAGGGAGTTATTAATACTACATGTGTCCAACAAAAGACTCATATTTAAGATAAATGAAGAGTGGCTACAGATCAGTAAGAAAAGGGCAAAGAACCCAATAAATAGACTAGAAGACTTGAAATGGTACTTCACAAAAGGATATCCAAATGGCTAATAAACATATGAAAAGTTGCAGAATATCATTAGTCCACAAGGAAATGCAAATTAAAACTATACTGAAATACCACTACACTACCACAAGAATGATCAAAATAAAAAACACTGACAATGATCAGTTATGGCAAAGAATATATGAATATTTGAATTCTCATATATTGCAGGCAGGACTGTAAACTGGCACAACCACTTTGGAAAACTGTTGGTAGTTTATGAAAGCAAAATATACACACACCCTGTGACCCAGCAATTCTACTCTTAATTATCTACACAGAAGAAAACATATATGTCCACCAAATACTCGTAGCAGCTTTATTTATAATAGATAAAAACTGGAAACAACCCAAATGTCCATCCACAGGAGAAGGAATAAATATGATACATTCAGGCAATGGACTACTATGCAGCAGTAAAAAGGAATGAAACATATGAAATGAATGACTCTCACAGACATTCTTTTGAGTAAAATAAGCTATACATAAAAGAATACATACTCTAATTCCATCTACATATAGTTCAAGAACAGGTAATATTAATTGATGGTGAAAGAGGTCAGAATAGTGGTTGTATCTGGGGGTGGGTATGGTGAGTGGTTATTGCCTGGGAAGGAGGAAAAAGGAACTGCTGGATGTCAGTACTTTTCTATATCTTAATCTGGATGGTGGCTATACTAATTTATATTATATTATATTATATTATATTAATCATATTATATATTAATTTACCTGTATAGTTTAGCTTGGTGTCCTTTACTGAATGCATGCTATACTTCAATAAGAAAGTAAAACCAAAAGATTTAATGAAGTTAAGGATTTAATATTGTGTCTGTTGCATAGTAAGCTCTCAGTAAAAGATATTTTTACTGTTATATCTCTTCTTTTTTTCCTCAACATTGATCCCCTTTTCTTTTCTTTAAATGCAGTTTCTGAAGTAAAAACCTTAGGAAGTTTTACTCTTCTACAAGTCTGAGCAGAGAGGTTGCCTCCCCTGAATGCATTCCTTCACTCTCTCCAGTTGTTAGGGACCCCCCTTTCAGTGCTCCCAGCATTTATTAAATATTTATTGAGCAGATACTATGTCCTGTCTGCTATTAACACATACAGCAGGTAAGAGAGACATGCTTTTCTGTGACTCACATTTTAGTGAGGAAGATAGACATTTGACAGTTCACTTTAGTAACATGCTAGGTACCATGGTAGAGAAAGTAATGGCAGCTGTAGCCACACAGAGCAGGAATAACTAATTTATTCCAGGGATGAGGGAAGACTTCAAGTGATGGCTCAACTGAGAACCAGTAGGTATTAGGAAAGGGTAGGGGATTGGGGAAGAGGACAGAAGGAACTGTATGTGCAAAGACCTAGAGGTGAGAGATGAGGCATGCCAAGGAGTTAAAAGTTTGGAATGGCTCAAGGACAGGGGGAAAGAGGAGGGTGGGGAGTTAAGGCTGTGAGGTCAGCAGGAACTTCCTCTTCAATAGCTAAATGAGATGTGTTAAAGAGTTTGGGCTTTTCTAAGGACATTAAGAAGCCAATCCATGGTTTTAGGCAGGAAGGAATCAAGGTCAGATTTACATTTTAAGAAATGACCGTAGGAGCCTGGGAAAGGAAGCTTCTGTGGTGATCCAGGCCAAAGATGATGAAGTCCTGGACCAGGGAAGAGACAGAGCAGCTGGAGAGCAGTGCCTGGACCTAGAGCTAGTGAGGAGGTGGAACAGAGGGCCATGTGATGGCCCGGATGTGCTGGATGGGGAAGAGGGAAGTCTTCCAGGACATGTTTCCATTTCAGCACTGTTAGGACAGGAATGTAGTTCCAGGTCCTAGAGGTGGCCTAACATCATGAGGCATTAGGTTTTCCCTCCGAATTTCTGGTATCATTTCATTTCTCCTCATTTCCTCCTAGAAGGAGACTTATGCTCTTAAAAAAAGAGCTTTATGCACGCCAATGCAGTGTGTGAGCCTAGGCACTTTAATTTGCTGAACTCCAAATACAAGGATATTCCTTTTGCGGGTGGAGTCTGGCCGGAGGGTTTGGAGGAGGGAGGGAGGGGTGGAGGACTTTATTTACTGCGTCAAGTGCTCCAAGTCTCCCTTCTCTCCACTCCCCACCCCAGTTTAGCGATTGAACTACATCCGTTATCTTTAAGCTGCTTTGGGGCTGGGATTATCAGAGGATTCCCCTTCCCAGGAATTTGAGTCCTGTCCTCTGAGCTGTCCTAGTTTGGAGTTGGTTTAAAGGGGTTTGGAGTTGACAGCGCCCTCTCGCTCCAGGCAGGGTGGGGAGAGCGGGAGGAAACTAGAGGAATTTGAAGTCCCAACATCCATTTGTCTGCAGATCCAGAGAGCTTGGGGCCCCGTTGGGTCCCTTTCCCGCCGAGCTATCCTAAATACCCCGCCTTGAATCGGAGGGGGGTTTAGAAGCAAAGAGTTGCCCGCAGTGTATACCTTTAAAGCCCGGATCCGATCCTGCTGAGCAGAGGACTCAAGCGCCTCGGGTCCTCGGTGCTCGGCGGGGAGGCGGCGCACTGCGCGCTGCGCCTGGGCGGGCGGCTGCCGCGGCGTGGGCGCGGTGATGCAGGTGTGATACCGGCCGGCTCCTGCTTCCGCGGGGCTGCCGGGGCGGACGCTGCTCCTCCTGCGCAGTAGGCGGCCGCCCGCGGATTTCCCACCCAGGTAGGGAACGGCTTTGCTCTCGGAAGCGTGCAGACCCAGCCGGGGCACCGGCCTCACGCGCGCGCCCGCGGGCCCCCAGGCTCTCGCGCCCGGGCTGAAATATACACGCTGAAACAAACGAACAAACCGAATCCTTGGTACTGCTGAGTTTTGCTTTTCGTAAATGACAGGGAAGACAGGGGAGATTCTTGGAAAGCGAACGCAGGAAAACAAGGACTTGCTGGCCGCCCGGGGCTGCGCGCTTCTTTCTTTGAAGGTGGCATCTCCAAGGGCTGTTTTTAAACCCTGTTTGAACTATGAGCGCCATATAGAGTTTTGCAACTTAGGGTCTGACATTCATAGCTCTGTTTCGACAAGCTAGGAAGCTTTTAGTTTCAATTCTATTCCTTTTAGATGGATTTTGTTGTTTGTTCTTGAACGGATTAAAAGCACGCTTAGAGCGTGTGGCTCTGGATGTTGGGGGTTTGTGAACCTGTGTTTCTGTATGTGGAGGGCGCCCTCGGAGGGTGTGGGGTCCGTTTCTTAGGGGCACAGAGAGGATTTGCTTATGGTTGGGTTTTAGCGCAAGGAAAAGAACATGATTTGTTCTGCAGGGATGGGTGAGCAAATGCGTTTAAGCCAGGGAGGAGCGAGGCACTGCTGTTTCTACCGCAGATGGGTGTTAAATGTCTCTGCTGTCCAGGGTTCAGCTGGGCTGCTGAAACACAATCCTTTATCCAGAAAGCACAGATGCGAAGTAGCTGCGTTAAAAAGGTAACCTAACGTTGACGTCTTTAGCTCTGAGAAGCAGCCTGGGTAGTGTGGTGTGGGGTGGGGCGCTGGGGTTTGCCTGCTTGTCTTCTAAGCCTCTTCTGGAGGTGAATGTGGGTGGCTTCTCAGCCTCTTCTGGAGGTGAATGTGGATGGCTGTGGGCTCAGGGATTGGCAGGTGAAGGGAAGAGAGGTGTGTGTGTAAGAGGGAGAGGGCAGTATTATAGTCGGCTCAGGGATCAATTCTGGTCTCCACTGGTCTCTTCTATGTTTCTTCTTTCTGCCCTTTTCAGAAGAGGTGACCTACCCAGCTTGCTCCGGTCAATGCAGTAGATACGGTACAGGCTCATTATGCATCTTTCTTGAGTCAGCAAATACTCACTGAGTACCTAATATGTGCCAGAGGCAGGATTAATCCTTAGGGATGCAGAGATGAAAACAAAGTCCCTGCTTCTTGGAATCTCACACCTGGAGGGGGAGAAACACCTGTAATAGGAAGTGTGGTAAGTTCAGTGATGGAGGTATGAGAAAAGAGTGTTAGGTGCAGAAAGGGGGATGGAACTGATTGTGACAGCGATTATTTTAAAAATGAAGCCCTTCTACATTAGGTATTAGATGGATTTCATCAGGACTGGATCCCCCCGGACAGCTTGGTCTGTGAGTGGGCAACATTGCTCTCACAGCTGGATAGAGCTTTACAAGTCAGAGTTGGGCTGGCATTTGCAGTATGTGACTGACCCCCAGTAGGCACAGGCTTACACCAACAGAGGAGCATGTCCAGTGCAGGTCGGGCTTTTTTTTTTTTAAGTAGTTGTTTTATAAGATGGATTTTCTACATACTAGGAAGTTTGGAAGCAGCACTCTCAAAAGCAGGGACTCTGAAAAATTCTGAGGGTCTCAGAGCATATGAACTTCTGCCTCCTTCCCTCTGGGCCCCTGACCTGTCTCTGCTTGTCCCAGTACCGTTTAGAAAGAAAGCCCTGACCTTGATTATCTCTAAATGGGTAGAAAAAAGGAAAGTTCTTAAAACCGATCTGCTCTGGGAGATGAAAATCTAATCTCAAGGATGTTTGTTTCTTCCTGGAAATGGTTGTGGTGGGTGATGAAAAATGATGGAATGAAGAACTCATGTGTTAGGCATGCTGGCAGGGATGCATGTAACACGCACTTTGTAATCTAAACCATTGTTAAGGTATTTGCGAAGCAGCCTGATGCACTGCAAGGAGCATGGGTTTTGAAGCTCAGACAGACCTAGAGAAGAATCTCAGGCAAGTTACTTAGCTGCTTTTTGAGTTTTGGTTTTCTGGTTTGTAAAATTGGAAATAACAGTAGAGACAATATAATAATTACCTAGTAGGTGTTTAATAAGGATTTGTTCAATGCTAACTAAATGTCATACATCAATTGCCTGGCACAAAGTAGGTGCTCAAGAAATGGCGGTTCATTCATTAATTCATTCATCAAATATTTATTGAGTACCTACCATGTATCAGTAACTGTTGTAAGGAATACAGAATTGAACAAAATAAAGCTCCTGCCCTCAGGGAGCTTAAATTAATGTGTGTGTGTGTGTGTGTGTGTGTGGTTGCAAGATAATGAACAAATAAACATGTAAATATATAATGTATCAGCTAATGATACACTGTAATGGAGAACTATAAAGCAGAGTAAGAGGAAGGAGGTGTGCTGCCAGAGGGTAGGATAGTGGTTATTTTTTTAAATGCAGTTTTTTTGAAATATATTCATAGACCATGCAATCATCCAAAGTGTACAATTGTTCACAGTATCATCATGTAGTGCGCATTCATCACAATCAATTTTTGAACATTTTCATTACTCCAAAAATAATAGTAAAAATAAGAATAAAAATAAAAGTAAAAAAGAACATTCAAAACATCCCATACCCCTTTCCCCCCCTATTATTCATTTACTCACCCTCCTCCCCCATTTTCTACTCTTCTGTCCATACATTGGATAAAGGGAATGTGAGCCATGAGGTTTTCACAGTCATACCATATAAGCTATATAGCTATAAAATCATCTTCAAGAATCAAGGATACTGGATTGCAGTTCAACAGTTTCAGATATTTCCTTCTAGCTATTCTAATAAAGTAAAACTTAAAAAAGGATATATATATAATGCATAAGAATGTCCTCCAGAATGACTTTTTGACTCTATTTGAAATCTCTCAGCCACTGAAACTGTATTTTGTTTCATTTCTCTTCTCCCCTTTGGTCCAGAAGACTTTCTCAACCCTATGATACTGGGTCCTGGCTCATCCCATGGAATCATGTCCCATGTTGCCAGGGAGACCTACACCCCTGGGAGCCATGTCCCACAAAAGGAGGAAGGTAGCAAATCCCCCTGCTGAGTTGGCTTAGAGAGAGAGGCCACATCTGAGCAACAAAAGAGTTTCTCTGGGGGAGACTCTTAGGCACAATTACAAATAGGCTTGGTCTCTCCTTTGCTGTAACAAGCTTCATGAGGGCAAGCCCCAAGTTTGAGGGCTTGGTCTACTAAACTGGTACTCCCCAATGTTTGCAAAAATATCAGGAATTCCCTAGGTGGAAAAGTTTAATATTTCCACATTCCCTCCAGTCCCTCAGGGGGACTTTGCAAATACTTTTTATTCTCTGCCCAAATTACTCTGGTGATTATTTTTTAATACAGGTTGGTCAGGGAAGGCCTCACAGATAGGTGACAGTTGAGCAATGACTCTGAGGCAGGAGAGTGGTGTGTTCATAAGAAAACAGAAAGGAGGCCAAGGAGGCTGCAGGTGAGTGAGGGGAACAGCTAGTAGGAGCTGAGGTCAAAGAGGCAATAGGGAAGGTCATTAAGGCATTGCCTCTCAGGATTTATAGTCCTTACTAAGGTAAATGTCCCGAGTTCTTATTTAGGAAATTGGCTATGTACTAAATTCCATGTTTAGAGGAGGGTCGGTTGGTAGACATAGGTACCTGTGGTTACTCAAAGCAAAACTACTGCAGCAAGCAAGAGGTAAAAATCTTGTCAAGGTGACAGGAAGCACAGAAATTAGGAAGACTGTGCAACATAACCCTGATTTCTTTTATCATTATCAAATACTCTATTTGTGCTTGTTTTGGACCTTGGTTTTATGTTGCTTTGTTCCCTTTCTCTCACAATGAAAGAAAGGGTCATCTTTACTGAAGAGTCCAGAAGGTTTTTTCCTTCCTAGCTATTATCCTTTTTCTTTGAGAATGATAATAGTTTCTCTGGTTATGGAAAGTGTTGAAATCATCTGGAAATATACTAGCACTTGGTATGCCATGGAATGTATTTGCATAAGATCATATGTGGAATTTATTTGAGGCTTCCATCTTGTAGGCTTACTATAGAGATCACAGTTTGCTGGCTGCCCTTTGGAGCTTTGTTCTTCTAGAGAGAGCACAGTTTTGGATTTGAGAACTCCATCGCACAGCTGTGCTTGGTGTGGTAGAACTATTGCCATGTGTTCCATACACAGAAATAGGACTGGATACCTGAGAACCCTGTAAAATTTTCTGTGAAATAGGATGTGGTGAGGTTGAGTCAAGGCCAGGGTGGCTGGCTGGCTGTCCTTCTTGCTACCTCAGAAAGTTATATTTACCTCAGCAAATTTCTCCCATTCAGGGTCTGGTTTTCAATCTTGCTGGCTCAGAAACCTGATCTGTCTCTCTGGGCTGTGTCACAGTGACCTGGCTCACCAGCATGCCAGTCTCTTGATTTGCAATGGTGGAGGCACTGTGTGGCATGGCTAGTGTGTCTTCTCTCTGCCCACCTCTTGAGGACCAAATCACAAGGAAAAGGTGACCCAGTGAGCATGTACTCAGACCAAAGCTACTTAGATGTATAACCTAGCAGCTGATCACACACATTAGGACTGATCTTGCCGATAGGATTTGTCTTAGTGTTCTCTAGGGAAACAGAACTAATAGGAGATACCTATAAATATGAGATTTTATAAAAGTGTCTCACTCAACTGTGGGGACGCACGAGTCCAAATTCCATAGGGCAGGATGCACGAGTCCAAATTCTGTAGGGCAGGCTGTGAGTTGGCAGTTCCAATGAAGATCCTCAATGAACTCCCCAGGAGAGGCTGGCTGGCTGAAGAAGAAATGAAAGTTCTCTCTTCTCCCTTGAAAGTCTTCAACTGATTATATTAAATCCAACTGATTGGATTCTCTCATTGCAGAAGATAGTAGTTGTAATCAGCCACAGATAACAATCAGTTGACTGATGATTTAATAAACTAGCCTTCTGGTTTATTAACCAGCCACAAAATATCCTTAGAGCAACAGATAGGCCAGTGCTTGTCTGATGAGACAAATGGGCACCATCACCTGGCCAAGTTGACACATGAACGTAACCATTAAAGGATTACATAACAAACCACCCAAAACTGGTGGCTGGGAAAAAAAAAACTTATTTTCTCACGTCTGTGTTTATTATTTTCTCATATGTCTGTGGGTTGGCTCAGCTGGGCTTGCTCACATGTCTTTGATCAGCTGATGAAGTGGCTGAGAGTTGGCTGATCTAAAATGCTCTTAACTGGGGTTATTTGGCTCAACTCCGTGTGGTCTCTCATCTTCCAATAGGCTAGCCCAGGCATGTGGTGGCAGGGGTCCAAGAGAGAGTGCAAGCTCGTGTGGCTTCTTGAGCTTTATAACTGGCACTACATCTGTGTCTGTTGACCAAAGTGAAGGGGTAAGGAAATAGATTCTACCTCTTAATGGGAGGAGCTACATAGTCACATTACAAAGAGCATAGATGCAGGGAAGGGAAGAACTGGGGACATCTTTTGCAATCTACCTTAGGGACCTTCATGTTTTAAGTCCCTTTGGCCAAGGTTCCTTTTCTCCTGGACTCTGCTTAAATGGGTACTGCCTCGCCTGTAATTGCCTTTGAGACTTTTTTTTTTTTTCCTTGTTTCCATGATTGACCAACCATGGGCATATACGTCTTTAGATAATCATTCATTCACCAAATATTTCTTGAGCGCTCATTATGTACCAGATATTTATAGGCAGGGAATACAGTATAAACGAAAAACAAGACCTGCCTTCATGAAATGTTTATTCTAGTTGGGGGGAGACAATATATAAGTAAATAAGTAAATGTGTAAACATGTCATGTGGTGCTAAGTGCTATGCAGAATCATGAAGCAGGGAAAAGGAGTGCGTGGTGTTGAGATATTGTATATAAAGTAGTCAGAGTGACATGAAGGAAGTGAAAGAGGGAGCTACGGGGACCCCTGGGGAAAGACCCTTCCAGGAAGAGGAATAACAGGTGCAAAGGCCCTGAGGCAACAGAGTACTAGCATCAGAAACAGCTAGGAGTCTAATGTAGAAGGAACTGAGTGAGAGAGAGAGTGAGCATGGTAAAAGATGCGATCAGAGAAGTAGTAGGGACCCAAGTCATACAGGGTCTTTTTGGCCTCGTATGGACTTTGGCTGGTACTCTTAGTGAGATGGGAAGTCATTGAAGAATCTGAGACATGGAGTGCCATGATCTGATATATATTTTGCGTGATGACTTGAGCTCAGCCTTATTGGCTAGTGCTCAGAATAGACTCTAGAGGGGCAAGGGTGGAAACAGGGAGATCAGTCAGGAGGCTACTGTAGTGATCCATGTGAGAGATGAAGGTGGTTTGGACCATGGAGGTTACTGGTTAAGATGGTGAGAAGTGATCAAATTCTGGATATATTTGATAGTAAGGCAGACAGGACTGCTGCTTTCTTGCAGATTTAGGGTATGAGAGAAAGAGAGAAGTCAAGGATGACTCCAAGTATTTTGGCCTGAACAACTAGAAGGGGTAGCCCTTTACTGAGTTGGAGAAGGAGCAGGTATGGAGTTCAACTGGACATCCATTGGGAGATTTAGGTAGATAGTTGTGTGCTGGTTTGGATGTATTATATACCCCAAAATGCCATGTTCTTTAATGCAATCTTGTGGGGGCAGACATATTAGTGTTGATTAGGTTGGAATCTTTGGATTAGGTTATTTCCATGAAGATGTGACCCACCTAACTGTGGGTATTACCTTTGATTAGATTATTTCTATGGAGGTGTGGCCCTGCCCATTCAGTGTGGGTCTTAATTAAATCTCTGGAGGCCTATAAGAGCTCAGATGGAAGGAGCTTGCAGAGAAGCTTAGAGAGACATTTTGAAGATGGCCTTTGAAAGCTGATGCTGACATTTTGGAGAACACCATTTTGAAACACAGCCTGGGAGCAAGCAGACGCCAGCCATGTGCCTTCCCAGCAAACAGAGGTTTTCCAGATGCCAATGACCTTTCTCCACTGAAGGTACCCTATTGTTGATGCCTTACCTTGGACACTTTATGGTCTTAAGACTAACTTTGTAACCAAATAATCCCCCCTTCATAAAAGCCAATCCATTTATGGTGTTTTGCAAAACGGCAGCATTAGCAAATCGGAACAAGTTGTATATATGAATCTTACAGTTCAGGAGAGGGACCCAGGAAGGAGACATAAATTTGAGTATCATTAGCATGTTATCTATATGTCACTTCAACTGCTGTGTTACTAGTGCCAGAATATTGTCTGGCATATAGTATGTGCTCAGTGAATATTTGTTAAATGAGTGAAAGGAACCGTTCAATCACCAGAGGGTGACTGCAACTCTTTGCTTTGGAGGATCTTAAAATGTAACTCCCTTTCTTTCCAAGGTTTCATGAGCCTTATTGTGGATTTCATGGACTAAAAACAGACTTTAAATGTGAAACCTCCAAATGCTTACATCTTAGAGAAAGCAATGTGTGATGACAAGTAAGAATGAGAAACAAGTGAAAACCAAAAAATAGCTCATACGTTCAAAAAAAGAGAGAAAAGTTCTTCCAGAGAGAGGTGGCTGGAATTCAGGGGTGTGATGTTCTTGGGTTATTATTGTACTGCTCTTATTTAAGATGAAGCAGGAGCAGGGAAGAATCCTGAGAAAGGAAGACATTTATTAAATTAAATTCATACCGAGTGAAAAGAGTGTCACATGCTTGCTTGAAAAATCCCACATTGATGGCATCTTGCATACTGTGTTCCTGTTTATAAAAGGAGATGAATAGGCAGTAGCCCTGTAGACACTGTGGGTTCTGTCCATTTCCTCCCCATGGTGTGGCTGACATGTGTGAGTGTGAGTTTTGTTTGCAATGATATTGTGGTCAGTAAAACAAGGAAGGGAGGTACCACAATTAAAAGTGGTTCTCTCTCTCTGTATGCGTGTGCATGTGATTGAGAGAGAGAAATAGAGAGAGAGAGAGAGAGAGAGAGAGAGAGAGAGAGAGAGAGAGAGAGAGAGAGGGAGAGAGGACAATGATGAAGTAAAGAATTGAAACTCAGATGGAAGGGTGAGAAAGAGATGGCAAGTTGAACACCATTTTTATGTGTGGGTCTGGATAGTATAGGATGGAGCAGTGGAAGGACTGTGGTTTTTGGAATCAGACTGAACTGGTTTATACTCAAGTTTTTCTACTTTCTAGGTATGTAAATTTGAACAAGTTATTTCATTTCTCTGAACCTGGGTTCTCTGAGGACAGTTGTAAATTGATGATTGTGATGATGATGATGATGATGATAATGATGATGATGATAATGATAATGATAATGATAATACTCAAGTAGTCTGCAGATTCCTTATGCTCCTGGACTTGGAAATATGTTGGTCTAAATGTTGATTAAGGGCTCACCATGGCTACCAGGTGAGAGATTTAAAGATTCTGTGTGAAGGGAGAATTGAGAACTTGCCATTTAATGTTAGTGGTGCTGTTTAGAAGATGATCTGCAAGGCGCCCATGATGCTCTAAATGAGGCAAGTGGGCACCATTGAGTCTTATGTACTAGAGATTTCCAAGGACCTCAGAGGGAAACCAACCTTCTGTAATGTGCAATAAGCCAACCCCACTTGCTCAGCTCTGCAGTGCCCCATGATCAAAATTTCTGAGTCACTTGGATTATGCAGAAGCAGAAACTTTCCTACCAGATGCTTCTGGATGTATCTCCCATAAAATCTGCCATATTATCTTCTAATGGAAAAGTCTTCTTTTCTCCCTGCCTGTACACAGCAGGCCCACAGTGCATATTTATTGGATGCATGAATGAGTAAATGCTGTTTTGGTTGCTCTATTGGCTGAGGCTCTTCTTGGTTGTTCCCCATTGGTCTGGGCAAGAAATGAGAGAGTGTAAGTGACAGTGATGCACTAAGTCTCTGGAACCTGGTAGGTGTTCAGTGGCTAAGGGTGTTCAGTGCCTTTGCAGCCCTTCTGGCCTCCTCTGTATCAAGGAGCATATACTTAGCTCTCCCCCAGAGTTCCCAGATCTATCAGCATCGCAGCCCAAAGCTCCCTTGCTGACCTGACCATTGATTACAGCTCATCCAAGAGTTTCTTTTGCTCCAGCAATGCAATGCAGACCCCAAATCATGCATTCCCTCCTCCAGATCACCACACAGAAGCCTCTGGTCCTATCAAATCTTCCTGTTTTCTATAAAAACTCCTGCCCCACCCGAAATCCATTCCTTTCCGTCTTGAGAGCTCTCTTGTATCTTGAGCCACAGGGGAGAGAGTAGCATTCACTTTCTTTTCCCAGAGTTGAAAATTCCCTCCTAACTGGTGACTGCTTGCTCCTCAGAACTAGAGTAGACCTGAACTTCTCTCAGGACCTAGGTCCTATAGGTTATACCCTTCTCCTTCCTGGTTTCACAAGTGGGAAACCTGAGACCCCAGAGAAAAGAAATCACAGACATAAGAACGCTTGGATTAGTGGGTGCACACTTTGTTTCTTTCTCTTCCAGCTCTGCACAGATGAAAGAGAAGGTAATTTTGCCAGATCTCTGGGCCCTTCTTGAATCACAGATGTCTGGGTCCAGAAGTTGGTTGTTTGCAGTCTGGTAGCTGGACACCATTAACTGCTTCCTGTGTCAAGCCCTGGTGACATGTGTGTTAGCAGGAGCTCTGGCTACTAAAGTGCACCTAGGCAGTTTCCAAAGTCTTCCCATGACAGAAACCTGCCAATGAATGCTGCTACGGAGAATGAACGAATATGGCTGTGGATAAATGCAGCCTTCTTCATTACTCCCAAATGTACAGGTTTTGTTTTAATGAGTATTTCACAGCCGGGTTCCTCTTCAGGCCCAGAATAGTTCAAGACAATGGAAAGACTTAAAGTATAGGAGCTTAGTATTTTGGAGCTAAAGAGGCTTTTGAAAGTAGGGAATCCAAACTCCCTTTTAGGCTAAAGAGACAGTTGAGTCCAGAGAAGGAAATAATTTATTTAAGTCTCCCTTCATGGTAGAGTGAGGATCAGAGCCCAGTCGGACTGCAGCAACATAAGTTTATATGAGGGTAAGAATCAAGAGAGAGAAAATGGAAAACGGGGCCTGGTCACTTTCATTTCTAGGCTTAGAAACCTTCCGAGAAAGCACAGCTGATTTTCCCAGGCAGGTGAGGGCCTGGTTAGGCCTCTCAGCAGCTTCCTCTGAGTGCTTTAAAGCTCTGAGATTTTCCTGCCAGCTCCCAAAGCCCAGGGCCCTGGGAGGCTGCTCTTCTTTTGCCTGTGGCCGTTGCCCTCCTGCCATGAAGAGAATCTGCTCGTGGCCTCTCGCCTGAGCAGATGGCACAGAGGAATGGAACTCAGCTGGCACGTGGGAGGCTCCGAGGGAAGGGAATGGGCACTGCAAGGTGGCGCGCTCCAGGCAGATCCGGGGGCCCGAGGGTGGGGCTGGAGAGGTCACAGCGCTGTCAGGAGCCCCTGATCTCAGGCCTGGAGGGCTCAGGGGACCCAGTTCTCTGCCCCAGCCCTTCTATGGTGAACACATCACACACAGGGTCCATGGATTAAATGCAGCTCTTTTTTTTTTTTTTAATTAAAGCAAAAAATTAAGCTTTAAGGAGAGGGAATATAGGAAAGCAGTAGAGAAAGGGCCAGAAGCAGTATGAAAACAAGCATGCTGCCACATCCTCCTATTCTCATTCTTCCTGTGTGTGTATGTGAGGTGCTGGCCACGTCTCTGGCAAAAAGGTTGTGCCAGGCTCCAGCCCTCCAGCACAGGGTTGGTGGCCTCCTGCTTCCTCGGTGGCCATGAAAAATTGTGAGCCGGTGTGAGGGATACCACAAAGGTCTGTCAGAGGTCAGGTTAGTCATAGGCGGTTTCTCGGTTTCATCTGTGTCACTCCCAGGTTGATGTCTTGTTATTTTCAGCCCATTTCCTCTAGACAAGTAAGGCCCCTTTGGGTTGTTGTGAGCTTCCAGTCAGTTCCTGGGTTCTTGAACTAACTCTACCTTGTGCTTCTTTGGGATGGTTGGAGGGAGAAGAGTCAGCCTGGATTCCCGGCCTGCCTCTTCTTCCTACTGTGAGAACTTGGGCAAGTCACTTAACATCTCTGTGCCTCAGCTTCCCAGTCAGCTAAATGGGAATAATTACCTACACCATAGGGTTGTGGGGAAGAAGACGTGAGCTAACATGCAAAGCGCTTAGAACAGAGCCTGGCACCAAGCGAGTGCTTAGTGAATGTAGGTAGCATACACCAGCTGCTGCTTCACACTGTGTCTCCCCAGCTTGCTTGGAGCATGCTCAGGGGCCTGGGTTGGCCCCTCTGCTTTCACTTTGGAGAGACTAGAGAATGCTTAGGGCATGCACACCTGGGAATCCAAAGGAGACTTCACCCTTGAGTTATAAGCATCACTACCAGCAGCTGCTCGGTACTGTAGCATCCTAAGCATGGGATCCTCACAACCACCGTTGTGAGGATGCCAAGCTTGTAAATCTGTTTTATTCCCATTTTACAGATAAAGAAGTTGCCAGAGAAGTTTAATTTTACGGCAACATGAATTGCTATACTAAGTACGGGGGACACACATATGCATTAGGTGCTGTTCCTCTAAGAGCTTGCAGTCTGGTAAAGTGACAATAATGATAATGATTATTATCAGGCATATATGAGGTCATTTAATTCTCATAATCCTTAAGTAAGGATTATTGTCTCCATTTAACAGTTGAGGAAACCAAGGTTCAGAGAAGTTAAATAACTTGTCCAAGGTTTTTAACTTACTAAGGGACAGAGTTGGATCAAATGCAAGTCTGTCTGATGTTCTAGAATATGTTCTTTGCACTGTGCTGTGTTACCTCCTAACCAAGTCCACCAAGGCTTGTTAGGGTGTGGCACCAGGCCTCAACACAAAGCCTCCGACTTTAGTCTCACCCTGCTCTTGTTGCTGTAACCCACTGTGTCCTGACAGGAGTTTGTAAATGTCTGGCTACCTAATGGGCTTAAACCAGGTACTGGGTCTGTTCTGGTTTGCTAATGCTGCCATTTTGCAAAACACCAGAAATTGATTGGCCTTTATAAAGGGGGTTTATTTGATTACAAGGATACAGTCTTAAGGCCATGAAAATGTCCAAGGGAAGGCATCAACAATAGGGCTCCTTCACTGGAGAAAGGCCTTTGGTGTCCGGAAAACCTCTGTTGGCTTGGAAGGCACGTGGCTAGCGTCTGCTTGCTCCCAGGTTGCATTTCAAAATGGCATTCTCCAAAATGACAGTGTCAGCTTACAACGGCCGTCTTCAAAATGGGTCTCTCAGCTGCAGCTCTGAGCTCCTTGTGTCTAAGACTTTTTATAAGACTCCAGTGAACTAGTCAAGACCCACGCTGAATGGGCGGGGTCACACCTCCATGGAAACAATCAGAGGTCACACCCTAATGAAAGTTGTCACTCATAGTTGGGTAGGTCACATCTCCATGGAAACAACCTAATCCCAATATCCCACGAGATTGGATTAAAAGATTATGTCTTTTTCTTGAGGGAAATAATATATCCAAACTGGCACAGGGTCTAACCTGCTTCCCAGCCTCCGGACCTCTTTTTCTACTCTCCTATGTCTACCTGCTCTACTTGTAGATTTGTCCTATCCCAGGGCTCAGGGCCAATACTTAACTAAAGCTGGACAAGTTTTAATTGCTAAAAGGGTCAAACTTCAAGAGTCCTTGATAGTATTGGGCCCTAACTCAGTGTCCCATGTCTGATAACTGAGTTTCTTCTGTAACTTTGAGACCAGTTCCCCATCCTACCCTGAGGATGAGCTGAGAGAAGTTTGCTTGTGCTCTTATGCATTATCTGACTTCATTTATTCTGGGCTCTGAGGTTGATTTGAAGCCCACACTCAACCCACCCTCTTCCATTTATTGAGCCATTGCTATATGCCAAGCTTTGTCTGTTAAGCTTTTCTCTTACCGGAAGGACATCTGCCTTTTCTCTCTAAAATCTTTCATCCTCTTTGTTTCTGAGATTTGCCTCTTGCTGTGCCAGGTGCATGAGGGGCTTGTGCAAATAAACCCCAAGGCTTTGCTACTCAAAGTATGGGGTCCTGGAGCAATAGCGTCAGCATCGCCTGGGAACTTGGCAGAAATGTAGAATCTCAGATCCAGCCCAGACCTGCTAAATCAGAACCTGCATTTTAATTAGATTCCCAGGTTATTTGTGAGCACAATAAAGATGGGACCCAGTCTTTCCCTACCATTTCCTCCTAACTTGAGAGCTCACCTGATCACATCGTCTGGACCCCACACTTTTGGTTCACCAGGGAAACTGGACCATGGGTGGGGACCAAGCATCCTCTGTTGGCCAGGTCCTACGGGGGCTGCAGTGCTGAATCCTGGCCTCTGCCATAGGGGAGCTCATTAATTAATGAGTAGGATAGAATATGATGAGATGATATCATGGATGTTTATCCTGGGTGAATGGTTGTGGGAGCACAAAGCTAGAAGCCATTGGTTTTGCTGTATGAGGAGAGAAGCCTGGAGAAAGGCAAAGCTATTGGATGGGGGCCAGGAGTGTTGTTCATTTGGGTCTTGAAGGATGGGTAGGAGTTTTCCCAATGGGTGGTGAGAAGGAGAAAGGGCATTCTTGACAGAGGGAATAGCCTGAGGAGAAGTGTGTAGACTCGAAAATGCATGGTTCATTTTGGAACAACAGGCAGGCTGGTGTGTCTGATGCCTGGGGGCTGAGGGGTGGGGGGTGGGATCGGGAGTGGGGAATGGGGAGGAGAAGTTTGGTAGGAAGTGGAAGGACCGAACTTCTGAAAATCCAAGGCCACACCCACTGGAGTCTGTTGAGAGTTAAAAGGTAGCCGTCAGGTATGCTGGGGGGTGGGAAAAGCTTCAGAACCACCGTGATACACAGAGGAACAGATTGTCCTGGTGTCCTGCCCCCCTGCAGCAGCTCGAAATATTCCTGGCGGTGGTGGTGTAGACACCGTCCTGTGCCTCTAGCTGCAAGCTTGGCTCTGTGTGGACTGAGTGGATCAGAAGTCTGATTTAGCCTTGCTCAGAGACTCCTTCCAAATAGAGGAACAACAGCTGTGAAAACTGTGACTGGTGTCTTTGGAGATGCTTTAAGTTACAGAAAGTCCCAAGAGCACATGGAAAACATTTAAGAAATAAAAAGCCCTTCATTGCCCAGAGCAGATGAGCAGAAAGTTCTGCTCGCTGTATCTGAAAAAGACGAGAGGCAGGGGGATCAGAGAAGCAGCATTAGCCACTGTTTCTCAGGCAGTTACCTGGATTGCATGGTTCTGCCCATAACTGCTCAAAGAATGACAAATAAGGGGATTTACCCCCTCACATTCCCCCCCCCACCCCCAGCATTGGATGTATTATGACCACAGTCCAGACAATCCAGAAAATTCGGAAAAGGAGGGGAAAGCCCACCTATAATCCCACCATCTGTATAAGCATTTTGAATCTTTATTTAGAAATAACCGTATTAAGTATGCAGTTTTGGAGCTTGTGGCAGAGACCAGCTAGTTCTAGTTCATCAAACCCATTTCGTCTGCTTCCTGGGTACACAGACGGCATCTTCCATTCTTCCTAAGTAGATGTGGTCATGTGACAGTTCTGCAGCTGCAGTGAGGATGGGTGTGGTGGGTACCACTTCCAGGCCCCGCCCACAAACTCCCCATGTGTGCTTTCCCGGGCTCTGTCCCAGGCACCCGCTGACCCCTCACTGGGCTGTCTCATGGACAAGAAGTAAACTTCATCTACATTAAATGATACATTTTAGACTTTGCTCCTCACAGCAGTCAGCCTACCTCCACCAATACAGAGCCTGAAATTTTACATAGCGATTTCTCATAAGCTTATGGATAAACAGTGTGGAGGGTCAAGAAGAATGTTTCTCCATAATTTTAAAGATTGAAAAGCTAAGAGTGTCCTGACTGTTGTGTAGCCTGTAACCTAGGAGCTCTTTCAGTGCTGGATAATATAGGACCAACCACCCAGTTATTTCTTATGATGAATATTATTCCAGGAGTGTATGTACTCAGAAGAGTACAGTTCGGTATTTTGCCATTCCCACCTCCATTGTTTCTGACCACTATGCAAATGAAAAGGAATGTCTTACAGAATCCCCAGGCTCATTCACAGCCTTTGTTTGACTTCTCAGAGCCTCGGTGTCCTCATCTGTAAAATGGTTACAGTAAGACCTATTTTCTGGGGTCGTCAGGGGGAATTGAAGGAAATAATGTCAGATGTTTAGCAGGGCACGCTGCACACAGCAGGAGCTTTCCCACGGGCCTGGAGGAGGGTCGGCATCAGCCTTGTCCACCTTCTGTGTGTCTCGTGCAGCCCCTGAAGCATAGAAGGTGCCCAGTGGTTGGCTGTTTACCAAGTTTGGAGTACCTTAGGGAAACCAGCATATTTCAGAGGGGGGAAATGAAGGAACCTTGGACTGGAGAACTGAGAAAGCTGGTGGAGGAACACAGAGAGGGGCCCAGCAATCTGACCCCTTGATCTTGAGGCCTTGGAGGGTTACTCTCTCAGTTCACGGAAAGGGTTAAGGTAAAGGAATTTGCAAGAGAAGGCAGGGGACCTTCCTGTCTCTCCTGTGTGTGCTTGGGATTGTTCTTTATTTGGAAGATGACTCTCCTCTGAGGGTTAATCCTCTTTGTCCACGTCATCCAGTTGGGGGATTAGACCGCTTTAAACTCCCAGCCTCACTGGTCCAGACAATGTGAACATTGTGTTGCCAAGGCCCAGGGCTTTGAGGGCTCAATTTATTTCTATTGACCTGACACACAAGGCTGCTTTGTGGTTATTCAGTCCTATCTCCTTTTACTATGCAGGGAAGGACTGAACCCCAAAAGGGAAGGTAACTTGTTTCTTGTGGCAGATTTGTGACCAGCACCACTTGTTTCTAGTTTGGAGTTGTCTGCTCTGCTCCATGCTGGTCTCTAAGGAAGGACGTGCAGGGAAAGGAGTTTAGCTGAAAGGACAAATCACTGGCTCAGTGGGAGTGCGCGAGTCCTGATGTAAATTCCATGTTGTGTTCTGGGGATGTCTCCAGTTTGTCTGTAGGAAGTACAGCCTGCTCTCTTGCTAATAGATGGGCTATTTGGAACATCCCCAACCATCTTCTTGCTCTGTGTGCTCAGCTCAAGATTCTGGGATGAGAGAAATCTGCCTGGCCTGGCTGGCCTCACGTGCCCTTACCGCGCCTGCAGCCTCTACTATGAGTCCCAAGACTGCATGCAGTGAGGGAAGAGGAGTTCCAGAATGGAAAATTGGGGCTTTGTTACCAAAAGGAGGAGGCATGGTTGCTGGGCAGGCAAAACCCACAGATGTCCGCCACACACACTGAGTTGGCTTCTCTTGGTGAAATAAGGATCACAGTGTGCTGGCTTTGCTGGTGAGTGTGGAAGACTTCAAAGCTCTGGGTATTTCCACATCTCCCCTTCTTTTTCTAAGGCGTTCAAATTTTCATAACCCTCTCCTCGCTTGCCCCAATCTTAAAATTTTAATTTTAAGAATTAAAATATGCAAATTTGAAAGACGGACTCCCCCCCCCCCCCGTAAGTCCTTTTTACATCTATTTATTTATTTGACAAGTGTTTATTGACTTCCCACTGGGCTGGGTACTGGAGATAGTGGTAGGCAAGGAAAATTCCTCACTTCACGGACTGTACATTCTGGCCATTTATAAGGCAGCTGTGTTTTACACATACACACACATTTTTTCTATTTTCTATTTCTTACACATTTCAGAATTGCTAATCTGTCTAAAACTTGAATACCTATAACCCCAGTTGCTGCTCAACAAGAGTTCTGACTCTGCTTAAAGAAAGGGTACATCCTTGAATCATATTGACGAGACATTCTGCCAAAGAACATGACTTTGCATTCTCCCTGTGCATAAAACATCTTCTTGGAAGTTGAAGAGTAAGAATCCATCTTGGGCTTGAACTGCCTGCTATTCTGTTCTCATGAAGTTGGGAGAGAGTGGGTGGCCCTCATATGTGCTGCTTCTGTTTGCAGGCTGTGAACAAGAACTGGCACCCCAGACTGCTTTGTTGTTGTGTGGTGGTGTTTGAACACCCGGCAGCATATTGCTTTGCTATTATCAGGTTATTTGTATAATTCCAGCAGCTGGCAATTGTGTAATAATTTCAAAGAGTAAAAACCTGCAGATATTTGTTTAGAGGAATAAAAATAGGCAGAGAATGAGGTGTGCTGTGCCATCCTGTGCAGTACATTGTATGACTGCAATCCCCAAAAGCAGATTATAATTCCCGCTGGGACCTCCCCTTCTAAAAGTTCAGGGAAGGGTCATGCAATCTGGAAAGAAAGCCTGTCTCATCCTCTTTGCATGCACTGACAGAGCTAGAAAAACCGCCTTAACCCTTGAGATCTGGTGAGGCTTATACTGACAGGAGCTCATAAACAGCCACTGGGGCTTTGAGTTCAAAGTCTGCACGAGAACACTGACTTAGAAGAACACAGGGCTACACGTTTCTCTCCTTCTGGTCTTTGTTCCATTGTGGTAAAAGTGTAGTCTCTAGAGTCAGATTGCTGGGTTTGAAGTTTGTCTCCTTCACTTACAAATTGTGTTTAAATTCCCCGTGCCTCAGTTTCCTTTTCTGTAAAAGAAGGATGATATTAAAGGTGCTCTGTCTTACACAGTTGTTTAAGAGGAATATATTAAATAAGACAATACAATGTTGGGCATATATCAAGTGTATCAGTCAGCTATTACTATAATAATGCCGCATAACAAACAGTCCCAAATATCTCAGTGGCTTACACAGCAAACATTATTTACCTCACTCGTGAGTTTGCCAGTTAACTGGGTGGTTCTTCTTCATGCTGCAAGTCAGGTTCAGGTCTGTTCCATGTGTTTTTCATCCTTTTTGGATTAGCAGCTATCAAGGACATATTTTTCTCATCACAAATGGTAAGAGGACAAGAGGGGAGTCAATCATGGTAGCACAAATAAAGCCTCTTATCATGTCATGTCTGCTAACATTTCATTGGTAAAAGTAAATCACATGGTCAAACTCAACATCAGTGGGGTAGGGAAGTATATTCCTCACCCATTGAAAGACACTGCAAAGTTACATGGCTAAGGATGTGGGTTATAATACATATGGGTTACATGGGGGTGAAGAATTGGGGATAATAATCTGATCTGCCACAGCAGGTTGACTATGTAATAGGATGTTCCAAAATAGGCCTCCAGAGTACAATTCTGAAAATAAGATGTCTTAGGCACCCACTCTTTTTTTTTTATTTATTTATTTATTTATTTTTTAATCATCATTTTATTGAGATATATTCACATACCACGCAGTCATACAAAACAAATCGTACTTTCGATTGTTTACAGTACCATTACATAGTTGTACATTCATCACCTAAATCAATCCCTGACACCTTCATTAGCACACACACAAAAATAACAAGAATAATAATTAGAGTGAAAAAGAGCAATTGAAGTAAAAAAGAACACTGGGTACCTTTGTCTGTTTGTTTCCTTCCCCTACTTTTCTACACATCCATCCATAAACTAGACAAAGTGGAGTTTGGTCCTTATGGCTTTCCCAATCCCATTGTCACCCCTCATAAGCTACATTTTTATACAACTGTCTTCGAGATTCATGGGTTCTGGGTTGTAGTTTGATAGTTTCAGGTATCCACCACCAGCTACCCCAATTCTTTAGAACCTAAAAAGGGTTGTCTAAAGTGTGCGTAAGAGTGCCCACCAGAGTGATCTCTCAGCTCGTTTTGGAATCTCTCTGCCACTGAAGCTTATTTCATTTCCTTTCACATTCCCCTTTTGGTCAAGAAGATGTTCTCCGTCCCACGATGCCGGGTCTACATTCCTCCCCGGGAGTCATATTCCACGTTGGCAGGGAGATTCACTCCCCTGGGTGTCTGATCCCACGTAGGGGGGAGGGCAGTGATTTCACCTTTCAAGTTGGCTTAGCCAGAGAGAGAGGGCCACATCTGAGCAACAAAGAGGCATTCAGGAGGAGACTCTTAGGCACAAATATAGGGAGGCCTAGCCTCTCCTTTGCAGCAACCGTCTTCCCAAGGGTAAAACTTATGGTAGAGGGCTCAACCCATCAAACCACCAGTCCCCTATGTCTGTGGTCATGTTAGCAACCATGGAGGTGGGGTAGGCGAATACCCCTGCATTCTCCACAGGCTCCTCAAGGGGGCACTACATCTTTTTTTTTTTCCTTGTTTTTCTTTCTTTTTTTTTTTTTTAACTTTCCCTTCTTTTTTAAATCAACTGTATGAAAAAAAAAAGTTAAAAAGAAAACAAACATACAATAAAAGAACATTTCAAAGAGACCATAACAAGGGGGTAAGAAAAAGACAACTAACCTAAGATAACTGCTTAACTTCCAACATGTTCCTACTTTACCCCAAGAAAGTTACATAATATAGCAACATTTCAGTGAACTTGTTCCTACTATATCCATCAGAAATTAACAGACCATAGTCATTTCTGGGCATCCCCAGAACGTTAGCTTATCTGTTCTTCTTGGATTATTGTTCCTCCTTCCTTAATTGCTCTCTACTGCTAGTTCCCCTACATTCTACATTATAAACCATTTGTTTTACATTTTTCAAAGTTCACATTAGTGGTAGCATATAATATTTCTCTTTTTGTGCCTGGCTGATTTCGCTCAGCATTATGTCTTCAAGGTTCATCCATGTTGTCATATGTTTCACCAGATCGTTCCTTCTTACTGCCGCGTAGTATTCCATCATGTGTATATACCACATTTTATTTATCCACTCATCTGTTGAAGGACATTTGGGTTGTTTCCATCTCTTGGCAATTGTGAATAATGCTGCTATGAACATTGGCGTGTAGATATCTGTTCGTGTCACTGCTTTCCGATCTTCCGGGTATATACCGAGAAGTGCAATCGCTGGATCGAATGGTAGCTCTATATCTAGTTTTCTAAGGAACTGCCAGACTGACTTCCAGAGTGGCTGAACCATTATACAGTCCCACCAACAATGAATAAGAGTTCCAATTTCTCCACATCCCCTCCAGCATTTGTAGTTTCCTGTTTGTTTAATGGCAGCCATTCTAACCGGTGTTAGATGGTATCTCATTGTGGTCTTAATTTGCATCTCTCTAATAGCTAGTGAAGCTGAACATTTTTTCATGTGTTTCTTGGCCATTTATATTTCCTCTTCAGAGAACTGTCTTTTCATATCTTTTGCCCATTTTATAATTGGGCTGTCTGTACTATTGTCATTAAGTTGTAGGATTTCTTTGTATATGCAAGATATCAGTCTTTTGTCAGATACATGGTTTCCAAAAATTTTTTCCCATTGAGTTGGCTGCCTCTTTACCTTTTTGAGAAATTCCTTTGAGGTGCAGAAACTTCTAAGCTTGAGGAGTTCCCATTTATCTATTTTCTCTTTTGTTGCTTGTGCTTTGGGTGTAAAGTCTAGGAAGTGGCCGCCTAATACAAGGTCTTGAAGATGTTTTCCTACATTATCTTCTAGGAGTTTTATGGTACTTTCTTTTATATTGAGATCTTTGGTCCATTTTGAGTTAATTTTTGTGTAGGGGGTGAGGTAGGGGTCCTCTTTCATTCTTTTGGATATGGATATCCAACTCTCCCAGCCCCATTTGTTGAAAAGACCATTATGGTTCAGTTCAGTGACTTTGGGGGCCTTATCAAAGATCAGTCGGCCATAGATCTGAGGGTCTATCTCTGAATTCTCAATTCTATTCCATTGATCTATATGTCTATCTTTGTGCCAGTACCATGCTGTTTTGGCAACTGTGGCTTTATAATAAGCTTCAAAGTCAGGGAGTGTAAGTCCTCCCACTTCGTTTTTCTTTTTTAGAGTGTCTTTAGCAATTCGAGGCATCTTCCCTTTCCAAATAAATTTGATAACTAGCTTTTCCAAGTCTGCAAAGTAGGTTGTTGGAATTTTGATTGGGATTGCATTGAATCTGTAGATGAGTTTGGGTAGAATTGACATCTTAATGACATTTAGCCTTCCTATCCATGAACATGGAATATTTTTCCATCTTTTAAGGTCCCCTTCTATTTCTTTTAGTAGAGTTATGTAGTTTTCTTTGTATAGGTCTTTTACATCTTTGGTTAAGTTTATTCCTAGGTACTTGATTTTTTTAGTTGCTGTTGAAAATGGTATCTTTTTCTTGAGTGTCTCTTCAGTTTGTTCATTTCTAGCATATAGAAACATTACTGACTTATGTGCATTAATCTTGTATCCCGCTACTTTGCTAAATTTGTTTATTACCTCTAGTAGGTGTATCGTCGATTTCTCAGGGTTTTCTAGATATAAGATCATATCATCTGCAAACAATGACAGTTTTACTTCTTCTTTTCCAATTTGGATGCCTTTTCTTTCTTTGTCTTGCCGGATTGCCCTGGCTAGCACTTCCAGCACAATGTTGAATAACAGTGGTGAGAGCGGGCATCCTTGTCTTGTTTCTGATCTTAGAGGGAAGGCTTTCAGTCTCTCACCATTGAGTACTATGCTGGCTGTGGGTTTTTCATATATGCTCTTTATCATGTTGAGGAAGTTTCCTTCAATTCCTACCTTTTGAAGTGTTTTTATCAAAAAGGGATGTTGGATTTTGTCAAATGCTTTTTCAGCATCTATTGAGATGATCAATTGATTTTTCCCTTTCGAGTTTTTAATGTGTCGTAATACATTGATGGTTTTTCTTATGTTGAACCATCCTTGCATGCCCGGAATGAACCCCACTTGGTCATGGTGTATGATTTTTTTAATGTGTCTTTGGATTCGATTTGCAAGTATTTTGTTGAGGATTTTTGCATCTATATTCATTAGGGAGATTGGCCGGTAGTTTTCCTTTTTTGTAGCATCTTTGCCTGGTTTTGGTATTAGATTGATGTTAGCTTCATAAAATGAGTTAGGTAGTGTTCCATTTTCTTCAATGTTTTGAAAGAGTTTGAGTAAGATTGGTGTCAGTTCTTTCTGGAAAGTTTGGTAGAATTCCCCTGTGAAGCCATCTGGTCCTGGGCATTTATTTGTGGGAAGATTTTTGATGACTGATTGGATCTCTTTGCTTGTGATGGGTTGGTTGAGGTCTTCTATTTCTTCTCTGGTCAGTCTAGGTTGTTCATATGTTTCCAGGAAATTGTCCATTTCTTCTACATTATCCAGTTTGTTGCCATACAGTTGTTCATAATATCCTCTTATAATTTTTTTAATTTCTTCTGGATCTGCAGTTACGTCACCTTTTTCATTCATTATTTTGTTTATATGGGTCTTCTCTCTTTTTGATTTTGTCAGTCTAGCTAGGGGCTTGTCAATCTTGTTGATCTTCTCAAAGAACCAACTTTTGGTGATATTTATCCTCTCTATTGTTTTTTTGTTCTCTATGTCATTTATTTCTGCTTTAATCCTTGTTATTTCTTTTCTTCTACTTGGTTTAGGATTGGTTTGCTGTTCATTTTCTAGCTTCTTCAGTTGATCCATTAGTTCTTTGATTTTGGCTCTTTCTTCCTTTTTAATATATGCGTTTAGTGCTATAAATTTCCCCCTTAGCACTGCTTTTGCTGCATCCCATAGGTTTTGGTATGTTGTGTTCTCATTTTCATTCGTCTCTATATATTTAGCAATTTCTCTTGCTATTTCTTCTTTAACCCACTGATTGTTTAGGAGTGTGTTGTTTACCCTCCAGGTATTTGTGAATTTTCTAAGTCTCTGATGGTTATTGACTTCTAATTGTATTCCATTGTGGTCAGAGAATGTGCTTTGAATAATTTCAATCTTTTTAAATTTATTGAGGCTTGTTTTATGTCCCAGCATATGATCTATTCTGGAGAAAGTTCCATGAGCACTAGAAAAGTATGTGTATCCTGGTGATTTGGGATGTAATGTCCTGTATATGTCTGTTAAATCTAATTCATTTATCAGATTGTTTAGGTTTTCAATTTCCTTATTGGTCTTCTGTCTGGTTGATCTATCTATAGGAGAGAGTGATGTGTTGAAGTCTCCCACAATTATTGTGGAAACATCAATTGCTTCCTTTAGTTTTTCCAGTGTTTCTCTCATGTATTTTGTGGCACCTTGATTGGGTGCATAGACATTTACGATTGTTATTTCTTCTTGCTGAATTGCCCCTTTTATTAGTATGTAGTGGCCTTCTTTGTCTCTCAAAACATCCCTGTATTTGAAGTCTATTTTATCTGAGATTAATATTGCTACACCTGCTTTCTTTTGGCTGTGGCTTGCATGAAATATTTTTTTCCATCCTTTCACTTTCAGTTTCTTTGTGTCCCTGTGTCTAAGATGAGTCTCTTGTATGCAACATATTGATGGTTCATTTTTTTTGATCCATTCTGCGAATCTGTATCTTTTAATTGGGGAGTTTAATCCATTTACATTCAACGTTAGAACCGTGAAGGCATTTCTTGAATCGGCCATCTTATCCTTTGGTTTATGTTTGCCATATTTTTCCCTCTCTCTATTAATATCCTTTATTGTACCCATACCGAATCTCTTTAGTACTGAACCTTTCTCCAAGTCTCTCTGTCCTGTCTTTGTTTCTCTGTCTGTAGGGCTCCCTTTAGTATCTCCGGTAGGGCAGGTCTCTTGTTAGCAAATTCTCTCAGCATTTGTTTGTCTGTGAAAAATTTAAGCTCTCCCTCAAATTTGAAGGAGAGCTTTGCTGGATAAAGTATTCTTGGCTGGAAATTTTTCTCACTCAGAATTTTAAATATATCGTGCCACTGCCTTCTCGCCTCCATGGTGGCTGCTGAGTAGTCACTACTTAGTCTTATGCTGTTTCCTTTGTATGTGGTGAATTGCTTTTCTCTTGCTGCTTTCAGAACTTGCTCCTTCTCTTCTGTGTTTGACAGTGTGATCAGTATATGTCTCGGAGTGGGTTTATTTGGATTTATTCTATTTGGAGTTTGCTGAGCATTTATGATTTGTGTATTTATGTTGTTTTGAAGATTTGGGAAGTTTTCCCCAACAATTTCTTTGAATACTCTTCCTAGACCTTTACCCTTTTCTTCCCCTTCTGGGACACCAATGAGTCTTATATTTGGACGTTTCATATTATCTATCATATCCCTGAGGTCCATTTCGATTTTTTCAATTTTTTTCCCCATTCTTTCTTTTATGCTTTCATTTTCCATTCTGTCATTTTCCAGGTCACTGATTCGTTGTTCAACTTCCTCTAGTCTTGTACTATGAGTGTCCAGAATCTTTTTAATTTGGTTAACAGTTTCTTTAATTTCCATAAGATCATCCATTTTTTTATTTAGTCTTGCAATGTCTTCTTTATGCTCTTCTAGAGTCTTCTTGATTTCCTTCATATCCCGTACTATGGTCTCATTGTTCATCTTTAGTTCTTTGAGTAGCTGCTCTAGGTGCTGTGTCTCTTCTGGTCTTTTGATTTGGGTGCTTGGGCTTGGGTTATACATATCGTCTGGTTTTTTCATATGCTTTATAATTTTCTGTTGTTTTTGGCCTCGTGGCATTTGCTGAACTTGATAGGGTTCTTTTAGGGTTTGTAGACCAATTGAAGTCCTTATCTCTAATTTCTCAGATCTACAGCTTCGTGGAGTACACTTTCTCTAACTAACCAGCAGGTGGCGTCCACGAGCCACCTGTTCTCCACAAGCCAGTTCTCCCGTGCTTAGCCTTTTTTTTGGTGAGTGGGGGAGTGAGTCTTGTGGGGCCCAATTGGTGTACCAAGCTTGCGTGTGTAGTTGGTGTTGCCTGCCCTGTATATGGGGCGTGTTTCTGGGCAGTCGGGTAGGGGGGGTGGCCCTAACAATCAAATCTCCCTGATGATCCTAGAGTTTTAAAGCTGCTGCAATAGTCTAATCCTTCAGTTCAGTCCTGCCACAGTTTGTCTCTGCCACTGACCCACAAGTCTTTGGTATTGGCGTATGGCTCCTGAGACTTGCAAGTGGGCCCCTCTTCCAGGCCGTGCACCCCGGGTCCTCTGTTGAGGGATGACTGTGCTATGTCACAGGTGAGTGCCGTCCCCTCAGGGCAGTTCTGGGCTGCTGGGCTGTGTAGGGAGGCTCCCAGTCTGCTGAAATGATGGCTGAATGGGGCTTTGTTAATTCACACTGCTCCACCTTCCCAGCTCTGGGACAATCAGCTGAGGTTGCAGGGAAGGCTAATGTCCACGCCCAGTTTTGTGGTGTGTGCCTGTTATTTGAAGCACTTCCGTCACACTGGGTTGTCTGGGGCAGCTCTGGGCTATGGGGCTGGCGATGGGCAGGAGTGTTTCCTGTCCACCAGGATGGTGGCTGTGAGCGGACACCCCCCTTTTCTTGGGAAGTTGTGGTGTTTAGTGAATTTTCTCAGCCACTGGATTATTGCCTTTTGTCTCAGAGCTCTCTTAGTTCTGCTCTTGACTTGACGTGCCCAAATTGCAATTCTTTGAAGCTTTCTGTATTGGGCTTCTTAGAGTAATTGTTTTAGAAAAAGAAAAAAGGATTAAAAAAAAAAAAAAAAAAAAAAAAGAAGGGCTCTCCTCAGAGATCTAATGGGTTATTGAAATGCTAATAGACAAAGCAACCAGGGCCATTAAGGAAAGGTCCACAGGGCAGAGAGATCAGCTTTTCTTCGGGATTTGCATATGCGCCTCAAGGCCTGAGCTCCGCCCTTCCCCTTTCTGTGTTCACGAGAACTCCAAAAATCCTCTGCTTTTATTTTGGAGTTTTTCGTGTTATTTTTTTTTTTCTATGCCTGTCTCCTCTCTGCTGGGCTGGCAGCTCTCAGATTCTCTGGTGTCTGGTCTCAGTCTATCTATGGTTGGAGTTTGAATCAGTAGAATGAGTTTCCGAGAAGGGCTACCACTGCAGTTCTCCCTTCTCCTTCCCGGAGCTGGCAGCCCCTCCTCCCCCGGGACTGAGCTTGGCAGGGAGGGGCGCGGGTCCCCTGGCCGCAAAAACTTACAGATTTCGCTGATCTCAGGAGTTCCACGTTTTCATGAGTGTTGTATGAAGTATGCCCAAAGACAGATTGCTCTGTGGTGTCCAGTCCACGCAGTTCCTGGCTTTTTACCTACTTTCCTGGAGGAGTAACTAAAACTTACAGCTCACCAGTCTGCCATCTTGCCCCGCCTCCTAGGCACCCACTTTTTAAAGTAAGCCACATATAACTGAGGTCCCCATAACTTTTCCTAGAGGTATTAAACTGACCTTGGTGCCCTTGATTTTTAAGCCCCCAAGTCTATTTATAAGTGAAGGGCTGGGAAGGGAAGGTAGAATCTTCGGAATATTAGTCAATAGGGAGGACTTGCTGAGGGGGAAGGTTTTTCATTCCCCACAAAACTAAATAAAGAGGGCTCCAAGTGTCATCCTTGTGAAAATTGGGGATGCTTTCCAAGAAGGGAGATCCACCATTCCCCTGTGATAATAGTGGAATGGAGGAATGTACAGAAGAGCTCATGGGAGGGTTTGGTATGTCCCAGGAATTTGGGACATTTGAGAACATAGAACCTGGTGTCTATTAGTCTGGACATTTTGGCAGACAGGAAACTTAATGGAGCGATTCATGCCAACAGGAAAAGAGGGCCAATGATACAGTGACTCTAGGAAGAAAAGCACATTTTTCCTGTTCCATTCATCCAGGACTTTGGAAGGTGCAGAAGGCTCTGCAGGAAAGAATATGGAGCTTAGGGGAAGAACAGAGACCCAGGGCTGCCCAAGCAGTAGCCAAATCACAAGAGAGGTCATTCTGCCGGGAGAAGTGGCCAGGGCATGGACAGCTGGTGGGTCTGAGGTGGGACGCAGCTGCCGCTCTCTGAGGAGCCCCTCAGGGCTGGAGGGGGCCAAGGTGAAGCTGAGAAAACTGCCCCAAGAAAACTGCATGCATAGAGGCTTCCAGTAGCACATGATTCAGTTCAAATCGGAGCGATGCTGAGGGATATCTGCCCACTCCTGTCAGATGAATGGTTTCTGAAAATCTATGCATCCTCTTCCCTTCCCTGCCCTCCATACGGTGAGGTATGGAGAGGGTTATGCAGAACAAAATCAAGTCTTCCTCCTGCATCCAAGCCACTGGAGCTGGCCTTCAAGTCGGCTGAGTTGTGGTGAGGTGGCAGGTGGGAGAGGAAGAGCTTTATAATGCATGTGAGATTGAAGTTTTAAATTAAGTAGGATTCATTTCCGTAATCAAAGTGGATAAAATGAAGTTATGGAATCTGCTGAAGAGGTTGTTAAAAAATAGGAAAGGGGGATTTGAGAGAGCACTGCTGGGGAAAACAAAACTGTTTCATTTTTATGTTCCAAAAGCCAGTTAAAACTATGATTATTATTGTTATTGTCACTATTACACTTCACTCAAGTTCCAGTTTGAATGAACGGAATTATTCTACTTCCATTCCACTTTCCACCCCTTTTCATAGCCCCTTCCCTTCTCTCTTTAGTTCTCTTTGGAGCCTTAAAATATTTTAAACACTAGCTGATGGACTCTTTTCCCTGCAGGGGCAGGGCCTGGGGCTGTGGGCCTGCTGGCTGATCTGCTTGGGGCTCCAGCTTTTACTCCTAATCCCCAGCTTCTGTCTGGCTTGCAGCAGATGGGATCCTCTGCCAGTTGCCCTGCTTTTTGGAATAAGGCACGGTCCAAAATACATAAATAAAATGCTGGAGCAGTTTTATTTTGCAAGGAGCAAAGGGTTGGAGTTTCTGGGGGCATGAGCTTTTTTCAACGGTAAGAGCTCCTGATTTGACAATATTCTAGCTTTTATGGAGAGATTAGATGGCTAAAGTGGATAAGGAAAGAAAGATAGGCCTAAGGTACACAGCCACTTGAGATGCAACTGCAAAGCTACGGTGAGCCGTTCATTTGCTCTCATGCTTCAACCTGAGTTACTCGGCTCACCTGCATGTGACAAACCCCATGCCAGGCTCTGAAAACTGTGGGGTGTCTCTGCTGGAAACCAATATAATACACAGAATATGACTTGTTCCAAGCCTTGGTTTTGCAAGGGATTTTGAAGTCACCCACCTCTATTAGGGAAATTGGTGAATACTCAGGTTTGCCACCCAGGTAATTGGTTTCTTTATGACTAGTCATTTTTTTTTTTTTTTCTGATTAGAAAAGTGGTACTTGTTACTGAATATGATTTGGAAAATATGACAGCTTACAAAGTGTAAAGCTCTTCATTCATGTTGCAAGGTTGCTTTCCAGAAAGTTTGTTCTAATTTACACCATAACCAGCAACATAGGAGTGCCCCTCTTAAAGTCTTCTTGCAATCAGTGAGTATTGTCATTAAAAGAAAAATCAAAGGTTACCAATTTGTTAGGTGAGAAAATAACTTATTTCACGTTCCATTTGCTTGCTTCCTAATGAGAGTGAGCATTTTGTTTATTGACCAGTTGTAATTTGTTTTCTCAGCATCGTCTTTCCATGTCCTATGTCTGTTTAAAATTGGGTGTTAGTATTTTTCATATTTAAGATTAAGAGCTTTGTGTATATTATGATTATTAAATCAGTGACTCATGATTAATGCCAACATTTCTCAATCTTTTATTGGCCTTAAATTTTGTATGTATATAATCTTTCTGCCACATGGAACCTAGTTTTTATATCTTCTAATTACCAGTGTTTTCCATTAAAATTGCTTCCTTTTTATGTTAAGAAAGTCCTTCCTTACTCTAAAATCAGAAGAGTATTCACCTGTAATTTTTAACTCATTTTATTATTTTAACAATTTTGTATGTAAAATGTATTTGGACTTTATTATGATTTATGGTGTGAGATAAGGATCTATCTTTACTTTAGTTCATTTTAACTATTGTTTATCCATTCCTTTATTACCGCTTAATGAAAAGCCACTTGTATAATTTTGTTCTGTTTGATATCTCTGTCTCTTCTGCCAAAATGAATATAATTATTTTAGCTTCATGCTATATTTTAGTATCTGGCAGTACAAGTCCCTCCTCATTCTTACTTTAAGATGTTCCATGGCTATTTTCACCCATTTATTCTGCCAGATGAATTACTGAATCATGTTGCCAAGTTAAAAAAATCCTGTTGGAATTTGGATAGGAAGTACATTATAGTTTACATTACATATTAAATTGGTAAAAACTAGCATTATAGAATATGGTATATTTCTTAATGTATTCAATGTTTATATTTGTTTGTAAAGCTTTGCATTTTAAAATAATGATAATAACAATAATAGAGAATAATTGAGAATTTAATACATGCTAGGCATTGGGGTCTTTAAATTCAGTATTTCCTTTCATCCCCCTGATTTACCCAAAATTATTCAGATAGTGAATGGCAGAGTTGGGGTACCCACCTAAAGTGTTCTGATTCTGAAATAATATATCCTTACTTTTAAGGCTCCTGAAAGCTGTCTACTATGGTTTAAAGCTGCAGGGAACCAGTCTGTGAACATATTAATTTTTTTATGTTAATAACTTATTTTGGTATTACTTTCTCTTTGGGTAAAAATAAAAGGTCAGAGTAGGGCTGACTTTGCTTGGAATTTAATGAATACTGATTTGAAGAGTCAAGATTTTCTTCACCTCAGGCAGGTTTTTATCTAGTGTGATGGTTCTCAACCCTGGTTGTACATCAGAATTGATGGGGGAGCTTAAAAAAAAAAAAAAAGAAATTTTCTAACCCTATGAGAATAATTAAACCAGAAACCCTAGGGATGAGATCAGGAAATTGAACTTTTAAAGTAAGCTGCCCAGTCTCCCCAGCCAAGGGTTGAAACCCAATGATAAAGTAAATCTTTTTATTATTTCTGTTTCTATTGTTTCGATTTTCCTATGGAGTCCCCCAGAATTCTCCTTTAGAATATCTTTTCTCTGACTTTCATGTCTGTTGTATTCCATCCTAAGTTTTATCATTGTATATATTTTCTTTTCTCTCTGAAGGTGGACTCAACAGTTGGGAAAATTAAACAGGGCACCCACTAGCTAGAAGGAAAGAAAGAGGTGGAGTCTTAGAAATAAAAGCAAATAAGATCAGAACATCTGCTGTCTTGAACCACAGGGTCCTCATCCGGATCAGAGAATTATCCTCTCCATCACTCCCTTCCCCTCTGCACCCACCTCACAACAGCATCTATTTATATTAATAACATTTTAGAAAGCAATACTTGCCCATTGACTCTGGGAGTCTGATGCCAAGACTGTATTCCCAACATGTGCTGAACAGTCTCCTGTTTGTTAGATTTTCCACTCTGTCGAGTACTAGAAACATAATCTCTCATTGACGTATGTCCTGTGAGGCCAGGGAAGTTGTGGATGCAGGTAAAGGTGTGTATTAGTTAGGGTTCTCTAGGGAAACAGAATCAATGAGAGGTGTCTCTGATTATCAAATTGTAAAAGTGACTCACACAACTGTGGGTATGCATGAGTCCAAATTCTGTAGAGCCGTCAACAAACTGTCAACTCCAAGAAAGATGTCCGATGAACTCCTCAGGAAACGAACCGGCAACTTCGACGAACTCCTCAGGAAATGCTTCACTGAGCAGCCGAAGAAGAAGTGAAGGTCCTCTATCTGTCTTGCTTCTAAGTCTTCAACTGATTAATTGGATCAAATCCAGCCAATTGCATTCCCTCATTGTGGAAGGCACACCCTTTGGTAAGTCATCAGTCACAGCTGCAGTCAATTGACTGATGATCCAATAAACCAGCCTGTTGGTTTATCAACCAGCCTCAAACGTCCTCACAGCAATTGTTAGGCCAGTGTTTGCTTGACCAGACAGCTGGGTCACCTGGCCAAGTTGACACATGAACCTAACCATAAGAAGGTGCGCATAGGGTGTGACTCAGAGCAGGTGTTTATCAAAAGTGCCCTTCCTCCCCTCCGTCAGGGCTTAAATCAGGATGCACTCGGGACTCAGCTGGGAAAGCCGGGGTCTACTGTCCTGTTGGAATGGCCTTTACTCTCTCTAGCTTTCTCCTGCTGGGTTGACTCTGCCCATCCTAATGTCTTATGAGCCATTTGGCCACCAGTCCCCTGCTTCTTGCTCTCTGCCTCTGAACTTGCTGGCAGCCTCGGGTCCTGTTCCCTCACCAGCTTTTCTGCTGCTTATAGTTTCCTTTTTGTTTTGCCAAGTGATTTAATAAAACTGGAATTTCCAGTTAGGATATTTTGGATCTGGGACTCATCTCCTCCAACCTTTTGTCTGTTTGTAGTCTTGCACTTTCTAAGACATCTATTTAAATAAAAGCTTGAGGAAAATATAGTGTGGGTTTGCAATAAAGCCACAGAGCCAGCATTTGTTTACCCAGGAATAACATTAAGAGTCAAGACCCAGTTTGTTCCAGGTAGTGACAATTCACAGAATGGCTCCTGCGCACACTGTGCTATTTGTAGGCTACAAATAGGGGGCAGGGGTTGCACCCATGGAATGCCAGTTATTTGCCTAGCACTTTCTAAAGAGTAGACCTCATTTGTTCTTTTTTTTTTTTTTTTTTTTTTTTTTTTTTTTAATCATCATTTTATTGAGATATATTCACATACCACGCAGTCATACAAAACAAATTGTACTTTCGATTGTTTACAGTACCATTACATAGTTGTACATTCATCACCTAAATCAATCCCTGACACCTTCATTAGCACACACACAAAAATAACAAGAATAATAATTAGAGTGAAAAAGAGCAATTGAAGTAAAAAAGAACACTAGGTACCTTTGTCTGTTTGTTTGCTTCCCCTACTTTTCTACACATCGATCCATAAACTAGACAAAGTGGAGTTTGGTCCTTATGGCATTCCCAATCCCACTGTCACCCCTCATAAGCTACATTTTTATACAACTGTCTTCGAGATTCATGGGTTCTGGGTTGTAGTTTAATAGTTTCAGGTATCCACCACCAGCTACCCCAATTCTTTAGAACCTAAAAAAGGTTGTCTAAAGTGTGCGTAAGAGTGCCCACCAGAGTGATCTCTCGGCTCGTTTTGGAATCTCTCTGCCACTGAAGCTTATTTCATTTCCTTTCACATCCCCCTTTTGGTCAAGAAGATGCTCTCCATCCCACGACGCCGGGTCTACATTCCTCCCCGGGAGTCATATTCCACGTTGCCAGGGAGATTCACTTCCCTGGGTGTCTGATCCCACGTAGGGGGGAGGGCAGTGATTTCACCTTTCAAGTTGGCTTAGCCAGAGAGAGAGGGCCACATCTGAGCAACAAAGAGGCATTCAGGAGGAGACTCTTAGGCACAAATACAGGGAGGCCTAGCCTCTCCTTTGCAGCAACCGTCTTCCCAAGGGTAAAACTTATGGTAGAGGGCTCAACCCATCAAACCACCAGTCCCCTATGTCTGTGGTCATGTTAGCAACCATGGAGGTGGGGTAGGCGAATACCCCTGCATTCTCCACAGGCTCCTCAAGGGGGCACTACATCGTTTTTTTGTTTTTTTGTTTTTTTTTTTTCCTTGTTTGTCTTTTTTCTTTTTTTTTTTTTTTTTAACTTTCCCTTCTTTTTTCAAATCAACTGTATGAAAAAAAAAAAGTTAAAAAGAAAACAAACATACAATAAAAGAACATTTCAAAGAGACCATAGCAAGGGAGTAAGAAAAAGACAACTAACCTAAGATAACTGCTTAACTTCCAACATGTTCCTACTTTACCCCAAGAAAGTTACATACTATAGCAACCTTTCAGTGAACTTGTTCCTACTACATCCATCAGAAATTAACAGACCATAGTCATTTCTGGGCATCCCCAGAACGTTAAATAGCTTATCTGTTCTTCTTGGATTATTGTTCCCCCTTCCTTAATTGCTCTCTACTGCTAGTTCCCCTACATTCTACATTATAAACCATTTGTTTTACATTTTTCAAAGTTCACATTAGTGGTAGCATATAATATTTCTCTTTTTGTGCCTGGCTTATTTCGCTCAGCATTATGTCTTCAAGGTTCATCCATGTTGTCATATGTTTCACCTGCTCGTTCCTTCTTACTGCCGCGTAGTATACCACATTTTATTTATCCACTCATCTGTTGATGGACATTTGGGTTGTTTCCATCTCTTGGCAATTGTGAATAATGCTGCTATGAACATTGGCGTGCAGATATCTGTTCGTGTCACTGCTTTCCGATCTTCCGGGTATATCCCGAGAAGTGCAATCGCTGGATCGAATGGTAGCTCTATCTCTAGTTTTCTAAGGAACTGCCAGACTGACTTCCAGAGTGGCTGAACCATTATACAGTCCCACCAACAATGAATAAGAGTTCCAATTTCTCCACATCCCCTCCAGCATTTGTAGTTTCCTGTTTGTTTAATGGCAGCCATTCTAACCGGTGTTAGATGGTATCTCATTGTGGTCTTAATTTGCATCTCTCTAATAGCTAGTGAAGCTGAACATTTTTTCATGTGTTTCTTGGCCATTTGTATTTCCTCTTCAGAGAACTGTCTTTTCATATCTTTTGCCCATTTTATAATTGGGCTGTCTGTACTATTGTCATTGAGTTGTAGGATTTCTTTGTATATGCAAGATATCAGTCTTTTGTCAGATACATGGTTTCCAAAAATTTTTTCCCATTGAGTTGGCTGCCTCTTTACCTTTTTGAGAAATTCCTTTGAGGTGCAGAAACTTCTAAGCTTGAGGAGTTCCCATTTATCTATTTTCTCTTTTGTTGCTTGTGCTTTGGGTGTAAAGTCTAGGAAGTGGCCTCCTAATACAAGGTCTTGAAGATGTTTTCCTACATTATCTTCTAGGAGTTTAATGGTACTTTCTTTTATATTGAGATCTTTGGTCCATTTTGAGTTAATTTTGTGTAGGGGGTGAGGTAGGGGTCCTCTTTCATTCTTTTGGATATGGATATCCAACTCTCCCAGCCCCATTTGTTGAAAAGACCATTATGGCTCAGTTCGGTGACTTTGGGGGCCTTATCAAAGATCAGTCGGCCATAGATCTGAGGGTCTATCTCTGAATTCTCAATTCGATTCCATTGATCTATATGTCTATCTTTGTGCCAGTACCATGCTGTTTTGGCAACTGTGGCTTTATAATAAGCTTCAAAGTCAGGGAGTGTGAGTCCTCCCACTTCGTTTTTCTTTTTTAGAGTGTCTTTAGCAATTCGAGGCATCTTCCCTTTCCAAATAAATTTGATAACTAGCTTTTCCAAGTCTGCAAAGTAGGTTGTTGGAATTTTGATTGGGATTGCATTGAATCTGTAGATGAGTTTGGGTAGAATTGACATCTTAATGACATTTAGCCTTCCTATCCATGAACATGGAATATTTTTCCATCTTTTAAGGTCCCCTTCTATTTCTTTTAGTAGAGTTATGTAGTTTTCTTTGTATAGGTCTTTTACATCTTTGGTTAAGTTTATTCCTAGGTACTTGATTTTTTTAGTTGCTATTGAAAATGGTATCTTTTTCTTGAGTGTCTCTTCAGTTTGTTCATTTCTAGCATATAGAAACATTACTGACTTATGTGCATTAATCTTGTATCCCGCTACTATGCTAAATTTGTTTATTAGCTCTAGTAGGTGTATCGTTGATTTCTCAGGGTTTTCTAGATATAAGATCATATCATCTGCAAACAATGACAGTTTTACTTCTTCTTTTCCAATTTGGATGCCTTTTATTTCTTTGTCTTGCCGGATTGCCCTGGCTAGCACTTCCAGCACAATGTTGAATAACAGTGGTGACAGCGGGCATCCTTGTCTTGTTCCTGATCTTAGAGGGAGGGCTTTCAGTCTCTCACCATTGAGTACTATGCTGGCTGTGGGTTTTTCATATATGCTCTTTATCATGTTGAGGAAGTTTCCTTCAATTCCTACCTTTTGAAGTGTTTTTATCAAAAACGGATGTTGGATTTTGTCAAATGCTTTTTCAGCATCTATTGAGATGATCAATTGATTTTTCCCTTTCGAGTTTTTAATGTGTTGTAATACATTGATTGTTTTTCTTATGTTGAACCATCCTTGCATGCCTGGAATGAACCCCACTTGGTCATGGTGTATGATTTTTTTAATGTGTCTTTGGATTCGATTTGCAAGTATTTTGTTGAGGATTTTTGCATCTATATTCATTAGGGAGATTGGCCGGTAGTTTTCCTTTTTTGTAGCATCTTTGCCTGGTTTTGGTATTAGATTGATGTTAGCTTCATAAAATGAATTAGGTAGTGTTCCATTTTTTTCAATGTTTTGAAAGAGTTTGAGTAAGATTGGTGTCAGTTCTTTCTGGAAAGTTTGGTAGAATTCCCCTGTGAAGCCATCTGGCCCTGGGCATTTATTTGTGGGAAGATTTTTGATGACTGATTGGATCTCTTTGCTTGTGATGGGTTGGTTGAGGTCTTCTATTTCTTCTCTGGTCAGTCTAGGTTGTTCATATGTTTCCAGGAAATTGTCCATTTCTTCTACATTATCCAGTTTGTTGCCATACAGTTGTTCATAATATCCTCTTATAATTTTTTTAATTTCTTCAGGATCTGCAGTTATGTCACCTTTTTCATTCATTATTTTGTTTATATGGGTCTTCTCTCTTTTTGATTTTGTCAGTCTAGCTAGGGGCTTGTCAATCTTGTTGATCTTCTCAAAGAACCAACTTTTGGTGATATTTATCCATTCTATTGTTTTTTTGTTCTCTATGTCATTTATTTCTGCTTTAATCCTTGTTATTTCTTTTCTTGTACTTGGTTTAGGATTGGTTTGCTGTTCATTTTCTAGCTTCTTCAGTTGATCCATTAGTTCTTGATTTTGGCTCTTTCTTCCTTTTTAATATATGCGTTTAGTGCTATAAATTTCCCCCTTAGCACTGCTTTTGCTGCATCCCATAGGTTTTGGTATGTTGTGTTCTCATTTTCATTCGTCTCTATATATTTAGCAATTTCTCTTGCTATTTCTTCTTTAACCCACTGATTGTTTAGGAGTGTGTTGTTTAACCTCCAGGTATTTGTGAATTTTCTAAGTCTCTGATGGTTATTGACTTCTAATTGTATTCCATTGTGGTCAGAGAATGTGCTTTGAATAATTTCAATCTTTTTAAATTTATTGAGGCTTGTTTTATGTCCCAGCATATGATCTATTCTGGAGAAAGTTCCGTGAGCACTAGAAAAGTATGTGTATCCTGTTGATTTGGGATGTAATGTCCTGTAGATGTCTGTTAAATCTAATTCATTTATCAGATTGTTTAGGTTTTCAATTTCCTTATTGGTCTTCTGTCTGGTTGATCTATCTATAGGAGAGAGTGATGTGTTGAAGTCTCCCACAATAATTGTGGGAGACTTCAATTGCTTCCTTTAGTTTTGCCAATGTTTCTCTCATGTATTTTGTGGCACCTTGATTGGGTGCATAGACATTTACGATTGTTATTTCTTCTTGCTGAATTGCCCCTTTTATTAGTATGTAGTGGCCTTCTTTGTCTCTCAAAACATCCCTGCATTTGAAGTCTATTTTATCTGAGATTAATATTGCTACACCTGCTTTCTTTTGGCTGTAGCTTGCATGAAATATTTTTTTCCATCCTTTCACTTTCAGTTTCTTTGTGTCCCTGTGTCTAAGATGAGTCTCTTGTATGCAACATATTGATGGTTCATTTTTTTGATCCATTCTGCGAATCTATATCTTTTAATTGGGGAGTTTAATCCATTTACATTCAACGTTAAAACCGTGAAGGCATTTCTTGAATCGGCCATCTTATCCTTTGGATTATGTTTGCCATATTTTTCCCTCTCTCTATTAATATCCTTTATTGTACCCATACCGAATCTCTTTAGTACTGAACCTTTCTCCAAGTCTCTCTGTCCTGTCTTTGTTTCTCTGTCTGTAGGGCTCCCTTTAGTATCTCCAGTAGGGCAGGTCTCTTGTTAGCAAATTCTCTCAGCATTTCTTTGTCTGTGAAAAATTTAAGCTCTCCCTCAAATTTGAAGGAGAGCTTAGCTGGATAAAGTATTCTTGGCTGGAAATTCCTCTCACTCAGAATTTTAAATATATCGTGCCACTGCCTTCTCGCCTCCATGGTGGCTGCTGAGTAGTCACTACTTAGTCTTATGCTGTTTCCTTTGTATGTGGTGAATTGCTTTTCTCTTGCTGCTTTCAGAACTTGCTCCTTCTCTTCTATGTTTGACAGTGTGATCAGTATATGTCTCGGAGTGGGTTTTTTTGGATTTATTCTATTTGGAGTTCGCTGAGCATTTATGATTTGTGTATTTATGTTGTTTAGAAGATTTGGGAAGTTTTCCCCAACAATTTCTTTGAATACTCTTCCTAGACCTTTACCCTTTTCTTCCCCTTCTGGGACACCAATGAGTCTTATATTCGGACGTTTCATATTATCTATCATATCCCTGAGGTCCATTTCGAGTTTTTCAATTTTTTTTCCCCATTCTTTCTTTTATGTTTTCATTTTCCATTCTGTCATCTTCCAGGTCACTGATTCGTTGTTCAACTTCCTCTAGTCTTGTACTATGAGTGTCCAGAATCTTTTTAATTTGGTCAACAGTTTCTTTAATTTCCATAAGATCATCCATTTTTTTATTTAGTCTTGCAATGTCTTCTTTATGCTCTTCTAGGGTCTTCTTGATTTCCTTCATATCCCGTACTAGGGTCTCATTGTTCATCTTTAGTTCTTTGAGTAGCTGCTCTAGGTGTGTCTCTTCTGGTCTTTTGATTTGGGTGCTTGGGCTTGGGTTATCCATATCGTCTGGTTTTTTCATATGCTTTATAATTTTCTGTTGTTTTTGGCCTCGTGGCATTTGCTGACCTTGATAGGGTTCTTTTAGGGTTTGTAGACCAGTTGAAGTCCTTATCTCTAATTTAGCAGATCTACAGCTTCGTGGAGTACACTTTCTCTAACTAACCAGCAGGTGGCGTCCACGAGCCACCTGTTCTCCACAAGCCAGATCTCCCCTGCTTAGCCTTTTTGGTGAGTGGGGGAGTGAGTGTTGTGGGGCCCAATTGGTGTCCCAAGCTTGCGTGTGTAGTTGGTGTTGCCTGCCCTGTACGTGGGGCGTGTTTCTGGGCAGTCGGGGAGGGGGGGTGGCCCTAACAATCAAATCTCCCTGATGATCCTAGAGTTTTAAAGCTACTGCAATAGTCTAATCCTTCAGTTCAGTCCTGCCACAGTTTGTCTCTGCCACTGACCCACAAGTCTTTGGTATTGGCGTATGGCTCCTGAGACTTGCAAGTGGGCCCCTCTTCCAGGCTGTGCACCCCGGGTCCTCTGTTGAGGGATGACTGTGCTATGTCGCAGGTGAGTGCCGTCCCCCAGGGCAGTTCTGGGCTGCTGGGCTGTGTTGGGAGGCTCCCAGTCTGCTCAAATGATGGCTGAATGGGGCTCTGTTAATTCACACTGCTCCCCCTTCCCAGCTCTGGGACATTCAGCTGAGGTTGCAGGGAAGGCTAATGTCCACGCCCAGTTTTGTGGTGTGTGCCTGTTATTTGAAGCACTTCCGTCACACTGGGTTGTCTGGGGCAGCTCTGGGCTATGGGGCTGGCGATGGGCAGGAGTGTTTCCTGTCCACCAGGATGGTGGCTGTGAGCGGACACCCCCCTTTTCTTGGGAAGTTGTGTTGTTTAGTGAATTTTCTCAGCCACTGGATTATTGCCTTTTGTCTCAGAGCTCTCTTAGTTCTGCTCTTGACTTGACGTGCCCAAATTTCAATCTTTGAAGCTTTCTGTATTGAGCTTCTTAGAGTAATTGTTTTAGAAAAAGCAAAAAGGATTTAAAAAAAAAAAAAAAAAAAAAAAAAAACGGCCCTCCTCAGAGATCTAATGGGTTATTGAAATGCTAATAGACAAAGCAACCAGGGCCATTAAGGAAAAGTGCCCAGGGCAGAGAGATCAGCCTTGCTTCGGGATTTGCATATGCGCCTCAAGGCCTGATCTCCGCCCTTCCCCTTTCTGTGTTCACCAGAACTCCAAAAATCCTCTGCTTTTATTTTGGAGTTTTTCGTGTTGTTTTTTTTTCTATGTCTGTCTCCTCTCTGCTGGGCTGGCTGCTCTCAGAGTCTCTGGTGTCTGGCCTCAGTCTATCTATGGTTGGAGTTTGAATCAGTAGAATGAGTTTCCGGTAAGAGCAGCCACTGCAATTCTCCCTTCTCCTTCCTGGAGCTGACAGCCCCTCCTCCCCCGGGATTGAGCCTGGCAGGGAGGGGCGCGGGTCCCCTGGCCGCAAAAACTTACAGATTTCGCTGATCTCAGCAGTTCCACGTTTTCATGAGTGTTGTATGAAGTATGCCCAAAGACAGATTGCTCTGTGGTGTCCAGTCCACGCAGTTCCTGGCTTTTTACCTACTTTCCTGGAGGAGTAACTAAAACATACAGCTCACCAGTCTGCCATCTTGCCCCGCCTCCTTTTGTCCTTTTTTAAAGGAGACGTTTGGCTGTGATTTCAGGTCTCAAACACATACTATTGAAATGGAGAGAGAGGAAGAGAAGGATTGTATGCCGAAAGAGAGAAAAGAGAGTTGGAACTTGAAAGAAAACTGGCAGAGCTCCATGGGGAAGAAACACTCAGGTGAAAATGATTCAAGTACTTGGTGGTGTATCCTCATTTGTTCTTTACAACAAATTCAGACTCTGTGTCCAGTGCTCTTTCATCTACACTGGGCTGGTTTTTGCTGGCGGCCTCCAGAGATGGGCAAGGAGAGATGAATTGGGAACCGGTTGCATTTGGGAGTATGTTGGGAAGAACTGGATAATCAAGCTCCAGGGAAGACAGTCCTGAGCTGCAAGCACACTTGGTCTGTATCCCCTGAACTTCTGTAATTGAAACCCTTAGATGGAAATTGCCTGGGACTGTTTTCATGACTATACCTAAAGAGCACAGGGAAAATGGGGCGCATCGTGTTTCTCTAGACATCACTCCATTCCAAGGCGTTCATCTTCGCTCATTTGGGGAGGTGCTGCAAATCCCTTGCTGGGTCTCTTGTAACCTTGGTGTCCTCCTCGTTATGGGAAAATCATTCTAGGGTCAATGCCAGGTGGGCAAACCGTGTTTTGCCTCGCTGGTGCTGGATTGCCATTCTTTTCTCACCACGTCCATTAAATTATCAAAATGCTATTTAGATTTAAATGAAATCTCCCAGCCTCCAGGCCCATCTGTTCACTCTATTTATTCCCCCAGGGAAGTCACGAGTCTGTCATTTGCGATTTTACAGATTTTCATGTCCGTGGTGCCAGTGGTGTTTCCTCTGTGAGGATTCAACGCACGTCTCTCCAGGCAGGACTCTTGGGGGATTGTGAAGCCAATGGTGTCTCTTTCTTCAGGAAGAAGGGACCCTCTCCCGGGTGTTGGGGTGGCAGTAGCCAAGGCATGGGGCAGAAACACGAGTTCCTTACTTCACAAAACAGGGATTTTCAGGCCCATGGAGGGATCGAGGACTTCTTTTTATGTCATATGACAACTTTCTGCTGTCCAGAGATGTGAGAAATATTTGCTCTGGAAAGGGGAGTGAGTGAGTGAGGATATAAACACTTGCTGAGTTTCTATGTCAGACACTGTCCTCACAGCTTCACATACATTTTCGCATTTGTTGAAGAGGATCTTAAAGATCCTCTAACAAAGACCTCAGCTGACCTTTGTGTAGTCATCACTGTGCAGTCACTACAAGGAGTGAGGCTTCCCTCAAGGACGTGGAAATTTAAGATCAGAACATAAGGGAGAATGAGAGAAGAGGGTCTTTAGCCTGAGTGTGTGTGAGCATAATGGGATCGAATATATTTATGCTTTAAATATATTACTTATTCAACAGTCACAACTCTAAAGAAAGGATGTCTCTAACACTCTTTAGAGGTGTTGATCAGCCAAGTATGTTCAGAAAATGAGTTTCTCAGTAGGAGATGCTGGCAGTGACCTTCCAATACTGCCCAAGAAAGAGGGCATTCTAGCCAACAAATTTCAGGCATGAGGGTTCCTGCAGCAAGGCTGGGCCTGCTGTGGGAGTGAGGGTGGCGGGCAAGCAGATCTGGAGACCAGGGGCAGTGTGACTCATCGGCCTTTGCTCGCTCCGATTCCTGCTCCTCATGCCTTCTCCCAAATGTGGTCTGGCTTCCTTGTTGGTCAGCCTAAGGGGAGGGAAGGTGCTGGTCAAGCTAAGATGGTTATTTTGTCTTATAGGTAGACCTCTCCTTGCAAATAAGTCAAGTGACATTCTGATTGTTTTCTCAGTCTTGAACACTTAGGTTGTAGGTGTTTGTGTCTGATTTAGGGTGAGAGCCAGACTTTGGACTGGGATATTGTATTGTTTGTCTATGGCTGCTGTAACAAATTAACCTATACTTAGTGGCTTAAAATAACACAAATTTATTAAGTTATTTCTGGAGGTGAGAAGTAAGAAACAGTCTTACAGAGCTAAAATCAAGGTGTTGCAGGTTGCTTTTCTTCTGGAAGTTCTAGGGGAGAATCCGTTCCCTTGCCTTTTCCAGCTTCTAGAGGCTGCCTGCATTCCTTGGCTCCTTGCTCCTCTCTCCATCCTCCAATCCAGCAGCATGACATCTTTAATGTCTCTTTGGCTCTGACCCTCCTGCCTTCCTCTTTTACCTGTAAAATAGATATTGACTACATTGGGCCCACACCCCATCTTAAGATCTTTAACTTAATCACATCTGCAAAGTCCCTTTTGCCATGTAAGCTAATGTATTGCAGGTTTCAGGGATTGGGAGTCTTTGAGGAGGGCATTATTCTGCCTGCCACAGGTGTCCTTACTGTGTAAAGAATCCCTCTTTGGGAGATCTCTTGGAAGATGGTCAGCTGGCCACCTTAGTGACACTTGAGCTTGCTAATGGCCATACATTCATTTTTAAAGTTGATTCTCCCTACCTGGTGAGTTAAGGGGCAGGTATTGTTACTCCAAGTGAAAGTCAAGGAAACTGAGGTTCACAGAGTCTGAGTGGTTTTATGGGATCACAGAACTCATTCTAGCTGGCAGCTCTGTCTTTCCATTACACCACTATTCCTTTCCCGTTCATTTTATAACAGATAGGGAGGTTGAAATTTAAGATAAAACTATGTTAAGATAAGTCAATGGAAGACTGCAAAAAGGGGTATAATTTCCCAACCTAGTGGTGGAAAGGTAGAAAAAAACCTTACAGATGTAGATCTTTACATGGTATGCCAGCTCCCAAAGTTAACATTCCTTGGTTGTTGGCATCACTCTCCATTTAGCTTTATCATAAAACTTAATCAACAAGTCAGATTACACAGCACCCAAGAAGAAACTAGGAAAATCTCCCATTTGATTATCTTGTTCATGTATGTCAAGTGTGTCAACACACACTTTCTGAGGGCCTTTTCTTTGGTGAGTGCTATGAGGATATAGATTTATTTAATGTCTTGTTCTCAAGGAGTTTACAGTCGAGCAGCTCAGTCTGGCCCTTTGCCCCAAAGGCCACCTGGCATGGCTTTGGAATCGAAGGCCTTGGACTCAATTGCCAGCTCCATCAATCACTAGCCGTGACCCTTACCCTGCCTCAGTTTTCCGTGCTGTACAACGAGATGACTGTACTTACTTTAGAGGGTTCTTGCAAGGACTGAGTGAATGTGAAGCTTCCAGCTCTGAGATGCGTGTGTGGAAGATGCTCTTGAGATGTTTCCTTCCCTTCCTTCCCCATCCCGGGGGGCTTAGCTTCATCTTTAGAGAAAAGAGACAGGAAGTGCTTCAGGTGTAGACGAACTGGGGTGGGAGTGGTGAGAGGTGAGTTTAAGCATTTCTAGGTGATCTAATTAGTGGGCAGAGGCCAGGCTGGGCATGTATCAACTACACCCTGTGTGTAGACATCTCAGAACAGGCTCATTCTGCCGTGCTCCCTGCTTGAGTCTGCCGGGAAAGCTTTCTGTTTTCCAAACCCATATCCTTACAGCACCGTCCTGGGTGCCGATTCTTGTGTTCACGGGCAGAAAGGCTCAGTAGGTGTTGAGAAAGCAGATTTTCCACCCTGTCTTGATTTTAGGGAATGAAAGCTCTTTCTGAGGAACAAACAGCCTCTTGGATGAGAAAGCAAAGAAACACCCCAGAGGCAAAACAGCTCCAGGGGCAGCCCAGAAGTGTGTTTGTATGTGTAGGAAGCTGAGATGCCAATGCATAGGGTCTGTCGGGAGTGGGGAAGGAAGAGCCAGCGAGACATTTGGTCTACATGTTCTACTGGGCTGTCCCACACTGGCTGCCTTTAGAGGTGGGGGTTAAGGTTTTAACCCCTGCATTTTGGGGCATAGAAATTGTCCCAGGGAATCACCAGCATTTCTCTCTTAATGCTTTCCAATGGAGCAGATTCAGTTGTAATTCGCTGAGTTTTTTTCCTTTTCCCTCATAAGCATTAAAGACATGCATTTTATGGACTGTTAAGGAGACTTGGGAGGGGAGCACTGAATCATGGCATTTGATGCTCTGCAGAGAAAAGCTTTCCCCTAGTATTTGAGCCTATTCCACTGGGGAAAAGGAGACAAATACATGTTCATTCCAAGGGCTCAAATCAAACCTGGGATTGTGCAGAATCACATTTTCAACCTCTAGGGACAGATCCCATCTCCAGCTGTGTTCTGTGTCTAGCAGAGATTTTTCCAGCTCCAAGGAGCTGTTTTCACCCTCTCCCACCAGTGAGTCATCCTTAGCGGCCGTTCTCCGAGAAGGTGGGATGGGAGAGCAGGAGGAGGTGTCAGGATGCAAAAGCTTTTCTGTTCTTTACTGGAAAATTAACTTTGCAGCTTGTGAGCAGTGATTTCTGTGCTCTGAGTCAGAACAAGTAAATGGACCTAGGGTCTGGAGCCCCCAACCCACCTGCCTGATGGAAAACAAGATCCCTCCATTACTGTGAGCATGTCATCCTGTTTTGCTGCTTTTCAAATAGGTTTAATAATCGCAGGGTCAGGTCTATCCGTGGGATCAGAGCATTTCAGCAAATACTTAACACTCTTGTGGTAGGTATGTGACATATATGGAAATGAGTAAGTTGAGGTTATCTGCCCTTGGGAAAATTAGAGTCTAATTGGCGGAATAAACACTCGAAAGATCATCCCATAAAGTAGAGTGAAATGAAGGCTGTGGTAAATGTACAAGCAAAGTGCTGGGTTGTGCAGAAGGAGAAAGCAACTCCTTGGAGTTGTCATTAGGGAAGGTGGGATCTTTGAAGGTGAGCAAGGTAAAACTGGCCCAGAAGTGGGACATGCCTGGAACTGATGGATATGTGGCTACAGTGGATGGGTCCAAAATGGGAGTAACATGTGGAGCTCCCATTGCAGCGATGATGGCGCTGGGGCTGCCAGAGGGCCTGGAGGGCATCAGGTTGGGGGGAATTGGAGGTTTCTTTTAGAGGGGATTTGTTTGGTCCAATCTGATCTACAGATGGAGCTAGGATGAATTCTTGATTTGCACCTGTACCCTGAGGTCAGCAAGCCTGGGTTAGAATCTCAGCCTTGTCCTTTACTAATTGTATGCCGTGAGTGTGATCTTCTTCAGCCTCTGTTTCCTGATCTGTAAAATGAGGAGGTAAGAAGAATAGTACCCACCCACGGATTTGGGAGGGTTGAATGAGATGATGGATATAAATGCTTAGTTCAGTGTCTGGTTCTCAGGAAGGGTCTTATTAACAATCCTTCTAAGAAGATGGCCATGGGCGGTGGGGGTGGATGGGTTGGGAAGATGGTGGGCTGCAGGTTGGGAGGCCACATGGTTAGCTGTTGCTGACATTCAGACCAGGGTGCTGCGGCCCTGACCCTGGATGGGGGTTGAGGGAAAGGAAAGGAGGGACTGATGATGATGCATCATGCTGAGACCGAATGGTTGGGAATTAGCAAGCTATTGGAAATGGGACTGAGGAAAGAGGGAGGAATCAAAGATAGCTGACATTCCTGGATTGGGGCAACTGGTAGATAGCAGGGAGGAGTGTGGTCAGAGTACTGAATTCCATGGTGGCATTTTAGGAGCTGGTGGACGTCTGAGAGGGTAGGCTCATGGATCTATTGCAAACTCGGGCAAGGTCAGGGCTGGAGTTGTATGCTTGGCTGGGGCTGAAATGTGATAGAAGTGGCTGAAATCGTACAGGGACAGAGAGAGAGTAGAAGAAGAGAAGGACAATGCTATGCATGGAACTGTAGAGAAAATTTCCACTTAAGCTGGGGGTGGAAGATGAGGAACAGTGAGCCAGAGGAGGCAAAGCATTTCCTCAGGGAGGAAGGAGGAAAGTCAGGAGAGAGCTGGTGTCATGGACAGCAAAGCAGGTGGGGTCTGACAAGAAGGTCAAGGAGGACGAGGACCAAGAAGAAGCCACTGAATGGTAATTAGGACATGGTTAGTGTGGTGGTGTGGAGCTGTGTACCCCAGAAAAACATGTTCTTAATCTGAGTCCATTCCTGTGGGTGTGAGTCCATTGTAAATAGGATATTTTGATGAGGTTACTTCAGTTAAGGTGTGGACCACTCAGTCAAGATGGGTCTTAATTCTTCTACTGGAGTCCTTTATGAGGGAATGAAATTCAGAGAGAGGGAGAGAAAGCCACAGAGGAAGCAGCCAGAAGCTGAATACAGTGAACCCAGAAGAGAAGGGAGAGACCAGGAGAGGCTGCCATGTGCCTTGACATGTGACAGGACCAAGGATCACTGGCAGCCAGCCCCAGCACGCCAGTCTTCGGGAAGAAAGCATCACCTGATGATGCCTTGATTTGGACTTCAGTTAACCTCAAAACCACGAGCCAATCAATTCCTGTGCATAGTATTTGCTTGAGTAGCCATAGCAACTAAAACAGTTAGTGAGTTCAAGAACATGCTGCCAGGCCAGTGGGTTGAACACAGGCGCAATGCACGGACACTTGGATGTGGGAGGGTCCATGAGGACACACATTCAGAATGTTTGGCAGTGAAAAGAAGGAGAGAATGGTAGGTTGAGAGAGTAGGAAAGAGGGTTGAGGGAAAGATTTTCAGGATGTGGGATATTTTAGCAGTTTTACAGGCAAAAAGAAAGTGTCTGAGGAGAAAGATGCAGAAGGATGGAGATGGTTGATGGAGCCAAGTTCAGGAACAAATGGAAGGGGATTGGGGCTGAGAACACAGGTGTGAGATTAGCCTTAGAAACCAGGGATGCCTGGGGAGGTAGAGACAGGATGGGAAAAGAATGACGTGGACAAAGATGGGAGACATTTAAGAGAAGGTACAGCATTCAGTGAACTAGGGGATGAGGTCTGAGGGAAGATTCTGGAAATGGGAGTGGGATCCATAGAAAAGGTTCAGAGCAACCCTCATGGAGGAATAACATTAGGCTCTAACGAGGTACCATACGAAGCACTGGCAAGCAGGACCGGGACTCAGTTGATTTGACACTTGTGTTGGGGGTTGAGCTGATCAGGTTCATGCAAGGCTGGAAATTGTACCTGTCTGTGGTGCCTTGTGAGAGCTAGCACCATTTCACTTAAGGCCAGTGCCTAATAAGGGGACAGGAGACTAAAGATTATTGGCCTGTGCTGTGTGCCAGGCATTGAGAATGTTGCATTACTTCCATTAGTTCATTTAAGCCTGTAACAACCTGTTTAAGGAGGCCGCGTTATGATTCACATTTTAAAGATGGGGAAACTGAGGATCGCAAAGATTAAGTGACTTGAAGAAAGTCACACTGAGAATAAAGTCACACTGAGGTGGAAATTGACGCCTGTGCCCATATTTGCAAGAATTTGTCATTTTTCTGTGCACCTGCATGTAGACTTGGTCTCAAGGCTAATTAGGCACGAAAGAGCAGCATTTCCTGTTGAAGCAAGGGGCTTTGGCTCTAGAAAAAAAAAAAAGAAAGTGACCCAGCACCTCCTCTTCCACCACTGAAACACAATATGTGTGGGAACTTTTCTTCCCTTTCATTTCTTTTTTTTCTCTTTTTGAGGCTGTCTGTTCAAATGCACAGGAATTGACAAATTTTAATGATGCTCTCTTTTGGAGGCATTGTTAAATTATTCAAATGCAGACACAAATGGAAGGTCTCCAGCAGCCCTGACTTCTGGCTTGAACCTGCAGATGTCAATTTGTCCAGCCCTGCAATGGTCTGTATATGACAGTGGGCGAGGACATGGGTGGCAAGGCTTTCATCTACAAGGTGCAAAGCGGGTGCTCGCTGGCTGCTGTCTGAAGCCTGGCAAGTCGAAACCCTCCATGTTTCCAGCCCCCAGGCTGCAGGGTCACTGCCATGGCAACGAGACCCTGGCTGGGGCTTCTGGTGTCTCTCTTCCACCTCGCGTGGGTGTCAGTTCTGCAAGACGCTGAAACTACTGCAGTTCACTTGTGATCATGCACATGGTTTTGCCTTCTCTGAGTGCCATAAAGTCCACATGTGCATTAGGGGATTTTGCAGAATGGCTGGCATAGTGTGGCATATTAAGATTTCTTAATATGTTTGTCCTTCCACCCCTCTCTGCCACTTTCTTTTCATCACTCACCCTAGGAACTTCTTTGCCTCCCCTGGTAAGTGTGTTGTTACAAAAGGCCATTTAGAAGTATCTGATTCTAGGTCCTCCATGCGGAAGAAATAGCTGAGGGGTAGCTTGACAGTGCAACATCTAGTTGCATTCATAGGGTGATTATCCTCCAAACCAGGACACATTTGAGAATAAAAAGGGGGTGCTCTGATTGATGACTCCAGGACTTCAGTGACAGTCAGGCACTGTCCTGGACAAGCTGGGAGGACGGCCACCCTAGAGAGGAAACAGGCTCTGGAATTAACTGGTTTTGCTTAACTTCAAAGAACCTCAGTTTTCCCATCTGTTAAACTGAAACCCACTCTTTGTGATCATGTTGGAGTAATATATAAAATGTGCCCAGCACAATTCCAAGCACATAAACACTCAATATATATTAGCTCATTTTCTTTTTTTTTTTTAAAAAAAGAGACCTAATAAAAACAACAGCAATAATAAAAACCCCTCAGTAGCAAAAATCATTTATCAGTTTCCAGCAAGTGGGATTGAACTCTGCCTCTCTCTTCTTCCCCCTTCCTTCTAATCCAGTGGGGAGTGTTGCTTTCTCAGCCAACCATTTTCTTTTCTTCTCAGATTGTCTGTGGTCTGAATATAACAGTGTTTCTCAACTGTTTTTTCATTATTGCCTGCTAAGGAGACCTTTGACACTGTGTGTGTGTGTGTGTGACTTGCCACCCCGCCCTTGAAATTCTAATACCCACAGAAGCATGGTATTATGTATTGTGGGACTTGCTAAGATTTTTTACACCACTGCCCCCCCGCCCCCCGCCCAAGAACGAATTTTTGCCCCCTTGGGAATACATGGCATATAGAACACTCATCTTTTACCCTTCTCAGAGCCATCTTAGATTCCTCCATGTGGGGGTGGGGAGTGCTTCTCAGTTGGAACCCACTTGGTGGGAAGGGGAAAAATCATGAAAAAAAGTTGGAGCTACGTTTTGTTGAGCAAATGCTTCACAGTACCTTATCTCTAATCCTCACAGCAGCCTTGCAAGAAAACTTATTTTTGTGGATGAGAAAACTCAGCCACAGAGAGGGTAGGTTGTCCAAGGCTGCGTGACTGTTGAGTGAAAGCAAGAATTTAAGATTACGTCTGTCTCATAGGAAAATTGAAACCACGGCCCTGTACTGCTTCTTCATAAGCGCCAGGGAGACGGGTAATGGAAGAAGGAATGAGCATTTACTGAGCTCTTACTATGTGCTGGTGCTCAATTTGGTGCTTTAGTTACTTTATCTCATTTGATTTGTACCTCTACTCTGTCATGCAGGTGGGGTATTCCCAATTTTAGGGTAGAAAAGTGGGTTCACGTGGTTATTTTGTCAAAGTTCACACAGCCAGCAGTTCATGAAGGCTGGATTACAATCCGGGTCTGCCTGCTCCCAGAGCCCCTCTCTTTTCCATCAGGTGCTGCTGCTCTTAGCCTCCACCTTGCAGGAGGGTGAGAGCCGCCACAGTTGCAGCTTTCTCCCGTGGCCAGTTTGTATGTACTCAGCCTCCCTTCCCCAACACACATGCTCAATTTTTTTTTGGCACAGTTGGAAAAGAAGATAAGTGTAAGCCATGATACTTTGAAAACTCTACAAATAATACAATCTTCACAAACTCCTAGGGCTCTGGGAATCCCAGATTAAGAGCCACTGGTCTCTGATATGGTAAAGAATGGCCTCGGATATCTGGAGATAATTTAGCAGGATGGCGTCCAGTCCTTCTTGCATGCATTGTGGCTGAGATGTAAACCCCAGGTAAGTAGGAAGAGGGTGGCCTGACCTTAGCAGGTTGTTGGGAGATTTGATGTGGGGTTAATGTATCTGATAACCCCAGAACATAGGGAGTCAGTTTGCAGGTGGTTTACTCTCTAGGGCACTTTGATATATTCTTGGGGAGAGAATCTTTATCCATATGCTGATTCCAGTCCGTGGAGCACCAGTGGGAGCACATAGCCCCCTTGGATGCTCAGCCCCAGGTGGAGAACCGTGCAGTGGAATAAGGGTTCTGAGGCACAGCTCTCAGCAACCCCTTACATCTTTAATGTCATCATTAACTTAATTCACCTGACAGCCAGGTTGGGCCAATGATATCTTTCATATCCTGGAAAGGAAGCTCTAGGCTCTGGTTGGCAAACTGCCTTCTTAGTTGTCATCACGTCTCTCTCTCCAGGAACAGACATCGAGGCTGATTCCTGTGAAGGGAATAGTTCCCTGGGGGAGGCGGGGGAGGTGGCAGCAGGGTTGGCTGGCTCTCCTGCTGTGCTGTGGAGCATCTGGAGACTGGCATGTGGGTATCCAGAGCTGGCAGGGATGACACCGAGGGCACATCCAGGCCAGCAAAGAGAGATGGCTGCGTGGCTGGCTCATTCTGCTCTCTTGGACACTCATAAAGCTAATATCTGTTCCCAAATGAAAATTTGGATCCTGTGCAGAAGATAGTCTGCAGGCAAATTAAAAAATGCCTTTGTGAGATTTTCAGAGAAGAGTATGGGGGTCCCAACTCCTAAACCAGCTTGTTAGGGTGACTTGGGAAAATCAGACAGTCCATAAGTCTCAGTATTCTCAGTCGTAAGATGGGAGGGTTGGGTTAGATATCCACCAAATCCCATTTAATATATATATATATATTTTTTTTTTTCTGAGTCTAACAATATAAAAAATAGTGGTTTTGAAAACTTGTTGGTGGGATTCTCCTCCAGACTCCAGTTTCTAATCATCCAAATTGCTAATAAGTGTTTAAGCCATCCTTATACCAGAATCCGGCTAGCTCACGCGTTTTGAATACTGTATGATCCTGAATGAGAGACTGAAGGTGAGAGTGGCATTAGGGCATTTATTTACTTATTTTTAATTTATATTTAAATTTTCAGTGGATAAGGTAATCAGCAAATAACTAGTCAGAATCTGAACAAATGACATATGCATTTACATTTAGACTCAGAAATCCCACTTCTGGGAATCTATTCCAGAAATAAAATGGTAAAAATATGAAATATATATATGAACAAGGATATTAACTGCAGCTAATAACATCAATTGATTGAAACACATCAAATACGTTTAAATCCAAAGGTTCATAAGGGTATCAGAAAAAATTCCTCATTGGTCATGTTTGGAAGATTCTAGGGAACCAACTTCTTATTTTGAAACAACTTGGGAAAAATAAGGTGTTTACTTTGCCTTTTCTATGGAAACTATATCCCAGGACAACAAAATAGTTGCTGAGGGGAAGTTTCTCTTTATAGATATATGCCAGCTAATAAATGAAGAAGAAATGGTAGAATTAGAGTATCCCTACTTTGTAACCCCGAATACCAGAGTCTCAGCAGTAATCACCAATGTCAGTTAGCATCATGAAAAGAAAGGCAACAAAATTGTATGTGCCTTTTGATAGAAGCACACGATGCTACCTGTGATGTGGTCTTCCCAAAAAATCTCACCTGAAACTGATGTTGAGCAGTGCTGTTCAACATTTTTATTTTCTGTGATAACAGAAATGTTCTCATCAACACAGTCCAACTCAGAGCCACTTGCCACATGCGGCTATTGATCACTTGAAATATGACTATTGTGATTGAGGAACTGAATTTTTAATTGTATTGAATTTTAATTAAGATAAATTTAAATGTAAATAGCCACATGTAGCTAGTAGCTACTCTATTGGACAGCATACTTCTATATCTAACTACAAATTTATGGGAGACACAGGGGACAGAAGAACATGTTAAGTTACTCAGCTTTCTTATGACCACAGGCATGAAACAGGAACCCTGTCGGCCTCAGATAAACATATGTTAAGGCTAAGATTCCCCACACCTCCCTTGACTTGTCTTAAAATAGAGCTACTATTGTGATGGAAGCTAGAAGTGCTGCAAGTACTTAGATGGTAAGATGCGTAGAATCACAATTTCTTAAACCCCAGCTCTGGAACTGGCTATGATATCTGGGGATCTTTCCCTTTTTTTAAAAAATAGTCATTTTTTGCACCCCATTCCTAAAGAACTTCCCTCCGCAGATCTGTTTTGAGGCCTGACAAACTCCCTTTTTGGACAGTCTTAGGTAATTCTGATGGACAGCTTGAATTTGGAATCACTGATGTTAAATTAGAGCCATTCCAGCCATGACCTGAAGTTTCCCCAGATCTTTTGCTGGCATCTTCTAGGATATTTTCTAGGTGAGGCACATGCTATTCTTCAGGAAGGCTTCAAGTTCTCAGGAGCATCTTTGCATGGGCAGGTTGCACCTTGTCCCACTCCAGGTGAGGGGGTGAGTCCATGAAGGTGCCTATTTGTGCTCGTAACCAGGGCATAGTCATGTCCAGCATTGGAGCCTGGCTCTGCCACCTCGGAGACTTTGGGCAAATGACCAAATTTCTGTGAGTCTCACTTGGCCTATCTGCACAGTGCTAAGAATAATGTCTACCTGATAGGGCTCTTGTGAAGTTTAAATGAGAGAACATAAGTAAAGTAATTATCCTAATGCCTGGTATTAGGCATTAGGATAATTTTTTTTTTTTAAATTTTTCTGGAGAGGTCACATTATGGCAACAGTTTTCTGCTAAGGTTGATCGTAGGACTTTATTTACATTTGGAGAGGTGAATGCTATGGGAGTATGTTGAAAGGACTGATACTTTCTGACAGAAATTGGCAATGGAGAACAATGTTAGTGTGATGATCCCTCAGAGTTTCCGAGCAGAGAGTGAGCTAGAGAGCAGAGGCACGATAGAGAGTCTGGCAGTGGCGGAAAGGGGACGTTTTATTAGGTGGCTTTTGCAGGAATCTCAATTCTTGATGTTATCAGGAGGAGGTTCTCTGACCTGTAGGCACTGGATGTGATTGGATCACACTCCTCTCTGTACCCCGAGGAAAAGTCCAAGATTTCTTCCGGGTCACAGGGGCGTTCATGCCCACACCCCACTGACTCTGACTTCCTGCTTCTGCTGATTCTCGTCCGCTTTTCTGTCTTGTACTGTTCCTTGATTGTCACGAAAACTCTGTGTATATAGCAAATTTTACTTCACTTTGGAGAAAGAGGTGAGTTTATATCACAGCAGAGCATGTTAAGTGCCCGGTTTTGACCTGCTTCCTTGTTTCCTGCCTATCACCTCACTCTTCTGTGTCTCCCCTCTCCTCTCTTCTCTTGGTGACACTTAGCTCATCCAGGTCATTTCAAATGCAGAACAACTTAGCTTAGCTGCCTCCTTTGCTATTTTTTTCTCTTGCTAACCCATGCTCTCAGGGTCTCTTCTGCCCCAAGTGGCATTTCAAGATATTTTCCTAAACAAAGAGAATAACTCCCTGAAAGGAATGAGAGTGCCTCCTCTTAAAGTTTCTCTCCTATCCCTCGCCAAACATAACTGTTTAAGAAAGGAAATGCTGAACAGAAAATATAGGCATGATAATGAGGGTGGCAGCATTGGTAGTGGAGAGAAAGACTGGCTTCAGGAGGTGTCTCAAAGGAAGAAATGATAAGATCCCAGGACAAATTGAGCATAGAAGAAAAACTAAAGGAAGGGGGTGGGGTGGGGAAGGGAACCAAATCTATTGAATGCCAACATCTCATTTAATCCACCAACAACCCTATTAAATTGGTTTTACGCCAATTTTCCAGGAAACTGAAGTTCAGAAGAGTTAAGTAATATGTCAAGGCCACTCAAATAGTAAATGGAAGATCCAGGATCCAATGCAGATGTGATGTAAAAACCCGCACTCTTTGCATTGTGTTTTTAATCAATTATGCTTCTATCACTGAGGACAGTAAGGCCTGCTCTAAAACTGTTCAGTTCAACTCTTATTCTAACCTAATTCAGCACAAAATCATTGTTGATAAAAATAAAATTTAGAATCTACCCTTATTTTATGCAGGCTGCAATTTGGATCTTGGTCTAAGTCTTTCTTTAAATGGTCGTGAAGGTGCAAGTGGCAAAAATCTCCTGCTTCATATGTACAAATGAGGCTCCTCTTACATCTAAGATCAGGGTCGGTGGATGGGAGTTCGGGAAGGCTGTTTTCCAACAATTAGTGCAGTCCTGAGATAGACTGGGTATTGATGGGATATAAGGGCTCACTCTATGGGAGGCATTTAAGCAAAGACTGTAGGACCACTTGGACATTGTAGTGTGGATCTGACTTGGATAAGAGATTCCCAAATATGCTGTACATTAGAGTCACTGGGGGAAGGCATGTTCAAAATACAGCTGCCTGGATCTCCTTAGAGATGATTCCATGTGTCTGGGGTGGCTCAGAGGTGTCTCTGTTTCAAATATACTCCCCAGCTGATTCTAATGCACACGAAGTTTGGAGACCATTGAAACAGGTTGCCATTAAAGTCCCTTCAATCTGTAAGATTCTAAGGGTTCTATCTTGTTATGTGAGGGAAAATCATGATCTTCTTTGTCTTGTATCCTTTAAAATACAAAGTTCTACACATGTGGGCAGTGATCATTGGTCAAATATATCTTTTTCATTCTTGGAGTAGATAGAATACTGATCTGCCTTTGAAATATCTTGGTTATGCATTCTCCTTGTAATGGAAAATGTTATTTACTATAGCAGTACTTGTTGGTGACATGAAGCAGTTACGCTTTAAAGAGGCTGGATAACGTTTATGTATCTACATAAACTACCTGAAGGGGACAAGATGAGATTCTTTGCTATTATCATATTTATTTTAACGAATGGAAGGAAAAACACAAGACTGAGGTGGTTTGGAGGAATGTCTCATGCTTAAATATACTTTTTCTTGGTATGCTTGAAGTGGAAAAAGAAAATTTCTCAGGGGATTCAATGGTAAATGTACATTTCCTGGGTCTTGGAGAATTCATTGCTCAATAATTCTCCAGCTCTGGAATTGACACTTTCATGATTTTTTTCTTTTTTTCTTTTTTTGCATTGGCTCATTCTTCTCCAGATAGAAGGATGCTGGTAATACATCATGAAAAAATGCTGAATTCTAGGAAAATGACATGCAATTTTTCCTTCTTCCTTGATGTAAACCCTTCTAAATAATTGATACATCTTTTCTAGAGGTCAAGTGTTGCTGACAGGACGGCGAAGGAATGAAACATGGACACAAAATATAAAGTTAAGGGAGCAGGGGACTCAGAGCCTAATTGACAAAGAGTGCCTCCGCTTGCTCCATATCATATTTATTAGCTTTATTTTATCACAAGAAATAGGGGAGTTACTAACAGGCTGGAGAAGGCAAGATAAAGAAGCTAGTAAGATAGGGAAGTCAGGGACAGGCCATTCGAGACTTGCATGGTTCTTGTATCAACAATGCGGGTGCTGCCCTGGGCAGTGTTCCGTCCGGGCAGGATGTCTGTACCCTTGAATATGTCAAGGACGCATTCCAAGCTCAGACTATTTTCCCACAGTCAAGGGCCTTTCTTTAAAGGGAACTAGAACATGGCCAAAGCTGAGAGACCATGTCGTGAATCTGAGGTCAGCTCTGAGGCATTGGCCGCCAAACCTTTTATTTCTTAACAGAGAGGTAACTCTCTGGCAAGGACCAGTGTAGAGGACTGGCGCCTTCCTCCACTTTTCTCACCTTATTCTGTGGTGCTGAGTGTTCTTTGACAGCTGGCCTGCTCCTCATTTTTTAACTAGGAAGGCTCTGTAATTAATTCTGTCCTATTTCTGCTGTGTTAATTAATGTGAGCACATAGGAGGTTGCCGTTTTGCCTTAAGGAATGATGACTAGAGCTGGTTTTCTTGGAAGTCACAGAGAGCTTAGCAGATGTACCATTTCTGGCTTTGGTTAACATTCACGTTGAATAGCAAGGCAAAATGTGAAAGATTGTCTTCCCACACCCTCTGGGTTCTCTGTGGTCATTAGAGAACTGTGAGCAAAGTAGAAGGGACCTGTTCACTGAAATCAGATGTGGGTTTGAATCTGAATGCCATCCCATGGTGACTGTGTGACCTTTGGTAAGTCATTCAGCCTCTCTGAGTCTTGTTTGCTCATCCACAAGCAGGGCACAGACTGCCTCCTTTTGTCAGGATTAATTCTTGCAATGTTTGGAAAGCTTCTGAGACAGAAACTCAATTCATGAACCTACAAGTTGCCTATGGGTATGGACACCATTAGACTGTAAGCTCCTTGGGAGTAGGAACTATGTCTTATTTGATTTATGTCTTCATATTTATTGAAGGAATGAAAGTTGAATTGGTCCTACTTGATTAGTAATTTTCACAACAGTGCAGTGGCTAGTGCTGGTGTGTGGACAATCTTTTTGGACCTAAACTCTTAAGTATCTCTGTCCCTTAATGACTTGGACCTATTATCCAGACTTTCTTAACTTCCTTAGCCGTGTTGGGTTTGACAGTTTACAGAGATTGCCACTGAGAATTGTATTGTCCCTTCCTGCATGGGTCCTTCTGGTCTGGGGTCTTCTGTAGCTTCTTGAGATATTAGGTAGATGCAAATCTGTGCAGAGATGCCAGTGGTCCAGCCTGCTCTGATGTGCTATGTAAACACTCTTCTTTGGACCTTGTCACTGACTGGTGATGGTGCTACAGGCTAGCAGGGCATGATGGGAAGCAGGATGTAACAGGAAACAGAATGGGATGGGAAGCAAGTTGTGAAGGAAAGCAAGTCATGATGCAAACTAAGGCATGATGGGAAGCGGGGCACTCTTCTTCTCTGTTTTCAGAGACCTCTCTGCAATCTTTGCTTCTGCTCTTCTTTCCACAGTCCAGGGGAATCTTTTTTTAGTTGGAGTGATATCAACTCTCCCTTTCTGTTCTTTAAGACACTCACTCCATGCCCAGAACTCCTTTTTTTTTTCTGAAGACCTTTGGAACACACAAGTCTGAAACACTTCCAAGTTATTTATTTTCTCCTCTGTTATAAACCCTTCCTGGGTACCAATGTGTAGAGCACTACTTGCTTGAATGGGTGAAGGGACAGTTAATATCTTAAAATAGTATGTGCATAGAGCCCAGGAAGAAATAATTAGATTCTGGGGACTGGTCTTTTCAAGGATGTCAAATGTTATAAGAATTTACTTGATATTAATTCCTTATGGTTGTAAGATGGTAGTAAATCTCCAGCTATAACCTCAGCATTTAAGGCAGGAAGAAGGATGGAAGGGTATCTTTGCCAGTTTGAATGTATTAAGTCCCCCCAAATGCCATTATCTTTGATGTAATCTTGTGTGGGCAGACCTATCTGTGTTAATTAGATTGTAACTCTTTGAGTGTTTCCATGGAGATGCACCCCACCCAACTGTGGGTGATGACTCTGACTGGATAATTTCCAAGGAGGTGTTGGCCCGCCCATTGGGTGGGTCTGAATTAAATTACTGGTGCACTATATAAGATCAGACAGAAGGAGGGAGCTTGCTACAGCCAAGAGGGACACTTTGAAGAAAGCACAGGAGCTGCAGATGAGAGACATTTTGAAGACTGCCATTGAAAGCATACTCTTGCTCCAGAGAAGCTAAGAGAGGACAAATACCCCAAGTGCAACTAAGAGTGACATTTTTGAGGAACTTCAGCCTAGAGAGGAATGTCCTGGGAGAAAGTCATTTTGAGATCAGAACTTTGGAGCAGATGCCAGCCATGTGCCTTCCCAGCTAACAGAGGTTTTGTGGGCACCATTGGCCATCCTCCAGTAAAGGTACCCAATTGCTGATGTTACCTTGGACACTTTATGGCCTTAAGACTGTAACTGTGTAACCAAATAAACCCCCTTTTATAAAAGCCAATCCATCTCTGGTATTTTGCATTCTGGCAGCATTAGCAAACTAGAACAGTATCCTTTTCATACTTGTGTCATTTCATAAGATACAAAATAGCATTTCAGAACCCCTGGCCAGAAATGGTCACTTGGTCATCTCTAACTGCAAAGGAAGCTGAGAAAGCAAACATTGAGTTTCCAGCCTCAATGGAAGGAGAGAGCAAGAGAGAATGGGATTGAGAATGCTGTTGGGTTAGCGTGTCTTAACCTGAGTTCCTTCAGAAGCAGATCCTGAGACTAGGATTTGAAAGCAAGTAGTATATTTGGGTGTTGGTGAAAACAGCAGTAGAGAAGTGGGGAAGTGAGACAAGGGAAGAAGCCACTAAAGAATGTATTGCCAAGCTGGCTACCAATGTGGGCAGCTAGAGCTGAATCCTATTGGAATAACTCCAGAATCAGTGTAAAACACACACTTCTGGGTGTTCCCATTGCTGTCAGTCATTGGTGGAGGGCTGCTGGGCATGTTAAGTCCCCAGCACTCTGCCCTGCCCATGAGCCAGCACAACAGGCTCTGGCCAGGGAACACCCTCATACAGCCATTGGGCGTCAGGTGGGGGCTCTGAGGTGGAGAGACGAGGGGATGTTGTGGGCACTGGTAGCATAAGCTAGCTAACAACATATGCCATGCAGGGTGTGGTAAAGCTCAGGATGTTCAAGAATTGCTTTTTCATCTTTAAAAGTTTTTAAAGCTGGAGATTGATTCCAAGTCTCAGATGTTTTGACATCTCAAACATGTATCTCAGAAGAGAAACTTGTGCTCTTATGACATCCTCTCTGGGAGCAACCTACCAAAGAAGGAAAGAGAATCCTGCGATCAGAATCTTAAGTGATTAAACTGTTGGCTTTACAGTCAGAACCACTGGGAACCAAAGGTCTTACTCTCTTCATCTTGGATTTGTTTTGGAGTCAAGGAGAGAGTGAATTACATTATCTTATGTAACAATCAAATTCAGTTTTGGGCAAGAGGGTGCTGTCTGCAATTCTCAGGTGAGAAAACTGAGGCTCAGGGTGGGGAGAGCTTTGTCCAAGTCACACAGTTGGAAATGGTGGAGCTCAGAGAAGTCTCCTGGTGGTAAAATGGGTGCCCTTTCCCTGGTATCTACAGTTCCCACAGGAGGATGACCTTTCAAATGCATGGTATGATTTAAAAATAGCCTGATTATACACTGCTTCTTATGCTGACTCATGGCCAGGGTGGGTGTGGCAGAAAGCTGTTTGTCTGGTGGGGAAATATATTGCAGTGACCCTCTGGCCTTTTTCTCTATCTCTCTATCTCTATCACTATCTCTGTCTCTGTCTCTCTAGCTCTAGCTCTAGCTCTAGCTCTAGCTCTCTCTCTCTCTCTGATCAGGTTCAGGCTGCTGGTGATAGGGTCTGGTATCTTGTTACTGAGCAAATCCATTCTGTTCTCGCTAGGCTGACTCATACCCTATGGAGACTTCCTGCTGAAGTATAAAGTAGTCAGAAAGCTGCTAGTATCTGAGTTAGAGAAAACAGGTTGCAAGTAAAACTTGACTCTGTCATTAAAATTAATACATGAATGGATACATAATGCCCTTCTCCTTGTTTGGTATTGCCCTTGATCCACAACCCCTTCTGAAGGGAGGACCAGCTGTCTACGTTTGTGCGACTGTGCCTGCTTTTTTATGAGCTCAGAGGTGGACACGTGATCCATGGGGACCAATATGATAAAATGTTCAGTCTCTGTGAGACTGAACTAGTCATGTTGTGGCAAGCCATGCTGCAAAATCATGTCTGATCCTCGGATATGGGGGAGAAGAGAGGTTTGGAGCAAATAGAGGACACCCAGATGATACGTGCAGAGAAGCAGAGACAAGAGAGCAATTGGCTCTTTGGGAAAGGAGTTTTGGACCCTGTGTCCTCCTTCCCCACCAGGGTACAGTTTCTTCCCCTTGCCCAAGAGCCATGTGATTAGACTTCAAGAATCCCCCTTTACTCATGTGGCTCGGGAGGGGTTGTGTGTTTCTTTTCATCCAGATGATCCCCGTTCAAGTTGATTTGTGGAAGAGCTTGTGGGCTTTGACCAAAGATGCCTTCTCACAATGGGTGTGGAACTTTGTCCTTTGCTGATGTGGAACCCTGAAAGTTAAGCACGCTTCTGGAAACCCAAGTCTGTGTTTTTACTCAGGATATTGATCCCAAACTACAGTTGAGATGAAACAAAATAAGAACCATCAAAAACAAACAAACAAAAACCCTGATCCATAACATTAATGGTTCAACAGAAAAGTTGCGTCAAATAGGTGGTTTCTTAAGAAGAGTTAAACTGCAACTTTATAATTTTGCTGTAATATCCCTGGGGGAGGGGTATGAACTGTGATTTATTTATTTGCTTATCTATTAGTTTATATATTTAAAAAGGTAAACAATAACTAAAAAGGTCTACAATAACAGAAGTTAAATATAAGCCATCCTAGCTCTGTCAGCCCAAGACTACCAGGGACAAATCTGTGGTCTGACAAAGTTAGGTTTATTGACCCATTGCAATGAGGAAGACTGTGTACCAGAAGAACCATGGATTACCTCACCAAACAAAGGAAAAGATGGAATTATTATAGGATTTGTAGGAAGGGTAAAGTTTAGGTAAAATGAAAGTAAAATTTCAAAGTGAAGCAGGGCTGGTGTAAAGGGGCTGTAAAGTGGACCCAGGCTCCTATTCCTCTGGAAACAACAAAGTTAAGATAGATGTGGAATGCTCTGCTCAGAAACCCCTTATCTGAAGTTCTGCCCCGGGTTGGAAATCGAGTCTGCTTCTCTGTGCCAAAATGACTTAGATCCTCCAGGCAAGAGTGAGAAGTTTCATTCTTACTGACATGAATTCTAACAGCAAAGTTTCTGATCATCTCTGATTTTAGAGATCAAGGTTTTTCAGGATGTAAGAAAGTAGTAGTTACTCCCAAAAGGGTGTTATTGTGTGTAGGTTGTCCTTGAGAGAAGTGTTATTTCCTGTCGCTTTGCACTTGGCTTATCTATATCTGTTATCCCAGTCTGATGAGTGGCAGGCCAGATTTTTACTTTCTCAGACTGAGTTACTTTTTACTTTCTCAAAATTTTGGGAGCTCTTTTGAGGTGAATGGGGTGGTTAATGGGTCAGTGCTTTCAGTTTTTCTGAAACTTGTGGATAGATACTTTGTAGCTATTCTCCATGAACAACAAACCATTAGCAGTGTTTGGAGAATTAGCTAGGTGGGAGCTGCCAGCTCTGCTGGCATCACAGCTTGTGGGATTTTCCAGTCTTGGGAGGTGGCATAATATATATATTCCTGTGCTCCACCTTCCTGATTTTTCCATCTCCATATTGGGTATACATGTACATGCACTATTATTTACTTAATTTTCAAGAATTGGATTCACATCTTGAACTTCAATAAATGCCTTACAAAATGAAGTCTTTCAATACTACCATAAAAGGAAAAATAGTATCACTTGCATAAATTAAAAGTAACTGTAAAAAAGAAATAAGGTGAGGACTAGTATCATTTTTCTTTCTCAACTCTTGCTTACAAAAGGCTCTGAGCTTGTTGTTTTTAATAAAGGGGGGAGGGGATATTAGTAAATGGCAGAAAGGTGTTAAACCACATCCCATTCAGCACCAAACCAAGACTTCCTCCTGGATATAATTGGAAAGATGAAAGAGAGTTAAAAGAGGAATCTGACGCCAGGAGTGACTATGAAGGCTATGCCTGGCTACACCCCTTGTCCTCTCTAGCTCCAGCATTGCTGAGTGCTCCACACTGAGACACTGGCCTTGTGCTTTAAGAGCACTGGCTGCATAGTCACATGTTCAGGATGGAATCAAGTGCTGCCACTTTCTAGGTGTGTGGCTTTGGGACAGGCATCCAACCTTCACAAGGCTTGGTTTTCTCATCTGTACAATGGGAATAGTAATTGTAATAACCTCCCAGGGTTGCTTTGAGGATTTAGTGAGATGAACCATGGAAAAAGGTCAGCAATGTGTCTGGCTTATTGAAAATTTTCAATAAATGTGAGCTGTTACAACAGGTTGCTGAGGTGACCCTCTGCTGTGTGCCTGCTAAATGGCCAGTGTCCCAGTGGATCCTAGAGGTCAGATTTGAGTCGGGAGGGATGCTGAGGGCCTAAATGCAGCAGCCAAATTCTACTGTACAAAGGAGAGAGAACAGGACTGGAGACAAGGGTCAAAGCCAAATAGGTAAGAACCTGTGGCAGGGGCAGTAACGTGTGAACATATGGCAAGACAGTTGTGGAAGTGGGTGTTCTAGTTTGCTAATGCTGTCAGAATGAAAAACACCAGAAATGGATTGGCTTTTATAAAAGGGGGTTTATTGGTTACACAGTTACAGTCTTAAGGCCATAAAGTGTCCAAGGTAATGCATCCACAGTCAGGTACCTTCACTGGAGGATGGCCAATGGCGTCCAGAAAACCTCTGCTAGCTGGGAAGGCATGTGGCTGGCGTCTGCTTGCTCCCAGGTTGCATTCAAAATGACATTCTCCAAAATGTCTGCATCAGCTTCCAACAACCGTCTTCAAAATGTCTGTCTCAGCTACTCTCTCAGCTCCTGTGCATTCTTCAGTGTCCCTCTTGGCTGTAGCAAGTGTCTGGGTCTGTGCGGCTCTTTTTAAAGTACTCCAGTGATCCCATTAACACTCACCCTGAATGGGTGGAGTAGCACCTCCATGGAAATAATCCAATCAGACGTTTCACTCACAGTTGATTGAGTCACATCTCCATGGAAACAATCAAAGGATTCTAATCTAATCAACACTAAATACATCTACCCCCACAAGATTGCATCAAAGAACATGGCATTTTGGGGTCCATAATACATTCAAACCAGCACAATGGCCAAACTGATTAAGGGAGACACAGCTTCTCTAATCCTCAGCTCTCAATAGGCAATTATTGGTCTTTGGCCACTGGTGTCTTAATGTGTCTCTAGAAACAAGACCAGTTGAGTGTCATGCATTCACCACTTTTTTGCTTGCTTACTAGATGCCAGATTCAGTGCCAGGCACTGGGCACAGTAGCACAAAAATGTGGGTGTCTGGGGGTGCCCCGGGTCTGGGTTGCAGAAGCTACTATGATTGTGAGATTGAACTTGGGTGCTAGAAAGGGCAACTGGGCTTGAAGGAGCAAGCAGAGACGTGGGACCCTGGTTCTCAGTATCTGTTCCTCACCACCCCCTTCCAAGAGCAAGGGTCCTTGGCAGGCTGGGGGTAACCAGGTGGAGTGAGGACTCAGCCCTTCTGTGGCTGTTGCTGATCATTTGTTACTGATGAGTTCCTTCCCCAAAGGGCCCGGATATCCTAAAATACTGCTTCACTTCCCATATCCAGGTCTCTGATTCTTCCCACCTGCCCATCCTCTCCCCCCCCAATCCCCACCTTTCCTCATCAAAGAACAGTCCCTAAAAGTGAGGGTAGGTGCTCTGAAGTAAAACAGGGGGGAAGGAAGGGTATGATGAAGGTAGGAGAGGTATGCAGGGGAGGTTGGGAGAGATGTAAAAACAGAGTCCCTTCCCAGGCTTCAGGAGCAGAAGCTGGTGTCCCAGCAGTCACTCCCAGTGTGGATCCTTCCCTGTGACCAGCTGCAGGTGGCCGAGGCTCTAACACAGCAACTCTGTCTCTGCTCAGCTACTCTGTCTGCTGGTCATCAGCACAGGGCTCCAGGGACATTTCTTGCTTACAGGCAGATTAAGTGATTATTGTCATTGTTTATCTAGCTCCAGAGGTGTGACTAGCATTACTTGAGATTCCCTGACTCCCTGGCCTCATCCAGACATCTGGATGCAGGAGAGGGCTTTCTACCTGGGGGGTCAGGACATGTGGCCTGAACGTCTAATGATTGAGTTATATTCCTAAGAACTGAGCTTCAAGGCTGGAACTGATCTTTCCCCCGACTTCCTGTTACAGGAGAGTGTACTTCTCCCTCACAATAGCTTTGCGAAAAGAAAAAAACCCAACCTTTTCTTACACCAGAAACTGTGAGCAATAAAATAAATAATAGATAATTTGGACTTCATCAAAATTAAAAACTTTTGTACATGAAAGGACATAATCAAGAAATTGAAAAGGCAACCTGCAGAACGGGAGAAAATATTTGGAAACCATATATCTGACAAAGGTTTAGTATCCAGAATATATAAAGAACTGCTACATTTCAACAACAAAAAGACAAACAACCCAACTGAAAAATGGGCAAAGGGTTTGAATATATATTTACCCAGAGAAGATATATAAATGGCCAATAAGCATATGAAAAGATGCTCAACATCATTAGCTATTAAGGAAATGGAAATCAAAACCACAAAGAGACATCACTTCACACCCACTAGGAAGGCTACTAAAAAAAAAACAACAGAAAATAACAAGTGTTGACGAGGATATGGAGAAATAGGAACCCTCGTACATTGTTAGTGGGAAGGTAAAATGGCGTAGCTGCTGGGGAAAACAGTTTGCTTCTTCCTCAGAAAGTTAAGTATAGCATTACCATCTGACCTGGCAATCCCACTTCTACGTATGTACCCAAAAGAATTGTAATCAGGGACTTGAACAGATATTTCTACAGAACTGTTTGTAGAAGTACTGTTCATAATCGTCAAAAGGTGGAAGCAGTTCAGGTGTCCATCAACAGATGAATAGATAAACAAAATGTGGTATATACACACAATGGTATTCTATTCTGCTGTAACAAGGAATGAAGTTCTGATGCATGCTACAACATGGATGAACTTTGAAGACATCATGATGAGTGAAAGAAGCCAGACACACAAGGACAAATATTGTGTGATTTTACTTACGTGAAATATCTAGATTAGGCAAATTCATAGGGACTGAAAGTGGATTACTGGTTACTGGGACAGAGGGCAATGGAGAGGTGGAATGGGGAGTCAGTGCTTAATGGGTACTGAGTTTCTACTTGGGGTGATAGAAAAATTTTGGTAATGGGTTTTGGGGATGGTAGCACAACATTAAGAACGTAATCACTACCACTAAATTGTACACTTGGAAGTAGTTAAAATGGGAAATTTTATGTTGTATATATGTAACCACAATAAAAAATTTAAAAAAAATTTGAAAAAGCCACAAAAACCTTTTCATTTGAATTCCATTCAGTCTAAAGAAGGGGCTTAAAATAATCTGAGTCATTTGACAAAACTGAAAAGATCAGATCAATTTTTGATGTTGTGTGGTGGCCACTGTTCTGGAAGTATTCAGACCGTTGTCTGGACTCAGAGGAATCTTGGGCATTCTAAGCAGTTCCTGAACCCCCTGGCCACTCTAAAGGCTCTCTTTCCTCTTGACTCTGAACACTGCCTTCTCTCTTTCCAAGAAATGACGGGCCTAATGCTGATATTCTGCTGAGCCAATAAAGACATGAGCTTCAAAGTGCAGGGGTTTAGCTGGAGAGAAGGAAGGTCAAGCAGAAAAGCAGGGATATCACAGGGGCCTCCAGGTCAATCAAGACTAGAGTATGGGGGAGAAATGATCTGCGGCAGTTTGGCCATCAGGCTCATGAGACTTGAGAGTAGACACTTAGAAAGGAGAGGCTCCAGTAAACTTCCATTCTTTGTGCGAAATTATAAGACAAGGTACAAATAGCAGAAGTGAAAGTTTTCTCTTCTCCCTTAAAACTTGTTTCTTCTCCCTGACGTGGAATGAGATGCCCCATATCGTGGCTTGGGACTTCTTGGAGATGGGTTCTCTTGTGTGAGGACCCGTGACCAATGTGTGCACTTGGGGAAAGATAGACGAGAAACATGGAGACTCAGTGTCTGAGGAGTGTGACTCTTGACCTCCAGGGTGACGGGCCTTCATTTTCCTAATGGTCCTTCTTCAGGGCCAATGTGGGAACTGCTGGTATTTTAGTCCCTGGGGGTTACAGCTACACAAGACCCCAGAAGCTAAATAAGCCCTGTAGTTGAAGATGCATAGATGTTTCTAAGCACCAGACAAGTCAAAGCTCAGAAAAATCAAGCCAAAGCCCTAAACCAAATAGCTAGAACAGGGTGGGAAGCAGTTGCTGAAGCCAAGGGTCAGGTGATGGGAGAAGCTGCAGAAGAGTGGGAGTGGGTAGGGGAAGGGAAGATGTCCAGGAGAGATGTGCTAAGGACTCTGGACCATCCACCCTTTATAGTCGTTGGCCTGGATTAAATATACAGGGTCAAGCACTCATCTCTTTCCCTGCAATCTCTAGTTGAAGGCAAGGTCAGGATGATGGAGACTCATGGTTAAGCCATAGTGAAAACCAAAATCCCTGGTGGAGCTCAGTTTCGCCTGCCTCAAGCACTGCCAGGGTGTAACATTCTATTAGGTCATTGTGCTGGGGCATAAACTCCCCTGGTTTATGAGCCACATGGAGAAATCCCTATCTTGTCCTTTGTGTGGGCTGCTAATTGAGATTACTTTGTTTACATAAACCATTAGGACAGATGCTTTATTTGGACACTAAAGCCTCAAATAAAGCAGGTATATGTATGCCCAGGCCTCTGTAACTGCATCTGACCCCAGCTGTGGGCTGTCAGGCCGTGGTCAGGGGATGCTTAAGGTCCTGGGCACATTGGAAGCTGAAGCTGTGAGAGCAGGTTAGGGAGGGGAGTTGAACCTGCACATGCAGAATAGGATTCAGGGTGGGTCCTTTCCTTTCCTCCATTTCTATCCATGTCTAACAAAGTCCATGGAGCCTTCTGGAAAGCATCCGGAGAAGAAATGTTCTTCTGAGTCAGCTCATCTCCTTAAGTTTCCAAGAAAGAGACATGAATCAGAAGAGGTGTCTAGACCACAGAGGAATGGGTCCAAAATCCAGGGAGGCCCAGACATCTTGCTCCTTTTCTTCCTTCTCTTCTGTCCTTTCACATCCCACACAAGAGGAAATGTTAACACTTACCTCATCTTTCCCTGGCACTAGGATAATTTTGGCCAGAGTAACAGTCTTAAAACATAGCCTTCTTTATGACACTCTCTTGATAAAAAATAATAATTAAAAAACCATTTTTTGGTGCTTACAACATGCCGGGTGCTGTTCTAAGCACTTTGCGTATTCTATCTAATTTAGTCAGTCACAACAACACTGATATATAGATGCTATTACTCCTATTGTAGAGAAAAGGGACGTGAGACACACAGGGGTTAATTGACTTGTACCAGGCCATACAGCTAATACGTGGCAGAGTCAGGATTTGAACCTGGGATCTGCATTTCATCCTCTCTGCTTGTAGACTTAAGAACAGGTTCACCAGTCTGGCATTCAGTGTCTTCCATCACCTGGCTATATCTGCCTTGTCCCTTGTTAATGCCTCAGGTGCTTTTAAAACTACCTGGGGTGTCCCCTCTGATCCGTTAGGTCTCTCCCTACCTGGCAGAGAGCACTGGTCTTGGATCCAGAGGATTTGGTTGAGTCCTCATTCTGCTACTGACCTCTCTGTGCCCTTGGGTGAAGCGTCTTCCCTCTCTGGCCTTTGGTTTCCTCACCTGTGAAAGGTGGGGGTTTGTCTCCGTGGACTCTCTGATCCTGCCCAGCTCAGACGCATTGGGATTCTAAGATGCCTTCACACCAAAATGTGGTCTACATGAATGTGGATGAATGATTCTTCTTTTTTATGCTCCCAATTTGGACTTACCTCCTGGTGCAACTTCTGTGCATGCACCGAGGTGTACGTTTCCCAAGAGAGTCTCTGGTTTGGCTAGTGTTTTACCATTCCACATGTACATCCAGCTTTCTTGGAGTCGGTGACCTATTTCACGTCCACCTGGCCTTTGCCACAGGCACAGACCATACCTGGTCCAGGCGTTGTGGTCCATGGAACATGTTGGCTTGAGGATTTTCGAGGTAGGACCTTAGCTGTGGATTCAGAAAAAACCCAACCTGGGCCGCTCACTTTCAGAAATCTCTTGAGGTTTCATGGTCACTTCTTGTAGGCTGTCTAATAGAGCTTAAACACATAAAAAGGGCTTGATTGTGTGCCTTCAGATTGTATGCTTTTTAGGTAGCATTACATAGTGGTTAACAGCACAGACTTGGAGCTTGAGCTCCCATTCTTCCATTTCCTGGTTGTGTGATCTTGGACAGATAACTTCAGCTCACTCCTAATTCAACTCTCTCATCTGGGCTACTGGGGTTGCAAACTCTCTGAGGCAGAGAAAGAGAAGGAAGTACTGGGATCTTTGGGAACATAGAAGAGTGATACATAGCCCAGCCTGGGAAGATCAGAGAAGGATTCTTGGAGATGACACCTGAGTTGAGACCCAAATAAGAGTTATCCAGGTAAAGACGGCACTGAGACAAAAGCATGTTCAAAGGCTTGTTGGAAGACAGCCCGGTGGGTTCAGGGAAGAGCAGATTGGAGTTTGCCAGCCTTGCTTGGGAGTTGATGGGGAACCCTGAGTGATCTGAAGCAAGGGGATATGTGGTCAGATTTCCTTTGTAGAGAGATCATTTTGGGGTAACATGAAGGAAGGAGTAGAGGAGAAGAAAACAAAGTGGGGGAGACAAGTTAGGTCCTGTTGTAGAAAGGATGTTGAATGCAGTTTTGTAGTCATTGATCTACACAAGGGTGCCTGGCCAGGCCGGTGAGTTGGGGGCTGATTTGGCCTGCAGAAACCATGGCCTTTTCTCATTATTTCCTGCTTTCCCTCTTTCTTTTCTTCCCTCCTTCTCTCCCTTCCTATGTTTCTTCTTTCCTTCCATTCTCCCTCCCTCCCTCTCTTCCTTCTTCCTTCCCTTCCTCCCTCCTTTCCTGACTCTTCTTTTTTCCCTTCTCTCTCCTCCCCTCCCTTCCCTTCCCCTTCCCTTCCTTTCTTTTATCTCTCACAAAGTCACCTCTAATCTCTAAGCCATGTGGGGTTAGTGGGCTGTGCCTGCTTTGAGGGGACACTTTTTTGTCTAAGTATCTGGTGCTTTTTCAAATTTAGTCAAAGCTACTCTATAAGCACTTGGCATCCCTGGTTGTAGTAATGTAGGAAAGAAATAAAGCGTGGCTGCTTCAAGGTAGAGGCCGTCTGGATTGAAATAGCTGTGATCCTTAGAGATAGAAATGACAGCCTCAATGACTGATTCAACATGGGGGGGGGGTGCTGAAATGAGAACTATGGCCAAGATTTGGGCTCAGGGGTCTGGGTGGTCAGGCATGATGAGGCTGGGTGGATAGACCTGAGCTATTTTAATCAAGAACATCAGGAATCTCTTCAATGGAGCTGTGGAACAGCTATCCCTCACAGTTCTTGGCTACTTTAGAGAGCTCAGCTAATTTATCTCTTTGACTTGATGCTGCTTTGTACACCTGCCAACGACCATCTCAGCTCCTCAGCCCTGCTGCTTGGCTTCCTTGTGTCTGGATTTAGCAGGAGTACTTGAGCTCTGCCTTTGGATGGAATGTTCAATCTTTTTTTCCTTTGTTATTTGGATAAGTGATCTTGCAATTTGGAGATCTCCGCTACTTGCCAGAAGACTCAGATCCTCTGTTGGAATTTTCTTTCTGGTGCTTGTGAATGTTGAACACCTATCAACTCAAAACTAGAGTTTTAAAAAATTTATTTTTGACATTGTAGAGAGGGAGGATGGAAATTTAACTTAGACTACTTTTCTTGGAATTATATGACTAAAGCTCCACTTTTAAAATAGATTTTTAAAACTTTGTTTTTCGCTCAATAGATATTTTTTTGATCACCTACAGAGCCAGTGCTGTGTTACTCTTTGAGGTTACAATGAGGTGTCTGCCCTCATGTAGCTTATAAGGAACTGGGAAGTTTAGGTGATATTCAGTAATCATACAAATATGTCATTATGCAGTTGGAAAAGTGCTACCAAGGAGAAGCGAAGGGTGCTATGAAAGGTGTGTTGTTGTTGGCTTTTGTTTGAGAAGGAAACCTGGACACAATTTTGAGCTCGTAGAAAATTTTTATCTGGTTTTACCCTAGAAACTTCTTAATATTTTCTCAGCAAAGAAACATTGACTCCGTTAGTCAACACCAAAATTGAAGAGGCTGAAAATGCAATCAATTCAATTATCTTTGAGATGAAATTATTTTCCTCAAATATATATATAGTTAACAGATTGGGAAGTCCTAGATGTGCACATAAATTTAAATGATTTACTGGGTATTTATTTGGAGATAGGATTGAAAATGAAATTTCTAGATATTCTGATTATTGGTTTACACAAGGAAGCTCTGTGCTGCACAAAAGAGTTCAGAGATACCTTGATGGATCAAAATTGGGAAGGCTATTTGGCCAAATAAGTGCATTAACAAATTAGATAAAAAATCATATCGCTAAGTAGATAACAGAAAGTATTTGCTAATATTTAGCAATGATTTTTGATAAAAACATTAAATGAAGTAAGAATAAAAAACTTCATAAAGAGGAAGAAGAAATTTATGAAATCAACAGCAAACATTATATTAAATGGAATAAGGCATTCCATTCATTTTTTGAGTAAGATAGGAATACTTCTTATCACAGCAATTATTTAAAATTTTGAGGGTTCTTACTAATGGAATACAATAATAAAAATAAATGATTTAAATATTGAAAGAGAAGGATAAATTATCATTATGTGCTTCTGATATCACTTTATACCCAAAAAAATCTGAGGATCTGAATGAAAAGCTTCTCTAACTAATAAGAGAATTTAGCTGAAAATAAAATGAATATGCAAACATAAGTCTTCCTTTTTCCATCATCAAAAATGATTTGGAAAATAAAATGGAAAAAAAGAACTAATGACAAAAGTTATAAATGCCTAAGAATAAATTAAATAAGGAATCTATATGAAGAAAATGCTGAACTTTTACAGAAAGATATAAATTTTACAGAAAGAATAAATGAAGGGACATGCCATGTTCTTGCATTGAAGATTAACATCATAAAGACAGAAACCTTCCAAAATTTACATGACTATTTAATGAAATTCTGATAACAATATCTGATTAATGAATATTCTTGATGAATAATTAATTATATAATTAATATTATTAATGAATATGTGATAATGTAATATCTTTTTGGAGAGGTGGGAGCGGAAAATTTTATTCTAAATTTCGAATCAAATAGTAAAAGAGTGGAAATGGCTTAGAAGGCTTTGAAAAAGAAGAATTAGAGGGTATTTACCCTGCTAGATATTAAAGCATAGCTTAAAGCTATTATGATGAGAAGAGATAATCAATAGTGTGGAAGATGGAGTATAGGAACAGATCCAAGGATAAATGGGAAGTTAATGTATAAGTGTAGTAATTCGAATCAGTGGGGTTAATATTATTCATTAAATTCTGGTGGAAGGATTATTACTCATTTAGAAGAAAATAGATCCCTATCTGAAACCTTATAATCAAAATAAATTTCAGATGGATTAATCATCAAAAAAGTAGTCAAAGCCTGGAAAAAATCTAAATGTCCATCAATTGGTGAATGGAGGATAAACAAAGTGTGGCTTATCTATCCAAACGAATACTATTAGCAACAAAAAGAAACGGACTAACTAATGCATGCAACAACATGGACTAACCTCAAAAATATGCTAAATGAAAGAAGCCAAGCACAAAAGTTGATGCCTTGCATGATTGCATTTATATGAAATTTCTAGAAAAGGCAAAACTACCAAGATGAGTGGTTTCCTGAAGTCTGGGATTGACTGCAGGCAGGCATGAGAGAGATTTTGGGGGTGATGCAAGTGTTCTAAAACTGAAATTTGGTATGTAAATATACCTCAATACCTCAATGAAAATTATAAAATAATAAAATATTGAAGTAGCAGATAGTAAAATACTTTTTATAACCTTGTGATGAGGAAGGCTTTTTTAAACAAGATGTGGAAAATAGAAGCTATAAAAGAATATCTGTATTTGTCAACATAAAGTTTTCCTAAAAAAATTGTGGTGAAAGACTGGTTTAAAAAGTGAAAATGGAAACAGTAGACTTGGAGAAAGTATTTGCATCATAGCAGTGTGAATCTTTCCATTATACCAGCCTTTATAAAAGTTAAAGAAGGCAAACATTTAATCTGAAATTAGCAAAGGATATTCACAGAAGGTCAAGTATGAATGGACAATAAAATGAGGAAATTTGCTTAGGTAGTCATGGAAATGAAAGGTTGATTAATGGATACTTTTTTTTCCTCTATTTTTTTGGCAAGATTTCTAACATTCGATAATATTTAGCATTATTTAATGAGGGTGTGAGGAAATATATTGTTTTGGAGAGTATAAATCATCTCAACCTTTTTGGAGATTAGTTGGATAATAGCTATTCAGATTTAAAAAGTGCATGACCTTTAGTAAAATAATCCCATATCCAGCAATCTATTTTCCAGAAAAAAATAGCACAGATATAGTAAGACAAATACATAAGGATATTTGTTGAGGGTTGTTTGAAAATAACAAGAAATAGGAACCAGGTAATTTTCTATAAATAGGAATATGTTTGAATATAATTTGCTATGTCAAAATAATATTAAAACAATATAATATTATGCAGCCTTAAAAAGAAGTAGACATATTTATCTGTTCTGATTTGGAAAACTGCATATGACTGATTTAGTTTTCTATTTCTGTGTAACAAATGACCACAAATTTAGGAGCTTAAAACAACATCTATTTATTAGCTTACAGTTCTTTAGCAGAAGTCAGGCACAGTTGACTGGGTTCTCTGCTTAGGGTATCACACGGCTGAAATCAAAGCCAGGCTGAGTTATCATCCAGAGGTTCTCATTTTTGTGGTTAGGTTAGCACAGATCATCTCCTTGTGATTGTAGGACTGAGCTCTCCATTTCCTTGCTGGTTGTTAACTCTGAGCTATTCTCTGCTTCTAGAGGCCACCTGCTTTCATTGTCATGTGCTGTCCTCCATCGTTAATCCAGCAACGGCATGTCAAAATCTTCCCCTGCTTTAAATCTCTAACTTCCTCTGCCTCTGACCTCGAGACCCAGATTTAAAGTGCTCACATGATTAAGTCAGGACACCTGAATCTCCTTATATTAGGGCCAACTGGTTTGGAACCGTAATTACATCTGTAAAATCCCTTCCCATTAACACTTGGATTCATGTTCGATTAAGTAACTGGGAGAAGGTGTGGGTACAATAAAGGTTAGAAATATTGGGGACTATCTTAGAATTCTGCCTATCACCATAATACACCAGCAAATGAAAAAGCTACTCCTGTATCAAAAGATTGAGCACAAATCCACTAAAATATTTTGTTTATATATGTATAGACATATAGATGGATAAAGAGCTGGACAGTGGAGAACCACCCAAGAGCATTCAAGGGCAAACCTAATAACAGTGCTTATTTCTGAGAGTGGGATTGGATGGCAGAGGGGGGACTTTTTCTTTATGTTTTCACTTTTTAAAAAATTATGAGATTTTGGGTATTTATCTTTTTTTGGGGGGGGGGGTTTATAGTAAGAAAAATAGAACACACATCCTAAGGAGTCATTTGAGCATTTAAGGTCCCTGATGCCACTGTGGGAGGCAGACCTGGGGGAGGAAAGTGGCCCATCTTGAGATCATACGGTCTCTCATTTTCTTCTGTTCATAGCTCCAGGCATGGTGCTGCCCCCTCCAATGGTAAAATTAGATTTAAGAGGAGCAGGGCTTCTAAGAAGAATTCTTTCCCAAGGCTATGAGCAGAACTTGTGCATTTAGTGAGCACATAATTGGCAAGGAATTTACTTAAATTGTGTACATGAAGAAATAATGAAGCAGGAAGGAATCAGACAAACACGTGGGTTGTACAAGATGCAATGCCCGGAATAAGCCCAGGGAAGCAGAGCTTTTCCCAACAGAGGGTGTGTGTGGAAAGAGTGAGCAATCATGTTCTTCTTCATGGGAAATAGTGAACCCAGGATGAAGGATAATCAAGACTAGCACAAGGAGTACAACTCTGCTTTGAATGAAGGTTTTATGATGAAAAGTGTCAAGAAAGGAACTAGGACACCATGGAAATGGAGCACAATGGTTCTGGATAAGATTCTGAGAAAAAAATAAGTGACCTTGAAAAAGTGGGACACTTAAAAATTGGTAGAAGTTGGAGCTGACAGTGGAGAGCTGCACCCGAGCATTTGAGGGCAGATGAACGGGCCAGAATATCTCAAAAGTTCTAGTAACCTAAGCATTTCTTTATCTTCTGATATTCCTCATCATCACCAAATGAAGCAGTACATTTATGTCTTCAGGTAGATTATTGTAGACAACATATAATGGGTCTTTAAAAAAATCCAGTCTTGAGCTAGGTATGTTGCATTTGCTACATGGCAACCTTCTGCACCCCAGCGAACACTGGGGCTGAGGGCGGCGCCGTCTGGTGTGGAAATTCACAGGCAAACATGAATGGGTAACAACAGAAAATGGTGCTGGGACAGTGGGAACCAGCAATTATGCACAGGAAGCATTGGGAGATGTCATTTACTGTAGTCTTCCCGAGGTTGGGACAAAATTGAACCAACAAGATGAGTTTGGTGCTTTGGAAAGTGTGAAAGCTGCAGTGAATTTTGTTCTCCTATATCAGGAGAAATAACAGAAACTAATGAAGCTCTTGCAGAAAATCCAGGGCTTGTCAACAAATCTTGTTATGATGATGGTTGGCTGATCAAGATGACACTGAGTAATCCTTCAGAACTTGATGAGTTAATGAGTGAAGCCACATAGGAGAAATAGATAAAATCTATTGATGAGTGAAAATGGAACCCTAAATAAACTAGTCTGAAACAACTTAATCCAGTAACATTTAAAATTACTGGTGGATAGAAATTTATAACAGCCACTTTTAGCAATACCAATAGGAAAACAGAAACTACTTGTTCCAACTATGCTGTTGAAAGAAAATATTCCATAACTTTCTAATGATAGCAGATAAACACAATAGGCATCTTCTTCACATCACACAGTGATTTAGACTAGGATCTAGTTATTATATTCAGAATTCATGAAATTATTTGAGGTAAAAACTACTTGTAAAAATTATTTAAAATAATTTAAGGCTAACATTGTTAGCTTAAGCCTTATATAATATTGTAACTTGCTTACATCCATCCCTGGATTTGGGTCAGAATACTTAGTGATATTTTCATTGGAAAAAACTGGGAGTGGAGATAAGTTTTAGTTAGTTGTACAGTGTCAGATGAGGAATAATACTATCTTAATTTTGCAATATACTGTTTGTTTTAGTTTGCTAATGCTGCAGAATGCAAAACACCAGAGATGGATAGGCTTTTATAAAATGGGGGTTTATTTCGCTACACAGTTACAGTCTTAAGGCCACAAAGCGTCCAAAGTAACACATCAGCAATTGGGTACCTTCACTGGAGGATGGCCAATGGTGTCTGGAAAACCTCTGTTAGCTGGGAAGGCACGTGGCTGGCGTCTGCTCTGGAGTTCTGGTTTCAAAATGGCTTTCTCCCGGGACGTTCCTCTCTAGGCTGCAGTTCCTCAAAAATGTCACTCTTAGTTGCACTTGGAGTATTTGTCCTCTCTTAGCTTCTCTGGAGAAAGAGTCTGTTTTCAATGGCTGTCTTCAAACTCTCTCATCTGCAGCTCCTGTGCTTTCTTCAAAGTGTCCCTCTTGGCTGTAGCTCCTCTTCAAAACATCACTCACAGCAGTACTGCACTGAGTTCCCTCTGTCCCTCAGCTCATTTATATGGCTCCAGTGACTCAACTTAGACCCACCCTGAATGGGCGGAGCAACACCTCCATGGAAATTATCCAATCAGAGTCATCACCCACAGCTGGGTGGGGCACATTCCAAAGAAACACTCAAAGAATCACAATATAATCAACACTGATAACATCTGCCCACACAAAATTACATCAAAGATAATGGCATTTGGGGGGACATAATGCATTCAGACTGGCACAGACTGGTTTGCATTAATATAATTATGTAATGTAATAGATTTAGATCTACCATTTTACTATCATTGTTGCTGTTTGTCTCTGATTTTTATTTCTATTGCCTTTTTCTGCTTTTTTTTGGATTATTTGGATAGTTTTTAATATTCCATTTTAATTTACCTATTGGCTTTTTGGTTATATTGCTGTATATTATTTTTTTACAATGAATTAAAGTATAAATGTTGTAATGCATTACATTATATGTATCTAACATTTTACAGTCTACATGGGGATTCTTTTTACCACTTGAAGAGAAATTTCGGATCCTTAAAATCATATAAGACTTGTATGTCCCCCCCTTATGTTGTAGTTGCCATATATATTATGTCTTCATACATTGCAAAATTCATCAGACAATGTTATAAATTTAACATTCAATGTCATACCTATTTTAAAGGACTCAAGAGGAGAAAAATAGTCTATCCCATTTACCCAGCATTTACAGTTTCCAAGTTTCACTTCAGTATTATTTCCCTGCCATCGAGATAAACTCCCATTGTGTTTCAGACCAGGTCTGCTGCCAACAGATTCTGTTAGTTTTTCTTTATTGAGAATGTTTTTATTTTGCCTGCATCCTTAAAGGATATTTTCACTTGATGCTGAATTCTGGGTGGACAATTCTTTCTGTCAGCCCTTTAAAAATATTCCACTGTCTCTTGGTCCCCATGCTTTCTGATGAGAAATATGTAGTCATTTGAATTATTGTTCCTTTCTATCAGGTATTTTCAGCACTATTTTGACTTTTTGGGCTGGATAGTTCTTTGTGTGGGGCTGTTCTATATAGTGTAGGAAGTTTGGTTTCTACCCACTAGATGCCAGTAGTACCCACCTCCCAGTCATAAGAAGCAAAAATGTCTCCAGACATTAACAAATATCCCCTGGTTGGCAAAATCACACCAGTTGAGAAACATTGCCATATATGTCATTTTTTCTGGCTGAGATACGCTTAGATATATCATATATGTATTTATGTATATATTTATCTGTTTGATTTTAATGTATCTGGTTATGGTTTTTTTGAGTTTATCCTATTTGGCGTTTACTGAGAAATCTTTAGCCATTGTTTCTTCTAATATTTTTCCTGTACCAATCTCCTTCTCTCATTTTAGGATGCGATGACATGGATTTTAGAGCTTTTGATAGTATTCCACAAGTCCCTGAGACTGTATTGATTTTTTTTTTTCAATATTTGTTTCCTCTGGTGTTTAGATTAGATAATTTCTATTGACCTATTTTTAAGTTCATTGACTCTTTTATGAGTCATCTCTGTTCTGTTATTTAGTCCATCTAGGGAATTTTTAAATTCAGTTATTGTATTTTTTCAGTTCTAAAATTCTATTTGGTTCTTGATTGTAGTTTCTAATTCTGTGCTGAGAAATTCTCCCTTTTCATTCATTTAAAGAGTGTTTGCCTTTACATCTTAGAACCTGGTTTAAATAGCTGGATGGAGTCTTTGATAATCCCAACATCTTGGTCAACTGGAAGTTGGCATCTGCTGATTGACTTTTCCCTTGAAGGATGGTGAGATTTTCCTGATTCTTTGTTTGCCTAGTAATTTAAAATTGTGTATTAGTTTCCTGTTGGTGCTGTATGTAATGAAATACCACAAATTTAGTGGCTTAAAACAACTCAAAACTCATTTGCTTACAGTTCTAGAGGTCAGAAATTTGAATTTACTGTGTTGTCTGGTCTGTGTTCCTTCTGGAGGCTTCAGGGGAGAATCTTTTCCTTGCCTTTTCCACCTTCTGGAGGTACCTGTATTCCTTGGCTTGTGGCTCCTTCCTCCATCTTCAGAGCACATCATTCCAATCTCTGCTTCTGTCATTATGTCTCCTTTTCCCCTGATCCTGATCCTTCTCCCTCCCTCTTATAAGGTCCCCCATATTAGTCAGGGTTCTCAAAGGCAACAGAACCAACAGGAGATATTTGTAAATATGAGATTTTATAAAAGTGTCTCAAACAGCTGTGGGGATGCACAAGTCCAAATTCTGTAGGGCAGAATGCACGAGTCCACATTCCGTAGGGAAGGATGCACGAGTCCAAATTCTGTAGGGCAGGCAGCAAACTGGCAATGCTGATGAAGATCTTCGATGAACTCCCCAGAAGAGACTGGCTGGCTGAAGAAGAAATGAAAGTTCTCTCTCTTCTCCCTTAGAAGTCTTTTAACTGATTGGGTTAAATCCAACTAATTGAATTCTCTCATTGCGGAAGATAGTCCCTTCTTTATATAATCAGCCACAGATGCAATCAATTGACTGATGATTTAATAAATCAGCCTCCTGGTTTATTAACCAGCCACAAATGTCCTTGCAGTAATGGTTAGGCTGGGGCTTGCTTAATGAGACACCTGAACATCATCACCTTGCCAAGTTGACACATGAACCTAACCATCACATTCCCCTCCCCTTTTTTAAATTACATTGGGCCCATCCAGATAATCCAGGATAAACTCCCCATCTCAAGATCCTTAGTTTAATCACTTCTGCAAAGTCCTTTTGCATCTTAAAGGAAACATATTCATAAATTCTGGGGAGAAGGATGTAGACACCTTGGGGCCATTATTCAGCCTACCAGAGTTTGTATCCTGGTCATTTTGACTATTATGTCACAAGGCTCAAAAATCTATTTAAATCCTTTGGAGAATGTTGATTTTTGATGTTTGAAAGTTTTTGCAGGCAATCAACTCAGTAAAGTTCAGATTATAAGCATTGACCCACATTCTGTAGGTTTTGGTTCTAATGTCAATTTAGTTTCAAAGCCTTTGTGGTACACTTTGGGTTTGCCCCACATGTGTGCCACTTAGGGGCCATTCTGGGAACTGGGCAAGGTCTACAGTGTAGTTCACTTCTGAAATATTTTGTTGTGCTGCCTTTGGTCAGTTTTACATGTGCACAGCTTGGATTTAGATTTAGATTTGCAGGATGCTTTTGCCAGCTCCTTCCTCTTTGTGATTGCCCCCCACCCCCACCCTGCCAACTCTCCAGCTCCCAGGGTCCCCTTTTCTTGGTTCTCTGGATAGAAATCTGGGGCTTTAAAATCCTTGCAGAGTTGCATACTTTATGTGAATGGGTACACCTTGGTGCAAAGCTGTGGGATAAAAGTGAGAGGAAAATAATGGAGACTCCTCCCATGCTCTTCAGACCAGGGTACTCATTTAGCAATTTCTCTGGTCAAAGAGATGAATTTTCTCTGAGTTTTTGGTAACACTGTAGCCACAGCTGCTGTAGAAGTACCTCTCCATGACTGGGGCTTGTGTCAGATCAAGGCCTGGAGAGTTAAAAAAAAAAAAAGAGAGAGAGAGAAAATGGGGATAGCTCTGACATTCTCTGTCTCATGGAGACCCTCTTTCCAGTTCTCTGGCCAGAAAAAGATAGTTTGTCTTGGAGATTTTTCTGTCTCTGCCTGCCATGCAGTTTTGAGATTTGAGCTGCCCTCCAGTCTAAGCTGGGAGAACTGAGAGTTGCAAAATAACAATAGGATACTCACTGCCATTTTGGTTGTTTTATGAATTTTGATTTCCCTCCCCAGTCTGTCTGCTATTATTTACTTTTCAGAATCCTCATATAGTTGTTTTATGTAGTTTGTCTAGGTTTTTAGTTGTAATCAGTGGGAGAGAGAGAGCAGAGTGTACTCACTCCATCTTCCCCAGAACCCCAAGCCCCAGGTAGATTATTAATAATGTAAATAATGGCAAGGCCTTAGATATTAAAGTGAAATACATCACCAGTCTTGGCCTTGGTGATTCTTATCTGCAGAGAGAATACACTGAATTCTCCAGGGACATGTTATGGATACATTTTAAATGACTCCATTAAATATTGCTTATTGGATGTCTGTAGGAAGTTACTCTGTCTTTCTGCATGTGAAATAGTAATCATCATCATCATCATCATCATCAACATCATTATGGTTGTTCTCTTCCTTCTTCTATTCGTTGTCCTCCTCCTCCTCCTTAGTCATTGGCACTCACTATATCCAAGAACCATGCTAAGAGCTTTCTATGTATTGTATGTCTTTGAAATAGCCCATGAGTGTATACTTTACAGATGTTCCAAGCTTGTGCTCCTTGTGTCATAATATCTTCTTTAAGAGCCGGGGCTGTGTCTGTTTCACTCTCCTACATGTTCTCAGCACTTAGTCCAGTACCTGGCCCATAGCAATTGCTCAGCAAATATCTGTCTGGTGAATAAATGCAAGACCACCTCTATCCACAACACGACTTTGGAAGCTGTTTAAGGAGAGAATTTAGGAGCTTGTATGTGCTTCTCTTTCCTAGCTGCACCTGAGGGGAGTGACCCTTTCAAAGAATTACACTAGTTTTGCTATTCATCTTTTCACTCAACACATTGGTGTAGCGGGCAGCATTCTGCCTGCTGGGGATACAGTGGGGCAAGGTGGACAAGCCCTCAGCCCCTTGAAGCTTACATTCTAGTGTGTGAGGGGCAGCCAAGAGGCAAGTAACTGATGAGCAGATGGAGTTAAGTGCTATGGAGAAATAGAATGGGTAATGGATAGAGACTGGGGGTTGTAGGGTTACTTTGGGTCAGGGAGGATTCTCTGAGGAGGTTACATTGGAGCTGAGTGGTGAGAAAGAGCAGTCGGATGTTTATTCATCTTCAGGCCACATATGAACATAGAAGTTTCCTCTTGCTTAACATGGCCATTGTTTTCACTGGGCAAATCAGTAGTGTAGACAAGACCACAAGAGAAATGTTTAAAAAATCGACTGAGGAGAATCAGTTCCTTTTACATTATTGAAAGGTTAATGCTTACTTATAAGTGAATGAAAGAATACAAAAATGTGAGATTTAAAGAGATCCTAGAGAACATCTAAGGATTTGTTTTTAACTTAGCCCTGTTTATTTTTTTTTCAATCATCAAAAAAGTGTTTTTATTACTATTATTCAATTTTGTCCCCAGAGGTCTATGTTTAGAAAGAGTTTGACAAGCAAAAAGCTAATTAATGAACTAGTTTCTCATGAGATTGCAGAGTCAGTACATGGGGCTGGTATAATTCCAGTCATAAGTAAAGATACCAGGTTATTTTTAAAGATTATTTGTACACACTTATTAGAGGTAAACATGCTGGTTTGTCAGAATTTTTAAAAAATTATAAATAAGATTATACAGACTTTATTAAAATTACACTTAAAATTTCTAATTCTCCCTGCCTCTTATGTTGGCCATTGTATTTTCAGAAGCTAGAACAGTGCTTGACATTGAATAAGTACTTAATATTGTCAAATGAATAAATGCTTCAACGGTAATTTTTCTGATCTAACAAAATGGCAAAGCTTTAATTAAAATCTACAAAAGTTCATTAGCATTGAAGTTTTTTTAGGTGGCTATTTGACAGTGAAGTTTGTATAATTTCTGTTTTGGAATAAATAATACCACATTCACTCTTCCTTATGGGCTCACTCTGTACCAGATACTTTCACACATTTAAGTCTTCATGGCAGCTTTACCTGCTTTGCAGACGAGAAAACTGTGGCTTGGAGAGGTTAAGTTCAAGGTCATGCATCTGGTTAGCAGCAGTACCAGATTTCAGTCTGGCTCTGAAATCTTAAGCATTACACTTTGGAAAGGCAGAGGCACAAGTGGATCGTAGTCTCTGGATCTCTGGGTCTCAGGAGCTAGACTTCCCAGGTCTGAATCTAGCCATGCCTCTTTCTAGCTCGGTGACCTTGGGCAGGTGGCTAGACTTTTCTGTGCCTCAGTTACCTCAACTCCAAAATGTAGAGAATAATACTACTACTTTTGTAGAATTATTAATTAAGTTAATGTCTATAAAGCACATTATAAGTAGTTGATACGTTATAATAACTTATCATTATTATTTCTCAGCACAAAGACTCTGAGTGTTTGATCTTGCAAGCTGGTGGGAGTACCAGGCTAGTGACATCTGGGCCAGGCCACGTTTCTGCTGCTGCAGTGGCTCTAGCAACAGCCTAGCTTTGTGCAACAGACTGCAGTTGATGTCGAGTATTTTACACGTGCCTGGCTGGCTGGTTTGGATCGTGTGTCAATTTGGCAGCTAATTTTCTGAAAGCATTTGGTTGTAATGGGTCTCACAGGCTGTGCCACAAGTCAGAAAACACACAGTTTCTGCTAAAATGGTCATCATCTCTCCTTGTGATGTGTAGGGCTTGCTGTAGCTTTATTGATCGGATAGCAATCTATTGCTCTCACAAAGAACACTGTGCTTAACTCACGTAGATCAGCTGCACTGTTTTATGCTCTTCTTTTTTGGCATTTTGACAAAGTCTGTGAATTAACAATGTTCCAGGGAGTGTTTTAAAGTGGTCGGCTGTGGATAAATCTATCTTGCAACTTGGATCACAAACTCAGATGACTGAAGATTTCCTTTCCCTTGATCCACCCACTCCCGACACCATCTGCAGAATCATCTTTCTGAAACACAGATCTGATTGTGTCATTCTTTTGCTAAAAAATCTGCAGTGGTGGGGAAACTTTTTGGGGTCCTAGAAATATTGCATATCATGATTGTGGTGGTGCTTAAAGGGATGTATACATTTGACAAAACTCATCAAACTGTATACTTAAAATGGGTGCAATTTACTGATGTAAATTATAGTTCCTTTAAATTAAAATAATCAGGTGCAGGGGGAAAGTCCCAACTCCCTTGCTGGGTATCCAGAGCTCTTCCCAGCCCGGCTACAGCCAACTCTCTCACCACTCTTCTTCCCTGACCCTACACACTAGTCAGTGCAGCCTTTCCCTGCCTGTGTCACACTCAAAATCCCAAACATTTGCATGTGCTGCTCCTTCTGTCTGGAAAGGCTTTCTAAGCCCTTCCATCTCCCTTCCTTTCAAGGTCTCCAGTATGCCAGGTATCTAGTTGCTAGCTATTGAGATGCTGGACAAGCCCATTCCCTCCCCTCACACAACACTTTTGCCCCCAGTGAATCTTTTCTTTTTATGGTGAAACAGATACTTGATTCCTGGCACATGGAACCTTGGAAAAGAGGGGAAGAAGGGAGGTATGAGCATGTAGGAGGACCAGGATGTAGGCTGGCTGATATGAACAAGATCCCCAAAGCCTCCCTGCTGTGCCTCCTTCCAAGAAGTCTTTCTGTCTCCCTTCAACAAGTAGAAACAGGAAAATAGAGCAGTTAAGAGTTTAGACTCTGGAGGCAGCTTGTCTAGGCTCCAATCCCAGCTCTGGTTCTTACTAGCAATGTGACTTTAGGCAAGTTACTTAACCATTCTGTGCCTTGCTTTCATATCTGTGAGAGAGTCAGGATTCTCTAGAGAAAGGGAACCAATAGGAGATTTATTTTAAGGAAATGGCTCATGTGATTGTGGGGACTGGCAAGTCTGAAATCTGTAGGGCAGGCCAGCAGGCTGGAAACTCAGAGAGGAGGTGATGTTACAGTCTCAAGGCAGAACTTCTTCTTCTCTGGGAAACTTCAGTTTTTTGCTCTTGATTGGGTGAGACCCACCCACATTATGGTAATTAGCCTTTACTTAAAGTCAACTGATGATAGATGCAAATCATATCTATCAAATACCTTCAGAGTAACATCCAGGCTAGCATTTGACCAAACAAGTGAACAGCGTAGCCTAGCTAAGTTTACTTGTAACTTTAACCATCACAGTTGGTGATGACAATAATAGTTCCACCCACAAATGATTGGATGAATTAATACATGTAAAGTACTAAAACAGTGTCTGACTCATAATAAAGATTACATAAGTATTGCTATTAATATTGCCTACCAAATACACTGAGATGAGAAAGTCCCTATCTTTAAGGGCATTTTTTCTAGGTGGGGAAGTTTAGGCAGTACACAAATGAACAAATCAATACCAAATTGATGCTAGGGAGTTAATTTTTTTGGAAGGGAGGAAGGACTTTTTTATTTGGTATGGTTGAGAGTGGGCCTCTGTGAAAAGGGCACATTTGGACTAAAGCCCATGAGATGGAAGGAGCCAGCCAGTCATGCAGAAACCAGACCATGGGCAAGTGGGAAGCCTCCGAGCTGGGTGGGAGCTTGGCATGTTTAAGGACCAGAAAGTTGCTGATGTGACTGGAATAGAGAGACGGGAAAGTGCTGGGAGATTGGCAGGAGCTTGGTCCTGAAAGTATGTGCCAGCCATGGCAAGAAACTTCGATTTGATGCTAACTGCCTTTGGGAAGGCGTTAGAGAACTATAAGCAGGGACTGATTCTGATCCCAGCATTTTGTACTTTTGGTTTCTGGTTGAAGACAAACCAGGAGCACTTTTTTCTGGGCTGTTGCCTGTGTGGACTCTCCCATGGTTGTATCGGGACTCCAAGCTTCCCCTAGTCGAGCAGTCCACCCAGGCCTGCCCTGCCTACATCCCTTCCAGCCTGTCTCTTTGTCCCCAGGCTTATCCATCCTGGGCCCACTTCCTCATGCCTTTTCAAATAGTCCCAGTCTGTTCCAAATGGCTGAAAGTTCTTTAACAGGAGTCTCCACAGAGAAAATGCAGGTTTGCATAAGTGAAAATCTCCTACAACGGAATTAAAGTCGTTGTGCAGATCAGCTGGGGAAAATGTTGGGCAAAGGGCCTTTCCTCAGGACTCTCAGATTCTCCTCTGACTTAGAAGCCTCTTGCTGGCATCATCTTTACAGTTCTTTGTCTTATCTGTCTGTTTCCCTTTCATCTGTGGGATCTTGGTTTCAATGGTCGTGGGGGACCCAATGGTCTTCAAATCAAGCCAGCCAGTATCTATGTGAGAAAATATACTCAAAAGTCATTTTTTCCTCCCAGTGATTTAGCAACTTAACATACTGGGTCTCCTGGTCACTTGTCCAAAAGGGCTAACACTGAACAGATTCCCAAAGAACCAACTGATTAGTGTAGAGATACATGGTCCTTCAGGAACTCCAATTCTGATAAGAATCTATATTAGCAAATAGTAAGTGACGTGTACCAGAGCCTGAAAAATAGAAGGTTCTCTGGTTAAAAAAGCTTGGATTTGGGAGGCAGAGAAACCTGGCTTGGAGTCTTAGCTCCACTAACTCTCTTTGTGACTTTAGTCAAGTTACTTAAGTTCTTTGAGCCTCATTGGGGTTGGTGATTAAACTTTGCTATTACCAGTGTGATAGTTCTGCATCATGTGACTTACCTCATTGTCTGACAGTGTGTAGTAGGTACTCTGTACATTTTAGTTTCATTCCTGGCTGTGAAAATTGTGTTATCCTCTAATTCAGGGGGAAAGGACTTTGTTTCAGTTTGCTAAAGCTGCAAATGCAATATACCAAAATGGGTTGGCTTTTTCAATGTGGATTTACTAAGTTACAGGTTACAATTCTCAGGTTGTGAAAATGTCCAAATTAAGGTATCAAGAGGAAGATACCTTCTGTGAGGAAAGGCTGCTGGCATCTGGGGTTCCTCTGTCACATGGGAAGGCACATGGCAATGTCTGCTGGTCCTTCACTCCTGGGGCCTGGTTTCAAAATGGCCCTCTCAGTTTCTGTAGGTTTTTCTTGCTTCTCCTGGGATGTTTTCTTTCTAAGCTCTCTCTGTCTCTGTGAGCTCTCTTAAAAGACTCCAGTAAAGAATTAAGACTCACCTTGAATTGGGTGGGTCACATCTCCATGGAAACAATCTAATCACAAGGTCCCACCCACAATAGGTCTGTACCCTCAAGAACGGATTAGCAGAACATGGTGTTTTCTTGGGTACATAACAGTTCCAAACCAGCAAAGATTTCATTTAAATTAAGGATCAAATTTTTTAAATAGTTCAAGCCCCATGCAACTGTCTCATCCTACTTTTTTCTATCCTCTCCATTAAAGGATATTCCTCATTAGATGGAATCCAGTACGCATAAACCTACTGGCTGGCTTGGGCAGTTCCTATCTTGGGGAAAAGCCCATGAAGAGCATTTTAATTCACAGGGAAGTGGAATCTACTGTAGTGATAAGAAGAGGTTTTCCTAAAATAGCTCTCCAAATTCGTGGCATTTCTATCTCACTGGGAGATGGTTCATGCCACTCCTGGATGGGCCAGGGTCTTAGCATCAAGCCTTCTGAGCCAGATGGTGCCCCTGAGAGGCAGTCGGCTTGAGCTCAGACACTGAGCAGAGTGAAGCTGAACTGAGACCTAAATGTCTAAATCTGGGGGTGAAGGGAGACTTTTTCCATCCTATCAGTCATAGCGGAGATCAAAGGGAAGGTTGGTTGTCATGAAGTTCTTTGTGTTCATCACATCAGAGAAGGTAAGAATGATGGTGGGATATGGTCTCTCAGAGCAATGGCGTGCAGTTTCTGTATCAACCCTGTAGCTATGTTGCTATAGGGGAGCACATCTTGGACACATGAATATATAATGTACCATTCTGGCTTCGATGAAGCAAGTCTGGAAAGTAAAATCCAGCAAAGTATTTGTCATATCGAGTGCAAGGTAGTCTGCTCCCCCATCTCACCTTTCCCCTACTGAAAAAGAATCATCAAAATTCGGTATCACTGAAGTAAAGGAAAGGAACAAACATTTCCATACTTCCTAGTAAGTGCTGACGTTTTATATGTGTGGTCTGATTTGATTCTTCTCTCATCCCTGTGTTGCAGGTGGTAATTACATCCACTTGACAGAGGAGGCATCTGAAGTTTAAAAAATTTAAGCAATTGGCCTGGGATTGTGTGGTTAGTGAATAGAGGTCAAGATATACAACCTCATCCATCTGACTCCAGAGCTCATGAATTTCTACTCACCTTTCCTACTGATGACAGACACTTTGACAAATTGCTTGCATGCTGCAAGTGTCTTAGGGGACTATTTAATGGGGCTTTGTGCCAGGTTCTGTGCTAGGTACTGGGGCTGCAGAGATGAATGTGATCATTGTTCTTGGCTTTTGAGAAGCACGTAAACTCTTTGGGGGGGCAATCATGCAAACAGATGATTTCAATCCTATGCTGGAGGCATCCATGAAAGGATATGGGATGAGGGATGAGGGAGCAGCTTCACTGGGTCCTCAGAAACATTTTGAATATGATATATTCTTCAAGTCCCTCTCCTGCATTATGAATTCACAATATTGTGGACATTAAGTGTTCTAGACTCTTCCCAGAGAATGAAGGTGGATACAGTATCCTCTTAACAAGACTAGCAATTAAATAAATCCTAATGATATTGCAGTTATTTTTTGGCCCAAGGCAGTTATTTAGGGTGTTAAGCAAGTTGTGAAAATGCGACATGTAGAAAGGATGAGCAGATGAAAATGTCAACATTTTCAAAGGCCAAGAGTAAAATTCAATTTGTGTTCCATGCTGTCCTTGGCAAATAGTGATTTTCCTCCCCCTCTGTTTTTCAGTTAATCACAAGTGAATGTGGATCTAGCTTGTTTACTTCTTTGATCTGTTTGCTCATTGACATTCACATAGCTTTGGGACTAGGGTTTTCATTTCCTTTGTCATCTTGATGAATGCCTGGGCAATTACATAAGCAAAATGCCTGTGAAGTCGAATAAAAGTGATTCAACAGTGGAGCTTAGTCTTTGGGGAAGGCTAAGTGGCATCTTACAAGCAAGGAAACAATTTATGGTCAAATGTACCAAGTTGTGTGGAGACTTTTGGAGAAATATATGATTCCAAGTTTTGGCCTATAAAAAGTCATAAATATTAAGCTGGATATCAAACTTGAGGTCAATGCACCAACTAGAGTGGAGAATCTGAGGAATTTTCAATAGAGTTCCTATTGGAACTATATTTTCATGAAGAGTGTATGTAATTAAGACAAACATGTTTTCTGGTTAGTAGTTTAATCATTTGCTTTGGTTCTCCACTTGATATCTCAAGAGTACAAAACAGAAAGTTAAATTGTGGTTATCTGGATAACTCAAATAAGTAAAGGCCAAGTTTCCCTATATTTATCTGGGTATTTTAATCCCAATTTGTGTGTCATCTGGATCATGTGGTGGTCATAATGATTTTTTACCCCATTATTCTTCCTTTAGTTTTCAATTCAAATGCCGCTTCCTCAGGGAAGTCTTTCTGGACCCTATATTAGGAAAATTCCCTTGCGTTAATGACTCCAAATGGTGCTTTCTCCTTTGCTTTTATAGTGTTTCCTCGTTGCTAAAGCAAATACCATGCAATGAATTGACTTAAACAGTGGGAATCTATTGGCTCACGGTTTTGAGGCTAGGAGAAATCCAAATCAAGGTATCATCAAAGTGATGTTTTCTTCCTGAAGTTTGGTGTTCTGGGGCTGGCTGGTAGTTATCTTTGGTCCTGGGCTCCTCAGTCACATGACAATGCACATGGTGACCTTCCTTGGCCTCTCCCTTCTCTTCTGCGTTCCATTGATTTTCAACTTATAGTTGCACCCTCTGTGACTTTCTCTCTGTCTGTCTGAGTTTCATTCTACTTATAAAGGAATTCAGTAATAGCATTAAGACCCATCCTGATTGAGTTGGACGACACCTTAACTGAAGTAACCTCATGAAAAGGTCCTACTTACAACAGGTCCACACCCACAGGAATGGATTAAGTTTAAGAACATGTTTTTTTCTGGTCTACCTAGCTCCAAACCATCACATATAGGATTATATGCTTATAATGTGTGTCTCTTCTCTAGAATATACACCCCATTAGGACTTGCAGCTAGTCTCTCCAGCCTTGTCACTTTGTTGGCACATAGTTGGTGCTCAATAGAGGCTGAATGAATAAAGATGAAGAGGTAGTGCAGATCCTAGAGCCCCTGGACATACTGATGAATGACAGTTCTCTGTAATATTTTTAAAACTTGACAGTCCTTTAGATGCTATGGTGTTAGAATAGCTAGGAAGAAATAATGGAAATGGTAGAACTGTAACCCATAACATTCTTTGAAATTTGCTCTATAGCTACTTATTAAACTTGTATTTTGAAAGGTGTCACCTTTCTGTATATATGTTATATTTCAGAATAGGGAAATAACTGAAATTGTGGAACTGTAGCTCATAACTTTCTTTGAAATTTGCTAACTACTTGTTAAATCATACTTTGAAAGTTGGCACTGTTCTGTATATATGTTATATTTCACAATAAAAAATGTAAAAAAAACCTTGACAGTTCTATGTGCATTTGCACTTGGTTTGTGCTTACCTAAAATCCAGCAGAACTTTGGATTTCCCCCTGCAAAATGGCATTTTTAAAGGTGATACAGACAAGAAAATTCAAATGAAGTCCTTAAAATGAGGGACCCAAATAAGTGCTCCTGACTTTGGCCATGAGAACAGGCACTTGAGATTGTTTTTCCCAGCTATGACTTGATGCTGACCCATCTTTGGTGCCCTTGTGATCAGTGGCACACGTTTGGGAGATGGCTGACTGGGATTACAACACAGAGTCGGGACTCCTCCATGGGAGTCAAGTTTGTGAGCTTGGCCTGGGTCGTATCATCAGTACTGTCCTCTCTGGAACTGTAGTCAGGTTCACAGTCTTATGCCAGAGACTTGAAGTAGGAGCTTCTAGATTTGGAACTTTTTGAGATACATTTTCATTCATTTATTCAGTTATTTGTGTACATGAATTCAAAAAATATTAGTTGAGCACTTGCTATGTGCCAGACCCAATGCAAGGCACTAAATTTAGTGCAGGGCCTGTGGCAAAGCAGCTGCTCCATCGCAAAGAAGGGTAGATGTATGACTGTGTGCCAGGCCTTGAGAGCTTTCTAAAAAAGAGGAATGCTCCCTGCTTGTACTGATCCCTGCTTTAAATTAATCATAGAAAAACCATTCTTCTTCTGTTTTATATAAGCCTTGTTTCTCCTGCTTGAGTTTATTTTGAATCGCTGTGTGCTTTTCCAGAAATAATGTAGTTCTGAACAATCTTGCTTTTAGAGATATATAAGTATTTCAGAGTAAAAGAAGAAAGTACACATTTCCAAGGGGTTCATTGCTCTCCTTGTCTTTTAGTTTCAAACTCTTAAAAATGCCTAGTATGTATCTAGGTATATAGATCTTGATTGCATAGAGACACACAACCTAGACTATATCTAAAATCTTGCTGTTTCCAAGAGACCAGATGTTATGAAGTCTCTTACATTACTTTAAAAAAAAATCTCTCAATACAGGTTCAACCATGATTGCTACATGGAAAAAAAGATAAGTGATAACCCCCATACTCAGCTAAGCGATAGCCTCATGATAGGCATCAAGCTGATCATTCCATATGGCTGTTATTTATCTAATTAGTTAATTGAGTGAGCCATTATTTGAAGATTAGGTGCTGAAATAAAGCTTTTTGCACAAAGCTGTAGGGTGGTAAAAAGTAGTGTTGTTATGTATGTACAAAGAAAGGAAAGATAACACTAACTCCTTTAAAAGAAAGTCCCTGATGCTGTGGGATTCTTAGCCCCAAGTTTCTCAGACTTTCTCTTCTGATGTCAATTCTAATCGAAGTATGAGTTGGTGAGAATTTGAATGGGTCATCATATAATAGAATTTCACTACTCTAGGAAAAGGAGCTTCACATGGAGTTCTTCCTCCTTCATTTCATTAGGTTAAGTTGTGTATTTTTCTAGCTTTCAAGCAGTTTATTCCATCGTGTAGTAAAGAGCCTGGGCTCTGAGTTGTATTATCTGGTTCAAAACCAGGTGCCACCATGGGTTTGCTACATGTCGTTGGGCAAGGCGTTTCATTTCGCAGAGCCTTAGTCTTCTCCTCTGTAAAATGGGGATGGTAGTGGTTCCCATCTCAAAGGATCGTTGTCAGGGTTAAATAAGCGAATACTTGTGAAATACTTAGTCAATGCCTGGCACATTGTAAGTTCCCAATAAATTTTAGTCATGAATATTTTACCGGGGCATCACAAAGTGGATGTCAGATGTTGTCAGTTTTGATGACTTGGTACCATTTATTTCTTAGGTGGAAAATTTGGCTTTAATTAACGCCGTCCAAAATGTCTCCTTTACTTTAGCCTCATCACCACACTCCCCAGGGTTCTGCTACTGGAGTCTACACTGCCTTCTGTCTGATTCACCTTGGTGCCTTTCTCTTCCCCAATTTCTTTCTTCTCTAGCTTGTTTTTTTCCATTGCTTGTCAACGGCTTTTTTCCTTTGCGATCTTGAAAAGTGCTTACTCATGACTTATCTGTTACTTCAATGCCATATGTTTCATTCTATCATTTCCACCTTATCCAGTTGACCTTCACCACCTTATTCAGAGTTCAAGCAGTCACATGCAGTTGTCCTTCATCTCCTCTAATGTTTAAAAACTCTAAGTCAAAATTTACTATGGTAGCTCAACATTTCTTAGGCCATTTTGCCTAAATGTTCTCAAAAGAATATACATATATTAGGCCTATTAATGTTTAGCCTAATAAAAATATTATGAAACTACTTCAAGTAAGATAAATATTTATTAAAGTTCCCTTCATTTTTAAAGAGGTACAATATAGGAAATTATTCCATCCTGTTACTGGAACTGTCTTTGAAAACAGATGTTCTGTCCATCCAGTTGAATGGCAATTAAAAGACATCCAAGAAAAAATACAAATCTTTCAATTCAAAAGCTTTTTGATTTCTAATTCATGGAGATGTGCAGCACATTTCTTTTATTTTTTTGTCTATTTGCATGTATTTGGATTTTTTGCAAGTGCTTCTTTTGACATGATATGGTTGGCATTTTCCTTCCTTCCATTTTATTAATCAGTGGGCACCATTCCCGGCTTCACCTAGTGGCGGCAGTGGTTGTGAAGTGTGCAGCTGACACTGGTTTAGCTGGTCCAGAGCTCATAGCTATCGTAGAAGATAATATGTTCCCCCTCAGCAAAGCATATGGGGAAGGGTGGAATGGACATAATTCTGCCCTCATACCCATAGGCCGGTGACTATTGGGGTTTCCTGGGGAAAATAGTACTGAACATTTTCGAAGGTCAAATTGCTGAAGTGGAAAAGTGATGTGATGGTGATTAGGATGATGATGATGGCTAGCATTTGTTTGACTCTTGCCCTGTGCCCAGTAACTCATTGAACTCTCACAATACCCTAAGTCGTAGATCTAATTATCTCCTTTTTTCCAGAAGAAATTTAACAAATCAAGGGGATTAAGAATCTTGCCCCAGGTCACGGTGCTGTGGCCTCATGCCAAACCCCATGCTTATTATTCTGCCACTCTTTGTACTGACCAGTGTTTTATCATCACTGTGTCCTGACACCCAGTGCAATGTCACCCAGTTCCTTCTGTCTGAGACTGAATCTGGATCCTGCCCCTTCTCTCTTCTATTACAGCCCGGAAGATTCTTTACAAGGGATTATCATACTCTGGCATTTTTCTTCTCAGAACCAGCTTATGGAATTCTCTGCTACTTTCTCCTAACAGTATGCCTGGCCAATCTGGATATTTATTAGTGAGATGTGGAATGAAAGAAGGCTGGGACTGATTTGTTTTGTACCCAAAGCAAGTAACTTAGAGTCCTCTGGAGACTTGTTTGGTAACTCACTGTTATAAACATGTTTACTTTTATGTAAACAAAACTGCTGATACAGTTTAAATTTATTTCTTTATACTTTGCTTTGAGTTAAACTACTGAACAAAACTTAGATGTAAAACATATTATAATGGAACAGAATCAGAATAGGGCATTATACACAGAGTTGGACAAATGCCGCAGTTTGCCAGCTGTGTGCCCTTTAGCAAGTTATTTGACCTCTCTGCGACTTGGTTTTCTAAGTTTTAAAGGGGGATAATCATACTTATCAACAGGCTTAGTGAACAAGTTTAGAAGTGGGAAAAGACCTTAGATGCTTAATGAACTTCAAAAGATAAGAGAAGGCTCAAGTCTTTCTTAAGTTATGCACTTGGAAGCATTATATATCAACCAAATACACAAAAGAGATTTATTTTCAGGGCTTATTCAGCTTTAAAAATACATTTTTTTCACCATAAGGAAACCATTATTGAACATGCTGTGTTCTTAGAATCAGTGCAGAAGTCCCGAGTCACCCCACAAGATATAAAAAGCAAAAGGACAGGTGTCAACACTTCAAAAAAAATCTATTGACTACATTTTGTGGCATATTATTGGAATGAATATTTATCTGGTATGATGGCTTGAGGAAATATTTCTCCATGTTTGCGAGTGGGTTCTTCTTTCCCATTTCTCAATAAATTTATCGTGTCAGTAGAATGGATTCTGTAATGCTCTTGAATGCTTTTCAGGAAGATATGAATTCTAAAGTCTCAACATTTAATCAATAATCCTCTACTTGACGGCAGAGTAAGAGAGCATTCCAACCAGCTTGCTCACCAGCATCAGAAAACAGGAGGTAAAAGTCACCGTCCAATATGAAATAGGTGATTGTGTCGATTTGGATGTATTATGTCTCCCAAAACGCCATGTTCTGTAATGCAGTCTTGTGGGGGCAGACATATTAGTGTTGATTAGGTTGGGCTCTTTGGATTAGGTTGTTTCCATGGAGATGTGTTCCACCCAACTGTGGGTAATACCTTTGATTAGATTATTTTCATGGAGGTGTGACCCTGTCCATTCAATGTGGGTCTTAATTAAATCACTGGAGGCTTATAAGAGCTCAGACAGAAGGAGCTCACTGCTGCAGCTTAGAGAGACATTTTGAAGATGGCCGTTGAAAGCTGACACTGTCATTTTGGAGAATGCCATTTTGAAATGCAACCTGGGAGCAAGCAGACGCCAGCCACATGCCTTTCCAGCTAACAGAGGTTTTCCCGACGTCAATGGCCTTTCTCCAATGAAGGTACCCTGTTGGTGATGCCTTACCTTGGACACTTTCATGGCCTTAAGACTGTAACTTTGTAACCAAATAAGCCCCCTTTATAAAAAGCCAATCCATTTCTGGTGTTTTGCAACATGGCATCATTATCAAACCAGAACAGTGACTCTGGATTTGTTTTCTAGAATGAACCTCATTTTAATATACAATTCAACATTCCTAAATACTTCAACAGAGCAAAGCTTCTTGTGGTTTGTAGGATAACATCTGTGAAACATTGTTTTGATACCTATAAAATAGTATTAATCTGGAACTTATTTGATTTTATGCTTTTTCTTGCAGTAACAATAAATTTTTTTCCTTTCTTCAAAAAGTAGATTTGTATAATTTTTATTGAGTGTAAATTATAACTAATTTGATGTTTTTTTAATATATTCATCTACTAGGAAGCAGTACTTGGGATCTGTGGTTTGATTTGTCCTTCATGTGGATGCTGACTATATTTCTTTTAAATCTCTTGTTTTGGTGCCTAGAGCTTTAGATGAAGAACAGAATCACATAATTGAAAGTTAAGCTAGCTTTGATTCACTATATTTGGACTTAGTTTATAACTACAATGCCATAATAAGCAAAATAGCAATAATAATAAAGCTATCTTATACTCATAAAATATCCAAATATGAATTACCCAGGAATTTGGGGTTGAGGGCTTCACATTTTTGTACTGGAACAATATATTAGCTTTCATTTAATTATTTTGTTTTATCAGTGTCTTGGTATACTTGCCTTATTTTTATTAATAGGCTTTCTTGTACCAACCTTATTTTTAAAGGAATAGTTAGAGATACCAAGTGACATAATCAGAGTTCTACAACTTGCCTATTGCAAAAGCCGAAATAAAACTCAGGAATAGGTCTGTCAATTGAGTTTTGCTTTCTCCTCTTGAGTCCAGAGATTTGGAAGCCAAAAGAATGTCCTTTAATTTGGATATGAGTTAGTGTTTGGATAATGAAAGTTTTTTAGAGACTTCTTTTTTTTTAAAAAAATTAATTTAAAAGAACTTTTTTAATGTTCCATCAGTTATTATATGTTGTCATTCTTATTGATCAGATGAATAGCTTCTAAAAATAAGCTCTAGTTTATTCACATCCCCTCCAAAAACCTTATTTTTTTTCCCTCCAGACATTTTAAAAAATCTCTTCCTTTTTTGGACCACATTTACTTCATGACACACCACCATAATTGGTTCTTAGGATGCTGCTCTATGTTTTGTGTTATTTTAGCCATTTTTTTCAAACCCTCCTCCCCACTGCCTCCTCTCATATGCATCCACTCCAATGTGTTTAATAAGTCTACTTATAGATATTCTTAAAATTTTTATTGTTTTATATACATATATGGCATTGCACCATAATTTTGTTTGGGTCTCCCTTTTTTCTCCAGTACTATTTTTTTTTTTTTAATTAAATGTTTGCTCATGATAAGTTTGAGTTTTGGATGTTGGGCAGGAATGGGAGAAAAGTATTATGCCATCAGGTGATTATTTATTCAATGTAAGTATTTTACTTATTTTTATTTCATTGTATCTAATTTCTAATATAATAAAAAATTAAAAGCAACATACAAACAACAAAAAAAAAAACACATTTCAAAGTGAACAAAGCAAAATTTTAAGAAAAGCAAGTAAAGTAAAGTAACTACTATTCTTCAGCATCATGTTCCTTGCTTGCATAAGTGTGTTGTCTTCAATGCATTTGATGAATGAACATTTCTAATATTCTAAACTGTAGTGTTAATTAAGGCCATGCATTTTTATACAGGTCATGTCCCAATACTATTTTTAAAGATCTACCCATGTGTATATATATATATATATATATATACACACACACAACACACAAATATATGTAAACATATATACATGTATGTTTATATGTATTTCAATGCTTCTGACTTCATAAAGAAGTCAATTTTCTGCAAATTAATATACTAATGCATTTTAATTCTAAGAAAATTTCCCCTTTATAATATTGTTATCCCATACATGAATATGGTAAATCTCTGCAGTTTAGTTTTGCTTTTTAAAGTTTTAAAGCAAAACTTTTTAAAGTTTTCCTTGACAGAGTTTTAAATTTTCTCTGTAGAGGTTCTGGTGCACTCCTTTTTAATAATTTCTTGATACCTTTTAGGTTTTATTGCTATTACATGTGGTAGCTTATTTCATATTTTGGTTAATTATTGCTAATAAAGAGAAATATTATTGATTTTAGTAAGTTGATCTTTATCCATCAACCCTGGATTATTAAATCTATATCAGTGATCTATATGAATTGTCATATAATTTTCCAATAGTTGTCTGTTATGCCTTTTTACTTCAAATGTTTTCTTTTTTTCCTTATTTATTTTTCTTGCTTAATTGCATTGGTGAGGACCTGCAATACTGTGTTGGACAATTTAGTAAAAGTGTTCTTTATCTTAAAGTGAATGCATATGAAATTTATTCATTAATAAAAGTCAAGAGGGAGTGAGTGAAGAGGGGAGGTGTGTGGGTTTGGGGGCAACCTCAGTGTTGAGGAGGCACCACTGGCTCTACATGTACTCCATCCCAAAAGAAAGGCCTTAGACCTCAGGAGCAGTTTCTGTAATTAATGACTTACATCAACTATTGGGAAGAAGAAATTAAAGGGCAGGTTGGCGCTGATGGTTGGCCGAGCCCTGAAACCTGTCTCTGCAGGTACAGATGCACCCACAAAAGTGACTGCAGGGGAAATAAGAATCGTCCTTTTGTTAACTGTGTTGGTCTGTAATAAGAAGTCAGAGTTATATAAACCCTGCCCTCCTATGTGTTACCAGAGTAACAGAGGTGGAACATCGTTCATCCTCCTCCTGACTTGGCCGTGACCACAGTCAGTTGTGACTCTAGGAAGTACGTGGATGGCTGATCAGCCATGAACTTGGATGACTGATGATTTTTTACCCAAGTTATCATGATTAACGCATCAAAAACAATCACAACTCAATTTTCATAACAGTTTTAAGGATCAAATCTAAACTATAATGCTAATATGAATAAAATCATTGTTAGGGAGGTTCTTCCTCTAAGTAAAAGTTAAAGAACATTAAAGAACATTAAAGTTGTTAAAGAACAGTTGCTAAATTGTTTTAAGAATCCAGGTTGTTTAAAGTTTGTTTTGGTTTGCTACAGCTGCCGTAATGCAATATACCAGAAATGGGTTGGCTTTTACAATGGGGATTTATTAGATTACAAATTTACAGTTCTAAGGCCATGAAAATGTCTTAATTAAGGCATCAAGAGGAAGCTACCTTCTCTGGAAAAAGGCTGCCAGCATCTGGGACTCCTCTGTCACATGGGAAGGCACATGGCTGGGTTTTATTGCTTTCGGCTTCTGTGGCTCCCTTTCTCAGCTTCTGTGGGTGTGTCCTTGTCTCTCAGCTTCTCTGGGGCTTCTCTGAGCTCTCTGGGCTTTTTCTATGTGTCCTTCAGCCTCTTATAAAGGACTCCAGTAAGGAGATTAAGACCCACCTGAATGGGTGGGTCACATCTCAATTGAAATAACCTAATCAAAAGATATCACCCACAATAGGTCTACACCCACAGGAATGGATTAATAGAACATGGCCTTTTCTAGGGTACATAGCATCTTCAAAGTACAACAAAGTTTAATTATAATCTTTTTCACAAAGTTATAAATATCACCCATAATACTTAAAAAATTTCCTCATTAAGAATGATGGCTCCTGTAGGTTTTTGGTGACATTTATCTTTAGTCATAAATACTTAACTTGAAGTGCTTTCTTTTTCATTCAGTTCTTAAATATTTTCTAATTTCCATTTTTAGTTATTCTTTTTCCCAGAGACAAAATATTTCTTAGTTTTCAGATATATGATGTTGATTTCTCATTTTATTTCTTTATGATCAGAAGCATAATTTGTTTGGGATGTTATTATATTGTGAATTTTTGCAAATGTTCCATATGTATCAATACATGTATACACACAAGCTTGAGTTCTACAACATGACTTCTTTTTGTCTGCCTTACCTTTTTCTAAGAGAGAAGTATTAAAATATCCAGCTATAATGGTTGCTTTATCTACTTTTCTCAGTAGTTTTATCTATGATGCTTTGTACATATTTATACTTATATTATTTAGAGAATTATGTTCATGATTATTATAGTTTCTTGATCTAGTGTTTCTTCTACCATTATATGTCATACCTTCCCTTATGATAATTTTTACTTTAAATCTATTTAGTCTGATATTGAGAGTGTTACCCTGGCTTTATTTTGGCTCATATTTTTCATGCTTTTATTGCCAATATTTCTATGCATTTTGTTTTAATAAATCTCTTATAGGCAGCATTTTGCTGGATATTTTTCAAAATACAACCTGAGAATATTATCCTTTAATCATTTAGTTTAACTTTTTACATTAATTGTAGTGACTATACCACATTAGTATTTATTGCTATATCTAATTTTGTGTATTTAATTTTTCACACTTCTAATCTTTTTTTCTACCTTCCTACTTTCTGGTGGATATGGTTTTAAAATTGTAGTTTTATTTTTCTGGTGGTTACTTCTAGATTATTAAAACTGCACGTATCTTTCTAACTCTGACAAAGAAGGCAAATACATTGTCCTGCCCTCACTTCACTCTGGTCCAGTCCTTTCCTTCCCATCACCATGTGAATATTGAATTTTAGTTCTAGTTTTTCATACAGGTATTTACTCCATCCACTTTTTTGAGTCATTGCTTATTTAGAAAATAAAATGAGTTAACATATGAACTCACTATTATTTCCTATATCTTGTAGTATCCTTATGAACTTTATTTCTCTTTTTGTATTGTTTTTTCTCCTAAAAATATTTTCAAAGTGGGTCTTTGTGAGACAGACTGATAAACCTGATAAATCTAATAAATCTTCTGAGGCCTTGAGTGATTGAAAATACCTTTATTTCACTCTTGCATTTAATTGGAAGTTTGGCTTTCTTGAATTTTGTTCCTTTCTAGGCTTTCAGCTCTTTTATCTAACTCTGTATAAAGATGACTTCTTGAATCTAGTGTTTCCATTGTGAGGCCTGAGGTTAGTTTTGGAAGTGGCCTATAGCCTCTTTGAACTTCACGCTCCTCTTCTATAAAATGAGGTGATAACAGTATATACTTCACAAGGCATGTGATGGGAAATTAATGAAGTAGTATATGAGAAAATGTGATATTCTTAGTATATTTGTGGACAAGAGAATAATCACTGAGTTGCCTCTAATCTTGCTTCAAAACTTTTGATAAAAGTCTTCCCTTTACAAATGCATGGAGAAGAAAATAGAGAGCAGGTGACATTCTCTTCTGTTTCACGTGGGTGGGAATTCATTTTGATTTTTCCCATTTTTAAAAATCACAGAAAATTTTTCCTGCTGTGGATAGATAAATGACTTTCAGCAGCTTCTTTTTATGAGATGGGCCTTAGGGGCTGACCTGCAGGATGGGCTGGGATAGGTGGGATGGGTGTTGTCCCTGAAGCAGCATGTTGACATGGAGTTAAAACCGATCATTTTTGGGCTGTGGCTGCCTTCATATCATACATTATTTTTCCATTTTTCCCGTCTTAAGTGAGCAAAAGGAAACAAATCTGGTTACTAATTTTTTTTCTGTTCATTCATACCTAGTGGTCCCAGTGGTTGTTTAGGGCTGGAGGGATTGGAGAGATGTTTGCTAAAGTGTACGAGAGAGTTTTTTTTCCTTGCAATTTTATTGAGATATAATCACGTACCATACAGTCATCCAAAGTGTACAATCAGTTGTTCATAGTATCATAGTTGTGCATTCATACCACAGTCAATTTTTGAACATTTTCCTGACTCCAAAAAAATAATAAAAATAAAAATAATAAAAAATAAAAGTAAGAAAGAACACCCAAAACAACCCTTTTCCGCCAACCCCCTCTATTTTTCATTTACCTTTTTGTCCTCATTTTTCTACTCATCTGTCCATACACTGGACAAGGGGAGTGTGAGCCACAAGGTTTTCACAATCACATGGTCACACACAGTGTAAGCTATATAGTTATATGCTCGTCTTCAAGAATCGTGGCTACTAAGTTGCAGTTCAACAGTTTCAGGTATTTCCTTCCAGCTCTTCTAATCCACTAAAAACTAAGACCCAAAATCAAGGGCCTACCAATCACTAAATTGGTAGTCCTCAATGCTTTCAAGAATATCAGGAATTTTTCAGGTGGGGAAGTTTAATATTACCACATTTTTCCCCAGTCCCTCAAGGGGGCTTTGCAAATACATTTCATTTTCTGCCCAAATTAGAGAGTTTCTTTTTTGAGGGGATGAAAATATTCTAAAATTGACTGTGCTGATGGTTGCACATATCTGTATCTACAAAAAGCACATTGAATTGTACACTTTAAATGGGTGAATTGTATGGTATGTGAATTATGACTTAATAAAGCTGTAGAAAGAAGAAAGGAAAAAAATATATAGTGGTCCCTTTTACTCAGTGAGTCATCTGTTAAGCCTCTGAATTTGCTCAATTTTAAACCCTCTTCAGCTTTTGGAAGTGAGTGTGGGTGGGGAAGTCAGGAGAAACAAGCCTTAGATGGCAGCAAGATGGAAAGGAGCCTCTGCAAGTGTAGGAGGAGAAGCAGAGATGACTTTTTAGGAAGGTTTGCTCTCACCAGCTGAGTGCCCTGGCATGTAGTAGTCCCTCAACAAACATTTGTTGAAAAATGTATGTTCCCTGATGCATGTGGATAGCCTCTTATTTCCAGGGAAGCACTGACTTTGCTTTGCCCTGACATTTTCCAAATTGGAGTTTTAAAAAACAATACAAAATGAAACAAAACAATAAAACAAAAGCAGATCCAAGGAAACCCCTCAGGAGATCCAGACTGTCTGTGCTTCCTTCTCTTTCTTGGAGTAGAGCAAACTGTGGTACCACTAGCTGGTCTCTGCAGAGCCTCTAAGCAAGAGGCAGGTATAGGAGCAGACCCACACCGTGCATTTTTAAAATTGAAAGGCCTTTGAAGACATCTGAATATGTGAGAGAAACCGAAGGATATTTTGCCGATGCAGAATGAAAGCAGCTTTCATCTTCTTAAAGTTGCTTTACAGCTTAGTTCTGGAGAGCACTCAGCTTTCATGTCTACCCCTTTATATTAATACGAGGACTGATTCCCAAGTGAAGTGCTTGTAAAATGACTACAAAAGCGATCACTAGAAGAGATTTAAATTCTGAGTCTTCTCATAGTCCCAGAGATAGCAGTCTGAAAAAGATTTATTTTTTTTCTCCGCATTCCAGAAATCAGGTATATTTTTATCAAAACTAAATTGTAATCATAAGAATTCATGAAGTTTTCCCTTTATCTCATAGAGTAAATGTGAAAATTGCAAACTTATGTTTGCTTTTGCTAGCTAAGTGTTAGAGCTTTTTTTCTTCTTAGGAACCTGACAGGGACTGGGCTGCTGGGGTGGGTGGATGGTGAAGGGTAGTTTTGAGATTAGAATTTTATACAAGAGAGAAGAAGGCAGTGTTTCAGTTTAGTAGCGGTGGTAGGACAGGCAGAGAAACAGGGAGCTGCAGCTCAGTGATTTGAGGGGTGATGAGAGTGAACACATGGCTTCTCCCCTCTGCCCGGCCTTTTAAAGGTGTGACCTGGGCTTGCTGCTCCCATCTCTGGGCCTCGAGCTCATTTCCCTTTTTGATAAAGTTGGGATAGTGCCTTTGGGCAGCTGGGTTGTTTCCAATTTGGCATGATTATGAATAAAGCTGCTGTGAACATTCTTGTGCATGTCTTTTTGTGGACATACACACTCATTTCTCTTGGGTAAATACCCAGGATTGGAATTGCAGGATCCTAAGATATATGTCTGTCCAGCTTTACTCAGCCTATCTGGATTTTAAAGAGGCCTTTCTGGAAGTGTGAGCCTCATGAATTGTGGAATTCTTATCATTCCTAAGAGCTTGAGGTCATGTCATGTCTTATGAACTGATAGGCAGCTATTTTGTGGTGATGAGAAAAATTCTTATCCTCTCTGTTGTCAGACACATCAACCTCTACTGAAGCACTGTGGGGCTGTGGAGAACTTATTCGGCAAGGACTCATTCATTCAGCAAACTCACCGGGGAGGCAGGCACGAATGAGAGAAATTCTCTACTCTGGAAAAACTCAGTGACGTGACAGGAGATAGAATATCTGGGTTTATGCCCTGCTACTGGTACTCTTTGCATCAGGCTGTACTGCTGTGCATCTGTACTTGGTACCCCTCTCTGGGGGAAAAGTAGGGACGGTTATTCACCTCTCCCTGTTGAGCTGGGGCAGGGCGGTGTGACTAGCTTTGGGCAGTGAGATGGGAATGGGAATGACCTGTGTCTTTATAGTTGTCGCTTTAAGAGCCAGCACATAGTTTGCCATGTTCTCTTTCCCCTCTGCCATGATGACCAGCAATGTTCTGGATAAAGTCTGCTCCTGTTCCTGGCTCTCAGTGAAGATGGCACAGAGCAGAGCCACAGCAGACCTATGATGAAAATGGAGCATGAATGAGAAATAAACCTTTTGCATTTAAAGCCACTGGTATTTGGGGGCTATTTGTTACTACAGCGTAACCTAGCCTGTCCTGACGGATACAGCACTTACTACCTGTGGATCCCTGGCATGTCATTTGACCCACGGATGCTGAATCTATTAAATGGGGAGATGGGCATCTACCTTTATCCTGGGGCTATTTTGAGGATTAAAATGAGCAATAAATGTGAAACTGCTTTGAAAACCCCAAACACTCCACAAATGTGAACTTAGTTTCTATGGTTTCAATGTAGTATAACTTGGTAGTTAGTGATTGGGGGCATAGGCTCTGGTGTTAAGCATCTGGGCCATTTACTAGCTGTGTGACCATGGTAAGTTCCTTAACCTCTCTAAATGTTAGATCCCTCAGCTATAAAATTTGGAAAGTAGTAGTATTCACCCGATAGGGTAGTGGGCATGTGAGGGAGAAAGTGCAGATGAAGCATAGCACATAGCAAGTCCTCAAAGATGTTGGTGTCCATCGTTGCCTTCACTGAGTTGTTTATGTCATTGTCATCTAGACACATTTTATGTCTGCAACAGAATTAAAATGGCAAAGTGGAGGCTGGGGTCCTGCAATCCGATTCTATTACATCTGAAACAAGATGTACCTGTCTCTGTGAAAAAAATCTGTAGACAGGGAAAATATCCATCCAAAGGAAATTGTTTAAGTACTTTAGGCTTTGTGTTCATAATAATTTATTAAGGATCTGCCACTAAGAAGAGTCTTCTTTTCAAGAATAAATTAATCATTCATACCCAGGCTAAGCTACAAAAATTCTCTTCTTCTTGCCAGAAATTAGTCATGGGAAAAATAATCACACTTGTCCCGCTTGTCAAACATTCATTGGCTCTTCTATGTCTAGGGTAAGGCACAGGAGTAAAATAATGCATAAAATGGGCTCTGCCAGATGGTCTTTATAGTCACAAGGAGAAGAGGAACGTGTGTATAAACAATTAAAATGAGATGCCCTAAGTGCTATGAGCATCACTCATCATAGAGTCTCATAAGAGTGATGGGAACAGAGGTGTGGGAGGTGCGATAATATGTCCAGGTGGGTCCTGGCCTTGGCCAGGGGAGGAAGTGACATTTGAACTGGGTTCTACAGGCTAATTGGACACCCCTTGGATATGTAGGGGCCCAGGGGCAGAGGGAGGCACAGATTGGGAGCAGGATGTGGAATGTGGCTAGAGACGGAATAGAAAAGTGTAGCTAAGGCTGGTTGGAGGGCCCTCAAGCCATGTTAGGGAACTTGGACTTGAGTCTATGGGCAAGGGAGAGACGTTTTAGAGATACATGCCTTCAGCACAAATGCTCTGGATAAACACCAAAGACAGAGAAGAAGAAAATTCAGCAAAATTGTGACTTATTCTCTATTTATAGAGTAAGCACATTTCTTGGCTGCTGAACAGGTTGTGTCTATATTGGTTTGTTGAGATGCAATTGCACCAAAAGAAGTTATATGCTGTTCGGAGTTATATGCCGTTCGGGGCTTTTATTGAGTAAACATGTCACTGCGGAGGGAGCCTAACTGGGAGCTGGAGCTGGAGAGGGAGGTCAGGCCGATGATAAAACTAACAATGGCTATTGTTTACCAAGGTCCTGTGACAGACCCTTCACAAACAGTGCTACTGCAGAGGGGAGCTTATCATTAATCCCAGAAGGGGATTGTTCCAGTTTGTTAATGCTGCCATCATGCAAAATACCAGAAATGGATTGGCTTTTATAAAGGGGGCTTATTTGGTTACAGAGTTACAGTCTTAAGTCCATAAAGCGTCCAAGCTATGGCATCAACAATAGGGTACCTCTGCTGAAGGAGGGTCAGTGGCTTCCGGAAAACCTGTTAGCTTGGAAGGCACATGGCTGGTGTCTGCTTGCTCCCAGGGTGCGTTTCCAAATGAGGTTCTCCAAAATGTCAGTGTTAGCTTTCTATGGCCATCTTCAAAATGTCTCAGCTATAGCTCCAAAATGTCATTCCTAGCTGCTCTCCAAAATGTCATGCTTAGCTGCTCTGAGCTCCTTCTGATTGTCAGCTCTTTTATATGGCTCCAGTGATTTAATTAAGACACAGCCTGAATGGGTGAGGTAACACCTCCATGGAAATTATCCAATCAAAGGTCTTGCCCACAGTTGATTGAATCACATCTCCATGGAAACACTCAACCAACAGGTTCCAACCTAATGAACACTAATGCGCCTGCCCCCACAAGATTGCATTAAAAAACATGGCTTTTTCTGGGGGACATAATATATACATACTGGCATAGGGATTTTTCCCCACTTCTGCTCAGACTGTCCACTGTGGCAGTGTTTGGCTCACGGATGCTGATTTTAGGTGGAAGCAAATCAGGGAGAACTGTATGTCCTTCCCTGCTAGCTATAGGAGTTAGACTGACCTTATCAAAATATTTTATTTCCTCACAGGTCATCAATATGTTAACATAAAGGAACACTGTGAACTGTTTTTAATAGCAAAATACTAAATGGCTATAAATAGAAGAATGGATAAGTAAAGAGAGGTATACAAGGGAATACTACATAGCAGTTAAAATAAATTAATTAGAACTTCATATCTGTTATAGCTAAATCTCTGAAACATAATATTGGGCTAACAAGGAAAGACACCATATGACACCATTTTTATGAAGTTTAAAATACATGACAAATGATATTTTATAATTTGATGGGTACATTAATATGTAGGAAAATATAAAAACTGGTTGCATGCTAGTGTTTACTTAAGAGGAGGAATTGAGGAGCAAGATGAGAAGGGCTGATACAGGGGGCTTCAGTTTTGTTTGTCGTGCTTCCTTGACATTGGAAACAAAAAAGTCAATAAGGCAAATGTTAAGATTAGGTAGAGCTGGGCAGTGAGTTCATGATTGCTCATTATGTTTTATTTTCTCTTCATATTTCTGTGTTTGAAATATTTCACAATGGAATAAAATGTCAAAAGGAAATGCTTTAATCAAGGTACAAAGGATTATTAAAACAAAGACATTACCTTTGGTGTGGAATGAATTTTTTAACTGCTTTTTCTTCCCGTGACAACTTTCGGTCTTCATCTGTGATGCACATGTGTAGGTGTATGCTTGGAGGTGTGTGACAGAACATGAGCACATTTGTCTACAAAGAGTATTATGTTTGTACCAGAAACCCCAAAGCATATTGTCTTAAAATGAAATGCAGAATATATTACCTTAATGAGTTGAAGGCCTTATGCTATGGATAATGGGACTGGGCCATGAAAGATGAGAATTTAAGGGGAAGGCTTGGATTATATGTGGGGAAAATAATATCCTGGCTGTGATGAATCTTTCCCAATGAGCATGACTGAAGTTTGAAAGTGTGCAGTAAACTTGGGCTCTCCCCAGACTGGTGTCGCTGTGTCGACGTGGCCCGATCTGGTGGAGCAAACGTAAAGCGCAGGAATTCTAGACTATCTGGAGATGCCTGTCTAGGGTGGGCAGGATCTCCTGGGGCTGTGCATGGGAATTTAAAGTTTGAAACAGCAGATTCAGTATAATAATAATATATATATATATATATATATATATATATTTGTAGTCACAGCAACTCCTGAGAGTAAAACTCAACAAATCTTAGAAAATAAATTGACTCTGAACTGCAGCCACCACTGCCTGGGCGGAAGAGTGAGAAATGGGGAGTGAATGGCCTTGAGATCTGCCCAATGTAGGTTGAAAATGTTGAGTAACGCTGCTCTAGGCCTCCGTTCTCGGGGGGCCAGGATGGTGGTGGTGATGATGGAATTGAGGGGCTGGCAAACAACACAACACATGATCTTCTTTCACCCTGAGATCTCCCCATGAGCAGTGGGGGTGAGCGGGTCTTGGTTTCCGAGTGTGAAATTCTGCTGTGGTGAACCGTGGTACCTCGGGGGAAATATTGGGCCCTCAGGTGTTTGGGGCAGAATAATACTTTGGGAATCCCTGCAGGGGTCCTTGTTTGTCTACAAGCCTGTCACCATGGAAGCAGGACATCAGGCATGAGGGACCAAGAGGAACCACGGGGGTCTGTGGTTCCAGCCAGACTCCCTGGGGGAGGGATCAACCTGGATACAGAGCAGGCCCAGTAGAAGTTTCCGGATATGCTCTGAGGGATGGGTGCTTGGTAGATTTTTCTAGGCTGAAGGCTATTAATTGCCTGCTGATGCAGAAGTGACTTTGAACATACTGCTGTCAGGGCCGTATAGCAGCGTGGACTGCTAAGTTTGCTTCTCAGTCACTGGGGACTAGGTGGGCTGGACCTGCAAGGCCGAGGGTCTTCAGACAGGTGGCGTGGCCAGAGAGGCAAGTCAAGAAGCCCAGGTTCTGTCTTGCTTCATAACTATCAGTTTTCTTGGTTAAGATTTTCCATATTTATATATTTAAAGTGCATTAAAAAGTCTGGGAAAAGCCTTGATCCCTTATAAGTTCAGGCCTCTCCTTTTGCTTATATTCTGATATTTGATCATTTACAAGAGATAAAATTTCTGCTGGGGGAATCTGACACTTTGCTTTGAGTGTGGTCTTTACGGCCCGTGTCACTGAGACCCAAGCAGAACTGCTCTGCTGGAATCAAGCTTTTGACCTTTGAAATATTATTTCTCCAGCCAATTCAATAGGAACGGTAAGATACAGAGAGTTGAGGAATATTTGTTTGGCCATATGGCCTTGAAACCTGTTCAGATATAATTAGAAGAAAGACAAATGCTAACCTCAGCTGATTACTTTTTGAACACACTTGCCTTGGGGATCTGGAAGGAAACTTCAGGGTGTGTAGGCAACGGACCCTGAGTGGTTCTTGGGGACCCTAGCATGGGCTTTGACATGCTCAGTGGTGGTGGCCTCTGTCCAATTCAGTGAGGCAGGTGCATGAGAAAGTCAGATGGACTGTGTCAGGGTTTATTTATTCTGAATAATAAACTGAAAGGCAGTCTGAATCTCTTCAGACTTGTCACGGATGCACACTGTCTGGGAGAAGGATGGCTACAAGCATCGTAAGATTGACTAATTTTTGAAGAAATGGACGTGCTGTTCCCTCTGTCTCAAATGCTTCCCAGCCCTCTCTACTCCTTTGTCCCTCTGGTCACCGCTTACTCATCTTTCAAAATCAAGCTCAGGTTTCACCTCCTCTGGGAAGCAAGTCTTCAGATACCAGGAATCACTCTTTCTGGATGCCTTCAAGTGCCCTATACAAATTCTCAAGTTTAACATGAAACTAGGACTTGATTTTTATTTTAAAATATTCATATGGTTCTTATTGCGTGAGAGTCACTGTTCTACACTTTACATGTATTTACACATTTAAGCCTCTAAACAACCCTATGAGGTAACTTCTAATAGTCTCCCTGTTTTACAGATGAGAATAAGAAAGTCCAGAGAGGTGCAGTAACTGGCCCAAGGTCACACAGCTGATTGTAGCAGAGCTGGGAATCGGCTCCAGGCAGTGGAGTCTGTGCTCATAGCCAGAGTTCCATAATGTCTCTCCCTAAACTATCTGCCCAATAATAGCTAACCTGTATTAATCCAAACCTTCTGATCTGGCTCTGTCTTCAGCCAAAGTTGCTTCTCCTGCAGGTCCCCCCCCCCCCCCCCCATCTCAGTTCATAGTTACTCCATCCTTCCAATTCTTCTCTGGCCTGAAATCTTGCAATCATCTTTGATTCTTCTCTTTGCCGCACACTCCCCATCTCATCCATCTGTGAATCCGGATGGCTCTACCTCTGGTATACAGCCAGACCTGGCGATTCCTGCCACCTCCACTGCTAAACCTTTTGGCATAAGCCACCGCCATTGCTGGCCTGGGTTAGAGCAAGAGATTCCTCTTTGGCTTCCCTGCTTCCTTCCTTGTCCCCCCGCCCAATCCCCATCCCTCCCCCACACACAGAGTCTGTTCTCAATACGGCCACCAGCGTGATCCTTTGAAAATTTAACTCACATCTTGCTTACCCCTGTTTAATACCCTGCACTGTTCCTGTCTTTGCACTTGTCCCATTTACTTGAAATACTTTCTTCAAATATCCATATGGCTCGCTCCTTACTGGCTTCTATTCTTTGCTTAAATGTCACCTTATTGAGGTTTTCCCTCACTGCCCTACATGAACGGCTCCATCCTCGCCCCCGTTGCTTCTTGTCTCTTTCAACTTGCTTTACTTTTCTGCCCAGTGCTCATCGCCATATGACATATATGTTTACTTGTTTATTTGTATATTTTTTGTACCCACCCCCCCACTAGAATGTTAGCTCCATGAGGGCAGGGACTTGGTCTCCTCCAAAGCTGTAGCTGGTGTGCCGAGAATAGTGCTTAGCACAGAGTAGATGCTCAATAAATATTTGTAGAATATTTATGAAAAAATTAACAAATGGGTTGACTTCTTATTCTGTGTTTCCAAATAAGCACATTCACATGCATCATCTCTATTAAACGTCACAAGAGCTTTTGAGGCAGTGTGAGGTGAAATAGCTTTCCCAAAGCAACCTGCTTATTCATTGGATGTCTTTGGAAAAATTATCTCTGCTAGCCTCAATTTATCTCTAAAGTGAGGATAAAAATAGTATGTACCTCTAAGAATCAATGCACATAAAACTCTGAGAACAGTGCCTGGCACGTGGCAAGTGTGGCAAGTGGGTTCCCTGGGAAGCAGACCGGAGATGGAGGTTAGCACACAAGCTGTGTATCAGGGAGTGCTCTTGGGATCAACACCCATGGGTGGTGGTGGTGAAGGAAGCGGGATTGGGCAGGGGGAGAAGGTGGGCTGCTATCTTCCTGCCCCTTGGACGCTGGAGCTGGAAAAGCCCTATAGAGACAGCTTGAGTTGGGGCAAGTGGCCTGGCCTACATATCCGTAGATTGATCAGGCATTGGTTGCAGGCTGTCCTGGAAGGGGAGTGACCTTGGGCGAGGCCACTTTCTCCAGTCCCAGGCAATCCCCAGAGAGAGGTGATGGCCACGCACACTCCCAGTAGCTGGGGAAGAAGGCTTCAGCAGAGGGGTGCTGGATGGAACATCACAGCAGCCGCTGTAGTATTCTGTCCATAAATGCAAGCTTCTTCCTGCACTGACTTAACCTGGCTTAGTTCCCTGCAGCAGAACCTCTGGTGATTCTAGTGCCCAGTGAGTACATAACAAATGTCATCCTTTGGGAGCCTCAGCTTCTCCATAAAGACTTTGGATTGGATTTTCCCAGTCTTTCCCTTTGTGGGCTTTCACACTTGGGGGCTTTGCCCAACTACCCAGTTGCTTGGGTCGTGCATGGCTGAGGTGTCAGCGGGGATCCCTCCAAACTCTGTGGTCGATGTCATTCAGAACAAAATAGGGCGAGCCTCTTGAGTTGTCTAGGTCAGCAGGCCGGTGCACAGTGCATGTACAGGAAATCCCCCTGCTGCCTGGAATTCTACCATCAGAATTTCATCATGTATTGCAGAATGTTAAAAAGCATCCAGGGCATTCTATTTAAATGCAGATAACACTGGTACAGTTAACACCTTAAGCCTTTGTGATGAAATGGCATCCTGTTTTTATTCAAAAACACAATTAAGTTTTCTAATTTTAAGCTATTCTAATTCTGGTGCTCTTGTTATGGCTTGCCTTGGGTTTCATATGCTGTTAGTGAAAATAATCCAGAATCCTTCATTTGGGCATTTTCTTTGAAAAGTGTTGGGGTACAGTGGAAAAAGGGCTCGAGTCTGGAGACCAGTCCTAACAAACTGAGGACTTTGGTTAAGTTCTTCAAGTTTCTGAAGCTCACTACCTCTTTGGTAAAAAGGAGGCTAGATCTGGATCTGTGCCATCCCACACTGGTCATATGTGACTATTTAAATCTAAATTTAAATTAATTAAAATAAAATTCAGTTCCTCACTTACACTAGCTATGTTTCAAGTTCTCAATAGCCTGTTGTGCTTTGTGGTACTGTAATGGAAGGTGCAGAGAGTTCCACTGGACAGCACTGAAGATGATGTCTTTGTTTCTTTTCAATGCCAACATTTTTCAGTTTTGAGTAGGGGTATTTGTTTAGAGGAAACATTAATCCACTTTTGTGATGTGTTGAGAATTGATGATAATAGATAACTTTTACGATTTACCCACATCCATTAGTATTTATTTATTTACCCACTGTCTCTCTTATTATTTCTCACCACCACCCTATGAGCTAGTATTTACAGATGGGTAAACTGAGGTTGAGAGGGGTTAGGAAACGTGCCTAAGTTCTAACAGGATTTGAACCCAGGTGGTCTGATGCTAAAGCATGGACCCCAGTGTTTGTTTTCTGAGATAAACTTATGTTAAAAGATGACAACTTGCTGTGCTACAGAAAGAAGTTCATGGGTTTTTTAGTGCGCTGCTTCCCGTCTTCCCCCTTCTCTTCCTCTTCTAAAATGGCTTTATTGTCTTGGTACAACACACATGATCCGTCTTTCCTGGAGATAACCTCTGTTAGTATTTTGACTGAAGACGCTCACCCTTCCAGAAGGTTCTCCATGCATGTAGCCATCTGTCTGCGTTCTTCATTCATGGATCGTCCATGCTCTATGACGGCCACTCTGCAAAGGCCCGGCCATGGTTGCTAGTTTGAATTTCAGTTCAGTAAACATCAGAAGCCCCTTTAGGAATTTCTTTGGGTTAGAATCAGACGGAAAACTTTCGGTTTGCTTGGGACATGAGAAGGCCTATCCATCAGGAGGCATAGTGAGCAATGCCTGCTTGGGAGCTAATAGAGAGCCGGTTTTAGTGCGTGGGGGTTGGGGAGCTCATGCTTCTTTAATAGGATAATGGAGTTCTTCTGGTTTGACAAATAGTGTGTACATAAGAAAATAAATGCTAGACAGAGTGCCTGGTATCTTTCCTCTTGGCTTGATCATATTATAAAAAGAGTAAATTCAAAGTCAGGGTGTGTCAAGAGGAGGAAAAATAGGTCCTTCTTAGGGAACAAATTTAGAAGTTTAAATGACTGATGTTAGGATCCTTTATTTAGCTACATCATCCCCAGTAGGAAAGCAGATTGTGAGCCAACCCTGGAAATGTGTGTCTTCTAGAGAATTCTTCCAGTGAGAGAGGATATTGTAGTTGAGACTGAGGGCAAGATGATAACTCTAAAAAAGATGTGAAATTGAACCATAAGATTTCTTTGAAACATTCTTTTGCTGTGTGGGACATTTAAATGGTGGGACATAAGAATGCCTTGCTAGAAAGCATCCTTACTCAACTGGCTCAGTAAAGAATCTCTTCAATCTCTGGACCTGAAAATGGCCCTTTATGTCTGTGTGAAGCCCACCAACGAGGCTGTTCATCCCGTTTGCCCAAACCAAGGACTGATTTGTTTGATCACTGTTCCAGTTTGCTAATGCTGCCATTATGCAAAATACCAGAAATGGATTGGCTTTTATAAAGGAGATTTATTAGGTCACAAATTTACAGTTCAGAGGCCTTAAAAGTGTCCAAACTAAGGCATCAACAAGAGGATACCTTCACTGAAGAATGGCTGATGGTATTTGGAACACCTCTGTCGGCTGGGAAGGCACATGGCTGGAATCTTCTGGTCCTTTGCTCTTGGGTTATGTTTCAAAATGGCTTTCTCCAAGATGTCTTTGGGTCTCTCTTAGTTTCTTTAGCTCCTGTGCATCTAAGCATTAGGGGTCCTCTCTTAGCTTCTCCAGAGCAAGCTCTGGGCTGGCCTCTCCAAACATCTCCAAGCATCTCAAAGTGTCAGCAAGCATCTCTCAAAAAGTCTCTCTCAGTTGCTCTGAGCTCCTTCTGTCTGTGAGCTCTCTTATAGGACTCCGTTGATTTAATTAAGACCCACCCTGAATGGGCAGGGTCCACATCACCATGGAAATAATTTAATCAAATGTTTCTACCCCAATCAACAGACTAATCAGTCAGCCCCCACAAAGACTGCATTAAAGAATATGGCTTTTTGGGAAACATAATATATCCAAACTGGCATAGTCACCTTGATATCAACAGTCTTACACCATACACCAGGGCCTCTGAGCCCAGTGGAAGCAGCTGGAGTTTTTCTGGTACAGGAATACAGAGGTAAATTGTACTGATGTCTGAGCAGCTGGTCCCAAATCCCCCAGCAGAAACCACTAAGTCCTCCACATTGTGCAAAAACGAGTGTATCTACAATTTATATGCACAACAGCTTGCAAATTACCTCTTTTTCCCTTAGATCTCTAGGGGCAACATGACTCTGTGTGGTTTATGATAAAATGGAAAGTATTTTTTTTCTTTCTGTCTTTGAAAAGAAAACAACACTAAGTTAGTTGATTTCAGAGGTGAAAGTTTCCCAAGATCATTTTGCTAATGACAGTCGCATACTCATGGAACATGGAAAGACATCACATCTGTGGTTTCAAGGCTCCCTGTGACAGCATTAGGCAGCTCTGGGGGTGGACCCAGGATGAAGTGTGATGCAGGAACTGTCCTTTGTGCAGCATGTAACAGTGATGCACCATCTGTTTCTCAGATGATTCTCGTTAGCTGTTGAGGAGCCCATGAAAATATCTTCTCAAAATTCATCTTTTCCCTCCTTGCATAGGACAACCCTGTAGATCATAAGGCAATTTAGGAATAGAAGGGTAATAAAGATGTATCTTTTTAAAAAAATTTATCTTCCTCCTGTCACCCAGCTTGGCTTTCTCATACCTGTCTCCTCCCTTCCTGTAGCCCACTCAAGACTCCAGGACATGGCTCTCTTCTAGTTCATTATAGTATCTAAGGACAGTATAAAGGACACTGTGATGGACTCAAGTGCTCTGGGTGTCAGTTGGCAGGAGTCTAATCATCTTTATTTTTCTTTTATAATAATATATTTATTATAAAGTGCCCATCCATCTGTGCCAGTTTGGAACTGTTTTGGACCCCAGAAGAGCCATGGTCTTTTAACTCAATCTTGTTGGGTGGAAACATTTGATTGAGCGTTTCCATGGAGATGTGACCCACTCAGCTGTGGGTGAGAACTGTGATTAAATTATTTCCATGGAAGTATGGTCCTGTCCATTCAGGTGGGTCTTGATTTGTTCATTAAGTACTTAAGAGAAGCTAAGAACCGACACAGATGCTGATGCTTACAGATGCTTGGAGATGCGGACAGAAGGATGTTTGGAGATACTAAGCTAAGAGATGAAGCCCTGAGTTTTCCCCGGAGAACCTAAGAGAGGACCCCCAGACGCTTAGAGAGAAATGTCCTGGGAGAAAGAAGCAAGGACGCACAGGAGCTATGAGAGAAGCCCAGAGATGTTTTGGACATCACCATTTTGAAACGCAACCTGGTAGCAAAGGATCAGCAGATGACAGCCATGTGCCTTCCCAGCTGACAGAAAATACGTATTCCAGATGCCATCAGCCATTCTTCAGTGAAGGTATCCTCTTGTTGATGCCTTATTTTGCACACCTTTATGGCTACAGAACTGTAAATTTGTAATCTAATAAATCCCCTTTATAAAAGCCAATCTGAGTGAGTGAGCTGTGGCAATACAGCTTTTGGTGGCTTGAGCAGAGTTCTGCAAAACGTTAACATCATCTGAAATCTTCCCTTACCAAATACGTAGGAGTCATTTCAAGAGGAATGCCAAATAGTGGAAAAAGGCATGTTGAGCAATGCTCTCACCCAATTTCCTGAGCCTGGCAGTGCCAGACAGGGATAACGTGCTATTTTGTGATTCTATGGGGAAGCTCCAAGACCACTGGAAGGGCAGTGAGGTACAGACCTGGGTTTGAATCCCAGCTCTGCCTCTCTCCAGGTTTGTGAACTTGGGCAAATCTCTTGGCCTCTCTTAGCTCCAGTTACTTACACCTGCCTCTCCAGGCTGCTGAGGGGATCAAATGAGATTGTGAGTGAAGAAGTTCCTGGCCTAGCCTACAAGCTCATGAAAGGTTTTCTTCTTTTCCCTTTTCTTTCCCAATTACTCTAGGATTTGGAATGGAGCCCAGAACTTTACAAAAGGCTAGGCTCTAGCACTGAATATGTTTGCATTCCTGGCAAGAGTTTAGCCCTTTCTAATTACAAGGTTTATACTTTGCCAGATCTGAATTAGTGTGAGGATAGGGAGAAGGAGGGGACTAATTATAGAAGTAATGAATTGGAGGGTGTGTGGGTCAGGGCACAGGACAACTGCAGGGCTGAAAACACCCAGAGGCTTAGTAACTTCAGGATCATTAGGGGATGGAATCAAGATATGCTGGGGATGAACTTTAAAAAAAAAATGTATTATTTCACGGAAATACGTGACTGGTAAGAGCAAGTTAAGTTACGAGGCCTTTACTTAAAGCTTCCCCAATATAAGATATGAGCCTGGAAGAGCTTTCCAGAGGCTGGAACAGCTGCAGGCTGATAGTGACGTGTGGTGGAGGGTAACTGGGAGTCCAGAGGACCCCATTGAAGCAGGGTGTGATAAGTCGATGGCCCTGAGCCATAGACGGGACTAACTGCAGGCAGTCCTAGAGGAGGGGGCATTTCTGTGGCTGTGTAATTGCAGGGCCAGACTATAGGAAAGAACAGGTTAGTTTCAAGGAAAAAAAATGCATAAAGGCTGAGATTAGAGCAGAGGCAAATCGAGGTATGTAGAAGTGTCCCTTCAGCCTGCCAGCTGCTCTCAGACTTGCATTTGGGGCATGATGGGGAATGGTCCTGGTCCTTCCTTGATGTCATCGATATTAGTCTGCCCGTCTCCCAGTCTTCCTTTTCTCAATAACCCATATATCTGTATCCACAGAGCTTTTCTTAACTTTTGGGAAGAGGTCCATATTGTCAACCAGCCCCTCCACCTCCATTGGAGCATCGAGTCTTTTAAGTCTAATGCCAGCTGGGTATTTTTACTTTTTTTGGATATATTTCCAAAGGTTCTAATGAAGCAGAAGATAGAGAAGATTTTGTGTGTGAAAAGAGATCTCTCCTTTTAGCAAGTCTATTGTTGTTCTTAGGTTTAGCAAACTTTCTATGAACTAGATTAGTTGGTAAGGTTATAAGGGCAGGCTCTTTTAAGGAATATTCTCCTGCATGTTCCCAATACAGAGCTTCCCATGTAGTACGAATCCAAGAAGTATTTACTGAATAGATGAATGACCCTGCGGTGGTGAAAATTTAGCAAGGCTACTCCTTAGGGAGGGGCTACCAGAAAGGATGAAATGGGGGTCCTTTAGGGCTGAAATAAGGGCAGGAGTTTGAAGGTCTTGGGAAATTTTCATCAGGCCGTGTGGAGATGTGCTGAGGGTGCCAGAGTCTGGCTATGAGGTTTTGCAGTAATTCAGGTGAGAAGTGCATTCAGGCAGTCTCAGTAGGATCAAATGGCGGGCCCGTCCCCAGAACTTATTTCTCTGGCTCAGTGTCAGAATTTGAAAAGTTAGTGGGGTCAGCAGGCAAAATCTGTCAAGTATGCAGAAGATGGTTGTTTTAGTTTCCTAGGCTGCTCAAAGCAAATACCAGGAAATGGGCCAGGTTAAACAATGGGAATTGATTTGCTTATGGTTTTGAGGCCAGGAAAATGTCCAGATTAAGGCATCATCAAAATGATTTCTTCCCAATCCAAAGACCAGCTGCTGGCGATCCTTGGCTCCTCTGTCACAGGGCAAGGCACATGGCAGCACCTGCTGGTCTCTCCCTTCTCTTCCAGGTTTTGTTGATTCCAGCTTCTTGCTTCCGTGGCTTTCTCTCTCTCTCTCTGAATTTCATTCTCTTATAAGGACTCTAGTAATAGGATTAAGTTCCATCCTGACTGAAATGGGTCACACCTTAACTGAAGTAGCCTCATCATAGGATTCTATTTACAATGGGTTCACAGCCAAAGGAATGGATTACATTTAAGAACGTGTTTTTCTGGGGTACGTAGAGCTTCCAGCCACTGGGATTGTGAGTGTTCGGCTTTCTCTCTTTCTCTTTGACAGTTCATTTGATGATGGTTGTGGTGGTCTTCAAGGTTGTACTCAATTCTGTGATTGGCTTCTTATGTTTAAGCCAGGCTTTCAAACAATAGAATTGTTTTTGAAGTAAATATATTTTGGGATGAAAAACAAGTGGCTGAAATACCCAGCAGGGTATAACATCTCTTCTTAGCCCAGGGAGATTGAAGTCCACTGGAAATGTGGCCTGCCTGTACATGACCATGTTGTGTTCTGTAAACCTCCAGGTACATTTGACAGCAGGGGAGATTCCATTTTAACTGTGCTTGCTTTTATTTCCAACGGGGGGAGAAACACAAAAATCACAAAGCAAAAAGCTTGCCCCTTTCTTTCCTCTGGCCTAGCTCAAAATGTATTTGTGCTAGTTTCATTCCTCAAGCTTTGAGCCATCGATTACTTGGACACCCTGTGTTGTTGCTGAAGGGCCTTCCCAAACTGGTCCCAGCTTCCTTTCCCGTGTGTCTCCAGACAGTCTCCCAAAGTCCCCCTGCGTTCCAGCCGGACTCACTGGCTCCCATGTAGAGCTCATCATTAGACAATCTGACCTTACCCAGGTCTATTAAGGTTCACTATATAATTCCCACAGACTTAGAGTTCACTTAGGGCATATGTGTTCTAAGTGAGCATACAGAGATGTCTCCAGTTGTCACTTAGAGTAAATGCTGTTTGTTGGCTCTACTTGATTATAAGGTAAAATGGAATTGTAAGGGAATGCTCTGATAAAGAAGAGGGGAATCCAGGATCCCAAGGGCTGGGGGCTCTGAGCTGGGGAGGCAGACTCTCCCAGAGGTAGACACAGACTGCTATGTACACTTAGCTTTTCTCCAAGCTGGCATTGCTTTCCAAGAGATTCCCACCTGGAAGTCGAAGATGGCGTATGGGTGTGGAGGAGGCAGCCTGGGATGAGAAGACAGTTTGAATCCTGACTCTCTAACTTACTGGCTGTTTGACCTTGGCAAGTGACAACCTCTTTGAGCCTTAGTTTTCTGGTCATGGAATAAAAAAATAAGATTATCTATTTCCTAGTGTTGTGAAGGTGAAATGAGATGAAAAATTTAAAGTTCTCAGTTAAGAAAATGTTACTTTCACTCCATCTTGAAGGCAGCATTTTCTGTCTGGGTGGTGTTTGCCAAACTTCTATCATTCACCATGATTGTCAGATTTTTACCATATCCCTGGCAAAGATTATACACCACCTATATGTACTCCTACTTTAAAAAAAAATTTTAAAAAGCTAACTAACTTTTGTTAACTGAACACATTTATTTAGGACAGAAACTGTACCATTCCTGTAAACATAGATAACTATAAAAATAAACACGATGATAACAATACAATGTTTTTCATGTTTACCAGATACCCTTTGCTGATGTAGACACTGAATCTGAAGCTTGCTTTCACTTGCTAACCAAGGGGCAGGTAACAAGATGATAAGTAGGGCTTAGAGCTGTGCTGGTCCCAAAAGGAGACTGTCTTTGACAATCAAAGGGGGATTGAAAGAACACTGGAAATGGATTAACTTTTTCTCTATGTGATTTAAACGTGTCCGAGCACCTCCTGAAATCATATCAGGTACCAAGAAAGAAAACACCCTCCACTTTGGGAGATGCTGGCCTTGGGGATCCGTCATTTGGGAGCAAAACCTCAGCCAGTGACTGCAGGAAGGTGGGCTGGGCCTGGGTCTCCAGAGGCAGGAACTGACAAGAACTAGTGGGGAGGGGGTGGTCAGGGTCCTAGGCCACTGGGTGGGGACTCAGCTGGAGTTGGGGGAAGCAAAAAATCCATAAAGATTCACCAGGGAAGGCTGCAGCTCTGCTGCTTGTGGGGGTGAGGGGACTCTAAGTATTGTCCTTTCTGTTCTGATATGCATTGCTGCAGAAAGGTTTCTCTCTATGTGTCTATATTTATATAATAATAGACATTTTATTGTGCTCTTTCTTATGGTAGGCAACGGAACCAAGTTTTTGGAAAATGTTAGCTCTTATAACCACTTGGTGAATAGGAACCCATATTCCTCTCATTTCACACTTGAAGAAACTAAAGCTTAGAGGTTGCACAACTTGCTCATGTTCACAGAGCTTGTAAGTGGCAGAGCTAATATCTGCAAATGCAGAGAATGGGCAAGAATTTTCTTTACAACACTCACTCCAAGGCAAGAAATATGATTATTTTTCTTAAATCAAATTAAATTAGTATTGGCAAGATGCCCATTTTCGGTCTTTGTTGGGGCTGCTTCCCCCTTCCATTGGGCCACCATGCTCCCCCAAACTGGGCTTGGTTCATGGCTGTGACCACATTGGTTTGTGTCCTTTCTGCTACTCGGTGCTGTCTTCAGGAACAAGTGCTTTGCATTTGCTGGGCAGTTCTGTTTTGGATGAACTATGGAGATGCCACTCAGCGATTCTTGATTCTGTGCATAGGTTGTCCTGTGGTCTGGGGCCTTTTGGCTGACCCCAGGGCTGTAGGAAGAGTAGCCTGCACAGGCACCTCCCAGCCATCACTCAGCCAGAGTGCTGCTTGCAAGAGGGCCAGTGTGCCAGCTCCTCCCAGAGGTAGGCATCTTCTATACAAGTCAAAGCCCAGCCCCTGCATCCTTTTCCCTTCTAGTTTAGCTCCAAGAAAGGGCCTAACCATCTGAAGACTTGGATGTGGGCTTCTTTGGACTTGCCCTTGAATTACAAGGCAACTATTAACTGCTTCCTGGGATAAGAGCTTAGACCAGATGTTCTTGACTCTGAGTGAGCACAAGAATTACCCAGGGAGCTTGTTGATAAAGCAGATTTCTGTTCCTCTTCTGTCTCAGTAGGTTTGGAATGGAATCCAGGGCTCTGCATTTAACCAGCACCAGGTGATTCCCTTACAGGTGATTTGAGGAACTCACTGTGAAAAACAGTGACCTGGCTTTAGGACAGAGGAACAGGGAGGGAGAAAATTAGCTTTTTGGGGAATACTAAGCAAACATTAACATCTTTATGGAGTATCCTACCATCTATATTTGCATAATATAAATACATATTTACAATTTATAATATTATGGATACTGTTGGTATACTGATACAAATACATGATTTACCCAGCATTTTTTCAAATGCTATAATAGTGTGATCATTTACTTTTTTTCTTAATAAGTCCTTCAAAAGCATAATTTTTGTATCACATTAACATTTATGTATGAGTATGCTAAATTTTACCCCAATCCCTCTTGTTTAACATATGGGCTGTTTCCAAGTGTTTGATGTTATAAATAATGCTTTGATTAATATGCTTCTCCATAAATTATTGTCCTGCTTTTTATATTTTAAAATTAAGAACAGTTTTGAAAATTCAAATTAAGGTTGGTACATTTTTGGTATTATTTCGAGTCTTTTTATTTTTTTTCAAATGTCTTTTTCTTTAACAAAAAAATCACACGCTTTGGTTCTTGTTTAATAGTCAGTTGTTTCTCACACTTGGGAACTAGCTTCCTCTTTTAGCACGATGGAAAATAGATGGGAGATAGAGCTAAGAGGAGAGAAGTACATTTAATGTAATAATAATTGACAAACACTGGTCAAGTGGGGCAAGGACAGTGCTCCTTAGAAGCCTCAGTGAACACCGTCTCCCAATACCAGCCAGAGAAATCCTGGTATTTTCAGCCCATGGGCTGATGTAACCTACCCCTGAGACATCAGACTGTATTTTGGGAAGCATCACAGGTGGTTATAACATATTTTATAGTCAGGAAGTTGACAAAAAATAACTCAAGCAGTCCTGAGAATAAGAACAGTGCACCCATAGCAATCTCAGCTGGGAACTTGGTGTTAATAGAGGCCAGGAGGAAAGCAGAGAGCAAATGGTTCTAGGAGTTGGCATAGCTCTTCCTGAATGGGTTGGTCAGGCCTCGGGTGATCTGGTCTTTTTTTAAAGCACCACATTAAATCAGTCAGTCTATTTACAGCAAGGGCAGAGACTCTCTGGCCCATGAGCTGTTTTTTGCTTGCTTTCAGCCAGATTTTGAATAACTATTATCTGCCTTCATTGAGCAAACATCTCCAAGGACCTTCTGTGTTCAGGACTCTGTGTTTGGTGCTAGAGATTCAAAAATAAGCAAAATTCATTGCTTCATTTATCATGGCATTGCTCACACTCTTCTGGCAGAAAGAAACAAAGAAACATAAGTAATTGCAATAGAATGTGATAGAAAAGATCTGTGCATAAGCATGGGACTTCTTGGAATAATTCTAAATGTTTAAGAATAAAGAACAATCACATTGCCAAAAAATGGTTAATCAGTTTTGTAAATGTTGGCTCCCAACTCAAAATAGTCACCATCCTAGATGTTAAAATAATGATTATGTTGTTATAGAGCACTTAGATGGTAAGCATTTTCACAGATAGAGAAGAAAAATATTGAGTCAGAGAGCTTAAAAGAGCCTAGAAATCATTCAGCCTAGTCCTTCATTTGAGAGGCGAGGAATTGAGTTCTCTAGAGGGCCTGAGAAGGGTTTCATCCAAAGTCTCGTGTGACTGGATGACAGGGATGGCACTATAATTCAGATCCTCTGTCTTTTGGTGCAGTGGTTTTTCTCTTACAGAACTGATAATAGTTTGTACTGGGTCCCCCTGGCTTCTCTTAGTACCTGTTGTCATGACCTCCCAGGTTAGGGTGGGAACTGAGGTTAGAAGTGTCTACAAAGATGCCTGCACATTTGGACATCTCATTATTACCCTTCTGAGTTTGTCGACTCTCCTCTCTCTCGTTCATGTAAAATAGATTTATAATAAGGTCCTCAAATGACATTTCACAGGCTTTAATCATAAACACACCCCAAGCCGCCTTAAACTCCTGCCAAATAGTTTCAGGAATCTCTCTCATGTATCAGTGCACTAGTCCTTCTAAGGAGAAGGTATCTGCCATTTTCTTCTTCTCCAGCCATGACTCAGTGGGGAGGGTCTCCCCTCACAGCCAATTGCAACTGAAGCCACAGCTGCTACTGTCTCCTGCCAAGGGGGCCAAGGAGTATGGTTTGCTTTCCAGGGGTGGGTGCTGAGGATGCTGATGTCTTGCTAAGGGGACCTCTTCTGTAATTGCTCACATTAAAGTTTCTGCACTCTGGGTTCTCGATATCCCAAGATTTGGCTGAATCTGGTGAAAAATCTCAGCATTATCCCTCCCACTGTGCTTTGACCTGGCTCATGTTCCTTGATGCTCTCTTCCAAAAGGACGCTCTTCGTCCCTCATATGAATAGACATGAGGATGCTTGCCCAGCAGGTTTCAAGACATGTCAAAGTTCTAGAATCTATAAAGCTTAGGCTCTAGGCACAAAATCAGCATTTAAGTATTTAAAAGAGTCTATATTCCGTGGACATTAACAAAAGTTCCAAGGAAAAAGTGGCCCATGATCATGGGAAACACTGATTTCAGCAAATTAAGTTTGTGTGTATTTTAAAGAGCAGCTTTATTGAGGTAAATTTATATACCATAAAGTAAGTGTACAATTCAATGATTTGTAATAAATTTATAGAGTTGGGCAACCATTATCACAATCCAGTTTTAGAACATTGCCATCACTTCCAAAAATTCCATTAAGTTCATTTATAGTCAATTCCTACTCCCACTCCTGGCCCCAGACAACCACTGATTGATTTCTTTCTATTTAAATAATTGATTTACTTATTTTTAATTGTGGCAAAATATACTTAACATAAAAATCATTTTAACCATTTGGAATAGAAAATTCTTTGATATTAAGTGCACTGACAATTCTGTGTAACTTTAAATACCATTTATCTATTTCCAGACTATTTTTATCATCCTAAACCAAAACTCATACTCATTTAGCAATAATTCCCATTTCCCTCTCCCCCACCCCCTTTAACCACTATTTTGCTTTTTGTCTCTATGAATTTACTATGCTAAGTATTTCACATAGGAGAAATCATACACTATTTGTCCTTTGGTATCTGGCTTATTTCATTCAACATGATGTTTTTGAACTTTTGATTTCTGCCTTATGTATGCCCAGTGTTTTCTTTACAGCCTCTATCTCTTTTGCGATATCTTCTCTAAACTTTTTGAATTGATTTAGCATTGGTTGTTTAAATTCCTGTATCTCAGTTGAAGTGTACGTTTGTTCCTTTGGCTGGGCCATAACTTTGTTTTTCTTAGTGTAGATTGTAATTTTCTGTTGTCTAGGCATGGTTTCCCTGGTTACCCCAATCAGGTTTTCCCAGACCAGAACAGGCTCAGGTTGCAGAGGGAAAAAACGTTCAGTATCTGGTTTCCCTGAGGGTGTGTCTTAGAAAATTGGTTCCTGTGATGCCTTAGGTCACTGTGCTTTTCTGCCCAGCAGGTGTCTCCTGTTAGCCTATAACTCTTGACTGGTGTGAGGAGGTATGGCTGTGTTCCCCCAGGCTCTGGGGTCTGGTTCTGAATGGAAAGGGCCCCACCCCTTTCCTCTTAGAGAAGACAGACCCCCTAGGGGGAGGTTATTAGCATTTCAATGGTCTCTCTCTCTCTGCTTGTGCTATCCCCACCCTTCTCTGAGTCACAGTCCTGGAAACTGAAAATGACTGGGGCTTTCTCCACTGAGCCAAAAAAGAAACAGATAGTCTCCTTCAGACCTAGTCCAAGGTGACCCTCCAGCTCTCCAAGGTCAGTTGTCACCCAAAGCCTCCGTCTGTTTTTTGGGGTTTCGTACCTGTAGTGAGCAGTTCCCACTCACTACTTAAAATCCCAGTTGGAGCTCAGCTGAGCTATATTCGCTTGCTGGGAGAGAGCTTCTCTCTGGCACCACGAGGCTTTGCAGCTCGGGCTATGGGGGAGGGGGCCTCACGACTTGGATCCGCAGGTTTTACTTACAGATTTTATGCTGTGTTCTCAGGCATTCCTCCCAATTCAGGTTGGTGTATGATGAGTGGACGGTCTTGTTTGTCCCTCTGCAGTTATTCTGGATTATTTACTAGTTGTTTCTGGTTTTTTTTAGTTGTTCCAGGGGGACTACTTAGCTTCTACTCCTCTCTATGCCGCCATCTTCCCCGTCTCTCAACATAATGTTTTTGAGGTTCATCCATGTTGTAGCATGGACCAGCACTTCACTTCTTTTTTGGCTGAATAATATTGTAATAATATTTAAGGATATACCACATTTTGTTTATCCATTCATCTGTTGTTGGACACTTGGGTTGCTTCAACCTTTTGGCTACTGTGAATAAAGCTGCAATAAACATTGGTGTACAAATATTTGTCTGAGTCCCTGCTTTCAATTCTTTAGGGTATATTCCTAATAGTGGGATTTGCTGGGTCATATGGTAATTCTATGCTTAACTTTCTAAGAAACCACCAAACTGTTTTCTACAGTGGCTGCTCCATTTTACCTTCTCACCAATGATATACTAGGGCTCCTATTTCTCTGCATCCTCATTAACACTTGATATTTTCATTTTTTTAAAAACAATAGCTATCCTAGTGGGTATCTCATTATAGGTTTAATTTGCATTTCTCTAACGGCTGATGATGTTGAACATGTTTTCATATACTTATTGCCCAATTGAATAGTCAAATCCTTTGCCCATTTTTTAAATTGTGTTGTTTGCCTTTTTGTTGTTGAGTTGTACGAGTTCTTTATATATCCAGGATATTAAACCCTTATCAGATATATGGTTTTCACATATGCTCTCCCATTCTGTAGGATGTCTTTTCACTTTCTTGATAATGTCCTTTGATGCATGCAGGTTTTTAATTTTGATGAAGTTCATTTTATCTATTCTTCTCTTTTGTTGCTTGTGCTTTTGATGTGAAATCTAAAAATCCATTGTCATTACTCCATTAGTGCCTTTTTGGAATTTAGTTGCTTTTTTTGGTAGTGTACCATATTGATTCCCTTCTTCTTTCCTTTTCTCTATAATTTAGAGTCATTTGCTTAGTGGTGATTTTCTTACCTTTGTAATTACAATGAGCATCTTAAGCTAATAACAACCTAGTTCTACTAGTACCAATCTGGTTTCTGTAGTATACAAACTCTCTATTCCTATATATCTCCTTACCTCCCCCTTTAAATTATTATTGTCTCAGATTACATTTTGATACATTGTATACCCATTAACAAAGATTTAAAATGTTACCTTACACACTTTGCAGGTAAGTCATATTTGGAGAAGGCAGTTACAAACCAAAGGTACAATAATTCAGGATTTTATATTTACTTATGTAGTACCTTTACCATTGTTCTTTATTTCTTCTTATTGCTTCAAGTTATTGTCCAGTGTCCTTTTATTTCAACCTGAAGGACACTGTTCTAGTTTGCTAATGCTGCAGAATGCAAAACACCAGAGATGGACTGGCTTTTATAAAAAGGGGGTTTATTTGGCTACACAGTTACAGTCTTCAGGCCATAAAGTGTCCAGGGTAACACATCAGTAATCAGTTACCTTCACTGGAGGATGGCCAATGGTGTCCTGAAAACCTCTGTTAGCTGGGAAGGCACGTGGCTGGCGTCTGCTTCAAGTTCTGGTTTCAAAATGGCTTTCTCCCAGGACATTCCTCTCTAGCAAGCTTGCTCCTCTGCAAAATGTCACTCACAGCTGCACTGAGTTCCTTCTCTTTGAGTCAGCTCATTTATATGGCTCCACTGATCAAGTCCCACCCTGAATGGGTGGGGCTATGCCTCCATGGAAATATCTCATCAGAGTCATCACCCACAGCTGGGTGGGGCACATTCCAAGCAAATCTAATCAGCACCAAAACGTCTGCCCCACAAGACTACATCAAAGATAATGGCGTTTGGGGGACGCAATACATTCAAACTGGCACAGACACCCTTTAGTATTTCTTGTAGGACAGGTCTTCTGGTAAGGAATGCTTTCAGCTTTTGTTTAACTGCAAATGTCTTAATTTCTCCTTTATTTTTGAAAGATAATTTTGCCAGATATAGAAATCTTGGCTGGCAATTTTTTTCTTTAAGGACTTTAAATATGTCATCCCACTGTCTTTACGCCTTGATGGTTTCTGATGAGAAGTCTGCTGTTAATCTTATTGGGATCCCTTGTATGTGTCAAGTTGCTCTCTCTTGCTGCTGTCAAAATCCTGGAGTTTGACAGAGGCAAGAGAGAAGCAAGAATGTATCTTAGTGTAGATCTTATAAAGTCTATCCTGCCTGGAGTTCATTGAGCTTCCTTGGTGTGTATATTCATGTCTTTCATTAGATTTGGGGAGTTTTCAGTTATTAGTTCTTCAAATACTTTTTCTGTCCCCTTTTTCTCTCTTGTCCTTCTGGGACTCCAGTGATGTGAATGTTGTTACTTGATGGTGTCCTATAGGTCCCTAAGGCTCTGTTCATTTTCCTTCATTATTTTTTTCTGTTCTTGACACTGGATAATTTCAGGTATCTTGTCTTTGAGTTCACTGATTCTTCTGCCTGCTCAAATTTGCTGTTGAATCTGTCTAATGGTTTTTTATTTCAATTAACTGTACTTTGCAGTTCCAAAATTTCTGTTTGGTTCCTTTTTATGATTTATGTCTCTATTTTTTTCAGACAATTTCCCCTAATTACCTTTGGTTTTTGTATATGTATTCCTTTAGCTCATTGAACCTATTTGAGTCAGTTTATTTAAAGTCTTTGACTAATAGTTCCAGTGTATGAGTTCCTTGGTAATGGTTTCTGGCATATTCTTTTTTTTCCTGTGACTGGATCATACTTTCGTGTTTCTTTTTGTGTTTTATAATGTTTTGTTGAGAACTGGACATTCTGAGTATTATGTTGTTATAACTCTGGAAATCTATTCTCCCACCTTCTTTGGGATTGCTAGTTTTGTTGTTGTTGTTGAGGGCTGGGGGCATCAATTTGTGACTTTTGCAAACTATTTTTATTTGCAATTGAGGAATGTAAAGACAAAAGAGGGGAAAAAGTAGGAATTGCCTTTTAAGACTCCTCTGCTGCCTTTGCCTGAGGGGGCAGGAGGAGTTGGATTGGTATCTACCCTCAGAGGTGGCCGCTTAATGATCTAAAGTAGCTAATTCAAAGCAGTGATCAGTGATAAAACACACCTCCCTGCAGTTTTGAGGACTAGGTCCTTAGAGCCCTCCCTGGCACCAACTAGCTGCACCAGGAGCCTGGGCTGCAGTCCCCACTGCTGCCTGCCACACATTTGGGGGCTGGGGGTGGGGCAGTGCTGATAGCTGCTGCACAGAGGGTGAAATTCACTGATAATTACCACAATTTATTAGCCTTTTCCTCAAGCTCTTTCCTGGATGCTGCACAGTGTCCCACTAGCCTACAGAGTTTCAAAATAGTTGATTCAGACAGTTCCTGCCAGTTCAACGGTTGTTTTGGTTAACAGACTGACACTTGGAACTTCCTACTCTGCCATTTCCCCACAATCCTCCCCCCACTGATTACTTTCTGTCTCCATAAAGCTGTTTTTACTGGATGTTTCATATAGATGAAATCATATAATATGTGCCTTTTACATCTGGCTTCTTCCTTTGGCATAATGTTTTTGAGGTTCACCTACATTGTAATTTGTATCAGTAGTGTGTTCCTTTTTTATTGCTAATTAGTATTCCATTGTTTGGATATACCACATTTTTGTTTATCCATTCATCAGTTGATGGACATTTGTATTGTTTCCAGTTTGGGGCTATTATATATAATGTTGCTATGAACATTTACATCCAAGTCTTTGTGTAGGCATGTGTGTTTATTTCTCTTGGGTAGATTCTTAGGGTCATTCTTGGGTCATTTGTTAAGCATATGTTTAACATTTTAACAAACTGCCAACTGTTTTCCAAAGTGACTGCATTGTTTACAATCCCACCAGCCATGTATGAGTGTTCCAGTTTCATCACATCCTTGCCAACACTTGCTATTGTCTATTGATTATAATTATTATGTTGGGTGTGTAGTGGTGTTATTGTGCTGTTAAATAGGTTTTTATTCAGATCTCACTGCTTTTAATATATCCATGTGCATTTTGAATCCCTCAAAGAGAGTAGTGGGTAGAGTAGCAATGTTTCCCAAACTTATTTGCCCTTGGAATTCTTTTTTCCCTTTATTCTTTTTTCCCATATTAAAGACCATTATTCTACAGAGCACATTTTGGAAAGCATTATATCATTTGATTATAATATTGTTTTTAGTTTTGTTCTCTGTGAGATTTAATCATTCAACAAGTATTTACTGCACAACAATTTTGTATCATGTAGCACAGACTTAGAGGTTAATAGAATACAAAAGATAAAGGAGGATGCCTAAGAGATTAGCACTGGTTTATTTTTTGAGAGGCAGTAGTTTTTATGAGAGTCTGAATGTCTGTTTTTCTGTGTACTTGTTCCCCAGCCCAGCCCAGATGGTCCCCAAATCTCAGGGGAACTAGGCTATGCTCAAGCCAAGATCCTGTCTAGATTTTAGTTGTCAGTCCTCGGTCAGCTAATAATTATAATGACAACAACAATATTAACAATAAATTCAAGTTTACATTGATCACATCTATGCCAAGCAGTGTGTTAAGCACTTTTCATGTACTATATCACTGAATCCACAAATACCCCGTGACATAGGTGCTATTATTATAATCATTTTACAGACAAAGAAACTGAGGCACAAAGTGGTTAGTAGCTTGCATACACACAAGTAGTAGGAAATGGCAGGCAGGATTGGAACCCTGAAAGAGAAACTTGGCATCTCTTAATGAACTAGAGAATAAAAAAGCACTCAGCAGCAATTCCCCTTTGCTCCACTGCCCGTGACATTCACAGTGGTTCATTTAACTGGATTGCGTGAGAGGAGTTAGTTTGGATGAAGATCTGCTTCTTTCTGCCATGCAAGTTTCAAGACCTTTGCCTTGAGTGGTATTTCCCACATTTCTTTTTGAAATTGCAAATCTATCATTTCTGGTTCATGACATTTTTTGCAAAGCCCCCAGGATGGAAATCACATACCAGGTCTCACGCAATTGGCATTCTTTCTCCTTTTTTATGGCACTCTGCAAACTCCTGGGCTGTTCATAAGTGATTTATAGTCCTCCTGTGGTGCCTAAATGGATGTAATCAAAACAGATTTAGAATATTAATTTGACATGGTACAGGCCAGCATATGGTCTAATATAAATTTATGTACTGGGGACAGCGGAAAATCTGAAAGGGTAAAGTGAGATTCAGTTTTTAAATAAATGCTTCTTGCTGGTTCCTATGGCACTAGTTCTTAAAGCTTAGTCACCGGGATTATTCGCTGTATTTGTTGGCTGTGCATATTCCTAGACCCCCACCCCTACTTGCAGGTTCAGAATCTGCAGAGGTGGGTCCTGGGGTTTGCCTTTCTAATGTGACCTCCGAGTGGGTCTGGCACACCCTGCAGTTTGAGAACCCTGGTCTCTGGCATCCCCACCAAAAGAAAATGCACTGTACTGAGTCAAATTAGTCCTGCAGCTGGAGTCTGTACGGGACTAAGAAGGAGGAAAGCCAGCAGGCAGGTGTGGGGCAGAGGGCCCAGGGTCGTGCTCCGAGGAGGGAAAGGTGTCCAGCAGCCATGGCGAGGGCAGGGTGCCCAGGTGGTGGTGGGGCCGCAGCTGCTGAGATTGGTGAAAGGACCGTGCAGGTTTCAGTGGTGACGGAGAGACTGACAGCATGTGTGTTTGTCTCCTCGGCAGCTGGGTTGAGATGGGGAGTGGGGAGTGTGAAGAGACCTGAGCAGCCATCCATGTCAGAGGATCTGGCAGCTGGGGAAATGGAGAGGGGGGTAGGGGGAGTAGAAGGGGCTGGGGCAGGTCTCTACCGCTGGGGTTGGGGGGTTGCTCAGTTCATTATTGGACCTCTTAGCCCCATGGGAAACTCGGTGGAAAACCCATTCCTGGGCCTGAAGGCAGCCCTTCTGCAGGTGCGGAGAAGCTGTCTTTCTAAAGCTCCCCAGGTGGTCTGACATGACAGCTGGGAAAGAGCTGGCTTTGGGATCAGCGGGCCTGGGGTTAGTCCTAGCTATGGGAGTTCAATCATGTTTGTGACTAAACCCATCTGAGCTACAGCTTCTTTCTCTGTAAAATGAACTTTCACATGCTTTTCTTTTTTCTCTTCTGGACTGTTGTGAGAATTAGGGATAAGGAATGTGACACACTCAGCCCAGTTTCTGTTGCACTCCGGGCATTATTAAATGGTGGTTCTGATCCTATGAGAACCGAGATTCTAGGAGGATGTCGGGGTGTCAGCCAGCTGCAGAGGTGTCAGCGGAGAATCCGGTGATTGGAGTTGGAATAGAGGGAAGGGTCTTGGCTTTAGACAACACTGGACTCCAGAAGAAAAAAAAGCAACAATAATGTTCATGCTTAAGTAGTGTTTATCATGCAAATCAGGCATTGTTCTAAGCACTTTACACACAACTTTATGATTTAAGTACTATTGTAACCTCCATTTTGCAGATGAGAAAATTAGGCTCAGAAAGATTTGTGAATAGTCACACAGCTTCTGGGGGCGGAATTGACCCCCTGTTCATTCCTTTAGCATTGCCTGGAGGTTTGTACCAAGCACAAGGTCAGAGTCTTCGAGCCACAATGCTGAGTGTTGAAAGCAAACTGGGCCCAGGAAAAATGGTCCCAGATTTTTCTTTACCATTAATTTTTAGGTATAAAATTGTATGCCTGTTTCATAACAAACATAGAAAAGCCAGCAATTTCATAACAGAACCTGAGCTATAATAAATCTCCACTGTTGCCAAGGGATTAATAAATCCTAACAAAATCCATAACACAAAATCCTCTGGTACTGAAAATCCTTGACCCTTTTATACTTCATTCTCGTGCAAGATTTGACCCCTTTCATGGGTATAATCAAAGCTTTTGACCACTTTCTCCCTTTCTCCTCCAGTTCCCTTGACTTAATCCTCATTCATGTGACATGAATCTAAATGTTTAATCAAGATTTCCTCCACTGACGCATGAAGCATGAGCATTAATAAATTTATATTTTATAATTATGAGAATATATTGTCAGAATTCCAGCATTTTGTAACACTTTTCTCTTTTGCTTCTCTGTTCTCTCAGGGCATGACCTTCAGTAGCAGAAAAACTCAGGCCAGCAATCAAGCTGCCCAGTCCTGCTCGCACCTTGTCAAAGAAAACAGCTGGACCCATTTCTAATCAACACCTCCTGACACAATACCTCTTGGTCACCAGAGGAGACCAGACTGGAGTTTGAAACTCTCTAAAGACTTCCAATAGATACTGAATGCAAAAGGATATTTAGGTGGCCTTTGCAAAAATCTAGTCTGTTTGAGAGACACCTAAGAATTCACATGAACGTATTCCATATTTAAGCTTCTGCACATATCATGGATGATGGTTATCGAAAGAGCCCAAACCTCTACCACGGTGCGAGGGATATAGCTCGAGAGGTGACCAGACAGTCCCGGAACCAAGGAATGGATGACTACAAGTATCAGGACAACTATGGGGTCTACGCCCCCAGTGATGGCTATTACCGTGGCAATGAGTCCAACCCAGAGGAGGATGCACAGAGTGACGTCACAGAAGGCCACGATGAGGAAGACGAGATCTATGAGGGCGAGTACCAGGGCATCCCTCACCCAGACGATGTCAAGACCAAGCAGACCAAAATGGCGCCCTCCAGGGCAGACGGTCTCCGGGGCCAGGCGGACCTAATGGCTGAGAGGATGGAGGACGAGGAGCAGTTGGCCCACCAGTATGAGACCATCATTGATGAGTGTGGCCACGGGCGCTTCCAGTGGACTCTCTTTTTTGTCTTGGGCTTGGCCCTGATGGCCGATGGGGTGGAGGTGTTTGTGGTGGCCTTCGCCCTGCCCAGCGCAGAGAAGGACATGTGTCTGTCCAGTTCCAAGAAAGGAATGCTGGGTAAGTGGAAATTTCCAAAGATGATTCTCTTCAGGGCATTACAAACCTCAAGAGAGAGGAGAAATAAAATGCATATAGTGCCTGCCATAGTTAGACACCTTAAATATATCACACTGCCCCTGCAGAGTTATTTTATACTCATTTTTCAGTTAAGGAATTTTTATCTCAGAGAAATTAATTGACTTAAGTTTACACTTGTAAATAGTGAAGCTTGGATTCCTACCCAGGAATGTCTCTTTGTTTTCTGTATCTTGGTGCCTTCTTGGGAGTCAGGTTTCTTTATTCTTCCTTTTGTTAAACCGTCTTCCATGTCCAATAATATTGAGGTTTTGTGAGCGGCAGGCCAGAGGTCTCTTCCACTCGGTGCTCCCCTGTGTCTCCTTCCAGAATCCAATGGTGTCTGCTCCTGGTTTCTGTGTACGTTAGTGGGCTGACTGCCATGTGCCTGGGGAATGAATGATGGGCTGGAGCTCTCCAGTGGAGCCCCTGCAGGCTGCTGGGAACCATGCTGTGAAGCACAGATGGATTCCTTGGGGTGAAGGACCAACTTTGCAAATGGATTATAGGACTAGCACCATCAGAGCCAAGCATCAAATAGGACTTGAGGATTTTGTGATGTTAGAGAGAGGACAGGCATAGACAGTGTGGTATAGAAGAGATTCATCATATTATAGACAAGGGTTCATCCTGGTCACTAAATGTTGTGCAAAATATATTCACTTTTAAATTCAGAGAGTTTGTGCCATCGATTGGTCAGCAAACATGCAGTTGTTGCAAACTTACTCTCAGTCAGGTTCTGATTCAAGACCAAGACATACTTCTGGCCCTCAAGTGCCAAAATCTGGCTAGCAACTTAGTTCACTCATTTAATGAATATTTATTACTTGTCTACCTTGTGCTAGTCACTGTGCCTAGGCTGTGGGGAAATAGTTGTGGACTAGACAAATGCAGTCCCTGCCACTCAAAGAGCTTACATATAGCAGAACAAGCAGGAATTAAACACATAAAAACAGAATCATTTAATTACCATAGTGATAAGCACAATGAAATACCTTGCACAATTCTGGCCCCTAATGCTGGTATTACAGCAGGGGTTGGTGAACTTTTTCTGTAGAGGTCCAGATAATAAATATTTTGAGCATTGTGAGCCCTTGTTATAGTTTGTTAATGCTGCGGAATGCAAAACACAGGAGATGGATTGGCTTTTATAAAAAGGGGGTTTATTTGGCTACACAGTTACAGTCTTAAGGCCATAAAGTGTCCAAGGTAACACATCAGTAATCGGGTACCTTCACTGGAGGATGGCCAATGGCGTCCAGAAAACCTCTGTTAGCTGGGAAGGCATGTGGCTGGTGTCTGCTCCAAAGTTCTGGTTTCAAAATGGCTTTCTCCCAGGACATTCCTCTCTAGCAAGCTTGCCCCTCTTCAAAACGTTACTCACAGCTGCACTGAGTTCCCTCTCTTTGAGTCAGCTCATTTATATGGCTCCACTGATCAAGTCCCACCCTGGATGGGTGGGACCATGCCTCCATGGGAATATCTCAGAGTCATCACCCACAGCTGGGTGGGGCACATTCCAAGCAAATCTAATCAGCACCAAAACGTCTGCCCCACAAGACTACATCAAAGATAATGGCGTTTGGGGGACACAATACATTCAAACTGGCACAGCCCTGATGATCTGTTACAACCACTGAACTCTGGCTGTGGTGCAAAAGCAGGCAATATGCAGTGAATAGGCATGGTTGCATTCCAATAATATTTACAAAACCAGGCAGTGGGCTGGATTTGACCTGCAGGCTGTAGTGTGCCAGACCCTGATTTATGGCCACCATAAATTCTTTCTGAATAAGATTGTGATATAAAATAAAGAAAATGGCTTCATAAAGAATTATCCCTGGGGGCTTTAAAAAATTGTTTTCAGCCATTGGAGCTTAACTAAAGGTTCATATGAAATGACCAGAACTGTGCCACATGTGACCATCAGGCAACCAAGAAGAGACAGAGTATATCTATGAACAGAAGAAATGATTTGGGAAAGCAAGGATATCACCCAGAGTTGTTAAAGCCAACTGCATTTTAGTACAGTTAAATATATATATATAAAATGTATATATATTTAAAACAATTCTGCTAGCTGTATTTAAGTCTGAATCATAGGCTTTTTTAAAGGGCAACTCCTCCACCTCCACCCAAGCAAAATAAAACCATCCACACCTCACATGAAAATTTCCCAGACATTAATTTATTTTCTGGTATTCCCAAATGAAATCCTGGGCCCCTGTTAGTCCAACTTGGCAACGTCAGTATTGATTTCATGCCCTGCTGGTTTCCCTGCCGCCCCAATGCCCAGCACCCTAATTAGAAGAGATGCAGGTCAGCTGCAGCTCTGCTGGCTCCCAGGGCAAATGCTAGGGGTCAAGGGATCGTGGCCTTATCTGGAGAGAGCCCACATTTGGGCAATTTTGCTTTCAGTGATTTTGTGAAGAAGATGCTGTGATTCAGCCCAAAAGGGCTGAGCAGGGATGGGCTTCCTGTGCACTTGTGGACTTTTATGGTCCAGAATGAGAATATAAGCAGATCTGGGGAAGTAGATGACACAGGGGTCTCATGCAGGCTGGCACTTCTACACACTGTAGTGCATTCTTGCAGGTAATTTTCATAGTAACCGCAGCGGTTAGATGAGTTTTTACACATAGGAAACGGGCTCAGCAAGCTATATCTAATGTTACACAGCTGGTTAAGTGCCGGAGCTGGGGCTTGAACCCAGGTCTATCTGATTTCTACATCTGTCCTCATTCCACTATATCATACTGGCCATTCTCTGATGCACGGCTGTGGGCAAGAGGTTATGTCCTTGGGATATGCCTTCTATTCACGTTATCAGGCACCCTATAGATTGCTTAGAACACCGTAGGTTGCTTCTAACAGTAGCATGGTGTGATGAAAAATGGTGTGGACCCTGGAGTCTGACTGCAAGGATTTGGCAACTGGCTATGCCATTTATCAGCTAGTGCCCTTGGGCAAGTTATAACTCCACTAATTCTCAGTTTTCTCTGTGGAAAGAGGATAAGAACACATTTGTTGTGAGGACTAATGAGATGATGCAGGTAAAGCAACTGGTATCGGCTGCCTCCTAAGCAACTACTGGTTCTTAGTACTTTGTATTCTTATGACCTTCTCCCTTCTAGTGTTTCTTCCCAGTGAATTAATAGCAGAGACTTTATCCAGCAACAGGGGCTCTGGAGCCAGGCTTCTTGGGTTTGAATCTTTGCTTTGCCAGTTATTAATAGAGTGACCTTTGGAAAATTACCTAACTTCTCTGTGCCTTGGTTTCCTTGTCTGCAAAACAGAGATAATAATGGTATCTACCTCATAGAGTTTTTGTGAGGATTAAATGAATTTAATGCATTTTACTTGCCCAAAACCGTGCCTGGCACACGATCGGTGCTCTAGACATCTTAGCTATAATTGTTGTTGAGGTTGTTATGATTACTAAACTGATTTCTTGGTAATGATGAGCCATCCAAGTTTGGGACCTGATTTTCTTAGGTGACCTTGCACGTTCCTTCCAACCCAAAGTATTTATTGACAGCTTTTAAGGTTAAGTTGCCCCACCTTGGCTGGTGAAAAGGCCTGTTGCTATTCAAGTGCTATCCATTCTCTCTCTCTTTCCCCTTCCTCTCTCTTTGCTTTAAAAAGAAACTCTGAAGGTGATGCCTCTGGGCTGGACTCTGAATTGATGATGTTCAGGGGTACGTACGGAGTCCAGGAAAAGGATTCAGTAACAGAGTGCTCCACCCCTAAATTCGGGTCTCAAGTCATAGACAGCTTTGTTATTTTCTTCCTGGAAGTAAATGAATCACTTCAGAAAATAAAAGAAGTGTCTGTCCTTCAGCCAGGTAACAAAAATATTTGGGTGCCTCTCTGCCACTTTTCTCAGCTTTTAGAAAGAGGAGAGTCTGCTTTTCTTGAGCTCTGTGTTTTATAGTGGGTCACTTGCCTAAAACTGTCTCACTTGGGGAAGAAAAAAGTCTGTGGAAATATTTTTAGTACTGAGGACTCAATAATGCTTAATATTGAGCAGTTGGTTCCATTCAAGACAGGGAGAATGTTTTCATTTGTTAATAAAACTGTTGATCACGACTGAACGCTGTCACATGCCTGGTACTCTTTTGGTCTAATACAAGACAGACTAAGTCTTGGCACCCAGGGAATCTTATTCCAATAGTGGAAATAGAGTCCCCACATGAAATATAAAATGCAATTGTGCAATGCAATATTTGATATTATCATTTCTTCAGATGTAAAGAAAGGCAGAATGTTTCGAATCAGTTAAGTTGGATTTTAAATTTGGGTCAAGTTGTGACACAATGAGAAACTGAGGCCATAATGCATGAGAAAAAAGAATTTGTTACGCAGAGGTGTCAGAAAGAGAGATAGAGGGGGGTGTCATGAGGGGTCAATGGGAAACGCAGTTGGCTTGGGGGGCTCTACCAGCAGGAGGAGCTCCCAAGCAGAGTGAGAGGGAGCTATGGGCTAGTATCTTTATCGTGGTCCTGGGGTGGAGGTTAGTCATTCCCCACAGAAGTTGAGGATTGGTTAGTTTAAAGCAGACGTGCGAAAAGGGAAAGGGACTGGGGGATGGAGGGTGATGGGGGTGGTTAGCTTATCATTTGGGACTTGCTCTGGGTTTTGGTGAGGTGTGTGGGTGATGAGGGTGGTGGCCCAAGATGTGGGTTTGGGCTCTGGGCTGGAAAGCTGCTTGTTAACTGGGCCAAAGGTCAGGGCTGAGGCAAGTGGCTCAGCCAAAGTAAGATGGGTGCCAAGGCAGCCCACAAAAAATGTTTGATCGTTACAATGTAGAGCAAGGGGATAGAGCATGGAGGTTGGAAGGTTCTAGAGCTAGGCAGCTTGTTTGCCACCTGCTCTACTATTTAATGGTTGTGTGACAATGGGCTAATCTGTAGGCTTCCTTCTGGGAGTCCATGATTTAAGATAGTTGATGAATGAGTCCACATTTCTATTTAACCCCGTTCAGGTAATATTTGTGCATTTTTATGTATACATAAAAAAGAATTGCCCAAAGAAATGGCTTTAAAGGTAGGAAGTTCAGGGCTGCCTGGCATGTTAAGCCATTTGGTTCTTTCAAATGACATCAAATGGTGGAATCCCAGAGATTTGTTTCCTTGCAGCTAGGATAGCGTTTGATACTCACATTGGACAATCCAACAGGATCCTCCTTGGCCTGCATTTGATCCATCAACATGAACGTTTTCCCATTACTGTAAAAATGCTCCTTAACTAGGAACAGAGGGCTGTTTCCTACCTTCATGCTGATTAAAAGAGACCCCCACTTTTAGGGAAGAGTACTGTGTTGTGCCTGCAGAGTTTTGATTTCTTGGAAGGGTCTCGTTGCTTGATGTGCATCTGATTGTCTGTTAATCAGTCTTCTGTTAGTGTTTCTCACCACCTTCAGTGGGGAGGCTCCCGGAATCCTGTGCTTCAGGCAGTGGTTTCCATCTTAACAGGGACCCCTGGGCTCAGTGTCTGTGCCATCTGAAGGGCATTGTCAGATGGGGAAGATTCATTAGAATACATTGTGAATTGAATTTCCATAGCCGCTCAGAGATGGCTGTATTACTCTGCTATCATGAAAGATTATCCTTTAATTGTCTTATATGCAAATCCTAGGTGAGCATCAGGGTCTGATTTATGGGCCACTCTCTTTAGCTTGAATCCAGAATGTCAGTTCCTGGAAGGAGGGACCACTCTGTGTACTAGGGCCTGTACAAAATATGTGCTCAGTAAACCCTTTCGTATTACCTTGAAAACAAATAACTCAATGATGGCGAAATCCACCACTGAGATTTTTTATATATTCCTTTTTGTGTTTGATTTATATTCGTTGTTCTTATGTATGTATTTAGAATATGGGCTTCTTTAGGATCAGATGAAAGCTAAGTGTTCCCTTCACAAAGCCTGCACTGATTAGCGTATTTAGGATGTGGACTTGATTCCACAGGCGATGGGGAGCTGTTTAATGGGGTACTGTTAAACCCCTTTGAGTAAGGCAGCGAGGAGGTGAGACCTGTGGTTTAAGAGTAGATCACTGGGAAGAGAGACTAAAAGCGAGAGACCTGCCAGAAGTTTCCTTGAGTAGTCCAGGGGAAAAATGTGCAATTCCTAGACTAGTATGTAGAGCTATGAGTAGAATGTAGAGGTCCTAGTATAATGTAGTAGAGTACTAGAGGTACTAGTAGAAAGTAGAGATAGTAGTAGAAGTTGTTTGGGTGTTTGAAAAATTTTTTTGAATCTGCAGATTTTATTGAGATATATTCACTTACCATATATTCTATCCAAAGTATACAATCAGCATCTCACAGTATCCTCACTTAGTCGTGCAATCAGCATCACTCTCAATTGTAGACAATTTTCATTGCTCCAAAGAGAAAAATAACAGAAACACACACACACACACACACACACACACGCACACACACACACACACACACAGACAAACCCCAGAACACCTCATATTCCTTATTCCCCCAGTTATTTACCCCTAGTTTTGGTATGATGCTAGTAAGGTATTACTGTTAAATATAGTCTGTTAGTATGCAATAGGTAATTTTTCCCCTATATACCACTTTATTATTAACTTTTTGTACAAGTGTCATACATTTGTAGTAGTTCATACAAGAATTACATTTTCAGAGTTAATCAGTGAGATACATGACTTTAAACAACCCCTTTCAATAAAATTCACCTTCAGTATGGCACTATTACTTATAATCCCAATAACAAACTACCATCGCCTCTACCTTTCCCAAACATTTAAGTTGAACGTTGTTTACAGTCCTGTTCATATTAGGCAACTGCTCCCCTTCCTGTAGCTTCTGTCTCTGTTTAGGTCCCCTATATTCTACAGTTTATACTCTGTGTTTACATTTTCTAGGTGGTTCATATTAGTGAAATCATACAATACCTGTCCTTTTGTATCTGGCTTATTTCACTCTGTGTTATGTCCTCAGGGTTTGTCCATGTTGTCACATGCTTCAGGACCTCATTCCTTCTTACTGCTGCACAATATTCCATCTTATGTATATACCACATTTTGTTTATCCACTCATCTGTTGATGGACACTTGGATTGTTTCCATCTTTTGGCAGTTGTGAATAATGCTGCTATGAACTCTGGTGTGTAAACGTCCATTCATGTCACTGCTTTGAGATCTTCTGGGTATGTACTGAGTAGCGGAATTGCTGGATTGTAGGGCAACTCAATATTTAGTTTTCTGCAGAACCACCAAATAGTCTTCCACAGTGGCTGTACCATTTTACATTCCCACCAGTAGTGAACAAGTGTTCCAATTTCTCCAAATCCTCTCCAACATTTGTAGCTTCCTGTTTAATGGTGGCCATTCTAATAAGTGTGAGATGATATCTAATTATGGTTTTCATTTGCATTTCCCTACTAGCTAATGAAGATGAACATCTTTTCATGTGTTTTTTAGCCATTTGTATTTCCTCTTTGGAAAAATGTCTATTCGTATCTTTTGCCCATTTTATAATTGGGTTGTTTGTCCTTTTGTTATTGAGTTGTAGCATTTCTTTATGTATACTGGATATCAAACCTTTATCAGATATATGGTTTCCAAATATTCTTTTCCGTTGAGTTAGCTGCCTCTTTACCTTTTTGACAAAGTCCTTTGAACCACAGAAGTGTTAAATCTTGAGGCGTTCCCATTTATCTATTTTTTCTTTCATTGCTTGTGTTTTGGGTGTAAGGTCTAAGAAAGCTACCTCTTAATACTAGGTCTTGAAGATGCTTCCCTACATATTCTAGGAATTTTATGGCAGTGGCTCTTAAAATTATGTCTTTGATCCCTTTGAGTTATTTTTGTATAGGGTGTGAGGTAGGGGTCCTCTTTCATTCTTTTGGATATGGATATCCAGTTCTCCTAGCCCCATTTCTTGAAGAGACTGTTCTGTCCATGTTCGGTGGATTTGGAGGCCTTGTCAAAAATCAATTGACCATAGATCTGAGGGTCTATTTCTGAACTCTCAATTTAATTCCATTGATCAATATGTCTATCTTTATGCCAATACCATGCTCTTTTGACCACTTAGCTTTATAATAAGCTTTGAAGTCAGGAAATGTAAGTTCTCCCACTTTGTTCTTTTTTGGGGAGTTTTTGGCTATTCAAGGCCCCTTTCCCTTCAAAATAAATTTTGTAGCTAGTTTTCCAAGTCTGCAAAGTAGGTTGTTGGAATTTTGATTGGTATTGCATTGAATCTGTAGATCAATTTGGGTAGAATTAAAATCTTAATGACATTTAGTCTTCCTATCCATGAACATGGAATGTCTTTCCACTTATTTAGGTCTTCTTTGATTTCTTTTAGCAATGTTTTGTAGTTTTCTGTGTAAAGGTTCTTTACATTCTCGGTTAAGTTTATTCCTAGATGCTTTATTCTCTTAGTTGCTATTGTGAATGGATTGTTTTTCTTAATTTCCTCCTTGGTTAGGTCATTACTAGTGTATAGAAATGCTACTGAGTTTTGTGCATTGATCTTCTACCCTGCCACTTTGCTGAATTTGTTTATTAGTTCAAGTAGTTTTATCATAGATTTCTCAGGATTTTCCAAGTATCGGATCATGTCATCTGCAAATAATGAGAGTTTTACTTCTTCCTTTCTGATTTGGATGCCTTTTATTTCTTTTTCTTGTCTAGTTGCTCTAGCTGAACTTCTAGTACAATTTTGAGTAACAGTGGTGACAGTGGGCATCCTTGTCTCATTCCTGATCTTAGGGGGAAGGCTTTCAGTCTCTCACCATTGATTACAATGCTGGCTCTGGGCTTTTCATATATGCCCTTTATCATATTGAGGAAGTTTCCTTCAATTCCTACCTTTTAAAAATGTTTTTATCAGAAAAAGATGCTGAATTTTGTCAGATGCCTTTTCAACGTCAATAAAGATGATCATGTGATTTTTCCCTGTTGATTTGTTAATGTGTTGTATTACATTGATTGATTTTCTTATGTTGAACCACCCTTGAATTCCTGGAATAAAACCTCCTTGGTCGTGGTTTATGGTTCTTTTAATTTGCTGTTGGATTCAATTTGCAAGTATTTTCTTGAGAATTTTTGCATTTATATTCATAAGGGAGATTGGCCTTTAGTTTTCCTTTCTTGTAGTATCTTTATCTGCTTTTGGTATTAGAGTGATGTTAGCTTCATAGAATGAGCTAGGTAATGTTCCTTTTTCTTCAATTTTTTGGAAGAGTTTGAGCAGGAATGGTGTTAGTTTTTTTTGGAATGCTTGGTAAAATTCCCCTGCAAAGCCATCTAGTCCTGGGCTTTGCTTTATAGGAAGGTTTTTGATGACTGATAGAATCTCTTGTGATTGGTTTGTTGAAGTTTTCTATTTCTTCTTGCGTCAGTATAGGTCATTCATGTGTTTCTAGGAAATTGTTCATTTCATCTAAGTTGTCTAGTTTGTTACCATACAGTGGTTCATAGTATCTTCTTATGATTTATTTTTATTTTGGGGTCCTTGGTAATGACCCCTGTTTGAGTGTTTTTAAAAATTGAGGGTTTTATATATGAATTTAAAATATTTCTGCTATAATCACCATTTTTTTTTCTTCAAGGAGGAAAACTTCAAGATATCTACATTTTTTTTTCTTTAGTTGCATGTGTTTCTTATAATAAGATTAGTGAATTCATTGTCAGTGGGTTGACTATTACCAGACTGACAAGTAAATTCAGTTTTCTGTAATAAACATGTTTCCCACACCAACCAACCAACCAACCAACCAAACATACATCAAGAGCAAAAAACAAGTATTGTAATCTGAAGGTTAAGAATTATTTCAAAATTAACCATTGGGGTTAAAAGAAAATCTTGGCAAGAAAACTTCTTGTGAATAAAGCACTCAAATTTATGATGTGGAATACAAATTTGGTTTTGGATAAGATGCTTTCCTCACTTGTCTTTGGCTCTTTTGTTTTTTTGTGCCTTTCAACGTACACATCAAAAGATAGGCCTACTGCAGTCTCGAAAGCACTTGTGTCAACAACTTCAAATTATTAGCTGCTTGTTGAAACTTAGAGTTTCTGGGTTTTTACCCTGTTTTTAATCAAGGTTGAATAAAAGATTTTGGAGCTTGTGTGTGTGTGAGTGTGTTTTTAGTTTTACTTGGAGTAAATCACATTGCTGAGAGAGAGAGAGAGAGAGAGAGAGAGAGAAAGAGAGAGAGAGAGAAAGGGAGAGAGAAAAGGAGAGGGCAACAGAGGATGGTACTTAGCTCTTAGGGTTGTTGGGAGAATTAAATGAAATCACCCATGTTACTGTCCAGCCCAGGATCTGCACACTGTAGGTACACAGTTAATACTTATCCTGCCCCTCTGACCCAGCTTCAAAATCTGATGTTTTAGCTTCTAACTTCCTTTAATTTTAGTTTTATCTCCTGTCCACTCTGCTTGCAAGAACATCTCTTTGGCAGTGAGGCCTTCAACGACTTGAAGGATTTCCCCCCACAGTTATCAAGCACGTTTCTTGAACACCTTGTGAATAGAATATGTTTGTTAATGATTGATTCACTGAGTTTCAAAATAAAAATGTACTATTTATTTATTTATATTTACCCCCCATATATATGTTTATTTATATTTTCCCCCACCATGAAAGACTTTACCAAGTGTGCTGGTTTGGATGTATTATGTCCCCCAAAATGCCATTATCTTTGATGCAGTCTTGTGTGGGCAGGAAATGTATTGGTGTTGATTGGGTTGGAGACTTTTGATTGGATGTTTCTGTGGAGATGTGATCACTCAACTGGGGGCAAGATCTTTCACTGGATAGTTTCCATGGAGGTATGGCCCCGCCCATTTGGCATGGGCCTTGATTAGTTTACTGGAGCACTAAATAAGCTCAGACAGAAGGAGCGAGCTTGCTACAGCCAAGAGGGACACTTTGAAGAATGCACAGGGGCTGAGAGAGGAGCTCCAGATGACAGTTTGAAGATGGCCGTTGAAAGCAGACTTTTGCTCCAGAGATGCTAAGAGAGAATAAACATCCCAAGAGCAACTAAGAGTGACATTTTTGAGGAACTGCAGCCTAGAGATGAACGTTCTGGGAGAAAGCCATTTTGAAACCAGAACTTGGAGCAGACGCCAGCCACATGCCTTCCCAGCTAACAGAGGTTTTCCGGAAACCATTCGCCATCCTCCAGTGAAGGTACCCGATTGTTGACGACTTACCTTGAATGCTTTATGGCCTTAAGCCTGTAACTTTGTAACTAAATGAAGTAAGTGTTTTGCATTCTGGCAGCATTAGCAAACTAGAACACCAAGAATAAAAAAAGTTCATAAGGCTCTTAATCTACATTTTTGAAAATATGACCTATAGACCATGGAAATACAATAGGAATGAATGGGAAGAATTCTTTAGTAAACTGGAATATGTACTGGTTGTGGAGGTGGAAGTTTCAGGGCCTGGCATGGGTGGGAATGTGTAAGAAGCATTTGACCTCAGTGGCACAATATAGGGGTTCAGATATGGATCTTTTATAGAATCTTATCGGACTTTGTTCAGGTTGTCAATTGCTGCATATCAAACAAACAAACAAAGATATACTCCCCGGGAAACCCAACCCCCTACATTTACTTTGCTCGTGAATCTGCAGTCTGGGCAGGGATAGCTTGCCTCTGTTCCACTTGGCATCAGAGGGCTGGGAGGAGCTGGAAGTCGGCATCTAGACTCATCTGAAGACTCACACACACACGTCTGGTGCCCAGGCTGGGAAAACACAAATGGCTGGGGGCTGGAAAAGCTGGGTCTGCTTTGGAGCATCTTTCTCTGGCTTTATGTGGTCTTTCCATGTGAGCTTTCCAGCATGGTGGATTCAGGGTTGTTGAATTTTGTACATGTGGGCTCAGGGCTTCCAAGGAGTGTATCCCAAGAGAGAGAAAGCCAGGCAGAGCTGTTATGCCTTTTGTGATTTAGCCTCAGAAGTTAAGCAGTGTTACTTCTGCTGCATTCTATTTATTGAGGCTGTCACAAAGATCTGTTCAATTTCAAGGTGATGGGAGCTAGACTCTGTCTCCTAATTAGAGAGTGGCAAGGTTCTGAAGAGCATCTGGGATCAGAAATATTGCTGAGCCATTTCTGGATGATAGTCAGCTACTGACTTTCCTTTGAACTAATTCTTTATGAGGCCCCTCTGGATCAGGGTTTCTCAACCTCGGCTCTATTGACATTTGGGGCTGGATAATTCTTTGTTGTTGGGGGCTGCCCTGAGCATTATATGATGTTGAGAAGCATCCCTGACCTTCCCCCACTAGATGCCAGTAGTACTCCCCTCCCAGATGTATCAACCAAAAATGTCTAGATATTGCCTAATGTCCCCATCGGACCACTGCTCCAGATGTGTATTCTCAACCCCGGCTGCCCATGAGAATCACCCGAGGAGCTTTTTGAAAAGTCTTAGAAGTCCCTGCCCTAGAATAATTAAGTCAGACTCTCTTATGGGAGAGATGTGGGCATCTGCGTTTTTGAACAGCTCTCCTAGTGATTCTTTTGTGTAGCCAGGCTGGACAACTGGGTACAGTGAATCAGCAGGAGCTGCTGAGATGTCAGGGTTTTTGCTTATTAGTCTGTGTGGCATGGAGGACTGTCCCCCAGTGGCTTCCTTCTTGTGTTTATAATGATGGATGATGGCAAAAACCTTGACCAGCATGAAGAATAGGGTTGCACTGCAAATCATCATGTTTACATTTGCACAGTCCTTTACAGATCTTCAGTGGTTTTCACGGACACTATTATTTTTAAATGACCCTATGAGGTGTCAAAAGTGATCATTCCCAGTGTCCTTGATGAGGGAAGGGTTGCCCAGAGACCATAAGTGGTACCACTTGTATTTGTTGTGAGTTACATTAATGAAGTTGGAAGATTGATTTTTCTCATGTACAGATATCATCATAGAAAGCAAAAGAAACTCAGTTATTTCCTGATAATACAAGTACAACCTCTGTTCCCTTCTTCCAGTTGAAAAGCAAATTTTAGTTATTATGCCACCACCACCACCACCAGAAGTTTATAATTTGATAAGTGCTTACCTTGTATGCATTTTGCATTAAGTATTTTATAGATGTCTTTTCTAATATTTATAACAACTGTAAAGTAAGCATTATTTTTACCATTTTACAAGTGACAAAACTTAGTCTCTGAGAGGCTAAAGTGACTTGTAAAAACTAATCAGTGGCGGATCTAGAATTTGCAACCAGCCTCCTTTACCTTGCTGCTCCATCCATGGAAAATTTTTTCAGGTGCCCATTACATATGTAATCTTAAACAGCCTTTTATGTAAGATGCATCATTCCAATAAGATGTGAGTGCGAAGTCGGCCCTGGGCCTCCATCGTTGTGCTGGAAGGTCGGGTACAGCCCATTTCTGCAGCTGAGAGGATGACATTGTCCATGGCCCAGCCAGCCAGAGTAGAAAGGCCAGGTGCCAGTTTCATTAGCAGTGGGGACAGCAGGGACCTGCAGGGATCCTCGAGGCACAGGCTGTCAGCCAGGAAAAGGCTGTCCAGAGAGCTGAAGAGCAACACTGCCATCCTCTTGGATTGGACAATGAAAAGGATCCTCAGATAGGATCCATCGCCCCATATACACCAGAGCAGCAGAGGCACAAAGGACAGCTCCACACCCGTTGTGTCAGGACCGATGCAGACAGACATGCAGGTCCTTGGTGGATTTCATGCCTGCAGAGTAAAATGACCCTTTGTAGGCCAGTGGGTATAAAATCCCTCTTTATTTATAAGCCATATGCAGCACAAGCCCAGATGAGCTGGTTTTCACTATGCAAAGGATTGGTTTAGTTTCCAGAGAAGGAAGTTTGAATGTCACAGATAAGAGCAGGGCAGGGTAGAGGGAAGGGGGAGTTGGATGGTCCTAGGAACATGATAGCCTTTGATGTGCCCCCATATGGACAACAGACTGGAAGTGAACACCCTCCTTTCCCTGTGGGCTGGCCTGCTGCTCAGATGTGTAGAGCCAGCATTTTCTGTTTCACCACTGGAGATTTTGCTGACTCAGGGGTGCATATCAATCTCTGCCAGTGATGTACAGAAAATAGCCCAAGGAAGTTTTATCCTTTCTTGGCCTCTCTGCTTCACCTTGGGTGCATCCTAGAAAGGGAAGTCTTATCCTTGAAAGGAGGTGTGATAACAGATTATAAGTTATAAGGCATTAGTTACAACAGTGTAGAGCTATCTAATATTAGAAATGGAAAGGAGAAAGGAGATCTCTTAGCATGCCCTTCATTTTCAACTTACGGACTTGGTCAAGGTCACTTGAAAACTCCTGACTTCTGGCACAGAGCTCTTTACATCAAGTGTTCTTGCCTTTTGCTATTAAGGATGGACTATATAAATCAATCAGATGAGCTTTTATCTGCATCATTTCTTTTTTAGGAGGCAGTATAAGATGCATTTGACTGCTGGCAGCACTGGCTTTAAATTATAAAGACAGTTATTATTTATCAAGAATTCTCCAAGAAAGTGGTTCCAGAGTTGGTTCAGTGGCTCACTGACGTCAGGACATGAGGTTGGCATCTCCCTGATTCTCTCGGCCTTTCCCTCTTGGCCACAAGTTGGCCACCAAAGCTCTAAGCTCTGCATCCTCCGGTAATGGCTGTCTAAGCAGGAGGGAAGATGGATGGTGGCAAGGAAATGCCTCTTCTGCAGTCACCCTCTTTTATTAGGCATGAAAATATTGCCCAGAAGCCTCTGGTAGACATCCTGGTATGTCTTATTGCCCTCTTTGTACTAACTGCTGGCAAGAAGAATTGAATCACTGCTTCTGTCTCTCTAGCTCTCTCTCTAGTCTCCCAGCTCTGACAATTCTTCAGCCTCATGAGCACCTACAGCATTTTCATCTGTCTCTCACCACTTTCTTGTCCTCAAAACATTCTTTGCTGAACTTAAATTCCATGGTCCATAATCATAATCACTTTCTATATATACCATCAATTTCTTTGCGCTTATTGTGCTCCCCAATCCTGGTTATATCCAACTCTTCATCCAGTCTTCCCCATGGCGGGCGAGAAGCTCAACCATTCCCAACTGCCTCGCTTTAAACTCATGGCCAAGAACTTCAAGAGGGTCTTTCATGCTGCCTGTCACCACCCTTCATTCCCCTAGTCCGTTCACTCTCCCACTCTCTTCATGACTATTTTGTACCTTATTCACTTTTCTCCAATTCCCAATGTCTCCTCTCCATCCTCATGAGCTTGGTATCTCTTTCACTGAGAAAACAAAAGCAATCAGAAAAGAGCTTCTGTGGCTCCTACACCTCTTCCACCTTCCTGATTCTCGCTGTGCTACCACCCTTACACCTGTTCCTGCGGAGGAGCTGGGAGGCACGCCTGTACACTTGCACACCAGGTTCCATCCCCTCTCCCTGCCCCAGGACATTGGTTTTGTAATTCTCACCTTTCTCCTTCATCAGTTTTTCTCTCTATATGGAGTCATTCCCATCAGCACACAAATGTGAAACAATTTCTCCATTCTTGATGCCACACACTTCTTTTCTATCCCCTTTTTAATAAAAATCGCTGAATCTAGTTCCTCACTTCTCATTCTTGCTTGAACCCACTTCGATCAGGACCTAGTCCTGACCACTTCAAAAAGCTATTTTTGTCTAGAGACCAGCAAGGTTTACCAGTATTCAGAATTCAGTCCTCAGCTTTTTGACCCATTAGCAGCAACTGTCCCAGTTGACCACTCCTTCCTCCTTGATATACTTTCCTTTTTGACCTCTAGGCTATCACTGTCTCCTGGTTTGCCTGCTGCCCCACTGGCCACTCCTTGTCATTCTCCTTTGCCTTTAAACCCCCTGGCCTTAAAACATTGGAATGCTTCAGTGCTCAATCCTTGACTCTCTGTTGCCATCCGTCTGTTGGGGATCTTATGTAGTCTATGGCTTTAAATGTCATCCATATGCCCTCCTCTTGATTTTGCTTTAAAAATATATCTAAAATGCAGTCACTTCTTACCACTGCTACCTGCCACCCTTGCCCAAGCTCTCAACATCACTCAATGGGAACAGCTTGGCCTTCTAACTGGTCTTTATGAGTCTTCCTTTTTGGGGAAAGGCTAGTGTGGATAGATGGTCAGGAAAGGCTTCTCTGAGCTTGGGCTTGAAGTGTGAGAAGGAGACAGCCTTGCAGAGATCTGAAAAGAGACTGCTTCAGGTGGAGGAAAGAACAGTGTGAAGATGCTGAGGTGGCAAAGAGCATAGAACGTTCATATCCAGGGGGTACTCAACACCCAATTAAACTAAAAAAAGTAAATATCAAATTAAGAATAATTTTCATAAATTATTTTCATAATTTGAAAAAAAATTAAGAGATTTGACCCATGAAGATGCATTTTTTTCAAAATGTGAATATACTCTTTCCTAACATACTACCACCCGCATGAATCTCTATCACACAAGGTTTTCAAATAGTGGATGAAAATAATTGTTTAACTAGTACAGAATTTTCAAAAGCAGATAATTGAATATAAAAATCCACACTTTGGCTCTTTTTGAAAATATAGGAATGGGGTTTGTAGTCTACAAGATAGCAATTGGCTGAAGTTAGGTAGTGGCTGCTTCCTTTAGATGGAGCATAAATACTCCAATTTTCCAAGTCTTCCCATTTCCTATTATGCACCTGGCCTGCTTCACTCATTTGCATTACTTTCCTGGCCCTTATAGGCATCTAATTTTGCTACCCTTGGGTCAGGAGGCATACATATTTTACCAGTTTGCATATTTGAAAGGACTCACAAGACTGCACTGATCATACTAACACAAGTCTTTTATTTAAAGGCAGAGGATACAGAGGGGCAAGGGGAACAGAGTGTAGGCAAGCATTGGAGATCCAAGACATATCCAGGTGTAAGCTCTCTAGGGTCCTTTTATTCACCCACGGACCTGTCTCCTGATTGAATCACCAAGATCATTGGGAGAAATCTTCACTTTGGGAGAGCTCAAGGCAGAAGTTACCAGTGGGGTTTCCATGCCCTTTTTGAATAGTCAAGCCAGGCTGACTAACTAGTTATGGCATTGGAAGCCATCAGTAAACAAACTGACCTTAGGGGTAACTAGGGGGAGTTTCAGACTTTAAACAACACATCATAAATCCCATTGTCCCTATCATGGCCAAGAGTCAAAGCCAGATATCCAGGCATCCCGAAAGGTAAAGATAAACCCGTTCAGTCGAGCTGTCAATCAACTCTATCTTAATACAGGAGATAATGCCCTTTGAAAGACCAAGCAGCCTATTCAGAGTCTTTGTACTAAAAGGGCATCCAAATTCTGGAAGAACTGTTGTGACACAGGTCCTGAGTTTGACTCTGCCAATAACCACCCTTATCACTTCACTTCCTTCATGTAAAGCTCAGCCTCTGAACATCTGCTTATTCTAAGGCAGGCAAGCTTAGCTCCCACCCTCTTTCCAGTCATCAGCTTGCTGGGGTTCTTGTGTTTGCCCTGATACAGCACCTCCCTTCTTTCTACTTCTTTATTTTTGTTAGAATATGAGCTGTTTTATTTGTTTGTTTGTCTGTTTGTTTGAAAGCAAGGGACTAGGACTCATTCATCTCCATGCCCCTATCCCAGACTCACTAGAGAAAAATTTTCTCATAAATAATTTGGTTCCCTCTCTTGATCTTTTATCAGTTACTCCCATCTCACCTTCCAGCTCTCAACCATACTCCATGATCAGCGTCTTATAATCCACCTGGACTTATCCTAAATCTGATCATTCACCCTGTTCCACCCTCAAGAAATGACCACAATGGCAGCCATGACTTGGTCTTTAGGGACATGGTAGACACATTGCTGAGTTTCCACTGGATATGATAGGATCTGAGGTGTCCACAGTGCCCAGGGAGAGCTATTGGAGACGTCACATTTCCACTGGCTGTAGCCAGGTGACACTTCCTCTCACCGCCTCACCTGCAGTCAAACTGGACATGAGGTACCAAAAGGGAAACGTGGCTATAGTAAAACGGCTCTAGTGTGGTAGTATGAGAATAAGGCAATTTCAGAGTTCTCACAGTATCCTCAGGGAATATTTCTTAAAGTCTCTTTCTTTCAGCCTGAGGGAAGATTAAGGGAAATGACAACTTCCTTTTCTCAGGGCTAGTGTTCAGCACCCACTGACCAGAGCGTTACTAATGTCCTGAGTAGGGGCACATGGTAGGGGCTTAGCAGATGTTAGTTCCTTTGTCCCTTCCTTTCTTCTTTACACAATTGTTTCCAAATGTCTATGTGACATTTAAGAAGAGTTCCATCCTTTAATGCAATGTGAAAATTAACCCAGTTCCAGAGATTTATTCACTTGTGTTAACTGAACACATAAAGGACAAGAAAAGTCTAAAACAGTTATGGTCAGGTTGGATTCTACCAGATAAAGGATGTTAAAGCCAAATCTTTGCTGAGCCAAATCCTTAGACCCTGAAAGAGTGTTTACTCATCTCAGAAGTTTCCAAGCACCCAGATGTTATAAACACAAAGCACCTAGCAGATTTATCCAATGCATCTGAACTCATAGGTGTGTGCAGATAGAAACCCTGAGCTTCTTCCATGATTTAATACTGAAGTGAGACTTCTCAAGGGAATTCCCAGATATATTAGCTTCTTGGATGCTAAAACCCATACAACAGGTTGGCTGAGCAACAAGAATATATTGGCTTACAGTTTCAGAGGCTAAAAGGCTTGCTTCCTTGGGATCTTCTGATTGACTGGCAATCTTTGGGATTCTTGGCTTTTCTGTCACATGGCAATGAAAATGGTGACTTTTTTCTCCTTTGTGCTATGAGTTCCATTGACTTTCTGCTTTTGATTGTTCCCATGGCTTCTCTCTCTCCATCCTTTTTCTTTTGCTTCTGAGGACTTCAGCCATATGGGATTAAGGCCCACCCTCACTCAGTTTGGGCACCCCTTAACTATTACCATCTTCAAAGGTCCTATTTACAAATGGGTTCATACCCACAGAACCAGGGGTGGGACCTGAAAATGCCTTTTATGGGGGACATGAGTCAGTCCCCAACACCAAATAAGTTAAGCCGTCATCATATTTACTGCCTTGTGGATCTGTAAATCCAAGACCCTGCTTTGAGAGGATATCACTCATCAAGAAAGTATATTTGGTTGAATAATAAAGAAATGGAAAGGGGACGACAAAATTATTTATTAGAAATAGTAGGTGGAATGGAAATAGTTTGGTTGGGAGATGTTGATTTTATCCCTGTAGAGCATATAGATACAGTCAAAGAAAGATTTGGATGGTTGCAGGAGAACAGAGTTCAGAATTCTCCCAGAGTAATTAATGCACTTCATTTCTCTTTCTTCAAGTTAAAAAAAAAAAAAAAAAAGTTAGAATTGACTCTTCTTTGTCCTAGGCTAATCGCTAAATAAAGAAGATCCTTTGTATAGGGCCCTCTTCCTTTGACATTGCCACTATAAGCCAGGGCAGTTGGACCACACCCCAACTGCTCCCTCACCCTGCTGCCTCTGGCTGTATGAAAAGCATCTGTAGAGGTGGTGAGAGTTTGTGATATGTGCCAGGTTTTTTGGAAGCAAATTTGTCATTGTGTCTGAAAAATAAAAAACCTGGTCACTGTCTTCGATCCCATGATTCCATTTCTTGGTATCTGTTCTGAGCAAATAGCCAGAAATACAGACAAGGATATATGCCCAGTGATGTCCTTTGCTGAGTTGTCAAGAAAAAAATCCCAGTTATTAAACTTCCACTACAGAATGGTCTCAACCATGTATATACAGTTCGTAGTTGTGTACATACAAATACCCGCAGAGTAGAATAAAACATGCTTAACAACAGCTGTCATTGACTGGTGATATGAAGAATATTTATTGTACCCTCTGTACATTTTTTGTATTTTCCAATGTATGGAAATGAGTGTGAATGATTATATTATTTCATTCACTTATTGAACAAATATTAATGGAGTGATCACTATGTGTTTCTCCCTGGAGACACAGTGGAGAATTCCACCAAACAGGACAGCTGCTGACCTCCAGGAGCTTATGGTCAAGGGTTTGAAAATGCTGAACAAATAAATATATGATAGCAAACTGGGATATGTGATATGAAGGAAAGGAGCAGCCTGCCATGGAAAGATTAGCAGGCACGACCTAATTTCATTTGGAACAGGGGTCAGCAAACTACTGCCCACAGACCCTGGCCTATTTTTGTTTTTGCATTTTTAAAGGGTTGTGCAAAAAAGGAGGAGGGGGAGGAAGAGAAAGAGGAGGAAGCCAAGAAGAAAGAGAAGAATGTGTGACAGAGACCCTGTGGTCAGAAAAGCCTAATATATTTACAATTCAGGCAAGCCTCTCTAAGGAGACATGACTTATGATGTGTAAAGGTTAGCAAAACAAACAGACAGACAAATAGGCAAATAAATAAATAAAAGGTGTCCCCCCTCCCCCAAAGTCTTGTTAGAGGAACTTGAAAAATATTTTCAGTCAAAGAAACCCCTTTCCTAGAACCTGGTTCCTTCTCTAGGTGAGGTGTGGGGAAGGCACATTCCAAGGGAAATAAGAGTTTCTTCTATTCTCTATCCTTTTTCTCAGATTCCTTTGATGTATGGTTGGTTTGATTTTAAAATACCTCTAACTTGTTTTTATTTTTCTAATCCTGTGACTTTCTAAGGTCGCAGCCAATTCTCAGCTGCATCACTTATAACTATAATAACAACTTTCATTAACATGCATTTGGTTTTATGCCAGGTATCCTGCTAGCTGCTTTACATCCACCTTCCTCTTTCATCCTAACAACTCTGCGAGATGAGCGTTATTATCTGAATATTACAGAGAAGGAAAAATGATCAGGAGCTATGTGGCTGGCCCACAGCCATGCCCCTGGTAAACCTCGAAAACCCTGGAGACAGAACACCAATCCGGATGGTTTTACTCCAGAGACTGAGCTCTTTCTTTCCTGGTTATGCCCATCAGGCAGGCTCCTCCCTTCTCTGAGGAGGGTACTCAATTTCCTTTGTTGTGTTATCACTGATTAAAAGCTTTTCCCACCCCCCCAAACTCCCTTCATCGTCCTCCCTACTCTGCAAGTGACAATCACGGTTTTTAATTTCCTTAAACAGCTCCGTGTATGGGGAGGACATTTCCTTAATATGCCACAGAGCTTGTTGCATGGAATTGAGGGATGACTTTCTAGTTTTCTAACTTGTCCCTTATCTGCTTCATGCCATAGTAATTTTTGATAACTCCATTGCACTCTAATGTTCCAAATTTATTGTCTTAATTTCTTCTGCTTCAGACAGCTTTTAAATGAGTTTAATAATATAGCTATTTTAGAGGCATTGTTAAGTTCATACTTCTCTTCCCTGGTGGATTAGGCTCATTTTTCCTCTATTCCCCCTTTTCCTAGTCTCCAAAGGCAGCATTTTAAGGCATTCGGCTTGCTCTTTCTAGTACCTCCTTTGACTTGGACAGTGAGTGTTTGCTAAAGCTGCCATTATGGAAAATACCAGAAATGGATTGACTTTTTTTTTTTTTTTTTTTTTAATCATCATTTTATTGAGATATATTCACATACCACGCAGTCATACAAAACAAATTGTACTTTCGATTGTTTCCAGTACCATTACATAGTTGTACATTCATCACCTAAATCAATCCCTGACACCTTCATTAGCACACACACAAAAATAACAAGAATAATAATTAGAGTGAAAAAGAGCAATTGAAGTAAAAAAGAACACTAGGTACCTTTGTCTGTTTGTTTGCTTCCCCTACTTTTCTACACATCCGTCCATAAACTAGACAAAGTGGAGTTTGGTCCTTATGGCATTCCCAATCCCACTGTCACCCCTCATAAGCTACATTTTTATACAACTGTCTTCGAGATTCATGGGTTCTGGGTTGTAGTTTAATAGTTTCAGGTATCCACCACCAGCTACCCCAATTCTTTAGAACCTAAAAAAGGTTGTCTAAAGTGTGCGTAAGAGTGCCCACCAGAGTGATCTCTCGGCTCGTTTTGGAATCTCTCTGCCACTGAAGCTTATTTCATTTCCTTTCACATCCCCCTTTTGGGCAAGAAGATGTTCTCCATCCCACGATGCCGGGTCTACATTCCTCCCCGGGAGTCATATTCCACGTTGCCAGGGAGATTCACTTCCCTGGATGTCTGATCCCACGTAGGGGGGAGGGCAGTGATTTCACCTTTCAAGTTGGCTTAGCCAGAGAGAGAGGGCCACATCTGAGCAACAAAGAGGCATTCAGGAGGAGACTCTTAGGCACAAATACAGGGAGGCCTAGCCTCTCCTTTGCAGCAACCGTCTTCCCAAGGGTAAAACTTATGGTAGAGGGCTCAACCCATCAAACCACCAGTCCCCTATGTCTGTGGTCATGTTAGCAACCATGGAGGTGGGGTAGGCGAATACCCCTGCATTCTCCACAGGCTCCTCAAGGGGGCACTACATCTTTTTTTTTTTTTTTTTCCTTGTTTGTCTTTTTTCTTTCTTTTTTTTTTTTTTTTTTTTTAACTTTCCCTTCTATTTTCAAATCAACTGTATGAAAAAAAAAGTTAAAAAGAAAACAAACATACAATAAAAGAACATTTCAAAGAGACCATAGCAAGGGAGTGAGAAAAAGACAACTAACCTAAGATAACTGCTTAACTTCCAACATGTTCCTACTTTACCCCAAGAAAGTTACATAATATAGCAACATTTCAGTGAACTTGTTCCTACTACATCCATCAGAAATTAACAGACCATAGTCATTTCTGGGCATCCCCAGAACGTTAAATAGCTTATCTGTTCTTCTTGGATTATTGTTCCCCCTTCCTTAATTGCTCTCTACTGCTAGTTCCCCTACATTCTACATTATAAACCATTTGTTTTACATTTTTCAAAGTTCACATTAGTGGTAGCATATAATATTTCTCTTTTTGTGCCTGGCTTATTTCGCTCAGCATTATGTCTTCAAGGTTCATCCATGTTGTCATATGTTTCACCAGATCGTTCCTTCTTACTGCCGCGTAGTATTCCATCGTGTGTATATACCACATTTTATTTATCCACTCATCTGTTGAAGGACATTTGGGTTGTTTCCATCTCTTGGCAATTGTGCATAATGCTGCTATGAACATTGGCGTGCAGATATCTGTTCGTGTCACTGCTTTCCGATCTTCCGGGTATATACCGAGAAGTGCAATCGCTGGATCGAATGGTAACTCTATATCTAGTTTTCTAAGGAACTGCCAGACTGACTTCCAGAGTGGCTGAACCATTATACAGTCCCACCAACAATGAATAATAGTTCCAATTTCTCCACATCCCCTCCAGTATTTGTAGTTTCCTGTTTGTTTAATGGCAGCCATTCTAACCGGTGTTAGATGGTATCTCATTGTGGTCTTAATTTGCATCTCTCTAATAGCTAGTGAAGCTGAACATTTTTTCATGTGTTTCTTGGCCATTTGTATTTCCTCTTCAGAGAACTGTCTTTTCATATCTTTTGCCCATTTTATAATTGGGCTGTCTGTACTATTGTCATTGAGTTGTAGGATTTCTTTGTATATGCAAGATATCAGTCTTTTGTCAGATACATGGTTTCCAAAAATTTTTTCCCATTGAGTTGGCTGCCTCTTTACCTTTTTGAGAAATTCCTTTGAGGTGCAGAAACTTCTAAGCTTGAGGAGTTCCCATTTATCTATTTTCTCTTTTGTTGCTTGTGCTTTGGGTGTAAAGTCTAGGAAGTGGCCTCCTAATACAAGGTCTTGAAGATGTTTTCCTACATTATCTTCTAGGAGTTTTATGGTACTTTCTTTTATATTGAGATCTTTGGTCCATTTTGAGTTAATTTTTGTGTAGGGGGTGAGGTAGGGGTCCTCTTTCATTCTTTTGGATATGGATATCCAACTCTCCCAGCCCCATTTGTTGAAAAGACCATTATGGCTCAGTTCGGTGACTTTGGGGGCCTTATCAAAGATCAGTCGGCCATAGATCTGAGGGTCTATCTCTGAATTCTCAATTCGATTCCATTGATCTATATGTCTATCTTTGTGCCAGTACCATGCTGTTTTGGCAACTGTGGCTTTATAATAAGCTTCAGAGTCAGGGAGTGTAAGTCCTCCCACTTCGTTTTTCTTTTTTAGAGTGTCTTTAGCAATTCGAGGCATCTTCCCTTTCCAAATAAATTTGATAACTAGCTTTTCCAAGTCTGCAAAGTAGGTTGTTGGAATTTTGATTGGGATTGCATTGAATCTGTAGATGAGTTTGGGTAGAATTGACATCTTAATGACATTTAGCCTTCCTATCCATGAACATGGAATATTTTTCCATCTTTTAAGGTCCCCTTCTATTTCTTTTAGTAGAGTTATGTAGTTTTCTTTGTATAGGTCTTTTACATCTTTGGTTAAGTTTATTCCTAGGTACTTGATTTTTTTAGTTGCTATTGAAAATGGTATCTTTTTCTTGAGTGTCTCTTCAGTTTGTTCATTTCTAGCATATAGAAACATTACTGACTTATGTGCATTAATCTTGTATCCCGCTACTTTGCTAAATTTGTTTATTAGCTCTAGTAGGTGTATCGTTGATTTCACAGGGTTTTCTAGATATAAGATCATATCATCTGCAAACAATGACAGTTTTACTTCTTCTTTTCCAATTTGGATGCCTTTTATTTCTTTGTCTTGCCGGATTGCCCTGGCTAGCACTTCCAGCACAATGTTGAATAACAGTGGTGACAGCGGGCATCCTTGTCTTGTTCCTGATCTTAGAGGGAAGGCTTTCAGTCTCTCACCATTGAGTACTATGCTGGCTGTGGGTTTTTCATATATGCTGTTTATCATGTTGAGGAAGTTTCCTTCAATTCCTACCTTTTGAAGTGTTTTTATCAAAAAGGGATGTTGGATTTTGTCAAATGCTTTTTCAGCATCTATTGAGATGATCAATTGATTTTTCCCTTTCGAGTTTTTAATGTGTTGTAATACATTGATTGTTTTTCTTATGTTGAACCATCCTTGCATGCGTGGAATGAACCCCACTTGGTCATGGTGTATGATTTTTTTAATGTGCCTTTGGATTCGATTTGCAAGTATTTTGTTGAGGATTTTTGCATCTATATTCATTAGGGAGATTGGCCGGTAGTTTTCCTTTTTTGTAGCATCTTTGCCTGGTTTTGGTATTAGATTGATGTTAGCTTCATAAAATGAGTTAGATAGTGTTCCATTTTTTTCAATGTTTTGAAAGAGTTTGAGTAAGATTGGTGTCAGTTCTTTCTGGAAAGTTTGGTAGAATTCCCCTGTGAAGCCATCTGGCCCTGGGCATTTATTTGTGGGAAGATTTTTGATGACTGATTGGATCTCTTTGCTTGTGATGGGTTGGTTGAGGTCTTCTATTTCTTCTCTGGTCAGTCTAGGTTGTTCATATGTTTCCAGGAAATTGTCCATTTCCTGTACATTCTCCAGTTTGTTGCCATACAGTTGTTCATAGTATCCTCTTATAATTTTTTTAATTTCTTCAGGATCTGCAGTTATGTCACCTTTTTCATTCATTATTTTGTTTATATGGGTCTTCTCTCTTTTTGATTTTGTCAGTCTAGCTAGGGGCTTGTCAATCTTGTTGATCTTCTCAAAGAACCAACTTTTGGTGATATTTATCCTCTCTGTTGTTTTTTTGTTCTCTATGTCATTTATTTCTGCTTTAATCCTTGTTATTTCTTTTCTTGTACTTGGTTTAGGATTGGTTTGCTGTTCATTTTCTAGCTTCTTCAGTTGATCCATTAGTTCTTTGATTTTGGCTCTTTCTTCCTTTTTAATATATGCGTTTAGTGCTATAAATTTCCCCCTTACCACTGCTTTTGCTGCATCCCATAGGTTTTGGTATGTTGTGTTCTCATTTTCATTCGTCTCTATATATTTAGCAATTTCTCTTGCTATTTCTTCTTTAACCCACTGATTGTTTAGGAGTGTGTTGTTTAACCTCCAGGTATTTGTGAATTTTCTAAGTCTCTGATGGTTATTGACTTCTAATTGTATTCCATTGTGGTCAGAGAATGTGCTTTGAATAATTTCAATCTTTTTAAATTTATTGAGGCTTGTTTTATGTCCCAGCATATGATCTATTCTGGAGAAAGTTCCGTGAGCACTAGAAAAGTATGTGTATCCTGGTGATTTGGGGTGTAATGTCCTGTAGATGTCTGTTAATTCTAATTCATTTATCAGATTGTTTAGGTTTTCAATTTCCTTATTGGTCTTCTGTCTGGTTGATCTATCTATAGGAGAGAGTGATGTGTTGAAGTCTCCCACAATTATTGTGGAAACATCAATTGCTTCCTTTAGTTTTGCCAATGTTTCTCTCATGTATTTTGTGGCACCTTGATTGGGTGCATAGACATTTACGATTGTTATTTCTTCTTGCTGAATTGCCCCTTTTATTAGTATATAGTGGCCTTCTTTGTCTCTCAAAACATCCCTGCATTTGAAGTCTATTTTATCTGAGATTAATATTGCTACACCTGCTTTCTTTTGGCTGTAGCTTGCATGAAATATTTTTTTCCATCCTTTCACTTTCAGTTTCTTTGTGTCCCTGTGTCTAAGATGAGTCTCTTGTATGCAACATATTGATGGTTCATTTTTTTTGATCCATTCTGCGAATCTATATCTTTTAATTGGGGAGTTTAATCCATTTACATTCAACGTTAAAACCGTGAAGGCATTTCTTGAATCGGCCATCTTATCCTTTGGATTATGTTTGCCATATTTTTCCCTCTCTCTATTAATATCCTTTATTGTACCCATACCGAATCTCTTTAGTACTGAACCTTTCTCCAAGTCTCTCTGTCCTGTCTTTGTTTCTCTGTCTGTAGGGCTCCCTTTAGTATCTCCAGTAGGGCAGGTCTCTTGTTAGCAAATTCTCTCAGCATTTCTTTGTCTGTGAAAAATTTAAGCTCTCCCTCAAATTTGAAGGAGAGCTTTGCTGGATAAAGTATTCTTGGCTGGAAATTCCTCTCACTCAGAATTTTAAATATATCGTGCCACTGCCTTCTCGCCTCCATGGTGGCTGCTGAGTAGTCACTACTTAGTCTTATGCTGTTTCCTTTGTATGTGGTGAATTGCTTTTCTCTTGCTGCTTTCAGAACTTGCTCCTTCTCTTCTATGTTTGACAGTGTGATCAGTATATGTCTCGGAGTGGGTTTTTTTGGATTTATTCTATTTGGAGTTCGCTGAGCATTTATGATTTGTGTATTTATGTTGTTTAGAAGATTTGGGAAGTTTTCCCCAACAATTTCTTTGAATACTCTTCCTAGACCTTTACCCTTTTCTTCCCCTTCTGGGACACCAATGAGTCTTATATTCGGACGTTTCATATTATCTATCATATCCCTGAGGTCCATTTCGAGTTTTTCAATTTTTTTCCCCATTCTTTCTTTTATGCTTTCATTTTCCATTCTGTCATCTTCCAGGTCACTGATTCGTTGTTCAACTTCCTCTAGTCTTGTACTATGAGTGTCCAGAATCTTTTTAATTTGGTCAACAGTTTCTTTAATTTCCATAAGATCATCCATTTTTTTATTTAGTCTTGCAATGTCTTCTTTATGCTCTTCTAGGGTCTTCTTGATTTCCTTCATATCCCGTACTATGGTCTCATTGTTCATCTTTAGTTCTTTGAGTAGCTGCTCTAGGTGTGTCTCTTCTGGTCTTTTGATTTGGGTGCTTGGGCTTGGGTTATCCATATTGTCTGGTTTTTTCATATGCTTTATAATTTTCTGTTGTTTTTGGCTTCGTGGCATTTGCTGACCTTGATAGGGTTCTTTTAGGGTTTGTAGACCAGTTGAAGTCCTTATCTCTAATTTATCAGATCTACAGCTTCGTGGAGTACACTTTCTCTAACTAACCAGCAGGTGGCGTCCACGAGCCACCTGTTCTCCACAAGCCAGATCTCCCCTGGTTAGCCTTTTTGGTGAGTGGGGGAGTGAGTCTTGTGGGGCCCAATTGGTGTCCCAAGCTTGCGTGTGTAGTTGGTGTTGCCTGCCCTTTTTGTGGGGCGTGTTTCTGGGCAGTCGGGGAGGGGGTGTGGCCCTAACAATCAAATCTCCCTGATGATCCTAGAGTTTTAAAGCTACTGCAATAGTCTAATCCTTCAGTTCAGGCCTGCCACAGTTTGTCTCTGCTACTGACCCACAAGTCTTTGGTATTGGCGTATGGCTCCTGAGACTTGCAAGTGGGCCCCTCTTCCAGGCTGTGCACCCCGGGTCCTCTGTTGAGGGATGACTGTGCTATGTCACGGGTGAGTGTCGTCCCCCCAGGGCAGTTCTGGGCTGCTGGGCTGTGTTGGGAGGCTCCCAGTCTGTTCAAATGATGGCTGAATGGGGCTCTGTTAATTCACACTGCTCCCCCTTCCCAGCTCTGGGACATTCAGCTGAGGTTGCAGGGAAGGCTAATGTCCACGCCCAGTTTTGTGGTGTGTGCCTGTTATTTGAAGCACTTCCGTCACACTGGGTTGTCTGGGGCAGCTCTGGGCTATAGGGCTGGCGATGGGCAGGAGTGTTTCCTGTCCACCAGGATGGTGGCTGTGAGCGGACACCCCCCTTTTCTTGGGAAGTTGTGTTGTTTAGTGAATTTTCTCAGCCACTGGATTATTGCCTTTTGTCTCAGAGCTCTCTTAGTTCTGCTCTTGACTTGACGTGCCCAAATTTCAATTCTTTGAAGCTTTCTGTATTGAGCTTCTTAGAGTAATTGTTTTAGAAAAAGCAAAAAGGATTTAAAAAAAAAAAAAAACAAAAAAACAAAAAAAAACGGCCCTCCTCAGAGATCTAATGGGTTATTGAAATGCTAATAGACAAAGCAACCAGGGCCATTAAGGAAAGGTGCACAGGGCAGAGAGATCAGCCTTGCTTTGGGATTTGCATATGCGCCTCAAGGCCTGATCTCCGCCCTTCCCCTTTCTGTGTTCACCAGAACTCCAAAAATCCTCTGCTTTTATTTTGGAGTTTTTCGTGTTGTTTTTTTTCTATGCCTGTCTCCTCTCTGCTGGGCTGGCTGCTCTCAGAGTCTGTGGTGTCTGGTCTCAGTCTATCTATGGTTGGAGTTTGAATCAGTAGAATGAGTTTCTGATAAGAGCAGCCACTGCAATTCTCCCTTCTCCTTCCTGGAGCTGACAGCCCCTCCTCCCCCGGGACTGAGCCTGGCAGGGAGGGGCGCGGGTCCCCTGGCCGCAAAAACTTACAGATTTCGCTGATCTCAGAAGTTCCACGTTTTCATGAGTGTTGTATGAAGTATGCCCAAAGACAGATTGCTCTGTGGTGTCCAGTCCACGCAGTTCCTGGCTTTTTACCTACTTTCCTGGAGGAGTAACTAAAACATACAGCTCACCAGTCTGCCATCTTGCCCCGCCTGGATTGACTTTTATAAAGAGGATTTATTAGGTTACAAATTTACAGTTCTAAGACCATAAAAGTGTCCAAACTAAGGCATCAACAAAAGGATACCCTCACTGAGGAATGGCCAACGGTGTCCGGAAGACCTGTGTCAGCTGGGAAGGCATGTGGCTGGCATCTGCTGGTCCTTTGCTCCCAGCTTGCATTTCAAAATGGCTTTCTCCAAAATGTCGCTGGGCTTCTGTCTCCTCTTAGCTTTTCTGTCTCTCAGCTCCTGTGCATTCTTGCTTGTTCTCCCAGGGCATTTCTCTCTAATCATCCGGAGGTCCTCTCCTAACTTCTCTGAAATGTCTGTCTCAGCTTCTCTGAGCTTCTCCTTTCTGTGAGCTCTTTCAGAGTACTCCAGTGGACTAATCACTGGATGGGCAGGGCCACACCTCCATGGAAATGATCTAATCAAAAGGTCTCACCTACAGTTGGGTGAATCACATCTCTATGGAAACAACCTAATCAAAAGGTCCTACCCTAATCACAAGACTAACAAGTCTGCTCCCACAAGATTGCGTTAAAGAACATGGCTTTTGTGGGGGACATAGTAGATGCAAACCAGCACAGTGAGAGTCCATAGCAAAAGCACCAGGCCCAAAGCCAGGAGATAAGAAATACAGTCCCAGCCAATCCTCTAGCCAGCAGCATGATAATGGGCAAGTTATTGACCTTCTCTAGGCCTCAACCTCCTCATCAAGTAAAGCTCAGGGGTTGGATTCAGTAACGAAATCTTGAGATTTTTCGATTTGCCAATGTGTCCCTGTCAGTCAGGAGACAGAAATCTGGCCACAGATGGGCTACAGACATGACTTATGTGACTCCCACATATTTGTTAATCTGAATGTCTGGGCTACAGACATGACTTATGTGACTCCCACATATTTGTTAATCTGAATGTCTTCTTCCTGGGAAAATCCATTGAACTACTTATTTCATGATTTATACTGTTTTCTTTTCTTTTTTTTTTTAATAAATGCTTAGAAGTCGGCTTGGAGATTACCTAGTTCAGTCATCAGTTTATGAAGACCCTCGTAGGGTAGAAAGTTTTCCAGGGCACCCAAGAAGGAATGCCCAAGGAGAAACTGGTATCCGTGCTCTGTTCATGAGTGTGTTAGAAATTGTAGGAAGGTGTAATGTGTGGATCAAACCAACGTGAACCATAAGCAGATAGCTGCCCTGCACAACAGCAGGTGCCGGCCTGTCTACGAGGGAATGAGAATCAAAGATATGTATAACAAAGGAAGTCACTGAAGCCTAACAGAGTTTACTTGGGGGTTTCAATAATAGTTAATGGATCACGTGTGTCTCCACTGAGGGGTAGGCTCCATACCACCCCCCCACCCCACTGCGGACATGCCGGTGAAACTAAGATAAGAAAGTCTTTGTGATTGTCCCAAGGAATTAGTCCTTCCCTGAGACATGCAGCAAAGCACGTCTACTCCTGGACAAATTGCCATAAATGCTGTACTGAGTCCCAAGAAAAGTTGGAGGTCTCACCCAGGAGGGGATGCTCTGCCTGGGACCCTGTGCCAGCTGGGACTCTGATCAGCTGAAGAACCAGGACCTCCCCTGCCAGTAGCATCGGATGTGGGGGCTTTTCCTGGCTTGGTGAGTTTTCTTTTTCTTTCCTTTATCTGCTGGATAGACCGCTTTGTCTGCTGGGCGGGCCATTTTGCTTTCAATTATCATATCATTAATGATAAATGTTTGTAACCCTGGTTTGGTGAGTTTTTTCTTTTTCTTTCTTTTGTCTGCTGGACAGACTGCTTTACTTTCAACTATCATATCATTGATAATAAATGTTTGTAGTCTTGTAATTCAATAAATTCTCTTCTGTAAAGTTATACTATATCAGTTTGTGTCTCTTCCCTCCTCCCATGATTCACCTCATACAACAATGAGGACAGTGAGAAAATGGATATTTGTTCATGGAGAGGTTAAGTCTAAAATCTAGGGGCAAAAAAATGTAATGAAAGAATGATTTTCTTTACAAAAAGTCTGGTCTTGCCTTGTTGAGCCAGCACTTTCTCAAATGCAAATTGAACTTGGCTTGCTGATCAATTTTTCTGCTTGCCCAGGCCCACCCAGGCACTTAAGTATGTCTGGGTTTATATTTTTAATCTGAACATCTTCCTGGAGAAATCCATAAGACTTCATATTTCATGATATACACTATTTTTATTTTTTAATAAATGAATGGGAAGGCAGCTTGGAGATGATCTAATTCTGAAAATCAGCTTGCAAATGAAGTGATAAGTCCCTGAGAGGGGAGGAGATTTTTGTCTAAATCACACAACCAGTGAATGAGATCTTCAGATTCCAAGGCCAGGATTCTCATCTGTTCCCCTCACTGTGTTTACAGGAGGAGGGGTGGGCCCTAGCAGGCCCTTTGTACTCAAAAGGGCGATCCATGGACAGGCAGTATCAGTCTGGCCTGGGATCTTGTGAGAAAGTCAGACTCTCGGGCCCCACCCCAGGCCTGCTGAATCAGAATCTGCTTTTAACAAGTTCTCCAGGCGATTCATGTGCACAGTCAAGTTTAAGAAGCGTTGAAGATAGCTCTGTTGAAATAAAAGAAAAATCAGCTTTTATTGGGTGCAGTGTTTTTCTCTGGGGTAGGTAGGGCCAGGGTATGGGAGGTAGAGATTGGTTCTCAGGCAATTGCTAGACCCCCCTCTCCAACTCTGTCCCCCTCTCGTCCCAATTCAACATGCACACATACATGCACATGCTCCTCTCTCTTGATCTCATACATACACACACACGCACACACACATTATAAGCCATTTAGGATCTCGCCTCTGTCCTTCCCTCCCACCTCGATCCCTCATCAGGTTCCCATGCATTCACTATGCTCTATTCACACTGGACTCCCTGCAGTTAGTTGCCCAAACATGTCAGTCTTTCTTTTCCCCTCCCTGCATTTACACATGGCCTTGAATGCACTCCCCTGACCACCAAGATGGAAACCTGGCTAACTTTGTTTGTCTCTGAAGAATAGCTCAATGTCTTTCTCCTGGAAGCCTTCCCACACCGAGTGAGTGAGGGGCATGCCAGCTGTGCTCCCTCTCTGTTTTTATAATACCTGAGGTATACCTTTGTTGGAGTACTTTTTCTCACCAGTATAGATTTCATTGTTTGTCTCCCTGAAAGGAAGGAACCATGCCCCACTTAGCAAGCATCCTGGGGATGAGCAAATGAAGAAAGAGTGGACTAATACAGAGCTAAGAAATCTGACCAATGCTTACCTATAAAAAGCAGTAAAGTGTAGTAGTTAAAAGTATCAATTCTGGAGTCAGAATTCCTGGATCCAAATATTGCTACTTGTACTAGTTGTGTGACCTTGGGAAACTACTTCACCTCTCTGGGAATCAGTTTCTTCCTCTGTAAAATAGGGATAGTCACAGTATCTACCTCATTGGGTTGTTGCGAGCATTGAATGGGATCAACAATGTCTGTGACATGCTTGGCATGGAGCCTGGCATCTTGGTTATTTTGCTACTATTTTATGATATGTTAGGCTCCTTAAGTTTGACAGGCACTTGCCATCCAGTTATCTGTTGTCCCATAAATTTGTGGTTTAAAGCAGCAACAGCAATTACTTTGTTCATGAATCTGCAATTTGGGCAGCACTTGGCAGTAACAACCATTTGCTTTATTCAGTGTCTGCCAGGGGACCCTGAAGACTAGGGGCTGGAGCCAGCTGGAGGCTCGCTCACTGGTGGCTGGTGCTGGCCGTGGTCTGGGGTGTGGTGGGGCTGGGGCTGGAGCATCTTCTTGTGGCTGGGGCTTACTCACAACATGGCGGCTGGGCTCCAAGGGTGAGGTGCCAAGACAGGGAGAGGCAGGTAGCTGTTTACCTTTATTTTCTCTTCTTTTGCACTTTCAAGTGACTATTTATAATAAAACACCTTTATCTGGTTTCACACCAGTTTGAATGGGAATAGAAGAGGGAGTAAAAACAGCATATTTATTAGTGGTTTACATACCTGCCATGAGAGCAAAAGTGATTGTAACTTGCATAAATAATACGCTCAAGAACATTCCACACTCCTTCTTGATGGTTTGAGCAGTGCAATTAATAAAACAAAACAACAGAAAAGGGACTATCCTCATTTCAGTAGGCATCAAAAATTTGTTTTGATAAAGAAGATGAAAGGAGCATTCTCTAACTCCTGGATGCCAGAAAGCAGAGTTTTTCAGAATTAAAAATGGAGAAAGCCCTAATTAAGAGCTTAAGGCCCCAACCCTTGGGGGTCGCATAGCTGGTTTGGTTGCTTTTGACAAATATGCTATTTTAACGCATACCACTGTAGCTTTGTAATATGCTTTAAAGTCAGAAAGTGTGAGTCCTCAAGATGCTGTTGGCTATTCGGGGCCCCTATCCTTCCAAATAAATTTGCTTTTCTATTTCTGCAAAGTAGACTGTTGGAATTTTGATTGGGATTGCATTGAATCTATAAATCAATTTGGGTAAAATTGACATCTTAATGATATTTAGTCTTCCAATCCATGAATACAGAATATCCCTCCATTTATTTAGGGCTTCTTTGATTTCTTTTAGCAATGACATGTAGTTTTCTGTGTATAAGTCCTTTACATCTTGGTTAAATTTATTCCTGTATATTTGATTCTTTTAGTTGCTGTTGTAAATGGAATTTTTTCTTGATTTCTTCCTCAGATAGTTCATTATTAGTACATAGAAACAGTACTGATTTTGCGTGTTGGTCTTGTACCCGCTGCTTTGCTGAACGTGCTTATTGGTTCTAGTGGCTTTGTTGTAGATTTTTCAAGACTTTCTAAGTATAGGATCATGTTATCTGCAAATAGTGAAAGTGGTACTTCTTCCTTTCCAATTTGGATGTCTTTTATTTCTTTTTCTCTCCTAACTGCTCTGGCTAGACTTTTAGCACAATGTTGAATAACAGTGGTGACAGTGGGCATCCTTGTCTTGTTCCCAATCCTTAGAGGGAAAGCTTTCAGTCTTTTATCATTGAGTATAATTCTAGCTGTGGGTTTTTTCATATATGCTCTTTATCATTTTGAGGAAGTTTCCTTCTATTCTTATCTTTTGAAATATTTTTATCAAGAAAGGATAGTGAATTTTGTCAAATTTCTTTTCTGCATCAATCAAGATAATCATGTTGTTTTTCCCTTTGATTTGCTAAAGTGGTGTATTACATTAATTGATTTTCTCGTGTTGAATCACCCTTGCATACCGGGGATAAAACCCACTTGATCATTGTGCCGGTTTGGATATATTATGTCCCCCACAAGCCATGATCTTTTAATCCAGTCTTGTTGGGTGGAACATTTTGATTGAGTGTTTCCATGGAGATGTGACACACCCAACTGTGGGTGATACCTTTGATTAGATTATTTCCATGGAGGTATTACCCTGCCTATTCAGGGTGCATCTAAATTAGGTCACTGGAGTCCTGTAAGAGAGTTCACAGACAGAAGGAGCAGAGAGCAGCTGAGAGAGACATTTTGGAGAGAAGCAAAGAGCTGATACTGATGCTGACATTTGGAGATGCTTGGAGACATTTGAAGATGCTAGCACAGAGTTTGCTCCAAAGAAGCTGAGAGAGACAAACCCAGAGACATTTTAGAGAAAGCCATTTTGAAACCAGAACTCAGGGACAAAGGATCAGCAGATGCCAGTCATGTGCCTTCCCAGCTAACAGAGGTTTTCCAGATGCCATACACCTTTCCTCAGTGAAGATATCCTCTTGTTGATGCCTTAGTTTGGACACTTATGGCCTTAGGACTGTAAACTTGTAACCAAGTACACCCCCTTTATGAAAGCCAATCAGTTTCTGGTATTTTGCATAACAGAAGCATTAGCAAACCAGAATGATCATGGTGTATAATTCTTCTAATGTTCTATTGGATTTGATTTGCAAGTATTTTGTTGAGGATTTTTGCATCTATGTTCATTGGAGAAATTGGTCTGTAATTTTCTTTTCTGGGCTTGGTATTAGGGTGATGTTGGCTTCATAGAATGAGTTAAGTAGTGTTCCCTCCTCTTCAATTTTTGGAAGAGTTTTAGCAGGGTTGGTATTAATTCTTGGAATGATTGGCAGAATTCACCTGTGAGGCATCTGGTCCTGGGCTTTTCTTTGTTGGGGGGTTTTTGATGACTGATTCAATCTCTACTTGTGATTGGTTAGTTGAGCTCTTCTATTTCTTCTAGAGTCAGTGTGGGTTACAGTGTTATCACTGAATGTTAATGGATTAAACTCCCTAATCAAAAGACACAGATTGGCAGAGTGGATAAAATAGTATGATCCTTCTATATGCTCTTTACAAGGACACAAATAGGTTGAAAGTGAAAGGTTGGAAAAAGATATTCTACAGAAACAGTAACCAAAAAAGAGCTGGGGTAGCTATATAAGTATCGGACAAAATAGACGCTAAAGGCAAAACTGTTATAAGGGACAAAGAAAGATACTATATATTAATAAAAGGGCAATCCACCAAGAAGAAATAACAATCATAAATACTTACGCACCTAACCAGGGTGCCTCAAAATACATGAGGCAAACACTGGCAACAATAAAGGGAGAAATAGATAGACTTGGAGACTTCAATATACCACTCTCATCAACAGTTAGAACATCTAGATAGAGGATCAATAGGGAATCACAGAACTTGAATAATATGATAAATGAACTAGACCTAACAGACATTTACAGAACATTGCACCCTAAAATAGCAGGATATACATTCTTTTCAAGTGCTCATGGATCATTCTCCAGGATAGACCACATGTTGTGCCATAAAACAAGTCTCAATAAATTTAAAAAGATTGAAATTATTCAAAGCACTTTCTCTGACAATAATGGAATGAACCTGGAAATCAATAACAGTGTTCATTCTTTTTGGTTTTTATATGTTGTATCTTATTTTTGTTTCTCTTTTTACCCTTTTAGTTACCCTTACTGACAGTCTTCATTTCTATGCTCTCCTTTGAACCTCTCTCTCCTGTTTTTTCCTTTCAGCCTGCAGAACTCCCTTTAGTATTCCTTGTTGACAAACTCTCTCAGTTTCTGTTTATCCGTGAATATTTTAAATTATCCCTCATTTCTGAAGGATAGTTTTGCTGGATAAAGAATTCTAAACTGGCAGCTTTCCTATCTCAGTACCTTAAATGTATTGTACCACTGCCTTTTTGTCTCTGTGGTTTCTGATGAGAAATTCACACTTAATCTAATTGCTATTCCCTTTTATGAGGTGAATCACTTTTCTCTTTCTGCTTTCAAGATTCTCTTTATCTTTGGCATTTGACATTTTATTAGTATGTGTCTCAGAGTAGGTCTGTTAGGATTTATTCTGTTGGAGTATGTCATGCTTCTTGGACATGTATATTTCTGTCTTTCATAAGAATTGGGAAATTTTCAGCCATTATTTCCTCAAATATTCTTTCTGTCCCTTTTCTGTTCTGGGACACTTATGACGCATATGTGCTTTGTGCTGTCATTCAATTCCCTGAGACCCTGCTCAATATTTTCCATTCTTTTGTCTATCTGTTCTTCTGTCTAAGATTTTCAATGTCTTATCTTCTAGCCCACTGATTCTTTCTTCTGCCTGTTCAAATCTGTTGTTGTATACCTCTGGTGTACTTTTAATCTTCTCTATTGTGCCTTTCATTCCCATAAGTTCTGTTATGTTTCTTTTATTACTTTCAAATTCTTCTTTATACTCACCTAGTGACCTCCTAATATCCTTTATCTCTTTTGTCAAAACAGAGCCAGGTACCCATGTAGGGGGCTGCAGACTAGTTCCAAAGGGTCCTGGGGAGAGGGTTAGGAAAGATGCCCAAAAGCCTTTTTGTCACCTCTCCAAGGCTGCACTTTCCCAGCCTCCCCAGCAGATAGTGCCCTTTGGCAAACTGTTACCTGTAGCCCTATGTGGGCAGTGTGTCTTTAAATCTCCTTCAGCTCTGCTCCTGTCACGGGCAGGGTTGAAACCACAGCCTAAAGTTCCAGTCCAGGGTGGGTTAGAACCATGATCCAGAGCCAGAACTCAGCAGTTTAAATTCACTTATCAAAAGCCAGCTGTACTGCTCCGCCCTGCCTTGTTCTTGGGGATGAGGGCTTCCATGTCCCTCTCCATCTGCAGCAGCCAGCCAGGAACTGGGCCCAAGGTAGCTCACCTTGAGAGTGAGGGATGGACACCAGCCAATGCCATGGAGTGAGTTACTCACAGTTTTTTGCCACAGTTTTTCAGTATCTTCGTCCTGCTTTTCCCTGGATGCTGTGTAGTGCTCCCCTGGCCTGTAGAGCCACAGAACAATTGTTTCAGACAGTTTCTGCCTGACCCCTAGCTGTTTTTAGAGGAGGAGTGAGTCCTGTAGCTCCCTACTCTACCATCTTCACCGGAAGTTCCACCTGTACACCTCTTGGAATCTAGGTTTGAATGTCTTCAGTGACGTTTCTGTTGCATTCTCCTTCTTAGAAGCAAATAATCAGGACTGGCTCATATTCCAGGGGAAAAATAGACTCTGTCTTTTGGTGGGAGGAGTGTCAAAGAATTTGCAGACATGCTTTAAAATCATCCATGCCCTCATACCAATATGTGAAAGTTAGTGGAGGGCAAGGAGTGAGCAAAGTGCTGGCTGGGGTAGAGAAGGTTGGAAATGTATATTCCATTAGAAGTGGTAATGAGATAAATGGGTGATTATATTATCAATGTTTGACTTGCATCAGCTGAGCCTTCTGTACTCTTAAGCTAGTGCCATCTTTATTAGTGTCACTGAAAAATGGACTATGCCATTTCAACCTCATTTCTCTTATAGTTTTCTCATTCCATTCTGACTGAGTGGGAGGCCCTGAGACAAAGAACCAAAGGAAGCTCTGTCAGGGCATTAGCCACTTCAGTCTGAACTTCTTTCAAACTAGTTGTTTGGAGTTATGTAGACAAATTATCCAGAAAAAAGGCTGAATTTCTGACTAAGTTGACTGAATTAGCTCTACATTTTGGTATGGTGGAGAGAGATATTTGGGGGAGCCTCTAAAGGCCTTTTTTTTAAAAAAAAAAAAAAGTCTACTTTTCTTCCTTTTAATCCATGTCATGGTAAATATTCATTTGTTCCTCTCTCTCTCTCTCTCCCCCCTTCCCTCCCTCCCTCCTTTCCTTCCTTCCTCCTTTTTTCCTCCCTCCCTCTCTTCCTTCCTCCTTTTTTCCTCCCTCCCTCCCTCTCTCCTTCCCCCATTCCTTTTTCATTCATTCGTTCGTTCCTTCATTCCTTCCTTCCTTCCTTCCTTTTTTCCTTCCTTCTCTCCTTCCCTGAATGTTTATTGGCCAGGTGTTAGCAGAAAACCACGAGGCATTTGTTGGCTGCATGGGCTATTGGAAGTTCTTGGTAAAGAGTGGGACTGAGCTGAGGCCAACAAAGGTTGGAGGTTGAACATACCTAATTTAGAGAATTACCTCCCTGCCCTGACTCTGGAAGTCTAAATTGCTAAGTCCAAGGAACTGTTTAAAACTGCACTATGAGTTGGACTGGTGGTAATATCCCAGGGGTCTGTTTGGAGATAGGGGAGGAAGGGCAGGGTGTCTTCATGTGGCCTCTTGGCCATGGTCATTGTGTTAGTTGGGTTGTCCATGTCAAAGGAGTAGAACCCAGTTCCTTTCTGAGGAGGACCTGGTTGGACATTGTTTTTGTTTGCTAGGCTGCTGAAAGCAGATATCATGAAGCAGGTTGGCTTTTAACAATGGAAATTTATTAGCTTACAGTTTGAGGCTCTGAGGATGTCCAAATCTAGACATCATCAAGGTGATGGTTTCTTCCTGAAGACCAGCTGCTGGCAATCCTGGCTCCTCTGCCACATGGCAAGGCACATGGTGGCATCTGCTGGTCTCTCCCTTCTCTTCCAGTTTTCACTGATTTCAGCTTCTTACTTCTGTGGCTTTCTCTCTGTATTCATTCCGTTTATAAAGGATTCCAGTAAGAGGATTAAGACCCATCCTGAATGAAGTGGGTCATGCCTAAATTGAAGTAGCTTCTTCAAAAGATCCTACTTACAATGGGTCCACACCCACAGGGATGGATGAGCTTTAAGAACAAGATTTTCTGGGGTACATACAGTTCCAAACAACTACAGGCAAGCACAATAGTTTTGGGCCTTTCCAGTTAGTTGGGGGCATCAGATACTGGTAGGAAACTAGCCTTGATATCAGGCCAGAGGTCCATCAAATAGATGTGCCCTGCCATGTGTGAGCAATAGGGAAGCTGCAGCCTGAGGCTCACCCAGGCCCCCTGACTAAATTCATTTGTGGTGGAGATGAGCATGGCAGCAGAATATGGTTTTACAAAGCTCTCTTTGGTAAGGCAGGCCAGCTAGGCAGCACTTGCAGTGGCTTAGAACTGGGCACGACTAAGTCTTCAAGGGGACATATGTTGAATACCTTTAGCTGAACAGTGCTGGATCAAGCAGATAAACCCACAGTCCAGCATGGGATAGGTTTGTATAATCTTGACTCTTCCTCAAATACAAGTGTTAGTGATCTAATAAAATGGAAAACTATTCATTACATTTTCTGAGCTATGGGTTAGAACACTGGTGAAATATGGAGAACCAGAAATTCTTGGGGATCCTGAGCCTTGCTACATCACTTCTTTGTGTCTCTTCCAAATATTCAGAGAAACATCTTGTCTGGGAGCACAGGTTCAGCAATTTTCTATTTTCCTGGCTCAAGAAGCAGGTCTGGAATGGGGTCAGAAGGAAATCTTCCCTCATCATTCAGCTCTAAGGAGCTTTATAAAATTCTGCAAAGCTGGAGAGAGAAAATCAGGCAAAAGGTATTTTGTAAGCTAACCATACCAACATGGACATGCTAGAAGGTGGTGTGGAGCTTGGATGCTTTAATTGCACCCCAGGGCTAGCTCACTTGGCAATGGAACCAAAATCAAGGTTTATAAATAAGAATAAAAGATTCTAGATGTGTTTTTAAAAAACAATTTTGTGATTTCTAGTGCTTTAGCCTTTCATGATTCCCAGAGTAGTAGAGAAAATAAGTACTGCCTTCAGATAGAACGGTGGGTTCCCAAACAATGATTTGTGGATGGGCAGTAGGCCGGCCAACTAGAATCACCTAAGGGAGGAGACTGTGGACTTGTTTGAAGTATGGTCTGGGTCTTACTCCTGGAGATTGATTTAGAAGGGTGGGATTGAATAGCTAGAGAGAGAGAGAGAGAGAGAGAGAGAGAGAGAGAGAGAGAGAGAATGTGTGTGTGTGTGTGTGTGTGTGTGTGTGTGTGTGTGTGTGTTTAATTTCCCTAGAGGTTTCCTGTTTAGGGACAGTGAGCTTTATCCTCAGGTAGCCATCCCATACTGCCAGGGTAAGGTGAATATAGATCCTTTTAGGTGGTCAGTTGAATTAGATAAAATAGTTTTCGTTTAGTTCTGAGTTGTGTTGATAGTTACATTATAAAAATTCCATAGGAGAGCTCATTATCATACTTGCCCAGGGTTGGATGATGCTAATATGAGGTCCTACCAGAGTGCTAGAGAGCCCTGCAGGGACATTCCTGTGGGCCCCTGAAGGCACGGTGGGCTGGAGTGTAGGTCCAGAGCTCTAGACCGGGGATTAATAGACTGGCCCACAGGTCTATTTTTGTAAATAAACTCATTTACGTTGTCTATGGCAGTTTCCTGCCACAACAGCAGAGTTTAATGATCACAAAACCAAAAATACTTACTATCCAGCCTGCTTTAGTTTGCAATATACCAGAAATGGGTTGGCTTTTACAATGGGGATTTTTTAACTTGTAAATTTACAGTTCTCAGGCCATGAAAATGTCCAATAAAGGCATCAACAGGCAGTGCTTTCTCCCTGAAGACAGGCTACTGGTGATCTGGGACACCAGGCACATGGCTGGAGTCTGCTGGACCTTCTCTCCTGGGTTTTATTGCTTTCAGCTTCTAGCTCCTTCTCTCTCAGCTTCTTTGAATTTCATCTTTTATGAAGGATTCTAGTAGGAAGGTTAAGACCCACCTGGGCAGGCTGAATTGAAATAACCTCAACAAAAGGACCCACCCACAATAGGTCTACACCCACAGGAATGGATTACTTTAAGAACATGATCTTTTCTGGGGCACATTCAGCTTGAAACCATCGCACAGCCCTTTTCTGAAAGCATGCTGTGTGTGCTTAGGTAAATTACTTAACCCTTCTGAGGCTTAGTTTACTCATATGCAAAGTGGGATGTTAAAAGTACTATGATGCAACAAGATTCATTCTGGGTTTAAATTATATACACATCAGAGACATTCTTTTCTAAGAAGTTCAGCTGCTTGGGAAAAAGATGACTGAACTACTTCCCCCTGCTGAGAAAATCTCAAGAGCATATTGTGTGTGCGTATGTCTGTACATCTCTCATATACCTATCCTTCTCTCCTCTACGTATATCTCTCATACCTACACACTTGGCTGACTTTCAAGACACTATAAAAGTTAAATCTTATGCCTGTTTATATCTCTGTGTACATGAAAGGGCAAAGAGAGAGAACAAGAAGAACAAATTACTTTGGTCATGTCTTTGCAATACTCCTCCTTGGATACTTTAGGCATCACAAACTTAACACGCAAAAAGGGAGCTCCTGATCACTCCCTGCCACACCTGCTCCTGCAGCTGTCATCCCTTCTCCATCCTTGCAGGTGTTTGGGCTAAGACCTTGGAATCATCCTTGGCTCCTCTGCTTCTCACACCCCAACATGCGATTCAGTAGCCCACCCTGACACATCTGCTTTTGAAATGTATTCAGAACCTGACCACTTCTCACCACTTCCACTGCTGCTGCCCGGGTCCAGGTCCAACCACCTCCCGTCTGGGCACTGTACCAGCCTCCTACCTGGACTGCCTCTTTATGCACTGGCCTCCCAGGGGCTGGTCTCAGCTCAGACCTGGAGAGACCTTTAGAAAACACGGGTCAGACCATGTCACTGCTCTGCTCAAATCCCCTCCAATGGCTTCCCATCTCACACAGAGTTAAGCAAAGTCCTTAGTGGCCTCCAAGGGTCTGTCTTATCTGGCCTTCTTCTCCTCTCTGTCCCCCCTTCCTGGCAGCCCACCCTGCCCCGCATGCTCTTCAGCAGCCACACCGTCCACCTTGCTGTTCCTCTAACACAAGGGCCCATTCCCATCTCACTGCTTTTCCACTGGCTGTTCAAACCCTTCCTCAGACACCCCCATGGTTGGCTCCCTTCAGGTCTTTGTTCAAATGTGCCACCTTGGTGAGGTCTTCCTGGACCATCTTATTTAAAATTGCCACACCCCACCCTGACACTTGCTATTCCCCTCCCTGCATTATTTTTTCTCTATAACTGTGATAGATTGAATCATGTCTGTCTACAAAAGGCAGTTTGAGTCCTAGCCCCAAGTCCCGTAGGTGTGAACTCATTTGGAAATAGGATCTTTGGAGATCCTATTTGGATGAGCCTGCACCAGAATGCTACAGACTTCAGAGAAAGCATGGCCTGCCAGTACCTTGATGTTGTATTTCTAGCCTCCAAAACTGTCAGACACTAAATCCAATTGGTTAAGCCAACCAGCTTGTGCTACTTGTCATAGCATCCCTGGTAAACTAAGACAATAACCCTTATCAGTAAATGACTTACTATATATTTTATGCATTTATTGTTTATTGTCTCTTCCCCCACTAGAATGTAAGCTCGAAGAAGGCAGAGATTTTCATGTGTTTGTATCCCACTGGGTCCCCAGTATCCACAACAGTGCCTGCTTCATAATAGGCATTTCATTAATACTTGTACAATAAATATTGAAGGAGAGAATAATGGACACATTTCCTGAAATACCATATACTGAGAAAAAAAGAAATAACATCATTCATGACTTTGAGCATTATAAATGTTAAAGGTTACAATGCAGGTGAATGAAGAAAATCCTCATTAGTGAAAACATTTTTATAACATGAAAGTTGTCATTTCTTTTCATCTTGTAGAAGAAAATAATAAAAGAAGGAAATCTGCCACTGGGAATATAAAACAGGGTGTGGTTCAATTTTATCTTTGTGGGACATAACTTCAACTTGATTAATCAGCTAATTGAAGCTCTTAGCTTTGTGTTGGCCCTCCCAGCACACATCTGCATAAATAAAACATCTGCACATCCAGGAGACACTTCCTTTCTGTGAAAAAGATTTGTGCCCATTATTTTATTTACATTCAAGGCTGGACAATAGGAGTTAAATAATTTGTATTCAATACTTTCTGTTCATGAAAGTTGTTCCATAGAACAGACTCCACAGGTTTAGTAAAGATATATTAAAATAATGTATGCAGTACACTTAGCATATTGGTTTTAAATTAGTATACCCTCAACAGTTAGTAGAAAAGAATTATCCATCTGATCCTGTAAGTTTTGCCACCTCTATGAGTGTACTGTATTTCATTATAACACCATAAATATGTCCATAACAATACATGTATATGATATCTTAAATAAACTGACTTTATTATAAGGCTAGTAGTAGTTCCACATGTTTAGGAAAGGACAACTCATGGTTATTTCCCTCCATAGCCCCCCTGCAAGATGTGGACATTGGTTGTAACTTGGAAAAAGTCTAAGCAACAACCAATGTCCGTATTACTTGCACCATTGCCTTCCTTCCCAATGCTTCCCATACCCCTTTGCCATGCCTTTCTCCTGGAAATTTGCTCCTTAAATGTGACTCCTCAGGTAAGAACTTTTGTCTTGCTTAAAAATAAACTTACAGCATTTCCCTTGTTTGTGGATGAGGCATGCAAGAGTAGTATCGAAGAAAGGCGCATCAGTCTGAGTTACATTGATCTATTTTAGTATGTGTAAATACATATAAACCTCGTGAGACTATTTCTCTAAACACCATTTGTAAACTCCACATTTGTAATAGTGCTTTTAATTTGCCGTGTTCACTTTGTGACATTCCGCCTTTTTATGTCTGTGACCTGGAGTATCTAGAAAGAGTAAAAATAGGAGTTGGATTTCCTAAAACATCAAATGGTCTCTAACCTCTTGTCTTCTCTCACCTCTCTCTCCCTCTTCCCAGGGCTGATTGTCTACCTGGGGATGATGGCAGGGGCCTTCAACCTGGGGGGCCTTGCTGACAAGCTGGGGAGGAAGCGAGTGCTCGGCATGTCTCTGGCCATCAATGCCTCCTTCGCGTCCCTCTCCTCCTTCGTGCAGGGATATGGAGCCTTCCTCTTCTGCCGACTCATCTCTGGCATAGGGTGGGTAACAGACCTTAACTGGGCTCGTAGACCAATGGCCCATCCATCCCGGTGCTACAGCCCTGAGGCGTAGCCCCAGAATCCCTTGGGCTGATTTTTATGTTTGACTTTCAAGTCAAAACTAAAGTAAAATTAAAATTTAGGAAGCGGTTAGGTTATAAAATAAAAACCTATAAAAAACAAGGTCCGAACAGCCCAAGACTGCTTCCCACGTGTCAGGAGGAACTGCCTGGCTGGTGTGTCTGTGCTCAGTGGTCTGGCTCGGCTGGTTAAAGACGTGTGGCTCCTTGTCGAGTGCCCACAGTTGCAGCCCCTCAGGTTCACTGGGTTATTTCACCAGAGTATGAGGATGGAGTATAAAGTAACTTGCCTTCTGCTGTGACTGTTTTGAGTGCATGGTTTGAATCTTTTTCTCTGGCTTTTTCTCTTTGCAGTATCGGGGGTGCGCTGCCAATTGTCTTTGCCTATTTTTCTGAATTCTTGTCTCGGGAGAAGCGAGGAGAGCATCTCAGTTGGCTGGGCATCTTCTGGATGGCTGGAGGCCTCTATGCATCTGTGATGGCCTGGAGCATTATTCCACACTATGGTCAGTGCCCAGGGGTCCCTGTTCCTATGGCACCTGTCAGGAGCTTCCTGGTGTTTTAGTTTGCTAAAGCTGGCGAAGTGCAATATACCAGAACTATGACTTTTACGATGGGGGTTTATTAACTTATGAGTTTGCAGTTCTAAGGCTGTGAAAATGTCCAAACCAAGGCATCAACAAGATGACACCTTCTCCCTAAAGACTGTCTACCGGCAATCCTCAGCTCCTCTGTCACATAGCCAGGCACATGGCGATGTCTGCTGGGCCTTCTCTCCAGGGTTTCCTTTTTTTCAGCTTCTGGCTACTCTGTGGCTTTCCTTCTGAGCTTCTGTGTGTTTTTCTCTCAGCTTTTCTGGCTTTTCTTTCTGAGTTTCTCTGTGGCTTTTTTTTTTTCCTGTGTCCTTGCTAGTTTTTCTGACTTTTCTCTCTGAGTTTCTCTGTGTGCTTCTCTGAATTTCATCTCTTATAAAGGGCTTCCATAAGAGGATTAAGACCCACCTGGGGCATGCCTCAACTAAAATAACCTAAACAAAAGGTCCCACCTACAATAGGTTTACACCCACAGGAATGGATTAGCTTTAAGAACATGTTCTTTTCTGGGGTACATACAGCTCCAAACCATCACACCTGTCCACAACCTTATTCCCTCTACTCATACACAGTTACCATATGTGACCTTGATCTTTCCAAAGAATTTCTGACACTGCAGACACATCATTAATTCAATACACAAGTCTTTCTGGAAACAATACAATCAGTCTGCCTTCTCTCCTTTCCTTTTATCCTTCCTTTTATTTGAAAGGATTTCAACCTTCATCTCCTCAATCCCTCCTCCCCCTGCAAGTTATGCTTTGGTGACCTCACTTTATCCATGATGTAACAGAAGCCAGGAGAAGCTGGTGACTTGCCCAAGACCCCGCTGGCATGTGGTACATTTGGGACTGGAATTCTAATGCCCTCTCTGTTGCCTGCCATCACTCTCATTTGGCTGCAGAAGTGAAACAGCCCTTACAGACAAGGTCATGGTTTCAGGCAGTACAATTTTATTGCCCTGGATTATTGTGAAAAACTGAATTCTCTGGACAGAGACCTCCCACATTAACTCTCACTATTGGTTTGGCAAAGAGTAAAGTAGAGAGCAGGCAGGAGTTTTGAATTTTGTTATGCCATCTGCATGTACTAGGTAGTGACACCAGCTTCCTTCAAGAGCATTTTTGTGTGGAAACTGATATCCAGGTTAACCACCAATTATGGGTCTAAATCTTGCCATCATTTAGACTCCTGCTGTCACAGGTAATCCAGACCAATAAGGGAGTAGCAAACAACTGCACTCCTGGAGCTGACCAGCAGTCTCCACTGGTTCAGTTCCTTTGTGGTCTTGTTTTTAAATCTGACCCTCTATTGATATGTGTTCTGAGCTAGTGGGGGCTCCATGTATATCTTTTTAATAAGAGTCTGATCTAGACCAAGATCTGCTATATTAGTTAAGGTGATGCTTGGTGCATTACCTTGATAAACTGATAAACACAGTAGAAGTTTCCCTCTTATGTAAAGTCCAGACAGTTTCCTTATCTGCAGGTGACTGTGTTCCAGGAGCAATTCAGGAACTCAGACTCTATCATGTGTTCCACCATCTTGCACATGTGGCTTACAAGGGGGAAGAGGATGGGCAGTTGAATGTGGATGGTTTTAAATGGGTAGGTCCAGAAGGTGAGCACATCATCTCCACTCACATTTCATTGGCCCAGAATCTCTAATATGGCGACATCCAATTGCAAAGGGTGCTGGGGAATGTAATCTAGTTGTGTTCCCTGAAAGAAGAGGAAATGGATTTGTGAACATTGTGTAGTCTCTGCCATATTTTTGAGAATCCACTGGATTTTGGATTTGAAACACAGAAGAAATAAGAACAGGAATAGTGAAATGAAGAGTTGAAGAGTTCTCCAGATAATTCTGACACTATAGGCAGTCATCCATCATTTTAGATACAAAATTATATTACTCTGCACTCTACCCTTCAGCCACCCACACACACTTTAATTATCCATGTGTTATGCTATTAGTTATATGGTTCTGAGGAATTTCTCCCTTCACTCCATTCTTAATATAATATCACTTCCCTGGTTAACTGAACCAAATGTGTCAGTAGGAAGAAACTCTTTCCATGCGTAAATTAAGTGGTTGAAAATTGTTCTGGCAGGGGAAATGGACAAACAAAACCTGAATAAAAGCTGAGTCAAAACAGTGTTGCTGTGTGACTTGGGACAAGCCAGTCCTTCCTGCTCAGTCTTGGTTTCTTCACCTGTAAAATAGGAGGGGAGGGCAGGGTGTAGGAAGAGTTGGCTGTAGTGAGCCACACCAGCCCTACCATTCAATAATGCCTTGTATGCAAATGGAGGTGTGGAGAAAATTTTCAAGGTGATTTTAGTACTCAGGCTAGCTTGCATGTGGATAGCAATTCTAGGCCTCCTCTTTGCAGAGGCTTGGTCCACAAGGGAAGCGGGCACCTCACACCAACCACTGAGCAAAGGTCTTTGGCCTCTCTCTGACTGGGTCAGCTTAGGTCCTGTGCCCAACTCAACCAATCACTATAGCTCAGAGGATCCCAGGTCCTGAAAGGTTTAGAATCCACCTCTATGCTCATCCCTGGACCTGGGGGTGGAGCCAGTCCATTCAAACCACATGACTACAACATGGTGGGGAAGGAAGGGTGGGAGGGATATTGTGATATATTAATATTTTGATATATAAGTCACTATAAATGGCATCACTTTTTCATTTCATTTTGTGCACATGTCTGTACTGGTTTGTTCTCTCACACATCTATATCTAGGTGCCTGTGCTAAGAAAGCAATAAAAGAAGTCAGGTTGGGAGCATGTGGATTGAGATTGAATGAGATGCCTATGGTGGAAGGTCCACATGGCTGCTTACTGACTGCTGCAGGGCTTGTGGTTAATTGCTTTATTGCAAATGGACAGGACATTTTCCTATTTGTTTGTCTGTATGAAATCTGTGAAATTTAAATTGTATTTTTAAAATGCAATTTTATTGAGATACATCCATACACAATGCAAACTATACAATCACTGGCTCACTGTATCGTCACATAGTTGTGCATACATCCTCATGATCAATTTTAGAATATTTTTATCGCTCCTGTTGGATGATCAGGCTAGATCAAAGCAGGCTTTAGCTAGGGGAAACCCACTCTAGAAATATAGTAGACTAGAATCACAGTATAATGAGTGATTATTTTAAACCTTATTTTTTACCAGGACTAGATGTTTTGTCCCTAGTGAACCAGATGTTTGACAATATTTCTCAATATGCCTAATACATTAATCCTTGAACACATCCTCCACTAAGCAGGGACAAATACAAGGGGTTATTGTAGGAAAGAAACGGATGTCTGTGTGGGGCTTGTGCAGCCCATTTAATCGCTTTGGCAGGAATGAAGTAATGAGAGGTCTTACCAACAGGATTTTGGGTGACTGACTCATTGAAAAAGAAAATTACAAAACTCAGAATATTTTCCTGGGAACTCACGGGTACAGTCTGAAAAAAACAGATATATTATGAGAGCGTAATTTCCATTGCAGTCAGCACCATCAGCTATTTGTAAAATCCTGACAGAAAAGTAGGGCATGCTAAAAGATCAGAGAACTGCCTCCAAATTAATATTGTTCCAAATATTTGGAAACAGTTCACCGTTTAATTTTATTTAAGTCCTCAAAGATGTGCCTAGTGAATGGGAAAAGTGCAGATTATTGAAATCACCATAAAAACCATAGAAGCATGAGAGAATAATGGATTTTGGATAATTTACATGTATTATCATAAGGAAAAATCTTTCCAAAGCAGAATTTAACACTTTATAAATGTACATGCTTCTGCCCCTCTTCTTGAGTTTGACTGCTTTGGAGTTTTGATCAACTCTATCTCTAATTAGCTCAGAATATTTTTGGACATGAATTAAAATTGTATAACTATTGTTATGGCTTTATCTACCCCTTTCTAGTGTTACTCCCAGGAGAAAGGAAAGGCATTTCAATTTAAATTACAGGAAACAAAACAAAAACAACCTAATGAGATGAGAAAAAGCAGAAATCACACTGTGCAGAAAAGAGATTTGATTCTGATCAAGTGTGTTGGATGAAGTGTCTGTTCTGTTCAAGTGGCCAAATGTACCAAAGTAGCCATAGTCCTGTCAGTTTTCCCAACTGGATTCTCTCTGCCTAATTTTAATTGTGCAAAGAGAGTAGGAAATATTTGTAAAATCAGCAGATATTGGTTAGGCATTTACTGCAAGCAGAACAAGTTGAACCCCAGTAAGGAGTAGTAGAGAATTCAAGACATAAACCTTGCCCACCACCAGTTTGCCATATTCCATATATCAAAGTAAATGAAAATAGAAATTGCACATCCAAACAATTATTACCATCTAAACTTTCAAAAGCAAAATATTTGTCTATGCAGTTTGCATTTTTTTTCTCAAAATACTTTTGACTCCAGAGACACTTTGAACAGTGTAAGAAAACCAGTTTAAGACAATTCTCCTGCAGATCTTTATCTATTTTAGCTATTTCTAAAGAAATCAAATCTATCCTCAAAACAGATGAATTATTGTTGGTTGCCTGGAGCTTTCACAAATAGCAGTTTTGTGGAGGTATTATAACCTGAACTCTACAGATACAGAATCCCAAAGCCACACTAACAATTTGAACTGATTTATGTGACTGCATAAGTCCAGGCTTCTTCCACTGTGTTCCATGCCTCAGAAGAAGTCTGCCATCCATGAAGATATTCAAAAGAACAATTTGTAAATCCTCACAATGAATTTTAGAAATACTTTGAACAATGACAGTTGATTGGGAGCTGGTCACCTCCTCACTTCAAGGATGGTAGGAATCATATGAATATGAGTTCAGTTTCCTTTAAAACAGTGTTGTAAAAATGACAGTTTACTGTGTTTTTTTTTTCGAAGTGTGATACTGAATTATTTGAACTGGTATTGCCCTTTAACCTGGGCAGGAAGGGTCCCTAATGGAAGCCCTGTGCCTTATAAGGCCCTGCTCTGGCCCTGCCTCTGGCCACACCCCTTCCCTTGAGGCAAGGAGTCCCCGAGGGCGTGGCCCACCTTCCTGTCCACGCTGTGGGTACCAGGACCCTGAATGCCCACCAAGCCCAGGGGCGAGATGAGGGCACCCCTTCTCACCACCCCGGTGTGTGTAATGGCCACACATGTCAGCAAGAGGCCCCTTCCTCTGTGGGAGGGGGTGGAGAGGGAAAAGAAGGGGGTCCTGTGCAACGCTGAGCCTGGCCTTCTGGCTCGTTGTCAAGGTAGGGGTGTAGAACATAGCCTATTTAATTTGAATATGTAGGAATACGGGATGTTGTCTCCGTTTGGACTCTTAGACCAACCTGGGGAGTTGTCGAGATGCAGATCCCCAGCTCCTAGCCCAGACTTTCTGAATCTGATGCTTTTGGCATGTAGCGTGGGGAGTCTGCACTTTTAACCAGACCCCTTCCACGCTCCACCATAGTTCTCATGTGGCCTCGAGTTTCAGAGTCAGAGCTCTAGAGTCACTCTTCTGTAGTGGAATGGATGATGTGCCGGAACTCCTCTGTGGCTGCTTCTCCACAGGCTGGGGCTTCAGCATGGGGACCAATTACCACTTCCACAGCTGGAGAGTGTTTGTCATCGTCTGCGCTCTGCCCTGCACCGTGTCCATGGTGGCCCTGAAGTTCATGCCAGAGAGCCCCAGGTTTCTGCTGGAGGTGAGTCGGCACCTTCCCGCCAACCAGGAAGTGAGATAGCAACAAGCGCCCTAGGCTAGCTTCTGTTAGGCCCTTAGTTCCATGTGTTTCCTGTTTCCATATCGCAGCCTTCCCTATGTGGGGAGACGCTGTTCCTCGTTAGGTCTGGGGCCAGTCCTGTTTGTGATAGTTGCACGTCATTGATTCAAGGTCTGTCAAGCTGGGGGCCTTGGGAGCTCTTTAGGTCCAGAGAAGTGGAGCCACAGTCCAGCTCTGTGGTGGTGGAGGGGCTGTTCCTGGGCTGCTTTGCATTACCCACTCCCTCCAGAGGACCTGATTATAGGCTTTTACAAAGCTGGGTGATGTTGGTCAGTGTTACAGTGAGGCCTGTGGTAAAGCCAGTTGCTCTGCAGGGCTCTCATCTATCAGAAAGCTGTTTCCCGTGGCCTAAGAGATGAGTCCTGCCGCTTTCCAACGTTGGGTGATCTCTTGCTTGCAATGGCCAGACAGGGCAGAGGCTGGCAGAGGGGCAACAGGGCCCTGAGGCTCTAACAGTCCCAATTCCCAGAGGCCAATTATAGGCCTCCTTCTTGAGCTCTCTGCAGAGCGATTCTCCAGGTCTAATTCCCTCTTTTGTCCCACTGACCAGGAGGCAGTTGCAGTAGGAAGTTTTCTAACCATGATTATCTCAAAATGCACCCTTTGTTGCTCCTTTGCCTTATTTCATCAGTGAGGGACATGTTTCCCACTTTCCTCTGTTAAGTGCAGCAGTCCATTCAACCTTACAACTGTGAGTGGTTATTCAGAGTGTATAATAATAATATTAACTAATAACTTAGCGTTTGCAACTTGTAAGACACTAAGAAAAACAGCAACCTTGTTACCCCTCCAAGATATCCTGGAGACAGAAACTTGCCCTAGTCTTTCAAGAATCCTAGATGGTAATGAACCCATGCTGATTGCTGCAGACCCCGATATCAGCACCTCCTTGGGTTTGTAGGGTTTTCTATCCCTAATGACCGGACAGTGTACCAGCACATGTTTTCCATGTCTCTTTCCTTGGTTTTACCAGATGGGCAAGCACGATGAAGCCTGGATGATTCTCAAGCAGGTGCATGACACCAACATGAGGGCTAAGGGGTCCCCGGAAAAGGTGTTCACGGTAAGTGTGTGGTCACTACAACAACAAGTGGGGCTCCTCCTCTTTATTGTTTTGGTTTGCTTAAAAAAAAAATTCATTATATAAGCACATAGAAATGTTGTCAAAAGGGAAATAAAGCCCTGACATTTCCATCACTATAACATAATTATTCTTTGCATTTTGATGCATTTCCTATCCATTTTTTTCTTAGGCAGCTCATGTTTAAAAGTGACAACATCAAAAACTATATTCTTGAGGGGATTATATTATTTCACAAAACTCAAAAGCATTTTATAGGTTGCCACATATAATTTATAACCATCATTTTAATGACTATGTAATAATTAGGAATATTAACATATTTTTTCTAAACATGCCCCTAATATTAGATATTTATTTTCCCTGTTTTCTTGTAATGTACCTGCAAATATTGCTGCAATGAGCTTTTTTATGCATACCATTCCTTACCCTCAATGTTTTGGGTTTGTTTTTTAAAAGTAGACTCCCAGAAAGAAAATTACTGACCCAAAGAGCATAAATATTTTTATTCTATTGAGATAGTTGCCAAATTATATTTCAATAGCCTTGCAACATTTTACAATACCACCAGCCAGCAATAGGGTATCCATTTCTCTGTACCCTTACCAGCAGTAGCTATTAGCCTTGATTTTTTAATTTTAATGTTTTGCAAATTCAACAAGTTAAGAAATGGTAAAGAGTACTTTCTGTAAAAATGTCCTGTTAGTTACAAATCTGTATTCCTCTCTACCAAGGTCTACGGCCAACTACTAATGCTTTCTGCAGGTGTCCCTGTGCTCCAGTTTCCATAACTTCTTTTAAGACTTGCTTCGAATTCATTTCAAGGATGTGTCCTGTATTAACCCCCACCTAACTCCGATTCATTGTCTGAGATTCTTTGGCATCCATAATTTCAGTCTAGATTAAAACATTTTGTCATTGTTAACCTGTTGCTTAAAACCCTGATTCTCAGGCAGGATGGCACAGCGGTTAAGAACCTGTGTCCTGGGGCACACAGCCTGGGTTCACATTCCAGTTTGGACACTCCCCTTTTTCGGTTTCTCTCTCTTCCTTTCCCCTTTCCTCTTGCTATCCTTCTCCCTCTGGAATAAAGCAAATTCTCCTTGGCTCATACATATTAGGTTAGTTTGAGAGTGTCTTTCTGGGATTCCCCTGTACCTCCAGCGGCTTATGAACATATTTATTCCAGAGAAACACAGAGCTCTCCTAAGGGGAGTCCTGATAGATAAATTATTCTCCACCTCATTTTGCATGCCTGTCCTGTCTTTCCCAGATAAGCTCCCCCTGAAAGTTATTTTACTCCAGGTCATCCCGTACAGCACCTTACCTGATAGGTGCTCACCCAGGGCTTCCTGACTGTTGCTTTTGGAAGGACAACTTCTAAACCAACCAGTGGCCTTGTCCTACTGGGAAACCCTTTTAAGGAATGTGATCCCATACCCTCTCTTGACAACTGGTTCTAACATAAGCAGCCTAATTTTGAGAAATACATCTTAGCCTGGAAATAAAAAACAAAAAAACAAAAAAAATCCAATTTCCAAAGGCAAAAGCTAAGCTTTTTACTTTGGCACCAGAATTCCTCCTTTCCGGGATGGAAGTACATCTCAGGGAAAGAAGTTCAGGCAGAAATCAATGAGTAGGGTACCATGAATCTTTGGAATTTTTTCTTTTCCAAATTGCATACCAGTTTCTAGGTCCTTAGGTATGACCTCTGCTTTTAATGGTTTTTACCTGACCAAAAAAAGAGGATTTAAAATTGTGGTTTCAGTATTCCATCTGTCATGGCCCAAGAGGGCTTTTGTAGCCAAAGGTCTAAAGAAAGCACTGGACACGTTCTGAGACATGAGTTTTATTATGGGGCTCACCTACAGGGTGGGGTGGTCGAGTCACGTTGCCCTGAAATCAGGAGCTTCTCTGAATGGATTCAGGAGCTGCTCTGAATGGCGGCCAGTTCAGAGCACAATGTGGAAATAGTCCACACTTTGGGGAGGCAGAATAAGCTGGTTATAAGGGCTCAACATTCCAACAGGTATGAGAGCATAAGGCGGGGAGCCAGGTCCTGCAATGTAGGGAGGGACTGATTGTAATCAACAGGGAGGATGGAGGATAGATTATCTCAGGGAGTCTCAGGGAGGAGATAGTTTTGGGTATAGTTTACATTTAGCACCTGATATTACAAGAATAGGTCAAACCTTAACTGTCCTAGATCACACAAGCTGCTGTGAGCAGTCTTCAAGACACCTGGTGAATGCCTTGTGCCCGGGGTTCCCACACCATCCCAACCTGATTGTCATAGATGGGGATGACTGAGCGGAACAAGGGAAAAAGAGACACCTAGAAAGTGTTGACTGACCTTGAGGAGCTGGCCTGTGAACTCAGAGCCCACTTTGATGGAGTTACCTGTTTCATTCCTATGCATTCCCTCTCAGAAAAGATATTGGGCGATTTTGAAGAAGAGCTTAGAGCCAGGTTGGAATCTCAGTGTTCACGGCCAGCCTTGGTTCTCTCCCTCCTCACTTCGGCCTTTGAGCCCTTGTTGCATCAGCTTCATTCGTTGCCTGACAAGCCTGAAAGTCCTCCTGGCAGGTGTCTCCAGTGAAACCTTTCAGAAGGGGAAAGCGTTGATGTGTTCCCTTGAGAATAAATGTTCTGTAGGGCTGGGGTGAATCCAAGACAAGTATTCTAGCTAATTGTAAATTAGAGTAATTGTACTTGAAGTTGTCAGCACACCTACTCCCTAGGAGTAAAGAAAAGAAAAATTTCCATTTGAATGGATATTTGCATTTGAGTGGGTATTTTAAGGTGCTTCATGATTTGGTGTCAACCTTCCTTTCTGACCTCTTTTGGCTGCATGGGGTTTGGGGTATCTGTGGGGGGTGGTATTTGATAACAGGAAGCCGGATTCCAACCAAAAGATTCTCCTGCAGTTCCTGCTGCGTTATCTCTTGTGTTACAGATCCACCGGAGAAAACTCCCTATGGGAGGCTATGTTCACCTTTGGTGAAGAATCCTTGAACTAGAGGGTCTCCAAGGAGCTCTCTAGCCCTTATTGAAATCAGTAATATTAAACTAAAAATTGAAAGGAAAATTCTGACACGAAGTGGGGTTCAGATTCTCTAGCTCATTTTGCTCTTCAGGTTTCCAACATCAAAACTCCCAAGCAAATGGATGAATTCATTGAGATCCAGAGTTCAACAGGAACTTGGTACCAGCGCTGGCTGGTCAGATTCAAGACCACCTTCAAGCAGGTACGTTTGGGGATATATGTTGGATGGGAAAGCAGATCTGGGGGACGTGTTATCTCAGTGGGTGAAGAATCAAAGACCCTGAGCACCCCCATCATCCTGGGCAGTGTGATGGAGAGGAAGCAACCCTGGGTGGGGATCTTTGGATTCTAGCCCAAGTTGCCTCTAAGTTGCCGTGTGCCCTTGAGCCAGTCACCTCCTGTTCTAGTTTGCTAATGCTGCCAGAATGCAAAACACCAGAAATGGATTGGATTTTATAAAAGGGGGTTTATTTGGTTACACAGCTACAGTCTTAAGGCCATAAAGTGTCCAAGGTAACACATCAGCAATCAGGTACCTTCACTGGAGGATGGCTAATGGTGTCCGGAAAACCTCTGTTAGCTGGGAAGGCACGTGGCTGGCATCTGCTCCAAAGTTCTGGTTTCAAAATGGCTTTCTCCCAGGACGTTCCTCTCTAGGCTGCAGTTCCTCAAAAATGTCACTCTTAGTTGCACTTGGGGTATTTGTCCTCTCTTAGCTTCTCCGGAGCAAGAGTCTGCTTTCAACAGCCATCTTCAAACTGTCTCTCATCTGCAGCTCCTATACTTTTCTTCAAAGTGTCCCTCTTGGCTGTAGCTCCTCTTCAAAAGTTCATTCTCAGCTGCACTGAGTTCCCTCTGCCTGTCAGCTCATTTATATAGCTCCACTGATCAAGGCCCACCCTGAATGGATGGGGCCACGCCTCCATGGAAATATCTAATCAGTTATCACCTACAGTTGGGTAGGGCACATTCCATGGAAACACTCAAAGAATTCCAATCTAATCAGCACTAAAATGTCTGCCCCACAAGATTGCATCAAAGATAATGGCATTTAGGGGACATAATACATTCAAACCTGCACACCTCCCCTCTCCGAGCCTTAGTTTCTTTTCTTTACTTTTCCTCTGCAAGGCAAGTATTTTGAATGTTGGTAAAATATCCAGTCTGAGTAAACATCTTTCCCTCCAGTGATATAAATACCCCTTGAAGTTTGTTAGTGATTTCCGAGAAAGGTTCTTCATAAAGGGCAAAGCCATCCTCCTGAGAGACTGGCTGCCTGTAGTCAGCTGCTGAGCACTAAGTGCAGCCTACGGGCCAGAGTCTATTGAGACTGGATGGTGTCCTCATTGTCTGGTCATTAAATGTTTGTATATCACTCCCACCCATAGGCAGGTAACAGAACTCACTACTCAGGTTTATTGGGGACCTCCTGGCTATGTCCTTTGAAATCCTAACTCTGTTCTTTGTGTTATATTCATGGAATATTGCTGTGTTCCTAAGCAATAGTCTGTAGGACTATTAGTGTTTGAGACCATCCAGTAGGAAGAGAAGAGCCCTTCCTTGTTACTTGAAGAGAATTGCTGCCTGTGGGAGATAAGGAGTTGCCCATTCCCTCCGTGTTCCCTAGGCAACTTATTAGAAAATCTTAGAAATGCTCTCTTCCAAGTCACAGAGTTCCCGCCTTTAACAAGCCTTCTCTGCTGTGGGCTTTAGGTCTGGGATAATGCGCTGTACTGTGTGATGGGCCCCTACAGGATGAACACACTGATTCTGGCTGTGGTCTGGTTCACCATGGCTTTAAGGTAAGTTCTCTCTTACCCAAGTTCCTTAAATTCCCTGTGCCTCAGTAGCCCCAGTTGTAAATCGAGGATTGCCACTGTTTCTAACTTGTAGAGTTTGTATTAGATTGGATGCTTTTCGCTGCAAGTAACAGGCAACAAACTCTAGTGGGTTATACAATGAGGACATGTATTATACTGCAAAACAAGAATTCCACCAGGAAGTGACCTCCAGGGAGAGTTTCAGCATCAGGACAGTTTTCTGATTGCAAGATGGCTGCACTGTTCTAGGCACCCTGTCCACACAAGAAAGTCTTCTGAGGAGGAAGAAGCTGTCTCTCCTGGGGCCTCTCCCTCCTGTCATATTAGCCAGATTTGTGTCGCATGCCCATGCCTGAACTAATCACTGATGAAAGGAATGTGATATCCCGATAGCTTTAGACTTTGAGCTGAAGGTACTTCCTTGAGGGTTGATACCTGAGCAAATCAAGTTTCCATTCACAAGGAAGAAGCATGGAATAAGGGCGGTGTAGGTAACCATCAGTGTTGCCATGAATATATTAAATAGAGGAAACAGTGGAACTCTGCAATATTGTGCCTTTTGATAATGAAAATTAACGTATAATACAATTGGTAATTAGCTGGCTCCACTCTTATGCATTAGGCTCACCCTCATCATTTCATTTGCCTCAAAATAGCATGACTCTTCTTTCTATACAAGTTTTGGGGGCCCTCTTACAGCATGATGGGGCTGTTTTACTGTACATGTAAAGTGCTTAGAATAGTTTCTGGCACATCATAAATGCTCGATAAATTGCTAACTACTATCAACTAGGAAACTTTAGCAGGATTTTAATCTTCCATCTATGAAATTGTTCTGATCCCCACTGCCTGTGCCCACTTCCTCAATCTGGGGAACCAAATTGGTTCTAATGACCTCTTTGACCATGTGATGAATGTGGGGAGACACAGCCCCCCCCGGAGAACCCCTTACCAACTTTCTTCCAATGCCTATCCATGGAGACCTGATTCTACACCCAAACAGGTAAAGGTAGAGAGGAAGTCAGGCCCTCCTCTCCTCCACTTGTTTAATCTGAACTGGGAGAGAACATTTCAGAAGCTAGATCTGGTAGACACAAGTACCAATTCACTGATAGCTTTTTATGTTTTATTTATATTTATTGATGTTTAATTTAATTTTGTTGAATAAGTACTGCTTTTCAAATGTTGGCTTTTGCTATTGTAAATAATGTCACAATGAATAACTATGTTTGTAGGTCACTTTGTCCTTGGGCAGATTTATCAGTTGGAATAGATTCCTAGAAGAGGGATTGCAGGGCTAAAGGAGGTACAATTTTGGCATTGGCAAATTCTCCTCCATATGGCATTGTACGGTTTTGTCCTCCTTCCAGCAATGTATGAGAATGCCTGTTTACCTAAAGCCCCACCTACAGAGTGCTTGGCCAGCTTTTGGGTTTCTGACAATCTGATAGGCAAGAATGGTAACAGTGTGGTTTTAATTTGCATTTATCTTATGGTGAGTGGGATTGAGCATCTTCTTATACGTTTGTGGGTCATTTCATTTTTTCAGTTGGCGAGCTTGAGTTTTCCAGGTATAAAATAATATAACATGCAAATAGAGATAATTTTACCTCTTCCATTCCAATTTTATATTCCTGTTTTATTTTTTTATTTTTGGTCTAACTGAGTTGGCCAAGACTTATAATAGAGTATTAAATAGTACTAGTGATATGAGCACCCTTGTCTTATTCTTGACTTTAGTGGGAATGTCTTTAGTAGTTCCCCATAAAGTAAGATTCTGACTTTTGAATGAGATACATATTTTCTACATGTTAAGGAAGTATCTATCATTCCTAATTTATTGGTGTTTTATCAGGAATGAGTGTTCATTTTTATCCAATGCCTTACTTTCATCTATGAAGAAGGTCATGATTTTTCTTCTTAGATCTATTAATATGATTAATTATATTATTTTATTTTCTAATAATGAATTGTATTAATCTGTTTTAAATGAGCTTGATCTATTTCAGGTCAGAAATGCAGCCTCTGATAATGAAAGAAATAAGCAAGTTGCTGCTTAAACATCTATCTTTTCTATTATAGTTACTATGGACTGACAGTTTGGTTCCCTGATATGATTCGGTATTTTCAAGATGAAGAATACAAGTCTAAAATGAAGGTATTTTTCGGTGAGCATGTGTATGGTGCTACAATCAACTTCACCATGGAAAATCAGCTTCACCAACATGGGAAACTTGTGAATGATAAGTAAGTGGTTGACTTTGGGCTTTCTTCAGATCAGGGTGACAGAGTAATACCTGGGCAAGCCATTGGAAAGACAAGAATTAAATATTTCAGGGGAATGAGCTCCAAGGATGTTGCTGAAATCACAACTTATCCTGGTTGCCAGAGATGTGATGATTTCCTTGGTGTTTGCATCTGAATTATATTGACTCCCAGCTACCCCTAATCTGAAGACCATGGCTGATTCATATAAGGATGGAGACATCTGATGGAGGAGGTTCACTCAGGCGCTCTTTCCTGAGAACTTGAACCTTTAATGGAGATGCTCAGAAAGCTGTATCCCATTAGTAGTGGCTGCCTAGAGGCAGGATCCAAGGCCATCACTGTTGAGTTCCCTAAACCATGCAGGCCTAGTTGTTCAGCATTTTCTTTGATTCTGGAAACCTCTCCACTGTCTTTTCACTATATTCCTTTTGGCATAGGTCAGCCCCAGAGCTGGTTTCTGTTTCTTGCAATAAAGAAACTCTTCACTAATATAAATGTGGTTCTGGGTCATCTGACTCTTATTGGTAGGATAATTATTTGCCTAAATTGAGCATCACATAGAGTCTGACGTAAAACTCTTAAGTGCATGAGATGATTGACATACAGGTTTTTTAAGTAGACTGTAATCTATTATCCCTCAGTTTGGAATGAACAGGGTGCTTTCAGTTTAAAATAAAAGCAAATGACAAGGTATCTTTAAAAGTCATGCTTCACTTACACAAGATGGCTTATCTTGCAAAAACACAATAACCAGCTTGGAAGCCAACAAGTCTTCCATGAAACCAAAGTTGGCATATCGGGGTCTCTGTAATAACACTCGTGCATTTTACTTATGAGAAACCCACTGGAGCCCCTATTCCAATTACATTTACTCTGATTTTACATATCATTTTAACAGACTTTTCCATCTGGCACATAGCAGAGTAGAAGGAGCAAATTAGAAGTGGGGAGACAGGCTGCCTCAAGTACGTTAATAGAGAAAAGGGATTGTTAACAGCCTAAGGTCAAAGGAGGAGACAGGAGTCTAAAAGTAGAAGAGACACATCAAAAAGACCCATGGGCTGGGCCACTTGGAGTGGGGGCAAAGAGTCCTCCACATCTCCTTAGGGTCCGAGGCAGGGCATTTATAATATGGTAAAGTAGCTGAGGTTTACAATAATTAGTCTGAGTCGTCAAGAATAGGGTAAATGAACGTTCGGTGTTGGAATTCTCTCTGGTGGAGAGACTGAGAAGTTTCTGGAACCCCAGTGGCCAAACACCTGAATCCTTTCTTGCCATAGTCAAGCTCCTGTGAGATTCCTGGGTGTCATATATACAGAGGACAAAGCCGGAGAAACATGCATTCTTCCCTACTAAGGCTTTTCTTTAACCCCTGGTGGAGACTAGCTGAGCCAGGCTAGACTGTAGAACTCCATTTTTTCAGTCTGGCTGGCCTTGGTGATCACTAGCAATAAAAGCAGGCAGAGCACATACTTGGCCTCTTTCTCCTACGGCCATGCCCAGATCACAGCTCTCTTTTCCCTGTCTGAAGGTGAGTCCAGAGCACAGCTTTCCAAGCACAAGGAGGAAAAAGAGTTCGTCTCTGAAGCAAGGTCTAGGACAGGGCTCATCTAACCCCCTAAGCTCGAGCTACTGTCCAGGCAGGAAAGGAGGCCCCAGCAACCCAGATCCAGGGTCTTAACCCTCTGTGGGTGACGGCAGAGCCCCACCCTCTCATGCACTGGAACGGTGAAATGTCCGTGCCTTGGCCTTACCCAGGCGTAGGAAAACAGCGCATACATCGTTGAAGTGTGCCCAGGTGTGTCAGAGAGGGGCAAGGCTGAAGCTAAAATGGCAATACCTTTTGTTCTTCTTCTACCTATTATTACCTTTCGGGGTTGATCCGTTTGGCTTGTGATCAGCCAGGAGTGTTCCTGTCCTTTGGGGGAAAATCAGTGGTGTATTAGAGAAGTTCTATCCATGTCCTTATGTGTCTGCCTCCTGAATCCTTGTTACTCCTCTACCCCTGAGACAAAGGAGATGGACAGTCCAGCCCATTGGCCTTTGAGAATGATCCAGGCTGCCGTCCGAGACCCCCCAAAGTGGGTCAGGGTTGGACGTTTACTAACTTTACCCCAGGCCACAATATTCAGCAAGCTCAGCACTTACCCCATTGCCCTTCTTGACTTGTACTTAGGCTCCTCAGGTTGAGCTCCGCACTGGGCGCCAGAAATAGCACGGCCCAGAGAGTTCAATGTCAGTGACATAAACTGCCCCATGTTTACTCTCTCTGTATGAAAATTAACTGCGTCTGTGTCTGAACAAAGTGGCCATTTTGGGAAAGGTGTGTACGACTGGATGGAGTCTAGAGAGGATATCTTCCCCAACCTAGTCTCTATTGCTCTCACAGGCCAGACTTTAGCAAAGGTTCCCTGCTGTTCAGGACGAGAAGGTGCGAAATAAAAGGGGGACTATTATTTCTACAAATCTGAGACCTTTGGAGAGGATGGTTTTGGACCAAGTATCAGTGGACATAAAATTCTACTTTTCAGATGATTATTTTTAATGCTGAAGCTCAGTCACAAACATCTATGCATCCATGTGCCCATGTCTCCACACATCTGCCATGTGGACAGTCCAGAATCACCATAATCTGCTAAGAGTGGCCACTCCAGGCATGGCAGCTGCAGTGTCGGTGACGGTGGAAAGGAAGTCCCTCAAGGTGTTTCAGCCTCAGGCCTCTTTACTATGAATCAGAAAATCTTGCCTTGACACTTCCATGGAAGAAATGCTACCCTTGTTTTATCAGAACACTTTGGATATGTTGAAAACAAAGGGACATGTGGATGGTTTGGTATTATCCATGATAATGACAGCATTCCCTGCAGAGATCAGTTCATGAACAGAAACCTCATTAATGCCATTTCCAGTGTTCAGCGATAGGCTATTATGAAGATATTAATAATAATAATGATATTAATGACAATAATAACACCAATAATAATAACTATTTGTATCAGTCTGGGTCTCCAGAGAAACAGAACCAACAGGATATATGTACATGTGTGTGTATAAAGAGATTTATTATAAGGATTTGACTCGATATTGCTGAGACTGGCAAGTCCGAGTTCATTCCGCAGGCTGGAATTGCAGTCAAGGTGATGTTGAAACCTTGAGGCAGAAATTCTTCTGACCCCTGGAGCCCTTGGTTCTTGCTGTTAAGACCTCCAGCTGATTGGATGAGGCCCACCCACATTATGCAGGGCAATCTCCTTTCCTTAAGGGCTGATTATAGATGCGGATCCCATCCACGAAATACCTCCACAGTAATAACCAGGCCGATATTCGACCAAACAACTGGACACCATAACCCAGCCAACTTGACACATAAAATCCCACTAGGGCAGCCAATGTTACTGAGCACTTGCTGTGTGCCAGATACTACCTCAAGTGCCTTTTATAGATTATCCCAGTTCATCCTCACAAATCTCCACAAGGCAAGAAATAGTTATTCCTGGTTTCCTGGGAAATTGAGGGGTGGAATAGAGCTTAGAGAAGTTGAATAACCTGCCCAAAACCGCACAGCTAACGTATTTGGAGATGTCTGTCTTCCAATTTAGGCATTCGGCTCTAGCTCCTAAACTCTTAACAACTACAGATATTGTCTCATTGGGAAACTCTCCCTTCCCACGGAGGCCCTGTTTAACAGTGTTTTTTAAAATAACTTTTTAATTAGAGAAGTTGTAGGATTACAGAAAAATCATGCAGAAAATATACAGGTTCCATATTTCCTCCCCTCCCCCCATGCAGTTTTCCCTATCGTTAATGCTTTGTGTTAGTGCGGTACCTTTGTTACAACTGGTGAAACAATATTATTTTAATTATACTGTGCCGGTTTGAATGTATTGTGTCCCCCAAATGCCATTATCTTTGTGGTCTTGTGGGGCAGACGTTTTGGTGCTGGTTAGATTTGCTTGGAATGTGTCCCACCCAGCTGTGGGTGATGATTCTGATGAGATGTTCCCATGGAGGCATGGCCCCACCCATTCAGGGTGGGCCTTGATCGGTGGAGCCATATAAATGAGCTGACTCAAAGAGAGGGAACGGAGTGCAGCTGGGAGTGATGTTTTTGAAGAGGAGCAAGCTTGCTATAGAGGAGCGTCCTGGGAGAAAGCCATTTTGAGGCCAGAGCTTTGGAGCAGACGCCAGCTGCCTTCCTAGCTAGCAGAAGTTTTCCGGACGCCATTGGCCATCCTCCGGTGAAGGTACCCGATTGCTGATGTGTTACTTTGGACGCTTTGTGGCATTAAGACTGTAACTGTGTAGCGAAATGAACCCCTGTTTTATAAAAGCCTATCCATCTCTGGTGTTTTGCATTCTGCAGCATTAGCAAACTAGAACAGATTTTGGTACCAGAAGTGGGGTGCTTTTGCTGCTGTGTTTGCAAATACCAAACATGTTGGAGTGGCTTTTTAAATGGATAAGGGGAAGATTCTGGAAGAATTGTGAGGAGCTTGATAGAAAAGGCCAAAACTGCTTTAAAGAGACTGTTTATGGAAATATGGACTCTAAAGATACTTCTGATGAGGACTTAAGCAGAAATGATGAATATGTTGTTGTAAACTGGAAGAAAGGTGATCCTTGTTTTAAAGTGGCACAGAATTTGGCAAAATTGAGTCCTGGTGTCAGATGGGAGGAAGAATTTGAAAGCTACAACCTGCAATACTTCGCTGAGGAGATCTCCAGACTACATGTGGAGGAGGTACCCTGGCTTCTCCTTGCAGCTTATAGTAAAATGCGAGCGGAAAGAGATAAACTTAGAACTGAACTCTTGGGTTCAAAGAGACCAGAAGCTGATCGCTTGGAAAATTACAAGCTTCCAGGGGGTGGAATCCCTGAAGCTATAGCCCAACATGAGGATGTAACCAAACACGGAACCCAGCCGCCATTTCAGTACAAGCCAAGATTGGAGATGGAATTATCCAGAAAGGATTTGTGGAAAGTCCTATTGTCTAATGGCTTTGACCCCTGTGTGCTTCATGCATAGCCAACAGAATTTTTGCGAGATCTTTATAGACAGAGCCATTGCCGGTCTGGACTGGAGGAGACAGACAAGGGAAAAATTAAAGGAAAAATCTCTTCAAAGACAGAGCCATGGAGGTTGAGGTCTGGAGTCAGGAGGTCTCGGGCAGGGAGAGCGGAGCAGCCCACATGCATGGAAAGGGTGAGTTTGCCTTGGAGGTCGAGGGCGGGCCTTCTGCCTTGATGCTCTGGAAGAGTTTTGCCATCTGAGGTCCCAAAGAGGGCGGAGCACATTCCCAGGGAATTGGGGAGAGCCTGGCTACCACCACACTGTTCTGAAGGGGTTGAGCATGTGCCCCGGAGATGGAAGGGAATCCGGGAGCTGCCCCGATGTTTGAGGAGGGTGGGGCCGAGAAGGTGGTCTCCCCAATGTGTGGATATGTTGGAGCACTCACCCAAGCATTTGGAGAGAAAAGAGCTGCCACAAAGGCACTTAGGAAGCGTTAGACTCCCGCTCTCTCAAGCCCCAAGGATAAAACATTGTTCTGTAAATGACTCACAGACTTTGAAATCTAATGGAGTTTGTTCTGCGGGTTTTAGGAACTGTTTTGCTCCTGTTAACCCTGTTTTCCTTACTGTTTCTCCTTATGGCAATGGAAATGTTTATCCTATGAATGTCTCTCCTTTGTATATTGGGAGCACATAACTTGTTTTAAGTTCACAGATCCACAGCTAAAGAAAAATTATGCCTTAGGACTGGCCGTGCCTATAATTGATTTTGATGGGATCTTTTACTTAACTTTTGTTACTGAAATGATTTATATTGTGATGTAATGAATGTATTTTGTATTTGGAAAGATAATGTCATTTTGGGGTCCAGGGGGTGGAATGAGCCAGTTTGAATGTATTGTGTCCCCCAAATGCCATTATCTTTGTGGTCTTGTGGGGCAGACGTTTTGGTGCTGGTTAGATTTGCTTGGAATGTGCCCCACCCAGCTGTGAGTGATGATTCTGATGAGATGTTCCCATGGAGGCATGGCCCCACCCATTCAGGGTGGGCCTTGATCGGTGGAGCCATATAAATGAGCTGACTCAAAGAGAGGGAACGGAGTGCAGCTGGGAGTGATGTTTTTGAAGAGGAGCAAGCTTGCTAGAGAGGAGCGTCCTGGGAGAAAGCCATTTTGAGGCCGGAGCTTTGGAGCAGACGCCAGCTGCCTTCTTAGCTAGCAGAGGTTTTCCGGACACCATTGGCCATCCTCCGGTGAAGGTACCCGATTGCTGATGTGTTACCTTGGACGCTTTGTGGCATTAAGACTGTAACTGTGTAGCGAAATAAACCCCTGTTTTATAAAAGCCTATCCATCTCTGATGTTTTGCATTCTGCAGCATTAGCAAGCTAGAACATATACTATTAACTATAGTCTATAGTTTACAGTAGGGTTCACTGTGTTGTATAGTCCTGTGGTGTTTTTTTTTCTTTTTTTTTCAAGGAGTTGAGAGTTTACAAAGCCATCATGCATAAAATACAGGTTTCCCATATACCACTTTGCTTTGGTGTGGAACAATGTTACAATTAGATAGCACTTTATTTTATAATTTTACTTGTTTTTAAGAGCAGTTACCTTTTTTACAACTGATGAAAGATTATTAAAATATTGCCCATTATTTGCTTTAGGTATGTTTTTTCCTATCTACCACCCTATTATTACCACATCATATTAGTGTCATATATTTGTTATAATTCATGAAAAAAACTAATCGTACTTGTACTGTTTAGTCCATCATCTATAATATTGTTCACTGTGTTGTACAGTCCTATGTTTTATCTTTTAAGTTTTATTCTAGTAATATTTACAACCTAAAGTTTCCCTTTTAACCACATTCACCTATATATTTCAGTGCTGTTGGTTACACTCACAATAATGTGCTACCATCACCACGATCCATTTCCAAACCTTTGCCATCAGCCTAAATAGAAATTCTGTACAAGTTAAGTGTCAACTCCTCGTTCTCTAACCCCAATCTATCTCCTGGTAGCCTATATTCTAGATTCCAACTCTGCGTCTGCTTATTGTAATTAGTTCATAACAATGGGATCATGCAGTATTTGTCCTGTTGTATCTGGCTTATTTCACTCAGTATAATGTCCTCAATGTTCATCCATCTTGCATGCATCAAGACTTCATTCCTTTTTATGGCTGAATAATATTCCATTATATGGATATACCACATTTTGTTTATCAAGTCATCAGTTGACAGGCACTTGGGTTGCTTCCATCTTTTGGCAATTGTGAATAATGCTGCTATGAACATCAGTGTGCAATTATCTGTTCAAGTCTCTGCTTTCGGTTCTTATGGGTATATACCTAGTAGTGGGATTGCTGGATCATATGGTAACTTATACTTAGCTTCCTGAGGACCTGCCAAACTGTCTTCCACAGTGGCCTGCAACATTTTACATTCCCACCAGCAATGAATGAATGTTCCTATTTCTCCACATCTTTTCCAACTCTTGTAGTTCTCTGTTTATTTAATAGTGCCATTCTAGTAGGTGTAAAGTATCTCATTGTGGTTTGATTTGCATTTCCCTAATAGCTAGTGATGTTGAGCATTTTTTCATGTGCTTTTTAGCCATTTGTATTTCCTTTGGGGAAATGTCTATTCAGGTCTCTTGTTCATTTTTAAATTTGGTTTTTATTTTTATTGTTAAGTTATAGGATTCCTTTATATATTCTGGATAGTAATCCCTTATCAGATATGAGGTTTCCAGATATTTTTTCCCATTGAGTATGTTTGTCTTTTCACTTTCTTGACAAATTTATTTGGTACACAAAGGTTTTTAATTTTGAGGAGGTCCCATTTATTTTTTTTTTTCTCTCAGTGCTTGTGCTTTGGGTATAAAGTCTAAGAAACCATGTATTGTCTACCACAAGATCTTGAAGAAGCTTTCCTATGTTTTCTTCTAGGAGTTTTATAGTCCTGTTTCTGGTTCTTCTATTTAGGTCTTTCATCCATTTTGAATTAATTTTTATATATGGTGTGAGATAGGGGTCCTCTTTCATTCTTTTGCGTATGTACATCCAGTTCTACCAGCACCATTTGTTGAAGAGACTATGGTTTCCCAATTGAGTGGACTTGACAGCCTTGTCAAAAATAAATTGGCTATAGGTATATACTCCTCTTCAAATTTTTGGAAGAGTTTGAGCAAGGTGTTGTTAATTCTTCTTGGAATGTTTGGTAAAATTCACCTGTGAAGCCATTTGTTCCTGGGCTTTTCTTCTTGGAAGGTTTTAAATGACTGAGTGAATCTGTTTACTTGTTATTGTTCTATTGTGATCTTTTGTTTCTTCTTGAATCAGTGTATATAGTTTGTGTGTTTCTAGGAATTTGGTCATTTCATCTAGGTTATACAATTTGTTGGCATAAAATTGTTCATATTATACTCTTATAATCCTTTTAATTTATGTGAGTTTGGTAATAATGCCCTCTCTTTTATTTCAGATTTTAGTTATTTGTATCCTTTTTTCTTTGTGTTCTCTTTTTTCTTTGTCAGTCTAGCTATATCAATTTAATTGATCTTTCCAAATAACCAACTTTTGGTTTTGTTGAGTCTCTCTATTGCTTTTTTTTATTTAATATTTCATTTATTTCCTCTCTAGTATTTGTTATTTCTTTCTTTTTCTTGCTTTGGATTTAGTTTGCTCTTCTTTTCTCGATCCTCTACTTGTGAGGTTAGGTCTCTGATTTGAGTACTCACTTCATTTTTAATGTAAGCATTTAGAGTTTTAAATTTCCCTTTCAGCACTGCTTTTGCTGAATTCCATGTTTTGGTATGTTGTGTTTTCATTTTCATCACCTCAAGATATTTCCCAATTTCCCTTGTGATTTCTAGTTTGACCCATTTATTTTCCAAGAGTGTGTTGTTTAATTTCCACATAGTTGTGAATTTTCTATTTCTCCCTCTGTTATTGATTTCTAGCTTTATTCCATTATGGTCTGAGAAGATACACTGTATGATTTCAATATTTTAAAATTTATTGGGACTCAGAGCACACTAAAGAAGAGTGTATATTCTGCTGGTGTTGGGTGAAGTGTTCTATATATATCTGTTAGGTCTATTTTGTTGATTTATAGTATCACTAAACTCTATTTCCTTATTGATCTTTGGTCTAGATGTTCTATCTGTTATTGAAAGTGGTGTGTTGAAGTAGCCTACTGTTAAAGTAGGACTATCTATGTCTCCCTTCAAATCTGTCGATATTTGCTTCATATATATTAGGGGCTCTGCCATTAATTGCATATATATTTATAATTGTCATGTTTTCTTGTTGACTTGACCCCTTTATCAATATTGACCTTCTTTGTCCCTTATAATAGTTTTTTTTTTTTAATCTATTTTGTTAGTATATTAATAGGTACCCTGGCTCTCTTTTGGTTACTATTTGCATGGTACATTTTTTCCTATCTTTCCACTTTCAACTTGTGTCTTTGAATTTAAGGTGAGTACCTTGTAAGCAGCATATATTTGGATCATGCTTCTTTATCTATTCTGCCAATCTCTGCCTTTTGATTGGGGAGTTTAATCCATTTATATTTAAACTAACTACTGATAAAGCAGGACTTACTTCTGCCATTTCACTATTTGTATTCTGTCAGTCTTATCTTTTTTTGTCCCTCAATACATCTCTTAATGCCTACTTTCATATTTATTTTATTTTTTGTTTCTTTTGATGGGCCATCATTTCTGGTTTTTTTTTTTTTTTTTGGTTTCTCTTATAATCTTTTATTGCACACTGTACATTTAATATTTTAATGTGTTAACTCTGAGTTTTAGTCCCTGAGATTATGGTTCTTTAAGTTCTGTGCAGCTAGTGATTTGACAGAGATTTCCTTGAGTACCAAAAGCTAACAAAAACAAATAAGCCAATGCATAAAACACCATTCACAGTCTTTGCAAATTGTTTCAGTGTTAGCTGGTGCTCTCTTTCAGAGTTTAGTCCTCCTATCAAGAAGATAAACCCAAAGAGAAAGTGAAGTGCAAGGTTCACTCAGATCTTTTCTGAGCCTCTGTCTTGTCCTGGGCTTGTACTACTAGTGGCTTTAGGAATTTCCCATTTACAGGATTCCGAGTGTTCTTTCTACTCCCTATGACATATACTTCACCCCCTTCTGGGTGCTGTATTGTATTTCTTAAAGCCAGTAATCCTTTGCCCCAGTCTACTTTTTTTTCCCAAGGGATCTCAAATATATGCTTATTTATGTTCACACTCATTTGCACATGCGCACTCAACACCTTCCAAGTCCATTAATTTCACTCAGAGGTACCTTAGTGGGCTTCCTACACATGCTTATTGTATAGACTCAAATTATGCCATCAAATGATTGATGCTAACTTATCATAACTCTTATCATAGCATTATAATGAAAAAATGCAAGAAAAACTGAACAAAATCTTTCCGAGACAATACAAACTGTTTTTAAGAGAGAGCTCCTATAGCAATTTATGCTATAGTGAGAGATTTTAAAATGAGATTTATATATAACTGAATATCAGTTTAGGAACATGAATTGTTCCTTTATTTTTTATGTTAATTTTGAACATCATGTGAATTATTCACAGTCCTTAAGTTGCATACAATTATCATCAGTTTCTGCAAGACCTTATTTTGCTGTATGTTTATTTTCTTTCTTCTGCATATCCCAAGACTATTGCTATTTCCTTCCCATTCTGAGAGCACAAAAGCTAGTATTTAAAAAAAAAATTTTTATTAGAGAAGTCATGGGTTTACAGAACAATCATGTGTAAAATACAGGAGTCCCATACACCTCCCCACCACCAACACTTGCATTGGTGAGGAAAATTGGTTACAATTGATGATAGCACTTTTGCCTAGTCCACTTTGAATTTTTAATTGCTTCTTACACTGCTTTAGATGTCTACAAGCTGCTTCTGCCTGTAGGGCAAATTTTGGGAGGGTGAGCTAGAGATGAGTTTCCTGGTTCAGTCTTTTAGGCTGCCACCCAATAGTTTGGCACTGACATTCTGTCACCCCAGTATGCCAGTATGCTGTCACCCTCCAGAACAGAGCCAGGGACCCACAATGGGGGCACAGCCTGCTCTCCACCATGCTGGGGAGGGGCTGGAGGAGGAGCCAGCAAGGGCTCCAGGATCTGTCATTTTTAAAGCTGTGTTTTTTTGAGTGGGAACTCACTCAGTACTGCAACCCTTTAACTTTTCCAGATTTTTGAGGAAATGGCTCTGCTGGTTTTGCTAGTTGTTCAAAGTTTCTGTGGGGAAATTGCACCCTGAGGTGTCTTTCGCCACTATCTTTGTTGACCCAAAGTCTCCATATTGTGTTGTTTACATTAAAAAGTTAATCGTAAGGTTAGTCTTTGTGATTTACAACATGTAGGTTTTGGGGTTCTAAGATTTAGTGATGCAGAAAGTGGGGCCTTCTAGTCCACTCTGTTCTCTCAACTCTTTTCAACTTCTCCAAGCTTTCAGCAATCTGCTTGTGGGAGTGTGGAGGGAGCAAGGTTTGATGAAATCAGTGGTCCCAGTTGTGGATGCAGGCTCTCTGGAGACATAGAGCTGTTGCCAATAGTCCAAGAATGCACTGGCTTGCCAAGGATAGTCTGGAATGGATGTAAATATTCCACCAATCCAGATGTTCTGCCACACTTCTATGGTTCAAATGATTGTGGATATTTTTGTGTGATTATTCATGTGTAAATTTCATTGAAAGTTTGATGATTAATTGTAACTATTGTCATATATATTTTAGTTATGTAAATTTATATATATAATAGTTATACATATTTTACTTAGTTATTTTTAGTGGTAGTAAAAATATAACCACCACCATTCAAATCCATAATTTTTTTTCAGCAAAATTTGGAATAAAAAGGAGCTTTGCTCCTCAGAATGATTAGGAACCTTTGAAACTGATCTAAGGAATGAAATAACCTGGATTCTTTTCTTGCATTATCCTGACATCTGCTGGTCATGAGCTAGAAAATACTTCAACTTTGAAAACTGCTTCTTTTTAGCTTCCTCAAGGGCATTTCTTGCATCAGTACCAGTATTCCTCCAAATACTGTCTTTGTCTGCCCTTTGCTGATTTAAAATTTAGATTAAAATTATTTATTTTATTGACTGTCACACATGGGGAAAACACCTTTTGTGCAAAGAAGGCTTCAGACTTCACTCTTAGCTTTTCTCAATGAAGGAGATCCTACTGAAAACCTAAGCTTTGTCCTGCTGTAAGACTAATCTCTTTGCCCCCAAGAAGAAACAAAAGGACACAGATGACTTTTGGCCTGCTCGCAAAGCAACATCTTTCCCCCACCCTGTACATCTTACGGGCTCTGGTTGCTCTGGGTTCCCATACTGCTTTTGCATCAGAGCTCATGAGCTTTGGAAAAGGCAAGAAAGTCGCAAAGGAATTAAATTCGCATTTTAAATCCTGAGACCAAATGTCAAGCCAGGCTTCCCTTACTGTTAACTGAAAGCAGACTACTTTTCATCTTAGATGATGTATTAATTAACTAATCAATTCATTACTTTACTTACCCTCTCCCTCTGGGAAGAAGTTTCTGTTTGGCAGGGTTTTTTCCTGTGTGAGTTAGGATAGGGGGAAGGGGATTATCTTACTTAAACCTCTGGAGATTTATGCAGAGGAGATGTGCCTGATTCCTGTTTGTGAGAGGTCCTGGCCCAGAAACGAACATCATAATCCTGGGTTTTCCTGGCAACTGAAAGGGAATTTGATGTTGAGTCCTACTCAGGCTTGGAACCTCAGATGGGATGTGCTGCCCAACTCAATGGTTTCCATTCACAGAAGATATTTGCCAGTGAAGAATAGGAGGAAAGGTCTTTGGGGTACTTTCTGAAGGTCAGGGTTGACTAGCTCAGAATTAAAATGAAGTTTACAGGAGTTAGCTCTAAAATGAGGTTTGCAGTATAATAGAGAGCAGTAGGAGCAGAGAGAGAAAGAAAACAAATGAACCACTGGGACAGAGAAGAAGGAAGATTTCATGAATTACCCAGAAATGTTACCCACACCGCTAGGCTCCTTTTAGTGTGGCATAAAAAAGAATATTCTTCATCTGCAGTGGGCTTAAATGCAATTGCAAGTTTAAGTGCAAGAAAGCTCCTTGAAAAGGCCAGTGTTGGGAGATGGGTAAATGTATCTTCTGGCTTCTGGGTCTGAGGCAGTGACTAGGGCTTGAGGGACGGGGTTCTGGCCTCAAATGGTTGCTAACTAGCTGAGCCATCCTAGGCAATCGTCTCACTACTCTGAGCCTCCTTTCCACCTCCGAAAATAACAATATTGATAAATAATGCATAAACTGTTACAAAGTTAATAAAATCTTGCAGTAAATTTTATCTTTTAATGTAAGTCCTGCATAACTCTTGTTAAGACTTTCTGGATCTTTATTTTAGCTACAAGATTGCTTTGTCTGTCAAACATTTGCACAGGTTATTGCAGATAAATAGGAATCCTATTGTTTTGGATATTTATTTTGTATCTAACTAAGTTCTCTTATGAGTTCTAACAGTTTTCCCCTTGTTGTTACTATATCGGCTACATCTATCATCTACATGTGATGATTGTTTTGAGTCCTCTTTTCTCATTTTTCCTTTGTGAAATGAAAATATGCAGAGAACATAGATAAAATACCTATGGTCTCCATCAAAGCACCTACCTTTATGATATCACAAACTATTCTATATTGCTACAGATTTTAAAATAAATTAAATGTCACTTACAATTCCTGCTTCTATTCTTTCCTGGGACTAATTGATTATCATTATTGTGAATTTGATTTTTTTACATTTTCATGCATATTTTTGTATTTTCCCATATATTTACATAGTTGTAAACTTGATATAGTATTGTTTTTCATGTTTTAAATTTTAGATATTGTACTGTATTATATATATAATTGTGTAAACTTATGAATTCTGCAACTTGTGCATTGTATAAAATTATTATTTTAACAATTCTCTGTTTTGGTCAACGTAATTCAGTTTTATTCATTTTAATTCCACTATATGAATATTTCATAATATATTCATCTCTCCCCCTTTTGGTAGACATTTAAGTAGTTTACTTTTTTTGCTGATACAAATAATGCTGCAGTAATCATTCTGATAAGAGAATTTTTCTAGTGAATATACTTTGAAGTAGAATTGCTGGTGGAAGGGTATGAACACTTTCAACTTCAATATGCTTTGCCAAATTGCTTTCCAAAGGAGTTGCACTAATTTGCCTTCCCTCCAGCAGTACATGAGTGCTCCTACTTCTTTTCATCTTGGCATCTTGGTATTGTGAGCCCAATGAGTGTGAAATGGAATCTCACTGTGGTTTAACTTGCTTTTACCTGGTTCCAGTGAGATCTGTAACTTTCCATTTATTTATTGTTTATTCAGGTCTCCTCTTCTGTCAGTTACCTGTTCATATACTTTGTTCATTTTGTTTATTGGATTGTTTTTCATTTTCATATTGATTTGCAGAAATTCTTTATGAATTCTGGATATCAAGCAATTGTCAGTTATGTGTTTGCAAATTTTCTGTCTGTAGTTTGTTTTATCCCTTTGCTTCTGGAGTCTGTCTTAGTTTCCTGGGGCTGTCATATAAAAATACCACAAACTGAGTGGCTCAAAATGACAGAAATTTATTGTTGCACACTTCTGGAGGTTATAAGTCAGAAGGCAAGTTGTCAGTAGGGCAATGCTCTGTCTGACACATGTAGGGGAGAATCCCTCCTTGCCTCCTCTAGCTTCCGGCATTTGCTGGCAGCCCTTGGTGTTCTTGGCTTGTAGATGCACTTGCCTCTGTCATCATATTATCTTCTCCCCAAAGCCTATCTGTGTTTTCTCTCCTCCTCTTATAAGGACCCCAGTCATACTGGATCTGGGCCCACCCTACTCCAGTGTGACCTCATTTCAACTTGCCTTATTCCACCTGGAATGACCCTATTTTCAATAAGGTTGCTTTCTGAGGTACTGGGGGATAGGATTTCCACAAAGCTTTTTGGAGGGGCAAAACAATTTAACCCATTAATAGAGTCTTATGCAGGTATTTCATATTTTAATGCCCTCAACTTTCTCTTTAAGGTTTGTGCCTTTTGGCTCCTATTTAAGAAATCCTCCAAGAAAGAAGCTTATAAAGTTATTTTCCTATTTGTCCCCCTAAGTTTTAAAGTTGGTTTTTCATGCTTACGTCCTTAAGTTATCTGGATGTGGTCTTTGTGTATTTGAGGGGAATTATTTTGATTTCTCCCATATTAATAGATAGTTATCTCAACAACATTTATTGTATTTTCCATCTTTCCCCCATTTATTTATAGTAACTTATCATATACCAAGTTTCCATACATGCATTGGTCTGTTTCTGATCTCTCTATTATGTTCCATTGGTCCATTTGTCCTCCCTTCACAAAAGCTACACTGTCTTAATTACCATAGCTTTACGATTCAGTCACATTTCCAGAATTAAGTTCCCCTCCCTTGTTCTTAAAATTTTTCTTCACTGCTTTTGGCTCTGTGATCTTCCATGTAAATTTTAGGATCCGGTTCTAAAATTTTATTAAAAGTAAAAGGATAGAAAAAGTTACCCTATGCAAACACTGTTCAGAAGAAAGCTGAAGTGGCTATATTGTATAAGGTGAAGTAAACTTGGAACAAAGAATATTACCAGGGGCTAAGAGGGACATTTAATAATTATTTTGAATTTCCATTAATAGTTACTCTATTTCACAAATTATTTAGAAATGCATTGGAAGTATCAAAGTGCTGTTATTTGTTGGTTATCTTTATTTATTTGAATTATGATCAGATCTTAATACTTAAAAATATGTAGGCACTTCTTGTTTTGTAGCTATATTGTTGGTGCATACATTTTTATAATTATGTTGGTGAATTGACTTCCTTATTATATTTCTTCATATGGCTTTGAGCTACTGTCTAGTGTCCTTTCCTTTCAACCCAAAGAACTATGTTGAAAAACAGGTCTAGTGGTGATGAACTCCCTCAGCTTCTGTTTATCTGGGAATATCTTAACATTTCCCTCATTTTTGAAGGATAGTTTTGCCAGATATAAAATCTTGGCTAGCAGTTTTTTTTTCTTTTAGCACTTTAATATGTTGTCTGATTGCCATCTTGCCTCTATCTTTTCTGATGAGAAATTGGCACTTATTTATTTATTTATGTATTTATGTATTTATTTATTTATTTTTAGGATATGAGAGAGTCACTTTCTTGCTGCTTTGAAGTCCTCTCTTTGTCTTTGGCCTTTGGCCATTTAATTATGTGGCTGGGTGTGGGTATCTTGGAGTGTATCATATTTAGAGTTTGTTGGGATTCTTGGATATGTATTTTCATGTCTTTCATCATATTTGGGAAGTTTTCAGCATTATTTCTTCAAATATTCTTTCTGATCCTTTTTATTTCTCTTCTCTTTCTGGGACTCCCATATGTATCTGTGATATGCTTCATGTTGTCCCAGCGGTAACTTAGGTGCTGCCCCATCTTTTTTCTTTCTGCTTTTCAAACTAAATAATTTCAATTATCTTGTCTTCAAGTTTGCTGATTCTTTCAAATGTGTTGTTGAACCCCTCTAGTATATTTTTTATTTCTGTTACTGTGTTTTCATCTGCAGAATTTGTTTGTTCCTTTTTAATTTACAATCTCTCCTTTTATTCATGCATTGTCTTCCTGATTTCCTTTAGTTCTATGTCCATGTTTTTCTTTAGCTCATTGAACTTATTTAGGAGAGTGGACTTAACCTCTTTGATTAGTTGTTTCAATGTCTGGACTTTCTCTGTTGTCTGATTTTGTTCCTTTGAATGAGCCATCTCTTCCTGTTTCTTTGTATGCCTTGTGATCTTTGTGTGTTTTGTAGTTTTTGGTTGAAAGATGGGTATCGCACATATGACAGTAGAAACAGAGATAAATGGTATGTTTGGAAATGAGCACACCTCCTCTTTTATTAGGCTTTTAGAGTGTGTTGGCGTGTTGAGTCAATCTAGTCAGTATTTGAGCTGGGTTTGGATTTCATTGTTGTTATTATTATCTTAGAATTTGTTGGGAATTCATTTTTAATGGAGGTATAATTTGCATACAGTAAAATCCACCTTTTTGAATGTGCAAGTTCCTTGATAAATGCATACAGTTATGTAATTACCATGACAATCAAGATACAGAATATTATCCTTCAAATTTACTGGTGCTACTTTGTGGTCAGCCTTCCTCCCACCCCAGTCCCTGGCAACCATTGATCTGCTTTCTGTCATATAAATGGAATCATACAATGTGTGGCCTTTCAAGTCTGGCTGCTTTCATTTAGCATAATGCATTTGCTGTTTATCCATGTTGTTACATGTTTATCAGTTTGTTTAGTTTTGTTGCTGAGTAGTATTCCATAATATGAAAATATAAATACATTTTGTTTATGCATTTACCACTGGAAGGAATTTAGGGTTGTTTCCATGTTTTGGCAGGGTTAAATTTGCATTTTTATTTAGGTTGCTTATACCTATATTTATAGGTGGATTTGTTCTACTTTTTTTCTCTTGCCACTTTAATAGTGACTTCTTATCTTTATTATTTCCATTTTTCTTTTAAGTTACGTTTTTAAAATTCTGCTTTAGTTATTATTTCTAAAGGCTGTAAATGTGCTAGGATCTTTATAAAGAAAACAAGATGAGATGCTGTGATTTCTATACTTGGGTAGCCTTGGGTGTAAGAGAAGCGGGCAAGACGAAGGTGGAGTTACTTCAGATTTACTGAGGCAGAAGAATGTATGTACTTAAAGAGACTATTTGGTTGGCATTGGCACCAGGATTTACCATAGTAAACATTTCCTGATTCTCCATGAAATAATATTTCAGTGATTTGAGGAAGTAAGATGGCCATATCCTAAGTCTACTCTTTTATTTCTCCCTCAGAGTTATGTAGAGTAAAGGTACTAGTTCTTTATAGAACCATATACTAGAGCCAGAAAAGCCATTCCCCAACACCTCTATTTTATCTATTTTTAAATGCAGGCCTAGAGAGTGGAAGGGATTCTCCTGAAGTCTCCTGGCAGTTAATCTCTGCAGTTTGGACTCCAGTCTTCATTTTATGGAGAGTGAGTTCAGAAGTAGAGTAAAGGGCCTGAGCCCTACATGTGGGGAACATAAGCAGTTATATCAAGCATTCAGGCAATACTTTCTGTTTCCTCTATTTTTAAGGCAATTTAGGCCCAAGCACAATTTCTCTGAAGTCAACAATCCTATGATAGTGCTGTGCTTTACCTTGGGTTAGGACCTGACTTGAGATGATTTATGAGAGAATAGGGTTCCATTTCTTTTCTGAAGAACTCTTTTATTTTATTGTCCTTGGAGGGCTTATGGTAGGTAGTAGGGTGTGGGAGGAGACTTTGAGAAACCATGCTCTTTATTTATTTTTTGAGATATAATTCATGTAAAAGAGAATTCTCTACCTTTTTTATTAAGACAGTGGGGTTGTATAACATGTCTCCATGACTTTGCACAAGCTCTTTCCTCCGCCTGGAATCACACTCTCTCCACTTCTTTGCTTGGATAGATTTTACTTTTCCTTCATAATAAGTCATCTTATGTGTCACCTTTTCAGGAAGGTGACCCTCCACCCTCTCTTCTTTACTGAACTGGGTCAAGTGCCCCTTTTAAAGTGAATTTATAGCATACTTCTATCTCGGTAATTATCACACTAATTTTTTTTAAGTTTCTTTTCTGTTTTTGTTTTCTTCTTTTTTCTTTTTTTATCCTAAATTTTAATGATCAGTTTTCTTGTCTATCTCTTATTTGACTGAGTTTCTTGAAGGTAGTGCCAAGTCTAAAACATCCATGATGCCTAAATAAATGTGACTTTTGGCATAGTTTATATCACTTGGTGGACTGAGCCTTGGGATCAATAGTAATCACAATAAATTATTTGTAATAATAATTTTGTTATAGATCCCAGATCACAAAGGCTTCTGTTTTCTTAAGTGAAAAGTATCATGAGATACTTTTGCTGACTTTTCTTTCAGTCTTTGAATCTCCTGAATGAGAATCTTGAACCAGTTCGGTATATAAATTAGAGACTGGAGGAGATGATTTATGTAAAGACTCATAAAATATGCCTTGGCCCTTTCTCCTTTTGTCTTTCCCCTTATAATTCTGGCTTTTTATAACTCGTTTGGAGATTCATTTTAAGGTCTGCCTGCATCAGACACACTTATGATTTATGGCTCTACTTTCTCACCCACCCTTGGCAGAACATTAAAATATCACCGAAGGCCACATCACCAGCCTATTACTATATTAAAGAGAAGGATATATTAAGAAAGCAAAGACCAGAGACAGTTTCCAGGAATAACTTCCCTGAGTAAACACATCTAGCATACAAATTACAATAATTTTGAAATCAGAGGCATCCTCCTGTAACAAAAGGCTCACTGATTAGTTTTTCAATGGAAACATGAAGAATTCAGTGATAGTTTTTGGAGTTTCCTGTTTAAGAGTCTGGCAAATTTGACCTTAAGACCAATTACTCAAAATAATTTGTTTTTCTAAACCAATGATTCTCAAATCTTTGTAAATCTTATAATCCCCTGAGACATTTGAATAAGTGCAGAGTCTGGTCTCTGCCTCTGGTGATTATGGTTCATTAGGTCTAAGTTGGAACCTAGGAAACTATGTCCTTAATAATAACTTCCCATTTTATTTTGATGCAGGTAATCTGGCAGTCTCTCTATGAGTAACACTTGCCCAGGCTTGGTACGGGTTAGGGGAGAAGGTCTTTATGCAAAAGCTAATGATAGGCATCTCGGTTAGGGTTCTGAGCAGCCCACAATATGGCATGAGAGGTGAGGGCCATACGTGGTCCTGGAGTGACTTATTTGGTTGCCCTGAAGAGGAACGAAGCCCCTCCACACCCCCATGGTACTGCTATCACCACGATTCCTACTGTATTGTAATTGTCTACTGGCTTGTCAATATTTCCCATTAAACTTGAGGGCAGGGACCATGTCTTTCCTCTCTGTACTCATTGCAATAGAACAATGCTCAATAAGTGTTTGCTGAAGACTGAATATGTGAATGAATGCATGGACAAATGAATGAATGAATGAATGAGCTGGAATTTTTTGACAAATGAAGATTTACCCAAAAGCTTCCAGCCTAAAAGTTTGATCAAGCTTGGTAAATATAACCAAGAATGCTCTTAATGTCTGTGAGTGTATGCTTTTAAAGGTAATGTACTTCCTCATTAAGTTTATATAGGATTTGGAGATGTGGTTGCACCACCGCCCAAATGTGGTTGCACCACCGCCCCCTCCCCACCAATTAACTAGATTTTAAAAAATGAAAAGGTAATATGTATGCTTGGTATAAAGTGAAAACTAAGTTTACCTCATTTCTAACTCTCATTGCCCCTCCCCAGGGCCAAACATTTCTGCCAGTTTCTTGTGTAACTTTCCAGATATATTCTATGCATTTGGAAGCATACCCTTTTTACATAAATGGTCACCTGCTATGAACACTATACTACATCTTGATTTTTTCAATTAACAACATATTTTGGAGATTGTTCTGTATTAGCACGTTGAGATCTATCTTATTTACTGTAATGACTACATAGTATTATATTGTATAGAATCTGTATCTATCTAGATAGATAGTATTTCATTGCTGTTATAAACAATGTTGCAATGAATATTAATGATTGTATTTCTTTGCATGTGAGCAAGGATGTGTGTAGGATACATTCCTAGAGGTGGTATTTCTAGGTCAAAAGGAATGTGCATTTGAAGTTTTGCAAAATTACCCTCCAAAATTATTCTACCAATAGTGTATATAAAAATGTCTATTTCCCAACATCATTGTTGGGGAGACTTTTAAAAATGAAATTTTTTAGGCGGTCTTCAACTTCGTTGCTTCAAACTTCCAGGACCAGCTCAAAAATGTGCACATTTTTAATGCATCCCATAAAGCAAGATGTTTTTAATATTTTCATATTGCACTGTTTCACATTTCTATCATTCTGATGCAGAAAGTCCATGGACTGCATTTGAGAACCACAAGGCTGATGCATAATACCTGTGTATACTTAGACTAAATCCTGGCTTCCACAGTCCTGAAGCCCTTCCCCAATGATAAACAGCTAAGAAATGGGGAAATAGTTGGGTTGAAAATCATGTCCCAGCACCTTTGGGATTGCAGTTCACCTCCCTCTTTCTTCATTTTCCGTTTTGGTCTCAAGTCTCCTTTTTCCATGAATGAATCACTCAGGGGCTAATGTGTTTTCCACAGGTTCACGAAGATGTACTTTAAACATGTACTCTTTGAGGACACATTCTTTGATGAGTGCTATTTTGAAGATGTGACATCTACTGATACCTATTTCAAAAATTGCACCATTGAATCAACCATCTTTTATAACACAGGTAAGAACATGGACAGACTGGAGCTGGGTCGATTTGTAACAAGGGTTTACTAGTCTTGTGTAAGAACCAAAATGCTGAGTCATGAGCTTTAGGACTAGGTAAGTGTTCATAGATACTACTACCAAGCTCTAGGATGGAGAAATACATTCCAGCTCCAGATGTGACTCAGATTAGTTGCACAGTTTTTACCAAGACATTTGATTTATCTGTGTCTCAGTTTCATAACATGTAAAAAGGAAAACAATTCTGAGCAAATGTTCTGACTTGAATGATTCTTATGCCACACTCTTTGGTAGGAATAAAGTATGGCACTTATAAAAAACTACATTCTAGGAAGGTTGCATTTTATGCATGGAGTGCATTCTTGAAGACCTTGAATGAATTGAAACTTGCACGTTTTAAGTTTTGTGTTCCCCTAGTAATAAACAAAAAGGGAAAATCATGCCATTTCAAATTTCCATAATTCAAAATTCACACAAATTCCACCACCCCTTGTGACTTTTACTTTTCTTACCATAAATTAATAACATAGTAAGTGGAATTGATGCATAAGGAAACTAACAGGGCTTTGCCTACATTGTCTCAAGTGAGAAGTGCATTGTTATTATTGACATCTTAGAAAGAAGGAAACCAAGGCTTAAGCAATTTGCCCAAGGCCACAGCTGACAAGTGGAGAAGCTTGGATTCATTCCTTAAGTGTTTGACTCTGAAGACTGTGACATTTCCACTAAAGTGCTTGCATTATGTCCAGATCTGTGCTTTCTCCCTAGCACTGGCACCAAGGGATACTTTATGCAAGTTCATCTTTTTCCTTGATGATGTCAGCCTCAAAAGGTTCAATATCTGGTCTCCAAATAGCCCTCAGTCTCTTAATAATCCATTAGAGGATTTATCTTCCTGAATTTCTTTTTAGCCTGGACTTAAAATAATAATAATGAGTTCCATAAATTTTCTATTTGTCACTAAAAAACTGATATTGCACTTCATTTTCCTCTTCCAAGATTTAATGGTGCCTCTTCATTTGCATAATCTTTACATGGGGATTTTTGCAAAACACTTGTCATCATGAAATGTTAGCGCTGGGAGAAGCAATAGAGAAATAGAGATAATCAGATCCAATCTGCAAATTTTAACAGGTGGAGGCTCAGGATGTCATAGAGGATCAGTGGCAGAGGCAGCTCTCCAAACCCAGGTTTCCTCTCACCTATTTAGCACTCTTCCTTCTAGAACAGCCAGTCTTAGAAGGCATTAGAAGCCATGGGAACCAGATCCAAAACAAATGATTTTTACTTTAAGAATGTCAGATTCCTGTCTGGACTGCAGCATGGGTTCTAGAGTGGCCAGCTAATTCTGGACTCAACTCTTGCCTTCTGCTCCAAGGGTGGCCTTGGAGGAGTAGCTCAGTCTCTGCGGCCCTCGGGGTCAGCCTCACTGGTACAAACAGGGCTGTTATCAAACTTGAGAGATGATGCATTTACAAGTAATGTTAGTTCTGTTCCCCTTTATCTTCAGGAACAGTTCATTATGGTTCTAGAACTTTCTCTTTTCATCCATAGCTGGCCACGAGTTACCTTGATTTTGATTGCCAGAAGCTGGCATGGCCTTCCCATGGGAGGGGGCCTGATTCCATCCCTGCCTGTGCTTCTCCCCTCCCAATCCGCCCTCCACTCCACACGAACCAAGGGTTTCCTTTTCTCCTCAGACCTCTATGAGCATAAGTTCATCAATTGCCGGTTTATCAACACCACCTTTCTGGAGCAGAAGGAGGGCTGCCACATGGACTTTGAGCAAGACAATGACTTCCTGATTTACCTCGTCAGCTTCCTGGGCAGCCTTTCGGTCTTGCCTGGGAACATCATTTCTGCCCTGCTCATGGATAGAATCGGAAGGCTCAAGATGATCGGTGAGTTGTTAGGAGTTGGCACATCTGCACTCCACTGGGGTAAGAGAGTGGCTTTCAAATGTATTGAAGTGGTGGGATTTTTAATTTTTATTTTTTTTAATTAGAGAAGTTGTAGGTTTACGGAAAAATTATGTAAAAAAATACAGCATTCACATATACCCACCCCACCCCCCATTATTAACACTTTGCATTAGTGTGGTACCTTTGTTACAACTGATGAAAGAATATTATAATTATACTATTAATTTGTAGTCCATAGTTTACATTAAGGTGTATTTTTCCCCACATGCCATCCTATTATTAATACCTTGCATTCATGTGATACATTTGTTATAATTCATGAAAGAACATTTTTATAATTGTACTATTAAGTGTAATCCATCATTTACAGTAGGGCTCACTGTGATGTACAGTCCTATGTTTTATCTTTTATTTATTCTAGTAACATATATTTGACCTAAAAATTCCCCTTTTAAGCACACACACACACACACACATATATATATATAATTCAGTGCTGTTCATTACAATATTGTGCTACCATCACTACCATCCATTTCCAAATCTTTACAATCAATGTAAGTAGAAATTTTGTAAAAATTAAGCATTAACTCCCCATTCCCCATTCCCAACCCAGCCCCTGATAACCTCTCTTCCAGATTTAACTCTATGAGTTTGCTTATTCTAATTATTTCATACCAGTGATATCATACAATATTTCTCCTTTTGTGTCTGGCTTATTTCACTCAACATGATGTCTTCAAGGTTCATTCATATTGTCTCATATATCAGAACTTCATTCCTTTTTAATGCTGAATAATAGTCCATTGTATGTATATATCACATTTTGTTTATCCATTCATCACTTGATGGACACTTGGTCTGCTAGTGGAATTTGATTTTTCTGAAATAAATTCTGCATAGGAAATGAAAATTGGATCTGTTCTTGCTGAGCTTGGGGTCGTGGAGTCCATTATCTTGGATCCTGGCAGTAGAGCCAAGGAGGCTGTCTAAGAGCCCGGTGGTCCATGGAAATAGTCTGTGAACTCTGGTCCAGGGAAGGGACTCATTCATTTCATGACTAAGCAACTCTGTGACAGTCAGTTGTTCTATTAAAACTTCAGTGTCTCATAAGTTTGTTATCAGAAAATCATATAAAATACTCTTAAATGTTAGTTTGAAGGGTTTAAAGGAATCTTGCTACTTATTTTAATAGTAGAAACCACAAATAGTAATAATGCAATAATACAATAACAACAATAGTAATAACACAATGACACAATAGTAATAGCACAATATAATGATTTCCACAATTGTAATGAAAAGAGTTTGGGTTTTGGAGTTGAGCAGACCTGTGTTGGAATCCTGACACCTAAAGGCTGTTTGGCTTTGAATAGGTTATTTTACTTTTCTGGGCCTCAGTTTTCTTATCTATGAGATGAGGCTACCCATCTCAAATTAGCCAGGTTTCATGAGGATTGAACATAATGTATACAAAGCACCTTGCAGTGCTTGATGCAGGGTCTCCAAAATGGTAGCTGTATCCATGCATTTTGGGCCTCAACCCACTGATTTGCAGAAGTTTATAACAGAAACACATGCCATGTGTGGTAAACAAGAAGCAAAATGTATACCTGTGGGACCAGGGAAAAATGTGTATTGGAATATGAGTCAAGGCCAGGGCTGGAGTCAGACAACACATTAATAAATATACCATTGAGTATTTGCCCTAGGGATATAGTTGATCAGTAAAATTAATACCAAGCTTCCTAACAGCAAAGCTTAAAGGGAAACAAAATAAATCATGTAGTCATTTTGTCAGAGATGAGAAAATTGATTAGGTCTTCACTGGAAGGAAATCTTTTCCTGGTGTTTGGCTCATTTTGAATATTATTGTGATAAATAGTAGCATTAATAGTCAGAATTGTTGAGCACAGGAAATGTCTGTGATTTTGGCTTTTTCATCTTATGCTGAGTGTGGCATCATTCTCTGTTAGAGGCAGAAGGGCATGAGGGAAGAGACGGTGTCTTACTAATTCCTGAAACCCCATGCCTAGCATGCTGCCTGCCTGAGGGTTGACACTTAGAATGCTGCTGAACTGACCAGGCCATTTCACATGGGCACTTTCCTAGATTAGCTGGACACTCCAGTGGAGGACGGCATCCTGGAAGACAACTAACTGTGCCTGGGAGTCAGGTCGCCATCTCTGCCAAAGTTAGCTCTATGAGCTGATGCAAGTTCCTTTATTTCTCTGAGCTCCTGCTTCATAATTGTAAAAGTAACAACTCTGCATGCTCAAATGAGATAAGAGGTGTCAGAATAAATGTAAGACACCCCTTTTTTTTTGGTCACCAGCCCTTGAGGCCCAGGGTCTAGCAGTGAATAATCCAATCAGATCCTGGGGTCGCTGGGAATGTTCTTGGGAAGGCAGAGTCTACAGGTGGAGGGGTGGCTGCATGTGGAAATGAGAGTGGCTCGCTGCCCATGGCTGGCCGCACACCCCACAACGGTAGTGGAGGCAAAGGTCAGGCTGTGCACAGATGGCAGGCAGGGTGAGCAGAGAGTGTTCAGCTTTGTCTTCCCCACTGAAGCCCTTCTTGTCAAGGGCTTCCCAGATCAAAGTGCATCCCAGATCAAAACTGATTTCTAAAATACTAAATAAAGGGATCATCCCCCAAATTAGAAATCTAGAACTAATATGTAAAAATTCTTCATATTCTAGTCTTTTATTAATGTCTGCATTTTATTTTTGAGCTGGATTGCAAGCTCCTTAAGTGCTCAGACAGTGTCTTCATTGCCTCTCTAGCCCCAGTCTTTGGTAAAAGGCATGGCATCCAGTGGGTCAACTATGATTTCCTCAGTGCACAGTCAGTAATAGGTGCTCACTAAATATTCCATATTGTCCCCACAAGGTGAGGGTGACCTGCTTTGAAATAGCCCTATCCATGTGCTCCAGACAAACCTACCTACAGAATCTGCTGGAGCATCATTTTTCCTGTTTACTCTGCTGTGCTTTTTTTCTGGGTAGAAGTGTTTTTTGGTTAACAGTAGAGTAGATGTTTTCCTGATGAGGCTGTTATTGACTCTATCCATTTAATGAACATTTATTTATGCAGCACTGATTCTCTGCCAGGCTTTGCAGCAGGCATCAGGGATAACACAGTAATTGAGACAGACAGTACCCCTGTACATAAGGAGCAAATGGTCTGCTGGGAGAGGCAGACATAAAGTAGAAATTTCATTCAACAAACATTTATGAAGTCCTTATTATAGGCCAGCCTTTGTTCCAAGCACTTTATAAATATCAACACATATAACCCTGACAACAACCCTATGAAGTAGGTACTATTTTTGTGTAAGCGACACAAGAACGGGGGCTTTTGACCAGTACTGATGCGTCTCAAGCACCTAGAAGAGCCTCTGGCACATAATAGATCCTCAGAACACACCATCCTCTGTCCCAACACTGTCACACAGTGGCAATTTCAAAATCCTCACGGAGGCTGGCTCAGGTGACCTGGCCCACTGCAGGGGCCCTGGTCCCACGGCCTGGGCGCCACATGGGGGTTGAGCTGAGGCTCTCTCTGCATGCAGGTGGGACACGTTACCTCCCGTGAGGATGGGACATGGGGCGGGACCAGTGGGGGAGAGTCTCGTCCAAGAAACAGGCTCCATGCTGCTCTCTGCCCTTGGTCTCCCTCCGTAGGTGGCTCCATGTTAATCTCAGCAGTCTGCTGCTTCTTCCTGTTTTTCGGCAACAGCGAGTCGGCGATGATCGGCTGGCAGTGCCTGTTCTGTGGGACCAGCATCGCGGCCTGGAACGCGCTGGATGTGATCACCGTGGAGCTGTACCCCACCAACCAGAGGTCAGCCCCGCCCCGGGCCCCTCCCAGGGCGTGCTTGGACTTCTGTGGCTTTGTTCTGAGCGCTATGTAAATGTCAACACATATAACCCTAGAAACAATAAAATAATTTGGTAAGGTGGTCAGTAATAAAACTAACTTAATGATATATGGTTTTTTGAATATATGGAAAAAGCTAAAACTAAAATTAAAATCCACTCAATAAATAGTAAACAATCGTAAAATACCTAGGAGTCAAATTCATGAGAAAAATGAAACACTATGTGAAGAAAACTGTAAAGTTTATTGAGAGATATAAAAGAAGTTTTAAATCCATACCCAGAAAGATCTCATTCTTGGGTAAGAAGATTTAATCCTACGAAAATATCAAGTGATCTTCAGTTTTTCTCTAACTTTAATAGAGCCCATTTAAGAGTCAGTGGGATTTTTTTTTTTCTGGGAACTTGAAACAATTATTTTAAATTTATCAGGAAATATTGACATGTGAAAATATCCAGGAAAATTCTGGAAAAAAAAAAAAAAGACTGGAATAGGGTACCAGTCTAAAGCTACTATGTGATATAGTTATAGACAAAAATAAAAAAAGAATGGTGAGTATGGAAATACACTCACACTCTTAATGAACTTGTGGTATTAAAAAAGAAATATTTTACTTCAGTAGGGGAGAGCTAGTGTTGGAAATATTGCCTTTGTATATAGATGGAGTCAAGAAAGATGGATGGTTAATAATTGTTATCGCTGGGAAGTGGGATCAAGGAGCAATAATTAGGATCAGGTTCTGCCATGGGTGTGACAGAAACCCCAAATAACTGCTGCTTCAAGAAAGTAGACACTGTATTTTTCTTTCCCATAAAAAATCTGCAGCAGACAGTCTAGGAGCAAAAGGCCCATTCATGACATTTGTTACGGCAGATTCTCTGGAGCTGCCACTTACACTTAGATTCCTTAGTTCAAACTTCATCACATGGCCACTCTCAGCAGCAAGGGTGTCTGGGAAATGTAGTCTTACATTTGGAGAAATGATATTTAAGGACAACTAGCTACAACAGGGTTGAGGGTATTTTAGGGCATGGCACTTAAACTTTGTGCTTTGCAAAATTCTCCATTCCCTCAGTATTTCGCAATAGCATGCACTATCTGTGTACATTTTAAAAAGAGATATATTTTAAAAGGAAAACAAAGCTTGAGGGAAATATCCCCAAATGTTAATAGTGGCAGTTGCCTTTCAATGGTGAGGTTACATACACATGTCTTGCCCCTGAATCTTAATATTGTCCTGTACTTCCACATTTGACTACAATGAGCATGTGTTACTTCTACAGCAAAGAAAAAAATTCCTCCCCTCGCCTCCCCTCACTGTACCGATCCCACCCTAAAGGAAAAAAAGAGAACCCTGCTCCCCTCATCTACTGGGGTCCAGGTCATGTCTTTCAGAACGACTTACTGTCCTCTTCTTTCACAGGGCAACAGCCTTTGGCATCCTCAATGGATTATGCAAATTTGGGGCCATCCTGGGAAACACCATCTTTGCTTCTTTTGTTGGGATAACCAAAGTGGTCCCCATCCTTCTGGCTGCTTCTTCTCTGGTGGGTGGTGGCCTGATTGCCCTTCGACTGCCTGAGACTCGAGAACAGGTCCTGATGTGAGCAACCCATGGGGGAAGGAAAGGTCTGAAGAACCTGTCCAGGACACCTTAAATGCACCCACACTTCCTGTCTATTGCTGTCTAGAGGACACATTGGATAGCACAGAAGGAGAACTTGATTTTGTGACTCCTAGCTTAGGACCCATTTCCCTGTCAACATGTTTGTAACTCAGGTGACTGATTTGGGGATGCCCTGAGCCACCCTTAGAATCGTGGCGCTGTGTGGTTGGCTTTGGGTCTCCACAGCCCAAGAAGGCACTGGAAAGAAAAATAACACTCTCTAATGTGTGCACACACTAAGCAAGGTGTGTGCATGTCCCCCAGTGAAGGACAAGGACCTCTTTGTATTTCAAAATGATGTTGAAGGTGAGAAACATGCAAGCTCCTCCACAGAGCTCCTCAGAGCCCAATGACCTGACAAACTGACTTGACTGGATGTTGGATTCATCATGTGAACATAGTGGTTGGAGTGTAGGATACATATATTTTTGCATTTGAAAGTATCATCTATCATAGTTTCCCTTTGAAAATCAGCACGTTAGCATTGACGATACTCTGATAAAGAAAACCAAATATTTGAGCAATCTCCATAGAGGCCGACTTTCTCCTCCAAGTGACCTAAGCTTTCCATGATGATTGGATGGTAAATTTTAGAATGATATTTATTCCTGTTTTGCTCTATCAAAGAAACTTAATGGGGTAGGTATTCTGTGAACTAAATTTGCATACAACTATATTTTGGATTTCATTTCTAGAAATGGTAACTGCAAACATGTCCCAGCGTGTTAGCCATATTTTGGGAGGACTTGGTCTTTGAGGTCTCAGGAAACTCGGCGTCATCAAAGGAAATGCAAGCACAACTTCTTATAGCCATTTAATTTGCTGTCGGGAGGAGACATTTAGCAAACTCGTGTTGTACAGTTCATTTAATCCACTTTTTTCCTGTAGGTGGAGTAGTTATTTTTCTCTCGTACACAGATCACTTGTGAAACTCAAGTTCACTGTCTTCAATACTGGCATTTGACTTTGCTACAAAAACAATACAAGCTGTGTGTGGTGGCCGTGAGTGCTCTCTTTGTTGGCGAGAACAAAACACTGTGGACAACGTGGGGGATGGAGGGAGCGGGGGGAGGGGGTAAAGCACAGCCAGAGTTCTTCAATATGTAAAGTCTTTCTATTTGTTCTAAAACACAATCCACATTTGTGATAACTGGTCAGGTCCAATGGGAAAGCTATACTCGGTGTCCCAGGTTCCAGGCTTTTGCAATAGATGCCGTTGGCAGGGGAAGTAGGGAGTCCCATGGATGTCAAATTTGTTTTCCTTCAGTGCTCCAAGAGAACTCTTTCCTGAGAACCCAGCTGGAATATGAACGGGTTTGGGGTGGGATGGAGGGAAGAATTATCTAGGACAGACTGCCCTGGCAAGGGCCAGCAATTGATTGAAATCTTGACTGCATAGAACTGTCTTGCAATGGGAGGGACAGTGGGGTATGAGCTCCTGCCCCTGGAGGTGACCTTGCCGTGGACAGGTGAACCCTGGTCTGCAGTGACTAGTCCTCTGAGTTGATTTGCAGTGCTCTCAATGGCTGTAAAGTGCCATATCTTCCCTACCGGAAATCTCCAGACATTTCAATTAGAATGATCAGGGCTGTGTCGAGTGTTTTCTCTGTTTTGGAGAAACACTTAGGTCCTGTGATAGCTTCGACCACCTCTCTGTTTTTCTCTTGAGTAACAGGTTGGGGGGAAGAGTAAATTTATGAGAACTCTCCACTCTCAATATGAGATCCGTTTTAATGGTTGAAATGTTTACTTTGCTTCCCTAGTCCCCCATTGCTTCATTCACCTTTTCTTTTGTTTCTGTTTTTTCTTGAACAGGGAAGAGAGACACATAAACTCTGATTTATTGATTTGAAACTCTGATTCTTTCTGATTTCCTATATATAAAAATATGTTTATATATCTATATGAAATGCTGTGTAATAATATCTCTCCCAGTGTTTTATAGGAGTTACCTAACATAAATGCTGTGTTGATAATAAGAGGCCTGATGTAATATAATTGTAATATACTTGCCATTTTCTTGTGATAGGATATACATTGACTAGCTTCATAAAAGAGAATTGTGTAAACCTAGGATTACTGTATCTCTTACAGCATTATTCTTCAGTGGGATAATACAATCCAGTGAGTAACTATGACTTAGACAATTTGTAAGTCAGTTAGAGTTTGCATTTCTAGTTAAGATGGATCTTGTAAATCCAAAATTTGATGAAGTTTTGAGTGTTGGGAGTGGCTCCAATAATTTGGGGATTAACCCCATTTGGTTTCCAAGCTCTAACTTCTGCATTATCTTTATGACTCCTTAAACCAACCATCTAAAAAACCAAAGGCAATTCCCATCTCATCCATCATACAGGCCCTTGTAAAGGATGCAGTTGTCCTCTGCAGCCTTCCGCTGTGAAGGATTAACTGGCAATGGTGCCTGGCCACTGCTTAAACGCTATTGCTCCTGCTGAGATAAATGCTTCTTTAAAAATAGTCTCTGTGGCAGGTTCTCGGGCGGGGGGAATGATGTACCGCACTCCTGGCCGTCCAGTTCTTTTTCATTTCATGTTCCACCCTAAGAAACTCCTGATGGCATCCCTGGAGGGTTAAAGGGATAAGGTTCTACTTTGTTGAGCAAATCTGTTCACAGTTCATGATGTATTTTATGATGCTCAGTTGGGGAGTAGTCGCTTTTAATGGTCTCAACTGTATTGTGTCATCTCTGATGCTGAATTTTGATCTTTTGTTTTATTGAAAATGATCAGTGAAAGGAGTGTGCCTATGTGTGACGTTTATAGCACATTAGCCTGAGATCATGTACAAAATAACCCCATTCCCATGCTTCCTTGTACCTTGTGTTAGCTCATTAATAATAATAATAAACAACCTTAAACAAACCTTTAAGAACTGGGGCCAGAGATTATTTTCATACGCTAAGGACTCATCGGTCTTCCTACATTCAGTGAATTAGCTTAGAGGAACTGAAGGAATCATTTCTTTCAACTTTCTTGTTTTGCATATTGGGATGCTAAGAGGTTAAATGATGGGTCCAAGTCCACATGTTGTGCCGGGAGTGGGTTACAAGGCCAAGCATGATGCTCTCTCTACAATCCTGGACTAATTCCTCAGCCACTGATGCCCTAGTACAGACCCTTCGATAGGGTCTTTGGGGAATGGGACATTGTGAAAATACTTCACCACACCTCGAAGCTGCAAGTTGAAAATTCACTTTGTTATTTTACCCAGAGTGGAAGGATGAGTCTAAATATGAAAGTATTCATATTTATTCATCCATTTAGTTATTCAGTCATTCATTCAACAAATCCTTACTGAGCCCCTACTTTGTGCCAGTCTCTGTGCTAAGCCCTGGAATGTGGTGGTGACACAAGGGGTCCTAGTTCCTGCCTTCATGGGGGATAGACACTCTTCCACCTGGGAGTTGATGATCTCCATTCTGGCTGTTTCCACATGGTGATGATTTTTGTAGACACAGATATGTTTGTGGCACTTTTAATTCATTGGGCCTTACAGTAGTACTTTCTGATCCTAAATGTTTTTCCCTACCTATGGATGCACAGAGGGTGATAAAGATGTGGTTAGATGTGAATCTGATCTGCTGGCAGTCAGCAAGACCTTGGCTCAGAAATGTTTCTTCAAAAGGGGGAAATGCTTTAGATAAGAGAAAGGCAGAGCACGATAAATCCCTCCACATAGAACTTATTCAATTTGGGTTTACCTAGTGGCTATCGTGTACCTGGAGCCTTGCTTGGTTGCTACCTCTACATGCTGCCCTCCAGTGCTGTCCAAAAACTCTGTGCTATTGTGGATAGCTCTGTAATGTTTAGGCACAGCCCTAAAAACAATTCGGAAATAAATCACACAGACAGAGCCTTTGCATTGGAGGTGTGCTTAATTTGCAGAGGTCTGGTGGGGGAATTTATATGCATGGCTTTTGTGGCAGCAGTGAGTTTTCTGTAAAGATTAATGATGAAATGAAACAGAGAATAGAGCTACCCACCAAGGTTAAATGGAGAAATAAAAGTTGCTGTAGTCATTGCTAATTACAGAATGAGCAGGGCATTTATTTAGCAGGGACCTCAATACAACTTGCACAGAATTTCAAACCGTGAGCTGGGGGTAAGGTGCCTCTGACATCTCACCTTACAAACACACATTTAGCTCTCTATTCACCTTTGGCTCTGTTGGTTTAAAATATTTTAAAATTTCCAGAACCATAATTGTATTAATTTAGAAAGCAAAGCTTTTTTGGGAGCTGTTCTCCACTAGAGTTAATATGTTTGCCACATTTGATCATTTCGCCAGGTAGGGAGTTTTATTTAATCACAGTTGCTGTCCCTCAGGAGAGAGAGCCATTCAAAAAAGACTTCCTTTCTTCCACTTCTTACATACAGTATAATCTCAGTAATTCAGATTTCTCCAAGTCAGAATTTGTGATAGTTTCAATAGGACTTTTCAGTAGGATTTTCCAGGAAATTTAGACTTTGGACTATATATATCACAAAAGAACTGCTTGAAAATATTTGGGGAAACAACTGGTAAGCAATTGATGAACAAATTAAAATGACGCTTTACTTTAAAATATTTCTCCCCCAAAATTGCAAAGTAAATTCTGTCAACTTAAAAAGTATTTGTAAGTGATAAAATTATACCTTTTTAAAATGTATAAACTAATTTACTGGTATTTGTACCCATGGTTTTAAGAAGGGTAAGTTTCAGAAACCTATATTGTACATATTTTTACAGTGAAAATATCAAGATGTAAACTATAGATTTTCAGTCAGAATATTAGCAGTGTGTTGCTGAAAGGAGTTCTAGTCTTAGGCTTGAGAAAATTCAGGCAGTAAAAGGGTATTATACATGGTCGTGTATCCAGCAGGTTTAGTAGATGATTTTGAAAATTAGCTCAACTTTTAAAAATTGCATTTTGAGGAGACAGATGTCAAAGAAAAAATTTGCACTGGATAATGTGAAACAGTTAAGGATGACTTTATTCAAAGCCATAGGCAACAGAGAGAGAGAAGAGAGAGACCAGAAGGCTATTGTGATAGAGAGGGAGGGAGACCAGGAGGCTGTCACAATAGGGAGAGAGAGAGAGCCCAGCTTCCCTGGAGCAGAGGGCAGGAGAGTTCTTTAGGACTGAAAGGAGCTAATGGAAGAGTACTGGAGGGTGTGTCATTAGGCGGTGTTATCTCCTGAGTTCACTGCCCGTGCCAGGGAGAACACGTTCTGTCTGGGTTCTGTAAGGGTCAGGGTGTGAGAGGTTAGGGACTTAGAGTCAGGAAGAAGTCTGTCCAAAGTTTAGTCACTCTAAGTTAAGGCAATTTTGTATAGTAATACAATGGGTGGGGGATTTCTTAACCTGTACTGTTTTCCAGGATCACCAGGGTTCAGGTAAAATTCAGCGTTGTCAACGAGAAAAGCTGTATACATGTATGTCATATAAAAATAGAAAAGAAACCCTATAGTATATGGATGTGGAAACTATTCTATTTAATATACATGCCATGAATTAATTTTCATTCAGGCTATTTTCACAGAAGGGATAAATCTAAAAGATATTTAGTTAGTAAAATTTTAATATTATTTAAAATATAAAAGTTTGAAATATTTACCAAGTAATTAAACACAGATGTGCCAATTTTGCTACATTTTAAGTGGGTTAAGCATGACAATGCCTGATCTGTGTACTTCAGGTTTCAAGGACGGAGGAAATATTTAAGGTCGTTTTTCTGCATGTGATTTGGTCCCAGCCCTAACAGAGTAAATGAGTGCCTATCTTGGTTATTACTCCTCTGTTCTTGATGTGATGGTTAAGTAGATAAAACAGACTGAGGTATTAGGAAGGACTTTTCCTAAAGCTTGATGGTCCATCTTCCCATAGTGATTCATGCTAATGAATCTTTGATTTTTTTCATCTTCTATTCTGCAGTAGGAATGTAGACTCGGAAAGCCCAAGCTAAACCTTTGGGCTTCCATGAGCAAGGCTGGGAGATTAAGAGGGTTCATTCTTTCTGGTCAAGAGGCAGAAATAGAAACATGCCGTCTTTGGGAAGAGGTGAAAACTATCCAGAGAAAGGTGACTATTCCTGGTCTTCTGCAAATATTTGGCCAGTGGTTGTGCTACATTCTTACAGCAACTGCTGCAAAAGTGGCTGCCTCAGTCCTTTGACCAGATGGGACACTTCTTCTAGCTTTTCAAATGTGAGCTGTTGAGTAGTTACGTCTGCAAAGGCAATGTGCTCCTGGAATGATGGCATTACAAACAAGGTTGGTATAGACAGTCTCTCCAGGTAGCTGTTTGTGGTCTGTGAAGTATTCTAAGTTCTGTAAAGAATACTTTGTAGGTATAGAAGGCATTTGTAATAATATTGCTGTTGATGAAATGTGCTTGCACACACAGCTGGGGGAAGAAGATGTTTCTTTGGAAGCCTGCCATCTTTCTATAAAGCACCTTCAATTTGGGACAACTGAAATGGGAAAATTTGTGTTGTATATATGTTAACACAGTAATTTATTTTAAAAAAAAAGACAGTTATTTTTTATAGTCCTGTGTCACACTGAGCACTTCTGTGGCCCCAGGGCCAGAAGGAGGACACAGAGTCACATGCTGTGAACCATGAAAAGGAAGTCTACAGGGCAAAGGGACTCATTACCCAGTTTACAGCGACTTGACACCTGGCTGGATAGACCTTTACCATAGATGCATCTAGAGCAATATTCAGGTTGGTCTGCAAATCATACCATATAAAGCGAAAGCATCTACTGAATGATTAAACTGATGCTCCAAGTGTGAACTGACCAAAGTCATTTGGTTTCTCTTCACATAGTTTCCCTCTTTCTTTAACTGTTTTGCCTTCTGAGTTTCCCCACAAAGTGGAATCACTCTGATGACCTATGTTCTTTGTTCTTTGGTATATTACAGTGGTAGAAAAACTCGCTTTGGTGATTGGTTAATAAATGTTTAATCTTTATTACTTTAAATCTGGAGATATTAGCAAACATTGAAAATTTACTACAGTGCCAGGGATGGTGCTGAAGACTTTTAAAGTCTAACTCCTTTAATCCTCATAATAACCTAATGACGTAAGTGTTATTTTCATCCCTTTAGAAATGGGGAAACTAAAATATAGAAAGGTAAAATAACTTGCTGAAGCCCAGACAGCTATTAAGAGGTGGAAGCAAGGTCTGAGCCCACATCAGTTGACATATAATCTATAATAAACACCCCACTGTACTTCCTCCCAAAGAACCTTGGGTGTATATTAATCATTTTCTGCAGATGTTTCCGGGCCACTAGGCCAATATTAACCAAATTAGATGCCATCTTAAGTACACAGGGTTCCACAAGACTGCAACCTAATGAACCCTACTATTTTCCTATGCATTATGACCAAAATAATGTTTGGTACATAGTAGGTGTCAATAAGTGATGAATGGACAGATAAATAAACACACTGGTTCATTGTCGGGGAGCAAAGTGTATATTTAAAATAGTTGATCACTTAATTGATACAGGCACTGACCAAACACTGCAGCCATAGCTCTAGATCAGGGTCTCAGAGGCCCCTGCTTTGCCAAGGATAAAGGCTTTAGTTACTGGTTGATGGAGAGGTCTAGGGGGTCTCGGAGAAGGGTCTGGTTCTGGGGTAGTGTCCAAGATACTCAGGGGCTTAGAGGAGATCAGTTTTGCCTACTGGCATGGAAGCATTACGATATTTTAACAAGTGTAAAAGTACTGGCGTGAACTAATTGAATATCAACCTTGGGAATAACAACTTGTTGACCCCAGTGCAGTTTCCTCTTAGTGGTTTTTCTTAGCTACCTACCAATGAGGCATATCACTGAAAAACAAACTGGATTTACAGTCTCCCATATGTACTTTTACTTTAGTCTTATAACAACACTAGAGGGCAGTAGTTACTTGGAAGATGTAAACCAGGCTTATACTTCACCGTTGGTTAGCCCTCATTCCCCCTCTCTGTCAAGTGGAATGACGGCAGCTTTTGCGAAATGCTGAATATTTCCCTCTATTCTTAAGGATGCATCGAATATGGAGATGATTCTAGCAGACATATGCTTGAAGGCCTGGGATGTCCCTCCACAGTTTGTAATATACCCGGGCCCAAAGTAGAGGGAATTTCTTAATCTACTTTGGGAGATTGTCCACATTCAGATTTATCAAGTATTTATTAAATGCCTATATGAAAAAAACCTAGCACCATCCCAGCAGACAGCTGGCATTTAGTCCATGCGTACTGAACCAATGCTTCAACATTTATAGTTGCTGGGTAATTTCATATAGGCAAAAACCTATGGGCGCGCCTGGGATTTTGTGACAATAAAGTGTTATAAATAAGTGAGTGGTGGTCGGTTTATCTGTTCATAATGTATCTACTCAAAAATGGAACTACTCTACATGAGAGGCAGCTCCTGACATTATCTGTATTTAAAAATAGGTAGCCACTGCCCTGACTGAGCCCATGGGAGAAAAGCTTTTCTGCAAGACTGCTCCGTATAAAGGTAGTTAAATAATTAGGAAAAGCTCAGTTTAGGAGCCTGGAGGTTCATGGCTCCGCCCCTAGCTTTTTGTGGGGTCTAGGGAAATGCTGTGAGATCTTGGGCTGGTTGCTTAACCTCAATTTCCTCATCTTTAAAATGGTTTTCTAAATGGTAGAAAAAAATGCCTTCAAGCTCCCTCCAAGTTTTGACTTTCTATAGTAACACGAACAATATCCATTAGGGAATGCAGACAAAGCAAAACGCAGAAATAGAATTTCCTGTGTTTGAGTCTTGGTAGGATACGAGAAAGACAATGCATGCGATGTTAGTTATGTTTCATTCTGAGACACTTGAAAAACCCAATAAAATGCGCCAACAGGATGTATTTTGCTTATTCCTGCAGGATATATTTTGCTTCTTCCTTACCAATGGCTTCCGCTGAGTGAGAAAGCAGCAGGTGATCTGTAAGTGTAATAGGGAGGGGAATTTGGGCTTGGGGCTAACAAAGAAAAAAGAAAAACTCAGGATCCACAGAGAAAATGAAGTTTTGTTTTATAATAAACTCAGTTCTTGTCTGAAATACCAACAAACAGCATTAGGAAACTTCATTTAGCCACATCAGACAGAAATCAGAGGGGCCAGGAAGCAGCTTGCTGTGGCAGAGAGAGAGAGAGTGGGTTGTGCCATCAGGAAGACCCAGGTTCAAATCTTTATTCTATCATCTATTTGATGGGTACACTTGGGCAAGCCAGGGACCTCTCTGAGCCTCCTTGCTCTCATCTGATGTCCATAACTGTTAGTTGTTTTCCCCTCTTTGCCTTTTCTTGAAACTGCTAAGGAAAAAAAGTATATTGTGTTTCATCCATTCAGTAAAAATAATTCTCCCTATAGCCAAATGTATAGAAATCATACCAGCCAGTGTAGTGGAAGAAGGAACCATGACATTTTAGAATGTTCCACTGCTGAAGATGAGAATGCAGAGATAGGAGATCATACAAGACAGATGGGGGAGGTGGCAGTCTGAACTGTATCTGAGTGTGAGTCCTGGCGTGTTTCAGACACTACATCTTCTTGGTATTAGTTTGCATGGCAGAATTCTTCTTGGCTGGAGAAGAATAGAAACCAGATGTGTGCACAATGCCTGGGGGAAAGGAGGGAGGGGAAGACAATGTTGTCTCAGAGACCAGTCACTGGACAGCTGCTGGACTTGCACTGGAGCACTGTGGAGAGGAGGCTGTAGGCAGGCTGATGGATGGGGCTGCCTTCATGAGGAACCATGAAAGGCAGTAGCCTTAGCAGTGATGATGGTGGGGAAATACCACCTTCATGGGGCTCTGTGAGGGTACTGAACATCAATGTGAAGAACAAAAGCAGGAAACATTTTTGTGCACATGTGTGATGCCCCTTGAGGCCTTACAGAAATAACCAGGTGAAACTCTTACTGGGATGGTGTTCTGATTTTGCTAATGCTGCCATTTTGCAAAACACCAGAAATGGATTGGCTTTTATATAGGGGGTTTATTTGGTTACAAAGTTACAGACTTAAGGCCATAAGATGTCCAAGATAAGGCATCAACAATAGGGTACCTTCACTGAAGGATGGCCAATGGCATCTGGAAAACCTCTGTTAGCTGGGAAGGCACATGGCTGTGTCTGCTTGCTCCCAGGTTGTGTTTCAAAGTGGCATTGTCTAAAATGTCGGCATCAGCTTTCAATGGCCATCTTCAAAATGTCTCTGTAAGCTGCAGTAGCAAGCTCCTTCTGTCTGAGCTCTTATATAGGGCTCTAGTAAACTAATCAAGGCCCACGCTGAATAGATGGGGGCCACATCTCCATGGAAATTATCTAATCAGAGTTATCACCTACAGTTAGATGGATCACATGTCCATGCAAACAACCTAATCCAAAGGTTCCAACCTAATCAACACTAATACTCCTGCCTCCACAAGATTGCGTCAAAGAACATGGCTTTTTCTGGGGGACATAATATATACAAACTGGTACAGATGGGAAATCCTGTATTACAGCCTAGAGAAAACCCTAAGAAACATTGGTCATTACTGTAAATTTGACCCAGCATATAAGAAACATAGAAATGTATAAGAAAAGTTGAAATGTAGACCATGTATCATATAAAGAATGATTGAAGAAACTTGAAATTCCTTCCAAGGAAAAGAGATGTGGGAAGACTGGGTGAAGTTTTGCAGAAATTATGCCTCTTCCATAATTCTGGTGTTAAGGTCTCATTGAGTCTGAATGTAATGCCTGTGACACCAGTGAGGGCTTTAACGTCACATGTCTTCATGCCTTTATCATTACATATTTACTTTTTTTGTTCTGCCTCATATTAAAGAATTTCATTAAAGGAATTTCAGCAAGTGAAATAATAGACTATCCATAATTTACATAACCTTGCTTAAAAATCAATATTGTATTTGCATCAAGTTCTCAGATCTAATTTACGCTACATATAGGATTTTACCTAAGGAAGTCTAGCCTAAAGGAAAGAGGCTAAAGCAAAGAGAGTGAGAATGAATCAGATGATCTAGACAGAAGAGCACAGAAGGTGAGGGGGAGGCTAGGATCTGGAACCCAGCCAGGTCAGAAGGGGACAGCAGATGGTACACATAGAAGCAAAGAAGAGCCATAATGATAAATTCTCAGAACACAGGAGAGTGTGTTCAGAGATCCTCATTCCTCCAACAGGGGAAACTGGTATGGTGCCAAATCTTAGACCATGGACTTGGGTTAGCATTTTGTCATTCCAGCAGGTCACAGGGAGACTTGAGGATGCAGGCAGAGTTTCAGATGGATTTAAACCAACACAAATCAACTTCTGGAGATGATTCTAGCAAAGGAAATGGGAGATTGCATCCCTGGTCAGAAACAGTTAGGTCTCTACTATTACACCTCCTAAGGAGCAATTGTAAATTCCAGGACAGTGTCTACCCACCCTCTGCCCTAACTGTCAATTTCCCTTCTGGTGGGTGTCTTGGATACCTCCTATGCACCACTTCACATCCTCTTGGCCTCACTTCTTACTTCAGTTGCTGCTGCAGCAACCAAACCACTCAGGCTTTAACAATTTTCCTGAGGGTGACTGGACAGCATCTTATTTCAGGTCTGAGATGTGAACCTCTTGGTTCCTGCCTTGCGGCTTCTTTGACACTGCAGCATGGGATGTCCACGGAGCTGCTCAGCACTCAACAAAAGTCCAACTTCAGAGTGGAGCGGAGTTAAAGCCCCACAGGGGTAACCCGTGACCAACAGGGGACAAGAGCTGATGGGTAAATGCTTTCCCCTTTCTGGTACCCTGGGCAGATGACTCAAAGACATGTTTCATCACCTCTCATATGATTCCATGGGCTCAAGTAGACAGTCTCCCAGTGGGGGTCAATTACATAATACAAATGCACCCTTGTGTTGGCTCTCCTCCCTTTCCTTCCCTTCTCACTCTTCCTGTCCCTCATTCCTGCTCCCTGGAGTCACCCTCCCAATAAACTACTTTCACATAAGCCTTTATCTCAGGTTCTATTTCAGGATAAACTAAGCTAGGAAAATGATAGACTGAGAGTGAAAAGAGACAGGGAATCCCACACCTGGGGGACTTCTTGAACTTACCACATCCCTAAAGGAGTAGGAACAGGAAGGGTGCTGACAACCAATAGTGATGACACTAGCTTTTCCTCTTTCTTTGCCTGGAGGCATGGAAAATGGCTGGAGCAGGTATCCATCAAGGATGGCCCTTTTTTTCAAGACAAGTACCTATGCTATTCAAAGATCATTTGATCTAAAGCACAGGCTTTGGGAGTGAAAATCCCACTCACTCCTCCAGACTAGACACTTCCAGCTCCTTCAGGGCTAAGTTTTAGAATGTGGCTTATGGATCTGCTCATTGACTAGGTATTTAGCCCTGGATGCCTCTCTATTTATCAGTGTTCACCTGAAATCATTTTCCTGTGAACCACGCACCTCTCCCCAGGTGTGGCCTGATAGCACAAATCCAGGGGAATGCCTGCCTCCAGTGGTTGGGATTCAATTCTTGGTCAAATAATTGGGGCCTAGATTGTAGAATGCAGGTCTTTGCTTTCAGGAAATTCAATTACAGTGTTGGAAGCACTAATTACCTGCCTTAAAAACCAACATTATTAGCTAAGAATAATTATTACCACAAGGAAAGTGAAAACAATCAGGAAGGAACACTTATTTAAAGCCACCTTTAATTTCAACTTCTCTCCTAGCAGAAAGGGGAATGTAAGAATTCCCCATTCTCCTCTCTGTTAAAAAGGAAGTCCTCAACTACAAGCAATCTTACACTAAATCCCATTTATTTTTATTTTTATTTATTTTTTTTACCTTTGGTGTGAAGAGTAATTGGACACAGTGATAGAAACACAACATACGGAGGCTCATACAACTTTGGTATTTGTTATTTTAAGCTCATTTTCAAGATATAAATGATTTTTTGCATTTGAGTGAGCTGTGGTTGGTGGGTAAACTTTGTGAACTGTGTGTGTAGGGTGCATGGTGATGCTCTGTGGTTTTGTAATTATGCTACAAAACTCCACTAGCACTTTGAACAGCCTAAGGGCAAAAGAGGGATTAGAAAAGTCATTCAAATGAAATCGGGGATGTGGGGAGGTTTACAAATTCCTAAATTGGAAAACTGTATTTCCTTAAATACTTCTACCATCTGGCCACATTCTCTTTTAAGATTCTGTACCCCGGATGCATTTTTGTCATACAAAGCAGAGTTATCTTTAGTAATACAACTTTAAGGGAACAATGACTAAATCTAATAATTTTAAGGAAACCTGGGAATTTGCTATACAGTGATGTTTGATTTCTCTGGCATTACTGGGGGCCTGTGCCACATAATAAAATATCTGCTTAATGGGAGCTTCCTTGTTGAACTTGAGCGGATGAGCTGGATAGCTAAAGATCCTCTTTCCTGAGCTCCTTTAATCTGTCTTTAAGATGGGACCTGCCCTATCTCTTCTGGGCCTGCCTGGGCCTGGGAGCATGCCAAAGCTTTGGAGCAAGATAAAGAAAAAAGATGAAATGAAGGGTAACCCTGACCATTCTAAATCTCCTTGTTTTATCTTATTTTTCTATTTATGTTTTTTTTTTTAACTTTTAATTAAAGTATAAAATGCATGCAAGAAAGTGCACAAGTCATATGTGTGCAATTCAATAATCTTGCACAAGTGGTCACACCTGGGTACCGTGAGCCCAGCTCAAGATGGATCTAGGTCAAGATCAAGCCCAGCCCAGATCAAGATGGAGCACCCCATGTGGTCCCTCCCACTTCCAATCCCCAACCAAAGTATCCATTTTCCTAATCAGGGATCAGTTTTGACTGTTTTGATATATTTTATATAAATATATGTGTATATATATATATATTCATACCGTAAGTGGTAGATTGAATTATGTATCCCAATTTCGACAAATTCTTAATCCTAATCCACACTCTTGTGGGTGTGAACCCATTGTAAATAGGACCCCTTGGAGATGCTATTTTTAGCTAAGGTGTGGCCCAACTAAGTGAGGTTGGGTCTTAATCAGAATTACTGGAAGCCTTTTAAAAAGAAAGAAGCCGGAAGCCAGAGGCAGAGAAAGCACCAGGGAGGAGTCAGAAGCTGGAAGTCAGCAGGAACCAGAAAGAGAAAGGAGAGGACCTCACCATGCCAATGAACCTCAAGGATTGCTGGCCAGCCATAATGCCCCTGACTCCAGGAGGGAGCAAGCCTTCTAGTCTTAAAACCCACAAGACAAATTCCCATTGTGTAAGCCAACCCATTGTGTAGTATTTGTCATAGCAACTTGATTAAACTAAGACACTGTGTGTACTCCTTTATGTCTGGCTTCACATCCTCATCAGGATGTACGCTTGCCATTTGCTCATTCTCATTACTATATTGTGTTCTCTTGGGTGAATTTACCTCAATTTATTTACTGGGTGAATACATGTCATTATACCTGTTCTACTCTTTAGCACCACCCCAATCCCTTCTTCATGACTGAAGGAAAAATTCCCTGGCTGCCTTGGCTCAGGAGAGCTGCCTTGCCCAAGTTCATGCTCATTTCCCGAGTCAGCCTGCATCCAATGATTGGTGCCGTGCGGGAGGGAGAGGGCCTGGCCCTCTTGCCCCAGCTCAGGACAACTTTTGGAGGGTTGCCCCAGCTTTAGAGCTCCCCAAGAGTCTATGATAATGGGTTTTGGGTCATCTCCATCCTGCTCATTATAGATGCAGAAACTGAGTCTCAAAGTAAGAGGTTCAAGGTTACACAGTAAACTTAGTAGGAGGGCTTAAACCCACATCTATTTGTATTGGGTCATTTCTAATTTCTGGCTTTTACAAATGGTGTTACCACGAATGTTCTTGCATAAGCCTTCTGGTGAACATGTGGATGTATTTCAGTGGGTTGTATATCTCGGAGTGGAATTACTGGCTTTTAGAGTTACCAAATGCTCAGCTTTAATAGATACTTCTAAATAGTTTTCTAAAGTGGCTGTACGCTCAACAGCTGCTCTAGTTGCTTCATGTCTTCACCAAGACTTAGTATTGCTTCTCTTCTATTTCTTAGCTATTATAATAGGGGTGTAGAGATATTATGCTGTGGTTCTAATTTGCATTTATATCTCCATCCTGTATACTTTTGAGGACACCTCTCCTGGGCCATTGTGCAGACATTCTTTATAATGATCACATGTGACCATGTGACTTTATCCCAGGCAGCTACAAATGGTCTTGTGCACCATCAGGACAGAAATTTATGAAGTTTAATGCCTTTAATACCTATTGGGTACAGCAAAGATTGGTACCATTTTGTATGGATTGGTAATATTGTCCAGCTTTATTAAACTGTTGTAGCTCCCCAGGTTAGAAGTAGCAGAAGAGGTGTGGTTAGTACTGGAGAGGGGCATGAGGCCTAGGAAGGGAATCAGGACACCAGAAGCTGGTGTCAGGCAGCAGATGGCCATGGCTGATGAGCGGAAGGGACATAGGACTGAATACGAATGGATGTGGGTTTAAGTCCTGCTGCTAAGTTTACTGTGTGACCTTGAACTGCTTACTTGGAGTCTCAGTTTCTACATCTATAATGAGCAGGATGGAGGTGCTGAAGGATGGTGCTGATGGTAGCACAACATTGTGAACACAGTTAACAGCAAATTATATATTTGAATGTGGATAAAAGGGGAAATTTGGGGTTGTATATATATATTACTAGAATTAAGAAAAAAATAACATAGGATAGCACAAACCAACCAGTGAACCCTGTTGTAAATGATGTACTATATTTAATAGTACAATTATAGAAATGTTCTTTCATGAATTGTAACAAACATACCATACTAATGCCAGGTGTTAATAATGGGGTGGTATAGGGGAACTCTGTGTGTGCATGCTTTTTTTCTGTAAACCTACAACTTGTCTAATAAAAAAAAAAAAAAGAGATTTTCTAGATCTTTAACTTTTCACTTTACATTTCTGTTGATTACAAAAGTTAAATAAGATCAATTGATTGCCGATCAACTTCCAGCATGGTAGGATGAGGGATTCTGCTGACTCATTCTCCAGTGAACCTGCTGTAAATGATTTAAAAAAACAACAACAACAGCTATTAAAACCCTCTGGGAATGGTCCTAAGGGAAAATAGCAAATGAAGAAATATCTACTGAAGAAAATCTACCAAAATCAGGTAAGAAAGGTGAGAGTCCGTAGTATTTGAACAACGACTGCCCACTCCCTCCCCTTTCCCGGTTCAGGCAGGCAGAGCCTCCACTCCAGAATGCTGCAGCCAGGAACACAGGGTTCGCTTTGCTCCCAGCCTCCAGAGAGAGGGTTTTCTTCCTGGGAGGAGAAGGAAGTCAGTGTTTCTCATCCTGTCCCAGTTACCTGTTGCTAACTCACCTGAGGCTAAGTCCCAGGTGAGTCTGGTCACAAGGTGGGGCTCCCTTCTTCTGCCAAGCCCCCAGTCGTGGAACAGAGACCCTACTTTGGGCGTGGCAAGTTGAGAATACTGAAGCCCTTATCACCCTTGCTGTGGATTGGGAGGTGGTAGCTCCATGTCAGGAGAGGCAAGCTGAGAGGATCCCAGGCTGCTGCTTCCCCTCCCCCAGTCCACCAAGGGCTCAGCAACTAGAATAGGGGTGCCTCTCCTACAGAGGCTTACATTTGTCCCCACCCCCATCCCCAGAGACCTGGCCCAGAGATTTTGCCTCAGGGGAGAAGCGGATTGTAAAGCAGTTAGCTCTTAATCTCTTCCTGAAGGAACTGGCTTCATTTGCAAAGGAGCTGGAGAAGTTCAAGCTGAAGGGCACTCTCAAGAACAGTGGAGGTTGTGGTAAAAGTCAATTGGGAGGACATTCATGGATTTAATGAAGATGCAGCCGAGACTGTGGGCCTGCTAATTTGTAGGAGAGAACTGGGGAATAAGAGAGCTGGGAGAAGCCCTCCTGGGGTTAAAGCAAATATCAAACATGGACTTCAGAAACTATTCCTTCAAAGGAGTCATAATTTGTTTGGATTGGTTTGTAGAGCAATTTAGGCCCTAGGGCATTGTTGAAAACAATGGAGCAATCAGCAGATAATTAGTGGAGTTTAAGAGCTGGGCAGAGGTCAGGGCAAGAAAGAAAAAGAGTCCTACCTACCGCTGTCATCCCAGGGTGACCCTCTCTGAGGAGCAAGGCCAAAGGCTTTAATCTGTGAGGCAGGGGATAGGAGAACAGAGTTCACTAAAACAATCCACAAGCAAATAAACAAGCAATAATAAACAAATAAACAAGCAAATAGCAACAACAAGCCCCAGATGGGGAGGGGACCTGTAGATAGAGTTGCTACAATATAGTATCTACAATGTTCCATTTCCAACAAAAAATTACAAGACATGCAAAGAAACAGGAAAGCATGATCCATACACAAGAAAAAAGCAGGCAACACAAATTGCCTGTAAAAGCCAGCAGATGGTGAATTGAACAGCAAAGGATTTCAAAATATCCATTGTAAATATATTCACAGAGCTGAAAGAATGCATGATTAAAGAAGTAACAGAAGGCATGATGACAATTCACATCAAATAGAGAATATCAATGAAGAGATAAAAATTATTAAAAAAAAAAAAAAGAACCAAATGGAAATTCTGACATTGAAAAGTATAAAAACTGAAATAAAAAAATTCACAAGAAGGGTTTAACAGTAGATTTGAAATGGTGGAAGAAAGAATTAGCAAACCTGAAAATAGATTGGCAGGGATTATGCAAATTGGGGAACAGCAAGAAAACAGAATGAAGGAAAAAAACAAATCCTCTGAGACATGTGGGAGGCTATCAAATATACCAACATATGTGTAAGGGGAGTACTAGGAGAGGAGAGAGAGAAAGAAGTACAACAAAAAAATATTCAAAGAAATAATGGCCGAAAAGTTACCTGGGACTGTGGTAAGAAGTTAAATAACATAAAGATATGTGAAGTAAATGTTGATTATCTTTGGCCATGTCAGTGCTCCCTGCTGATGTAACCAATGTAAGCAGTTTGGTGTGTATCCTTCCATACTTTGCTCTATGCTCATGCAAATATGAGCAAATATGCATGTATATACTTTGGTTTTTTTATATAGGAAATAGAGGAATAATATTCCAATGTTTGACTGCACCACAATTTATTGAGCTATTTCCCTAGTCAGCCATTTCCCAGCTTGATCTTTAACAACTATGATTCTGTTTATCAAATAACAGATATCACTGGGTAAAGTTTATTCCCAATGAGGTCTAGCCCAATGTTAGAAGATCAGGGCAATTCCCTGTATTGGAATAGGTTTAATAGACTTTGTTGTCATTTGTTTGGCAAAAATCAGACCGATGTTGGAGCAGGGCTATGGGAATAGCATGAGAATATAAATATTTAAAGGTTTGAGGCCTTGGTGGGAAGAGAAGGGGTGGCAAAGATGAACTTTTTCAGTATTCTATTTGGTTTAGGCCAATTTCCCACATGCCAAGTGCGATTTTAGTAAAATTTATAGACTACAAGGTGGTATGGCACAGAAAAAAAGACTATGGATTTTTAAGTGAGAGACCTGGGTTTAGATCCAGACTTATTTACTATTTCATTTAACCCTGACCACAATAGTACTGAGTAGCAATCAACCAAAAAAATCTCTGTGGTGTACACGATAAGCATGTGTTTATGTATTTGTGGGACAGCAGGGGTAGACTGCTCTAGGGTTGTCTGTCTCAGTTGGGGTAGGTCTGCTTCAGGTGTCTCTCCTCCTCCTGGAACCAGGAGACTAGATTGGTGATGGCAAAGGTGCAAGGGAGCAAGTCTAACTGCAAAAGCATATTCCAAGCCCCTGGTTGCATCCTATCTGCTAACATCCGCCCAAACAAGTCACACACCAGAGTCAAGGGCTCTGCAAATTTACATGACAAAGGGTGTAGATGCTTGATCCTATTATTAGGGAGGGAGTAAAGAGTTGGAACCCTCACCTGGTCTATGGTAGTCATTTGCTAGCTGTACTTTATGTTACCTGTAAGAAGCAGGTAATGGTACCAACCTTGTAATTTAAGTTGTGAGGATTAATTGCAATATTGTATGTACATCTCTTGGCCTGTAGCACATAATCAATGGTTACTAACTTACTTCCTTTACAGAAGGTATCATGGAATATGTGATTTTTTTTTAATATTCAAAATCATACACAATGTTGGTCAAATGTATAAAATTAAAAAAAAAACTGTATGCAATAATTTAAAAAAGTCCTTTCCCAATCCACTAGCACCATAATGGCTTTCACGTCACCAGTTAAGGTTCACGTGCATAAATACTTTTGCACAGTTGCATCCAGAGCATAGAGGTCATTCTGAATGTTACTCTTTCAAATTGTCTTTCATCAAAATGTTGTCTTCTACTTCTACACTGTTTTTCTAATAATCCCTTTCTGTGGTTGTGTGATAGTTGATTTGGCTGAGGCCTAATGAATTACACTATTTCACGGAGAGGTTGCGAGGGCTCTGGGTTGAGCATCAGCCACCAGAGCTGGTGTCCTGTTGGTTTTAGTGTTCACACCTGCTGAGTGATGGTGGGAGAGTCTCAGAGCACAAAGTCTCTTGAACTCCTATAAATCTTCCCTTCCCTCAGAAGACAAGCAAGCTAACTGGAAAAGTAATAAAGTCCTCCGTGTTATATCAGTCTGACTTCTGCCTGTGGGAGGAGAAACAAAGCCATCTGCAGGTGCCGTCAGTGGCAATGACATTGCACAGGCTTCAGCTCCAGTGAGTGGATATCATGGTCCAAAATATTTCAGCCAGACACAAGGCTGATGCTGTGACTTTGTAAATCCAGTGAAGGAGCCATATAGGCTTATTTGTTAAATTTAAAAGCAATAAATGAAGTGAACCCAGAATTGGCTTAATAAAGAAGTTGTTAAACTGGGGCAAAGAGCAGCAGGTGCGCCCTGCTCCCCGGGCTTAGTCCAGTTACGGCGAGGTTATGGCATCAAGCCGCTGGTCTTTTTGGGGTCCATATGGCAAGCCACTATTGCTGAGCTTAGTTCCATGATCAGAGTAAAAAGGATCCATATCAGACCAGGGCTTCAGCTCAGGCAGGCAGAGGAACTTCTTTTGTTTGGGGTCCTCTAATAAACACCTCGCTGTGAATTGCCCAAGGCCCTCTGGAGGTGAGAGTGGCCCACTGTGGGTCCTGAACCCTTTATTACACAATAACCAACTATTCAGAAGCGATTATCACATCTCTTAGTTTTGCCCAGGGATTTCTTGTTCAAAAGATTCTGAGAGGAAGGATGGTGTTTTCCGTGAACATCTTTCTATTCCCTGGCCCGGGTCTGTTCTGTGTCTGTGCCTCTCACTTCACATGTCCAGCAACGGGTCCACAAAGTGATGGATAAATAATGCAGTGGTCTAGAGCATGGGCTCTGGAGCCAGATGGCCTGGGTTTGACTCTAGCTCAGCCACCCAGGTTTTGTCACCTTGGGCAAGTCACATGCCCTCTCCATGCATCCTCGCCTTTAAAGTGGGGGAATTATAAGGTTACCTGCTCGTAGAATTGTCTCAGGAATTCAATGAGTACATGCTTGGAAGAGTGCCTGGCTCATAGTAGGTTTTATAATCATAGTAAGTGAGATTATTATTATCCTAAGACCGTAATGATCATTGATAATGAGAGAGTGCATGTAACATTCCAAGCATGGAAAGGACACTCGATTGTAGATATTATCACTGCTACTGCCATGAATAATAATGTGTTCTAATCCCTCTGGGATAAGATGCCTGAATGTTAACAGGGGCCTTTTGCAGGGAAAGCCTTAACTCAAATTTTCCCAACTGAGTTCTGCTCTCCTGAGGGAAGAGTTCCACGGTCACATAAATTTGGGAACTGCTATATGGCTGCCTGTGGGTGTGTACATGCATGTGTGTGTGTGTTTCCAATACATATTCAGACCATTTAACCTGAGAACCCATTTTGGAAAAGTTTTTTCATAACTCACTGCATCACTGAGAGTGGGAATTTCAGTTGAAGAGAAGTATTAAGGGAAGCAGATCTCTGAACTCCTCTCAAATAATGCTGATCAAGAAACATCCCTTTTCCCTTCCAAGGGACGGTGAGGGGATTTATTAACATTTCCTCTGCACCACTGATCTTGGCACTTCAGATGAGTTCTCTCTAGTAAAAAGATACTAGTACCTATTACTTATTGACCCCCTGTAATGTGCCAGCCTTTGGGTATAAATCATCTCTAACGCCATGATATTTTTGCAGAGTAGATATTATTATCCTAGTTTAAAGATGGGGAAATTGCCATTCAACATGGCAAATAGGCAGAGCCTAGGTTTGAGCCTGGTCTGAAGTCTTCGAAACTTCTTTTCATGAAATTTTGATGGCAGAATTTGACATTCTCAGCAGAGATTAGCAAAGGAAGAAGATAATAAGTAATAGTAATAGCAGGCATTCATATTCATTTTGCAGTTTAGAAAGTGCTTCCAAATGCACTTTCCCCTTTGCATAAAGTATGCATAACCTGGGCCCCACCTCCCTCCCAGTCTCTGCTCTCACAACTCCCCCCATGGGAGCTCCATCCACCTGAGCACAGGTCATGTTCTCTGAATTCACCTGGCTCCTGTCATTTCCCACTTTTTCTCAGCTTGATCCCCATCATGGCTGACTTGATGAATCTTCCAATCTCCAATTTGTCTTCCCTGAGAAGCCCATTTCAACTCCTCCAGACTCAATCAATTGCTCCATCTTTCTGAGCCACAGAATTTCATGCAAACTCATTTATTGTGGTTGTCACATGCCGAAAGAATGAAGGAATGAGCATTTAGCCACCCTATCTTTCAGGTTGGCATTGGTCTCTTTGTTTTTCAAAATGAGGATCATAAAGCTTGCAGAAGTCCAGTGATTTGTCCAAGGTCATATAAATGGAAATTGGCAGAGCTGGGCTGGAACCAGGGACTCAACCAGGGAATCCCAACCGAGAAGAAATATAGTGATAATAGTTTCACAGACTCTTTCTCCAGTCTCTTCCCTGAAGGAGCATAACTTTTCAAGCCAGGATTGATGAGCCAAGCAAGGGAACTCTTACAGGAGAAATGAATGAAAAAAATTTGCTACAATTTCATATTTCTGTGCGTTTTACAGTTTACAAATCACCCCTTATTCTACCCACTTCAATAGTTATGTTAAGAGGGTCACATGAAGATGAGATATTTTTTCCTAATTAATTGAGACAAGCAAGAGTATCTTTTGGGGTCTTTAAATTAAAGGAAATCTCCCACTCCAAACATCTCACAATCTCCTTCTATCCCTCGCCATTCTGAAGCATTCCTGGGACAAACCATTTCTCTTTCTCTCTTTCATTATCCTGTGGGAAATTTTGCACTTTCACACCCCACAGAGGCCAATTAAAAGAAATCAATTAAAGGCAGACTTGGGAAGTGATCCAACAAAGGCGGAATAAATGAACAAAGGACGTTTATCATAATGGAAGCTGAGAGTCTAATATTGCTTAAATACTCATTTTCAGGTTCAAGACTGACAGCAAGAATCCAACCTAGGGGGCCTTGGTTAGGTAAAAAAGCTTTGCAGCTCCTTCATTTTCTTGTCAATTTCCCTGGTTTAAAGTTCAGGTCATCAATGAGTTGGGGCAGAGAGCTAGAGCATATCAGCTGGAGCAAATAGGCTGCACCATTTTCCCTTTAAAAATTGCAGTCTGAAGCCATCTTCAAGCCAGTCTCAATATTAATTATAGCCATGACCTGCATGGCAAGTCTTCTTGACTGGTTTTTCTTTTGGAGCAAGAAGGATACCATTAAACACAGATTGGCCAGTTCTAAAAAGTGCCGGTTAGGGCAGCATCTAACACTGTTCTAGACAGTGAAGAAAATAGCACAACCCTGGGCAAGTAAAAGAAGGATACAGAACAGCCTTTGGAGCAGCCACCAGAATGTCCTTCAGATCTTTCTCATCCATCAATGTCTATCTAACCCTGGAGGCATGAATTCTGATTGCTTTGTAGAGATAATGGAAATGTGGCTTAAGACTGTTCAGGAAGATCTAGTATGAAACTTTGTCTTCTCATTCATCTTTTTTCCCCTTGTCTTAGAGTTAGTTTTTTTTCCTTTTCAGATAAAAGTGTTACTGCCTGCCTACCGTCACGCGAGATGGCAGGCCTTGAATTTGCAGAGCTCATTGAAGGCAGATATATATATACATATATATATAATCCCGAAACCAGAATCTCAGAGCATAAGTGGAGAATGAGCCTGGTTATGCCTGAGCTAAACCTCTCTCTTTCATTAACACCTCTTCCTCCTAACTGGGGGCCTTATGTAGGGTTCAGACATCAGCCTGCTGCACTTCCCACCGAATCTTCTTTCCCTTTTATTTTTGAAAATGAACACTCTTGGTTATTTCTTCTTGGATGAACACTTTCAGGGCTGTATATTTTTTTACCTGTCATTTTAAAATCCAGGTTCATGAGACAGTTCTGGGTGTGTATGGCCTAAATGAATGATGTCCTTCAGAGAAGCTGCCCTGGATGCACATACTATCACTTAGGATCATTTAAGTGCAAGTGGCTGAAAGTCACACTAGGTAAATTAAGCAACAGGAGAGTTTATTTTAAGGACATTGGGGTGTCTCCTAGACTCTGAGAAGGATAAAGAGACTGTTCCCAAGACACCTGGGATCAGGAACTCATGTACTTTCACAGTTAACTTTCTACTTCTTTTATCTCCTATTTTCTCTCCATACCAGCTTATTTCCTCTTTTTCCTTATGTATAAAGGTTTCCTCTGTTTCTCTATTGTATCTCACAAGAAACAAGAATAGAAATACAGCTTGAGTTTCTCATCTACAATAAACCACCCATGGAGCCACTCATTTTCTTTCTCTGTTCTAATTCTAAAATTCCCTTGTGGCGACTCTGGTTGGCTTACTTTGGGACAGGTGCAACTATCATAGAGCTTTCATGTTATCGATATGGATGGAGTGGTCAGACAGGGCAGGTCTGTCTCAGAAGAAGGGTGGGGTGTTTGAAAGATGAAAAATTGGATGAAAACCAGCAACTTGTCAATGTATTTATAAATCATCTACTAAGCAAACTACTAAGCAAACACTGAATTCATTAGTTCTGCTAAGTTAAGTCAATTCATTTTCCTAGGAATGAGGAGTTGCAGAATTTTAAGTCTGTAATATTAGCCTCTATTATTAATTGAATTTAATTCCTTAGAAAAATCAATGCCTTTATCACACAGCTGCTTGTTTAAAACCATTATTTACATTGTTCTTTTCTGTAAGCAGCCTGCAGTAATAGCAAATATATATAGGGCTTACTGTGATGTTGTGTAAACCATGCATGCTACAACAGTGCAAGGTCGTGTTGTTTTAACCAAATGGAAAGTAGATACAAATTGAAAGTAAACAGCCTTTGAAAGCAGGTTCCACAGGACTAGTTGGAATGCTCAATGCAATTGATTTTCTCACTTGATTGCAGCTTCCAATATGACTAATGTGCAACAACCAGGTCAGGGCAATACATTTAAAGGTGGAGGATATAAAAGTCTTTAAAATCCATCTGCCCAAGAACCTCTGGACAGTAGGGGGTTGCCTTTAAGGAGCAGCGTCAGTGGAGACTAAAGCCCCTGCCGATGTGGGAGGCACTGGCCTGACTGTGGGGTGTCAGCCAGACGGCAGCTATCTTGCCGCGAGCACTTCAGCAGGAGTCAGACCAGAAGTCAATCTGCCTCCACCTGAGGCTCCCGGAGCAGTGCCTTCCGTGGATTTTTGGACTGGCACTAAGCCAGTCTATACCATTTCTTCGAACAAATGTCTTGTTATTACTCATTACAAAAACATGTTTTCTGAATTTGTTTAATTCTATTTTGTGGTCAACATGTTTATCAGTTTTGGGGGTTCAAGATCGTTCATATCATTTCAATATGCAACACACGTGCAGGCAGTTTTATGCAGTGTGTGTGTGTGTGTGTGTGTGTGTGTACTCATTTTGGCCCTCAAAATAACCATATGAAGAAACCAAGGCACAGGGTTTAAAAATTCTGCCTAAGGTCAAGAGCTAATTAGTGGTGGAGGTAAGAATCAAACCTATATCTTCAAACTGGAGAGAGGAGATGTATTTAAATTAATAGATAACACAAGCATGCAATGCAGAATATGGTGCAATGACTTTTTTTAAAAAAGAAAATATCCTTGTATTTGGAGAAGCTTGAAAACCTCATGGATCAGTCTCATTACCTTGCGTTTATTTAATTTTTAACAAAATTGCTTTTATTCACACAGTCAATCCCTTAATTGCTCCACAATATCAGAAATATTTGTTTAAATTTTACCAGGTCACTTTCTATGATCACCTGCTTGACAGTGATTATGAGGGGGGCTGGCCTGAAAGTTATTTTAAATATCTGAAAGGCAGTCAAGTGGCAGAGGGCAGACTTCCTCAGTGTGGCTCCAGAGGACAGGACCAGCAAGGACCGATAAAAGCTAAAAGGGGCAGATTTCATTCAGTGGGGAAAACTTGCAGCCTGTTGAGTCTGCCTCGCCTCAGAACAATAGACATTTCAAAGCAGCGAGCATTCCGAAGGGGGGTCTCCGCACCAGCAGCCGCATCTGAGAACTTGTTAGAAATGCAAAGTCAAGGGACCCCACCTCACACCTAGTGATTCAGAAACTCTGGAAGCGGCGCCCAGGACTCCATTTTAGCAAAATCTCCAGGGGGTTCTGATGCCCCCTAAAGCTTGAGAACCACTATCACGGAGGGCAGGCCATAGAATCAGAAACTCTCGAATCGGAAGTTGTTGAAAGATAATTAGGGCAGGGGCACAAACTCAAATGCTTGAGTTGGGGTGGGGCAAAGTCCAGTAAATGCAAATATGGGAAACATCCTGGCCATTGGTGCTGAGCTGGTAGTATTGTTACTGTGTCGGTTTGGATGTATTATGTCCCCCAAAAAGCCATGTTCTTTGATGCGATCTTGTGGGGACAGACATACTAGTGTTGATTAGATTGGAATCTTTTGATTGAGTATTTCCATGGAGATGTGACTCAATCAACTGTGAGTTAAACATTTGATTGGATAATTTCCATGGAGATATGGACCCCACCCATTCAGGTGGCTCTTAATTAAATCACTGGAGTCCCATATAGGAAGCTCAAACGGAAGGAGCTCACTGCTGCAACCTGGAGAGGAACGTCCTGGGAGAAAGCCATTTTGAAACCAGAACTCCAGAGCAGGCACCAGCCATGTGCCTTCCCAGCTAACAGAGGTTTTCCGGACACCATTGACCATCCTCCAGTGAAGGTACCTGATTGTAGATGTGTTACCTCAGACACTTTATAGCCTTAAGACTGCAACTTTGTAACCAAATAAATCCCCTTTTATAAAAGCCAATCCGTCTCTGGTGTTTTGCATTCTGGCAGCATTAGCAAACTAGAACATCCCTGGTGAAGATGCTTGGTACTGGACTTTTCTTTGTTGGACATATAGTGTATTTAAGTCCTCGTTCAAATCTTTAATTTTATAGACTAAGAAATTGAGGCTCAGTTCAATCAGAGCTGAAGAAGAGACTTCTGTACACGATACTGGTTGATGGTGAGGGTGGTGAGTGTCCAAGTGCGTGACCTCTGAGGCCATTTCCACGTGCATCAAAGCTTTCTGAGCTATATGAGGTGACCATTAAATAGGCAAATGCTATTTTCATAACCAGGAGACCTTGCTTTGGGCCCAAGTTCCTCCACTTACCAGAGTGTGAATTTTTTGCAGTCATAAAATAAGAGAATCAAAGAGATTATTTAGTCTAGTTCAACCTATTCATTTTACAGATTAAAGAATGCTCAAGGGCCCACAGCTACATGAGTCCAGGTCTTACATTTCCAGAATACCTGCCCAGTGCACATCCTGTTTCATCTTGTCAATATCCACTTTGTCTTAGACTCATCATTTCCAAGACAGGTATAATGATATTTCCATTCCTACTTAAAATAGAAGTTGTTAAGGACAAAATAAAATAAATTTAAAAACACAGTTACAGATCAAAATGTTACGATTTTATGGCATATTCAATGCTATTACCTTCACCATTGATTTTATCATAAGATCTATTGTCCTGTATGTTGGAATAGGCTTGAGTCACAGGATTTTCATAGCAGCAGGGTCCTTAGAGATTATTTCTTCTCAGCTCCTCATTTTACAGATGAGGACACCGGGACCAGGGAAGGCTTACGTGACTTGCAGAAGGTCATACATAATCAAAAATGTTCTCCGATATTGGGCTTCTCTAAGTATAAACATCTCATGGAGTGGCTCCCTTGAAATGCCTGCACAAAATTAGGCTGAGGCTGTTGTCTATTTCACATATAATTTCCCTGCTGGTAATTGACATCACAAATGAAAGCACAGCCAGATGCTTAATTGCTCCTAAATGGAGGCTGTTAAATGATAGGCAACTTTTTGCCATCTTTTCTGTGGGTCATTGCGTTTCCTCCAAAGTCATTGTATTTTTGTTGTTTGTTAGCTTATTTCCAACCTGGGAATTATGAAAAGATTTTTTAAAGCATTAGAATGACTTATGGAAATCTATAATACAGGGTTTCTAGATATTTCCTGCCTTATACTCTACTTTCCATTTTCTTTTTGTATGCAATTAAATGACCATAACTGATATATTTTTAGTCCCTTTTAGCAAAACATAAAGCTGTAAATTGAAAAAATAAAAAAGAGTATTCTTAGGCAGATACTTTTTTGAAAGTCTGCTTTTCATTCAATCTTTAATAAGCAGAGTTTATTCTCAGATTATAAACATCATCCATGTCATTGCAAAAAAATTAGAAAATAGTTTAAAAAGCATGTAAATGAAAAGAAATTATCCATAATCCCACCACCAAGAGAAAAATCTCCTTTATTATTTCAGTATATTTAATTCAAATCTTTATGTCAAGAAATAATTTTATGTTGAAAAAAGTACATAAAACAGATATATACAGCTTAACATATAATAATAAAGCTTAATGAGTAGTACTAAACCAAACCCCTGTTCTTAATACCTATTTATCTCTCATTCAGGTCAAGAAATATAACATTGCAGGTGCCCCAGAGTATACCTATGTCCTCCTCGTGATCACCTTCTCCTCCTATCCTCTTGGGTTAACTACACAGGTTTATATAGTGTATGTTTGCCATGTTTTACACACACACATCTACGTTTTAATAATGTGCAGTGCTCCCATATAGCCTACATATGGTTTCTCATATTATTAACATAAGACTATACTTTATTCAGATTTTATTAGTTTCTAACTAATATTCTCCCCTTCTGTGTTCCAGGGGCCCATCCAGGAGACCACACTACATTATTTGTCGTAGCTCCTTAGACTCCTCTTGGCTATGACAATTTCTTATACTTTCCTTGTTCTTGATGTCCTTGACAATTTTAAGGAATGATGGTTAGGTATTTTGTAGGATACCCTACTACCGGTATTTATCTGATGTTTTCTCATGATCAGACTGGGATTATGGGTTTGGGAAGGAAGATCACAGAGGAAAATGCAATTTTCATCACATCCTATCAAGAGTACTTGTAATCAGTCTGATGTATTACTGGCTGACGTTGACCCTGATCACCTGGCTGTGGTCATGTTTGTCAGATTTCTCCACTGTAAAATTACTTTCCCCCTTCCCATGCTGCACTTTTTGGAAGGAAGTCATTATGTGCAGCCCACACTTAAGGAATGGGGAGGCATGCCCCGCTCCTTAAGGGAAGAGTAGCTACATAAATTATTTGGAATTCTTCTGCAAGGGAGATTTGTCTATTCTCCCCTACTTATCTATTTATTTATATCAGTATGGACTTATATAAATTTGTGTAATACTCTGGTTTATAATCCAATACTACTTTATTTATTTACTTGCTGAAATTCTTCCAGCTTTGAGTATTGGGAGCTCTTTCAGTTGTTCCTATGTCCCTTAACACAACCCCATCAATGTGGGTGTTTATTATTATTATTATTATTATTATTATTTGAGAATTTCCTTAAGTTTTTATTCTACAAGATGATCAAGGCTCTGTAAACTCTCACTCCAACAGTGAGAAACCTGGCTCCCATAATCCATCAAGCATTTACTTAATTGTTCGGTTTCTGTATATATGTGTAGCAAGATCAGAATTGTTAACCTAAATAACATATTTTCATCATATGTATTTTCCCCTTGTTTGTGTTAGTAGTTATCATAGAAATGACAGCATGCATATCTAATTTATAAAAAAATTATTGAAACTCCTTCCTGATAGACTTTATAATACTTCAACTTCTGTTACCCTCCTTATACCTGGTTGTTACATGGTATTTTAACTCCCTCTATGTGTTTATGTCACTACCTGAGTATAGTATTAGACATTATTTAGTTTACATTTACCTACATATTTATCACTTTCTTTGTTCTTCATCGCCTATTACATCTCAGTTTTCCAACTAGGATCACTTTACTTTAGCTTGAAATATATCCTCTAGAATTTCCTTTTCTGAGGGTCATGAATTCAGTTTTGGTTTGCTTAAAGAGTTTTTATTTCACTCTCATTCTTGAAAGATAATTTTGCAGGATATGGAATTTTAGGTTGGCACTTATTTTCTTTCAGCTTATTGAAAATAACTTGCTGCTGACTTCCTGGCTTTCACTGTTGCAGTTGAAGGCAGTTGTCCATTGCTGTACTTTGAAGGTAATTTATCTTTATTCACTTTTATAAATTTATAAATATAAAATTTATCTTCCTTCCTTCCTTCCTTTCTTCCTTCCTTTATTGTTTTCTTTCTTTTTCTATCATTCATTTTGTCTTTTGTCACAGTTTGGCTATACTGCATACAGATACAGGATTTTTTTTTTTTTTTTTAATTTATCTGAATGATTTTCTGAGCTGAATTTGTGGGTTGATATTTTCAAACTTGTCTTTTAACCTCTGTTGACATAATAATCATGATTGCTTCATCATCAGTGTGTAATTATTCAATTATTTTAATCGGTGAGGATCTGTTTCTGCTATTCTTTTTCTTTTCCTTCATGTTGCTTTGCTTTCTTAGGTGCCTGGCTATCTTTGACAACTTGCTGGTCATTGCCCTTGAGAATTATTTGTTCAGATTCCCTGAAGTCAAGGATGGATGTGCCTTCCTCCAGAATGCCTTAGAAACTTGAAGCTTCCTGGCTTAACCTAGGCTATGTATACCTGCGTGTAGGAGGATAGCAGATGGGCTTTAGTTTGCTTCTATCCTTAGGAGTCATGCTTAGTGTGAAAAATTACTCCTGTAATGATTCTAGCCTTGGGCAGGCTTTGGGCCTGAGCTCCTGCCCTCTTGATCTACAAAGCCTTAGCATCTGAGCCCAAGGAGTCAAGGATTTAGTATTGGCTAATAGCCTTAGAGAATGCTCTAATCCTGCATTGCATGATATTCAGAATCCTGAATTTTTTAAAATAACATTGTAACATAATTATTTTCAAATGTTATCAAAGACTATTTTTTATCTTCACTTGATTTCATCCACAGTGGTATCGTGAGCAAATTATTTTCAACAAAATTGTTTACAACCAGTTAATTCTGATTATCTTGTTAGATCTTTTTTGTTTGTTTGTTTGTTTCTTTTCTTTTTTTTTTTTATATTTTTATTGAGATTGTTCAGATACCACACAATCATCCAAAGATCCAAAGTGTACAATCACTTGCCCCTGGGTACCCTCATACAGCTGTGCATCCATCACACTCAATTGTTGTTCAATTTTTAGAAACTTTTCATTACTCCAGACAAGAAATAAAGTGAAAGATGAAAAAAAGAAAAAAAGAAAAGGAAACTCTAATCCTCCCCTATCCCTAACCAACCCCCCTCAGTTGTTGACTCCTAGTATTGATATAGTACATTTGTTATTGTTTATGAAAAAATGTTGAAATACTACTAACTGTAGTATATAGTTTGTAATAGGTATATAGTTCTTCCTTATATGCCCCTCTAATATTAACTTCTAATTGTATTGTCATACATTTGTTCTGGTTCATGGAAGCGATTTCTAGTATTTGTACAGTTGATCATGGACATTGCCCACCATAGGATTCAGTTTTATACATTCCCATCTTTTGACCTCCAACTTTCCTTCTGGTGACATACATGACTCTGAGCTTCCCATTTCCACCTCATTCACACACCATTCGGAGCTGTTAGTTATTCTCACGTCTTGCTACCAACACCCCTGTTCATTTCCAAACATTTAAGTTCATCCTAGTTGAACATTCTGCTCATGCTAAGCAACCACTCCCCATTCTTAAGCCTCGTCCTATATCTTGGTACTTTATATTTCATGTCTATGAGTTTACATATTATAATTAATTCGTATCAGTGAGACCCTGCGATAATTGTCCTTATGTGTCTGGCTTATTTCACTCAGTATATTGCCCTAGAGGTTTTGTCATCAACCCATTTTTTTTTTTTTTAATATGGTTTTGTTCACTCACCATACATTCCATCCCAAGTAAATAATCAATGGTTCTCTGCATGGTCATACATTTATGTGTTCACCACCTTCACCACCTTCACCACCTTCACCACTATCTATATAAGGGCATCTACATTTCTTCTACAAGGCAGGAGGGAGAGTCAAAGAAGGTAAAGAGGCAAAAGAAAGAGGAAAAAAAAAAATGACAGCTAGGAAGCAGCAAAAGGAAAAATAACCTTAAATCAAAGTAGAATAAAGAATCAGACAATACCACCAATGTCAAGTGTCTAACATGCCTCCCCTATCCCCACCTCTTATCTGCATTTACCTTGGTATATCACCTTTGTTACATTAAAGGAAGCATGATACAATGATTGTATTAGTTACAGTCTCTAGTTTATGCTGATTGCATCCCTCCCCCAATGCCTCCCCATTTTTAACACCTTGCAAGGTTGACATTTGCTTGTCCTGCCTTGTAAAAGAACATATTTGTACATTTTATGACAATTGTTGAGCACTCTAGATTTCACCAAGTTACACAGTCCCAGTCTTTATCTTTCCTCCTTTCTTGTGGTGTCTCACATGCTCCCCACCTTCCTTTCTCAACCATATTCATAGTTACCTTTGTTCAGTGTACTTACATTGTTGTGCTACCATCTCCCAAAATTGTGTTCCAAACCAAGCACTCCTGTCTTCTATCACCCTGTAGTGATCCCTTTAGTATTTCCTGTAGGGCAGGTGTCTTGTTCACAAAGTCTCTCATTGTCTGTTTGTCAGAAAATATTTTGAGCTCTCCCTCATATTTGAAGGACAGCTTTGCTGGATACAGGATTCTTGGTTGGCGGTTTTTCTCTTTCAGTATCTTAAATATATCACACCACTTCCTTCTTGCCTCCATGGTTTCTGCTGAGAGATCCGCACATAGTCTTATTAAGCTTCCTTTGTACGTAATGGATTGCGTTTCTCTTGCTGCTTTCAGGATTCTCTCTTTGTCTTTGACATTTGATAATCTGATTATTAAGTGTCTTGGCGTAGGCCTATTCAGATCTCTTCTGTTTGGAGTACGCTGCGCTTCTTGGATCTGTAATTTTATGTTTTTCATAAGAGATGGGAAATTTTCATTAATTATTTCCTCTATTATTGCTTCTGCCCCCTTTCCCTTCTCTTCTCCTTCTGGGACACCAATGATACATACATTATTGTACTTTGTTTCATCCTTGAGTTCCTGGAGACGTTGCTCATATTTCTTCATTCTTTTCTCCATCTGCTCCTTTGCGTGTAGGCTTTCAGGTGTTTTGTTCTCCAGTTCCTGAGTGTTTTCTTCTGCCTCTTGAGATCTGCTGTTGTATGTTTCCATTGTGTCTTTTGTCTCTTGTGTTGTGCCTTTCATTTCCATAGATTCTGCTAGTAGGTTTTTTGAACTTTTGATTTCTGCCGTATATATGTCCAGTGCTTCCTTTACAGCCTCTATCTCTTTTGCAATATCTTCTCTAAACTTTTTGAATTGATTTAGCATTAGTTGTTTAAATTCCTGTATCTCAGTTGAAGTGTATGTTTGTTCCTTTGCCTGGGCCATAACTTTGTTTTTCTTAGTGTAGGTTGTAATTTTCTGTTGTCTAGGCATGGTTTCCTTGGTTATCCAAATCAGGTTTTCCCAGACCAGAACAGGCTCAGGTCCCAGAGGGAAGAAATATTCAGTATCTGGTTTCCCTGTAGGTGTGTCTTAGAAGATTGCTCCATCCTTTGATGCCTCCGGTCACTGCGCTTTTCTGCCCAGCAGGTAACGCCTGTTAGCCTATAATTCTTGACTGGTGTGAGGAGGTGTGGCCGTGTTCCCCCAGGGTCTGGGGTCTGGTTCTGAATGGAAAGGGGCCCACCCCTTTCCTCCTAGAGACGACAGAGCCCCCAGGTGGAGGTCATTAGCATTTCAGTGGTCTCGCTCTCTGCTTGTGGTGTCTCCACCCTTCCCTCAGCCACAGCCCTGGAAACTGAATATGACTGGGGCTTTCTCCACTGAGCCGAAAAAGAAACAGATAGTCCCCTTCAGACCCGGTCTAAGGCGACCCTCCAGGTCCCCAAGGTCAGTCGTCACCCAAAGCCTCTGTCTGTTTTTTGGGGCTGCATACCTGTAGTGAGCAGTTCACACTCACTGCTTAAAACCCCAGTTGGAGCTCAGCTGAGCTATATTCGCTTGCTGGGAGGGAGCTTCTCTTTGGCACCACAAGGCTTTGCAGCTCGGGCTATGGGGGAGGGGGTCTCACGACTTGGATCCGCAGGTTTTGCTTACAGATTTTATGCTGTGTTCTCGGGCATTCCTCCCAATTCAGGTTGGTGTATGATGAGTGGATGGTCTCATTTGTCCCCCCGCAGTTATTCTGGATTATTTACTAGTTGTTTCTGTTTTTTTGTAGTTGTTTCAGGGGGACTACTTAGCTTCCACTCCTCTCTATGCTGCCATCTTGCCCCGCCTCTGTTAGATCTTTTTTGATGGAGAAATGAAAATATTAAAAATAAAAAATTTCAAGTTAGAATTGGAGAACAGAAAATTGAATTCAATAAATGCAGCAGATGAGTAACAACAAAGCAACAGTATGTCAATTCCAGGTAAGGACCATGAAGGAGAGAAGTCGAAAGAAAGTATATTAGGATCTTCCAGTGTCAGTATCTGGACTTTTATTTTTTGGATCCTGCTGTTTTGCCCTGGCCAGTGTCTTCTACTTACTTTCTTTTGTTGGTCTAAAGCTAAACACCCTCAGGGAATGACTCATGTTCTAACAAGAAGCATAAAAGTTCCCTGGCTGACCCTTTGTTACTGCTGAGAGAAGTATGAATTGCTATAGCTATTCTGGAGACCAGTCCAACAAAATTTAGTGCAATTAAGTATGCATTTTCCTTGCAACCCAGCAATTCCACTTCTGAGTAGAGTTTTCAGAGAAATTATAGCACATGCAGATAAGGACATGTATATGAGAATGTGTGTGGAACAAAATAAAAAGAAAAAACTGGAAGCAGCCCAAATGTTCTAGAAAAATGGATTTGTGAATTATGACATGTGCGTATGACAGAATGCCATATAGCAGCCAGAAGGAGTGAGAGAGATCTGCAAATAGCAGCATAGATACATTTCAAATACATTATGCTAAGAGAAAAAAGTAAGAAACAGAATGATATGCATAGCTTTATCATTATTTGTTACTGCTAACAAACCATCCCGAATTTAGTGGCTTATAACAATAACTGTTTATGAGCTTATGAGACCGTGAGTCAACATTTTAGGCTGGACTCATCAGGGCTGTTCTGCTGTTCTCTTCTGGGCTGACTCGGGCCCCTGTAGTTAGTTGATTGGTAGCTGGAGCAAAACAACTGTGGCTGGGTGGTGTAAGACAGCCTCGCCCATCCGTCTACATTGGTGTTGAATGTAGCTGGGCCACGTCTCCAGTAATTAGCAGCCTAGCTTGGGCTTTTTCATGGAGTGTTGGAAGAGTGGCCAGCAACAAGAGAGGGCATGTTTCAGCACACAAGCAGGTATTAAGCCTTTTCTTGCATCAATTTTGCTATTGTCATGCTGGCCAGAGCAAGTTGTGTGACCAAACGCAGGACTGGTGATGGAGAGGGCTATACGAGGACACGGATCAAGGAGAGGTGATTCACTGGGTGCCATGACTGCGACAACCTATCACAGTACGTTTTATGTAAATTTTAAAAGTTCACTCACAAACAATACTTTATATTTTCCATAGATATAAAGGCAATTAAGTAAACATTAAGCTGTAGATTAGAAGTTCATATACTAAATACTGGAGCGAGGGTGCTTGTGATGGTAAGAGAATGGGTTTGGAATGAGAAATAAAGTGGAAAAAAATTTTGAAAGAGAGGCGTTGGGAGGAATTAAGGTAATAACAGCATGCTATGTATTAAAGAAGATCAATTCATATTTGTGTATTTGAACTCCAAAAATAATAAAATGTCAAATAATAATTTTCTGTTTGAGGAAGAGTTGGCATCCTTACCAGTAATGAGACAAAAATTTTAAAACTTAATATTATTGACTACTATATGTTAGGTATTCTTAAATCATTTAATTCTTATATGAGGATGCCATAGGTCTCACTTACAGGAGACTGAGGCACAGAGAATTTAAACAAGCTGCCCTCAGCTCCATAGTGAGTAAGTGGCAGGGCAGAGTGTTAAACCAATCATTATCTGTTGCTCCTAACAAACTATCCTGAATTTTTCTTAGTTTTAAACAGGAATAATAACGCCTACATCACTGAAGTGTTGTGTTATAGTTTGCTAAAGCTTTCAAAATGCAATATACCAGAAATGGTGTGGCTTTTAAAAATAGGGATTTAAGTTACAAGTTACAATTCTAAGGCCATGAAAAATGTCCAAATTAAGGCGTCAACAAGAAGATACCTTCTCTGAAGAAGGGCTGCTGGCATCTGGGTTTCCTCTGTTAGATAGCAAGGCACATGGGTGGCATCTGCTGGTCCTTTGCTCCCAAGTTTTGTTGCTTTCTGCTTCTGATTCCAGTGGCTTTCTATCTGAGCATCTGTGGGTCCTCTCTTAGCATCTCCAGGGTGTTTCTCTCTCTAAGCTCTCTCCAGATGTCTCTGCCTTGTATCCTCTCACAAAAGACTCCAGTAAAGGATAAAGAACCACCCTGAATGGACTGGGTCACATCTTAATTGAAACAACCTAATCAAAAGGTCCCACCCACAAGAATGGATTAAAAGAACATGGCAATTTCTGGGTTATACAACAGCTCCAAAACAGCACATGCTGTGAGGAATAAAGAGCATATGTGAAAGAATTTAAGTTTATGCACAAAATAGGTGCTTGAAAAATATCAGTTGAATTTGCCCAAGGAGCAAAGTCTAGCTAATAAACCCGTCCATAATGCTTTCAGCCAGATGTTGTATTTTCCATGCATTGGTCTCCTTAATCTACAACAGTCTGTTGAGGTAAGTATTGCTTTTTTGTCACCATTTTAAAGATGAGGTGTGGGAAACTGAGTTTTCCATGCTGCCTGAGGCATATCTAGGGTGGTGGCTTAGAACGCTGAGCCGCAGGCCTGCATAGAATGCCATGCAGGCCCGCCCTGTAAAGATGTAAGCCTTGTGACTATGATAACGATATACACCTGATGTATGTGTCTTGTGACTATGATACACACCTGATGTAACTTGTGACTATGACATTCCTAATGTAAACAAGATGTACGCACCTGATGTAAATGCATCTGATGTAAACGTAGGTATCTGGTGGGCTCTCCCGAGCCCGAGGATCTTTAGCATATGCACGTGATCTGCTCTAATAAATAGCTGGAGCAAAGATGCATTGGCGTCCACTCACCCTAGAGGCAGTGGGCCCCCTGCTCCCTTAACTCTTAGCTTTGTGTCCGTGTCTCATTCCTGCGTCGCCCTGTCAGCAATAATGAGGAAGTTCACAGAGCAATTTTTTAACAGGGCTTGGGTCTGTTGATTTCAGAGTCAGCTATCTTAAGCATCACATGCTATTGGTAAAGGGTGATAAATGCTAAATAGTAATGTATGTGATACACGTGATTACATGCGGTACAGTTGTCTGCCTTATTCAATTAGGAGTGAGGTCATCTGGAAAGCAGCATCCTTTGTATCAATTAATGTGGAATCACAGTTTGTCAATCCCTCAGGGGCTGTCTGAGATCTTTGCTGGAGAGGGTAACATAAATTGTGGGTCATGTTTTCTGCAGTGCCGACAGTTTCTTCAATCCTGTGGGGATTAGGGTCTTACTGGAAGAGATTTTTATGGTCTTCAGCTAAACCAACCCAAAGCCCAATTCTCATTCCAAGATCCTATTAACAGACCTCTGATATGGCACTGATAAGTGCCTGCCATTCTACGATTACTCTCTCTGCCTTTTTCTGAGCCTGGGCCAGTTCCTTTAAAGAATATAAAGTGAAGTTACTCATTTCATCCCAGACTCCTTGCTTAATCAATTATGCTGTATCTGGGCCATTAGAAGATCTCAATTTCTTCATCTATCAACACTGCATTTCAAATAAGGACAAGAATATTTTTCCCCTCTGGAATTTTTCCTCCTGTGAGATGTCCTGCAGAGCAGAGGCAATGCAAGGAGCTGCTTCTTTTTCCTTTCATGGGAAAGAAACCTAAAAAATTGATTTTATTTCCCCATCATGTATTTTTTTTTAAATCCAGCAACTACATTTATGCCAATAAGAGAGAGCTTTCTTTTCCTCTTCTTCCCTTCCTTTCCTTTTCCCTTTCCTTTCCTTTCCTTTCCTTTCCTTTCCTTTCCTTTCCTTTCCTTTCATCTTTCCCCACCTCCCTCTCTCTCTCTTATTTTATAAAATTACTCAAATAATAGATCATGTTAAGGTGGTGTCTGACAAATGAATCTCACTAATTTCACCTGTTGGAAGTTGCTAAAGCAACACTCTAATAAGATTGAAATAATTGAAAGAATCTGTTTCTTCATCAATCTATCTGATTTTGAAAGGAAATCTGAAATCTTAACTTGAGAGTTTAGCCTTAAAATATTTTGCATTATCCCCTAATCACTGAACAGTGTTCTTAAATCACCCCTTATATAGCACAGGTGGTTAGTGGAGCCCTCTCTTTGGTACATCTATGTGTGTGTGTGTGCGTGTGATGTGCACATGTACACCTCTTGGGGGGGGTTCTGAGGACTAATTTAATATGACTGAGAAGTGCTTTAAGAACAGAGAGGTGATTCTAAGTAGAACTACACTTTCTTATTTTTTTTTCAAGAAAGGTTGGAAGAATTAGGGGAGTGGGAGAGAAAAGGGGCCAGTTAATACTGTTCTAACTGGAGAGGGAGGCAGAGTCTGAAACTCCCCAACTCAGACAGATAAATATGAGCTTTAGCATGGGGGAAGCATGTGGCAGGATGGGGGTAAGCAGCAGTGTTTGGCACGTATCCCTGTTGCATGAGACTATCTTTGTCCTTGTTACGACTAGTTCCACATGAGAATCCATGGTCCAAAGGGAATAATCGATGGCTTGGCTCTTTTCCCATTAGAGTAGAAAACATTATTGTAATAGATGTCTGGCTAAGAGTCTAGGCATTAGATAAACTAGAATCTTGGCATTACCTCCTATTAGCTGTATAAATTCAGGCAAATTCTTAACCTCTCAAACCGCAGTTTCTTCATCTGGGAAACAGGACTCTTCGATACCTGCCTGTGAAGGTTAAATGACATTATGTCTGCAAAGCTCTTTATATAGTGGCAGACACCATATAAGGGCTCAATAAATGTCAAGTGTCTATCTTATTTTACTTATTTTATCTTCTCATATATATTAAGATATTTCAGGGTCTTAATTTTCCAGGGATGTTATAGCAAAAACCACAGACCTGTTGACTTTCAGCAGCAGGTATTTATTGTCTCACAGTCTTGGAGGTTGCACAAAATCAAGGTTTTGTTGGAGCCATGCTTTCTTTGGAGTCTGTAATATTCTGGCGGTGGCTTGTCGACAATCTGTAACTCAGTCTCTGCCTATGTCACATGGCCATGGCCATCTCTTTCTCTTCCCGTCTGCCTCTTACTCCCTGTATCTAAATTTCCTAAGCTCATAAGGGCTCAAGTCCTACTGAATTAAGGGCCATCCTGATTCAGTTTGGCCTCATCTTCACTAACAGGCTCCTTGAAGATCCTACTTACAAATGAGTTCACATTCAGAGGGGTTAGGACTTGAACATGTCTTTGTGGAGGACATGATTCAATCTATAACAACCAGGCTCCTTAAGTCCTTGTTCAAATATCTTTTCTGAGACCCCTTTCCTCATCTTTCAAAGGAGAGTTTAGGCATTGCAGATCTAAACACACAGTGTTGCAATTGATCTGTTTTTGTGTGTGTTGCTACCAGTAGACTGAGTCCTCTTGACCAAAAGGGATGCTGTGAATGTTATTCATCTTGGTAAGCAGCTAACCAGCAGCACCTAGCTTAGTAACTACACATTATTGGCTCTTAATTATTTATTCATTGATTCCTTATTAAGGGCCTGCTATCTACCAGATATTATGCTAGGGAGTATGCATAAAATGGTATATAGCTTCTATCTTCAAGAAATTTACAGTCTCCTGAGGGAGATAGATAATTGAACAGCCAATTAAAATACAGTGTGATAAAGAGGAGGTTTAGGAAGCTACATTTTTTATACTTAGAAGAGGTCAGAGAAGGCTTCCATGACGTCTAAGATGAGACATGAAGGATATGTAGGAGAACAGGAGGATCTTGAGAAATTTCTTGGGTTTAGTTTATTTGGGAGGTGCTCAAAGGAGGCAGGATTAAGAGAGTGAGAAAGAGAAGGAAGAAAAGCCAAGAAATGCTGCCTTATAGAACCAGGTACTGCTGTGGGCAATTCCTCTGCGAAATGATGTAGAACATACTTTGGAATATCCCTTTGAAGGTCCAGAGACTAGGGCATTTCTCTACTGACTCTGTTCCCTATTGAATGAGGGTTGCATTTCTGGTCCTCCACAAAAGCTTAGCAAGCTTCCTCAGCTTCAGAAATAATCTTAAGGCAGAAAGTTGAGAAATGTGTGTGGGAGGCCGGTGGGTGCCCTGGGAACTGTCCAGCAGAGCTTCAGCTGAAATCACATCCGAGGTGGTAATGTGCATCACAGAGGGTCTTGACCATCACCCTGTTGGGATGGGAAAACATGCTTTGCCCTAAAACTCGTGGACAACCTTCCCAGATTCAAGGCATCTTGAGGGCTAAGGAAACCGCTTCAGAAATTCCTGTGGAGTTCCATAACTCCACACTGCCAGGAATCAATCAGTCTGGCTTACTTCGATAATCACCCAACCATTGTGGTTGGGAAATAAACCATTAGAAAAAATAATGTGTAATATAATCATCAGATGTGTGTTTGCTTTTAAATTTTCAGAATAAATTATAGCACTCTTTGAAACTAAAACTTTTAAAATATTTTCTCAAAGCCTGATTCATCTCTTTACCATGCCTTATAAGGAAGCAGCTGATACTGCTTCCTGACAAATTAACCACTCTTCTCTTAGCAAGAGGATGAGTAGTCTAAGGGAGAGAAGAGAACGCATAAAAATTCCTCACAGCATGTACAATATTTGAACAATAATGTGATGGCCACGGTTTTCTCCCTGGAGGTGGGATGGAGAGAAAGTGTGCTTCTGAAGATCTTACTGGTGAGATTTCAGAAAAGATGCGGTATGATCTTTAATTTCCTCAGTAATTATTTCTGTAAAAAATAAAGGCTATTATTCACCACCCTTAAGATTTATAAACTTTTCTTCAAACTATATCATCCCCAAGGCTTATGACTCTCTTGGGGGATGGAAAGTACATGTGCTTTGGAGGCAGACAGACCTCCTTGCAAGACTCACCTTTCTGAGTCTCCATTTCCTCACCTGCAGAGGGGAAGGGGGAATAATATCTACTTCATGGTTTTGTTCAAGGATTAAACGAAGTGATATTCATTAAGTTCTGGGTGGAGAGTCAATGTCCAACAAATATTAGTTCTCTCCCTATTACTTTAGCTGAGAGGGCATGGATCAGGGTCAGGTTCCCATTGCAAAATGTAGGTCATGTCTCTAGTGGATATGTTTCACCCATAGTTTAGCTATCAGTTTTGATTCCGCAACACTCTAAGAAGCAGATATTTGTTATTGTTTCATTATTTTACTGATTAGATTTTAAAATTTTGCTTTCTAAGTTTGTTTTATTTATCTTTCTCTTATTAGGTTTTTCTCAATCAAGTTTTCAATGCACTATTCTCTTCTAAAGTAAATAGAATATTGGAATTATTGAAAACAGGCCCTCATAAGGGTCACCCAGATGCAAAAGGGGCAATGGAGATGAACTCACAATTAACAGAAGATGAAAATTGAATGGTCAATGAATACAGGACAAGATGCTCAATAGCACAAGTAATCATGGAAATGAAAATAAATATCATGAGACACAATTTCAAATCCATCAAATTGACAAATAATTATCAGACTGGCAGTTCTAAAAGAGGGTGAGTTGGGAGTGCAATGGACACCCTGAGATGCTGCTTTATGTAAATCCATAAAGCTGCTGTGGAGAGCAGGTTGGGAGTATGTAGCAAAGTTGGAAGTCCAAGTACCCTTAGATAGAGCAATTCAAATTCTAGTACGTACTCTGGAGAAACTCTCACAGGTGCCCAAAGAGTCACTTGAGCATTGTTGTTAATAGCACAAAACAAAGGGCGGAACGACTAAATGTCCACTAGTGAACTTTTGTTATTTACTTTTTGGTGCCTTCATACACTGGAGTGCTGTTCAGATGTTAAAGAAATGAGTTTTGACAACATGTCCCGGCATGAAAAGATCTCCAGGACATACTGTTTTATTGAAAGCATGTTGCTGTCACTTCCTATGTGCACAAGGAGGCAAGGACAGAGATGTTCGGTGATGATTATGGCAGTTGTATCATAATTGTGAAGAACTGAAAACCACTTAAATATCCACCAACAGGAGAATTGAAAGATAATTGTGGAAAACTCATAAAATGGATCATTAAATGGTGACTGGAATAAAGTAGAGCTGTCATATTGACAAGATAGATATCAAATGTGGAAGGAAATATGTTCATTTTTATAGAGCTAAAAGCATACAAAACAATACTAAGTATTACTTTGTAATATGCACAAACATACATAATCAAAGCATAGAGGAATATGTGGGAAAAATAAATGGCAAACTCAGAGTAATCATCACGGGGGAGGAAAGGGGATGTAACATTCTGGGGATAGGGCTTTTTTTTACCTATATGAAATATTTCTTAATGAAAAGTGGAAAATAAGGGTCCTGATGAGAGAGAAATTTTTCTCCTTTAATTGAGAAAACATTTTATTTAAAAGAAGAAATGTGTGTGTTTTTTTTGTTGTTGTTTTTTTTTTTTTTTTTTTTTTTAAATCTTTTATTATGTCTTTTCCTTTCATTAGCTACAAGATCTAGACAGGAAATAGGCAAAGCTGGTGATTTTCACTTTGGACTTTCCACAGTTAATGAGGTGAACTTTGCATCTCTGTCCCTGTTGCAGTAATAAGCAGGATTCAGTGACAAGACAGGGAAGTGGGAAAAGCCTGTGTGGAGACAGATGCTCCAGACAGATGCACCCACATGCACCTCTTCTGTCCTCTCTGAGCAGTCATTTACCTGCAAGCCCTTCACTTCCCTCTGTGGCCTCAGAGCTCCCCTTGGCTTCTGGAGTGACACCTCCTTGGAGCTCCACAATCCCTAATGAAGACCAGGAAGTCAGCAATTTACAGTCACATTCAGCCCCCGTGAACATAGCTGAATGGTGTCCAACTCTGAAATTTTACTGTACTCCTTGTCGCTGTGATGAATGGACTTTCTCACCAGGTGCTTTGTATTCAACTACTGTGGATCCAAACTCTAGTCTCTATTGGTGGACAAAGAGAGGAACAAATGCATGCGCTTTATGGGACTGTTCAGAGTCCTTCATCAAACGTCCAATTGAAGATGGATATCTTTAATGGACAGAGACTTTACACTGCATTGAATCATCTCCACTCATGGGAATAACCATTATATGGGAGGTTTTACTTTTCTTTTCAGGGATTTCTCCCTGCTCAGAAAGAAAGCAGAGTGCCACACATGGTAGCAGATAGGGTTTGCTTTTTTGCTTCTTTGACAGTCTAAATTATGATGGCTGCTTTGGGTGGGCCCCCTGTGTTTATATACTGCCCATGGCTGAACAAATATTGAGGCCAAAAGAAGGTGGCTCTGTAAGCTGGTGCAAGGAGAGACCCTCCAGGGTTAAGCAACTCTCCAGGCAGGTCTGATTCAGAAACAGAACTGCTTGTTTCACCTTGAATTTAAGCCATGATTCTAAACATGGAATCCTAGGTGAGCCCCTTTTGAAATTTAAAAAAAAACTCGATGTGGTTTGGGCTGCTGAGTTTTATCTGCTTTCAAAGACAGACAATGCAGGCAGCCGGATAGGGAGGTTTGTTTCAGATGGGTTTGGACATAGCTCCAGGCGTTTGCTTTCCATGGGGAAGACCTAGTGCCTAGTCAGATTCAAGCTTCTGACTACTTTCTCTTCTGGCTCCTATAATTTTGTTTGCACATTAAAGCTCAGAGGAAAGCTCTCAGGAAGAAGGAAAAAACAAAAAACCCTGCTGCGGGTGATTTATCAGTTTGCTTGATGACATGATCCTGCTGTGGAACTAGTTTAATTCTGCGAAGTCTGTCCTTTCAGATGCAAGACTCTGGCTTTATAATTCAATCAACTGCATGAGCACCAAGAATAAAATGGAAATTGAATCAGGAAAAACCCCAACTCTTCTAATAACTGCATAATGAGCCGAATATATTGAACCTATCCTTCCATACAGCCTTTAAGTAAGCACTGACTTTCTGTGCCAAAGGAAGTCTGCATCATTTTCAGAGCAGAATTTAGCCAGGGGAATACAGGGCAAGGTGGTGGAACTTTCAGTCTGAACTTCTTAACTGAACAATGATCCAAAAATCAACTTAAAAAGCAAGAGCATAAAAGCCTACACAAAGCCCTCATTTAAAAAAAAAATCATTTTTATTGAGATATATTCAAATACCCTACAATCATCTACAGTATATAATCAATTGTTTACAATATCATCATATAGTTGGGCATTCATCACCACAATCAATTTTTGAACATTTTCATTACTCCAAAAAAAAAAGGATAAAAATAGAAGTAAAAAAGAACACCTGAAACATCCCACGCACCCCCCCATCCCCCCTATTATTCATTTACTATTTATCCCCCTTTTTCTACTCATTTATTCATACATTGGATAAAGTGGGTATGAACCACAAGATTTTCAAATACTGTCACATTGTGTAAGCCACCATAAAAACTAGTGTCCAAATGTCCATTCGTGTCCCTCCTCTTAATTCTTCTAAGTGTATACCAAATAATGAGGTTTCAGGACCTTATGGCACCCACATATTAAGCTCCTTGTGGAACCAACACACGGTCCTCCAGATAGGCTGCACCATTCTACATCCCCACCAACAGTGAATAGGTATATCCCTCTCTCCATGCACTTGTATCCTTCTGTTTATTTTTTTTCTCCTGCAATCTTATAGAGATATATTCACATACCATACATCATCCACACTATACAATCAATTGTTCACAATATCATCGTATAATTGTGAAAATCACCAGATTTGCCTATTTCCTGTCTAAATCTTATAGCAAATGAAAGGAAAAGATACAATAAAAGCTTAAAAAAACACATTTCTTCTTTTAAATAAAATGCTTCAATCAGCACTTGAACATATTCATTACTCCAAAACAATTTAAAAATAAAATAATAAAAAAGATAAAAGAAAAAATAAAAACACAATACAATACAATAATAAGGTCAGACAACAACACCATCAGCAAGAATCCCATATCCCTCCCTTATATACCCCTCTTGTAGGCATTTAGCTTTGGTATATTGCCTTTGTTACATTTAATGGAAGCATATTACAATGTTACTGTTAACTATAGACTCTAGTTTGCACTGATTACATTTTTTTCCCCAATACCATCCCCTTTTCAAAACCTTGCAAGGTTGCCTTGCATTTGTTCTTCCACATGTAAAAGCATTTTTATGTTTGTACATTTAGTCACCATCATTGACCACTCTAGGTTTCACTAATTATACAATCCCAGTCTTTATCACCTATCTTTCCTTCTGGTGTCATACATGTCCCTAGCCTTCCTCTTTCAACTTTTCTCATGGACATCTTTGTTCATTGTACTTACAATATTGTGCTACCATCACACAGTATTATGCTATCCATTTTTGGGTTTATAAAGTCAATCCTGTTGAACATTCTATATTCCTTCAGCATCAAATGCCTGATCTCTATCCTCTTTTTATCCCCTGATAACCTGTGTTATTAGCTTTAACTCTCAAAGTTTGGGCATGAATATTAGTTCACATTAGTTTGGACTATATAGTATTTATCCTTTTGTTTCTGGCTAACTTCGCTCAACATAACAGCCTCAAGATTCATCCATGTTATTACATGTTCTGTGACTTTGTTCTGTCTTACAAAGCTGAGTAATATTCCATTGTGTGTATATACTACAGTTTGTTTATCCACTCATCCATTGATGAACATTTGGGCTATTTCCATCTCTTGGCAATTGTGAATAATGCCACTATAAACATCCGTTTACAAATGCCCATTCGTGTTTTAACTTTCAGTTCTTCTGTGTATATACCTAGTAATGGAATAGCTGGGTCATATGGCAGTTCTATACTTAGCTTCCTGAGGAACCACCACACTGCCTTCCAGAGTGGCTGTGCAATCTACATTCCCACCAACAGTGAATAAATGTGCCTCTTTCTCCACATCCTCTCCAGCACTTGTAATTTTCTGTTTTTTGGATAATGGCCATTCTGGTAGGCGTAAGATTATATCTCATTGTGGTTTTGATTTGTATTTCCCCAATAGCCAGTGAAATTGAGCCATTTTTTTTCATGTGTTTTTGAGCCATTTGTATTTCCTCTTCAGAAAAGTGTCTGTCCATGTCTTTTGCCCATTTTTTAATTGCCTTTTTTTTTGTCTTTCTGTTGTTGACTTGTATCCCTTCATATATTTGGGATATTAAAATCTGATATGTGATTTCCAAATATTGTCTCCCATTGTGTAGGCTGCCTTCTTACTTTTCTGATAAAGTCCTTTGATGTACAAAAGTGTTTAATTTTGAGGAGATCCCATTTATCTATTTCTTCTTTGGTTGCTCGTAATCTCTTCATCAATTTTGAAGGATAGTTTCACCAGATACAGAATTCTTTGTTGGCAGTTTTTCTCTTCAGTATCTTAAATATATCATACCACTGCCTTCTCATCTCCATGGTTTCTGCATAGAAATCTGTGCATAGTCTTATCGAGCATCCCTTGTGTGTGTGATGGATCACTTTTCTCTTGTTGCTTTCAGAATTCTCTCTTTGTCTTTGACATTGGACAAGCTGATCAGTGTCTTGGAGTAGGTCTATTGGGATCTATTCTATTTTATGTCTATTTGGGTATGCTGTGTTTCTTGATTCTGTAATTTTATGTCTTTCATAAGAGTTGTGAAATTTTCTGTTATTATTTCTTCTATTATTCTTTCTGCCCCCCTTTTCCTTCTCTTCTTCTGTGACACCCATATAATGTAGTATATTCATGCACTTCATGTTGTCATTCAGTTCCCTAAGACCCTGCTCATGTTTTTTCCATTATTTTCCCTATCTGTTCTTTTGTATGTTGGATTTCAGATGTTCTGTCTTCCAGTTCACTGATACTTTCTTCTGCCTCTTCAAATCTGCTGTTGTATGTCTCCATTGTGTTTTTGTCTCTTCTATTGTGCCTTTCATTCCCATAAGTTCTGCCATTTGTTTTTTCAAGTGTACAAATTCTGGTTTATGTTCATCTAGTGTCTTCTTTATATCCTTAATCTCTTTTGCCACATTTTCTTTCAGCTCATTGATTTGATTTAGAAGATTTGTTTGAACATCTTTAAGTAGTTGTTTCAATTCCTGTATCTCGGTAGAAGTGTTAGTTTGTTCCTTTGTCTGGTCCATATTTTCATGTTTCCTAGTATGGCTCATTATTTTTAGCTGTCTAGGCATTTGATTTTCTTGATTAGTTTATTCTGGAGCCTGTTTTTACTCTTTTACCTAGGGTTTTCTTGTTGGTTAGCTTTGTTCTCTATCTGTTCTTTGGTATTCAGTTCAACTTATTCTAGACTTCTGGCATAGCTTCTGTTTAGTTGATCAGAATTTTTCAGCTTTTTTTTTCCAGTTCTTGTCCTGTCTCTATGTAACATTTTTGTGAGAGGGTCTCCCCATATATGATCAACTCCAATCAGATTTTTCAAGTCCAGACAGGCCCAGGTCTCAGGAGGAGGGATGGAATTTCCCAGAGAATAAGAATCTGCAGGTTGTCACACCCACCTGTGAAGTCTCTAGACTCTGTGCTTTTCCTATCCTGTCCAGCAGGTGGCACTTGTCAGCCCACAGCTCCCCACCTATGTAAAGAGGTGCCACAGGTGCCTTTAATTGTCTGCAGACTCTGACCCTGACAGGGGTGTGACTGACTCAAGCTAGTTTCTGTTTTCCAGCCGCTGGGGTCTGAGTTCTCTGAAGAAAGTCCACCACTTGAGCTGAGCCCTACCCCGTTGTCTTGGGGAAGTTATGTCCTTTAGGAAATTATCTCCACCAGTAGACTTCTTGCTTTGTCTCTCAGACCTATGTTATCTTGCCCTTGCCTGTGTCCAGCTGCCAATTGCAGATAGCTGAGGCTTTCTGTAATGAGCTACTTAGGACATTTTAAAAATAAAAGAAATCCCTTTTCAAGGCCTTTCCCCAGCCCCCAAGTTTTGTCAGTCCCAGTATAGACTATTTAAAAATACACCCTGTAGAGAATTATCTCTTTCACCTGACTAGTTACTCTTAGACAACTTTAATTCCACCTTTGCCTGGGGCAGTGCTGAAGCCTGAGAGTCCTGGAAGCTCTGATGGGCTGTTGAAAAGTAAAAAAATAAAGATTCAGGGAGAAAGAAAAAGAAAAGAAAAGAAAATCCCTTTTCAGAGTCAGACCCTAGCTCCCTGGGTTTGCAAACAAGAGCCAAAGCTGGTACCCATTTCTATGTACCCACTTTTCTTGGAGCCCAGCCCTTTCCCATTATTCTGAACACCTCCAACTCTAAAAGTCTCTGGTGTTCTTTTTGTTTGTTTTTTTGTTTTTTGTATTTCTTTTTGGTTCTTGTTGTTGTTGTTAGCCCTGCCCCCTCTCTGCATGGCTGAATCCTTCTAGTTCCTTTCATGTCTGCTCTTGGTTTATCTGTGCTTGGAGCTTTTATTCAGCAGTCCAATTTGTTAATTAATTCTGCAATTAGGGTCTGGTTGAGCACCCCTCCTTGTTCCCAGCACAGATTGTTTCTTTTTCCCTTGAGGAACCAGCTCCAAAACAGCCTGCTGTGCCTGTAGTGGAGGGGCACCAGCCCCCTGGCCAGGGAAACTTAACAGTTCTTCTTTGTGATCTCAGCTGTCCCACCCATTCCAGACTGGTGTACGATACGTGTCCAGTCATAGAAGTCCCTGAAACAGCTGTTCCATACAGTTCATGGCTATATACCAGCTGCCCTAGAGGAGTAACTAAATTCCACACCTCACCACTTCATCATTTCCCTTATTCTTTTTAACCAGTGCATAGTTTGCCAATCAGGACTGACATTTAGTCAGTGTGTATCATCATGGCAAGACAGATTTTTACAGCTGGCTTCTATTCTTATAAGGCCTGTGTCCATTCTAATTACTCAGTGCCAGTTTCATGCAGGTTGTTAAACATAGTTAATTCTCACCCTGACTCCATTGTTCCATGGATATATCATTAATTATTTGATCAGTCCCATATTGATCAACATGGTTTCCCTCCAATTACCTGCTGTTATGAAAAATGCTTCAATAAATATAATTGTACATAATATCTCACATGTGCAAGAATATTGGTAGGATAAATCTTGTGCTGATTTGTATATTTATTTCCCCCAGAAAAAGCCATATTTGTTAATGCATTCCTGTGGGGGCAGACATATTAGTGTGGATTTGGTTGGAACCTATTGGTTCAGTGTCCATGGAGATGTGACCCACCCAACTGTAGGCGATAACTCTGATTGGATAATTTCCATGGAGGTGTGTCCCTGCCCATTCAGCATGGGCCTTGTTTAGTTTACTGGAGCACTATATAAGCTCAGACAGAAGGAGCTCATAGCAAGCTGGAGCAGAGACAGACATTTTGAAGACAGCCATTGGAAGCTGATGCAGACATTTTGGAGAACGCCATTTTGAAATGCAACCTGGTATCAAGCAGACACCAGCCACATGCCTTCCCAGCTAACAGAGGTTTTTTGGATGCCACTGGCCATCCTCCAGTGAAGGTACCCTTTGTTGATGCATACTTTATGGCCTTAAGACTGTAACTGTGTAACCAAATAAACCCCCTTTTATAAAAGCCAATCCATTTCTGGTGTTTTGCATTCTGGTAGCATTAGCAAACCAGAACAAATCCCTAGAACTTGAACTTCTTGATCAAATGGTATGTTCATTTTTAATTTTGAAAGTTATTGCTAAATTGCTTTACAAAGTGTTTGCCAAGTGTCATGAAGTGGGAGGAACAAAAGGCATTTATTATATGTATTTATGTGTATCTGTGTATTGATATGTATCTATATGACTCCTTTGCTATCTTTGTCACATCCTCTCAGTCCATCTCTGATTTCAGCTGTGGCTGTGTTGGACAGTTCAGCACCTGCTTGGATTGGTGGTGACTATATTCCAATGTGCTGAGCCTATTTCCACTTCCTACCTAGGCTGGTGGAGCGGGTTCCACCTGTGCAAAAAAGCATCCCAGAAGTGGGATTGGGGCAGGTAACACCCCTTAGGGCAGCCTTATCCAAGGAGGGGATGGGAGGCAGTAGATAAATGCCCAGGTGCTCCATCCAATCGAGAGATATTCTTGTAAATTCCTCAGAGGTCTCTGTGGAGCCCAGCCTCTTTGCTTTCTGCAGCGACTTTGAAAATATACCCTTTAATGACCTTACCTCCTCCCTGTTTCACTCTCTCCATTCCCTCACTCATGTTTTCAGGCAGTACCTTCCAAATTCCTGACTCAGACTCTGTTTGGAGGAAAATCCAAAATAAGATGCAATGCAAGGTGCTAATTACTTGGTAACATGTAAAAATTATATTTGGAAATTGTGCTGGACTAATAACCAAAGCCACTTTCAAATCCATTCCTTTGCCCTGTACTTCAAACTCTGTTTCATGTACCCTGAAATAAACATGAAAATGCACATGTACATTACCTGGCATTAACTAGAATTCAAAATTCCATGTAGAAAATTCTCAATTCTAAAGACAATAGAAGAGATGTTTTCTCTCTCAAAGACTTTCTGCTTTTGATTGGGGAAGGCTTACGGAAGGAGTTTGGAGTGGTGGAAAGTCTCCATGTACGATAACTTGAAAGAGAGAATTAATCCTCTGTTAACCTCCATTTCATTTTCTAACAGGAATGCCCAATTCCCTCCATATATTCTAAGCTCTCCAGTTGATCCTTGTTCCTTGACGTGGCAGTAGACAAAATAGAAACTGGGGCCTTTTCAGAGCAATGACACAATTTGCAAAAAGTCATTTGCACATTTCTTTTGAACATTGTACTAAGGGAAATTGTGGAGCTACAGGCAGTCTAATCCATGAAAAAGAACTCCTATAGTAAGCAGTATTAACATATAAAAGATGCTTTTGTGATTCATGGCAAGAGAATGAATGATGGCTTGAAAAAATAACTTGGAATCAAAATAAACAGCAGATGAGGAAGAGAGAAGCTTGGAGGACTCCAAGAAGTTCCTGAGATGAGACTTTAGGGTTCAGAACTCTGGGCCTCCTAGTAATTTTCGAAATATTGGCCTTCTTTTTCTCAAATTATTAGCATAAGTTTGTTAGGAAGGCCTCCTTCCAAAATGTAAGAATTAAAAACAATGGAAAGAAGAGAGTCAAGAAGAAGGGAAGGAAATAGCAACTTTCAAACTGGGAAGAGAACAAAACAGCATTTGTAGAAGCAAGTTTCATCTATTCCTTACTGTTTTTTTTTTCCTGTGGAAATGAGACAGATGTTGGGAGGGCATGGAGGAGTCACCAAGAAAGTGAAGCTTTCTGTTCTCACTAGAAACATCTCTATCCAATGACTTTCCAGCCTTTGTTTGAACACAGGAAACTCAGAGATAGCTACTCCTAGAGATAAGGAGCCCTTTTAGAAGGTGTGTGCATTGGAGAAAGCTTTCAGCATTTCGGAAATCCTTTATTGAGAAGACCTTAGCCCACATTCTGAACTCTGCTTTGCTTTGAGGCTTTGGTTCCATGGCTGTTGGTAAAACGCCCCACCTTAACTTCTGTTTTCAGCTTTTGGCCTCACAGCCGTTACTAACAGCCAGTGGAGGCAGCAGGAGATCATCATCCCAGAGAGAACGCAGCTCCTGAGTGTGCTTGTGTTTGCAGCTGAGATTTTTGAAGGCAAGTCTAGGATCTAAAGCCAGGTATAAGTAAGCTGAATGGATTACTTGTTATTTTGGAGTATCTTCATGTCAGTTTTCCTGTTTCAGCATGGATGCTGGGGTGAGACCGTCTGAGACTTCAGTCTTGCCTCACTGTTTCCCACAGACAACTTCTTGTTGGGAGCCAAGGGGTGAGCCACCCGATCAAGGTCATAGACAGTCTTCAAAAGGCCACACTGCCAGTAGAAAGAGGAGAAAAGGAAAAATGACCCTGCAGAAAGCAAACTGGTGCTCTGATGACCTGTGCCCTCAGTTCCCTTTCAGAGACAACTAGGAAGCATGCGGGAGGACATTTCTCTGGAGAAAGAAGAAAGAACAATTTTCCATCCAAGTTAATACCTGACATTTGCACAGCATGCTTAAGTCAACTTTGCAAATATTATTTTATTTGTTCATCTCTTTGGTTCTGCAAAGCAGCATTGGCTCCATTTTACAGATAAGGATACAGGGTTAGAAAGTTTAGTTGTTTTGCCCAAGTTTCCAGGGTACTTTCATGACCAGGGTACAAGTTTAAGCTTTGTTTATGCCAAGTCTGGTAAGAATTCCTTCAGATCATCACCACCTTCTTCAAATGGTATGGATATCTGTGAGGCATGAGAGATACATTATTAAGCAACTATAGCCACCTCTAGAAGCAGTCTGATCTTCAGGCATGCTGCCTACAAATAAAGCTCACAGGTATTCTATTGAATGCTTTGTAAAGACGCATGACATTAGTGCTATCTTGGACACTTCCATTCTCTTGTCTCTTGTATTCTCTCCTAAATTCTGTGGTCTGATTGGTGCTGAACCTCTCATCTGTACCAATGATCCAGCTGATATGGGAAGGTAGATTCATTTGTAACTTTGCCCTGTATCCCATGGAAACTTAGGCAAATGATATCACACCTCTGTAAAACAAGGGTGACAGATCCATTCTCCATATGACCACTGGGAAGATCTAATGCGATAATGCATTTATGGTGTGCTGCACAGTACCTGGGACAGAATAGCAGCTATTCTTAGTTGCAGCTATTATCAGTCCAATTTTAAACTAGTTGTGACTATAAGTACATTACTAGACCTCACCCTTCCACAACTATTGCTGACATATCTGCACTAACTCTCAGCTCCGATGCACACACTTTCTAAAAAGTTTTCTCTAAGGTTTTTGAATATGAGGATTCTTAGAATTTGTCTCTGCTTCCTTTTCCCATGATTACTGGCATATTTAAGATAAACTAAAATAAAAATGCACAGCGCTTTTGCCTCAAAAGTGCTGTAAGTGTAACATAACCATACCAGGCTCAGCTCAGCAGCCTAGCAAACCCTTTATAAAGTCAAATATCTGCTTATTAAGGCCAACCCTTCACTGAGGGGTAATGAGAGATAAGCCCTGTGCCCATAACTCCGGGCTGTTCAATCTTAGAAGAGAACCTCTTCCCAGTGATTCCTGGGGCAGATAGAACTTAATTAATTCTAATGAACATGGAACAGTCAGCCCCTGCTTGCCCTTAAGATGTGGCCCAGGAGGCTAATCTCCCATCTCCTGGTTAATCAGTTTCCTCCCCAGGCTGAATTAAGCCTCAATTTAAATTTTTGATTGAATCTGTCTTTCCTGACAGTTTTCTGAGCGACCTGGAAAGTTCTCGGCTTGTGGTAATGTGAGGCTGTAATGAATCCATAACTCAACTGATGGAATTATTTCCTGGAGACTTCAAGATATTGGGATTGAAATGTCACATGGGAAGTCACTGGGCTGATGGGCAGCTGGAATAAGGACTCTGTATCAAAGAATCCCAAAGTCCTGCTCCAAGTTTATGCTGCCCTTGTTAAGACACAAGATAGGTGGGGAGAGGGAGTCAGATAGTTCTGGATTTGAATCCTGACTCTGCCACTTGCCAGCATAGCTACACTTTGCTCTCAAAATGATATTAAGAACAACAATAATAATAGCTAATAGATATGTGGGCTCTACACCCTTGCTACTTAAAATGTGATTCTTGAACAAGCAGAAGCTGCAGCATCTCCTGGAAGGGTGTTAGAAATGCAGAATCTCAGGCCACCCCCCCCACACCTATGAATCAGAATCTGTACTTTTCCAAGATCCCTTGCTGGTTTGTACATTTGTTAATATGTGAAAACACTGCTTTATATACAATGATCTCATTTAGTATTCATTATAATACTGGGGAATACTCATTATATACACTCCATCTCATTATACTACTAACAGCTACCCTACATTGCATGCGAGGAAAATGAGGCTCCGAGAGGCTAAGTGTCTTGCCCCAAATCATACAACCGGAAAGAGGATTTGAACCTAGACTGGCCTCAAAACGCATGCTCCTCATCACTCTGTATTTGGGAGGCTTCAATGAGATACTAAATATCCACCACTGAGCACGTGCCTGGTGCACAGTAAACGGTCAGTATGTGTTAGCAGCTTTCTCTGTCCCTTCTATTCTATTTCTCTGTTCTGGTTGTTCCCAGATTTTCAGATTCTCCCTTATCCTGGCATTTGTGTTGGTCCACCCTAGACAGGGTGTGTCCTTCCTGAATTCTTGGCTCTCCCTTGGGGCTGTGCCTCAGGATGATGTCCGTTTACCCTTAGCATTCTGAAGCATCTTCTGGAGGGCGCTGCCGGCTCCCCTTCACCCTCAGCCTCACTGCAAAGGACCTGATGACATTTGCTCTCAGCCTTGCACCTGGGAGGCAGAGGGATCTCCTGCTGGGCCAGCACTTTGTTTCCTTCCTCTTGACAAGTATCACAGGTTTTCACAGGGCAGAGATGGGATTAGTTCAGGCTCTTCACCCCTCATTTCCTTTTCTCCTGGGAGTTGCATAACTGGTCCAGTTTTTGGAGATCAGTGGCTCCACAATTTATTTGCTTTGGACAAAGAAGAGACTCTGATTTATAGCTACTAGTGTGTGTGTGTGTGTGTGTGTGTGTAAAGGATCAGCATGCTTGTTGTTAACAGTTTCCATGGTTTTGGTTTCTCAGTAATAAGGATGATAAATCATAAAGGACAGGAGGTGGAAGAAGAATTTAAAGAAGAGAGAAGCATAGGATCTGGAGTAATAAACAAGAATATATGTAAGTGCCATTATTCTGTCATTTTCAGGATTCAATTTTTCATCCACAGGCTTCTAAGATCTTATTAGGTTTTCCTCAGAGAAAAGATCAGATACAGAGCATCTGACATTCATGCCTCCTTGTCATCTGGCATTAGACATGAGCACACCATGAGGGAATTGCTTAGGAACAAAATGGAAAACTTCTGGGGTACCTGGGTGAAGGCCATGGAGAATCAGTCCATTGAATTAACTTCTCTCATCTGATTAGTGTCCCTGAGGGTGAATGCATGGAACTGCTGATGGTGGATTTATGACCACATTTTAGGAAGAGATGCCTGAATTCAGGAGGAGAAAGGAGAATGTGCAAACATCTTGGAGAAACTGCTGCCTATAATGGAGGGTGAATTAGTTATCTATTGCTGCATAACAAATTACCAAAAACCAAGTGACTTAAAACAGCAATAAACATTTATTATCTCATACAGTTTCTGCATGTCAGGATTCAGGGGACTAGATGGCTTCTGGCTGAGGGTCTTCCATGAGGTTGCAGTTAAGATACTGGCATGGGCTGCAGTAATCTGAAGGCTTGACTGGGGCTGGGGCATCCATTTTCCAAAAGACTCACTCACGTAATTGGCAAGTCAGTTCTGCCTTTTGGTGAGACTCTCTGTTCCTTGCCATGGGGACCCCTCCAAAGGACTGCTTGAGAGTCCTCTCAACATGGCAGCTGGCTTCCCCCAGAGAAGATTATCCCGGAGAGTGAGGTTAAGCCACAGCATATGTCATGACCTAGCTCAGAAGTCACACATTGCCATTTCTAGAATATCCTGTTGGTTATAGAAGTCAGCCGTGTTCAGTGTGGAAGGAGACTATATGAGAATACAGTAAGTGGGGATCACTGGAGGCCATCTGGGAGGGTGGGTACCATAGAAGGTAAAATATAACTGTTCAGGAACTAGGGGTGAAGTGGAGTCTTTGAGTTCTTGTCCTGCCTGGGTCCCTATCTCTCTCTTGGTCTTGGTTTCCTAATCTGCAAAGATGCTGGAGTAGGTGACCACAAGTGATCTGATGCTATAGGATCTTGGGATGGTGAAAAGATCAGGAACTTGCAGTATGATGACCTTGGTTGGAATTCTAACTCTGCCTCTCACCAGCTGTAAGGTCAAAGGCAGGGCACTTCCAGCTTTTAAGCAAAGTTTTTTTTTTTTTTAATTAAATTCAGTTTTATTGAAATACATTCACACACCATACAATCATCCATGGTATACAGTCCACTGTCCACAGTATGATAACATAGTTATGCGTTCATCACCATAATCTATCTCTGAACATTTTCCTTACATCAGAAAGAACCAGAACTAGAATAAAAAATAAAAGTGAAAAAAGAACACCCAAATCAACCCCCCATCCCACCCCATTTGTCCTTTAGTTTTTATCCCCATTCCTCCACTCATCCATACACTAGATAAAGGGGGTGTGATCCACAAGGTCTTCACAATCACACTGTTACCCCTTGTAATCTACATTATTATATAATTGTCTTCAGGAGTCCAGACTGCTGGGTTGGAGTTTGGTAGTTTCAGGTATTTACTTCTAGCTATTCCAATACATTAAAATCTAAGACGTGTTATCTATATAGTGCATAAGAATGTCCACCAGAGTGATAAGCAAAGATTTTTAATCTGCAAACTGCGGTAGTCCTGAGGATGAAAAGTGACAATAGATGTGAAATTGTTTTGTAAATCTAAGTTTCATGCACCTATAAGATGTTTTTATTTCCCCATGAAGAAAGTGAAGTAGAGGAAGGTAGAAGGCACCAACATTACGATGCAAAATAAAATTACCTGTTACTTTGCAACACATTATGAAAACTTGAGATAGGATCCTCTATCTGCCAGGCTAGTTGGGATGGTTTGAGCTAGGCCAGGTAGTTATTATATGATAGAAATAAAGAGCCATATTGTTTCACATGTGTACTTTACAACTTATAAATAGGTTTTACTAACATGAGGTTATTTGGGCCTCACTTTTTCTCTGCCATTATAAAATATCTTGTTTATGAAAATGCTCTTTAAACTCTAATGCACTTTAGAAATGGGAACTTGCACTATTCATTGATGCTGGATCATTGATATTTTTGTGATTAAACATCACCCTCTCCTTTCCACAGAAGTAGATTAAATCAAACAGTTAGGTCTCATCCTTACCATCTAATCGAAGAGGATTTGAATCTCAGCAAAGTAAAGTGGCTTATCTAAGTTCCCAGAGCCACTTAAGGTTAATCTGTAAAGAAACACTTTATATCTATTGCTATTTTTTATTTTAAGAACTGTGCTCTAAGCTACTGAGATGAAAAAGACAATAAAACTAATAATAACTATGACTATTACTATTAAATTCTATCAATACATTGCATTTTATATTCTTCCTCATGACAAGTGCTGGAGTCTTAACTTTTAAGAAGACATGGTTCCCAACTTTAGTGGTTATAGTGGGTCAAGCTAGACATATGGATAAATAATTTCAAAACAGTGTGATAATTCCCATAGCAGACATTTATAAAACATGTATGCTTTGGGGGAACAATTGATGAATAAAACAAGTTCCAATTGAGTGTGTGAGGAGCAGGGAAGGTGCCCTTTGGGCTGGTTGTTGTTAGGTAGATGAGAAGATGTTGTGGGGGAGCTTGGCTGCAGGATGCTTGTTCCAGAAGTAATGAAGAGGCAGAGGCTAGATTTGAATGGCTTTATATATATATCACAATTATTTTGGACTTAGTTCTATAAAGAATAGGGAATCATTGGAGCATTAAAAAGATTTTTTTCCTGATTTTCAAAGTATATTGAAGAATTTTTAACAGGGAGATGGCATAAGAGAGTCATGAAAAATGTGTTTTAACTTAATCACATTTTCCAGTTGCTCTCAATTTTATGGGGCATCTATAGAATGAAGTGAGTATATTTCAGTATATTGAAATAGTGGAGCTGTTTATTTAGCATCATTTACTGAGTGGTCATTCCCTTTCCATTAGCATGTGGTCATTTTTTTCATATATGAAATTATGCATGGAAGTATAACAACCTTCTGATGTTACAGGACTGTTTCTTCTATTTTCATATTGTGATTAAATTACTCACCATAAATCTAAAAAAAAAATGTGTTTTAAAAAAACCACAGGTATCTGATAAGGATTTAGTATTCAGAATATATAAAGAATCCTTATACTTCAATAACAAAAAAGGCAAACATTCAATTAAAAATGGGCAAAAGAATCAAAAAGACATTTCACCAGAGATGATATACAAAGGGGCAAAGCACATGAAAAGACGTCCAACGTCAATGGCGGTAGAGGAAATACAAATCAAAACCACAATGAGATACCACAATGAGATAGCCATGCCCAGTAGGATGGCTACAAACAATAACAAAAATAAATGGAAAATAACAGGCAAGGATGTGCAGAAATAGGAACTCATATATTGCTGGTGGAAATCTAAAATGGTGCAGACTTGGCAGAAAATAGTTCAGCGGTTCCTTAAAAAAGTAAACATGCAGTCACTGTATGACCCGGCTATTCTGCTCCTAGGTATATACCCAAGGGAAATGAAAACATATATCCACACAGAAACTGATACATGAATGTTTATAGCAGCATTATTTGTAACAGCTGAAAGGTTGAAACAACACAAATGTCCATTGTGGATGAATGGATAAACAAATTGCGGTACATACATGCAACAGAATATCATCCAGCCATAAACAGAAATGAAATACTGATACATGCTGCAACATGGATGAACCGGGAAAACACTTTGTTATATGAGAGAAAAGCCAGACGGGAAGGTCACATAGTGCACGATTCTGTTTATATGGAATAATCACAATAGGCAAACTCAGAGAGACAGACGGAGGATTAGGGGTTGCCAGCAGATGGGGGGAAGGGGAAATGGTGAGTGATTGCTCGACAGGCACGGGGTGTTCTTCTGGGGTGATGGAAACGTTTTGAAACTAGAGAGAGGTGATGGTTGCACAACATTTTGAATGTGCCAAATGTCACCGAATTGTACCTTTAAAATGGTTACTTGTATGTCTATGAATATCATAAGGCAGGAATGAAAACAACAAGTTTGTAGAGTGAGGAGGTGGGTCAGGCAAGAATGAAAGGAAGTTTAGTGTTGACTTGCCCTGCCCTGGGCCTGTAACATTCCCGTAGTATCGCACACAGCTCGGGGGCCAGCAAACATTTTCTGAAAAGGGGCCAGATAGTAAAGATTTCAGGCTTTGTGGACCATATGGTCTCTGTCGCAGACACGCGACTTGTTATGGCTGGAAAGCTGCCTCAGATAAGAAGCAAATGAATCAGTGTGGCTGTGATCTAATAAAACTATATATATGGGCACTAAATTTGAATTTCATATAAATTTCACGTCATGAAATACTATTCTTCTTCTGAAAGTTTTTAAGCCGTTAAATATGTAAAAGCATTCTCAGCTCACAAATATGTAAAAATCTGGCTGTGGGACAGATTTGACCTGTAGACCATAGTTTGGTGACCCCTGCAGGAGCTTTTTTTTTTTTTAACTCAATTTTATTGAGATATATTCACATACTATATACTCATCCTAAGTGTATGGTCAATTGTTCACAGTACCATCATATAGTTGTGCATTCATCACCACAATTGATTTTTTTTTAAATAAATTCAGTTTTATTGAGATATATTCCCATACCATATAATCAACCATGGTGTACAATCAACTGCTCACAGTACCATCATATAGTTGTGCATTCATCACCCCAATCTATTTTTGAACGTTTTTCTTACAACAGAAAGAATCAGAATAAAAATAAAAAAGTAAAAAAGAACACCTAAATCATCCCCCCCATCCCACCCTATTTTTCATTTAGTTTTTGTCCCCATTCTTCTACTCATCCATCCATACACTGGATAAGGGAGTGTGATCCACAGGGTTTTCACAATCATGCTGTCACCCCTTGTAAGCTACAACCACAATCGATTTTTGAACTTCTTAAAATTCCACCATGGAATTTTAAACCTGGCAAATTCACACGCAGCAGTTGTAGTAAATGGGAACTCCACAGAGCAGGCTTCAGCTTTATAGCTTTCTTCTCCAGGTCACATTTGGAGTTAGAACAACCTCTTAAATAATAAATCTTAAGGAGGAGTGCGGGGAAACTTGCAACTGGCTCAGACCGTCTTCCCTACAGGCCGCTGAGATTCCACAGGCAGGTAGCCAGCCTCACTGAATTCCTGACTCAGATTTTGCTCATGTGCACCTGCACTGGCCCTCCTGGGCTGGCTGGGCTTGGGACTGCCTTTGGGTGGATGGTCGGACTCGCTTGGCTCAGAAGAAAGACAAATGTGCGTGCTTGTTGGGTGGTGATGGAAGCGCTGAGTCAAAGGGAAGAAACGTGAACCTGGCATCTTCAACCAAGCATTTTAAAGTCAAATTTTTTAAAGACACTTCTGGGACTTTTGTCCATTAATGTAACAAAGCATTCATGCTTTAGAGCATGCAGAAATGTACAGAGGACTTGCATGATCTCATAACCTTATTTCATAGATGAAAAGAAGTCAGACTAAAAGGGACATGGGTTCCATTTAGGGTTCCACAGCCAGTAAGTGGCAGAAGGTGGGACTCACCTAGATCATTTGACTTCAGAGGTCGTTATCTGTCTACCACCTCACACAGCCTACCTGGTACCTTTTGAATGGGGCTGGGGAGGATCAGGGAAGGAAAGGAGGGCGACTTGAATACCCAGGAGACTGCCTTACTCCAAAGGAAATGCAGCACGGATATATTTATTGTCTCCTAAGGTGAGAGATCAGCTTCCTTCATCTATTTTTATTCTCTGACCTCTCCTCCCTGCTCTTGCCTCTCCTCCCCATTGTGCTTGCTACCTCCTACCAGCAGGGGTAAGCAATTATTACTTTGTGAAGGCCAGCAGACATAAAAGCAAATGTGACATTAAAACATAATAATCCAAGTATTCGAAGTTCAGTAAATGTGGCAAATGTGGATTCTGGTTTTCGTCAATTGTATTTTTCAAATATGTTGCATATGCATCTGTGTATGTGGTGGTGAGCATAGGGAAGGACAGGAGTAAGGGGATTGCATGATTTCTCCAGCGTGTTGTAAGGAAACCCCTTGTCCTAGTTTGCTAATGCTGCCAGAATGCAAAACACCAGAGATGGATTGGCTTTTATAAAAGGGGGTTTATTTGGTTACACAGTTACAGTCTAAAGGCCATAAAGTGTCCACAGTAACACATCAGCAACTGGGTACCTTCACTGGAGGATGGCCAATGGTGTCCAGCAAACCTCTGTTAGCTGGGAAGGCACATGGCTGGCATCTGCTCCAAAGTTCTGGTTTCCAAATGGCTTTCTCCCAGGACCTTCCTCTCTAGGCTGCAGTTCCTCAAAAATGTCACTCTTACTTGCTTTTGGGGTATTTGTCCTCTCTTAGCTTCTCGAGAGCACGTGTCTGCTTTCAACCACCATCTTCAAACTGTCTCTCATCTGCAGCAACTTTCTCAGATCCTTTACATTCTTCAAAGTGTCCCTCTTGGCTGTAGCTCCTCTTGAAAATGTCACTCTCAGCTGCACTGAGTTCCTTCTGTTTGTCAGCTCATTTATATGGCTCCAGTGATTTAATTTAGACCCACCCTGAATGGGTGGTGTAACACCCCCATGGAAATTATCCAATCAGAGTCATCACCCACAGTTGGGTGGGGTGCATCTCCACAGAAACACTCAAAGGATTCCAAAATCTAATCAACACTAATATGACTGTCCACACAAGATTGCATCAAAGTTAATGGTGCTTTGGGGGATATAATACATCAAACTGGCACACCCCTCATTGGCCTGGAAGTAGGATGCAGGAAAAAACCAACACAGTAGAAGCCATAACGAAAATTCTCCAGTCTTACTCCATGTTCCCTTCCTTTCATAATCAGCCGTGTCCCTTCAAGGACTATCAAAGAGCATTTACAACTATGATCCCTCTTCTAGCTTTGTGGCAGGATGCACACATTTCTCCAGGAATGATCTGGACTCCTGGCCCAAGCTGGTTAGATAAGAATGCTGGTCTGGATGCCAAAGCTGTTCTCCACATCTTCTCAGATAGTACAGAATTCAGTGATTTCCCCCCATATCTCCCTCTTTTTGCCTTCAGGCATTCCTGATTTATACAATTGAAACCCCAAAAGCCTTTCATCTTTCTCACCCAAAGTAGAGCAAGGGGCCCATTGCTTTTCCACAAAAATGTCTAGATGGGGCTGTCCTCACCAGGGTTTCTATGGGGATGGGCACCTCTTTGCAGTCTCCAGAACAAATCCACTCATACAGGAGCATTTGTAAATGGCCTCGATTTTCATGACCATTTTGAAGGTAGAAGGAAGAGGGAGTTTACGTTGTACTCCCCAGAGTTAAACCTATCAAATCCCTTTGGACGTAGTCTCTTTTTCCCCAGTCTTCTCCTGTCACCCCTCCCCTTGCTCTGACCCTCTCTTCAGTATGCCGGGATTCCTTTGGATCTTTTCTTCTTGCTTCTGGATCAGGCTTCAGGTGTCTACATCTCTCAGCCCTTCATTATGAGGAGCAATTTAGCTCCCCCTTGCTTCTCATTTCAGAATCCTTCAGGTCCCCAAACCCACCTCCTTAAAGAGCTGCAAGGGATTTTAAGAACAAAAACTTGTTCAGTCACATCTAGAAGACTCAGTTTCTCATCTTTGTTCTATCATGAAGAAGCTGTGTGAGATTACACAAAGTACTATATGTCTGGGAACAGATTTCCTCTCTGTAGAGTGAAACTAACGTCTGTTCTGCTATCCCAAGGATCATCAAGATAAGAAATCATCATAGCTAATACGTCTGAACTCCAACCATGTAGCAGACACCACACTAGGTGCTGTATACATGTTGTCCCATTTGCCTTATGCTGGAACAATTATCATCCCCATTTCATAGACTATTAAATTGCATGTCTGAGCTATGAAGTAACTTGCCCAGGGTTATCCAGCCAGTAAGTGACAGAGCCACAATCAGCATCTGAGATATGAAAGGTGCTCTCACAGAATATCCAGCATGGTACCCGGTCCAGGTAAGGGGTCATACCCATTCTGTTTGCTTATGGGATGCATAGAACCAGATTAAGGGCTTTTCTTTTAGGATGATGGGAAAGAGGCATTATGTGAATTTCTAAAAAATCCAGGAGAACTAAAAATTTCCCATTAGTTTGGCCTTTTTGATATTGGACTCTTCTAGGATAAATTATGTCCTACGGAAACATGTCAGTCTTGGAGTGGGACTTTGAAAAGAGGCCAGGATTAAGGGACTGGTCCTACCACTAGGTTGGGCAAGAAACTTACCTTTTCTAAGTCTTCATTTCCTCTTCTGCACTTTTATCATTCTGATTCATAAAAACACCTACGTTATAAGTTGCAGTGAGGATTCAAGGAGATAGCTCATGTGAAGCGTTTAACGCATGGCCTGTCACATAGGAATTCCTCAGTTATTCTGGCCTGTTAGTGACACCCACGACCCTTATAATGAATTGATGAGATAACACTGTGAAAGCTCAACATGAATTTTGATATTGCTCCTCTCCTCTGTTCAGTGACTGCATGACTTTTATGTTCTACACTGCATGGTTTATCTTTGGCAAAATTCCAGTGCAGAATTTTGATAGGCATAGAACGGGGAGCCACAAGATAGGTATTTTGGTCATTTTTTACTTCTTTGTTTTGTGAGCTTGAATAAGTTACTTTCTTTCAGTTAATCTCATGTGCAAAAATAATAATGAAAATGCTTGCCCTGCCCACCACACCCAGTGTGAGGTTCAGTTGATAGAGTGTGTGTGATGGAGCTTATACACTCTAAAGTGATGGGTGCTTGTTATTTTTTCTCCCTTCCATTTGGGAGCACTCTTTCTCCACTCTCCTTGAACGATCTCCAGTACTATACCCCCCTGGTTAATAAACACATTCGAGCATGAACATTTGGCTAATAACAGGAGCTGTGTTTGCAATCGATATTTTCCCTTGAACGGCAAAGTGAGCCACAGTGAGCTAAACTGTAGCAATGACATTTACAATAATAAGTTTACAAAAGCAATTTCCACCTTGCCTATTTTACAACCATGGCATAGTAGAGACCATTTAGGGTGATTAGATCACTAAACTGACAATTGCATAGAGCAGTCAGAGAAGTGAGTGAACAGAAAAAATGTCTGAGATGCTGAATTTGCAGCCAGATCAAGAAAGAATAACCTATAGGAATAGCTAGCATTTATTTGGAAAGCACCATGCTCAAGGCACTTTCTAGGAACCTTCTCCATGCTCCCAACAACATTGTGCTATAGGTGCTATTATCCCTATATGGACTATTATTGTTTTACAACGAGAAAGCTGAGGCTCACAGGTTTAGGTGACCAGTCTGGCCCTACTTGAGTTCTGCTTCCCAGGAAACGGTTCCACCATCCATCCAATGACACGAACCAAAGTTCAAAAAACTGGCTTCTGTATATCCCTTTTTTTTACTTCCCATATCCAACGTGTTTGAAGGCCTGTTGATTTTAGCTCTCAGGTTATCCCCTAGATTCTGCTCACTCTTCCCATCTACATCATCACCACAGCTCTTGTCTGGATTACTGCCCTTGCTTCCTACCTGTCTACCTGTGTCCACTGCATCCCCCAACCTCTTCTCCACACACAGGTCTGATCAGGTCCTCACCTTCTCCTCCCACCCCTGCACATTGCTCTAGGAGGAAGACAAAGCTCCTTAACTTTTCCCATTTCTCTGACCTCATCACATCTTCCTCCTTTCCTTCTCTCTGCTCCACACTTTTTGGTGTGTTCAGCCTCTCAGACTGGACATGGTCCCTTCCGGCACAGGGCATTTGCCTGGGATGTCCGCTCTCCTCACTTCACCTACTTACTGCTCACTTATCCTTCTGGTTTCAGCTTCAGTCGCCCTTCCTAGAGGAAGCCCTTCTTGGCCTTAGTAATTAGGTCAAATCCCCCTCCTTGGTGCCCTCATAGTTCTAAGTTCCTTCCTTCACAGCTTTCGTAACACAGAACCCTTTATACCACCTTGTGTAATAAGTGTGCTAGAGGCTGTCTCTATCACTGGAATATAAAGCCAGGGAGGTCAGGGTCTGTACCTGTTTGCATTCCTAGAGCCCCGTGTGCTCAGTAAGATATTGTTGAATGGATAAACAAATTGGGCAAGTCACCATGGCTCCCAGGTGATGGATTTTGGATTTCAACTCAGTTCTTTCTGGCTCTAAAGAATTGTTTCTTATCACTGTTCACTCTTGGGGTGTGCCGTTTTATCAGTGGGGCTGATTAAGTGCACTTTATACTAAGATCAAACATATTTTGGTTCCATCAGATAGAAAAGATTGATAAATGGGTTTTTAAGGAAAGGTTTGATAAGCAAAGCTGCCTTGCTTGTCTAACCAAGTTTTGTTTTGTTTTTGTTTTTGTTTTTCCTTTGATTTTGCATCAAAGAGAAATGCAATGGAAATGGATCTACCTGGAATGTTGAGAAAAGATGGGAGCTGGGGAGTGAAGGAGAGTGGTACCCTCAAACTGCCCTTGACCCTGCCTCTCTTCTTCACTCTGATGGAATGGCCCATTAGTATAACTATGAATTATCTTTGTTAGATTATGTATGAATAGGGCAGCTTCTGTGAATGAACGAAGCTGTGTAATTAAGGAATTTGTAGGAAACTGAAAGTGTGCATTGATGCTTTGTCCTATGTACTCCTCCTGGAGGTCACCTAATTTTAAAACTTATTTCATTTGTCACTGATCCTCTGGGCAGCAGCATGGAGGGGAAGAAGTGGGAGGCGGGGTGTTTTATCTTCACTATTGTTTCAACTCTGCTACAAACTAACAAATTGACTTTATCCAACCCTCTTAACCTCTCTGGGCCTCAGTTTCCTCAGCTGAAAAATAAGTGCGATGGCCTGAATTCCTTTCGAATCCGGCACTCCGTTCTCTCTCTCCCCACTATTGAAACATTTACGGAAGCTATTGTTCCCTTATTCTCCCTGGTGGATCTTATGACTTCCGTATTACAAAGATGCCATCTCCCACCTAGATAACCCCTCAAGGAAATTAAGCCTTTAATCATTTCCACCTGGTAAGTGAAAAGGAGCACGGAAGGAGCCGTCAATAGTTCTGTGGATGGCAAATTAATTCAGTGGATGGGATCCGTGCAAACACGTGGTCATACAGCCATAATTTGCCTTTCATTTTCCTTTGCAACTCAGAAGAAAGTGAATAATTTCTGATGAGCCTCTCATTTGAACATATTGAAAAAACATGTCATTAGCAAAAGGAGCATTTAGTTGCTTGAATACCACGTATATCCAAGTATGCGGAGCAGTCCTTTTTCATTGGGGTAATTAGCTGAGCTTAAAGCTGCGAATCATGGCACAGAAAAATCTTGTAGGTCTCATATGGACATTAAGAAACCAAAGGGAAAGGGACAGAGACATGGTCACTAAGTAACTAGGGGTCAGCGGCCTTTCTTCTGGTTATTCAGATGGAAAGCCTCTAGAACTATGGCGGAGAAATTGTGGGTGGGTTTGTGTTTGCAGGGTCTAATCAGTTTACCCAAGAAAAGTGCAAGAAAGAAAGGGCTAAAAGAGATGCAACTGTTAAAATTCATTGTTTCATTTGCTCTTCTGCCTTTCAAGCCTCCTTATTACCACCCTCACACTTTCTCCTGTTGCCTGAGGCCACCCCTTTATCATAAGCTAGAAGGTCACCTTGGCAGGTTGCTTCAACTCTCTAAGCCTTGTTTTTTCCAGTTGTACAATTTGGGGCAGTGATTGTTGATTTTTCGGCCTTGAGTTATTGCTGTTGAGATTACATAAGATAATTGGCTTTGCAATATGCCTCACCCAACACACATCCTAGGCAACCTTAGCTGTAGGCGTAAGGGTTTCTGCTTGCTTGGATTTGGCCATTACCAGTGGGGATGAAGTGAGAGGAGGAGCAGAGACGATTTCAGAATTTGCTTAGATTCTTTATTTTCTCCAGAAAATAACATTGCTCTTATATTTGAAGACACCCACATCTGCAGGCATATGGGAATTCGAAGGCTGTCAGAGCTTTGCACAGATTCTAGGGAAGAGCTTCGAGAGGGCTGGAGCAGTGCCATCATTTTACATTATAGATTTCAGTCAATGGTGGAACCACTTCCTGGCCTCCCCCGTGTGCAAGAACTCTTGTAGATGGTGGGGAGTCGGTAGGCTGGGATGCCATCCCCCATCCCTTAGGCGGGACAGCCCCATGAGGGTAATGCTAAAAATTTAATTGGAACATATATCAGAAGTGATAAGGAATCCATCTCCTTAAAGCCTTCCTAGGAGATTTCCTGAGGAGTTATAAAAGACATTGCATTGATTAAATGACTCTGATACTTCCTTTTCAGTGGAAAATATTCAGGTCAGTAGGCCATTTGCAATGTTTATGACTCTCCTTTCTCAATAGCCCCCACTCGTACAAATTATTTAGGGAATAACTCATGCTATTTAACTTATTCTGATTAGCAGAGCCCTGGATCCACGGAATGCCAATAAAAATTGCAATACCATTACATAGGTTTCATTTAAAAATTATCTGACTCATTCAGTTTTTCTTTAAAAGCACTGATTATGTTATAACTTAGTTTATCATTAAGAGTATGAACAATTTCTAATCCTGGGGAAATTACTATTTGAATTTTCTTCTTGTTTAAAACCTGTAATCTTTTATTTAACCCAACTTGCACAAATACTTTATTTTCCTATTATAGAAACATTGGTATTTAAAGAAATATATGAAGAAAAAGTCACCCATAATGCTAGCTCCTGGAGTCAGCAACTGTTAATATCTTGGTCTCTTTCCAGTTCTTTTTGCTGTGCCTATATTTCATATAGTTTCATCCTATGTCACCATAAAAGGTACATATTAATTTAAAAAAAAATAATGTGTTTTTATCGTTATATATGTAATATATGTTAAATATAGAAAAATTAGAAGATACAGAAAAATTTAAAGTGAAATGTAAAGTCATTCAGAAACTTACCATTTAAAGATAATCATTGTTAACATTTTAGTTATGACTTTTTATGCTATCTTTCTTATGTCTTTTTTCTTTTCTCCTATTATTAAATATTTCAAACATGAAGAAAAGACAGACAATATAATGAACACTCATGTACTCACTGTCAAGTTTTTTTTTAATATTGATATTTTCTTACATATATATTTGATACTTTTATTTTTTCTATTATTCCTTCTCCTCTTTTCTCTTTTTTATTGTTGTTGATTGTTTTAAAACAAAACATTACATATAAAGGTTGACAATCCCTATGTACTGCTTTCTCTACTCTCATCCCAAACCAGGGTGACCAGTGAAGTAGTGCTTATAATTCTCATTAATTTATTTATATTTTCACTATATATCACTAAGTATTTAATATTGTTTTCATGTCTTTAAACTTTATATAAATAATGTCATACTGTATATATTCTTCTGTGATGATATGGTTTTGTTTAATTTTATCTTTTCAAGATTTATCAATATGTGTAACTCTGTGCATTTGTTTTCCTTGCTGAATAATATTCTATCCTGTGGGCCTACTGCAATACTGCCATATAAATTTTTGTATAAATCTCTTGAGAAGAATTTCTCTTAGGAATGTTCCTAAAAGAGGAATTGCTAAAATGTAGGGAAGACTTGTCTTCATCTTTACTAAGTGTGCCAGTTTGGATGTATTATGTTCCCCAAAATGCCATGTTCTTTGATGCAATCTTGTTGGGGCAGACATACTAGTATTGATTAGGTTGGAATGCTTTGATTGAATGTTTCCATGGAGATGTGACTCAATCAACTGTGGGTGAGAACTTTGATTGGATAATTTCCATGGAGGTGTTACCCAAGCATTCAGGGTGGGTCTTAACTGAATCAATGAAGTCCTATAAAAGTGTTCACAGACAGAAGGAGGTGCTGCAGCCAAGAGAGACACTTTGAAGAATGCACATGAGCTGAGGTGGAGCTGGAACACAAGTTGGGATCAGCAGACACCAGCCACATGCCTTCCCAGCTAACAGAGGTTTTCCGGATGCCATTGACCTTCCTTTGGTGAAGGTATACTTGTGTTGATGCCTTCATTTGGATATTTTCATGGCCTTCAGACTGTAACTTTGTAACCAAATAAATCCCCTTTATAAAAGCCAATCCATTTCTGGTGTTTTGCATAATGGCAGCATTAGCAAACCAGAACACTAGGAATTGACAATCGTTGCCTAAAGTGGTTGTTATTTTGTATTCCCACAAGCATTGTTGGAAAGTTTGTTTCTCCACATTTTTGGCTTAACTTGATATTATTAGGCTTTAAATTAATTACCAAACTTATGAATGTCGAATGGCAATTTTTGTTCTTATATTTTGCATATATCTTATTATTGGTGATAAAGGTGATCTTTATTTCTAATTCACAACTGTTATTAATTTTTTTCCTTTTAATACAACTCATTTATGAAGCACTTGCAAATGCAAGGTTTCCTGAGGTGGCTACTCAGGGCTGCCTCTGGATCTGATTTCTCAGATCCACATACTCCAAATCTGCCCCACTTAGCACCAGTATTCCTTCTTTCTAGTTCTAGTGCTCTCTGTTCTTAGGATCTGGGTAGGTTCTGGCTGTGGGAATCAGTTACGCTAATGGAGATGATTCTAAGGCAACTTTATCACCTCCCTTCCTAGTAATCTTGCAGACCTGGTTTAGAGCTGACACTGTTCTTAAATGTCTCTAAAAGTTTCTTCCCATGGAGAGAAAATTTATATAATTATATAATTATATAAATTTATATAATTATAAAAATTTCACATTATACATGAAAACATACAATACCAAAGCATATAAAATTCTTCATTCTTAGCCTCTTCCACCGTTCTTAACCACATGTAGACAATCTCTACTTTTTCCTTCATATTTGTGAATTTATACACAAATGCAACGAATGTTCCTGTATGTGTCTCCTTGGGCCCATGGAAAGAAGTTGAATGTGGTTTTTAAAAATTTAACATTATCTTTCAACATCTGCACAGTAATCTGTAATATGGAAATACCATAACTAAACTAACTTTCTAATCATGGGTATTTAGGTTGCTTCCAGGCTTTGATTATTTAAAACATACTTGTAAATATGTCTTTGCACAGCAGTGTGAGAATTGCCTTAGGATAGATTCCTAGAAGTGCTATTTACAAGCCAATTTTAAAAATTCCTCAGGAATCAGTATCTTCCAAGTATGTCTTTGACACAGGGCCTAGGTTCTCTGAGCTGTTTTATGTTCTACATAAGATAAGGAAGTACTGTAATAGTAAGTATCTGATTGTGAGGAGTAAATACATAGTGTATATGAAGTCCATAGCACAGAGTTTGGGCCATAGTAGAGATTCAATTAATGTTAGTTTCTTCACCTCTCTCTCCTCCTACCTCAGCTCCTAGCAAATGGAAAATGTAAAAGGGTTTTGGTTTAGAGCTGACACTGTTCTTAAATATCTCTAAAAGTTTCTTCCCATGGAGAGAAAATTTATTTTCCTTCCAGATTGTAAGAGGATGTTGCTCAGAGGGAAACACCTTCCAATTTTCTGTGTGAAAAGCCATCATATTAACTACATTTCTCAAATGGTAAACTGAGGCACAGAGGCAGCTCCCAATTATTCTTGTTTTCTCACTGTCAGCTTCCCACTGCTCTTGTTTTTCCATCTGAGGATACTATTAATGACTGTAATAATAACAAAAAAATACAAATAAATTATAATGATTGAACTGAATCAATAAATAATGTATTTTTTCTCACCATCCCTTCAAACTTGCTCTGTGGACTCATTCTTATCCATTCATTGGATGGAGTTTTTGGCATCCCATATTTTTTTGAGCAATTTTAGGTTTTAAGAAACCCTTCATAAAAAATATTTAAATAATCCAAAAGAAGTCAGGAAAAAATAAACAGGGACAAAAAAATAGAGGGAACAAATAAAAAACAAATAATATAGTAAAACAAATAATAAAATAATAAAACAAAGAATAAAATGGTGGACCTAAATTCAATCCAATCAATCATTAATAAATCAATATTTAATACCACCAAATATTAATGAATTAAACACTCCAATAAAAAGCAGAGATTGTTAGAATTGATTATAAAAAAGGATCCAATTATGTGCTTTATACAAGAGATGCACTTTACATGTAAAGATAGAGATAAGCGTAAAGTAAATGCATTTAAAAAGATATACCACATAAATAGTAAGCAATAGAAATCTGCAGTAGCTATAATGATATCAAATAAATTATGATGCAAGTCAAAAAATATTTCCAGAGTTTAAGAGGGACATTTCATGATAATACAAGACTCAGTTCATCTGAGAGATGTAAAATAATTAAAAGTATGTAAGCCCCTAACAACAGGGCTTCAATCTACATAAAGGAAAAACAGAATTAAAGGGATAACCAGAAAATTCACAATTTCAGTTGGTTATTTTAACACCCCTCTCTCAAGCAATTAATAGGCCAACTAGACAAAATATAAGTAAAGACACGTGATCTGAATGACACTGTTAACCTTCCTGAACTAGCTGATGTCTGCAGAAGTCTACACCAAACAACCACAGAATATACACGGTTCTTAAGCACACATGGTGTGCACCAACATAGGTCATATTCTGGGTCATAAAACAAGACTTGATAGATTAAAATGAATTGAAATCATACAGAGTATGGAATAAAAATAGAATTCAATAAGATATCTTGGAAAGCCTCAAATATCTGAAAATTATGTATAACCTTTAAGCCAAAGAAGAAATCAAAAGGAAAAATAGAAAATATTTCAAACTGGATGACAATGAAAATACAATTTCTATAATGCAGCTGAAGTAGTGCTTTCAGGGAAATTTGTAGCTGCTCATGCATATGTAAGAAAAAGGAAAAGATCCAAAATCGTTAATCTAGAGTTCCACCTAAAGAAGCTGGGAATAAAAAAAAGAGCACAGAAAAAAATACGTTTGCTCTTTGGAAAGATCAAAAACATTAATAAACCCCTAGCTACTCTAATCATGAAAAAAAGGGAGAAAACACAAATTCTCAAAATCAAAACTGAAAAAGGCATTGTCACTACAGATCCCACAGATAGCAAAAAAATAATGAGGCTATTATGAATACTTTATGGTGACAAATTCAAGAACTTAGATGATATGAACAAATGCCTTGAAAAATACATGTTAGAAAACTGACGCAAGATGGAATGAAAAAATTGATAAATAAAAATTGCTCATCAAAAGATACATTAAGAAAATAAATATGCAAGTCACAGACTGGAAAAATATTTGTAAATCCTTTTTATGATAAAGGACCAGTTTCTAGGATATATAAAAGAACTCCTACATCCCGACAATAAAAGATAAAAATTACCCCCAAGAAGGGCAAAAGATTTGAGGAGACACTTCACAAGGAGATACACAAATGGAAAGAAAATGTTCTGCATCATTTGTCATCAAAATATGCAAATTAAAACTACGAGACATCACTTCACACCCACAAAAATGGCTACGATTAGAAACACAACACCAAATGTTTGCAGAAATGTGGAACAACATAAACTCTCATATATTGCTGGTAAGAATATAAAATGGTACACCCACTTTGGGAAAAGTTCAGGTATATTCTTTTAAGGCTAAGCATATACCTAACCTATAAATCTAGTAATTCCACTCTTAGGTATTTATCAAAGTTTAATGACAATGAATGCCAAAAAAAGACTCATAGACAAACATAACAGCTTTATTCATAATAGCTCAAAACTGAAAACAGTCTTTGTGTCCATAAATAGGGGGATGGATAGGCAAACTACAGTATATTCATACAATGGATTATTACTCAGCAACATAAATGAAAGAACTATTGATACACGCAGCATCATGGGTGAATGTCAGAAACATTTTGCTGGTTGAAAATAGCCTTATATCAAAGAGTGATCACTATATCATTCCATTTACATGGAATTCTAAGCCAGGCAAAATGAATCTGAGGCAAGAGGGGTGGGGATTGACTGAGAGAGTGCATGTCCTTGTTTCCTAGTTGATAAAACAAATACCATGCAATGGGTTGGCTTAAACAACAGGAATTTATTGGCTCATATTTTTAACTCTAGAAGTCCAAAAGTAAGTTTTCAGCAAAGCGATGCTTTCTCCCTAAAGACGGTGACATTCTGGGGCTGACTGTTGGTGATCCTTGGTCTTTGGATGTTCTGTCATACAGCAATGCACATAGCAATGTCTTCTCTTTTCTCCTCCCAGTTCCTTTGACTTCCTACTTCTTGTTTCTCCATGGTTTCTCCCTGTGCCCTTCTCTATCAGGACTCCAGTACTAGGATTAAAACACATCCTGATTCAGTTGACCACACCTTAACAAAAATACTATCTTCAAAAGATCCTATTTACAATGTGTTCACACCCACAGGAATGGATAAAGATGAAGAACATGTTTTTTATGGGATACATAATCTACCCCAGGGCCTGAGGGAACTTTCTGGATTTATGGTAATGTTTTTTATTTGATAGAGTTTTGGTTTTCACATGTGTAGGCATCTGTCAAAACTCGGCAAATATATACTTTATTTTTTATATTTTATTGTATGTAAATTTTGTATCAAAACAAAAAAATGTACTGAACACTAGTTAGTGGATGCTGAGGTATTTGGAGGGATGAATATTGCTGCCAGCAAATTACTTTGAAATGTATAAAAATGAGGTGGATTGTGGATAGAAAGAGGGTAGATGGATAGATACATGGTAAAGCACAGGTAGCAAAATATTAATTATGAAATCCAGGTCGTAGGTATACAGAGTTTCACTGTAAAATTCTTTTAATTTCCCTTCAAAATTTTTTATAATAAGATATTGGCCAAGAAATGTCATCCTTCCCTCTCTTTGTGCAAGTCTCAGCCTGAGAAAACTGCGATGGGGAAGGGAAAAGGAGGGCAGTGTGTTTTCTCCACTTTCTACATATTAGTAGTGGTTTCTGGTCCTTCTAGAGCTTACTAAGAGGAGGGGAGGGAGAAGGGATAAAGGGACAATATGGGCTTATTAACCAGGTCAGTTGTATTTTGGCCTCACCTCTGGGGACAGGTGTGCAATTACCTGCCCTTTCTTGTGGGTCTTATTCGTGGGTTCCTTAGAGATTTCCCCCATGGAATGTTCACTAGCTCAAGAAAGACTTTTCTGGATGGCTGCTTTTAAACCTCCACCCACACCCCAACCTGCCCTCTAAGTCTGCCTTTGGTGGTGTAGTTCAACCTCTTTCTGCTGAGGTTGCCCAACCCCTGGCAGGAAGCACTTTGGGGCAGATCTTTTTTAAGATCCATGACTAGCTCCATATTGTGGCGTGCACATTTGGTCCATGAAAAATGTGCACACACCTTCGTCCAGCATACCTTGATGGATGGGCCATGCCCGGTGGCAACTCTTTCTGCCTTCTCCTAGCCCCCTTTTCCCAGTCCAGCCACCATCTCTTATCTTTAGACTTTGTTCAGATGTGAATAGTAGTTCTTGAGTCCTTCTAACTCCAGGGACACCTGTCAATCTGTCTGAGTGGTTATTTTCAAGCTCCTCTACCACAGTTCCCTTGCCTTAAAATGAGAGCAAAACACTCTCCTACCCATGGGAAGGGGGTGAAAGGGAGTATATTCAACACATATCTCTTCTGAAGAAGTCCTTGCTCTAAGCCCCCAATGGATTATTTGCCTTATTATGAAAGCTGGAGGTAGGTAACGGCCTAGGCTGACAAATCTGGTTTTCCACCATCCACTTGGCAAGTCCTGCACAGAAGGTCCAGCACCTGACTTTAAGTGAGAGGGTTTTGGTAGCTATTGTTTGGCATTTGATCTTTGCCCCAGTGCAAAACTTGGGGAAGTCAGCAAATTTCCACCATCCTCTAAAAATAAATAGTCAGTGTTGCCCTCTAAGGGAGAAGTATTACAGGGCTTTTTCCTTCACTATTTCCTGTCTAGTAGAGTATTTATGAGATACAGATGTCTGCAGAAAAGTGTTTGACAAGTGGCCTTGGAGGCTCCCTAATCTCACTCCCTCCCTCCACAGAGGAGGCTCATAAGATGTGATGTGCTTTGCCTGGGGTAGCACAATGAGGGATCAGAAGTGATGACTAATTTTATTCAGCACCCCAGGTGTGGGGGCTCTAGACCAGGAACTTGATGTAAAGTATTTCATTTCAGCCTCAGGGCAGCCTTACACTGTCACGTTTCCCTTGAAACAGATGAGGAAACAAAGGCCAGGAGAGGCTAAGTAACTTGCCCAGAATCACAAGAGTCTGAGGCAGAGGGGCCAAGATGCTTCAGTACCTGAAGAGACACGTCCCCAACCCCTGCAAGAACCTGGAGATAAAGGCAATTGTGTTAACTTCACAGTTAAACTAATCAAATGGACGTTTAATGGAAAGCAACAGAATGTCTCCTATAGCCCCAGGAAGAGCCGCTTGACTACAGCGTATCACTGATCTAAATGCCTCTACCAGAGGGATATGCGATCAGAGTTCACGGGCAGCGATGGGGCCACGGAATGCAGGAAAGAGGGGTTGAGCCCCAGAAGATGCTGGAGAGCCCCCCTCCTCTTTTAAGTTTCGTTAACTTTTTTTTTTTGTAGTTGTTTTTTTCATTGTGCATAAACTTCTTTTTTAAATTCAGTTTTATTGAGATATATTCACAAACCATACAATCATCCATGGTGTACAATCAACTGTTCACAGTACTATCATATAGCTGTGCATTCATCACCCCAAATCTATTTTTTGAACATTTTCCTTACACTAGAAAGAATCAGAATAAGAATAAAAAATAAAAATAAAGAAGAACACCCAAATCATCCCCCTCATCCCACCCTATTTTTCATTTAGGTTTTGTCCCCATTTTTCTACTCATCCATCCATACACTGGATAAAGGGAGTGTGATCCATAAGATTTTCACAATTGTACTGTCACCCTTGTAAGCTACATAGTTTTACAATCATCTTCAAGTGTCAAGGCTACTGGGTTGGAGTTGGTAGTTTCAGGTATTTACTTCTAGCTATTCCAATATATTAAAACCTAAAAAGTGTTAGCTATATAGTGAGTAAGAATGTCCACCAGAGTGACCTCTCAACTCCATTTGAAATCTCTCAGCCACTGAAGCTTTATTTTGTTTTATTTTGCATCCTCCTTTTGGTCAAGAAGATGTTCTTAATCCCATGATGGCAGGTCCAGATTCATCCCCGGGAATCATATCCTGCGTTGCCAGGGAGATTTACACCCCTGGGAGTCAGGTCCCCCGTAGCGGGGAGGGCAGTGAGTTCACCTGCTGAGGTGGCTTAGTTAGAGAGAGAGAGGGCCACATCTGAGCACAAAGAGGCACTCAAGGGGAGACTGTTAGGCACAATTATAAGCAGGTTTAGCCTCTCCTTGCAGCAACCAGCTTCATAGGGGCCAGCCCCAAGACAGAGGGCTCAGCACATCAAGCCGCCAGTCCCCAATGTTTGTGAGAACATCAGCAACAATCCAGGTGAGGAAGTCCAACACTCTGCATCCTCCCCCAGCTCTTCAGGGGGTCCCCGAATATACGTTTTTATTCTCAACCCAAATTGCTTTAGGATGTGTTGCTATTTCATTCTAATCTATACAGACCTACCATAGCTCACTTCCTATTCAAAGTTCCATGTAATTGAACAAACTGACTGTAGAAGTTATATTGTTTAGAAAATACAGACCTTACACCAAGTAAACATCTCTTCCCTTGGTCTTACATGGAAGTTGAAGTTTTAACACACAGCCAGTTTCAACCTTTACTCTTTGGCCCGATTTGTACCAGTCTTAACAAGATCTGCTTTATTCACATCTCTAACTGAAGTCTGGGCTCTATTTCAGCTTTTTTTTTTCTTTTTTTTTTTTAACAGTTGCTGTATGTATTAATACTGATACTCATATCTGCCGAGCTCTAGCTCTGAGTTTCAGGTATAACACAGATACCCAATGTTCCAGAGACCAATCAGGTTATACACAAAGGATCAACATCTCGGAGTTTGGAGACAGCCATTACAATTCAAGAATAGATTTGACTGCTGTAAGAGCTTACAATCTAGGAACCATTACAGTAATCATTTCTCTGTTAGACTGTGCTCTAAGATTCAATTCTGAGTTTACACATTGTAGTTAGTCCATATTGGTGAGGCATTGTAGTGTTTGCCTTTGTTTCTGGCATACTTAGCTCAACATGCTGTCTACAGGATCAATTCACCTTGTTGCGTGTCTCACAGCTTCACTCCTTCTCTTAGTTGCTCAATATTCCATCATATGCATACACCACCGTTCTCCATTCTATTCCTCATTCAATGTACCCTTAGGCCACCTCTACCCATTGTAAATCATGAATACTGCCGCCATAAACACCAATGTGCAAATGTCCACTCACATTTCTGCTCTCAGATCTTCCAAGTACTTACCCCATGATGAGGTTGTAGGACCTTATGGCCCCACATACTTAGCTTCTTGTGGGACCACCACAGTGACCTCCAGAAAGGCTACACCATCTGCCTCCTCCTCAACAGTAAATAGGTACATCCCTCTCTCCATGTTTTCTCCAGCACCTTTACCTCTTATATTTTTTCCTACAATCTTATAGAGATATATACATGTAAGATACAACCATCCACAGTGTGCAATCAGTTGTCCATGGCATCATCTCATAGTTGAACATTTATCACCACAGTCAGCACTTGAACATATTGATTATTATGAAAAAAATTTTGTTTTTTGTTTTTTGTTTTTGGTGAATAATAAAAAAGATGATAAAAAGAAAAATAAAAATGTCATACAATACAATATAATAGTAAGCACAGAAAATAACACCACTACCAAGAATCCCATATCCCTCCCTGTATACCCCTCTCTTACACATTTAACTTTGGAATATTGCCTTTGATACATTTAATGGAAGCATATTGGAATGTTACTGTTAACCATAGACTCCTGTTTGCTTTGATTATGTTTTTTCCAAAATACTATCTATTTTTCAACACTGTGCATGTTTGACATTCATTTGTTCTCCCACAGGTGAGAACATTTTTATATTTGTACATTTAGCAACAGTCGGTCACTCCAGTTTTTGCCAAGTTATACAGTTCCAGTCTTTATCACCTATCTTTACCTCTGGTGTCATACATTCCCCTATTCCACCTCTTTCAGCTTTACTCACAGACATCTTTGTTCCAGGCACTTACAATATTGTGCTACCGTTTCACAGTATTGTGCTATCTATTTCTGGATCTATACAATCAATTCTACTGAACATTTCTGTAGTTCTTCAGCATCAAATGCCTGATCGCTCCCCTCTTTCTATCTCCTGGTAGCCTTTGTTATCAGCTTTTAACTCTCAGAGTTTGCTCATTAATGTTAGTTCATATTAGTGAGGCCATACAGTGTTTGTCCTTTTGTTTCTGGCTAAATTCACTCAACATTATGTCCTCAAGATTCATCCATGTTATTATACGTTCCATGTCTTTGTTCTGTCTTACAGCTGCATAATATTCCATCATGAGTATATATCACAGTTTGTTTATCCAGTTGTCCATTGACGGACATTTGGGCTGCTTCCGTCTCTTGGCAATCGTGAATAGTACTGCAATAAACATTGGTTTACAAATGTCTGTTTGTGTCTTAACTTTCAGTTCCATTGAGTATATACCTAGGAATGGAATAGCTGGGTCATATGGTAAATCTATACTTAGCTTCCTGAGGAATCTCCACACTGTTTTCCAGAGTGGTTGCACCATTCTACATTCCCACCAGCAATGAATGAGTGTGCCTCTTTCTTCACATCCTCTCCAGCACTTGTAATTTTCTGTTGTTCGGATAATGGCTATTCTGGTAGGTGTGAGATGATATCTCATTGTGGGCTTTGATTTGCATTTCCCTAATAGCCAGTGAAGTTGGGCATTTTTTCATATGTTTTTGAGCCATTTGTATTTCCTCTTCAGAAAAGTGTCTGTCCATGTCTTTTGCCCATTTTTAAACTGGGTTGTTTGTCTTTCTGTTGCTGAGTTGTAGGATTACTTTATATATTCAGGATATTAAACCCTTATCTGATATGTGGTTTCCAAATATTGTCTCCCATTGTGTAGGCTGCCTTTTTACTTTTCTAACAAAGTCCTTTGATGTACAAAAGTGTTTGATTTTGAGGAGATCCCATTTGTCTATTTGTTCTTTGGTTGCTTGCACTTTGGGTGTAAGGTCTAGGAAACCACCTCCTATCACAAGATCTTTAAGATAATGCCCTACGTTTTCTTCTGAGCATTTTATGGTCTTAGCACTTATGTTTAGGTCTTTGATCCAATTAGAGTTAATTTTTCTATAAGGTGTGAGGTAGGATACCTCTTTCATTCTTTTGGAAATGGGTATCCAGTTCTCCAAACACCATTTATTGAAGAGGCTTCTCTGTCTCAGTTGATTTGGCTTGACTGCCTTATCAAAGATCAGTTGTCCATAAATGCGAGAGTCTATTTCTGAATACTCAATTCGATTCCATTGGTTGGTATCGCTGTCCTTACGCCAGTACCATGCTGTTTTGAGCACTGTAGCTTGTAATATGCTTCAAGGTCAGGTCGTGTGTGAGACCTCCCACTTCGTTCCTATTTCTCAAGATACTTTTGGCTATTTGGGGCACCTTGCCCTTCCAAATAAATTTGATTATTCATTTTTCTATTTCTGCAAAGTAAGTTGTTGGGATTTTAATTGGTATTGCATTGAATCTATAAATCAGTTTAGGTAGAGTTGATATCTTAATTATATTTAGTCTTCCAATCCATGAACGTGGTATATGCTTCCATTTTTTTTAGGTCCTGTTCAATTTCTTTTAGCAGTTTCTTGTAATTTTCTTTGTATAGGTCTTTAGTGGCTTTTGTTAAGTTTATTCCTAAATACTTGATTCTTTTGGTTGCTATTGTAAATGGAATTTTTTAAAATTTCTTCCTTTTATTACATATTACTTGTGTATAAGAACACTACAGATTTTTGCATGTTGATCTTGTAGCGTGCCACTTTGCTGTATTCATTGTTTAGCTCTAATAGCTTTGCTGTAGATTTTTCTGGATTTACTACATTTAGAATCATGTCTGCAAACAGTGAAAGCTTTACTTCTTTCTTTCAAATTTGGATGCCTTTTATTTCTTTTTCTTGCCTGATTGCTCTAGCTAGAACTTCCAGCACAATGTTGAATAACAGTGGTGACAGTGGGCATCCCTGTCTTGTTCCAGATCTTAGAGGGAAAGATTTCAGTCTCTCCCCATTGAGTATGATGTTAGCCGTGGGTTTTTCATATATTGCCTTAATCATATTGAGAAAATTCCCTTCTATTCCTATCCTTTGAAGAATTTTCATCAAGAAAGTATGTTGAATTTTGTCAAATGCCTTTTCTGCATTGGTCAAGACAATCATGTGGCTCTTTTGCTTTGATTTATTGATGTGGTGCATTACATTAATTGATTTTCTTATGTTGAACCAGCCTTGCATACCTGGAATAAACCCCACTTGGTCGTGGTTTATAATTCTTTTAATGTGCTGCTGGATTCGATTTGTGAGTATTTTTTTGAGGATTTTTGCATCTATATTCATTAAAGAAATTGGCCTATAATTTTCTTTTTTTGTAGTATCTTTGTCTGATTTTGGTATTAGGGTGATATTGGCTTCTGTACTGGTTTGTATATATTATGTCCCCCAGAAAAAGCCATGTTCTTTGATGCAATCTTGTGGGGGCAGACATAGTAGTGGGGATTAAGTTGGAACATTTGGGTTAGGTTGTTTCCATGGAAATGCGCCCCACCCAACTGTGGGTGGTAAGTCTGATTGGATAATTTCCATGGAGGTGTGGCCCCGCCCATACCTGAAGTTACAGGGACTGGCCAGATTACAGTATATACAAACAGATCAGCATCTCAGAATTGAGATAACCATTACATCTCATGAGTATATGTGACAGCTGTAAGAGCTTACAATCTAGGAAACTTTACCATAACCTTTTGCTGATAACCCATGCTCTCAGATTCTATAATGTTTGCACATTATAATTAGTCCATATTAGAGAGGCATTATGTTTGTTCAATTCTGGCTTATTTCACTCAACATACTGTCCTCAAGGTCCATTCAACTAGGTGTATACCTCACAACTTCATTTCTTCTTGCTGCCATTTGGTATTCCATTGCATGTATACACCACAGTTCACCATTCCATTTATCAGCCAATGTACCCTTAGGCCACCTTCCTCCATTGTGAGTCATGAATTCTGCTGCTATAAACACCAGTGTGCAATGACCACTCATGTCTCTGCTCTCAGTTCTTCCAAGTATATACCCAATAATGGGGCTGCAGAACCATATGGCAACCCCATATTTAGCTTCCTGTGGAATCACCACACTGCCCTCTAGTGGGGCTGTGCCATTCTACTTCCTTACCAACAGGGAATAGGTACATCCCTCTCTCCACATTTTCTCCAGCACTTGCATCCTTCTCTTTATTTTTTTTTAACAGTTTTATTCACCCTCCACCCTAAGCAAACAATCAATGATTCCCAGTATAATCACAAATTATGCATTCATAATGAGGAGATTTCCATCTCTTCCCCAAAGAAAGAGGAAAAAGAAAAAAAAGAGTAAAAAATACAAAGAAAAGAAGAAAAATAAAAGTAAAATACAATAAAAAGATTAGACAACATTTCCACCACCAAGAATCCCATATCAATCCCTTATATCCCCCTCTTATAGACATTTAGCTTTGGTATATTGCAATTAATGGGAGCATCTTTCAATGTCACCATTAATTACAGACTCTAGTTTGCATTGATTGTATTTTTTCCCCAATACCATCCAATTTTCAACACCTTGCAATGTAGACATTCATTTGTTCTCCCTCATTTAAAAACATTCTTATATTTGTACATTTACTCACCGTCATTGACACTCTAGGTTTCACTAAATTATACAATCCCAGTTTTTATCTTCTGTCTCTCCATCTGGTGTCATACCTGCTCTTAGCCTTCTTCTTTCAACCATACTCACACTCAACTTTGTTCAAAGGACTTACAATATTGTGTTACCATAAGGCACTATTATGCTATCCATTCCCTTCCTGGATCTATATAACCAATCTTGTTTACCCTTATGTACTCCTTCAGCATCAAATGCCCAATCTCTAACCTCTTTCTATCTCCTGATAACTATGTTCTCAACTCTCAAATTTCGCTCATCAATGTTAGTCCATATAAGTGAGACCATAAAGTATACATCATTTTGTTTCTGACTAATTTCACTCAGAGTAATGTCTACTGTCTACCATTTTGTCTTTTGGATTTTATATGTCATATTTTATTTTATTTTATTTTTATTTTTTCCTCTATCTCTCTTTTTACCCTTACTGATAGTCTTCATTTCTACACTCTTCTCCAAACCTCTCTCTCCTGTCTTTTAGTATCTGCTTGTAGTGCTCCCTTTAGTATTTCATGTAGAGCAGATATCTTATTCACAAACTCTCTCAGTGTCTGTCTGTCTGAAAATATTTTAAGTTCTCCCTCATTTTTGAAGGACATTTTTTGCCAGATATAGAATTCTTGGTTGGCAGTTTTTCTCTTTTCAGTTTCTTAAATATATCATACCATTGCCTTCTTGCCCACATAGTTTCTACTGAGAAATCCACATATAGTCTTATCAAGCTTCCTTTGTATGTGATGGATCACTTTTCTCTTGCTGCTTTCGGAATTCTCTCTTTGTCTTTGACTTTGGATAATCTGATTATTACGTGTCTTGGAGTCAGTCTATTTGGATCTATTCTGTTTGGGGTACACTGTGCTTTTTGGATCTGTAATTTTATATCTTTTTTAAGAGGTGGGAAATTTTCAGTGATTATTTCCTCCATGATTGTTTCTACTCCCTTTCCCTTCTCTTCTCCTTCTGGGACACCCATGACACATATATTCATGTGCTTCATGTTATCTTTCATTTTCCTGAGACCCTGCTCATATTTTTCCATTCTTTTCCCTATCTGTTCTTTTGTGGGTAGGATTTCAGATGTCCTGTTCTCCAGTTCATGAATTCTTTCTTCTGCCTTTTGAAATCTGCTGTTGTATGTTTCCATTGTGTTTTTCATCTCTTCTATTGTCCCTTTTATTTCCATATGTTCTGCTAATTGTTTTTTCAAACTTTCAAGTTCCTCCTTATGTTTGCCCAGTGTTTTCTTTATATCCTTCATCTCTTTTGCCATATCTTCCCTCAACTCATTGATTTGGTTTATGAATTGATTTAGGAGATCTGTTTAATTAATAATCAGCTATTTCAATTCCTGTATCTCAGTTGAAGTGCAAGTTTGTTCTGGGCCATATCTTTGCTTTTCCTAGAGTGATCTGTAATTTTCTGTTGTCTAGGCATTTGGTTTCCTTGATTACCCCAACCAGATATTCCCAAACCAGACGGGCCCAAGTCTCAGGAATAGTCTGTTTTCAGTATCAGGTTTCCCTGAGGGTGAGACCCAGAAGATCATCAGACTTTCCTGTAAGATGTCTAGACCCTGTGCTTTTCCTATCCTGGCCAGCAGGTGGTGCTCATCAGCCTGCAGCTTCCCACCAGCATAAAGAGGTATGGTGTGTTTAATTCTCAGTGGACCCTGTCCCAGCCAGGGACTGAGGGTGTCAGAAACCAAGCTTAAGCAGTTCCTGTTTTTTTCTTTCCCCCAGGCCTTGAGGTCTGAATTCTCTGAGGGAGGACCACCACTTAAGCTGGGCCCCACTCCTTATTTTCTTAGGGAAGATAAGCCTTTTAGGGAATTGTCTCCTACTGTTGAATTTTTCCTTTGACTCTGACTATCTTAACACTACCTTTGCCTGGGTCAGTGATGACAATTGAAAATGCCTGAGGTTTTCTCTAATGAGCTACTTAGAGTGTGAGAGAGAAAAAAGGGAAAATAGCAAGAAGTCCCCTTTTCAGAGCCAGTCCCAAGCCAGGAGCTGATACCTGGTTCTGTGTGCCCCTTTTCTTGGGACACAGCCCTATTCCAGTATTCTAAGCTCAGCAGACTCCAGAAATCTCTGTTTTAATTTATTAATGTATTTTTTTCCCATCAGCCCTGCCTCCTCTCTGCCAGGATAAATCTCTGGGTTCTTTTCCTGCTTGCTCTGGATTTATCTGTGCTCATAGCATGTATTCAGTAGTCCAAATTTGTTAATTAAAACCATAATTGGAGCTTGGTTGAGCTACATTCCCTTGATCCTGCTGGGGACTACTTCTTTCTTCCACATTGAAGTTTTGCTACTCAGCCTACTATGCTGTTGGGGGAGAGCTGTCAGTGCCACAGTTTGGGGAACTTTACCTACAGTTCTGTGCTGCTATCTCAGCTGTTCCACCCATTCCATTCTGGCATATGATATTGTCTATTCATGGGTGTCCCCCTCATCAGTTTTTCCAAATTATTTTCTAGGGGCCAACTAAATTCCACACCTCCTTATGCCATCATGAGTTTCATGAACTATTAGCATGCATATTGTTCAGAGTCAAGTAATTCTATAAGGCTTATTATGAACCTAGCACTCACGTCTCTCCAATGTTCCCATTTTCTGCTCTTCATAAGCAATAACTTTCAACTCTTATGGATGCTTCTTTTAGTATTTGCTTTCATATCTCTAAATAATAAGCTTTTTCTGTCATTGCTCCATTTTGGGGGATTTAAGAGCTACTAATTTTGCCTTTCACCACTTTTGTGCGCACCGGCCTATTTCCCATACTCCATCCAGCCTGTCCTCCTAATATAACTATATCATTTTGGTTAGGTCAGTATTCAGCATTTCCATTTTAATGACTAAATATAAATACTATTCATAGCAGAGCCATGTATGTACACTATGATAAATTTTCCTCTATTGCATAATATTTGTATTTCTGGAGTTAATTATTGGTTTTTGCTTTTTTAAAGTATTTTGCATAGCTATTCATCCTGTCACTGTTATTTTAATGTGGTCTAATGAAGGAGTGGAGGTAGATGCATTTATTTAATTGTCCATCTTAATTAAGTCTATATTTCTTTTAGTGTAAAAGCTTTATTAGTCAGTGTTCTAATTAATCAAAATTTTATATATGCATTCTGTTTTGGTCAGAGAAAGATAAAGGAAAGCATAACATCAATGAAAAACAAATCCACCAGTCTCTGCTTTTGGGGTCAATTTGGATTTAGCTCTGTTTTCTATTTAAAAAGAGTTGATTTATTTAAAAAGAAAATGATCCTGAAATAGTCCAAGAATCCTTGAGCAGGTAAGGAAGATTCAATTGTGTATTGCATACAACTGAATTCCCTGAAAGGGGAGATATGTGTTTAAGAAAACATTTTAAAAATTGTTTCAACAAAGTGATATTTTCCAACTCACTCTCAAATTAAAATGGGAGGTTAACCCATGCGCCTCTGGAGAAGCCAGTGTTAATTCTAGTTTTCTCTGCTGGTGAGTTCTCTACACTCACCCCATGTCTCTCCAGCTTAATGTCAGAAAGAGAAAATGGGGAATAGAGAATAGGTGAAATAAAAAGAACAAATCACTCCAAACCTACCTCTCTTCCTCCCACCCAAAGACAACCACTATTAACATTTTGCTATTTTCTCTTGTACTTTTTTTCCAGACACTTTTTCTCAAAGATACGTTTTATCATAAAAGTGTTTTAAATGGTGAATAAGTTGTCAGTGAGGACCACCCACTCTTCTCAGCTTAGAGGTGATTGACTTGGGAATCCCATGTCTTAACTTGATAGTTCTTATATGATGCCTTTTGCCTAGTTACTATGTGGTGTGCTCTCCTTACCACTCTCTCTTTGATTCCCCCTTCCTTCCTTTACACACACACACACACAAACACACATGCAATGGGCCAGAGAAAGCCATGCAGAAAAAAATTCACTATCACTCTAAAGAAGGAGGGACAGCCACACTTCACCAGTGCAGCTCTGTTTATGAGAGGGATTTTCTATTAGACTTGGCAAGAAGCTGAAAGATTTTTCTCCCTCTATCCAATTGTGTGTGTGTGTGTGTGATTAAAGAACAAATGCATTGTGGGATGCACATCCTCACTGAACTGGGAGCAGCAGCTGCAGAGCCGAGATAGGAGCTTGGAATGCTTCAGAGTGCCGAGACTTTCGGAAACTCATCCTGGGCTCTGAAAAGTGGCAGCAGGATTCAGCATTCCTCTGACAACCACTCAGAAAATAGAATGTGATGAAGTGGGTGGACGGGGAGGATGTGGGGCAACCCATCAAAATGCTTCTTACTTCTCCAAGGGTCCCTGTGGAATGTTGGCTACTGAAGAGACACGGGTGAGGGGAGATTCGGACAGGTGGGAATGATGATGTTGCCGAGACCCGTAGCCTGCCCTTCTTACAAACAATGGATTTTTCTAGATCATAAGCAGTTGGGAAGATTGTCCCCTAATCTGCACAGGTTTCACTGTCCTAGATTCGTATTTCAGTTTTCTCAAGTGATCACTTGGTTGATTGCCTATGTCAGGGGTTGGAAAACTTTCTGGAAAGGGCTGGGTAATAAATATTTAAGTCATAGTGAGCCATATGGTCTCTGTCGCAGCTACTCAACTCCACCGTGAAAGCAGCCATAGTCAGTATGTGAACGAATGCGTGTGGCTGAGTTCCAATGTAACTTTATTTATGGACACCAAAAATGGAATTTCATATGATTTTTACATGTCACAAAATCTTATCATTCTTTTAATTTTTTTAACCATTCAGAAGTATAAAAACTACCCTTAGCTGTGCAAAAAACAGGCAATGGGCTGGATTTGGCCATGGGCTGTGGTTTGCCCGCTCCTGGTATATGTCCAAATCATGACTCTGCAGCCAGGATGGGTCTCTGATCTTTCTTCCCCTTCCTTCTCTTTTTTTCTCCCCCTTTTCCCATTGTGCTGATGCAGAAATCAGAAACCAAAACCTGTGGAAGAGAAGGGGTTTCCTACTTAACTCCTCTACTGGCGGTATCAGGATTAAAAATCCATGTGATTTCACTGACGTGAAATAATTAATTAGAATATGCAAATTCATTGAGTCAGAAACTAGAATACAGGTTTCCAGGGGCCTGGGTCAGGGTAAAGAGTATAAATTAATGCTTAAATGGTACAGAATTTCTGTTTGGGGTGATAGAAATTTTTGGTAATGGGTGATGGTGATGGTAGCACAACACTGAATGCAATTAACAGCAGAATTGTATATTTGAATGTGGTTAAAAGGGGGAAATTTTAGGTTGCATATATGTTGCTAGAATAAAATTTTAAAAATAACATAGGACTGTAAACCCCAAACAGGGAACCCTAATGTAAACCAGGGACTATAGTTAGTAGGACAATTACAGTAATGTTCTTTTGTCAATTGTAACAAAAAATATCACACTAATGCGAGGTTTTAATAACCGGGGAGGGTGATGTGGTAACTCTTCATTTTTTGCATGATTTTTCTATAAACCTTTAACTCCTCTATGTAACCCACACTCAACGAGCAGCCTTTACAGCTGCAAACGAGACTCCAAAAGGCAAACTCATAAGACACACTAGCTCCTCAGGATTGCACTGGGTTTGAAACTCACTTCTTATCTAACTTCCTGTTCTGTGATTCTTACATACATAATTTGCTAATTTGCATCAGTTACAGTGCTTAACACAACTGGGATATAGAGATAAGCAAAATCCAGCACTGTTCTGTAGGAGTCCACTCCTTCAGGACATTACCTTGAATAACCTGTGCAAACTTACTTATGTCAAATCTCATCCTTAAACACCAAATCCAACCACACTTAGGTAAGTCACAATTACGATTAAAGTTTGGGAGGATAGCCAACCTGGGAGCAAGAAGGCAAAGGGATAAAAAGCAGTGGTACAATTTATCCTTCTTACCTTTGGGTAAGCTTTTAAAATAATGAGACTAATATTTTAAATGGGCACACAAGAAATTTTGCCTCCAAGTAATGATGGTTCCTAAGTAATACTTTAGATCTTCAGGTTCCAGATATTTCTGTAAAACATTACTGCTAGCAAGTCTTCATTCTTTGTGGTATGATTTTTGTTTTTGGAAATGGCAACAGATTTTTTTTTTTTTTTTGAAGTCACATTGTGAAAATTAGCTGAGACTTCTTGTTGGGTGATAATGTCTGCATCAAAAACTTCACAAAAGCACATCGTGAACTTGTGAGTTGTTATAGTGAAGACTCCAAATGTTGGGTTGAGATAGAAAAGTGAGAAGAACTCTACCATGTATCAGCTAAGTGATGTCAGGAAAGATATTTTACCTTTTTGAGCCTCGGTTTCCCTATCAGTAAAGTGGGGCTAAGAATGCTTTCTTGGAACTGTTGTAAAGTTTCAAGACAATGTATGTGAAGTGCCCAGCTTATGCCAAGTATTTACCATACATTAAATACTTTTACTTGGCCAATTCACTGCAGAGAATAGTTTATATGAGTGAGAATTTTTTCACAATAGGCTTTTTGGGATAAACATTGGAGCAGTGTTAAACAAATGAATCAAGATTATTTTTTGCTTGTGATTTTGAGAGGCTGTATGTGCCTTGTTGGCTTTTGGTAATGTTGAAATTTTCCACAGAGGAATTTGACACCTCACTTCTGAATCACACTAGAAACACCATGTTTTATTGCTGGTTACTATTTTCTTTATTTTTAAAAAAAGTGTTATTTGTCCATCTTTCCTTGAAATATCAGTTAAATGTCACATCATCCCTGCTTCTGCTAATCTTTCACATTGATAAACACAAAAGTCATAAAAATTTCTTCATGCTCTAATTTATGTAAGAAGTGTTTCTCTAAATAGTGTTGTTAATTTTGTTTTTATTTAATAAAAATCAGGTTTACTTTTTCTACATAAAAATATGGATTCATTATGAAACATCTAGAAAATACAGCTAAATTGTTCTAAAAATTCTCTTAGTCTCATCACACAAAGCTAGTCACAGTTAAATAATGTTCCCATTTTAGCTATTTCGTTCTGAACCCTTACCTATATTATCTCCTCACCCTCATAGTGAAGATGTGATATGTATATGAATGTGCATATACACGTATATGCAATACATAAATATATCTCTTTGAGAATGGTATCTCTTTATTATTGGTCAGAATAGTTAAGGTGCTGTATTATTTAGGGCTCTCTAGGGAGACAGAACCAACAGGTGATATCTGTAAATAATACGAGATTTTATGAAAGTGTCTCATGCAACTACGGGGGATGCACTAGGACTGTCCCCTACCACACTTTTCCAATTGGAAAAGATCACTGCTAATGACGTGGGTTATCCAACATGGATTTTAAGGACAATCAAATTCCCTTGGCCATAAACAAAGACACTGTGTTTCTAACAGCTCCTTTTTGATAGAAGGAAAATAGAAGGTTTTTGGAGTAGTAATGCTTTCAGCACACTTTCCCAACCTCAAATGGTTATCTATTTTTACCAAGTGTAGTAAAAGAAAAGAAAAAAAGTTTTTTTCAAGATGCCATCAGAATTTGAAAGAGATGCCATCTGAACGGGCGATAAAGGATGTGGAAGGTTTCCTGATGGTGAATAGCAGCAGACACCGAAGAGGAATTGCTTTGGAAGCTCTGCGGCAGTCACCCCTGCAGAATCCTCTCACTGCTCTGAATCCTCGTGAATTCCCACATCCCAGAAATCTTTTCCATTAGTACTCCATTTGGGGGTCATAATTGATGACCAGTTATTAGTCAGTGTATGTCTTTAAGTAATTTTTTTCAAGGAAGGTATACATACGGAATGCTTTCTGAGCATATGTATGTGTGGAGATTCACTTTTGTTGCTCCCACATCTGAAAGAAAAAAATATGACCACGTATAATATTCTTAGGTCACAGTTGTTTCCACTAAAGAAAGAAACAACTTTCTTCTTCCACTAAAGGCTATATTTTTGCTTTGTAGTTAGTTACCCTTTTGTGCTAGAAGAGTAACATTCCTGAGTCCAACCACTTTTGAGGGGCCTTGGGAAGTAGCCTAAATTATCTACCTGGGATGCTCATCATTTTTTTTCTTTATATGTCTAAAAATTGGCAAGGATGTGATAGATGTGGTTCTGTTTACGCTACTTTTGCCTGGAACACAGCTCTCTCAGTTTATATAGTTGACAAAGATCCTTAAGAAATGTCCTTCAATTAAACTTGATTCTTCCTGTCTCTATTCCAATTCTTTTTTTTTAATGCAGTTTTATTGAAACACATTCACATACCATACAGTCATCCAAAGTGTACAGTTATTCACAGTATCATCATATAGTTGCACATTCATCACCACAATCAATTTTTGAACATTTTCGTTACTCCAAAAAAAGAATAAAAATAAAAGTAAAAAAGAACACTTAAAACAAAACAAAGAATCCCATGCCACTCCCTTATATACCCTCTTATAGACACTTAGCTTTGTTATGTTGCCTTTGTTACAATTAATGGATGCATATTACGGTACTGTTAACTAGAGACTCTAGTTTGCATTGATTGTACTTTTTCCCCTACACCATCAACTTTTCAACACCTTGCAATGTTGACATTGATTTGTTCTCCCTAATGTAAAAATATGCTTATATTAGTACAGTTAATCACCATCATTGACCATTCCAGGTTTCACTAAATTATACAATCCCAGTCTTTATATTCTATCTTTCTTTCTGGTATCATACATGCCCCTAGCCTTCCTTTTTCGCCAGTACTCTCACTCATCTTTGTTCAGAGTACATACAATATTGTGCTACCATCACACAGTATTGTGCTATCTATTTCTGGATCTATACAATCAAACCTGTTGAACATTCTCTACTCCTTCAGTATCAGATGCCTGATCTCTACCCTGTTTGTATCTCCTGATAACCTGTGTTCTCATCTTTAACTTTCAAGGTTCGCTCATTAATGTTAGTTGCTATTAGTGAGACCATATGGTATTTGTCCTTTTGTTTCTGGCTAATTTCACTCAATGTAATGTCTACTGTCTACCATTTTGTCTTTTGGATTTTATATGTCATACCTTATTTTTTTTCTTTCTCTTTCTTTTTACCCTTACTGATAGCCTTCATTCTACAGTCTTCTCCAAACCACTATCTGCCTGTAGTGTTCCCTTTAGTATTTCTTATAGAGCAGGTATCTTGTTCACAATCTCTCTCAGTGTCTTTTTGTCTGAAAATATTTTAAACTCTCCCTCATTTTTGAAGGCAGTTTTGCCAGATATAGAATCCTTGGTTGGCAATTTTTCTCTTTCATTATCTAAATATACCTTACTGCCTTCTTGCCTCCAAGGTTTCTACTGAGAAATCCGCACAGTCTTATTGAGCTTCCTTTGTATGTGATGGATCACTTTTCTCTTGCTGCTTTCATGATTCTCTTTGTCATTGACCTTTGATAATCTGATTATTAAGTGTCTTGGCATAGGTCTATTAGGATCTATTCTGTTTCAGGTATGCTGTGCTTCTTGGATATGTACTTTTATTTCTTCTATAAGGAATGGGAAATTTCCAATGATTATTTCCTCTATTATTTTTTCTGCCCCTTTTCCCTTCTCCTTCCGGGACATGCATGACATGTACATTCATGCACTTCATGTCATTCAGTTCCCTGAAATGCTGCTCATATTTTTCCATTCTTTTTTTTTTCCCTGTCTGTTTTTTGTGGGTAGGATTTCAGATGTCCTGTTCTCCAGTACATTAATCCTTTCTTCTGCGTCTTCAAATCTGCTGTTGTATGTCTCCATTGTGTTTTTCATCTCTTCTATTTTGCCTTTCATTCCCATAAGTTCTGCCATTTTTTTTTCATTTTTATTGAGATTGTTCAGATACCATACAATTATCCAAAGATCCAAAGTGTACAATCACTTGCCCCTGGGTACCCTCATACAGCTGTGCATCCATTACACTTAATTTTTGTTCAATTTTTAGAAACTTTTCATTACTCCAGACAAGAAATAAAGTGAAAGATGAAAAAAGAAAAAAAGAAAAGGAAACTCTAAACCTCCCCTATCCCTAACCAACCCCCCTCAGTTGTTGACTCCTAGTATTGATATAGTACGTTTGTTACTGTTTATGAAAAAATGTTGAAATACTACTAACTGTAGTATATAGTTTGTAATAGGTATATAGTTTTTCCCTATATGCCCCTCTATTATTAACTTCTAATTGTATTGTCATACATTTGTTCTGGTTCATGAAGTGATTTCTAGTATTTGTACAGTTGATCATGGACATTGCCCACCATAGGATTCAGTTTTATACATTTCCATCTTTTGACCTCCAACTTTCCTTCTGGTAACATATATGACTCTGAGCTTCCCCTTTCCACCTCATTCACATACCATTCGGCACTGTTAGTTATTCTCACATCTTGCTACCAACACCCCTGTTCATTTCCAAACATTTAAGTTCATCCTAATTGAACATTCTGCTCATACTAAGCAAGTGCATCTACATTTCTTCCACAAGGCAGGAGGGAGAGTCAAAGAAGGTAGAGAGGCAAAAGGAAGAGGAAACAAAAAAATGACAGCTAGGAAGCAGCAAAAGGAAAAATAACCTTAAATCAAAGTAGAATAAAGAATCAGACAATACCACCAATGTCAAGTGTCTAACATGCCTCCCCTATCCCCCCCTCTTATCTGCATTCACCTTGGTATATCACCTTGGTTACATTAAAGGAAGCATAATACAATGATTCTATTAGTTACAGTCTCTAGTTTATGCTGATTGCATCCCTCCCCCAATGCCTCCCCATTTTTAACACCTTGCAAGGTTGACATTGCTTGTTCTCCCTCGTAAAAGAGCATATTTGTACATTTTATCACAATTGTTGAATACTCTAGATCTCACCAAGTTACACAGTCCCAGTCATTATCTTCCCTCCTTTCTTGTGGTGTCTCACATGCTCCCCACCTTCCTCTCTCAACCGTATTCATAGTTACCTTTGTTCAGTGTACTTACATTGTTGTGCTACCATCTCCCAAAATTGTGTTCCAAACCACATACTCCTGTCTTCTATCACCCTGTAGTGCTCCCTTTAGTATTTCCTGTAGGGCAGGTGTCTTGTTCACAAAGTCTCTCATTGTCTGTTTGTCAGAAAATATTTTGAGCTCTCCCTCATATTTGAAGGACAGCTTTGCTGGATACAGGATTCTTGGTTGGCAGTTTTTCTCTTTCAGTATCTTAAATATATCATACCACTTCCTTCTTGCCTCCATGGTTTCTGCTGAGAGATCCACACATAGTCTTATTAAGCTTCCTTTGTATGTAATGGATCACTTTTCTCTTGCTGCTTTCAGGATTCTCTCTTTGTCTTTGACATTTGATAATCTGATTATTAAGTGTCTTGGCATAGGCCTATTCAGATCTATTCTGTTTGGAGTACGCTGCGCTTCTTGGATCTGCAATTTTCTGTCTTTCATAAGAGATGGGAAATTTTCATTAATTATTTCCTCTATTATTACTTCTGCTCCCTTTCCCTTCTCTTCTCCTTCTGGGACACCAATGATACGTACATTATTGTACTTTGTTTCATCCTTGAGTTCCCGGAGACGTTGCTCATATTTTTTCATTCTTTTCTCCATCTGCTCCTTTGCGTGTCAGCTTTCAGGTGTTTTGTTCTCCAGTTCCTGAGTGTTTTCTTCTGCCTCTTGAGATCTGCTGTTGTATGTTTCCATTGTGTCTTTCATCTATTGTGTTGTGCCTTTCATTTCCATAGATTCTACTAGTAGGTTTTTTGAACTTTTGATTTCTGCCGTATACATGTCCAGTGCTTCCTTTACAGCCTCTATCTCTTTTGCAAAATCTTCTCTAAACTTTTTGAATTGATTTAGCATTAGTTGTTTAAATTCCTGTATCTCAGTTGAAGTGTACGTTTGTTCCTTTGACTGGGCCATAACTTTGTTTTTCTTAGTGTAGGTTGTAATTTTCTGTTGTCTAGGCATGGTTTCCTTGGATATCCAAATCAGGTTTTCCCAGAGCAGAACAGGCTCAGGTCCCAGAGGGAAGAAATATTCAGTATCTGGTTTCCCTGTGGGTGTGTCTTAGAAAATTGCTCCACCCTTTGATGCCTCAGGTCACTGTGCTTTTCTACCCAGCAGGTGATGCCTGTTAGCCTATAATTCTTGACTGGTGTGAGGAGGTATGGCCGTATTCCCCCAGGGTCTGGGGTCTGGTTCTGAATGGAAAGGGCCCCACCCCTTTCCTCCTAGAAAAGGCAGACCCCTCAGGTGGAGGTCATTAGCATTTCAATGGTCTCACTCTCTGCTTGTGCTGTCTCCACCCTTCCCTGAGTCAAAGCCCTGGAAACTGAAAATGACTGGGGCCTTCTCCACTGAGCCAAAAAGAAACAGATAGTCCCCTTCAGACCCGGTCCAAGGCGACCCTCCGGCTCTCCCAGGTCAGTCGTCACCCAAAGCCTCTGTCTGTTTTTTGGGGATGCGTACCTGTAGTGAGCAGTTCACACTCGCTACTTAAAACCCCAGTTGGAGCTCAGCTGAGCTGTATTCACTTGCTGGGAGAGAGCTTCTCTCTGGCACCACGTGGCTCCGCAGCTCGGGCTATGGGGGAGGGGGTCTCCTGACCTGGTGCTGCAGGTTTTACTTACAGATTTTATGCTGTGATCTCTGGCATTCCTCCCAATTCAGGTTGGTGTATGATGAGTGGATGGTCTCGTTTGTCCCCCCACGGTTATTCTGGATTATTTACTAGTTGTTTCTGGTTTTTTGTAGTTGTTTCAGGGGGACTACTTAGCCTCCACTCCTCTCTATGCCACATCTTGCCCAAGTCCTGCCATTTGTTTTTTCAAGCTTACAAATTCTTCTTTATGGTCACCCAGTGTCTTCTTTATATCCTTCACCTCTGTTGCCACATTTTCCTTCAGCTCATTGATTTGATTTAGATCTGTTTGAACATCTTTAATTAGTTGTTTCATCTCCTGTATCTCAGTTGAAGTGTAAGTTTGTTCCTTTGCCAAGGCCATATCTTCATTTTTCCTAGTGTGACTCATAATTTTTTGTCATCTAAGCATCTGGTTCCCTTGATATCCCCAATCAGATTTTCCCAGACCAGACAGGCCCAGGTCTCAGGAGAGTGGTGTAATCAGTATCAGGTTTCCCTGAGGATGAGACCCAGAATGTTTTCAGACTTTCCTGTGAGGCTCCTAGACTGTGCTATTCCTATCCTGCCCAGCAGGTGGTGCTGTCAGCCCTCAACTCCCCACTGGTGTAAAGAGGTACAGTGCCTTTAATTCTCAGTGGAGCCTGTCCCAGCCAGGGGCCAAGGGTGTCAGAAGCCAAGCTTAAGTTGTTTTTGGTTTCCCCCGCCCCCCAGGCCCTGGGTTCTGAATTCTCAGAGGGAGGGCCATCACTTGAGCTGCCCCCCCCCTTTTTCTTAGGGAAGATACACCCTTTAGAGAATTAGCTCCTACACTTGAATTCCTCCTTTGTCTCTGACTCCCTTAAATACATCCTTGCCTGGGACAGTGCTGACAATTGAAAATTCCTGAGGCTTTGCTACTTAGAATGGGAGAAAAAAAAAGAAAAAAGAAAGAAATCCCCTTTTTAGAGCCAGTCCCCAGTCCCCAGTTTCACCGGTCGACCAGAGTTGGTACCTGGTTCTATGTGCCCTCTTCCTTGGGACACAGCCATTTTCCAGTAAATTGAGCTCAGCCATCTCCAAAAGCCTCTATTTTTGTTTATTTATTATTTTTTTCATCAGCCCCTCCTCCTCTCTGCCAGGAGAGACCTCAGGGCTCCTTTCCTGCTTTCCCTGTGTTTGTCTGTGCTCACAGCTTGTATTCAGTAGTCCAAATTTGTTAATTAAAACTGTAATTGGAGTTTTGTTGAGTTACTTTTTCTCACTTCTAGAAGATTGCTTCTTTTTCCCACAAGGAACTGTTCCAAGTCAGCCTGCTGTGCCAGTGGGGGAGGGGTGCTAGCTCCACAGTTTGGGGAGCTTTACTTACAGTTTTATGCTGTGATCTCAGTCATTTCACCCATTCTACACTGGTGTATGATGCGTGTCCAGACATAGATGTCCCCTAACAGTTGTTCCAGAGTATTTACTGGTTGTTCCTGGCTATTTACTAGCTGTTCTAGAGGAATAACTAAATTCCACATCTCCCTATGCCATCATCTTGCCCTGCCTTCCCTGGGAAATATCTATTCCAATTCTTTTGATTACTACATGGCTTGTTCCTACTTAGATGACAAATTTGTTCTCCCTCCCTTCATCTCAAGTTGATTGGTTTTGTCAACTGTGATTTTATCCAAGTTTCAGGAGGATTTCTCAAGTTTGTCTTCTAAATCTAGTCAATTTTCCATTGAATACAATCTTTTTTTACTATCATCTGTGTGCTTTTGGATTCTACTGTCACATGTTTTGTTTTCTTGCCATATTACCCTTTTCCATTTTCATGACTCCTTTTGCTTCCTTACAACCTTCTGCTCCTGTTGATGGAAATTTCCCTCTTGCATCATGTTAGTTTTCTAAAACTTTTTTTCCTCACTCCTGTTGTATACTAGAATTATTAATATAATGGATGGAAAATTAAATTCCAAGTCCTCTTCAGGGTGCAAACAAAATGTTGATTATTTATTTTTTATAACAGAGCTAAACTTTGTCATGGACAATTACCTCAAATAGATAATTGGGCAAGAGATAGGGAGAAGGGAATATAACAAAGATCTTGCTAATTAGTAGTGTGTCCATTTATTCCAGTTTGGGCAGCCTATTTTGGATGACTCACTCTTTTTGCAGAAATAGCCCGGCCTTCTAAATTTCTCCCCCTGTCCTAGTCTATGTGTCTCTGAGATGGTGGGGGAAAAGGAGGTTTTGGATCCATATAGTGTCCTCTGACCCTGTCCTGGTCTCTGCTGTAGAGGCAGTGGATCTGGTCTGGTTCATTTAGCCTGGTGTCCAGTGGGGGATGACAAGCCTTGTCTGGGCCTTTTGGGCATGGTGTGCTGGGGCTCACCCCTGACCATTTGATGTCCCTGCAGACACTGGTTTTTATGTTCTGCAGAACTATTTTGATGTCTCTGCAGACACTGCCCTGTTTGTCTTGACTGAAGTCTCTGCTGATCTGCTGGCCCCCTCAGCCTCTCTTCCTTCCCTCACTGGGGCATTTATGGGTCCTTCTGCATCTTTTGCACTATGCTTACAGAACATGGCCTTGAGTTCACCTTTCTTATCATCTCTCTCAGTAGATCTAACCTATTCTCTAGGGGTCATGTGGCTCCAGTGATGAGCTGAATGCAAGTCTTTCCAAATGAAGACTTAAATTATTCCAGCCTGTGTCTGAGAAAATGGGAGCAAGCCCCATTACTCTGGAATCTCTCAATTTATCTGGTTGTTATTAGCACAACCTCCTCTGGGATTTTATCCCAGCGGGGGGACCAGATCGCACAGATCTGCTCAGATACTCAGACTTCTCTTCTCTCCTCAAAACTCTCCATCTTCCTATCCCAGAACTTCTCCACGTTCTCTCCAGACAATTGGAATTTTTTTTTATTATGTGTTGAGTTCCCTGTCTTTTTCTTACAGCAAACTTCTACATTCAGATTTCATACATTGTGTTTGATTTGATTAATAAAGAGTTTTTAAATAATTGTTTGTTAATTTAGAAACTTTTTTCACTCTTGACAAAGGCTGATTCTCAGTAAAAGTCCAGTTTTTTTCTAAGTAGTTTCTGCCCCATTCCAGACCCTTAACACAATAAACGCTAAGGGTGAGGAGCCATGTGCTACAGGTGGCAACAAGATGCATGCCAACTAAAAACACTCCTAAAAATATTTTTTAAATGTTCTCCTTTTACATTTTAAGCTCAGCTCCATTCTTGTGTATATTTGATCATTTGGCATTTGTTGACATCCTCAGGGATGCTAATGTTCTGTGGAAAACATTTGAAAATACTTGCTTTCTTAAAGTGTGAGAACTGTGGTTATGGAACCAATTGAAAAGAGTTGGGGCACTCAAATGGGAGTTGGGTGGAGATCCTTGTGGTTCATGTGACTCACACATTATAAAATTATAAAGTCAATTCAGGATCTTAAATGAGGTCATTACAAGTTCTTTCCTCTTCCTCACTATATTCATAGAGTATTTATCACCCCAGGGGCTAAACTGTCTACTGCGAAGCAACAAAAAGCTGTAAAGGAGGGAGAAGATCATCCTCCCCTAACTTCTTGACTTCTTCCAAAGAAGGCAGTTTATTAGCAAGACTTTGGCTTGATTTCTCAGTTTCCCTGAGTTAAGAAACATAAAATGGGAGGCGGGGCAAGATGGCAGACTGGTGAGCTGTATGTTTTAGTTACTCCTCCAGGAAAGTAGGTAGAAAGCCAGGAACTGCGTGGACTGGACACCACAGAGCAATATGACTTTGGGCATACTTCATACAACACTCATGAAAATGTGGAACTGCTGAGATCAGAGAAATCTGTAAGTTTTTGTGGCCAGGGGACCCGCGCCCCTCCCTGCTAGGCTCAGTCCTGTGGGAGGAGGCGCTGTCAGCTCCAGGAAGGAGAAGGGAGAACTGCAGTGGCAGCCCTTATCGGAAACTCATTCTACTGATCCAAACTCCAACCATAGACAGACTGAGACCAGACACCAAAGAATCTGAGAGCAGCCAGCCCAGCAGCAAGGAGACAGGCATAGAAAAAAACAGCACAAAAAACTCCAAAATAAAAGCGGAGGATTTTTGGAGTTCTGGTGAACATAGAAAGGAGAAGGGCAGAGCTCAGGCCCCGAGGCGCATATGCAAATCCCGAAGAAAAGCTGATCTCTCTGCCCTGTGGACCTTTCCTTAATGGCCCTAACTGCTTTGTCTCTTAGCATTTCAAAAACCCATTAGATCTGTGAGGAGGGCCCCCCTTTTTTTTTTTTAATCCTTTTTTCTTTTTCTAAAACAATTACTCTAAGAAGCCCAATACAGAAAGCCTCAAAGACTTGCAATTTGGGCAGGTCAAGACAAGAGCAGAACTAAGAGAGCTCTGAGACAAAAGGCAATAATCCAGTGGCTGAGAAAATTCACTAAACAACACAACTTCCCAAGAAAAGGGGGGTGTCCGCTCAAGCCGTCATCCTGGTGGAGAGGAAACACTCCTGCCCATCGCCAGCCCCATAGCCCAGAGCTGCCCCAGACAACCCAGTGTGACGGAAGTGCTTCAAATAACAGGCACACACCACAAAACTGGGCGTGGACATTAGTCTTCCCTGCAACCTCAACTGATTGTCCCAGAGTTGGGAAGGTCGAGCAGTGTGAATTAATAAAGCCCCATTCAGCCATCATTTCAGCAGACTGGGAGCCTCCCTACACAGCCCAGCAGCCCAGAAACGCCCTGGGGGGACGGCACTCACCTGTGACATAGCACAGTCATCCCTCAACAGAGGACCCGGGGTGCACAGCCTGGAAGAGGGGCCCACTTGCAAGTCTCAGGAGCCATCCGCCAATACCAAGGACTTGTGGGTCAGTGGCAGAGACACACTGTGGGAGGACTGAACTGAAGGATTAGACTATTGCACCAGCTTTAAAACTCTAGGATCACCAGGGAGATTTGATTGTTAGGGCCACCCCCCCTCTCTGACTGCCCAGAAACATGCCCCATATACAGGGCAGGCAACACCAACTACACATGCAAGCTTGGTACACCAATTGGACCCCACAAGACTCACTCCCCCACTCACCAAAAAGGCTAAGCAGGGGAGAACTGGGTTGTGGAGAACAGGTGGCTCGTGGACGCCACCTGCTAGTTAGTTAGAGAAAGTGTACTCCACGAAGCTGTAGATCTGATAAATTAGAGATAAGGACTTCCATAGGTCTACAAACCCTAAAAGAACCCTATCAAGTTCAGCAAATGCCACGAGGCCAAAAACAACAGAAAATTATAAAGCATATGAAAAAACTGGACGATATGGATAACCCAAGCCCAAGCACCCAAATCAAAAGACCAGAAGAGACACAGCACCTAGAGCAGCTACTCGAAGAACTAAAGATGAACAATGAGACCATAGTACGGGATACAAAGGAAATCAAGAAGACCCTAGAAGAGCATAAAGAAGACATTGCAAGACTAAATAAAAAAATGGATGATCTTATGGAAATTAAAGAAACTGTTGACCAAATTAAAAAGATTCTGGACACTCATAGTACAAGACTAGAGGAAGTTGAACAACGAATCAGTGACCTGGAAGATGACAGAATGGAAAATGAAAGCATAAAAGAAAGAATGGGGAAAAAAAATTGAAAAAAATCGAAATGGACCTCAGGGATATGATAGATAATATGAAACGTCCGAATATAAGACTCATTGGTGTCCCAGAAGGGGAAGAAAAGGGTAAAGGTCTAGGAAGAGTATTCAAAGAAATTGTTGGGGAAAACTTCCCAAATCTTCTAAACAACATAAATACACAAATCATAAATGCTCAGCGAACTCCAAATAGAATAAATCCAAATAAACCCACTCTGAGACATATACTGATCACACTGTCAAACACAGAAGAGAAGGAGCAAGTTCTGAAAGCAGCAAGAGAAAAGCAATTCACCACGTACAAAGGAAACAGCATAAGACTAAGTAGTGACTACTCAGCAGCCACCATGGAGGCGAGAAGGCAGTGGCACGATATATTTAAAATTCTGAGTGAGAAAAATTTCCAGCCAAGAATACTTTATCCAGCAAAGCTCTCCTTCAAATTTGAGGGAGAGCTTAAATTTTTCACAGACAAACAAATGCTGAGAGAATTTGCTAACAAGAGACCTGCCCTACTGGAGATACTAAAGGGAGCCCTACAGACAAAGAAACAAAGAATGGACAGAGAGACTTGGAGAAAGGTTCAGTACTAAAGAGATTTGGTATGGGTACAATAAAGGATATTAATAGAGAGAGGGGAAAAATACAACAAACATAAACCAAAGGATAAGATGGCTGATTCAAGAAATGCCTTCACGGTTATAACGTTGAATGTAAATGGATTAAACTCCCCAATTAAAAGATATAGATTCGCAGAATGGATCAAAAAAAAATGAACCATCAATATGTTGCATACAAGAGACTCATCTTAGACACAGGGACACAAAGAAACTGAAAGTGAAAGGATGGAAAAAAATATTTCATGCAAGCTACAGCCAAAAGAAAGCAGGTGTAGCAATATTAATCTCAGATAAAATAGACTTCAAATGCAGGGATGTTTTGAGAGACAAAGAAGGCCACTATGTACTAATAAAAGGGGCAATTCAGCAAGAAGAAATAACAATCGTAAATGTCTATGCACCCAACCAAGGTGCCACAAAATACGAGAGAAACACTGGCAAAACTAAAGGAAGCAATTGATGTTTCCACAATAATTGTGGGAGACTTCAACACCTCACTCTCTCCTATAGATAGATCAACCAGACAGAAGACCAATAAGGAAATTGAAAACCTAAACAATCTGATAAATGAATTAGATTTAACAGACATATACAGGACATTACATCCCAAATCACCAGGATACACATACTTTTCTAGTGCTCATGGAACTTTCTCCAGAATAGATCATATGCTGGGACATAAAACAAGCCTCAATAAATTTAAAAAGATTGAAATTATTCAAAGCACATTCTCTGACCACAATGGAATACAATTAGAAGTCAATAACCATCAGAGACTTAGAAAATTCACAAATACCTGGAGGTTAAACAACACACTCCTAAACAATCAGTGGGTTAAAGAAGAAATAGCAAGAGAAATTGCTAAATATATAGAGACGAATGAAAATGAGAACACAACATACCAAAACCTATGGGATGCAGCAAAAGCAGTGCTAAGGGGGAAATTTATAGCACTAAACGCATATATTAAAAAGGAAGAAAGAGCCAAAATCAAAGAACTAATGCATCAACTGAAGAAGCTAGAAAATGAACAGCAAACCAATCCTAAACCAAGTAGAAGAAAAGAAATAACAAGGATTAAAGCAGAAATAAATGACATAGAGAACAAAAAAACAACAGAGAGGATAAATATCACCAAAAGTTGGTTCTTTGAGAAGATCAACAAGATTGACAAGCCCCTAGCTAGACTGACAAAATCAAAAAGAGAGAAGACCCATATAAACAAAATAATGAATGAAAAAGGTGACATAACTGCAGATCCTGAAGAAATTAAAAAAATTATAAGAGGATACTATGAACAACTGTATGGCAACAAACTGGATAATGTAGAAGAAATGGACAGTTTCCTGGAAACATATGAACAACCTAGACTGACCAGAGAAGAAATAGAAGACCTCAACCAACCCATCACAAGCAAAGAGATCCAATCAGTCATCAAAAATCTTCCCACAAATAAATGCCCAGGGCCAGATGGCTTCACAGGGGAATTCTACCAAACTTTCCAGAAAGAACTGACACCAATCTTACTCAAACTCTTTCAAAACATTGAAGAAAATGGAACACTACCTAACTCATTTTATGAAGCTAACATCAATCTAATACCAAAACCAGGCAAAGATGCTACAAAAAAGGAAAACTACCGGCCAATCTCCCTAATGAATATAGATGTAAAAATCCTCAACAAAATACTTGCAAATCAAATCCAAAGACACATTAAAAAAATCATACACCATGACCAAGTGGGGTTCATTCCAGGCATGCAAGGATGGTTCAACATAAGAAAATCAATCAATGTATTACAACACATTAACAATTCGAAAGGGAAAAACCAAATGATCATCTCAATAGATGCTGAAAAAGCATTTGACAAAATCCAACATCCCTTTTTGATAAAAACACTTCAAAAGGTAGGAATTGAAGGAAACTTCCTCAACATGATAAAGAGCATATATGAAAAACCCACAGCCAGCATAGTACTCAATGGTGAGAGACTGAAAGCCTTCCCTCTAAGATCAGGAACAAGACAAGGATGCCCGCTGTCACCACTGTTATTCAACATTGTGCTGGAAGTGCTAGCCAGGGCAATCCGGCAAGACAAAGAAATAAAAGGCATCCAAATTGGAAAAGAAGAAGTAAAACTGTCATTGTTTGCAGATGATATGATCTTATATCTAGAAAACCCTGAGAAATCGACGATACAGCTACTAGAGCTAATAAACAAATTTAGGAAAGTAGCGGGATACAAGATTAATGCACATAAGTCAGTAATGTTTCTATATGCTAGAAATGAACAAACTGAAGAGACACTCAAGAAAAGATACCATTTTCAATAGCAACTAAAAAAATCAAGTACCTAGGAATAAACTTAACCAAAGATGTAAAAGACCTATACAAAGAAAACTACATAACTCTACTAAAAGAAATAGAAGGGGACCTTAAAAGACGGAAAAATATTCCATGTTCATGGATAGGAAGGCTAAATGTCATTAAGATGTCAATTCTACCCAAACTCATCTACAGATTCAATGCAATCCCAATCAAAATTCCAACAACCTACTTTGCAGACTTGGAAAAGCTAGTTATCAAATTTATTTGGAAAGGGAAGATGCCTCGAATTGCTAAAGACACTCTAAAAAAGAAAAACGAAGTGGGAGGACTTACACTCCCTGACTTTGAAGCTTATTATAAATCCACAGTTGCCAAAACAGCATGGAACTGGCACAAAGATAGACATATAGATCAATGGAATCGAATTGAGAATTCAGAGATAGACCCCCAGATCTATGGCTGACTGATCTTTGATAAGGCCCCCAAAGTCATTAACTGAGTCATAATGGTCTTTTCAACAAATGGGGCTGGGAGAGTTGGATATCCATATCCAAAAGAACGAAAGAGGACCCCTACCTCACCCCCTACACAAAAATTAACTCAAAATGGACCGAAGATCTCAATATAAAAGAAAGTACCATAAAACTCCTTGAAGATAATGTAGGAAAACATCTTCAAGACCTTGTATTAGGCGGCCAGTTCCTAGATTTTATACCCAAAGCACAAGCAACAAAAGAAAAAATAGATAAATGGGAACTCCTCAAGCTTAGAAGTTTCTGCACCTCAAAGGAATTTCTCAAAAAGGTAAAGAGGCAGCCAACTCAATGAGAAAAAATTTTTGGAAACCATGTATCTGACAAAAGACTGATATCTTGCATATATAAAGAAATCCTACAACTCAATGACAATAGTACAGACAGCCCAATTATAAAATGGGCAAAAGATATGAAAAGACAGTTCTCTGAAGAAGAAATACAAATGGCCAAGAAACACATGAAAAAATGTTCAGCTTCACTAGCTATTAGAGAGATGCAAATTAAGACCACAATGAGATACCATCTAACACCAGTTAGAATGGCTGCCATTAAATAAACAGGAAACTACAAATGCTGGAGGGGATGTGGAGAAATTGGAACTCTTATTCATTGTTGGTGGGACTGTATAATGGTTCAGCCACTCTGGAAGTCAGTCTGGCAGTTCCTTAGAAAACTAGATATAGAGTTACCATTCGACCCAGCGATTGCACTTCTCGGTATATACCCGGAAGATCGGAAAGGAGTGACACGAACAGGTATCTGCACGCCAATGTTCATAGCAGCATTATTCACAATTGCCAAGAGATGGAAACAACCCAAATGTCCTTCAACAGATGAGTGGATAAATAAAATGTGGTATATACACACGATGGAATACTACGCGGCAGTAAGAAGGAACGATTTCGTGAAACATATGACAACATGGATGAACCTTGAAGACATAATGCTGAGCAAAATAAGCCAGGCATAAAAAGAGAAATATTATATGCTACCACTAATGTGAACTTTGAAAAATGTAAAACAAATGGTTTATAATGTAGAATGTAGGGGAACTAGCAATAGAGAACAATTAAGGAAGGGGGAACAATAATCCAAGAAGAACAGATAAGCTATTTAACGTTCTGGGAATGCCCAGGAATGACTATGGTCTGTTAATTTCTGATGGATATAGTAGGAACAAGTTCACAGAAATGTTGCTATATTATGTAACTTTCTTGGGGTAAAGTAGGAACATGTTGGAAGTTAAGCAGTTATCTTAGGTTAGTTGTCTTTTTCTTACTCCCTTGTTATGGTCTCTTTGAAATGATCTTTTATTGTATGTTTGTTTTCTTTGTAACTTTGTTTTCATACAGTTGATTTAAAAAAGAAGGGAAAGTTAAAAAAAAAAAAACAAACAAAAAAAAAACAAGGAAAAAAAAAGATGTAGTGCCCCCTTGAGGAGCCTTTGGAGAATGCAGGGGTATTCTCCTACCCCACCTTGATGGTTGCTAACATGACCACAGACATGGGGACTGGTGGTTTGATGGGTTGAGCCCTCTACCATAGGTTTTACCCTTGGGAAGACGGTTGCTGCAAAGGAGAGGCTAGGCCTTCCTATGGTTGTGCCTAAGAGCCTCCTTCCGAATGCCTCCTTGTTGCTCAGATGTGGCCCTCTCTCTCTGGCTAAGCCAACTAGAAAGGTGAAATCACTGCCCTCCCCCCTACGTGGGATCAGACACCCAGGGGAGTGAATCTCCCTGGCAACGTGGAATATGACTCCCGGGGAGGAATGTAGACCTGGCATCGTGGGATGGAGAACATCTTCTTGACCAAAAGGGGGATGTGAAAGGAAATGAAATAAGCTTCAGTGGCAGAGAGATTCCAAAAGGAGCCGAGAGGTCACTCTGGTGGGCACTCTTACGCACACTTTAGACAACCCTTTTTAGGTTCTAAAGAATTGGGGTAGCTGGTGGTGGATACCTGAAACTATCAAACTACAACCCAGAACCCATGAATCTTGAAGACAGTTGTATAAAAATGTAGCTTATGAGGGGTGACAAGGGGATTGGGAAAGCCATAAGGACCACACTCCACTTTGTCTAGTTTATGGATGGATGAGTAGAAAAATAGGGGAAGGAAACAAACAGACAAAGGTACCCAGTGTTCTTTTTTACTTCAATTGCTCTTTTTCACTCTAATTATTATTCTTGTTATTTTTGTGTGTGTGCTAATGAAGGTGTCAGGGATTGATTTAGGTGATGAATGTACAACTATGTAATGGTACTGTAAACAATCGAAAGTACGATTTGTTTTGTATGACTGCATGGTATGTGAATATATCTCAATAAAATGAAGATTAAAAAAAAACACGAGAAAAAAAAAAGAAGCATAAAATGAATGATTATTTTACAGCTCAGTTGTTTTATCTCAGCTGTGACGCTGCTAATAGTAAAAGCCGTGGCTCAGATGTTTAGGATATAACATGCAATTTTTTCTGGAAGGGAATGGTCTTGATTTCATTCAGGGAGCAAGTTTATTCTTTCTTCTCTAACTGGTGTTTTCTTTTTAATGGTAAAATATTTTCCTGTCCACTCTTCCACCCTCACCTCTTGGCTTCTCCTTGTAATGATTTCACCACCTACTTAATAGGGACAATTGAGGTGATCAGACCTGAACTCACCTTGAACCCTCATCCAAATCCATTCCCTTAGCCTGATCCATAGCCTCAAGGAGGGCCGAGAAATTCCAGAAGGCTAATCTGTCTTCCTGTGTTCTATGGAATGACTCATTTGGCTGAAAGTAACATCAAATACAATATTACCTTGGATCGACACTACATTGAAATATATTTTCTTCAGATGTGAATAAGTCTGGTAATAAGGGGGCCCTCTGTATCCAGCAGCCTCTGCTGCCACCAAGAAATTAGTTTTCCTGTGTGGCTTATAATCTACTCTAAAACTAATTCTAAAATTATTTTTGATAAAGTAGCATCTCAGGGCATGTTTATGGCCTCCTTCATCTGAGGAGTAATTATTTATTTTGGTACAAGTTTGTTTTTAAAAGCTGTATTAATATTGTTAGAGTTATATTAATGTATTTTTAACTTTATTTATTAAAAAATTAAGACAAACAACAAAAAACACACATTTCAAACAAAACAAAGCAAAGGATTAGGAAAAACAAATAACCTAAAATAACTATTTTGCTTCCAACATGCTCCCACCATATATATTAATATTTCTACTTTCGTTACCCTGTCTCTTAGACTTCATGCTTTATCATAAGGCATATTAAACTATCCTGTGCTTTGATAAAAAATTTCTAAAATCAACCTTGCCAGTCTTTCACATAATAATAGTAAGAGCACTCCAATGGCATATGAACTCCTGAAGTATTTAGTCTGAAATGGAATGTGCCAGAGCCCGGAACAAAGAATGATTGACATTAGGTGCATCCAGGACACAGGGTTTTCGTTGGTAGCTATTGCTATTTTCCCGTGACATGTATATTTCTGCCAAGAATCTCTTCCACAGACAGGAATCTCAGCTTGGCCACTTAATGGGCAAAGAGCTCCAAAATGTGAAATGGAACTTATCCCAAAACTCCTTTATTGCTTCTAATCTGTAACAGTAGGACAAAGTTTGCCTAAGGCAAGGACCCCACTATTTATCTGCTGCTGCCATTTGAGTCCAGGATAAAGCCTGATCAGAATGAGTGGATTTTTATTCACTCAATAAAAAATTCACTGGTCCATTATATGCCAGACACCGTGCTGGGTTTTTGAAAACAACAGTGAAGAAGTGTGCCGATCATTTGTCTTTATCATTCTCTGACCTTCCCCTACTCCGCCCCCGACTATGTATCTCAGGCATCCTTGTCAAATGGTTCCTGGATAGGTTCCACCAATGGGGGTTACTGGCAGGAAATCAAGTAAATCAACAGTGGCAGGAGCAGGAAGCCTGGGTGTTTCTCAAATGTCCCTACTACGCCCATCTCCAGGCTTTTGGTGGTATCTCCAGTGCCTGTTTCTCCTTAGTGGTTTCAATCTACTAAAAGCCATCATTCTAAGGTCCCAGCTCCCAGCAGGCGGCCCCATCGGGATCTCACTTCCTTCCCAGCTTCCGGCCTCTGATAACACCATTTTCTCTCTGTCTGTCCAGACCCAGGGATAGTAGCTTCTTGCTCTCTTTCTTCTCTTTACTTTTTTTGTTTACCATTTAACACCCTTGTTACTAGTCCCTGGTATTAAATATTGCAGAGGAAGCCTCTGGCAAACCTCAGTAGGAGAATCACATGCATATACTTCGGGTTTTATGGCCCTCTCTGGTTGATAAGTATTCTTTTGAGAAACAGTGCCAGGTAGACACCAGATGTCTGATCTTTGAAAACCAAATGACCTTGCAACCTGACTTGTCAATTGTAAACTGGATATTGTCTGCTTTACCAAGCCATAATCTTGCATGTGCACAATAGCACTGCATCATCAAGTGGAAATGGTAAATGAGAGGTCAGGCTCTAGGGCTTCAAGAGGACACAAGAGAGCTTTGTGAGCAAGTTACTCAGACCCCCAAGGGCATCTACTTCTAAGGCTTTGCCACTTCTCCTTCAAGCTATTTGCATGCCTAATGGAGAGTTCCCTACACTAGTAGATGGAGGAAGAAAACACATTGACCTGGTGAATCGATGGGTCAGCATGGGAGGTTGGCAAGAGCTGGAATTGAATGCCCCTGCTTTACAGCTCCATGCAGGAAGGATGAGGGGAATCCTCTAAGAAGGCAGAACTTTGGCCATCTGTCTGGTTACCCACTTCGTAAGAAAGGAGACATGGCCATAGGTATGCGTCTACACTGATTCATGATAGTGCCTTGATGTTTGCCTGGTTGGTTAGGGGTTGGGAATGAATCAGACTGGAAGATTGGGAATGAATCAGACTGGAAGCAAGCAGGTCTGAAAAAGTGGCATGTGGATGGACTACATGGAAAGGGCACAGGGTTTAAATATATTCATCCCACACATATGGTCACCAACGTGCACCCACTGCAGTGGAGGTCCTCAGTAATCAGGATAACAAAGTGACCTGTTCCATGGACATCACTCAGCTTCTTCCCCAACTACCTCACAGCTTGCTTGATGGGCAAATGAACAAAGTGGCCATAACATAGTGAGAGAGGCAATGCATGGGATCAACACACTGGACGTCCCCTCACCAAGGCTGATGTGGCTACTGCCGCTGCTGAGCCCCCAGGCCACCACCAGCAGGATTAGTGTTGTGCATTATGATGTCAGGTTGACTACATTGAACTCTTTGCATAACTAGGGGGCAGTGGTGTATCCTCCCTGGAATTAACACTTAATATGGAATTTGATTTACTTTCCCTGCCAACAGAGTTTCTGCCAAATGCCATATTCACCATCATGGTATTCCATGTAAGTTATTTCTGACCAAGGACTTCAGTTCACAGTGGGGAATGTTGACAACAGGCTCAGCATAGATTTCAGCGTCTTACTATATAGCTCTGCTGTCCTACAGGATCAAGCACATGCTTTGAGCAGCAATGGAGGTGTGATGTCCCTTCTCCCTTAGGCAGAATACATGGGTCTGGGAATAAAGGGTGGAAGTGGGAGCACTTCTTCTCACTAGTAAATTTAATAACTCCTTATAGAACTTTTCTTCCTCTCTAAGCAACTTTTGTTCTGAGGTCTTAATTCCCAGGGAGGATGCTTCTGTCAGGGGACACAAAAATGGCTCCATTCAACTGGAAGTTGAGAATGCCCACCTGGCTATTTTTGGGCTTCTTCTACCACGAAACCAACAGGCAGAGAAGAAACTTCAGACCCCCCAGGGGAAATTCAGTGACTGCTACACAGTGGGGGCAGGGAAGACTATGTTTGGAAACCAGGAGATTCAGCGAGGTGCCTCTCAAGACTGTCATGCTCAATATTAAAATGTAATAGAAGTTTAAAGAATCTTATAAGGGTAAAACCACAAAACAACCACAAAACGAATTACTCTAGTTGTTTAGGCTATTTCACTGATAGATTTACCTGCTGGACATCTAATTAACTGTGTAGAAATATGTGGTTAAGAAAGCAATGAGAAAAAAAAGATTAAAAGTTGCCACATGACCAATGAACATTATACTCTGTATATTCTGTAATTTAAAAAATGGATATGAGAATAAAATGAACTCTAACATAAATTTCATTACATAATTTTTTTTAACATTCTTCATACACAAATTTAGAAATAGTTATTGGTAAAGCACTGATCTGTTTGTCTGGAAAAAAACACTTGTGTGGTCACCTACTTCATAACCATTCCTGAGGTGAATGTCCATTTTCTCCTAGACCTCTGGCCATAGCCAATTGATCCAAGGGGAAGAGATACTTGACCTCAAAATATTCTCTTTTCCAGGCATTCAAAACTTGCAAGGGAAGATGCAGATTTCTTATGCTATTAGAGCTGATCCATATCAATGGCAAGCCTCTGGAGAGAAAAGAACCACCTTAAGCTACCATGCTCAATAGTAAAGATCAACAGAAGCGACTGTAACATCTTACAGGCAAACATTAGGGACCCAGACTGTTCAGGGATAAAATATTGAATAACTTCACTGGGCAAAGAGCCCTGACTAGCTGAATTGCTGTTTAAGGGCAAGAGTAACATGTGGAAAGTCAGAAACCCCAAATAGCACCTTGTGGGTTGTGTGGGGTGTAGGGCAGGGAAAGGTTGTGATTCAGATAAATGTCTGAAGGCTGGAGACTTTGTCTTGCACCAGTTTATCCGGTAAGATTCTGCTTTACTTTGCATAAATTATATAACTACTGTTCATGGCCTAATGCTACAATGGTAGCTATTTGACCAGTAGAAAATATAGATCAAGTCTAATTTAGAAAATATTTTTTGTTCCTATTGATTTAAAAAAATATTTTATCTGCATTTTCATAAATAAAATATTGTTGAAAATAAGAGAATATTTGGCTCACTTGCAGATGTTCTTACTTTAAAGATAGACAACAGTTGTCAATTTTTTATAGAAATAATTTTGTTATTAAAGGACATATTTTTGTATTAACCATCTCTCCTTCCTCCTGCCTTACCAGTAATCATATTGTATTAGAGAAGAGAAAGGCATCAAGGTTAGTTAGAAGAAATAAAATGAGTTGAGAAAATTTAAGGGAAAACCTAAGATTCAATGAGACCTTATGGAGAAAGACAAAATTAGGAGGAGAAAACAGCAGAATATTTACATTCTTGGGATCACAACAGTGAGGGAAGCAAAGTGCACAGTTGGAGATGGACCAAATCAAGTAGAAGTTCCAGGTGAGATTGAACGGGGAATGCTTCTGACTCCTACAGAGTTAACCATTTTTTTCCATTTAGGATTCCTCATCTTACCAAACAGAATCCTGCTATTTGAACTGAAGTGTAGTCCCTGGGGCATCAGAATTCTGAATCAGAATCTGTAATTTTAACAAGAGCCTTTAGCAGTTACTATGCACATTAATGTGTGAAAAGTACTATTCTAGATGAGCCTGCATGCCAAATCTGCTCACTGCTGTGGTTATGTTTTAAGTGATTATAGAAGTACCATATGATAAATTCAGTTTCACCTATTGGTCCAAGAAGCCTACAATATTTACCATTTTAAGAAAAGGTGTGCTGTAGGTGTGCTGTCTCCTGCTATAGAGCACGTGTCTTACTAGAATTATGGGTGGAGATTTATCTTTCTTTCATCCATTTGAATGAGATGAAGAAGTCATGATTCTTTATTGCTTTGCACCTACAGTGCTTTGTATATTTGCAGTCATGACATTACATTATGATTTACTTTTGTTTGCTTGGTTACAGACATGTTTCTCTACTACTCAAAAAGCTCCTTGAGGATGGGATAAGATTAGGCTCTCTAAAAGCAGAGCTGGTAACATGGATTCTTGTCAACTGAATTATTGCAGAAGTGGTTTTCAAGGGAGCCTGTAAGGAAGTGAGGAAAACAGAACAAGGGAGAGGAAGAAGCTAAGTCAAGACCATGTGGCGTCACTGGGATCTAACCTCACCCTGACTCCAAGAGGAGCACTGGAGTGTGACTAGCACCACAGAATTGTCCCACCTTGAGGCAAGGGGCTGGGCTTTTATTTTATTTTTTAATAATTTGTTGTGAAATTCACAGAGCATAAATTTAACCATTTTAAACTGAACAATTCAGTGGCATTTAGTACATTCACAATGTTGTGCAACCACCATCAGTATCTAGTTCCAAAACATTTCCATCACTCCAGAGTAAACCCCTTTACCCATTAAGCAATTTCTCCCCATTTCCCTCTCCTCCCCATCCCTAGCAACCACTGATCTGCATGTGTCTATTCTGGATATTTGATATAAATGGAATCATGCAATAGGTGACCTTTTGTGGCTGGCTTCTTTTTTTCACTTAGCCTAATGCTTTGTAGGTTCATTCATGTTGGGGTATGTTTCAGTGCTTCATTTCTTTCTATGGCTGACTGTTAGGAGCTGGACTTTTGTATCCTGTACCAGTCATTGGCTGGGGTCACCCAGAGGGGAAGGTGCAAGCTTTCAGGCATTTCTGAAGGAGCCAAGACTTTTGGCTGAGGCCTGCTGAGAGTCCTTGGCAGTCGCTGCTCCAGCAGCTGGGGGTGGGGTGAACGGCTCAGTTGTGTCTTTTTATTTTAATCTCTGTATCCTTGGTTTCTAGTACAGTTCCTGGCACTTGGTAAGCATGCAATAAATCTATGTTACATGAATGAATCTCTTCCTGATGTAATACCTACTTGCTTGCTAATTAAAACAGACTTTCATCATTGTCCCTGTTTTATGTTCATCCAATTAATAAAGTAAATCATCTTCTAACTAGTTAGTTTAACAAGACTCAGAGAATCCAGATGAAGGTACCAAACTGCCTGATGTATAATAGGCAAACAATAAATGTTAGTTTATTTCCCCTTAAGATTAAGGAGGCTTTGCATATTTTATTAGGGAGAGTTTCAACCTTCCTGTTTATGGCTTGTAACAAATGCAGCTGAACGAAGAGAGATTTCAGTTTTTTATTATCTGTGTAGTCTCTACTTGAGGCCTTCCAAGATCATCAGCCTTGGCCGTGATGCAGCATAATGAGGATATAATCTGAGAGATCATAATAGCAATGACATTAGAATGTGTGGGAGGTATTGGAGAAAATATGGTTAGCTGTTAAAATGGGCCGCAATGCAAATAAAAATAGCTCCCATGTATTTAGTGTATACAGGCCAGACATTGCTTTATAGACCTTATTGCTTATCCTTCAAACAGCCCAATAAGGTAGATATTATGAGTACAAGAAACTCAATAGGTAAACAAAGTTTGTAATTGAATATCAACTAAGCAGGGGTACCAATATTTTCCTTTTTGATGTTTCAGAAAATATGACATTAAAGTAGCCATCATGTTAAAAACCAAGATTTTGTGACTTTCTTTACACTTATGTATTTATTTTGAATTGCACATGGGTGTCACTATTACCTTTTTAATGCTTAGAATTTCTAAAGGTCTTAGTTTCACTCCCCCTCATAGCCAGATATTATTAGTCCATTTTAGAAATGAGGAAACAAAACTCAGAGCGGTTAGACAGCCACTGAATCAGTCAGGGGACAGGAAACAGTGCTACAAAGGAGCCGGGGGGACTGGGGAAGAAAGGGAAAGAGAGGGTGATACATAGGGATGAGAAGTTGCATTAATTCTGAGCTAGAGCCCACGAGCCTGTCCCAGCAGCTGAAGGCAGACGCTGTAGGAGCCAGCTCTGACTCCTCTGCAGAGGTTCCCCTTCAGCTAGGTCTGGAATTGGCTCAGGCTACCAGATTCTGGAATAATCTGGATGAAAACACCTAGCAAACTCTGGCAAGTGCCCCTCGGCTGGAGTCAGAAGCAGGACTCATGTGTCTTCCTGACTGATTTCTTGCCAGGGCTTCCTCTATGTGGAGTCCAACAGGAAGCCAGCTGGGAAGGAGGCTTGAGAAATGGAGTCTGAAGTCTCTCAGCCTGGCAGAGCAGAACGGAACACTGAAGGATGGGTATGGCTGGAGCGAGGACAGGCAAATAACAGGACGCTCACACAGCTGGACCGTGGCACGGCTGGGATACTCCACGCTGCCTCCCAGGAGACTGGGTGTACAGAACACCAAAGCTATACTCTCAGGCTAACCTTACACGCTTAACGTGAAAATTCATGTTTGTGTTCATCTAATTCGCTTTACTTGAAAACTCATCTTTCTTAGGCCTGGGAACAGTTCATCTGTCCTCTGATCCTGGCTTTTATTAAACTTTGAATATGATCTTTTGAAAGAGAGAAGAAATTTTCTCATATTAGTGAGTTATGAATATTGGCATTGGTGCCCATGGGTTGAAATCTTAGCATTCTGGAACCCTGGTGGGATCTGCTGCTGCTGCTCATTATGGCATTCCCAGAGAGATAATGTTTGCAATTGAAATGGCAATTTATATTCCTTCTTGCAATATCTCAGTTATTTGTTAGCAATTCTTAAAATGTATCTAAGAGCCAAATGGCATTGGATTTGACTGTTGCTGATGCTTTTCCAGCAATGATCATTTATCAAACAACAAGCAGACCAAGTGCTGGGAATACCAGAATAGATACGATGAAATTCCTGTGGATGGGGTGTTTGTTCCCTAACATTCGGCCCAAGCTGAGATAATTTCTATTAGTCCCTTAGCAAACACTTTTCTCTGAGAGAAAGCAACTTAGGCTGTAAATTTTATTTTCTTTTTAAAGATATCAGCTCTCCATTCCAACCAAAGGAATCAAAGACAAAGGAGTGACAGTAAGGAGGTTTAAATTTTCTAACCGGATAATTCCCTGGTTAGTCAGATGTTTTTCCTAATTTGTAACATTGGTCCTCCATTTCTTTGCTGGGGCAATAATGGCTAAAAAGTGGCTTCATCTTGAGAGACCTGCTATCTGATAATGGAAGGCCAGACAAGGATATGCTTGCCTGGCATAATTTTGATGTTGCCACCCCTGAAGCAAGACTGCAACAAGCAGCTGATAGTAACGCAGAATGATTCTGTTAAATCAAGACCATCAGAACACCTTCCAACAAGAGGGTGTTAGGCATGGCTGTGAGGCAATTTTTGTCATTTTGCATTCTTATTTTTTTTAAAAAGCAACACTGATGCTGCCCGTTACTTATTAAATTAATCTAGACTCCATAGCATGGCAGTAAGGCCATTGAAAACCTGATCACATTCTTCCTTTCCTATAGTGTCTACCATCACAACCAACTTGTATCTCTTTCCGTTTTCAAGCTGTGGTTTGTTAAGCAAAACAATCCTTTTTAAGAAAACAAAATGTTATACAGAAATGCAAACTATAATACAGAAAAAGGTGGAATTGTTCTGGTGGAGAATGGTGGAGCTCTGGAGTCCCATTCTCTGTGCCCTTAGCCACTGGGGTATCTCTTTCAAATCCCAGGCCACTCTGGCCAGTGTAAATGTTTCATCCTTCTATGACTTGCTCTTGACTCAATCCTATTGCTTGCTTGGACTTCTGTTCTTGTCATGCCTTCTTTCTGTAGCATTTTTGTTCAAATCCATACCCACTATGAATATAGGTTCCATCTATTCCAGGAAGCTCTTCACGATTTGCTTGAGATACATGTCTTATATTATACACAGTATTTTAACCTACTTGAGAAAAGATCCATGTTTGAGGCAGGGTTATGGAGCTGTGAGAATATCAACTCTGCAGGGAGACCCATGGCTTCAACTCATGCTCTCTGGGTATAATATTTGGGCAAGGCTGGCCAAAGGATTGTCTTCTTTGAATCTCATTGTAAGATGAATCTAATAATGTCTCCTTCACAAACTTTTTTTTCTGAAGACTAAATTAGATAAGATTAAAGTAGTTGATAAAAAATGGCATTCAAAATTAGAATTCCACTCTCCCAGATTTGTCTTTGAGTCTTCCCCACAACCTAAGACAGTCCCTTGTATGAAATAGACTCTCAATGAAAGATTTTTTGACTGTTTAATTGAATCAGGCTGGTGGAATTACTATTCCAGAAGATGTTACTGAGAGTCATGTGGGGGAATAAAAGTGCCATTGACAAAAAGTTTGGGAGGCATCAAGTTGTATCCAAATAAATTTCTTCAAACAGGATCTGAAATTTTTGGATAGGCTAATAAGCATTATATGACTATATATCTCTTCCTTCACAAGACTGGTGTTGTTTACCACAGATTTTGGGAAATACGGAATCTGACTACTGGCCCCAGAGGTAGTGGGAGGAAAGACTGTCCCTCCTCAGGGCTGTGCCTCACCCAAGGCTGGCTGCATGCTCTGCGGAGACTCCATAGGTTGGCCTTACCAAGATAGATTCACCGTGGCCCACAGTCAGGATCTTCAAGGTGGCTTTTCAGCCAAATGATGCAGCTGAATGATGGACTGACTCACGTTAACCAAATTTAGAGAATGATGACTATACAAAATGTGAATCTGTTAATTTGTCACAGGCACTCTTACTTCAGGTGGAGTATACTATATGCATTGGCCTGACTACATAATTCTGTACCCCCACCCTCCACCCCCAAAAAAGTTGATATGCAGAGTAAGTCAGATTATAATTGGAAGGCTTGTTGCTGAGCATGGATCAGAAAAGTAGGGAATTACTTAATTGACATCAAGAGGCATCCCTTAGCTAAGTCCTCCATCTTTCCCTCTCTACTTCTCACCTATCTGTCCAAGAAATATTTCTTGGAAACAGACTATTTGAGGCAGTATAACAGAGAGCTATGGGAGGAAATTCTCAGTTTTTCAAATTACAGATCTGCCACTTGCTATCTATGTGACCCTGGGTAAGTTACATAACTTCTTAGCTTCACAGCTTCCTCTCATGTACTAGTACCCACCTGATCCAGGTTAAAGAAGATACAGGTATGCAGACAGTTTAGAATAGCTACCTGCAACAGATGATTTGCATACAATTTTAAGGTTTACATTTTGTTTTCTCAACCAGATATATATAAAGAGATTTATTATAAGGAATTGGCTTATGCCATTGTGGGATTTGGCAAGTCTGAACTCCATAGGGGAGGTTGGAAGTGTGAAACTCCGAAAAAGGCAATGCAAGTCCTTAGCCCAAATTTTTCAGGGGAAGCTGGCTGGTTGGAAATGCCGGCAAGAGCCAATGCTGAAACTGAATCCCAATTTCTCTTCTAACCTCTGAAATCCTCAATTTAGTCTTTTAAGATATCCAACTATTTGGATGTGGAGTCACCCTCATTGCTGAAAGCAATTTCCTTCAACTGATTATGGATGCAAATTCTATCTTGAAATACCATAACATTAACAAGCAGGTTGGTTCTTGATCCAACAGTTGGACACCAAAACCTAGACAAGTTGACACACACAAGTGGCCATCACAGTTAGGTTGTGCATTTGTTAAACCATTGGAGAATCGAGTTTCAAAGTGATTAATTGCTTTGCCCTAGTTTAAACCCAGTTAATAAGTGGCAGAGCTAGTTTGGAACCAAGGAGTAAAATGTACTGTTTATTTTAGAAAACCATGGATTTTGGTGCCCTGAGGGAAGAAATACAACATAATAGTTATAAAGGCTCTCATTTCCTTTGAAAAAATTCAATCTCTGGATATAAAGGATGGGCCTTAGTTTCTTTGTTTATCATCAACTCTTTTGATTGATTTTGTCATTTTCCATATTTATCTCCTGTCATTTGGAGATCAAGATCCATTTTCCTCTTAGTGCATTTTTAAAAGAGATTACAGTCATCCCAGACTCATGTTCTTAAGGAGGAAACAGTACATTTGGCAAATTTCATTGCTTCTGGTTGTGATCAGATTGAATTTCAAGCAGTCGTCTTCAAGTTATGCCCTAATTAAGATGAACAGATAATATCAGCTGGCCTGTTTAATCAGTTTCTCATCTGGCATAATCATGTTTATGAGCAGGATTTGCTTTTGCTTGGCTTGGGCAATAGTTAATTTTAAAATTAACAGAACAAGGCGATTGCATCTCCTAAGGAAAGAAGCAGGATTCACTCTTTACCTCCAATTCTAAATGAGCAATCACATGTTGAGATCTGTGGAATAAGTGTATGGGATGCTTAGGTCTATGGCACCCCTCCATCTGTCTACTCACTTCCGTTTGTCCACTGAACATTCCCTGAGCCCCTCATTGGCTCTCTAAGACCCAGGACACCCTGTTATCAAAAAGGGAGTATTTCTGCTCTCAAGAAGCTCTTGGTGTTATGGAAAAAAATCTCAACAACTTCAATCTAAAAAATGAAGCATAATTCCCTTACCCCATAAAGTCGACACCTCTTCAACATGAAGTTAGAATGGTCCTCGCCCAAATATCCCTGAAGATTGAGAGAATGATCAAATGAGAGGGAGGAGTTGTAACAGAGAAGTTAGGATTTAAAAAATTATTTTGACCAGTGAATCATTATATCAATATTTCTTTTTAGTTTTTAGTGTATTTTAACAGCAAAAAGGAAATACCTGAAATTGTGGAACTGGAACCCATACTACACTTTGAAATTTGCTCTATAACTACTTTTTAAACTATACCTTGAAATTTACCACTTTTCTGCTTATGTGTTATATTTCACAATAAAAAATGTTAAAAAAAAAAAGTTAAACATGAGCCTGGCAATTCCACCCCTAGGTATATGACCCAAAGAATTGAAAACAGGGACTTGAACAGACACTTTATGCTGAGTGAAATAAACCAGAACAAAAGGGCAAATATTGCATGATTCCACTTCTATGAAATACCTAGAATAAGCAAATTCATAGACATAAAAAGTAGATTGGAGGTTACCAGGGGGTAGGGAGAGGGGAGAAGGGAGATTTACTGCTTAATGATGCTTAATGACGCAAAGTTTTGGTGGTGATTGTAACACAACACTGTGAATATAATTAACACAGCTAAATTGTACGCTTAAAAATTATTAAAGTGGGAACTTTTTTGTTAAAAAAATGAAGCTTTGTGTTCTTTAGGGATGAGTATGAAAAATTCCTGCATGAAAAATAATAGTCTATTCAGTGTGAATTCTGTCTCTGAGAATGGTGATTGTGCCAAAGGAGAATATAGACACTGTCCTTTGTTATAGTGATTCCTCAGAGGAACACATCCTTGATGAATTATTTATATCTCCATGATGGATGATGCTTTATTGATCTCCTGATTAAACAAAGGGTGGACAACACCGGGCAGAGCTTTTAAGTTAACACTGCTGTGAGTGAACTGATACTACTACTGTCTACCAGGAGAACATTTTGGGGACCAGAAAAATTATCTTGGGAATGGTGCCACTTATCACCTACAGCCCCACCAGCTCCCAGTCAATGTGACAGACCTTGTTATGTAACAGATGCTAGACTGCTCCTTGGCTCAAAAGTGCTGGTAATGTTATATTTCAGAGGGGTTTAGTCAAAGTCATGGGAATATGAGACTTATGAGACTTGACTATATAGCTTTAGGAAGAAAATGAATAGTTAAGGTGAAGTGTGCTTCACTTAGGAAATTCAGTTGGGCAATGGTCACCATGCTTACTGGAGGAAAGAATGAAGTAGAATTGGAGCATCCACCTCTTTCTCCCACTCTTGGGACCCAAGTCTTCCTGCTCCCTTCTGAGCTTGTAAAGCTTAGAGGGAGGGAAGCCCTCATTAGCATTTGGGGAAAGCTTGAGGAGCTAGGGAAGTGACTGGGATTCCTTTCTTAAGTGAAGAGGGCTGGAATTTCATGCCATGGGGGTGGGGTGGGGTGGGGAGGTGGGAGACACTTGAGGTGTGGTTGTAGGAGGAAGACAGGCACAGGTTGCAGAAGGGAGAGGAGAAGCAAGAGAGCTTTTACATGCACAACCTATGAAAGCCTCTGAAAAGCATGAAAGTTTCTGGCCAAGCCATAACCTCCCATCTCAATTGCTTTGGTGCTCACCTGTATCATCAGGAGAATAAACATTTACACTTCCATTGATTTGTGTGCCTATTTCCTCTAGGGAAGGAGGTTGTGGACTTATTCATGCATGAAGCCATTTGGGATGTGGGACCAGTTGGAGGCACCCTGGTGGGAGCATGGTTGGTGAGTGGGAGGGCACTGATCTTTCCCTGGTGCTGACTGTGTCAAAAAGACCATGGATCATCAGGGATCTTTCTGAGCACTGGAGATGTCAGGGTGACATCCTGGACTCCCCTGATAGCTCCTCTTCACCTTAGAGCAGGAAGGGGACCTGGCCTTCTCTGGTTCCTAAAATAATACTTGAGAATGATAAGAACTGTTGGGAAGTAGACCATGGAGGGAGGAAATGAGGTCCTTGTTGCTGGAGGTGTTTTAGCAGATGCTCATCAGTAAGGTGGAAGTGATATTTGAGAGGGAAATTCAAACGTTAGGGTAATCAGAAGTTCCCAAAGCTGACTGCACACCAAAATCACCTATTGGGTTGTTAAAAATATACAAAACTGGGCTTCACCCTCAGACTGGCCAAAGCATATCTAGGGTTGGAGGCAAAAAATTTACTTCTTCTTTATGTGGCGATTCTACAGCACTGCCATGATTTAGAACCAGTAGACTGTCATCGTTTCCCAGGTCTGCCATAACAAAGTACCACTAGCTAGTGGCTTAAAACAACAGAAATTTATTATCTTACAGTCCTGGAGGCTAGAATTACAAAATCAGGATATCAGAAGGGCCACGCACCCTCTGAGACCTGTAGGGGAGATCCTTCCTGGCCGCTTCCAGCTCTGGTGGATGCTGGCCATCCTTGGCATTTGTTGGCTTACAGCTGCAGCACTTCAATCTCTGCTTTTATCTTCCATGGCCGTCTTCTCCCCTGTGTCTGTCTGTGTGTCCTCTCTACTTCTTATAAGATCACCAGTCATATTGGATTAATGACCCATCTTACTTCAGTGGGACTCATTTTAAGTTAACCAATTACATTTGATATGACCCTATTTCCAAATAGGGTCCCATTCATGGGACTGGGAGTTAGTACATGAAAATTTCTTTTCTGGGGACAATTCAATCCAAAACAATGACCTTTAATATATAAATCCACCTCTGAGAGTTTATGTTTCAAAAGAAAAGCAACTGGAGATGCAGAATTCTATAAGCTTTGACAGCCACACTATAGATTGGATCAACTTTTAAACTCCAGTCCTTTAGTACAGAAACTGGATCAGTTTGACTGTGTGTCAAAAGGTCGTCATAGTAAGAATGGTTGCATTTCTGTTACTCCTGCTGGGTCTGGCAGGTAGAGCTGCCAACAACCTGGAGTGTGGGTTCCCAGAGCCCTACAAGGAAGCTGAAAGAAGTTGTTGGAATTCTTTCTGGGACACTAGGAGCCACGTGCATATCAACACCATCTGGTCACCATTTCCTCTCCTTCCTTGTGTAGGCTGCGGTCAACAAGGAGAGGAAAATATAAAGGCAAGGCAAAAGGTGCACAAAACAAGTGGTGTCACGCAAGCATTTCTTAATGCCAACTTTCTCATGTTGGTGTTAGGCAAGCAAGGGGCAGAGGCCCGTACTAACTGGCCATTTTATAAAGGGCTCTGGCAAAACCATCCTCTCTGAGGCTTGGTTTTATATTGGTCACCAGATAACCAAGGAAAGGCTGTTTTAAGGCAGGCACAGGGTGGACGTCAACATGACGGGCTGTAGCACTGGGAAGGGAGCTGTTGAGATCAGCACATGCCCAAAGGACTTGTCTTTAGACTCTTCTACATTGCCACATCTATCTTGGTGATGGTTTGGTCTCCCTTGAGCCCAAGTACTTTTTCATTGCAGAAACTTATTTCTAACCCTGTCTTTCTGGTGAGGGCTGTCAATTACAGTGACCATGTGGTGTCATTATGACCTGGAGCTAAGCCATTCATGGTATTCCATTGCCATGACCTCACTGACTGGCTCGGTGATGAGCATAGCCAACCAGAGACCTTGCTGAATATTTTTCTTCACGGAGCTAGACGAGAAGGACTTTAATATTCCCTTGGTCATGAAGCTGAAGGCTGCAGACTTGGATCTGCTTTTGTTGATGGTCCAGCAATGAGGGTCAGCTGAGCTGCAACAAGAAGCAGAAAAGAGAGACAAACAGCAAGAGGTGCGAGAAGTGCTAGTATTGGCGTCCGGTAACCAGTCATCCTGGAGGCCAGTTGGCTCTTACCCTTTTGGGGTTTATGTGTGCTTATGAATTCCCCTCCTTTGCTTAAACTAATTTCAACTTGATTCTCTATCACCCTTATCTGAAAGTGTCCCAAGTCACCTTGTGCTTCTCTTCTCTACCCTTGATTCTCCCCTATATCTGAGTTATTAAGGGTGTGGTAGGCAGAATAATGGCCCCACAAAGATGCCCATGGCCTAATCCCAAGAACCTGTGTATATATTACCTGACATGGCAAGAGAATTTATGTATGTGATTAGGTAAGGGATCTTGAGATGGGAGGTCATCCTAGATTATCTGGGTGGGCCCAATGTAAAATCACGAGGGTCCTTATCAAGGAAAGAAGAAGACAGGACAGAGTCAGAAGAAGAGAAGTGATGATGGAAACAGGGTTTGGAGTCATTTAGTCACGAGTCAAGGAATGCCGGCGGGCTCTAGAAACTGGAAAAGGCAAGGAACGGATTCTCCTCTAGGGCTTCCAGAAGGAACCAGCACTTCCAACATCTTAAATTTAGATCTATAAGACCCATTTCAGATTTCTGGCTTTCAGAACTGTAAGATAATAAATTTGTGTGGTTTTAAATCAATTGGCTGTGATAATTTGTTACAGCAGTAATAGAAGCTAATACAAAGTCTTTAAAATTTTTGAGGCTCAAAACAACCTCCCTGAACTGTTTTTCTCTAATTCATGTCCTGTCTGGACTTTGCCAAGAGTTTATCATACATATAGTCTGGCCACCAACATATGTGATCTGAAGTTTCAAGGCAGTTTTTCCCACTGCCTTACAGAATATCTGTTTGCTGATGTCCTCAAATAAGGAACACAAATTTTTATTGCATGAATATGTAAGGCTTGGAGTGCAGATATTCTTTCAAAACATATTGACATGCACTCAGGTGAAGATGACTGGATGATGCTGAATCCTTTCTCAGAGCAGATGTTGGTGGGGTGGAATGTAGTGGGAGCCAGTAGGCATTATTCATGCAAAATTATGTGGTGTGGAGAAAGACTCTGGGAAGGGAGGCCAGGGTCCTGAAGACAAGCTACTAAACGTCACAGTATAGCAAAAGCCCAGGCCTGGTTTTAGCAAAGGCTGTGTGTTTATTTTTTGCTTAACTATGCTTGCAATATATCAAGAATTTACTTGTCTGACTGTGTGATCTTAATATCTTTAAGCTCCTCTAGTGTCCTCGCTTATAAATGAGGGATAAAATTAATATGTATCTCATCATGTTTTTGTGAGGATTAAATGAGATATTGAATGCAATTTTCTTAGCTCTGTGCTAAATAAGTAGCAAGTTTTCAATTAAGTCTGGCAATATAATGAATTGGGAGGTGTTGAACCTTGAACAAAATATGAGCAGTGGGTTGGGTGGCAGGGAAGAAGTCAAGTTCATTGGGCAATTAATGTACCCAACAGATGAGCAAGTATGTACACAGTAGGAGGTAATCTGGGCAAGTTTTCAGTATTAGCAGGATCCCAGCAAGCAAAACAGCATGTGTTGAAAATTGGATACGGAGCCCAAAGTCTTATCTAGAGAAACTCTCTAGAGTACATGGCAGCAAGAAGGCCTAGCTTTCAGCTCAGTTTTCCAAACAATGAATCAGGCACAGCGAGCAACAAAGGAGTCCAAGCATTGGATCTCAGTCCTAAGGTGGGAGGGCTAGATGTGGTGTGGTCAGAGTAGAAATCCAACAGCTAGAGTGGAGGCAGACAAAGGCAATGGTTTGATGCTGACTCCCATGGATCTTCAGTGCTTCTTAAGTCCTATCATCAATTGTACTGGTTCCAAAACCTTGAGAGAAGAAAGGGGTGTATTACTTAGGGTCCTCTAGGGAAACAGAATCAACAAGAGATGTCTATAAATATAAGATTTATAGAAGTGTCTCATGCATCCATGGGTATGCATGAGTCCAAATTCCATAGGGCAGGCAGCAGACTGGCAACTTTGATGAACGTGTTCGATGAACTCCTCAGGAAACAAACTGGCAACTTCGATGGACTCCTCAGGAAATGCTTTGCTGGTCAGCTGAAGAAGAAGTGAAGGTCCTCTATCTGTCCCACTTAAAAGTCTTCAACTGATTGGATTAAATCCAGCTGATTGCATTCTCTCATTGTGGAAGACATGTCCTTCGTTGATGTAATCAGTCACAGGCAAAGTCAATTGGCTGATGATTTAATAAACCAGACTTCTGGTTTATTAACTAGCCACAAATGTCCTTGCAGTAACAGTTAGGCAAGAGCTTGCTTGAACAGACACCTGGGCACCATCACCTGGCCAAGTTGACACATGAACCCAACCATCACAGGGGTTAAGGGAGTAGGAGGTAGGAAAGTGGCAAGAGAGGCTGAGTTTACATATGCAGATCAACTTCTTCCAGTTCTGAGGAGAGGAGAGCAGTCAGCCAAGGAGTGGACAGGTCCTTTATCTTAAGATGAAGAAAGCCCACTTTTCTTAAGATAAAACAGGAACAAAGCTTTGGGATTGTTCACATCTCCTGAAAGACAGCAACTCTAAATTACAGAACGTTAGCCCTGAGACAGATCAGAGAGGTCATCTGGTGTAGCCCCTCTTTCTTTTTTAAAATTGTGTTGTGGTAGCATTTATGTAACATAAAACTTCCCATTTTAACCATTTTAAGGGTAGAAGTCAATGGCATTTATTACATTCACCATGTTGTGCTAGCAGTATCACCATCCATTATCCAAACTTTTCCATCACCCCAAACAGAAACTGTGCCCATTAAGCAAGACCTCCCCATTTCCCCTTCCTCTCATCTCCTGGCACCTTGTAATCCACTTTCTCTATATATAATTTGCTTGTTCTGGATATTTCATATAACTGGAATCCTACAATATGTGGCCTTTTGTGTCTGGCTTCCTCCACCCAGCATAATGTTTCCAAGGTTCATCCATGTCGTCGCACGTGCCAGTCCTCTCTTCTCTTTTATCCCTGCTTCTCAAAGATGGTTTCCTGGGCCACCACTTTAAGCTGCATTAAAAATGAAAAATCCTTGGTCTCTGCACCAGGTGTCCTAAATCAGAGTCTCTGGGAGATGGGACCTAGAAACTTGCATTTTAACCACCTTCCAGCTAATTCTTAAACATACCCAACTTAGAGAGTTTAGGAACCAGGTTTTGTGGTGCTTAACCCCAAGTGCCCATTATAATCACTTAGAGGGCTTTTGGAAATAGAAGTGATACTCCAGTTCCACTGTGGACCAATTGAATCAGAATTTCTGGTGGTGAGGCTCTGGCACTAGTATTCTAATCAGCAGCCTGTGTTGCAAACCACTGGCTTCATGGGGATAAAGTGACTTCCAAAAGCTCACTCAACTGAAGAGAGGTAGAGCTGGAACCAGAATTCAGTCTTTGCTGAAAAGCAGTATAACGTCTGACTGATGTCCAAAACTGAGTGGACAGAATCAGAGGGATGGAGTCAATTTTATGAGAGAAAAGGGCAGTAGGTCTAGTGTAAGCAGGGAATGATCTGAGGCTGTTGGCTGCTTTTACCTGCCAGCCGTAACCTGGCATGCTGTGGGCCGACTGGGTTTAATCAGGGGTGTGCTGACAGACATAGGGCCCCTGAGCACCCAATTTGCAATGAAATTGCTGCAAGAAAAAGCCACAGCTGAAATGGTCCTTAGCATTACCCAGTTGGTGACCAATATACTAACCATCTTGCTATCAGCAGATCCCATCGCCCCAGGTAACCATCCACAGCGATCAGCAGGTGCACACAAAGTGGGTTGAGGAGCTGAAGTGGAGTGCTGGAGGAGTGGGTCCCACTCCATGCCAGAGAAGAAATAAAGAATTAAATGTGTATTGTATATTGTATCCTACCTTTTATCTGAATGAACGGCTTTGTGTTAGGAAGGTGGATCCATCTCAACTTAAACCTTCACTAATCTCTCAGTGTCTTAGTTCCAGACATGAATGAAATCCCCAGCCACCGAAGAGTTGAAGGATTTAAGCTGCTGTACCTCTTGAGGGTGGGGTGGGGGGCTGCATATGGTGCTTGCATTCGCTTGAGCCTCTTTTTTCAGGTCAGTGACACTGATTCTCATGGGGACTGTCGGTAGGCCAGAGGTAGTGAAGATTCTTCCTGGAGAGTGGCTGTTTCTGGCTTTATTTTTGTCACCAGCTTAGTTCTGAGCATTCCTTGATGCTGCTACTTTACATTAAAGTCCTGAGCAGGGATAAGTATGACTTAGGAACTTAGTCCAATCCAATGCTGTTTGAAGCAGGATGGCCCACTGAAGATTTAGCATATGCTTTCATTTTCTGCTCCGAAGAGAAAGGAACTAGAAAACCACCTACAGGGGCCTTCAAAGTGTAAACCACTTATGACGTAGGGCAGTGTCCCTTCCCTGGAGAGGGGGCAGGGCATGGATCCCTCTTGGGGAAATCAGAGTATTTCTATTGATACAAGGAAGGGGAGCAAGATATCTCGTGTTGGGAGGGTCCGAGTACCCTGGAGACAATCCTCGGAGCCGCCCGGTAGAGAGAGCATAGGTAGCCTTTTTGTCAGAAAGATCCTCTGTGCTTCAGGTTTTTTTTTTAATATTCATTTTATTGAGATATATTCACATACCACACAGTCATATAAAACAAATCATACATTCGATTGTTCACAGTACTGTTACATAGTTGTACATTCATCACCAAAATCAATCCCCAACACCCTCATTACCACACGCACAAAAATAACCAGAATAATAATTAAAGTGAAAAAGCGTGCTTCAGGTTTTAAAGCAGGGAAGGATAGTGAGGCATTTGCCTTGGGCCCCAAATTTAAGGGGCACCAAAAAACTCAGGAAATAGTATTTGAATGCAAGGTTTTAAAAAATCAAAAGTAATGCAAAAAGTCCATGGTGAACAAAATATCAAAATTTCAAATACAGGTAACATTGGTAATGGTGCCATGCCAAGCCATTTAAGAGCATGATGCAAAGGTAGAATATCAACAATACTAATTTTTAATAATAAGGAATACAGCCAGTAAGAACTAATAAAAAGTAATACAGCAAATCAATTCCAGATGAATTGCCGCATAAATATGAATGGTACACAATCAAGTTTTAGAGGGAAACATAAAACATCTTAACTTGGGAGTAGGCACAGATTTCTTAGACAGGACTCAAAAAACACTAAATATTAAGGGAAAAAATGGAAAATTCAACTATAGTAGGCTTAAGTACTTCTGCTCATCAAAAGACACCTTTAGGAGGATGAAGATGCAATTCTGAGAGGGAGAAGATATTTGTAATTCTCATCTCTGACTAAGAATCAGATCCTGAATGTAAGAAGGACTTAAACAAATGAAAGACAGACAGACCCATAACTATATGAGCAGAAAATTTGGACAGGCACTTCACAAAAGAGCATATATCTAAGTGGCCAATAAACATATGAAAAGGTGCTCATTTTCATTAATTACCAGAGAAATGCAAATGAAGACCACAATGTGATACCACCACATACCCACCAGAATGAATACAGTTTCTCAAACAGTTAAACATGCACCTACCATATAACCCACCCAGGAGAAATGAAGGCATATATCCTTACAAAGACTTACACATGAATGTTCATAGCAGCCTTATTTGTAATTGCTGCAAACTAGAAGCAACCCAAATGTCCATCAATAAGTGAATGATAAATAAATTGTGATATTACAATGGAATACCACTTTGCAATAAAAAGGCGATGGGCAATTGATACACACAACAATACAGATGGATCTCAAAATAATTCTGCTGAGTGAAAAGACAGAACAAAAGATTACATATTGTATAATTACATCCTCGCAAAATTCTACAAAATGCAAATTAATCTATAGGGATAGAAAGTAGATCAGTGGTTTCCTGGGGTTGTGAGCAGTAGGGAGAAGCAAGAGGGAAGACTTACAAAGAGACATGAGGAAACTTTCAGGGGCACTGGATTTGTTTATTATCTTGATTGTGGTGACAGTTTTATAGATAGGTAGATAGATTATTGTATGCCAATTATTTCTAATAAAACTTTTTAAAAAAACAGCAACCCAAGTATATCAGAGTTTGCTCTCAAGTTGTTTATCACCTAGCAATAGGTAGGTAGACAGGTAAACATATCGTTACAATGTGCGGACTCAGAGAGCTTCTGCAAGGCGCAAAGGCAGCCAGTCCAGGAACACGTTATGCCTAGAAGAATCAGGAAGGCTCTAAAGTGGGGTGTTTGGTGAAGTGTAGGGAGTCTAAAATGATGCAATTTAAGACAAAGCTGGAGCTGCAGTAAGAGACCATTTAGTGAGGGTCCTCATATGCCACATGAGGAGGATGTAGAACAAGAAGAACGAAGGGATCAATGAATACACTCAATATTAGTCACAATTTTTGGAGGAAGCCTGATTTTCTTGGTCAGATTTGTGGTTCACAAATTGAGTTTTCGAAAGATCAATGGAATGTGATTGAATGAAGAGCTTTATTCATTAGTTCTCTACTCTCAAATTATCCACTGTATATACTAGAAAAATAAGTACTGGCACAAATGTTAGGTCTATTTCTAATAGAATGGGAGTGTTTACTCCAGTCAGGAGAAATGATTCATCTTAATCTTTTTTGCATTATCTTTCTTTCAACTCACTTCCTTTGAATGCAGTAAAAACATCTTTCTGCCTAACATGAAAAATTAAGTTTTTCTCTTAAACTTGGGGTAAATATTGTAATGCATTGTAGTCAATTTGTTTGAGGGTCTGGGGAAGAGACTTCTATGGCAACCTCCCCAAACAATTACCTCCAGATAACTTTTAGGTGGAATGTTTAGAAGAGAAAAGAGAGGAAGAAATACAAGGAAAAGAAGAGGAGGTGGAGGAGGAGGTGGGAGGGGAAGAGAAATTTTGTGAAGCCTCACCATTAACTGCTTAATAAATAATATAATAAAGTCACTATTGAAACCCTTTCTTGTCTGTTTATTGGAATCTCTATATTAATGCATTTGTTCTAGTTTTGTAATTGTAAAAGAGCCAGGAGATTTATTTTGGGGGGTTCTCATTATATATTATTCCTTTTAGAGGGCCAATGAATCAAATATATGGATTTTATTTTTTAAAGCCTCAGAAAGAAAGTAAAGAGTTGGTATTGTGTAAGGAAAACAGACCCTGACTCCCAATGACTTAAAGTAGCTAACGTTTTTGAGTACTTCTATTGTTTTATTTATCTCATTTTATTTAGTCCCATGTAAACCTACTAAGTCATTTTTATTAGACCTATTTAGAGGTGAAGGAAATGGAGGGATAGAGGCTATCTAGCTTTATCTCCCTATCACCAGCTATTTGAGATGATGATCTTGCCTTTTTTGTTCAATAGTGAATGATACCAGGATGACGTAAGTGAGCTAATTAGAATCCATCCGCTGGATTTTTCCTTTTGTAGCTCTAAGAAAGAGAATCCTCCCCCACCCCTGGATTTTTAGTATGTAAAAGCAAGCAGCTGCAAGTAGCCAAGTTTCCTCAGGTGGTGAGAGAATAAAGGCAATGGTTAAAGAAGTAGAAGTACCCAAATAGCAGAATGCTTGGATGATCAATTACCCTGGCTTCAACTGCTCTGTGGCCTAAATGTATCCCTTCCCCTACCACAATTTCATTTGTCAGTTCTGCCATGGATCCTGAGAGTCAATAGATTTTCTTTGTGCCAATATGAGTTCAAGCTGATTTTCTACCATTTGTCACTGAAAGTTGTCAGAAAAGTAGTGGTTCAGTCATTATTTTAAAGCCAATTTGGCAATCCTGGCACAAAAAAGGATGAGCTGCCAAGGAAGCACATTTGTTGTGCATTTTCAAAAATATTAAAAATATGTATGCAGCATTTAAAAGGCCTATCTAAACAGTGTTTTCAAAAGATAATATTTATCAGAATAATATTTTAAAGAAATAAACATCTAGCTACAACTATGCACCTTTTACACTAATCTTAATTATCAATGAATACTGATACTAGCCATAAATTTGAGTTGTGAAATGTTCAACTACACTAACTCCAGCTTATTGAAACAGAAAATATTTCTTCAAGACTATTGGGAATTTTGGCTTCAGTAATGTCAGAGTAATTTGTGTTGGACAACACTCTTCCCCAAATAACAATGATAAACTCTGGATAAAATATTTCCTTAAAAATTCAACTATTTGTAGGCATTGGAGAGCATCCAATAGCAGGCAGAAACTTAAGGCAATTACACACTTGAAAGAAGGGAACAAAGCTAGGTGAAATCTCCAATTACACAGCTTTCCCCACAAGGCCCTCAGAAGTCCACATGGCATGGGGTGACTAAAACGCAAGCAAAAAGCTGCAGTCTTCTTGTCTTGATGTTTCAGAGAATTGAATTTAGGCCTTCCAGAGCAGCAGCTGTAAATTGAGGGGGAAAAGTCCTGAAAAGAAAGGACTCATAGAGGGGAGGTCCCTAAACATGTGTACAAATTCCTCTAAAATCCTTGACTGCATACGTGGGGAATGCTTCAAACAGCCTAGAAGAAGTAAAAAAACTGGAAGTCTGAAAAAGCAGAGCAGAAATTTCAGCTGCTGCTCACTGCATGGGAGACAGTTTGAAGTTTGAATCCATCCAAATTAGAGGGGCTTGGTAAACACCTTAGGATTTTCATTGAAACACCAGAAAGGTGATGCCTTAAAAGTAAATGCTATGTCCCAGGACTAAGGATTCTTTTAAGACTAAGGGCAAAACTAAACCAGACTCATCACAGTAAATGTAATTCCAAGCCTCCACAAGTTCAGGAATGTGAAATATTAGAAATAGGTTGAAAAAATATTTTGCAGTTTTTTTTGTATAGTTAAACAGACATCTGCCCTATGACTCAGCAATTCCACTTCTGAGTATGGGCCCAAGAGAAATGAAAAATATGTCCACAAAAGGACTTGTACAAGAATACTCATAGAAGGTTTATTCCTAATAATCAAAAAATCAATACAACGCAAATGTCTATCAGCAGGAAATTATAAAACAATTTAGGTTATATTCATAAAATGAAGTACTAACCATAAATTGAAATAAAAACTCACAAAAAGAATGAACTACTAATACATACAACTACACAAATGAATCCCAACAATTTTTACATTAAGCAAAATAAACCTTTTATACAAGTGTATCTATTCTATAATTCTATTTATTTAAGGTTTAAAAACAGGCAAAACTAGGGGTTGGGGATGGACTAGAAGTGGGTATGAGAGAACCTTCCGGGAGAGGTAGAAGTGTTCTCTTTTTTGGTTTTGGTGGTGGTTACTGAATGAATATATTTATCAAAACATATTGTGCACTGAAGGTTTGTGCATTTTGTTGTACATAAATTTACTTCATTTTTAACACTCACAGTGTTTTCAGCAGGGTCAGAGAACCAGGCTCAGAAGCTTCACAGTCTAAGATAATGCACAGAATTAAACCCAAGAATTGGTCTGAAGAAGACATAACTCCCCTTGCTCCTGGTCATGGGCTTGGCCATGGCATGTATACTACAGAGACCCCTGGTCTTGGACTCTGTAAAGCTGCGTTTCAAACCACCACTCCTGCCCTCCAGAAACTTTGTGCACTTCCATGGCTCTTGGCCCATGTGACCAGAATGCATTGTTTTATCACACATTTTCTGGGTCATGGTTTCCCATTCAATGTCTAGAGTTGATGGATTGACTGGTGGAAACAAGGAAGACTTTGAAAGTACTTATCTGGCATTTCCGTATCTGCCTCAAAAACATAAGAAGGGGGTTCTGGTTCAAAGAAGCCAAAAATAATGACAAATGTCAACTGCTTCATCCTTCCCTGCTAAGATATGAGTAGAACTTGTTCTAAATTCTTATCTCAGAAGCTGACTTTGAGAGACTGGAAACCATCTCAGGTACCACTCTTTACTTCCAGCCTAAACACAGGTGTCTATTAGTCTGGAAAAACTGACATTAAGGGGAGACTTAAGACTCCAGATCAGACAGAAAACTCTTAGTTTATTCTGCTCTTCATGCACCACTGTTTCTTATTTTTTTCTTATTGGTTTCTTCAAAAATCTAATGAAATCTAAGCTTCTTCTCACTGGAAAAGTGTACATTTGGAATATAGTTTCAGGGATTTATGAAATCCCATTCCTCAGATTGAGAAACCTATTTAACTATTAAATAACAGTCAGGAGGGATGAAAACGATTTAGAAAGTTTCCTCTGTTGAGTCTAAGTGGTTATAATGTAGTAAACAGATGTCTAGGCTCATTCTAAGTGTAGATAACAACACTACTAAGAATTTGTGGCTGAAAAAGCACAAAGTGGAGTTGGGAAATAGTGTATCATCCAGTCAAGCAGGCACCTGAGAAGACCCATGAGGTAAGTTTGCAAAGACAGGTCTGGGGTGCAGTTTAGTGGGTCCAGAGGTCTAGATGTGGGGAAGCCTGGACCCAATTCAGAAGGAAAGGGGAAACCCCATGAAGGATTTTTGTAAAGGATTTGATCAATGATGTTTTGGGAAAAGTGAACTAGACAGCAATGTAATGATTCTAAAAAAAATTAATATGAGTCTGGGTTGAGCTGGTAGCAACAAGAAGGAATAAATGGTATGTATTTGAGAGACAGTAGGGGGAATTATGATATGGCTTGCCAACAAAGTTGATGCAAAATGAATTAGAAAATAGGAAAGATTATGCAGGCCTGGGAAAGATTGCTTTTGTGTTTGACTGTGTTATGTTTATGAAGCTGATCAATCATCAAGGTGAAGTCAGGCAGGACTTTGGTAGAGGGACAACTGGAGCCACAGTCCCCATCTCTGGCCACATTAATGCTGTCTCAGAGAGGAGGCCAGAGGTATCGAGAAATACAGGTGCTGGAGCCCAAAGCCTGGACTGGAAGCTGGGCTATGGAGCAGATGAATACAGCAGGTTGTAGTCATTAAACACAGCCCGTCTTCCTCTGATGGCCCTCCATTGGGGGACTTTGCAATGGCATCATCCACTATGCTCATTTTTCTTCAGAATACCACTGTCACTCCCTCCAACTCCTGGGAGCTTTGAATTTGCAATATGACTCTCTTCCAGTAACCCCTAGCAACCCACTCTCACATCAGATCAGACACACCACACATTCACTGAAAGCTGGTTTGACCGTTCAAGTTATCATCCAAATGGGGAACTTCTGTGAATGGAAGTTGAGTCAGCAGTGTAAACTGGGCCATATGGTGACCCCAGCATAGACAGTAAGTTTATGCCAGAACAGAATTTCAAAAAATTAAATAATAATATGATTGCAGAACTAAGATTTAAATAATTGCCATCACAGAACAACATGAAGTAGCTCAGAAGTTAGGCATCACCCTAAACTGACTTGACCATTAACATTGAAAAAGGAGAGTGATAATTCACCTTCCATTGCTCAAGACCTGGAGACTGATGACAGTCCTTGGGATGCTGCTTTCTAACTCCTCTTGCCTTGTCTCCCTCTCCTCCTTCTCCCACATCCCTATCTTCATCTCTCCTGGGTACCAAAGGTGGACAAAGTGCCTAAATCCTCTACCTGATTCCTTGTGTCTCAGCCTGTCATTTTCCTATAATCTTTACCATCACTTGAAAATCACAGAAACTTAGAATTTTAGGGCTAAAGGGATTTCAAAGTTCACTTACTTCTTCCCCTAGGGAAGTCAGGAATCCACCCATCAGCCAGGTATCATCTCACAAGAGCAAGTGTCCAAGGCTCCTGCACTGTTTTAAGTCTAGTCGTTCAGTCCTCTCTCGCTGGCTGCCTTTGTGTTCCCAGCCCTTCTCGGTTGAGGTTCTCTGACAAGGCCTCCTTATTGTTGCTGCTCTCTGGCAGTTCCCCTTGTCTGAAAGGACAGTGAAACCAAGGGATGGACCCAGCTGAAGTGCCACATTCCTTGATGGTAACAGCACAAATGAGCGATGACTCCTTTTCTTTTTCAGAGTGGGAATATTAGGCACAATTTCAAATATTTGACGATTTTTGCCTCTGCAAGAAATTACAGGGGAAAGGAGGCTCAAAATTAAAATTGGATCATGTGCAAAATTGTGCAAAATCAACTGGCCATGCTTGACAGTTTTGACGTCATTTAAGGAAAGCAGTCTACCCTTTGCTATGTGGTTGTCTGTCTGCTTAACAGGCATAAATGTAGCTGTAGAAAGTGAAGAGACCCTGAGTAATAATATATTCAGCATGTCTTCTTGCCTCTCTTCTTGTTATCATGCCATTTAAAAGATTTGTTACCTACCATATGTCAATCACTACTTTGGGTACAGAGAATATAGAAATGATTATTCCAGTCTACCATCTTTAGAAAATAGGCAAGAGAATAGACAATTAGAATAGAGTGTCATCAATACTATTGGAGAGATAGTGTATTGGAAGTTTAGGATACATTGTGGTCACAAACAACCCCAGGGTTTTAGTGGCTAAAAACAGAGAAAGGGCTTGTTTCTTGCTTGTATCCTCTGTGGGATCTAGCCATCTTTCCCTGACAACTCTTCTTCGTGTGGATCCTCAACAAATAAGGATGTGGAACCTCCACTATCCAAAAGCTTTGTCACTTGGAGCATGAGATGTCAGTGTAGGTGTGAGGGAATAAGAAGGGCAGAGAATCACCCACCAGTCCTCAAATACTTCTACCTGAAGGTGACCCAAATTATTTCCACTCACATGTCACTGGCCAAGGTAAGTCATGTAGCTATGCCTATTTCAAAGAGACAGAAAAGCTTAATTGTCTGTGTGCCTGGAAGGGAAGGAGATTTGGGCATAATGGTGAATATAATAATGTTTACCTTATATGCACATGGAAAGAGAGATAAGATGGTCTGTGATTGCTAAAAGTTAGATGACAGCTCCGGGAAGAAAGAAGCACCTTTAAGGATGAAAAGGGGTGAACTTTTGAAGAAAGGGAACACTAAATTCGAGGCAGAGGGAACCACATGTGCAAAGGTATGGTAATATTTGGATAACTGTCAACAGTTTGGCACCTGTGGAAAAGAGAAGTAGGCAAGGAATGTCTGCAGATGTAGCCAGGACGTAAACTTTTCATCAAGTGCCCTTTGAAACCAAACTATACAAGACAGATTTGCAATAATCCTGATATGAAAATATAAAGGATTTTGACACCATATTCTCACTCAGTATAGTAAACAATGATTCAAAGAGTTCTCAAAGAAAATTAGGACCAGAGAAATAGCTTCCCTCAATTATAAACTTAACAGAAGTTAAAAGAGCATTTGAAAAGAGGACTCACGCATAAAGTAATTTTCAGAACCTGACCCTTCACTCAGAAAAAAATCATTCTTACCGTCTTCTAAGGAGAAATAGATTTCATATTATTCTCCCCACAGACACTAATATAGACTCTGAGTATGATTTCTTTGTGTTTTTTAATGCATTTTTTATTGTGAACTTTAACGTGTATACATAGCAGTGATAACTTTCAAAGTACAATTTAACAAGTAATTAGAAAACAACTTTCAAATAATGTCATGGGTCACAGTTCTATAACTTCAGCCATTTCCATTATTGTCAAATATAACATACAAACAGAAAGGTGCTAACTTTTGATGCACAGCTCAACAAGCAGTTACATAGGTAATTTCAAAGATTGTTATGGGTTGCATTTCCACAGTTTCAGTTCTTTCCTTATTATGCAATATAGGGTATATACAGAAAAGTGAAGACTTTCAAAGCACAATTCAACAAGTAGCTAGAAAGCAAATTTCAAAGGATGTTGTAGGGTACAGTTCTACCATGTCATTTACCTCCTTCCAGCTATTTCAACACCCAAACATCTATCTATCTATCTATCTATCTATCTATCTATCTATCTATCTATATAATTATATTAAGTTTCGGTATTCATAGACCTTTGTTAAATTTTATCCTGTTTGTTAGTACCCCTTCCTCTCACTTAATCACTTTCTGCATCTTCAGTGATGTCTAGGCAGTGAGTACCCTAACTTGTTCATATTGAAAGGGGATGTCAACAGTATGGGGAAGAGGGCTGCATCTGCTTGTTGATCTTAAAGAGGCTGTTGCCTCTGGGTTTTAGGACTTGACTGGCATAGGAACACTCTGGTGGATTTAAGTTTCTGAGAGATAAAATTTAGTGAGTGAATCTTTTATAGGATCTCAGGTAGGGACCTAGGTATTTGGGGACTACCTTTGGTAGATTCCTTTGTTTTTCAATGTTTTTTTTTTCTTTTGAAGATTTCTTAGATATGGTAGAAAGCATCTTTTGCTCCTGCCAGGCTCTGGAGAGGTTTCAACCTAGGACTGATTGATGGAAAACATGTAAAATGACTGTAGGGCAGATTGTACTCTGTGTGGCATCAGCATGCCGCAAACACTCATTAAATGTTCAACACAAACAAGACCAAGAGCAAATGTTCCCAGGCATATCATTGGTATAAGTCTTGTAGATCAGTTTGGGGATTTCAAGGAGCCTTCACTCAGGCTACACATGTTCTTTGGAAAGCAAAAAATATGCATTTAACTCAATAGCCAGGCATCTGAGTCAAAGGGGCGTATTTCTTGGTTCCATTGAAATTTTTACATGGCTTCTTGTATTCTTTTCTTGATGGGAAAGGTGACCAGCAAGCAGTACAGTAAAATCAAAGAATGTTATATTTGCAAAGAAAACTTAATGTTCATCTTTTTAAATATCATTTTACAGATGGTTACAATGATTTATTCAAAGTCATAGAGCTAGTAAAACTAACACTAGAACCAACATCTGTTGTTTGTTGACTCCAAGCTCAATGATTTTTCTTATATTTTTGTGAAACCTAGTTTTTATTAACACTTCATCCAAATTAGTCAGTATATAATTTTTATCTTCCCACTTATTTAGATTTACCTACATAATTACCTTTTTTTTTTGATTATTACTATTTCTTGCATCCCACTCCTAGGACTTCTCAGTTTAATTTCTTCTGACCAAAATGGATCATTTAGAAATCATTCTATCAGTAAAGATCCATTGATGGAAAACTCTATCAAAATGTGTCTGAAAATATCTTTATTTCACCTTAGCTATTAAAAGATTGTTTAGCTTAGTATTGAATTTTGAGTATAGAATTTTTAGGTGCATATAGAGGAGTGATCTTTATTTTCTCTCAGAATTTTGACAATATTACTTCATTCCCTGCTAGTCTTTATCATTGCTGATGAGAAGACTGCTGTCAGTCTAATTGTTGGTCACTTATATAGAACTGTCTTTTCTCTTTATCTTGGTGCTCCACAATTTTACTATTATGTCTATATAAGGACTTGTTTCTTTTCTTCACCCTATTTGGTACTCAAGTATTCATATTTTTCATCTTTTTCATCAATTCTGGAAAATTCTAAAATATTATCTTCCAATTTCACTTTTATCATTTCTGTTACTGTTTTCTGTTACTCCTTTTAGATATATGTTGAAATTTTCCATTCTATCTTCCACATATTCAATTTTTTGCCTTTTTTCTCAGCTAAAGCTTCCAGTTCAGTAATTCTTTCTTCAGCCATGTCTAAATGCTACTTAATCCTTTACTGAACTTAATCTCAGTAACTACTTTTTTTCATTTCTAGAATGCCTGTTTCTTTTTCCAATGTGCCTGATCATTTTTATTCTGTCCTGCTCTTTCATTGTAATTATTCCTCTTCTTTTATCTCTTAATAATGCAAAATATGCACAAATTAGTACCATCTTACTGTTTGATAAATTTAGATTATTAAGACGCTATTTTTCTGATCTTGGACTTACAATCATCACAGTAGTTTTTTTCCTTTTGTAGTCTATAATGATTCATGTGAGATCACTTTCAGTGGAGATTATTAATTCTGTTGGAATCCCAAGCAATTGTAATATTGCCATAGAGTAGTTCTATATTTGCTTGTGCCAGGTATATCAGGAGTTTCACCATTACCTCATCATTTTTATGTTGAGCTCTTAGCATTGGTATTTCTACACCATAGAGATTAAACCTTCAGGAATGCAGAAAAATCCCATTCATGCTCAATTCTAGAAAAGAACTAGAACTTGGAAGGCAGGGTAGGTGTATCACTTAGAAAGACAATGGGAATCCACTGGATGCCATGTTTAGTGCACTTGCATAGAAAGCTGAGTCCATTAGTATCTGGCATGTTAAATTCCAAAGCATCTGGAAGGAAGACAGTCTCATCTTTGCCAACATAAATTCTCATTCCAACACTGAAAACAGGTAGCAGCTTGTATTCCAAAGGAAACAGGGCTGGAAAATCCATGTTCTGGATTTTCACATTCCCAATATGTTCAAGCTACTCTTTCTTTCATTGAAAACTGAGTACAGAAGAGATTCTTAAATATGGCTAACATCTTAGAATTCTAACTTCCTCCTCCACATACATACTAGCTGCTCATGGCCTCCTGGCAGTACCTCTCTGGTGAGACTAGATGCAGATATCTTGTGACTCCCATAGCAAGGGACTGATTTGAAGAATTTGATGTTAAGGGTGTAAACAGTAATAACTAATATTTATTAAGACTTCATATTGGCCAGGACTATGTAAATGCTTTATATTATGCTGTTTAGTCATTTCTAACCACTTAGTTGCTCCATTTTACAAATGAGGAAAGTGTGACATGGAGAGTTCAATAACTTTCACATGGACTTGGACTTATGGAACCTGGATTTGACTTCAGGCAATCCGATTCCCTCATCCACCCTCATAACATCATTGCGTACTGCTGCTACTGCTACCTGTTCTAGCAAGGAACAGAGATTCTTTTAAAAGCAATAAACAGATACCTGTTGAGTCATTTCAGCATATTAAGTAAAATTATCAAACACATTAATATTTTATATCCATTTCAATTTCAATACATTCCCTATTTCCCCATGGACCATCAAAATGCCACTAATTTGGTGTTATATCATTTTTTCTAGATAGTACTTGCCCCTATTTCCCCACAAGCCATCAAAATATCCTTTTTTGGTTATTTTGTCCAGAGTTTCACTTTTAGAAGAATGATTTCCATAATGCTTCTCAGGTGTAGTAAAAATTTTAAATGGCTCTTAAAGGAGGTTGGCACTAGGTTGGCAATTGTTAGCTCTTCTAACATTTGCCAGGGCATAGTTACTAAGCAATAAAGAATTAACTGCTCTTTGTCATTCAGCTTCCTCCAAATCAAAGCCTCACCTCACTAATTCCCTTGTATTTCCATCATCTGTTCAACAATGTGTGTTGGCTTGGGTGATGGAAAAGTAGGATGCCAGAGAAGCAGCTAGGCAGCTCATAAAAGGAAGTAGTGCACTTTCCAGACAAAGAGAAAGAAAGCAAATTCTATCCTTTTAAAATAAGACTTTTTTCTAGTGTAATAGTGCATGAATATTCCAGAAAAATTGGAAAATAGAGAAATGAAAAGGAAGAAAACACAACTCATAGTGCTACCAGCCAAGACAACCACTGTTAATAGGTTGGTGTATTTCTGTCTTTTCTGTTGTATTTGTGTAGTTTCATACTTTTGTTTTTTACAGTGATGTTCATACCATAGAATCACATCTGTTTATGATTTTGTTTTGCCTAATATAGCAAATATTTTTCCAAATGCCACCTGTATGGATATGCACATGCTCTCCGTGTTTAGCGTGGGTGATGTGTCCTACCTGAGTACTGTATGGGAGAGCTACATGTTTAGTGCCATGGAAGGTAATTAAATAATAGGCCCCATGGAATTGGTGGCAGATACTGGCGATTGCTCTCCCATTTTCTTCACATCCCCTCCGAAAGTCTTAGGATGCCTCCTGCCAAGGTTTCTTCTGGTTGCCATTCATCAGAATAGTAGTTAACCCTAATGGGTCGAAGTTATGTATAACATTGTCTCTTATAATGGCAAGGGACTCCCACCAACTCTTAATTTTTTTGCTGATCTTTTGCAAACCAATTCCTTGAGAGTGTTTTGAGCCTCTGTACAATCAATCTGTGCTTTTTAACTTCACCACATTTTCCCAGGCTCTGCACTATCACTTAATCACATTCCATCAGCCATTATGGTCCAGAACACCAAATAAATCAGAACTCAAAATAAATGTCAGAAAGAGAAGCCACTGCAGAATAAATCAAATCAAATGCTTTCAGTAATCATTCAATGTAGGGCAATGGTGTTTATTGGCCAGGTTCTCAACTGGTTGGAGAGGTATAATAGCAATTAAACCATGGAGAAAATACATTGTGTGCTAAATACAATATGTGTGTGTGTGCGAATGTGTATGTAGAGAGAAGGTTTTAAAAAAATATTACAAAGGTAAATAGCATTATAACAAGTCAGCACTGTAACGGCATAAGTGTAGTCCCACTTGATATAGAGTATCTCTGCATATGATTGTAAGCTCTTTGAGGTATTTAGCTCTGTATATTTCACAATGCTGAGCAGAATGTCTTTTGCATGTGCTGGGTAAGCGTTGCCTTCATTCTTTACCTTTGAATTCCTCCATGCAGATCACTCATGCCTTCCAAGGGCTGCAGTTGAGGAAAAGCATCCATTAAAAAAAAAAAAAAAAAAAACCTCAGGAGGAGAGAATGGGTATCTTAGAATGAGCAAGGGTTTGAAAGTCAGCTAGATCTGGACCAAAATCCTGATCTGTCTCAAACTAGCTATGTGACTTTGGGAAGTTATGTAACCTCTCTGATCCTCACATTCTTTGTGAAATCTAGAAAATTCTAGGATTGTTGTGATCATTAAAGGAGGTAACATATGTAATGTCCTTCATGTTAAGGCAATATTTATTTCCCATTTTTCATCCTTTCTTTTGCCCTGGGTGTGATAAAATGATTTAGTTCTTCGAGTAGCACTTCTAGCACCCTCAACTGGACACAATGTCCCAGAGTATTCTGTGACCTGTCTGCAGAAGCTTCTGGGTGAGGCTGGCGAGGAGCTAATAATTTATTCCAAGGACAAACAAAGAGCATCCAGGGGATATTTGGGGGTAGCTTCCACCTCGTCAGTATCTTCCTCTGCAATCTCAGCAGTTCAGGTGGTGGCTTCATTTTTTATCTAATCTAGTCCTTATGTCCAGCACACAAGTGGCCATGAAATGTGTCAATAGGAAAAGCACAGACAGCTGCAGCCAGGGAGGATGTTACTGTCATATAAGAAAGGAGCAAAGCATGAACCAACTGCAGATACTACGCTGCCTACAAATTATCCTGTCTCCTTCCCCTGATCCAATTTGGTAAGTAAAAAAAACCTAAAGGATGTTTCGTACCCAGCATATTCAGTAGTTCTCACTGGACTGCTCCAAACTGGACTTTAAAAACTATTTCTGCCCCCGGGGTAACAGTGATGCTCAATGGCATCTCAGCCGAAATTTCACAACTTTGCCCTCATTGGCGGTTTTTTAGCCTCATTTACCTTCTTAAGGCATTAGCGAAACATTGCTCTTACATACTCTCCCAATCCCCCTTTCCACTGTGCAGAGCTTGGCTGAGCCTGTTGCTGTGATGGCCTGGTGTGGAGCTGGATCTAGTCAGCCCCACCTGGTTCTCTCCCTCCGGCTTCCGGCTTCCAGCTTCTGGCTTCCCGAGCAGTGGGGTGGGATGGAGGCAGGGAGCAGGCCTAGAAGATGGGGAAGCGCGGTCCTTCTATCCTGCTTCCCTAGGAAGGACTGGCCTTTGGTTTCCTTTCTGAACCAGGCCCTAAGTCTCCATCTATGATTCTGACTTCCTCTTTCTCCTTCTCCATATATATGTTATAAATATGTTAGATACATTATCTATGCATATATTTATATACATTATATGTTATAATACATTATATGTTGTATACATCAAATATGTATATAATGTAATATACACTATATATAATATATACAATACTATATATACAATATATACAATATGTTATATACACTATATACAATATGTCATATACATTATATACATTAAATATGTTACATACCTTATATATCTTCATCTATTATATGCATACGTATTTTCATAAATTTATAATCGTGTGTATATAATCGTACATATACATATATAATAATACAAATGCCATATAAACATCATAACTAACATTTGCATACTGTCTAACAGCTTATAAAGAACTTGCATGCATATATTGGATTTTTGATGCAACTATTATGGGTAGATGTTATGAGTTGAATTGTGTCCCCTGAAAGATATGTTGAGGTCCTAACTTCCAGTAACTCAGCATGTGACCCTATTTGGAAATAGGATAATTGCAAATGTAATTAGCTAAGCTAAAATGAGGTCATACTGGAGTAGGTGAGCCCGAAGATGACTGGTGTCCTTATAAGAAGCGGAGAGACCAGACACACTGGGGAGAAGGCCATGAGGCAGTGGAGATAGAGATTGAAGTGCCACAGCTGCCAGCCAGCGGATGCCCAGGATTGTTGGCAAACCACCGGAAGCCAGGGGAGGTGAAGTGGGAGCTCCTCATAGGTTGCAGAGGGAGCACGGCTCTGCTGATACCTTGATTTCAGACCTCCAGCCTCCAGAACTACAAGACAGTAAACTGCTGTTGCGTTAGGCCACCAAATTTGTGGTTTTTCATTACAGCTGCACTAGGAGTACTTAGGAAAATTCTGTATATCAGCAGCTGAGAGAAATATCTAATATGATGAATGACAGAGAAATATTGAAAATAGTGTGGGTACCTAGGATGGAGAGCAGAAATAAACACTTGGGAAACACTTAGGCATATCAAAGTAAAAGCTTGCTTGGCAGGGTGTGGGAGACTGGAATTCAAAATTCTGCATCCAGGAAAAAAAAAATTCTACACCCCAGATTCATTTATTTGACATGTTATTGAGTGTCTTTTGGTACCAGGCACTCTCACAGGCCTTGGAGATACAGTGGGAAACAGGACAAAATCCTGGCCTCATTATAGGGGGGCAGTAGACAAATAAATGTGAAATGTAACTTCAGGTAGTGATCTGTATCTTTGCACTGAAATAAGTTGAATGAGTTAAGGGGGTGTAGTGGGGCTGGCTCAGAAGTGCCAGGAAGGTGGAAGCATTCGATCAGTTACTCTCGACTTTCCAAACCTTATATGAAAAGCACCTGAGAAGGCTCTTAGTTTGTTTTGTTTTGTTGACCCAGGTTCAATGTATGAGTCAGCAAGTGATGCAGCTGCAGAACAGCTAAGGCAACAATGGCCGGCACTGATGGTGTTTGTCCCTATCCAGGGAGAGGATGGTGCTTCCTGTGCTCTGCATTTAAAGACAATGTATTGAGGGCAAGATAAACACCAATAGGGAGAAAGTTCGGGAAAGCACACTAATCACACTGTATGTGAAAAGTTCAAAATGCCCCAAATGGAGAAAATACGGCTGAGGGCAGGTGGAAATGCTAACTTGTGGGATCGAGCGGGTAGCATTAACGCCAACGGGAGGAATTTTTAGGCAGTCAGGTTTTACCTGAAAATGAAAGACATCTTTAACAGAATCATTCAAAACTGGAAAACATTACTGCAGAAAGAAGTCATCTTCCTATCTCTGGAAATGGCCAATCTCAGGGTAGAAGCATCCTGGTGTGGTACCAGGACAATGAAACTTCCTCTTTCTTGAGAAGGTGGCCATCGTTTGATGCTTGTGCATGGTGAGACACAAACCAACCCGGAAGGCTGGGTGCTATGATCATGCTGAAGGCCTCCACATTATGCATGAAATCAAAGTACACTGCCAGGCTCTGGATCTGCTGCATTCTGCATTCATTTGTACAGCTCTTGATTTGGAAAGTTTGCCCCCAGGCAAACGGATATTCACATTATGGATTTTGATGTTGCTCTTCATATTTGTGAAGTAATGAGTCTATTCCTTTTTCAATATTGAAATATTTTAGAAACAGAATACAAACAAAGGAACTTTCATAAACAAAGTAATATTCTTTTTATTATTATAAATTGGTACATGTTCATGGTAGAAAATACAGAGAAGTATGTGGGATAAAAAGTCACCCAGATTCCTATTTCTAAGAGATAATCACAGTTAACATTTTGTTGTACTTAATGGCAGTTTATCTTTACTATAGATAACCATATACATATATTCAAATACATATATTGCATATATAGCTGTAATATATATATACCATTTTAAAAACTATATTGGATTTTAAAATTGAAATTGGGTCATATCCTTTTCGTAGTACATAATAGAGCAGCTCTCTATGCCACAAAAGCATTTGAAAATGTGTTTTTTTAAAAGATGAATTACTTACCATGTGATAGATGAATTGACCACAATCACAATAAATTTAAACATTTGCCTATTGACTATTTACAGTGTTGCCAAACTTCACTATTCTAATTAACACTGTGACAAACACTATTGTACAAACATCTTTGTGTATATCTCTGACTATTTTCTTCAGATATACTAAGCATGAAATTTCTGGGTCAATGGCTGAATATTTGTAAACCTCTTGATAGAAATTGTCTGTCAAATTGCCCTCCAGATTACATAAGGCTGCCAGTTTCTAGTACTTCATCAACCTTAAGCCTGCTCTTTAGAAATAAATTTCGCCAGTTTGATAAGCATAAATGGACTTTGTTTCATTATAATTTATTTGACTAGCAAGAGTGATTTTTTCCTCCATTTGATTATAAAAGATTTATACTTTTTCCTTTAAGGATTGTCTGTTCATATTCTTTGCCCATTTTTCTATTGGCATTTGTTTTTTCCCTATTAATTTGTAAGGGCACTTCATATTTTAAAGAAATGAATGCTGTAATAAGTAAGTTTTTAAAGAGTGTGTCACTTTTCTCTTGATTTACTTTTCATTATATTGACTTGCAGAAGGGTTTTTTTTAAATTTTTATTTTGAAATAATTTCAAACATATAGGACAGTTGCAAATACAATACAAACCCCATACAGAGAACTCCAACCCCACCCCAATATCTGTATCTACCAATTTTACATTTTGCTACCTTTGCAGTTCCTTCCTTCCTTCCTTCTTCCCTCCTTCTTTCCTTCCTTCCTCCTTACCCCCCTTCTTCCTTTCAACTGTATCTATTATCTTTCTATCAATTATCTATCTACCCACTTATCATCTTCTGAACATCTGAGAGCAGGTTGCATACATCACACTCCTTGAACTCATAACACTTCCACGTACATTTCCTACGAACAAGGATATTTACTTATGCCATTAACTTAACTGCAGTTAATTCAAGAAAATTAATATGGATATAAAGCTTAAATTCTATATTCCAATTTTTCCTTATGTCCCCTTTGAGCTTTTCTCCTCCATTCTCAGATCCACTCCAGTATCATATATTGCATTGATTGCCATTAACTCTTAATTAATTTTTTTTAAATTAACTATATCAAAAAATTTTTTTTAAAAGATATACAATAAAAAATTTCAAACAAACCATAACAAGGGAGTCCAACATGTTCCTACTCTACCCCAAGAAAATAACCTAATATAGCAACATTTCTGTGAACTTGTTCCTACCATATCCATCAGAAATTAACAAACCATAGTCATTCCTGGGCATTCCCAGAATGTTAAATTTATCCACGATAGCTTATCTGTTCTTATTGGGTTATCGTTCCCCCTTCATCAATTGCTCTCTATCACTAGTTCCCCTACATTCTACATTATAAACCATTTATTTTAGGAGTGTGTTGTTTAACATCCAGGTGTTTGTGAATTTTCTAGGTCTCTGATGGTTATTGACTTCTAATTGTATTCCATTGTGGTCAGAGAATGTGCTTTGAATAATTTAATTTTTTTAAATTTATTGAGGCTTGTTTTATGTCCCAGCATATGGTCTATTCTGGAGAAAGTTCTGTGATCACTAGAGAAGAATGTGTATCCTGCTGATTTGGGATGTGATGTTCTATACATGTCTGTTAAATCGAATTCATTTATCATTTATTCATTTATCAGATTGTTTAGGTTTTCAATTTCCTTATTGCTATTCTGTCTGGTTCATCTATTTATACGAGAGAGTGATGTGTTGAAGTCTCCCACAATTATTGTGGCAACATCCATTGCATCCTTTAGTTTTGCCAGTTTTTGTCTCATGTATTTTGTGGCACCATAAATGCATAAACATTTATGATTGCTATTTCTTCTTGTTGAATTGTCCCTTTTATTAGTATGTAGTGGCTTTCTTTGTCCCTCATAACATCCTTGCATTTAAAGTCTATTTTACCTGAGATTAATATTGCTACTCCTGCTTTCTTTTGGCTGTAGCTTGCATGAAATATTTTTTCCTTCCTTTCACTTTCAATTTCTTTGTGTTGCTGTGTCTAAGATGAGTCTCTTGTATGCAACATATTGATGTTTCATATTTTTTGATCCATTCTGCTAATCTATATCTTTTAATTGGGGAGTTTAATCCATTTACATTCGATGTTATTACTGTGGAGGCATTTCTTGAATCAGCCATCCTACCCTTTGGTTTATGTTTGTCGGATATATTTTTTCCCCTTTCCCTCTTAATGCCCTTTAATGAACGAATATTGAATCTCTTTAGCACTGAACCTTTCGCCATCTCTCTCTCTCCTTTCTTTGTTTCTCTATCAGTAGGGCTCCCTTTAGTATCTGAAGTAGGGCAGGTCTTTTATTAGCAAAGTCTCTCCACATTTGTTTGTCTGTGAAAAATTTAAGCTCTCCCTCAAATTTGAAGGATAGCTTTGCTTGATAAAGTATTCTTGGTTGGAAATTTTTCTCTCTCCGAGTTTTAAATATGTCATGCCACTACCTTCTTGTCTCCATGGTGGCCGCTGAGTAGTCTCTACTTAGTCTTATGTTGTTTCCTTTGTATGTGGTGAATTGCTTTTCTCTTGCTGCTTGCAGAACTTGCTCCTTCTCTTCAGTATTTGACAGTTTGATCAGAATATGTCTTGCAGTGTGCTTATTTGGATTTATTCTATTTGGAGTTCACTGGGCATTTATGCTTTGTGTATTTATGTTGTGTAGAAGGTTTGGGAAGTTTTCCCCAACAATTTCTTTGAATACTCTTTCTAAACCTTTACCCTTCTCTTCCCCTACAGGGACACCAATGAGTCTTATATTTGGAGGTTTTATTTTATCTACCATATCCCTGAAGTCCATTACAATTTTTTTCCCCATTCTTTCTTTTGTTCTTTCATTTTCCATTCTGTGGTCCTCAAGGTTGCAGATTCATTGTTTAGCTTCCACTAGTCTTGTGCTATGAGTATCCAGAATCTTTTCAATTTGGTGAACAGTTTCTTTTATTGCCATAAGATCTTTTTTATTTATGTTGCAATTTCTTCTTTATGGTCTTCTAGGAGCTTCTTTATGTCTTCTATATCCTGTGCCATGCTCTTCTTCATGTCCTTTATATCCTGTGCCGTGCTCTCATTGTTTGTCTTTAGTTCTTTGATTAACTGCTCCAAGTACTGTGTCTCCTCTGATCTTTTGATTTGGGTGTTTGGGTTTGGGTTATCCATATCATCTGGTTTTATCATATGCTTTAAAATTTTCTGTTGTTTTTGGCCTCTTGGCATTTGCCTTACTTGATAGGGTTCTTTTAGGATATGTAGGATTAGTCAAGGATGCATCTCTAATTTGTCAGATCTACAGCTTGGTGGCATACACTTTTTCTAACTAACCAGCAGATGGCATCCACGAGTCACCTATTCCCCTCAAGTCAGTTCTCCCCAACTTTGTCTTTGTGGTGGACTAGCTCTTTGTGGTGTGTGGGGGTCTGATTCTTGTGGGGTCCAATTGGTGCACCAAGTTTGGGTGTGCTGTTGGTACTGTCCGCCTTGAATGTGGGGAGTGTATCTGAGTGGTTAGGTTGGGAGGGCAGCTTTAATAATCAAACCTCCCAGGTGTTCCAGGAGATTTAAGGCTGTTTTCAGTCTCACCACAGATTGTCTCTGCTGCTGACCCACAAGTTCTTGGTATTGGCGTATGGTCCCTGGGATTTCTGAGTGGGTCCCTCTTCCAAGCCTCTGGTGAGGGAAGGTTGTGCTGCATCACAAGTGCACGCTGTCCCTCATGGGAAGTTCTGGACCACCGGGCCGTGTAGGTGCGTTCCTAGTCTGCTGTAAGGATGGCTGTATGGGGTGTGTTAATTTCCCCCTTTTTGCACAACTCTGCCTTCCTAGCTCCAGGACAATTAGCTGTGGGTGCACGAAAGGCTCTTGTCCACACCTGATATGGTTGCGTGTGTGCATGTTGTTGGAAACACTTCCTGTGACACTGGGTTTTTTGGCATGGCTCTGGGCTATGGCTCCGGCACCAGGCAGGAGCATTCCCAGCCCACCAGGAAGATGGCTGCAAAGTGTGATTCTTTTCCCCTTTTGGCTCCTGTCTACCTTCTTTGCTCAGAGACAATTAGCAGTGGGTGCGCAAGAGTCTATCTTCCATGCCAGATATTGAGCCGTTCGCACAGCCCATTCCTGCCATGCTTCACTGTGCGGTTCTCACTGCTGTATCTGCAGCTGCTTTCGGAGTTTTTTTAAAAAAAACTAGTCCACCTCCAAATGCCAACCCTTGGTTTCCCCACACTGCAGCGTGGCTGCTGGATATTCTGTGGCTTACTCACTCATTTCAGAACACAGACTCCTGGTTTTAACAAGTTCACGGTCCCTGTGGCTTTAGCAGAATTTGTCCAGCTAGTGCATCACTGGAACTGGTGTTCTGGGTCACTTTCTGGCTTTTATCTAGTATTTTTCATGGAGGTGTTTTTTTGCCCTGTCTCTCCTAGCCACCATATTAGGTTCTCTCCTTGCAGAAGGTTTTAAAGAGACTATTTGGTTAAAACTATTTATCTTTTCTTTTGAAATTATTTTTTGACTAAATTTATGCTTAGAAAGATCTTTCCACCTGAAAATGACCATTAAAAACATTTTACCCCTTATGTTTTTAGACTATAGTGTGAGGTATGGATCTAACATTATTTTCCCAAATAGTTAACTAGTTGCCCCACACTATTTATTGGATATTCCTTTTCCCTCAATTATTTGAGATATCACCTAAAGCATAAAAACATATATGTAATAACCTATATTTTTGTAATTATTGTAATTGTATAATATGTTTATAAATTGACCTTTCAAATGGTATTTATACATGACTGGCAAAATGCTAATCATTATTTAAGTGGGGTGATGGGTACATGGGGTTCATCAAATTATTATCTTTTGTTTGTACTTAAAAATTTCTCCTATAAAATGTGTTTTTTTTACAGTTATAGTTACAGGACATGTATGCCTTCATAGGCACACTCCTACCTCTCCAACATCCAGCCAATTTGCACCAAACCCTAAATTAACATTGAATCATCCTCTCTGTCATTTCCTGTAGGTATATCATTCCGTGACTTCTTGCTGTGTGTTCTCTGCTCCAGCTGCCCTCCTCTCACCCATTCACCTTGTTACCCGTTTCCTTCTATACTGGCTGCAGGTAAGACCTAAACTCCCCAGCAAGTTCTGTGGGATTCTTTCTGCTAGAGCTCCTGTGTTCCTTCCTGCTGTCCTCTTTAGCAAAGCCCCACCTTGCACCCCAGCATCTGGTCTTTGCACACTAAGTGCCCTCCCCTGAACTTGCCTGCTGAGTTTGTTTGCACCTGGTTCTCTCTGCCTGGAAAGCACCTGCTCTCCTTGTACCTGGCGTGCTCGTGCAGCCCCTTCAATACCCAAATAGGGCACCAGCCTTCGGGAGCCTTCCTTGAACCTCTACAGAGCCCTGACCCCTGGGAGAGCCAGTTGCTGCCTCCCTGGAGAGCCCACCAACTCCCTAGTGGGATGTCTCATTTACGTGGCTAGCCTTGGAGTGCTTAACAGAACTGAGACTCGTGTTTGCCTGTATAATCTCAGTACTCAGCAAAGGGTCAATAAACTGTTGGTACATAAATAAAAAGAAAAGGAAAATCTGCCTTCTAGACCCACATGAAAGAAACAATTAACCTAAACTGGAATTTAATTGTGGCAATTTTTCTCCTTTCACTTCCTAAGTTCCATTGCCCCTTAAGGTTCTGTCCTAATCAGACACAGATTCAGGGGCCCTGACTGCTCAGACCCTCCCCAGGCGGAGGGAGCAATGTGTTCACATGGTCATGTGAAATTGTAATATTCACGAAAGTACGTTTCTCCTCTGTTCCACATCTCTTGTCACAGGGTGGCGAGTGAGCATGGGAAGTTTGGGGATCCAGCTCAGAGGATGATGAGTTGGGAATAGTTCATTAGAATTTAGTTGGATATATTTTAATCAGTTTGCAGTTTTAAACAAGTAAGTTATTGCTAAGTTATAGTTAAGTTATTGCTAGCCTTCCTGGTGTGGGGAAGGCTCTTGGGTACATGCCTGCCCAGTCTGCTGCCTAACCGATCTCATGCCACTCTTCCAAATGAGCAATAATGAGAAGAAATGCTCTGAAAATGAAATGATTAAAAAAAAATAGCCTCAATTGATCGTGTTTTGGGACCCAGAGGAAGTGGGATTTGGGTGGTGTCTTGAAGGGAGGCATTTCCGTGGGTGGAGTGGAGGAAAGCTGGGTCCTGAGTAGGGGGAAGGGTAGGGGAGGACACGGTATGGAGGGGAGTGAGGGGAAGAGGTCCTAGGAGGGGCTTTTCAGGTCAGGGGCAGAAACTTGGATTGCGTTTTGTCGGCAGGTAGGAGCTATTGAGGGATTTTGAGCAGGGGAATGAAATGAGCCAAATACTACTTTTAAGCCCTATAAAAATTTGACAAGAAGTTATAGACTCTTCTTCATCTGAGGTCCTGGGACAAAAGATGCCATAACCCAAAGTGAGGTGTGACAGCAGCTTATAACTTACAAAGAAAATAGCCCCCAAACTGGGTTCAGCCAAAAGAGCTGAAAGCAGGGATGCAGACATATACTTGCACACTGATGTTCATAGCAGTATTAGTCACAACTGCCGCAAGATAGAAGCCACCCAACCAATGAATGGATAAACAAAACGTGGTATATACATATGTTGAAATATTAATCCTCTATAAAAAGAGTGAAGTCTTGATACCTATGACAACATGGATGAATCTTGAAGACATCCTGTTGAATGAAATAAGCCTGATACAAAAGGACAAATATTACATGATTTCTCTCACATGAAATACTTGGAATAAGGAAATTCATAGAGAAAGAAAGTAAACAGTGGTTACAAAGGGTGGGGGAAGGGAGGAATAGAAAGTTATTGCTAAATGAGTATGAGTTTCAGCTAGGGATGATGAAAAGAGTTGGCTGAAAATAGACAGTGGTGAAAGTTACACAGTATTGCCAATGTACTTAAATGTCAAAGAATTGTTCACTCCATCCATGAAAATGCCTCTCTTTGAGACACCACCCAAATTCGGCTTCCTCTGGGTACCAGAGCACCATTGATTGAGGCCATCTTTATATCTCTTCATTTTCAGAGCATCTGTTCTCACTATTGCTCATTTGGGAGAGAGGCATAGAGAAGAACGACAAGCCTAGGAGTCAGGGGACTTGGCTACGTGTGCAACTTTGGGCAACAGCTCAGTGCCTCTGACCCATGCTTTCCTCATTTTATAATGGTGGGAATGAGGACATCAGAATAATGTCACATGGTTGTCGTGAAGATTAAATAAATTCTTACATGTGAACCATTCAGCACATTGCCAGGCCTGGATATTAGACTACATTCTCAAAATTTAAAGTGCGGGTCTATTTTTCACCAAGAGTCTGTGTGGGAGAAGGCAACAGGAGCACATACTTTTGTGGCAGGCGGTTCTGCTTTCTCCATCCCTACTACAGCAAGATGACAATGTTCTTACTCATTCAGAGGAGGAACAAAAATGTGGAAGTGAGCAACGCTGGCAACCCAGCCCATTCGATCAGTAAGTTGGGTAAGCTGGTACTCTTCTGAGAATTATTTTTCTTTGTGGTGGTGGCCTCTTTCAGAGAAATGTCCTGTAGTGTGTGCTCAGAGGCCCCTGAGGTGGAAGGGGGCTGTGCCCAGGTCCCCACCACATCTTATGACAGGGGGCTACAGTACTCTAGCAGGGAAGGCTAGGCAGAGTTTATTTTAGGTTCTCAAAGGAAGTTACTGCCTTTAATATTTTTTTAAATAAAGAATATTTTTTGCATCTTTCTAACTAGATTGTAATCTCCTAAAGAAAGGCACTCTGTGTGTGGCACACCCCAGTCAGCCAAGCAGTGGGAACGCAGGCTGGATGATTGCCCAGCTCCAGAGGCCGCCCCAGTGCCACGTTTGACCTCCAGATGCAGTCCCAGCATTGCCAGCTGACCAAAGAATGAAGACACACAGCATAACAGTGTGGTGACTTACCTAAGGCCAGAGCTTAATGATGGCTTAAAAACCTGCATCCTTATCCCCAGGAAGTTAACATCCAATCTATCCCCAAAGCCCTATTTATTTTCACCTCTTGAATAGCCCTCATACTTGCCCACTTCCCTCTATGTTTATTGTCAACACCCTAGTTCAAGCCATTATCTTCTCTTATCTGGGCTCCTGCAGTTGCTTCCTAACTGGTCGTCTCTTAAACATTTTCAACCCATTCATCTGATCGCTAAACTATAGCCGGTATGATCATTGAAAAAAACAAAACTTGGATCACGTATTTAAAATCACATCAAGGATGTTGTCACAAACATTAGGACTGGTGGTTTGATGAGCTGAGCCCTATATCATGGGACTTGCCCTTATGAAGCTCATTACTGCAAAGGAGAGGTTAAACTTGCATGTAATTGTGCCTAAGAGTCTCCCCCTGAGTACCTCTTTGTTGCTCAGATGTGGCCCTCTCTCTCTCTAACTGAGCCACCTCAGCAGGTGAACTCACTGCCCTCCCCCCTACGTGGGACCTGACTCCCAGGGGTGTAAATCTCCCAAGGAACACAGGATCTGACTCCCGGGGATGAATCTGGACCTGGCATCGTGGGATTAAGAATATCTTATTGACAGAAGAGCAATGCAAAATGAAATGAAATAAAGCTTCAGCGGCTGAGACACTTCAAATGGAGTCGAGAGGTCACTCTGGTGGACATTCTTATGCACTATATAGATAACATTTCTTAGGTTTTAATGTATTGGACTAACTAGAAGTAAATACCTGAAACTATCAAAGTCTAACCCAGTAGTCTGGACTCCTGTAGATGACTGTATAACAATGTAGATTACAAGGGGTGACAGTGTGATTGTGAAAACCTTGTGGATCACACCCCCTTTAGTGTATGGATGGATGAGTAGAAATTGGGGAAAAAAACTACATGAAAATAGGGTGGGATGGGGGGGATGATTTGGGTGTTCTTTTTTACTTTTATTTTTTATTCTGATTCTGATTCTTTCTGATGTAAGGAAAATGCTCAGAAATAGATTGGGGTGATGAATGCATAACTGTATGATGGTACTGTGAACAGCACCATGGATGGCTGTATGGTATGTGAATATATTTCAATAAAACTGAATTTAATTTAAAGAAAAAAAAAAAAGCACATCAAGGAATTCCTACAAATCTGAATCCTTAGCTGAGTTTGCCAGGCCTTGCATGATCTGACTTTACCCACCTCTCCAGCATCCTTTTGGACCACCTGACTCCTCCTTCCTTGTGCTCCAGGCTCTGACCTTCTAGTCCCTCAAGGGAGTCCTGCTCACCTCTACCTACATTTCCCCTCTGCTTGGGATGCCCTTCACCTAAGGGTTTCTTGATGAATAAAGGTCCGTAGCTATACAGAACTATGATCACGAAACTATTCTGCCAGTAGATAATTTGCTTTCCTTAAAGAGATTGGCCTGTCCCCAGTGTAGAGGACATTATTGTGGCTCCATGGGGGAGTAAGTTTCTGGGTTACACTTTTATCTCATGAAGTCACTAGCACTTTATTTTTATGTTTCTGCTTCTTCAGTAAATAGGATTTCAGGAAATGAATTTTCTCTAAACCTAAATATCTCTCCAGGACCAGAACCATAGTTTATATTTTAAAGATTTTTTTTATAATTACAAAATTAGTACTTGCTCATTGTAGATAACATAGAATATGTGGTTCAGGAAAAAGAAGAAACAACTCATAGTGCAAACATTTAGGTATAGCATCTGCTTATTTGTGTTTTAAACAAAATTGGATTGTGTCGTGCATGCTGCTTTGTACCGGATTTTTCCTTTTCTTGGACCTATTTCCATACCAATATACGTTCTTCTCCAGCATCGTTTTTCATAATTGCATTTTAAGCGTTCTTTCATATAGCTGGGCCCTAATTTTTAAAACCAATTTTCTTATCAATAAGCATTCAAATTATACCGTTTTTATATTGGCTGTAACCAATGGGTAAATAGCAGAAGAAACCACAACAGAAGCTAAACACTTTCTTAAATACACTTTAGTCCTCATTGGAAAGAAAAGTTTTCTATTTTAAACCCCCACTCCCACTCCCAACTAACAAAATTTATGCCCTAGAAAGAGGACCACACTTTAAAATGCAATGGGCAGGATTGTTTAGAGAGCTGGTTAAGAAGGAGTAAAAATAGCATCTCACATCCAAGTACAGAGGGGACTCCATCTGGGGCTGGATGCCTGGCAGAGGAGCAGACAGTGGAGTGTCCTTAAAAATGAGTGCATCACCATTATTTTTATGCGTCTCTGTGCCTCAGCCCTTGCTACATACGAGAAAGATACGACCGAGTCTGCACGATGGTGATAAGATGGCATGGGGAAATGCTTGCAGATGGCTGTGGTTTAAAAAGTGCCACAAAGAGCTCTTTAATTAAGTCTTCCCTTCACCCTTATTACAATTCTGCAAAGATTACCATGGAATTTGTACTCTATCTCAGAAATAAATCATAACAATTTCATAAGCCTTCTCCAGGCTGCCTAGAGTATAGCTTATTATTCACCACGGCTTGATAAATGGGAAAGTGCATAGGAAAATTTCAGCACACCCTAAGAAAGGTCTTAGCCAAGCCTTCCTGTCTTGCTGACAAAATTAGAGAACTGTTTGGTGGGTAGTCACTTATCAAGAGTAATGCCGGCTAAAAAGTGCATACCCACACTTACTCACACATAAACATGTATGCATATGTGTATGTGTGTATGTGTATAATACTAACCCTATTTATGATATTCCATCAAACTTGAACTTCTGTAAGGTATCTTAAGGCTTATTTAAGGCCTATAAAAGCATTGTGGAATAATCTCTGATGTCTATGTATAAAGCAATGGAAAAAAATTAGAAGTTTCATAAGAACTGAGGATCTCCTAAACAATAAGAAGTCAATCCATACAAAGTCTAAAGTCCTGGAAATAAAATAGGCTTGTATGAGGAGTTAGGCCAGTTTAGAGGGTGCACAGTCTGCTCACAAGGTTACCCAACCACCTACAGTTTCAATAATTTCCTAGAAGGAGTCACAGAACTCCCTGACAGCTTTTACAAACTCATGGTTATGGTTTATTTCAGAGAAAGGACTTAGTTTAGCATTGGCCAAGGCAAGAAGCACACAGGGCAGAGCCTCGGAGAGGTTCCAAATGTGGAGTTTCCAGTCTTTCTCTGCCTGTAAAGTCAGGATGAATTCCCTCCCTGATATTGATACATGACAGTACACATGGAGTGTTGCAAACCAGGGAAACAGAAGCTCACCCAGGCCTTGGGGTTCAGCGTTTTTATTGGGGCTTCATCACATAGACATGATTGATTGATTGCTCATGTGATTGATCTCAGTTTACAGGTCACCTGATGTTGTGATACTCAAAGTCCTCACCCTACATCACATTGTCCATCTTTTTGGCATGGTCAGCACCCACCCCAAATCACCTTGTTAGACTATCCTCCAAGGCACAAGGTCCCCGGTCAGAGGGCCCAGAGATCACCCCCCAGAACCCCAGGACAATTTGGACAAGGCCAAATTATTGACTACTCAGCATGGGGATTGAAGCCTGACAGTAAATAAAAATTATTATTGTAAATAACTAACACTTCAGGAGCACTTACTTTATTATTTTGAGTTCTATGCTAAGCACTTTCTCATTTATACCTTTTTTACTGTGAGGTCAGTCCTATTGTTTTTCCAGTAAGCAAATAGAGCTTCTGAATGGTTCAATAATGTGTCCAAAGTTCCAGGTTCAGGACTTGACCCTCAGTATCCCTGACTCCAGAGCCTTGTTCTTAACCACTGTCTTCTTTCTTTTCCCTGGCTTCTCTGTTCTAGACCCAGAATTCTCCCAGTCCCTGTGTTCATTTGATCTTGCACAAATTTTGGCTTCTGGGTTCCATTCTAGTTCTGCTTTCCTTGGGGAGCATCTGTTGAGAGGTGACAATATAAAAGTAAAGTCTTTTGAGATTTTTTTCCTTACCTTTGCTATGAACACTGGAACAGTTTCAATAAATAAAGCAACCATGCATATGTCATGGGGATAGAAGAAGAAATTTGTCATGACAAGTGTTTGTAATCTTTACCACTTCTGCACAGTGGAGAGAATCCTGTGTTTGGCTTTGGACCTGTCTTCCTTCTGCATGTGCTAAAATAGATTCTGAACCTCCCAGCCTGGCCCCTGGGCTTTGGTTGGGTTAATCAGAGTGACGGTTAAATAAAGACAAAGTTGGAAAAGTGAGGGGGGAGTTGTTTTGGAAAGGGCCAAACATTATCTGTGGTTAACCCAAACTAATAAAGGTGGAAGGAAATTGCAAGGGGAGGGAAAACAAGGGCAAGCATGAGTTGGGAGAGAAGGTCTCTGGGGAGCTTGAGAAAAGAAGTAGAGAAGCTTCAGGGTGACTGAGATGAGCAGAGAGAAATGAGGAGCAAGAGGCAAGAGGAGTAAAATACTGAGAGGTGTCGCTATGGGTTTTCATTAGATCTCCTTTAAGGTTCATCAGAAGATGGAAGGACCATCTGGCAGTGCCTTTACTTATTTCTCACGGCTGGTCTGTGTTTCAGAGAATGTGACTCCACACTAGGGCTGGGCCACCCGGGGCCCCCGTCTCAACTGTGTAATACAAAGTTAATTTGAAACACGTGCTTTGGTTTGTAGAGTTGTTTCTTTTCTATTATTCAAGGTTCAGTTTTATCTATTTTTTATTGGATTCTAAAGTCTCAATTGTAACCACAAAATCTCCCTCTGGGAGCTCTGTAGTTTTAATGGACAGATTTCAGTATAAGAAGGGGAGAGAAGGCAGGTATAAAATGACAAAATCTCGAAGGGATCTGAAGTTTTAGTTTTTAATGTAAATTTCTTGAAGCTAGAAAGGTTGCTGAAGATGATTTATAGAGCTCCTGTGGTATAGAGTATATTTAAAATTAGAAATGAACAGCAGCTATATTGAAATAAATAGCTGGCACTTAAAATAGAAATGACAACCTCTCACACAGGGCCTTCTAATTGTTGAGCAGCTACTAAGTGCTAGGCAGCAGGCTTCATGCCTGGGGTACAACGAAGAACTTAAAACAACACTCTCTGCTCTCAGGCTCACAGCCTGGTAGAGGAATCAGGCACGTAACAGCACATGAGCAGCTCAGCTTACTCAGATCTAAAATAGATATACATACGCAGCACAGTTTATCCTGTCCTATTGTGATGGTTCTAGTCCTAATAAACTCCACAACTGTAACACTTAAAACAAGGGTTTTGATGATGAAGAAGGAGTTGGCAGAGAGTGCCTGACTCACCTTACCCAAAGCAATTGCAGAATGAAAAGGCTTTGTAGTGAAGACTGTAGAGTTAAAAACCTGACCATCAAGCAAATCCAAACTTTGCATATTTGCAATCAAGAAAATAAACCACAAGGCCCTGAAATTAGATCCCTCCTGATCTGGCCCTCACCTGCCCCTCATGCTTCATTCCTCACCCTTCTCTCTGATATCTAATACCCCAGGTAGACCAGAAGCATCTAATTTCTTGCATAATGGAATGCCTTTTGTCTTCACTCTCGTCCACAAACATCCTCCAGAATTGAACTGCATGAGGGCAGGGATTTTTGTCTGTGTGTTGACTGCTGTAAAATTATCTCCTAGAATAGTGCCAGAGGCATAGTAGACAGTCAATAAATACGTGTTCGTGATGGAATTCAAGTGTCTGTTTAAAAACTGCCTCCTCAGTGAAGCTACCTGTGAGTTCCCTGGGCAGGTAAGCAGCCCCTCCCACTGTGTTCCCATAAACCTGGCGGTGTCTGTGATAGAGCACTCGTGCCATAATGCACTGAATTTTATGGACCTGTTTCCACAGCTCTTTGGTCAATTGCTCATACGCAGTAGCTGTTTCTCATTCATCTCTGAATCTCAAGTAGCTACACTGAGAAACAGCCCAAATAATGTTCTGAGATTTACATAAATATCTTATAACATTACTTCTTACAAATATCCAAATAAATAAGATCTCCTTGTCTCATTCACCCTACAAATCAAATGGTATAAAAAAAACCTAAATCATAAGAAATACTAGGATCTTGATTTTGAAGATATATTTAGTTGTTTAGTCACACAAATAAAACACTCAAAATGCAAATTTCAAGTTGGTGTGCTGCAAATTCCACAGGCCTCATGCAGCACTCCTAAGGCCCCCAATATCTGTAAAAGGCTTTAGATTTTATGAGTCAAACCTTGCAAAGTCCCCAGACTGTTTCTCTCTCATTGCAGCTGTGAAGATGAGAAGCCCAGACAGGCAGAGTCACTGACCTGAGAGACACACAAGGATTTGAAGGACAGGTGAAAATTAGAAGTTTTAATTCTGTTTAATCCTCTTCTGTTAACTGGCCTTCCACAGGCTCCAAAAGCTAAGGACAGTTTGGAAAAGGTGACAGGGCTGGAGAAGCAGTGAGAGGCAGTTTAAGGCTCCCTGACTGTCATCTTCTAGTAGATCACCCCCACTGCATGGCCCGTGGAGAGAACTTACCCAGCAGGTGAGAAGCCAGCAGCATGGTCCCAGCTTCTGGCTAAACCCTGATGGCCATTGGGCTGGAGGACAGTTCCCTAGTACAAGAAGGATAAAAGCACTAGGCTGGGGGTTGGAAACAACTGCTTAGAGGGGACATTGTTGGGAACTCTGGACTGGAGTTGAAGTGAAGATAATTGTGCTTATGGCTGAGAGATTGAAATGAATGAGAAAACTCCAACCGATACTGGAAGAAGCCTCAGTTTAAGCACAAATCTTTCCAGTAAGACTAATAGCCTCCCAGCAGGCCAAATTATATTACAGTCTCTAATGGACATGGACAAATGGAGTTTTGGGCCTCTGACCACCCACAAGCAATGGGCATCTGGATAAGATGGGAGACGGCCGGCATGCTTCTTGCCCTCTGGGAGTTCCATTCCATTCCTACATCCATGTAGCACCTTGTTGCTCACAAAGGACGTTCAAAGACATTATTCATTTACCCTCACCATGGTCTGGCTAGGTAGGTGTCACCACCCTCGTTTGACGAGGAGCCAGAGGAAGAAAAGTTAAGTGATTCTCCTGAGAGAACACAAATAGAAGAGCCAGGCCTTAAACCCAGACTTTCTGACTGACAGTGCCACGGACAGGATTTAGCACAGTGGTGTGCTGAGCCTTAGTGAGCTGGACAGTACAAGAAGCGATTGCACTTGACTCACTTGCAGGCCGCTACAGCATTCATTCAGATTATAATCTAATACGTGCCAGTCACCGTGCTGGGTACCAGGGATGCAACGCCGAGGCGGACAGATGTGATCCCTGCCTTCATGGACCCATGTGGCAGTCACAATTTGAAAGAACACAGGACATTTCTCGTCCGTGAAATTTCAGAATAGAGGAATTTGGTCTGAAGCTGCTGAGGTTGAAGTGCCAGAAGTTCTACCAGAAAAGCCTACTCTCTGGAGGTGCCCAGGGCAAACACCCTGGAAGCACATTCTTCTGTTCCATCTACCTGGAAAACTAGGGCTAGCAGAGGCTCCCCATAGCTTTTTGCCACAAAAAGCTGAGGACACCTGTTGTGGGAAATCGCTTTGCCTTTACTGTCAGGCGATGAAGAGTGATGAGCAGCGATCCCGCAGTTCACAGGCAGCCCATCTGGCTTCATGAGACACTCTGTGCTCTAATTTTAGAATTTCTAGGATGAAATCAGAAGGCTGTCTCCATGTTGCTACTTCTCAAACGTCCCCAGATATTAACATTTTAGTGGCAAAAAGCATTGCCAATTTTCTTGTTGACGTTTTTCTAAGTGGTAAGAAAAAATATATATAGATATAAAATACACATACACACTCACACACACAAATCAATTAAATGTAACCAAGTGGGAATTTTCAACCTAGGCATCACTTTGCCTGGGACTGAAAATCAGGGTCTGTCTTGGTACTAAGGTTGGGGTTACTACATCTCTTCTGGGGGACTAAAATCAAGGGGTTGAGAGAGAAGGGTAGTCCCAGCCATTGGCTGTGCTTGAAAATAAAACCCCTCTAGGTCACTTGACCCTAGTTCCATGGGCATTCTTTGGGGAAAATCGCTGTGTGGATGTATGTTTGTGTGTAACAGAAGAGCTGTCCACAGGAAGAGCAAACCAACCATGATACGGAGCTACCATTGTTGAATTTAACTTTGAGGGAGAGAGAGAGGTACAACCAGAGAACCTAGTGGCAGACTGGCAGTGCCTTTCTTTCAGTGGGCAGGGATTGTGTCACCCCAGGCTTCTGGGTCCCCAGCATTTTGTGTGTGCCTGTGCCCAAGTCAATGGAGAGCAGTTGTTCTAGGACTTTTAGCACCAGTGCACTAGAATCAGCTGGAGGGTTCGATAAAACAGGAATTTCCGGGCTCCAACAGAAAGTTTGGGATTCGGTAGTTCTGGGGTGGTGCCAAGAATTTGCATCCGTAACTAGAATCCAGCTGCTGGTCATGGGACCACAACTTTGAGAACCACTGACATCAGAGGACAAGGATGTCCATCAAAGGAGAAGGATGGCATGGGAGTGGTTAGATTACTTGTTTTAAGAATGACGCTGATTAAAGTGACAGCAACTGGGGCAACAATCAAATGACTCCTGTCCTAGTGGCTTCCTCTTTTTGAAGCCCTGGGAACCAGGACTCAGGTTAGAGCAAGGTTGCAGGACCCTTAGGAAAACAAGAATGACCTCTTCACAGCTGGATAGAATGAGTCATTTAATTTGAGTATTAGAAGAAATTCAACATCATTGTGCTCCCTAAGCTGGTTACAAAACAAAGTAACAGATGCACTGGTTACAAAATAAAGTAACTTGTTTGTCAATATATGCAGATACTAATTTTCCCCCCAAAGCACTCAATAATTTATTCATTTATTTAAAAAATCAGACTGTCTTAAGTTCACTAGAATTATATACTTTATGAAGTAAACTGTTATCAGAATTAGTGAAGTATTTTCATGCAGAACAATAATTTTCTGGATATAGAATAGATATCTATGTTCTCATGTTCACTTTTATTCATTTTTCAAAAGATGGATCCTTTATTCTTTATTTCCTTTTATTACTTAAATACAGCATCAATCATTGTGACTTCTTGAAAATTGGCAGTTAATACTCTATGTATTCTATAACTCCTTAAGTATAATTGGTAAAGTTATCCATCCTCTGGCTTTCCCATTTTTTCAATTCAGTCTGACATGTAGAAAAATTCCTCCTATTTAATTTCCATCAGTTACAGATATAAGGTTTACTGCTTTTGTTTTCAAACTTAAAAAGACAATTCTAGGTTTCCCAAAGAATTGCAAAGACAGTACAGAGAGCTCCATATACTTACTACCTACCTTCCCATAGTGTTAATACTTTCCATCCTACAAATTCCCTTGTGCATCCCATAGGTAGTCAGCCCCTCCCCCATCCCAAACCCTGGCAGTCCCCGATCTGCTTTTCTACCTAAAGTTCTGCCTTTTAAAGAATATCATATAAATGAAATCATACAATATTCCATTTTAGGTCTTTTCGGTCTGACATTTATGACTTAACAAAATGAATTTAAGGTTCTTCCAGGCTGTTACATGAACATATCAATGGTTTGCTCCATTTTATTACTGAGTAGGTATATCACATTTTGTTTATCTACTATCCTGCTGAAGGAATCTGGGTTGCTTCCATTTTGGGGTGATTATGAATAAAGCCACTATAAATATTTGGGTGAAGTTTTAGTATGAATATAAGTTTCAACTCCTTTTAGTAAATAGGAGGGACACTGCTGGTTTGTATGGTAAATGTATGTTTAACTTTATAGTAAACTGCCAAAATATTTTCCAACGTACCCGTATCACTCTGCATTCCCCCAGCAATGACTGAGGGATCCTGTAGCTCTGCATCCTCTTTAGTGCTTGGCATTGTTAGTTTTCTTTGTTTTAGTGATTCTGATAGGTATGTAGTGGAGTCTCCATTTTGGTTTTAAGTTGTATTTCCCTAGTGCCTAATGATGTTGAGTATCTTTTCATATACCTATTTTTTATCTGCACATCTCCAGTGAAGTGCTTATTCAAGTCTTTTGCTATTTTTATATTGGGATCTTTGTTTTCTTATGGTTAAGTTGTAAGAGTCCTTCATATATTCCAGATACAAGTTCTTTGTCATATATGTGACTTGAAAATATTTTCTCCCATCATGTAGACTGTCATTTCTTTCTCTTAACAGTGTCTTTTGTAGAGCAATGTTTTTAATTTTGATAAAGTCCAATTTATGTATTTTATCTTTTATGCATTGCACTTTTGCTGCCCTGTCTAGAAACACTCATTGCCAAAACTAAAGCCACATAGATTTTCTCCGATGTTTTTTTCTAGACGTTCTTTAGTTTTGCATTTCATGTTTAGGTCTATGACCTTCTTTTAGTGAACTTTGGTATAAGGTATGAGGTAGGTATTGAAGTTCACATTTTTGAACTTGGATGTCCAATTGTCCCAGTTCCATTTGTTGAAAAACCTATCCTTTATTTATTGAATTGCTTTTGCATAGAAGTCAAAATGAATTGACTAGGCTTCTTGTTTCAGAGAAGTAGAGAGCCATCCTACAAAAAAAAAGGATAACAAACTAAAAATTAACAACTTTTCTTGAAACCGTTGGAGAACTGGGATCATGGAGTAGACAACTAAATTGAATTCTGGAGAGACACAGGTGCCTACAGAGAGAAATAGGATCCAAGCATTGGCTACTGGATGCCATATAAGGAAATTGAACTGAAAGTTTTAAACAAGCTGCTAAAGACCAAGTCTGGACTGGACAAAGAGTGTTAAGTCATTGGGAACAGCAGGCATAGAAGGGTTTTAACCCCACTGCAGGTCTTTCCTCCAGGAGTTCCAACAGGTCCTCACAGGGCAGATGGGGAGAGCCTGATGAAAGCTCTCCCCTCCCTAACCTGTTGTGTTTGTTAGGGGAGGGGAACGGCAGCTATTGTGATATCTAACCAGACCTACCCTCTGATATCACTTACAGAAAAGGCTTACTCTCAAAGGAAAGATCACTGAGGCTTGCAGGCCAAGGGCTCTGGTGGAATCTCCTTGCATGTGGGGTGGGGAATGATAGAGGCAATAACTGGAACTCTGCCCACATCCATCTGTCCAATCTTCCCTATGTAAAAAAGCCATGCTATGCAGTGGGAGGGACATGAAACCTATAGTCTGAGGACACTAGTGGATGCCAATTGCAGCAGGGCAGGGCAAAACAGGTAAAAGGAAGCATTACCCCTAGAAGAGCAGAAATGTGTCCAGACTACACTCTTGAGAACCAGGTCCCAGTACTTGCCTAAATCTGAGGCTTAATCAAAATACCAAAGAATGTCCCCCTCCCTCTCCATACATGATCACCGTGCCAACCAGCCTGGATTTAAGAATAGCTGGGGAATATATAACTGGAGGGCTATAAGAGAAAGATTCTCTCAGAGGATCAGCACAAAGAATGGACCAATGGGAGAGATGAAAATAGGGTATCAGTAGAAGAATCATATGTCTCTGGAGCTCAAATCAATAGTAAACTTCAACTATGGAAACCAAAGCAACCATAAACTTCAGATACAGCCCAATTCCTGACTAGATTTCATATTAAAGGTCTAGCAGAAGGAAACACATGCCCACCCATCATAAAAGCAAATGCTGACCTTAGTATCTAATGTCATATACAAGCATCCAGTTTTCAATAAAATGTTACAATGCATAGTAAAAGGAAACAAAACAAAACAAAAACAAACTACAGCCTGACAAGATGTTTCTACCATTAGAATTAGACTCTGATATGATACTGATGTTGGGACTATAAGACAGGGAATTTAAAATAACTATAATATGTATGTTAAAGGCTCTAATAGAAAAGATAGACACCATGCAAGATTATATGGGTAATTTTAACAGTGAGTTGGAGTCTGCAAGAAAGAATCAGATAGAAATGCTGTAAATAAAAATATAGTTAAAGAAATGAAGAATATCTTTGACATAGCTGCAGAAAGAATCAGTGAACTTGAGGAAGATCAATAGAAATTTTCTCAACTGAGATGGCAAGAGAAAAGATTGGGGGGCAAAGAACATAGAACAAAGTGTTCAAGAGGTGTGGGATAAAATCAAATGTTCTAATTTACACATATTTGGAATATCTGAAGAAAGAGAGAGACTGGGGAAGAAGAAATATTTGAAGATATAATGGCTGAGAATTTATCAAAATTAGTGACAGACACTAAGCCATGGATTCAAGAATTTTATGGAATATCAAGCAGGAAAAATATCATACAAACAACCCTCCCCCCAAATAAACCCACAAAAGCAAACACATACCTAGGCATAGCATGTCCAAAGTGCTCAAAGCCAAAGATTAAACAAAAACAAAATCCAACCCCTTGATGACAATGATAGGAAAAAAACCACCTTATCTACAGAAGAACAAGGATAAGAGTTACAGCAGACTTCTTATCAGAACCATGCAAGCCCCAGAAGGCAACAGAGTCCTATTTATCAAGTGTTGGAAGAAAATAACTGTCAACCCAGAATTCTATATCCAGTGAAAATATCCTTCTAACATGAAAAAACTACTTTTTTTTTGACAGAAAAAAACCATAGGTAGTTCAATTCCAGGAAACTTAACTCTACAAAAAATGTTAAAAGAAGTTCTTCCAGCAGAAAGAATTTGGTACAAACCAGAAACTTGGATCTGAATAAAGGGAAATGAAGAAAAATGAAGGGAAAAATATAATAATACATTATCATATTTTAATTGCTCTAATAGATAACTGACAGTTTAAAGCAACAATGTAACAATGCATTTTGTGTTTATAGCATATGTAGAAGTGAAATGAATTGCAGCAAATGTATAAGGGATGGGAGGGAAAAATTGGGAATATACTGTTAAGTATTTACCCTAAATGTGAAGCAACACTGTATTATTTGAAGGTGGACTTAGATTATTTAAAATTATATATGTCAAAGCCTAGGGCAAAAACTGAGAATATTTTTTTTAAAAAGAGGTGTAAAATCAATTGGTTATATTGTGTGGGTCTATCTCTGGACTCTGTTGTTTTCTATTGGTCTATGTGTTTATCCTTTTGCCTCTGCCTTTATTACTTAGCTTTACAGTAAGTCATGAAGTCGGGTAGTGTGAATCCTCCACTTTATTCTTTGCTTTCAGAATTGTTTTGCTACTCTAGTATTTTTTATCTTTTCATATAAATTTTTAGATCAGCTTTCTGATATCTACAAATAAAAGCTTGACATCCTTGCCATTTTGAGTCTTCCAATTCATGAACATGTTATAGCTCTCTATTAATTTAGATCTTTTCTCATTCATTTCATTAGCATTTTTTGTTGTTGTTTTAGTATAAAGCTCCTGAACCTATTTCATTAGATTTAAACCTAAGTATTTCCTACTTTGAGGGATAGGATATCTGCTATTATTAAAGGTATTATCTTTTTTTTAAATTCAGTTTTATTGAAATATGTTCCCATATCATACAATCATCTGTGGCGTACAATCAACTGTTCACAGTACCATCATACAGTTGTGCATTCATCACCCCAATCTATTTTTTGAACAATTTCCTTATACCAGAAAAAGTAAAAATAAGAATAAAAAATAAAAGTAAAAAAAGAACACCTAAATCATCCTCCCCTCCCACCCTATTTTTCATTTAGTTTTTGTTCCCATTCTTCTACTCATCCATCCATACACTGGATAAAGGGAGTGTGATCCATAAGGCTTTCACAATCACACTGTCACCCCTTGTAAGCTACATTGTTATACAATCTTCTTCAAGAGTCAAGGCTACTGGATTGGAGTTTGGTAGTTTCAGGTATTTACTTCTAGCTATTTCAATGCATTAAAACCTTAAAAGGGTTATCTACATAGTGCATAAGAATGTCCACCAGAGTGACCTCTCGACTCCGCTTGGAATCTCTCAGCCACTGAAACTTTATTTTGTTTCATTCTGCATCCTCCTTTTGGTCAAGAAGATGTTCTCAATCCCATGATGTTGGGTCCAGATTCATCCCCGGAGTCATATCCCATGTTCCCAGGGAGATTTACACCCCTGGGAATCAGATCCCATGTAAGGGGGAGGGCAGTGGGTTCACCTGCTGAGTTGGCTTGGCTAGAGAGAGAGGGCCACTTCTGAGCAACAAAGAGTTACTCGGGGGAGACTCTTAGGCCCAATTATAAGCAGGTTTAGCCTCTTAAAGGCATTATCTTTTAATTTCAAATTCCAATTATTAATTGCTGGTATATAGAAAAATGGTTGTCTTTGTACATTGATCTTTTATTCTGCATTCATACTAAACTAACTTATTAGTTAGGAGCATTTTTGTAGACTCTGTGATTTTGCATGTAGAGAACCATGTCTTCTATGAAAAAAGATAGTTTTATTTCTTATTTTCATATCTGTATGCTGTTTGTTTCTTATTTTGCCTTAATGTTTTGGCTTAGATTTTCAGCACAATAAGTCAAATAAGAGTGATGACAGAGGACATCTTTGCCTTGTTCCCAATCTTAGTGTGAAAGCTTTCAGACCGTTACTATTAAGTAATGAAATATTTGTAGGAAAAAAGTTGTCACTTTTATAACAATCATTGATAATAAATAATTACAAATTATAGAGCATTTGGACCAGCCCTGAATAATCGGCAGCTAATGCATAAACTGCAATCAATGCCTCTCTATGTATGGAAAAGTTTTCACCTGACCTTGACACTGTGCCTTGTGAAGCACACGTTTGCCTGGGGTTGGTGACCTGCTGCCTTGGGGGTGGAAGGGGTATTGGACAACCAGGATGGCCTGGCAGGAGCCGGCAGCACTTTGATTTCTTCTTTATTCTTTTTAGCATTATTTGAATTATTAAAACCAGACTGTTTCACTTTTATAATTAGAGAAGGAAAACGCAATTTTCACTGAAAAGGTGACTAACAATGAGATAATGGTTTTTCTTTTCCTTGAATAGTCCCACATACAAAACATAAAGTCCACCACCACTCTGGGGGATTAGAAGGTCTCATCTGCCTTCTGTGTTTCTCCCCCAATTTCCTGACCTTGAACTGGGAACTCTAGCTCTAATTGGGAGAAATTTAAGGGAAAAACAATCTTGGCTTAGATTTATGCCAATTCAAAGTGGAGCTCGGTGGCATTTGACAGGCAGATATCAACTATCTTTCAAGGATTTCTGATCCTGATAGTGGATCTAGAGCATTTTTCTTCTTGTGTTGAAATGGATAATCTGCTATCTGTATATAAACCTATCAACTTTTAGTTCTGGAGAGCTGTGTGATTTTACCATCACCTCTGCTTTACCTCTTGCCTCCTCCCACAATTTACTCCAGATTCAGTAGGGCAAAGTGAACATTCTCCTTGTAGGGGACTTTTGTCACTATTTTGGCTACTGCTAGGGATCTCCTTCTTACGTTTTGGGAATTCTCCACTTGGAGTCTGGCTGGGTGGCAGAGTTTCCTTCAGCATAAATGCCCAAATTCCAGACACTCAGTTTTCCAGCCTCCAGAAACGCAGGCTTGAATTCATCAAATGCACCCTGGGCTCTGAATTGGGAGCTAGTTAGTGGCACACAGAAGCTGGGACAGTGGAGAACCCACTGTGGTCATGGCAGCTGTGTCACTGGGGCCAGTGCCCTGCATGCAAGTTCAGGAGAGGCAGCAGGGAAAGCTATGCCATCCATAGTTCAATGATCGCGACATTTGTGAGCTCATAGGCTGGGTCCTGCCTGCTGCTTAGCCTCCCGTGTCACGTTCTGTTTTCCAAACCTGGTCCTCCTGCTTTCCTGCAGTCTGTGAGCTATGTACCAGGCATGGAGAAGAGGGACAGAAGGGGCCTAGGTAGGAGGGCAGTTGGGGAGAATTCCCTCTATGAGGAGCAATGCTGCGTGCCTCTCCAGGCTGTCTGGGATCTGAGCCAGCTAGCAGCCACTTCTCTTTCCTCCTCATCTCCGTAACATTTTCTTTCAGCAGATCTCCAGTCTGGAGACAGGGGTCTCTGTACAGTTCCTCCACCAAAGCCTGAACTTCCCTTTGTTGATCCAGCATGTGACCCTTTTCAGGAGTTTATTGCCTTTTAAGAAACCTGGAGGAATCAGGTAAAAGGGGACTAATTTGTTAGTTTTTCTTGTTTTTCTTGGGTGTATGCCACTGTAATGACTATGCCTACCTATGTTTTAAAGGGCAAGTTGTTCTGCAAGTCTTCTCCTGCTGAAAACACTTGCCTGTCTTTCTCTAGCGATTTGCACCATATCACTCAAAGTCAGTCAGCAACATATAAAACTTTTCACCAATTCTCCTGCTTTCCCCCATCCAAATAAATAAACAGAATATGTGACATTTCCACCAAAGGCAGTGGGACAAGACATCCCATTTCATGCTTCAGCAATCTAACTAAGGAAACAAGTATAGATTTTTCTTCCAAATGCCTTTAGGTTATAAGGCAAGTTGATTAAGGCCTCCCGTTGAACCCCACCAGAGAAATAAATGGATGAGGGATTGTGTCTAACCTTAAGGAGAAAGAGGTTATGTCTAATATTGACTCTCCTAATCAGTTTGACATAAAGCATGTTTCTCGCAGATGTGGCACTCTAACCCATCCTGCGTGCAGAAGAGATGAAAACCATATGGATTTCAGTTTCCTGTTAGCTGAGAATAAATTAAATCATGTTCCTTTCTCTTCCTTACCACTCACTCCTTTGTGGATTCAATTTCCTAGTAAACATGTCTGAAATGTTCTTTAGGGAGGAGTTAATAAATTGCCTTTTTCCTTTATCATACTTACATGATCCTTGCCTTTCCTACCTTCTACCCACTGCCAAGGAAACAATACAGGGAACAAAAAAAAAAAGAAGAGAGCCACAGGTGATATGATTGTGACTTCTGAGAGGTCTCAGTAGAGCTAATCATAAATGCTCTGATAATAACTGTTCCCAGAAATGCCCAATGTGTAGTGATATTCTTGACAAAGAGACTCATTTTTCCAGATTTTGAGTTGGATATTGTATTTGTTGCAGTAAAACTAGGTGCTATAGCAGATAAAATCCAATGTTTCAGTGGCTTAGCATGTAAAGAAGTTCATGTTGCACTTATGTAGATTTCAGTCAGCAACAGGGAATGGGGTGAGGTCTACCTCCTGCAGGAGTTTAGAAATCCGGACTGTATCTTCCAAGTGGGTGTTCACTTCCAGCCTGGAGATGAGCAGTGGGAAGAGAATCTTGTATTAGACTTTATGGTCCAGGCCTGGAAGTGAAGTACACATGTTCACCCCTATTGTATTGGCCAATCACTGTCACATAGGAGCCCCTATCTTGTAACTGAGGGCCCAAGAGGAAGGGGCTACCTAGACTCTGGTTTCTTTGTAGGGTTTAGAATTTTTACCTGAGGTCATTTGGGAATTTGGGACTTAGATAATCGTTATTAAATTGATATTTTCATGTTATGCATTTTATCTTTGATGAATATGTTTTGTTGGCTTCAATTGGTAGTCATATTTTTAAACATATGATTTTAAATTATTTTAAATAAGAAGTTCACCAGGGAAGGAATATATGTCGAAGACAAGCCTTGTATCCTTACTTTGAAAATTACAGAAAACCTTGCATCTTTTAATAATGTTAAAAACCATGACACTATTTAAGAGCATCATTGTTAAGAGATTGTTTTTCACTATTCTAAGAAAAGTCAGGGGTTGCGAATATATCTTGTGGGCAAAATTATCACAAAAAAAGCTTTGCTATTGCTTAAAGAAAAAAAAATTAAGACATTTAAATTTCTTCATGCTGTATTCATATGACACTTGGTATCCCGCATAATGTTTTTTAAAAGAAGCTTTATTTTGTACTGGAGGCTGGGAAGGTTAACTAGTTGTGTTTTCAAGTCTCAGATTTAGTGAGAAAGAGAGAAGAAAGCCAGGCTGAGCTGATTCTTTTATTTTTTCGCCTAGGCAGCAGATTCCTTACCCATGCCACAAATTTAAAGAGTATATAGATAAGGAATACTACACACACACACACACAAACACACACACACACACACACACACACACACACACACACTCCTCGTTTTTAAATGACTTTTAATTTATTTTGAAATTATTATTTTTTGCATTTCTTAATTTTCAGGTTATCTCTGCAATGTCTAAATATGTTTCTGCATCTTCAGATGTACTTTAATATAATGTTTGACTTTTTGATTGTTTTGCAATGTGAGATCAGGCTTTTCAACTATGGGGCTTGAAATGTCTTGTCTTATCTAGAACCATCAATAGGAATTGTCAAAAGCTCAGATTGCCTTTGGGTACATAATTTCACAGATAAACGAATATTCCAACTTCTCTGAAAATATCCAGCATAAAGAGATAATTACTTATGGTGACCCTACCTGACATTGGTTAATAAGGTTATCAGTGATCTTAGAGGAATCAGAGACTTGAATTGAACTCTGGAGTCACTGATGGCCATCTGTGGAAGATGCCTGTTGGCTTAAATCAAGACTTTGCTTCTTTTCTCTTGCTTACTCTCCTCTGACTGATTTCACCTAATCCTCAGTGACTCTTCCTCCTCCACCAGCCCCTTTGATTTTAGGGTTTCTCAGAGGTCAGTCCTGGGCTTGCTTGCTTTCTCATTCTACACATCCTCCCCGGGACAATCTGACCTTCACCTGTAAGAGAAAGTCTCTCCAAATCAGTACCCACGTCTAGATCTCTTTCCTGATTTACAAGCTCTTCAGATCAGTTCTTGGCTTCCCTTTCTTGTCACAATACTGAAATTTTAAAGCAAGTGTTGATGAAGGTGTGAGACTGGGGGAGAGGGTTGGCATTCTTTCACACTGTTTTTGGTAAAGTAAATTGATAGATCCTTTTGGAGGACATTTGGCATATCTATCCAATTTTAAATGGGCATTTTCTTTAAAACAGCAATTTTACTTCTATGAATTTACCCTTGGAAATTATCCTAAAAAATAATTGGATGTGTGAATTGGAATGTATTTACAGGGGTGTTGCTATATTGTTTGTAATATAAAATGGGAGAGGCTCCCTGAATTATAGACAATGTATATGATATACAAGGCAGCCCTTAAAATGGTCATGTGCATTTATTTATAAAGTCCTAGGCAGGTGCTTCTGATAAATTGTTCATAGAAAGGGAAGGACACAAATCATTATAAATATTATGATCCAAATTTTCTTTAAAATATACTTATATGTATTTCAGCATAAAAACATCTGAAAAGTCATACAACAGACTGTTAACAATAGTTATACCTGTCTGAAGGGTTACTGGTAATTTTTTTCATTGTTCATCATCATTTACAGTATTTTCTCATTGTTCTTTATAGTTTGTGATCTCAATATTTAAAGAATAGGTATGTATTGCTTTCATGATTAGCAAAAACATTAAAATTATTATTTTGAAAAATAAATGAGTTCTTGATTTAAAGAATGTTTGAAGATACTTGTGAAGAAAGTAAAAAAAAAAAAAAAAAATCTGTCCAGGCATTAACATTGCCAAGATGATGTCTATCTCTAGCCCAGACCTTTCTCTCCTATGCTCTAGTTTATTTTCTCAACAAATTTTTATTGAGCTCCTTGATGTGCCACCTCTTTAACCTGCTGTTTATTGACCATCTCCACCTGGATGCCCTATCTGCATCTGAAGTCAGTATGTCTAAAACTGAATTTGCCATCATGTCTTGAAATCTGTCTCTCCTGTATTCTCATTCTCGGTTAACGGGGTCCCCATCTTTCCAAGTGGAAAGCCTGGGAATCACTGTAGAGGCCTCCATTTACCTCACTGCATTTAGTAATGTGCAAGTGCTTTGCTACTGCTATTCCCTACAACCCATCCCCTCCTCTTTCCCTGTTCCAACATCCTAACTAAGCTCCTCGTCACTGCCCCCTTGGGTTGCTGCAAGTGTCTCCTAGTGTCCTAGATCACTCAATTGGTGTTGACTTAAAAGCACCCTAAAAGCATCAGGCTTTTCAAAACTTCATGCTTTGACTTAGACTGTTCCTTCTCCATCCCACTTTCCTTCTTCCTCCACTTCCTGCATCCACTGGGAGATCAGCTAGGATTGGTCAAGTGTCACCTTCTAAACTCTGTTGGAATTGGCAAGCCTTCCTTTGTGGTCCCAATGGGTCTCACAAAAATGAGATTAATGGCTCAGATCAATTGAGCTCTTCTTGTAGGCCAAGCATCATCCTAAGTGCAATACGTGTTTCAACTCATTCAACCCTTATGACCTTAAGAGGCAGGTACTAATATTGTCTACATTTCACAGATAAAGAAATCAAGGTTTAGAGAGTTTAAGTAATTTGCCAAAGTTCACACAATTAGTAAATGGCAGAGGCGGGAACTGAACCCAGTCTGGCTCCAGAGCCTACATCCTTACCACCAAAAGAGGTCATAGACGTGTGTCCTTATGTCCAAACGTTTATTACAGCCTAGCATCTTACCAAATTGCTTTTTGTAAAAATATTTGCAGCTCCCTGCAGAGGCCACATAGACAATTTCAATAAAGTTTGCTAGTTAATCAGTTAATTAATTAATCTTTCTAGAATCTAAGCCAAAGAAAATTAGCATTTTTGAATTGTTTTGTTGCTTGTTTTGTTTATATCTGGATGGACTCCAGTGGCCTTTTTATATTTGGAATACAATGGTGTTTGGTTCTTCCTTTGCTCTTGCTTGATGGACTAGCTCCTGCCTAATGAGAAAGTAAAAGTATTGAGGAGAATCAACTTAATCAGCTCATGCACCTTGAATGCAATGGAATAGTACTAAGAAATGCTGGAGATGACCTTTCTTAGAAAACATAATCCTCTCATAAAAGTGATAAAAATTGGCTCTTTATTTGAGAAAGACTGAACAACCTCATTGAAGGTATTGTGTATACATGGCATAAATGAGTCTGTTTGTGAATATTTAGAAGATGTGAAAACCAAAAAAACATTTAATGGACATTCATCATTCAAGAGTTCTATAGGTATCAAAAATACCCTTTTTAAATGGCCCTCAGGGGATCAAATTCACAACCTATTAATTCTCTCCCCTCGATGCCTTTTAAATTCTTTCTTCCTCTGAGTTCCTACATTTTGAATTGAGTCCTGGCAAGAGCCTACTGGTCTTCTCCTCATCGTGTGCACCTTGTACACTGTACACAATATTTCTGAAACAGAACTGAGACCAGACATGCTCTGGTCTGATGTCTCCTCACAGTCCCAAAGGTAAAGTGCATACACTGTTGCCAGATCCCTATAAGGGGCACAATCCTGCCTTACTAGTTTCTGCCTCTTGGTTCAAATAGTCACTAGCCCACCATGTGCAAAGGGCTGCCACCCCCTAAACGTTATACATACTCTTGCTGCTGGGATCTTTAACTTAGTCTTCAAGATCCAACACTAATTTCTCCACCTCTTCAAGGAATTGTGTTTCCCCTGCCCCAATGCCTACTACACACTTCTCTGTGTTCCTATAATACTTTGTACACACGTAACACTTGTATCATAATTACCTATTTGCTTGACCCAGTTGCTTCGTTAGACTATGTATTACTTGAGGTCTGGGGCCAATCTTATTTTTACTTTTGTCTTAGAACCTTGTAGACTAGTACTTTTCAAATTCTAATGTGCACACAGAGCCCCTGGGGATCTTGTAAAATGTAGACTCTGATTCGGCAGGTCTGAGGTGGGGCTGGGCTTTCAGATGAATCTCTAAGTTGTTAGACTGTGGATTGCACTTAGAAGAGTGAGGTAGTATGTTCTTGGGAATTAATAATTTTTTGAATGAATAAACCAAAATGAAAAACAAAACCCAGAGTAAAACACATGATCACATTCTGTTTCATTTTATTTTTAATTTTTTTTAACCTATGATAACATGCTTATCTAGTCTATGTGTCACTTTAGTGGTCACCAATTTTTTAAAATTTTAATACCTCCCCACATTTTAATCTTGTTAAAATTGCCTTACTTTAAATTTTTCATTTTTGACTGCTTTATTTTCAGACCTGTTTCAATCAGGACCAATACTGAACAAATCCAGTACTACAATGGGACAAATTTTATATCTTGAAATATAATTGTTGTTTTACATTTTTGTATATCTTATAGGCCCTGTTTTTACCTAAGTCAATTACACATTGAATCACAGTACAATGGGGGAAAATGTGTCTTCAGAATCATTCAGTATATACAAGTGATTCACCTAGAATGTTCTTAGACCTGTCTTGGAACACGTGCTTTTTTTAACAAGGGTACAGATGAACTTTAAAGACCATGCTTGCTTTCTCATAGCCACTTCTTGTTCCCATTAACATTCATTAACAGGTGTGCCACAAAAAGCAAATAGCTCACTACAAAGGGGCTTATTTATGCTAAAACTTAGCTTTTACAATTTTTTTCCTTTAATAAGAAAAGATGAAATCCAGGACTCCATAGACAGAAAGAGTTCATGGACATTTTACACAAATACTGAAAATTTTACTCACTGTCAATATATCTACCATGGAAACAAAATCAATATACACAAATGAATAAACTACATCATGAAAAATTTCAGATCAATTGCCAAGCAGTTAATGGGAACATCTGGTTATTTCGTTGGTCATGATGACCAAATCAGTTGACTCTGGTACACTCCATTTAGAATCACAAATCTGATGCAACAATAAAGCAGCAAAAAATTCAAGATAACTCATAGATATCACTTGGTGGCTTCAGGTTTGCCTTCATTATATTGCTTAAGAACTCTGAAAAAAAGACTTTTTTCCCAAAGTTACATTGGGAAGCCTGTGCTAAGGGCCTTCTGGCTCTGAACATCTATGATTCAATGTATAGCGTTATTATCTCCACTACAAGCTTTCAGTTTCCTATTTAGATGCCATACTCTGCTTTCGCTGCAATTTATGGGCACTTTTAATTTCAAACGTGAAATCTTTCATCTTAAGGAGACATTCATTACATATTTGTTTTAGTGTACCTCGGGGAGCAAAGCCAATGTGTGTTGAAGATTCAGTTAGCAACAGTGAGGATGGTGATTAAAAAGCTAGAATCGTCTGGCTGATTCATTTGGTCTCTTTTCATTTCACTTCTTAGGGACTAAATGTAGCTTGAAATAAAGATTTTTAATGCTACCCAGCCAAAAAAGACTGTTTTTTTTTTTCCCCCAAATACTTTCCCTTTTATATACAGAGTAACTCAGGATCTGCTCTCCACTCTGTATGAACTGCTCAAGTCATTTGAAAGAATTGTTAAGCTGGAATGTAGAAAATTGAACATTATATTACTAGAATATTACCTTTCGCCTTCTCACTTTTTTTTTTAATTTTTTTATCTTCATTTTATTGAGATATATTCACATACCACGCAGTCATACAAAACAAATTGTACTTTCGATTGTTCACAGTACCATTACATAGTTGTACATTCATCACCTAAATCAATCCCTGACACCTTCATTAGCACACACACAAAAATAACAAGAATAATAATTAAAGTGAAAAAGAGCAATTGAAGTAAAAAAGAACACTGGGTACCTTTGTCTGTTTGTTTGTTTCCTTCCCCTATTTTTCTACTCATCCATCCATAACTAGACAAAGTGGAGTGTGGTCCTTATGGCTTTCCCAATCCCATTGTCACCCCTCATAAGCTACATTTTTATACAATTGTCTTCGAGATTCATGGGTTCTGGGTTGTAGTGTGATAGTTTCAGGTATCCACCACCAGCTACCCCAATTCTTTAGAACCTAAAGAGGGTTGTCTAAATTGTGCATAAGAGTGCCCACCAGAGTGACCTCTCAGCTCCTTTTGGAATCTCTCTGCCACTGAAGCTTATTTCATTTCCTTTCACATCCTCCTTTTGGTCAAGAAGATGTTCTCCATCCCACGACGCCAGGTCTACTCGCCTTCTCACTTTAAAGCAGAAATCACAAACCAGTGATGGGTGTGTGGTATAAGGCCTGAAGTTACGGTACAATATCATGTGATGCCTTGGCATCTGCTGAAAACAGGAGGGCCTTGACTGCCCTAAATATAAGTTCCCTCCCCTCTGCCCTGGCAGATAAGTTTCCTCAGTCAAACAGCCCTCCTTAACACAGGGACCCGGCACGGTGCCTGCTTGTCCTGAATAGTGGACCTCAGTTCCCTTCCAGTCTGTGGAACAAGCCACTGGCATCCTCCTGCGGGAACCAGGGGGCACCCTGTCCCCTTGATACTTCAAAGCCAGCCCCCCTCCCCCAGCCCCTGCATGCTCATTCCGTCCTCAAGGGCAACCATGGGATGTGGTGCCCTCCCACCCTGGGCTGTCAATATAGGTGACTAATAAACTCATGTCAATCTCATCTGTCCAGTGTTGGGAGTCGTGTGTTCAACCATCCCATAACCCTGGGGCAGGACTCCCTCCCTCACCAATGGGGTTAAGAGGAGGCAAACAAAACAGTGTGGATTAGGTGAGTGCTTAGAAATCTTGAGAATTTGATGGTGACATTAACAATTTGGGAGGTGTCCCATAATCTAGATTTCTGGCTGCAAGTGTCTCCAGTTGAGTCATAGCTGCCCTCTTTATCTATGGGCATGTGCTCACCAGTTTGCATAGTTCACCCTGATCAGTATTGCTAATTTATGTGACTTGCCTGGCAACCTTGGCAACTCCTGCTCTGATGTTTTTGAGGGCGTGAAAATCTTGATGATGCCACACAGCAACATGGACATGGAAGTGAGGAGTAGAGAATAGAGTATTATGGGACTTTCCCACCCATGTATCAACAGAGGCCAGTGGAGCTACCTCTGAGAAGAGGCAGCAGTATAACTAAGACAAAGTAAGAAAGAGCACATCTAATATCATCCGTGCTGGAGTGTGGGGCAAAAATGATGCAGCAGGGCCCTGGCAGGCAATGAGAAGGTGGAGGATGGGGATACTTGGTGGGGAGCCATCACATGAGAGGATTTCTAGGGTGTTGCAAAGCCCATTCTAGCAATTGAGAAGCTCAGAGTCTCGTTCCCAGGGGTGAGGCCCAGACTGGGAAAGGCAGAATGAAGCAGCACCCAGTTCTGAAAACTGAGGCTCATCACTTTGACAACCAAGATTTAGGACCATGAGTCTGACTGGGAAAACAATGGGGCAGCTCAATGGTAAACGCTGGGATGACCAGACATACCAGGTTGGTTAATGCTGATTTCAGTGACTGGCAGGCTGGGGCTATTGACTTTATCAGCTTTGGCTGCTTCTCTAAATCAAGAACAGGACTAGAACCAGAGTTGGACCCAGCCAAAAGTTGGGAGATACCACTGAATTTGATCTTAAAGATTTGGGGAAACAGATGGAGAGCAATTACAGCAAGGCTGAGATTCTTGTGTGGCTGAAAGGGTGAAGACATCTCAATCTCATGCTTTGGTTAGATCAAAGTAATGCTGCAACTTTTCTGCTTAGTTAGCACAAAATTTGAAAGTACATTAGTTATAAAAAGACTAAAAGTGGAACTCACTGAGTACATGTTATAGCAAGAATATGAGATTATGAAAAATATCATCTTTCGTCCATCAACACCTATTCATCCAGGATTAGAGAAACTAGCACTGAACAACCACTCTGACATAGAAACAGACATTAGAATTTGAAGCTCACAATCCTTGCCCTAGGACCCAGCTTGATATCTCCAACTTGATATCTCCCCATGAGAGAAATGGCCCTTTGCCTTTTGACTCTGAACCCCTGAGGGTTAATTAACCAAGAAGGGGGGTAACTGCTTATGCTGAGAAAGAGATTAGATCAGGAATGATGAATACAAAATCTTTGGCTGCTATGTTCCTGGTCCCCTCCCTGGCAAGCATCACTAAGTGATTACAGCACTCTTTCCTGCTGAGTTGGGATGAGGTCTCAAAATCATCTCCAAAACTCTTCTCTAGGATCCCATCAATTAAGGTTGACAGTAGAAATGAAATGCATTTGCCCTCCTTTGATTAGGTTTTTACTGCCAAGTACGGTGAGGATAAAGGCTACTGAGTGGGGGCACAGCAGTCATGCCCAGGCTGAAAGCAGGGAAATTGCCAGCTAGGGAAGCTGATCTCAGAATAAGTACTTTCGGTATTAATTTGTAGTGACCCCTTCGCCTGCCCCACTTCTTCTCACTAGATAGGCCAGCCTCCCAATGTTCCCTGCCTGTGGGATTTTTGCTGAGCAGAAAGCAAAAGATGCAAGAGTGCTTCTTATCTTTGTAAAAGCTTGAATTCGTTGAAAAGATCCTTTGCTATGTCCCAAAAAGGCAAAAGAGAGAAAGGAGTCAGGATCATTTGAGTGTCATTCCTGAGGAACGTGAGTGGAAGGAGAAGAGAGATAACTAACCTGTAATGGTTAGGGTCCTAGCTGGAAGGAGAAGATGCACCCAAAGTGGGTAGGGGAAGCACAAGGAAGAGTGCTGTACCTCGAGTAATAGCAGCAGGGTCCTGATCACCAGTTGGCCCAAAGGGACGTGGGCAGGGAGTGGTTGACAGAGCAGGAAGCAGGGAGTGGTGTAGAGAGGCCAACCTTGGGGCAGGGACAAACCAGCACCAGGAAACCATGCAGGGAAGGAAACAGGGACATAAATACCTCCTTCTCTTCTATCTCTCCTCTCTCCTGCTGGGCTCCCTGTGCCTAAGATAAATCAGAACCCAAAGGGCAAGGGAACTCATTGATGTACCCCAAATAGATCAGCAGAGAGCAGGGTGGGAAAGACTGGGGCATGGATGGAAAGGGCAAATGGAATATACCCATCACTACCCAAACTGTTTCCTTCCAATACCCATTCTTGTCCAACCTAGTTGAAAGATATTGCATTCATCACAGGGGACAAATAAAGTCCTGTCAGCTACTATATTGACAAGGGATGATATATACTTCCATGTGAAACCCGAAACACTACTACTATCCATGTTTTAATATGGTATTATTGGAAAATGGGGAGTAGGGGAGGAATGCACAAAGCCACGGTTCCTAATTTGGTAGTTGGTTTCATGGTCTAATTTGGAAATCATATATTTGTCTTCTTCTACTACCTACTTCATTTCTCCCTTATTTGGGCCAGCATTTCAGCTGGATGGGTTCCCTACTTGATAAGGTGACCCAAAGCTTCAGGTTGTAGACATAGACGTCTCCCTTGTGTAGCAGCAGCTTAAGTTTCCCTGATAATCAGTACAGTGTGTACACAGGGGAATGTAGTGTTGCTCTCCTCTGATTGTTGGTTTGGCATCATGGGAGCTCAAAATGGTGAGGAGAAGATGTGTCGGCTTCTAATTAATTGCAACCATGACTGCATTCCTTTCTTGGGCACCAGGATCTCCAAATCTACCAAGCCCAATTCTGCAGGAACAGGAAGCAGAAGTCCTTCAAGTCAGTCATTAGATGCAATAATAATAGGATCACCCTCACCACTGTCCCTTGATCTTCAGACTGATCTATTTTGGCTTTGGGGGATAGAGTAACATATATTGGCCGTTAGTTTAATGCATAAACCTCAACCTAAAGGACAACATCCCTACTTTGAAAAGTGTTGTCTCCAAGCTATCACTGTTACTGGGTAATAGTGCATATGATAAGATGCTGAACTCTGTGTACTTGAGCCCATTATGCCATTTATTTTGTTAGGAAATATGTTCCCTGGATGGAGGTGGTGTTGTGTGGTGATCCATGGCAATGGGTAAGGCATTATGTTAACCCAGAAATAGGGGTCCTGGGTTTTATGGTAGAGGGTTTTATGGAGTATCTGGTGAATGGGAAGGGAATGCATGTCAAAAATATACCAAATGTTGACTCCAAAACCCAGTGCATTGAGTCTTTTTCATAATTGTAGGTGGCATATGTTTTAGTACCTTGTCTCTAACTTTTTAAAGAAGTAAATTTCCTTGATCAATAGACTCCTAAATCTTTATCGTCATGGTAGATCCCTCAATGTTCAGAAAGTTTATCTTCCCTCCTCTAGCATACATATGTTTTGGTGAGGCATCAACAGTACATGATACTTCCTGCTCACCAGATCCAGTAAGCATCATTTGATCTATATGATGTACCATCATCATGTTCTGTTAGCAATTGAGATGATCAAGTTTCTTCTGAATCATATTGGAAGAGGGAATGAGAGAATCTACATAGACACAAGAGAATATAGTAAAGATTTACTATATGAAACAATGCCATAAAGGTAAAACATTGTCCCGACATATAAATAAAAACTATTTCTGTTTAGAATGGGGGTGGGGGGATGGGCGTGGAGCATTTCCCCAGCCATTAACTGCACATAAGGTAGCAGGAACTGTGCAGATTTGCTCCAGCAAAGACACCAGATCTGAAACAGTTGCTTCGATTGGCCTTAGCACCTGAATAAGTTTTCAATAATCTACTGCTATTTTCCACAACCCTTCTGGCTCTTGCACCAGCAGTACAGGTAAATCAAAAGATTTGTAGTAAGAATCACCACCTCTGCACCCCTCAAGTCTTTGATGGTTGCACTAATCTCTGCCTATCCCCACGGATATATTTTGCTTTTGGTTTACTATCTTGGCAGAAGGAGCAGATCCAGTAGTCTCCCTTTGGTCCTGCCTACGATAATAGCCCTCATGCCACAGGTCAGAAAACCAGTGTGGATGGTTTTTAGTTAGTAAGTATATTAATTCTGCATCTACAATCCGACTGGGATTGAACCAAGGCTCTGCCTGCCACCTGATGTCTCTGAATCTCTGCTCTGACTGGGAGACCTCATAGCACTTACATCTGAGGATGAGTGTAAGTTCAGAACAAATGTCTAATAATCCCTGGTAGGTCTTCATATTTCCCTTGCCCCAGTGCACAGTAACTCTGGGAAACGGCCACAGGTTCCTCTGGCAAGGAACTGGGTAAGAGGCCATGAATCCCTACCGAGGTGACTCAAGTTAGGTTTCTTCCCATCAGACTTCAAATTCTCCACCTGTATAAATTAAGCAGTGTCTGTTTCATTTCTTGAGATGCCATAATCAATACTCTATTACTGCATATCCCCGAGAATCAAAATACTCTGATTCCAAGATACCATCAAGAGTGAGTTTTATTAAATATTTGAGAAAGGCATTGGGCCAATCATATATAAGGTCTTCCAGAGAACTGAGAAAGAGAATAGACTCTCCAATTTGTTTATAATGCTAGAATAACATTGATACTATAACCAAAAAGATCAGTATGAGAAAGAAAAATGACAGGCCAATATTACTCATAGACAGAACTGCAAAATTTCTAAATAAAATATTAGTAAACCATCTCCAACAATGTATACATGGGTTAATACTTTATGACTAAGTTGAATTTATCCTGAGTGTGTTTGTTTTAATATTTGAAAATCAATAAATGTAATTCACTGTAACTGAATGAAAAAGAAAACCATATAATTCCAAGAGATGAAGAAAATTGCTCTATAAAATTCAAATCCATTCATGACAAAAACAGAATATAAATGTAAAAATAAAGCTAGAAAACATTTTGAAATAAATGGCTCACTATACAGAGTTTTGTGAAGAATGCATGATCTTTTCAATTTGTGCCAAGTCAATTGGATATCCATGTTAAAAGAGTGAACTTTGATCCCTACCTTTAACCAGACAGAAAAATTCTTTTGAGATGGAGTACAGACCTAATTGTGAGGGTTAAAGCAATTAAACTTTTAGAAGGAAACAAAGGAGAATAATTTTTTATATTAGAATAGGCAAAGATTTTTTGAACAGGGCACAAAATGCATTAATCATAAAAGAAAAATTGATAAGCTAAACTTCATTAAAATCTATTAAAAGACTATTAATAGAATGAAAGGCAAGTACCAGGGGAAAATATTTGCAGTATATATATCCAAAAAGGATCTATATCCAGAAATTCCTACAAACCAATTTAAAAGGATAGATAATTCTAAAAATGGGTAAAAGAACTTAATGGAACTTCACCAAATAAGATCCTTCTCTCTCTCTCTCTCTCTCTTTCTCTCTCTCTCTCTGTCTCTCTCTCTCTCTCTCTATATATATATATAAATATATATATAAATATATATAAAATTAGTGATCGGAAAAGCTGGAAATTAAAACCACAATGTGATACCATCACATAGCCACCATGACGGCTAACATTAAAAATACCTACATTAAAACATTAAAAATCCCTAGTGTTAGTTGAGTATGTAAAACAACTGGAGCTCTCTTACATTATTGATGAGTGTTCAATTAGTGAACCATTCAGCAAAACTGTTTTTTGGCATCTACTAAAGTTAAGCACATACTTACCCTATGACCCAACAATCCTTTACCTGGGTAAATATCAACAAAAATGAATGCTTGTGTTCACCAAAACATATGTACGAGAATGATCATAGTAGCTTTATCTGTACAAAACTGGAAACAGCCTAACTATCCATCAAAACTATAATGGATAAATAAATTGTCTGGTATTCCTACAATGGAATTACACACAGCATAGAAAGAAACTACCAGCACACACAACACGTATGTCTCTCACATCTGTGATGTTGTGTGGAGTCAGACACAAAAGATGGCATACTGCGTGATTCCATTTACATGAATTTCAAATACGGTCAAAACAAATCTACGTAATAGAAGTCAGAATAATGGTTACCTTTGGGGCGAATACTGAGTAAAACAGGGGTGTGAGGGTGCCTTCTGTGGGTACATGAGAATGCACTGTGTCTAAAAATTTATTGAACTCTACATTTATGATTCATAAAATTTACTGTAAACTTTATTTGTAAACTTATTTAAAATTATAACTCAAATTTAAAAATTATTCTGAAATGTAGATGGAGAGGATGGATGAGATTGTAGTAGTTGGAGACTTGGTTAGATCCATAGATATTAACCCAGGAGCAACTGTACCTTAACATTGCAAATTCATCTGCCCATAAGAACCATGTGGAAAACAGAAATATCACACTGTCCAAAATACTACAGAAAAGCTTTAAAGCTCCATTCCCCTCTACCACTCCTTTCGTTAGTCAGTCAGCAACTAAGTGGTGGAAACAAGATTTGAATCTAGGCATTCTAGCTCCAGGATCTATAGGGTCAATAACTACACCAAGATGGTTTTTCAGACCATTGTATACTGAGGTTAAATCAGTATATTATTTGTTATTTTCTGAATATATGATCACTTATATCAATTCCTAGTAAATATGATTACATAGTGTGATTCATGTTCTGAGTTTTCTTCAAAAAGTCATGAGTTAATGGAATCTCTTTAAATATTGGTGAAAAGGACACTCGCAGTGTGATGTCCAGTCTGATATTTGCAATCAGGCTCTCCAGATTAGGCAGGCCAAAGGAGCCGCCATTGTTCTGTTTGGAGAGGCACAATTTTGTGCTGACAGGTAAAATGACAGCCACTCTCTGTGACAATAAAATTCTCTGAGCAATAAACTATTCAAACTACACTGCTTTTGGAAAATTTGCCTTCGCTAGAAAGGAGAGCTTTCTCTGGAGCACCACTGCAAGATTCCCAAAAATGTTTCCCTAAATTGAAACAAGGAATAACAAAAAATAGTTCCAAACTTTTTTTTTTGGAAATTCAAGTCAATTTCCAAATGCCAAATACATTCTCATTCTGATAAGCTCAGGGTAATCTTCTTACCAGATTCTCTCTATTTTGGGATGCACTCGGGCAATAGTCCCATCTGGTACCTGGAAGGGAAACTGTTTATGTCAATTTATTTTCCCTGCCACCTCCTTTCTTACTCTCTGTGCCAGTTTGGATATATTATGTCCCCCACAAAAGTCATGATCTTTTTTTTTTCTTTGTCTTTTTTTAATTTTATTTTATTTTGAAATAAATTCAAAGTTATAGGAACAGTTGCAAAAACAATACAAACCCCATAGACAGAACTCCAGCATGCCCTGACCCCCTCCCCCAATACCCCAATCCACCAACTTTAACATGCTGTCACACAGCTATTTCTTTCCCTTCCTCCCTCCCTCCCTCCCTATCCATCATCCATCATCCATCATCTATTGCTCTGTCTTCTGAACATATGAGAGCTAGCTGCACACATCCTTGAACAAACACTATAATTCACATATACAATTCCCATGAACAAGAACATTCTTTTATACAATCCCATTAAATGCAGCTAAGAAGTACAAGAGATTTAACATTGATACAAAGCTTACGTTCTATATTTCCTTTTTTCTTTTTTCCCCTTATGTCTCAACTGTGTCCCTTTGAGCCTCCTGTCCTCCAACCTCAGATCCCATCCAGGGTCATCCTTGACATTCAATTGTCATCTATTTAGACTGTCTTTTTTTTTCCCCTCAATTGTGGAAACATATATACAGCCGAAATCTTCCCATTCCACCCCCTCCCTAGCATTCCACTAGTGGGATTAATCACATTTAGAATGTTGTAATGCTATCTCCTTCCCACCATCCATTACTAGAAATTTCCCTTCACCTCAAACAGCAACCCTACACTCATTTGCCCCTTCCCCCATTTCTCTTAACCCATACTCTACTTTTCATCTCTATGGTCATATTCTCTGATAATTTCTTTGTGTTTACTGCGGGGCTTAAAATTAACCTCTTAAATCCATAACAATCTTGTTTTTCTTTGATACCAACTTAACTTCAATAGGACACATAAACTATGTTCCTATACTCCTCCATTGCCCCACCTTTATATAGTTCTTGTCATAAATTACATATTTTACATTGAGTTCAAAACCACTGATTTGTCATTAGAGTTTGTATATTTTATATCACGTAGGAAGTAAATAGTGGAGTTACAATTCAAAAATTATTGACTTCTATTCGTGTTCCATTGTGGTCAGAGAATGTAATTTGAATATATTCAATTTTTTTTTTTATTTATTGATTCTTGTTTTATGTCCCAGCATATGGTCCATTCTGGAGAAAGATCCGTGATCATTAGAGAAAAATGAGTGTCCTGGTGATTTGGGATGTACGGTACTATATGTGCCTGTTAAAATTCTCTATATCTCGTTCTCCTTTCTTTGTTTCTCTGTCAGTAGGGCTCTCTTTAGAATCTGAAGTAGGGCAGGTCTTTTACTGGCAAACTCTGTCAGCATTTGTTTGTCTGTGAAAAATTAAAGCTCTCCCTCAAATTTGAAGGAGAGTTTTGCTGGATAAAGTATTCTTGGTTGGAGATTTTTCTCTCTCAGAATTTTAAATATGTCATGCCACTGCCTTCTCGCCTCCATGGTGGCTGCTGAGTAGTCACAACTTAGTCTTATGTTGTTTCCTTTGTATGTGGTGAATTGCTTTTCTCTTGCTGCTTTCAGAACTTGTTCCTTCTCTTCAGTATTTGAGAGTCTGATCAGAATATGTCTCGGAGTGAGTTTGTTTAGATTTATTCTATTTGGAGTTCGCTGGACATTTATGCTTTGCGTATTTATATTGTGTAGAAGGTTTGGGAAGTTTCCCCAACAATTTCTTTGAATACTCTTTCTAGACCTTTACCCTTCTCTTCCCCTTCTGGGACACCAAGTTGGAACGTTTTATTTTATCTATCATATTCCTGAGATCCATTTTGATTTTTTTTGATTTTTTTCTCCATTCTTTCTTTTGTTCTTTCATTTTCTGTTCTGTGGACTTCTAGGACACTGAGTCGTTGTTCGCCTTCCTCTAATCTTGTGTTATGAGTATACGGAGTCTTTTTAATTTGACCAACAGTTTCTTTTATTTCCAGAAGATCTTTCATTTTTTTATTTACTCTTGCAATTTCTTCTTTATGCTCTTCTAGGGTCTTCTTTATGTCCCTTATATCCTGTGCCATGCTCTTCTTCATGTCCTTTATATCCTTTGCCATGTTTTCATTCCTCAAGTAGTTCTTTGATTAATTGTGCCAAGTACTGTGTCTCTTCTGATATTTTGATTTGGGTGTTTGGGATTGGGTTCTCCATATCGTCTGGTTTTATCATATTCATTAAGATTTTCTGTTGTTTTTGGCCTCTTGGCATTTGCTTTGCTTGATAGGGTTCTTTCAAGTTGTAAAAAAAAAAACAATCTAATTTTTCAGAAATACAAGTTGGTGGTGTACACTTTCTCTAACTAGCCATCAGATGGTGTCTGTGAGTCACCTATACCCCTCAAGTCAGTTCTTCTCAACTTTGTCCTTGTGGTGTGTGGGGAAATGATTCTTGTGGGGTTCAGTTGGTGAACTCAGTTTGGGCGTGTTGCTGGAGCCGTCCGCCCTGAATGTGGGTGTGTGTTCGGGTGGCTAGGGAGGCAGAGCAGCTTTAGTATTGAAACCCCCCAGGTGTTCCTGGAGATTCAAGGCTGCAAGAGTCTAAGCCTTCATTTCAGTTCTGCCCCAGACCCTCTCTGACGCTGACCCACAAACCACCAGCATTGACATAGTGCCCCTGGGTTTTCCGAGTGGGCCCCCCTTCTCAGCTGTGATCTTCCAGGACCTCTGCTGAGGGAAGACAGTGCTACATCACAAGTGCACGCTGTCCCTCAAGGGAAGCCCCGGGCCACCGGGGCATGCAGGGGCACTCTCAGCCTGATGCAAAGATGGCTGAACAGGGCATCTCAACCCCCCTCCTAGCATAGTTCCTCCTTCCCAGCTCCGAGACAGCTGGCGCTGCTCTGGGCTGTGGCCACGGCCCCAGGCAGGAGTGTCTCCAGCCTGCCAGGGAGCCAGCTGCAAGCAGCCTGGTTTCTTTCTCCTTCCGGCTCTCCCCTCCACTCCCCTGGCCCTGAGGGAATCAGCAGTGGGCTATCCTCCATGCCAGACACCGAGAGGCCAGCTCAGCCCGCTCCTGCCATGCTTCAGTGAGTGGTTCCCACTGATGCAACTGCAGCTGCTCCTGGGTTTTTCCCTTTTTTTTTTTTTTTAGAAGAACCAGTCCATCTCCAAACGCCAAACCCCAGCTTCCCCACACCACAGCGCGGCCATGGGTCTTTCAGCCGGCTTACTCACTCATTTCAGAATGCAGACTCCTGGTTTCACCAAGTGTATAGTCCCTATGGTTCTAGCAGACCTTGTCCAGCTGGTGCATCACTGAAACCGGTATTCTGGGTCACCTTCTGGTTTTTATCTAGTATTTTTCATGGAGGTGTTTTTTTTGCCCTGTCTCACCTAGCCGCCATCTTAGGTTCTCCAAAAGTCATGATCTTTTAACCAAATCTTGCTGGTTGGAACCTCTTGATTGAGTGTTTCTGTGGAGATGTGACTCATCCAACTGTGGGTGAGACCTTTGATTAAGTTATTTCCATGGAGGCGTGGACCCTGCCCACTCAGGGTGGGTCTTGATTGGTTCACTGGAGTACTTAAGAGAACTCAAGAGCCGACACAGATGCTTGCTGACACTTGGAGATACAGACAAGAGGACATTTGGAGATGCAAAGCTAAGAGATGAAGCCCAGAGTTTGCCCTGGAGAAGCTAAGAGAGGACCCCAGATGCTTAGAGAGAACACCCTGGGAGAAAGAAAGAGAAGCTAAAAGAGAAAGAAGCCAAGAGACATTTTGGAGAAAGCCATTTTGAAACACAACCCAGGAGCAAAGAACCAGAAGACACCAGCCATGTGCCTTCCCAGCTGACAGAGGTGTTTTGGATGCCAACGGCTGTTCTTTAGTGAAGTCATCCTCTTCTTGATGCCTTAGTTTGGACAATTCTATGGCCTTAGAACTATAACTTTGTAACCTAATAAATTCCTGTTATAAAAGCCAATCCATTTCTGATATTTTGCATAATGGCAGCATTAGCAAACAGGAGCACTCTCCAAGAAGATGATGCCCAGATGAGGATCTTCTCATTTCCTTTGCTTTCCCAATCTGAAACTGGGCCAATTTAGTTAATCTTATTTTCAGTAATCCTTTGTTTATACTTACCCCATGCCTACTGGTCTCAGGAATATGTTAAACAGTGGGATGCACTGTTTAACAACACACCCCATTCCTGCCTTTACCAGGCCCTCTTTCTTCCAAATTGTGCAGAGTTCCATTATAATGGTTCCTAAACCATAAGGTAAGGAAACCAAGGATCGGGGAAGTTAAAAGTCCTCAACGTCACACAGGAAGCAGAACCTGGGCCGAAACCTGAGTGCTATGGAGTCATTCAGAATTGTCTAAGCTGGAGAATTTGGGGCAAATATAAACCAAGAAAAATCTATGTTTTTTATTTTCAATCATCTGGACTTTAAGTATTAGTTAGGGTGTCCTAGTGTGGACTCATTTGCTCTATCCGCTGTCCCTTTCTCCCTCAGAATGCTCCTGTAATGGGTCCTCTCGCTTGGCCTTAACAGAAGCAGATGGTCTTTTTTTATGGACTCAAACCACCCATTTAAAGTCTCCCCACAAGCACACCTATGTTCCAATGACTTTCCTCAATAGGCCAGAGTAATTTCAGCATCTTTATGCTTACAAGTGATGAAACAGATGGATACTTGAGCAGAAATGATATATGCATACATAATTATTACATAAATCATACACAAGTTATGCAGTCAACTGAAATTAAGTCTACAGTGATTTTGGTAAATTAATCAAACTAAAGGGGTTAGCTGATTAGTTTTTCTAAGATTCTCTTTTTATACTTCACTGGATCATGATTTGGTGAAATTAGGGGAAACGGATTTCTGGGTTGTTTGAATTTTAGCTGAGGAGGTGCCCTAACTAAAGATGCCCAAATCCTTGATCAACTTAGATCCTTTTCAGTGCAAAAAAAATTACTACAAATCCGTTGAGTATTTTTGCTGAAAATGGAAATATGGAAAGAATCACTTGAAATAAATGAGTGCATTTAATTTACTAAGATCAATTATTTAGTGTTCTCAGTTGAGAGACTCAGAATTGTGCTTTTAGGAAAGGTTAGCAGTCAAAATGAAGAAGATAAATAGTTGGGGATAGCAGGGTCAAGTGAGGGATTGTTTGAGATTGAAAGGCCTCCTGGAGAGAGCAAACCTGAGACATTAATCCTTTAGTTTGAGTTACTTCATTCTACTTGCCTTCTCCTTGGCAGGAATGTCACACCTGGTTTATTTTCTAGACCTGTAGTATATGGACCCTTTGCCCATGGCCAGTTTCATGCCCAAAGCCCCTTTGGGGTTGGGAGTTGGTTTCATCTGCCTCCTATAGGGTTAGGGGTATGTAGATTTTAGCATCTTTGTAATGTCATATTTCATCAGTTGCCTTTTCAGAACACTATGTGGGCCTTTAGGTGTCCTTTGAGCCTTGGCCACTCAATTATCGACTTCACTCTGTGGGCACCCCATGTGATGTCCCCAATCGTTGGTGGGGAATCTCTTCCTACACTGGTCCTGCCGTCCCTGCCTCCGTGGAAGCTTTCTCCTATGCACTTGTTGGCATTCATCAGGCTGATGGACACTGCCTGGCTCCTGCTGCCTGATTCTGCACAGCTGCATGAAGCCTTCAAGTTTATTTCCAACACTGAGCCAGCATTGCATAGAAGATGCCTCCCTCCCCCCAACGTTGGTATTATCCCTAGCTCCAGCTCCAATCTTCTGGCCCTGAACCCTCTGAACCACACTTTCCATCCTGCTCCCGTTCCTCTTTGCTTCCTGCTTATGTCCTGTTGCTCTGCGTTGTTCTGTTTCTTAGCTTTCCACTGTCCTGTGCTGCTTTTGGTCACCATTTTAAGCACCCAGCCAATTTAACCTGATCCCTGGGGCTATACTGAGTGTAGGCCACTGGAGGTGGTACTTTCTTTACATATGCCGTACTATGTAGCAGTCTGAGATACTATATTTAAAACAATAATTAATAAAGGGCTCTGTGTGAGGGGCTTTAAATACATCATCATATTTAATATTCACAATCTCCTTTAAGTTACTCCCGACCATTTCCCCTTTTTACATGAAGAAACTGCAGGTCAGGGAGGTAAAATGCTTTGCCCACAGTCATATGGCTAGTAAGTGGAAGGTTATTTCTGTCTGATTCTAAGGCCCATGCCATTAATCATTCAATACCCTTCATCTCTAATTTTGTGACTGGAGCAGAAATTGTATGAGAGCCAGTAATACCTTGAAGTGCCTGAAAGCAAGAAAGATGACAGAGATTATGTTCAGAAGCCATGGGAGACAGCTTGAATGGGGTCCCACCAGCTCAGTTTAAACATCAAAAACGATAATGGCCTCAATGGATTAAAATATGTCAAATGAATGTAAAAATCCATGGATTCATTAAAAAAAATACCTTAATTGGTCATCTCTGGAGGTTGCTAAGGTACCAATTCATTGTTCTAAAAGTTGATAAATGAAAGTAAGGAACCAAGTATTTATCCTGCTTTCTTGTATGAACTTTGTTTCAAGGTAACCAAGTAGTTGGTGAGAGAATGTCCTCTAAAGGTGCATTCCAGCTAATACATGCAGAAGGAATAATAGAATTAGAATATCACTGTCTTGCAACTGGTAATAAAAGAGCATTTCTAGACAACACTCCATATTGGCTGTGAAAGCCACTAGGTGAGAGATTGATAGTGGATCTTATAATGGATGGACTAGGCTGGTGAAATCCGAATCAGGCATTGTGGGCCTCCTGATGTTAGACAATACATACACATCCTCATCCATGAGGTATTGTTGCTAAGAAAACAAAGCTAAATTTAATCAAGCTTCTGAATCTAACAGTTTATAGGAATTATAAGGGGTAAAGGTTATATTAAACCACAAAGACACATTACATGGGAAACTCTTAAATTAAGACAAATGATCTGACTTCTTAAAAAAATACTTCATACTAAAAAAAGAGAGGAGAAGCCCTTAAAAGAAACACATGAACCAAATGTAACATGTGGACCTCATATACTCCGATTTGGAAAAAAATAAAAAAGCATAAAAAGATGCTTTTGAGACTTTATTAGATGCTATTAAAGAATTATACTTAATTTTTGTAGGTAATAATAGTATAGCAGTAACACTAAAAAGGGAAGAAAAAAAATCATTGTTAATAATACATACTGGAAAACTTTATGGATGAAGTATTTTATGGATGCCTGGGATTTTCTTGATCATACTGCATGTCTTGGGCTGTTTTCACGGAAGCAGACCTTGAGATGAGGATTGGTATAGGCAAGTGATATATTATGAAAGTGCACCTGGTAGCAGGGGAGGGGGTAGAAGGCAACAAGGATGTGATTTCAGGCCAAAGCTCAGGAGGGGTAGTTTCAGCTTCAACCAGCAGGGGGACGCTGCAGTTTAAGTTATGCCTCAGTGTTGCTTTAACCTGAAGAAAGGGAGCTGAACTTTCACACTCCCACAGCCATCCAACACTGGCTAAGGATTACTCTGGAAGACATGAGTTTATTATAGACACTTTGTTGGGAATTGAATTGTATCCCCCACAAAAGGCATGTTCAGGTCCCCACCCCTGCTCCTGTAGGTGTGAACCCATTTGTAAATAGGGCCTTTGAAGATGGTATCGGTTGAGGTGCCCAAACTGAGTGAGGGTGGGCCTTAATCCAATATTGCTGAAGTCCTTAAAAGAAAAGGAAATTGGACACAAAAGAGAAGCCCCAGGAAGCAGCCAGAAGCTGCAAGTCAATGGAACCTGGAGGAGAAAGGAGATGACACTGCAAAAGCATTGCCACGTGATGGAAGCGCCAAGGACCAAGGATCGCCAGTAGCCAGCCCCAGGATGCCACAGTCTTCAGGACAAAAGCATCGCTCTCCTGAAGATTCCACTGTGGACTTCTAGCTTCCAACCATAAGCCAATAAATTCTCATTGTTTGAACCAGACCATTGTATGGAATTTGTTTTAATAGCCAGGAAACTAATACATACTTCTAGAACAAAGCAGCTCAGAGCCCAAGGAGAGGGCTCAGAAGAGTCACAGGTGCCTAGTATTGGAGACTGGAGCACACTGGAGCCTGCAGAGGGGCACACACAAATGGTAAAAGGCTCTGAGAGGATCTGGGTGGAACAACGGTGCCCCTAAAGGAGGCTCCAATAGGGAGAGGACAGTGTGTTGGTGGGGTAGAACACAAGATGCACATAATGTTGAGAAATGTTGAAATAAGGTGATGGGTCCAGAGTTCTCATTAAACTCTTCTACTTCTGTGCATGTTCGAAAATTTCCATAAAAACTTGTAAAATGTAAGCCATTATGACTCTCTCATCTATTAGCTATACTGTAAGATATAAGCAATTCTAATCTAAAAAAATCATTTGATCTGAAAGTTTGCCAATTGTGGAGAACTTGGAAACAATTTACCTATGGAAACAACATCATATGGTGGTTAGATTCCTAAGATAACCCACAGAACAGACTTTATCTCAGAATAGGAAGGAAATATCATATGTTCACAGTGAAGCTCAGTAGTGGAACACCGTTGCAGCAACACAAGTAATTAAATCACACCATACTTCCGAGAAAGAAAATGCCCTTGCTTTGTCTTTGATGCTCCAAGGAAAGCAGCTGTTCTTAGAGCTCCTTTGGTTTCAGTTTATTCTCTGCCAAAGGACCACTTTACAATAGTAACTGTTGGGTTGGAGATTGCTGGAGGTGTGTGTACCGGAGCGGTGTTTACTATTTAATGACCAAGGGGTCGTTAGAGCTGCTGCTGCTCCCGGTGGTGTCCCTTTCAAAACTCAAAGCTCAAGGTTTCCTAACACAAGTTTTTCTCTTTCTTTTTCCAATCAGGGTAAAAGTTTCAGTAAGAAGATAAAATAGAAAGGGAGAGTCTTACAAAGTGAGCCTGTCTCTTTCAACCAGGCTTGGACTGTGGTACCTGAGCGTGAAGGCTTCGTAAAATCATTTCTCACACAACCCAGTCTCTCCTTGAATTCATCTTCGAGTGCACTCGTCTTTGATCTGCCATGCAAACTCCTCTCCAGACCTCCCATAAGGATGGGCTTTACCACGCTCTCTGCTGTCAGTTCTGTTGACTTCCTTCTCACATATGTTTTCTCACCATAGCATCATGATGAGGGCAAGGTTCCACTGCCAAGGTGGCTGGGAGTAGTGCTCGTCCAGCTCACATGACCAAAAAATCCGGTTTTACTTGTCAGCTTCAAATGTCCTTGTAGACAATTCACTTTTGTGAATTTTTGCAAATTTCCTACCTCCTCACAGTTCTACAAGCTTTCATTAACCCAGATGTTCTCCAGTGAATGCACTTATAACTCATTTTATTCTTACTAGCTAACTTTGATACTTTTTCTCTACTCTGAGCAGTATCACATACTCAATCATGCACACTATTTAATTCAGTGCTCTTAATAATGCTTGGCCCCCTTTTATAAATGACGGTCAAAAAAGTGGCATATTCCCCAAATAATGCTGGTAAGAGACACAGCCAGGATATACCCTGAGTCTGTCTGACTTCACCTTCCACACTCTTCTCCAGTCTGCAATCAGGAGAACAGGAGAGATGGGGTGTGGTCCCTGCTTCCTTCTTCCAGTCATTTCCTGCTTGCTCTTGGAAAAGCTACCACTCTTTTACCATGAACCAGGATAAGTTTCTTCTCATCAAAGGAAGTGATAAATTTAATGAGCAATAAAACTGATAGTTAACTTGCTCACTGGGTGTGAGGCACATTCATAAAATTCTTTACAACAGCCCTCTCAGGTATGTACTATTACTGTTCCTGCTTTAAAGATAAGGACTAAAGACCAAGTAATTAAATTATTTACTCAAAATCACATGGTGAAGTGACACACTGAATATAAGCAGTATGATTCCAGAGCCGGAACCAGTAGGCAATACAGACTCTCTAGTTCAGAGGGCTTTGCTCAATGGCAAGACAATCTCCCACCTGGGGTGAGCCCATCAATAAATCCAGACTACAGTTAGTCCAGGCAAGTGCTTTTGTGCTAGATTATATTTTCCAAAGATGGTTGCAAAAATATTTCCCATTCCAATTGCTCTATTTAAAATATGACCATGTCACTCCTCCTACTGGGTGGTGGGGTCAGCATCTCCCCCTTTTTGCCCAGGCAGACTCAATGAGTAGAGTTCATTACAAGTAATACTTTATGACTTCCAATGCTGAGTCACAAAAATGTCAAACCTGCCTTGTTCTCTTAGAATATTTGTTCTTGGAGCCCCACGATCATGCTGTAATGAAGCCTGGGCAGGCCATGGAGAGGCCCACGTGGAGAGAAACCAAAGCTCTGGTCCCAAGTTCTGGCTGAGATCCCAGTCAACAGCCAGCACCATCTCTTCAGCCACATGAGTGCACCATCTTGAAAGTGGATTGTCTAGTCTCCAGTTGAGCCATCCTAGCAGACATGTCACGGAACAGAGATGAGCTATTCCTGCCCAACCCTGTCCCAATTTGAGACTCATGAGCACACTCAATGATCATTGTTGTTTTAGCCCTTAAGCTTTGGAGTGGTTTGTTATTCAGCAGTAACTGTAACAGCTTCAAACACAAGAGCATTTCAGTTACGATACTTGGGGCCTGGGAGTGACAGTGGTGCTGTTAGCAAGGAGTGGGCAAAGAAATGCACATTTATGTGCCACACACCTTTTCAGATCTAATTTCCCAAAATAATTCTGTCAAGAAAGCAGTGATTCCAAACTTACAGAGGAGGAAACTGAAGATCAGAGAGGTTAGTGCCTTACTTATTTGAAATGACAGCAGCAGGTATGTGGTGGAGTTGGGATTTGACCGGAAGCCTTTCAGAATGTTTTCACCGACACTTTGTTTCTACATTGAATCCTGGGTGGTCAACTAAAAAATGGTCAGGACTGAAGAGGTTAATAAAGAACTTGAGCTTCCCTCAAACCCAGGATAGCAGAGTGCTCCTCTGTGGAAATGGTACAAAAAGTAATGATTTCCAATTGGAAAGAAATACCAATAATAATAAATAATAATAATAGGGATAATGATGATGATTGTGATGATGGTAATGATGATGATGATGATGACGAAATAGCTACTACTTGCTGAGTATGTATTATGAACCGGGTACTGTGTCCTGTTTAAGATGTGGGGTGCTTCACACATATGACCTCATCAACCATCCTATGATGTAGGCATTTTTTACCCCCAATTCTTGACAAAGACATTGAGATTTTTGCTGGCCAAATAACTTTCTGAAGGCCTACAGCAAATAAATCTGAATGACTCTAAAGCCCTGGCTCGTGACAACCACATCATACCACCTTCAAGAGGAAGCTAAGAGAACTGCACATACAGTCCTGATGACATGCATCCCATTGACTGGCTGACCAGGCTGGGGAGCATGGGCAGGACAGACAAGACCATCCACCAATAGCGAGATACCGGGCGTAACCAGCCAAGGGGCAGTATGTGATTGGCCGTGGGGCTATCTCAGAAGACCTCCAGCTGCTGTGGTGAGTTTATGGGCGGAGCTCTGATTTAAACTTCCCACCTGCCTGGCCCCATTCTGCCTGGTATTTGGTGGCCACTGCAGACTCTGCAGAACACTTCTTAGTCCTCCGATGCTCTGGCAACGCCAGTGACTCGGGTTTCCAAAGGCTTGGAAAGAATGGAAGGTGTTAAAGATCTATGTTTAAGTCTACATATACAGACACTCCTGCTGCTGGCTCTTATTAAAATGTATCAGGAGGCATCTCGCTGTCTGCTGGTGGTCTTCTCTGATCTGTTCTGGGGAATCTTTAAAAGGGGGCCAGCCAGCGTTGAAGAAGGACTCACTCTACCCCTGCCAAAGGAAAACATGGACCAGTAACTGGACATCCTTAAATCCAGGCCCCACTGTACAATCGGCCTGATTGTACAACTGTAAGTGCCTCAGTGACAAATACTTTAGCAGAAAATTGAGGGCAAGGAGTAAGTTTTTGTAAAGGATATTTCTTCTAACTTGATGGTAAGAGAGCATACGTGAAGGAAAGCATGTTTTAAAAATAGAGTCACCTATTTCCACTGTTTATTCCAATTCTGAAGCAAAAGGTGTCTACATAGATGTTTAAAATGGAAGAGCAGGGAACAGAACTCTGGTTGTCATAGGAATGAGAATTCTCTTCTGGTCAGAGGAGTATGAATTCAAGTGAAAAATTGGAATCAGGAGAAGGTGAAGCATCCCAAAGGAACAATGAACCAGTGTCCTGCAAACATCTTCAGTCAGACAGAAAAAAAATACAGGATATAAGCTACATAATGCAGAATTGTAAATTTCTCCATACATTTAAAAATTAGTATTAAAATTAATTTTCTTTCATTTTACCCATCTGGCAGAAAAGATTGAGACCTCACAGATACTTGAGAAATTTACTGAAGCTATGTGGGCCTTGAAAGACCCTGAGTGAGTGCCTTTGGAGTCCTTACTTCTTTGAAATAGCTGATAACCAGAAAAGATCACCTGTCGGACGTGCAAAACATGCAGGTCCACTATTGCATCTTCCTCCTCAGCCCTGAAAATGACGTTTTACGCTATACTGCTTTTCCCAAGAAAGGAAAGGGAGAAACACCCGGATTGGCCACGCTAAAGGAAACCATCCCCATCCCTTTTAAACTTATTTTAATTTAACCAGGATTCTAAATAATTATGCTTTCCAACAGGAAGACATAGAATTTATCAACATTGCACTAAATGTTAATTTAGTGTATTAAATTAGTGCATTAATTTTCTGCATTAAATGTTGCCAAATTGATATTATATGTGTTTACCAAATCATAGAACCAATATTATCTCTTCCTATTTGCAATATTGGGTCTTCATAAGAACAAAGAGGAATTGGGGCTAGTGGTTCTACAAGATCCTTTTGAGTGCTGACGTTCTCTGCATCTAAGTAGCTAGACAAATGGTAAAATATGACCACAGCCCTTGGTGCCCCTGATTGTCAATCTTGAGTATCAAAAGCCTGGTCGTTCTGCTTAGCTGACAGTTGAAAAAAGTATAGGGACCTAAGATTGTGGACTCTGAATCTCTAAGAAACCACAATCACCAGAGCATTTAGGCCACTTTAGACAATAATACCATTCTGCTCCTTCTTTCCCATGAGGCAGAAACCAGGAAGGATTTTCTGAGATGGTAAGACTGGTGTGTGCAATTTAGAACAAAGCAACCACTAAATAGGGTTGAAAATGAAAAGAAAGGAACTACGATTTTTAATTATGTGAAGACTGCAGTAAAAAGATGAGCTAATGCAGTGATGCATTGGAGCTGGCTACCCAAAGTCTACGTTGAATATTCAGGAATTTGGGAAGCTGGTTATTAACTGTTGGTAATTTGAAATTGGCCTGATGGGAATATTTACACCATGGAAATTGACAAACACTACAAATCTGGGCCTTGCTTCCCACAGAGACCAGTTTACCAGCATGATACTCACTGCTTACAGATAAATATCTCCCATGCTTTTGCATACATTTATTTTGTACTAAACCTTTTCTGCAATAGTATAAATTAGTTTTATCTCCAAGAAAAAATGAAATGGCAAAGAGTTAATAATAGGCAATATGAAACTAAAGTAAAAAACAGTGGCTTCCAGAAACCCTGTAAATGGTCCCCACCTGGCTTTCCCCTGCCCCTCACCCCTCCTGCCATCTCTGAGTTAGCTGTGGGTTCAAAAGAGATCAAGCCCTGAATGCTTTCTCAGCATGCAGCCCCCTGCTCAGCTCTGCCTTGCTCCCTTAGGTCCACAGCCTAAATAAAGGAGAACAGCTGTGTGTGCTGGGCTGTGGGTCAGATGGCACATTTCCCCAAATCGTTCTTACTGGAAATGGGCATGCCCATTAGTCACATGTAGTTTTCTGATTCTGTGTGTGGCTGACAATTTCTTTTTGGCTTTGATTCATCCTAACTTGATGGAAGAAAAAAGGCTTAATTTAAGAGGATCTGTGAGAGATCATTGATGTCCTCAGGTTGCATGGGGCAGATGCATAAGAAAGAAGTTGCATCCTTCTGCCTGAGCATGGAGAGGCACCCAAAGGCCACTCACAATCCATACGTGTTTGGTTTTGCTTGGCAGGAGCACAGCACACATGCGAGCAAGCACGTGAAAAGAGAGCCGCACCCAACAAAGTGCTAAGCCTATTCTTGTCAGCCTTGACATAGAGAGTCTTACGGGCACATGGCAGATCAGCTCTGGCAGGGAGGGAGCCGAGGCTGCAATGGGACACTGATTGCAGTTGTGGAGTAATATGATAAGGAGGAGGCCAGTTGAAAGGGGTGGCTTTCAATCCAAACTCCAGAAGGGCACACAAGACTTTTTTTAGCCTCTGGTCCGACTGGTTTGCTGAGTCACGGCCCTATCTTCTGTGATCAGAAAGGAAGCCTGTATCGAATTATCCTGCACCCAGTGACGCAGAGCAGCCCCAGTTGTACTGGCACCCTCTCTGCTGTTCGAGTTATTGAAATCAAAGATTGAAAAGACCTATTATTTCCTCAGTCCATCCTCTGGGAACTGAGATAAACTAGATTCTTATATTCAATGCCTCTGTTTCTTCTTCCTTCTGATTCTAATTAAAATAGTTGAGAGAATATCTATGGCCTAATTTGGAGCCTGCAAACAGAAGAGTGATGGTTATGTCAAATCAAATCAACCAATATTTATCGAATAAGTACACTCTGCTAGGCACGTGAATGCAAACTTCTATTTTTTTAAATTCTTGGACATTCTTAGCAATTCTATTTCCTTGGTTAACTCACTTTATTGAGAAAAAGGTAACTCATTGATTTGGATAAATAAAAATATACGTTATATAGAATAAAAGTTAGATACTATTTATTAATCAAATGCTCTAAAGCTATTATGCTAAGTGCTTTGTATTCATTGTCATTTAATTCCCATTATCTGAAGAGTACTTATTATTCTTCCAATTTATAGATGAGGAAACAGAAGTTCTGAGAAACTAAGTAGCTTGGTTACTTGCTCCAGGTCACTTTGCTGGTTATTCAGAGTCAGAACTCAAACCCAAGATTGTCTGACATCCTCACCAAGATTTCAACCATCTGCCATGACGTCTCTCCATAATAACATCATCATCAAGATTTTTTGACTCACCTCCCAACATTGTTCTCCAAAATGAATTTGCAAATGCTATAATCATTCTTAGTTAAAAGGAGGAGTAGAAAATACAGAAATTCCTGGAGAAAGGAGCAATTTGTAAACCATCCCATCCAGCTCTCACTAAACATCACGGAAGTGAAGTGGCCAATCTGTTTGTCACAGTAGCGCTGAAAGACCCTGAGAAAAGCTGGGAGGAATTAGACACCAGCCTTCTAGGTCCAAAGTGCTTAACTGAACAAAAGCATGACAGAGCTCAGAATTCTAGCCATTATCACCAGGAACAAACACAATAAACAGTACCTTCATATGTAATTACTTGTATTACAGCATAATGCTTTAAAGCAGAGCTCCACTGAAGGAATGGAGAAATAAAACAAACACTGTGTTTATATCTCTAGGAAACAAAAGTGTATTTCAAACATTCACTTTGTTCTTCTCATTAAACACACATTTTACAGTAAATTCTTGATGTAAAACGTGTTCTCTAACAGGCAGGTCCATAAAGGCTATCATTATGGAATTCATCAGAGGATGATTTGTTGAGACGCTGATACAATTCAGCAGCGTCTCCTGAACATTCTCCCCCACTTTTTAAAAAATTTCACTCTTTTTATATCAAAAGAGTGGCACAAATGCTACTCATTTATCATGCTCTTTCCTTTGCTGTGTTGAAGGGTAACACACAGTAAGTCTGAAGTCTCCATTTCCCTTATTCCTTTCAGCTTTATGACTTATTACTTTGGCCTTAGAGGTTTAAATCAACATATATCAATTGGAATTACAACCCAAATTCCATTTGAACTTTCTGATTACATGGGCTTTCTGCCTAAATCAATGCCAAACATAACCTCTAAATGAGATCTAAAGAGCTCTCTAGGAAAGGTTGGTCAAGAGAGACTTTTAAAAGTAAAACATTTCCAAATTAATATTCTGCAACTGCTAAATAAAGCATGAAAAAATATTTACTGAGTATTTTCCTAAGTCTCAAATATTCTGCAAGATCTCTCATATAGGCCATCTCATTTATATTTGTGATATATTATTGTACCTCATTTTACAGAATAGAAGGGTTACAGAGTATGTGAGAGGCAGAGGTGGAAATAGAAAACTGTGGACTAAAAAGTTACAGTACGTGAAAGGCAGAGGTAGAATCTGAAAGGATTGTCTTGCCCTAAAACTTAAGGCCTTTCCACTGTTCCATGCTGTAAAGCAGGGGTCAGCAAACTATGGTCCTGGGCCTGCTGCCTGTTTTTGTAAATAAAGTTTAATTGACACCAGCCATGCCCCTTCATTTACAGATTATCTATGGCTGCTTTTGCACTACAGGGACAGAGCTGAAAGTTGTGACAGAGGCTGTATGGCCCACAAAGACTGAAATTTTTAATATTTGGCCTTGTACAGAAAAAGCTTGCCAACCTCTGCTGTAAAGCAATGTAATATGTTACAAAAGACACAATGATAAATAAACATGGCTCCCATTTTCCAGTAAACTCAAATTCTGGTAGAGAAGACCAACACACACCTGAATAATTCTGTCACTGATATAGTCTACTTCTTCAGTTTAGGGTTCAAAATATTCTCCAATTTAGGGTTCAGAATAAGGGAACATCGTTCTTATTCCTCTAATTAAATGGCTCAAACCCCATCTCACTTTGGTAAGGATATCAAGTATTCCCTCTCCTTCTGTGAAAATGCCAAGAACTGTACAGTCCAGTGCATCAAATCCTAGACACAACAGCTTTGTAGAAAGAAAACTAGAGCAGCAGATGAGTCCCTCTTGGTTTCCTTTCCCCATTGCCATTGTGATGGTTGCAACTTTATGATGTCACTGCAAAAAAGAAAAAAAATGGCTATCTAGTCCACATGCCCACTGGTGAAAGGGATACATTCCTCTGTGAAACTTGGTGACTTCTTTTCTAGAAACTGCTATTCATTTACCTAAAGATCCTTCTGACTTCAGGGTCTTCCTTGTACTGGCAGCAATCCCCCCCTCCCTAAAGCAAACCTGTAGTGCACAAGGTGAGGCTATAAAACCCCACTACTAATTTTTTTAAAAGCTTATCAGAACATATGCTTACAAATGGGTGATCTTGTCTTCAAAAGAGTTCTTATAAGATACTAGATATTTGTCCCAATGATGTTTTCAGTGCTCAGAGCAGTACTCAAGACATGGACCTCCTCTTGGGGGCTGCCTTTAGTTTATGGCGTCATCTGTGATTCTCTAGACCTGCAAATCATCTGCTGTGAAGTTTCATATAGGAAATGGCCAAAAGTCAAATAGAATTCATTACTGTGAATTAGAGGGATGAAGTGAAGCCCCCTCTGAAGAACAGGCGGGGCTTGACCAGGATGGACATTTGTGGGTGGAGTCAGAGCCTCTGGATACTGCATATGCTGATTAGGGGCAGAAGGGCTAAAAGCACGTGAGAGCTAGAGGTCAGAAGAAGGTAAACCTGGGGCACCCAATATGAGGACTGTGCGATTCTGAGTACTCTGAGAGCACATCAAGATGAGGTTAAATGTGTAAGGCTTTTATCAGGGGGAATGCTCATGTCAGAGGAAACGGGGAGGCTGCCAGGAGGTTGGGGAGGACCATCAGACCATGAGGGAGGGAGGACGGAAGGTTGGGTGGAGCTTCCTAGACTGCCGTGCAGTCTAAGGGAAGTTTGGCAAGGTCGCTGGGAGTCCTCACACCAAAGCTGGCCATCAAAGGGGTCCCATCTCCCCCAGAAATGGACCTATCTTAGGATCCCTGCCTTGCTCTGTGGTCAGCTGGGAGCAACCAGGGGCACAAGCTTGGCTTCCATGTCGGGCACAGCAGCTGGGGCCCTTGATCAATTATGCTGCTTCATTAATTACCCTTGTTGGAAGTCTGCAAGGTGCATTTTCATGACTGCCACAATTACAAGATGAATTCTGAGAAAGAAAGACTTTATAGCCAGAATGTATTGATGCCTAAAGAGCCTACTGAGTCAGGATTGGGTTTTGAAGCCAAAATGATCACTGGCTTCCTGATGGAGTGGCCGGTGGGAGATCCCTAGCGTGGGGTCCCAGTATCGACACTTGGCATAGAGGCTACTGTGGGTGAAATGGACCCACTGCAGCTGCCCCTTGTCTGAGCCAAAATCCAGGCAGTGCCTTTCTGCTTTTCCAGGGAGCTCTGGAAGCCTCTGATGGATGCTCAATCTCTACCGAATTGTTGTTTTGATTGCTAAAAATGAGATGTGACCCTCACATGTGGCCCTCTTCTGGTATGACTGGTTAACTGGCTTGAAAGATAAGGTTTCGGTTCCATAAATAGTTTGTTCAATGATAACATTGTTGAGACAACTTTATTCTTCTAAAGGGGCTATTTTGAAGGGAAGGGTGCTCATTTGGACACCTAAGTTCTAATGGCTTTGTTCCAATAAATTGCTTATTATTACTTACTTAGCACCTGCTGCAGTTTGCTAATGCTGCCAGAATGCAAAATACCAGAAATGGATTGGCTTTTATAAAGGGGGTTTATTTGGATACAAAGTTACAGTTTTAAGGCCATAAAGTGTCCAAGGTAAGGCCTCAACAATAGGGTACCTTCACTGGAGAAAGGCCATTGGCATCCGGAAAACCTCTGTTAGCTGGGAAGGTATGTGCTGGCATCTGCTTGCTCCCAGATTGCCTTTCAAAATGTCATTCTCCAAATGTTGCTCTTGGGGCATTTTGTCCTCTTTTAGCTGCAGCTCTTCCAAAATGTCACTCTCAGTTGCTCTGAGTTCCTCCTGTCTGCGAACGCCTTTATATGACTCCAGTGATCCAATTAACATCCACCCTGAATGGGCGGGGTAACACCTCCATGGAAATTATCACTCACAGTTGATTGAGTCCCATCTCCATGGAAACACTCAATCAAAGGACATAATACGCCTAAACTGGCACATTACTTTTTAATAGTGGTTCACAACTGTTTTTATCCCTCCACCCACATAACATGCCCTATCTACTCCCATTAATGACATCTTTTTCTACTTCTGATTATTCTCCAGAGGGATTGAGAGAAGTGAGAAAGAGCGATGCCTCCCCTCTCCCATCACCACCGCCAAGGAGAGGCCTGATTTACTATTCAGAGGACTGGGGAGGCAGAGAAACTCCATTGCTCCTCAGGTAGGACTGGTGCTGAGAGGCAGGAGATTTCCTCAGTGGTTTTTCCTGGTTGCCTTCTCAACTGCCTAACTGGATTAAAAAATGCACTTCTTTAGCTCACATCCCCCCAGATATTGCACCAAGTAACAGCATGCCCTCCATGAGAGTACGGCTAAAGATGAAGAATGCATATTTCACTTTCTGGTATGTAAAACCTAGAATTTAAGATTTGGAGATGTTTGGCATAAGGCACCGTGGAGTCTGGCCCATTGGGAATCTCAAAGGAGGAGGCAGACTCCCTGGAGGAAGGAAAACCTGCCCCAGCTCTCCTGATCCTATCTTCCCTTTCTCATATAGATGGCACAGGACTGTCCTGGGAAAGGGACCAAACTGCATGGATGGGATTGGGGAATCCTTTAATAAAATAATTACACAAGCACCTCGCTGTGTCTGAGATCTGTTCTTGAACATGATGATCTCCCAAAGTTCTGCAAGACAAAGTCTCTGTCTCGAGTGACCACACATCAAAGCCCAAAGACCCTATAGTTTCTGGGACTTTTATGTGTGGGGGAGGGGTCACGTATGTAGTTCCAAAAAGTTTCCTCCCCTTTGCTTCACTACCCCCTCTCAACCTTGATAATTACTTTCTTACACATTAGATTGTAAGTTGCTCAAAGGTAAGATCTAGACTGTCATTGCTTGCTTTGCATATGGTAAAAACTCTATTAGTATTGCGTTTAAACATGTTTCTGGGTTAATGTTGCTACCATAGGATGGTGATCTCATATGCCAGCCAAAGGCAGGATGCATCATTCTGTGTCCAGGAAAGGAGAACAGGACACTCAATGTAATACTATAGAGTCCTTAGCAACTGCTCCAAAGGGGCAAGTTCTGCTCAAGAGTGCCTTTGCCACTGCCCTGGGAGAGGACTAGTCTGGGTAGTCTGGGGGGTCAGTCTAAATTGTGGTTCATAATTCAAGCTACCACAACTATACACTGTGATTTCTCACAAATACTCCTAATTTTTCATAAAGCTATTCTTTGAGGAAACCTAGCATCACATCCACATTTTAAAAAATCAGGGCCTCAGGGAAGAAGCACTGCGTGTTTGTACCACACACTTTTTGTGGAGTGTTTTTATTTTTTTCTGTAAAGCAAAATTGAATTTGCTTTGAACTTTATTTAGTCTTTCATAGACTGATAATAAACCTCTAAATCCTGCATAGCTAAAGCATGATGTTTCTTTTTTAAATTCAGTTTTATTGATATATATTCACACACAGTCATCCATGGTGTACAATCAACTGTTCACAGTACCATCATATAGTTGTGAATTCATCACCTCAATCTATTTTTGAACATTTTCCTTAACACCAGAAAGAATCAGAGTAAGAATAAAAAATAAAAACAAAAAAGAACACCCAAATCATCCCCCCGCCACACTATTTTTTCATTTAGTTTTTGTCTCCATTTTTCTACTCAGCCATCCATGCATTGGATAAAGGGAGTGCAATCTACAAGGTTTTCACAATCACACTGTCACCCCTTGTAAGCTACATTGTTATACAATCATCTTCAAGAGTCAAGGCTACTGGGTTGGAGTTTGGTAGTTTCGGGTATTTACTTCTAGCTATTCCAGTATATTAAAACTTAAAAAAGTGTTCTCTATATAGTGTGTAAGAATGCCCACCAGAGTGACCCCTCGACTCCATTTGAAATCTCTCAGCCACTGCAACTATTTCGTCTCATTTTGCATCCGCCTTTTGGTCAAGAAGATGTTCTCAATCCCACGATGCCGGGTCCAGATTCATCCCTGGGAGTCATATTCTGCTTTGCCAGGGAGATTTACACCCCTGGGAGTCAGGTCTTTGTGGAATGTTTTTAATGTGGTTTTCTTTTATACTCCCACTAGTGGGAATCACTGGTGGGTTCTCCTTAAGAGAGGGATTACGTTTTATTCTCTCTATATCCCCTGTACCTCTTGTAGGCTCCACCATCCAATAGACAGACTCAAAAGCCTAAGTCTGACAAGGTTTTGAGGGACTGCTTTGTGTGAACTCTGTTATTTAGTGTTTTACATGATATAATTCCTTTAAGTATCAGACATACAGTTTTTTAAACATTCACACAGTGTGGTAAATGGTCCTGTTTAGCTTCCTAAACTATCCATCTCCCAGCTATTTTGAGCTTTCATCAATAGTAAGTTCCCCACTCCAGCCACTCTGGGTTGTGAAATGACAGAGAAGTAGCTGGACTTGAACTCTCACATTCACAAGTAGGGAGTTTTGGGCTCCAGGCCTCCATCATTAAAAGACTAAATATGTTAATTTGCAGGAATGCTTTTCTTCCTCCATTACTATAGTGCTCTACAGCCACCCTAGAACACTCAGCTTTGCAATCCACATAAATAAAGGCCTTGGAGTTCAGTCACTGCCAAGAAGAATAAGCACACACACACACAGACACACTCCGCTTCCGAGTGTCAAATGTGTATCGTTGATGTCAATGTTAATCAGGTGCCAGCTGCTCCGTGTGAGCTTCCTGAACCAAAAATAAAAACAATGGGAGTACCAGTGGTAGCAGTATCAATATTAATAATTACAATACAATTACAAAATTAATATAGTTAATTAATACAGTTTTGCTCAGAGTTAGGTTCTGATGCCACATGGGTTCTTCTTTATGGGTGTACTCCCAAACTCAGGGACTCTGATTTTCCAAGACTATTCAGTTTTGCTCAGATGTTTAGGACAGCAGACAGGAGTCATGTTGTTTTTGGATCCCTGTGGTAGAAATTATGACTTCAGAATCGCTAACTGTGGGTGTGTCAGTAAGTAGCTAATACCTGGGCCCAGCACTTTGCCCACAGAGAGCGCTCGATACTAATTATTAACAAATGACACGGAGTCTAAGGACTTTGCTGATGTTAATTGATAGAATGTTCAGATATTGATATGATGCCTTGGAAAAGAATTGTTTTTCTTTTAATGATTCTCCTTTAATGAACTAAGAGAAGAATAAACTAGCATACTAATAGGGGAAGCAATCTGCTTACTGGGAGTCACTGAAGATCTGGTAATAGAAACTGAGTTTGCTTCCCAATCCAGTCCCTCTACCAAGATTGCAATATCTGATTCTGAAACCAGTGATGAACAGGAATAAAGGCAGAAGGCAATCTATACAACCTTCCATTTGAATAAGCAGTAACGGGGCATTTGTCATGTCAGCAGCCATTTTTATACATTTTGGTAAATTCAGCCGACACTGATGTATGTCCCCACAGAGTAATGGGGCATTAGGGGTACAGAGGATCTTAAACATAATCGTCCTATTTCCCACACAAACCTATAACACCACAAACATGCATCTATATTCAATGAGAACCTCTTTCAAAATGAGTTTTCTTGAATATAATCAAGGAGGTGCAGCTGATGCCCTTGGAGGTAGATATTTGAATTTTGGGCAGAAAGTTTGTCTAATACTGAGTCCCCCTCACACTTCTTAGAAATATGGTATTGGTTCAGGTTTTGCTGTCTGCAGCACTTGACAAAGAATTGCTCACCCTCTCAAGGCACCTACAACCTCATCAAGAATCTTGTGCAATCTAAATGAAGCCAGTTTCTTTGATCATAACTTACATGTCTTGGTTTCAAATCCTCTCACCCAGAAGGACCATATTTTTCTGGATATTCTCCTGAATTTTATTATCCTCCAAATAAGGTGCCAGAAGCAAACTCAGACTGAATGCAGGACAAAAGGGAAACCCTACCCATAGCTCTTTTGACAGCCAGTTGTTTCCAACTCTTGGCCCTTAAAGAGCTTGCAGTCAACAGAGACCCCGTCTCTCCCAGTCTTGTTTTTCCATAGCCCCTTAATAAAAGGCTGATACTAGTTCCTTGAATGTCTTTCCCCTTGATGTAAACTGTTGTTGCAGTATTGTTGTTAATGTGTTCACAATTTTATGGCTTGGACATATGGTGTGCTAGTTTGAAGCTGTTATGTACCCCAGAAAAGGCCATGTTCTTTTAATTCATTCCTGTGGGTGCAGACCTATTGTGGATGGGACCTTTTGGTTAGGTTATTTCAGTTGAGGAGCACTCCAGAGTGGGTCTCAATCTTCATACTGGAGTCCTTTATAAGAGGATAAAGGACACACAGAAAAAGCCCAGAGAGCACAGAGAAGCCCCAAAGAAGCTAAGAGAGGACCCATGGAAGCTCAGAAAGGAGGCCAGTGGAACCAGAAGCTGAAAGTAATGAAACCCAGGAGTGAAGGATCAGCAGAAGCTGGCCATATACATTCCCACGTGACAGAGGTGTCCCAGATGCCACAGACTGTTTTCAGAGTCCAGGTATCGTCCTGTTGATGCCTTGAGTGAGAACATTTTCAGGGCCTAAGAACTGTAAATTGGAAGTTAATAAATCTCTATTGTAAAAACCAACCCATTTCTGGTATATTGCATTCTAGCAGCTTTAGCAAACCAAAACAAATGGGTTGCAAAAAATCAACTTCCATATGGAAAGCAGAATAGAGTGACATGCTCTATGGATCTTGTATGGATCTTTGATGAGACTGTGAGCTGAGACTCTTGTTGAATGAAAATATATTCTCTTTTCAATAATATCATTGACATAATAATTATGGCTACATTTCTTGAACTCTATGAGCCAGCCACTCTACCAAGTGATTTACATATTTATGTGTTTGCAACCTCACTGATTTACATATATACATGCAATGTATATGTGTGTATGTGTGTGTGTGTGTGTGTGTGTGTATACACACACACACACCGACACACACAATCTCATTTAATTCTCACTAAAACCAAAAATGTTTGGTCCAATTATCCCCATTGTAAATGGAAGGAAATTGAGTCTCAGAATAAATGATTTCTGCAATATCAAATTATTAGTAAAGGATAGATCTAAAATTCAGACCCAATACTGTTTGCTTGAAGAACTTTTGGAATCCTAACACTATACAACCTAGATATGAACTGCAATGAACTAATTCAAATGAAGTTACTAGTTAGATTTAAGCATAGGAATATGCCTAGATAGAGAACCTCACACAGTCTTTTATAGGGACTAAGGGAACAGATTGATGTGGTAGAAAGAACAGATACAGAGAGCAGGTCCAGATGAACCTGGGTTCATCACTTACTAGATCTGGGATCTTGGTCAAGTGATGTGCTTGGTGATTTGTCTTTGCCCTCTAGACCCACTCTCTGCCCGTCTCACCCGGCTCCGTGCTCCTGGAGGCTGAGCGTTACGGACTGGGTCACAAGGCTCCCTGACCCCGTGACTTCCGGTTGGCTGGACCAGTGGACAGATGGTCAGTCCACCAGAGGGGTAGGGAGAGTGAGGTCAGTTTTCTTCCTGCGCTGGCTCTCTCCCTGCATAGTCACTGTAGGTGGCTGCCAAAAGCTACAAGTACTGTCTGACAACCCTCTCAGCACAGCTACTCCCACCGGGTTGTGTAACCACACATGCTCCTTTGACACTTGAGGTGTAGATGTGGAAACAGCTCCTTGCTCTTTCTTACCCCAGCATACTCTACCATGTTTTCTTGAGTTCCTCAAATCTTGTCAACTCCTTTGGGGTTAAAGCCTTCATTACACTTTCTTTAATTTCCCAGTTTGAGTGTTCTTTCTGTTTCTTGCCTGGAGCTGGATTGATAAAAACCAAGTAGTTGCTATAAGGCTCAGTTTTTGCAATTATGCCACTGACATCACTATGCCCCCGTCAGGTTAAATGACAAAACCATTGAAGCACCCAGTGAACAGCAGCCAGTGTAAGGAGCTTAGTGTTCCCCACTGGAATATGGACTGTAAATGCTGGCCCACAGACTGAAGTGAGCTTGGGCAAGTGTTTTGAAGGCTAACACTTTAAGAAAAAATCAGGAAATCCGGATTCCAACTTCTCTTGCAACATTGGAAGCTCAGGCAGCATTGGGTCTGCATGTCCCCATGACAGCCATCAGCTAGAGCTGAATCGAGGTTGTCCCTTTTACACAGGACAAGGGCTTTGTAGTTTGCCACAGTCTCCACCAGTCCCTATTACCACCTCTAGCTTTACACAGTTGCGTTACCTGACTGGCCCCATAAGCAACGTAAGATTTGGACTCCTGATCTAAGTTCTGACCTTCTGGAGGGCAGGTTCCATAACTTACTCTTCTCTGTGCATGACTAACTCAGTAATACATTTTACTTGAATAAACAACTTTGCTTTCACTCCTTTGTCCCCAGACATTCACGCTGCTGCCACCTCCCACTCCTACTCCAGCCATCTGCTGTTCTAACAACCGCAGCGTCCATTTGTCTGGGAGATAGAGGCTGGAGAAAGAGAATGCGGGGAATAGAGAGAGGGGAGATGGGTCAGGGGAAGATGAGGCTGAGAATGTAGGCTACAGGTAAAACTGAGCAGGTATGGGAATACCATCTGGGCATTGGGGAAATAATTCAGGGCTTTTTTTCCAATTTTATACGACATCTCCCTAATTGGCTTAATGAGATGTGCCCCGATTCCCTCACTCTGTTGCTAAATATTCAGATCTGAATGCTCTCCAGGTTTGAGTAGTTAACTCTCTTCGACCTGTAAGCAGAGTCCTTCTGCTCTGCTACCCAGAGTTAATTACCCTTCCCACATCCTCAGACAGCACCAAGCTTGGTTAGTGCTGCTGACAGTTCTGGCAGCTTCTGTGGGCCCAGCTCACGATTCTGTTAGCTAATGGGGAGGTAATGACCCGACAGCTGCAGATCACTCTCACCCTTCTGCCCTGCTCTTAAAAAAAAACACAAACAAGCAACAAAAAAAGCCAGGCCTGCCATTCTATTATTCCCTTTTTAATAAGGGATTGGAAATGTCAGCCTTGGTGATTATGCCAGCAGGTGCCCGGACTTCAAAGTGGGCACCTGTCACTGCAAAGATAATTGACTTTATTCACCCGATTGTCTCCCTGTTGTAATCAAGCCATTTCATTCAAATGGATTTTTCAAACTGTTCTTTCCAGTAGGTAGGGGACGGTGGGGGAGGCAGCGGGTGCTGGTGGATCGCTATTACCCTGGAAGGGGAGGGAGAAGCGGAGCCGCTTGGAGAAACAGGCAGTGAGCAAGGAGCTGTCGGCTCTTCTGAGAGCGGTGGCTGGCCCAGGGGAGAGTTTGTTGGTGGAATAAGCAAAAGTAATTAGGTAGAGGTGGGGAAAAGTCTTCCATTCTCCGGATTCAAGCATTCTGCACGTTTATTTAGTTTGCCTTCTGGCTGCAAACAAACACTCCCCAGTCCCTACATTTTTTTTTTTTTTTTTTTTTCCTGCAGCAAGCGCCCTGATGGAACATAGGGGAGGGTAGAACTCTGTGCCAAAATGTTTCTTTTCCGCCTCTTGGGACCAAGCTTCAGTGTAACCTTCAGGTGATCAGAGCTCTGCACAAACATAGTTCAAGGGTCTCTGCTCTCCTAAAAGGAGCTAAATCCTCCATCAACAGACATCTCGCCAGATTTGACAGATCTGGCCTTCTGTTGCAAGGAAGGGTGAGGATTTGAATCAAAGGCATCCCCAGCAGTAATGGACTTCTGTGGCCCTCGAATTCCTCACAGTGCAGACAAAATGTGCTGGATTCTGATGGGCCCTGGGAGAAGGGGATCTGCCGAGTTGCAGCTGTGTGTTTAGCTGCTGTGCCATGAGGACTCTGGAGCTGCCACATGACTGAATTTAAAATTTAAAGTGTAAAGTCAGGACTAGGGTTGTTCAGTCTGGGAGACCAAGTCTTGTCCACAAGTGAGAAGTCTTAGCACGTGAAGACACACCTCATGTGAAGACACACCTCTGTTTGGTTCCTGGATTATAGTATCCACCATCTGACCTTGAGCAGATTGCTTAAGGCTCCAAGCCTCAATGTTCTTAACTATAAAATGGGGCAGTAGTATTGTGAAATGAAACAAAGTATAATAATTAAAACTCCTTATTTCGATGACTCAAAGGCCCGATGTCTTTTCAGGTGCTCAATGAGATGGGAGGTCTCTTCTCTCAAAAGTGGGATAGGGTGGAGCAGACTCCAAATCCTGCAAGCTCCAACTCTGGTTTCATCTTTTCATGAAGTTTTCCATGATCTTGCCAACCAGAAGACACCTCTCTTCTGGCACTTACTACATTCTGCTTTCTATAATCATCATTGGCATAATTAGTGTCACATTCCCAGAGTGCCTATGATCCCTGAGGAGACTGTCCTTGTATATGAAATACCCAGTATTGTCTTTCTACATAGTAAAAATTAAAAAAGTGTATTTGTACATGCATTTGCATCTGTATATATGAATATACATATATGCATATATGAATGCATGCCTTTGTATAGAAGAATGAATTAAAAATCACCTTTCATTATTTATTAATGTCAATATGTCCCTTTGAATAAAATATGAGTATCAATAAGTGAAAATATTGCTAAGCCTAGACATTTTGTAGTTAAACATGCTTGGGGAGTCAATTATATCATGATTTGCTATCAGGAAGACTGACCTTTAGCAAAGAAAAATGTTTGATAAAATAATAATTGGTGCTGACCAAGCCATAGACCAGCGGGACTTTAATTGAATCATTAATTTTTCGTTATTGAGGCATTAGACCTTGTTGGGTGAAATGCCTTGACCCAAAGGAGAATCTTTATTATAGGAGGGAGGGGGAAACAGCATAAAGAAAAGTTAATGTTAGGACTTAAGTTGGTCACCTTATACAAGCCAGCCAGACGATGTGCAGAGAGGGGAAAGACAAAGCAAGGAGAGGAACCACTGGGATGACTTTCACTCATTTAACTCCAGAAGTGATGACATCAAAGAACACAAAAGGGACCTCACCAGTCCCAGTCAAAGGTCACAAGTCAAAAGTCTCCATCCCAGCTGCACTGCACGTGCCTTTCCTGGATGCTGTGGCAATGTCACCCTCACCTTATCATCACAGAGCTATAATAAAGAAAGCCTCCTGCAAATGAAATAAGCAGCAAACGGGTGGAACCCCATGTGGTCTAATGAATGACATCTTGTGGGAAGGTCTTGGGAGGAGTTTGAGAAATGTTTATAAAACTGGAGAAGAATGATGTTGTGCAGGGGATGAAAATGGCACATTAGTCTGAATCTTTTGAAATTGCTCTGTGCTGGCCAAAAAAAAAGAGTAGTCAAATATTGGTAGTTTCACAGGGTTTGACTTAATATGTATAAGCATAACTTGAGCCTCAACTCCAAAGAGCTTCTGGGTGCTGGGTTCTGGATTAAACAAGTTATTACAGGTGAAGTCTTATAATCCTGTCAAATAGCACGTTTTAGAAGTTTTACCTATTGTTAATATTAGTGTTATTACAGATTTCCTATTTTTCTTATTGACTGTGGTCAAGGTATTAGCAACAGTAAATCATGTATTTGCATACTCATGTTGTCTCTCATCAGTATCACTGTTTGAAAGAGACCCCAGAGGCCAAGGGCCCTGAGAAATGGCAGATACTCACTGGGGCTGGCTTCCCAGGTGTGTGATAAGTACAGTCTTTCAGGGCTCTGTGCCCAGAAGGGTTTAATGCTTGGTGGTAATCACCTCAGAATCCTTAATAATTTTATCATGAATTTGTGTTCTGTAAGTGAAGTCCCATGGGACAATGGAGCACATGCTAGGTGCTGGAAGCCTGGGCTCACACATCATATTGGGGAAGTCAAGGACACAGTAGCTGTCTCCCAGCCCTTGCCCATCACCCTCCTTTTCCCTTCTTGCTAGTTTGTGTGCAGGTGTTTGTTATGCTTCCACTCTTGTCTGTTTGCATTCAGGTGTTTGGTATGTTTCTACTTGTGCTTTTTGCATGCAGGTGTTTGGTATATTTACATTTTGCAAGAGACCACAGGCAGCTGGGTAGCTGTTAAATCTTAATCAGTCCCAGCCACTTGCCAGGGTGCAAAGGTTGCTCACTGGCAGAGCTCCCTCTCCCCGGAGTGTATAAAAGCACAGATTTGGTCAGTGCAGGGTCCCTCATCTCCAGCACGAAGAGAGGCAAACAGAGCTGCCATTTACCAGCCCTGACCTGAGCAGTTGGCCTCCCCAGGGACTGGCCAAGGTGGAATCTTTCCCCTGCTTTTTGTGATCCTTTGTGCTGTGCAAGCAATAAAGTGGCCATTTGCTGGAGTCTCTGTTGTGCCTGAGACTGTGTTCCCATAGCACACTGTGTAGCAATTTGCGCCTCACTTGGTCACACTTTATTGCAAGGCCTGAAATTATGATGCAATATTAAAGTGCTCCTTTGACATCTCTGAGCCTCACAGGGCCCCAAAGGCCCAACCATGAGTTCTGCTCTCGCTAGACATGCCCCCTCCCTGCATCCATCAGGAAAATACATCCTCCCTACCCAGCCACTTCCCCTATCAATTGGATCAGCTGCACTCTACCTGGTCCTTTACCTATGGGCTTCAGTTCCCTGCCAGAAGTTGGAATAATTCAAACAAGCCAACCACACCTCTACTCCAGGAGCCAGGGAGCACCTCACCCTCTGGTTACTACAAAGCCTACCTCCCACAGCCCCTGTTTATTCACTCTGAATGCAACCCCCTGTGGCCCTGTGTGGCATGCAGTGTCCTCCTCCCCGGGCTGTGAGTCTATGTGACCAATGAACTGTTGTCAATCTGCCCAATGCTAGGTGTAGTGTGTTTGGCCACCTTGTAGTATTTAGGGCAGGGGATCCCTCCATCACTAATAGGGTGAATCAGAAGTTATCTAACACTCCCATTCTGCTGCCTCTGAAGTACCCTAATCAATGACTGCAGCTGCCATGGGCACAGATATGGGGTGTCTGCATCACCCTTAAGTGTCCCTGTGCATTTTCATTTTGCACTGGGTCCTACAAGTTATTTAGCCAGGCCTGATGCTCAGTCTCTGGACACCATGTGAAGGTAAAGAGCAATTCCTATCCATGGGGTTACAGTCACTCCAGATGCTGGACTCATGGGGAGGGAAGAGCAAAGCATGGAACTAATGGTCTACCTTTGTTTTGCCTTTGACATACTCATTATGTTTCAGATAATGAATAACAACTCATCTTTCCAGGGACTGGATAGTGTTCCATATAAGAGGAAGAACCTGGAAACCACTACTTGAGAAATGGCTGAACATTTAGATTGGGATTATGATGTCCTTGCGATCCTCTACTCTGCTTTGTACCTTGTTTATAACTCCATTAACTCAGGTGGCAGTGAGTTTCCAGAGGTAGACTTTCTCGTGTTTTGTTTGACATTGAATATCAACCATTATAACACAATACGGTGCTGTGTATTAGATTACAACATTCTTTAAATATGCCTCTTTTTCCTGTAAACCTTCCACCAACCAATGTGACAGGGAAGAGTGATTTTTTTTTATTTTTCTTCATAAAATCGAGGATTCCCATATACCACCCTATTACATTGGTTTGGAAAGGAAGAGTAATCTTAATTGTGCTTGTTTCCAGTGTACACACACACACACACACACACACACACACATATGCTATAGCATACAGAGTGTAATATCATCGTTTTATTTATTCTTTAGTGTGGTTAGGTAACCTTTGAAGTACCCTAATCAGGAATACATTCTCCAGGAGTAGTTAATATTTTAATAAATTTAATCAGAAGCCTACATTCTACGAGCAGCTACTACAAGCCTTCTGCTATCTTCAGAACATCTGCTGATTAGCATAAAAATGTTAGAAATGATTTTTTATTGGTGAAATAAGTGGTATGCAGTTATGTAGACTGCCTAGAAATAACTACACAGAAACAACTTCCCTTCCTTTTACTGGTTACAAGAGTCTTGGTAGTCTGTCAGCTTATGCCAGTTGGAGTGATGTGTTAGGACAGGACTCCATCAAATCCTGTGCCCATTTCCACCCAGGACAGCATTTCTTGTTCTTTTTAGAGCACACTAGTAGATGCATTTTACATTATTACCTAGATCACATGCACAAACACACATAGACAAGTTGAAAGGAAAAGTTTCCAGAAAAAGCCCTTATTACCACCTCCCTTTCATGTAATGCATTTTATTTTCTATTCCATTCAATTCTACTCTATTCCATTTTGTTAATTCACAGCCCACTAAAATTCATTTCAGAACATGCTAGTGGGATGCAAACTGCAGTTTGAAAGACCCTAGACCGGGGAGTTAGCAAATCCTGCTGCTAAAATATTGTTGCACGTGCTGTGAGTGAGCCTTCGGTGTCTGCATTGAACCACGGGACATGTCAGATACAGGCTTCTGGGCCAGCAAGCTAATGAATGGAGGTGGGGGACAGGGGCAGAATTTGGTCTCGGACTTGTTCCCATTGTAACATACATCCACGTAGTGAAGATTTGGGAGAGGAGATCTATGGCCCTCACCTACGCTCAACCACTGGGCATTACCAATAACTTCCCCAAAGAATCTAATCATTGTGGATAAGACATTGGTTTAGTCAATTTGCAAGTAATATTGTTGTTTTTAATGAAACATTGTCAGTATCAGGTTTACAGGAGGCCCTCTACCTGGAACCTATGAATGTGACCTTATTTGGAAAAAGTTTCTTTGCAGATGCAATTAAATTAAAGATTTGGAGATGAGATCACCCTGGATGATCCAGATGGGCCCTGAATTGAATGACAGGTGACTTTATAAGAGAAAGAGGGTTTTGAGACAGAAGAGGAGAGGAGAAGCTGTGTTGGGAAGAAGGCAGAAATGGGATCTACACAGACACCAGCCAAAGACTGCCTAGAACCAGCAGGAGCTGGAAGAGGCGAAGAACGGACAGTCCCCTCATGCCTTCCGAGAGGGCACAGCCCTGCTGACACTTTGATTTCAGACCCTTGGCCTCCAGCACTGAGAGAATAAATTTCTGTTGTTTTAAGCCACACAGTTTCTGGCAGAACTGAAAATAGGCATTAAATGGACAAAGACCAGAGCACTCCATTTGGTAATCTTGCCAGTCCCTTGGTTCCAAGCAGCCCAGACTCAAACTGAACAAAGGACCAAAGTTCAGTTACGTCTTTTTTTCCAGCTTATGTAGAATTGGCCTTCAGGAAAGCACCTCACATTGTTTAATTCAAGGTACTTTGAAACTCATCCATTTTAGCATTGGTGTAATGAATGGCTCAGCATTCATTATAGCAACAGGATGCACACTAAATTAGAAGCTTGTTTCAGACACCTTGTTGGGCTCACTTACTATGGACACAGACAGGGATGACGAACTTTTGTGAGAAAGAATAAGCAGATTCACATGACTGGGGCATTGATTCTGAAAGATTTTGTTTTCAAAAGCAAAAGTGACCCTGGTTTTGGCACTGCTGGAAAATTGAAATGTTATCCTTATGTTAGTAAGGAAAAAGAAGCAGACTTTACATTAGGGCTTAGGATTTCAGATATGGCCCTATGATGACACAGGCAATATCCTATTGCAAACAGCATGAAAGGGAGATGAGAAAAGGAAAATAAAACAAAACATTGGGAGCTTCATGTGTACTTGAGAAAACCAGAGTAAACCAGAAAATCAGAGACCCTGAAAAGGATTTTGTTAACCTTTAAAATCAGCTTGTCTCCAACAACACTCTTAGAAAAATAAGTATTAAAAAAAAATTCTTCTGAGGCAATTATTTCACTCCACAAATACACTTGACAGAACAATGTGACACAGGCATGTGTGTCAGGCCAAATGACGCTGGAAAAATGGTTCACTCTATTACATTTGACGGTTTCTATGAAAGAAAAATTTGATCACTTCTACAGAATCATCAAATCAGAAAGGTTGTAAAATATTGCCTGAATCATATATGCAAATTGCCTTTGGTAACACCAATGTGCAATTGTTTCTGGAATCTAATAAAGCAAATGACTTTAGGTCTGCCTAGCAGCATGAAAAATAAAATGATGTTTAGGAAGAACTTAAAGGACATGGAAGTAGTGAGCGTATGATAGTATTATAATCACCCTGTTTAGTCTTCTGTTTATTGGAGAACTCTCGTGTCATTTAACAATGTATCCAATTTTTCCCTTCAAAAATTATTTTAACATGTGAACTTATTATTATGGTTTAAGATGGATCTGAGTTCACATTATTCCACGTTAACAACCCAAGTGGAAAAATAAGCTCCCCCCACTATAAGCACTTATAAACCTCCTGGGGACAGACTCAGACTGGGCCAGCTCGGGTCACGTGATCATCGCTGGCCCATCCATGTGACTGAGGGGGAGGGGTTCTTTGACCAGCAGGCCCCCCCTCCTCGGTGGTTGGAGTGAGGGTTGGTGCTGTCTAGAAAAACACTCAGATATGCACATACACACTCAGACGTATACACAGATGCACTTACCCAAATGAAAACACACCGGAAGAAAGTATGGATGTTGGGATTACTGTGGATTTATAAACATGCCTTGCCTCATTTTAGCTGCCCAGCCTTTAATATTTCACTTTTTTATATGCAAATTTGTTTCAGGTTCACAGACACAGGATTGTCACCATAAATAAAAGTCATGGTGATTTAAAGCTTTGGCTGAGTGGTTGGAGGTAGGAAGAGTTCCAGGCAAGCAGAGGCTTGGGGGTGTCCTGTGATGCAATGAAGTCCCACCCTGTAGGCCAGAAATGGGTGACATCAAGGGGTGGCCAGAGCCAGGGAATGAGCGGCTGGACAGGGCTTTCTCACTCCCATCTCGTTCCTTCTCCTCATTTAGGCCATGCTTGGGACACATCTTTTCTCTTTCAACCGTGTCATTCTTGATCCTGGACTGCACTTTTATTCTGACTAATTCATCCATTCAAGCTCAGTTCAGCAGGTTTTAAAACTCTTCCCCTGACAAGGAATCCTTCTTTTATTCAAACACTCCTCCCACCTAGGAGAAACAAAACATTATTCAATTATAAACCATTCTCAAAGCTATCATCTTCCAAGCATTTATCATGTGCACACATTATTTCATTTATTTCAATAAATCCTGGGGTATCACTCCAAATTCCAGACAAGTAAGAGGAGACATGGAAAGGTTATGCAACTTGTGCAAAGTCACAGAGCTTGTAAGTGACTGAGCCAGGATTTGAAAGGAGTTGGATTCTAAACCTACACTCTTGGAAAGGGAAGTCTGAATGCTGCCTAAACCCATCTTCAGGATGTTATCTCCACCAGAGCCATAATTTTCTCATCTGCAAGATCAGAAAATTTATAAATCTTGCCCAGCCTATTTCATGGGTTCTTGGCAAATTCTATGAGATGACCCACAGAAAAGAGTTTTGAACCTAAGAAGTTGTGCATACATACTTGTGATGTTCTTTCATAGATTGAGCCTCCAGGATACTCTCTAGAGGAGGTGGAGATAGGACTAGAAGGGCTCATGGATGGAGAACTTAAGAAGGTTGCACAATGGGTGGAGGAATGTAGGCCAGCTGTGTGTATGAATCTAACCGGTGTGTAAGCCAGTGCTCAGGAGGACTTTGGGCCTCCATTTTGGGTTGGCAAGGGACCCTGGCTGGCTGGTTTGAAACTGTTATGTACCCAGGAAAGACTATGTTCTTTAATGCAATCTTGTGGGGGCAGACTTGTTAGTTATTTGATTAGAGTGGGATGTTTGATTAGGTTGTTTCCATGGAGATGTGACCCACTCAACTGTGGGTGAGACCTTTGATTAGATTGTTTCCATGGAGGTGTGACCCTGCCCATTCAGGGTGGGTCTTGATTAGTTCACTGGAGTCCTTAGAGAACTGAGAGCCCAAACAGATCCAGATGCTTGGAGATGTTTGGAGATGCAGACAGAAAGATGTTTGGAGATGCTAAAATAAGAGATGAAGCCCAGACTTTTCCCTGGAGAAGCTAAGAGAGGACCCCAGATGCTTCGAGAGAAATGTCCTGGGAGAACAATCAAGGATGCCCAAGAGCTGAGAGAGAGAAGATAAGAGAGACAGAAGCTCAGAAATATTTTGGAGAAAGCCATTTTGAAACCAGAACCTGGGAGCAAAGGACCAGCAGACATCACTACGTGCCTTCCCAGCTGACAGAGGTGTTCCAGATGCTATCAGTCTTTCTTCAGTGAAGGTATCCTCTTGTTGATGCCTTAGTTTGGACTCTCTTATGTCCTTAGAATTGTAAATTTGTAACCTAATAAATCCCCTTTATAAAAGCCAATCCATTTCTGATATTTTGCATAGCGGCAGCTCTAGCAAACTAGAACGCTGGAAGAGTCTGGTAAGGGAGGGTGACCAACCACCCTGGTTTGCCCCAGACTGACGGGTTTCCCAGGACACACGACTTTCAGTGTTAAAACTAGGAAAGTCCCTAGCACACCAGCTTGAATTGGTCACCCTAGTTACCTTTGTTAAGGCAAAAATGGCTGGTCATCCCCAAATCAGCAAAAGGTGTCTACCTGAGGAATTATGACTAATGGACTGGACATTTGAAAGCAGAGCGGAAAAATCAGCCCGGGGAGGCACTATGAGCCTCCTGGGGGCCAGGACGACCCTGCAGCCCCATTGTAACAGCATTCATGCTTCACAGCTGCCAGCTCTCCTGTCCTCTTGGAAGAGCCAAGAACAAGGGTGTGTTTCTGGATGTGTTGAAAGATCAGTGAACTTCTTCTTAGAGAACTGTAGCAATTCTCCCCCAGAAATTCACAGCACTCTGGAAGAGAACTCTTTCCCCACCCTGGGTCAAGAGGCATTCATTTACCCATTCCTCGCCTTATCGCCCAGTTTCCTTCAGGGAGGAAAAGAGGCCTTGCTAGCGGTCCGCAGTTGTGAGTGCAGGGATCTGCCTAGTGCACTCATGCCTTAGCAAAACTCTTTCCAAAGGGCTCCTCAGCCCTCCGGACTGGTCAGTCCTTGTGCTCTTCCTACCAGTGCTGATGTGTTCAGACAGGTCTGAAAACTGGAAGGGGACCTAGCTCTGGAAACCTGGGACTCCTGCTCCATCCCCACGACAGAGTGTTATTCCTATGTGGAAAAGTCTACAGTCTCCATCTGGGATGTGCAGAGGCTCAGCATGCAGTCAAACCACCCGGTTCACAGCCTGGCACCACCATTTCCTACCAGCCGTGTCCCCTTAAGCAAGTTGTTTCATCCCTGTTTTCCACTTCCCTCATTAATAAAATGAAGATGGCAATTGCAGTGGCTAATTTAGTTGGCGGCGTGAGGATTAAATAAGTTAACACATGTAAAGTGCTTAGAACAGTTCCTGGAAGCTACTAAGTGCTCAGTAATCTTTAGTGCTGATTTTTTTTTGTGCCCTTCCCCTTGTTGCACTAGGGTGGAATTCTCATTGCGTTCTGTTGAAATGAGGTTTAAAGGTTCCCTTCTTTGGTGTGGTAGAAGGGGTATAGGTTTTGGAACTACATGGTTATCTCAGTATTATATAACTCCTATCTGGCTTAGTTTTCCTGTCTGCTAAACAGGGCTAGGAGTCATCTAAGGAGGGTTCAATGAGATAATGCCTGGTCACCCTGTTCTTTGGGCCCCAGAGAGCTTTCATTCATCTGTATTACAGCATTGATCACCCTGGCTGATTTTATGTTTGTTACTAGACTATGAGCCAATTTTGGGCTGTGTCTTTCTTGTCCCATTTCAAAGTTTTATCTGAGGGTCGGACACAAAGAGAGAAGCAACACATGGCCATTGGAGAGACAGCATCTAGCACAAATAGGCTCCTCGTAGGTGATCAATTAATTATGGTTTCCTTCCTAATGCTACAGAGCCAGTTATTAGCATAGGGGGCTGAATCTTGACATTTTGTTTCTTAAACCGATTAGTAAATTTGCCTTACAAGGAAGATCATTGAGAAAATGCTTATAAAATGCCTTTAGTTTACTAGAAAAAGTGGCCCTCAAGTAGATGTTGCATGACACAGTTGAGCTGCCTTTCCATTTCCCAAATTAGGCTTACCAGAGAGTACCTGTTGCATTTCTTCTTCAGTATTCAGTCCCTACACATTTTAGACAAGGTAAAAACTTTCAGGACACATTGATCAATATTTCTCAGGAAGAATCCTATCTCCTTTGTAATTAAATTGTTATTCTCATGCTAATTTGTGTGCACTCATATAATATCCCTTTCCTCCAATTAAAAACATCACTCATTGATAATTCTTGAACTTCAAGGCCAAGATAGTGACGTGAAAAGGGACAGAGCATAGAAGCAATCAAATTGGACATTCCCCCTGAGATGGGATCTTTTTCTTCCTTGATATCTCAGCAAGTGGTCACTTTTGTGGTAACAGCTGCTATGCTTGGGAAGTTTATCATGAGAATTATTTGATGGATGACATGTTTATATTGACAACTGTCACGGATGCAGCTTGGAAACATTTTTAAAGCTAGAAAGGAAGCATGAACACTATATTTTTTAATCATAATTCTGTGGTCCGAAGCTATTCATCTCAGATAAAACTGGCTTTTTTACAGCAACTTCGTATGGAATGATGTATATTTCATTGATGTTGCTGAATTAGAAGAAAGTGAGTCAACTAGAATATGGTCCTGTTTCTGCAACATAAATCAAGCCCTCAGATCTTATACAATTTTAGAAATTCAAACCTCCAATCCCAAAATAATGAAACAAATGAATCACATTCCAAACTTGTGATGGAACGTGTAAAGAAGTGGAAACATTTTCCAAAAGAATTTTGAAATGGCAAAACATGCCAGGACTTTGATTTAAATCCTCAATGTTCCTAAAGCTGGGGGAGTGATTCTTATCATCCTCCCCCTCACTGCAGTTTATTTTTCCATCTTGACCCTCTCAAATATCCTGTTGCCCACTTAATGAAGAGAGATTTCCTAATCTTTGTTTCATTAATGTTGGCCTCTCAAGTCTGATTTAGCCAGAGTGGCTGTGATAATATGCAGAATTTAATAGGGAAGGGAAATAGCTAATTATGCACATTATCAAAGAAAGCCAGGAAGCACCTGGAGAAAAGATACATCTGTAATCTCAGAGTTACACAGCACAGCACAGAGGGTCGGGCCTGCGAGGAAGCACTGGGTGGTGGTGTAAAGGTCTTATTCCAGCTAGAAAATCTGTGGACAGAGCCCCAATTTTTACCTGCCTTGTCCCATACTGGTCTCCTAGGCAGACTGTTATATGACATCACTTTTTCTCTGCACTGTGCTCTTGCTTCCTCTCCACCCTTTTATTACATTTTTTCTCCTATCTTCGATTCCCACTCAAGTGCAAATCCACTCACTGGACATCAGGCAGTCCTGGAGATCTATGCCAATGACCACATTTCAGTGTCCACAGTTTTAAAAGCTGTTATAATTTTCAACATGTTTTTGGAAACCAGAATATCAGTCAACATGCCAACCTGAAATGCAGTCATTCCATACCAAATGTGAGTGCTTGCTAACAGGAGGAGGGGAAGGACCTCAGAAACAACCAAAACAGCTCGGGTAAACCTACTGCAGGAGATTGGGAGTGGATAAAGGGCTTGCCCTCTCATTTTGGCAGATTCTACTCATATACATCTCTATCTGTTCCCAGCCACTTCACACTCCTCCACAGAAGTTGTGGTTGCTAAAGCCATGGGAACATGCAAGCAGTTGGGTCTATTAAACAATGTAGAGCATCTTCAGTAGAACAAATTCTCCTGAAAGATCCAGTTGCACTTGATTTCCTTTTATCACAGTCTCATGAAATGCACAGCTGTCATCTATTTCAGGGCTATGATATTTTAAATTTACTCCTTTATTTCTAAGTTCACCAGGTGGTGGAACCAAGGTGGGAAGACAAAACAATGAGGTGGCGACCCTATCCCAAGGCCAAGGTTGTTGGTGGCTTCCTTAAACTTGTATTTTTCTGATAGCTGCTTATGGGATATCATGCCCATTACCCATGGTTGAAACTAAACTTAGTTCCTCAAGCCTAAGGATCAAAAGGCTTTTGTTGATACACAGTAGATGAGATAGGAAATGGGTGATAAGAAAGCACAGAGGACATTGCCCAGTCCATTTAGACTGAACCTCTCCATCTGTAAAACCCACTTGTAGGGTCATATGAAAGAGTGAGGCCTGGATGGTTCAGACCTGGAGTCAAATTTTAGCTTCATCACTTACCAGCTGGGTGACTGACAGTTCACTTAACCCCTTGCACCTTATATTCCTCATTTGTAAAACAGGGATAGAAATAGGTTAAATTAGAGTGCCTGATGCATAAAAAATGCTGAATAAATGCCAGCTATTGATATTATACATGTAAAATGGGAATAATAATACCCTAGATGACTACAGTTTGAGGTCAATAATGCTGTTTGATATAACAATCCACCCTAAAATATCAGCGGCTTGACACAATAAAAGTTTATATCTCATGCCACAGTACAATGCAAGTTGTGGGGGAGGGACTGTGCTCCATGCAGTCACTCAAGGTTCCAGGCTCCTTCCATCGTATGCCTCTATCATCTTCTAGAACTGTACTGTCTTCTAAATTCAGCTGATATAGATGATTGGGAAAAGAGAGAGAACATGCAGAAGGCACACCAGACTCAACCAACCTAGCTCAGAGAAGCTGCATTACTTCCATGGATGTTATATTGCTGAGAACCCATCACATGGCCACACCTAGATGCAAGGGGGTTGGGAGAGGTTGTCTAGCTGCATGTTCTGGGAGATGATGCTGGAAGACTCGCACAGGCTCGGCCACACACACTGTTGTAGGACTGTGGTGAGAATTAAGTTAGATGTCTTATGCTAAACAGTCAGCTGAGATCACCATCACCATGGCAAGCTCCATAAATGCAGCTATAGTTACTATTAACCTCAGATCACTGGGACAATGTACTGAGATTCCTACAGCACACCTGGCAGGAAGAACAAAGTCTAAAGTTACCTTGCTAGCTGGTCTTGCTCCTGAAGCCTTCATCTAGGGATAGGGGACTCAGCAAAACAGTGCCAAGGCCACCCCAGAAGTGCCCGACTATTAGAGCAAAGCAAAACCAAACCAAAGGAAAACATCGTTCTGATATATTTGTTTTGAGGTCCAAGGGATTTCCAAATATTCCCAGAGTTTTTTTCACTTTTGATTTTTTTGTATTTTGAAAACATTTTATCCTGGCTCCTGTGCTTTGTAGCTGTGAGACCGCGGGCAAGCTATTTAAATTACGTAAATCTCTGCTTTCCCATCTGCAAAATGAGGGTGGAAGCTGTTCTACCTGGATGGTTGTGGTGAGGATTGAATGAGATGAAGAATGGAAAGCACCTGTGGGTGTGGAGTTAGCCATCCTTGAGGACCTTCCTCCTCCTTTTCTTACTCTTATTATCATTGCTGAATCAACTATAATGATAGGTAGTTGTCTCCCTGATTTTCTCTTCAGCCCAGAGCAGCTATCTGAGGTGGTTGGAACAAGTGTGGACTTTGGAATCAGAGAAGGCTGGGCTTAACCCTGGCTCAGGCCCTCGCTGACCGAGTGTGGGTTTTTGGGCATTGCACTGACTTCTCTATGTGTTTCCTCATCTGTGAAATGAGGTGATGATTGCTAACAGTAAAGCATTGTGAAGATTTATGGTAAATCATTTATTGCTGTGCTTGGCATAAAATGAAAGCTAATTTCCTTGTCCCTCATGTGGATTCTGAGGGACCCTTAGGATTTTGTAAGTTGTAGCACCCTGGGGTCTTGGAAGAATTGAGATGCATTCAAGTAAATATTTTTATTCACTGTTCCAGTTCCATGGTATTTTATTATCTGACTTTATTAATAAGTGTTATAATTAAGTGTGAAAGGCCGAGAGCCTAAAACATACAAAAATTGTTGTAAATTCTTGTTGTCTAAGTGAATGAACAAATGAATGAATGAATGAAAAAATATTTACTCTTATTTAGCTTATTATACTGAGAACACTAATTATGTCATATGGCAGGAAATTGCATGTTAATAATAAAGCCAAGTAATTTCACTTTTTTTCTTCTTTCTTTTAAACCTTTTCATAGAAAATACTTTATTCCCTGCAAAAGGATAATTTTATTTTACATAAGCTTTTAATTCATGGTAACTGGGTCTAAATGAAGTATATCCTCAGCCTTATTTATTTTTCATTTACTTGATCTTTCAAATTTTGAGACAGATGTAAAATTTCCAACCTTAATTACAGCCTTTCAAATTCTTGTACCTCTAATAGTTTTTCTTTACACGTTTTGATGCACAGTTGCTTGATGCTTAATGGTTCATTGTTGTTTTGATTTTTGGTGTAAAACACCTTTTATCAATATACAATGCTCTTCTTTTGTTTTTAAATCTGGTTTGCCTGAATTTTATCTTGTCTGATATTGCCTCCCCTGCTTTTTGATTTGTTGACATTTGTTTGGTATGTTTTTTTCCCAACCCCTCTACTTTCAAACTATGTGTCTTTCACATTATGTGTTTCCATAAACAGCTTTGAGCAGGATTTTATTTTAGACAATCTGAGTGACTTTGTTTTTTTAATAAAAGAATTTACCTTCGATCTATTTTGATCATTGATCTGTTTGGTCTTATTACTGCCATCCTTTTCTGTTTTCTCTTTCTCTCTTTTTGAAATTTTGACTTAACTCAATGTCAGGTAATCTCTGTTTTTGTTTTTCTCCCATTTGCGGTTGTCAAGGCTTACATCCTATTTCTTTCTTTTCTACTAGTGGTGACTGTAAATGTTTACAAACAGAAGTCAAGGAACAAGTTTGGGGAATGATGCCTTCTATTTTGGAAGGAGTTAGAGATACTGGCATGTCATTGGCAGAGATTTAATCCACGTTGTTCCCTCTCCTGGGAACACAGACACATTCCCTGTATACTATGTAGAGTACACATCCACCTAACCATCCATCAGCCTCAGCTTAGAGGTTTTTTCCCTCAGGCCCCAGAACCCCTCTGGAGTGCTCCCAAAGTGCTGGCACTTCCACATTTTTTATAACCATCTTTTCCTTGGAGGTAGAGATGACACCTTGATCACTGATCTGTTGTCCCCAGCACTCAGTAAGTGTAGATGCCTAACAGGTGCTTAATTAAAATGTGTGGAATGAATGATGCCTCCTAAGAGATTACCTTAATTCTTCATTCTTGATAACAAGCCAGATTTACCGAGCAATCAGTAAGTACAGACCTCTGAGGAGATTTAGAAAAAAATTCTGAGAATTTTCAGGACATTTTAAAAATGAATGCACAATATGTTTCCTTTAAGTTCAAGAGTAATCCATGCTTATTGTATTAAAATGTAAACAATGTGGAAGTGTAAAAATGGTGAAGTACCAAGGAAGGCTGCCATACCACCTACTCAACTCCAACTCCACTCAGAACAAGAGTAACACAGTGGGCGTGTGTGCATCTCAGACATTTCTCTGTGTGCACATATGTAGACATGAAAATAAATAAGGTTCTCCTTTTTATGATTATACTGAACTAGTTAGAGTTCCTGTTACGCTATTGTCTTGCAACCTGCCTTTCTTACTCAGAGACTTTAGCCAAAGTTCGATAGCCTGGTTCCTTCAAAAAGCATTTTTCTTAAATATCAGAAACACCAAGAAGTGTGTTCTGGCACAAGTTATTTTCAAAGTTAGTTGCCTGAGGAGCTGCTTGAAAAGAGAGATCCCTGAGCTTTTCCACCTGGATATTTAGCTTCTTTGGAGCCAATGTGAGGCCCAGGAATCTGCATTTAAAATCAGTTTTCTGGATAATTCTTGTGGGAAACACTGTCACTAGAGAATGTAGAACCAGGGAAGGGAATTACTGGTGGCCTGAGGGGATAGGACCCCCATGTTAGCAAGATGAATCTAGTGGAGACAGCTGGGGTCTAACTTTTGGGCAATAGTCCCACATTGCAGGGAAGGAACAGTTTCACAGAAGGGATTTTATCCCAGCTCCTCAGAGGTTTATTATATCCTGAGGCATCTCACCTGGAACTGGGTCCACTGTGGGCAGTTGCTGGAGGTAATGTAGAAATCAGTGAGCTCCCTGGCCTGGCTGAGCCCCAGGACAGCACAAAGAGAAAATCTGCTTGCATGTTTTCTCTGCTGCTAGATGCTACCGCCATGCTCAGGGAGCACTCCTAACCTTCTAGAAAGCACATCTGAGGCCAGGAATCATGTTGCTTTTTATTTTATTCTCAACAACCTCTGACATGGGCAAAGTGTATTTACTTGCATTAGCCGTCAAACCCCATCCTTAACTGTCTGGAACACTGAATGGTAGAGAAGGATGGGTTTTGAGGACTCCTTTGAGTAAATAAGCTTCATTCATGTGAGAGCTTTCTCACGTTTCAACAAAGTGTGCACCATTTGTGTTTGCGTGAGAGAGCTTCACTCTCAGTTATTCAACTACAGTGACAAAGATAATTAGTGGCAATGATAATTGAAATCTAGATCCCCTATGGTTTATTTCTCATATTAGGATTTTTGGTTACTCCTAAAAGGTGCCGTGAAGACTGTATGTATGCATGTATATATAGGTGGGATGGAACAGAGGGTGGGGCACTGGGCAAGAGGAAATGGTAAGACAGACAGGGGCTCCAACTGTGCCCAAAGGGTGACTTTTTAAAGATAATCTCCAGCTGCTTTGATATACTGCAGAAGTTCACCTACATCAAAAGACTTTACTTCCTGTGCTGGTTTGAATATATTAAGTCCCCCCAAAACGCCATTATCTTTGATGCAATCTTGTGTGGGCAGATGTATTAGCATTGATTAGATTGCAAGTCTTTGATTGAGTGTTTCATTGCTGATGCAACCCACCCAACCGTAGGTGATAACCCTGATTAGATAATTTCCATGGAGGGGGGGCCTGCCCATTCAGCATGGGTCTTGATTAGTTTACTAGAGCACTATATAAGCTCAGACAGAAAAAGCGAGCTTGCTACAGCCAAGACGGACACTTTGAAGAATGCACAGAAACTGAGAGAGGAGCTGCAGCTTACAGAGACATTTTGGAGAAGGCTTTTGAAAGCATTCTTTTGCTCCTGAGAAGCTAAGAGAGGACAAATGCCCCAAGAGCAACTGAGAGTGACATTTTGAAGAGGAACTGCAGCCTAGAGAGGAACGTCCTGGGAGAAAGCCATTTTGAAACCAGAACTCTGGAGCGATGCCAGCCACGTGCCTTCCCAGCTAACAGAGGTTTTCCAGATGCCATTGGCCATCCTCCAGTGAAGGTACCCGATTGTTGATGCATTACCTTGGACACCTTATGGCCTTAAGGCTACAACTGTGTCACCAAATAAACCCCCTTTATAAAAGCCAATCCATCTCTGATATTTTGGATAACAGCAGCATTGGCAAACCAGAACACTTCCTTAACCTGGTTTCAAAGTCCAGTAATATCTATTTGCTCTCTTTTAAAAATAAGATGAAAATTGATCATTGATTGCAAGTGCTTGAAATGTGGATGTTAGATTCAAGGCTATTGTCTGTTTTCAATATTAGGTTTGAAGCTCCTTGGATATATTGGACATCATTGTGGTGCAGTAATTTTGTGTTCACTTCTACTTTGAATTCCTAGATTTAGCTTCCTTTACCCCTTTTAGGGAACTCTGTTACAGGGAGGACAGCACCATCACACCATAGCCAAGTTAACACAGAAAATTAACCATTGCACAGAGATCGGCTGCCAAGGGCTAAGACGGAGGCTTCATAGACACAAAGACTCCTTTCTCCTTTTTATTCCATCATCTTTAGCTGTGAGTTCATGCCTATGGTTACATCATGGTCCAGGATAGCTGCTCAAGTTCCACCTGCCTCATCACATTTGCATCTATCAGGTTACAGTTGCAGACATTGAATCCATGTCAGCTACCTTAGACCGAAGTGTGTTATTCTGTAACATTAAAGATCTTATGAAATCACAGACAAGGCAGAATTGACAAACTCCAGGTCAAGATTTCAGGAATGCCAATATGGACTAACTACAATGTGTAAACTCAGAATTAAATCTTAGAACATAGCCTAACGTGGACATGACTTTTGTAATGGTCCCTAGATTGTAAGCTCTTAAATAGCAGTCAACTCTATTCCTGAAATGTAATGCCTAGCTCTAAACTTTGAGATGCTGATCTCTTAGTGTATAACCTGATTGGTCTCTGGAACAATGCATATCTCTGAGACACCTGAAACTCAGAGCTAGAGCTCGGCAGATATGAATGTCAGTATTAGTGCATACAGCATCTGTTTAAAAAAAAGCTGAAAAAGAGCCCAGACTTCAATTAGTGATATGAATGAAGCAGATCTGGTTAAGATTAGGGCAAACTGGGCCAAAGGGTAAAGGTCGAAACTGACTATATTTTAAAGCTTCAATTTCCATGTGAGACCAAGGGAAGAGATGTCTATTTGGTGCAGGATCTATATTTTCTAAACAGTGTAACTCTACAGTTGGTTTGTTCAAACACCACAATTACATGGAACTTTGAATAGGAAGTGAGATATGATAGGTTAGTATAGTTTAGAGTGAAATAATGACACATCCCAAAGTAATTTGGGCAGAGAATAAAAAATATATTTACAGCCTCCCCTTCATCCCATCCCAAGGAGCTGGGGGAAGGTGCAGAAGTGTTGGACTTCCTCACCTGGACTGGTGTTGATGTCACAAACATTGGGACTGGTGGTTTGATGTGCTGAGCCCTCAATCGTGGGACTTGCCCTTATGAAGCTCGTTACTGCAAAGGAGAGGCTAAACTTGCATATAATTGTGCCTAGGAGTCTCCCCTTGAGTACCTCTTTGTTGCTCAGATGTGGCCCTCTCTCTCTCTCTAACTGAGCCACCTTGGCAGGTGAACTCATTGCCCTCCCCCCTACATGGGACCCAACTCCCAGGGGTGTAAATCTCCCTGGCAATGCAGGATATGGCTCCCGGGGATGAATCTGGACCCAGCATCATGGGATTGTGAATATCTTCTTGACCAAAAGGGGGGTGCAAAATGAGATGAAATAGTTTCAGTGGCTGAGAGATTTCAAATGGAGTTGAGAGGTCACTCTGGTGGACATTCTTATGCACTATACAGATAACACCTCTTAGGTTTTAATGTATTGGAAGAGCTAGAAGTAAATATCTGAAACTACCAAACTCCATCCCAGTAGTCTGGACTCCTGAGGATGATTATATAATAATGTAGATTACAAGGGGTGACAGTGTGATTGTGAAAACCTTGTGGATCATATTCCCTTTATCTAGTATATGGACGGATGAGTAGAAAAATGGGCATAAAAACTAAATGGCAAATAGGGTGGGATTGGGGGGGGGATGGTTTGGGTGTTCTTTTTTTACTTTTATTTTTTATTCTTATTCTGATTCTTTCTGATGTAAGGAAAATGTTCAGAAATAGATTGTGGTGATGAATGCATAACTAAATGATCTCACTGTGAAGAGTTGATTGTATACCATGGAAGACTGTATGGTATGTGAATATATTTCAATAAAACTGAATTAAAAAAAAAAAAAGATTTCAGGAATGACTCCCAAAGCTACACGAATGAACTGAGAGAACTGGGCCACCAAGGGAGCTACTGCCCCTTCCATGATCAGGAAGCTGCTTGCCTGACATGGAAGCCAGTTACTGGCTCCAGAACCACACGGCTTCTATCATAAGAGATCTACCATGCTCAGGAAGTCACCATGAGCTGCAATGAGTAGGAAGCTTGCACTGCTGTTGTTGTCTTCATATAAGCTATTTCTCCTTCAGTCTGCAACTGTGACTTCAGTGACCAGAAATGGACTCCTTGGCTAATGCTTCCTCAGCATAACCAGATGTCTCCCCCAGAGGACTTCCAGCTGAAACAATGAAACCTGCACTTCTGCATTCTGCCTTCCAAACCTGCCACTGATGCACCTGATAAGTTAAACGGTAACCACCTCCAGAACCAAAGCTGCAAGGAAATCTTGGGAAAGTTTTTTTAGCTCTCCAGTCTTTGGAATATAGGAAGACACACTAGAAGAAAGTTGCAGTTGTCAATATGTGCCAATCCACCATTCCACCACAATGTTCCAGGCAAAAAGAAAGAGCAAGGAAAGGGAAGGGCAAAAGGCCCACATCCTCACCTGAATCACCCACTTCAAAGATGCTTTCCACAGACCCCCACCCAGTGATTTCTGTTTGTCTCTCAGTAGCCATTCCTAGCTGCAAGGGAAGCTGGGAAACACAGTATATTAGCTTTGTACCTTGCCTCCTGGAAGAAAACTGGAGTTTTATTAGGAAGAAAAAGTAGATAAAGAAGACATGGGATATTTGATAGGTAATTGATAATCACTACTGCAGTCTATGGTTTTGTTTCTCAATATCTGAACTCACCCTTCTCCCTTACAAACATCTATACTCAACCTCTTCCCTTACAAACATCTATACTCAACCTCTTCTCTTACAAACATTTGTACTCACCCTTCTTCCCTTGTGTAGAATATCTCACTTTTTCTTTCCTAAGAAGACATCTCCTAGGTCTCATCATGGTAATGTGCCTAGCTCAAGGTCCAGGATCTCTGGGTGAAATGTAGCCCTCTCTATAAGGTCTGGATATGACTTCTTTTGATGCAGTGACCTATAAAAGTAGGAAAAGTATCAGCTGCCAATGCATCATAACAGAGAAACAGTAGGATTGTGATGATTGAAATCTTCTTTCCAGAAAGGGATAATGAGAGCATTCATCAGCCACTGTTCCATAGCAATTATGAAATCCTGCTGGGCAGGATTAGCAAGGCCCCCTGCCTGGTTGAAGTATTTAGCTCATCTGGAAGTTCTGTACTCCAGAGGTTTGTCCTCTGCTGGCTCCACTCTCAGTTAGTCTCTTTCATAATTCTCTTAAAAGTGAGTAGCCAACGAATGCCAATAGCCACAATTTTCCTACATTCTCCCTGTTGTGACAGCTTCAAACATTCAGCCTTCAAAAGTACAAGAGGCGGCAGTGTGATCACGAGTTTGCCAGTACATAACTAAGGTCAACAGCTTTCCAGTTGCTAGCAGGTGGATTCTCACTGCCCACAGCGTAACTTATGAAACAAATGTAACTGTAAATATTTACCAGGAAATGAACTCAGATGAAAAAGCATACTAATTTTTATCATCAAAATTTAAAATACTGATAAAAATTGTATGAATAATTTCCTGGAAGGAAAAACTAAATTTATAAACATGTCATTTTTCCCCCAGAAGATAGGTTTACTGCAACTTGGATTAATTAAAGATCTAGTATTTTACATGATTCTTTGAAACTTATTAAGGTGATTCTAAAACTCACTTAAAAGAATAAATGTTTGAGAACAAACAAGGACAAATTTGGAAAAAAGAAAAGAGGAAGACACCTTATTTCATAATAAAATATATTAAAATGCTCTAATAATTAAAATGGGGCATGCAAATAATTGTTCCAGAATCAAGACATGAGATCAATGAAACAAAATAACCTACAAATAGACTATAATATATACCTACAAATAGACTATAATACAGATAAAAACATAATAGTAATATATATTTGGTACACTATGATAAAACTGGTACCATATATTAGCATTTAAAAGGAGGATTCTTCAGTGAGCTTTTTTGTGACATTTGACACTTTTTTCTTAAAACGAAGTTAGTGCTTCTTCTCACCTTTCATATGAAATAAATTTCATCTGAAGTAAAAATTAATTTTGCACTTCCAGAATGGTGGTATGAGGCATTTCATGGACCTGTTCCCCAATAATACAAGCATAACTGGTGGAAATTATTAAAAGCCAGGTGTTTTAGTTTCCTAGGCTTCTCCAGGAAATACTCTGAAATGGTTTGGGTTAAACAATGGGAATTGATTAACTCATGGTTTAGGCTGGGAGAAGGTGTCTTTGTGAAGACTGGTGCTCTGGGGTGGGCTGCCGATGCTGATGACTCTCGGTCCTTGGCCTGTCACAAGGGGGTCACATGGCAGCATCTCCTGGTCTTTCTCTTCTCTTCCAGGTTCCATTGATTTCAGCTTCTCCCTGCTCCCTCTGTAGCTTCCTCTCCCCGTGCCTGAATTTCATTCCATGTATAAAGGATTCCAGTAATAGGATTAACACCCATCCTGGTTGAGGTGGGCTACACCTTAACTGAAGTAACCAAATCAGAAGGCCCTACTTGCAATGGGCTCATACCCAAAAGAATGGATTCAGTGTGGGTACATATAGCTTCAAATCAACATACCTGGCATTTAAAGTCTCTGGACACATATCAAATAAATAAAGAAATGTTTATTTATTGAATAAATGTAAGAACATTTACTAAAACTTGATAAGAGCAGTGAGACTGTGACATTTGAACCACAACTTGCTCCCTGCCTCCCACTTCTCAGTTCAGCATGATGGTAACTCCACTCTAGGTGGGTATACCCAAGAACACAGGGTGCCCTCTCACCCCAGCTCCCAGTTGAGGTCTGTGCTATCTTTTCATGAGGGACATGACACCAGCATTTCTCATCCATACCCTCTCACTGTGTACAAAGGCTAAATTCCAGGTGGATGTGGCTGAGCAGTTGGGAACTCATTCCCTCCTCCTAACCCCCACTCATAGTGTGGAGGCTCTACCAAAGACATGGCACTCCAAGAACACCGAGGCTGAAATTGCCCTGACCCCAGTGCAATTAAAGGCTGGAGGTTCCACATCAGGAGAGGTAAGTTGACAAGATCAGAATGTATCACTCCCAGCTAGCACCCTAATCATAAAAGCAGAGGTGTTACTCTGAGAGTAGCAGGCCACTGACTCTATCCCAAGCTCCAGAACAGTGGCTCAGATTTTGCCCACAGGGAAAGGAAGACAGACAAGAACAAAGTGTTCCAAAGCTGTCCCCAGAAGAACTGGTTTTATTTAAAACATAGTATGGGAAGTTCAAACCTAAAGGTACTCTTAAAAAAAGTGGAGGTTTTGGGAGTAAGCAATTGAATGGAGGCTGGTAGCTTCATGAGAGCAACAAACTAAGCCATAAGATATCTAATTACTAGAGAGAATCTGGAAAAGTGACAGCGAAGTAAAGCCCTCCTGGGGTCAGAACAAACCTCAAAGACCAACCACCCCTGCAAGGGGCCTGACTATTTTTATACAGTTTTATTGAGATATATTCACATACCCTAGTCATCCACACTGTACAATCAGTTATTCACAGTACCATCAAATAGTTGTGCATTCATCACCAGAGTTATTTTGAACATTTTTCTTACTCCAAAAATGAATAAATAAATAAATATAAATAAAAGTAAAAAAGAACACCCAAAACATTCCACCTCCCCCATCCCACCCTATTTTTCATTTAATTTTTTCCCTATTTTTCTACTCATCTGTCCATATACTGGACAAAGGGAGTGTGAGTCATGAGGTTTTCACAATCACACAGTCACACCATGTAAGCTACATAGTTACACAATCATCGTCAAGAATCAAGGCTACTGGGTTGCAGTTTGACAGTTTCAGGTATTTCCTTTTAGCTATTCTAATACACTAAAAACTAAGAAGGGATATTTATATAATACATAAGAATGCCCTCCAGAGTGACCTCTCGACTCCATTTGAAATCTCTCAGCAACTGAAACCTTATTTTATTTCATTTCACTTCCCCCTTTTGGTTAAGAAGATTTTCTTAATCCCATGATGCTGGGTCCAGGCTCATACCTGGGAGTCATGTCCCACATTGCCAGGGAGATTTACACCCTTGGGAGTCTTGTCCCATGTATGAGGGAGGACAGTGAGTTCACCTGCCATGTGGGCTTAGAGAGAAACGGGGTGGGGCACAGCTGAGCAACAAAGAGGTTCTCTGGGGGAGACTCTTAGGCACAGTTATAAGTAAGCTCAGCCTCTCCTTTGCAGCAACAAGCTTCACAAGTGCATGAAGGGGGCTGAATTTAATTGGATCAGACTGGAGAAATTTATGTCCAAGGTTATTACTGAAAACAATAGATCATCTGGAAATTAATGGATCCTAAGAGCTGGGTGTAAGACCAATGGAGGCTTACCAGAGAGATCAGGGACAGAGACAGTCAAGGCAAGGCCTGCTAAAACAACTGCCATCTTGGGGTGACTGTGTGTATTCCCAAGGCCTTTGGAGATGCAACATCAGATGCAACCTCAGAGATTTCACTAAAAGAGTCTAGCCAGTCACTAAACAAATAAGCAAGCAAATAGCAACAGCAGCAAGCCTCAGGTGTATGTGGGAGGGGGGAATCAGTATCTAGAGTGGCTGCAATATATTTTCTAAAATGGTTTTCAACAAAAATTACAAGCCATACAAATAAACAGGAAATTGGGACCCATACATGGAGAAAATTAGGCATCAGAAACTGCGTGTGACAGGGCCCAGATGTTGGATTTAACAAAGACTTCAAAGCAGCTGTGATACATATGTTCAAAGAACTAAAGGAAACCATGCTTAAAGATGTAAAGGAAAGTATAATGGCAATGTCTTATTAAATAAGAGGATATCAATGAAAATAATAAAAATAAAAAAATTTAAAAGAACCAAATAAATTTATGAAGTGGAAAAGCACAATAACTGATACAAGAAATTCACTAGAGGGTCTCAACAATAGATGTGAACTGGTAGAAGAAAGAATCAGCAAATTTCAAGATAGATTGATACAGATAAGGCTGTCTGAACAACTGAGAGAAAAAACGAGCAACATCTCAGAGAAATGGGGGACATAATTAAGTGCACCCCTCCCCACACACATATATATAATGTGAGTATGAAAAAAAGGAATGGAAAATAAATGGAAGAAATAATGACTGTCAGCTTCTAAAATTGATGAAAAATATTAATTTATACATCCAAAAGGCTCAGTGAACTCCAAGTATGATAGGTGCAAAAAGATACACACAATGACTCATCATAGTAAAACTGTATACAGTTTCTTCTCAAGTGCATGTGGAACATTCTCCAAGTTAGACTATGTACTAGGCCATAAAATAAGCCTCAAAAATTTAAAATGATTGAAATCAAACAGATTATGTTCTCAAACCACAATGGAATGAAGTTAGAAATCAATAAGAAATAAATTTGAGAAATTCACAAACGTGGAAATTAAACAACATGCTCCAAAATATCCAAAAAGTCAAAGAATAAATCACAAGTGAAATTAGAAAATACATTGGTATGAATGAAAATGAAAGCACAATATATGGGATGCGGCTAACACAGTGCTTAGAGTGGAATTTATAGTTGTAAATGCATATATTAAAAAAGAAGGAAAATCTCAGCTCCATAACCTAACATTCCATCCTAAAATTCCAAAAAAAAGAGCAAACTAAACTTAGAGTAATGAGAAGAAAGCAAATAAGATTAGAATGTAATTAGAGAATAGAATAGAAAAACAATAGAGAAAATCAACAAAACAAAAAGTGGATTCTTTGAAAAGATCAACAATGACAGAACTTTAGTCAGACTAACCAATGAAAACAGAAAGAAGACTCAAAATCAGGAATGAAATTGGTTATTACCACCGACTCTGAAAAAAAATGAAAAGTTTTTTAAGTGAATGCTATAAATGCTAGCCCTGGAGTTAGTGACATCCAGATGCCAGCTGAGAATACCCCATTCCTTAAAGTTTGTACAAAAGTTACTTAAATGAACGCTGGCCCTGATCTCATATCTGTCAGGGAGTCCAATGACATCTCCTATGACTTCTGTAAAGTCTTCAGAGCTTACTGTCCATGAGGAGAGACTCCTAAAGATGTGTCAACCCAGTCTAAAACAGGAGTGAGTGCTGCCAGCCAAAGCACGACCCACACAGGCTCTGATGGAAAGGTGTTTTACTCTATAGAGAAGAGACAGAGCAAGGTCAGTTTCATTAGTGGACATCAGTTCCCCATAGCCAGTGGGTCTCAATCGGTGGTCATTGCAGGGAGATTTTCTATGCACAAGATGTTCTCTTGGGTTCGTGTACTGCTGCACTGGAGGAAACTTTCTCCCTCCCAGCCAAGGACAGATGTACCACCAGGGTGAGAGCTGAACATTGTAAAACCATGCCCACCGGAGTCAGACTGTGTCTGCTGAATGTTTACATAGGCTGGAGACAAGAGAGGAAAAAACATACCAGCATCCCCATATCTACTAGGGATTGTATTTTATCCTGCCAGGCCAACAGACCTGGTCCTGAGCAGGGTGTACTTGTGGGTTCTTTGGAAAGGTGGCAGGCCATGCTAGGGCTGTCCCCTACCACAGTACATTCTCCTGGTCACCTCTACTTCCTGCTGTTGTTCCCACTGGGCTCTCACTCATTTCACATGACTGATTTCTTCACTCTTAGTAGCACCCACACAGATATGGAACACAGATTCTCTTCCTTGCTAGCTGTAAAATGCCACCAAATATAAGATATTTGTGCTCATAGCATACTCAATTGAAAATTTAGAGTGACAGTTATTTATAGGTCACACATTAAAGAACATATTTTAACATCAGACATCTACATTATTAAAAGCACAATCTGCTTTAGAAATTTAATTTTGCTTTCTTTTTTATGGAGATGCCAATGTCTCTTCAAGTCCTTCTCAGTTTGCTTTGTTCTCCAAACTTCTCCTTCTTACCCTCCCCTTTCTCCTTCCTCTTACCCTCAATTTCCTTTTTTATTAAAAATTCAGATAATTCAGCACCATTTAATTTTCATTGCTTCTCTTCAGATATAGGCTTTAAGGTAGCATATCCATCAAAGTAATTAAGTAAACCATCAAAGAATTTCCCAAATCAAAGGCAATTCTGCCCTTAAGAGTTTATTCGTGCTAATTAAAAACTATTTTTATTTACTTTAGAAAACTAAAGAAAGAATTAGATAAATTTCACTATCAGATAATGCAAGTGCTGCTTGTTGCAAACAAGTCCTCATACTGAGACTAATTAGAACGGGATAAAACATCAGAAAGCTACCAAGGACTCTAGGACTTAAAAAACCAGAATGCCAGAGAGAATAAAGGGCAAAGTGAGGTGACCCCAACATTTAGAGTTGCTTTCCCACTTGAGTCCATTGCAGATTTGAAAATACAGCAGGGCTGAGAGATGAAGAAGCCAAGAAAAGTAGGACCTAAGCTGAGCTTTTGACTGTTTTCATGAGGCAGGAGAGCTAAAACTTAGTGGAGGAGGAAGATTGGCAAACTCTCCAGGCTTCCATTTAAAACTGCAGAAGTGTTACTTTTAGCAAAATTATAGAGAACAGATTAGAAATTGCCAGAGATTAAGGGTAGGAAGGGGTTCTGGATGCAAAGGTGTAGCATGAGGAAATTCTTTGGGGTATTGCAATTTTTTTGCATTCTGTTAGTTGTGGTAGTTACAAGACTGTATGCATCTATTAAACTACATGGGACAAAAATAAATCATAGGATGACACACCAAAAAATAATAATACTTTATTTTATTCTATGCAAAACAAATGCAACCTATCTAAAACTGACACAAAAAGAATTAGAACTTTTGAAGTCGTATTTCTCTTAAAGAAATTAAATTAATAACAAAAACTCTTAAAGTCAAGAAAATTTTGGCTCGAACCACTTAGCTAATCAATTCCTCTAAATATTTAGGGTTGAAATAATATCAATCTTACACAAACTTTACAAAGCTAGTTTTATGATGCCCGCCTATACTTGATACTAAAAACTGATAAGGAGATTACAAGAAAGGAAAATTATAGACCCTATCCCACATGCAAAAACCTTTAACAAAATATTAGTGAACTTAATCCAGCGGTTTATAAAAAGGATAATACAGAATTACCAATTTGGTTTGAATTTATTAATGTCAGGTTCACTTAATATTTGAAAACCAATTAATATAATTCACCCAGTTAACAACATAAAGCAGAAAATAATATTATAATCTCATAGATGCAGGAAAAGCTTTTGATAAAATTTGACACCAATTCATGATTTTAAAAAATCCTATCAGCCCACTAGGAATGGGGGAATCAATCTTTCCTTAACCAAATAAAGGTATTTACAAGAAAATGTCAACAAATGTGACTTAAAAGTGAACTTTTAAAAGCTTTCTTCCTGAGCTCAGGAATACAATAAGGAAGCTTCCTTTTTCCACTTCACTTCAGCTTTGCACTTGAGGACCCAGCTATTGCAACATGGCAAGAGAGAGAAATATAAATAAGAGTTGAAAAGGAAGACATACAATTGTCATTATTCACAAGCATCATAATTTTGTATATAGAAATCCCAAAAGAATCTACTGGTAAACTAATAGAATTATATAGTCAATTTATCAAAGTCAATTTACAAAACCAGTAGAAAATAATATTTGAAAAGATATTTTGTGTAATCACATTTTACAAAAACATGTAGAATGCCAGGAGTTAATGCATCGAAAGTTGGGCAAAACATTTACACAGAAAAGAATAAAATGTACTGAGACAATATAAAAACCCAAATAAATGGAGGCATATATCCTGTTCATGGATTGAAAGACTCATTATTATTGACAGCAATTTTCCCCAAATTGCTGTATAGATTTAATGCAACCCTAATAAAAGTCCAAGCTGGTGTGTGTGAGGGCTGAGGGGTGGGGAGTTTTGTGTTTGTAAACTGAAATACTTATTGTAAAGTTTAAATGGAAATGCAAAGATGCAAATATAAGCAGGGCAAATTTGAAAAAGAAGAACAAAATCTGATTTCCACTACCAGATTTTAAGGGTCATTATATAGTTACAGTAATTAAGACAAACAGACAAATAGAAAAACTGAATGAAACAGAGAGTTCAGAACTAGACTTAACAGGTTCAATGAATTTGTTTGGTGATGTTTATTTTTCTCTCCTGCAGCGATGCAGGGCGACTATGTCAGTTCAGCTCCACTAGGTCTCTGGTGTACCAGGTTGCAAAGCAATTCTGCTATACTCAATATCTGAAACAGCAGTCTCAAATCAAAAGCAGTCTTTTCATGGGAAGGGTCAAAAGGTATGGATGATAATCAATATCATTTTTAAGAGCATGAAGCAGAATTAACAAACATCACTTATGTTGCTATACCATTGACCAAATCCTAATCATATAGCCACACCTAGTCACACCCAGGCTCAAGAGAAGCTGGGAAATGTTGTTCCTAGAAGAGTAGTTATAGGTGCATACAAAATATATTGCTGGAGTATCGTAGTGTAGTATTATTAAAAGGAAGAAGGGAAATGGATGCAGGGAGATAATAATCCATCATTTGTTTTACAATAACTTGCTGAAAGCAACAAGGAGCAGCCAATACATGCTAACATTTTGACTTTTACCAAGTACTCCTTTGGATCCGAAAACTTCAAAGGCACGTGGCCTGTCTTCCAGGTTAATGCAGCAAAAGTTTTACCAAATATTTTGCCAAAATAGACAAGAGTCTTCAGGCTTCTTGTCTTCAACATGTTTCCTATTGCACGGCTGTTAAATCAATGTCAGATATTTTAATTTGTGCTATGACAGCACCTCGATTCTATTATTTTTCAATTCTGTATCAAAGAGACTCAATTATAGTGACTTAAATGAGATAAGAGTTTTCTCTCTTGTGGAAGTCCAGGTGAAGGCAGGGTCTGCTCTATAAGATCATCCAGTGATAAAGATGTCATCACCGGGTCTAAGACAGCTGCTCTAGTTTTCCTGATTCACAGAGTTGAATTCACCTATGCCATGTCTGCATTTCAGCCAGTGAGAACAGGGAAAACATGAAGATCAAGCAACTTCATGTTTAAGGATGCAAAAGTTAAGTTGCAAATATCAGTTCTTTGCATATCTTATTGGCCAAAACCTAGACACACAGCCATAATTAGCTGGGACAGAAACAGAGAAATGTTACCTATAAAGGCATGCCATAGGACTACCAGAAATATGTAGGAGATCAAATAAAAAGAATAAAGAGATCATGGATCCTGGAAGATAGAAGTAGTCTTTAACATAGTACGTGTGAAATTTCTTGGAAAACAATGAAAAAAATAGAAATAAAGTTTATAGTTTCCAACTAGGAGAATGAAAACATGGAGTGAGAAAATTTTTCCTTCAGTTTAGTAGAAATCAAGAAAGGAAAGAAGAAGAAACATGAAAGCTGGGACTAATGAAAAGCATAAAAGGAGATGTAAAAATAAATCCAAATGTGTCAATAATTACAATTGGCATAACTGTAACAAAGCAGAGTTAAAGGCAAAGATTGACAAACTGAGTAAGAAAAAAATTGATCCAGTTAAAAGCTGTTTAAAAGACACTTGGGACACAAAGATAAAGAAATGTTGAAGTTAAAGGATGAAAACCAACAGAGCAGGTAAGTACTAAACAATAGAGAGCTTCCTATATTAATAATCAGCCCAATGAGACTCAAAGACAAGTGGAATTGATTGAAATAAAACTATAAAGGCTACAAAATATCAAAGGTTTAATTCAGAAAGGAACATAGTTAAATTTTAAACTCTTATGAAGAATCTAGTAATATAGCTTCAAAATATATATAAAAGCAGACATTGTCAAAACTTACAAGAAGAATTGCTGAAGCTATCATCATGTTGGGGTATTTGGCTACCCTCTCAGTTACTGACAGATCAAGGATGCAAAAAACAGTGAAGACTCAAAAGTTTTGAACAACACAATTAACACACTTAATCTAACGGATTTAAGGAAAATGTCATTATTCAGTGAAAAAGCCAAGTCACTGAAGAATAAACAGAGTATCATTTGCACACATCTAATTATGAGAAGTTTGAAAACTCACACATCCCAAAATAATTTGACTTAGGAATTCAAGCTTACGTAGTTAACCATAAAGAAATGCAAAGAAATAAAAAACACAAATTTTACACTTTAGGTTATATCTTCACATTCCCTGTAATGAACGATGGGGTGATTGTAACTTATTCCCATATCTTTTTTTTTTTAATTTTCAAGGTTCCAAACATTAATGCTCTATTCTGTTAGTATGTGTGTGTAGTGCCTTCTACGCTCTGTGCAATGAAGCAGAAGAGAAAAGTCTTTTCTCTAAAAGATGAATAATGTAAAATGAGAAATTTGGATAAGATCAGCTATTATAGCATGCATATGATGCAAATTTACTAATTTGAATAATGGTGCTAATGTATGCAGAGCATCACTTACATCATAGTGGGCCCCAACCCCAAATGGGAGCCATAAACCCCATGGCACTTGAGGTCTATGATGACTGCTTTCCCAAGACAGGGTTCCACTCACAAGTTTCCCACCTGACAGAAAAAGATTTCTTTCTGTGTCCTTTTAAAAAAAACACTGAAACTGCTTTTATATTCTTTGCCAATAGACTCTGCATTAAGATCTAATATGAAAATCTCTCTTTCATGTAGGATCTCATTTTAACAAAATCCATGTCATTTTTAAAAGTCTGATAAATTTTACTACATAAAATACATGTTTTCATAAAAAAACCATAAACCAAGTCAAAAGATAAATGGCAAACTGGAGGAAATTCTTGCAATTCATGTCAAAGACAAAAGGCTGTTCTTTCTAACATATATAAATTTCCTGGAAATGGAGAGGACAAAGACCCACTGTCTACTAGAAAAAAATGGCAAAGAATATGAACAGATAATTTACAAAGAAGTAAATACAAGTGATCCTTAAACACTCAAAAAGATGTGCAACATGACTGATAATAAGAAAAATGCAAATTTAAAAAATGTGGAGTTACCATTTTTATCTATCAGACTGACAAAATCTGAAAGTTTGATAACACACTCTGCTGGCAAGGCTGTTGGAAATCAGAGCCCATTGTGCATTGCTGGACGGAGCACAAAATGTTATTACCTCTATGGAGAATTTGACATTTTCTATGAAAATTATCAAATACATGTAACTTTTTACCCAGAAATTGCACTTTTGGGAATTTGTCCTACTGATATATCTGTACAAACATAAAATGTGATTTATTCCATACTCATATTTTAGCATACCAAAGGATTTGAAAGAGCCCAAATTACATTAAACAAAGTCAGTGCTGCCCAACAAATATAAAGTGTGAGTTACATGGCAATTTTTAGTTTTCTAGTAGCTGCATTTTTAAAAAAGCAAATAAAAATGAGCAAATATAAATTATTTTCATACATTTCATTTAACCTAACATAAGCAAAGAATTTTTATCTCAATGTGTAATCAGGATGTATTTTTTTCCTACTTGGTTCTCAAAATCCAGGGGGTAGTTTACACTTAAAGCACAGCACAGTTCAGAATGATCACATTTCGAGCATTCAACAGCCACATGTGACCAGTGGCAGCATGGTTTTAGTTAATATACTATTTGTCTTTGGCTGGGTTACCCAAAGAGCAAAACCTGAGGCAAAAACGTAAGTTGCTACTATCATACAGGAGTGCAATCCCAGGTAAGCAAGAGTGAGTGGAAAAGGAAATGAGGTAAGGAAGAAGGAAAAGCCAAAATGAGAGTGCTTGATGAAGTCAGCACAATTTCTTTTGAGGATGTCTATCTGCTGGATACTGAATCTTGTGGGACTGTTTAGATATAATGAATGCATCTCGGGACACAACCAGGGGCAAGTGGTAGGAGGTGAAAGAAGAATCTACCCATAGTCTCCTGCCTCCCAATGGTCAGAGGTTTGCACCACAGGGCTTTAAGTCCAGGCACTTCCAAGTTGTGCTTGCATAGGCACCTACCCCTCCTGTAATACCCCAGACCTCAGCTAACAGGGAGTCTCTGGGATAGGAAGCTCAGGTGAGGGGTTAGGCAAGGTGCCTCTGGGTTGTGCCCTCATGAATCTGGGGAGAGCACAGCTGTCAAGCAACAGTGGGACTGGAATGGAAAAAAAATCAGAGAAGTGAGACCAAGAGGATCTCAAGTGATCTCAAGAGGATCTCAAGGATCTCATTAGGTGGCTGATCTCCATTCAGTTACCTAATGGAATGATTGGCAGCTGTAAAGTAGGAATATGGACATTCCATATACACTGAAATGGAAACACCTCTAACATAATACTGTTATGTGAAAAAACCGAGACACAAAATGTGTGGACTTTTTGTGTGTGTGTGGATGAAAGAGAGAAAATAAAAATAATCTTTATATTAACTTATAAACTAACAAAAGTGGTTCCCTAAATGAGAATGGAGAAAGTGTCAGAGCAAAACTTGTTAACAGATACCTTTTTAAAATAATTTCAATTTTTAACACTTGTCACTATATTCCCTATTTAAATAAAATAAAATTATAAGTAAAAATATAATAAGCTAATCTAAGCAGATAAGATTAGTCATTCTCAAAGCAGCCTCTTTTGTTTTTTTTAGTTTTCTATATTAACATACTCAAGATTTCAATTAGTTCTTATACCCTTTCCTCTACTTTTCTGAGATTTTATTTTCCATCCATGCTTTGATTAATCTCAGAGTTGCCTAGATTCAGCAGGATCTAGGCTCAGAGATCCAGTAAACAGTGAGTTCTTACTCACTTGAGAATGTCTGTTTTTGTTATTGTTAATTTTGTTTTAACTGAAGGATAATTGGGTGTGTTAAACATTCCTCCACTGTCATCTGCCAACTGGCAGTTTTGGTGAAGAAATATGAGGTCAAGCCGAATGTTTTTCTCCTTGATGTGACAGGATTTTTCTACCTGGTTGGCTGTGAGATTTATTTTTCTATCCTTGAAGTTCAGTAATTTCAAGAGGCTAAGTCTTGGTATTTATCTTTCTGTATCAATTGTTTTTGGGAAACTGTATGTTTCATACTTTGCCATTTGTGAGTGTACTTATTTCCTTGTTTTATCGATGTCAAAATTATTTCCCTTCTTTTTTTATCATTGTTCTTTATTGTTTTGGGTGGGTTTTTCCCCCCCAATATTTAAAATTTTCACACATGAAGAAAAGCTGAAATAATTTTATAGTGAAGAATTATATATCTACCACTTGGATTCAACAACTAACATTTTATAATATTTGCTTTATTGTATATCTGTCCATTTAGCCATCCTTCTACCCATCTTCAATATACCTTATTTTATTGATGCATTTCAAAGTAATTTGCATACATCAGTACACTTCCTAGTATATAAATCAGCATGCATTTCACTAACTAGAATCCAATAGTTGTTTATAGTTATTCTTTTTTGAGATAAGAATAACACAACAAAGTACGCAACTCTTAAGTTGACCATTCCATGAATTGTAACAACTGCATAAACCTGTGTAACAAAATCCCTATCAAGATGCAAAATATTACAATTACTCCCAGAAACATACAGTTTCCCAAGAACATCTCAGTCACTGCTCATTCCCATTCCTCCTGCCACCCCTAAAGGCAACCACTGATCTGATTTTTTCCACTGCAGATTACTTTTGCCTGTTCTAGGCAAATGGAATAAATAGAACCACATGGTATCTGTTTTTTGTATGTATAAAGTTTCTTTCCTTCAGTATGTTTTAAAGGCTCGTTCATGATATTGCATGTATCAATAGTTCGTTCCTTTTTTATTGCTAAGTAGTAGTTATCCATTCTCCTGTTGATGGGCATCTGGGCTCATTCCGGTTTTGGGCTGTTATGAAGAAAACTGCAACAACAATCTTGCACATGCCTTTTTGTAGATACATGTTTCCAATTCTTTTGGGTAAATACCATGTAGAATGCTTGGGTTGAATGAAGATAGATGTTTAGTTGTATAAGGTACTGTCAAAACTTTTTCCAAAGTGATTGATTGCATCATTTTATATCACCAACAACACTGTTTGAAAGTTCCAGTTCCTCCACATACTTGTTGCTGTCAGTTGTTTTAATTTTAGCCACTCTGGTGGTGTGGAGTGGAAGCTCATTGTTGTTTTAATTTGCATTTTCCTGATGAGTAAAAATGATGAAAATTGTTTCAGGTGCTGATTGGTTATTCATATATATCTTCCCTTGTGAAGTGTTTGTTAACATCTTGTGCCCATTTTCAGTGAATTGTTTGTCTTTTTATTATTATGGGTTACAATCTTTTTCAACTATATGTTTTGCTAATGTTTTCTCCCAGTTGACGGCTTTCCCATTAATTTTCTTAATGAATTATTTTGATGAGCAGAAATTTTTAATTTTGATGAAGTTTAATTCATCAGTTTTTTCTTTTAGCTTTATTGCTTTCCATCTCCTAAGAAGGCTTTGCCTACTCATTAGTAGTAAAGGTATTTCACTATATTTTCTTCTACAAGCTTTACAATTTTAGCTTTACATTTAGGTCTCTGATGTATTTTAAATTAATTTTGGTATGAATTAGGGGCTGAGATTCTTTTTTTTTTTTTTAACATATGGGTATCAGTTGTTCCACCATCGTTTGTTGAAAACACTTTCATTTCCCCATTGTATTGCTTTGGCATGTTTGTCAAAAATCAAATGACCATATCAGTGCCTTTCTATTTCTGGGTTATATATTTTGTTCCATTGATCTATTTGTCAAGTTTCATACAATCTCTGTCTTAATTACTGTACCTGTATAATAAGTCTTAATACCAGGTAGTCTATGTCTTCTAAAACTGTTCTTCAAATAGACCCTTAACCATATTGAGTCTTCCAATTCAGGAGCATAGTACATTCCTCCATGTGTAACTGACTCTGATCCATTTTTCATACCAAATCCCCCACCACCCAATCTCCCCTGCAGCTCCCTCCCTGACTGGGTTGCAAAAGTTTCCATTTCTTTTTCCTCTCACCTCTGAAATCCCCACCTACACACCCCATAGATAAGTTCTTGTTTTTAACAGCTCCAGCTAGACCAGCCTTAATTAGCTTTAACCACCAAGACATGCACAATTAAAAAGAAAGTTAACCTAGGAAAAGACTTGGCCTAATTATAATAGCAAAAATCATACTCACTGACCTGTGACCCAGATGCCTTGTTTTGCTGATGCTATGTTTTGAAACCGCACCCTGTAACTGGACAACAAGACAACTTGTGACTTGTATCTCCTTATCTTGTTTTGCAACCCTGTAGTTGGGTGCCCTTGCTAGTAGACCACTGATGTTTGTTGTCCTTGCACGCAGCCCCTTAATGATTATTAACAAAGTAACATGAGTCAACCCAGAATTGACTACCTTGCTAGTTATCCTAAACCCACCTGCCTTTGTTTGAATGCTATAAAACACCGCAAGTTTCCCCAGTTCAGGAAGACAGATTTAAGACTCCTGACTTTGTGAGGCTAGCCTTTGCTAATGAATTTTTTTTCCTCTCAAAATCCCAGTGTTTACCACTTAACTTTGTGCACCTTGGGCAAGGACTCACTTTTGAGCCACAATACATATTTGCGTGGTTTTTATTTTTTAATTTTTGGTCTTCTTGAATTTCTCTCAGCAATATTATCCAGTGTAGAGTTTAGAGGTCTCATTAATCTTTTGATACATTTTTTCCTAATACTTTGTTTTTGACAGTGTTATAAGTGGATTTTTAAAAATTTCATTTTCCAATTGTTTGCTACTAGTATAGAGATATACTACTGGGTTTGATGTATTAATCTTATATCCTTGTATGCTTATTACTTATAAAGTCTTTTATTCATGTAACCAAATCTGTACATCTTTTTCTTGATGGCTTCTCGGGGTTAGGTATTGATAAAGCCCTTCATCATTCCAAGATTAGGCAAATATATTCCTATTTGGCTACTAACTTTATAATTTTGATTTTGTATTTAGATTTTCATCCTATCTGGTATTTGGTTGAATGCATAGTAAAGTAAGAATCTAACCTTATGCCAACCTAATAATAGTCAATTGTTTTAACACTTTTTGAATAAGTTGCCCATCTTTAAATTGAATTTGAACTGCCATATTTATCTTATACTAAGCTTCAAAGTAGACATGAGTCTGTTTCTGGAATTTGAAGCCTGATATAGTGATTTGTTTGCCTACATTTTTGCCAGTAATTAGTTTTATTAATTATGGTAAGTTCTAAGATTTTTTTTTTCTTGGCTAATTCTGTGCATTGACTTATCCAGGTAAATACAGAATTAATTTCTCAAGTTTTATGAAGGAATTGCACCGAATTTACAGATTAGTTTGAGTTCAATGTTTCTCTTTGATTGTCGAGTATTCCTATCTGGGAATATAATTTGAATCTTCCTTTTGTTTTTTTCAGATGTTGATTCATGACCACAATATGGCTTTGTAATTTTCTTCACATATGTCTGGGTTATTTTGGTCAATATTTTCATATGTATTTTATAGTCTATTATTCTAATGAGATCTTTTACATTGCATTTTCTAACTGGTTATAGGAAAACAATTGATTTTTCACAATTTCTGTCTTTGTTGAGTATACAATGCAAACTGAAGATAATTTAATTCATACAATATAATGCAATAACTTTCTTAGATAGGCTACTCAGATAATTGTCACTTTCTTCGAGAAGGTAAGAGAGGCTGAAAGCTGCCAACAAATTTCCTTATACTTCAAAAACCTTCACCAAGAAAACCTTGTGGATCACACTCCCTTTATCTAGTGTATGGATGGATGAGTAGAAGAATGGGGACAAAGACTGAATGAAAAATAGGGTGGGATTGGGGGGCTGATTTGGGTGTTCTTTTTTGCTTTTATTTTTTATTCTTATTCTGATTCTTTCTGGTGTAAGGAAAGTGGTCAAAAATAGATTGGGGTAATGAAGGCATAACTATGTGATGGTCTGTGAACAGTTGATTTTACACTATAGAAGATTGTATGGTATGTGAATATACCTCATTAAAACTGAATTTAATTAAAAAAAGGTAAATCAACAATGGGGGGAGATGGGGAATGGAATGTTTTGGATGTTCTTTTAAATTTTTATTTTTATTTTATCTTTTGGAATAATGAAAGTGTTCAAAAATTGATTGTGGTGATGAATGCACAACTATATGATGATACTGTGAACAACTAATTGTACACTTTGAAGGATTGTATGTTCTGTGAAAAAAAGAAAAAAAAAAAAAAAACCTTCACAAAGCAGCCTAAGATCCCCTGCATTTTGTATCTGGAGCTCAATAACATTATAATAAATACTAATAGTTGTGAATTTAAAGGATTCCCTTCCCATTAAAAGCCCAAGGAACCCCCAAATGAACAACTGTGTTTTCCCTATTAACTGTATTTTTCCATCAAGGAGAAATGTGCAAAAGTATGAACCACACAATTGGTCCGTATTCTAAACTGCACTCTTATGCTTACATTACTTTTGCAAATCTGGCCTGAAGACAGTAACTTGAGTCCAACAATTCATCGGACCCGAGAGATAACACGCCTTCCCCAAATTGCTCCACCCAATTTCTAGAAGTAGCAACTTCAGATGAGGGACTGAGCAACAAAAGAGTTTAGAAAAATCCACAGAAGTATGCTTTTGAATCCCTTCTTTGGCACAGGGCAATAATGATTTTTAAATGTTTACTTCTCCCAATTTTAGTTAAATATCTCCATATCTTAGTTTTATAACACTTTAGCCAAATACATTTTTCCAGTGTTATCAAAGGGATGAGAAGGCAAGGAGCTGTTCCTACTTCTGCTCCTTAAACAAAAAAATTGAATACAGAAATGTCACCCTAGTTTCTAAATCATCTCACCAGCCTTTCATCTTCATAAAAGTCAGTAGGATGAAAGTAAATGCAATGCGATGACAGGGGAAATGCTCTACCCACTTCCTGTCAGCCATACAAGTATAAACGAGCCCTTTCCCCAAACCTTCCTATGACTTCCAGCATTCTCTCCGTGGGAAGTATTTGAATCTGACAGTCCAAGTGTTTTGTTTTATTTTTAGTATGTCATGAAGATTTTCTGCAGTAGAAAAAGTAGCTCATGTTGTTCACATTACAACCACTCTTCATTTTCCTTATTCTGGGAGTAGAGCTTGTTTTATACCAAATATCATGGTCAAATCGGACAAAGGCTGCAATTTTCTCTTGAAGTGATGTCCCATAAAAATTCTAAGTTCACCATTCAGTCTCTCCCTTCCATGTGCTCATCAAGCTTTACTGATATTATCAACTATTATCTTAGCCTCTTTGTTTCTTTCAAGATTTTTAATTTCATGTTTTAGTACATTTCCTTACATTCCTACTCAGATTCACTTCACCATGTACCTATGGACCTGCAGCCCAAGGGTCATATGTATCGTGCACTGTGGGGGACTTCCTTTCAATATTTAACCAGATGAAGCCTAAGGAAATTCATTCAATATACATGTATTTATCTCCTCTTTTGTAGGAGGCTCCAAGTATGAGGGATACAGAGATGAAAGGCAGTGTCCCTGCCTTCATAGAGCTAAACTGACTGCAGGGTGAATTGTAGTACAGAGTGATAAATGCTAAGGTGGAAGAGGAAGCATCTTGGAAGTGCATTGAGGCTTCCTAGAGGAAGTCATCACCTGGCTGAGATTTGAGGATGAGTATTAGAAATTAAAGGGGTAGGGCTTGCAAACTGAAGGGATAGGGGCTGAGAGAAGCAGAGAGAATGGAGTGTGAACAGACCTGGAGGCAAGAGATAGCCTGGTTCTCATAAGGGTCATCATGAAGGCTCCAGAGTGGAGCCATTGGACATGACACTGGAGAAATGTGTATGAACTAGATCGCCAAGGACCGCCAAGCCATATGTGAAGGACTTTTATATTGAGGACCATGGGAAGGAACTAAAAGGTTTTATGCAGAGGACCAAATTGGGTTTTCAGATCATTCTGGCCACAGCATGGAGAATGGGTAGGCTAAGGGTTGGTTGGAAGCTGTGTTGCAGTACTCCAGGCAAGAAGTGATGGCAATCAAAGCTGCTGCCCATGGGGACAGAGAGCAGGGGCTGATTTGGAAAATTTGAAGAGGTAAAATTGACAGAACTTGAGGAAGATTGGCTGTGGGAAGGAGGAGAGAGAAATCAAGGGTGGTATCTGCTTTTCTAGCTTTGCAAGGTCATGTTTTATTTGAGTCCCAGACAAATTTCTTGGAAGAAAGGCAGTCTTTGTGATTAGACCCAGATATCCTCTCAGCACAGCCTTTTGCTAACACTGTGCATCCTTGTATAACTTCCTTGATCTTTCAGAGCATCATTTTCTTTTCATCTGTAAAATGATGATAACCTTGTAAGGATTAACTGTACATATAACAACGTTGAAAAAACTCAACAGTATCTGTCATATATTTGACCATAAAGAATGACAACAGCTAACATAATTGACATCTTTGTGCTGTTACACCTTCCTATACACAAAGATGGTGTATCTCTTTACTTATTCCAGTCTTCTTTAATGGTTTTCAGAAAAATTTTATTCTCCTCCTTATACCATTCTTGAGTAACTTTGGTTAATTTTATTCCCAGAACTTTATAGTTTTTGTTACTCTTTTCGGTGGTGGTTTTAAATTACATTTTCTAATTATTCCTTGGTGGTGGAATAGAAATTCACCTCTGTGTTGTGTTTTTCTATCAGTCTGACTTGATTAACTCTCCTATTATTTCTAATAATTTGTCTATAGATTGTGGGAGAGATTATGTAGACAAGTCTATGATCAATGAACAAAAAGTTTTATTTCTTCTTTCGATTCTTATGCCTTTAATTTCTTATTGCAGTGCCTAGAGCCTTTATACCAGGGCTGTCCAATAGAAATAAAATGTAAATTCCATGTGTAATTTTTAATACAGCTTTACTGAGATATAATTCATATGTCAACTTGCCTCTTTAAAGTGTAAAGTTCAATGGTTTTCAGTATATTCATACAATTCAGTATATTCAGAAATGTGTAAGCTGTACCTCAATACATTTTAGAACATTTTCATTGCCTCTAAAAGAAGCCCTTGCCCATTAGCGGTCATTTCCCATTTTTTCCCCAACCTTCAGCTCTAGGCAACCACCAATCCATTTTCTGTCTCAATGGATTTCCTATTTTGGACATTTCATGTAAATAAAATCCATACAACATGTGGTCCTTTGTGACTGTCCTCTTTCATTAGCATATCCATATATAATTTAAAATGGTCTCATAGTAGTCTTTAAAAGGTAAAAAGAAACAGGCATATAATTTTAATGTAAATTATTCAATCCATTGTATTCAAAATATTTTCATTTCATCGTGTACTCAATATACATGAGATAGTTTGCATTCTTTTCTTTTCTATTTTTTTGCACTAGTTCTCTTAGATCCAGTGTGCATTTGACACTTTTATTTCATTGTGACTGGCCACCTTTCAAATGCTCAATAGCCACGTGTGTAGAGGCTACTACACTAGATAAGGAAATCCTATACAATGTTGAATGTTAAGGACATTGATTGATATCTTGTTTTTGTTCCTTATTCCAAAGGAAATACATCTAAAGTTCCCTATTTAGGATGGAGTTCCTTGTCAGACTTTTGTAAATATTCTTTATCAGGTTCAGGAAATTATCTTGTCTTCCATTCAATGGTTTTGAATGCTGTCAAATGCTTTTTCTGCGTCTATTGAGATAATTCCACTGTTTCCCTCTCCTTTAAACAGTAAATGCAGTGAATGATATTTATACATTTCCTAACACTAACCCTTCTTGCATTCCTGAGATAAATTCAACCTTTTTTGCACTGTTAGATGTGGCTTGCTATTAATTTTGTTTAGGATTTTTACATCTATGCTCCTGAAATTAGCTTGTCATTTTTTCATTCTAATATCGTCCATTCTGCTTTTACTAAGAAGGTTATATTAGCTTTGTAGAATTCATTTGAAAGTACTTTCACATTTTCCATTCACTGGAAGATTTTGTATTGTCCCGGCCCGCGGGACGTTCAACTGAGGCTCTAAATCCTGTGAGGGAGGAATGACAGCAAGACAAAGATTCTGATCAAGCTGCAAAATTTTATTGAGGAGGCTGGGTATATATACTCTAGGGAAGAGTGGGGGTGGCTAGTAAGGACGGGTGGCGATCTAGGATTGGCTGCTGCTGTTGCTAGGGTGGAAGGCAGATGTAAGGCTAGCACTAGGATTGGCGGCCGCTGTTGCTAGGCAGATGTAAGGTTAGCACTAGGAGCGAACCACTACTTTTGGCGCGAACCACTTCCGTTAAAGAAGGCTGAGGGCAACCCAAGTTGTTGTTTCAGTCCTGGCGGCCATGTTTCCGCATTGCTGACAAGTGCACTTCATGCATGCTACCTTAATCATCCCCAACATTGTATAGATTGGTAAAAGCTGTTAATTGAAAGTATTGTAGAATACACCTCAAAATACGTCTAATCAAGAATGTTCCTTGTGTGTGTGCTTTATCTTCTTTCATTGGTTCTAGGTTGCTCAGGCTTTATATTTCTTTTGGGGTAGTTTTGATAAATTATTTTTTCTAGGAATTTATTTCTTCAAAGTCCTCATGTTTTCCACCCAAAGTTGTTCATAATTTTATCTACCTTTTAAATGTCTGATGTCTCTCAAGACATTTCCTCTTTTACATTCTCAGCATTATTTGTGCCCTTTCTTTTTCTCCTCAACAGTCTTTTCAGAGGTTTATCTGTTTTGTTCCTGTCTTTAAAGAACCAGCTTTCAGCTTGCTGATCCTTTTGTTTGATCCTTTGTTTCCTATTATTGAGCTTGGTTCTTATCTTTATTATTGCTTGCTTTCTACTGTCAGTATATTCTGTTACTTTCTTTCTCTTAACTTCTTAAATTAGACACAGCTAATTAATTTTCAGGGTTTCTTCCTTCTATTATGAGCACTTAAATCTATACATTTCCCTTGAAATATGACTCATGAATTTTTATGTATAATGTTTTTAATATTATCCACCTCTGAATATTACTGAACTTTCATTATGATCCTTCTTTGTCTTATGCATTAGGTAGAAATACATTCTTTAATTTGTAAATATATGAGGATTTAAAAAGTTACTTTTTTTTATTATTGATTTCTAACTTGATTTCATAACACATTTGATATGTAATCTATCTTTTGACACATGTTGAGACTTGCTTTATGGTCTGGTATATAAATGGGTTTTTGTAAATGTTCTTTGTGTGCTTGAGAAAAATGCATTTTCTAAGTTGTTGGGCCAAATTCCACTTATGTCCATTAGGCCAAACTTATTGATTGTGTTGTTTAAGTTTTTGTATTTTTGCTGATTTTTATTGTCTATTTTATCTATCAATTTATGTTGAAATGTCCCACTGTAATGGTACATCTATCAATTTCGTTCTGTAATTCTATTAGTTTTTGCTATGTTTTGAAGCTCTATTATTGGTGCATACATATATATTTTCTTGGGGAACTGACCATATTTTGAAATAAACATCTATAGTGTCCCTAAAGATGCTTTTCAAAATTTGCCATTTTTTTTTTTTCTCATTTTTATATAATTTGGCCAAGGTCACATAGCTAGCATATGACAGAGCAGGATTCATACCCAAGAAGTCTGCTTCTGGAGTCTATGTTCCTGTGTTACTCAACCCCTCCACCTCTAGGCATTGTCAGCTGAGCAGTCCTTTTATCTTGCTTTCTGCCTTCCAGATGCAGCATCTCTGCCAATACCTGTCAGGTGAAATGGGAAAAGGGATGTATGCCTCAGGTTCCAGGAGTGATCTTTGACCTTAGAAGAGGCGCTTCCAAAAATCTATGGGTCCCTCTCTACCAAAGGCCAAGTCTGCAGGTTCCCCGTAAAAGCCGTCAGTGGTTTTTTTCCTTCAGTTCAGAGATTACTTCAAGCTCCGCCTCCATGCTCCATGCACACACTACAAGCTATTTCACTCTAGTCACCTCTTTTGTTTCCTTCCCATTGCCTCAGTCTGCTCCTTTCCCCTTCCTCTACCAACTTCCTTTAGATGGATGGTTGGTTGAATAGTTTGCAAGGATGTCGTTGCTTTATCTCCCCTGGATGAGACATGGCTGATCACTCTATGGGCAAGTCTCCTCCCTGTTTCATCTGAGCTCAGAGAACATAGAACCTAAGTCAGGATCCAGCCCTTTAAGTTCCCTCTTTACTGGATGGAGAGATGGGCAAGATTCTGCCTTTAGAATAGTTCTCTGTGCTTGATTTGAAGGGCCCTTTTCCCATCTCTCCTATACACTAATTGTTGCGGTCAACCTTAACAAAACAGGATGGGCCCCCACCCCAAATTTTGTTTCGATGTCAAGATTGATGACACCACAGCCAACCAAGAGGATATGAAAAGGTTTATCACTTACATAATGAGGTTTTCTGGGGAGAGCTGGGCAGGCATCTCAAGCTGGTCAAAAAATGCCTGGAGAGCAGAGAAAGGAGACTGTCTTGGGGTTCCTATTTTGGGTAGGAGGTGGGATTACAGGGAGGGTTCCCACAGGCAGGAGGGTGCTTGCATGGTTTGAAACTCCCACCAATGACAAAAGAGAGAGAATCCAGGCTTTCTTATCATCTAACCAAGAGATGGAGCAGAAGGGGGAAAAGGAGACTGAAGCTTATAATTTGTCAGCAAACATCAAAAAATGGAATCAGATTTGTTGTTACACAACTTATACTCCTGAGCTGTAACATCTCTCTTAATTGCCTATTGCAGTAGTTTCATTTTAGTGAAAAGGCTCTCAATATGCAAGAAATGGTCTCATTTCCAAAGAACAAAGTTAAAGGGAAGATCAGAGTAGTACAACTCCATGGCGCCTGATTGTTGTGTTCCCAAGTCTACCTGAGACTTCAACAAAGATTACAAAAACAACAACCAGTCCTAGACATGGTGCTGGACTTAAGCACCTATAGGTGAATCTAGTATCCTCTCCTGACTCTTGGTAAGAGAGAGGCAGATCAATCAGGAAATAAATGTCAGCCTCGCAGCTTTTCAAAAAGTGATTCATACAAAGAAATTACTAGAGCCTCCATGTCAGGGACTAAGTTCATACGTCAACTCACCATTAGGTGCCTAATCTCACATCTCCTTCCATAACTACACCTAGAGGGCAAATGCTGGGCCAAGATGGAAGACAGCGCCACAGTGATTGGAAGAAGGAATGCTAAGAGCAAGTGTCTAGTGCCAAAAGATGGAAAGAACCCAAGTGTCCATCAACCGATGAAGGAAAAAGAAATGTGGTATGCATATGTGTGTGTGTGTGTGTGTGTGTGTGTGTGTGTGTGTATGTATATGATGGAATATTATTCAGCAGTAAGAAAGAATGAAGTCCTGAAGCATGCAACAACAGGGATGAAACTTCAGTACGTTACGGTGAGTGAAATAAGTCAGACACAAAAAGACAAATATCATATAATCTCACTTTTATAACAAGCTAATTATAATAAGTAAACTCATAGGGTTAAACTCTAGAATATAGTCTGCCAGGAAATAGAATGTGGGTAGATAATGGGGAGCGGATCTTAAGTGTGTGCAGAGTTTTTAACTGGGTTGAATTTAAATGTTTGGAAACAGAAGTGATGGTAGCACAATATGGTGAGTGTAATTAACAACACTGAATTTTGTGTGTAATTGTGGTAGAAAGGGGAGGTTTAGAGTAGAGTACATCACTAGAAGGAAAGCTAGAGGATAGAACAGGGGACTATAACATAGTGAACCCTGTGGTGGATGATGACTGTGATTAATAGCACAAATATAAAAATGTTCTTTCGTGAACTAGAACAAAATGTATGTCACGATTACAAGGTGTTAATAATACAGTGGTATATGGGAAAAATGTACCTACTGCAAACTATGGACTATAGCTAACAGTAATGTTTTAATATTCTTTCTTCAACAGTAACAAATGTACCATACCAATGCTAAGGGTCAATAATAGGGGGGATAAGGGGTGTGGGATGTGTTCTCTTCATTGCTTTCTTGTTTGTGTTTTAGCAATGAAAATGTTCTAAAATTGATTGTGATGAGGAATGCACCACACTGTGTGATGCTACTGTGAACCACTGATTGCACATTCTAGATGATATGTGATATGTAAGTATGATGATATGTATGATATGTGAATATATCTCAATAAAACTGCTGGAAAAAGAGTGTGTGTATGGGTGGGGGAGGTAAGCAAGAGAGCATCATCCATTAACCAAGCAAGTACAGCATCATGGGCAGACTTGCTCCTGGCTGACACGTACAATATCCCAATTGTAACAAGTATCCTTGGGGCCAGATGTAATCAGTCCGCTCTTGTTTAAGTGGCAGGTGGTTAGGGTTGTTGTTTTTGCTTTTGGCAAATCAATAAGGAGGAAAATTCCCTCTCATGGAGGAGGGAATCTGTCAAATTCTAGGACTGGGACTTGATTCCTTAGCAGCTGGGCAGCAATTAGGAAAGAAGGCAGTTGCTTTTAAAAGAGATTTTGCTGTGCCCCCTCCCTGAACTCAGTTCATGAACTGCAAGGACAGAAGGGGGAGGGAGGGCAAGAGGCAAGGAAGACAGCCCTCTGGATGCGGTTACTCTTCATGGGTTACTGGCAAGGCTCTTGACCTAAGTGGGACTGCAGATAATGGGTAAAGACAGACAGAGCGGAACAAAGGCAGCTGGATGGCTACTTCACAGGTGATTTCTCTCAGGGCAGGAGAAATTCTTTTCAAAAGGAAAAGGTTGGGAAACTGTTACCATAGTAACTCTCCAAGTTGTGAAGTGATAGAATCAGAAAAAGCTCTGGAGAGTAGAGAGAAGATGGTGAGTGTAGCACACATGAACAGTTAATGCTATGAGTTGGGCTTTCTCTTTCTTTTTTAATGCATAGTCTGAATATTAAAAAAGAAATGAGAGAGAAAGCTACACACACACACAGAGAGAGAGAGAGAGAGAGAGAGAGAGAGAGAGAGAGAGAGAGAGAGAGAGGCAAAAAAGGAGGGAGAGAAGAAGGGAAGGAGGATGGAGGGAGGGAATGCAAACATAATTTTTTTTTAAATAATTTTCTTCCTTTGTGGCAAGTAAGAGCTACCTGTGGAGCTGGAGCGGTGGCTGAGAGAGGGAGGTTTGTTCTCTATGATTTTGACCTTTATACTTTATGAAGGTGGATAGAAGGGTTTATGAAGTTACTCTGGATTTTTACTCTCTATTAGCATGTCTGTAATGTTTATTTTTATAAGACATACTTACCTTGGATAATTGGGTTATTATCAGTTTAACAGAAGATTTATACCATTTTGTTTACAATGGTATGCTATTAATGTCATATTGGAATGATGAAATATAATGACTATACATGGGCTTGATGTTAATAATGAAATTAATCATAGGCTCGTTCTACTTTTAAGACAATACAGCTTTATTCTGAATAGTAAAACATTCTCAGAAGCAGAATTTATAAAATTCTTAGGGTAGATGTATTAATTGTTCCACATCATGAGCCTGTCAAGTGGGTTATTAACTCCCTTGCCCCTCTCCCTTTGTCGTACTAGCCTGGTAAACCCCACCTTAGTTCAATCCAACTCCCAACCTACCAAGTACAGGTTGAGTGTGGTATGGGAAAAGCACACAGCCAGGCTGACTGGTCCCACTGTAGTTCATGACCTTACTGAGCTCCCATCACTGCCAAGGGGCGCTACGAGCAATCCTTGTCATGTCAATCTTCCATCCTCCCAGATAACTATCCCTCTTTTCTCCTCAAACCTCCAATATCTTCTCCTCATCCTCAGTTTCAATTGATGACTCAATTTCATTTTGCTAAGAAAATAGAAGCCATGGGAAGAGTATTTTCTCATTCTCCAACACCTCATCTTCCAGCCCACTCTCATCTGTAATGATATCCCCTGCCTCCTGGCCATTGCCTTGAATGGTACCCCTACCCCTGCCCTGCACCAGCCTTCCATCTATGACTGAATTCCATTCCCTGAGAACACTCACAGCCATATCAATTCTGTTCTCTCAGCTACATCAACCTTTCTTTCTCTCCTGTATCATTTTCATCAGCATAAAAATATGCTGTTTTATCGCCTATGTTTAAGACAAAAAGCAAACACAGACTTTTCTTGACTCCCACCCCCACCCTGCTCTGCCCCCTTTATAGCAAAATTCTTCAGAGCTCCCTATGCTTGACCCACTCTTTTCCATAATTCCACTCTCTCTTGGACCAACTCTGTTAATGCTTCTGCCCATACCACTCCAGAGAAATGGCTCTAACTGAGGTCATCCATGAAATGCACAAAGCTAGATCCAACAACCAATTTTCAACCCTCCTCTTACTTGACCAAGTAGCAACATTTCATGAGGTTGATTATGCCCTTCTTCTTGAAACACTTTCTTCACTTGGCCTCTGAGACACCCACCTCCTGCCTTTCCTTCAACCTCATTCGGTCTCTTCTCAATCTACTCTGTTGACTCCTTCTCATATTTTCAACCTCTAAATGCTGACACGATCTTATTTGTTCCCCTGGACTGATACTCTGATGGCTCCCACATTTCTGTCTCTAGCCAACATCTCCCCGCTGAACTCCAGACTTGTGCATTCAAGTGTCTCCATAACGTTTCCACTTGGATGTCTAATAGGCATCTCAAAATAGAACCCTTCATTACTCCTCTGCCCACACCAACCCTTACTTCTCCCAGTATTACCCATCCAGTAAACAGCACTTGGAGTTGTCTTTGACTTCCATCCTTCTCACATATTTCAGAATCAATCTCCTATGAAACTCTGTGTTCTAACTTCAAAATATATCCAAAACCCAACAGCTTCTCAATTCTTGCACTGCTATCACCCTCCTTCTAACCACTATATAATCTGCCTGTATCCTCACAATACTTTTTATCTGGTCTGGTCCCCTGACTTCTGTTCTTACTACATCATGGTCTCTTCACACAGTAGTCGGAAGGTTTCTTTAAAAACAAAGTCAGATTGTGTCACCCCCTGCTCGAAACCCTCTACTGGCATGATTTAACCAAGAATAAAATCCAAATTCCAACCATGTCCTTCCAGGCCTGCATGCTCTGGCTCCTGTCTGCCTCCCAGAGTCCGTCTTCTCCCACTGCTCCTCTTACTCACCGGTGACTGGGCTGTTCTTTGAACACATCAGGCTCACTCACAGATCTAGGCTGTTAAACTGCTGGATGTTCTTCCCTTAGATACTCACAGAGTTTATACCCTCATTTTATCGAGGTCTTTACTGAAATGGCTGTTTCTAAGAGAGACTTCATCTGGCCACCCTATGTAAATTATTCCAAGCTATCTTCTTCTTTGCACTAATTAACATTACATCCACTTATTTCTTTCTTATCTGTCACTCACATATAAGATCCACAAGGTAGGGACTTTGTTTTTCTTGTCAATTATTATATACCTGGAAAAAGGACAATGTTTGTCACACTTACATAGTAAATATTTGCCAAATGAATTAATGAATTAATGAGGAGGCTATTTCCTCATTCTTCCACATATAATCTTCTAGACTCTTCTCATCTGTCAGATATTATGTTGTGATCCTCCACCCACAGGGTCTTCTATCTCAGTTATTTTTGTGATTCCAATCCCATCATGGATTACTGCATTCCCAGCCTCGTGGTGCCAGAAAATGAAGGATTGGGTCCTTGGTGGTTAATATTTGTCTGCACCTTTGGGTACATGATGCTCTTGGTTTTCATTGGTTCCAACCCCCATCGATCTGCCTGCTGAGCAGCTGTCAATAAAATTCCCTCATTGAGGCTGAGGAGCCGAGGTAGCCCTTTCCTCATAGCCTCACTGATACCAAAGTTCGGAAGCGGGGAGAATAGTTCAGGGAAAAAAGAAATAGGAGGATACAGCCAGAGTTTGAGCAAAGGGTTTCCCTCCCTTTTATAAGAAATTAAGATTTTCAGGACTTGATAATGGGGACACACTGAGCTGCTTTTGAAGCCCTTGGGCAAACACTCATAAAGACAAAAGAACTCTGAAGGAGCCAATTCTAATAGAATTGCCCTCTGCTGAAAACAAGAGCACCTGGTTGCTTTGCTCTCATCAGCTTCAAAGCTGGGAATATTTCATATGGTAATAATCTCCCTGACTCCAGATAGCTCAAAAGATGGCACTGAAGAGCAAAGCAGTGATATCCCTCATTTTTGTCATGGCCAGAAACTTGGATCTTCTAGGCTTGGGGGAACTTCGCTATGGAAGTTAACTGAGAAATTACTGATCCACCTCCCTCAGAGAACCCCTATTCAATTGCTCCTTGCTGTGAACTTCTAAAAGCTGAATCAGTCCAGTTCTTGGCAAAAGCTGAAATGCAAACCTTAACAACTCATCTATGAAAACAACTGGGAATGAAATACAGGAGTGGAGTGGCAGTTGTTTGGTTCCATGCCCACAATGCAACCCTTCCTAATAAGTACCAAACATCTTATGGCTTTAATGTTTCCCATTTCAGGTCAAAAATTAGAAGAATGCATAGTTTGGGTATAGCAAAAATGTTGGAATCAGAAAGAATTTGATTCAAATCAGGTTCCAGCTACTTATTACCGTATCTCCTTGGGTGAGCTAAGGAACTTCAACCTCCTCTGAAGCTCCATGTCCTCATCTTGAATATTTGTCATTTATCCCCATGGTGCTGTTGTCAGATGGCAATGAGGTCATTAAAGTGCTGAGCACAGAGTCTGTCACATAGCTCATTCCAAAGGTTAGTTATATGTGCTAGCAACGGTTGCCACAATGATGCTGAGTAACAAACCACACTCAAACTCAGGGACTCACGGTTATTCGCATTTATTCTCTTGCACAATAGTCTGCAGGTTGATTGCATTACTGTGGGCTTGAGGGGACAACTCTGCTTCAGGTTGTGCTTCCGCTGGACTTGGATCCAGGCTGCCACTTGAGTTTGGGTCTGTTCCATGCATGTCCATTCCAGGGCCCAGGCTAAGAGGCAACAGCTACCTGGGCCATGCTTTTGTCATTGTGGTCATCGAGCATCAGAGCCAAGCCAAAAGGCACAAGTGCATTTGAGGCCTCCACTTGCATCACATCTGCTAAGATTCCATTGATCAAAGAAAGTCAGATGGCAACCCCAACATCAATGCAATAGGATAAATTCTACACACAGGAGGGGAAAGGAAGTGAATATTCACTGAACATTAATTGCAACTACCACACTACAATAATAATGTTACATATAATATATTGTCATTATTATTTTTTATTTGGTTGCCGGTTATGTGCTAGAAACTGCCGTAGCCACTCCACCAAACAATGTTAAGTTTTTCCTAGTCATCAATCAACTCTGACTTCAGAGACAATGACCTGAGTTGTGCAAGTCCTTTCCATCAGCCTAGGAGTAGACAGAACAGGCAATAAATAAATGGCCAAAGGCAGCACATGCTTTGCTATACATTGACTGACTCCTTTTATGGTTTCAGTTCCTCTTTGAGCATTTATGGGCCTTGGTTTTCCTAATTTGAAAAAGAAAAAGATATTCTCTTAAATTCCTCTTATCTTAGATGTTTTCTAAAGCATTTTCCATAAAAGAACATTTTCCGTAAATCAATGGACTTTTGTTTCAAGCATTTTAAGTAAAAACTGAGAAGCACTAAATGCAGTCCACTGACATTCTTTTGAGTGGGAGCTGGGATCAAATGTCAAGTTCAGTTCAACTACAAAAAGAGCTCGTGGATAAACAGAAGTGGCCCATTTCCTTGGCCCTTGCTGCGGTGGGATAGACATTGTCAACTTAAAACCAGGCCTCCTGTCTCATGCTTTCCCTCCAAGAATTATAAAAGTGGAGGACACCATGAGTAGGTAGGGGAGCTGGATATGAGAAATGAGGGAAAAAAAGAAAATTGTCAGATGTTATTTGGCAATAGGATCTACTCCCTCTCTCTCATTTGTTTTTAAGGGATAAGTGGAGGAGGAGAAGGCCCTGAAACATCTCAGATGGCAGCTATCAAGTCTATGGAAGCATTAAATGAAAGATTATCTTACCAAGTTTGGTCACTTGCTTTTCTGCAACTTCACTGACAAATAAACGAGAATAAATGAGCTAAAGTTACGACGAGAAGAATTTAAGTTGGACATGCAGAGAATTTTCCCATTTTAGAGGATTGATAAATGTTGAAATATCTTGAGCTTGTCTCCCCATATCTCTTAGTGGGAGAGGTGTGAAGGAGGGAGAGAAACAAGACTTATATTTGTTGTTAACAAGGATCAGGCAGTCCCATAGATGTCATCTCATTAAACATCACAAGAACCAAGCCAGATAAGTAATAATATCCTTATATATTCAGATGAGAATCCAGGATTATTTGGATTAAATACACTATTACCCAAGGAAATGCTACTAGGAAATGTTGGCGTTGACCTCAAACCTAACCTCTGACTTTTCCACTGTACACATTTTCATCTTTAAATTTAATATATGTAACCAGATTTGGAAAGTTTTATTGCTTATTCTATTTTATTGCTAAAAGCAGGGAGACAGACTAAATTAATTCTCACAAAGTCCCTTTCAGTCCCAGACATCTGTGAGTCTACGATATGCAACAAATTTTTTCCTCTGCAACTGCAAACCTTAGGCCACATTGTATATATGTTTTCTTTGTTTTCAACTCCTCAACTGCCCCTCACCGCCACTTTACAAGTCTTGATTGTCAAGCAATTACTTTCTTTTTACCAGTTTGTCTGGAAGATGGAAAGCCTCGGAAAGGGAATGCTGGGTTTTTGATACAAGACACATGAAATATCTGTAATTATGGAATATATTTTTGTATCCAATAAATGGCTGAAAGGAGTCCTGAGATAGAAACTTTTAGAAGATAATTGAATGTGTCAACTGAATCAAAAAATTATGTACTTGCTCCACCTCAGCAAACTGTGATAAATAGTCTATTGTCTGGAGACTTTGCCAAGCATTTTCTTTTGCACTGTAAAATTATGTTAGTCCTTGTCATTGAAGTTTTGGTTAGCAACTCAAAAAAAAAAAAAAAAAAAAAAAGAAAAAAACCTTTTGGACTAGAATTCAGCTTGTAGATGCCAGGAACTGTGCATAGTTACCTGGAAAACAACAAATTGTAATAATTTGACGCTTTGGTTCATTTCTGCCATTATCTCAGGAAAAAGAAATGTTTAATTTTTTACCAAATATATTTGGTTATAAATGTGTCCCATTTCTGAGAAATAATTAGCATTTCTCTGCTGAATAATGAAATGAGAGAAAAAAGCATTTATTCTTCATTATTGATGTTTTCAGTTATATCCTTTGCATAATTGCTTTGGAACAGAAGCACCTTATTAAAATGGACAATCAATAGCAGAAATAGACTTTCTAAGCAGACAAACAAAACAAAATATAAATTAAAGCTTCCTATTAAACCTCAGCCTTAGCTAGTGTGGCTTGACCCAGAAAAATTAAGCTTTTTTAAAAAATGCATCATAAAAAAAAAGAGAGAAAATGGAAACAAATAGTGATCAAGTCCATACCTAGAGCTGGGATGAGAATTTCCTGAGCTCAAAAGCAGTGAAAGAAATAACAGAGGAAAATATTAGTAGATTTTTCCATATAAAAATTAAAATTTCTCCCCAAATTGCTTAAAAAGCAAATAAGCTGGGCCTCAAACAGGGCAAAAGGTGCTATCTTTAATACAAAAAGAGCTCATGTCAACGAGCAATAAAAGCATGAAGTTCCCAATAAATAAAGGGAGAAAGGAACAAAGACAATTTATAATAGAGGCATATCAATGGCTAATAAACATTTGGACATTTTTCAACCTCACTCATTATCAACTAAATGGAAAATAAAATAACAATGAGATGCTATTTTTTAACCTACCAGATTAATGGAACTATAAAAAATGAGAATATTCAAAACTGGAGATTGAGTGCAGTGACAGAGACACACTCACCCAGCTGGAAGGAATAGAAAATGGTTCTAGCCTTCTGGAAAGAAAAGTGGTGTACAAGTCAGAAACCTTGAAAATATTCATAACCCTTACCTCCAAAACTCTTGGATTTAATGGAAATTACCTGAAAGAAAGAAAGAGTTTTAGGCCTAAAGAAGTTCATTGCAATGCTGTTTATAATACTAAATTTTGTAAATAATGTAAGTTTCCAAATAAGGGTACTATTAAGCAAATGAGAATAAAATATAATGTAGCCATTCAAATACCTGTGAAATATTTTGAACAATATTGTAAAATGCCTAAGTTTTAGTGTTAGAGTATAAAATTTTATATGGAGAATGAGATCACAGATGTAAAATATGCGTACAAAATGACTGAGTGGGTTGTAATAAAATGTTAATAATGCTTTTCTCTGGTAGGTATGATTATGGGTAGGGTGAGTCTATAATTTATCTTCCAAGTGGAGACACTTGGAAAATTAAAGGAGGGGCTGGATCAATAGTTATAAACTGGATTGTTCCTAGCAAGCCAGTATATGTGATCACAATAATTATGGGTGATTTTTCCTTCATATCATTCTCTGTTTTCTAAATTTCCTACATGGAACAAGGGTCATTTTAATAATGTGAGAATCCTTTTTGTAAAAGAAAAGAAGACTTGCTGAAAAATACGTATGGACTTTCATGTAAAGGTAATTTTCCGATTTATCTTTGCCCTTGGGAGAATGTTCTCTGGTAAGTCCTTTGCAATAGACATTTGGGTTGTGTTCAGTACACTACGGTTGAAAGGATCCTCAGCAGAAATTTTGGGGAATTATACTGATATAAATTATGATTAAGTGGAAGAGCTCAGCAAAAATTCATTTGAAAGAAGACTGTGAGAAGAAGGGTGGTTGGGAAACTGTTTGGTATGAGAAACAGATGTTGGAGAGGCACATACTAGGCCAGAAGAAGGAACAAGGAAGTATGATAACTTTAGCCATCAGTAATGAATTGGTTAAATAAAAGGCTATACAATGGAACACTAAGCTATGCAGCCGTTAAAAGGAATTAGGGATTTACATATACATGTACATATACATAATATACATTTACATATATGTAGATAGATGGATGGATGGATAGATAGATAGATAGACTGATCTGGAAGGATAGCTATAATATTGTTTAACATGAGTCCAATCTGGCAGCCTGTTGGCTACAGAAGGCCTGAAGAAACATTCCGTTTCTCCTGCATAGTTCTTAAGAAATTTGATTTTGTTGCCAATATTTAAAAACCAGAAGTTATATATAAATCTGTATTTTTGGCTTCTCTTGGAAAATCAGAACACTTGATAACCCTGGGTCTGTATGCCTTTGGGCAACAATCCCCAGGAGTGGGGGAAACTGCTGTACCCCTCAGGCACAGCCAGCCACTCCAGTTTCCCCAGTCCCACAATTCTGTACTGTCTTACTTCCCACTTGGCGTCTTCGATTCACATCACCTTCCTCCCTGCTGTACTCCTTTGGGTTTGCTACCATTGATGGAGTGCCTGATTTCATTTTCCTTAAATAGCAAATAAGGCGTCTGTGTATTTTATAGTTATCTCTGCAAAGGTATAAGGAAAAATCAATTTGCAAAGAGTAAGATTAAACTGTTCATAGTGCTTGCTTCTAGAGGGTAGGACTAGAAGGGAGAGGAGTGGGAAAACAACTTTTGACTCTTACTTTATATACGTGTTATAAAGCATTGGGTTCAAAAATGAAGCTTACTTATTTTGGTTTTTAAACTGAACAAAAAATTTAAATTAAATTAAATATGATCTGTCCAAAATATTAAAAGAGGACCACATGGGAAGATTTGGTAAATGGAAATGGGTATACATTAGAGAGAAATGATTGCATTATTTATTATATATATTTCATCTTAGAAAGGTAATTGCTAAGATTAGTCAACTATTGTTTTATGAATTGTATATCAAAATAATAGAATCAAAGAAAAATGCTTTTTAAATGAAAAAGTATGCATTTGAAGAGAGCAAGGAAAAAGGTATAGGCTCTTCTAACGTGGATCCAGGGCCAAGGGGTGGGAGCTGCAGGAGGGCAGGTTTTGACAGACACAACCACTAGGGCTCTCCAATAATGAAACAGCCAGTTTTGTAAGGTAGTGAGTTCCCTGTCACTGGAGTCATTTGAGCAAGAACTGGGTGACCCCAGCAGGGGTGTTCTTAAAGAGAACTGAAAGCTGCCTAATGGAAACCGACTCTGAGATTAGGTTTCTTTGGAAACGTGATTCATGCACAGACCCCAGCCCCTGGCTTTTACCCAGACCAGCGCTGAGGTCTGATCAACAGAGAGCAAAGGTGCACAGGCAGATTGCTGTTGGCAGAAGCCACAATCGAGCAGTGCATGGGAGGGCAGGGAGTGCGGAGCTGAGAGCATGCTCAAAACACTACATTCTATTTCAGCACGTGATTTTCAAAGTGGTTTCACAGACCCATGTAAATTTAAACCTTTAAAATTGTTTTTGTTGACAACAGAACATTCCCAGAGCCCCAGAAGCCTCTCTATCTTCCATCCCAATCATAACTCCCTCAAGAAACCATTATCCTTATTTTTAATTCATTCTGCCTGTTTTTAAATCCTTCTAAATGGAACCATGAGGTATGTACTGTCTTACATCTGGCTTCTTTCACCCAACATAATGTTTGCGAGATTCATCCATACTATTACTTTATAGCATTTCATTCTCACAGAAACAACAAAAGTTAGGTCAAAAAAGTGATCAGCAATTTGCCACCGAGATAAGGAAATAAACTCAAAGAGATTAAGTGTCTTGCTTAAGGGCATAGACCCAGTAAGTGGCCAAGCAGAGCCTCTAGCTCTCCTAGCTTCAGGTCAGGCTTTCCTTCCACTCCACCACGCTAGCACCCCCAGGGGAGCATGGCTTTCGGGGAACAGTGGGACAACAAGGTTTATTCATATCCTGGCTTCCCTGAAACTTGAGTACCACCCCTTTGTAAAATGATGCATTGTCATTGACACCTTGTCAGTTAGTATTTGTTAAGTGGATGAACGAATGATTCATTCTGGTTGTTGTTAGGGGAAAATGAGATCATGCAAGTAAAGTTTCTAGTATAGTGCATTGTGTTTTGCTGTATTCCATAAGGAGCATCTCTAGCTGATACTGAAAAGCAAGCCTCCTGCAGGAAAGGTTAGGTTTCGGCATGTCATTTAGAATGCATCAAGTTAGGATGCACTGAACTATCTGATACCAGTCCACTGGAAGGGAAGTTTTTAAAAAAATCAATCACCTGGACATTTCCAAAGTATGAATACTTGCTGTTATATAGATGTCCTAGATGGCCCATTGTCCTCCCCAGTGTGACCTGGGAGCTCAGGCCTGGTGATAGCTCCTCTCATTGGCTTTCCTAAGTTCTTCTCAGACCATTTGCTCCAGGCTTTGGTGATATGCATAAAAGTGTCAGCTGACATGCATAGGAGCAGTGGTGAATTTGCAACCATCTCTGGGACAGCAAAGCTTTGCTCAAGCAGAATGTAAAAGTCATCCAGGTGGCAGACAAGGCTGAGAAATCCATGTTCATCTATGCTGGTTTGTGCCTAAATGCTTTCTGGGGTTTTACTTCCGTTTCATCATGTTCTCACTGTGAAAGTTTCATCTTCTAAATGTTAGGTTGCTGAGCCATAAAAAGATGCAATGTGACCACAACCAGCAGACAGGGTCAGTTGTTTTGTTACAGTGTGTATGTGCAGATCTAGATGTTGGGAATTCTGGAATGAATTTCTAAATATTGTAGCATCCTTATCCTTTAACATGTAATAGTTACAACTACTTTATTGAGCACTTAGTATGTGTCAAGCTTTGGGTTAGGTACTCTTGGTATTTCATGTAATCTTTACAAAAAACCCTGTAAGGTAGAAGTTATCACCTTCATTTTGCAGATAAAGAAACTGAGACATGGAAAGTTTAAATATATTCCTCCAAGTCAAATAATATCTAGAGTTGGTATTGGAGACTGGAGCTGCCTGATTTCATAGGCAGTGATTTTTCCTTTATTCTGTGAGTGGTTCTAGAAGTAAAGAGACTTTACTGTTGAAAGTCTAGAGGGGGCCCAGAGGGGAGATGGAGTTTGACCTAACTAGGTGGGCACTATTGTTTCCCAGAAGTCTTGATGAATTTCTTCTTTATCAGTGCCCCTCATAGCTGTTACCACACCTGCCAAGAAAGGGGTCAAGTACCCTCGTGCTGACCCCAACCTTGGTCTTTTCAGATCCGCTCAGGGGCACTTTTCAGACTTTCCTTCCACTACCATATTGAGCAGGTATCTGCCGGTACATCACAGCTCTTTATTTAGCATACTAGTTCTGTTCTGCTAAAACACTCATTCCACATATGAATATTTAAAAAACTAATATAAACAAAAGCACACACACACCTCTGATAGTGAGTCCCAGACATTTGGAAAAGCGTGGGAGGAAACATAAGCATGTTGGTTGCCCTCGCGGGTCAGATCCCTGCTGTACTTCTGAAGGCGCTCGCTCTTCGTCATCTTTGGGACCACTTATGCCTTTGAAGTAACATGTGTCCAAATCAGGCACTTAATACCTGGATTCATTCTCTGCTTTTAATATCTGTTCTTCCCACCATAGTCAAAGTCATCATCATCCCTCCCCAAGCCTGCTTGAGGCACCGTTCCAGGCTCTGTTTTCACCCTTGCTTCCTGCGATGGGTTGGATAGTGTCCTCCAAAACTCGTGCCCACCTGGAATCTTAAACGTGACCTAATTTGGAAATAAACTTTTTGTAGATGAAATTAGTTAGGTTAAGATGAGGTCCTACTGGATTAGGAAGGGCCCTGAATTCAAATGACAGATGTCCTTGTAGGAAGAGAGGAGGACATATAGAGATACACAGAGAAGAAGAGCTTGTGAAGATGGAGGCAGAGACCGGAGTGATGTAGCTACCAGCCAAGGAATGCGAAGGATTGCTGGGAGCCCCAAAAGCTAGGAAGTGGAAAGGAAGAGTCTTCCGTACAGCCTCCAGAGGGAGCATGGCCCTGCCAATACCTTGATGTTGGACAATTAGCCTCCAGAATTTTGAAAGAATACATTTCTGTTGTTCTAAGCCACCAAATTTGTGGTAATTGGTTACAGCAGCTCCAGGAAACTAATATGTTCTCTATCATTTATTCTCCTCAAAGAAACCGAAGTGTCTTTTTAAACATGTAAATCACTTTCTGTCTGTGGCAGATGGTATTTTCCAAAATCGACTGCACCAGTATATCCCATTCCACACGTTTGTCTTACAAGATGATTTTGAGACTCCTGCATTGACAAGCAGGGTCTGTGTCACCTCGCCTTGACAGTGGGCAGGCTTTTGTGATGGCCTCCATGAGCAGAACACAGTAGACTTTCAAGGCTAAGTTAGAAAATGCAAATAAGTGACCACCTGTCTCTCTCTGTCTCTCTCAGGGCATTCACCTTTGTAATCCAGTCACCATGTTGTGAGGAAGCCAAGCAGCCACACGGAAAGGCCATGTGCAGTCAGCTGAGGTCTCAGTCAAAGCCTACATCAACCACCAGACATGTGAGTGGGTGAGCCTTCAGGTTCTTTCTGCCCCAGCTGCCCCAGATGACACCAAGGGGAGCAGAGACAAGGTGACTCCGCCAAGCCCTGCCAACTTAGGAGGTTTGTGAGAAAAACAGATATTGTCATTATATTAAGCCACTTTGTTTAGGGTTGGTTTGTTATACAGCAGTGGGAAACTGGATCTCCATAGCTCTGTTGCTTCCCATTTCCATGTGAAGAAAGTCCAACATCCTTACTTTTGCCTACAAAATTTTCCATTATCTAGCCCCTAGCCAACCCTCTCATCTCACAGTGTTCCCTGAGCCCTTTGCTCACTGCACTGCAGCTGCAGGCTCCTTTCTTCTCTGTGGAATTTGCTTCCTACTTGCTATTCCATCTGCCTGGATGCTTTTTCTTGCCTCTTGGCATAACTGGATTCTTCTCATCATTCAGGGTTCATTTGAAATGTAACCACCTTCACCAGCATCTAAGACTAGCCTCTGTGTCTCTTTCAGATTAGTAGTCACACTTACAGATTTAGATGTGTCAGCATAGCACTTTTTTTTCCAAGCCATGGTAGCTGCAGAGGTGCAGGCATGAAACCGGTACAGAGTTGATTTGAACAGAACTGGAACTTTGTCAGGTGAGTATGGAGAAGAGAAAGAGGGGCAGTGACAGTGCCTCCCTTATACCCATATTCCAGATGTCGTGGGTACCATCTTCTCCAACTGACTTAGTATTTTCTGGTTAAGCTGTGGTAACAAACCACCCAGATGTTTGTTGTCTTACAACATTTCTCACTTCTGCCACACCTGCCACTTGTTGGCCACAATTCTGCTCCAAGTCTTCTTCACTCTGGGACCTGGCTGAAAGATTTGTATGTCTGGGAGATACTTCTTATGGGAGAGGTGAAACTGGCAACGGCAAAACCAAATGTTGGCTCCAGAAACTTCTCATGGATGTTGCATTTGTCACTTCCACTGCCACCCCATTGGTCAGAGCTGGTAGAGGGTCCAGTCATGTGTCAATAGCCTAGAACTGTTCTTCTCCAAAGGGTCTGGAGTCAGGCACAGAATATTTTGAGTAAATAATAAAATGAAGTACACCAGTTTAGTATGCCTTACTCTAATGCTTATTGCTCTTGAGCCTTTTAAGTTAACGCTGCGTCAATAATCACTATTCCTCACAGAGTCTCCAAGAATGATTTTCACCAAGACAATAAGGTAAAGTTGAAATATTCAGTCTCAAAGGGAAAAAAAGTTGCATTTATCAGGTTATGCTTGATTATTCTTTGACTCATCTGCAGTCAATGAGAGAAAGAGGGAGAGCCTTGGATTGCAAATTATATGGTTTGCTTCAATCCTTTCAATTTTTTATTCTTCAGTATGTGTACGTTTAGTGCCCATTGCTTTCATGGAGGTTATATTCTAGCTGGGGAGACAGAACTAAACAAATGACCAGCAAATAAAACAAACACAGAGCATGTCAGAGAGTGTTAATATAGGATGGAGGGAGAGGCCTGAATGAAGTGTGTCAGTTAGTCACGCAGCTATCCTTGGAAGAGTGCTCCAGAAAGAAGGAACAGCCAGTGCAAAGCCCCTGGCTTGCAAGCATGTTTGGCATGTCCAAGAATTGCAAAACAGTCAATATGACCGGGTGACATGAGCAAGGGAAGAAAAGAAGCAGTCAAGGTCTGAGAGACACCGTGGTCGGCTCCTACACGGTCTGAGAGGACACGCCAAGGACTTTAGCTTGTGCCCTGAGTGGGATGGGAAATGCTGTTTGGTTTCAAACAGACAAGTAACATGGTGTGACTTGCACTGAAAAGGTTCACTCTGGCTTCTGCGCTGAGAAGAGGCAGTGGAAGGACAGAGAAGAAGCAAGAAGACCAGTTAGAAGGTTTTCAATGATCCAGAAATAACACAATGGAGTCTTGGATAAAGGTGTTAATGTCTGGGGTAGTGATAAGTATTCAGATTCTAAAGATAAGCCAAGATTTGCAGATGGATTAAACGTCTGGTGTGAGAAAAATGGTGTCAACTATGACTCCAAATTTTTAACCTGAGCATCTGCAAAGATGGCGTTCCCAAATACTGAGATGGATGAGGTGGTGGAGAAAGAGGTTTGAGGAGGATAATCAGGACTGTCAGAAATTCTGTTTCATACATATTATGGTTGAAATATGCCTTGATGTCAATTAGGTAGAGATTTTATGCAGGCTGCTGAATATATGAGTCTAGATTTCAGGAGAGAAGATCTGGGCTAGAGATTTTACTTTGATAGTCATCAAGGCATAAACTTAAAATTCTGAGACTGGAAGATGTCACCAGGAAATTTTCGTAAATAGAGAAGAGAAGTCCAAGTTGACCAGGAAATCCCCAACATTTAGAGATAGGAGAAACGAGGTGGAACAAGCAAGATGGCTAAATGAGGACTGGCCAGTGAATTGGGAGATCAGAGAGTAGTAACTGGAAAACTGAGTATAAGAATGTGTTTGGAGAAGGAAAGGGTGATGAACCACTTAAAACTGCTAATAAATGGAGCAATATGTGCACTGAGAATTGCTTGCTGGATTTGGAGAACAAGAGGTAATTGGTATTCTTGACAAAAGCTGTTGTCAATGGTGAGGAGAGGATGAAACTCAAATGGCAATGGATTCAGGAGAGGAGGAATGAAAATGGAGAAAGTGACTTTATTCCAGGGTTTGTTTGTTTTTTTTTCCAGAAAAGGAGATTTAAAAAATGGATGCAGTGCTGAAGATAGATATGGGGCAGGAGAGGATTTTTTTTTTCAATTTGAGAAACTATTAAATGCACATTGAGAGGCAAGATTGAAGATTCAGAAAAATTTGCTGTTGATTGCCCTGAATTCCAGAAGGCATGGTGGAAGGGGGTTAGGAGTAGGGGACAGGTGGGAAATGGGGGTCAGATTAGAACACAGTATTATGGGCATTAGAGTCTGGGTGATATTTGGGAACAATATGAGAGTCTCAGACTTCTTATGACAATGGTAAGGGGGCATTATGGAATTAGTTGCCAGGTGCTGACTTTTGTGTTTGACTCTGCTCCCAGATCCGTCTCTTCCTTTCTCTGTGTCCTGGGAGAATAGCTTCCCTTCAGGTAGCACCATCTAGGTTAGTTTTCCCTCTGGCATGTAGTTGACTTTGGCCAATGAGAGGCTCTGGCAAGAGGTCAGAAGGCAGGAGGAGAAAAGGGGTAAGTATTTTTCCCTTGCTTCTTCCCTGCCTCATAGTAATTCTGGCAATGGCTGTGAGTCTGTAAGTCCCAGCTTGGTGGCCAGTGCCTCTTCTCTGCTTCAGATTTAACTGGTTGAGGGCTGGCAATCCCTTCTGCCTTTGCTTGTCCCTTAGTAAGCACAGGTGATAGCCCCTTTATTAACTTCCTCCATTTGAGAGACACCCTGATGGTCTAACAGGGTTACTGTATTAAAATCAGTGTTCTTCAGGGAAACAGAATCAACAGGATATATATGATTTATTATTAGATATTGGCTCTTGCAACCATAGAGGCTGGCAAGTCCAAACTCCATAGGGCAGGGCATAAGCTGAAAACTCCAATAAAGATGATGCTGTAGTGGAGTCCAAATTCCACAGGGAAAGCTAGCTGGCTGACTGAAGCTGAGGCAGAAATTCTTCTTCCTGATTTCTGAAATCCTGTTCTGGCTTGTAAGACCTCCAACTGTTTGGTTGAGGAGACGTCCTCGCATTGCTGAGGGCAATCTCCTTTGTTGATTGATGCAATTGGCTGTAAATGCAATCAAATGATCAGAGATGCAGATCCATCTATAAAGTACAGTGAGAGTAACAAACAGGCCATGCTTGCTTGATCAAACAACTGGTGTCCATAACCTGGCCAAGTTGACACATGATATTAACCATTGCAGTTACCACATGTCCTGGTGTGCCCAGAACAGTTCTGGTTTACATGATTTGTTCCAATTTAGTAACCAATAGCATCCCCTTTCACTCTCAAAAATATTCTAGTTTTGATGAATTATATGATCATTGCATCCTGAGTCCCCTGGTGCCATTTGCTGTGGTCCTAAATGCCTATGCACCTGTATCTCCAGGTGCGCTCCCCTCCAGCAGGGGTCTCCTGTATCTCACAGTCTTTCCTGAGAAGCTGGGCATCCTGAGAGGGACTGACTCACTGACCTGGGAAAGGGAGGAGGGAAAGAACCCAGAATTTTTGTTTTTCCAACACCCTAGGTTAAAAGCAAATGAGATAACATAACTCATCATGCTTATGATTTACATTTCCCCATGCTTAATCATGAATAATGAAGCCCCACTTCCCTGGGATCACTGGCTCTTTAGCCTCTTACCTTCCATTATTTAGATACACATGAAGTCAACTCCAATAGCGACACACAGGTGAACAGAGGAATGTCAAGAGGCTTTATGACCTTGGTCAAGTTAAACTAAGCTCTTGTGGCCTTCATTTCCTCATTTATAAATGAGGATCTTAATAATACCTCTCTAAAAGGGTGGTTAGGATTAAGTGAGTTAATATAGAAAAACACCAAATAGTGCTGGGCCCATAGTGAGCACAATGTAATTATAACCCCACCACACACACACACACACACATACCCCACACACAAAAGTGATGAGGAAAAGGTGCATGGGGTCTAACACTTGTAGCAGAGAGGACAAGTGGCTGTAATTTACTAAGAAACACAGAACTGGGACACTGATGCATTATTATGTTTTGGATCATCTAGCTTGCTGAAACAAGCTGCTATGTCTTGCCGGAGAGTGTGTGCATTTCTTAGAAGGGAGAAAAGGAAATGTGTGCTTGCTTTAATTTGATTCTTTTCAGAGCCTTTGATCTCCCGGAGACAAGTCACCCTGGGAAAGCTGGAACAACTCTAGCAGCCTGTGTACAAGTTTAGCTGTTGTCTGTACCAACAAAACAAATGAAATCAGTGTAAATTCTCGGGGAAGGGGGAGAGTGCAGGAAGAAGGGTGCATCAGTCTGGGACCAATCAGAAGGCAGATACCCGATAAGTCAAATGGGAAGTTTATTATGAATAATTATTGAGCTATGATACGGAAGTAACTATGAAGATGAAAAGAGAACTCTGAGGGCACCCAGAGGCTGAGGAAGATTACCCAAGAAAGACAACCTGGGAAGAGGCTCAGACCTCTTTGGAGAAGGTGTGGCGTGGCCCATTGCATGGCAGAGAAGCTTGCAGGCTTGCGGGAGCTGTGCAAGTATTAGAAGACAGGTCTAATATTACTATTAGATAATACTCTCTATCAGATAAGATATCCCAGTTTCTGACAACGGTTCTTTCTGCAGCATTCAACCCTGGTCACATTGACTGAAAACTCTCCTTAGCCGTCATCTGGTGCAATATTTCAAATGCAATCATACCGGTAAAGAACATGCCAAAAAAATGCTTCCTGTGCCTGGCACACCAAGGGAAAGTTTCATGAGATTTTTCAGCTTTTTCAGCAACCACACAAGGGTTCTATTTATGCTAATGCATTGTGCCCCAAAGAATAACCCCATTATATGCAGTATGTGATTGGTCTTACCTATAGTTATTATAGTGGATATTCTTTCAATTTATCAGAAGGTATACTTTGCATTTTTTATAATCACAATATTAAGGACTTGGAAATGTTTTCCAAGGTAGCATTTCTGTGAGCGACATCCATTTTCTGTCTTATTACCAGGAGGGGTCATTAGAAAATCTTCTAATGGCATTGGGTAAATCTATTTCTTGAAACTGTTCTCTTGGGATAAACAGATAAAGTCATCATTTTGTTCTCTGTGGTGTCTCTAACTCTCAAAATGACTGATGGGCCATAATGATATTCCGTGGGGATGGAGTGCTTCTGCAGTGGGGCTGGCTTTTGGTTTCCTTAGCAACTCTCTCCTGGGGACACCATAGCAGCCACATTTATTCAAAGTTAGGATTCTCAAAAAAAAAAAAATAATAATAACAGTATTTCAATTGAGATTTTGCACACCTATATTAACTTTGCTCAAGAGAGATGCATTTTGCATTGCTATCATTTTTTAGTTTGTGTGCTGATTTCTCATTAGAATAGCAAATTCTGCCCTCAGAGGAGAGTTGGTGCGGAAGGGGGAGAGTGCTGGGGTAGAAGAGATTAGAAAGGCTTAATAATCAGAGTTCCAAAGAGGAAGCGGGTTTCTCTTGGCTCCATTTTCCAGTATAGCCCTAACGGGAACTAATTTAGAATCTAAGTAAACACATGGTCTCCTTAGGACCATGTTATTCCATCCAAGTAGAAATAACTTACTCTTTCCCATTGTTTTTACAGAAAAGCTGGTCTCTGTGTGAGATTTATTGCCATCTCCTAGCCAGGGTTTCTCAGCTTCAGCATGTTGGCATTTTGGGCAGGATAATTCCTCATTGTAGAGCCTGCCTTGTGTGTTGTTGGATGTTTAGCAGCATCCTCAACCTCTCCCCAATAATGCCAGTAGCACCTGCTCCCAGTGGGACAATTAAAAATGTCTCTAGGCATGGCCAGATGTGCTCTGGGGGACAAAATCATCCCCAGATGAGCTCCACAGTCCAAAGAAAAGTGTCATGTGACTCCCTAATAATTTCCTGCCATTCTTTCTTTATCAGTCCTCATTACCAGCTTCCTATATAGAGAACTCTTGCCCTGTATGCCCCACTAGAAAGGGCTACATTATAGTTACATGAAAGGTTACCAGTAGTCCTCATTATAACGTCCATGTCCTGTGTAGCAACGAGAAGGGATGATTTGATTCATCTTCTGACCTCAACCATTTCTCATCTCTGTCATAGCCATCCAATGACACACCTCGTATATTAATAGTACACACGTCAAAGAGAGGGGCTAACTCTCCCTTCCTCTCCAAAAAGAAAAAGCCTAAAAGAATAAAAAAATGAAATAAAATGCAATGAGAGGAGGCACCGTGGTAAAGTCTACCATGAATTTCAAAGGTTGAAATTTTGTAGAATATTAATTCTACTTGCCTCTACATTGAGTCACAAAATAGATTCATCTTGGAGGGGGCGGAGAGTGGGAATGTATGTAACTTTTAACATTTTTAAGTGCTAAAAGATAACGTTTGATCCAACAAAATTTACCATAACAAAAATTTGAAATTGGAAAAAAGAAAAATATATATATATACACACACACAGCTCCTTGCACTTCTATGTGGCTGATACTATGCTTCTAGAATGACAGTGGTACTCTATAAATCCCTATATACGGGGACGCTTTTTTGTCTGATCTCAAAAACAATAGGATTAGCGAAGTTTCGTCTAGAACTCCATAATGCAGTTAGATTAGCGAAGTTTTATCCAGAACTCCATAACACAGTTAGAATTGATTAATGCTGGAATCAAGGCCATGTTTTAAAATGTTGATGTGAACTAACATCAGTGACAGCAGTTAACTGTATACTGGTTTTGTTGGAACTGGTTTTGATTTTAGGATGAAGCTGATGTAACAGGGCAGAGGGGAAGACTATGGATTTTTGCAGTACATGGATTTTAGTTTTAAACCCAACACTAACACACAGGTTGTGTGATTTCAGGCATCTAACTCCTCTGAGCATCAATTTCTTCATCTGCAGGGTCAGAATATAGCACAGCCATTGCAGGGTCATTGTGGGCAATTAGAAACAATGCACTTGAAGCATCCGGGAGAGTGTCTGGCCTCAGGATGAGTTGCTTCTCCTGTGGGATAGATCCTCCCTACTGGTGAGCTTTCTGGTGCCCGGCCTCAGGCTAATGCAGCTAACCCAGCCCCTGCTCCACTTAGATGATCAGAACCTTCATGTTTATTTGAACAACAAACAGCTGTTTGCCTCAGGGGTTTCCAAAGGACAACATCAACTTGGCTGCATTGGATACACCTGGGAGCCTTTTAAAACCAAGGAACCCTGCTTATACTTTAGAAATTCCTGTATTGTGGGTGGGGCATCTTGGGGTGAGATGTGCCATCCTCTGCGGTGCCTGAAGCCAGGTTCAGACCAAGTTCTCTGGATGTTGGTGGCCTTTGTACTGGACTGGCTGCGGGGCAAAGCGGAAGTCAATCAAGCGGCTCTCCTGGAGGAGAATGACTAGCTGATTTGCTGTATCGTGGAGTATCAGAACAAGAGCCGAGCAAACGAAAGCGTCCAGTACCAGCACGTGTTACACAGAAGTCTCATTTATTTGGCTACCATTGCAGATGCCACCTCAACCAGCACTTCAGAAACAGCGGATTAATCTTCTAGTCTGCTGCTTTGAGGTATAATTGAATATAATCTATCTCCTACGAAGTGGAGACAGGATCTTTACCAACTCAACTGCTTAAGACGTGAATGAAACCTCTATGATGCTTTTAAAATGTGAAAATGTGAAGAAAGCTATAAATTAACTATATTCTCAATGTAAATATTTCTTTTATTGATTTAGCAGATCTGTCAATACTGTCCTCTCTCCTGAAAATGGAATGTGTTTAAATAACAAAGACATTATAGGTACCATCAGGCCTACCTTTTTACTTTTCACCTGAAAAGGAAACTGAGTAAGTGTTTGAACAATCGTTCCTACTGATTGGTGAGATGCCCAACTGATATCTTGACAATTAGACATGTAACTTGGTGCTCCCTTCTACCAGTTTGTAGCTGTGGTCCATCTGACTGCTCTTTTCAGGTTGCTTTGAAATGAAGCTTGACTTTCCATGAAAAAAAAGAAAAGAAAAGAAAAGAAATTCTGATTCAGTAGGTCCAGGTAAGACTTGGGAATCTGTGCTTTAGAAAGCTCCCCGAAGAGGGCAATGCTGCAGTTCTTGCTCTAACTAGTTATAGGGGTGTGCTTACTCTGTGAAGATTTATCAACTGGCAAACTTTTGTCCATGCATGTTATATTTTATTTCAGTAAAAGTTTAATTAAAATATCAAGTATCTCCCCAGGTGATTCTGATGCATCTTATCTCAACCACATGTGAAAGTAAAGTATTATAATAATTTTTTCAACATCAGTGAAATAATTGTTGGTCACATATACTTGGCCAACTGGACCAGTCACTTCCTAGAGATCTGGAAGAATAGATATTGAATAGACCTAGGGAGCATCTAGAGCAAGTCTTTCATTTTATGGTGGAAGAAAATGAGAGTCAGAAAAGGAAGTGGATTTCTTTAGCTGATCCAGCTAGGAACTGGCAAAGCAGACAGGTCTTCTTGATGACTCTACCTGTCTTACATCTATAAAATCTACGTCACTTGTTAAAATGTATCCATATTTAGAACACAGCCCTAGATGCACAATGATGGAGGCCTCGGCTACCTGGCATCTCACTCCTGATTGGAGGGCAGAGTTTTGGCCAGGGCCAAATGTCTGAAAATGAAGTGATGAATTATGCCTTTCACCACCTCATGCTCCAACCTACACCTTGCACTTCCCTTAAAACCTCAAGGAATGAAAAATCTCGAGAATAAAGCACTTCCAAGCTTCTACTAAGGTGTTTTCCTTTCTGGTTTATTTCCAAATTCAGAGTTGCACATCTCCATTGCTCCGGTTTACCCTGAACCTCAAACCCTCAGAACATGAAAAATGGATCACTAATCCCTCATGCTTCCATTGCTGCTCAACTAGGAGTTAAAACCATTAATGCTGTGGGGCCAAATATTGCAGACTGGGTACAACATGGTGCACTCTATTTTTCTTCTTTTCAAGAGTGGCCAATTTTCTCCTGAGGAACGCTGGCTGCTCACTGTTTTATCCAGCATTGAATAACTGAAAGAAATTGCATATCTTAGGCTGGGTAAGTGGTACTTTATTTGTAATTTCACTTAAGAGATGAACCAGTTAAGACTTATACAATACATCAATAAGTCTAAACACAGGGTGTCCAGAGGCAATTGTTGTGATTTTGACTAGTGGTTTAGTTCCAAATTTACTGCTTTATTTATTTCAGTTCTGGGTAAATAGGGTAAGCAAAATTCACAACACTGCTGAGAATGTTTCCCTATGATGATGAATAAAAAAGCTTTTAGAGACACACTGTTAATGTCTGAATCAGACATTAAACAGATGCAATATTGGTTTTAACCAGATGAAATCCTGGGATTTTTTTTTCAATCCAATGAAATGCTGGGAAAACTAATTACATCACTCAGGAAGAACATATTAAGAAACATGTACATTCTATGGATAGATGAGTTAAAGTGTTAAGGTTGAAATTACTACATATTGGGTTTGAAGTAAGTGACATAGTAAATTGATTCTTTCAGTTTGAGCCTCACAATGACCCATCAGGGTTGGAATAATATGCCCTGTTTTTCAGGTGAGGAAACTAAAGTGCCGAAAGGTTATAGAGCTGGGATTCTGTGCAGGTCTGCTTGAAGGACCATATCCTGTCCCCCTTTATGCTCCACTAGTGATGTTTATGGGACAACATTCATACAATAAAAATAGTGGTAGAGGATCCCAGGTTGTAGTAATCACCAAAAGAAGATGAAAGCCCTGGAATCAGGGAGCTCACAGTCGGACAAGGGAGTCAGGCACCATGAGAAATGACTGGAAACTGAGAGGGATCCCAGGGCAGTGGAGGACCTGAAGGGGTGCTCCTCTTTCTTCACTCAGTTCCCTTAGTTGGCTGGTTCAGGCCGAGTGCCCTGGACACCCCTCACTGGCTTTCCCTCTCTCCTCCTGGGCTCACGTGCTCAGGCACTTTTGCCTCGCCCGTATTCTGCACAGCAAGGCCTACTGTGGAGGATCATAAAATCCCTACTTGTTGATTTGGGCTGAGGAAGAGAGAAGGGGCCCTTTCCCATTGGCTTCAGCCCTCCATTCTGGTCCAGATAACCAGAGAGCTAAACAGTGTTGTCTGGGCCACAACCCCAGCTAACAATTGTGATAAAAGGGTACTTTGGTTCTCTGTTTACTACTGTCCCTGTGCGACTTGCTACCTCAGAGGCCTCACTGGAAGGAGGGCTGGGGCCACTGAAGGAGGGTTTGGTCCATAATACAATGTGGGAACACCACAAATCTCCCTCAAACCACTCACACCAGCCTTTGAACAATCATTTAGTAAATTAAACAAAAGCTGCATATCCTCCACTCATGTGCATGTCTTTATAAAGCTCCAATACCATAGTCTCAGGGCTGAGGCTTAGGGCAGGCCAGGCTTTTACACTGAAGCCAACCCTGAAGCTGCCTAAAGAGAAAGGACAGGGAGTATCACAGGCCTGGGCTTGGAAAAGGGGCTCTGTGCCCAAGAGCCATGAAGGAGGAGGACAGCTGAGCTTGGTCATCTTCCCAATCTTTCATTTCCATAGTGCCACAATGATTTTAATTAAACACTAACTGTACTGACTCAGCAGCGGCCGACAAGGCCACATGCAGAGCCGGGGGCCTGACAAATAGAGTGCAGCTGGTGGTAGTGAAACCTCCAGGCCGCAGCTGGAGCCCGCCAGCCCTGCCTTCTCTCCTGCCAGACCCCCCGCGCCAACAGCCCAGGTCCTCCCTCCCCTTGCCAGGAATCCCTTGGGCTGGGTGGAGGCCAGCAGGCTGCATGCTGGCAATGCCTCTTGGAAGAGACACTTTTCTGGACTCCAATGGTCTGGTTGAAAGTTCATTTACCAATCTCCTATTGTGAGGGTGGCTTAATTCACCTGATAAAGCGTTCCTCCTGGTTTTTGCATAGCTGTGACAGAAAGCAGACTTCTGGGAGCTCTGGGGAGTCCCCAGAGGAGGATGGAGGAGCGAATTCTGCAACAGTGGAGCTCTGGGTTCACGTAGCACAGCGCAGAAGAGTGGAGAGCCATAGGTTTCAAAATCAGATGCATGTGGATTCTGATACCAGCTCTACCTTCTGCCATCAGTGTTCCTGGGCTAATTATGCAACCTCCTTATCTACAAAATGGAAATAATGTCTACTTTATAGGACAATTAGGAGGATTAATTGAGACAATAAATAGCACATAGCAAACATTCAATAAATGGTGACTATTCTGTCCAATGTGTCTTGCCCAAGTAGACACTAGATAAAACCACAGTCTATGGCAGAGCTGCCAGGACAGTGCAATATTTATGAGCAGGTACAATAGCTCAGAGACTGTTTCATGGTTTTCACACCATTCTAGGCAACAGAGGAAAAAAATTTTCTACTCCCTCTATTCAGGGGTAGGATTCAAGTTCTCAAAGAGACTACCTTAGGCCCTTCTGTTTAACACCCTGTGTGGCTGTCTCAGTGTTTACTGTAGTGGTAGTTCAATTATTCAGTGAATTTTCATTGCTTTCCCTGTCCACCTCCATAGGAGGAGTTATCTCCTTGCCCCATTGATGTTAAACTTGGCCTGGTGCTTGTTTTGCCCACACTGCATGGACAGAAGTGACAGGATCTGAGTGTGAGTTAGCCCTGAAGAGGCTTTGCATGTTTCTGCTCACCGTTCTAGGAGTTTCCCACTTCCCCCATGAGTCACTGCTCCTCCAACCTGAGACACATGGAGCAGATGCAAACACTGACCCAGAGCCACCACAGGCAGCCTACAAACGCGTAAGCAAAAACAAATGCTTAGCGCTATATGCCAAAAGGTTCCATGGTTATTTTGTTATGCAGCAACAGCTGATTAGTACAGGCACCCATGGGGCCAGGCAGAAAGTAAGACAGCAGACCTCTCTTTTCTTGGATCTTCTAATCTGTATGGCAATTCTACTGTAGCTCTGTACCTAGTATGCAGCCAGGTAGGAAATAACCACCATCATTTTAGGAACAACTCTCTGACTCTCTCTCTTTCCCTTTGCCTGTGTCTAGGCAAGACAAAAGAAAACACTGTTTTAGAGGCAATTCTTCCCAATCTTCCCATTTTACACCTGAGCTCCTACATTCTTATATTTTATGTTCTTTGACTCTGCTGGGATAACTTCACCTTAGGGCAAGTGTGGCCATCGCTAGCAGCCAGAGGGAGAAGGTCTCGGTACTTCTTAATATTATACAGCAATGGAAAAGTTTAGTGAGAAGAAAATGGTCTTGCACAAGAGTAAACGCTAAGTAAATCTGATTATTCTTTTATTTATTTATTCATTTATGCAAATTGTACTTATTGAGAACTGACTTTCAGGGTTGACAGATAAAATACAGGACACCCAGTTAAATTTGTATCTCAGATAAACAACATTTTTTTAATATAAATATGTTCCAGATTTTGAGTACAGACACATAAAACATGTATTCAAAACCTGTGTCATATTAAATCCTCTAATATGGGAAGCCCAGGGCATTGTGGAGCTGCACAGGAGAACATTGTATCTGCACACTAGTTGCTCCTCCCTCAACCCATGCCTGTGACCGCACAGATTGTTCCTCATGCCAGTTGACTAAGGTGGAAAAAACTCAAGCCTGTTTTTTGGATGGCTTTGCAAGATATTCTGGCAATTGCCAAAATGAATTGCTGAAATGCAACAATTTACTCAGGGATGGCTTTGAAAAGGAGCAGATAACCTGAGTGAACAAAATTCAGCAGCCCATCTCCTAGGCCATTTTATTTGGAAGGAGAGATGATCTGAATTGAATATTTACATTGATTCATGGGCAGTGGCTAATGGTTTGGACAGATGTTCAGGGTCTTGGAAGAAGCAGTTTTGGAGAACTGGTGACAGATGTTTGGAAAATAGATATGTGGATCTTTATGTTTTGGAAGGCCCCAGAATGTAAAAATAATTGTTATCATATGTGAGAATCCACCAAAACACCTCCACCACAGAGTAAGTTCTTGGTAATCAGGAGGCAATGGTGGCCCAGTCTGGGAATAGCATTCCCCTCCTTCCCCAAGCCAACACCCCTGCCCTCCAGTGCCTGCCCAATGGGCAGGGAGTTGGTAGCAAGACAATGCATGTGCCCAAGAGGCTGGGTTTCTCTTTGCCAAGACTTATGTGGCTACCATTGCTGAGTGGCCAACTTTCCTTTGGGCAGTAGCAACTGAAGATGGGACCAACTAAGTTCCTAGAGGCTGGTTGATTTCATAAACTCCCATCATGGAGGGGCAACAATCCTTCTCCGTGAAAGAGATATACTCTGAATTTGAATTTGTTTTCCCTGCCAGTCACATGTCTGCTAGTTACTTGGACGTTTCATAATACATTATATATTATACATTATATATGTACAGATGTTCAGGTATGTATGTATTGAAAACAGAATCCCCTGCTCCAAATGGGGAATACCACCTTCCTTGGAAGGGATGTAGCCTTTCAGGATAAATGATCTGCTCAGAATCAGTCTCTGGTATCTAATTTAGTGACTCTGATAGTCATAATATGAGTCCATTACAAGGGCTAGAATTGGGGGGCATGTCCCATAATTAAATCTAATGACTCACTAGAAAATTTTTTTCTTCCTCTCCTGAAACATGGGCTTTTTATTTTAGAAGTTTTAGTATCCAATTACTGAATGTTTCTAACCATCCATGGAATTGGAAACTAAGAATACCATCTGGCCACTTTGAGCTCCTCATGCCATTCACTCAACTAGCAAAAAAAGGGTGGTAACTTGTTGTCTGGGGCACTTAATCCCATGGGAGTACAGTGTTGTATTAAACAGTGGGGTGGGGAGAATTAGAAATGAAACACAGGTTTCCCCTGGGCATCTTTTAGTTCAGCCTTTCCTGCAATGCTAATGGGCAAGACCATCAAGGGAAGGAAGGTTTGGGTCACTTACTAGACAAACATCCCTGACCACCTGGTGCTGGCTGAAGGCCTAGTGTTCCAGTTTGCTAGGGCTGCCAGAAATGTAATATACCAGAAATGGATTGGCTTATACAATGGGGTTTTATTAGTTCACAGATTTACAGTTCTAAGGCCATGAAAATGTCCAAATTAAGACATCAAGAGAGGGGACCGCGGGCGCGCCCAGGAGGCGGCCGCACAGCTGCGCCGCGAGCTCCGCCAGGACGGGGACCCCGGGCCGAGCCCCGACGCCGGCGCGCTGGGGGAGCTGGTCGTCAAGGAGGTGGACCTCGCCTCCCTGCGCTCCGTGCGCGCCTTCTGCCAGGAGGTGCTCCAGGAAGAACCCAGGCTGGATGTCTTGATCAACAACGCAGGGATCTTCCAGTGTCCTTACATGAAGACTGAAGATGGATTTGAGATGCAATTTGGGGTGAACCATCTGGGCCACTTCCTACTCACCAATCTTCTCCTTGGGCTCCTCAAAAGTTCAGCTCCTAGCAGGATTGTGGTAGTGTCTTCCAAACTTTATAAATATGGAGATATCAACTTTGAAGACTTGAATAGTGAACAAAGCTATAATAAAAGCTTTTGTTATAGTCGCAGCAAACTGGCTAACATTCTTTTCACCAGAGAACTTGCCCACCGCTTAGAAGGCACAAACGTTACTGTAAATGTATTACATCCTGGTATTGTACGAACGAATCTTGGGAGGCACATAAGCATTCCACTGTTGGTCAAACCGCTTTTCAATTTGGTTTCATGGGCTTTTTTCAAAACTCCTCTAGAAGGTGCCCAGACTTCTATTTATTTAGCCTCTTCACCCGAGGTAGAAGGTGTGTCAGGAAAATACTTCGGGGATTGTAAAGAGGAAGAACTATTGCCCAAAGCTATGAATGAGTCTGTTGCAAGAAAACTCTGGGATATCAGTGAAGTGATGGTTGGCATATTAAAATAGGGGCAAGTGGTAAAAGAGAGCTATTTATAAAGCTGAATGTCAGTTGTATCTGCGACCAGGAGTAGTGTGGCTTGATCACTTTGTCTTTGAGAAAGCAAAAAAGCAATTTTGTTTTTACAGTTGTACTGCAAAAAGATTTATGAGGATATCGTGAAATTACTGAAAAGTTATTTTTCCAGTAATATAAAATTTCAGAAAATGTGTTTTAAACATGAACAATACACAATATAATTTAAAAATTAGAAATAAACTAGCATGGATTACAAGTATTTTTCACATGTCTTTGAGTTTCATGGCAAAAATGTTAAATATTGTTACTGTAATGCTGGTTTCTGTGTGGAAATAATATGCCTGGAGTGCAAGCACAATTCTTGCTTGGAATAAATTTACTGATGCAAATTCAAAAAAAAAAAAAAAAAAAAAAAAGACATCAAGAGATAGATACCTTCTCCGAGGAAAAGCCGATGGTGTCCGGAAAACCTCTGTCAGCTGGGAAGGCATGTGCCTGGCATCTGCTGGTCGTTTGATCATGGGTTGCATTGCTTTTAACTTCTGATTCCAGTGACTTTCTCATTAAGCATCTGTGGATTCCAGCTTAGCTTTTCAGGGGCAAACTCTGGGCTTCATCTTCTAGCTTAGCATCTCCAAACATCTGGATCTGTATTGGTTCTGATTCTCCCTCCCTGAGCTCTCTTAAGGACTCCAGTAAATTAATTAAGACCCTGCCCCTCCTTGAATGGGTTGGATCACATCTCCATGGGAATAATCTAATAAAAAAGTCCAACCCAACAATAGGTTTGCAAACACAAAATTGAATTAAAAGAACATGGCTTTTGTGGGGTGCATAATAGATTCAACCAGCACACCTAGGAAACAAAGAAAGTAGAGGGGGATGAGGGAGAGTCCTAGTATCAGCTACAGCCTTGAGAACAGTTGCAGCACTAGGGTCATAGCTTCCCCAAATATTTCATTTATTGTTCTTTCAAATTTATATATATATATATATATTTGTGTTTTTTTGTTTCTGATATATTTTTTTTAATTGAGATTGTTCACATACCATACAATTATTGAAATATCCAAAGTGTACAATCAATTGCCCATGGTATCATGATACAGCTGTGCATCCATCACCACAATTATTTTTTTTTTAATCTTTAGAACATTTTCATTACTCCAGAAAAGAAATAAAGACAAAAAAAGGAAACTCAAATCCTCCCATACCCCTAACCACCCCCTCCGTTATTGATTCATAGTTTTGCTATAGTACCTTTGTTACTGTTGATGAAAAAATGTTAAAATACTACTAACTGTAGTATATAGTTTGCAATAGGTATATATTTTTTCCTATATGCCTCTCTATTATTAACTTCTAGTTATAGTGTCATACATTCGTTCTAGCTCATGAGAGAAATTTCTGATATTTGTACAGTTAATCATGGACATTGTCCACCAGAAGATTCACTGTTTTATCCATTCCCATCTTTTAACCTCCAACTTTCCTTCTGATGACTTACGTGACTCTGAGCTTACCCTTTCCACTGCCTTCACACACCTTTCAGCCCTGTTAGTTATTCTCACAATATGCTACCATCACCTCTGTCCATTTCCAAATGTTTAAGTTCACAGTAGTTGAACATTCTGCTCATAATAAGCAAACGTTCTCCAATCTTTAGCCTCATTCTATATCCTGGTAACTTAGATTTCATGTCTATGAGTTTACATATTATAATTAGTTCATAGCAATGAGACCTTGCAATATTTGTCTTTATGTGTCTGTCTTATTTCACTCAATATAGTGCCCTCAAGGTTTCTTCATCAACCCATATTTTTTAAGACTGTTTTGTTCACCCACCATATATTCCATCCTAAGTAAACAATTGTTGGTTCCCTGTATAGTAACTTATTTATGTATTCAGCACCATAACCACTATCCATATAAGGACATCTCCATTTCTTCCACAAAGAAGGAGGAAGAGTCAAAGAAGGCAGAGAGACAAAAGAAAAAGGAAAGAGAAAGAGACAGAGAGAGAGAAAAAACATGACAGCTAGGAAGCAACAAAAGGAAAGATAGCATTAAACTAAAGTAGAATAAAGAGTCAGACAACATCACCAATGCCAGGAGTCCCATACCCTTCACCTATCTCCCCCCCTCCACCTATATGCATTTAGCTTTGGTGTATTGCCTTTGTTATATTAAAGGAAGCGTAATACCACGTTTCCGTTAATTATAGTCTCTAGTTTGCATTGGTTGTATTTTTCCCCAATCCCACCCTATTTTTAACACCTTGCAATGTTGACATTCATTTGTTCTACCTCATGTAAAAACATGTTTGTACCTTTTATTACAATCATTGAGCACCCTAGGTTTCACTGAGTTGTACAGTCCCAGTCTTTATCTTTCGTCTTTTGTTCTGGTGTCCCACATGTTCCTAACCTTCCTCTTTCAGCCATACTCAAAGTCATCTTTGTTCAATGTACCCACATTGCTATGCTACTATCTCCCAAAGTTGTTTTCCAAACCTCTCACTCCTGTCTTTTCCTTTCTGTCTGCAGTGTTTCCTTTAGTGTTTCCTGTAGAGCAGGTACCTTGTTCACAAACTCTGTCATTGCCTGTTTGTCTGGGAATATTTTAAGCTCTCCCTCATATTTGAAGGACAATTTTGCTGGATATAGGATTCTTGGTTGGTGGCTTTTCTCTTTCAGTACCTTAAATATATCACTCCACTTCCTTCTTGCCTCCATGGTTTCTATTGAGAAATATGCACATAGTCTTATCAAGCTTCCTTTGCATGTGATGGATTGCTTTTCTCTTGCTGCTTTCAGGATTCTCTCTTTATCTCTGATGTTTGATAATCTGCTTATTAAGTGTCTTGGTGGAGGACTATTCAGATCTATTCTGTTTGGTGTATGCTGTGCTTCTTGGATCCATAATTTTATGTCTTTCATAAGAGATGGGAAATTTTCATTGATTATTTCCTCTATTACTGCTTCTGCCCCTTTTCCCTTCTCTTCTCCTTCTGGGACACCAATGACATGTACATTCCTGCTTATCATTTTGTCCTTAAGTTCCCAGAGATGTTGCTCCTGTTTTTCCATTCTTTTCTCTGTCTGTTCTTTTGTGTGTAGGCTTTCAGTTGCCTTGTTCTCCAGCTCCTGAGTGTTTTCTTCTGCCTCTTGAGATCTGCTGTTGTATGTTTCCATTGTGTCTTTCATCTCTTGTGTTGTGCTTTTCATTTCCATAGGTTCTGCCAGTTGGTTTTTTGAACTTTCAATTTCTACTTTACGTACGCCCAGTGTTTTCATTATACACTTCATCTCTTTTGTCGTATCTTCCCTAAACTTTTCGAATCAATTTAGTATTAGTTGTTTAAATTCCTTAATCTCAGTTGAAGTGTAAGTTTGCTCCTTTGACTGGGCCATAACTTCATTTTTCTTAGTGTAGGTTGTAGTTTTATGTTATCTAGGCATGGTTTCCTTGGTTACCCCAATCAGGTTTTTCCAGACCAAAAAAGGCTCTGGTGCCAGAAGGAAGAAATATTCAGTATCCAGTTTCCTTGAGGTTCTGTCTTAGAAAATTGGTATATCCTGTGAGGCCTCAGGTCACTATGCTTTTCTGACCAGCAGGTGATGCCTGTCAGCCTGTAACTCCAGACTGGTGTAAGGAGGTTTGGCCCGTGGCTGTTTTCCCTCAGGCTCTGGTGTCTGGTTCTGGATGGAAGGCAGGTACTAGAGCTGGGCCCCACCTCTTTCCTTTTAGGGAAGATAGAGCCCCTAGGGAGAGGTCATTAACATTTGAATGGTCTCTCTCTGCCTGTACTATCTCCATCCTTGTCTGGGTCAGAGCACTGGGAACTTAAAATGGCTGAGGCTTTCTCCACCGAGCTGAAGCAGGGACAGAAAGCCCCCTTCAGGAACAGTCTGCGGCTACCCTCTGGCTCTCCAAGGTTAGTTGTCACTCAAAGCCTCTGTCTGCTTGTTGGGGATTTGTAGTTTTTATCGAGCAGTCCACGTTTTTTTAGTTAAAACCCCAGCTGGAGCTCAGCTGAGCTGTATTCACTTGCTCAGAGAGAGCTGCTCTTTAGCACCATGAGGCTTTGCAGCTCAGGCCATGGGGGGAGGGGGCTCCTGGCTTGGATATGCAGTTTTTACTTACAGATATTATGCTGTGACCTTGGGCATTCCTCCCAATTCAGGTTGGTGTATGGTGAGTGGACAGTCACGTTTGTCTCCCCACAGTTATTCCAAATTATTTACTAGTTGTTCCTGGTTGTTTATTAGTTGTTCTAGGGGGACTAACTAGCTTCCAGTCCTCTCTATGCCTCCATCTTAGTTGCTTCATTTATATATTTTTAGCAAATTTTCTTTTTAATTCACCCATTTCTCTCCAACTATTGTTTATTATGTCAATTCAAAAGTTGCAGATTATTGAGGCAGGATCCAGAGAGAACTAGGGGAGGAATAGATTTTATCTAGAAAACCCGGACCCAGCGCTGCATGCATTAGCTGAGATATTTGTGACATCTCCTTGGTCGTGGGGGTGGAGGTGGAAGTGGGAGTGTGTCAGTGAGTTTTCAGTCATGCAAAGGTGAGTTGCAGTAGCTAGGTGTGAACATTATTTAGAAAGTTGATTTTGGAAAGAAGCATATATGGGGATGTGAGGTTGCCAAGGAGGTATACTATATAGGAGTTTGTCAATTTTGGCTTCCCAGCATCCAACATCCTTCCTATCTAAGGCAATCCCAGAAGAAGTGAGAAGCATGGCCCCTCTCCCACTGGGAATGAGGACATATTCCTCTTCCCAGCTTCTTGTAGATTAGAAGTACACATGGTTGCACAATCATTTACTCCCACCCAAGTGCCTTCCTTATCTTAAAAGAGTGTGGCCAAGAAGAGTGGACCATTGGTGATCACTCCCAGTCAACTCCACGGTGGAGCCCAGCGGTGTGGTGGTAGGAGTCAAGGGCCAGCAGTGCCAGCCACATTGGCAGTGGTCCAAGATTCAGCCATTTTCAACTGAGAGTCAGCTGTCTAGACTCTCTTGGTTCCTCATTACTTTCTGATGTGCCTATCCAGTTTTCTATGTCGTTTTGTAAACTAGCAGGTATCCTGTCAATGAATCCTTGGTGTACTTGAGTAGGCCATATTTGATTTCTGTTGATTACAACCAATAGCTCTGACTGAAACAGGCAGTTCTGCATGGTGAGAAGGTCTGGGAACACAGCTGTGGAGTGAGTGAGAAAATGCAGTGGAGATGCACTGTCTTTAGAGAAAGATGGTCAAGGAAGCGTCCAGAGCATTGAATGTGCCATGCATAGGAAGTTAATGGTGGAATTTGGCAGCAGAGGAATATAATAAACCAGGAGGCCAACTCTTCAGAAAATGAGGAGAAGGGACACAAGATTGTTTGAAGAGAATGAGGAGTGGGTGTAAAATGATTCAGCCAAATGGATCAAGTCTGAGTAAAGCAGATACTTTCAGATGAGGTTAAGAGTTAGGATGTGGAGCTGCCACTGGAGAGCAAGGAAATTTCAGACCCAAGTCCTAACACTGGGGTCTCTGGGTGTAGGACAGGTACGGGAAGGCTGGGGAAATCAGGTTTCAGTGAGAGCAATGAGCTAGAAAGAATAGGAGTATAGGAGAAGTATAGAAGTATAGGAAAGTTCATTAACCATGGGGAGGAAGTTCCACAGAGAGCGATGAAAACTTTTCAGAGGACAGTCTTAGGATGTTAAGTTAGTGAGGAGGGAATCCATAAAATAGTGGAGATGATTGATACAGGACAGGACAGATGACAAGAGGCACCTAATCCAGGGCAGATGTGAGGCCCAGTGTGTTTAGCTAGTGCAAGATTGTCCAAAAATTAATCCCACTGTCACATGCACCTAAATCAAATCAGACAGTGGCCGCCTAAATAGAATGATGAGAAGGGCACAGACTTTGCACTATCAAGACTTGGATTCTAGTACTGAATTTGTGAAGTGATTTTAAATATTTCATTTTGGTTAATTCATCCATATAATGGGACTAATAAAGCCTATATTAATTGTTGCTGTGAGGATCAGAAAGCTTATGTTTAAAAGTGCTTTTTTAAAAAAAAATTCATTTGAGAATAATTTCAAACTTACAGAAAGTTTCAAGAATAAAATTAATAAAGAGAACATGCATAACCCCTTTACCTATTGCTTCATCACTTATCACTTAGGCTCTTTTCTTTCTCTCTCTTCATATATATGTGTAAAATATTTTTGAATCACTTGAGGGTACATTACATCATGGACCTTAACATCTAAATACCTCAGTCTGTATATCTTAAGAATAGGGAATTCTCTTACATAACCACAGTACAGTCGCCAACTTCATAAATTTAACAGTATACAGTAGTTTTATCTAATGTACTCTTCGTATTCCAATTTTGTCAGTCGACCCAATTATAGCCTTCATAGCATTCTGCCCCCTCCAATATTAGATCCAGCCTAGGGTTAGTTTTCCATTTAGTTGTCATATCTCTAAACTCTTTTGATCCAGAACATTTCTACAGCCTGTGTCTTAAAAAAAATCTTTAATATCTATATACCACAGTAACCCATGCAGAAAAACTAGAAAATAGAGATAAGTAAAAAAGAAAAAGATTAATAAACCCTGTCTTTGGACTAGTTAAATGAACTATGTGTCATCCTTGTTATTCTCTTGAGGACCCAAAATGTAAAACCTACCTCTCTTTTGCCTCTATTCTATTCTGTGCTTCTTTGCTGTTAAAGACCACCTGGCACAGCTCCTTTAGACAATATGTGCCTGAGAACATCTGTGAATGTGCTTTGGAATCTAAAAGTCCTATTCAAGTCTAAAGTGCTCTTAGCTAAGCCCTAGAGCTGGAAAGGGGGATTGTGACCAATACCTTTTTCTGCTGCCTCTTTGCCCATTTTTCTTCCTTCTAACAGAGTCGGGGCTCCCTTTCTCTGGTTCCCAGCTCACTGCAATTGTATCTGATTGAATCACACTCCCATTATATGTTTATAGATCTGAATCTCTCGCCAGGCTGAGGGGCTATGGATTCTAGGACTACATCTTATAGCTCTTTCTCCTCTTAGCACCCAGTAAGTCCCTGGTGCATAGTAGGAAGTTAATAAATAGATACATAAGGAGTAAGCATGTGAAGGAATTTTAATCTATTTGAAGATGTTTCTGGCGGAATGCAATATTATATTGGAAATTACTCAGTCTTGGCATACAGGTGACACACTGAGTCTTAGCATCTGTGTAACTAGGAAGCGCATTGGCTTATTGAATACCTCACACCTGTCCTATTATCTACAGATTATTAGATCCACTTAGGATCACGGTCAACAACAGGCACCTAAGTGAAAACAGAGTAATTAATGAAAAAAATCACACGTAGGAGGAAAAGTCAATCTTGTTTAAATTAAGACAGATGAAAAAAACTGGTGTAAAATTGGAACGCCAGATGGTATCAATACATTACACTAATTGTCTATTCACATATTCAATTATAGTTTAAATAAAAACAAATATGGGTAGTTTATCTCATGGAGTTTGTATGCACCACTAGATTATAAATTCCCACAACATCCAATTTACCCACTAATCTCACACTGCACAATTATTGAGCAGACAGGGCATGATCCACAGGGCATTCTAGAAGGGGGTTCTAGCCCCCAGGGGCAGTAGAAAGGAGGTGTCACAGGGCAGGAAGTTAATACTGACTTCCATTTTCCAAGAGTACAGAAGCCAGATAAAATACGGGATTCCCTGTTAAATTTGAATTTCAGATAAAATATAATATTTGGTACAAGTATGTCCCAAATATTGCATGAGACACAGAACAAAAATTACTCAGAAAGTTTACAAAGTGCTTTCCTGCCTATTCTTTTACTCTTTGCAAGGAATCTGTGCACCAGGATCTTGGGTTCAGTGGACGAACTGATGGAGCAGAGGCACCAGGAGGATGGTGTGTCCTGGTAAAGCGCCTCCATTTCCAGCAACACCCAAGGACAGATCTTCCCAGGGGAGCCAAGAGGGGCTGGATGGAGAGGTGAGACCCTCTGACCCTTCCCTGACACCAAAATGGAACAGAGCCTTTTGTTCCCAGCTAGGCCTGGAGATAAGTCCACATCAGAGATGGGGAGAAGCCCCTATCCCCCACCAACCTGAGACGCTAACCAAAATATGTCTCTGCACCTGCTTTGTGGTCAGAAATCACTTTAAAATGGGGGTGGGGGAGTGGCGGAGTGAAAATCTTCAAATTCTTAGGAGATAGCTTAGTTTTAAAATTCAAATAAATCCAAATAAAACTGGAGTTGTTTAAAAGAATAAGATTCAGTACAAGTGTAAGTGACCTACATGAGATCTTTTCCTGTTGTGATAGGTGTCCATGGTGGTGATGGAATCAGAAGGCAGAAGAAGCAGGGCTACTCAAGATAAGGGCAAGATGCCACTGGAGATAAAAATGGGCACAGACCAAAAAGACAGGAGCTCTGACAACCTTATTCACCTTATAAAATGCAACATATTATTAAAAGAGGCAGCAGGATTAAGAAGGAAGAGCCCAAGCCTGGGAGTTAAGCAAATCCCAATTCACATTTTGGCCCCTCTGTTTAAAATCTGTGTGTGCTTGAACAAGACTGTACTGTGGCTGAGCCACTGTGTCTTCTTTGGTGAAATGAGGATATAGGTCCTGTTCCGGTTTGCTAATGCTGCCATCATGCAAAATACCAGAAATGGATTGGGTTTTATGAAGGGGGTTTATTTGGTTACAAAATTACAGTCTTAAGGCCACTAAGTATCCAAGGCAAGGCAACAACAATAGGGGACCTTCACTGGAGAAAGGCCATTGGTATCCAGAAAACCTCTGTTAGCTGGGAAGGCATGTGGCTGGTGTCTGCTTGCTCGTAGGCTGTGTTTCAAAATGAAGGTCTCCAAACTGTCTGCATCAGCTTTCAATGGCCATCTTCAAGCTGTCTCTAAGCTGCAGCTTCTCAGGGCAAACTCTGGGCTAGTACCTCCAAAGCATCAGCAAAACTCTGCTTTCAACGGCCGTCTCCAAAATGTCTCTGTAAGTTGCAGCAGCAAACTCCTTCTGTCTGAGCTCTTATATAGTGCTCTAGTAAACTAATCAAGGCCCATGCTGAATGGGTGGGGCCACACCTCCATAGATATTATCTAATCAGAGTTATCACCTATGGTTGGGTGGGTCACATCTCCATGGAAACAACCTAATCCAAAGGCTCCGACTTAATCAATGCTAATGCATCTGACCCCACAAGATTGCATCAAAGAACATGGCTTTTTCTGGGGGACATAATATGTACAAACCAGTACAGTACCCTTCTTGAAGTGGACTGATGTCTGCAATTTTCTCTGACATACACCCCTCCAAAAGGATGGACTGATGCATGGATACCTGGATAGAAAGATGGATCAATATGTGAAGTAGGTATAGTAGGATGTCAACAGCAAAAGCTAAATGATGGGGGTATATGCATGTTGACTGTAAAATTCATCCACTTTTTTCCATACATTTGAAAATTTTCAAAATAAAGTATTGGTGGTCAGAATAATCACTCACCTGAGAGTTGACATGAGAATTAAATGTGACGGTGAACAGTTGCTCAAACCTATGACCCCAGCCTCCTGTTTCCCTTCAGCAGTCTGCAGAGGCATCTCACATCACTCATGGCAAGCATTTGCCCAACCTTGCAGGAATGATGGGGCCAGGCCCCCTGACCCCACCTACTTCCAGATCCTTCCATTTTTCCTACACCACAGGAAAAAAGTAGTCTATGTTTAGAGCAACTCACAAGATAGCAAGATATAAGCCAACTGTTAAATCTTGAGGAGTTTATCTCAATTTGAGTAAACATTTCTCAACTTGAAAAAAGTGATACCTTGGAAGAAGCACTAGAAGCATCACAGACTGCTGACAGTGATAATCCAAAAGTAAGGGTATTTAGATAAAATTCCATTGGGGAAAAAAAATCACATCCAACTAGCTCGGGTCTCTGCTTGCGCTCCACCCCATTTATCTTTCTTCAGCAAATTTTGGCAAGTAAGAATTTCCTACATCTGTTCGACACTCTGGAGAATATGAAAGGCCTGAAAACACAATGAATTGATTTGTTTCAATAAAATACCAATTTTTTCCTAGTCTCAAAATTTCCCCTGATTCCTGAAAAACAATGTATTCTACAACATGCCTAATTCCTTAAAGTCTAACAGCTTGTAGATAGAAAGAGGCAGAAGGAACGCAAAGCACACAAGTGTTAAAAGGTTAACATTTAAGAGTCTGGGTGAAGTTTACACAGGAATTCTTTGTACCAGTTTTATAGCTTTTCTATAAGTCTGAAATTATTCCAAAACTTTAAAATATAAACACTCTGATATTATAAAGAAATGTATATGTTTGCATGTTTCTGAATTACACAGTCTTTAAAGATTACTTTAAAAGCATATTGTATATGCTTTACATTTCCCCAAATTTCTTTTCTTTTTTTTTTTTTTTTTGCCCCCAAACTGATAAAAGAATGACATCTCAATTTCTCATTGGTTCTGAGTTTCTGGGAATCTTCCTTCTCTTGTCATTTATTGTCTTCTTCTATGAAATTACTCTGATTGGTGAGCACAGTACAATCAAATTAAAACTGTATGGTCTTCAAGATAAGCCTCTTTGTAACATCATGCAATTCACCTGTCCTTGTCTTGAAAGGATTTTATTACATCTGCCCACCACAGTTCTAGTCTCTCTCAGCATATTTTCATATCCCTCTATGCTCTACTTCCCTATTGCCCCTACCTCTTCTAGTCTCCTTGAGGCCTGGGAACTTGGCTTTGCTGTTTGTCTCCACAGAACCCAGCATGGTCTCTAAAATGAAAGCTATTACGTGGAATGCTAAAAAAATGATATTAATCATTATCTTACATGTCTAGGCCTACATGAACAGAAATATGTGCCCTTCCATCTCCACATGTTTTAGTTGCTCATGGAGCTGTTCTTCAGGCAAAGGGCACGAGCATTTGTTGGATGCCCACCGTGCCAGATACCATACATCCACCACCTCCTTCAATCTTTAGTGCCATATGAGACAGGGACTGTTATGCCCATTTTGCAGATGAGAAAGTAGTCTCAGAGGGTTTCTAAAGTTGCTGAAGTTCACATGTTAAGCGGTAGAGCTAGATTTTGAACTTGGATCATTCTGATGCCAAAGCTTGTATAGTTCCCTTCTATCTTCCTCAGTAACTTTCTATTCTTTCTATTTCAATTGATTCTGCTATTTCATAATTTAAACAAACAACCCCATTGGATAGCCACCCACTTGTACAACTGATGCTTGCAGATGCTCCCTTTCTGGTCCTCTGAAATTGGGTGTGGGAAGTGGGGGAGAGGGATAGAAAATTAAAAAGTGGATATGGAAAAGTAGATTGCAGATAAAATTCACAGCCACTGGGAAAGAAGGATTAAAGCAGTAGCTTACTGACATGTTTTCTATGGTGTCTGCAGTGGAAAATAATTTATAGGGGCATGTGCTCCCCCATCTTCTCTTTAAGGGAAAGCAAGAAGAAAACACCAAGGAATGAAGGGCAGCCACTCCTAGATTCCTATTAGGTCTCATTCGGCAGAACGAATGGTTTGTCCAGAAATAATGATAGCCTGGGCTGTTGCTTTCCCTCAACACCTGCTAGCCCTTTCTCTTTGCTTAGCAGAAAATAGAAGCTGTGATATTAGAAACTGTGTAAGTCGGAACCGATAGCTTGAGTGGCAGGGCTCCAGCTCACTCGGACTCCAGCTTCAAGGTCACTTGCTGCCTCCTCCCCCCTGGCCAGGAACCAAGAAAGGCAAATGCTCTTGGGTCTTCAACAAGGGTTAGGCCATTCATTCACCAGAAAGGAGAGGAGGAATTCATACCAGGAAGTGTGGAATGATTTTCTTAAAAAAAAAAAAAAAACAGCTAACAAATGCTGACCTCCTTTAGAAGAGACAAATAATTTGATGGGAGACCTGGCAAGGTATAGAAATAAATTCAAGAAAAATATCCCTTGATATGTTTTCAACATATCCCCCATGACAGAACCTACATAGCCTGGGTCACTGGCAAACGTCTTTGGGAAGCAGGTTGAGATCCTCTAAATGACACCATTCTTTTGGGGGAGATGTTCTGTGGCTAAATGAGAGGCATGTAGTGTGAAGTTCAGGGGGTGCAAAGGATTCTGCACCAACCTAAATAACACCTAGTGATCACAGAGGAGCAGAAGGATCACCCCGCTGAGCCCTGCCCAGATTCAGGACTCACCAAACTGTGAGGAGTAATAAAACACTGGCTGCTTTAAGCCATTACATTTGGGAGTCGTTTGTCACATATCAATAAATAACTGGAACACTTGGCCTCAGTTTCCCCCTCTGTAAAATGAGAGGATTGGACTCCATGACTTCCAAAAGTCCTTACAATCCTAAAAAAAAATTCCCTTGATATGTACCTTTAGCCTCTCATCTGAATGATAAATAAATTTGTGCCAATATGATATTGTGTTTTCCTTCTAGCATTCAGATAGCAGCAAGAAATGCATTTTTGAAACACCAGTCTAGCCATGAGGGTTAGCTATAGTACTGGCACGTTTAATCAGAGGGGAGCCTCAGATCACAACATGTAAGTCGGGGTACACTCCGGCAGCACGCGGGGCCCCCCTTGTTTATTGTGTTCCTCTCTCATTCAGAATGCTACGTGTGACAACAGTGGACACCAAAAGAGTCCTCTTCTCTCATGAATAAAGCAGTATGAGACAAAGAAGAACCATTCCAGAAAAGATGAAATGAAAAAAAAAATGTACAGATTAGGCAAAATTCCATAAATACGATAGGAATATATTTCACTGCATACTGATTTTCCTCAATCTCATATCAATTCCCTTAATCTTTGAAGGCTGCCATTTGCAAATTTATCTCAGCCGTCTTTGAACCTATTTACATTTTTACTGTCTTGGGGTAACAAGCTCCATGTGTACCATCTTCATATTTATTTGTCCTAAATTTACTTCCTATAAACTGATTTCAGTAATCTACCACCTCCTTCTTTGGATGAGATTAAGTTTAGCAAACCCAAGAATCTAAATCAAGAAAACATACTGAAAAATAGCCATGTCAAATCTTTCGTAAAATAAGCCTAGATATAAACATAGAAATGCATAAAAATTGAGTATAGAGAGTTTTTCCATCAAACAGAGTCCCGTGAAAATCAGGAAAGTACCATACACAAGATGAAAGACCCAAGCTTCATTAAGCTAAGGAATCCTCGATTATGACTTCAGACAGGACAGAGGGTAAGGGCTTGGAGAGAGGCAGGGGTAAATCTGGTTCTGCCTCTTACTCTTTATGTGTCTTTGACAAATTCCCTGACTCCCTGAGGACACAGAATGGCACATCAAGAGGGCAGTTCCCCTGGTGGTTAAAAATGTGGCCCAGAAAGATAAGCTGCTTGGGCTCCATCCTGCTCCACCACATACTGGCTCTGTGGCTTTGCCAAAGCTACTCAGGACTTGTGCCTCAGTTTCTTAATCTGTAAAATAATAATAGCACCTCCTTGGAAATATATAATACCTACTTCATTGTGTTCTCAAGAGCTTTAAATGAGTAATTCTAGGTAAATCTCTTAGCTCAGTACCAGGGAGTTGGCAAGTACTTTAAAAGTATGAGCTGTTATGATGAAAGTAAGGTACTAAATGAATATTCATTCTTTTTCTTTCCCTCTTCTGGAAGTTTCATGGTAAAAATGAGGCTATGTTGTTTTCTGATTCCAAGGAGAGAGATCATAATTTGTAAATAAATACTGTTACATGTCCATATGGGCCTTGCTTAATTGTTGTAAACTGAATAACAAAATGAGCTTAGGAAAGATGTAGATTGGACAAAAGAAGAGCTTCTAGACTGCTAAGTGATGGAGGGATCTGAAGCCTCTTTTCCTGTGGGTCTTTAAGAAGAGAATGGATAATTATGTGTCCTGGTTGCTAGGTAAGAAGGTTACCTGACAAGCACACAATAGTCACTTCACAGGTATTTGGAGGTGTCATGACATTGAATGGCAGATAGACAAGGCATTCTCTGGTTTATCTTTCTAACTCTTGAATTATTAAAATGTAGAGCCCGTGTCATATTTGATTTCTTTGGATGTAAAGCATAACTTCCTTTAGGTTCTCCCTGGTTTCCCTCCGTCCTTGACCCCTCGCTGGAGGGCTGGCACCAGGTAGCGGGCAGCAGGGGCCATGGTCTGAAATAATTGGGCAGACAGAATAGTCTCATCCAGAGCCATTTCCTGGGGTTCGGGCCCAGGCCTGGTTATTAAGGTCAGTGGATTGCACAGCAAGCGTTTGGTGGGCCTGTTTCACTCGCAGATATCAGCAGCTGCCGTCATGACCCGCCATGCCCCTTGGCCCACTTGGACTTCCCGGGTGCTGGTTCCCTAACAGAATCGGCTTCCGTGTGTCTGTGCTCTGGCTGCTGAGCGTGTTCAGCCTGTATGTGGGATGGAAATCACTGTTCTAGCCCCTGTATTCTACATTGTCTCTCAGAGGGTCCCTGGCAGGATTGGGCTTCAGCTGCCCCCTAAGATAACCTGATCATTCACATGGTTGACGGGTTTCCCGCCACCCTCTCACTTCCTCCTCCCCCATCGTGCTTCCTGGGCCGCCTTCCAAATAAACAACCTATACTCAAATCCATGTCCTCAGGCTTTGCTTCCAGAGGGACTCAAATAGAAAATATAGAACCAGGGCAAAGAGACAGCAACGGAAGCCTTGAAAGTTGTAAGTACTAATAAGGGCATCACACACAAGGGCACGTGTGGTTGTGGGAAGGAGAAGGGAAAGTTGCTGGACAGGGCTCCTGGAGTAAGGCCCACTGGTGTGCCTCAGAGGTTCTTTACCATAAACTGGTGATACATCTCCTCCCGCCCATTCTCCGACCTCCTTTGGGGAACCACCTTCCTACCACAGAGAAACCCACACTCCACAGTAATTGCTATGTTCACTGTAGGTCAGGGAAGTGCTCTGGAGGGTTTTTCAAACTCAGTGGTTCTAGGATTTTGTCTCAAGATTGCCCTCCATTCAAATATGATCTCATAACTCCTCAAAGGGAAGAACTAATGTGCTTACTGGTGAGTGGTTTCTGAGGGTCACATTTCCAGTGTGAAGTGGTGGTTGGAGTCCCAGCCCATTAGCACCTATGGCAGTGGATTTGCCAGCCTCCTGTGGGCAGCTTGTCCCAAGGTCTTACTGCTGTGGTTTTGTATTTACTTTTTGGGGCACTCAAATATACCTTTGTAATAAAGTCAATGGGGTTTACATTACTTAACAAAGAGTGTGATGCACCTCTTGTTTGGTTGGGAAATGTGAAATCCTGTAGCAAGTAGATTCCCCAAGAAAATGGGCAATTTTGGTCTCCATCACATAACAAGCCTGGGCCAATTTCCCTGCCAAGCATATTTTTCTGGAGCATTAATTTGTGATAAATCACTTCAGTCAATCTCCAGAACCACTTTGATCCCCATAATTTTCATTTATATAATTCATCAATTAAAAATATTGGAGAAGAAATAAATTCATTACTGTAGAACACATTATCTCGTTTCTCCATCCATAAAATTATATCCTATAAACTTTAGGCTTAACTGGGTTCTGAATGAATTTGCTAGTCCCTTAGATCTGCTGCAAAGAAGAGTTCTCATTTTTCAGGGCTCCCTTTTCTATACATAGTTTGTTATCTGATAGACCTAGGTTTGCATTCTCACTTCAAGTATTTAATCTTAGAAAAGTCATTTAAACTCTCTGAACATTAACTTTCTCATCTCTATATTGGTAATAATGATGATAATAATAATAATTCCTACTGCAAAAAGTTATTGCAAGAACTAATTTAAAAATTCTGTAATTCCCAGCAAAATGCCCATCTCATATTTGAGAACTTTAGTACATATTTTTCAGCCTTTGTCCATTCAGGATCCAAACCCTAAAATTTGAGTAATTTCCCACCTCTTACATCTTGGTGGGAAATAGAAACTGAAAATTCCAGGTACCAGCTCTCCCAGGGGTCTTTGCAGCTAGGCATAGTCACCTGACCCAAGCTGACTCATTAGATGCGTATAATCTAGGCTTGACCAGTAAGTTTAACCTGCCCACATTTTTACCGGGGAGATCATACCCAAAATAAGCAGGATGTTGGAGACTCCTTCCAGAAGGCTGAACTGGTGGCAGGAACACCCAGCTTGTTGGATCAGTAGAGGCAGCAGTGCCAGCAGCAGCCGGCATCAGTGGTCAGCATCAGTATCCATTCCCACTGCAATGGTTCTAAATGACCTCCTGCCCACTTTTCAAACCTGGCTCTCCAATCTTCCTGGGAAGACTCTGAGCAACTCTATGTCCCCTTAATAAATTTCTCTTCTGCTTAAATCAGCCAGGATCAGTTTTACCTGCCTGCAGACAAGAACCCCAAGGGACCCAGAATTCATTAGAAAGTGACCATCACTGTTAGTTTGAACCGCCTAGATAGATCTGTGCAATCCACTTAATTCAAATGGCTTTCTGTAAATATTTCCTGAACATATTATTTTAAACCTGGGGCTTCATAAAGAAAGTCAAAATGTTAGTTGAGGATGATAAAACCCTTACCACGAAAGGGATGTACTTCAAGCAGAAAGCCACATAGAATAAATGACAAACACAAAAATCTGTTGTTAAATATAAATCTCTTTACTGAAGAATTAATAAAGTTATGGTCATAGGGACTAAAAGATGTCTAATCTTGACTTGATCTGTTTTCTTCATTGTTCTCCATCTTTTACCATATTTTCTCCATCTGTTACTAGTCCATGCACCAAGATGACTCATTTCGTGTCACACTGGGCTGAGGTTGGGTGAGAGTTGATCCATTAATTGCAAAGTGTTCTCAGTCACTGTCTACAATTGCTCTAAATCCAGCAACTTTATCAACTGTATTTCAATTGCTCTGACTTTTTATGCATTATTTACCTTTGCTCACATGCATAGTATGTTCAGATACTGAGGATCATTGTCTATGAAATGCAAACACATCCTGATAAAAACAGCTACAAAATGTCAGTGCAAACCTGGCCATCTCAGACAGGTACCATGCTGCAGGTGGTCTATAAAAGTAAGCAAATCTCACTATCATTAGGATTTTAGACAATGATCAAACCCACCCTACAATCCAACTTAACAACAGTTTTTGTTTGCCCAACATTTCCAGCTTTAATGTCTTGGCTCCTTCACTTCAATCTTATATGCATTTTTAGGATGAGGTAATTGTTATATTAAACACATCCTTTGTTGTATATGGTTCATTCAGATTTCCTTGAATCTCCTTCTACTTAAAAAATGATTTGTTATAAACTATTTCAGGTATATAAGGCTGTATAAAGAGTAATACAATGACCATCCACATACCTTAACCTTCCTCCTTTCCTTCTCCTTGTGATTTTGAGTTTAACCTAACTCTCCTTGGCATTTAAACCTGGTATCTCACTTAGGGACTTCAGATTAGCCTGCTCAATTATTTCCAGTAAGATTTTATACTGTAGCTTAGAAGACCCACTGGAATCCATCTAGCCTTGTTTTGGGAGGAATCCATGTTTGAGCTGTTCAGAACATTTAAAACTCAAAGTGAACCTGGAGGTTAATGAACAAACTGGCTACCCACAAACTTTGTGTGTATTTATCTATCCAATAGATGTATTAATGCCTATAGTCTTGTTTGGGTAGCTATTGATGCATTAAAATATGACTGCAAAATGTATTGACATGAAGCAACTGTTTTATTATGGCTAGGCTACTGTGGGGACAGCTTGTCTCTGCTCTATGATATCTGGAGTCTCAACTGGGATGATTCAATGGCAGGAAGGAAGCAAATGTGGACCCCTGGAATCATCTTAAGGTGTATTAACTCACATATCTAGTGGTGGATGCCACCTGGGGATCCTGATCAGCATACCTAGCTGGGGCTTCCTTACAGCATGGTGGCTCCTGACAAACGTCCTGCGTGAGGGCTCAGGATTTCAGTGCTAGTGAGTCAGCAAACAGGGCAGAAATCGTATCACCTACCCTCTCCTAACCCAGCCTCGGAAGTTGTTTCCACCACCTTTTATTTGTCATAAGCTGGTCAAACAATGTCCAGATTAAAGAGGAGGCGTGTCAGGAATTTGAGGTCCTTAAAACAAAACAAAACAAAAGGGCAACAACCCTAAGCACTGCTGAGATACTCACACAGGCACCAACGACAGGGCAAGCAGCCCTGCAGCCAATTATACTTTGCATAGTTCAGTCTGTCTTCCCCTGCCCGGGCCTTCGAATTTCCCCCAGTGCTGCCTTGCTCACAGTCTGCATTACTGCTGGGCCCTTTGGATTCCTGATCCTGAGCCTAGACTACCTCCCTGGCTCTGACCCAACACCCCGGATGGGCCAGCTCTTGAAAACTGCCTTCTGATTGGGGCTTCAGGTAAGAGGTCCCTCCACACTGGGTTCTCTCAATTTCTGGGGCTTTCCAGCCCCAGTGGGTCAGGGCGTAAGTGTGGAGCATTAGGAGTTTGGACACGAAAGAAAGAAAAAAGGTTCAAACCTTCAAGGAACTTCTGAAAGCATTCGTCACATAGATTTAAGGAATATTTCTCTACATTAAAAGCAATGCTGGGGTCTCTAGACTATAATTGGTGAAATTTTTCCATTTTAGTGGCAGAGATTAAGTATGAAATTGATGAAAACCATAGAAGAAGGAAAACTCAGGGGTTGCATGAAGCAACCAACTACATCAAATTTGTAAATTGAAAAACTAATTATTTGTTGAAACTATTATTTTCTGAGTTCACTGGAAACGAAAATCTATAGGGCATCCAATCAGGCCTAAATAGCAGGTTTTGGGATATCATGTGAGTCAAGACATCATATTTATCATTTATCATTTATGGGGTGTTCATTTCTCAGAGGAATAAATCAGCCTGAAATCAAATGTTTAAGTGTATTTTACAGAGAGGCCTTTGATTAACTATCAAAATGTCTCTGTATTAAGGCTTAGAATTAGATTTGTTTTAGAAATCTTGTCTGTTTACACATAGAATTTCCTTTCTTTTCAAGGGACTGATATGAACAAGGGCACTAGCCTTAGGAACGGGAATGAGGATCTACCAAGATCCTACTAGAAAAATTTGCCTTATAATTCTCTAAAGGCACACACAGAACATGCTACATACAATACATGCAACCTAGATTCTTGGAATATAAACATGACTGAATTCAAACAACATACACATGAAATCAGATAACCTGATTACATTATTTTAATGTCCTAACTGTGGCCAGAGGCACCCTATGACCTTAACATAAATTAGGCAAGCTTTTGAGGGAAATTCTTTTTAAAACAGCATGTCCTCATGTATGGATTGACAGCTGAGTGATTTTCCTGCTGGGCTTTAGAAAGAGGTGCCAGCTCAATGAGGTGCTGTCGAAATGACTGAAAACCACCCGCTGCCAATTTGTACTTCACTGTATGAAAACCAGCCTTCTCCTGGATTATTACTGCTGGTAGGAGAGAGGAAAAAAATTGCTTCCACACTTGGTGATGGGAGTTAATTGCTCAGAGGCTTCCCATACTGGGTCTTCAGAAATTCATAGGGGTGCAAAGATGCAAAGTCATGGAAAGAGGCCAGAGCAACCTGTGACAAAATGGAACACAACCCCTTCTTCCGTAATAAGTCAGGGAGAGGAGAGCAAGGTGGCGAGCTTATGCTTGAAATGCCCTTTTAAAAAATAAGGTTTCAGCCAAAAGAATAATGCTCTGACTTTTAAAAGCACCAAATGTTAATTTTATAGGAGCCATTGTTCTGTTTGCTTCTTATATTAGGAAAAAATATATATAATGCTATAAAATTTGAGGCTATTTTTACAAAAGAAAAAGCCCATAACACAAGTACTTTCATTTTTTAATATGTCCATATAAATTTTGTCTCTGTGAATAACTACTGATATAAAAAGTTGCAATCAGAATGACTATAATAGTTTATAATTATTCTTGGTTTAATAATATAGTCCAAACATATGCCCCACTTTTTTCATAATTATCACTGTAATAAATGTGTAATAGCCCATCGATTTAAGGTACATGATATCTAAATGTATGAAATTTATGACAACATTCCTAAATATAATTATTCCTAACTTTTCACCATTGTGTTTAAGAGTTAATGCATTTTTTCTTCTGTAGAATTATTTGCTTGAGATAAAATCCTGAGATTGGGATTACTGAGGCAAAAAGCATGGCCCTGTTTGTAAGCTTGCACATCGTGCACTGCACAAATCCAAGGGTTCTTATCCACAGAGCCCCCCACCCAGAGTTGTATGTCGTGAGTGGCGCCCCCTGCAGATGCACAATGCCTGATCTGTGCCGGGCATCCATGTGTGGCAGCCCTGTAATTTGCATCTCAAAATACCAGCTACTGCGGGGTTACCTTCCCAGGATTAGCCCAAAAGACTCTCAAGGGGGAAAAAAGAGACAATCCCACTGTCCTGTGTAATATGTGGTTAAGGAACTAATTAGGGAGATAAGGACAGAATATTTAATAATAATAATAGTAAAATTACTGCATTCCACTATAAAACTAATGGGTAGGAGACAGGATAGTACTTAAGATAAATTTCTTTGAGAAAATTAACAAATTAACAATTTGAGTATTCAATCAGAATTTTCAAAGAACAGAGGGATAAACAATAGAGGGATATACAGGTCAAGAAAAATTAAAGGAAGTGAATAAAGATAACAGGAGAAACAAATTTAAACAAATATACAGAAACAGTAGAAGTTATAAATAAATATCATGGTTATGTCTTTGGAAATCCTAAAATAGTTAATCCTTGGTAAATCTAATAAAGGTAAAATAGAGAAAAATAACAAATCAATTGTTTTTAAAATGAGAAAGGGTACACAGCCAATATAAAAGAGATTAATTTCATACAAATACCAGGTGAATATATTATATTAACTTTGAAAAAAGGCAATGAATCATGTCCTATTAAAAACCATGAAATGCCAAAATTAATGAACATTAATCCATACATATTAAATCCATTGTTTTAACCTGTGTATTTAAAAATCTAGGTAGAAATAAGATTTAATAAACTTTGATGGTAATAATTTTTGTTTTTTAAATGAACAAAGAAAAAAGCCTAAGTAGGCTTATGACCCTCTGAAAAACTGACAGAAATATTAGAGTTTAACTAGTTTAAGAAACATTAGAATTTCATTCTTAAATTGTTTCAGATGTTTAATGAATAAATAATCCCTTTGCTACATAAACAAGTTGGTGGCAAAAAAAGGATCAGAAGATAAAATTCTTTTTATAAGGCAAAATTCACTCTGATCCCCAAACTTGGAGAAAATAGCATGCAAAAATTTAAATATGTAACATCTGAAAATGTCTCATTTTACAGTATTAATCAATGAAAAGTAGGAACTGAGATTGAATATACAGTATGATTTTACTTATGTAAGAAAAACAAAACTGTACATTAAAAAAAGAAGGAAACCTGGAAGAAAAAAAATTCAAAATATTAGTAGTAGTTTGCTCTGGATTTGAGTGAGTGAAATATCTTCTTTTTATTCTCTAAATGGTTCCTAATTCCCACTATGAGTTGATGGGGGCAAAGGGGAATCTTTATTTATTTATCATTCAATCTATCAGAATAGTCTCATTGGAGGACAGTGAAAAAATTAAAACATGTATTACTTCTACATACATATTTTCATAAAATACTTGTCAATAACTTGATTAATTGATCAGAGAGGTTGATTTGAATTACTGGGGGCTGTATTGGTAAATCTATGATGAGCATTTGGAACTAGCAACTCAGGCTAAGGGAAAGCCACTGGCTAGCTTTAAGATGATTCTGTTTGAGTGGTTTGAGCTTTGTTTATCAGGTGTTAAATTTGTGGAAAATGAGTGGGACCCTTTGTAGTAATAATAGTGCTGGAAGTTATAGAAAAGGAAAGGTCATTGCTTCCACAAATAAGCTCCATTTGATCAAAGCTGCATTGCTCAGGATGTCACATTTTTGTAGCTATTCTTTTACAGCTATAAAAATATCTTTGTTCTTCTTGATATTCCTGAAGGATAAGGTGGTTATCACCAGGTTCAAACTCTAATGCAAACAAGCATCTTTATCCCTGTTGAACAAATTGTCTCTATAATTCAAGTCTTGATAACCCAAACATTTTATAAAATACTATAGTGGAATTAAAATTTGGTTATGCATTGAAAGAGAACTCTGCAGGGATCAAGTAGGCTGTTTATATCCTGTAGCATTTCTAAACCCATTTGAGGAACAGGCAGGTAGCTTTCCTACTAGATGCAGAAGTATAAATTTCACCTCCACAAAGAAATGTGCTCTCTTCTGTCAGTCCTCCAAGTCTGCCTTTTTATTTTCCCACTTCTGATAAGGATATATTTGCAGAGAAATACTTCTCTACCAGAAAGAAAAACACCAGGATGAACAGGTGGTTAAGTGGCCACTGATCCTGATTCTCACTGAGTAGAGGATGGCTGAGACTGCAGAGGTTTGGCGGGCAGGCACTCCATCCAAAGGGGCATGGCTACTCGGGAGAGCTGACCACAGAAACATCCATCAGCTCCTGAGGGAGGTGCAAGTTTTGATGCCTCTGTAAATTCTCCAAGTTTTTTAAATGTTAGCTCAAAAAATTTTAAAAGCACACTTTTTATTGAGTTAATCACTTCTATGATTGGGATGCAGCCTCTGCTAATGGAATAAAAAGAGTTCTACTGTGAAAGTTAGAAGGATGGTATCCTGACTCCACCAATTTGCTACTGTGTGACCTAGGGCACTGTTGCACCCCTCTGTCTCTTGGTTTCAGCATCTGCAAAATTCATCGATTGTTTTCAGGATTAACTATAGCTTCTAGCAAAAGGTCTAATATGTACCACGTCTTCAATAAATGTTTAATGATTGTAAATACTCCTAAGAAGATCCATTATTTCAATATGACGTATCAATCATATTAACTGCCACACAAAAAAGCACTGGATAAAATTTAGTGCCCATTCCAAACAAAGAATTTAATATATCAGAATAGACACTCTGTAATAATAGAATAGGGTTTCTATTCACACCCAAAGTGATATTCAACTCAACATAGAGCAAGAGAATTATTCCCTTTGTCAACTGAGAAATAACAAACTAAGCTGCAGGGCAACAAAGGCATTTATTTGGGGTCCTGGAATTGCAATTCGGGGATCATAGACTCAGGTAGCAACCCAAATTGTGTCCCATCTCAGTATTTCCAGGCAAGGATTTTTAAAAAAGAAGATTAAATAAGTTGTTTGTGGTGGTGGATATTCAGGGTATTCCTGTGGTCCCTCAGATTAGACAGATTAACTGAGTTCTTTATCTTATGGTTTGTTTTACAGTGTCCAGGTATCCTTGGGGTTTTGAGGGACATTGTTTCTTGAGGCTTTGTGTGCTTTGGCAGTTTGTGATCTCTGGCTGATATGTGCCTAAGAGTAATCTCCAGAATGACCTTTCAACTCCATCTGAAATCTCCTAGCCATGGTAACACTATTTTGTTTCTTTCCTTTTGCACATTAAAGTCAGAAAAAGAGGACACCAACTATCTTCATTATTTTCAAAAGCATTTTGATAGTTTTTATCCATGTATTGAAATATAAAAAATAAATTACAGGAATAAATATTGGAAGGAAAGGCAAAGGTATTATTTGTGGATAGCATGATTATATATATGAAAAACCTAAAAGAATATACTAAATTTATGAATAATAGTTTATCAACATCGCCACACAAAAGAAATGCTCAGAAATCAATAGCATTATAAGATATATATATATATATATATACATAAAGAAAATTCAGCTAGAAAACATGACAAAATGGACTCCCATTTACAAAATCACAAAATATAACACTTAAAAGAAACCTGATGAAAGAGGACATGTGCATTTTAAATATAACCAAGCCTTCTTGGGAGAAGTTAATCACATGCCAAAAGTGAAGGTTTATGTTTTCTAGATAAGCAAGCCATATTCATTCATACATTTAAAGCACTTCCAACCAAAATTCCAACCAAACTTTTTTTGTAAGCTGATGGGACAGGAAGCTCAAAAGATAGTCCAAAAGGAATAGAAAATGTGGTAAGGAGCTGGGAAGATGGCAAGGGATGAGTATTAGCCAGTTAGATATTAGAATGTGTATAAAGCAAAACCAATTAAACAATATGGCCCTGATGCCAAAATGAAAATATAAATCTCCAGGAATAAATCTATTCATGAAACATTGCATATGTATTAAAAATGTTCAAACATTTCAGATGAGAAAAGATTAATAATAACAAAAGAGTGAATTTAGATTTATACATTCTGGTATACAGCAAAATAAACTCTGACTATATTAAACAGTTCAGGAGAATTCAAATTTTAGTCTTAAAAACACGCTCAAAATACAATAAAATATTAAGCACAGATTCAGGAAAATGACCAAGAGCTTTGCAACATGAATAAAAAAAAGGCTAAATGAAAGATTGACCAATATAAAGCATAAATTTATATGATATTGAAAAATAAAATTTAAATTCGAAAGTACATAATATGAAAACACTTACATTAAATTTGATAAAGCAAAACAAAAGATTAATATCTGCAGCACCATAAAAGCCCATTAAGTTTTATAAAGTAAGCAGAAAGATTCCATAGATAAATGGGCTCAGATAGACGCACAATAGCAAGTGATGTTGGTAGGGTGTCTTCAGAGAGCCAAGCATTTACTTGTATTAACTCATGTAATCCTCATCACAACTCTATGAGATGAGAGAGAGCAATATCTCCATTTTACAGACATCAATCCCACTTGGTCCCATAGACAGAGAAAGCATATGGGATTAGAACCTCAGCTTGCAGGTTTTAGATATTCTAAAAATTAAACAACATAAATGGTCAAAAATGTTCTAAAATTCATTGAGTAATATTCATTGAGCATCTACTATATATAATGCATTGTCCTGGTGAGCTGGTTTGGATATATTATGTCCCCCAAAAAGCCATGTTCTTTAATGTAATCTTGTCAGGGCAGATTGATTAGTCTGTTAGTTGAATTAGAACCTCTGACTGAATTATTTCCATGGAGGTGTGGACCCTGCGCATTCAGGGTGGGTCTTAATTAGTTCACTGGAGTATTTAAGAGAGGACAAAATACCCTGAGAGAAGCTGAGAGAGACATTTTGGATGAAGCCGCTTTGAAACCAGAACCCAGGAGCAAAGGGCCAGCAGACATCAGCCATGTGCCTTCCCGGCTGACAGAGGTGTTCTGGACACCATCGGCCATTCTTCTGTGAAGGTATCCTCTTGATGTCTTAGTTTGGACACTTTAATGGCTGTAGAACTGTAAATGTGTAACAAATAAATCCCCTTTATAAAAGCCAATTCATTTCTGCTATTTTGCACAATGGCAGCTTTAGCAAACCAGAACAGCTGGTCACCTAGAATTTGAGAAGGGTCAAGGTACTCTCCGGATCTCCCGGAGGGGAAATGGGCAAGTAAAAAAACACTAACAGTATGATGTTATCTAAGTTCCACCTTTAAATTAAAACAACTCTAAGGGCTCCATTCTGATGGCCAAGCCAAAATTTGAAATAATAATGATAGCCCAAGTGTTAAATAATTGGTGTAACTCTTTCAGAAAGCAGTATGCAAGTACATAACAAGAACCTTAAAATATTTTTTTCCCTTTGACCTGAAAATTTATTTTTGAAAATTCATCCTAAAGAAATGGGGGGAAACAAGAGCATCATTCATTAATTAATGTTTCAAATATTTATTTGTGCCTGTTGCCTACTGGATTTTGTGCTAGGATCTGGGGACAGAAGATGAACAAGAAACTCATTCCACAAAAGCCTTCATTTCAGTCATTATTTTAACAGTGAAAACTGGAAACAACCTTAATGTTCCACAATAGAGAGTTATTTCATGTTATGATATATAGACTCGAAGAAAAACGACAAAATATTAAAATTGCATTTTGAAATTACACAGGAAAAAGTCATTTTCATGATAAAATGCTAACTGAAAAAGGCTATATTTTGTAAACAGTTCTGCTGCTTAATAAAATATGTATTCTCAAAGGCAAAGATTGGAAAAGTACATGAGAATGTGGAAAGTCGCATTAAGGTTTGGGGATTATGGATGATTTTTAATTTTAAAAAATTAATATTACTGCTATATGGCTTTTTGATGAAAAATGGAAAAAGGAGAAGTAATTCATATAACAAAGGAGTGATCCTGGAATAGATTAATAATTGGTTAGAAAACGGTCTGCAAACATGAAGTTCTGCATAATAGCTCACAGAATAACCAACCAGAACATGCATAATATGAAGGGAAGCATATTTCTGCCATATACAGACAGTAACCGCCTTTCCAGTGTCTTCTTTAAATATAGAGATGTCAGAAGATGGAATAAAGGGTTGCAATAAAATCTTGTTCTATGTAACACCATAATTATACTGAAAGTATTGGCTACCAAAGTTTCACAAATAATAGAGCACCTGCTAAGTGTTGTCAAATACAATTTTATTCATGATTCCCAAAGACTTTGGAAAATATATCTCATAGTCAAGTAGTCAGCAAATAAAATGTATTTTAACATTCTTAAAAATGATAAAGCATTTCAGTGATTTTTGATCCCTCGGGGTCTTCCTACTGCCAGTTATCTAGCCCAATTTATGGGCTTGTAAAACAACTGACCTGTCTCCCAGAAAGTAGGAAACTTTGCCCCCCTTCCTTTGATCTTGACCCACATATCCCTCTCCTGTTTTCCTCTTCCTGATAACTTGATAGTCTGGAATCTGACCTTCTGTCAACAAGAAAGAAAGCAGTGGCAGAAACAAAGAAAACTGTGCCCCAATGCAAGATCTAACTTGGACTTCCCTGCGTTCCTTGTGAGCAGCAGGAATGGGTCCAGTCCTTCAGAGACAAGACCTTCCCCCTACTTGGGTGATGGGTAGTGAGTTCACCAAAGAAAAACAGAATGCCTCAATGAGGCAGACAATGAAGTTTCTGGGTTTTGGATGCTGTGTGGTGGTTTTGCTGGATGTCAAGGTCAGCTGTGGGCTTGGGTTTGGGTCTCACAGTATCCAGCACTTGGCGCCTATAAACAAGACATAGGGACCAGAGGCTGTGGTCCCTATGAAAGCACTGACAAAATTAAGCCATGCCAGCCAGTGCAAGATGCTAGCATTTGCTGCATTCAGTTTTGCTCTGGACTGATTTTGCAGTTAGAACCATGCTTGATTCAATAACTCTTCTTCCCAAATCTACATCAACCCATCTGTTCTCCTGTCAGTTCAGAACTGCCATGATTTTTCTCCTTTTTTTGACCAACAATTCTTTGGCCAAAAACACTGTACTCCTGCCTCAAATGAGGGTAGATGGACCCCTCCTAGACTATCAGCAATACTGTTTGGCTTCAAAACTGCTCTGGCCATTGCCTCTGGCCTCATACTTCCCTGTTGGAAATGATGATTGATGCTGCTATCTTGGTATCAGTCCTGGGTTCTCTGGAGTGAAAATCAGCTATTGCTTCCATAATGCACTTGCCTTTCCTGGTGGAATCTACATGGCCAGTATCTTAGCAAGGCTGGCCATCAAAGAGGCTTTCCTTAGACTTTCATGACATTTCATTTAATACTTTCTGCTGCAATCTATACCTTGTTCTCCAGTTAATCAACCTAAGACCTATGCCAGAGAAGACTTGAGTAGGTTACTACAGCCCATGAAGCTAGTCAAATGCGGCATGATTTTCCCAAGAACACACCATGAAGTGTGTCACACAAAAAAGCATTAGAACTCAATTTCTAACTGCTAGTTGGGTGTTCATATCTAATCCAAGGAAATTTTAGTCTGCAAGACATGTGAGCAAAGAAATATCTAACAAAATGTCTAAATATTTCTTCCTTGGGTGCTCAAGAATGCAATTATTCCAAAATGATCTGGTACCATCAGAGCTTCCAAAATGCAGATAAACTCCTAAGTGGGCATCTTTTATTTTTGGATTTGAGATATAAATGGGATACTCATGAAGCAAGGGGCTTGGAATGGGGTAGATGAATGTGCCGGTTTGAATGTATTATGTGCCCCAGAAAAAGCCATATTCTTTGATGCAATCTTGTGGGGTAGATATTTTAGTGCTGATTAGATTGGAATTCTTAGAGTGTTTCCATGGAGATGTGCCCCACCCAACTGTAGGTGATAACTCTGATGAGATAATTTCCATGGAGGTGTGGCCCCACCCATTCAGCATGGGCCTTGATTACTGGAGCAGTATATAAGTTCAGGCAGAAGGAGCGAGCTTCCTATAGCCAAGAGGGACACTTTGAAGAATGCACTGGAACTGAGAGAGGAGCTTCAGCTAACAGAGACATTTTGAAGATGGCCTTTGAAAGCAGACTTTTGCTCTGGAGAAGCTAAGAGAGGACAAACACCCCAAGAGCAACTAAGAGTGACATTTTTGAGGAGCTGAGGCCTAGAGAGGAACGTCCTGGGACAAAGCCATTTTGAAACCAGAACTTGGAGCAGACACTGGCCATGTGCCTTCCCAGCCAACAGGTTTTCCAGATACCACTGGCCATCCTCCAGTGAAGGGACCCAATTGCTGATGTGTTACCCTGGACACTTTATGGCCTTAAGACTGTAACTGTGTAACCAAATAAACCCCCTTTTATAAAAGCCAATCCATCTCTGGTGTTTTGCATTCTGGCAGCATTAGTAAACTAGAACCATGAAGGCAAGAAGGTTGAGTGAGCAGTGGAGTAGAATTTTCTGATTTCCATGGTGTAAATATTCTGGCCATGGCCAATTTCAAGCTACTTGCATGAAATCAGCCAGGCCAACAAATTCCTGACATTTTGACAAGACTTCCCTGAAGCCAGCATGAGCAGGGTCCAGCACAACATGGACTCTGACTGTCGTCTTTCTGTTCATTACCACCTAAAGGCACGGCTTTCATGGTCACATAATTGCACTGTTTTGTTTTTGTTGCTTCATTTGTGTTTTGATTGCCCACAATTACATTTTCCCAGACCCACTGATACATAAAATGAAAGTACATTGCTTCCTGGTTGTGGGATGAGTATACCAGCATCTTTTCTCCAATTTTATCTGGTATATGTCCTGATGGAAGGGAAAAGCTCATACACAGAAACTGAAAAATATGGTAATATTTTGGCTTGTGACTGTTTATGAAACTTCTTTCTGTGTTAGGCTTGAACCAGTAAAACATCCCAAGATTGTTTCAGCTAAAAAAATTGCTGTATTACTTTAGGGTACACAGCACCTCAAAATACCATGAGGACCTAAGTGAGGGAGAAGATGAGAGAGAGAGGGAAGCCCTGGTGATCAAAACAATTAGACTAAAAGCAACATGCCATGTATTTTACAGCCCTTTGCTTTATGAAGTACTTGCACACATCCTCACAGTCCTGGATATCGCATTTCAAGAGAACACTGATAAATGGGAGAGCATCAGTGGAGACCAATAACAGTAAGGGATGCTAACAGTTTGGACAGTTTAGCATAAGCCATACACTACAGCAGTGGGTTTATGTGTTAAATCTTACTTAATTCTTTCAACTCTCCCATGACTTTACAGATGAGGAAAACCATAATTGGGGATTAGGATGAGTAACTTACCTTCTGACATGTATTTGGTGAATGGTGACGCTGTGATTTAGACCCAGACAGTTTGATTCCAGGAGCTTTGTTCTTCACGGGGAGACAGTATTCAACCACATCCCATGGAATGTTATGTCTAGAGTAACAACTAGTCAGCAACATACCAAATGTTTTCAAATCTCAAAAGCTCTTTATATCCGTGGGCGTCCCTAGAAGAAAGCACTAGGAGCAGAGGGTGGAAAATGCAAGAAGTGTGATTTGGGTACAATAATAGGTTTATGTTTCTCTTGGCAGGAGCCCAGAGGTAAGGGGCTACCCGGGGTTACCATGCTTCTCTCTTCACTGGAGGTGCCCAGGCAAAGACTGGACTACAGGTTTTGGATGTTTACAGGAAAACTGTGGACCAAGAAGAGTAATTTGGGTTCGATACCTTCCTTGTGCTCTCCAACGCAATAGCCACTACCTGCCTGTGGCTATTTAAAATGGAAATTAATTAAAATTAAAAAAATTAAAGAGTCAATCCCTCAGTCACAGTAGCCACCGTTCAAATGCTTAACATTCACACGTAACCATGGCTACCATGTTGGATGGTGCAGAGATGTAGAACTTCTCCAACATTGCAGCAAGTTCCACTGGACAGTGTTATTCTAAACTATAAAATCTACCTTTTAGAATTTAATCTGCCTTTGAGAAAAGAAGGATGAGTAATTTTCCTGCCTACATAGATAAAGAAATTGGGAATAAGGGCTTTATTTTCTTCCTTGAGTGTTAATATTTCACAATCCTCTGATGTCTACACACTCCTTGCTTTCCACCACCAAATGCCTCTTTCCCCCACTGCAGCCGGTGGGAGCTATAGTGTGTGCCCTTAGCATTCCTCGGTTACTCCCAATGCAGGAGGACTTGGCAACATGCTGTTTGGTGCATAGATAATTATCAGTTATTCCTGCCACCCCTTTAATTTGCTCAGAGAGCATTTCCTGAAAAGACCTTTGAAAGTAATTGGGTCACAACACTTTGTGAGCAAAGGAGAGGAATTACAGTGGGTAGGAGGAACATACATTATGATGTCAGCTTGATTACAGTGCAAGTTGCTTTGGGATAAAGAGCCTTTCCACCAGAAATCCATTTATAGACCGTCTGGCACAGCACCACCTGCTGGTTTCCAAGTGTGCAGCAAAGGAAGCACAGCGACAGAACTTGTGGTCCTTTTGCGGTGCCATGGGACAAGTGGATTGCAGAACCTCCTCAATACAGCGCAGTTGAAATCTCTTCATCTCAATAATCAAATAACTGCTTTAAGAGGAAAGACATCCAAGACTTGGGGTGCGGTAAGTTTCCTGGCTTCTCAATAAATCCATACTGACCCATGACTGACTGGCAGGCATTCTAGTGGGTTCTCAGCTTTATTTATAGAGTCTGAGCAAGAAGTAACCCAGAAATAACCACCTTTGTGTTGTGCATGCTTCTGATTCTGGAATCGCTCTCAAGAATGATCAGTGATGGAGCTGCTCTGTGTCAGCACTAAGCTAGGTGCTTCTTAGGGACAATGCAAATTGGGTATTGACATCATCTCGACTTTATAGATAAGGCTGTGGCAGTTAAAAGCAGTGGGTTTGTAATTTAAACCCAGCTCTTCAGGTTCCAAATCCAGTGATACCTCTTAGTGAAAGGTGTAGCATTTTAATTTGAATGGCCTATTTCTGGATTCCCAGGACATTTCATCATACCGCCAATATCTCCCCAACTCCCGACCTCTTTATGCTCCAGATAATGTCTTCAGTAACAGTGCACTCAAATTTTAGCTATATACACGTGGGTCATTCTGTTCTTCTTATGTTTGCCTGTGATACTTCTCCCACCTAGGATTACATTCTCCCTTCCCTCTTAACTCTGTGTGAGTCCCTTACTTCCAAGATTATCTCAACAATCTCATCACCTGGAGAATGCCACTGGAGAATGCCTACAAATCAAGAGTTCTGAAGTGTATTTAATGGAGCCACATTTCCTTGAGAACTTATTTATAATATTACTACTTGAACACTAGTTTTCATGGACCAGGTCTCTTTTGTTTTTCCTATTATTTCATGTGTCAAGGTTGACATCATTTTTAAAACTTTTTACCATAGTAAAATATCTATGACTAAAAATGTCCTATTTTAACCACCTCAAGTGTACAATTAGTGATAGTAATTATTTTCCCTATATTGTGCTACCATCACCAACATTACCCAAACTTTTTCATCCCCTCAAACAGAAACTGTGTGCCCATTAATTAATAATTCTGTTCTCTTCCTGACTCCTGTAACCTGGAATCTACTATCTGTCTCTATGAATTTGCTTATTCTTGTTTTTTCATATAAATGAAATCATACAATATTTGTCTTTTTGTGCCTGGCTTATTTCACTCAACATAATGTCTTCAAGATTCATCCATGTTGGAGCATGTTTCAGAGCTTCATTCTTTTTTTTTTCACAATAGCCAAAAGGTGGAAGCAATCCAAATGTCCATCAACAGATGAATGGGTAACCAAAAATGTAGTACATACACACAATGGAATATTATTACTCAGCTGTAAAATGGACTTGGTCTTTTAATGTGTGCATTTTATGTACCTTTATTATGTATCTCTTTGTGGGAAGAAAAGTATCTTCCTTTGTTGGTGTATCTTTCCTCCAGTATTCACACATTTTTGACCAAGAGAGCTTCCAGGGTTCAAATTTAGGATCAGAGATCAAGTTGTCTGAACTAGTTAGTCATTTAAAAATTTAAACTCTAAGAAGCCATTTATCCCTGTTCTTTTTTTTTTTTTTTCAGCCACCTATTTTAGTACCCTCACACAGTTATAAATTCCAATTCATAATTCTTACTACATTCAATATCTTTCTTCAATAGCCATAATGACTCTTGACCATTAAGAAATGCATAAATCAACTACTTAGATGTATACATTATATCAACTAGACTGTACTTAAGTCAACTGAATTATTATCAGAGGCAGAGAGTAACTGGGGTAGCACCAAAATAAATCATCATTGCAGCCATTATAATAGGCTATTCAATTTGATGAATAATATTACTTTGACCTTACATCACATTTGTCTTTCAAGCAGCTGACATACTTCATGGCATTTACTAAATACCCCAAATTCGCTAAGCCCTGGTATACGGCAGCCATGAAGTCTTCACAGAGTGACTACGTTTGGGTGGGGAAAATCTCTAATAACATGTTAGGTATCTTGTAGGGGAAGAGGAATCCATTCTGAATGACTGAATTTTAAGAAATTGAAGGTCATCCTTTTAAATCATGAGATTTTTTTGTTGTTGTTTAATTCTGTTTCTAAAATATCTGATGTTACTTTGCATAAGAAAATAGGGTGGCATGTAAGGCAGTCTATCCTTGTCTTCATGATCTAGGGTAATTGTTAAGAACATCAAGTAATGCCCGCACAGGAAAGATATGTGTAGTTATAAAAGCATGCATTGAGAATCAAACATACTGGGATTTGAATTCCTTCTTTATCATTTAGGATACTTCATGGTGCAAGTAACTTAAAACTCAACTCAAGTGCCTTATACAGTAAAGAAATTACTATTTTACAGTCAAGAATTTAAGAGGCTGTGTGGTTTCAGGGTGAGTTAAGTTTGCACTTCAGAAAGCCATCATGGACCCAGATTCTTTCTGGTTTTTTTCTTTGCCATCCTCAGTGTTTTGTATTTGTCCTTAGGCTACAACAGGACATTACAGCAGTTGCAGGTATCATATTCAGTCACAATAGTATTCAGTAAAAGAAGAGACCATCTCTTCTGGGTCTCTTTTTAAAAGGGACAAAACCTTTTCCACATGTATCAATCATCATTTAGAGTTTGTTCACACCCATACCTCTTAATCAATCACTGGTAAGGTGACAGGGTTGTCAGGGTTGGTTTTGACCAATCAGGATTCATCCCCTGGGACTGAAGCTCACGGCACCAGGGAGGAGGGTGAGCAAAACTGGGTCTGTAGCAAGAAGGGGAGCTGGAGGGATGATGGATAAGCACAGGAAAGGGGTTCACTGGCGTGAGACCTTGGGAAAATTACTTAATATCTGTAATTACTAAATCTGATAAATGGAAACATTACCTGTTATCTCATTAAAATTTGAGAATTGGAGAATGTGACCTATACAAAGCCCTTTTCTCCAGTATCTGGCACACAGAAGACATTCAATAAACATTAGCTGTTTTGTTTGTTTTCTTGTAGTCTTACCCTGAATAACTGTGCTTCCCTGTTACTGCCTCTTCCCCCTCCTCCTTTGTAATATGTGCTATTCTCACTGTTGGCTTTTGGTGCTCCCAGTGAATTTGCTTCTTGCTACTCATCACAATTCCTAGTCTTTTTGGTTTGGATTTTCTGTCACTCATTTTCCTCTTCTGTCTTGTCTCTTTCTTTTTCGTTTCTTTGCTCTCTGTCCAACTGTATGTCTACAGCGTCTTTCTTGCCTCTTAGCATTGTAATTTATGAGTGTGTGTTTTAAGACATAGTCATGGCTCATAAGGGAGTGAATTTCTTCCAGTTAGCAAACACTTGCAGACCCTGAGGGTACCCCAAATTTATTTTAAGGTATCCAGAAAATTTTCCTTCTAGACACCTGTATAATTATGTTTTAAAAATTATATTTGAAATCAGAATTATTTGATTGAGATACATGGAGATAAATGGAAAGAACATTCAACGAACATTTCATGTTCAAGTTACCATGCTAAGTGCAGGGAGAGGCAAAGGTGAAGCACTGAAAAAGCAAAAGAAATGTTGAGGAATGGTGAATTTGTACAAAGAAATAGTGAGGGTTCAGATAGGAAATGTAGTGTGAGTTCACATTTGGAGAGTTGTGAATACTAGGCTAAAAAGTTGGAATTTTATATTTTTGGCCTGGTGGAGGAGTCAGACCATGAAAAATTTTCATTAAAGATGAAACGAAGAAAATCATGATTATGGAACATTAATCTGGCAGTGGTGGAAAAGAACGATGGGAAGGAGCACAAAGTACTACCCATTATGCAAGTTTGGAGGCTATCAGTCAGGCTACACCAGGTTATGCTGAAAAGGCAAACATCCCCGAAACTCTCGTGAAACTAATGTTTACTTTCTCACTATAATAACTGTCCATTGCCAGGAAGGAGGGAGCTCTGCCCTTTATATTCACACAGTTATCCAGCCTGATGGAGGTGCCACTGTCTTAAACTTTGTCAGTTACAAAGACAAAGGAAGAAAAAAGCACTGGCAAGTTTCACGCCAGCAATTAAATGCTTTGGCATGGAAGTGACTCACACAGTAGTATACCAGAGCAGGCTCCTCCCAGCTGTTGGGAGCCAATTGTCCACAGTTCTTCCCAGCTCCACATTCAGCAATGTCCTTTTAGAAGTACAGGAAGCCATGGTGGGATTGTTTGCACCATAGAAATTGGCAAATGTTACAAATCAGGGTCCCTCCCCTGCCCAAAGAATCAGTTGTTAAACACTCACCAGCACCCTTCTGGATTCACTTCACTTTCATTCACAAATCATTGGCCGAAAGTAGTCACATGGCTCAACTCAAGCACAAAGGGGCCAAGGAGTCCAATTCCACCATTGCCTTGTAGGTGGAGACTCAGAAATATTTGATGATCAGTACAGATGACAACAACAAGGATAATGCAAAGGTCCAAGAGTTCATTCATTTACACATTCATCCAACAAACATATATGAAGCACCTCAGACTTTAAGATGAGTATAATAAAAATGGGAAGCAGAAGGATTTTAAGCATGGGAGACATGGCAGTTATGAATGTATTGCCTCTCAGCTCCTAATCTACCCTTCATTGCCTTGCTTGTGACAATGGAAATAAATCTTGTAAACATTTCTCATTTGCTCATAGAGGTTGCAGGGCAGACACTGCAGAAGAAAAGGGCTTCTTCCTGGTTCTCATGTGCGATCTCCCCTTCCTGATCCACAATACTCAGCTGGCATGTAAGATACCCAGTGGAGTTCAGGCCCAGAAGTTTCCAGAGGCAGCTTCAAGGGCAAATTTCCAGCAAGCCCAAGGATGATTCAGCCAGTTTCCCAGCATGTGCAGCAGCATCCCCTGCAGTGGCTTCCTAGAGGCTTTCCAGTGAGATCTACCAATGCCCCAGCCAGTCTCCCAGCGAGTTCAACAGCATGCCCGAAGGTCAGCTTCCTGGTGAGTTTTGCCAGCCCACCTGTGAGTGGTTTCCTGCCTGCAAGCCACAGCCTGTAGCCACCCCAGTGTGGGGATTCCAGCTTGCAGGCCCCAGTCCATGGATCTTTCCAAGGGAACCCAGAGAATTTTGCCACGTCTTCTCCAACAAGGTCTGAATTTCAGCCTTGGGGAGGAGGCCACTCTCTCTCAAGTTTGGGTGCTTATCCCCTCTTAATAGCTAACTCCCTATAAATGAAGCTAGAAATTCTTTATTTTAAATCTTCCCCCTTCAAATCACTCTGTGGTTTCTGTCTCCTGACTGATCCTGGCTGATACAGGTGGTAAAATTGGACTTAATGAATTTTACACTTTCAAAAAGCAACCTATCAGGCATATTCATGGCTAGATTACAAGCTAGAGGTTACTGGGACTGAGGGGAGGGAGAATGTGAAGTATTTAATGGCTATAGAGTTTCTACTTGGAAATAGATAGTGGTGATAGTTGCACAACATTGTGAATATAATTAATGCCACTGAAATGTACACTTAAAATGGTTAAAATGATATATTTTATTACATATATTTTATCACAATAAAGTTTTTAAAATTAAATTAGAAAATAAAATGATAATTTAGGCTGTAGTGTGGAGAACAACCTGTAGTTGGTCTAGGAGAGAGAGGGGCTAGTTCAGTGACAGGTGTTGGTGGTTCACATGGTGGCAATATCAACCAAGAGATGTGGAAATGCTATAGAAGCATCTAGGAGGTAAAGTCTGGGTAATGAGTTTGAGTGGATGAAGGAAAGGGATAGATAGTTGTGTCATCCACCAAGTTAGAGGACACTGAAAAAAGCTCAGGTTTGGGAAACCAGATTAGGAGTGGTTACAACTTGTTGAATTGGGGATGTCTTTGAGTCACCTAAGTGGAGATTTCAGATCAGCATATGGATTCATGAGTCCTTTGCTCAGGGGAGCACTGTAAACTGGAGAAATAAATATGTGTCTTAGTATAATACTACAGTTTGCACAGATGCTTTTGCCTGTCCAGCATGCTTTCCCCCATATTATACAGCCCAATTTTTCTTTGCAGAACCACACCTTTATTAAATGAATGCTTCTGGTGATGCACCATGAGGCAATAAATAATACATTCCCAGGAGTTGCTGTACCATATGCAGAATATGTGAAGGTGATTTAAAAAAACCAGTTACACAACTCAGTCCCTCACCTACTTCCAAGGTATAAAAGTGTTTCAAGGGTGAGTGTACTATCCTTTACCAAAGACTAGTGAAAGAGAATCCAGGGATATACTTAAACGATATTTAAAGATACCTGTTGGAGTGTTGGCAATCCCAACTCTCCCAAAAGAGGGGGGTGGACTGGTGCCTCCATTTCACTACAAATCAAAAGAGGGAGAGTTTAATATGTGTCCCCTCAGTTTGGAGAGGGAGTTAAAGGGATCTGACTCATACCTTAGAAATCTAAAGGATGAGAAATCTAAAGGATGAGAAATCTAAAGGATGAGAGTCTGGCAGAGGTAGCCTGTAAGAGCCATGTGGAAGCAAAAGGAAGTGCCCACACTGGGCTCAGCCTGCACTTCCAGAGTTCCTCAGGGCAAAAAGGAGTAAGTATTCCCCATAGACCAGAGGTGGGCCTCCCACAAGAGAGAGCTGTAGCGGAGTCATCTTAGGGCCTGTCCACAAGGGTCATTTGCAGGTGCAAATAGACCTTAACAGAAATACGTTAGGGGTATTGCCAACGGACGTATGTCTGGGTTCTGGGGAGAGAGGAAACAACCAGCAGGATGGAGATACACCTGTCAATCAGAAGGAAACTGAAAGTGAGAGATCTCCAGTAAGGAGGGTCTCCAAAGAATTTGAAAAGATGAATGGGGAGGAGTAGGTGCCATCCAAATATAAGTGGAGAGATTGGGCATAGAGAAGAGATTGTACAGCTCTTGTATTTCAAGGGATGGAATGGAAAATAGGATGGGTGAAGATGGAGTTGGGGTTGTAAGTTTAATAGTAAGACATTTAGGGAATTCCTATCTAATGGCACTTATTTCCTGTGTGAGGTAGGGGGTAAAACCATATGCTGAGAAGAAACAGGTTGTGATAACTTATGGATGGGATGAAGGCAGATGGCATAAGTTCTGAGGAGACTGAAGATGGCTGGAAATAGCTGAGCAGCATGAGTAAGAGGGTTGGTTGACTAGAGGATTTTAATAGGATTACGAGGTGGTGTTCAGTGCCCATTTGAAATTGGCAATCATGAGTTTGTAGTGCAACAGTCTTTTGCACAGTCCACAGTTACTGAGATATAGGCAGGGGAGAACAGAGATGGATCTATCGAAGTGTCTTTTACCATATGAAGAAGACAAAAAGAGAGTAGTAGGAATGTTTAGGATGTTTACAAGAGCTTTGTTGAAAAGATGGGTCAGATAAGGCAAAAAGTGAAGAAAAGGGAGACCTGATGAATTTGGAGAGGGCTTTGTTGACTGGGGATCCCAATGAGGTAACTGTGGGTAGCAGAAAAGCAAGCAGAAATGAGCCTAGAATGTTGTCAGAGAATGAGATGCTTCAGTTAGTGGTTTTGGAAATGGAGCACTTTTGAGAGATGACAACATCCATGAGGGGACCATGGAGTTATGGACCGAGGTTGAGGGGCAGAGAAAGTCATTGGAGGTCAACAAACTGAGATGCCAGGGTTCTGGATGTATCTTCCAGGTGCACCCTCAATTCTTTTAGGGTGATGGCAGGGCTTGGGATGGAGAAGAAAATATGGAGCTGGGATCCAACATTTTCAATAAGGGGGGATGATGGACCATTCATCAGAAAAACCAATGGGAGGGGATGCTATAGTTGTATAGAATGGGGCTAAAAGAAGCAGAGCTCTTTACAAGAGGGTAGAGAGTAAGGATCTGCAAGCAGAAATCAGAGGACACAAAACCCATTTCATGAGCCTCAGCTACATGGGATGGGAGAGAATGAATAGTCACCATTGAGAGGAATGGAAGGGAAGGAAATGATGTTTTCAAAGGGGAACCAGCTTTCAGTTAAGTCAGAAAGTGGAGGGAAAATCTGGAGAAGCTAAGATGTAGGAAACAATAGTAGGTTGAACAGTGACCCCCTAAAAAGATAAGTATTAACCCTCAGAACCTGTGAGGGTGAACTTATTTGGAAGAAGGCTCCTTGTAGATGTAATTAAGTGAAGGATCTCAAGATAAGATCATCCTGGATTTAAGGTGGGCCCTAAGTTCAATAAGTTTTCTTATAAAGAGATACAGAGGCACGGAGGAGGAACATAGAAGAAAAGACCGTGTGAAGATGGAGGCAGAGTTAGAGAGTAGTCGCGAGCCAAGAATTGCAAAGTATTGCCAAAGGCCACCAGAAGGTAGAAACACGGATTGGATTCTCCCTCAGAGCCTCTGGACTGAAACAACCTTATCAATGCCTTGATTTTGGACTTTTGGCTTCCAGAACTGTGAGAGAACAAATTTCTGTTGCTTTGAGCCACCCAGTGTGTTGTGATTTGTGATGGTGGCCCTAAGAAACTAAGACATTGACTTTGGTGATAATGGAGCAACACTGAGGATTAACAGGGCCCAATCCTGGGGGAGGCAAGTGTGCAAATACAGGGTTGGATGCTGGCATTATTTCAAATGTTGATATTTTGTTTGCCACACATTGTTTTCATTAATTTCTATTTTTAAAATAGCTCATTAGAATGTAATGTATCTTGATTACTGAATTTTTGGCACCCCTTTAAATTTTTTGCCCGAGGCTAGTTCCTTGCTTGCCTCACCCTATTTTTGGCCCTGACCCTGGTTTCAGAGTGTCCACAGGAGAATTTGGGAAGCAGGGCCAGGGACACAGATGGGAAGATCATGAGGAAATGCAAAGTACTTTGGAACTGGGTGAGATTAAGGGAAATGTCTGAAACTACATGGTGCTGAAAGTCAGGAGTTTTTAAAAATCTATGTTAAAAGGATAAAACAAGAAAAAAGTTGATAGAACATGTTGACTTTTCATACTGGGGTGAGACTTGTAAGTGGCAATGAAAGATGCCTGTTTATATGGGGAAGGTGTGGTGATATATGTAATGGGGGGCAAAAGACTTAAAAGGGGTTAAAAGGACTAACTAATTGGATCTGATAATTATTTTGGTAAGAGGTGGAGGAGAGGTGAGTGGTAGAAGGTGAATGACAGAAATAATCCAAAAACTGACTTCATTTATGAACCAGGGACATTAGGAGACTCGGGTGCATTTAATGGAGATGAGGATGTTGGTAGGGGAAGCCCGGTACAGGGATGGATGATCTCAGGATCAGTCCAGTTTGCCATATTGCCATGGCTTTTCACAATAAAGATTTGTTGCCTTTTGGGGTTGAGGCTGAGATATGGGGTTGTTTTAGTACCTGGCTGCTAAAACAAATACGACACAATGGGTTGGCTTAAACAATCAGGATTTATTGGCTCAATTCAGAGGCTAGAAGGTGTGCTTTCTCCCAAGGTAAGTATCTTACGGCTGATCAGCAATTTTGAGGATTCCTTGGCATTTACGTCACATGGCAATGCACATGGCACTGTCTTCCCCTTTCTGTTCTGAATTCCATTGACTTCCCTTTCTGGCTGCTTCCCATGTCTTCTCTCTGCACCTGACTTTCACTCTGCTTAAGAAGGACTCCACTATTCCGGATTGAAGCCCAACCTGATTCAGTTGGCCCACACCTTATCTCAAGTAATATCTTGAAGGGATCTTATCTAGGATGGGTTCACACCAACCAGAGTGTGGACCAAGAACAAGACCATGTACAAACTGGAGTCCACAATTCAATATTCCACAGGGTGTCATCCACATGGTGTGGGCAAATGGTCCATGAGATGGCCAGAGATCCTGGAGGGCCCAGGCAGAGCAGGTGAGGCAAGGGCTCTGGTGGGATGGCTCCACACTCTATCCCAGACTCCCCGGAGTGGGTCCTGGCTCTGTAAACACCACACCTGTCTTCAGTAGGCTTTCTGATTCTTCCTTATACCTGGACCAGGTAAGAAAACTCCCTTTCCCTCATTTTTTTGCCCAAAAGAATTTAAGAGTTTTCCAAAAGCAACTTTTACTGGGGAAAACTAACAATAACAAAAATTCCAAAAGCCTCAAAATAGATGTTTTCAGAATCTGATCTTCTCTTGAAATTGAAATGTAACTAGAGTCTCTTTGCAGATATGGTTGCCTGCAATCATGGCCCTCTGAGGTTCTGATTCATTTTCTTTGACGTGTGCAAACCTATTTTTCTAGCCTGCTTGTTTCATCTTACTCCTATTCATTAACAGATTGGTAAGGCTATTTCTACTGGTTGGTGAGGTGATGTTTCCTTTCCAGTTGTTCTAAAATAGCATCTTAATCTCAGTGGGGGCACACACAGAAATATACTCTGAGATGAAATTTAATGATCCATTCCCAATGCACTCTAATCCTGGGTTGAAACATTTCAGAAATCTCCATAAGAAAATATTCACACAAATTAATATCCATACAGGTATTTTTCCCTAGTATAGATTTTTTTGCATTTTCCACAATGTGTATGTATTATATTTCCAACAGGTAAACAGAAATTGCATTCAAAAGTAATTAGAAAAAATGCAGTACTTAAAGTTTCTTCTAATACAAAACAGAATTGTCAGGTTATCAGGTAGAGAAAATAGCATTCCTGCTTCTGCAGAGGAGATGTGCATTTCTATAGGCTGTTCAGGATACATTAGAGAGAAGTCTATTATTTGGTACACAAACCATTAGACAGACGTGAAAACGACTTTAACATTAAATATTTACCAGTAAAGACTTGACAACAGCCCAACCATCTCTTAAGAATCCACATAAGTGGTGAAAGTGTCCTAAGGGAGAGAAGCACAGGGAAATTACAAGAGACAGCCTTTCTAGCAAAACAACCTTAATGCAGCATTTATGACAACTAAGAGAATATCTGGTCTGTAACATATTGCACACCTCTAGAGCAATTAATTTCCTATTTGGGAAGACCTAAGGTAAAGAGTTGTCCCAATATACAAAAAAGTCTAGCATTCCACAAAGATCCAACAAAGAAGCCCTTGGCTTCATGGTTTACCCACCCACCACACATGCACTGGGTCTGGTACCGTAAGCAGGCAATATACTTACTACCATGGGGACGATGAAAATGATTAAGTCACCCTGAAAGTCACTCACATTTTAGCAGAGAACAAATGAGACACACACATTTAACTGCAAGAAGGCAAGGGAGCATAAGACAGGGGCTCTAGGAGAACGTCAAAGAATGTGCTGTGTCTAGGACATAGACAATTTCTACTGGGGAGGCCAGAGAAAGTTTTGATGCAGAAGTGGTGTAAGTACCCAAGTTTGGAAGAATGTTTCCTCAAACTAGCTGTTAAGGCAGTCAGGGAGAGGCAGACAGGCACAAGGAAAGAAGATTAGCAGGGTTCAATCCAGGTTTTGTTTGTTTTTTGGGGGTGGGTGGGTGCTTGAATCTTATAGTAGTTACCACAGCACTCTTTGAGAAAAGAAATACAACGTTATTTTTTAAATTTTGCTAAGGCACCACAACTTAGATGAAACTTGAAAACATTATGCTAAGTAAAAGGGGCAGACAAAAAACGGGTTGGGGGCAGGGGGAATAAAGAATGACTGCTTAATGGGGTACAGGTTTTTCTTTGGGGGTGATGAAAACGTTTTAGAACTACATAGAGGTGGTAGATGCATAGCATCGTGAATATGCTAAATGCCACTGAATTCTCACTTTAAGGTGGTTACGTTTATGATAAGTGAATTGATTATATCATAATTAAAAATATACATGTTAAACGAAAAATTGTTGAGGCTCGTCCCAGGGTCTTGGAAAGGGTCCAAGTACACGAGGGACCCTGAATCTTAAGCTGGGTCAGCCTCACAGATACTCAATTCTTGAGGGCAGGCTACTGTCAAGCAGACTGAATGCAAGCCCCTTCTGTCACAGTACCTGTGGGTTTTAGGCGAGTCACTTTGTTGTTCTGAACATCAGTTTCTCCAAATAATGCCTACTTGTGGAGCTGGAAATAACAATGCAATTTTCCTTTTGGGGAGCCATCCTTATTCTCAGCCAATTCGGCTGAGCCCATCTCACATTTCATGGGTTGTTTATAAGTCTTCACCTATGAAATAACCACATCCTACTGGATGCAATGATTGGCTCAGGGGTGGGCATGTGACTCAAGCTGGGCCTATCTGAATCAACCATCTCCCCCTCATCCCCCAGGATAGGGCTGTAATCACCAGGAATTGTTTTTCCACTGGGGTTGCTCAGCTAATTGAACATAAGCCTGGAGCAGCCAGTGGCCACTTGGCTTCCACAGCAGGAGAGAGGATTGCAGGGTCTAGAGACAAAGATTATATCCTAATGGCATATCTGAGCTTTGCTGTCACCATTTTGAGAGGGTTTCTGTTATTTTCAGCTACTTGTCCCCTTGATAAATACAGATTATGGCAATCCTGTGACATTAGATTAATGAGCAAACCTGCCATTCAATTCAGTATTTAAACATTTGTTGATCTCTAGGTGCAAGGCAGGGTCTCCAGTGCGGGACTCCTGGGAACACAGAGATGAGCCCCTGCTTTCATAGAACTTCCAGGCACTACTTGACCATGTGGGATCACTGGCCTGACCATCCTTCCATACCTCTCCCTACTCTGTCTTAAAATGCAGATATACCTTCACATGTGTTACAGTTGTGCCCGAGACGAAACAGTCTGCCATTTTGACTGATAAGCTAAATGTACTCACAAAATCAGTCAAAGAAATATGTGACTGAAACTTTCATAAGTAATTTTATGGTCATCCTTTGCAGATTGTGAACAATTCCCAGCTGTAATTCTGTCTATGATTCTCAATAATGCTAGAGTTGAAGTGAGTAAATGATATTATTATTGGGATAGTCATAAACTCACCACAATTTATTTACTGTGAACTTTGGAACTTTAGCTGTTGTTAGTAACACATTACTTTTAGCATGCCAAGAACTGACCAACCTCATTAATGTACTTGAGCTTCGAAATTGAGAAGCATCGATGTATAGACAATGCAGAATTTCAGATCACACTATGCATCTGATTCCTGCCCTAGAGAGGGAGCTGAACCTAGGGACTCTTGTTCAGTACCAAGTGTATCCCTGGCACCTAGGAGAGGGCTTGACACAGGAAGTTCAATAGGTGACCAAAAAAAGAAGCTCAGTTGAAGTTGTGGAAATAAACAAAGAACTCCCAAATGAGAACAAGCAAAGGCTACTCATTCAGAGCTTCCTATAGCAAGATAGTCAGCCACCAACAGTGTGCTTGGTAGAGAGTCAAAGGCAGGCAGGGGAGTGGGGAAGCTTTATAGTGGAAAAAAGGAAAGACTTCAGGCATGCTGTAATTGGAGTCTTTTGCCTTGGGGAAGCTGGAGGTGGGCTAAGGAAAAGCAGGCTATCCTAAGGGATTGGTTAGGGGAGCATATTTGACTTTCTCCAGTTGGTCCCAAGTTTGAAACATAGGCAAAAATTAAGGAAGCTGTCAGTTATTGATCAAGCCCTCCCTATTTTTTGGGTTGATTATTAGGAGGTTGTGCTTTAGCTTCCAGGGCTGGTTGTTTTAGATAGCGGCCAGCTTCCTGGATCGACTGCAACAGGTAGTCAGCCAGTGTTTCTTTGCCTGATTACTGCTGATAGTGGGTCAGAGTTTCTTGGTCCTTGTCCATTTGTATTTCAATCTCTCAAACTGAACTGAACCTCATCTCCTAGTAAACCAGACACAATCTCACTATCTGCTTTACAAATGCAGGCAATGTACCAGTTCTAAGCTAAATTATACCTCTGTTACTTCCTTTGTTTGGAAAACTTAGTTGGATCAAATCATATCCCTTGCTATCTTCAAAAGACACTTAAAGCTCCCAGCTCTGATGATGAAATTTTAGCCTAGTGGTTCTCAACCTTAGATGCACCCTAGAATCCCCTGGGAGGTTTTAAAAATCCTAATTCCCAAGTTGCACCCTAGGTCAATTGAATGAAAATGGGCAGGGATGGGACCTTAGTGTCAGTATTTTTGAAAGCTCCCCAGATGATTCAAGTGATTCCAATATGCGGCCAAGGTTGAGAAACACTGTTCTAGAGCAAACCTTATCTTAGTTTCCTTTCATTTTAATTGCTCCAGTTACTGTACTTCCATTAACTGTGACAAATTATTATTATTTGTAATCTACATTGCCCTAGTTCATTCTAGTCCTGGAATATAATAGTTTCATAATAGTAGTAACAAAATATTAGATCCCTGATTTTTGTCAAAATCTCAAATGCCTCTCTTAAGATTCAAGGTGGGGAGGGGAGATCACAAACAGCTTCTAGAGTTTCTTCCCATTCCCAATTTCCTTTACCTGAGAACTATTTGAGTGAGCCCTACCCACTCACAGAAATGGGTCACCATATAAGCTACTTCCCACACTCCTATAAGACACCCAACTCCTTCCTCTTGCCAAAGCTCAGAGGTTTTCAGAGTTGTGTGCATCAGAACTACCTGCAGAGCTTGTGATACCAGGTTCCTGGGCTCCACCTCTGAAGTTTCTGATTCAGTAACAATGGGGTAGCCTTCTAACAAGCTCCCAGATCTTGCAGATGCTGCCTTTCTGGATGCCACACTTTGGGAACAACTGCCATAGCCAATTAATAGGTCTGACCCATGCTTGGTCAATGAAATCTGCCCATCCTTGACTCAGAGGTGAATGCTGAGGACAGTTGAACCTGAAAGCTGCCTGGTGGCTAAATTCCTCCATAAGCCCACAGGAGATGTGGAAGATCCTGTCTTCAGAGAAAGAAGTTGTAGCACATGTGCAGAAAGGCAAGCAGAGAGCTGAGAGCTTGTGGCCCTGGAGGGAGACAGATGGACAGAGCTGTCTTAATTCCAAATCTTTTTCTGCTTCTAGTAACAGGCCCTGTTGCAATTCACACCCAGTTTCCATGAGCTATATAGAGTTCCATATATTTGAAAAGTCTTCTCTTTTTGAATTACTCTATTCTGATTGGGCCCCTGTTAACTTGCAACCAAAAAAATAGAGTCTAAGAGAAAGTACATCTCACCTGTTCTCCAACGGGCCCTGGCAATCTTCCTCCACCTCTGGCATTTGCCATTTCTGTAGTTAAACTGATACCCTGGGGCCAGCAGAGATATTCTGCTATTGTTGCTTTTTCCTAAAGCAGAAAAATTAAACTTCCCTTTGGTCATTTTCCATTCTGAGCAGTCCACGGAGCAAAACTGCTGGGCACTCTACCTTTTGAAGGATGTCTAATGGCATTTTTCCTTGCTTTCAACTGGCTTTTTCAAATCACAGCCTACTTCTCTGGCATAAACTCCCTGAAGGGGGAGGCTACTTGCTAAATAGCCTTTATGTTTTGACTACCATCCAGTTAGCCTGGATACCAATTACGTGTACTCAACTGTCTCTCCATTTAAGCACCTTCAGTACCCTAGACCCTTCCTGGAGGGTGGAGTGGCAGTTGTCCCTGGTTGCTTGGGGATCTCATTCCTGGTTGTTGGAAAGGACATGTCTTGAATATTTTCCACTTGCCCCTCACTTCCACTCCCCACACTTATCCCCACTGCATTGCACCCAGGAGGCTGTGCTCTACGGACTACGCGAAGGGGCTCCCAGGGAGAAAGGGAGAGAACACAGTGAGATTCAGGTATTTATTCCCCCAGCTCCCACCCCTAGACCTCAGGCCACCAGGCAGCCCTCTCCACCAAGCCTGCTCTGGTATGACTCTGTTATGTACCCCATAAAAAGCCATGCTCTTTTAATCCAATCTTGTGGGGGCAGACCTATTGTGGGTGGGACCTCTTGATTAAGTTGTTTCCATGGAGACGCAACCCACTCAACTGAGGGTGGGACTTTTGGATTAAATTATTTCCATGGAGATGTGACCCCACCCATTCTGGGGGTCTTGATTAGTTTACTGGAGCCCTTAAGAGAGCTTAGGGGCTGATACAGACCCACGTGCTTGGAGATGCAGACAGAAGGACGTTTGGAGATGCTAAGCTAAGAGATGAAGCCCAGACTTTGCCCTGGAGAAGCTAAGAGAGGACCCCCAGACCCTTAGAGAGAAACACCCTGGGAGAACAAGCAAGGATGCACAGGAGCTGAGAGAGAGAAGCTAAGAGAGACAGAACCCCAGAGACATTTTGGGGAAAGCCATTTTGAAACCTGGGAGCAAGGGACCAGCAGATGCCAGCTATGTGCCTTCCCAGATGGTAGAGTTGTTCCATTGGCCTTTCTTTAGTGAAGGTATCCTCTTGTTGATGCCTTAGTTGGACACTGTAAATTCATAACCTAATAAATCCCCTTTATAAAAGCCAATGCATTTCTGGTATTTTGCATAACGGCAGCATTAGCAAACAGGAACAGAGCTCCTCTGTCATTGCCCTTGAGGTCTAGGGATGGTAGCAGGACCCAGCTAGCACTAGCCCAGACGTCACACCATCCCTTGCAGTCTCCATGACCCCTGCCTACACCTTTAAACTCTCTTCAGTTTACATCTGACTGCTTCTCCCCTTCCTGCTGACTAGCAGATGACTGGCCACTGTGTAACTAAACCATCCTCAACCCCAGGAAAATTCCTGATTCTTGCTCACCAACCCTCGGGAAACGTGAGCTTGTCTGATTTTTTCAATATTTGCTTAGACCCCCACTCTGGGACTCTTGCTTGTTACCTATTATTCACAGTGTTCTGTTACTTCTCCCTTTTTGCACAGTGCCCACTGTGTTCTCAGCCTGGGGTGCAACCTAAAATTGCCCAGGGAAACTCTTAAAAACCCTAATGCCCAGGTTGTACCATGGCACAAATGAATCAGAATTGAGGTGGGGAAGATTGTAGGGTGAAAACAACACGGTTTGTAGATGAGGAAACCAGGAACTAGAAACTCAGTGTTTCTTCAAAGGTCACATATTTCCCTTACAGAAACCAAGGACTAAATCCAGGTCTCCTGATTCTCACTCTAGTACCCCTGCTGGCAAGAATACTGCAATTTCCTCTTGTTTATTTGGGCCTTCCTTTTCTACTGCTGTAATATAATTCCTCCTGGTCAGAAGCAATGCCTTCTATTTTGATTCAGTCCTTCCCACAATGTCTAATAAAGGGCCATGTACCCACTGGGCATTTAATAAAACACATGACTCACCGACTGTATACTATACAGGAGGTTTCAAGGAGAGATAAATTCTTTTTTCAAGGCACTATGGGGAACAACTAGTAAATATTTCTCTTGCATAGTGGTATATATTATGATATTTTAGGAAAAAGGAGATAGATAAAATTGGTGTTGAAATTAGTTTTCAAAATGTCATTCACCGTATCTGTCCCAAAATATCATGAAAATGAAAATTTTATCTCTGAGTGTCCAGATAAAAATCTCTGGACCGTGGCACATACATATGCTATTCATGTAGACAAAACTAGACACTATGTGTTACCTCTGAAATTTCCTTTTTAAACTTCAAAACAACCTCCCAAGCTCCTGGAGAGAAAAAGTTTTAAAAGTAACCAAAAATCAGATGAACAGAGAATAAGAATGTTTATGGCCATTTCTCCATTCCATAAGCTCTCCCTTAAAATTCTACTTCTGTAGCCCAAACTTTCAACATTTCTTACCTGGACTACTGCAGTAGGCTCTTAATTGGTCAACTCATGTTTTCTTGTCCCACCTCCATTCTGCTCACCACAAGCAGTCAGAGTGATCTCCTAAACATATAAGCCATAACTTCTATTTCTGCTGATGATTGAGTAATGGGTACCAGATTAGACCTCCCACCAGAAACAGCTAGAAAACTGGACAAAAAAAGAGAAATAACTATTTTCAAATATTAAACAGAAGCCAGATAAGGACTGTGATCCCTGAGAGCAAAGAAACTAATGAAGCAAGCTCTTCTATCACTCCAGCTTTCTGCTGAGCCACTTTCCATATTAAGACTCAGGGAAGAGGCACTCCAGTAAAGTACAGTGATCTCTCTGAGCTGAGGCGACAGAGATCAGAATTTTTGGCCATTGAGGCAGCTGGAATTTGCAGGCCAGGGTACTAAAGAGAAGGGAGCTGTACAGAGAAGAAGCTCTAAAAATACACAGTGGTCCCCTTAAGCCTTTGGCCAAATAGTAAGATGCCCATATGGAGAGCAAGACTCCATCGGAAGAAACTAATGAGAAACAGTGAACTGAACAACTGCTAGAGCTCACCCAGGACTAAGCTGGAGAGGAGAGCTAGTTGGAGAGACTTTGTGGGACATTTCTATAATTCAGTATGGTTGGTTTAGAAGTAGGGCTAATCTAACCCTAGAGCAAGGACAACACTAGAACCATCTTAAAGCTTAAAAACAAACCTTGAAAGGATTCAGTGATCCACAAGCAAATTACTTACCTACCAGAACAAAACACAATTCTCTATTAAGACAACAAAATCCAGATACCAAACAATGTAGCATGCATAATGCCAAGCATAAACAGAAAATTACTAGACATGTGAAGAAGCAGGAACATGAGATCCGTAACCAGGAGAAAAATCAGTTGATAGAAACAGACCTATTTACACAGATAATGGAATGAGCAAATAACTTTAAAACAGATATTGTAAATACGTTTAAGAATTTGAAGGAAAACATGGATATAATGGGGAAATGGAACAAATAGGAAAATCTCAATAGAGAAATGTAAACTATAAAAAAGAGGAACCAAACAAAATTCTGAACACAATATCTGCAATGAAAACCCTGGATGGTCTTAACACTGGTTTAGACACTACAGAAGAAAAGATCAGTGAACTTGAGGACATAATAAAAGAAACTATGCAAAAAGAATCATGGAGAGAATAAAAGCATTTTAAAAAATGAGCAGAGCCTCAGTAACCTGGGGGACAATATGAAGTCCTCTAAAATACTTGTACTTGGAAGGAAGAATGTGAGAGATTCGGGCAGAAAAATATTTGAAAAATAATGGTAGAAAGAAGCTTATACATATTTCTGTGCATTATCTCATGTGAGCCTTACAGCAATCCTACTTATAAAACATCAAAAAATTAACTGTGTTAATCATGATTTAATGATCGGATGAAAAAACAGAGGCTTAAAAGGGTTAAGTAGTTTGCCCAAGATTTACCAGTTAGAAACTAGTTCAGTCAAGGCAGTCTTACTCCATTTGGAGTACAGGCCCCTGAATGTGGTGATTGTAGCACAACAGTGTGAATGTAGTTAGTACCCCTTAATTGTATACTTGAAAGTGGTTAAACTGGAAAATTTCAAGTTGTATGTATGTTACCACAATAAAAAGTTTAAAGAGTACCAAATGATTGACTATGTGTCCTTATCTCCCAGTACCAAGAGACATTCTTCAGTCTCTGATTATCTACTTCTTCCCTGGTTTTAGACTTTGTGTGTGTGTGTGTTTTGCCCGAACCTTGGAGGTGAACTTGATTCCTTACCACCAACATGGCCTTTTGGATCACTGACCATATCTACCACCACTGCGCAGATTGCCCCCTTGCTCTCCCTTTCCACCAGCCCTGCGTTGCTCTGTGCATTGACCATCCCAACGCTGCATATAACACCTCCAGTGTTCGTGGGGAGCCCTGAGTAAAGATGGTGTGGAAGTGTTGCTTTCTTCTCAATTTGCTGAAATATTTGTTCTGGTGAACTATTCAGTATATGGAATAGTTTCCCTTCCTGCCCCACCCTCCCTATCTCAATTCCAGATCTACTCTATTAGATAGCTCTGCATATCAAATCTGTGGATTGGATCTGGGCCATGCGTTCTTTGTTTCTTCAACAAATAGGGGCCATCCATTTTGGACAGGCACTGGGTACAGAGTAATGGGTAGACCTGAGTCTGTCCCTACTCCCATGGGTTTTACAGTCAAGTAAAGACCATGAACAAGTAAAGAAATAATAGCATTACAGGTAACAACTGGTGCTGTGAAGAAAGCTATTTTTAACCTAATGCTTAATTTATTCAGCCAGTGGTTGCCATCCATATTCAGGGGTTTGGGCCAAGAAAAATATTGTGCAATAAATCCAGCAGTGACATATGTCCTTCACGAATATGTGTCCTTTTTTAAACTCCCTTTTGAGCTCTCCATCTAATGTTCCCATCCATGCTATCATTCTAGTTATCTGTGTCCACAGTAATAACCATGGCTAATATTTTTTAGAACTTGAATTTTACCAGGCACTGTTCTAAAACCTAACAGGTATTGTCTCAAATAATCACACAGCAATCTTATGAGGAGGTTAGTATTTTTGCCTCCATTGTATATATGAGGAAACTGAGGCTTAGAGCCCAGACACACCCCACGTCATAGAGCTAATAAGTAGAATTTTTGTGTCTCACCTCTCCAAGCACAAGACAGGCTCCAGAAGGGCAGAGATGATGGCTTCTATTACTTTAGCTTTATCTCTATCAGCCTTCATAGTGCTGGCTTACAGCAAGCACTCAATAATAATGGCATTTATTGAGTGCTAGACATTGTACAACAACCTAATGAACTAATATAATCTTGCATTTTCAAATGAGGAAACTGGGGCTCCGAGAGTTTGAGAAACTCCAGGTGGTCTAAATCAGTGCTTCTCAATGTTAACACACTTGATAGTCCCCTGGACAGCCTGTTAAAATTCAGATTGCTGGGGCCACCCCCTGAGTTTCTGATTCAGCAGGGTTGAGTGGGGCCTGAGATTCTGCATTTCTAATAAGGTCCAGGGATGCTGAGTCTGCTGGTCCGGGGACTTGACTTTGAATAAAGAGGGTCTAGAACAAGCGTTTGTATTCTTCACCACTATACTATGCTGTTTCTCTAGTACCAGTAAATTGGTACTTGCTGATTGATGGACTGAAAGGCGACATATTTGTATAATAATAAAGCAGAAATCAGCATAACTCATAACCATAGATCATGTTAATCATGAATTTGCATTTCTATATCAATGCTCTTACCCAGATCATTCATTTGAAAATAGGTGCTGTGACAGCCTCTTTGGGAGAAAACTATGTTAATCAGCCAAGGTCTGAGAGCTTGGGAGAGGGCTGGAGATCAGGGCCCCCAGCCAAGAGGCTAGAAATCAGGCCTTCAATTCTTCTATGGCTTTCCATTGAATTAGAATAAAACTAAAACCCCTATTAGGGCCCAAGAAGTCCCAGCTGATCTGGCCCCTCCTTGCCTCTCCCCTTCTCTGCTCCTACACCACCCTGTTCAGCTGCACTGGCCTCCCGACAGCTGTAGAGCAATATAAGCTTCTTTTTTCCTTCTCAGGGTCTTTGCACTTACTGTTTTTACAGACCTTCTCTCTCTATTCATTTTCTTACACGCCATAGCAATTATTTTCTGTATCACATGTATGGATATTCCATTATACCCTCATTTTAATCTTGTCTTTTTATTGTTTTGTTTCTTTCTTTTCATATTTATATATTGTCTCTTTATGAGCCATAAGCACTGCCAGGAATTTATATTTTCCACACAGTTCAAGAACCATACCAGGTGCCCATGATCATTCTTGGCTTAATGAGTTTCTGTCTTCCAGGACTTGTGCATACAGAATAGCATGCAGGATGGAGAGTTGCAATGAAGACCGCAGAGGAGCTATTGGATTCTGACTTGAAGATTGAAATTAGGCTTTCGCGTCGGGCCTTTTCATATTGCATGGAGGTAAATAGGTGACCTAAGAGGTGTAGTTAGGGCCTTCTAAGCAAAGAGAAGAATGTTATGAACATAAGCCGGAGGTTTGTTTGTTCTTGCTTTATTTTGTTTTATTTAAGTACACATTTTATTGGTGTATTCTTTATTGAACACACAAACAGAAAAGCACATAAATGTCCATGTTCTGCGGAAGAAATTTTAAGACATGAACACACCCTTTTCATCACAACACCAAGAAATAGCACATTTCCAGGTCCCAGAAGAGCTCTCCTGACTCCTCCCAGTTATTGCCCACAAAAGTAACCTCGGTTCCTGACTTCTGTCACCAAAGATGGTTTGCTCTTGTCTGAAAAACTTTATACAAACAATAATGATACATTTTGCACTCTTTTGAATCGGTTCGCTTGCTTCAACATTAGTTTTGAATGGGAGCCGTGCTCATTCATTTTCACTGCTGTATAGTATTCCATTATTAGTTCACATTTATTTATCCATTTTACTGATGATGGACTTTTAGGCTGTTTACAGTGCTGGGCTACCTGACATTGCTATGAAATTGCTGTACATGGTTTCTGTTAAACATCTTATAGCTGACACTGGTGATGCTCTGCCCAGACCCCTGTGAGTCTCTTCCCCAGCTTCTGCATGACGTTTGCTTTGGAAGCCACATCTGTGAATCTTGGGCCACGGAGCTGCTTTGCCCACAGAAAAAGAGATCCAAAATGCCTGGAAGTTTAAGTCCTTTCCTTCCCATCCCACCCCACCACCACCCTTAACCATTGCCTGACTGCTGCAGGTGTAATGAAAGCCTAGCTTCTTTGCCTTAGGCAGATAAACTTCGGAAACACATTTTACATTTCAGGGCTCCCCTGCAAGGTGAGCCTCAAAGCTCCTCTTCCAGAACTGTGCAAGAACTCGTATCTTGTTTGGCTTCTTCGCCATCTCTGTTCTTCTGCACCCACCCCTTATTAGTCTCTCCTGAAAGCATGTGCATAATGAATTGCTTCTACACAGCATCCTCATTGCAAGGTCTGCTTTTGAGCACCCTGAAATAGTTAACTCACATGACAAATATTTCCATTGGGCATATCTGGGGATGGAGTTTCTGAGTCATAGGAGATAACACTGTTCAGGTTTCCAAGTGACTACACAAAAATTGACCACTACAAGCAGCTATTTGTAAAGTGTTCAGTTGTTTCAAAACCTTGTCAACACTGCAACAAGTCTTTTGCTCAATATTTAAATGGGATATCTGTCTTTCTTTATTGAGTTTTAGATATTCTCATATATTCTGGATATGAAATCCTTTGTTAGAATATGTACAGCAAATATTTTGACAATCAGTTCATCTGTGAAAAATTACTGTTTTATTATCCTTTTGTAGATTGTGCCTTTTATTTCTTTTTCTTGCTACCCAGGGCCTCCAGTATGGGGTTAAATACAAATGGTTATAGAGAACCTCCTTGTCTCATTCCCAATCTTGGGCTTTCACCATTTCACCATTAAATGTGATGTTTGTGGAAGGTTTTCTGTAGATAACGTTATCAGATTAAGAATGCTTCCTTCTAAACTTCCTAAACTTCATTTTTTTCATGAATGAGAATTGAATTTTGTCCCAAATGCTTTTTCTTCATCTATCTGAGATGATCATATGACTTTTCTCCCTTTTTCTGTTAGTTTTTAAAACTAACCTTACATTCAGGACTTCCAACTTTTTTGTGATATATTACCCTTTTTCATATACTGCCGGGACTCAATTTGTTATTATTTTGCTTAGGGCTTTTTGCATCCATGTTCATGAAAGATTTTGGCAAATAATGTCCCCCTCTTATAATGTCCTCATCAAGATTTTGGTATCTAAGTTCTACTGGCTTCATTAGCATCTGCAAAGCCCTCCTTCTTTTTCTCTTCTCTGGAAAAGCATGTGTAAGATTGAGGTTCTTATTTCATAAATGTTTGGAAAAATTATCCAGGCATTTCCCGTTTTTTTCTTGGCTCTTGGCTGCCAAAGTCCCTGGCTTGTCTTGCTTACTTGATGATGCTTTCATGCAATCGTGTTTTGAATTTTTTCTCAGCTCTTATAACTGTTCTCAGCAAGATGACTGGTCTGACTAGAGCTGAGTCATTACAAGTTCCTTTGGTAAGGGCCATGTATAAAATGGAGCATAGATTATGAACAGTGAATGGTTGGAAATGTATATATTTTGGTATTCAATCATGATGAGCCTTGAATTCCAGAGAATACTATGCAAAACAGGAATTCCCTGACAGTTTTTTAGTAGAGGGGTAATATGGTCCAGAGCTGGAACTTGGAAAAGTCAATATGGCAGCAATGTATGACTGGAAGGGAGAAGCATGGAAGGCAAGAAGACTGTGGAAGAAACTATTACAAAGAAAGTTATTGCCAATAAAACAAATAAGGAAATGCTTAGGATAGAGTCAATAAAAATATAAAAAGCCTTCCTTTGAACTAATGGTTCTCAAAGTTATCCCTGGAGCTGTATCAGAAGCACATGGAAACTGGTTAGAAATGAAAATTCTCAGCCCTGCCCCAGACCTACTGAATCAGAAACTCTGTGGTGATCTCCAGCAATCTGGGCTTTACCCAGTACTCCAGGTGGTGCAGAGGAATGCTCAGTTTGAGAACCAGGGCTTTTAAATCATATTTCAGCCTCCATCACAGCTAGGATCGACTGTGGTGCTAGTTCTTGCCAGTGAGGATCACAGGGGAAGTCCACTTGAGGGACTTCAAGGAAGAAAATGTCTGCTTTCCTGATGAAAGGGACAGATGAGGCTTGGCATTGTCCATTTTCCTGTTTTCTTGCTGTGAATGGTGGGTGCTACCCGGAAATTGTAGCATCGATGCCAGAAACTGCGATCAAGAAGCAGAAGTCATGAGGACTGAAACTCCAACATGTTAACGGGTGGCAGGCAGAGACATACAAAAGTTGCACCTTGCAGCATCCCCAAACTGTCTAACTTGACATAATTAAATGCATTTATAGTGCGATTCATTGCTAACTGGGTATTCTGCTGCCGATAGCTAAATAGCTTTCTAACTGATGCCTGTGTCGAATTTATACCTGGTACATAGTAAGAAATCAAAACGTGATTGCTCCCTTTGGTGGAGTCAGAGAAAAAAAATGTTGCATGTTCCATTTAACTCACTTCTGGAGAAGAAACGGTACCTGCGAGCATTTTCTTCCCCATGGCGATCACAATTTTGAGTAACATTCTGTTTCTTAATACCTTGGGCACAGAAAGCAGTCTGAATTGCAAAAACATTTCCTAACTGGATGGAGTCACATTGTGTATGTTGAGCCCAGAAGCAAGGGGACCCCAGTGCCATCTCCTTATGTTTACCATTGCCTTATCCCAGTCCACAAACGAAATCCAAGGGAATAAACGGCCCTCACAAGAAATTCACACCAGAGGCAGTCCTGTTCCTCTCCCATTCTTTCTTGTCAGGATAGTCACCTCTTGCTCCCAGGACTTGTAGAACAAACATGGTGATTCTGTGGAGGTGTAGACTCCAGAGCACAGTGCACTGAGTTGGCAGCCGCTCTGCAATGTGGAGCTGGCTCAGTTTATTTGGAGCCCCCTCTCCAAGTGAGCTCTGGATGGCCCTGGGTCACCCTCTGGGTCTCAGGACGGCGGGCGGTGGCATTGATGACTTGGGTGGGACAGGGCCCTTTTCCAAAGGGGCTGACCCACAACGCCCAACAGAAGACCCCGACGGCAAACATCAGCTGAACACGTAGGTAATAAAGAAACTGCCAGGGGGTGTCGCCCACATGCACCTTTTGGCTCCTGTTTTCTGCTTTGAGTGGCAGATGCCATTTTGGGTCCCAAGCAGGATATTCTGTGAATGGGTACAAATCCAGTATCACCTCCACAGTGAGCATTTTGGCATCGACCACCCTGTTTAAAACAGCAACTCTCCCCCTCACCACAGTAAGCTGACTCTGCCTCCTGGCTTTCTTTTGCAGCATAGTATTTATCACCATCTGGCATACTACATACTTTACTTATTCATGTTTTTAATCCCTCTTGCTCCACTATAATGTCAGTTTTACGAGAGCAGGGATTTTTGTATGTTTTGCTCATTGTTACTTTCCCAATATTTAGAAAACTATCTGGCATTTAGTAGATGCTCCAGCAATGCTTGTTGGATGAAAGAGCACATGGCAGACTCCGAACTGATGGCTGACAGGTCTTGACCGATGGTACTCTCTTCCTGTCCTTGGTCTTTGTGTCTCCAAAGTATGAGCCTTATGGGAATGCTCAGTTCCAGATTCTGTAAGGTTGACTAAGGGTCAAGAGGGACAGATTGATTACTACTACTAACCAACTATTATTTATTGAAGGCTCATGTGTGCTTTATATGCATTTTCTTATTTCATCCTCAGGACAATCCTAGCAGCTTTAGCTCCATTTTATCACGGAGAACCATGAGGCTCAAAGTCTCAGCTAACTTGTCCAAGCTCTCAGCTGGTCTGTGCAGAGCTAGGATCAAACTTAGGGCTACCTGTCTCCAAAGCTTGGATTTCACCCACTACTCACTAGAGAACAACTGCAGCATTAGTTGAACCCATATGTTATCCTGGTTTTTCTTCCTGTCTTCTAAAATGATTTTTGCACAAATAAGGATTCAAAAACTGGTCAGAGAGATGCTTTATCCAGATTTCCCTTCTACCTGGATGAAAAATAAATAAGTAGAATTTCTTGGCCAAAGCAAAGTTCTGATTAAATGTTTCCTCTGTTTAAATGCTTACACACCTTTGAAAAGAAGAAATTAAAGCTGATATTTAGAACAAACAAATTTTGGCAAAGTATTATTTTTTAGTGTACTATCAAGGCAGACTAGTTCAGGAGTCCTACTCCTTAAAGAAATTTCTAATATAATCCACTAATACAAGCACTGAAATTAATAATAATAATAGTGACAAACACTTAAAGACAGGTTGTTATGTGCCAGGTTCAAACTCTACAACACTCCTGTGAGCAGCCAGAGGATTAAATACATTTTATCCAGTAGCCTTTGAGGAAACAGCCAGTGTGAAACCTGTTTGCCCCCCACCACTATCTCCTTCGCAGTGCGTTCTCCAGCAGTGCCTGATGACACATGGGCACTCAATTACCCCATGTCATTTCACGCCTCCAAGCCTTTGTTCCCATAGTTCTCTCTTCCTGAAATGTCTTTCCCACTCTTGTTGACTTTGGGAACTCCTGTGTGTTCCTTGGAATACTTCTTGGGTATTGGGTCACTTCCTCTAAATAGCCCTCCTGGACCTCCCAAGTCTTAGTTGTCTGTGTCTCTGCCCAGGAGCCTGTATTTACCACAATGTGATAGCACAGTCTCCCTGCTCATTTTTCTCTTTCATTAAAGAAGAGGCTTCATGAGGGATGGGACTTGCCTCATCCATCTTTGCAATGAACGGCACCTCGTATAATGCCTGGAGTGTGACTGTTAAAGAAGTGAGCTGAAATCATAGGGCCAAGATGATGTACATCATATCATGTCTAGTAATGGAGTAAGTAAACCTCACTATATAAAAAATTCTAGACCCTTCGTTAAGTCCCCCACTGGATGCTCTTGACATCATTTTTCCAGTCAATGATTTATAATTTTTGAGCATGAACAATGGCTGTAACAGTGTGTTATGCATAATCAGGCAAAGGAGAAGTATAAGACATGGTCCTTGAACTAATCTGCATCAAAGAAAAAATTACCAAAAGGAAGGGCGCAGTGGGTTGCAGTCTGTTTACTCCCTGGTGTAAATCCCTAGCAGTAGGTGGTGCATTGCTGCATGTAAGGAAAGAAATTCCTTTGGCCCTCTTGCAGGCAACACTCCAAACTCAATGCCTTAATTATTTTAGGTCTAGACGAAATAATTCCTCCCTTGGAACTCAGACATACCACATCAGACCACTTCAGCCAAGGGACAAGCTGACTGGCATTTTAATAGATTTCTCTGCCACAGGATTGCCAAAGAGAACCTAATCACGGCATAGTCAATCAACCAAGGGATGCGGAACATTTGGCCTGGGTTCCAAAACCGTTCCCATATTTGTCTGGGAACTGTCCCTGCAAAGATGATGATAGAAACACTGTTTAAATCTTTGAAGCTCAGCAGGCACCATACAGGTGGGAGATGAGGCAGTGTGTTTATTAGCTACGGAATGTTTATTTAGTAATTTTGGAAGGTAGCCGACTGCTCGCAGGATCTTTGAGGCTTGCCTTCTTTGGAAAAATACTAAAAAGAAATTGAACCTTTTATGTGACAAACGGATTCATCTCCCATTTCCAAATTCCCATCTTTCCAACCTGCTGTGAATATCCTGTCTCATCATCTCTCTGCCCTCAGCACATGGGGAGGGGCTGTCCATCCTTGACTGAGATCTGAATAAGATGGGGAAATGCTGAATTAAACAAAGCTGAGCAGGATTCTTGGAAACAGGACTTAAGAGTCCTCAGCCCCCATAATGTGTTAGCATATGCAGCATTTCCTGAAATTATTTGACCATGGCTTTTCATTTTAGTGGAGTACCTCATGGGGCAGGTGGGCCACAAGTACATACATTGGGATACTCAGAAATTAGGTCTCATGCTTATAAAGTGAAACTTCGGTCCTACAGCTGTGAGACAAGAGATACTAAGCCTTTGCTTAATATGTAAAATGGTGGCTGGCATTCAAATTACTGCTCTCCCACAAGAAAAGTCCCTTTCAGGAGAGCTGGCGTCTTTAACTCTTTCCTTCCCTTCCCCTCTTTCCCCAAGGGACATGAGGGTGATAAGCACCAAAAATGTAAAGCACAATGATGCTAATCTCCCTGCTCTATTTTCAGAGAGAGATAGAGAGAGAAGCAGAAAAAGAGAGAAAGAAACAAGGGTTTACTACAGAAAAAAGCAGGAAACTTTATTGAGGATTCATTAGTGATCTAGCTAAAGCTCTCTGTCAATAATCCTTTCTATGTCTCTAACAATTAAGGCAAGAGTAATCACTCACACACATTGTTAAACCACTTCTTGGTTCTCTTGGCAAGGGAAAGCTATTGCCTGCAGAACACCTCTGGGGTTCCCTCAGGAAACTGGAGAGGGCTTAACCTAGCCAGCTAAATCTTCAAAAACAATCACCAAATATACTGTACCAAAGTAAAACCAATACACAGGAAGTTCAACCAGCTCTCCTAATCAGTACCTTCAGAATTTGGAGGCTCATCAAGGAAAATAGCACAGGGAATCTATGAGAAAAGGTAAACTTGGTTGTTGGCTTTTTCCCCCAAGTAGTACCAAGAACAAGATGACTTAGGAGGAATTTCCCTATTTGGGAATTCCTGTTGGCGCTGGCTGCTGTGGAATCAGCCACTGGACGTGTATTGTCAACATTTAAGTGCAGCTGTTAATTAGATGACAGAACCTTGACACTGGGATACTGACTGCATTATGCATCTGAAGGGTACATCTCAGGGCTTTATAATGATCTCCAAAATGTCTAGTTGAGAAAAATTGTAGGTCACTATAAGATGAACTAAGTCTACCCCATTACACAGTGCTATATGCCCAGAGCAAACTACAAATAGACATCACTGCAGCCTGGATCTGGCTGTAACTACCAATGTCCCCTCATTAGGGCATAGGCAGGCACTTGTCCAGGAATAGCCATCGAAATGTCTTGGCTGTGATAATGCCTGGGTCTTGTTTTTCTCTTTCAACACCTAGTTGCAAGCTGCCTCCGGAGCCTATTCAACATTCCATGAAATTCCATGGTTCAAACTGATCATATTAGATGACTTTCTTTGAATCAGAGCTTGTGTGCTACTTAAAAAGCCTTTTCAATGTTTATCTCAGCAAAAGCACAAACTTTCCCCGTTCACAAGAGTATTTCTTTATTCATAGCTTTTTATGTTCTGTCAGGCTACTTCACAAGACTGTACAAAAATGCACAAACTTTAGGGTCCTTAGCTCTCATTAGTATTTGCTCTGTTAAACATCTATAATAAAATTCTCTCCTCTCTGCCTTCCTGGAGTTAGACGGTTTTTATAAACTTTCCTGGTTTTTAGAAGGAAAACGAAACCTAGTCTAAATGCTACCTCTGTTCTTAAGTGGCTTCTTCCTGAGCAAGCCTTATACACTTAGCTGTAACTGCTATGAAAAAAAGAAAATTTGCAATGTTATTAAAATTCAGAGCTTAAACCAGCTCATTCCTACAATATGTGGTTTGGACAGGCACAACAGAGGAAACTAAAGACTGTCTTTGCACAAGCACAACATAAATTTGAGAAAGAGGATTCTCGATCTCTCCAGTCTTCTTCTCTCCTTACTTTCCTAAATCCCACTTAGTTAGTATTTCATTTTGGAATTAAAAAATTACATCTCAAGATCATTTTCCAAAAGCAGGGATGAAAGAGGGGACAGCACTACTGACTAACAGAAATAAAAAGATGATAAAGGAACATTATGAAAACTGTATGCCAACAAATAGATGAAATGGCAAATTCCTAGAAAGTCAAAACTGATTCTGACTCAAGAAGAAATAGGAAATCTGAACAGACCTATAACAAGTAAAGAGATGAATTAGTAATTAAAAAACAATCCACAAAGAAAAGCTGAAGTCCAGACATCTTCAATGGTAATACAAGCAAACCTTACAAGAAGAATTAATAGTGATTCTTCAACAACTCCTCCAAAAAACAGAAGAGGAGTTTAACACTCCTCAACTCATTCTATGAAGCCAATATTACCCTGGTACCAAAATCAGGCAAAAATATCATTAAAAAACTGCAGACCAATGTCCCTTGTGAGTATGGACACAGAAACCTGAACAAAATGCTAGTAAACAAAAGCCAGCAGCATATAAAAAAAGTATATGCCATGACCCAGTGAGATTTATCCCGGGAATGCAAGGTTGATTTAACATCTGGAAATAAATTGTAATATGTCACAATATCAACGCACTGTCAGTAGAATAAAGGGCAAAAACATATGTCATCTCAATAGAGACAGAAAAACCATTTGACAAAAACCAACAGCCCTTCCTGGTAAAAAGCATCCAACATGATAACAATAGAAGAGAACTTCCTCAACCCAATAAAAATGCACAGCTAAAATCAAATTCATGGAGAAAGATTAAATGAGTCCTCTGTAATATCAGGAACCAGACAAGATGTCCTCTTACACCATTTCAATTCAACAACTAGAGGTTCTAGCAAGGGCAATTAGGCTAGACAATGAAGTAAAGGACATCCAGATTAGAAAGAAAGAAACAAAACTATCTCTATTTGAAGATGATATAATCTTGTAGGTAGAAAATCATAAGGAATCCACTAAAAAACTATTAGAGAATTAGTTCTAATTCAGCAAGTTTACTTAATATAAGATCAACATGCAAAAATCTATGTATATCTATACCCTTGCAATGAACAACCCAAAATTGAAATTAGAGAAAAATTGCATTTACAATAGCATCACAAAGAATAAAATACTTAGGAATAACTTTAGCAAAAGAAATGCAAAATACATACTCTGAAAACTACAAAATGTTATTGAAAAAATTAAAGAAGCTCTGAATACATAGAAAGATGTTCTCTTAAGGATCAGAAGACTTAATATCATTAAGATGACAGTACTTCCCAAATTGAGCCAAAGATTCAATACAATCCTTGTATAAATTCCGTCTGCCTTTATTACAGAAATGGACAAGCTGATCCTAAAATTTATATTGAAATTCAAGGGACCCAGAATAGCCAAAACAATCTGGAAAAAAGAAGAATAATTTGGAGGTCACACTTCCCTATTTTGAAACTTCCTATAAAGCAACAGTAACCAAAAAAAATGTGGTACTGGAATAAGTATAGACATATAGGTCAATGGAATAGAATTGAGAGTCCAGCAATAAACTCTTACATTTTGGTCAACTGATTTTTTTTTTTTACAAGAATGCTAAGAAAATGAACAGGGGAGAAAATAGTTTTTTGGTTTTTTTTTTTAATTTGATCAACAAATGGTACTAGGAAAACTGGATAAACACAAGCAAAAGAATGAAGTTAGATCCCTACCTCACGCCAAACCAAAAAACTTATGTGAAAATGGATAATTAACCTAATGTAAGGGCTAAAATTATTAACATCTTAGAAGAAAATATAGGCATAAATCTTTGTGACCTTGACTTAGGCAATGGTTTCTTAGATATGACACCAAAAGTATAAACAATAAAAAAAATGGGTAAATTGGACATCTTCAAAATTAAAAACTTTTGTCCTTCAAACCATGCCTTCAGGAAAGCAAAAAGACAACCTACTGAATGGAAGAAAATATTTCAAATCATATATCTGATGAATGATATCCAGAATCTTATAATTGAGTAATATTGTTTATTATTGAAAATAAAAAAGCAAGCCATTTTTAAAATGTGCAAAAGATCTGAATAGACATTTCTCCAAGATTGTTATACAAATGGGCAATAAACATGTGAAAAGACGCTCATTAGGGAAATGTAAATGGAAGCCACAATGAGATACCATTACACAACTATAAGAATTGCTCAAAATAAAAAGACCATAGCAAGTGTTGGTAAGAATGTGGAGGAACTGAAACCCTTGTGCACTGCTGATGGGAATGTAATGCTGTGCGTTCACTTTGGAAAACAATTTGGCTGTTTGTTAAGAAGTTAAACGTACATCTACCACACTATCTCACCATTCCTCAGTATCTATCCAAGAGAAATAAAAACATTTACAAGAATTTTTATAGCAGCATTACATATAATAGTCCAAAAGAATAATAACCCATATGTCTACCAACTGATAAATGTTGGTAATGTACAAAAGGTAGTATATTCATGCGACAGAATATTATTCATCAAAAAAAAAGGGAACAAAGTACTGATACATGCTATGACATGGAAGAACCTTGAAAACATAGTGCTAAGTGAAAAAAAAAATCAGACAAAAAGAGTCACACATTGTATTGTTCCATTTATATGAAATATCCAGAATAGACAAATCCATAAAGACAGAAAGCAGATTGGTGGTTGGGGGGAGGGGGCAGTGAGGACTTGGAAATAACTGCTTAATGGGTATGAGGATTTTATTTTGGGGATGGTGAATGTGTTGGAACTAGATAGAGGTAGTAGTCATACAATATTGTGAATGTACTAATTGCCACTGAATTTTTCACTTTAAAATGATTAACTTTATGTTTATGTGAATTGCTCCTTAATTTAAAAAAATCAGGAAAAAAAGGAATTAAGTACTGATACCTGCTATGACATGGATGAATGCTGAAAACATTATGCTAAGAGAATAGAGCCAGTCACAAAAGACCACATACTGTATGATTCCTTTACATGAAATCTCTGGAATAGAGACAAATCTATAGTAACAAAGTAGATTAGTATTATCCTAGAGCTGAGCTGATGGTTGGGAGAAAATGGGTTGAGGGTTTCTTTTGGAGGATGAAAATGTTCTAAAATTTGAGTATGGTGATGGCTGCACAACTCTATAAATACATGTAAAAACCATCTAATTGTGTACTTTAAATTGGTGAAATTCATGGTATGTAAATTTTGTCAACAAAGCTGTTAAAATGAGTTTTCTTAACGATCTATAAATTTCCTCTCATTCTTGCCAATTAAAGTGGTTCTGTTTTTCTCTCCTCATTCCTTCTTCTTTCTTTACCCCTCCCAGCCTTTAATTGGCCTGTTGCACCAATCCAATCCCTTCCATTTTTTTTCTAATGAAATAATTTTTACTAATAAGGAATGTGTATGCAATATAAAAATTGAAATTAGTCCTGAAAAGTATAAAATGAGAAATAAATGCTATATTCTTTCTTATGAATATTGGTCTACTGTGCAGCTGTAACTGCTGTCAACAGTTTGTTACAAGTCCCTTTCAGAAATTGTTTACACATTCGTAGCCCATATCCATATGTTTGCCTGTATTTTTACACATGTTGGATTATACTCTTTTCTAATACACCTTGTTTGTCTCCCATGGGGCTGTATTCAACAGCAGCATACTGTTCCTTGAATATTTGTGCTGTTTATATAATCAGTTCCCTATTAAGAGATGTATAGGTTGTCTCCTGATGTGGGTTTTTTTTTTTTTAATGTTTTGCTGTTACAAGCAATGCTATAATAATACCAAAAGAATAGATAAATTGAACATTTATCTTTGCGTAATGGTGTAGGATTATTAGCCATGTGCCTTTGAGTATTGATAAAAGTGACCAGGTTATCCTGCAAAATAGTACCTCCCCTCCATACATATCCCAAATCCCTAGACCTAGGACAAGTTCTACCCTCTCTCAGCCCAGAGCCCTGACCACACCCAAGCACTGCCCAGGCAGACATCCTGTGCTAACGCTGTCATGACATGTTTCACACTCAGCATTGCACCCTCTTCACGGGAAGATTCTTGCTCTACCCTGTCCCCACAGCTCTCCTTCGTAACAGCCGGGCCACCATGACTTGCAGAGAGATGCAATCAATATGCAAATGGTCTGTTACTGTGCTGTCCCAGAAAGGGCCTTGTCAGCTTTTGTTCTGACTTTATGATTCTCTGACTGATGATCCTACTTCTCCCTTTATGCTACTGCTTAACCTTGACAAAAGTCGTTTAACTTCTGACAAGTTCTGTTTCTCTACTGACATAAGCATTTGGAGGGCATGATGGTGGTAGGTGGTGTTAGCTGTGCGTGAGGCTTTGCATGTGTGGAAGGGTGGCAGGGGGCAAGGAGATAAGGAATATAATAAATGGTTACTTTCTGCAAGGAAAACATATAAAGGCAGAATATGGTGAGCATCTTTGGTTTTCTTGCAGAGGTTCTTATAATAATAAATGGATTGTGATCTCAGCTGCAGTGTAGGGTTGTTACTCTTAAGAAAGGATGTTGTTTGCTATAGAAAACTCCAAGCTTGCCTGGTGGCACTTACACTGTCAGAATCAGGCCCAGTTGTAGGTCTTGTCATCCTAGTCTATTGAAAGGGACCCTTATTTCATCACCCATCACCATATTACTTCATCATGTGTCAAATTTTCAGCATCTGCTGGAATGGGGTTTTGATACTTTGTTAACATTAAAAGTGGTCTAGTGAGATAAAGAGAAAATACTCACTTCTTGTGACAGTTAAGTTCCTGTGTCAACTTGGCCAAGTTACGGTGTCCAGTTGTTTGGTCAAGAGAGCACTGGCCTGATTGTTACTGTGAGGGTATTTCCTGGGCTTACACCCTTAGTAAATTGATTGCATCTATGCCTGATGACATCCACAATCAACTAAGGAGCTTGCCTTCGGCAATGAGACGTCTCATCCGATCAGTTGATGTCCTTGGAGGGAGAACTGATGATTTCAGCAGTCAGAAAGAAGAACTGCCATCTCAGCCAGCCAGCTTCTCCTGGGGAATTCATCAAAACTTTTATCAGAGCTCCCAGCATGAGGTCTGCCCTACAGAATTCAGACTTGCCCATCGCCATAGTTGCCTGAGCCAATTCCTGTAATAACTCTCATAATATTTACATAATATATGCCTACTGGGGCCAGGCAGCTCCCTGGATGAGGACAGCAGATCAGGGAGACTCAAGCCTTCCACAGCAGGTGGGGTAGCCACTCTTCAGTTACAGCTGACTGTTGCCAAGCTGGACTGAGGGTCTGGTGTTGCCACACCTTCCAATTTTAAAATGTTGGCAACTGAAAACAAAAATGCTAAAACATTCTGTGGACCAAACAAAACGGCGGGTCTGCTGACTGGTGCACCCACAGATGGCCATCTCTTGTAGGCTTGTTTCCTCTGTCAGCCTGTTCCTGCTCTGACATTTTATTGTTCTGAGTAGCATGAAGTAAGAATCATAGCAGCTGCACATTTTTAATACACTTACTAGGTGTGGGTGTTGTGCCAAATGCTTTAGATAAATAAACTTCCTCAATTCTCAAAACAACCCTATGATAGAGAGACTATAATTGCTACCATTTTACAAAGGAGAAAACAGAGGCTTAGAGAAATGGAGAAGCTGCCCTTGTTACATTTCAGCAAGTGGAGGAACTTGGAGCCAAACTTGGAGTCTGACTCAAGTCCAAGCTCCAGACCACTGGGATGTGTGGTCCCCCAATGTGGCTGTTCTCCAGCTCAGAGTATACTATCGTCTTCTTTCCGTGGCTGAACCATCCCCCACCTTGCACCGTGCGCAGCTTCTGAGTCCTGCCCTAATAGGTCCGGCCTGAAGTTCAGAGCTCCAGCAGCAATTTCTCCCAGTGGCTGCTCCAGTGGACCTTGAACCCCAGTAGGGGTGTCAGGGATGTTCCCCTTCCCCTTGTCCCTCAGCTTCTACCTGAGCTGCAATCCAGTAATAAACCGAGCATCTACATTGCATCCATCCCACTCATCGCCATGTTCTTCTGACCTTGCAAGTCTCCTTCCTGGGCTCTGAATATGGTGACTGTGGATTCCTGGATGGTGAGATCCACTCCATGATAGAACTCCTCCATCTCTTGTCAGATGCAGCTCACCAGCGCCTTCTTAAACCACCCTGGCTACTGCACTAGGCTTTCTCGTAGTGTCTGAAACTTGGTTCTAATCCCTGGTAACTGCTTCACCCCTAAGCTGGGACAAAGTCTAAGCTCCAGCTCTTCACTGTCTGCCCCATTTTGCCACATTTTAGTGATCTGTGTACAAGCATGTTCTCAGGCAAATTGAAACACAGATTCCCACGCCCCTCTTCCTAAAATAGAACAAAAGAGTGGTCATCGGTTTTCACAGCCCAAACGAAATGCTTCCAGCCTTCACTTCCCCAAAAGATGGGAGATTTGGGGAAGGAAGGACTTGTAAGAAAAGTTAAATGAATATGTTTTTGAAGAATTCTGTAAGTAACATTTTAAGGAGTTAAATAAAACCCACACTAGAGTCCTACAGGATAGTCCCATCAGCAGGCCAAAGAGCTGAAAAAGTCACGGACATGAGTCAAGGGCTGCCTGGTTTTGGACAAGCCACGTGACCACCCGAGACCACAGTTTTTCCTCAATAAATGCAGGTCTTGACTCCTGCCTTTTCTACTGCATGGCCTGTTGTGTACTCAGATAAGTTACTGCTGGTGAAAATGGTTTATAAATTCTAAAACAGTGGACAAACATGAAGTATCATTGCTTTCCTGAAATTAATTTGATGTTAAATGAATTGGATGCCCAGTGCTGACAGGTTCTACAGAAACAGATGTCATTTTTTTTTTAATGGGTATAATTTTGGTTTGGACTTATCCGATACTTAGCTAATCCTTGCATGAGTTTGCATCCTATCATATGTTTATGTTTTCTTTAGACTAAACAGATTTTTGCTTTAAAAAATAAAATAGAAAAGCATTTTAAGAAAAATTAATTGGGTCCTGGTCTTAGTCTATTCATATTTTTGCCTTAAAAATTAAAATTGAGTATTTGGGGAATAATTAAATTGGGTCTGGTGGGGTACTTCCCCCCCATGGGAGAGTAGATAGAATTGGGGGATTTGAAGCAGCCCTGAGAATATAATAGTGTGCTACTGAGCTACAAAAATCCTGCCTGATTTGTAAATTTGCGTTTCCATGGCAACACAAGTGTGTCGTTAAATAATCCTCACTCGCCTAAGACTCTTCCGGCAACTCTTCCTAAACCTTCATCCTATTCTAATCCCACCGCGGTTGCCATGGAAATGATCAGATAAGAGTCAGTCCTGGAGGCAGATGGGCCTATGGTGGAAGCTAAGTCTTGGCCTACATATAGACACCGAAATATTAGGTTTGGCTTTGTTTTGTTTTCTCCCAGTCTTTGAATCACAGAAACCAGCTGCCTCAAATGAGAGGTTAATTCATCACAAAGTCATGCAAATCAGTCTTAGGCTTTGGGCATCTGGAGCAAATGAAGAAAAGTCGATTCCAAAATACGGCTGAGGAAATGGAAGAATCAGGAATCTTTCCCTTTGACAAGTTTTTGGCTCTTTTCTGCTTGCTCTAGGGGATGGTCACAGCGGGAGTGTGTTGCCGGACCCTGCATCCCTGACGCTTTCCCTGGGCTTTGTCCCCACCCCACAGGGACTGTAGGTCACACTGGGTGGCTTTGCCAGCCAAGAGGATGCCAGTTCATTTTCATTGCTCATGAGAAGCTTCATTTTTCATGGTTGATGGGAGTTTATCTTGTGCCTCCAGGGTTCACTGTGTCAGCAATATTCTTAAAAGGAGTGACAGAATTTTTCTGTGCTTCAATCAACATTCTCTTTATCACGGGCATTCTGGCAAACCGATTGCTCAGAAAGGCCAAAAATTTAAATTACTGTTTCTAAGCAATATTCCAGTACAGTTTTGTTGTGTTTAAAATAGAAAGAAGCAATACCTTGTCTTTTTACTTCGAACAGTGTGATTTTGGATGTTGTAAAGTCTTTGCTAGAAAGAATGAGGTGAGGGCTAGAGGAGGGCGTGGTCATTAAAGCAGCCCCGAAAGTAATTTTGCCTTTCTTTGAGGCAGATTTCCCTATATAATGTGTGAACTCCAATGTGTCATATTAGAACGAGCAAAATCTCATAGTAAAATACAGAATCCCATAAGACCTTAAAGGCTCTCTGTCAAATCAACTACTATGAGCAATTTTCAGACGAGAGACCTGAGAGCCACGATCCCAATGAACACAAAACATCTCAGTCTGGAGCCTTCCCATGCTGCCACTGGTTTAACAACAATGGATCTAAGAGTTAAAGCTATCTTTGTTTTCATTCTCCTTGTCCCAAGCAATCTGGCTGAATTGCTGTAGTGTCGTGCCTCTTGACAATGCCTTTTTAGGAGCTTTACTCCCTCAAGCCATGCATTGTTCAATAAGTTTTCACACGTGTAAATTGCTCAACAAACACCTGTTGGATATGTGTATTACATGATTCAAGACATCAGGGCAGAGTATTCAGAATAAGAAAATGCTATCAAACTGTTAATATTTGCCTTGTTCTCTGTTGTTCCCCTCACCATGGTTACGGAGCAATTGAGTGGCAACTTTTAGAACCTGCTTTAATGTAGCACCTTCTGAAGAAGTTGTATATTTTAGGTGGTAAAGGTTATGCATTTCAAAGACTTGAAACAGAATTTCATTCCTGCTATTTTCACCTCAACTTTCATAATTATAAGTGAGCAGAAGAGAGATAAGAGCTGGGTCATTTCTTAAGTGAAAAAAATAAAAACTTAGAACTGAAAGCTTGACATTCTTCAGCTGATTTCTGTGACTCTAACCAGTATGAAGGGGTTGTATTCTCTTTGACACAGGTAAAAATGTATCTAAATAGCCTCAAATTCATGCCCACATAGAAAACAAGCAATGCAGATAGCATTCTTGGGGCCCGTGTGATATTCTGATCATTGACCCACCCTTTATGTTAATTCAAGTTTGTCAACACCCTGCCCTCCTGAAGCTGAGGTCTGTTGAATTACAAAGAATCCTCCAGGTATGAAAGTATGAAAAAATGTGTAATTGTTGCTGTGCTGGCCACATTTGTGGCCACACCCCAAAGAAGTTCAGAGTTGGAAGATCACAGTTACGTGGGGGTGGAGAGGGGGTGGTGGGGCGTGGGGTGCGGGTGGGGGTGGTGGACCTTCTTCAAATCCTCCCTCTCCGGATCCAAGCAGGCTCCAAATCCTGGCTAATGAACCTCTAAGCATCTGTAAAATTCATCTCCTCCTGAGCCACTGTCATTTCTCTCCTAAGACAACTTCAATAGCCTGCTAATTGGTCTCCCAAGTCCCTTCTTGGCCCTCTCTAATGCAGAAGCCAGAGCAATATTCCTCAAAATCTAAATTTGATCATGCTCATCTCTGTTAAATCCTTTCAACCCCTCATCTCTGACCTTGGAATAAAATCCAAAACCCTTAGCAAGGCTCTATCTGAGTGGGCCCCTTTCTCTGCATTTCCCATGCCCCAGCCACATATCCAGGTGGCAAATGCAAGCCTGCTTGGAGCCCTTCTCCTTCTACCCCAAGCTCCAGGCTAACTTCTACTCACCCTTTGGCCTCGCCTGAAAGGTCATTTCCCAAATGACCTGAGCTCCCAGATTAGCCAGGGTCTCACTCTTGCAAGCTCTCCTTGCACAGAGTACACACATTTAGAGGAATTTACCACAATTGTAACCACATAGCGATGTGCCCAGTACCTTGTCTGTAGTTTCTTCCAGAATGTAAGTTCCACAAGAGCAGAGCCTGTATTTGTCTTGTCATATTGGTCTCCCAAGTACCTGGCATAGATGAGATGTCTAAAAAGTAGCTGTTGAGATAATGAATAAATGGTAGTTAGTAAGAAGAAGGCACTGGAGAGGCTCAGGCAGACAGAATAAGGTTGTTGGAAAGGCATCAAATGTTCAAGAATGGACAGCAAAGAAGGGAAGCCTCTGGGTTCAGTTCAGTTATTGAGCATTTATATGTGCCAGACCCTAAGGCTCTCTATGGAGCAGGGGTTGCAAAAATAAATAAATTGCAGTCCCTTCTCTTAAGGAGCTCACTGTTTAATGTGGGCAACATGTATATAAGTGTAACTGTAAGTTAGTGGAGTTGCCCCATACATACTTCTAAGTTAAATGAATTCAATTATACGTGTGGTCATAGTTTGGCATGCTGCTATGACAAACATCACTGAATGGGTTGGCTAAACAACAAGAATTTATCGGCTCATGGTTTCAGAGGCCAGAAGTCCAAATCCAGGTATCAGCAAGGCAATGATTTCTCCCTAAATTCTGTAGCACTTTGGTGCTGGCTTGCCACAACCCTAGGGATTCCTTGCCTTGCATCTCTGCCTCCTTTTATGATGTCCCCAATCCCCTCCTGTGGTTTTCTCTCATTTCCTTCTATAAGGTCTCCAATAACACTAATTAAAGCCCACCCTGTTCCTGTTTGGCTATGCCTAAATAGGATCTTAGCAGATCCTGTTCATAAATAAATCCACACTTTGATAATACATCTTCAAAGGGTCCTACTTACAAATGGGCTCACAAGCACAGGATCACAGATTAAAATTAAGAACCTGTTTTTCCTTGGAATACATGGTTCAATCTACCACAAAGTGCTTGACCCCACTCCCTAAAAAAAGACATGCCATGCCTTATGCCCTGGATGGTCAGCATGATTTGGAAGATCTAAATAACCTCAATCACACTGAGTTCCTGCAAGCATCTTTCCCCACTGAAGCTGGTTCTAATACCATAAGATTGGGATTTTTCTTTTATGATTGCCCTTAACTCAAGCCAACCGCTTCATCAGGTGCTCAGCTGAAAGAAAGGTGATCTGTTCCCTTGCTGGAAGGAGAACAGGCTGGAAGCAGGATTGGCAGAGGGAGGAGCGGAACAGCAAGGCAGTGTCAACAGAGGCCTCAGCCCATCTTACAGGGAGCTCTGGAGCCCCGATAGCCTTGGGGAACCATCTTGCATTGAAGCCATGGGGCTGGCTCCTTAAACCCCCACACTGAGGAGTCACTAGGGGTAGCTGCCCCAAGAATTGGTGCAACCTTGGGCAAGGCAGCTCCTTTAGGCTGAGGGCAATTCCTGGGGAGAACAGGCCATTCCTGGGAGCTGGGGAAATGTGTGCCTCAGTCCTCGAGGTGGGACCCGGGTGGCACATGGCACCGTCCACTCCACAGGGATAAGCACAGGATTTCTGCATTTTCCCTCTTTCTTGTCTCTGCTGCCCATCCCCAGATTGTTCCTTTCTGCTTCCTTGAAGAGGTTTTCTATTTCATTACTTCTCCAGCTCCACTGCTTAACCATCACATATTAGTCTGGGGGGAAAGGGGGAGTAAAGATTCAGGCCCTGCTTGCTTCACCAAAAATCACTGTCTCCATCTCCAACAGGGGCTGACTGTGGGAAAAAGGAAGCTGAAATGTTGCTGTTGCACAAAGGAAGAATTGAATATATTTCCTATGGATGAGGATATATGGATATTTTTCCTTAGGAACAGAGAGGGATAAAGGTGAATGAGTGTCAGGGAGTTTTATGGCCTGGGCAGGGCTGTAGGCCAAAGCTCCTCCTTTGGAACATCCCATTTTAGAGCTATTTGGCCTTAGCTGAAGTTTGGGAATGACTGGCAGGGAGGCTCCCAGAGCTTCAAACAGTCCCTGAGATTTTGTCTCCAGCCACTCAGTGTTGTAGCTGACTGGGGGAAGGACTTAACCAAGAAACAAGCCTGCTCCCTGTTTCGTTCAAGAGCCCAGTCGCTCCTAATGTCAAGTTCAAACTATGCATCTAAGTGGCGGTGCTTCCAGCAGTGACAGCCTCTCCATCTTTGTCCAGCAATGACATGTGCTAGGCAAAAGGCAGTTATTTATAAACGCTTTGCTCCAAATAAACTGTCAGAGCAGCCACAGCCCTTTCAGTCTGGTAATGTGCTCCTGTTTTCCAGGGCTTTGGACAGGACCACATTCCTTCTCCTTATCCCTACTCTTTGTCTCCTGATGGCAATGGACTGCAAGGAGGGCCGCTTTCCCAATAAGGGAAGAGAAGGTCGAGAAGTGCAGTTTTGCCACCTGCCTCTGCATCACTCTAAGAAAACTTACCCAGGCCAAAGGCAATTAGATGCTCAAATCCTTCCTTTTTAAAGCTTATTACAGAAGTGTTCAAAGCTCCTACAGCTTCCCAAAGCAACTATAAAACCTTTGTCACATTTCTGGAGCTCCTTTCCCATTGGGACCAGCCTGCCACTGAAATCTCACTTTTTTAAGCCTGGCTGTGCCACACTGGGGTCTGGATGGACTCCAGAATCACAGAGGCACTTAAAAATTGGGCAAACTTTCTGGAAATAAAGTTAGCTAAGGGATTTTTCTTCTTTTGTGAAGCCTCTTGACACTCAGAAGGAGACTCTGGGAAGATTTTTTATGCTCACGTATCTTCATTGAAAATGGGGAAAATAGAAATGGCAACCTAAATGCATTTCTTTTGCCTTCACCACTAGCCCACATTCCTAATTTTTCACTTACTCAAACACACATTGAGCGCCTGCTGTGTGCCACGCTCTGTTTTGGGTGCTGGGGACACAGAGATAAGAGAGACTTTTCCTGCCCAGGGCTGTCTCATTACACAATAGAGTGTAAGGGGAGTGGTGCCCCCTGGAGTTGTGCAACTGGAAGGACCCCCTGCCCCCATGGGCCTTCCTGCCCAGAACGGTGCTGTCCAATACCTAGCTGCTGGTCACATGCAGCTACTGAGCACTTGAAATGTCACTAAGGCCACTGAGAAACTGAATTTGTAATTTTGTTTAATTTTAATTTAAAAAGCGACACTTGATTCAGTTATTGGAAGACATTTAGGTGTATGCTTAGAACAATTTAGGAATGTGAGTCTCTTTCTTGAGCTCTAAATTTTATGCAATCTAAGTACAGATCTAAACATTTGTGATGAAAATTTAGCATCTCCTGATTGCAGTGGTGTCCAAATTGTCAAAAAGGAAGGACCTCTTTCCTTCAAGGGATGGGAAGGTCAAGTAGGGGTGGTTTTGCCACATGCCTCTGCATCATTCTAATATAATCTCTACGTAGGTGGCATATGAAAATAAGAACATAAAATTTCTCATTAATAATTTGTGTTTTTATTGTATGCTGAAATGATACTTTGGATATATTAGGTTAAATAAAATGTATTATTAAAATTAATCACCTAATATTGGGGAAAATATAATCAAAGCAAACTGGAGTCTATGGTTACAGTAACATTGTAATATGCTTCCATTAAATGTAACAAAGGCAATATACCAAAGCTAAATGTCTGAGAGCGGGACATAAGGGAGGGTATGGGATTCTTGGTCATGATGTTGTTGTCTGACCTTATTATTGTATTGTATTGTATGGTATTTACTTTTTTTTTACCTTTTTTATTATTCTTTAAAAAAATTTTTTTTGAAGTAGTGAATATGTTCAAGTGCTAATTTGGTGATGAATGCACAATTATATGATAGATGATGCTATGAACAACTGACTGTACACTGTAAATAATTGTATGGTATGTAAATACATCTCTATAAAATTGCAGGGGAAAATATAAACAGAGGAATACATGTGCTGGAGAAAACATGGCAAGAGGGATGTACCTATTTCCTGTTGGTGGGGAAGTAGAATAGAGTAGCCTATCTGGAGGACAGTGTAGTGGTTCCACAAGAAGCTAAGTATGTGTGTGCCATAAGGTCCTGCAACCTCATGTACATACGTACAAGTATGTAAGTATACACATACTTGGAAGGTCTGAGAGCAGTGACACGAATGGACATTTGCACACTGGTGTTTATGGCGGCAGTATTCACGATTTGCAATGAATGGAGGTGGCCTAAGGGTGCATTGACTGATGAACAGAATGGTGAACTAGGTGTATGCATACAATAGAATATTGAGCAGCTGCAAGAAGGAATGAAGCTGTGAGACACTTAACTAGGTGAATGGATCTTGAAGACAGCATTTTGAATGAAGTACACCAGAAACGAAAAGACAAACATTATAATGCCTCACTAATTATGGACTAACAATAATGTTAAACTCTGAGAATTGAATCTTAAAAGCACAGCCTATCAGGGGAATGCTTATTGTAATGGTTCCTAGATTGTAAGCTCTTACAGCAGTCACATCTGTTCCTGAGTTGCAATGGTTATCTCCAAATTCTGAGATGCTGAGCTCTTTGTGTATAACCTGGTCAGTCTCTGGAACTTTAGATATCTGTGTGGCACCTGAAACTCAGAGCTAGAGCTTGGCAGCTATGAATGTCAGTATTACCTCATACAGCAACTGTCAAAAAAGCTGAAAAAGAGTTCAGACCTCAATTTGAGATATGAATGAAGCAGATCTGGTTAGGAATAAGGCAAATCAGATCAAAGGGTAAAGGATGATATTGACTGTGTCTTAAAACTTCAACTTCTGTGTGAGGCCAAGGGAAGAGATGTTTATTTGGCGCAGGATCTATATTTTCTGTAACACACTAAGTAATTTAACTTGTATGGTCAGTTTATTCAAACACCATAATTACATGGAACTTTGAATAGGAAGTAAGGTCTGGTAGGTTTGTACAGGTTAGTGTGAAATCCAGATACATCCCAAAGTAACTTGGGCAGAGAATGAGGATATATATGTATTTGCAGGGACCCCTGGGGAGCTGGGGAAGAGTGTGCAAATGTTGGACTTCCCCACCTGGGTTGTTACTGGTGTTCTCGCAAATGGTGATGACTTGACAGCTTGGTAGGACAAGTCCTCAATCTTGGGGCATGCCCTTGTGAAGCTTGTTGCTGCAAAGGAGAGACTAAGCCTACTTATAATTGTGCCTAAGAGTCTTCCCCAGAGAACCTCTTTGTTGCTCAGATGTGGCCTCTCTCTCTCTTTAAGCCCATGCAGCAGGTGAGCTTACTGCCCTCCCCCACTATGTGGGACATGACTCCCAGGGGTGTAAATCTCCCTGGCAACGTGGGACCTGACTCCTGGGGATGAGCCTGGACAAGGCATCGTGGGATTGAGAAAATCTTGACCAAAAGGGGAAGGGAAATGAAACAAAACAAAGTTTCAGTGGCTGAGAGATTTCAAATAGAGTTGAGAACTCACTCTGGAGTACATTCTTATGTGCTATATAGATATCCCTTTTTAGTTTTTAGTGTATTGGAATAGCTATAAGGAAATACTTGAAACTGTTGAACTGCAATCCAGTAGCCTTGGTTGTTGAAGATGATTGTATAACTATATAGCTTGCACAGTGTGACTGTGTGATTGTGAACATATCGTGGCTCACACTCCCTTTGTCCAGAGTATGGACAGATGAGTAGAAAATGGGGGCTAAATGAAAAATAGGGTGGTATGGGGATGAGGGTGGAATGTTTGGGTGGTCTTTTTTACTTTTATTATTATTTATTATTATTATTGTTATTATTTTGGAGTGAGAAAAATGTTCAAAAGTTGATTCTGGTGATGAATGCACAACTATATGATGGTACTGTGAATAGCTGATTGTACACTGTGGATGATTGTAGGGTATGTGAATATATCTCAATAAAACTATATTTTTAAAAAAGTATATAGCTTGTTAAATTGAAATTTGAAGGTTATCACCTTTGTGTATATATGTTATAGTTCACAATAAGGAAATACCTGAAACTATGGTACTGTAACTCATAATATTTTTGTAAATTTCCTATATAAATACTTGTTAAATCATACTTTGAAAGATAGTAACTTTTTGCATATATGTCATATTTCACAATAAGGAAATAACTGAAACTGTGGAACTGTAACCCATAATATTCTTTGAATTTTCTCTCTAACTACTTGTTAAATTGTACTTGGAAAGTTATCACTTCTATGTATATATGTTATATTCTACAATAAAAATATTAAAAATTAATCACCTATGTTTTGTCTTGTTTGCTTTTTATGTGGCTATTAGAAAATTGAAAAATACATATGTGCCTTGTGTTATGTTTCAATTGGACAGCAGTGGATTTGAAGAAGAAATAGATAAGGAAATAGAAAACTAAAATGTTATTTTAGATTGCCTGTTTTTCTTCTTCCTTTGTTTTGTTAGGGTTTGTTAATTTTCTTGGGGTATGGTAGGAACATGTTGGAAGCAAGGTAGTTATTTTAGGTTATCTGTTTTTCTTAATCCTTGGCTTTGTTTTGTTTGAAATGTTGTGAGGTTTTTTTGTTGTTTGGTTTGTTTTTTTTTTTTATCTTCATTTTATTGAGATATATTCACACCACACAGTCATACAAAACAAATCGTACTTTCGATTGTTTACAGTACCATTACATAGTTGTACATTCATCACCTAAATCAATCCCTGACACCTTCATTAGCACACACACAAAAATAACAAGAATAATAATTAGAGTGAAAAAGAGCAATTGAAGTAAAAAAGAACACTGGGTACCTTTGTCTGTTTGTTTCCTTCCCTATTTTTCTACTCATCCATCCATAAACTAGACAAAGTGGAGTGTGGTCCTTATGGCTTTCCCAATCCCATTGTCACCCCTCATAAGCTACACTTTTATACAACTGTCTTCGAGATTCATGGGTTCTGGGTTGTAGTTTGATAGTTTCAGGCATCCACCACCAGCTACCCCAATTCTTTGGAACCTAAAAAGGGTTGTCTAAAGTATGCGTAAGAGTGCCCACCAGAGTGACCTCTCGGCTCCTTTTGGAATCTCTCTGCCACTGAAGCTTATTTCATTTCCTTTCACATCCCCCTTTTGGTCAAGAAGATGTTCTCCGTCCCACGATGCCGGGTCTACATTCCTCCCCGGGAGTCATATTCCACGTTGCCAGGGAGATTCACTCCCCTGGGTGTCTGATCCCACGTAAGGGGGAGGGCAGTGATTTCACCTTTCAAGTTGGCTTAGCCGGAGAGAGAGGGCCACATCTGAGCAACAAAGAGGCATTCGGGAGGAGGCTCTTAGGCACAACCATAGGGAGGCCTAGCCTCTCCTTTGCAGCAACCGTCTTCCCAAGGGTAAAACTTATGGTAGAGGGCTCAACCCATCAAACCACCAGTCCCCTATGTCTGTGGTCATGTTAGCAACCATCGAGGTGGGGTAGGCGAATACCCCTGCATTGTCCACAGGCTCCTCAAGGGGGCACTACATCTTTTTTTTTCCTTGTTTTTCTTTTTTTTTTTTTTTTAACTTTCCCTTCTTTTTTAAATCAACTGTATGAAAAAAAAGTTAAAAAGAAAAAAACATACAATAAAAGGACATTTCAAAGAGACCATAACAAGGGAGTAAGAAAAGACAACTAACCTAAGATAACTGCTTAACTTCCAACATGTTCCTACTTTACCCCAAGAAAGTTACATAATATAGCAACATTTCTGTGAACTTGTTCCTACTATATCCATCAGAAATTAACAGACCATAGTCATTCCTGGGCATCCCCAGAACGTTAAATAGCTTATCTGTTCTTGGATTATCGTTCCCCCTTCCTTAATTGCTCTCTATTGCTAGTTCCCCTACGTTCTACATTATAAACCATTTGTTTTACATTTTTCAAAGTTCACATTAGTGGTAGCATATAATATTTGTCTTTTTGTGCCTGGCTTATTTCGCTCAGCATTATGTCTTAAAGGTTCATCCATGTTGTCATATGTTTCACGAGATCGTTCCTTCTTACTGCCGCGTAGTATTCCATCGTGTGTATATACCACATTTTATTTATCCACTCATCTGTTGAAGGACATTTGGGTTGTTTCCATCTCTTGGCAATTGTGAATAATGCTGCTATGAACATTGGCGTGCAGATATCTGTTCGTGTCACTGCTTTCCGACCTTCCGGGTATATACTGAGAAGTGCAATCGCTGGATCGAATGGTAACTCTATATCTAGTTTTCTAAGGAACTGCCAGACTGACTTCCAGAGTGGCTGAACCATTATACAGTCCCACCAACAATGAATAAGACTTCCAATTTCTCCACATCCCCTCCAGCATTTGTAGTTTCCTGTTTGTTTAATGGCAGCCATTCTAACCGGTGTGACATGGTATCACATTGTGGTCTTAATTTGCATCTCTCTAATAGCTAGTGAAGCTGAACATTTTTTCATGTGTTTCTTGCCATTTGTATTTCCTCTTCAGAGAACTGTCTTTTCATATCTTTTGCCCATTTTATAATTGGGCTGTCTGTACTACTGTCATTGAGTTGTAGGATTTCTTTATATATGCAAGATATCAGTCTTTTGTCAGATACACGGTTTCCAAAAATTTTTTCCCATTGAGTTGGCTGCCTCTTTACCTTTTTGAGAAATTCCTTTGAGGTGCAGAAACTTCTAAGCTTGAGGAGTTCCCATTTATCTATTTTCTCTTTTGTTGCTTGTGCTTTGGGTGTAAAGTCTAGGAAGTGGCCGCCTAATACAAGGTCTTGAAGATGTTTTCCTACATTATCTTCTAGGAGTTTTATGGTACTTTCTTTTATATTGAGATCTTTGGTCCATTTTGAGTTAATTTTTGTGTAGGGGGTGAGGTAGGGGTCCTCTTTCATTCTTTTGGATATGGATATCCAACTCTCCCAGCCCCATTTGTTGAAAAGACCATTATGACTCAGTTCAGTGACTTTGCGGGCCTTATCAAAGATCAGTCGACCATAGATCTGAGGGTCTATCTCTGAATTCTCAATTCGATTCCATTGATCTATATGTCTATCTTTGTGCCAGTACCATGCTGTTTTGGCAACTGTGGCTTTATAATAAGCTTCAAAGTCAGGGAGTGTAAGTCCTCCCACTTTGTTTTTCTTTTTTAGAGTGTCTTTAACAATTCGAGGCATCTTCCCTTTCCAAATAAATTTGATAACTAGCTTTTCCAAGTCTGCAAAGTAGGTTGTTGGAATTTTGATTGGGATTGCATTGAATCTGTAGATGAGTTTGGGTAGAATTGACATCTTAATGACATTCAGTCTTCCTATCCATGAACATGGAATATTTTTCCATCTTTTAAGGTCCCCTTCTATTTCTTTTAGTAGAGTTGTGTAGTTTTCTTTGTATAGGTCTTTTACATCTTTGGTTAAGTTTATTCCTAGGTACTTGATTTTTTTAGTTGCTATTGAAAATGGTATCTTTTTCTTGAGTGTCTCTTCAGTTTGTTCATTTCTAGCATATAGAAACATTACTGACTTATGTGCATTAATCTTGTATCCCGCTACTTTGCTAAATTTGTTTATTAGCTCTAGTAGCTGTATCGTCGATTTCTCAGGGTTTTCTAGATATAAGATCATATCATCTGCAAACAATGACAGTTTTACTTCTTCTTTTCCAATTTGGATGCCTTTGATTTCTTTGTCTTGCCGGATTGCCCTGGCTAGCACTTCCAGCACAATGTTGAATAACAGTGGTGACAGCGGGCATCCTTGTCTTGTTCCTGATCTGAGAGGGAAGGCTTTCAGTCTCTCACCATTGAGTACTATGCTGGCTGTGGGTTTTTCATATATGCTCTTTATCATGTTGAGGAAGTTTCCTTCAATTCCTACCTTTTGAAGTGTTTTTATCAAAAAGGGATGTTGGATTTTGTCAAATGCTTTTTCAGCATCTATTGAGATGATCAATTGCTTTTTCCCTTTTGACTTGTTAATGTGTTGTAATACATTGATTGATTTTCTTATGTTGAACCATCCTTGCATGCCTGGAATGAACCCCACTTGGTCATGGTGTATGATTTTTTAATGTGTCTTTGGATTCGATTTGCAAGTATTTTGTTGAGGATTTTTGCATCTATATTCATTAGGGAGATTGGCCGGTAGTTTTCCTTTTTTGTAGCATCTTTGCCTGGTTTTGGTATTAGATTGATGTTAGCTTCATAAAATGAGTTAGGTAGTGTTCCATTTTCTTCAATGTTTGGAAAGAGTTTGAGTAAGATTGGTGTCAGTTCTTTCTGGAAAGTTTGGTAGAATTCCCCTGTGAAGCCATCTGGCCCTGGGCATTTATTTGTGGGAAGATTTTTGATGACTGATTGGATCTCTTTGCTTGTGATGGGTTGGTTGAGGTCTTCTGTTTCTTCTCTGGTCAGTCTAGGTTGTTCATATGTTTCCAGGAAATTGTCCATTTCTTCTACATTGTCCAGTTTGTTGCCATACAGTTGTTCATAATGTCCTCTTATAATTTTTTAAATTTCTTCAGGATCTGCAGCTATGTCACCGTTTTCATTCATTATTTTGTTTATATGGGTCTTCTCTCTTTTTGATTTTGTCAGTCTAGCTAGGGGCTTGTCAATCTTGTTGATCTTCTCAAAGAACCAACTTTTGGTGATATTTATCCTCTCTATTGTTTTTTTGTTCTCTATGTCATTTATTTCTGCTTTAATCCTTGTTATTTCTTTTCTTCTACTTGGTTTAGGATTGGTTTGCTGTTCATTTTCTAGCTTCTTCAGTTGATCCATTAGTTCTTTGATTTTGGCTCTTTCTTCCTTTTTAATATATGCATTTAGTGCTATAAATTTCCCCCTTAGCACTGCTTTTGCTCCATCCCATAGGTTTTGGTATGTTGTGTTCTCATTTTCATTCGTCTCTATATATTTAGCAATTTCTCTTGCTATTTCTTCTTTAACCCACTGATTGTTTAGGAGTGTGTTGTTTAACCTCCAGGTATTTGTGAATTTTCTAAGTCTCTGATGGTTATTGACTTCTAATTGTATTCCATTGTGGTCAGAGAATGTGCTTTGAATAATTTCAATCTTTTTAAATTTATTGAGGCTTGTTTTATGTCCCAGCATATGATCTATTCTGGAGAAAGTTCCGTGAGCACTAGAAAAGTATGTGTATCCTGGTGATTTGGGATGTAATGTCCTGTATATGTCTGTTAAATCTAATTCATTTATCAGATTGTTTAGGTTTTCAATTTCCTTATTGGTCTTCTGTCTGGTTGGTCTATCTATAAGAGAGAGTGATGTGTTGAAGTCTCCCACAATTATTGTGGAAACATCAATTGCTTCCTTTAGTTTTGCTAGTGTTTCTCTCATGTATTTTGTGGCACCTTGATTGGGTGCATAGACATTTACGATTGTTATTTCTTCTTGTTGAATTGCCCCTTTTATTAGTATGTAGTGGCCTTCTTTGTCTCTCAAAACATCCCTGCATTTGAAGTCTATTTTATCTGAGATTAATATTGCTACACCTGCTTTCTTTTGGCTGTAGCTTGCATGAAATATTTTTTTCCATCCTTTCACTTTCAGTTTCTTTGTGTCCCTGTGTCTAAGATGAGTCTCTTGTATGCAACATATTGATGGTTCATTTTTTTTGATCCATTCTGCGAATCTCTATCTTTTAATTGGGGAGTTTAATCCATTTACATTCAACGTTATAACCGTGAAGGCATTTCTTGAATCAGCCATCTTATCCTTTGGTTTATGTTTGTCATATTTTTCCCCTCTGTCTATTAATATCCTTTATTGTACCCATACCGAATCTCTTTAGTACTGAACCTTTCTCCAAGTCTCTCTGTCCTTTCTTTGTTTCTCTTTCTGTAGGGCTCCCTTTAGTATCTCCAGTAGGGCAGGTCTCTTGTTAGCAAATTCTCTCAGCATTTGTTTGTCTGTGAAAAATTTAAGCTCTCCCTCAAATTTGAAGGAGAGCTTTGCTGGATAAAGTATTCTTGGTTGGAAATTTTTCTCACTCAGAATTTTAAATATATCGTGCCACTGCCTTCTCGCCTCCATGGTGGCTGCTGAGTAGTCACTACTTAGTCTTATGCTGTTTCCTTTGTATGTGGTGAATTGCTTTTCTCTTGCTGCTTTCAGAACTTGCTCCTTCTCTTCTGTGTTTGACAGTGTGATCAGAATATGTCTCGGAGTTGGTTTATTTGGATTTATTCTATTTGGAGTTCGCTGAGCATTTATGATTTGTGTATTTATGTTGTTTAGAAGATTTGGGAAGTTTTCCCCAACAATTTCTTTTCCTAGTCCTTTACCCTTTTCTTCCCCTTCTGGGACACCAATGAGTCTTATATTCAGACGTTTCATATTATCTATCATATCCCTGAGGTCCATTTCGAATTTTTCAATTTTTTCCCCATTCTTTCTTTTATGCTTTCATTTTCCATTCTGTCATCTTCCAGGTCACTGACTCGTTGTTCAACTTCCTCTAGTCTTGTACTATGAGTGTCCAGAATCTTTTTAATTTGGTCAACAATTTCTTTAATTTCCATAAGATCATCCATTTTTTTATTCAGTCTTGCAACGTCTTCTTTATGCTCTTCTAGGGTCTTCTTGATTTCCTTTGTATCCCGTACTATGGTCTCATTGTTCATCTTTAGTTCTTTGAGTAGCTGCTCTAGGTGCTGTGTCTCTTCTGATCTTTTGATTTGGGTGCTTGGGCTTGGGTTATCCATATTGTCTGTTTTTTTCATATGCTTTATAATTTTCTGTTGTTTTTGGCCTCATGGCATTTGCTGAACTTGATAGGGTTCTTTTAGGATTTGTAGACCAATTGAAGTCCTTATCTCTAATTTATCAGATCTACAGCTTCGTGGAGTACACTTTCTCTAACTAACCAGCAGGTGGCATCCACGAGCCACCTGTTCTCCACAACCCAGTTCTCCCCTGCTTAGCCTTTTTGGTGAGTGGGGGAGTGAATCTTGTGGGGTCCAATTGGTGTACCAAGCTTGCGTGTGTAGTTGGTGTTGCCTGCCCTGTATATGGGGCGTGTTTCTGGGCAGTCAGGGGAGGGAGGTGGCCCTAACAATGAAATCTCCCTGGTGATCCTAGAGTTTTAAAGCTGCTGCAATAGTCTAATCCTTCAGTTCAGTCCTGCCACAGTTTGTCTCTGCCACTGACCCACAAGTCCTTGGTATTGGAGTATGGCTCCTGAGACTTGCAAGTGGGCCCCTCTTCCAGGGTGTGCACCCCGGGTCCTCTGTTGAGGGATGACTGTGCTATTTCACAGGTGAGTTCCGTCCCCCCAGGGCAGTTCTGGGTTGCTGGGCTGTGTAGGGAGGCTCCCAGTCTGCTGAAATGATGGCTGAATGGGGCTTTGTTAATTCACACTGCTCCACCTTCCCAACTCTGGGACAATCAGCTGAGGTTGCAGGGAAGGCTAATGTCCATGCCCAGTTTTGTGGTGTGTGCCTGTTATTTGAAGCACTTCCGTCACACTGGGTTGTCTGGGGCAGCTCTGGGCTATGGGGCTGGCGATGGGCAGGAGTGTTTCCTGTCCACCAGGATGATGGCTGTGAGCGGACACCCCCCTTTTCTTGGGAAGTTGTGGTGTTTAGTGAATTTTCTCAGCCTTTTGTCTCAGAGCTCTCCTAGTTCTGCTCTTGACTTGACCTGCCCAAATTGCAAGTCTTTGAAGCTTTCTGTATTGGGCTTCTTAGAGTAATTGTTTTAGAAAAAGAAAAAAAGGATTAAAAAAAAAAAAAGGGGGCCCTCCTCAGAGATCTAATGGGTTATTGAAATCCTAAGAGACAAAGCAACCAGGGCCATTAAGGAAAGGTCCACAGGGCAGAGAGATCAGCTTTTCTTCGGGATTTGCATATGCGCCTCAGGGCCTGAGCTCTGCCCTTCCCCTTTCTATGTTCACCAGAACTCCAAAAATCCTCCGCTTTTATTTTGGAGTTTTTCGTGTTGTTTTTTTTCTGTGCCTGTCTCCTCTCTGCTGGGCTGGCTGCTCTCAGATTCTCTGGTGTCTGGTCTCAGTCTATCTGTGGTTGGAGTTTGGATCAGTAGAATGAGTTTCTGATAAGGGCTGCCACTGCAGTTCTCCCTTTTCCTTCCCGGAGCTGACAGCCCCTCCTCCCCCGGGACTGAGCCTGGCAGGGAGGGGCGCGGGTCCCCTGGCTGCAAAAACTTACAGATTTCACTGATCTCAGCAGTTCCACGTTTTCATGAGTGTTGTATGAAGTATGCCCAAAGTCAGATTGCTCTGTGGTGTCCAGTCCAAGCAGTTCCTGGCTTTCTACCTACTTTCCTGGAGGAGTAACTAAAACATACAGCTCACCAGTCCGCCATCTTGCCCCGCCTCCTCTGTTGTTTGTTTTTTTATTTCAATAAATAAAGTTAAAAAAAATTAAAAAAATCTAGTTTGGGTAAATGTGAGAGCAGAAAGGGACAAAATAGGTGGGGTATCTCACATAGGGAATGCATAGGAGTTCACAGGCCTAAGAAAGTAGAGAAGAGAGAAAAGAGTGTTCTAGTGAGAGGACTGAACATGGACAAAAAGGTGGAAACTCAGACATGCCTCCTACAACAAATATATAAATGAATATGAATTTTTTTAAGGTCAGAAACTGAAGGAACTTGTGTGCCAAATTTAGGAGCCTGAGCCTTATCCTGAAGACAATGAGGAACCACTGAGGTACTCTAAGGAAAGAAATTACATGGTCAGTTCTGCATCTAAAACTCGCTCTCTGGTGGCCATGTGGAGAATGGGTTAGAGTAGGTGACCCTGGAGAGCAAGGCAGAAATCCAGGGGACCAGTGATGAGACCCTGAGGGACGTGGTGGACAAAGGAGGAGGAGAGAAAGGGACTCTGGAGAAAGGGAATCTAGATTACTGCTGATACGGTGCACAAAGTGAAGTCAGTCATAAATGGAAATTTCTAGAAAAAGGGATAATTTTATATTTATGTCCATGTTACTTCCTTTTTCTGAAAAAGACTTAGTTCTTCTTTGAAAGTACAGACAAATCTGTAAAAACAAACACACATATTTAGTTAGGCAAAGCATATACCCAGAGACCCTGATACGCCAGCTCTGACAAACCAAATCAATTAATTTATACCCTGTGGCAGGAAAAATGCAATTACAAGAAAAAGGAAGAACTGGCCAAGTTGTGAAGACAGATTTCCCAGGATTACATCCAACCTCGGCATTAGTCTGAGCTGTTTATTTACTGCTCTGTGGGTCAGGTCTCACTTTGATCTCAGCCCTGGGACTCTAAGCAAAGGGCTTTGTGTACAAATATTTCCATTCTTCCTTGGAATGCTTTCATTATATTCTGACTTTGTTATTGGTTCTACACTCATTTCAGTACTAATTTATGTTTATTTTCCTACCAGGAGGTCAGAGGTTTTTACAAGGAAATATAAATTGTTGTATCTTCGCTTTTCCATTAGGCACCTACCACTTGGGAGTTAGGTGTCCTTCTCGGTCTCCTGAGGAGGGTTGAATGAATTAGAATTCAAAATATGCAAAATGCCTCGGGCTTCATAGAAAAATTATATTCTAGATGTAAAATTTCAAAGGAGAGATTTATAAGCATCACAATAAATGCCCTGGGTTTAATCAACTCAGATGATAACCAGTTGTAGGGCAGCGGTGTGGACAGGGTGTGGGGGCTGGGTTCCCACTGCTCTTTGCATCTGCCCATCTGTGCCAAATGGGCCATTCACTTCATTGCCCTGGGGTTGCATTTCCAAATGCAAAATTAAAGTGCGAAACGAAAATAATAATATCTGCCCTGTGTGCCCCACAGGGCTGTTGCGAAGATTGAGAAAATATCTTCTGCAAAACCGTTGAAAAGTAGACATTTTGGGCTGTGCCTCCCTAGATATAGGGAATTTGTGAGACAATAATCATTACTACAGTGGTCGGTGCTATAGATGTTTAATCTGTCTAACTCCGGCACAGAGCTGAGCATATGGCCTGTCACAGGTGCGCAATAAATATGGCTGAATAGAGCCATTATTTCCTAGGAAATTATTCTCATGGCATTGTTTGGAGAGAGCCTCTCCCAGCCACACACTTTATCTTATATGAATTCTTGAAACTATCTTCCATTGTCCCTTATATACCTTAGACTTATTTTTCAGGGCTGGCTTTCTAGGCTAATTTTACTCCTAGCCCCTCCCTTTCTCCAATTTGGTCTCATCTACGCCTTTCTCTGTTTGCCTGAACTTTGTTTCTCATTCCTCCCAGTTGAAGTTCTACAAAATCCATGGCCTCCCTCTTCTCTAGTACTCCCACAGATGGCTTTGAAAACTTCAGTTCTTACTTGAATACTTCCGCTGCTTTCTCCTGTTTCTTTTTTCTCCTTATCAGCAAATCCTTTGACTCAATGTCAGTGAAACTCTCTCTCTCTCTTTCTTTTTTCGTTTTTCCTACAATTCAACCTCCACACCACTATAATCTTTCTTATCATGTGGTTTCTCTTTTGGTTAAACCCATTATTTTGACACAGTTTATAGCCTACTTCCTTCCTTACCCTCAGTCGCTTAGCTCTTACTTAATACTAGGTTTCACATTGATTGTTTCCTTCTGGGTTAGAACCATTATTGATGTGACAATATTTTATGATCACAGAGTATTTGGTCTCTAAGACCTTTTTACAAGTACAATGCATCTTGGAAAGAGCAACAGTGATAAGACAGACCACCATATCAAAAGTACAATTGGTACCTCCATAGGAAACTCAAATGGTGACACAATCTATTCTCTGAAGTGTTAATTAGCCTTTGTCTCACTAGACAGACTGTATTTCAGGACTGCGGGAGTTTGTGTTTTTTCATATCTTTACTCTGGTTACTCATTGCTCTGCTCCGTCTTATTCCACTGTTCCGGGCCAGTGACGTAGGTGAACACAGTAAACCAGAGGACATAAACAGATGATGATTCGGATAGTTATCATAGTAACAACTAACATTTTTAGAGCCTTCACCAAATAAGCCAAGCAGTATTTCTAAACATTTTGTATGGATTAACTTTTCCATCCTCCCAACAATCCTTTGATATGAGTATAATTCTTAGCCCAATATTATACATGAAAAAAAAATGGAGACATGGAAAGTTTAAATAACTTGTCCAAGTTGCACTGCTAGTAAGAAATGGAAATTTTAAAAAGGGGGGAATAAAAACTAAATCAAATGCCAGGCTTTGTCTTCAAGAGGTGGCTCTGCTCATGCCAGTGGGCTCAGCCCATCTTGCAGGACATACTGGTGAGAGTGGGCTCTGAGCAGTGTGGTGATTGTGCTCAATATGGAGTGTAGCTGTAAGAGCCAGTGGAGAATACATCAATGGAAAAGAGCTGCTAAATGGAAGAGAGAAAATATGGGGCATGACCGGCTGTATGAAGATCAAAGTTTAGGGTTTCTTACAAGAAAAAGTACGTGCCATGATAATGGATTGGTAACACTTTCTGATGGAAGAACTTCTATCTTAAACCTGTGGGCAGCACAGGTCAGATGGTAGCTACCATTCCAAAGTGGTGACCAAATCCATACCTGCATGGGGTTCCCCAGCGGTGGCGCAACAGTCTACAATGAATGAACTTGTGTTACCGACTCCATTGAGATTTCACTACCTGACATTTCTTTCTATTTCCTTAGGACTCTTCAGAGCAGTAAGTAGGGAATGGAAGGGGAAAGGAATTGATTTTCACAATGGGATGTATAAACACACAACTTGGGTGCTAAAGCCTCCTAAACATTCTCCAAAGACACTGGAAGTCATGAATTGAGTAAGGATTTCTGGAAGGAAACACACTACCATTTGACTGTTATTGCTCAAGAATGTATAAGCTTCTCAGTGGTGGTTTCTCACCCAGGAACATAACTGCTATTCCTGCAGCCTTCTCCTCTCTCGTTTAACTGGTGAACTCCTACTCATCCTTCAAGTTTCAGCTTGTCCAAACCTCTTAGGAAAGTCTTTCTTTAATTTCCCCAAGCAGCATGCAGTACAACTTTCTCTACACCCCAGTGACCCTTTGGGATCTTTTATTATAGCAGTTACTACATTGCATTATAATTTTTTTATTGCATTGCTGTCAGTAGACTGTGTCTCCAGAGCACCAACCCATCTTATAGAGTCTATATTATAGACCTTTATAGTCAGACCAAATGGACTATTAAGTACTAGAATTTTAGTAAATATGTAAATGGATGAATGAAAACATGAATGAACAGATAAATAAATGGGACCAACCTTTAATATACCTTTCAACCATTTTAACTTACCTATTCTAATAGGTGTATGAGGGTTTAATCAGAATAAAAGAACCATAATGAGTAATGTAGAATAAGAGATTTAATATAAAGATAAGACCTAATACCATTGTGAAAGCTGAATAAACATTCTATGGAAGGGAATTTCTTCTACATCTGATGTTAGGGCTGAAGTCAATAGTGAGGGCAGTCAGGAAGGAAAAATGGACAAGAAATAGGGGAAGCGAGTATGAAATGAAACCCATGAGAGTGAACTGGAGCACAAGTCTGCCTCCAACCTCAATGACTGAGGTTGTGCTGGTATCTTTTACCACGGAATTGTATGCATACCTTAACCAAGATTCTGTGAAGGTGAGAGAGGAGATGAGGCACAAGCTGAAGGAGCCACAGGCTTGGCTGACACATCATGCCAACAAGGTGAGACAGCAGATTGCAAGCTACTACCAAGCCTGATGATACCTACACTGACCTTCCAAGTGTACACACTGCTGTTGCTTCACTCCCTTCTTCCAAATCTCATCCAAATGTCTCTCATGGCCAACCCTAACTAGGAACAATATAGGAAAGGAAATTCTGGGAAACATGGTTCCACCTTAGCCAATTTGATACAGAACAAAGTCACTCCAATAGGTGCACTGTCTCTAACTTGTCCAAAATGAGACCTCAGCCCCATTTTGAAATTTGAGTCTTCATCTCAGTTAGGGTCTGTTCTGGTTTGCTAATTCTGCCGTTAGGCAAAATACCAGAAATGGATTGGCTTTTATAAAGGGGGTTTATTCGGTTACACAGTTACAGTCTTAAGGAGATGAACAAGTATACCTTCACCAAAAGAAGGCCAACGGTGTCTGGAAAACCTCTGTTAGATGGGAAGCATGTGGCTGGCATCTGCTTATCCCAAGTTGTGTTCCAACTCCTCTCACAGTTCCTGTGCATTCTTCAAAATGTTGCTCTTGGGGTGTTTTGTTCTCTCTTAGCTTCTCTGGAGCAAAGTGTCAGCAAAAGTTTCTGCTCTCAATGGCCATCTCCAAGATGTCTCTCTTTGTAGCACCAAGCTCCTTCTGTCTGAGCTCTCATAGGGCTCCAGTGATTTAATTAAGACCCACGCTGAATGGGTAGGGCCACACCTCATGCAAATAATCTAATCAGAGTTATCATGTACAGTTGGGTGGGTCGCATCTCCATGGGAACAACCCAGCCCAAAGGTTCTAACCTAATCAAGACTAAATACGTCTGCCCCTACAAGATTGCATCAAAGAACGTGGTGTTTTGGGGGCATAATACATCCAAAAAGGCACAGGGTACAACTAAATGAGAGAATCAGAAGAGCTAGCAAACGGAATCACTGAAATGGGTGTGGTAAATTGCATTATTGGTTCCAATTCCTTATCCCTCCTTGCATTCCACACCCTTAGTGGCCTCATGGGGAGCAGATTGCACTTTCCTGTGCCTTGACTTTGGGCTTGACCATGGAACTCACTTTGGCCAAGAATATGTGTGTAAAATTGAAGGTGAGGTAGTTTCAAGCCTAGATCTTAAGAGGCTGCAAATATTTCTACTTGCCCCCTTCCTCTTTTGCCATCTCTGTGAGAAGAACACACCTCGGCTAGCCTTTTGATCCCAGGAGGAGTATCAGAAACACATGGGGCCCCTGGCTCCACTGCAGATGCCTGAGTGATAATTCATGGTTGTTTTCAGCTCCCTGCTTTGGAGTTGTTTGTTACACAATAATAGTTAACTGATACAACTCAAAGCAGGCAGAGGAGGGGGCTGTTCAGAAGCCTCACTCTAAGCTGAAAATGCTTAGCGTTTGCGTGAGTATCAATGACAGCCATGCAGTTCTCCAGTTATCAGAAGTTGTGTCTAGGCCTTTACAACTGTTTCTGTGCAATGAGCCATGTGAAGTAGGAAATGCAACTCAGAGAAAAGAAGGCATCTCTGACATGGACCCTCTCTAGCCTGACACGGCACATTGCCCAGAGCCTGCAAATGAGATGAAGCTAAAGCTGAGGAGAGCACAGTGGAGGTCAGGATTTGGCAGGACTTAGAATTTTCAAAGTGATTTTATTTTTAGCTGCTATTTAGCAGATGCACAGCTGAGAAACTGGCTTCTGCATAGCCACTATACAAATAACTTCTTGCGATGGTTCTCCAGCATCCCCAGGATAAATATCAAGTGCCTCAAGAGGTCATGTAAGATGCTTTTCTGACCTTTTATCTTCAGAGACCTCTCTCCAGCCCTTCTCTGCCCTTCTCTGCTACACCTTTTCTCTTACACCTGAGATCCTCTTTGTCCAGAATGTTCTCTTTTCTACCCAGCAAGCTCCTATTCATTCTTCAGAGGCTACTGCAAATGTTCCATGTTCTCTGCAGATTTTCTACTCTTTACTTACCCCACTGAGGCAGAATTTTTGCTGCTCCAAGCACTGTCTTGGTTATTTGTGTCTGCTGCCTCCTTCATTAAATTAGGACTTCCTTCTGGGTGAAGACTGTATCTCCTTCGCTGATTTAGCCTTCAGTATTTGACCTGAAGCCTGGCCCATAAGAGATCATCAGTAGATTTTAGCTACTAACATTCAGTTGCTAAGATACTTTTCAAGAGGACAAAAGTTTTTCTCTATGAAGCAGGTATTATTATCAGAAAAAGTGACTTCCTAGGGTTTTGTTGATAATCGCCGGATGCCAAGAAAAAATTTGAGATTTTTCAATTCTTTTTAGAAAGGAGGTCAGTTGGGAATAAGGAAAGAGCCTGAAACTTAAAATAAACCTAAAAATCTCAAAAGCCTAAGGTGACAAAATTCCTGCCTAATGCCAGTTTAAAAGAAACCTATTTAAAATGGGCCACTTAAATAAACGTGGACAATCCATATGCTTGTCAAAGCTTCCACTCATTTTCAGATCCTTCTCTCCCAAACATTTATTTTTTTTTCTTCCAGAATCCTGTCTCATTTCCCAAACCTCACTCCTTAAGCTTTCAACTCATGAAAAAGCTGAAGCAATGTTTTTCTCTTCCTGAATTAACTTTGGATGAGTCAAATCAAGGCTTTGGCAAAGTATCAGTGAGTTTGCCTCTTCTTTTTGGTTTCAGAGTTAGCAGAACAGAATGTTGTCTGGCATTGGACCTCATGATCTTTGCCTATAGCTGGGCCTAATATCTTGCACGTCTAAGGGCAGCCCTACACCATATCAAGGTGTTCCAGCTCCAAAGCCACCCTTCTATACCTGTGATGCCTCCGCAAACCCCATTTCCAGTTTGTCAACTGCCTCCTGTTAGGCACTGCCAATAGGGGATGCAGGAGGGAGGCTGTGGGGCTGCAGGAGGAAGAAGGGACTTGCAACTTTCTGTTTCTTTCCTGTTCCTTTCCCGCTCACTGTAGCCAGCTTCTTCACCTTGGCAGCAGCAATTCCTTCCTGTGGTAGCTGTTTGTGCTGGTTTGAATATATTATGGCCCCCAAAACACCATTATCTTTTTTTTTTTTTTTTTTTTTTTTTTTTTGCGTTCATCAACACAATTTATTTCTGAACATTTTCCTTACATCAGAAAGAATCAGAATAAGAATAAAAAATAAAAGTGAAAAGAGAATACCCAAACCATCCCCCCATCCCACCCTATTTGTCATTTAGTTTTTACTCCCATTTTTCTACTGATTTTTTTTCAATTTTTTAACTTTGTTTATCAAAAAATTAAAAACAAACAGGCAAACAACAACCAAAAAAACCCCACAACATTTCAAACAAAGCAATGGATTAAGGAAAACAAATAACCTAAAATAATTACTTTGCTTCCAATATGTTCCTACCATACCCCAAGAAAATTAATAAACCATGTCCAAACAGAGGAGTAAGAAAAACAAATAATCTAAAATAACTACATTGCTTCCAACATGTTCCTACCATACCCCAAGAAAATTAACAACCCCTAAGAAAACAAAGGAATAAGAGAAAAAAAAACCTAAAATAACTCTATTGCTTCCAACATGATCTTCCTATATCCAAGAAAGTTTACAAACCATAATCATTCCTGAGCATTCCCATAACATTCAGATTACCCTCCATAGTTTATCTGTTCTTATTAGATTATCATTCCCCCTCCACTAATTGGTATCTCTAGGTCCCCTACATTCTACAGTATAAAACATTGTACATTTTTCACAGAATTCACATTAGTGGTAACATACAATATCTCTCTTTTTGTGCCTGGCTTATTTTGCTCAGCATTATGTCTTTCTTTTTTTTTTTTTTTTTTAATCTTCATTTTATTGAGATATATTCATATACCACGCAGTCATACAAAACAAATCGTACTTTCGATTGTTCACAGTACCATTACATAGTTGTACATTCATCACCCAAATCAATCTCTGACACCTTCATTAGCACACACACAAGAATAACAAGAATAATAATTAGAGTGAAAAAGAGCAATTGAAGTAAAAAAGAACACTGGGTACCTTTGTCTGTTTGTTTCCTTCCCCTATTTTTCTACTCATCCATCCATAAACTAGACAAAGTGGAGTGTGGTCCTTATGGCTTTCCCAATCCCCTTGTCACCCCTCATAAGCTACATTTTTATACAACTGTCTTCGAGATTCATGGGTTCTGGGTTGTAGTTTGATAGTTTCAGGTATCCACCACCAGCTACCCCAATTCTTTAGAACCTAAAAAGGGTTGTCTAAAGTGTGCGTAAGAGCGCCCACCAGAGTGACCTCTCGGCTCCTTTTGGATTCTCTCTGCCACTGAAGCTTATTTCTTTTCCTTTCACATCCCCCTTTTGGTCAAGAAGATGTTCTCCGTCCCACGATGCCGGGTCTACATTCCTCCCCGGGAGTCATATTCCACGTTGCCAGGGAGATTCACTCCCCTGGGTGTCTGATCCCACGTAGGGGGGAGGGCAGTGATTTCACCTTTCAAGTTGGCTTAGCTAGAGAGACAGGGCCACATCTGAGCAACAAAGAGGCATTCGGGAGGAGGCTCTTAGGCACAACCATAGGGAGGCCTAGCCTCTCCTTTGCAGCAACCGTCTTCCCAAGGGTAAAACCTGTGGTAGAGGGCTCAACCCATCAAACCACCAGTCCCCTATGTCTGTGGTCATGTTAGCAACCATGGAGGTGGGGTAGGCGAATACCCCTGCATTCTCCACAGGCTCCTCAAAGGGGCACTGCATCTTTTTTTTTTTCCTTGTTTTTTTTTTTTTAACTTTCCCTTCTTTTTTAAATCAACTGTATGAAAAAAAAGTTAAAAAGAAAACAAACATACAATAAAAGAACATTTTAAAGAGACCATAACAAGGGAGTAAGAAAAGACAACTAACCTAAGATAACTGCTTAACTTCCAACATGTTCCTACTTTACCCCAAGAAAGTTACCTAATATAGCAACATTTCTGTGAACTTGCTCCTACTATATCCATCAGAAATTAACAGACCATAGTCATTCCTGGGCATCCCCAGAACGTTAAATAGCTTATCTGTTCTTCTTGGATTATTGTTCCCCCTTCCTTAATTGCTCTCTATTGCTAGTTCCCCTACATTCTACATTATAAGCCATTTGTTTTATATTTTTCAAAGTTCACATTAGTGGTAGCATATAATATTTCTCTTTTTGTGCCTGGCTTATTTCGCTCAGCATTATGTCTTCAAGGTTCATCCATGTTGTCATATGTTTCACCAGATCGTTCCTTCTTACTGCCGCGTAGTATTCCATCGTGTGTATATACCACATTTTATTTATCCACTCATCTGTTGAAGGACATTTGGGTTGTTTCCATCTTTTGGCAATTGTGAATAATGCTGCTATGAACATTGGCGTGCAGATATCTGTTCGTGTCACTGCTTTCCGATCTTCCGGGTATATACCGAGAAGTGCAATCGCTGGGTCGAATGGTAACTCTATATCTAGTTTTCTAAGGAACTGCCAGACTGACTTCCAGAGTGGCTGAACCATTATACAGTCCCACCAACAGTGAATAAGAGTTCCAATTTCTCCACATCCCCTCCAGCATTTGTAGTTTCCTGTTTGTTTAATGGCAGCCATTCTAACCGGTGTTAGATGGTATCTCCTTGTGGTCTTAATTTGCATCTCTCTAATAGCTAGTGAAGCTGAACATTTTTTCATGTGTTTCTTGGCCATTTGTATTTCCTCTTCAGAGAACTGTCTTTTCATATCTTTTGCCCATTTTATAATTGGGCCGACTGTACTATTGTCATTGAGTTGTAGGATTTCTTTATATATGCAAGATATCAGTCTTTTGTCAGATACATGGTTTCCAAAAATTTTTTCCCATTGAGTTGGCTGCCTCTTTACCTTTTTGAGAAATTCCTTTGAGGTGCAGAAACTTCTAAGCTTGAGGAGTTCCCATTTATCTATTTTCTCTTTTGTTGCTTGTGCTTTGGGTGTAAAGTCTAGAAAGTGGCCGCCTAATACAAGGTCTTGAAGATGTTTTCCTACATTATCTTCTAGGAGTTTTATGGTACTTTCTTTTATATTGAGATCTTTGGTCCATTTTGAGTTAATTTTTGTGTAGGGGGTGAGGTAGGGGTCCTCTTTCATTCTTTTGGATATGGATATCCAACTCTCCCAGCCCCATTTGTTGAAAAGACCATTATGACTCCGTTCAGTGACTTTGGGGGCCTTATCAAAGATCAGTCAGCCATAGATCTGAGGGTCTATCTCCGAATTCTCAATTCGATTCCATTGATCTATATGTCTGTCTTTGTGCCAGTACCATGCTGTTTTGGTAACTGTGGCTTTATAATAAGCTTCAAAGTCAGGGAGTGTAAGTCCTCCCACTTCGTTTTTCTTTTTTAGAGTGTCTTTAGCAATTTGAGGCATCTTCCCTTTCCAAATAAATTTGATAACTAGCTTTTCCAAGTCTGCAAAGTAGGTTGTTGGAATTTTGATTGGGATTGCATTGAATCTGTAGATGAGTTTGGGTAGAATTGACATCTTAATGACATTCAGTCTTCCTATCCATGAACATGGAATATTTTTCCATCTTTTAAGGTCCCCTTCTATTTCTTTTAGTAGAGTTATGTAGTTTTCTTTGTATAGGTCTTTTACATCTTTGGTTAAGTTTATTCCTAGGTACTTGATTTTTTTAGTTGCTATTGAAAATGGTATCTTTTTCTTGAGTGTCTCTTCAGTTTGTTCATTTCTAGCATATAGAAACATTACTGACTTATGTGCATTAACCTTGTATCCCGCTACTTTGCTAAATTTGTTTATTAGCTCTAGTAGCTGTATCGTCGATTTCTCAGGGTTTTCTAGATATAAGATCATATCATCTGCAAACAATGACAGTTTTACTTCTTCTTTTCCAATTTGGATGCCTTTTATTTCTTTGTCTTGCCGGATTGCCCTGGCTAGCACTTCCAGCACAATGTTGAATAACAGTGGTGACAGCGGGCATCCTTGTCTTGTTCCTGATCTGAGAGGGAAGGCTTTCAGTCTCTCACCATTGAGTACTATGCTGGCTGTGGGTTTTTCATATATGCTCTTTATCATGTTGAGGAAGTTTCCTTCAATTCCTACCTTTTGAAGTGTTTTTATCAAAAAGGGATGTTGGATTTTGTCAAATGCTTTTTCAGCATCTATTGAGATGATCAGTTGATTTTTCCCTTTTGACTTGTTAATGTGTTGTAATACATTGATTGATTTTCTTATGTTGAACCATCCTTGCATGCCTGGAATAAACCCCACTTGGTCATGGTGTATGATTTTTTTAATGTGTCTTTGGATTCGATTTGCAAGTATTTTGTTGAGGATTTTTGCATCTATATTCATTAGGGAGATTGGCCGGTAGTTTTCCTTTTTTGTAACATCTTTGCCTGGTTTTGGTATTAGATTGATGTTAGCTTCATAAAATGAGTTAGGTAGTGTTCCATTTTCTTCAATGTTTTGAAAGAGTTTGAGTAAGATTGGTGTCAGTTCTTTCTGGAAAGTTTGGTAGAATTCCCCTGTGAAGCCATCTGGCCCTGGGCATTTATTTCTGGGAAGATTTTTGATGACTGATTAGATCTCTTTGCTTGTGATGGGTTGGTTGAGGTCTTCTATTTCTTCTCTGGTCAGTCTAGGTTGTTCATATGTTTCCAGGAAATTGTCCATTTCCTCTACATTATCCAGTTTGTTGCCATACAGTTGTTCATAGTATCCTCTTATAATTTTTTAATTTCTTCAGGATCTGCAGTTATGTCACCTTTTTCATTCATTATTTTGTTTATATGGGTCTTCTCTCTTTTTGATTTTGTCAGTCTAGCTAGGGGCTTGTCAATCTTGTTGATCTTCTCAAAGAACCAACTTTGGTGATATTTATCCTCTCTATTGTTTTTTTGTTCTCTATGTCATTTATTTCTGCTTTAATCCTTGTTATTTCTTTTCTTCTACTTGGTTTAGGATTGGTTTGCTGTTCATTTTCTAGCTTCTTCAGTTGATCCATTAGTTCTTTGATTTTGGCTCTTTCTTCCTTTTTAATATATGCGTTTAGTGCTATAAATTTCCCCCTTAGCACTGCTTTTGCTGCATCCCATAGGTTTTGGTATGTTGTGTTCTCATTTTCATTCGTCTCTATATATTTAGCAATTTCTCTTGCTATTTCTTCTTTAACCCACTGATTGTTTAGGAGTGTGTTGTTTAACCTCCAGGTATTTGTGAATTTTCTAAGTCTCTGATGGTTATTGACTTCTAATTGTATTCCATTGTGGTCAGAGAATGTGCTTTGAATAATTTCAATCTTTTTAAATTTATTGAGGCTTGTTTTATGTCCCAGCATATGATCTATTCTGGAGAAAGTTCCGTGAGCACTAGAAAAGTATGTGTATCCTGGTGATTTGGGATGTAATGTCCTGTATATGTCTGTTCAATCTAATTCATTTATCAGATTGTTTAAGTTTTCAATTTCCTTATTGGTCTTCTGTCTGGTTGATCTATCTATAGGAGAGAGTGATGTGTTGAAGTCTCCCACAATTATTGTGGAAACATCAATTGCTTCCTTTAGTTTTTCCAGTGTTTCTCTCATGTATTTTGTGGCACCTTGGTTGGGTGCATAGACATTTACGATTGTTATTTCTTCTTGCTGAATTGCCCCTTTTATTAGTACGTAGTGGCCTTCTTTGTCTCTCAAAACATCCCTGCATTTGAAGTCTATTTTATCTGAGATTAATATTGCTACACCTGCTTTCTTTTGGCTGTAGCTTGCGTGAAATATTTTTTTCCATCCTTTCACTTTCAGTTTCTTTGTGTCCCTGTGTCTAAGATGAGTCTCTTGTATGCAACATATTGATGGTTCATTTTTTTTGATCCATTCTGCGACTCTATATCTTTTAATTGGGGAGTTTAATCCATTTACATTCAACGTTATAACCGTGAAGGCATTTCTTGAATCAGCCATCTTATCCTTTGGTTTATGTTTGTCATATTTTTCCCCTCTGTCTATTAATATCCTTTATTGTACCCATACCGAATCTCTTTAGTACTGAACCTTTCTCCAAGTCTCTCTGTCCTTTCTTTGTTTCTCTGTTTGTAGGGCTCCCTTTAGTATCTCCAGTAGGGCAGGTCTCTTGTTAGCAAATTCTCTCAGCTTTTGTTTGTCTGTGAAAAATTTAAGCTCTCCCTTGAATTTGAAGGAGAGCTTTGCTGGATAAAGTATTCTTGGCTGGAAATTTTTCTCACTCAGAATTTTAAATATATCGTGCCACTGCCTTCTCGCCTCCATGGTGGCTGCTGAGTAGTCACTACTTAGTCTTATGCTGTTTCCTTTGTATGTGGTGAATTGCTTTTCTCTTGCTGCTTTCAGAACTTGCTCCTTCTCTTCTGTGTTTGATAGTGTGATCAGTATATGTCTCGGAGTGGGTTTATTTGGATTTATTCTATTTGGAGTTCGCTGAGCATTTATGATTTGTGTGTTTATGTTGTTTAGAAGATTTGGGAAGTTTTCCCCAACAATTTCTTTGAATACTCTTCCTAGACCTTTACCCTTTTCTTCCCCTTCTGGGACACCAATGAGTCTTATATTTGGATGTTTCATATTATCTATCATATCCCTGAGGTCCATTTCGATTTTTTCAATTTTTTTCCCCATTCTTTCTTTTATGCTTTCATTTTCCATTCTGTCATCTTCCAGGTCACTGATTCGTTGTTCAACTTCCTCTAGTCTTGTACTATGAGTGTCCAGAATCTTTTTAATTTGGTCAACAGTTTCTTTAATTTCCATAAGATCATCCGTTTTTTTATTTAGTCTTGCAATGTCTTCTTTATGCTCTTCTAGGGTCTTCTTGTTTTCCTTTATCTCCCGTACTATGGTCTCATTGTTCATCTTTAGTTCTTTGAGTAGCTGCTCTAGGTGCTGTGTCTCTTCTGGTCTTTTGATTTGGGTGCTTGGGCTTGGGTTATCCATATCGTCTGGTTTTTTCATATGCTTTATAATTTTCTGTTGTTTTTGGCCTCGTGGCATTTGCTGAACTTGATAGGGTTCTTTTAGGATTTGTAGACCAATTGAAGTCCTTATCTCTAATTTATCAGATCTACAGCTTCGTGGAGTACACTTTCTCTAACTAACCAGCAGGTGGCGTCCACGAACCACCTGTTCTCCACAAGCCAGTTCTCCCCTGTTTAGCCTTTTTGGTGAGTGGGGGAGTGAGTCTTGTGGGGTCCAATTGGTGTACCAAGCTTGCGTGTGTAGTTGGTGTTGCCTGCCCTGTGTATGGGGCGTGTTTCTGGGCAGTCAGGGAGGGGGGGGTGGCTCTAACAATGAAATCTCCCTGGTGATCCTAGAGTTTTAAAGCTGCTGCAATAGTCTAATCCTTCAGTTCAGTCCTGCCACAGTTTGTCTCTGCCACTGACCCACAAGTCCTTGGTATTGGCGTATGGCTCCTGAGACTTGCAAGTGGGCCCCTCTTCCAGGCCGTGCACCCCGGGCTGTGTAGGGAGGCTCCCAGTCTGCTGAAATGATGGCTGAATGGGGCTTTGTTAATTCACACTGCTCTACCTTCCCAACTCTGGGACAATCAGCTGAGGTTGCAGGGAAGGCTAATGTCCACGCCCAGTTTTGTGGTGTGTGCCTGTTATTTGAAGCACTTCCGTCACACTGGGTTGTCTGGGGCAGTTCTGGGCTATGGGGCTGGTGATGGGTAGGAGTGTTTCCTGTCCACCAGGATGATGGCTGTGAGCAGACACCCCCCTTTTCTTGGGAAGTTGTGGTGTTTAGTGAATTTTCTCAGCAACTGGATTATTGCGTTTTGTCTCAGAGCTCTCCTAGTTCTGCTCTTGACTTGACCTGCCCAAATAGCAAGTCTTTGAAGCTTTCTGTATTGGGCTTCTTAGAGTAATTGTTTTAGAAAAAGAAAAAAGGATTAAAAAAAAACAAAAAAAAAAAACAAAAAAAAAAAAAAACAAAGGGCCCTCCTCAGAGATCTAATGGGTTATTGAAATGCTAAGAGACAAAGCAACCAGGGCCATTAAGGAAAGGTCCACAGGGCAGAGAGATCAGCTTTTCTTCGGGATTTGCATATGCGCCTCAGGGCCCTTCCCCTTTCTATGTTCACCAGAAATCCAAAAATCCTCCGCTTTTATTTTGGAGTTTTTCGTGTTGTTTTTTTTCTATGCCTGTCTCCTCTCTGCTGGGCTGGCTGCTCTCAGATTCTCTGGTGTCTGGTCTCAGTCTATCTATGGTTGGAGTTTGAATCAGTAGAATGAGTTTCCGATAAGGGCAGCCACTGCAGTTCTCCCTTCTCCTTCCCGGAGCTGACAGCCCCTCCTCCCCCGGGACTGAGCCTGGCAGGGAGGGGCGCGGGTCCCCTGGCCGCAAAAACTTACAGATTTCGCTGATCTCAGCAGTTCCACGTTTTCATGAGTGTTGTATGAAGTATGCCCAAAGTCAGATTGCTCTGTGGTGTCCAGTCCACATAGTTCCTGGCTTTCTACCTACTTTCCTGGAGGAGTAACTAAAACATACAGCTCACCAGTCTGCCATATTGCCCCGCCTCACCATTATCTTTTATGCAATTTTGTGGGGGGAGATTGGTTAATCTTTTTGATTAAGGTGTGACCTTTTGATTGGATGTTTCCGTGGAGATGTGATCACTCAATTGAGGGCGGCTCTTTCATTGGATAATTTCCATGGAGGTGTGGCCCTGCCCATTCAGCATGTGCCTTGATTAGTTTACTGGAGCACTTTTATAAGCTCAGAAAGAAGGAGTGAGCTTGCTACAGCCAAGAGGGAAACTCGGAAGAATGCACAGGAGCTTAGAGAGGAGCTGCAGATGAGAGACAGTTTGAAGACAGCCATTGAAAGCAGACTTTTGTTCTGGAGAAGTTAAGAGAGGAAAAAAACGCCCCAAGAGCAACTACGAGTGACATTTTTGAGGAACTGCAGCCTAGAGAGGAACATTCTGGGAGAAAGCCATTTTGAAACCGGAACTCTGGAGCAGATGCCAGCCACATGGCTTTCCAGCTAACAGAGGTTTTCCGGGCACCATTGGCCATCCTCCAGTGAAGGTACCCGATTGCTGATGCATTACCTTGGACACTTTATGGCCTTAAGACTGTAACTTTGTAATCAAATAAACCCCCTTTATAAAAGCCAATCCATTTCTGGTGTTTTGCATTCTGGCAGCATTAGCAAACTGGAACACTGCTGAATAGTGTTTTCAATATCTGCAGAAAACAGCTTGATTGGGCCCCTCCAACCCCAATGACCATAGCCACAGCCAAGCAACAACCCTCCTAAGGAGTCTGAATTTCATTTCTATAGGACCCCTCCTCTGAGTTTTTAAGTTTAAAAAAATTCCAATCACTTCCTTTTGTTCCTCCAGTCCTGGAGGTGGTTACTACTTCTGTAGTTGTTACACTTTGAAACCTTAGAATTATCTTTTATTCCCTCACTTACCTAGGTAGCAACTTTATACCTAGCGTGTGATTCTTGATATTAAATTCTCCCTGTTCAAATAATGGGTGTGATTTCTGTCTCCAGGCTGCACCCTGGATGATGTGGTCTGGAGTCTGAAAATATTTCAGCTACCTTGCTCCCTCCCCTAATTCCTAGGGTGCTGATGACCCTCTTAGGATGTCCTGACCAGCTGGCCTCATGCTTCTCCCTGGATCTCCCCCATGGACTTGGCCTTGCACCTCCTGTGGTGTTTCATGCATCTCACCCATTTGATCATAGGCATCCCATGCGGACGGCCCCGACACCCACCCTGGTGCCATCATCATAGCCTGGGTTCTAATTTGGTCTTCCTCGGTCCTTCAAAACCCCATGCCTATGTTAAGTCTCCTTGTTCCTTTTTTTTTTTTTTTTTTAACATAGGACAAATCTTTATTACATCAGCTAGGATGGGGGGAGGAATTATTTGCCTTTCTGTGCCTTGATTTTCCTCAGATAAAACTCCAGCTCCTTGCCTTCCAGCACAAAGCCATCTGCTCAGCCACATTGGCCTGGCCTGGAAGCAATGCACGCAAGAAGCTTGCCCAGTTGGAACTGCTCCTCAAGAAGACTGCTGATCGTGGCATTCTTTTTCCTTTCATCGTATTCCTTCTGAATTTTCTTTGATCATTTTTTGTTTAAAATTTCTTCCTCCTCAGGAGTCAGCTTGGCACCCTTCTTGCGGCCCAGGGGCAGGGCATAGTGGGACTCATACCACTGCCTGTACGGTGTGCTGTCAATGAGCACAATACAGTTCTTCACTGGGGTCTTGGTGCAGACCAGCTCGTTATCGGATGCATTGTAGACAACATCGATGATCCTTGTTTTGCGAGTACAGCACTCAGAACCCCAGGAGAAGTTCCCCACATCCAGCCTCAGGGCAGGGTACTTCTTGTTGCCTCCTTGCACCCAAACTGTGTGTATGTGATGGGGGCCAATCTTTGTGCCAGCAGCCGGGCGTCCTAGCTCATACTTCTGCTTCCTGTGATAGGGTTTCCTCTTGCCCCTGGTCTTGAGGCACTTGTGCCAGTTGTCCCAGGAGATGCCATCGCACGGCGCTGGCTGGAAAGAGCAGTCCCCTTGTTCTTAACAAATAGTTCTCCGGCTGTGTAGCTTTTGCTGATTTCTGCGATGTATAAATACTCCCACCATGGCCAATTTCACTGAACACAGACTTGGAGGGAGCTGCACCGCAGTATACCAGCCTGTAGCCGTTTCACCATATAGGTAAAATAGACATAATATCAAGAGCATGATAAAAGAAAACTGTAGTAAAATAATAAAAAGTGATAAAATTTGATTATTTATTTCCTTTGTTTTGAATGTAATTCATTTCATTGTACATTTACTTACTGTGCCAGTTTGGATATATTACGTCCTCCACAAAGCCGTGATCTTTTAATCCGATTTTGTTGGATGGAACATCTTGATTGAGTGTTTCCATGGAGATGTGACACAACCAACTGCGGGTGATACCTTTGGTTAAATTACTTCCATAGAGGTATTACCCTACCCATTCAGGTTGGTCTACATTAGATCACTGGAGCCATATAAGAGAGCTCACAGACAGAAGGAGCTCAGAGCAGCTGAGAGAGACTTTTGGAGAGACCAAGATGCAAGCTGATGCTTGGAGATGTGGACAGAAGGAAGTCTGGAGATGCTAAGCTAAGAGATGCTAGCTTAGAGTTTGCTCCAGAGAAAGTAAGAGTGGACCCCATACGGTTAGATGCACAGGAGCTGAAGAGGCTAAGAGAGACAAGCCCAGAGACATTTCAGAGAATGCCATTTTGAAATGCAACCCTGCAAATGCCATTTTGAAATGCAACTGGGAGCAAAGGAATAGCAGACACGATCCACATAACTTCCCAGCTGACAGAGGTGTCCAAGACAACATTGGCCGTTCTTCAGTGACAGTATCCTCCTGTTGATGCTTTAGTCTGGACCCTTTTATGGCCTTAGGACTGTAAACTTGTAACCAAATACACCCCCTTTATAAAAGCCAATCCATTTCTAGTATTTTGCATGATGACAGCATTAGCAAACTGGAACACTTGACTTTAATTTTTAATGGCTCTGTTTAACAACCAGCCACAGAACTTCTGATAATTTAACAATTAGTCTTCACCAGTAGAGGGGAGCTAGATGCAGTGTACCACTGGTCAGAGCTGCACTCACAAAGTACCCCCACCCCACTGTACATCCTTGGAACCCTGGGTCTATGCACACAAGCACAACATGAAGCCCACCACCCTGGGAGTCAGGGAATCCACTCTGTTATTCTACTTCATACCCTCATCCCAGCCACACAACTCAGATGTAAGACAGTGGTTTCAAGGAGCAGCCTGCAAGGCATATGATTGCAGATTCCCCAAAACTCCAGAGATCGTGTTGTCTTTCTATTAGAAAGACATCCCAGGCACCCCTCCCTGTATGCCCAGAACTGCTTGAGAGTTTCCCTTTTGTGAAAAGTCATCTGCTGACTTGAGAAAGAAAATATAGAAGGGGACAAACTGGAAGAGCTGGAACAAGAGACTATGTGGAGTAGTAGAAATTTCTACACTTGGAACTGATCCTTAGACCCGAGTCACCTTGAATCACACCTACCAACTCTCTGACTTGAGAGGTGCAATCAGGCTTTGGGGCATCCCAAATTTCCCACAGGTCTCATGAAGGTCATCTAGTGTTTTAAGCAAAGTTTGGTCTCCCAAACCTCCCTGAGGTCTTGACCCCACCAGGGAAGCAAACCTGGGAAGCAAAGTCTAGGTTCAAGTCCATCTCCCTCTCCAGGGCCCAGTGTCTCTGTTTGCCTCACTTCCCATTCATCCTCACACCCCCTCCACTTCTTCTCAGCCCAGAATCTTCTCTGTTTTCCTTAAGGCTGGGAACTGGGGAAGCAAAAGCCAAGCAAACTCCTCTTTTTAACTTTCTGCTTGCTTCCCCGAGTAGGTGGACAATAAGGACCTAATTGTTGAAGAGAAAAAGAGGAAACGTAAAGAAAAAACAGTTTCCATTTCTGTGATGGCTTCTGTGGGTCTCAAATATGAGAAATATTAAGTATTATGATTGTAATGTGCAATCTTATTTAGAAACTGGGTGAGTATATAATGAAGGTCCTTGCACTGCACCGAATGTCTTTTTTAATGTACACTAGTTTTATTTCAGGTATGTCTTGGCTCAAATACTTGGCTGAATCAAAATCAAAGTGGGAAAACTTTGACCATAGTTAATATGTGAATAATAAGATATCAGGTTGTAACCTTGAATTACTCCCAGAAACCAGTTTGTGCAGATTTAGCAATCAGTTCAAGTCTATTAAAATGGCCAATGTTTTTTAAATGCTTGCCACATGCAGGCATTTAGGTACAGGACTAAATGCCAACTACTCAGTGAGGAGGTATTATTTTATCCTCAATTTACAGATGAGAATGTGGAGGCTCTGAGTTTAACCTACCCAAGGTCACAGCTGGTAATAGTGGAGACAGGTTTTGAATCCCCCAGTTTGAGTTTACAGCCTGTTTCCTTCCCCACTGGGCAACATCAAATCCTTTAGTCTTAGCCCTCGATGCTAAGAATTTTCTGGAGTCTGAAAACTGTAACAAAGAACCTTGAGAACTTCCCTGTCTCCCACCTTCTTTTCTACATTCTTTCCCCATATGTTCTTACTCATGATTTCACATAGCCTATTTTTGTTTATTTTTAATTTTTTACTTACTGTGGATATACATAATCATAAAATTTCCCATCGTAACCATTTTTAAGTTACATTAATTCTATTTCAGTAGAAATTATAATTATAATGTTGTGCTAACATTGCCACCATCATCTACTTCGTCTCTATGAATTTGCTTATTTTAGATATTTCAGATAGGTTGAATAGTACAATATTTGTCCCTTTGTGTCTGGCTTATTTCATTCAACACAATGTCTTCAAGGTCCGTCCATGTTGTTACTTTATTAGAACATCATTCCTTTTTACAGCTGAATAATATTCCATTGTGTGTGTGTGTGTATAATACACACACACACACACAGACAATGGAATACATATATACACAGCACCACATTTTGTTTATCCATTCATCTATTGATGGACACTTGGGTTGCACATACCTTTTGGCTATTGTGAATAATGTTGCTATGAAGCCTACTTGGTTTTGAAAATTCAGTCTTCAACTCAGAAAATAAGGATGGAGTCACCTACCTGACGGCTGTCTTCCAATCTCTTCTGACCCAAGATTTCACAAAAGAAAGAATCCATGCTTATTGATATGCTAGGATGTATTAAATGCTCAATATATGGTGGTTCGTGCCATCATTCGTCACATTACATGCTTACAACTACACAGAGATGTGGGTTTCATTTTAGACATTTTTACCAGTGAGGAAACTAGGCGCAGTAGAGATGAGAAGTGCCTGGGCAACATCCCACAGCTAGTCAGTGACTGAGCTGACATTTGAAATCTGGTCGCTTGCCCAACTCGGACAGGCTAACTCTCAACTGCACCACACTGCTTCCGTGAATATTGATGGAGAGAGCCCCAGGGCACACATTACTTGAATTACACTTCACTACTGCAGAGCCTTATTGTGCGTTTTCATCTTCTTAGTGCTTTCTAATTAAAAAGGAAGGGAATGGTGACCTTTCTCCTCTCTTAACTCCTGTTTTCTTTGTGTGCAAGGCAAAAGGCCCCCAACCAGAGCCTTTGCATAATAGAGCTTATTGTATTGCAATCAGCTGCTTAAGTGCAGAGTTCTCCATGGTCCCTTTTTACTGGAGAGAGTTAATTAACAACACGGCCACTAATCACTTACCCATGCTTAGCCTTGATTACAAAGATATGTGAATGTATTCCATCCCCTGAAAGTCTAAAAGGGTGTCCCCACTGTAGCAGGCTTTAATTAATGTTAATAATAATGATAATAGAATAATAATAATATTATACTGTTTAACCTCAAGTGAGGGTTTACTAAGGGTCAGGTTCTCTGCTGTTTTTTATTTAATCCTCAACAGGGACTTTAACATAAAGCAGATACTATGATGTTCTCCCCACCTTGCCCATGAAAAGTCTAAGAAGGTTAGTTTGACAGTTGAAAAGAGCTGAAATTTGAACCCATGAACTGGGCTTTGATGCTATTTTAGCCTCTAATGAGGATAATAAATCCTTTCCTTTTATATTGTGCCAAGACACTCTTGTACTCATCCAGAAGAGCTAAGAATCATGAAATCTAAGAAATTGATAAAGGATCCTAACAGCAACAAACTGAAGTTATGAATCGTTTGACTGTAGCAATCTTCTCAAGACCCTTGAATTTGGGTAAAATGGCAGCTAAGCCCAAAGCAAGCAAGAGGTGCCCACCTGATATCTCTATGACTGAAGCTAAGACAAGGCAGGGTGGTGCTATCATCTGAACAGCCAAGTGGTACAAGTTCTCAGCTCTTCCAGAGAAACTGATTCTTCATCTCATAGACCCTTCAGGGTCAATGCTTTTGTGAGGTGTGAGGTGGGAGGTGAAAATTGCACGTGGAACTTGGAATCTGAAGATTCCAAGATTGAGCTGAACACTGACATTTGCAAGTATAATAGGGTCCCTGGCTCTCTCCTCAACCTAGTTACATGCCTCCCTTCCTTTTGTTATTATATTCATGAACCCACAAGCTTTCCTTTGCCTGGAAAAATCTTTTGTGCCCTTGAAATCCCCCTTCCCATCTCTTGTTCACCCTTTTAGTCTCGGCTTTCATGGAAACTTTCCCGATCTCCAGAAGAGGTCAGTACCCCCACTTCCCTTTGCCAAAGAGTCCTCTTCTTCACAGTATGTATACAATCATGAGTATTTGGGTAATTGTTGATTAAATATTATCAGTGCTTGGTGGTTAGTTCCATACCTTGCTCTTTCTTCTGTCTCTATTCTGGCACTAGAACACTCATAAATAGTGATTGAATGAATAAATAAACTTGCTTGGACATAGCTTTTAACCTTCTTGTGCTAGAACGTTCCTCTTTTGCAACACGATAATAATAACAATACCTGTTTTGAGGTGAAAGAAACACATTTTTGAAGTGAAAGAAGTTAATGGTAGAATCTAGCATTCCTCTGCCAGTCAGTAAATTTTATTTGACTGGTCAACATGTTTGGGGATATTTTAAGTGTAATTAGACCAAATTTTCAGTGAAATCAATCAGGTCCAGATGTCAGGAGCACAGAAGTAACACAATACACAGAGCTGAGAATTTCCACACCCCAAATCAGGGCATGCTATATGACGAACACAGGGTAGTTCTGGGTAATGGAAATGACTCCCAGGAGCAGTGTGGCACTGGGGTTAGTAGCATGGGCTGTGAAGTCAGACAGACTTGAGTTTGAATCCTGATTGTGGCTAAATTGGGCTATGGGGATTTAGTCTCCCTGAGTCTTAGTTTCCTTATCTGTAAAGTGGGATTAAATCCCTTTCTCCTAAGGAAGGAGGGAGCATTGAGTGGGGTCATTTTTGTTTGTGCTAAGTACATTGTCTAGTATATAACAATCATTCACTAAATGGTAGACTGTGTAAGATATATCTGTGATATATGTATTTGGACTGTGCTAAAAGTATAGGATGTGTGGTTGCCATAAAGTGTGGTAAAATGGGAAGTAAATGAAGGGTGGAATTTGTCTGCAGCAGGACAAACTTGTCCTCAGCAGCCTCTCCAGCTCAGCCAGAAGAGAAACAGGGAATCCCATACTATTCCTGTGATACTTTGCTCTTTGCTATCATCAGACACCCAGGAAAGGGTGCAAAACTGGTGAAGGGACAAATCCAGCCCATAGTGAGTGTCCTGTGTCTCTTGGGACAGATGTAAATAAACTACCATGTTTGATGCACTGGGGCTTCTTTTTATGAGGACGAGGGCAAGAAGATGAAAACAAACCTGCTGGAGGTTTCTGGTCAGATCGCAGATTGCTCTTTGCAATCAGATTAAACTAAAGGTAACGGCTGAGATGCGGAGAGTATTAGGACATACTTTAGTGACAAAGGGTGTTACAGCAGGGAACTCAGGTGCTCTGAGAGCAAGACCACTGTCAGAGTCATTGAATCCTTCAGTGCTGAATGCACCAGCAGTTTTGTGAAACTATTTTGTGAGGCTCTTTGAGGTATTAGATTTTGTTCTGTAAAAATAAGATGGGACAGCATTTTGAAAGGGCTTTGGAGTGACCAGACCTTGATTTAAATCTTGGCTCTCCCATGTCCTAGTCATGTGGTCAGGGGGAAACCTCAGTTATTTCAAATTTACTTCTACTGCAAAGTAGGGGTGATTCCTATTTCCTAAGGCAATTGAGAGGATTGAAGGAGACCAAGTGATCAAAATGCCTTGTATGTTGCTTGGAATGAAGTAAACACCCAATAACAGGTGGTCCATGCCAGTGGAATGTTAGAGGTAGAATTGAGTAGGGGGTAGAGACCCCAGACCTTGTTATGGAGACCCAGTCAGGACTCAGATCCTGGCTTACTTACTTACTCACTGCGGGATCTTGGGCAAGTTGTTTAACATCATTGTGTCTTATTTCTTCACTGATCAGTGGCTATCATAATATATATCCACACCTGTTATCCACAATTTCAAAATTCCCAAACTTCAGAAAACCAAAAAAATTTTTCCTGACTCTATTGGTGACAAAACTTGACCTCAATCTGTACTTCCACCACTTGGTAGAAATGTTTGCAATGACATGGTTATTTATTCCATTTGGTATAAATATTCCCATTGATTAGTAAGTGCTTCCCAGACCTCATTGGGAGGTGTTATATTACATGTGGTCTAGGAATCACCTCACCTCCCTAAAATTTGAAATCCATCTGGCTGAAAGTATTTTAGATAAGAGTCTGTGGACCTGGATGTACACCCCACTTCATGCAGCTTGGTGAACTAATGGGGTGATATATGTAGAACAATGCTCAGCACATGGAAAGGCCCAGTTGAGAATTAGCCAGGGCAAAAGGCACAGGCGCTGGACCAGACTGCCCACTCACTTGCTGCATGACCTTGGGTGAGCTGTCTAACCTTGCCCAGCTTCCCCATCTGTGAAATCAGGATGATGATCATGATGCCTACTTCTCTTGTTACAAGGATTAATCAGTTAATATATGGAAAGTACTTGGTAAATTGCCTGGTACATAAGTACCAATAAGTGTTAGCGATTATTAAAATTATTGTATTTTCATATGCATATGAAAATCCCCCCTTTATAAGGGGCATAGCATGATGGGAAAACTCAGAAAACCAGGCGGCCCAACTTGGATTAGAATTCCAAGACTTTTACGGGGAATAGAAAGGTTTCTCTGTATGTTAATCTAGATGACCTTTTGTGCCTTCTTTAATCAGATTAAAGCACTTTTCATTAAAATAGTTTTGTTTTATTTTCACATAATACTCCTAGGAATTTTTCCCCTGAAAGTTCTGATAGGATGAAAACAGGAGCAAAATGGTTGCGTTTTGCTTTTAGCTACACTGAAGTTATGGAAGGAGTACTGTGATAAATATTGTCTGTTGGTTCAGCACCTGTGTCCACCCTCTTCTACGTCCCCCTTGGGGAGGGCATGTGTCACAGCCATGAGGGCCATGCCAGTCCAAAGGCCAAAGAAGACAACGAGCATTTTCTGATACATGAACTTTTATTCAGGGCTGACTTACAGGGTGAGAAGTCAGGGAGAGATCATGATGGCTCTCTCAGGCCAGGCAGGCATTGTGTTCACGGAGAATACCAGCGAGCAATGCAAAAAGGACAGAAAGCCTTTTATAAGGGTTTAAGACAAAGGCCTTCCTAAGGGTGTGTGTGGGGGGCACAGATGCAGGAATAGATCATTCTGACCTGGGGAGTGGTGCAGGAAGGACAAGAATAACACTTGAACAATTACATTTTGCTCTTTTTGTGAGACTAAGAGCCTCTCACTTCCTGCCTGCTTCCCATAAAGTTACATTTTAAGGTCAATTTACCCTTTTTCTCTTTACTGGCTTAGAAAGACAATAGGTTAAACATTTAGCTGCGTAGGTCATGCAGACTGCTGTGCACCAAAGATCTGCAGGCCTGTTTTCCTCAGGCCATGGGTTGCCACAGCATGGATATGTGCCTCTAAGATCTCCATGAGAAACTTCTGGAGTGAGCAAGTTGACCGAGAGCTCCAGCTGCCTTCCCGTTGGATCCGCAGTGTTTGCTTCAAGACAACACTTCCCCCATGCTTTTGACGGCCGGCAACTAAGCACAGTGGTGACACTAATTCCAAGAATGGGTGGTCAGCCTAATCCTGATCAATCTGGGATTCTGTTAATGGGTGACTTTTGCTTGAGGACTCCCCATTGGCCTGGCCAACCATTAGAGCTGCATTACTGTCCAAGGCTTGTCCTACCCAGTCCATCCTTCCCTGTCTCCTTGTACAGGTATCTGATCTGACCTTGAGTCTGAAGTCTCCCTGCTTAGTTGTGCTTCCTTTCCCTTTATCATTCAGAAGCATTCCTCAGCGATATAAATATCTTGCATATTGAATCCCATCTTGGCATTTGTTTCTGAAAGGACTTGGAACTGACATGTGTGAGAATGAGGTTAAGTTTAGCTTTCACACAGGACAGGTGTGCCTTGCAGGGTGGGGCAGTTAAGGAATTGGCAGAAGGTTAAAAAGACAAACTGTAATCCATAAACAGTCCCCCTGCTTATCCGCCCACTATCCACAGTCAGTTCCCCTGCTTATCCGCCCACTATCTACTATCCTTGCAAGGTGGAGACTCAGAACAGAAGTTCCCAAAATAGCCTCATAACCTGTTACCAAACCAGCCCAGACTGGCTCTAAAGAGGCCTGGGCATAACCATTATAGTCAGGGGTGGAGATTTGTTCCAAGGGTTCCTAATGTTGCACATTTGCCTGGGAAAGGTATTTCAAATGTTTCCAATTTGGGCAGGCTGCATGTTTCAAATTTGCACGGGCTAGTTAGGCTTGTCGAATAGAATGTAACCTCTAAAGTATCCAGCCAATGGAGAAACAGGGGAGGAGCTTGTGGTTAGGGGTAGAGAATAAATACTGCTGAGTCTATAGTTCTGGGCGCCAACCCCCACATTTTGGTTGGGCTCCTGGTCTTGTAAGACCATAAATAAATTCTTTTCTTCTCCACAATCGCACACACGTCCTGTATTTATTTTTCAAATAACCTTGATACGAGGGTTCTGGATGTGATTTAGGTTCTACCTGTGAGATACTATTGCATGAGAATTGGAAATGAGAAGGAAGGGAGGCATCAGTTTTTCTGAGATGGTGGCAGCTGACAATTGGTCTCCAGCAGATGTGAATTTTTGCAGCAGCCAGACCCCACTTTCCACTGTCTAATGACCAGCTCTGTGTACTTGGGGCTGCTGTGGCATTGGCAGATGTTGCCGACATTTCCTTATCGCTGGCCAGCAGGGGCCCCCCAATCACAGCTGCCATGGCAGAATTTTGAAACCTGGCCTTAGGTCCTTAGCTTCTGCTCTTCCAGCCTTTCAAATAATTGTTTAAGCCCCCATTTCCCTCGATTGAATTGCTTTCTGCTTAAAACACCTGAGGTGATTTCTGTTTTGTGCACTGAATACTGACTGATCTGACTGATACAGCAATATGATATCACAGGCTACACAAAGCTTTTTTTATGCTAAGGAGAAACATTTCATCAAGCTGCAACCTCTTATACCTTGCAATGAGACCACATACTCACGAAGCCAGTGACTCGAGAAAAAGGGATAGGAAAGAGCTAGGGCATTACTGTATGTTGTGAATGTTCCTGGACAAGGCACTTCAAGAAAAGTTGAGCTCCAGTGAGAATTAGCCAGTGTACAAGTCGACAGGGAAGAGACTATAGAGATTGAGGGCTTCACAGTGTTGGACAAGGCAATAACTGCTTCCATATCTGGTTTCCTTGAGATAGTCCTTGAGACAATACTTGTTTACACACACAAGAATTTCACTGTTTGGATGATATTATATGGCCACCTATCTTTGCCTCAAATAGCTGGAGACAGAATTATCACTCAAAGCCTTTATTCAAAGGCCTATTAAGACTTCTAAGCTAAACATTAAATCAAACGATGGTATCCAACCCTGAGAATCAAATTAAAAGTGTTGCCTTCCAACCCAACCTGTTGTTTCAAAAGCCTTCAGGATAGCCATCATCAAAATGAGGAGAGGATGGAAATAACAAAGAAGGCACGGATGAGCTTGGGTGTGATTACTGGCATGGGGAACTGACTAGAAGAAAATGGAATTGGATTGCCAAGAAAAGATGAATCTGGCATGTAAGAGCTGGTAACTGTTCAGGCTCTAAAGCAACTCCCAGTTCTGCCAAATTTTCGTAAGTAGGCAGTAGGCTGCAAAAGCTATGCCACTACCGAAGAGTTCTCACTCCCAAGTGTCCACTCATATGTGGCTACAGAGAATAATGAATGATGAGGAGAAACTTCCCCAGGGCAACATCAGAGGACACAAAGAAAAACAGATAAGGGAGTGTCTCCAAAAGAAAAGAACCAGAGTCTAACCAAGGAGCTCACTCCACTGCCAGGGCAATGAATCATCCCAATGTTTGCCCTGCAGGATTTCCTTTGTTTTGAACCAGTGACAGCTGTGTTCTCCAATCTTTCCTTTTTTGGGGGGAGTTTTTTCTGCAGTTGTCCTTTTCTTGCTTTATTATCATATATTGGGGGGAGGGGGGGTGCAGATACATTGTCTTTTGGCTTATAGGTTACTAGACCACAAAGAGCCGAAGTCACACCGGAGGGATGCTGAAAAAAGGATGGTATTTGCATTGCTTCCAGCGGGGAATGGTGATTGTACTCTATGTGTGGGAAGAAGAGTACACATGGTTATCTGGTGACCAGAGGGTGGACCATGTTGGAGATGGTTCATTGCACCTAAAAGTCCATTCTCTTCTGCTTGGGTGTTTCAATCAGGGACTGATCAGGAAAACACAAACCACACCGTACCAAATGTTTCAAAGAGATGGAATAGCCGAGAAAGTGAAAGGGGGAGGGTGAAGTAACTCATAAATCATCAACAGCGAAAATCTGCTCTTGCCCACTAAGTCAAGGGGACAAAGGGAGGAGGTGATATTCCCATAGCCCAGGAAGCCAGAACCATAGTGGACATGTATGAGGAGAGCCAGGGCCATGGAGAGAGGGGCTGTCAGGACATACAGCCATGGAGGAAACACAGCTAATGCATGGAGGGGGAAATACCCCAGCTTCTTGCCTGCTTCTAGCCTCCAATCACCCCCCTGCACCTCCTATTGGCTAACCCTACACAATGCCAGAAGACAAATGAGCCTGGGAAATGGGGTTCCCTGTGATACACAGCAGGGTTCAAGATGAGCACTCTGGGCAAAAGCTCAGACTACATCTCCCAGCCTCCTTTGCAATTAGCTGTGCCATGTGACTAAGTTCTCTCTTTTTGTTGTGAGCAGATATGATGCATAAACTTTCAATGCCCAGGCCTTATGTTACTGGGCACATGTTCTTTCTCCTACTCACTGGCTGGCACAGGAGGGGATTCGGTGTTCACTGAGCAAATGACAATGCTTAGGAGAAGGGGGAGTAAGGTTCACGAATGACCTTGTCAAGTAGAGCTGCCCCAGTGACATGGGCAGCTCACCTGGAAGCAGGTACAAAAGAGAGAAGAAACTATATTCTTTAAGCCACTTTATTGTTGGGTCTTTTTCCTATCACAGTTTAAGTCGTAATGCTAACTAATACAGATGTTTTCAGTTTTTCATTCATTTACTCATTCATTTATTTGAACACCAATTCTGCTAGATTGCTACTATGCTACTGTTCTGGTTTGCTAATGCTGCCATTATGCAAAATACCAGAAATGGATTGGGTTTTTTAAAGGGGGTTTATTTTGTTACAAAGTTACAGTCTGAAGGCCATGAAAGTGTCCAAATGAAGGCATCAACACAAGTATACCTTCACTGAAGGAAGGACAATGGCATCCGGAAAACCCGTTTTAGCTGGGAAGGCACGTGGCTGGCATCTGCTGTTGTGTTCCAGCTCCACTCTCAGCTCCTGTGCAGTCTTCAAAGTGTCTTGCTTGGCTGCAGCACCTCATCTGCCTGTGAACACCTTTATAGGACTCCAGTGATTCAATTAAGACCCACCCTGAATGGGTGCAGGAACACCTCCATGGAAATTATCCCATCAAAAGTCTCACCCACAGTTGATTGAGTCAGCTGTGGAGATGATTGAGTCGACACATGGAGATGGAGTCTCATCTCCATGGAAACACTCAATCAAAAGATTCCAAGCTAATCAACACTATTAGGTCTGCCCCCACAAGATGGCATCAAAGATCATGGTATTTTGGGGGACATAATACATTCAAACTGGCACAGCTACTGTATGCTACTGTAATCTATGCACTTGAATAGGTTCTGGGAATATAGGTATGAACAAGACAAGTTCCAATTCTTAAGGAGATCACTGCCTACTAGGGAAGAACTGACAAATATACAGAGAATTATAGCCCTGGGTGCTAAATGCTATAGGAGCCCAACACACTGAGGGTAAGGAACTGCCACAGCTTAGGAATTGTTCTTAAAAGACAGAACTGACAGGCCGAGACTTGGAAGCTGACTAATGACAATCACAACCAGTGAATGACTATCTGATGTGTGGCAGGCACTGTAGTGGGCCCCTTACACTTAACTTCACACATAGTACTCACAATCTTTTGAGAAGGGTGTTTAAACTCCCCATGTTCCAGATGGAGAAACTGAGATTTGGAGAGTTTCAATGGTTTACCTAGGGCCAGACAATTAAGTGTTGCAGTCTAAAGCCAGGTTGCTCTGACTCTAAAACTGATGCTCTTCCGCCACGGCAGGCCACTGCTCTCTCCAGGGAGCTTCGATTTTGTCATACGCTTAGTAATGCACCTTCTAGACAGATACCAGCTTGTCTGGCTTGTCCTAAACATTCATCAACCTCATTGTCCAGTCCACAGGGAGAACAGCAGCTGTAAAGATGGAAAGTGGGCTGGAGATGAGAAGCCACTCGCATTACTTGATTTTTGCTTTATTTCTGACCAGAAAAGTTATACATCACCAGCATCACTGCCCTCCTTATTTCATACCAGATTTGCTCTAAATGACTTCAGGCTGTTTCCCAAAAAATCAGATTTAAAGGACAAAGATTTACCACCGTGAAGGATATGCAACAGAAATGCTTTAGGCTCTGACCACATTTAATAGCCCTGAATCTGAAAGCTCCTGGGCAATAGAAAGAGCAAGAGAACCACTTTCCACTAAGTTTTAAAACCCTATTTTTCACCGTCAGAAAAAGCGACCCCCAGCCATTAACTCTTGGAGACATCTTTGATGACCAAAATATCAGTGACAAGGCCAACACTGATCTCCAGATGCAAGACCAATAAACAAACAAAATGTTAGCACCCCATGCGACTACTCTTCTAAAGATTAAAATGAGACTGAGTGATATCAAGAGGAGTTTTATTTATGTGTCTACCTTACATTATAAGAGGGGATAAGAACTATAGCAGACATTGGAAAGGAGGAACATAAGCCTTTTCACCTCCCAAAGCCAATCTTGTCCCACTTCGGATGATGCTCAGTTGCCCGTGACTGCCACTTTTCCAAACAATCACTTTTTTTTCTTTTTTTTAATAAGAAAGGGCGTTTTGAAGCCAGAAGAGCTTTCAAAGCAGGAAAAGGTAATCTAGTCTGGGAGAAAGAGGGTCATAAATTATGTCACCTGAAAACCTGGACATGGTGTGCCCTTGAGTTCTTACGGAGAAATCATTGCCTATCAGTAAACAACGTAGATCATAAAATGTTTTCTTCCAGGGGGGTCACATACCCTACAGACTCTTTCTTTAGTTCACAGAGCATTCACAAAGATAAGCATAGGCACACAGAAATCCATTTTGCCGAAACAAGGACAAAGACGCGAAGTGATCATGACCAGGATTACAGAGAAAAACACGTGGATACAGAGCCCAAATCTCCTGGGCTAAGCGCCCCCTCCACACACCAGCCCATTCTGTCCTTCCCTTTTAGGCATTATTGCTAAAATCTAAGTAGTGTAAAAATCTAATCAAGATGCTATACAGATCTGATTGAATACTGAGCATGCCAATATATATATAAAACCAACCAGCTCACAAAAAGGTAAGAAATTAAATCACCCACCCTCTTCTGGGACTGTCCACAGAAAGTCAAATGAAAGAACATCAGCCACTTCCTATTAAAGGGCATGGACACATCTTCATTTCCACTGATTGCAAACTATAATGGTGAGTTCCTTCAGCAGTATAAATCATGAACTTGTTAACTACTTTTCCTTTAATCTGGGCACTAATTTTAATGGAACATTCCAAGTTTATCTTGCAGTTTCATTTTCTCCTGCAGAGCAATCTTAGTCAGTGTAACCACTCTGAGATATCCTCAGCAATCCTCACTGCCATCCCACACTGAGCCAGGAAATAAACCTAGAGCTTCTCAGGAAGATGGTGGGTTCCACATTCTCTAAGGGCAGAAACATAGCCCTACTAAAAAGAGAATTTTTTTTTACCTTGTTGTGATTGCATATTGTATAATCTTTAAGAAAACTAAATGTTTGCACTAGAAAGATGAGTTTTATTAGATCTCTTGGCAAAGGGATTCATGGACATGGGATCATCAGACTACTTTCTTTAGGTGGGAGTATTGCAAAGGACATTCAAATGGAAGGTTCCAGTCTTACCCTTGCCCACCTAACTAAGCCTATCCTCATGCCCAATAACTGTAAGGTTGTGTGGTGGCCACATTATTGCCCAGCTCATGGGAGCCTCTACTATGTTGAACAGTGTACCCTAAAGTTGACATCCCCTGGGAACCTCAGAATGTGACCTTATTTATAAATAGGGTTTTGTAGATGTAATTAGTTAAGATGAGGTTATACTGCTCAGGGTGGGCCCTAATCGGTGACTGGTGTGTTTACAAGAAGAGGGGAATTTGGACACACAGACAGACTCAAAGGGAGAATACGGTGTAACAACAGAGGCAGAGACAGGAGTGAGACACCTCCAAGCCAATGATTGCCGGCAACCACCAGAAGCTACGAGAGAGGCATGGAACAGATTCTCCCACAGCACTCACAAGAAGGAACCAACCCCACTAACCCCTTGTTTTCAGACTTCTGGCCTCCAGAACTGTGAGAGGCTAAATTTCTATGGTTTTAAGCCACTCAGTTTGTGACAATTTTTAGGCAGCCCTAGGAAAGCTAATACAGAGCCCAGATCTGTCTCCGAACCTGAAGGCTGCAAGTGGGTTCTATGTGAAGGTAGGGGATGAGGTCTCCTCCTGTGGGACTTTCCCAAGTCAGGGGACAGGCTCGTCATGCTGTGGGGACAGGAGGGGGGCAGTAGGAAAGACCAGGCCCACTGTGGATGGGGAATCCCTGGGCCTGAGGCAGCTCAAAATTTTATAGGGCCTGAGGCTTATACAATTTGGGGATCTTCATTAGGAAAAATAATACAAAATTAAAAATACAAAAATAAGTTTCAAATGTAATTATTTATTTAGAATGTAGAAGGAAATCAAAACAAAATACAAATTTTAAAAGCTAATATTGCAAATACCCAGTAAATAACACAGCATTTTAATTAATTAACTATTTTACATGTCTTTCATGGGGCTTCCCAACAGTTTTTGGCTATGTACTCTAGGATTTTGTAATCTTTTCTATAGGGAGAATAGGAAGTATTTTAGTCTTTCCTTTAGTTTGGTAAAGTTTATTTTTTTCATTATTAAGTCTAGTACAGTTACTTTAGCTTCAAAAATATTATTGATAATGTCATATGATTTGGGGGGGGATTGTTATTACTACCAGAAAACCAAGATTTAGTTTTCTCCTTGGATGAGCTGAAGATTTGGAAGAATTTTCTCGGCTAGTGCCTGGTTCGGTTCCCCTGACCTTGAGCCCTGCTGCTCTGTGTGAGGATGCTGGGTGAAGGAAGGTCTTCTTAGAAACCATTCTTACCCCAGGACAGCTACTCATAATTATATAGCAACCACATAAGTATTTTACCCTGAAACAAACTAAATGTATTCTCAACTTCTCCTCTCTGTAGCTCATAAATGCCCGTTCTATGTGTGACAGAGAATAAGATGCATTCCATCATTAAGTAGGCATTCCATCATTAAGTAGGCAAGAGTCTAAGCCTACTTATAATTGTGCCTAAGAGTCACCCCCAGAGAACCTCTTTTCTTGCTCAGATGTGGCCTCTCTCTCTCTAAGCCAACCCATCAGGTAAACTCACTGCCCTGTCTGCTACATGGGACATGACTCCTGGGGATGAGTCTGGACCCAGCATCATGGGATTGAGAAAGCCTTCTTGACCAAAAGAGGGAAGAGAAATGAAACAAAGTGAAGTTTCAGGAGCTAAGAGATTTCATATGGAGTCAAGAGGTCATTCTGGAGGTTATTCTTATGCATTATATAGATATCCCTTTTTAGTATCACTTTTTAGTTTTTAGTGTGTTATCATAGCTAGAAGGAGATACCTGAAGCTGTTGAACTGCAACCCAGTAGCCTTGTTTCTTGAAGATGGGTATATAACTACATAGTTTATACGGTATTACTGTGTGATTGTGAAAACTTTGTGGCTCACACTCCCTTTATCCAGTGTATGGACAGATGAGTAGAAAAATGGCGACAAAAAAGTAGAATGAATAATGGGGGTTGGGGTGGTTGGGAGGGTTTGGGTTGTTTTGCGTGTTCTTTTTAAATTTTATTTTTATTCTTATTTTTATAATTATTATTTTTTTGGTGTAATGAAAATGTCCAAAAATTGTGGTGATGCATGCACAACTATATGCTGGTACTGTGAACAACTGATTGTACACTTTGGATGATTGTATGGTATGTGAATATATCTCAATAACATTATAAGACAAAAAAAATGGTGGAAATGACAAGAGTGTTCTTAATCATTTGCAACTAAAATATCTGCGAATGTTACAAAAACCTACAAGCACTTGAGGACATGATTAAGTCTCCTCTCAGGGCCTTGGAAGAGACCCATGCAAGTGAGGGGTCCGGAAGCTAAAGCTTCATTAGCTTCTTGGCAAATACGCCTCTGCTTGGACATCACTATCCTTGCCTATGTCAAGGTGTAGCTTCCCTTGCATGAGGCAAAGAAACTCTGAATTAGCTAGGACTTTATCTTCTGTTTTTCTTACTTTGCATTTCCTTTCTGAAAATCTCCACCATTATTCGGAAAGAACTTTACATGGGCCCATGTGTTAGTCTTGTGGAGTCCAAGGGGATAGGGTAGGAAGAGGAGGGGGGATTTTCGCTCCCCATTAGTTCCCGGGTTCCAGGATAGAAGGAGCTTTAGCCCGTCAGAACTATAGCATGATGCTGGAGAGCCCCAGGAGTTCTCCAAGAGATCGAGACCTCATCCAGGGGCTAATGCTGTGAGGGTCCTTGACTAAGTCGCAGGAAAGAATTCAAGGACTATCATGTACAGCAAAGTTTAATGCGTGGCAAAAGAACATACTCAAAGGGGCTAAGTGCTACATATGTTCCCCAAGGGAGGAGAAGCACCCAATGGGGCTGGGATTCCTGCATTATAAGGACTTGGTGGGGCCCTTCCCCCTTTGGTTATGTTAATGAGGGATAGATGAGCTGCACTTTTTACTGTTTTTTTTTTTTCGGGCACCGACCAGAGTGAAGACCAGATGTGCACGTGCCAAAAGGAACTTCCTATTGTTTTGTTCTTTGCTAATTATGGGTCTTAGGGTCACTTCCCCTTTTCTCCTTCCCTATCTGTCTCAGGGCCACTAGGGACCAATTTTAGTGGAATCACCCTGCATCCTGGAAGAGGATCCCCGAGAAGACATAGGTGGGTCACATCTACCTGCAAAGCTAGGCTGCCAGGATGAGGTGGCTTTGAGAGATAATCAATGCATTTTCAAGGGCTCCCCTTGTTTTTCACACCCTCACCCCCTTGCCCTGGCTCTGCCATTTGGCCCTCCTGGTGTAGCCAAGACAAGGAACTCATAGTCTGGGGACAGCAAGCAAGGAGAGAAAAAAAATAAAGCTATAGCCTCTGGCCTGTACAGCTCCTATAATTTCTTTGTTTGGGTCACTTTTATGGTTAAAACAAAAACCAAACAATACCCCCAGAAAATGGCCCCTGGCTAGTGATTCTTTGGCCAACTCAATCTTGAACACAATTGCTCAATTGCTAATAAGCATGGAGAGGAGAGGATATCTATTGGACCTCTGATTGCACGAAAGATTGGGGCTCTTTTACCAACTGGGGTCCCAAGTGGACATGGGAACTGAGGAGTTAAGATGACTCAGGAGCAGGAGTGTAGCAGAACAATGCACCCAAGTTCTTCATCTTTGGCTGAGGAATTTTGCAATGCTGCATTGGACTGAGACCAGGTCCTTTCCCTGGTTACAAAGGCCCATTCTCACTGGGGCAAGAGGCAGCATGGATGTGCCTTCCGGGAATTCTGTGAAAGCAAATGCCAAGCTGATACGTGTGTATGTGGATGTGTTTGCACATGGATGTCAAACATTTAAAAAATGTCTTATGGCCTCATACATGGTCATAGTTACCTAGATGTGACTGCCTGATTCCAAAGGCCATAGCTGTTCTACACCACAGCTGACTGTCTCATTAAAAAAGATTCCCTAGCCTGGCAGGAAATAACTATTCTAGAATCACTGAGCTATGCAGACTATGTGATGAGTTGAAATAAAATACACCATCCTAAGGAGAGCTCACAGTTATTGAATGCTTACTGACCCCAACTGAATGGTAGAATATAGTGCTATAAGAGACCTCATACTGGATCATGTATTCACTTACTATTTATTAAATACCTATTATGTGCCATGTATTATTCCACATACTGGGGATACAGCAGTGAGTGAGATAGACAGATATCTGCCCTCATGGAGTTCACATTCTAGTAAGGGAGGAGACAAGTAATAAGTAAATAAATGAAAAAAGATAAATTCTGATAGTTATAAGTACCATGATGGACATAAACAGTATGTAAGAGTCGTCGCTGCGACGGACAGAGGAACTTTGTAAGATACAGTGGTCAAGAGAAGCCCCTGTGCCAAAGAATCTCCATTTGCCCAGTGGATCCACTGTCCACCCTTCCCCATCAACTCGTGCCCCATCAGGCTGATCTCCACTTGGTTCTTATGATCCAGCAGATCCAATGATATCTGAAGTGTCAGTGGCAGAGAGAGATGCATTATGAAACCCCCATGGAGCCCAGCAGGAAAATCACTCTGCAGACCCACTGAGGTTTTGCATGAGTGCATCAACGTGGCAGTCTTCCCTTGTGAGACCAGCCTGAGGACTGTCAACAGACTGATTACGCAGGGCCCTTTCCATCATGGAAAGAGCAACATTTTTTTTTTCACAGTAATGGATACGAGTTCCAGATACAGATTTGCCTTACCTTCTTGCAATGATTCTGCCATCAATGCCATTCAGCAATTTATAGAATTTTTTTCCCTCTGTGGCATCGCTCACTTTGCCAGTGACAGCAGGGAAGTGGGGCAGTGAGAACGTGTCCTTACGAGGCATCTGATCCTCTCCATGGATTAACCCACACCACAGCACCATGATGCAGAGACTATTAGCATCTACTTTTTGTAGCTGTGAAAATAGAGACTTAGAGAGTTTAAGAAACTTGCCGCAAGTAACAGCTAATTTGTGGCACAATTTAGGCTAAAACCCAGGTTTTCTGGCAGAAAAAAATGGAGTCTGCATGAACAACAACAGTAACAAAACCCTGTACACTTCCTGGGAGAAACAGCTGATTCTAGGACTGGGGAAAAAAAAAAATACAAGATAAGGTAGAGCATCTTTTGGTACCAGAAAGTAAGGAAGTGCCCCCCCCCAAAAAAAAGGTAAACAAAGAAAGGGAATGAAAGAAGAGAAGGGAAGAAAGTAGGAGAGGAGGGAGTGAGGAGGGGAGGGAGGGAGGTAGGCAGGCGGAGGCTTTTGAAAAAGCCACAGGAGCCAACCTGAAGAGCTGCCGCTGGCCAAAGCTGCAAAATTTGAGCAACAAAATAAATAATGAGGGTACCGGATTGTAACAAATATCCATGAATCCATACTGGTATAAATAAATGATTGAATAAATAAATACTTGGAGGAGAAGGGATAACTCTTTGTTACAGAAGATTTCTAAGTACTAGATCCTCCTTCCTCTAGAGATGGAACTGAATTCCACCCCCACCCTCGCCACCTTCCTCCTTATTGTTGGCTGGACTTAATGACCCCCATCCAAAAAATAGAGGATGGAAGGAGGAAAATAGTCATTTTGCAGTAGAGAAACCAACAGATGCCTCCTCAACCAAGTGATCCAAGATGACATCCCCAATAATAAGTCATGTTGATATCATGCACTCCCTGATATGATGCAATGAGAAGGGCACTTTCCTCTGTGGCATTTTTCCCAAAAATGCTTAACCCCAGTCTAATCTTTAGAAAACATCAGACAAACCCAATCTGAGGTACTTTCTATGAAATACCAGACAACTCTCTTCAAAACTGTCTGAAACAGTCAAAGACTGAAAAATCGTCACAGATTAGAGGACACTAAGAAGACAATAAATAATTAAATGTGACCTGGAGCCCTGGCTTGGATCCTAGAACCGAAAAAGGGCAATAGTAGAAAAACTGGGGAAATAAAGTCTGTAGCTGAGCTAATAGTATTGCACCACTATGAATGTCTCAGTTTTGACAAATGTACCATGATTACATAAGATGTTAACATTAGTGTAAGCTGGGTGAAAGGTATATGGGAATTCTGTGCATGGATGGAGCAATTTTTCTGTAAATGTGAAACTATTCCAAAGTAAAACTGTTAACATAAAAAAAATTAAAAAGCCACTGCTGCTGAGAGTGTAAGTTTTTAGAACTACTTGCCAGGGGTCAAGGAAGGGTGTCAATTTGGTAATATCCAGTAAAGTTGGAAAGGCACAAACCCTGTGATCAGTAATTCCCTGCAATGTGTATACTCTGGAGAAAGTCACACATCAGGAGAATGTATGAAGAGGTTCATTGCAGTATTTGTAATAGTTAAAAAATTGGAAATGTCTATTAGCAGAGGAATAAATAATGATATATTTAAAAAATTAAAAAATTAAAAATCAAGATAAATGTGAGAAAATCACTGCACTACATCAGCAATGAGTCATAGTCATGGTATTTGACAGGTAGTTTCCATTTTGAACATTCAGTCAGAGACCAGAGAAAACTTGCCTCCTACCCAATTAATAGAGAAAAGAGAGGAAAAGAATACAAGGAGAAATAGAAGGAATTGATTAATTCTACAGCTTATAAAAATTACTCCCAAGAGACCACACTATTACCAAACACACAGAATTTAATAATTTCAGTGACTCTACCCTCAGCTACCTGTTCAATTGTTGACTTATTGTCTCAGTAGTCATAAAAACAACAGGTCTTACAGCTTTTGCTGAAATCTGCAACTTCACCAAAGAACAGTGCACTAGGCTTGATAAATAGTCACTGATGCAAATGATTTGAGGCAATCAGAGTCTTCATTATGCATTTGTCTGAGAAAACCTGTCTCTCTGCTGAATGTTTTTAATGCATTTCTCCAGTCAATTTCCACTGCAACACATCATGCCTGTGGATCAATAGGACAGGAATGGACACAGCAAACAAAAGAGATACAATGTAATTACCGAGAAGCAAAACCAAAGGAGCTGTTTTCTGTAGAGCTGCTGGATTTCTTCTGGTCAGAGTTTGCCGTAGGACCCGCGCCTCTTCAAAACATTTGGCAGTTAATAATTACATGTCTATCAAACACCTGCCTCTGAAACTCATAAAAACACCCACCACCATGGGCCAGAGCTGTACGATCATTACTTTTACCAACCTAAGAGGCACGCGTTAAAAACGCTCAGCAAAGAGGCCGTTTATTCAGACTCAGACATGTTATGTAGCGTTGTTAGTTGGACATTGAATCTTGATTTCCCTGTCTTCAAGCATCGAGCATCTCCCCAGACACAGCACTGTTTGTTCACAGAAAACAGATCTGCACCAACATAGCACATACCTTACATCCCCAGCAAAGCAAATAAGAGCACAAAGAACACTGTTTAAATAATCCATAGTTTTTAAAATGTGGAAGATCAGTTAAGCAACATTTGGTTGTCAGTTAACTCATATGGTCTCTGTGTTCACGTGCTTCGGAGTTTGCTCTATAGCTACTTGTTAAATTATACTTTGGAAGTTATCACATTTCTGTATATGTTATATTTCACAATAAGGAAATAACTGAAAATGTGGAACTGTAACCCATAACATTCTTTAAAATTTTCTCTCTAACTACTTGTTAAATTGTACTTTGAATGTTATCACTTTTCTGTATATATATTTCACAATAAAAAATGTTTAAGAAAAGGCATGCCTTAAGTTCCACATACACATCGGAAGGGAAAGTTCCCAATGATTAAGTCACCTGCTCAAGGTATAATTCAGAGATATATCTTTTTAACTGCCCCCACCAAAAGTCATAAGAAACTGCTGTGTTTTTTTTTTTCAAAAACAACAACAAAAATGTGTATGTAATGAGAAAAACGTCTCTAGAGCAAATGCACAAACGACAGGTTCAATGCAAACCTATAGCAGCTTTCCCCAAAGGGAACATTAAACACACAAAGATACAGAGAAAAGTTCAGTAAACAGAAGCCTACATAGCAGAAAGCATCAGAGTCACAGCTAAATGAAACAAACTCCATAAATGCAACAATGAAAACATTAACTCAAACAGGCGAGGTCCCTGAATGACAAAACTTTGGCTCCATTATATAGATAGATAGTTGAAGGAGAGAAAGAGAGGGAGAGAGATGCAAAATACAAAATAAAGCACATCATTTTAAAATAATTTTTATTTCAGAACGAATCAACAGGTCCACTTTTCTTTTTTTGTTACTGAGATAGTTAATAGGGTGAGGGGCATCTCCAGCTGGATGAAAACATCTCCCCAGAACATATTTATAATTGGGTTTCCCGACTCCTTTGAGAATCTAATGAAAGCTGTAGATTATCGTCCATGAAAATAAATTTAGCCATCACACAAGTTTTCTTTCTGGGAGGCCCATTGGAGTTCAAAGTTATCTCCCAAGCTTTCCACATATTCATTCCTTAAACATAGAGCAAGAGATTCACAAGACATCAGGATTTCTAAAGAATAGCTTATAAATCCTTTGTTAAAGGAGCTTTGAGATTTATCTACTTGCACATATTGGGTTGATTTCTGTGCCTTCCAATTTCTAGGTAATGTTCCAGGCACATACGACCCAAATAATTGAAGTCAGACAATAAAAGAACAGAGCAGGGGCCAAGCACTAGTTTTATTGTTGTTGTTATTTGTTTTCCTTAAACTTTTTATTTTAAAATAATTTCAAGTTTATAGGACAGTTGCAAAAATAATACAACACCCATATAGAGAACTCCAACACACACCCCTCTCCAGAGACTCAGGTCCACCAATTTTAACATTTGGCCACAATTCCTGTATCATTCTATCTATCCTTCCAAATGTCTATTTATCCATCCATCCAAACATCCACCCATCCATCCACATATCAATTTACTAAACATTTGAGAGTAGATTGTGTACATTGTACTCTTTGAACACTTAATACTTCCATGCACATTTCCTAAGAACAAGAATATTCACTTACCTAATCACCTTAAGTTCAGTTATCAAATTCAACAAATGTAACATTGCTATAAAGCTTTTGGTTTGTATTCCATTTTTCCATATATCCCAATAATGTCCTTTTGGGCATTTTCTCCTCTGTTATTGTATCCCATCCAGGGCCATGTATTGCATTTAATTTTTATTGTTCGTTTAGTTGCTCTTTTAAAAATTTATTATGGGAACTTATATATATATAAGCACACCATTCAGTGGGATTAATCACATTCACAATTTGTGATGCCATCACCAACATCCATTACCAGAACTCTCTCACTCCCCCAAACAGAAACTCTACAGCAATTCTGCATTACCCCTTCTCCTGGCCGTGGTAACCTGTAATCTACTTTCTGGCTCTGTGGGTTTGCTATTCTAGCTGTTTCATATAAGCAGATTCATACAATATCTGTCCCTTTGTGTCTGACTTATTTCACTCAACGTGATGTCTTCGATTCATCCATGTGGTGGTAGGTATTAGGACTTCATTCCTTTTTTAAGGCTTAATACTATTCCTTTATTTGAATTTACTACATTTTATCCATTCATCTGCTGATGGACCTTTGGTTTGCTCCTATCTTTTAGCTATTGTGAATAATGCTGCTATGACCAATGATGTACAAATATCTGTCCAAGTCCTTGATTTCAGTTCTTTTGGGTATATACCTGGAAGTGGAATTGCCAGGTCATATGGTAGTTCTATGTTTAACTTTTTGAGGAATGCCAAGTTGTTTCCCACGACGGCTGCACCATTTTGCATTCTTTCCAACAATGTATGAGGGTTCCTATTTCTCTGCTCATCAACACTTATTATTTTCCATTTTCTCTGTAATAGCCATTCTAGTGGGTGTGTGGTTGAGCCCTAGGTTTTAAACTTTGGCACATTAGCAGAGTTCCCCACAGCTTAGAATCTGATGGATACCGACCAGACCTGGAAGGTCAAAGAAGCATGTCTAGGGGAGCCCGAACATTGCCCTGGTCCTCTCTAATTTGTGTCTGGGGTAGAATGAAATCTGGTGAGCTGAGGTGATGGGAGCAACATGCCAAGTGCATGGGCTGACCCTGAATAATAGAGTGGAGTCGCATCATATGCATTTCCTATTTTCATTACTTCAACAAGGGAATTAGAAGGAAAAAGCATAATAAGTAAGGGTGTGATAAAGATTGAATGATTTAAAGAGTGCAAGCGGTGAGGTCATTCCACTGAACACACGTCAAAAGGGAGTTGCCACGCTGTGGACAATGACTATGGAAAGAACAAGAACATATGCAGGTTTCTAAGGATTTCTTGGCCACTGACAAGGAAGCAAGCCCAAGGTTTCAAACATGTGGGTATTCAAGGAAGTCAAAGAGGAATGGGGGACCAGGGACACTGAGAAACAGTGAGCAGAGAAGAATGAGACAAACTTGTGAAATCAGCTGTAAAGAACAGAAATATGAAAAAACTTAGATTATGTTCTTTGCTAGTAGAAGAGGGTAGGGGATGAGTCCCCCCTCGTAGAATGGGGCTGTACAATATTCATTCTTGGTGGGAAAACATATAACATTTCTTAGCAAAAAATATGGAGAGCTCAGAGTCGCTGGAAAGCTACCCAATCTACGGGATTATACATTTGTTGGTATGTTGAAGGGTTACACATTCAAGGGATGCTCCTACATTTTGTCATGAAGGATAATTAAAACACTCAGATGTTATATCACACCTAACTTTAAACAAGAGAAATAAAAAAAGGGAAGTCATCTCTCATTTTAAACACTAGACTGAATCCCTTGGGCATCTCCTGGTGTGTTCCAGTCCACACTGCTCATTGCCATTGCTGAGTGAACCACTGGGATGAAAGGCTGGTGTCATAGCCCATGGGGAAACATTTAGACCCTGGCTAACACTTCACCTCTCAACATTCCCCAGGATTTACTTAGCAAAGAGTCTTCCAAGGGGCTCTGCACTTGTCATCAACAATTAAACCTCCAAGGGAGACAAACCATCCCAGGAGAGTCAGAGTACATGAGGTGACCATTGCACTGTCTTCAAAAGCAAGTGGAAATTATCGTACCAACCAGAAGACATAGGCCACAGGCAGAAGATGTTGATGGGGGAAAAATGAGAATGTCCCCATAGGATTTTGACCTATCTTAAAGTTGTCAGAGATGAGATTATTTGTAGATATATTTGTCTATAGAATTCTGTTATCATATCTGCAAAATTGCTGGAAAAAGTGATCACTCTCATTCATGTAGTACTTTACAGTTACAAGATGCCATAACATATATATTATCTCATGCAAACTCGAGTGAGTTTTCCGATGTAGCATATGAGAGTGAGGAAGCTGAAGTTCAGGATGTTAAGTGTATTATCCAAGTTCAGAATTGGAAGGGGATGGCTCTTCATCACAATGTGTGAGGAACGAAATTTAGACACTAATATTGTCCCATTCTGAGCTACAAAAGAAAAGGAAACTGCTTTATTTTCTATTTTCTTGGGGTAGCAACTTGCCATTTTCTGAAAGGAACAACTAGACTATTTGGACATTGGCTTTTCAAATTCCATCTTGATGAATGGATACCCAATTTTACAGGCTTCCCTGGAAATAATGCTCTCTTCTCTTCCCCACATCCTCCCAACTCAGTGCTAATGTTTTAAATTCCTGATTCTTCATTTATTCTTTATAAAGCTCCTCCAAGTTGAGTTTTCTATGACTATTTGTGAATATAAATGTAGGAGGCACATGTCACGTATGTAACACACCGTTTGACTACATCTACCTCTGGAAGATACTGGAAATGTAAGCTAATCTCCAGTGTTCTCATTCCTGAATTTTCTCATACCAGCAAATCAAAAAGTGGCAGAATATGGCTTGTTTCACCCCCAACTTAGGCAACTTTTTATATATCCTTGTATAGTTGTAATAATGTCTCTAGAACTTGATATTGCATTCAGACTCCCAGTTCATGCCTGCATTTGGCAGATTTTGAAAATAGAAGGAACAACTTCCATTTTAGGGGGGAAAACAAGTGCTGAGCTCATATAAAAACTTAATTGAAGTCTCAAAATATTTCACGCACAAATGCTTCTCAAAATGGACCTTCTTCTCCCTTCCCAGTTGAACCTAAATCCAGTCTGCTGTCTTATCCACAGACAGAGGACAAATTTCTACCCATGAATCATGCTAGGGTAAAATTAAAAAGCATTCCTTTTCCACACGACTGAATATTATGCACATGTTCAAATGCTGTTTTCAAATCATTTGTACTGTCGTGGAAAGCAAGTAAAACAAAATATTAAACTATTTCTGTTATATTATCTCATCAATATAAAATGTGTAACAAAATATATTTAAATTGCTGGAAAGAAGTACATCAAAATGTTCATAATAATCTTGGAGTTATAAAATGATGATTGACTGTTTTCTTTTTTGTTTCTCTTCATTCTCCCAGGTTTTTACAATGTCATTTATTGCTTATTTTTAAAAAGTATTTTTTCCTTTAAACAGCAATATTCCAGTGCTGCAATAATGTGTTATAACAATAATGCTATTTGGAAGTTATAGCAATAATGTTTCAATTTGCACCCTTACGACTGATGACTTCCAGGTTCAATTCACTCTGTATTCGGGGCTCATTTGTATACTCCCTCCGTGCACTAGAGGCAGCCCCAGCCGTCTTCCTTTCTCACTGTACACTCTCTACCTGGGCAAGCCCTGCCCATTTCATGGCTTCAATTACAAGCTATACATTGGTGTCTCCTGATTATATATTCCATACTGCAGGCCTCTCTTCTGAACTGCAAATCTATGTGCTCAGTTACTCATCTAGTATATCAATCATGATGACTCACTGGCAACTTAAACTCAAATTTGATTTTCTTATATGAACTAGGGACTCCAGCTCCAGACCCAGTCCTCTTCCAGGGTCTCCAATGCCAGGGAGTGGCATCACCATTCGTTGATATTCCAGGAGCAAGGAAGCTGGCTTGAGACCTCCCTACCCAACGTTCTACACCCATCCAATGCATTATCAAGTCCTATTGCTTCTCCTTACAACATAGCGCTCAGATCTGTCCACATTGCTTCATCTTTACTACCAGCCCACTGGGGTGAAGCTTTCTTCTCTCACCTGGATCACGGTGATAGGCTCCAATTGGTCTTTCTGCACCCACTCTTGTCTTCCTCTGGGCATCTTCTCCCTACAGCAAAACTCATTTATTTTAAACACTTATTTATTTTAAAAACAATAATTTGATCATGTATTGCCCAAACTTTAAATCCATGAATGGTTTCTCTCTACTTTTTAAAATAAAATCTTTATTTTATTTATTGCCAAGACCTACAGAATCCCAGCAATATGAACCACTTCCTTTCCCATTCTCCCCTTCTTCTACTCTTCCTCTGGCTTCCTCTGGTTCAATGTTGTGGCAGAAAAAAGACCACAGACTCAGAATTTGAAAATAAGGCTTTGCATTCTGTAATAACTACAATGTAGGAAGGAAGGAAGAGGCTCCATAACAACCAGTGACTGGGGATCACCTCAGCTCGGTTTCTTAACACATCAGAATGACAGGCTTTCGTTTAGACACGTGTGCAACAAAGTGCCTCTCTCCAAGAACCAGCCTGTAGTGGCAGCGGAAGGAGGGCTTCAGGACTGTCAGGTAGCGAAGATGAAACATTGCAGTACTCACCAGAGGAGGAAAAGGTGGACCTTGTCACAAGCTATCAAGCTTCAAAAAGGCTATGTATGGAGGCACTGAAAGCACATATTTGAAGGAAGTATTTATCCAATAAAGCATTGAGGATCATAATAGCTTTCAGGATTTGCCCAGAGAGAAAAACACTGAAGCTCTGTAAAAGAGCCATAGGGTTTGCCCAGGGAAGGAAAGCGTTAAGGATCTCTCTGGCAGAGAATTTTAGAAACCTCACCCTGTTGCTCATGGAGGAGCTGATTTCCTCATTGCCAACCACAGTGAAGTGCCTCATAGAAGAACGTGTCTTCCTACTTAAGTCCATGCCACACACGTGTGTTCTATTTGAAACAGTATTCTCCTCTTTTCCTCCTCCCCACGCCAGGCTAACTCCCATGGCTCCTGGAGATCAGTTTAACTTCACTTCCTGTGGGACTTCTCTGATTAACTGACAATCAGCTGTTAACTGATCAGCAGTTTCCCTGATTAACTCATTTAGAACCCTCCATCTTTGAATAACTTACCAGAAATGTAATTTGATAATTGACCAAGCTCATGTTAGAAAATGAGCTCCAGAATGTGCCAATCAGATTCACCATTACAGCCCCCACACTCAGCACAGGATTTTGTACATTTTAAAAATAGTTGTTGGAAGGATAAATCGATTCCTTTGTATTAATTAATATTTGGTTACCTGTTCTTCTAAATTTTAAGTCCCTTGATGACAAGGACTTTGTGATATTTCTCTCTGTACCTCCTACATGCTTTTTTTTTTCTAAATGCAATTTTATTGAGATATATTCATACACCATATAATCCATCTGAAGTATGCAATCAATGGCTCACAGTGTCATCATATAGTTGAGTATTCATCACCACAATTGATTTTAGAACATTTTCATTACTCCCCCCCAAAATAATAAAAATAAAGATAAGAAAGAACACCCAAAACATCCTATACCTCTTATGCCCTCCTATTTATTTATATATTTTTTAATCTTTATTTTATTTCTCATCTACCCATACACTGGATCCAGGGAGTGTCAGTCACAAGGTTTTTACAATCACATGGTCACACAATAAAAGCTATATGGTTATACAATCATCATTGAGAAACAGGGCTACTGCACTACAATTCAACAGTTTCAGGTATTTCCTCCTAGCTATTCTAATATGCTAGAAACTAAAAAAAGAATATCTATGTAATGCATAAGAATAACCTCCAAAAAGAGACTCCATTTGAAATCTCTCAGCCGCTGAAACTTTATTTGTTTCATTTCTTTTCCCCCTTTTGGTCCAAGAAGGCTTTCTCAATCCCATGATGCTGGGAGATAATTGACCAAGCTCACATTAGAAATGAGCTCCAGAAAGTCCCATCATGCCAGGGACATTTACACCCCTGGGAATCACGTCCCAGGTAGTGGGGAGGGTAGTGAGTTTACCCACTGAGTGGGCTTAGACAGAGAGGCCACATCTGAGCAATAAAAGAGTTCTCTGGGGGTGACTTGTAGGCACAGTTATATCACTTCATATATGTTTAAGAAACTGTTTTCCTGGGAAAGCCATATGGACCACACTCCCCTTTGTCCAGTGTATGGATGGATGAATAGAAAAATGGGGGCAAAAAAAAAAAGAAAAAAGGCACCCAGTGTTCTTTTTTACTTTAATTGTACTTTTTCACTTTAATTTTTATTCTAATTATTTTTGTGTGTGTGGTAATGAAAATGTTCAAAAATTAATTTTGGTGATGAATGCACAACTATATAATGGTACTGTAAACAACTGAATGTACGCTTTGTATGACTGCCTGGTATGTGAATATATCTCAATAAAATTGAATTTTAAAAAAAAAGAAACTGTCTTCCAAATACCCAACTCTGAAAAACCAGAATTTGTCTTTCAGTCATGTTTGCAAGTAAAACGGTATTTAATTCATAAAATAATATAAGCCACTACATCAACCTGCAACTCAGACAGTTACCCAAGTGCTTATTCTCTAGCAAACCATGGTGCTTCAGTATGCAGCAGCAGTGCTTTATGAGTACTTGCATGATGGGAAATAATCAATAATTAGAGGTATGGTTTGGTATCACTGCCTCGATCACTTCTAAGGCAGTTTTCTTCACCATTGTTTTTGTACCATCTGTGCAAATGCCAACACAGTGAAAGTGGAAAATAACATCTCTTGCCAAACTCCTGAAAGTGCCTTGTGCTCTCTAGGAGTCTATGGACCATGCTTCAAGAACTGCTGTGTTGGAGAACCTAGCTAGCTTTATTCCCATTTTCAGGATAATACAACTCAGGATATGTAAGGTGGAAAGAGCCTTGTACTAACATCAGATGAAGTTCTGGCTCCATCCTTTGATTCACTTGCAGCTAGTTGGATTCCAGAGATGGCCTTTAACTCCAATCCCTTGTCTCTAGAATGGTAATCTAGGTTCTACATTCTAGAACTGTTTCTAGAACTGCTGGGGATAAAATCTGAATAACAGTGTGACATTGCATCACCAGGACTCATTAGCAAAAACATGGATTAAGTACTTTTTTATAAAAAAAGATTTTTCTCAAAAGCAGAGCATCAGAAAATTGCTAATTTGTTGAACTGAATGAAATATTCTGTTGTTAACAGAGAGCGTCTTGATGATGGTGCTGCAAACATTTGCAGTTCTTCAAGATAGAAGCAGGAAAGAGCTTTCACTTGGACCTTCTGCTGGGGTCTAGCAGAATGGAGGGTAATGGCTCTGACAGCTGATTCCCAGATTTAAGGTGCTGTGACCCCTTGGATATGTCTATATATTCATGCATTTGTTATGGCAACTTGTTTGCTGACTTCAGGAACAAAGAACAATCAGGTCAGCCATTGGGAGAAGCTAAAATTTTAGAACCCAGGGTTGCAAACTCAAATTTCTACAAAATCTAAGCAGATAATTGAAATGAGTACATCATCCTTGCAATAAAAAACAAAACAAAACAAAACAAAACACAAGTGTGACACTAAATCACAATTGATACTGAGCCCTAACCTTGAGGAGACACTAGAGTGTTGATCTGGGCAGCATACGTCCTTTCTAAAGGGAAGAGAAAATGTGCAGCTTCACCTGCCAGATTATTGGATTCTTCAAGAGAACACAGAAATTCAAATTTTGTGTGAAATATGAATTTTTAAAATTGTTAGCCATATCAATTTTTTTAATTCAGGAGAGTCAAATAAAATACATCCATTTGACCTCTGCTTTATGCTGTTCAAAGCAATTAAGAACTACTAAAGAGGGACACATGGGGGTATTATGAGCAGTCAATGTCATTCCTAGAGATGGCATCAGGTCATATGCGGGTCAGCAGACAGAGCCAATTTAATCTCTCTGAATTAAAACCTAATGCTACTCTTCTTTGCATCCTCAAATTTGGTTTAATTGGCTGCCACTTTCTCTTGCCTGGGTAAAGTCCTTAGACTAGTGGCACCTAGATGTAATTAATCAAAACATAACCCCTAGAGAAAGCAGTGAGAATTTTAAGCTATCAGTCAATGGCTGATATTAAATGGCCAGAGCATTTCAAGGGGGCATCTGCTTGGTTCCAATATTCTACCATGGAGTTCAACCCTCAGCCCCTTTTGACTCTAAGGAAAATGTCATGATTTCCGGTACTTTTGTTTTCCAAAGCTGTCATTGCATTCTTCGTCTACAAACTGTACTCTGAACCCAGCCAACTGTATTGTCAGCAGTAATATTATTATCAATGTACCCTGTTGTCCACAAGGTGGACTAGGCAAGGGAAAAACACAACTAAACTAACTCAAATTCCAGGTTCTCTTACTGGAGGGTGGGGTTCCTTCCACATTAAATGAAAGCACGTGGAAAGTTGAATAATCACCTCTGGAGCTGCCGGGGGAGAGAGGGAAGGATGATGGTAGTATAACAGAGGAAACAATCAGAGGGGAAGAGTCTAGGTGAAAGGCTTTAAAATGGCACTGAGACTGGGGATAATTGTCTTCCTCATTAAATAATCATAAAGGTTTATAAAAACTCACTTACCTTATTGATGCAGCGATTTAGCCAAGGAGAGCAAAACCATAGTCATTAGGGAACAAGTATATGGTTCAAGAAATTAATAATGGAACAATCACCAGGAGGCACAGAGGCCTTGAAGAGCTCAGTTTCTGCTATTCACTCTCCCTCCATCAGTCACCCTCTCCACTGCCAATGAGTGTTCGAAAATACTCATATGCATTTTGAGATTTGGATTTGGAGAGATTTTTAGTCTTGGAATCTATTTTAGAACTTTTGTGTTTGCTATCTATTTTCTCTGTTAATTAAACCTCCTTAGGAATATAGTTAAAGGGATAAGCCATAAGAAAAGGAAATTTCTGAGTCTTGGAGACCTAATGAAAGATGTTGCTGAATTGAGGATTCTTCAAAGGACAGCATTTCAATTATTTTATTTATTTTTACCAAGTAACAGTAGAATTCAAATGCAGCTCTGCTTCCTTGGACAAATTATTTAAATTCTCTAAGCTCCTGTTTCTTCTTCTGTAAAATAAGGATAATGCTTACATACAAAGGCAGTTGTGAATATTAAGATATTACGCATGCAGTTTTTAGCACTGCACTTGGCAGACACTAATATGTAATAAACAGTGGCAGCGGTGACAGCAGTGGTCATGGTGGTGGTGACAATGACAGCAGTGGTAGTGATAGTGGCCGTAGGGGCAGTGGTCGTGGCCACATTGTGTTTACTTATTAAATCCAGGTTGGTTACCTCGGAGGGAACACAAAATTGACTAGTTGGGTGTTGTGGGCGATTAAGGTAGCATGCATGAAGTGCACTTGTCAGCAATGCCGGAAACATGGCCGCCAGGACTAAAACAACAACTTGGGTTGCCCTCAGCCTTCTTTACGGAAGTGGCTCGCGCCAAAAGTAGTGGTTCGCGCCAAAAGTGCTAACCTTACATCTGCCTTCCACCCTAGCAACAGCAGCAGCCAATCCTAGATCACCACCCATCCTTACTAGCCACCCCCACCCTTCCCTAGAGTATATATACCCAGCCTCCTCAATAAAATTTTGCAGCTTGATCAGAATATTTGTCTTGCTGTCATTCTTCGTGTCTCTTGTCCCATACCATTCCTCCCTCACAGGTATCGAAGTCCCAGTTGATCGTTCCGCGGGCCGGGACAGTTGGGTCATCAGATTTGACCAGATCTTTTGAAAGCATTCATGAGAACAGTTGAAAACCATCTCTTCATGTAGGACTTTACCAGTTTTCTAGTTCTGTCCCTTGCATTGAATGTCCTCAGCTCCTGACACCTCCTATAGCTATAGAAAGTCCAGGAAGGGGAATTAAAAATAATTGAAGATGAAATCAGTTTATTGAATAAGCTCAACCTGATAAAGCGTTAGAAGAACCAACTGAATTCTTAATCTCTCCCTCCCTTCAAACCAAATTTCTTCTTCCATTGCTGGATGAAGTGTCAGACAAGACCCACTGCTTTTAAACCCCTTTTCGATAGTAAAGCAATCCCTTTGTTTGACATCAAAATGTTGAGTTTAATAATTACATAACCACCATGGAGTAAAGTACAATAATTAAAACACTGTGAACTCGTCTCACTGACTCAAGCTTGCTTCAGAGTAGAAGCCTGCTCCCCACCATTCCCGGCCTGCTGCTTCTGATCCCTCCTGGTAGGATCAAAAGGGTGAGAGAATTAGGGGTGAAGGTCAAATACTGTGCTAACACACTTGTCATCTTCCTCTGGTCTTTCTGGATGGAAGATGCACATTTGCTCTTATGGACACATTTTCAGGGTCCTTGATGGCTCACCACACACACACACACACACACACACACACACGCACACACGCACACACACATGCTCACACAACCCTCTGAGATCAGTTTGTCTTCACAGGCAAAATCTCTCTTCTTGTTCTCTGGACTTCCGATGGCTCATCCTTGTTTGGGATCACCATTTCCCTCCAGGATGCCGTCTTTGCTCCCTTTCACTGAGTGGTCCACATCTGGAGAACACTTCACTTTTGCTCCTTATAATCAGAGAGGGGCAGCATCACCCACATCTGCTCCCCTTTGGAGTCTCTGGGTGGTAAGATACATGTTCTGATGTGCCCCAGATGCCAGTGGGCACACACCAGACTCTGTGGGTTGTCCCCTGAAAGCTCTATCACTTAACAAAAATGAGGCAGAAGCCCCCTGCATCCATCCCCTGCATGGTGGGGGCAGGGGATGGACAGCGCACTCTGGCAACCCTGTCCAATGAAATCCTCCTTCTACCAGGCTCTCCCTCCTCCCTAAAGCCTGAAGTGGGCAAAGGGCTAATGCACACCTTGCTAAGCCTTGCTAAGGATGGGGCTGGGGGTGGGGGGACACTTGGTACCTTTCTGCCCTATTCTAAGACGTTGGCAGCCAGCTGAAAGCCCCAGGCAGGATGAGTGACATTTTTGCATCCTCTTATAATAGGGCTGAAGTGCTTCTGATTATAAACAGAATAATAAGTATATGAACATACATTATTCTGGGAAGGCAAACACAAAGAGAAGACCTCAATAATGAGAAAATACCTTGCATTTGTTGAACAAAGCTTTTACATGTACTGTTAAACAATTTTCAAGGATCAAGAAATGGATGTGGGGATCACGGTAATGTAACATTTGGAGAATGTGGCAGAGTTTACAAAGAGCTTTCTTTCATATTGTCTCATCTGATGCTCATAAGAAGTCTGCAAGGTCAGTGTTACTCATCTCACTTTACAGATGAAGAACAAGGATCAGTAGGGGCCGAGGAGGTTAATCTCACAGCTCAACCCATATCAACTGGGATCTGCTGCCCAGAACAGTGCTATTCAAAATACAGTACATGTGCAGAAGTAGTAACGTTTCTAGCATTTTACTGTCGTCTTGACATCCAGGTGTGTGATGATCAATAGATTCATTTCACTGAGCTGAGTGTGGACTGTTTTGGTTGTTCTCAAACTCTCATGGAGAGTGTCCTGTGGTATGAGCTGTGTACTAGTCAGGAGCACTAGGAAATTTAAAAAGAGAGAAAACTGGTCTTTCACCACAGACAGTTTGAGAAATGTTGCCCTAGACAGAGCATTGCATTCAGATGAATCAGAAGCCCAGCTCAGGCTGTTCAGGAAACAGTGCTGTGGTTGATTGGTGATGTCTGCCACGAGCCTGGGGGTGGAAGGCGGTGACATGCACACCATACTGTGCCATCGCTGCTGGGTCCCAGGGTCCTGCGACCATGGGACACCCTCAGATCCTGAAAGGAGACATGGATAGCAATAAGGAAGCTGGATGTCACACTGATAAAACCGATGACTGAAACACCGTCTATTTTCAAAATGCTTTACTAATTTCAAATGCATTTAGCATACCCTATCTCCTTTGCCATTAGGGACAATCCTGTGAAGAAGACAAGAGGGAATTATTAGCCCCATGTTACAGAGAGGCCAACTGTGAGTTAGGACATTTAAGTGCCAACCCATAACCACAGAGCTAGACAGTGGCAGTGTCGGGACTGGAACTCAGATCTCCAGCCTCTTGGTCTGAGAGTTCCCACCACCACCTCAGGCTGCTTCCCTGTCCCTGTGGGAGGTGGAATAAGTGAAGTATGTGAAATCTCTGGGTAAAATGAAAATGTCATATGATATCAATTTTATTATAGAACAGTTCAGGTAATTTCATGGATGACATCCCTAGACAGTTTTCAAATTGATATCCCAGATATCTCTTATCTGTGATAAGAGAAAGCATTTGCCACTTTCAAACAAATCTCTGGGCTAGAGAATAACACGGGCCTAACTCAGGATGACAATTTTTCACTTCATTTGATATCCTAGACCTAGTTCCAGATGTGATCACTTGAGCATTATTTTAAATAGAGCAGTAAAAATTTCTTTCTGTCCAACGAGCAACTATTGAGTGCTTGCTGTGCGCCAGAGCCTACATTAGGCACTAGGGATGCAGACAGGAATAATACTGACAGAATGCAGATGCAAATATTTGCCACTGTTTTTCCTACATTTCACAGTAAGACACATGTAAGAGGTTTGGAACTCCTTCCAAGAAAGGAGTGATAGACTCTATGGGTGGAGAGGGTGAGGAGAGCAGGGGAGGAAAAAGGATTTTTTGTCACCCATGACAAAAGGGACACATATTTACAAACACAGAGGCTTTAAACCCACATGATTGGTTTGGGGAAATATAGATGGTTTACATACTTTCCATTGTTTTCTTTTTTAAAAGGCATGTAACGGGAAAAAAAATCAAGGTTTGTCCTTTGTCATGAATGTTTTTTTAAAGAAGACCAGCTTTTGTTCACCTGAAACCTAAGCATTTTCCTGTCTTGAAACTAGCCCAGCACTTAACCTTTCTGCACCTCAATTTCGTCCTCAATAATATAGGGCTATAAACAGAATCTACCTCATTTGGGTTGTTATGAGATTTAACCATGTAGAGTGCTTAGAAGAATGTTGGCACATAATAAATGCTTAATAGGGGTTTAATTGTTGATGATGATGATGGTGAAGGTGGTGATGATTTTCACTTGATTTGGCTTCACTCCTCCTGCCATATTTGGGCTTCCAGAACCAAATATGGAATGAATGTGGGATAATTTGATTAAGATATGAAAGTGTAGCTTATTGCTTCCCCCACAGAGATTTCACCAAAGACTATTCTGCTTGGTGTCTTATGGACTTCAGTGAGAAGAGAAATGCCGTCTGAGATGTTTGGGTTTCACAGCTAGGGTACTGCACTCCCTGCTCTGGCACTAATGTCTTAGATTGGGGTCAGCAAACTACAGCCCCTGGGCCAAATCTGCCCTCCCGCTCCCACCTCCCCCACCTATTTTTGTAAATAAAGCTTGAGTGTAACACAGCCACTGCCATTCATTTACCACTGTCTTTGGTTGCTTTTGTGCTATAATGACAGAGATGAATAGTCTCAACAAAGACTTTCTGGCTGGTTGTTCCAGTTTGCTAGAGCTGCCATTATGCAAAATATCAGAAATGGATTGGCTTTTATAAAGGGGTTTATTTGGTTACAAATTCACTGTCTCAAGGCCATAAAAGTGCCCAAACTAAGGCATCAACAAAATGATACCTTCACTGAAGGAAGGCCAATGGCTTCTGAAACACCTGTGTCAGCTGGGAAGGCACATGGCTGGCTTCTGCTGGTCCTTTGTTCCTGGATTCTGGTTTCAAAATGGCTTTCTCCAAAATGTCTCTGGGCTGGTCTCTCTTAGCTTCTTCAGCTCCTGTCCATCTAAGCATCTGGATTCCTCTCTTAACTTCACTATGGCAAACTGGGGTTCATCTCTTAGCTTAGCATCTCCAAATGTCCTTCTGTCTGCATCTCCGAGTATCTCTAAGCATCAGCATGCTTCTGAGTCGGCTGCTAGCATTTCTGTTGGCTCACAAGCATATCTTAAAGGACTCCAGTGATCTAATTAAGACCTACGCAGAATGAGCAGGGCCACACATCCATGGAAATAATTTGATCAGAGCTATCACCCACAGTTGATTGAGTCACATCTCCATGGAAAAACACAATCAAAAGTTTCAACCTAATCAAGACTAATATGTCGACCCCCACAAGTTTGCATTAAAGAATATGGCTTTTGGGGGGGGATTAATATATCCAAACCAGCACACTTGCAAAGTTTAAAGTATTTACTGTCTGGCCCTTTACAGAAAGAGTTTGCCAATCCCTGCCCTACATCATAAATAGCTACTAGCTGCATCAACTGTCCAATAGCTGGCCAAGGTTTGGGCAGGTGTTTAACTGCTGGGAGGAGCTCATTGCATATTAATCTAAATCTTTTCTCCCAGAAATCTGGCAACTACTGCATATAAGCAGAAGGAAGGAAATGGCCCACAGAGGGCCAAGGAGTGTAAACCACATTGACAGAGAGCAATGCATGGGGTCCTCAGGCATCCTTTGTCAATCAAAGAAGCAGTCAAGTGCCACATTCTGGTGGGGTGGGAAGGTGTCCTGCTCTCACTTCTGCTGCCTCAAGGAAGATAGGAAATTCCACAGAGACTGGGGGGACAGGAAGTCTCCATAACTGATAAAGAAAAGTTTCTGGGAACTGACTCTTAGGGTTGGGGTTATAATACATGGGATCTCTTTCCAGAAAGCTGCCTATGTAAGGATTCAAAAATGACTTTAATTTCAATTTATATTTTTCTTTCGGAATGTTGGTGTAGCTTCTGGGAAACAATTCCTCCCCCTGACTAGCCAGACTTCCCAGTGTCTTTTCTTCTCTTCTTACACGGAAGGTTATAGAATGCCCCTGAAAATCATTGCTTTGTATCTGTCCTTGCAGACAAGGATACCCATCTCTAGGCCCAGTCCTGAGCATCACCCATATCCAGAGGGATGCCATCCTGGGCTTGCACAGTTAGACAAGTGTGCTGCCCCACCTGCCTCTATGGGGTCACATCTTGAGCTTAATAGGAGGCCTAAGGTATCACGATGACCTTCTGAAAGAGCACCATGAGCTGAAGTTCCTGCTGGGCTGGTACCTACATCCAGGAGGACACTGGAAGCCACCACGTCGTTCCTCATCATCTAACCTGGGCTCAGCGGGCATGGCATGGGGACAATGACAGCTTCCCTAGGCATTAAATGGAAGAGCATGGTAAGCGTCACTGTGCGGTAACTCCCTAGTCTCTAACTTTCTCTTTCCTTCTTCCTTTCTTCCATTTCCTTCCTCCCTGCCATCTCTCCATCTTGGACCAGCCCAAACACTACTTAATACTGATCCATTTGCCCATTAGTTTAGTGAAATTTAGAGACCGATGTCTTGGGTTGGGGTCCTTCTTTGTCACCCACTGTTGTGTAAACCAGGTCAATTCATTCATCAAATATTGACTGAGAGCCCACTAGATGTCAGGCACCCTTCTGGGCACTTGGGCTACATCAGGAAATAAAGCAGAATAGACTGCTGCCTTGGGAGGCCCACATTCTAGCAGGCATAGACAGACAATAAATAGTAAACAGTAATTCAATAGGTTGGAAAAGATCAGGGGATGGAGTGTAGCAGAGTGCGGGAAGACAGCCCTTGGCCTAAATTCTCAGAGATTCCACATGCTCAGATATGGACAAAGCCCTCCAGCCCTTCTTGCAAGGATGAGTTTAAACAATGTGTGCAAAAGGGCTGTATAAGTCATAAACCATCAGATGAATGTTTACTGTTTGAGGAATGATCTCTGCATCCATGTGATCCCAAAGTTAAAATAAACTCATTTGGAAAGGCACATGATAAGAGACAGAAAACCGCATTTGTTGAGTGCCCACCTTGTGCCACTTCACCCCAGGGACCTCCTCTCATTTACCGGAAAGGGCATCATTAACCCAGTCTCAAGGATAAGAAAAGCAAGGCTCAGAATTGAAGCAGCTGGCCCAAGATCAGGTCACAGAGCTGGGGGATGGCAGAGCCAGGCTGAGGATTCTCAGGGGATCCAATGAGTAAGCCAGGCTGGGTGACCTCAAAAATCCCTTCCAATTCCAGGAAGATATGGGTTCTCAGCGATGACTCTTCTGAATGAGGGTAATTGGATGACTTCGAGAAAAACATGTCTCTGAAGGAAATGAGTTCCTTAATTTCAGACAGGGAGGTCATTTCTCAGCTGTCCCAGCAACACGGGTCATTGGGGGAAACAGACAACAGCAGGCTGTGAATGAGGATGGTTGAGAGAGTGGCTAAAGCTTTGACTCAAGGGGCTCCCTCTGCCTCTTGGAGTCCCAGAATCCAAGGAGAAAATAAAAGCACAAGGGATTTTACTGGAACTTCCAAGCTTCCTAATAACAAAGTAAGAAAGATGGGGCCACAGCTGAGGCAGCTGCCTCTGACAGCAAGGTAATTATCAGAAGGGAGCTAGCCAGGTTTCTTCCTTTAAAGAACAGAATACCGCATGTACAATTGAAAATACAAGGTGACTTAGGAAAGGGAAAAAATATATCATTTCAAGCTGGTGCACAGAAAGCACTGACAGGCATGTTAAATATTGCTCACCAAGAAGATGACCAGGAAAAAAACATTTTGTTCATGCTATTTTTCCAGTGTTTCAGGGTCTGAGATAGTAAATCACTTGAAATTATAGATAACATAGTGTTTTTTGGCTCTTATCTCCTGTCTGATCCCTGTCAAGTTATGCATAAAGATAGTCTGATTTACATTTATTATCTACATTTTACAAGAAAATAGCAGTCCCACGTCTTCCATGGTCCACAGTCTGCATTGACTGGTAAGGGCATTTAAAATAAACCCCTGTCACAAATCCTCATTTTATACTGGTCACAGTGATGGCTGTGCATGAAATTATAATAGGGGGATGCTCTTGAGTCTGTGTTGAATATCAAGTTTAGGTGCAACGAGGTCAGTTGGTGAGGCTGTGACCCTTCTAATTAGGTAAGGGAGTTACTGATACCCTTGGGTCCCCATCTTGGGAACACGATGGCCTAGACTGGCTGGCAAAACAAAGGCTCAGGTTAGGATATGGTCTGTCTGGGGGCTGTGGCATTCATGCCTTCTGCAGAAAGATCTCACACCTCAAAAGTTATACTAAACAGAGCACCCTGTGCCCGTGGTCTGAATGCCTATGCATGTTTATTAGAACTTGAACACCACTGCAGCATTCCTGGGGTAAGGGCTCCTTCAATCACAAAGCAGCAAATGCAATTAGTCTCTTAGTCCAGTTCCCTTTATCTTGTTAAAAAAAATGTCATCAAGACTCTCTCTTCATAGGCATAGAAGGTCCTGCCAAGTGGAAACTATTTGGCAAGGAAGTACAGGCACCATGACTTAAAAAGGGCCTGTGAAGGGCCCCAGGAGGCACTCCCTGCTGTTTTATTTTGTTTGTTTGTTTGTTTTTTTATCTCCTAGAGCACCAATGCCCACTTAAGGGAAGGGTTGGGGGAGGGGCATGCCTGCAGGTGGGGATAGGAGGACAGAACACAGATGAATCCAAATTTTCATTTTCCAAGCTCATTTTTTTCGTTTAAATAAAATTTCTAACTGTTGACATCTTTGAGTGATGATTCCAGTATTATATGAATGGTGTTGCCTAACAATGGACCTATATTACTATTAAAAAGGCAATCTCTTGACCCAACAATTCCACTCCTAGGTATATACACAAAGGAATTGACAGCAAAGACTCAAACAGGTATTTGTACACCTGTGCTAATAGCAGCTTTATTTGCAATAGCCAAAAGGTGGAAGGAACCCAGGTGTCCATCAATGAATGAATGGATAAACAAAACACCAGTTATAAAAAGGTATGAAGTTCTGATACATGTTATATATAATATAATATAGAAAACATTATGCTGAGTGAAATAAGTCAAACACAAAAGAAGAAATATTACATGGTTCCAGTTAGATGAAATATCTAGAATATGCAAATTCATGGAGTCAGAAAATAGATTAATGATTACTTTAGACTAGGGGGAAGGAGATGGGGAGTGTGGTGGTTTGGAACTGTATTTACCCCAGAAAATCATGTTCTTAAAGCTAATTGTGTCCTGTGGGTGTAAACCTATTGTAAGTAAGTTTTCATGAGGTTACTTCAGTTAAGGCATGGCCAGGGTGGGTCTTAATCTTCTTACTGGAGTCCTTTATGCAGAGAGAAAAAGCCACAGAAGCAAGAAGCTGGAAATCAACAAAACCCAGAAAAGAAGGACAAGACCAATAGCTGCTGCCATGTGCCTTGCCATGGGGCAGAGGAGTCAAGATCTCTGGCGGTCAGTCTTCAGGAAGAACGCATCACCTTGATGATGCCTTGATTTGGACATACTCATGGCCTCAAAACTATAAGCTTGTAAGTGACTAAATCCCCTGCGGGACACTGATTACGTGCTTCAACTTGGCGGGCCTGGGCTGGGGGACCTGATCAGCCCCTGGGGAGGGTGGTGGGCACGGGTGACAGCGCCCTCCACAGCCTCCCGGGCCTGGGAAAGTGAGGCCGGAGGCAGGCCCCATTTCCTCACCCAAAATAACACTGTTAGGGGAGGCTTGCCGGAGGGAACCGCCCTTTTCCCCACCCCCTTATCTTGCCCGGACACTCCCCGTTGCCAGTGCAACTCCCATCACCACCAGTGCGCATACATTGTTGCCAGACACCGTTACCGGAGCAACTCTCGCCCCTTTTCAATCAACCTCCGCGCCCTCTCAGAACCAATCCAAGCCTTTAACCCCTACAGCTACCCCGCCCTCTAAACGCCTGATATAAGCTTGTACTCTCCCCTAATAAACTCTCTCTTGGCTTCTTCACCCTAAAAGAACCGTGTCCCGTCTGTTCCTTTCTCGCCGCCCTCCATACTTTGCACACCTACGCCGGGGACCGGGCCCAGTCCCCCGCCTCGCCCTCGCCTCCGGGAAAGAGCCCCCGCCGCCGGTGCCCTCCAAGCAATCCTGAGAGCCTAGGATTTGGTAACCGGCCGCCACCTCCCCCCCCCCAGACGAGTCAACTGCGACCGCAGTCCCCATTGTTAAAGCCAACCCATTTTATGGTATCTGCTTTCAGCAGCCTAGCAAACTAAAACAGGGAGTTACTGCTCAATGGATAGAGTTTCTGTTTGGGGTGATGAAAACTTTTTGGTAATAGATGATGGTGATGGTAGCACCACACTGTAAATATAATTAATTCCACTGAATTGTACATCTAAAAAATGGTTAAAATGGCACATTTTATGTTTTATATATATATATATATATACATATATACATATATATATATATATATATACCACGTTTTGTTTTTTTTTTAAACAATCTCTTAAAACGCTACAGTTTCACTGTTAAGCCAACAACTCACCAGCCTGTTGCCTATTTCCTCAGGCAAGGGAAGTACTGTAAAATGATATGGATGTTTGGCACAAAGCCTGTTTGAAAGAGATATTTATTATCTCTTTTCTCAAAAGCCCGGAATCAACTTTCCATCCACGCCAAAGGAAGGCATCTTCTGAGAAGCCACACTAAATGTCATTTGCAACCTTATCTAAGGAGAGCATCTCAGAGCTGCTTCAGAGATTTGCTGGAGACTTGGAGATCCTGTTTCTGGGCCATCAGTCCCCCTCCAAGCTGTTTTTGTCAGAGACTTTTTGCCAAAGATGCATTCCCACACACAGATTGGAAAATGATGAGATACGTAAAAGAAAGCTAAGGATCACTAAGTGAGGCTCCAGGGCAAAAATACTAACAGGTATGAATGTCCCTTGCTTTAGACAAATTTTTGGTTGTTCTTTGCTTCAACTATTGCAAAACCGGAACTTCCAAACTAGGCCTGACTGTCTAAGGTGAGAGACCTCCCACTGACATGTGGATCTTCTGGAAAATGAGATAAATTCCTTTGTAATCTTTTCCACACCTCCTGCCAGGTGGCACCCTGTGTTACCACCTGTCTTTCTCCTTGAGGTGTTTGACCAGGTCAACAACTCCTTTTGGTAAGAACAAGGCCTTCTCTTCATCACTGGACCTCTCAACCAGAATCAAGATGCTTTCTGGAGGAACCTCATGTCTCACGTGGCCCATTGAGGGTTTCCCTGAGATATCAGGTTATGGTTCAGAGGGGACCCCTATGCCTTGTTGTGATTAGAGGGATCAAGTGAAAGGCAGGGGGATCAAGTGTAAAGCAGGGGCTGCTGCAGGAAAAGGTGACAGGGAGGTAGTTGGTAGGAAACACAACCCTGAGAGCAGGAGGTCCAAATCCTTGGCTCTCCCCCTCTCCACCTACACAAAAGAGAACTCTCTCTTATGTCTCTCCTCTCTGCTATTCCCTTTCAAATGATCATTAAGAAATTTTCATTGTGTGTTCGCATATGTGTATGCCCGTGCATGAGCATGAGAGAAAAAGAAGCGAAAAACTAAAGGTAACAAATTCTCAAGAACTGGCTGTAAATAATGAGCCAGGGTACAACATTCCAAGACAGGTACCTCTTCCTGCCCTCAAGAAGCTCACAGTCTAGTTAGAGTGACAAAGAAGGAAAATGTGTTGTTTCTAAGGATAAAAAAGAAAACTTAAAGCAGCTGCAAATAATATACCCTTGGCATAGAGTGATACCCCCACAGTTATCCTCTCCAAAGGCTCAAGGCATGGAAAGGTCACTTGGGCGGGTGTGGTGAGGGACATCTTAGAGTAGAGGAGGCTTGACTGGGGTTGTGCAGGGTGAGTTGGGTAAGTCATGTGCAGAGAGGCAACCCTGAAAGGAGAGGGCAGACTGGGGTCCAGTGAGTACTCCAGGTAGCTAGGAAAGGAAGTCAAGTAGGAAAGTTACCTCAAGTGATAGTTTCCTCAAGTCTTCTCCAATCCCTACAATTCCACTCCACCCCTCCCCAGCTCAGTCTGGCTCCCCAGTTAGCTGAGCTCCTTTACTAGCCTCACTTGGACTTGAATTGTCCCTCCTCGGGAATTTGGTGGTAGACACTGCACTCATGTGGATAGGATGCTTGCTGACCTCCAGCTAATGAAAGCCAAGTTCTTCAGGAATAAGGAAATTCTAGAACTACTGGCATCAGAAGAGGTGTGCCATGAAGAAAATGCCTAGACTGATGGCTCTAGAGATCAACTAATTAGAAAAGAGGAATGATCAATACGTGAGTCAGGAAGTTTCTTAACCTCTCTGTACCTCAGTTTAAAATACAGATACTAATAAAGTCGAACCTATAGAATTGTCATGAAGATTGAATCAACCTGCATAAAGTGTTTTAGAACAATCCCTGTCATGTAATTGCCCAATAAATGCTAGCATTCATACTTTAGCAACAAAATATGGAAAAGACACAAAGTCTTGTCTCCAAAAGCTTGCTATCCAGTAGGAAGGCAGGGGTTAAAACAAACAGGTGGGGTGAAGAGTATAATTCTTATAATGGAGCTGAGTACAAGTACATTTGGGAAGATTTTCCTCCCAGGTTTTCTGGGGAATAAGGAAAGGCTGCCCAGAGAAGGTGGTATTGAGCTAGAACATTAAGGATGAAGAACAGGTTTTTTTGTTTGTTTGTTTGTTTTTCCCCACATAGACAAGTTGTAGGATGTAGACATTGCTTTTTCCAGGACAAGGAAATAGAACATGCAAGGCTCATAGGACTGAGAGAATGTTGAATTTGGGGGAAGTCCACAAATACTTTAGATCTTGTACTCTAAAGTTTCTCATCATTCAAACAAAAAATAAATTAGCAAAGTGATTTTTTTAATTGCCAGAAATTTGAAAACTCAGGCACGCAAAAACCAGTTGGCACTTCTTAACTATAGAGCTGCTGCTGCTAACATCAGGCTTCCTGTGTAAAGAAAATCACCAGCTGTTTCTGTCCCTTAGCTGTTCTTTAGCTTCAGAGCAAAGAATTAACACTAAAAACATTCTCTGGAAATTATCCTCATTAAGTAAACAATATGCAAGACCTGGGGAAAGAAAAAAACCAAGGCAGTCACTCTTAGGGTCATCAATGTACAATTTAATGTTGGAAGCCCAGGAAACTTTTAATTTTATGTATCCGGGTGCAGTTTCATGGGAAGAAAAACATGACCATCCAGCAGATATGATGTCATCTCTTAATTGCTATGACTTTAGCAGTTGAATTCAATATGGTAGATTTTTTTCTGAAACTTTGTTAATTACAATACCAAAGATTATTTGTATACCCAAAATTGGATGCTCAAGATTTAAAATCAGGAAAAACATCTTTACATCTTCAGAGATCAGAAGACCTGGTTTGGGTTGCTGTAACCTACATTTCTTGTGATTCTGTAGTCAACTATAATGTGACAGAGGATTAGTAATGTTTGTAATTTATAACAAGAAGCTCTGAGTATTCCCATAATGAGAAAGGGAAACACTCTGATATCAGAGAACTTGCTAAGAACTTTGCTCAGTTTCCAACGCAGTGAGTGACCGTTCTTTATAAAATGTGTATCATTGAATCTTATTCCAGGAAAGAGCACACCTTGACTGCTGCCCTCATGGTACAAACTAAAAGTTTTGGCAATCACTTCCCTAATCTGCTTTATTTCAGCAGTCAGACCTGTGAATTCAGGGCCTGCGTGATTTTTCTTTTGCCCTGCTTTACTCGCGTTTGTTTTGCACATCGACCACATTAATTGGTTAACTTTGAGCTTTCCATTGGTCTCCCTGCTGTTTGAAAGCCCCAGGGGAGTTTCACTTAAAGGAGAAGTGAAACTTCTGCCACTATTATGCCCCCACAAAGCCCTTTCTTTGAAATAGGAAGAGAGTCAAGAATTAGTTAAGATTTTTCTCCCCTTGAAGTGTTTATTTTGCAACTCACTCAATGCCTTAAGAACATGGGGTTCATTCTGACATCACCTCCTCCACATACTCTTGGCTAACTGGGAACCCTGGAGTCCAAAGCCATGCACCCTCTGATTTATTTGCCCTACTCTGAGCTGGAACAGTTGTTTTACTTTGAGTAGTCACTCTCTGAACTGGGTTAATCCCTCTCTGGCTGGTTTGGATATATTATGTCCCCACAAAAACCATGTTCTTTAATGCAATCTTGTGGGCAGATTTATTGGTCTTTTGAGTATGGTGGAAACTTTTGATTAAGTGTTTCATGAGTTTGACTCACCCAACTGTGGGTGATTCTTTTGATTAGATTACTTCCATGGAGGTGTAGCCCTGCCCATTCAGGGTAGGTCTTGATTGGTTTACTGGAGTAGCTAAGAGAGAAGCTAAGAGCCAACACAGATGATGCTTGCTGACACTTAGAGATGGTTGGAGATGCAGGCAGAAGGATGTTTGGAGATGCTAAGTTAGGAGATGAAGCCCAAAGTTTGCCCCAGAGAAGGTAAGAGAGACCTAAGGACATTTTGGAGAAAGGCATTTTGAAATGCAACCTGGGAGCAAAGGAACAGCAGATGCCAGCCACATGCCTTCCAGCTGACAGAGGTGTTCTGGATGCCATTGGCCATTCCTCAATGAAAGTATCCTCTTGTTGATGCCTTAGTTTGGACACTTTTGTGGCCTTAGAACTGTAAATCTGTAATGAAATAAACCCTCTTTATAAAAACCAATCCATTTTTGGTATTTTGCATAATGACAGCTGTTCTGGTTTGCTAATACTGCGGAATGCAAAACACCAGAGATGGATTGGCTTTTATAAAAAGGGGGTTTATTTGGCTACACAGTTACAGTCTTAAGGCCATAAAGTGTCCAAGGTAACACATCAGTACTCGGGTACCTTCACTGGAGGATGGCCAATGGCGTCCAGAAAACCTTTTAGCTGGGAAGGCACATGGCTGGCATCTGCTCCAAAGTTCTGGTTTCAAAACGGCTTTCTCCCAGGATGTTCTTCTCTAGCAAGCTTGCTCCTCTTCAAAACGTCACTCACAGCTGCACTGAGTTCCTTCTCTTTGAGTCAGCTCATTTATATGCCTCCACTGATCAAGGCCCACCCTGAATGGGCGGGGCCACGCCTCCATGGGAACATCTCATCAGTTATCACCCACAACTGGGTGGGGCACATTCCAACCAAATCTAATCAGCACCAAAACATCTGCCCCACAAGACTACATCAAAGATAATGGCATTTGGGGGACACAATACATTCAAACTGGCACAACAGCTTTAGCAAACTGGAACACCATCTAAACACAGTACTCCTGTTGGTCTAAAAATACTAGTTGTTTATCCTGAGGCTAGTTTCCAAACCTTGATCAAGGAGTTTATGAAGGGGGTCTCCCCAAAGCAGCTCTACTTCTGTTTTACATATGGGCACCCAAGGAAGGTCATTGAACAGGAGGATTCAGGATTACAAGAAGTTTCTAGGTGATTATTTCAGAATCTTCCCCTCCTTACTTATCATGACTTTTTTTTGGAACTCACTAGTCAATTCTTCTATATTTATAAACGAGGCTGGGCTAGGCTGCAATAATAAATGACCCCCAAATCTCAGTGGCTTACCACAATAATGATTTATTTCTTATTCATACGAGCTCAAATGACCAAAAGAGGTTGGCAGAGAGTTCTGCTCTCTTAGACACTTAGGGACCCAGGCTGACTGATGCTCTAACATTTCAATACAAGTCCCTCCATATACCATGGCAGGGCAAGAAAGAGACTTAAGATGGTACACTGGCAATTCAGGATATAGAGCCTGGAAGTCTCTCACAGCCCATTGGCCAGAAAGGTCACATGGCCCCTCCTAACTGAAAGGGGCTGAGCGGTACAGAATTCCAGGTGCTCAGGAAGTACAGAAGAATGGGATATTGATTGCCACTGGTGATGTCTATCAGAAATTTTCTTTTTTTCCCTTCACCCCAGACTTCTGACTTCTAACTTACTTCCAACCTTCTTCTGATTTTAAGACATCCTGGACTCTCTTCTGGAATTTTTGTCAATAGGAACTCTGTACCACCTCTTGTCCTCCCCCAGTAAACCTCCGTATAAATCATGCACACACACACACGTGCACTTGTGTGCACACACTGGGAATGGGGGTTTGACAAAAGTTCCATTTTCAAAATTTTTTCCTAGGGGGTTTGACAAAAATTCCATTTTCAAAATTTTTTCCTAGAGGTAAGCCAAAAGATGAACTTGTAAAGTTGTTCATCATAGCATTGTATCCTGGATGCCTAACAATAGGGAGGTAGACAAAAAATCACATCTTTTTATTGAACACTGCCCAACAATTAAAAATTATATTAAGGAAATATATTTATTGTAATGAAAAGTTTTCATAAGTTACTAACCAAACAAAAAAGATGGAACCCATTCAGAATGTTCCCATTTCAAAAACCATTACACACACACACACTTTTTACCTTTGAATAGCAAAAAATGTATGGAAGAATATACACCAAAACACCTATAGGAGTCAACTTTGTTGCTTTTTATCCTTTTAATTTAATTTGTCTGAAATATCTTTCTATCTGGGATACTCATACAAAAGTAACATTTCTAAAATACTTGAAATCTTGCATTTTGAAGGAGAGCTCTTGGTGTTTAAAATGCTCCCCTCTGTCTCAGTTCCTATAAATGAATTTGACCCATCTATGCACCCCTCTACCCACACCCAAATCCCCACAGGACAGATCCCATAAATCTTGGCTAAAGCTCTCTGTTTGTTTATCTTGCATTCACCTAGCAAACACCCTCACACTTGATAATGTATAGCCATGGTTCCTGCTTTCATTAATCTCACTCTCTGATTATTTGGACATGAACCAACAAAAGGCCCCTCCCAACTCCTCTCCCAAATACCTTGAGTTTGGACCCCTTCTCTCTCTGATTTTGCACTAGCTCCATGGTTTCAAGCACCATGAATCAGGTGTCAGAGGATTTCTCCAGTCCACCTGGCCCAGACTTCAGAATCCTATCTCAAAAAAATGTTGTCTACTTTTTTCAAACCAGCAGAGCCAATTCTCTTCCCTTTCCACACCCCCAGCCTCCAGTCATGGGAAGGGGATTAAATTCAAAAGCAAAGTTGTCTATATTTGTGTAAACATAAACATCATGAAAACCTTTGAAACTCACGAAATTCACATTGAGAATTTAGTATCGAAAACTTACAAAGAGAGAGGAAGGCTATTAAACATAATTACTGGTAAGGGCTTGTTTATCCTAACATCTAAAGCCCAACAAACAATTTAAAAGGTTTTAATAGCTGTATGTTTTACAAATATTTGTCATGGGTATTTGGCCAATAGGTAGCTTGATAAAACTCAGCAAATGAGCTTGATATCCTCCCTAAAATTTCCTTTTGTTTAAATTATGCTAACTATCCCAAGAAGCACTATTTATACAGCAAGTGCAAATGGAGAAAATAGAAGGCAAGTTTATTTACTTGAAAACAAATCCTCACCCTTGCTTTGGATCAGCCTTTGTTTTTAAGATTTGTGCTATGCAGATGCTTCTCTCATCTGATGACATCATTGCATCTCAGCATGTGGGGGCAATATGTCCTCCATCATGTCAGAGTCAATGCACATTCTTTATTGATCTATAAGCACTAAGGGCTAAGCATTGTCCTGGAAGAAAGAAAAATATGACTCTGCCAAGAATTTTCCAGCCCATTCCAAAGTACATCTCCCCTGCTCCAGGCTCTGATGGAGCCACAGTCCTAACGAAGGCATACAAGATGGAGCCCTCCCAGACCAGGTGCACACTGGCTATTTCAGGACATGAGTGTGCGAGTGACAAATTCTCCTGCTGGAAGTGTTATCACACATCATGGCAAAACTGAGCAGCAATCCATCTGGATTGACTTTATACTCTGAGACAAAAGGTTTTGGAATTGGGTGAAATGTTCATTTATTCTTTGAGGCAGCTGGTTAGGAAGAAGAATTGGCTACAGTGAAGGTCAAAGCTAAAGAGAACTTGAGATCTCCAATACACAAGTGGGTAATGAGGTAACAGAAGGGAATTTGTTTTATTAGCTGGTATCTCAAAGCTCCCTCTAGAGGAGTTCTTTATTTATAGGCGCACAGACCCCACCCCAGTTAAAAATACACAATTTTGATGGGAACAAAAAGTTAAACAGGGAAAGATAAGATAAGATTACAAAATTTAATATGACTTGCTCTATAAATCCAATATCCTTTGAGCTGACTGAAGGCCTCTTTAAGTATAATATTACTATTTGGTGTATATAATCTTGGTAGCGGTGTTGCCAAATTTATTATGACTTTTTTCCAACAAGATGTTAATCACTACTGAAATAATTCCTTGATTATGTCAGTAATAAATGAAATACACTTAAAGCTCCATACTGCACACTTGATAAGGAAATCAATACATGAAAGTTACTACAGTATCAGCTGTTCTGCTGATTGGTAATAGAAGTTACTGAGTTAAAAGTCCATCTAATTTCAACATCACTTGAGGGACCAAAGACGAAATGCATTTTGGAAGGAACATACTAAGTTGACAGCTATGGAAGGTGATATCTTCCACAGTGTACGGCCAATCAAAAGGACACAGGCTCTTTCCTGGCCTTCCTAGAGCTTAGAGTCTGAAGTGAAGGAACAGAGACTCGCCAGGGCAGAGGGATCTCCAGCAGTAAGAAGATGAGCAGGAAGTAGACAGCGTGGTGTGGCAGAGACAAAACTGGATTGAGATCAGAAAATCTGGTTCCTTTGCCAGTTATGCACTGTGAGACTTCAACAAATAGCCTGACCTCTCTGAGCCTTGGTTTCCTTACATGAGCAGTAGTGGTCCTTACAGAGAAAGTAAAAAAGTATTCAATGAGATAATGGATATTTAAGTATATGTCGATTGCAAGATGCTATATGATACAAGGTGTTATCTTTTGGAAGGAAATGTCAGAACACGCTGCCTCAGTCCTCCATGGGAGCAAGAGGCTCATGGAAGTCACCATAGGACATTTTTTGAATAAGGTAAAGTACAAAAAGGGAGAAAAGGGGTGAAAAAGCATATATAACTCTTTTTTAAATGTTTTGTCCACCTGAGATACATTCTTTTTTTATAACCATGCCTTGATTTTCTTTGGGGATTTACTTCCCCAAACCCCTACACTGGGTGCTGTGAAAGTGCCCTACGTTCCCACTAGAGAAGCTAAAATGTCCCTGCAAAGCCTTTCTGCTAGATCCTTATTTACAATACTCTCATACATCAAAGGTGTGTGGGTGGGTGGGAAGGAGTGCACACTCTCCTGGGACTTTGTTTCCTGTTACAGGGATGCAAAGGTTGTTAGGCTTTATTCGTTACTTCTGAAGGATGGTTTAAATGCCATGACGTCCTGCTCCAAGTCTGGTCTTCTGATCTTACTGCCGATTCTTTTTTTTTTTTAAATGCAATTTTATTGAGATATATTCACACACCATACAGTCATCCAAAGTGTACAATCAGTTGTTTACAGTATCATCATATAGTTGTGTATTCATCACCACAACCAATTTTTTGAACATTTTCATTATTCCAAAAAATAAAACTAAAAATAAGAATAAAAATAAAAATACATGCAAAAAAGAACACCCCAAACATCTCTGTCCCCCCCCCCAATTTTTCATTTACTTTTTGTCTCCCTTTTTTCTACTTATCTGTCCAGACACTGGATAAAGGGAGTGTAAGCCACAAGGTTTTCACAATCACCAAGTCACAACATATAAGCTATATAATTATACAATCGTCTTCAAGAATCAAGGACACTGGAATGCAGTTCAACAGTTTCAGGTATTTCCTTCTAGTTATTCTAATATATTAAAAACAAAAAAGGGATACCTATATAATGCATAAGAATAACCTCCAGAATGAGATTGCGACTCCATTTGAGATCTCTCAGCCACGGAAACTTTATTTTGTTTCATTTCTCTTCCCTTTTTGGTCAGGAAGGCTTTCTCAATCCCACAATGCCAGGTCCAGGCTCATCCCCGGGAGTCATGTCCACGGTGCAAGGGAGATTTACTCCTCTCGGAGTCATGTCCCACACAGGAGGGAGGGCTGTGAGTTCATCTGCTGAGTGGGCTTTGAGAGAAATAGGACATATCTGAGCAACAAAAGAGGTTCTCTGAGGTGACTCTGAGGGCAATTATAAGTAGCCTTTGCCTTTTCTTTGCAGTAACAGGCTTCATAAGGGCAAGCGCCAAGATTGTCCCCAATGCTTGTGAGAATATCAGGAATTCCCCAGGTGGGGATGTTTAATGTTTCCACATTTTCTCCCAGGCCCTCAAGGGGGCTTTGCAAATACCTTTTATTCTCTGCCCAAATTACTCTGGTATGTATCAGAGTTTCACAATAACCTGTACAAACCAACCACATCTCACCCCCTATTCAAGGTTCCATATAATTATGGTGTTTGAATAAAATGACCATTCAAGTTAACTTATATAGCGTGCTACAGGAAATACAGATTTGCACCAAATAAACATCTCTTCCTTTGGTCTCACACAGAAGTTGAGATTTTAAAACACAGTCAGTATCATCCTTTTTCCTTTAGTCTGGTTTATCTTAGTTCTAATCAATTCCATTTCATTCATATCTCTAATTGAAGTCTGATCTCTTTTTCAGCTTCTTTAACATTTGCTGTATGGGGTAATGCAGACATTCATAGCTGCTGGAATCTGGCTCCGAGTCTCAGGTGTCACACAGATACCTGAAGTTCCAGGGCCCAACCAAGTTATACATAAACAGCTCAGTATCTCAGAATTTAGAGACAACCATTACAGCTCATGAATAGATGTGACTGCTGAAAGAGCTTACAGTCTAGGAACCTTTACCATAAGGCTTCCCCGGATAACTTAAGCTCTCAGATTCAATTCTCAGAGTTTGCATAGTATAGGTAGTCCATATTGGTGAGGCATTATAATGTTTGTCTTTTTGATTCAGGCTTATTTCACTAACATAAGTGTCCTCAGTGTCCATTCACCTATTTGCATACTTCACAACTTCTTTTCCTCTTGTCACCCCTCAGTAATTCCATTGTATGTATACACCACAGTTCACCATTCCGTTTATCAGTTGATTTACCCTTAGGTCACCTCCATGCATTGTGAATTGTGAATTGTGAATTGTGAATTCTGCTGCCATAAACACCAGTGTGCAATGTCCACTCATGTCCCTGCCCTCAATTCTTCCAAGTATATACCCCAATAATAGAATTTCAGGACCATATGGCAACCCCAAAGCTAGCTTCCTGTGGAACCACTACACTGCCCTCCAGCTGGGCTGCAACCTTCTACTTCCCTACCAACAGGGATTAGGTACACCCGTCTCTCCACATTTTCTCCAGCACTTGTATCCCTCTGTTTATTTTTTAAGCAGTTTTATTCACACACCATACAATCCACCCTAAGTAAATAATCAATGATTCCCAGTATAATCACATAATTATGAACTTATCAGCACAATCTATATGAGAACATTTCCATTTCTTCCCCAAAGAAAGAGGAAAAGGAGAAAAAAAAGGAAGAAAAATACAAAAGATAGAAGAAAAATTAAAACAAAATACAATGAAAAGATCAAACACTACCACCACCACCAAGAATCCCATATCACTCCCCTATATCCCCTTCTTATAGACATTTAGCTTTGGTATATTGCCTTTGTTACAATTAGTGGAAGCATCTTAAAACATTACCATTAACAACAGACTCGAGTTTGCATTGATTGTATTTTCCCCTTATACCATCCAATTTTCAACACCTTGCAATGTTGACATTTCATTTGTTTTCCCTCATATTCTTATATTTGTATATTTAGTCACATCATTGATCACTGTAGGTTTCGCTAAGTTATACAATCCCAGTCTTTATCTTCTATCTTTCCTTCGGGTGTCATACATGCCCTTAGCTTTCCTCTTTCAACCGCATTCACACTCGCATTTGTTCAGAGTACTTATAATATTGTGTTATCATCACACACTGTTATGCTATCCATTCCATTTCTGTATCTATACAATCAATCCTGTTAAACCTTCTGTACTCCTTCAGTATCCAATGCTTGATCTCTGACTTCTATCTCTTGATAACCTGTGTTCTCAACTCTCAAATTTCTCTCATCAATGTTAGTCCATATTAGTGAGATCATACGGTACTCTTACTGATATTCTTCATTTCTACACTCTTCTCCAAATCTCTTTCTCCTGCCTTTTCCTATCTGCCTGTAGTACTCCCTTTAGTGTTTCTTGTGGAGCAGGTATCTTTTTCACAAACTCTCTTGGTGTTGGTTTGTTCTGAAAGTATTTTAAATTCTCCCTCATTTTTGAGGAACAGTTTTGCCTTATATAGAATTCTTAGTTCACAGTTTTTCTCTTTCAGTATCTTAAATATATCATACCACTGCTTTCTCAATTCCATGGTTTCTACTGAGAAATCTGCACAAGTCTTATCAAACTTCCTTTGTATGTGATGGATCACTTTTTTCTTGATGCTTTCAGAATTTTCCTTGTTTTTGACATTTGATAATCTTATTATTACATGTCTTGGAGTTGGTCTACTCAGATCTATTCTGTGCTTCTTGGATCTGTAATTTTATGTCTTTCATAAGAGACAGGAGATTTTCAGTGATTATTTCCTCCATTATTGTTTCTGCCCCCTTTCCCTTCTCCGTCTGGGACACCCATGACACATATATTAATGCATTTCATGTTGTCATTCAATTCCCTCAGAACCTCCTCGTAATTTTCCATTCTTTTTCCTATCTGTTCTTTTGTGCATAGGATTTCAGATGTCCTGTCTTCTAGTTCCTGAATCCTTTCTCCTGCCTCTTCAAATCTGCTGTTGTATGTCTCTATTTTGTTTTTCTTGTCTTCTATTGTGCCTTTCATTCCCATAAGTTCTGCCAATTGTTTTTCCAAACTTTCAAGTTATTCCTTATGTTCACCCAATGTCTTCTTTATGTTCTTCATCTCTTTTGCCATATCTTCCCTCAACTTGATTGATTTGATTTAGCATATTTGTTTGAAGATCTTTAATTATTGTTTCAATTCTTGTATCTCATTTGAAGTGCAAGTTTGTTCCCTTGACTGGGCCATATCTTTGTTTTTCCTAGTGTGATTTGTAATTTTTTGTCTTCTAGGCATCTGGTTTCTTTGATTACCCAATCAGATTTTCCCAGATCAGATAGGCCTAGGTCTCAGGAGAAGGCTGTATTCAGAATTAGGTTTCCCTGTGGGTGAGACCCAGAATATTGTTAGACTTTCTGTGAGGCCTCTAGATTCTGTGCTGTTCCTATTCTGCTCAGCAGATGGTGCTTGTCAGTCTGCAGCTCCCCATCAGCGTGAAGAGGTGTGGTGCATTTAATTCTCAGAGGACCCTGTTCCCACCAGGGACTGAGGGTGTCAGAAGCAAGCTTAAGCTGTTTCTGTTCACCACCCCCACCCAGGCCCTGGGGTCTGAGTTCTCTGAGGGAGGGCTGTCACTTGAGCTTGGCCCCATCCCACCCCCTTTTCTTAGGGAAGATAAGCCATTTAGGGAATTATCTCCTACACTTGAGTTTTTCCTTTGATTCTGACTACCTTAACTCCACCCTCGCCTGGGTCAGTGCTGAAAATTGAAGATACCTGAGGCTTTCTTTAATAAGCCACTTAAAATTAAAGAAAAAAAAAAGGAAAATAGAAGTCCTTTTTTCAGAGCCAGTCCCCAACCCTCCAGTTCATCAGGCAAGAACCAGAGTTGGTACCCAGTTCTGTATGCCCCTTTTCTTGGGACACAAACCTTTTCTAGTATTCTGAGCTTAGCCCACTCCAAAAGCCTATGTTTTTATTTATTTATGTATTTTTTTCCATCAGCCCTGACTCCTTTCTGCCAGGAGAAAGCTCTGTGTTCCTTTCCTGCTTGCTCTGGGTTTATCTGTACTCATAGCATGTATTCAGTAGTCCAAATTTGTTAATTAAAACTGCAATTGGAGCTTGGTTTGGCAACGTTCCCTTTCTTCTGGCAGAGACAGCTTCTTTTTCTCACAGTGAAGTTTTCCAATTTTACCTGCCATGACAGTGGGGAAGGGGTGACAGCTCTGCAGTTTGAGGAGTTTTACTTAGAGTTCTATGCTGCAATCTCAGCCATTCCACCCATTCCAGACTGGTATATGATGTCTGTTTGGTCACAGATGTCCCCCTATCAGTTGTTCCAGACTATTTTCTACTTTTTCCTGGCTATTTACTAGTTGCTCTACAGCGCTAACTAAATTCCACACCTCCCTATGCCACCATCTTGCCCCACCTCTCCCTATTACTGATTATTAATGCTTCTTCATATCCTTTCCAAAAATTAAATTTTGCTTAAATTAGCCAGAGTTTTGTGCCTGTTACTTGCAACCAAAAAGCCATAACTGTAAGAAAGTGTAGAAGGTTGAACAAAAGGAAGTTTGCAAGAAAGAAGGAAAGGATTGGAGGAGGAAGAATGAAAAAATAGAATGATTGAAACATGAAAGGAAGGAGTGAAGGATGAATGGAAGGAACGGGAGAGGATAAAAAAGAAGGATGAAAGAATCAAAGGCACAGCAGTTTAGATTTTGCTTGGGTGGAATCAGCTCCACACCCAGACAACATCTAGACCTCCAAGTGAGTTCTCCATCAAAGAGAATATGGTTTTCCCTGAATCTTTAATGTACAGAATTACAGCTCAGTGAGATCTTTCTGGCTCATGGAAACTAGTGCTGCCCTGGTCCACCTAGGCCTGTTAATACCAGAAAGTTTTACCTCCTTAGACAACCTGGGATTATGAAATCTTATATGGAGCTGAAATTTGCTTCCATTAATCTATATCCTTTTGTTACAGTTTGTTAATGCCGCCATTATGCAAAACACCAGAAATAGATTGGCTTTTATAAAGGGGGTTTATTTGGTTACAAAGTTACAGTCTGAAGGCCATGAAAATGTCCAAATGAAGGCATCACACAAGTATACCTTCACCAAAGGAAGGTCAATGGCATCCAGAAAACCTCTGTTCTCTGGGAAGGCATGTGGCTGGCATCTGCTGATCCCAGGTTGTGTTCCAGCTCCACTGTCAGCTCCTGTGCATTCTTAGAAGAATCCCTCTTGGCTGCAGCTCTTTCTGTCTGCAAACTTTTTTATAGGACTCCGGTGATTCAATTAATACCCACCATGAATGGGTAGGGTAACAGCTCCATGGAAATTATCCAATCAAAGTTCTCACCCATTTGATTGAGTCACAACTCCATTAGGATTCCAACCTAATCAACACTAATATGTCTGCCCCAACAAGACTGCATCAAAGAACATGACATTTTGGGGGACATAATACATCCAAACTGGAACAACTCTGGATCAGCTCAAAACAGCTCTGACAGCCTTGCAAATATGTTAAGACTTACTGAAAGAAACAAAGTCGAGATACCAGAGAAAGAAACCGTCCAAGAAAGTTTTATAACAAGGTTGCTATATCCCAGGTTCTAGTTGTCAACATAGCCAGGGGACTCAGAATTGACTGGGCTTCCCTCACCTTCTGAACCAGACTCTTCTCTTGAACTTCTTCATATGCTCTTGGCCCCACCTGTCTCCTGTTCCATCTACTGCTGCAGCAGCCAGCTCTGCATGGGCTCTGACTTCACACAGACACAATCTGGCAGTGCCTTCCTCCTGCCTCCACCTGCTACTCTCCAACCTGGGCCATCCCTGCTGATACTGCTGAGGTGGGAGAGGTAGCAAACTCCTTCTTTGTGCCCACCTGTGCACAACTTTGAAGTGTAGGGGAGTCACTACCACCATAGGATAAATCTTTGACCAGTGGTGACAGGACCCTGGATAAACACTTTCCTCTTTCTCCCCTTCATACATATTTTTAAGGCTTCTCAGAAGATCATCCCTGCATCCCTGGGTAAGACACCTCATATCAGCTCTGTATTCTTCTCTTCCTTATTCCCTAAGTCTCTCACTTTCTACCTCCTAATAACACATAAACCTTTTCCTTAGATTCTGGTTTCTAGGAAAACCAGGCTAAAATGAACTCTGACCCTTTTTCCATTTTCAATCACCAAAATATCCCATCACTCTGTCCATTGACAGTCAGGCAAGCTTTATGGCACCCAGGAGGTCAAATTAAGAATTAGCAGAGTGCTTTGTGAGCACAGACTCATAACAAAAGGAATATGAGGGATTGAGGGGTTGGACTCCATCCAGATTCCACCCCCCAGCCGCCATGCTTGACTCTTCTGTCTGTGGAAAGTGTTGGGAAACCACCCTCCTCTCCAACTCCATGTCTGCCCTTCCTTTTCCAATAATCCAAGCAGACTCTCTCCTGCCTGTGCACATACTCTTTATTCAGCCATTACAAACAATGAGAAAGTGGCTACTTCCTCTGTTATAATAATGACATCCATGACCCACCTCCAACTCCTCTCCTGTCATCTAGAATTTTTTCTCTCAGCTGTCTCCCATCTGAAGACAACAATGTCTACAAAAACCACTAGCACGCCCTATGCCGGGCGCTGTTCTAAGCGCATGGAATCTACACAATGACACTATGAAGTTGGTGCTATGAGTATCCCCTTTCATAGACAAGAAAACCAAAGCACAGAGAGATTACGTAATTTGCCCACGTCACTCCTAGGTGGCAGTTAGCTCTCAAACCCAGGCAATGGGCTTCAAAGGCCAGGGTCCTTCATCTCCACACTGTACTGTCTTGAATAGTCTTCTTTGTGTTTCTTTCTCTAATAGTAATCTCATTTCCAAGTTGTGGGAACATGTTATAGTTGCTCTGTATGGGTTCTCTGCCCCACTTCCACCCTGCTCTCTCCTCTTTGTCTCCTCTTTTTGGGTTAAAATACCTCTGGTTCTTTCTGACATCTGCCCACATCTCCATTGACACACACTCACCTGACCATACTTAATTTGCCAAAATCCTTCTGATGTTATGAAGCCAATGGGCAAACTCCCCTCCATGTTCTGGGTACAGTGTCCAGTGGGACCATTCCTCCTCAGATTTGTGAATAATACTTTTATAATTATGGTCTAAGATTATGCTATCTATACTTAGTCTACATTAATTGGACTATGAATATCACCAAAGCTATTATTTAGACCTTGAAAGGCCCCCAAGATCTTTTGTACAAGTCAGATTCCCCCAACCTGTATTGTGCTCCACCCCCTCTTCTTTTTCATACTCAAGGACAGGACTTCACCTTTTTTTGTGTGTCTCTGTTCAGTATTGGTTTAGAGCCTAGTCCATCGAGATCATATAGACTCTTGAATATTTCATTTATCTCATTTGCTCCTCTTCCAGATTCGTATCAGTTGCAAATTAAATGTTCAGTTCCTCTGGGGCAGGAACTGGATCCTCTTTCTCCTGGGATTTAGACCATGACTCCATAGTACTTATAAGGCTCACCGGCAGATATATATTCTGCCTGGCTGAATAAATAGCAGGGCTTTTATTACTGATGTCACTGGCATATTTATGTGAAGGGCATTTTCCCGTAGGCCCACTAAAGGAAACAAAATGGAAAATCATGTTGCTTTCCATTAAAATGTCTTAGTAGTAATATAACAAAAGACTTACATTTCCATTACAATTTTACAAAAATATCAGAAGCCACTGAGAATCAATAATTTAGCCCATGTTGTTACCAGCCTTCCTTCTTTATCTTTGGTGGTGGCTGGGCCTAAGCCTCCCCGCCCCCCCCCCACACACCCCCACACCCCCCACCACACACACATACACATACACAAACACTCACACATGCACTTGCACACTCACTCATGCACAGAGTGGCTGTGCAGAATTCAATACAGAGGAGGGGCGACATGTGTCTGTTGAGCCCTAATTCTCCATTTGGCTTGACACAGTTTTCAGTTTTCATTATGGATAAATCTTCTTATTTGACATTGTGGTGCACAAAAGAAACAGAAGAAACAGCTTGGACTTCATCTTTCGCTCTCCAGCCTGTCCACAGGTAGTCACAGCACCTGTTGACACGGCATCTTGTTCCTTAATTATCAACTCCCTGAGTGATCTTGGTTCAAGGGCTTCACCTCTCTAGGCACCTGGAAAAATAAGGGGCCAGTGACAGCTAAACTCTGGGGTCCCTTCCCATTCTGACATTCTGAGATCCTTTGGGGTGGGGGGAAATGGGAGCTGGAAGATTTCTGATCAACAATATATGGTTTCAAAACAATGATTCTCTTCTTAAGAAAAGCAGTTATTGCTAGGAACTTCAGAGTTGGCCAAGACAGAATTGGAACAAGTTTAGTAATCATAATTCAAATCTCTCTCAAAACCTTTTCTCCATGTTTGTAAGTGAGAGATGTCAAAAGCATTACATTCACTGATGTGGATTTTTATTGAATATCAAGAGTAAATAATATATGACTTGGGAGGACATTTCTATTAAATCTATTTGGAGCCTTACGCAGATAGAGCTATTCAATTTGTGCTTTGTTCAGTATGGATGCAGCATTCATACTTCTCTATAAATAATACAGGGCTATTATTTTTGCAGGTGTCTAAAACAATATATGCCTTTGAAAGACAGGAGGGGAAGCAGGACTTCCCTGAACCTCCAGAGAGCACCCTGGATAATAATTCTTCTGTCTGCGATGTGACCTGACTAGGCAATGCTGAGCCTTTTTCGGTGACTGTCAGAGGCAGCTGCAGCCCTGCTGCGGAGAAGGAAAGGCTCCTAGGGAGATGTCAGGGGGCCAGTGGTGAAGGCAGAGCAGGGGACTCTCATTCGTTGAGAAACTCAATGGTGATCAAGTGTAGAAAATAGATAAAATTAAATTCTTACTTTCTACCCAAAACATAGCCTCAAAAAATTGGCTTTTAGGAAATTAACAGGTATTGATGGTCCACTCTGCACAGAAAATGTAACATACACAATCTCACTAAAGTCCATAATACCTGTTTAGCCTCTAAATACGAACATTAGCCTCTTTTGAATAGATGTGCTAGCCAAGGTTGACCAGAATTTGTTAAAAACCTACCATATTCCAAAATACAGTGACAGACGTGATTAACTCTCACAAGAATCCTTTGAGATATGAGTTCACTTGACAGATGAGGAAACTGAGGGTAGCAGAGGTTAGGAATTGCAACCAAACAAGGAGTGGCAGAGTTCAACTCAGCTCTGTGGACTCCTAAATCGAAACTCTGTTCGTTCTACCTTGCAGCATCATGGTGTACAGTTGGAATTTGATACTAAAATAATATTAATGATCCTAAACCATATTAGTTTTCACTAAAATCCCTATAAACTTTAAGGCATTGGGGCATTTGCCCAGTAGTCATAAGTTTAGACATAATTCAATAGTATAAGCTTTCTTCCAAATGTCCCAACAGAATTCAGTACAAGATTAACCTGAGATCCACAGGTTTGCTTCAGGAGTCAAGGAGGCTTCCGAAATTTTATGCAAAGTGATTTCTGTGTGTGTGTGCGTGCACATGTGTGTGTGTACATATGTATGAGTGCATGCATGTCTAAGGCTCCCATTTGATTTTCTGAAAGGTCTCAGTTCCAAAGAAAGTTATGAATTAATGGCCTAGACTCACAAAGCTCTTTGTATGAGCCTCCAGGCTACTGGTTCCTGAGGATGTACGTCGGAGAGGATGGACTACATGAGCCGCCAAGAGGCGAATGCTTAAAATTAGATACGGGCACCTTAGAAGAAACTGACTGCTAAGCCTCAGAAAGGAGGGAGGCCCACCAAGATTTGCGTTTTCCCAAATCATTCTCATACCAACCACCGTAAAAACTTAGGTGTTATTTTTATCCCCAGTCTGCAACTAAGGAAACCAAGATTTGGAAAGATTAAGGTGCTTGTTCCAGGCTATTTGCTTAGAAAGGCACACAGGGAGGTTTCAAATCCAATCTGTCAGTGCCCTTAACCTCTGGGCTAGACTTTCTTCTTCATGTCTCCACCAAGCCCTCAGCCCTGTGTCCTGACAGGGGGTCTCGGACACGGTTAATGCTCCATTACTGGGGGTCTAATATAACTGATTTGAACCCAGAGGGTTATTGATAAGGAAATGACATCTACTGCCTTCGTCAGAGCCAGGGCATACAAGCAGGTCTTTCTACAGGTATCTGTTTTAAATATATGTATCTTATATTTTCCTGAGTGACAGGTTAATCATCCTTCTCATCAACCCAGGCACGTGACATACAAGCTGCAGATAAAATTGCCGTATATTTGGAAATGTGATTTGTTGTTGGAATGCAAACCGTCTTGTGCTTGCGTGCCTCTAGCTTCAACTCCAAGACTCACTTCAACTAGGCCTATGGGGAATTATTAAAAATCAGGGAGAAAGAGCTTTAACTGCATTTGCAAGATGCGCAGTAATTTATAAAGTGGCTCTCAACTGTTGCTGAGTCAAGGCTGTTCGCGTATCATTGCTCACTGTCCCTTTAAATACAACTGTCTTGCTCTTTGGGGGAATGGGGGATGATTTATGTTTCTAATTATAACCAAACAGGCTCCTCCACCCTCTCTTTGGTTCCCTGCAGGTTAGACTACTTGCCAATATCTATTTAACTGTAGCGGTAACAAGAAAAAATCTCCCAAGTCTAATCAGCTAGAATTTCTCTGGCTCTCTACCACGTTAGTAGAATCATATTTTTGCACTTGAGGTCATCTTTATATATGAGAAGGAAGCAAGGCTGGGAGAAAATTGGTATTAAAAATAGAGCAAAGTTCCTGACTCTGACTCTCTCGAGCTCATGGAAGATTCTGGCCTTTCATTATTAATGCTGAGTGCTGACACCATTCCTCTTGCCTCGATAGCAAGCCAAGGACCTTCTCATTGCCCAGCTGGGTCTCGGCAGGTGCCAGGGCTGGCATCTGGTGAAAGGTTTCATTTTCGTCCTGCCCGTCATGCTAAGGTGCCATGGCAGGCTGAGTCAAGGTGAATGGGGGATGTCTGCCCACCCCCTGTGCCTGCCTCCCCCTCGGGAAACCCAGCCATCTCCCCCACTGTTACCTTCCTCATCCCAAATGTCACCTGCCCCAAAGTTCACAATTTAGGGACGAAGATTACTGATCATCTACCTTGCTAAATTAAATCTTGAAAATATACTGCTGGTAAGAGAACTACTGGAATTCCAATTTAAAAATTCAACTTTTATTCATAATTCCCCTATGTGTGGATCCAAGGCAGATGTTTCTTTGTTGGCAGAATTCCAGAATAGTTAAGAATATATATATTTTTAGGCAGTTGTAAGTTTTCTGAAAAACCTTGGCTTTGACTGCATCATAGCTGGAGCTCAGAGAAATAATTAGATGAGCAAGCAAGGGGGAAGGCAACATTGGTTGAGAACTTTCCATGTGTCAAGCACTATGCTAGAGTCTTAATTCATAATATCTCATTTAATTCTTACCATATATAAAAAGCCACAATTTTAGAGTTAAGGCAACTGAGGTTGAAGGAGGTCAAATAACTCCTCTGAGATCACATACAGAATGGAAATTGGAATCCTGGTTAGATTTTCAGCAAAGAGCTGATTTTCCCATCTACCCTACACTGGGGAGTCCAGGAGTCGCATGTTTGCTTGGGTCAGCTGAAGGCACTGAATCTGTGCATGGAGCCAGGATAAGAGTTGCTCTTCTAGAAAAGGGTGTATGGCCCCATGATCCAAAGCCAATGCTTAGGTTAGGGGCTGTGCCCAAGCAAGGGAAATAGGCAACTACCAGGAAAGGAAGGTCCAAGTGGCCACGAGATTCACAAGATGCAGTTGGGAAGGCATAGGGGAGTGGGAGGGGGCTCCGGGGAGATCCAGATCAGGCCCAAGGAGTCAGGTGCTCAGGGCCAGAGCCTCCATCTGTTTGGAAACTAGAGGACAGAATGGACACCTGGGTAGGTAACTGGACCCTCAGTCCCTGGATGAGAGCCTCAGGACTGAGGAGGGAGAACCCCAAGCCTGGCTTGATGCTGAGGTACCAAGCATATATCCCAGGATCCCTGTGTGTCTAGATCCTGGATGAGACTCATCCTGCAGAAGGTCTATGTTAGCTCATATTGCTAGGTTGAGAGAGCTGCAGAATTGTAGAGATGTGAGAGTCAGAGAGCCTAGGGCAGGGCTGAATATTATCACATTTTATGGAAACCCACAGGCTGGCCAACTCCCTCCATAGTCACACAGCACCTCACTCCATCAGTTACCATATGCTTTGGGGGTACCTACAATTTTTCTATTCCTTTAAGAGTCAGCACCACCTTTCTGTGCACTGGGTCATGTTCTGCTCCAGGGACATGAAGAAAAAAGGCAGGTTCTGTGCTAGATATCAAGGGAGAGAAATCAATGAGAAAGACATAGACTGTCCTTCGAGTTGTTTATAATCTAGCAGAGAAGATAGGACATAAGTTGAAATAACTACCATATCAGGCCACATCTGATCAGGACCCAATCAATGCAGGAGGAAAGAAGCAGCTCTGCATAATCAGAGAGAGGGGAAAGAACTTCCGGTGGGGAGGGATGAAGGCAGAGGGTCCGTCTGGGTTGATTTGATGAGATTTCAGAGACCACAGGAGCTTTGTTGTAAGGAGCATGAAGAGAGGTACGAGGCCAGGAGGTGCCTGCTGCCCACTGAGCTTCAGGTCTGGGATGACATTCCTCCACATGACATCTTCTCTTCTGTCACTCTCCACCTGGTCCATTCCAGCCAGGGAGGCAAAACCTCCTGTCACCCTTCATTCCCAAATCTGACCTCAAAATGCCATTCCCCACTCTTCCTGCTTTTACAGCGAAATGTGATCTCTTCCTAAAGACCATTGAGAAACATCCCCTCCACCATGAAGTTTTCCAAGATTAGATCCCTCCTGCTTAACTTAATCATTTAATCTTTTCCCTTGAGCATTCAGCACCCTTTATCAAAGTGCACCTTGCATTATCAAATGGCACTACTCCTGAAAATGTGGTATAAAGTCAATCTTGTACCTCCAATCATATTTGAAAATCAGTAGAGAGGCTTGCTATTGTCCTGTAGGAAACCCTCTGTAAATAGAATGGTCATTTGGAATACAAATAATCCCGACCTATTTATCTATTTTCTAAGATTGAATTCTGGAGGTTCTTCTTCCCTGTGTATCTGTGGATTCTTGGGTATGTGTTTTCATGGGAGGTTATCCAGACGCCGTACCTCTCTTTAAATTTTATGAGGACCTTGAGAACAGGGAAGACATTTTTAAAACTCTCTTTCCCATCAGGTCTTGGACAGTGACCACTCCATAAGGCTTGACCGCTGGCCTGGCTGGCTCTGTGATGGCCTCATCTGGGGATGGACAAGTGGCTTAGTCTTCATGGAGGTTGTTCTCTGGCTGCATGTAAGCCATCCCTTCCATGGGTGCCACCTCATGTCCATTCTGCAAAGGCTCCATGCCCCACCCATTCCAGGTACCAGAATCCCAAGGCCTAGGGCATTGCATCCTTTGGTTGTTCCCTCTCCTCCACACAACGAAGTAGCAGAATGTGATAGAGAAATGGCCCCCAAATCACGCAGGTTGAGCTCAGATACCACCTTTGGTCATTAATAGCTGTGCAGGCAAATTGCTGAACTTAACCTTTTTTACGAGTTTATCTTTACGATGAAATCAAAAGTACCTATTTCCTAAGGCTGTGAATATAAAATGAGTCTGATGATAGTAGGCCCTTAGTAAATGATAACTATATATAAGATTCTTTCTTTGAATTTCAAAATTTTAATGAAAATGATTTTTAAGAACTGAGAAACAGTTCCATCCATCCATCCCCTTATCCCCATCTACTCCTGCTTTTTTACTGAACTATACTGAGTGTAGAAAATTATATTTCCTTGGCTAAAAGCTGATTTAAGCTTAGATACACCTCAATATAATTTGTTTATCACATATGATATATGCAGACACCAGATAGCTGAGCGTGTCTATGTGCTCACACACACGCACACATGCACCACAAATTAATTGCAGGTGTGGTGAGTATTTGGTCCCAGCATTAATTTCCCATCCCTCCTCACTAAGGAATTATCATTGCTAAACTGAATTAACTTCACTGTGCTTTGTTGTTGTAAACATACCTGCTGGTGAGGAGTTTCCCCAGGGTTCCTTAGTTACCAGCCCCAAAACTCTGGATCAGCAGCCCCGGTTCACCTGGTTGCCATGAGAAAGAAACACAATACAGCCCTCTGGCAGAATTAACAAGCCCCTTTAGGATTTGAGCCAGCCCTCAAATGAAAGAAGGAATGCCGTGCATAGCTTTAGGCCTTCGGTGTAGATAAGAAATATCGGGCATGTCTCAGGGATAGCACCCACACCCAGCTCTCTTACACATTTGGTTGTTAACTAGATTGTATCACTAATTGAGTTCCATTGTAATTATTCATGCACCTCTCTTTATCCTGTACAGGACTAGGAAATTTTTGTGTACATGGAATATACTGTATTCATTTCTATGTCCCTAGTCCCTGTCTTGTGTAGCTTCTGGCAGACACTTGATCAGATGGATGGATGGATGGGGATGGGGGATGGGGGGATTGATAGGGGGATGGATGGATGGGGATGGGGGAGGGGGAGTAGATGGGGATGGGGGATGGATGGATGGGGGATGGGGTTAGACGGGGAATGGATGGATGAGGATAGGGGATGGATGGATGGGGGATGGATGGATTGGGGATGGGAAATGAGAGGATGGATGGAGGGGGGGGATGGGGGGATGGGAGGATTAGTGGCACATTTGCTGTTTTTGGTACCTTTATCGGCCTTTATCCAGAGTCATGGAAGAATTTTTTTCAGTAAGCATTTACCCTATTCCTAAAATTGTCAAGTATTTTTTCCTCCAGGACCAGATGCAGATTGTTATGTTGACCTGTTCCACATCCTTGCATACCTCAGCTTCCACTTTAAGGCTGTGTCTCATCTTATCTTCTGCTTCCCCCAAACCCCACCCAATGCCACTAACACATCCAGTTATTCCCCTGATTGATTCTCTCTCCTGGCCTTATTTTGTACTACTGGAGCTCAAAATGAACTAGTGATGTGGGTGTCCCCAGAAGGTTCTGGAAGGCTCACAGGCACCTCAATTCATCAGTATGTAAATACTTGAGGGGTTTAGCTACTTTAAAACACTTCTCTGACACTCTAAAACTGTGCTCCATAGCTGGCAGCTCTTGGTCCTTGAGGAAAACACTTACCTCTTTCCTGCTTCGCCCCTCCTTGCCCTTCCCTGCTCCCTGAGAGCAGTGACAGCTCAGTTCCTTCCTTTCCCCTTCCCCTCGTCCTCTTCTGCTACTCCTGAGGGTCCTGTTAGAGACCTTGGACCAGTCTCTAAGATGTGGTAAGATGTTCGGAAAACCCACTAGTCCAGTTGGAGAAAATCCACTTGGAAAAGCCATCAGAAGTCATCAACCTGATTCAGCTTACTTAACCACTGAGTCCTTCCAAAGAAAAGTGGCTGCTAAAAGTCTTACCTTCGATTAGCCTTTTCTTTAGGTAAAGTTTCCAGCACGTGAAGTCAATGCCTTGGTGACCCCCAGCCCCTCACTATTATTAGAATTAGTCACCTACCAGGCCTGGGGGGGATCTTCAGACAACTTCCTCAGCTGGGTTCACCAAAGCGGGGTAACTGGTAGCCTTTGCCTTCCCTTTCATCTCAGCAGCAGCTGCGGGCCCCACCCAGGGGAACCCGGGGAGCTGAAGACCAGATCCATTACCCAGGGAAGATCCTTTCACTCCCAGGTCTCCCAGCTCCTTGCTGGTGGGAGGCTTGGTGCTGAAGATGGAGCTGGTGCCCTTCATCCTCACTCCCGTCCTTATTTCTGTTAATTACGGGACAAAAAAAAAAGGGGAGAAAGGAAGCAAATGACACGATCGTCTTCAAACCAGTGTCTCCTCTGGGTTTGAAAGTGACAATGGAAAGGGTTTAATGCTCACCGCCATTTTCCAAAAGCTGGAGAGTTCTTTTGTCTCCACGTTGTTTCTCTTCAGTCTTACTTCCCTCACTGCCTCTGGCAAATGTCAGGGTTCCCACACATCCACAGCCTTTGATGCTGTTCAGGTCCAGACACTTGTGCCCAGAGCAGGGACCTGCACCACACAGTCCAGAAGGAAAGAGCCTTAAGAGCATTTTTACTCCCTTCTTTCAAAAGGAGGCAGTGACCACGTGGGTCCTGGAGGCAGACGACCAGCTCTGCCCCTCCCGTCCGTGAGTCTTGGTGTAGCCTCCCCAGCCTCCCTAAGCCCTCATGGTTTCATGGAGCTGTGGGGACCTGACCCAAGTCCTTCTGGGTAATGTCCTCACGAGGTGTCCAGGGCAGCAGGACTCCCCAATGTCAGCAGCTGGGCCTGGAGCCCACCCTGTCTTCTCCCCAGGCCCCTTTCATTCTCCTGGGGAGTTCAAGGAGAAAGGCACTTTCCAGCCCTGAAGATGAAGTTCCCATGCAATGTTGTCCAAATTCCCAATGACTCTAGGACCCTTGGCAACTCCATGCCTGAGAATTTTATAATTCTTCTGCCCCATCCCTGGGAAGAGAGGAAAGGGCAGGGGCAAAACAATGTCTGGATGGGTCACCGTTACTCCACATCCCAGCCTTGCTCTTCCCTGGAGGATAAGTTTCTGGTGACTCCACAGCAGAGGGACAAAGTAGGCTGTGAAACTACCACTACCCGAACATCCAGAGAGATTTCTAGGGGTGATTTTGGAAGGAAACATCTACAGGTACTTTTATCCCTGAGGTAATCCTGAAAAATCCTAAAACATGTTGGAGGATTTATCATTAGAGAAGGAGTTTCTTAGACTTTAGGGAAAGAGCACATGGTTAGAAAGATGCTAGAAGACATGGGTTTAAAGCAAACCTTCTCTTTCTTGAGAATCACAGCTTTGTTAGAGGTATTTAAATTCTAGGGGCCATGGTTTTCTCAATTTCTCAACCCTAAAACAGGAGAAATAGTTTCTTTTTCACAAATATGTAGTGAAGATTACATGGGAGATTTGTACAGAAGGCATTTGAAAATGATGATGTACCATACAATTTTATTATTTAAAATTATGAATAATAATGAGAGTATAAAGGTGAGTCTGAAAGTTAGATTTCATCATTGCTTCTCAGAATTGTCTGAGGGAAAGGGAACTTTTTCTAGGTCAATGTTTTTGGAACTTTTTGTTTAACATGACCCTCAATAAGAAAAGGCATTTTACATTATGGGCCCAGTATACATATGTCTGTGCATGATAATGTACAAACAGAACCAAAAGTATCGCAAAAATTGTATTTAACTTGAAAATAAAATGGACTCTGATATTTTCCATTCTTTTTTATTCCACTTAAAATGGTGGCCCTAACTCTTTAAATTGATTTAAACAACAGTACTAGGCCACAACCACAGCTTGAACAACATGAGTTTAGATAAAGGATCAGCAAATGTTTTCATAAAGGGCCAAAAGGAAATATTTTGGACTTTGAGGTTCATACTGTCACTATTGCAGAAAGCAGCCATAGTTTGCTAAACCTTGTTCTAGATGAACTCTATTTCTTAGGTAGAAAAGCACTACAGGACTATATGGATGTGATGCAAATAGTCTTTAAAACTGTGCAAGTCTCTAGCTCCATAGCAGAGCTTGCTAAGCAGCCTTAATTTGGTTTCCTGTGCCAACCAACCAACACAGAGAGGGAGCTTTTCCAACAGCAGGAATCAGTCAGCCCTGGACCTCATGACAATTCCTTCTCCCATTGAAAACTAACAAGCAGGCATCTGGTTTATAAATCAGTTCTTTGTGAGTCGAGTTACTGTGAGTCACTCTGCCAATCAGACATGAGTGAAAAGAAAAATCATGTTCCTGAGTACAAAAACTAAGGACAGGATTCCAAAATGTCACATTTCACAAAGTTCTGTGTTCCTATCCCACTACTTTCCTCCCACACCTAGCTTGGATAAGTCAGCCTAATGGGCAACGTATAAATTATGGAAACCCAAACAATTGTATACTGCAATGCAGAGTTCAATTTTCAGCTGAAGATTTGCCATCATATGACTAAGAGGGAGAAAATGAAGACTACCATCCCGGTGAAAGACACACTCTTACATGAAATTTTCTAATATGAAATTAGGTAAACTTTTAATGTGGATATTCCTGAAAAGCATGTGATCTTTGTTTCAAAATGAACAGGCAGCACTTAGTCAAATATTTCTACTGCAGCTTTCCCAGATAGGATGTGTACTCGAAGACATCCCCCAGGCTTTGTGTGGTGTCTTCAGCTCCTGCAGACTTTGCTCCAACTATTGCAGTTCTTTGATTGCCTTAGTCTTCAAAATAATAAAACATGGTGAATAAGAGAGATATTGGTATTCAGATCAATCAGGTGAATGGGACTCCTCAGCAGGGCATGCAATCCTGGGGATGAGCCAATGATCAGCACCCCACCCCCGCTCCATTCCCTTCTCTCGCCCTCACCTCTGTACAGGGTGTGAAACAAGGAAAGTCTTCTCACCAAACAAGAAACACCACTCCCCACACATACTCAGTGACATCATTGCATTTGAACATTAAAATGGACAGACCCAGTCCAGTGACCCCTGACACAGACAAGCTGTGGTCATTCAATTGCACATGGAGAATCATTGTGCTTAGACCATCCCACTTTTGCACCCTAAGGGCATAGGGTTCATTCCTTTTACTCATGCCAGGTGTCAACAAACTCCTTCTTAAAGAACCAGGTAATAAATATTTTAGGTTTTGTGGGTCAAGAGACAAAATCAAATATGCTATTAAAATATAAAGCCATTCTTAGCTCATGGACCCATTCAAAATCAGGAAGAAGGCCAGATTTCGCCTGCAGACTGTCCTTCACCAACCCCTGACTTAGCAGGATGGAGGGCAGGATAGTTGCACAGCATAATCATTCAACAGGAATAAAAGCACAACAGATTTGGGCTTTGGGGGATATATGCTTTCAGTGTCACTGCCCCTTTTGATGTATAGTATTAACAGAAGGGAATTTATTGCACTGGAGTAGGGATATTTAATAGGCTAACAAGTACATAAAGTACATTTGGGTAGAAGGTCTTAAAGGTAAATTTGTGTGGTTATATTTCCTTGGAAATATTCAGCATGATAAAGTATAGACATACAATATTCTAATCTTGTGGATCTGGTAGAACAAGTCTTGGTCAATAAGTTGAAGGCACAGGTATGGAGTAAAAACCCATGAAAACACTATGTTCCTGAGATCCCTACAATGACGTGAGAACAAGAAATATTTGGGCTTTGACCAGTAGCACGGAAGTCACCATGATGACTGGACCTTGGATACACCATTTCTGGCTGTCTTCTGATGACACACTAACAACATATAACAAACCACATGTGGATAAGGTACAAAGTTAATCAGGGATGAGGTACAAATGGTCTTTTGAGCCCCCTTTAAAGAAAGAATTATGGAATCCTTTGGGTAGAGGACAAAAAGTAGAAGAGCAAAGATCTTGGCTGGACAAGGAATGGGCTGAGTCAGTGAGAGGGAGAGCATTTGGGGCACTGGCTTTGCCTGCAGTTTCTGTCTCAAGAGTCATAAATGACCGTCTTCATGATTCCACATTGTCTCACCTGTTCTGCACATCACATTTGCTGGGCAATCTGAGGCAGCATAACCAACAGGAAATCAAGTGGGCATTTTCTCAAGGGGAGGAGCCAAAGCCTTGGCTGGGGAAGCAGACTCAAATATTGGCCCTCATGAGATGAGGCTCAAAGTGGAAGAATGAATGCAAAGGTCTGAAGCCAGAAGGAGCAGTAATGGGGAGGGGTGCAGCATGCACACACGGCCAAGGCAAGAAGTTCAGGACCAAACCATCAACAACATGAAGGCCTGAACACCCAGGGGTGTAAGGCATCAGCTCTACAGTACAGGGATAAGCCTCACAGCTGAAAAGACACAGGACATGCTGGACCCTGATGGTTAATATGAAACATAGCCATGATCAGTATGAAGCATATTCCCCATGGGATTCGTAAAATACTAATTTTGTTTATTGACCCAAGTTATGCTCATAAATATATCTTTATGCAGCATCTACAATGCAAGTGGCAGACACTTGACTGAGATGCTGTCAACAGGAGACATCACTAGTTGATCACAGTTCTTTTTTCCCCTGGGCTCAGATGCAGTCTCAAATTTCTTCTCAACAGAGCCCTTCTGCATGTTCCTGATAGTTCATTGTGGTTGATATAAGAAAGAAAAAAAAAAAAGTGTGTGTGTGTGTGTGTGTGTGTGTGTGTGTGTGTGTGTGTGTCCATCTAATCTATGGATATAACGGGTGGATTTAAACTTCAGCACAGTATTCACTACACTTTTTTCCGGATCACCACTTTGACTGCTTATTACATTCAGTCCAAGAATCTCACCTAAGTTCTTCCCACCAGATTAATTTTTGAACATCTGTCCTGACTGTGCCAAATTTCCTATCTGTTGTTCCGTTCATAGAAGTGACATAGACTCTTCAGATCGTAATTGTCATTCAATGTTAGCTTTATTTGCAGGGATTACTTCCAAACTGGGTGGAACTGCATTCATCTCTGAAGACAGGAATGCTATTTGAAATAAGGTTAGTTTAGTTGATTAAAGACTAATCTAAAATTCTGAATCATGATGGTATTCTTTCTTTGATTATTTTAATGAAATGCCCACATTGTAAGGAATTCTAAATTTTTGAACTGTTTGTCATTGAGGGAACATCATCTAGTGGTGAATCCCTGTGTGAACAATATTGTTTTTCCATTTCTGGTGGAGTAGCTTGTTGCAGACCAATCCTCCCACCACAGGCAACTAGAAAATCTGGTCACAATTCAGAAATCCCATTTGAAAGCATTGGAAAGCTATCAAAGCATCAGAGTAAAGAAGTGCATTGATGTAAGCCTGACATTCTAGACATTTTTCCACTTAAGGCATTTGCCAATTCCAAAGTTGCACGGGCCGAGAGAGTAAGAACCAGAATATAAAGTGGTGTCTAAGAGGCTGAGAAGCTGAACAGAAATTTTGGCAATATCACAGAGCTGGGGAGGCAGAAATTGAAGGTCAGAACCCACCAGCGGGAAGGAGCCCTGGTAAACACACCAGACTTCTGGTTAGGACCCCAGGGGCTTAGAGGGAAAGATACGCTGGAAATAGACCTCATAAAAACTGAAACGCAGATTCAAACCTCTCAATCCCAAACTGGATTAAAGAGATCTGATCCTTATGCTAATGGCCTGCCAGAAAGGGAAGTAAATCCTCCGTGAAGACATCACCCAGAATCTCATGCAGTCTCAATAATTGTCCATGCACAATATTTGACTCTCAATAAAAAATAATTACCAGGCATTCTAGGAGTTAGGACAAGGAGAAAACAGGCCCACAGATGATGCAGATAATGGAATTATCATACCTGGACTTTAAGTCTGATTCATTTGTTGAAGAACAAAATGACAAACTGGAGGACTTCGTTAGATATTTTGATTTTTTTAAAGAATTAAACAGAAATTCTAGAACTTAAAATTACAAAAACTAAGGATTCATTATATGACTTAGGTAGCAGATTAGACACAGCAATAAAACGATACATGAACTGGAAGATAAGTCAATAGAAAATAGCCAGACTACAGAATGGAAAGAAAAAAAGCATGAAAGTACATAAAAGATCATATTAGGCTATGGAATACTTTAAGAATATCTAATATTTGGAAAAATGCTACATGAGAAGCAAAGGAGAAAAAGCATGGGACAGAAGCAATATTTGAAGAGATTACAACTGAGAAACACATCAGAAAGTAGAAGAAAAATGTCAAATCAAATATTTAAGAAGTTTTTGAACCATTAGCAGAGTTTTTAAAAACTTCCCACAAAGAGAACTCCAGGCCCAGATGGATTCCAGACCAGATAGACTAGATTATGTTCAATGATTTTCCTAGCTCTAAAATTCTGTCTATGGATAATGGAAGTATTTTTCTTCAGGTCAACTAAGTAATTTATCAAAAGCTATAATGTTACTATCACCTTAGAGTTTGTTTTTTTAAAAGGGAGTGAAAACAAAAAATATAACAATACAGTATTTTATCCTTCCCAAGTTTGGTAGATTAAAGATGGACTCCAATTCTTTGCTACCCCTCCCATTAAGAAATGGAGCCTGATTTTCCTCCCCTTGAATCTGGATTGGACTTACTGCTTGTCTGAGCAATAGAATGTGGCAAAAATGACATTCAGTGACTTTCAGCAGGTGCAAGAGGCCTTAAGCCTTGACCTGGAACTGCTAGGCCTTGGAACACTAGCTCTGAGGGGGAAGCAGCTGCCATTTAAGAAGGTCCATTGCTCTGGGACTCTCATCTGTGGGAGCCTGAACTGGCCAGTTGGAGAGAACTGCAGAAAGAGAGAGAAAGACACCCAGACTGTCCTAGCTGTTCCAGCCATCCCAGCCCAGGTACCAGATATTTGAGTGAGATATTCATCTTAGACATTCCAGCCCCAGCAGATACAACATGGAAAAGAATCAAGAAACACAGGCCAAAAGCAGAACCAACACCACACACGTGTGGCCCAAGCAGAGCCATCCCAGATGACGCCACCCACTCAAGGGCCCAGTCATCATAAAACAGAAAAGAGTTATTTCTCCTGTGCCTACATGTATTTTTTTTAAATTCCTGCATGAATTATTGACCCACAAAATTAAAATTATGAGGATTCACACACATACACAGAGGGAAAAAACTGTAAGACCAGATGACTCTACAGAAGAGTTATTCTAAAAATTAAAGGAAAAATAACAACAGTCTTAAACGGAATCTTCCAGAGACTAGAAAGAGAGGGAATACTTTATGAGGTCAGCAGAACTTTTATTCTCAAAACTGATAAGACATTACAAGAAAGGAAAATTACAGGTAAACTTCCTGCATAAGCATAAAACAAAAGATCTTAAACTGAGATTAAGGATATATAAAAATATAGTATATTAGAACCAATTTTAAGTTTTTTCTAGGGATTCAAGACTGGTTTAACATTCAGAAATCAATTCATGTAATTCATTTCACTAAAAGAATAAAAGAGAAAAAGTAAATTATCTCAATAGATGCATGAGTAAAAACATTTGGCAAAATTCAACACATATTCATGATTTTTTAAAAATAATCATTTACCAAACCAAGTTTAAAAGGAAACTTCCTGAACCTGATAAAAGGTGTCTAAAAAACACCAAGAGCAAGCATCTTACTTAATGATAAACTATTATACTTTTTACCAGCTATCAGAAACAAGAAAGCAATTCTTGCTGTCTCCATACCTGTTCATCATTGTATTAGAGGCTGTGACCACTGCAAGATTAAATAAATAAATAAATACCAGATGGCATGATTGTATACATATAAAGTCCAAAAATAAAAATCTACACATTATTGGAAATAGTAAATGAATTTTAATGAGACTGTTGGATATAAGTTCAACATAAAAAATAAATTACATTTATATAGATCAGCAACAAAAATTTTAATTAATTAACCAATGATGCCAATTAGAATAGCATCCAAAATAAGCAAAAACCTAAAAATAAATGAATGTGCAAGACTTCTACAAGAAAACATATAAAACAATGAAGAGAATAATAAATAAATACAAATAAATCTAAGGATATACCATGTTCATAGATTTGAAGCCAATGTTATAAATGTTTTGATTTTTCTAAGTTGATCTAGATACTAGAAGGTTTCTTTGTGTGTGTGTGTGGAAATTGACAATTTGAATTTTGAAGTCTATATGGAAGTGCAAAGGTAACATCTTGAGGACTTTCAGCTTGGAAAAGATTTCTTAAACAGGAAAATATAAGCACAACCTATGAAGGAAAAATTGAAACATTGGGCCTATAAAGGAAAAAAATTACAATTGGACACTATTAAGAGAATGGAAAGATAAGCCACAGGTTTGGAGAATGTATTTTAATACATATTACTAACAAATAGCCATAATATATTCATAATACGTAAAGAATACATAAATATGAAAGAGATAGAGAATTCAATAGAATGTGAATGGGTACTTAAAAAACATACAGTCATCAAGAAAATTCAAATTAAAACCATGATAAAATACCACTACACACTCACTAGAATTGCTAAAATTAAAATGATTGACCTAATAAGTATTGGTAGTTTGTGATGAACCCAGAATCTTCATATATTCCTAGTAAGACTGTAAATTAAGGCAATTATTTTGGAAAACTATTTGGCAGTATCTTCTAAAGCTGAACATACTTATACTCTATAACCCACCAAGCCCATTCCCAGGAATAGATATACTCAACAGAAATGCATAACTTAGATCCACCACTAAACATGCTCAAGAATCTTCATAGCAGTTTTATTTATAATAGCTGAAAATTAGAAACAATCCAAATGTCATTTGTAAAATAGATAAATAAATGGAGTATTTTGGACCAGTGAAATGAATGAACTCCCTACATGCAAAATACAAATGACTCTCATGGAAGTATAATATTGAGCAAAAGAACTGTATGATTGCATTTATATAAAGTTCAAAAATAGGCAAAACTAACCTATGGTATTAGAATCAGGAGTGGGGTAACGTTGGCTGAATAGTGTGGTAATAACTGGAAGCATGGTGACCATTGTCCTGGTTTGTCCAGGACTGAGGGATTGATTAACTGGGATCATCCTGGGGAAACCAGGACAGCCAGTCACTGTCTTAGTTTTGCCTGAGCAACTGTTACAAATGCACACAATGGGTTGGCTTAAACAATCAGCATTTATTAGCTCACGGTTTCAGAGGCCTGAAGCCCAACATCAATTTATCAACAAAGCTTGCTTTCACCCCCAAGACTATAGCTTTCTGGTGCTGGCTGCCAGCAATCCTTAGGGTTCCTTGGCTTTTGCATCCCATGTTGATGTCCTCTCCTTTCTTCTCTTCTTCTGATATTCTGCTGATTTCCAGTTTTAGGCTCTTTATCAAGACCCTAGTAATCGGATTAAGACTCATCCTCACTCAGTGGGGCCACACATTGACTAAAAATAACATCTTCAAGACGCCCTATATATAATGGATTCAAACCCACAGGAGTGCAAATTAAGATTAAGAACATGTGTAAATTGGAGTACTTAATTCAATCTACCCAAGACCCCCAAACTGGCAGAGTATAAGAGGTGTCTCTGTGGGCTGGTGATGTTCTCTTTCTACATCTGGGGGATGGTTGCCTGGTGGTCACCTGTGATGAGCTGTCTGACTGCAGACTTATGATTTCCTATCTTTTCTTTTTTTCATATAGGCTTCATTAATCATATTTATTAATAGTTCAAACTTTCAAGTACTTATTGATACATTATTGATACTATTGAGAATAGTGTAGGGGTACCTGGCAAACCAATTATACCCAAATCGTGTATTGATTAATGTGTGCTTTTCCCGCTGATTGGGAAGGCTCCTTGTCATCCACCTAACTTTTACTCCTTCACCGTGTATTTGTTCAGTGCCTCCTCCCAGCTGGGTAGTGTCCCAGGGGCTGGGAATACAAATGAGACTAATGCTCCCATTCTCAGGGAGCTTCCATTCTAGCAGCAGGGATGGGCAATAAACAAATAAGCAAAAACCTGTAATAATATATAATATGCTACTATGTAGTGATACATGCAACAAAGAAAAACAAAGATGGTCAATGTGGAGAATGATAAGAAGTAGTATTTAGGAAAGGATGGTCAGAGAAGGCTTTTTTATGTAGGTGACATTTCAGTAAAGAGCTGTGAGAATTGAGGGAACGAGCCATGCAAATATCTTGGGGAAAGGAGAGAAGGCTGTGTGTGCTGGTTTGAATATGTTGTGTACCCCATAAAAAGCCATGTTCTTTTAATTCAATCTTGTGGGTGCAGACTTAATGTGGGTAGGAACTTTGATTAGATTGTTTCCATGGAGATGTGACCCACCCAATTTTATGTGGGACCTTTTGATTGAATATTACCATAGAGATGTGACCCATCCAATTCCAGGTGGGTCTAATCTTTTCCTGGATTTCCTTAAAGAGAGCTCACACAGACAGCAGAGAGATGAAATGCCCTGGGATATGCTAAGCCAGGACCCAGAGAAACTGAAGGAAACGTCACAGACCCAGACACTTGGAGATGCAGACAGAAATATGTTTAGAGAAGCTAAGCTGATATAAGTCCAGAGTTTGCCCCGGAGAAGCTAAGAGAGGACCCCCAGTTGCTTAGAGAAAAACACCCTGGGAGAAAGAAGCAAGGATGCACAGGAGCTGAGAGAGAGGAGCGAAGACAGAAGCCCAGAGACATTTTGGAGAAAACCATTTTGAAACACAACCCGGGAGCAAAGGACCAGTAGATGCCAGCCACGTGCCTTCCCAGCTGCCAGAGGTGTTCTAGATGCCAACAGCCTTTCTTTAGTAAAGGTATCCTCTTGTTGATGCCTTAGTTTGGACACTTCTGTGGCCTTAGAACTGTAAATTTGTAACCTAATAAATCCCCTTTATAAAAGCCTATCCAATTCTGTATTTTTGCATTTCCAGCAGCTTTAGCAAACCAGAACACTGTAAGGATGGAAGCAGAGATGGGAGTGAAGCATCTGCAAGCCAAGGAATGTGAAGAGTGGCCGGGAGCCACCAGAAGCTGGAAGAGGCGGGGAAGGATTCTCGCCTATGGGTTTCAAAGGGACCATGGCCCTGCTGACATCTTGATTTCAGACTTTTGGCCTTCAGAACTGTGAGACAATAAATGTCCATTGTTTCACGCCATCCAGTTGTGGTACCTTGTTCCACGGCCTTAGGGAACTAAATGAATTTTGGCCATGAATGCAAAGTTCCTGAGGCAGGAGCTCAGCAGTCCTTCTCTTAGGAGCACTTACTACAAATAAAACCATTTGTTTAAAATCTGTCTTTCCCACTGCCCTGTTGGTTCCACTAGAGCAGGGACCATATGTGACTTACTCATCAATTTTTTCGAAACAACCTCCATGTGCATGGGTGCATATACTTGCTCGATAAGAATTTGTAGAATAAACAAATTATACAACTCCATTTTTACGTATACTTTGATTGGTTTGTAGGCTATCTTTTCTGTCCCAGGAATCTAGTTGTTTATTCGAGCATCACTACCACAGTGAGATGACTACTGTGACTTTGGACTTTATCTTGACATTTGGTGGTACAGTCAGAGGAGATAACAATTCAAGCAGTGGGGTAAGTAATGGAAATACAATAGTAAGTAAAAATAGACAGATGGTGTCATTGTCCTCATGAGGATCAAATCCTAGTAGGATTGCAGAGGAAGAAAAGCTTAATTTCAAAGGAGAACTGGGTGATGCAACGTAGGTCTGAGAAGCAAATGGATGAAAGGGGGAAGTGGGTTGAAAACATTGTTGGGATGGACGAGCAGGTTTGTAGGTCAGACACTGGACAATCCTGAATATGAGGCTCGTGGGTTTTATTTGAGGTGAGGTTCTTGGGAGCCGTTGAAGCTTCTAAAAACAGGATGGTATTTCCAGTCCTGAAACCAAGTGGCGAGGGTTATCTGTGAAACAGAGCCCAGAATAAATTCCTGCTGGGACTGTATGACCAGTGCGGTGCTGGCACGACCTGTTCATATGATCCTCCTGCAGGGGCAGCTACGTAAACAGCACAGATTGTTCCTCTGTGTCCTTGCTTTGAACCAGTGCAGGCCTGGGGCCCAAGGTCTAAGTGTGGATTTAAAAAATTAAGCGGCTATCTGACACTGTTCTAAGGAGATAAGCCAGTCCCGCCCCTTGGCAAGGGCTTGCTTCTCTGCTGCCCGAAACGTGGATAGTGTTGCTGGCTGCCCCATATTTTGGTGGGTGAGATGGCCAGAGGTGAAAGAGTCTTGGCCAGCAGAGGAGTCAAGGCAGATTTAGAAACTTCATGAACCTCACAGCACAGGAGAGTGATTATACGTGTATTTTAGTCTTTACACCGTGGTTGTCATTATTTCCAATATTTCACTGAGTAAAGTTGGGCCTCTCTTATTTTATATTCATCGTGTTTTTGTTTAAAACTTGATTCTGAATGAATTTCTCTAACCCAAATCATGTCCTACAGGATCTAAATAATCTCTCAAAATCAACAGAGCTGTTTCATAATGCATATCTACACAATTTTATACATTTCCTTTTCAAAGGTTGAGCTTTCAAAAAGTAAACCTCACCTCTTCGTTTTTCTAACACAAGCATGGATGCCCTACCTCTGAAGGGAACAAATGTGAAATGTCTTCTCTGAAGTCTGAAGAACGAGGGAGAGGAGCGTGGCTGGCTTCTGTATTCGTCAGCATGCCATGAGCCACGTGTGGACACAGTATCTGAGCCTCGTTGTCTTCTCCATCCACGTGTGTTCAGATTCTGTCCTCTGCATTCTCTGAAAAAGCATCCTTGGCACTTTCCTAGAGTCTCTCCCTAAATTCTGGGCACAACAATACCTTCATGGCCTCACACCCAAGCCCATCGCTTGGTTCTCTCCTGTTGGAGACAAGATTGTGACCTTCTAGAGGGCAAGGAGCATGTGTGGGTTGACTGAATGGATCAAAGATGGTTGCAAGAACCACAGGCAGAGGCGGGAATCCAGTTGAAGCAGGTTGGTACGGTCTGAAGCTTCTGGGCTTGGAAGTAACAGACCTCATTCAAATCTAGCCCATCACTCACAAGCTGTTTGACCTCTATGAGTTACTTACCCTCTGTTATGGGTTTGTCCCCTAAAAAGATATGTTGAAGTCCTAATCCCTGGTACCTGAAAAGATGAACTTATTTTGCAGATGGAATTAGTTAAGATAAAGTCAAACTGGAGTATGGGGGGTCCTTAAACCAGTATGACTGGTGTCCTTATGAAAAGGGGAGACACGACCAAGACACACAAGGTGAGAAGGCCAGTTGACAATGGAAGCAGAGACTGAAGTGATGCAGCTACCAGCCAAGGAACAAGGATGGTCAGCAACCACCAGAAGGTGGAAGAGGAAGGATGGTGTCTCCTCTACAGGTTTCATAGGGAACGTGGCCCTATAGTCAACTCGATTTCAGACTTCTAGCCTCCAGAGCTGTGAGAAAGTAAATGTCTCTTGTTTTAAGTCACCCAGTCCATGGTACTTTGTTTTGGCAGCCTAAGAAATGAATATACCCTTTCTTTGCCTCAGTTTCCTACTCTGTAAATGAGAAGCACACTACTTCTCAAGAGTGCTGCAAGAATCGCACATGATGTCATGCACGAAGTGCTTTGCACAGTGCCGTGCACCCAGACAATAAAGGAGAAAGCCTGACTCCGGGAGAAGGGTTTGCTCCCCACCCAGGAGCTGCCAGGACCCCTGCCTGCTCATCTCTCTGGGGATTGTCTGACCCCTGCTTTCATCATTTGATTTAGGCTCAAACTAGTAATTAAGAAAAATTCCTCTCCCATACCTTTAACACTCACATAATTCCTTAGTTTTTTCCACTTTCCCATGAATCATGGCATCTTATCCCAGAGCTCAGTTCTGTTTGTAACTGTCCATTCCTCTGCCTTAAAAACAAACTAACAAAAAACTTACTGTTTGAAGTATAAAAATAATTCACCAATTACAAGCATACAGCTCTACGAATTTTATCTCCATCTCATATTAAGACCACTGCCTCTAGCATTTATTCCTATTCTCGTGGGGCAGCAATAATCAAGTATCTATCTATAGATTTTGCCTACACTTCTGTCGTTGTGATTCTGGCACAGGGAGGAAAGAGGTGTGTAGCAGATAGAAGTGATCAGGAGCCAGGGGACTCAAGTAAACAGGAAGAGATGAGAGGCAAACAGACTAAAGCATTTTCATTTGTGTCCACAGAGCCTCCCAACTTCCATAGCATTAAAAACAATAAAGGATAAAGATTTCGGAAGAGACTGACAATCATGTGGCAAGATGAAGAGAATAAAGTTGTCTACGTGCTCATTCTGACTGAGGGATCAATATAAGAATGGGATAACTATCTGGGATAATCACAATTGTCCTACTCTGAAAGTTTAATGAAACTTACAATGTTTTGAAGATAGTGAATCAGACCTATTACTGTTAGAATTTGGCTCATCCTTAGAATCCAATCAGAAATGCAAAATAATTAGCCTGACGGCATCAGGACTTACCCTCTCTTAGCCTCTATTCAAGGAGAAGCAGATGCATAAAAGAACTGGGAGGAAAAATGAAATTATTGTCCAGATGCAGGAAATTAAGAAGGAACATAGGTATTATCAGACCATCCTTGTGGATAGGGGGAGAGCAGTGATTTCTAACCTCATTGGAAGAAAACACCTCTTGCCCATCAGCTGAATCTTTCCACTAGGACGCCAGGAGATGTCCTCAAAACTTTGGTACCCTATTTCAATAAATCCTCATACCTTATACACAGAGAGTCAAACAGATACAGGGAAACCATCACTTTTCCTGGCCCTAAGAAAAGAATCTCTGAAGTGCCCAACTCCTGCCCCACTCCACCTGTGTGAGAGAGAGAAGTTCAACCATATTATGGTTCTGTTTTTTCAATTTTATTGGGATCTAAGGGGGCTAATTAACTGCACCCCTTCCTAACCACTCAAGTTTAGAACCAGTTAAAAGAGAGACACAAGGCAGTCAGACAAATGAAGTTTAAAATATTTGTTTTATTATTGATAAAGACTCAATTGAAGGGCATGACTTAAATGTGCATTGATCATGGGTTTCTTACAACTGCACCCCGCAGCTAATCAGGAATACTCACCCAGTTGCAGGCAGCACTGGTAAACATCAGGTCTTCCCACCAACAGGTGCAGAGTCTTGACCGTTAAGCTAGAGAGCAAGCAGAGAGCGAGCTGGAACGCGCGCTTACTCTCAGTGGTGAAAAGGAATGTGACTTTATTTGGAAACAGAATAAGAGAAGAAAGAGGAATGAAGAAAGAGGTCCTTCTCCCAAACCCACCACTCAGAGAGCCACAGATCCTCTCCCAGGGATAAATAAGCAAAGAGGTAAACAGAGGCTGGTAGCCTGTCTCTAATGGAGGTCCCTCCACATGGAAGGAAATATCAGGGGTGGGATATAATATTCTCCAATAATAGGTTTTCATTTATCTTCTTTTCATGTATTTGGCTTTGCTCTCTCAAAAGGAAGGAACCACCTCTTTTCCTTCTTTAGTGTCACGGAGCTTGCACATACACAGAACAAAGAGTGTTCTCTGTCACATAAATGTTGATGACCAAGGGATTTCCATATGGTGAAGGGTCTCACAAACGGGCTGATAAATGGCTGGAACATCCCACACAGATATTCTGCAGGTTACCACTGGTAGCTTTTGTGTCTTTTACAAAATGGCAGGAGATCACTTTCTCACGGGATGGGCCAAATCATTCTGATGTGGAAGCATCTCAGGGAGCAACAGAGCCATGGCAGAAAGGATTTCGGTAGAAGGCACAAAGAGGACATAAAGGAGTAGATGTGTTCCCAAGTCCATATGTTGATTTGCAGGTGTTTTAATTTCTAGCCTACATATAACATGAAATGCATTGGGTTAAACAATGGGAATTTATTAGCTCATGATTTGAGTCTGGGAAAAAGTCCAAATCAAAAGACATCATCAAGGCAATGTTTTTTTCCTGATGACTGGTGTTCTGGGACTCGCTACTGGCTATTCTTGGGCCTTAGCTTGCTGCATGGCAAAGCGCATGGTAGCATCTCCTCGTCTCTCCCTTCTTTTCCTGATTCCATTGATGTTCAGCTACTTGATTCCTGTAGCTTTCTTTCTCTGTGTCTGAATTTCATTCCACTCATAAAGGATTCCAGTAATAGGATTAAGACCCAACATGATTGGGTGGGCCACACCTTAACTGAAGTTACCTCACCAAAAGGTCCTACTTAAAATGTGCTCAAACCCACAGGAATGGATTAGATTTAAGAACATGGTTTCCAGGGTATATATAGCTTCAAACCACCAAAGTGGGACATTATCAAGTGCCTGTGAGGGCCAGACACTGCTCTGGGGAGTCATCAGTGAATGGGATCCCATCCCTGCTCTCATGGAGCTTCCATTCTGGCCTGGATGGAAGAAAATGCAAGGTAATAAACAAAGAACATGATATTGTTGCAGGTAGTGGCACATGCTAGAAAGGAAGATGTCATTGTGGGTGCACTAGTCAGGGTTTTCCAGGGAAACAGAATTGACAGAAGACATATATATATATAATTTATAATAGGAATTTTCTCCCATGACAGTGGGGATGGGCAAGTCAGAATTCCATAGGGCAGGCCACAAGCTGGAACTTCGATAAGGGTTTCAATGAATTCCCCAGGAGAAGCTGGCTGGTTGGAGTAGAGATAGAAATTCTCTCTGACAGTTGAAATCACTAGTTCTCCCTTTAAGGACTTCAACTGATTAGATGAGACTTCTCTCATTGCTGGTGGCAATCTCCTTTGTTGATTATAGATCTAATCAGCCACTGATGCAATCAATTGACTAATGATTTAATCTATTAAATACCCTCAGAGTAACAATCAGGCCAGTACTTGCTTGACCAAACAACTAGACACCACAACCTGGCCACGTTGACATGTGAACTTATCCATCACATTGGGTGTGCATTTTTTAGGTACAGCTGTCTAGACCAAATACTCAGCCAGCAGCCAGTGATAAGTCAAATGCCATGAAGTCTTGCCTTCCACCCAATGAGGAAATACCAGCTGCGGATTCCCTGAAACACACTCGGCAGCCTCAGCACAAACATGTCAAGGGACAGGACGTTTTCTGGGTTCTGGAGGAAATTTTCCCTGCTGGACGGCTCTAAAATGTAATAAGAATTTCCCTTGAGCTAAAATCAACAATCTCCACCAACTGAGGCTCATTTGGGATTCTGGAACAACCCAGAATAAGCCTCTTCTTCTTCCATGTGCTAATAATAATAGCTGTTGTTCACTGACCACCTACTGTCTGCAAGGAGATACATTTACAGATAGGAGCACGTTCCCTAACTTCTGCGGGCACGGGCTACCTCCCTTGTAAATGAGGAATAAGAGTCCCTGCCTCACTGAATTTTAAAGAGGATTAAATTAGGTGATGTGCTTGTACCCAGGCACTGAGCTAGATGTTGACAGCTCATCTCATTTGATACCTATCTGGAATGAAAGTTATACTTTCCTCAATTTATAATAAGAAAATTGATTATCATAATGGTTAACTCACTAACCCAAATCCTCAGGGTTCTTGAGTAATGGAAGAAGATCAAGTCTTAGTTCATTTGGATCCCAAAGTCTTTCCCAAGTCACATGCTTACTCTTCAGATACTAAAAGGGGATAATCCTTAACAAAGTCATATTTCCTCCAAAGAAAATGTCCCTTTCTTCAACTCTTCATTACATGGCATTATCCCTGGACTTTTAATCCTCTTTATTTCCATCGGGATAAATGCCTGTTGAACTGAACACATTAGACACGTGTGATCTGACCCTACCTCCTTTAAATGGACACTGGGCTTCTATAAATGAAATTTACATTAACCTTGTTTTGGCTATTGTATCCCATGATATGCAAATATGATGCAAAAATTCACTTCAAGACTTTCATTTTCAAGTAAAATGTGGCCAGAAGAGGCCTCCCATTCTTTACCCCCTCCATTATTTTTTAATCGTAAGAGTTTCTGATTTAAGTGGGTATACACTGTGTGTGTGTATGTAAAGTCTCCTTTCATTCTCAGGAGTCCACTAAAATAGGAGAGAAGTTTCAAAAAGATTCAATAACTAACAGTGAAGCAAACAGCCCAGGCAGGGGGCCGGGAGCTGGGCGCCAAGGGTGGGGTGGGGGGCAGTGCTGTTACAAGAGCAACAAGATTATCAGCTGATGAGAAATTTCAAATACTTCCTGGAAAGAAAACCCAACTGGAGCATTTTGATGAATGGAACTGTATGAAGAAAGTGGAAGCTAGAATTAAAACATACCAGCCACAGACTTAATTGCTGGTGGATGCAAGAAAAGGAATTTGGGCTCCTGCCCCATCTGGGGAGCAGCTGTGGAGACCCAGATCTTTCTCTTGACAAGAGAAGCCCCAGGCAAACTCTGTTCAGCACTGATTTCCTAGCAGGTCCTTTCCTTACCGACTGTTTTTTCCAGCAGTTATTGAGCCCCTGTAAGTGTCAGGCAATGTTCCAGAAGCACAGGATACAAAGATGAATAAGATAAAGCATATACCTTTAGGGAATTGCAGGGTCTAAAGGGAGGGATGGATGTGTAAACAAATAATTACAGTGCAGTGTGAGAAGTACTATAACGAAGTGCTTGAGAATCATGGAGCTTGGAGACAATAGTGGGAATAAGGCTTTGTAGAGGAGCTAACGTTTGAGCTGCATCCTGAAGGAGGGTAGGAGTTCCTAGGCAGATAATGGGAGAAGAGCAGAGTAGAGAGAGATACAGCACATACTAAAAAGGCATCCTCTTTAGAAAAAAAACAAATCATGACACCCATTAGGGAGTCTTCTTTTTTCCTGAAGCTAATGAGACTACAACTGAAATTCTGGCTGTTTTGATCATCTTTGATCATCACCAAAAGATACATTAAAATGAAAGAGGAATTGTTTAAAGGGTTCCAAGCGGATGCATTTTAAAAAATTGTCTCATCTGATTTGACTACCATAAACTGGACTGCAATTTAAAATATTGAAGAAATTTTTAAAATGTAATTATTTAAGTACCTTGAATTTCGATGTATATAAATATCGTAATGCCATGTTGTTAAGATGGTTTAGCTTTTATGAGATTGGAAAACAAGATCCTCCAGGGAAAATCATTGTGTTCAACAGAAAGACCAAGTTCAATGGCTTGAAGAAAAATGTTCCCAGCACATGGAACATGCTCCAAGAACGACTTTGTGGAGTTAAATGAAGCATAGAATTCCTTATCAAGCTCTTATATTCCCTACAATTCATTAGAATAATTACACCATTGTTCTTTTTAAAATTTCCTTCTCTAAGCACAGAAGAACAGTCTTGTAATCTAGCTAAGAACAATTCCTTATGGAAAAGATAAGACAATTTAATAAGACATGATTTTCTATGATGGTCATAAATGTGATCCCTTAGAAATAATAGAAATATGCAAAAGTATGAGCAGGGCCTCTTAAATTCCCTTTGAGTTCAGTGATTTCATCCAAATCCTCTATTAAGGAGAACCTTGAGTGCTAGAAGGGCCTGACTGACCATTCCCTGTAGGTGTTAACTGTGATTTCCGCTAGACAATAAATGCTACAAAAACAGGGACCATGCCAGTCACTCTTTCACAGTTTATCCCCAGAACCTACGACGGTGCCTCCCACTCACATAGTAAGAACCCATTAAATACTTGCTGAAGGAATAAATAATGTTCTCAATGTTATATAAAGGTAGCTATAGAAACATAAGAAACCAGAAAGGTCAGGCTCCACATATGTTATCGAGGACCAGTGGAGTCACAGCTTCCAGAGTAGACGAGGACAACTGAAGAACCCAGAGCTCAACACATTTGTCACCAACACAGTTCATGAAATGGAGAGCTGATGGCTCAAGAGCTCTTGTCAAAATTGGTCATCACACCTGAGTGCCATCTGATTTAATTTTACATCCGATAATAGCTTCTCCGTCCGAATCTGAAATACAGTTCTTTCAAGTGTGCATGGAGAAAGGTTATCTTTACAGAAGACCTAAGCCTTAGTGGAATGGAGAATTTGAGTTAATGGTAGCTATCATATTTAGGTTCATAACCTTATGCTAGGCAAACCCCTAAGTGTTTATTTATTTTCTTCTCACAATATTCTGTGAGGAACAATATTATTATCCAAATTTTACACGTGAGGAAGATGAAGATAAGAAATGTTAAAAAACTTGTCCAAGGTCAATGCTAGCCAGTGATAGGACCTGGATTCAAATGAAGTCTGGTGCTTTTAACTACTACAGAGGTTAGAAAACTTTTTCTATAAAGGGCTAATTAGTAAATATATTAGGATTTGCAGGTTGTACATTCTCTGGACCAACCCTACCAATGGAATGTGAAAACCGCCATAGACAACATGTAAACAATGGAAGTTTATTTTTGGGCTCTGAAATTTGAATTTCATGTAATTTTTGTGTGTCACAAAATATTCTTCTTTTGATTTTTGCCTAACCATTAAAAAATGTAAAAGCCATTTGCAGCCATGGCTGTATGTAAAAGCGGAGCGAGCTGGATTTGGCTGGTGGGAAGTAGTTTGAAAACCCCTGACTACTACACTCTCCTTCCCCCATGTTGGAGGCAGAGGGAGTGCTAAGGGTGACTGAGTGTGAGGAAAGATGGAGGAGACATGAAAAAAATTTCTGTATCACTTGCAATTTGGCCAAGGACTGAGGTGGACCTGATATGCCAGGAAAAGATAATCTTTCTGTTACATCTGATGGTCTTTTAATACCATAGCTGTTAAAATGCAAATTAGAATGTCAGAAATAACTTGTAAGTCTGCAAACTGCCCAGAAACTCTGGTTCAGTCCTGACCTCTTCAAGTCAATCCAAGCTTTTCCATTATGATTCCACTTCCCCACCCCTTGAGAAGAGAGAAAGCAAAAGCTGAAGAAGGAAATCGGCAATCATGTATCTCAGAATAACATAGACCAGATTTCTGCTCTCACCCATTCCTCCCTCTCCACCTGCATTACTCAATATTGGCTGCAGACCACTGAAAACTCAAAATAAAAGAAGCATGAATAACAACAATAGAAGTGCATTTCCTTCTCATGAAAATTTAGGCAGTTGAGAGCTGGATCATTCTATCCTATTGATCTGCTGTCAAGTTGCAGCTTTAAAAGTGCCCAAGTTGGCTGCCCCTCCCCAGCCATCATGCTCACTTTCCAAAGAGAAAAGTGTATATACAACAAGCCTTCCCCTTTAAGGGACACTTCATGGAAATTGCACATGCCACTTCTACATATATTCTATTAGACAGAATGCAGTCCTGGTTGCACCTAGCTGCAAGAGAGTCTGGGAAATATGGTCTTATTCTTGGCATCCAAGTGTCCAGCTAAGGTTTGCAAGTTTTTTACTTAGCAAGAAGGGGAGAAGAGAAGTTGGCAGATAATTGAAAGTTTCTGCTATGCCATTCATTGAAGGAAAGGGACGTATACCACTTTCTGCTCTTGACACCTACCTCTGCAACACTGTATAAAAGATTCCAACTACTACTCCTCTCCTGGACAACATCCAGAATTGCTCATCTCGACTGCTCCTCACTGTTTCCCTTTCCCTATCCATTTATGGTCTCTTTGGCCACCAATCTCAATACTCAGCCTCCATTTCCCATTTGTCCTCTTGCCTTATCTTTCTCTATTACCATCTGGGCTCCTTTCAACTATGTTCATGACAGCACATTCTGGCAACACACTCCTAGACCAGGGTTGAGACCTTTCAGGCTGACCTGGCTCCTAAGACCATCAGCCCAGATGTTCTCTTTGGGTGGGTCTTCCACCCAAGTCTTGCATTGAAGGCACATCACAGATTAAGTCTGCCACTTTCAAGGAAACACTTAAATATCTGAAGCACAGACATGGATCCATTTTGATCCATTATGTTAAAAAATGATACACTAATAATGATGAAGGGGAAAACCACAAATACTTAGAAAGATGCCTATTTAGCCATACTTCATTAAAAATCAATTTTAAATCAGATTTTGAAAGCTGTAACCTAGTTTCATTATCAGGCATTATTAAATCAGTGGTAATAAATTTGTCATTTGCTTTACTGATGTGCAAATCCAAATTTAAAAAAATGCATTAGTTGAAAGGCATTCAGCAGCACAGCTACTGATAAGATTAGGTCAGCAATGGAATTCCTAATATAGACTTGGATTTTCAGTAGGGGAGAGAGCAAAAGGAGACACTGTTCTTTGTTCTGTTTATTTGTTTCCCACTTTAGGAACACAAATTAATGTCACTGGAAGAGATTTTTTTTTTTAAATTTATTATAGACCTGTTTCTTAAGTAGGGAGAGGGGCAGTACCCTATAAATATTTTTTTGTCCCTGAAAGCTGCCCTTTTACAAGCTAAAGTCCCCTAGTACAGAGTTAGAATGTCATAAATGGGAAATGCGCTTGTTGGATGTCCTAGATGGTACATGGTAGAAAACAGACTGTTCTGGGGGCACCAGTTCACATAATGTGCAGCTACCAGGTATTCCGAGGCTAACATGGCACCTTGAACTTTAATCTCTTTCTTACTGGTCAGAGATCTTTGTTTATAATATAAACATGAAGTTTGAGTTTAAGGAATTGGAAACAAATTTATGCATTTGGAGGAATTCATTTTACAAATGGACTGAATTTAGTGGGTCAGCCTTTTGAGGTTTAAGAATATTGTGGTTCAGGGTTAAATTTAATACCACCAAATACTTATTGAACTCTGCTTCACAATCGTTGGGGGACATAAAGATAAATAAGATTTGGCGTCTGCCTAGAATTTGAGTATGATGGGAGAGGAATTAAATACTTATAATCTTAGGGATGGATTATATCACTAAAGTCACCTCTCTGATCCATCTACTCATTCAGCAATGTGGCCAACTTGTTATAATGATCAAAAAATTTTGTGTGCTGCCTCAGCATCCATCTTACTTTGGCTGAGCCACTTGCCTCAACACAGAATTTTGGTCTAGTCAATAAGTAGCTTTCCAGCCCTGGGGCATAAATTCTTCCAGATCCCAAATCCTCATCTGCAGCCAGCCACCACACACACTACACATACACCTCACCCAAAACCCACAGCTGGTCCCAAATGATAACCTAACCACCCCCACCACCCTTGGACCCGCATCCCCTTCCCTTTATATGCTCATTTGCTTTAAATTAACCAATGCCTGGCTTCTGCCAGAAATCTACTCACCTCCACCCCGGACCATAATAAATTTACCAGCCCTTGGGTCCCTCTCAGTCTGCTGTGTGCGCCACACCCACTGGTTGCGCCAATCGCACTTCCTGTCAATCCCTTGTGCCCCGCCCCCTCCGGGACCTATGAGTAACACACTCTCTTTTCTCATGCATGATGATTTCCCACTGTGTTGTGCATGACCTCCCAAATTTAAAATCCAACTTTACTAATTCAAAACACAAGTGGATCTCCAGCATGCAATGAAGAAACTTCAAAGACCATTACAATTATGGAGCACTCTGTTCATCAGAAAGCCCATGTTTCCAGTAAGATCTAAATTCATATAGCATCCACCACTGGTTTAATTTCTATTCTATGGGAGCAATACAGACATAATCTAATCATGTTCAACATATCAACTCTTTGGATGTTTGAAGAGGGCCTATCATGCCCCCATTCCATTTTTTCTTGTGCAGATTAAGGCATCGCATTTCCTTCAACTTGTCTTATGTGACCACCTTTAGATCCCAGTTCTCCAAGTCCATTCCATTTGTCAGTGTCCAATGTAAAGTGTCCCATCCAGAACTGAGGAGGTGCCTCAGGCAGTGTGACCGGTGCCAAGAAGAATGAGGCTATTCTTATGGGTATTAGGCTATAGATGACTGCCTTGCCCTCTTCATGTGCTGAGGACACCACCCGTAATCTGTCCTTCCACTCCTTACTGCCAGCCTCAGAATCTTGCTCAACACTGTGTACCAGGCAGCTGCTATCCACTGATGATTCTAGATATTCAAGTTATGTGCCATTCTTGGCTTAGATACTCAGATACTCAATCAAAATTCTAGAGGAAAACAGAGGGCAGGATTGGATGGGATTCATCATACATTAGAGTTAAGACAGTCAACAGGAGATTTGAGACTAGCAAAAAAGGAGAAGGCTTTGCAGCCATAGGCCTCTAGGGACAGGATGAGGAAGTTGTGTGATGGGAGATTGGTGAAAGCTGGGCTGGTGAAGCAAGAGTAATCTCAGAGGAGCTGTGAACTCAGAGAGGCACAGCCACTGCCAGAAACAGGGAGGGAAAGGGGAAGAAATACCCAACCCAACCTCTCTCTCTCCCACCTTTCCCCCTCCAGCCAGGCCTCAAATTGCCCAAATCCAACTGGACACCAGAGAGTAAAGGAGAATGGATGATGCAGTCCACAGGGGTCCAAAGCTTAGGGCACGGAGTTAGCTGGGCAGAAATTGGACCAGAGGTGAGGATGAGAGTGGCCAGTAGAAAATAACCAGAACCAAACATCTGTTTTGATGACATAGACAGATGCACCAATAACAATAGGGCAAGGCAGAAGATTGATAGACAAAGGAAAGGAATGGAGAGAAGGGGCGATTACTTCCGTTTTGAGACATCATGAAGGCAAGGGAGATTTGGATTGCACCAGGCATTGATTTTGACTGCTGGGAGATGGGTGTCATGGATTACATTCCAGGTAAAGGAAACAATGTAGTTACAGGCATGCCTCAAAGTTGAGGCAGATTGTGGAAGACCTCAAAAGCCATTTTGGTACAGAGAAGCTGTAAGTGATCTTTTGCTGTTAATTTCTGATATAGGCAGGAGGACAGATCAATATGGGGAAAGGCTGAAGCAGAGAGCCCAGTTACTTAAGAGGCCTTTTTTTAAAGTAAACTTTGTTTAATCCAAAGCATTATACCAAAAGAGTGCACACGTCCTAAATGTACATGGACCTTTAAAAAGTGAGCCTACTTGTGTAATCACCACCTCATAAGGAAGCAGAACGCCAGCATCACCCCCAAAGCTCCCCCTGGGTAACCTGTACCAGACTCCAATTGCCATTGATTCACTTTGCTTGTTCATTAATTTTACATAAACAAAATCATAAAGTGTGGTTTTTGTTGTGTCGGTCTTCCTTTGCTCAACATTGTGCTTGTGAGATTCATCCATGTTTGGCATGCTGGAGTTCTTCCAATTTCACCGCTAGCTAATATTCTGCTATGTGAATAGACCGCAATTAATTTATCTGTTCTATTATTGATGGGTGTTTGGGCTGTTTTGTGTTTCCAGCCTGAGCTATTACAGAAATGCTGCTGTGAATAACCTTGCGGGCAATAGTTCAGGTGTGACATGATAGAGGTCTTGAACTTGGATGGTGGCAGCCTGATGGTGGAGGGTGTGGAGAAGGAGATGAGACAATGCAGAGGGAAATCAACCCTCAGACTGTATGCAGGTGATGCAAGAAAGAGAGGGAGGAGGCAACGATGGCTGAATCCCGGAGAAATGGAGAATGACGGGACAGTGATGCTATTTTCCAGAGGTGTGGGAAGCAGGAGGGAAGGATGTTTATAAGGGAAGATGCTGCATTAGCTTTTGGACTTGCTCAGCTGGAAGTGTCCTACAGAGCATTGGAAATGCAGATCTGAAAGGGAGGAGAGAAGCCAGAACTAGAGACAAGGATTCTATGTTACCTGAAACCACTGAAATAAGTCTAATCTCAAGTGGAGAAAAGAATCAGGGGAACCAAGTGGGCCAAGGAGAAGGACATTCTGTTGTGGGAATCTACTTTTAAATCACTCATTAACAGAAACAGACGTGAGGTGTGGTTAAGTGGGACTTATCAAGGAATTACCCACTCTTCTGGACCAAAGTTGGCCAATTTAATATAAATACCCTGGATTCATGCTGGAGTCCCATAATGTAAGAAAAATAACTGTACCTCCTATATGCCTCCCCCTTTATACATTATATATAATCACCCAACATCTGTAAACCAAAAATTGTTGCTTGTGTTTTCAGATGGGGAAAGAGTCTCTGGGTCTTTGTTGTGCTGAAGGAATGCAGGACTTAAAAGCTGGAGTCAAGAGCTAGATCTTTCTCCCACAGCAAGGTAAGAAGCTGCCAACCCAGGGAAGGGGTGATCCAGAGAGTTGGAGAAGGAGGTAGAAATAGTGGGAGGGGGAAGCCAGTGGGAGTTTCAAGAGAGATGGAGAGGAAGAGGGAAAGTGGAGGAGGAAGAGGAAGAGACAGCAGGAAGAAAGAGAAAGGAGGAACAGGTAGCCTAAGCTACCTTGGGGAAGAGATAGGGATTAGGAGCAGTTTCAGGAAACTTTGCTGTGTTTCGTGATCTTTTTCCTCATCTTGGCCGTCTCAGAACTTCTGCAAACACTTACATTACTTTTCGAGGCTCTTTTGAGTCAGATTTACGTCTTTTGGATGTTATACTGTACAGAGTTTGGCCTGAAGGCAACTCAGGATGACTCGGTTTATATTTATTTGATTTCGTTTTATGCTTTTCTGCAGATGTGGAAGTGTCTGCAGGATGCCTCTGGCAAGGTGTTCGTCAGTCAGTTCAAGCGTGTGACACAAATAGCTCCTCCAATTGCTAACAGGGCAGTGTTAGCAGCCTTCAGCTGGTCTAGGGCACGATCACTGTAGCATATATTGGAAACATGAGTGGGCACAGAACTGTGGCATTGAGAGGACAAGGGTTTAAAAAACATTACCTCTGGCCTTTTTTTAGCTCTTCTCAAATCTCCTCAGACTAAGAATCATGGTCCTTTTACTGTTTACAGAACCCCACCTACTGTGGTAGCCATCCACTCCTCCAACGCCACGCCTTCTTGGGTTCCCATTGGTACATTGCTAGGTGTTTTCAAAGAGCCCTGAAGCTTCTCAGAGGAGGTGATAGCTGAATTGGTTTATGTAAATCAACAAATATTTATCGAACCCTTCCCTGCTTACCAGGTACTAATAAAGAGACAGCAGAGGAGTTAGTTGAGAATTGTTCCTCCTCTGGTTTTTATCATTATTTTCAAACTGAGAGTTATAGCCCTTTGTTACCCAAACCACACACACACTGCTTTTGGTTTGTTTAGGTTTTGAAGAACCATTGGAGTCTACCCTTTGAAAAAGACCATGGGGAGAGGAAAAAGAAAGTTGACAAAACTGAGTCCATAATCGCAGAGGTGGAATGGTATGAAGCATAAGAGGCACCATCAGTTGGAGAACTGTGGATCAAAAATGTATGGCGAATATGAATAATAAGAAGCGACAAGACATGAATTTCATAGGTTGCAGGTTTGTGGAATTCCTTAGTCAATATTAAATGAAAGTCAAGGGCTACATGATGAAATGCATCAAAATGTGCCCTGCTTACACTGCTTTGTTCTTATTATGAAAAGGAGATAACTTTAAAAAGCAATGAAAAGACCACATCTTAGCAATTACTCTGGCTCTTTGCTATTGATAGGAGTCTCACATCACCAAAAGCCAATTAGAAAGCAGCAATTATGTTGGAAATCTAAAGGTCTTTATCATCATCATCAGAATTACTTCTTCCACATGTTGCTAATTCAGAACAGGCACAATGTGGGCTTCTTTATGACTGGGGGGAAATTAACGTCATCTCAGGCTTTGTCCAGGTCAAGAGAGATTTCCATTTCCTAACACATTCTAGAGAATTTACTGCTGAGGTCTAAATGCAATGTTGTGACTTAAAATGGATCAAATCAAGGACATTTAGGACATTAGGTAATCAGAGCTGGATCAGTGTTCGTTGGATTGTAGGTTCACTTGCTCTTGTCTGCCTCAGAATGCCAGGGAGCTCCTAGGAGCAGGCAGTCCAGCTCTGGGGGTCAACTCATTTAGCCAGGCTAAGACAAACAGATCATTTGTCTCATCTCTTTGTCCAGTGGAGACATTATTTAAGGTGAAAGCAGCCAATGTCTTTTCATGATAACTTGAAGTAGTTTGGGCTGGAAAAGATATGGCAGTGGCCCATGTAGAAGCATTAAAAAACAACCGCCATTTTGAGACCTTGTGGATTGTGCTTGGTCAAAATGGCTATAAACTATAAAATCCTGAAATCTGGCATTATCTTTGAATTTAGCATGCAGTTTATTGCTTGGCATGCCATCAACCATGGTTCCCAATGCCTCGGTCAGTCATTCAGTTGAGACATTAAAATAACTACAAACTTTTTAGTCTTTGTTCCTCTTCCAGTGAAGTGGCTCTTTTGCTAGCATTCAGGCCTCTGGGGACAAGTCAATTAAGAAATAAGACCATAATTTGTTCTCAGTGCTAGAAATACCCAAGGACTTTTGTGTGTGGGTTGGGGATAGAGAGGAGGGGGGAGTCATTGATTAAATAAATGCACCTTTGGATGAGATTCCATTATAAATGGTCCCTACAGTTTAATGGAATATCATGCCATAAAAGAATTTTGATTAGCTAATGAATGCCATTAAGTCCCTGCACAGGTCATCCCCTGTATGTTTATCCCCCCTTCCCCACCATCCTGCTACATCTCTATTCCTATCCACTTTCTCCTTACACCCTGCCACTCCATTCTCCCATCTGCCCACAGCCTGCAGGTGTGGAAGACCTAAGGCTCAGTTGGGAGGCAATGTGATCTATGCCTGGCAGTACTGAAAACCAATTATCTCATTTAGAGACCAGAACAGGAAAGTTAGGAGGGATATAAAGGGAGTAGTCTCTCAGTGTAGCCCAGAACAGGAAAAGAGAGTGTGTCTAAGATAAAGTCCTTAGAGAAACAATGAGACAGGGGAGAAAGGGCAAAACGTGGGTGTCAGAAAGTCCAGGGTATAAATTTCAAATCGGCCACTTATAAATTGTGTGGCCTTTGGAAAGTCATTTCATATCTATGACCATCAATTTCCCTGCCAGTAAACTGGGTATAATAAAGGGTTCTTATAAAGATTATATATATATTGTGTTGGCACATGGAAGGTGATTGAAAATTATTGTGATTATCTGATCACCATAATCATCATCAAGGCTGAGGACCAAGCTGAAGAAACCAAGCTCAATTGGCAAGTCCACAGGATAGGATCAGGTTCAAAGAATAGGAGACAAAGTTAAGAGTCTGAAACTTGGAATTCAGTGAGAATGAAGAATCCCTGGGCCATATGCAGTCAAAGTTGGGATGCCTATAGTCAGTTTACACTGGCCTCAAGTTATGTGGTACAGGAGTGGGTTATGCTTGTTTAAAGGTACTGGGTGGGAGGGTTTGGAGGTCATGTCACTTCCCCAAACCCAGGATACAGCTTGTTTGACGGGTACTCCTGGGCCATCATCAACTCATGCACATGCCGTCTTTCTCTCCCCTCCGCTGGGACTGTGCTTCTGTGGATGTGGGGTGAAGAAGGGACAGTGGAAACAAATCCTATCAGCAGCAGCCCCAAATGCCATTCTTTGGAAGAAGTGTTAGTGTTACTTCTTCCATTCAGGCAATGTGATAGAAGAGAGAATCGGGGAGAAGATTGGAAGAAGAAGCTCTGATGGGGGAGAAGAAGGGATCAAAGGAAAAAAAAAAAGAAGTTGCTAGCTACTTACATTCAGTATTTATGAGTCAATTTTGGGATCAAAAAAGTAATGTTCCTCTTACAAAAATGAAGACTGGACCTTAGGCAGCCACTGGCTTTAGGCATGAAACTAAGCCCTTCTCTTTCTCATTTCCACACCTGTAAAATGAGAAAACATTGATCTAGACTCAATTTTTAAAAATCAAATTGACTTCTAATTATGAGAAAGGCACTGAGTTTTTAAAGAAATATATGATGGTTGAAGATTAATACAAATGTTCAAACATTTACTTTTCTACCACATGCCTAGCACCATGTTAAATATTTTCACATTCTTATCTCATTTCGCAAAAACCCCAGAAGGGCAGTATGTATTTATTGACTCCAATTTATAGAGGGCAAACCTAAGCTAAAAAAGTTAAGTAACTTGCCCAAGTTCACACAGCTAGAAAATGGCAGTGCTAAAAGTCAAACCCTGGAGCATTCACACATGTACTTAGTAAATATTGATTGAGCACCTATTATATCCCAGACACTGCACCTGGGAGCCAGGGTGGTAAAAACAGATGCAGAATTTAACCTCCATTTATCAAGGGAAATGATTAGGATTTAGTTACACAAACCAACATGCATTAGAATAACAGCTAACACAAGGGCTAGAAAGGAATGACCCAGCCTGCGAGGTTGGGAAAGGCTTCACTGATATGCCTTGAGCTGAGATTTGGAAATGAGGTTGGAAGCTGTTCCAGTTTGCTAATGCTGCCTTTTTGCAAAATACCAGAAATGGATTGGCTTTCATAAAGGGGGTTTATTTGGTTACAAAGTTACAGTCTTAAGGCCATAAAGTGTCCAAGGTAAGGCCATCAACAATTGGGTACCTTCACTGAAGGATGGCCATTGGCATCCGGAAAACCTCTGTTAGCTGGGAAGGCACGTGGCTGGCATCTGCTTGCTTCCAGATTGCATTTCAAAACGGTGTTCTCCAAAATGCTGCTCTTGGGGAGTTTTATCCTCTCTTAGCTGCAGCTCCTATTCAAAATGTCATCTTAGTTGCTCTCCAAAATGTCACTCACAGGTGCTCGGAGTCTGAGCTTGTGTGGCTCTTTTTAAACTAATAGAGTGATCCAATAAAGACCCACCCTGAATGGGCGGTGCAACACCTCCATAGAAACAATCCAATGAAAGGTCTCGCCCACAGTTGATTGAGTCACATCTCCATGGAAATACTGAACCAATAGGTTCCAACCTAATCAACATTAATATGTCTGCCCCCACAAAACATATTACATCAAAGAACATGGCTTTTTCTGGGGATCATAATATATGCAAACAAGTACAGGAGGGAAGATCATTACAGATGGAAGGAACAGCATAAACAGCATGTGCAAAAATCCTGTGGCAGGAAGGATTGTGGGATCTATGAGGGAGCAAGGGGAGGAGTGGTATAAAATACAGCTGGAGAGAGAGTCAGGGCCAGGCCATGCAGAGCCTTGTGGGCCACCACCAGGAGTTTTGTCTTTCTACAAAGAGCAGTGGAACCCCTTTGAAGGTACTGAGCAGGAAAACCTGGAGCTACTGAATTAAGTGAGAATTCTCTTCCTTACTTTGCCAGTGAGAAAGGGGTCAAGTAAACATCCACCTTATGGCGAGGGAAGGAAAAAGGAGAAAAAGGGTGGGACAGTGTTTTATGCTTTTAACTTCTTGAGTATATGAACCACGATCATTAACAATGTAGTAAATAGTATACAACAAATGTTCTGTGAAAATCCACTAAGGGTGCAACTTGACTTCTAAAATGCATTGTCAAAGGAAATCTTGTACCATTTCTCAGTCATTCTTATAACAGAGTTACGGGAGAAACGTGAGTTTTATTTCCTTTGTCTATAACCAATGTGGTGGTTAGCAAGACTAAACACACATATAAATTAAACACACAAATACCTAACTAACTACTGAAGTCCTGTGTTTTAAGTTTTTGCCGGTGTTTTGCATTTGTGGAGGAAATTTTTTTTCTCTCTAATAAAGGATTCTGGGTCCTTTTAGTTATGCAAGTGTCCTTCTAGAAGGAAAATAAGTAAATAAAATTAGGGAAAGCAGAGTTATATATCATTTCTTTTATTGATGTGAGCATATGTTTGTGAGTTCTGAGAGAGAACTATGGCATAAGAGAAAGTCTTGAGCTTCTAAAGTTTTCAATCATTTCTAGGAATATTGTGCTTACTTGTGGTGACTGAACAGACTATTCTGGTCTTATAAATACGAATACGTTTTTGAACTTTGACACATTTCTTTACAGATTTTTAAAAAAAGAATCTCATGTTCAGTTCTCTGCACTTCCGAAAGGACAGGCTCTTCTAACAGATCTTGAGAGAGGCAGGAAAGGAAGGGAAACCAGGAACACTGTAGAAAATGTTTGTTTCATTCTTTGAAACTTATACAGCAGAGAGGACTCAGATGAGGCCATTCCTGTGATCCCAACATGTTCTCTGCACAGATTCAATATTCAGATACCACATCCTACAAAAGCAGCCAACCAGCTCCCTTTGCCTCCAGCTGGAAAACCCCACTCTTTAGCAAGCCTTGCTTGACTCTGCAGAGTCTGACCCCTAGCAACTTCTCCACACTTGTCTCTGATCTCTCTCGTGCCTTATGTGGTAGTTTTAAAATACGTTCACAAGTTCTTCCACATTCCTCCCTCCAAAAGGTAGAGCCTAATTTTCTCTGCCTTGATGTGAGCTGTACTTCTTGACTTGCTTCTAACAAATAGAATATGGTGGAAGTGACAGGATGTGGTTCCTGAAAGTAACTGTTCATAAAAGCTATCGCAGCTTCCTCCTTGCTTTCTCTCTTGGAATGCGCACTCTGTAGAAAAAGCAGCTGCCGTGTGCTGAGGACATTCCGGTGGCCCTAGGAGAGGTCGATGCGGCAAGTAACTAAGGTCTCTCGCGAACAGACGGTGAGTGAGCCATTTTGGAAGTAGATTCTTCAATCCCCATCAAGCCTTCAGAGACAGCCCCAGCCAACACGTCAAGAAGCTCTGATCCAGAACCACTCAGCTAACTGGTTCCCAAATTCCTGACCTATAAAAACTGAGATAATAAAAGTTGGTTGTTTTAAGCTTCTAAATTTATGTGGGATGGGGGGTAATTTCTTATGCAGCAATAGAATAACTATTACACTATATAATAATAGTAACAAAAAATTACTAACATTTGTTAGAGCTTACTAGAATGTAAATCCTTGCAGAAAGAAATCATGTCTGTTTGTCTCACCATTGGAGCCTTAGTGTCTGGCACAAAATTGGTGCTTCATACATATTGGTTGATTGCATGAATAATGAAAACTTAGTCATGTGACTGGTATTGTGTTATTCACTTGCCATATATTTTCTCCGTTCATTTTCACAGCTATTCTACAAAGAGAATTTATTATCCTTATTTTACAGGTAAGTCATTAGAAGCTTAGAGAATTGTATACCTAGGTTCCTGAATCTCTGAGATTCCAGGTTGTGTGGCTCCTGTCTGCAGGAGTCTATACCAGTCCTGTGGGCTTAGGTTCTAGCCATGCTGACATGGTTTTGCACTTGCTGTACTCTCAGCTATAGAAACTTTCTTTCCTTACCTCTCCTTAGCACTCCGACCACTGGGCCAATATGTGCCACAGGCCTTGTAAAGGGCAATGGCCATATGCTTCTGCGAGAAAGCACAAGAACGAGCTCCACTATTTAGGGTGAAAAGACCCAGTTCTGCTTCTAGGTGGGGGAGGTTGGGCAGGAGCTGCACAGGGTAGACAGGAATAAGACACCACTTCTCTCAACAGCCCCCCTCCCCTCGCCACTCTTGGTGGTCCTTCATAAACCTGATCTCCTGCATTGGCAGCAAAGCTTTAGGTTGGTTCAGAACTGTAGATCTCACGATGTATCCCGATCTGGTTTGTGGTCAAGATCCACAAGCCTCTATCTGGATTCTCCAAACACAGCACTCTCGTGATTAAGCTCTTGGGCTCCAACCACCTGAATAGTTTTTCTGACTCCTTACTCAGCCCTGATGGAAAAATGTTGAGTTGCTGAAAACAAGGTTAAAAGAGATTGACCCTCCAAATCTAATCAAGTTGTAATGAACACTAACCTCACACATGCATGTCTAAACACATAAGTTCCTTTATAGTATCTACTTTATCCTTTGAAAACAGAACTCTGGAGCACTGATGCAATTACTAAGAACTTTTGCTTTGTGCTATTTTGGGCTTTTTGCTTCATGTCATGCAATGCTGTGGCTCTTGGATGAGATAAAATTAAAGTTAGAAATAGTCTCACAAACTTTGTCCACATAACTCTGTCTAGTCCTACCCTTACAAAGATTAATGTTTTTGTGAAGATTATGTATCGAATAGAGTTCTAGAAGCTTATGTCCTATGACAGAATCTCAAGGTAATGTATTGTGATAAAGTCCCCCAATAAGCAGCATATTTTTTTATGGTGGGAAGAGAGGGAAATAGAGAACATACATTATTTTTTAAGTCAAAACAAATTTTAGAAAAATATTTAATGGCAGAAAGAAGCTCATTATATACCATCCAATGAGAAAGGCAAGTTACAAAATAGTATATACAGTATTATGCTCTCATTTTAAATATATAAAGAGAAAATTTATGTTTACATACAGAAAAGACTAGGATAGACATGAAATACTAGTAATACTTGGTCCCCCACCCCAACTCCCCAACCAACACACACCTTCCCTCCTTCAAATGTCTCTTTAGTTTCTGTTATGATGTGCTAGGCACTGTCCTAGCTTTTAGGGTCCAGAGATAAGATTCAGTTCTGCCCTCAAGGGAGTCTATTAAGAAAGTCAGTGAAGTAAAGGGATAGTTGGAAAAGAACAGATTATAAAAGGCAGTGTAGCTTAGTAGTTCTGAGAATTCCCTTTTGGGAGTGTCGGAAATAAAGTGGTACCTATAAGGGAATAAACGCTCTCTCGGTTCTGGAGGAGAAAAGAATTTATTTACGATCTTGCAAGATGGGGCGTCCAGCCAAACACGCGGAAGGCTGGCGCCCCAGAGGAAGAGAATGGCGATGTTTAAATCTCCTACTCCTAATTCGCAAGTCCCTCCCCTGTTTCCCCATTGACTGGGTACTACAGAGGTTACAGCCTATCCGAGAACACTAACTAATTCATCTTTTGAGATTTTAATTTGTACAGCCAATCCCAGAGAGCCAACTAGCTCATTATTGAGATTTTGAACTGATTAGCCAATGCCCCCCCAAATTTTTATTTTTTTGCTGTGAGTTCCCACCTCTGATACTACCTCATGTCTCTTTACATCAGGCAGATTCTCTCTTCTCTTTGTCTGGGGCTTGTTTAAACTGGTTTTGCCTCCATTTCCCTTATTCCATGCTGTCTCTATGTGAAAACGAAACTTATTCCTTTCTTACAGGAGCAACAGATAGACCTGAATGCAAACCCTGGCTTTGCACTTACTAGCAATATGTCCTTAATTTTCTCCCTTCTCTAAGCCTCAATGTCCTCATGTATCAACGGGAATAAAAATATCTACCTCACAGGGCAGTTATAAGGAATTAATGTGAATGAGATGGCAGTGAAATGCCTGGCATAGGATCTAGCCTCAGTGGGCACTCGAGAAACAACAGTCACTGGCTGTTGTCACAGAGGGTACAGTGGGAGCCCACAGGAGGCTAATGGGATCTTGAAGTTCAAAATCCCTGACCTGAAAGCCGCAGGACTAACCCAGACTTGGGTAATCATATACTAACACAGGGTTTATATTCTCTGCATATCCAATATTGACCAAAACCTTGTCATTGCTATCCTATAAATATTTCTAGCGTCTACAACATCACCCAGCTCCTGCCTGATGAGATCATGTGTTTTTTTTTCCCCAAAGCTTTTAGCTCCCCCATGTGTGTTGCCTCTTTTGAAGGACTCAAGGCAGATCCTACCACACCATGAATCCTAAACCAACCCAAAGGCCTCCCCAGAGACCTCCAGAGGACCCGAGTGCCCACATGTCTTCTTTTTTCATTTCTCCTTTTTCTATCCATTTCACTGGAAAATTTATTTCCTACCATGATGAAATGAGTTCCTAAATCTTACTTCCTCAAGAGGTAGCATGGGGCGAGAGAAAACACACTGGCTTTGGAGTCAGCCAGCCCATGGCTCGCAGCCTGGGTACTTTGAGGAAATAACCTGTGTCAGCTGCTGCTTTTCTGAATGGGGGTGCAAAGAACCATCTCCCGGGTTTATTGTAGAATTGAAATGAAGGCCACTTATGTAAGGTCAGTAATCCAGGAAACTTGGCACATGCTCAATAAATGTTAGGTATTTTTAGTTTCTCAGTAAAAATGATGTGTTGACTTTATTTGCACTCAGACTTTTATGACTCTGCCACTTGATGCCAGCGTTCCCTCAATTATTTCTTAGCATGAGACCATGTATTACTTCAACGGTAAAAACAATCAGATACGGAGTATTTAAGCCTTTCAGATGTTTTTAATTTTGAAGCCGAGCTGAACTAATTAAGTACATTTTGAGAGATGAATGCACATCTATCAGTCATTTTTAGCATAATCAGACAATACTGACAAGAGGAGAAATGAAAACATTGGTCAAATGGATTGAGCGCCTTTAATTGCTATTACCCGGCAATCTAAGTGGGGAAAAAAAAAATCAGTTCAGCCAAATAGTGCTAGTCTCATTAAAATCATATTAAAATTATGCAATGATGGCTTAAGATGCCCCAAGGTAAAGCAAAATTGATAAAATGTTTTGTTCATTCATTAAGGTAGATGATCACTCATTTGCCAACTATCAGATATATTTGTAGCACTAATCTAGGAGGAAAGGAGATAAAGAACAAAATGTAGGCAATATCCTTTGTTTCTAGAAGAGACAATTTGATAGACGAAATAATCATATGTATTTGATCTCTTCTCTCCTCACGGGGCTCCATATTCCATCAGCTGTAAATGACCCTCATGGGCTTTCTCTATTCCCTCACCTCCTTCACCACTCCATTGAATTCATTTCCTCAAAGTGCACTGATAACCTCCTACTTGCCAAAACAATGCACTTTTTTTCCACTTCTTACTTGACTTAATTTCTTAGTGGGTTCTAACATATTGGTTTTCCCACATTTCTCTTGTTTATTTTGGTTTCTCTGCAGCTTTGTTTGTTTGGAGTTCTTTTAAAATAATTTTCTCAGCTCCTTATCTAACACCCACCTTTCAATGCTACCCAGAAGTCTTTAAATCCTCCTCCCCTCTCTCATCCCCTTTTCCTCTCTTCTTTTACACCACACACTCTCCTGCTTCCATGACTCACAAATTTTTATCTCTAAGTCCACTGGCTCTCCCAGGCTTCAGATCAGCACTTCCAACTCCACCAAGATGCTGTAAGGCACCTCAAAGTCATGTGTTCAAACAGAAATTAGTCTCCTCCCGAAATGCATGTCTACCTGTATTTCCTTCCACCATGCCCTGCACACATCACCTTGACTTTTTCCTTCACCCTTCACAGCCAGTTAGTCACCAAGTTCTACTATCCTACTTTTTATGATCTCAGAAGTGTCCCCCTCCATCCTGCTACAGTGGAAGGTCTTACACTTGGTTCCTTGGACTACCAAGGTAGGCTCCTAAAAGAACTGTGGTCTGTGTCTCTTCCCTTCAATTTACTATCCTTATTATTGGTAAAGTTATTATATGAAATGCGATTCTTCTCATGTTATTCTCCTGTTTAGAATCCTTCAGCATTTTCCACTGGGCTTATGGGATCAAGTGCAATTATTTTACTAAGACATAAAAGCCCCTTTTAATCTTGCTCCTGCTTACTCTTCCAGCCCCATCTTGTATTATTCTTCCCAGGAACTTGACGTTTCAGTCACACTTAGTGATTTTCTTCTTCAAGTTGGTCATGTGTTTGTAAGCCTCCAAGAGTTTCCAAGTTCATACGGTGTGCCGGTTTGAAACTGTTATGTACCCCAGAAAAGCTATGCTCTTTTAATCCAATCTTGTGGGTGCAGACTTATTGTGGGTGGGATCTATCTTTGATTACGTTGTTTCCATGAAGATGTGACCCACCCAATTGTGGGTGGGACCTTTTGATTAGATTATTTCCATGGAGATGTGGCCCCGCCCATTCAAGGTGGGTCTTAATTAGTTCACTGAAGTCCTTAAGAGAGCTCAGGGGGAGGGAGAGAGAGCTCAGAGTGACACAGACAATTGGAGGTGCAGACAGAAAGACATTTGGTGACACTAAGCAAAGAGATGAAGCCCAGAGATTGCCCCGGAGAAGCCAAGTGAGAACCCTCAGATGCTTAAAGAGCAAGCCACTGAAATCAGAAGGTCAAAGCAATGCATCCTGGGAGCAAAGGACCAGCAGACACTAGCCATGTGCCTTCCCAGCTGACAGAGATGTTCCGGACACCATCGGCCTTTCTTCAGTGAAGGCATCCTCTTGTTGATACCTTAGTTTGGACACTTTTATGGCTGTAGAACTGTAAATTTGTAACCTAATAAATCCCCTTTATAAAAGCCATTCCATTTCTGGTATTTTGCATTTCAGCAGCTTTAGCTAACTGAAACATATGGGTTAGCTAAGATGTAGAACTTTTACTTCCTAAAAACTCCTGGGCTCAACGTCTTCATCTTTGCCACCCTAGACCCTGATAAACTTTTTGTCAATGTTTGCTGTCTGCCTCTGTCTCTAGATCTGAGTTACTTTATAAAAGCATATTTCTCTTGAATCCCCAAAGCCTAGCACAGTCAATTAATCCTCTGGCACCTCCTAGGAACAAAATCAAACTTTGTTGAATAAACAAGGGTCTGTTGATTTACCTCTGCAACCTCAAACATTTTTATTCTCATTTCCATTCTGTGGCCTCCCCAATTCCCTTATAAAGTTCTACTTATCAAGTTCAAGGAACTTGAAGCATCAGGGGGTCTTCGGGACCTTGCCCCCACAGTTTGGACAGTATTGACTTGTTGGTACCCAGGCTGTACTGCCTGTTACATATTTTGAAAAGCACCTCTGTCCATCCATATCTGCTCATAAACACAGCATTTCACTTGATCTACTAAGTCAACATTCTTAGCATGGCATCAAGCTCTTCATAAATGGATACCAGTTTTAGCCTTATTTGCTAGTAATATGAATGACATCTCAAACCAGTAGATCTCAAAGCTTAATTGCACATGAATGAATTGCAATTCTCATTCAAATGCAGATTCTGATTCAGTAGGGCTGGAGGAAGGGTCTCAGTGACATTTACAACTCCAGGCGATGTGGATGCTGCTGGCCCACAGACCACAATTCCAAACCACCTGGGACCCTGTGTTCTTGTTATTACTTCCACCTACAATGCCCTCTGCTCTCCGTTCATCTCTCTCAAAGCCAAGCTCAAATGCAACCTCCTCACTAAAATGTCCTCTTATCTCCTTAACTAAGCATTTCTTCTTGTAATTCCTGTTTGGAAAAATAATCAATCAAAAGCTACAACCAACAAAGTCTTCATATTCATTTCCATTTTAGGATAAGTTTTATTGTTTTCCTGTAAGTTGACCTAATCATAACTTAAATGATCTGGTACAGTCATTATTTGTTCTGCCTAGTAATTAAATCTATGAAATCTCCCATTCATTCAGGACAAAAATTATCAGAAAAATGCACACAGTACAGATTGTGCAGAATTACATGATAGTAAGTTATGTTCATAGTAATAACTCAGAGGCATAAGGAGCCTAAAATATTTTCTTGAATCATCAAAGAAAGATTAAAATTATATTCAGCCTATCTTAGTGTTAAATGTATTTGATCTGATCATGTTGTAACTCTCTAAGAACTGACATATGGTGTGTGTATGTGTGTGTGTATGAATGATTTATTCTATTCCTTAGAAACTAAATATAAGGAATATATAATTGCCATTTTCGGTTAAACTTTATATTCAGCACCCTTAGCACCAATTCTACACATGCTGTTTTGTAACCACACACACATATGTGCACCCAAATGCACACAGACACATGTACACACACACACGCACACACCATGCAATTTTTCAGGAAAAATAAAAGGAAACTGGGATCCTATCATACTTAATAAACTCACAACTAAGCTCCCCAAAGTCTCCAATTTTTTCTAAAATTGAAAACCTTATAATTATCTGGAACAGGTGTGATACTGGTTATTTCTCTATTTTTATGTATTGCTATAATGAATACTTTTTGCTCCTCATTCCAAAGGTAATTGCAATGGATTACAAACATATGCATGACAAAATTTAAAAAAATTATATTAAATATGCAGAAGGAAAAACAAAGATCAGATGTGAATGAAGCCAGGAAGATTGATTTCCCAGACACGTGTCTCATAATACACAGAACAACCACTGCTTGTGAGCAAGGACATTCGGATACTTAGGTCTGACCTCCTGCCTCCCCTACCTCTTTCCTTTTTCCTTCCCATAATCCACTAGGTAGACAGGCAAGGTTTCCCCTTCCTCTTCTCTTAGCCTTTATTGTCCACATATGCTCCCCCATCTTCCTTAGGTTTACACTGGAATTATTGCTTAATTTACTAAGGAGAAGAATATTTGACACATTTGTTTAACATTTTAAAAAACAATAAATTCTTCCCCTTGGAAACTTCTGTGACCTTTCCTTCTTGTCCCTAAGGACATGTGCTCTTGTTCAGGAATCTAATTCCTTTCAAGAATGTGGGAACTAGGTCTCATTCTGAAACTCTCTCTTTATCCATTGTCCAGGAGCCTGAGATTTGGGCCAGATGAACCACATTAATAGCTGAAAGTCTCACTTCCTGTCAGTGAGGATTCCTTCTCATTTTCCAAGGAAACTCAACTTTACAGAATCTAGCCACAAATCAGGCAAAGCTCTCCGCGAATGGGGATGAGCCTGGGGAGGGCCCTGCATCTTCAAGGTGGTGGTGAATGGTTCTCACTTCCCCATGACAGCAGAGGTGTGGACCGGCTCTCCAGGCAGGGGCCACTTTGGGTCTCTGGCCTCCAGTCTGGCTCAAGAAAGAAACAGGTGCTGACTAAGCATTGCTCCCATCCCTGGCTTCCCTGGAGCTCTCATACCTGTTCCCAGTTGTTACCTTTGAGGAGGAGGGAGGGTCTTTCCCAGAACATGTAATACACTGTAGGTCACAGATGGCTGTACTTCCCAGGGTTAACCTGATAAAAATTAGAAAGCCAGATCACCTTGAAGCCTGGGTTGAAACCCTATGAGAGAGGATGGGTGGGTGCAGGTGCAGGACTGTCAGCAGAAGAAGGAAAGGGAGGAGTCCTCTTCATGGATTCTTACTCTTGGAAAGCAGACATCCCCTTCCTGGAGAAGAAAACCCAAGTCCACTGCATAAGCTCAGGTCGACAATGGAGGTCCTAGGACAAATTTGGTGTTATAGGTTGAATTGTGTCCCTCAAAAAGCATGCTGTAGTCCTAACCCCCAGCACTTCAGAATATGATCTGATTTGGAAATAGGGTCATTGCAGATGGAATCAGTTAAATAAAGATGAGGTCCTACTGGAGTAGGGAGGACCCTTAATCCAATATGGCTTGTGTCCTTACAAGAAGGAGAGAAGAGGCACAGAGTCATGAGAGGAGAAAACCACATGACGACTGAGGCATCGACAGGATTGCTGGCAACCAGCAGAAGCTGGGAGAGGTGAGGAAGGATACTCCTTATGGGTTCCAGAGAGAGCATGGACCTGCCAACACCTTGATTTTGCACGCCTGGTCCCTAGAACAGGGAGACAACACATTTCTGTTGTTTTAAGCACCCTGTTTTGGTACTTGGTTACTGCGGTCCTAAGAAACTAAGACATCTGGAGTGGCCACACCATAGAGAAGAAGACCGGAAGCCACAGCCAGGCCAAAGGAAGACCCATAGCGAGTCCTGCTTGTGTGCAGGGCAGCAGGAGAGTAGGTTGTCCCCAGGCTGAGGCCCCCAGGGTGACTTGATCAGTAGAAGGTGTGACTAAATAAATCTTAGTGCTCAAAGCATGAGAGAAGGGACTTTCTTCACAGGGTCAGGAAGGAAGCTGACCAGCCCTGGGCCATCTCTGAACGAGGCTCACCACTCAGCCACCAGTCCACCAGCCATTGAGCATTCAATGTCCCAGAGGCTCTGCTGGGCTCCCTCTCCAGGCCTGACCCTCTGTCTGGAGACAATCCACTGTTGTGTTGGCCGTAGACCCTTGTTAGTGCTCGAACAGAGGCTTGGACCTTTAGTGAGGGGAGGGGAAGCCTTGAACTGTGACCAAGTGGGACTGGGCGGAACAGATCAGAAGTTTTCCTGAGCTCAGTCATCAGTGGACATTCTGCCCCATTGCACTGGCCTCTCCCTTGCATTCTCCTTGCTTTACCCTCTCCCTTCAGCTCTTATGATCCCTTGCAATCTGATTGCCCATAAATTATCTTCTGCTTGGCTTAAAGCATCAGAGTTTATATTGGCCTGTTTCTTATAAATCTATCTTGCTTCTTCCACACAATTTACCTTGACTCCAGCTATTTGTCTCTGTCTTGATTCAAAAGCTTGGACTTCATTTTATTCATGACAAATACCTGGTCCTCCTAATCATATTTTATTTTTTCTTAGCCTTTATCTACAGTGGACTGCCATTTACATCACTGCATGATGATATTGAAACAATCATCAAAGTTGTCGTCCTTGTGTGGTGAGGTGTCAGCAAAGATGAAGAAGAGTCCTATCAGGATTTCATCTAAGGTTATGTTCTCAAAACCATGCCAACTGCCTATCTGATTCTCTGGAGAGGTTAGGTGATCATGATAGTGATGAATATTCCACAATTGTGTATTTCATTCTCATACAGTTGAAGTACAAATTATTAGAATTGGAAGGGACCCTAGAGATCACAGGATACCACCTTACCATTTACAGAGATGGAAAGCATGGTCCAGAAAGTTGAAAGCCTTTTCCCAAAGTCACAGGACTAATCAGTAATGCAGCTAAGATGAGAATCAGGTTTCCAGATTTCCAGGTCCAATGTTTTTTCCACTACATTAAAATGTTACTCAAAATACATAAGTAAAAAGAATTGGAATTTTTTAAAAAGCCAGGGTTAAGTTTAAGAAGAATTTGCTGTATTCGTTTACTCATTCTACTCATAATCCATTCCATTCCATTCCATTCCATTCCATTCATTCTATTCATCAAATGCCCACTATATGCAGGTATTTGGTTGGACAAAGTAAATAAAGTTGCGAGCAAACAGAAACGTTCCTAACTATAAACCATAGACATTAAACAAATGTCCATACATATAAAGTATACCATATTTCATTGATTTTAAGATGTTATTTTTAAAAACATCTCAGTATATCCAATAAGGAGATGTACTATATAGCCATTAGTGTTTGACCTTGGAGGAAAGCATATTCTTCCAGAAAGGATCTGCATTTCCTTTTTCACTGGGGGCTTCTCCCAACAGGAGAAATTACACTCTTTTTGAGGTTATTTGACCATGTGTGTGGTTTGTCTTCAGCCCACAGACTTGCATGGTTATCCCTTAGTGCTCCAAATTACCAGGAGAAATTTTTCTTTGTCCTTCCATCCAGAGCCAAGGTTGAGACTGGCAATTTTCCTTGCTGATCCTTTCTCTGTGCTGGGTTTGTTTTTCACATGCCCTTACATTTGTGGGCAAGCTTTGTGTGGGGACTTTCATGATAAATTCTCCATCTTGAGTTGTTCCTTTCTTTTTGTAACTTTCTCAGAAGCACATACAATAGTGATGCATTTTATAATCAATGGCATCTTAGTTTCTATAACATGCAGTTATATATTGTGACAAAACTTGTGAAAGAACAGAGCATAGTGGTACAAAGAAGCATAACAGGGCAACCTAATTTAGACTGGAGGACAGGGCAGGCCTTGTGAGTAAGTGACGTCTCAGCTGAGGCCTGAAGAATGGGACAAATGAACCAAGGGCTGAGCATTCCAGACAGGGGAAACAGCCTGTGCAAAGCTATGTAGGCAGAGGCCAGCTTTCAATTCTTTTAATGTGATGATCTCCAAGGTATTACTATCCAAAGGAAAAGAATGCCTTTTCAATTGAGAAAAGAGACAAAACAAAATGGAGTTACTATGGCTAAGAGATTTAAAGTGGAGTTGGGAGGCCATTCAGGAAGTTATTCTAACGCACGTCTCAGTCAGACGTCACAAACTGCCAAGGTATGCAAAATCCAAAGCAACAATGTTTCTGAGGACATCTGGATGCCATGAGCCAACTCTAAGATAAGGAAACCAGTAAACTGTCTAAATTGAAGGACATTTGAAAAGCCCCAAATATCCACCAATCATAATTCTTTGCAAACAACTCATGTAATCTTCTTTTTCTTTGAAACCCCTTGCTTGGAAGCCCCAAGATGGGACACAGTTGGGTTGCTATCTGACTTTGTGCTTCCTGAATTGCAATTCTAAGACCCTAAATAAATGCTTTTGTTGCCTTACAGCTCAGTCTGTAATTTCTTGGTCAACACAATGTATCAGAGATTTCCTTGGAACCTGAAATTAAAATATGACAGATTCCTATTTATGAATTTTTTTTAAAATCACATTTAAACATTAAATAGGGTTATGCCCTCTGATTATAATAATCACTCACAATTTCCTTAACCTGAAGTTGATTTTTCTCCCTATTGTTGTGATAAATGCTCTGTGAATTGGCATATGGTTTCGTGCAAGATAAATTACAACTATTACATATGTATTTTTCATGGGGAGGCATTAAAACCATTTCCTCTTGCTGCTTTTCCAGAACAGCCTCATCTCCAGGTAGTGGCATCAGGTAATAAAATGTGACTTGCAACCTATTCATGGAAGGAGGTTTTTTACCTGGTGCATGGAGGGTGACTTTCCTTCCAGGTTTTAGCTAATCTTCTTTAAATCAATGTTAAAGTCTATGCCCAACCCAACACTCCTTCAAAGGTGCTTCCTGGGACTTCAAAAAGTGATAGTAAAAATAAGTGTGACATATCTTTTTCATGTGTGTGACTCTACTGCAAACAGGACCTGGGTATTTCCTGCTCTTCTTGGGCCATTTTAGACCTCAGAGATTTGAAATTCCTGTTTGTTGTAAGATTAAACAATACTTTTGCTAGTATTTTCAGAGTTCTGCTTATATAAGTTTCTTGGTAAAAGTCAATGATAAAGAGCTGTCAGTTTTAGTGCTCAGCTAGAGTATAATTCATCCCAACGAAGTGCTCGATTCTTCTTTTTCAACCCAGCTCGCTGACCCTGTGACCAAAACACTCATATGAATTCCTAGGAGCATGCCAGCCTTTGCCCTATTCTGTGCCTGGGTTGTGAGGCAAGCAGATCTAAATGTCAATTTGGATTTGCTAAGGTGGAATGTGGAACTCCTAGAGATCCCTTTGTGGTCTCTCCCTGGGACCAGGGAGTTGAGAGAGTTACAGAGGTTTGCTTCTTTGTCATTTGTCTGCTGTCCTCAAACAGAAAAAAGAGAGGTGATCACCAGGTATGAGATTTGGATAGACAGCTGCCTTCCCTGCAGCTAGAGCCTCTATTGGGAGGAAGAGGCAGAGAACTTCTCACCCAGGTAGCCCTTGATTGTATTTCATCTGGACCCAGGTAACTGATCATACTCCAGGAAAAAGAAATCTCCCTACTCTCTCTTACCCACTTCATGATTTTATTCAGAAAAATGTCTCTGGCTTTGGTAGAGAGCGGTGAATGATAGATTGACTACTCATTCATTCATTCATTCATTCATTCCTTTCATTCAACAGTAATTAACTGGCTGCTTGGTCTTCTGTGTAGGAGACAAACCCTGTTTCCAAAATACCTCTTTCATTGAAGCTGTTTTGTTGTGTTGTATATCTTTATCTCCTTACTCTTTTTCCCCCTCCTCCTCTGCTCTTCTACTCTTCTTTCTCCTTTTTATTTTACAATTTATATTATTAGCTAATTATTATGTCAAATGATTGTATTTGGGTTTGGGGGAAAAAATGGAGTCCTCAGAATAATTAAATCCTGATTACCATGGTTAAGTCCGGGCTTTGTGGAACAAAATTGCTCTATTACCTAATGATCAAAAATAAGACAAGTCCTCAGTTTTCATGGCTCTGAAGCTCCTTCACTGTGAAGATAGGGAACTGGCTGACACCAATAAAGTGCCAGCAAGGCTGATTAAACCTAAATCCATCCCCTCCACCAGGGAAAGCTTGAGGGCTTATGCAGGGAAATAAACCTTTCATTTCAAAGCTAAACTTTTAAGTTTGAAAATAAAAGCTGAAGAGCTGTGTCCCCATCGTACACAAAGACTTGTTCCAACTTGGAGGGCTCCAGAATTTCAAAGGGAAGCAGAAACAGGTGGGAACTCCCTCCTGCATGCACAAACTTTACAAACCCTGTGCTTGGACAGCACTGAACTTGCCAATCAATAGACAGACAGAATAACTGGCTGGCATTAAATGTGAAAAGGTTTAAGGCACAGGCCCCTTGAAGGGAAAATCAAACCGATATTGCCAGCCTGAGTCAAAGGCAAAAGAAGTGATGGCTTCCTTTCTCCTCCTGCCCTCGTCTAGTTGCCTAGAAGGACACACAGAGGATAGGAAAGGGCTGGGGAGATGACACCACAGCAGTGGGGCTCAGACTTTGCTACTTTGCTGCATGTTAGAAAGACCTGGGGAGTTTTTTCAAAACCCTGGTGCCCAGGCTTTGCAGGGGAGGGAGATGGGGAAACCCATTACGTCAGGATCTCTGGAAGTGAGAAGGAGGCATCTGTGTTTTTTGCAGTTCTCCACGTGGCTCCGATGAGCGGTAGGAGAAGCACTGCTTCTCAGTCAGGGTGGGTTCTCAGAGTCTGCATTTCTACCAAGCTCCCAGGGGATTCTGTCATTGCAGACCCCTACAATGCACTTTAAGTAGCAAGGTATAAGTTTCTCTCCCCATCCTGACTCCCCAGAGCTGCCCTGGTAAAATGAAAGAAGCTGAGGGAGAAAAGAAGTGGGTCCTGGGGGAAAAATTGCTAGTAGTCAGTCAGGGGATAGTGAGGTGTGTGTGTGAAATTGTTAGGGGAGGATCATCATGTCATCACAACCTGGAACACAGGAGATGTCACATGGTAGCTTCCCTTTCTCCCCACTGCCCCAGTGCCATGCACATAGGAAGAATTACTTTGCCAATGCACCTTCATATGGAGTGCCCAAATCCCTCTGCCTCTCTGTGACTACCCTGCTGGATGGGAAAGGGCAGTGCTAAGGCCACCTCCTCAGCATATAAATGGGCTCCCATCTTTAAAGCAAACAAACTCACCCCCTCCCTCACCCCCATGGACCTTGGGTCCCCTCTAGCACACCCTCTCTTCCTGCTTGCACACACACAGCTTCTTCAAAAGAACCTATTATGTGCTACTGTGGACCTACTGTCCACCCTTTCTTAATTTCTATCTCTATCTGTACTTAAAATGTTGATATTTTGTTCATCATGGACTTTTTTGCATTAGTTTTGATTTTTTTTTTAAATACTGCCTTAATACACTAACCTTGATTACTTAGTCTTCTGGTGCTCCCTTAAATTTTGTGCCTGAGTTGATGCCTCACTCTTCTTACCCTACTCCAAGCCCTTTTCGTTTACTCCTCAACCCACTGCGAGCCAAGCTCTGGTCCCAAAACTGCAATGGAACTAACCTTGAAATGCTCACCAAAAAATCCTCTGGTTGACATTTTTTTTAAGGACACTTTTTAGTCCCTGTTTTATCTGACATTCTTTTGAGCAATTCAAACACATCAAACAAACAAAATATACACAAATACAGTAACAAAAATGAATAAACCAATTCCTAAAATGCCAACAGCTCTTGTTTTCTTCCCCATTTCTTTACTACCTTAATACCATCTTTATACTTCCTGAGATTACAGCTGTTCTTAATTAAAAACCTTCCTGAGGTGATAATATTCTTATCCAGATCAAAAAGAAAAGGAACATCAACTCAGAGAGCCAAGGCTTACAAGATCTGGTTGTCCCGTTGATCCTTGGTTAAGGCATGAGCACAAACCCAATCCAAGGATATTAGGCTGAAATGTTCTTTTTAAGACAATCATCAATTTTCATGTCAATTAAAAAAAAAATGGGTTCATGCTTTTCCAGTGGAACTGAGTTTTTGGTAGCCTGGAGTTTCCCCATCAAATGTAGCAGCCTCTCTTGGCCGGCATGAAATAGTCCATCGCCCTGTTATCTGAAAAACAGACCTGGTCTTTTTGCATTGTTCCAGCTTTTGGGATGCCTTAGTAATGTTTCCTTATAATTAGCAGAACCATCTAAAAGTTTCAGGTATTCGCAGTGGTGATACTGAGGTTGCAGAGTGAACACACCTTTTTAAGACATTTGGCTAATTCATGAAAACTTGGAACACAGTTTTGAGCCTTTTTTTCTGCCTAGTTATTGTATGTGACCACTGGAGCTTGTAGGTCCATCCTGCTCTTGGTAGAATTACTATATGTTTTCCCTGGGGCTATTTGGCTAATTCACAGTTCCCTGTATTTACACTTCTCTACTAACTCAGAGAGGCATTAGTTTCATGTGTGTACTTAAAAATCAAGCAGATAATTAACAGAAGAAATAAAGGACCAATTTATATTAGCCTCCTCTCATTAAAATAAATAAAAAATTAAACATATCGCTTTGCAATCTTCTATGTTCATCCCAATTACCTTCAGTAGACTTTGTATTAACTTTTTCTGAATATCATTACAAAATTATGGCCTTTCATAAACTCATCTTATTTCAATTAACCACAATTATTATACCCTTTTGGATGCTCAAATTACAGGTTAGCTGGCAGGAGCTCTCTATGCTGGTTCTTTTGTCCTTTTAGCACTGCCCTTGACATCTATGAAAATATCTCTGCATCCTGCTGACAATAGGGAATTCCAGGCCCATTCTAGTGTTTGTGTGCATCTGTGTGTGCCTGTGTGTATCTGTGTGTGTGTTTGCCTCTGCCCCAAACACTGACTCAGCCAGATGTACTGCTTCTTTCAGTGAAGCTGAGTGTAAGAGATCCAAGTCTGGGCATTTAGCAGTCCATGTGAGTACCGGCAGTGAACAAAAATGCTGCTGCTGTTTAAGACACCGTTAATTGGGAAAAAAAAAATATTGCTTTTAATGTCATGACTTTGCATTGATTTTTTCTAATATTACCAACATAATTAAGTTAAGGTACCTTACTCTTCTTTCAGCATGAGGTTTTATTGACCTCTAAGACTTTCTAATATATTGATATAACAAATGACCTCAGCTTGAACCTTGCATCTTTCATAGTTCTAGCCCTAATATTAATTTGCTTGTGTGTGTCTTCAGGTCACCCCGATATTCATGGTGGTCTGTCCCATCATCTCATCCTGACCATTATTACTTTGATTTCCAAGATTGACTCTCATTCTGATGATATATTGGTCCCTGGGAAATGTACCTAAGTGTTTCTTGCCCCTGAGGAATAGTTGCTGAGGCTGGGGGCATGCTGATGTACTGCATTTCCAAGAAGGACTTGACCTTACACATCTCCGAGACTATTTCCTATATTTGGGATTCAGTTTTAGAGGACCTGCATATTTCCCTTTGCCTATATTTCTTCCACCTCCAGTTTTATATCTGTTACTCTACACTTTTCAGTCATTGACTTCCAACACATTTGAAGACAGGAAGAAAGATGTGGACTCTGGATATGCTCTTTCATCAAAACTTTGAAAGGACAAGAGAGAACCTTTTTTTTCCATGTCTCAGCCTGCTTAACATATTTTCTTCTAGAAGTCCTGGCTTTCTTGCACTTTTTTTTTTTTTTTTACAGTATCTTTCTTGACTGTTAACTCCAGACCTGTTGAACTTTTTTCAAGGGATCTGGGACTTCCCACGAGTTTGCATTGGCTGCAGCTAATTTAACATCTACCCATGGTTGCAGGGGATTCCCATTACCTTGGAGGATGTGTCAGATATACCTGGTCACCTTTACACCTAGGAAGAGGGCTCAGGACAAGGAAACATGAGAACACTTGCTCAGAGAGATAAGAGCTAGAAAGTAGAGAACATAACAGGACATGTATCTGATCTCTCATTCAAAGTAATCTTACCAGGGTGGATTTTGGTTGGACAGTAGCCCAGGTTTCATTTTATCCCATTGAGCTGGGGCAAAGTGCATGAGAAATGTCAATTTGCTGGAGGCTGCCCACTAGCCTAGGCAGTTTGGGTTTAGAAATGATGGTGTGTGTATTCATTTCAAAAATATTAATGGAAGTAAAAACATTACCCCTAATCCATGTTTATTTTTTTTTAAATGGTAACTCAGAATTGTACATGAATGTAAAATCTGCCTTTTATGAGCCAGGCCCTATGTTAGGTATTTGACATCGAATTACTCCACTGATCTTTAAACAACATGTTGAGATTGGTATTATTGTTATTCCTATTTTATAAATGGGAACATAGAGAGGTTAAGAAAATTACCCATGGTTATAAACTAGTAGGTTGTAAGCTGTTATTCAAATTTAGATAGTTTGACTCTGACTCCATAACCCATGACCTATAGCCTTAGTTATGTGAATGTGTCTCTGTGTGTATTTATAACAAAAACTGGTTTACAATGTGCATACACTTTGGAATCCTTTTACTAACTTGTTATTTTATTAAGAACATTTTCCCCATCCTAAAATGTTTTAGAAAGATTATTTTAAAATGGCTGAATCTTTTCTTGCAAATGTTAACATAATTTTGCCAGCCTCTATTGATGAACATATATATACTTTCCTATTTTCCAGTGCATAAATAATTATTCAATAACATTAAGCAATGAACAATAAAGCCTGATTTCTGCTGGGCTTGGAGCCTATGAAATGCTTGACATGATATTAACCTGTAAGTTGTGCACTTCCTTTCTTGGAGGTACCACTGGCCCTTCAAAACATTTTCAGTGCTGACTAATTTCGTTTACCCATCTTACTCTCAGTACCCATCCTTAAAATATAAAAGGTTGGTCTGCTTGTGTCAGAGACAGGGAGAAAAGCTGGGAAACTATACCCAGTGCCCTCTGAGAGCAAGGAGGTAAGATGTTATGCCAGTGAGATACAGTGATGAACAATGCTGGAAGAAGAGGGTGTGCATGGCTGCCACTGGGATAGAGAAGTGGGCCCCCAGTGGGGGTGCTATCTGGAAGGAAGTGTTCTATAAACCCTGACACCTTCTGGGTCATCCTCCTGTCCTAATAAAAAAGTAGTAGGTTTCTTGGCAGGAGGACTGCTAGGCACTCAGGAGGACAAATGGTGTGTAAAACACTCTACCCTCAAGAAGCTTACAGTCTGTTTGGATAAAAAAAAGCTCTATTTACATAATTGTAAATCGAAGGAAGCAATTCATAAGCTCCCCAAATGCACTAATATTGGTAAATGTTTATTATTTTTTCCTTCTCCTTTACCTCAACACTCATTTTCCATAACTATAACACATTCCTAAAACTCTACTTTTGTCATGTCTATTTTCCAATTTCCATGAATGTTCTTTCTTCTTCTTTCTGTTTCTCCACTTGGATTTTGGATTCATTATTTTTTAAAAAAACGACATCCATGCTGATGCTTATCCTTTTCTTTGCTGAGATTTAAGATACATTCAAATTAAGAGATATAATTTAAAACATGGAGCTATAAATATAATAAGCAGCAAACAGAGGATATACTGTAGAAAGGCAAATGGACCAGGCTAATTGGAAAAAGGGATAGAGAGAGAAAAACTCAGAAAGAAAATGACTTCAACTCAGCCCAAATATTAGTTTCAAGCCAAATAAGTTGGCCTGGCCCCAATTCTATCTACAATAAATGATTGGTGCTTTAAAAAAAAAAGTCCACACACAGGGTGAGAATCTAAGCTTCTATTTCCCATCTCAGTGACAATCAGAAATCATTCTTTGCATTTATTTTTCAACTTTGTATTTGCCTGTGAACAAAACTGAAATTGGCAAAGGATGGTTCATGTGAATTACTTGCACAACAGTTTCTCATTGTGTTGGATTACATTAAGGCTGCTTGCTGTGAAATCTTGCCACAGCCCAGTAACAGTGGAAGATATTGTCATTTTTTTCCATGCCCATGAAGTTAACCCACTTCTCTCCTACATAAATTGAGCTGATGATCCTTTCTAAAATGGGGGAGAAAAGCTCTCCAAATCCTAATTGCTGAAGCATTTACATACAGCTTACTAATATTTTAAGAATCAAAAGCCAGTCTATTTTCCCATGTCACCCAATCTTTTTACTTCCCTAGCTTAGATTTCAAGATTGCGTGACTTCCGAATGTTTGAGATTATCTCCAGTAGCCATATAGGGTAAGGAATCAGGAAACACAGCCTTAGCTAGTAATTTGTTCTCCTAGCTTAGAAAAGTCATCTAGCCCAGAAAAGTAGTTGAGAGGCCAAAGTAATCACAAGGGTTCTACAATCATTCATAATATTGACCCTTTCCTAAATTCTCCATCTACCACTAGGGGGACAGATGACTGAGAAATCTGTGGCCTGGAAGTGGTGGCTACTACATTTCTCTAAAGCAGGCTTTAAGGCTGCAGGAGTTGAGGTGCGTCTGGGTGAGGTCTGCCTCACTCTCTACACGATTGCCAGTTGTCCATTTCAGAGGCTGATTGGAGGGACCACTGCAGATCACGGGAGGGCCAAGCCCCTTCTAATCTCCCTCCTCCTCTCTGGTGCTCCCACTGATTTGGGGTGGAAAATGCAGATTCTATTCCTGCCACTTGCTAGTTGTGAGCTCCGACAAATCACTTGCTGTTCTTTCTTATGAGGTAAAGGAGGATAATAAAACCAGCTCTCCCTGTTGTGAGAACCAACTGGGATATAGGACATAAAATACTTTATAAGCATTAATGTGCTATACAGAGATGAGAGCTGCTTCTATTTTTCTGCTGCAACCTCTGTTTCATACCAAGCTAGGTGACTGCCAGGCAGAAGTATCTGCTGCTCAGAAACCCATCTCAACATCCCTGGAACCCTGACCTACAGGAAAATAAAGGACAAGCAAGGAGGGAAGAATTGGTCATGTTCAATACCTTCCTTCTGGTTGTTGTTAGGCTGTGGCCTGATTTCCTTCAGGCTGACTTTGATTATTCTTGAGGCTTCAGGCACAGGATTATTTTCATGGCTGTTTCCTGCTAATTATAGGAAGAATCCACGATCCTAACCCAAAATTCCTTTTCTGGCATCAAAAGTGTGTGATTTCTTAAAGGCAAATTTTTCTGAAATTCTAAAATCAATAGTCAAAACTTTAAAAAACCCATGCCCTGCTCTGCCTGTGGCAGAGAGCAAAGGAAGTTAGACTTAAGTTCTATCCCTTTCTAGCTGTGTGACATTGGGAAAGTCACTACACCTCTCTGAGTCTTCAATTATAAAACAGGAACAACACAAATGCTGCCCTTCCCACGAGAGCACTGGATGATAAATGAGACAGGTAATCTATAGGTGGTCATTAACAGCCCAGTCTGTGATAGCAGACACCCTGCTTCAAAAGTTGGCTATGCCATTTACTGGACAAGTGACAACAGACAGGTTAGTTAGCCTCTCTGGGCCTCAGTTTTCCCATCTGTAAAAGAGGGCTAAAATAGTACCTAGTTTAGAGGATTGTTCTGAGGATTAAATAATTAATGAGGGTGAAGCATTTAGAAAGGTGTCTGGCCAGGGTAAATGCTCAGTAAACATTAGCTCTTGTCATTAGAAAGTATGTAAATAAGATTTGAAAACCATGATGCACTCTGAATGCCACTTCAACAGCTATAGAATCAGTTTAGAGACAAGTAAAAAGTCCCAACTCAGCTTTGCAGCTTTCATGCACAAAGGTAGGGAAGAGAGCTAGCTCCTCAAGGGTTTCAGGAGTAAGTGAGGAGGCTCTTTCATTATGCAAGAGTGATGAAGGGGGTGAAACTGAAGACACTATAGAAGATAGAAATATACTAGAGGTGTAGATATAGAAAGATTCTAAGGAAAAGTTGGCATGTGAGCAACGAGGGGGTTGGGGAGGGATAAAAGAGGGGGAAACAGGAAGGAATCTAATGATAGGCTTCCTGGTAATGGTGTAGCCAATGATGACAGAAATTGAGGGAAATGGAAAAGTGACCTGGGGGTGCGACAATTCAGATGAGGGATGGCCCAGACAAAGAAGGGCAGGGGGCAGAGGTCAGCATCTCAAAGGGATACTACACCCCAGGGAGATCATGTCTGGAACCACAGAAGGATGAAGCATTTCGTATTTAAATGGTATGGCAAAATAAAAATACCCAGTCATTACAGAGCCTATTCACATTCTAGTTCTTTGGGAGAAAGTAAAAATTCTGGTTGGTTTGGAATTTAAGCCTATAGTGGTACATAGGAGCACGGGGTAGTGGATCATTTTCTTTAACACGATTATTAAGAAAAGGCTTTTCAAGTGATTGGCTGAGACCCCCTCCACGCCCCCCACCCCCGGCCGCACCCCTCTCCACCGCCCCAATTCCCCAGCTCCCCAGGTGGAAGTTGCTGAGTGCTCAAGCCCTGTTTTCTCCGACCTTCCAAAGGCTGTGGCTGAGGGCCAGCAGAGCCTATCAGGCCCAAACTCCTTGTGGCCCAGACTCCTTGGTGATGCTGAGTGTGGAGACCAGTTGAAGAGTGGCTGCCACGGGACAGGGTCATTCAGGCACAGGAAGGTGGACAGGCCACGTGGACAGGGGAGGGGTGGGGACAAAGGCAGGCTGTGGCTCCCCACCTCCCGTCCGTCCCCGGCCAAGGCTGCCTCGTTCCTGCGGAGGGGTTCCAGGAGACTGGAGGGCGGGTCAAGGCCCTCTGCTGGGGTCGCTGCGACCGTGCAGCCGCCTGGACACCGTGGCTGGGGGCGACTGATATTTTGCATGGCTCCCGACGGATTAAGCGAACTTCTCCTTCGCTGTGCTTGGGTCCCTTTCACTCTTTTCTTTCTGGGGCCATTTCGGCACGCCCAGTGGCCTCGGGGAACAGCAGCAGACGCCTGCAGGCGGCTGATGCCTCAACAGCTCTGACCTCTGACACCTCCCCAAGCCCCAGAGCGCAACATCTGTCCCCCGGAATATCCGGGCAGAATACGGAAATATCTGTATTCCCTCTCTTCCTGGAAACACCCCCTTCCCACCAGTCTGGCACCCCGACGCCAAAACATTAGGTCCAGGCTCCCTGGAGACGCTTTTGCAGCCGCATCTCCGCGCGCGCGATTCTTCCTGCAGTACCACCCTTTCCCCACGGCGGCGCCCCGGGCCCCACAGCGCCATCTAGGGGCCGGGTACCGCCGTCCTCATTCTGGGGCACCCCCGCCCTGACCCCGCGAGGGCTCCCCACTCCTCCCGGCAGCCAGACCCTTCCAGCCGCGACCGCAGACCGGTTTCCCTTGCGCCTCCTGTGGGGGAGCTCCGGCAGCGGCGAGGTGCGACCGAGGCCCGGGCCGAGGGGCAGGGGCCAGAGGAGGCCAGGGCAGGAGCGGCCGGCGGGTGAGGGGAAGAGGGCGATGGCAGCGGCGGGCGTCCGCGGGCGCCGAGGCAGCGGTGGCGGCGGGCGGCGCGAGGAGCCCCTGTGATTGGCACAGCTCGGAGGAGGAGGCGAGGGGAGGGCTGAGGAGGAGGAGGAGGAGGACGAGGAGGAGGAGGGGGAAGAACGCGGCGGTGGCGGCGGCGGCAAGGAGCTGTGCTTTCCACCTCTCAACCTCGGCAGGACGGGGGCGGCCGCGGCGCGCCCTGGGCGGGGACAGCACGCAGCCTCTCGGCGCGCACCCCCGCCCGGCAGCGGCCCGGACACCCGGGGCGAGCGGGAAAGCGGCGGCGGCAGCGGCGGCGGCGGGGGAAGGATGCAGGGAAAGAAGCCGGGCGGTTCGTCGGGCGGCGGCCGGAGCGGCGAGCTGCAGGGGGACGAGGCGCAGAGGAACAAGAAGAAGAAAAAGAAGGTGTCCTGCTTCTCCAATATCAAGATCTTCTTGGTGTCCGAGTGCGCCCTGATGCTGGCGCAGGGCACTGTGGGCGCCTACCTGGTGAGTCCCTGTGCCAACTCTGCCGCGGGGCCCCTTCCCCAGCCCGCTCCCGAGCGGCCAGCTGGCACGAGGAGGGGGCCACTCAGGCGCGGGGGGCAGGCGGGCATGACCTCGGCCCGGCGTGGAGGTTGGTGAGTGGTGCAGAGGCGGCCGCCGGGGGAGCTGCCGGCCGGGGCTGCCGAGCGAGCCGGGAGCGGCCGGGGACCGCGGATGCCGGCAGCAGCTCGAGCGGCCGCCGAGGGCTGGGGGTGCCCGGGGAGGAGAGGCGGCGGGCAGGTGGGCGTGAAAACCATTCCTCTTCCCCTTGAAGGGGGGAGCCAGATGGTGAGTTTCGGAACCTCCTTGGAGAGGAAGGCATCGCTGTTTTCAGGTGATCTGCACATGGAAAGAAAAGCCAGTTAGCATCCTGCGTCCTCTACTCCCCATTCCATCCGCCTTGAAAACAAATCCATTATGCATCATGTTCTCAAGGCGCTTTCTCCATCCGCCAATTATGGGGTGGGGAGGGGTGTGTGTGGGGGTAGTTAACGATTTAGAGTAAAAAGCTCACAAATGTGTTCTTCGTCCCAGCCGGTGCTGCAGGGGTAATATTCCCATCCCGTACCCCAATAGCCATCTTTAAGCGTCTGGGATAAAGTTACAGTACCTGAAGAGGAGCTGAGAGTTTGGGTAGTTCCTGCTGCCCACTCTTGGAGCTAAATTCCCCATAGTGGTCTCTCACCTACGAAAGGGATGCATTATTTTGCACCATGTGCATGTATTTTATTTGCCTCCAGAAAGGTGATTTTAATGTTCAGATGGCCCATGGGTGCATGTCATTTCAGAGGAAACAAGCTTGTAATGACTCAGCACTGTCAAGTACCCACTTTGCCGCTTTCTCCTGCCTTGCTCAGGTAGTTCCAACTTGAGTTCCAGAGAGTGAACTTCCATACCCAAGCACAGGCTGGTGTAAACAGGGAAAGGTTTTTCAGAGTTTATGATGCTAAATTGTTACTTAGCTATTGACCTGAAACTGGTGTTAGTGAACAAGTTTGATGAAGATAGACTTGGACAAGATTATGGCTGTTGGATAACCACATCCAGAGATAGAACTATACTCTTCCTGCGGTTACCACTAATCCCTCATTCCTGGCCTTGGGTTGAAGTTAATAAGGGCCAGACACTGGGTGCCCGATTCCATTCATAAACAATCGCCTAAACTTGGAGCTTGTTCTCAAAGGGAAGTACAAACAGCACTTGTTCTCGAGTGCCGAGTCAAGTCAGTTATTTGGTTATTAGGGAGCTTTCTTCAAACTTAGCTTGGTTCCTGGCGTGACAGAACTGCCGGGCTTCTGAAAATCAAATGCATTTCCCTTGCTCCTTCTGAGATGAAAGGCATTTAAATCTGTATCTCTGTTGGGCACATCCATGACATTATGTGGCAGGTGAACCCTTTGGCCAAAAGCACATTTTATTTTCGGTTTAGATTTTGTTTTATAAAATGCACTCATTTTGTCTGTAGGTATAATGCACAGTTACAGACAGTACCTACCTGTGGCCTTCGGAGTTTTGAGGTTAGGGGACAACTGTGTCTTGGGGGTCAGTTTATCAGAGCTTCCTTAGAAGGAATTTAAATGCTTAAAATATTGAATAGGTACCTGTATTACTAAGAGACAAATGCACATTAATAAAATATATGTGGATCTCTGCTCTAGCATAAGCAAATGCACATAGTACCTAACTGAGTCTATGTTTAAAGGGAGGCAATTAATATATCAACTGCTTTCTGTTTAACACTCTGGTTGCTTCAAACCAATTTTGCTCGAGAAAGTGCATTATTTATTTATGGCAAACGCTAACAGAACTTTTCACTCCACAAATGATAAAGGCCTGGGCTTGTTTTTAGCTTGCCATGATCTAAGGGTTTTAGAAAGAAACTGTGCTGGGCTACAACCAGAAGAATGGCCCAGCTCTTTATAAAGTTAGGAAGCAGAAGGCTCACTGGAGTGGTGGACCCGTGGAGGCAGGAGACAGGAGGTCGCCTTGAATTCAAGGTGTTAGTAGCAGGCGGAGGAGGAGCTCAGTCCACCTGGTGGTGGCACCTGGCACTTACAGCCTTGGCCGATGCAGAGCCATGTGGGGTAGGATAACTGGAATCAACAGGTAACTTGCAGAAAGCCGATGGAGGCCTAGGGAATGGAATTCATTTTAATTACTGGGAGTGGAGGCATAAGGTGCTCAGGGCTCTGCTTTGCCCAGCTGCCCTCCACTCTTCCTTGCTATCTGAACCTCATGAAAAGAAATAGTTTGCTTGCGGGGGGGTGTCGACTGAACCAGACTGCTATCGGGCTTTACTCTTCTCGGCCACTTCAGAATTTTCCCTTCAGCTTTTCTCCGGAGGTGAGAAAAGGATGTTAAGGATGTTTGTTGTTCCTTCAGCTATGTGAGACTCTTCTGTGGATAATTTGAGAGTAAAATATTGCAGGATGTTTGCAGTCAAGGCAAATTTCGTCCCTTTCATTCGTACTGGCATTCTTCTTAGGAAACCTGAGACCCTCTGCCTGTAGGTGCTCATACACTCAGGGTCCATGTGCAAGGTGCGTGTTGTACATGACCTTTACATTTGCCATCAGCAAGCCCTCTGAAGCATTTGCAGATACCTGATGAAGGTCACGACTTGGCACATTATCAACAACGCTTACTTACATAGAGAGAAGGACAATTGCAAATTGTATGCAAATGGCATTATTCTCTACTTGATTCCAAAAGTCCATGCAGCTACCTGCTTGTGTAGTCTTCCCTGGTGCCCTTTTTTTTTTGAAGGCTTCATTTCATTCCTTGCATTTCTTTCTGAAAACACAGTTAGCCAGTGTTCTGCAATGACACTGCTGAAGGTTTCCCAACTGCAGAGCTGAATGAAGCAGGAAGGCAGGAACTTGCTTGTGATTAGAGAAGCAACTTTGAAAAGCAGGACTTTGTGTGTGTGTATGTGTGTGTGTGTGTGTGTGTGTGTGTTTTCCCTCAAAAACCTGCCCAGGGAGGACAGCCAAGGGAGAACTGTATATGCTAAGGCCACCAATTTTTAGGCTAGGCTGGGAACCAGCAACTTTTAGCCTGGGTGGCAGGGCCTTCCAGGGCAGTACAGATGGTCATTGATCTTAACGGCCAGACTTGGTGATGATATGAATAAGGTAATCCAGATACAACCTGGGCAGTATCTGGTGTCTGAATTTCGGGTACATTTGCAAATGTTTTAACTGGAAATTATGCTTCAGATAAAGCAACAGTCTCAGGGATTTTCTATTGCAGTCACTTAAATTGTCTGACTAAGAAATAATTTTTTCATGCAGGAGAGGCCCACTCAGTTTGGTAGTCACTGTGTGCCGAACAGGGAAAGCGGTTTCATTTTCCTCTACCTGTGCCTTTGCTTTGGGTGGCTCCAGTCTGAACTGACCTACTTGCAAGAATGTAACATCTGACGACGTCTTGGACTGTTTGGAAAAGGGACAGGCAGATGGGCACTGCATGCAGAGAAAGTCATTTTGTGTGCACTTGGCCGTTGTTTTTTTGAGACCCACTGAGATGTTTCAAGCCATTGACCCAGGGTAGCTCTGTGATAGTGGTTTGCCACTGCTATCAAATTACTCAGGGCTGGAGTAGATAAGGATGTGTACAGGAAAGTAACACCTCTGAAACTTCTAGGCAATTACGATTCAGGCTCACATACACATGCATTTGAATTTTCTCCAGATGAAAACTTACAAATGCCAAACTAGACTCCTGAGTGGGACTTTTCACAGCCAGTCCCTATGAACCAAGAGTGGGTATTTCCCTACTGACTTAGACAAAGTAATGGGACATGACCCAGGGTGGTTAACTGCTTTATAGTCCCCCCCCCCATTTTTTTTTTAAGGCGGAAAGCGTTCATTGGGTTTGCAATTGATGGGTGAGGTGAGATGCCTTTGCATTTGTTATTCTTTTATTTATTTGTTTTCTAAAGAAGCATCAGTTTTGAAGATGCGTTCTTGCATATCTAACCCAGAAGCTGAAAGCTGAGACATTTTTAAAGTCCTTGTCAAATTAGTATGATGACTAACACAACTGTATTTTACTTAATCAAATTATTTTACACACTTATGGTTACTCAAAGCGACAAATTCCCTGCTATTTGCATAATTACTGAATAGCCTCAGGTAGTAAGAAAGAAAATTACCCTGATTTTTTTTTTCCTTACAGCTTGGTTTAAAATGTTTAGCTAATAATTATTTAGGAACAAAAGTATATTTCTGAAAACTGCTTTCAACCAGGTTAGTGTACAACTTTGTTTTTTGGCTGTGGGGCATTTCCTTTGCATGTTTAACAATAGAAGAAGTTGAATTTGTAAAGTAAGCAAGATCTCTCTCCTCAATTTTGTAACTCTCCCCTCATTTCAATTTTAGATACCTTATAAAAAGGTTGACCCAGAGGCCTCTGGGAGTGACGCTTGTTTGCTAATCAGTTGCTCAGCATTTATAGCTCATTTTCCTGTGTACGCAGGAATGGCATTGTTCTGTATTATGCTTGATAGGTTTCCTCTTGCAGAATGTCATTGGTGAGCCACTGGGCAAAGTCAGCTTGAGTGAAAGGGTCTCTAAACTTGTCTTGCATGTCTAAAAGTGACCCTTGAAGTGCTGCCTCATTCAGGGCCCGAGCTCACTTAACAGACTGGCCTGGGGTTGAGTAAGTTCTGTGTTGCAAAAAAGATGAGGATAGAGCTGCATTTCATGCAGCTGGATGTCTTGAACAAAAAAACAAAATCTGTTAATGCATTTTGCTGGTTAAAGACAGAGAGCCGCCGTCGGCACTGGTTTCAGGTTCTGTGGTTCTTGGTTTATGGATTTTGGAGGGCTCCCTATGGTGGCAGACAAGGAGAGTGCTGTCTGCCAAGTCACCAGGGGCTGGCAGGTATGCAGGAGGTGCTCACCCCTTGCGGGAGTGGAGAATAAAACTCCAAGCTGGCAGCATTTGTCTTGCACCTTCCAATTTGCCCAAACTTTGGGCATCACATCATGACCACATTTAACTTGCACAGATGTAACAACACACATCATTTAATAACCATGTTCCTATGAGGTAGCATAAAAGTACTGTTCACCTATATTTTGCATATGTATTATATCTGTTATATTAGTGAGTTCTGTATATATCTACATACATGTTCTTGTACAGGTTGGCATATGTTACATACCATATTCTGTATGTTTTGAAGGTGTTAAGGGACATTGCAGTGGCGATTTAGATTGCATGGCTTACACATGGATTAGGAACACAATCCCCTCTTAAGACAACTCTTGGCTATATTTCATTCCTACTCAGAAATGCCTTTGGCAATCAGTAGGTCAGAAAGTTAGCATCCTTGCTCTTTTACTTTATTTTTGTTTTCTGTTTCTATATTTGTATCTATAATGTAGATAATAAAAAGGAAAAAAGTAGATGCACTGACCTTGGTTCATAGGATAAGTGAATTGATGTGGTTCGAACATACCTGTATTTGATGTAATCTGTTTACCTGTTTATGTGAGAGGTGGTGTTGCTTACAGGTTAGAACTCTGGGTGGAGAATGACAAGTGCCTGTGGCTCTTTAGATGAGCATGAGAATATCTGGGATCCACTGCTATGTCCTCCCTTTACCAGCTCTGTGACTTTAGGCTAGTCACTTAACCTCTCTGTGCCTTAGCTTTTCGTTTAAAAATGTGATTATAATAGTACCAACCCTCAAAGCACTGTTGTGAGGAAAGATTGAGTCAGTATATGTAAAGCACTTTGAAGCTATCTGGCACATAGTGAGTGCTCAATAAATACTAGTGACTATTATTAATAATAATATTGTTATCCATATTTATTACAAACATAATCACTATGCAGCTCCAACCAATGAGGAATAAAATTACAGTCAAGCTTTGGTTTGGGCTTTGTGAAGTGTACATTTTATTAGTTTCCTCTTTTGCAGGAATATTCTATCTGGGAGGTAAAAAGTTTTCAAAAACAAGAAGAAAGTGAGTACCAGTTGCTAACTCTTTTTATTTCCTTTTTATAAATACAGCAATCCATTTCATCTTAAAGGGGCTATAAAGATTAGTAGTCATGTGGGAAAGGAACCCATTACAGTAATGGTTATATTAATCATTTAGTTGATGGGAACTTGGAGGAGGGGCAGCAGGGATGGGCACATGGCTGGCAGGGAGATGCAGGGTCCCTGAATTCCTTGTTTTGGAGGCCCTCCGTATCTGTGGCTCTGCTCTGCAGCTACAGGGTGGAGAAGGCTAAAGGAAGGTGAAAAGAGTGTTGGACTTGGAGTCAGAAGACCTGGCTTTGGACCTGGCCCTGGAACTTTCTTGCTCCCAGAGGCTTGACTTCCCTGAGTCTCAATGTCCTTATCTGAGAAATGGGGATAATGATAGACCTATCTGACGGATGGGCGAGAGGATTAAATAAATGGAGCCATGAGAAAGTGCTCAGCACAGGGAGCACTATTCCGTCATTGCTTTAACAGTGATGATATGGCCCTGCGCCTTGACCTTGGCATCCACAGAAGACCCTCCTGGGGCCCTGAGGATTTGGGATATCTGAGGTCTGCCAGGGCTTCTGTTTCTAAAGCAGAGATCTGGGCCCTGGAGCCCTAGAGCAGAATAACAGATACTGAGAGCCTCCAAAGCGAAGCATGCAGGGCTCCTGACCCTCCTAGGCAGCCCTGCCACCCATCTCTGCTTCCCCCACCTCCAAGTGCCCACTGACTAAGTGACCAGTGTAACTAACCATTACTATAATCCACATGGCTGCTGATTTTTACAGCATCTTGCTCTGCCTCACTGGATGAAAAGGCTAAGCGGCCACTTCAGGGGAGCCTGGAGTGTCAGTGGGGGAGGACCAAGGGGCAAATGCTGCAGACATGGGCCACCCCCAGGCACCTTGTTTGAGCTGTGCAGCCTCAGAGCTCAGCCCTGTTTGCCTGGACGCGCTCAGGTCTCACGCCTTGCCCACTGCTTTCATCTTGACCCCCACTTGCAGAATTAAGCAGGCCTCAGCGGGCATGTTTGTCGGTCATTTCCCTGAACTTGGCCTTTTTGGGTTTCTCACGCAGAGCAAAGGAGCTCTTGACTGCAGTCCTGTTTTCCATCCCGTGGATTTGTTCATCTCAGCAAATGATGATTGTTCAGGAGGATAGCTTCTGCTCAGCGCCTCTCGCCTTCCATTGTTAGTTTTAGAGGCAACTTACCTTCCCCCACAGTGGTCAACCCTCACCTTGGGAAAGATAGGAAATGAGCTGGGCTTGTCTCAGTGAATTGGGTTGTTGCAGATGTTTTGGAGGGAGTTCCTAGATTCACATTCAGATGCTACAAGTTTTGCAAGAGCTAATGTGTGCCCTGGGGACCACTGAGCCCCCAGACCCTGGTAGCTCTCCGTGACAGTATCACTGAGGAAGGAACCAGGTCAGTTTCCTAAAGTGCCAAGCCTTCTGCAGCCACAGTTGTGGGGTGAGTAAGTATGGAAAGCCTTCATTCTGGCATTCCAGTGACAACATAGAGGAAATGTTCTGTTGGATGTGGTCAGACTCTCAGCAGCTGGCTAAACTAGAGGGGTTTAAGTCTTGACTTTCCAACTTCCTGATTTCGGTTCTTCTTTTGTGGTTTTATGTTGAGCCCCTCTGAAAAGGGAAGCCCTTGCTGACAGAGGGTTTAGTAGCTTGATTCAACTCAGCTGTTCCCCAAATGACTGGACATTCCTCTTCAAAGAGGGAATAGTTATTTCCCTAAAATTTAATTTGGTCATTAGAATATTCCTGGGCTTAAAATTTCATGCATTCCTTCCAGTCAACATACACTGAAATATTTTTTTTTAATTTTTCTTATTGTAGAGTATAACATATATACATAAAAGTGACAACTTTCCAAGTGCAATTTAACAAGTAATTAGAGGGCAAATTTCAAAGACTATTACAGGTTACAATTCCACAGTTTCAGTTATTTTCTTATTATGAAATATAGCATATATAGAAAAAGGTAATATCTTTCAAAGTATGATTTAACAAGTAGATATATAGGAAATTTCCAGTTATTATGAGTTACAGTACCATAGTTTTAGTTATTTCTTTATTGTGAAATACAACATATATACAAAAAGGTATAGCTTTCAAATTACCATTTAACAAGTAGCTATAGAACAAATTTCAAAGGATGCTATGGGTTACAGTTCCACCATTTCAGTTCTTTCCTTCTAACTATTCTAATATCCTAGCAACTAAAAAAAAGAAAATTATATAACAATTCAGTATTCATAATCCTTTGTAAATTCCATCTTGTCTGTTGCTACCCTTTCCTCTAGTTTAATCACTTCCCTGATCTTTAGGGATGTCTAGGCAGTGACCATCCTAACCTGTTCATGTTGGAAAGGGGTGTCAACTTTCTGAGCAAAGGGGATACATCTAGTTGAAAACATATACTGAAATATTTAACAGCAAAGGGCAGCATGGGCTGCTACAAGTTGTCCTTTCTGAAAGGAGAAAACATTTTAAGAAATTCCTTTTATCATTTCTTTCATTAATACCCTGGCGATACCTCTTCAATACTGTCTCTTCTGGGATGTAATATCCTAGTAACATTTTAAGTTACCTGGTAACTGATTGTAATGAGGATGTCTTATTTCCTTGGCATTGGTTTATTTTATTTTATTTTATTTTATTTTTTTGTTTTTTTTTTTTCATTTTTATTGAGCTTGTTCAGATACCATACAATTATCCAAAGATCCAAAGTGTACAATCACTTGCCCCTGGGTACCCTCATACAGCTGTGCATCTATCACCACACTTAATTTTTGTTCAATTTTTAGAAACTTTTCATTACTCCAGACAAGAGATAAAGTGAAAGATGAAAAAAGAAAAAAAAAGAAAAGGACACTCTAATCCTCCCCTATCCCTAACCAACCCCCCTCAATTGTTGACTCGTAGTATTGGTATAGTACATTTGTTACTGTTTATGAAAAAATGTTGAAGTACTACTAACTGTAGTATATAGTTTGCAATAGGTATATATTTCTTCCCTATATGCTCCTCTATTATTAACTTCTAATTGTATTGTCATACATTTGTTCTGGTTCATGGAAGTGATTTCTAGTATTTGTACAGTTGATCATGGACATTGCCCACCATAGGATTCAGTTTTATACATTCCCATCTTTTGACCTCCAGCTTTCCTTCTGGTGTCATATATGACTCTGAGCTTCCCCTTTCCACCTCATTCACACACCATTCGGCGCTGTTAGTTATTCTCACATCTTGCTACCAACACCCCTGTCCATTTCCAAACATTTAAGTTCATCCTAGTTGAACATTCTGCTCATGCTAAGCAACCACTCCCCATTCTTAAGCCTCATCTTATATCTTGGTACCTTATATTTCATGTCTATGAGTTTACATATTATAATTAGTTCCTATCAGTGAGACCCTGCAATAATTGTCCTTATGTGTCTGGCTTATTTCACTCAGTATATTGCCCTTGAGGTTTGTCATCAACCCTTTTTTTTTTTTTTTAATATGGTTTTGTTCACTCACCATGCATTCCAACCTAAGTAAATAATCGATGGTTCTCTGTATAGTCATATATTTATGTGTTCACCACCTTCACCACTATCTATATAAGGGCATCTACATTTCTTCCACAAGGCAGGAGGGAGAGTCAAAGAAGTAGAGAGGCAAAAGAAAGAGGAAAAACAAAATGACAGCTAAGAAGCAGCAAAAGGAAAAATAACCTTAAATCAAAGTAGAATAAAGAATCAGACAATACCACCAATGTCAAGTGTCTAACATGCCTCCCCTATCCCCCCCTCTTATCTGCATTTACCTTGGTATGTCACCTTTGTTACATTAAAGGAAGCATAATACAATGATTCTATTGGTTACAGTCTCTAGTTTATGCTGATTGCATCCCTCCCCCAATGCCTCCCCATTTTTAACACCTTGCAAGGTTGACATTTGCTTGTTCTCCCTCGTAAAAGAACATATTTGTACATTTTATCACAATTGTTGAATACTCTAGATTTTCCAAGTTACACAGTCCCAGTCTTTATCTTTCCTCCTTTCTTGTGGTGTCTCACATGCTCCCCACCTTCCTCTCTCAACCGTATTCATAGTTACCTTTGTTCAGTGTACTTACATTGTTGTGCTACCATCTCCCAAAATTGTGTTCCAAACCACACACTCCTGTCTTCTATCACTCTGTAGTGCTCCCTTTAGTATTTCCTGTAGGGCGGGTGTCTTGTTCACAAAGTCTCTCATTGTCTGTTTGTCAGAAAATATTTTGAGCTCTCCCTCATATTTGAAGGACAGATTTGCTGGATACAGGATTCTTGGTTGGCGGTTTTTCTCTTTCAGTATCTTAAATATATCACACCCTTCCTTCTTGCCTCCATGGTTTCTGTTGAGAGATCCGCACAGTCTTATTAAGCTTCCTTTGTATGTAATGGATCGCTTTTCTCTTGCTGCTTTCAGGATTCTCTCTTTGTCTTGGACATTTGATAATCTGATTATTAAGTGTCTTGGCGTAGGCCTATTCAGATCTCTTCTGTTTGGAGTACGCTGTGCTTCTTGGATCTGTAATTTTATGTCTTTCATAAGAAATGGGGAGTTTTCATTAATTATTTCCTCTATTATTGCTTCTGCCCCTTTTCCCTTCTCTTCTCCTTCTGGGACACCAATGGTACGTAGATTCTTGTACTTTGTTTCATCCTTGAGTTCCTGGAGACGTTGCTCATATTTTTTCATTCTTTTCTCCATCTGCTCCTTTGTGTGTAGGCTTTCAGGTGTTTTGTTCTCCAGTTCCTGAGTGTTTTCTTCTGCCTCTTGAGATCTGCTGTTGTATGTTTCCATTGTGTCTTTCATCTCTTGTGTTGTACCTTTCATTTCCATAGATTCTACTAGTTGTTTTTTTGAACTTTCGATTTCTGTCTTATATATGCCCAATGTTTCCTTTACAGCCTCTATCTCTTTTGCAATATCTTCTCTAAACTTTTTGAATTGATTTAGCATTAATTGTTTAAATTCCTGTATCTCAGTTGACGTGTACGTTTGTTCCTTTGACTGGGCCATAACTTTGTTTTTCTTAGTGTAGGTTGTAATTTTCTGTTGTCTAGGCATGGTTTCCTTGGTTATCCACATCAGGTTTTCCCAGCCCAGAACAGGCTCAGATCCCAGAGGGAAGAAATATTCAGTATCTGGTTTCCCTGAGGGTGTGTCTTAGAAAATTGCTCCACCCTGTGATGCCTCAGGTCACTGTGCTTTTCTGCTCAGCAGGTGATGCCTGTTAGCCTCTAATTCTTGACTGGTGTGAGGAGGTATGGCTGTGTTCCCTCAGGCTCTGGGATCTGGTTCTGAATGGAAAGGGCCCTACCCCTTTCCTCTTAGAGAAGATAGACCCCCTAGGGGGAGGTCGTTAGCATTTCAATGGTCTCTCTCTCTCTGCTTGTGCTATCCCCACCCTTCTCTGAGTCACAGCCCTGGAAACTGAAAATGACTGGGGCTTTCTCCACTGAGCTGAAAAAGAAACAGATAGTCCCCTTCAGACCTAGTCCAAGGCGACCCTCCGGCTCTCCAAGGTCAGTCGTTACCCAAAGCCTCTGTCTATTTTTTGGGGATTCGTACCTGCAGTGAGCAGTTCACACTCGCTGCTTAAAACCCCAGTTGGAGCTCAGCTGAGCTATATTCACTTGCTGGGAGAGAGCTTCTCTCTGGCACCATGAGGCTTTGCAGCTCGGGCTATGGGGGAGGGGGCCTCACAACTTGGATCCGCAGGTTTTACTTACAGATTTTATGCTGTGTTCTTGGGCATTCCTCCCAACTCAGGTTGGTGTATGATGAGTAGACGGTCTCGTTTGTCCCCCTGCAGTTATTCTGGATTATTTACTAGTTGTTTCTTTTTTTGTTGTTGTTGTTCCAGGGGGACTACTTAGCTTCCACTCCTCTCTATGCCGCCATCTTGCCCAACTCTCTTGGCATTGGTTTTTATTTTAAATTTTAAGTGTGGTAACATATAGACCACAACATTTCCCATTTTTAACCACTTTCATGGGTATAATTCAGTGACATTAATTATATTCACAGTGTTGGCTAAAATCACCAAAACTTTTCCATCATCCCAAAACAGAAACTCTATACCCATTGTGCAATAACTCCCCATTCCCTACCCCACCCCTCAGCCCCTGGGAACCTGTGATCTACTTTTTCTCCCTATAAATTTACTTATTCTAGATATTTTGCATAAGTGGAAACAAGCAATCTTTTCCCTTTTGTATCTGGCTTTATTTCACTCAGTGTAATCTCTTCAGGCTTCAACCAGGTTGTAGCATGTATCAGAACTTCATTACTTTTGATGGCTGAATAATATTCCATTGTGTGGATTTACCACATTTTGTTTATCCATTCATCTCTTGGTGGATATGAATTGCTTCCATCTTTGGGCTATTGCAAGTAATGCTGCTATGAATATTGGTTTACAGTTATCTGTTTGAGTCCCTGATTTTAATTCTTTTGGATATATACCTAGTGCTGGGATTGCCAGGTCTTACGGTAATTCTATGTTTAGCCTTCTGAGGAGCTGCCAACAGTTTTCCAAAGTGGCTGTACCATTTTACGTTCCCACCAACAGTGCACAAGGATTCCAACTAGTCTACATCCTTGCTAACACTTATTTTCCATTTTTAAATAGCCATCCTAGTGGTTATGAAGTGATATCTCATTGTGGTTTTGATTTGCCTTTTTCTAATGGCTAATGATGTTGAGCATCTTTTCATGTTCCTGTTGGTCATTTGTATATTTTACTTAGAGAGATGTCTATTCAAGTTCTTTGCCTATTTTTAAATTGGGTTGTCTTTTTGTTGGTAAATTATAGAAGTTCTTTATATTTTTTGGATATTAAATCCTTACAGTCCATATGGTTCCTAAATATTTTCTCCTATTCTATAGGATGTCTTTTCACTTTCTTGATAATGTCCTTTGATGCACAAAAGTTTTTAATTTTGATGAAGTCCATTTTATCTATTTTTTTCTTTTGTTGCTAGTGATTTTGGAATAAAATCTAAGAATCCATTGCCTAATACAAGGGCCTGAAGATTTTCCCCTATTTTCTTCTAAGAGTTTTATGGTTTTAGCTTGTAGATAGGTTGTTGATCAATTTTGAGTTAATTTTTATATATGGTGTGCATTAGGGGTCCAATTTCATTATTTTGCACATGCACATCCGGTTTTCCCAGAACCCTTTGTTGAAGAGACTGTTCTTTCCCCATTGAGTGGACTTGATGCCCTTGCAGAAAATCAGTTGGCTATAGATGTGAGGGAACAATGGTATTTGTTAAAACCTTTGCCCTGAACCCTCTGAATATTCTTGGGATCTGGCTATGGCTGCAAACCCATCCAAAGAGGCAGAGAGGTATAACTATGTATCTCTAGGACGTGGCAGAAGGTGCAAGTCCCAGCAAGTTAACTATTGTACAGTAACATGAGTCCTTTAGTATGCTGTTTGTTCTTCAGTCCATCCATCTGTCCATCCATCCCATCCATTCTTATGTACACACTCAGTGGGTTATTTGCTATGGGGCAGATTCTCATTTGTCAAGTTGCATTTTGGGATGAGTTTCCAGATAATAAACCTGGTTACCTAAGTAGCCCTTGAACCATTTTCTTGGTAGCTCTGAAAGCTGGGGCTTTCACTCCCTAGCTGCCCAGCCTTCAGGTTGTGTGGAGTTAGTGGAAATAGGCAGGTGTAAAGTAGGATTTCTACAGCTAGTTCTGGGGAAGAGTTATTTTGGGTAAACTGCACTCTAAATCACTGCACACACAGGTACAGGAACCTGAGAAAGGTACAAATGATGATTTTTACCTCTTTTTCTGTAAAAAAGGTTGGTGTAGGGAGAACTGTGTCATGTCAGTGTTTTTCAATTAAAGACTATTGCAGAATATTCATGGATAGGCTACTGTTTTTTTTTTTTTTTTTTTTTGCCTTTGGAAAAGGCCTATTGTAAAAAAAAAGAAAAAAAAAGGCCAGGCTTCTTCACTAATTGTTGTATTTGCTTTCCCATTCTGCTGCTGCTCTCCCAATTTCAGCTGATTAGAATGAGAAATTACCACCTTGAATTTAAGCAAGTTTAAATTGGAAATTTGCCCTCTGACTGATTATATAAGCTTTAAAATACGGACCTGAAATTGTGTGTTTACTCTGTGAAGAATTCCCTTAATGAAGATGAAAATTTCTAAGCAGCATGGACCCATATGTTTTTATTATGTAAGATTTAATTATTGTGATCCAACCTGTAAAATAAAGAATGGTGCTGATTAGTTAATCTGTCCGCTGGCTTTTTGGGTCAGAGAACTGTTTGCAGTAGATCCACAGAGCCACCTAGAGATAGCACCCTGGAACTCGGCTGCTGATTCCCCTTCTCCCCAAGGTGCATGGACCTGGTCTTGGGCCTGTGGTCACCATGACTCTCAAGGTTAGGGAGGGTGGGTCTTGGTTAAGGGCAGCTTCAAAGTTTGCTCACATGATTTAGTGGGACGACCAGGAACTTGCCTGGGAGTAGTGTTAGCAAAAACCGCTGTCAATTGGAATAGACTCCATCCTTTGGCCATGTCTTTTCCCCAAGCACTGCTGTGATGGCACTTGAAATTTACTGTTTTATGGAATGTTTTGCAAACCTGAAAGTGCTCCAACATAGCACATCACACCATCCTCTTCTCAAAGCCACAACATACATTGGGTGCTCAGCTCGGCAGCACATTGCATGTTGATTTTGAATTTCCAGCCTCCTGAAATGTAGGCAAGGAGTTCTTTTTTGTTTGTTTTTTGGCTAGGGTGGAAGTGGGGAAGAATAGATTAAGGCAAACTAAATAGATAAGTGGAAATAGATACAGAACAGCTTCAGGCAGGTCTCTCCTCTCTTAGGCAAAAGATTTAGGGCAAGCCTCCTGATTTATTTGGCAGCATCTTGGGTTGTCTCCCCAGTGCTGGTAAATACTATTTAAGTTGGGAGGCTTTAACATGCCAACAACATGTTTCTCAGGCAGCCCAAAGAAGGACACCTTTTGGAAATTAAAAAAAAACAAACAAATCATAAATTATCACTTTCCCTTTACCTTTGCCAAGCCATGGAGTTGCATATAAATAGATCAAAAAGTCAGCGAGCAGTTTTGCAACTTGCAGCTTGCAGTGCATGGGAGCACATGGGGAAGTCTGTATTGCTGCACCCGGGCTCAAAGAGGCACATGAAGCCAGCAACACTGGGCTAAATCCAAATGTTAAACTTCTAAAGGCACACAGGTGCAATTGGTTATCCAGTAGGCCTCTTGTCCCTGTGTCCCAAGGTTGGCCTTGGCCTGAAAAGAGACTTAATTCTTATGTCTTTTCAAAGATAACAGTACCAAAGCTTGGCATTGGTTGCTTTCATCTTAGATGAAATCAGGGCCCAGAACTAAGTATCTTAACCAAATATGCATCCTCATTTTCCAGAGTCAGACCATATTAACTAGCAAATGTGAGCAGGTAAGCAACCGGGAAGAGGAGACATCTAGTTTTATTTTTGGAAGTAATAATTAACAATATAAATATAAAAATAGTGTTTTGATAGTTGCTGGAAAAAATTATTTATTTATTTCTCTTTTTAAACTTTCCTCCTCTTTTTTTTTTAGTAGACCCAATGCTTCTTAATAGGGCACCTATCTTTAGTCTAGTGAACTGGTAAACATACTTACATGCATATTTATTTGCTTTCTGATCCTTTGGGTTTCACTGGGGAATTATTTTGTCATTTAAAAATAATGGTAACAAGGCTGGCATTAAAAATAACTCACGGGCTGGTGGCTGTACCCAAGGGTATCAGGGAGACTATTTGAGGTGACATAGTAGATCCCCAGCAAGGAAACTTGGTGCCCTGGTGTTTGGATCTGTGGCCACTTTTCTCTTTGCCCTGAGTGAGCTGAGCTGTGCAGGTCATGGGTGGCTGGGTCACGTGTGTTGCCATTGGGCTGTCCATTAAGTTTACTCTTACCTCCATCCGCTGGCCCCAGGCTCCATCAGTGTAGGACTTCACGGTCAGACAAGCGGGACCTTCGTGTAGACTTGGGCCCTGGGGTGGGGAGGGATGGGTAGAAGAACAGGAAAGTTTCTTTAGGTGTTTCTAAAGGAAGAAGCCAGGACAGAAAAAGAGCAAAGGACTCTAAATGGTCTGGGGATAGACCCCCTCGCCCCAACACCAAAAAAAAAAAAAAAAAAAGAAAAGAAAAGAAAAAAAGAAAAGCAAAAAGCAAACTCTTTGTTGACCTCTTAAGGGTTTTGAGTGGGCAGGGGAATTGTGGTGGGAGATTTGGAGGAGAGTCATTGGGAAATGTAGGGTAAGCCCCGATCTTGCTGGGAAGCCCTGCCTTTGAAAAAGTGCTGCCCCCCGGGCAACGCTTGTTTCCTTTCTGTAGGGAGATGGCCTGTTTACCACCATGGCAATGGTGGTTAGACTGGTACCAGGAAGCCTGATTGGGTGACTGAGTATCTTTGAACACTGTCTGGGCCCTACTGAATTCAGGAATTGCACTGCATGATGATACCATCTGATTAAGGGAAATGCCATGTAAAAAAGCCTAGAAACGTGTCTGTGTGTGTTTGTACACTCATACTTTTCCCCCACCTTGTGCCCTGGATTCCTAAGCGGGAACTAAGCCTGCTAAAATTTCCAGCTGGCTCTGTCTCCTCTCTGAGGCCCTATCCTGTGCTTTGAGGCAGAAAGAGATTTTTTTTGCAATGCACTGTGCCAGCCAATCTTGGATTTGGCCAGGTATGTGTTACTGTGGCACCAGGCACCTGCATTCTAATTTCATTCATTTCTGTTTTTTTTTTTTTTTTTTCTGGTGGGGGTGGGAATTGTATGCTTTTTGGAATTTCTCAGCACAGGCTGCTTTTAAAAAACTTCGGCTTGGTCTCTGCCAAACTAATTAACTTTGATAACTTCCTTGAGCGGTGTGAGCACTATGGTGTTGCATGAGGCATGTTTTTGGCCCTCATGGAGTTTCTATGTCCTAGTGGGAGATGGAAGGGTATATACTTTTTTAGTTAATTATTTGTTCATTGGAACATTTCAGGCACTGGGCTGTGAGTCCAGTCCATTTGTAGTTCATGGGACACAGGAAAACAGAAGCAAAGTGTTTGGCCAGGGAGGGAGGTGGGGTTGGGGATGGCATGGATGGATGGGGAGAACATTTATGGCTGGAGATATAAAATAAGCGTGCTTTTGCAAATATGTTGTTTTCCTCAGCCTTTTCAGGGTAGATCCTAGGGAATGGGAATGTCAGGTATTGAGCTGGGAAGAGGCTGGCTAGAGAGAGAGCCCTGGGAGGTGGGATAGGATCGGGAGAGGGGGCAGGCCAGGAAACAGGGCGTGTCAGGGCTAACACTGTCGCTTCTCCACTCCAGCCAGCCATGCTGGGGCTCCCCACACATCTCTTGGCAAGGGTTCCATCCTGCTGTCCACTCAGCTTTGAAGCGGTGCATTAAAATGCTGCTCAGAGCCAATGTGCCAGCATGTGGCAGGAAGCTGCACCAGGGCATCCTCTGATTCGGCTGGAAGCAAGCGTGGCTCCAGCACATGATATGGCCAAGGGGTAGAAAGATGCCTCTTGCTCTGGGACGCTGTGCCTGCCAGGATGGGGGTGGCAGAGAAGGAGAGAAAGCTGCAGCATCCCTTGTGCAGGCTGCTGGCTCTGAGGACACAATGACACCTCTGTCTTTAGCCTCTCTTTTGAACTGCCCATAAATTAGATTTCTGCAAGATGGGCTAAAATTAGGAACGGTCCTCTCATATTTGACTTTTTTCTTTAACACTTCAGCTTGGCCTCGGATATATCAGTTCTGGATAACTTGAAAGCTGGTAGCAGAACAAACTGTGTTCACACACAGGAAATGTCTCCAAACAAAAAGTGGGCGTGCAGTTTACAGTTAAAAAAAATTGGATGGAGGCCATTCAAACTTCCCGTCCTGTTCTCCTTGAGTAGGACTTGGCAAGCTGTGGAGATGGGGCACTACTCCCTGGAACAGGTGGGAATTCGAGGGTCCCTGCTGCTGTGATGAGACCCCAGATGACAAAGGTACTGGGAGGGCAGGTTGAGGGGTTGACTGGTGACATTTTCCTTCGGCTTCAAAGCCCCAGGGCGTTTCGGATGCCCCAGCAGATGGGGCACTGATGGGAGCCCTGGCTAGCTGGGGCCTGAGATCTGTGGGGCCACATCACTTGACTCTGCCACTACCTTGAACCAGGTTCAGGCTTGTGACATTTTTTTCTTAATATAAAGACATTACTATTTACTTATTATGGCTCTTTTGTGTTGTTGAAAATCTGGAAAATATAGATACTTAAAAAAAAAAAAGGAATAAATATCCTCTGTAATTATATGACCTGAAGGTACTCTGTCAACAATTTGGGGTGTGTCCTTTGATCCCTTTCTCTGCATCCATCCATGACTGTTAGGACCATGAAATGGTCAAGGATACAGGCTTTAGGGTCTTTGAAGACCATGTCTGCTGCTTAGTAGTCTTCTGGCTTTCGGCAAGTGACTTTATACCTAATTCTCGGTTTCCTCGTCTCTAAATGCAGCTGATACTTGTACCTGCGTCAAGTGATTCTTTGGAATACTTAATTAGATAATATATCCAAAGGGCTCAGCCAGTGCTTTCCAGTTCCTCCCGGCAGTGTATGTCACGATTGTTATTTTTTAATGATAAAACTGGCTTGCAGTATACATTCTGTTTAGGAACTGTTTTTTCCACTAAAACATTGTGATCATTTTTTCCATAACATCAGATAATTCTTCCCAAGTGTCATGTGTTTAAAGAAAAATGACCTTATTGTTTTTGTAAAAAAAATACACATTCGTTAAGCAGAATTTTAAAATGATGGAAAGGTCAGAAGAAAAAATGTTATAAAACCACTTGAAATCCTACCGTCTAGAAATTATCATGATTGATGTTGGGGTTTCAGGAGTGATAATCAACCACACCTTCCTTTTCACCCCACTCCCCTTTCAGATTAAGAATCAATTGGGAAGTAGCTCTACCAGCCAGCCACTGGGGCTTAAAAATAGCAGCTGGATGTGCATTGGAAAATCCAGCTCAGTCTGTGGCCAGAATCAGGCTTCCCACTACTTTGCCCCCAGAATAAGACTCACCCTATCAGAGCTGCAGGCTTTGTCCTTGCAGGGACAGACCTGATCCGATATGCTTACCTCAGTGGAGGAGCAGAGAACACGTGTGCATCCTCAGCACTAGTCCCAGAAGACAAAGAAGCGGTGGTCAAGGCTGCTGGCGTGCTCCTCACAGTGTTCCCAATCAGATAAGTCACCCCTCCTGTCTCTGGGGAGGTCTGGGTGAGGAAGTCAAGAAAGTGGATGCGTGCTTTCTGTTACTGCCAGAAGGTAGGCATTCCTAAGTGTGTACAAAAGTATGAATTCTAGGAGAAGGGAAGATAATTCCCCCTTATAGTTATCATTGTTGTACCTGGAGAGATGGCTGGCTGGCTAGATATACTTTATAAAATGTGTTCTTAAAATACGAATCACTAAATTTAATGCCATTTCAATTTCACAAAAGAAAAAGAGGTGAACTAAAACTAGAGAAACTTCACTGTCTTCTGCCATTGAAAGTTGCTGCAGAAGAGACTGAAGCCAGCCTCATCTTATCTTCTTTAATGGATGACTTGCTTTTTGTTTGTTTGTTTGTTTTGTTTTGTTTTCCTGGCCAGAATACCTGCAGAATCCTTTCTTTATATTTGAAGTATAGTTTAACCATAATACATATTACTGGGGCATGCCATGGGTCCTATTTTTTGGAACTTGATGTGTTCTTTGAATCAACAGATTTAATTATTTATTCATTTCAGGAGAAATTTCTTATTCTGTCCCTTGGAACACTTTTTTTTTGGTTCTGTATAGTGAATTCTCTACTACAAGGACATCAATTATCTGTTTGTGGGGTTGTCTTTGTTCTCCATAGTTATTCGTTTTGCTTTGATTACTTTAATCCCTAGTTTTCATCTTCATTCCCTGTGTTTATCTTTTGCTTTCCTCTGGTCAGTCACTCAGTTTTGAGACTTCTTTCTTTAGTTCTTTATAGATTCTATTTCATATAGTAGTTCTCTAATGTTTTTAATCCCAAATTTATTTCTTTAGGTCTACACTCACATTTTTTTTATGTTGCCGTTGAGTTCTCGATTCACTGAACTCATGTTTTTATTAAGTTCTTTGACTCAAAGACCTTTTGATCATTTTTTTTCTGTTCCAAAGAATCTTCTTCTTCCTGGGTTATGTCTTATTTTAGGCCAGGTTCTTTGTCTGATGCAATGCTTCTCTCTTTCCTTTCCCCTAGGAGTTTGCATATAGATACCATGACCTTATGCTTATTTAGTTTTTGACTTTGTTCTTGCCTAAGTAAGATCTCAGATCTTTGTTGTTCTGGGTGTGGGTGATTTCTTGACCTAGAGCCTCTTTCCCCAGTCGCCACCAAGCTGATGGTTGAAGGCTGGTTTGTGCTTTCTGTTCATGCTTTCTGAGGCCAGGGCTAGCAGAGTTATAGCAGGTGATGTGCAGGGTGCTTGCATGTCTTGCTAGAATATGTAGGCTGAGTGATGTTTACTTCTGGGATTTTTAAGGGTCCCGCTGAGTGGGTTCAGCCATCCTGCGTGGGGCACATGCTGCCTGTTCTTGGGCAGTATTGTCTACCCTCGGATCAGCCCCAGATTTCAGTGTGTGCTCCTGGAGCCTCTGCTTCCTTTCAGCAGAGACAATCAGCCTCATGGTTCATGGTCCTCATTTCATCCTTTTTCCCTCAGTGGATGTCTCCACTATTCCCCAATCAGAAGAGGGGGGTATATTGACACCTACCCAAGTTGCTTTTCTCCAGATTTGGTGCTGTTAACTCTCATGATTTTTATTTGCTCTTCAGGTTATCTTCCTGGGTGTGATGGATATAGAGTACAAGCCGTGCCACACGGTAACATTCCACTCTGCCCTAGAATCTCCCTCTACTTTCCTTGGAAGACACTTTTTGAAATTTATGACCCTGGGATGTATTCATTTCCTTGTTTGTTTTTGGCTGGGGATTATTTTATTTTATTTCTGCTTTTAAAAATTTTGTGGGGTACTGAAAGGCTGAGATTCTGGGCAGGAGTTTCACTTTATCATTTAAGTGAAAAGTGTCTAGCAGCATTTAAAAGATTATATAATATTCCATTGTAGTCTATTACATTCCATCCTCCTATTTTTATATGGTAGGTTGTTTACAGTTTTGTTGCTAGTATGAATTTAGAGTTCACATTTACTTTTCACTTTTTCTTTTCAGACTTATAAAATGTGACTATGAAATTAAAGAGACGGTCACAAATATGGGAGGAGTTAAGCCAGAGCCCTCTGTGGAAAGGGAAATTGACATTTTTTGAGGGTCTGATGTGTGCCAGGAAGTACATAAATGATTTGATACCTCTCACAGCCGTCCTGTGGGGTCACTGCCATTATTTCTGTGTTATAGATAAGGAAACCAAATCATGGAGAAGTTTAAATAACTAGCCTGGGTTGACACAATACAGTCTATCAGTTCTGTCTTGCTCTAAAATCCCTTCTTTCCTCAGGCCACACCTCCTCAAGGCATCGGTGCTGAATTGAAGGCTTAAGTGTGTTTGGTATTTTGATATTGTTTTAGCATGTTATGACTTGTGAGAGAACATTCTCCCTTCCTTCCTTCCTTCCTTCCTTCTTTCCTTCCTTCCTTCCTCCCTCCCTCCCTCCCTCCCTCCCTCTTTCCCTCCCTCCTCCCCCCTTCCTTCCTTTCTCCCTTCCTCAGGAAAGAGTTAAATGAACATTGAGAGAGAAGACTTCCTTGGTCCCAGAGAACTGCCCAGTGTTGCCTGTCCTCTCTTCCTCTTTAGCGCATGAGGGTCAGTGAGTGCAAAATGGCATCTGCAAGGGATGTGAATGCTCCACAAATGAGCCTTTAAGCATCCACGGCCAGTCGCAGGGCCCCTGATGACAGCATGTTCTTAACCTGCAGGCTCAGCTCTTGATGCGTTCTCACTCCGAACAGCCAGCCACCCAGAAGCAAGGACCATTATGTAACCATTCTGCTCTAACAACCGCCAGGGCTGCGAACTGCTCCATGCCAGTGTGAACACATACTCTAACGACCATTTCTTCAATAGATGGTCATTTTAAAAAATCTTAGCTCGAAATTATATTTACCTCATTCAAAAGGTATTTGACTGGGGTTACCAGGAATAACATTTTGATATTTATTAAAAGACTTCTGGTTGGAGAGTCATTTGTTTACTTGTGGGGCTCAGTTTTCTCAGCAAAACCAGAAATGGTTCCTGTGCCATCTTACGTGTGGAATGTTGAATGGGTTTCAAAGTGTTTTCATGGATTATCTCATTTGAGCCTTACAACAACTCTAGGAGACAACCTTAGGAGCCAAAACAACAACAACAGCAGCAAAAAGTAGAAATTATAATACAGTGAATACCCAGTACTCACCCTTAGGCTTGAGTAATTGTTAACATTAGGCATATTTGCATCATATATGTGCATGTTCATAGTTTGCACATGCAAATGTATACATATACCTTTTTTGTGTTGAACCACATTAAAGTAATCAGTAATAGTCATGATTGCACTTCATTCCTAAATTTTTCAGTATGCACGCTATCAAATCTGGTCATGTACCGTAAAACCACAGCACTGTTACCACTCTTAAAAAATTTTTCAACTGATACCCCATACATATTCACATTTCTCCAAATGTTCTCAAAATATATCCATGTCTATCGCTATTGGCATCCCTAGATTCTAGCACTAGCTCCATCTCTGGCACTTTTTTTTAAACAACCAGAGACCAATTAAAGCTCATGCATGTCATTTCTTACATGATTTTTGGTCTCTTCTAATCTAGAATAAGTCCCCCCTCTTTTTCCCACTGCGTTGACTTTTTGAAGAGGTCAGGCCAGTTGTCTGATACAATGTTGCATGTTCTGAACTTATCTGATTATTTTCTTACTGTCTGATTTAATGTGTCCTTTCTTCCTTATACTGCTGATACTTTGGAAGTTAGTTTTTGCTTGATTAGATTTACATTTTGCTTGAATAGATTAGCTGCCTGGTAAAGGATTCTTTCTACCACCTAAAGATACTTTGATGCCTCATTGACCTCCTATTCACAATGGAAGAGTGGCCACGGGGTTGAGAGCCAGACCTCCCCATACAAAGGGACTTTTGCCATCTTGAACTTAGCAAGAAGCCTGTGCTTGCACCCCTTTTCACAGATGGGACGGTTGCTGGAATCCTGGGGAGCTGCTAACTTGGTTATCCGTAACAGTAATCTCTACCGTTTACTGAGTGTTTGCTGTGTCACGGGCCCTGGGTGAAGCATGTGACACACCTGATCCCCATTTTATTACCCAGTGTTGGGACCGCAACTGTTCTTCCATTACGAAGCCACATCTCAGGCCTCAGCCCCTCTGCTTTCTTTTCCTCTTACAGCTTCACACCCACACTGGGTGGGGGAGTCTTCCCCCCAGGCTAGATGGCCTGCGGTGGGCTCCCTCTTCTCAGCTCATGAAATGCATGGGAGGAAACTTGGCCCTGGACCTAGACTTCCTGAGTCCCACCCCAGCTCTCCCCCTCTGCGAGCTGGGCTGGCTTCTCACCCTCTGGACTTCAGTCTCCTTATCCACCACAGGGGGATGACAAAAGTCCCTGCCTCCGAGGGCTCTCGTGAGCGTGGAGTGAGCTGCCCCATGTGAAGCCCTTAGTTCAGTGCCTGGTACACAGGCTCAGTAAACGTCAGCATCATCACTACTCTCAGCCCTTCTGGGGGTTCCCATAGACACTTCCTAAGGTCCTTTCTGCTTTGAGGGTTTCGTTGAATCCACTTTGAAGAAACACTGGGGGTAAATGAGAATCAGTAACAAATGCAGAGCTGTGGTGTTGGTTCTAGAGCAGGAGTTGTCCAACTGTAGCCCATGGACCAGATTCAGCCTGCTGTTTTTGTAACTCAAGTTTTATTGGAATGCAGAGTTGCTCATTTGTTCATTCATTTACATATTTATCTATGGCCGCTTTTGCACTACAGCAGTGGAGGTGAGTCATTGAGATGGAGAACTTATGGCCTGCAAAGTCTAAAATATTTACTATCAGGCCTTCTGTAGAAGAATGCATTAACCCTGCTCTAGGGTCTTAAAGCATTCTTGGAGTTGTGGTCTCTGCTCAGTGGGCCGAACTTCCCCTGATAAGATGCTGTGTCCTATTGAATGCCTGCTTTTTGGCTTTTCTTTTCAGTGGGGGCATTTGCTCCCCAGGCTGGTCAGCAAAACAAAAGGCATGGGTGCTCAAAATATGTTGGTTTATTTGGGTATAAAATGTTTCTGAAGACCCCTGTTCCAGTTTGCTAAAGCTGCCCAAATGCTATATACCAGAAATGGATTGGCTTTTACAATGGGGGTTTATTAGTTCACAAATGAACAATTCTAAGGCCATGAAAATGTCCAAATTAAGACATCAAGAGGTAGATACCTTTCTCTGAGGAAAGGCCAATATCATCTGGGGGTTCCTCTGTCACGTGGAAAGGTGCATGTCTGGTTCTGCAGAAACTTCTCTTCTGGGTTTAGCTTCTGGTTTCAGTGGCTTTCTCCAAAATGTCTCTGGGCTTCTGTCTCAGCTTCTCTGAGCTCTCTCCAAAATGTCTCTGCCTTTTATCCTCTCATAGAAGCCTCCAGCAAGGGAACCAAGACCCAGCTCCATGGAAATAACCCAATCAAAGTTTCCACCCTAATCAACAGACTAATAAATCTGCCCCCATGAGATTGCATTAAAGAATATGGCTTTTGTGGGGGACATAACAGATTGAAGCAAGCACAGAAGGTAAAATCTAGTGCCCTGGAAACAAGGCTGTCATCATGTGAGACCTTAATTGGGGAGTGAAGAGAGGCATTTTCAGTGACCTCCGAGCCCCAGGTTGCACTCATAACCCTTGGTAGCCAAATGCCATCATGAGTAACTATGCCCATTGGCTGTTTGCAGGCCACAGTGTCATCTCATGGTCTTCTGATCACCGGCTCCCCCAGCACAGACACCAAATGATAGAACCACTGATGCTTCTGCTCAGCCTGCAGATAGTGTTAAGAATGACATTTTGACAGGGAAAGCTCAACATTCCCACATTCTTTTATGTTTAAAAACCAGATTCTAGTTTTGTATCAAACCATCCAGGATTGTCACCTCCTAGCTGCCTCCCTTACAACTAGAGTTTGGATTTTCATGCCTCCCAAAATCTTCATTCACTTGTATCCAAGCAATGAAATGCCTACGGTAACTGAAAAAAGTACCTATGCTTAATCCAAAGGGCTATAGGTGTAAAGAGAGAAACGTACTACGTGGAGGTTTTATAATTTGTTCCTATGTTAAAGAAATAGACATTGATGCTTTTTTTTTCTCTCTCTCTCTGCCAGTTTTATCCATTTCTGCCTTGTGAGCGGGTACATTCTTTTTTCCTGACATTCAAATGTTTTTGAAATAGCTATTCTCAGTCAGGCACAATGACAACACATCTGTAAAATAAAGTATATGATTCTATTTTGAAAATCAGCTTGTAACCTGCACCTGTGCTTTTGAACACACACTTTTACCCACATGCAAATTCTGAGGGGTAGGACATTGAACTGGGCAGCCACGTTGTCAAAGGCAATAGTGTAATCTGATAGGCCACACTTATGTAGCTCTGTTAGCATAAGGGTTCTACTAACATATTTGTCACTTGTCCCTGGGCTGGCACCCCAAAATGCAGGCACATTCTGCACCACCACTACATTGTGATATGCCTGGTTTCTATCACTTATTTTGTCTGCCCTTTTTTTTTTAAGCCACCATCTGCATTTTCCACTTTGAAGTACATTAGTTACTATGGAAACAGTGATGTTATTGGTGGGGGTGAGGGTTAGTAACATCCACAAGGACAGTATAAAATCATTTTATTTAATGGTTTGAAATTTATACTCCACTTGGGGAAAATGATAAGTATGATTGAGGGAATGGTGTGCTTATACAATTATTGCTAGCCTGATGTGTGTGCATTTAACAAAAGTCAGCATTTGTGGGGTTTCTAGGTTGCAAACCAAAATGTGCATGAAAATTTTTGAAAGTACAAAGGAAAATAAAAAAAGAAGGTCAGGGGACTCATATAATTGTTCTGACTGCCCAGCACGGAATTTCTCGAAGCCAGGCCCACGGTTGCTACAAAAGCATCCACTTCCCCATGTAGGTGTGATTTATGTAAGCTAATGGCCCATTTTGCCCCCATAAAGTTGCTGTTATAGGATAGATTTTTGGATTTCTGAGTGAAAACTGTGTCCCAGGTTGTTTAATTCTGATGTATAACTGAACTCTTAACAAGATCCCTGAGGAGGAGCCAATGGTCTCAGAGGCGCTGGATGGAGATTTTATGTGACTTCAGCTGTTCATGTGGCAGCAGAGATGGCACTACAAGTTCCTAGAAGGGCAGCTGGGTCGCTTTAATGAGATGCTCAGGGCACTGTGCATAGTGTCTGAATGTAGCCGGCTTGTGTCCTTGTTCTATTTGTCTCCTTGGGTGCTGTGGATATGCTTCCTTTTATCTTTTCTTTCTTTCTTTCTTTTTTTTTTTAAACTTTTTTTCTATTTTGAGATAATTGTAGACTCACATGCATGTGTAACAAATAATACAGGGAGATGCTGTATACTCTTTGCCCAGTTCCCCCCAACAGTAACATCTTGCATACCTATAGTTCAATATCCCAACCAGGAAATTGACATAGATATGATCCACCCACAGATCTCCCCAGTTTTGCATGTACTCATTGTGTGTGTGTGTGTGTGTGTATTTAGTTCTTTGCAATGTTATCACATGTGTAGTTTTGTGTGATCACCACCACAGTCCAGATAGAGAACAGTTTAGCACAAGGGTCCCTCCTGTTGCCCTTTTATTCCCACAGCCACCTCTCATCCTTCCTACTTCCCAACTTCCAGCAACTCGTAATCTGCTTCTCATCTCTGTTATGTTGTCATTTCAAGAATGTTATGAGGGGAATCATACATCATGTGACTTTCCAGGCTTGACTTTTCTCATTCACACCAATCCCTTGCAGTCCATCTTACCTGTTGAATGTTCCTTTTTATTGCTGAGTAGTATTCCCTAGTATGGATGTACCACGGTGAGTTTAGCTATATGCCTATTGAAGGACATTTGGGTTGTGCTTATCTTTATGAACTGAAGTATTTGGGGGAGGGCTGATGGGTTCCTAAGACCACCGAATTAGTGAGCACTTTAAAAGAATCCAGTCTCTACCTGGTGAAGTGTTCAGCAGTGCTTCTTCCAGAAGCAGTAAGGTTTGATGGAAGGCAGTGAAGGGAGCAGACTTGAGCCCAGAAGAGCTAGCTGGTAAGGTGTTGTTGGCCTCGAGGTCTGGTCCACTAAGTTTCCTTGCAGAGCTGAGCTGAAGTGCTGTGTGTTCTGGAACCACTGATAAGGCATCTTCATGTCCCTTTTAAGAGATCACAGAAGACAGTACTTTTGCTGAAGAGCTGATGATAAAAACAGATGTAAACCTGCCACTCAGCCTGCTTATTTCCTCAAACCCTTTTATGGAGGATCAAACCCTAAATTCCTGTTCTGGGACAGATAGCAGAGGGAATCTTGTTCTTGGTCTCACTGACTGATTTTCATTTTGAAAAGTGCTAAAATACATAGCGGGATTGTTTAACTGTTCACCTGACAATTTAAACGCAAAATTCTTACTCAGAGCACCGAACACGAGTCTGTATTTCTGGTTTGAGGTTAATCGGAAGTGGCCTGAGCTAACAGACCCAAGGGTTTGATATTATTCTTTCATATAGAAAGACCTTTCTTTCCTCGGCATTACTCTACAGGCAGACACCTCACCATCCCTTGTCCTCTGCTATTTGAGCTATTGAACTGAAGACAGAAAAGATTTTTTTTCTGTGGCTTCTTGTAGCATTCAGACTGCAGGTTTAAAAGCCGCTCAGAGCAACCTGGTGTATTTGATCAGAAGCTTTTAATACCAACAACTATCAGTCAGAGAGTCAGCCCCGTGGTGAAGGAGCGACATGCGGAAACATCTGGTAAGGGAAACAGACACATGTTCCTTTGGTCCAGACTTCAGGAGATGGTTTCCTTAGCACAGGTAGCATCATTCTTTGCCAGGCGAACTCCTGTCATCTTTTAGCATTTAGCTGGAATGCCATGCTTGTAAAGGAAAAATCTCTTACCCCATCTTATCTCCTCTTTGCTGGATCCCCCCCTTCTTCACTGCCTACACCCCTCATGCTGGGTCCGGTGCCCTCCCTTGGGGCTTCCTTTGCACTTTGACCCTAATATAACACAAAACCCTTAAGAGCAGTGTCTTGCAGTGGAGTTGCCTCTTATTGGGGAGTTTGGTTTTAAAGCAGTCCGTGACACCAATGTCATGTGTAGGCGAGAGATTACCCGTAAAGGTTCCTAGTTGCCTGTAAGGTGAGTAGTGCATTTTGGGGCCATGCTGTATGAAAAATGCTGACCACTGAAGATTAGAATCTTAGCATGGCGAGATCCATTCACAAGGAAAGGGACATGAGGACCCACATTTGAGAAGAGGACAGGAAGTTCACGGCTTCCTTCTCAAGCCCACGCCGGGACATGTGTTGACTGAGGGAGACAGTGGATAAACCACTCTCACTCTTTAAAGAACATGTTGTTGGAGCTGTGCTTTTGCATATCTTTGTGTTCACAGCCCCCGGTTCAGTGTTGAGCACATGATAGTGTTTGGTAAAATATTTGCTAAATAAATGAACGAATGATCAGGGAGAGAGCTGTGAAATTTACTAAGAAGTGATGGATTTTTGGGTTCTTGCATCCTCCCCTCCCCATTCCCTACTGTACATGATATCTCAGTCCCACTTTGATCGTGTTGCATATTACTGAATATGTGCAAAAACTGTAACTTCATCAAAGCCAGTAAATTATTATGGACTGGCGAGAACTGGAGTTTCCTTTGCAATTAGGGCTTTCCTGGTGTCCTGGGGGGCTGTAATATCATCTCATTCTATAAGAAGTTGGTTGGGCTGTAACTTAGTGCTCGGTGAGCTAGGGAAGAGCAGATGGGCCCCCAGCCTTGGCAAGGTCCAGGGAGGTGCCTTCCCTTGTAAGCCAAGAGGTGCACAGCAAGGGCTTGGAAAGGAGCCACGTGCTCCAGCCGCTCAGCTTCCAGGCCCTTTTATTAGCTCATCTTCATCTTTGGGTTGCCAAGATATTTCGAGGCCAGCTGATAATAAAATCAATCCTTTTTTAACAACTGGCAGTAAATGGTGTGGGTTTCGCTTTCGCTAGGTGGTGAGGGGGCTCCCTTTGTAATGTCCGCTTGTCCTGAGAGTGGAGAGAGAATGTTGGCACCAAGACCATGGGATCCCTTCTTTCTGGGTTGCTTTTGTGCTCCATTAACTGCGCTCTGAAGGGAATGTCAGAAACGTGAGGCTTCTTGGGAGAAGAAGTGCCTACTCAGAATCGGGATGTCTAACCCCTGCCTGGCCCTCTTGCTCTAGCGCTGTGACCTGTTGCAAGGATCCGCCTCACTTTGGCTTGCTGGGGCATCTAGAAAACTCCACGTCTTCAACATTCCGTTCCCTTGCCTCTCCATACCCATAGCAGCCATTTCTGTAGGTCTTTATCCCACTCAGCAATTTGTAACTGTCTTATTTTGTGCCATTGTACACCCTTCAAGTTGCTGTTGGTTATGAATTCCAGGTTTTGTAAAACAGTTATTACAGCCATTCTTTTGCATCATACTTTCATAATTATTTCATGTGTTTTACTGTTTTTTGCATAGAAATTTTCTTTTCTTTCTTTTTTTTTTTTTTTTTTTTTTGATAAGACAAAGCAGGGTTTATTGCTTGCTATGTGAAGGGAGAATACTACACTGGAAAGCTTTAGCAGGGTCTTAGAGGAGCCAGGCTAACATTTTCTGAGAACTGGAATTCTGGTTTCAGGTGGGTTTTTCAGTGCAGGGACTTGATTAGGACTGGGTCAGAATCACAATTCAGCAGTCCAGGATTGGTGGAATCATCAAGGCGAGGATTTCGATAGCATAGGTGCAAAGAATCATCAGGCACAAACCATCGATGCCTTTCGATGAAGAGGAAGAGTCCGTGGGTCTTTTCGGAAGCGCCTATGATGAACAATTGAACCATTTGCTTGGGCAGGACACTCCCAGAAGAGTCAAGAAATAGTAACAGAGGCAGTGGAAAAGCAAAGTCGGGTTCGTGTAGACAGTGAGGTGTGGTTTCGGCTCTCGGGTTCAGTCTAAGTGTGCTATTTTTAAAGCAGCATCATATTTGTTAGATCCCTGAGTGCAGGTCATGATATTATATCTCAGTTGCTGCTGCCACTCCTACTTACTGATTCCTTCCCTCGTGCCAGGAGCTGTGCCAGATGCTGTACATCTTTTGTTCCTTTAATCCTCATTCTAAGACACGTGCCAAAACATTTCACAGAGGAGGCCACTTCAGGGGAGCTGCCTTCATACAAAGGTCCTGTCTGACTGGAAAGTTTGCCATTATTAGCATCACATAAAAGGCTGCATTTGTGATTAAAATGATGATAATAAGGAAGATAAGAATAAAGATGATAGTATCTAATTCTTATAAGCATATTATATGGATTAACCTGTTTAATCCTCTCAGAACCCCATGAAATAGGTATGTCCATTATTTTCATTTTATAGATGAGGATTCTGAGACCCTGAAAGATTAGGAAACTTTCTCCGGGTCACAGATTGAAAAAGACAGAGCCTGGGCATCCAAAGCAGGTGCTCTCGTTCCAGAGCCTTTTTTATAAAATAATACGAGATTGTTTTAAAATAAAGAAACCATTACTGAATTCTTCAATGGAGATTATGTAAACCACTAAAATTAGAAATTATGAAATTTCTCTTTTCTAGCATTAAATTGGGCATAAGTGATTTTCACAATCTGCCTCTTTCTAGAAAACTTGATAGATTCCGGTTCCAATTTCAACTTTTCGTTTTTTGCATCATCAGAATCCTTTGTTTTTATCAAACATTTTTTGAATGCCTGCTGTATGCCAGGCCCCGTGCTGAGTGCGTTCCACATGGAACCCTCAAAAATGTCATGTGACCCTCAAAATAGTGTCCTTCTTTTAGAACTGGGAAAATTGAGCTCCAAGTCAAGTCTTGTATCTGAGGACGTGTGGCTCCCCCCTGAGTGAGTTCAGAGGTCAGGAGCTTCCCAAGCTCCTGCGTCAGGAGACACAAGGCACCTGAGGTCAGAGACCCCTTTTCAAAGCTCAAGCTTCCTGGCTCCTTTGTCTTGGGCAGAACTTTCCAGCAGCCAAACTCCTGGAAACAGGAGGACTTCTCTGCTGGGCAGGTGGACCTGGGACCCCATGGCCTTCTAGAGATGCTTTGAGTGGGTTCTTGGGTGGTTCCAGCATTTGTGAAAGATCATCCCTTAAACTGCTGTGATGGCCTTGAACCTGCACATCATTCTCTGTCCTTGATTGCATTTACAGCAGGCAGTTAGTAGAACCCCACCGTGAGAGGCCATGTGCTATCTGAACTGATGCCCTTTAAGTATTGTTTGGGGTTGGTAAATACTATCAGTCCATTTCCCCGGTATCCCTACTCACCCCTGCATCTCTGCCTTTGATTATACCATTCCTTCAGTGTGTCCTGCCCTTCCCCTGGTCTCCCTTAATTGTGAGATGGGAAGTTTTCCCCATGATATAACTGGGCACAAAAAATGCATATTGGAAACTTAGAGGACTGTATCTTTTCCTCCTGAGCTAACTCTTCTTATAAGACAGAAAATGATATCTGAGCCTTTGAGCCCATCTCCCATGCTTCTCTTCCAGTTGAAATTCCTGAGTCCTTCCATTAGGCAAGATCTGCCTCCTGTGAGCCCCTGGCCCACCGTCCTGCCTGGGCTCAGGGTGGCCTCCTGATTTGTGTTCCCCATCAAGGTGAGTTGGAAGAAGTCAGGAACCACAGTCTCATCCTCTGCAGTACTCTGGGCCTGGTGGGCCCCAGGTGGCCCCAGGGATCCCCAGATTAGCCTTGACTTGGTCATGGCGATTTGCCTCTTTATGCTCTGCCCTTCCACAGAGAGATGGAGAGCTTCAGGGTTTATACAGTAGGACCACATTATGTGCTTCCTGCCTGACGAGTCACCCACTTGTGGACTGATCTGTGGCTGTATTTTCAGGACCTCATTTCTCATTACATCAAGCTGTATCATTAACTTCAGACAAGAATGAAGGGGTGTGATGTGGTGGCACTTTGTTGATTCCCTTTAAATGCTGTGAATATAATAACAGGTATTTAATGAGCCCCTGCTAAAATGACAGGTGCAAATGATGTCTTATATACTCTATTTCTAATCCTGCAATTAAATATTACCATTCAGAGTTCAAGGAGGTCAAAGAATTCGGCTCACAGCTGAGATTGTGGGTGACTGGGAGAGGGAGAGAAATAATTTCTGCAATGTCTGTGATAGTGGCTGTGCCAGTTTGAATGTATTATGTCCCCCAAAACGCCATTATCTTTGATGCAGTCTTGTGTGGGCAGATGTATTAGTGTTGATTAGATTGTAATTCTTTGATTGAGTGTTTCCATGGAGATGCAGCCCACCCAACTGTGGGTGATAACTCTGATTAGATAATTTCCATGGAGATGTGGCCCCACCCATTCAGCATGGGCCTTGATTAGTTTACTGGAGCACTATATAAGCTCAGACAGAAGGAGCCATCTTGCTACAGCCAAGAGGGACACTTTGAAGAATGCACAGAAGCTGAGAGAGGAGCTTCAGCTTACAGAGACATTTTGGAGACAGCCTTTGAAAGCAGACTTTTGCTAAGAGAGGACAAATGCCCTAAGAGCAACTAAGAGTGACAATTTTGAGGAGCTGAAGCCTAGGGAGGAATGTCCTTGGAGAAAGCCATTTTGAAACCAGAACTTGGAGCAGATGCCAGCCATGTGCCTTCCCAGCTAACAGAGGTTTTCCAGATGCCATTGACCATCCTCCAGTGAAGGTACCTGATTGTTGATGGACACTTTATGGCCTTAATACTGTAACTGTCTAACCAAATAAACTCCCTTTATAAAAGCCAATCCATTTCTGGTGTTTTGCATTCTGGCAGCATTAGCAAGCCAGAACAGTGGCCAAGCCTCAGTTTCCCTTTGGAAGCCTTGCTGGGTTTTATGACTCTCTGTGAGAAAGTGCAAGGGGGCTGATGGTGTAAAGGCCGGCTGGCATTATCAGCGTTAAATGCTTACTTCAGCACTGGGTCATGGACCCACGGAGTTTAGAAATATTTACCTTAGAATTTCGAATTAATCCAAAACAATGAATGAAGTAGTGCTTCATTCTTCAATATTTTCCTTTTATCATTTAAAATGGCATCATTCCTTTCTACCCTCTCCTCCTCCCTCTTCCATTTTTCCCCTGAGCACAGGGTGGCTGGAGCTTCTCTCTGAGTTTCGACACCCAAGCACCTCTGCCCACCCACTACCCCCGACGGTGATTCCAAAGCTCTTTTTAAGAACGTCTTGGCCTGCCCAGCAGCACGCTGCAATGGCACATCCTGCATCTCTCACCCGTCACCACCCCCTTGAGTGACATGGTACTGCCTGTTTGCCTGTGAGCCCTGCAGCAGCTGGGGCCGAACAATACTCTCTCTCATTATGGCATCTGGGAATGGCCTGGCAGTTTTGGCTGTTAAGAGCCCAGCTGATGCTGAGGTTGCCGGGCTGCCCTGCAGAGGTGATTTGCCACTTCATACAGATACACAAATTCCAATTCTAGGAAATTCCAGGACCCTGCTGCTCTTGGCCCAGCTTCAGAATGTCTTTGTGATGAAAGATGTTCCAAGGCAGTAGCATGGTTTAATAAAATCAGGCTGGATGCAGACTGCCTAAGGTTTCAAATGTCATCTGCCATGCTAGCTGTGCATCTCTGGATGAGTTACTTAGCATCTCTGAACCTCTCTTTCTGTATCTCTAAATTGAAGTTAGTGATACCTGTGCCACACAGTTCATGCCAGGATTTAATAAGATAATGTTTATGGAAAGCACCCAGTCCAGGTCTTGGCACACTGTATGCAGTCAATAGATAATTAGCTTTCTCTTCCTTTTCAGTTAGAATCCCTGGCAGGAGAAGAAAAAGCCAAATAAATGCCAATCCCAACTGCTTTGCTACTTTGTTCTATACAGTGGTCTGTGCTTGCCAGATTTCAGATTCTTTTAAAACAAAAGAAAAAGAGCTTTAATTATGTCCATGTTTGTGGTTTGCTCTGATTGTGTTATTACCTGATCTGAGATACCGCCCTCCTTCTCACTGCTGCAAAGTGAAGGGCTGGATGGGAGTGAGTGGCGAGAGGAAAGTCAAGACTTTATTTGCAGGGCTTCCTCCCCCCTACCTTGGCGACGGGGTTGGCAGTGCCATATGAATGGGGTGTGAGTTCAGAGGGCAAGCCTGTTGTGTCACTGCGGGCTGCTTGCACTCTCATTACATCCTGAGCATCAGCTGTTGCACTTTGCTTTTACTCATTTAATTTCAGTTGTGCCTATCCAGTGGTACAGATGGTATATGCCCGTGTGTGTGATTTTTAATAAGCAGGTACCTGTGGCAGAGTGTTTAATCTGATTCTGCAATCAGGCTGTTTGGGTTCCAGTCCCTGCTGTAGCTCATACCTGGGGGCCCTGGGCAACCTACCAAATCTCAGTTTCTTTCTCTGCAAAGTGGAATAGTAACGACAGTTATCTCATAGGGTTGCGTGAGGATTAGGGGAAATGATCTGTCAAAGCGCTGAACACAGGCTCAGTAAATGCTTACTGAGACTAGTATTAGTAATAGCTAACATTTGAACACTGGTTAATACAGAATAAATATATTCCAGCTAAATGGCCTTTGCTGGTTCTAAGGTGACTGGCTGCATTTGTCACCCTTTGAGGTCTTTGCAGCACTTTCAGTTCTCTCGTGGCTTCCCGGAGGCTCTTTGCATTGCTCAGCCCTTATCCCAGCCCCTAAGAGTTTCCCTGGGGCCTCTGGTTCTGAGTTCACACCGCCTCTCCTTATCCCTGTGGGTTATAGTATACACTGTCGCTGGGTGGCAATATGTGTAAAACACAATGCTGGCTTGTTCTATGAATTTAGTGGCCTAGAGACTCTGTGAGGTAGGATCATTTCAAATGAGGTTGCTGTTCACTTAGTAGTAAATACAACCTAGTTATTTACACCTAGAATCTGTGTAACAATGTGGTGGGTCTGATCTTCCTCTCAAACAAGAAAAGGGATGGGCCTTGCTTTCTACAATGTTCATTTAGGCCCTCTGCCCAGACAAATCAACCAGGCAGTTAAGGTGAAAGCATCATATTTGAATTTTGTTAGTTTTCCTTTTAAGGTCATTTGAATGATTTCATTTTGAGTCATTCAGAATTGTTATTCTATGACATATAGTCTACAAACACTATTTGCCTCGGGCAACTTTCTGTTATAGTTAAGAATAACATACTTTAAGAGAAAGATAGTTCAAAATTTTCTGAATTATGCTATCTAAAAAGTACTGTGGCTTAAATTTCTTGTTAGAAACAAAACAAAAACCCAGACTGAGTATCTCCTTTTGTTTATATGCCCAATGCTATATATTTATGAATTATTTTATTCATACATGACTGTATTAAATAGACGTGTGTGTCTGTGTGTGAAATAAATATGCATATATTATATGCACAAAGTATGTGCATATTTAGCATGTGGCATTTAGAAGGATTGAGGCTATGTTTTGCTCAATATTTTAGTATGAAGATTTTCAAACACTTAAAAAAGCGAAATGATACAGTGAACACCTGCATACCCTTTGTCATGAGTCTGCAATGAACATTTTTCTATATTTGCTTTAGTGTGTAACTGTTTGTCTCTCCATCACTGTATCTGTCTGCTGCTTTTCGTTGTCGTATTTCCAAGTATGCTTTGCACTGTCAGTAATCCTGCCCAAACTCTCTGTGCTCTCTTAGTGGGGAGCATGTCTTCCCTGAGCCTCTTTCTTGCAGACACACACCTGACACCTATTCATTACCTGGCCCCAAGCCTCCCCAGCAAGCACAGAGCCCTCCCAGTGGCTTCACCCACGGCTCCATCCCTCTCTGCCTGGCCTCCGCAATTCTGATCCTCACTGCATTTTAAAGCAATGTAGTTCAAGATGCTGTATCTATCCTTTTACTTCCTCACACAAGGAGGCTTAACTAAACACTCCAGAAAACTCTGTCTGGTCTCCATCCTTTAGCACAAGCCAAAATAAAGAAGGCTTTTGATCTTTTAAGACTTTGACCAACACCAACTCCAGAGCCACACTGATTTAGCCTTCGGTTTCACCTTTGGTTATTTTCAAGAATTCTGTGGTCTGGGCAGCCTCTCCGCCCTCCCCAGCCAGCCATTTGGGCTGACCTTTGGGGCGAACAGCTCTTCTGCCATATCGACCCACTGCCACCCTAATACTGTCCTGGTTGGGTCACATGGCTCAGAAGAAATGGAGCCTCTCTGGGTGGGAGCGTCCCTAGTCACTTTACAAAAGGCTTTCTCCCTTCTAACGATGTCACAATAATTTCTATTTAATGCATGCCTTCTGTTGAAAAGTGCTTGTGAAAAACTTAAAAGCGTGCCTCTCGTATAATTATAGGGTGAACCTGAGTCAAATAATTTACTCAACTTGTTAGTAAAGGAACTAGTTAAATTGATAAAGCTGGTTCAAAGAGCATTCGAGGAACTGGGTATTTACAGGTATTTTGAGAGCAGAATGTTAGAATACAATCATGAGGTTAGTGGGGGTGGGAATTGCAATGTCCCATTCTGCTTGCCCTTGGAGGGGCCCCAGCTGGAGCTTTAGGGACGGCCTTAGCTGGAGGGTTGCCCTGCTGGAAGCCACGCCCATTCCCAGAAGCCACACCCCCTTCCCTACAGCCTACCCCCTTCCCTACAGCCTGCCCCCCTGCTGATCCCCGAGCGGGTCTAAAGGCCCTGTCCTCTCAACCCCTACTTAGAGGAGCTCCGGAAGGTCGGCCTATCTCAGAACTTCCCTGATGTCAGCTGAAGCTTCTGCCGCAGCCCCACTTCTCACCCTCCCAATGCTGCTTCCTTCACCCCCAAGGGTTTCTTCCTAGGCCCCCCATTATAGTGCCCATTTCAGGGAAATCAATGTGGGACAGATAAAAAATGCATGAATGTCCTACAGGGCAATATTCTTGTAACTATTGGGGTTATCTTTTGTGCCGTACAGAAATCTGTGTGTTGTTAATATATACCTTCAGAATGTCTGAGGCAATATATAGTAAACAGTAAAATCGAATCCAGATGTGTTCTTCTGGATCAGGGTTTGGCAAACTTTGTAAAGAGACAGGTGGCAAATATCTTAGGCTTTGCAGGCCATGCAGCTTTTGTTGCTCTCTCACCACCATTCGTGCAGAAAAGCAGCCATGATGACTAAACCAAGGGGTGTGGCTGTGTTCCAATAAAACTTTATTTACAGAAACAGATAGAGGGTTGGATTTGGCCTGAGGTCCATAGGGCCATAGTTTGCCCACCTGACCCTGGTCCTAGATAATTAAACAATCCTTGGGTGGGTCTGTTAAACAATGCCCCAGTGTGACCTTGAAAAGCAGTCCCCCCTGGTGCTTTTGATGCTTGTTTGATATAATTTCTAAATCTCAGACAACCTACAAGGTAGTACAGATATCACCATTTCACAAATGAGGAAACAGGCTCGTTGAGGTTTTTGCATGGTCTTACTGCTTAAGATGATGGCTCCTGGAATCAAAACCAGTGGATCAGATCTAACCCTGAAGCTCGCTCTCTTCCCACTCTACTTTACTGAGGCCTGGGAAGCTTTGGGGCAGTGTTTTCTATCACTATCTGGAGAAAACCACCCAAGCAGTAGAGCTGATAGAGTCATAGTATCTGAAGAGGCCCCACCCAGTGCCACACTCTCCCTGCATGTCCCCTGGAACTGTGGATTTGCCTGTGAGCAAGGTAATTGGAATGCAGGTATTCCTTACCTTCTAAGGCTTTGGAGGGATTTCCCAGCCTGAATCTTGATTCCCTGGGCTGCATTGCTCTGCGATGATTAGCATCCTGCTGTGGAACAGTTCTTACCATGGGTAGCTGTATCCTCCAAGCAGGTCCCTTGGTCAGCCCGAGATGCTGCCATCACAACTAAAAAGTGTAGAGGGCCTCTGCTGTCTTTTCCAGCTGTGCCTTTGTAAGTTTCTACTTTGCTCAGGGCCTGGATTTGAATTCTGAATTGCATCTTGCCCAACTGTATGATCATGGACAGCCTTATTGAATCCCACTGTGCCTTAGTCTCCTCATTTGAAAAATGGGGATGATGATAATACCCCTCTCTTATGGCTAATAAGATGAAATGAATTAATGTGTGTGAAGCTCTTTGAACAATATCTGGTACAAAGTAAGGGCTATGAAGATATTTCCTATTTTTATTATTGGTGTTATTATTGTTAGCATTATCTCTAGCCCTTATTATAATGCCTGGTTAGTAACAGGTGATCCGTAAGTATTGTTGGATGCATAAATGAGCTCCATATGACAAATTAGACCAGTGCTGTCCGGTAGGTGAAACGTGCTGTATCTGTGCTGTCCTGTACAGGTGCCACTAGCTGCACGTGGTTATGGAGTACTTGAAATGTGGATAATGCAAATGAGTGCATTTTCAATTGTATTTGATGTTAATTACTTTAAACTCAATTGGCCTCATGTGGCTAGTGGCTACCATATTGGACAGCACAGTCTAGAGAATTCAGACTGTGATTCATTTGGTCTGGTATTGGCATTTTTTTTCACACATTCACAAGCGATTAACATGCAGCCAGAATAAGAACCAAGGAACTAGAACTTTAAGGCCATTGTTTTTTCATTCATTCATTCATTCATTCATTCAACAAATATTAATTATGTTCCTGCTGTATGCAGTTACTCTTCTGGGCTATAGCAATGAGCAAAGACAGACAAGGCCTTGGCTTTCACAGAACCTACATGCTAGTGGGGGAAACAGACACAAAATATATATTATCATAGACATGGCAATTCCAGATGAGGTGTTTGCAGTGCTGTGAAGACAAATGAGGGTGTGGTGGTAGTAACTGTCTTGGAAGGGATGGTGGCGCTTGTTCAAGGAAAGCATGTCTCGGGGTGACGTTTGAGCAAGGAACTGCTTGGTGAGAAGGAGCCAGCCTCGAGGTGACCTGGGACAAGAGTGTTCCATGCAGAGGTACAGCAAGCTGCCTGGAGTTGGAGACATGTTGGCCTGTTGGGGAGCCAGTGTGGCTCGAATGTGAGCACAGAGGGTGATGGTAGGGATGAGGTTGGAGAGGAGGGCAGTGTCTGAATTTTACAGGACCTCGCATGCCAGGGTCTGGAGGTGGGGTTTTATTCCAGGCAACATTCCTTCCCTTGGAGGGACTGTTGGAAGCTACTGAGCAGGTCTAACTCATGTGTTGAGAGCATCTCCTTGACTGTGGTGCAGTGCATGGATGATGAGAGGTGTGGCAGATGTGGCAGGGCACCCAATGGGAGCCAATCATGGTAGCTCAGATGAGGGTATGATGGTAGCTTGGACAAGGGTGGTGGCAGTGGAGACAGAAAGGAGAGGACAGATGGGCATCTACCAAGGTAGAGCCAATAGAACTTCCTGAGGGTGGATGGCATATGGGAAGGGAGAAGAGAGGCATTTGAGGAGGCTTCCTAGGTTTTTCTGTGTCCTCTTCCGCAAGTAGACCTAGACAGTGAGACTGGGCATTTTGGAGTTTCCCTTGAATAAGTTAATCTTCCTTACATCAGTGCTTTCGGAAGCTACTGAAAAGCTTTGGAAAGCCATGGGGTGGGAGGTGGGGGCTATTATGCCAGGTAGCCTGAGGCAGTGTCTGTCAGACTTCAGTGTGCATACTTATCACCTAGGGATCTTGTTAAAATGCAGACTCTGACTCAGCTGATCATGGGCCAGATGTGAGATTCTGCGTTTCTTAAAGGCTCATAGTCAATGTTCCTGCTACTGGTCCTCAGGCCACACTTTACTTAGCAAGGGCTTGCTTACTTGTGCTGTGTATTTTCCTGCTACACAGAGGCAAGAAACAGTGACCCGGCAGAGTCCCTGATTTCAGGGAAGGCACAGGAGCAGATTGTAGCTCACCTGGAAAAACTCTCAGGACTGCAGGTTAAGTCTGTTGTTCTGGATCCACAGGGCCAACTTGACTTGTAGCTTTGAACTCTCCCTGGAGACATGAGGGATTTGCTCTGTGAAGACAGAGAAGTCCCTGCTCCTTTGTTTTTCCTTTGGGAGCCTAGTTGCTTGGCAATTATTTTACAGCCTGTAGCAGTGTAGGCATGTCTCTTCAAGTCCAATCTCTAGAACTACGTTTTAGGGGATGTATTTTACATGGAAAAGAAGGCTTGAAAGCAAAATGACCTGTGAGCATGAAGACAGTGTGACTCCCTTTTAGAACCAGCTCTGGGTTATTAACGTAATGAATTGGCTTGGTGTCTGGGAAGAGGGAGGGAATGAGACTTGATTACCAGAGATAGTAACAATATGATCAGTTTCAGCAGAGAGGCACTTCCACTCCAGAACAGTGCCTCTAGCTATGGATCCATTTCTTTCTTATTTATTTATTAGAGTGGTTGTAGGTTTACAGAAAAATCAAGCAGAAAGTGCAGAGTTCTCGTATATCCCCCTTTCACACACACAGTTTTCTCTTTTCTTACTGTTTTGCATTAATGTGATACATTTGTTACAATTGATGAAGCAATATTATTATAATCATGCTATTAACTTTAGCCCACTGTTGATGTTAGGGTTCATACTTGGTATTGTACAGTTCTATGTTTGTGTGTGTGTGTGGTAACTTATATACGACCTAAAATTTCCCTTTTTTTTCCTTTTCAAATATGCAATTTAGCGGTGTTAATTATATCCATAAAGTTGTGCCTCCGTCACTGTTACCCAATGCCAAAGCTTTTCCATCACACTCAATAGAAATTCCATAGCAATTAAGACATTAACTTCCCATTCCCCTCCCCCACCCAGCCCCTGGTAACCTCTATTCTGATTTCTGACTTTATGAATTTGCATATTCTGCTTATTTCACATAAGTGAGATCGTACATACAGTATTTGACCTTTTGTGTCTGGCTTATTTCACTCAACATGATATCTTTTATGTTTATCCGTGTTGTAGCATGCATGCATCAGAACTTCATTCCTTTTTGTGGTCAAATAATAATCCACTGTATGCATATAACATATTTTGTTTATCCATTCATTTGTTGATGGGCACTTGGGTTCCTTCCACCATGTGGAAATTGTGAATAATGCCTCAGTGAACATCAGTGGGCAAATATCTCTTTGAGTCCCTGCTTTCAATTCTTGTGGGTAAATACACAGAAGTGGAATTGCCAGGTCATGTGGTAGTTCTATACTTAACTTCCTGAAGAAATGCCAAACTGTTTTCCACATTGGCTGCACCATTTTACATCCCCACCAGCAATGTGCAAGTGCCCCTGTTTCTCCACATCCTTTTCAACACTTATTATTTTTTTTAATGATTGCCTTCTAGAGGGTGTGAGATAGTATCTCACTGTGGTTTTGATTTGCCTTTCCATGATAGCTAATAATGTGCAGCATCTTTTCATGTCTTTATTGACCATTTCCATACTTTTTTTTGTAGAAATGTCTATTCAAGCCTTTTTCTCATTTTTTTGATTGGGTTGTTTGTCTTTTTATTGTTGAGTTGTAGGCATTCTATATATATCCTGGATTTTAATTCCTTATCAGTTATAAGAGTTCCAAGTATTTTCTCCCATTCTTTGGGTTTACTTTTTACTTTCTTGATAAAGTTCTTTGATGTACAACAGTTTTCTAATTTCAATTAAGTTCCCTTTGTCTATTCTTGTTGTTGTGGCTAATGTTTTGGTGAAAAGTCTAAGAAACCACTGCCTAACACAAAGTTCTGAAGATGTTTTCCTATGTTTTCTTCTAGGAGTTTTATGGTTTTAGTTCTTATATTTAGGTCTTTGATCTATTTTGAGTTACTTTTTGTATATGGTGTGAGGTAGGGATCCACCTTCATTCTTTTGCATGTGGCTATCCAGTTCTCCCAGCATCATTTGTTGAAGAGACTGTTCTTTGCCCAGAGTGGCTTCCACACCCTTGTTAAAGATCAGTTGGCAAAAGGTGTGAGAGTTTATTTCTGAACTCTCAATTTTATTTCATTAGTGTGTATGTCCTTGTGTCACTACCACACTACTGTGATTATTGTAGCTTTGCAATAAGTTTTAAAATCAAGAAGTTTGTGTCTTCCAACTTTGTTCCCCTTTTTGAGATAGCTTTGACTGTGTGTGGCTGCTTACCCTTGCATATGAATTTGATGATTGGCTTTTCAATTTCTGCAAAGAAGTCTTTTGGAATTTTGACTGGAATTGTATTGAATCTATAAATTGCTTTGGGTAGAATTGAAATCTGAATGATATTTAATTTTCCAATTCCTTAACCTGGAATGTCCTTCTATTTATTTAGGTCTTCTTTAATTGCTTTCAGCAATGTTTTGTAGATTTCTGTGCATATGTCCTTTATATCTCTGGTGAAATTTATTCCTAGGCATTTGATTCTTAATAGTTTTTATTATAAATGGAATATTTTTCTTGATTTCCTCTTTGGATTGTTCATCTCTAGTGTATGGAAACATTACTGATTTTTGCATGTTGCTCTTCTACCTCACTACTTTGCTGAACTTGTTTATTGGCTCTAGTGGCTTTGTTGTGGATTTTTCAGGATTCTCTATGTATGGGGTCATTCGTTAATAAGGAGAGTTTTACTTCTTCCTTTTCTATTTGAATGCCTTTTACTCATTTTTCCTGCCTAATTGCCCAGAACGTCCAGTACAGTGAGCATTCTTGTCCCATTCCTGATATTAGGGGAAATTTTTCAGTCTTTCACCGTTGAGTATGATGTTGGCTGTGGGTTTTTCATATATGCCCTTTATTATGTAAAGTATGTTTCCTTCTATTCCTAGTTGTCTGGTTGTTTTTATCAGGACGGTGTGCTGAATTTTGTCAAATGTCTTTTATGTGTTTATTGAGATGATGGTATTTCTGTTTTTGCTTTCCTTTGTTCTATTAAAGCAGTATGTTGTATTAATTGATTATCTTATATTGGACCACTCTTGCATACTTGGGATAAATCCCACTTGATCATGGTGAATAATTTTTTTTAATCTGCTGTTAGATTCAGTTTGCTAGAATTTTGTTGAGGATTTTTGCATCTATACTCATGAGGGATATTTGACTGTAATTGTCTTTTCTTGTTATCCTCTATCTGGCTTTGTTATTAGGGTGATAATATGTTCTCATAAATTGAGTTGGGAAATGTTCTGTCTTCTTCAAATTTTTGGAAGAGTTTGAGCAGGATTGGTGTCAACTCTCTGAATGTTTGGTAGAATTCACCAATGAAGCTGTATGGTTCTGGGCTTTTATTCGTTGGGAGGTTTTTGATTACTGATTTGATCTCTTTACTTGTTATTGTCCTGTTGTGATCTTCTATTTCTTCTTGAGTCAGGGTAAGTTTGTGTGTTTCTAGGGGAATTTATCCATTTCATCTAGCATTTAAAATTTTTTGGTATTTTGGTATACCGTTGTTTATAATGCCCTCTTATAGTCCTTTCTATTTTTATGTGGTTGGTAGTAATGGCCCCCCTTTCATTCCTGATTTTAGTTTTTTGCATCTCACCTCTCTTTTTCTTTGTTTTCTAGTGTTTGCTAAAGGTTTGTTGGTTTTATTGATCTTTTCAAAGAACCAACTTCTGGTTTTGTTGATTCTCTCACTCTCTTTTTATTCTCTGTTGCATTTATCTCTGCTCTGATCTTTGTTGTTTCCTTCCTTCTACTCGCTTTGGGTTTAGTTTGCTCTTCTTGTTCTAGTCCCTCCAAGTTTGAGGTTAGGTCTGTGATTTGAGTTCTTTCTTCTTTTTTGATGTAATCATTTAAAGCTATAGAATTTCCCCTGAGCACTGCCTTTGCCATGTCCCACAGTTTTGATATGCTGTTGTTTCGTTTTCATTTGTCTCAAGATATTTTCTGATTTCCCTTGTGATTTCTTCTTTGACCTATTGATTATTTAATGGTGTTTTGTTTAACTTACATATATTTGTAGATTTTCTAGTTCTCCTGTTATTTATTTCTAGCTTCATTGCATTGTGGTCAGATGAGACGCTTTGTATAATTTCGATCTGTTTAAAATTGTTTGACTTGTTTTGTGACCTAACGTGTCTGCCTTGGAGAATGGAACATGCATGCTTGAGAAGAACTTGTATTCTGCTGTTTTGGGGAGCACTGTTCTGTGAGTCTGTTAGGTCTAGATCATTTATAGTACTGTTCACGTTCTCCCTGTTCTTACTGATCTTCTGACTGTGTGTTCTGTCCATTGATGATAGTGGTGTATTGAAGTCTCTAATCATTATTGTAGAGGTGACTATTTCTCCTTTCAGTTTTGTCATTGTTTGCCTCAGGAATTTTAGGGCACTGTGGTTAGGTGCATAAATGTTTAGGATTGTTATTTCTTCTTGTGTATTGATCCTTTTATTAATATATAGTGTCGTTCTTTGTCTCTTGTAATAGTTTTTCCCTTAAAGTCTATTTTGTCCAATGTTTGTGTAGCTACCCCAGCTCTCTTTTGGCTACTATTTGCATGTAATATTTTCCCCATTCTTTCACTTTCAACTTATTTGTGTCTTTGGGTCTAAGGTGGGTCTCTTGTAAATGATGTGTAGTCAGATCATACTTTTTTTATCCATTCTGCCTATCTGCATCTTTTAATTGGGGAGTCTAATCTATTTACATTCAGGGTAATTACTGATATGACAGGATTTACTTCAGTCTTTTTGTCCTTTGTTTCTTTTATGTCTTGTGTCTATTTTTGCCCCTCATTTTCTTTGTCGCAGGCTTCATTTGTGTATAGTTGATCTTTTGTGATGTAGCTGATGGGTTCTTTTCTTATTCCCTTTTCTGAGTATATTTTAAATATTTTCTTTGTGTTTATCCTGGTTTTTGTATTAAACAACCTAAGTCTATAACCTACTAGTTCAAAATGATACCAGCTTAACTTCAGTAGCATACAAAGTCACTGCCCCTATATCCTTCTGTTTCCCCTCTTTAGGTTGTTTTTGTCACATATTACCTCTTTCTGTTTTGCTCGTCCATAACATGGAAATATGGTAACTTATTATTCAATTGTATTCTAAATCTTATAGGAAATATAGAGTTATGTACTGAAGAGGCCATGCTATTGGATTTTGCATTTACCCGTATAATTTTACTTTATTGGAGACCTTTAGTTCTTCATACTGTTCCAAGCTACTATCTCCTGTCTCTTAATTACAACCTGAAGTACTCCCTTTAGCATTTCTTGTAGGGCAGGTCTTTTGGTGACAGACTCTCACAGTTTTTGTTTATCTTTGAATGTTTAAACTCTCCCTTATTTTTGAAGGACAGTTTTGCTAGATAAAGAATTAACTGGCTGGCAACTTTTTTTCTTTCAGTACCTTAAATATATCATACCACTGCCTCTTGCCTCCATGGCTTCTATTGAGAAATTGGCATATAGTCTTACTGAGTATCCCTTGTATATGATGAATTGATTTTCTCTTACTGCTATCGGAATTATCCTTTTATCTTTGGCATTCGACGTTTTGATTAGTATATGTCTTGGAGTAGGTCTATTAGGGTTTATCCTGTTTAGAGTTTCTCGCTCTTCTTGAACGTGAATCTTCATGTCTTTCATAAGATTTGAGGAATTTTTGGCCATTATTTTCTCAAATATTCTTTTGCACCTTTTCCTTCTTTTCTCTTTCTGGGGCTCCCATAATGCATATGTTGGTATGCTTCATGTTGTTCTATGTTTTTCTGCCCACATATTTTGATTCTTTTCCTATCTGTTCTTCTGACTATATGATGTCATTTGTCTTGTCCATTATTCTCTGATTCTTTCTTCTGCTTGTTCAAATCTGCTGTTGATTCCTCTAGGGTACCTTTAATCTCCATGATGGTGTTTTTCATCCTCATAAGTTCTGTTATGTTCCTTTTTACACTATAATTCTTTTTGTTCAGGCATCATCTTCCTTATATCTGTTAGTTCTATATTGAAATTTATTTTTTATCTATGCATGTTTTCCTTTAGCTCCTTGAATTGATTTAGGTGATCTGACTGAATGTCTTTGATTAGTTATTCCACTGTCTGCATTTCCTCTGAAGTTTTAAATTTTTTCCTTTGACTGAGCCATCTCTTCCTACTTCTTGTGTGTGGCTTGTGATCTTTAGTTGATGTCTGGGCAGTTGTTTCTATGTGATAACTCTAGAAGTTAGTTTCTCTCTCTAGCCTAGGGTTTTCATGTAGATTGGCTGTGTGTTAAGGGTCTTCTTCAACATTTGGTCCAGTTTATACTGAACCTTCAGACCAGCCCTTGCTTAATAGTTCAGATTTTCTCAGGTCTTTATGCACCTACCTCTTGCCCTGGGCCTGCTCAGTCACTATTAAGATTACTCTATTATTTGAGACTATTTTCCCTCCAGTAGAGGATTTCCTTTCCTCTGTTCCTTCTCTAGGAGTCTGGCTGTTCTGTTTGATTTTAAACAAATTTCCTCCCTGGTGGCTGTGACTTGTTCAACTCCTCTCCCATGCTTTGGGCCACCTTTTCACCCCAGTTTTCAGCCCTGGGTCTGTGCTGCCTTGCAGCAGGTCAGTTTTCCTTTCCAAGAAGCTTTTCTGTCTCCGGTAGCTTCTGCATTAGCGGATCCCGACCCACTGAGCCAGATAGGGTCAGTGTTTAAAAATACCCAATTTTTTTTTGTTTCGGTCACCAGCAATTAGGGATTGGGCTGGGAGTGTGCAGTCTGTCAATAGCTCTGCTGTGGGTTACTCTGATTTCTGGGAGAGTGCTTTATCTGTTTGCGCATGTGGACCACTAGGGCTCTCTCTGCCTTGGAACTACGTGGCCTTGGGTCTCCATGCCTGAATGTGCCTGGGACTTTAAGTTGCTGCTACCATTATGTCTCCTAAACCTTGTGGGACTGAGTGTGTGTATGGGGGGCTCTGGACTGGCAGATGGTGCCAGTCTCCTACTTCTTCTTTATTTTTTAATGTTTCTTTTTCCCTTTGATTCAGCATTTATGGAGTCTTTCTCCAGCTTCTGTGGTTCTCCAGAGTTCCAAGCAAGGTGAATATACTGTCTTTAAGAGGAAATGTTCCTGGGGATTTTCTATGCTGCCGTCTTGATGAATTTTCTCTTTGTAGATCCATTTCTTAATGAAATGGGAAAGGAAGTGTCAAGAAGTTTATTTAATATGATGCATTTTGCTGGAGAACAAACATTACTGTAAGTGAAGCCTACTGCTGGGTCTGTTCTAGTTTGCTAATGCTGCTGGAATGCAAAACACCAGAGATGGATTGGCTTTCATAAAAGGGGGTTTATTTGGTTACACGGTTACAGTCTTAAGGCCATAAAGAGTCCAGGGTAACACATCAGCAATCAGGTACCTTCACTGGAGGATGGCCAGTGGCATCCGGAAAACCTCTGTTAGCTGGGAAGGCACGTGGCTGGTGTCTGCTCCAAAGTTCTGGTTTCAAAATAGCTTTCTCCCAGGATGTTCCTCTCTAGGCTGCAGTTCCTCAAAAATGTCACTTTTAGTTGCACTTGGGATATTTGTTGTCTCTCAGCTTCTCCATAGCAAGAGTCTGCTTTCAATGGCCATCTTCAAACTGTCTCTTATCTGCAGCTCCTGTGCTTTCTTCAAAGTGTCCCTCTTGGTGGTAGCAGCTTGCTCCTTCTGTCTGATCTTATATAGTATTCCAGTAATTTAATTCAGACCCATCCTAAATGGGCAGGCCAACACCTCCATGGAAATGATCCAGTCAGAGTCATCACCCACAGTTGGGTGGGGCACATCTGCATGGGAACACTCAAAGAATTACAATCTAATTAACAGTGATAGGTCTGCCCACACAAGATTACATCAAAGATAATGGCGTTTAGGGGGACACAATACATCCAAACTGGCACAGGGTCCTAGGATTTAAGGCTGTTTTGAAGTTAGTATCCTCCCTTGTAAAAGAGGCTAGCTCAATCATATTGCATAGGATGTTTTTATAAAGCCCAGAATGTTTTATTGAGGCTGGATTCCATATGGAAGCTTTTTGTAAATGAAACTAGCATTTGATTACTGGGAGAAAATTGCTGTGACTTGCCATCTGGTTTACCAACCAATAGTGTTGATTCATGGGGCTTCCAGTAGTTCTTAATAATCTGTCCCATTTCACATTATATGAGTTATTGAAGATATTTTCTTGACTCCTCCAGTCTAAACATTTAGGGTTATTGTACCAAGCATGTATTCCAGCTTTCTTCTGTCTCATCTTAAGAGTTCCCAAGTGCTGTGGTATTTATCATTACAGGTTATTAAATTATCATGTGGCATTTTGCATTTTTATTATATTCGTCACTTCTAATAAATGCAAATCTTCCCTGCAGAGCCCACACAGACTTTTAAACTAGGTATTGTGAAGGACGTCATCCTGTCTCAACATACCCTCAGCCCAAATCACCAATATCTTCTCTCGTTTCTAAGTAGAAAGCTGTTCAATAAAACCACTTGGCTTGTTTGTACTTTCGCTCCTCAAAGAAGCCTGATTCCTCCGATCTCCAATGTTTGTGTTTCCCATTTGGTTCTCTTCCATTTATGGAATTGCAGCAAATTCCAAGGGTAACTGCTTGACAGGAAGAAATGGGCATGGTCCTAGCTCTCAATGAAATATCATTAGTTCATTTCACGGTCTTAGAATTAAGGCAGAAACTTTTCATGTGTCTCTAGAAGTGCTTCCAGATTAAATGTATGCATATGGGGTCTGCAGTCTCTACCTGGTACTCTGTCAGCTTAGACCTGGCAGGTAAACCAGATGAAGATATTAGATGAGGATTCAGAGTGAGGGCCCCAGTGACAAAGCTGAAAGAACGTTTCTTTATCCACCAAGAAGATAATCCATGGTGCAGTCACAATTGCTTCTCAGAGGTGGAAACCCAGGCATAGATGGAATGTGGAGGGGTTTCTACTGAACTGGCACACTTCCCAGTGTGAGTAAAGGTGAGTCTTATGCAAGATGCTTGCCATTGGGACTTACCATATGTATAAGTCAGGGTTCTCCAGGGAAACAGAACCAACAAGAGATATCTGTCAATATGAGATTTATAAGTGTCTCACGCAACTGTGGGGATGCATGAGTCCAAATGCCATAGGGCAGGCAGCAAGCTGGCAACCCCGATGAAGGTCTTTGATGATCTCCCCAGGAGAGGCTGACTGGCAGAAGAGGAAATGAAGTTCTCTCTTCTCCCTTAAAGGTCTTCAACTGATTGGATTACATCCAACCGATCGGATTCTATCATTGTTTGAAGACATGGATGTAATCAGTCACAGAAGCAATCAACTGACTGATGATTTAATGAACCAGCCTTCTGGTTATTAACCAGCCACAAACATCCTTGCAGTAACGGTTAGGCCACTACTTGCTTGACCAGACACCTGGGTACCATCACCTGGCCAATCAGACACATGAACCTAACCATCACACCATATCCTGTGAGAAAATGGACTGTATTGTACTCGTTAATTTAATCTTAGAAAACACAAGCTGTAATTATGCAAAGAGGTGATGTACCATGGGCTTAGGGCCCAGGCAGCCTTGGGTTTAAATCCTATCTCTGCCACCTTCTAGCTGTGTGATTTTAGGAAAGTTATATAACTTATCTGATCTTTAGTGTCCTCTGAAAAATGGAGATGATAATGCCTTCCTGGTAGTTTGTAAACATTTACAAAAATGTGTTCTGAGTTCCTACTACACCCAAATTGTAGCTTTTAAAACTAACAGGAACATTAAAAAATATTAAGAAGTTGAGCATTACAACTGCTCTTTTACCCAGTTTTCACATTCATTGGCTCAAAACCAAAAAAGCAACTGCCTTCTCTTGATTTCTGACCATTTCTTTCATCCTAGCTCTTTGGACTCTCTCAGAACACTTTGCTGTAGATGTTTCTCTGCTAACACAAATGCTGGAATTGTCATCTCCCTGGATGCTGGCGGCTGAGTGGATCAGTTTGTGCCCATGTGCTTAGCTTAGTCCACTACTGCAGCCCAGCAGACAGCAGCCAGCATGCTAAGGGCAGTCTTGGAGTTAGGTGTACAAGCCTGAAATTGCAAGGGTCACTCCTCTGTTTTCCGACTTGCAGAGGCTTTCTGCAGTGCATGGCATGTCAGCATGAGGAGGGTGTGGGGATGGAGGGGGTGCGAAGGAACTGTCACTGGAGACAGCCAAGACAGGTGCAGTTGAGCAGGAAAGGACATCTTTAATCTAGACGCACATGGTTTTCCAATGAGAAATTTAACGAGATGCAGAAGGCACAAGCTCATGGTTTGTTATTGGTGTTCTTGGCTTGCACGAAGGTCTGTCTTTCAGAACATCTTATTTTCTAAGTGTGAAGTCAAAGCGGGAGAGAGTGTGGCCCAGTTAGCATTACAGGCTCCAGCATTCCTAGTGGATACATCCAGTAGGTATCCATCTCTCACCAGCACCAGCTGAGGGTTGGAGCCTCCTAGCTGTGACCATGGCCTTGCTCAAGAACAGAGCCTTGGCCCTACCTTGCCAGTGCACCTGGCAGCCGCCCACAGCTCGCTGGTCCTGAGTTAGGCAGCAGCCACTTTCTTACAGAGGTTAAGAATGCCCTGCACTCTATATCTAGTTGGAGACACAAATCCCACCCATCTAGAACCTGGAGACCACAAGTCCTTCCAGAGAGTGCATGTTCTTTTACATTTGATAATATTTCTAATACCATCTTAGACCTGCTTGCCTATGTGGCTTCCCCAAACAGTGTGTCTCTCCTGGCTTCCAGCTTTTATTAGACACAAAGCATCTCATTCCTTCAACTTTTCTCCTTGTCTGCCTTTGCTCCATTATTCTGTGATCTCCAGAGCCATTTGGGTCTCTTCTGGATGGGCCAAGAAGGCTGCACTTACCTCCTCATTTCCAACTGATCTGGAAAAATTCAGCTAAAGGGATTTGACATTTAGGCCCACAAGATACTAGTGTTATACTTGGTAGGGGTGGGGTGGCAGTTCACTGTGAGCCTCCTTCCTGTCACCATGAGTCCTCAAGCTTGGGTTTTTGGTGGTTTGAGGGGAGTGAGGGTGGGGTGACACCACCCCTAATGAACGGAAAATTGGTTCTTGACATGGGGCAAAAAATCTTACTTTTATGCATAAAGCACAGCTATATATGCAATACCCATATGTAGGTTTATTTAGTTCTTTGAGCATATTTATAATAGATGATGCTTTGAGTCTTTGTCTATTGTGTCCAACATCAGGGCCAAGCTGAGACAACTTCTACTGGCTGCTTTTTTTTTCCTAAGTAGGAGTCACAGTTTTCTGCTTTGGGGGTTTTAGTTACTTTATTTTTTTGCATGTCTCAATTTCTCTTGAAAACCGGTTGTTTTAGTTCATATACTCGAGCAACTCTGGATTCTGTTGGCTGCTTCCTCTGCCCCCTTCCCCCACTGAAGTTTGCTGTTGTGTCTGTTTGTTTAATAGCTTGCCTGGACTAAATCTCTGGAATCTTTCTCCCTCGTGGTGTGTAGCCATTGATGTCTTGTCTGAATTTTTAATTCTTTTTATCTACGTTTTTAATTCTCGTGTTTAATTTTAAAACTGGCTTCCTTAGAGTCTCCTCTTTGTCTGCACAGCCAATGATTGGGCAGAATTTGTGCTCAAATACTTCGAGCCCCAAGAGTGCATTCAACGTGAAGGCAGTTTTTAAGTCTTCCCCAGCTCTTGCTGTCCTCTGGGCCCCTCTGTATCTCTTCTGCCTTCTACCTGGTGAGGTTGGTGCTCAGCTTCACATTAGCCAAGAAGGGTGGCTGGTGTGGACCCTCTCTGGGGTCCCTTGTGTGTGCAAGGCCTTTCAGTCAGCCAGACAAATGCAGAAAGCTTATCAAGGTGTTTTGGCAGATCTTGTCAACTTTCTGTCTAGTCTACCAGTCTGTGGCTTGCCTCAACCAGGACCACAGCCTCCAAATAGCTGACCTGGAGCCTTCCCTGTTCATTTCTGAGCAAGGTTGCCACTTTTACTACTGACAATGCCACTGGGCATGGGGTTTTCCACCTTCCACTCCAAGCCACGTGGGCTCCCTCTGCCAGCAAAGCTGCTGGCTTTCATCGCCCCTCCTGCCCAGGTTGAACTACTGTGCCAACCAAGTGGGAGGATGGGAGTAAGAATGCCATAGACTCCCAATGTTCTTACCCCAGGTTCAGGAGTTTTTTGTGAATAAATGCTTCTTAATTTGTTGTATGCTGTTAGTTGGTTTCCAGAGCCCTGAAATGGTTGTTTTTGACAATTTTGTCCAGTTTTATCCTTTGAGAAGAGGATTTGTGAAGCTTTTCACTTTGCCATTTCAGCCCCATTGTCTTTTCCCATCTTGTAGGGAGGCAAAATAGTGCAGCAGTTAAGAGTCGGAACTCTGGCACCAGATTTCCTGGGTTTGAATCCTGACCCTGATATTCACTAGGTGAGAGAGCTTGGGAAAGTTACTTAGTCTCTCTGTGCCTCAGTTTCCTTATCTGTAAAATGGAGATGACAACAGTACCTTATAGGGTGGTTGTAAGAATGAACTTGATTAATTTACACAAGTGATAGAAATAGTAAATGCACACTATAAATGCAATATAAATCTTATTTGGCACTTTAGCCTCCATAGCCCTGGCCTGGTGCCTTGCACATAGTTAATTCAACAGACACTCAGATCATCTTTACTAAGCGGTGCTTCTCATCCAAAGAAACTGAGGGCAGCTCACAGTAACTGCAGGCTTGAGGAAGAAGGACTGCAGGGGACCCGAGGAACAGATGGCTTTGTGCCTTGTTGAGGCCCAAGGTCGGTCAGTTTTCCCTTGAGCCTATGTGTCTTTTCTCTTCCAGCTCCAGGAACTTCCTAAAATGCCTGGTGCTGCTCACATGCCCTATTGGGCTTGAAGCCAGTGCCTGCACACTCGTGTTTCCAAGTAGTCAATTAGCATACTTGTCACCATTTCAGAAGTGTCTCTAGGTAGAGCATCTGTGGGCATGGACAGAGAGACTTGGCCAGGATGCTTTTTTAGGAACTTGCCCAAAGGGGATGCTGGAGGAGGGCAGGGGGAGCTTGGATATGTGTTCACCAAAATCATGGAGGGCCTACTCAGCCTGCTGCTCACTTGTACAGAGCCACTGTGCAAATCAGAAATTGGCACTGCTTTCTCCAGTGAACGCAACCCTGTGCCTGTGCACGCAACTCAGTGCCCACTCACCACCTTGGCTGGATGCCTTTGTGCAGGAAGCTGTACAACTGGCACTAGTGTACACGGTGGCTCTAGCTTAGCTCCTACGTGCCCGGCTCTGTGCTCAGGAGTAGGGCTATGGATGTGAGAAGGTATCCCCACCCTCCAGGAGCTTTCAGCTTTCATGAGGAAAGACAAGTGTTAACACCATGGACACAGTATGTAAAGTCTGCATGAAGTATTGTGGTCATGTGGGAGAAGACAAAGGCAGGGAAGGCTTCATGGAGGGGGCGGTATTTGAACGGCTTATAGAGAAGTAGGGATTTCCTGGGTGAGCATGGAAGTGGGATGGAAGGTGTTTTGGTAGAGGCTGGGGGATGTGATAGATCCAGGCCACATAGGAAAGTGCTAATAGGGATTGCTGCAGAGGAGGACTCTGGAGAGGTGCAATGCAGCCAGTGAGGAGCTTGGGCTTTTGCAGTTGCTGAGGCGCCACTGAAGAGTTTTAAGCAGGAGAACAACCTGATGAGGATTATATGGGGAGGGGCTCGGCTAGATGGGGTGAGACAGGAAAGGAGACAGCCAGTGAAGATGCACTTGCAAGAATTCGGAGAAAAGATGATGGGGGACTGAACTGAGATGTTGGGAATTTGGAGGAAGGAGTGAGAGAGGAAGAGCAGTGATGCAACCTGGGGTGACCGCCAGGTGTCTGGGGTCTGGGACCATGCAGCTGTCAGTGAAAGACTGACATTCATGGAGAGAGGGATGAGGAGAGCAGGGTGTGCTAAGAAGGTGGGGGAGAGCAGAATTCTCCTTTGTGTCCTTGCAGTCTGGGAGCTTGTTGCCATCCGGGTGTTCAGGACCACTCGTGGTTGGATGGGGGATTTGGAGCACAAGGCACACTGGGGTTGCAGGGAGAGATTAGGTGACATCAGCATGTCATTGACAGTCAGGAGAATGTGTGCCCCCTGATGAGAGAAGTGGAGGAGGAGGAGAGAGAGCAGATGGGGCGGGAGGGGGAGAATCATGAGAGCTGAGTTGTGCGTGTCACAGGAGAGACTGTTCCGCTATGTCAGAGGTCACAGAGAAACCTGGTAGGATAAGAGCAGGATATTATATTTAAAAAGTAGGAGGTCCTGGAGGACCTTTATGGAGAGCAGCCTGATTGCACTGGGCTGACTTGAGCGTAGTAAACCGAGAAGTATACCCTGCAGATGTAGACTTTCTTTAGAGGTATTTGATGGAAGGAGAGGAAGGAGGATGGCAGTGACAGGAGGGATGATTTTAAGTTATGGTTCTTACATGGATGACAATTGCGCAAGTTTGTGGCTAGGGCAGGGAGGAACCAGTAGGGAGTGTGAGGATTTATGTTACCATCCTCTGCACTTCTGTCACCATTTCCACTCCTTTTTCAATTATAGTTACACCTTTGGGACTTATGTTAGTACCTATTGCATAGCCTTGTTAGCACCTTGAACAGTTAACATGCTTCCAACAAGGAGGAGAAAAGAAAGAAAAGAGGACTGAGGGATGGAGAAAGGGCTTCAGGAGAGCGGAGGGATGGTTTGGGCAGAGAGCTCCGTGTTCAGTGGGAGAGAGGGCGGCTCTTTCTCTGGGGGCAGGTGAGGCTGGGGCCCCACAGCCCATTCCCGACCTGATCCTTTCCTTCTGAATATCGGGACCCCATCTCTGGCTGCAGCAGGAAGGGGTAGTGTTGTCATGTCTTGCACTTTGTTAACATTTCTACTTTGCTGCATTACAGGGTCAGCTTTGGTACCTGTTGGTATATCATGTTTAGCTCCTGGAGAGTAATATGCACCCAAAAAGGGGTGGACAGTTTTACCCATGAGGGAGTGACACTGAGAAGTGATTTGTCTACATATCCTTCGAACCATAGTGGGATAGTGCTGGGCTGGGGTCGGAGGACAGGCCTGTCTGGGTGTGCGGCCTCGGACATATTAGGTCACTTCTCTGGGCCCAGGCTCCTCCCCATGCAATGAGGGGACCGGCTGCATCTCCCTCCACCTCCCCTGTGGCGGGACAGTTCTTGGTCCTGTTATCACTGAAGTTCAGGAGCTTCGTGTCTCAGATGAAGCTGATAGTGTTCCGTGCCTGAGACAGGAAGTGGGAAGGTGGGGCACGGATGTGGGCAGTGAGCTAGCTGCTGTGGGTAGTTCAAGGAAGTTCGAGGAAGGTGAACTCAACATGAATGGCTGTTTCCTTTACTGCTCTGACACCAACATTAGACTTTCTTATTCTTCTGGAAGGTTTTTAATACTGCTCATGAGCTGGCGCTCCTTCATTCTGGCCTGCATTTACCTTACACCTGTACACCCAAGTTCTGTTAACAGTATCATTTTCTTATTAACTCATTTGTGGCACTTATTTCCAAGACAGGATTATAATTAGGTGGAAGGAAGCTTATGTTGGATTTAGAACTTAACCCTACCTGTCTGGTGATTTAATCTTAGGGAATTTATATATACTATGATTTTGTACTCTGCCTTGGTAGAGGAGGTTTTTAAGCACTATGCTCCTGTGGCATTACAAGTAGAATTTGAAGGTCGGGAAGAAAAAGAAATGAAATGCCTCTCTGCAGCTGTTACGTTCAACACCATTGTTCTAGGTTGGCTGTAAGTTTTAGTCTGAGATTCCTGGCAGCCAAAGCAAAAAGGGGAATATAGCCATAATCACACTGTTTAGGTTGGGGGTAGGTAAGGCAGGAGAAACGATAAAATTAGTTCCCAGGGGAAGCAGAGTTTTTTGTAGACCTTAATTAAAGACATTTCTCATATTGGTTGAGTTCACTAGAGTATTTCCTCAAAAGCATAAATCCATCTTCAAGGGCTGCTCTGGATTAAAAAAAACAAAAACAAATGGTTCCATGGTCAAGGCAGTCTCAGGAATGCTACATAACATATTTGATGGATGATTTACAATGAATGCTACCATTTCAAAAACTCATAAGGCTTGTACTAAAGAAACCCATTCACCTTTGTTCAACTCAGTCTTTTAAAAAACGCATGTAACCACAGAACTATTTTCCTCTCTACATACCTTTTAACAATAACTAAAAGCTTTTATTACAGCAAGTTCAGTTTCCAGTTCTCTGGGCTGCCTCTGCTCACTTGCCAGTGCCCCGGGCAGGGGGCTGGTCACTGAGGCAGGGAGCGGAGTGCTCCGTCCCTTGGGCCAGGGGCAGGCTGGGTGAGGGTCCCGGCTCTTGCACTCACTGGCTGCCTGGCCACTGGCGGGACAGTTATCTCCCTCCTCTGCAAACATGGGGTCATCATATTTCCTATCCATGGAATCGTGGCATGGGGCATATGAGTTAATAGACGTAAAGCATTTTGTGCTGTGCCTGGTGTGTAAGTAATTAATCAGTGTTCATTATGACTGTAATTAATCATATTGCCCCTGTGAGAGTGAATCAGGTCCCCCATGTGTTCAAGTCTTAAACCCAGGTCCTGTGGGTGTGAAGAAATTTGTAAATGAATCAGCGTGGGTCTTAATCCATATGACTAGAGTCTTATTAAGCAAAGGAAATTTGGACAGGGAAGAAGAAGTCACAGGAGGAGACAGAAAGAGACAGATCACCATGTGATGGAGGCAGAGATGGAATTGCCAGTGAGCTACCACTAGGACGTACAGAATATGGAGACCTCCCGATACGTTGCTTCTGGACTTCTCGTCTCCAGTCTGTGCACCAGTCAGCTCCTGTTTAAGCTGACCAGGTCGTGGAGTTTGTTACAGCAGCCTTGGCTAACGAAGACAGCCCCCATTGGGGAGCCTTCGCTGGTGCACTTTCCTTCCCCTCTGCTTTGTCTTTGGGTAGCCACAAAACTGAGTACTTCTCTTTATTCTGGCGGAAAGAAGTTAGTTGACTTTTTTTGATAATTACCGGTTTTCATAGTGTCATCTCTATATACTGTGAGCTGGTTGAGATCAGGGAGCAAGTCTTATCAGACTTTGATCTCCAGCCCCTGGATGAGTCCCTGGCACAGCACAAGTACACAGACAGGGACTTTTCAGCTCACCTAACAGTAAATCTGGGCTTTGAGGCTTAGCGAGGGAGCCAGTTCAATGAGAACAATTCTCTCTGGGGAGAGTCTGTGTATGTATGTGTGTGTGTACATTTTTACCCTGTTAGACTGAAATCTCCTTCTTAGGACTGTACCTAGTCCTCTTTATGGCTTATATGTTTTTGTTGAATGCTGAGGAAATCCTTTAACTCCTGTTGTTAAAGTTTCTCTAGTAAAAGACCTGGCACCACACACATTGTGCATGAACCAATGTTTCGAGTTGTTGTGTCAAAGGTGCTAAATACAACCTATTAATAATAGTCAGCCTGATGGAAAAGTAGCTGGTAATGACTTTCAATCTCAGTAACTGGGTGGAAGGAAGGTCTATTAGTGGGCTATAAAATCTTTATTTTTCTATGATGGACTGCTGATCTGTAGAGGAAAATCAATGACGAGATTTATTAAGTAGGAAGCAGTTCAATTTAGAGATGTTTTTTGGAAGTGAATCACAAAATGTTATACATTTTCTTAGAATTAATTGATGAGCATAAAAAATTGCTAAATATAAAGAGTAATTAAAAATATACCCCCGTTGTTCATTAGGGCCATTTAGGGGAGAGATTTAACGAGAGAAAAGAGAGATGAGGGAAACTAAGAAATGGGCTGTACAGAGAAAAACAGCCTGAGGAAGATGCAGATATTGAAGAATAGAAAGATGCACGAGTGGCAGAGATGAGTCTGAGAAGATCAACGGGGCTTTTTAGCTAGAGAAGACCAGGCCAACTCACCCTTTCAGACACAAGTCACCACCTGATCAGAGAAGATGACAGGTTCTGATTAAAGACCCAGGTACAGAGAGAGTCACACAATGTATGGTCCAGAGATATATGGTGGGCTCGCAGGATATGGCCTCCAGGAAGGGCAAAGCAAGCCACATTGCATATTTACAACCCTAGGCTTAGCTGCAGTTACGGAGATAAAAATTAGCAATGAGATTTATGAGTCGGAAGCAATTAAATTTAGAGATTTTTTTAAAGAAGAATCATAAAATGTTATACATTCTCTTAGAATTAACTGATGAACATAAAAATTTACTAAATATAAAGGAATAATTTAAAAAATACATGCGTTTGTGTTCTCTAGGGCCATTTAGGGAAGAAAGTTATTGGGAGAAGAGACGGATGAGAGAAACGAAGAAATGGGAAAAATAGTCTGAGAACGGTGGAAATAATGAACCTTGTGACAAAGCATGAGGGTGGGGTTGTCACCTGCAGTTACAGATGGGTAGAGGGGGTCCCTGGATGGGCAGCGCGTTGTCCAAGGTGTGGCACTCAAAGCCCCACACGCCTTCCACCCCCATCGGCCCCACTGCTCCTCATAAAGGGGGGTGCTTTTGCCTGTGGCGTGGGCTCAATGAGGACAGAGATTTCCCATGTCACTCTCACTCTGCTTTTTAAAGAAAAATGGATATAACTTTACACCTGTTTATTATTTGGACACCATACAGGTTAAAATCCTTCCACCAGAAATAAAGCATTGTTGATGAAATGTCTCTTTTACCTGGTTGACTTGTGAGGCAGGCGGGGTTTTGTTTGCCAGCAAGGTAATTACGGAAGGCTGCTCCCATGCTGTTATCTAGTTCTGCAAATGTGCATCCTGGAATTCACAAGTGAATGCATTCCGCATTCTGTTTCCCCAATGCCCTAAATTACTCCCACCAAGGAGCTGCTGTTTGGATGAGGTACAGACCCACACAAAGTGCCTCACTCAGATGGTGAATTGGCTGTTTCGTTTTGGGGAATGACTTCTGGGTTTAGATGGTTAGCCTCTTCCCCCTTTACTATAAGAAGAAATATCCTCGGAATATCGGACAAGAAAGGGAAATTGCCTTGAAAATTACTGTAGAGGGATTAAAAGACAAAGCAGAAAATGCTTGCATTAAAGTTGTGCCTGGAATGACCTTTCTGTGTTAGCAATAAACTTGGCCAGTGTTTATATGACCAGAAGTAATTTCCTAAATTAGATTGTTGGAGAAGTTTAGAGTAGGGGTCAGCAAACGGCAGCCCACAGGCCAAATCTGGTCCACCCCCTATTTTTTTTTTTTTAATCATTACAGTTTATGTATTTTAGATCCTGTAGGAATAAATAGTGGAGTTATAAATCAACCATACAGTAGTATTGGTCTTTATATCTACCATGTGATCTTTACTGGAAATCTTTATTTCTTCATATGGTTTCAGTCAATTGTTTAGTGTCTCCTCCTTTCAGCCTGCTTAGGACTGATCTACTGGTGATGAAGTTCCTCAGCTTTTGATTGTCCGGGAATGTTTTCATCTCCCCCTCATTTTTATCTTTCAGGTGTTTGTGAATCCTCCAAGTCTCTGATGGTTATTGACTTCTATTTGTATTCCATTGTGGGCAGAGAATGTTCTTTGAACAAATTCATTTTTATATTTTTTATTTTATTGAGGCTTGTTTTTATGTCCCCGCATACAGTCCATTCTGGAGAAAGATCCGTGATCACTAGTGAAGAATGTGTGTCCCAGTGACCTGGGATGTAATATTCTATATATGTCTGTTAAAAGTCTCTATATCTCTCTTTCATTTCTTTGTTTCTCTGTCAGTAGGGCTCGCTTTAGTATCTGAAGTAGGGCAGGTCTTTTATTAGCAAACTCTCTCAGCATTTGTTTGTCTGTGAAAAGTTGAAGCTCTCCCTCAAATTTGAAGGAGAGTTTTGCTGGATAAAGTATTCTTGGTTGAAAATTTTTCTCTCTCAGAATTTTAAATATGTCATGCCACTGCCTTCTCGCCTCCATGGTGGCTGCTGAGTAGTCATTACTTAGTCTTATGTTGTTTCCTTTGTATGTGGTGAATTGCTTTTCTCTTGCTGCTTTCAGAACTTGCTCCTTCTCTTCAGTATTTGACAGTCTGATCAGAATATGTCTTGGAGTGGGTTTGTTTGAATTTATTCTACTTGGAGTTCGCTGGGCATTTATGCTTTGTGTATTTATATTGTGTAGAAGGTTTGGGAAGTTTTCCCCAACAATTTCTTTGAATACTCTTTCTAGACCTTTACCCTTCTCTTCCCTTTCTGGGACACCAGTGAGTCTTAAATTTGGACGTTTTATTTTATCTATCATATCCCCGAGATCCATTTCGATTTTTTCAATTTTTTTCCCCATTCTTTCTTTTGTTCTTTCATTTTCTGTTCTGTGCTCCTTGAGGAGGTTGAGTTGTTGTTCAGCTTCCTCTAATCTTGTATTATGAGTATCCAGAGTCTTTTTAATTTGGCCTACAGTTTCTTTAATTTCCATAAGATATTCTATTTTTTCATTTACTCTTGCAATATCTTCTTTATGCTCTTGTAGGGTCTTTTTTATGTCTTTCACATTCTGTGCCATGCTCTTCTTCAAGTCTTTTATACCTCGTGCCATGCTCTCTTTGCCTGTCTGTAGTTCTTTGATTAATTCTGCCAGGAACTGTGTGTCTTCAGATCTTTTGTGTTGTGGGCGATTAAGGTAGCATGCATGAAGTGCACTTGTCAGCAATGCCGGAAACATGGCCGCCAGGACTGAAACAACAACTTGGGTTGCCTTCAGCCTTCTTTACGGAAGTGGTTCGCGCCAAAAGTAGTGGTTCGCGCCTAGTGCTAACCTTACATCTGCCTAGCAACAGCGGCCGCCAATCCTAGTGCTAGCCTTACATCTGCCTTCCACCCTAGCAACAGCAGCAGCCAATCCTAGATCGCCACCTGTCCTTGCTAGCCACTCCCCCCTCTCCTAGAGTATATATGCTCTGCCTCCTCAATAAAGATTTGCAGCTTGATCAGAATCTTTGTCTTGCTGTCATTCCTCGTGTCTCTTGTCCCATACCATTCCTCCCTCACAGGATTTGGAGCCTCAGTTGAACGTCCTGCGGGCCGGGACACTTTTGATTTGAGTGTTTGGGTTCGGGTTCTCCATGTCGTCTGGTTTTATCATATGCTTTAAGATTTTCTGTTGTTTTTGGCCTCTTGGCATTTGCTTTACTTGATCTTTAATTTGTTAGAATTGCAGTTTGGTGACATACACTTTCTCTAACTAACCAGCAGATGGCGTCCGTGAGTCACTTATTCCCCTCAAGTCATTTCTCCCCAACTTTGTGTTATGTGGGGATCTGATTCTTTTGGGGTCCAATTGGTGCACTTAATTTGGGTGTGTTGTCAGTGCTGTCTGCCCTCAATGAGGGGTGTGTGCCTGAGTGGTTAGGGAGGAAGGGCAGGTTTAACAATCAAACCTCCCAGGTGTTCCCAGAGATTTAAGGCTGTTCTCTGCTGCTGACACAAAAGTCCTTGGTATTGGCGTAGGTCCCCTGGGATTTCTAAGCGGTTCTCCCCTCCCTGCTGTGCTTTTCCAGGACCTCTGTTGAGGGGGGGAGGGCCGTGCCACATCACAAGGGAGTGCCGGCCTCCAGGGAAGCCCTGGGCCGCCGGGCTGTGTAGGGGCGTTCCCAGCCCACTTCAAAGATGGTTGAATGGGACGCGTTAACGTCCCCCTTTCTGCACAGCTCTGCTCTCCCAGCTCCGGGACAATCAGCCGTGGGTGTATTCAAGGCCGCTGTCCTCGGCCGATATTGTGTCGTGTGAGCAGTGCTGCGGGAAAGACTCCCTGTCAGGCTGGGTTTCTTGTCTCGGTTCTGTGCTGTGTGTTTGGCCCTGGGCAGGAGCAGCCCCACCCGTTGGGGAGATGGCCACGAGACTGGGCTTCTCAGCTCGGCTCTGTGCTGCGTGCTCGGCCCCGGGCAGGAGCAGCCCCCACCCGCTGGGGTGACAGCAGCGAAGCTGGGCCTCTCGGCTCGCCTCTGCGCTGTGTGCTCGGCCCCGCGCTGTGTGCTCGGCTCCGGGCAGGAGCAGCCCCACCCGCTGGGGTGATGGCCGTGGGTCTGGGTTTCTCGGCTTGGCTCTGCGCTGTGTGCTTGGCCCTGGGCAGGAGCAGCCCCCCCCCGCTGGGGTGAAGGCCGCAAGGCTGGGCCTCTCGGCTCGGCTCTGCGCTGCACGCTCGGCCCCGGGCAGGAGCAGCCCCACCCGCTGGGGTGACGGCTGCGAGACTGGGCCTCTCGGCTCGGCTCTGTGCTGTGTGCTTGGCCCTGGGCAGGAGCAGCCCCGCCCGCTGGGGTGATGGCCGCGAGGCTGGGTTTCTCCCCTTTGTTTCCTTGGACCTGAGACAATCTGCAGTGGGTGTGGGAAGGGGTATCCTCCACCCCAGACACCAAGGGGTTAGTCCAGACCGCTTCCATCTTATCTGCAGCTGTTCCCGGGCTTCTCTCTTTTAAAAAAAAAAAACACACACAAAAAAACGCCAGCCCAGCATCTTCCCCCACTGCAGTGTGGCCGATGGATCAGCCTACTCACTCACTTGTTTCAGCATGCAGACTCCTGGTTTCACCAAACGCACGCACGTTCTCTGTGGCCTTAGCAGAACTTGTCCGGCTGGTGCTAATTTGGAAGTGGTGTTCTGGGTTCTTTCTGGTTTTTTATCTGGTGTTTTCCACAGAGGTGTTTTTTTCTCTGTCTCACCTAGTCGCCCTCTTAGGTTCCTCCTCCCATCTCCTATTTTTATAAATAAAGTTTTATTAGAACATAGCTGAGTCCATTGGTTTACATATTGTGAATGGATGCCACTTTTGTGCTATGACAATAGGGTTGAGTAGTTGAGACAGAGACCCTAAGGCCTGGAAGCCTAAAATACTGACTGTCTGGTTCTTTACAGAAGAAGTGTGCTGACCCCATTTAGGATCCCCTGCAGGAAGACTGTGGGTCCCTTGTGTGACTACAGCTTACTCTGAGGTTGACCTTTCCTGGACTATCGGTAGCACCCGCTCCCTGACAAGGGCCTTGCTGCTGAGGGTGCAGTTTGAAGGTGCAGCCTTCCTGAGGTCCCCTCAGGGGTGTCTGCTTGGTTCAGTCATTCTTGGCACTCCCAGGCCCCCGCTGGACACTTGACAGCCTCATGGGGCATTCTGCTCTCCCAGCCTTCACAAGGGCTCTGAGCTCCAGGCTCTTCCAGGAGAGACTCTCCCAAAGCCCTTCTGGCTCCACCTCCTTTAACCCCTGCCTCCAGTCAGCTGCCAGCTCTGTTGTCTTTTACCTCTGCCGAGTCCTTCCCCAATGTGTCCTTTCACTTTCTGCCTGCACTCCTTGCTCATGGCCTCCTTTCTCACCAGTACTGTTGAAATAGCTGCCTCTGCAGTCTCTCCTCCCTCCCTCCTCACTCCGTGCTATGCAGCATTGCCAGGACATTATTGCTAAAGGGTGACTCCTTCCCAAGAGCTTGCTTTGGCTCCCTGTTGACCTCCAAATCAATGACAGACTCTCACCCTGATGTCAAGGTCATCTTATCTCTCATGAATCCTTACAAGGCTCTGAAGCCAAACAATACTTCCCCCAGGGCTCATCTGAACTAGTCCTCTGCCAAGCCTCCGCCCCACCACTGTTCTTTGCTCTTACAATATTGTGATGCTCCCCAACTCCCCCAGTCTCCTAAAATCCACTTTATCCTTGTTGCATCCCAGAGAGTTTTCCCTGCACACATTCTTTCGTGAGCCCTGGCCAAAGGTATGTTCTCTTCCTCTTCCACTATGGTGCTACTCTGTTTCTTATCTTACTTTATCCTGGGCTGTAGGCTGTGCTGCTCTTTGATTGTTTCTCTCTACTAACCCCCTCCCCTGCCCCAACTGTGTGCTCCAGGGCGGCATCTACCTCTTGCACCTTGCATAGCGCAGGTGCTCAGTATGTGCAGAACTGAATTTGAAGCTGTAGAACTCACACAGAGCATGCATACCACTGATGAGGCTAACACTCTACTGGGCCCCTACTGTGGGCCAGCTGCTCTGATGTGGTATCTCATCTGAGTCTCGAAGAAGCAAGTTCTTGTTCACCCCACTTCAGAGATGTGGAAACAGGCTCAGAAAGACTGACTTGATCGAGTGCTCATTAAAGTCAGATTTGAACTCCAAACTGCCCCAAGGTGACCAGGCTGGTGTGCACCTACCTGCTTGTGCATTCAACTGATGGGGAGACCCTTGAAAACTCTGCTGCCCTGGCCCACTTCATGCCTACTTCATCCCTACTTCATCCGAGTCTTGGTGGGAGAGGGGTGGGGTGCTTTCAGGAGCTGCCTAGGTGATTCCAAACTCATCTCTGGCTTGGAAAGTGGACTCACCTCCAGAGGCTTGGGAGAGCATCTTTGGGCCTTAGCTTTAAGCTTTAAGTGGGCTCCTGAAAGCTTGCTCCTGGCTGGCAGCTTTTGAAGGTGAGAAAGGGCTTTGCTGTACCTGGCTGTGGCCTTTTGGTGCTCCCTACTTGATGGTTTTTCTGACAACATAGGCTAATGTTCTCCCTTTTGGGCTGGGTCCCCCGTGGCTGCAGTCAGCCTAGCATGACTCGGGAACCCTAAGGAGCAAGCCTCCCCAAACGCAGCCCAGCTAGTCCAAATGAGGAGAGAGTGTCATAGAGACACTCTCTATGGAAATGAGGAGGAGATGCTTTCAGTTTGTATCTAATTTTAAAAACAGTTCTTGAATCTTTTGCAATGGGAAAGGCTTGTGGAGGGGTAGGTGGTCTGGTACCGTGGTGATTCTCGAAGCAGGGCCCCCAGACCAGTGGCACCAGCATCTCCTGCCAGCTTATTAGAAATGCACATCCCCAGGCCCCACCATAGCCCTACCAAATCAGAAACTCTGGGGTGGGGCCCAGCAATCTGACGCCTTCTAGGTGATTCCGGTGCCCCCTCAGATTTAAGGGCCTTGGCTCTAGGTTAACTATGAGTGGGAGGCTGGGTGCTGGACCACCGATAGTGGTTGGCCTGGGAGCTTTCTAAAGCCTCAGACTTCCGGGCCTCTTCTCAGGGTTTGGGGATCTATTCTTTTAATAGGTGCCCCAGGAGACTGAAATGCAGGCAGATTGTGTTGAATCACTTGGCCCAGGGTAAAGTCTCATCCTTGTCCCTTCTCCTTCTGTAGTTGCTGCTTCTTTGACTCCAATTATCAAGCCATTTCCATCAGTTCCCTTACCCATTAAGTAAAGACAGCCATTCCCTTTAGCACGCAGCTTCCTCATGGTGGGCTTGTTCACTGCCACATAAAGGCCACAAGCGGGTTTTATGGCCTCATGTATACTTAATTAGTCCATCTTCTCAAAATTGAATTTTAAGTGAATGAAGACATTAGCTCCTGATCTAATTGATCCACAAAGTGTCTTTCCAGCATGTTTGTGTAGCTTAATTGTTGATACAGCCAAGCAAATGAGTGTCCCCAAGGCTGAGAGGCCACAGGTCAAGAGGGGAGAGAAAGATCCTTTTACTTCCCATGGCCCCCGAGGGTTGCTCTGAAAAGAGCAAGTTTGAGCTAGGATAAGACCTGCAGGCGCAGGCGTTCTCTCACTGGAAGAGCTGATTATGTTTTGGTTTGCCCCTAGCTTTCTCTATCCTCACCTACCTTATCTGTCATCATGAATGTATGCATCTGCCTGGTATTTATGTTGTTAGCCTTCATGGTAGGAATTAGAAATGGTTTCTGCTTTTCATTTCCTCCCTTACCTGCCTGCCTCCCTACCCATGGTGAGGTTGCTGGGCTGGAACCCCCCAAGTCTGCTCACAGTGACTTGCAGTGACCCACCCAGTCACGTCTCTGCCCTACTTCTTCGTGTCTCGCCCTGGGGTCTTTCATGACTCAGCAGAAAGGCCTTGGTGCAACCCCCTCCCCCCAATCCCTCAACAAAGCCCCTCACCTCCTGAGCAGTTAGCTGGCCTGCCTTTAGTTTCCCACACCTCATTATCTAGCATAAACCTTTGTTAGAGCATTCGTTCCCTCATGTTTGTTTGTGTTATGAAGGAAAGAAGTGCGTAAATGAAGACATTGTTTTTACTTGCCCAGACCTTTCGGCAAGAACTTCTTTGGCAGTATTTGAAAGCCATTCTAATGAGGGCAGGCATCTCTAAACTTCTTTCCCTGAAGACTCCAAATACTTTGCGTTTGAAAAATAAGTCTCATCACTTTAGTAGGTCTGAATGAGGCGGGAGCTGGCCTTGACTTAGAAGCATGGTGGGAAAAGAACTGAAAAGGGAACACCAGTGAGAGAGGGCTGTCCACAGGCGTCCTGTCATTTGGCATGGGCAGGGCTTGCGCCAGTTCTAGAACACTGCTTTGCTGGCTTCAACACAGGGCCAGTGCTGAGGGAGCAACCTCAACAGTTAATATGTGCCTTTGTCTTAGAGCTGTACATCTCACCCTCTTCAGTGTCCCCTGGGGAGCTTCAAAAACTCTCAGGGTGCAGGCCACTCCCCAGACCAATTAAGTCAGAAACTCTGGGATGGGAACCAGTGTCTGAAGTGGCAGTGCTCCCCAAGTGCTTCCAATGTGCAAGTGGATCGAGAATCTCTGGGCCAAGGAGTCTGTTTAAATATGTGGGTTTGAAAATGCGCTAAGAGGAACCGCCTGGCTACTCTGTTGTTATAATAAAGGTCAGTAGAATTGAGGTGTTGGTGGTCCTCCCCAGCCTGCACAGGACATGTGGACACTGCAGAGCCCCCGTGCATTTGGAGGAGGGCCAGCTCCACGTGACTCCTCCATGTCTCCTGCCTACTGGCACACACCTGATGGCAGACCCAGCCCAGGATCCCTAAGATCTCAGTCTGCCTCTAAAATGTTTCTCGTATCTCTTCCTGGCTGGTGCCTTGCCACTGGATTGTCTTGGGCCTTTTTCTTCCCCCTTCTCTTTTTTTTTTTTTTTTTCCTGTGTTTTATTTTTTTATTTTTTTTATCTTCATTTTATTGAGATATATTCACATACCACGCAGTCATACAAAACAAATCGTACTTTCGATTGTTTACAGTACCATTACATAGTTGTACATTCATCACCCAAATCAATCCCTGACACCTTCATTAGCACACACACAAAAATAACAAGAATAATAATTAGAGTGAAAAAGAGCAATTGAAGTAAAAAAGAACACTGGGTACCTTTGTCTGTTTGTTTCCTTCCCCTATTTTTCTACTCATCCATCCATAAACTAGACAAAGTGGAGTGTGGTCCTTATGGCTTTCCCAATCCCATTGTCACCCCTCATAAGCTACATTTTTATACAACTGTCTTCGAGATTCATGGGTTCTGGGTTGTAGTTTGATAGTTTCAGGTATCCACCACCAGCTACCCCAATTCTTTAGAACCTAAAAAGGGTTGTCTAAAGTGTATGCAAGAGTGCCCACCAGAGTGACCTCTCGGCTCCTTTTGGAATCTCTCTGCCACTGAAGCTTATTTCATTTCCTCTCACATCCCCCTTTTGGTAAAGAAGATGTTCTCCGTCCCACGATGCCGGGTCTACATTCCTCGCCGGGAGTCATATTCCACGTTGCCAGGGAGATTCACTCCCCTGGGTGTCTGATCCCACGTAGGGGGGAGGGCAGTGATTTCACCTCTCAAGTTGGCTTAGCCAGAGAGACAGGGCCACATCTGAGCAACAAAGAGGCATTCGGAAGGAGGCTCTTAGGCACAACCATAGGGAGGCCTAGCCTCTCCTTTGCAGCAACCGTCTTCCCAAGGGTAAAACCTGTGGTAGAGGGCTCAACCCATCCAACCACCAGTCCCCTATGTCTGTGGTCATGTTAGCAACCATGGAGGTGGGGTAGGCGAATACCCCTGCATTCTCCACAGGCTCCTCAAGGGGGCACTACATCTTTTTTTTCCTTGTTTTTCTTTTTTTTTTTTTTAACTTTCCCTTCTTTTTTAAATCAACTGTATGAAAAAAAAGTTAAAAAGAAAACAAACATACAATAAAAGAACATTTCAAAGAGACCATAACAAGGGAGTAAGAAAAAGACAACTAACCTAAGATAACTGCTTAACTTCCAACATGTTCCTACTTTACCCCAAGAAAGTTACATAATATAGCAACATTTCTGTGAACTTGTTCCTACTATATCCATCAGAAATTAACAGACCATAGTCATTCCTGGGCATCCCCAGAACGTTAAATAGCTTATCTGTTCTTCTTGGATTATTGTTCCCCCTTCTTTAATTGCTCTCTACTGCTAGTTCCCCTACATTCTACATTATAAACCATTTGTTTTACATTTTTCAAAGTTCACATTAGTGGTAGCATATAATATTTGTGTTTTTGTGCCTGGCTTATTTCGCTCAGCATTATGTCTTCAAGGTTCATCCATATTGTCATGTTTCACGAGATCGTTCCTTCTTAGTGCCGCGTAGTATTCCATCGTGTGTATATACCACATTTTATTTATCCACTCATCTGTTGAAGGACATTTGGGTTGTTTCCATCTCTTGGCAATTGTGAATAATGCTGCTATGAACACTGGCGTGCAGATATCTGTTCGTGTCACTGCTTTCCGATCTTCCGGGTATATACCGAGAAGTGCAATCGCCGGATCGAATGGTAACTCTATATCTAGTTTTCTAAGGAACTGCCAGACTGACTTCCAGAGTGGCTGAACCATTATACAGTCCCACCAACAGTGAATAAGAGTTCCAATTTCTCCACATCCCCTCCAGCATTTGTAGTTTCCTGTTTGTTTAATGGCAGCCATTCTAACCGGTGTTAGATGGTATCTCATTGTGGTCTTAATTTGCATCTCTCTAATAGCTAGTGAAGCTGAACATTTTTTCATGTGTTTCTTGGCCATTTGTATTTCCTCTTCAGAGAACTGTCTTTTCATACCTTTTGCCCATTTTATAATTGGGCTGTCTGTACTATTGTCATTGAGTTGTAGAATTTCTTTATATATGCAAGATATCAGTCTTTTGTCAGATACATGGTTTCCAAAAATTTTTTCCCATTGAGTTGTCTGCCGCTTTACCTTTTTGAGAAATTCCTTTGAGGTGCAGAAACTTCTAAGCTTGAGGAGTTCCCATTTATCTATTTTCTCTTTTGTTGCTTGTGCTTTGGGTGTAAAGTCTAGGAAGTGGCTGCCTAATACAAGGTCTTGAAGATGTTTTCCTACATTATCTTCTAGGAGTTTTATGGTACTTTCTTTTATATTGAGATCTTTGGTCCATTTTGAGTTAATTTTTGTGTAGGGGGTGAGGTAGGGGTCCTCTTTCATTCTTTTGGATATGGATATCCAACTCTCCCAGCCCCATTTGTTGAAAAGACCATTATGACTCAGTTCAGTGACTTTGGGGGCCTTATCAAAGATCAGTCGGCCATAGATCTGGGGGTCTATCTCTGAATTCTCAGTTCGATTCCATTGATCTATATGTCTATCTTTGTGCCAGTACCATGCTGTTTTGGCAACTGTGGCTTTATAATAAGCTTCAAAGTCAGGGAGTGTAAGTCCTCCCACTTCGTTTTTCTTTTTGAGAGTGTCTTTAGCAATTCGAGGCATCTTCCCTTTCCAAATAAATTTGACAACTAGCTTTTCCAAGTCTGCAAAGTAGGTTGTTGGAATTTTGATTGGGATTGCATTGAATCTGTAGATGAGTTTGGGTAGAATTGACATCTTAATGACATTTAGTCTTCCTATCCATGAACATGGAATACTTTTCCATCTTTTAAGGTCCCCTTCTATTTCTTTTAGTAGAGTTATGTAGTTTTCTTTGTATAGGTCTTTTACATCTTTGGTTAAGTTTATTCCTAGGTACTTGATTTTTTTAGTTGCTATTGAAAATGGTATCTTTTTCTTGAGTGTCTCTTCAGTTTGTTCTTTTCTAGCATATAGAAACATTACTGACTTATGTGCATTAACCTTGTATCCCGCTACTTTGCTAAATTTGTTTATTAGCTCTAGTAGCTGTATCGTCGATTTCTCAGGGTTTTCTAGATATAAGATCATATCATCTGCAAACAATGACAGTTTTACTTCTTCTTTTCCAATTTGGATGCCTTTTATTTCTTTGTCTTGCCGGATTGCCCTGGCTAGCACTTCCAGCACAATGTTGAATAACAGTGGTGACAGCGGGCATCCTTGTCTTGTTCCTGATCTTAGATGGAAGGCTTTCAGTCTCTCACCATTGAGTACTATGCTGGCTGTGGGTTTTTCATATATGCTCTTTATCATGTTGAGGAAGTTTCCTTCAATTCCTGCCTTTTGAAGTGTTTTTATCAAAAAGGGATGTTGGATTTTGTCAAATGCTTTTTCAGCATCTATTGAGATGATCAATTGATTTTTCCCTTTTGACTTGTTAATGTGTTGTAATACATTGATTGATTTTCTTATGTTGAACCATCCTTGCATGCCTGGAATGAACCCCACTTGGTCATGGTGTATGGTTTTTTTAATGTGTCTTTGGATTCGATTTGCAAGTATTTTTTTGAGGATTTTTGCATCTGTATTCATTAGGGAGATTGGCCGGTAGTTTTCCTTTTTTGTAGCATCTTTGCCTGGTTTTGGTATTAGATTGATGTTAGCTTCATAAAATGAGTTAGGTAGTGTTCCATTTTCTTCAATGTTTTGAAAGAGTTTGAGTAAGATTGGTGTCAGTTCTTTCTGGAAAGTTTGGTAGAATTCCCCTGTGAAGCCATCTGGCCCTGGGCATTTATTTGTGGGAAGATTTTTGATGACTGATTGGATCTCTTTGCTTGTGATGGGTTGGTTGAGGTCTTCTATTTCTTCTCTGGTCAGTCTAGGTTGTTCATATGTTTCCAGGAAATTGTCCATTTCTTCTACATTATCCAGTTTGTTGCTATACAGTTGTTCATAATATCCTCTTATAATTTTTTTAATTTCTTCAGGATCTGCAGTTATGTCACCTTTTTCATTCATTATTTTGTTTATATGGGTCTTCTCTCTTTTTGATTTTGTCAGTCTAGCTAGGGGCTTGTCAATCTTGTTGATCTTCTCAAAGAACCAACTTTTGGTGATATTTATCCTCTCTATTGTTTTTTTGTTCTCTATGTCATTTATTTCTGCTTTAATCCTTGTTATTTCTTTTCTTCTAGTTGGTTTAGGATTGGTTTGCTGTTCATTTTCTAGCTTCTTCAGCTGATCCATTAGTTCTTTGATTTTGGCTCTTTCTTCCTTTTTAATATATGCATTTAGTGCTATAAATTTCCCCCTTAGCACTGCTTTTGCTGCATCCCATAGGTTTTGGTATGTTGTGTTCTCATTTTCATTCGTCTCTATATATTTAGCAATTTCTCTTGCTATTTCTTCTTTAACCCACTGATTGTTGAGGAGTGTGTTGTTTAACCTCCAGGTATTTGTGAATTTTCTAAGTCTCTGATGGTTATTGACTTCTAATTGTATTCCATTGTGGTCAGAGAATGTGCTTTGAATAATTTCAATCTTTTTAAATTTATTGAGGCTTGTTTTATGTCCCAGCATATGATCTATTCTGGAGAAAGTTCCTTGAGCACTAGAAAAGTATGTGTATCCTGGTGATTTGGGATGTAATGTCCTGTATATGTCTGTTAAATCTAATTCATTTATCAGATAGTTTAGGTTTTCAATTTCCTTATTGGTCTTCTGTCTGGTTGATCTATCTATAGGAGAGAGTGATGTGTTGAAGTCTCCCACAATTATTGTGGAAACATCAATTGCTTCCTTTAGTTTTGCCAGTGTTTCTCTCATGTATTTTGTGGCACCTTGATTGGGTGCATAGACATTTATGATTGTTATTTCTTCTTGCTGATTTGCCCCTTTTATTAGTATGTAGTGGCCTTCTTTGTCTCTCAAAACATCCCTGCATTTGAAGTCTATTTTATCTGAGATTAATATTGCTACACCTGCTTTCTTTTGGCTGTAGCTTGCATGAAATATTTTTTTCCATCCTTTCACTTTCAGTTTCTTTGTGTCCCTGTGTCTAAGATGAGTCTCTTGTATGCAACATATTGATGGTTCATTTTTTTTTGATCCATTCTGCGAATCTGTATCTTTTAATTGGGGAGTTTAATCCATTTACATTCAACGTTATAACCGTGAAGGCATTTCTTGAATCAGCCATCTTATCCTTTGTTTTATGTTTGTCATATTTTTCCCCTCTGTCTATTAATATCCTTTATTTTCCCCATACCGAATCTCTTTAGTACTGAACCTTTCTCCAAGTCTCTCTGTCCTTTCTTTGTGTCTCTGTTTGTAGGGCTCCCTTTAGTATCTCCAGTAGGGCAGGTCTCTTGTTAGCAAATTCTCTCAGCATTTGTTTCTCTGTGAAAAATTTAAGCTCTCCCTCAAATTTGAAGGAGAGCTTTGCTGGATAAAGTATTCTTGGTTGGAAATTTTTCTCACTCAGAATTTTAAATATATCGTGCCACTGCCTTCTCGCCTCCATGGTGGCTGCTGAGTAGTCACTACTTAGTCTTATGCTGTTTCTTTTGTATGTGGTGGATTGCTTTTCTCTTGCTGCTTTCAGAACTTGCTCCTTCTCTTCTGTGTTTGACAGTGTGATCAGTATATGTCTCGGAGTGGGTTTATTTGGATTTATTCTATTTGGAGTTTGCTGAGCATTTATGATTTGTGTATTTATGTTGTTTAGAAGATTTGGGAAGTTCTCCCCAACAATTTCTTTGAATACTCTTCCTAGACATTTACCCTTTTCTTCCCCTTCTGGGACACCAATGAGTCTTATATTCGGACGTTTCATATTATCTATCATATCCCTGAGGTCCATTTCGATTTTTTCAGTTTTTTTCCCCATTCTTTCTTTTATGGTTTCATTTTCCATTCTGTCATCTTCCAGGTCACTGATTCGTTGTTCAGCTTCCTCTAGTCTTGTACTATGAGTGTCCAGGATCTTTTTAATTTGGTCAACAGTTTCTTTAATTTCCATAAGATCATCCATTTTTTTATTTAGTCTTGCAATGTCTTCTTTATGCTCTTCTAGGGTCTTCTTGATTTCCTTCGTATCCCGTAGTATGGTCTCATTGTTCATCTTTAGTTCTTTGAGTAGCTGCTCTAGGTGCTGTGTCTCTTCTGATCTTTTGATTTGGGTGCTTGGGCTTGGGTTATCCATATCATCTGGTTTTTTCATATGCTTTATAATTTTCTGTTGTTTTTGGCCTCGTGGCATTTGCTGAACTTGATAGGGTTCTTTTAGGATTTGTAGACCAATTGAAGTCCTTATCTCTAATTTATCAGATCTACAGCTTCGTGGGGTACACTTTCTCTAACTAACCAGCAGGTGGCGTCCACGAGCCACCTGTTCTCCACAAGCCAGTTCTCCCCTGCTTAGCCTTTTTGGTGAGTGGGGGAGTGAGTCTTGTGGGGTCCAATTGGTGTACCAAGCTTGCGTGTGTAGTTGGTGTTGCCTGCCCTGTATATGGGGCGTGTTTCTGGGCAGTCAGGGAGGGGGGGGTGGCCCTAACAATCAAATCTCCCTGGTGATCCTAGAGTTTTAAAGCTGCTGCAATAGTCTAATCCTTCAGTTCAGTCCTGCCACAGTTTGTCTCTGCCACTGACCCACAAGTCCTTGGTATTGGCGTATGGCTCCTGAGACTTGCAAGTGGGCCCCTCTTCCAGGCCGTGCACCCCGGGTCCTCTGTTGAGGGATGACTGTGCTATGTCACAGGTGAGTGCCGTCTCCCCAGGGCGGTTCTGGGCTGCTGGGCTGTGTAGGGAGGCTCCCAGTCTGCTGAAATGATGCCTGAATGGGGCTTTGTTAATTCATACTGCTCCACCTTCCCAACTCTGGGACAATCAGCTGAGGTTGCAGGGAAGGCTAATGTCCATGCCCAGTTTTGTGGTGTGTGCCTGTTATTTGAAGCACTTCCGTCACACTGGGTTGTGTGGGGCAGCTCTGGGCTATGGGGCTGGCGATGGGCAGGAGTGTTTCCTGTCCACCAGGATGATGGCTGTGAGCGGACACCCCCCTTTTCTTGGGAAGTTGTGGTGTTTAGTGAATTTTCTCAGCCACTGGATTATTGCGTTTTGTCTCAGAGCTCTCCTAGTTCTGCTCTTGACTTGACCTGCCCAAATTGGAAGTCTTTGAAGCTTTCTGTATTGGGCTTCTTAGAGTAATTGTTTTAGAAAAAGAAAAAAGGATTAAAAAAAAAAAAAGGGCCTTCCTCGGAGATCTAATGGGTTATTGAAATGCTAAGAGACAAAGCAACCAGGGCCATTAAGGAAAGGTCCACAGGGCAGAGAGATCAGCTTTTCTTCGGAATTTGCATATGCGCCTCAGGGCCTGAGCTCTGCCCTTCCCCTTTCTATGTTCACCAGAACTCCAAAAATCCTCCGCTTTTATTTTGGAGTTTTTCGTGTTGTTTTTTTTCCATGCCTGTCTCCTCTCTGCTGGGCTGGCTGCTCTCAGATTCTCTGGTGTCTGGTCTCAGTCTATCTATGGTTGGAGTTTGGATCAGTAGAATGAGTTTCCGATAAGGGCTGCCACTGCAGTTCTCCCTTCTCCTTCCCGGAGCTGACAGCCCCTCCTCCCCCGGGACTGAGCCTGGCAGGGAGGGGCGCGGGTCCCCTGGCCGCAAAAACTTACAGATTTCGCTGATCTCAGCAGTTCCACGTTTTCATGAGTGTTGCATGAAGTATGCCCAAAGTCAGATTGCTCTGTGGTGTCCAGTCCACGCAGTTCCTGGCTTTCTACCTACTTTCCTGGAGGAGTAACTAAAACATACAGCTCACCAGTCCGCCATCTTCCCCCCTTCTCTTGATAATTACCTGCCAGCTCTTTTCTCTGCTGGCTCCTTTTCTTCCCTCTCCCACCAGCCATTTGCTACCCTCCCGCCATACCTGGTGTCACTCCTATGCTTTTAAAGCTTTCCATGTTCCCTGATGCCTCTGGTAATGATGGAATGATGATGGTAATGGTTATGGTAACCCTACCTGTCATCTGCTCATACCTGTCCTTTACTCCTGGAACCAGCCCTCTAGGCAGTACTCTTATTCCCATTTTACAGATGGGAAAGGTAAAGCAATGAGTGACTTACCCCAGATTGCATGGAGCCCTTGTGTCTCCCTCTGCTACACTGCCTCTCACTATGCTGCTCTCCTGCCGTTTATAGAAAGGCAGCTCTGTGCCAAAGGACTTTCCATACGTTATGTCTAATCTCCACTTCCATCCTGCCAGATAGGTGTTATTATTCCTATTTCAGAGAAATCGAGGGTTGGAGAGGTTAAATAACTTGACTGTGAGGACACACAGCTAATTCAGGAAATCATAGCAGGCATCCAAAGCAGGTTGTCCTCACTCCATGATCTGTGTTCTTTCCACTATACTGTGCTGGATTGTCTGAATTTCTTAAGGTCGCCTTTGTTGCTCCTGATAATCTGTCCCCAACCTGCCTCTCTAGATATTTTCTATTCCATCATGAAATCATACCACCCGACTTTTGCTCATGCTGTTCCCTTGGCCTGGAGTACCCTTCCCTGCCCAGGTTTCGGTCTCGTTTGGCTGTCAGATGTCCCATGACAAGGACTCTTGCCTTGCTCATAGCACAGTGCAGAGAAACTGTAAACAGCAGGAATCGGAAGCCATTCTCACCTTCTCCCAATGTACCCTCTTCTTGGCCCCCTAAGTGTGAGGTTTGCGTATTGAACATAGTATAATGTCTTTTTGCCTTATAGTAGGGTAACATGTCTACCTTCCCTGCTAGAGCTAGCATGTAGAAGGCAGGTGTTGATCCTCTTCCTCATTTTGTATATTTTTTGTCTGGGACATTGCCAGGCAAATAGCAAATAAATATTTCTTAAACAATTGGAGGGCAGACAAGGATAAAGTGATGGAGAAAAATCATAAAAATATTCCATCCAAGAGGCTTTGGCAGGGCAATAGTGCATAGAATACTCAGGGAATTATTAGCCTGAGGGCCTCTAGGGAAACCTACATTGTTTAAAATTTTCCAAAAGGAAGGGAAGAGAGCAACTAAGTCAGCCTAATGAGCTAATCTGGCTTGTCCATTTTGCCACTCAGAGTTTTGTTTTGTTTCTGTTTATTTACTTTCTTTAAGTATACTTTACTAACCTCCTGATTAAAAAACCCCTGGCTCCCATGGCCTTCCAGCCTGGACTTTATAAAAAGGATATAGTTGAGGGTGTGTGAAAGCTATGGATTTCAGGACTTCTACACAACTTCATGTGCCCTAAATGGGGGTAGTGTGAGGGGAGGGGGAAATAGTACTTCCTGAAGGATGGAAACATGCCAAGAAAAACTCCTTTGGTATGAGGAAAGTTAATTCTTTAACAGTTGAAATAGGGTTATAATACTAAATAAGTACCTGATTCTTTGGATTTAAATCAATTTGCACAAAGGTCTTTTTTGTGGTACTATATATTATAAACATAAATTTTGCCATTTAAACCGTTTTTAAGTGTACCATTCAGTGGCATTAATTACATTTACAACGTTGTGCTGTCAGCACCACCTTCCATTACTAAAACTTTTTCATCACCTAAAATAGAAACTCTGTGTCCATTGAGCAGTAATTCTCCACTGCCCCTTCTCCCCAGCCCCTGGTAATCTCTAATCTACTTTCTCTATGAATTTGCATTCTCTAGCTATTTCAGCTATTTCATACAATATTTGTTCTTTTGTGTCTCGCTTATTTCACACACCATGACGTCTTCGAGGTTCATCCATGTAGTGACATGTATCAGAACCTCATTCCTTTTTAAGAGTAATATTCTGTTTTGTGAATATACACATTTCATTTATCCATTCATCTGTCAGTGGACACTTGGGTTTCTTCCACCATTTGGCTATTTTGAATAATGCTGCCGTAAAAATTGTTTTAGAAATGCATGTTCATGTCCCTACTTTTAGTTCTTTTGGGTGTAGACTTAGGACGGGCATTGCCGGGTCAAATGGTAGCTCTATGTTTAACTTTTTGAGAAACCACCAAACACTTTTCCACAGGGGCTGACCCATTTTACATTTCCGCCAGCCATGTGGGAGAGTTCCAATTTCTCCACATCCTGGCCAACAGCCTTTTAAAAATAATAGCCTTTAGTGGCTGTGAAGTGGTATCTCATGGCGGTTGCCCAAGTTCCTCCTTGCATCTTGTAAAAATGTGGGTGGTGGGTCAGGGAACGGCCGGCTGCTCTGTGAGGCAGAAAGGAGCCTTCCTCCATGTCGACCTGAATTTGCTTTGCCATTTTGCTTTGCTCCCCCCAGGTCAGCGTCCTGACCACGCTGGAGCGGAGGTTCAACCTGCAGAGCGCCGACGTGGGCGTGATCGCCAGCAGCTTTGAGATCGGCAACCTGGCGCTCATCCTCTTCGTGAGCTACTTTGGGGCGCGCGGGCACCGGCCGCGCCTCATCGGCTGCGGCGGCATCGTCATGGCGCTGGGCGCGCTGCTGTCCGCGCTGCCCGAGTTCCTCACCCACCAGTACAAGTACGAGGCGGGCGAGATCCGGTGGGCGGCCGAGGGCCGCGACGTGTGTGCCGCCAACGGCTCGGGCGGCGACGAGGGGCCGGACCCCGATCTCATCTGCCGCAACCGGACGGCCACCAACATGATGTACTTGCTGCTCATTGGGGCCCAGGTGCTCCTGGGCATCGGTGCTACCCCTGTGCAGCCCCTGGGGGTCTCCTACATCGACGACCACGTGCGGAGGAAGGACTCCTCGCTCTACATAGGTAGGCGCGGTCTCGGTGCAGGCTCGGGGGAGGGTACTGCCTGGGTCCTGTGTGGGTGCGTGTTGTGGGTTGTGACCAGGTGTGTTGAGGAGGGGCAGGTGCGCCTGGGAACTTTCATTTCACCAGAGTCCTGGTTCTCAGACTCGGCTGCAGGTCTCCTGGATTCGGAAATTTACTGGTACCCGGGTTCTGGACTGGGAACATTCTGGTGTCATTGTCGGGGATGTGACCCCGGGTCATGGAGCTTTTTAACAGCTCCCCAGGTGATTCTAATAGGCAGCAAAATTTGAGATCCAGGGTGCCAGAGGATTTACAAGCTTGGAGTGGAGGGACATGGTCAAGAGGAATTGTATGTTTATCTGCTGTGTGTGTGTGTGTGTGTGTGTATGTGTATGTGTGTGTGTACATGGAGGTTTGGGTCATTTGGCATTGACAATCAAGATACACTTGGAGTTCCGCTTTGGAAACCCCAATTTTTAATAATCAAAATGTTCTCCTGGTCATTGTACAGAAGCGGAAGGTGAGAGGCCTGGGTGATGGCATTTCTCAGCGTTTGGTACCACTGAAAGTTGGTGACTTCTGGTAATGTTTTTTTATGGCCTTGAAACTGAATATTTAGGCAGAAAAAAAGATATGAGTGTGATTTTACAAATTATTTGGTGCTGTAACCATTTCTGATATTTTATCCTGGAAGGACAGAGGCCACTTGCCTCCTAAGTGACAAGTTGCACATGCAACAAAACGCAGCTTCAGTCTCTGCTTGTGGGGACTGTTGGACGGTCATTTGTAGGGGACGAGCTGGCCTGCAGAGCACCAGCCCCTGTTTTCCAAACGTAATTTTGCCTCCCACAAGCTGTTGGATTGTTTTGACACCTCCCTAGTCACCCAGTGCTCAGCTTTGAAAAAAGTTACCTCTACCTGGGGGAGCTTTGTGCTGGGCCTTCTGAAAGCAGTGTGCCTTAGGGTGTAAAGTTAATTATGATAGAGAGGTTTAGGTTAAAACAGAATTTAAAAAGAATTTGATGTAAAGCTTCCTATCTGCCAAATTCCCACCATCTGCTGCCTAATTTTTTTGGGATGGGAAGGTTTTGAAAGGTTAAACACCTGAATACTGAATTTCCTTTGTGACTGTCTGTCCAACTCTGGACTTTCATGCTGTTGTTGAACAAAATCTGTTGCGGACATATGTTTCAGCCCTCTGTGAACCAGGCTCTGGGTGGGAAAGGATGTGTCATCCGGGATGGTGACCTGTGAGCCTGGTTACGTCCTTTGTATAGAATGCAACGCAGAAGGGAAGATGGCTCAGGCCGTAGATGACTGGTCTTTTCCCCCACGTGATTCAGGGCTCCCATTATTGTGTCTGGAGAGGAGGGGTGAGAGGAGGAGTGGGTATAAGGAAATTATTGACATTCTGTTGCTTTCAAAGCTCGAGGGAAAGCCATTGCATGTGAGTCAGCTGAAGTACAGGACATGGGTTCTAGCATGCAACAGAAACGTCTCCCAAGGGCTTGATGGACCATGGGTCCCTGACTTGGCTGATAAAACCCAAGAACCCTGGGAGAGACGTTTTCTGATGATAGTAAACAACATGGTCATCACATCAGAGCACAGGGAAGGAAATGGGGTGTGAAAAGCTGAATTCGTGGCTCTGATGATACAATAAACTTGAATAATTTCTCCCTGAAATCCCCCCGGAAGTCATTCCAGTGCTAAATCACCTCTGCCTAGGGCTCCCTGTCTTGAGCAGCAGGTTCAGAATCCCTTTCCAAAGTCTCCCCTGATGAGCTGGGCTGCAGAATGTCCTCCCACCTGATGGGGCCTGGTTTGCACAAAGCTGGAGGATGAGGAGGCATTTTGGATTCATGGGTGGGAGTTGGAGGCATTGGCAGTGGGGCTGACCATTTGAGGCAAAGGTTTGTCTTGAATTGGGATGCCTCATCTGTGGAATTGGCAGTTAGCCTTAGGTAGGAAGAAAGTGTTTGCAAATTTCTGCTTAGATACCTTGTTTTCCACTATGATGGTAAGGAAACTGGCGAGAGAGCTTGGGGCAGTGCCTGTTTGCATGATGCCTGGAAGTCTTGGCAGTTCTGGTCCATTTGGCCAAATTCCCACATGGCTCTGGAGACGGCTGCTCCGAGGCTCTCGGTGCCACCTCTGCCTCTTGGAACTGGCTTCATGGATCTGTGTTTATAGGGAGCAGCAGAGAGCAAGCTTTCTGCACAGCTCAGCCCACAACAGGTGGCTTTTATTCCCATGCACAGTTTGAATTCTCCAGGAACAATTTAAGAAGACCATAGCCTATGCAGAGTGCGTAACTGGTCCATTCTTCTATCCTATAGGTCATGAAAAAGTGTTTATGATCATAACGAGAGTTCAGCATTTATCTCCTATAATAGGGTGTTAGTTCCTGGAGCCACTTAACTTTGCTTCAGGAAGTATTTGCGGGTGCCCCCGTGGGATCAGTATGAATTTATGGCCTCTATTCCTTCCAGAGAGAAGGAAAGTTCAAAGGGCCTGGCCCTGGCGGCTCGGGGTGATGCCGGTGCCGAGGGACCATGGCTGGTATCACATGCTCATCAAAGTGGAATTCCAAAGCTGGTCTAGGGAGGCTCACACCATCCCTTCTGGTCATAAGCCTAAAATGGGGGTGTGGATTGGCAATGGCAGGGGTTGTGAGTATTGTGCCTGTAAATCACAGGCTCACTTGCCAGTGGATCCTTTCATTTAGGTAGGAGGAGGGAAGGGGATATCACGTGCAGTGCTGCAGGTGCCACCTCCACGTCTGCGACTGGGTCAGAGACCCCAACACAGCTGGGGGGAAAGTGAAGCATTCTGACTTGAGTCAAGCTGAGTTTGTCCGCTGAAGTGGCTATTTGTTTTGGCCTCTTGTGGCCAGGCTGCTGCCAAACTCCTGGATTCCTCTATGGGCCATTCACAAGGGGCTTCCCTGGCTGTCACTGTTCTGCAGCCACTCCTTTCCAGCATGGGGAGGGGAGCCGAGGAAACTCATTACCGGGGAACAAAACCTCATGAATGGGACGTGGCCCTGCTGGCAGGCTGCCCCACAGTGTGGAGCTGAGCCTCATGGCACATGGCGCCTTTCCTCCTGAAGGGCCTGCACGGGCAGGGTGGCAGTGGAAGCCCTTTGATTTGGGGGCATGTCTTGGTCCAGGCATGCTGTTGGCTCCGTGTTGTGACCTTACGTTAGCCTCCTTAGCTGTCCTGTTTCTCCAAGCCCCAATCATGGCGGGTCATATTTGCTTTTTATGAAAGTAGAGGTAGAATGATTGAATGGACTCACTGTGTTCAGGTATTGCTACGTCAGTTGAGGAAGAGGAGGAGGAAAAAGATGAAGAGAGTGGTAAAGATTTTAAAATAAAATCTTTGCTTTTTTGGAGATAAAAAGTTTTTCACTGTCAACAGTTTTGGAAGCATAGGAAAAGAATAATTAGAGGATAGTTGCTCTTGACCTTCTGGTGTATATAATTCCAGCCTTTTTCTCTGCATTGATACGCTTTTCTCCAAAATGTGTTTATAATAAACAATGTCTTGTAAGGTCTTTTTTCTCTAAATACTTCATGAGCATTTCCCCATGTCATTGAATATTCTTCTGTGATGCAATTATTACTGTGTACGTAGTACATAATATTTTCTTATGGATATATACTATAATATTTGATGCCCTTTATTGTTGGATATAGGGTTTTTAATTTTTTCTGTTATAAACAAAGCAGACAGGTAAAACTGTGATTTCGAGGGGTTAACTTGTCCAGGATCATTTGGCCGGATGGGGTTGGGCTCAAACCCAGGTCTGTCTGACTCAGAGCGAAACTTGTTCCAGGTATGTCTGGGATCTGCTCACAAGGCTGGGATGGGGGGAGGTAGAGGGCTTATAGATGATCCTGGGGGTCACATGCTAGTCAGAGACATTACACAGGCAGCCTGGAGCCTTTGGAAAATCTTAGGCACTGGGAAAGTAGGAAGAGAGTAAAAGTGCTTCAAATCTCAAGGGAGGGGTGATGCTGTAAGTGGAAAGCAAGTATCTAAGCCAGGGTGGTGAGTTGGAAGTAGGAAGGAGAGAGAGAGGAGGGTCCCCGCCAGCAGTTCAGCTCAGGGCTCTGGCAAGAAGCTGTTCCCGTTTCATGGTGCTTGGGTAGAGATGGGTGCAGGCTAGAATTGAGGTTCCTTTCTGGGTGGGCTCAGCTGGTTTATTCCACTCTTCCTTAACCCTCTCTAGTGTGCAGACCCCACACCCTTGAAGGGCTGTTTCTTCCATTTTTGAATGATGATGGACATTAGGAAGTTGTCCTTACACTGAAATCTGTCTCCTTACAACATTCCACACCTTAGTTCTGGTTCGACCCTCTGGAACTACCCTGAAAAATTCTGACCCCTCATCCATATGTTGGCAGCTCCCCAGGTAGCAGCTCATCAGCCTCGTGGGTAGGGAGGGGATGCGTAGAGCTTGGCTCTTCTGTGCTAGACTTTTGTCCCATACTTGATGGGTTTCCCACTGTACTTCAGCTCTTGTTTCCCTTTTAGTGAGGGTTGTCAGGGGCTGGGCATGTGTGGGTCCCAGGGGGGTCGGTGCTGACTCTTGCCTCTTTTGTCCTAACTTTCATAAGGAGCTACATTACCATGTTTTGTTTTTCAAGGTCCCTGAGGAAAATTAGTTTTGTTTTAGCTTTTTATTTTGGGATAATTATAGAGGCACAAGATGATGCAAAATACAGGAAGTCCTACGTACCCTTCATTCAGTTTGCCACAAGGGAAACATCTTGCCTAACTATAGTACAGTATCAAAACCAGGAAATTAACATTGGTACCCTCCACAGAGCTTATTCACAATTCACCAGTTTTACATGTGTGTGTGTGTGTGTGTGTGTGTGTGTGTGTAGTTCTGTGCATCATATCACATGTGGAGGATCCAGTTTTAAAAATGCAGATTGGGAGTCAGTCCAGCTAATTTTGAGTCCTGCAAGTGGGTTTGGCAGACATACATGTACCTGCAACTCTAACATATACACAGATACACACACAAACACACACACAGACCTGCACACAGAGACACGCATACTCAGAGAAGGAGAATGAGAGAGAGATACCCATATACCCAGACAGAGACACACACAGAAAGACACATAGAGGGAGACACCGAGACAGGGAAGAAGGCCTGCCATTACTCCTGCAAATGGGGAGAAGGGGAAGTGGCTAGGGGAAAGCCATTCTTTGAGGACGTCTTCCTGCGCAGGCCTTCTGTGTCATCAGGGACAACGGGGTCCTTGCAGCTTGGCCAAATGCACAGAGCAGTTGCTGCAAGTCGGCAGCACATGTTTTAGACAGGAATGTGTCATGTTTCCTTTGTTTATTACTGATACTGAAACCCAGTGGAGCCCTCCATGTTCCAGTTAATGATGCAAAGAGAATTATTCTCAGATTTCATCTGCCAAGTGTTTGTTTAGGTCAAAGGTCACAATAGCACCAGCCAGCAACCAAAGAGAACCAAATTTCTCTTCAGAGCACTGGGAGCAATGAATTATTTTGCTTCTGATGAGTTTTTTTTCTTTTTTTTTAACTTGACATTGGGTAAAATGTGTTTTAACTCTCCAAAGAGTGTGGGTTGGGTATGAATCAAATACCCCGACTGCAGTTCATCTGAAAAAATAATTAAAAAGATATTCCTCCTGGGAGCAAGCCTAGCTCATTATATTCTTGCAACTTCATTGATATCTAAGTTTCCCTCATTAATTTTCTGTTTCTAAAATAAATGACACTGTAAAACTGGTCGATTTGTTTTGGCCATATTCCATTCCTTCTCCCCAGCTGCCCAGTCACATGCCATTTCCAGTGTGTTTTTAGCAACGAGCTAGGGAACATGCCTATGGCTCTTATCTGGTATTTCCATATTGCTTGGTGTTTTTCATTCATTTTCAGTCACTCATAATTCATGCCCCGTGGTGCATGGAATCACTGCCGGGCTCGCCACCTAGGTAACCTTGGACGAGAACCCCTAGCATGGGCTTTGGAGTCCGACCAGTCTTGAGATGGAAATTCTGGCCCCTCCGTGGATGTGCCTCCAGGGTCTTGGACCCAGTTCCAACTGCCCTGAGCCTATTTCCTCCACAGTAAAATGCCTGTCCCTCTGCACTAGTTACCATATACTTAGTGGGGCTCAGTAAATACTGTCCTGCTCATGTTTATTGTCATACCCTCTCCATTTCCACATGTGGAAACTGAGGCACAGAGAAATGACTGGCTTGTTCAAACACATCAGCAGGTTTCTTGACAAGTGTGGTTGGACCTCGATTTTCAGCCTGGGATGTGACCTATCTGGTAGAGCTGAGAATAACAGCCTCCTCAGTCCTGAATTAAACCAGGAGGGCTCTTCTTTTCTGCAGACTCCCTCCTGCAACTCATCTCAAAGTTCATCAAGTGCTAGCACTGCCCCAGGAAGCCAACGACTGCTTTGTATTAATTTGCGGGCACCATGGCATATGACCATTGCCCCAACATGATGCATGGGTTTGTTCTCTGAGATCCGGCCTTTGCTTCTTCATTTGGGAGGATATTGGTTGAGTTTTTTAAAATAATATATTCTCATTTTAGTAAAATTAGGAAAACCAAAATTATATTAAGAATTAATATAAGTAATCTGTAATCTAGGCACCTATACCTAATTACTGTCAATATTTAGGTCTACTTCAGTCCAGACTTTTTTCTTTGTATATATTTTTACTTAGTGAAAACCGTTATGATAAGTAAACCTGCCTTTTATCAGTTGACATATCAGAAAACTTTTTCTCTATCATGCTGGGTAGACATTTTAGCTAATTTCATGTTTTGCCACTCTAAACGTGTTGGAATCTCACTTGTTGGGCATCTAGGTAATGAATGTCTACATGACTTCAGCCTTGTCTAAAGTCGCTGAAAATTTGAAATCTCAGGTTAGTCTGCATAGATTTCAATGTGATCTGAAAATCAGCCATTTGGCCTTAATGTGACTTTCTCCAGAAGATAAATGAGTGAGACACATGAGCATCATGAAAACAGGTTTCAGGCTGAGAGTGGTGCCATCCTGTTTTGTATCCGCCTCCCACATCTTCTACTGGGGCGGGGGGTTTAGCAATCTTGAGTGCTGCAGGGTTAACAGCTGAGCAAAGCAGACTGGGTGGAGATGGGGGAATAGAGGGTCCTTGCCCCATCCTCACCCAGTTATTGCCCAGTAGGAACACAAAATCAGTCTTGCCAGATCATCTGAATTTTAAGAGGGACTAGAAACCCATATTTTTCAAGTGGCCTGAATTGACAACTCACTGAAGTCTTTTCCATACCTTCTGTGGGTCGGCATTGTGTAGGCTGGTTTGAACACACTGGGGGCCTGCCAATTGGGGCTTTTTGCTCCAGACCGTCCATTTCAGATTATAGTCACCTCTTGAGTAACAAATAAATAAAGCATGTAAGAAAGAGAGAAAAGAGGAAAGGACAGCTTTTGTACATTGTGGATGCCACTGCACGGACAGCAATGGCATCTGCTTTGGGTCCCCATGACACAGGCACTGGGTTTGAGAGAAGGGGACGGGTCTCAGGCACCGACACAGGATGCCATAGAGGGAGCAAGTGGACACCCATGGCCAAATGGGCCTCTCTGGGGTCTCTCTGACTGATGCCTTGCTACTGCCTCCTAAGAGTGGGAATGTAAGAATGGGAAAGAAATGAAAGTTTTTCAAGTTAACTATGGCTGGATGAAGAAAAAGGCAGTGTACAGTTCCCTGGAGATAGCATTGGAATGCTGAAGCCAATACCATTTTCAGCTGGTTGGGATCTACGGATGCTTAGAAAAAGCATCTTTGCAAAGGGACTTTAGAACACAGCATCAAAGTGTTATAGAAAAGATGCAGGACCAGAGAGGCCCGGGCTGAGGGAGAAGTTAGGTGGGAAGGACGAAGACACAAGCAGGGAGAATCTCATTATTTCTTTATCACCCTCCTCTTACTACACCTGTTTAGCAAAAGCAGACCCATTTTTTTTTTTTACCCCTTTCAACTGTACCACAGGTATTGTTCTTAAGTCAAAAAGAGTTTGAGATATTTTTCCATATAACTTGCATATTTTTTTTTCAGTTTATTTCTAGACTTATTTACTTCTTTCTGAGAGAGGATAATCTTGGAGTTCTTTTTTTTTTCCCTCTTTTTACCTATAAGAAGCCTTATGTTAGAGCAGATGGGGTGGAGGGTTTGGTTTCTGTAGAGGTCCTTGATTTGCTATTGTTCACTGTTTGCACTGGAATTTGAGGTTAATGTCCTTCCTACTCGGTGGGAAGTGAGTTCTTCATTGCTAGAGAATTCCTTAGTGTGAAAATGCCTCATATGAGCATCTCTATCTCTGTTGCGGATGTTTGCTTTTGTCTGTCCGGCTCCTCCTTTTTCTCTGGGAAAGTGCCTTTCCCCCATCCCAGCCCCATTCGGGGCTGCAGAAATGTTCATGTGATCCTGGGCTGGCCAGTGGAGACACAGAGAAGGGCTCTGCCTATAGTGATGGGCCCAGAGTGGACCTATCAGAGTCCACCATGAGATTTGAAAAATGGATCTTGAGAGAGGGAGGGCACCTTTGCTTCTAGAATTGCTAGCTTTCAGAGCTCTGAAAGCCCAGCGAGTCCAATGTCTATTTTTGCTGCCACATGCTGAGAACTTGCCTAGGGATGAAGACTGAACAAGGAAAGTAAACCAGGGCAGAGAGAGGGAGAGAGCGCTCCCTGGATCCAGCTGTGCCTGAAGCTAGCCTCTAGCTCTTAGAACCCCAGTTACTTGAGCAAGTAAGTTTTCCTTTACTATGTTTGCAGCTGACAGCATCCTGCCTGATGAGTCTTGAATGCCCTATCATGTCACGAGACTTGGGTTGGGTTGCTCTCCTCTTCAGGTTTGACCAAGCACCTTCAAACAGGGATAGAGTGAGTGTTCCTGTCCAAGGAAAATTATGTAAGATGGTTGCCTCTGATCAGAGCTCTTTTACAGTACCAAGATATTGACCATGAAACTCTGAAGAACACAGACCCTATTAATAAAATTAAAAAGAGGCATTAGGTTGAAAGTTCTGGGTTAGTTTTTCATTTCAACAGGAGCCCAGTGACCAAAGTAAGGCCCCTCTTTCTTCCTCCCCACCCAAATGAAACCAGAGCCTTTAAAATAACCTGTTGTAGGCTTTGTGCAAGAACAGTAAGTGTTTAATAGCAAATCGTTTGTGTGGGCAGGAGAGTGTTGACTGTGCTCAGTTTATTCAATGGTGCTGCTTATTGAATGGAAAAAAACATAACCAACCCTGGCTCTTTTACATGAACGTAATTGCCAAAGTTACCTTCACTCCCTCCTACGTATTGTCAGGAATAAATAAGCTATATGCCTCTGCTCCATTTCCCATCTTGGCTCTGCCATTTCATTCCTGCCAAGCCTAATGAATGTGTGTGTGTGTGTGTTTGTGTATGTGTGTGTGTGTGTGTGTGTGTTTTGTTTTACCCACATACAGATGGAATCTGAAGACACCAAAGCATTAGGCAGCTAATGGACACTGATACAAACTTAGGTGTAGTCATTAGAACTGGTTTTCAGGGATTTGACTTGAGAATGTCTGGAGTAATTATGGGCTACTTAACTAGGCTGTTTGAAACTGAGGGTCCATGGATGTGTTATGGGGGGCAGCCCACAATCTTCTAAAGTCACAAGAGAATTATGTGTATGTGTATTTTTGTGGATGACCCAATAAAGGTTAAAACCATGTAAACTTAGGGTCCTAATGTGGACAGACTTTAATGGCAGCCAACTCAGCTGAGATAGCTGAAATGAGATGAAAGGATGTAAGGAGTGACAGATGGCATTTGGGGACTGGAATCTTGTTCCCTGTTCGGCTCTTAACTCGATTTGCTCCCTGGAGAGCCCCCATACTTACAACAGGAAACATTTGAGCATTGCTCAGGCAACTGCTGGTGAAAAATCAGAACGCATCCTCAGTGGCTTTGGACACACTGGCTCAGCCCTCCTCTTCCTGTGCCTCCTCCACCTCCCAAAATTCATTTGGGGCTGAAATTTTCCATCCCTTCTTTGAGCCTAACCGTGGGTGTTTTGGGTAATATTCAGCAAATTTTCTGTGCCGCTTTGAACTGATCCACAGATAGGGAAAACAACGCTTTTTTTTTTTTTCTCTAAAAGAAAAATGTATTTAAAAATGCACTTGGATCATTAATAGAATCTGAACTCTCAAAGTCAAAGCTTTCCATTTGTTCTTACTAAGAGAAATTCTCTTGGGGCAATTAAAAAAAGAAGAACAGGGAACCAAAAAATCATGAGCTGGGCAAACTTTTTACTGTAGTTCAAGGGGACTTGAGAGATAGTTGCAGCATTTTAGAAAGTCCCTGTCTTTACCAATCACCATTCCCTCCTCTTTCGGGTGTGTGGGGTGGAGGGGCTCTTGGGGTTGAGCTCACCCTGATCTCTCTCCAAGGAGAGACACTTTTCTGTCCTTTTCTCTGTAATGTTCTAAATGGGTGTTGCAAATGGTTATGATTACCAACTGCCTCCCTTTCTCGGCAAGGCGTTATTGGCATAAGAACTTTCACATTTGCCCACCAGCCTTGTGGATTGTTAATGGCGTTTTCAAAGGAGATTTGGATTCCCAGCAAGAGGCCTCATTAACTCAGCAAGGATCTAATAGATTCTAAAATTGTGTATGGACACTTGGAACCCTTTGAAACCCAGTTGTGTCTGTTATTAGATTTAAATCTTTTCACCTTCCCTGGCCTCAGGCTGTACATTTGCAGCATGGGGGAAATGATTGTCTTGATCCAGCTAGATCTGTATTTATTTAAGTACAAGCCAATACCTAATACTCTGGTGCTAAAGAAAAGATTCAAAGACTGCTGGACAATGTAATAAAGAACAAAATGTCTCCCATATTGGTGCTTTTATTTTATTTTATTTTTTTTAATATTGGCCTCGTTACTGGTTGAGAGCAAGCATTTAATGGTAGGATTCATTACTGTCACAAAGAAAATTTAACAGCTCTCTGCTTATTTAGACAAGTGCACTAAGCACATGTGGGTTTGAATAATGACCATAATAACATTGAATATATTAGCTCCCATTTGTGGAGTCCCTATTATATGGCAAACACAGAGAATGGGCGCTTTGCATGTACTTTCTCACTCCCCCTCATAAAGCCCAGAGAGATAGGTATTGTTATTCTCAGTGTAGAGATAAAGAAAATGAAGATAAGGGGAAGTTCAACAACTTGTCCAGGCTCATAGCTAGTGGATGGAGAACTTGGATTACAGTCCTGGGCTCCATATGCCAAAGGCTGTATTGTTTCCACCGCATGTTTTTTTTTACCATAGATTATACCTTCCTCCTTCCCTAGATGCTATTATATACCCAACAGGATAATATAGGACCCAAGCATATTACACTGAATATGAAAACTGACAACCCAAACTACCTAATTGTTTATGCATCTCTTTTTTGGCATACTGAAGGCCCTGGGGGTGCTTGTCATTTTAGAAGTCAAGTATGAGATGGTGGAGGAGGTTCTGTAGGCAGGGAGAGGTCTGATGGGTATAGAGCGCTCAGGGCCAGGCCTCTCCTTGGGAATTTTTTTAGAACTCTCATCAAGTAAAAGTTTACTCCTAAAACAAAAAAACCATGTGAGTTATTTTCAAAGATTTCCCTGTAGTAAAGTGAGAGAAACTCACTCACCAGATGGTTGTGTTTACATTTCAGGCCTAGCAGTGTTTAATTGGTATACGTTCATTGCTGTTGTGCAACTCGGACTTGAGTTTTCTTTCTCTCAGGCTTGGCTAATTGGCTCGCTTTTTTGTGCAGGCCAGGGAGTGACTTCATAATCTCTTAAACCATACCTGGGACCAAAATGGTAAGAAAGTAGGGTGAGAAAGACTTCATTGATCATGGGTGAAGAAATGGGAGAGAGAAGTTAAAGAGATCAACAAACTACAATAATGTAACTCCCAAGAGCTTTCAACATGGTAAAATAATCAGCATTCCCAATTGTTCAGTTCTGTGAGGTTTTAAAGACCTCCATGAATGCCCGTGGCAGTGAACTGGGTTAGCAGAAGGAGGTGGTCACCCTGTGGGTCTAATAGGGCAAAGTCCTCCTCAAGACATCTGGAGGACATCATGTCCAAGTAGCTGAACACTTCAGGAAATCACCCTTTCCTGAAATCACTCAGAAAGATTTTTAGGTGGCCTTCAGACAAATGACCGTCTCCTACTGGTCTACCTGGGAGGAAGTGGAGAGAGGGGCCAGAGGGTAAAAACTGGGTGAGTGACGAGGTGTTTAATTTAGCAACATTGTTGGAAGCTTGGAAGACTGAGCTTATCCAGGTTACCTACTACCTATAGGCTTGTGATATCTCACAAGACATCTCTTGGGCATCCTCAGATATGTGAAGCTCAGAAAGTCCAAAATTCAGCTCCTTTATTTCCTCCCAAGTTTGCTTTCTCATCGACTCACATCATCCTTCCTCTCCCAATCCTGGGTTTAAACAACCTTCTCCCTTACTGATACTAATGTGTAGTAATATAGTGCATATATTAAGATAATGAAACTGTATTTTTAAGAGACTTTAAAATAACTTGAACACTTTTAACAGAGACATGTTAAATTTAGTTGTCTGCATTTCATTACATTCATTAGTTCATTCAACAGGCATTAATTACCATATGTCAGTCTCTGTATAAGGCACTGAGAATACATGGATGAATCAGCATAGCACCTGTCCGTAAGACAGTCAGAATGATAATAACATCAGCTTACATTTATTAAGCACTTATCATGTGCCAGAAACTGTGCTAAGTTCTTTACATATATTATTTTTGTTATTCTGGAAATATCCCTTTGGGTTAGGTTTTATTTTCTTCATTTGAGAGGAGGAAATCAGGACACAGAGAGGTCAAGTAACTTGTCCAGTAAGGGACAACATTGGGATTTGAGCTCAGGGGTTCTTTCTCCAAGGATTGTATTCCTGAATTCTCTGTTCTCGTGCTTCCCAGCAAACTATATAAGCCACTGTCATAAAAACCAAGAGTTTGAAACACAGAAAGGGCAAAATGAAACTTGAGGTTAATAGAAGCATGCATCTGCATTTGTATATAGGGAGTTGGGATATGTGGACCAAATGTGCTTAGGAATATTTTATAAGTGTGAATAATGACTCAAGTTCTTGCAGAGACATATGCTGTCTTCCAAATCCTAATTGCCTTTGGAGAAAAGAAACATTGGTCCCCATGGTCTCAAAGCAATGGCTTGTGTAAACCCCATTTTTTGTAAGTATCAAATGATGTTCCCTGAAATGATGCATCCATGCGCATTAAAGCGACTTTTCACTTAAGTCAGGCTGGAAGAAGAGGTGTCACAGCTTGTCTTCTGTGATAGCTCTGTCTCTGGATTTGTGACTTCTTCCATTGGTCACTAGCTTGCTGTGCAGCTCCTTATTGAGTCTGTGATTTGATTTTACGTTGCTTTAAGCTAAAAGCATAGCTGGTTAATATCTCATGAATGCTGTCAGAAGACACGAGACTCCTGGATCAGAGAACAAGGACTTTTATTACTCATGGACCAATAATCAGTGTGTTTGTGTCAGTTCCCCTTGCATCGTAAGTCCCACGGGGGTAAGGCAGAGGGCTCAGATGGATGTCTGCACACCCGAGTAAGTTGTGCTACAGGAGAGAAGTTCACTAAACTTGGGGAAGCTACTGCTTTTATAACGAGCAATAAGCAAGCCTATTCTTTGCCCTCAGAGGGATACATTTTCTCATCCCTTAAGATTGCTTTCTGCGAACAAAACCCTGAGACACAGCTGGATAGCGGCCAGGGCATTGCAACCTGTAGAGAACTGTCTCTACCAACACTTCTCTGTACCTGTCTTACTTATTTTAGAATAGAGTCAAGTGGGTGCCCCATACCCTTCTTTGCTCTTTAAGACATTTACCAATATTCCCTGACATACTCACTCCAGGTTTTGTAGTTCTCAGATTTGAGATATTGCAGAAATACCCAGTCAGATTTCATTTGAAGACCACCTTAACAAATTTTAAACGCTCTTCACACTGCAAACCTAGAGCTTTTCTCTTTCATTTGTGATGGGTATTTTAAAACCAGCCAGAGGGATGAGGTTGACAAGCCCTGTTTCTCTTGCAAAAGATTTTTATAATTCTCTAAATCACTGTCTTCCCTAAGATCCTAGTTATTAAATTTACGTTTTTGTAGTAACACATTGAGCAATACTCTCTTCAGAGGCAGCTCTCTTTAACCTTTTGGCATTCTCAATGAATTTTCCGATTGGATTTCTTATGTTAAGTAGGAAATTTTAAGGGACAAAGTATTTGATGGTGAAAAGTGGCCTTTTAAGTTGGAAGGAGGAAAAGGCAGCAAAATGGCCATCTGTTAGTGTGGTGTAGCTCTGCTCCACTGGAAAAAAATGGGAGCTGTGGATCAAAGGGATGGATCAGATCCTGGATTAGGGGAAGAAGTTCAGGACAAAAAGGGCACATAGCCACTTATCTTAACATCTGTCCCAGTCCTCTTAGCTATTAAGATGAGGTCTGTTTAATTCAACCAAACTGATTATTAAAAGTGTAATCTACCAGATGGAGTAAGCATCAGCTTTTTCTCGCTTATGAATTTCAGTGAAAAGTGGTGGACTCTGAGTGCTAAAAGAGGGCATTTTTCATGGGTGGCTAGTGTATGGCAGAGTGAAAGGGCTTACTACTTCCTTCCTGGTGAGTTCTAGAAGTGTTACATGTGACTGTACAGAGTATGTTGCTGAAGAGATATTGTTGTCTCTACTTTGCCATCCTTTTGAAGGCTCTTTGGGCCCATTCTTGGAGCATTTTTGGGTTGAACCAGGCATGGTGGGGTCATTTGGCACCTTAAGACTTTGAGGGAGACTACAATGAGCCTTGGGAACAAAAGATAAAATATAAGACCTACTTATTAAGGTTTTCACAGCTCTTGATGGAGGGAGTACTGTGTAAGGCCTTGTTAGTATGAAAACCACTGAGCAAGGAATCACAGTGAGGCGTGATTGAAGGTGAGGGCTCTGGAGCCCACCTGCCTGATGTGGTCCCAGCCTCTCATCACTTACTAGCTCTAGGCCTCAGTTTCCTCATATATGCAATAGTCATGATAATTGTATTTCTCTTATTAGAGGTGCAGAGAATAGTATAGGAAGTGACATGAGCATGTACCAGTACTGGCCCATAGTAAGTGATAGTGTATTATTATTATCATCATCATCATCATCATCATCATCATCATTAAGTAGGAGAGAGAGATGTTAGTGTAAGCCCAATCTACTGACCCAAGAACAGTTCTAGATTTAAGCAATAGTGGATTTATTTTTCTAAACATGTGTCACTATGGTCTGTAGCTAGCCACATGTGGCTATTTAAATTAAATTAATTAAACAAAATAAAATTTTTAAAAAATGCAGCTCCTCAGTTGCGCTACCTAAATTTTCAGATGTGAGAGCCACTTATGGTTTGTGGGCTACCATTTTGGAGAGTGCAGATTATACAACAGTTCTGTCATCGGAGAAAGCTCTTCTGGACAGCTCTGGAGGCATTTGATGGCATTCTAATGACTGAGCATGCATTTCTGGATGTTTGCCACCTGGTGTCAGCTCCTTTTCTCTGCCCTCTTCTGCAGGAAAGAATGGTGCTCCTTTATAGGAGTAGACTGTTTCAGTGACTACAGGGTTAACAAAGATAATGAAGCTCTTGCAGATAATGTTGAGAGGTAAGGAGCTCCTTTCTCTGTCTGCTAGCCAGGAAGGTGCAGGAGAAGTGGTTGAGGTCCCTGGAGCCAGCTGCCTTGGCTGGAATGCCTTTGGCCTTCATAACCCACCAGGAATCACCCCCCATTCATAGAGGCTGCATTTCCTCCTTCGCTGCAGTCCCCAAGACATTCCTGAGCTCTAATATTCCAAATGATTTCCCCCATAGGCACCATATATCCCAATTGGGTTCCAAAGATGTGGTCACCAAGATTAAGGGACATTTTAGTCCTTTCCTTCGTTTGTTTATTATAGGTAATTAATATTGTCCAGGATCTGCATCTTGAATCTGCAAAGAAGAAAAATGAATCCTGCAAGGGGCTGGAGAGCGAGATACCTTCATCTCCCTTTCCTTTGGGTTTTGCCTCCCTGAGAAATGGGTAAAGGGTGTGAGCTGTGCATTTTGTAGCTGAGTAACTGGCTGTCTTCCCAGCTGACGATGTAAAAGGAAACCACCCATTTGCATTTGAATGTGTTTCGGCTCCTGTGGGCCCCTCAGGGATGGCATGATTAAGTACTGCAGTGCTCAGCTGTCATCTTTCTGCCTTACCTGTTGAGCATGTAGCGCGATGAACGTGTTTTCTCTGACTCTTTCTGTAGGTGCCAGGCCATGTGGGGAGCAAGTGCCTGGAGGAAGAAGCTGTGACTGCTCCTTGCTGTGGGAGCAGGTAGGGTCTCTGGGGAGAAGGGGGCTTGGAGCTGCATTTAAGAGGGCAAGATATGGGCAGGTAAATCAGTAGAAAGGGGAGAAGGGGAAGGGGCATGCCGGGTAGAACAGCTTGTGCAAAGTTTTAATTTGAGACAATGAGCAACGTATTAGATTAACTCCGCTACTTCCTATCTATGTGACCTGCGGTAAGTTACTTAACCTCGATTTTCACATCTGTGAAATGGGGATAATAATAATAGTACCTGTCTCATAGGGATGTTCTGAGGTAATAAAGTTAAAGCCCTCAGTGAAAATTAGCTGCTATCATTATTCTTTTTCTTCCTCATCCTATTATTTTTGTTGTTGAAAGAGAAATAGGCTTTTGGAGTTGAATTCAAATGCCAACTCTGCCACTGACCTTGGCAAGCCACTTCAGCTTCCTGGACTTTGGTTTCCTCATTGTTAAAGTGGGGATGATATTAACTGTGTCGTGGGACATCTCTGAAGTTGAAATGAGGTATGGTCTATAAAATCCCAGTACAAAACCAGGCATGTAGGAGGCGCTCAATAAATGTTCATTTCCTCTTCTCCTTCTCCCCCAAACAACTCTCCTGGTAGTCATTTGGCAAATTGTTCATTCCAAAACTGATGAGGGAGGCAGGGCAAGATGGCGGAGTGGTGAGGAGCAGAATTTCGTCTCTCCCCTAGAGCAGCTGGCAGTTACCCAAGAACTATATGAAACAGTGTTTTCGGGATCTCCAGTAACCAGTCACACATTGGACACAAGTTTGGAATTGGAGGAAAAGCTGAGATCGCAGCGAACATTGTAAGTTCCCCAGACCAGGGGTCTGGCGCCCCTCCCCACCCAGACCTCACAGACTGTCTTGCTGCGGGCTCCCTGAAAGGGGGGAAAAAAAAACCAAAAAACAGCAATCTGCTGAGGGCAAGAAGGGAGGCTCAACCCAGCCTCAACTGCAGAATTAATTAACAAATTAATTAACTAACTTTGGGAGCTGGGGTGCTAAAGAAGGGCTGGGCTCCGAGAAGTGGGGGCACGTAAAAGTGGGCACCCATTCCCAGACTCCAAAAAAGCCATTTTTTTTCCTCCTACATTTTGTCCCTTCTGGCTTCTCACTGAGAACTTATCTTTTTGCATTTCAGTAGCCCCCAGCAGGGGTGGAACTGAAGCGGTTGGAGAGTAATTATCAGACAATAGCCCAAAGCATATCTTTAAATGCTCTATTCTGACACTGACAAAACTTCCAGGCTGGGGAAAGACTTTTAAAAGAGACTCTTTTTTTTTTTTTCCCTTTTTTCTTTTTCTTGATTTCTTTTCTATTTTTTTTTTTTTTTTTAAATCTAAAAGTAGTATATGTGGTTATTTTCTATTGGAAAGCCGAGGTTGAGGGACTAGGCTGGGCTTGAGGGGAGACAGAGTACCCACAGTGTCTTTGAATTCCGTATTCACTACTGAAGGCCTCCACCCCCGTCTTTAATTGGCAACTCAGGCTGACCAAGCAATCTACCTGGAGAGGCCCCAAAGAGGAGAGGGGAGAAGGGAATAGTGCCCCTGAGAGACGACTGGAGTTCTGAGGATTGGGAGAGTGGAGGGAGGTCCAGCTCAACTGGCAGTCCTCCTTCTGGGAATTCAGACCCCAGGGGCTGGAATTCAGATTCCGGCTTCAGTCAGCCACGCCCCTGACAGGATCAGAGTCACCAGGAGAACTAAAGGCTCCATACCTCCTTACACTGGTGGGGGAGCTGTGGGCTGGCCAGTGCCACCTGCTGGACAGGAGAGGAAAAGCACCAATTCTAAAGGCCTCATGGGAGGGTCTCATTCTCAGGAAAACTCCATACCCTCCCAATGAGACCTGGGCCTCACTAGACTGGGAAACTCTGACTAGGGTTGACCATATCTGAGGAGACCCACTCACAAAAAGGTTACATAGAGGCAGAGCAAGAAACAGAAAAAACAAGAGGGGAAAAATTCTGATCAACTAAATAGAACCTAAGTTAGAGGTCTAGAATAAGTTGAACTGAATAACAGAGGCCAGAAAACAAAGCCAACCAACAAGAAAACCACTAGGTAAAAGACAGAAAACAAGCTCCAAAATAAACTAATCAAGAGAATCAGATGCCTAGACAACTTAAGATAACAAGCCATACCAGGAAACACGAAAACATGGACCAGCCAAAGGAACAAACTAATAGCTCAGCTGAGACACAGGAGTGGAGGCAACTAATGCTAAATAAATTTGATGAAATGAAGGAAGATATAGCAAAAGAGCTGAAGGATATAAAGAAGACACTGGCTGACCATAAAGAAGAATTCATAAACTTAAAAAAACAAATGGCAGAACTCATGGGAATGAAGGCCACAATGGAGGAGATGAAAAACACAATAAAGGGACACAACAGTAGATTTGAACAGGCAGAAGAAAGGATCAGTGAACTGGAAGACAGGTCATTCGAATTCATACACACAAAAGAACAGATGGTGAAAAAAATGGAAAAATATGAGCAGGGTCTTAGGGAGCTGAGTGACAACATGAAACGCACAAATATACGTGTTATGGGTGTCCCCGAAGGAGAAGAGAGGGGAAAAGGGGCAGAAAGAGTAATAGAAGACATATTCACTGAAAATTTCCCAACTCTTATAAAAGACAGAAAATTAGAGATTCAAGGAGTACAATGTACCCCAAATAGAATAGATCCCAATAGACCTACTCTAAGACACTTACTGGTCAGATTGTCCAATGTCAAAGACAAAGAGAGGATTCTGAAAGCAGCAAGAGAAAAGCAATCCATCACATACAAGGGAAGGTCAATAAGACTATGTACAGATTTCTCTGCAGAAACCATGGAGGCAAGAAGACAGTGGCATGATATATTTAAGATACTGAAAGAGAAAAACTGCCAACCAAGAATTCTATATCCAGCAAAACTTTCCTTCAAAAATGAGGGAGAGATTAAAACATTTTCAGACAAACAGACACTGAGAGAGTTTGTGAATAAGAGACCAGCACTACAAGAAATACTAAAGGGAGTGCTACAGGCTGATAGGAAAAGACAGGAGAGAGAGAGTTGGAGAAGAGTGCAGAAATGAAGATTATCAGGAAAGGTAAAAGGAGAGGAAAAAATAAGATATGACATATAAATTCCAAAAAACAAAATGGGAGAAGAAAGTACTGCCCTTACAGTAATAACACTAAATGTAAATGGATTAAACTCCCCAATAAAAAGACACAGACTGGCAGAATGGATTAAAAAACAGGACCCGTCTATACGCTGTCTACAAGAAACTCACTTTAGACACAAGGACAAACATAGACTGAAAGTGAAAGGTTGGAAAAAGATATTTCATGCAAAACTGATGAGATGAAATGGCATTTGAGGAAAACTAATCCCACGACCATGTGTAGGCTGGAAAAGCTCCTGTACAACTCTGGAACTTAAACAGAAAACTCAAAACATTTCTTTTTTGTACCTAGGTATTTGTGTCTTAGTTCCAGGAAGGTATCCATGTCCGGTACAATAGCTCTTTCTCTGTGCCAAGCTGCTCCAAGTATTTTACTTTATTTTACTTACATTTACTGATTTGAACCCTCAAGATAGCTATAAGAAGTAGGGCTGTTGTTCCCATTTTACAGATGAGAAAACCGAGGTACAGAGAGGTTAAGTGACTGCTTACAGTCATCCAGCTGGTACGTGTGTGCTGGTTGCAGGGATTTGAACCTGGGAACACTGGCCCCTACACTCTTCACCTCAGGGCTGAGTTGAAATGCTAAAGATGGCAGGGGGACTGCAATTTACATATTTACATTTAGCATTTATGTGTCATAGAAGACTATACTATCAGGAGCCACAGATATGTGGATGAGAGGTTTAATCTGGGAAGGCAGCATAGTTAGGTCACCAGGAGATTTTAGCCTTATCTAGAGAAGGCGGGTGAGAGCGGTCAGGCCCCAGGTTTTCTAAACTTAGGCCATGATGCCATCGCCTCCTCTGGGTAAAATTTTGCCCTGAACTGGGCATTGTGGAGGAGAATGTGGCTCGGCTGCAGGACTCCCACCTTCCACGTTGGCAGGGTGGGATGGTTTCCCCACAGCTCTCCAGTGGGGAAGGCCCTCCAATTCCCCCCACTGCTCACTGGCTCCAGCCGGACCTCAGGAAGGCAGGCAGTGCTGGGCCGCGGCTGCCTCCTGCCCTGCTGCTGGCTTCCGCACCACTTCATGAAGCCTTGCATAGAGTCTGCATGCATTAGCGGGTGGGTGCCAGAGGGGGTGCCAGGCCACGTGCTCCTTCCCTATCCCTGCGACTGGTTCAGAGCTTGTATGCCCTTCCCCTCGGCCTCCCTCCTGCTTCCTCTGTCCACCCTCCACAACTCTGCCAGAACTTCTTCCCTCCTATAAGACTATCGACAGCCCACCGGGTGCCACTCAGACTCCATACCCACAGCCAATAATGAATGAGCCCTTCTAAGCACTTTATAGATAGTAACTCATTTAATCTTTGTGACGCCTTTTGGAGGTAGTGATTTTTTCATTGCCAGCATTTCAGACTGAAGCACAGAGAGGTCCAGTCACTTGCTGAGGGTCACCCAGCTTCAGAGTAGCTGAATCAGGTGTTGAACCCCTGCTGTCTGGTTCTGGGCCTGCGTTTCCAGCCTCTGCCTACCCTCACCTGCTTTGCACCAGGTGCTCTCACCACCCATTCCCAGCACACCCTTTGCCTAAGTCCTTCCTTTTGTGGCCTTTCTTCCCACTCCTTCCTCTAGGTTCTCCCCACTCTGGATCCAGAAGTCATGCTCAGTGCCTGCAATCCCTACCTGGCATCAGCAGGATTCAGTTCTTGGTGTTTCTCTGCACTGGGGCTGAGGTCTACCTCCTCCCTGTTTCCGGTGCCTTCCACAGAGCCTGACACCCTGCCTGTTCTCATTAAAAATGAAAGCAATGAATAATATGATTTGCTAAGCCCCCAGTCTGTGCCGGTGCCATGCTGAGCACATGATGGTCATTGCTGCCTTGGGGTCCCATAAACCTCTGTTTTACAGAAGAGAAGAGTGAAGTGCAGGGAGATGGACTGGGTGGGGTTGGAGCGAGGCTTCCATTGTGGTCCAGGAAACTTATACCTGGGTGATAAAGCGACTTGCTGGTCTGGCACTCACTTCCTCCCAAAAGAGATCCTAGACACATAGCTACCTGCTGATGTGCACCCACCCCCCACCCCGGGGGCTGGCAGGTGGTCCCCATCAAGTGTGCCTGTGGGTATTGATTCCTAATTCAGAGTCTCCCTCGGCAATCCCGGAGAGCCTCTGGGGCCCAAAGTTCCTGCACCAGCCCGTGTTGGGTGCTTAGTAAATTGCGTTTTCCAAGGGCAGACTGTGGGAAATATTTTGCACCCTGACCATTGCCTCCATCAACGCATTATTTTTGCCACCTTGTGACAGCCCGGGGGTATTCCCAGAAGCCTCAGCAGGAGTGGCGAGATGTTCATGGGGGATCACGCTGGAGAGGGCCCCCTTCACCTTTGGCCTCTGGTTCTGCTACCCGGCCATTTTAGAGGAGTGAGTTATTGAAAAGGAGCAGGTGGGAGGGGGAGGTGGGACAGAAAGCACCTTTTAAATTTATGGCCAGTTTCGCTGGCATTGATGTGTGAGCCTGCAGGCATGCAATTAGAGGTCGTTAAGCAGTTACAATGTGAAATTAATTCTGCCGGTTCCCGTGTGTGATCCTGGGCGAAACCGCTGCAGGGCAGGGAGAAAGCCCAGGGTTTCACTGGCCTCTGAGAAGGTGGTGGGTGCTGTTGTCCTGGGAAAGGAGGGGGATCTTGTGTCGGGTGTGTGCTTGGGTGCTGGGAGGCCTGAACAGGTGGCCAGCTGGGACGGGAGCCCTGACCTCCCCGGGGATGTGGGTCAGGGGAGACTACCATCGTCCTGTGAGGTGGCCTCCTTCTTCTGGCCCTCATGAGGTCTGGGGTTCAGTGACCTTGGCCAACTGGCTTAGCTGCCTTCAGCCTCCCTTTGCTCCTCTGTGAAAAGGAGGAGGATGAAAGTGAGAGGGAGGCTGAACTCAGCCAAGGATCCTTCCCCTTTCTTTCTCCTGCGGGGTTTAGAACTTCTAATCTCTGAAGGATCTTGTACCTTTTAATGCTTCAGATGTTTGTTTCCCACCTTTTCTCTCTCCAAAAAGTTTTTTTTCTCATTCTCTTTTAATTTTTAGGCCTAAAATTTCTTCTAGTCATTCTCCCAAAGGAGCCTTCTTGAGCTCCACGAGTATGAACCCCATCCCAAAGTGCTCAGACCTTCCTCTTTCCTCTCGGCTTATTTACCCCAGTGCTGTCTACACTGGAGGAGCTCCTTAAATGTCAGCTGGTTCTAGATACGTACAGTTCCGGAGTGGGGCAGGGGCTGGCCTGGGAAGGACAACTTTCGGCTGCAAACAGTGGATCTGCACCAAGTCCCCACATGCTAGTTTGGCCAGGGACTCCCTGCCTTGGATCCTGTCCTCACCCATCTATAACAAAACTGAGAAAAATAAGTGCAATATGGAGAATTTTGTCATAAGCTTAATTTATTCAATTTCAGATCCTGTTCTTTACTCTGAGATAATGCCACCCCACTACTGTTTTGCTGTTTACATGTATCTAAATTTAGTAGATGATAATTTGGGTTCATGGTAGCTTTTGTTTTATGGAGTTTTACTTATAGAAATGAAAAGAGGGGAACTCTGTCATTTACCCCTTGACGTTTTCCTCTTGATGGGTCCATGAGAACCAGAAGGGTAGGAGCCACTGAAGCACACAGTGTCTGGCCCATAGTAGCACTTGGGAGCCTCTGCTGAGAAAATACATCAGTCTTGTGTTGAGAGTTTATTTTCCTAAAGCTGTGTAGGTGGAACGTGCCTCTTAGCAGTGCTGCTGTGCTGTACAACTCCAGGGGGCGCCACACAGAGACCACAGTTTGAATGATGGGCCCTGGAGTGGGGTATAGGTGGCCCTCCCTCTTAGATCTACCATGATCAGACTCAACTGCTTTTCGAACTTGGGTTGGGTGGTGGAACTCTGCCTGTTGGATATCTGCAGTAGAACCCCAATACTTAAAGCAGACACAGCAGTGCTGCTCTGCCTGAAGGGGGGTGGGGACCCTTAGCCCAGTGGCTTGGCCTCTCCTCTGGATCCCTCCCTTCCCCTGAAAGCATCTCCTTGGATCTTCTGTCCCTAGAATCCATGGGCTCCATAGGATATACTGAAAACCAGGGTCTGGTCTAATTGTCCTGTTCTATTAGGGTGACGTGAAGTCCCATTAGGAGGCTCCAGTAGGAAATCAGAGAGCTGGACGAGGGAGAGAGGGGAGTTTATCCCACCCCCTCCCTCCATCCCTGCTGGGCCGTGGTCTTGGCAATAGCCGCCTTCCTCTCCCCATGGCCAGTCTTGCTGGATTCCAATGGCCCTCTCTAGGCCCCCTCAGATCTTACGGTCGGTAGCTGCCTTTTGCAGTTCCCCAGTGCCATAGCGTCTTGGCGTTTCCATTAACGCTGTCCTCCACCTGTGAGCAGAGCTCCATTAAGTGCTCTTCACTTGAAACCTTTGAGTGTGCCACCTGCTACCTGCACAGCCTCTTCCTAGCGTGGGGGCAGGGAGTGGGCACCTTCAGCAAGTTGCACAACCTCACTGTACTTCAGTTTCCCTTATCTGTAAAATGGCTCATTAGGGTGGTGGATATTTGTTGATGTACGTAAAAGGCTTAGAACAGCACATGGTAAGCCCTACGTAAGTGTTTGCTGTTGTTTTTATGATCACTGTATCCTTTGTCCAAGGCCCCTCTTAAGCCTATAAAGCGGGCTTGGGTCTGCAGAGGGCTCCCATTCGGGCGTGAGTCCCTCAGGGGATTGGCACTTGCTGATTTCTGGGCTGAGAGGCAAGAAGGATGCACCTGATGAGAGGGAGCAGAACTACCCAGAATGCTTTAAGGCCTGTCCGTCCACGAGGAGAGATGAGCGTGGGGCGAGCTGCTGCCCCGGCTTGCGGTGGAAGCCTCCTTCCACCACCAGCTTCGCGAAGCAGCCAGCAGCTGCTCCCTAGGCAGATGGACCCTCACAGGTGCTGCCAGTTTCTCCTGGAGCTGTGACCCTACCAGGCCTTGCCAAGCAGACTGTGGGTATATTATGCCACAGTGGGTCCCAGGGAATTCAGATCTCTCATATGGAGGAGTCAGAGTGGTTTCTCTCTGTGGTGGTTTGAAGCTGTGTGTACCCCAGAAAAACATGCTCTTAAACCTAATCCGTTCCTGTGGGTGTGAGCCCATTGTAAGAGGACCTTTTGATGAGGCTACTTCAGTTAAGGTGTGGCCCAGCTCAATCAGGATGGATCTTAATCCTCTTACTGGAGTCCTGTATAAGTAGAATAAAATTCAGACATAAATAGAGAGAAAGCCACAGAGGTAGCAGCCAGAAGCTGAACATCAGAGGAACCTGGAAGAGAATGGAGAGACCAGGAGATGCCACAATGTGTCTTGCCCTGTGATAAGCTAAGGACTGATGGTCACTGGCAGCCAGCTCCAGCCCACGGTCTTTGGGAAGAAAGCATCGTCTTGATGATGCCTTGATTTGGGCTTTCTCTTCTCCTCAAAATTGTGAGCTAATAAATTCCCATGGTTTAATCGGACTCATTGCATGGTATTTGCTTGAGCAGCCCAAGAAATGAAAACACTGCCCCTTTCCCATGAGATGCCTTTCAGGGAGGAAGCCTGCCCAGAGAAAGTAAACATGTGAAGCAGGTCCTGAGAACTGAACCCAGTCACTCGTGAAGGAGCGTGGGGGTGAGGAGGGGATGCCATGCCAAGCAGATCTGAAGGTGGCTATCTTGAGGACACACACACACACACACACACACTCTCTCTCTCTCACAGTCTCACATACACTCTCACACTCAGTCTCACACACACACTTACCCACTCACTCACACATAAATGCACACACACACTCACATGCATACACACATCCAGTCACATATGCTCACACACACATACACACTTGTGCGCACACACACACCAAACTCCTCAAGTACAGAAGAAACATACTTTCCTGATGCTCTCTGTGGTATACATTTAGATCCCTCTGCCACATTGAGATTTCCATCTTTCTCCAATTTTCTCTGTTACTTACATCAAGCACTCAGGCCCTTTTTGAATTGTCTTTGGGCAGTTCATGGTTCCAAACAGTTAATTGTGCAGTTCCCTTATTCATTCAAAAAATATTTAATTGTTTTCTAGGTGGCTGGCACTGGGCTGGGTACTGGGAATACATTGATGAGCAAAAGGGAGAAGGACCCTGGCCTCATGGTGCTTACATTTTAGTAGGGAAAACAGCTAAAATGAATGAATGAATAAGGTAAACAGACAAAATCATTGGATGTTGCAGTAAATGCTTTGAAAGGGATAAGGCAGGAGCTGAAATAAAGAGTGTTGGCGGAGGGTGACTTCATTTGGATGGGAGGAGAGTTTGTGAAGTGTGACCTTTAGGCTGACACCTGAAGTCTGAGCAGAGCTAACCCTGGAGTTAGAACAAGCACTGCAGGCAGAGGGAACAGCATGTGTGAGAACCACAAGGCAGAGAGGGAAGTTAGTGTATTTGAATGACCAAGATGAGACCCAGGAGGCAGAGTGAGCAGGAGGGAGATCGGGAGCTGAAATGAGAGGTTGGCTGAGGCATTGGATGATTTTTTTGTGTATCATAGGGATCCATTTGGGGGGTTTAGGTAGGAGTGATGATGTTTGCTTCTGTGTGAATGAGTGACAGATGACCAATTAGGAGGCTTGTGCAGCAGTTGGCATGAAAGGTAATAGCAGCCTGGACCACAGGTGGAGCTGAGAGAGATTTTGGAGGTAGTTGGTAGGAATTTCTGATGGATTGTGATGGTGGTGGTTGTGGTGGGGAAGATACAGAGAAATAGAAGAATCCAGGATCACTCCTAGAGTTTCTGGCTTTCTCAAACACCCATGTCTTTCCCCCCTCTTATCTTGATTAAGAAGGATCTAACATTTTCTTTGGACAATTGAGTATAATCTCTTGAGAGCAAGGTACAGATGTAAGGCAGTGCTTTTCTGATTCATGATCACGGGTTTGGGGTGGCTTAGGTCTCTGGTGTGGACAGACCTCTCCAAGGACTCAGAGGTCATTGGTTAGTGTCACCCCTATCAGGAGCAGAAGAGTTGTATCACACAGCTAGTTAGTGCCTGGGAGCCAGGCTGTGGACCTCTGAACTTTACCTACAGTCCTTTGTATTTCTATTTTTATTTTTTTAATTTAGGTGAAATTCACATAACATGCAATTAGCCATCTTAAAGGATACAACTTAGTGTATATGCAACTGCCATCTCTATTTAGATTCAAAACTTTTCATCAGCTCACAAGAAGATCCTGTACCCTTTAAGTAATCACGTTCCATTCCCCCCAAACCCTAGGGAATCCCAAACTGGCTTTCCGTCTTATGGATTTGCCTATTCTGGACATTTCATAAAATGGATCATACAATACGTGACCTTTTGTGTCTAGCTTTTTTCACTCAGCGTAATGTTTTTGAGGTTCAACCAAGTTGTAGCATGCATTAGTACTTCCTTTGGATGGCTGAATAATATTCCTTTATCTTCAGTCTTGGCAACAGAATCAGCTCTGGGGCACAGGTGGGGCCCTGGTCAAGTCATCACCCAGTGATTCCCAGATGCTGCTAGATGCCATGGCAGCCACTTCAGATCTATTGATGACCACTCAAGACCATGGTGGACAGAAATGCTTTTCGGAGTCCATAGTGAATGGATGCTGGTTGATTCACCAGGAGCACTTCTCTCTACCAAAGTCTAAGGGAAAGGAATCTTAAAATGTATTTACACATGGGGATTTTGAGGCACAATTTGCCATCTCAGGAGACAAAACCAAGGCCGTCCATCAGAGACTATGCTTTCCCCTCTGCTATCCTCCTTTAATGAGGAGTCTTCTCTTGGAAGCATTAAAATAACTTAGGAAATAAAATTAGTTTTGACCTAGTAAACCTGTTAAAGAAAGAAATCACAGAAGGCCCTTTGAAGAATGAAAAAGCAATGAGTGACCTGCGTTTACAGGGATAGAGAAAGATGGTGCATTACATGGACCCGAAGCCTTTCACTGCAGATGGATCATTTTAAATGGGCCTGAGATGAGAAAGCAAAGGTTGAGAAGGCATGCAAGTCACCAAAATTATCATGAACTGTGATAAAATCAGAAGACTCCCCACATAGGGAAATAGGTCAGTCAATTATGATATCAGGATGATCAAATATTTTGCAACGATTAAAGACAATGATTGAAAGAATATTCTGTAACTTTGGAATGCATATGGTAGAAAACCAAGTGAAAGAAAGGGTCTGAAACTAAAATATGGTTGTCTTTCATTCACTTAAGGTGAAGGACTTGGAAGAATTATCTTGATTTTGGGCCCCAAATGTCTCTAATTTAGTTTTATTGCATTAAAAAGAAAGAAAAAAATTGTAGCCAGAACCCATGTCCCCTGTTCAGTTGTTATAATGCTTAAAGGCCATGGAGCAAGAAAAACGACCAGAGTTGTCAAAATTCCCCTCCAAGGGAGGGCAGGCTATGTCCTTCCGTGGACTTTCAGCCAGTGGAAACGTGCCGCATGGAATGGCAAATGAGGAAACGACCTGCCCTGTGCACGCCTGGCAGAAATCTGTCATTAGGTATATCCATGAGTCCCAGCACGATGGGCCAGCAAGTGCCCATGGCATGCTCATCCATCCCCAGCACGGCGCCCCATGAGCAACGGGGAAGGAAGCTCATGACCAGTCCCCTGAGAGACAGGCTGACCACAGGATGCAATGTGGGGGTAGGGGCCCTGTGCTTTGGTCTTTGGCCCAGAGTACTTCCTTCCTGGGCCTTGGGTGGGGCTGTGGAGGGCAAATCGACACAGCACAGGAAGCTCAGCTCTTTGAAATAGCCATGCTCACTGCTTCTGGGGCTGCCCTCCTGTGTGCTCCTGCAATGACAAGACACCTCCTTGCAGAGCATGGCCTTTTCAGAATGCCCCATGGCATGAAGTGACACTCAGCCAACAGGAAGAGCAACTTGTCTTTAATTCAGAAATCCAACTTGTGCCAGTGTCCTTCTGAGAAGGTTTGGGGACTCTTAGACCTGGCGTTTCTCTAACAGGCTCATGTTCCTCAGTCTGAGGACCACTGGCAGAGTTGTCTCCCAGTTTGTCACTCAGGTGTAGTCACATTGCCTGGATACCCGTACCTCTTCTTCCCTTTCTTCTCTGCTCTTGGGGTTTTTGTGGTGGTCATTAGGGGAGCTTTCAAGCCCCCATGTGTCTTCAGACCATAGCAGTAAGAGCAGGAAATAGGCTGTGTAAAGGGGCCTCTTATTTTTGTCACCAGAGACCAGCAGACTGCCTTCAGCAGATGATAAATTTTGTTGTTTTATAACCCACTTCAGCGTTTATTAAAAATGTGATTTTGTTCCTGTTCTGGATTGCTAATGCTGCCATTATGCAAAATACTAGAAATGGATTGGCTTTTATAAAGTGAGGTTATTTGGTTACAAATTTACAGTCTGAAGGCCATGAAAATGTCCAAATTAAGGCATCGACATGAGTATACCTTCACCGACGGAAGGCCAATGGCGTCCGGAAAACCTCTGTTAGCTGGGAAGTCATGTGGCTGGTGTCTGCTGATCCTGGGTTGTGTTCCAGCTCCACTCTCAGCTCCCATGCATGCTTCAAAATGTTGCTTTTGGGGCGTTTTGGTCTCAGCTTCTCAGGAGCAAACACTGGGCTAGCATCTCCAAAGTGTCAGCAAAAATCTGCTTTCAGCAGCTGTCTCCAAAATGTTTCTCTCAGCTGCTCTGAGGTCTTTCTGTTTGTGAGCTCTTTTATAGGACTCCAGTGATTAAATCAAGACCCACCCTGAATGGGCAGGGTCCATCCCTCCATGGAAATAATTTAATCAAACATTTCACCTACCATTGATTGAGTCACATCTCCATGGAAACGCTCAATCAAAGGATTCCAACCTAAACAACACTAATACATCTGCCCCCACAGGATTACATAAAGAACATGGCATTTTGGGGGACATAATACATCCAAACTGGCACAGTTCCCAACGTGAAATCTGGGTTTTAGCCTTTCCTTGGAGCAGTAATGGCTGGAACGAAGAAGCAGCTGCACTCTAGACAGGGTATGTTTGCCTCAGTCTCCCCCGCCCAACCCAGGCTGCTTTCTTTCCTTGTACTTCTTGCTCAGCCCAAGTACAAGTTGACTTTGGGACCCTTGGTTGGCCTGGACTGCCAGAGAGCTGTCCTGGATGCTGGAGCTCTACTTGAAACACAGCTGCTGCTAACTCACCTCTGCCCCTGTGCCATTTACAGGAAAGAGCCACAGCCCAGTTGTCACTGGCCTTTCCAGTTTGGTGTGTGTTTTGTTTATCTTCCCACTAGATGTTCCACTAGGGCCATGAGAACAGAAGCAAAACTCAGATGGCAAAGATAGACTGTCAAATGGAGATGAGATTGATTTCTTCATTCCTTGCTCAACTTTCCACTCCCTAATAAAGGCAAGAGCCAGCAAGTGGGTGTGAGGCCCTGGGTCTCTGATGATTACCTGTCCTTTGTTTACCAGATCTGCTGGTCTTGGCCATGCCCTGGGAAACTAGTTCTGCTCTTGATTGACGTGTGGGAGTCACAACTGGCCAGTCCCTTTGCGACAGGCCCAGACACGACCCTGTGTATTGCTCCTACAGGGTGTTCTCCATGCGCAGGGATTTTTTTTTTTTTTTTTTTTTTTTAGCGTTCCTTATTTTTTTTAAATTTTTTATTAGAGAAGTTTTAAGTTTACGGAAAAATCATGCATAAAATACAGCGTTCCCATATCCCATCCTGTTACTAACACCTTGCATTAGTGTGGTACATTTGTTGTAATTAATGAAAGAATGTTTTTATAATTGTACTATTAATGGTGGTTCTTACTTTAGGCCTCACTGCTTGTGTTCTCCAGTCCTATGGATTTAAATTTTTTTTTTATTCCAGTAACATATATATATAACCTAAAATTTCCCCTTTTAACCATATTCAAATATATCAGTCCTATTAATTCATTCACAATATTGTGATACCATCACCACCATCCATTAACAAAACTCTGCATGCAGTGTCTGGGTGTACTTGGGGCCAATGCTGGAGAAGGAGGTATTACATAAATAAATACCACAAAGGCTGGGTTCTCTCATGGGAGCCTCCCTGCAGGGAAGGCAGATGCTGTGTATAACTCTACAGACACACACACATACAATTGGAAAGGGATGATGGCGCTATGGTGAAGGATGTGGGCAATAGGACCAGCTGCCTGGGTTCAAATCCAGGCTCCCCCATTTACCATCACATGATCTTGTAAACAGGGATAATAGTCGCCGTACTGACTCATAGGGTTGTGGTGACGTTATATAGTAACTGTATATGAAACACCAAAACAGTGCCTGGCAGTGTGAAGCCCCATGAAAGTGTTGGCGGTGGCGGTGGTTGTTATAGAAGGCAGATTGTGGTGAATTCTGCAGAGGAGATGAACACCATGCGGAAACGTGGAAATGTGGAGGAAGAAAAATTAGTTCCAACTAGAGAGCTTTCAGGAGAACGTGAGAGTGAAACTGCCCTGGAGACGAAAGTTGTAGCAGGCAGAGGAAGCAGGTTGCACAGGGCAGGGGATGTGCTGCACGTTCAGGAATGTGGAGCCTGCCTCTGGACCCAGAGTTTAGGGTATGCTTTTACCGGAGGGGACAGAGGGGGCTGGGGAAGTGGAAAAGAAGCCCCCAAACGGTGAATTAAAGAAGCCAGTATTCTACAAGGTGCATGAGCCTTGACCTGGCAGCCGGGGGGTGGGGGGGGGTGGTCTTTGACCCCAGGCCTTGGCCAAGTGGGTGGGTAAGCCCTGAGCGCCTGGCAGGGGTGTAGGAGAGGACAGATGAGCTAAGGCAGGTGAATGTTGTGCAGTAAAGCAGACCGCTCCCTTGCTTTTAACTGGTGGGTTCCATAATCCAGCTGAGGTTCTTGTTACTTAATTAAATTCTCTTCAATTTACCCATCCACCGCATCACCCCACCTTTTCTCTTTTTGGAACAAATTTAGATTTTGTACAATTTCATTTGTTTCTTTGTTTCACAACTCATCTGACTGCTCTCGTTGCTGCTTCTGCTTTTTGGGGTGAGTGCTGGCAAATGGGTTGTTGAATGTCCTTGGCAACGCTGAATTTTAGGATATGTGGTGCTCCGATTCTGCCTTCAGTAATTTGATGACAAATGCTTCTTGGGAAATATAGCCAGGGAGCCACCCTCTGTGGCTACAACATGTAACTAATTTCCAATCTGAGAAAGAAAATGCATGTAAATATTTCTCTGGCTTTCACTTCAGTTGACAGGTGAGCTTAATCGGTTTTGCACATTCTCATGCTAAAGTCATTCCTGCTGTTCTCTGGGGATGATGTGGTTTTGAGTTGAGTTTTTTTTTTTGGCTCATAATCACCTCATTTATTCCCTTCTTTAAGTGAACAATGTTTTATTGAGATTGAGTCCATATATATAAATTTCACTGTTTTAAAAGTGTACAATTCAGTGGATTTTAGCATATTCAGAAGGTTAGCATATTCAGCAGGATCACAATTATTTAATTCTAGAACATTTTGACCACTCCAAAAAGAAACCATATATCCATTAGCAGTCACACCCATCCTCCCTTCCCACTAGCAACCTCTAATCTGCTTCCTGTCTCCATGGATTTGCCTATTCTGGCCATTTCATACAAATGGAAACATACATTTGTGACCTTTTCTGTCTGGCTCATTTGACTTAGCATAATGTTTTCAAGGTTCATCCAAGTTGTAGCATATGTCATACCTTCATTCTTTTTTATGGCTGAATAATATTTCATTGTATGAATACAGCAGATTATGTTTATCCATTCATTGGTTGATGCATATATAGTTTGTGTCCACTGTTGGGTTCTTATGAATAATGCTGCCATACACATTTGGGTACAGGTTTTTGTGTGAACATATGGTTTCAGTTCTCTTGGATATCTACTTAGGAATGGAATTGCTAGGTCATATGGTAGCTCTATGTTTAACATTTGGGGGAACTGCCAAGCTGGTTTCCCAAGAGGCTGCACCATTTTTTATTCCCACCAGCAATGTATGGGAGTTCCAGTTTTTCCACAATCTGGCCAGTATTTATTACTGTCTTTTTAAACTGTAACTCTCCTAGTGGGTGTGAAGTGATTTTGAGCATTTCTCTGACTAATGCTGTTGAACGTCTTTTCATCTGTGTATTGGCAATGTCCAAATCAATTGCCTATTTGTAAACTGAGTCTTTGCATTGTTGACTTATGAGTTCTTTATATGTTCTGAAGACTAGACCCTTTATCAGATATGTGATTTGCAAATATTTTCTCCCACTCTGTGAGTTGTGTTAATTATATATTTTTATTTGTGGGCCTTTCACCAGAATATTGGGCTGTTGGTAGATCACAAGGGCTAGTGCTCAGAAACTGTACCAAAGAATAATGAATGATTCTCTTTTGCCACCTTTTGAAAGTAAAAATGGATTTGAGTAACATAGGCAGACATGGATAATAAATTGCTGAGCAAAACTGCACAGGCAAAAGGTGCAAGATTGTACACTGAAGCATCTTGTGTCTAGGTGATATTTTCAAGATCAATGAAGGGAGACTGGAGAACAGATCTGGGCTTGCACCTGTGTTTCTGGTGTAGTAATTATACTTTTCCGTAATCGATAGGGTGACTCTGCAGAGCCCCGTAGACGTGGTGTAGTTAACGCATTGAGAATTACAGTTGTCAGGTATTGATTGTCCTCTCAGCAAGTATTTGCACCCCTTCTTATGTCCCCATGTCATTCCAGCCCTGCTGCACAGACCTAATTCCCAAAGACCCCATCGAACTGATGTTTTAGTTTCCCAGCTGCTGAAACAAATACTATAATAACAGGTTGGATTAAACAATGGGAATTCATTGGCTCACAGTTTTGAGACTAGAAGTCCAAAGTCAAGGCATCAGCAAGGCGATGCTTTCTCCCCAAAGACTGCGGCGTTCTGGGGCTGGCTGCCAGTGGTCCTTGGTCCCTGGCTTTTCTGTCGCATGGTGGTGCACGTGCACCTTTTCTCCTCTGGGTTCTGTTGCCTGCCAGCTTCTGGCTGCTGCCTGTGGCTTCCACTTTCTGCATCCATTTTCCTTTGCTTATAAGGACCCCAGCTGTTTTGGATAGAGGCCCGCCCTCATTTAGTTAAGCCACACCTTAACTAATAATGTCTTCAAAGATCTGATTTAAAAATGGGTTCATACCCACAAGATCAGAGGTTGGGACCCAAACATGCCTTTTTGGGGGGACATGATTGAGTCCCCAACAGGTTGAAATCCAGGTGAGGGAGGCTCCAGCTGAAGCCTCGCCTTGTTCAGGGCAGAAGCAGCTGGGAGAGTCTCAGATTTAGGGACAAGGTGAGACAGTGTCACCCTGAAAAATGGAGTTGAAGAAGAATCGAAAGAAATAAATAGGAGTCAACCTCCATGGAGTTGCCTTGGGAAATAAACTGCACAGTAAAGTGTTTATTATTCTGTAGATAAGACCTGGAGGCTTCCTTAATCCTAGATAGAGGTCCCACGTCATCTCTGAGGAGGAAGACATCTATTTATAAAGTGGCTCTTGTAAGATAAATGGTAATCTTAGAAAGTGTAACTCAACTGACTGACTCATTCAGTAAGTCACTCATTCACTCATCCCTCCATTATCCACTCATTCATTCCCTCACTCATTCCTCCTCTAATTCATTCATTCATTGAGTAAACACTTGTTGAGCTCCTGCCATACTCCAGGAAGGGCCTGTGCGACAACTGGAAGTTGAGTAATATACAACTCCTCCTCTCAAGGAACTTGTGTTTTCCTGGGTACCCAAGGCTGGGAGGCAAATGAATGGGAAGAACCAGAAATGAATGGGAGTTAGATGGGATGGGGTCAAGCAGACAAAGGAAGGAGAGGTCAGGCTCTCTGGGAGGCTTAGTGATGGCTTTCAGAGGCCACTGGGAGGCGAGGGAGGTTGGGCCTGAATGTGCCAGGAGGAGTGTTTACCAACTAGACTGGGAATTGTGGGCAGAGGAGGCAGTTCCTGCTGGGGCCTGCACCCATGAACCCACAGGGCAGGTGTGGGAAGTGCAGGGATCTGCTCTGATGGGAGCCTAAAGACCATCAGTCAGGACAGGGGGCAGGAAAAGGGAGAGTCAGTTGGCAGTCAGGGTTTGCTGCCCAGCCTTTACCTCTGCATTTGGGGAGTGGGTGACAGTTGGGGAGGGTATGTTTGGGGACTGACCTCCTTGCAGGGCTGGTTTAAGGGTGGGGCGGTGACATCTGTGCACTGAATGGCGAGTCTGTCTGGGGGTGATTGTTCTCTTCTCTTTTCTGGGACCCCAAACATCATCAAATAGCTTTCCGATGCTGATTTGTCTCTTTCAGCTGCATCCCCCTGCTGTCAGGGGTAGGAATGGGCTGATGGATACAGCGGTCCTCAAACTTTTTGTTCTCAGGACCCCTAGAGTCTTGACTATTATTGAGGACCTCAAAACTGTGTTTCCCTGGATTATATCGGTCGATATGTACTGTATTAGAAATTAAAATGAGACATTTTAAAACCACGAGAACACACAGGCATGGGTTCTACTAGCCATTGGTGAGGCTGTCACATGTCACATAGAGACCCCGCTGAATGCTTGTGAGACAATGAGAGTGAAGAGGCAAATACCTTTTCAGTATTGTCATGAAAATAGTTTTGACCTTCCAGGTCCCCCAAAAGGGTCTTGGGGACCACAGTTTGAGAATCCCACTATATCAGTAGTGATACTTGTTCACATTCTAGCTTGTCATTGAGCCTCTTGTGGATGTCCCAGCATAAATCACCCATCCACTGGGTCTGCAAATCTTGAGGCCAGACTCTGCCCAGGGAGGCAGGTAGAATCGCTGCCTCTAGAGTTCCCAGGGCGCCGAAGTTCAATACGTGACTACGGAAGCAAAGCTTTACTTTGCAACTCTGGTAAGCTCTGTGATGAGTGAGGGTGACAAGGGGCCAAGCCTGGCGGCTGGCTGGGCAGACTTCACAGAGCTGGGAAGGAAAAGGAAGGCAGCTGGGTGGAGAGCACAGCAGGCAAAGCAAGTGGCATGAAGACAAATTTGATCAGAATGGTGGGGCCCCGTGAATGCAGGGTAGTGTGGGCAGTTGGAGTCCTGCAGAGTCCTGCAGAGTCCTGGGTGGCCTCCTGGCACCCTCTCCACGCAGCAAGGATCTGAGGGGAAGGAGGCCATCCCTGCAGCCTGTACCCTGCACTGCCCCTCTGCCTGGCTCTGCGGGCCCTTTGCTCTCCAGTGTCTCTGAAGACTGCACACCATCACGCCTCCCAGTTTCTGGCCAGGCCCTACCCACCTAAGTGCCTTGAGCCCTGTTCTTCCCTCTGTCTGCAGACCTCCCTGTCCCCTGTTAAATCCTCCCTGTCCCTCACCCCCCAGTTCAGCTGCCACTCCCCTGGCACCCCGTCCCCAGCTGCCTCGTCCACCTTTGATTCCCATCGTACCTCTCCCCTAAGAATAATGGAAGCTTCCTGCTCCAAGAGCGTTCAACCACCCTGTGGTTATCCCATCTCACAGAAGAGGAACCGAACGCCCAGGAGGTGGGAGGACGGGTGCTGGAACCCAGGCAGGGTGGCTCCAGGCTGTCCTCTTGACCACCAGCCTGTGTCGCGTCTCATCCTGTGTCATTCTCTTTCCAGTTGTGGGCCCCGTGTTTGCATCCCCAGGCCGGGTGCAGAATAGGAGCTTGTTAGAGGTTCATCTTCATATTCTACCTGCCTGGGACTTCATGCCTCCTGAGATGCGCTTAGTACAGAAATGAGTAAATGAACTGATGAGCAGACCAAAGAACAGGTGAATGCCTGTATTCCTGATGTCTGGGAGCTGTAATTACCAGCATTTTTCAGAGCAGAGGTGTGAGTTCATAATGTCTAGACAGGTCCCCAAACCACCTAGTCACGGGTGGATGCTCTCTCCTGAAATGACTTTGTAAGCTGTGAAGTCCCTCGCCAACAAGAGGCATTGTTTTTACTGGGATTAAAAGAAAAGCCTCTGGGGACTAGTACTTTTCAAGGCCTGGGTTGGGGCTATTGATTTAAAGCAAGAACAAGAGATGAAGGGAGCATGGTTCGAAGGCAGATGGTCAACAGGCCCATCCCAGAGCTTTTGGAGAATGGAGATGAGCTCCAGGCAGGCTGCGGTTGATATTGCCCTCTCTCTGACTTCCTGCTGGGGCTAGCTGGCTTCTGAGCTCCACAGAGGCGGGGTGGTCTCTCTGCAGGAGGTCTGAGACCGAGAGAGAGCTAATACACACCTTTGTGAGCAAACGATGAGATGAACCTGATGCAATATGGGACCCTGATGTTGGAGATGAAAGGGGCCACGTGAATGTCAGTGCTTATAATTTTTGCCACTTCTCTGCATCCCTGGTTGCTGCATGCTTTGTGGGTTTTTCCCATCAGCTCTGTATTTACTCGTAAGTGGAGTAATCAGAATTTTTCAAAGGGAATAAGTTTGCATAAGATGAAGGGAAAACAACTGGGGATAAACAGCTGGCAATGGGAATGGGAAATAGCCTGTGGCATGGAGAGATCTTTAACCTTGTCTGAACAAGCAGAGGGGAATTTGGCTTCCATATCCTCTTCAAGGAAGAACTTTCCTGCCAGAAACTTCCTGCTAGACCCTGTTGAGAAAGAGCCTAAAACAAACTCTGGGCAGTTTAAGAATTTGGTGGCGATGTTTATTTTCTCTGTCCAATCAACTTTTGTGTCCTTCTTGTCCAAGCTGCCATGATTTCTGTACTCTGGACTCCTGCAGTCGCCTCCCGCATAGTCTCCTACTTCTGCCCGATAGACTGCAATCGCCAGTGTGACCTTCTAAAAATACAGAGTGCGTCTGATCACAAGAGCCTCTGCAGAAGAGCGCCTGGTGCCTTCCCCCTCACCTGGAGTAAAAGCTCAGGTCTCACCGTGGCCCTCATGATCAGGGCCATTCTGCCTTTCTAACTCCATTTCCTGCCAGTCCATTCTTTGTCTTCCCACTTGCAGCCACACTGGCCTCATTGCTGTGCACCATATCAAGCTGATTCCCAACCTCAGGTTCTCTGTATTTGCCGTCCCTCTACCTGGAACACTCTATCCCCAGATAACCTCATGGCTCACTTCCTTACTTGGTTCTGGGCTCTAGTCAAATATTTCCTTATCAGAAAGACTTTCCCTGATAGCCTTATATAAAGTAGTACCCTTTCCCCTGCACTCTCTGTCCCCATATTTTGTTATTTATATGTTTATTTTCTGTCCAGCTGCACCAAAATGTAAGCACTGTAAAGACAAGAACCTTTTTGACTTCCCTGTTGTATTTCCAGCACGTAATGCAGTGCATGGCATGTAATGGGTGCTTGCCTATTTTCATTTGGTATAAATGAAAGTGAAGGACCGAGTCTCTGTATACCCCATCTCACATGTACCCACCATGAATCTGGGCCACACACACTCAGCATTACATCATTGTGGTTCCCTGGGGCTGAGAGGAGCTTTGGATTTCAGCAGCCTTGGATTTGAATGTAGGCTCTGCTATTTCCTAGCTGGGTATTGCTGGGCAAGTTAACTTCTTGTCTGAGCCTTCATTTATTCACTTGCAAAACAGACAAAACATGTCTTACCTTGTAAGGGATCTTGGAGGATTGGCGTTTCAAGTGTTTAGTATTTGTTAACTGTTATCCTTTCAATCTTAGACAAACAGAAGAAAGCAGGTTTTGTTAAACAGTTTTATTAAGATATAATTCAGAGACCATAAAATTTGCCCATTGAAAGTTTATAGTACAGTGGATGAATATATTCATAGAGTTGTGCAACCATCAGCACAACCCAATTTTGGAATATTTCCATTACCCCAAAGAGGAACCCTGTACCCATTAGTAGTCACTCCCCATTCTCCCTCACTTGAGCTGTAGACAACGACTAATCTACTTTCTGTCTCCATTATAGATTTGCCTATTCTGGAGATTTCATACAAGTGGAATCATACAATGTGTGGCCTTCTGTGACCACTTCTTTCATTCAGCATAAGTGTTCAAGATTCATCCATGTTGTGGCATTTATCAGAACTTTATTCCTTTTTATGGCTGAATAACCACGTTTTGTTCACCCATTCATCTGTTGATGGATGATTGGTTTCCAGTTTTTGGCAATTGTGACTAATGTGGCAATGAATGCTCTTGTGTCTTTTTTTTTTTTTTTTTTTTTTTATGTGGACCAAGAGAGCTTCTATTGGATCCCTCCAAACCTGTCCAGGGATGTCTAGGGATGTCTTCTTGGAGCAGTATTCACAGCTCAAGCCAGATGCTGAATCCTTTAGTAGAATCTGGTTGTGTTTTAGTGACACGTAATTCAAATTAAGATTATATTTTCAGAGAGCTACTTGACTAGTCCCAGCAGGCATTTTTTAGAAATAGGATTGATTTTTTCTTTATAGTCATCATATATTTTACCTTTTCATATGACTAGCTGGGTATTCACTTGATTTTGCCTCCTGTAATCCCCTTTCTTCACTCTTGAGTCTGGTCTCCGAGATGCCTCCCCTAGCACACACTCTGCTCAGCCACATGGCTTTATTTCACCCTGTCTTGGGACCCAGATTGCATTCCCTTCTCCCTCTAGTAGCCCTTTTCTCAATGGAACTTTCTATTCTCTCTGAGAACCCTTGACTTAAAGCAGACTTGTCTGAAATGGTCTTTGTGACTTCAGTTCATTTCATTGCAATTTCTTTATCTACTGATTTCATTATCCATGATCCCAGTAGAATTGCACAGAGCATTTCTAGCAGATTCATTAAGTCTTGCCAGTGAGGGTGTGATAACAAAGGCAGCATCGGGGCCTTTCTGCTAAGTCCTAGTGTTTGAGAATCTCAGATTTGTGCTTCTCCCTTTCCTGAAGGAAGGCCTGATTTCCCTGGTTCTTCTCTGAAGGGCAAATGCCACAGTGGCACATCTTCTCAAAGGAGGATGTGGGGGGTGGGGGGAAACAGCTCTCTGATTCTACTGAGGAAAGGAAGGCTGGTGGGGCCAGTTTGTGTCAGACATGAAAGATGGTTGAAAACCTTCTAATCCAAGGCTTGTGGGATGCTGGACATGAACCATACCTCACATTCGTAGAACACTTTCTAATGCATTTCCCTGAACAGTATTTTACGGATCCTGCCCCAGGACCTTTGCACTTATTCTTCCATTTGTTCTGTCCTCTATTTACATGTCACCCCATCAGAGAGATCTTCCCTGAACACCCTTCTCCCCTCCTCCACAGGCCCATTCAATCTCTGCCCCCTTACTCGGCTTGCTTTTCCTTCCTAACACATATCTCCACTTAGCATATTTTTTGCTTATCGATTGTTTCTCACCAGAATGCAAGCCTCAAGAGGATGCACTGTTCCCTGCTGCATCCCTAAAGCTCGAAACAGTTCTCGGAAAGTGGGAGACACCCAAGAAATCTGTGCTGAGTGAGTGAATGAATGCATTTAGTTTTTAGGAAAACCCTGGAGCAAAGGCACTATTTTTCCCATTATGTGGGGGGAAGAAACCCAGACTCAATAGTGGAGATAATTAATCAAGATTACTGGTTGAGCCACAAGTTGAGCCCAACTGTTCTGTGTCCCAGCATGGCCATCTCCCAGGGTTGCAGGACCCAAGAATGTCCTCTGTAGGCCATTTGGAGATTTTCAGAAGTTGTCAGATTATAAAAGGAGATGGCACATGAAGTAGTGTCTGGAGTGGAAATTTTAAGAGTTATGGAGCAAGGATTTCCTGTGACCTGAGAGGGAAAACAGGAAACGACTGAAACCTGGCAAAACACAATGGGAGAGGCTCCTTGCTGGAGGAGAGAGTCAGCAATGGAAGGGAGTCCCAGCAATGACATTTGAGAGGCCTTCTGAAGAGCACTGAAAAACTGACCCCTCTGGTTCATTTTAGGCTGTTCAGTGAACGCCCCCAACAATCTCCCCGGATGCTTCTGTAAGTGAAGGGAGGACACAGGGCAGACTGCAGATCATTACCTGCTGGGTGTTGTGCTAATGAGAAAGAGGCATGGATAATGAGGGAAAACACCCCAAGAGCCACCTGGGATCTGACTGTGGAATGCATTGTATGACTTTGTTGCAATAGATATGAATTGTATGGATGGGGAATCTTTTTTCCAGTTTTGTGAAAATAGTTTGCAGGAAAAGGGAATCTATGGTAGCCCCATAAAACTTGCTCAAGATTATAAATTTACCTGGAATGAGCCACAAATCATATGACCTGTGTGTGAGTAATCAAGTCTGAACTCTGAAGATAGACACAATGGACAATGGCCCTGCCATTTGTAGTGTCTTTTGCTAATTCTTTAGATGAAACATTCAGTAGTCCTTGCACTCTGCCCTTTTTTTGGGGTATGGTAAATGGATTTCTTGAGGTAATGACAGCTGCTGTCACAAGCAACACCCAACATGCCTGGTTGCTTACGTTGATATTTATCTCTTGCTCCTGTAAAGTCCCAAACAGGTTTTTCTTAATAAGTGGGCTGCTCTCCTCTGAGCGGTGGCTCTTTCCATCTTAGCATTGACATTTTTAAAGCATCACTTTTGAGGTTGCCATGCTCATCGGCAGGAAGCTGGTAGAGGAGGAAAGAACGTGGCGGAAGGGGCACGGGGCGTTCTGTGTACAGGCTGGACCCTAAAGAGACACAGTCCCTCCCACTCACATTCCGTTGGCCAGAACTCAGTCCTGTGGCTGCAGCCAGGAAGCTGGGAATGGAGTCAAGCAGTGTGCCTGGGAGGAAGTCAAACAGGCTCAGCAAATTGCTGGCTGTTCTCTGCCACAGTGAGTCAATATTTTTAAGTACAACAATCCCTTTAAATTATAAAGTGCCTTATGTTCTTCAGAACATGTTCTTGAGAATTCTTTCCTTTGGTCCTCACAGGAAAGTTGTTTTGATTCCCATTTTGCAGATGAGGACATGGAGACTTGGAAAAGTTGAGTAACTTGCTTAGGATCATAGAGCATTGGATGCTGGAGAATCCAGACACATTCAGGCCTTATCCTCACCCTCATCCTGGACTTTATTCTTAGGAGTTTTGAGTGTGGCCAGAAGTCCTGACTTCAGATATTTCTTTGTGTGTTGTGCAGGCTTTTGAAAGGAAAGATACCCTGGGGATCTTGTTTCAGACCCGGGGAGAGTGGATGGTGAGAGTCTTCAGAATATTTTGAGAAAAGACAGAGGTACACGTTGAAATCCAGTGCCCAAAAGAACAGGATGATTGGAGAGAAGGCACATGATTAAAGGACAAAGCATGTGAGGGTGCCCCAGCGCATGGGAAACCCAAAGTCAAGCCTTTTCTTGTCAGGGACCCCTCAAGGAGATGTTTCCCCCTCATGATGGTTGGATGCCCCATGATGAGTTAGAAACCTGAGATCCTGCTCAAATCCCTGGAATCCTCATGGTTCTGAAGAAGGGCTTTAAAAACAAGACCTGACAGGTCAAAATAAATATCCTCCATTGTAAGGAGCAACCTCATTTGGATTTCTGGGACTTTCTGAGCTTCAGGCTCTCTAAAAGTATCCTTCATTGATATTGAACATGTGTTAATTGAGAACCAACTCTCTAGCCCAGCTTTCCTTCACTTTTCTTTTGCTGTGTTGCCAGCCTTCTCCTTCCTCCTCTCGTCAGCCTGGCCTTCGCTGGCAAGTGGTAGTTGCCAGGCCTTGCCTTAGGGAGAATCTCATCAGGATGTACAAAGTTGGAGAAGAATGCTTTGGTCAAAGGTGCACTTGGAATGTGGGGAGTGAGCAGGGGTGTGGGGGGGGGGAGGGAGGGAGAAGTGAGGAGTGAGTACGTTGGAGGGTGGCTCAGAGGAGCTCTCTGAATGGCTCTAAATTGCTTGTACTCTCAGTATTTCCTCCTGGAGGATCAGAAAGGAACAAGCCCTAGTCTTTTTTTTTCCTTTTTAAATTCACTTTTATTGAGATATATTCACATACCGTACAGTCATCCATGGTGTACAAGCAACTGTTCACAGTACTATCGTATAGTTGTGCATTCATCACCCCAATCTATTTTTGAAACTTTCCTTACACCAGAAAGAATCAGAATAAGAATAAAAAATAAAAGTAAAAAAGAACACCCAAATCACCCCCCCATCCCACCCTATTTTTCATTCAGTTTTTGTCCCCATTTTTCTACTCACCCATCCATACACTGGATAAAGGGAGTGCGATCCACAATGTTTTCACAATCACACTTGTAATCTGCATTATTATACAATCATCTTCAAAAGTCAAAGCTACTGGGTTGGAATTTGGTAGTTTCAGGTGTTTACTTCTAGCTTTTCTAATACATTAAAACCTAAAAAGCATTATCTATATAGTGCTTAAGAATGTCCACCAGTGACCTCTCGACTCCATTTGAAATCTCTCAGCAACTGAAGCTTTATTTCATTTCATTTTGTATCCCATTTTTGGTCAAGAAGATGTTCTCAGTCCCACGATGCCGGTCCAGATTCATCCCTGGGAGTCATATCACAAGCCCTAGTCTTTTGAGCCTCCAGCCCTGACACTGATTCCAACTCCCAGCTCTTGTTCAAAGAGAGAGGGAAGCCCAGTCAGGGCCCTGGAAGGGGACTGCATGACACTTGCTGTGTTCAGTGCCATTCTTGGTGAATTCCTTTAGAAATCTGTGCATTTCATCCTTGCCCAGAAGGCATCGTACCCTCGTCCTCTTGGCAGCCGCAGGGATTTGGCTCAGCTACTTATGGGCGGCTCTGATTAGAAGTAACAAGATTGAGTTGAGGTGAATGGACAAACGACCCAGGCAGAAACCGGGGCCCTGGCTGGCTGCTCCCGTGACTCAGACTCAGGATGAGGTCAGGGCATTTTTGCTTAATGATAGATTTGAGAGGCAGAGGGAAGGGGAATTGAAACTTTGCACTGACCGAGCCCAGGGCTGACACCAGTGCAGATGGAGAGGTTCCTAGCCAGGGAGTGCAGGGAAGGACAGCCAGAGTGTAAGCTGAGGATGGTTCTGATTAGCCCTTACATGTTTCCTGCGAGAGAGAAACTTTTACCATGAGACTTAGCATCAATCAGCCAGATACTCATCCCACCACACACACAGTACAAGTTTGTGTCCCCAGGAAAAATCCCTGCTCGAGCTGGTCACAAAATTATAGTTCTGAGCAGTTCGGGATATGACACATCGGACCCAGCACCCACATTTTGTTGGCTCAGGTTTGCATTAAAGCAGTGGGCAGAGATAGGCTTTCCAAACTCAAATTTTGGGAGCATTTATTTGAATGGGGCCCATAGGAGCAGTAACCATTCTCAGATCCCAATTAACCTGGGGATATTGGAATGTCTTGGCAGTGGAAATATTCTACGCCTGGGCCTTGGTGACACTTCTCAAACCGAGCAGCAGCAGGCATGTCTCACGTTGTTTCAAGCCGGGGCTGAATGATAAGGTAGTGCTTTGCAGAATGTAAAAATGTTGAGCCCTTGCTTCTCCAACAAGCTTGGCTGCTGCAGTACAAATCACATTTTGCGCGGCATTTTACTTCTGTGTGGCACCTTTGGTCATGGAGAAGACAAAAGCTGTGTACAGCTTTTTATTTTTTTCCGGAAAGATAGATGAGACATAATTTGGAATTTTAAACTCCTCTTTCAAATAACTTTATAAATGACATTAAAACTATCCTTGTAAATGATCCAGAAGAGTTGGACTCGGAAGAGGCTTGAAATACCTTATTCTATTTATGTTGCTTTTGTTTTCCTTTTTAAACAGGCACAGAAATGATTCAGTGTTAGAAGTCTATGTCTAAATGAATCTAATGAATGCTTTCATTTATATTTATTTTAAACATAACATAAAAATGCCCGGTGATGAAAGAACTTTTAAATTATTGGAGCATATGGAAGGGGTTTAAGAAAGCAGAGACTATAGTTTTCTCATTTAATTAATCCACACGTGCATAAATGGCTTTCTGCTTGAAGCTTTATATGGTGACCCATAGTAGAATATCCATTCTGATTATGCTTTTCTTTGGACTCTTTTCATTCAAGAATCACCTATTATTCAGATAATCCCATCCAAGGTAAATTCAACCCATTTCACAGATGGACTAACCCTTTGACCCTGGTCCTATTGACTTCCAGATTCTATTATCTATCATATTTTCCTGTTTATTTAAGAAACATCAGATATTAAAACACAGTTTTTGACTGTTTGTCTTTCAACCAACCAGCCACTTGGGGCCCACTAGGCCATAACGGCAGGAATAACGGTCAAGTTCAGTTCTTCACTTGTCTCCAAAATCCCACCGGCCTGGCACTGTCTGCCTGTCAATGTCACCAGATGTGTGTTAGCAAGAACCAAATGTCGCGAGAACACAGCACATCCATGGGTGGTTAGAACAAGAGGAAGGCCTCGCACCTCTCCTCTTCTCTCTATTCCTGCAGAGATGCATGGTGGCTTTGAAATGCTTGTGTCCTCTTTCCCTTCTGATTGCCTTATTGTCCAGACGCTTCCATTCTGAGCATCTTCTCCATTCCTCTGCCCAGCCGCCTCGGAAAGTACCCAGGCGAGCCACTGACCTCCCGTCCACCAAAGTGCAGTGCACACCTACTTTCTCAGGTAGAGGAAAGTATCACAAATGCCAGCAGAGAAGAGAGTGTGCCCCGGGTTCCTACTCTAGGATCAGAGACTGGGAAAGTTGTCCTCATGCAATCCCTTGCCTCACTCTTGTTTCTTCTCACTTCTTCACCAGAGGGAATTGGGGTCCGGGAGGAGAGGGAAGAGAGAAGTTCAGCTGGCATCATTAAGGTGTTGCTTTCCAGCCCTCTCTGAGCCTTCTCTGCTGGGTTCTGCTGGCGTTATCAAAGACAGAGCAGGAGTGAGAGGCTGGCCCTCCGGATGTCCTGGGCCTGTGTTTACCATGCTGCACGAAGCTGTCATTGCTAGAACAGTGCCTGATTTATCACATCTGGTCACAGATGAGACGAATATGGCTCCCTAAGCCATCATAGGGATCAACTGCACCAAATCCTGGTGCTAATAAAAGGAGTTCAGTCACAGACAGGGAGCAAGAAGGATCTGGTGTGGAGATCTGTGATCCCAGCTGACATGGGAAGCTTCGTTTCCCAGCGCTGTCTGCCCACTCCCTGCACACAGGCACACCGCAACGCACATGCACATCGACACAAACACAACCTTCACACATGGTTTATTTAGAGCCGGCACTCACAGATGTGCCCGTCGTCCTCATGTGCCACCAGCAGGGCTGCCCCCCTTTCATTTACCTTCAGGGGTCGTGTTTATTCATGCCTTTATGCCTTGCACATGCTGGTTCCTCTGCTGGAAATGCCCTTTCTCTCCTCACCCAGCGTGTCTGGCAAATACCTGTTGCCCCGTGTAGAGTTGGCTCATGGCTTTCCTCCCCTGTAGAGCCTTCTCTGTTCCCACTTCCCTCTACGCTGCATGTGGCATCTCAGCCCTCCTCACTGTTCTGTGGTACTGTATCCACTGCTCATGCACCTGTCTCCCCACTACACCTTGAGGTGTAAACACCATTTCATTGCACAGAACAAATTCAAAGCCGGCACATTTGGGCAGTTGGTAGATATTTGTTGAATGAATGAGTGAATGAGTCATTTCTTTTTTTATTTTCTGGCTTTGGAATACATGGCCACTGTATGTGGAAACCAAGAACTAATTGTTCTTGTGGAATGAAATTTCTTTTGTTTTTTTATTATTGTCTGTATGTTAAGAACATTACCAAAATCTCAATCAATATAACGACTTTTCTGGTGAAGATGGTCCTGGGCTTGGCATGCCCTAGACTTCCCTCCTTGGTTCTCCCAAGAGAAGCATCCACTCCCCCATGGAAAGAATTTAGCTGCATCTTCTGGCCTCCTGGAAGTGGAGGCTGAGGCACGGATGTGGAGTGAGCAGTGGGGAGCTGGGTAGGGTCAGCCTCTTGCTGAAAGGGAAATGTTTGACCTGGGAGCAGTGGTCAGTGTAGACTACCTTCCTAGCTAGTTCTTTATGTGTCAGAATTCTCTAACATGACATCTGCTGTGGTGACCAGGGAAGTGTAACATTCTTTTTCTCTCTCAGCTAAATGCTAAGGCAGAAAGATTTTTCTTGCTCACTCAGAAGAATGTAAATCTCCAACATAAAAAAGAAAAAGTCTTATGACCCTAAAAACGGTATTGGCATTGAAATATAGTACTCTTGCCTCAAGCTGTTCAAAACACATGTGTGGTTTACCTGCCTGGGCTCTGCTCTCGTTTGGGGGTGCCCCTGTTCTCAGCAACCTGGACCCAAGGACAGAGGCCATATATTCGGAGAGCAACAGGAAGTTGTGTTAAGCGGAGAGGAGAGAGGAGAAGCTTTCTGCAGGATTAGAATATTAGCCACAGACCTAGCCAGCCGCCAACCCATATACTTGGGAGTGAGTGAGTCTTGTTTGTAAAGCAGTGGGGTGTGTTCGAATGCTGGTTTCTGCACAGAGCTCAGACATGATCAGTTCTGAAGGCAGGAGGTTCTAGGTCTGGGAGGGCACCTGGTAAGCTTATGCCCCCAGGCGGTGGCTGTGGTCCCACCTGCTTCTCAGGTGACAACTCTGTGTTGTTTATATAGCCTTCCTCCTCCCTTGCCTCTAGCTCATCTTTTGCATTTCGAAGTCAGCTTGTGAAAACCAGAAACCTGCCCCTCACAACCCACCAAGCATCGGGGACTCCAAGCCGGAGGGCAGCCTGCCTTCCCTGACGTAACACCGGAACACAAGAGTAGAGCTAGTGGTCCAGCAGGTGAAGACCCCTGGCCCCAGGCAGAAGCAGAGGCTGGTGGGTGGCCTTGGTCAAGTCACCTAGCCACATAGCCCAGTTCCCCTTCTGTAACACTGGGCTACTGGTATTAGGCCTTAAGAATAATCAGATCTGCACCTTGGCATTATTTCTCCAAGTGTGGGCAAGCTGCCTGCAGCCTGGGCCAGAAAGCAAGAATGGGTGTGCTGATTGGGGGTGGGTGGGGGGTCCCATACAGCTTGCGGGTGGCGAGGGAAGGTGGTGGCGAGGTGATGGAAGGTGGAAACTCTTCCCACAGGGGATTTTATGCTAAAGTGTGCCCAGTTTTATCTCGAGGGCAGGGAGCACTGGGGGGAGTTCTGCCGTGTCTCCATGCTGCTGTCCTAAGTGGATTTCTGAATTTCAAATCCAGTATGGTACGTCCTGAAGTTCACTGTGAGCTGCTCTCTGAGCACCACACTGAATCACTTGGTCTCTGTGTTGGTGCTGCCATGGATTTCAGGTCCCTCTCCTTAGAAATCTCTATGACTTCCCATTACCTTCAGGGAAGAAAGCACTCGCACCTCCTTCCTTTGTCCCTGCCTCCCTCTGACACACTTAGGAGGGGAGGCTCTGAGTCACGAAGCTGGGTTTGAATCTCTGCTCTACCGTTTCTTATGCGATGGGGTCATAAGCTACTTTGCTTCAGATTCTTTACTCTTTAAAATGGAAATACTCTAGGTTCGTACCTGCCTCCTGGGGTTGTCAGAAGGATCACATGAGCTGATGCTGGTAAGTACTCACAATAGTAAGCACTCAGTAAATGTTAGCTATCATTACTAAAAATAAATAGTATCTGTTATTATTATTATTCTCCTTAGCCACTCCCTGACTCCCATTCTATTGTAGAAATATGATGTAACAAATGCAAAACACAGTTGTGATTCTTAATTTTCTGGCAGCCACTCAAAAAAAGTAAAAAGAAACAGGTGAAATTAATTTTGATAAAGATTTTATTGAATCCACAATATCTAAAATATCATTTCAACATATGATCAATGTAAAAATTATTAGTAAGATCTTTTACACATTTTGGTGCTAATTCTTTGAAGTCCAGTGTGTGTCTTACGGTTGCAGCACATCTCAGTTCAGGTCAGCTGCACTTCCAGTGCTCTATAGTCGAATGTGGCCACTGGCTACCATATTGGATGGTGAGCGCAGCTGTAACTATATATACTGACTGTTCTGGAATGTTCCACTGGTCCTCAAGACTTTGCTCGTATTCATCCTTCTCAATGGAATAGCCTCAACTCCAATTCCTGTACCTGGATAATAATTCTTCATCCTTCAGAGTGAGTTCCAGCATCAGATTCTCCTAGATGAGTTTTCTGGCCCCGAAGTCTGGGTTTGGGGCCTCTCTTCTGTGTTCCCACAACTCCAGGCTCCTTGGGCTTCCCCCTGTTGACTTGTGTGTGTCATCTACTCTGTTGAAACACTTCTGTTTATTTTTTAATCTCTGTATTCCCAGCTGGGCTTAATGCCTGGCACCTGGCTGGCTCTCAGCAGAGACTTGAATGAGTGGATCTGAGCGTACATTGGGCTACGTTGATGGCTCCTGGGGGCAGTGGGAGAGAATCTTTATTGCGGGATCACTCTCTAGAACAGTCTGTTCTATCAACATTGTCCTCAGATTTAAAAAGTTGGGGATTAGTAGGGAGGAAGGAAGAAAATGTTGAGAACATAACTGCAGAAAATGGAGTCCTAAGGCAGCTCAGAAAGAGGATACAGAGGGAGATCTTTCTTTTCTGAACAAACCTTATTAGAAATACTCTTTAATGGTTGAGGTTAAAATGCATATTGTAAGTGATCCTCCCCAGCAGACTCTAAACAACTTGAGGACAGGGACCCAGATTGTTGTGCACATCATTGTCTCCTTGAATCTTGCCTGGAGCAGGCACAGAGTGGGCACTCGGTAAACATTGAATATTGACTCGGATATTTAATACAGAAATGCTGACTATTGGGTCAGATGTTGAGCCAGCTAACCTCCAATTCCAGTTTGCTAATGCTGCTGGAATGCAAAATACCAGAAATGGATTGGCTTTTATAAAGGGTGGTTATTAGATTACAAATTTACTGTTCTAAAGCAATAGAAGTGTCCAAACTAAGGCATCAACAAGAGGATACTTTCACTGAAGAAAGGCTGATGGCATCCAGAAAACCTCTGTCAGCTGAGAAGGCATGTGGCTGGCATCTGCTTGTCCTTTGCTCCTGAGTTGCATTGCTTTCAGCTTCTGATTCCAGTGGCTTTCTCCAAAATGTGTCTGGGCTTCTGTCTTAGCTGCTCTCTCAGCCTCTCTGCTTGTTTCTCCTGGGGTGTTTCTCTCTGTGTGTCTCCAGGCGTCTGGGTCTGCTTTGCCCCGAGCTTTTTCTCTCTCCCTGAGCTCTCTTAAGGACTCCAGTAAACTAGTTAAGACTCATCTTGAATGGGTGGGGCCACATCTCCATGGAATAATCTAATTAAAAGGTCACACCCACAATAAACCTACCATCACAAGAGTGGATTAAAAGAACACAGACTTTCATGGGGTACATGACAGGTTCAAACCAGCACACCTCCTAAACAAAAGAATGCCACCATGTGCTTCTTGCTGTTTTTCCCCATGGCCCAGGTTTTTGAGGTTGACCAGGACGAGGATACATGTCTGTTGGAAGTAATTTGTCAAAGATGAGTCAAGAAGTCAGTTTCCAGAGGGCTTTTCTCACTGTAAATGAGAGCCTCAGTTCTGTGATGCCCTGTCCTCCCATTGCTGTTTATGAAGATGGATTATTTCTGATTCAGATATGTCCAGTCCTGGAATGCTTTCTTTTCCTCGGTGAAATAAGATCTTTCATTCTTCAGTGAAAATGGTGTTATGCATACATTTCTGGCATCCGCACAAGGAGAAAGTTTCTGTGAACACGTGGCCTTTAGGATGAAACCTGGTGATCGTTAAAGTTTCTGATTACCCAAACCACAAACTCATCTAAGCCTTGGTCCATGTTCCAAAGAGGAGCGAAGGATTTGGATGCCAGCTTAAGCCTTAGCATCTGTTCTACATTCAGGACTAGTACAAGAATAGGGTACTTACTATGTCCCCCTCAATGGAAAATATTTTCCTTTTTGTTCCCACTATAAAAACTATATGTGGTGTAGAATTTTCCCATTAGATTCAATTTAATAACTAACCAGCGGTTTGCTTTTTGATCGTATATGCTAATGACTCTAGATTTTTAGAACAAAGCAAACTCTCCGAGATTGTGAATGAAATCCAGTATGCAAGCTTCTCTTACGCACAGAAGTCTCACAAAGAAACAAACTTTCCACATATCGTATTGTCATCTTGTTCAGGGGTCAGCAAACTATGGCCCACAGGCCAATCTTGTTTTTGTAACTAAAGTTATTTTGGAACATGAGTTCACTCCTTCATTTCTGTATTGTTTATGGCTGCTTTCCCACTAAAACAGCAAAGTTGAGTAGTGACAGAGCCTAATGGCCCAAAAAGCCTAAAATATTTACTGTCTGCCCATTATAGATGAAGTTTGCAGACCCCGATCTGGTCCAACGCTTAGACCACTGTTCCCAAAGACCCCACCAGTTCTATTTGTACTCTCTTATTGGATACCAAAATAAGTTCGCCATTTTCGATTCCTTTCACTTAGACTAATTATCATTTATGACTTCCAACATGCTAGTCTACTCCTCTGAATTACAGTTGCCCTGTCTGCACAAAGGGGACATATTTTTTAGTGTTACTTGTTGCCTCAGGTGAATTTCCATCTATAAAGTATCTAGCATAATGACTGACAAATGCACTCCCTTAATCTGTATTTCTCTTCCTTCTTTCTGTCTTCCCCAATTAACTGGTAAAATAATGTAGTAGCAAATTTGCCACCAGACTTCCTGGGTTTAAACCACAGCTCTGCCACTGACTGGATGCTTAATTTTATCAAACCTCAATACCCTTCTCCAAAAATACTACAGTAATAGTACCTATCTCATAGTAGCATTGTGGATATTCAATGAGTGGCAGACATAAAGTGATTAGCATCATGCCTATACTACACTACTATCAGTATACACTACTTAAATGGCGGCATCTATTGTTTACATTGTCAGTGATAAATGACAGCATCTATTGTTTTCATTGTCAGTGATACCGTTATTTTATTACTCCGGGTCCAAGCCATTGGTGAGGATCATGTTATGCATCGTGGAAACTCTCAGGCCCACCCACATCTGCCAGTGTTGACCTCCGCATCTTCAAGCCCACCCCTCTGGCCACTGAGCTCCACTTCAGCAAACAAAGAAAACGTGTCTTCCTGAGGAAATAAATTCAGAGTTCCACCTAAAAACGTTACCAAAGGAAAGGCAGCCGGGAGACTGGGCTTGCACATTTGTTTGAGACCTATTGCCTGATTTCTTTTAGACTCCCTGATTTCTCAGCCAGTTCTCTCAGCCTTAGGTGCACACTTGTGGCTGGAGTTCCACCCACAGGTTTCAGGGCCTCTGAGGAGAGGACACGCTGCTCTGATGGAGCTGTCCAAGTGACTGATGTGCTTTCATTCATTTTTGGTTTATTCATTCTTTTATTTGCTCAACATTTATTTTACTATTATGGGCACAGAGCTATCAAGGAACATTAACCCCTAGCCCGGCCATTAAGGGGCTCAGCACTTGGGACCCCAGTTTCGTGAATGTATTGGAGAGGCCAGAGCTTGGGGACTGAGAAACCTGAGAATTTAAAAATAATCCAAGGAAGGGATGGTGAATGGATTGACAGGGTGATGGAGTGGAGAGAGGGGGCTGGGCAGAGATGACGCTTTAGTGGGTGTGATGTTTCTAAGCTCATTCTGGTTTTGAGTGGATTCTTTCTAAACATAACTCTTTGACTATAAATCCCTCCTACTTCAGGGGACCTTCAGCAGGAGAGCTAAACCTGGCTCCTTTTGCAGTTTTCTCCCTCACACTCTGCAGCTGTTGTTGAGGACGGAGCAGGCAGGGTTAACTGGCATGTGGGTGGAGTTCCCCTGTGCCCAGGCAATCCGTGTACAAACACAATCCCAGGAACTCCTGCTCATCTGTTTCAACAAGTACTCAACAAAGGCAGTTGGCCTCCTTTTCCTGGAAAAACGATGGTGCACGGTGACTCTAAAGAAGGAGCTGCCCCCTTTGCCCTTGGGTCCAGGTGACTACAACTCATGCACAGAAAGTGACATGACTCCTGATGGAACAGCAAGTCCCACTGGGGCAGGCAGGCCAGCAGCTGTGCCTTTCTTATCAAATGCTGGTCTGGGAGGGCCAAAAATAGATAGTTCTGGGACCAGTATGAGTCCAGGGAATGGTGCAAGTGGGCTGCTCCAGTTAGGGAGAGTGAGCCAGCAATGCTTGGAGTGACAGGTGTGCTGGGAGGGTAGAGAACTGGGCATGGCTGAACCAGGATGTGATGATTTGGATGCCAGACCTGCCAGACCCTCCTTCCTCTCCTGCACTGGCCTGCAGTCCCACCCCACTCCTTCTTGCTAAAGAAGCACTCTACCTCCTGCTCAGAAAGCTCCGTAGGCTGCCATTGCCTCTCAAGGAGAGCGTGAACACAGCACACAAGGCTCCTTGCAGTCTGCCCAGATCTTTTCTCATCTCTCCTTTGATTTTACCTTATGCCTCTTATGCTCCAGCCAAACCAGACCTGTTGAGATTACCCAAAGATGCCCACGCCTTTCTACTTTGAGGCTTTTTGCCCAGGCTGTTCCCTCCTTGTGGAATGCTTCACACCTATTAATATTCTATAGGCCCTTCAAGGACCAGTTCACATGACACACCTTCCGTATAAAGAGACCATGGAATTTCTCATGCAGCTGGGACACTTGGAACAAAATTCACAATCCGCAACTGCCTGGGCAAACCAGGTCATGAGATCGCCCTCTCGAAAAAGCCTATCCAAAAAGGTGTTAGGTCCATTACTTCTCTAGCCCCCTTAATCCTTGGTAAAACTCTTGTGGTGGATCCCACCAGGTGTGGACATCTGCCCTTGGTTCCAAGCTCCTTGAGGGCAGAGATTCTTCTCCCTAGCACCCTGCACAGACCCCCTTGCCTAGAGTGGTGCTCATTTGCATTCAGAACATCTGCTTTTTTGGTGAGTATGTTTTTGATGCTCCCTGGAAGGCACTGCACTGTGTGCTTCACATTCCTCCACACTCCCAGCACACATTCGTTTGAGTTATGCCAGTGCAATGCACGAGAGAGGCGTGCTCACAGCTGCACAATCTTCATGGACCCTACATCAGCCAGCAGGATAGTCTCTCTGGATTTCAGGCAGCTGCTGAAGAGTTCCTGTCAGCATTGTGGCTGGAGCATTTGGTGACTGGGAGGGAAAGCACAGTTCTGGGTGATGCCAACCACAGATTCCTATAGACGAGGATACCTAGACTGCTAGCTTCTTGTTTTGCAATAAGGTAGATCATTTAGCAATCAGAGCAATGTCCCTAGAGCTAAGGTAGCTTAGCCTGATAGGAATGCATGTTTAAATAGCAGAGTCACAGTCTGGCTTTGGCTTTTAGGAGAGCCCATATAAGAAGTAGTTGTCCAAAAGACAGTTCCACATTTTCTTTAAGAGCCCTGTCGAAGTTTGCTTTAAGGGTTCCTGAAATTAATCCCCTCTAGAGCAGTGCTCTTTATACTCCTTTTTCTTTTTCTTTTTGAGCCAGAAAAGCCTTTGTTCAAACAGTATCTTGGGTGCAAATTCAAAATGGAATTTGGTAAAGTTGGTGAAATCAGTTCTGGATGAAAGGGATGTGGGGCTTAAAGTTCTGTGCACTTGCCATCCAACCTCCTCTATGGCATTTCTGAAAAATTGGGGGATCTTGCCCCCCCCCCCAATTTTACCTCTTAGGAATTGATGGGTGCTGCCCCTTCACAGAACCACATCTCCTGCTTGAGACTATGGAAACAGCAGCGAGAGGCTGGCTTCATACAAAGTGGGATGTCCTCCCCACATGTGGGTGGAGACAGTCAGAAATCAACAGTCATGTTTTAAGAAGCTTGGCTCTAACAAGATGCACTTGACTTTTTGCTGTAGCAATCAATAACTGAGCAGACAGACCATGCCAGCTCAGCCCTGTGTGCTGGGCATGCATTAGCACATTTAATTTTTGCAGCATCCCCATTTGAAATATGGCTGCTCCAGTTAAGCACTTTGACATCAAGGTCCAGTGCATTTCTTGCACAATTTTCTCAAAGTCTGTCCCAAGAGTCACCGGGTTTGAGGCCTGTTGATATTGGGAGATGTCCTCTGCAGGATCCCCTGTAGGAAAGCCCGGCCTGTACCCTTCCTTCATCCTCATCCCTTGTTTGGCCTGATGGGGAAGATGCCCCAGCCCAGCCAGCCTGGAAGGTTTCTCTCCAATTCCAACTTAATCTGTGATTATCTCTCCTCGATGGATTGAGAGCTGAAACCCATCAGAAGGAAATGTGAGGCTAAATTTCCCCTGAGTGCTCAGCACACTTTTAAAAGCAAATAACTTAGTCTTGAAGCTGGCAAAGCACATTTGTTTGGTTCTGGTATGGGGAGGCCATGGGGACTGTGACTTTGTGAAAATCAAGGTTTAGTATTTGTGACAAAAAAGCAATAAAATAGCCTTGATGGGCATAAGAGTGAGAGCAATGTGAAATTTTCCATGCGTGATAGCAGAGAAGATGTAATTCATGAACACAGGCACAGAGCTTAGATTTTGACAGTCCAGGAGATGCTCAACCAGTGCCACATGGCTGAACCATCATGTGGCCCTAATTTTGCTTTAGATGCTGCCAAATATTTTACAGATGAATCTTTCCACGGTAACTAGGCTAGTAAATCAAGGAGAAAAATTGAGATTGGTTGCTTGGAAGGAGATGAGGTATGTGGGGGAGAGATGGGTCTGACTCCTAGGCACATGGCCTTTGAGTTCAGGGCCTTAACTTCCCACTCTCTCCTAAACCAAACATGCGCTCTCTTTACCCAGACCAGGGGCCAGGGGTCAGATTTACACTTGGTTATTCCCACTGCAAAGGGGGTTTAGACTTTCATTTTTAATTGCTTGTCTGGCCAAGTCATGAGCTGCATGGGTCTCCCTTTGTTGGCTTTTCTCAAGGGACGGTGGTGGGAGCTTTGCCCTACAAGATAAATCCTCTGCCCAGACCATTTCGTAAGCTTAGAAGGGAGATAAGGTTGAATTTGATAACCTCGTTCTCCCACTGTGTTAAAATGAAAACATAAAGCAGATTTCCTAGATGATTCACCATCCTGCTTATTTGGAGATTTACAAGTAATTTTTAAAAGTCCAGAATTTCCTTAAAGTCTGGATGTCTTTGAGCCTTTTTCCTGAGAGATAAGATGGTGTGTTTATGCCTGTGAGTCTAGATAAGGGATTCCAAATGTTTTTGCTTAAAACTCATCAGTGAAAGATTTGATAAGTACCAATAATAATTGTGTATATGTATATGCATATATATATGTTATACCTGCATTCCTTTAGTGGAGAATGCAAAATGTATGTAAAAGGGAAGTAAAGATGAATTAAACAGTATTTAAAGATGATGGCTTTACACTGTCACACCATCTCAACACACAAAAATATATCATATCACAAAAATATGCCCTTGTAATTTACACTTAGATCAATGTTTATTTTTAATAATTTTGAATGTCTTCTTTCATATTATTTTCCCCATAATTTCACCTTTTGTTGCTGAATTTTTGTTGTTGTTTTAAAGTTTGTAATATGACTGATGAAAGCTCTTACTAGGGGAAAGAGAGGTTTTACCATTTTGGAGTATTTACTTGATTTTGCACTATTGATATTTTCTCCAATCCATGTTTTCTTTGCAGGAATCTTTTTTAAATGTTAAAGAATATCATATATAGAGAAAAGAATTGAAATCATAAGTGTCCGGCATTGGCAGCAGGATCCTTTCCTTTCTCTATTCCCATCCCACTATGGCTCCTGGCTCCATTTTCCTAGGGCAGTGCAATCCCATGGAAATACAATGTGAACCACAGATGTCATTTTAATGTCTCTAGTAACCACATGTAAAAAATATAAAGAAACAGGTGAAATTAATTTTAATAATTTATATTTAACCTAATAAATCCAAAATGTAATTTCAACAAATGATCAATATAAAAAATATTAATGAGACATGCATATCATTTTTTTCTTACTCAGTCTTTGACATACAGGGTGGATTTATACTCATGGTGCATCTCAGTTCAGACCAGGGCCTTGGCTGCTGTACTGGACAGTGCAGCTCTAGAAGGAATCATGCCTTTTGGTGGGAATGAAATTAGTCTTCATTTGTACTCTGTATGGTTATTTCATATCGAGGATTGCTTTATACATAGGCTTTTGTTTTGTTGTTAGGAAAGTAGGAAGATATAACATATTTTATTTTATAGTTTGTGTTGGCGATTGAATCATGTCCCCCACAAAAGACCTAACCCTGTTCCTGTGGGTTGGAGCCCACTTGAAGATATTATCACTTAAGGTGTGGACTCATTTGTGAAGCGGATCTCCCAGGATCCTATTTAGATGAATCTCAAATGAATCAGTGTGGGCTTTCATCCATATGACTGAGTCCTTATAAGTAAAGGAATTTAGACATGGTGGATGAAACCGAAGTCAGAGGAAACCAGAGTAGACACAAGGAAAGAGAGAGAGCTCGCCACGTGATGGAGGATTGCCCCACGGCATTGCTCTGTGCATAGTTAAGTGCTGCATGGAGGAAGGGAAAGATCGCCATATTCCTAGTGCCAAGTACATAATAGGTGCTGATGTACTGACTCATTCATTCAGCATAGATTCATTGAGCACCCGTATCATGTTGGGTGCTATTTTAGGCTCTGAGGGTACAGTGGTGAGCAAGATAGGCAAAGTTCCCACTTTCTTGGAACTTGATGTATCTTGGAGGTGTTGTTGATGAGGATTCTGCTTTGTTAATAATAATAATAAATAATAGATCAATTGTGGGCTCACCTCAAATGACAACCAGATACCTGGCTTACTTTCAAAGCACTCTGAGAAAGAAATCAGTAGTTATCATGAGTCTTAGGTATAATTAGTCAGGATGCGTGATAGATATTTAAATCCCTCATGATGTGCCCTCTGGCCACACTTGGGGGAGGTGGGACTTGGTGGTAAGGGTTAAGAGGATCCATTCAGGAACACTTGTCTCAAATTGATTTTGGCTCACAAGCCCAAGTCTGAGCTGGTATCTGTGACCTGACTAGTAATTGCTTCTTATCACTTACAGACCTGGGATTTTCCAGGGGCTGATGAGAAGGAGGTGTACCTTAAAACAATGGCCCACATGGAAGTCTGGCCTCATCAGTCACATAACAAGTGAACAAACACCAATAAATTAAAATTACTGAAATTTAAAAATTAAAAACCAAGTAAGCTAAAGGAAAACTTTCTTAATGGGATGGTTCAACATAAGGAAGGAGGCAAAGGTAGAGATCAATTTGAAAAACTTTGCAATTGAAAAGCTTTTGCGTTGATTTCAGTGGCTCTCAAACTTGAGCAAGAATCAGAATCACGGGGAGAGTTTGTTAAAACACAGATTGCAGGCCCTTTAAGCAAAGTTTCTGATTCAGTAGGTTTGGGATAAGGCCTGGAAATTTACATTTCTAGCATGTTCCCAGGGGAAGCTAATGCTGCTGAGCCAGGAACCACACTTCAGGAGCCACTGGGCTATTTCATTTCATGGTCCTTCTACACGCACAGCAGCTTTATGCTTTGGTTTCATATGGTCAGTGCAAGGCCGGACTATAAATCTTATCTTGAAGAAAGAGAGGTAGGCTGTGCTCTCATCATGGGTGCACAAAGAATTAGGGGGAAAGCACCTAAGGTTTTCACCTCTGACTTGGGCCTACTTTGGTGTCCTTGACTAGGTCAGCCAACCTCTTTGTGTCTCCCTGTGTGGACACTAAAATAAGGCTGTCTGTGATCTGGCCCTTTCCTGTTGGTTCATCTCCTGACACTGCTCTTTCTTGAGAGAAGCTGCAGGAACCATCAATCGTGGGTCTCCAGCCACTCCACGATGCTTTGCACCCCCCTGTCCCCTTGCAAAAAACTTTTCTCTGCCTGGAATGTTCTTCCTTTACTTTTAACAACCCACTGCAGATTTTATTCTTCCTCAAAATTCCTGCTCAGATGCCATTTCTAAGTAGGCTTTTCCTGGGGTCTCCATCCTTCCCCATCTGCACACTTTCTGTGCCTGATCTCAACTCCTGCTAAAGCACTTATCATGCTATATTTTAATTGGTCATGTGTAGGTTCCCCTTACTCGTTTGTGAGCTATTCAAGGGCATCAGCCATATCTCCTTCAGTTTTGGGCCTCCCTTCCCAGCCCACACGTGGCAGATTCACAGTAAATATTTGTGGAATGCATGATTGAATGGTTTTATGAATGTGTCCCACATTTCTCAGTCTGTAATGAGAAATGAATAGAATGAAATCATAACCAATAAAAGGGATGAAGAGAACTCAAATAACTGATGTTTTGGAAGGAGTTGCAGAGTCATGGTGTAGATAAGATGGTAATTAGAAGACTAGCAGTAGTCCTGAGATTTCTATTTCATTGCCTTGCATCACAGTGAAGTCTGAATCTCTCTCTTATATTAATTGTTTCATGGAAGAAGCAAAGTATTGTTTATCTACTAATGAAAAGCAATTTGCGGATACCAGCCCAGGGACATGAATGGATATCACAAAATAGTTATCCATAAGCATCTGTAATCTCCTTTATACTGTGGTCACGGTGATGGGTTATTAAATAAATCTGAGAACCAGGGTCTCAATCCCCAGCTCTAACATAATCACTTGGGAAAATATTTGCCAATATGGTAAAAAGATGATGAGAATGAGAACTTCTTCTGTTTACCTAGAAGGGAATAGCTGCAGAATCACAACCATCAAGAATATTTCAAAATCCACTGCCAGATGGTCCGTGACCTCAGTCCTATGTATATTCACAATGTGTGTATATTTTATGTTACACGTACCATAGATTTAAACATGGGGAGAGGAAAGTGATTTAAGGTGAAGGAAATGGGTAGTTTCTTTCTTTGGAAACAAACATTGGCTAGTGGGACTTTATACAGTAAGGAAGAAATGGGGTGCTAGGATTTTGTGAAATTGCTTTTATAATATGTTTTGCCTTTTTTTCTAATCTAACTTCGACTGAGATAAAGCAATAGCTTTTATTAAAAGAGGAGGAGTCGTGCTGGCATTCTATCAAAGGAATTGTGGAATTTAAAGTGGTTTCCAAAATTGGCAGCCTTTCCCAGAAGCTTTGTTTTCCACCTACTGCCCGCCCCTCGACCACCATCCTTCTTAGACTCTTTAGACTCTTTACCTGCCATTTCATTTCATCTTCTTCTCACCTCTGGTGTCCCTAAGTCCTTAACACTTCAGCTTATATATATATATTCATTTATGTATTTCCAGATGCTTCTGGGATGTCTCCACTTAGATGTCCAGCCTCAAAGAGAAAATCCTCAAACTGAACACATCTACTTGAAACCCACCTCCCTTCCCAGATGTTTTCTCATATTTTATATACCATAATCATGCATTCCCCTCTGCTTTTGCTCTTGTCTGGGTTGCCTCCTGCCCACTCTGAAACAGGCTCTCATACCCAAGTGCCTATAGAAGCAAGGAAGGGAATTTGAATGTGTGAAGGTGGTTGGGAGTCAGATGACAGTGGCAGCTGACTTTCCCCTTAGTGTCAGGGTAGCTATAGGGACTGGTGAGGACTGCGGAGAACCGGAGAGCAGTTGTCCTGTCCAAAGGCAGCAGCTCAGACTCATCTCCAGAACCACCTGGCCGTGCAAGAATGTAGGCCCAGTATTATCAGTTTTTCTTACTTTTAAAGAGGATACAGAATCTGTTTGTTTATTTGCTTGTTTTTAATCTCCTGATCTTTCAAGTGTTAGCAAGTGTTTGAAATTAAGATCACCCTTTGGCTGACATTGGGGAGCTTATACAAACTGTATCTTGTTAGTCATGTGTGGGCCTCAACTGCCAGTTTGTAATCTCTGATGTAGAGGGTCCAGTTCAGCTCCATCCAGTAGATGGATCCATATGTAGTATAAATTATGCAATCCATTTGTAGTATAAATTTTTCTAGTAGCCAAATTTTAAAAAGTAAAAAGGAATAAATGAAATTAATTTTAATGGTATATTTAATTTAACCGAATATCACCAAAATGTAATCATCTCAACTTGTATTGAATATGAAAATTATTAATGAGATATTTTACCTTCTGCTTTTTGCATACTGTTTTAGTTCCTTTGCTGCTAGGATAAATACCATGTGAGGGGCTGGCTTAAAAATAGGAATTTATGGCTCAAGTTTCAGAGGTTAGAAGGCTTGTTTCCTCCAAGGATCAGTATCTTCTGGCTGGACGGCAATCCTAGGGGTTCCTTTGCTTTTCCGTCACATGGCAATGCACACGGCAGCATCTTTTCCTTTCTCTTCTGGGTTCCATTGACTTCCAGCCTCTGGCTGCTCCCGTGACTTATCTTTCTGTATCCAATTTGCTTTGCTTGTAAGGGCTTCAGCCATATTGGATTAAGGCCCACCCTTGTTCAGTTTGGGCACCTTAACTAATAACGTCTTCAAGGTCCAATTTACAAATGGGTTTGCATCCACAGAAGCAGGGGTTGGGACCTGAACATGCCTTTTGTGGGCGACATGATTCAATCTCCAACACACACTAAGCCTTGGAAATCTCGTGTGTACTTTATATTTACAGCACATCTCATTTCAGACTAGCCCCCATGTGGCTAGAGGCTACTGTATTGGACAACACAGCTCTATGTGGTGAAGAACAAAAGTTAATGACATATACGTAAGATAAGATAGTGTTTTATTCATTATGATTGTGTAGAGCAAGATCACTTGAATTCAGGATAAATCAAAGTAGATGATGATAATTCTGAAAATGATGGATCCAAATTTGACACAAAAGAACTATATAGAAAGAATTTCTGGGGTGGGACCAGAGTGATAAATTATAGACTTCATGCTTTTCTGCCCAGAATTCTCTAAAGGACTTCTGTTTGGAGCTCTTCCCATTACTTCTGCCCAGGAGCTCACAGTTGCAGTTCTAATCCACGCTTTGAAGTGTGGCTACACTTTGGATTTTACCATGCTGTTGTCCTTCTAAAAGGCATTGTCAGGGTGAGCATTTGCTTTCAGCATTTAAAACAAAATGAACATCAAAGAAGCCAGTGTGAAATGGGGAAGAATGTTCTGAAGTCAGTGATAACTTCATCATTCAATCAAAATTTAGCAAATACGCTAAGTGTGAAGATGGGCATTTCCACCCAATATTTACTTCATCTTTCATTAAACAGTCTTTCTGGGGAGCAGGGCCCTAGGGTTATTGTCAGCCTAGTGAAGAGTATGCCCACCAGTGATCTGCTTTCTTCACCCCAACTATGTGGTTTTTATTATTTCCTTATGAATCCACCCTTAGTACATTCAAGGATCTGTCAAAGGTGAAAACGCAAAGACGATTATTGAAACCATGTTGGCATTTTCCAAGGGTAAGATCTCGACAGCCCGGCACAGGGAGATGCATGCCCTGGATACACTGTGTTCTCACCAGACTCCCTGTGCCTACTAAAGGCCAAGGCTCTATGGAAAGTTGTGCTGTGTATGCCATCGTTACTGCTCCTTTGCAATTGGAGGGAATCGGGGAAAGTATGGCAGCTTCTCGGGATAGTTGACCATACCTGCGTGACCTTGGCTGATGTCCACAGTGATGACTTTGACCTTGTAGAAGGCACTCCCCCATCCCCCAGTGCTTCCCAGGAGCCGGTGCTTGCACCTCTGGCAGGTTAGGGCAATGGAGCATTTGAGAATGTCATTCTGGATCAAACTGCCAACGCTGTTGGAAAGGTCTTCCTAGGACTAAGTGGGATCACCATTGCTGTGATATGTCCCCATGTCTAAAGTGTCTGGCATGGACCCAGTGTGAGAAAGCTGTCAAGTATGAGGTTCTTGAGAAACAGGAGCTTCCCAAGTTGTTAGCCACTACCTTCCTGGCCTGTTTCTGTCCTCACTGGCTTCAGTGAGCAAATCTCCACTGGGTTTCAGCCAGTTTTGTCTCCTAAGTATAGGTTTGGTAGGGAGAGGAGGAAGCAGACAGTCCGCCTTTGTATAAGGAGGAACTTTCCCACAATTGCTTTGGGACACGGGCTACACAATCGCATTAGTGCAAATGTTTCAACCCAGGCATAAAATTTCAATCTTCTTTGTTTTGAGTCTTCTGAAGTCAGAGGAAGTATTTCATATTGATATACTTGGGTGAAAGAGAAAGTTACATAGCACTTTCAGTTTGAGGTTACCACTCAGAATACTTTTGTATGAAGGTAAAATTTGAGAACTAATTTATAGAGGTAATGATTTCGGGTGGAAATTGAGAGTAAACACTTCCTTCCTTGGAAATAGTTCAGAAAGTAGATGGTAAAATGGTGAAGAGCTAAATTGGGACTTGGCCAGGAAGGCATGGACATTTCCTCTTGTTTTCATCCATACATTCATCCAATTGGTAAACATTTGTTGATTATCTCATTAAGTGCCAGCCACTTAGATTGCAAGCATGGCTAAGGTCCAGTTCCTTTCTTTACTTAACCCTTATCTAGTATGTGGAAGCCAGCCTCCATGGTGGCTCCCAGAGATCCTCGCCGCCTGGTATCCACGCCTGCGTTTTGTCCTCTCCCACAGTGAATGAGGCTGACCTGAGTCACCAGTAAGATATTCTGGAAATGTTGATGTGTAACTTCTGAGGCTAGGTCATAAATGACACTGCTTCCTCCACCTTGTTCTCCTGGATCACTTACTCTGGGGGTAGGCTGGTTGCCACATTGTGGCAATACTCCAGCAAGCTGTGGAAAAGTTCATGTGGCGAAACATTGAGTCCTGCTGCCAAGAGCCATTGGCACCTTGCCAGCCAGGTGAGCGAAATGCCTTGGAAGCAGATATTTCATCTCCAGCCAAGCCTTCAGGTGACGGCAGCCCTGATCAACATCCTGATCGCAGCCCTATGAGAAACTGTGAGCCGTGAAGACTGTCTGCAATAATAAATGCTTGCTGTTGTTTTAAGCCTCTAGGTGTGGAGGTTATTTGTTATGCAGCAATAGGTAACTAATACATAGCCCTCACTACATGCCAGGCCTTGTTTTAAGGACATCACAAATATTAACTCATCAATCTTCATAGCCACCCTTTGGAGCAGGTACTATTGTTTTTCTCGTTTTACATGAGACACAGGGATGTTTAAATGACCTTCCTAAGGTCACATAATTTGTGAATGGCAGAGTTGGGATTTGAATTAAGCAGTCTGGCTCCAGAGTTCATGTTCTCAACAATTACATTGTGTTCTCCTTGAGATGGAGCATCTTGGAGGACATGAGTTAGAAAACCAGAGGATTGGTGGAGTGTGGGGTTTAGATGTCAGAAGAAGTGAACTGGGTTGTGAATCCAGCTGTGTCACCACTGTAAAGCCTTGGATAAATCACTTCTCTGAGTCTCCTGCTACTTGTCTGTACAACTGGAGTCAATGGGATAATGCATGAAAGTTGTCTAGTTGGATGTCAGCACTCCTGAGCTCACTTCCCTTGCTCAGCACCTTCTAATGGGGTAACTGTGACACTTGTAAGGCTACGCTCCTGCAGCTGTGAGCAGGGCCTGGATGCTGCCCAGGAGATGGCTGGCATCCCACTCCACACCATCACAGTGCTCACTCCCATTTGGTGCCCTGCACTGAATACTGCATCGGAAAAAGTCACTTCCTGAGCCTCCCCTGACCTTCCTTGTTAGGTTGTATACTAAGGACTGGGAGCCATTTCCTCTGCTTAATTACATTGTTCACAGCCCTGTGCAGATTGGGTAGTTTGAAAACCCAACCATTAATTTATAAAGTAGTTGGAAAGGCAAGATAAGACAAAGAAAGGAGAGGGGCTCTGCAGGTTCTGTGAGGTCTGCATTGTAGAGTTAGAGGCGATTTTCTTTAGTGTAGAGGGAGATTTAGGGTGCAGCACCATAACGCTGGAAAGAGCAGGTCTTCAAAGCCACACAGACCTGGGTTTGATTCCCAGCTCCATTAATTTCTGGTTTGAGATTTTGGACAAGTTGTTTAACCTCCTTGAGGTTTAGTTTTCTCTAGGGGAAAATTAGGATGACGATGCTAACCTCATTCATTCTTTGCTAGGATCCTGTGGAATAGTGTGTACCTTGCATAACATGTGATATGCCCTCAGTATCATCTCCCTTTTGGTTCATAATGATCAGAATGGATAGCTAGTGTCATTGGCAGATGGGTAGCCAGTGTCGTGTCATTGGCAGTTAATGGTTAGGAGTTCAAGCTCATGCAAGAACAGAGTTTTTTTTTCAAAAGAAGTTTAGTGATAATTTTTGTCCAAATGGTGCCTGGCATTCAAGTGGTCACCAGAGAGGAGTTACAGACCTGTGTGTTCCCTGGGGATCCCTAGTGGGGAAGGGACACACATGCTTGGATGCTGTGCTGGTTTGAATCTATTATGTCTCCCACAAAAGCCATGTTCTTTAATGCAATCCTATGGGGGCAGATTTATTAGCCTTTTGATTGGGTTGGGACCTTTTGATTGAATGTTTCCATGGAGATGTGAACCACCCAGCTGTGGGTGAGATTTGATTAAATTATTTCCATGGAGGTATGAACTCATCCATTCAGGATGAGTCTTACTTAGATCACTGGAGTCCTTTAAGAGAACTCACAGAGAGAAGGAGTGCAGAGAAGCTGAGAGAGACATTTTGGAGAGAAGCTAAGATATGTAATCCAGAGTTTGCCCTTGGGAGAAGCTAAGAGTTGACACAGACCCAGATGTGTGGAGACACTGGGAGATGCAGACAGAAGGACATTTGGAGATGCTAAACTAAGAGTTGAAGCTAAGAGTTTGCTCCATAGAAGCTAAGAGAAGACCCCCAGATTCTTAGAGAGAAATGCCCTGAGAGAACAAGCAAAAATACACAGGAGCTGAGAGGGAAGCTATGAGAGACAGAAGTCCAGAGACATTTTGGAGAAAAATTTGAAACCAGAACCAGGGAGCAAAGGATCAGTAGACACCAGCTACGTGCCTTCCCAGCTGACAGAGGTGTTCCCATTGGCCTTTCTTCAGTGAAGGTATCCTCTCGTTGATGCCTTAGTTTAGTAACTTTTATGACCTTAGAACTGTAAAACTGTAATAACCTAATAAATCCCCTTTATAAAAGCCAATCCCTTTCTGGTATTTTGGATAACAGCAGCATTAGCAAATCAGAACAGATCCCTATTTCATGTCATACTAAAAAAATTCTGGGTGATTAAAGTCCTAAATATGAAAAGCAAAAATTTAAATTTTTTGGAGGGAAAAGTACAAACCATAAAAGAAGAACATTGTCTAATATGAAATTAAAACCTTTGTGATAGGTTTTAGGATACCATAAACTAAATTAAAAGATAAGTCACATAACGGGAGAAGGTATATGCATTTAGCCAATCAAGGATTAATATCCAGGATATTTGATTCCTACCAATCAGAAAGAAAAAAAGACTGTGTCATATAAAAATGGGCAGAGGATGGGGGACAGGAAGAAATCAGAGAGGAAGCTCAATGAGCAATAAACATGAAAGGATGTCAGCCTCACTAGCAATTGGGGGAATGCAAATGAAAGACAATCCAGTATGATACCAGCCCACACTGCTCAAATTGGCACAAATTAAAATTCCTGACAGCATCAAGGATTTGTAAAAATGTGGGGATTTTCATACAATGCTGCTGGGAGTGAAAAGTGGTAAAATCACTTTGGAGAGCAAGTGGCAGTTTCTACTACAAGCCAGCAATTCTACATCTAGAAATAAACCCTAGAAAAAACATGCAATAGGAAATACACACACATACTCATATAATGCATATGTATATGGGCATATATACACACATATAACATATGTATGAGAAAGTTCATTGTAGTGTTGTTGTAAGAGATTGTAGCACCAATCTAAGTGTCCACCTGGAAGGGAATAGATAAATGAAGTATTTTATATTCATAAGCTAGAACACTACAGAGCAAGGAAATGAATGGATTAGATAAATCTGAATAACATTGGTATTGAGTCAGAAAAAAATTTGCAGTAGTGTTCTGTTTAGGAAATTTTTTAAAATCACAAAACAGCACTTTGCATTGTTTATGGTAATATATATGTTTGCTAAATTGGAGGATTAGTGATGATGATTATTAAATTATTCTCACTGCTTGTCTGTGTGTTTAAAATCCTTCACTGAAACAACAGCCATCACCACGTCCCAGATTTGCCTGAAGCTCTGTGGAAGTCAGTCCCTTTCGAGTCGGGGACGGACATTCCTCCAGGTCTGATGTCCATAGAGAGGAAGGTGTTTGTGCTCAGTGTCCATGCCCAGGTGTGCACACGCTTGTATTCACCTCATGCTCAGTTTTATAAACAGCTGGTGTTGCCTTGGCAACTGGGGATGCTCTGTGTTGTGCGGAATCCAGCTAGGTGGACAGCTTTACGTACTGGCTATTCTTTTCCTTCCAGGGACTATAAGCAGAAGCAAGACTCAGTCTTCTCACTCTGGATAAGTCTCTCTGTTTTTGTCTCTGTCTTCTGAAGACAAGATTCACCTTGTCATGAATCTAGCTACTCAGCCCATCTCACATCTCTCATTTCCAGTCATTCATTCCTAAGGCGAAACTATGAATGCCTAATCAAAAACGGCAATGCTATTAAAACAGAATTTACCACCTTATACCATTTTCTCTAAATAAGCAGTTAATATGCTTTAAGGACCAGAAAACGGGGGGGGAAATTTTTACATTTGCATTATCTTTATAGAGCATCTTGTATCCTTCCAACCACTTGGAGAGCATCCAGCTGTGGACTCGACACCAGTACACAGCACTGGGTGGTACTTACTTAATTAATGCCCCTGGAATAAATGCTTGCCTCTGGTCACTGCAGCCTGCCCATCAGGGGCCCGAAGGGCAGAAACTGATGTCATCGGGCCACCTAAATGCTGGCTAGGCTCTTAATCTCAGATATACCCTCTGGGATACTTCTTAATGAATCAAAGGGTGCATAAAAGGACACAAAATCAAATGTATTTTTTTTTATCAACACGGTGTCAGTTCTCAGAACTTTAAAGCTGGCCATTTGTTAAGGATCTCTGGTCTAATCTAACCAGCCAGCCAGCCAGCCAGTGGCTACATATTGAGTTCTTACTCTTTACTAGGCATTTTAGAAACATGAAGTCCAAGAAGGTTGTGTGGCTTTTTTTTTTTTTTTCCTATTGGCTTAGATGGTCCCTCTCGCTAGGTTCAGCAAGCCACTGGATACAGGCCTCCCCATCAGGCTAGTAAGAGACATTGGTGCTTCCTGTTTCCCTGATGCATTTCTGCAACCATTACTTAGGGACTCCTGTGTAAGGAATTGTTGACTCGATATTGAGCCCATAGCTGCTGGAACTCAGGCCAAACTCCATTGAGGATCTGAAGATTCTTAGCCCATGAAATAGATGCACAGTGTTCATTTACTTCACCCTCAGTCTAGATGTACACTCATAGCATAAGAAGGTACCTTCCGACATGATTATCCCTGTTCCCACACAGGCAGTGTCCAGGCACCAGCCCTTAGTCCGAGTCAACGAGGAGAAAACCACTGATGGGTTTCACCCCGAGAAGTTGCTTTAACCAAGTACTTGCTCAAGACCTGTCTGGACAAAGCTGTGGGTTTTTAGGGTCTGGCAGCAGTTCTTGTAATTCGATAAGGCCCAGGTGATGAAAATAGCATAGCATGAACACAGTTTAGTGCCTTTTCTCTTCTATATTAAGGTAGAAATATTATCAACATGGACTGCAGGTCTGTTGATTCCTACCTGTCGTTCTGAGAATTTTTCTTCTTCCTGATTCTAGCATTGCCAAACAATTAATTTTATTTGCTTGATATACACATGGGAGATTAAGAGTTTCATAGTAAAACTGTTGCCAGAAATTGGCCATCATAATTGCCTCTCTGAAAGGGCCTGGAGTGAATAGGAGACTCCATTTTTATGGAGCATTCTTATAGCATTTGAATTAAGTTTTCTCCATTGCCTATCTTTTTCAGTTGAATAAATTTTGTTTGTAGAGCAGAAGGGGTACCTATGCTGATAATACCACATATACTAAGTGGTAACTCTGCTCAGGATCATTTGACTTACCATGTCCCCATTCTCATACATATTAGTTGTATGATGCAATCAGCTGCTGTTGAATGTCCTGTGCCTTGAGTCTCAGATTTGTAAAATAGGGGTGGGGACACTTGCTTATATCACGGGTCATCATGAAGGCAAAATGAGGTCAATATATCATTCTTCCTGCATCAAAACAACCTTGCCTGATGCCCCCTGGCCTGTGAGCACCTCCGTGGTCACAAATGCACCTGATGATGTATCTTTCTATAACACCCCTTCCCCTGCACTGTACCATCCTGATGAGAAGGGACATTCCATCACAGAATTTACTGTTGTATCCCTAGTGCCTGGAATGGCGTCTAGCATGGTGTAGGTGCTGTGAAAATGTTTATGGAATGAATGAATGATATGAATTCAATTAACGTTACTTGAATGTGGAATACCAACTTGCTGAAATGATTTACACATGTCCAGTCTCATCTCCAATGGTTAGTGTCTGATAATGAAGCACTGTCCTTGGCTTCGGAGAGTGTAGACTGTGGCACGTACACTCCTTTGGCTTATCAGCTCTTTATTCTGTTTTTATCAGCTGGCCTGCCATTCATTGGCTTCAGCATCCACCAACAAAACCTAGTTCTTCTGCTGCCTCGTTCATCAGAGAATATCTCATTATTCTTTTCGGTGGAGGCACTGTGATTTTCTACCCTGTTTTGATGAGGAGACCCAAGCCTCAGGGGAAAGGCCATGAGGTGGGAATGGGAGTACGACAAGATTCAGTAGTGACACGCAGTGCTCTTTTTTGTAAGGTCCGAGTACTTTTCCGCTTGATACAAGTCATGTCACAAGTGGCAGCAATGAAACAAGCTAGTTACACTCAGCGGCCAGCTCCCTGTTGGATTCATGGATTAATGGATTTAGTGCCCTGGATACCCCCTCCTCTGGCCAGAAGTGCCACCAGGGCTGCCTGGCCAGTCCCTGGGTTGGATCACAGCCCTGAGCAGTTAGCTCACCCAAGGGAGCACTGGGTTGGTGGGTGCCAAGGAGTTCTGCCCTCCAGGACTGCACAGCTGGGGACTAGCCACCTGGTTCCCACAACCTTCTGTCCTCACCTGCTCCACAGTTGTGGCTGCTACCTCTGTCCTTGATTCCTGATGATTGCCCTGATTACCTGAAATGTGCGAGAGAGACTAATGCACTGAGGAATGGGGTACTGCGTGGTCCCTGCAAGACACTTGTTATGAAGGGAAATTCCTGATCCTGCTCAGACCGTCTTGAGAGAGGCTTTCTGGGATGTGGCTTGAGAAGCTCCAGCTTTAATGGGCTCCCAGGTGGTGGTAATTCATGGGGAAGGTTGAGGTAGCATGGAGTCTAGCTTTTGGAGCTGGCAGACCAGGTGTGAGTCCAGGTTTGGCCACTGGCTAGCTGGTGGCTCATGGTATGAAACCCCCTTGAAGTTACACACCCACCTCTAAGGATGGGAATCATACTGATGGTGTCTGTCTCACAGGGTTATTGAGATTAAGTGAGATAATGCAAGTAAGGCCCGTTAGCTCAGTGCTGGGCGTACTCCAAGCACTTACGAGTGTTGGTTGGTGTTGGTTACAGTGATGACGGTCGGGGAGAGAGTCTCTGTAATTCTGCTTACCACGGAGCCCAACAGTAGATGCTTGAGAAGTGCTGAACAGATGAATGAATTATTGAACACTTTATTGACAAGCTGAGCATCAGAAACCAAGGACATTAACTCCTTGGATTGTATGTCACCCTGGTCTACGTACCAGCAAGCTCTCCAAAGTGATTTTCATGGAAGTATTTTAATGGAGTTTAGCAGGGGGTGGATGCTGGTTAACGATTTTGGAATATAAAGCAGATACAACCCCTAGAAGCAATAATTGTAGCTTCCTCTCTCTTAAACCTTAAATGCATTAGTTTCAACTGAACTCTAATGGTTTTTCTATTTTCGAAGCTTCTTTCTTTATATTTTTCTTCCTGGAAAAGCCCAGTTTTGGAAGCATCTAATGCCAGAATTTGAGCCCCTGTTGAAGGTAGCACTGTCTGGCAGTAAGCAGCGTAACACTCAAAGTACACTATATGGTTCTAAGCTCTGAAACTCATACCTTTATGGGAACAGGAAAAAAAAAGATAAAAAAATCCATTAAAGCCTCTGAAACTCTCCCTTATTAAGCCCTAAGTAAACAGCTGTGCCCTTATTTACTACAACTCACTAAAGAGTAGAACAGTTGGGTAAAGGAAAAAAATTCATGATGTCTGCATTATCTTTATTTTGAAAACAGTCTACTTAAATAATTGGCTAAATCTTCTGCTAGCTGTTTTAGGGATCAGTATTTAAAATCCTATGGAGGGATTTGCAGGATCCAGGAACTCACTTGGGGAAGTGAGACTCAGAAATGTGACTGGCCTTTGAAAAATAGGTAGAAAGAATGAAACATTGTCAAGCACCTGTGTGCACAGCCACCCAGGTAGCTCTGCAAACTCGGTGTTTGCATATGGAAATCACCTACAGGTCAATGTTCCTGGCTCAGAAGATCCCATTCCCCAGCACTCAGGGCTTGCACAGAGGTGCTGCACCCAGAAGTTAATGTCCTACCTGTCCCTGTCACATGCAGGCACATGATTCTCTGTTGTCTCGGAGTCCTGCGTGATTTGATGTGGGTGCAACTGGATTCATAGTGGGTCTGGGGTCTAGGCAAGAGACCCTGACTCCCTGTTGCTCCCCATGTTTCAAGGCAAGCACGAAAGTGACCTTGGACAGAGAAATACATGTTAAGTTCAAGCACTAGTCTAGCTTTGGTGCTAACTATTTAAGGGAGTGCAAAAGTGCCAGCTGCCCAGCATCTGGAAATCTGGGGGCTCCTGGTCCTGGGGGAAGTTGTTTGTGGGGTGGGGAGCCTCTTCCAGCTAGCTCATTCCTGGAGAGCATTCCCATCCTCACACACTGGCTAAGCCCTTTGTCTTCCTAGCCAGTCATCTTTGCTTTTCTAAAGGCGGCCTGCTCCTGTGGTCAGCAGAATGCAAGCCATGGAGTCAGGTGGATCCAAATTCCACTCTTGAATCTGTTACAAAATGACCTTGGGACCAGGGACAACCTTTCTGAGCCTCAGCCCTTCTAACAGTCACACGAGGAATGAATAGTTAATCGGACCTAATGAGGATTAAAGGAGATATGTCATTATTGCTGAGTGAAATAAGCGAAGACTGAAAAGGCTACATACTGTATGATTCCAACTCTCTGGCATTCTGGAAAAGGCAAAACTGTAGAGACAGTACAAAGATCAGTGGTTGCCAGGGGTTCAGAGGGAGGAGAGGAGGGATGAATAGATGGAGCCCAGGGCATTTTAGGGCAGTGCAACTATTCTGTATTATACTATAATGGTGCCATTGTGCATTTGTCAAAACCCATAGAACTGTATCCACAAAGAATGAATCCTAATGTAAGCTATGGACTTGAGTTAATAATAATGTATCAGTATCGGTGCATCAGTTGTAACAAATGGAGCACACTAATCGCAAGATGTTAATAATAGAGAAACTGTGAGGTGGAGGAGGTCTATAGGAACTCTGTACTTTCTGCTCATTTTTTTTCTGTAAGCCTGAAACTGCTGTTAAAAAAAAAAAAAAAAGCCTATTAATTAAAAAAAAATCACTCTGCCATGAAAGTAGAGCACCAGCTGCCTCCGTTGTCTTATGCTTGGTCATGCTACTGGCGATTTTGCTTCTCTGTGTTTTTTATAAACCTAGAAAGCAAAAATTAAAAAAAATTAAATTCCGAGGTTAATTCATTCCTGCCTATTCCAGGTTGCAGGGCTTGTGCATCATCCGTTTCCAAGGGTGGATGACCTGGCCTGACAAAGGCCTGTGCTCTGTGGCATTAGCTAAAGATCCATCTGTGACATGAGCCAAAACTTCCCTGTGAGCCACGTAACACAATTCCTTCGGCAGATATGAATGAGTTTTGGCTGGAGTTAGGGCAGGTACTGTTAGTTCAAGAGAAAGATGCTTTTCAGATAGAGGCACATTAAGTAAAGAGCTCCCTAAATGGAAGTCTCTGCGAATTGTCTTTTTCACCAAAAGTGGGTTCTGGGGTCCACATTGGTGACTGTCTTCTGCTTAGATCAGGCGTATTTCTGCCAAATCCTGTTCTATTTTTCCTATTCCTGACACTCTTTTGTGTCAAATGTTACAAGATGTGCTGAGTAAAAAAAGAAACAAATCAGGGGGAGGAAACAATTTTATATGCATTTCAATGTCTGCAGTGGTTGATAAAGTTGACTTTTTTCAAAACTAGATTCCCAGTGCCCCAAAAAGCAAAATGTGGTGGACTTAATAAACAGGATAGATGCATTCAGGGAAGAGAGCGTTATCTGCGTTATTAACTAAATCAGCTTCATTAAGCCACCAGATCCAAAAATGGAGTTCCCCTAGGGAAAGGCTAGTTAAGACGCCTGTTTATGCCTCTAACTTTAACCTCTTAACAATATCTCCTCTATTTGATCTCTATTTTGGAGGACTGGAGTTCATCTAGATGAAATAGTGTCTAAAGAAAGTAGCAGAAAGGCCCATTAATGGTAAATTTGGAGTTGTGCTGCATCAAGTTTTGTAACTTTTAGTATCGTATCACTATGCTGTAAGCACTTGTGTGCATTGTCCTATAGCTTATATACGAAGCAAGCTTTTTAACATTCTAGCAGACACACCAAAGAACTGGAGTATGTCTACAGCCAAACATTCAAGATAATGTAATTACATTTATAGTCTCGCCAAGGCTAAGTAAATAAGTAAACACTGCTAAGAATAAAAGAGATACTGCTTGTTTTCCTAAAATCAGTCTGGTCCATATTAAAATTAGTTGGATAACCTGTGAACACAAATTATGCAGGCATTGCTGTGTAGAGAAAGATAGCAGCAGACAATTGTTGCAGACTCCAAACTCACATTAGCAGGCACAGTAGGTGGGTACCTGGCTGGAATATTGGGGCTGGGGAGGCCTTCCTTATGTTGGATCAATGAAGACCTCAAGAATGAGGCATGTGAGAGAAGAAGAAAGGAGTAGCAGGTGTGTTTAGGGCTGGAAGAGAGGAAGAGGGAGTCTTTGAATAGGAGGGCAGCTTGGCCTTGGGACAAGTCACAAAATCAAATGACCTTGGGAAGTAAGTGAGGAACAAGGGATGTAGGTTATTTTAATTGATGGATTAATGAGAATGCCTTACCTGTTTTTAGAGACTTTGGAGAGCAAGGTTCTTCTGAAAATCAGAAGAGTTAGGGGGGCAGGGGGGAGATTGCTCCCTCTTTTTTTCCTCTTCTGTAAAATTTGAGACATTACAAGTTAAGTGTATTAAAATAACACCCAAAACATAAAATGAGGGTATCCTGAGGTTAACATGAGTATTTCACCCAAGGGAAACGAGATCCCAAGCCCTTCTAGTTTAATCAGAGTACAGATTTATTTATGTTCTAAATCTGTTAAAGGATCTCTTTAAAATGGGTGATTTCAGAAGGAGCGAGACTCACAGCCTTGAAGCCTTGCCATTCCTGGACCAGTTGGCCACACAGTTTCAGAAAGGGCCAGAGATAGTTGCCTTTTCTGAAGAAGTCAGCTCAGCTAACTGGAGCACCCCACTGCCGATATCATGTCTTGAATGAGTGGTGCAGTTCCATAATTGCTCCCCCAATGGCCCACTGGCGAAATTAGAAAGCTTTTTTTCCCCTTCCTGGTAAATGCACACACACACACACACACACACACACACACACACACATAAACACACACAATGCAGACAGTTAGATGCTTAGGAATTGCCTCCATTTGTGTTGAAATGGGTCTGACCAAAACCTGGGCCTAGCTGTTGAAAAGTGGGAGCACAGGGTTTTACAGTAACTAGACTGGGGTTCACATCCTAGCCCTCCTAGGGCAAGCCATGTATTCTTTCTGAACACACCCCTTTACTTTTCTGTAATATCAGGATGGTTGCACTTGTTTTGCATGGGTTTTGTGAAGACGAAGTAATGTTTATAAAGTATCAAGCTCAGTAGTATGTTCAATGTGCTAAGAAAATTGTACTTAGGATTTTTTATTCAAATTCCTTTATCCATGTCTTCCTTTCTGAGCTACTTTATTAAAACAATCTAGATTCATTTTCACAGGTTTTGAAGAATCAATATTGACAATGAAATAATGAATTGGGTTTAAAATTCTCTGTTCAAACTGGTAGAACACAAGATTATATATATATATATATATATATATATATATATATATGTATGTATAAAACAGGTGTAAGTTTATTTTCTCATTGGTCCTATGTATTTTTTAGTGATATTGGAAAATGAGATTATTATGTATTGAAAACAGTAATTAAGACAGTGACAATTTATCTATGTGTTTATGTAAAACAGAAACCAAAAGTAAGTATTATCAAGAAGCAAATCTGCTTTGGGTAACATCAGTCATGGTCAAGGAAGGCAGATAAACTCCTTCTCTACCAAGAAGAACAAAATTTCAGTGATGGAGATTCAATTTGAAGGGATTTTATGGATTTCTGATGTGTAAAATGATTTTGTCCCATATCATAGATGGAGTCATTTGTGGGAAGAATGAAACATACATTATTTCTGACGTCTTTTTTATTTTTTTGATGTGACATTTGTGCACTGACATTTCTCTGCACCAACTTGTTCTCCTTCTCAGTGACCCCAGCCATTGTTGAAGTCCAAGTCAAGGGCTGCATGTTTGCCCCAAATTTTGTGCTCTGCTGAGCCATCTGCTGAGTTCAAGTTGGGAAGCCAGTGAACTTTGGCTTCACCATCAGAATGCTCTCTAGGGGAGCAACCCTGGAATGTAAATAAACAAGAACCAGTTCAGCGGACCAGGGCAGGTCCTGGGCCTTGGAGTGGTCACCCAGCTTAACCAGAGCAAAACAAATGCAGGGTTGCCCCCACCCTGAGCTCTCCCTCATTCTCTGTCTTTCTGCCGCTTAGGGGTCTAGCGACCTGGTTAGGCAGCTCAGGCTGAGCTCCTTCAGCCTGTTTAACTCCCGGTGTGCCCTTGCCAATTTGTTACAGTACCCAGCACAGCCTGTTGCTTGTTGTTCAGCCCATTTAATAAATAAACCAGGAACTGATGCATTCGGAGGAGAACAGGCTTTCCCATCACACCACTTACTTTCTGCATGATCTTGGGCAGGCCGCCAAATGTCCACACATCTCACTTTCCTCCACCTCCTTCAAAGGTGAGGTCCAGGTGAGGCCCAGATGAGATGGTGCATGGAAAGGGCTTATCACATACTGAAAGCCTGATACGTGTTGTGGAGTTGTAATCTGGATGAAAGGAAGGGTGTGTGTGAAAGGGGTGAGACAAGCTTGGTCCCGATCCCACAAACGTTACTTTCCCTCATTCCCTTCAGATAGGTTCTGGTGGGCAAGCAAAGTGAAGTGAGGAATCTGCTCTTAAAATGTGTCCATTCCGTAGAGGCCTTTTCAAATCCCTGGGCCTGTGGAGAGGGACAGTGGGGCAGGGAATTCATGCGGAGGGGATCACTGTGTGTGGGCAAGCAGCCCAGCTCTTCCCCTGCAGCTGCACCCCACTCCTGCCACCTGGGAGGCAAGAAGGGGGGAGAAGGGGTAGCGGGTGCCCTGAGCTCCTCAAGGACAAACAGTTGCATGATATGTAACACTTTCACTTCTTTGTGCCCCCAGTACCCAGCATAGGACTCCAGAAAATATTTGATGAATTATGGGATGCTAATCCACAAAGTGGATGCTCAAGCAATATACAGAATTGTATCTATTCAGTGTTTCTTCAGAGTGTTGCAAATATTAGTACTCTTCGAAGGGGTTCTGTTTAAATAAACAAATAAACAGAGGGAGAGGGAGAGAGAAAGCAAGTGCACCCCAGATCCTTTTTAGAATATGGCAGTGCATATTAGCATATAAAAGCCCCTCTCCCCAGAAGCTCTGTAGCAAAGAAACCAGTTTAATTTGATCCACCCCAGTGTTTCCCAGGTTCATTGGGTTTGAGAAACATTTTTCTTTGCTTCAGGAGTTTCTCACACATATTGGGGAACACCAACCAATGGCATATCGATTGTTATTCATATGTGATCATAAATTCTCATAAGTTTCCGGGTAATTAGGAAGTTTTTTATAGGCATTTGCTTTCTCTTAGAGTGCCATCGGCCTTACTTGACTGCAAAAGCTTTTTCTTCACTAACTCTGTTTTTCTAAGTCAGAGGGAGTGTTTGTTTGGCTAGACCTGAGGCCTTTATTTTTCTACTTCAGCAGCCCTGTTGAAATCTTTGCATGACGCTATGCTGCCTTAAGCTCAAGTCTGGTTGTGAATGGTGGAATGAGACCCCACTGGGCAGTCCTGGGGGCCCTGCTTATTTTAGTGGTCTCCCTACAATTCAGTCAACCTTTCCCCCCTGTGGTGGCTTGGAGCTGTGAACCTCAGAAAGATGTGTTCTTAATCTTGATCCGTACCTTTTGATGAGGTTTACTTCAGTTAAGGTTTGGCCCAATTCAATCAGGATGGGTCTTAAACCTATCCCTGGAGTCCTTTATAAGCAGAATGAAATTCAGACACACAGAGAGAAAGCCACAGGAAAAAGCTGGAAGTCGGCAGAACCCAAGAGGAGCCACCATGTGCATTGCCATGAGACAGAAAAGCCAAGGACCATGGATTCCCAGCAGCCAGACCCAGAACACCATAATCTTCTGGGAGAAAGCATCACCTGAGTGATGCCTTGCTTTTGGACTTTTCCTGTCCTCAAATCTGTGAACCAGTAAATCACCATTGTTTAAGCCAGCCTCTTGCATGGTATTTGTTTTAGCAGTCAGGAAACTAAAACACTTCTTCTGCACACTTATCGCCACCTCCATCACTGGTCACTGTGGACCAAGCTGTCACTCTGTCTCACTTGCATTAGCCAGTAACCTCCTAACCAGACTGTTGCCAACACAACAGCCAGAGTGATTCTGGTAAAACACAAGTCGATTCTAATCAGTCCACTGCCAAGAGAAATACCAAAACATGACAGTGGCCCTGCAAGGCCCTATGTGGCCCTGGCCCCTGCCCCCATTCCCTTCACCTGGTTTTAGCCACCTCAGGCTTCTGGCCTTTCCTGGAATGCTCCAAGTAGGCCCCATCGAGGCCTTTGCATTTGCTCTGTCTGCTGCATGGGGCCCTCTTGCCCTGTTATCCAGATGGCTTTTTCTCTCACTTCCTTCCAGCATCTGTCAAATGCATCTTACCAGAGAGGCCTGCCCATGCCACCCTATATAAAACATCAACCCTTCTCCCTGCCCCAACAATGATTCTCCATCCTCTTCCCTGCTCTATTTTTCCCACAGCACCCATCAAGCCTGGCATGTCATGTATCCACTAGGCTGTCTGTTGATTGCCTCCCTTCTCCCTTTCTTCTCTCCATTGAGGTGGCCACTCTGTGAGGGCAGGGCCTTGGCTTTGCTCACGGCCAAGCAGGCAGAGCTCAGTATCTAATTGCTGAATAGATGACAATGGCAACAGCCATCCATTCTTAGTGACAGGACCAGAATGAGTTATACGCAAAAGATTATGAACGTCAGGGAATTACAATTGTAGTTGGAACCGCTCAGCCTGGCAGATCTTTCCAGCTTCAAAGGCACCTGCTCCTGAGTAACTTGTCACAGCTGAAGGTGAGAGCCAGAGAGTCATCAGCACGGGGGTGGGGACTGAAGCCACCAAAGAGGAGGGGACGGAGAAAAGACAGCACAGAGGGGAAGAGGCCAGAGGCAGAATCCTGCAGAACTGCAGACCAAAACAGAGCAGCCCACCCTCACTTAAGGTTGTTTTTCCCAAGAATAATAATAATAAGCAACATCCAAAGGTAGTATTGCCTCATGGAAAGTGTGCCCCCTTAATGTCAGACTTTTGGGTTCTAGAAATGGTTAACCCTATGCTATTGCAGTAAAGAACTTCATGCAAATCAAATAGAAGCTTCCTCCTTGGAATGGGAAGGCTTCTCCCAAGCTTAGACAGTGGGTGGAGGTCCTTCTTAATGGAGATACCACCATCCTCAAAGAATCCCAGGGGAGCTGGAGAAAGTACAAATGAATCACAGAAAAATGGAAGACTGAAAAACTTCAGAGCAGCTCTTTATGAAAAGAGGAAATGTCATTTGTTGAATGTTGAAGTCCCACCATGGCAGCCGTGTATTGCTCAGAGCTGTCACAGACTATAACTGCAACACCCAGTGTCACGTGGTCTGCCAGGAGGATCACCAGTGGCCCAGCAGTTCTGACAGTGTGGCCTTGTAAGACAGAGGGACTGATGTCTAGGCTGGGCTGGAAGGAAAGAAGCAGCTTGCACGTAGATGGCTCGGTTTGTGGGTTTGTGCAGGCCACACCCTAAAGCCAGAGGAGAGGACAGTCTTTCCAGACGGCCTCTGCTGGCTCCCCAAGGGGGCAAGACCAGGCCATTCTCAACACAAAGAGGGTTGGAATTCTAAATTCAGATTCCATTAACTCCTCAGTTCTCGCAGCAGTGTAATGAGGTGACTGAGCTGAAAATTGGGAAACTCAAAAGATGTTGAAATTAGCCCTGGGTTTCACAAATAATGCTGGATGTATTCCATATCGTTTTTATTTCCACAACACCTGCCTGTACTTTGTGCCAGGTGCTGTCTGGTCCCGATGCTACTTGCTTTCTAGGGCAGAACACCAATAGGTAAAAGGCTGAATGACTTGCATTTTTTTCCTGTTGTTTTTCCTACCCTAAGAGCACAGGGAGCCTTTAACTGGGGATGCATACCCCACCCACCACCTGAGTTGGATTATACTAGTCAACTGAGGACATAAACTATCAAGAATATGCAGAAGTTCATTTTTCAGTGATATAGAAAATGTCACTCACAATCAAACTTCATCACTTGGTTTTAAATCCAGTCATGAAGTAGACTCCTCATAAAGTTTGGAGACAGGAAAGACATTCAAAGGTGGTCTCATCTGCCAGCAGGAAGATGTTGGTGAAGGGTTTGGACTTTTAAGTCAGACGGACCAGTTTTGATTCCTCCACTTGCCCATACAGCTCTGTAACCTGGAGCAAGATTCTGAACCTCTCTGAGCCCTGGTTACTCACTTTGTCTAATGGCATAAAAACAGTGGTCACCTAGGTGACGGGGATGCGGCAAGATTTGAGCAGGGTACTGTATATAAAAGGGTAGGCACGTAGTAGGTGCTCACCAAATATAAGTTGCTCTCCCCCTTTTTTAGAGAAGCTGCAGGTTTACAGAAAAATCATGCAGAAGATACAGAGTCCCCATACCTCCCCATTATTAACACCTTGCATTAATGTTCATGTTTGTTATGACTAATGAAATAGTAGTATTATAATTGTACTATTAACTATAATCCATGGTTTACAATAGGGTTCACTGTGTTACTACAAAAATTTTTTTTAAAAGTACATGGGGCTGTGCCTACCTTGTTTTTGAGGAACTTGAGAATCTGTGATGGGGGAGCCTCACTTGATCCCCCTCCCCATGCTTTCTGCACCATGAGGGCATGGGCTTGCTCCAGAGAACAAGCCTGAAACATCATCATCTCCCCTAAGCCAGACTACAGCTTTGATGTAAACCCATTTCCCTGAACCTAGGCAGGGAAGAGACATGGAGAAAAATCAGTTCTTTTTTTTGCCCCCTGTGCTGGTTTGGATGTATTAATAAGTCCCCCAAAATGCCATGTTCTTTGATGCAGTCTTGTGGGGGCAGCTGTATTAGTGTTGATTAGGTTGGAACCTATTGATTGTTTCCATGGAGATGTGACTCAATCAGCCGTGGGCAAGACCTTTCATTGGATAACTTCCATGGAGGTGTTACCCCACCCATTCAGGGTGGGTCTGAATTAAATCACTGGAGCCGTATAAAAGAGGTGACAAACAGAAGGAACTCAGAGCAGCTTAGAGAGACATTTTTGAAGACAGCCATTGAAAGCTGACACTGACATTTTGGAGAATGCCATTTTGAAATGCAACCTGGGAACAAGCAGATGCCAGCCACGTGCCTTCCCAGCTAACAGAGGTTTTCCAGATGCCAATGGCCTTTCTCCAGTGAACGTGCTTGATTGTTGATGTCTTACCTCAGACACTTTATAGCCTTAAGATTGTAACTGTGTAACCAAATAAACCCCCTTTATAAAAGCCAATCCATTTCTGGTGTTTTGCAAAACAGCAGCATTAGCAAACCAGAATACCCTGTGTGCTGGTTTGAAGCTGTTATGTACCCTAGAAAAGGCTATGCTCTTTTAATCCATTCCTGTGGGTGCAGACCTCTTGTGCATGGAAGCTTTTGATTAGGTTGTTTCAATTGAGATGTGACCCATGCCATTCAAGATTGGTCTTAATCCCCTTACTGGAGTCCTTTATAAGAGGATAAAGGACACACAGAAAAATCCCAGTGAACTCAGAGAAGCCCCAGAGAAGCTGAGAGGTGAAATTAATAGAGGCTCATAGAAAAAAGCCCCAGAGAACCTAAGAGAGGATCCACAGAAGCTCAGAGTGGAAGCCACTGAAGCCAGAAGCTGACAGCAATGAAACCTGGGAGAGAAGGACCAGCAGACACCAGCTGTGTGCCTTCCCAGGTAACAGAGGTGTCCCAGATGCTGGCAGCCTGTCTTCAGAGTCCAGGTATCATCCTGTTGATGCCTTGAGTTGGACATTTCCATGATCTAAGAACTGTAAATTTTAAGTTAATAAATCCCCACTATAAAAGCCAGCCCATTTCTGGTATATTGCATTCTGGCCGGCAGCTTTAGCAAACTATAATACCCTCAGGCAAAGGAAAGAAGGAAAAATCCTGTTGGGTACTACAGATGTTTTCAGAAATTCAATCAGCAACTGCAGAGACTGCTTCTGACTCAGTCATTTCAGTTCTGACTCTAACTCCCAGAGGTAAGCCGGACTCCACAGGTGCAGGGCAGTCCTCTACAAGATATCCCTTAGGCATCACGTGCAAGGTCGGGAGTCTAGACCACCTGTGCTTCTGACCAACTTACTGCAAATTTGGGGCTTCCTACCAAGACCCACCTCCTCAAGTTTGGTAATTCACTGGAATGACTCAAAAAACTCACCAAAAGTGCTACACTTGGGATAATAAATTTATTATAATAAAAGATACAAAGAAGAAACCAGGCCTTCCAGAGAAGATGGCAGAGTAGGGAGCTCTGGGACTCAAGTTTTCCCACAAAAACAATAATTAAACAGGCAGGAACTGTCTGAAACAACTATTTTGAAACTCTGGAGGCCAGAAGAATACTGTATAGCATCCAGGGAAGAGCAGGAGGAAGAGGCTGATAAATTACAATAAAGCATGGTAAATTGCTCTCTCTGCATGGTGGCTACCGGAGCCTATCCACCACTCTCACAGCAGGCTGCCATGGGGTCCAACCCCTGGCTGGCTTGCTGGTGACAGAAAGTGATATAAAAATCCTATTTTCCAAGACCAGGGGTGGGCACGGCTGGTCACTGATCGTGGCTATTGATTACCAAATTCCTATAGATGGGCCCAGCTCTAAGGGCAGCAGTTGTTTCATCCCTACCCCCAACAACGGCAGTGGCTATTGTTTCAGCCCTCCCCAGGCAGGGGTGGAGATGGTAGAGATTTAAAGAGCTATGCTTCCTCAGGGCTGAGGGGCCGGTTAGCTGAAGGGCTGCATTTGCTGGGCAGGCAAGGAAAACTCAGCTTAGGGGAGCTGTCAGAGAAGCTCTTAGTACCTTGCTAACCCCCTCCCCAGGGTGAATTTGGAGCCAATCTGCACCCCCTTTATGGGTCCCTAGCCCTCTTTTGGCTGGGAAAGACTGACTTGGGAAGGTCCTCTTGGGATGACCCTTCTTAGAATTTGCCATCCACACAAAAGCACCTTGAGACAATGACAGCAGTGTAAAAGACTATAGAGGCAGACAGTTTCGGATAAAGGCCTGCCAGCTTTTGGGAGAGGGAGGTCTGTTTCTTGGGAAACAGGGGAAAACCAAACTCCTATAAACAGAGGAACTCCAAAACAACTAACAAGCGAAAGCCCAGGACAAGACAGAGGCCCAGAAAGACAAAAAACCCAGCACGTTGCATTCACTTTGCGCAGACTTTCCTGATGGGGGGGCTGAAGCTCAAGAACATCTCTGTCTTACCACCAGCTGGTTACAAAACCAAGGAACAGACATCCCAGGAAACAAATCCAAGAGTTAACATTTTTATATAGTAAAATGTACAGTGTGCCACAGAAGAGTACAAGACAGACAAAGAAAACAGGAAATGATGGGCTATTCAAAGGAAGCGGATAAAAATACAGAAAACACCAACGAAGAAGATGAGAATGTGGACATACCAAACAAAGCCTTTTAAAAAGCCTTTAAAAAATGCTCAAGGAGATGAAGGAAAGAACAGAGAAAGAAATAAGTATGTCAGGAAAACAATGAATGAGCAATATAAGAGTCTAAGTAAAGAGAGAAATTTTAAAAAGGAACCAAATAGAACTACTGGAGTTGAAGACCACAATAACTGAAATGAAAAAGGCCCAGGAAGGTTTCAAGAGTAGTTTGGAGTTGGCAAAAGAAAGAATCAGTGAACTTGAAGACAAGACACTTGAAATAAAGTCAGGCTGAGGAGCAGAAATAAAAAAAAAATATTAAAAGCAAAAACAGCCTAAGGTAGCTATGAGACACCATCAGACACACCAATATACTCGTTATGGGAGTCACAGAAGAAGAAAGCGAATAAGGGGAAGAAGGAATATTCAAAGAAATAATGACAGAGAACTTCTCAAACTGATCAAAAGACATGAATATGCACATCCAAGAAGCTCAGAGAACACTAAACAGGATAAACATGAAGAAAAATAGACTATTTTTTTCATATTTGATTACGCTATTGAATGCAAAGGACAAAGAGAGAGTTCGGGAAGATGCAAGAGAAAAGCAACGTCTTACTTACAAGGGAGTCACAATTAGACTGACTGCTGATATCTCATCAGAAACCACGGAGGCAAGAAGGCAGGGGATTGAATTACTTAAAAGTGCTGAAAGGAAACAACTGCCAGCTAAGAATTTTATATCTGGCAAGACCGACCTTCAAAAATGAGGAATAGATTAAGATATTCACTGATAAACAAAGGCTGAGGGAGTTCATCACCACTAGACCTGCCCTACAGGCAATGCTAAAGGGAGTTCTTCAGACTGCAAGGAAAGGACCCTAGACGGTGGTTCAAAGAAGCATAAAAAAATAAAGGCCTGCAGTAATTTGGCTAACTATAAATGCCAGTATTATTGTATTGTACTGTTTGGTATGTAATCCTACTTCTTACTTCCTTCAGGTGCTAAAATGCAAATGGATAAAAAGTAGTGATAATCTATTGTTTTGTACATACAGTGTACAAAGATAGAAGTGCTAACAAGTACAAAAAAATAGTGGAGATGAGTGCAGAGGGGTATAGGAAAAGTATTTGTACATTCTATTGAAGTTAAGTTGGTATCAACCACATATGATTGTTATATATTTAGGATGTTAAGTTTTAACCCCATGGTAACCACAAGGAAAACTGATGAAAAATATATCCAAAGAGAAATGAGAAGGCAGTCAATATGGTACAAGACAAAAAAACAAATAAATATAAATGTTGGCAAAAACCACTCAATTGGGAAAAGTGGATCTTCATTTGTAAAAAAAAGGAGGAAGACCCCTACTTCATACCATCTACAAAAATCAACTCAGAATGGATCAGAGACCTTCATATGAGAGGTAGAATTATCAAACTCCTAGAAGAAAACATAGTGAAGCATCTTCAGGACCTTGTCGTAGGCAATAGTTTCTTAGACTTGACACCCAAAGCACATAACAGAAGATAAAATAGATAAATGGGATCTCATCAGAATTAAAAACTTTTGTTCCTGTAAGGATTTTATCATGAAAGTAAAATGACATACTACACAATGGGAGAAAATATTTGGAAACCACATATCTGATAAATGATTAATATCCAAAATATATTTAAAAAAACCTTCAATTTAAAAACAAAAAGACAAATAACCTGAGTGGAAATGGGCAAAAGGCTTGAACAGACATCTCTCCAAAGAAGTTATACACATGGCCAGAAAAGCACATGAAAAGATGCTCAACATCATTAGCCGTCAGGGAAATGCAAAACAAAACCACAATGAAATATTATTTCACAACCGTTAGAATGGTTGCCATTTAAAAGATGGAAAGGAACAAATGTTGGAGAGGATACAGAGAAACAGGAACACTCATTCATTGTTGTTGGTATTGTAAAGTGGTGTAGCCACTGTGGAAGACAGTTTGGTGGTTCTTCAGAAGAATAAGTATAGAACTATATATGACCTGGCAATCCCACTACTGGATATATACTCAGAAGTATTGAAAGTAGGGACTTGAACAGATATTTGCACACCGATGTTCATAGTGGCATTATTCACAATTGCCAAAAGATTGAAGCAACACGAGGTGAATGGATAATTAAAATGTGGTATATATACACACAATGGAATATTATTCCACTGTGAAAAGGAATGAAGTCCTGATACATGCGACAACATGGATGAACCTTTAGGACAAACAGTGAAATAAGTCAGACACAAAAGGACAAATATTGTATGATCTCATTGATTTGAAACGATTAGAATAAGCAAACTCAGAGTCAGAATCTAGAATATAGTTTACCAGGGTGGGGTAGGGACAGGCAATGGGAAGTTGAGGCTTAAAATGTACAGGGTTTCTATTTGGAATGATAGAAATGTTTTGGTAATGGGTGGTGGTGATGGTAGCACAATATTGTGAATTCAGGGCAATTAACAGTCATGATATATAGATATGAATACGATTAAAAGGGGGAACTAGCTTATATATATGGTAACAGAATAAAAATTTTTAGAAAAATTGATGGGACTACACTACACAGTGAACCCTAAGTTAAACCATGGACTTTAATTAATAGTATAATTATAAAAATGGGCTATCATCAATTGTAACAAATGTTCCACACCAATGCAAGGTGTTTGTGGTGAGGTGGTTTACGGGAATCCTGTATTTTATGCATGATTGTTCTGTATATCTACAACTTCTCTTACGAAGAGAAAAAAATGAACAAGGATGAGGAGGAGCCTAAAGAAGAGAGACACGGGGCAAGGCCCAGGAGGGTTTCAAACTCAGGCTTCCGTGTTCTCTCCAGGGGGAGTCAGAATGTGTCCCCCTCCCCAGCACAGAGATGGATGTTCTCAATCATGGAAGCTCCCATAGCTTTGAGTGACCCCTGTTTATATGGTGTAACTCAATCTCCAGCCCCTCTCTCATCCCAGAAGAGGGGAAGTGGGCTGAGGTAGGCTGAAATGGGCTTATGTGAGGAAACCCAAAGCCTCAACCCCTTAATCACGTTTGGTCTTTTGGGCATGGCCAGCCCCTAACCTAAGGCGGCAAGTGTGGCTTGGCCCACCCAGCAACTGTCAATTGTGATCCGGGCCCATCCTGAAGAACAAAAAGACACTCCCATCACTGGACGTTCCAAATATTCAGAGGTTTGCTTCCTCAGGAACTGGGGACAAAGACCAGCTATTTCTCCTTGTACTACAGTGGCTTATCTAGATCACCCACAGTTCACTAGGCCACATGGGAGACTCACCACCTGCCCATCTTTTAAGTGCAGCTCCAGTTTAAGCTGCATACCTGGATGCGGATTTAAAATGTGGGTGGAAAGAGCGAGCTGGAAAGAAAACTGGTCCTGTTTGGAGGGCTGCAGGAGCAAGAACGCCCCACAATTAGGGTTTCCTTCCAGGCCTATATTTTAAAATGATGATCATAATTTATTGCTGTTCTGGACACTGAACTGCGCTTGCCCTGGGGCTCTGCAAACATGGGAAACCAGCCAGGGCTATTAGGAGCTGTGTTCAAACAGCACTAAGGACAAGAGGCTTGATGGTTAAAGAGAAAGAAAAAGCAAACCTGCCCTTACCCTCCAACTTGCTTATCAAAAATCCCCCTCCTTCTCCATTTCCCCGCTAAGATGCTTTCCTTCAAAAATCAAATTCACAAAACTTGAGGGCCTAGTTTGCTAGGCTAAGTGCTAGAAGTGGTGAGGGAAATGGAAACTTCTAAGACATTATTCCTGTCCATGGAGGGCCTCCAGTTTCTGGTGTTTGGGGTTGGGGGGAGGGGTGTCTCAGACTCTGTGCATTTTGGGAATTCAGCAACACGGCCAGGTGGGGGGGGGGGGGGTTGGCCTGGATCTGATAGGGAGGAAGCCATCCTAGCTGTAGGGAACATCCCTAAGGGGGAGAGCCCCACTATCCAAAGCACCAGGGCCTGGTGCATTCTGACTTGGTTTGCTGGCTAAGCAGATGCAGCAGCCGGAAGCCTTGGGCAGCAGAAGGTACTTGAAGGCAGGTGAGCAGTAGCTTCTGGTTGCAGGTGGGAGAGCCATTCAAAGTGGCTTATGAGGAATAAGGTCTGTCCTCAGGGGGTTGGGGCAGGCAAGAGCTAGGCATGGGGATGAGTATTTAGGTATATTTAATGCCAGGAGCTTTCCATGCATCAAGTCAGTAGGCTCGGGTTCAGGACAGGCTTCTATTCCTGAGGGAGAGTGGGACCAAAAGCAAGTAGGAAGATGGGGGCAGAAGCCAGTGTTTAGACCTGGCAGTAAAGTAGGTGAGTAAACAGGCTGCGGTGTTGCTAAGGATAACAGTTGGGGGCTCTGCCCCTATACATGGACCTTAAAACTGAGTCCGGTCCCTGCTCACTGGTGGGGCTGGGGCCCCTGACCACTTCTGCTCATGAACAGAGGGCCAGAGCTTGTGGTTGTAGGGGGTTGGCTTCAGAAACAGCAGCCACAGAGACCTAGCCGATAGTTTAGTTGGAGAATTAAGATGCAAAAAGAGGAAGAGATGGAAGAACAAAAAAGGCAACTGCTTGTACTAGAAACTCCGTCACAAATTGGCACGAGTAATTACCAAGTGATTATAAGACAGGAGTTGTTATTGGATTAAAAAGTGGGGAGAAATGATTTCAGACAGGAGTATTTCTGAGGAGGTGGGATTTCTGCTAAGCCTTATAGGATTTTGTCAAGCAAAAGGATGGTGTTGGACATTCTCAATAGGAAGTGGCAAGAAAAGGCCTGGGGTATGTAAGACTGGGAGGCAGCAAACCAGGATCTGATGAAGGTTTGTTGTGTAAAATTGGGAAAGGCTTTGAAGGCTGAAGGAAAGAGTCTTAGTTCGCCAGGTTGTTATGACAAATACCATATTTAACAGCAAGCATTTATTGGCTCATGGTTTTGAGGCTAGAAGAAGTCCAAAATCAAGATATCTGCAAGGCTTGCTTTTTTCTGAAAATTTGTGGCACTCTGGTGCTGTCTGCCAGCAATCCTTCAGGTTCCTTGGCTTGTATTTCTGGCTCCTGTCACATGGAGATGTCCTCTTCTTTCTTGCTCCTTTGACGTCAGAGTTCTCCTTATAAGACCTCCAGAAATCAAGATTAAGGCCCACACTGGTTCTGTTGGCCACACCTTAACTAAAAATAACAGCTTCCAAAGGTCCTCTTCACAATGCATTCACTCCCACAGGAACACAGATTAAGATTAAGAGCATGTTTCTTGGAGTACATAATTCAGCCTACCACCAAAGGGCTCTGTCCTGATCCCCTAGGATTTAAGCAGTGGGAATCTGCAGTGGCCTTTGCAGATTGACCTGGCCATCACGTGCAGCCCGGGTCAAAGAGATGGGAGGAATGAATGGGAGGATCTGTTGCATGGCTTGAAGAATGAATTGACAAGAACCTGGTCCAGGATGGTGACAGTGGAAATGGAGGAGAAAGAATGGATCCCAGGGATTTATCAAAGCAAGAGTGGACAGGACGTGAAGCAAAGGGAAGATGCAACAACCGCAAAGCCTGAGGGAATGAGTTAGTGGTAGGTGGTCACAGCCACGAAAGGAGGAGGGGAAGATTGGAAGAGGATGGCGGATGCGCTTTCAGCAGGTATATTTGGGGGTGGCAGTGGATGTCTGAGTGCTGACATTTTCGAGTTTTTTGGGTAGGGCTTAGATTCAGGAATGATTCAGGCTGGATTGTATATTTGATAATTTTGTCTGTAGGGTGAATCAGTAGAGAAGTCATTGAGGAGACCAGGTCCTTCGAAGAGAGTAGAGGGTAAGAATGCAAAAGGTCAGATACTCAATACCCATGTGCAGGGGGCTGAAGAAGGAAAATGAATCAATAAAGAAGAAATCCAAGGTTGGGAGGGAACCTTAAGAAGCAATCATGTGCAAAGGGGAGAGAGTCGAAAGAAGCATGGAATCGGCAGTTTCAGATGCTGCAGAAGGTTGGGGAGAATGAGGGTTGCAATCTGGAACAGCTCCACGAAGGCCCACAGATTTTCAAGAACGTGATTTCCATCGAGTTGGAGGAGCTATGATTAAAAGGGTAGGGAAAGGGAAGGTGGTGATGAAAAAGTCTAAGTAGCAAAAGGAAGCAGGGGCATCAAGTGAATTTAAAAAGCAGTAGGTGAGACCAAATTCTGCCACCTGATAAGAAGGAGCACACTGGAAAGAAAAATCACGTTCTGGAGAAGGGGGTAGACACAAACAGGGAGGATATTTATCCTCAGAAGGGCAGTGGCATTCCTGTTCCCAGTTACAGGGGCAGGGGAAGAAAAGGGATATAGAAGCACATGTTTGGAAGGTACAGAAAAGGGGCAAGGGCAGCTTGCCCCTAACAGCCACGACCTTCTCAGGAGCGTGCAATGAGATGGCACCTGCTGTGGGTGGCAGGGAGGGTGGGAGAGGGCAGGAGGAGACATTCTGAAGGACCATTCTACGTGTTTGCTCAGGGCTTAGTTGATGCATGAGAAGGTCAGAAGCACCCTCAGGGATCCAGGACGCTCCCTGCAGTGCCCTTGGGGCCCAAGACTCAGACGGCAGTGCTCAGGGGCTCCTGGGTCAGGTTGACCTAGCAAAGCAGGCTGGAGCATGAGAAGCTTACAGACAGGAGCACGAGTGAAGTAGCTGAGATAGCAGGAAGCTCAAACTTTGGGCAGTTTGGGGAAGTTGGAAGGCTGCTTCTTGAGGAAGGGGAGAAGCTGGCAGGAGGTGTGGGAGAGGGGGCTCCAAACTAAACCACGTAGGAGATGTGGACCAGACTGGCCTGTAGCCAACACAGAGCCGAGTGGAAGGGATTGGAGCACCTGGGAGAATGGGAGGGACAGACAGAAGAAGCAAACTATGAAGCAGGGCCTAGGGATGGGGTGTGCTGGGGTGTAGTTGGGAGGGCACTGGATCGGAGTCAGGTACTTAGATTTTAACAACTCTGCTGCTAACTGCCATGGGGCCTTGGGCAAGTCGCTTCAGGTTCCTGGACCAGGGTCTCCTGCCAGCTCTGTTCCTCCATGCAAGGTGGCCGAGTGGGGCAGCAGGTGGCCCTGGTGGAGCTCCAGAGCAGTGCACCTTGTGGGCTTCGGCCTCAGGTCCTCAAGCCAGAGGCTGGTGACTCCTCCCCCCAGCCTTGCTCAAGGCATCAGGAGGAGCGGCACAGCCGGCCACCCCCTGGGGCACTGCCACCCCCCCCCCCCACCCCCGCAAGAAATGGAAGTTTGGAATTTCACAGCCAGCCGTGGTTTAATTCATTCCCCTCTCAGCTTCCAGGAAGCCTGACCTCAGCCCTGGCAGATCCAGCAAGGGCTGCCTGGGCGAGTCGGGTAAAGTGAGGCAGAAGGGGGAAAAGCACTGGTCTGCCCACCTGGAAGAGCAGCCCCGCTCTCTCCTGGGGGCTGCATCTGACTAGGTGAACACAGGAGGGAGCCATGGGTGGGTTTGAGCACAAGGAGGCCCCCAGCGTCCTCCCACTTCCTGGCTCCAGGCTTGCGGACTTAAAGGCGCCGACCCTGCAGCTGTCAGGTGCGGTTCCCCGGACTCGGTATTGCAGCCAGTGTGGCCCCATGTGGGGCCTGAGACAGGTGTGGGTCGGGGCTTGTTTCCCTAGGAGACTGTTTTTAGAGTGCTCCAGCTGAACCTCTGCTGTGAACTGTCTTCCCCAGGAGTGTCTGCGTCATTAACAAAGCAGGCGTATGCATCCTGGAAGGAGCTGGCACTTTTCCTCCAAATGGCAGCCTCCTTCAGCCGTCTACTGCTGTCTGCTCTGCCAGGGTGGCTTTGCTCATTGCATCTCACTTGTGCAGGCAGAGGTTGTGTCTCTAGGTGTGAGCCGGATCAGTTTGGAATTCTAACTCCTGGGACCCTCTTTTCAACCACTGTCAAGGGGGGAGGTGACAGGGGCATGTCCTAAAGGACTTTGGAACCCTGAGAACCCGGGAATTGTGGAGACCCCTCTGAGGTTGTTGAGAATGCAGGGGATTTATGGTGCAGTGTCTCCAGACTCAGGCTACCTGGCTTTGAGTCTTGGCTCTGTCACTTATCAGCTTTGTGACCTGGAGCAAACTGTATTTATCCTCACTAGGCCTCAGTTTGCTCATCTGGAACTTGGGGTAGTGAGAGTACCAATTTCATGAAGTTCTGGGGAGAGTCAGATCCGGGAAGAGCTAAGTGTTTAGCTCTTCATTAATCCCTTGCTCATTAGAAGTATTCAATAAATGCTAGATTTTTCCTCCCACTTCAAGGCTTTTCCTATTGATAGCACCCTCCTCTCAACATCTACCTGACGATTTCCTCATTTTGCCTAATAGAGTTTCATGGACAGGCAGGAAAGGGTAGCTGTTGCCCCTTTTCATGAGGGTAAACTCCAATCCTGGTCTGGGCTAGCTCCTCACAGAACTGCCCCTGGACAGCCTGCCCACGTCTCATTGGTGCTTATGAAGTGGCTCCACCCTCCCTGGGGAAACTTCATTTCATTTCAGGCTTTCTGTCTCCTGGCAGGCCTAAGGGTTTTGGTGCTGCTCTGCCCAGGTGTAGAAGACGAGAAAGAGGTCATAGTGGTCCTCCTACATCAGGGCTGTGAGGATTTTATCTTCCTCTGTCCCCACAGCACAGGACCTAAGGGCCCAAGCAGGGGAAAAGGTGGGGAAAGAGGTGTGCGTGCGGGGTGCGTGCGGGGCTTGCAAGGAAACCATGCTGTCAAAGAGCTGCTGTCCGTTTACCTTCCCCAGGATATGTTCCAGCCACAGGTGGGGTCAGATTTTCCCAGCTGTCGTGTGACTAATACATGGGCTTCTGTTTGGTTATATCAAGTTTTTCACCAGCCAGGTCAACTTATGACTTTTTTCCTATCCATAGCACTCATCTTGGTCATGTCCTGAAGCTTCTGGTTTGAAGCAATATTGCAAAACCTGTCAGCTCAAATGAACTAACAGTCTGACCTCAGCAGATTTATTTGGTAAAAAAATAAAGTTCCTGAAACCATGTGGCTGGCTGACATGACCCCTGCCCTGGGAAAGTGAAAAATACATTGCAGGTTTGGGGGCCAACTGGCATTTTGGGAAAGTTCTTTCATGTTCATATAGTTTTACAGCCCCTGCCATTGATTTCCATGTATTCCATGTGAGGTCCATGGGAGGGAGATGGATGTGGACAGGACGAAGGCGCAGTGAGCAAGGGTGAGTGGGCCAGCTGGTGTCCCCCCTACAGCCTGCTCCCCCCAAGATAGTCAAGCCTGATACATGAGCCTTGCTGCCTTCTCGTAGACATCAGTGCTCTGAAAGGACTTATTGGCTGTTTTCACGTCTTATCAAATGGGCAATGGTGGAAATCCTAGCAGGTCCAAATGGTAGGAGAGTGTGCAGAATAGTGTTTTTCAATAATATATATTCTGTCATATATATATTCCTTTGGAAATATTTTTAATCATTTCATTATTTTCCTGATTTTATAACAATAAAAAATATTATATTATTATAAAATTCCATCAAATATCATCTTTAGAAACATTTTTGAAATATAAAGGCATGTTTGACTTTTACCAGGTAAGAGGAGTTATTTTTTATTTAATGTTTTCCAAAAATTACTAACAAAAGGCATGATTTATCAACAAATAAATTTTTAAATTATATGTTTGATTTGGAGCCAATTCCATATTTAACTGCAGGTTATAAAAAAAAAATAAAAGGGGATGGGAAACACTAGCATAACCTGACAATTAGAGTTCTTATATTTGTGGCTTTACAAAAAGCTCCCAGCTTATTCTTACAATTCTCATGTATCATTTCTCAATGATGAGTTAAGTAAGCTGGTTGCAGGCTGCTCTTTGCTCTGAAAATGAGAATGAAAAGCCCCGAGTGGACCTAATCACCCCATAATGCCTCTTTTTAAATTGTTTGAGAAATTAGTTGCGCCATCTCAGTGGTCTGTTTAAGAATTCTGATCAGGGAATGACACTTCCAGATCTGGTAGAGACTATTGTGAGCAAATTTCCATAATTTTTGTCCCTTTCATTCTCCACTCACCTTGAATTTCGTCATCAGTATGCCACATGCTTCCTCTCTCTGACCTCTGTTCCATTATGCATGTTAATTAAACAGTAGGTGACCAAGAATTAAAACAATTTTAAACTAGGCTTACAATCAGACCCCCTCGGCAGCCAGGGTGCCGAGATAAAACCCCGGGTGTGCTAAGACAGAGCAGGCTCTCCATGCCCTTCAAGGCTCTCAAACTCTACTAATTAAATGATTTTATTTATTGACTTAAAATAAAGGAAGTAAAACATGGGCTGTTTTATCTTAATAGCTGGAGTGTTTTATCAGAATCTGTTGGGAAATGCTGGTGGTTATGAACATGGACAAGCAGACGTTTTTCTATAATGGGCCAGATAGTAAATATTTTAGGCTTTGCAGGTTTTCTGGTCTCTTGCTGCAACTACTTAATTCTGTCATTGTAGCTAAAAGCGTCCATAGGCAAGACAAAAACAAATGGACATGCCTGTGTGCCGTTAAAACTTTATTTACAAAGACAGATAGCAATTGAATTATTTACCCCTGGTCAAGAGCTCAGGCTTTGTATGGTCAAGCATGGCATCATGACCAGTGGAACGGCTGGGCAATTGTGTAATTCCTGATGTGATGCAGTGAAAGAACACAGCTTCACCTGACCAGTGTTCTCGCCAGAAATGTTTGACTTGAATCCAGGCATGAGGAAGCAGTCTGAGGAATCAGGAATGTGGGACAGCTGGCCCAGACTCTGCAAACTAGTCAATGGCATGCAGAATTGGGGGCGCAGAGGGGACTGTTCCAGATGGAGAGAGAATGCAGGAAGCCTGGTTGCTTCATGGATCTGGGGGCATTTGGGAAAGCTGAGTGTGGACGTCTGCTGTTTGATGGTTTAGAATTAATGTTGATTTCCTTAGGCATACAAATAGGATACAGTCGTGTAGGAGAATGTTCTTGTTCTTTGGAGTTGCATGATAAACTATTTCGGGCTGGAAGGCCAAGATGCCCACAGCCTTCTTTCAGGTGGGTTGGAGAAAGGGAGGTGCATGGACAATAAGTGGATGTGGCAAGATGTTAACAGTTGGTAAGTCTAGGTGACAGTTGATCAGGTACTAAGTTTTTCTGGATTTAAAATTTCTCAAAATAAATAAAGGGCTGGGATGGGGGGGTTGTAAAGTTGTTGGTTATTACATTAATTTATTAATAACGTTTTTAAGAGCACAGTCTTAGAGGCAGGTAGAATTGTGATCAGATTCTCCTCTCTTGCTCCATTGTTGTGTGACCTTGTGTTACTTGTATATTCTCTCTAAGCCACAGACCTTACCTGTAAAGGAATGCTTATCATAGCACTGCCCCTGAGGATTACAGGGAGGATAAATGAGACAATGCATTGGTTTCCCAGACACATAGCAAGTCCTCAATGAATGGCAGCCATGCTTCCCATCCTCATCAGCATGGTCCTGGTACCTGTTGTCCTCACTGCATCCTCACATGTTGAGTGGTCCATGCTCTGTGTGGTTTGCATAGTGCAGCAGGAGTCTTGCATGAAAGATGCGGTCTTAAGTCATTCATTCATTTATTCGTTCACCAGCTATTTATTGGCTCCTATTGTATGCCAGGCATTAAGGCTACAAAAATGAATGAGACACAGCTCTGCCCTCCAGAGGCTTTCACTTCGGTGGAGAGATGTTTACCTAAACAGTGACAGTATTTACATTCTATTGATGACCCTGAGAGAAGCAGGTGCCAGGGGCTTTAAGGGTGGAGGTTGGGGGAAGGAGGGGGAGAGCTTAAAATATTCAAGTGATACTGAGAATTCATGGACATTAAAAGGACAAGATTTTAGCAAAGGAAGCTGGACATTTAGAGTTGACTTTTTTTTTCAAAATTATTTTTAACCTCAGCTATTTAATTTTCCTTGCTAACTTAAGTGCAATATGTGGACTAGATTCGTTGAGTGTTTGTGAACAAAACCAAGTCACATCCTCCTGTTTGGGAGTCAGGGTGTTTAAAAAGACTTATGCATGTGGTTATTCTCAGTAGGACCTTGGGGAGTAACACCCTGGGGGAACAGGGGCTATCCAGGGTGACAGTCATGGAAACCCCATTCCAACCAATAAGGAATTCTGTGGCCTTTGTGTGCTCCCTCTAATGTGTGGGCAGTACCTGGGATGGAGGAAAAGACTCTTGCCTTGTGGAAGTGGAAGTCTTCTCACAATGCATTTGTTTTTTCCTTATTACTAAGTGCCTGAGAAAGAAGACATAAAGCTTAGTAAATTTATTCTTTTATTTGTGCATTTATCCAAGTATTTGAGACATCACATCTATCCCAAACCCAGGTCTCTTGCTCTCATGGAGCACTGCAAACATCCAGTTAAAACATGCTTTGATGAGTGCAGCGACCATAAATGAAAAATGTGCTGCCAGAGTCAGCCAGGAAATAGTTCTTTAAAACAGGAGATGACATCTGCACCAGGGCCTCAGGAAACCATAGTTGATTGCCAAGGAAGAAAAGGCACTGGGCAATGCAAAGAATGCATCTTCTGGGTATTGGAACAAAGCCGGGAGGATCCAGTTTCTGGAAACAGCCTGGAGTCATCAGATTGCTGAGTGGATGGTTATCCCAGCAAACCCTCTCATTTTACAGGAGATGAAACTCAGAGAAATTAAGTGGCTTGTCTAAGGTCATACATTCTAAGGAAGAGCCTGAACCAGAACTTTGGGTCTTGGTTTCTTCACTTGTGATACTTGGGGGATTGGACGCTAAGTGTACTTAGGGTTCCTTGATCCTTTTTTGCAGCCTCCCAAGGGTAGGACAGCTGAAACTGAATAAATGGCGTTCTCTACAGAACATACAAAAAAAAAAAGGTCTAGTGGCTGTTGCCCACCATTTGTGCCAAATGGCTGGCATGCTCATGTGTTCAAGGCCAGAGGAATGAAATTTATCAGTTTTTAAATTTTTCTTGGTAATATATATGAGAATAAAACTGGAGCTTTCTGAAAATATGACTACAAAGAATTGAGATTGATTTTTAACAAACTCTTTAAAAATTTGGTTGGGCCTTGCCCTCCTCCTTCAGGACATCACTGAAGAGCTGGGCTCTTCTCCCATGATGTTTGCACTGAATATGCTTTGGAGCTCTCTCTTCTTGGACTAAAACCCTTTTCTTTGAATTCTCGGTGGTGGCAGGGAGGATATGTTTTCTACAGAGTCAGAGCCAGTCTCTGGAGCCAGGTCCAGTGAATGGGTTGTGCATTCTGCTTCCTAGTTCCACTGCCTCTTGTGTTCCCCGAGCATCACACCCATGCCTGGCTCACTTCATCTCTTCCCTGTTGCTTGACCACCAGGCTGCAGGACTCAGGACCTAGCACACGTCCTGGCACATGGTCAGGCTCAGTATCCCTTGACGAGTGAAAGCGCAAATGAAAAATCAAGTGAAATGAGCTGATGTGACCCACTGCTATACATAGAGTCCAGAGGATGGAAAGCACTGACATGCCCAATGTTTTCTACAGTGGAATCTCTCTTTTCTATTCATATCTGAATTACAGTCTTATAAATAGAAGTTACTGGTTGAGGGTTAACAAGGGAGAGTCTCACCCCCACCCCATCCAGGCCTTGGTCTTCAAAAGAAATCGAGTGTTGGGTTAGTAGGAAGTTAATGGAAATATTATGCTGTGAAACTTGCTGTTATTGTGTTTAGATGGTTTCGGAATCCTTGGCAATCTGTATTTAAGTGGAATTGATACTTGAGTGGATATTGATATATGTTTGAATGGATTGATATATGTGTGTATATATATATATGCATATATTTTTTTTTTCTACTCACCTATCTCTCTCTCCAACAAATGTGTTCCCCTAGTGTAAGGACATGAACAAATAAATATAATAAAATAACACACAGTCATAACTGCTCTAAAGAAAGCAAAGCAGGGTTAGATACTAGAGAATAGGGGGAAATTAGGTAGTATTTTACAATAGGTAGGTCAAGGAAAGCCTTTCTGGGGAAGTGATATTTGAACAGAGACCTGAAGTGAAGGAGTGATCCTGGAAAATATTTGGGGACCCGCAAAGTATAAAGTCTTGTGCACCCTCCCACCCACCCACCCATCCATCCATCTATCCGTCCTTCCATCCATCCATCCATCCTTCCATCCATCCATCCATCCATTCATGCATCTGTCCATTCATCTGACCATCCATCTGAGCATCCATCCATCCATCCATCCATCCATCCATCCATCCATCCATCCGTCTGCCCATCCAACCATCTACCCGTCATCCTAATGGCAAATCCTCATAGCAGGGCATAGCACCCTGAATGTACTAGATGTCCTATGCAATATTATGACAGAATGATTATCATCTTTGCTATCCTTTAATAGCAGATTATCAATAGAAGTTATTTTTCTTTTGTGGTTTTTCACTTTTAAGAGATTTTTCTTTTATATTTTTGTGTTTTGTGTTATGAGTAGTTTTTTTTTTTTTTTTTTTTTCGCTTATAAGAGGTTTTCAAACACAAGAAGCACTTAAGGATATGGATTCAAAGGTAAGTGAAGCCAGGCCTCCATTAAGCCTTAGTTTCTTGTTTTAAGACTGCAGCCGATACTTCCTAGGGCTCTTGTAAGGAATACATGAAGGACTCAGTAGGTGCGTAGTGAATGCTAATTGCAAATGACAACAACAATACTTCTGCTATTGTTCTTGTTTGCTAATGCTGCCGGAATGCAAAACACCAGAGATGGATTGGCTTTTATAAAGGGGGTTTATTTGGTTACACAATTACAGTCTGAAGGCCGTAAAGTGTCCAAGGTAACACATCAGCAATCAGGTACCTTCACTGGAGGATGGCGAATGGCGTCCGGAAAATCTCTGTTAGCTGGGAAGGCACATGGATGGCGTCTGCTCCAAAGTTCTGGTTTCAAAATGGCTTTCTCCCAGGATGTTCCTCTCTAGGCTGCAGTTCCTCAAAAATGTCACTCTTAGTTGCTCTTGGGGTATTTGTCCTCTCTTAGCATCTCCAGAGCAAGAGTCTGCTTTCAATGGCCATCTTCAAACTGTCTCTCATCTGCAGCTACTCTCTCAGCTTCTGTGCATTCTTCAAAGTGTCCCTCTTGGCAGTACTGAGTTCCTTCTGTTTGTCAGCTGATTTATATGGCTCCACTGATCAAGGCCCACCTTGAATGGCTGGGGCCATGCCTCCATGGAAATTATCTCATCAGAGTTATCACCTACAGTTTGGTGGGGCACATTTCCATGCAAACAACCTAATCCAAATGTACCAACTTAATCCCCACTAATATGTCTGCCCAACAAGATTGCAACAAAGAATATGGCTTTTTCTGGGGGGCATAATACATTCAAACCAGCACAGCTACTTAGAGCAAGAATGTTGATGGTAGCCACTGATGGTTGGGAGCAGTGCTAGGCACTGGGCCAGTCACCCTATCTACCTGCTACCTAATCCTCAAAACAGTTCTGCAAGGCAGGTCCATCCCATTCCATGTGAGAGGAAAACAAGGCTCACGTTAAGGCCACTATGAAGTTTCTTCCTTCCCTGACCATCCCCACATCTGTCTCCTACAACAGTTTAGCAGTAAACTGGGATGACTTGAGACTCTCTTCTCAGCAAAGACAGAAAGAATTTATTTTAAAAATGCCTTTGCTGCAAGCAGCTGCCATCTACCTCCTGGATGGCAAATGATTCATCACAGAGTAAGAGCTAATATTTCCCAAGGGTCCTTAATCAGCAAGGAATGCTAAAGGAGGAGTACAGAGGTTTCTAAGTTACTTAACAGATTTTATGAACTGCTAATTGCCTCATAAAGGTGTTTTATGGAGCTAGGCTGATCTGTTATTGGCATTGACTATTTACATATCTCAACCCTTTCACAAGCCGCCTGTTTCTTCCACTCCCTGTCAGGGCATCCCAGGAAAGCCCTGCTGCATGTGCAGCTAGGAAGCTCCAGTGCAGTTCTTGACCCTGCACATGTCCAAGTCAATGTCCACCACTCGTCACCAGACGTGGGGACAGGACCTTGATTAAGACTCCTCGAGTAGATAATATTAGGAAACTCAAGCAGGAGAGCTAGAGCCTGGAATCTGACTTCCTGGTTTGATTGGTTTAATTGATTTAGCAACAGACAAGAGGCTTGGTTTCCTTATCTGCAAAGTGGGGGGGAAATGGGAATAAGAGACTGGATTTTTTTTTAATTGGCTCCTCCACTTCTGTTTCTAAGAGAAGTTTCTCAGCAATGAGACAGAAATGGCCAGAGCAGGCAGTGCTGCATTCAACAGAAGACAGAAAGTATAACTAGTTAGCTCCTGTTTCATGTTTATTTTTCCCAAAGATTAGAATGGTTTAAAATGGAAAGGGTGGGCAAACAGCTTTACAAGGCAACTGGAGTCTGTAGTAATTAAAAAAAAAAATAGTAAGGGTGTCCCTAGGGGCCCCTGAGTTCTGCTTTCCATTTTCTGAAAGGAACATGGGGATGTGAGTTTGTATATCTGCTGTCTGGTTCTTTAAAAAAATCATGAGGAATGAGGAAAGGGAGATGTACAAGGGAGGCAGGGAAAGTTGTCATGAGTTTTATTAAGCAGGAAAAGATGGTTTCGGGAAATAATAGACACTGCTGGAGAGAAAGCAACAACCTGCCCTACCAAATGTCTAGAGTGGATTATTAAACAGATGGTGAGCTTTGATAAAAGATTACTGGGAGTTGCCATGAGCTTTCTAAAAACAAACAAAGCAAATTAATGCATTACATTTTGTATAGGGCTGCTGTTATGTCAAGTAATACCTGTGATATGATTTTCTGGAGATGTGTAACACATTTTCTCATACAATCCTTATGAATGTGTTTAAAAAGAATATATTGTTTCCATTTATTAGGAAATGAGTTGTGTATTAGACAGGCTAAGTTACCTACCGAGTCCCACATAATCCTGAGATCAACCATCACTATTTTTCCTATGTTATGACCAGTTAGGGCTCAGAGAGATTAAGCAACTTGCCCATGGTCACACAGCCAGAATGGCTAGGCAGGATTCTCTTGCAGGCTTCTCTGCCCATTGCCTCCCAGGGGTTACTATAGCACAATTTGCCCCCAAAGCATTTATTAATGGATCGACATTGTCCTGGAAAGCCCCCAGGCATAAAGTGTCCCTCGGGCATAAAGTGTCACAGGATTCTCTGCTTTGCTTTGCTCTCATCAACATTTTTGTCAACAACCAGCAGAGAAACCTGAAAGGCAAGCTTCACCAGGCACTCAAACACAAGTTGGAGAAACAGGTCACACACAGGACTGCATAAAATAATCTTATCTGACCCAACAGTGGGCAGAAACAGCAAGTACTTGCTGAAACATGTACATTTCTGCATTTTGGCTTTTGGTTTATCATAACTTTTAGATAAGCCGTACATGTTCAAGAGGAAGGTTTAAGAGCAGAGCGTGTGAAAACAATCTGGATATTCAGGAGTCTACCCCTGGGATCTCTGTGTTCTTTTCTCAGTATGTACAAACCACCTGTTTGATGATCTTCCCTAGAGTTTCTGCCCCAGCTAACCTGGGCTGGGTCTGCTGGCTCCCAAAACAGAGAAGCACATCCCTCTTCCTTGTCCTTCTAGGACCTTCTCTGCCAAGCTCCATTTAGCAGATTTATTTATTCAGCAAATATTTATCAAAAGCCAATAGCATCAGATAATTTTATAGACCCTGGGGAAGCATTAAATGAGAGATAGAGATAGAGAGAGAGAGATAGAGAGAGAGAGAGAGAGAGAAACATAAGTCTTCAACACTGGGAGATGTTCTTATCCAGAAAGAAAGACTGTTGGGGTATTGGAACTGATGGAGTATTCAAACAACTGAAATATACAATGAAAGTTTTAGGCTAGAATGGTCAGGGCTCAGATTTTGTAAAAAGTGAATTTTATTCCACAGTGAAATAACTGCTTCTAATCTTCATGGCTTCATGGAGAAGATGCTACAATTGAAGCTTTTTCAGTCCCTTCAGAAGTCAACTGGAAAATGCCAAAGTTTGGCATTCCCAAGAGTTGTTGTAGGCTCTGGAAATGAGAGAGTTTTGCTTTTTTGCTGCCATATCAGTTAGGGGCTCTTGCCTTCTTGTTTCAGAAGCAGGGTGCATGTATGTGTGTGTTTGTACATGTGTGTTTGCCCACACATGTGTGTTTAAAACTCTGAAAAATCCTGACCTGTGGTCAGACAACCCAAGAAACTGCCAGTTGCTTAGTAAAATATCCCATTTCCCCCCAGGCCTCAAAGGGTATACATTTAAGTAAATAGTTTAATTAAGTTACATCCCGTTGCCAAGTAATTTCTTAGAGAAGAGGCCGTAAATGGAATCTCTTTTGGGAAAGTTATTCTGTAATTGCTGGATGGCTTTCTTCAGGAGAAAGTTTATTTGAAAAATCTCTACAGCCTCTATTGTATTTACACGTCAAATCTCTGACCCTGGGGGAAAGAAAGGAAACTTGTTTGCTTCCAGAGGATGCCAAATTTAGGATTTGTCCCTGGCAGTGTGGGAACAGCTGTGAAGGATTGTTTGTGCCTTCCCGGCCAGGCACACACAGTCGATTGAGCATGTGCAGCAGGAAATCTTTGCACTGTGATTAAAGATATTTGCATGGGACCAAAGCAGGGGATTATTCCTAGGCTTGGTAGGTGCCCGTATACAAACACTTCATTTTGCATCTTTTTCCTACTTAAGAGTAATCATTGTCTGGTCAAAGATCCATGAATACATGTTCTCACTAGAAAATCTGGAGCCCCTATAAAGGATAAGGAAGCACATAAGAGTTATCCATTTTCCCACAATCTTGGGATAGAGTACATTTTTGTCTGTTTTCTTCCAGCATATTCTCCCAAGCACTTGGATACAGTCAAGCTGGCACTGTATAAATGAATTGTTTCATGGAGTTTTGTGTAAAGGCAAGGCGGACCACCTCACCCCATGGAGCAGGGTTCCCACTTTGGGCAAAGTCTACCCACTTACCTTCATGCATTTTAACAGAGCTCTTCGGTCTCGTGGTCTCATGTTAGGGAAGGTAAAAGATCCGGGTGGGGCTCAATCAGACACCCTCTTGGCTCAGGTCAAAAGCCTGTGAGCCAAAAGGCCACCACTCAGTTACCTTGGAGCCTTCAAGAATTGCAGACCGCCAGAGCATCCTTCTTGAGAGGTGCCATTGCTCCAATAAAAGATGTTCTTGGCTACATTTCTGTAACAGTTGGTAATAGGTGTCCCAAGGGAATTGGGCATTTATCTTGAACGCAGGCTCTGCCCAGTCCCCTGCCAACAGAGCACATTTTGCTTTAATGATGTTCCATTGAATAATTTAATGCCACCTTCCCATTGATTCTCTCTGGGTAGTTGCTTCCGTGGAATGCCCCAAAAGGTTAGTTGGTTTTTCAAAAGCTGCATGTTAGACACAGTTGGATTTTTTTCCTTCTTCTTCTGTGGCCTTGAGGTTTATGAATGGATGCTTTTCTTAGATGGAAAATGAAAAAGACCTTTGCGAAATACAACATTTCCTCCGGGGAGTCCACAGCAGAAGGTTTCTCACCTTCCGAGAGCCTCTGGCAGAAGCTCTGTGGTGGGGGAGGGGGAGGCGGGGGCGGGGCGGGGTGACCAGCACAGACCCTTCTGATTATGCCCCATCGTGGAGCCACAGGACAACAAGACGGCCACTCCCACCCCACTCAAGAAAGAGGGAAAAGCCGGGCGGTTCCAGTACTGCCGATTGAGCCAAGGAAACCCAGCATGAACTTGGAAGGACTCTGCCATAAATGCAGCTCACCGAAAGAATTAAAGACTTAGGAAATTTTAAATCTAAAGGGGGCCTTTGAAGTCATCTTCTCCTAGACTTGATTTTATAGATGATGAAACTGAGGCCTCTCAGGGGTCAAGCAGCTTGCTTTGGGTCACAACCACCACGGCAGAGTGGAGATTAGAACCCACATCATCCTGGGGCCCAAGTCATGCCTCCTGTCTGCCCGTGCAGTGCTGCTTAGTGCTGACATTCCAAGGACACCACAGACATGTCCCAAGGATACTGCAGAAACAAGAAACGCTGTTTACTCAGTAGTCGGAGTACCTGGAGAACAGATGTCAACCTATGGGGTCTCCTACCTTGTTAATAATCGCAATGCGCGTGTTGCTGTAACTGAATTGCATAAATGCCCCGTTAGCTGTCGTATCCAACAACTTGGCAGCTTGTCTGAGCGGGCGGTGTCCTGCAAGGGAGAGCCGTGAGGAGGGCATTCCTTGAATGCTGTGAATGTCTCCTGCGCCTTTAAAGAAATGTTCTGCACGGGCTCTGGGTATCGCGTGGCTTTATTTAGTTGTGTCAAAGCCCCCAGTGAAAGCCAGGGGCGAAGAAGGGAAAAGACAACGGCACGAATGACGTCTTGAATGAGAACAAATTAAAGGAGCTAAACACAAGGAGTTTCTTTTTTCAAAGAGATGACTCAGTGGAGAAATAAGAGCAGTATAAAAAGGATTTGAAAAGCATAAGAAAAAAGAATGTTAATTATGTTAACCTTTTAGAACTCGTTCACCGCACAGCAGGAACTGGAGCCTGTTTTGTTTGGTTGAAATCATCCTTCTGATTATCAACACTTTCTGCAGGTCCATGAAAGGGGGCTGAGTTTGCTGCTCAATTGTTTAGCTAATGCACTCTTGTTTTCCTTAAGGCTGCAAAGGGTTTGGCTGCATCATTTCATGGATCCCTAACCATGACTCTCATCAGAATATTTTGGTACAAAATGTGGAATTGGTTTGTCTGAGGTCAGTGCCTAAGTCTAGTTTAGTCACTTTGCAACCAGGAGGGGCCTAGGGTTGTGGCAAGATCCCAGTCCTTGGAGCAGGACAGAACTGGCTCAAAGCCACTTACTGGCTGTGTGACGTTGGCCAAGTGGTTGAGACTCTCTGAGCCCCGATAAGCCCTCTGTAAATGGGATGTCAGCAGTTTCCACTCACAAGATTGGCATAAGGACTAAATGCTGATTTAGTTGGTCAGCGTTCCTCATGGTGGTTGGCATTACCCAGCCTGCCTTTACCCTTAGCCATTGCTAGAGACTATATCTGTGGGTTTTGTAGCCCATGGGGCCTCAGCAGTGGTGGTCTTTGGCCACAACTCGGGACCGGAATGCAGAGTTCCCTAAGAGAAGGGCTGTTAAACTTTGTCCTGTATTGTCCCAAACAGAAGACCATACCATGGGCAGGTAAGTGGCGAGGGGAGTCTTGGGGAATAGTGAGGCCAGGTGTGCAGAAGCAAACAACTGCATTCTCACTGGGATGATCTGGGAGTGCTCCCTGGAGGATGTGGGACCCTAGAAGGTTCTCAGGGAAGAGGAGGGCTTTGATCTGGGTTCCAGGTGAAGGAAGAGCGAGTAAAGGCTGAGCAGCCAAGAGCACAGGGCAATTTAGAGTCTTATAGCTGCATTGCACTTACGCCACCCTAAAGTGAAGAGTATAATTGGAGGTGAAGCTGGAAAGGAGGGACTTTGAATGAGGCTATGGAATTCAGATTTTATTATGAATGTAATGGGAGAAGCATTGGAAGCTTTTGAATAGTGGAAATGCTCTGGGTTTTTGGCAGAAAGCTCAGGCTGCCATGTGTGAGTGGGCTGGAGGGGGAAGTGGCTGCAGGTGGGGAGGCCCCTTGGAAAGCACTTGCAAATCTCCTGGCAAGATGCTAGGAGGAAATGGACCAAATCAGAGATGCAGGTGAGAAGACAGCTTTGAGGACTATCAGAGAGGGAGTGCTAAAATGACAGGGTCTGGATGGGTTGAGCTAACAAGAGACAGGGAGACAGGGGGATGAAAATTACTCCAAGAGTCAAGTTTGCCTAGCTGGCAGCCACGTTTGGGCATTTTGAGTTTTGCCATGGTAGGAGAGGTCCACATCAGTGTATTCAGCTGGTAGTGTGGAATGTGGTTAGAAAATAGATGACAGATCGGGGGAAGAAAGGTACAAGAAGTTTAGTAATGTTATCTTATATTTGCATAGAATTTTAGAATTTACAAAAGAATCTCATGTGCAGAAATACCATGATGGAGCAATATTGTCATCTCATTTTATGGGTGAGGAACCTGGAGCTTTTCCCACATAGAGCTGATAATTGAAAAAGGGAGTCAAGTTGAAGAAGATTTCTGAGCAAGTTGAAATCTGGAAGCATTAAAATTCACACTCATCTCCTCCCAGTGTTCCCGCCCTGAGGAGACTCTGCCTGCTCCCACAGACCCCTCCCCTCCTGTCCTATTAGGGGAGAAGTAACCCCCTCCAAGCTTGGGTAGCTAGACGGACATACAGGTAAAAAATTGAAGAGGTAGAGGCATAGAGACAGTGATCAAAGAGAAGAAGGTGCTCATGCCATCCCAGATCCCAGCTTGGGACCGTTTCCTTGAGGGAATCCATACTAAGAGGTTCCTGAGTGCCCCTCACCCAGTGCTCCCACCCCCACCATGAGGGGCAGCTCAGTGTTGATGGGATGTAAAGGCTGATGGGGAGCAGAGGACAGAAGTTTCTGGAGGCTGCGTCCCCATCCTGAGCCTCGTAGGCTGGGTGGGCTCCTCACACAGTCCCGCTGGAATACCATCTCCTTGGATGTAAGTGGAGCATGGCCACTGCTCTGGGCTGGGACCAGTGCTTGCGTGTTATGCTCCAACTGCAGAACTTCCCTGGGCGAACTGCAATTAGAGAAAGACACTCCATCTGTTTTCTGGATTTCTCCCATGTTTCTGACAATTCTTCTAGCCAGCTGGGTTTCATAAAAACCCAAAATGGGTCTTGCCTGGAGCACATTCTCCTCCAATTTTTAAAGCCTGTCTCAGAATTTGTTCAGGGAAATCTAATCTGCCTGCTTCTGCTGCCCATCTCTTATTGAAGAAGAGCTGCTTGGTATCTGAAAAACCTTCTGAGACTGTCTTATGACTCTGTTTAAAGTTTCTCTCCTCCTCTCAGTGAAGATTCCTTTTTGTCAAGAATGAAGGGCCATCAGGTCTTAGGATTTGGACCTGTCCACCTTGCCTCTGCCCCACCTGGGCATAAGCATTCACTAACCCAACCTTTTCACCAGTCTTGGTAGGAAATGACATGCCTCCTTCAGAGCCAAGATCTATTTTTTTTTTCAACTTAAAAAAATTAACATTGCCTCAACTAACTCTACTGGTTCTAAGTTCTAGCTTTGCTGCTCATCAATTATATAACCAGGAACTCACCCAACCTTGCTGGGCTTCAGTTTCTTCCTTTCTAATGTCAGGTGGCTTCTGATTCTGTGGTTTCTTAACTCCCCACTTTGACCCATGCTGAGAAGCACCCAGAGTCCGTGGTGAATGCAGTTTTCATTCACCAGGTCATTAGAACATAACCTCTGAGAAGACAAGGAGCGGGGGGCAGGCCCTGGCAGGCTGGCATGTCCAGTTCTCCTGAGGTGGTTTGGTTGACTCTGGTTAACTTTGAGGCTGCTCTGGTTAACTGGCAGACCTGGGTGTATGGATGTTCCAGGATCTCCCAGTTCCTGGTGACCAGCCCCAGAGGTTTATTGTTTCAACAAATCGGGACTGAAAGCATCTATGCTAGAGGCTGGGCACTGTTTTAGGTGCTGAGGATATAACAGTAAATAAAACAAAAACCCCTTTCTCAAGCAGCTTAGACTGTAACAGCATCTACTGGGATACCTGTGACTGTCTTTATACTTCCCCAAAGCCTTGATCCTCCAAAATCTACTTCCATTGCTTACAACCATCATCTTTAAGATCCACAGTACTTTTTGCCCACATGTCTATGGCAAACGATCCGGTCCACTGCCATACAAGTCTGTCTTTTTTTCCTGGGCTGACTTGGGGGGAATTAATGCATCTTTCATTAGACCTCCAGAGAACTATACTGTGAGTAGATAGAAACATTAGGCTCAGAGTGGCTCAAAGTGACAAGTCTAAGAAATGGTTGAGATAGCTGTCCATCCCAGATTTCTGATTATATGGCCAGGCTTCTTTGAACTAAAATCTCAGTGCTTAATGAAGCCGTGTGTCCAGATGTAAGGAGTCAGCATCTAAAAAGCTAAATCTAGAACTTGTTTCATGGGTCCTATTTACCAGCCTTGATCCTCTTTACCCCAGCGTAAGTCACATTTCTAATGGATTCCTAAAGCTGTGTTTAAATTTCTATAATACCAGTTTTGAGTTAACCAGTAGCATGCTGTCACTTCATTCTCATTCATTTTTCATTTCTGTCAAACTGACTGTGTAGTTCCCTGGGAGACACAGCCTAAGACCTGAAGTTCTCTGCAGCTCACACTGCCTTGCTCCAACTTGTTCATTCATCTGCTAGAACTCTAACAGGCTTCCTGGATACCCTGATGCCCCAAGGCTTCCTTCCCCTCAGGTTCTGATTTTTCTCAAGCCAAGCAGCCTAGCAGCTTTAGTGGTTTGCATTCTGGAAGGGTCTTGTCTTCAAGACCATCACCTGGTTCTTGGTTTCATGACAGGACAGCACATCTTTAACCATGTCCTCTAGACCACTAGTGTCCCACACACTCTGTAGAGGGCCCTGCAGGCCTCCTCTGCTCCAAAAGAAATTATTCAGAGATCAACAAGAGCTTCCCCTGAGGGTCAGACACAGAAGAGCAAAGTATACTGAAGCCAGAAGACTCATTCTCAAGTGCTCATTTCTCCACGGGAACTGGTAGAGCTGGGGGTGGGGACATGCCCCCATCTCTCTCCTATCCTGTGTCTTCATCTCTAAAATGGAGATGATGACCCCAGTCTGGACAACCTCACTGGTGGCCAGGAGGAAAATATATCAGCTAATGTAGGTAACAATATTGTAAAGGTTGGGTTAGTGAATGCTTATGCTCAGATGGGGCAGATGCAATGTTGACAGGTCCAAACCCTAAATCACCCAAAATGATACATTATAAAGTTCTGGACATATCTGAGCTCACTATTTGTGTTCTCTGAACAGAAAAAGTGACTGGTGGCAGAGGAAAATGCCTTTGGCTGCAGCAGAAACTGGCCATATTAATGATGCACCTAACTTCACTACCGCTAATATTATACCTCCATATGGCTTTATCTTTTTCAATAAAACCTAATATTACAGTCTCCAAAGCAGCCATTTTCACATGAAGATGACCATAAAGTTCAGTTCTTTGACTGAATATTTCAGGTTCTGTCCAGATGTTGGTTATGACATCAGGCCAGTTTTCGATGATCCTATTTTGATGCTCTCGATTTTTAAATGAGTATTTGACTTTGTAGTACCTGGAGATATTCTAGGGTGAGATGAAAGCAAGTGCATATCATCTTCAAGTTCCATGCCAAGGAAATGAGTAGTGGCTGAAAGGTGGACATTCTAGAAGGAGAAGGCCCACCCCACATCAGTCATGTCGAGATCTTGACATGGAGTGGGCGATTGAGGTACAGTATTGAACTGTAGACCCATCTGTATTCTTAGGGCAGTGTCTCTACGATGACACTGGTGTCTTCCTCTCCCAGGAACCTGCTTGGGGCTCTGCCTGGACAGTTCAGTGCAGAGGCAGTGGTGTTCATCTGCACAGGGCTACCAGCCCCTCTCATTGCCTGTGCCTTAATAGGGCATCTCAGGAAATTAGGATGCTAAATGCATGCTTTTCAAGGACCTGGTAGTGGCGGGCGAGCTGGTTGCTCAGGTGAGCAGAGTGGGCATCAGCCCTCTTTAATTGCCACCCTTCGACTGTGGGTCTCAAACATCAGTGTGTATCAGAAGCATCTGGGGAGTGGAGTAAATGTCCAGTCCCAGACCCCACTTTTAAAAATTTAAGTGGGCTTGGTCTGGGATGGGGCCTGGGAATCCTCGTCTCTGACAGGCACCAGGATCAATTTGGATGTCGATGGTTTGAGCAAAACTAGACTCCTGGATGCATGTCCTGGGCCCAGCTGGTCTCTGACCTTCTGCTTCCTCCTGGCAGTGCCCTTCTCATGGGGTGGCCGTGAACATTAAATCGAACATGATGCTTTGTAGGAAGTGTCTAGCTTCAGAGGGCCTCGGGAAATCAAATGCCTACCCCTTACCTTACAGCCACCCTGGCCAAGACATAGAACTGGCTTATTTCAGATTTCCTAAGCCACATGCCAGCTCTTTGTCTGTGTGTACAATACAGATATGGTTCCCTCCATCAGCAGGTGTCCCTCCAGTGCATTCAACTTGATAAGTATTGTGGGGGAAGGGAGGGAGATGCACAAACGATGTGTCAGAACTAGTTTCCAGCACAATGGACTAGAAGACCTTTTGTGGAAGGTAAGACTTCAGCACAGGAATCAAATAATGTTTTCTAAATGAACAGAATAGAGCCTTAAAGAAATGAGCTAACATACAGCAGAATACTAAATTGTCCAGCCGTTCTGTACACTAGGAATTCAGAGGAGGGGGTAAGCAATGGTAGGCTGTGCTCACCAGTGGCTCCCAGAATGAACTGTATGGTCCTTTTGACATGTGCGCTTTGAATGTAGGTGGAGACAGTCAGGTGTCATTGAATATATGTGTGTAATGAGAATCATAGAGTTATGGATTCTGAGGGGATCTTACATTCATTTAGTGCACCCACTCCCCACATCTCCCATCCTCCCCACATATACTACATGCTCCGAATGGGAGCTGCAGAGGCCCAAGGAGCTGAAGTGTCTGCGGATCCAGAATTTAAGCATATAAATGCAGAGGATAAGTGAAATGACATTTAAATATTTAATTTTAATTTTTGAGCAAATGTGTGCTGTAGATTCCTTACTAAGAGATGCTGAAGACATTCTAATCCTTTAATCTGAGGGTTGGCAGGAAGGAGTAGGGGAGTTTATTTAATTTAATGGCGGGATAAGGCTGAGCTTCAGACTAAGTGGTGAGCTGAATGCCCCTTCTGGAGGGAATGGGTGGGAGTGGGTAAGAGGTCTGAACTCTCACATAGCCTCACGCATTGCCATGAGTTTCTTCAGTGGCTTCTCCGAAGTCTTGCCCAGTCTTCGTTCGCCGCCAGACGGTTACAGTAGTACATGCTGTTTCCCATCTAAACCTGGCTATTGGCATCTTTCCTTAAGCAAACGCTTTTTACTCTTCGTTTTACTGTTGCCATTTAACATTCACACGGTGTCAAAAATGTGCCAGGCAGAGGCTGTGCTAAACCTACTCAGATCGTCTTGCCTAGTAAACCTAAAATGAATTTTAAAAGTGAAAAAATGTTGACAATTGCAGACAAAAGTAGAGGGTGGCTTAAGGGATTAGCTGTGACTGTTCCGTTATGCACCCTAAAAATGCTTTCTTGAGTGCTCAGACGGGTCAGTTAATGTAGGCGTGACCTTAGCTTCGTAGTTCATCTCCCTGGGGACACTCACTCTGCAGGGCCGTGGGAGATTCAGGAGTCGCCTCCTGCTTTGGAGGAGGGCACAGGGGAACACGATGTGGTCCACACTCTGCGAAGGCACAGAGGAGTGGGCCATTGACTTATGGGGGTGGGGGGCAGGGAAGGGTTCCCAGACAATGCGTGACTGCAGCCGAGCAGCAAAGGGTGAGTAGGAGTTCACCAGATAGACAAGGGAAGAGGGCACACAACCCATGCAAAGGGGATGGTGTCTGCTGAGATGCAAAAATAGAGGAGTGTGAAACAGCAAGTCTCATTTAGAAACCACCAAGCATAGGACAGGTCAAGGAGGCGTGAGAAGTTGATGTCATTTTATGGGGAACCATATCTGCCCCAAAGGGGCTCAGGCTATATCTTTTAGGCTACAGAAAGTCATTAGCGGGTTTTAAGATGTCTATTTTAGGATGATGGCTCAGGTGGCCATGGAGTGATGAGACGATGAAGGAGGTTCCAGAAACAGGAATAGGTTCTTCTCTCCTGGGTTTATTTGCTCGTTTCTTGTGACTCACCTCTGTGGCAGTTGTCACAGCCCTGATTGCTTGATCAGGTGAGAGTTATTTCAGCTGTGAGGCTAGTGATGGGTCAGTTGACTTGACCTAGTTCCTTGGGCCAGGGCCAGCCTCCTAAACCTGGCTAGACCTTAGGTTGAGTGGGTGGGAGGAGGTGCCGGGACCTGCTTCAGCCACAAAACTAAGTCAGAGAGCAAATAAGAGGGAGAATGTCACCTGTGGGATTATAGATGCGCTCTTGTCTTCCCCGCACAGGCCAGCAGACAAACAGCAGCCAAATAGCTGGCTTCATTTAAATACTCCAGGGCCCTTCATGCATTCATTACATGTCAGTATTGTTTGGTTTTGAATCTGAACTCAAAAAGAGACTTTTGATAAATTTGGGAGTGAGTGAGAAGCCAGAGTCTTGACAATCAGAAAGACCTTGCCCTTCAGAAGGATCATCTCACAGCTGCAGGGTATTGAGTAAAATAAAATGGCCTCCTGCGCTGGGTGTTGTCAGGAGGGACCCCTTTCTGAGAAAGGATTTTCCAGAAAACACAAACAGTTGATCTGCAGGGACTTTCCTGGAAAATGGAAAGCATCCCACAGAATTGCCGATAAGCAACACCTGGTGATAAACCAGTTCCAGTCCAATAGAGAGAGCTTATCAGAATGGACAAACCTACCATACTAACCAATGTGTATCTGCTCCTCACTTCGTAAGACACCCCCCCCAACCATGCAAAATGGAAACTTAACACCAGTCATTCAGAACATCTCGTTTACTTCCATGTTTGCCCCATACGGGCTTCTGCTTTCCACCCCTCAGCAGAGCTCCTTACCATCTTGGGTTTGGCCCTGTCCAATTTGCAAATTGTTTATTGACCAAGTAAAATAATAACACTTTTTAAGTGCCTCAGTTTTTCTTTGACAAGGGGCTCTTGCTCCACCTGCATAAAAAGAAACAGCAGGTCCCAAACGGTCAGGGCTGCCAGCCCCTCACTGACCACGACCAGGTCCACAGTGGAAGACCCATACTTGGCACCCTGATCAACCCCAAGTGCAGAACCGTGTTCACATAAATATGACCTTTGGTAGCTTTTTTTTCAAGGTTGCCTGCATTTGAACGACAGGTAGTAAATGGGTTCCATGCATGGAGGAATTTGGCTTCACTTGTGTTATTTCCCTAGGTGAAGTTCCCAGCTGATTTCTGGCTCACAGTTTTCAATCCACTGCCTCTCAGCCATTTTCTTTAATTATTTCCACACAATGATAACTATTTCCAAGTACTGAATGTCTTCTGTGCCAGGCATTTTACATGCATTAATTCATTTAGTCCTTTTTCCGAACCTTGAGAGGTAGAAATTCCAACCCTCATTGTAGAGATCAGTCAAGAGAAGCTGGGAGCCTGTAGTTTTTGCCATCCCCTCAGAGAGCCCACTCCCTTTGTGCCTTCAAACACACTCTTGCTTGCTCTAGCTTCCTTTGCTTCTGTCTCCCTTATCTTTACAGGAACTCTTGACCCAGCTGTTCCTTCTAACTTCAGCTCTGGATCTCTCCTGTCTTCCGGTAACTATTCATACCTAGCAGCTTCATGGGCCAGTGTGCTAATTCCTTGCTTTAGAATCCAGAGTCAGCCCCACCTCCCAGAGGGCACCACTCCTACCCTCCATGAAGCCCTCTCCTCCCCTGGCTTCCTGGGAGGACATGGCCTGGCTGCCTTTCTACCTTGCAAACCACTGCTTCATCCCTTTCTGGATCTACTCTTCCTCCTCCAGTCCCCTGATGATGAGCACCTCCCCAGGCTAATTTTTCTCTCCCAAAGAACTCATCTCTCTCATGACTCCTCTCACACTGTTAACATGAGTCACAGCCCCGGGCATGTTCCATCTGCTAGATCACGAGATAAAATCTCCTCCCATTGCCCATTTCTACCGTTGCCATTGGGCAGCTCCCACAACACTGCTTTTCATTGTGCTGCTTCCTATTCAAGAATCTGCAGTGGCTCCTCGGTGGCTGTTGCCATCGGGTCTGGCCCTCCTGATGCTCCAGCTTCTTCCTAAACTGCCCCCCAGTCTGTCCATTGAGACTTCTTTCCCCTGACTACCAGCGTGTCCTTCAGCGTTAGGCAAGCAGGTCTCTAAGCCTCCCCCGCCCTGTCCATCCCCATTCCATCTGCATCCACGCTTCTTTAGCTCTCCTCTCTCCTGGTCTCATCACCCTCCCTGCACTCTTTATTTCTCTCCTTTTCCTAGCCATCTGCTGAGCTTTGGTGCAAATCCTGCTGCTTCTTATTTCTAAAATTTACAAATAAAACATTTCATCTCACAATAACACCTACTCATTGTAAAACATGTTTTAAAGAACAGAAAAGCATACAGAAGAGATAAAATTCACATATACTTCCACCACCCAGAAATTACTGTGATGATTTATGTATATCTTTCAAGGATTAAATATGCATACATGTTTACGAGTATATATTGTTTTTACATAATTGGTGCTATGCTAATGATACATTTTATCTTTATTTTCTAATCACTATATTATGAGAATCTCCCCATTCCACATTTGTCTTTAAACAGCATTTTTAATAGCTGAATAACAGCCCATCATAGGATGTGCCGTTGATCTATATAACCTGTATCCTCTCATAGGTCATTTTGTGGCTTCCAGGTTTTTAGGATTATAAATAACACATACCCTTGTTCTCTCTCTCTAGTCATTTGTTTTCCATATCATATGATTTAGCATTTTGTACAGTGCAGATTCAAGTTGCATTTACTGAGCCACTGCTGAGTGCTGGCCTCCACACTTGGTGTCTTCTTTGTTTCTTGGGGCCACCTGTAGGGTCGACATTGGCAGCCCTCTCTTCACAGAAATCTTAAGTAACTTGACTTATGTCACACTCAGTTGATTGGTTGTGAGGTTCTGGTTTGGCTCCTGCCCCTGATCCCGAATCCAGTCCTCCTTGCTCTGTCCACTCTGAGGGTGTTGACAATGCACTGCAGTGTGCATCAGTGGGCAATGCATAAGGAAGGCAATGGATAGTTGCATTTTTTTGTTTTTGTTTTTTAACTATCATTTCCTCAACTGGATTATAAAGTCCTCTGAAATATCTCTTGCACACTCTAGGGCTAATTTTAGTGCTAATCACAGCTGGAACAGACTTTTTCATTTTATAAATGAAGATGCTGAGAGGTGTAAGGGGCCGTCTGCAGAATCAGAGTGAGAATGATATGGCTAGCCTATGAAAGACATATAAAAACTGATTTTAAAAGATTATGTCCTGTTATATAGAATTATCTTTTCTTTGCTAATGTATCAGAATCATTGGCTATAGTGAAATGCAGTCTGGGTTACCTTATCTATTGCAGCAGTTTCTGTAGCCATTTACAGCCCACGTGGGTTTAGGGAATCAGTGTGGGGCCCAGGCTCCTCCGCTGCAGGTGCCTGGGTTTACTCCAGGTAGAACTGAGCTGTCAGAGGAATGTGACCAGCCTCTGATTTCGTTCCGAGCATTAAAACCTCAGTTTTTAATTTTCTGTTACCTGGGACGATTTTCTTGAGACGATTAGTTCTCAGTCTTCAGAATCAACAGTGTGTGGGCCCCACCCCAGAATGTCTGATTCAGAAGGTCTGGGGTGGGGCCTGTGACTTTACATTTCTAACAAGCTCACAGGTGATGCTGATGGTGCTGGTTAGGGACCACACTTTAACAACCATTGCCTTCCGCCACTTAAAGGATATTAAATGGCGGGTCATGCAATTAACCGTCTTGATTTTAGTCCTTCTATTTAAAGTGGTGGAAATGCCTGAGTCAGCTGATTCGCTTCTTTACCTTATTTAAAGTTCAAAAATCTTTTCCACGTTTTGTATCAACCTAGGTGTTGGCCTGAGCCTCTTGCCTTCCTGCCAGCCTCAGGCCCTCTGGCTGCCAGCTGCAGTTTCAGCTCCATCCCCTGCCTCAGCTGGTTCTCCCCAAGCCTGGCAATGGCCCAGATGGAGCATCTGTGCAGCAGGTGAAGGCTGGAATTAGCCTTGCTGCTCGGAGCCCTGGATCTCGAGAGCTGAGGTTGAGTTCATATGATACTCATGTGCTCACTGAACTACAGAGCCCACATCACCCATCTGTGTCCTGATGGAGCCCAGCCGTTCGCCTGGGGCCCTGGACAGCCATCTTGCTGGCCTTGGATGGTCTCTTCTCCATGGGGATCGTTTGCCTGCCCTGTCCCTAGGTGGTACCTGGCATCTGTTTGAACTGCCATAAACCTCCCCAGCACCCCCAGACACCCACATGTCACCATTTTGCCTGGGGCTTCTGCTGCCACCCCTGCCCCTCCATCACACCCCCAAGCCTGGCAGCCTGTTCTGATGGAGGTGCGTTTGCTACACCCATTAGAGTCTGAAATTGGGCTGCTGCACCTGTCTGTCCTCTCCTGGGGAAGTCTCAGGAGCCCCCTGCCCTGGCATCCCCAGCCTCATTTCTCTTCCTCTCTCCATCCCTGTGAAGTGTTGTATGCACTTGTGGCCAAAGCACCTCTGATTGTAGTCACAGTTTCTCCTTTCACCCCGAAATCTAAAACCACCCTCCATGGAACACTTTCATCCCCCTCAAGAAAAGGAGGGTTGGGGTCGGGGAGAGGAAGTATAATGGGAGTGGGAGGGACAGAGGAGGCGCCGTGGGGAAGCAGAGGGTCTGGGAAGGGGTGACTTCAAAAGTGCCATTGCTGGTGTGAAATGTGGCTGTGTTTCTGGGGGAGGAGTCCCTGGCTTAGGTGACAGCTGTAACCCAGACTTTTGAACAGGGTTTCTCAACCTCGGTGTTCTTGCCATTTGGAGCCAATAATTCCCGGCCTGTCCCTAATTGTAACAATAAAAATGTCTCAGGACATTGCCAAATGTCCCCTTGGGGGCAAAATACCACCCCACCGCATCCCCACTCCTCCCAAAGCATATTGAGCACCTCCTTGAGGGTAGAGTATCTACATAAATTATTTGGAATGCTTTTGCATGGGAGCTTTGTCTATTTTTCTATTTATTTGTTTATTTGTATCCATATGGTTTTTTGGCTATTTAATTTTTACTTTGAGTTATAATCCAATACTACTTTGTTTATTTTCTTGCATCTCAAATTGTTCCAGCTTTGACCACTGGGGACTCTTTCAGTTGGCTCCTGTGTCCCTTTAGCACACCCCATCAATGTGGGGTGTTTTTATGTTTGCTTTTTTTTTTGAACACTTCCTGACTTCTGGCACTACAAGATGCTCCATGCTCTTCTTGTATTAAAATGGGGATATTTTTGCAACTGTCTTGTGGTGGTGTTCTGAGGACTAAATGTCACTGTTAAGTATAGCTTTTCCTGTGTATACTTCTACAACTAACCTTTAAGAAAAATGTTTTAAAAGCTGTATAACCACACTGAGTTTTTCATCAAGGCAAAAGATCCCGGGTCTTATTTTCATACAAACTCCTCATAAGTCAAAGCTTGCTCTGCTGTGCTTGTGTAATTTATGTTTTGCCTCTAAATGCAGAGCTTTATTGCCCTGCTGATTCTCATATTTGTTGCAGCCCGCCGCAATCCCCTGCAGTCCCAATTCCCGCATCCTGCTTCATGCTTTCCACTCAGTTTTCAGTCAGGTCCTGTTGCTGTGGCAGACAAGGCAAGGCCTGGGCAGATGTGGCCCCCCGGCTTGCTGTACCTGTCAATCAAGGAGTCTGTGTGTGGACCTCCCTTATCCGGTGTTTCTCCATCTGGAATCGAGGAAAGACGTCAGGAAAGACATTGTCAGTTAAGACTCACAGTCTGCAAGTTTTCCCTTCATTTATTCTGTCTGGTGACCTTAAGAAAATAGAAAATGAGGTTGGTTGGCTATAATTTGCTTTCAGGAAACCCATTCTCACTCCTATTTATTGCCATCATTTCCTTAAGACTCCACAAACCATTGGTTAAATTCACACTATAATTTTGCCCTTGTCATTTTCAGAATCTGCTCATCCATCTTGAGACATTGGACACTTGCCAGGTGCCAGTCTGGAGGTATTTTCTTTGTTTTCCCATACTTTTCCCATGCAGTCTCTGTGCGAACCTGCAGTTCTGTCTGCATCCAATGCCTGAGGCAAGCACAGGGACTTGAAGTCATTTGAAGACATGTTTAGAAGTCGTTTTTCCTTTTGTTTTTCCTTCTTTCTAGGCTTTGGTTCCCTCATAATCACATTTGTTCAGCCTTTTGGGATCGAAGAGCTTTATCCTTGAAGGAAAAAAAAAGTTAAAAAATTGTAGTTAGATAAGACTCTAATTTCTTGCTGAGCCATCTAAATTCAAGACCATAAGCAGCTCCAGAGATACCTTTCTGAGATCTTGACTTTCCAGAACCTCAGCCCCTGGACCTTAGCAAGTTCTATCTTTGCTTACGGATTTCTGCCACTCTTCACTATATATCCTTAAAAGCTACTCATTCCTTTCATCTTTTGTCATTAGAAGTTCTAAGTTGATCTAAGAGTTCCCATTTAAACTCTAGGCTCATCTCACTTTTATCCCCTGTGTGTATTATTGTTAGTTAGGCTGTTTATTTCTTAGGAGCTCCTTTTCTCCAGAGCCATATTTCCTAAAATCTGCTTTTCAAACTGTTTGAAATTGCTCTCCTAACATCCAGTATGGATTTGTCCTCTTTTGCTGTTAGTGATTGCAAGATAGGGTGAGTATATCTTTACCTTAACCCTTCTCCCCACTGGTCAGAGAAAGCACTCTGGTTGTCCTCTGCCCAAGAAACCTTTGCTGACAGCCAGCACATCTTGTGTTTATGGGAGCACCTGGATTTCATGGTCCTCGGGGTAAACTACAGCACTCAAACTTGCTTGGAGAAAAGAACTAGCCCTTACCACTTTTGTGTCTGGTGGTATCTGGCTTTCAGTTATCTTTATTTTGTCACCCAGTTGATTCTTTCATAGCAGATGGGCGAAACAGCATGCCATCTTCTCCCTCTGGCTAGCAAATGCCTTCCCAACATCTCAGAGTCCTCTGTCAATCCCCTTCCAGAAGGTGACACTGGCCTGGTGATTGCTCTTCCCATTTGTTAGACTGGCTTAGCCAGTGGCTCTGCTGACCCTGCCTCTAGAAGCCTGTAGACACAAGGCGGGGTTCTCAGCTGGGTGTCCCCTGAAGGCTGTGGGTGCTGCTGCCTGACTGCAGATAGGAAGGCTCAGCCAGGCAAGGCTGCAGAGGGCAGGCTGGATCCCACGTCGCCTTCCCCACTGCAGCCAGGGCTAAACACATTTCAGCGAGCAAAAGGATCTCAGGAAAAGCTAGATCTTGGGCAGGAGTTGATTGTATTTGTTTTCTTATTACTTTTGAGTGGCTTGCTTTTTTCCTGGAAAAAAAAAATGTTTAGAACTAAGAATGTTGGCAAGCACCAAACCTCATATGCAGTGCTTGGGAGAAAACAAAACACAGTGGGGTTTTCGATCTGAGCATGGATGGAGTCTGGGGGACTGGCATGCCTGTCTTCATGGAGTCTGTCCATGGACTTCAAGACCAGTCAGTCCTTGAGGATGCTGAATCCCAGAGAGAAGTCTCTCCGTACAGCCCCACTCCTCAGGTGATGGAGAGCCCAGCTCAGCCCGGGTATAGCAATCAAGCCTCACTGTCTCTTTGATCTTCAAAGAGCAGCAAGGAAGGCAGGTGAGCAATATCCAGACAAGATTGTTTGCTTCTTCTTGGTGCAAATTATCCTGTAGGACATCCTAGGCCATCTTAATTGAAGAATCCCTGATCATCAGAGGTGGCTGAGTCTTCAGCATCAACCTGTCCCTTTCCTTCACTGGGCGGATGAGGACACTGGGTTGCAGAAGAGAGAAGTCCCTTGTTCTCGGTGACAGGGAGAAAATAATAGAACTTGAATTTGGACTCAGCTCTGATGGTGATTTTTAATAATGCCTAACGTGAAACAAAGACCTGCTGCATGCTAAGCAGCATTCAAGTCTCATGGCATTTGTTATCTCTCATTTTTATTGTCATGGTCAAAGATACGTTCTCCACTTTGCAGATGAGGAAACTAAGACCCAGAGAAGTGGAGTGACTTCCCCAAGGCCACCCAGCTGGTAAGGGGTCTAACTGGATTTCGACTTCACATGTGCACGCATGTATACACACACATGTGCACACACACACTCCTGGTCCATATAACATCCCTGCATCCCTGGGAGGCTAGGACAGGGGGTGGTTTTATTCCACAGATTAGTAAACTGTGATCAAGGCCTGAGATTCTAAGCTCAGTGCTTTTCCTATGTAGGGGTAATAGGTCTGTGTGCTCTAACACTGTGCATAGAGTTAAAGAACAAGCATACTTAATTCCATGAGTTTTCCCTTTTACTCTACAAATTAAAATCAAGCAGAAGGTTGAAACAAGACCAATGCTTCACCCTCACCCCTCTTGGTCCCTTCCCTGTAAGGGGACTGACCTTCAGACGTCCTTGAAGGCAGGATGCTGTATGTCCCTGGAGGTGAGGCTTTCCCCCAATTAGATAATCCCATCTGGCAGCCCGTGGAAGTGGAGAATAGGCACCCACGGTTCATGTGCCACCCCCTTTAGGACACTTGCTCTTTGGGAGACAGTTGTTCCAAGCCCACCTCACCAGAAGCCCCATCAGGAGGCACCTGGCTGGGACAGGAGGCAGCTGCCTTAGTCTCCTAGGGTTGCCACATAATTACCACCAACTTGGTGGCTTCCAACAACAGAAACTTACTCTATCATAGTTCTGGAAGCTAGAGGTCCAAAATCAAAAATTTCCAAAATGTCATATTCACAGGTACTGGGGATTATTACTTGGACATATTTTTGTGAGGACACACTAGTCAGTCCACTCCCTGTCATGTTTATCAACAGACCAGGCAGCAGTGGGGGTCATGGGTTAAATGAGATCCATGCCCTCTTACCCTGGCTTCACTTACCAGTACAAAGACCACCATTGTAGGATGGGTCTCATCAGAAGACAAAGGCTGAAGCCAAGGCCCTGGAATGAGTTTTCAAGAAAGGCTGCATTATCTGCCCCTCCCCAGGAAGCAGCTGTGTGCCCCGAGGCAGGGCAGGTTTCGCCTCCTGTCTGCCCTGAGGCAGGGGGCTGGACTCCGTGACTTCCCAAAGCCCATTCCGGTCCGGGAAACCCATCCCTCACTCTGGCAGCATGCGACCTCGGAGGGGTCACTCTCTGCTCCTTACCTCCACCGCCCGTGCCCACCACCGCTCCCCATGGCCTGTTCAGCATGCTGGGTTCTGGCAAGCTTGTCACTTCACTCATCGTCCGGCCTGTGAGCAGTGGCTGGAGACTTGCCCACTGTGGCTTCCATGCCCCTGACCAGATGGTGCATAAGGAGCTCCTTACTTGTTGCCTCAGAGCTCCGCATGCCCACAGTAAGCTTTGCGGCCGGGTTCCCTGGATCTGGAATCGGTTGTTGGATTGGCCTGCGGAAAAGAGGGTGTTCGGACATGGCAGCCTCTGCCCAGAGGGCTCCCGATAGCACAGCAGACCCTAGGATCACATCACACCCCATGATCTACTCAGCAGCTCCAATGCAGTGCAGGGTCTGGGCTGAGAAGAGTCTGTGAGACTTGCACGTTCGAGTATTTGGAGCTAAGCTCCTGCAGGTCCCCATTTCATGCATTTTGGTCTCCCCACTCCCTGACAGCATGCCTAATGCATGGTAAGTGCAGTGATGTTTGTGAATTGATGAAAAACTTTTCCCCTCTTCTCTGCCTTTGTGCTGGGTCTGGTGTATGATGGGTACTCAATTAGTGAGCCTTGTTCTTCTGGATTCCCCTTTCCTTCCTTGGGTCTGGGAGTGTTCGGAGGTTGCCTGGCTCATGCCCTTCATTTTGCCCTAACAGAATTATCAGAACCACAAACATCAGCTGAGGGTGGCCGGAAATTAATGTAGACATGAATGAGAGGGAGGGTGTGGCTGGTCACCATTCCAGGGATCCAAGAGGACAGAAGCACAGCAGAGAATTCTCCCAGGCAAGCCCCCCTACACTCATATTTGAAGCAAACTCCTGGTTCATTAATAGTGGTCCCTTGAGAGCAATCAGCTGTGAAATCTCTAAAACCCAAAGGCCCCCGGTCTGAGAAAGCTAAGTGGTAGAGGAAGCCTGCCTGCCCTCTGCTGGCCATCTGGGTGCAAATAGAGCTGTAGGAACTCAGGGGTTGCAGGCTGGTGAGAAGGAGCAGGAGGACCAGGAGCCTGGGAGGTGTGCCCCCGGGCACCTGCGTTGCATTATACCCACCCCCATTGTCCTAGTCTGATGTGCACACATGCACCTGCATGCACAGTCGTCTTCCCCTTTGGCCATCACAAGGCTTTGGGGACATGGTAAAGTCAAGGCTCTGGGCAGGCTGAACCTGTAGCAGCCACATACCTACTGCCTTCCTGAGAGGCACTGATCTATGTATTAGGGTTCTCTAGGGAAACTGAACCAACAGGAGATATCTGTAAATATGAGGTTTTATAAAAGTGTATCACGTGACTGTGGGGATGCATGAGTCCAAATTCTGTAGGGCAGGCCGTGAGCTGGCAACTCCGATGAAGGTCTTTGATGAATTCCCCAGGAGAGGCTGGCTGGCTAAAGAAGTGAAGTCCTCTCACTTTCTCCCTTAAAAGTCTTAACTGATTGGATTAAATCCAGCTGATTGCATTCTTTCATTGTGAAGACCTGCCCTTTGTTGATGTAATCAGCCACAGATGCAGTCAATTGACTGACGATTTAATAAACCAGCCTTCTGGTTAATGAACCAGCCACAAATGTCCTTGCAGTAATGGTTAGGCCAGTGCTTGCCTGACCAGACACCTGAGTGCCATCACCTGACCAAGTTGACACTTGAACCTAACTATCAGAATAGATTTCCCCAGCACACATGCATACACACGTACCCTGGACAACCCAGAATTCCCACTCTCTGCTTTATCTGCACAGTGCCCCAGGCTCCTCCTGGAGGCCCTATCAAAATATGACAAAGAGAAAACCCTGAACATTGGGGAAATTCACCGAGGCGAGAAACCTGAGCCATTACCCAACTGCAGGCTTTCCAGTACCTGTGCAAGGAAACAATCTCAGTTTCTCTCAATCTCTCTCTCTCACGCACACACACAGACACACACAGACACACAGACACACACACACACACACAGAATTTACATCCCATTCTGTTCCAGAAAGTTCTAAGGAGTCAAAAATTCTTATGTAATGAGGGAGTGAGTGAACCCTAGCCCTTCAAAAACAAGCAAGAATCTGCTACTCTATATGAGCAGTTGGTTTTTGCTCACGGGCTCTCTGAGATCACCTTACTTTTGAACTGGAATCAGACGATGGGCTTGAAAATGCAAACTTCCCTGAGGGAACTTGCAGATACCTATTGCTGGGTTTTCAGTAAAAAGGTCACTGTAAGAAATAATAGAAGGAAAATTTCAAGTTTTTACCACTGAAAAGAAGCCTTTGTCAATTCCAATTATCACAGCAGTCTCTGACACTGGTTCTCTCCAGAAGGCTGCTGGGGTCATGAGGTGTTGCATATTTTTTATAATACAGTTCATCTTTGTGGAGTATGGAGGGGTTATTTCCATTTTGGAAAACCATTCTGTTGGTAAAGTTAGGCACAGGTAGGTTGACAAAGTGGCAGATTTGGTACAGAATCCAGGTTTTCTGCCTTGTGCTCCAGCCAAAACGAAGCTCTGCACCCCTAGAATGTGTACGAGGTCGGCTGCTTGCAGTGCCCACAGCGGGAATCCTGAACTGGGGTCTCGCTGTCCTCACCCGGGAATAAAGGTTAGAGTGCCCTGGGCCTGGTGGGATAGGGGTGGCTGCAGTTCCTTCTCCCTGTGGTCAAAGGAGAGAGCAAGGCCAAGTTCAGCAGGTCCCCCAAGACCTCGGCTCAGCCCCAGGAACCCCTGGAGATGCACCATTGGCCCATGGAAACCACAGCAGTTGGTTTTACCTGGCGTTTTTGGAGAGGTCTGCCAGCTCTCCTGAAGTCAGGGTGCCACCCGGTGGCTCCTCGGAGGAGCCCAGCCTGCGGGACCTGTCACGTGGACCCTCGTGGCCTGGAGAGGCTCCTGCTTCACCACGAAGACCACTACCACCCCCCGCACTTCCTTCTCTTCAAAGCCTGCCCAGAGGTGCTTTCTCCTCACTTGTTCTTTGTGAAATGGTTCAGGGCTTTTCATTTGCATTCTACAGTGGGCAGCAGGAAAACGGGATCCCTGGCTGTGTGACCTTTTCCTGTGATTTGCTCACATCAGGCAGCAAGCATGCCTTGTCTCTGCCTCACCCTTCCGGGAGAAGGGCCACCCTTCTGCCTCTAAATGTGAGCAGCCAGAGGGGAAGAGCAGAGAAAACCCCAAGGAAACTGTAAGCAGCCAGGCAGGGCTCTCAGGGAGGGGACAGCCCCTCCTCCTTCCCAGGGCATTAGGGAGCATTTATTGAGAGGGTGACTGAATGCATTCAGGGCCCCCAGGCTTCCAGTCCTATGGGAATTCTGGGTAGAAGAGGGTGATCATAACCCTTTGATATTCGCCAAGGAGATGTGTACCATGGAGTTCACAAACATGGGCTCATTCGTAAATATTCACTAAGTATTTACCAAGATCCAGGCCCTGAAGTTGATAAGGAGATGTAAAGCCAAATTGCAACCTAGTTTCTTGCATCTCGAGGCATTATTGTGGTTAAGTGAGCTGGTTTTGGATCCAGACTTTCCTAGGTTCACATCTTGCCTCCACCACTTCTTCCTGTGTGTCCCTCGTTAAGTGGCTTAACCTCTCTGATGCTCAGTTTCTTTACCTGTAGAATGCGGGTAAAGATAATCTATCTCAGGACAACTTTTTACTTCTTATCTTAAAAGCGATCAAGCATTTACTAAGTGCTTAATAAATGTTAGTTCCTAATAGATTATTTAGGGGGCTGTTGGGTATGAATCCTTCTGATGTCCCTGGGGAGCTGTCCTGATCCGTTGCTTCCAAGGCCTCTGAGCAGCCAGAGGGCTACACACATGCTGCAGTTTGCTAGAAGTGACATCCCTTTGGATGCAGCAAAGGGAAGATGACACTAGCTATTCACCCATGGGTGCATCCAGCCCCAGGCCTGGATATCAGAGAGATTCCAGAATTTTCTATATGAGGATGTTTTTCAATAAAGAATTATCCTGAAGGTCACTGTGTCAGCCCCACAGCTGAGGCTGAATTTCTCTAGCATCCTGCCATCTTTACAAGGAGACAGGAGCCCGATCCCCTGGTACCTGATGCCACGTGGCATATGCCAGTGCATAAGGAAAACCTGGCTCGGGGTCAGCCCTGTAGGCCTTCAAGTCATGTGGTCAGACACAGCCTGACGGGTGGACAGAGCACTGGACCCAGCATGAGGAAATTTTAATTCTGGTCCCAGTGTCCCCACTTACAAGCTATAGGATCCTGGGCAAATCGCATACTCACAGGGCCTTGGTTTCTATACTCCCTTGACAACATCAGAGCATAGTCGTGAGTTAAAAGCTTGCTTCCCACCACACCAGGGCATTCTCTGTTGCAGAACAATCATTGTCCGTGGCAGGCTCTCCCATCAGGCCATGAGCTCCTTGATTCCAGTTTCAACAGAAGCTCAGTGAGAACCAAATATCAGAGGACAAACTGCCCATCATTTGGCTTTCCCATCATACCATGATGAAAAACAAGACTCAGAAAATGCATTCTCTGTGGGGGAGCAGAGGGGCTGTGGGCTGTGCAGGCGGCTGCCCTGGGACTCTCCTTCCTGCCTCTGTGCTCTCCTCCCAGGGTCTGCCATCCGTCCTCCCTCCACCACCATCAAATTTCCCACTCAGGGAAGCACCCAGTGAAGTGCCAGTGACTAAGCAGCGCTTCCCTTTCCAGGGGAATTTGCATGTTTTAATTGAAGACAGATGCCTTAAGTTAATTCAGTGCAGCAAACTGGGGTCAAGCATTTATTATGCTCAAAGGAATAAAATTTTGAGAACTCAGTGAGGTGGGGAGGGGCTTTATGGAGGAGGTGACGCGAGTTCAGAATGAATTTTGCTGTGATGTCTCAGACAGACTCGGGTCTGAATTACAGCCCTGCCACTTGGGGAGATTGGGCCAATCTTCTGGAGCCTGAGCTTCTTCTGTAAACTGCGGATGGAATCCAGTCTGCACCTGGGAGAGTAGTTGTAAAGATTAAGTAGGATGATGCACTTGGCATGCTGCGTAGCAGATCACAAGGGCTCAGTAAATGATAGTTGATACTGATATTATCCTTCTTATTGATGGTCAAGACATGGGGAAAGGGGAGATCACCCAGAAGAAGGGCATGGGCCAAACCATCTGGGGTGTGGCGTGAAGGAAGGAAGGCTCTGGAGTGCCTTGCAAACCCGGTGAGGAGGTTTGAATTTCATCTGGAATGCAGTGAAGAATCACTTACAAGTTTTGAGGAGGAGGAGAAGTGGTCAAACTTGCATCCTGGAGAAGGCGGCTCTTCTGGCAGGCTCTTCTGGTTAAGGACTTGGAAAGGGAAGGGCTTGGTCACCGGGAGCCAGTTGGCCTAAGGAATGAGTTTCTGATGGTGGACATTCAGGCACCGCGGGCTGTTAGGGGAGTCAATTGGGTGGGGTGGGCTCCAGAGTTGCAGCCTAAAGGCAGTCTTTGACATGCCAGCCATTCTCTCTGGCCCCTGTCTGGCCTGCCCATGGCTTGGAGTGTGGCCAGCAGGGTTACTGTTGTGGTCACTTGCCAGATGCTCACTGAGGCTTGCTCCGGAAGTCAATTTACAGTGCCTGGAAGCCATTAGCTTCCACCTAAACTCCCTCCCACCACGGGGCAGCGCTGGGAGGGCTCCTGGATCAGGGCCTGCCTGCTTCCCTCAGGCCCCTCTCTCTAGAATTTGGGGCTCTGTGGCTTTCCCCAGCAAGAGTTGAGACAGGGGAAGAGGCTGGCCCCGTGAGCAGTAGCTGGGGATAATGTGGGCAGGGATCTCAAATCCTCATTGAGAGCTACAAAAGGAGTATCCTCGGTGAAGCTACCTCCCCTGCATCCTTGCTGTGTGATGTTAGGAAGATCACTTAACGTCTCTGGGTCTCAGTCTCTTGCTTTGCAAAACAGATAGTAATGTCTGGGTACAAATGATATTCTGTTGGATCAAATGTCTGTAGGAGGTATTCAGTACGGTGATACTAGTATTCATATGAATAAGAAATCCAGAGTCCTATAGGGTGGAAGGGATGGGAAGATGCAGTAAGGGTGAGCATCAGAATGTGTTGGAGGTGAGGAAAGCCTCCAACCAAGTCAGAAGTTGCAGCTGTCTCAGGCCAGCCCTCGGGAACCTCTGCATTTCTCAGGTTGGTGAGCAGAAAACACGGGACACAAAACATCGGCTCAGCCATAATTGTCGGATCAGCCAAAAAAGATACTGAAGATGAGCAGCTAAAGGTGGCCGTCAGGGCTAGCTCCAGTTGTGCTTGTAAGTGTTGAGCTCCAGGCTAGCTGGAAATGTAACCAGCTGGGAACCTGATGTGCTGGGATGTTTCTCCAGGGCCTGTTCTGAGACTGTGGCCATGGCAACTCGAGTGTGGACTTCAGAAGGGGCAGCTGCTGTGGTAATGTGACAGGTGCTGGTGGGATCCCTCACACTGAGGGATAACCCATCCAATCCATCTCAGTGGGTGGGGTCATGGCCTAATAACACAGCCTAGTGTCAGCTGCTTCCAAGTCAGACAGGCCCCAATTCAAGCCCCAGCTCTGTCACCTATTACCTGCAAACCTGGGCAGGTGTCTTAACCTCAGGGAGCCCCTCTTTCCCCATCTATAAAATGGGAACAGTGCCAGCCATTGAAAAGGATTGTGGTGACATTCGAATGAAATCATAGAAGCTCACCGCCAGTGCAAGGTGGGGCTCTTCATGCAAAAGTTTCTCTAGGCAGTGGAATTAAAAGCAAAAATCATTGAGCCAACATTGCTCTGAGTTTTTGCTTTTTCCGTGATTATCTACTTTGACTTTAGGACAACTATAGGAATTAGGTGTTAGAGTTACCCCCATTTTAGAGATGGGATGGCTGAGACTTACAGGCATGTACCAGGGTTATTCTGTGCTTGCTCGCTACTCAGGACAACTACCTCAATAACTTCTCCACCAGGCCTCCTAATGGGCTTGCTGGATAAAAGCTAAGATGGGGGTGCCTTACACAAAACTCTGCTCTGGGGACACTCATTCCCCCTTCTCTCCCCTCCCCCATCCTCCTGCTGAACTTAAGTCAGTTGGACGTTCTGGGCTCTCAATTCCAGTTTTCCTGCAAGGAGGAAAGAAGGATGGGTTAAATATCCCAGTTGGCTTGCATTAATATGTGGCTGCCTTTTGTATGTAGCTCCTGCTTCTCCACATAATAAAGAAGGATCCAGGTGCTCAAGTCCCTTTATGGATCTTTTTTATTTTAAACCTGGTTATTTATTTTCTTTTTGCAAGCAGTTTTATGGAGGTATAATTTATACACCATAAAATTCAACTCGTTTTATGTGTGCAATTTACAGAGTTGTGCGACCATCACTACAATCTCTTATTAAGCACATTTCCAACACCTCCATTATTTCTCTTTAAAAGCAGATAACATGTTATATGCGCTGGCCCTGTTGAGCCGGTGACTGGAAAGTTCAAATGAAGGAAGCTTTGAGTTACAAGGCAAATTTTGTTCCTAGGCTGTTAGCAAAGGTTGCTAAGGAAGCAGCTCAGGAGCCGCTTTTCCAAGAAGCTCTTCTTGGGTTGAAAGCACTGAGGTGCCTTCAGGCAACTGTCTCAGAGGTGAAAACCGTCACAGGAAGGGCAAGGGGTAGCTCGTCCTCCCTGGCAGCAGCGTTTCTGGGAGAAGATGAACAGCCTCTCATAGATCCGTCTTGAAGGCAGGCGGAAGGAAAGGGCCGATCAGAGTCCACCTTCCAGAGGGGGAGTTGGTACCAGAGGCTGCTACCTTCACTGTCTTCCCACAGCCCATTTGCAGTCCCCGGTTGTGTACCCAGCCTTCTGGGCCCTCCACGATCCAACCTTGACCTGCCTTCACAGCCCTGGGTCTGTCTCCTCCAATCCCTACCTCTCTCTATCCACTTCCTTTGTAGCTCCCTCAGCATCTCTGCCCCCCAGAACCCATAGCCTTACTTTCCTGAGAGAGAGAGAAGGGAGAGAGCTCCTATAGGGTAAGCCAGCTGAGGGAATCAAATTGAGATACTACTTTGGGAACATTTTTCTTTGTTTCTCTTTTCTCTTCTACCACAAATACAATGGACTACTCACACCTCTGCCATCCAAAAAGTACAAAGGCATTAACTTGCTGTCAAGTGTCCTCAACTGATGATTAAATGAGACTCATTAAGCATCTCTTAACTGCAAGGGGACCCCGCCATGCCTTCGGGGACTGGCCTTCTAGAAGCAGGAGCACTGGTGCAGGCCGCTTGTGGTTTCCCTTGTAGCACTAGACCACTTAGGAGCAATGCCTTCTGGCCCAAGCTCCCTCCTTACGAGGCGAAGTCAGATGGTGCAGGCACGACAGTGCTTGAGCATATCGATGCAGGAAGCTTTTACATTCTCACAATTTTTAAAGCGTGCTTTCAAAGGAAAATTTAGCAGTCGACTCTCAGTGAAGGAGTGAGAAATTAGGCTTTTCTCATCAGTAAATCAGGTTCTGGGTTGCCAAACATGTGGGCCCATGCCACCCCTCTCCTGCCTTACTCCCACGTTCACAATGAATCAGATGGTTTACTCTGCTCTACTTCCTCTTCAAAACGAAAAGCAGAATCTAAACCAGATAAATGCAGCACTTCAAGGCTGTCACTAAATTGTTCCATAGCCCAACTGCACTGGGACATGGAGTGTCCGAATATTGCAAGCCCCTTTCAAATCATTATGTATGCAGGCTTAAGCTCCTAGAGGAATTAAAAAGAAATCAACCCTGCTGTTTTCATGCGTGGGGAGTTCCTGTCACTTTGATCCTGGCTAGCACAGAGCATCCACATTAAAGCAGGCCTCCGAATGTGGCTTTTTGTTAATGAACTGTAGGCACTTGGAATGTTCTGTCTTAACAGCTTTAACAGCTCCTTCCTTTGGTGGCCAGAGCTGGAAAGCAAAAGGATCCCAGATGAAGCTTTTCTTTCAACCTCCCTGCATAGTTCCCATCACTAAGACGGGGCTTGGAGGAGCACAGGCTGTGGAGTCACCCGACCCATCACTCACTGGCTGTGTGGCCCAGGCAAATCTGTAACGGCTTGGGCCTCAGTGGCTCTGTTTGTAACATGGCGGGTCACAGACCTGTTTCACAGGGTGAATCTTTGGAGATAAACAGATGTTTTGGAATTTCTCTTCTGTGCCACGCACTGGGCTGGAAAATAGGAGGCATAAGAAAAAGACCCCTGCCCTCAGTAAGTCTGTGTCCTAAATTAGTGGTTGTCAGTAGAGGGCCATGTGAGTGCCCAGGAGACATTTGTCAATGACTAAAGACACTCTTGGTTGTCACAGCTTGAGGCTAGAGGGTGTGCTACTAGCATCTAACAGGCAGAAGCAAGGCATGTTGCTAAATGTCCCCCATAACAAAGAATTATCTGCCCTGTTGGGTACATAGGGTCAAAGTTGAGAAAACTTGGTCTAGATGGATCAACCTGGATGTATAAACAAATAATTTCAATTCAATGTAGACGATATGAGAATTAAATAAAATAGTCCAAATGGAAGGGCCTATAACTCAGTAAAGCTTTCTTTCATTCAGTGCTGTGCTTCTGCAAGGACTCATGTTGGTGAAAAAATAACAAGAGAAGGAAAACAATCTTTGCACTGCTGCACAAGGGAGGTGCCACTCCAGTGGACACAGCTCTGGCTCATGTGATCCACTCCTATTCTGACTCTTGGTTCCAGTTTTGTCCAAATCCACCTGCATCAACAGGTCACCAGGGCCAGCGGGGCAGAGGGAACCCAGAATGGGGGACCCCAGGAGTGCTGGGGAGGAGAATGGCATTCGGCAATGAGTAGTCCTTTCACATTCACCTTTCCCATCTAGGGCTTCCAGCCCGCAACACGCTCTGTGAGGCAGAATCATAAATGAATCACTGCGTGACTCACTGGGGAAAGCCTTCCCAGAGCGGTGGCTCAGAACCCACACGGTGGACATAAATCCACTTTCCCAATTCCTTTCTTGCCTCTCCATGCAAAAGACTAAAAATAGAAATGTAAGATAGTTAAGTTGCTTCACTGCAAAAACTTTTATACTTGAATAAGAAGAAAACAAAGTAAAATTGTTTTAAAAGAAGCCCAACTGGGAGGCTACCTAAATTAGAATTCAGAAAGGTCAGAGTTTGATGAAGACTCGACTGTTGCGTAGGCATCACGTTCATTCAGTATCAGCTGCTAAGTGCAAGGCATCCTCGCAGAGGCGAAGGCTGAGTGGAAAACGAGCACGAGCATCTGATTCAGAAAGTCTAAATCTGAACATCAGGGGCGTTTGGAAATCACTCAGCCTCTCTGGGTGCCAGATTCTTTGTCTGTAAAATGGTTATTGATGGCACTTCACCTATGCCATTGTACGGAAGATAAAGGAGTCCCGGCATGATGGGAAAAGGGTTTTGAAAGTTAAACATCCTTGTACAATGATTATTAAATGGTGGGGGTTTGATAAAGGTATTGTGGTTTGTCATTATCTTTTAAAAACACATCCTGAAATAATCACAGATGAAATGGTGTCTGGGGATTTGCTACGAAATAACACGGAAGTAGGAGGAACAAGTGGGGGTAGAGGGGAAAAATTGATCATACGTTGATCATGGGTGTGTCTGGTGATGGGCACCTGGCCTTCATTATTCTTTTGTATTCTCTCTGCTTTTATATTGGAAAATTGTCATAATTTTTAAAAATTTATCACCGTGGTTTCCAAATCAGCAGTATGTTTGGGGTAGAGGGAACACAGAAAGTCAATGAGTCCTAAGAGGGAGAAAAGAAAGACAGGATGAAAAGGTGCAGCTCTGCCCTGGGAGTTTATAAGTGCAGATGACAGGTGAGAGGAACGGCCTTGGCTTGCAGCGAGGGCATGGCAGGGGGGCAGAGGTGCATGGACTGGGAGATGCGCATTGCTGTCATGGGCGAGCTAGCCCTGGTAAGGTGGGGGATAGGGGAGCTTACAGCTGGAGGTGGAAGAGATAGGAGCTGTGGAGCCCTGTGCTCTGTCCTCAGGCCTGGGCCCTCCCTGTGAGTGTAAGGATGAGGGCAGCATGGAGGGGAAGCGGCTCAGAGAACCCCAAGTCCTCCCATTTGGTGGCCATGGCCGAGGGCAGGCAGAAGGAGCCGGGAGGACAGCGCAGAGGGCTCTGCAAGGCTGGCCTGAGCAGTTTGGACTTAGGAACAGATGAAGTAAGAGCTCTAATCACTCCTTTTATCACCTTTTAAAAAATACGCATCAGAGATCAAGTCATTTGAAGCTAAGTGTTACCCGTTTCAGAATAATTTTCCCCTAGCATTAGATTTTGCACAATTATTGGTAGAACAAAGTATTCTCCTGACGGGTAATCCCTGGCGTGAGTGCATGGGTGGAAGTGTGTGTTCTGTGGCTGTCGCCGTGACTGAGGAGCACTTCCTTCGGCAGGTTGTGGCCTCACTCTGGCCCTGATTCTTCAGCTGTGAGACCCAGGGACATGTCACTTCATCTCTCGGGCTCTCAGTGTCCCCACCTGTGAAACGAGGGGCCAAGCCACCTCTGAGAACTGATCTCCTGGTCTGTGACTAGAAGACTTTATGATGACAGGCCATTTGTGTCTATGGATGGGAAGTCTTGCCTGGCAGGCAAATCACACAGGATGTGTCTTAGTCATGGCTTTTGGGGGAGCCTGCATGTGACTGGCTCTCCTTCCTTCTACTGGTTTCCTTGCACTAGAATCTAGGGAGGTGTCCTCACCAGGAGCCCCTCGTCCTTCAGGTGCAGCGAGAGGCCCTGGTCCATTCTCACCTGTGCAACACTCTGTGTGAGAGACCTGGACAACACAGCAGCAGTAGCGCTTTCCTTTTCTCCATATGGACTCCAAAGTTGGTCAGTGGATTAATAGATTTCAAAGGATTTTGGATGATGCAAAATGCAGGCCTTTTGAAAGACGTGAGGAATTCCAAACCCACCAGGAATACTCTCTGTCTCTCCCCACTCCCTGAATTTTGAATCGTAGGTTTAAAAGGAGATTTAGCCCAATCCAACCTCAAATAATTGTTCTTTCCACCTTCATTCAACAATTGTTTTCTGAGGCCCTGCTCTGGCCCAATAGAGAGTAGTGGTTTTAGAACTTTTAACCCTGGGATCCTTTCTTTACAGTCCTATTATGGCAGGGTCCTGTATTAGACAGAGTTCTGCAAACTTGGTGGCTCAGAACAACAGAGATTTATTCTCTCCCAGTTCTGAACTCCCCAAGTCCAGTATCAAGGTGTCAGCAGGGCCGCACTCCCTCCAATGGATCTAGGGGAGCGTCCTCCTTTTCTGCCCCCAGCTGCTCCTTGGCTCACGGCCGCTTCTCCCCAATATCTGCTCCATCTTCACATGCCCTCCTCTTTTCCCTCTCTTTTCTCATTATCTCTCATTATAAGGACTTCCTTGGTAATCCAGGAGGATCTCATCTCCAGATCCTTAAATTAAATTACATCTACAAAGTTCCTTTTCCCAAGTAAGGTCACATCGCATTCTCAGGTTCTGGGAGATGGACATTTATTTTGGAGGGGGCCACTGTTCAACCCACTGTAAACCCCCTACTCAGGAGTCCACAAAGCAAAACGGGGAAGGAGGAGGAATCCTGGTTGTGTCCCAATCAGGACCTCAACCTCCACACGTTCGGCTCAGCTCCTTCCCCTAACCCTCTGCCAGGCAGTCCCTGGCCCCAAAAGCCCAGTTGGAGAATGACAGCTTTCATGGAGAAGGCTTGGGAGCCTTGGAAGGCTACGTTCTAGGCTTGGAAACAGGCTGTGCCACTTTGGGACTTGGGCGAGATTACTGAACCTCTCAGTTTCACCGTCTGTGAAAAATGAGATATTCAGGACAACTTTACATGTCGATGTGAGGTCTAAATGAGATCAGTAGTTCTCCAGCCATAATCAGGGCTCGGTATCATTAGTTTCCCTTCTCCCCACCCCTTGGAAAAAGGTGACTGTGGTATTAGTGTGGGGAGGAAGCTTCTGACTTCACAGCAGGGCTGACTTTCCAAAGAAAATCAAGAGCTGCAAGAATTGCAGGGATCAGGTTTTTTCCTTCATCTCTGGCAGAAAAAGAAAGAATTCCTCAAGTGTTAAATTGATCCAAGTAATCTCCCTACACCCTGAACCCCTGTCTGCTTGCATTGCAAGGTGAATGCAGGCCAGTGGAGGTGGGTTCACGAGGCCCAGGACAGGGATGGGATCTGCTGCATTGGCTTGAGGTATGCTCAGCCAGCTCTGAATCTAGCTATTTGTTCCCTCTTCTTCCTTTGCATCGTTAGCAAGCACTCTTGTCCCATTCATACTTGCCTCACAGTACAGCATGTTTATGACTTTCCCCCAGTCTCATCAGCCTCCCACCCTATCAGGAAACCCCAGAGGAAATGAAGCCTGTCTGACACGACTTGTTCCCGGTGACCTCTGTCAGCTTCTGACAGCCACGGCTTCCTTCTCTCAGAACACATAAACCCAACGTTTAATAGTCCATCCTTGAATTATTTCAGGTCTCAGGATCATCAGACTGTCACTTCAGCAAGTAGCTGTGGCACCCCTTGTGCTAAATCAGGATGAGGTTTGCATTTCATTAGCATCGCCACTGTTTTCCAGTGCTTCAAACAAATCCCCTGGTGTAGGGGCCCTGCTGGAGATGAGTTTGGAAAGGGATGTCGGGGAGAGCTCCCGTGTCCAGCCTTTCCTGGCTCTCACCTTTGCTGTCTGTCCTGGTTGGGACCTCTGGCCGTCCAGCCACAGTGGCTGGGCCGACCCCTTCAAGGCCATCTTTACTTCTCGTCAGGAAGGATTTCGGCAGCTGCAGCCCATCTTCTAGGGGCAGGTTTCAGGATTCCCTTGCTCCCGGTGCTTCTGGATACCAGGCACGGATTTGGTGATGGAGTTTCTGTTTTATCCCGGAGCCCCAGCTCCCATCCCTGTCCTGTGCCTCGTGAACCGTGCCTGGGGCCTCCTATTCCATTATCTGGGCCTGCAGCCACTGGTAGGCCCCGGGCCCACCCCCCTGTCCCTGATACCTGGTTCAGTCTCATTGCTCAGACCAGGTCCAGGGCTTTCTGGCCCCCTTGAACACCATGCTTGCTGCCGACCCACCTCTACAGTCAGTACCAAAAGCTGGCCTAGCCCCTCCTTCAGGGTGCACTTGGGAGGCGCTGCACCTGGTTCCCTCCCATCTGGAGGTCCCCAGCCTGCAGCCTGCTCCCAGAGGCCAGTTCCCCAGCAGGCTGACAGTCTGCAACTCACCTCTGGCCCCGCCCCTCCCATGACAGGGCTAGGCAGAAGTTTGAACTTTATGCTATAAAAAGTAGGGAGCTCCTGATGCTTTCAAGCCAGAAAGGAGTATAATTAGACAAGCCTGGATTAATCTAGCTATGCACAGACTCCGAGGTGGGGGGAGCGGGGCTGTAGGTACGGGGCGGGGGGGTGGGGGGGGTTCGAGACCCTGTGATGGCAGGTAATCGTTAGGGCCTGAAGGCCTCACTCCTTCTCACGCATTGTGGGGACACCGTTTTCTTGACAGACACAGCCCGAGGGCCTCTGCTCTTCTCTAGTGACCACAGATCTGCCACCACTTCCTTCCACAGGCTGGGGAGCTGTCCCAGGGGAGCGGCCAGTGGCCTCCCCACCAGCCTCCTCTCTCAGGATAGATGGTCCTCGGCGTGAGAAGGCGTCTGGCTCCCTCTGGTAACAGGAGTGGAAGTGTCTAGGCCGCGGCCTCCAGTTCCCCTCCCCACCCTGAATGTGGGACACACACCTGTGGGGTTGAGGATGGGTAAAGGAAGCCTGGAGCTCTCCCACACTCCCTCTGGGTGCTCAGGTTCCCAGCAGTAGGCAGGCAGACGCTCAGAGCAGGATCTTCTCAACCCCCTGCAGACACAGTTCCTTCAGAACTTGCTAGAATGATTTCCATGGGCCCCTCACCCCTCTGCTGCTGCGTGGGTAGGGAGAGGAGGTTTGCAGGGACCAGAGGCCCTCCGGCCCTGGGCTTATATCCAGGTGAGTTCCACAGGCAGGCTGGCTTCTGTGTGCCTCAGTTTCTTCAGGTCTCAGGGTCATTGTGAGGATTAAATTATATATCTCTAAAGCACCTGGCTCGTGGCTGGTGCTCCATGAAGACTTGTTTTGTTGTTAGTGATGGGATAAACATGGCTGGATAGAGGTAGCAGTGGGCTGTGAGCTCGTGAGCTGCTAAGACAAGATTAGGATATCACGTCCATTGAGTGAACACCTGGGCATGTTGGTGAATGAGACTGGGAAATACTTACCAAGAACTAAGCATTGCCCTGCGGGGGCTCTGCCCTCTGGGCTCAGCCGATCCCAAAAGTCCACGGGTGCAGGCATGGCCCCTGACTCTGGGTCCTGCTGTCTCCCTGAGGTCTGGGCCTGTCACTGCCATTGTCCGAACCTCCGTGGCTTCCATGGCAGCCTCGGTAGCTCATGTCTTCCTGAGGCCATTGAGAAAACTCATTAAGGCTTCTAGACCACTTTGAAGATTCAGGCAGTGCCCATGAAGATAAGACAGACAGGATCTCTTCAACAAGTAGATTCTCTACAGTGCCAGGGCAGGCCGGTTCACTGAGGCCATGCAAGTCCACCACAGACACTGGGCAGCGACCCTCTTCTGATGGAGGGGTCCCAGGATACAGCATCCCCTAGGAAAGAAGGGGAACTTGTATCTACTCCCACTCCAGACAGCAACAGTGCCTTCCACCTCCCCACCCTTTACCCATCCAAGTCTTGACTGGTCTCCTTTCCCTCCCATTGTCCCCACATCCTGCCTCCAGGTTTATCTTTCCAGCACACGGCTTCATGAGGACGTGCCGCTGCCCACACTGCCCACAGCAGGCACACCACGCACATCCTGCCCTCCGGCTCCGCCACTGATAGCCACACCATGGACCCTTCCCTCATTTGAAAGGCCTCCTCCTTCTGTTTTCCATACTTCCTGGGCCTCCTCCCACTCTCTGCCTTAGCCCATGTGATCTCCTGGTAGGCCCTCTTCCCTCATCCCTTGTTTTTCTTCAGTGCTTTCCCTCTGTTTTTATTTTTAGCTTCCCACTTACTGTATATATATCATTGGACGAGTTACTTAATCTCTCTGGGCCTCAGTTTCCTTCCTTCTAAAATGGGAGGGAGAGTAGCTGCTGACAGGGTTGTAGTGAGGATTAAATGAAACAGTGCTCTCCATGGCTAAGTGTCAGCCCACCTTCATCACCATCACCACCACCATCATCACCGCCACCATTATCACTATCAACACCACCATCACCACCACCATCATCACCATCACCGTTATCACTATCAACACCATTATCATCACCACCACCACCGTCACCGCCATCACCATCATCATGACCATGACCATCATCATGACCATCACTCACCATCACCATCACCACCACCATCATCACCACATCACCATCATGACCATCACTCACCACCACCATCACTAACTCCAGCACCACCTTCACTGTCACCATCACCATTGCCACCATCACCATCAGTATCGTCACTGTCACTACCATCATCATGACCATCACTCACCACCACCATCACCATCTACACCAACACCACCTTCACTATCACATCACCATTACAAGCATCATCACCGCTGTCACCACCACCACCACCATCACTATCACCGCCACCATCATCACCATCACCATCATCATGACCACCATTCACCACCACCACCAACACTAGCACTACCTACTCTATCACCATCACCATCATCACTGTCACCACCATGACCGTCACTCACTACTACCATCACCAACACCAATACCACCTTCACTGTCACCATCACCATTACAAGCATCACCATCACCACCACCACTATCACCACCACCACCATCATCACCATCATGACAATCACCATCACCATCCTCATCACTGTCATTCACCACCACCATCACCAACACCAACACCAACACCACCTTCACCACCATCACCATCAACATCATCTCAGTAATAATAAACCTGCTTTGAAACTCAACTCTGGCCCTATACTCTATCACACTGAAGCTTACACTCTATTATCACACCACTTCACTTGTGTACAACAGTCAGTAAACTTTTATTGAGAACCTGCTATGTCCTGGGCACAGTGAGGGGTTCATTGATAATAAATAGACAAAAACCCCACAATGTCAGATGTTACTGCTAGTTTTTATCTTGCCAGTCCTAACCAGGAGTGATACCTACAAAGGCTGTGCTAGATGTTGATTCCATCCTGGCATCCCCGAGTCCTGGGCTGGCTTTGTAAATGTTTATTGGCTTGCCTTATGCATCTAATGGTGCCTACCACTTGGGTAGCACTCTGTAGCTTTCAGGCATTGTCCTATGTGATCCTCATACTGGTTTTGAGTGGTAAGCAAGGCATGTGTCACTACCCCAATTTACAGGTGGTGCTGCTAAGGCCAGGAGAGGGTGAGTGACTTGGGCATGGCCTCCTGCCTTCAGCAGGCAGGCTAGGCTGGACTTCACACTCCAGGTGCTCCACTGCTCCCCGCTGGAGGCTGCTAGGGCAACAGGAAGCATGGAACACCTGCCACCCTGTGCTGTTGGAGAGAGGTTATAAGAAGAGCCTGCTTGGTTCACAAACAGGATGGGCTTCCCAGGAATGTACACCCTGTTGCTTATTTGGGGGGGGTTCCTGCTTCTAGGGTTTGAGTCTTTCTATCCCTCATGCTGTCAGCAATATGTTCCCATTTATCAGCCAGTGAAGTGTCTACTCCCGGGAGGTTTTGCCAGAGGCTTTCAGTGAAAGTGGTGGAGGTTGCTCTCACTTGCTTTGAAGAGTCAGCCAGCTCTAACCCTACTTCTCTAGTCTCTGCCATGTTCAAGGAAAGCTACAGGAAAAGGAGATGGCAGCTCAACCCCTGTCATATGATTCCTCAGGGTGGCTGGCCCAGGGAGCCAGATTCTGGCCCCTGCTGACAGCAGTTTCTCCCTATGGATATTCCATCCGATGTCCCACTGACCGCCCAGCCAGAAAGCATGTGCCCTCACCCAGGTGAGGTCCTGCCAGGGCTGGAGGGGAGGAATACAGACTTCTGCCTACTGGGCTGAGAGACCAAAATCGGCCACAGCTGCAGCTTTGACCAACATGCAACTTCTCCCGAGCATCCTTAAGAAGCCAAGCCTCTAGGGTGATGTTTACGATATGCATGGACCTCCATAAAGCTAGGGCTTCCTGCCTTTCACTTCAACAGACAAACACTGGGTTCCTACTCCAGCCTAAGGGCTACATTGCCCTGTGGAAAAAGAAGTTTATTAATTTTTTTAATACAGCGGCCCTACCTTCCCTGAACTTATGATTGTGATGGCATACCTAAAACATGAAACTTTATTTTTGCCAGCAGGCCAGACTGAAAGCAATGCTATAAAAATAGTCTCAGGCCAGGTGCAATGGGAGAAGAGAGAAGGGAAGGCTGAAATCCAAATGAAAAAATCTAGGAAGTCCTCTTGGAGGAGGTGGCATTTCAGGCAGGCTTTGAATGGAAAATAGAACTTCAATGCAGTGCCAGGGGTCTGAAGGAGAGGGAGAATCTGAATTGAGGACCAGCATGAGCAAGGGCCCAGAAACTGGGCAGCACCAGAGGCCACACTGAGAACACAAGGCAGAGTCCTGTAACTGTGTGCACCTCTGTAGTGGGCTGTGGGGATGCTCTGGCTGGCTGTGACCTCGGTATGGCCATGCTCAGTGACCAGCTGTCCCCTCCACCTTGCAGGGCTGATGTGCAATAGCATTCAGGTACTTCCCTTTTCCCATATGCCCGTGCATTTTGGGTACCAGCTGGTTCCTTGGTCAGTGCTGCGGAAGCTGGTGCTGCTTTTTAACTGGAAAGAAAGCTCGGCCAAGGTCAGCAAGGGTAGGGGCTCTCTCTAGTGCAGCCTTCCTCAACCTTGGCTGCACTTAGAATCACAGGGGAGCTTGGAAATCCCCCCATGCCCAGGCTGTGCCCCCAGATCAGCGACATCAGAAACTTTGGGGATGGGACCTAAGCGTTAGTAGTTTTTAAAGTTACCCAGGTGATTCCAATGTGCAGCCAAGTTTGACAACCAATGATCTGGCTGATGGGGGAAGCAACTGTTCTGATACTGTGGAAAAGGCATGTAAGCTCTAGCTCTGCTGCTCCCACTGCCTGAGCAACATTAGTTTTGCTGTGTTTTGTTTTTAAGCTTTGCAATGGGGGATAATTCTAGTCCACACATTCTGAGCAGTGCCTGGCATGTGATGTGTGCTCAGTGAATATCTCCTCCACCCTCTGACATCAGCAAGGTCAGTTGCGTGTTGCTGCCAGACTTGGCAGTGGGCACCGGGTAAATATGTATTGCATGTTTTGCAGGCTTCCTGCTGTTTAAGGATGATGTTTTATTCATGCACATATGATGCAGAATGCGCCTTCTTAGGGGAGAACTTCCAGCCTGAGGATTTCAGGACACAAGAATACATTTGTATAAATTGAGGGCACAGGAGGCAAGCAGGAGATGAGAAAAGCAGTGCTCTGATAGAGGATTCTTCGGCTATTAGAAGTGGAGGAGCGGAATGGGCACCTTATCGGATGCGCTCTCTTTTGTAAGCCGACACTGCCCTCTACTGGGAAAGTGCCACGGGCAACCTGAGCTGCTTCTGCTCTCTTCCAACTAGAGGGGACCCTCCAGGCTTAAAATTACTTAAAAGTACTCCAAAAAAAAGCAGAAACACATGCTTAGAGAAGACCAGCCACGCAGGCCTCCTTCCAGAGCTCATCATCCCTAAGACACAAAGATAGTTCTAGAACACATTCCAGGCACTAGAAGCTTTGCCAGCATTCTGTCTAATTCTCACCATTGCAGAATTCTCATTCCCAGACTCAGAGTTGGAAAATGAGTCACCTAGAAATTGAGATGTGATAACCAGAATTCCAACCAAGGTCTGGTTCATTCTAAAGCCAGGGCTTTCACCACAGTACCATGATGTCCTGTCTAATCTTCTCCAAGGACCTGGGTCCTGGAGGCCACCTCTACCACGTACAAGCTGTGTGGCCTTGGGACAATTGAATAACTTCTCTGAGCCTCTTGTGTTCTCAGCTACAAAAAGAGTATCATGATACTTATCAGGTGGTCGTGAGAATTATTGTTTGATCTCAAATGGATCAGAAGAGATGTAAAAAAGATGTGAAGAAAATGATTGATTGCCTTGGGATGCGAGATGACAGTGGCTTTCCCCCCTTTCTGAATGCATTACTTTTATGATCAGACAAAATGAAAGGATGATTAGACAACTTTCTTGGAAAGAGGTCAAAGCACTCATCCAGGTGTAACAGCCCAGTGAGATACTAGAGGAGAGACTGTTTCCTCGAAGTTGTATCAAGGAAATGTCAGGATCCCTCCAAAGAAAACCACAGACTCTCCCTGAAGTCATCTTTCATGTCACAAGTGCTCTGCCCTCCAGTGCTCTCTCTCTCCCTGCTAAGCAGCCTGGGCCTTGGGGTGAGATCATAGCGTCCTCGGGTGCCCTTCCTTCCCGAGGTAGGGAGGGGATCAGGAGGGGCTTGGGTGCTGGGCAGGGGGGCTCCTGAAAACACTGGGTTCCTCCCTCACCGCTCTTCTAAGGACAGTGAGAAATACCTGGTCCATGAAATTCGGTGCCACCAGCACCGTAAGTTCTATTGCAATAGGTAATTCTATTCTTTAGAAATATATTCGTTAGAAAATCTTATTTGTTCCCAGGCTTTCTGTCATTAGGAGAGCTGTGTTACGTGTTTTTAAAAAAATCATTCTAAAAAATAAACTGTGTACCTAGAAGTAGACTGGAAGAGAATAGGTGGTGAGAGATGATGATTTGTGCTCTTTTCCTTTTAATCAAAATGGCTAAAATTTTTTGAGCACTTACTGTATGCCAGGCACTGGTGTAAGCCCTTGACATAGTTACTTAAATGTCAGAAAAAACCTTTGTGGTAGGTACTATTATTAGTCACTCTTCCAGTGAGAACAGGGAGGCCCAGAGAAGGTAAGTAGCTTTCCCAAGGTCACACAGCTAGAAAGTGCAGAACCAGGATGCAAACCCTGGCCCTCCAGCTCCAGGATCTGTATCCTTAGTTGCAGTGCTGGGCTGCCTCTCCGTACTCCATTCATTCTCGGATCATTCTGAAATGATTATGTATTTCTTTTAAAAATAAGGAAAAGGGTTTTTGCTTTTAAATTAATCTTTATATTCTCATCAATGTAAAAAAAAAATGTATAGGAAGAAAGATAATAATGTCTTAAGAGTAGATGCCTAATAGGAAATATGAAAAAGATTTTGACTTCTTCATGCAATTCTTTATTTTCTGCATTTTCTAAAGTAAGCATCTATTACCTAAATAATCAGAAAAGCGAAACTTGTAAAGCAGAAAAAGGAAATCCTGATGTTGGAAGCACAAGCGAGAATAACTAGTAGTCCATATTTTTTGAGACAGTCTGTGCTGCAAGAACTGATCTGAACCCCTGTTTGTGCACTCACTCCTTTAACCCTAGAAGGTAGGGCCTGTCATGATCTCATTTTACAGAGGAGAGAACTGGGCCCAGAGAGCATTTGAACCAGTAGCATTTGCTCCCAGACTCCCTGCAGCAGTGCAGACACAGCTGCTCGCACAACTCTTCCTGTCGTATCCAGACCCCACCCTCCAGGCAGGGGTTTTCCCTGTCCTTCCCCACGTGAGGAGACTGAGTTCAGAAACGCCAGTTGATTAATCTGAATTGCAAAGTGAATAGAGGCACTGGTAGAAGTCACTGGGCTTCTGGATGGCCTGTTTGGGTTCGCGTTGAGCAACACTAAAGTGTGTTCCTCTAGGTGTCGGATGCCTGGAGCCCCTCGTTGTTGCTTCCGAGCATCTGTTCATCCGCATAGCCTGCTTCCCCATCAAGGGCTTAGGTGGAAGAGGCAAGGTTTGAGGTTTTGGTTTGTTCTGTTTCTTCTAACTTTGCTTGTTTATGCTTGAGGTCGCTGGGGACCGAGCTCTGCGGGGGGCATAGTGGTTCAGCTGCCACCTGGAAGCCAAACATCAAGGGCAAGTTGCTTCATCATTTCTTGGGTAAAGCTGGGATAATGGCACCCAACTCGCTGTGTTGTTAGAAGGAATCATGAAATAATGTGTAAGTCACGTGGTCCAGTCCCTGGTATCACCCATTAAGCTCTCAAGAAAAAACATGTCTGTCTATGAACATACACCGCAGATGCGCATAAATGCATAGGAAAATATAACAACCTTGTGTTGTGCATGAAACAGAGCTGAGCAGCTTAACAAATTGTAAAACAAACACACACGCTGCCTGCAAGCAGATGGAGTGGAAAACCAGTGCCAGAAAGCCTTCCTTCCCCCTCACACCCATTACCCCAGGGACCTCTTCTTGATCCTAACTTGCTCCCTCCCCTTAGTGGTGGCCACAGTCCTGACTTTTATTAGCTTCATTTCCTTGTTTGTCTTTGTCGTTTGACTCCTTGGTTACAGATCACTATATATAGTTGGATGTTGCTGTTTGGCTTGCTGTATATGTGGAATCGCATCAGTATGTCTGTGTTCACTTGCTTACCATTATATCTTTAAGAGTTATTCATGTTTTTGGGTTGGTGTGTGGATGATGTCTTTGCTATGCAGTAATTTCAGAATATGGAGATAGCACGATTTGTTTATTGTCCTACTATCAGTAGACGTGGGCATCTTACCAACAGTGCTGGTAAAGGCATGCCTGCATGTGTCTCCAAGGGCGAGTCGGCAAACTTGCTGGGGTGCATTTACCTAGGAGTTAGAATGGTGGGTCGTAAGGTTAGTTTATCTTCAGCTTTTCAGACACTGCCAAACTGTTTCCAAAGTGGTTGTCCAACTGACATTCCTATAGCAGTATACAAGAGTTCCAGATATATATTTCCTGGCCGATTATTTCATTTTCTTGCCTAACCCTGGGAATTAGGTCTACTGGGGCATTGTCAAACTCTTTAATCACCAGCAAATAGTTTTAATTTACGTTTCCCTGAATTCTAATGAGATTGAGCATCTTTTCACATTTTATTGTTCATTTCCATTTCCTTTTTTGTCCCTGTTAAGGTAAGAGCTCTGTCCATTTTTTAACTGGTTTGTCATTTTCTCATTAATTTATAGCAGCTTTTTTATAGTCTAGAAATGAGTCTTCTGGTTCTTGTGAGTGTATTATAAAAAGATGTACATTACACAAATATTTTCTCATGTTTTCAATTTCTTAATGGAGCCTTCTGATGAATAGAAGTTCTTGATTTTAATGGAGACCAATGTGTCAATCTTTTCTGCTTTTTGTGGCCAGTTTAGAAATCTTCCTCTTTTCCCAGCATCATGAAGATACTTTCCACTATTATCTCCTAGAAACTTTATTGTTTTGCTTTGGTATTTTTGTTTTCAATCTGCCTGGAATTGATTTTTTTTGCATATGTTGTGAAGTTGGGTTTCTTTTTTTCTCTATATAATTTTAAGTCCTCTCAGCACCATTGATGGGAAAATATCATCCTTTTCCCCACAGCTTTGTAATATACCTTTCATCCTAAATCATGTGTCCATGTATGTTTGGGCCTGTTTCTGGGCTTTCTATTCTGTTCAGGGTATATTTGTTGTTCCTTGTGCCCAACGCTATCTTCACCATCACAGCTTTTAAAAAAGTCCTGATAGCAGTAGAGAAAAACAACAACCACAACAGCCAGTTCTTCTTTTTCAGAAATGTCTAGGCTGTTCTTGGTCTTTGCATTTCTATAAACCATTTAGAATAGCTCATCTCATTCCACAAACAAACAAACAAAAATGCTAGCACTTTTACTGATTAACTATCACATATTATAAATATTAACAAAGTTGATTATTTCTTCCTGGCCCAGTAAATTCCAAATAGAAGTTTCTACTTGGATTTTCCAAGTTCTTCAGTTTCTATGCATCCGGGCTGACCCTTTCTGTAGGCTCCGTGGGGCAAGTCCCATCGTCACATGGCATCGAGAAGGAGGTGCATTGAATGGGAGGGTGCCTGGCATGCAGGTGGTTACCTGTGAGAGTACTGAGAGAGTCACGTGGAGAGGCTCAGAAAAGAGCACCACGTGGGGAGAGAGTAGGTCAGGATCTGAGTTCCAGCTCTGCCCCTCACCAGCCAGGCGAGCTCGGACAGGTTCTTGCCAAGGAGAATCGCCCACTCCTTCCTTCACCTGCTTCCACAACTCATCCTCTCGTTGGTATATGCTTTTAACAGCCCTGGGCCAAACTAGGAAAACAAAGAAGAATAAGGCTCCATCTCTGCCTCCTGAGGGCCTACTGTCTGCACTAGGTCTCTCAGACTGGGCCCCAGTGAACTCCAGTCCTGAGGAATGGCCCACAATAAAAGGTCGATGGTTGCATAATTAACACAAAAACTTCACGCAACATCCTGTTTTTAAGAGATTCACATGCATATCAGCACTTAGAATCTTCTAAGAAGTCCTGCAGTTGAACACAGCATGTCCCCGAGTTTCCTTAACAATCATATTAGTTTTCTCTTGTTGCTGTAACAAATGACCACAAATTTAGTGGCTTAAAACCATGCAAATTTCTTAACTTATAGTTCTGGAGGCCAGGAGTCAGGAATGGTGGTCACTAGGCTAAAATGAAGATGTCAGCAGGGCTGCATTCCTTTCTGGAGACCCTAGGAAAGAATCCATTTTCTTGTTTCTAGAGGCCGCCCTTGAGCCTTTCTTGTTCTGTCCCCTTCTCTCTTCCAAGCCAGCAGTGGACCATCGCATCCTTCCCACGATGCCATCTCTCTGGCTCCACAATCACATCTCCTTCTCCCACTCTGTCTCTTCTGCCTGCCTCGTCCACATTTAAGGACCCTGGTGATTAAAAGAGGGTATAGCTCTTTCCTTAAACTCAACTCATTAGCAACCTTAATTCCATCTGTACCCTTAATTACAACATATCATGTAATATAATATGTTCACAGGTTCCAGGGATTAGGACGTGGAATTTTGGGGAGCCAGTGTTCTCCCTCCCACAGTGGAGACCTTCACCTCCACGTCCACCAGCCACGGCTGCACAGCACATCTCACCCTGTGCCATGAGTATCTTTGATAGGACTTGGTACAGTAGGTGGTCTTTCTCTAGCCCCTCCCCATCATGATCTCATCTCTGGACACTGCTCTTGACATTATATGATAGGCTTGTCAATTGTTTATTACCTTTCTTCTTCCAGAACACAAGCTCCAACAGGCAGAAGTTTGGTCTGCTTTGTTCACTGCCTTATCCCAGCTCCTAGCACAGAACCTGGCCCATTGTAGGTGCTGAATTATTGTTTGTTGAATGACTAACTGAATGAGTGGTGGAAACTCTGTCCAGTAAGACAGCAAGCTTCTGGAGGGCAGAATCTTCATCCAATTCATCTTTCTTCTCTGGTTTCCCAAAGGCAAGGGGGCTGGTGCTAAATTAGGAAGATGATATAGTGTGGGAGAAAGCAGACTCAGCACCAGGAGGCCTTGCTGGGTGTCATTCTCTTGACATATGTGCGCAGCTCTACCTTACCTAGCCTGGTGTTTTAGTTTGCTAAAGCCAACAAAATGCAATATACCAGAAATGGTTGGCTTTTACAATGGGGATTTATTAACTTACAAGCTTACAGTTCTTAGGTGGTGAAAATGTCCAACTCAAGGCATCAAAAGGTGATGACTTTTCCCTGAAGACCAGCCATCGGCGAGCTCAGGATCCTCTGTCCGATAGCTGGGCTCATGGTGACATCTGCTGGTCCTTCTCTCCCGGGTTTCATTGCTTTCAGCTTCTGGCTTCAGTGGCCTCCTCTCTCAGCTTCTCTGGGGCTTTTTTCTGTCTTTCATCCTCTTAATAATGAACTCCAGTAAGGTGGGTCACATCTCAATTGAAATAACCTAATCAAAAGGTCCCACCTACAATAGATGTACACCCACAGGAATGGATTAAAAGAACACGGTGTTTCCTGGGGTACATACAGCATCAAACCATCACACTTGGCATGAATGGAACCCTTCAGCCTCTGAGCATAGTAGTCAGCTTCTCAGGCAAATTTGCACCAGAGGTTCCCAAACTTTCTTGGTTTACTATGCATTTAGTTTCTTCAAGTGTTGAGTCCAAAAGAAATACCTAACATTTCTGTTTATCAGTCAGTTATGTTCACACTACTTAATAAGTGTTTATGTCCTAACATCTCAGTAGCTGTTTGGAAAAAATTACACATAAGTTGAAAGAGAAAGATTTTTTTGGTATATTAAGTAACCACAATCACTTCCTAACAGGATGTGTGTCCCTGCTGGCAACTGCACAGCTTCTCAGAACTTGGAATCAGGTTAGGTCCTGCCACCTTTGTCTCCTGTTCCACATTGATTTTCATACACTCATGCTTTTTATCACAGCAACCACCAAAAATGCAGCATCACAAAGATGACTTGATCAAAAGGAATGTGGTGCAATCCAGTGTTAAAACTGTCAGCTGCCTTGGGCAAGTCATTCCAAAGTGTCCAGTAGATGTCAAGTATTGCTGTATTTCCCTCAAAAACAAAATATTCCACAGTGCCCCTGGGACACCCCGGCACTCAATTTCGGAACTGCAGGTGTACACCACCCTGATTTACCCAAGCCATGTGCAGACCAGGAGGCCAGCTAGAGTCCCATGGGATCATGCTGTTCCCTCTCAAAGGCCCCTGCTCCATTTTTGCAGTTATCAAAGCCCTCAGAAGCCCAGTGAGATTCCTAATGTGCTTGGCAAGCAGGCAGAGCAGGGTGGGGGTAGAGGGGCTGTGAGGGGGCCTCTGGGCCTGTCTTTTGGGCCCTGGTGAAGCTCAGGATCATACTTCCAGGTGGCCTCCCCTGATAGCTTTAGGAAATGAAGGTTGGGGGTTGTGAAGTGAGCTTTAGAAAGAGAAGAACTTAGAACCCAGGTGCCCCAGCCTTCATTGTAGTAGAAAAGACATGTGCTATTTATTTAACAAACACCTTCATGGCTCTTTTTATGCACTGGATGCTGGAGCTTTACAAATACTGACTCATTAAATCCCCACCATGACCCTGTGAACTAGGTCTAATATTATTCCCATTTTACAGATGGGGAAACTGAGGCATGGAGGGTGAATGCCCTGCCCAAGTTTCCCAGAGCTAGGAAGTGGTGGACCTGGGACTTGAACCCAGGCAGTGATGTGCTTACCTGCTCCACAGGGTTCTCCTAGGGTATTAAAATAGCTAGAAAGAAATAACTGAAATGGTGGAACTGTAATCCGTAACATTTTCTGAAATTTGCTCTATAGCTACTCATGCAATTGTACTTTGAAAGTTATCACCTTTCTGCATATACCTTACATTTCACAATGAGGTAATAACTGAAATGGTGGAATTGTAACCCATAACATTCTTTGAAATTTCCTAAACTACCTGTTAAATTGTACTTTGAAAATTATCAAACCTTTCTGTGTATATCTTATATTTCACAATAAAAAAATAACTGGAATTGTGGAACTGTAACCCATAACACTCTTTGAAATTTGCTCTCTGACTACTTGCTAAATCGTACTTTGAAGTTATCACTGTTATGTATATATGTTAAATTTCACACTAAAAATGTATTTAAAGAAGAAGGAAAGAAAGATTATGGGACTTCATGCATGTAAAGTGCCAGGCACACGGTGATGAGTACACAGAGCACATGGTCTCTTCATTTCTCTGACTCTCCTTGGGTCTCCAGCTCTCTTCCACCTCGCCGTCCCCGCTGGTGCAAGCAAGTCCAGCAGGCAGCAAGGACAGTGCGGGGCCGCTAGAGAACGTTCTTGCCTGGGTCCAGAGGTGCTCACTTCCCCACACAGGGATCCTCAATTTTAGTGCCTGATGATGCACTCTCCTTTTAGGCAGAAGAGTTCTGATGTTTTTGCTCAAAAAGTTAGTATAAAAATCTCAGCCCGGCAGGATGAATCTAAAGGAGCTCCAAGGAAGTGCCTCTCTGTGGGATTGCAGCCTGCCTCACACACCCTCAGGAGGCTGCCGGTTGGAGTCCTTATCTAAGACATTTCTGAAGTAAAAAAAAAAGGGTACATCCTGATGCACAAAGGCTGCTTCCCTCTTCCCTCCCACTGGATTGTCCCTTGGAGAATATTTGGGAACAGTTTGCTGCTGGAGGCTCACCTGCACCTCTCTCTCAGGAGGAGCCACTTAGAATATAGCCCCAGAGATTTTTGCCTGAGGTAAAAATGCCCTTCACACAAAAATACGTGTATCCTACATACTTCACTGATTTTTGGCATTGGGTCCTGTTGAGTTTCTTTGGTGATTGAGGAGGACTGTGTCCTATTAAAATGGAAAGCCACAAGTCAAGAGGCCATTCTGGAGTTTTTTCTTCTGCATTATGTAGATATCCCTTTTTAGTTTTTATTGTATTGGAATAGCTAGAAGGAAATACCTGAAACTGTTGAACTGCAACCCAGTAGCCTTGTTTCTTGAAGATGAGTGTATATAGCTTACACAGTGTGACCATGAGATTGTGAAAACCTTGTGGCTCACACTCCCTTTATCCAGTGGACAGATGAGTAGAAAAATGGGGACAAAAAAAGTAAATGAATAATAGGGGGAAATGGGTTGTTCTGGGTGTTCTTTTTTACTTTTTGTTTTTATTCTTCTTTTTATTATTTTTTGGAGTAATAAAAATGTTCAAAAATTGTGGAGATGAATGTAAAACTATATGACAATACTGTGAACAATTGATTGTACACTTTGGATGATTGTATGGAATGTGATTATATCTCAATAAAATTGCAAGGAAAAAACCGGAAAGCCACAGTCCAAACAGTACAGAAACCCATATTCTCATAGAAGAGCTGGAGCAGGAGGTACTCCAAATTGACTGGAGAAGCCTCCTTGGTGCATGGTGCGTCTGCACAGGCCACGGCCCGTCCGAGCCGCCAGCCCAAATCGCTAGTGCCTGGGTCCTGCAGGTCTCCAGTGGGCAGCTGCACAAGGGCAGGAGACCCAGGGCTTGGGGGTCCCCCACTGTCTTGTGATGTCTGGCCTGTCCACACTACTGTCGCATGTGTGGGATAACAGAACACTCTCCACACAACCTCTTTAGCTCAGTGGTTGTGTCTTTTTTCCCCAAGGATACTAAAAGCTCGGTCTTTTGACCTATTAAGTATTAATTATAATTTTCAGTCAATTTGTAGGGGATGGCCCAGTGCTTATTACATTACTGGTGAGTTTTGTTTAATTTGCGTGGAAGAAGGCATATTATTGTGGTGGTTTGGAGGGCAGCTGCTGAGGGTCAGAGTGAATGCTGGGAACATCTACAGCAAGTTGGGGGGGAGTTGCAGTGCCCTTGGCGAGGAAATTGCGTTCTACCTCCTGTGTCCCTTTCTTTTGGGAAGAACTGAGCAGTTTGCTTGCTGAGCCGTCTGTAAAGTATCAGCTGCTCTGATCTGTGGCTCGCCTCAGCCTGCAGCCTGGATGGGAAGGATATAGCTGGCTTCACGATTTTGCCCTGAGACAGGAGTCTATTTCCTCTGCCTTTGATTCTGTGCTTGCCTTGGCGTCTTGCTTCTCTCTCCCTCCTGCCTGTATCTCAGGGTCTCTTCCTACTTCTGTTTTCTCCACCCAGGGAATAGGGGCCAAGACTAGTTCTGCTCCAAGCTCTAACCCCACCCCTGCTAAGGACTGCCCCGTCTCATTCTAGCCCATACCTGAAAGAGCCCCGTGTTCTGGAGTTCTCCAATAATCCCGATCCTCCCCCACTTTCCCACCTTTCTCTGTTTGCTTATCTGAATCTAACAATGTGGTAATAATATGGATGTTGCTTTCCTGCAAAGTGACATCTTTTCATGTTTTTCAAATGGACCCCTCCTATAAACAGGGATAACTGTGAGCTTAGGGGTCTCTGGCTGGCTATGGGAATGGCTATTGAAATACTTGAACTTCTAGATTTCTTCAAATCACAGAGCAGGATTTCGCAGGGAGCAGATTCAGCCCCATTTCTGTGATGTAAAAATGTCCTCTTCATTCCTTCCTTCATTGAACAATAACTCCTTGCAAGGAGTTTTCAAGTGATTGTTACGGGGCTCTTAGAATTCTAACGTATCTTCCTTCGCCGAGTATTTATAAACCATTTGAGCTACTTGGCTATAATTTCTGAGGTTTGTTTTTTTCCTTCCTTTCCAAGTCAATGAGTCCTGCGAGGGCTGGGATTTCTGATAATTTGGTTCATTGCTGAGTCTTCGTCCCTGAGAACAGTGCTTGGCACACAGAAGCCACTCAGTAAATATTGATTAAATGGATGAATATTTAGTTCCATGATGGCATCACCAAGGAAATTCAGGCTGAACTAGACTGCTCCTGTGAGCAGACCAGGTAGGAGAGGGTCCCTGCAGTTCAGTCCCCCTCCCTGTGTTCTTCAAAGCATGTTAGCCCTGCCCTTCTGGCTGGCTGCACAAGTTGACATAAGCCATGTATTGTTTGTCCCCATAACACGGCAAGCTTCTTGAGCGCAAGGCCGTATTTTGCTCTAATTTTTATGCCCAGACCTGGGAAAATGTCCGTGCTTCGGAAATGTCTACCAACTTGAAATTCAATTAAATAGATACAGCCTGCAGGTTTTCACTTCGGCCCAGTACTTTTCCCATGATAATTCAAAAGGTTGTGCAAAATGACAAGTCCTATGTCCAGCAGCTCCTGAATCATGTGCGCAGGGCCTGTGACCTTCTCAAGGCCATGGAAATGCTTGGGACCCAGACAACTGTTGCAACACCACCAACAAATAATGGCTCCAAAACCTGGGGGAAATTTGCAAAATTAAAACTGATAAATATATAATTAAATGTCCTCAAAGCATTCTGTCATGTCTCCTTTATTTGCTAAATTTAGTGCTCATAAGCATTTCATTGCATTTGAAAGTAATTTCTGGCTTGGATTTTTCTCACCTTACAAGAATTCCTGAGTTTGCACAAGAAGTATTGGGAAATCTTAACCAATTGTAAATTAAAGGACTAACATAAAGCCAAATAAATGTAAAAGCAAAATGAAAAAAAAATCTTTTTTTAAAGTGTTTGTAACAGAAAAAATTACTTAATGATAGATACAGATGTATCTTATATGTTTGGTATGATGTGGGGTTAGAGATCTCTAAAAGTAAGTGTACTTAGGGCCCACAAGTATTTAAAGGCAGCCTACCAAAAACTGTAGAATTCCTGCATAATATACAGTGCTTCAGTAGAGTTTCCGAAAGTTAGAAATACCAACTTTCCCACTCTAGGATTTTTAGACTAATTCCTGTAATGCCATTAGTATGATCAGATATCTCGTCTGATCATTGTACGATAGTTACGTTGACTTTTGATGATTTTGTTCATTGAATGGTCCTTGCTGTTTTATCTAATCTTTATCTTCTTTTTTCAGGAATCCTGTTCACAATGCTGGTATTTGGACCAGCCTGTGGATTTATCCTGGGCTCTTTCTGTACCAAAATCTATGTGGATGCAGTCTTCATTGACACAAGTAAGAGTATATCTGAATTTCTAATCCAGAACCCACCCACCCCCACCCCCCATTAATGAAAGTGTCTTCAGCCTTTGGGTTCTGAAATCATCCTGCTCAGTGATGGTCCTAATGTGTTCACCTCTCTAGCTGGTGGACACGTGTTGTCAGCTGGAGGGGACATTTGTCTTGGCTCACAGGACCTGGATCTAAGTCTAGGTTCTACCAATGTCCATCTAGAGGTGGAATCACCTGCTAGAATTGATATTATCCCTCAAATCTGTATTTTCCTTGCTGAAAATTAAGGATAGCAATAATTATATCCCTCTCAGGGTTACTATAAAAATAAATGAAAGCTAGATGTGGAAATGCCTGGCATATATACATATCCATTGACTGTTGGTTCATTAATCTCTATGAGGAACCTATTTTCTAAACAAAATTGGAACATGTGGTCTAGAATGGGATAAATGAGACAGAGTATTTGAAAGTCCTTTCCATAAGAGACTTGTGATGGCCTTTATAAGGTGATATACCACATCTCAAACCCATTTTAAACAAAACTTCTCATGTTCTTGGCAGGAAGAGTGAATGTGTATCTCAGGTTCTAGGGCCTCTCAATCATGATTCTGTGATTGAACAGTGTACTAGTCAGGATGGGCTGGGTTAGGCTGTGGTAACAAACAGTCCCCAAATCTAAGTGTCTATATACCACATGTCCAGTGCAGGCAGATGGAGTTGGAGACAGGGGACATAGTTCATTGTAATCACTCAGGGACTGAGGCTCACAGAAGTTTCATCCTGACCCCAGCTTGTGCGGATGCCAAAGCAGGAAAGCAGATTGTAGCAAGTCTCACACTGGCTCTTGAAGCTTCTGCTCAGAAATGACGCACATTGTTTCCACTCACATTTCAGGGTCCAAAGCAAGTCACTTAGTGTGTTCGTTTTCTGTTGCTGCATAACAAATTACCCCAAACTTCGTGCCTTAAAACAGCAAAGGTTTATTATCTCACAGTCTTTTTCTGTGGGTCCAGAACACAGGAGCAGCTTACTAGGTAGCTCTGGCTCAGGGTTGCTTCTGAAGCTGCAATCAAGGCCTTGGCCAGGTCTGCAGTCATCTTAAGGGTCAACTTGGCTGGAATCCACTCCAAGCTCACTCACATGGCTCTTGGCAGGCTGTGGAAGATCCTCTTCCAAGCTCAATCCCATGGTCTTCTCCCCAGAGCAACTTCTCAGCATGGCAGCTGGCCTCCCCTGGAACAAACAGCCCAAGAGAGAGTGAGAGGAGCACTGACACAGAAGCCACAGTCTTTTTATAACCTCATCTCAGAGGTGATATCTCATTACTTTAGCTGTATTCTTTTTGTTAGAAGAGAGTCATACACTCAAGGAGAAGGGATTGATTGTCCAAGGACCTGAAAGGCAGGAGGCAGAAATCCTTGGGGGCCATCTCAAATACTCCCTGCCATGTATTTCTATATGGTTCAGATTTCTGTTTCTACCACAAATTTCTAAATAGTTTGGCAAGTCTGGAAGCCATGTTCCTTTCTCTGAAAACAGAGCATGGGAAGCCATTCCAGCTTCTCCTTCCTGTGCCGATCTATTCTCAGGATCAATAAGAGCTCTAATTTCCCAGGTTCTCAATCCATCATCTCTTGACAGTGCTAAATCTACTAATTCAACCCAAAGAAATAATGTGGTTTTAAATCCTATCAAGTTACTTTGTGATTCACTCCATTAATCCCACTGATATATGTACTTGTAGCTAACGATGTTACAAATTTCCAAGTGGAAAAAAAAATCAAATGCAGCTTTATTTATTTATTCTTTTAAAGTGCTGGTTCTGTTTGGGGGTGATTGAATGCTGTTTTTTTTTCCCCCAGCAGTTGGCTGGTATTCTGCACCCTATTCATAGAGTAGGGTGTGAGGTGGGCTGGTAAGCAAAATGATGCATGATCAGAGTCAGCTGCCATGTTTCTTTTCATGGACAAGAAAATCAGCTTCCACGTCATCCCCAAAGGCAGCGCAAGACAATAACAGCAAAAAGTGGTTAGGGGACAGGGTTCTTCCAGTGCAGTGGGGAAAGCTGCTTCGAAAGGGAACCAAGGTGACCAGGCAGTATATTTTGCCTCTCGGCATATCAGGGGATGGCCCCATTGAACCAAGGCCTGTAGGTTTACAGATCTTCTGTGCTGGAAAGACCCTCAGACCATATTCTTTTCCAACTTTTTCATTTTACAGATGAGGAAACTGAGGCCTGGAGAGGGAAAGGACAGATGTAGGGGTGTATCTATACTAAAACCCAAGTCTTCTGACCAAGCAGGGGAGGCGTATTTCCACTTGACAATCCCCCTCCTCAAACTCTCTTCTGAGAATGAAATAATGACTTTCTCAGTGTTCAACATGACCAACGGGCAGATGAGTGGCTGGGGGGGGCTTGGCCAGTCGGCTCACAGTCCCCCAGTTATGCCATGCCTTCGAGGGCGGGTCTCTCAGCCTGGAATGCCACCTCCACCCCATTCTTTCCACATCATTCCTCACCCTTCAAGGCCTTGTGTGTAGTGACTTCATCCAGGGTTCTAGGCTCACTGGTAATCTGATGCATCCGAGTTATATAAGACAGTTAAGTACTTCTCGTCTCCATCCTGACCGCAGCCCACCCCACCCCTACTTCCTTGATAGTGAACTTCCCGACCTGTTGGTGAAGAATGGAAGGACGCGTAGCTGTTGCTGAAGGGACTATGAGGTTTAGTGCTGCTATTTGCCAGTAGAGGGCAGAAGAAGATAATTTATTCTGTTAGAGAGTCAGCCACAGAATTCTAGTTTCCAGGAAAAAATTTATTTTCCCTCATCTTGTGATTGAAATTGGTCCTTCATTCTGTGAGTGAATTTTGACTATATTTTGAGGAGGGGTTTGTAAATTCTTTTTGAATGACCCTCACCTACTTAAAACAGAGCACTTCTTTAGGGTTGCCCAATCTATGGGAGCGTGACCTTAAGTGTGAATATTCAAGTGTCATGCATGTAATGACATGTTTGTGAAATCCCTGCTGAGAGCTGGGGAAAAGAAGGGCCTGGGAAAAGTGAGTGGCCAGGGAAAACCAATGGGGAGGTGGTCAAAGCAAGCCCATGGAGGGCCCATGTTGTCAGGTAGATGGAGGAGAGAATGTGCCTTCTTCCTGTGTGGTCTGGCAGCAGCTAAGAAAGCAGGATTCAGAGGGAGAGTCCAGTGAAGAAGCCTGGTTGAAATCTATGAGTAGATGTAGCTGGGGTGCAGAGAGGTGTTTGGTTCTAGAAGGGGCAAGTTGTGTGCAGGGGGAGGGCCCCAAGGGCCACTTGCCTGGAGGGCTTCACTGGCTGGGCTTGGACATGAGATTCTGCAGCTGCAGCCTCATCTGTATTTCATCCCTTCTTAAGAAGATCTAGATGCTTCCCCTGACGGCCAGGGAAAGGAATGATGTTGCCTACAGAAATTCTTTTTTGGATTATCCTTGTTATACCAAGACTCAGTCAAGAGCAGGGCATGGAGAAATAACGCCTTGGTGGTAGACTATATCCCCAAGCATTGAATCGGCCAACCCTCTAACATGATCAGTTTTTAGAAGAACAATGATAACAGTGACAGCCATGAGTTGACCACTTATTAAGGCTTTATAGCGATTGCCTCATTTAAACCTCAGAACATTTGCAATGGAAGATGGGTCCTGTTATTATCCCCATCTAACAGGTGAAGCATTATTATGCAGTAGTTAAGAGTTCCAGTGCTGGAGTCAGACCTCAGTATGAATCCAGGCTATGCCACTTATGAGCTTTGCAGTCCTGGGTGCATTACTCCTCACAGGTCTGTGTTTGGATGACATGAATTAAACATGGAAAGCGCTTAACACAGTGCTGGGCATAAAGAGAGCAGGCAATAAATGATAGGTGTTATGAGGAACCCAAGAAGTTACCTAATCTTTACATCTAGTAAAAGGATAGAGCCAGGATTCAAATCCCAGGCCTGTCTGACTCCAAAGCTCCACTCGTAGCTGAGCAGCTTGCTCCCCTGAATTTAGCAGAAGGCTGCCTCCTTGCACATGCAAAGGCTTTGCCACAGTGACCTGACCTCCACCGTATCCACGCAGACTCATCCTAAGACACACAACAGCTGGCCCTGCAATCAGGTGCATGACGCTTGCAGCTGGAACAAAATATGGCCGTCTCTTTGCTTCACAGAAAAGGTCAACGAGCTGAGAACCTCCTGCTCTGCCGTTGTGAGGGCTGGCTGCTGCGGCTAGCAGCCTTCATGCTGGACTAATTAGCCTAGCAGCTGGAATCCGGCATATTCCACACTGCCCTCCCAACCTGCCCACCCCCAACCCTTCCCTGTCTCCAGTTTGTAATTAGGTTTGTAACTTAATGATACTCTTGGAATTCTTGAGTCCCATAGCAAAAGTCCCACGAAATTGGTTAAACAAATAGGTAAATACCCAGAGAGGCATAGTATCCCTTACACATCAGTTTGGCCCAGGAATTAAAAAAAAATTGTCCCCGATTTGCTTTGATCTGCCATTCTCACAGTCTCAAGTATCCTCATGGGCTGGTTGGTTAGTTTTAAACTGGTGGTTTTCTTTTTCAAAGCCATCCTTGGAATTGGATGGAAATCTCAGTGAGCCCCTTGTGTTTATTTGACCTTCAACAGAGGGAGCAAATAGCCATCAAGAGCTTGCTCATCTTACCCAACAAAACCACTGAATACACCAGAAATCAGATTCCAAGAGTGGAGGCATTAGAGAAACAGATCTTGAAAAGCAGGGAAACCTTCTAAGTCCATACATGCCTGTCCAAAGGCAGGCCGAGATGCACCGGACCTCATGATGGGCAGGTGTTGCCATCACAGGGTGCCCATTGGCTAGCTCTCCTTGTTCCAACTTCCTCTCCTATTCTTCTCCCTTCCCCCTCACCAAACTCCCCTGAAAATGGAGCAGCATCTTTTCTCATTTTCTGGAGTAGCCAAGGGATAGACTAGTGGCTGGAAGGAGGTGAGCCCGTCCCCTCACAGTCCCGTAGATCCATCATTCCTTTGCTCAGCTTGGGATACAGCCGCGCCCCCATTCTTTTCAACATCTTCCTCCATCCATGGTTCTAGTTTCATTGGCAATTTAATGCATCTAAATAAGTAGGACAGATCGGTGCTTTTAAGTTTCATTCAGAGTATCTTACTGTGACAGCAGCTTTCACCACATGGCCAAAGATGCAATCATTTTTTAAGGCCAAGATACTAACTGGAACCAGGTAGAAAGAGATACAAAGATGTTCTCAAGCCTTGCCCCCAGGCTGTACCTAGGACAACAGTTTGTTATCCCCAGCCCACCCAGAGCCTCTGTTCTTAAAGAGTGTGAACTTTTATTTCCTAAGCCTTTTGTGCTAGTCAGGGTAAGCAGGGTTATGCTGAAGTAACAAACAACCCCTCAATCCCCGTGGTTTAAATTCTTTTTTGTACATGCTATATAACCAATTCCATTTAGCAGGGAGAGTCTGTGCATTGGCTTCTCACTTGCCACCTTATAAAGATTTCACATGCCTCCATAATCACCAAGGCAAGGGAAAAGAGCATGGGGGTGGGGGGGTCAACCGCCAGCTTGTAAACACTTTAATGGAGAAGTGACATGCTACCTCTGCTCACACATTTCATTGGCAAACATGGCGCACGGCTGCACCTAACTTCACAGAGTAAGGGGTTGAAACCCTCCTTGTCCCCAGAGGAGGAGATCTGAAAGCAGACAAGGTAACATCTACCATGCCATTCTTTGTCAGTCCACATAAAGAAATCTCCCTCTACACCAGGAACACTAGAAGTTTCCCCGACTAGATTCAGCACCTTTGTACCCTTCTGTGGAACCACCAGCCACAGATCTAAACTCCACTCACTGAGTCCCTCCCAATCTGAGGGCACCCCATGCCAAAGCTGCTCAAAACGGTGGTTTCTCCTCAACATGTCATTTCTCTCCCTGCCACAGTGTCCTGGAAAATCAAAATGGAGAATAAAAAAGCCATATTTCCCCAAATAGCCAGTCAACTATGATTTTCCTGGACCTACAGAATTGCACCCTCTGCAGGCCTTTGGGCAGACCCCTCCTCCCCGCCCTCACCCAAGATGGCAGCATGCTTTGGTTCTGACACAGATGGCACTCTCTACCCTGCCCTACAAACTGCAAGCAAATGTTTACTTTCCACACATACACAACTACCTGCAGGGAGCAAACTGACACATTCACACACAGATCCTCCTCCCCCACTGCAGCTCGTCTCCCCGGGATGTTTTCTCACACACAGAGCAGTGTCAGAAACTGCCTAACTAAAATGTGATTCTCCGCATTACCAATTTTGGGCCCCCAAATAACTGCCAGGATTTCTCTATCTTTACTCGCTCACATCTGCCAACTTTTCTGTTCCTCCTTTCAGGAGCCCATAGACAATGGAGGGAGACACTGTAGCTCCCCTTTACTGTCTTTTATTTTCATTCATTAGTTGGCAGCAGGTGAAGAAACAGTGAGTGACTGGTGAAAGCATTCCTGGCTCAGCTACCTGAGGCAGTTTTACTTCCTTTTCTCCTCCCACGTTTGCATAAAGATGCTTTCAAGACCAGCTTGCTTGCATTTCCCAGGCCATACCCTTTTAAGAAATCCATATATTCAGATTCCAATTAACATAAATATATGCATATATAAAAGTATAACTAACAAGAACTACCATATACAAAGAGCCTACTATGTGCTGGGTGATTGTTGCTCATTATCTTCCCAACCACTCTAGCTGGATGTCATCTTTATTTTGCAAATGGTGAAACAAGGGCTCAGGGCCTGTAACTTGCTCCGGATCACATGCTTATAAGTGGCAGAGCTGGGATTCAAGCTTGAGCCCTCCAGAGCTTACACCTTCTCCTCTCCAGCCTGCAGCCACAGGAAAGCACCTGGCTCCATTGTAATGCCCGGTTATTGCTGCTGGGTTTATGTCAAAGTCTCCAAGACAGAAACCATCAATATTCTAGTGACTGAGTTGGTAGCCACATTAGAGTTGATAGTCTTTGGCTTGTCACACAAAGCACAGGAGTTAGTCCTTCACTCAGGGCCTTACAGGAGCCCAAAACAAAGCCCAGACGATCAGAGGGCAGGAGAGCAGAGAGGTGAGGAGCAAGGGTTTGGGAAGCTAGAGCTTGGACTCCAGTTACCAACCTTGTGGATTTAGGAAAGTTGCAAAAATTGTTCTAAGCTTCAGTTTCCCCATCTATGTTATAGGGATAAAATTCATATCTTGTAGGGTTATGGGGATGGTTGACCAGTACGATCATGTTAAAAAAAATAAACATGATCTGATAATGCCTGGTGCAGAGTAAACACTCAATAATTGCTGGCTTGTGTTGTCATTAATGTGAGCTGAAGGTCAAGTGAGAGTCTTCGGGGAAAACAGTTCATAAATGGTGAAGTGCCCATCTGGTGTCCATGGTAATTCCTCTTTCCAAGTCTGTCCATCTGTCTGGTCCAGGCCTTTAGCCCTGTTGGTTGTAACTGATCTGATGTGCCTTTGCCCATGTCTCCAAGACTCTCCTTCTGTGCTCCGGGGACATGGGTGTTCACCAAAGAGCCACCCCTAAGCTGCTCATCTGGGAGTGCTGCTGTGCAAAGCAGTTGGAAAGAAAGGAAAAAAACCTCGTGGGCTAGAGCTACAGTTTATGACCTCATGATATCAGCTGGCAAATCAAAATCATAACAGCACAAGGCAGCCAAACCGTATGCATATGGCCTTTAAGCATATGAGTTGGCCGCAAAGCTTTCTGATTGAGGCCTGGCCCCAAACCACAGGGCACTGACAAGGGCTGAGCTAACGTATCCACTAGCAGCTTGGAATCAGAGACCTCTAGCCAGAAATAACAAGCCAGCATGGATTGAAGTACTCAAGCATGTGCCAAGCTTTATTCTGAAAACTTTATGTCTGGTGTGGCTCATTCAGTCTTCCCAAAGGTAAGCACTGTCCTCATCAGTGTGGTCCAGATCCATAAACTGAGGCACAGAGAATTCAAATCACTCGCCTGAGATCACACAGCTAGAACTGGGCAGGGGCAGAATTTCAAACCAGCCAGCTTGGCTCCAGATCCCGTGCTCTTGACCTCCATGCTGCACTACCCCTTATAAATAGGGCCCCTGATCTAACCACCGGGAGTGGGGTGTTGAGTGGGATCTCAGACCAGCTGCTTTTTGGAAGATGAGAGTGAGTGTGCCTGGTAAAAATAGGCCCTTGAACAATGAATCTGTTTTGATTTCCTGCGTTTTTGTTAGCAGACCCTGGCAGTTCTGCCTAAGCAGCTGATGGCAGCCTGAATGTCAGAGGATGCCTGGCTTCTCGCTGCTTTTGTTTAGATCGATACGAGCATGGGGTAGACAGGAAAACTAAGGAAGACTTTAGGAGAAACAGAAGCACCGATGTGGAAAAACAGACTTCCTGCCCGCCCCTCAGCCTCTCCCTGCAACAGCCTCAAATCCTGAGCAGAGCCCCCCACCCCGGCCCAGCCGCCCTCAGGCCCCCTGAGCTGTGCTCTTTCCGTTGGCAGGTAACCTGGACATCACTCCGGACGACCCCCGCTGGATCGGAGCCTGGTGGGGTGGCTTCCTGCTCTGCGGTGCCTTACTCTTCTTCTCTTCCCTCTTGATGTTCGGGTTTCCACAGTCCCTGGCCCCGCACTCAGACCCCGCCATGGAGAGCGAGCAGGCCATGCTCCCCGAAAGAGAGTACGAGCGGCACAAGCCCAGCAATGGGGTCCTGAGGCTCCCCCTGGAGCCGGACAGCAGCGCCTCCTGCTTCCAGCAGCTGAGAGGTAAAGGCGGCCGCGCCCCGGGGGCTGGGGGGGTCCGGGGAGCACGAGGGAAAGGGTGGTCCGAGGACTAGATTCTAGGGGACTTGAGGCAGAATAATGTTTGCTTTGCATGAGTGGCCTCCCCCCTCCTCCTCTACTTATTCCTGAGAACTATGTTACCTGACTTGAGTAATAAAAACAAAAGTGACGGAACTACCGCTGACTGAAGGGACGGCAAACTCGTCTTCTCCCCCAGCAGAGACACCAGTGGCTGGTGTAGGACCTGACAGACAATAAACATAAATATCTGTAGAATTAAGAGAACATAGGAGGCAGTTAGATATTTCATGGGCAGCACAGGGCTTTTTTTTTCTGCTGCAATTTTATTGAGCAATATTTACATACTATACAATCATCCAAAGTGTACAAGTTGTTTGCAGTATCATTGTATAGTTGTGCATTCATCACGACAGTCAAGTTTTGAACATTTCCGTTTCTCCAAAAAAATAAATAAAAATAAGAATAAAAATAAAGGTGAAAAAGAACACCCAAATCATCCCACTCCCCCAGCCCCCCCATTATTCATTTACTTTTTTATCCCCATTTTTCTATTCATCTGTCTATACACTCGATAAAGGGAGCATGAACCACAAGGTTTTCACAATTTCACAGTCACACCATGTAAACTATATAGTTGTACAATCTGTCTTCAAGAATCGAGGCTACTGGATTGCAGTTCAACAGTGTCTGGTATTTCACTCTAGCTATTCCAATACACTAAAAACTAAAAAGGGATATCTGTATAATGCCTAAGAATGACCTCCAGAATAACCTCTCGACTCTATTTGAAATCTCTCAGCCACTGAAACTCTACTTTGTTTCATTTCTCTTCCCCCTTCAGGTCAAGAAGGCTTTCTCAATTCCATGATGCCAGGGCCAAGCTCGTCCCATGAGTCATGTCCCAAATTTCCAGGGAGATTTACACCCGAGAGTCATGTGCCACGTAGAGGGGAGGACAGTGAGTTCACCTGCTGCGTCGGCTTAGAGAGGCCACATCTGAGTAACAAAAGAGGTTCTCTGTGGGAGACTCTTAGGCACAATTTTAAGTAGGCTTAGCCTATCCTAGCAGAGGGCTTTTGAAGTTGGCTCCCGTTACCTGGTGCAGACATTCCTCAGAAGCCACCTCCAATGTGCATTTCTTTAGATTCACTCTGTCCTTTCATCCCCCTCCATGAAAGATGAGAGAGATGTTCCTCGGGAGAGATGTTAACCCAGTCCTAATAACAAGAATGCCGCAAAGCTTACTATCACTTTAAAAAGAAAAAAAAAAGTGCAGCTTTTCTGACAAAATGGTGAGATGCGAGCAATGACACAGAATGAGAATGCAAAATTTCTCCCCACCAGGTCCTTCCCATGTTGGGTAGGAGAAGGTCCGTGTGGCCGAGGAAGCACAGCAGCCTCAAAAGCCAGTGATTTCTAGCACAGCCTCTCCCCAGCAAGGCACACGCAGGTCCTCCCTAATTCCCAGGACCTCTTTCTCGGGTTTTCTGAAGAACCTGCTGGATTTTAAGAGATGAGCCAAAGGTGGATGGTCACTGCTTTACAGGAACCTGGGCACTTGGCCAAGCCAGCCTTCAGCCGGTGCAAATCCTGGCTAGTGCTCAGTTTAGAAATTCCGTCACAGCCCAAGTCTCTCTTCTGAGTTTCTGCATACTGAGGTGCACCTTCAACAGAAAATGCTGGAGAATCATGGAGAGAACTGCAGATGTGCTTTGTGGTCAGATCCCCATTCTGTCCTCCACTAGTTCCATGATAATTAACTTCTCCCCATGTTTCATTTCCACAAACTGTAAAATTGTAATATAATTCGTGACAGTGGTGTCATGAGACTTTAAAGCATTGAAGAAGTGTCTGTTGTGGTACCTGTTAGTCCCTAAGTAATCAAAAGAACTTGTGCCATTTCCGCAGACAGATTAATTTAATGACTAAAGTCACATCCGACCCCATGATCTGCTATGGTTTCTTCTGAAGTCACAATTTGGAATTGTCCATAGAAGATCTCAAAATTCATCTCTCAGAGTTCCAGAATGTGTTGGTAGACGAGAAGGGGTGTGGTTTGTGTCCTCTGGAGTTGCCTTGGCTTGGATCCCCAGGCATATGTGCTTAATATTAAAAAAAAAGACCCCTTTCCCCCCTCCCCCACCCAGTCTCACTTCCAGGGGCCCCCCACCCCACCCCTGGTGGCTGGAAGGTGGTCCTTCTGCTCCCCTAATAGCACAGCCAGCCATGGAGAGGGTGGCAGTAGCCAGACCCACAGGAAAACATCGGGATGGTGTGAGACTGCATCTCCCTCTTGCCCTGGGTGGTGGCAGCCTTAGGTCTCCCATCCTCCCAGGATGATGACCCTCCCTTCCTGTGGCTCTGACTGCAGGAGATGCACCAGTAATCTCATGTCTTTCATCTCCAGAGATGCAAAGATGAAAAAGGTACAATTCTGCCATCAAAGAACTCACCATCCTATGTAGGGACAGGCCAGCAAGCCAGAGAAGACAACCCCGGGTGATGAGACGTGCAATAAAAGGAGGCACCGAGGCTGTAGAAATAGAAGAGACCAGAAAAGAAGGGCTTTGGGTCATGGGTGGGGGCGAGGGAGCTGTCAGTAAATGCTTCTTCAGAGAGAGAGCTGAGCTGAGTCTGGGAGATGCCATGGCTTCATGGTTCTTGGATTATGATTCCAAGTCACTCATTAACTCATTTGGTTAACTCAATCAGCATTTACTGAGATCCCACCAGGCTCTGGGAACACAGCAGTGACTAAGGCAGCTTATATCCTAGGAGGGGGAGGCACTCAATACACAATGTCAAATAAATAATAAGATAAGCGTTGGATGGGCTGTCGTTGAGCCGTCAAGTACGCAGTTAGTGGATGGGTCTGAGACGCTGGACCATACATGGTCACAGAAGTGACCTGTAGACATGCAGGCTTCACTTCTGATAATTAATGGCTTTTAGTTAAGAATTGGCAATTCCCAGAGGCCATAGGTGCTTTAATGGACATAAAGGGTGTTCTGGCAGGAAAGGAAGGTGGAGTCCCTAGAAGAATCTCCAGGAGCCAGGACACAGTAAAGTGAGCTAGCATGCAAATGAACAAATAGTACACAAGCAAGCACACGGAGAGGGGTCACAGAGGTTTACATCCTCTCTGTTCCCACATGAGACAATGTTTTTTACCACGTGGACATTTACCACAAAAGTTGTGTGCCATTCTACCCCGCATTCCTGTACTCTTTATCCAAGTTGCTGCCTTAAAAGCCCTGGTGGTCTCCATGCAGTGTGTTCCAGATTCAGGAGGACAAATAAGCTGAGCAGTGTTGAAGATATCAGAGGAATTAACATTGCTCTAAAAATCTATACATCGCAACCTCCCATTCTTTTTGTTTGGATTTGCAAGTGCATTTCTTCTTCAGCCATTAATCTGTGCCTCATGCCATGCTCTACAGATAGCACAGACCCCAAGCAGGGCTCTAAGAGCAGCCCCTCCATCCACCGAGGATTTGCTTCAGGGAGAGATGTGGTGCTGCTTGCTTTGGAGCAGATCCATCTGGGTTCGAATCCCAGATGGGGCACTTCCTGTGCATGGAACCTTGGAAGGGGAGTTACATAACTCCCCTCACCTTTTACCCTAGCATCTGGTTTAATCTTTACAGCAGCTGTGTAAGATTGGTTTATTTATTCCCATTTCTAGATAAAGAAACTGAGCTTCAGTGTTATGGGAATTTAGGACCATGGATCACTTCTCAGGGCACTCCTCAAAAGAGCAGGATTAAAAGGTCTATTTGCAACTAAGATGACCAGCAGTTGGGTTTGTAACCCAGACAAAAGGAGTCATAAAAGCCCAGAATCTTGTTTGGAATGGTGTGGAGGAGCTGTTACTTCTTACTCCTTCATGTCAGCATGGCCTGGAAGTTCTCATCTTATTATGACTGCACATACTGTTTTGCAAAGCAGGCAGCAGGAGTACAAATGCTTGGGCTTGCTAAACTCCAGTGTCTCCCCCAGGTGGGAGCCTGCCAATCCAAGGCACATTTTTGCATCTCACCTGTGCCTCCAAATAGCTTTTCCTTTAAACCCTTGCTCTAAGGCCCCTTCTCCCTGATCTTCCTGTTTGATGACCCTGTATTGTTGATCCATTCTTCAGAACATATCACACCCCTCTCCCCATGCCTCCTAGCGTACCTGGCTTCATGTCTTCTCATCCCCTTCTCCTACGTGGTAAGCTGTGTGTGGGCAGCAACTGCATCTCGTGTGGCATCCTGAATCGGGTAGATGCTCAGGATATGTAGAATTGTTTCTGAAAGGCGGGACCTGGAAGGAGGAAGGAATTCAGGGGGCTGTAATATGCAAATGTGCAATATTTGTCTCAGTAGGCAATGGAATCTCATGTCCATACTGTTGTGTTTCATTGGGAAAGTGTCTCCAGTGTCCCTTTCCCTGGAAGTCCTTCACGGTCATGATCCAGCCACCCCTGCAGCCACACATCTGTTCCACTTCCCCCTTGTGTTCTGTGCCATTCCTGGGAAGCATCAGTTCCTCTCTTTACTGCTGCTTCTGCCTGGAATACCCTTCTTTCCTTGGTCTCTTTCTGGACTGGACTCAGTCCTTGCCTCCTCCAGGAAGCCCTCCCTCCATCTCCTTTACACACTCGCCCCACATAATGCCCAGTGCTAGGGGAGCTGTTTTCCTCCATCATCCACATGGCCCCTGCAAAGTATTTGCTACTCCACTATCATGGTGCACTGTTTGTTTGTTTGTATCTGCCAAAAGATGGTTGTTTCTCCAAGGAGGAAGCTCTAATTCAGCTTTTCATTCCCAGTGCATAGTATGACTCCTGGCATAATATCAATGATATTGGTCAAATGAATGAATAAACAAATGAGCACTGTCTTGCTGGCTAACCCCACCAGTGCGTGCATACACACAAACACACATACACATAACAGAAGCTAATGTTTGCTTTCCATGAACTATCCAATTTAATCCACCCAACTCTGAGGCCTTGGTACCATTTTACAGATTAGGAAATCGAGACTTAGAGATGGAAAGGCGTTTGAGCCCTGACTGAAGCCCCAGTGCCTGTGTTCTTAACCATGATGATGTGCTGCCTCTTCTGGCAATAAACAGACTCTTACTGTGATGGTTGGTTCATGTGTCAACTTGGCCAGGTGATGGTGTCCAGGTGTCTGGTCAAGCAAGCACTGGCCTAACTGTTACCACAAGGACATTTGTGGCTGGTGAATAAACCAGAAGGCTGGTTTATTAAATCATCAGTCAACTGGCTGCAGCTGTGACTAATTACATCAACGAAGGGCATGTCTTCCACAATGAGATAATACAATCAGATGGATTTAATCCAATCAGTTGAAGACTTATAAGCGAGACAGATAGAGGACCTTCACTTCTTCTTTGGCTGCCCAGCAAAGTGTTTCCTGAGGAGTTCATTGAAGTTGCCAGTTGGTTTCCTGAGGAGTTCATCGAACGTGTTCATTGAAATTGCCAGTTTGCTGCCTGAGGAGTTTTTTGAACATCTTCATTGGAGTTGCCAGTCGGCTGCCTGCTCTATGGAACTTGGACTTGTGCATACCCACAGTTACATGAGACACTTTTATAAATCTTGTATTTATAGATATCTCTTGTTGATTCTGTTTTACTAGAGAACCCTAACTAATACACTCACTTAAGGAAAAAGTGGCATCAGCGGACACTACTCGACTTTTCAGCAGAATGTACTAAAACTCCAGCTGCCCTATACAACAGATGTATCCTAAAACAATGGGCCTTCCAGACAGAGTTACAGCCTCAGAGGGAGGATAGAGCTTACTCCCCTCAGGTGCCCTTGCATCCTGGCCCTTTTGTGGATTTCCTAGCTGGGAAGAGAGCAGCTGCACCAGAGCAACCAAAAGCTAGAGCTCTCTCCTCTCAAAGCCCTTCACAGACCACCAGGTGGTCTCTTCCTGCCCCAGAAAAGACAACCGCACTGAGTGACAGCAGGTAATGCAAAGTTGCCAAGGTGGGATCAGGGCTTCAAGCTTAAAGTCTCAAAAATCACCATCAAAACCTGGAGAATGGTTTGTGACTTCCGAAGCACTTGGGTGGACCTCTCGCTTGGCCTGCACAGTCAGCCAATGAGGTAGGTGTGCCACCAATACGGACATTGACTCTCAGGAAGGTAAACCGTGTGCTGGGGTCCTCACACCTGTGAGTGCTGCAGCCAGGACCAGAACCAGCTCTCCTGACTCCAGATCACATGCTCTCTCCACTATATCCTGCAAGGATTCACTAAATGTTAACGAGAGGACGAAGGCAGGAAAAGGGACTCGGTCTGGGAGGGATGTCACAAAAGCCCTTCCTTAAGTCTGAAACACTTAGGCTCTTTCTGCTCCTCTTCCTCCCCCTCTGAAAGAAGAAACACAGAGCCCCCAGCCCTAGAGGAGAGTTGAAATCTGCCTGGATCCTCGGTACCTTCCCCACCCTAAACAATTAGAATGCGTTAGGCACATGGGAAGTTCTCTGTCAGTATTAGAACTCATCGCTTCTCCAGTGGGCCTCTCTCCTTCCTGAAGGACCCATGAGTTTCCAAGAAGGCTCAGTCTTGAGGAATGGCTTCTGAGGTTTCCCCCAGGGATCACTCTCCTCCTGCTGTTCCCAGTTTTGTACTAACCTGCCAGGGACAGCACTGTGCTCCTGGTGAGAGCTGAAAAGGTTTTCCTGGCTGGCAAGACACATAATCAAGCCACCCTGCCTCCCAGCCCGTCACCTCCTGACTCCTGAGACTAAATCCGCAGGTTGGAGGTAAACGGCGGGGAAGGGAGCGTGCAGGTGCTCAGTGGCCTGGCGTAGCTTTGGTTCACCAGTTTCTGTTTGTCTGGCCCACCTCATTAGCTCCCTCCTCCTTGGAAAGTCAGATTTTATGGGCTTTAACAATCCATTGAGTGAAAAAGCTTGAAACAGTTGGATAGCTCAAGGATCAAGCTAATTAGTACCCCCTTTCTAATTGGGGCTTTGGAGGATAGGTGGAACCTTTGAAAAGGAATCTTTTGTGAGCACAATAAGTCAACGTGATAAAACCTGGGATGAAAGGAAGAGCCTTCCAGGAATACAGCTGAACGCAAGAGGAAGCTATCATCTCTGGAGGTGAATAGGCTTGGCAGAGGGAAGAAAGGATATGCGAGTAAGACCCACTGAGGCTTCCCCAGGCTCTCAGTCAGATGCTTCTCACACTTAATGATTTTCACATCTAATTCAAGGAGAAATCAGTCATTAGATAATAAGACAAAGCAGGCAGACTCCTGTCTTGACAAGGAGTCCTTCCCACTGAGGTAGAATTATTTCTGGAATAATTAAAATGCTTGCTGAAGTATAAAAATGTCCCATTAGCCAGAGTTGCCTTTGTTGAGCAAATGCCCTCCACCCTCCAAGCAAATCTCGATGGCTATGATCAAGGACAAGGAGATTCTGGGGCCCAGATAGATAGTGCAATCAAACTAAAATCCTGATCGGAGTCGTCCACGGATGCCAGCCCTGTCAGCTCAGCACGGTTTCATTCATGTGCAAGCATGGCCGTGGTGCTTTGTTCTTCTGGAGTCCCAGAATTGAAAGAGTCTACACCCTAACAAAGGAGAGAAGCCTACGGTACAAGCACAGCAGGGGATCATTTTCCTGGAATGTCTCCAGCCTCCTTGTTCATCATTGGCAATGTTTCCGGAGCTTAGATACCTCAAGTCCAAAAGGGCACAATGATTGAGTAGCAGTGTTATTACCTGGCAAAACATGTAAACAGCCAGGGGTTTTCAAATTCATTCATTACAAGGAGATGGCAGTGACAGTGCTGTGGCCACTCAGTGTGCTCCACACCATCCCGTCTATGTGTGCTCCACACCATCCTGTCTACATGCCACTCTGTCTTAGTGTTCCATGACGTGGGCTGTCAGTCACCTGCCACCATCACAACACGCCACACACTGTAGCAAAGCGGCCTTCTCTCATTAGCAGTGATTTATGATGATTTATAATGTCTAAGGGGCTTTTGTACACAAAGCCTGATTTATTCAGCATGTATTTGTTTAACAGTCAGCATTTTAAACACTGAGAGTCCATATTCCGCTGAATATTTGTACAACACTTAAAAAAGTGATGTGAATTTAACAAAGGAAAATTTCCCAACATTGAAACATAGAATTTTTAAATGCATACACTTCTAAACATTTAATTGAAATGACATGTCTAGAAAAACCAGGTTATCATAAATGCTTGAAAAATAAACACATCCGTCACCACAGAACATTTATAATAAAGCCCAGGGTATTCGAGTTGTTTCTTCATGATCTTTATTCTTAGTGGTTTCCTTTTTTAAAGTTTTTTGTTTATTTTTATTTGTGCATTTACTTATTCCAAGAGTTGCCTTCCTAAGGTTTCAGTAATTTTGCAAGAAACCATTGCAGACCAGTCCGATCCTTGTCTGATTGTCTCTTGGTTGGAATTTGGGATCTTGTTGCTCTCGTCCATAGCGATTCAAAGTCTGCCATCATCTGGTTCAGTCCATTTTCATAAAGAAATTCTTTTTGTTATGTCAAATTACTCATAAGCCCCTAACTGTTTTACTGATTTTCATTTTTGAAAATGGTGTCTTCCCAGAAATGATAAATTTTAGGTTTTGTATATCTGCCAATTCCTGATCCATTTTTCTGTCATTTTGATTTATTGAACTTGTCTGTTAACATTACTAAAAACTTATGTTTTCCCTGTTATTATTTTATTCTAATTAGTTAGGCCATTTAGAGGTTTTGTCTCCTAGGAGATGAGACTGAGCTTGCATAATTAGCTCCTTTCCTTTCGGACAGCTGACTAATTCATCACCTTGGGACGTGATGCTCGACTCACTTCCCACCTGTTTATTTTTTTGTATGACCAGGGACATTGAACAGGTTTTCCTAAACTTGATACAGTAACTGCTTCATTGGAGACCCTGTGTTTTATTTTTTCTCCTTACACAGATAGAAACGAATACACCACGTGTCAAATATTTAGTCATTGGCAGACCACCCTTATAATTTTTGCCTTGTCTGCATATGACATGTACCATTATTTATGTAAGACTTTTCTTTAGCTAATGTTAAATCTACTTACTCATTTTAATATAATACACACATTTATGTATCACTCATATTTCTATTAACTTGTTTTGTAAGTGCACATTAAAATAATTGCAGAATCATTGAAGTGATGAGATTGTCTGGCACCTCCAGAGCCCTCTCCATTCTGCCAGGTGCATACACCACACGTGACTATGGCTGCAGATAAAATACCAGGAATCCCAACCACTGGAAATATCTAAATAATGTGATTGCTTAGCCGATTGTTAAATTGTAATTTGAAAGTTATCACCTTTTTGTATATAAGGAAATAACTGAAACTATGGTACTGTAACTCATAACATTTTTAGAAATTTCCTATATAACTACTTAAATCGTACTTTGAAAGTTATCATCTTTTTGCAAATATGTTATGTTTCTCAATAAGGAAATAACTGAAACTGTGGAACTGTAACCCATAACATTCTTTGAAATTTGCTCTCCAACTACTTGTTAAATGCGCTTGGAAAGTTATCATTTCCATGTATATGTTATATTCCACAATAAAAAAAATTATTTAAAAAAAGGATTTGGAAAACAAAAAAAAATTTTTCCATTTTTAAAAGTGTCAATGTAAGAGGAAGTGTTTGTGGTTTATGAAACCACATACTTTAAGAACAAGAGAGACAATAAAATAAAATAAAATAAAATAAAATAAAATAAAATAAAATTGAAACATCCGACCTCAGAAAGACCTGTTCTCCTCTCTGTTGGTATTTAAAGTGGTGCACAAGCCACAGCAGAGCATCTGCCCACCATCAACTCTCACATAAGCCCTGAGTACCCTGGCTGGGTATGGGGGGCTTCTTTTAGTTCCATCCGGTGATCGGAAAAGACCACCTGGGAGGAGCAAATACTGCGGCAAAGACCTGGGGGCAGAGCAGTGCAGTAGAACGAAGAGCCCCGAGCGCAGTGCCCTGAAGTGGGAATGACCTTGGTTTACCCGGGAAGCAGCAAGAAGTGGGTGGGGCTGGACTGGAGGGAGGGAAGGCGACATGGTGGGGAGTAGGTCGGGTCGCCAAGGGGCAGACCACGGAGCAGGGTGCATAACCAGAGACCATCACCAGATTTGGGGCAGGAAAGTGATTTGAGCTGTTCCCACAGGTTACTTGGCAGGGAATGGTTATATCAGATCAAGAGTGAAAACAGAGACACCATTTCGAGTTGCTCTGGAAGTCCCCTGAGTGAGAACTGCTGGAAGCGCTCATCAGGGAAGCAGACGTGGAGGTGCTAAGAAGGGACTGCACTTAAATATATTTTGAAGGCAGAGTTTTCAGGAATTACTGCATAATTACAGGATTTGGTTTTAGCCTGAGTGACCCAGTGACTACTGGTGCCATTTACCGAGATGGAAAGGGTCATCAAGAGGTGTCTTTGGAGCAGGAGGCTCCAAGATGGGAGTACAGTGAGTATGACCTTGACCCTCTGCTTTCCCTCACCTCACAGTGATCCCGAAGGTCACCAAGCACCTGCTCTCAAACCCCGTGTTCACCTGCATCGTGCTGGCTGCCTGCATGGAGATTGCAGTGGTGGCCGGCTTTGCTGCCTTCTTGGGGAAGTACCTGGAGCAGCAGTTTAACCTCACCACCTCTTCTGCCAACCAGCTGCTCGGTGAGTCCATTCCTCAGTCCCCCTGAGAGGGCAGAGGGAGGCTGTCATGGAAGTAATCCTGCAAAAATGTACTGAGACCCTCTAGAGAGCCCAGCACTGTGCCGGGCCTACAGAGGCAGTATTTGTTGGGCCTCTGGTAGAAGGAATTTCAGATTATATTCTCAAGGTAAGATTTGCCTACCTGAAGCAATTACTAAAAGTTCATAATTATAAAAATATAAAAAGCACATAGTAAGCAGTGTGAGAGGCTAGGAAACTGGTAGATTAGAGTACACTGGAGGACTGAGGGAAGACACAATAAAAGGAAAAGGGAATAAAGGCGGTTCTTAGAAGATGAACAGAATTTTGTTAGGCTCATAAGAAAGCAAGAATATTCTTGACTACATGAGAAGAGAGAAAGGGGAAGATGGATTATTCAAAGAAATAGCAGCTGAAAACTTCCCAAGTATAACAAAAGACATGAATATAAGTATCTAAGACGCTCAACAAACTCGAAACAGGATAGACCCAAATAGCCCCACACCATGGCATTTTATAATCAGACTGTAAATTCCAAAGATAAAGAGAGAATTCTGAAAGCCACAAGAGAGAACCAAAGTGCCACTAACAAGGGCGCTTCAATAACATTATGTGCCAATTTCTTATCAGAAACCACGGAAGAAAGAAGGCAGTAGGATGACATACTTAAAGTACTGAGAGCAAAAAAATTGCCAACCAAAAATTATTTATCTGGCAAAACTGTCTTTCAAAAATGAGGGAGAGGTTAAGACATTCCCAGATAAATAAAAGCTGAGGGAGTTTGTCACCACTAGACTGGCTGTATAAGATACACTAAAGAGAGTACTGCAGGTTGAAAGGAAAGGACAATAGACAATAAATCAAAGCTACATGGAGAAATAAAGATCTCTGGCAAGGATAATTACATGGGTAAATATAAATGCCCATACTATTGTATTTTTGGTTTGTAACTCTACTCTTTACTGCCTAAAGAATCTAAAAGGTAATGCGTAAAATTTAATAAGTCAATGGTTTTGGACTCATAATGTATAAATGTGTGATCTGTGACAAGAACCACATAAAGGTAGGGGTGGAGGGGCATAGGAATATAGTTTGTGTATACTATTGAAGTTAAGTTGGTATCAAAGCAAACAAGGCTGCTGTAGATTTAGGTCGTTAAATTTAAGCTCCATGGTAACTTGGAAAAAAATATCGGAAAATATGCAAGATCACTGAAACAGAAATTAGAGGACAAGTTGCCAGGGGCGGGGGGCAGGGAATGGGGAGTTCTTGCATAATGAGTTTAGGGTTTCTGTTTGGGAAGATGGGAAAACTTTAGTAATGGAAGGTGGTGAGGTTAATGCAGTATTGTGAATTTGATTAATCCATACTTCAGAGTGGTTGAAATGGGAAAATTTGTGTTATATGTAAGTTCCCACAATTAAAAAAAGAGAGATGAACTAAAAAGACATTTTAGTTAAATGGAGTGCATTATCTTGGATGGAATCTGACAAGGGAGGAAAAAAGTCTCGAAAGGACATTATTGGGGCATGTGAAAAAATTGATACAGAGACTGTAAGCTCTATCAATGTTAAATTTACTGAATTTGATAACTGCACTGAAAGTTGTTACATAGGTGAGTATCCTTGTTCTTAGGAAATGTACATGGCAGAATTAAGTATTCAAGGAATGTGATGTGTGTAATGTACACTCAAGTGTTCAGAAAATGGATTGATAAATAGATGGATAGAGAGAGAGAATGATAGGGCAGATGTGGCAAAATGTTAAAATTGGTGGTTCTGGATATGTGGAGGGGGGGATAGGGGTATATTGAAGTTCTCTGAATGGGGTTTGTATTATTGTTGTAACTGCCCTGTAAGTTTGAAAATATTTGAAAGTAGAACATTAAAGACAAATACAGTGAGATACTATTGCACACCCAGCAGACTGACACAGAAAGTGCTGGTGAGGGTGTGGAGTCACTGGAACTCTTGTAGACCACTGGTCACAAAGTTAAATGGTACAACCACTGTGGAGAGCTTTTTGGCAGTACCTATTAAAGCTAAACATGCACTTACCCCATGACCCATCAGTCCCACTCCTGGGCATATACCCAACAGAAAGGAGTGTTCATGGCCATCAAAAAGGCAAATGTTCATGGCAGATTTATGTGTAATAGCCCCAAACTGGAAACCACACGAATGTCCATCAACCATAGAACGCATTAAAAAAAAGATGGAACGTTCATATCATGGTCTGTTACACAGCATGAGAAAGAAAGGACTTTGATTCATTCTCCAATGTGGATAAGTCTCACCACATTGAGACAAAGACATCAGACACAGAAAGAGTATGTATTTATATGAAATAAAAAAGAAAGAGTCAATTAAGGTGAGAGAAGCCAGAATAACCACTCCCTCTGAAGGGAACTATCCCATAGTGGGCACCAGGGATCCTCCTGGGGTGCTGGAAAAGTTCTGTAGCCTGATGGGAGTGGTGGCTGCAGGGATGTATACAGATGTATAAAAAGCCATCGAGTTATTCCTTTAAGCTTTGTGCACTTTACTGCACATGATTTATATCTCAGTTTTTAAAATTTTAGAAACCTACCACAGAACTCGGTACTGTCTGCATGATGTTTCTGTAAACCTACGACTGTTCTGGAAAAAATTAAACAAACACGAACTATATTTATCACTTCTGTTTACTATGGGTATTATTAATTTTTATAAGTGTGATGATGACTGTAACGTTAAATAGAAGGAAAATTATTTTAGAGATGCACATGGAAGTATTTAGAAGTTGAAAGTTATTGGTCTGTGACTAACTTTAAAATACTTAAATAAATGAAGCAAATAAATATTAAATCTAACAAACACCTACCCCAGTGATGTGGCTGGATCATGGTCTCTCTCTCTGGGACCTACTAGGGTAGCACAACCTTAGTTTTCTCTTCTTTTTTACTAATAGCTCATTACCACCCACTATTTTGTAAATCTTACTTCCAAGAGGTATTAACAAAATGTAATCAGCCTTTTAATACCCGTCTGACAGCAACAGGGTAAAATGGATCTCTTTTTTAATTAAAGTTATAACTTCTGCATTATCCGTAGAATCTCTCCAGTTTGGTCCTCCAGCGCCAAAGAGTTTTCTCTCTCACCTCCTGATCTTTTTGCAGCCATTCCTTAAATTTTGCCTGCATTTGCACAGTTGTGTCAGTGTTGGAGCTCTACTTCAGAACCAATTCCTGAGTGTTCTATTGACAAACAAATCAATAGCATGCAGAGCGGGAGGTCAGAAAAACAATCTGGCCTGCTTGCACCTGTTGGTTTCCCCGTGATTTCTGTAGATGAGAGTGCTTGGCTTGGCACGGGGGACCTCTCCTGCTGAGTGGACGAGCAGCCCCTCAGCCCACCTCCCTCAGCGATGCAGGAATGCAGCATGTGTGCTCTGTCCTGGGCCCTGCCCACTCCAATTAGCGCAGACTTAGAGGGTTGGACGTGCACAGCTCGGGTACAGAAGGTATCAGGAGCATGAAGCTCATGTGAGAACGTGCTCTTTCTGCAGCCCCCATGGGCTGAGGAGATGGCACCCTTTCAGCCGCCCTGGGGCATCCACGAAGCCCATCTGCAAATTGGGCAGAGTTTACAGAATAGCAGCCTGGATGATGGAGGGGCTGATGGTGTTGATCTGTGAGTGGAGATGAAAAGGACTCAGGCTGCGTAGGTTAGCATTTGAGGATGGGACTTGGGGCTACTGCCTGGAGTGTTAAGAAGGTGCACACATCAGGAAGGAGAGGAAAGGCTGGTGGTGGCTTGGAGAAGAGCTCCTGAAAGTGCGTTCTTGCCATGGGCACCTCCTTGTTGGTCCCCACCACCACCTCTGGTAGGAAATCCAATGAAACGAAGGCCTGCTCTCTGGGTACAGACACATGCTCATTAGTGCTCTTTCATGTGGATTCCATCTCCCCACCATTTCATTCATTCAGAAAATAATCCTTGAGTGCCTGCTCTGTGCCAAATACCAGGGAATTCTTCCTGGACTGAATGGGAAGGAAAATATTCTTGTCCTCCAGGAAGATTCATCTTAGTAGGGGTACAGAGAACAAGAAACAAGAAAACCAAAAGTCAATGAGGCAGCATCAGATGGTGGTGAGAGCCATGGAGGCAGTAAAGTAAAGCAAGAGGCAGTGGAGGCTCCCAGGGCAGGGGAGAGGGTGAGTGCATGCACCACTTTAGATGCAGTCTGGGAAGACCACGCTGTAGGGAGGTGGGGGACAACTAGTGAAGACGTAGGGCAAGAGTGTTCAAGAAGAGGGGACAGCCAGTGCCCAGGCCTGGGGCCCGAAATGGTTTGGCCTGTTCCCAAAAGACAAAGAATGAGCACGGCTGGGGTGGACCACAGTACAAGAGGAGGGTGGAGAAGCGCACAGGGGCTACACCATGAAGATCACTTCTATACCAAGGGGTTAAACCATGACAGATATTCCAAGAGCTGCAGATAATACATGGCTGTTACGTGTTGGCTCTAAAACTGACTTGTGCTGTTTGCTTGCAGAGCTCAGCCTCTCCAATTATGCTTTTCTTATCCTAATATTAAAATTAATTTGCATTCTCCTTAGCACTTACCAGCCAGTTGATACAGTTGACTGACCCTGGAACCTGTTGATTGGCAAGGAGGAGGTAGCCCAGACTGGAAAATATGGCTGTGCCTAATCTACGCAGTAGATAAATGACACACAGTAGCTTAAAGTTGGGCTTTAAATGAAATGAATCAGAAGAGAGCAAAACTAAACAGGGGATTGGAATCCTAGGATGCGTGGTCCTCCTAAAATTCCACACGTCTTGAGAATCAAGTGTAGGAAGTTTATGATCCTGCTGCCTTGCAGATAGCTCTGTTTATAAGAGAAGAAAAAAAAATATTTTTTAATACCGATAGTCACCAAGAGCTAAAAACTTATTGATGCAATTGATGCTACTTTCTGAGCAGTTGGCGAGCTGGTTAAAGCCTGTCTCTGTGGGCTGGTGAGTTCTGTCACCTTTGGGTTTAACAACCTCCAGACCCTTCTACAAAGCCCTCCTTGCCTAATTAGAAGAAGGAGAGCAAATCCCCAATCTTGAATCTCCTTCCTTCATCACCTCAAAAATGCACATAGAGCGCATCACTGCTCAATGAGATCTCCTTTCCTAAAATGTATGTAACACATCCATCTGTCTGACTTTGGCTCTTTGTTCTCCCACATCAGTCTTGTGGGTTTTCTGTGATTGGACCCCACTCAGGACAACAGGTGGGTGCACACAGACTCCTGACACCTGGGCTTGTCCTTGTCCCTCTCCCCCAATTCTCTGGGAGCTCTTGGAGGGCAGAGATCAGGGCCTTAGTTGATACCTGGGGATCACCGCAGTGGAGTTTTGGGAATTCTGTCCTTGCAGGGCTCAGCCTCCATGTTGGTGGGCCCTTCTCTCCCCAGTGACGGCCCTGCTCCTCTGCTCCTATTCCAGGGATGACTGCGATCCCCTGCGCCTGTCTGGGCATCTTCCTGGGCGGCCTCCTGGTGAAGAAGCTCAGCCTGTCTGCGCTCGGGGCCATCCGGATGGCCATGCTCGTCAACCTGGTGTCCACGGCTTGCTACGTCTCCTTCCTCTTCCTGGGCTGCGACACGGGCCCCGTGGCTGGGGTTACTGTTCCCTATGGAAACAAGTAAGCACCGGAAATGCCCGTCTCAGCCCCTGCCCGCCCACAGGATGCCCGGACGCTCTCCCATGGCGGGCTGATGGAGCCCTGTTGTTGCACCGACCGTGAGCAGAGGAGGTGATGGCGCCTCTGCCTCTTGCTCCCAGGTGGAAGCATCCGTGTGGTGCCCTGGCTGGAAAGGGCAGACTGCTCCACCTGCAAAGCTCTCTCCAGAGTGGCCGGGAGAGCACACTGGAGGATATAACCCATTCACTCCCCACCTCTGGAATTTTCAAATTATCTGTGTCATTTGACTTGATGAATGGCATGAATACAGAAAAGAAAAATAAGGTTTATTTTAAAGTTCAGCTTAAAGTGAAAATATAGATGTCAATAGCCCCGTAAGCTATCAGAAGTATCCTTAGACAGGGTCCGGCTCCTGGTGGGTATTGACGAGTGGGGAAGGGAGAAGGAAAGCAAGGAGGAAAGGAAGGATGGAGGGGAGTAGTGAGTCCTTAAGGGACCATTTTTCTCATTTCCTAATTATTTTTCCAAGGCTTTGACATCCAATCTGAAGTGCCTTTAGAGGGAATGAAAGAGTCTTTTCACATCCAGCAGCAACAGCTGTCCCTTTTCTAATGAAGCTGCCTTGGGGCTGCAGCGTGGTTGGCCTGCAGGTGACGGGGCTCTCCCCACAGGCTGCTCCCGGCAGCTGGACCTGCTCCTGCAGTTAAGCCAGAAGATGCAAGTGGAGCTGGGGTTTATCTGTGGCCCTCAGCAAGGGCGAGTGGGTGGAATGGTAGAGCAGAGACCGAGGCAATGATGTTTACCTCCAAGCACAGCCCAAGCACCATCCGCCCCTCAGGCGCCTTTGACCACCACCCTAGGCTGACCTCCTCCAAACCCCAGTTCCTTCCTCTCCAGATGTGGTGTCTTCTAGTTCACCCATGCTGTAAATAACAGGACTTGGAGAGAAAGATCACCAGCCCTTACCCTGAATTACTCAGCTCTCAAGTAGGAAACTGTTCCAGTTAAAAGAACAGGTCATAATGAAGTTATTCTTCAGTAAAAGAGAAAAAAAACTGCAGGACTTACACACACTTGGACAAGTTATGTAACCTGTCTGTGCCTTGGTTTCCTTATCTGTAACCATGGGGACAATAACTGCACCTGCCCACTGCAGTTATACTAAGAATAAATGAAATAGCACATGCAGTGCCTTGAAAATGCCTGACTTATGAGTCATCAGGCATCATCATCCTCATCTTTATTTTCATGAAGGGCTTTGAGCCCTGGAGACTACACCAAAAATAGTAGGGTGAAGAAGACATACTTCCTTTCTTAGAGTACTCAAAGACACCAGCTCTACCCTTTTCGTCTTTGCAGTTTGCTTGCTCTAGGGAACTGGGCTTTTAATGATGCAAAGGAAACTTTCAAACACTTTAGTGTTATTTTTCTCAGGAAAATGAACCAAGCAGTCTGTAATTATTGAGGCCAGGCTGGTTGCAGCAATGCACTGAGCTTCATGCGGCTTACTGTCTGCTGAGATGAATGAAGCTAAGAGACAAGGACCAGCCCACAGAAGGAAGAAGGCAGCGCTCAGCTGTGCGAGACACGATTGTTGATCCAGAGGGGTTTGGGGTGGTGAGCTGGGGTTGCGGCGATGGGGATCAGCCTCACCTAGGGGGTGGGCAGGAACCGAGTGACGCTGCCACCAGCTCAAAGTGTGCGAACGATAAAAAGGGGCCTCTTTCTCAGGCAGACAGAGCCTGGTGCTTGATGAGAAGCCAGGCTCAGCCCTCACCCGCCTGCCCTGCCTGGCACCATTGTGTAGGACACAAGTCGCACAGCTCTTAGGGGTGGCCCCGGGCAGGCCTTGAAGGACAGGGAGGACTAAAATTGGCAGAGGGGAAGGAAGGGGGTGCCAGGTAAGAATTCCATGAGCAAGGACTCCATGTGGCTCCGCACAGAAGGCAGAGGACAGGGGGCTGTCACTCGGAGGACCCTATGGGGAACTCCCCTGTGTCTGACAGCTCCCGTTTTTCTTTTCTTTTGCAGCTCAGCACCCGGCTCAGCCCTGGACCCTTACTCGCCCTGCAATAAAAACTGTGAATGCCAAACTGATTCCTTCACTCCAGTGTGTGGGGCAGATGGGATCACCTACCTGTCTGCCTGCTTCGCTGGCTGCAACAGCACGGTATTGGTGACTTGCTGCCGGGACGGGGCAGGGTGGGGTGCACCCTACCTGAGTGCAGGGGACCTCAGGCAGCCATAGCAGCTTACAACCCACAGCCACCATCAGGGTGGGCAACCTCACAGCTTCTATATGTTGTTATCTTGCCCTGTGGCTTTTTCTCAGCCTCAGCAGGACAGGCTTTCTTGCTAAATCAAGTGAGTTTCTAAGGAATTTCAAAGAAAGTTGCACATATGGAACCAGAGAAAAAGATTTTAGCCCAAGGCACTCATAAAGGATGTCAGTGGAATGGGATAGCTCATAGATAGTGAGCACCCCGTCACCAGGAGTATGTAAACAAAGCTGAGAAACTCACATATCAAGGAGGACCCCTCTAAGCCTAAAATGATGGCACTCATCCAGCCTCTTCCCTGTTCAGTTTTCTTCACCTTTATCTTCCCATATAGATGCGCCCCACTTTTTTCCATCTTCTCTCCACAGTTTTTCTTGTGAATTTAACAATTGGCTGTCAGCCTGCTGCATTTGAGCATCCTCTGCTTGTAAACTGGTGCTGAGTGGCAGGCCACCGAGTCGTGTTGACACCCTCCCACCTTCCAGGTGCCTGTCACACCTGCCCTTCTCCATTCACACCACCATAACCCGGCCCTGCCCCAGGCCCTCTCCATCTCTTGCTTGGACTCATGCAGTAGTTGTCTAACTGGCCTCCTGGCTCAGAGTGGCCCCCTCCTGGTTGGTCTCCTGCACTGCAGCCAGAGTGATTTCTCAAACACTGCAAATGACCCTTTTGAATGCTGCCGTGACACCTGGAAGATGAGGTCTGGGCACTTAGCTTGGTTCATATGTGTCTTCCCTCTGTGTCAGTCCCCAGCCTTCCTCTTCAGCTCTACCTCCTGACTGCTAGTGGTATTCAGCTTTCCCCTACAACATATGTCTTGTCATACTTCTCCTTCCCAGTTGGGCAACTCCTACTCAGCTGTGAGGACCCAACTGAAATGCCCCTGTCTCTGTGAAGCCATCCTTAACCTCCCTCCTCTTTGGGGCTCTTGCCTCTGCCGTTGTTTGGCACCTGTCTCTCCTGGAGGCACCACTCTCATTTTGCTGCAGTGATCTGCTCAAACTATCTGTCATTGTGCTCTGATCTCTGAAAATGAGGACCAGGGATCATGTGTTTTGAAATCTCTGTGCTCAGCAAAGGGTTGGCACCCATAAATGTCCAAGGAGCACATGAATGAGAAGGAAGACACGAAGAGGACAGAGTGGCTGCTTTCAAGGAACTTAGAGTTGAGACGATGAGTTTCCTTCCTTTCCCACATCCTGTAGCTTTTGGCAACAGTGGTTTCTCTGAAAAGGAGAAAAATGGGTCATCTATTTTCATTTTCAAAGATTTCATTTTCTCTTGCTTTTAACATTTAGATTCCTGGCCAGTTATTAATTAACATTTTTCTATAGAGAAAGTAAATCACCATGGGGGAGTGTAGTGGGAAGGAATTGATTTTAAAAATTAGATTATACAGCAATGTCTTCATGCGAGTGGAAATGGATTTTAAAAAAGGGGATGGGGCATTGAGAATGGTCAAAATAAAAACCCAAGCTATTATTTTTCCTGACAACAATTTCATTAACATTTTAATACTGAAAAAGTTATATATAAATCAGTCTGAGTTATTGTCCTGCTGGAAGAATTCATTCAACCCAGTAGAGACTAGTGTCCTGAGACCACGTGAATCTCTGTTTCAGAGAATACACTGACCAAAAAAATTTTCCTAAAACTTGCATTTTCCCTGATCTTGCATGTACAAGTCTTATTAAATAAAAGCCTAATGAGACCACGGTTGCTTCTAGCTGCTGAAACAGCAAAGCTGTGGAATGCAATTACCAGAGTGCATGCTCGTCACTTTACCTCTGAATGCATCATTCATTCCCCAGACCCCTGCCATTTCTTCCTGTTTCTTGAGGCCTCACAGTGTCTGCTGGGGTGCAGGGAGGGGAAGGGGGTGGGTATCTTGTGCAGTTACAAAGCAGAGAGTGAGAAATCAGAGGGCTGGGGTGGCGTGGCATTTACTTCTCCATACAGAAAGATTTCTTGGTGCCACAGTTTCACGGCAGGGGTGGGGTTCAGGAACCCAGAGCAGTGCTCCTCTCCTGGAAAGAGGACCTCAAGAGGGTCAAGCCTCCCAAACCACCACAGTCATAAAACTGTAGCAGCAGCAAGCTTTGTCGGGAGCCCAAGTGGGCCAGGCGACGGAGCCTTCCATGTGTCACTCATGGTCCACGACAGCTTGGTCCAGAGTGAGAAGAATTGCAGGCCCACTGCCAAAATGAAGCAAAAAGCTGTTTAAGTCTTTTAAGTCCTTGTTGCAGCATTTTAGACAATGCCCGAGGGTAGATTCTATTCCTAGTACATTCGTTCCCTCCCTCTGTCCCTTGCTCCCCCCTCCTCTTTCCTTCTCATCTTCTAGCACATGAAAATACTCTTCTACAAGCTAACAGTTTCCTTGTCTCTCTTACCTCTTTCACCTTTCCATATTTATTCCTTCACTCTCTCCTGGGGTTCGCTATCTTTCCCGATGCGAATCCAGCTCTTGTCCCTGGTTCCATTGGTTCTTTCACCCATACCCTCGCCCCACTTATCTACTCTCTTTAATCCTCAGAACGGCCTTCTGAGGGAGGTGTTGTTTCATCCCCTGATTATGGGTGAGGTTAGTGACTTGGCCAAGGTCATGCAATGGAATGTGTAGAGCTGGCATTTGAATGTAGAGTTTGTCAGACACCCAAGCCAGTGTCTTTCATCTGTGCTCTGCTACTTCCCTCTTTGGATGACACTCTTGCTTAGCTCCCCTCCTTTTTTTTCTACCTGAAAGAACCTCTTTGTACATCCTCTCCACCACGGGGACATTGTAGTTCCACTAACCTTGGCTGCCTCTCCTGCCTCAACCTCACCTCTCCTCCCGCCTCTTCGAGAACTACTTGCTATGGTGAACTTCTGGCAATTCCCCCAATACACCAGGCTCTTGCTTGCCTCTGGTTCCTTTGCACTTGCAATTGCTTTTATCTGGAACATTCTTGCCATCTAACCCCTTTACACACCTAACACCGCCTTACCCTCTGGGCTCAGCTTCTGTGCCACTACTCTGGGAAGCTGTCTCCACATCACTTCCTGCGGGACTGCGTTATCAGTCCTCCTGCCTGTCCCTCAGCTTCCGCTCTCACCCAGCACACCTCGTACCCTTGGGTTCTAATGGCTCATTCACTCCCATGTATCCCTCACCAGATCCCAGCATCCTGGGGCAGAGGCTCTGTCGTTGACCATTGCATCCCGCATGGTTCTGAGTAAACGTCCCACGCTTTCTCAGTGCCTGGCCATAGCCTCTGTCTGGACCTTTGAGAACCTCGGTAGCCATGGGTGATACTTCCCATTCTCTTGACTAGCAATGGGCAGTAGGTCAGTTAGATGGTGTAGATTCAAATACTAAACACTCTCTCATTGCTCGCCTCTCACCACTTTATAGCTCCCATCAAGACTCATGAAAATCCCTAATAACTTGATCAGAGGTACAAAGTCACCAATCAAATTCCGACTATAGGGAAGTCCCATTAGGGTTCACAATTTCCTGATATTAGACCTTCCTTCCTACACTGCTTTGGGTTTTGTTTTATTTTCTTATTTTCTATCTCCTTGAGTGGTAGCAAGGGAAGTTTCCAGGATTGCGTTTAATACATGATTTCTACATCTTCTCATTGCTTATGACCAGGAGAGGTGACAAAGAGATTGCAAGTTAATTTTATAAGCTTCGTTCGGCATGAATATATTGTCCAGATTGTTTCTGTACCTTTCACTTTTGGAAATAATTATTCCAACAGAACGTGTTTTAGTATGCTGCTCACTGACTGCTGGAAGTTGTATCCTTTTGATGTACTGAATAATTGACTAAAAAAAAAAAAAAAAAGCTTTCATCAGCCACCAATAGAACGTTGAAAGTCAATACAAGTCTAGCACAGTAATTTGTAGAGAACTAATGGTAGGTGACTAATTTATAGCCTCATCTAGGCAACAAATATTTATTGAGCACTGTTTGAACGAAGCACCAACTTTGGGCCCACGATGCTTGCAGGAGACTCAACATTTACTACTACGGGTCTCAGTCCTGGCTGCATGTTAGAATCACTTGGGAGCCTTTAAAATATCATGCTTAAGCCCCAACCTCAGAGATTCTGATCTCATTATTTTGGAAAGGAACCCAGGCATCAGTGTTGTTTTTTAAAGCCCCCCAAGTGTTTTTGGCATGTAACCAAAGCTGAGAAACATTGTTCCTGGACATACTCTCTCAAGCTCAGCACTGTTGACGTTGGGGCCGTATGAGTCTTTGCTGTAGGGAGCTGTCCTGTGCAGTGGGGGGTGTTTAGCAACATCTCTACTCCCCCAATACCAGTAGCCACCCACCCCAATCCCCCACCCACAAGTTAGGACAACCAAAAATGTCTCCCAACATTTGTCCCTGGGGGTATGTGTCCCTGGGACAGACCCCCCACTCCTACCATTAAGAACCACTGTTCCAGTACAAGGGATGAGACTTGTTCTTAACATTTTTATCATTCTAGAAACAAGTCCGTATATGAGCTGAAACTGAATATTCATGCTCAGTCTCCCTTTCCTTTGCACCCATTTTTTGTTCCCTTCTTGTTGCACCAAGGAAACCCAGCTGGGGAATTAGAGGTGCTACGTTAGCATACTGCAGCACAAGGAACGCACTGGCTGCTTTTGCAACATATCTGCCCTGAAGAGATGCTCACTGTGGCCTGCACCAAGGCTTAACAGCCTGACCATTTCCTAAATGAATCTGTATCTCTGGCCTCTTGGAAAGTGCTGAAAGATCAGCTACCATGGGACCTGCAAGATATCTAGACTCCAGCCAGCCAGCGTTCCATGGCTGGCCACACCTTGAACTTGGACCGTTTTTCTTATTTATGTTTCCCCTAAAGCTTTGAGTTGGCAAACCCTCCCATTTGGAAGGAATGGGAAGCTGCATTTGCCAGAACTGATTTAAAGGTCTATGCTCTAGCCAGTCAGAAGGGATGTGTGAGTATTCTGAAATCAAGTCCTACTGGGACATTGCCACTCAGTAGATCTCAGGCCCTGTGCTGGGCATTACAGGTGTAGAGATGAATTGGGTAAGGAGCTGTGTTTACTGCAAAGGGACATGTAACATTTCAATCGAGTTATGTACAGGGGACAACCAAAGAGCAGCACCTAACCTGGCCTTAAATGTTTCCAACATAGTATTATGTGAAAAGAACACATTATAAAATAGTGTGTGTGTGTGTATATATATATATATAATCTTTTCATTAAGAGAAAGATTAGAAATGTGTGTTTATCTTTGCATGAAAAAAAGATTGCAAGGTTATATACCCTTACCTCTGGTTAGGGACTAAAATTTTAGTTTTCATATATTTCTTTGAAAGTTTCTGTTTATTTCTAAATTATCTAAAATGAACATGTATCACTTTCCCAACAAGAGGATCTTTTTTCTTAAAAAAAAAAAAAATCTAACATTAAAGGTTAGGTGGTTACATTCTAATAGAAGGAAGCTGATATGTAGACAAATTAGTGAACTTGGAATATTATGCCTTCTGGGGTAGTAATTGGTCCAAGGTGGGGTGGGGCTTGAAGAAGGTCATGGACATTTTACCCTGGAGTGGGAGGTATCTGCAGGGAGATAGATGTCATGAAAGCTGAGCGGGTATTTGCTTGGTGGACGGTCATGGAAGGATGTTCTAGCAGTGTGTAGGTGCAGATGTGGATGTTCGAACGTTGTCAGGCTGTTCAGTAGAGTCGGGACCTTGGTTTGGAGTTGGGGGGAAGAAAGCAAGAAAGAGAGAGATGTGGGGGGCTGTGTGTTCCTTCCGAGTGAGTTGCACACACATCCTTTAGCTCTCTGCCCACCATTTCCTACCTGAACTGACGGGAGCAAGTAGTTAGCCTGACCATTCCCCAGCCTGCAGCCTCTTTCCTCCCTTCTGCAGGAGATAATTAAGGCTCTGGCAGGATGCTCTCTGGCTCATGCGTTACAGGTTATGGGGGCGAAAGGTGGACGGGAGTCTTGCTTTCATTTCGGAAATTTTCTCCCTGCCCATTATCCTTCAATCAGTGACCCTCCCAGGGTAGGGTGGCAGTATTTCTTCTTGCAGTTTCCAGTATCTGCTTTGCCTGGAGGCACAGGGCTTGCCAACACTTTTCTTTTTGATAAGATCTGAGGTCTCCGCCCCAGAAATACCATCATGGCTTGGGCCAGAGAGGCAAAGGGAGTCTATGCTACAAAAAAGACAGTAATAAATGACAGGAGAATGGCTAAGAACTTCAGTGAATCATGAGAGAGTCCATAAATGCCTGGGACACAGAGGAATACGTTGTCATTCAAAGGACGATGTCCCAATCAATTGTGGTGGTGTCAGCGGTCCTCTGCTTTCCCCGTTATTAGAATGTCAGGTACAAAAGATGGAAGATTTCACTGGCCAAGCAGAACAAAACCTGCCTCTGTCGGCAAACTCCCTTTCTGAGTTACAGGACCAGGGCCTGATATTTGATAGAAATCGTGATGATTTTTTTCTTTGTAACAGAAAGCTTTGCAGGGGGAAGGGGGAAAGATATTCCAAAGGGAAGCCACTCCTTACCTTTTTACCTTTCAAGTTTTCACAAGAGGCTCTTTAATACAAATAGTATCGCCCATCCCCATCCCCTTAGAATAGTAGTCTTCCATCCTAGAAATTTGTTTTATTTGTACAATTAATAGAAATTGATCCATCAGTGTTGAATGTAAAGAAAAGACCCAAACAAAAGCAGCTTTATTTGCCAGCACTTCTGAAATACTGCTGAAGAGCATTTTCTTCTCATAATGGAAACTGTCAAAATAACATGCTTATGATTTCCTCCATCAATAGAAAACTAATCCAAGCTTCCACAGAGTAATTTTTCTGGTCTCCAGCTTTATGGTAATTATTTATCCCCATCACTGTATGTAAATAGAAACATTTCTCAATTTAAATAAATGAATGGAACAGTTTACAATGACAGTGCCATTTTTTCTTCATTGATTTCTTCTTTATTTTTTAATGTGCTGGAAGTTGTTTTTTGTTTTTGTTTGTTTTTTAAATAGATGGCATAGGGAGTGAAATCTCTCCCTTCTGCATCCATCCCCCACTTGCCCACTTCTCAACCTGCCACTTTGCCAAATAATTAATCACTGTTATCAGTTACTTCTATATCCTTCTGGATTTTTTTACTGCACATATAAGGCCCTGTTCTTACCTTGCTTTTTTATTTTTCAATGGGTTTTGTTGTTGTTGTTGTTAATAATTTATCTTGGAGTTTTTTTCATATTAGTACATAAAGAGAGCTCTCATACCTTTTTCACAGCTTCATACTATTGCATTGGGAGGATCTGCTACAATCTCTGTGCACCATCTCTGTTGATGGGCATTTGAATTGCTTCAAAACTTGAGCTCTTACAAACAGCATTGCAGCTTCTGTTGTCATGTATCGTTTTGTGCCTGAGATAAGTATATCTGTAGGACAAGTTCTTGGGGAATGTGCAGGCCACTCTTGCTCTGTCATCTAGGGCACCTCTGGTTCCAGAGTTTGTCAGGCTGTTCCTCTGTGAGCATAGGGGTCTATATCGGATCTCAGCAGTAAATTTATTTGCAGTAAAGCTAGATCCTGCCACTCCAAATTGCCACACCAGGCGGAGAATTCAGCTCTTCTGAAGGCAGTGGGAACTGCATTCCTTCCCAGGGAAGGGCAAATTGGGAAGACATGCCTTTGAAACAGGGATGGAAAAGAAGGCATTTGCCAGGTCAGACATTGTAAACTGATCTCCTGGAGCCGGGTGCATTTTCTTAATAGTTTATGCCACACTGGGGACCGCCAAAGAGACCAATATGGAGTGTACCACTTCAGTATGCCATGATGGCCCACAGGCAGTTTCCAAGATCCATTCACTTTTGGACTGGCCAGGCAGGACTGGTGTAAACAGGGGAGGTAAGAATTAGGATCCCAGCCTCCAGCATCTCCTGAATTAAAGTAGACAGCTCTCTCACACCCAGGTAATCTCTATTCTTTCAAACTTTCTGCTCCTTGGAGTTTCTGCAGGTCTCAGGGCCCTCACTTAGATGCGCAGCTTAGTGGAAGTCATCTCTTTCAAGTATGCACCCTGGGAAAGACGAAACAACATCTGAGGGTCATCCTGCCACCCTCAGATATCTTGGTGGTGGATTCTTCCTTAAAACCTTGTCACCTTATGCACCCAGAGTCCCCACAGCTCCTGCAGCATAATGTCTAGGTAGATCTGTGCTCTGTGCTCTTGTACCACCTAAGCCCCCCAAAACAGGGTGTTTCCCATCCCTGGCAGTATAGCTACAACCTCAGTATTTTCCCTTGGATTCCCCTCTGAAGGGACCACAGGAATGTCCCAGTCTCCCCTCCTCCACACACACACCAATGCCATGGGGCCACCCGACATTTCCTGCCCAGCAGGTGGGATTGACTTCTCTGGTGGAAAAGGAAACCTATTCAAGTCTTTGCTCAGATCACTCTGGCTCGCCTTCTCTCCAGCCTCTTTCACGGCTCTTTTTCAAATCAATTAAAATCTGAATAAGTAGAGATTTGCCTAGAACCTTTGGGAGGGACTCATCCATTCCCAACTTTTCTTCTGGGGCACTGTCAGGCTGACACCTTCACTTGTATGCCAGTCTCCAGCCTCATCCCTTTCTGGCATTAACTTTACAAACAGCTCCTTACTCTCCAGTCCCCCCTGGGCTGTCTCCAGGCCAATTGTGCCCCATCCCTCTCCATTGCTTTGTGCTCCCCCTACTTCTCCTCCCCTTTTGCTACACACCCCAGGGTGGCCTGACCCCATTCTCTGCTCCCTCCTTTCCCAGGATGCTGGCTTCTAGAAAATACTTCACTCATTTAGTGTGGGGCCCACCCAGTCAGGGCAGCGCAGTCACTGTGCCAGCCATAGTCCAAGGTAAAGACATCTCATTTTATCCCGTTCCCTTAGGGGCATGAGCACAGATCTAATCTAGGGTGGATCTCTTTCAGAAGGAATTTTCCACTTTGAGCAAGGAGTGGTCAGGCAGTTTCCTGTTAATGGTAAATAGAATGCAATCCAGTCATAAGACTAGGTTTGGGGCAAAAGTCTGAGATTGGATGTCAGTACCAACTGCAGATTCCTTGTTGAATCAAACAAAGCTCACCAGTTCCTTGGCTCATCAGAAGGTTCCAGCCCTTCCTCACTTAGTCCCAATCCTCACACCACATTCCTGACTGTTCCTGAGGGGCTCCTTGAGTCAGATCCCAGGGCATCCAGTCATACATGGCCTGAGCCATTCCTTGGGCACCTGCCCTCATTTATAGCCCACTACCCTTTGAGTCGTTTGGTTCTAAGGAACTCAGTCAGAAATCTCTTCTCTCTTGCAGGCTTCTGCAGTAATAATTAAAAAGAGAGAGAGAGGGAGAGAGAGATGGGAGTGGTTGGATCTAGAGCAAGGTTTGGAAGATACTTAGGATAATGAACAGGAGCTGGGTATTTATTCATTCAACAAACAGTTATTGAATTCCTGTTATGAGCCAAGCCCTTTATAGAATAAAACTGCTGTGTTTCCTGTCCTCGTGATCCTTATAGTCACGAGAAAGATGGATTTAATGGAGGGGGTGGGGGTGGCAGCAGAATTACCGCCTGGTTTCTGGCTGGAGCTCTTACACACTAGGTTGCTACTTCTAAGGCAACAAATGTGGAGGGAAAGGAAGTTGTGGCTGTCAGGGTTCCATCAGGAAACCAGCACCCATGATTACTTTGGAAATGAAGGGTTTAATATAGGAATTAGAGCTTATATGAGGGTGGGAGTCGTAGGAACATAAGGTCTGGAAGACGTGAGGTGAAATCACTCTGTAAGCCCCCTAAAGTACTGGCACAGGGATAAATTGGAGCTTTTGGGAAACCCCAAGAAACTGTGCTCCCCTGGCTGCTGAGTGAGAGATCATGGGAACCAGCTCAGAGGGCTACAGCCCTGGCACCAGAGGTGGGCGTGGGGCCGCAGTGGGTCAGCAGGGCCCACAGAAAAGAAGAGGGAGGCAAAGGTGGGGGAGTGCTAGGACAACTGGGACCTTCCAGGCACCCCTTGTCCATCCATCCCCATGTCTGTCTGTTCCCACGTCTGTCCATTCCTGTATCTGTTCACCCCTTTAATGACTTCACTTCTGCCTTCTGAATCTTGCCCTTGCTCCTCTCCTGGCCAACTCTGATCCATGCAGGGACGGGAATTCTGGGGAAGACAGCTTCCACAGATGGGAATAGTGCCTAGTTGACTGCACAGGGCATGAGTGCATAGATTGAGTTTTGGTATCGTGGCCTGCTCAAGAGTTTTAGGAATGGGCACATCATGTGGGTCTGGGTGTTGGCTAGAGATTAAATTTGAGAGTTATCAGCAGGTGCAAGGAAGGTAATGCTAATGGAGACCAAGGGAGAGGGTGGAGGGTGGGGAGAGAGGAAAGTTGAGACAGAGCCCTTAGGAGCACTGGTATTTTTAGGAGGAAGAGAGGAGAAGGTGCCAGCAACCAGATGGAAAAGGAGCAACCAGAGGGGAAAAGAGGCAACCAGGAGAGCAGCACCCCAGAAGCCAGCAAGGGCTTGGTCAGCAGGCACACTCTCCTGGGAGCTCCCAGCTCCAGTGAGGGAGAGGTGGATGGGTGGGCGGGGGTTATGGGGGTCCTGGAGGCCACTGGAGAGCGTAACAAGACCTGATTCATGCATGTGGGGCGGAAGTCTAGCTGGGGGGAATAGAGAAAGAGTTAGAGATGAGGAAACGGGGGTGGTGAGTGTTAACTAGAGAAGTTTGGCTATGAAGTTGGAGTACGGGGGTGAGTTTCCTCTCCTGGGTAAAGGGAGGGGTGGCATTTTCAGCTAAGCATCTTTGGGGAGAAGCAGTCCTGCTTCCTAATACAAGCAGAGAGTGATTCATTCATGTATGCACCTTAAGCTTTGCTGGGTTCCATCTCAGCCACTGTGCTGTGAGAAGATGCTCAAAAAAGGGCATCTAAAATGTGCTTCTTGTTCTGGAGGCAGGAGGGAAAGTTAGAGGGAAGTGCTGGGTTCAGAGAGGGCCGAGGAAGGGATATTGGAGCTGGTTCAGCTGGGAGAGAACTCACAAGGCAGCAGGTGCTCCTCTGCTCTGGGTTTTGGAATCTCCAGGCAGAAGTCCAGGAAAAGGGGATGCTGGGGGCAGGGCATCTGCATCTTTTAGGGAATTACAGCAAACGTGACTGGGCCATTTACACAGCAGCCTGTGCTCTGTGGGTGGATGCTTAGGGGAAGGGGTCCAGCCTAAGCTCACAGTTGGGTGAGGGGAGCATTGGCCGGGTGACCTCCCCCCACCCACCCCCATTCTACCCCGAGGACAAAAACCTCTGTGCCAAGCACAGCCATCCAGGGTGACTCTGCTGAGGGGGGACTTCCAGACACCCCTGAACTCATCCTACTCATCCCATGGAGCTTTATGGAATAAGGAAACCCCATCCATATGTTCCGCAGGAAAAGAAAAGAAGGGAGAGGGAGGCAGAAGAACAGAGGAAGGAGGGGAGGGGAGAGAGGCAGGGAAGGAGAACTGCAAAAGCAAAAGGGGGTTTGCTTAGCCCTCAGGATTTACCTCTGCACACTGCGCTGAAAGCCAAGCAGGCCTGGAAAGAAAAGCCATGAATCATTCACGATTGTTTTCATTTCCTATTCATTCAAGGCCTCCACACCATTATTATCGCACCTTAATTGGCTTGGCACTTGGCACTGCCTCTCCCAGCCCCTGCTCCTCCCTCTGCCATCAGAAATTCCTCGAGTGTGAATGCAGGACTGTGCCTGGACACAGGCGGCGGGCTGGGGCCCTTGCCGGGTTATCAAACGGGAAGCGTTCGCCCTCCTTTCTTCTCTCTGATCTTGTATTAATAAATGTGTCTCGGTGGGCTTCCGTGCCCACAGGCCCCTCTGAGCTACCTGGCATCTCCGAGTCCCCTTGGCGTTCTCAGCCACAGGGGACTTTCCCATTAGCTCTGTGCTCTCCGCGGCCCCATAAAAGGCAGCGGCTTCACGCCCGACAGCTCCATCCTTTGTTCCAAGTGCCCATCGGGCAGAGAACCAGCAACAATATGGCGGTTACCTGATCTTCTCCTTTTGATACACTTCAGTGTAATTATAACTGCATAAAAGAGAGAACAAATTGGCAAGTAATTGCAATGTTAATTTGGCAATGTTTTATGATATTGTGGAAGCGCGATTTCCCCTTTAATTGTATTGGGGGGGGACTCATTGGACTACAGTGCGGTGGATGGGGCGGTGGATTCTGGAGAATGGAAGTGAAAGACACTGGAGAGAGGGAACTCGGCTCTCCTCCCCATAAATATTCTTTTATTTGCATGTGTTTTGCAGCCGCCTCTAAAGCTAACTCGTTTGTTCAGGCCTAATTAATGGAATGCCACAGAATGCATAATTAGGCTGTGACAGCTTCGGCTGAAAGATAGATAGCTCTTGATCGGGAAACCGGAGTTAGCCCCCGTTAAAGGAGCTGGATGCTTCCCTTTCAGAATCTCACCGGCTGTGCGTGCCTCACTGGCGTGCCCCCTGAGAACGCGACTGTGCTTCCCGGGAAATGCCCCAGCCCCGGCTGCCAAGAGGCCTTCCTCACCTTCCTGTGCGTGATGTGTGCCTGCAGCATGATCGGTGCTATGGCACAGACGCCCTCCGTCATCATCCTCATCAGGTAACTGCTCAAGCGAGCCCCCGGGGAGCTCCCCGCAGCCAGCTTGGCCTCCCCCATTTCTGCCCAGTGCACGTTTGCCCTTCTGGAGATCAGAACTCCGTGAACTGTGTTAGGCCTACGAGCCAGATGAGGTTGCGCTGCAGCAGGGAACACAGCTCCTCCAGGCTGCTGGGGATCATTTTTAATTCGTAGGGACCTCACACCCAGAGCAGGCAGCAGGGCCCGAGGTAAAGACAACCAACGCTTTCATTTCCTCCCGAGAATAAACTCTGCAGGTGCTTTGAAGGGACCCTAGACCTGCACTGAGCTTGGCAGAGAGGATTATTGTTGGAGAAAAATGAAAATGGCATTGGGCTAGCAGGCAAAAGTCCTGATGTCCGGGCCTGCCCTGCTGCAGATTAGCCGTACCATCTTGGGCACCTCATTTCCAACCTCGAACTTGTTTCTGAACTTATAGATGGGGGTGAGGTTACTGGCCCTGCCCACCTCCTGGAGTGGTGTGGAAGCAGAGACCACGTAGTGCAAATGTCATAAGATCAAGGGAGTATGGAGGAGGGTGTAACAGCGGGGAGCGGCTGTCATACAGATAGTTCATTGGAAATGCCACCATAACTCCATAGTCCCACCTCTCGAGACCTGCTCTGGGGGCAGAGGAGATGCCTCAAGGGTGAATTTATTAATATTCTGAGTAATTTTTATCACTTGCAAAGTATCTAGGTGGGTGTGAGGAACCTAGAAATGAAATGATTCCTATTACCCCAGCACCCATCCAAACAAGAGGAAGCATCACCACCCAAGCAAGGAAAGACTCAACTTATTGGGATGCAGTTATCAGAATAAACCAATTAAGTCCCAAGGGCTGAAAATGAAACTAGGGACAAGGTGCTTGGAAGTGTCCTGTGTAAATTGTCCATCACCAGCTGCTTTATTCAGCTTTTCTCTTCCTCTAGCCCCATCTACACATTTCCCAGTCTTTGTTAAGAATTCCCAAGGAAGAGGATTTAATAACAAGTACTTACATTACCTAGAAAGTCATTAAGCAAGGCCTTGTTAAAATGTGCAAAAGCATTAAGGGTATAGTAGCAGATGGATATTTTAAACTCACTAAGTTTGAAAAGTAAATTTAAATAGCACAAGTGCCTCCAAGGCCATGGCAAAACTGGTAAAATTATATATTGCTGATGGCATTGAATATTGCACTATGCCTTTTGAAAAAGCAATATGGCAATGTGAATCAAGAGCCATAAAAATGTTCAGTTCCTTTTATGCAGGGATCCTACCCCTTTCCATTTCCCTTAAATACTTCTCTACAAAGAAAAAAAGCTCAACGCAGACAGATTTTTATTACAATGTTAGCTCTAACAGCAGCAAATCCCAAATAGGGATAGTGAATTAAATTATAGAACCATAGTTGAATGGAATAATGAAAATTCTTAAGAATATGAAAAGTGTTTATGAAATGAGCTATTGAATTTAAAACTATATACGTAGGATGATGATGCATAATATGCATATGGACAAATCCTGTCAGAAATCAAAGCCCATCAGAAATCAGGTATGTGTTCAGTATATCTGCAGTAAGCGGAGTTTATTTTTCTTATTAGAAATTCTCGTGAAGTTATATTGTGATATTCATAGAGAAGCAGGAAAAATGACCCTCACTGTCATTAGCAGTGACGAGTCCCCCTTTATTTTTTCTCTCCCCATAACTCCCTCGCAAATACCCAGCCCCGAGAATACCAGCAGTCACGACTAGCAGACCATGCACAGGGAGTCTGCTGAAATCGTAATCACTTCCAAGTCTCAGCTTGATGAACAGCTCTGAGTGATTTTCAGGAAATATTTGCTTCCCTTTAAATGAATAAGCAACAGATGGGCTAAGTGACCTAGGCTGGGCTTCATCTGACTTCTGGAGCTGTGCAGCTTGCAGGCCTTCTGACGGCATCCGCTCACGCACCACTCATGTTGAGAGGGGCGAGGTAGGAGGCCTTTCAGTCACCTTCCTGGTCTTATTTGCCATTGCAGATGTTCCAGGCAGGCACAGACGTGTGCCAGCCCTTGCCCCGTCTTGTTCTCACACTAGACTAGCAGATCTGCTAATAGCAGTTTGCAGAACACCCAAAGGGGAGGATAGAGGCTGACAGTCACTGATCCCCTAGAAGGTGTCAGCAATGGGCTCTTGGTTTTTATGTTTGTATTAGTATTCCCCTTTTACAGATAGAGAAACAGAGGCTGGGAGAGAGATGAAGCCATGAACTCAAGGTCACTCAGCTGTTCCGCTGTGAGGCCAAGGCTCCCCGACTGATCCTGCCCAGAACTTTCAAAAATGTTCAGCCCTGAGCCTCCTGTTTCTTCATAACTAGACCCAAGAGGGATTGTTTCTTCTGTGAGAGCCAGTTTCCCAACAGGGTATGAAGAGAGAGCTTAGCACCTTGCTCACTTTATTTCTTGCAACACAATAGCTAAAAGGAAATCAAATTTCAGGTGATAAATATTCCAGCTCATTATATCAGGGTGTTTTCTTGATAAGGAAAATTTATCTTTATTTGTGTGTCTTTCAAGTCGATACCTTCAAATGAATGTGTTAAAACAAGAACCGTGGAGCTGATAATGACTTTGAAGAACTTGAAATTTGTAACATGCACGTTTGGAAGAACACTGACTGTATTTCTGTACAAAAACACTCATCATTGATATTATACACAATTCTGGTTTTATCAGCTCAGAGCAGTTTCCACATCACTCAGGGAGAGTCTTGATCTGCCACCCTGGACTTATTTACCTATAACATACTCTATAATTAAGAAATGCTTATTTCCCCAAGGATCACACATTTTTAGTTCTGCCTGGAAATCTCTAAAATAAAGGCAAGATTATAAAAACTGCATCCATGTCCTTTTGGTTTGAAGTGTCCTTTTTCCTGTCATACCTGGCTGCCAAAGACATGCCCACTGGAAGCTCCAACCAGGTAACAGGTCATTGGATAGATGCCATTGAATGTTGGATGGGTGACCCTTGAGGTCATTTAAAAATATTATTCCAGCCACCAAGTCCATAAGACCAGCTAAAAATATCTATGCACTGAAATCCTGTGGTCACTTGATTTCTAATATGTAGTTCTCTGCAGAAATAATTGCCCAGGCCCTCTCTACTTGGCATGGGTCTTCCTAGTCTTCCAGCCACACTGAAATGCCCCTCGGTGCTTCTAAAGCCTCAGCATCACAGAAACTGTCTCTAAGCCTGGCCAAGTCCTTCAGAGTGGCAGAGCCCTGTGCTTTATTGCACCCTCTCCTGGGACTCCTCTGATAGGATTGCGTAAGAGGATGGTTCACAACCCATGAGCTCAGAATGACCTGAAGCACGTGTGCACGAAGTCAGTCAAATCTCTCTTCCTTCATGCACCGTCACCCCAGAGAGAGGGCTGCCTGGGGTCCTAAGTGGGAAGCATCAGCTGTCCATCCCTCCATTCAGACATTCACTCAGCACCTGCCATGTGCCTGGCTATGCTAGGCTTTGAGATTAGGATGATGAATAAGATTCAGATAGATCCTGACCTCAAAGAGAGATGACAAGCATTGAATAAATACTAATTACAAAAGGAGGAAGCATGACAAAGGAGATCACATTATCAGCTCTGCAGACTGATTTATCTGAAATCATCATTTCCAAACTCCTCTCTTCATAGCTCTGAGAGTGTGCTAGAAAATGTGCAAGAAGATCATTCTTAGGGAACTGTTCTGGTAAAACAAAGGCCAAGGAGATGGAATTCAGTTCAAAACAAAGAACCGTGACACACGAAGTTACCTTGCTGATGTAGATGTACTGAAACTTAACGTCAATGAATGAATGGTTTCACACGTGTTTCATCTAGGGGTCACAGTCAGGCTAGTTTGTTTGATTTCCCAGTATTACCTGAGGATGGCAGAAGGGTTAATGGGTCCATCCTTTTTCCCTCGAATGGTTTCCCCAGTTGATGTTTCCCCATACAAATGCCCCACCAAGATGCTTCCTTGCCCCCACAAAAGAAGAGTCTTAAACAAAGACTTTGTAGACCAAATTTGCATTCTGTCTTTTGAATTACAAGATTAACTATCATTATTAAAACACTGTTAATTTCCTAAACTTATCTTGTCTCTGCAGTTGCAGTTATTTTGCAGACTCTAGGCAGGGAAACCAATATATATATATATTAGTAATTTTCTAAAGAAGGGCTCTGATAGACAGCAGTGACTGTCTCTGGGGCCTGTTAATTAAAGTGGAATGATAAGAGAATCATTTTTTTCCCTCTTTATCTTTTTGCACATAGGACAGTCAACCCTGAACTCAAGTCTTATGCCCTGGGTGTTCTTTTTCTCCTCCTTCGTTTGTTGGGTACGTATTATCTCTTTATTCCATCAATAATGAATTGGATGCTTAGTAACAGGGGATAAATATCAGTTAAATTCTCCCATTTCTTGGGTTTGTCTCTTCTTTCTATGAAGTTTAATTATTAGTAAAACAAAAGAGACTTTAAGTGAAAATTTTGCCCAGGTTTAGACCTAAACACTGGCACCCCCTCTCTATTGCAAAGTTTTCATTGCTATCAACTCCTTCTTCATGCCACCCTGAGTTCGCAATGGTATAAAGAGGAAAAGTGACGGCACCAAAGGGAAAAAAAATGTGCTGGTGTAATTTGGCACACTCATTAAGCAACCCATGAGCAGCTTGTGAAATGCTTCATTTATTAGGCTGCCAGCTGGGAGAGAGAAAGGAGTCCTCACATTGCCTCTCAAATGAAAACTTTGCATCCTTTAAATTTTTCCAAACCAATTTAATTTACTTACCTTGGGTTTCCAATGTGGGGCAAATGTGACCTCCATGCGGTAGTACCTATGCTCCAAGGTTTGGTTTGCATAGAAGGAACAGAGTCTACCCCCTCGATTTTGCAGTGGGGAGCAGAGGAGGCGAGCAGTCAGTGATTCTCCCGGGGTCGTGTGGGATGGTGGGGCTCGTGCCGCAGCAGCCAGCCAGGGCACCCAGCTCCCAACTGTCCCTCGTCCTTTTCCCTCAAGACCACATTGTTGCTTTATGACCATGCCTTTGTCAAGGCCAAAATCAGGATTTTTCTTTAAATAATAGGGCAGTGGTTTGCTCTAATGGACTTTAAGTGGTAAATTAATGTGGAAAGAGAAATAACCATGGCCTGTATTTCAGAGTAAAAATAAAATTCCTCCTTCCAAGTTTAGAATCATGGAAGAGCACAAAGACTCAGCTACAAAAAGTTTATTAAAATGTTTATAAAAATGAAAACTTGGCAAAAACCCACGTGTCCAACCGCAGGGAAATAATTACATTTATTATGGCATATAATCCCTGTGGGATTTATGTTCCCCTTTAAACTTCTGTAAAAAAAAGTATTTATAGACTTGAATTAGTCACATGATATGTGGTGGGAACAAAGGAGGTCTAAGATGCAAGATTTACTAGTGTTTTAAAAATATATATAAAACTGGAAAAAATATTAGTAAACTAGATATCAATTAACAGTAGTTATTTTTGAATAATGAGGTTATAAACGATATTTTGAAATTTGTTTTAAATTTTTAGATGAATATATATGTGTGTGTATTACTTTTATGATAAGATTAATTCCTACATAATTGATATATGAAAAAAAATATCTCCCCCATGGATCCATTAATAAGATAAGTTCCTATTTGGGGAATGGCAATGCATGTATGTACCCCTCCTCACTTCCCTTCTGCACCTGTAACAAATAATTTCCAATTGATTGCTGTGATCATCCTTGCTGTGCCTGAGACAAGGCCTCAGAATCCTTCTTAAGGAAGGATATTATCAGTATCCACATATATTGGTACACATAAGAAAACTTAAATGGCATCTCCATCCTCTTTCTGTTTCATGGAAAATAGAAATTCTCTAGGTCTGTGAAGATGCCCCAGCTAAAACAATTTCAGCATTAATTCAAAATAAAGCATGTAGTCCCTTCCTAGGAAGCTGCAGTAGCTGGCAGAAATCTGCTAACCGCACAGTTATAATTATGCTGATTTTGTTCTGTTATCGTTGGAAGGGTAGACTCTGGATGTGTCATCGTGTCCCCACTCTCACCCCAGGCAGTTGGGTGGGTGGTTAAATAGATGAAAGTGTAATAACAGCTAAGAAGTTGGGAATCTTTTCTCCAAAAACGCTGAAGCCATGTCACGTGCACGTTGATTCAAAAACTTAACATTTATTGAGCCCCTAATGTGTTCACAGTCCCACGAAGCATACACAGGTAAGTGAGCACAGCCTAAGGGTCCTCGCAGGGGCTAACCACAGAAAGTGGGAGACCACCTCCCCACCCCACCCCCGACTCTTTGGAGTTGCTACGGAGGTCAGTGCACTTCTAACAGATACTAAGTACTTGACAAGGTTAATAAACATTATTTACTCTTAAAAATAGGTTTGAGAGCACCAAATGAAAAATTTTGCAAGATATTTCTGAAAAGTTGATGAAAATTATAGGACAATGAAAGGGAAAAATGAAAATTATAAGGCATGCATATTGTGATACTGTTAAGATCATTGTAGGCTTCTCTAAAGCAATTTTTCTATTTGTGTATCTGCCCCAGGAGCAATCAACCAGTCATTGTCTAGAACAGTGTTCTCCAACCTCTGTGACTATAATCCACAGCAAGGGATAAGTTTTACCTTATGACCCAGTACAAACCTGCATATGCACAGATAGAGCTGAAACAAAAATTTCACTAAAATATGCTGACCCTTACTATGTAAGATGCACTCTGATATTTCCTTTCCTTTTCTGTTGTATTTTATTCTGTTCTATTCTGTTCTGTTCTTTTCTGTTTTGTTCTATTCCATTCTGTCATGTTATGCTTTTAAAAAAAGCTTACCATGACCCATTATACTGATTTTAACATCCATTACAGGTCACAAATCACAGTTTTAAAAACCCTGATCTGGAAGAATATGACACAGTTCCATTTTTTATTAAAAGCAGCTTATCAAAAGTCTTTGCATCTGTTCTGATTCCATTTCCTGCAGCAGCTAATGATAATAACTACCATTATTGTTAATGGGGGACCACCCCAAAACTCAGATTCGTGACATTGTTTTGTTCAACATTTGTGCTTTGCCCTGTGTCTGGGACATCTCAGTTGACTGTGGGTCAGCTCAGGTGCAATGGGGACACGTGGGTGGCCCTGACCTTGGGAGGGAGAACAAGCATGTGATGTCCACACCAAGGCCTGAAGACTGAGTAAGAGTTACCCAGATGAGGAGGCAGGAGAGAGAGCATTTCAGACAGCAGGGCCCAAATGGGCACGAGCCTAGGGGTGAATAAGGGACACTGCAGGGAACCTGTGGGAAGCACCGTGTGGCCGGAGAGGGCACTGGAGAGAGATGAGGCTGGGGACAGAGGCCTTGAGGAACATGGTAGAGAAGGGCTGCCCACCTCATGGAGGAGTCACGGCAAGTGGAAGTCACTGAAGGACTTTACACAAGGGGGTGCCAGCTCCATCGTGCGTTTTAGAAAGGGCCCTCATCCGCCAGGTGGAGAAGGAGAATGCAGGTCACTGGTGTGTTGGAGTAGCTGGTGAGGATGCCTGTGCTGAGACTGTAGCTGCTAGGCTAGAGAGATACTGAAGAGGAAGAACCTTCAGGGCTTCATCCCTGATTGAACATGTAAGTACTAGAGCATCTGAAAGTAAAGAATCCATGATGACAGCTGCTAGAAAAGGCTTGGATCACATGGTCAATGGGGGTATCGTTTACTGAGTCTGGAAGACCAGAGGAAGAGCAGTTTGGGGATGGTACAGACCAACACTGTCCAACAGAACCTTCTGGGATGGTGGAAATGCTCTGTATCTGCACCACTTGGGGCTACTGGGCACTTGAAATGTGGCTTCTGTGAACACATTTAGTTTTCATTCATTTTAATGTCGATAGACACATGTGGCCAAAGTGGCAGTCATATTGGAGAGCACGTGCATAAGGGGGGTGGTCAGTAGATAATACCAAGTGTTCTAGTTTGCTAATGCTGCCAGAATGCAAAACACCAGAGATGAATTGGCTTTCATGAAACGGGGTTTATTTGGTTACACAGTTACAGTCTTAAGGCCATAAAGTGTCCAAGGTAGCACATCAGCAATCGGGTACCTTCACTGGAGGATGGCCAATGGTGTCCGGAAAAACTCTGCTAGCTGGGAAGGCATGTGGCTGGCATCTGCTCCAAAGTTCTGGTTTCAAAATGGCTTTCTCCCAGGATGTTCCTCTCTAGGCTGCAGTTCCTCAAAAATTTCACTCTCAGTTGCTCTTGGGGCATTTGTCCACTCTTAGCTTCTCCGGAGCAAAAGTCTGCTTTCAATGGCTGTCTTCAAACTGTCTCTCATCTGCAGCTACTCTCTCAGCTTCTGTGCATTCTTCAAAGTGTCCCTTTTGGCTGTAGCTCCTCTTCAAAATGTCACTCTCAGCTGCTCTGAGTTCCTTCTGTTTGTCAGCTCATTTATATGGCTCCAGTGATTTAACTTAGACCCACCCTGAATGGGTGGGGTAATACCTCCATGGAAACTATCCAGTCAGAGTTGGGTGGGGCACATCTCCATGGAAACACTCGAAGAATTACAATCTAATCAACACTGATACCTCTGCCCACACAAGATTACATCAAAGAATATGGCCTTTTCTGGGGGACGTAATACATTCAAACCCAGCCTCAGAGGATCAGAGCGGGGAAGTATGGGAAGGCTACTCTCTGTAGACATGTAGCTGTGAGGGGTGACAGGAAAGAGGGCGGGACCTAGAAGTGAATGTGAGATTGTTTTCCCTTTTTGCTTTCAATGCCAATGGAAAGGAATTGGTAGAAAGGACTGTGCAGGGACCAGTGGCATCTGTCAGTATATGCAGAGAGCTGTGCAGTAGCCCTCAGCAGCCCTAGGATAGAAGCACAATGTAGCTGGTGGTATCAGTCGAGTGCTGGGGTTTGCGGGAGGGTGCAATGAAAGGAGAGTAGAGCGAAGAAATTGGGGATGATGGCTGATGGGCAACTGAAGTGATTGCCATGGTGCCTGGACTAGATAAGGAAGGAAGAAAAGATAGGAGAAAGTAGAGAGGTCAAAGAGATAAAGGATTATAAGAATGGGGCGCATGCAGTAGATAATGGAAAAATAAAAAAAAGAGTTGTGGTCGAAGTGGTGGTGTCTGAATTTGAAATTACAGTGGCAGAGTGGTTCTGAGAGATGACAAAGCCCAGAACACGGTTGGCCAGAGTGGAAGAGGCATAAAGAACTGTGACGTTTAGGAGGACAAGTTGTTGAAAGGCCAGTGTGAGGAATGGGATGTCTGTGGAGAAGTTGAAGTCACCCAAGGCAGTGGCAGAAGTTGGGAGTGGGAAGAAGGACACTGTGTTGGATTATCCATAGTAAATTCAGAATGAACCAAATAATCTACTCATACCAGACTTCTTGGTGTAGTCGAGTCCATCATTTTGCAACCTTTTGCAAAAGTCACAGTCACTGCTTTCCTCCATAGGTGTGGACGAACCATCTGTTTGTGGGTTTGATCTAGAATCTCCCTCCTCCAGGGGTCTACTGCATCCCGCAGATGTTACACCGAATTAACTCATTGAAGCAGACATTCGCTGAGATCCTACTATGTCCGAGGCACTGCTCTAGGTGCTGTGAAGGATTTAAAATAAATAGGAACCAGTATCACCTGCCTTCAAGGCCTCCAGGAGGAGAATGAAGCCAGTGTAGCAAATGTGTAAGGTTAGAAGAGTATTTATAGAAGACCTTGAATTTTGAGGGGAAAAGATTTCACTTGGCTAAGCAGTTGTCAGTGTGGAGCAATTGATGGGTTTTAATAGGAGAGTGAATACGTGTTCAGAAGTCTCCACTAGGAAGATTAGCCTGGGAGCATTGTGCAAAGCGGTTTGTCAGGATGCACAGCTACTCACCAAAAGTGTTGTAATCCTAGTAGGGCAGTGTGATTGAAAACAAGGACAAATGGGAGCAATATCGTGGAAGCAACATCTACTGAACCCTCTGACTGATTAGATGAAAGCAAGAAGAAAACTATCAGAAACCATCAGCTGAAGCTTTGAGCCCTTGGGCCTGGGCCTAAGGGGAAGCATTTAATAGAAAGAGATAACAGAAGCAATTACTAAAGTATCTTGGGTATTGTGAATGATGGACTGGTCTCCCCGCCACAACTTTCCATCCACAAATGCTTGCTCTTAGTTTTCTGGATCCACCTGCTAGGTCAAAAGCACTGGAGATGTTGCCCTGGGGATGTAACACTTTACCCAGGTGTCATTCATTCCTAAGCAGACGTGGCCTCTGGTCTTGGTGACTTGTGACTTAACTCTAGGAAAAATGCATCTTGGAAACTCCTATTGTGGCTCACCAAACACTTATTGAGCCCCTACTGTGAGCAGTCTTGAATATAAAGAAAGTCATGGGCAAGCAGGGAAAACAAACACATTCAGCGAGTGCTTTGGAGGAAGGCAACACAGGGTGCTCTAAACCCCAGGGAGAGGCCACGTACCAGGCCCTGGGATGGTGGGGAGCTGGACACAGTGGGGGTATTGCACAGAATACCTCTTCCACTGAGGCATGGATCTTTGGGTTTGTTCAGCAAACATGTATTAAGCACCAACTGCTTCAGGCTCCCCCAACTGTGTTTCTGACTTCCTGGTGCACGTGCATCCCCCAGTGTCTTAGTCTCCTAGGACTCCCATGACAAAGTACCACGAATTTGGTGGCTTAAAACGGCAGAAATTTGTTCTCTCACAGTTCTGGAGGCTTGAAGTCTGAAATCAAGGTGTCAGCAGGGCCTGCTTCCTGGAAGTCTCCAGGGATCCCTCCTTGCCTTGTCTAGCATCTCGTTGTGACCAGCCATCTTTGGTGTCCCTTGGCATGTGGCTACATCCCTCCAGCCTCTGCCTCTGTCTTCACATGGACAGCTCCCCTCTGTGTCTGTGTGTCTGTGTTTTCTCTTCTCAGGACACCAGTGGTTGGCTCTAATTAGGGCCCACCCTGATCCAGTATGACCACAACTTAACTAATTACATCTGCAAAGACCCTATGTCCAAAATCAGGTCACTTCACAGGTCCTGGAAGTTAGGACTTGAACCTGTCATTGTGGGAGACACAGTTCAACCACAACACGCAGGATCCACTTCCCTGACCTGTGCCAAGGTGACACCAGATGTCTGTCACAAACCCCTCTGCAATCAGACAGATCTAGGTTCAAATCCAGTTCTGCCATAACTGACCAGGGAGCCCTTGGCAGGTTACTTAACCTCTTTGAGCCTCAGTTATTTCAACAAGGTGCCCAAGAATGAGATGAGAACACAGAACCTCCTCCAGATTTTCTCTTGGATTTAAGAAAAGTGAATGTCAAGTGTCTATGGAAGATGTTTGCAAATGTTGACCCTCCAGTATCTTTCTTGGCATTGCTGAAGCAGAGAGAGAGAGACCCACTGATCTTTTCAGGAGAATATTCTTTTCGCTGTCTCCCTCCCTCACTCATACTGGACATAACAATAATTCCACCAAGTTGAATAGAGATGCCTTGGTGAATTCAAGTCTTGGCCGGCAAGCTGGAGAGGAACAGATACCTTTTTAAATGTAAATTGCCGAGTACTTTTCAGCTTCCATTTTGTCCTATAAAGGAACATGAATTTATTTTTCTTACAAAAGTCTTTCAGTTCACCTTTTAAGTTTAGACCAAAGAATATAAATAGGCCCAGCCTTTTCAACCAGGGGAGTGAATTAAATAGCCAAGATACAAGGCCCTGAGGTTTAATCGCTGTTAATAGGTTTCCGGAAAACAGAGACAATTTCCTTGAACAGTGCTGCAATTTATACATTGAAATACATATAGCTGCAATTTAGGCCAGAGTGGAATAGGAAGTAAGATTTAATCATTTTAATACTCTCACTAATAGCACAGAACAGCAGTGAGCCTCCAAATATCCTCCCCAACATAGGGGGATTCCGACGGTGCCCCTGTGATGGACCCCTAGTGGATGCCGTGAGTTCCTAACCAGGAGGCATAGGGAAAAGAGAGGCAAAGGGCGGCGAACCACTTCCGGAAGCTTCTGTGGGAGCGTGTTCTTCCAAAACACACAGTTCCTAAATCAATACTGCACTGCCATTACTCTTCCTCCTCATTACGTCAGGAACTAAGGGCATAAAAGAAGTAAAGATGCCCAAGGAGGAAAGAGACCCTAAAGTACACTTCACCCATGTGGCTACCCTTCCAGAAGCTCCTGATTACCTTCCGAAACTGACTTTCCTTATGACACAAAAGGTTACTGCCAGTTGGAGTTATTCACTGAATCTTTGCTTGAAGGGTTTTCTGCAACTCTTTCACTAGAGGTGGTGATTTAACAGAGGACAGATTTTTATATCTAAGGAGGTTTAAGACAAAAGCCAAAGAGATGGAAGAGAACCAGATTTGCTGAGAGCTCATTATGTGAGGGGTCTCACAAACAGTATCTGATTTAATCCCTTACATAAACTCCACAAGAAGGTATTATCCTGCCCATTTTATAAACAGGGAAACTGAGATTCCGTAAAGTTGAGTGACTGGCCAAGGGCTACACCATTCCCAGCTGGCAGAATTGTAATCCAAAAATCAGTGCGTTGATTTGCCAGGGCTGCTACGAAAAATACCACACAATGGGTTAGCTTAAACAACAGGAATTTATTGTCTCATAGTTTTGGAGACTGGAAATCCAACATCCAAGTACGGCCAGGCCATGCTTTCTCCAGGAGCCTGTGGATTTCTGTGCTGGCTGATCTCTGTCTCAGTCACCGGAGAAGATCTGTCTCCTCCTCTGGCTTCTACTTCTGGGTCCAATTTCCTTTGCTTATAAGGACTTAAGCCATATTGGGTCAGAGCCCACCATTATTCAGTTTGACCCCACCTTAACCAAAAACATCTTCAAAGGTCCTTTTCATTGATGGACTCATACCTACAGGACCAGGGGTTAGGATGTGAACCTGCCTTTGTGGGGGGCATGATTCAACCCCCAACAATCAACTGTTTCTGGTTTCAAAACTCATATTCCGACCCTGTCTCCAAGCAACTTTCAGATGCATATTCCGTCTCTGAGAAGAGGCAGCTGCTCTGTTTCTCTTCCCGCTGACAAGTATCTGTCAGTGCTGCCTGAGAGGTTCTGCCAAATAGTGAGAGAGAGAGAGAGAGAGTTAGTTTACAAAATAACAGTCTCCCAGTTTTTCCCGTGCATTAGCCACCCCTGAGAAGGAAAAGGGAGGGTTCCAGCACTTTGCAAAGATCAGAACCCATGTATGTCTCACCTCAGCATGCTTCAAAACCAGGCCATCAGGCTTCCACAAGCAGGTTGTCACCAGGAGCTTCACTGAAGGGTAAATAAAACGTTTTCTGTAACCCTGGAAATTCCTGATAAGAATGCTAAAATCTGAATTAGAAGGAAAGGGACTACAGGGTTTGGGGTTTTGAGATAGCGTACCTGGGAACAAATACTTAATGTCTCTCAGCCTCACTTTCTTTATTTGTAAAATTGGGGGTTATGAGATTATGGAGGGGATTCATAATATATGAACTGCAGCCTGTACAGTGCCAGGGGTTGGTAAATGGAAGTTATTGTCATAGTCTTCAGGCTGTAGAAGTCTCCCATCGGTCTCTGGGCTTCTAACATTTTGCAGGGACTGCCAACTGAGGTTTTTATTTGGTCCACCTGAGTGCCAAAAATATAAAGACAAGTGACCATTTTTGAAAATTAGTCATGGAGTTATATTCTCTTACTATGACTAATCAGATGAACTCTAAGGCCTCTGACAAAGATGATGCAGCCAGTTCTTCACGGCTGGCATTCTCTGCACACCTGGAATTTAGGACCTGATAGTTAGAGGTCCCCTTGGGGAAAGAAACTTAAGTCAATAAAAAGGAGAGGATGAATTTGGCAGAAGAGCAGGGCAATATTTTTTTTTCTATTCAGAAATATAAAAAGAATATCACAAAGATTATACTTAAGGTATTCAACCCAGAGTATATTCTAAAACATCACCCCAAATCCCCTGTACAGCATGAATAAGGTAACAAAAGGTCTGGTCCCACAGAAGGACCAGGGACTGGCCCAACACTTTCACACCTTATTTCTATCCATTCTTATCTGAACTCTGACAAGGCAGAATGGTGTTATATCCATTTTAAAGATGAAGAAACTGACACCCAGAGCTTTCAACTCAAGTTGAAGGTTCTTTTTTCTCTATCACAAACATTCTACAGGATATTAAAAACATTCTGAGGCACTTAGCTTTCTAAGTTCAAAGGTTTTTTCTAGCTCTTTCCAGGGCATCGTCATCTGGTAGCAGAGCATGGCAATAGCAGGATAAAATTAACATCTTTAGCTCATAGAGATATGCTCTGCTTTAAAAATGGCCCAATATTATAAAAAAAATCCTCACCTGAGAAACAGGTACATGATGGAACCACATATTGGCATTTCTGGGGGATACTTTGGTTTAAGCAAGTGTCAGTCAATGGTTCCTTTATATTTCAGATCTCCTTTGATGTACTTATAATATGACCTGATTTGCCAAACTTGCATTTGCATACAACTCCTCAGAAGCCCATGCATTGTGAAGCAAGGGACATCTGTACCACGCACTTCTTCCCATGGCAAAGTTTTTTGTCCAAGGTTGCTGTCTATATCCTTCATACCCCATTACCTAGTAGGGCATGAAATGACCACAGGACATTTTCACAAGAGGCAAAAGGGAGGGATGGGAGAAGCATTTGGGAGCTAATTACAGCATAACAAATCCCTGAAAAATAAAACAAAAAGGTGGCTGGATTTGAATTGCCCCACTGTGCCTTAGGAACCAATCAAATGAGTTCCATTTATCTCCAAGTCTATCCATAATTTAAATTCTTTACCTAAATGTGTAGAGTGTAGCTTGTTGCCCCAGCATTTTCTCCAGCTATCTCTATATCAGTTAAATGAAGAAAGGCGTGTGTTGAGGAGCTGGGAGAACACGCACAGGCTGCCGGGAAGGTCTCAGGCACCTGGGCAGCCTTTTGGACTTGAGGGTGCTGCAGATAGGCTGGTCCATTCCAGGCTTACCTGGGAACGGAGGACAGGTTGTGCGGGGTTACTGAGCTTGGAGTTTATTTATTAAACCTTGGGAGGTTTAATGAGGTTGCAAATAGAATTCCTTCTCAGGGGTTTTTCTTTGGGGTAACAAGCAACAGAGATGGGGAGGGCTGTGAAGAAGAGCTGAGGCCCCTGGGCCTGGGGAGCCGGGAGCGCCGCCAAACTCATTAGCCCTGATAGGATAATGCTGTCAACCTCTTGCTCCATTCCGGGCCTGTCATTAACACAGGGAAATACTGCTTCCTTCATTAAGCCTTTCCTCTCCCAGGCTGCCCTCTGAGGAGTCCTCAGAAAGGGGGGGCTCTGTGAAGTTCACGCACACTATCTACCACGTTCTTATTCCAGCACACTATCTACCACGTTCTTATTCCAGCAAGTGGGGACAGACTTCAGGTTATACGAACTCCCTGAAATGTGTGTTTGATTTGGGAGGCAGGTGCATTTTTCTGGGCTAGGGGTCTTTATCTCATCAAATTCTCAGAGAGGTTTGCTTAATAAAAATGAAATCAGACACCCAAGGCCCAGCCCAGGATAGAGCACTCCAGAGAGAGGTAGCTGGCAGTGGGGTCTTGGAGTTGTCTCCACTTGGGCTTCCGAGACCTCTCACTGAAGGGGATCTGCACATTCCAGCCTCAGGGGGACATTGTTTTCTCTTTAACAATTAGTTTGCATCAATGACCCATCCATTGCTTCTCCCATAGCACAGATGAAACCGTTGATGTGGTGGTTGTTTCCCAACAGGCCATAATGACCTGGGAATGTTTTATTTTTACATTTTCACAGTGCTGATGACCCAGCTCTAAACATTCTGATTTAATTGGTGTGGTAAGGGACACCCCAGATGATTCTAACATGGAGCCAGGATTGAGAACCGGTTAGCTAGAGGATAACAGCAGGGAGATAAACTCAGCGCATCCCCTAACTGAATAAAGGATGGTGGGTAGTTTTCATCTCACTTGCCATTTTGGTGACTGATTGTAGCTGCCCGAAATGCTCTGGTGTGAAGATTTTAAAACTCAGCGCTAGAAGCATGCTGGTGCAGTGGTAAGATCCAGGGGAGGGGAAGTTATCAGTATGTAAGCAGGTATTTTCCATCCTTCAAGTAAATAAATTGCTTTCCAAGGTATAATGTGCTTATGTTCACCTTCCAGTCCCTTCTGGTTTCCATTCCCTCTACTCGAGAGCATACACAGCCATAAAAGTCCTCAGACAAGTAGGAAGCCTGGCTGCCTTTTCAGTCTCTGAAGCTGCACATGCTTGAGCCACCCCAAAAATGCCCCTCTCCCCTCCAGGGAAAACTCTTTCCCTTCTCAGGCCCTGATAGGATGACAGTCATAATAATTACAACTATCATTTATTTTGTGTTTACCACTTTTTCACATGTTGACTAAATTAGTTATTCCTCTACACTACTGATGTGACTTGTATTGTATGGAAGGGGCAGAGCTGGGAATCAAACCCACGCAGTTGGGCTCCCAAGCCGCAAGATTAACCACCGAGCTATGCAACAGCGGAGTGCCAAGCTGCAGCTCAGCAGCCCTATAACACGGGATACGCACATACATGCAAAGGGGAGCCCATCCCTTCGCGGACCCAGCCACCAGAGCCAGAGCAGTAAATGTTCTTTTCCCTCTCACAGGCTTCATCCCCCCACCCCTCATCTTTGGGGCCGGCATCGACTCCACCTGCCTGTTCTGGAGCACGTTCTGTGGGGAGCAAGGCGCCTGCGCCCTCTACGACAACGTGGTCTACCGCTACCTGTACGTCAGCATCGCCATCGCGCTCAAGTCCTTTGCGTTCCTCCTCTACACGACCACGTGGCAGTGCCTGAGGAAAAACTATAAACGATACATCAAAAACCACGAGGGCGGGCTGAGCACCAGTGAGTTCTTTGCCTCTACTCTGACCCTAGACAATCTGGGGAGGGACCCTGTGCCCGCAAACCAGACACATAGGACAAAATTTATCTATAACCTTGAAGATCATGAGTGGTGTGAAAACATGGAGTCCGTTTTATAGTGACAAAAGAGGGCTGGACTCGGTCAAAGAGTCATTTTTCTTACAAAAAACAGAAAAAAAGGTTTAAAAAAAATGCAATACACACAGAGACACATGTGCACACCCACACGCCACCTTTATCCTTTTTTCGCAAAGTCAGAGCCAGACAGGATTCAGAATAAGGAGAGCGTGGGATCCCGTGTTTGGGAGGACATGCGTTCCGCCGGGGTCAGAGTCTGCTCTCTGAAGGCGCTGCTCGGTGTTCAGGATGCCAACAGCCACGAGCAACAGGCACTGCCAGAGTCAGGGAACAGTGGTGGCCCGCTTGGAGGACGGACGTTTCTGGATATACATACACATACAAAACAGAAAACAACATTAAAAAAAAAAAAAAAAGCAACGACAAACAAGAAGTCTACTAAACAAACACAAGTTGACAACTAGTGACATACCCAGGCTAAGCACTAGTGACGCACCCCGAGCCACCTCCTCCCTCCATGGGGGGGGTGGGAAGTTGCGCCAGTTGGTGGAGCGGAAGCCCCACTCCCCTCTTTAACTTTTGCAATATGGGCACCCCGTCTGCCTGTGTGATTCAGGGCCCCCGAGTTCTCTCAGCGATGATAACGGGTGATCTGTGCTGGAGTCTGTAATTGGCACCTCTCACCGGCTCCATTTCCATAATCAAGACTGGGGGCCTGGAGGTGGAGGGAGCCGGGTTTGGGGGCCCAGCACCTAACCTTCCCTCGGCAGTGGGTGCCCACCTCCCCCAGCCCCACAGAGTGACCTCAGGAAGCAGAGGGCTTCACCAGGCTATGACTGACACCGCTCAGAGCCGTGGAGACCCAACTTAGTCCAAGTCATTTGCTTACATTTGCCAAACATTTGCCATTTTTTTACAAAAAAAAAACAAAAAACAAAAAACAAAAAACAATGCATATGGATTTCAAACTGTTGTATGTATAATCCTCTAATACTATTTTTAACTACGTCTCAAACCTGTGTTAACCCTTCAGTCACTAACACAGTTCTGTAGGCCAAATTTATTATGCTGGTGGCTTTTAATTTTCTCCTTTTTTAATGCACCAAAAAATATATAATGTGATTCAAGGGATGCAATTAATCTATTGTAATTTTTTATCATTTTCTCTTCATTTGGATATTCTACAAAAACAATAAGGAAATATGGTGTGTACCAAGAAGAGGGAATACATGCTTCAAAAAGAGAGTGTATATGCAGCCAGCCTTTAAAAGAATCACATTTGAGACAACAGGGGATAATGTGATGAATTGCAAATTTGCCTTCTTACTTTATGCCCCACGATTCAGTGATCACCATCAGGGGAAAGCCTTTTATATTTATAATCCACTTTCTAAGAGGCATTCTCTTCTGCCTCTGGAGGTACACACTTAGATGTGGGTTTGCGGGGAGGGAGTCCGTATACAGGTGCAAAGTATAGAGAGAAAGAAAGGTTCTTTCTTGGTGGAGCAGTGGGGTGTCAGTGAAAATGAATTGACCCACAAGCTCCTGGAAGCTAGCTACAGCATGTCCAATGCATGAAAACATCCATAATGTTTTCAGGGTCAGTCTTGACCTTTGTCTGTGTGTTTTGAAAGTGGCTGAATCTTGAACAGCTAGAGAAAGAACCTGTCAAGGTTTGGGATAAGAATCATGTGGAAAACCTCTTGCAGCCAGCAAACTAAGCCTTGCAAGGCCATTTCCGTAAAGGGGCAGGGCTTACGTGTACACACACACACACACACACACACACACACACACACACACACATGCACTGACAGAAACTTGAGTTGACTTGCCCTCATGCGCCATCAGTGAGCTTCATCCATGCCACCCTCATTGCCCTGGAAAAGCTCTTGAGGGTTGGTTTGTTTCTTCACCTCACACATATATTTACAGTTCACCCACACAGCCACAAAAGAATCAGGAAAGAAGAGAAGAGAGGGGGAACGTGCCACTTTCCTAACAAACACTCCAACTGGGGAGATTTGAGCAATAGCCCAAAATTAGAGAAAGCACCTGGCAAGGACAACCCAAAAAAGAAGTTTGTGTCATGCTGCCTGGGAGATGATGCTTCCAGAACAGTCATTTCATATGTTTAGTTTTAGTCTGTCTTGGTTTCTGAAAATGAGGGCACTTATCAGTATGTTAACTAGCGAACAAGGGGATGGTTTTCTAGCCAATTCATAAAATATGTATGCTCTGTTGCTTCTAAGGCTTTGATTATATTCTGTACAGATTTTGGTTTAGTTTTGTTTTGAAACTATTGCTAATAGGTCACTGCCCTCATTTATTACTGCGAAGCCTTCCAAACTCAGTACACCCACAGCGAGGCCTATGGCCTAGTATACTGTAGGGCTATTTGCTTAAAAAAAATTTTTTTGTAAAACCCTTTGCATTTTGGATTTATGTTTTCTAAAGAGTAAAGAATGAATGAGAATAAGATGTTAGGTTGACAAAACAACTCCAGGGCAAAGTTTTATCAACAGTTGGATGTAAATTTAAAGTCTCCTACTGAAAGATGCCTCTCAAGCGTGTGGTGTTGCCTTTTATGATTTTAACTTCTCTCTCATACTACAGAACAGAAAACCCAATCTAGTTTTATTTTTCCTTTTGTGCTGCCAAGAACCGTTGTACATATAATGATAAATCGGGCCCCTTGGTTATTTGTTTGGTTTTGAGGGGTATTTTTGAATGAGAAGATTTCCTGGTTAAGATCTCCATTGGACTTGAAGAAAACAAAAATGTGAGGGATGGAATAAATCTAGAAGGTGAATGCTAGAGTTCTCTCTCTCATGCTACAAACTCCTCCACCATCTTAGCTGAACATACCCAGAGATGGATGAAAAATTCTTTGTTGGAACTTTTGACAGATCTTTTTAACTCTATGTACAAACCAAGAAGTTTTTACCAATATTATTCTGCATATGAAGTAAACACGTTTTGTAAAAGTGTCTTTCTCTAGGGGACGAAGGGTTTGCCGCCTCCCCTCAGCTGTGAGGGAGGACAGCAGCTCGGCTGCCTTCCCCTGGCCTCCACGGAAGGTCAGCTGTGAGCCTCCAGGGCACCCTTGGGAGAAACTGCAGAACGCTGCAGTGTGTGGGCTTTCCTCAGGCTAACGAAGGAACAAGAGAAGCCTCTCACAGCCCCCCTGAGGAGTTTGCTGGTAGCACTTAGGCAAAATAATAAGGGGAAGCCAAAAGCTAAGGAATGATTTGAAAGAGTTTCTGGTGTCTTCTGAGAAGAAAATAGTGTGCTTCTCCAAAAAAAAAAAAATGCCTTCTTTTTCATCACTTACAACAGGAGAGCTAACTCTAATGATGCTTTTGAAAGTTTGATTAAATGGCAGTTGTACATCCAGATCCCAAGTCCATGTCCCTGTGTCCAATAGTGACCTAAAGCTTCTGCTCACTCAGACGTGGCCAGCTTTTCCTGACGGAAAGCCCACAGCCGGAGGTAACCTACAGCCTCGCTGCACACAGGGCAGCGGGCAGGACGCACGGATGACAGCCACACTGCTCCCAAGAAACTCTCTCAGAAAAGATTGAAAACAACACACACAGATACAAAGGCACACTTACTCACACACACAAACACACACAATCTTTGTCCTTTTTCTCAAAATCAGAGCCAGATGGGATTCTCCCTCCTCAGCAGTGGTTGCTAATGGATGTCTTCCACGCCTCCCAGTTGAGGTCACTCATTGAGGTCACTCATATATACTTAAAGTTTTTATTTCTCGCACGAAGAAACCTTCTGAGAAAAAGTAGTTGTTGCGCCCCCACGGGCCTTCCAGCCTGGTTTCCTTGCTACCTGCCACTTTGGGTCCTGGGAAGTGTGTTTTCTTCTCCACCCAGCCATGCTTGCCAGGCCTGGGAGACCTGTTCCAAGCACCGCTTAGAAAGCACGCCTCGGCAGTGTTCCATAATAAAAGGGCAGCCTACAGAAATCAGTGCAGCTGATCATACAGTCAGATCAGAAGGACAGGATACGCATCTGTTCTGGTTTGGTGGCTTAACACCATATTTTATTGTCATTTGTTTATTTGGTTTAGTTTGGTTGAGGTGAGAAAACTGGGCAAGCAGTTTTTCATTCCACAGGAGGAGAACATGTGTTCTCTTCTGGCATTCTTACCTGACATTGCAGTGACTTGAGAGAACCAGATGTCTGGCCCGAAACCAGGAGAAAGCACCACACACAGCAGGGACTTGATTCCTGCCCAGAGCTCATGCTGTTGCCCTCTTGTCAGCCTTCATTCAACCAGAACGAGAATTGAGAATGCCGATCAAATACCTACAAGGGCCCAGGTTTTCCAAGAGAGGGCGCTAGTGAAATTAAATTTGCTCTGGATAATTAGTTTGAGACCCAAATAGAATCCACGGCCCCTTTTCCTTCCTTTCCCTCCTCGTTCATTATGCCCACCTCTCTAAGCTCAGTCTGAACCCCTAGACTCTGAACAGTTGCCAGGACCTGATCTCAGAGCGACTAGCCCTAAATGACAGGCTTCAGAATCCACCCCTTGGTGCGTTATCTTTGCTCAAGAGTAAATTGGGAAGACAGAAGAATCTCTGATTGGTGGCATATACAAGGGAGATATTTTAGTTCAGATGCCTCGTTCAACAACACGTGGATTCCACAGTGACTGCCACAATCCCCACCCCTGCCTCCCCTTACTCAAGTTTTTTGTAAGGAACCTCAACAACCCAGAGGGTTTGGTCATTCACAAAAGGGAGCATATGCGTTAAGAAACTTAAAGTGGGACATCCAGGAAAGCAAAGATTCTCCTCTATCTCAGAGATCCATGAGAGCTGTAGACACGGGGACAGTCACATACTTCTCAGAAGCATCCACATGACAGCACAATTTTAATTTGGAGCTGCATTGTGGGAGCTTGATACATCTAAAAGTTTATTTATTCATTCATTCCTTTATTTAAAAATTTGGCTATGTGTCAGGCACCTCATAACAAAAGCAAAGGATACCTGGTCACTGCCTTCAAAGAACTGACAGTTCTAATGAGATGGACAGAGCGGAACACAAAAGTGTGAAAGTCTATTAAGAGCCAAGGTCTGTCTGTCTGGGTGCAACAAGGGCTGATTCGTGGTGGTGCTAAGTTCTGCCTGGATGGCCGGCAAGAATCAGGAAGGCTTCAGAGAGGAAAGTCTAGGATCCCAGAACCTAGAGGCAGTGGGTGTCTACCAGTAGACATCAGATGAGCCGATGGAGAAGAGTCCTCCTAAAGAGGACCTCTAACTCTAGGTCAGCAAACCTTTTCTCTAAGGGCCAGATGATAAGTATTTCTGGGTCTTATGGTCTCTGTTGCAACTACTCATCTCTACCATTGTAGCAGGAAAGCAGCTGTTGACAATGCATATATGCATGGGTGTGACTGTGTTCCAATAAAACTTTACTTATAAAGGCAGGCAGTGGGTGGATTTGGCCTAGGGGCCATAGTGTGCTGATCCCTGCCCTAGAACACAAGCTGAGGCCTAAAACACTTCTGCAGGTTTTGGGGGAAGCATAGGTGGGGCCAGTTGCAGTGCCTAAAACACTTCTGCTATAGCCTGGACAGGGGGCTTTGGCTGGGTGCTCATCAACCCTGTCGTCCCTGACCAGGAGAATCTAGTTCAGATACCTGATTTTCCAAGAATGAGGTAAGTACCTCTTTCTGCTCAGGGTTTGTACTTGGAGGCAACATTATTTTTCTCTTCTGTAATGCGGGGAACTTTGAACCATATGATGCCTACAGATCCTTCCAGCTCTGACGCTTGGGAGTTCTACCAATCATCCTTTTTTATCCTAAATGATGGTAATGAACATGAGAGGGAAAATGTAGGAACTAGAAAAAGAATCCAGACACGGAATAGTATTTCAGATCCCTTCCTTCTGTCCCCTCAATGCAAAATATTGTCACAAAAAAATTTAATAGATGTGCCAGGTGGAATAATTGTTAAGCTCTAACAATAACTAACAATGATAACAATAGCTAACATTTATCCCTCACTTACTACGAGCCAACTGCTGCATATCATTTGTATTAGTTTATTTAATCTCAACAATAGCCCTATGGGGCAGGAGCTGTTATTAGCTCCATTTTACAGAGGAAGATGAAGCTGGGAAGGCCTCCATGATTGGTGCAATGGTCACAAAGCTAGAGAGTGTCAGAGCTGGGATTCAAATCCAAGTCTATGAATCCAAAATCCACATCCTTAGCCACTGTGGGTAATCCCTCCCTAACAAGACATGTGAAAGACCCCTCCCCACCTGTAGGGGCTGCCTCATCAGGAAGACTCTGGACCCAGATATTTCTGGGGCCCTGAACACCCTCACATACCCCCAATGACAAAACAAGGACACCACAGCAGCTGGATTCTGTTCTCCACTTGTCTTTTCTGGTCTAAGCTCTGAGCCTTCAGCCCAGTCATTCTCTTATATGAGATGTTCTGCCCCTAGAAGTGGAGAGGTTTAGAGGTAAGAGAAGATTTGTCCTGTTCATCCACTCTAATCCATTCTGAAATGCACTCTCAAAGCACAAAGATGCCACGGAGGGGCTCCTCACCATCGGACATGAGCTCCAGGAGGAGACCCCAGATGCCTTCCATGCCCAGCGCCACTGCCATCTGTAGCACCAACCTGAGAAGGAGCCCAGCTCCTGGCCAGGGGCATCAAACAACACTGCAAAGCTGGTCATTGGTTGGCTATAAGTCTTACTCTATTCTCAGATTCTAGGCTTTTAGGAACAGAGCTTGACATTTGTTTTTGTGACAATGATGTAGGCCAACAATCAATAGTTGGTGATTATCACACCTTTTGTATATTTTCCATAAAGTAAAAGTGATTATGTTCTTTTGCTATGAATAGAGGGATTAAGCCCATAGTGCCATTTTCTGTAGGTTTAGAGGTTCAGCATTCTGTAGGTTGAGATTTTGCCATCCCATTAAGTCTCCCTGAATAATGTTTTTCCTAATTCCATACTAACCTAATAGAAGATATGTTTGTCAAGGCTGTTTAATTAGATAATCTAAGGCCATAAGATGAATTGGAAGTATGCAATGTAGGAAGTTTTGTAAAAAGAGGGGACCCAACTGAACACACAAATTGTGCCCTAGTCCAGCCCCTTAAAAGAGAGAAAAGGCAGGGAGCACATGTTAATTGACAGCCTGCTACCTGCCAGGTGCCCTAAACACCTGAACACAGGTAATGCCCCCAGCAGTCTTTTCACACCAGCCCTAGGAGGTTAAGTATTGTTTACACTTTACAGATCAGAAAACTAAGCCTCAGCAAATCCAAGCTTCCCAAGGTCACACAACTTGTTACCAAAGGCACCAGGAGCTGATGCCAGCTCTGTCTGACTCCTAAACCAGTTCTCTTTCCACTACGCCACACAGCTGCCAAAGTGAGAATGCAGGCCGGCTGCCTAGAAAGCCTCTTGGAAGCCAGCAGGACATCCACCATCAGGAAACCCCCCCACAGAGGGGTCTCTAGTTTCACAAAGAAATGAGCCGAGAGCTAAAGGTAAGAGCCTCTGCAAAATGCTGCCTGCAGGCACAGGAATGTAAAATAAAAACAACTATTTTCACTTTAATAATTAAACAGTGGAGAACTTTAAAAACACTCCTCCTTCCTTCCTCAACCAAGGCCAGATCAGCAGAAGTTTTCCAGCCATTCATCCTCTCTCGTTTTCATTCTGCTGACAAGAACCAACCACAACTTGTCCCTGTCCCCGAGGTTTCCAGCAGAATCCCAAGATGACGAGAACTTGAACCTTGTGAAAACTGAGAAAGGATGCTCCAAATTGCCTAGAACATATGGGCATCTTCCTACAGAGGCCAGGGCTCAGCTGCAAAATACCGAGGGAAGGAGTGGCATTTCCAAACTCTGTCACTTTTTGTACCACCAAGTCAAAGTCTAAAGAGGAAAAACACATGAACTGGGACTTCATGGCCCCACTGTGCCTATCACAGAAGAGGAAAGCTGCATGTTGGGTCAATGGGATCTGCACGTTTTGTAAGTAATCACAGGGAGGGAGTTAGGTTTTTAATGCCTTTTTGATGAAGCCGCAGCATCTATTTTGGAAGTGCAGCAAAGGCTTAAAAACCTGGCTCCCAAGAGGAGGTTGTTTCACTCAGCATGTGATATATAGCTTGTGGCTGAATGAAAACCAAACTGGCCAAGATTCTGGAGGAGAAAACGTGAGAATATGATGCTGGGGGTTTTGTGTGGCACTGAGCCACCTCTTCCAGCAGAGATCTACTGTAACACGAGATCTGTCCTGGGGATTTACATGGGATGAGTATAAGTTCATGGCTGGGACACACCTTATTCACCCCCATAGAAGAAACATCCACTCAGGTGTTGGTATGGACACATAGATAAATATGCTCAGAAAGATTCGGCCTTGAAAAACATATGTGGGGCTTGGAATCTGGTCCCTTGGGGTTACATGGAAACCTGGCATTTTATGGACATGAGCTCCTGCTCTTATCCATTCCACTGGCAAACCATGATGCTCTTAGATAAGCCTAAAAAAAAAAAATAGGGAAAGCTGAAAAGACCCATCTCTTTTTCCTCTTGGCTCTTCTTCCTTCCTCCCCCTGTAGGCACAGAGTACCAAGACATTGAGACTGAGAAAGCCTGCCCCACGTCACAATCGCCTTCAGAAGACTCTTTTGTGAGAAGCTGAGGGCCTGGCCCCCTTCCTCCTCCTACAGAGAGCAGCCCACCACCACCCACAGACCCCGCTGGCCCGATCTAGCGTGCTCTACCTTGCCCGAGGACCCAGGGGTCTTCCGTGTGGATTTTCCGGCCAGTGTGTGGTCCTTGGAGGCCCCCAGCACAGGCCTATGATGAGGACCAAGCAGGTGACTGGTGGTCAGGGGTTGTCCAAATATCCCTCAGAGTTGGCATTTTTGCCAGTCACTCAAGAGTGGTGTTGACCTGATGTGCAAATTCCCTTCCACCCACCCCGCCTTCAGCTCTTGTGGGGATGGCTTGCTGACATGCTTTAGAAAACCCTGTCTCCAAAATGCTTCACTGACCGAGGGCTCCAACAGCTCTCCTGAAATCATCCCAGGCTGGATTTTAATAGGAGAGGGATAAAAATCACCCTCTTCCACTGAATGGAGAAAAAAGCACATACTCAATCGATTTTGAGTGTGGGATTCTGTATTTTTGCAGCTTATATTTTCCAGATGAGCAGTTTAGAAATATGTAAAGTACATACTGTACGTTTGCTGAAAAATTATATTAAAAGCACTATTTTAATTCTTCCTCTGTCTCATGCAGTAATCTCTGTTACCTTTCTTGTGTCTTCTGGTAGAATTATCTAGAGGGTTCTTTAGGAGGGTGTTTCTGGCTGAGTGTGTTCCACATATATGGGCTTTGAGATGTTCAAAAGAGCATGGGCTTTGGAGCCAAAACAGACCTGGGATCAAATCTGCACTCCTGCATTTACTCCTAGTGTAGCGTTGATTAAGTGATCTGACTTCTCTGAACCCAGTTTCATCATCTGTAAAATGGGAATATTAACACCTGCTTTATACAGTCATGGTAAGATCTAAATGAGATCATGCATGAAGATGCCAAAAACAGTATCTAGCACAGAGCGGACCCTTACTAACAGTAATTGTTCATTGCTACCCCAACCTCTGGCTGGAATTAGATCCTCCGACAGCACCAGTAAGTACAGCTCCTATGAACACATTGAATGACCCTGTCCTGTCATTGTCTGGTTTTCCTTTCTGATTCTCCCACTGTCTATAAGTCCTTGGAGAGCAGGGAGTGATTTCTTCTCATTTCCCATGATCTCCACGCTGCCTGCACGGTGCATGACGTTTGGTGGGTGCTCAATGAGTGAGTGCATGAGAAGGGAACAGCCTTTCACCCATCAGCCTGTGGAGCTTTAAATAGAGTCCAACTCAGCTGCAACAACAGCATTTGCCTTCCCCTCTCTTGGTCCACCAGCCCATCCACAAACCTCACTCTGTGGATGGAGCTCAGGTAGCCTGAACTTTTGCCAGGCCTTTTCCTAATTGGCCAGCTTCTCCTCCACATCCTTAGTGCACCGGCTGGACTCTTACCTCACACAGACAGGTTACTTGGACTGATACCTGCCCCTGGCAGGCATCTTAGAGTGCCCACTGCTTTACTCCACCGACCAGACAGGAGCTCCAGATAGATGTTTGCCAGAATCCTGCGCTTACTTGTCTTTTGGACCAAAGACCTAGGATGGTCTTGTCTTAGGGGTCAATCCCTGAAACTGAGCCACCCCATCCACCCTGGGTCTTGCTCCCTACAACCCCATCTTCTTTTGCAGGTCAGCTTACCTGAACTCAAAGCTTATCAAACCAACATCACTTGAAGACTCGGCCCCCATCTCAGCCCTGAGTTGTCTTTTCCCTCTGGAGTCTGATGGAGTAGGAAAGAGTGTGCTTGGATGAGTTCCTTCTCTAAAGCCCAGTTACCTGACCTGTTGGTACCTTGGGGAAGTCTTTCCCTAACCTGCTCCTGTTATTTATGTGATTGTTTATTTTTTGCAAAGCAACATGATTTATTCTGTCTGGCACAAAAATCCGAAGAAAATGCCATTTCAACATTCTCTGCCCTGATGTGAAAAGATGCTGATGGGGCTGAAAAAATGGTTACTTATTCCTCCTGGGAACCGGACTTCGTTTGCACTGGAAATTCAGTTGGAGGCAGAAGAAAGCCAGAAAGGGCTATTGTTTAAGTCATCAGTGCTTTCAGTCCAAACTTTCACATTTGTTTTTTCATCTAAAGCCCAGTGCCTTTTCCTTTGTTAATTTTTTTCTTCATAAAGGTAGTCATTTTATGGAAATGTCACCCACTGGGCATTTTTTCTTAACTCCACAAAGGCATATTATTTCTTGTATGGAGTCAAGAGATTCATCCTCAACATTTATTTAAGTGGGTCCATGAGAGATCTGTTCACACAGGCTGTTCAGCCACCCCAGGGAGAATAAAAGGCTTAGATTAAACCCCAAATGCCATCTCCTCCCAATGTCCTATCAGCTACTGCGGGATGCCAGGCCCTTGAGCCACATATGCATTTGGTCCATCTTGATCCAGATCCAAACATCTAACTTGATCCCTTTCTCTGTCTGTGAAAGGGTCATGCAACCAAGCATTTGGTTCAACCAAAATAAAAGCAGCCTGTTTCTGTGGCATTGAGTGAGGATTCAGAGCCACTAGCACATCTACTTTATGAAGAGCTGCTGCTGCTGCTTTTCCTTCTCTCTTCTCCTCCTCCTCATCCTCCTGCTCCTCCTCCTCCTTTTCTTTTAAGTCTTCATTGCTTAAGAAAATGCTACTATAGTACTGCTTCCCTCTCAGCAGAGAAATGTCTGTAGTTAATGCATAGGGCAGAGACTGGCTTGCTTTCCAGAAAGCAGTTAAAAAATGTCTTAATCTTCCTGAGTTCTAGTGTTCCCAGCTCTGAAATGAATGAACATGTATTTATCTGATCCCCAAAGGAGGGCTTTTCAGGTCTGATAGAGTGTTTCGACAGTCAATTCCTCTTTTCTGTTCCTAATAAGGAAATTAAAGAGTGACATAAAGGTGGCAATTAACCCAGGAAACAAAGGCAGGGTGACAAGTGCATGAGTTCATCTGACCCGCAATCTGGAAAACTGCCTCAGGGACTCTAACTCTTAGGGCAGAAAGCGCTGGCCTCCTTTATAAAGGAAACCTCGTCCTATGAGGCGTCCCCTGTTCTCTGGAGCACCGAGAACCTTCTCCACAATACGCATGTGCAGCTGAAGCATCTTCCCGATGAGATGGGAACGGAAAGCCTCTGTCCCCAGGCTTCACACTCCCCAGCTCAGCAGCTAGCTCCTTTCTTACGCTTAACACACCCCCATTCCTACTCTTTCAGTTTTTAGGGGGAAGGAATCTGTATTGAGGCAATGATGCTTTCATAGTAAAATCAGTGCTTGATCTAAGGCCAAAAGAAATACAACTCAAAGAAATTGGCAGTCCCATTAGTTGTTTCTAAAATAAACATTGCCTGGCTCTTCAAGTCTGATGCAAACCTTAAGGCATTATGAGACAATGCTGGAAAAGAAGACATATGTCTTGAGCAGGGCACTGAAGATAATATTTTATTTAAACTGCACTTGTGTCTAAGAACGTGAGCCTTGAAGCATCGTATCGTCATCAGTCATTTCTCTAGAAGATGTCAGAAGATCAATGCTGACCAAAACACCCAGAGAGGTACAGAACTCAGAACCTGTGGTCGGGTGGAAAGGAGCTTAATGAATACTTGGTTGTGCTTCCTGGCTTTCTATGGTCCCTGTGAAAGATGAGCCCTGGGGAAGATGGTTAATTTCATTCCACATTTTAAGATGATTTAAGTCAAGTTTAAAGCAAGGCTGTGATATTTAGTGAGTTAGTACATGAAGGGCTCTGCAGAGTAGTTTCCCCTCACTGCAATCAATAGGCCAGGTGGATGGCTTCGTGGAAAGAGCAGGTAACTGGGTTTGCATCACAGCTCAGCTGCTTACGAGCCTTGCCAGGGTAGCAAGTCAAGTCCCCTCTTTGAACCTCTTTCTTTGTATGGCTGTAAAGTGGGAAGATTACTGCGTGCTTTGCAGAAATGTTGTGAGAATTCAATATATGTACTAGCATCAGTCCCTGGTGAAGCTCAAAAAGTAATGAGTTTCATTGAGAAGTCTCATCTTCAGAGGTATAAATATAAAACGGCTTCTGTTTTTCAATATTTGCTACCACTGTAGCAAATGGAAACCTTCTTTCCTGCTGGGTAGCGACTCCCTTAATGACTTCTCAGTCAATTCCTTAATTTGTGAGTCATTTTTACTTATTAAAACAGCTTTTGCCTCACTTAAGATAAGCTTGATCATTTGAGAACGCCAGGCTCATATTCCATTCAAATATCACCACCACCACCACCATCACCACCACCCTCGCCTCCCAAGGGCAGGATGGACCCATGGTTCTGGAGGCCTGGAGTGAATGGGAAGCATGATCTGCTCTCTCCCAGCCCCTTCCCTGCCAGAACCTGGCTCCTACTGGAGGTATTGACGATGAAGAAAGAAGCGCTGTTTCCTTACTGACCACTTGAGGCTAAGCTTGATCCCATCATCGGTCATCACTGCTTATCTAGCCCCTCTGCAAATTACTGCTGTGGAGAGAGGCAGGCCCCAACTATCCGAGCCGAAGGACACGATCCCAAGGAGATCTGCTGTGCTCTGGGCTCCCTCCCCCCGGCCATACACAGCCCCATTTCTCCAGGGTACTTCCCTCACCTCTCCCCGTTCTGCCCTGATGGCAACAGGGCAAGTGAGCAGGGCTGTGGGCTGGGAGGACATCTAACCGTGAGCAGTTTGCAGCCTCCCCTTCTTCAACACACCCCCAACCTTTATTAGCAATTGCTTTGGGGACCCACTTCCCTCAACTAGGGGGAAAGAAACCAGTCAATGCCCTTGTTTAGGAACATCAATCCTGTCCCCAAAAGATGACCTCTCCAGCTCTTCTCCAGCCCTGTGGAGGGAGGGAGGAGCAGGGAGTTGGTAGGGCCAGTTTTGTGGAAAAGGGAAAAACTCAAAAAATCCCCCCAGCATACCACACCGCCCCATTACGCCATTATCATCAAAAGAGGAAGGCTGGCCGGGAGATGGCGATAACGACAGATGACGCTACTCAAGGGAAGTCTCAACTTTTCAAAATGTCTGAATCTACAGCTACCTTCTAGCCTTCAGGTAGTTAGTTATTTGTAGGTTTCATAACTAATCAAAGAGCATTGATCCAGGGCCTGTTACAGAGCCCTGTACTGCAGGAGGCCTTGTGGAGAGATCCCAGGAAACCCTGTACTCAAAAAATTTACAAACTAGATGGAAGGAAAGCCTCCAAACAATAAAAAGACCTTTTTTTTTTTTTTTTTGGTATTCCTTTTAAATATAGTCTATAATATGTAATGGGTAGTTTTTCCATATGCCACTCTGTTAACTCTGTATCAGTGTCATACCTGAGAAGTATATCATGCAAACACTTATTTATATTTGTAGTGCTAATCTTTGGATTACATGCCTTGAAACAACCACTTTCGATCACGTTCTTCTTCAATGCAGCACTGATACTTATAATCCCATTAATAAGCAGTCATCACCCCTGTCCATTCCCATACCTTTAAGGTCACCCTCATTATCATGTCTGTACATATTAGGTTATCATCCCCCCTTCACTAGCTTCTGTCTAGCTAGGTTCCTTATATTCCACATTATAAGACACTTATTTTACATTGTTTGGGGAGTTCACTTTAGTGGTAACATGCAATGTCTCTACTTTTGTGTCTGACTTATTTCACTCTGCATTATGTCTTCAAGGACTTCATTCCTTCTTACTTTCAGGACCTCATTCCTTCTAACTGCTGCATAGTATTCCATCATATGTGTATACCACATTTTCTTTATCCACTCATCTGCTGAAGGACATTTGGATTGTTTCCAACTCTTGGCAATTGTGAACAGTGTTGCTATGAACATCGGTGTGCAAATGTCTGTTTGAGTTAACTGCTTTCAGATCTTCTGGGTATATCCTGAGAAGTGAAATTGCTGGATCATAGGGTAACTCTATATCTAGTTTTCTGAGGAATCACCAAACTGTCTTCCACAGTGGCTATACCATTATGCATTCCTACCAGCAATGAATAAGAGCTCAGATTTTTCCAGATCCTCTCCAGCATTTGTAGTTTCCTGTTTGTCTAATGGAAGCCATTCTTACGGGTGTGAGATGATATCTCATTGTGGTCTTGAGTTGCCTTTCCCTAACAGCTAATTAAAAGACCTTTATGATGCATGATATATGCAGGTGCTCTTATTAAACAATAAAGACATGAAAGAAATAGAGAGAGAATGGAAATCCTTAAGAACTAGAGTAGCCAGATAAAGCATTCCAAGGAAGTGGGATGTACAAAGGTCTCAAAGAAAAAATCTCTTGTGTAGGCTCCAGATATTATGCCTCGTCCTGCCCATTGGAATGGGTTTCCAAAAGGAGGCAAGGAGGTGGTTAGGGAAGTAAAATCTTGTTGAATAGGCACTAGGATAATGATAACAATAATGATATGCTAAGCACTAGGCTAAGGTCATTACAAAAGCTGCCTCATTTAACCCTCATTTAATTTCTGGGAAGTATGAATCATTTCATATAAGTCTACTGGTCTGGATTTGAACCTGGGTTCCATTATTTGCTAGCTATATGACCGTGATTTCCTCATTAATAAGGTAAAAGCAATCATGCCCATTTCATGGGAGTTTGTGAGGATTTAGTATGCAAAGCACTTAGTGCTATACATAGCAGCTAGAAAATGCCCAAGAATCATCAGGGCTCCTCCTCCACTTGAAGATGTAGGGAACCCATTCTCTCATATTTCCACATCATCAGACAGAGGGTTAAATTTCTAATAGAGCTAACTTGCTTGGGTAAATAATTGTAACAGCAATTATCTCCCTGAGGACAATTATTTGCCATCGCCATTTGCACCCACTGAAATTACATGCATAAGAAGCAGAGTCACCCATTGGCAGATAAATGTAATTAATTTGGAAGAATGACATCCAATGGCTGGTTGGATTAATAAAAGAAATTTATTCCGCGGAGATATTTCAGAAATGATTCTCCAAGCTGGATCATATTTTTTAAAAGCTTATTCTCTGAATTCAAATTATGTATTAATTCCTTTACAAAAATCAGCATGCCTCCAACCCTCATAAACACCATGTGCCTCTGAGAATCTAAAAACTACGAAGGGTTTTTAAACCACACACACATGTGCGCGCACACACACACACACACACAAATCCTCTTGATCTTTGTATAAAAAATGGTATATACAAGAAATAGTACTTTATGGTAAAGCAATTCAACAAATAATTATATTTCCTGGTTTGAGAATTATATTTTTAAAAATGAGCAACGACTGTAATATAATCTGCTCATTCTTCACCGATCTAAAAAGGTTTCTGCCCTTAAATGCCCCAAGTATCTAATGGCCATATGGCAATTTGGCTCAAAAAAAGCTTTAACAATTAAATTTATAAATGCTTTAGTAATTTCTCATGAATTCCACAACAGAGTAGTAATGATTAGTGGGATTCCAAATTTATGGCCCCTGAGTGATAAAGCATTTCTATTTTCCTTTTGGTGGTGTGCAATAGTCTAATTGTTCTCATAGTTATGAACATAGGTCTAAGTTTTCATTTCCTAAATCTTGATCTACTATTTATCACTCCAAAAGGCTCAAGCTAATTGGTATCTGTTATTTACATGAATTTTTATGCACATCTTCATTTATGAGTTTCGGCAGCAGTCTACATTTGTATATTCCTTAGGTGCTTGAAATACTTCTGTGAGGTAGAGATAAGAAAGGCATAAAACTTTAATTCTACCACTGGAAAAATCCAGAAGAGTAAAGATGTCTTTCCCAATAGCACTTACTTCACTTCTATCACGGAAGAAAGTAAAACCATCTAGTTATTGAGTCCCAAGATGGCTGCCAGGGTTGGACCATAAGTCATTTGTTACTGGCCTAGAAGAGCATTTTAATCACTTTCACAATTTCACACATGAAAAAGAAATTTTTACACACTGCTAAGCAGAAGTAAAAATGAGTGCATTCAACATCCACTCACAGATGCTTGAAAATGCCTTCAGAGTCTAAACCATGATTAGCTTTGAGAATTTTAAGCTTCCTTGAAATGTACCCTCAGAACAAACCACATTCATTAATTATCTAACCCAATAAAGACAACCAAACCGCACTGCCTTCAACTGGTTGGAAGACCATTTAGTGACCTTTCCAAATATTTACCTGAAACACTTGGTATTAGAAAAATTCTTGTTATCTTTTATTTTCTTTTTAAATATAAGGTCATCTGGCCTGGAGACTAGTGTAAATGGATGGCTCTTCTTGGTCATCAGGCCACTGATGTGTTGTGCATAAATTAGTAATGTGGGGAGTTGACATTCACCAGTTCTCTGTCTGTGTTGGCTCACATTCATGGCCACCTCTTTATTTGTATGAATCTGCACATCTTATATCTGGGACATAGTAGGTATAGATACATCATATTGTTGCTTGAATACTGAGGAATATGAATTTCCTACCTGTTTAGCTTTCAAATTTCAAAAATGGCTAAATGCAAAGTCACACCTACAGAAAACATCAAACTCATCTCCGTTCATTTACAAAGGATTTAATATTTCATACATAAATAATACAAATCACAAGAGCAATGAGATGATGCCACCTCATTTGTGATCCACACATAGCCTAAAAAATGCCTAGGACCCACTAGAATGGCTGCTACTAATATAAACAGAAAGCTACAAGTGCTGGAGAGGATGTGGAGAAATAGGAACACTCATTCATTGCTGGTGGGGATCTAAAATGGTGCAGCCACCATGGAAGACAGTTTGGCAATTCCTCAGAAAGCCAACTATAGAAGTACCATATGTGCCGGTTTGTATATATTATGCCCCCAGAAGAAGCCATATTTTTTAATGCAAACTTGTGGGGACAGATTGATTAATCTTTTTCATTAGGGTGTGACCTCTTGATTAAATGTTTCCATGGAGATTTGATCCCGCCCATTCAAGGTAGGGCTTGATTAGTTCACTGGAGTATTTAAGAGACCTAGAGAGACCCAGATGCTGGCTGACACTTAGACATGCTTAGAGATGCTTGGAGTTGCAGAAGAAGGATGTTTGGAGATGCTAAGCTAAGGACTCATAGGAGCTAAGAGAGGACAAAATGCCCCAAGTGCAACTGAGAGAGACATTTTGGAGACGGCCCTTGAAAGCAGATGTTTGGAGACATTTGGAGATGCTAGCCCAGAATTTGGTCTGGAAAAGCTAAGAGAGACAAGCCCAGAGATTTGGGAGAGCACCATTTTGAAATGCATCCCTGGAGCAAAGGAAGAGCAGACCCCAGCCACGCGCCTTCCCAGCTAACAGAGGTTTTGTGGACACCAATGGCCGTTCTTCAGTGAAGGTATCTTTTTGTTGATGCCTTAATTTGGATATTTTCATGGCCTTAGGCCTGTAATTTGTAACCAAATAAACCCCCTTTATAAAAGCCAATCCGTTTCTGGTATTTTGCATAATGGAGTATTAGCAAACCAGAGCCCCATATAACCCAGCAACCCCACTTCTAAGGATATATCCCAAAGAATTGAAAGTAGGAACTCAGAGAGATATTTTCACACCAATGTTCATAGTGGCATTATTCACAATTTCCAAAATATGTAAGCAACCCAAGTGTCCAACAACCAATGAATGGATAAACAAAATGTGGTATATACATACGATGAAATATTATTCAGCTGTAAAAAAAATGAAGTCCTGGTTCATGCGACAACATGGATGAACCTTGAAGACATCATGTTGAGTGAAATATGCCAGACACAAAAGGACAAATATTATATTATATAGACATGAAATAATTAGAGTACGCAAAGCCACATAGTTAGAATCCAGACTATAGGTTACCAGCGGGAGTGGGATAGGGAATTAATGCTTAAATTGTACAAAATTTCTATTTAGGTTGATTGTAAAGTTTTGGAAATGGATGGTGGTGATGGTAGCACAACATTGTGAACGTCATTAACAGAACTGGATTACATATGTGAATGTGGTTAAAGGGGGAAATTTTAGGTCATATATATGTTACTAGAATAAAAAATCAAAATCAAAAAAGCCTGGGAATAAACCTAAAAGAAATGTGCATTATCTATAAGATAAAAGCTGTGAAACTATCCTCAAGGAAAGTGATAACTTGAAAAATGGAAAGCATTACTGTATTTCTAGACTGAAAGACTAAATACTGAAAAAAAATGCCATGTCTCCCCAAAATATAGTTGTGATTTCAATACACTGGAAAATTCCAACAAGAATTTCTATGGAAATTCACAAGCTAATCACAAAATTCATATGGAAGTAAGTGTTCAAGAATAGTTATGGTAATTCTGAAAACACAAAACAACAATAAGTGAGGAACAGCCTTCTCAAAAATCAAGCATGTTAATAAAGCTCTATACTTTAAAAGATGTGGCACTCGTACTGTACCATACAAATAGATCAAAGACTCAGAATAGCATCTATAGGCAAAATTTCATATATAAAGGGACTTAGAATATTTCAACTCCTTGAGAAGACATAGGACTTCTCAATAGTGGTTTTATGAGACAATTTGAAAACAAATTTGATTCAATACCTCTCACCATTGAAAAATAAGAAAAACAGGAGAAATGGGAGAATGCATTTATGGCCTTGGGTTTTCTAAAGACCTAAAAGACAAAAACTCAGAAATAAAACAATGGATACATGTGTTCAAAGTTAAAATAGCTGTATAATCTAAAACAACATATACTAAATCAATAGAAGAGAATACATGAAATATATATAAATGACAAAGAGTTACTGTCAGAATATATAACGAATCCCTACAAATCAATGGGAAAAAGGGAAACCATAAGAGCCGATGCATCACACTCCAGGGGCTGCCATTTCCATTATTATCTCTGTAAATTCAATAGAAAATTGAGCAAATAACACGAATGGGCAGTTCACAAAAGAGGAAAAATAAATGTCCTATAAATATTAAAACTTAGTAGTACTCAAGGAAATACAAATTAAAAAAAAATTAGAGACTGTTTTTTACCTATGAGGTTTGCAAAAATTCTAGTTTGATAATATTTCATGTCAGTTGGGGTGCCAGGGCAACAGGAGGTCTCATGCGCTGATGCAGAGAATACAAATTGGTGCAGTCATTCCAGAAGACAATTTGGCAATGAATTTTTAATGTTCATACATTATGACCCAGAAATTACATTTCTCAGTATCTGCTCCAAATAAAGGAGTGGAGACAGAGGGAAGAGGGAACCATGTCATGAGAGGATTTGAGTCTTCAGGGATCCTTGGTGAGCAGGGATTCCATTCTCGGCCACTCTCCAATCCCTTCCTCATCATGGCCTACGTAGAGCATGACTGGGAACACAGCTTCATTTCCTTCTACCTAAAAGCCCTGTTATAATGCTATTGCCTCCCTCGGTCTAAATCTCACCCATTCTTCAACATCCAGCCCAAATGTTATAGAGAACCATGATGCTTTCTAGGATTCATTAAGTTTGGCTTTTTGCCAATGACTCAATAACTTGTTCACATACTAGTTCCCATGTGATATCTTACACATCCCATTTATCCCCAGGATGATCATATTAAAGCATGTTTCAAACCCTGGTTGTCCCAACAGCCCCACCCCAATCCCTACTACTGTCCCATAGGCTAAAATTGGGCTAGTAAACTCTTAAATGATCCAGCAAGCTCAATGGTGAGTAAGTAGAGGCTCCATTGATTACACACACACACACACACACACACACACACACACACACCCCACTGCTCATTCACCAAGAGTGATAGTTTCCCACTATATCCTATAATCCTTTCTTTCACAGCACTTATACTCTTTTTATTAATCATGTTTATGTCCTTTTATTTCCCCTATTGAGTTTAGATTCCTTACATTTAAGATCTGTAACTAGTTTAACATTCAAACTTCAAAAGTTCTTAAGATAATTTTTCATACATATGAAAGTACATTAAACATTTTTAATGCACAAAGTGAATTTTTTGTCTAGTAGCCTAAAAAGATAGACAACATGGCCAGGGAGAGAGTCTGATGTCCAGAACCATTCAAACCATACACACCCTCCATGGTTGATCAGATAGATCTCTTAAGATTACACAGAGGAAGGCCAGAACTGAAAATGTCTTCTTATTCTCCGTCTCCCTTTAGCTTAACCCAAATCATCCATATCTGAACTGATAATTTTTTATGCCTATACAGTACTTTGGATCCCCACCACCACCAATTTTTAAATCAATTGTGTTTTTTCTTGACTCTCCAACAACTCAGAGAGCTCCAGGGGTTAAGTGGCTTAGCCAAGGACACTTGGCTGGTAAGTGGCAGAACTAGAATTAAAAGCCTGGTGTGACTCCTTCCAGGGTTTGAGCACTTTAGCCTCAAATTCCTGATTTAAGGTATAGGAGGAATGGGACAGGACTAGAACACAACCCTCCTGGAGGCTACCAAGATTTCGTTCTCAAGTAGATTGTGCTGTGTGGCTTCTAACTGTGGTCCAGAGAGCCATATAAGATTTCATAGACCCTGTATTAGTCAGGGTTCTCTAGGGAAATAGAATCAACAAAAGATATCTGTACATTTTATGAGATTTCATAAAAGTGTCTCACACAACTGTGGGGATGCATGAGTCCAAATTCCACAGGGCATACTGCAAGTTGGCAACTCCAATGAAGGTTTTTAATGAATTCCCCAGGAGAAGCTGGCTGGCTAACGTGGAGATGAAAGTTCTCTCTTCTGACTGCTGAAGTCATCACGTCTCCTTTTAAAGCTTTCAACTGATTAGATTTAACATCTCTCATTGCTGAAGACACTCTCCTTAGTTGATTGTGGATGCAATCAACCCACTGACGATTTAAGGCCAGAAAATATCCTCCCAGTAACAGTTAAGCCAGTGCTTGCTTGACCAAACAACTGGGCACCATCACCTGGCCAAGTTGATACATGAGCCCATCCATCACAGCCCCCATGTTGAACATTGTATAACTTCCCAATCTATCCTCCCAGGAGACAGCTATGACTTGTCCATCTAGCTAGAGTGAAACACTGGCGTGACTCCTTCCAGGGTTTGAGTGCTTTAGCCTCTCTTGTCTTTGCCGCAAAATCAGGAGTCAATTCCTGATTTAAGGTATAGGTGGAATGGGACAGGATTAGAACACACTGGTGTCAGGAAGCACTGTGGCTGGCAGGGTCTGGGGGACCCTTATGATTATCAGTCTTTTCTGAGCTCTGAAAGGTATACTCTCAGCAGACTGGAACATAAGCATGCAAGTCCAATGCCATCAACTCCACCAGCAATCCAGGATGCTTCTCCAAACTCCCTGTAGACCAGGGGAATTCTTAACATCATGTTGGGACACTGTGGGTCCTCCTGTCTCATGATCCAGTTCCCTCACTGCCCCTTTCTAAGGTCTACATTCTCCCTGGACGCTGAGTATAACCTGCATTATTTACACATTCCCTCTCAATCTGTCCAGTGCAAACCCTACAGAATGGGCCACTCTTCTTTTGGAAGAGAGAGGTTAAAAGTTTTTTCTGCAGTGACTCTGCTGAGACCCACTTACAGTAATAAAGGCCATCCTACCTCGAACACTCAAAGCCTGGGAAACTGCACACCCTTCTCAGCAGTCCTGCTTTTCATTGGCCATTGTGGGGGTTCGAGGTCTCTTCACCCCATGTGAGGCAAGTCTAGGCTAACATGCCCTAACCAGACTGTATTTTTAACTCTTCCGAGAAGAGATTTGGGCTTCCTTCTCCCAAAGGTCCTCAAGACAGACTGCAAGGATTGGTCCTGAATTCCCCCCAGAGAGGCACATGAGACCACATCCCCACCTGAGAAAGAAGCCCCTACACCCACCAGAGCCAACCAGGAGCAGCCTGAGGTATGAGGCAGCTTTCACAAATTAAGCAGGATGAATTCTCATTATGCCAGATGGCAAGGCCAAGCCACCCGCGGTGCAGGGAGCCACTGCTGTTTTTCCTTACTCCTGCTGCTCTACTCAAAAAATGCAGATTATCCCAGAGGCCAGCTGAGAAATAAAAATAGCAGCTATTATTTGTTGAGGCCCTATTAGGTGGCAGCCACATTTATCTTCACAATTTTATAAGTTAGGCACAATTGTCCCCATTTCTCAGAAGTGGAAACAGATGCTTCAAGGGGTAAGTAACCCCCTGTCCCAAAGTCCCTGCTAAGAATGAGTGGAGTTGGGGTCCAAGCCAAATCCCTCAGACTCCCATCTGATTTCTCCTTTCCCAATCTTAGTTGGAAGAATGACATCAGTTGATGGTGCTGATGGGAAAAGTGGGTATTGGGGATCCATAAGGCTCTTGGCTTTTCATGGAAAACTTTCTGTTCCAATATTTCTAGGACAACCAACCCCTGCAAGCCTGTTAGCATCGCCCACACAAGCCGTGGTGTTGCTTACCCTCTGCAGACACTGCACAGTAGAGATGTTCCTGTTAGTCCCTGGATGTCCATTTTGTGAAGTGATTCAGGCTTCATAGAGATTTTTTTTAATTTAATTCAGTTTTATTGAAATATATTCACATACCATACAATCATCCATGGTGTACAATCAACTGTTCACAGTACCATTATATAGTCATGTATTCGTCACCCCAATCTATTTGTGAACATTTTCCTTTCATCAGAAAGAATCAGAATAAGAATAAAATATAAAAGTAAAAAAGAACACCCAAATCATCCCCTCTATCCCACCATATTTTTCATTTAGTTTTTTCCCCATTTTTCTACTCATCCATCCATACACTAGATAAAGGGAGTGTGATCCACAAGGTTTTCACAATCACACTGTCACCCATTGTAATCTACATTGTTATATAATCATCTTCAGGAGTCCAGACTACTGTGTTGGAGTTTGATAGTTTCAAGTATTTACTTCTAGCTGCTCCAATACATTAAAACCTAGGAGGTGTTATCTATATAGTGCATAAGAATGTCCACCAGAGTGACCTCTCAACTCCAAAATCTCTCAGCCACTGAAACTTTATTTTGTTTCATTTCACATCCCCCTTTTGGTCAAGAAGATATCTCAATCCCACGATGCCAGGTCCAGATTCATCCCCAGAAGTCATATCCTGCATTGCCAGGGAGATTTACACCCCTGGGAGTCAGTTCCATGCAGGGGGAAGGGCAATGAGTTCATCTGCCGAGGTGGCTTAGTTAGGGAGGGCCACTTCTGAGCAACAAAGAGGTACTCAGGAGGAGACTCTTAGGCACAATTATATACAAGTGTATCCTCTCCTTTGTAATAATGAGCTTCATAAGGGCAAGTCCCATAATAGAGGGCTCAGCCCATCAAACCACCAATCCTAATGTTTGTGACAACATCAGTATCAGCCCAGGTGAGGAAGTCCAACACTTCTGCATTTTCCCCCAGCTCCTCAAGGTGGGGGGGGGGGGGGCTGTAAATATATTTTTAGTCTCTGCCCAAATTACTTTGGGATGTGTCACTATTTCACTCTAACCTATTCTAACCTACCGTATCTCACTTCCTATTCAAATTTCCATGTAACTGTGGTGTTTGAACAAACTGAATGTAGAGTTATACTGTTTAGAAAATATAGATCCTGCACCAAACAGGCCTCTCTTCCCTTGGTCTCATATGGAAGTTGAAGTTTTAAAACACAGTCAGTTTCGACCTTTACCCTTTGGCCAGTTTGCCCTGGTCTTAACAAGAGCTGCTTCATTCATATCACTAATTGAAGCCTGGGCTCTTTTTCAGCTTTTTATTTTTTTCTTCATAGAGATTTTTACATCTGAGACAGCTGTTGGAGGAGCAGGCAGCTCCCCTGGTTGCTTTCATGACGACAGCTTCCTTAATGCTCAGTACTAGAGCATCGTAAGTGGTGGTGGTAAGAGCAGTGTGGAGACTAGGAAACGTCAGCAAAGCACCACTGATCAAATGTGGCCAAATCCAGGGAAATGCCTGCTCAGAGCCTGGAGATAGAATTCCTTGGACTCAGCCAACCCGTATGTGTGTGTGTGTGTGTGTGTGTGTGTGTGTGTGTATGTGTTTCGGGTAGGAGGAAGTGGTCATTGTCCCAGCAGAAGTAGCTGCAAAATCCCCAGCACTATCCAATAGAACACCCTGCAGTGATACAAGTGGAAATGCTCTATACTGTGCAACTCAAAATGGTAGCCACTAGCCCCAAGTGATTCTTGAATACTTGAAATGTGGCTAGTGCAATCAAGAAACAGTTTTAAATTCAATTTGATGTTACTAGACTTAAATTAAATTTGAATTTAAATAGTCGCAACTGTCTTGTGGTACTGTGCTGAAGAATGCAGTCCTAGGACACCACACTGCACGGCACTTGAGAATGAAGAGGCTGGAAATATGACCTCCTCCTACAAAGTCTCCAAGTCAAAGGGTACAAAGAGCCCCTGGGCAAATATTAGTCTGGATTTCCTCAAGAAATTGCAGCCAGAACCCCTTTCTATTCTAGTAGAGAAAACATTTGCTGCAAGATTTAGAGAGAAGAATAAGGTCACTGCAGCATCTCCCATGACCAAACCACTGGGGTCTCCAAGTCTGGCTCCATCTCAGCTACTTCCATGCTCTCTTATAAGTCAGAGGAATTTCACCTGCTTTCTCCCACTGCTGTGGGCTCTAGGAAACTCACAAGGTTGTCTCAGGACCTTTCTGGGCAAGGAAATACCAAGCAGACATTTCTAATCTATTCCTGCCCATGCCATGCTGCCTTCGGGTGGAGTCTACCAAGCTTGCCAACTCCCCAGGCCCCAGTGAAGCATTAAGATGCAGGTGGCAGCTGCACTTGGATTATCTGCTTACCTACCTCAGGGTTTCATCATTAAGGGACCCCACCCTGGGAGGATGGGCAGGGCTCGGGCACCTTCTCAGAACACTGGCATTTACTCTGTGTCTCGCCCTCTAATTCTCTCCTCTCCCTCTCCTATTTCATTGCATTCTTATCTAGTGCTAGGGTGACAGGATGGAAGAGACTTTCTAAAAATCACCATCCTTCAAGGCCTTGGATTTTGATACTGATAAGCCCAAGCTTTTAAACTCTTTTTACTGCTTTTCTGAAGCAATAGATGACTCACAGGCTCATTTGAATAGGAAAGGACTAAAGAGTTAAAAAAAAAAAAAAAAAGGAATCATTAGAAATCATTAGAAATGAGAACATATCCATTAATACTGCAAAATATTTTTGTGCACCACAGATTGGCACCCAAAGATCAGAGAGAATCTGCAGAGAAACAAATTAGCTTCCTTCTCCCACTCCAGCCTTCACATATCTCACAACTGAAAAAATATCCACTCATCCTTTCTTGAAAGAAAGAAAAGGTTTGAAAGTCCCTTTTGTTGTTTTCCAATGCCAAGAATCTGGCCTTGCATTTGATCTGATTTGCAGGCTGGAGCCTGGTCGTTTCATTTTCCTCAAGGACCAACCCGGGGCGGCAGTTGCCTAGTACTCACTACAATCCAGTGTGAATGTTGATGTGGCGGAGTTCATTGCCAACCAGTCATCTCTAATTCCCTCTGTTCCATTTTCCTGTTTACTACCGTCTTCCCAAGATCAAAAGGAGCCATGCTGAATGTATGTGCTTCGAGGAGGAATAAACCAGCGAAATCCTGCTCCTTTCCATGCCTATGGGAAATAAGCCTCCCTACTGACTTCCTGGGGCCATTTCTGTTTCTACAAGTAGCCATGTCCTATGGAAGTCAAACGGCACCTTTGTGGCTGAAAACTCTGAGAGAATCCAGAACGTAGCATCATTCCCATACAGTTTCATCCCAGAGAAGGACCTTTCAATGTCCAATTACAGGGGTCATTTATACTAGAACCAGTAGAAATGATAAATCCAGAGAGGTCAAGAACCAAGAGTCAAGCAGTTCAACATTGAGGACTTGTATATTTTCCATCTCTTCTCTGGGTGTGTAGCCTCTTCTAGAGAGAAATCAGAAAGGGAACCAGGACATCAAGAAAAGAATTCCACAACCACTTTCTGACCACAAAGGAGATATTGGGCTAGGCCTGTCCTCAAAGGATGTGCATCTAACAGAGAGGCTGAAGTCAAAAACATAGCTAACAAGAACATGATGCAAGATGATGGCAAGTCCTTTAAAATGGACAGATAGGATGGTACCATTTTTAAATGCCCTTCACCCTGGGGATTCGGTGGGCACTACAATGAGGTCTCAAACAATGTAAACATTTTTAACACCTTCAAGGCTTCGTCATTCACTCTTTAACTACTTCAACTAAAATTTGCTATGCACAAGATCTGCAGATTATTTGTAAAGTTGAGTGCTTCTTTCTTGACTTGACCAAGGGAGGTGCATTCTGATTGCATGATGGCACTGCATTCTCAAGGTGAGGGAGGAGACCCTGCCTCCCGGAAGCCATGCTTGACTTCAAACAATGTAAACCAATGGAAACTGTGAACTATCTTCACCTGTAAGGGAGAGAGAAGGTTGACACATATCACAAAGTGACTTCTCTATGTCATACTTGCCTTAAGCTCTTCATATATCTTTTTTCATTTATTCCTCCCAACATCCTATGAAGATATCTCTGTGACATTAAAACACTTAGGAAATGTTAATGATTTTTTCCTTTGGTATTTACTTTTCTTCCTTGGCCCTTTTCTCCTTTCAGAGAGGTAGGTCATTTTATGCCAATTGTTTTAAAGAACTAATGTGACCCCATAGAGAGCAAAGAGCCATTTGAAAAGCCAAGGCCCTTTGGCCATAGATACCATTCAACCTTGAGAGTCAGACTGAGTAATAGAAGTCACTGATCTCCTACTCAAAGCCATCCCGCCAACTAGAAGAATGTTCCCCAGGCTGGGAGAAGGAGTCAGAGAAGAAGTAATAAGAGACAGTGTAGATGCTGGGGGTCCCCTAAGAATGGGGCCCGATGCTCTGCTCCTTGGGCTGAGCCTGAGCAGGTAGAAAATTCCCAGATACATACCTGGGATGTGAGTGCAAGGGGACATTTGTCTTATCTGCTAGGTGGAGTCACAGCAGCAGGGCATCTGCAGAGAACTGGCTACACAATATGGCATGTGGTGTGCAGGAGCCAGTGTTCTAGAGCCAATGGCTAAATTTTCAGGAATTTTGTGAGCTGTTTGTTAAATCTCAAGTAGCTTAAAATCAACCATGGTAGGAGTATTTATACCCTGGAGGTTGGCAAATGTTACAATAAGGGCTTTTCTCTCTCCACCCCTGTCTCAGTGCTGGCTGTTAAAACGTTTCCCAGGATGCCACTAAGATTGGGCGAAGTCTTAGACTGTGTCAGAAAAGGATATCTGTGCTTCCAAAAATGGTTGATAAGGAGGGGAAAGAGAGCTAGATGGAGGAACTGTCCCTGGCAATTGCGTGGAAAAACAATGGTGACCCACACAGTGGGAGGACAGCTCAGCAGGTGATCAGATGACACTGAGGACCCATTGGGCCCCTGGCCTGATGCTGTTTCACAGATAAGTCCCCTCAAACATAAATGTAAACCTGGGGGATGGGCAAGAAATCACAAATTCCCAAATTATTTGAGTATATTTCTACCCCCTTGCAGAATAGAGGATCAAAATATAAATTAACTTCTTATAGAAAAATAAAGTTACATCTCTTTCAAAACTGTGTTTATGAAATGAGATCTGTATCTCATTTGGCAGGTGAGAAATACGAGGGTTGGGGGTGGCCTCCCCTGAAAGTCTTGTGCTGTCTATCTTGCTCCCTGATCTGTGCTGTTTTCACCACGTGGGGGGAACCAAAGGTTGGGGGTGGCACGACTGGCATGCAGGAAATACCAGCTGGGGCTGATTTTCAGGGCACTTGCTTAGTGGGATGCAGCCAAAAAGAAGTAGAAACCTCTTTCTAAATCCAGAAGAAGCCCCCAAACTTTACCTAATCGGAGGAGAAAAACCTTAAACAGGTGAATGAAAAGACTTTCTTGGAGCTAGTCAGATCTGGGTGGGTAATTAAGGGACTGGATTTGGTGGGGGTGGGAAGGCAAGAGAGGTTTGCAATGGAAAGGATTAGAGTGTAAAGTCAGAATGCAGTGACTGAGGGAGGGAAACGTGGCCATGGAGCCATGTGGGAGGAAGGGGCTCCTTCTGTGGATCTGAGCAGTGGGCTATGGTGTGATCCATGTGGAGCTGAGTATGGCTGGGGTCAGCTCTTGATGAGCCTTGGAAGGCTGTGGATGAGTGACAGGATGAAAGGGCAATGTGTCCCCACTGATGTCACAGAGGAAGAACTCACTGGTAGAGCCTGGAACAGTGATCAGTCAGAAAGGGAAAGGCAAGCACGCACTGATACCCAGGAAAGGTGCCTCTCCCGCTGCAATGAGCACCAAGCTCTCAGCCACCGCCAGAACAAAAGAAGGAAGCAGAGCTCACACACCAGTCAGTGGATTCTGCTAGAAGTGAGCAACTGGGCCTGCCCAGTGGAAGCAACTTTTCTCAGCAACTGCATCTTCCATGACACAAGGAGGACACGCCAGACCAGGGTTCAGCTAGACGCTAGTCCCCACCCAACAGGGAACCCAAATACTATCATTTTACTCCTGCTTCCAGGACCTAGCTGAGCCCCCTGAAAGCCCTGCCTCCCTGCCACAAATGGAGACTTCAGTTCCTCGAACTGGATTTTAAAGTCCCCTAGATATGCTGGTCATTAGAGATTTTTTAGACGACATCTCTCTCCTCGGGTCCCAGCTGGTGACCAGGTGAGGCTGGAAGGAGGAGCAGATAGTGTGGGGCGCTCTGCTGTGTCCTCACTGTGGTCTAAAACCTGCTGCAGATCAGGGGGACTAGCAGTGGCCCAGGCCCCCTGCCCCTTGCCCCTCTGGTCACCAACCAGAGACGAGTATTCCGAGCACCCAGGACTGCTCCCAAGTCGCAGGGCAGAGGGCAGAGGCTGCTCATTCAACCCCATTCACATTTTCCTCTTCTTCATTCTAATGAAATTTTGGTCACAGGGATGGTTTCTGCATCTAGCCAGACTGCAGAGATAGGCACCTGGCAATGTGACAAGGCATGAGTTGGGGACAAAAGCAGTTCTTTTCTCATTCTTCTCAAGCATATCCCACTACATCTTGCAGAAGAGATGCTCATTAAACACTTTTCCAGTTAGCAGAACTTGAAGGAAACAACAGAAATGAGAGAAAGAAGGCAGTACTCAACACCTGTAGTCTGGTCCTCTGGGGCTTATATCAGTTATCCTCATATCTGTTCTACAGATGAAGACGTTAGGGTTCAGGGCCCAAAGGCACACAGCTAATAACTGGTGGATCTGGATCCTGATCCCAGGTCTGACTTCAAAACCCAAGCTCTCCTCAATCTGTAAGTTAGCGAACAGGGCGGTTGTGAGCTTCAAATAAGGTAATGCATTTCCCATACTTAGCTCAGTGCCTAGTACATTACAAATGTTTAATAGAAGTTAATTATTCTATTCCTCTCTTTGCATGGAAAAAAAAGATTTTTGTTAAAGGAGAAAGCCTGATGGCTTGGAGTGATCAAAATCACTTAAAATGCAAAAATAGAGGCATCAAAGAGTTTGGGACTCCCCAGTTCTCACACACAGCTCCCCAATCTTGCTGTGTGCCCATGGGCAGCTCAGGCAACCTCTCTGGGCTTCTAGATTGTACAGATGAACATGATTAGAGTACAGCTTCCCAAACTCCTCTCAACTGCTCATTCCCAACCAAGGGGCTCTGGCTCCCAGGAGAAGCACAGGATCAAGGCAAGCAATCTGAAGAATCATGCACATTGTAGAGGAAAATAATCTCACATATTCACACAATTATTTTCTGTGTATTGAAATTGTGGTTAAGAACATACAAATTTACTTAAAAACACTATTGACCTTACAATACATTTTTGTCATTAGGAATTCACTAGCTACAAAACCTGGTGCAGGTTACTTACATTCTCTGTGCTTCAATATTCTCATCTGTAGCATGGAAATATTAACAGTTCCCCTCTCACAATGCCATTTTGAGAATTTAATATTGTATTGAAAGTAAAGAGTTAAGAACAGTACCTGGTATAGCAAGCTGTCAACATTAGCTTTAAAATGCCAATTATTATTATTATCAAAATGTTTTAACATTAAAAAGAATTCCTCCACTGGTTGCATACTTTGGATGGATAGTATGGTGTGTGAACGTACCTCAATAAAATTGCATTTAAAAAAACGAATTCTTCATTTTCATCCTTCTAAATATTGGGAGCAAAACAAAAACTGATCCAAAGGGCAGAGGAAATCCCAGGTGTGCAAATCACCCTCCCCAGGGTCACTGAGCTTTCCTTATGCAATAAGAAACCTTCTAAATTCTAGGAAAATCCTACAATTCTATGCTCTGTGACTACATCAATATTGAAAGCCTGTGGGTGAGGGGCAAGTCTTAAGATATGTTAACTGCAAACTATCTAAAAGTAGTTTAAACAATAGGGTCTAGATATCCTCTCCCCTATCAAGAAGTCACATACAAGATATTTGCAGACCCAGCCTGGGTCCAGCAGCCCAACCCTTAACTCCAGGACTTGGCTGTCCCTCATCCTTCCTCCCTGCCAACCTCAGTAGGGCAGTGTCTCTCCTCATGGCCCAAGTGTAGTTGCAGCAGCTCCAAGCACCATGTCCTCAGCCAAATCGCCTTCACAGGAAGGAATATAGGGAGGCAAAACCTCCTTACAGAGCCTCCTTTTTACCTAACAGGGAGGGAATGCTCTCCCCACCTTTTCAGCACACCTTCTCTGATATCTCGATGGCCACCCACAGGTCACGTGGCTACCTCTAAACCAGAGGATAAGATGATCTGAGCGAAGACTTGCTGTGAGCTGAGCCCACCTTTCTGAAGCATGCAGCTGCCCAATGCCCAGCTTCTAGTCTAGAGAAAAATGTGAGAGTGGCTCTCTGGGAGGCAACACCAGGTCTACCTATGTCCACGGGGGCTCAGAGTTGTCCAAATAAAGGGAGAGGATGATAGACATTTCCTCCAGCTACCCAGAGTCCTCAGGCCCTCCCTCACCCCTTCCCATTTGCCCACTTCTGCAGGATTTCTTTTCTAAAGCTCTGCTTGCAGCTTGTGGCTCCAGTTCCCAAACCAGCCACATTCCTGAACCTCATTGCTCATCAGGCCATAGAGATCCATCCTTCTCTGAACTGATCAGCATTCTGCCTGCTTATCCTGACCCTCACCTTCATGCGTCTCCATCTTTGCTCAAGGGCCTTCTGGATGTTCTTTCTCCACATTTTCACCAACTAGGTCCTGTAAACCCTCAAGGCTAAGTTGGTTCCCACTTTTCCCATAGCCCTTCCCTAACCAGTAATCTGTTCCTCTTCTGAATTCTTATAGTACTCACTTAAATGGGGAGGAAAAAACTTTTATTGAAGTATAGCATACCTACGGAAAGTGCACGTATCGTAAGTGTGCAACTCAATGAATTTCTCCAAATGCAGCATATCCATGTAACAAACACCAGATCAGCATTCCTTTTTAAGATGGCATTAAAAAAACCTATTGCCTCCCCTATGGCTATTTATCCTTTCCTCTGTATGTTTCCTTCTTCATGTACATTACAAGTACAGTCCCTTGAGGATACAGGCTCTGATTCACAGTCTCTGGATTCTCAGTTAGTGCTCAGTGAATACATAAATAGGATATAGTCTGATCCCTGATAAATGGGCCCATGTCCGGCAAGCAATATCAACATCCTCACAATTGTTTTCACTGCCTTAGAGGTATGAAAATTGAAGGAAGGCGGTATGCCGTAGTAGGCCATTTTCCAAAGAGTAGGGCATGGATCACAAATGGTAACAAGATGTGGTTAGGTCCAGCATTACCCAGATAGAATAATCAAATAACATTGGTTACTTACTTTGGTTCTGGGCTAATCATATTGGTTATTGAACCTGTAATACACAGATATACCATTAAATAACATTGAGTCATATAGTGCAAAAGATTTTCCATTTTCAAATTTCTTTCAATTCATCTGCTAATGTTTAAAGAAAAAGTCTCTATCTGGTGCTGATGTATCATTAACACTTCTCATGCACTTAATGATCCCCACTTTTTAAATTCAAAACCCCTCTTAGATCAGCACCTTTGCAGGCAATGGTGTCTAAATGAAATCAATGGACATGCATTGTATTTATTTTTATAACAACCTTATAATGTTGGCAAGAGTTACAGGTTTTCTACTTCCAATGGTGATAAAGTTTCATTTTCAAAAAAATTTATGGAGAAGTGAGTTTATTTAAAGAAACATAGTAATTAAGGAATGCCACAGATGGTGTGCTGATGTTGCAAAAAAAATTAGAAAAAGAATATGAAGGTGTTACTTGAGTGACAGAAATGGTAGTAGAAAGAAGACAGAAGTAGAATTCAGAAATGCCCACGTCTTCTGGTGGTAATTGCAAAATCCAGCAACCTCGGCTTCATTCATCTTGTAGGCAGGAGGGTTGGTCCTGATGGAGCAAAAATGTGTGCCTTAGTTAACCCTGAAACTTCCATCCCATAGCATAGTGTCTCAGAGCTAAGAGCCAGTTGGCTCATGGCATTTCCCTGGTGATTGATTTTTAATAAGAGTGAGAACATGGCCTAATTTAGCCCAATCAGGTTAAAAGGAAGGGCTTTTACAACATGACTGGGAAAGCAGGTGCCCATTTTTTCTCTCTCCTATGAGTAAGAAAGTATGTCACCCCCTCTGTTCCTGGCTGCCATCTTACGCTCATGCAAAAAATGAGTCTTGGGAGCCTTAGGACAATGCTGAGGATGTCACAGGGGGAGAAGGGCCCAGGACCTTGAAAATGTTGATGAGCAGCTCATGATTCCATGCCTGGAGCCTGATCTGCCTCACTACTTCTAGTTATGGGAGATAATACCTTTCCTTATTGGTTAAGCCATTATGAGCTGGCCTTTCCATTACCCCCAACTCCAAACCACTACTGATCCTGAACTCTTTAAGGGATTCCAGAAGGACTCAGGTTGGCCTGGGAGATACCCTGCCACAATTCAAGTTCATGACAAAGCAACAGAGGGAGTGGAGCAGACACCACCCACGGCTCAGGTGATCTGTGACTTCCTTCAAAAATAGCAGAGATTTCTGCTGTTTGACTTCCATTTCCTGACTTTCAGAACACTGTCAAATGGGTCGGTGCATTCAAACCACTCCAGCAGGATTGTGACAAACCTTCCTGGGAAGGCAGGTCCTAATTTACCAATACCACCTCTAGGTTTATGAACCATCATTTGTAATGTTCACACTTTCATTTCCATTCAGGCTGGACCATCCGTGTTCTCTTGTTGCACCATCTTGGGGCAATGGACAGCTCTCCCCTCTTTGCAGTAAATCTTTTTTGTCATCTCACACATCCAAAAATGTCATCAATCTGCCTTTTCATCTTTCTCTTCTTCAGACTAAATCCTTTTAGTCCATTCCCATAAGGGCTATTTTCTAACTCTGCAACTATTTTTTTGGACCCATTCCAGATCACCCACTGGCCAAGATCCTCTATATTTAAAACTCCCTCTACTGCACACAGTTACAGTGAGTTCTGAAAGGGACTGACCACAAGGAAGTACCTTGTGAATATAAACTGAGAAGTGCAGCACAAGTGTAGGGCACTGTTACTGAACTAAGAAGGAGCCTAATTAAACTCACCATTTGTTTTATTGAATTAAACAGACATTTCAGCCAATGTTGTTTGAAATGGCCATCCTTTCAGGGCTGATGTTTTGGAAGAAGACCTTGCCTATAATAATCAGGAATCTTTGTTCTCATCCCTGCTCTTCCACTAGCTCTCTATCTATGTGTGATCCTAGGCAAGTAACTTCCCCTACCTGAGCCTCAGTGACCTCTTAAATTCTGTGATTCTAGAGCCAAAACTAAGACATGATCAAAGGCCATGGACTGAATCAGGGAATATTCCTGGGATACAGTTTGAGGTGAGGTGAGGTGAGACAAGCTGTGAATTGAGAGGGGAGTCCACCCCGGGGCCCCACATCCAGGCAGCCCCATCTGACTCCAGACACATTTGCTCCTCCTTTTCCAGGGAAAGGACTGTAGGGACCATGTAAGAGATTTTCCCTTTGATATCTCAGCAGGCTGCACTTGCACAATCGATTAACCTTACAACTCCCTTTAGATGCATTGTAGAACAGACTTCTAGGAGCAGCACTCCCTCCGCTGCAGGGAGCAGCCCTAGGAAGGAGAGATTGAGGAGCACTGGCTTCAGGCTGACAGCTGTGCTTGTGACAAGGGATCATATGTCTCTGAACAAGAACTACCAGGCCCTTCCATGCACCAGGCTTCATTTAACCCTCACGGCAGACCTGCCAGGGAAGGCTTAGGAGCAGAGCATTCCACTTGTATGCACACATATGGTCATACCAGCTGCTAAAATAGTGAGATACTTCCGTGACAGTTGGTAAATAGTCTCTGCCCTGAGTCCTCGAAGCACCTGCCTCCCACTTCCTGGGTTCCAGCCAATAAAAGCATCTTCATGGGACACTGAGTGAGGTTTCCACCACCCACCTCCAGTGCTAACAGCATCTGCTCTGACAGCTCAGTGCCTTGCTGGGGTTGAATATTTTGAATATCCTTCTCATTGCATGGTACCTCCATCACACAGATCAGGTTCTACAACAGGGTTTGGTTGCTCACCCCTTAGATTAATGATGAGTGGGTAAATAAAATGTGGTATACCCATGCAATGGACTGTTATTTGGACATAAAAAGGAATGAAGTAGTGATCCATGCTACAACATGGATGAACCTTAAAAACATAATGTTAACTATTTGGTCTTATTGAAGCCAACACAGAACTTGCTGCTGTGTTTTTGTTTTTGTTTTGTTTTTTCAGTGATAAATAAAATACTGACAGAAAAAAAAAAAAAAAAAAACAACTTTACGTTAGGGGGAAAAAGCCAGTCCCAAAAGACCACATAGTATGTGATTCCATTGTTATGAAATGTCCAGAACAGTCAAATCTACAGAGGTGGAAACTAGACTAATGGTTGCCTAGGATGGAGGGCAAGGGGCTGGAGGGGTGGGGGTGGAGGTAGGGCTGGAATGATAGCTGGGGGGATGGGGTACAGAGTCTGTTCTGGGGTTATGAAAATGTTCTAAAGTTGATTTTTGTGAGGGATGCACAACTATGGGAACGTAACAAAAGCCACTGAATTGTACCCTTTAAATGGGTGAATTGTAAGGTAGCATGTGAATTATATCCCAATAAAGCTGTTTTAAAAATTGCAGGACAAAACCCCCACAAATATTTACTGATTTTAAAAATATGTGTGCACGTACACACACACACACACCATTTCGTTAACATAAAATTTCATTAACGTAATATTACATACAAATACAGAAACTTGATTTTTATAGGACGAGATGAAAACTAAATAGAAGTCTTAATATTTCCTTCCTGCCACCCAGTGGACAGCTTTTGGAGACCAATGCTGTAGAAGACGCCAGGGCTCAGAGAACTCGTACACCCACCCTGTCTACTAGCAGAGCCTTTGTGCTCGTTGCCCCCAGAATACAGATTCCCAGGCTTCCCAGAGGTTTTCACGTTCACAATATTTTGAAAAACAAAGAAATGCCATAACGGGGTTAAACTATCAAGAAATATTTTAATTGCTTACATTTTTAAAATTAAGGTTTTTCACATAAAAAAAGGACACAAGATAATTATAGATTTTTAGAAAAAAATTATTCAAAGCACATCGAGGCAGTGGGGTGCAGTAATGGAGAACAATTTGAAAATTGCCCGTGAACGTCTTTGTTCCATCCTGGCACAGCCCCTGGGCCAGAGTGGGCATAACCTGCTTTCGTGCTGGTTGTTCAGGCACCGAGGGTGTGCATGAGCCTTGCTAAAGGGATCAGGCCCTTGCTGTGACGGCCAGAGGGATGCATGTGCACTAGGGCCAGAGAAGGAGGTTGGAGAGGCTCCTGCAGAACCTTCTCTTGCCTACAAGCAGACCTTCGGCAGGATTGCTTATCCTTCACCAACCTCAGTAACTGGGAAGCAGAGGAAACTGGAGGAAGTTTCTGGGAGGAGCCACCAGTGCAACTGGGAGGGAGATCATCAAATCTCCTGGAAGCAAAGCAACTCATTTATTCACAGCTGGCAGGATGTTTCCTGTGGAAGGCTGATATTTAAAACAAAAATCTTGTCTTCATCCTTTACCGATAGTACAATACCAGCGAGGAGAGAAAAATGACAACCCCCTCCTTTACTTCCTCCTTTGCCCCAACATTTCCAAAGCCGGAGAACCCTAGAGAAAAGCAGGGTCAAAGTCTTCCTCGGGTCTTGGGCCTTGGAAATTGAGTCCCTTCTTCATCTGGAGCCTCCCCCTCTGGTCGCCATGGCAACGCAACATCTGCTACCCAACTCTGCTCCAGCGGTCACTGGGTTTGGCATCCTCCAAGCTGTTGCCGGGTGCTAGTTTGCTCCCCGAGGAATGCATCACACTTTTCCCACAAAGGAACACTTATTCAAAAGGCCAGGGTTATGGAGAGAAGGGAGGTTAAATCTGCACAAACTGCAGTTCCAAGAAGACAAGGTCTCTTGCGTGTGGGGCCATTAACTCTGCCAGTCTTTGAAATAATGTTCTGCATCTGTTGATCTCAAATCCTACTGCAAACCATCCTTCTGGATTTATTTTATTAGCATTTTTTTTCCCTGAAGAGCATCCATTATTTATTAAAACTTTTATAAGACATTTAAAATATATATAAATTCCATTCTCATCTCCCTTATTTTCTCACTTTGATATATTTCAAGTTTAATTGCTTGTCTGCCCTTCTTTCTACTCACCAATTATTATTGAAACTAAACACTATAGAATATACATACAGGTTTCTTTGTCTACCCCTTTTTCCTATCCCTCCAGGTAGCATCTTTATTTCCACTTCACTTTGGGGGAAAAACAAACAAACAAACATGATTTGTCTCCTTTTCTTTAATAGTTACAGTTCCTGGGATGGGGTGTATCTCTAAAGAACTGAGAAGTGGGGTGGTGTAGCCAGGACAATACAGAATCTAGAATCATATGAATTTAGGATTGGCCTCACAGCAAGGGTGACGAACTCATCCCATTTTTTCTCTGGGACTTTCCTATTTTACCACTGAAAGTCCCACATCCCCAGAAATTCTTCAGTCCTGGGCCAACTGGGATGATTGGGCACCCTCTCTCCAGCTTCCTCACCTTCTAGCTGTGTATTCTTGGGAAATTTCCTATAGCTCTCTGATGCTCCATTTTCTTATTTGTAGAATAAAAATGATAATAATATGCTCCCCAAAACGTTGTAGTGAGGATTAAATAAACTAATTGGTAAAACTGCCTAATGCCTAAACAGAAGCCCGAATCTAGTAGCTACTATTATTAATCTGAAAGCTAGAACAATATAGATAATCTTGTATCACTCATTCAACTTACAGCTAAGAAACTGATTTATTCAGGTCATACAGCCTCTCAAGGCTGGTGGCAGAGCCAGGAGTAGATGGGGTGAGTGAGGTGCCCAGGGCTAAAAAAGTTTTTACTTTTGCACTAGTTTTTTTTTTAATTAAAGAAGTTATAGGTTTACAGAAAAATCATGTATAAAATACAGAGTTCTATAAATCATCCTATTATTAATAGCTTGTATCAGTGTGATACATTTGTTACAATTAATGAAATAATATTTTTATAATTGTACTAGAGGAACTCACTCTTAGGGCCATTCAAATGCAGACTCTCCTGTGAGTTTGAGCAAGTCCCAAACTGCTCAGGCCAATTTTGATAAGGACTTCACACCGTCTACTAGACAGAGTCTCCATATTGTCTTCATTGCTAATTAGTTTCTAATAGCAACAGTGTCCCTAAACAATGCAAAGATGTGACTGATGCAAAATACTTTTATTCTGAGCACCACTAAAACAAAGCAAAACAAAAAGCCCAGGTTCCCAGGAGACCTTGAGAAGTAAATGATTATAAGCCACCTGTTTCCCACACAGCATAAAATTTCCTTTTCATGTGAACCATATTTTATGTAAATATTTCTAAAAGATATTACATATTTCCATGCCTTCATCTTGTTTTAAATTAAGCTTTATATTTTGAAATAATTGTAAATTCACATGTAGTTATAATACAAAGAACTCATGCATCTTTTACCACTTTTCCCCAATGGTAACTTCACGCAAAACTGTAGTACAATATCACAACTGGGATATTGACATTGATACAGTAAAAATTTGGAACATTTCCATCACCACAAGGGTCCCTCCTATTTCTCTTTTATAGTCACACTTACTTGCATTCTGTCTCCAACCATTCATCCCTGGAAAACACTAATATGTTCTTCACTTCCGTAATTTTCCCATTTCAAGAATGTCTTATAAATGGAATCATATACTATGTAACCTTTTGGGTGTGATTTTTTTGTTTTGTTTGTTTTGTTTTCTCTCTCAGATGATTCTCTGGTGATTCATCCAGGACCTGAATGTATCAATAATTCATTCCTTTTTATTTCTGAGTAATATTCCATGGTGTGGATGCTCCACAGTTTGTTTAACCATTCACCCATTGAAGGACAGCTGAGTTGTTTCCAGTTTTTGGTTATTACAAGTAAATCTGCTATAAAAACTCATATACAGGTTTTTTTGTGAGAACACAGGTTTTCTCTTGAATCATATGGTAGTTGCATGCTTATATTTTTAAGGAACCTGCCAGATTTTTTTCTAGAATAGCTGTACAAATTTATGTTTCCACCAACAATGTACACATGTTCTAATGTCTCTGCTTGTTCACCAGCATTTGGTGTTTTCACTGTTTTTAAATTTAGCCATTCTGATAGGTGTATAGTGATATCTTACTGTGATTTTAACTTGCATTTCCCTATTGGCTAATGACGTTGAACATCCTTTCGTGTGCTTAATATCATCTGTATATTCTCTTTGATGAAATGCCTGTTTGTATCTTTTCCCATTTTCTAATTGTATTTTTTATTGTTGCATTTTTAATTCTTATTTATTGAGATATATTCACATACCTTGCAGTCATACAAAACAAAGTATGCATTCAATTGTTTACAGTACCATTATATAGTTGTACATTATCACCAAAATTAATTTTTGACATTTTAATTACTGCACACACAAAAATAATAAGAATAAAAATTAAAGTGAAAAAGAACAATTAAAGTAAAAAAGAACACTGGGTACCTTTTTTTTTTCTTCCCCCATTTTTCTACTCATCCATCCATAAACGAGACAAAGGGGAGTGTGGTCCATATGGCTTTCCCAATCACATTGTCACCCCTCATAAGCTACATTTTTATACAATTGTCTTCAAGATTCATGGGTTCTGAGTTGCAGTTTGATAGTTTCAGGTATTTACTGCTAGCTATCCCAATTCATTAGAACCTAAAAAGGGTTGTCTATATTGTGCGTAAGAGTGCCCACCAGAGTGACCTCTCGGCTCCTTTTGGAATCTCTCTGCCACTGCAGCTTATTTCATTTCCTTTCACATCCCCCTTTGGTCAAGAAGATGTTCTCCATCCCATGATGCTGGGTCTAGATTCCTCCCTGGGAGTCATATTCCACATTGCCAGGGAGATTTACACCCCTCGGTGTCTGATCCCATGTAGTGGGGAGGGCAGTGATTTCTGCCAAGTTGGTTTAGCTAGAGAGAGAGGGCCATATCTGAGCAAGAAAGAGGCATTCAGGAGGAGGCTCTTAGGCACAATTATAGGGAGGCCTAGCCTCTCCTTTGAAGCAACAGTCTTCGCAAGGGCAAGTCCCATGGTAGAGGGCTCAGCCCATCAAACCACCAGTCAGCATGTCTGTGAGCACATCAGCAACCATCGAGGTGGGGAAGCCCAACACCCCTGCCTTCTCCACCAGCTCCTCAAGGGGGCTCTGCATATTTTTTTCATTGCTGTTTTCTTTTAATTAACTCTTTTTTTTAAATCAACTATATCAAAAAAAATTAAAAAAAACATACAATAAAAAAACATTTCAAACAAACCATAACAAGGGAGTCCAACACGTTCCTACTCTACCCCAAGAAAATAACTTAAGATAACAACATTTCTGTGAAGTTGTTCCTACCATACCCATCAGAAATTAGCAAACCATAGTCATTTCTAGGCATTCCCAGAATGTTAAATTTACCCACGATAGCTTATCTGTTCTTATTGGGTTATCGTTCCCCCTTCATTAATTGCTCTCTATCACTAGTTCCCCTACATTCTACATTCTAAACCATTTATTTTAGGAGTGTGTTGTTTAACCTCCAGGTGTTTGTGAATTTTCTAAGTCTCTAATGGTTATTGACTTCTAATTGTATTCCATTGTGATCAGAAAATGTGCTTTGAATAATTTCAATTTTTTTTAATTTATTGAGGCTTGTTTTATGTCCCAGCATATGGTCTATTCTGGAGAAAGTTCCATGATCACTAGAGAAGAATGTGTATCCTGGTGATTTGGGATGTAATGTTCTATATATGACTGTTAAATCAAAGTCATTTATCTGATTGTTTAGGTTTTCAGTTTCCTTATTGGTCTTCTGTCTGGTTGATCTATCTATAGGAGAGAGTGATGTGTTGAAGTCTCCCACAATTATTATGGAAACATCCATTGCTTCCTTCAGTTTTGCCAGTGTTTGTTTCATGTATTTTGTGGCCCCATGCTTGGGTGCATAAACATTTATGATTGTTATTTCTTCTTGTTGAATTTCCCCTTTTGTTAGTATGTAGAGGCCTTCTTTGTCTCTCATAACATCCTTGCATTTAAAGCCTATTTTATCTGAGATTAATATTGCTACTCCTGCTTTCTTTTGGCTATAGCTTGCATGAAATTTTTTTTCCATCCTTTCAGTTCCAATTTCTTTGTGTCCCTATGTCTAAGATGAGTCTCTTGTATGCAACATATTGATAGTTTGTATTTTTTTATCCATTCTGCCAATCTATATCTTTTAATTGGGGAATTTAATCCATTTACATTCAATGTTATTACTGTGAAGGCATTTCTTGAATCAGTCATCCTATCCTTTGGTTTATGTTTGCCAGATATATTTTTTCCCTCTCTCTCTTATTGTCCTTTAATGAACCAACATTGAATCTCTTTAGAACTGAACCTTTCTCTATATCTCTATCTCCTTTCTTTGTTTCTTTGTCAGTAGGGTTCCCTTTAGTATCTGAAGTAGGGCAGGTCTTTTATTAGCAAAATCTCTCAGGATTTGTTTGTCTGTGAAAAATTTAAGCTCTCCCTCAAATTTAAAGGAGAGCTTTGCTGGATAAAGTATTTTTAGTTGGAAATGTTTCTCTCTCAGAATTTTAAATATGTCATGACACTGCCTTCTCACCTCTATGGTGGGTTCTGAGTAGTCACTACTTAGTCTTACGTTGTTTCCTTTGTTTGTGGTGAATTGCTTTTCTCTTGCTGCTTTCGGAACTTGCTCCCTCTCCTCAGTATTTGAGAATCTGAACAGAATATGTCTTGGAGTGGGTTTATTTGGATTTATGCTATTTGGAGTTTGCTGGACATTTATGCTTTGTGTACTTATATTGTGTAGAAAGTTTGGGAAGTTTTCCCCAACAATTTCTTTAAATACTCTTTCTAGACCTTTACCTTTCTCTTCCCCTTCTGGGACATCAATGAGTCTTATATTTGGATGTTTTATTTTATCTGTCATATCCCTGGGTCCATTTCGATTCTTTCAATGTTTTTCCCCATTCTTTCTTTTGTTCTTTCATTTTCCATTCTGTGGCCCTCAAGGTCACTGATTCATTGTTCAGCTTCCACTAGTCTTGTACTATGAGTATCCAGAATCTTTTTAATTTGGTCAACAGTTTCTTTTATTTCCATGAGATCATCTATTTTTTTATTTACTCTTTCAATTTCTTCTTTATGCTCTTCTACAGTCTTCTTCATGTCCTTTATATCCTGTGCCATGTTCTTGTTGTTTGTCTCTAGTACTTTGATTAATTGCTCCAAGTACTGTGTCTCCTCTGATCTTTTGATTTGGGTGTTTGGGTTTGGATTATCCATATCATCTGGTTTTTTCATATGCTTTAAAATTTTCTGTTGTTTTTGGCCTCTTGGCAGTTGCTTTACTTGATAGGGTTCTTTTAGGATACGTGGGATTATTCAAAGTCTAATCTCTAATTTGTCAGATCTTCAGCTTGGTGGTGTACACCTTCCCTAACTAACCAGCAGATGGCGTCCACAAGTCACCTATTCTCCTCAAGTCAGTTCTCCCCAACTTTGTCTTTGTGGTGTGTGGGGGTCTGGTTCTTGAGGGGTCCAGTTGGTGCACCAAGTTTCGGTGTGTGGTTGGTGCTGTCCGCCTGAATGTGGGGCGTGTGTCTGAGTGGTTAGGGACGGAGGGCAGCTTTAACAATCAAACCTCCCAGGTGTTCCTGGAGATTTAAGGCTGTTGCAAGAGTCTAAACCTTCATTTCAGTCTCTCCACAGATTGTCTCTGGAGCTGACTCACAAGTCCTAGGTACTGGCGTATGGTCCCTGGGATTTCCAAGTGGGTCCCTCTTCCAAGCCGTGCCCTTCTAGAGCCTCTGCTGAGGGAAGGTTGTGCTACATCACAAGTGTACGCCATCCCTCAAGGGAAGTTCTGGGCCACTGGGTTGTGCAGGGGGGGGGGGGTCCCAGCCTGCTGTAAGGATGGCTGTATGGGGTGTGTTAATTTCCCCCTTTTTGCACAGCTCTGCCTTCTCCGCTCCGGGACAATTAGCTGTAGGTGCGTGAAAGGCTATTGTCCATACCCAATATTGTGGCATGTGCGTGTGATGCTGGAAACACTTCCCGTCGCACTGGGTTTTTTGGCACAGCTGTGGGCTGTGGCTCCGGTGCCTGGCAGGAGCATTCCCAGCCCTCCCGGAAGATGGTTATTTTTCCTTTTTGGCTCACCTCTGCCTGCCTCCCTCTGAGACAATTAGCAGTGGGTGCGTGAAAGGCTATCTTCCACACCAGATATTGAGGCCTTCGCATAGCCCTTTCCTGCCATGCTTCACTGTGTGGTTCTCACTGCTGTATCTACAGCCACTTTTGGTTTTTTTAAAACAGAACTAGTCCGCCTCCAAATGCCAACCTATGGTTTCCCCACACCGCAGCATGGCTGCTGGACATTCAGCAGGCTTACTCACTCGTTTCAGAATGCAACTCCCGGTTTCACCAAGTGCACGGTCCCTGTGGATTTAGCAGAACTTGTGCAGCTGGTGCATCACTGGAACTGGTGTTCTGGGTTACTTTCTGGCTTTTATCTAGTATTTTTCATGGAAGTGTTTTTTTGCCCTGTCTCTCCTAGCTGCTATCTTAGGTTCTCCTTTTACTGTTGCATTTTAAGAGTCCTTTATATGTTCTAGATGCCATTTTGAGTTAATTTTTGTGTAAGGTATGAGATCTAGATGAAGGTTCTTTATTTATTTTTGTCTATGGATGTCCAATTGCTCTGACACCATCTGTTGAAATGCTATCCTTCCTCCACTGAATTGCTTTGAAAAATCTGTTGAGCATATCTGTATGGATTTATTTCTGTGTTATTTTTTCTATTCCATTGATCTATGTGTCTCTCCATCGGCCAATATCACACTATCCTGATTATTGTAGCTATGTAAGTCTTGAAATCAGGCAGACTATTTCCTTTCACCCTATTCTTCCTTTTCCAAGATCGATTTGGCTATGCTTGCTTCTTTGCCTTTCCATACAAATTCTGGAATAATTTAAGTCTCCTTCTGATGTTGTTTCCTTTCTTAATAGAAAATTTCCTTTAGACATTCTTTTCAGGTAGATCTTCTGGTAAGGGAGAAATTCTCTTAGTTTTCCTTCATCTGAATAAGTCTTGATTTCCTCTTTCTTCTTGCAGGCTGATTTCAATTGATGTAAAATTCTGGGTTGACAGTTCTTTTATTTCAGCACTTGAAAAATGTTGTGCCACTTCCTTCTGACTTCCATGGTTTCTGATGAGAAATCCACTGTCATTTGAATTGTTTTTGCCCTATAGGTAAGGTATTGTTTCTTTCTAGCTGATTTCAATATTTTTTTCTTTGTTTTTAGATTTCAGTAGTTTGAATATGATGTGTATGGTGTGGATTTCTTTGGGTTTCTCTTATTTGGTTTCACTCAGCTTCTTGAATCTGTAGGTTTGTGTCTTGTACCAAATTTGGGAAATGTTCAACCGTTATTCCCTTGAGTACTTTTTCAGCCACATCCTCTTTCTCCTCTCTTCCAGGATTCTGATTACACAGATATTAGACCTTTTGGTATAATCCCACAGGTCCCTGAAGAACTCTGTTTATATTTTTCAGTCCACCTTCTCTCTGTTTTTCAGATTGAGTGAATTTTATTGCTCCATCATCCAGTTCACTAATTCCCCACCCACATAAAGCAAGAACTTTCAGTATAAACTCAACCCAGCTGTTTGCCTGCTAAAACAAATAAGTAAAAATCAACATTCTCCAGAAGATTTTATAAGACCCAGAGTCTCTCTATATAATTTTCAAAATGTCAAGGATAGAAACCAAAATTATTCTATGTTTTAATTTGTTAAAGCTAATGAATTGCAGTATACAGAAATAGGTTGGCTTTCATAATAGGGATTTATTAACTTACAATTCTTAGGCTGTGAAAAACATCCAAATCCAGGCATTAACAGGACTATACCTTCTTCCTGAGGAATGGCTGCTGGTGATCTGGGATTCCCCTGGCCCATGGGAAGGTGCATGGCACCACCTGCTGGTCCTTCTCTCCTGGGTTTCACTGCTTTCAGTTTCTGGCTGCTTTGCCTGTGACTTTCTTTATAAGCTTAGCTTCATTCTCTCTTAGCTTCTCTGGCTTTTGCTCTTTGAGCTTCCCTAGGGCTTTTTTTCTGTGTCTTCTCTCTGTACCTTTTATCCTTTTATAAAGGACTCCAATGAGAGGATTAAGACCTAACTTGAATGAGGTGGGTCACATCTCATTTGAAATAACCTAATCAAAAGATCCTACCTACAATAGGTTTATATCCACAGGAACAGATTAAAAGAACATGATCTTTTCTGGGGTACATGCAGCTTCAAGCTACCACACTCTATATACAAAGAATGAGGGAAGTATGACCAGTGCTTGAGGAATAAGACAACCAACAAATGCTAACCTTGAGATGATTCAGAATTTGGAATTATCAGACAAAGATTTAAAGCAGATATTGTAACTATCCTCTATGAGGTAAAGGTGAACAGAGTTGAAATGATGAAAAGATAGAAGTTCTCAGTAAAAAAATAGAAACTATACTAAAAATAACAAAGGAAAAAATTTTACCTGAAATATAAAACATCTGAGATTAAAATATATATCTATTAGATGGCTCAATAGAAGAATGGAAATGAAAGGGTAAAGATCCAGTAGGCTTGGAGATAAATTAAAAGAAATTAATCAATCAGAAAAACAGAGAAAAACAAATGAGCAGGGCCAGAAGGACTTATGGGATAACATAAAAAGATCATTGGAGTCATAGAAGGATAAGAGAAAGATGTCTGTGCAGAAAAAAAAAAAAATGAAGAAATAATAGCCCCAAACTTCCCATTTTGATGAAAGACATGAATTTACTATTCAAGAAGCTCAGTGAACCCCAAAATTAATCTCAAAGTTAACCAAACCCAACACATCATAATCAAACTGATGACAACAAAAATATAGAAGCTATGAAGTCAGACAGAGAAATGACGTGTTACAAATAGGGAAACAAAGATTCAGACAACTGTGGATTTTTCATCAGATACTGTTGAAACCAGAAGACAGTGAAGCCACATCTTTAAAGTACTGAAGAAAAGAACTGTCATCCCAGAGTTCTCTATCCAGCAAAAATGTCCTTCAGGAATAAAGGCAAATTGAAGATATTATAAATGGGAGGAAACTAAGAAAACCCTTAGAGATGCTGTAAAAGAAGCGCTAAAGGAAGATCTTCAGGCTGAAGGGAAATGATAACAGAGAATCTTGGATCTTTGGAAATGAAGAGAAAAAGAAATAGTAAATATCTGGGTAAATTAAAATACCATCTTAAATTCTTTTATGTATGTATGAAAACAAAACTGAAGCAGGGAGGGAAGACGTGTATATGGTTGTAAAGTTTCCACATTTTACTTGTAGTAGTAAAATAGACTTTGAAATGTTTGGAGTATATACCATAATCCCTAGAGCAATAACTACATCATCAACAGCAACAGCAAAACAAAAACAAAGAGATATTGCCTGGAAACCAGAAAAATAACTTCAGACCAATATTCATTGATACCATAAACATAAGACTCCTCAACAAAAATATTAGCAAATCAAATCCTGCAATATACAAAAAGGTAATTCCTCATAACCAAATGTAGTTTATTCTGGGAATGCAAGATTGGTACAATTTTCAAAACAATCAATCTAATTCACCATATTAACAGGCTAAAGAATAAAAACCATATGACCATATCAATTGATGCAAGAAAATAATTTGACAAAACTTAAAATCCATTTATGATTAAAACTCTCAGCAAACCAGAACTAGAAGGGAACTTCCTTTACCCGATAAAGTTCATCCACAATATATCAAACTCATACTCAGTGATGAAAGACTCACTTCTTTCCCTCTAAGAATAGGAATCAAGCAAGGATGTCACTCTCAGCACTCCTGTTAAACACATACTGGAATTAGTAGTCAGTGCAATAAAGCAAGAAAAAATATAAAAGGAATGCAGATTGGCGAGGAAGAAATACAGCTGTTTCTATTCACAGACGTGACTGTTGATGTAGAAAATTTTCAGCAGTCTACAGACAATTTCCTAGAACTACCAAGTGAGTTTATCAAGGTTGCAGGATATAAGATCAACATGCAAAAGTTAATCATATGTTTATGTACTAGCAATGAACAATTGAAAAGCAAAATCATATACAGCATTCCATTTATATACTACAATGAACAACTGGAAATCAAAATTACATGAAATACTTAGGTATAAATCTAACAAAATATGTGAGGCATCTGTATGTGGAAAGCTACCCAACCCTGATAAAAGAAATCAAAGATCTAAGTAAGTAGAGAAATATACTGTGTTCATGGATTAGAAGACTCCATGTTGTTTAAAATGTCCGTTGTGCCCAAATTGAACTATAGATTCAATGCAGTCACTATCAAAATAACAGCAGGAATTTTGTAGATTTTTAAATCTATCTCTATTATTTACATGAAAAGGCAAAGGAACTAGAAGAGCTAAAACAGTTTTTAAAAAGAACAAATCTGGAGGATACACATCAACAGATTTTAAGACTATTATAAAAATATGGTAATCAAGACAGTGTAGTGTTGGTGAAAGGCTAGATACCTAGATCAAAAAAAGGAAATGAAGAGTCCAGAAATAGACCCACACAAATACAGTCAATTGATGTTGACAAAGGCAATCCAATGGATAAAGGATGAGGTTTTCAACAAATGTTTGTGGAGCAATTGGACAGAGTTCCTAGATACAACCCCAAAGGGATGGTCCATGAAGGAAAAACATGATAAATTATAATTCTCTAAAATTAAAAACTACTGCTCTGCAAAAAACACTTTTGAGAAAATGAAAATGTAAGCCACAAAGATGAGAAAAAATGTGCATCACATATCTACAAAAGGACTTGTATGCAGAATATAAACAAAATTCTAAAAGCTCAATAGTGAACAAATAACAACCCAATAAAACAATGGACAGAAGATTTGAACAGACACTCCTCCAAAGATGTAGGGATAGAAAATAAACTGAAAAATACTCAGCATCATTACTCATTAGGGAAATGCAAATTAAACCACAATGAGGTACCACCATGTACCTTTTAGAAAGTCTACAATCAGAAATCTGATGAGTCCAAGTACTGGCAAGGATATAGAACAGTTGGAGTCCCCATATATTACTGTTGGAAATGTAAAATGGTACTATGGAAAACCAAAAAATTATGAAAAAGTAGAAAGAAGAAAAGAAGAAAAATAAATTGCCAAATCATCCTTTATTCATTATGAATTTTAGATATGAGTAACAACAGCATAACAGTGTAGAAGAAAAATGGACAAATGACACAAATAAGCAGAAAACAGAACACAAATTCAACAGAAACAAATAGGGTAATGTTTAGACCCAGTATTAAATGAAGAAATAAAATGTAAAATAAAGATACTATTCTTCACACTCCACTACTGACAAGGATTTTTAAAATAACAGTACTCAATATTTGTGAGTTCAGCAAGACAGCAATTTTCATAAACTACTGGTAGCATTGTAGTTTGTTAAGACCTTCCAGAACATGATTTGTAAATACCTGTCACTAGCTATAAAAAAAATTCATCCTCTTTGAACACAGTAATTTTACATCTATGAATAGATCCTAAAGTGGTAATCAAAAATGAAGACAAAGATTTATATTTAAAGAAACTCATCATGGCATTATTTTTGATAACCAGAACACTGAAAACAACCTGAATACACACCATGCTTCTATTCAGTTATGGCACAACCATAAAACAGAATACTATTCAGCCATTAAAAAATATTTGTAAAGAGTTTTTGATGATATGGTAAAATATTTCTGATGCAATGGTAAGCTGAAAAAAATATGGGATGTAAACTATATACGAGATGACACTGCTACTGTGTACATAAATGTATGTGTATATGTGTGTATATGATTTAGGAAGATTAGGATTATTTTATGTATGGATATATATGTGCATGTGACAAAAAGAAATACACTCATTAAGACTGCCAAACGAGGCTCTGTTTTTCTATTTTTAAATATAATTTTAAAAAATTCTTTCTTAAACTATGGAATTTTTAAATACTAAAAAGTAATTTATACTACTTTTATGGTCAGAAAAAATAGTAACTTCTTTTTAAATAAGGTTTTCCTTTACAGTGTACACTATAAGGCTTCAGCCCAAGACCCGTACTATTTTGTGATGTAATTGTGTCTAAAGGCAAAATGCCAAAAATGGAGTTCTCCTCAGTTTTATATGATACAAGAATGCTCATCCCCTAAGCAGCCATGACCTCTTAGTGACCGTGATGATTTTAGCTCACAGAATCTTGGATTTTTACTGACTACATAATGTCCATCAATGTCACAAGAATGGGTTGTGTTCCATTCAAACCTGACTCAGAGAGAAAATTTCACAAGTTTTTATAGGATACAATTTAAAAATATCTTCTCTAATATTTTCTAAATATTCCCATCACCATAAAAACTCACATCCCTTAAGGAGTATAACAAAATGGAAGAAGAGGAAGGCTATTTCATTTTATTGGTACAATTAAGTCACAATTCTAGACATCTTGGTGCCTCAGATATTATGCTTCTGTACTTGCCAAGTTTTCTAAATTGTACCATTCAGATTCTTATTTAGGGATGTCATAAAATGACATTAAAATGTCACATGAAATGTTATAGATTAGGGAAATACAAGAATTAGGAGAGGGTTTTTAAAGCAATTAATTGGAACAAAAAAAAAAGAAGAAAAGGAATATATAGTTAACTGGAACAAGAAGAATACAAGGAAAAGATGATGTTAACATTGGGTACTTCCAGGCAAATTCACCTTCAGGAGATAATGATGGATTAACTGATTCAATTACCTATTGAGAGTGAAAAATAGATTTTTAAATTGTTTTGAGTTTAAGAAGAATATTATATCTCTTTGACATTTCTAATATGAGACAGAACATACTACTAAAGACTTAATTCATGAAGTGACTCTTGGGGTTTTTGTTTATTTTTTTACTGGAGAAGGGTATATAGCTTATGTTGATTCATTTAAAAGGAATAGAAGGAACCAAGCCACCTTGGCAGGTGATCTCACTGCCCTCCCCCCTGCATGGGACCTGATTCCCAGGGGTTTAAATCTCCCTGGCAACACAGGATATGACTCCCAGGGATAAATCTGGACCTGGCATCGTGGGATTGAGAACATCTTCTTGACCAAAAGGGGGATGCGAAATGAAACGAAATAAAGCTTCAGTGGCTGAGAGATTTCAAATGGAGTCGAGAGGTCACTCTGGTGGACATTCTTATGCACTATATAGATAACCCTTTTTAGGTTTTAAGGTATTGGAATAGCTAGAAGTAAATACCTGAAACTACCAAGCTCCAACCCAGTAGCCTTGACTCTTGAAGACAATTGTATAACAATGTAGATTATAAGGGGTGACAGTGTGACTGTGAAAACCCTGTGGGTCGCACTCCCTTTATCCAGTGTATGGATGGATGAGTAGAAAAATGGGGACAAAAACTAAATGAAAAATAGGGTGGGATGGGGGGTGATTTGGGTGCTCATTTGTATTTTTACCTTTTATTCTTATTCTGATTCTTTCTGGTGTAAGGAAAATATTCAAAAATAGATTGGGGTAATGAATGCACAACTAAATGATGGTACTGTGAACAATTGATTATACACCATGGATGACTGTATGGTATGTGACTATATCTCAATAAAACTGAATTTTTAAAAAAAGGAATAGAAGGGACTTCTGGCGTCCTATCAAGATGTAGAAAACTTGGAAAGAGGATCATTCTAACCCTTACAACAAGAAGAACAACAAAATGCTAGATGATGGTCAAATTCACAATTCATCTTGAACTCATCAGAAAGCTGACGTCTCAGGGCAATAAATCTAAATAAATACAACACTTTTAAGGCAACACACGATATGAGCACTTCTTACCTGGGGTAGTGTTCTAGTTTGCTAATGCTGCCCTTTTGTAAAACACCAGAAATGGACTGGATTTTATAAAGGGGGTTTATTTCATTACAAAGTTATAGTCTTAAGGCCATAAAGTGTCCAAGGTAAGGCATCAAGAAAGGATGCCTTCACTGGAGAAAGGCCATTGGCATCTGGAAAACCTCTGTTAGCTGGGAAGGCACATGGCTGGCATCTGCTTGCTCCCAGGTTGCATTTCAAAATGGCATTCTCCAAAGTGTTGCTCTTGGGGCATTTTGTCCTCTCTTAGCTGCAGCTCCTCTTCAAGATGTCACTCTCAGTTGCTCTAAGTCTAGGCCTGTGTGGCTCTTTTTAAAATACTCGTGTGATCCAATAAAGACCCACCCTCAATGTGTGGGGCAACACCTCCATAGAAACAATCCAATGAAAGGTCTTGCCCACAGTTGATTGAGTCACATCTCCATGGAAACACTCAATCAAAGATTCCAACCTAATCATCACTAATATGTCTGCCCCACAGAACTGCATCAAAGAAAATGGCATTTTGGGGGACACAATGCATCCAAACTAGCATAGGTAGATACAGCCAGACACCAATAACAAGAACTCAGCCAACATTTTAAACCAATTACCAAAAATTGAATGCAGGCTAGAGAGAGAGAGAGAGACTCTGTGGGACAAAAACATAAGGGGAATTCACACAGATCTGCAGACTATTGGCTCACTGCGTGCTCACGATAAAAGATCAGGGCAAGGCAAGAGTTCTAATAAAGTGTTCTTTGTGGGAACAACAGCCACTGGGGGAATGGATATGTAGCAGCTCTCAGATGCTTCTCTCCTATATCCACTATGGAACCAAAGGCTTAAGGCTAGGGAAGGGGCTGCAAACTCTGTTGCCTTAGGGTCCCTGATGAAAAACCCATTGCAGCTGAGGGACAGGAATAGAACAAATCTTATAACTGTGGGGGAGTATGTGCTAGCCCCAGACCTAAAGGTAGGGGCAGGACGGGGTTACTGAGAAGGCCTCACCCTCAAGACCCAGGACCCGATACCTTGCTAAGGCTGTGGCTTAATCAGGACCACAGAATATTGGATATGGAACCTGCCCCCAACCTGCCCCCGACCAGATTTAGCACTTCCTTCAGTCTGAGACTACCACTCAGGTACTTGTCATCACGTTCTCTGGGATCAGAGTGATTTCAAGGAAACAGACGTTCCCCACTGCATACCAGTTGCCCTGCCATAGATCAACAATCATCAAGCCAAGAGCATGATCCACAACCTACTGCCTACCATAGAGCACATTGCTCAGAGCCAACCAGAGCCTTCAATCTGGAAAAGAACAGCTTGACTCTCTTTCCCAGATCATGTGGGTAACCATGTAGCCCTGGGAGAAGCACATGCAGCGGGAACCATCTCCTGCTGTCAACCTTGGGCTAGGTTGAGAAATCCAAGCACTTTCTCAGGGCGGTTTCAGCCCTTTCTTCTCTTGAAAGGTGCTTTCTTCTCTTGAATCCATGGGCTCAGAAGAGCTCTTCAGATCCTTGTAGCGTGCTTTACAGTGTGTTTTAAGACCTCTCATCATATAGCAACTCCTTTCTTGTTGTCAACTATCTCTGAAGGCTCCATTTGAAGTCCTACTGATAAATTTTCCCATGAGGAGGCTTATATTTAATGAGTCCCCAAAGGCCAGGAGGCAGACTGAGAAACAAACCTTTGGTCTCGGATGGCCATGGGGTGGGATGGTCCTCTCCAAGGGAATGAGTTGGTTCAGCTGGTCTGAACCCATTTAGGAAAGATAGCAAGTCCTATCAGCCACATTGGTATTCAAGCTCCTTAGCTGAGCCCCTGAAGTTATTTTCTGGGCCAGGAAGCCCCTTGGTTTCATAGAAAACTATGTATTTCCCTACCCCATCTTAATTCAGCCTGTAAACAGGTAAATACGTGTGGGAAAATGTTTCTTCAGTTGAATTGTGCATCCATCTCTGCTGTCTACACATGCCTCTCTAAGGAATACTGTTGGACTAGAGGATGCTATGTGCTTTCTTAATTTCTTCTCAATAAAGCTGTCATCATGTACACCACAGGTCATGGTGTGGGGGTCACCATGCTCCTTCACAGCAGTTTGGCTGTCACTCCAGACCTCTTCAGAGCAATACCCCAAACTCAGAAGCCTACGGGCCCTCCGAGACTCTGAGGGGTAGGAGAGGGGTTCAAGGATCCTAATTTGGAAATGGAATGGAATCTGTTCTGTTAGTGCACCCTGAGTATGGACAGAGGGGAAGGCAAGCCCCTGTTCCATGTGGAACCCATTTAGGATACGTTAAGTTGCAGATGCTGCCTTGTTCTAACACAACATGCAAGTTGAAATAACCCAGATGGGCCCTAACATGGAATGGGATTATCTGGTCCTGTTGCTATAATCACCTTTGCATCTCAAGATGGGCATTTGCTTAGACATATCTGGCTCCAGGTGAAGAAAAATCTTCCTTACTGTGTTCAGTTAGCCATATCTCCAAGACACAACCCATCTCACTTCAGCAGGTGTGCTACCTTGTGTCAGATTCCTCCAAGGATTCTGCTTGAACTAAGAGAAGTTTTGGTTTTGAAATCTCAGATGAAGGATTAAGATTATATTTATAGGACCAAAAAAAAAAAAAAAATGAAAGAAAGAAAGAAAAGAAAAACCAAAACAGTAGTAGATCCTAGGAGACTTCCTCTAGGGGTTGCAGATACTTTCAGTCCACTCACCTAACCTGTGCATATAGCCTCATCAACCAATGGGCATCTGCTTTCCTGAGCAATCAAAACCCAGCAAGACCAGGCATGGCAGCTGAGACAATTTACTGTGGGGTGCCTTTTTTTTTAAGACATGAGTCAGAGCACTGAGATTTTTTTTCTCAAAAAAAAAAAAAAAAAAAAAACCCACCAAAAAACATTTTAAGCTAATGATTCCAGCTCTTGTGCATCAAATGTCATTTGCAGGGTCAGTGAGTGGAATAGAAAGGAAAATGACAGGTTTTGAGGAGACACAAGGCTGGCATTTCACTACCCAAAGAGTACAGAAATTGAGGTATTTTAAAAGATGCACAGAATACAGACTGCAAAGAGGAGAAAGAAAATGTGCAGTGATTTGGGAGGAAAGGTCCAGAAGGGTGAGGGTGGGGGGGTGGAGTGTGGTGGCATGAAAGAGAAGAATGCGTTTATAAGGAGAAAGTGAAAGGAAGATTTTGTCACTGCTTTGAAAACTTGGATACACTTCTGGCTTCAAAACAGAGATTTGAATTCATGGATTTATCTTACTACCCTCCTAGGAACTCATTAAAATGACCAAGGAAATATTAGAGTAAGAAAAACATCCACAGCAGCATTAAAAAAAATAAGAAGAGAAAAACATCAAAGAACAAGAAAATTCGAGGAACTTCTGGACAACATGATGAGATTTTTTTTTTAATGCTAATCTTTGATGCCCAGCTCGTTATTCACAGCTAAAGTATGTGTGTGTGTGTGTGTGTGTGTGTGTGTGTGTGTTCTGCCTGCAAGGAAGTGTCTCCAACAGAGACCCCAGAAAGAAATGAACAAACAAACCCACAGCTTTGGTGCTGAGGGCAATGACGGGCCAGGTCAGAGACAGGTGGCATGGTCCAGATGGAGGCTTTGATGAGAAAACTCAGAGCCACTGAGGCAGAGAGCAGCCCTCGTCATGACATCTGCTCCTAAGATTTGCTTGGTGTGGACAGTTAGAGAAGAAAAGATGAGGCACCAACAAGTCGGACATTCTCCATCACATTCCTCACTTATCTTCTTCATCTTAAAGCTCCAACCAGACAGCAATACCCCATTCCTACCAGCAGAGGCTGGATGAGGGAGGCAAACTGTGACACAGTTAGGAGGACTTTGACAAATTCCCCGGAGCCCTGCACAGAGCCCAGCTTGCCTCCGCCCCTCCCTGCCCTACTCCCTTTGCTCAGGGCGCCAGGTAACGGACAGCTGAGGGTGGTCAGAGAGACATGCAACTTGGCGTCCACACTAACGTGATGTGGAAGGGTGCAGATCACTGTCCCCTTTACCTCCTTTCTTACTTTCCCCTCTAATCCCTATTTACAAAGACCTTTTAGCACAATAATGTCTCCAAAGATATGCAATGGATGGAGGGGCAATATTAGCAGAAGGAATTCTGCTGGCCTCATAGATTCTCTATTCCAATGATTCTGAAAGACTGAGCTTCTTCCTAGAGGATTTTGAAGGGCTACGTGCCCCACCAGGAAGGATCCACAATAAACACAAGATGGAAGGAGGGACCCGTGCCCTGCCAGGCACAATGATATTTTGTGCAGGACTCCTTAACAATTCCCTTTGAAAGTAAAGCCCTGGCCAGACTTAGGCTCCTCTAAGTTCCCAAGGCTGTGGCCAAAAGAAAGGGAAGGATCAGGCAGCAAGGGACAAAGCTCAACCTCGTGAAGAACTCCTGGTATTCTGGGGGAAGAAAGGGTCAGCAAAGCTGTGAATGCCACCTAGCAATTTCATCCCTCATCTCACAACCCTGGTGAGGCTAAACCAAAACCAAGCAAAAGCTAGCAGAAATGAAAATGTTCCCTGCTTCTCTTTGCCAAGGATTACAAACTTTGAACAGGAGCCCATAGTATCTTGGGGAAAAGCCATCACAAATTATAACACTAAAAAGAGAAAGAGCTACCAATTAAAGAATGAGGAAAGGAAAATAAAAATTGATGGATTCCAATAAATTCACAATTTCAGACATATCAGACAATCCATGCCATAAAAACATAGGAAAACTTGCAAATCTCCAGATCCTTTTTTTTTTCCAAAAAAAAAAAAAAAAAAAAAAACAAAATTCAAAAAGACATTGCATTTATAGAAAGAGAACAATCTGATATCAAGACATTGAGTTGACCTGTATGAAATTGCTGATATTTGATCATTTTGACCTATAAACCCAGGAGTTTTTTTATGGTTTGACCTAATAGATTACTTGCCAATGATAAATATGAACAGTTAAGGGGCATGGGGTGGGGCCAGAATAGATGTAATAATATAATAAGAAATAAGGAATCAGTTAGATATTGCAAAAAAAAAAAATCAAATAAATGACTTAGTGTTTCAGTTTGAGTAATAATGGCAGGATTTAGAGGTAAAGAATAAAGAGATTAAGATGATTGGTAAACATAAGCAATTTTGTAGTCTGAAAAGAAAGAACAGAGCAAATGGAAGAGAAACTATAATAAAAGATGCAATTTTTAAAATTCCCATGCCACTTCACACCCACTAGATTGGCTATAATAAAAAAGACAGTTAATAGAAAGTGTTGGTGGGGATGTGGAGAAATTGGAACCCTCATGCATGCTGCTGGGAATGTAAAATGATGCAGCCGCTGTGTAAATCAGTCTGGCAGTTTCTTAGAAGGTCAAACCTAGAGTTACCTTATAACCCAGCAACTCCAATCTGAGGTATCTATATCCAAGAGAAATGGAAACACATCCACACAAAAATATATTCATAGCAGCCAAAGTGTGGAAGCAGCCCAAATTCCCCTCAATTGATGAATAAACAAATGTGTACTATCCATACATTGGAATATTATTCAGCAATAAAAAGAAGTTAAGTACTGATAGATGGTACAACATGGATGAACCTTGAAAACATCATAATGAAATGATCTGAGTCAAATCTAGGTAAAAGAAGCCAGTCACAAAAGACCACATAATATATGACTCCATCTATAGGAAAGGTCCAGAACAGGGAAATAAAGTAGATTAGTGGTTACCTAGGGCTAGAGGTAAGTTAGGAGAAAAAACGGATATGGGCTTTTAAGGGGGTGACGAAAATATTCTAAAATCAATTGTGGGGAAGGTTGTGCAACTCTGCAAATATACTAAAAACCATTGAATTGTACACTTTAAATAGGCAGTTTTATGGTATATGGATTATATCTCAGTAAAGCTGTTATTTAAATAAGTTCCCTTGATCAAATAACATCTTAAGTTTTCAGGTGCTTTAAAGTCCCCAAAACGTTAGTGATAAACAAAAAGTAAAAGTACTCTGGTGAATTATCATTATTTTTTATTTCAAGCAGAAAGTAAAAGTCCAGGTGGAAAATCCAGGCAGCCTACGAAAGAAAAGATTTTTTTTTTTTTATTACCACTTTCTTAACTCTAAATATCAGAAGAAAAGGCCATAAAAGCCACGTTCCCAGGGTTTGGAACCATTGTGCACGCGCGGGGGGAGCAGAGAAACATCCCTGCACAAGCAGACACTTAATGCATCCATCCACACACTCCTGCTGAAGACGGTAATTGGAAAATCTCTTCTAGCTACCAAATAAAATACTTAAAAAACAAAGATCCTAAGGCATGGGGAAGTGTGGTACATGAGAAAAGACACAGAGCACAGTGGGATGGCTTCGGACTTGGAAAGAAAGGCTGGGGCTGCAGGGGGAAAAGGAGGATGTTTGTGTTTGATTGTTGATTAGAAAATTTGTAGGTTTGCAGAAAGATCATTCCTAAAAGACGGGGTTCCCATTTACCATCCTATTGTTAACACCTTATATTGATGTGTTACATTTGCTACAGTTCATAAAAGAATATTTTTATAATTGTACAATTAATTACAATCCATCATTTACATTAGGGTTCACTGGGTTGTACAGTTTTATGGTTTTTTTTTAAATTTTTATTCTAATAACATATATATAACCAAAATTTCTCCTTTTAATCATGTTCAAATATCTAATTCAGTGCTGTTAATTACATTCATAATGTTGTACTACCATCACCATCATCCATTGCCAAAACTGTTCTGTCAACCCAAATAGAAACTATGTACAATTTAAGCATTAAATCCCCATTCTCTGCTCCCACCCCAGCCCCTGATAACCTATATTCTAGTTTCTGACTCTTATGAATTTGCTTATTCTAATTATTTTATATCAGTGAGATCATACAATATTTGTCCTTTGTATCTGGCTTATTTCGTTCAACATCCATGTTGTTGCATGAATCAGAACTTCATTCCTTTTTATGGTTGAATAAAATTCCATTGTATGTGCTGGTGAATGGATAAAATTCCATTTATCCATTCACCAGCTGATGGGCACTTGGATTGCTTCCATGTTTGGCAATTATGAATAATGCTGCTACGAACATCAGTGTGCAAACATCAGTTCAAGTCCCTACTTTCATATCTTCTGGGTATATACCTAGAGATAAAATTGTCAGGTCATATGATGTCTATATTTAACTCTCTAAGAAATCACCAAACTGTTTTCTACAGCAGCTGCATCATTTTACATTCCCATCAAAATGAATGAGTGTTCCTGTTTGTCCACATCCTCTCCAGCACTTGGAATTTTTTCCATTTTTTAAATAGTAGCCATTCTAGTGGGCATGAAATGGTCTCTCATTGTGGTCTTTATTTGCATTTTCCTAACAGCTAATGGTGTTAAGCATCTTTTCATGTGCTTTTGGACATTTGTATATCTACTTTAAAGAAATGTCTATCCAAGTCTTTTGCCCATTTTTAACTGGGTTATTTATCTTTTTCTAGTTGAGTTGTAACATTTCTTTATATATTCTGGAATATTAAACCCTTATCATATATGTGATTTCCAAATATTTTCTCCCATTGTCTTTTTACTTTTATGATAAATTCTTTGATATGCCAAAGTTTTCATTCTGAAGAGGTCCCATTTATCTATTTTTTTCTTTTATTGCTTTTGCTTTGGGTGTAAAGTCTAAAAAGCCATTGCCTAGCCCAAAGTCCTGAAGATGCTTCCCTATGTTTTCTTCTAGGAGGTTTATAATTCTGTTACTTATATTGACATCTTTGATCCGTTTTGAGTTGCTTCTTGCGTTTTGTGTGAGGTAGGGGCCCACCTTTGCTCTTTTGCATATGGATATCCCCCATACCATTTGTTGAAGACACTATTCTTTCCCAATTGAATGGACTTGATACCCATGTCACAAATCAGTTGGCTGTAGACGTGAGGGTTTGCTTCTGAGCTCTCAGTTAGATTCCATTGGTCTATGCCTGCCCTTGAGCTGGTACCATGGAATTTTGACTACTGTAGCTTTGTAATAAGTTTTGAGATCAGGAAGTGTGGGTCTTTCAACTTTGTTCTCCTTTTCAAGATGGCTTTGGCTATTCAGGATCCAAATTTAACATCTATATAAATTTGTTGATTAACTTTTCCATTTCTGCAAAGACGGCTATTGGAATTTTGATTGGAATTGCATTTAATCTGTAAATTACCTTAGGTACAATTGACATCTTACCAATATTTAGTCTTCCAATCCATGAACATGGAATGTCCTACCATTTATTTAGGCCTTCTTTGATTTCTTTTAACATTGTTTTGTAGTTTTCTGTGTACAGGTCCTTTACATCCTTGTTTAGATTTATTCCTACATATTTGATTATTTTAGTTACTATTATAAATGGAAATTTTTCCTCAATCTTCTTCAGATTGTTTATTACTGGTGTATAGAAACACTGTTGATTTTTGCATGTTGATCTTGAACCCTGCCACTTTTCTGAATTCATTTATTAGTTCCAGTAGCTTTGTTGTGGATTTTTCTGGATTTTCTGCATTTAGGATCAAGTCATCTGCAAATAGGGAAGGTTTCAATTCTTCCTCTCCAGTTTGGATGACATTTATTTCTTTCTCTTGCGTAATTGCTCTGGATAGAACTTCCAATGCAATGTTGAATAACAACGGTGACAGTGGGCATTTTTGCCTTGTCCCTGATCTTGGGGGAAGATGTTCAGCCTTTCATAATTGAGTATGTTAACTGTGGCTTTTTAAAAGATGCCCTTTATCATGTTGAGGAAGTTTCCCTGTATTGTTTTTAATCAGTCTGGGGTGATGAATTTTGACTTTTCTGTGTCAATTGAGATGGTCATGAAGTTTTTCTCCTTTGTTCTGTTAATGCAGTGTATTACATTTGTTGATTTTCTTATGTTGAGCCACCCTTGCATACCTGGAAGAAATTCTGCTTTATCATGGTGTATAATTCTTTTAATGTGATGTTGGATTCAGTTTGCTAGTATTTTGGTGAGGATTTTTATAACTCTATTCTTAAGGAATAGAAGTCTGTTGTTTTCTTTTATTGTGGTATCTTTATCTGGCTTTGGTATGAGAGTGATGTTGGCCTCATAGAATTATTTAAGGAGTGTTCCCTCCTCTTAAATATTTTTGGAAGAATTTGAACAGGAATTGGTGTTAATTCTTCCAGGAATGTTTGGTAAAATTCACTTGTGAAGTCATCGGGCTATTTTTTGTGAAGTTTTTGATTACTGATTCAATCTCTTTACTAGTTACTTAAGTCAGTGTAGGCAGCTTGTGTGTTTCTAGAAATTTGTTGCTTTCATCTAGGTACTCTAATTTGTTGGCATACAGTTGCTCGTAGTATCCTCTAACAGAACTTTTTATTTCTGTGGGTTGATGGTAATGTTTCCCTTTTCATTTTATTTAGATTGGCCTAATTTTCTTTAATTCAATTTTATTGAGATATATTCACATACCATACTCACCCATGGTGTACAATCAACTGTTCACAGTACCATCATATAGTTGTGCATTCATCACCCCAATCTATTTTTGAACATTTTCCTTACACCAGAAAGAAACAAAATAAGAATAAAAAAATAAAAGTAAAAAAGAACACCCAAATCATCTTCTCCATCCCACCCCATTTTTCATTTAGTTTTTGTCTCCATTTTTCTACTCATCCATCCATACACTGGATAAAGGGAGTGCAATCCACAGGTTTTCACAATCACACTGTCACCCCTTGTAAGCTACATTGTTACACAATTGTCTTCAAGGCTACTGGGTTGGAGTTTGAGAGTTTCAGGTATTTACTTCTAGCTATTGCAGTACATTAAAACCTAAAAAGTGTTTTCTCTATAGTGTGTAAGAATGTCCACCAGAGTGACCACTCAACTCCATTTGAAATCTCCCAGCCACTGAAGCTTTATTTTGTTTCATTTCACGTCCCCCTTTTGGCCAAGAAGATGTTCTCAATCCCATGATGCTAGGTCCAGATTCATCCCCGGGAGTCATATCCTGCATTGCCAGGGAGATTTACACCCCTGGGAGTCAGATTCCATGTAGGGGGGTAGGGCAGCAAGATCACCTGCCAAGGTGGCTTAAAGAGAGAGGGCCACATCTGAGCAACAAAGAGCACTCAGGGGAGACTCTTATAAATTGGCCTAATTTTTTAAAAACTTCTAATTTTGAAATAATTTTAGACTTACAAAAATGTTACAAAAATAGTACACAGATTTCCTGCATAACCTTTCACCCATCTTTCCCAAATGTTGACATGTTACTTTACTATAGTACAATTATTGAAACCAGAAAATTCACATTGATTTAATATATTTTTTATGGACTAATCAACAGATCTTACTCAAAATTTTCTAATTGTACCACTAATATCCTTTTATTTTTCAAGGATCCAAGGGTTCCAAGTTTCATTTCAGTTGTCATGGCTCTTTTATTTCCTCCAGTTTGGTACAGTTCATCATTCTTTTTTTTTTCTTTAATAACCTTGACACTTTTGAAGATACTAGCCAATTATTTAGTAGAAAGTCCCTCAATTTGGGTTACTCTGATACTTTTCACAATTAAAGTGAAGTTATGCATTTTGGGCAAGAATACCACCGAAGTGATGCTATTTGGCTAAACTTTTATATTTAAAAAATTAAGGTAAATTTTTCAACACAATCACTACTAGATAGTAAATATGCTATGTTTTTAATTTTCACTGTGGAATTTCCAACCACCCTATACTGTCATTTTTTTTCCCTCATGTAAAAACATTCCTATATTTGTACATTAAATCACAGTCATTGACCACTCTAGGTTTCCTAAGTTATACAGCCCTAGTCTTTCTTTTATCTTTCCTTCTGCTGTCATACATACCCCTAACCTTCCTCTTTCAACTGTACTTAAGTCATCTTTGTTCAGTGTACTAACAATATTGTGCTACCATCCCTACACAGTATTGTGCTACCCATTTCTGGATCTACACAATCAATCCTCTTGAACATTCTATACTCCTTCAGCACCAAATGCCTGATCCATACCCTCTTTCTATCTCCTGATACTTTCATTTCTTCACTCTTTTTCAAATCTCTCTCTTCTGTCTTTTCCTATCAGTCTTTAGCACTCCCTTTATATTTCTTATAGAGGAGGTCTCCTGTTAGTGAACCTCTCAGGTTCTATTTACCTGTAAATATTTTAAATTCTCCCTCATTTTTGACGGACAGTTTTGCTGGATATTCGATTCCTGGTTGGCAGTTTTTCTCTTTCAGTATCTTGAATGTATCATACCACTGCCTTCTCACCTCCATGGTTTCTGCTGAGAGATCCGCACTTAGTCTTACTGAGCTTTCAGTGTATGTGATGGATTGCTTTCCTCTTGCTGCTTTCAGAATTCTCTCTTTGACTTTGACATTTGAAAATGTGATTAATAAGTGTCTTGGAGTAGGTATATTTGGATCAATTCTGTCTGGGGTACGTGGCACTTCTTGGACCTGTAATTTTATGTCTTTCATAAGAATTGGGAAATTTTCATTGATGATTTTCTCTGTTATTCTTTCTGCCCCTTTTCCCTTCTCTTCTCCTTCTGTGACACCTATAACACATATATTCATGCATTTTATGTCATCATTCAGTTCCCTGAGACCCCTGCTCACATTTTTCTATTCTTTTCCCTATCTGTTCTTTTGTGTGTAGGATTTCTGATGTCCTGTCCTCTAGTTCACTGATCCTTTCTTCTGCCTCTCCAAGTCTGCTGTTGTATGTCTCCATTGTGCTTTCACCTCTTCCATGTGCCTTTCATTCCCAAAAGTTCTGCCATTTTTTTTTCAAGCTTATGAATTCTTCCTTATGGTCACCCAATGTCTACTTTATACTCTTCATCTCTTTGTCACATTTTCTTTCAATTCATTCATTTAGAAGATTTGTTTGAACATGTATAATTAGTTGTTTCAACTCCAGAATCTCAGTTGAGATGTTAGTTTGTTCCTTTGGGCCATAGCTTCGTGTTTCCTGGTGTGGCTCATGAATTTTTGCTGTCTAGGCATCTGATTTTCTTGATTAATTTATTCTAGAGATCATTTCTATCTTTTGCCTAGGGTTTTCTTGTTGATTGTCTTTGATCTCTCTTTTCTTTGTTTCTCTCACTGGCCAGTTGTTAGACTGGCTCTGCCCCCTAGTCTTCCCCCCCAAAATCAGGCACCCACAGTGGCTTGCCACAGGGATGGGAGGTAGGCACTGGGCACCCCAGTCATCGTATGTGGTAATACAAATCTGCTGCTTCCAGTGGTTCTCTGTTTTCTGTTGGCCAGCAAGACCTGGGTTTGTTTTAGAATGCTGCCTTAACAAGTCTTCCCTATTCCTCAGCCAAAACAGGGCCAGGTTTCTGTACAGGGTGTGTAGACCAGCTCCTGTGGTCCTAAGAAAGGGTCTAGAGCATCTTTTTAAGTGTTTTAATTCCCTTGCACCTTCTGGACTGTCCAGAAGATGGCACTGTTCTGTAACTTAATCATCCTCAGACGCTGCTTTATCTCTGAGCACAGGCTGCATCTACACAGGTGAGCTGAAACTGTGTGGTTCCTATGCCCTTACTTTGCCAGCCAAAATCTAGTTCGATGTGAGGCTCCACCTGTGACAAAGTACTTCCTCAGTTGACCCATACTTCAGCTGTCCCCAAGGCAAGGAAATAGCCACTGGCTGCTGCTTCCTTTAAGGGTGGGGAAAGGGCTTTCAGACACATGTCTGGAAATAAAGTCTCTGTCCATGTTTTCTCAGTCTCTTTGTCCTTCATTGACCTGGGCCTTAAAATGTCCTCCCCTGTCCCCCAGGTCTTCAAACATTGGGGGTATGTCTCAGAGCTGGAGATATTTTATAGTCTGTTTTTGTGGTGGAAGAGGTCCTGTCTGCTGAGCCCATGCCTTTCCCACATGGAGACCAAGTGAGGGAGAGGAGAGAGACTGGCTGGTCCAGGATGGAAGATTCCTACCTGATATTTCTTCTCTTTCTTCACTTTGGCATTTGCAGGGTCCTTCTCCAGAATGTATTCTCCTCCAGAGTTTCAAACAATTCAGAAGCGTCCTTTTCTTCATTGAATCTCTGGAGAGAAGTTTTCATCACCATGTTGATGACATCACACCCCCTTTTCATTTTTGATTTTAGTTATTTTGTCCTCTCTTTTTTTCTTTGTCAGTCTAGCTAAAGGTTTGTCCATTTCATTGATCATTTCAAAGAAACAACTTTTGGTTTTCTTGATTGTCTCTGTTGTTTTTTATTCTATATTTCATTTCTATCTACTCTAATCTTTGTTATTTCCTTCTTTATGCTTGCTTTGGGTTTAGTTTGTTCTTTTTCTAGATCCCCCAGTTTTTGTTTAGGTCTCTGATTTCAGATCTTTCTTGTTTTTTCACTGTATGCTTTCAGAGCTATAAGTATTCCACTCAGCACTGCATGTGCTGCATCCCTTAAGCTTTTGTAGGTTATGTTTTCATTTTCATTTACCTCAAGATATTTCCCAGTTTCCCTTCTGGTTTCCTCTTTGATTCATTGGTTATTTAAGAGTACATTGTTTAATTTCCACATATTTGTGAATTTCCCATTTCTTCCTCTGTTATTGATTTCTAGATCCATTCCATTGTGTTGAAGATACATTTTATTATTTCAATGTTTTTTAATTTATTGAGACTTGTTTTGTGACTTAAGACATGGCCTGTCCTGGTGCACTAGACTACACTAGAATACACTAGAGAAGAATGTGTAGTCTACTTCTGTTGGGTGAAATAGTCTATACATGTCTGTTAGGTCTAGCTGGTTTAGAGAATCATTCAAGTCTTCTATTTCCTTATTGATTTCTGTTTAGATGTTCTATTCATTATTGAAAGTGGTGTATTGAAATCTCCTACTATTAACGTACAACAGACTATTTCTCCCTTAAATTTGCCAATATTTGTTTCATAAATTTTGGGGCTCTGCTTTAGGTGCATATATATTTATATTTGTTATGTCTTCTTGTTGAATTGACCTCTTTCTCAGTATATAATACTATTCTTTACCCCCATAACAGTTTTAAACTTAAAGTCTATTTTATTTGATATTAACATAGTAACCACAGCTCTCTCTTTTGGTTACTGTTTGCATGGTAAATGGTAAATTTCAACTTATTTATGTCTTTGAATTTAAGGTGGGTCTCTTATGAACAGCATATGGTTGGTTCATGATTTTTTATCCCTTCTGCCAATCTCTGCCTTCTGACTGGAGAGGTTATTCCATTTACATTTAAAGTAATTACTGACAATGCAGTATTTTCTTCCACTAATTTTCTGTTTTGTCTTTGTAAGCTTTGTTCCTTTTTTGACCCTCAATTCTTACACTAATACCTATTTTCATATTTATTTGGATTTTTTGTATCAGACCATTTTAAGTCCTGTTTCATCACTTTCTGAAAATATTTTTCATATATTTTCTTTGTAATTACCATGGGGTTAAAATTTAACATCCTAAACACAACAATCATATTTTATTTGATACCAACTTTTCTTTAATAACAGACACATATGCTGGTCCTAAATCTTTCTGTCCCCCCACCTTTCTTTTGCTCTTGTTTCAATTTATATCTTTATATGTTGTATGTCCAAAACCATCAATTTATCATTATTTTTATGCATTTTCATTTTATCACCTGTAAGAAGTAAGAAGTGGAATTACATAACAAAAAATTCAATACAATACTATTAGCATTTATAATTATCTATATAATTATTTTTATTCTATATGCTGCTTTGATCCACTGTCTAGTGTCCTTTCTTTTCAGTCTGAACAACTCACTTTAGTATTGCTCGTAGGGCTAATCTAGTGGTAACGAACTCTCTTGGCTCTTGTTTATCTGAGTGTCTTAATCTCTTTCTTTTTTGAAAGAAAATCTTGCTGGATATAATATCCTTGGTTGGTTTGCTGGTTTCGAGCTGCTATGTACCCAACAGAAGGCTATGATCTTTTAATCCATCCCTGTGGGGGCAGACCTATGGGTGGGACTTTTTGGTTCAACTGAGATGTGACCCAGCCTATTTGGGGTGGCTCCTAATCCCTTTACTGTGGTACTTTATGAGAATAAGAGAGATAAAAATGCACACAGAAGCCCAGAGACATTTTGGAGAGAACCACAGAAACCAAGGTCCAGGAGAGAAGGACCAGCAGACATTGCCATGTGCCCTCCCATGTGACAGAGGATCCCTGGATGCCAGCAGCTTTTCCTCAGAGAAGGTATATTCCTCTTGATGCCTTAATTTGGACATTTTCATGGCCTTAGAACTGTAAATTTGTAATCTAATAAATCCCCACTGAAAAAGCCAACCCATTTCTGGTATATTGCATTCCAGCATCTTTGGTAAACTGAAACAGATTTTGGTAACAGAGAAGTGGGGTGCTGTGATCTGCAAATACCAAAGATGTTGGAAAGGTTTTATAAATGGAAAAGGGGAAGATTTTGGAAGAATTGTGAGATGCTTGATAGAAAAGGCCTAGATGACTTTGAAAATAATGTTGATAGAAATATGGACATTAAAGGCACTTCTGATGAGGCCTTAGACAGAAATGATGAATGTGTTATTGCCAACAGGAAGAAAGGCAACTCTTGTTTTAAAGTGGCAGACGATTTGGCAAAATTGAGCCTAATGTAGGATGGAAGGCAGAATTTGAAAACAACAAGTTGGGATATCTAGCTGAGGAAATTTCCAAACTAAATGTGGAAAATACAGCCTGGCTTCTCCTTGCAGTATAGTAAAATGCAAGAGGAAAGGGATAAGCTGAGAACTGAACTCTTGGGTACAAAGAAGCCAGAAGCTGATGGTTTGGAAAATTCTGAGTGTCTGGAAAGTGAATCCCCAAAGAATAGCACCCCATATGAGGATTTGATCTGTCAGACATTTCAGTGCAAGACAGGCTTGGAGATGGAGTTATCCAGAAAGAATGGGTGGAAAGTCCTATTGTCTAACAGTTGGGAACCCTGTATGCTTCATACCAAACTGACAAGTGTTTTTGCAAGATCCGTACATATGAATGGAACCACTGCCAGCATGGACTAACAAGGACAGAAAAGGGACAGATTGATGGAAAAATGACTTTAAAGGCAGAACCATGGAAGCCAAGGTCTGGAGCCAAGAAACCTCAGGCTAGTAGAGTGAACCCACCCAAGCATGTGGAGGGGGTGAGTTTTTTCCCATAGTTTGCAGAGGGCCAGCCTTCCTCCCCACTGTTCTGGAAGAGTGTTATTACTCCAGGGCTCTCATATGCCTGGGGAATTGAGGGGAGCTTGGCTGCCCATTGTTCAGGAAGAATGCAGTTGCCCCAGACCTCAGAGAGGGTGGAGTACAATCCCCAGGGATTGGGGAGAGTGTGACCACCACCCACTGTTCTAAGTGGATTGAGAATGTGCCCCAAAGATGGCAGAGAGTCTAGCTGCCACCCTGATGCTTGATGAGGGTGGGACCCAGAACAAGGTAGTCTTTACAATGCTTGCAGATGTTGAAACCCTCACTCTAGTGTTTGGAGAGAGCAGGGCCACTGCATAAACTCTTGGAGAGGGTGGGGCTGCCACTCTCTCAAGCCATAAGAATAAAATGTCTTGCTGCAGATGACTCTCAGGCTTTGAAACCTAATGGAGTTTGCCCTGCAAGTTTTCAGAGCTGTTTGGGAACTTTGACCCCCATTTTCCTTCCAATTTCTCCCTTTGTAAATGGGAACGTTTATCCTATGACTGCCCCTTCTTTGTATACTGGAAGCAGATAACTTGTTCTAAGTTTCACAGGTCCACAGTTGGAGAGGAATTTTGCTTTAGGAAAGACCACACCTGTAACTGATTTTGATAAGACTTTGTACTTACTTATTGTTACTGAAATGAGTTTACCTTTTGTGATATTGTGATGGAATGAATGTATTTTTGCATATGGAAAGCACATGTCTTTTTGGGGACCAGAGAGTGGAGTGTGCTGGTTTGGAGCTGTTATGTACCCAAAAAAAAAAAAGCCATGTTATTTTATTCCTTCCCTGTGGGAGCAGATCTATTGTGGGTGGGACATTTTGGTTCAATTGACATGTGACCCAGCCTACTCAGGGTGGCCCTTAATCCCTTTATTGGGGTACTTTATGAGGATAAGAGAGAGGAAAATGCACACAGAAGCCCAGAGACATTTTGGAGAGAGCCACTGAAACCAAGGTCCAGGAGAGAAGGACTAGCAGAATTCACATGTACCTTCCCATGTGACAGAGGAACCCCAGATGCCAGCAGCCTTTCCTCAGAGAAGGTATCTTCCTCTTGGTGCCTTAATTTGGACATTTTCATGGTCTTAGAGCTGTAAATTTGTAACCAAATATATCCCCATTAAAAAAGCCAACCCATTTCTGGTGTATTGCATTCTGGCAGCTTTAGCAAACTGAAACAGTTGGCAATTGTTTTCTTTAAATACTTAAATATTTTGTACCACCACCTTCTTGCCTTCACGGTTTCTGATGAGAAATTGGCACATAAATTTACTGTGATTCCCATGTATCTAACTCATTGCTTTTCTCCAGTTTTCGGAACACTTTCTTTGTCCTTGTCATTGAACAATTTGATTTGTTGTGTCTGGATGTGGTCCTCTGAGTTTTTCCTGTTTGGGAGTTGGTGGGATTCTTGAATGTGCATATTAATGTCTTTCATTAAATTTGGGAAGCTTTCTGCCATTGTTTCTTTGAATATTCCTTCTGCCCCTTTCTCTCTTCTGCCCCTTTCTCTTCTACTGTAACTCCCATTATGCATATATTGACATGGTCTTGTAGGCTCTGTTTGTTCTTTTTTATTATTTTTTCTTTCTGCTCCCAGCCAGAATCATTTCAGTTGTCTTGTCTCTGAGATCACTGATTTTTCCTTGCCCCCCTCCAATCTGTTGTTGAAACCATTTAATGAATTTTTTTTTTTGTTATTGTGTTCTTCAACTTCAGTATTTCTCTGGAGAGATTCCCCTATTGTTCATTCATTGTTTTCCTCATATCCTTCAGTTTTTTCTCCATATTTTCCTTTATCTCCTTGAGCATATTGAGGATCATGTTTTAAAAGTCTCTGCCTCATAAGTCCAAAGTCTGGTCCTCTTTGTTGATGATTTCTGGATTTTTATCTTGTTCCTTTGGATGGGCCATAATTTCTGGTTTCTTTGTTTGTCTTGTAATCTTTTGTTGCATACTGTACATTTCAATATCTTAAAGTGTTAGCTCTGGGATTTTGCAGCTGAGCTGTATGTTCTTTAAATTTGTATACAGCTAGTGATATTACAGATCAGCCCAAGGCAAATGGGAAGTGCAGGGTCCTCTCTCTGAGCTGAGCCTGAGTAGAACTGGAGCCAGGGGACTGCTTCTTTTCCTGTACATGCTAGAGGCTTTAGGAATTCCCCATTTACAGTTTACAGGAGTTCCAGTGAACCCCCCCCCCCTTTGAAATAGATCTCCTCCCCTTCTTGGTTGCTCTCTAGAGTAACTTAATGCAGGTAGTCCTTTGCCCCAGGCTGCTTCAACTTATTTCTCACATTGTCCTAGGTGTCTATAAGCAGCTTCTTTGCCCTCAGGACAAACTCTGGCAGGGCGAGCCTGAGACATGTTCCCAGCTGTGTCTCAGACTTCCACCTGATAGATTGGCACTGACATTCAGTATGCACACAGGGATCGCTCTGCTCCCTCTGGAACAGAGGACCCACAATGGAAGCACATGCTGGCTCCACCCTGCATTGTGGAGGGGGTAGGTGAAAGCCTGGCAAGGGCGCCAGGAGCTTCTTCTATGGCTTTGGAAACTGCATTCTATTGATTCAGCACTTGCCAGGTTTATGCAGCTCCTTAGCTGTTTACCATAGCTTTGAGGAAGGTTATGGTCTTTAAGATTCCTCTGCCGCTTTTGTCCAAGAGCAGTTGGAACAACAGCTGCCCTTAGAGCCAGCCCCCAGTGATCTGAAGTAGCTGATCAAAGGTACAGATCTGCAGTCAGATCACACACTTCCAGATCCATCCAGAATCTGGAGCTCCAATACCCACTGCTGCCTGCGAGGGAGCTGAGGGAAGGGAGATGGTCACCACTGCAGGGAAGGAGAAACACACCGGTATTCATTTCAATTTACAAGCATCTTCCTCCCGCTCCTCCCTGGATGCTGCATACTGTTCCACTAGCTCTGGAGATCCAGGCAGCCCCTGCCAGTTCAATAGTTGCTCTCGTGGAGGGACTGACTGCTCAGCTTCTGACTCTGCCATCTTCCCACAATCCAACAAAGGGGGTTTTAATGGCAGTTTTAACCATCCCCTCCCCAGCTAAGTATCACCTTTGGCATCTCGTAGCTGTTTATTACTGAGCACCCAATGTGTGCCAGGCACTGCACTAAGAATTTTACTGTCATCATTACATTTAATCCTCTCAACAACCCTATTAGGGAGGCGCTATTATTCCCATATTGCAAGGCTTAGAGCAGAGCTTCTCAACCTCTGCACTGTTGACATTTGGGGCGGGATGATTCTTTCTTGTAAGGGGCTGTCCTGTGCATTGTGGGGTTTTAGCAGCATCCCCAGCCTCTGCCCCACTAGATGCCAATAGTGTCTCTGGACATTGCCAAACATCCCCTGGGGAGTCAAATCTACCCTGGTTATGAGCCAGTAGCTTAGAGTGATTAAGCAATTTACCCAGTTCAAAGCCAGGTCTATCTGACTCCAAATTTTGCTATGAGTCAAGAACTGGTGGCAAATTTACAAGGAGAGAACCATCCTAGAATTCCAGAATCCTGGATTCTAATCCTTGCTCCACCACTAACAACTTTTTAACCTTGGCTAATGATACCGTGTCCCACGTGTGAGGCCCTTTTTTGACTGTTGTGGTGTCACTGGTGTAAGGAGCTGGAAACTGTTCAAGTGGATATTATGGGGTATCTAGAGCCAGGCTATGCAGAGAACAAAGCTGCTTTGAACAGGCTACTTCAGCCACATCAGAGTTTCTCTCAACTCCTGCAAGGCTCTTAATATGTATTCAGTCTCTCGTACAAGAAGACCCAAATCCTCTTTTCTTAATTATGTGGCTTTGCCAGTTAAAATGATAGCTTTTCCCATGAGTACTATTGTGACTTGGTATTACTCTTAGTACTTACAGAAGCCCCAAGAACAATTTAAAAACATGAATGACACAGTTACCCATGAAGAGGTTATCGGAGTCCCTTTTCCAGCATACTTCAGAAAGGTCAAATAATTTCAATATTTAGCCTAAGCCAAACAAAATTCAGGATGATAAATGTGTTACTTCTGAAAATCCTGTCATGCTTCCTAAGATAACAGAAAATCCAACTAATGTCGAGTATTTATAAAGACGTTTCATCAGAATTACAGATCATGTTTCCGGAAAAATAGCTTTATGCTTGCCTGAGAATCATAAAAACATCTATCAACAACTAGAGGGGTTTCAAGGGGATAGTCAGCTAGAACTGCTTTAATAAATGTGTAAGACTTCTGGAAAAAGCATATTTAAATTTTTTATAAAGAATATAAAGTTTTAGATTAGCTCTGGTTGAAAGATCAGGTATTTCATATTGTTGAAGTCTGATTTCAACAGTTTTTATTTTAAGTGTTTTTTCCTTTATGTTCTATCAAATGGTTATTAAATGGATAGCCCCTCTTTTTACAAGTATAGGTAATTGGCATACATTTCTGAATTGATTAGTGAGTATGCTCATTAGTTTTCAGTTTTTCTTACCACTCTTGATCTACTTTAGCCGTGAACCTGCTACCCATAACAAAATGACTTTGCCACTAGAAATGGAGTACAATTATGCCATGTGTGAAATTCCCACTTTAACTTCCCAGATATGAAGATAACACAAAAGAACTAGAAATTAAGGTTAAACTTTTGAGATGTACAATAAAATTAGGATTTCAGTCATATCTTTCTAAAAGGCTAGCTAAAAACAAAATACAAAATCAGGCCCTGCTGGGTCTAATCACTGACTGCTAGACAACGCAGAATTCTCAAACTTTCCTGTTCAGGGGAACTCTTCAGCAGGGGAACAATTAGGACTTCTAATTGGTACCCATACTGGGTTGAATGGGGCCCCCAACCCCCCAAAATGTGGCCTCACTTGGAACTAGGATCTTTTCAGACATAATTGGTTAAGATGGGGTCACTCTGGAGTAGGGTGGGCTCCAAATCCAACGTGACTGGTGTCCTGGTAAGAAGAGAAGAGGGGACACAGAGACACCGAGGAGGTGCTGGGTGAAGAGGGAGCAGAGACTGGAGGGGTGCAGCTGCAAACCGAGGCTGCGAAGGGGAACACCAGCAGACTGGAAGTGGCCAGGAAGGACTCTGCCGTCCAGACCTCAGAGGGAGCGTGGCTGCTGACACCTTGATTTTGAACTTCCAGCCTCCAGAACTGTGAGACAATTAACTTCTGTTGTTTTAAGTCACCCAATTTTTGATATTCTGTTATGGCAATCCTGGGAAACTAAGTCAGCACTACAGACTCATTCATTCTTCCATGCAATAAATATTCTTTGGACATATTCTTTATAGCAGGCACAGGTCTTGGCTCTGAAACAAGACACTGCACAATTGCTAGACTGCCTCTGTGTCATGTTGGTGGGTTTTTAAATCTTATATGTCATTGCATCCACCATTTAATGTCAGAGCCCTGTCCTCCCCCGACCCCCACAAGGAGAAATCCCTGAAATTTAAATATTAAGTGGCTAAGGGTAAGGATCCTCGGATGCTTTCCCTAATAACACATGGCCCGGCAAGGCGTAGCGTCTGCACGTCCACATGGGATGCCACATGCTCATCCTTCCCCAGTCTTGTCCAGACACAGCCTAGTGATCTCAGATCCCTCCAACTCTTCAATCCTGAGCAAAGACCCGATTCCATGACAGCATAATTTAGCAGAAATAATAGGAAAAAACAGTGTTGCTTTCACGAAAGGATCCTAAAGAAATTTCAGTGATTTGGTTAACATCATTAGTAAAATTATCATTTATATATTACATGTATTTTCAGACCAGTCCTCAGTACTCCTGGGAAGCCTCCAGGCATCACCACTCATCTCAAACTCTACTTAAATTATTCTGGATGTGGATTCTGATGGTCATGAAAACAAACAAACAAACAAAACAAAAAATAAACAAACTTCTCTTCACTTTATAGTTTTCTATCAGTTTCATAACATAAAACCACGAAATCTGGAGCCCAAAGCAGCCAACCCTGATGAGTCATTTCCAGTGACCTTGACTTCTCTGTCCCTCTGCCACTCCTCCTGCCACCTTCCACCTGCCACTCCTGGCTGCAACCAGTGCTGGAGTCATCAAGACAAAGGATCTCATCGCCGACCCATGCTTGAATCCATTATTTCATTTATTCATCCAACCAAAACTTATTAAGTGCATTGATGTGCCAGTCACTCTGCTAGGTGTGGGGGGTGCATCGAGACTAAGACCCGTTTCTCAATGAGCGCACAATCAATTTAGGGAGAGAGGCAAGTCAGGGATAAATACAGTACAATGGGCTAAATGCAGGGATAGGAGTAGAAAGGGTGCTATTTGAGCACAGAGATGGAACACCTGATCCATCTTTGAAGGGTCACAGTAAACTTCCTACAAAGTCAATCCTGAATCTAAAGGAGTCTAAAGGACAAGTAGGAAGTAAGCAGGCAACCGGGTTTGGGGTGGGTGAGGAGGAAGTAAGTTGTGCCAAGTCCTGGGAGTTTGGGGGATGGCAGGGGGAGCATTTGGTTCATGGGTAGAGCATGGAGTGTGATTTAGGGAATGGCAAGAGATAACAAAAGCACAGGTGGCAGATCCTTGAATGGAAAGTTAACAGAGAATAACAGAAGGATTTTTTGTAGATAACTGATGTGACTGATCTGTACTTTAGCAAGGATTGCAGTGTGAAGAAAAGATAGAAGAATGTGGCAAACACTGCAGGCTGACTTCCCAGTATCCATTTTCCTCCTCCTCATTATTATTAGAACCTCCTTTTATTAGGAACAGCAATATTTCCAATTTAAAAACTACATTTTCCTAGCCTCCCTTGCAAATAGGAGTTCTCGATGAGCTGTAGGTGGAAGTTGTTGGGCAGAGCTTCTGGGAAAACTCTTCAAAAGAGGATGGATGATCTGGCAGGGACATTCTTTTGCCATTGCTGTCCTCTTTCTTGCTGCTACCTGGAATGTGGATGGAATGGCTGGAACAATGGTGTCCATCTTGCTATCATGAGGTAGCCTTGAAGATGGAAGTCATATGCTGAAATGGAAAAGCAGAAACATAAAGGGAGATTCATGCCTGTTGTTTACGGAGCTACTATACCAGCCCTAAAAGTGTGTTTAGCTCCAGACCTCCTTTATTTGAGAGAAAAATATGCCTTTATTTGTTTAAGTAGCTGTGGTTTGTGTTTTCTATTACAGGCAGCAGAAACCAATCATAACTGATAAGAAGGGAGAGCAAAACCAAAAGCAAAGAGGAGGCACCCATGGGTATCTGTGTGAAGGTATAAAACTGTGGTTGCCTCAACTCAGTAGTACAGGGGTGGAGGGATATGGATAGAGTTGACAAATATTATCAAGGTATACCAAATAAAATTGGTGATTGCCTGAAGGCAGGTGATGAGGAGGAATTTGAGTTCCAAGTTTCTGGCTTTTAGACAATGGGGTTGATAAATCATCATACCACAGACTTTCAAAATTTTTAACAAGGAAACTCGGACAACCTGAAAAATCCAGAGTCTCTCAAATCTGTGCTCATCTTTCAACTGTTCCCTTCCACAGCAAAACATATAATAAACTCAATGAGGTTCTAAGTGAACTTTTGAATCAATCTTATCCAACCACATCCTCAAGCCTTTTGAAGTTTAAAAGTCTTTAATTGCAAGTGAAAATTATTTTAGCTATTTTCCTTTAAAATTGAGTGAGCTATGAAAATTCCATGGTGGAATTTGATTGCAGAATTCTTAATCCCTTAAAGCTGGAAAAAGGAGAGAAATTTAGACTTTAAAAGCTTAATTATCTCCCCCCTCTTCAAGGGGAAGCTACCCATTCTTTAACAGCTAAGATATCTTTCACGTACATAAATCTGTAAAATGTTATAGCATTAACAGTCCACCAGGGGAGAATGTAAATTTAAGGAGATCCAGAGATGTGGTATGGTTTTTAGATACTTCCTCTATTCCTGAAACTATTCCCAAGTTGGCATAGCTGAATCCTGCCCAACCTTTGAGGCCCAACTCAAATGTTATCTCTTTCATGAAGCCTGTTCTGATCACTAAAACTGGAAGCAGTTCTGCCTCCTCTAAATTTGCATGCTTTTAGGAATTTATTGGATACCTTTGCCCAATAGTCAATGTAACTTGCCAATTAAATCAATTAGGAACACTGTGCCTATTATAGTTTTTAAAAAACAACAATCATCTCACAGCTGGGAAGAACTCACTCTAATCAAGGATTTCTCTCTTCTTCCATTTTTGTAAAACAGAAATTATGCTTTTTGCTTTGCAGCCAACTCTTCATTGTTTTATTACCTAAAGAGGCGAACTTTGCTTTTCATGTCATGGAGAAGCTATCATACCCACTCAAATCATTTCATCATGTAGTCTTACAGGAAATTGAAAAAAATCATTAAAGAACAAGGCATTTAGTCATCTTGTTGCTTGAATTTGGAAAGACATCAGGACAGGAGGCATAGAGAGGCAATTTTACTTGAGTTGCCACTTTAAAAACTCTGAAAAAATGGAACTGCTGACTATTTTTAGCATTGCACAAGGTTCTGAAAAGTTGATTTACATTTTAATTTAACAATATTTGTTGAGAATCCTCCCTGTTACATGCCATGTGGCAGGAGCATGCTGGAGCCAGTTCTACCAACTGGCAAGAACTGATTCTTAAAATTTCAGGAATGTTTTGAGGCAGTTGTTAGACTGTTGGTTGCATGAAATTGGCCATGGCTCAAGTGTTTACACTGCAGAATTGGAAAACATCACAAATCAGGGATTTTGACTTTTTAAGAGTCAGTTGACCAGCACACCACTGGAAACATAGCCATGAATAAGATTATTCTGAGCCTTTAGGAACTTGCTTCCTGGTTGGAGGATAAGACAAGTAGAAAAATGATCATAACACAAGAGAGCATGTGCTAGGTTATAATCCACATGGTAAGTTATTCTACACGAGGCTCAATTCCAGAGAAGCATTGCATTAAAAGCAATATACTCACAAAAGAATGCTAACTGTGTGCTCCATAAGACTGAGTTGGAGAGTCCAATAAACATCCAGAGTTCAAAAGAAGCTAAGAAAAGGAATGGAGAAGTGACCATATTTGAAGGGATAATGGTTTAGATTTTCCAGAGTGGAACAAAGTTAAATTGTAAGATTCAGGTAACCTGATGCAAGCAAAATTAATAAGAGAACTCCATACCTAGATACAACATAATTAAACTGCAGAACACCATAGAAAAGGAGGCAATCTTAAAGTGAGCTAAACATTCCTGAAAGTAGAATCTTTACAATGGAAAAGAAAGTAGACTTACCAGCTGTCTCAACAGCTATGATGAAAGCAAGAAAACATTGGAATAATATTTTTAAAGTGCTGGGAATAAATTATACTTTTCTAAAATTGTGGAAGTACAAAAAATATCTTTCAAGAATGAGGCTGTACCTTTACCAAATGATTACACTTGGCATCTCTAACTGTGGGACAACCTGACTTTAGTTGTCTCCTGCTGTGATGCAAAATGACTGTATTACCTGTAATTTTTCTGCCAAAATATTTGACTAGAATCTAATCAGATCTCTAGAGCTAATGTTTCATTTACAGGAAATACACAGAATAGAGGAAGAATTTACATAGCACTATGAGAAAGGCCTTAGATAAATCCAGAATATGGGAAGCATTTCAAGAAAACTACTAGATTGAAAACTGTCAACTCATTTAAAAAGTGGGATAACAACTATTAGAAGAGACTAAAGAAATTTAACAACCAAATATATCACGTGAACTTGATGATAAGGCATTTAAGTTAGAACAAAACAGCTATTGAGCTTGTTGGCAGAGGGATGGCCGTGGTGGTGGTGGTGGCTGCAGTGGAGGCTACGGGCTGTCCTGTGGACGGCTGGGGCAGGGCATCACCGTACTGCATGTGAAGCTCCCTGTGACAGTGAGCTGGGTGCTGAAGACCTACCAGAGCCACAAGTATTTAATTCCTTTTCAACCTTCAATTCAGTTCCAAGGGTTCCAAGGATTTTCAAAACTCCCCCAAATGATCCCCCCAAAGTACATAACTTTAACTTCTATTTGTCACGTGTGGGTAAAGACGACCCTCGGTGCAGCTCTGACTGCCTCCAGCAACCATTCTTCAGCTCCAGGGTGTCCCAGCTCAATAGTGTGGGATTTATACAAGATAAAATTGCAGTTTATGCAACAAATGACTCGTGTCTGACGACACCAGAATGACCCAGACAGGAGGAATCTGCAACTAAGGCATAAAAGTTATCAAAGTTGGTGGGCCATATGTAAGGAAAAGAGTGTAAATTCAGAAAACACCTTGAGCTGTTGCACATGTAGTGCCTGCGAGGAAAAGGTTGACTCCCATGTTCACAGCAAAGATGATTCGAAAGACACACACAGCAGCAGCAGTGTTTCTCAGTGGCCATATAGGAATAGAATGACTCACTTACCGGCTACTCACTTACCAACTCACTTCTGAAGGTTACAGGAAAGCTGAGCTGCTGGCTTGATTGCAGGAAGAGGGCATCAATCAAGAAGACAAGTACTCTCTTGGAGCAATTGTGCAACAGGTAGCCAATCTGAATCCTAAGGACCTCTCATATACCTTAAAGGATTACGTTTTTAAAGAGCTTCAAAGAGACTGGCCTGGATACAAAGATACAGACAGACGGTCATTGGAGTCAACGCTCTCTAGGAAACTAAATCCATCCCAAAAAGTCTCTGGCCCCAGCCATTTAGAATCTCCCCTATGTTCTAATACAGACTCTGCATCTTCTCCTTCTCAGAAACAGCTTTTGGATTCAGATTTCATTGATCCTTTAATGAAAAAAAAAAAGCTTGAATAGCTCACCCGACAAATAGAGTACCACCAACCTTAGATGGTCATTTGAATCCTACCAGTGACAGATGTGCTGCAGGTCTCCAGCTGCCCCCTGCAGCTGCTGCCACCCCACCCCTCCACCGCTGCCTTCAACCCACCTGCCCGTCTCAATCCCTCCTCCTCAGACTGTAAATTCTAACTCCAATTCCCAGAGCACTCTAGAAGGCTGAAGAACTCAAGACTTACCTGTTGACAAAAAATTTCAGTCAGAATGGTAGCATCTGTGAGGACCAGCAAGACAAATACACCTCCAGGACTTCTCCGGAAACCTTACCCTCTGGTTCAGTTCCACTAAAGTGTCCAAAGGGAATGGAAGAGCTCCATTCCATATCTCACAAAAAGTCCAAAAAGAAATCTAAAATGCAGAAGGAAAAGGACCAAATACGAAAGCATGAGATTGAGGCTGTTGAGGAAAAGGAGAACCTTAAAAGAGAAGAGGAAAATTCTGAGCTAAATAACTCCACTCCGAATTCCAATGAAGGAGTTAGAGAGAGCTGCACTGCCTCCATGGAGCTTTCTTCAACAATTGAATTCCCAGATTATTTGATAAAATATCTTGCTATTGCCTTCTATGGCCAATGCCAGAATCACAAGGGTGACTTCAGTGCTGAGTGTGATGAGGGCAGAGCCTTCATGCCAGGATGGAGACTGTAGCAAGAAGTTTTATCAGACTGGATGTGCAAAGAAAACACTTTTCTCTGGGCTCAGCAGAGGATCAGGATGTTCATGAAGAAGTTTTACAAGGATATCAGAAGATCAAGCAGTCTAGTTCCAATTATCATGATGAAAAATATAGACATAAGGGTCTTCATCACAAGCTGGCTCACAGCAAAAGTCAAGTAGGTGAATTTGACCACAGAGAGCAGAGTTGTGGCACTAGAATTCTTCTGGGACCAGAAGATGTGAATTAACTTAAGGGTATTTATTAAATTTCCAAATGAGTTTCTCTAAGATTCAAAAAAGATGGAACTTTGCCTGTTGTATTACTAGTAAAACTCAAGTGCTTTCTTTCTTTTTTTTCCCACTTTTCCTTGCATTTTTGAAGCTACATTTTCTGATCCATTTTTCCCCTTAAGACTTCTATTTGTCAATAAGAAATGATTTTTTAGATGAATTGAAGATCCAGTATCTATACACCAAATCATTTTTTTTTTCCTCAAAAATTTGTGTTTGTCATTAGAAATGATTATTTTAGATATTGGGGATCCAATGTACACACTTCAAAGTTATGGGCATTAAAAAAAAAAAAAACAATAACATGAATGTGCAAAGTGAAATGCTTTGGGGTAAATAAACATGAGCCTATTTTCTGATCTTTCTTAATGTGAACTCTTTGCCTTAAACGGTAGAATATCTTGAAATTTGCACAAAATACAAAAAAAATTAAAACATTGCTTTGGAGGGTTAAGAAATAGAAAAGTGTATATGTAAGTTAACCCCCATTGCAATGATGCCTTAAGGTGTTTGCTAGCTGTGTACACAGTGTGGTTAGTCATTAGCTTCACTGCTTCCCACTTGATGAAAGCAATGGGAAGCAAATTGTGGCCTACCAGCCTCAGAAGCATGTGCTCAAAGTGTGTGTGTGCAGAGATTGTGTGGATGAGAGCCTGAGTGAAGAGAAAACAAAGCTGCTACTCTTAGGTCAAATGCTCAGGTTAAACAACTGACGAGTGTTACTGTAGACATTTTTTTTTTTTCTGTCAAATTGCTACTTCTATTGTGGGAGACAAAAGCATTTCCATTTCGACAGTTTGTCAGCTTTATTAATATTGGGTAAATTCAATGTTATGAAAATGAAACAGATCTACAGTTGTTTTGGTTTGCTAAAACTACCAGAAAGCAATATACCAGAAATGGGTTTGCTTTTCCAATGGGGATTTATTAACTTACAATTTACAGTCCTTAAGCCATGAAAATATCCAACTCAAGGCATCAATAGGGCGACACCTGTACTCTGAATACAGGCTGTGGCTTCTGGGACTCCTCTGTCACGTGGGAAGGCACATGGTGATGTCTGCTGGTCCTTCTCTCCCGGGTTTTGCTGCTTGAAGCTTGTGGCTTCTCCATCTGTGGCTTCCTTTCTCAGGTTCTGTGTCTTTTTTTCTCTAAACTTCTCCAGGGCTTTTTCTGTGTTTTGTCCTCTTTTAAAGGACTCAGGGAATAGGATTAATACCCACTTAATCCTGGGGCACTCCTCAACTGAAATAACCTAATGAAAGGGTCCCACCCACAAAAGGTCTACACCCACTGGAATGGAATAAAAGAACATGATCTATTCTGGGGTACATAACAGCTTCACACCATCACAATAGTTTTGTGGCAAAATTATAAAATTAAACGTATAGGTAATCTATGTATATACTGCTATGAAATACTTTTTGAAGAGAGATATGCAAAGAAGCTATTACCTACATGAAATGTATATTTAAGGATTTTTTTTCTTCCTGGGTGCCAGGAATATAAAAAAGAGCAGATATATTTATCTGTACCATACTGTGATTCATCACATAGCATCAACTTTCATTTCACAGAGTTTATCTGTTGACTTTGATTTAAACTACCACTTGTTTTATCATGTGGGAACATAAGTTATGGGGTCAAAATGTGAGGATTTTGAACTAATGTTAATTCAAGTTGTGCTGCCTTATCGTAATGTCTTTTCAAAGTGCTGCCAGTTGAAAAGGGAAGCATTATGTTTACAAATCTGTTTTGAAACGTTTGCCAAATTTTGGTAGTATCCTCAATAAAGATGTTTGTCTCCAGCATCCAAAAAATGTGTTTTCAATAAATAGAAAAAAACATCTATTAAGGTATTTTAGAATCAATTGGGAAACTTTGAATATGAAACAGATGTTACAAAACATTATGGAAGTATTGTTAACTTTTCATAAGTGTAATATTGGTATTATGATTATGTAAAAGAATGTCATTATTTTTAGGAGACACATGCTGAAATTTTTAAGAGTGAAAAGTCATGATGTTTGCCAGTTTCTTTCAGATGGTTCAGCAAAAAATTATGTATACACACACACACACAGGGTTTTCCTTATCCTGTTCTTTCAACTCTTCTGAATTTTGAATATTTTCATAATAAAAAGTTGGACATATAAAGAATGAAGATAAAATAAGGGTGTTTTCAGATGAAGAAAAAATGAGTGTGTTGGCTAACTTGATTAAAGGAACTTCTAAAGAATTGTTTTCCAGAAGACACAAGAAAGAATTGGGGAAAAAGAAAATAGTTAAGAAAAATAAATCTAAACAAACATTGACTAGATACAAGAATAATAATAATTTCTAATTTATGGAGTTAAAATGCTAACAAGATGAAATTAAAAACCTGGACAAAAATAGCACCTAAGCTGGGAGAGGAAGACTGATGTTAAATTAGTCCAAGGTTCTTGTAAGGGGAAGAGAAGGGTAAATATATTGATTAATTAAGACTTAATTGTGGGTGCTGAAATTTTAAGGGTAACCTCTAATAGAATAAAATTGAAAATGCCTCTTCCAAACCAGTACAAGGTGAAAAATGAAGCAAAAAATGAGCAGAGAATCTAATGAGATTTAAAATAAGGCAAAGAAGACACAGACAGAAACAGAAAAGGTCTGACAAAAGGGAAACGTAAAATACAATGGTGTAAATAAAGCCAAATATTTCATCACAATAACTGGGAATTGAAGTGAAATCTTCCATTATGAATTCAAGACATTCTGACCAGATTTTTTTTTAATGGCAGATAGATCCAGAACAGCCTTAGTCTGTGGCTAATTTGACTCTGCTACTCAGGCAATTGCCTTTTGCGGATTCTACCTTATGCCTTTGACTGGATGAAAATGAAAGCTATTCTTGGCTCTGGGCGAGCTATGAAAATTGTTCTGCTTATACCTTTTTGGTGGTTCTTTCCCCAACCTCGGGTGTCTGTCTCCTCACCTATATGGGCAGATCAGTACGCAGCTGAAAACTCAAGGGCTGCTTCAGCCCATCTTTGGAGCTCTCTCTCTCTTTTCAGTTGCCTCCTTTCCAGTATTTCACCCCATAAATTCTAGCTACCTCATCCTTCCTGAATGCTGAACTGAACGAGCCTGCTGAGCTGGGTTTGGGTTTCCCCTCCTTGCACCGTGTCCTGAAATCTCTCTTGAAGCAGTGAACCGTGGCACTTAAAGGACTCACCTCTTGGGTTTTGCCTTGCTCCCAGGGATCACTGCACCATGCTGTTATCTAATATCTGAAAACCACTATTACATTCATTGTGTCCCAATTCCTGGTATTAAAATGGGAGAGTAAATCTAACCCCTGTTGTTCTATCATTCCTGGAAGTGGAAGTCCTCTGATCTGCTGACTTTCGAATATGTACAGAAAAGCAAAAGACCTGGAGTAAACAAAATACCCTAGAAGAAGAAGAAGAACTAAGTGGGTATCTTGCCTACTAATTACCAAGACTGATTATAAAAAAACAGTAATGAAGACAGTCTGGTTTTGGTGGAGGGATGGAAAATAGACAAATTAAAAATCCAGAATCAGACCCACACATACGTGGAGATTTTACATATGACAGAGCATGCATTGCATATTAATAAATAAAGATTTATCATCCAAATCTGGGAAAAAGATTGAATTCCCCCTTACCTTAGACCATATACAAAAATGAAATCCAGGTATGGTAATTGACTCTTACATTTTTGCCCAGGTAGATATGTGCAAGAATATTAGTAGCGGTATTGTTTGTAATAGCATAGTGGAAAGAACCAAAGTACTCAGCAATAAGAGAATGGGCAAAAAAGTATGCTAGAGTCACAGAAGGAAATACTATGCAGTGATACAAATAAATGAATCACAGCTACACTCATGAACATGGACACATCTTTGGAGTATAATTTGAGTGAAAAGAGGAAATCACAGAATACAAAGAATACAACGCCATTTTTACAAAAAAAGAAAGCATGGAAAATGAGGTAAATTATTCTTTAAAGGCACATATTTATATAACACTATAATGAAAGCAAAGGAATGATAAAAATTTCAGAATCGTGGTTACTCTAGTGGGTGGGGAGGGGAGACCGATGGAGATCGTGGGGGCAGGTGGGAATACAGCATTGGAGAGGACCCATAAAGAGTTTGAAGCACTTTTGTAATGTTCAATATCTCAAATTGAGAGGTGAGGTTGTAAGTGTCCATTTTATTATTATGCTTTATAATTTACAAGATAGTACCTATATTATTTTTGCGTATCAAACTCCCTATACAACCTGCAAAGAAAGATAAATTCTCTGGTTCCATATTTCTGAGTGCTGTGACTTCTGAGAACCTTCATACAGAAGAACTCTCTTTGCTGCAGGGAGACCCCACTGCCCCTCCTACCTCGGATTTCTTCTCTCTGTTGCCCCACTCTTTTGCAAAATAGACTCAACGCATCAATTCCCCCTCACTCCCACCACCCCCAACCCCACTGTAGAAAGTAGCTCCTCTTCAGATTGACTGCTTTTCTTTCACAAATCTTTTTTCAGAGGGGGGTCCTGGTGCAAGGAGAGCAGCTCACTGGGCACAGCCCGAATGCAGTTTGTGGGGAGGGAGCGTGGAAAGGCTGTAGATGTCTAGGTTAGTAATCAGGGAACCAAGAGTCCGGGAGGAAACAAGTAAGCGAGATGGGGAATTCTGACCAGCGGGTAATGAAAGGCTTCAGGCTTCAGGCAGCATCAGAGCTGGACTTTGAAAGGTGGGTAGAAGTTTGATAGATGGGAGACCGAACATTCCAGGCTGAGGGAAAAGTATAAGCAACGTCATGGCAAGAGAAAATTACAGGTCTTTTGGAACATGGATTCTTTAGGTTTGATTCGCCCATCAGAGAAAGAAGTGGGTGACAAAAATCGGAATGAGGTCACATCGTGGAGGGGTTGGAGGGGTTTGGTTGGCATGTTAAGGGATTAGATCTTCATTTTGTAGAACATGAGAAGCCGCTGAGGGTTTTGGGGTTAATATTGACAGTACCAGAACTCTCTATGAAGTTTTAAATAATTTCCCTTGGGAACTTACTATGGTCAAGGCTGTGTGTGGGCTGTGTATGGGCTGGGGTGGGGTGCAAAAAAAGGGGGGTGGGGAGCAGGCAAAAGACCTTAAAGCTTGAAATCTGGTTGGAATTAAAGAACATAAGCAAGGGGACAAGGTAAAGAAGAAACAGGCCTGTGTTCCAGCTTCCCTGTAACAGGTCTTCAGAGTGTGGTTTCCTTATTTCATTGGAATCAGTGTGAGCATCCAAAAGAGCCGTGTTCAAATTAAAGTACAAAGGCAAATAACAAATGTCTGCTTTACTCAACAGGCTGTAAGTTGAATTGAGTGGTAATTAGGTAGCATAATGTTAGGAGAGACATCATTACCAATTTTCAGGAAAAGCACCGTCCCTTTCACAGCAGTAACAACAGCTCTGTGTCTAGGAATCCCAGGGACTCTATTTTTAAAGTATAGACCACAAGGATTTGCACAGGCACATAAGGTGTGACTTGGAGGGATGCCCATTAGAGGAGAGATTTGCCTCCTTGGGCAGTAAGCTCCAAGGAAGGAAAAGGCCAGCGTCTCTCCCAAACAAGCACACGGTTATTAATGCTGAATGTGCCAGACAGAATCCTCTTCTGCATCTCTAAAGTGTGATCTTCAGATTGCCTGTGTTGGGAACCCTGTCATTTATCAGTCTGGATAAATGCACACCAACCTGCCGCATGAGTGGCGAGGTGATCTATTTATGTTTATCACTAAATATTAACTGAAATCTTGATGGCACGGAGCAAGCCTGGTCTCTTCCTCTCTACTTATCCATCATCCCCACAAGCGCCAATACACACGATTGCAAAAGAAGAGGCTGCCAAGCCTTATGCTAAAATTATATTGTATTTCATCTTACTTTGGAAGTAATGAGATCGTTTAACATGAAATGTAATTTAAAAGTGCAATGGGGCTTTTTTTCTTCCCTCCTCCCTTGGTAATAGCTTCAGACCCCACAGGCAGCTGACTGACACATCAGTTAACAGATACAGAATGGAACCTTTTCCTTTCAGAAAACGAGTGTCCGCCAAGAGAGCTGGACAGAAAGCAGTGATGACGCAGGTCTTTCAAGACTTTGGTTGTGCCTCAAGCTCATCTCCCAACAGGTTCCAGATACTTTCTTCTGGGCTCCGCACAAAGCCAGGTCCACGGCGGGCAGAGAGGAGACTTCAAAAACATGCATATGAAGGTACGACTGCGCTGACTCAGAAATGAGTTGCCAAGAAGCAGCTAAACTCGTTCCTTTGTCTTCTCCTCCTCCCCATCCCCAATGAGATGATTTATATGAGGAAGGAGAAATAGAGCAGCTGATTCTGATCAAAAGATGCCTAAGACATTAACAGTTTCAGGTACGTTTATTACTCCTTGAGGGATGTAACATGAGGAATTGGCAATATCGGGCAAGGCTGGAAAGGAAATCTTCTGGAAAAATTTCACTTTCAAGATGAAGTCACACCTCATAAGGCAGCTAATAGTTTTAGATTCACATATTTAAGAAGAAAGGGGTAATTGTACGATAAAATATTAGCAGAGCTCATAAAATAGAGCTAAATATCCAAATGCTAAGTACGTTAAATAAGAGAAGATGATTGCCCCAGTAGATTGGATTTTGGTTTGCTTCATTATTATTGCTAATTTTGAGTCTGTTTTAGATTTATTCAACACTCAAAATCCATGCAAAAGCTAGCCGTGCAACCTTGGGCAAGGCACTTTACCTCTCTGGGCCTCCTTTTTCTCATCTATGAACGGTAACTATTATTAGTGCATGATGTATAAGATACTTATGTAACACATCTAGTATATTAAAAATGCCCATTATATGTGTTTTTTTAGAAGCTTAAGAAACTGCCCAGGAAAACCTTGCTATTCAGAGTTCGGCCCACAAACCAACAGCATCTGTATCACCTGAGTGTTCATTAGAAATGAAAAATCTCTAGCTTCACTCCAGACCTCACTATTTAGAAGCTGCATTTTAACAAGATTCAGGTAATTCATAAAGCTCTTAGAATGCAGATTCTGATTCCATAGGTCTAGGGTTCTGCATTTCTAAAGAGCTCCCAGGAACTACCACTGCTGCTAGTCTGAGGACCACACTTTGAGCAGCAAGGGCTTACCTAAAGAGTGTGGCCAGCGCATTGGCGTGCTTACTGCAACACCCTGCAGGAGAGGCTTTCAAACTTGGTGCAACCAAATCACCTGAATGGTTTCTTAAAATACAAATGGCTAGGCCTCACCCCCCGAGTTTCTGATTCGATAAGTCTGGGGTGGTGCCACGATTTGCCTTTCTAACAAGTTCCCAGGTGATACTTGGAGAATTACTGATCTACAGATTGGAGCTTGGAAACAATAAATGAAGAGCATAACAGGATAAGAAAAAGCAGGATAATAAATTATTATAGTATGATTTTTAGCTTTAAATAATTTACATATATTTAAATATCTGGAAGGAAATGTACCATAGAGATAGTTTTATGGCATTGGGACTATGGGTGAATTTCAGGATATTTTCTCTTTTTGTTCAAATTTAATTGACAGTAAAAGATGTCCCCTATCAAACCGCTCCTTCCTTCCTAGGCTGCAGTTCCAGAAGAAGCAGCTCTCCTTTCTTCTCACCGTCTGCAGTTGTACAAAGAGGCTATTGGCTTTTAGAGATAAACAGGTAGATATAAATTGAAAAAAGAGAGATTAAGAAGCACAGAAGGGGCAATGCTCAACCATGTCAACATAGTACTAAATGCCACTGAATTGGACACCTTAAAAAGATTAGAACAGTGAACATTATGTTATGTGAATTTTACCATAATATAAAAACGTGAAAAATCAAAAAAAATTGTAAGCGTAAATGAGCCAGTGGGTGAGCACGTTGAAGGCTGGGCACACTCACAGATTCAGCGAGGTGGATGTTTCATAGAACTTGCTATTTTGCTATGTATATCTCATTATGTTCCTAAAAGATTTTTAAGTGTTTTGAAAATGTGTTCTGGCTGCATTACCTTGGAGGAGGTGAATTTTCGAACGTCAGGTTTCCATGGTGCAGGATGTGCAGTACCAAGAGTCCCCATCACTGCCCTTTGTGGAGCCCTGAGCCAGGCACTGTCCTTTGCTGAGAGGCAGCTGTCTCACTGGACACACACGGGACAAGCCCTGGCTCAGGTCCTGTCTCTCTGGCTCCAGCACATCAATGCAAACCTCCCTCTAGATAGAAGAAGGCTCTGACACCCGGGGGCGTGAACCCAGTAGACGTCCAGTAAAGGTGTGTTGAACTTCAAAGGGTAGCTACTCCAGGCCCTGAAAAAAGAGCTTCTTTCTCAGAATTGGCGGCTCCAACAAAAGCAAATGATAATCATAGTCATCATGATAATAAAAAATACTTATACAATACATTGAATCTGTCCTAAGAAAATAAGGAAGTAAGGGAGCTATTCATTGTAGTTTTACTTAGAAAAGTGACAGATCGTCAGCAACTTAATACCCAGCATTAAGTCAATAGAAAGACATTTAAAATTGTTTGTGAAGACCAAGTGATAATTATAGTATCATGAAAACAAGAATTCTCTAGGTTAAGTGGGAAAAAAACAACCATAGGATACAAAATAGCATCTAGAGCTTGATTATAGCTATATTTTTTTAAAACCCTGTGCCCAAGAAACACCTGAAAGAAATCATTGCAAAATGAAGGTATTAGTTATGTTTGCATCATTCAAGTTTTGCTCTTATTCCCCAAAATTTTTGTTTAATGAGCATGCATTAAATTTAGAATGAAAAAAATGAACCATTTACAAAAGTTATGGTTATTAAGAATATGTTATCTTAAAGCTGATAAAATTAAAAGTAACAAGGAGCTTATGAAATTATCACTCTATAATTACAGCTATGTTAAAATATCTCCATGTTAAAAAATAGAAGTACAACGCATTAATAGTGATTGCTTTATAATTTGGGGACTTGGGTTCTCTATTTACCAAATTTATTCAATGTGTTTTAGAATGAAATAAATGTAAAATACAGTGGGGAAATCACATGCCTGTGTGATTAAGTAGACTTGCAGTCCACGTGCACAGGAGATTTCTCAAAGAAGCACTTGAAATTTGGGGGATTAATATTTATTTAAAATGAAATATGAGCAACAGCTTGCTCTGTGGTTCGTCGCTGTCCTTGAGGAGTTAACCAGGTGCCTTTGGCCTCTCTCGGCCTCCCCCGTGATGGAGCCTATGTCCCGAAATGAGGGCAGCAGGGACAGAGGGCTCATTGTTTTTCTCACTTCTCCAGCCCAGGAAGCTGCAGGAGTGGGTGCAAGCCTGTGGACCAGAATCCCATGCACCCCCTCAGAGGCCAGGCTGGTCCCGGGCAGCTCACTTCCATGGCCGTCAGCTAATGTGGCCTTGTGCCCATCAGCTGTGTCACACACCTACCTCATGGGACCACGAGTGACCACATCACTGGGCTCAGGATAGATGCAGAGAGCATAAAACAAAACATGGCTGAGTTTCTAACCAACTATGCTAAGTGAAGATCTCATGCTTTTACCAGCCATGATTGCATCTGGTGGCTTTTTGTGGGACCTGACTCAAAAGTGAAAGGTTCTCGCACCCTGAGTCCTGAGGTCCTAGGAATTTTGCAAACGGACTTGGGAAAATTGTGCTCTTTTTCCTGGCAAGCCCCGTGGAAATGATAAAACCTATTCGTGGCAGTCCCCAAATAGCCTAATTGTGCGTGTTGCCACAAAACAACCAGTCGCTGTAAGTTTGCATGAAGACCCAGGAATTTGTTCATTCATTCATTCATCCATTCAACAAATATCCCTTGAGTGCCTTCTATGTGCAAGTAGCATGCCAGGTGCTAAGGATAAAGTGGTGAACCAATATAGTCACTGCCCTTAAGGAGCTCAAGATCGAGATTCAGAAACAGAAATAAAAAGCATAAGGAGTGAGGGAAGCACAGAGGGCTTGCTGGAGCAAGTGATGTCTAAGCTGAAAGGGGAAGCTCAGGTAGAAGTTAACCTCCCTGGTAAAGGGGAGGAGCAAGGGAGCAGGAAGGGAAAAGAGCTTTCTAGGAAGACGAGTGACAGGGTCAAAGGCCTCAAAGGAAGAGAATCTGATGTGTTCATGGGATTTTAATTGGTGCAGCACCACAGCAGAGTAGAGCTCAAGAGCAAAGCATGAAGAGGTGAGAAGTCATCAGAGAGGTTGGGAAATCATAAAAGGCTCTGTAAGGTGTATTGTCTTGGTGTTACACTTCAAAGCTGCCTGCCTCCCTCACCTCAATCCCTGGGGTGGAGAAGGAGAGCCTATCAGAGTCAAGGCCCAGGACAAAATCACACCAGCGTAACTGGTGTGGAGATTTTACTGTAAATGCAACAAGCTTGAAAATTTTCAGCCTGTGGGCGCATTCCCTTTGGCTTGACTCTTTGCATTCCTTTCATTGGCTTCTTCTTTGGAATCTACTCTATTCTCTTAGATCACTTTTTTTCAGAGCATCTGATGTCTAAGGGATGTCTGGAGCTCTCTCTTGTTCTGGAGGGACCCTGTCCTGTGGCGGCCAAACGGGAGCTAGGGTGGTACTCTAAGAAAAAGATGCAACCTCCACGTTCCTAGACTTACCTGGTCTTTGCTCCAGGACCTTTGGCTGGGGACAGTCACATCACATGATGGCTACAAATATCTGTCAGATAATGTATAAAACTAGACACATGAAAGGCAGCTAAGGATGTGAACATATAAAAGTGCAGCTTACATAGAATTTGAGTGCACAAAAATGAGAAGATGGCTTAGACCTTTCTTGAAGAGTGGTTGTGACAATGGGATAATATTAGGAGCTGGCTCTAAGTAGGTGCTCAATAAATGCATGCCTCTTCTTTTTGGCTCCCTGAGCTCTAAAGTTCATTAAAGCCTGATCAAATTCTTAAGTCAGCTGTGGACATTAGCTACAATCCGTAAGAGGGCATGAAATATCTTAGGGGGAAAACCAAAACATCATACCCTGAATACACATTTGAGGACCTATGTTTTTGTTAGGCATTGTGCAAGCGATAGTAAACCAGAGGAGCACTTTGCCCTTGGGAAGCTGCCAGTCATGTGATGAGAGAGGGGCCCCCAAGGAACATGGTGAGTACCTTGAAATACATGCACATAAAGAGCCAAGAGATGGCACAACCTGAAGAAGTACTGCTTTCCTGCCAGCTGGACAAACTTTGGAGGGCTTGGACTAAGAAATGCCTTCACTTCCCTTTAGCTTGACCAAACTGTAGACAGGCTTCTTCTGACTCCAGGCCCCTGAGCTCCCTCTCATCTCACGCTTACACTATCCAGGCGCTGGACAGGTGCCTTCCCAGAGAGTTCCTTATCTCCCTCTTCCTCTCCCCTGGCCTTTACAAAATCCAGGTGGCCTAATCACAGCGAAGGAAAACGTTCTGAGCAGATGAGTCTTAGTTGCAACCTCAGTAAATTGCTCACCCATCCCAGGGACCAAAGCCCTGATGTCTTCCAGTGCTTTCCCCTAGCCCAGCCCGGCCCTTAGAAACCCTGCTTCCCTTTCTCTCAACAGAATTGAAGTCAGATTTGGTTTCTCTTCTCTCTCCACTACTATAGTAGCCCTTGAACAAAGTCATCCTTGCCTGTTTAACATCGTCTGGTGCAAATTTTTTCTTTGACAGCTTCACAGAAGAGGGGGCATTTGAAGGAGAGGCAGGATATGAATTCCAGGGCACAGGGTGTCTTGGAGGGCTTTCGAGGCAAAGAGAATGGGATGATCCAAGGCAGAGAGAAAGGAAAACATAAACAGGACAGAGAAAGTCGTTCAGTTTGACTGGAGCGTGAGATGCATCTAATACACCAGTAGAAAAGCAGGAGGGAAAGGTCCAGTAGATACAGGGCCAGTCCCTCGTGCCTCCTCCAGCAACTCCATCCTGTCCTGGCTGGAGCGCCCTGAAGACGTGGTGGCAGGACTGGACTCGGCCGATAAAAAGCTGTGGCTAAAACAGCAACATGGTTGAAAATAAAAAGCACATGCCCACATTTGGGTGCTCTGTGATGAGGGAGTGCTGGCCATCCCTCCCACTGACGTTTAAGGAGCACTTGCACTCTTCTCACCCCTGATCCCCTCCTCATGTTCCAGAAGCTTCCATCACACTCCCCAGGGTAGACCCATCCCAGGCAATGCGGTCAAAGTTCACAGCCGAGATCAGGACAAAAAAAATGCAAGAAACTGGAGACAGCCTTGGGATGATTTATTACAAACTGCAGTGGCAGCCTGGCCTCTCCTTGGCTGCTTCAGGGTAATGGCTTCCAAAAGGTAGCTCCTATTTCATTTCTGGATCTCTGTGCCCCCAAAGCAGCCTTCCGCTGAGAAGGGAGCAAAGTGTCCAGTATGTGCTCCCCATGAACGAGCCATGCCCCACATGTATTTTTCCCAAGAACTTTCATTCCAGCAGGTTTCCATGTCTGAATTCTTCCTGCTCGTCCATCCTAACTAGCCTGTGGCCAACAGCTGTCATATCTATCCATTTGGATAACACTCAGGAGCGTCCCCCGCCCTCCCCAGCCTGGCTGATTCCTGATTGATGGTCATTATATCTGCCCTCTGCCAATCCTCTTTACCTCTCTATTCCATCTAGTAAAACAAAGGCCTTCCCACCAGGGCGGTGGATGACAATTAAAATTATGAAATATTTTTCCAACTGAATGCCTTGTTGAGCACATATAATAAACCCAAATAAAATGAAACATTGTTGATAAGGAACCAGTGGCCCCAAGGGATTACTCCAGGAAGAAAAACACTTTCCTTGACCAAATATCCAACATCAGCAATAAAGATGCACCTGTCTTTAAAAATTAGTCAGTGAAATCTAACAGCAAGCGAGGTGTTGAAGAATGTCAGTGTTATATTTATGGGCAGATTTAAATTTTGCCCACAAAAGTCTCAAAGATGATGTTAAAAGCCTTGATCTCGGAAGAGGTTTTTATTTAAAAGGATATTGTACAAGGAATCAGAGCACTTTTTTTTCCATAGAAATAATGGAAATGATGGTTACGTCCCCAGACTAATCCATAAAATCCTATTATTCTATAATTATACTGAAGAACAACACTGCAATCTGTATGACTCCCTGTTCTCCAGCACACCCTGCTTCCCCAGCTCTGTTTCCTCTGAGTGCCCTTTGCCTATGTCACTCGTGAAATCCCACCTAATTACAAGACGTGCAGCAAGCACCTCCTCCTCCAGGAAGCCTTCCTTTTAGTCTCAGCTCTTCCCCATTTATGCTCCTGGAGTCCTTTCCTTTATCACTCCCTTAGAGCCATTCTCACATTGTGCCTTAAAATACAAGTGTCTTATTTGCCCTGTTTGGCTATGAGTTCTTTGTAGGAAGAGATTATCTCTTAATTGTCTTGAACGCCCATCTAGTACACCAGAATATGATAGCTTCTAAAAATATGTCATTCATAAACTTTTTTTAAATTGAAAAACAAATGATTGATGTTAAACCAAACAGAATAACAAAGAATAAATAGAACATTAAAAGAGTGTCTGATAGTGCCTTATCTTTGCTTGGCTACACGGAAAAGGCAAACAAACTTGAACTTGAAAAATAATGAAATGAAATTTTTTTCTTTACATGACATTCCATTGTATGGCTATGCCACACTTTAATCAACCTCTAAATATTGATGGACATTTCCAGGATTTTGTTATTAGTAAACAACCTTGCAATGCACATAATTGTTCTATCAAGGTTGTGGACCTGATTATTTCTTTAGAATAAATTAGTAGAAAACAATTTGTCCCACAAATGGGCTTTGGCATTTTCAAGAGTTTAAAAAATTGATACTTTGAAGTATCACCAATAGGTATGAATTTTGCTCTTGTTTGCTGGTAGGTATAGTTCTTCAACCTAGGGAATTTTCTTTTCATGCGTAGTTAATGGTTTTGCTCTCAAATGTGGGCTGAATTTTTGTCTACTGTGTTATCTACACCTGTGATGGATTCTCTCCGTGTGTCCCTCTTGTCCACTCTCTACCTTTCCCAACCCACCCTGTGTGCTGAGGCAGCTCCCTCATCCTCTGGCTGTTGGTTGGGTTCAACCAATAGGCTGGACTTTTAGGATATCCAAAGGCATGTGGGAGGGGGAGCAAGGAGAGAAAGGCTCGGTCTATATATCCTCTGGCCTCCTCCCTACAGCTGCCGCTTCTCAGTAGCTGCAATTCTCCATCAAAGACCTCGGCTTTGGTCGGATAGCCGCTCTCAGTTTCAGGTCTCACAGGTTCTAGCAACTACTCCTCCCCCATCAGGCTTTGAGGGGGCAGCAGATGTGCAGGTAGCATCTTGGCACTCTTACTGGTTATGGATCGCTTCACCACTCTTTGTCCGGTTCAAGAACCCCTTCCTTAAACTCTCTCCCCTCACCCTTATAAGTGTTTCAACTATTCCTGCTTGGCTGGGACTGACATAGTAATGCGTACAAGGAGTATCTCCAGGAAATACTCAGGAAACCCTCAAAATGGGTTTTGTGTTGGGTATGACTCCCAAGGATGAATCTGGACCCGACATGGTGAGATTGAGAACATCTTCTTGACCAACAGGGGGATGCAAAATAAAACGAAATAAAGCTTCAGTGGCTGAGAGATTTCAAATGGAGTCGAGAGGTCACTCTGGTGGACATTCTTATGCGCTATATAGATAACCCATTTTAGGTTTTAATGCACTGGAATAGTTAGAAGTAAATACCTGAAACTATCAAACTGCAACCCAGTTCAGTTGACTCTTGAAGATGATTATGTAACAGTGTAGCTTACAAGGGGTGACAGTGTGATTGTGAAAACCCTGTGGATCACACTCCCTTTATCCAGTGTATGGATGGATGAGTAGAAAAATGGGGACAAAATCTAAGTGGAAAATAGGGTGGGGGAGATGATATGGGTGTTCTTTTTTACTTTTAGTTTTTATTCTTATTTTTACTTCTTCTGGTATAAGGAAAGTGTTCAAAAAATAGATGGGGGTCATGAATGCACAACTATATGATGGTACTGTGAACAGTTGTTCACCATGGATGATTGTATGATATGTGAATATATCTCAATAAAACTGAATTTTAAAAAAAATTGGTTCTGTGTTTAGGCTGCTCTCATGGAAGGTGCTGGGAGCCCCTAATTAACCATAAGTGACAGTGTGAATACAATTTTTAAAGTTAGCAACAGAGTTTTATGAACCTTGCAGTGTTTTGACCTATGAAATGTCTAATTGAATTATAGAGTTCCCACAAATGAAATTGATAGGCAGTTTACACAGGTGTGCTTAACTCATGTAGAAGGAACATTCTGGTTGCAGTGGGCAGATTCCTAATATAAGTCACTGTAATGGCATTGCACAGCCTCTTATCCACCTTCAGACACAAGCCGGTTCACAGACCTGGGGAGGCTGGGTTCTTTTGAGGAAGGACCCTGTTTTAGATACCCAGTTACTAGAACCAGTTGGGTTGGATTAAACAAAAGAAATTTATTGGCTCACATTTGGAGGCTAGAAGACCAAAGTCTGGCATCAGCAAAGCGATGCTTTCTCCCTGAAGATGGAGGCCTTCTGGGGTTGCCTACTGGCAATCATAGGCCTTGGTTTTTCCATCACATGGTGAGGCAAATGCATTTCTCTAATTTCTATTGGTAAAGATAACCCAAAGTGGCTTGCCTTTACATGTCATATCTCAAGGCCAGGATGACTCTCCTGATTCTCTGCCATAATGTAATCTGGAGGGAGCTTGATCATTCTGATATCACACTGCATCCTGCTGGGCCATTATATCGATGACAGTGTGCTAATTGTATGTGATGAGACAAACTGCCTGACACGAACTGGGAGTTTTCTGATTCACCAAATCATAAAATTGGACACAGCAATCATTGTTAACTGGAAATTATTTAGATGAAGCTGGACTTAACTAGGTCCAAAAAGCAATAAACTCTGATACTGTCCTATAATGCCACCAGTGGCTTATTCCCCAACAAAACTGTCTTCTTCTCAAAATCAAAGATGGAAACTTTTATGTTATTGTATGCTCCACAGTTCCTGGCAAAGCCTTGGACACCTGGTAGACCATCAATAAAAGAGTAGTCAGATTGTTCAGAAGTTAAAAGTTAGCACATAGATTAGAAAGGCTTAACCAAATAAACTCCCCTCACCAAGATTTTCTTAATCACATGTAGAGCTAAAACTATAGCAAGGCAAATAACATAGGTATCCAGTCATTTGGAAACTACTGGAGGATGAAAATTGTTTCAGTAATGGCCTCAAGTTACAGAGACAATGAAGTTGCAGGAAGAAATGAGGGAGGGAGGGCAAGATTTGAGGCCAAATTGACCTTTATAATTCATTCAAAAGATGTTGAGAGAAAGCCAAGGATGATAGCACTCAGTAAGCTGGGTGCTGGCTTGTGATGTGAAAGGATGACAAGAAAAGCAAGCACTAATTGTGAGGGAAGGAGTACGGGAAAGGGCATGACATGAAGGGCTTGGAGATAAGAGCTCCATGCACAGAGCCACGAGAACTACATTCCATTTTGACAGCCTTCACAGCCCAAACATGTAGATAAAGTAGAAGATGTGTGGAAGTGAATGAAAATACCTAAATGATTGGGAAAGTCATAAAGCATATAAGGACCCATAGAAAAGTCCAGTTATAACATCTCTCACGAACCACATTGATCACTCTCTGAATCAAATCAAGCTTCCTTTTCTAGAACTACAGACAGTAAGTACTTTCAGCACACACCGTATGCCTGGCACTTGACCCAAACTACTCTTAAGCTCCACAAACTAACAGTGTTGGCAGTGTCGCTCTCATTTTACAGATAAGGACACTAAAGTCTCAGAGAATTAAAGTTATTTGCTTGTTCATCCATTCAACAGATTTTTATTATTGGCTTAGTTTGTGCCAAACAGAGGTGATTAAATGGAGATCGAGACAGTGAAGTGTCTGCTCTCGTGGAACTTATATTCCAGAGCTCATGATCATAGCGCTAGAGAGTCTGGCTAAGGTTTGAACCCTGTCTGATTCTAAATTTACCAAATATTGCTTCTTTTTCCTCATATACTCCACCAAAGAATGCCTACAAATGGCTTTCTTTCTAGACCTGTGGTAACAACATAATAACATAGTTATAAAAATTTCTGTCTCAAAAAATGCTTAAATTGAAAAGACTATTTAAATTCCCATGGAGAATATAAAATATGTGGAAACAATGGAAGAAAGGCTTTTCTTACCTTTCATTTAAATTACAAAAGCAATGCAGGGGAAGTCTTCTAGGAATATGGTGGATTGAGTTGACACACAGACCCCCTTTCCCATGACAAAAAGAAATTGTGGGAAAGGGTTATCAAAAATTGAAAAACTAGCTTGAAAAAAAGGGGAAAACCTGGGTTTCCAGAAATGAAAAGGGAAGTCAAAGCCAAGTCACTACACTAAGTGGGAATTCATTGACTACGCCTCCCATGGGTAATGACCCCAAATATAAATGCTAGGATTAGAGTTTTGACACCCTGTGAACTGCCAAACTTAGGAATCAGGGAACTAGACAGTAGTCCCTGCATAAGGCCTGGAACCATGAAGAGCTGCCCCATCCTCCAAATGAAGACCACAAAATTTTGCCCATGGGCTTGGGAAAAGAACAAGGAAACTTTGTTCTCCTGGGGCTAAAGATGGAAAAAAAGCAAACTATGAATAAGAAATGGAAACTCAGCAACTATGGATGTATGGTCCACAATTATGCTACCAATTGATGAAGAATCCCTAAACTGAGAAAGGAATATATAACTAGTCCTGAAAAGTGAAACTCCTAGAACCCTTACAAAACAAACACAAAGTCCTACTACAGGAACACTGCCACAATTCAGCGTGTATGAAACAACCTCTACTGGAGGTGTATGCACAATTAAAAAGTTATAATTCCAACAGGGAAATGAAATGCAATAAGGGTAAGTTTATAAATGTAGCAAATAGAGAAATGAAAGCTAATAGAACAATTAAAAAAAAAACTATAAAATAAGCAAAAGAACTAAGGAGCTAGAAGAAGCAATGGAAACTATAATAAAAGAATAAGTGAGAATTTTTAAAGATCCATATTTTAAAGAGAAGTAAGTAGGACTTTTAGAAATGAAAAACTTAGTCATTAAAGTTGAAAATCCAATGCATATTTAGCAGGTAGATAAGATATAGCTGTTGAGAAAATAAATAAACCAGAAGAAAGCACTAAAGAAGCTCTCTAAATACTATAGAGAAAAATAAAGAGGCTGAAATTATAAAAGAGCTGTTAAAAGACATGGAGTTTGATTGTATACTTTGAATGGATTATATGGTATGTGAATATATCTAAATAAAATTTGCAGTTAAAAAAAAAGACATGAAGAATAGAATGAGAAGGTCGTATGTATATCTGACACCAGTTCTTGAAGTAGACATTAAGAAATGGGGGAGAAGCATTATTTTTAAAAAGGGTTGTATTAGTTTCCTAACTGCTAAAACAAATACTATATAAAGGGTTAGCTTAAACAATGGGGATTTTGAGGCCAGGAGAAGTACAAAACCAAGGCATCAGCAGGCAGTGCTTTCTCCCCCAAGACTGTGGCATTCTGTTGCTGGCTGCCAGTGATCCCTGCTCCTTGGCTTTTCTGTCACATGGCAAAACACATGGAAGAGTCCTCTCCTTTCTCTTCCAGGTTCTGTTGACTTCCTTGCTGCCCCCATGACTTCTTTCTCTGTGCCCTTCTCTATAAGGCCTCCAGTAACAGGATTAAGATTCATCCTGACTCACTTGGGCCACACCTTAACTGAAGTAACCTCATCAAAAGGCTGTATGTACAATAGGTCCACACCCATAGGAATGAATTAAGATTAAGAACATGTTTTTCTGGGGTATATAACTCTAAGCCACCACAGTGGTTGCAAACTCTTCCTAAGTTCAAAAATACATGAGTCTTTGTCTTCAACAGCACACCGAATCATCAGTAGAAGAATACAAAGAATTGAATTCCAGCGACATTTGACTGAAAGTGCAAAATACTGCAGACAAAAAAAATCTTAAAAGCAACTAAATGGGGAAACCATACAATTTACCTATAAAGGAATGACAACTACACTGGCATCAGATTTTGTATTAGCAACAATTGATGCCAGAATTGTAACTCCAAAGTGCTGGAGGGAATCTATCAACCTAGAATATTATACCTAGAGTATGTATCATTATGTTTGGTCAGTATGCAACACGGTAGCCACTAGTTATATATGGCTATGGAGAACTTGAAATTTGGCCAATCTGAATTGAGAAGTACTGTAGATATAAAATACACATTGGATTTCAAAGACACTATGAAACCAAGAATGTGAAATAACTTGTTAGTAATATCTTTTATTGATTACATGTTGAAATGATAGTTTGCATATAATTTGAGTTAAATAAAACATTATTAACATTACATTCACCTGTTTCTTTTTACCTTTTTTAATCAGTCCTTTTGATCTCCAGTCAGTGACTAAAATTGGCCACCTTGCCCAACCTCAGCCTATTCACACATGAAAATAATCTCTTATTTTCTCCTTGGCCATCTTGAACCTTTCCTTTTAGCACTTGCTTCGTTTGAAATGATGCATGTATTATTTTATCTGTGTCTTTCTCCCACTAGAATTAATTTAAACTCTGTAAGGATAGAGACCATATTTCTTATTTACTCCTGTATATTCCTCCTTTAGCACAATTTGGATTAGGGACTCTCCGTCTTGGTTGTGGTTAAGGTTGTGGTTTCACATCTGCCTCAATCAGACCTTCAGGCAATCACCCAACTTTTCTGAACTTTGACTTCTTTGGCTTTAACGAATATATTTCCCTAATCCTCAAAGTTTTGTGAAATGATGAATGAAATAGGTCGGGGGTAGGTTTTGCTCTCTGATGCCTTTAAGCCCCCGTTGTGCTTTGACAGAATAATGACTTACAAGTCAAAGTAGCTGCTCTCTTGCTTCTGACACAATTCTGCCTTTTTAGGCATCTCTCATGCCATTTGCCCTGAGAGATGACTTGCATCAAAACCAATTTACCTACCTACCAATAAACCAACCAGCTAGATTCTGACATTCTTCCATAATGCTGATATAGCCTATAGCTCCCCCTGGCTTAGCCTTTCACTATCTTCCAAAGTACTCTAGGAGAAACTATTGTAAACTATGCTCTAGTCTGCAGATTCAAGGAAATGCTATTAGGCATACCTCAAAAAAAAAAAAAAGTGATCGTTTTTCCCATTCTGAGTTACAGAAACCATTCACAGTGGCTTAAACAGAAAAGGAGAACATATTATAAGGACACAGAGATATTCCAGAGAACCAGTGGGCCAATGGGCCTAAGGAAGGGACTGGAATCATACGCCTTATAGATACTCTCTTATTTCCATTCCTCTTTGTGCATCTGCTTTGTTATTCTTGCTTCCTCCACAGACTGGTATTCTTTGCTTGTTCAGTTTACATTGGGAGTCAAAGGGGCAGCAATGTACAAATCAGTCTCTGATTAGCCCAGGTTGGGTGGGGTACCAATCTCTCTAGCTAGCAACCAAATATTGTTAGCAGGTAAGTCACATTATCCAAAATCGCTGCTAAAGGCCCTCTGCTGTGGCAGAGGGGAGAGTTTGTGGGGTGGGGTAAGTTGGGGGGTCACATTGAGCTGAGAAGACAAAGAAGATCACATGGTTGAATAGTTTAGAAGATGCTGATTGAAATGCTGGTTAAACAAAGTTAAGTAGGACTTCTCAGAGTGTGCATTGTAGATTTTTAAGAAGGCAATATGGTATTCATGTTAAAAAAAAAAAATTACTCAACTCCAAACATCTTTTTACCGAAGATTATTCAAGATTATGGAACCAGTTTCTTGCAGCACACAATTGCCAAAGGGCAGAGATTGTGGTATATTTTCAGATTTCCTAGCCATTTTGTCTATACAACTTAGGTTCAAAAAAATTTGACATTCTGACATTTTATCTGTAGGTATTATGTAATAGTTGGGCAGCTGAAGGCATTGCAGGTTAAGATTATTTCACATAAACAGACACAAGAAGAAAGTGGCAGCTCTGAAGTCCCTGCCTAAAATATAATCAATCTTTGAATTTACCATCCCTCCAATCCACCTGTCTCCTCTCACAAGGTCTAGTAAAGCTGCCTAACTGACACAATACCTCCCAGCAATTTAGTAGCAAAGTTGAAACCAGGATTATAGTATAAGTTGAGTAATTAGCAGCAGACCAATGTTGGACACATTCAAGGCACAGATTTGATTTTTCAAATATTTGCCAAGCCTGCTTTGAGCTAATTGGCACCTGATGCTGGAGAAGCACCTGGATTTTATGAGAGGAGGAGCCAGGATTTCACTTTACAAGTTCAGCGACAGAATCTGTGTTTGCCAGCCCAAGAGACTGAGCTCACACCCTTCATCCTGACAGCGAAGGAAGCCTGGTACTCAGAGTGAGCTCCCAGTGTGAGCCTCTCCGAGTGTTTAATCCTTAATTTAAACCCTAATAATTATGCAGACTGTTTGAGAGTTTAACTCAGTCATCAAAGGTTAGACTGCCTCCAGGTTCTGCATTCAACAAAGCAGGAAATTAGCTCCTGAGACCTGTATCCAAGTGGAAATAAAGATGGGAAAGCGAGAAACTGACTACCCTTGTTCTCTGCTCTGTAGGAGGTAGGGAGCGGGGGCAGAGAGGTGCAAACATTCAGCAGCCCCAAAGCAAAAATTTCGTTCCTTAACCCCTACAGAGAGCAAGCCCTTCCAGGAGAGCACAAGAGGAGCTCAACAACTGACTGAGACGCCTGCCTTTTGCCCTGGCCCCACCCCAGTGCCCCATCTCCACATCAGGTGCAGAAAAGGGAAGCAAGACCCCCCATCGCTGGCAAGGGTGCAGCAACAGCTTCCAGCATGAAGATTTTTCTTGACTTGAAGCCTGTGCCATGGACTGTTTTTAAGAGTAGACTCAACTTGGATGCTTTCTGTCACCCAGTGGGAGTAGGTCATTTAATGGAACACGCCTGTCAAAATGATGAAACCGAGAATTGCTTTTTACCAAGTACCAGACTCCCAGACGGTTAAGTAGTTTATATAATACACGTGCACTCGGGAATGGAGACTACGGAGTAAATGGAAGGGGGTGGGGGTCAAAGCTGCAGCAGGAAGACTCTCCCCCAACCCCTAGGATACTAGGTTGATGTTCCTCCTCAAGAACTCAGCTTCTTGAATAAGTGTGCCCAGCAGGGCTGCTGCCCCAGGCCTTTTTGCTAATTGTTGGATTAAAGCAGATTGTACAGGACACTGAGTCAACCCTTAGAGAACTTTTGCCCATTAACTTACTCATATAAAAATATATCAGGTGGGAAGGTGGGGCAAGATGGCGGCATAGAGAGGAGTGGAAGCTAAGTAGTCCCCCTGGAACAACTACAAAAAACCAGAAACAACTAGTAAATAATCCAGAATAACTGCGGGGGGACAAACGAGACCATCCATTCATCATACACCAACCTGAATTGGGAGGAATGCCTGAGAACACAGCATAAAATCTGTAAGTAAAACCTGCGGAACCAGGTCGGGAGACCCCCTCCCCCATAGCCCAAGCTGCAAAGCCTCGTGGTGCCAGAGAGAAGCTCTCTCCCAGCAAGCAAATACAGCTCAGCTGAGCTCCAATTGGGGTTTTTAAGTAGCAAGTGTGAACTGCTCACTACAGGTACGCAGCTCCAAAAAACAGACAGAGGCTTTGGGTGACGACTGACCTGGGAGAGCCGGAGGGTCACCTTGGACTGGGTCTGAAGGGGACTATCTGTTTCTTTTTTGGCTCAGTGGAGAAAGCCCCAGTCATTTTCAGTTTCCAGGGCTGTGACTCGGGGAAGGGTGGAGACAGCAGAAGCAGAGAGAGAGAGACCATTGAAATGCTAATGACCTCCACCTGGGGGGTCTGTCTTCTCTAGGAGGAAAGGGGTGGGGCCCTTTCCATTAAGAACCAGACCCCAGAGCCTGGGGGAACATACCTCCTCACACCAGTCAAGAATTATAGGCTAACAGGCGTCACCTGCTGGGCAGAAAAGCACAGTTACCCAAGGCATCAAAGGGTGGAGCAATTTTCTAAGACACACCCGCAGGGAAACCAGATACTGAATATTTCTTCCCTCTGGGACCTGAGCCTGTTCTGGTCTGAGAAAACCCGATTTGGATAACCAAGGAAACCATGCCTAGACAACAGAAAATTACAACCTACACTAAGAAAAACAAAGTTATGGCCCAGTCAAAGGAACAAACTTACACTTCAACTGAGATACAGGAATTTAAACAACTAATGCTAAATCAATTCAAAAAGTTTAGAGAAGATATTGCAAAAGAGATAGAGGCTGTAAAGGAAGCACTGGACATGTATACGGCAGAAATCAAAAGTTCAAAAAACCTACTAGTAGAATCTATGGAAATGAAAGGCACAACACAAGAGATGAAAGACACAATGGAAACATACAACAGCAGATCTCAAGAGGCAGAAGAAAATACTCAGAAACTGGAGAACAAAACACCTGAAAGCCTACATGCAAAGGAGCAGATGGAGAAAAGAATGAAAAAATATGAGCAACGTCTCCGGGAACTCAAGGATGAAACAAAGTACAATAACATACGTATCATTGGTGTCCCAGAAGGAGAAGAGAAGGGAAAGGGGGCAGAAGCAATGATAGAGGAAATAATTAATGAAAATTTCCCATCTCTTATGAAAGACATAAAATTACAGATCCAAGAAGCGCAGCGTACTCCAAACAGAAGAGATATGAAGAGGCCTACGCCAAGACACTTAATAATCAGATTATCAAATGTCAAAGACAAAGAGAGAATCCTGAAAGCAGCAAGAGAAAAGCAATCCATTACTTACAAAGGAAGCTTAATAAGACTATGTGCGGATCTCTCAGCAGAAACCATGGAGGCAAGAAGGAAGTGGTGTGATATATTTAAGATACTGAAAGAGAAAAACCACCAACCAAGAATCCTGTATCCAGCAAAGCTGTCCTTCAAATATGAGGGAGAGCTCAAAATATTTTCTGACAAACAGACAATGAGAGACTTTGTGAACAAGACACCTGCCCTACAGGAAATACTAAAGGGAGCACTACAGGGTGATAGAAGACAGGAGTGTGTGGTTTGGAACACAATTTTGGGAGATGGTAGCACAACAATGTAAGTACGCTGAACAAAGGTAACTATGAATACGGTTGAGAGAGGAAGGTGGGGAGCATGTGAGACACCACAAGAAAGGAGGAAAGATAACGACTGGGACTGTGTAACTTAGTGAAATCTAGAGTATTCAACAATTGTGATAAAATGTACAAATATGTTCTTTTATGAGGGAGAACAAGCAAATGTCAACCTTGCAAGGTGTTAAAAATGGGGAGGCATTGGGGGAGGGATGCAATCAGCATAAACTAGAGACTGTAACTAATAGAATCATTGTATTATGCTTCCCTTAATGTAACAAAGGTGATATACCAAGGTGAATGCAGATAAGAGGGGGGTATAGGGGAGGCATGTTAGACACTTGACATTGGTGGTATTGTCTGATTCTTTATTCTACTTTGATTTAAGGTTATTTTTCCTTTTGCTGCTTCCTAGCTGTCATTTTTTTGTTTCCTCTTTCTTTTGCCTCTCTACCTTCTTTGACTCTCCCTCCTGCCTTGTGGAAGAAATGTACATGCTCTTGCTTAGTATGAGCAGAATGTTCAATTAGGATGAACTTAAATGTTTGGAAATGAACAGGGGTGTTGGTAGCAAGATGTGAGAATAACTAACAGCGCCGAATGGTGTGTGAATGAGGTGGAAAGGGGAAGCTCAGAGTCATATATGTCACCAGAAGGAAAGTTGGAGGTCAGAAGATGGGAATGTATAAAACTGAATCCTATGGTGGGCAATGTCCATGATCAACTGTACAAATACTAGAAATCATTTCATGAACCAGAACAAATGTATGACAATTCAATTAGAAGTTAATAATAGAGGGGCATATAGGGAAGAACTATATACCTATTACAAACTATATACTACAGTTAGTAGTATTTCAACATTTTTTCATAAACAGTAACAAACGTACTATATCAATACTAGGAGTCAACAATTGAGGGGGGCTGGTTAGGGATAGGGGAGGTTTAGAGTTTCCTTTTCTTTTTTTCTGTTTTCATCTTTCACTTTATTTCTTGTCTGGAGTAATGAAAAGTTTCTAAAAATTGAACAAAAATTAAGTGTGATGGATGCACAGCTGTATGAGGGTACCCAGGGGCAAGTGATTGTACACTTTGGATCTTTGGATAATTGTATGGTATCTGAACAATCTCAATAAAAATGGAAAAAAAAAATATCTATCAGGTGCCTTTGGCGTTGATGACGAAGTTTCTCATTGTCCGAGCAGATGCCCCACTCAGCCACTTCTGAGAGAAGGAGATAAGTCCACCTCTCCAGTCCCTGATTATTTTGCATTTCAGATTATTCCTTCCTTGACCCTGTATGAGAATTCTAAGTCCATCTGCATGTGTTTTACCTTTATTTGCTTTCCTAAGCATTGCCTTATGTCCAGCCTGCCACCACCCTTACACCATCCCAACCTAATAGCTGGGTCACGCAAGCATAGCAATATTTCTCCCTTGTTACTTTGCCAGTTTAGTGGGGACTCCAAATGTAGAACGACCTTTATTTGGGTTTGCATCATTTTATTTTCCCATAATTAGAGGAATATTTGCTCATTAGGAGCAAATATTTTTTATGTATTGGGAAAACACAAAAAAGTAGAAAGAAAATCCTCCCATAAATCAATTAGAACTCCACCAAAGTAGAAGAATTATTGAACAGCCCACCCTTTAGTCTTTTCACTATACACATTTCCACGTGCATGTAGATTGAATGGGTCTATTTTAAAAGGTTTATTCAGTTATTTACAGAACCTATAGCTGTGATTCAAAGCAATTTAAATAATTTAAAGAACATGATTGTCATCCCTGTCAAAAGTTACTAAGTATATTTCCCTGCTAAGAGTAAAATAGTCAGCGTTTAAAGCAATTTAAAACTCTAACAACATTTCTTTCCAAACTTGCACAGAAAATTAAAAATTCTACTTAGCATATACTATTTTAAAAAGTTTTTTAAAAAGTATATTAAAGTAGTACAAGCTGTTATAGGAAAGCATGAAGTCTGACATATTTAATTTCATTCCCACCCAGAGATGGTCAATTTTAATAGACAATAAGGATGTTTATTCCTCAATAGATAGATAGATTTGACATGTGGGTAAATAGATAATAATGTGTAATTCATTTTGTCTACACTTCTCAGTTAATATTACAGGTATAGAGCTCCTAAAGGATCTTGATCCTTCTACTCAAGTGCCATCCAGGAAGTGTTGTACCAACAAACACTTCCTATAGCTGTGTGGGAGGCTGTGCCAGTTTGAAACTATTATGGACCCCAGAAGAGCCATGATCTTTTAATCCAATCTTGTTGGATGGAAACTTTTGATTGAGTGTTTCCACAGAGGTGTGGCCCACCCATTCCAGGTGGGTCTTAATTAGATCACTGGCATCCTTTAAAGGGAGCTCACACAGAGAGCAGAGAAAACAAAATGTCCCAAGAGAAGCTCAGACACATTTTAGAGAGAAGCTAAGATATATAATCCAGAGTTTGCCCCAAGAGAAGCTAAGAGCCAACACAGACCCAGACACTTGGAGACACTCAGAGATGCAGACAGAAGGATGTTTGGAGATGCTAAGTTAAGAAATGAAGCCCAGAGTTTGCCCTGGAGAAGCTAAGAGAGGGCTCCCAGATGCTTAGAGAGAAACACCCCAGAAGAACCAAGTAGAGAGCTGAGAGAAGCTAAGAGAGACAGAAGCCCAGAGACATTTTGGAGAAAGCCATTTTGAAGCCAGAACCCTGGAGCAATAGACCAGCAGACACCAGCCACTTGCCTTCCCAGCTGACAGAGGTGTTCTGGACACCCTTGGCCTTTCCTCAGTGAAGGTATCCTCTTGTTGATGCCTTAGTTTGGACACTTTTATGGCCTTGGAACAATAAATTTGTAACCTAATAAATCCCCTTTGTCAAAGCCAATCCATTTCTGGTATTTTGCATAAAGGCAGCTTTAGCAAACTGGAACAGAGGGTGCCTCCAGGCTGCCCCAACAGCTGAAAACCAGAAAATTCTCTGCAGGTCTGATTAGGGGCTGACAGTTAGAAGTGGGCTCTCTGTAGTAAGACCCAGATCTCAAATAGAGAACAGTTCCTTGGTGGACGGCTCATTGTTCGCTCTTACATTAAACAAAATACCCATCAGCTCACTGCTGACCTGGAGTTGACAGATTTCAAGAGAACAAAACTTTGACCAGGGAAGGGCAGCGCTTGGACGAGCAGCAGGAGGCCGGCTTTGATGACTGTACTTGTCAGGCCAGGCAGATGGAGTCTGCCGCTGCTAGAGGTATTTTTAGAAGGCTAATCCAGCCGGGACAGGGCGGAGGGCAATCTAGTTTTGTACTCAGGCTTGGTGACAAGCAGTTTAACCTATTGAAATCATCTCTTGGCTCTGGGGACAGGACCCAGCATTGATGGCCGGACGCTCCTCACCCCCCCGGAGTGTCTGTCAAGGCTCTCAGAATAACTGCCGCCCGTGCTGATCCAGAGCCTTTGCTCACAGTTCTCAGGCTGTCGCCCCCATTTTAGGCTGGGAGATGCAGAGACTGAGAAATCAGTAATTTGGAGACTGTACCTGCTCTTCACTTCTCGTGGGTATGTCAGCAAAAGCAGGCCACTACAGGTGCGGCTGGTAAGGACCAGGACAAGATGAACGTTTCAACTGTAAAAGACCAGTAACCACCAGATGTGCTGTTTAGGGTTTGTCAGCATTGGTTCAGCTCCCACATAGACCCAATCCAGTCCAAGACTCCTAGGAAGTTAGAGCTGGAAGAGATCTTAGAAATAATGTGGGTCAGAAATCACAAACTGATGCCCTTCGGGACAAGTATAACCCACAGAGATGTCTTTAAGACATTTGAATTTGTTGCAAAATTTTAACCTCATGAGACTTCTGTAAGAGTCTGGATTTCTGGTTTATTTTGAAAAGTTGGGACCTCTTCCAGCACTGGGCTCCTATTCTTGTATGACAAGAATGAGCTACCCTCTTTAGGAAATGCACATAGTCTCCTGGTTGCCGCAGTCTCCCACACTCCCTATTACCTTACACCTGATCCACTTTCACTTATTTACATTACCTATTATCCCTGTAGACATTTGCATTTTCTTTCTTATCATTTAGCGAGACCCATATTTCCTATTACCATCCATTTTGCAGATGAGTAATTGACCTCCGGGTGTTTGAGCAACTTGTCCAAGGTCAGGCAACTTGTGGCGTAGTATGCTTCTGCCAACACTACATACTCTTGACATGGTCCCTGCAAAAGTCTTCAGAGTGGCTCTGATAAGCCACTAGGATTTCTTTCCTTCTCCTGAAAGCCCAGGTTGATCTCTTTCTTCATTTCTGAATTGAAGCCATTCCTCTACTAGCAAGGCAAAGCAGATAGGAGAAAATGAGTTCTTCAATAGTGGATCCCTTTTCAATTGCTCTCTAGGCTTTCATCTCATGATCTCTCCAACCTCAGCTGCACATTAGAATCAGATGCCAGACCCCATCCCAGAACAATTAAATCAGAATCTCTGGGTGCATGGTCCATATTTTTGAATGATTCCCTTGTGTGGACATGGTAGGGAGCAACTCCTCTTATCACTGGCCCAAGGTTGTTGACCAAGATCCCCTTCTTAGTACTCATGAGCCTCCTAGGGAAATATACTTTCTGTCAAGGACTCACTTTCCTCATCAGGAAAATGAAGGAGTTAGAGTAGATCAGTGATTGGGATCTTTGTCCCTTGGAAACCACAAAGGAAATGATGAAGTCACTGAGCTACCTTTGGTATTGCAAAATGTCTAATAGAAGTTGCATGCTTACCTTTTGAAGCTGCCCATGTGAATGAAGATGTTCAGTTATTTGCTTTTTCCTGGGATTCCATTTGCATAGTGTGCTAATTCCAGTTACTTCTTTCTTATCAGAAGCTTTGATTTTGACAACCATATGCATGATTAATAAAAATAGAAGAATTGAATCAATACGTATGCAATGTGTTTTCCAAACATGGGGCTCGTGGAGGAAGGGGGAAATATCCTAGGTGATTAGAAATGAGGGGAAGGAGAGAGAAAGGAGAAAAATTGGGCACTGTTACAGTGATTTCTAATGTTCCTTCCAGTCCCAGCATTCTGTGGTTTGATGGTGACACCTGGGGAGAGAAAATTGACTTCTGAGGCAGTTTATACCCTTTGAACACACCCTCCCTAAAAGAAATATATTCTAGTACTGTAGATATTAAAACAGGACTCACATCCTATTCTCTCTTCTTTGAGGACCGCTCTAATACCTGGAAGCCAACAACCATAAAAGTAATTGGTCCTGAATTCAGGGAGCCCAAGCCAGGAGGTGTGGTTAACTTTTATGAGACCCAGCAGTCTGACAGGCAGAACTGGGCAAGAGGAAACAAGCAAGGACAGTGTTGTCAGGATATGTATCAGTGGGAAGTGACAAAAAAAAAAAAAAGAAATGTGACATGATAGTTAAGTGTTTACTGACAGTCTGTCTGCTTTCATCTCTTTAAGGTTTTCCTTCAGCTCTACTCCCACCCAGCTGTTAAATTATTCCAACCCATGCAACCATTTCATAAGCAAACATGTTCTTTGCCTGGAACTAGGAGAAATTTCATCAAGAAAGCAGAGGCTGTGTTCATTAGGCTGGTTTCTCTCTTTGCTGTATCTCCGAGGTGAATGTCCCCTTGAGTTTCACTCTTGCATTGCATATGCAGGCAGCTCTGGTGGTCATTGCTAGGCAACATGTCATCATAAATATTTCATTGGTGAAAGAAAGTCTATCTCTACAAAGTCATCCTTCATCTATTCTAGTATTCAGCTCTCCTTGTTAAAAGAAATAGATAAAAGAGTAGAGATCCACTATCTCTATGTTCCCTGGCATCCATGATGAGGAATCAATGAAAAAGGAGTCAACTAAAAAACTCTTAAAATCCAGTCACAGAAATTAATAAATAAGAAAATATGATGACAAAAATATCATTCATAATATCAACTCAAATTCTCAATGGAGTTTACCAAAATTTTTCAACACATTGGCACATTGTGATGAGGAGAATAAGGAGGCAACCATGATTTAATGCTACAATTACAACTTTTTTTAAAAGGAAATACCTAAATATAGGTGAGACAAATATCTAGAAGATAAAGAAAATATCAAGGGTGGTTTTCTTAAGGAATTAGAATTATGGGGTGCTATAGGCAGAATTCTAAGATGACCCTCGGTGTACACACCCTGTGCAAGTCCCTCCCCATAGTGTGGGAGGAAATCTAAATGGAATGAAATGTTACTAGGCATGATTAGGTTATTGTAGTAGATTGAATGGTGTCCCCCCCAAAATTCGTCTATCTGAAACCTCAGAATTTGACCTTATGTGGAAATAGGGTCTTTGCAGATATAATAAGCCAATCACTGGTGTACTTTTAAGAAGAGGACAGACATACTTAGAGGGAAGAAGTTCATGTAAAGGTGGAGGCAGAGACTGGAGTGGTGCAGCTACAAGCGTAGGCCCACCAAGGATGGCCGACAGCCACCAGAAGCTAGAGAGAGGCACAGGACAGATTCTCCCTCAGCGCCTCCAGAAGGGCCAACCCTGCTGACACCTTGATTTCAGACATCTGGCCTCCTGTACTGTGAGATAATAAATTTCTGACTTTGTAAGCCATCAAGTCTGTGCTATTTTGTTATGACAGCCCTAGGAAATGGGTACAGCCATGTGATATGTTATGTTATGTATACTATGTTGTATGTCAAAGAGATTTTGAAGACATAATTAAGATCCTGCTCAGCTGAGTTCATGAAAAGCAAGATTATCTTGGGTGGGCCTGACCTCATCAGGTGGACTCTTACAAGGGGGTCTGGAGGTAGGAGACGGAAGAAGTCAGAGAGCTCCTGCTGGCCTGGAAGGAAACAGACATCCATGTCATGACTGCCTAGAGGGCATGTGGCAAGGAACTGTGAACAGCCTCCAAGAGCTGAGCATGGTCCCCAGCTAGGAAGCGAATGGGGACCTCAGTCCTACAACTGCAAGGAACTGAATTGTGACCACATCTGATAGGAGTTGGAGGAGGATACCAAGCTCCACATGAGAACCAGAGCAGGACCAGTACCTCGACTCAGCCCTGTGAGACTGAGCAGAGGACCAGCTAAGCCATGCCTGGGCTCCCGACTTACAGAAATTGTGAGATAATAAATGCGTGTTGTAAGCAGCTAAGTTTGGGGGAATCTGTTACACAGCAAAAGAAAACTAATATAATGGGTGACATCTCCTTTTCTCTTTTCCTTTCATTTAAAAACAATTGTGTTTTACCAATATAATGAACAGATAAACTGGGAATAAAGTTGAAGTCACCATTTGGAATATAGGATTTTTTTTAAAAAGGACATCATTATTGGCACCTCGAGGCAAAGCAAATTTCACCAAATTTCCTGGCAGTAACCATTTCTGGCCCTCACTAAGTGAAATAGTTTTTATCATTGAACAACTTTACAAGAATTATGCCTTGTAACTGGAACTTCCTTTGGGAATGAACAGAGATCAGACTTCAGTGTCTTAAGGAAATAATTAGAACAACACATGGGGATGAGTGTAAGTAGATGTCCATCACCATCTTGCTATAATGATAAAATTCAGAAAACTCATAAGGGTCTGGTAATAGGAGGATGAGCTAAATTATGGTCCCTTCATTCAATGGAATACTATGCATCCATTTAAAGTGATGATTTAGTTTCTATATTTATTAATGTAGAAAGATATTTATGCTATTGTGTCATGTATTAAAAAATAGTTTACAAGAACTTGTATTAGCATGATCTCAATGTGTTTAGAAAAAAAGATAGATGGGATATTTATACTGATACGTGTCTAAAGATGGAGATAGAAGACATTCTGTTAAGGATGTACACTAAGATCCTAAAAGTAGTCATCTCTGGATGATTGTATTATGGAATTTTCCTTCTTGCTCATTTAGATTTTCTATTTTTATTTCAATGAAAATAGACTAATTATGCAATTTTTAATACAAAGAAAAAAATGAACTGTTCTAGTTTGCTAATGCTGCCGGAATGCAAAACACCAGAAATGGATTGGCTTTTATAAAAGGGGGTTTATTTGGTTACCCAGTTACAGTCTTGAGGCCGTAAAGTGTCGAAGGTAACATATCAGCAATCAGGTACCTTCAATGGAGGATGGCCAATGGTGCCTGGAAACCATTTGCTGGGAAGGCACATGGCTGGCGTCTGCTCCAAAGTTCTGGTCTCAAAACGGCTTTCTCCCAGGACGTTCCCCTCTAGGCTGAAGTTCCTCAAAAATATCACTCTTAGTTGCACTTGGGGTATTTGTCCTCTCTTAGCTTCTCTGGAGCAAGAGTCTGCTTTCAACGGCTGTCTTCAAAATGTCTCTCATCTGCAGCTCTTGTGCTTTCTTCAAAGTGTCCCTCTTGGCTGTAGCTCCTCTTCAAAAGTTCACTCTCAGCTGCACTGAGTTCCTTTTGCTTGTCAGCTCATTTATATGGCTCCACTGATCAAGGCCCACCCTGAATGGATGGGGCCATGCTTCCATGGAAATTATCTCATCAGAGTTATCACCTATAGTTGGGTGGGGCACATCTCCATGCAAACACTCAAAGAATTCCAATCTAATCAGCACTAAAATGTCTGCCCAACAAGACTGCGTCAAAGGATATGGCTTTTTCTGGGGGCATAATACATTCAAACCGGCACATGAACCAGGCAATAAATTAAAGACATGAAGGTACATGAAACAGCTCCTCCAAAGAAAGGTTTCAGTTTCTTTCTAACAGTCAATTGCCTTTTGACTTTCCTCAAGCTTTGTTAACTGGTGGCAATATTCTTGTTTTTTCTCGTGTTTATAGCCATGGTTATATCTATTGATCATGCTAAGAGAGTTCTGGTCTCCAGAATACTCAGTCCTATCTGAACTCTTTAGGTTCAGTCTTCCTTCTATATCCTCTGCCAAAGTCATCAGAACAAAAGGATTTCAAGTCACAGGAAAGTCACTGGATGTGTTGGCCAGACAGATATTTCCAAGTGAAGTAAGCCCTTGCTTGGAAGAGCACACTCCTGTACATGATTCCAAAGAATAAAATGTCCTTTTCTATATGGAGGGGGAGATGGAAGACTTTGCCACCGATTGGATAGCCTAGAGCACTGTTCGCAACTGGGGGTGAATTTGCACCCCTGGGGACACTTGGTCACATCTGGAGACATTTTTGGTTGTCCTAGCTGGTGGGGAAGAGGAAGAAGCAGGTGCTATTGGCATCTAGTGGTAGAGTCCCTGGATGCTGCTAAACATCCTGCAATGCACAAGTCAGCCCTTATAACAAAGAATTTTCCAGTCTGAAATGTCAGTAGTGTCAAACTCGAGAAAACTTGGCTTAGAATGTCAGGGAGACACACAGGGATATACGTGATGTCTGGCCTCAGGAGGTGGGAGAGCCATTCTCTTACAGGGTGAAAGACACCCATGCACACATCGACAGCAAAGGTTACACCCAATTCCAGTCAATATGGAGTAGCTGGGACTAGGTTTACCCTCCTGCTTTACACAACTAGAAAACCAACTAGGAAAACAACATTTATCAGACATTGGATAACAGGCTTCACAGGATTGTGATAACTAAGAGAAGGAGCAACTGAGGCGAGCCCTACAATTGCCCCAGCTTACTCTCTGGAGGCATTTTCCAGGCTGCAGCACAGGAAGGAGGAACCCAAATAGAGCTGGGTGAGTTGAAGAGGCAAAGTAGAGTATTTGGGGAGGGAAGGCAAATAGAATTTGTGGGGAGGTAAGAGGAAGCTGTGCAGAAAAGGGTCCACTTGAGTCTTTTGCTGAATACAGGAACACCTTGGAGATATTGTGGGGTTGGTTTCAGACCGCCCCAACAAAGCAAATATCACAATAAAGTGAGTTACATGAAATTTTTGGTTTCCCAGTGCATATAAAAGTTATGTTTATACCATACTGGAGTCTATTAAGTGTGCAAAAGCATCGGGTCTAAAAAAACAAAGTACATACCCTAATTAAAATGTGACACAGACATGAAGTGAGCAAGTGCTATTGGAAAAACAGTGCCGATAGACTTGTTTGATCCAGGGTTGCTGAAAGCCTTCTATTTGTAAAAACACAATCTCTGTGACATGCAATAAAGTGAAAATGCAATAAAGTGAAGTATGCCTGTACTGATCTGCATTGCTTGAGGGGAAACTACCTAAGGCTTGGGAAAGAAACACCAGAAAGGAGGAAAAACAATTTCCAGGGCTCTAAAGGGCTGGGTATAGGTTGTGATCCCACCAGCCAGAGTAGAAAGACCTTTTAATACATGGGTCAATGGGTAAGATCCCCAGAAGAGCCTTGCCTTAGCAGTAGGGCTAAATTAAATCTAGATTAAAGGCTGCTTTGGACTAGCCATAAAAAAAGCTTAAAAGCAAGCTTCAAATAGGTCAATCTTGTTCCAAGTAATTTAACTGCATGCCAAAACAAAATCCAATGCTATTTAAAGGAATACAACAAAATCCAGCAACTGACAACATAAAATTTACAGTATCTTGCACCCACTCAAAATTTACCATGCTAGAAAATAAGACCCATAGCAACAAGAAAAATCAATCAATAGAAACGGACCCAGAAATGACAGAGATGATAATATTAGAAGACATTAAAACTGCTATTATAAATATGCAGGTAATGGAGATGAGTGTGTTACAGCCCCTGCTTTCCTGCAGTTCATCATTTAGTAGAAAAGGTTGGTGCAGAAACTACTAAATATGATAGAATATGATGAATGCCAGTGGTTTGGTCAAATTCCTAGAGGAACCCAGAAAGAGGTGGGTAGTAACTGCCCAGAGGAAAAGGTACAGTTAGAGTTCTATGCTTTATTCTTGTGACAAATAATAAAAATAGGCAATTTCATGCAACCAAAGAATTATTGAATATTTATTATGCACCAAGAACTGTTAGGAGCTTAGGCATGAAATGGAGCAATGAAAACAGAAATGATCCTTCCTATCTTGAAGGTAACATTTATTGACCATTGAAAACTTCCTATCTTTTGGTCCTCATAATGATTCTACAAGGCAGTTACCATTATCACTCACTCCGGTACATGCCGTCTGTGTTCCCTGGCTCCCCACTCCAATCTGCATTCGTTCCCTGTGACTTGTGATGTGAAGTTCCTCCCACTAATATTCCTTGCCCCTTTCCTTTTTGTTTGGCCATGTGATTTGCTTTGGCCAAGGGAAGTTAGCAGATGTGATGTGATCAGAGATGTGGAAAATGCTTGTGCATTTGGGGTCACGTTCTGGTTCATCTGTCATTACCAGGAAGAGGACAAGAGACATGTGGAACAGAGCCACCCCAGCTAATCCATAGACCTGCAGCGAGAAGCAGGGCGTTCCAATCAAGGCCAGTCTAGACTGGCTGTAGTCTAATAAATACATAATGTTTCATGCCACAGATATTTTGTGCTTGCTTGTTAGGCAGTAATACCTGACTGACGTGTCTTGTCAGATAAACAAGCTGAGGTTTAGTAACATAGCCAGAATGACTCTCCTATAAAACTGGAGATTTGAACTAGAGTAGAACTGGGATTTGAACTCATGTCTACACAATTCCAGAGCCGGCATTTTTACACATCACTGCTTCCCAAAAGCCTCACTCCTGGATATTTGCCCTAAAGCAATAGTTCCCCAAAAGGTTATATGCAAATATCTATTTACTACAGTTTTATGTATCACAGAAAAAAAATCAAAAATACCCTGAAGTCCCCCGAAGTGAGAAAAGTAGCTGAACAAACTATACCCTCTTGAAGGAATAGCTTGTGCTTTTTAAAATGATAATTACAAAGAATATGTAACATAGAGGTTATATTCTGATGTTGATATTCAGAGCCAGGATATATTATGAAGATCAACTGAAGATAAAATGGTATGCCTATATAGGTATGCACTTATTATGTATGTGTTTGCACACATATGTGTAGAGACAAGGGCATAAAAGCAGTTTATGAAATGAAATCTATTTCATAGAGTTGTGGAAATAGAAGCGATGGATCTTAGTCTTTAAAAATTCCATTGGAGTTGTTATAATAAAAACAGTGATTAAACCAACACACACACAGCTCTGGTGTCACATGTAATCCACCCAGAGAGCTTACACAGCCACTCAAAGCCTTATTCACACGGAGCTTCTGGAGCCTTCAGGAACCCAAGGAGCCACAGAAAGCTTTCTCCCCGACCCCGTTAGCGATGTGCCTGAGAGCTCTTCACCATCACAAGCCCCAACTAGGGGCTCCCAATGTTTCCTCGTGGGCCTTAGGGAAGCAGAGAAAAGGCCCTCAATTCCAGAAGCCTTTGCATTTGGCAGCAAGGGCAGATTTTTTCAATCAATAAAGTCTTTCAAATCAAAGCTGGAGCCAACTCTTACCTTTGGTTGTAAACCTGTTTAGAGAATAAGGAGGGGATCTGAATTTGGGGGCATTTGCCTCCTCCCCTGAGCATTTTCAGTATTCATAGCTAACTTGAACCGAGCGCTTACCTGGGCCACCACTCCCGTCGCCACGTGCCTTGCATATGTTATCCCATTTAACCTCCTAGGAATCATAGTACTCCGTTTTCTGGGTTCAGAGCCTGGCCTTGGAGAAGTTGAGATATGTACACTGTCACGTGGCTCAGGTGGTAGTATTGGATTGATCAAGCAAACAGTTGGTGCTGATGTTGTCTTCTTCTAAGGCAATGAAACGCCAGTTCCCCAGAGGACCCGACTGAGGCGGTCTTCAGAGTGCAGATGGGTTGGAGAAAATGTATTTGGAGGCATGTGAGCAGGACTTTCTTCCTTGATCCAGGCCGTTAGTAGCTCTTCCTGAGCCCTGGCCACAGAGGCTACGCTGTCTGACGTCCTTCATCCTTTTATCCCTCTAATCCATCCTCCTCCCAGCAGCCAGAGTGGTTTCCTTAAAGTCACACCCATCTTTTGGTGGACAATGACTGTGATTAACTGTACAAATATAAAAAAGTTCTTCATGAACTAGAACAAGGAGTTAACCATAGAATGGTATATGGGGAAAAATATACCCATTACAAGCTATGGACTATAGTTAACAGTAACACCTTACTATTCCTTCATCAACAGATGTACCACACCGATACTAGGGGTCAATAATAGTGGGGGATAAGGAGTATGGCATGTTGGGGATTTTCTTTTTTATATTTATGTCTTTTTTTTTTGGAATAATGAAAATGTTCTAAAATTGATCGTGGTGATGAATGCTATGCGATGATAGCATAGCAACGATGTGGTGATCCTGTGAGCCTTTGATTATGTATTTTGTATACTTTGGTTGGATTTTATGGTGTGCAAATATATCCCAATAAAACTGCATTTAAAAAAATCATATCCAATTGCAACATTCTCCCCATGACCTCAAACTTCAGAACTCTTAGCAAGAGACCCTGGGTCTTCGCGTTTTTCTCTCTGCCTATTTCTTTAGCATCATGTCTCTGCAATTTAAATTTTAACCTCCAGTCATCCTGGGCTGCTTACAGATCCCCCAGTGTGCCAACTCCTGATTTCAGGCTTTTGCCTGTATCTGCCTTGAATGCCGAGGGGGGTGGGGAGGTGGGGGGAATTATCCCTCTGTGGTGCACCTCTTTATCCTGCAAAACAACTGTCATTGCCTTTTTCTGACTGCCATAATTATGTATACATGTATAGTTCCCATCCTAGATTTTGTCCTTCTTGAGGACAAGTACTTTCCTCAGTGGATTCATCTTGGTATTCCCAGAAACTGGTGCATACACAGTACAGAGTAAGCACTCAGTTAATGCTGGTCAAATGGAACTCGATTTAATTATAGATCCCCATTCAAAGTGCAGAAGGGAAGCTAACTACTAATTGAGTGCCCACTAAGCAGCAGACAACCTGGTTAAGTGTGTTTCCCATTTTACCGTGTTACAACCATTATCTCACAGTAACCAGGTTTTCCAGTTTGCTAATGCTGCCATTATGCAAAATACCAGAAATGGATTGGTTTTTATAAAGGGGGTTACTTTGGTTACAAATTTACAGTTCTATAGCCATAAAAGTGTCCAAACCAAGGCATAATCATGAGTATACCTTCACTGGAGAAAGGCCGTTGGTGTACGGAAAACCTCCGTTAGCTCGGAAGGCACATGGCTGGTGTCTGCTTGCTCCCAGGTTGTCTTTCAAAATGGCATTCTCCAAAATGTCTAAGCTTAGCTTCTCAGGGCAAACTCTGGGCTAGAATCTCCAAACTATCAGCAAAAGTCTGCTTTCAATGGCCATCTCCAAAATGTCTCTCTTAGCTGCAGCACTGAGCTCCTTCTGTCCAAGCTCTTATAGGGGTCCAGTAAATCACGGAAATAATTCATTCAGAATTATCACCTACAGTTGGGTGGGTCACATCTCCATGAAAACAACCTAATCCAGAGGTTCCAACCTAATCAAGACTAAACACATCTGCCCCCACAAGATTGCTTAAAGAATATGGCTTTGGGGGGACATAATATATCTAAACAGGCACACCAGGTAAGGCAGGTACAATCATCCCCACCTGCAGATGGTGAAAATCGAGGTTCAAAGACCTGCATGATGGGTCCACGGTCATGGAGTTAGTATGCAGCAGAGTCAGGGTTCGCCTCCATGTCGGTTTGCTCCAAGGCGAGCTCTGCGATCCTCTTCCTGAACCAGGCTGCCTCCCACTCGGCAGAAGGGGATGCACACCTCTGCATGTATTAGGTGAATGAAATCTTTCCAGGAGGGCTGTGTCCTGATTTCTATTCTGCCTCTGGCTTGGAGGGTCAACCTTGTAGCCGTGACATGACAACTGCTGCCCTTGACTCCTGGGCAGGCACTGGCCCAGGCTCGAGGTGGTCTCCCACCCAACAGGAGCCATGTGAGGTACCCATGAATTGCAAGGGCAGACTTTTTGTGCCCAAACACAAGGCACATGGCACAGGCTGCCCTTCCATGAGCAGAGTGGATTTACTGGGGTGGGAAACATCCTCAGCCCCTGCAGGCAATCTCCTTGATGCAAACCCAGGGATGGGCACTCATGCAATCTAGGATTTTTCTACAATGTTTCTCACAATTCTCCTAGCCTCTGCCCATGACCCAGTTCCAAGGCCACTTGCACATTTTTAGATATTTGTTACAGCAGCAACCCCCTTTCTGGTGCCAATAGCTATATTAGTCTCCTTGGGGTTGTTGTGACAAATCACCATAAACTTGGTGGCTTAAAACAATGCAAATTCATTCTCTCGCAGTTCTGGAGACCAGAAGTCTGGAATTAGGTGTCGGCAGGGCCACACTTCCTCCAAATCTATTTGGAAGTACCTTTCCTTGCCTCTTCCAGCTTCTGGTATCCCCCGGTGTTGCTTGGCTTGTGGCAACATGACTCTAATATCTATCTACATCCTCACATGGCCTTTTCCCCTGTGTCCCCTGTGTCTCAAAGCTCCCTCTCCTTTCTTTGACAAGGATGGAGTTAGGGCCCACCCAAAATCCAGCATGATCTCATCCCAAGGTCCTTAACTTAATGACATCTGCAAAGACCCTGTTTCCAAATAAAGTCACATTCATGGATAATGGGAATTAAGACCAGTACATATCATTTTGGGGGACACTACTCAATCCCCTACAATGCCCTTTTGTGCTTTTAATTCTTCAGAAACCAAAAGATAAAAAAATTCAGCATTAACAACTGTCTTCCTGAATCTTAAAATAAGTTTTTGGTCTTGCTAATGGCTTGCATTGTCTTGGTGGGTTGGCTGCAGCAGACTGGCAATGACATACGAAATGAAAATCCCTTGTCCACTGCAAAAGGAGAGTCTTATTTCTCTTTACTGCCTCTTACTCACCATTAGGTAGTTGATAGATCTAGAGTCAGATCTTGAAGCCCTCTTAGCTGTGTGACTCTCAGCAAGTTGCTTAATACCTGCAAGCCTAGTTCCTCATTCATAAAATGGAGATGAAAACAATAGCAAAACACGCCCTTCCAGCTTTCCTGAGTTGAGAAGATAAAACTGTATATGAGTAGGCACTATGCAAATATTCATGGCTATTTTGAGAGATTTTTGCAGAGTCCTGGTTACCAAATTGAATCTCTCAAAGTAGAATAACTGTTTGCACAATGGAAGTTCAAATGTGGGAAGAATTCAAATCCCAGTGGTGGCCTTTCCCTAGGACCTGGTTAAATAAGCTGTTATGTTAGGACTAACGATGGGGAAAGAATTTCAAAGAATCAGCTAGCTGCCTACTATCTTGTCTTTCCTAATCCCTTTTTAAGGCACCGTAAGTGTCAGAGCAGATGCTGAATCCTCCCTGTAGAATTCTAGCAGTATGTGCAAACTGTGCTTAAAATGCTTGATAACTCCTAGCAAACTTGCATGTACCTCCTCTAAGATCATTTCCTATTTTTATCATATAAATGATGTTTTTATTATCTACAGAGTCTCCCTCCTTCTTTTTCATCATTAGAGTTTTAGTAGTCATTCAACAAATGTTTGCTGATAATTCACTCTGGGCCCAGCCTGGTACTAGTGCTGGTGTTATATGTCATAGAAGGCAGGGACTTGGCTGTTGGGAGGATCGTGATCTAGTAAGGGACAGGGACCCGAATGATCAAGTAAACTGTAATGCTACCACTGAAGCAAATAAAAGCATCCATGGGTGGGGAAAAGGATAACCTCAGCAGATAGAACAGTAGGAACACAGGTTCCCAAGGGTGGGATTTTGATGCCTTTTTGGGAGAATGTGCCATGTGCTGGAGCTGCTGGGCAGTAGAATATGAAAGGGGAAAAGAAGCAAGAGACCAGTCTTCAAAGAATAGCTAGGGCCCTACTTCTAGGGCTTTACATGTCAAAGGAAAGGATTTGGCTTTTATCCCTTAGCTAAAGGGAATCCAGATATGCCCTAATCCTCTGAGACATGCAGCAAAGGCTTTCCCAAGGAAACGTCTCATGGCGATGTTCCAAGATGGGAAAGTCTGCTTTCCCTCATGGGTGGAGAAAATGGGATCCCAGCCAACGGCCTGGCACCCATATAATCCCTGAAGCAATGCCCCCAACATGGGCACAATAAGAACATCTGCCCGGCTCGGTGCTCCTTAAAAACTCCTGTTAGAAAAACCACCTTGGAGAACAAATGCATCAAAAGAATGGAAGAAAAGGAACATTCCACAAGGGCCAAAAAGGAGCAATGCAAAGGAGGCTGAGAGATGGCAGAGTCATGGAAAACAAGGGCAGAGGACTTCGAAAGATGGTGGGGCTCTCCATGGGTGCCCCAGGAGGAGGGTGGTTGAAGGAAAACCTCCAATCCCCCATTTCCTGAGTGAACAGGCCATAACCCCCCAAATTCCTGCAAGTCAGAATAAGAAACAAGCACATTCCAGAGCCATACAAGAACTTCTGCCAGCAAGCATGCTGTTTTAAAGATTACTTTAGCAACCAACCACCAGGTAAACTGAAATGAGGTGGTTTGTATCTCCCATTTGTCTCCGCTCCTCAGGTGGTTTCGAACTCTTCTTGGAGTAGCAGTGATAGACATCAAATTCATAGGAGGTAGATTGGAAGATGTGACCACACAGAATGTGGTACTCCCACATATTGAAAAGCTACAGAAAATTAAAAGGCAAATCCGACAAGAATTTTCACACCCAAAGCTGCTTTTGTAATTTTATTTTTTCTCATGAAAAATTGGAAACCATCTAATAATCCAACAAACAACTTTTAAAAGATAGTTATGAAGACTGGTAATGTAGAAAGCTCTCACAATGCATGGCTCAGTAATAAGTAATGAAAAACAGACTATAACATTTTGAACATGTATTATGATTTTCTCTATGTAGCAATAAAAATTCTATACATAAAAGAATCTAGGAACAGTTTTCTTTAATTTTTTGTTATTCCTCTAATTCCCTGGGTAAATGATATCAACCAGAAGCCAATGCGGGTATTTCTGGGATCAGTCAGAGGGTTTAGAATTAACCATTGATCCATGTACTTGGGCTTCATCTTGCTTTTGGAGTGTGGCTTCTTAGATCAATTTGGGAAAAGCTGTCTACGGAAATATGTATGTCCTCAGCTAGAGTGACATCAAACCCTCTTTTTCCTTTCAGAGACAATAATAGATGCATCTCCTTGCATTCCTGCTGGGATTCCCAAAACGATGAAGAACTTGGCAGTGCAGTTTCTTCATACCTCTCCGGCAGGGGTGTGGGACGGTGCTTAAAAAGAAAATGGAATTGCATTCGTGGAAAGGGCTTTCCCGGACCTTGTTCATCTCTTTGTCCCTGTGAGTATCTAGCACAACATAAGTCCTCAATAAATGCTTATTATTAATATGTGTCAGAAGTATAAATAAATTGCACGTTCAACAGTCTTCTGGTATAAGCCAGATGAATGCCACAAGGAAGCCAGAGTTCATTCCAAGGGCCAACAAAGGTTAAAATCCTCCGTTGGGCTCACTGGTGTCTTTCTGGGAGGAAAGAGTTGTCACTTTTGCAAATGAAGTGAACCCTTGCCTAACTCTTGTACCATGTGCTCTGTCTGGCATGGGGAGCCTAAAAAGAGCATTTTCCTTGCTTGGTCAGCAGCAACATCACACTCTGTGAGGGTGAGGGTGGGAGGGGGAGTGAAGATGAATGTGCAGAATGGCACCCACCCTTGGGGACTGCCAAGATGTGTGGCAGACCCACCCCAATCTGGGGCATGGTGACAAACCGCTTTGTACTGAAGGGAGGAACTGGAAACAAAGAAAATCAAAGTTCCCAACGGAATCAGTTAGAAATATGAAGAGACACCGACTTCTGTGGCAATCAAAAGCCTGATTGCAGCCTGCTTCTGAAACAAAAAAGGCTCCTGGAAAGGGCCTCTACCCATGCGGGCATGGAGGTGGGCAGGGTGTGTTTGGAGGAAGAGGGCGAGATGGAGAGAAGTAAAAGAAAGGATCAGAACAATCTGCTCTCAAGAAGCTTCCAGGCAGGAAAGACATCTTGGGCCTCCTGGGCTTAAGTTAAAATCCCAGCTTGGACCTTAATCCACTGCATGGCTGTAGGCAAGTCCCAACACCTACCCTGACCTCTGGACTTTATCTGTAAGGTGGAGGCAATGCATATGGGAATCCCTACTCCTGTGAGCTGCTTTTGGGATCAATTAGCAGAGAGCTTTGAGCACCCAAAAAGTTCCTCAGACATTTCTAAGAACCTAGAGGGACAGCCACCCAACTTCCTACAGAGCACATCAGGAAAAGGGAAGCCGTAGGAGTGGAGGGTGCAGGTGACTACAGAGTTAATTCTGGGTAAACTTAGAGTTTCAGGTTAAAACTCAAACAATCCAGTGTTCCCCATCCCTTCCTTTCCCCAGAAGGGTCATAGGTCAGAGAGCATCATGCAACATCACGACACTGGTCCTGGGCAGGCAAGAGGAAAGAGTTCACATTTCCTGGCTCTAGTTTCCAGACCCCTTTCCTTATTCTTCCTTGACTTATCCAAGAGAAAGACCTAGGCCCACACTCTCAGCTTTTCCCTCCCTTTGGGATCTCTCTTTTCTGCAGAAAGTACCCATTCTGCTCTGCCCCTCCCAAGGAAGACCTGCAGTTGCCCAGTGCCATTCATGAATGAGCGGGTCCACGAACCCTGGGGTGCAGGAGTAGTGGGCCCCATGTTTCCACCCAACTCAGCGACCTCCTCCAATCTAGCCTTTCTCACTTACGACGATGATACCTATATCTATAATGGCCCAACCTCCATGTCCATCTCCCAATTATATCTGAACTTGGACAATAAACAGGGATGTCATTTATGAGCCTCATCAAATCTTTACTAGTTGGTGTCTGCCCAGGTACATTAGCTGATGCACCTGTATCGTTTCCGACCCTGGGCCCAGGGGTCCCAGCTAGCATCAGCTGCTGCAGTTCCTTATCCTCAGGTCTGACAATGCTTGTTCTCTCAGATACCTCCTTTCTTGAGACCACTGGAACATTCCAATGTCCTCCCACACCCCTCCGGGCACCTTCTAGCTCTCGCTGACCCCAGCAGCCTGCCCTTCTGTACTGCTCTCAGGCCCTGGTGGTGCAAGGAACCTCGCTCCCAGGCTTCTCTCTCCTGGTGGGCCTCTAAGCAACTCTGGGAATTCTGTTACTTCAGAGTACCACCTCCCCCCTGGAACTAAATCCTGGGATGACATCACTTCATTTCCATCTCTTCTTTCTCCTGCAACCCAAAGATCATTTTAAACTCTTTTCAGATGGAGAAAACACTACCTTTGCGAGCTATTCTATCCGATCTTCTTCCCTTAAACCTGTACTGCAGTTTCTCATTTGTTTATTTATTTATAAGTAAGGAATTTGATGCCTTTGTTTTCTGGCTCCCAGGAAGCCCCTTTCTTGAGGCAACAGATGTCTCCTGTCTAATTGCAGAGTGGGGAGAAGGTGGTAAAGAAATGGGCATGGAGGGAACCACATATTTCTCAATATCATCCTGATTCACATATGTTTCTTTCAGAATATTTTCTGAATCTTTCTTGAGTTTCACCATTTGTTAAGCCTCTTGCCAATCCTGGGATCTTTTGGTTCTGAAAATTCCCATGGAGAGAGAAGATAAAAGATTAGGGGGAACGCCACATTTGCAGAGCCGGCATTCCCTCATAAAGTCTTTTCAGAGCTCCTGGTGGGCAAGTCAGACTTGGTGTAGCTCTATCCAGAGGCCCTAATGGTGTGGCTGGAAGGGAAAGAAGAACCACCCAGACTTAAGATTGTCCCCGATGGAGCCTGAGATCCTGTCTCAGAAGTTTATTTTGAGGGCTTTGGGCCTCTGCCTCCAGAGGCTTCCTTTAAAGTGTAGACACCAATGGGAGTGCAAAAGTTGTTTATCCATTCCCTTATCAGACATGCAAACCTTAATGATAGTTGTATCAGCAGTTTTCAATATTTTAAAATGTCTCTTTTTGATAAACATAAAAATCCCATGGCCTTTTCTAGAGTTATTTGAAATTTCAAGGTAAAGAAATAACAAGTCAAAGCAGACCTTGTTTTGAGTATGCTGCTTTGATCTTCACCCGTCTCCCCTACACCTTGGGGGTGTTAATCCTCCCCTCGCCACTAGGGGGTGTAGTGGCCTTCTTCTCGCACTTCAGGCAATTTAAAGTCCTATTGCACCTTTTGGATTCAGAGAACAGGGTCTGGAGAGAATGGGTCCTGGAAAGATATGTTTGGGGAGCTCAGAAATGTGGGAAATGGTGGGCTGGTCAGGACAGGCGTTCTTACAGTGTTAGAGAAGACCTTGCAAAGCACCGCAGCAGGGATATGGGCGATATAAAAATACACCAGGTCTTGAGGAAGCCTTAGGGCAGGAGGTGGGGCAGAGTCCACAAAGGAGACTGGGAGAAGCATTGATCAAAGAGGCAGAAGACTCCTGTTCAAGCCCTGAGTCTGCTGCTTACAGGTCACGTGACTGTGGGCAAATCCTCTGACAAAGCCAAACCTCAGAGCTATCCTATATAGTGCAAGGCTGACCAGTCAGAATTCACGTGAGGATTGGAAGAGTTAATTATTGAGGTTCTCAACCAATACTAATTGTTCACTTCCTTCCTTATTAAAAACTGACTCACTGGTGGCAAGTGGAAGCCAGGCTGAATCCAGTTTAGAAATTGACTGGTTTGCCTGGGATTCCATCCCTAACCTGTTCTCTGGATGCAGCCCACCAACTCTGAGGTATGCTTGCCCCCAAACCATGTCTGCCATCAAACGCTTGGTGGCTTCAAGACTCTCTGTTCAAGAACCTTTGCCTGACACCCAGAGTTAGACAGATTCGGATGACAAGGGCCATTCTTGGCTGAAGTGGTGGGGTCCTTGCCAGCGAATGCCAGCCCAAATCACTGCAGCAGAATGCTCTCTCACTTTGGAGGTGCACGATGATGCTGGGAGATATTCTAAGCTCTCCACCCAGACAATGACAGATTGCTGCCTGCATGTATTTTTCCTCCTTTCAGCAAAGTACATGAAGTAGGCTCACTCAAAAGGAGAGGGAAGGATGTTCCCCTGGGATGCTCATTACGAATACAGCTCTGGGGCGAAGGAAGGAGTTAAGCCTGCTGTTAACCTTTAGAAGCAGGAAAAATATAGATGGGAAATAAGGTCGAGGTCTCCAGTTAGTGGTTTTTAAAAAACTGTCAGATTTAATTAAATCATCACAAGTGCCTTTTAAAGGGCTCTGTGTGGCTGTTCTGCGTGGGGATGAAGAACTTGATCCAAGAGGCAAGCAGGGCTTTGGTGGCATGCCAACTTCAGTCCTTTCCCAGGCAAAAGACACGAGTCAGCCCAATGGCACACTTCATTATGTGGGCCCAGAAGGCCATCACTGCAGAGCTGGCCTCGGGTCCTGAGGCTCAGCACGGGCTGGGAACTAGGCCAGAAGGTCCAAGGCCAGTGTCTTTCTCCTGTGAACTGGCCCAGTCTTTGTCTGCAGCACTGTCTGCCTTGTGTTTGCTGAGCTCCTAAGGTTGAGCCTTCCTTTCCTTTTTATTTTCCATGCATCAAGGGCATAATAAACTGGGCTTCCATTACATTCTCTCATTCAAGGAACACCTATTAAGTGAGGGGACTCAATAGGTAAAAGTGATAATACCTAACATGTATATTGCACTTGTTTTTGAGCTGGGCACTGCTCTAAGCTCTTTACATATTTCCAAAATACAAAACAAAATGAAAATTAAGAGCAGGACTGTGTACATGGTAGTCGTTAGTGCCATTCCCCGGGAAATCTTGCTTCTACCCCCTTCAGAGCACATGGTTGGATTGGACTTCCGGGTTCTACTGTGTTCAGTGGGGTCATGTGACTGCTTCTAACCAATGAGTTTTGAGCAGAATTCCTTGCAGGCTGGACTATTTAAGTGGTGACACAGAAGCTCCGGTTCTCTCTTTCCCTCTGGCACAGTGACTGGCAACTTTCCAGACCAAAACCAATCTGCAATGGACATGAATGGGAAATAAACCTCATTTGTTTTTTGTTTTTAGGCTGCCATTATTTGTTAAGGCAGCCATATAGTCATAGGATATTTCTGGGAAGATACACAAAAAATTGGCAACAGAATAAGAACTAAGGTCTAGAGTAAGAGGGATTTTATCCTTTCATTTTTTGTGCTATTTGTTTTGCTTTTAATGACCATGTACAAATCCCTTCCTCTCCCCCAAAATTTAAAAGAAAGAGAAGAATGAATGAAACATACTGAACAGGCACCATGTGCGAGGTTAGTTATGTGCTAGGTAGTTTTGAGCAAAGGTCTGAAGCCATTCTATTCTTCTAGCCAAAGCTCTGTTAAGCAGATCTTCCCGATTTTCGCTGGTCACCTATATCTTGATTTTACAGACCCTCCCCACATGATGTATTGCTCCCCTGATGTTCAGCACCAGAGAAGAAAAGGGAATAAGGACAGAATCTTTCTGGCCAGGTCAGTGAGGTCTAATTGGGCCTTTCCATTATGGTCCTTGATGGCTGGTCTGGAGTGAGCTTGAGGAAGGCTGTGATGATGCTTGAAGCCACTCAGCTCACTGCGTGGGACGGGCAGCACTGCAGCAGCCATTGGATCACTTGAGAGCCTGCTCCCTGGCCACTGGCATGAGGCTGAACAGGCTGTGCCCTGAAAGAGCATCTTATTATTCTCTTCCTTTTGGGGGGTGGGGGGGTTGATGACCAGGGGACCAGTCAGAACTCATCATTCAACTGCAGAAACCCAACTCATTTGGCTTACCCACTGTTTTTGGACAAGTAGTCAGAGAACTCCTGTTTAAGCCCTGGGTCTGTTGCTTACAAGTCATGTGACCAAGTCCCCTCCCCCCCATCCCCAGAATGAGGACCCCCAGGGAAGCAGCGCAGATTGGTACAGTAGCTGCATGGTGTCATAGCTGTCCCCAGCTCCATCACCATTAAAGGGTGGCTTTTATTCTTTGCCCTTGTCACTTCATGGCCATAAGATGATGACTCATCTCTCCCTTCCTGGCCAGAAGAAAAAGCAAAGAAGAAGAGGCAAGAAAAGGAGTGACACCATGTCAGGAAAGCACAAACTTTCTCAGAAATCTAAACTGTATTGGCCAGAACAACCAAGTATAAGCCTTAAAAATAATGACTCTAAAAACATGACTGGGTGGGTTTGAATCTTGGCTCCACCATTTAATAGTTGTGTGATCTTGAGCCAGTTTGCAAGAATAATGATAGAACCTACCTCACAGAAATGTTATGAGGACTAAATTGCAAAATTCTAAACAAACACTTGCGCATCCCCCCTGCAAAGGAGTCTGGGAAGGTGAGTACTTTAGCTGGGTAGATTCCTGCCCTGGACAAGAGCAGTGTCCATTAGTAAGTGGGAAAGGAATGCTGGGTTCTGTGCAGGCACCCACAGTGTCTGCCTCAGTCAGCAAGGCAGGCAGGGGCCAGGGTTTGATTCTGAGAGGGAAATAACTAAAAGAAAGAGCCAGAAGGGCTATCTGAGCCAAAATCCTTAGTCTGAATTGGGGGTAGAGCTGGGAAAGGAAGATCATTCCACCAGTCTGGAGGCTGGACTCTGGGGTCTGGGAGACACAGGAAGAAAAGAGGAACATAATACAATGACTCATAAGGGGCCCCATTTATTGACTGCCTCTATCTTGCCAAGCACTTGATGTGTGACCTCATTTAATATACATCTCAAGCTGGGGAGGATGGCATAATTTATCCCGTTTCACAGATGAGGAAATAGAGGTTCTGACAAATTCAGTAAATTGCCCAAATTCACCCTCCCATAAGTGGTAGAGCCAGTCCAGGAGGTGTCCCTCAGTCACCACGGCCTGGCCCTTAGCTCTTTGCTGAACTGCCTCTCAGGTTTGACCAGCTGCCTAGAGAGAAGGGCCTCTCCTCCCCACCGAGGGAGGATCTGCAGATGCCCGAGATGATCCTATATGACACTACATTTGTCCTCATTCAGCTGTACTCAGATGCTGGGGTGTGCTGGGATTTCAGCAGCCACCAGCTGATGGTGTCAGAGCAGGAACCAGGCCTGGGCAGGGCCTGGAAAGGAAGAGACAATAGTAAAACAGCAACCAGGAGCCCAAAGACCAGGTCCCAGAGGTCTAGTGAGGGAAGGTTTGCTCCGAAGCAATCCTAACCAGGCCCCAGCTTCACCTTAGATCTGTGACAACACTGTAGGAGGTCTCTCTGGGCAGAGGTTCTCAGAGAAGGGTGGCCTATTAAATTCAAAGCAAGATCCCAATTAGCAGTGGGGGATATGGGACGGGAGGTGGGAGGCATGGGGCAGAGCTCAGGCCCCAGGACAGAGAGGTAAGTGAGGGTTCGGCAAGAGGCAGGGTCTTGGGTTCAGACATGGCTCCCATCCAGCTTAGAACTAGAGGGCAATGCACAAAGCAATTAGGAAAGTGGCCTGAGACACATACATAGGGGCGATATTCAAAACATCTTCCAACCATAAGGCAGGGGTACCAAATAGGCAACTGTGTTGGCTCAGGGGCCTGGAGCCCCCTGATGTGTCAGGAGCATTGACCCTTTAGTTGCTGGATCATGGCGAGGTCTGGGGCATCCCTTAGATCCAGTAAGAAGGACTAGGGCAACAGCAATTGTCCAATTCCTGAGAAAGTGTTTCAGTATTTTAACAGCTAGAATACCTGTACCAGGTGCCAGCTCGGCACTCAGCAGCTGCATTCCAAACACCCTCCTACCACTATGGGAAGTGCATTTCCAAAGGGCCCCTGCCCTGGTCTGGCCCCGCTCAGGAAAGAACGGGGCCCTCTCTGCAAGTCTAGTGCCTCGGTGCCTGCAGCATGGAAAGGCTACACAAAGCAGGCTGACCTGTTTCCCCTTTGTTCTTTTCAAAAAATTTCCAGCCAGTAAAGGAGAGGGTAGAAGTTGTCTGCTTCTTGTTTCCCACTTCAGTATTTGCAGGGTTCAGGCAGCTGATTGGGGTGTTCCTTCAAGTGCTGGAGCTGAGGGGCAGGCACAGGGGGGCTCTGAGCTCCTGCCTTCCTGGAATAGGTAGAACAGAAGTTAAACTCTCAGCCTCTACCTGCTTCACTTCTTTAGACAGTGGGATTGGTTCCTAAAAACCCAATTCAGTTCCTACCCTGCCTCTCTCATCTCCACCCCCACAAGCTGCTTTCTTCCTCCAACAATTTCAAATTTGATCTCTGAAATGACTTTTCACTTAAATCAGCTTCTGAGTTTTAAAGGGGAAGAAAATGTCTCTTACTCATTTAGACTTAACTAATGTGCCCATTAGCCGTGCTGGAGACACGCAAAGTCTACTGCCTGGAAATTATTCATTAGTCTCATTTTGGGCAATCCCACCTGCCAGCCTGCCGCCACGCTGCTGCAGAACTCTAAAGCTCAAACATCATCAAGGCATCTCCTCCCCAAAAAGCTAACTTTCATTGACTCTCCATTGCCTGCAGGGTCAGATCCAAATGCCTCGATGTGTGCGCTAATTTCAGCCTCCACTTTAATCTTTCTTTCTGTCATTCATCCTGGGGCTCCTCTATCTCCAACTTGGAACTCCAAGCTCAGCTCTACCAGATACATCATAACTTTTTCCCACTTACTCTGTGCCTTCAACCTGCAGAGACCTGATCCCATCTCCACTTGTCAACTTCCTTTAAGAGAGGGACTTAAATCTAGCCTTCTCTGAACAATTCTTGCAAATCCTCCTGGCCCTAGGATTAACCTCCTTGTGTTCCCATTCTCCTGTCTGTTGCAGCAGCCTAACCCCATCCCACCCATGCCCCAGATAATACTTTATTCTTGCTCTACCGTGTTTTTGTGCTCTATACATGGTTATTCCTAGACCATCTGCTCTACCCTTATCTGTCCAACAGCATAAATTCATCCTTCTAAGGCAGTGGCTCTCAGCCCTGGCTGCACATTAGGATCAACTGAAGAGCATTCAAAAAGCCCCTGTTCCAGCCTTTACTCCACAGCAATTCAATCAGAATCTCTGGGAGTGGGATCCAGGCATCAGTGCTTTTCAAGTTCCCCAAGTGTGCCGTCACATCTGAGAACACCTGACCTGGAATCACTTCAAGCTCCCACCCACTCCTTGAGGTTAATCATTATTTGTACCCTGGTGTTTAGCACTTTGTCTGTAACTAAGTAAGTATTTGTTAAATGAATAAATGAATGGATGGATGGACAGAGGATGGATGGATGGATGGATGGATGGATGGATGGATCAATGGATGGAGGGATGGGTGGATAGATGGATGGGTGGATGGATGGATGGATGGATGGATGGATGGACGGACAGAAGGGTAGATGGAAGGATGGGTGAGTGGATGGACAGATGGATGGATGGATGGGTGGATGGATGGATGGATGGATGGTTGGATGGATGGATGGATGGATGGATAGATGGACAGACAGAAGGGTGGATGGATGGGTGAGTAAGTGGATGGACAGATGGATGGATGGATGGATTGATGGATGAATGGATGGATGGACAGATGGATGGGCAGATGGATGGATGGATGCTGTGGTACTCAGAAAGAATCATAGGCTATCTTCCACCTCTAGTCTTACTCCTGGAAGAAAGGTATTAGCCCCACATCTCGTGGCCATGCATCTTCCTTACATGACATAGGTAATGAGTAACTATTCGTAGACTTAAATTGAGCGATGGCTTCACTTAGTTGTCAATTGGCCACTAAGAGGAATGGTTCTCCAAGTTTGCCCACAAAACACTGCTAAAAATGAAATGATAAAAAAAGGTATCTTATCTTCTATTTTGAAAGGGAACTTGTCATTTTCTCTGCTATTAGTTTTCCTTCTTAAAACTTTTCTTAAAATTGTAGCCCCCGACTACTCTGCCTTCTTAAGTACTCGTAATTCAGTACAATGATTACACATAAAAGCAAACTAATAAAGGAAAATGTCTAAAATGAGATTTAAAAATAACTTCTAGAGAATGTTTCTTCTTGTTAAATTGTTTATCCATCTATGTGCTCCTGTTCCTCCCTCTCTTCCTTCCAAAAAATATCTGTAATGCATATACCAGGTGCTGGGGCTGATGGCACGATATAGACGTGGTCCTTTCTCACAAGAAATTAACTGGAATGTTTGAATATTCCACGATTCCCACAAGGTGTGCCAAGACCTCCAGAGCCTCCACCTCCTTGCTGAGGCTAGGAACCAGTGACACATTACAAGCTCGCAGCTTGTGATCCACTGGGCTCACTTAACTATTGTTTTAAAAGGCTTGTGGTTGATGAGGAGTGAGCAGAGCCAGGGAAGGCAGGACTCTCAAGGACAAGGCTTGGACGTTACCCTCTCTGGACCTTACTTGACCTTTGGGAACCAGCCTTGGCACCCTCTAGGATCCTGCCAGTCTCCCCAGTCCGGCCCAACCCCAGCCCTTTTGCTGTCAGGACCTCAGATTCCTGCATCCTTCTGGGTTCTGTGCTGTGTGGCCTTCCACCAATGTACCCCAGCAGGACCCCCAAGAGTTTCCACTTCCCCATCTGTACCCACTGTTGTGGAAGGACTCACCACCTCTAAAGGTTACAAGATAATTCTTCTATGAAAGTGGGGAAAAAAGAGCATAGAAAACAAAGTCACAGAAACCATGAAGAAACCAAGTAGGCAAGGAAAATCATTCCTAAGCCTAGATTTCTCAAATATCCCAACATCCAGCAAACAGATAGTCCTCCCTTGAATCTGGGGAAACGTAGGACTCTCCTCACATCTGCTTTTCCACCCTAGCTCCTTATGTGGGCCGCCAGGCTTGCTCTCCTGGCATCAGAAGTCCTAGTGTGGCCATGTGGCAACTCTGCTGCCCACAGTCTTTCCCTAAAGCCTACCCTTATTTGTCTCCAAGGAAATGTCCCCTGAGTTTCTGGCATCCCTTTGCAAGGCCTCTGTCACCTTTCTGAGAGCTACCTGCTATAGTACCAGGCCTTGGGACAGTCTTTTCTTCTTTACAGAACATTCAGCCAAGGTGTTTGATTTGTCTGAACCATCTATTGCCAAATGCTAGCCTTGGAAAAAAAAAATGCCTGAACTTCTTAATTTATTGATCCTACTGAGCATGGGGCCACTCCTTCCAGTATTTGAAGGAATATCAGCAGTGGAAACCGTCTTACCTTAGAACCCATCACCATTGCCTCAGGCCCCATGGAGGGTCTGTCCTGATGGCAAAGCCTAAACTTCATTACAGTTCCCCTAGAACATTTCTGTGTTCCAGCCTCTAGCTGTTGAGAGAAGCAGAAAAAAAACAAAAACAAAAACAAAAACCTACCCTCTGCTCACTCTGTGGTCAAGCAAGTCTTGTAAGATTCACCATTCCAGCAGAGGATGGAGTGGAATTTTCCAGAGCCCATTTAATTGCATTCTTATAGATGGTGGTATTTTAAACATTAATACTCAGTAATAAAAGAAACTAGAAGACATTTGGATTAATCAAAGGCAGGAGCTGGAAGAGAGGGCATATTATGGAGATTGATGACTTGGCTTAGATAATCACAGAGAGGCATGCATTCATTCAAGAAGGTGATTTTTAAACTCTGGCCCAAAAATGTTAGGGTCCTGTGGGGATGCTTCAGGGCTGTAAGGATTCTATAAAAGTTTGATTTAGAAATTGTAATATATTTAACTGCTTTTTAAAAGGCATAATAAAAACTTACATATTCAAAGGCTATGTTTCCAAACTCTTAATATTCTTGGAGCCCACCAGTGCTTTAATTCAGGCGTAACTGATTGATTTTATAATAGGTATCATAAATGTGAACACACGAAACAAATTTACCTGTGTTGAAAACACACGCACACATGCATGCACACACATACGATGTAGGACATTAGTAATGTGAAAACAACTTTCATTTCCTTTGCAGCTGGCCCTCCAATTCTTCCTAGGCAGGCACTGTCTTTATTTGCTCTTTTTTTTCTTGTAAGCCTCTGTGCCAGTTTGAATATATTATGTCCCCCAAAATGCCATTATCTTTGATGCAATCTTGTGTGGGCAGACATATTAGTGTTGATTAGATTGTAATTCTTTGATAGTGTGTTTCCATGGAGATGTGACCCACCCAACTGTAGGTGACAACTCTGATTGGTTGATTTCCATGGAGGTGTGGCCCTGCCCATTCAGCATGGGCCTTGATTAGTTTACTGGAGCACTGTATAAGTTCAGACAGAAGGCGCACACTTGCTACAGCCAAGAGGGACACTTTGAAGAATGCACAGAAGCTGAGGGAGAAACTGCAGATGAGAGACAGTTTGAAGATGGCTGTTGAAAGCAGACTTTTGCTCCAGAGAAGCTAAGAGAGGACAAATGCCTTAAGAGCAACTGCGAGTGACATTTTGGAGGAACTGCAGCCTAGACAGGAATGTCCTGGGAGAAAGTCATTTTGAAACCAGAACTTTGGAGCAGATGCCAGCCACATGTCTTCCCAGCTAACAGTGAAGGTACCCGATTGCTGATGTGTTACCTTGGACACTTTATGGTCTTAAGACTGTAACTGTGTAGCCAAATAAACCGCCTTTATAAAAGCCAATCCATTTCTGGTATTTTGTATCCTGGCAGCATTAGCAAACCGGAACAACCTCCCCCATGTTTATATTTATTTGTTTATCTATTAAGGATTTCCCTTCCTCCTCATGAGTCACATAGCTTCCATTTGTCCTTCCAGATCTGTCCCCCCCCCCCCCCCAGCACACTTTCCACCCTACTTTCTACTCAGGAGACAGACACTCATGGTTACGTCAGTAGCCTCCTTGGTCCTTTGGCTTTTGGTTGGGTAGGCCAATGGAGAGCTCTTGCTGGAGAGTAAGGGAGGGAGGAGACTGAGATGAGGGTACTGTATGCCCCTGACTCCCTCCCCTTGGGTCACCTAAGCCTAGCCGGGTCCCTCTGCCAAAGGCCACTGCTGTTCTCCCAACAGCTCTCTCTTCACAACCTCCCAATGACTCTTTCCTCCTCTAGTCCCTTCAGGCCTGGGGGGAAGAAGGAGCTTCATTGCCACTAACTCTACATTTCTGCACCATCTCTTGTGGTTTCCCTTCAATCTCCCACATCTTTGTAAATAAACCTCCCCTGAATTATCTTAATTTGGGTGTGCAGTGTGTTTCCTGCTGGAGAATTGACTGATACACCCCACTCCTAGTCCCCTTCCCCCAATGGAAACCCCCATATGCACTTAGCTTTGTATGGGTTCCTGTGCAATGGTGATGTTTTGTACACAGGTATTTGAACTTTCCATAATGTTATTGAGTTACATGTTTCATTCTACTTCTTACCTTTCTTACTGATTACAATTTTTTAAAAAAATTGATCCATGTTGCTATGGCTACAGCTAATCTATTGTTTCTAAACTGCTGCTCCAGGCTCCACTGTGTGCACCTGACACGTTTACCTGTCCAATCTCTGGGTGATGGACACCCAGGCGGTCTCCAACTTCCTGCCATCATAACTCATGCTGCCTGAAGAGTCTTGTACCTGTCCTCTTCTGGAGCTGCGAAAGGATTTCTCTGAACTACATGCCTTGGGGTAGAATTGCCAAGGCATGCAGTATGCATCTACTTAATGGGACTCGGTGGCACTAGTGTGCTCTCAAAAAGCCCACACCATCTGCCCTCCTGGCATCAGTGCCTGAGGGTCCCTTCTGCAAATCCCTGGCAACCCTTGGCATTATCCCGCTTCCTAATGCTGCCAGTCTACTATATGTAAAGTGTTATTTTATTTTACAATTTGCCTTTCTCTGATTATTAATAATTTTGAGTACCTCTTTGGGTGCCTTTGGGCTTTCCTCTTCCATAAACAATATGCTCAGATCCTTCTAAGGGGGTTGCTATTTTACTTATTTATCCATAAGAGGTTCCTTGTATATTATTTTTTAATATACCATTGGTTTCAGTTACCTAATATTTTGTATAGGATTTTTTACATCTACATTAATAAGTGAAATGGGGCTATACATTCCTTTTCTTCCTGGAGTAACCTTGGTAATATAGGAATTACCTGTTCCTCACAAGAATCCAATGGTCTCTCACCATTTACATCTGGTCCAAGTCACCAGGATCTGGCACCTGGATTACCAGTGAAGGATAATTCATTCAGGGAGCAGAAGGACTGGGGTTGGAGTGGAGCAGGCCCATTCCAGTTTGCTGAAACTGCCGTTGTGCAAAATACCAGAAATGGATTGGCTTTTATAAAGGGAATTTATTAGGTTACAAATTTATAGTTCTAAGTCCATAAAGTGTCCCACCTAAGGCATCAAGAGGATACCTTCACTGAAGAAAGGCTGATGGCATCCACAACACCTCTGTCCAGAGCACCTCTGTCACCACATCTTGAAGGTGCGTGGCTGGCATCTGCTGGTCCTTTGCTCCCTGGCTGTGTTCCAAAATGACTTTCTCCAAAATGTCTCTGGGAATCTCTCTTCACTCCTCTCTCTCAGCTCCTGTGCATCCTTGCTTCTTTCTCCCAGGGCTTTTCTCTCTAAGCATCTGGGGGGTCCTCTCTTAGGTTCTCCAGAACAAACTCTGGGCTTCATCTCTTAGCTTAGGATCTCCTTCTGTCTGCATCGCCAAGTGTCTCCAAGCATCTCGGTCCATGTCGGCTCTTGGGTTCTCTTTAGTACTCAGTGAACTAATCAAGACCCACCCAGAATGGGCGGGGTCCACACCTCCATGGAAATGATTTAATCAGTTCTCACCCACAACTGGGTGAGTCACATTTCCATGGAAACATTCAATCAAAAGGGTCCACCCCACAGATTGGATTAAAAGATCATGGCTCTTCTGGAGTCCATAATAGCTTCAAACTGGCACAGGACCTTCTTGTAAACCCTTGTGCTGATGTAATAATTATCTGGCTTGGTATCCATCCTCCCCATTGGTCTGTATTTCCAGTTCCTGGCACATATGTATGTAAAATAAATATTTAATTCACTCACGAGTTGGAGACCAATTCTTCTGTTTACTAGCTATGTGATTTGGGAAAAGTCCGGTAACCTCTTTTCTCACCCCCAACTTCATTATAATAACAACAACACGTTCTATATTTGTGAAAAGGGTTGAAAGGAACAAAGCCACGTAGCACCCAGCCCCAAGCCCATGGCCTGACATGATGGGGGACAGAGAGCTCAGTCCTGCAAAAAGGAATGAAGTTCTGACACAAGCTACAAGGTGGATGAATCTTGAAAACATCATGAGGCATGAAATAAGCCAGACACAAAAGACAAATATTCCACTCCTATGAATAACTAGAATAAGCAAATTCATAGAGACAGAAAGTCAATTAGAGGTTACCAGGGGGTGGAGGGAGGTAAAAGGAATTGAGAATTATTGCTTAATGGGTACAGAGTTTCAGTCTTGGGTGATGAAAAAGTTTTGCTAATGGACAGTGGGGATGGTAGCACAACATGGTGAATGTAAATATTGCCACTGAACTGTACACTTAAAAATGATTAAAGTGGGAAATTTTATGTTATGTATATTTTATTACAATAAAACACAAAACCCCATGGAGTTCAGGACACCAACTGGCCAGAAGCAGGGACAAAGTTCAGGCTAGAGGAAATCCATGTGGAGGAGCTCATCTGCTTACACAGGAGCAGGGATCCAACCTGGGAGGCATCCCCTAACTTCCCAGGACCCCCACACTGATTAGCATGTAAACAGGGCACTCATTAGAGAGGAGCCTGGGAGGGAAGGGGGGTGGGATCTGCTCTAGTCCCTGGCCCTGCTCCCCACACCTCCCTCTCCCACTTGTCTTCCACTGATTAATGCATGAATGGGGCATTGATCTCCAGGCCACCGCTATTATGCAGCCTTTCAATGGAGTGGCTCCATGTGGGGATATATTTGTAATTAAGCTTTGAATAAATGTTTTGCAAATGGGGCCTCTCCTGATGAATAAAGGCTTTGGGAGCTGAGGCTCTTTGTGGCTGTTTGAGAAACCCCCAATGCTGGGACATTCGAGGCCTGCATGTGCGCTTTCATTTTCAGATAATTGCGTGTTTGTCCACTCCAAGGCTGCCAGGGTCCCTTTTGGCAGATGAAACCAATCAGAGGTGCAGGTATGCCCTCTGGGTCGTGTCCTCACTCTTGGAAGACGTGGGTGTATCTTCTGGATGGTTTCCTCCGTGGTGCTGGCCTGAGGGGCTCCCTGAGCAGACCCTCTCTCCCTGGAAGTTTGCATGACACAGTCCCCAGCAGGGTCTGTGGGGGCATTCCCCAGCCTCGATGGGAGAGACACCACTTCTCTAGGATTCTGTGCCCGTTTCACACAGGGCTTTGCACTGGCCGTTCTTACCAAGGCGGGTTACTCCCAGGCCCTAGTGGGGTTTCTTGTCCTCCGTATTATTGCCATTTGGGGCTGGATAATTCTCTGTTGTAAGGAGCAGTCCTTTGCGTTATAAGACGTTTAGCAGCATCCCTGGCCCCTACCCACTAGATGTCGGTAGCATTCCGGCCTCCCCCAGTCACAACAACCAAAAATGTCTCCAGACATTGCCAAATGACCCTGGAAGAAAAATATTGTCCCCAGTTGAGAACCACTGCTCCAACCAGAAAGGGTATTTACTTCAACAAAAATACTGGACCTGCTTGGAAACAAAATGTCTATAGACCAACAATTTTTAAGCTTATTATATATGTGTTCTGGTTTACTAAAGCTACCAAATACAATATACCAAAAATGGATTGGCTTTTTCAATGATGACTTATTAGGTTGCAAATTTACAGTTCTAAGGCCATGAAAATGTCCAAATTAAGGCATCAAGAGGTAGATACTTTCTCTGAGGAAAGGCTGCTGGCATCCAGGCTTCCTCTGTCCATGGGAAGGCACATAGCTGGCTCTGCTGATCCTTCTTCTCCTGGGTTCTGGTTTCAAAATGGCTCTTTCTCCCAAATCTCTGGATGTTTCTCTCTTAGCTTCTCTGAGCTCTCTCCAAAATGCCTCTGCCTTTTATCCTCTCATAGAGGACTCCAACAAGGAGATTAAGACCCACCCTAAATGGACTGGGTCACATCTCCGTGGAAACAAACCTAATCAAAAGCTCCCACCCACAATAGGTCTGCCCTCACAAGATTGGATTAAAAGAGGATAGGCTTATCTGGGTACCTAACTGCTCCGAACCAGCCTAATATGGAAAAATCTGGGTTTCCTTGCCTTTGTTCATTAATCAACTCTGAGCCGGGCTCCTCCCATGTGACAGGTACTGTTCCAGGTTCTGGGGATTCATCAGGGAATAAGACGTGCAAGATCCCTGCCCTCCAGTTGGGAGAGACAGACTGACAATAAACAAGTCAACAAACAAATGGGAAGATTTGAGGTTCAGTTAAGTACCATGAGATTAAGATCTAGACTAACCTTGACGAGGAATGGGGTGGGTCACTTTTTTAGAGAGAGGTCAGAGAAGGCTGGAATGATGAAAAGGAGCTGGCCACGGAACTCCCTGGGGGAAGAGCTTTCCAGGCAGGAGGAACAGGGAAGGCAAACGTTCTAAGGGGGAAGGATGGGCATTCCGGAAAGAGAAACGCATTCAGTGGGGCCCGAGCTAAGGACTAAGGTGGAGCATGGAAGGCAGTGGAGTATGGAGAAAGCAGGAGACACATGGCTCAGACTGTATTTTAAGTACAATTATTCCGCCCCCCCACCATGACTCTATGACCTAGCTCCAGCCATTCCTTGGCCCCCTGAAGACCTCCAACCCACTGAGCCGCTCGTACCATCCATTACTCACTCAAATCCTCACTTTCTTTTCTCAGCTTGAATCCAAAGTTCATCATCATGATAAACATTTTCATTTGTGCATCTTCAATTCCCTTCCCCTCTTTTGGTCATTGTTCTTATCAAACAAAATTCCCACCCTGCTTAATACTACATGTATTTATGGAAAAGAGAGCACAACACACCACATGCTCCTGTTGTCTAATAAAAGCCAGGGCTGTGAAATGGTACCAAGAATTTGCCCATTGACTTTGTTGACTGATCAAAAGATGACAAGTGCTTTCCACACAAAACACAGCCACAGTGGTCCTCGTGGCCTTCACATAGATGATTATCGTGGCCCTCCCATGGGTAAGCAAATAATAATAACACTCCTTTATTAAATAATTAGTAAATGATGACCTATTTACATACATTATTTCATACAATCTGCAAAATAACCTTATAACGTCAGTTTTATTACCCATATTTTACTGATGGAACTATTGCCTAAAGACCTTATTTAACTAGCCCCAGATCACCAAGCCAAGAGCTACAAATCCAAGTTTTGAACCCAGGTATTTCTGACTCCAAATATAGGCTCTTAACCACTTTAAGAAAGCTGAGTTACAGAGATTTAAAATGACTTCTTAGAAGGCCTTACAGTGAGTAGCTTAGAAGGGTCCAACCTGAAAAGATTATTTTCTAGAGAACACATTTCTGTTTTCTAATCCTTTCTTTGGAAGGGGAAGCAAACCTTGGCTATGACTCCAGTAAAGTTTAGATTTCCTTCCTTATGTGACTGAAATACAGAATAGCTCTGCAAGCTGGTACTGTGAACTAGCCCCTCATACTTCATGGATAAATTGTTAAATGTTCTGCAAAACACTTAAATGCCAGGTAAACTTTTCTTACTGTGTGTCCTCCATTGGTAGCAGGTCAGACACACAACACATTATTCCTTATAAGATCAGTAGTAAATGCAAGGTTGACATCTGTATTCGTCTCCTATTGCTGCTGTAACAAATTCCTGCCAACCTAATGACTTAAGACAACACAAATTTATTCTCTTATGGTTTTGGTGTCAGACGTCTGAAATCAGTCTTATGGAGCTAAAACCAAGGTGTCGCAGGGCTTGTACTTTCTGGAGGCTCTGAGGTGAGAATCCATTCCCTGCTTTATCAGCTTCTGGTGTCCATCTGTATTTGCTGGCTTGTGCACCTTCCTCCATCTCTGCTTCCATCATCACATCATCTTCTTGTCTTCTCTGACTCCTCCTCATCTTTCTTATAAGGACCATTGTGATTGCCATGGGTCCACTAGGATAATCCAGAGTAATCTCCCCATCTCGAGATCCTTACTTATCACAGCTGCCATCTCTTTTGATATATAATGTATATTCACAGGTTCTGGGAATTAGCACACGGACCTCTTCAAGGGGCCTTTATTCAGCCGACCACAACATCTGTTCAGAGGGCACCTAAATTCAAGAATAATGCTCCTCTAATGTTTTCCTTGGCTCCTTCTTCAGATTCAGTCACATGCAAAACACCACGTAACCATATCTCAGCCTTCAGTCGGGATGTCTTTAAAAAGTCATTTGTGACTTTTGTGGGCTGTGTTCTTCACTGATAAGACATGGTGTTCTAGATTTGATTTCCCCTTCTTTTCTGTAAACCAGAGATGTCATGTTGTTAACCGGGTCTTGATATAAATTAGAGAACATTTTGCTCTAGGTGCAAGGATTAAACTTGGCCTTGACTTTCTGGACACCTGTCTTTTTATCACTTCATTTACCTACCCTCTCTGGCCACCGTAGCAGTGATGAGAACCTGAACAAAAATCAGTGTAGCACACAACTGACTGCACATTCAGGCATGCTGGCTGAGCTCACAGTGCTTATTTCTGTACCAGGGACTGCAACAGATAAATCCCAGGAAACACACAATATTGGACATGTCAGGACTGACAATTCTTCTCCAAGGCTGAGACACCCTCAAACCATGGGGGAACAGTGGTTATTCCTTTACTGTCTGAGCAGGGTACAGTACAGGGAAGAAATGAACTCTAGGAAAGAGTTAGTTAGGCTACACCTATCAGGTTCGTTCATTCATTCATTCTTTCATTCATTCATCATTTATTAATTACAAGCCTGCTAGCACCCACCACTCTGCTGGTGCTGGAGATACAAGAGGGAATAAAGTAGATATGGCTTTAGAGTCTCCTGAGACTTGCTCCCCTTTATTTAGAGCTTACCAAGGGCCAGCCACATGGAGGGATAATTCAGAATGCTGCTCTTGTACTGATTGTCCTCCAGACAATCTCCCAGAGAATTCACACCAAACTTCTGATGCAGGAGAAACTGGCAGGTGGCGTGAATCGGGAAGAGATTCTAGTTAAGAACTAGTGAAGCGAAACATGGGCCCCACAGTGTGGGAGCCATCAGCCTCTAGGAACCTGTTTGGGGGCTTGGGACATGTGGATTACATCACTCCCTCCTGGTTAGCCATGCATTGATTCAAATCCACTCACTAAACAGATCAAACTAGCTGACTTGGGTCCATCTACAGAGGGGCCTCAGATTCAGTTGCCTTGCTCAATGGTTCCTGCAGAGCCCTGGACCCCGCTGCGGAGGGGCAAGCCATCATTTGAAGACGGCCATTATTGCAGGTCAAAACTCAGGTTTCAGAGAACATTCTGCTCTCTCTCGGAGGCAGAAGGCAATGTGCATGCTGTTCTCATCACAGGGACAGGAAAATTCCCTTTCAGACACATGCTGCCAGGAGCCAGGGTTGCAAGGAACACCTGACATTGGTTGACTGTGGAGGGAGGCATGAAGACAGGACTGGCTATTTTGAGCAGTGAAGTGTAGTTCTTTCCACAGACGGCTTTGATAACAGTAAATTAGGCAGAAGCCAATACTTCTCAATGCCTCACTCAATTATACTTCTGATGTGATCAAATTCTAATGCTGGATCTAAAAGTCTAGACAGCTGGCTGCACTGCCCGCTCCATACTCATCTCACTTGGCCTTGAGGACACGGGTTAAGAGGAGAGGCACTGCTCTTCAGCTTCATCACTAAGGCTCCTGCTCTAAACTGTGTGTCTGGCTTTGACTGACATCCCCGAGGGGGAGGAAGCAAGCCAGGACTACCTGCAGCACTGAACTTGAAGTCGAGTCTAAGAGGCTAGATCTGGAGAACTAGAGGTTACTTGAAATGGGCAAGACAAAATACTTGGAATATGTACATGATATATACAATAAGAGGATGCCTTTTCAATTCATTCAGTTAGCATTTGATACATATATACTGAGCACCTACTTTGGGCCAGGCCCTGTGATGGGTGAACAAAACATGGACCCTGCCTGCCAGCTCTCCTGGGCTAATGGGTACTGCAGTTTACTGGGAAAAGCACAAGCACTGCAACCTGCCAGGCTGGGGTCACTATAAGGATAGTTTGTGGCTACCTTCTCAGCACCCATTCCCATCTCATCCCTTCCTAGCCACATCCCGCTTTACCTGGACCTGGGTTTGAGTGGTGTGACATGACATCCAGCTCTGGGAATGGCCCCATTTGCTGAGGCTACTGGCATATCCAGAACTGCATGCAGGCAACAGAGACCCTGCCCAGGGCCCCTGACATTAGAGGGTCCAGCTCAGACCCTCCGCTGACCATGCACTTGACCAGGAGGGGAGAGTCCAAGGGCCCAAGAAGATGTGCCCAAAGGAGAGTGCCCCTCCCCTTCCAGACCATGCCCTGTTGTCGCAGCCCCCTTTCCAGGGTCTGCTCGGGTCCCTTCTGGGTTCTGCCCTCCCAAAGGCAGACTGTGCTGCCAGTGTGCATGAGCCTAGCTCAGACGAGGCTGAGGAAGCTGTTTGCTGGGGGAATAGATGGAGCTTGGAGGTGTGGGCTGGGGTGTCTGCATGCATGCGTATGAGGCACCTTGCAGCATGGGATGCAGGAGAATGGGAGGGAGCTACCCTCTGGAGGCCTCTGTGTGTACTCTTGCCTGGAGGCCACAAATGGCAGGGACAGGCCTAAGGCTATCCCATCTCCATTGACACTGCAAGCGGTCCAGGAACGGGCAAGGGACCAGGAATTTTGCAGATTGTAGAGGCAAGAAACTTCTAGGGTACTTTTTCCTGAAGCCTACCTATCTCTGGAGGATTTTGGTTTTGTAAGCTTTTGTTTAAGCTGATTTGAATCCAATTTTCTATTTCTTGCAAGCAAAAACTTTCCTTGTAAGTTCCTCTGCTTCACTTCCTTCTGCTACCAGATGTATCTTTATAAGCCAGCAAGCTATTTGTATATCTGGAGGCTCAGTTACCTCAATTGTAAAGTGAGGGTGATAACCTGAATTTTACTGTGTAGCTGGGACTAAGGAATGAAACCAAGAGTGGAAAAAATGCCTAATATGGTGACTGACATATAGTATGTGTTTAGTAAATGTCACTTCCCTTTTCATCGATGTGGACTAGAGAACTCAGGAACAGCTTCTGGAGGAGTCCCATGGCTTTGTCCCCCACAGGGACAGTCATTTATTTATGCCACAACTTTTACTAAGCCCCTCCCAGGCCTCTGGTTCCACATTAAGGGCTGAAGATATGAGGAGCCCCTGCCTTTAAAGGGCAGACCCAGGCTCACCAACTGGTGGGGGGGAGAGACAAGCCCACAACCACACTAGCATGTAGTGGTGCTGTGCTTGTCTGGCTTTGTACTCCCAGGACTTATCCCAGTATCTGGCACAGGGTACGTGCTCTACGGTGTTTGTTAAATGAATAAGATGTGACACAAACTAGGCCTTGAAGAACAGGTCAGATGTATATAAATGAAGAGAAATTTGGAAGGTATTTCTCAGTTAGAAGTTGCTTTTAGTTGCTATTAACAAGAGACCTGACTTCTATGGCTTATGTGCACAGGGTTTTTCTGTCTCCTGTAAAATCCAGAGGATAATATGGGTTAGTATGGTGGCTCCATCATCATCAGGGACCCTTGCTTCTTCCATGCTTCTGGTTGGCTGTATATAAGTAGCCTGCTCCTCAAGGTGCTAAATGACTGCAAGAGCTCCAGCCATTACATCCATATTCCAGGCAGAAATCAGGGGGAAGAGGAAAGGTGCAAAGGCAAAGGGAACTCTCCCAAGCTCCTGGTCCTTCTTTTTCAGAGGTGCCCCCCTCCATAACTTCCACTTAAAACCATTAGCTAGAATTGAGTTTTGTGACCACATCTAGTTGCAAAGGAAATGTAGTGGTCAACTAGGCTCAATGGTGTCTCTATAATGCAGATCTATTGGTAATAAAGAAGAAAGGATGGTGGTTGGGGAGGCAACCATCTGCTTCTGGCACCAGCAGACACAATAGAAGGAGAGATGTGGAGGAGGAATCAACAGCCCGTGTCCAGGACAGGGAGAAGAGCAATTTGGCTGGAGTGGACAGTCACCCAGAGGTGGTGAGCCAGGATTTAGGCAGGGCCAGAGATTCTCAAACTTTGGCAAGAATCAAAATCCCCTGGAGAGCTTGTGGCAATACAGAGTGCTGCTTCTCCCCCATCTCCCCTAGATTCTAACTCTGTCAGTCTGGGGTGGGGCCTGAGAATTAGCATTTCTAATGAGTTCCAGGTGATGCTGCTGGTCTGGGGACCAGAATCACAGGCCTAGATCTGAAGTGAAATTAGGACTTTATCCACTAAGCAAGGAGACCCACTGTTGGCTTTGGAGTTGGTAGGCAAAACAATGAACTAACTGATTTATGCCCATCTGTAGGATGGGCTGGAGAGGGGGGAGATGGAGGCAGGGGCTGGTGCAGGAAGGAGCCAGTTAGGAAGACAGCATTTGGGCTATCTTTGGCCAGGCTTAACCACAGTATTTATAGCCATCCCATGGAGGTTTGACCTCCAAGCCTCAGTTTTACCAGCTGTGAGCAAACCAATCAAGCTCTGTGCCTTGTGCCAGGAGAACTCTGGTATTCAGAGACTGTTGGTATTGATGGTTGGTCAAAAAAAAAAAATGCAGATAATATCTGTCCCTGCCTCACTACTCTACCCAATCACAGGCTATAGAAGTTCATATGGAAAAATTGGAAGCAGCTGATTGAGACCCACGGACAAATTATCAGGTCATGATTAGAAGAGATAAGCTACTAGGGAAAACCCAGGTCAAAGCACCCTCTTTTCTTCTGCCACTCAGTCTCCCCTACTTTCTGTTTGTTTTTCTCTAGCCTGAGTTTGGACCTCCTTTGGGTTTGCAATTAGGCTGATATATACAGGGAGGCAGAAGAGCCAGTGGAGGATTTGGATCAATCTGGGTTTGATCCTGGTTCTAGTTGTGAAGCAGGGTGGTGGCCTGTCTCTGGGAGACCTCTGTAAATTGGAAAGGAATGCCGTCTCAGGGCACAGCTCGGCCACCAGAGTGTAGGCTGGATTTCAACCCCTGTCATCCCCTTGGCCCAGTACCCCTATGTGAGGCCCAGCCTTCAGGGCTTGTAGGAGACCGCCCTGCTGTGAAGACAAGTGACTTAACCTCTCGGAGCCTTGGATGTCCCCCTGTCGGATGGGATGACAGGCAGAGTCCCTGGGTTGCTGGGCAGATTGGATGAGGTAAACCATTTAAAGTGCCCGGCACGCGGCTGCTGCCCGATGAACGTGCGTTTCCTTCCAGATTTCCTTTTGAGTCAGTGAGGGAAGCCGGATGGGTTAAGCCTCGTCGGCTGCCAGGGAATCATCTGCTCCTCCAAATCTTGGCTCGGCTGCCCCTGCTTGGCATTTGCAGCGCCGTGCCTGCTGCCTCTCCGCCAGCATCTCATTGTCTGGCACGAGCAAAGAGCGCCCAGCTCCCGCTGCAAAGCAGAACTCAGCAAACGAAGACCAGCTGAGCTCCTGTGGTCAGCACATTTAGCTCCCTTAATACTGCCAGCTTCAGGGGTCACAGAGCCCCTGATTGCAAGTCTAAAATCCCAGTGTCTTCCCCACATTTTCACTGATTTCCTAAGGGGCTGAGAGAATGCCCTGCCAGCAAAGGGACCGCTCCAAAAACACTTTGCTCGCAATTCCAAGCCATGGCTGGTTCACTGCTTTTGCTCAGGTGCTGGAGAGGTGAAACGTGGAGAGGTTTCATTGCTGATGACTCTTTTTCTAAAGGAGCCAGCCAAGAGGCTCAAGCACCAAATCCCAATTAAATCACAAAAAAAGTGGGAGCAGCGGGGAGGACAGGAGGGGAGGGAGAGAAGTTTGTCCCTGATTCTCCAAGGGCCCCTTACCCCACTTGCCTGAAACTCAGCTAGGCTTGCTGGGTGGGGACTGTTCTCTATTGTCCGTGCATTATTGTAACAAATATATGTTGAGTGCCAATTGCAGCCTGGACATTAGGCTGGGTATAGACTATTTGGAGGTGAATGAGACCTACTGAGCAAGTTCACATTTTAGTTGGGGAGATAGATCTGCAAACAGACTAAGACTATGCTGTATGGTGAATGCTACAGTAGAGATCAGTATGGAGAGTTGTGAGCACCCTGAGGAAGGAACATCTAAATTGGAGGAAACTTCAGATAGGAGGGGTCATTTGAGCTGGTTCTTGACAGATGGATAGGAGTTTGCAAGGCAGAGAAGATGGGGAAAGGCATTCCAGGGAGAGGAACAGCACATGGCAAACAGAGAGTCATGAAACATGGTGCAGATGAAGGAAAAGGTAGGAAAATGAGGCCAGTGTGGTCGGTTAGTGAGAACAAAAAAGTTTCTGTTTATTGACTGTCTTAGTCAGACAAAAGAGAGAGAAGGCCTGTAGACCAACAATCAAAAGAGGAAAATCATTAAACTACTTTGTCTCTCTCTCTCTCTCTCACACACACACACACACACATGCACACACTTTCCCCACTGTATTTCATGGGGTTAAGAGAGGGTAGGCTGGCAATATCATGAAGTTCTAGGAATTGCATGCTTGATAAGCTCTTCAGGATAGCAAGAGGCAGAGGGCAAGTCCCAAACCCCATCTGAGAGGAGTACTGAGGGCAAGGAGGTAGGAACAGGAGATAAGTCCAAAAATCTGGACCTAGGCAGTAGAATGGGAGGAAAAGAACCAAGGGCGAGGGGGTGAGAGGGTCTGGGATTTTCCTACACCAGGGGCTCTTTGTCCGCATGCTTGTCTTATACTGTAGGTGTGCGATGGCCCAACCAACCCGCTACTTACCCATAACTGAGATCCGTTTGTTATCAAATACCATCTGACTTCTGCCCCTGCCCCTTGCCTATATGTAGGTGTTAGCATTGAGAAGGCAGCAGAAGGGAGCTCCCAGGGGCATAGGGACTGAATGCTGTAGGTACAATGTTGTTTGAGTTAATGGTTAAAGGTTCAGTAGAGTCTGGCCCTGCTCAAGGGCTTGGGTTGGTGAGTGTGGGAACAAGTCTCAGGACTTGGAGCAGATGCAGGATCAGTTTTCAACCAAGCAGAGAAAACCAACATCATACCAAAACCCAGTGATGGAGAGAGAGAACATACAGGTGAGCCCCACCAGTAATGTGAAGAAGCATGCACCAGGGGCCTCTGAGAACCAGAACTGGTTTTTCACTGTGTGCCATGGATGTCTGAATCATCCAAATGGCATCTCAGAGGCCATAAAGGGCAATGGGCTGGGGGAAGTCTGTGCCAATTCAACCCAATAAATATTGCTTGGTGCTCCCCTGAGCCAGGCACTGTGCTTGCTGCTGGGATAAAGGGAGAACACCCCCAACACCAGCCTGGCCTCCTAGAAGCTCAGAGTCAAGTAGGGAGACAGAAAATTAAACCTTCATTACAATTGTCCTGTGCTCAGGCTTATGATTGAAGAGGTATCGGTAGCCACGGAGACCCATCCGAGGGACCCAAGGCAGGGCTGTGAGGATGTGGAGGATGTTCCAGGCAGAGCACATGCCAAGGCCCTGGGGTCACAGAGACCAAGGCACAGCTGCGCAGTGGGAGCACGCACTCAGGCAGGACAGAGGGAAAAGCTGGGTAGCAGGTTGATGTGAGTGGAGGCCACAAGGCCACACCCAGGGGAAGGGGCTTTACATAGAAACCATGGGGGACCACTGAGGAGGTGAAGCTGGAGAACGGCATCACCATTTGGGGTAAATTACCTTGCCCTGTTGAGAGCAGGTTGGATGTAGCAAAAAAGGATGGAACCTGGATTTGAATGTAGCCATGGGGATGGAGAGAAGTGAGAAGACTCAAGAGATAGTTAGGAAGCAGATGAGCAGGATTGGGATATTAAATGAAGATGGGAAGATTGGGGTAAGGGAGCTTGTATTAGGATGGATGATGGTTGCCAATCCCTAGCTGTGGCTGTTACCTAAACGGCAGAGACTTTGTAAATGTGGTTAAGGCTCTCGAGATGGAGGGGGTGTCCTGCATTATCCAGGTGGGCCCCAAATGTAAGCACAAGCCTCCTTATAAGACAGAGTGGGAGGGAGACTCAACACAGGTGGAAGAGGAGGCCACATGACCATGGAGTGATGCAGCCACAAGCCAAAGAATGCCAGCCATCAGCTAGAAGAGGCAAGAAGAGGATTCTCCCCTAGAGCCTCAAGAGAGAGTGCAGCCTGCCAGCACTTTGGTTTCAGCCCCACAAAACTGATTTCAGGCTTCTGGCCTTCAATCCTGTGAGGGAATAAATCTGTGTTGTTTCAGGCCTATGGGAAACTAATATGGTGCTGAAGGAGTATAAAGCAATGACCGGTTTTCTAGCCTGGGCAGCAGGGTGGAAGGTGGTACCATTTATGGAAATAGAAAACCCTGAGGGAGGAGCAGGTAGGGAATGATGAGTTCCAGAGTGGACAGGTTGAGTTTGAGAAGTCCAGCAGGGAGACAGGTTGGAAACTCGGGACTGATGTCCAGGCTGAAGACTGATATTTGTGAGTCATCAGCACTTAGAGAGTAACTGAAGCTACAGTAGTGGATGAGCTTACCCAGAGCTGGTGTAGTGCAGGGGTTCTCAGTCCTGCAGCACAGTAGAATCACCTGAGGAGCTTTCATAAATGGCAATGCCAGGGGCCCCCTTCCCAGGGATTCTAATTAACTCAAACTTGGTAGGGTCCAGGTCTTACAAGTTTTTTTGTATTTGTGTGTGTGTGTGTGTGTGTGTGTGTGTTTTGAAACAAAAATAACAACAACAAAAAAAAACCTTCCCAGGTGAGACTAAAGTATAGCCAGTCAAGAACCACTGGTGCAAAGAAGAGAAGGGAGCTTAGGACAGATACCTCAGACCACCAACATTTAAGGATGTGGTTCTCAAAGTGTGGTCCCTGGACCAGCTGCATCAGCATCCTCAGGAATTGACAGAAATGTAAATTCTCAGGCCCTGCCCCAGACCTACAGAATCAGAAACTCTGGGGATAGGCCCAACAAATCTGTGCTTTAACAAACCCTCCAAATGACACTAACATTTGAAAACCACCAGTTTAAGGGGTGGGTTTCAGAGAAAATAAGCCCCTTCCCTCCAACAAAGAGATCAAGTAGACAGGCCCAGCAAGGTACATGAACATCCGGGAAAATGTGATGGAGAGGCATCCAAGGGGGCAGTGTTTTGTTTTTGTGTTTTTTTTTAAGGGAGTAATACTGCCAAATGGTCAAATAAAATGAGGTCTGAAAAGTACTTACTGGGTTTCATGACCAGTTGGTTTTTGTTGACCTTGGCAAGAATGCTTTTATTTGGGTGGTGGGATAGTGTTGCAGAGACTATTTTGAGGATATTGTTAAGGAAAGGGGGAGAGGGAAGAAGTCAGTAACTGGGGAGAAAATGTGGCATCAAGGGAGACTGTCTTCTCTTTGTCTTTTAGGATGGGAATAACTTCAGAATATATGAATGGGTGGAAAGGAGGCAGGAGAGAGGGAGAAGTTGAAGATCCAGGGATGGCAACAAGGAATAGTGCCACGATGCTGCTGGGGAAGCAGGAAGCAGTGGAATCCAAGACCCAGGAGATGGGGCTGGTTTTGGATGCAGCAGAGAAAGGAGAGATGGCCAGGTTCAAGTTCAAGTCAATCAGCAGGTTTGAAAAGCAAGTTTGTTTCTTTCTGATGACTTTATTTTCCTTTGAAGGTAGAGAGCAAGATCACCTGCTGAAATGACTGGTTGCAGGGGGTGACTGGACTAAAGCCATTGTGAAAAATGGGGGAGAGACTCAAGCAAATACAAGCATTGCTGGGCAGAGTCAGCTCCATTTGGGGTTAAACATTGCAAATTTATCTCAGCCCCAGTTTGCATGCTTTATTGCTTTTTCTCCAGCAATCAACAGAAAGGGCTGGGAGGTGAAGTGGTTTGTGGTTGTGGTTTTGCCAGGAGGGAGGTACAAAAGGGCTTGGGTTGTGGATCCTGGCAAGAGAGTGGCTGGCAGGAGGGATCCCAGCAAAGCTGCAGAGGGAATCGGGGATGGTGGGAAATTAATTCAGGCGTCTGCTTGGAGAGAGCATGAAAAGTCAGTGCACTGAAGGCACTAAGTGACTGATGTGAGGAGATGGGGTTGTGGTCAGAGAATGGGATGTCTGAAATGTTCTAGAGATCCATTAAAGGAAGTGTCTGGTCAGTCAGAAAAGAGTATGAATTCAGGTTACCAATTCAAGACAGGTCCAGGCAGAGGGATGGAGAGGACAGAAGCCAAACAAGAGAGGAGCTGGTCTCCTGGGCTCCCTTCACAGCGACATGTTGGGGGGCTTCAGAGATACCCTCTTGGGTGGGAGATAGCAAGAGCTGCCTGGAGCTGTCCTTGGTGCTGGGCTACTCCTGCCTGTCCTGCATCCACTGTCAGAGGTGGTATTGGAGGCCGAGGAACTCACACTTGCTTCATTTTTATTGCTGTCAATAACAGCTGGTATGAGTGAACCCAACTTGCACATACAAAGTTGATTTCTGTAATAGAGTGAAGGATAAGAAGGAGGAAAACGTATCATTTCCAATTAAAGGTAGCAAACTCTCTGCTGTTTCTCCACCGAAATTCCACACCCCCTTTCCAGGCTCTCTCATCATTTTAAAGAGTCTCCTTTCTCCTTCCTCCCTCCCAAGTTGGTGTTCCAGGCAGAGGGGAGCTTGCAGAGCCTCGAGGCAGTGAGGGGCAGGGCCTCCAGTTCACCCACTCTCGTTGGATCCTTGCTGCCCTCTGAATGGTCCCTCTGTCCTCTCATTGCTGAGCATCCTGTGCTGGTGTTGGCTGAGGTGTGACTGCTACTCTCAGTCTCTTGGGCATCATGCTGAGGTCTAGGGGCAGACTGTGGGGTCCCTGCTCTGAACCTCCACTTGAGTCTCCCACGTGCTGGGCTTCTTCCAACCACACTCTCAACAGCAGGATTTCTCAGTGCCTCACATCCCCACCAGGGCATACAGGAACTCCTGGGGCCCCCAGATGCCAGGGGTGGTCATAGGGGAATTGGGGTGCTATCACGGGGCAAATGCCCTCAGCACTTTCTTCTCCACCTGCCATGCTGCACCATTCTGTGCTGTGCCAAGCTGAAAGCAGATCTTCTCTACATGGCCTGCAGTTCTCCTTGGCTACCCCCTAGGAAACAAAGAGCAAGCCACTGTGTTCTGGGATTCACCCAAATATTTTCAGTATTTCTACAAATCCTCCTCAGGCTCCTGGAGGAGTTGGAGGGGAGAGAAGTAGGATACTTGTGTCAGCCTTCTTGCCCTCCCTCCATCTCTCCTTGTTTCTTCCTTCCCACCATTGGAAGGATTTGCTCCTTCCTCTTCCCATCTAATTGGAGCTGCCCCTATGACATATCCTCTTCCCTCCTTGGTACATTTTCCCTTCCCTTCCCTCAGGCACTGTGGGCAGGAATGTCAAAGGAAAAGAATTGGATTACTGAGAAGGGAGAATACCCCAAGGGGTATTTTAAAAACATTATTCCAATTACAAGAACACATTGTTTCATAAAACCTTCTAAAAAGTCTGAGAGGTAGTACAGTTAATAACATTTTACAGGTGGGGAAACTGAGGCTCAGCAAGCCTAACTGAAATGCACAGTACCATGCAGGCAGTGGGTGAGAGATGGAGGCAGCAAACCCAGGCCCTCATGATCCAGAACCGAACTTGGAACCACGTGCACACTGCCTCCACGAGCTCACCTCCTTCTCTGTCTCCAAGTCCCAGAGGCCATGGATGTGGTTTGTATTCTCTGTCTCTGACACCCTAAGGACAACATCTTCAACATTTTCCCCTAACAGCAAGTGAAGGATGAAAAGGAATATTTTGCCATCGTTTCTGTGTTGGAACCTTTGGGGAAAGGGCTGGGTTGATATTCATCCAGGTTGCCCCAGATCAGCTGTATCAATTGTTAAAATATTGAAAATTGAATTGTTAAAACATTTCCATTTGGTAAGTAGCCACTGTCCTCAATCCTCTCACCCCAAGTGTCCTCCCTGATCCTCATTCTGGTTGGTTGGTGTCTAAATCAAAGTCACTGATAACTATTTTTGAATATCACTCCCAAAAGAGGGAAATAGAAGCTTCACCCTACTAGGATTGGATGAATTTGTGTAAGAGCTCCCTAGAGCTATTAATGGTACCGTGAAAAAATAGTTGTTGTTTTCTACAGTATCAGTGAGAACAACTTGTGTGAAAGCACAGAACATAATGCCCAGCACATAGCAGGTGTTCACTAAATATTAGCTGAATTATCATCTAAGCCATTGGCTGAAAATCTCCCTTGGGGGAGAGCTTGGAGAGCGGCAATTCCCAGAGTTGATAGAACCGACACTCCTATTCTTTTAGGATGCGAAAGCAGAGCAATTTTCATTTAAATCCCCAAAGTGGAGATATGAATCAGAGATGGCTAGAATTGGAGCATCTGGATAAGCAAGCAAAGGCGATTGCCTGGCTGTTGGAGCTGCTGGCCCTGAATGGGCACTAGCTATAGGCAAAAACGAAGTGGAGTGGGAAAGAGATTTGTGCCAATGGTGGAAGCCAACTGCTCTCACCACCAATTCTTCCTGGTGGGCAGATGTTGGACATTAACATTTACTGAGCACTTTATCCTTACTGAATCCGCACACCCACTATGGAAAAAGTGATATTCCCATGTTTGATGTTTGGAGACTGGAGCTTCAGTACCTACTGAAGGTTTTGTAATTTGTCTCGGTTCTTACAGGCAGCAAGGAATTGAGTCAGAAATCCCTTGAGTCTATCTAGTCCCAAGGCAGTTAGTCTGTCCACTACAACATGTACTTCTGCACTGGGGTGGGAGTGTGGTGACAGCCCGCCCAGATAGTTCCCTTATATCAGGCTTTGGTTTGGTTTAGCAGACTGTTCTAGTTTGCTAATGCTGCCAGAATGCAAAACACCAGAGATGGATTGGCTTTTATAAAAGGGGGCTTATTTGGTTACACAGTTACAGTCTTAAGGCCATGAAGTGCCCATCAACAAAGAGTACCTTCACTGGAGGGTGGCCAATGGTGTCTAGAAAATCTCTGTTAGCTGGGAAGGCACATGGCTGGCATCTTCTCCAGAGTTCTGGTTTCAAAATGGCTTTCTCCCAGGACATTCCTCTCTAGGCTGCAGTTCCTAAAAATGTCACTCTTAGTTGCTCTTGGGGTGTTTGTCCTCTCTTAGCTTCTCTGGAGCAAGAGTCTGCTTTAAACGGCCATCTTCAGACTATCTCTCATCTGCAGCTCCTTTCTCAGCTTCTATGCATTCTTCAAAGTGTCCCTCTTGGCTGTAGCAAGTGTGTGCCTTCTGTCTGAGCTTATATAGTGCTCTAGTGAACTAATCAAGGCCCACTCTGAATGGGTGGGGCCACACCTCCATGAAAATCAACCAATCAGAGTTATCACCTACAGTTGGGAGGGTCGCATCTCCATGGAAACACTCAAAGAATTACAAACAATCAACACTAATATGTCTGCCCACACAAGATTGCACCAAAGATAATGGCGTTTTGGGGACATAATACATTCAAACTGGCACACAGCCTTTTACAAGGGAACTGCAAAAGGAATGGTCAAAGTACTCACATATTCCACACTAGACATATCTTTTAAATAGAACATACACACAATCAAGAGATGCCAGCAAAATCTGTGATTGTGGAAGAAAGAGCAATGAGATGCAAAACAAAGACAAACACACACAATCACTGCCAAGAGAAGCAGGGGGAGGTATCAGTCAACAAGACAAATGACAACCAAAGCCCTCTCACTGCCTTGAGTGCCTCTATCGTGGGCTGGGCATTGGCAGGTGCATAGGATACACTTGGGCAGCAGAAGTTATCCTTGGGTAAGGGGTCTGGCCTCAGGGTGGACAGGGGCAGTGAGCAATGAGGCAGAAGGACATCTATGAGTGAGCCTGGAGGTGGATGGATGCAGTGGGAGCCAATATCTTTGACCTGGGCGTGTTCACAAAGGAGTGGCCAGGGGTGCAGATGTGGAAGGGACTGCAGTCCAGTGTCTATCAGTACACTCACCCAAAGTCTTGAATGTTGATCCGTCACATGTGCATATCTTAATGGTTTTCAAAGTGTTCTCTCAGGGATGGGATGGCCTTATTTGAGCCTCAAGGCAGTCTGTACCAACAAAGAATTTGTATCCAAACCCCAACTCCCCTCTCAACCCAAAACTTTTTCTTTTCTTTTCTTTTTTAACCAAGTGAAGAACTTGCCTCAGAGATGAGAAAATAGCAGATCTGGGACTGGTACCTGGGTCTTTTGACCCAGGGAAACATCATGGAGTAAGAGAGAGTCTGCTTCACCTGGATTCAAGCCCCGACTTCTCACTAGCTGGAGGTATCTTCAGCAAGTTGCTTAATCCTTGAGCCTCCATTTCTTCATCTGTAAAAAAGAGATAGTAGCATGGAATTCAGAATGTTGCAGTAAGAATTAAATGGCATAATATATGTCAAATGTCTGGTTTTCTATAAGTGTTATTTTTCCTTTCCCTTCTAGACCAGTGCCCTTTTTTCCATACTGGATCTCTGCTTCAGAGATTTGTTGTATGGTGTTGAAGAGGAAAACTCTTTCCTTGCACTCTCAGCTAATATCCTCCTTTGTGGTGATGGGAAACCAAGTCAAGGCTGTGCCATGGTAGAAATATCTGGCAGGGTTCAAGAGGTGGCTGGATGGCCCTCTGCCAGGGTTAGACAGTTCCTCCAGCTCTCACATTTTTCAACTCTGTAAGAAATCAACCCTACCCTTGATTAATAAATCCTCTGGGAATAAGCATGTGTTATGAAGTCATCTCAGATGGTTTTCAGAAAACCTCCAGGAAACTTTGGGACCCTCTGTTAATGAATGCAATTCAGAGCCAGCACCAGGGTCGCCACTGAGCAGCAGTGTCTCTGATCTCCATCTCACAGGCCAGACCGTCCCATGCACCTAGCTTTCCTTAGTCCACACTCTCAGAAGAGCAATGGGGTCAGTCCTGGGAAAAGTTGTGAGAATGTGAAAGATGGTTCCAATTCAAAAAGATCTCACCTCACCTCACCTCAGAGATGCCCTGGATCTCCTGCTTCCCACAATCCAGCTTTATTTGCAGCAATGCACAGGCAAAATTTCACAGACTCTCCGACAAAAAGAAAATCCTGATTTGTAGAGTTTGCCAATTTCATGGGATAAATACTCCCTCCATGGCTGATTTCAAGCTACTATTATGAGGCAGTTAAACATGGGGTTAGGAAAAGTTACACAAAATTAGGTCCTATGAGCTGATGAGAGTCAGCTGTGAGTCTCTCTCTGCTAAACCTACTTTTCGTATCTCATTTTATCCTATCAAAACTCCTGTGAGTTAGGCATTATTAGCACCATTTTACAGAAGAGGAAATTGAGACTTAGGCCACAGAGCTAGTAAGTGGTGGAGCTGGGATTTGAACCCAGGTCTGTTTGATCCCATCGACATTACTATTAAACACTACTCTACTCTCTACCAAGTCTTGTTTTCACCACTCCTTTCCCCCTATGCCCTCAGCAAATCTGCGAAATTGCAATTCATCCTGTACACTTGTCTGCCGACTCATCACTCTCCTTTCTCCACTGCCCTCTTCCCTCAGCCCAAACACCTCCAAACCTTAGCTTGCCCTCTTTCTCTCACCTCACAATCTCAGACGCATGCTTTGATTTTCCCAGTATTACCTTTCATCAAGAATCATACTCCTCAAGGGTTTTAGACCCCCATTCATCTTGGAAGATACACTACCCAACCCCAAGCACTGTGTTTTGTACTAAAGATAGACTCATAAGTGTTTCAATTGGATTGGGATTTTGAAGACACTCTAGTGGTCTGGCTCACTGGAGCTCGGCCTTCCTGTTAGCAGAGGACGAGTGAGGTTACAGTTTTCCTCAGTAGAATTAGGTACCTGCTAACCTGTCTCCCTGTCTCCAGACTAGTCTCAACTCTGTCCATCCTTGACTTCACCACACAAGTTGCCTTCATAAACACAGCTCGGACCATCTGAGGGTCTCCACTGCCCACTGCAGTTTGTCCATGGATGGTTCTCTGAGCAGGGAAATAATATAGTCAGATAAGTTTGGTTAATGCTACAAACCGGATCCCCCTCTTTGCTTTCCACTGTGCACACTAGCATGTTAGAGGGAGTATACAGGCCTGTTTCACTGTGTTCCTGCGTTCCCTCAACAAATTTGACCACAGAAACATATACTCTTCACCTCCGGAAACACCTTCTAAATTCTAAAGACTAAGTCTTATAAACAAGCTTTGGAAAAGGACTGTCTAAAAAGTAAAGTCCAAATGCTTTAACTTGACGTTCAAAACCTTCTAGAATCTGGGCCTGATACTCTTCTCCAATAGTGGTTAAGAGCTCAGCTGCAAGAATCAGACAGATGCGGTTCAAATCGCAGTGCTCGCGTTTAATAGCATGTAACCCTGGCCCACTTACTCACCCATTTGAGCCACAGGTTCCTTATCAGTAAATGATGAAAACTGCACCCACCCCAAAGGGTTATTGTTAAAGGATTGCATGAGACGATGAATGTAACCCTGTAATAAAATATCTGGCCTACAAAAAAGACCCCATATTGTATGATCCCATTTATATGATGTGTCCAGAAAAGGCAAATCGATAGAGACAGAAAGTAGATCAGTGTGTGCTTGGGATGGGAGTGGAAACAGGGATTGATTGCAAATGGGTAAGAGGAATCATTTTGTATGATGGAAATGTTCTAAAAACATATTATAGTGATAGGTGCACAACTTTGTGAATTTACAAAAAAAAAATGAATTGAACACTTAAAATGGGTAAATTTGTGCTAAATAATCTATATGTCAGTCTTGCCTTTTTTCCATCATGCACATCTGGTTCTGGGAGAGAACTCCTCGAAAAAAGAGAGAAATATCTAGCTTATGGTAAAGGATCCAATTGATGGAGTTTCTACTATTATGATTATCTTTCAAAGTCCTTTTGCAAAACTGCTATGACTCGCTCCAACCAATCTGCTTGCCTTTTCCCAAATACTGCCTTGTGTGTCCAAATTTCTAAGCATCTCCCGTGTGGTATGCTCTTCCCCATCTCCATGAGTCAAAAATCCCTCCCATAATTCAAAGCATCGGCAAATGTCACCCTCTGCATTCAACTTCCCCAGCACCTCTTCTCTCCTCTCCATGGTGAGAAGCTCAGGGCCTGGCCTTCCCATTCCTTCCACTCCTAGTTTCTGCATCTCCTGGAGCACTTAGCCCTCCCTCCCACTGTGGCTGAAATGTCCACGTCTTTCTCCCTGCTGCTGAGGGTTGAGGAAGCACAGTGGTGTGGCAAGATGGGCTCAAGCTTTGAGGCCAGACAGGTTTGAATACCACCTTCCTAAAAGACTGGCTCTGTGGTGTTGGGGGAGAGTCTGTTTCTAGCTCTACAAATTGGAATGAGGGTTCTGATAGAATGGAGATGAGGATTTAAGGAGAAAGCACGTGACATATCCAGCATTCCAGGTTACTTTCATTTCCCTCCCTTGTCAGCCACTTAACTCATATCAAAAACTATACACAAAACCAGCATGTCGTAGGTGCTCAAGGAACATTGAACTGATTGGTCATACAGGTTTGATAAATCACTAGTATCATTGACATCAACATTTATAAACCTATCTATTTACCATGTCTTTAATTTGACTTGCTGTTCTGGTTTGCTAACTCTGCCTAAATGCAAAATACCAGAAATGGATTGGCTTTTACAAAGGGGGTTTATTTGGTTACAAAGTTACAGTCTTAAGGCCATAAAGTGTCCAAGGTAACACATCAGCAATCAGGTACCTTCACTGGAGGATGGCCAATTGTGTCCAGAAAACCCCTGTTAGCTGGGAAGGCATGTGGCTGGCATCTGCTGGCTCTCAGGTTGCATTTCAAATGGCGTTCTCCAAAACGTCAGTGTCAGCTTCCAACAGTCATCTTCAAAATGTGTCTCTCAGCTTCAGCTAGCAGTGAGCTCCTTCTGTCTGAACTCTTATAGGGCTCCAGTGAACTAATCAAGGCCCACACTGAATGGGTGGGGCCATACCTCCATGGAAATTATCTAATCAGAGTCATCATCTACAGTTGGGTAGGTCACATCTCCATGGAAACAACCTAATCAGAAGGTTCCAATCTAATCAACACTAATACATCTTCCCCCACAAGATTGTATTAAAGAACATGGCTTTTTCTGGGGGACATAATGCATGCAAACCAGCACACTTGCCTTGATCAAAAAAAAAGGATATGAGGCAATTTCCAAGCATATAGTACCCACCTTTCCTCTGAGCATTCCACAGTGACAGAATCAAAGTCACCTGATGGTGATTAAAGCAGGGAGATGATTGACCAAAATACTGAATACAAATGAAGCCTTTTAGGAGTTTTCAGCACCAAAAACATAACTCAGCTACAAGGCATAATATACTTGACTGATTATGAAATTCAGAAGACAAGAGGTCTGAATTTTCTGGTCCTAGTGCTACCTATAACTTGGTGTGAGATCCTGGGCAAGATTAGTGCCCAATGGGGGACTCAGTTTCCCCTCCAGCAAATGAGGATATTGCAGGGGAAGATGGCTAAGCTATCTTCCAGTTCTAAGTCTATGGGAAAACCAGGGCACTGTGCCTCCATTGGAGCAAGCAGCAGACGTGTTAATGAGCTCCCAGCTTTAGTGTGTTCTGTGTCACGCTAAGACATCAGACCAGCCCTGTCACCTAGAATCAGTGGAGGTCCACGCAGGGCCATCTGCTCAGTCTGGGATCTGCCTGTGCAGCTTGGGTCTCAGCAGAAGGACACTTTCTCAGAACATGAGGGTCAGTCAAGAGGAAAGGCAAAAGAGGATTTTGTTTCCTTTCCACCGATTTGGTATCTTTGTTTTTGTGTCTGATTCGCACAGGGGCAATAAGTTATACCCCCTTGGTGGCAGCAGTGATTAGGAATTTGGCTTTATGGTCCTACCATATGGTCAGCTCTTTTGAGGGATGATAGAGATCCATTCTCTGTTGGGTAAGGGATGGCAAATTACTCAATTTGTTCATCTTTCCAGTTGTTGGTCTATTTATCTATTTTGAGTTCCAGTCGATTAAGAATTTCAGAATCCTGTGCCTACTAGGAAATCAGCTCTTTGAAGACTAGAACAGTGAACTTTTGTGTTTCTGTGTTTACTTTTGATCCCTAAAGTTATAGAGCTGAATACAGCTATAAACTTGCTGTATAACTGTTTGCCTATAATTGAGAAAGGTCTTGACATCTCATTGTAGGAATATGAAATGTTTTCCTACCTTTGAAGGGTATTCATAAATTAGATTATAATATTTCTTAAAGGAGTTCTGTTCTGACTAGTTTATAAAGATAAATAAACACTTATACAGATCAAATATTAACAAAATTCCCCCAAAATTACAAAAATTGAACCTCTAACACTTTAATGCATTAGACTTAAAAATATCCTTCTTTCAGAAACTGTTTGTTCAGAAGCATTTTAGGAATCCAAGTTCACATATTTAAAGTAAATCTTGGCAACTCATACTAGTTTAAGAAAAAGTAGCTACATCTTCTCTGTTTCAGCAGACTTAAGTGTGACACAACAGTACATTTTATTTTACTGAGCTTTGTTTTCTCAAGAAAAAAATAATCTGAACCTCCTCAACTTATACAGGTTTTACTACTAAAATACGTTAACTACCCCTACATTATGCTTAAGTTTATGAAAAATGTAAATTTGTGTTCAACTAAAGTCATTATTTTTGTAGACTTTTCATATCAACAAGAATTGTGTTTTATAGTGAACTGGTTAAACATTATTCCCAACAACTTTAGGTAACTTAACTTTGGACGGATATTAAAGTGAGCGATTAATGGCTGTTCGGTTTGCTAATGCTGCTGTTATGCAAAATACCAGAAATGGATTGGTGTTTATAAAGGAGTTTATTTGGTTACACAGTTACAGTCATAAGTCCATTAAGTGTCCAAGTATAAGGAATCAACAATAGGGTACCTTCACTGAAGGATGGCCGATGGCATCCAAAAACCTCTGTTAGCTGGGAAGGCATGTGGCTGGCATCTGCTTGCTCTCAGGTTGCGTTTCAAAATGGCATTCTCCAAAATGTTGCTCTTGTGGCAATATCTCCTCTCTTAGCTTCTCTGGAGCAAACTCTGAGCTAGCATAAGTCTGCTTTCAATGGCTGTCTCCAAAATGTCACTCATAGCTGCTCTGAAGTCCTTCTGTTTGTGAGCCCCTTTATAAGACTCCAGGGAACTAATCAAGGCCCACACTGAATGGGCGGGGCCACACCTCCATGGAAACATTCAATCAGAGGTCACACCCTAACCAAAGGTGTCACTCACAGTTGGGTGGGTCACATCTCCATGGAAACAACTTAATCCCAAGATCCCAATCTAATCAACACTAACAAGTCTGCCTGCACAAAATTGCCTGAAAGATATTGGCATTTTGGGGGACATAATACATCCAAATTGGCACAATGGCTAATTCTTGGATACCTAGATATTGTCTAAGTAAGATAAAATTCTGAAACATTGACTAGTAATTATAATTTAAAGTTTATATACTTTTGCTTATTTTTTTAAGCCATACAGTTATAATGGACATATTCGTGAGGTGTGAAAGTGATGTCTGTGGCTGAAGAATATTATATTATATATATATATATATCACAAGCTTTATTAATCTACTGAAATGCTTGTGTATGACAGGCAGTTTTCCATCTTCTATCCTTGATGTGCTTTGTGAAGCTGAAGTTAGTTACTTTAGTTACAAGTCATAATTAGTATGGATGGTTGAGACCACACTTGAAGCCACTGTGACTTGTGATTGAGAAATGTAAGTGCCAATGGGCTTTTGTTTTTCAAGAAAGTTTGTTCCAGAATATGAATGCATTTAATTGAGGGCAAAACTTGGAAAGTGAATTTTATTTGGTTTCTAATACCTGAATCCAAAAAGAAGCCATGAAATATGTTGCCACTTTGGCAAAGTTTGTTCAGTTTTGAAGGACTAGCATCCTTGGCTTACCTACAAAATGAAAGGATATACTCTACCTTCTGTGTTATATGCCTACATAGCAAAGATTCTGTGTCTCAGAATAATTTTCTGTGTTTTCTACCTGTGCTTTCTGTGGACTTTTTATTATGCCCTTGATTGTGTAAAAACAAAACAAAGAACAAAGGCTCTTCACTTGTGAAAGAACAAAGTTTCCTTGCAATTCTATGTTTATTTATAAATTTCGTATTGTCACTTTGATAAATAGACCACCAAGATTGTTTTTCAGGTACTCATTATACTATCTTAATCAAGTGTCTAAATTTGCTCTGACATCTCTTTAGATTTTCCTTCCCTAGATTGGATCCTAGTTTAGAGACACTGAAATAAAATGTTTAGGATATTTTTATAACTATCTTTGAAATTTCCCAGTGAACCACTGGAAAAATTACTCAGATTTGTTCTTTTGCCTTAAAAAAAGAGAAAAGCTAAAAATAATTAGGTTTCTTTGATGTGATTTGTATTCTTTGATTACATTCACTGTTGTAAGAGACACCTTTGAAGGGCTGTCAGATCCTAAGGGATTGCTCAACCTTCCCTTCCTGGGGCAAGTCCCTGCCCCGACACACCCACCCTTGACATAGCCATGCCCCTCCCCTGATTTGGCAACAGCAAAAATGTCCTGGTTTCCCTATTCTTTCTTAGCACTTCTACAGGGTGAGAAGGTCTAGAAGCCCAAAATATTTGTGGGAGGAAAGAGTTCAGTGATTGAAGGGAGCACAGAGAAGAAACTTCTCTTGAATGCTTTCTCTCCTCTCCATGTTCTCAGGCACATGGTCCAAGCCCAGCACTTTCCAGGTGTTTCCTTTTACATGTAACCAAAGTGGCCTTTCTAAACCACAGAACCAGTAGGAAGGATGGATGAATGGGTGGATGGATAAATGGGTGGATGGATGGATGGATGGATGGATGGATGGATGGTTGGATATGTGGGTGGATGGATGGATATGTGGATGGAAGGATGGATGGATGGATATATGGATGGATGGATGGATGGATGGATGGATGGATGGATGGATGAATGGACGGGTGGGTGGGTGGAAGGATGGATGGATGGATGGATGGATGGATCAATGGATTGTTGGATAGGTTTATTGGTTTGCTACAGGGATTTGCCCTTACACAATTGTAAGTAGTCTCTGTAAGGCTGTTGTCTTCATGTCTGATGCTGGAGCTTGAAGTCCACTGGGCAAGCCACTGGGAAGGAGAGGTGGATCTAATATAAGAGAGAAAAAGAACAAGCTGCAACCTACAAGGAAGAGCTGGAACCTGTAAAGTTCTCACTGCCTCCAACCCTGATGAGTGGGTGTCTTATAGGAGGTGGTACTGTTCATCATGGACTAAACATACACACTTGGCTCAGGAATCGGAGAGGCTGAAGGAAAATACAGGAGAAGGTGGAGTGGTTGCAGGCCTGGCTGCTGCCCATGTGAACGAAGTGAGATAGTAGATAAGCAATAATGTGCATGAACATAAGATGGCCTGGTGATTCAGCCCCCAGATAGCTGCTGCTCCACTTGCGCCCTCAAATTTTCACACAAAAATGTCTCTTGTGGCCCACCCTAACCAAAAACATACAAGGAAGGGAATTCAGGGAAATCTAGTTCAGCCTAGCCAATCTGACACATTCCAAAGCCACCACCGTGGCCCTTCCATAGAGCAGACTCCAGGCTTCTTGGTGTGGCATGATCTTGTCTATGTCCATCTATGGCAAACTGTCAGTTGCCTCCCCATTACCCATTTCCCCTTATTCCTTGTGATCAAAACCTGGATTTAGTAGGGAACAGCAAAATGCCCAGCTAGGCACCGGCTTTCCTAACTTCTTAAGAAAATTAAAGTAGCCATGGTTTACATTCCTGGCCAGTGAGACATCAGCCAAAGTCTGCTGGAAATTTCTGGGAAACTTTTTTCCATTTCTGATTAAAAGGGATAGACATAGCCAGCAATGCTACTTCCTACCATTTCCTGCACTAAACATGGACTTGATTCCTAGAGCTATGGCAGCCATTTTGAGACCATGAGAGTAAGACCAAAGAATCAGAGTTGCTGACTGACATTTTTGAGTTGCTGAATCAACTCAAGCAACTGCTAGCAACACCTGTTTTGTTAGGTGAGAAAAATAAATTTCTGTTTGGCTAACACATAGTTTTGTGTTAATTGCAGCCAAATGTATTCCTACAGGATACACCACCTTTATAACTCATCTATCTTTCTACCTCATATTCACTATATTCCAGTTCCACACTTTATTTATTGTTGGGGATTGAATCATGCCCCCCACCCCACCCCCGTGTTCAGGTCCCAATCCCTGATTCTGTGAGTGTGAACCCTTTTGTAAATAGGACCTTCTAAGATGTGATTAGTTAAGGCATGCCCAAAATGAATGAGGACGGGCCTTAATCCAATATGGCTGAAGGAAATTGGACATGGAAAGAAAATCCATGAGAAGAGCAAGAAACAGGAAACCAATGGAACCCAAAGGAGAAAAGAAAGACACCACCATGTGCATTGCCATGTGACAGAGAAGCCAAGAACCAAGGATAATTGGCAGCCAGCCCCAGAATGCCACAGTCTTTGGAGAGAAAACATCACCTTGCCTATGCCTTGATATTGGATTTCTGCTAACCTCAAAACCATGACCCAATAAATCCCCATTGTTTAAGCCAACCCATTGAGTAGTAGTTTTAGCAGCCAAGAGACTAAAACACTTACTTTTTCCTGAATATGTTTCATGTCCTTTTCTCATGCTGTTTCCTTTGTTTGGAATTTTCTTCCTACCGCCTCTGCTTTGCCTGGCCTATGCTTACTTTTAAAGATCAAGCTCAGATGTGACCTCCTCTGAGAAGAAGCCTTTTCTAACTCCTTCCTCAACAAATTAATAGCTTTCATAGCACTTTCATACCATGATTGTGTTCTCAGTACATTTTTGCTAACATTGTGTTTCTCCGTGTCTCTTACAATCCAGGAGTTCCTCAAAGGCCAGCTCTCTGCCTTATTTTTCTTTATACTCCCTGTATCTGAATTGTACGTGGCACATGCCAAATACGTGTTTGCTCACTTTTCATTCAATTTAGTGGATAGTGTGCTTATTGCTAGGACCCAAGGAGCAGAAGTGAATGAGTGACTGGAGTAATATGTTGTAAAGTGGTGGGTTGCCTTGAGATAATGGACACTTTGCCCAGTTATGATTCACATGTTCTGTAGAATCATAGAACACTAGAAGTGGAGGGGATTTTGAAGACCATCTGAGACACTCTTCTTATTTTGGGAGGCCAGGCACATATCCCAGTACCCTGCTGTGTCTTGGAATTTTCAATTTCAACTTTACCCAATGAGAGTAAGTGACCTGTGCCTGACAAGAAGTGTCATCTTCCCCTCCTCTTAGCCTAATCATGGTTTCCCAGACCATAGAAGCTAGAGCTAGAAGACATCATGGAGCCATGAAGTCTAATTCCCTCATTTGCTTGATGAACAAATTGAAGCCAAGGTCATGTCGCAGATTAGGGATAGAGCCGGAGTAGCCCTTGGGTTTTCTAATTTCCCCACCAATACCCTTACCTCTATTTTGCTACAAATGTGAGCCAATCATTCCCCAAGGCTTTCAACTGTAATTTCAAGTCCCCATTCTGAAACCCCTGTCTTTACTACACAGACACCCATTTCATGAATCAAAGTGTCAAGGGAGAGATTCAACCAAGGTTGTCTCTGGCTCATTCATTCATTTGGTTGTTTATTTTCTCCTACAGAGCAAACACTTCTGGAACCCTATGTGCCAGGGATTGTGAATCTAACTGTGGTCATGGCTGATCCATGCAGCCCTGACTTCATGGAGCTTACAGGCCCCGTAGCACCATTTCTTCCGTTAATATCAGTTTGGGGGCAAATGGGGAGGAGAGTTCTGGGAGATGCAGCTGTCCTCGGCCACAGGTGGTGGGAATTCCTGCCTCCTAGATTCACTTTAATTTCTTAACCTGGTGGGTCAGGGCTACTCTCAAACTTTCCTTAACCTAGGGGGTCAAGGTACTCTCAGACCAGCCTTCCAAAATCTTCCCAAGCAGGAGCTCCTGCTCCGGGAGCAAAAGTAGCCATAATATCAGAAAGGAAGGTGAGGGGCTACATGGTGACATCACGTACCCAGGATCCATAAAACAAATGTTACAGGTACAAATGTTGAAGCCATATATTCAGATATGCAAAATCTGCAACTTTATTTATCTCCAACTTAACTTAGTTTCTATTGCAAGTGCCAAATTTACCCAGAAAACATAAGCTGGAAAATTCAGGCAAACAGCATTAAAATAGACCATCTCAGGGTTTTTCCTTTTCCTCGGTCTATTCAGTATATATTCTTCTCCTCTTTCTTCCAAACATGGCATCATCCCTCAGAGGTCAGGGCCAGTTCTCAGGTGTCTGTTGTGGTCATTTGCCCTGTGCTGGCATCTTTGGCGCACGCCATCTCTTCTTGTCCCTGTCCTTCAAGGCTGGCTTCTGCTGAGATGTCTACCATCCCAGCTGGTTGTGTGTTCCATGCATCCATCCACAACTGTGAGATTCTTTCAGCTCCCCAAGTCCTTTCTCAGATGGTTGACTTCTTTGTTTGCCATGGGGCATGGGGAAAATTCAGCTGTTCTTGTACGCCACAAGAAATTTTGTGGGTTTTTCAGTTCTCTCTACCACATTTTCCAGCCATCATATTTCTCCCATTGTGATTTATCCCCAGATTTATCTATGGGCTCTATCAAGTGGGCATCCCCCAACTCAGCTCAAAAGGACGGTTTGCATGGGACTTAATCTCTTATTTCCTTATTGACTGTGCTTTCCTCCTCTCAGTCTGTGAAATTTCTACACAGTCTGTGTTTGTAAAGGAAAAAGATATTCTTGGCAAACACTCTTCCAAAATTTTTCTGTCACACTCCTGGGTGGTGGCTTTTTTAATCTTTAAAACCAAATGTGTGCTGTGTCTTTTGCTCTGGCTCTGCTGTGGGCATTGCCTTGGGAGGAAGGAAGCTCACCGGCCTGCCTGGACTGAGGGGTAAAGAGTGGGCATGGGAGGGGGCAGGGTTGGCAAACTGGCCTGGAAGGGGAAATGGAGAAATCGAGGGTGGGTGCACTCATCAGTTAATATTCCAGAATTTTCTCCCACCACACAAATATTCCAAAACCGGGGACTACCTGGGGAGTAATTTCAACAAATATCTTACCCCTTTCTACTCAAGACATAGTCCTCTGCCTGACATCCTGCAGCACATGCTGCATTTGAATCATCTGAGATATGGCCTTTGACTGAAGACAACTGTTTACAGAGCCACAGTTGGTGGGAGAAGTGACCCACTGTGGACCCTGAGTGTCTCTGCATGTGCTTGCTGGGTAGGCCAAGAATGCAAGGCTCTGGCTGCTCTTCATCTGGGCCATTTCTTAATGTTGTGCTTGCAGTGAGTAACCTTGAGGGATGAGGTAGCATCTCCCCCCACAGACAAAAAGCATGTTTTTTCCCCTTACTATAAAAGTGATGAATCCCTTAAGCTCAGCGTCCCTCTCCTGAACACAACCCACTGCAGGTGCAGACACCATCCAGGCCCATCTGTGTCCCTCTCTCCCACCCCTGTGGGACTGTGTGTCATGGAGAACTGGTGTGAACAGGAAGCTCTGGCTACTGCTTTAGACATGAGCAAGAAATCCTTTGTTTCTAACCCTGGAATCTCATGTTTTCTGGCAGCATCCATTAGTAACCTACTAATTTGTTAGCTGGTGTTCCAGTTTGCTAATGCTGCCGGGATACAAAGTACCAGAAATGGATCGGCTTTTATAAAGGGGGTTTATTTGGTTACACAGTTACAGTCTTAAGGCCATAAAGTGTCAAAGGTAAGGCATCAACAATCTGGTACCTTCACTGGAGGATGGCCAATGGTATCTGGAAAACCTCTGGCTGGGAAGGCACATGGCTGGCATCTGCTACAGAGTTCTGGTTTCAAAATGGCTTTCTCCCAAGATGTTTCTCTCTAGGCCACAGCTCCTCTTCAAAATGTCACTCTCAGTTGCTCTTGAGGCATTTGTCTTCTCTTAGCTTCTCTGGAGCAAAAGTCTGCTTTCAATGGCCATCTTCAAACTGTCTCTCATCTGCAGTTAGTCTCTCAGCTTCTGTGCATTCTTCAAAATGTGCCTCTTGTCTGTAGCAAACTCACTCCTTCTGTCTGAGCTTATATAGTGCTCCAGTGAACTAATCATGGCCCATGCTGAATGGGTGGGGCCACACTTCCATGGAGATTATCTAATCAGAGTTGTCACCTACAGTTGGTGGGTCGCATCTCCATGGAAACACTCAATCAAAGAGTTACAATCTAATCTGCCCCCACAAGATTGCATCAAAGATAATGGCGTTTGGGGGGGACATAATACATCCAAACTGGCACAGCTGGTGAGTAGGGTAAAATTTCAGATCCTTGACAATTATTTTCAATGATGGCCTCATCAATGCCTTTTCCAAAAGGGCACATCTATTGCCTTGACTGCCATTTGTGTATCTTAGCCATGCACACCCCTGCTAAGATGCTGCTAAGAACAAGGACATAAAGGAAGGGATGAGCTCTTGATGGTAACAAAAATCCAAAGCCAAGGTAGAAATTCATTGTCCACATTTAACCGGCTGGGTTTGTCTTGCACTTGTGCCTAGATATCCAAAAGCAGGAGGGGATTGCCTATTGGTGTACTGACCCAGCCTAGGTACCTGGCTGATTCAGACTGTGTTCTTGTTAGTTTTAGAAGACAGCATCTACCCATCTAAACCTGCTTCTTAGCCTGCAGTTAGCAAATGCTTGCCATTCCCAGACTCTTTGCAGCCTTTCCAGACAAGTTTTCAAACCTAATTAAGCTTAGCATTATCATTGTTTTTATCACATTAAGTTCCCACTTGGCCCTCAGCAGCAGAGACCACAAAGTCAGCACTGCATCTTTAAACAGAAACGACAGATTTTGGTTCAATTAAAAATTCATTAAAATGCAAATTAGTTTGTAAATTTTTCCCCCTCCTTTTGATGATTCCTCAACGTGGCTTTTTAATCATAGCCGATGCTGAAGGGGAGGTGAACTTGTGGATAGAGAGGAATACAGAGGGAGAACAGGAGCCCTCTGAGCCCCTCTCACCACTGCAGAACAAATGTTTCTGGGAGCCTTAACCCCTTCTTCACCCCACCATCTCTCCATTTCCTCCCCAGAGGGGACAGGTTTCATTCTCATTCTTCCTTAGTGCTTGAATGATAAACTCAATCATTTTTCTGCATCTCAATCTCACTGAACAAGGTTATCTTAAGGGAAACACCAGGATAAAATGAATAATCAACATTCTCCACCTACACTCCCTGCCCATTCTGTGATATTCTGATAATGTTTTCTGAGAGATTCCTCCATGACCAGGTCACTGAAATATGACTAGGAGGCTCCTGCAATGACTTAAAATGACAGTTAGCCCCTCCAAGGGCTTAACCAAATCCTTCAAATTATGGAGGCTGTGAAGAAATGACATGTACAAATTAATAACAATGGCTGCTATACACAGAACCTCTAGTGCTTTACCTTCACTATCTCATCAGTCTACCCAGAAGCCTTAGCTCCATATTATTATGCCTAGCTTAGAAATGGGGAAACTGAGGCTGAGAGAGTTGGGGGTACCTTCCCAAACACACATAACTAGAAAGCAATAGTCAGGACATGAACCCACTTCCATCGGATTCCAAAGCCCATGCCCTTTCCATTAAATAATTCCATGACCCTTTTTTCCATGTCACATACCTGGTTCAGCTTATTGTTTCACTAAATTGACCAGCTGTTACATTCACTTGATCCTAAAGACAGGGGGGCTGTACTCACTGGCACTGGCTTTCACGAAAACAACTGCCTCAGACTCAAGGAGAGAAGTTATCATCTTCCCGCTTACTGTGGGGAGCCAGGCAGCTACTACAAGTTCATTGCATTCCCCTAATTGCTGAGAATACATTCAGGAAGTATGGTAAATGCAACTTAATTGAGAACTAATTAACTCGTTATGGTTATCTCATTACATGCCAATTAAATGTCTAAATATTCCTTTCTTCTCAGATAAAGGAATAATTTTTTTAAAAGTCAACTAAAAAAAGTCTCCAAATGAAAGAATTCAGGTGGTAGGCCCTGGTTAGACATCAACCCTGCCTGGGGCAGCGAAGGGACTCCGTGATCCCAAAGAAGTAATCTAGCTCATTAACACCATTTTCAAGGAAGACGTTCAAAGGCACTGGGCAGATTTTGGCTTTCCAAAGTATTCTCCATTTAATTCTGGTGTGAAATGGGATTTGGCCTCAAAAGCCCCGAGAGACAGAACCGGGCAAAGTCTGTTTCTACCACCCGGCTTCTCTCTATTTAAGGCTTGGGCTTTTTATCCCTTTGTTTGCTTTTAATCTGCCCTTTTCTGTGAAAATCCAAGGAGACCTTCCACGTAACTGCATGTTGTTATCAAGAGCGTATTGCCAGGGCAGAGCTCAGTTTCGGCTCAGCTCCCGAGTAATCATTTGCTCTTAATCTGTTTTCAATAGCGATGTAGTTTAGCCCCCTCCTCTGCCAAGTTTCCAGCAGCCCGTTGCTCTTCTAAAGACAATCAGCAGCAGTGGAGGGGCTGAGAGGTGCCTCTGTAGCAGCCCGAGAGAGAGAAAAGGAAAGACTAACTGCGTAAGTTTGTTGGCCACGCTTTCCTTTCATCCCTGGTGTTTTTTGCTAAATTAGGTTTGTTTAAATCACTGAGAAAAGCAAATTCCATTTATTGCTGTCAGAAACTCAAATCAATATCCTGTCCTTGCAGACATGGGAGTCAGATCCCATTCTCGCCTGCAAGTTGCCTTCAGAACTGACGGGCCAGTGAGGCTGCTTTATTAACGTGGGTTGGTGCTGCCTGGGAAGGGACACATCTTGCTTTTCATCTTAATGAAGAGCAGGGATGGCTGCTTTGAAATGCTCCACTAGACTCCCCCAAACCTCTCCAGTTTGACAGCCACTACTTTTTTCAGATCTTCCCAGCTGCCTGTCTCATTGAAGACTGCCCCAATGACATCGTTCCAGAGCTTTTCCATTCTTTCTTTCTTACAGTCAATGTTTATTCTCAATTTTCGGGGCTAATGGTGCTCCTATAACTTCTCGAGAACCTAAACAGAAATAAGCCTGGTTGAAGCCCCATTCTCTAAGGAGAACTCTTTACCTGGTGTGCCCCCAAATTGGACATGCTCCCAAATCCTCTCAGTCCAGAATATATTTCTACAAAAGTAGCTGATGGGATTCCTTAGCTCTGGCCTTCATGAAGACAACAAAAGAATTAGTTGAAAACAATGAGCCCACCCTCTGCAATGAAAATGGCAAACCACTCATTATACAGTCAGTTTCAGCTTTGGTACATACAGCAAACCATAAATAACACACAGTGAGATTCTGATACGAATTTCCAATTTCTTCTCACTACAAAACTAGTGCAACCTCCTTAGTGTTGGTAGAAACTTGCTCACCACCTGATTCATCTGGATTTTTAAAAATTTATTTCACTGCCTGGGTTTCGCATTCTCGCTTCCATTGGGTATCTGATTCCTTTCTTGTTCCATTTCAGTCTGTGCTGGGACACACTTTCCTTGAATCAAGCCCTTCCTTGCTTACTCCATCTCTGCTTATGCATTTGTTCAAAGTTCACTTTAAGTACAGAGTATTTATCAACTGGATTGCTCTGCAAAACGCCTGCCGCTGGTTACTCATTACGGGGAATGGCTTCTCTGCTTATTTTGCGTGGCCCTGCAGCTTTCCGCCTGCGTCTCATCTAAGCGCTGTTTTCTTTGCCCAGCTGCCTCCATTCTGAGCCTGCAACCTGATGATAGGTGGCGTGCTTTAAACTCCACTCCTTGAGGGTAGACAAGGTAACTAGAAGTTTAGGACTGACATTGAAAGACTCTTCTATTGCAAGGAAATGTGGTTACCGTGATAAAATCCTCTTGACGGACGCGGCATCCTGGGGATGGTGGGCTGGGGTGGGGGTGGGTCTGCAGGGAGCTGTGCTTCCTCCTGGTGAGTGGTTCTCAACCCCAGCTGCCCACTGAAACCACCTGGGGAGCAGTGAAAACTCCTGCTGCTTCCGCCCCACCCCAGAGATTCAGATTTAATTGTTTGGGATAGGGGAGGACGGAAGCCTGAATCAGGGTTATTTCAAGATCCCCAGATGACACTGAAAACCACGGGGCTGGAATTATCCGAGCCACATTGGAATCTGCAAGAAAAAAACTGAGATTCACATTCAGGGGAGGCTGTGCATCCATCTCCAGGCCAACATCAGCCAGCAGGAAGGAAGTCCAGGCTGCAAAGCCAAGAGTTCAAAGTGGGGCGGAAATGGAGGTGCAGGTGAAAAAGCAGATCAGACAGGAGCCCTAAGCATCCAGAGGGGTCGCTGCAGTGCTGTGGCCCCGGGGGTCCCCCAGCTCAGCCTGGAAGTCCAGAAGGTGCCTAGAGCCCTGCTCCAAGCGAGGCAGGTCCAGCAGAGGGCAGGAGACGTCTCTATTACCCGCCCTTCTGGCTGTAGGAGCTAAGGGCTTTAATCAGGAACTATTTCCTACTGTGGCTACCAAGGTTATAATGACAAATATAATGGTATAAAAGCATAGACTGTTAGAGCTGGAAGAAATACTTTTTAGTCCAATGCCCATCATTACACCAAAATCAGACCTGGACCTGTTGCTCCTCTCTGAGATCTCTACTGCTAAAAGACTGAAATCAGTTGTTCACAGAGGCAAGCAAAAACGGTCCGAAATGGTAGTAAGAAAGGCTCGATTTTCATCAAATCTCTTAATTTGGAGTGGTAGGAAATGTTAGATAATCTCTGAAGAGGCCATTCCCAAACTGTAATGTGCTTCAGAACTACCCATGGGTGGAAGGCAGGGGCATGTTACAAATGCAAATTCCTGGGCCAGCTCGAGAGTCTGAGTAGGTAGGTTTCCAGGCTTGGGGATCCAGGAATCTATATTTTTAACAAGGATGATGCCTCACTACTGCAGGGATGCTAACGTAAGCAGTTCCAGAGCCGGGTTTCAAGTAGTGCTTGTTCAAGCAGAGATGTTACCATCTGTGAATACAGCCTGATTCCTGGGCAGAAAATCAATATTCCAAATTGGCAGTTATCAATTCTGGCCACACATTAAAGTCACCTGGGGAGCATTTTAAGAAATACTAATGCCTGAGCCTCACCCCAAACCAACCAAATCAGAAGCTCTAGGGCCAAGGTCCTGTATTAGCTATACATTGTGATAATGCTGTGTAACAAACTATCTCAAAACACAATGGCTTAAAAATACCAGTATTTATTTCTCACTCAGAAGTGTGTGGGCCGACTAGTTTGACTGATCCATACTGGCCTCAGCTGGGCAACTTTGCTTGCTCCAGACAACACACTGGATTCAGGTCTGCTTCGTGTATGCTTCATTCTCCTTGGACCAGTGGCTACCTCGGCGTGTTCTTCTCCAGGAAGATCATTGGAGTGCAAGTGACAAGCCAGACTAAGCATGGTTAAGGCTTTTCTGCCCATGTCATGTCTAGTAACATTCCTTTGGCCAAAGCAAGCCACGTGGCCAAGCCTGCTATCAAAGAGATGGTTCTTCATTTCCTGGGGCTGCCCTATAAATTACCACAAACCTGCTGGCTTAAAATAACAGAAATGTATTGCCTCACAGTTCTGGGGGCTAGACGTCCCAAGTCAAGGTGTGGGCAGCACGCCTCAGCCAGGCAGTCTCCCTCTGAAATACGTAGGGTGGAATCCTTCCTTGAGTCTTCTGGCTTCTGGTGTCTGCCAGCACGGCTTCCTTAACTCGGCTTCTGTCTTCACATGGCCTTCCCTGTGTGTGTGTGCTGCCATGTCCAAATTTCACCTTCTTATCAGGACACCAGTCGTATTGGATTAGAGCCCACCCTGATCCAGTATGACCTCATCTTAACCAATCACATACTCCAAGACCCCAAACCCTAACAAGGCGACAGTCACAGGACTGGAGGTTATGTCTAAAACAAATCTTTTTTGGGAGACACAAGTCAACCCATGACAGACAGGAAATAATACTCTGCTCAGTGATCCCAACGATACCAGACTCCATCCCAGACCCATCAAATCAAAATTGCTGGGGTGGGGTATGAGTAATGACAAGTCATCTCAAAATGTACAGCTGGGGTTGGGACTCTACTCAAAAGGGCAGTTCAGGTCCCAGGCATGCCATAAATATTCAGTTATCCCTGTGTGAAGAAATTACAGTGCTGTCTGTTTGGAAAAAGTATGAGAAGTAGCACTGTGGCAACAGGATTATTAAATAAATGATAGGAAAAATAATAAAATTCAAGCAAAATATTTACTTGTACATGGAAGCCCTTTAAACATTTGGATTCAGTTATCTCATTCTGCAGTGCCCTGCCCTCACCCCACTGACTTGGTCCTTCTCTGATCTTACACTGTCAGTCCCGTCAATCATGGTCCGTGTTCCACACTGTGTTTCCTCTCACCATCTGGTCTCACTCTTCTCTGAATGTACCCTACATATTTTGATGGGCTCCCATTGAATCTGGGGGCTCAGGGTGTCCCCCAGTGCTCCTGCTGTCGCCTTGACTTGTGAGGACTAAACACAGACAGCCTCTTCCCTTGTCCTGAGACTAAATTCCTGTTAGCACAGCACGTATGAAAGCTCTGGGAGGGCAGCACCCACCAGCCAGGTCAGGCACATGACCCTGGGGTCCATGCCAAGAAGAATTTCTCAGCTGGTTGCCCTCCCGTTTGGTCCATTCCCTGCTCTGCCTCTCACTGCCTCAGTTGCCTTGGGCTTGTCATTTCCTCCTCTTTGGTTCCCAGTTTCCTCATGTGGAACCAGAGATGTCTGGAGTTGACCCCACCCTCCCAGCTTGGACCTTGGAGAGTGTGGGATTAGGCTCCCGTGAATGTGGTCCTCAGATGAGCACGACTGCCTCAAGGGGGCCGAGGAAGCCCAGACACTTGCCTGCGGTTGTTGTTTCCCAATAACACACTTGTGAAACGCTCAGGCAGAGGCCCATGCAGCTCCAGAGAAATGAATTGTTTTGCTTGTTGCCTGGAACAACCCCAGAACCCAACTCTCCCATGGAGGAGAGCTTTGACACTTCCAGCCTCCAGGGTCCATATCGGATGCAGCTGCCATGGCTGTGTGCCAGCCTTCCATGGCGCCGGGATGCTTTATTCCAAATCAGTAGCATTGTGATTCCTTCACACAGGGTTAACTGACTATTTATGGCTTGATCAAGACCTGAAACGCCATGTAGAACAAAGAGTCCTAACCTTAGAGCTCTCAGACCTCACTCCCTCCCCTAGGTTCAGTGAAGCCCTTGCCTTCGAGGGTCCTTTCATGGCTCCCCGCAATGGAGCACTTGCAACAGGGATATGGAGAAGATCCATTTAACCCAGACCCTAACCAACACGGCCCCACCTGACGGGACTGCCTGCCTTTCTCAACTCCTCTCTCCTCCTGCATTGTGATATGTCCATCACGTCAGCCCCCTGGCCATCCCCAGAACACACCAAGTCCTTCCCCTCTCACCAGCCTTTGCACTTGCTGTTTCCTCTGCCAGGAACACTCTTGCTGAGGTGATCAACCATCCCAGTTTGCCTGGATCAGTCCCGGTTTTAGCACTGAAAGTCCCATATCCTCAGAAACCCCTCAGTCTTGGGCAAACCAGGAGCATTGGGCACCCTGCTACCCTAAATCTTCGCATGGCTGGCTCTTTTATTTCTTCAGTGTCTGCTCACCTCCTTGTAGAGGCCTCGCTTGACTTCCTCTCTCAGCTCCTTTTCACTTTCCATCACATATCACATTCTGAACTTGTGTGGACTTTATTGTCTGTCCCCTCCTTTTACACAGAGATCAGGGACTGAATCTTGTTCTCCATTTAGAAGAGAGGTTAGCCTGCAGAAGGCATTCTTTAAATATTTTCTGTTGGACTGAGGTTAGGTAGATTGAATTGGTGTGTTTTGTTCTCCAGCCATAGACATCAGGGTCTGGGAGGATTGGTTTCAACATCACACCCTCCCAGAACATTGTAGGAGGCCAAATGGTCCTTGGGTCCCATTTATAAAACAGCATCTTAAGGGATCCAAAAGAGCTTGGACCTTTGCTCTCTTTGTTACCTGTTTAACAGCAGCACAAGCAACCCAGAGATGCACTGGTCAAAGCAGAAAACAGAATTCAATTAACTGTCCAAATCCGCAACAAAGCTTTATGGAGAAACATGGAAACTGCTAACGACAAATTTGAAGAGAAGAGGCATAATATGCCCAAGAATTGGAGAAGAGTTAAATATCATGCACCTGCTCTTTAATCAAGATGAAATCACAATCAGGTATAGAGTGTCTACCTTTGATGTATTTTTCATGTAATTCTCATAACTTCTATAAAAGGTAAATTATATTATGTCACTTTCGAAATAAGGAAACTGAGACAGAGCAAGTAAATCATGTTAACTGGATAGTGACAGCAGATATTTGAAAACAGATCTGTCTGGCTCTAAAGGTTTTTGTATTCTCTCAACACCAATTGCTTCTTCACTTCCCTAAGTGTGCAATAATTTAAATATATAGTATAAAGTTTCCATAATGACTTGGAAAATATGTTTAATGTTTCATTAAAAATTAGGATGAGAATGTGTATGTATACTTTGTTAGTATATTACATTTTAAAATTTTCACATGGGAGAAAGTATTAATCTACACCAAAATGATATACAGGTTGCATTGAGAGGTAGATTTGTAAATAATTTTTTAAATATAATTCTCAAATATTTGGTACTTTTATAATTAAAAAAAAAAACAATGTATTTGTTCAAAGGGAAAGTTACCAACACATTTTTACAAATGATGGGGTAGGTGGAAAGCTCCCAAGATCTCAGATTAGTAGTGTCATTTGGTTCTTTCAATTGGGGGCAAGGACAGAAGTGGAGCAAGAAGTTGGAGACAGAGCAAAGAAAGATTGACGGGGTGTACAGTGTCTTGGCTGGCATCAAAATTGAGGGCCTTGAGGTCACAGAGCCCTGAGTCAGTGCCCAAGGACAGTGTCACGGGCAGGCAAGACCATTCCAGAAGGAAGCTGTAGAATGCACCTCACGCTCTGTCCCCTGCTATTTACAGGGTCAAAAATCAGGAGCAATCATCTTTTTTTTTTTATAGGTGTTTGGACCTGATGAGTTTCCTGAGGAGCTCACATTATGGTTCAGCCTTTAGAAGTTTTGACCAGCATATGAGCAACCCTAACAAGCCTTTCGTACACTTTCGACAAAGTCTATTGTTCGAAGACAGGAATTGGGGAATAGTGGAAGGATAGAAAGGACAACTTCTCTGCAAGAGGAAATTCCTGCTGTTTGGGATTGTTTAATCATTTCCATAGAACGGAATTTTCTAAACCCAGGAACTAGCGTGATAGGTGGACTTCTGTGGTCTGGCCTCCTTGCTGAATGTGAGCTCCTTTCTCTTGAAGGAAGGGAATTAAATATCTCCCTTTAACAGTATCCTTATGACACAGTTAAACACCAAAAACATGCCCAAAAAGCATTACAGATTGCTCAGGGTAATGCACCTGTGCTTCATGGTGAGTTATTTTACCATTGCTGTCTGATATTTTAAAAGGACCAGCCTAACAGGGTCATAGACCGTCCTGGAGGGATGAAAGGGTATGCCGGGCGGTGCCTGCACAGAAATGCAGCCTCCCGCTCACTAGCAGGCCACACAACCTTCGTGATCCCTATTTTATCACCTGCAAAACTGGGAGACTTGTCGGGCTGCTGTCAAAATTAAACAAGCCAAAGATTCTTGAGAAGCTCACATAGCATGTGGCACCTAGGAGGTGACTTTGACGGATTCCTGCCTGCAACAGTCTCAGATGTGTTTTTGGCTGCAGAACCCTTTTCTTCATAGACAGAAGCACAATCTAAACAGGTAACAAGAGCAGAGCTGCTTGTGTTTCGATAGCCCTTCTATTTGGTCTTACCTTGGAATCAGGCTGCAGGATTCTGGCTTCACAGAACACATTTTTAAAACGTGATTCATATAACCAAAGGTGGAAACAAAAATATCAATCAACTCATGAATGGATAAACAAAATGTGGTACTTCCATACAATGGAATATTTTTCAGCCATGAATAGGGATAAATGCTGATATATGCTACAGCATATATCTTCTTGAGAGAAGCCAAGCACAAAATACCACTTATCGTATGATTCCATTTATATGAAAAGGCCAGCATATGCAAATCCATAGAGGCAGAAAATAGATTCGATCTTCCTGGGGCATGGGGGTGGTAAAATGTGGGTTTGGAGTTTCTCTTTGGGGTGATGAAAAGTTTTGGAACTAGATCATAGTGATGACTGCACAACATTGTGAATGTAATTAATGCCACTGAATTGTACCCTTAAAAATGGTTAAAATTACTTTTGACTTCTCCCTAGGGCACAAAGAACTTCCAACTTTCATAGCTCAGGCCAGCAGGTCCTGGGTTGGTAGCCCCAGGACCACATACACCCCTTTGGGACAGTTCTCTGTCTCTGCACCAGCATCTCATCCCAACTCCCTCTGTTATCTCTTTGCTATCAGGACCACACCCACCTCTCCAAGTACGGGCTCAGAGTGATGCTCAAATCCCCTTTCAACAAACTATGTGTAAACATCCACCCTCACCCCCCAAAATTAAAAGGAATCCAAAAGATGCATTTATATCACACTCTAGGTTAAAAATTTGGAAAAGCGCTGTGCGTGTGCACCTTGGGTCTCAGTTTAGACAAATTTACCGGATTTAGGAGTCTTATTTTCTCTTGAGGAGTTGTGCAGTGGGTTAAAAAGTAATGTCTATGATTCATGAGTTTTGCATTCATTAGTATCATTTCTGTGCTGCCAAATGCATAACTCTGACTCACAATTCCCACTGAACCCATAAGAAAGAGGATTTATTTTACCATTTCATTTTTATTCACTGCTTTTCCTTCCTTCTCAGTGTTTTCCTCGGATGGTATCATGGGGAAAATTTCACTTATGGTTACCTATGGGATCATAGTGCTGGGAGCTGGGCATCTGGGTGCTGGGCTCCGGACAGATGGTACCCAGCCCCTGGGTAGGATAAAGATGTTTTCCACGAGTCTTGTGACCCCATGGCTTGCCATGTCAGGGGCAGCATTACCTTTCAGGAAGTCACCCTTCTGAAGCCAGGGTTCAAGTCCAACCCCAGGTATCAAGACCTCCTCCTTAATATTTTTCTATTTTGGTTCAGTACCTTGACCAACCAGTGTATTTTCTCTTTGATCTGACTACCCTAAAACCTGTAAGTAGTCCCCGTCATGAATAGGCAATTTATAGAAGAAACATAGGGAAAGATGTTCACTTTCAGGCATAGCAAAATAATTTGCATTTTTAAACAACAAAATGTAATTTTTCCCACCTAGCAGATGGCAGAGACCAACAAATTTGATACTACACTCTATTAGCAGGTGTGGAGAAATGTTTTGGTGGGAGAATAAATTGGCATAGCTCTTTGGCAATGGCCACCCAAATGTAAAATGTCCATGATCCTGGATTCAGCAATTCCACTCCTGGTGCTTCATCCCAGAGCCACGGAGGCCTGTGTGAATGTTGCTGGAAAAAATACCACACATGTGAGACTGGACTTGCTTTAAATTTATAAGCTTGGATCTCAAGCAGGCATTCCAATCCTGCTCAGCGACTCTACCACTCTTCCCAAGTCAAATGATTCCCTTCACTCCTAGAAGACTATCATATCGGCCCCTTACTTCTTAAACCTCCACCTGCTCTGCTTCCTTCTCTCAACTGGGACCCCTCCTCAGGCTTCACTGAGATATAGATGCAGATGCAAACTTATTTTCCCATCCCCAAATCCACCAGTGCACCAATGTCTGTATCCATGTTCTCTGCCTGCCCTCCTGAATAACAGAAAAAAATGTCCCTACCCTTAAGACCAACGCTCTACCTGGGCTCTGGAGCCCTAAACACATCACCCTTTCACAGACTTCTGTCCTACAATTATTCTCTCTCTCTCTTCTGCAACATCAGTTTTTCCCACAGTGCTCATGTCTATTGACTTGTGAACATGCGTTAATCTCAGCCATGTTGAAATAAGTTCTTCCTCTTGACCCTTCGTACCTCTTCGGTTACTGGCCCATTTCTCTGTCCCCTTTCATAGCAAATGTCCTGAATGAGTTGGTAATTCTCTGTCCCTACTTCCTTTACTCTCATTCCCTCCTTAACCTTTTCCAGAAAAAATTTCATCCCCTCCATGCCACTGAAGTGGCTCCTAACAACCTCACAGGTGTCCTCTGTTTGGCAAACCCAAGGGTTAGTTTTCTATCTGCATCTTATCAGACCTCCCAGGAGCATTTGGCTCAGTCGGCCACTCCTTCCTTTTCAAACTCTCCCACCTCTAGGTCTCCGAGTCAGCACCCGGTTTTCCTCCTGTGTAGTTGGCCCCTTCTTCTCTGGGTCCTGGATTATTTGCTTCTCCTCTGGCCAACCACTACTTGCAGGAGGCTCCAGGTTTCAGCTCCAAGTCTTTTAATATCTCCTCCAGCTACATGTTCTCTCAGGATGATGTTATCTTGGGGCTCCAAGGCTTTTAAATACCTTCTACATGCTGGGGACTTTCACATTTAGATCTCCAGCCCAGCCTCACCACAGAATTTCAGTCTCAAATATCCAACTGCCTACCTTGTGTCTCCACTGGGATGACTCAGCTCCTCAAACCAAACTCTTGTTCTCTCCACCCCCTCCACTGCACTCTGCCAGCTTGTCTGTGGCTAACTGAACACTATTGTCACCCTTTTATGTTCTTGCACTCTGTCACAGAAGCTGGGACTCTGGCAATTATATTTCTAGAATCCCTGCCTATACATTTTCAGTTTAGATTCCATCAGTAAGAAGCACTTGCAAGAGGTTTGGAGGGAAGAAGTGAAGCAGAAATCAAATAATTGCCCTTCCTGGGCTTCAGCACTTGAGAAGTTCTGCTGCAGCCTCCAGCATTTTTCTAGAAATCACCAACCTCTAAAGCTGAAATTATTTAAAGAGAGTTCCTAAAGTTCCTGCCACTTCCTCCTTCTCTGAAAGCTGGAGATGTACCAGCTTAGCAGGGGTTCTCTTCTTTGACCCTTGTTCCTTTACCCTTTCAAGGGTTTTGCAAACACCTGCTACACGAAATCCTTCTGTGCTTCAAACACCTAAAGTTGTTTCCCTTCCACTACATCCTGTAAGTCTGGTTCTCAAACTATAACATGCATCAGAAGTGCCTGGAGGGGTTCTTGAGACACAGATCACTGGGCCCCACCCTCAGAGCGTCTGATGAGGGAGGCCTGGGGTGGGGCTGGAGATGCGCAGGTGGGCCACACTTTGAGAACCACTGATCTATCTCAGATAGAAACAATGATCTACCTCAGTTAATGGCACCACCATCTGTAGAGTTGCTTAGACCAAAAACCTAGAAGTCCTTCATGATTCTTCTCCTTCCTTCATGGCCACTGCCTCACTCAATGCTCCACCAACACTCTATCCAGTCCGTCAACATGTTGATGCTGCTTCTGAAATACATCCCCAAACCAACTGCCTCTCATCATTTCCACGGCTGTCACTATAGCCCACGCTAACGCCTGTCTCACTTGTACTCAGCCCCCTAACTCAACTCCTTGCCCCTGCTCTTCTGCTCCTGCAGTTAATTTTCTATACAGAGGTCACAGAGGTGTTTTTCTTTAATGCAATTTTATTGCAATATATTCATATACAAGATAACCATCCAAAGTGTACAATCAATGGTTCATGGTATCATCATATAGTTGTGCATTCTTTTAAATAATGTAAATCAGATCATGTATGTCTCTGTTTAAATCTCTCCGATGACTTTCCATAGCAATTTGAATAAATCCCTTAACATGCCCTACATCCAAGTTCAGCAAAATATCATCCACCGGCCAAATCTGGCCCAATGGTTATTTTTACAAATAAAGTTTTTGTGGAACCCAATCACACACTCTCATTTATAGATTGCCCGTGGCTGCTTTGGTGCTACAGCTGCAGAGTTAGGTAGCTGGGACAAAATCTGTGTGGCCCACAAAGCCTAAAACACATGCTATTTGGCCCTGTACAGAAAAAGCATGCCAATCCCTGGCCTACACAGCCCCAAATTATCTAGAATCCACCTGCTTCTCCAGCCTTGCTGCCAGCAACTCTCCTGCCCCATTCACTGTGCTTTGGCTTCATTGGCTTGCTTTCTATTCCTCTAACATTCTAAGCTGTTACCTGCCTCAGGGCCTTTGCATTTGCTGTTTCCTCTGTTTAGATCTTTGCTCTCAGATCTTCACATGGTGTTTCCTTCTCATGAATCCAATTTAATGTCGGCTCTGCAGAGAGGCCTTCCTTGCCCCCAGGCTTAGCTAGCCCTGGCTCGGTCTATCCCATTACTTTAGTTTATTTTCTTCATAGCACTTGTATTCTATTGTATTATGTCCTTTCTATCTATCATCTACCTATCTATCCATCTATCTATCTAATCTTGGTGCTCATTGACTCTCTTTTTCCAACTCACTAGATTATAAGTACTTTGAGGGCAGGGAGTTTTTCTCATTTATTGTTTTATCTCTAGAAATTGCCTGAAACTCAGTAGACATTCAATAAAATAAGTATTTTAAAAGAATTAACGTGTGCAGATTTGCATGCAGTTTGATGTGCTTTACAAAATTGTTCGTAACCTCAAAAGATAATAAATAACCTAATATCCATCAGTAGAGAACTGGTTAGAAAAATTATAGTGCATTCACACATTCACACCCAACTGAAAAAAGAGAAAGTGAGATCAATCTATATATGCTGATATGGATTTGTTTCTAAAATACTAAGAAAATGAAAATAGCGAGATGTAATATGGTGTGTATAGTTTATTTCCATTTGTGTCATTTAAAAAGTCGGAGAGAATTATGTGTATACACAGATACACAAGCCTATATAAATATATATACATACACATGTAAAATATTTTTTGAAGGAGAAACTGGGAAAGCAGTTGCCTTCAAGGAAGAGCTTTGGGAGGTGTGAGATGGGAAGAAAGTATTTTAATCAAAATCCATTTTGTGCTATTTTAAATGTTTACTGTCTGCATGTATCATTTTTCAATGTAAAAATCAATGGAAATAAAGGGATTTCTTATACAGCATGGAATTTATTGTTATTCTCATTTTACAGGTGAGAAAACTTATCTCAGTGAAATTAAGTAGCATGCTCATGTGCATGGAAAAATAAAATATTTATATATATTTATATATGTCCTGAACCCCAGCATGTTCTTCCTGCAAATGAGGCCATAGCTTCAAGGCTCTGCCAGGGTAAGACACCCCCTGATGCCCACAGGGCTGGGCTGGAATGAGAGGTAAACATGCTCCATGATCTTTCTTCTGCACTAAAGGGATAATTAGGCTGTGCCCAGCCCTCTCACAGCCCTGAAAGTGGAATAAAAAACAGGAAGACCCTTTGTGACAAGGGCCTCTCAGGGGCCATTTCTAGTTTGGTTTCCTCAGCAAACATCACAATAAAAACCTCTTTCTTCCTTCAGAAATTCTTCTCCCCAAGTAGGTCCCTAAACTGAGGGTATAAATCCTCTTTCTGGAGAACATTCCTCAAGGGTATTCTCAATTCAGAGCTCTCCCTGAGAACTAGAGAATTGCGTTGGAGAAAGTGCAGGGGGATCTTCCGAGCTGAAAATTAATCATGTGTGACCAAGACCCAAATGCTCTATAACTTTCTGCATTTTCAACAACACAACCATAACTTGCATTGCAATTATGATTTAGAGCCCAAGCGACATTTTCAAATGTAGGATCTTGGTTATTTCAATGAAGAAAGTAAATTTCAGAGTTTATACACTTTACCAAAGTCTAGTTGGGAGCATTTACCCCTGAGGCTGGCTGTCCCCAAATCCTCTGCTATCTTCTCTGCCCCAGACAGAACCTCCAGGTTGTTCTTTATCTGTTGTTTTCCCATGGTTATTGGAAAGAAACTAAATTCCCTAGTTATTCTTCAAAGCCTCTTCTCAGGAGGTGACTTCTCGCATTGGAAGAGAGAGCTAATTAGACAGAAAGAAGCAGTGATGAGGCCCTAGGCTGGTCTTTGTATTTCCAAAAGCCAGTGCCTTCTACTAATTCTCTCCCACAACTACTTTCACAGAAGGAGAATATTCAAAGAGATAGCAGAGAGAAAAAAGATTGACAATCCTTCATTTTGATTGTTTCAGGTTAATAAGTTAGTATTTGTGCAAATACTGATGGCCACACAAATCCAAGCCAGCCAAAAAAGCTAACTCCAAAACTGAACCAAGCACTAGCAAGTCAACACCACGCTGGGATAGGGTCATGATCTGCCTGTCACTCACCGTGTTCAAGGACATCAAGTGGCACTATCTTCCAGGGCCTAGGCCATTGGATTGGCCGTCAGATCTGAATTCATCTGCAGATGCAAAGCGCCCTTGCTTTAGCCAACCCAAGAGGGACTCAGAGCCTATGGAGGATTCAATGAAGATGTTAAAATTATCTACTGATCAACTGTTATGACCACATTTTCCTCTATTCCTACCAGATATTTGGGACCCCGGTCATACATACTACTTTATGCCTTAAGAAATTATAACCAAATTTGTATTCTCACAAATCAAATCATTGAACTAAGAAAGGGTGACTGTTGTCCCATTTTCCTTCTTTATTAGTTTGATTAGCAAAATAATACATGAACATTGTGAAAAAAATTTAAAGAGAGAAAGAGGGAAATTTCATATGACCCATGTGGAGATGCACAACCCACATTCTCATTCAAGGAAAGACTTATTGCCCCAAGTTAAGGGGAGCGCAGTCAGCAGCCAGCTCCAGCTCTCTGCTCTGGGAGCCACTGCATCCAAGAGCGTGTCCTTCCCAGGAAAGCCCACATCCCATGACTCATCATTGACACCTGGCGTTTTGGCCCAATAGGGGACAAGTGTGATGGGCAACACGCCCTCCCGGGCTCCCCATGGGGTTGGCCTAGGCCTTGTCATGCATCCCAGTTTGACTTCTTCTTTGCCCAATCCTGCTGCCTCCTCCCTGCCCCCACCCCCAGGTGTTGATCTCCATAGAAACTCCATCTCAGTCTCCTTCTGGAGAGCCCAACCTGGGAAAATTGGTACTGGGAGTGGCACAAGAAAGCAGGCAATGAGATGAAGTTTGGGAGGTCGGAATCACTTCTTGTCTGGCTGATAGAAAGGACCCCATCGTTGGTAGAAGATGGAGCACAAATGGCCCTTGGTACAAGGTGGAAGTCTAGTTGGTAAAACCCTCACCACTGGTGAATTGGAATGGTTTACCAGTGGGAACAAATGCATTAGCTGGTCTGATTTATCAAAGGTACAGGGAAATTGTAGCCATAAGGACAATAAATTGGAAGACTATGGTTAAGCACCACTTATACCCTAGAACAAGTTAATGAAAAGCTGGCAATTGAAAGTCAATGTGAAAGTCAGAGGGCTTTCATCTCTTGCAGCAGGAAGAAAGAAAAAGCTGAGCACCAGGCTCATGAGTCAGTAGTAAGAGTGGACAAACTCTGGAGATGGTTGAAACCCCCAACCAAGGTAGTTTTGTTATGTCAAGGTTGGGGTCCTAGATGGGAAAAAAGAAGGAACGCTGATACTTGGGATGAGGAATGGGAAAGATGCCCCTGGAGTTTTGAATCCCCATATTCTTCTGAATCCTCTGAGTCTATGAAAGAGGCCCAAAACTCCCCATTAAGATCTAGCACTGCCTATTGCTTAAAACAATTCAGAAGCCTCTTCCCCACAAGATGACATAAACCTCCCCCCCTCCCCTTAGGATCTCTCCCTATTCCTGGCCATTAGACCTATAAATAGGGTTTAGTTACAGCATAACTCAGCTGAGAACATGCTGAGCCTGATAAGGGAGGAAAGGAGGGAAGGAATTATACCCAAAAGTCCTGTAAGACCTAGCTACCATGCAGCAGGAGCCAGGAGAGTCAGTAAATAAGATTGGATAGGGCAGAGTTTGCTGATTTGGGAGCTTTCTCCCCAGACACATCCTAGCAAGGACCTTAAGAGATGGTCCATACTTGCTTCTAGAATGACACCTAGAAACATGGAAACAGTGATGGCTTATGTGAAATGAAGCTGAAATGCCAGCATCACCGTGGCAGATGCTGGAGGAAAGAATTAAAAGCTCAGAGAACTGGGTATACTGGATTTGATAGACCATGTGAAGCTAGAAGACCCAACAGATACTTACATTAAGAAAGACCCAAAGAATATACCATTTTCTAAGGCAATAAGGCATGCACTGCTTAAGGGGCACCAACATCACTAAAAAGCCTGGTGGTAGCTCTGTAAGCCAGGGCTGATGGCAGGAAAGCCTGTTAGAGATCTAGACCCACCGAGAGTAGTGGGGTGATGGGACCCTGGAACAATGATGGCAGGTGTCAGTGATTAACTACCAGAAATCAGGTAGACCCAACAATCATGAGAAACAGAGATGGTGTGGCAGCTAAGGAAGGCTGGTCCACAGAAAGCAAAAAATTCAGAAAGTTACGGAGATAGTGAATAGAACATGATGTCACTAGGTTAAAAGAGATGGGGAGCCAACAAGGGTCCTATTGAGCTTGAATCATCAAAAGAAATCAAAGTTGGGTGACCAGAAGGCTGAAGGCAATCACTCCAATAAAATATCACAATCCCTTGCCCATATTCTGTATCCAAGCCAGTTCTCAGGCTCAAAACCCATTGACTGAAGAGGAGGATGAACCATAGATCACCATAGCAAGTACACACAATCCTTCCTCAAAGAGTCTGCAGTTATTCTTCCAGGTTATTGTATACAGGGGAAAGGGGAATACTCAAACAGTTGGAGGATTGTTGGACACAGGGTCTGCAGGAGTTAACTTTGATACCTGTAGACCTAAAGCATCGCCATTCCCTCCCACCCCTCAATACCTGCATGGAGACCAGGTAATAATGGAGTTCTAGCCAAGTTCTCGCATACAATGAATCCACTGGCTCCGTGAACCCACATTGTGCTTACTTTTGGGGGGATGGCCCCAATGTGCACTCAGGATTGACATAACATAGTAGTTGGTGCAACCCCCAAAGTAGGTTCTTGCCTGTGGGGTGGAAGTTATCATAGTGGGAAGGCCGAGTGGAAGTTTCCAAAACTGATTCCTTATTTAGAGAGAATTCTCCATAATTCTGGCATTTACGCACATTTTCCAAGCAAAGGGCACTGTAAGGATGTTTATATAACAAATAGCCTTAAAGCTAGAGACAGGGTCTCCCTAAAGATAGAGACCCTCGGAGACATTCCAGAATGATAAAATCTGCCTCCTCGGCCAGGAGAAGATTTTCTTACCTTCCAGGATAATAAACCTTATCTCTGTCTGGAGGGAAAGGTGGACGTGTTTGCCAACAGCTCCCAAGGAGATTAAGATTTTCCAAACTCACTGCTTCTTGCTGTAAAACAGACTAGTGTGTTCAGCAATCATCTAAGCTGGCTCCACTTTATCCCTGTGGAACTTGGAGGCCCAAGGAAAACCTCTGCAAACATTCTGTGCCATGAGCAACAAGTTGTTTAAATCCATTTTGGCTTGTTGTTCCCTTACCAATCAAATTTATAGAAGTGTGCGCAAGCAAACTTAGGAACTTTTTGACTGTTTGATTTGATACCTTGCCCTCCCCAACACTAGATAGTAAATCAAAATCAGTGTCACATCCTGGGAAGGACAGTAGAATCTAGAGCCACTTTTAGCAACCTAAAGAAGGGGTTGACACAGTGTGACTCCCAGGCAAAATCTGGCCTACCAACTGTTTCTCTAAATAGTTTTATTGGACAGCCAGGCACATTTGTTTGCATATTGTCTACAGCTGCTTTTGTACCACAACAGCAGAGGGGAATAGTTGTGACAGAGATTGTGTAGTTGCAAAGCCTAAAATATTTACTATCTGGCCTTTTACAGAAAAAGTTTGCTGACACTGATCTAAAGAATGCAGGGTATGTGGTCACCATAATATTTCAAATTAATTCATTAGTCTGGTCCCTGGCAGAAACCAGATGGATCCTGAAACATGGCAATAGACTACTGCAAACTCAACCAAGTAGTAGCCCCAATTTCAGTTGTCAAGCCAGATGGGTTATCTTTTTCAGCTCAAATTAACATGGCCTCAGGTACATGGTTGTGGCTATTGATTTGGTACATCAATGCTTTCTTTTCTACCACTTTCAGAAAGAGGACCAGAAATAGTTTGCATTTACATGGAATGGGCAGCAATATACATTCATAGTTTTGTACCAAGGTTTTATGCACTCTTGAGACCTAAGAGATCGATACGCCTTGATAAGACACGTACCCATTTTAAAGATAGGAGGTACTCTACAAGGATTCACATCAATGCAATTTTATGGGTACAGTTATCAGGGGCATGCCAGGACATCCCCTCTAAAGTCAAAGTTAAAATCTTGCATCTTGCATCTCCCATCATGGAAAAGGAAGGAAGAAGAAAGGAAGCTTGATAGGCTTTTTCTGATTCTGGAGGCATCATATTCCACACCTTGCAATATAATCCTAGCCCATATACTGGGTGAAATGAAACAGTCTATTTTGAGTGGAACCTGGAGCAGGAAAGTGTTTTGTAGGTCCAGTCTGTAGTGTAAGCAGTCCTTCCACTTAAGCCACATGATCCAGCAAAATCTTTGGTATTGGAGGTATCAGTTGTGGAAAAAGATGCTGAGTGAAGGAGGTGGTAAATTCCAGCAAAAGAATCACAGAGAAGGCCACTGAGGCTCTAAAGCAAGGACATATCATCTGCAGTGGAGAATTACACGCCTTTTTGAACAAACAGCTCCTGATAAAGATGGAGCACCTGACCACAGAATGCCAGGAAATCATGAGTCCAGAACTACCCATTAAGGTCTGGGTCTGTTAGACCCACCAAGTTATAAGGTTGGGTGGGCCCAGCAGCCCATGGTAAGATCGGATGGGATGAGGCTGAATAACAGTAGGCCCAGGGGGCACAAGCAAGCGGCATGAACCAGAGCTCAGAATCCCCCAGTCCCCACCACTGTTGCACCAGCTCTCCCTCACTCCACACCTATGGCTGTATCAGGAGCCTGTATAATGAGCTGAAGGAAGAGAAGACCCAGACTACTTTGTGGCTAGGTAGCTTGGTATGTAGATACAAGCTGGAAATGGATTGCTGTTGCATTTGAATCTCACTCAGGGGTTATCATGAAAGAAGATGATTATGGAAATTCTTCCAAATGGGCAGAGCTTTGGATGGGCCACCTTTATGTGAAAGGAGAAGTGGCCCAAGGTTCAAATATATATGGCTCATGGGTCATGGCAAATGGCCTGGTTGACTTATCAGAGGTCTGGAAGGATAAAGATTGGGAAATTGATGGCAAAGAGGTCTGGGGTAGAGGCGTGTGGATGGACATATGGCAGTGGGCATGAGGTGTGGAGATCTCTTTTCATGTGTTAGCATCTATCAGAGCATCCGCCATGGAAGAGGCATTAAACAACCAACTGGACAAAATGGCTCAGCCATTTGAATCAGTCACCCCTGTCACTGATCATTCTGGTGCTGGAACAACAGGCACATGAATGGAGGAACACATGGGCCCACTCACCAAGGCTGATTTAGCTATTGCTGCTACTAAATGTCTAGTCCACCAGCCACAGAAACAACCCCGAGTCCCTGATATGGCAACATGCCCAAAGGAAAGCAGCTGGCCACTTCAATCCTTCCATCCTGGAAGAGCCAGAGACTCGTTCCAATAGGAATGGATGCATAATCTAGGTATAGGTTGGTCTTTTCTGCCTACAGAATCTCAGCCAGCACCGCTACCCAAGGGCTTATAAATTATGCATGGGATCTTACGTAATATCGTGTCACACTTTGCAGCAAAGAGGTGTGGCAGTGGGCATCATAATGCACCACCCAGAAGCTGCCACCCTCATGAGCATAAGAATAGTCTACTGAAGGTTCAGTTGATGCATCAGTTTGGAACAATCCTCTATGAGAATGGAGCCAGCCTTGAAGATGCAGTCTACACATGGAATCAAAGATCTTTATAGGGTACTGGATCTCCAATAGGAAGAATGCATGGGTCTGAGGATCAAGGGGTAGAAGCAGAAATGGCCCCATTTAGCATCACTCCCAATCACCCACTGGAGGACTCTGTGCTTCTCATTCCTGAAATCCGGTTCTGCACAGTTAGATGTCCTGTTTCTCAAAGGAGGCACACTTTTTCCAGGGTCAGAGCAAAGGCCTCTTTGAATTACATGCGATGGCTGCTGTCTGAGCATCTCAGATTCCTTGGATACAGGGTCAGACAGGCAAAGTGAGGACTCTCCATCTTGAAAGGGGAAACTGTCCCTGAATATGAGGTGGAGCTGCTACTGCATAATAGGAACGTGTGTGATACCAAGGCAAGCATATGGGTGACTCTTGGTTCTCCCTTGCCCAGTTGTGATGGTATATGGACAAGTATGGCAACCCTGATCTAAGGAAAGCCTGGGGACCAGGGACTCAGACCCCTTGGGGATGAGAGTTTGGGTCATTTTAGCAGATAAGAGACAGCAAAGGTGAGGGTAAGGGGAATCCAGAATGGATAGTGGAGGAGAGAGATGATGAGTCCCAGGCATGGCCCCAAGACCAGCTGTGGTGGCAGGGGCTTTTAATTCCTACCAACCTTCCTCTTCTCAACTTCCCACAGGAAGGGAGGAGGCTCACTGGAAACTCAAAGAAGCTGCTCCCAGAATGTATATGAAGTGGATCCGAGTGGCACAGTGTGGATTTTGGATGCAGAGATGCAGCACCCAGATCCCCCCGAAGGAAGGATTTGTTGCCCCAGCTGCGGGGAGTACTAGGGTAGACAACTTCCAGATGTCAGCTCCTTCAGGGTTTGCCTCAGCCACAGAGTTACCTCAGCCAAGGGGATACCCACATCCAGGGATCTTTTCTGCCCAGTGCAGAAAAGCTCTGTTCCAGAGTCCTCTGTTTAGTTGGCTGAGCCTCTGTTAGGTCTACATGGCAATTCAGCTTCTCCTTCTGCACAACCCTCCTTCCATCCCCTCCCCTCCACTCTGGTAGACCCAGAAATGAGCTGCACAGAACCCCATTCACGGAAGGACTTGCTGTCCAGCTGAGGAGGAGCAGGAAAAAGACAGCCTCTAGCTGTAAATTCCTTCCAAGTCTGTGTCAGAGTCAGGGAGCAGCCAAGCCAGAGGTCAGTCCCTTCTCAGGGCAGCCCATGTCCAGTGGCTGAGCAAGGCAGGGCCATAGAGGCCTGGCCATTTTGACCCCATGCAAGACGCAGCTGATGGACAAAATTTGCTCTAGAGCTCCTCCTTGGGTTGAACAGTTCAACCCCTTCTTCTACCCAATCCTGTTGTCTTCTCCCCACCCTTCCTTTCACAGAGGTTGATCCCTAATAAACATTTTGAACCCCAAACTCCATCTCAGTATCTGCTTCCAGAAAGAAAAAATGTAAATTAAAGCCACCCAAAAATCACAACCCCCACCATTTAATAGAGTATGTCTCAAAGACATGGTAACTCTGTCATAAATACATGAAATCAGCCAAATAAATTGTAAACTGTTAAGTCACCCTTCTGTTTATTGAATGACAGTGTCGAAATCTCATTTTTTCCCATCAGGACAGAATATAAAAGCCTGCCAGTACTACATCTAAGTGATCCGTAAACCCCAAACATTTTAGGAATGCTGCATCTGTGCCATCCAGACATACTGACATCCAATATTTTGCTGTAAATATCTCTAGACCTCTTACCATGACCATTACCTATCTGTTGCTACATAATAAATTACCACAAACTTAGCAGCTTAAAACCACACACTCTTAATATCTCATGGTTTCCATGGGTCAGGAGTTGAGGCAAGACTTGGCTGGGTCCTCTGCTCCAGGGCCTCTTCCAAGGATGCAGTCAAGGTGTCAGCCTGGGCTCCCTGGGGAGAAGATCCACTTCCAAGCTCAATCAGTGGTTGTTGGCAGGATTCAGTTCCCCGCTGACTGTTGTTGGCTGGAGGACACCCTCAGTTCCTTGCCAGGCAGGACTTTCCAACACGGCGGTATGTGTCATCAAAGTATGCAAACCAAGAAGGCAACAGAGAAACTCAAGCCAGCAGTCCTCATCTTTTGTCACCTAATCATGGATGTGACATCTTCTCAATGTTGCTGTGTTCTATTGATTAGAATCAAGTTACCCAAAGGGAAGCATTACACAGGTTTTATTAGTTAGGGTTCTCTAAGGATACAGAATCAACAAGAGATAGCTATAAACATAAGATTTTATAAAAGTATCTCACACAACTGTGGGTATGCACAAGTCCAAATTTCGTAGGGCAGCAGCAAACTGGCAACTCCAATGGTGTTTGATGAACTCCTGAGGCAGCAAACTGGCAACTCCAACAAAGGTGTTCGATGAACTCCTGAGGCAACGCTTTGCTGGCTAGCCAAAGAAGAAGTGAATGTCCTCTAACTTTCTTGCTTAAAAGTCTTCAACTGATTGGATTAAATCCAGCTGATTGAATTCTCTCAGTGTAGAAGACACACCCTTCATTGAGGTAATCAGTCACAGCTGCAGCCAATTGACTGATGAATTAATAAACCAGCCTTCTGGTTTATTAACCAGCTACAAATGTCCTTGTAGTAACAGGCCAGTGCTTGTTTGACCAGACACAGGTGACACATGAACCTAACCATCACACAGGTCGTGAACACCAGGAGGCGGACATCATTGGGGGCCGTCTTAAAGGTTGTCTGCCATGCCATGCAAATACACATGTTTATGTTTGCAAAAATGGAACCGCCCTGTTCTATACTCATCTTCAACTTACTAAAATGTAAATACACTTCTATATCCATAAATGTCACCCATATATCATTGTTGATGGCTACGTAGTATTCCACTTAATAACTGTCATGTGATTTATTCATGAAGCCCTATTGCTGGGCATTAGATTGTTTTCAATTTTTCAATTCTATTAATGATACCATCGTGAAAATTATTGCATCAACACATTCCACACACATTTAGATATTTTGGAAACAATTCCTAGAGATGGGTGGAATTATTGGGTTGAAGGGTGTGATCTTTTTAAAGACTTTTGTTCCATTAGGAAACATAACATTTAATGGACCTGTTAGGTTAACAAGAGCCCTTCATTCCTCTCTGCAAATCATAACACTGACCCCAGGGCATGCTGGACATACGGGAGGCACAGGCCTCCTTCTGGCGTCTCCACACACTGTTCCTGCTGAATAGCAATTCACCAGACTGCTGGACTCATGTCGGAAATCAGAGCTTCCATTATATTGCCAAATTGCCTTCCAGAGAACTTGTTACAATTTACCCCACTGTGGGCAGTGTCTGGATTTCATCCCAATATTTCCAATCCTTTATTTGAAAAGGTGCTGACCTATCCTCAATGCAGTACACTCATTCTGGGTTATTTTTCCTAATAACAATGTGGGTTTCATGTCTTTCCATTTCTTAGATGCTTCTGGAGCCAGACAGAGATCAAAAGTGTGTGAATCAGACTAGATGTAAAACAGCAGGAGTGGTAGAATCTGGTGATGCCTAGAGAATCTGTGTCCCACCAACAGCTTTCAGATTCAAAAACATTTTAAACACTTTGCTGGCCCAAGGAAACATTTTTGTGCCTGGGATTCAACCTGGCCTGCCAGTTTATGATCCATGATGGATACTTGAGGGATAATTGGTCAGACATGGTTATTGTCTCTGAACATGGCAAAAAAGCACTCTCTAAGCAAAGCCAACAGCCTCATTCTGGTGACCAGAAAGAAGTGAGACCTTTACTATACACACAAAAAAAAGTCATACAAATGGGCTCAGTGAGAGCTCCAAGATGGGCAAAGTGCAGAGAAAATTAATAAGCTTTCTGTTCTTGGGAAGCAAAACTAGGTATCACGAAAAGCACAAATGACTGAACAAATGATGACAGCTTCTTGGTGCAGGGTTCATTTTCTCCTCACCAGTTACAGGAGCAGAGCTCGCTTACTTTCAGAACCTGGGAGTAACGGGAGATGCTTTATAAATACACCCACACTTCCCATGAATCTCAGCAGCTTCAATGCCACGTCCCTGGAGAACTGAGTGTGGAATTCATTAAACTAATGAGGGGGTGGGCACAGCTGTATCTGTGCAACATGTGACAAGTGCCACTGATAATTGAATCAGGGATCTTTGGCAAAGACTCTGGGTAGAGAGCTAAGGCTGGAATTTGTTCACTACCACAGCTCCAGGCACACTGCTGGGCACTAAAGGGAGGATACTTAAGAAGCGCCCGCTGTTTGGCACATGAGTTGTAAGGATACAAATGCTGTATTTTCATCACCCTCCTCCCCACCCTCAAGGAAGTGAATTCACTGTTTTAATACACCTTCCTCTGGCTATTTAATTTCAGTATTAAAACAAAGACTCTAGTTCTTGGTCTAATAATATATTAGGATAAATAGGGAAAGTGGGGAGATATTCTATTTAATTTTTTTAAAAATTTAAACAGCTAGAAATGCAGATCTTTTCTGGTTGTGCCCAGATCAGGGACCATTAGTTTAAAGTGTCATTCTATTATTGATTTTCCTTCTTAATTATTTGAAGAACAACTGCTTAAATTGAATTTCTTCACTAAGGCCACAAAAGGAGTGTTAAGAAAAGGACCCCACTGCAGAGTACCCTGCATTTTCCAAGCAAGTCTGGGTGGTCAGTGTCCTTCTCCCCTTGATGGGGCATTAGTTTGTTCTTGAATACTGATTTCCAGAGACACCACGTCCACTTTTTATCTTGACTCCAGTTATAAGGTGATTAAAATTGGTTTCTGTGAGTCAAACACAGATTAGTGAGCAAAATGCAAGATTCTCTCCCTCCAGGAAGGGTCCTCCTGTTCTCATGCTCTCACTTTCCCTTTTGTGCCTTCCCTGGTGGAGTGTTTACCCAGCACTGACTTAGCACAGCAATTCCACTTCCTATCAAGTCGCTGGTGCTGCCCAGCGCCACCTGGTGGCTGCCCTCTGCTACTACAGCAGAACAACAAAAGCAGGGATTGGCCTTCTCAAAGGAGTGGAAATGAAGACAGATGGAGAAATCAAATGACCGATGGAGAGAGAGAGAAAGAGAGAGAGTTCCGCCTTTTGTGGAACTACCCATAAATCCACAAGTTGTGTGAAAGCAGAGAAAGGATTGATCCTGCTGAGGGTATTTACAAACATCAAAACTAAACTCCCTTCAGTCAACGTTGTCTCTACAAATACCTTTTATATTGCATTTTGTCAGTGGATGAGGATGACTTCTGAGTGGTTAACCACTCCCCAAGGAAGCTCTCTCTTTACTGGCTTCTGAAAGCAAAACTGTAAAATGGTTTTCTATTTCCTAGCAAATTATGATGAATCATCAATATTATTGATACTTAAGAGTTTATCCTTTCAAATGGCTGCAGCAACCTCAGAACGGTAATTCCTGCTTCATTCAGAGGATCTCACTCTCACAATCGTGAGCAGCGTACTGTAATATTGGGTCCCGGTTGGTATTTTGCCACATGCAGAAAAAAGAAGAAGAAGCAGTTATCATTTTCAGCTGTGCTTTGCACATGACAACGTTTGTTGGATGTGATTTTTAAATTTCTCTATTTTTAAAATGGGTGCTGCTTACTGATGTCCGCCCCATCATTATTTGCGGTCAATTCCATTCTAGAAGCAGGGAAAAAAAGTTCTTTTCCTGCCAGCTTCATGGTTCCCATTGATTCCTCACCCAACGCATGCCCCTAATGGAGCTTGAAATGAATGCTTTTTTTTTCTTCCTTTGTTGGCACACCTCTGCCAGCGGCCTGCTGGGGTCTGCACCTCCCGGCACTGATCCTCTGCGGGGAGGAGGGGGTGCCCCCCCCCGAGGCTGTCAAAGAAAAGGTACAGAAGGGAGGACGTGTTTCCCTTTGCCAGAACTTGGACAACGAAAGAATCTTATTATTTGAAGTGAGCCGCACTACTTAAAATAAAATCTTGATAAGATACATAAGACATCCAAGAAGTTAGCAATCCAGCAGTTAGCAATAGAGCAAAACTGCTGGAAATTTGGAAGACCCTTATAAAATGCCAGATAAAGTCCCTTATATTTGAAAACCTACAAAATAACTGTAACAAACTTGTCCCAAATGGTCCAAATGGGGACTATTCACCCAGACAAAAAAGGAAAAGGGAGGATATTGACAAAGAAAGTCTTCAGGTCTTCTCCAGATGCCACTGGAGTTCTACTCCTCTCTGACCTCCCAGCCACCCCCACCCCATAACAGAGAGCCACGATCGAAATAAAAATCTGAAATCAGTGGACTTTAGCCAGTAGGTCCCTCTGATAAGATTTGGAGAGTTTGGCCGAGGATCTTACAGGAACTTGGAAAGGTACAATAACCCTCTATGGGGCCTTTTTATCTCTGAGACCCCTTTTTGCCTTTGGAAGAAAACAAAAAGATCCCACTGGCCTTCCCAATCTCTCACACCCATCCTCTGCTATACTGGGAAAATCACATGGCATTTCTCTGACTCAGTACCTGAGTAACTTCAGTGCTCACAGGGGTTGCTGTGGTGTGCCCAGTCTACCCCCCAGAGATGTCAGATGGCCTGAGGCCACAGCTTCTCTCAGGGACACTCAGGAAAATTTACTAAATGGCTTTCAGATCAAAAGAGCGACTCACTCTTCAGCTCAGTTAATTTCCAGAATCCTGCAAAATGGCCTATATTTTCTCCACTGAAGGAAGGTTATAACTGAAGTTTCTGTTACTGACCAAGGACTTGGACAAGGACTTGGAAGCAAATAAATCAGAGCTCTTAGAAACAACATGTTGATAAAAAGGCAGATATGCAAAATAAAAATCCCCATTGGTAAATATTTACTCTAAGCTTTGGTCATATGCACGGGATTCCAATGTACCATAAAGAATAGCTGTAACACACAAAAATGCAACACTACTAGGTCATAAATACAGGCTTCCAAATGAATGTTAACTACAACACATGTTAAACAGTCACAACACCCTCTTAGAGTCTGGAAGAGTTGGAGATAATTGAGATTTTATAAATCTCTGAAAAGCTGTCCACAGAAGCTGAGTTATTGCCTTCTCTTTTGTCTCAATAAATTTCCTCCTAGCAGAAAGAGATTATTCCAAAATATGTAGTGGTCTTAGAGCTGCATGCAAGGTGAGGATTACTTTTCTCAAAGAAAGTGTGTAGGCATGGCGTGACTTGAAAAGCTTTGCCTAGGACTTTGGGAAGATTCGAAAGGAGGGATCTCTTGATTTTGAGTTCTTGTGCTTATCTTTTGTCCACCAATATTAATGTGCCCCAGTATTGGTGCCTATGGAAAATCGCCGGCAGCAGCAGAAGCAGCCACATGGGCCCGCTCTGGCCCTGGAGCCTCCTCCAGGATGGGGGCAGCTATCAGGTGTGAAGTGGGTGTGAAGCGGCTGCGCAGGCCTTGCACACCTCTCTCAGAATCTCCTTGCTCCAGACCCCGGTGCTTGACCCTGATGGAGTTCTCAACAGAACAGCCCAGTTTCAGTGATGATCAGAGGGCATGTGTTACCATGGGCATGAGAGGGAGACCCTAAAGCATTTCCAGGGCTTCCGAAGACAGCAGAGGAAAGTTGTGTGGACTATGTTCTCCCCTCCTGGAAATTGTAATATGAATATTAGACGCTTAGAAAACATCAGCGAAGTTGGAAATTGTTTGCAAAACCAATCTTACTAAATATGTGTGTTTATATTGAGTGATTGAGAAAGAATATTAAAATCTGGTTTAAAAAAAATCCAGTGCAGAGAAAACAGACATAACAAATTTTAATGACTTTTTCCTGTTTACAGATTAATTCATGATCATTGTAGAAAATGTGTAAGAAGAGAAAGGTATGATGAGGCCAAATAAAGATCAACCCAAATTTCATGATCCAGAGATAACAAAGGTTAGGATTTTATATATATCCTTCCTATTTTTGTATAAATAATAACAAAGAGTCTCAACTTAATGAGCATTTACCTTATGCTAGCATTCTACTAAGTACTTTAGATAAATTAGCTTAGTTCACGCTTACGAAAACACCATGAGTTAAATATCACTAACATCCCCATTTAATGTGAAAATCAGACAAACAGCAAGAAGCAAAGCTAGCATCTCAACCTAGATCTGAATTTAAAATCAACTCTAAACCAGAGCTAATCAGAAAAGTGGTCCATGGACCAATGCTTCCCTGTGTATTAACTGTCCATGCTGAGATTAGCAGATCAATTGAGGGCAAGCATTTAGAAATTTTTGTAGCCATTTCACATTGTTGTATTACTTATGTGTGTGATCAGGGATTCCTCTTGATGAAGGGGATTTGGGCGTGTCCAACTTGCATGGTGAGTGGCGTGTGGTATGAACTGCATGCTTCCATGCTTTAGGAAGATGTGTTGGTCTGCAATTGATTGGAAATTAAAAAAACAAAACAACAACAACAAAAAAAACTGGTCCTTCACCACAAATAGAGTTGATCCTCATTATTTGCAGATTCTGTATTTGTAAATTAATCTACTCACTAAAATTTATGTGTAACCCCCAAACCAATACTCACAGTGGTCTTGCAGACATTTGTGGACATGCTCAAAGCAATGAAAAATTTGAGTCACCCAACACATACATTCCTCAGTTGAAGGTGAACACACTGATGCTCTACTTTCTTGATTCAGCTATCATACAGTAAACAAGTGTCCTTGTCATGGTAGGCTTAGTGCTGTATTTTTTTCATTTTTTTGTTTTTTGTTGGTTGTTGTTGTTGGTGGTGGTGATTTTGCTGTTTAAAATGGTCTCCAAGTGTAGTGCTGAAGTGCCGTCTAGTATTCCTAAGTGCAAGGAGGCTGTGAGGTGCCTGATGGAGATAATGCATCTGTTTGATAAGCTTTGTTCAGGCTTGAATTCTAGTGCTGTTGGCCATGAGTTCACTGTTAGTGAATCTACAATATATATTAAATAAAGTGTCTTTAAACAGAAACACACATAAAATAAGGCTATGCATTACTTGGCTGGTGAAAATATTATGACCAAACTCTCAGGAACCTAACCCTGTATTTCCCCTAGGAGCAGTGGTTCAGTATTTTCTAATTCAGAATTGACTGTAGCTTGAAAAGCAGTGCTCACAGCCACTACTCTGCCTCTTTAGGGTGATAACATTGAAATAAATGCAGCCAGGTAGGGTGCTAAAAGATAGGGAGATGCGGAGGTGTGAAATCAGCTGTGGAAAGAGCTTTGTTACCCACGACAGAGGGCAGTAACTTACTGCTCTCTCTTCTTGAGAGAAGGCTAGTCAGGACTCTCATGCAGAGCTTGAGATGAGGGAGAAAACCCTAAGAAGGTCTTTTCCAATCCCACTATGGCAGAGTCTACCAGTTGTCCCCCATATCTGTCCTTTCCTTTTTCCATAATAATAGATTCTTAAAAGAAGAACCTCTTTATTTTGATAAAACTTCAAACTTACGGGAAGTTGCAAAATAATACAAAAACAATACATAGAACCCCATCCATACACCCAGATTTACCAGCTTTTACCACTTTGCCACATTCATTGTATCATTCTATCAATCTAATCTATCCATCTATCTACCATTTTCTAAAAAATTGAGAGTAGATTGCATGTTGCATACATCATGCTCCTCTAACATTTAACATTTCCATGTGCATTTCCTAAGAACAAGGACACTCACTCATGTAACCACCTTAATACAGGTAACAAGTTTAAGAAATTTAACATTGATATAAAGCATACAGTCCATATTCCAACTTATCCAGTTGTCCCAAGAATGTCCTTTTTGGGCATTTTCTCCTCCATTATTAGATCCAGTCCAGGATCATGTATTGCATTTAGTTGCCATTGGCTCTTCTTCCCCACCCCCCCTCCCCTTATGGTAACATATATATTGCAATTCAGTGGCATTCATACATTCACAATGTCGTGCTGCCACTACCACCATCTATGTCCAAAACTTTCCATTACTCTGAACAGAAACCCTGCACCCATTATGCATTAACACACCATTCACCACCCCTCCTCATCCCCTAAACTGTAACCTACTTTCTCTATGAATTTGCATATTCATAGTTATTTCATAAAAGTGGAGTCATATAATATTTGTTCTTTCATGTCTGGCTTACATAATAATAGATTTCTCAGCTGAGCTCATGGAAGCCCAGAATAAAGAGGTATGCACTGATTCCCTTGAAGCTAGGTGTGGCCATATCACCACGTTCTGGTCAAAGAACATGTCTGGCAGTTTACAGGTGATTTTCTCATCTCTGTCTCTTCCTCCATTCTACTGCTTGGAACCTGGGCATGATGGCTGTGGAAATGGCCTGACCTTAGGTTGGTGGAGAAGACAACTAGAAGGGTCCGACTCTCTGAGGGCTCTGTAGGGCACTATGGCCAAGCCAGCACAGGCACTTTCACATGAGAGAGAAGTAAGCACCCAGCTTGAATAAGCCACTAGCATTTGGGGTTTACTGTCTCTTGCAGCCAAACCTAATCCAAAGTAATATATTGATGCAGCCAGAAGCACTGATCTCTTAATCCCCCAGCAGTCTTCCCCAGGCTGCTACGTCAAACTGGATGGGAAAACAGGGGAGGGAGGACTTACAGTGATACAGAATCCATCTGAGGCCAGGGAGAAGTCAAAGGGGAATCCCAAATGAACAGTTTATAAGAAATCCACTTGAGGCCAAGGAGCTCTCTCCCTGGACCAGTGTTTTGTGCTGAGAGCCTGGCAGGCTGACATTCCAGTGGTTGCGGCCATGCCTTTGGGGACTCCCTCATCTGGGGTTTATTCTGGAAATGGTAAGTCACCAAATATGCTCATCAACTTGATCATGGCTGCATCAGCTTCCTGCTGCCACTGGTCACTGCGGGTGTGCTGGAGATGGCTTATACTAATTGTGTATGCCACTATTAAAAATTAAAGCATATACATTTAGAATTTAATAAACTATTTTAAAAGCAAAGGTAATAAGTACTCCAAACCCATCACATCCTAATATATTTTCTACATCTTACTACTATCTATCCTTGGGATTGTCTGCATTTATCAGGTAGAAATACAAAATCACACTGTGTTGCCATTCATCCCTTCCCAGCTCTGCATTCAGTGACATAACAGAAGCGGCTTGAAATGGACCATGATGGGAATTGGCATTAACTGGGTTTCTACTGAGGTAGACAGTGTGAGGTAGAAAAGGAAAAAAGTTTCCTACTCTCTGGGAGTTTATGATATCAGTGAAATGTCACACACAAAAAAATTAAAATAAAATAGCATATGTCTAGTATGGGAGGAATGGCCCCAAACTCAACAAGGAGACAGGAGAGCTAGAATCTGTTAGCTTTGAAACTGGCAGTGCGGCTGTGGGCAAACCTCTCTAGGTCTCAGGTTTTCCCATCTGTAAAATCCCACTGGACTCCAAGCTCCATGCAGACAGGAGCTACCTCTCCCCTCTAACATAATTCCACACATAATTCCAAGCAGGAAGCGATGCTTGCTGAGTGAAAGGATGGGCAGGAGCACACGAGTTCCACCGGCCCTTCCAGGTATGAGAATGGGGAGGTACGTGATCCAAACTGAGGGGTAAGGGAAAGCAACAGAAGACAGACGGCCAGGGATGGTCGCCTCGGGCCAGCTTCCTCAGACGCCTCAGCGGGGGCGAGTCACGCTGGACCTGAGCAAACTTGGACAAACCAGGAAATCTGATTCCGAGATCACAGGGATCATGTGATCCTTTTCCCTCATCTCTGCTATCTGCTTTAAGACCAACCGAAGAGTTTGCAAAAAATCCCAGTGAAAAACTGAAACCACTCCTCGCCTCCCAACCTCACCCACCATCATTACTCAGCCGCCCCCAACTCAACGTAAAGCCCATTTCCCTGTCTCTCCCCTATAGGGTGATATTTCCAGAAACATTTCCAGCAATGGTTATCTACAAAAGTTGCAAATGGAATGCAAATGTGCCAGTTTACTTTTGCTGTATTGTTACCACTCTGCTTCTGATTTGGAGGGGCATAACACTTCATTTGTAAGACATTCAAATTTAGTGTAAATTTCAAAAGGGAAGGCAGGTTCTCTGAGTTACTGGAGGTGCAGAAACACAATAGCCTATTAGTCAACTCCGAGCATGGTATTCTACCTCTTTACACCCCTCTCCTCCCCACGGCCAGTACACACACCAGCACGTCCAGCTGTTCACAGCTTTTCCTTCAGAGACAATGAAACAGCAAGGCCATTACCACTTTGTAGCTATTTAACATTCTAAATTGCTTTTTGGGAGAGTTCAAGGGTGTTAGGTGCTAGGTCAGAATTTTGGATGAGATAATTATTATTTATTCTTGAGTAAAAAAAAAAAAGAGGCTAGATTGATTGAAAGGAGTAATCTCTTCAGTGTGGAACGATGAAAATTAAGATTTATGATGAAGCCTCACAAATGATGAGAGGTGTCAGTGAGTGGAGACAGATTTGTTCCCCGAATCCTGGCATAAGAGAACAAAGGGGATACAGTAAGAATCAAAGGAGACACCTGATTACAAATCCATTTAGAATTGCCGGAAGTGTCCGAGGGGACCCTGGTGATCACATGAATCCAGAAGTCGCGGGGGTGACTGAGTGAGCCCCACACTTCCCATGGGCCCAGCCCGAGCCAGGGTAAGTGGTTCTCTGGGTTGTGAAGACAGGTGAGCATGCTGACATGGCAGCCCAGGTGGGTGCATGTGATCATGGGCACCCCCTGCAGGGGCGGGGAAGACCACCTACAGGTAACATCTGATGCTGACACATCTGAACAGGTTTGCATATAACAGAAAGCAAGGTCCTCTGTGCCCTAAAGAGCTAAGGGCGGCTGCTCCTTCACCACTATTACCCAATTAAGATTGACCCAAACCGGACCTTCAAAGAGAAGTCACTCTACATGGTGGAATGGTGGACCAAACGGACTATCATCTGTGTCAACAGAAAATCCAGATGTTTCCACTAGCCCTGGTAGTTAGAGAGCTCGATGGAACACTTAGGAAGGGACACAAGACGTCCTTTGACAAACTATCAGAACAACATTCCTCTGTTCATCTTTTCTGCAAGCATCGGTGGGGTCCTGGAAGAAATCATCCAGCAGATGAAAGTTTTCCATCCCAAGATCCATATTGTGTCTAACTACAAGGATTTTGATGAAAATGATTTCCTATGGGGATTTCAGGGCCAGCTCCATGTGTAAGAACTCCAGTTACTTCCAGCAGCTTCAGAGCAAAACCAACGTCCTCCTGCTTGGAGACTCTATGGGGGTCCTCAGAGTATCAGCTTCTAAATGATGAGGTGGGGGAACAGCGGGAGCCCTACCTGGGCTCCTGTAACATTGTGCTGGAGAAGGACGAGATGCTAGACATGGTCAATGGGGTTGCTGCAGCATATCCTGAAGGGAGGACCAGCTGGTGGGCCAGGATCTGGAGCCCCACAGGCTGTGACAGGAGGAGTGCCTGGCCCAGCAGCCACTTTGCTGCAAGCACTGCTCTTCCCGGTGTGCAGAGAAAAATCCAGGGCGTCCTGGAGCTGCTGGGCCCACACCCCTCCTTCCTCCTTGCCCCAGTGCCCTCCACTGTGTTCCCCAGAGGCTTGGGGGGAAGCCCTGCCAGGTGGGAGGGCAGCAAAAGCTGTTCCAAATGAACCGTGAGCCTGCTGGATGCTAGCATGCTAGGGATTATCTAGTCCAGGAATTTTTTTTCCCAAAAATTTGTAAGCATTAAAACTTGTTCTTCAAACAAATCTAACATGTAGAGCAGATCAAAATTAAATAGGAAAAAAAAAACAGGAAAAATAACATCCCTCTCGTCCCACTGAGTCACCTTGGGGAATTTAGCCTCTCTGAGCCTCAGTTTCCTCATCTGTAAAATGGAGATGATAGTGCCCATACAAAAGCACTATCAGGACTAAATATGGGAATTAGCCCAGAACAGTGCCTTGCACTTGGGTGCTTAATAAATGTTAGCTCTCCTCCCCTACTACTTCCTCAGCCCATCTGGCTTTTCCTCTCTCCCCAGCCAGTAACTTGGACAAGCTATTATCAATTATTATTCCCAAGCATTAGTTCAGGTGGACACTTTACATAGCTGGGGAAAAGTTTAGTTACATGTGTAAATGATAGATACATGTGGTGGTTTCCAAGAATTGGGGCTCTGGGTGGGGGCACCTGGCTCTTGATGTCGGGAGCAGGAAAGCAAAGCACGGCCTTAGCCAGTGTTGGAGACATGGAGCAACAGCCCACCTGCTGCATAGAAACCAGTGGACCCCCTGGGGCTTCTGCAGAGCTTCTGTCTCCTCTAGCCCCCATCTACACACACTTCCCAGGGCCTTAGGAGTTGCCTGAATAGATACTTTACTCTATTAATTTGAGCTGAAATGAGAAGGGATAGTAACGACTTTAATTGTTTGCCACTCCCATATAGCTCCAGCATTTTAACCCAAACATTAATAGCTTAGCCTAAAGAAGTTTCTTGGGAAGACCCAGGCAGGAAAAGGGACTTGCTTAAACAGAAGGGTGAGAAAGAGAGAAGGGGCCACGGGGGCCAAGCCAAACATGTGCCCAAGTGGCAGATGACCCAGTGTCACTAGGCCTGACATTTGCTGCCAGTCGGCCTTCCTCTTTCTAGATCCCAGGACCACAGCCATTTTCTGGAGACAGCTGCAAGGGTCAGTGAGTGTCCGCAGTCCGCTAAAAATAGCTGGCGCAGGGCTTTCAAACCTAAGGGCGTTATACAGCATTCTTTGGTCAGTTATCACAGGGGATCCTGATTACCCTACAAGAATAATCCCATCTCAATGGCTTTCTTTGCAAAGATAGATTCTACATCACAAAGCTCGCTCTATTTCCCAGCAGATGCACCTCTGGTTACAAGGATTTCTCCATAAGGGATGGAATTGTTCAACAAAAGGTGTCACTCTTTCCTGTCCAGTCATAGTTACTCATCTCAGGTGCGTCCAAAGGAGGAAGATTCTGAGTCTGGGAAGATAACATGGACCATCTGATAGGAAATGGAAATAAACTCTCTTATAATAGCTTGCAGCAATGAGGTTTACTTGACGTGGGATGAATTTGGGGGTCATGCCAATGATATCTCCATTATGTTCTGCATACTAGGTATGTAGCTGGGAGAGAAGTGGACAGCAGAGGAGAGAGAGACCAGCTAGGTTCTTCTTGCTCTTTTGGGTGATCTTACTGATCGATTAGAAGCTACTTAGGAAACCATCGCTCTATTGGACCTTACATGCCATGCAATTATGCACTGACGTAACTGTCTTCCTCCTGAACTGTGAGCCACTGGAGGGCAAGAAACGTGTAGCCTCCCCCTTGTGTCTCCAGCCCCTAGCACAGGGCCTGGCCCAAGGTTGGTGCTCCATAACTACTGCTGAGTGAGGGGGTGAATGAGTGTGTGATGGAAACGTTGAAAAGCATGACAGATGCATTCTGTTCTTACTCCTCCCTCCTCAGACTTCCCAACCATTCGTCTCAGAAAAACAAAACAGTGACAACTGAGACGACTCAACTCCTAAACCACCCACCAAGCAAGGCAGAGGGAAAGCTCTAGGCACTTAGAAATCTTGGAAACAGGATGGTTCAGAACACAGGGCTGGCCTCGCTGACGGAAAACCCTCTCTTGATGTCTGTCCCCAGCTCTTACGGACAGGGAGAATATCCTCCAACAATGTGCTCAAAATCAGGAAGTCTCACTCCAAGAAAAATATGTGGCAATCCCAAGGAGCTCACTGCAAAAGGAGCAGAGATACATGGGCTTTGCAAGGGGCTGGGAAAGAAATGAAGCGCTGCCACGGGTTTTAATATATCCCTTTTCTGGGGAGAAGGTACCTGCTTCCTGTGCTCAGAGCAAGTGATGCAGTCTCCCCACTTCTCGGCAGGGTGCTGGGAATCCTTCCTGAAGGGGAAAGCTTGTCCTGGCTCCCAGAGTGAGCAAAGTCCAGCAGCCCCACAGCTTGGAAGCCTCCCTCCTTTCCCTCCTTCCTACACTCAGAGAAGCAGAAGGACTCTGGGTTTAAGCAGCACTTTGGTGGGAAAATAAAAAAGACTTGTCACCTTTCCAGGGTAACCGCTTTAAGGTGCTCTCCCGTGAAAGGGCTTGACCTCTGCCACCCCCTCGCTGTGTCCCTCTTAGGCCTGGCTCTGTATGGGTGGCTCTGGGGGCACAGCCAACCTGACCCTCCCGTTCATTTTCCTCTCCTTTCCTTTCCAGGCAGTTAGGACAGTCCACACGAAGCTTCTTCAACAGGACTCTTCTGCCCACACTCAAACCCACATAAACCAGATGACCATTTCTGGGAAGTTACATTTCCTGATTTCAGGACTTGTTACAATTAGTGCAAGAAAAGAAAATTTAAGTAATTATCTAATTCCAGTAAAACTTAATGGGGCCCTTCCCACCCCAGGCTAATGGTTGGTGCAAAATGTAATTTGAGATAAACTGTCTAAGGCTGGAGAAGTATAAAATATTCCGCATGGGGGGTGGGGGTGGGGGCATTACCCCTCGTAAGGGCCGTATTTTCCAGCAGGCCTTTTGATCAAGATAGGACTCCAGAGAAGTTCCTGATTTTTCCGAGAGGGCAAAAACTAGGTAAACGCTACCCAGCGTAATGAGCACCACAAGGGCCCACGCATTTGGTTTCAAGTCACTGCTGTGTGACCTTGGGCAACTCAGACAACCTCTCTGGACCCAGTTTCAGGATCTATAAATGGAGACAAAGATGCCCTTTGGAATGGGTGGTTTCTAGAGGGCTAAGCACTTCGTCCACACATAACAATCGAAATCTCTGCCAAGTTGCCCCATCTCCGACATTTCTTCTCTCGTCCCCCTCTCCCACCTCCTCTCCTGATTCGTCAACTGCTGAAACATCTGCCTGGCTGAAACCGCCTCCTAGCCGCGCGCCCTAGGCTGTCTCCAGGTGTTGGTCTTTGTGTCGGGAAAACTTTGCGAGAAAGCAAGGGCGCTGGACAAAGAGCTGGGGAGGGAGGGCGTTTGCCAGCCGGCGTGCGCCGGGCGGTGCGCGCTCTTTCCTGGGCTCAGCTCGTCACCCGGGCGCACGCGGTGCCCCGAACCCAGCCTCGCTAGCCGAGGAGTGGCAATCTCCGGCCGCCTCCCAGCGCCCTCGGAAGCTGAAAGACGCTAGGCGGGAGAAGCAAAAGCTGGACGTTGGAGTTGACTGGGCTGGGAGGAGGAGAGCCGAGGCGCCGAGCAAAGCTGTCAAACTGCGCGCGGAGCCCAGCGCGGGGCGGGGGAAGGGAAGCGAGAGGCGGGGAGGGGAAGGGAGGGGAGGGAAGGGGAGGGGCGGGCGGGAGCAGAGAGGGAGCCAGCGGACTCGCCGCGCCTGAGCAACCCCTGTCTGCCGCTGCCACCGCCGCCTCTGGCCCGGACTCGCCCACAGCGCAGGGTGTGTGCCCCGCTGCGCGCCGCGCGGAGGCTCCGGCACCCGCCGCTGCGCCCTCAGCCCCCGCTCCTTGCGCTGGCCCGCGCGGTTCCCGGAGGGCGCGAACCCACCATGCAGCTGCAGTTCCGGAGCTGGATGCTGGCCGCGCTAACGCTGCTCGTGGTCTTCTTCATCTTCGCAGACATCTCGGAGATCGAAGAAGATATCGGGTAAATAGCTGCGCCCGGGCTCGTGCCGGGCGGTGACAGGATCTCTCCCCTCCATCCCCTTTCCGCCCCTGCTTTTGTGTGTGCCGCGCCCCCCATCCCTGTCTTTCCGTTGGAGAGGTGGTGGACGGGTTTGGCCGGGGTGGCGGTGCCAGGGGCCCGGGACGGTTAGGGGAGCTGAGGGAGGGGGCACGGCTGCCATGGGGTATCCTCGGGCGGGGGACACAGGCAGCCCCCAGCTGGCCCGCGTCCGGGAGCGGACTTGCCGACCCTGTCCCCCCTTCCCTGGCGGGTCCGCGCGCGGTGTCGCCGAGGTCGAGCGAGGGCGCCGGGGAGTGTCTGGGGCGGGCGGAGGGACCGAGAGTGGAGGAGGCAGGAGTTTCTTTGTCTCCAGCTCGGCCGCTTTCTCGCCTTGGCAAAGTGGGCAGGGGACGCGCGGGGATCTCCGCGCAGGGGGAAGGGATCCCTGGGTCGGAGAGGAGGGCGGGGGTCTGAACTGGGGAGGTGGAGGGGGGTTGTTCTCCGCACAGACACGCACACGCGCCTCCCGCCAGCCCCGGAGCGGGGCAATGGGGCTCAGGCTGGCACCGCTAAAGGCGGGGCGCGCGGGGCGGGGCTGGATTTGGACGCTCAGGCAACCCAGGCGGCCCGGAGTCCCCGTGCGCTCGCAGCCAGGGGACTGAGACGTTTGAGGGAAGTCAGTATTGCCTCTCGGAGGGTTTCTGCACCCCAGGCTCGGGGTCTCGTCTTTTCATTTCTCCCAATCTCTCCAGGGGCCCCTGATGGGGCACCCCTCGCCCAGCGGCAAGAGACAGGGCGGGACCACGAGCCCAGGCCTTGACGCGGGGCTTACAGGAAGGCGCACTTGCTGCGCGGGACGCACCCGCCGTGGGTCTTGGAGGCCCAGCCTCGCGCCTGGCCTGGCAGCTGCCTCTCTGTCCCGCCCGGCCCAGCCCCTCTCCGCTGTGGCTCGACAAAGAGCAGCGAGAGGGCGGTGGGCGGGTGGGATGGCAGCTGGGTTCTGAGTTGCTCAGAGGAGCGCTTCCTGGCCTAGGCAGGGAGAATGTGGGTACGAAGAGTGCGGAATCTCCCTTCTGCAATGGGGCTAGTGCGGTGCCAGAGCCCCTTCGTCAGTCCCATGTGTTACTCCATTACTAACGCGAGTTGACGGCTGGCAACTCTCAAAAGGGAGGTGCCAGTCCTGGGTCCAGGATGTCGGGGTACTAAGGACCCAAACCTGGGGCAGGTGCCACTTCTTGCTCTCTCCTCTCCCCGACCGTCTCTACAACCCTAGAATTCCTTCTCTGAACTCCTCTGCCCTTCAAGAACCTCTCTCTCTGCCGCCATCCTCTCCCTATCCTTAGGAACTTGGTTTCCCCAAGAGCTCCGAAAAGTTTCCCAAATGCTGTTCAGTTAATACACGACGTGCCACCAGCTCCCACGCGGAGATGAAGAAACACTCTGCTTTCTGTAGCTGTTTGCATCTAAAACGTGGATGGGAAAGGAAATCGGGCAAGGCAAGTCTTGGGGTGATGGAGTACGCAGTGGAGAGGACCTCCCTCTCTGCTCCCCCATCTCTTCTCCCAGATGTGGGCTCTGCCTGGCCCAGACCACTTGTTGACCTTTGCCAATGTGGTAAGGAAGGATCAACAGCTGCCCATTGTTCTGTAAAAAACAAGATGTGCCATGCTCGTTTATGCTTCCCTTCTTCATCCATTCACTGAACTTTTACTGACTACCTTCTACACGCCAGGGACTTTTAAGTTAAAATGCAATCAGGAAATCGCTTTGCACATAATGCTGCCCCTTCCTGCCAAATGCATTGTAAAGCTTCCACTCCCCACATTGAGTTCTTCCAATAGGATGTCTAAGAATACGCACCAAAGCCTGAGCTAAGAAGGACATTTACATCTATATTTAAAACCCAGGGCTCTTCTGCTATGGGTGTGTCCCCTGGGACCTGTTTTATTGCGAGTGGGGGTGGGGCTCCTACTTCCTTTTATTCTGCTCCTGGCTGGGTTGACCCTGGGAAAAATTGCCAAACAGGTTAAATCTTCTGTGGGTCCTTCCACTTCTCTGGTACCCCACATCTTCATGTTGACCCCTGCCTTGACCAGTCATGACCCACGCCTGATGGGGCATCCCTGGACTAGCATTCCAGTCCCACCCACAATCTACACCACTCATGTTTAATCAAGAGGAACAGAGGCATGTCTGGGGTTTGCCGTGTTTGTTTATCAACAGCCCCTTGTATCAATTTACAAGTGAGATTTCAAAGCACCATCGTTTACTTAATCCATGGAACCACCCCAACTGTGAGCAGCTGGGCTTATTAACTGGGATAAGTGTCTTGGCACAGTGGCCAGTGAGGTGGGACAGAAGCAGGGCTTTTTCTTTCTCATCATATACCTTCCCCAGAAGCCTCGAATCAGGCTGACAGCTGTTGTGCTACTACACCATCCTTGCTCACTCTTCCCCAATTTGATCTCAGCCTGCATATTCTGCTCCAGTGTCAGTCCCTGGAAGAAAACAACGGTCCTGTAAAAAGATAGCTGCTTCTGGAAGACAATTCACTGGGGACCCCTGATCTGTTAATAAGGAAGGAAGGAAAGAAGGAAGGACAGAACTTCATTTTGGGGTACTTTTTCAGAGATTAAGGAATGAAAAGTGTAAGAGGACAGAGAATTACGCATGTACTCTCTGGAGGAGCAAAACTGAGATTCGCTTTCCTGAAGCACTCAACTCCCTTTTTTTATAACATAAGGTCTTGATGTGGTGGTGTCAGAGGTCCTGTCCTACCTGAGGAATCATAACAACGTGTTTGCAAGGTCCAAGGTCTTCATCAAAGGGCTTTTTCTGAGAGACATGTCTCTTCTCCTCTTAAGTGATTATTTTCAAAGTTCTATTTCTAAAGTGCTCGTTCTCCAAAGCACCTCCCTGGGGCTGGCTGGGAAAAGGAAATGGGCAAAGGTGCGTTCCCTGCAAAGGACCCAAAGAGCCCTGCCCAGTTTCCAAGGAGTGAATTCAAATTCTGAAGCAGAGATTGGATGGGTCTTCTGATAAAACCTAACCCCTGATCCACTCATACTGCTCTTCCAAGTTTGAGAGTCGTTTGGACCAAGTTGTAAATTGAAATCTTCTGGTCGTCCCCTGGGCTTTGGTCTTGGCTGTAACTTCCATGAGGGGGACTTCAAGGGGTATGGCTGCCTTGCTCACCACAGTGCCCCCAGAACCTGGCACACAGAGCATTCAATAAATATCCATTGGATTGAATATCCTTCCAGGGTCTGGCCCATTGATGGCACACACGCCATCCTTGGGGAAGGCTGAGACTCATAGAACCTTGGGACAGGAATGGACCACAGACGCACCTCCTCTTTGTACAAATTAGGGCATTTTGAACCTGAGAAGCAGCGTCACTTATCCAAAGCCACATGCAGCTGGTTAAGGACAGGATGAGAGTATGTGAAATTCCTCATTTGTAACCCAATGCCCTAACCTCCAAATCAGCTCCTCTAATCATAAAGGAGTTACAGAACTTCAGTTAAAAGGGGAGATGAGCAACTAGTAATAACAGTAGTAATCATGAAGATGATGTAAAGGATGATGACGGTTGGCATTTATTGAGCACTTTTTACAAGCCAGGAACTATTCTAAATGCTTTATAGACCTCAACACATTTCATCCTTGTGGCAACCCTTTGCTTTTTTGGTGAGCTCTGTGTGCTAGGCAGTGTGCGAACTGCTTTAAAGCACTTGTTCATGGAACCCTCACCAAACCTTCTAAGCTCCGTTTTATCTATGAGGAAACTGAGGCTCAGAGAGGTAATATGACATGCTAGTAATAAAGCGGGTGCTTGACTTTAGCTCTGCGGGAAGCCAAAGCCCATGTCTTCTGGATTATTCCCCCCCAGTGCTCATGTTAGGGGAGAGGTCTAGGACGAGCCTTTCTAACTCATTCCCCAGGGTTCTTCCAAGGGCTCAGGGTTCTCCTTATCTGCTTATCTAAGAGCATGGTCCGGCCTTTGTGTTTTCAGAAAAAGAAAGTGAACGATGAAGACTCTACAGAAGGACTTTGGGGCTTGTCTCCTCAAAATGTTCCTCTGGTGCAACCAAGTTCAACATGGTGCTGGAGGGCAGAATGGCATTAACCCCTGACTCGCCAGAGAAGCTTACATTGCCAGGGCACTGAGCACCCCAGACCAGTCAGAACTGATGCCGCCCAGTTCACTGTGGCCAGTGATGCTGCTGCATCAGGCCAGGCATGGAAAAGTAACAAAGTAGAGCAGAACCCAGATCATCAACTGCACTCGTTGGGGATGAGTGCAGGTGGAAGTGAAATAAAACTACCTTGTGCAGTCAGTCCAGGCACTCCATAAAGGGTACACATTTGCTCCAGTTGATGCAACTTTTTTGGAAAAAGCCCATTCTCTTCCCCAGTCCTGGTGTACTCCACCCAAGTTTGAACCCGGTTGGAAGGACAAAATGGGCGAGAAAGAAGGTCTGGTTTTAACTCACTTGCTCCAAGTCCTTGTTGCCTAGCATCAAATTTAAATTGTAAATAGATTTTCATCTTAGAAACCAATTCCACCACTCGGGGCCTCTTTCCCCCTTGGAAAGCAGGGTTGCTAGGTTTTAAAATTGTTTTGGTTTTACAAATTGGGAATGTTGTAAATTACAAATTATAAATATTTCTCAGAGACAGTGGAGTTCTGTAAAGGCTCGCCATTGCTTTCACCACAGCGTACCAGGCAATACATCAGCTGGCCCCTGCCTCCCTCTCCAGCTTCCCTGGGCTCCAGATGTTTGAATTGCTTGCAGGTCCTTCTGAGTGCACCATGATTTCATGCCTCTGTGCCTTTGCACATGCTGTTCCTCCTGCCTGGAACACCCTTCTTATATACATTATCCTTTCTGCCCACTGTCCTGCCTTCCCCAGCCACACTGTCTCCTTCTTTAAGGATAGAGAGCAAAGCCTTCCCCTCCTATGACGGTCTGGGTTAGTTACCTATCCTGGGTACACTCTTAATATCCCTTATGCCAGCATCCTGTGGAGATGGATTCAATAATCATGCTTTATTTATCCCTTACCCCCGGCCCCTGTGCTAAATATATGGCTTAGTATTTGAAATCCATAAAATATTTATTGAGTGAGCAAACTGGGCCTAGGTCATGGCAAAAGGTATGTTCTAAACTAATAACAATTAAACACACTCACTTGATCAGAAAAGCCCATTAGTCTTCCCAAATAGCCAACATAGAAGGGTACAGTCTGGCTGTGACATTAGTCATCATCTCAGAATGGAAATGCAAGCCCCTTTCGGGTGTGCAAAAGAGGAAGGATCCAGTGGCATCTTTGCCCACTGCCAATTCAGATTAAAAAGTCAAGATGCAGAGCCCAGGGCTCCCAGCCTCTGCCCAGTTCCTGATTCTCCAGATGGTCCTTTCTAGCCCTGCCACAGCCAGCAGCACCACTGCATCTTCCCCCCACCACCGTCCCTTCTGCCTGGAGGGGAAGAGTCGGTGCTGCCCATCTTTATCACAGTAAGGGCTTCCATGCTAGTGTTGAGAGCAGACCAGGAACTTGGGGCCAGCTGTTTCATCCCCCCAGGGCTGGTCACCAGAAAGGATGCTAGAAGCTGTGTGTTTGAACAATTGAGAAGTAAGAAATGCAGGGTCGATACAGCGTGTGTCATTGCACAAATTTCCTTTTTTAAACACTTTTGAAGTGGCATCATTATTTTTAAGTGCTGGTCAAACTAGGAATGGAGCAGTCAAGACCTGTGACAGCTGTGTCTGTCCTAGGGATGCTGAGGGGCCTCCTAGCTCCTAGCTGTCTTAAGCAAAGTGAGTTAGACAGATGGAAAGATGCACGGACGTGGCAGCCAGCAGCTGAGTGAGTTGGGGGCCATTCTATCTTCCCCCGGAGGATGGGGGCATGCTCCTTTCCACCAGAGCCACCCCGGGGAGGCCCTCACGGGCCATCTGCACCCAGGGGTCCATCCTCTGTGGCTGCCTGCCGGTCTGGGGCTTGCTTGCCATCTCTCAGGTGCTGAGAATCTCCTTAAGGGTCGAGATTAGTCACTCTCCTGGGTGGCAGCCGGGCTGGTTTTAAATTCTCCCCAGTTGCCTGCAATTTGTCACTCGGCTGGGAAGACGCCCGTGTCCTGACGGGACCTGTTTGTCCCAGGGTTTTCTCAGCTTCAGCTGTCACAGGCTTCGCAGTGGCACGGAGGGAAACGCTCCAACAGGAGAGGCGCATGTCTTTCCATGTCACACACAGCAGGGAGCGGAAGTGCCGTGGGTTCTCTAGCGCTTCTAAGCAGCTCAGAATCCTGATTGGCTACTCCTGGAAATCTGGGGTCCCCCCACACTGTGTGGGTGTGGGTGTGAGTTTTGAAACTGCATTGCAAGAATCAAGCCCTCTAGTCTGCCAGGGAGTTTCCCAAACAAAAAGTTTTTGCTGTTATTCGAGGAATACAGAAGCACCCAGCTCTGCTCCCTGGTCCTCTTTGAGGTTTGGGGTGACAGGCCCTCCCCCCGCTCTTGCCTCTTTATCCATGGCTACAGGTTGAAGGGATGAATCCTAGTGCTGGTCCACAGATGGGGGTCATCCAAATAGAAACAGAAATTAAAAACAAATCCCAGTGTGGCCGTGACAATTATGTCAGTTCCGAGTGGTCAACTGTCATTTCCTGAGAACTTTTCTGTATCCCGAGATAATGTTCTTTTTCTCTTTGGAGGAGATAAAATGCCCTTTCTTTTGTGAAAGAGTGTGATGGTAGACGGTAGGTATAATGCTCTTTCTTGGCCAGATAAGTTAGTGACTTTATGGCTTCCCAACTCCAGTTTTTGGGAACTGTTACTGATCCCTGAAATCCAATACTCTAGGATCTGGGATCTCAAGATAAAATGAGGGCATCAGTTTGGGAAACATGGCCTAACTCCTCACACGTTTTTCCCCACGGCGGCTGATGCCTGCAGGGAATAACAATGACAAGTAATTGGTTTTGTTTTTTTGGTTTTTGTTTTTGTTTTTTTTGTTTGTTTGTTTGTTTTTGTCCACTGTACAGCAAACAATATTCTAAGCACTTTAGCTGGGTTGATGCTAGCAGTTCTTCCAACGAGGCTGTGAGGTCTGCGTTTTCATTATCCCCATTTTATAGATAAGGAGACTGAGGCACAGAGTGGCTAAATAAATTGGCCAAAGTCCAAAGTTGCAGAGCCGGATTGGAAACCAGGCTGTTTGGCTCCAGCACACAAGGAGAACTGTCCAAAAAGGATGTACTAAACAAGACCCAGTTGGAAAAATATGCAGTGCTGGTATTTCCGAGGGGTAAACCTTGGAGACACAAAGGTCTGTGGGAAAAGCAGCCTGCAAAACAGCAATGGAGAGAGAGAACTTGGGGGACAGCATGGGAGAGCCGAGGCACTAATGGGATGTGGCAGCCGAAAAGATGGAGACAATGTTGGGTTGCCAGCTCCGAAACACCTTGTTGCAGATGAGGGGAGGGGAGACCATCGCTGGTTCTGCATCTCCCTCCTCTCTCTCCCTCCTCCAGCCGCCTCGCTGCCCCCACCCACTGAGCCTCTCACCAGCATGGCCCTGAGGCACTGTATTTGTTCGACCATCTCATTACCAGGGAAAAAGAGATGTACACACTGAGGGAGGAGAGAAACAACACAAATGATTAAAGCCTGGAGGAATTTTCTTCTGGGAAAGGACTAGGAGGGCTGGGGGCGGTGGGAAGCACTTCCCCAGGCAGGATGGAGCCTTGCCCCGGAAGGAGCCTGACTCTATGCAGGGAAGTAGCACCAGCCCACGAAGCCCCATTTTCTAGGGGCTTCCTCTGTGCCAGCCCCTGTGCTGAGAGCTTTCATACAGGGCATCCCGTTTCATTCCCACAGCCACCCTGTGTACCCATTTTTGCAGATGAGGAAAGGGAGGCTCAGAAGGGTTCTGATACTTGCCTAAGGTCACACAGCTTTTCAGTGAGGAGCTGGGATTCCAACTGGGCTTGCTGGAGTCCCCGGTCCATGCTGCTCTTAGCTATTTTTTTGGTACTGACATTTCCTGGCCCTTCCTGTGCCTCCCCCCTCCCACCCCGGGCCTCTTACATTCTACCCCATGTTCTGTATCCCATGGGGACTTTGTAAAGGGATGATGGAAACATTTGAGAGTATAGACAAGACTCATTGCACATCCTCCTACTCCTTCCGATGAGCCTCCCACGCACCAGGACAGCCATCCTCCTGGGGAGCATCCTTTCAGCAGGGTGTCAAGGAAGGACAGACAACAGCTGGCGTCTGCCGGTGAGGTGTGAGCACTTGCTATTAGGTTTCCCATCTCTGATATCGACAACAAGAATATCGGCCAGGCTCAGAGGAGCAATACCCAGTGTTAATTTACATCTGTCTTGATAAGTGCCGGCATAGTTTAAATAATGAAAGGAGGAGGCATAAGATGTCTGGGGAAAACGAATTGGTGAACTGATAGGGTGGGTGACTTTTGTATGCTCTTCTCCGTTACGCAGCAGAGCCCCTTCTACTGCACCTCTGAGGTTCCCGAGATTCGGGTATTGACTTTAAATGGACTCTGAGTGATGTGTTGTAATCAAAATGTTTAGTTCCTGGAAGAAGCAAAGAGAAGGGCAAAAGGAAAACTCCTGACCGTGTGTCTGTCCTGGCCTGGGCAGGGGGCTGCTCACACGGGCTGTATGTGCAGGCACCAGCCTGCTGATAAATGGCTCCCCAAGACCCACTGAATGCCCAGCTTCAGTAGCAGATCCAGCCAAGCCTCCATGACCCCAGCCCTGCCAGTGCTGTCCACCAGAGCTCTAACCTCCAGCAAAGTGTCAGAATGGCTCACTTAGATCTTCATCATAAATCTCTCCCACCTACCAGGCCAAGGCCTCTCTTTACTCCCATCTAGAAAGCTGCCAAGTCCTCTCCAAGAGCTGTACTCACGGCTTAAGCCTCAGCCACCCTTTGGGAGCAGGTGATGATTGCAGAGATAGAATTGGAGGGTTGAGGCCCTTGTATCTACTTACAACCTGTGTGACCATGGGCCAGTGACCTCACCTCTCTGAGCCTCAGCTTCGTAATCTGTAAGTGGGGTTCCGTAATATCCAGTTCACAGTATTCTGAGAATTCGATAAAACACAAACCAAAGCAGCCATGAAAGTGCCTGGCAGGTGCTTAATACATGATGGATTTTAAGAACACAATCCTGGTTTTAACAAAGCAACTAAAGTGTGCATATTCTTTAATATAAAAAATAATATAGTGTCAAAAAAGCATGGTAGGGAAGAAGTGGAGGGTGAAAAAGAGAAAGGGACATAGATCCAGAATTAGAAAAATAGCAACCGTTGCTTTGTTACACGTATGTCCAGATATATTCACTGGAGGTGGTCTACATACCCAATGACGAGGTCTCAGGATTGTGGAAAGTGCAAATACATGCTTTTTGGGGGGCCACTCACTAAACGCTTGTTGGCCTGCCTGCCTGCTAGTCTAAATTCAGCGGAGGGCCCCACAAGGTCTCCTGAAAGCCGGAACCTCGGGGAAGGCAGGGCCAAGGCACCCCACCCTCCCAGTGCTGCCCCCCAATGTACTCCCCTTTCTGTCACCTGCAGGGAGTAGCCTTTGTCCAGTGATTTGGGCTCCCAGGAGAACCTGAAAAGAGAAGTTAGACCCAAAATGATGATGCTTGGAGATTTGGTTCCCACTGGGCTGGGAAGAGCTGGTTTACAGCTGTCTATTCCCTTTTATGCCCAAACCATGCAATTCCCACAAGACAACAAGAACGGGAAGTAATACAGATTCCAGGGGCCAAGCAGTGCCAAAGCAATGGGTATCAAATTTGAGCTGCACCAGAATCCTCCGGAGGGTTTATTAAAACACAGAGTGCTGGCCCCCTCCCTGAGCTTCTGATTAGAATTTGGGCTTCTAACAAGTTCTGAGTGATGCTGATCCTTCTCGTCCGGGGACCACACTTAGAGAACCACTGAACCTGGTCACTCAGAGTGTGTTCCTCAGAACAGCAACATAGATATCATCTGGGGGGTTGTTAGAAATGCAGAAACCTAGGCCCCACCCAGATCCAGACCTGCTGATTCTGCATTTTTTAACTAGGCCCCAGGTAATTTGTATGCACACTCTGCAAGCGGGAATAATTGGTTTCCCTGTCTTCTGCAGAGGCTGAGCCCGAGAGAGTGAGCGGCTGGGCCATGAATCCAGGTGGAACTTTTCCAAGTAGCTCTGTTGCCCGTGGAAGTTGGCCTAGAATGGCCCTCAGTAGATATCAGAAAAATGAATAATAATTATGATTGCAGCCACTTTTTGGATGACTTTGTGTGCCCTGGGAGCTTGTCGTGCATTATTTCACGTGCTCGTTGTATGCAAACCCATTTTATGGACCAGTAAACTGAGACTTTGGTTAAGTAACTGCTTGGTTAACACAGGTAGAAAAAGGAGTTGGATTTTATCAACGTCTATCTGGCTAGTTTTTCCTGTGCCCAGTGTTAGCCACATGGATTGACCTAATTCTCCCTTTGTCCCTCTCCCAGATAAGGCCTAAGGCAGGAGGTGGGGCAAGGAAAAATCTTAACCAAGGATTGAACTGATTTACTAAGGAGCCTACAGTGTGTCTGTTCCAGAAACAACCTTGACACTTGACTGAAAGAAAGTTCTGGAGAAGCTGATCAGCAAAGCACTCCTTGGCCATGTCATTCAAAGCCCCCTCTTGAGCTGGGCTGCGATGTGATCATTCACGCAGCAAATGACAGCACTTCACAGTTGGCACGTGCAGTAACAGCTCCCTAGAGTTCTTGGGGTTCCTGACTGAGATTTGGTGACCTGCCCTGCTTACAGTCTAATTCCAAACTCAGCTCTTAGTTATAAAAAGGGGAGGAACTGAGTGGAGAGGCCTCTGGGGCAATTAAAGGCCAGTATAGAGGATTTTTTTCAGAACCAATCTGCTCTTCCAGATAAGCAGCCTCCAGGTAGGCTGAAAGTGAAGAATTTAATTGTGTTTATTGTTTGCCATTACCTTCTATTTAGGGCAAGGGATATTGGTGATCTATTTATGGTAGTGATATAAAGAGTCCTTTAATGATAAATTCATTTCCTTTTTAAGTGAGTCAATTTAAAGAAAAATATTAAGCCAATAATGTTGTTAGCAAAACACATGAAGGTAGACCCGGAATGACTGACACTTGTGCGGTGACATGCCAGCCTTCCTCCTTCCCCATGGCTATTATCTAGCCCCTGTGGTGGCAAATTCTTGACATTCTTTGCAAAACTTCTATAGAGAGTGAGTGAGATAACCCTCAACAAAGGTAGGTTGTTACAGAAATGATTTGTCTCTTATATCTTGGAGATTGCCCAGCACTCAGAAAAAAAAGAAGCCTCCAAATGAAATAATCTTGTGGATGGTTCTAAAGGTTTGCGCCCACACTCTTCCAAGACAGGATGGTCCCTCCAGGGGAAAAGGAGATGATTTGGGTCGATATAGAAACACTTAACTTATAGGCCCAAGAGGAAACACCACTTCTCAACACCACTAGATTGAAGCCCCGACTTGCATCCCCTAGGGTGCTCCTTGCTCTCTGTGCTGCATAATTCCACTGTGGTGTCTTCCTTGCCTGGTAGAATGTAGTTCTCCCAGGGCTGGAGCCACATCAGACACCTGCCAGGCTGTATTTCCAGCCCCTCCCACTGTGCCTGGCAGAGAGGAGGGGCTCAATTGGAGAAGGAAGGACTGAAAGAAGGGAGGGCAGCGGAAGGAGATAGTTCATTGATTTGGGATCACCTAAGTTTGGGCCTCATTTACATTATTTCTCTCTATGACCAAAGGACTGAAAAAAAAGTGCCTGATTTGAAATCTACAGTCTGATTTAAAATCCTTATTTATAGATGATGACTGCTTTCCTTTTTCCTAATCTCATGAAGAAAGGCTAGCCCACAATTTAAGTATTCCTCACAGGGTAAAGTCACGGTTCTATACAAGCTCCGTGGCCTCTTGCTGAGAAGCCAGACGATGGAGGGATACGATGCGAATTGGGAATCAGGAGAGCTGGCTCCTGGCAGGCTGAGATCAAGCTGATAACAAAGAGCTGAATGAGGGTCTGCAACCTCCTCAATCCTCCAGCATCAAGGAGGGTTTTAAATCGATGCTGGTCTGGCCGGCTTAATGGTACCTAATCTTACCTTTTGAAGCTCGAACATTTGGGAGTTGAGATCAATTGAGATAAAATAAAGCAAAATATGTTGACTTTTGGATTTGCTGTCTTCGTCCGAGTCCCATTGCACAGCATTGTCTTTATTTTCTTTCTTGCAAATAGACAGAGATTGGCCTCTGGAGAGGGCTGTCCTGCCTGGACTGGGTGGTGGCACATTTAACTTGGGTTCTCATTGTTTCCATCTTCTGCTGGATGATTCTCCATGAGCATAGGATCCATTTCAGTCCTGTTCACCTCTGAGTGCCTGATATCTTGCACCCAGCAGATATTCAATGACTCTTTCTCCAATCTAGCATTTCAGCTCAACCAGTATGAACCCTGTGCCATGGGCCAGTCTGTCCCTGATTGGATGCAGAAGTGGCAGCCTTACAAGAAACCCCAGAGAAAAGCTTGCTGGCTTCAGGATGGCTCCTGGTTCCTGGCTTCTGTGACAGTTGCCTTGTTCTTTGGTTGGCCACCACAAAGCTCTCTGAGCAAAATGCATCTGCTTTGCTCTATGCATGTGGGTGTTTACAAGCCCTGTGCTAGATACTAACAACATGCAGTGATAAACAGAGCACAGATATGGTGCTCAAGGAGTGTCTGGTCTGGGGGGGTGGTAGGGGGAGTTCTTGTGGGGTACCGAGAAATATGTCTTGAGGTGAGAGTTTGGAGATCTGGGCATGGGTTGTGGCTCTATTGCCGGTGCATCATTACCATCAGGGCAGCCCCGAAGCTCTGTGGGCCTCAGTTTCCCCATCTGTAGGTAACATTAGGCTAGATGAACCCACAGGCCTCCTCTAGCTCTAAAATGTCACGATTTGGCAGCTCCTTCAGTGAGTTTCCTTGTTGAATGGAGATGGAAACAGCCAGTCCTTTTGCTATGTTCAACATTTCTTAGTCTGAAATTTTAGAGCAGGCCAATAAATAGGTGTTAATCTATTTTCCCCCATCACCTGCTCTACATTAAAAAGGAAAAAGGCCCTCTACCAGGGAAGAGGAAGGCAGGTTGGCATATACTGAACTGCGACGATGTGCCAGACATTGCATTAGACACTTCCACATCTCGGTGATCTCTTGATAAACTTGCAGTGGTGTCACAGCATCATTATTCCCCCATCTCTTGGTAGTCACTTTGAGAATCATCATATTACAGCAAGATGAGTGTTCTGCATGAATTGTGCTCAATAAACCATGCTTTGTAAAAGCATGTGAGTACGTGTAACAAAATGTAGAAAAACTATTATCAAATACAGCTAAATTTTGAGATTTCAGAAGCCTCCTTCCTTTGGTTATCAGGAAAATTTATTATTACCAACAAATCTTTTTCTGTGTCTTTTGTGTGCAGTGCATCAGTTGAGTTACAATCCCTGTCCTTAGCGGTGAGCCCTGATGTGTGATAAAAGCAAATCATGGCAAAATCATGCTAACTCTACTGATAATCATCCACTAGGAGCTTCAAAGAGGGAATCCCACCATGGAAGGGGGACACAGAGAGGGACTTCCTGGAGAAGGAAGGATTAGAGTGGGACTTCTGGGAAGAGTGGAAGGACTTAGCTGGGAAAAGAATGAACTTGGTAGTTGTTAGATCCTTAGAAGAAGATGACCCAAGACACAGAAGGTCCTAGTGTACCACAAGTAGCTGTTATTATACCTCTGTGTCTTGGCTGGAGCAAAGGCAGAGTAAATACCTTGAGGTAGAGGAAAATGAGGTAGGACAGAGGAGTTGGAACAGGCTAAGGGCTAAAAAACTCAAACTTGAGTTTGGAGGGATTTCTTTAGTTTAATCTGGTTCTCAAAGACCTTTAAAGGGTCTGTGATAGGTTTCAGGAGATCCATGAACCCCTTGAAATTATAGCATTTTTCTAGGCAAAAGATCCATACATTTCAAAGGATTCTCAAAGGGATCCACAAAAGGTTAAGGAGAGCTGCTGTGCACAATAGCGACCCTTGAAATACTTTAAACAAGGGCTGTGCAGTGCAATGGGTAAGTTGCTCAGAGGGGGCAAGATCTGGGAAGACAAAAGACCACTCAGATCATGCAAGGCAGCAGGGCTGAGGGTCTGCGGTAGGGTGGTATAAATGGAAAGGAAGAGGGAGTTGAGAGTCATTGTTATGGAGAAGAAATGACAGCACTCAGGGAACCATCAGTGGTGGCCAGGAGAGCCATGAGCCCACTGTGGTAATAGGGGATCCAGCGGGAAAGTTGTGTTTTATGGTTAGATGGTGAGTTCAGTTTTAATAAGGATGATTTTAAGAGGAAGGGTTACCTTATGTGGAAATGGGGGCATTTAAAAATCATTGACTCACTGATTATTGGAGTCATTAGGGACATGAGAGGCCAGCCTGCCCATTCCCCTTGTATTTTACAGGTAAGGCCCAGAGATGGGAGGTGGGCAACCAGAGACCAAGTCACAAAAGATTAGAGAGATCAGGGCTGGAAATGGAGATCAGAAGCATTTGGGGGAAATGGTGGTTGAAGCCATTAGTGTAGACAAGATCCCTAAAGTAGCAAAGACCCCAGGATTAAGCCTTGGTCTTTGCCCTCATTGAGAGAATTGGAAGTGGAAACCAAGATAGCAAAAGTCACAGAGGGGGACAAGAAGAGAGGTGAGGAGAACCTAGGGACCAAGGCGGTGAGCAAGAGAGGTCTGTGTCCAGCAGGAGGGGCCATGGGAAGGGGCTCTGCTCAAGGGCCACTGGGCTGGGTCATCAGGGGGATCCTGGTGACATCTGAGACGCCTCTTTCCTTAGATTAGTGGGGGCGACATGAGGTTCCTGATTAAAGGGGGCAGTGAGAACAGATTAGGGGTTTGGAAGGGAAGGAGAAGCAGGTCGGCGGGGAATACTTCACCAATCAGAGTGTATTTGTAAATTGGTAAGAAACCAGTGAGGGCCGAGAAGAGAAGGAGAGGTTATTCTGTGATGACGCCAGAGCCTTGAGGGGAAAATGGGGCCAACAACCCAGGATGAGGAAGGATAAAGACCCAGAGACCGCCTCTGGGGAGAGGAAGGTCCAGAAGCATCATGGATTTTAAAAGAAGGATCTGCAAACCATCAGATTTGCCTCTGGGGCCCGGCCCCTTGCAGGCCCCCCTGCCTGGACCACCCTCTCTCCTCCCACAGCGATTCACAAGGCTGGCTCCCCTCATCCTTCAGGGTTCTGATGAAAAGCCATCTCCTACAACTGCCTGTCTCTGAACCCTGCCCTCAGCCACTGCTCCCCACCTGTTGGCTTCATAGCTCCATGCTGGGTGGGGGCAGACTCTGCTCCTTTGCTGGGGTGCTGGTTGTTTTGTATGGGTGTGTGTGTGAGTGTTTCCTGTCTCTAACATTAGATGTTAAGCAACCTCAATCTAGAGCTTTTATCTGTCTGCATCCCCGCTGTGACCCAGAGCCCAGCTCAGTACCTGTCACTCAGTAGGTGCTCAATATATGCACGTCGTTAATTGGAAAACAAAGACGGGAAGGCAGAGGAACTCGGCCAGAACCTGCTTTCTCTTCTCAGAAAGGAATTTAATAATGACAACAATAAAAATAAACACAGTATCCAATCTGCCAAGCTGTTTATATGTTTTCATCATCTCTTTTACTCTTCACAGTTCGCTCATTTTATGGAGTGGGGAAACTCGGATTTGAATGCTCAGCTAGTTAGGGTGGAGCTTGGGATAGCACTGAAACCTGCGTTCATTTTCACTACCTCATTCTTTGATGGTGTTGGATCAAAGAGGCATTTCTGTTGGGATAACAGAAAAGCTAGGTCCCTGTTTTTCTCCCATTGCTCTGCTAGGTAGGGGGCTCCATGTCTCCTCTCCCCATTCCTGCCCGAAGCATTTCCCACTTCTAATGTTCCCCATGGAAAGCCCTCCGCCTGCCAGGGTGTTTTTCAAGAGAATGTGATTTGACTTGGAGAAAAGGGTTAAGTCTCCCTTCCACCTGTCAGCCCACTCTGGGCACGTGAAGTTGACAGGAAATGAATTATGTTTGTCTCTGGATTATTCTAAATCCCAAGCAGGGGGCAGGCTATGCCCCTTTCACCCCAGCCTTCTTTCCTGACATCTTCTACAGGAATCCAGTGGCAGGAGAAGCAGGAGGAAGGTGCAGCTCCGGGGCAGCCCGCGGATGGGAAGCCCTCAGTAACACAGCAAGCAGTGGAGCCAGGACACTGTCCAGAGCCATTAGCCAGGTCCTGGGGGCTGCTAAGCCTGTGACTAAGACATCCCCTTGGGGGGCTACCTGTTACCTCCATCCTTACACCTCTCACCTATGGGTGTTTAAGCAGAACCCAGGCTCCCCGACTTCTGCACTTCCTGAACTTCCTGTTCGAAGCTGCTGGAAACAAAGTGTGAGGGCGAAATCCTCCATGAATGAGGGGGTAGGTGGAAAGTCAGATGGGGCGACCCCGGGCCCCGGCATGCACTCCCCTTGCCCTGACTTGGCTTCATCCCCTGTCCTCTTAGTTCTGGCCAGGTGATGCTTCTGGCACCTGTCAGGAGTCAGGTGCAGTGACCCAGGTACAAGGCCACCTGGCCCTGTTCTCTGGCTTCCCTTCTTGGTTTGCTCCTGTTACACGAAGTCCCAGTTTTGACTCAGCTCAGGCTCTGACCTCCCCATCCCCACCTCACACCTCGTTCCCAATTTGGAGACAAGCTGTCAGAAAGAGCCACGTTCAAATCCTGTCTCCAGCCACCTCCTCGCTGCTCTAAAACCTTGGATAAGATGCTTAGCATCTCTAAGCACAATGGGAGTAATTAAAATCCTGCCTCTGAGGGTTGTGCTGCAGATGAAAGGAGAAAATCCATGGGAAGGACTCAGCCCCAGGAGGGCCACATAGTAAGTGCTCAGCAGGCATTAATGGTGGTGATTATGACTATTCTCTGCTCTGTCCATCCTAGCAAAGTTCCCCTCAAAGCACCGTTCGGACACTTGATTGTGGCATCAACCTGGCCTTGGGTGCCACCATCCTCTCCATGCCACCAACCCACCTACCCCGACAGGCTATGCACTACAGTGGTATCGGTTGGGTGAAGTCATTCTTTATGTCCTAAAGCCCCGGGGCCAGGGGGCTTGTTTCCACCCTGAGAACCAAGGCAACCAACAAGATGCTCACATGGAGAACCCAGGGGACAGAACCTCGCCCCCCGCCCCCACCATCCTCCCCAGAGCACAGGTCTCCTGCAGCACACCACAGCTGACACCTGAAGACACTTGGCACTGAGTACCCTCCTCAGAGGCGGGGAGGGCTTTCTCTTCCTATTCCATCAGCCAGTCGATCAGCAAACCCCAGAAAGCAACCTCTCACACCGGATCTTAAGGAACATACTGCCAAATTTCCTTTTCCAGGACTTTTATTTTTGGAACATTATAGGGGAAAGGACCGTGCCACTGGCTGTTTGTTTTCTGAGTGCCATGCCCAGTTTCATCAATAAGCACCATGACCTTGATGACTGGCTCTAGAAACTACCCCCCTCCCTTGCAGTCTCCACATCCTCCACTTTCCTGCTCGTCTTCCAGGGCTGCTGGACCTGGTAGGGATGAAGAGCTGACCGCAATCCCCACACCTCACCCTGCACCTTTGACTCACCCTCGCCCTCACCCTCACTTTGTTCTCCCAGAAGTTCCATCTGTTTGAATCTCAGGGCACATGGTTTCATTCAGAGAAAACTAGAGCCTGCCCTAACCCTGGCACCCAGAGCCCATGCCCCCTCACCCTAGCACCCACACTGACCTCAGAGGCACTCAAGAGACACGAGGGATGTTTGGGAAGCATCGTAGGTGCATTATCCAAGAGGAAAGATCTAAAAAGAAACAAGTGAAAATGCAAATTTGTTACCAGGAAGCATCCTCAAATTGGGAGGGTTTGACCGGTCCCTGGAGCAACAGCTCTTTGGGTGTCTTTGACCCGGACTTTGCAGAGTCTGGCCGCAGGGCAGCTGTCTACATGGGGATGCAGCCCCTCACCACAGCCTCCTCCTCTTGCCCTGCTGCAGCCCCTCCTGATTGAAGGTCAGGCCTCTGCACCTGCCTGGTTCAACCTCCCGCATACAACAGCATCTATCGAATGGCTTCTGTGTGCTGGGCTTTGGGCTAGACCCTCCATGCTGCTTATATCACTTAACTCCCACCCCAACCCAGAAGGGAAGCTGCAATGCAGAGAGAGTTCATGAACTTGGAGGAGACAATAAAGTAGGGATTGCAAGCTGAGGTTTTGGAGCCAGAAAACCTGAGTTAAAATCCTGGCTCTGCCACTCTACGGCTTTGGGCAAGTCACTTTAGCCCACTTTGTACCTCAAATTCCAATTCCGTAAAATGGGGATATGGAGATAATAGGCTCTTCACTGGCTGTATTAGGGATTATATATGAGATAACACATGTAAAGCCCTTAGTAAAAGACTGGACATAGTAAACACTCAAAAATGTTGGCTTGTCCTTCCCAGTAACCTGCCCAGAAGTCTCCCAGCTAGACCAGGATTCAAACCCAGTTCATCAGCCTCAAGCCCATGCCCCGAGTCCTTGTCCCTGCCTGTTTTGGCTCCTCTCCTGGGCTGGTTCACTCTGACCAACACCATCTCAGCATCCTGAGACTGTTCTGAGCCTGCCAAGGTTCTCGCTGAGTATCACACAAACACTTCTGCTTTTTGGCCCAAAGTTGGAGTTTTTGTAGCTAAGAAAAATAGAGAAAACTAGAAGTACAAAGATGTAGAAGCAGAATATGCTGCCAGAAGAGAGTTCTGAATGGGACTTAAATAAATCTGCCTGCAAGTTTGATTTCCAGTTGCACACAGAACCTGTTGCCTCTCCTCACCTCCAGCTGGATGCTGGCCTCACCTCCCTGGTGGTGGCCGTGGTGCCTGGCCTGCCCGGAGGCAAGCCACAGCAGCCCCTCCACCCCACCTGCCCTGTCTCCAACCTGCCCCCTCTCCACCGTTGATCTCCAAGCCATGCCCCCAGCTACCGTCCTGGGAGGCTGCAGAATGAGCAATTCCAGGTGAAAATCCTGCATTGACTTGGAACTCTGAGCACGGCTGCTAGGATTTTCCTTTCCAGTCCATTCCCTGCAGGACCCATGAGCCACAAACATCACCTGCCAACGCTCTCCATCACTCCCTTCCTGGTTTCCAACATTGACAATTGCGCCACTCCTTTCCCTGCCCACCACACCCCAGTCCCCACCCTCTTTTAGCCCTTCTGCCCTATCATGGTGCCTGGGGGAGCCCTGTTGTACTGTGGGCAAACTTCACCCTCAATGTCTCCTCCAGTGGGCCTGGAACCACCTCCTTAAGACAATCTCTTTTCACCCAGCCTGCCCATGCCTGACAGGTACCCCAATGGGGAGATAAGACCACGCACTGCCCACTTCCATTCTCACCCGCCCTCCACCTCTCCACTCACATCTTTGGCCAACTCTCAGCAACTGTCCCTGTTTTCCTACATCTTGTCATTCATGTTGCCATAATCACCAACCATGGGGCACCTCCCTTGGTGACATCAGCCTCAGAGTCCCAGCTTTCCTTTTGCCCCTTCCCTTGCCTGAGGTTGGTCAGCCCTTCACCAACTCAGTTCTGGTGACCATCTTCTCCAATTCATTCAGCCTCCCTTGGGCCCAGACACACATTCAAAATATCCCACACTCAAGGTCTTTTGTTCATCCATCCATCTACTCACTCGTATGGTAAGGTTGGACTGTGGCCATCCAGGCAGGCAGGCACTGTGCTAAGTGAACAAGACAGACCCAGGTCCTGCCTGCAAGGGGCTTACAGTCAAATGAGGTAGAAAGCATGAATGCCAAGTCCCAGGCCTCCCAAGATCCTGCCTCCCAGGCTCGTCACAGGCAGTGGACCCCAGAGCAGCCCTGCTGGCTCTGGGCCAGGCTGTGCTTCTGCTTAACGCTGCCTCTGGCCTCCCCGGTTGACCTACAGACCCCGGCCTCTAGTCGAGGGGGTAACCTGAAATATGTGCCTGGGCCTCAGGCCACCTGCTTTCAGCTTCCAGGCAGCTCCTTCATCTGTGTTCTCTGACTTCACCCTCGGAGATCCCTACCTAGACCCAGCTTCTCTGGCCTATCCACTGGATGTCACCCATGGCTGTGATGAGGGCCCCTGGGAGCATTGAGAAAATACTGGACCTTTGCTTCGCCTTGGAGCATTGATGCAATTGGTCTGGAGTTCAGACTGAGTATCTTATTTTGAACAGCTCTAATGTGCAGACAAGGTTGAGAACTTACAGGAGGTGCCATTCTTCAAGACCAGTCCTGCTCTTCATGGATGTTCATAGGCCTTGCAGATGCAAAATGTAGGACCATCATGGGCTGGACATTGGGTTAAGCTCTGTCAAAACAAAGTTGAATAAGACATGACCCTTGCCTTAAAAAAAAACAAAACAAAAAAAAAAAAAAAAATAAAAACAAAAAAAAAAGCTTGTCACTGAGAAGCCAGTAAATGAATGATTATAATCCAATGGAACAAATAGAAATGAGTGTATGTTTGTGTGTGTGTGCATGTGTGTGTGTGTGTTTTGGTTTGGAGGTCAATTCATAATAGAGACTTCTAAGGGAAGCTCCTGGAGAAGGCAACATGAGGTGTGGTTTGCTTTTTGACTAGGAATTAGTCCTCAAATCTCAGATTCAGATGCCTTCAGGGTCCAGGCAGGTAACATAAATAAGTATAGCAGCTCATTGTAAGAAAACAGAGAGTGGTTTGGACTGTGGAAAAAATGTAGAGTATACTCTCCAATCTAAGAACACAGCTCCTTTTCAACTCCAGCAGTTACTATGGTTCAATGTTACCAGATCTTTTCATTGTTCAGAAGAAGTCAGAAATTAGAGTATTTTATAATGACAAGTTTTGTGAGTTTTAAATATTGGCAAATGAGTTTTTAAAAAGTTTATTATTACACAGGCCCCCAAATATATATTTGGGCCAGATTTGGTCTGGGACTATCTCTTTATAAATTTCAAATTAAGTAAATGAAAAATAGAGTAAAAGATTCCTGCAAGAGAGCATGGTGTTCAAAATCACAACCTTGTGAACTGGCCTGACACATTCCAGAAACTGCACATTGCTCGGTGGAGTCAGAAGGTGGATGCATGGAAGGTGGAAGATGAGCACAGAGCAGGAGGCGGGGCCGGCTCAGAGCTCAGAAAGGAGCTTCTGTGCTGTGCTGTAGAATTTGAACTTTATCCTGGAAGCTTTCGGGATCTATAATGGAACTCTGAGACATTTAAAGGAGAGAGTGACACATTGCACTCTGTGTTTAAGCTGGGTCCTCCATAGGGCAGGTTGGCAGATGAGCCCTGTCTGCGGATGGGGGGTGAGCCAGGGTGACGTGGGCAGGGACACCAGCCCTTCTCAGGCGGTGAAACCCAAAGGCCGGGTGATCTTTGAGGGGGAGCCTGGTGAGGGAGAGTGTGGAGTGTAAACACCTTGTGACTCTGGAATGAACGAAGTGGTGGCACCATTCCTTGAGAGAACGCTGGGGAAGAGCAGAGGGGCAGGGATGGTGAGTTCCAGAAGGGGTGAGGCCTGCATGGAGATACCCAGTGTGTCCTGATTCTGGAGTGAGGAGTCACCTTGCCGGAGGTATGACCAGAAGGCGTGTCAGGGAGACACTGGCATCTGGATGGACGATGGAAGTTGGGGTTTGGACAAAGTGGCCCATGCTAAGGATCAGCTCTGAGCAACCCCAGTATCTCAGGGATAGGCAGAGGAAGGAGGCTGAGAGGGAGGCAGGAGGGGTAGTGGGAGATGGCAATTCAAAGAAACCAGGAGACAGTGTTGCCGCTGGATGAAGGAGAAGGGAGCCTGTGGCCTGAGGGAGATCTCGGGGTCTTGGTGGGTTCATGGGCAGAGCAGAGAGAACCAACAGGGCCTGAGCCCAGCACGCAGTCAGACCACTCAGGGCCCAGGGAAAGAGGAGTGGGCCTCCCTCAGCCCTCTTAGGTGTTGAGCCCCAATAGCTCACCTGCCAGCGTCTCCACACTGGCCCTGTGGGAGTTCAATCCCCCACAGCCCCATGGACTGAGGGCAGGCCCAGACCAGCTCCCGGCCTCGTGAGTTTGTGCCTTTCACGAGATTTCACTGAGCACTTCAATTGCTGAAAAAAGGAATCGCACAAGTTTAATCTCCCGACAGTCCTCCTCTAGTCAGGCCCCTAGCACCCAATCAGTGACAGCAGTGGTAGCAGGAATCGTGGTTTTCTCCATTTCCTCACGTCCACTGCTTCTTGTTTCTCCCTTAATGCACTGCCCTGTGGAAAAGCAATTTCCCCGAGGACAGCTGATCCGAGGGGACTCGCTGGACTCCCTGAGCAAAGATCGGTTCATCCTGTTCCGAAGGACGGCAGGGGTCTCCCAGCTAGCATCCACATTTGTCCACTGCTTCTCATGCTAACCCCACATCAGAACCCTGCTTTCCAGAGAAGGAAATGGCACAGAGAGGGCAAGGGCTCCAACTCCAGGATCCTTCCGGGAGCAGGCCTTCAGTCTCCACTGGACTCGGGCAGAGACAGATCTAGAACTGTCGTGAGTGGGGACCCTGCAGCTGCCAGGGCCGGGGAGTGGGCATGTAGCCAAACACCCAGAAGAAGAGGGACGCCAAAATCCTCCCTCACCCCGCTGCCCTCCAGGGATTTTCTCATAAAAAGGCTGCTGTTGGCGGTCATAGGGACGCTGCTTCCAAAAGTGGGTCTGTCAAGAAGTGGAGCGAGCGAGGGAAGAAAGCCAGGTTTAACGCACAGGCCTTTCAAGCCCCGGAGAGGCAGGTTCAAGAGAGAACCGCCGCCCGCTCTGCTGCGCTTTTAGAGTGCGGATTTATCCATGCACACGCCAAGAATCAAATGAGAAGTTTTCAGGGCTGGCAACGTCTTGGGTTTGGGCTTGCCGTAGTATATTTCTTCTACAATAAAAAAAAAGAGGGAGAGAGAAATGACAGCCAAGGTTAGCACTGAGTGTGCAGCATGAGCCCCAGTGATGGCCAGTGATGAGCACTAAATACCTGAGCAGTGAAAGAGTGAAGGAATTCTTCTATAAAACCGCTCATAAATGTAGCTTTGAATGGCTGAAGAACATTTTATCCTTTGTGGGATGTGAGGGGAGACCCTAACCTGAAGATTTTCCCAATTAGCTAACCAACTGTCTCGGAACATTTGTTGAATAATGTTGGCTCTCTCTTAATTTTCTGGTGCCTCCTGCTTGGATATTAAATCCTGACATGCAGCAAATAATGGGCAGGGTGCAGGGGGGCAGCTTTCTGTGAGCCCCCGAGGTTTGGTTACATGCAGACTTAGATGCAAATCCTGCTGTGTGACCCGGGAAAAATCATGTAACCTTTCTGAGCTGCATGTCCTGTTTTTAAAACCGAGGAAGAAATAAGAAAATTAATATGCCACTGGCACAGTGCGGGCAAAGAGCGGGACTCTAATGAATGAAGTTATTAATGTTTTTAATCAATCTTTTGGAAACTGCACCCCATTCCTAATAGTTGGAGGAAGACGACTGTGTCTGGGACACTGATTGTCATTTGGGATGGTGGTGGTATCACCTTTGGGAGAAAATTTTGGTGGGGACAGGGAGGCTGTGTAATGTGGGAAAAAAACCACATTTGACAATGTTTGTATTTGGAAAGTTTTGAGCTGTCATTTTGTAAGAAACACTATAGAAAGTAACGCCAAACAAAATCTTGGGTGTGGATATAGAGAAATATAGAGATTTGTAATTGGGGGTACCCTCTGCCAGGGGAACACAGGAATCAAGGAGGGATTTTATGTCATTGTAAATGGGACCTCGGTTTTAAAGTGTTGAGAAGCGGTGATTTAAAATAATGGATTTTCTGAGCCAGAAGGAATCCTAAAGATGCTCTGAAGACTCTTAAGGCATCCCTTCACTTGGGATCATTCACCATGTCCCTTCCGAGTAGCATGTCTCCTTGAGGGAACCTCCAGGGGGCGTTTGCAGAAGCGGGAACCGCCCATGAAGCCCCCCCTCTCAGGCAGGAAGAGGGGAGCGGACGCCATGTTGAACGCTGACGGGCTGTGCATAGGATGAGAACTGAACAACGTCCATTGCAAGGTGATCACCCAACAGCTCTTTTGATGGAGTGATGAGGACATAATCCAGATTGGAATGGGATGAGGAATGGGTGGGAGTGAGGAAACAGACAGCTAGTATAGATGAGTCTTTGAAGAAGTTTGTGAAGAGCTTTGGGGTCAGACGGAGAATATGGAATTAAGGTAGGGTTGTTTACTGAAGATGAGAAAAGCAAACATTTCTTTAAATACTAATGGGCATGAGCCAGCTGTGTGGCACAGTAATTAGGAGCCTGGACTCTGGAGTCACCTGCCGGGTTCAAATCTTGGTTTCACTACTTAGTAGCTGTGTGGCGTTAGGCAAGTTTTTCAACTTCTCTATACCTCAGTTTCTTTGCAGAAAGAGGGCAAGAATCATCCCTGCCTCACAGAGGTATTATGAGGCTTAGATGAATTAATATAAAATAAGTGGAGCAGGGACCAACATATACCAAGCCCGTGATAAATATGGGAAACACCACAGAGCTGAAAGGAAGCTCTAGGACACATAGAAGAGAGAAAGAAGAGTTGGTAGAGGCAGAGCCTGAAAGGGCAGGAAGGGCTGGGGTTCAAAGTTCAGAGGAGGCCTCCCTGCAAAGGTGACAAAGGTAACGTTAGACTTAAGGTTTGAAGGAGGGGGAGCAAGCCGTGGGGAGATGTGGGAAGATGATCCAGGAAGAGAGAACAGCCAGTGCAAAGGCCCTGGGCCTCAGTGCAGCATGCTGGGCAGTGTGGATGGGTGAGCAGTGGTGGCAGATGTAAGGCTGGGCACCCCCTTCTCCTCCCCAAGCCACGCTGCTGGGAGGATGAACCCTCTTCTCTATAGAGGAGGGACATCTTCAGCTTTTTTTGGCTCATCTGTTCATCTAGAAATCCTCTCTAGAGCACAAATGATATGCATGAAACCCACCTCCCATGGGATTACAGAGATGAGCAGGACCCCAGTCCTCTGCTCAGCCACGGTCTGGGGGGTGTGGGTAGAGCTGCAAGGAGGCAGTGGCAGCCAAGTGCAGGGAGCCCTCTGCTGCTGCAGGGATGAGCAGGACACGGAGGTGGGAAAAAGGACCCTGGCTCACAGTGAAGCAGGGGGCTTCAGAATGGGGGAAGATGGGGAGTCAGGCTGTATAGCCAGGAACACCTTCCAGAAGGAGTCTTCAACTCAGCCACCTCCAACTCACTCAACATATGTGTCACCTCTAGGCTTTAACTGCTTTAGATGCTGGGTTTTTGAGTGGTGAGGATTTTGACATGCAGTGTTATCTTAAAAGGCCTTATATTATAAAGTCTGCCTCTTTTATAAGATGGTATAAGCTGGGAGACTCTTAGTTCCACATAAACTGTTAGTCCCAGCATATGTGTCCTCTCTGATTTGGTGCCTCCATTCACTCTGAAAGTGTTCTGGTTTGATAAATTATTATATGGTCCCCCTGGATATAGGTGACTCACAGTTTCATGGTGAGAAAAAAGAACAAGCATGGTGGGAAGTATTTGGCATGCATTGACTTGTTCCCTTGTATTTTGATGCACAGATGACTATAACTGCTTTTATATAAAGACTAGGCAAATTGGCTGGCACATAATCAAAGCCCTGAATGCTCACGGATGTTTTCTGAGGGTGAGCATGTTTGCTGAAGGGGAGAGCTAAAAGCAAGGCGGTACCTTTCTGTACCTCCACAATGGCTGGCTAACAAGAGAAGTTTGCTGAAATCAAAGCAAATGGAAAAATCAAATCAAGCTAATACTTAAAGGGAAGGAAGGGAGATGGTAAGAAAAAGGAGCTGAGTAGTCGATGAGCAGAGCTCAAGGGGAGAAGACGCTCAGGGGCCCATGAGCTTGCTGAGTTAACATTCCCCGTTGGCACCTATGGCACCCTCTGGAGCCCAGAGATCTCAGCTGTCATGGAAATGCCACTATCCAAGTGCAAACCCATACCAGGCTCTTCAGAGCCACTGTGCCCAGCAGTGTCTCAGTCGGTATCTCAGGTCCGAGAGCTTTAGTACAATGGTGAGATTTGCTGTGTAGGAAAAACTGTCTTAAAACCAGTCAGCACATTGCTCAAGCTATCAGGCCTGAACTGATGAGCTGGAGCTTAGCGTTGTGGAACCAGAGGAGAGTGTCATGCTGTTGGGATACTTGGTCAGCACTGAGAATACATCAGCATTGGATGCACGTACCACAGTAGGAGTGTTGCTTGCTGCCTGTAAAGCTGGAACTGCTGATGAGGGGGACTCTACTGTCACACTGGAACCTGGCTGGCACTCCAGAAGGGCCTGCCCATTTCAGCCTCTGTGTGATCCCTGGTAGTTCTCACACTGACACTGTGCCAGTTTGAATGTATTATGTCCCCCAAAACGCCATTATCTTTGATGCATTCTTGTGTGGGCAGGCTATTAGTGTTGATTAGATTGTAATTCTTTGATTGAGTGTTTCCCTGGAGATGCGACCCACCCAACTGTAGGTGGTAAGTCTGATTAGATAATTTCCATGGAGGTGTGGCCCTGCCCATTCAGCATGGGCCTTGATTAGTTTACTGGAGCCCTATATAAGCTCAGACAGAAGGAGTGAGCTTGACACAGCCAAGAGGGACACTTTGAAGAATGCACAGGAGCTGACAGTGGAGCTGCAGATGAGAGACAGTTTGGACACAGCCGTTGAAAGCAGACTCTTGCTCCAGAGAAGCTAAGAGAGGACAAATGCCCCAAGAGCAACTGAGAGTGACATTTTGAAGAAGAGCTGCAGCCTAGAGAGGAACGTCCTGGGAGAAAGCCATTTTGAAACCAGAACCCTGGAGCAGACACCAGCCACGTGCCTTCCCAACTAACAGAGGTTTTCCAGACACCACTGGCCATCCTCCAGTGAAGGTACCCGATTGTTGATGTATTACCTTGGACACTTTATGGCCTTAAGACTGTAACTGTGAAACCAAATAAACTCCCTTTTTATAAAAGCCAATCCATCTCTGGTGTTTTGCATTCCGGCAGCATTAGCAAACTAGAACAAGCAGAAAGCTGGCAATGTGGGACTTCCTGGTTGTCTCTGTTGGAGCTGTGACTTAAGGAAAGCTGTGCTCAGTGGAGCAGAAGCCTGTCTCAACTTGAAGGATGTCATCAAGGGCAAAGATGGCAAACATGCCTCTTACATGGAGGATGAGGAGCATTTTGCTTTTGACATCCTAGAGCAGGAGTCAGCCAACTGTAGCTCACAGGTGAAATCCAGCCTTTTCTTGTATGGCCTTCAAGCCAAGGATGGTTTTACAGTTTTAAATGGCTGAAAAAAAGATCAAAAGAATATTTATGTCAAGTATTTTACAATATGCCAGGCACTGTTCCAATGCTTTGTTTTTATTAGCTCATTTAATCTTTATAACAACCCTGTGAACTAGGTACAGTTATTCATTTTATAGATGAAGGGACAAATGGAAGATTCTAGATAGGTTAAGTAATAGTCAAAGATCACATAGCTAATGATTCGTCCTGTTAGAATTCAAACCCAGGGAGCTTTACCCCAGAATCTCTGCTTTTAGCCTGCTTCCCCATGTGAAAAGTTATCCAACACTATGAGAACACTGTATAAGGGCCAAGAGAGAAGCAGGTAACATTCTGGTGAATTCAAAGGAGAGAAGAGCATGGTGTTCCAGAGAAACAAGGGAAGGCTTTGCAGGAGATTGAGGCCACAATTCTTCAATGATGAAAGAGAACACTAACTTCGAACCCCAATGTTGCCCAATTAAGCAAAATGTTAAACCCTCCCCCCCCAAAAAGAATTACATTCTTTTCATTAGCAGACCTGTTGCAAAAATGTTGTAGTCAATTATTATTATATTTTTAATTTTGTCAATAAAAAGTTTGTGAAAATTTCTTTTCTCTCTTGTTGTATAATTACCCACATAATATCTTCAATTTTGCCTATTGGCCCTTAAAGCTTAAAATATTTTCTGTCTGACCCTTTTAAAGAAAAAGCTTTCCAACCTATACCCTAAAGAATAAAGAAATCTTGGAGTTGCTATGAAATGTGATGAGGTGGTAAATGGCATGGACACAATTGTCTCTACATTCTTTGGTTTGGGAAGTATGACCTGATCTCCAGGTGTCCCAGAGACCCCAGCAGTTACATCACCCCTAACCAGCTGAAGATGTCTTAGACCAGGATGACTGGGAAGCTTGGAAGAAGTTCTCCACCGGTGCAGGTAGTATCCGAGTGGTAGGGGATAGCCTCATGAGACAGATCCAGAATGAATTGCCAAGGCCATGCATGAGGCATCACGCACCTGCTTCCTGCTCAAGTGAATCAGATAGGCCCTGTGATGGAGTCTCCTCAGGTGTGCAAATTGACCCAGTCCAAAAGGTGGGACACAGTGTTTGCCCCTCTGCTAGGGCAACTGAAGATACTTTCATTGCCAGCCGGTGGTGGAGATCTGCACTGGATCCATCAAGGCTTGTGTCCCTCACCCATCTGAACACTTGGCCAAGTACAACCCACTCTTCAGATGGAAGAGGAAATGGGCTCCAAAGTTCAGTTTGCCAGCAATAAATTCAGAAACCCTTATATGAATTTCCTAGAGCTGCCAAAACAAAATACACAGACTGGGTGGATTAAAACAATAAATGTATTCTCACAATTCTGGAAGCCAGAAGTCTGAAATCAAGTTGTCGATAGGGCCTTGCTCCCTCTGAAAGTTCTAGGGAAGAGTCCTTCCTTGCCTCTACTACCATCTTCTGATTGCAGCAATCCTTGGTGCCCCTTGTCTTATAGACACATCACTCTAGTCACTGCCACCGGTATCATGTGACATTCTCCCTGGGTGTCTGTGTGTCTCTGTGTCTCTGCGTCCAAATTTTTCTCTTCTTATAAGGTCATTGGATTAGGGCCCACCCCCAGTTGATTACATTTTGCAAAGACCTTATTTCCAAATAAAGTCACATTCTGAGGTTCTGGGTGGACAGGAATTTTGGGGGGACACTGTTCAACCCAGTACAGTCCACCGTCTGCCCCTCCCCCAAAATTCACATCTGTCTCTCATGCAAAATGTAGTCACCCTGTCTTAACATCATCAAAGTTCTTAACCCATTCCAGCATTAACTCTAAACATAAAATCTCCTTTAAATATCATCATCTCAAAAAGTTCAGCATCTCATCATCTAAATCAGATATGGGTGAGACTCTGGATATGAATGGCCCTTCTGGGAAAAATTCATCTTCATCTGTAGACCTGTGAAACTACAAAACAAGTCATGTGCTTCCAAAGTACAGGCATAGGGTAGACATTCTCATCTGAAAAGGGAGGAAATGGAAGAAATAAAGGAGTCACTTGTCCTAAGCAAGCTCAAGACTCAGCAGAGTGAACTCAAGGCCTGAACTAATCCTCTCTGGCTCAGGGCTCTTCTGGCCACCCCACCCTCTCTTGTCTCTGCTCTCAGTCATTCTTCCTTCATTTTATCCTGTCTCTGTCTCTTTCAGTCTAGGATGGCAGTGCACCTGCTGATGAAAGATTCTGAAAAATCTTGTCAGTCTTCCGTGACTGTCAAGGGGATCCACAACCTTAGACATGAGAGCTTTCCACGGATCCTTCCTGTATAACCCCATCTCTTCCCCATGCCTGGTTTCTGATGAGATGGCAGATTGGGTCTGTGAGTCATATACCTCCTCTCTTCAGTGAGATTTGGCCCAGCCACACCTTTGTCCCTGTTCCCACAGCATATTATCTGCATGGCTGAGAATTTCCCAAATCGTGAAATGTGGGTTCCTTTTTACTTAATAGTTTCATCTTCAGTGTATCTCTCTTCTCTTGCATTTTACTGTAAGCAGCAAGGAGAAACCAGGCCTCACCCTCCATATTTTGCTTTGAAATCTCCTCAGCTAAATATTCAAGTTCATCAGTCACACGTTCTACCTTCCACCCAATAGCAGAACACAATTCAGGCAAGTTTTCTGCCATTTTATAACAAGGATCACCCTTCCTCCAGTTTCTGATAACATGTTCCTCATTTCCATCTGGGATCTCACCAGAGGCACCTTTAACCTCCATATTTTCACCGACAGTGTCTTCAAGGCATTCTAGACTTTTTCCATCATGCACTTCAAAACTCTTTGAACCTCTATCCATTACCCAATTCCAAAACCATTTCCACATTTCCAGGTATTTGTTTCAGCAGCACCCCACTTCCCAGTACCAAAATCTGTATTAGTTTGCCAGGGCTGCTGTAACAAAGTACCACAAACTGGGTAGCTTAGAACAACAGAAATTTATTCCCTACAGTTCTGGAGGCCACAAGTATGAAATCAAGGTGCCGGTAGAGCCACGCTCCTGAAAGTTTTAGGGAAGGATCCTTCCTTGCCCCTTCCTAGCGTCTGGTGGTTGCTGGCAGCCCTTGGCTTCCTTGGCTTGCAGACACATCCCTCCAATCTCTGCCTCTGTCATCACATGGTCTTCTCCCTGTGTGTCTGTGTCTCTGTCCCAAATTTCCCTCTTCCTATAAGGATACCAGTTATTGCATTAGGGTCCCGCCCTAATCCAGTATGTCTTCCCCTTAACTAATTACATCCATAAGGACCCTATGTCCAAATAAGGTCACATTCTGAGGTTCCAAGTGGACATGAATTTGGGGGGAACTCTACCAAAACCAATGTAACCCCCTAGCTGAGTAAGCTCTGAGCAGGAGGCCCTTCAAGCACCGTCAGCTGGTTTTACCTCTGCTCAAGGCACCAGGCACCGATACTTGGAGGGGGCTTTTCTTTCCCTGTTCCTATGCTGTTCTCATGGCCTCTTTAGCTCTGCCTCATCAAAAGCCAGACTGGACCTTCTGGAATTCTGTTGGAAGCCCTAGCTCTGTGTTCACATGACTGACCGAGAATCTTCCTTTTCCTCGCTTTTCTCCCCCTTCCCCCCATGTGTCCATGAACCCCTATAGTTAGTGAATCCCTGAGATGTCAGCAACCAGGGCCATCAGTGATTTTTAGATGCAAATTAATAAAAGCATTCAGTATCCACCCCAAAAAGTGAAGGAAAAACCATATGTATATTCATGAATTGTACTTTAGTTCAGTCTTTCATTCTCAAGACTAATCGACTGTTTAAATTGGGTCCAGACTCTTAATGAAAGCTGGCAGTTCTTGAAAGTTCATTTACTGAGCCTTACTCTCCAGTGAGAAACTGCAAATGTGGGAAATTCCAGCATAGCTACGAGACTTCAACACACTGGGTATTACCTTACTTGTAAAAGAAATTGGGCTTGGAAAAAAAAGGCTAAGCACAAATGCAGTTTTCAGTTTTGCTAATTGCTTTTCATAAAACAAATTCAACTGTGCATGGTATGTTGTTTTGTTTTGTTTTTTACATAACTATTTTAATTTTATTTATTTTCTTAGTTTACTTGGAGGGAATATCATGTCAGTATGAGAAGGAGATTGGCATTCTAATATTTAAAGTTGTCCACCTCTGTTGTCACTACGGCTGAGAATATTGTAGCAGGGTCAAATGGACAGTATTATTACTAATATTATGCCTTGTCTTGTAGAGTTCTTCATAGTTTGCCATGTGCTTTCACATATATTTTATCATTTGGATGATCCAGGCCTCTATGTTTCTATGATTTCAGCACTTTGTGAATTATCCTTAGCTATTTTTCTCACCTAATTATCTTGTCCTGTCACTCAACCAAGCAGTTATCAGCATTCCCCATTCACAGGGACTATAAGCTTATTTGAGTAACATTGGAGGCAAAACCTAATTAGGACAAAACAAATCTCTTGTCAATTCATGAGACTCCTAGAGTCAATCAGCTGCAGTTGCAGTTTCTGCATATGACATTCTTCCCCATCTTACAGGAGACTGTGAGGTGAAGCCATGTCTTGTAAAAGTAGAAATATTGTGTGGGAACATGGCGTGCAAACTGCCAGGAAGACTTTTAGAAGAAAAGCCCCAGCTAACTTCACGGTGTTTGATTTGATTTGATGCGTCAAGGCTACATGGGTGGCACGTCACGAGTCTCACTCTCAAGGGCTTAGCATTACTCTGGCGAGCAGATCAGGAAGCTGAAACTGGGACCCAGACCCCCATGCTTTGGTTTCCTCATCTATAAGAGGAAGGGTTTAGCCTATAGAAATGAGATTTCTTGAAAGTCTCCCATGTGTGATTCCATGAAATAATTAGATACAAGAAGAAGGTGACAAATGCTATAACAGAATAGAATGGTCTGGAAGGAAAAGGAAAAGTGGCTGGGAATTGAAAATTGGATGGTTTTGCAGGGAGGCACAGGTTTGAGATTAAGCATGGCAAGTGATGGGGATGGGTTAGGAGAAGGGTTTCCTCTTCTGAGAGGCACCAGACAGAAAACAGGACTTAGAGCAGTGGTTCCCAACTGGGGGTGTCTTTGCTCCTGGTATCTGAGAACATTTGGCAATGTCCGGAGATTTTTTTTTGTTGTCCCATGGAGAGGGCAGGGTTTGTTCTTGGAATCTAGTGCGTAGAGATAAGCTGCTAAACATCCAACAATGCACAAGACAGTCCACAACAGTTATCCCACCCAAAATATTAATAGTACTGAGGCTGAGCAAACCTGAGTTGGAGAAAGCAATGGTGGGAACTTGTGAATTTGTGATGCCCAAGTCAGCCAGGCTGGTTAAAACCATTTGAACTCTATTTTGCTGGCTAGACTAAAGTAACAGTCAACTGATGTCCCCTCAGCTCACCCCAAACTGTTAGCCAACTCCTCCAAATCATTTATTGAATTTTCTATTGATAATGATTTTTTAAATCGTATATTGATTCCAATGTGCAACATAATGTCTGCTCCATTAATCTTTCTTGAGCTATTACCGCACTTTAAATCACTGTGCCTGACTTACTATCTGACCCAGCAGATCTTCCCTTCACACAAACATTTTGAGGGCTGGAGTGGGGGTGGAGGGATGTGAAAGATCAGTGTCACCTGTTGGCAGCAGCGCATCCTGCAAAGCACTTTGGTCTTGACCTGAGTTGATTACAGGTTACAGGGCCAGATCCCAAGTTAGAAATGCAAGAGCTCCGGCATCCCAAGGGAAATGTGGGAGGAACAAAAATAAATAAATATTAGGCCTTAAATTAAAATCAGAAGAACAAATGATACTTGAAGTAATAAAGTAGTAGACTTGAGTGATGAGATTGGAGACCTGAAGAGTGAATTACATGGGATGAGACGCTGGACAAATCACAGCACCCTTCACGTTGACCTCTTGTCTGGCTTTGAAATGCACCAAATAATATTTCAATCTATTAGGAAAAGACATATATATGTTTACGCGCGCACACACACACACACACACACACAAATGGTTATATACACAAATATGTTAATGCTAAAGAAAGAGGATAGAAAAATCCAATTTTAAAACCATTATCTAGATATGTATTACATTCCCCCAAAGAGTCCTCATTAAATAACAGGGTTCCTTCAAACATACAGCTTCCCCAATGATTTCATTTATTCTGTGGAATGCACCAACACCTTGTCTGCAAGGCTAGATAGAACTTTAAAAAATGAGAAAAGTGCTAAGAAGTACCTCCCCAAACCATACATCTTATAAACCAGTGGAAAATGATTTAATTTAATGCAAATAATTAGCTCACACATGACTTTTCTAAAACACATGCAGGGCACATCAGTCCAGGCACACACCAATCCCCATCCCCTGGTCCAAGGTAATGATGAAGCAGGGCAAAAGTGTGTGGCCAGACAGCTCTGGTCCAGAATGGAATTCAGCAGAACTGAAGGGACGTTGGGGCTGCAAAGGGTCTTGGGGTGCTTTTACTCCAAAGGCTTATTTTCCAGAGGAAGGACAAAGGACCCCTCTAGCCAGTAACCCATCTACCAACTCCCATTGAAGTGGCACCACTTATTATTTCTCCATCCACCAAAGAGCAGATGTGATATCACATTTGGTCCAAGGCACTTTTGATTTAATCCCACTGCCTCTTTTGACTTTCCAGTGTCTCAAGTCTGGAGAGAATGTGATGGACAACATTTTACCAAGTATGAGTAAAAGCAGGAGAAGACAGGTAGCAAATGCTGAGTCATGCTAGTGCAAATGCTAAATCATGCTAGTGCAGATGCTAAGTCATGTTAGAGCAGATGCTGAGTTATGTTTAGGCATGTTCTGGTGTGGGATTAACAAAGGGAGACTAATCCCAAAGAGGTTTTCCACAAGTCTCAAGTAGGAACCATGGTGCTATTAAAACAATATTCAAACAGGAGGCAGCAATGTATGGAGGGATGGGGTGGGGGCAAGGTTTGTGACTGGGCCCCAATGTTGCCCATTCTGGAAAGGCCAGAGTAAGATCTTATCCTCCCTCTGTAGTTTTCCAGGTGGGCTGTGGGGTCTCCTGAGGATAGAAGAGGGCTTTGTAAAGAAGAGCTGGGTTTATAAATAATGCATTTCCTTTGTCTTGCAGGAATTCTGGAGGCAGAGGTACAATCAGATCAGCTGTGAACAGCTTACATAGCAAATCTAATAGGTTTGTAAATTAGATTTTGTGTTCATTTGTTTTTGCTGTAAGGCAGCTATTAATCTGCTTCTCCTCTTTTGCTGGATGATGCCCTTCTTACTTAGCAAACAGATCTGTTTCGTTTCACTTTGGCTTTGCATTTCCTTAATCACTTTTGGGGGCAGCTGTCAATGAAAGATCACATGAAACCGCCCAAGGTCTAGAGGCTGCAGAGATGGAAAACATAGTAGATGAGTAAGAGCCCACCCACTTTGAAGCACCGGGACCACCAATGAGCTTACTAGTAACTCACGTTTTTGCTGAGCAGTGGAGAGCCTGCAGGGACCCAGAACTTGCACCCAATTTCATTGTAGCAGAGGCTTGTCCAGGAGGTTAAGACAGAAAAGGAAGCATTCAGGAACTTTTCTGAGACCTCTTAAAATATTTAAGGAATCAGCTCAGTTCAGATTAATCCTGATTATTGAATGTGCATACCAAATTCTGGAGGAGCATGGCCTTACATAACCATGCCGAAATGGGGGACTCTGGGCCTGTCCTGGGCCAGGGAGGCAGCCCAGTGCAGGGAAGCATGCAAATGCTTTGCAAATCAACAGACCCAAGCTGGCCCCTGGCTCTTGTTGGGCCATGCCTGTGTCCCCATTCTCCAATGATAACTGCCCCCGTCCCCCTGACCTACAGTCCTGCAAGCCTGAGCTTAAGGAGCAGTGAGCGGGAGAAGGGAATGCCAAGTTTTCTGCCATAAGCAAAGGCCACTATTCAACACGAAGGCCTCGCTTTAATTTCTAAATACCCTGTTTTGGTCACCCTGTGAATGAGAGGTCCAAATTATTCATAGTACAGACTGTTAGCCACCTTTCTGTGTTTTTTAAGTCTCTTGATGACATGAGAGCTGTCAAGAATGCCTGTTCCTGACTCTGTATGACTGACTTGGAAAACTGCCTCCTCTGTCCCTGACATCATTGTGTCTAGATCACTAATGGCCTCTTAACCACCTTGGAGCTACCAATGAAGCTTAGGCTATGCCTGGTGAGGTATAGTCTGGGTGTTTGTAGGCTGGGAGCTTGGGGAAGTTATTTTACCCCTCTGAGCGTCAGTTTCCTTATTCATTTAGAATAAAATGCCATGCCTTCTCGGAGGGTGTTCCACGGATTGGAAGTAGTGAATGCAAGGGTCTAGCCTAGCTGCTGACGTGAGAAGGCACCTGTTACTACCACTGTAGACATACGCATGGCATCAGGGTTTGATGTTAGTGAACGCTGAGGGTGAAGTTGACAGATGAAGCAACTTAAGCCTGAAATGCCTCTGTGGCATAATATAGAGGTAGGGAAGGGAAGTTGGGGGCAGGATGACACATTCACTGAAGAGGCATATCTCAACTCACCCGTTCAACTATTTGTGTAACAGAACATATAAATCCCGGGAACCAAGGTGGGCCCTGGGGTTATCTAATCCACTCCCTCTATTTTCCAGATAAGAAGGCAGAGGCTAGAGACCTGAAGCGCCTTTCCCCTAGTCCCCAGCTAGATAGCAGTGAAGCCCACTAAGACCATGGCTGACAGTGAACGACATCGTCCAAGGGTTTGCTAGGAAGTGGAGACAGGAATGGAATTTTGCCACTATGTATTCCAGAATATATCTCTTTCCCTCTCCTATGTCCATGACCTTGTGTTCAAGAGAAGCCTGGAAACCACTGCTGGAAGCTTCTGAGCAGGGCCCCTCTGCAGACATCCATGATAAAATACATTTCCTGAGACAGCCCAAGGTCATCCCACATGCCCCAGCTTCTGATGAGCATCGCCCTAGATTGAATCCACCTTAAACTATAACATGAAAGCCCCAGTTACCCTTTCATTCCTTGAGTTAGCTCTCCACGTCTAATATACTCTGATTACTGATGAGAACCCCAGCTATCCTCTTCGGAAGACATTGTGCCTTGTCACAAAATGGTAAAGTGTTTCTGTTTCACATACCTCCAGATGTTAGTTTGGTGAAGCCTTGGGGTCTTGGGTTATGGCAGCTAAGTATGTGTCCTGTGGTCTCAGCTCTGGCCTCTGGCATCCACAGAAGGAGGAGGAGGGATACAGCCCCTGCCAGCTCCTCCCGGAGCCTCATGAGGGACAGGAAACATTGTGGTTCTTACAGAATTCTAGAATCTTAGAGCTGGAGATCATCCTCTTCTACATCCTCTTTCTATAAATGGGGAAACTGAGGTTCAGAGAGGTAAACTGCTTTACCCATAGTCACACAGCTTATGAAGGCTTTCCCCTAGACTCACTGCCTCCTTTCATGAAAACAACAAAATCTCCAAAAGTCTGGGTCTCCTGTTTCTTCTCACAGGCCTTCTTAATTTTCTCTCCTCTGAAAAGTTACATAGATTTGAAAACAAGACAAATTCTGTCAACTAGAGGAGTCAGGAGTATTGGGAAATAGGGGAGTGGAGGATGTGGGGAGTGCTTAAAAGTGCCCCCCTCCAAGAAATTTCTTCTCTGCCTACAAAAAAAGCAAACTAGAGCTTTGGGCTTAGACTTTGTATGAAGGGATTTCATCTTTTTTAACTAGGCTGTTCCAAGATAAATGCAGAGGGCGTAGATGTTTGGTTTCAACTCTTTAAAGCTGCAGAATTTGGCATCACGTATCCACTTATTCTAATTGACAGAATCTGCTGTCAGCCCAGACAAAAGGAACTTCTGATGTGACCCACGTGCTTTCTGTGTGCATCCACGGAAAGCAGCCTGGCGCCCACACTGCCTTTAAAGACATCGTTGTAACCTAGTTTCTTAGAAACCTACTGGCATAGATTTCAAGCCTCTGAATTAAAGAGCATCATGTAATGCCTGGTGTTCTCGAGTGGGCTGGAAAATGCCATGCACCTAGAATTGCAAGCCACCCTGGGCAAACAAAGCCAGCCAGCTCCTGCATCGTGCCAGAACTCCCCGGGGGAAAATTCACCGGGCTTTAAATTCATATTGAAATTCCACAAATGCTTGTTTATTGAGCACCTGCTATGTTAGATCATTGGGGAATACCGAGACACATGAGGGAGATCCTCAGCTTAGAATCAGCAGGAAGAGAGAAACACTGCACAGATAATTCTGGAACAAGAGCGAGGGGGTTTCAAATGGCATCCCAAGTTACAAACGAGGGCTTGATGAGAATATGGAAGAGTGGGGCAAAACTGCAGGCTACAATTATTCTGTCCTGGTATGAGTTGTGTTTTCTTTTTATGAACTTCATAAACCATCATATGACCCTTTGCTGCTAATAAACTGCTACTTGTGGAGTGGCTTGTAAGCAGCTTGAATGAGAAATATTCCTATTCTGAGAGTGGCTGCCAGGCTTCACTGGGAGGAAACATGGAGGCAGAAGGGAAAGATAATTTTATCATCCCCCCCTTCTTGTATGTATGTGGGTTATACCTAAAGGAGAGAGTTTGTATATCTTAGAAAATAAATAGACTTCCCTTCCCTTCTCAGGTAATATTACTGCAATTTTGCTCTTCCAAAGAAGTTTACATTCAAGCCAGTGCAAAAACAAAACTATTAGATTTGTCATTGGTGTGCTAACAGATCATGTCTCCCTCTTCCTGGTTTTATTTATTTATTTTAATTTTTTTTCCCTTCCAGAGCTGAAGTTGTAATAAACAGCTCTTCATCGCCAGCTGTTGCTGACAGAAGTAATGAAAGCATTAAACACAACATCCAACCAGCCTCATCCAAGTGGAGACACAACCAGACACTCTCTCTGAGAATCAGGTACTGGTAATTACCTACAGGCCAGGAGACGGGCTTGCCCCTCTTCAGCAATAAGCTGGCAAATTGCCACTCTCGATCAATCTGAAGAACTCAGGATAGAAATAAAATGTGTACCTCTCGCTGAGGCATGTTTCCTCTGTAAGCGATCACCCCAGGCAGGTCCAGCAGCCCAGCAGGTGGACGCAACGACTTGGGCCGGGGAGGTGGTAGGGGCACCCTGCTGCGGTCCCGGGTTCAGAGGGGCCTCAGGGGTCCTGCCCCAGAAGGAGCATGCCTTTTGCTGCCTTAAGAAGACACTGCTCGTTCAGACCCACCTGCCCCTTAGTTTGGGTGGCAGTAGTCCTCCACTTTGTTTTTGGAGAGCTGCCGTCTCCCACAGTCCTTGGAGCTTGAGTGGCCTCTCCCTCCTCTACAATATGAAAATGAAAATCCCTAAATAGCATTGCTGACCCCAAGAACTGACATGCCCACAGACTCCGATCTTTGCAGAGTGGTGTTTTCGGAGCCTGGAAATCACCATTGTTGGGGGGAACTATAGAGACAGAATTACAACTTCGTCACCTTGGCCTGTTGGCTTTGATAGAGCTGTGATGGACTGAGCAAATATCAGTCAGTATCAGTCAGACATTCATGTACAGGCCTTGTGCTGGGTGGAAGGTTCATGTATAAACAAAGATATGAGAGCACAGTGTGGTAGACACATTAGGTGCTGTTTCAGCAGGCAGACCACTGGAAATAAAGAGAGAAAACTGAGGAGGGAGTGATCTTTTTTGTAGTGGGACTAAAAGCGCTGGCCAGGAAAAACTGGTCAGGAGCCATAGGTTTTGAAGGATGATTAGGAGTTTTCCAGGCATGCAGAGCTCCATCTTGCAGGCACCAAGGTCTGAAGCAGCGTGATGTTTGTGCTCAGTGTGGCTGGAGCATGAGGTGGGAGGTGGGGAACGGGGGGCGATGAGGGTGGAGCAGTAGCCAGGACCCGATGGGGGAAAGCCTTGACCTTCATGGTTGACCTTCCAGAGCCATCACCCTGAGAAAAATAAGCAGAGGGGGGCTGGAGTACAGCGGTCAGCCTTGACCACAGCCACCCAAAGTGCCGCCACACAGAGCAAAGAGCTGCCTCTTCCAGTTGGGCTCACTGTCAAAATGGAAATACCCCCACCCCCTAGTTTTTGAGACTGTGTTTTGGGACCTGGAGGGGTATGGTTAATGGGGAAGAGTTAGTTCTAGCTGGGGACCTGGCAGCTGAGAAACCATCTAAAGGAGCTTTGACTTTGGTCTCCACCATTCTGTTTCCCTCTGCTGGGAGCTGCCCTCTGCCCTAGCCATGCTTCCCCGGCAGCTGCAGGCTGGCATTGCTGACCCCTTTAATAGCAAGCACCGTGCAGTTTGTGAGAGCACTTATACTGATTTTCCAAGGCTGCCCTGACCAGGCTTAAAACAACAAAAATGTACTATCTCACAGTTCTGGAGGGTAAAAGTCTGAAAACAAGGCATCAGTAGGGCTGTGCTCCCTTTGGAGGCTCTAGGGAAGAATCCTTCCTGGCCTCTCCCAGCTTCTGGCTGGCATCCCTTGGCTTGTGGCTACATCACTCCCATTTCTGCCTCTGTGGCCACATGGCCTCCTCCTCTGTGTATCTCCTCTTCTGTCTCTTGTAAGGACACTTGTCATGGGATTTAGGGCCCACCCAGGAAATCCACAATGATCTCATCTCCAGATCCTTGACTTATTTGCGTCTGTGAAGACGCTTTTTCTGACTAAAGCCACATGCTCAAGTTCCAGGGCTTAGGAAGTGGGCAAATCTTTGGGGTTCGGGGGAGCAGCATTCAGCCCTCTACACCACCAGTAAGTGAAATTCTCCTGCCAAAATGAGCTCACGTGCAGTCCCTTCTCCTTTTTCTCCCACCACCGGGTGGAGAAATGGACTCACCCTTTCAAAGAAAACCAGGCTGTAGCCTTCGTGGTGAGCTTGCAAACACACAGGCACTTTGGCAGGAACAATTTGCCTCCACCCAGGGGGAAAAAGAATTTATTTCAACTTCAGCCAATTATTCACTCAAATTATTTATAATAAAAGATTCCGCAGGTGATTTGGAATGATGTTTAATAATTGATAGTAATTTCTCATAATTGGTTAGGAATTAATTCCCTCACAGAGTGTTTGTTTATGGGCTTTCTGGGGGCTCTCTTTGCTTTTAAATACTTTAGGGTAAGCAACTTGCAAGAGTCTTAGCAATTTCCAGTCTGCGTTGGCTTGTCGCATTGCATAAAGCCCAGTAAATAAAAACAGTGCCTCTGTTTTCCATCAAGAGGTACAAATTATTCAGCAAGGGTTGTTTCCCCTGTGAGACGGCAAGAGATCCAGGTCATTAATAAGGAAAGAGGGCTGAAGAAGGGTGTCCAGCTTGCCAAGTGTCCCAGCTGCCCCTGGGCTATGCCTGTCTCCTAACCCATGGGAATCACCTGGGGAGCTTTTTTTTTTTTTTGCTTAAAGGAGGTTTATTGGTCTTTAAATGGCTCAAATTGCAAATAAACAAATCAGGTAGTGGCAACAGCCCCAGGCATGTGATGCATCTTTGTCAGATGGCTTCATAGCACCTCAGTATCCGGGAGAGGAAGGGTCTCAAAGCAAAGTCACAATGTTAGTGGTTAGGACCCCTGGTTAGATAAGCTGCCGTGAGTACAGATTGACATTGATGGGCCGACCAGGCCAGTGTTACGCCAGTGACTTTAATTCTGCCCATAGCATAGTCTATGAAAAATACAAAATGAGAGATGCACATCTCAAACCCATTAAGGACAGATATTTAACATGACAAGTCAAATATAATATCTAAAGATAACACCTGTTATCTGGAATGCCTGAACACATCTTTGATCTGCTGAAATTAGGGCTGAACAAAAAGAAAGAAAAACTTTTTGTTGAATCAGCTGTCCTAGCCCCAATCCAGAGAGCGAGAAAAAAAAATCTGACCATGGTATATTTACATGGGGAGTTTTTTGAAGAGCACTGCCCCTTGGCTCTCTCCAAATTAGAACTTCTCAGGGGTCAGCCTATTGTTTCTGAATTCCTTATAGTTCCCCAAGTGATTGAATGTGTGTGACCTCCTGGGGGAGCCACATGTTGCAAGCATCTCCAAGCCACTGATGTCTGTCTCTCAGATATCAGTTAACACTGGGCAGTGGGGAACCATTGTGCAGCTTTTCACATCTGCAAAATGCATGAAGATTCTGTCCCTCTAGGCTCTGCCCACCCCCCTCTGGCCCATTGCATCCTTCTAGGTAGAGCCTCGTTGCCAGAAATGAAATTAATTTGGGTAGATCTGGTCACCCAATTTCTTTTTCTCAATGTCTTGAATTACATCTAGAGATCTTTTGGGTGATTCAGACTGTTCTTTATCCATTATCATTCAATGGCTTTGTGAAAATGTGTTCTAAGTAAAACTCCCAGCCAGGTTCCTATGGTTTAATTTAAACTTCCCTGGTGATTTGGAGAGGCCACCCATCCTTTTCCTGACCCCACTCCATCGTATTCTGTATGCTAGATGATTGGAGAAGCTTTCACCTAAATCCATGTCACCCTAGAGCCCGGACGGCTGTCATTCACCAAGAAACCCTTCTCTGAGGGGACAGAGCACTCCCAACGTGTGCACACCCCACCCTAGTCCATGGTGGAGAGCTAGGGAGCACGTGCCACAAAATGGGGCAGCTCCCAGGAGAAAGGCCGTGTTCTGAGATTCTCAAAGGTAGAATTGTTGATATACTTCCCAGTGTCCAAACTCACACTCAGCCCAAGGGGCAGCCCTTTGCCCAGAGAAGGCTTCCGTGGAAGGAAATAAGGCTACGGGGGATTGGGGAGCATGTGTCATCCTGATTTCCCCTTCCTAGCCCAGGACTCCTTGTCGGACGACAGCCCTGAAGCCCTCTGAGTGAGGGGGTGCAGAGTGGGTGACCAGCTGACTCCACTTGTCCAAGACTGAGGGGCCCTGGGACCGAGACTCATTGCTTAAACCAAGCAGTCGCGGGCAAACCATTATGGGGGTAAGCATGGCAACCAGCTTGGCCACCGCCATAGAGGCCCTGGGCTTTTTCTGACCAGCCCTTCCGGAAATCCGTTCACTGAAGGCATCTGAACTCAGCTCACTTTACCCGTTTCCTAGACTAGGGCACAGTGAGACAGGAAAAGCTAGGGTTGAACAGGGAGACTTTTTCCTCACATGTGTTTGGTTTCTGTAGGAAGCAAATCTTGAAGTTCCTGGATGCTGAGAAGGACATTTCTGTCCTCAAGGGGACCCTGAAGCCCGGAGACATAATTCATTACATCTTTGACCGAGACAGCACGATGAACGTGTCCCAAAACCTGTACGAGCTCCTCCCCAGAATCTCTCCGCTGAAGAACAAGCACTTCCGGACCTGTGCCATCGTGGGCAACTCGGGGGTGTTGCTGAACAGTGGCTGCGGGCAGGAGATTGACACGCACAGCTTTGTCATAAGGTAACGGTGTCCCTGTCCCAATAGAATAAAACAAAAAGCACTGGTCGCGTTAGTCCCTGAGTGGTGATTCTCAACCTTGACTGTGCATTAGAATTGCCTGCAGAGCTTTCAAGAGTCCCAATGGCCAGACTGCACCCCAGATCAGTTAAACCAGTTTTGGGGAGTGGGGCGGGGGTGTTACCCAGGCAGCCCAGGTGATTCCAGTGTGCAGCCGAGGCTGAGAATCACTAAACTAGAGCAGAGGTGGGCAGTCTATAGGCCACCACCTCTTTGTGAAAATAAAGTTTTATTGGAACACAGCCGTGCCCATCATCTGCATGTCATCTGTGGCTGCTTTCACACCACATGTTAGAGTTGAGAAATTGGGCAGAGATGAGTAAGTTGCTACAGAGAGACCTGTGGCCTGCAAAGCCTAAAGTATTCCTTATCTGGACCCTCACAGAAGTTTGCTGAACCCTGAACTAGAGTCAGAAAAAGTTTGCTGAACCCTGATCTAGAGTCTTAAAAGAAAATCACCTGAGCTGGATATTTGTTGGTCCAAGTTTGCAAAACCCTGGAAGGTGGCACTCTTTGAGTAATTTTATTATCCTATGGTCAAAGTCTGGGAAGCAAAGAGACAGAAACTTGGATTTTGTACTTGACCATCACTTTCGTAAAAGCATCAGTGCTCACATTTCAGTTCCCTGGGACATTGGGACACAGTTACTCAGATCCTGACATCTGATCCCAACCCAGACAGACTTGGAAACAAGGCATTGCCATTCCCTGAGCAAAAGTAGGGCATGCAGAGCCTCGAGTTTCATTGCAAACAGCTCCCAGCCCTGGCGGGACCGCACACCATGTCTCACATTTCTAGTGTCTATTGACGAGGGAGCTTTGTCCTGGGGCTTCTGTGTCAAGCTCCCTGTCGGTGTATTTACTCTCGAATCCTCCCAGATCGAAGAGACGCTGCAGCATAGCAGCCAAGGTTTTTTTTATTCTTATTTTTCTTTGCTCGGTTCTGTGTGTACCTGGCATGCCCAATAGCTAAATCCCTATTTTTCAAAGCCCTTTGGTCTAAAGATTCGCTGAGGGCAGGTGAGGTGAGGGGAAAGGACAGAAGTGTGGCAGGTTTGTCTAGAAGGCAGAGAAGGGGTGAAGGTTGGATGGGATGGGTGCTAAAGGTGGGGGCATAGAGCAGTCGATATATCCCAGTGAGGTCAGAGCAACTGCTGGGGTGTCGGGGTGAGTTCAGGGGGCCTTTCTGACCCAGGGTGACCCACACAAGAGGAGCCTCTTCCTTTGTCACAAGGAATGAATTTCAACAGTGAGCCTTCTGTGCTCCACCGGGCCCTGCCCCAGGGATTTACAAAGGAAATGGCAAATTCGAGCCAATAATTTCCTTTTAGGACGCTTACTTAGCAAGGTGTGTGGGGTGTCATCGGGAATCCAATCACGGCTCTGCCAGTTTGTCACACCATCCTGGAGCAGTCACTCCCCTTTCAGGGCCTCAGTTCCATCATCTATAAAATGGGTGGATTGGACTGACTAACGTGAGGATCCTTCCATTGTGAATACTGCATGATGCTCTAGCCCAGTGCTCCTCAAACTTTGATGTGCCTGCGAATCACCTGGGCTTATTTAAATGCAGATTCATCAGGTCTGGGGTGGGGCCCGAGACTCTGCATTTCCAACAGGCTCACAGGGGAGGTGCTCCAGATCTGTGGACCACACATGGAGGAGCACAGTGTCATTGGCTTTGCCTTACTCTTTGATGCCGTGTCCACACCTGTTTGCACATACTAGGAAAAGAGGGATCTGAAATGCCAAGGAGAGGGCAACTCAGAAAGATGCTATTGCCCTTTGGCTGTTAGGTCTATGCATGTGGTTCTCAGAAGTCTGCATGTCTCTGGGTAGACTTGAGTGGTGTTTAGGACAAGAAGACATGGCCCCATAGTGTATACAACTCTTACTTGATGCTGCTAAGGATATGGACTCCTCCAAGTTCTTCACATCCTAGGGATCATTCTGTGCCCCCCACTTGGAGACATTTTATAGGCCACAGCCCTGCACAAAAAGAATAAGTGGAGTATGACATTGGGAGCCTTGAATGAGGTGACATATATGATTGTGCCCACCCAACAGGGGCACATGACATGTTAATTCCCTTCCCTGCCTTTCCTTGGGGTTGGTGGGGGTCCCCCACGATTCAGCACACACCTGTCCTGTGGCATTTGTCTCTGAATGAGAGTCTTCTGTCAACCCTGTGTCTCCACCCCATTCTCCCCACAACTGTGAACTCCTCCAAAGCAAATTGGCACGTCCATCTCTGTATCTCCAATGCCAAGGTCATGCCCAGCACTTGGATGGCTTTGGTGAAACAACAGATACTACGAAAGTCCTGATGGAGATGGTCTCTGTCTCTGCCAACCTGAGTTTTCAATCAGTCCACCTTGCCAATGTACTGGGCACCTCCTCAGTAGGAGATGGTGCAGTGGGGAGAGCACCAAGGCACAGTCAACCTCGTCCTACTCTCAAGCGCTCAGTATGGGGGAAATGAGCACATCCACAATGACATGAGTCATGGGGGTCACACTGCATGCAAGAGACAGTGAGGTGTCAAAGCATGGAGCGGCCACATCCTCCCAGGGGGAGTTCAGGAAGGCTTCAGGAAGAGTCAGCCTTCCACTGTGGTTGACTTTGACAGATGAGAAGGGTGAGGCGAGGGAAACAGCAGGAGAAAGGCATGGGCACCAGAAGGTAAATTCATGAATTGGGAGGCTGTCTGTTTGACCGAGCATAGGTTGCAGAGCTCTGCTGGGAGTTGAGTGTGAGTCCAGTTGAGACGGGGGGGCTGGTCTCCATGACATCCCCATGAGCCTGCAATTCCAGGCTAAAGGGAATGTGCCTAATTCAGGATCATATGTGTGCAGAGATAAATTTCCAGATGGTTGGAAATCAAACCTTCATTGTGTGCTCATGCGTGCACACACACATACACATACACGCACAACTTCCATAGGGAGAAGCCTATGAACAAATGCCCTTTCACAGATAAATCGGCAGCAGCATCTTCATCACTTGACATTTACTAGCACTTAGCATGTATCAGGTGCTCATTCTCACAACCACTCTTTAGGGCTCTTCGGTTCTTATCCCAGCTGGGCAGTGAGGACAGTCGGGTGCAAGGACCCACAGGCTGCCCAGCTAGTAAGAGCCAGGGTCAAGCTATGGGCTCAGCAGTCTGGCTGCAGAACCTGCCCAAGCTGCCCCCTCTCTCACTGGGCACTCTCTCTTCATCATGGGCCAGTAGATGTGGCTGTTCCAGAAGGGACTGACTCCTTTCTAGCTCAGATCCACGCCCATCCAAACTATGGGGCTCACCCATAAGGACACAGAGTAACTATCGGGGTTCTGGCCCACTGGTGGAAAAGGAGGAGCCTTCTGACTCACCCACCCCAAGCTCAGGAGCAGGAGCATGTCCAGAGGGTGCACACAGGCAGAGCTGGCAGAGCTGGCAGAGCATCTTCCATTGCAAGTAGACCCTGAGACATGGCCATTGGAGAAGCCTGGATGTCACAGCTCTCTCCTGCCTCCCTCTTTCTCTCCCGTGGGTATGGAGGCCGACAGTGGGCTGGGTTATAAGTTGAATGAGAGTGGGCCGGCCAGTGGAGAACTCACAGCCCTCAGGTTCTGGTGGACCCCATCCCAGACTGGCCAGTGTCATAGCTGGGTGTGTGCTTCCTGCCCCTACCCTTAAGCCCACCCAGGGCAAGCTCTACATCTGCTTCATTCTTTGCCTCTCCTGCAGCTCCTCTTGGCCCTGGATAAACCCCAGTGAGTCTGAACTGCATAGAATCCACCTGTTTCTGCCTCCCTGGGCCTGGGGGTTGGCCTGGAAGAGGCCCCAGACCTTTGGCAAAGTCTTGGAACTTGGCTCAGCCTGGCCTCAAGGCAAAGGGGGTAACCGAGACCTGGGTGGCCCAGGTGGGCTGATGTGCTGTATATGGCACCCCGTTTCTCTGAGTCCAGGACTCTTGAAGTGTCACAAGGCAGTTCCATCCCCTTGCAGTGTTTAGCCCCAGTCAGGTAGCAAGGCCCTAAGGGTGGGAATGTGGAGAGTGGACATTTTAGGGGGTTCAGTCTGACATAGTAAACAGGCTTTAGAGTCAGACACACCTGAGCTTGAACCCTCGTGGTCTCCTGACCAGCTCTGTGACTTGGGCAAGTTGATTCGCACATCTGGGCCTCAGTTTCCTCATCTGTAAATGAGGGTGGTTACAGCTGAGGAGGAATAAAATACACTCACCTCTGTGAAAGGGCCAGCCAGTGGCTGCTGCATTCCAGATGCTTAGGAAGTGTTAACTTTCTTTCTGATGATCCTATTTTTCTCCCCAATTGTTGAAGGAGGAAAGTCCTTGCTTAAAAAGAGGGAGAAATTGTTTCTTCTGAATCTGTTCATTTGGCAATGACTTTGGCCCCTGGTCTTCACATTTCTAGCCTCTGTTCTCTTATTTCTCAGATCTATTTCCATTGGCCAAAGGGCTTTGCCACCAACAAATTCTCAATGCAGGTAGCTGCCAGGCCTCCTCAGCACTGCCCCTGCTGCCCCCCATCCCATCAGCCCTCAGCACAGACAAAAGTCCAAGTATGTGTACCCAGACAGCACCCAGGGAGATGGGAAAGTCCCTGCTCCAGTTGGCTAAAGCTGCCATTATGCAAAATACCAGAGATGGATTGGCATTTATAAAGGGGATTTATTAGGTTACAAATTTACAGTTCTAAGGCCATAAGAGTGTCCAAACTAAGGCATCAACAAGGGGATACCTTCACTGGAGAAAGACTGATGGCATCTGGAACACCTCTGTCAGCTGGGAAGGCACGTGGCTGGTGTCTTCTGGTCCTCTGCTTCCAGGTTGCATTTCAAAATGGCTTTCTCCAGAATGTCTCTGGGCTTCTGTCTCTCTTAGCTTCTCTCAGCTCTCTGCTTGGTTCTCCCAGGCCGTTTCTCTCTAAGCATCTGGGAGTCCTCTCTTATCTTCTCCAGGGCAGACTCTGGGCTTCAACTCTTAGCTTAGCATCTCCAAACATCCTTCTGTCTGCATCTCCCGGTGTCTCCAAGCATCTCAGTCTGTGTTGGCTCTTTGATTCTCCTTGGGGAAAATTCTGGATTACATATCTTAGCTTCTCTCCAAAATGTGTCTCTCAGCTCTCTTAAAGGACACCAGTGATCTCATCAAGACCCAATCTGAATGGGCAGGGTCCACACCTCCATGGAAATGATCTAATCAAAAGTTCTCACCCACGATTGGGTGAGTCTCATCTCCATGGAAATATTCAATCAAAATACTCCACCCAAAAAGATTGGATTAAAAGATCATGGCTTTTCTGGGGTCCATAACAGTTTCAGACTGGCACATCCCCCAAGAAGGAGACTTCTGGTGGATAATAGAAACTGCCCCTCCCCAGGGCTCCTGGCTGGTTCAAAAAGAGATTGCAGGGGACTCTTAATTTGACCTCTGTCACCCTCTGATACGTGCTGCAACCTAATCTCATTGTTGTCTAAAATGCAAATCCATATCACTCTGCTGCTCTAAACTTTTCAGTAGCTCCCTGTTGCCCTGGGAACCAGGTTCCTGAAACACAGATGCCTGCCTACCTCTCTACCCCCACTTCCTCCACACTCTCCACCAAGGCAGAACAAATCACTGCCTTCCCCTAAATACCATGGTGTTTCCTAAGAGATCTAATTATAAGAACTACCTGAAGAACTTATAAAGATATCAATTCCTACCCTCACCTGCTGAATCTGAATCTGCAGGCAAGGGACATGTAGAATCCATATTTTTACCAAGGGCCTTAGGTGATTCTTATGAAGTGCTAGAGAAACACTGTCCTATAATGTACCTTGTGCATGAATGGACTTCCACTCGGTCATCCTCTAGACATCCATCAGTGGTCACCACCTCTGTGAAGACAACCTGATACGCCCCTTTACCTATAAACATGATGACAATAGTTAACATGTACTTAGCTCTTATTATAGAGCAGCAGTGTGCCGAGTGCTGGATTTCTCCTGACTCCTTTAACTCTAGTGAGGGAGCCCCTGTTGTGACATCCATTATAGCTAATGAAACTGTTTCAGCTATTCCTTCCTTCCTACAAAGGGAGCTACAAAGAAGCACAGAGATGTTGAGCAAGTGGGGCCCAGAATTGCAGAGGTAGAACATATCAGAGCAGAGTTTTGAACCTGAGAATCTGCATGCTGAGCCTTCTTCTCTATCACCAAGTGGGCCCTGGATACACCTGCTGACAGCATCGTCATCCTGTGGCTGTGAGCTTTCTTGCTTTTTGCCGCCTCTCCTAGATCCTGAACTTGGAAAGGCAGGCATTTTACTTCCCCAGGGCTAGTAGAGGACCAGGTAAGTGGTAGGAGCTCAGCAAATGTTTGTGGTAGGAGAAGGAGGAGGAATGACAGATGGGCACCAGTGAGGGCAGGAAAATGCTCTGAATCTTTGATTTGGAGATGAGGAGGAAGAAAGATGAGGCAAGGGGTGGGATGGAGTTTGACAGATACAGTGTTGCCTCAGCTTCTCCAAAGGACCCTGCTGCCTTGTCCTCCTGCAGGTGTAACCTGGCTCCGGTGCAGGAGTACGCCCAGGACGTGGGGCTCAAGACTGACCTGGTGACCATGAACCCCTCTGTCATCCAGCGGGCCTTCGAGGACCTGGTCAACGCCACATGGCGGGAGAAGCTGCTGCAGCGGCTGCACAGCCTCAACGGCAGCATCCTGTGGATTCCAGCCTTCATGGCCAGGGGTGGCAAGGAGCGCGTCGACTGGGTCAACGAGCTCATCCTGAAGCACCACGTCAACGTCCGCACTGCTTACCCCTCGCTGCGCCTGCTGCACGCCGTCCGCGGGTGAGCGGCCTCCCCTAGGGAAGTGGGGTTGGGGTGGGTAGTCACTGAGGAGGGAAGGGGCTTGGCATGCAACCTCCCTTTCCCAGATGCACATCTGTCTCAGCTCTGCCACGTGCCCGCTGTATGGCCTTAGCAAGCCATCGGACTTCTCTGAGTCTTCATTTCTTAAGAAACAAGGGGGCTGAGAAATGGGTTTCGTTTAGCATGCCACTTTTGACCACTTGGTGTGGCTGCCTGGAGAGCTGGGTTGAGCATGAGCCTGAGGCTGCGTGGAGGCTCAGTGGGCACAGATGCCAGGACGTGAGAGGGGAGATGTCGGCTGGTGGGTCATATATCTGCCTTCCCCTGTAGTGATTTCCAAGAAAGAGGAGCAGGATCAGGTGGACTTTGCTTCATGTGTCCTTGAGCAAGTCACCTTAAGCCCTCTAAAGCTTAGTTTCCTCATCATTAAAATACAGTTATGATAGAAATATCATAACTATATGAAAGCTAAATGGTAAAATCTACCTAAAATATCTAGTAAAATGAGTATGATGCCAGTAGAGACACCCAATGTTATCATCATCATCATCATCATCATTGTCACCATCTCTCCTTCCCAATGAAACAATCTCTAACTGCATAACAGAGCTTGTTGGCCGTGCTAAGAGAGCACCAAAAGAGGGTCTGATGAGGTTTGTTTTTGTCCACAAGGTCCCTTCCTGTGATGGAGGAGAAGTGTCACCTAGGGAGTTGGAAAGAGGTAGAAGAGTTCAGGCATTGGAATCCCCCCTCCCTGAGAAGAGTTTTGAGCAGGATTGGAGTAACCGATCATGTGCGGTTCTCCTGGTTACACTGTGGGCCTCTAATTCCAGAAGAAGGATTCCAGGAATTAAGGAAGATGAATAGAGAATATTGAGGAGGGTCTAAACTACTCCTGCTAACAAGTCCATGCCCCCCCCACCCTCAGATGAGGCTCTTCAACAGCCCCAACCAAACGAGTTATAACTTCTACCCTCCTGTTTGCTTTCTTGCATTGATGTGACATGGCATAGACCTCCCAGGCCGACTCTTGGACAAAGAAACTGGTTAGTTATAATACTAGTGCTCATCCATAGCAACCGTCTGAGAATAGTTGGATATTAAGCATTTATTCACTCTATCACAGTTACCTAGCACCGTGAAATAAATGACTGCGAAACTTAGTGCCTTAAAAAAACCAATCATTTTATTATTTTTCACAATTTCTGTTGGTCAGGAATTCAGCACAGGTTCAGCTGGATGATTCCAGCTTAGGATCTCTCATCCAGTTGCCGTTAGATGGTGGCTGGAGCTGGAACAGGGGTACAGGAGCATCTGGGGGTTGACCACAACACGGCCCTCTCTCTCCATCTCTCCGTGTAATCTCTGTGTGGTCTCTCTGCATGGGCTAGACTGTGCTTTCTCCCAGCCTGGTGGCCTGAGAGCAGTCAGACTGTTGACACTGGTCCAGGCCCCAGCACAAGTGGTCCGGAGCCTGCGGCAGAAGCTGTCTTGCTTTTTAAGACCCCCTTGTCACTTCTCTCATAATCCATTGTCCAACCGATCACTAGGGTGGCCCAGAATCAAGGGGAAAGGCATAAGCCCCGCTTCTCAATGGGAGAAGTATCAAAGAATTTGTGAATACCTTCTAAAACCTCCACACATGCATTCAGTAAATATTTGAGTGCTTACTATGGGCCAGACCCTGTTCTAGACACTGTGATAGAGTCATAAATAAAACAAAGTCCCTGTTCTCATAAATGCTTTCATTTTTATAGAAGATAAATTACAGGTAAGTAAACAAATAAGATACCTTCAGAAAGTGCTATCAGGAAAGCCTTCTCTGGAAAGATGTTGGCTTGAGCTAAGATTTGCATGGTGAGAAGGTATCAGCTGTGCCCAGATCTCGGGGAGGAAACTTCCAGGCAGATGGACCCTCAAGTGCAAAGGCCCTGAGGTGGGAGCATGTGTGGTTGTAGCAGAGAGAGCAAGGACCAAAGGGGTAGGAGATGACGTTGGTGAGAGGAGCAGGAGCTGGAAGATACCTAGCCCTTGTGGACCATGGGAAGGGGTTTGGATTTTATTCTAAGTTTGAGGGGCAGCCATGGAGGTGAGGGACAGGGTCTGATTTATGTATTTAAAAGATCCCTCCAGCCACTGTGTGAAAAATAAATGATCAGGGAACAAGAATGGAGGCAGAAATATTTGTTGGAAGCTGTTGCAACAGTCCAGGCAGGAAATAATTGTGGTTTAAATTAGAGAGGTGACAAAGGGGTGCAGCAGTTTGATTGGATTTGCTATAAAATTTGGAGGTAGAGGTGGCAGAATTTGCCAGTGGATCCCCTTTGAGGACCTTAAGGGGTGACAGAAAGTGAAAACTCCACAATGACCCTTAGGGTTGGGGCTTGAGGAACTTGGTGGATGGTGGTGCCATTTTCTATTATAGGAGAAGTTGGGAGAAGCACACATGTCTTTGGGGGTGTTGAGGAAACAAGCTCTTTCTTGGGCGTATAATTTTAAGATGCTTGTTACACACACACACACTCCTGACCTCCCAGCTTGGGCTCAGTCACTGCACCCAGGTGCCCATCCAACCACATGGCAGATCTCAATCTTGCTCCAAGGACATGAGAGAGGCCAGTGCATAAACCCCCAGCTGACTGAGGGACATTGGGTTGCTCTTCACTGTGGCCTTAACATAACTGATGAGACCCCAGGACACCTTCTGAGTCACCCGCCCAGGATTCTTGTTGTCCTCAGTGGGTATTCACACACCAACCACTGCCCCAAGAGAGACCTGGGGAGAGGCTCCGTGAGAGGCAGCTGCACTTGTGGCCACTGGAGCCAGAGTGACACCTGAATGGACCCAGAGCCAAGGAGCCACATCCTGTATCCTGGAGGTCAACCTGTCAAGACCCCTTCAGCATCCTCACATCCTCCCTGTCACAGAGTGGGACTATGCAGCAACCCTGAGCTCATGGATTTAGGCTCCATGCCTCATGTATTGTTTCTTCCTGGAAGGAGGAAACTGTGTTGATGGTTTGGGGGTTGAAAGGGGCAAGAGAAGGAGAAGGGATGTCCATCGGTAACCTGAGAGAAAGTTCCTTGGACAGGAGGGGATGGGCAACCACCTGGAAGGAAGCTGAGAAGCCAGAGCTATTTCCAGCTATAATTGACTCACTTTCATCTGTCAAAATAGCATTAAGCAGCAGTAATAAGCCCTTTAAACAAACAGGCTGTTAATCCTGAGATTTTACCATCTTCCTTTGCAGGAAATCCTGGGAGGAAATAGCACAGGAGAGAAGGGTAGACTGGACTTCTGCTTTTAGTAAGGAGAGGAGAAGGAGGAGGTCAGGGAAAGAGACATCAGAGGCCTTGGAATGGATTTCTGTCAATGATCTTCTCCTCCATGGGGCCACTGAAGCTCGTAGGGTGTGGGGTCTAAGAGGGTATCATTGAAAAGATAGCAGCATCTGCAGTGTCATGGTGAGCCCATTTCTGGCTGTGTTAGTTTGCCACGGCTGCTATGACAAATACTACACAACAGGTTGTATTAAACAACAGGAACTTATTGTCTCATAGTTTGAGAGCCCAGAAATCCAACATCAAGGTCTCGATGGGCCACACTTTCTCACAGTCTGTAGCATTCTGGTGTTGGCTTGCCACAATTCTTGGGGTTCCTTGGCTTGCATCTCTGCCTCAGTCATGTGGCTTCTCTTTCTGGCTTCTACTTCACCCTCTCAGTCATCTGTGTCTCTGTCTAGATCTCCTCTCCTTATTAGGACTTTTCACCATATAGATTAAGGCCCACCCTGAGTCCATTTGGCCTCATCTAATAGGATCTTCAAAGACCCTATTCACAAATGAACCCACACCTTAGCTAATAAAAACATCTTCAAAGGTCCTATTTACAAAGGGATTCACATCTACAGGAATGTGGATTAAGATTGAAAATGTCTTTTGTTGGGGATACAGGGCATGATTCAATCCCAACACTGGTGTTCTCCATAAGAGGATGAATGGGCCGGCAAAGGATGTGGAACCAAGCCACATGCAAAGAGAACAAGGGGCTTGTAGAGAAGAAGACTAAGGAGGAACATGGCAAGAGGCATTGTGGCCTAGTGTCAAAAAGATGGGCTTTGGGTAGGAGACCTGGGTTCAAATCCCAGCTCCATTACTTGCTTGGTTGCATGACCACCTTGAGCAGGTTATTTGTGTCCCTGAGTCCTGCTTTCTCCATCTCTACCCTGGCAAACTCTGTGTACCTCCAAACCAGATCCAGATGTAGGCATGCAGTAAATCGTGGTCGTTGTGATTATAACAGCTGCCATCAACCACGTGAAGAGCTATCACCTGGGAAAGAAACTAGAGTTGTCTTGCTGACTCAAGAAGTAAAACTAGGACCAAAAGGTCAAGCCACAAGGAAGAAAGTACATTTAGACCCGGTTTGGTAAATAACTCTAACAAAGCAATGGACTGAGTCAAATTAGCCTATCATGAGTTCTTTATCTCTAAGTTCAAATAATGAACTATAGTTTGCAGAATCATGTTTCCTTTTCTTTTTTACTCTATTGCCCAGTAGCCTCCCTTTTTATTGGAATGGGGGGTGGAGGTGGGAGGAGTAAACTTTTGAGGTACTATAGTATCTTTATATTGCAAATAAGGAACTTGATGCTCAGACAAGTTCGATGATTAGTACAAGGTCCCCCAGCCACTAAGCTGCAAAACCAGGAACTGAATCATGTTATCTGACACCAATGCAATGCATTGGATGCAGCAGAAAACTGCACCCATCCAGTTTTGAGATCTGGAGCCCAAAGAGCTTAGGGAGCTGGAGGCCACCACCCCACAGAAGTGGTCTTTGTAGCCCAAGGCTGGGTAGCTGCACATCAAGGATCCATGTACACCCCACAGTTGTGCAGAGCACGGGATGGGTTTTCCACCAGGTGGAACAAGCTGGAAGGATAGAACACCGCCGAGTCCCACCAACCACCCACAAGCACTGGAAGCATGGCACAGTCTTGTTGAAACTCCAGCTGAGGCTCTCAGTCCCAGCTGTTTCTCGACCTTTGCCTTGGGCCTCAAACTCGCTTGCTGCCCCTTCACATCCACACCATTTCTCAGAAGAAAGGCAGGCCTCCTCAATCGCGTATTCTGAATGCTTCCGTGCATAGCTTGTAACACAGAAGACATGTCCATGTACAAGTCAGGGTGCAGCTAGCACTTACTCAGTATCCCCAAGCTGAACATTCGTGGGAAGAACTGAGATATCCTCATAATAGCAAGTAGAGTTGCCATGAGACCAAATGAAATAATTGACATACATCCCATCTCCTAGAGCTCAATGCTAGTTAAAGTCCATCTAGCTCTAAAACCTGGTGCATGGCAGGGCCAGGCTTCAGAATATCAAGAGACCTGGGTGGGGGTCAGATCCTCCACTTAAACAATTTCCTGGCCCACATTTGTGATTATTTTTATGGTATGTCTCATTACCAGTTATTTAAGCCATAAGAGCCAGGAGGCAGGAACAATGCCACTTTTCCCCATGTAGCATCCCTGTCCCCTGCCCAAGGTCTAACACTCAGAGAGCGCCAGATGACTGGCTGGGGGCTCTCCAGGGAACTCAGACTGAAAAAGGACACGTAGCAAAATAGATAAGGGGCACATATAACTGTAGCTAATGCCAAGCATTAACTCACTTAATGAGAGGATGACTACCATTATCCTCATTTTTACAGATGAGAAAATTGAGCATAAGGGGCTAAGTAACTTGAGCACGGTCTGGGAAGGGATAGGCCTGGGGCTCCCGCCTTGCTCCTGATGGCTACCTGTTCCTCTCCATTGCCCATAACCAGGACATGGTGACAGGGACCCCAGAAGAAGAACATCAGGAAGACAAAAGCCAGGATGAGTTTGAACCTAAGTATTGAGAAAAACACAGTGGGTTTTGAAAGTCATGTTTAGGGTAAGAAGAACCAAAAAGATAGAGGTGGTTGGTGTGGAGGCTTCTAAAGAAAAATGGAAAGTGGACCCCTCCACTTCTACTCTGCATCTTTCTTCTCGGTAAAAGTACCCTATCTTTTCCCTGGGCAGGGTAACAAGTCTTTAGTATCTTTACTTGCAGTCCTACTTTGTTGCTCTAAACCGGTGGTTCTCAAAGTGGTCTCCAGACCATCAGGAGCATCACCTGGGCACCTGTTAGAAATGCAGATTCTCAGGCCCCACCCAGACCCACTGAATCAGAAACCTCATGGGTGGGGTCCAGCAATCTCTGTTTTAATCGGTCCTCCAGGTAATGTTACACACACCCAAATCTGAGGACCACTGCTCTCAACAAAATCAAGACCAAGCCACATGCCAGGAGAAAACGTGGCAGTTGACCATGATCTTCACCAAATAATGCAGAATTGGAGACGGACAATCTGGGATGGGCCATCTTCGCTCCAATTTTCTAATCCCGGGGGAAAGCTGGACACCAGTGAGCGTGATGTCAACCCCAAGCCAGAGCCTCAATGGCTCGTGAACCCTGAAAGATGGAGAGGTCAACAATAAGAGCAGGATGTGCCCCCTGGAAAACCCCTGGGCCTGCCATTCTGGTTTCCTTTTCTAAGGAGAGTAGTAGACAGGCCTGGGGAACAGTGCAATCATTTCAGACCTGCACTGAAGCCGGCTGCTTTGACAGAGCGATTCTTGGATAGCCAGGAGAACTGTGACCTGATTTTGACAGTTTGGGGAATAAAAGGGAAAGAATATTAACTTTCTTCTCGGAACAACCTTATACCTAGCTTCTGTTTTCATCCCCATTTTACTCATAAGGAAATGTTGACTCTGGAAATGTTAAGTAAATTGCCCAAGTGGGAGGAGGAGGGAGCTGGGATTAGAACCCACATGCAAAGGATTCAAAGGTCTCTACTCTTCCTACCTCCCCCCTTTTCATATCTTTACTGGTAGATCCTTTCTGATTGTCCACTGATATTTAAGGAATACTAATTAATTTGATTAATGTTTATTGACTAATGGGGAGATCTCTATGAGCCTGCCACCAGGCTTGGTCCTTGTCCCCCTTTTTATTAAATTATTTAAATGAGGACATAATGGTCTGTGTAGGAAATTCACGAGTGGCATGACTTTTGGGGTATACTCAATATTTTGGGCCACAGAGACGAATCTGAATATCTCTTGACTGGCTGAAGCAAGGAGCCAATCTTAGAGGATAACATTTGATGCAGACAAATACAAGATTGTGTACTTGTAAAGAACAATTGGGCAAGTACAGAGGGCTGAACAGTGTCCATCATAGCAGGCGTGTGGTTGCTCAAAAGGATTAAGTGATCTTGGGATGCAGCAGTGGACGCATAACATCTTCTAGAGTCACAGAGGTCAGCGATGGCCTTGTTTTCTCTGCACAGGCAAATCCCACTTGGAGAATCACATTCTGTTTGAAGCACCATCCTGGGACCACAGGGCAGAGAAGTTCAAACGTTAAAGGGTTTGGGGAGAGAAGACATCTCCAAGGAACATGAGAACACTCTCTTTCTTCAGCAGATCCTTAGTGAACACCTACCTGGCTCCAAGTCTGTGCTGGGGAAGTTCACAGATCAAAAAAACAAGGTCCGTGCCCTTGAGGGACTCAGAGGCTTGGCCTGTGAGGCTCCGGGTGTAGAACCAGGGCTGGGAGATGACTTCCAGGAGCTGGGTTTCATCTGGGCACTGAGGAGAACCATCCGACAAGTAAAGACCCATCTCTTTTTTAACAAGTAGTGAGTTCAACATCCTTGGAGATGTTCAGTCAGCAGTGAATGCTTCTTAGTGGGGACATGGAGAAGGAAATCCACATCTGTTCAGATTTGCTAATGCTGCCATTACACAAAATACCAGAAATGGATTGGGTTTTCGAAAGGGGGTTTATTTGGTTACAAATTTACAGTCTGAAGGCCATGAAAATGTCCAAATGGAGGCATCAACACAAGTATAACTTCAGCAAAGAAAGGCCAATGGCATCTGGAAAACCTCTGTTAGCTGGGAAGGCACGTGGCTGGTGTCTGCTGATCCTGGTTGTATTCTAGCTCTGCTCTCAGCTCCTGTGCATTCTTCAAAATGTTGCTCTTGGGATGTTCGTTCTCTCTTAGCTTCTCAGGAGCAAACTCCACACTAACATCTACAGAGTTTCAGCAAAAGTCTGCTTTTGGTGGCTGTCTTCAAAGTGTCTCTCTTAGCTGCTCTTTGAAATGTCACTCTCAGCTGCTCTGAGCTCCTTCTGTCTGTGAACTGGTATATGACTCCAGTGATTTAATTAAGATCCACCCTGAATGGGTGGGGTAACACCTCCATGGAAATTATTTAATCAAAGCTCTCACCCACAGTTGATTGAGTCACATCTCCATGGAAACACTCAATCAAAGGATTCTAACCTAAGAACATGGCGTTTTGGGGGATTTAACACATCCAAACCAGCACAACGTCCTACAGACTGGGGTTAATGGTCCCCCTTCCCACTCTGAGACTTCGATTCCTCACGTCTGACTCACAGCGTGCCCTCAAGATTGCTGTCCGTCTGATATAGTTGGTGGATTCTGGAATCACAGGGTTTGCAAGGGGAGCCTGGTGCAGAGACTCTGAGCAGCCAGCTCACCCAGCCACTGGCAACCCAGCCTCTGGGCCAACAAGGCAGGCTTCGGCCCCCTGCCCCAGCCTGAGCACACATCCAGACTTCCAGGGGGCCTCTAACTCTGCCTGCTTTCAGCATGGCACCGTGCCCAGCCACAGAGGGGAGGAGAGACACTGAGGCAATTGAGGAAGTCTGCGGGAAGTGGGAAACTGGTGGGCAGCTGGTAGTGAATGGCTCTAATTCAATTACCACAATGGAGGAGGCTGTGACCCACAGAGAGGGCAGCCTCTTGGGCAGGAAGGTGGTGGCTGGCCCATTCAGCTGCCCGCAGGCCTGGCATGGTTGTGCTTCATTAGGCACCCGCGAGTGCTAAGCCCGGGCCTTAGCACGGCACTGATCCAGCTCGCGTCCCAGCCCAGGCGTTGAAGCAGGCCCTGCTGTCCGTCAGCAGTGGGCAGAAACTCGAGGGCCAGGGGGCAGGCCCAGGGATGAAAGAGTAAGCAAGACATGGGTGGGCCATCTCCCCCCAGGCATGCCCATCACCATCCAGACAGTGGGTTCCCAGGCCAGTCGCTTCCCCCCTCTGCATCTCAGTCTCTTCCCGTGCAAAGGGACTGGGGCGAACTGGACTCGCCTTTCTAGAAGTCTCTTTTGTGGGTGTCTGTTACATGGAGAAGAAAAAGAGGGAGGTCTACAGTATTAAAGCACAGGTAGTGACTGGCATTGATTTTTGTGTTTTTGTTTTGTTTTGTTTTTTGTGTGTATTTTTTTAAGACAAGTCAAGTGAAGCAGTAGGAGTAGAGAATGAAGACAATGAACAAAGAAATCTGTAACTGACTGTAATCAATAAGCTGTAACTTCCACTGCACTCTGACCAGCCGGCATTGGTTTGTTTTAATGAATTGTCTTTCTTGTTCTGTTTCTTTTTTTTTTTTTTTTTAAATAGCAGTGCACATAGTAAATGGAAAAATCCAAATAATATAAAAAGATTTAACAAGAAAGTAAGTTTCCACCCCAGACTCCTAGTCCTCCTCCACAGGGGCAGCCTATTAAACTGGCTTTCTGTCTGTGTATTCTTCCAGAAATATCCCATTTTACACATAAGCACCTTGCTAAACTCTGAAAATTATTCCATATCGATCAACACATACTGCCTCATTCTCCTTCTCAGCCACCTCTAGAGCTCCACTGTCTGTGTACTATAATTTACGTAATCAGAAGCAGGCATTGAGGTTGTTTCCAGTCTTTTGCTGATATAGTCAATTCTGCTGCAGTCAGCTTTGTCCTGATAGCTGCGAGAATATGTGCATCCATAGGCTTGCTTTTTTGAAGTAGAGTTGCCAAAATGGGAGGCAGATCCATGCATTTTTAATTTTTGTAGATATTGCCAAATTGCCTTCCCTAGACGTAGGTACCAATTTACACTCCCACCTACAATACTGAAAGTGCCGGTTTCCCCATAACCTCACCAACAGGGTGTGTCATCAACATTTTGTATCTCTGTTGATCCAGTGAAAAATGGTATCTTATTATTGCTTGAAATTGGATTTCTTTAATTAAGAATAAAGGTTGAATGTTTTTTGCTGTTTCGATTAGTGTCAGTTTAAATTCCAGAATCCAGCCACAAGTTGTCAGCCCCCAAGAACTGGTCTTGCTGGACCCCTGCTGGGCCTCTAGGAACTACATTCTCTTGAGATCCTGAGGGGTCTACCCTGTAGCAGAAGCCCCTCAAATAGCTGCATCATACACCCTCCTCCTTTCTTTTGGCTCATTACTTTCAAGCATGTTTTCAGCCTGCCTTTTAGATTCACAGACCTGGTGGTTGACCTAGAAGGGTTTAAAATGAGGCTGGGCTCACTCACCTCTTCCAAAAATGCCCCCAAAGTCTGCCACTGGCCTATGCTTGCTAGTTTTCATTCATTACCTTGTTAAATAAGGATTTGTGCAGCACCCACTGTGGTTCATGCACGAGGCTAGGCTGTGGGAGTGTATAGTGATAAAGAAGCAGGAAGTCAGTCCACTTGCTCATAGAATTTAAAATTACAGGGAAGGAGAAAGACGAGTAAACATGCCATTAAATGTAGCATGATAAGTGCTAGACAGGGAAAGAACCAGAAAAAAAAAAAAAAAAAAAAATCCGGGGAGGTCCAGAAGCAATGTTGAAGCTGAGAGGGTAAGAAGGAGCTGGTAGCTGGGAAGTGGTAGTGTCCTGGAAGAAGCAAATGCAGTTCCTCCCAGCAGCGTGGCGTGCAGGCCAGTTGGGGGAGAAAGCAGTCTGGAGAGATCTGCAGGCCCAGATCACAAGTTCTTCCCAAGCCTGGCTGAGCAATTGGATGTTAGCCCGTGGACTCAGGCTGTGAGTCGTTGGCGAGTTTGTGGTTGCGTCGTCAGCTGTGAGGTCAGCCTGGCCTGCCTGAATGAGAGCCTTGGCGTGGGTGAGCGTGGAGGCCCAGAAACAGAGATGGGCCTCAAGCATCTCTGTGTCTTGACCAACTGTGCACTTCAGCCCCAAATTCTGAGACAAAACCCAGATCTGCAGACCACGAAGTTGAGATACCCCAGAGATATCCCCCAGGACACCGGAGCCATAATCAGTGCTTCCCAGGAAGGGGAGCAGGGGCGAGGCTGCAGAGGCCGGGGCCAGGAGCCAGGAGTCAGAGAGCTCTGGCCCCAGCTTTGCAAATGATCTTGCACAAAGCTTCACCAAGTTGCTCTTGATTGCCACTTCTAAAACATTTCTGCTCCTTAAGGACAATCTGAGCTATAACCCACAAAGTGATTTTTGCTTCTTAGAGAAAGCCCTTTTCGTCCTTTTTTCCAACAGTGACAGCCAAGATCCGTACCACATACAGAGCCAGGAATCTAGCAAGAGGGACAAATGTGCTTTAGAGAGGATTTTGGCAATCCTCATTTATTGCTTTCCGTGTTCGTGAAATACAGTGCTTAATCGTCATGGCAATTGCGGTAGCCAATTTGAAAAATAATTACTGCCTTCTAATTAAAATCTCAGGGCTGGGATATTAAAGGTGCATTGTCACTACAATGTCCAGGATGCACCAGCTAACCTCACTGGGGAAGACAAAATTAATTAGTTTGTGTTTTAACACCCAGCTGTTATCCTAAGGAAAGAGTCTACAAGTTGACCTCACACACAGTCTCTAAATTGGCCAGAATGACTGAGAAGATATAAAAGAAATCAAGAGTGATTTGTTCCTGCATAACTCAGTCAGCTTCTATTACAAGCTGCTCATTAAACGGCGCCCTCGTGTCCCTGTCAGACTTCGCTCTGGAGTTCTGGTTTACCCGCGGAGGCAGGACTGCAAATAAGTGGGTCCCTCCATTGCCGCTGAGCTCTCAATTCATTTTGGAGCCTTATTTGCTGTTAACACCTTTTCCAGTTAGTGATTCTGGGTGAAAAGCCTGGCACCACATCTGACAGGTCAGGCATTTCTATTCCTGTCCTAGCTGGCCGCAGTTAAAAAGCTGCTTGCATTGCTAGCTTCCACATTTCTTATTTTCTGCTTCTATCCATTTTTCAATTTCATTCGAATGAAACATTTGGTGAGCACAACATAAGTCTGGATAATCAATTCTAGGCTGGGTTACAATAACAAACCCAGGAATCTCAGTGGGTTAGCACAACAGAAGTGCAGTTCTCCCTCTTGCAAACTGCGATGTGCATTGGGAGACGCTCTCTTCCAAGCAGTGACTCGAAGATCTAGGATTCCTCCATCTTATGATGACCCCGTCTTAATACGAGGCTTTGAAGTTCTCCGAGGCAGAGGAATAGAAAGTGGGAGAACCCACTTTGGAAGACCCTTGCCCCAGAAGTGACATCGGGGCTAGTCCTGTGACCCCAGCCTAATGACAGGGAGGCTGGGAAACATAGGGGAGCACCCGCAGGAAGCCAGGTGCCTTTGAATCCCCACACAAAGGAGTGAAAGGCCTGGCCCCTGCCCTTGGGAAGACCCCAACACGGTTTTGTGTGGGAGACCGAGCCAGGCAGTAATGAATCTCCAGCCCACGCTCATACACACAAGAGAAGGAGACGCAAACTCACAATGGGGGAGGTAACTAACGCAGTTGCTGGGGAGAAGAGGATGGAGTGAAGGGAAGATCCAGGAAGATCCAGGAAGATGTGATGCCCGTACTTGTTTAAAGGAGAGAAAAGAGCGTTCACCAAAGAGACATGTTGGGGAAAAGCATCTGGGGTGGGGTGTGAGTAAACACGAGCCTGTGTGACCTTCAGACACACCTATGAACCACATTACACCAGTGGTTATGTTATTTTATCCCCCTTTCTAAGGCATAGCATTGAGGGTCTGAAAAGAGATTCACTTCTGAAAGCCTTCCCTTGCTAAGACCTTACAGCGAGACTACCAGAAAATAAACAAACCACAAATCCCTCATATGGCTTCGGGCCAGCGTAAGGTCTTGTCTTCACTCACAGAGAGAACGACAGATGCTTAAGGCGGGGGCACTGCCGGGGCTGGTGTGTCCCCGAGAAGGGTCGGCCACGGCGGCAGCCAGCTCAATCCGGGGGTCTCCCTGACTCACCTCGGGGTGAAAAACACCCAAGAACCAGGGGGCCTGCTTTTTATCAGAGCTCTGTCGAACTAACTGCATGGTCTCAGGAGTCACCCTGGACTCCCGTGCTTTCCTCTGACAAATGAAAGAGGAGGAACAGTTTAATCCAGGAGGCCTGGGGTCACCCACAGAATGGTCTGTTCAGCTCACCCAATGGATCTTCTCACAGTGTTCTTGAATTTTTTAAAATTAGTTCCTAACAATCAAAAATGTGGAGAATTTTCCTTAAAAATCCAGCTTTCGGATACTCTTTTAAAAAATCAGAAAATTGGGCACCACTGGACTGGTTTTCCCACAGGGTAACAATAAAACTGGCTGCCTCTTTAGATGGCAGTGTCCCCGCCACTCCACCACCGAGGCCAGGCATTGGTTTTCTATACGTGCATGCCGGTGCCCAGCTCCCTCCACCAGAGCCCCACTAGATGAGCTCTCTGGACTCAGTCATTTTTAAAAATCCATGTCTAGTCATTACTCTAACTCTTTTTACTCCTTTTCTCAAATTATGTCTCACTCTTCAGTTCTTTTGGCAGAACCACCTACCACAGTGAGAGCAGGGATTCTTAGCCTGGGCTGCACGTTTGAATTACTGCGGGAGGTTTTAAAAATTCTTGTGTCCCAGCCATATCTAGGGGGTGGGTCCCAGGCGTGCATCCCTTCAAAGCTTTCCACATATTTCCAGTGTGCAGCCAGGGCTGAGAACCACCGAGTTAAGGCTAAAGAGGCAATGACGCAACTAAGGGCAGGAGGCGAGCTCCCATTATGGAGGTGTTTAAACCAAGGTACATGAGCCCTTCCAAGGATGTGTGGGAGGATTTAACCCCAGCTGTGGCTCAGATAGGATTTGTCTCCTTGTGTGCTCCCTGCCTTTGTCCCCAAGGGTCCTTCCTAAGTCATTTTGGCCCTGATGAGCACGTATTGTGCTGAGGTGGTCCAGGGAAGGGCTCTTTATATAATAAGCCCCAATCTCACATCAAACTTCCTCCGAGCCACTGCTGTGCCTCCTAAATGTTTGCCAACAAATAAGCAGATGGCATCATGGAGTAATCCTAAACACAGTAGATCGGCCCCATTCCCCTGGCTGCCCAGGTATCTGTTAAGGCTGCATCATGAAGGGGCAAGAACCTAGACTTGGAATCAAACGGCCTGAAGGAGACCCCAGTTCTACCCCTTACCAGCTGGGGGCTGTGGTGCCTTGTCTTCTCCTCCTGGGCCTGAGGCTGTGTTGTAGGAAGGTGAGCACACTGTGTGAGGTGCTGGGTGGAGATGCTAGGAGCGGGTTACTGAAGTTGGTCCAGATCTCAGTTGGGCAATAGGGAGGGAGGGGAATCACCATGTTAATGGCCAGGAAGGTCTGAAGATGCAAGAAAGAGGCTTGAGAGTATCTTTTCTAATCAGACCTTTAGACCTTACCTAAATGCTCAGAGCAGAGTTGAGAAGTGGGGCTATTGTCCCATAACCCTGATCACAATTCAGCCAGCTGGAAATAGCCAAGAAGTTGTGATCAATAGTTTTAGCTTCATGGAAAGTCTTCAGGTCGTGGCACTGGTTCGTCACTTGGCCTGGGGCCCCCAGTGTCGGCATTCCAGGCAGAGTTCCCTTGTCTGAAGCTGGGACAGCTGATACCCAGGTGCCCCCACCAACCCGGAACCGGGTGAGCCAGGGGGCCTGCCCTGGGGTTTGTGGTCCCAAGAGAAGGGAGAGGCCGCCCTGTCATGTGCGCTTAGCCTGGCTTCCACCTCCTCCTGGGTTGGACAGCCAGGGGCGCTCCATTAGAGGGAAAGAAGCCATAGGGACAAATGATTTCTGCATTCTGGGGAAAGCAGCAGACTCGGAAGGCAGATGCACTTCTGGGTTCTCTCTGACCCCGCCCTGGCCTGCCTGTGGCTGAGGAGGTGGCATCTTGGGACCATGAAGGAGCACTGGCAGGGACTCAGCAGGAAATGCCACCCAAAGGCTGCCCCTCCCACTCCCAGAACTTTTTATTGGAGACCAGCACTCCCCCCACCCAGACCTCCACCTAAGCCCTAGAAGGTCTGATATGGCCCAAGAGGAAAAAAAATAACCCATCTCTTTGTCATCAGTACACAAACACACATACTTCTTCCAGGAAGCATCCTTCTCACTCCCCAAAGCACCCTTTGCACAGGTGCTGTGCTTGGAAGGGTGTCAGAGAGATGACAGGCTGGAGAACACCCCGGAGAATGGAGGGAGAGGACTGTGTGCACTCCACAGCCCTGTGATTCCCTAGCCCGTGGAGAGAGGGGAGGCCATGAGAAAAACTGGAAAGACTTCTCCCTTGGAGCCTTGGTAGGAGAGGTAGGGGAGGGGAGGCCGAGGGGATAGCCCAGGCTGAGGTCTGGCAGTATGACATGCAGTGTCCCAGGGAGCAGCGGGTCCTTCAGGCTGGGGAGGAGCAAGTGGGAGGTGGGTGGTGAAGCTGGAGGGGTAGGCAGAGGCCAGGTCTTGCAGAGTTTGTGCTTTACACCATGGAGCTTGGATTTTACCTACAGCCAGGAGAGGTCTCAGATGGAGAGAGAACTGGATGTCTGTGTGGAGGGTGAATCTCAGGGTGGGATGCAGCCACAGAGACTTCTGACAGTGCAGGGAAGCAGTGATGAAGGTCAGCAGTGTATACACAAACAGTTGCTCCTGTTCTTGAATTCTTTTTGTGTTTGCCCATTGGGCCTTTGTCCACCAGATGCCCAGTTGGGGAATTCAGCCAAAGGAAAGTTTCTTGGCCCAGACAGGATTTGTAAGGAAGAGGTACACAGAAGAGGGTCTTCAGCTGACAGGTTTATGAGACAATGTGGTTGATTAGAGAGTCCTGGGAGGCGGAGCCCAGGAGAATCACGTTTACACCGATTTCAGCCATCTGTGACCTCGGCCTCCATCGGTGACGCCATTGGGAAGATTCAAATCATCCAGGCCCAGCAGACAGATTGCAGGTGGGGAGAAGTCCTTGAAATACATTTCATTCTATCAGATAAGAGATGATTTACTGCAATTTAGGTGGGTAATTAGGAATCTATAATCATGTCTGTTTCAGAGGCTGACTCAGGGGATCAAGGTTGACTCTCTAGAAGGTTCTTGAGTCCCCTCATTTGAGGAAAGTTTTGCAAAAGGAAGGAGGCACTTGGACTTCTAGAAAGCCTGCCCCCCTGCCCTGCACCCTTTAACTAAAAGTTTCGTAAATAATGTGAAATAGTTTCAACTTTCAGCAATATGTACATGGAGTCTGACATACTTTTACTTCTGGCATGAATTAATGATTTAACTAGTGGGTTTAATGATAAAGTCACAGACAACACAGCACCAAGATGTCACATCATCACATCAGAATCTGCACTGGCCTTTGCCACAGATGGGAAGTGAGTTTTATTTCCAGTGGCAAATGGGAGTATGTGGGATGGGAGCCCACTGAGGGTGTTTGAGGACAGAAAAATGTGGACAATGCCAGGTCTGGAGACCCAGTGGTAAGGAATCTGTGGTAAGGAATTACATCTTTTTACCAAGGCATATTCATTACATTTAAAGGTCAAGTGGAAGTTTTTACTAGAAATAAAGAGGTTTAGAACACACATCAGAGTGAGCACCAAATCCAGGCAGGGGAAGAACTGTGATGGAAAGCAAGAAGGATGGCAGATGGGATTGATGTTTTCTCACTTCTACAGAAGCTTCTAGGTGGTTGTGGGATGTTAGAGCTTGAATGGTATCTTGGAGATCATCTGGACTGTGCCCCGTCAATGCATAAATATGAAAAAGTAGGCCCTGCAAGGAGAAGACGCTTGCTCGGGGGCACCCAGATCACTGGTGACAGAACAGTTCCTAAAACCCAGGTCCTCTGGGATGGTGTCTCCTTCACTGTATTCTTGATTAAGATACTCCAAGATCCTGTTTGAAAAGAACTAGCACAGTGCCTGACTCAACCTAGGAATCCCCCAGTCTAACACCCTCTCTTTCCATACTCAGTGCCGCCTCTCTTTGCCCTTTGAGACTGGAGGCAACGACTCTCATTTCAGAGGTAGATACACCGAGACTGAGGTGACAGATCTTCAGGAGACAAAGTGTGGGCAGAACCCAGCCTCACGGGGCACACCACGCCAGGGACCCCTCAGCTCTCCAAGGAAGTCACGCAGGGTCACAGATGGTCAACCGGGGTCAGAGGGTGGGCATGCAGCAGGCAGGGACATGACGGAAATCCAGCAGTGCTCAAGAGACGTGGAAGCAAAGCACTAATGAATTGGCAAGAGCAGGCACTTTATCAGGTGTTGCAAACTATGGCCTACAAGCCAAATCTAGCCATACCCATACACACCATCTGTGGCTGCTTTTGTGCGACAGTGGCAAAATTGAGTGGTTGCAACAGAGGTTGTGTGGGCAAAAACTCAGAAATATTTAAGGCAAAAATCGGTGACACCTGCTTTAGCTTTCAACAGGCATGAGTTCAAGTCACGGACCCACAGCTTTCTCCTTGCTTGACCTTGGTGAAGCCACTTCTCATCTCTGAGCTTCGTCTCTGCATCTGTACCTACCGACAGACTTGTGTTATGAATCTCATTAGAAAGCACCCAGCCTAAGGGGCAATGGTCAGTCCTCCAGGACTGGAAGTGGGAAACCAGGATCAGTAACCTGGCTGGTCTCCACTCTTCCCGGAGTGTTGGGAGGCATTGCTGGACGGGATAAAATGTTCTTCCTCCCAGAAAGGATAATTCCCAAACTCATATGTGGGTTTTTTCCTCTCTTTATTTTTTTTCACTTTCTTTCTTTTTTTTTCCCAGATACTGGCTGACCAACAAAGTCCACATCAAAAGACCCACCACCGGCCTCCTGATGTACACCCTGGCCACGCGCTTCTGCAACCAGATCTACCTCTACGGCTTCTGGCCCTTTCCGCTAGATCAGAACCAGAACCCCGTCAAGTACCACTATTACGACAGCCTCAAGTACGGCTACACCTCGCAGGCCAGTCCCCACACCATGCCCTTAGAGTTCAAGGCTCTCAAGGGCCTGCACGAGCAGGGGGCTTTGAAACTGACTGTGGGCCAGTGCGACGGGGCCACGTAAGGCGGGCGCCCCGTGGGACTCGGGGGCTCACGTTTCCTGCCAGCTACACCACGGGCAGATGAGAGTCGGGGTGGCACAAACAATAGAACAAGCAGGCTAGTGGTTTTCTTTGTTAAAGTGTAAACAGTGACCAGAATATATATATCTATACCTGCATATATATATTGACCTGAGTATTTATAAAACTGTGTGGTGTTCATCTAGCATTAGGCAGATAAGCCACAGGAAAAAGGTGTGGAGGATCCACCTGAACCGGACTGACACGCAGACCACCTTTGGGGGCAGAAGGACTCGGCACAAAAAGAAGCCAGTCCTGTGTCTTTGGCTGACACACGGCCTCCTGGGTTGGAGGGATCTCTGGGCTAATGGATAAACGGAGAGACACTTGTTTTCAGCTGCCCTGAGCCTCTGGGACTTGTGGATTCTGGGTGAGCCGAGACCCAGAGGGGACAACTTGACCCAGTCTACAATGGTGTTCGTGAAGGAGAGGGAGGCTGGAGGGTTCAGCCAAGCAAAGGAGCACAAGCAAATCAAGAAGCAGGGGCCCCCTCCGAGCTGAGGGTCTATTCCACAAACAGAGTTAAACTGTCCAAGGTTGACCAGGTTTGATCCGTATGTTCCGGAAGGGCCTCTGTAGCTATGGAGAGAAGGCTAAGAAAACCCAGTGGACGGTTCATCTTCTGGCTTGGCCAGACCCACCAGGAACCTTGGGTGGAGCAGGCACATGACACTGAGAGAACGAGGGTGTTCAAACCGTGTTTTTGAAAACTCGAGACTACCTGCGAGGGGCCATCACCTCACCTGAGAATACGGCAGAAGGGTATCCAGAATGGGGTGTTGCATTAGGTGTTCTTTAAAGCAACTTGAGTCAGCCAAGGAGGAAGAGACCCCAGGATTTCACTTTAGGGGCTAACCTCCCTCCCGCCCTGTAAAAATGTCACATGAGGGACGGCACTGTCCTCTTCTCCCACCAGGGAAGCCACAGCAAAAGCTGGAAAGGGCACTGTCAAGATAAATATCACCCCTTTTAAAATATATATATGATTGCCTTTCTGGATGCCTCAAAAAGCCCCAGAGTGTGAGACCCGGAAGTATGTTAAAATATCCAGCTCCATTTCTCTGCAGCAACTCTCTTTGTTTGCTTTCTGCATTCCGCACTCTGCGGGGCCTCTGCAGGCAGACTGCTGTGTCTGTGTCACTTGCTCGTCACTTTCCAATCCTGATGGTCACACGAGCCAGCACTGAGCTCTGACGCTGAGGTTTCCAACTCTGCAGGGAGAAGTCCCAATGGCCCCCACCCCCATCCCCACAGGGGCAGTTACTTTCGAATTTTGCAAAAGCCCTTTTTTCCCCCATGAAGATTCACATTTAAAACTTTGTTTCTGAAACCCAAAGCCAAATGCAGTATCCAAACACTAGACCTCATCTCCCAGGGAGATTTGGGCTCTGTGCCAATAATTTGGGGGATGGAATCGCAGGTCATACAGAGAAGCATTAGCTGGCTAGATCTGTTAGATGTATTACCTTCCCTGAGAAATAGCAGTGTTTTAAAACGTGTTTGAAAGATAAGTACAAAACCATTATCTTGAAGGTGAAAGGAGTTGAGAAAAGTAATCAAGGTTTGTTTCTAAACGTATGCAACCGGACATAATTAATCAATGGCAATTTGGAACAGAGCATTTGCTCTAAATTAATGGCTGACAGGAAGCAAGTGGCCGTGGTAGGAGCTACCCAGAACCATTCACCCCGCACACAGAAGGCAGCGATTGCGACGATGCATCTCTGGAGGTTCTTCATCGTCGTTCTTGTTGTTGCTTGCCTTTGGAGATTTGGGATTTGCATTATAAAATGAAAATTTTAAAAAGCAAAAGTCCTAATAGCCTCTGAGGGAACTGAGTGGTGTGGACTCGTCATGAGAAGTGGAAATAATTAGTATCATATTTTACACTTCTCCAGGGCCTTTCATCCTGAGGATCTCAAGGGCCTCAGAAGACATTTAATTTCTGAGGCTTGCAGTGTTCTCTCTTCCTGACAGAATCACCAGCAGAGCTTCAGTGGATCCGCCAAGGTACAGAATAGAGGCCTGGGATTCCAGAATGTTCCATAGTGAGTCCTGAGGAGCTCCGGATGTCACGGTATCAACCAGGCAGCATTCCCACCCGTCAGAGAGAAGCTGAAATTGATGGCAGTTGAAGGGGAAGGAGCCCTTACAACCTGCCTTCTAGTTCCATTCAAGAAGGACTGGAGACCAGGACATCAACATGTGCACCATTCTCCAGCTCAGAGGGTCCCACGCTGACAAATGCTTTGGCCACAGGAGCTCCGGGAACCTTGGCTTTCCCTCATTCCTTGTCTTTGTCCATCTGTGCACACATACTCAAAGAGGCAGAGTGTGTCCCTCCTGTCTGTTTAGAACTCAGTGTGAGTGAGGTTCCACGGCAGTCTCGGGCACAGGCCAGCTGGCCCTGGGTGGCCCTGAGGAGTCACAGCCTGCACCTGTGACTTGATCCACTGACTCATCATTGCACTGGTTGCAGACAACCCAGAAGGTCAGTCAGCTGTAGCTGGACCCTCACTGCTTCACACTCAACACTCTAACTGACCCCACTCTCAGCCTCCCCCTTCACTAAAGAGAGTGAACCTTCTGAAATGAGAATGTCCCCATTCACCTGGTCCCTCCCTTTCGGAGGCAGCAACATCCTTCCTCTTGCCAGTCACATTTCCCCCACACCCTCAGTCACTTTCCCTGCAGCCACTTCCCTCACCTTCCCTTCACCACCGCAACTGGGAAGACACATCAGCACTTACTGCTGCCTCTCCTTCCGGCCACCAGCCTTCAGTCCCTCCTCCCCAGCCTTTAGTCCCTCCTCTCCAGCCTCCAGTCCCTCCTCCCCTTCAGTCCCTCCTCCTCAGCCTCCAGTCCCTCCTCCCCAGTCTCCAGTCCCTCCTCTACAGCCTTCAGTCCCTCCTCCCCAGCTTTCAGTCCCTCCTCCCCAGCTTTCTGAGTCTGGCAGGCTCCTGGGGCTGGGGTCCCAGAGCCCTTCCTGCTGCCAAGTTGGAAGGCCCCTTGTCATCATGAAAGCTCTCTGCATTGCTAAGCTCCCAAGTGACCACTCTGGACACCCCCTGCCCCCTTGGCATCCAGAATGCCATGTTTTCACAGTTTTACTCCTACCTCCCAACCCCTCTTTGCCCTTTATTTATTTATTTATTTGTATATTTATGATTTATTTATTGCTACCCCTCCTTTGATGTGGAAAGGAGTCAAGATACAGCTGACCATTTCCTCTCCTCCTTGCCCTGCCATGTAGACTTTCCCCGGGCTCCTCTGCTCAGCCCCTTTTTATTACATCCCTACACCTCCTGCCCGCCATCTCTGCCATGCCTTCCAAAGCTCTTTTCCGAGCTGCAGGCTCCAATTGCACACGGCTTGCTGGACATTGGCCCTACCTGTTCTTGCAATGCCCTAAACTCAACATGTCTGACGCCAAGTTTATCATCTCCGTCTTCTCTTCACCCATGACCTCTCCTCTTCCAATTAGAAGACCCATGACCCTGTCAGCCACCTGGCACTGCGACCCTAAAGTCACCTTTGGCTCTGCTCCCATGCATTTCCTCGCTACCCATCCCCACGAGCACTAACTCGCCTTCTTTCCTTCTCACTTGGACAATTTCAGCAGTCTCTCTCCTGGGTTTCCTTTCACACGCTGGCATTCTCCAATCCATCCTGAACATCCGTAGGCATTTCCATCTCCAGTCATTCATGCACCTGGAAAGTTTCTATCCCCACAGACCAAAGTACCAAGTGTTTATGCTGACATAAGGACCTCCCAATAAGGTCCTGCTCTTCCTTTACACCCTCCAGCGTTCAAACCAGAATAGGTGTCATTCCTGAAAGGCCACCTGCATCCTCCTCTCTCTGTGCCTTTGGTCTTGCTCCTCCCATGCCCTGGAATGTTCTCTTCTGTTCCTGTCAAGGCCCACTCAGAGACCACGTCTTTCATGAAGGCCTCCACCAACCGCTGGGCTCACTCCCTCCGCTGAACCACCGTCGCACTTTATTTGTACCTGTCTCATGGCACTTACCACATTCTGCCTTGTATTATAGTTATTTGTGCACTTGTCCTAGGGCCGTTCTTAGATTGTAAGCTCGTCAAGGGCGGGGACTGTGTTTTATTCATCTGTGTCCATCAGAGTGCCCGGCGTGGTGCATAGCACACAGCAGTTGCTCGCTCAATAAATGTTTGTGAATGAAATCCTGAACCCCTGTGGAGGGCTGTATAATTCATGAAGTCGTTTGCATCCATGATCTCACAAGAACCTCAGAAAACCATGTGGGTTGGGAAGAAGCAAGAATCATTATCCCCATCTTCTAGGTCATAAAACTGAGGCAAAAGGCTGTTACGCCACAGAGTGCGCCGGTGGCATCTACAGGTCCTTTCTCCCCCACTCCCAGGCTTTTTCTGTTAATCTTTGTAGAGGGATCACTGTAAGCTGAAAACTGACTCTGAGCACAGGCCCGGCTGCGCCCCAGCTGGTGTCACCTTCACGGAGTCATGACCTTGCCCTTCTCCACTGCAAGCCAAGTGCAAGGAACCCTGACTCACCAGGGTGAACCTCCCATGAACCCAGCACATGTGCTCATCAACACAGGGAACATCTCGCTCCTTTTGGTGGGGCTGGGGAGGACAAAAGCCACTTGGGTTTTTTCAGGCCCGGTGGGGGTGGAGCTGGAGCTGTAGGACCTCATAAATCATTCCCCCTGCAACAGGAAGCCATCAGTCCAGATGGCAGCGAGACCAACCGCTCCAAGGGGCTGCTGTTTGATAAATTTCTTCATGCCTAATTAAGGCTCCCCCTCCAGAATGAATGGAACGGGGACACTTGCTGATGCTGATCAGATGGGCCTCCAGACGTGCGTGATGCTTCACGAATGCCCTTAACAGCTTCCCCAATGACACCAGCAGCCCGCCCCGCCTGCCTGTCTCACCAGCGCTGCTGGATATCATCTCTTCCCATCTCCATTCCCATCCTCCTGCTTCCACTCTCCAGGGCTCTTCCCCTCAGCATCCACCAAGAGCAGGGAGAGCCCGGGGAGCCAAAATCCAGCTCTTCCTGGGCACCTGAACCCTCTCCCAGGGAAGTGTGGTGAGATGGCAGGAAGGCAGGAGGATGGTGAGCATCTGTGCCATACTCGGGGACACAGTGAAACAAAGAGGCTTCTGTCCTGGTGGCAGGATGTCCGCAACAAAGGGAGGTTTCCATGGTTACTGTCTAGGAGCAATGCTTCAGTGGCCCCTGGGTTGTCTGATGAGAGTAGGAGTTTAATTTCCATCCTTAGCAATCAAGGTGGGAGGAGCTGGTTTCAATGCACGGAGCCATCCAGTCCCTTATCAGACCTTCGGTCTCGAATCCGCCCAGTTCTTCATGGCCATAGCCCAATAGAACCACTCAACAGGGAGAAGAAAGGCCTTCTGTAGCCCTTCCCAGCCATTCTCACCACTTCCTCAGCCATCTCACCTTCCCTTTGAGTCTGGGGTGGACAATGGGCTCCCAAGAACTGTGACAAGAAAGTACACAAAAGCTTGGGCCACGACAATATTTTCAGTTATTGAAGAGGCTTATTCAAAACTGACCGAGCCCACCCATGAGCAGCCAATCTCAGGGGAATTAATAGAAAATGGCGACCCAACAGCTAAGAAGCGGGATAGCTGCCCCATGCCCCATGTGAACCCTGACTTGACGGGCCCCACTGATAAGGAGGACTGATGCATTGTATTGGGTGAGTCAAACCAAGACTGGTGCAGAAAGACACCCTTTCAATTTGGTTCCCAGTGCCTTGATCTTCTAAAACAAGATTGTGACAGTAGAGCTGCTGGACAGAGTCTGTGAAGGGTCAACAGGCTCATCAGAATAATTAGTACTTAATGGAAGTTGGATGGTGCAAAGACCATGCTCATGTGAGCGATTTTTCTCAAGGAAAGCCAGAATTGTGCTTTCCATTCCAATGGCAGAGGTTGACAAGACTGTAATTCATAAGGACAACCATGGGACAGGTTGCATGGCTGCTTATCAGGCCCATGAGCATTCCTATCTCTGAGCAAGAGCTCGGGAGTGGGTACCAGAAGATTCAAACACTTGCCACTCAAGAACCCAGGGGTTGTGGATGAGGCCACTCAGCTCTGGTGTTTTCTCCTCTAGAAAAAGGAGATGACATCTACCTACTGATGGGGTAGAGAAATTGGACATGGTGGGAGAGGTTCAGTGCCACAGAGCAAATGAAATGAATGCAGCCGTGAGTTTTGAGGATTCTGATTGTCCCACATCAGTCTGTGCCATTATCCTGGCTTTCCATCACCCTTGGAAGAAAATTCCAAGTTTCTTTACATGGCCTAAAAGGTCTTGAAAGCTCCTCCCCTCTGACTCACAACACTTCAGCCATGCTGGCCTTTATGCTTTTCCTAGAACTTTCCAAACTTTCCAGTCTCAGGACTGCTGCCTCTGCTTTCTTGCTGTTCCCTCTGCCTGGAAAGCTTTTCTCCCAGCCCCATAGTGGTTGCCTCATATTTCAAGTCTCAAATCAAATGTGCCCTCTGGGAGGAGTCCTTCCCTGGCCACCCTCAACTAATTACTCTCTCTTACATATCACATTATCCTGCTAGGTTGTCTTTAAATCCCTGAAAACTATCTGAATTATCTCATTTATTTTGTAGTTTTCAATCCTGAGGAGCTTTGTAAAAGATCCTGCTGCCCAGGCCACACCCCAGACAGGATTAAACAATGTCTCTGGGAACTGATCCTTCTGTTGCACAGTCAGGACTGAGAAACACATATTTACTCCCTTGTTTTACTGTCTGCCTATACTTCTAGAATGTTCTGTGGGTGCTTGTTTTTCACAAGAGTCCCTCTGCCCTGGGTGGCAGAAGTGGCCGCCCTCCAGGGTAATCAATTGTACATTTGCCAACATCAGGATCCTACAGTTTCTTGGCTCAGGGCTAATTTGTCTTTAATGTCTCCATCCATGTTGCTGGCAACTGGCTGGCAATGTAACCACTTCCCTGGCACTCTTAGGGCACACAGGCCAGCTTTGAATTTCTCACAGGTGACTCTTCCCACTTTAACGCAGCTGGTGGGAGAGTTTCTCTGTCCCCATTTCAGCCACTTACAGTGATTCATGACCACTGCCTTACACAGGGGCTCATTTCCAGCCATAGCAGGCATTAGAACCCCAGCCCCACCCCAGGACCTCTGCCAGTGGTTGTCAGCCTCTGCTGCACATTGGAACCCCTGGGGGAGCTTTAAAGACCCGGACCCTCCCTCAGGGCCTCTGATGCAATTCATCTCGGGAGCAACTGGGGATTTCCCCACGTGGCTCTAAGGTGCAGTGCGGTCGCAGTTAAATCGTCTGGGGGGATGGTGGCCGGTTGCTGAACCCTCAGCTCTCAGCGCTGCTCTGAGGGTACCGGCGGCGGGGGCTCTTTCCCGGAGGCGAAGGCGAGGCGGGGGACTTGGCCAGGTCCCCGGCGGTGGCGTGCAAGGTGTGGAGGGCGGCGAGAAGGGAAAGGAAAGACACTCTTCCTCCAGTGGGGGTAGAACAAAAGGAACTTTATTCAGGGGTGAGCACAGGTTATATAGGCTGGCAAGAAGGGAGGGGTTGGAGTGGGGGTGTAAGAGCCTTAAATGGTAATGCTGAGGGGAGAAAGGCTAGGATTGGTTCTGAGAGGACGCGGAAGCTGTTGCAGCGGGCGGGAGTTGCTCTGGCAACGGGGGGTGTGCGGGCAAGATAAGGGGGTGGGGAAAAGGCGGTTCCCTCCGGCAAGCCTCCCCTAACGGTTGTATTTTGGGTGGGGAAATGGGGCCTGCCTCCGGCCTCACTTTCCCAGGCCTGGGGGGCTGTGGAGGGCGCTGTCGCCCGTGCCCACCACCCTCCCCAGGGGCTGATCAGGTCCCCCAGCCCAGGCCCGCCAAGTCGAAGCACGTGATCAGTATCCCGCATTTCCCCCTTCTGTTCTAATTAAAGGAAGAAGCTTACCGGAGAGGTCCGCTAAGGGATGAGGGAAGGGGGAGGCTGGGGAGGGGAAAAGGGGTTGACGGTGGCTCAGCGAGGTTGGAGCTTGACGTTGGTGTGGCGCCCGGGCGCTCGACAGGGGCCTCGCTGCTTGCGGGATGGACGAGGGTGGCGACGCTGCGGAGGGTTAGCTTCTTCAGTGGAGGCAAGTTGTTGATACTGGACTTGCACAAATGATGAGAGGATAGCATTGGTATTGGCCTGGCTTTTAGCAAGTTGGCGAAGCCTGCGGATAACCCAGGGTCCTAGGGTGAGAGCTAGAATAATTATTAGTAGGGGGCTTATGAGGGGGAGGAGGTAAGGGAGGAGGGAGGTAAAGATGTGGGACCAATAGCTGGCAGCTTCATGGTCCCTTTTGCGCTGTTCTAGTCCCTCTCGGACTTTCTTTAGGCTGTCTTCAGCGAGACCTGTGGAATTGGCATAAACACAGCATTCTTCTCCTAGGGCGGCGCAAAGGCCTCCTTCTTTGAGGAGAAGAAGGTCGAGACCTCGGCGGTTTTGGAGCACAACCTCAGAGAGGGAGTTAACAGAGTTTTTAAGATGGGATATAGCGTTTTGTAGGTGACGAATGTCCTCGTCAACGGCCGCCCGGAGGTGAGTTAGGGCGGAACCCTGACTGGCTAACGCAGCGATTCCGGTGCCAGCGCCTGCAAGACCTAGGAGGGAGGCAATCGTGAGGGCGGTGATGGGCTCTCGCTTTTGCAGAGGGGCAGGAGCTGCAGTTCTTTCCAGGCGGAGGAAGAAGTCTTCCTCGCTGTGGTACAGGACCCTAGGGATAAGGACAATTAGGAGGCAAGTTTCATTAGTTGAATTGAGGGTTTGGACGTTAAGGCAGGGGGTAAGTCCTGTAGAGGAGCAGAGCCATTGGGAGGAGTTGTGGGGAATAAGAAACTTGGCAGAGCTGCTGGGAGATGAGTAGTTGGCACAGGCTGTGAGGTTGGGAGAGTTACTTGAGCGAGGGCGGATGCACTTTCCTGTAAAGGAGACTGAATGAAAGGTTAGGGGGACGGCGGAGGTATTCCAATTGCATTCCGAGGGGCTGTCCTCTGTGTTTTCTGAAAAGGAGAGGTTGGAGGCAACTGGCTCATACAGGGGGGAGGAAGTGGAGAGGCAAAGCCAACAAGAGGAGGTAAGATTGGGGTTGGAGGAATTCACTGAGGTGAAGGCCGCTTGGATAAGGCTGAGGAGGGGAGAGGAGTAACGAGAGGGGGGTAGGAAAAGTTGGGGTGGTGGGGTTGGCGATGCGCTGTTTGTAGCTGAGGTGCGGTTTCCGGATGCGCTGCTTGTACTTGAGGTACGGCTGGAGGGCTGTGGATTAAGGGGGTTAAGGACTTGGTTGGGACCGATGCCAGAGGGTGTTTTTAATGCAGTATTTTGGCATGGTTGGCTTGCAGCCTCCTTTTTTATGAGAATAAGTGATCCTCGGTCGGCTCCTTTCTCATAGATTCTGAAGCCCCAAGTTCGACCGAGTAACCAGGAGGGATCAGTGGGGAGCTGCACTGTAAGATTAAGATGTGTGCAGGATCCCTCACTTTCTTGGCCAAGCCAGTTAACAGTAGGGAGTTTGCACCCTGGAGGGGCCCACCTTAAGGTAAGGTATTGATTAGGAACAGGAGGCTTCCAATTAGTGGCTAATGTTTCACACCCCCAGTATGCACAGTAGTACTCGTTGGGGGAATTGCAGTACGATTTTCCAGGATTTGAGGATGGGCACATGTAATATTGGGCCTGGGGATCACTAACCTTTCGAGAGCAGGTTTCTTTGACTCTGGAGACAAAGGTGGCGAAAGGCTCACTCGGCTCCTGGAAGAGCTTGGTGAATTTATTAGGCCGACAGGCGGAGCAGTTGGCAAACGCTCGTAAGGCGATTCCCCGAAGGATAGGCCAAAAGGTGGCGGGTGCATAGGTATAGGTGGATGCGTGTATAAACTCTCCCGTGCCCAAGTAGGCTTCGGGGTGATGATAGACTCCAGTGGCTGAGTCTTGCTCGCTCTGCCTAGCTGCTTCCGCCTGGAAGTGAGCACGCCAATCAACGAACTGGCCGGGGTTAAGGATGGTACGGGCAAGCGAGGCCCAGTCTTGGGGGAGGCAAAAGTCCATGGTGAGATCCTGCAGTATTTGGGAAGCGTATGGGCTACCTAACCCGTCTTCCTTGACGGCCCTGCGAAGCTGCTTGATAGTATCTGAGTCAATGGGATACCAGTTGTACGGTTTTTGCGGCGTGGGGGTAACATTAAGGGGAAAGCAGCGAAGAGCACGAGAGAAAGGAGGACGCGCTTGCAGAGGGCCTGGCACAGGAGTGGGGGTAGGGGCAGCGTTGCCCCAAGGGTTGCCTTGAGGTGTAGAAGGCAGCCAGGGGTTGTTTGCTGGCGGGGTGGGAGGGGCGGCGGCAGCCGCCAGTAGCGGCTCCAAGGGGGAGCTCGCCAAAGGGGGAGACGGAAGCGGGAGGCCCCAAGCGTCGCAAGATGGCGGCGCGGTAGGCGTGGCTAAGGCATAAGATGGCGGACTAGCTCCGCCCTGTGGAAGGGCGGGGTAAAGCGCATGCGGTTTCCGGCCTAGCTTAGGGCTGACGTCATCGCCGGAGCACTTCCTCCCCTCGATGGAAGAAGAAGGAGGAAGTTCGCCATCTTGGCGAGGCTCGGTATTGTTTCATTTTTGGGGGGCGACTTCGAGCGCGTTGTTAATCTGCTCGACTAAGGATTCTGTGTCCGAATCGTGGTCCGCATTAGTCTCACTGTCTGAATCTGTTGATTGAGTTGATAGGGCTTCCTTGGATTTAATGGGGCCTCGATCAGGGGGGAGGGAGCCTTGAAGGCAGGAGCGGATGGTTATTAAGGTGGGGAGCAAGCCGGGAGGGAAGCGCTTGCTCTCATGTTCCATGGCGTTGGTGACCCGATCAATAAGGCGATCATAAGTAACAGGGTCCCAAAGATGGCAAGTGGTGAGCCATGGGTTAAAGGGCAGCAGGAGGTCCCAGTATACTTGCAGCTGCCGGACAGACACCTTACAATGATGTGTGTTTAGGAGACCCGCCAGAGCGCGAACTTGAGGCGCTTGGCGTGTGGATAAACGATTACCCATAGCGGAGGGGAAAGGAGGGGGGGGTTGTTTACCGAGCAAGGAGAATGAGGTAAACCGTGGCCGCAAGGCCGAAGGAGATGGCGAGAGCAGAAAGCAGGACCCTCTGGTAGCGGGAGCAGTCTGGGGGGGCGGTCGCAAAGAGGCACACCGCGCCAAACAAAGAAACAAAGACACAAAGGACTACAGCAAAGTAATGGAGGGGAAGAGGGAGAGTGTCAGGAGGAATGGGGGACATAGGAAGAGAAGACGAAAGGTAGTCGGGGGCAATAGCCGGGTTAATTCGGGAAGGGAGGAGCGGCCCGGGCGCGGAGCGGCGAGGGAGAGGCGTCTCCGGACGTGGAGCGGCGAGGGAGAGGCGGCTCCGCGGGGCGGTGAGGGAGAGGCGGCCCTTACCTTGCAGGCGAGGAGAAGGGGAGTTGGAGAGGCGTCCGGGCGAGCGGGTGATTTTACTGGACCGTTGTGTGGAGAGGACCAGCCTCACACGGGGCACCAGTTGCGGTCGCAGTTAAATCGTCTGGGGGGATGGCGGCCGGTTGCTGAACCCTCAGCTCTCGGCGCTGCTCTGAGGGTACCGGCGGCGGGGGCTCTTTCCCGGAGGCGAAGGCGAGGCGGGGGACTTGGCCAGGTCCCCAGCGGTGGCGTGCAAGGTGTGGAGGGCGGCGAGAAGGGAAAGGAAAGACACTCTTCCTCCAGTGGGGGTAGAACAAAAGGAACTTTATTCAGGGGTGAGCACAGGTTATATAGGCTGGCAAGAAGGGAGGGGTTGGAGTGGGGGTGTAAGAGCCTTAAATGGTAATGCTGAGGGGAGAAAGGCTAGGATTGGTTCTGAGAGGACGCGGAAGCTGTTGCAGCGGGCGGGAGTTGCTCTGGCAACGCGGAGTGTGTGGCAAGATAAGGGAGGCAGTTTTCTCTGGCAAGCTTCCTCTAACGGTTGGTTTTTGGGTGAGGAAATGGGGCCTGCCTCCGGCCTCACTTTCCCAAGCCTGGGGGGCTGTGGAGGGCACTGTCGCCCATGCCCACCACCCTCCCCAGGGGCTGATCAGGTCCCCCAGCCCAGGCCCGCCAAGTCGAAGCACGTAATCAGTATCCCGCAGTGCAGCCTGGGCTGGGACCCACTGACCCAGACCCAATCCCTGAACCCCTGCACCCTCTTCAGTGCTGTGAGCTACAGATTGCATATTCAAGTGTGAAAGCATCAGAGGCACAAGAAGGTGGAGAGGCGTCTTATGACAGTCCCAGGACTAGTAATGGGCAAATGATTGTCTTGAATAGTACCTATAAGAGGCACAGGGGAGGGGCAAGAGGGTGATCAGCAAACTGAGGGAGCCAACCTGAATGTAAAAGAGCAGGTAACTCTCCTGGAACACTAAATGCTTTACATTTACAGATCCATTTAATCCTCACAGTCACCCCTTTGAGGCCTGTGCTGTTATTATTCCCACTTTACAGATGAGAAAATTGACGCATAGACATTGATTAACTTGCTCAAGGTCAAACAGCTAGGAAGTGATTGAGCTGGATTTGCACCCAAGGGGTCCAGTTCCAGCCTGACGCCACATCAGCCTTGCCCTTTAGCAATCCGACCACCCCCCACGGCTGCTGTTCCCAGGTGAGGCTCCGCCACTGGCCCCTTCCCACCCCCAGCTGTCACCCCCAGGTCCACCCAGCAGAGATGTTCATTAGTGCAGCGACAGTGACAGGCTCTGGCTGCACAGCCTCAGGTCCCGTGGCTGCAGCTGCTGCCTTTTGAACTTGATGGGGGAGCTGGGATTGAACGTCTCCTCTGCGCACACCAGCCGGGCTACTGGGCCCAGGAACTAGGGATGAGGTGAGGGCACTGCCAGACTGCAGGCTGGTATGGTAGGAAAATGTGAAACCCAGAGTGAATCCAACAAGTCAGACAACAGAAGCCAATGGATAAAGAGCAGGAACTCAACAAATACGGGTGGGAAAGGACATCACACTTTGCTGTGAACACTGCCAGCAGTTACCAGCTGTCCAAGATAGGATACTTGCTCCAAAATCTGCCTCAAACTAGGTATTTGCACCAGACTGGGTTATGGCAGAGAAATGACCCTCAGCCCTCCTTTGCAGCATTGGGAAACTGTACATGTCAGATGGCCCCTGTTCTAACCCTGCCAACACCACTTTCTGCCTGGGCAAAGTGGATCCAGCCACTTCACTCCCCATCTCTGTTTCCTCGCAAGTAAAATGGGAACGAGAAAAACCTGCCTGGCTCAGATGTTGTCATGATTAAATCAGATCAGCCACGTGTTCTTGGTTGAATCAGGTCCTCCAAAAAGATAAGTTCAAGTCCTAATTCCCAGTGCAGGACTTGTGAATATGCACTTATTTGGAAATAGGGTCAGTGCAGATGGAGTTAGTTGAAATGAGATCATACTGGAGTAGGTGGGTCCTTAATCCCTTATGACTGACGTCCTTAGAAGAAGAGACAGACAGACACAGGGAGGAGAACGCTGTGTGATGATGGAAGCAGAGCTCAAAGGCTGCAGCTACAAGCCAAGGAAGCCAAGGATTGTCAGCAGACACCAGAAGCTGGAAGAAGCAAGGAAGGGTTCTCTCCTATGGGTTTCAGAGGGAGCATGGCCCTGCTAACATCTGGAGTTTGGACTTCTGGCCTCCAGAGCTGTGAGACAATAAATTTCTCTTGTTTTAAGCCACTTCATTTGTGGTAATTTGTTAGGGCAGTGCTTGGAAGCTAAGTCAGAATATTAAATTCTTTATCCAAAGAATGCAACTCACTTCCTTCTTCTCTGGTCTCAATCTCTCTAGGCCAAGTCTAGTTTGTGGTGAGAACTACTCAGTTCCCAGCTCAGTTAGCTGTCACTTGGGCAAGTGGACAGGACCTGGCATCCAGTAGATGTCCGATAAATATTGTTGAATAAATGCCCAATAAACTGTTGAATGAATGAATGAATGAATGCATGAATGGATGCTTCCCAGTTTCCTGAAAACATTTCTCTCTGGCTACTCAACAGGTGGACTCCGTGAGCCTTGGTTTCCATACCTCTGCCTCCTTCTACCTGAAATCACAGTTATGGTCATAGTAACATAGCAGATAGCTACAGTTTTTGAGTGTCCAGTCAGCACCCATAATTTAATGTTGGCACCCCTAAATTCCCTCCCCACTGCATTTGGAGAAAAGAGGTACTTTTCTCCAAATGACTTCGTGCCCCTGAAGCATCCTACCAGGGTCAAGTAACCATAGAGCCTTCCATTTGTCATGTGCCTACCATGTGCCAGCCCCTGTATGGGGCACTTTGCCTCCATTCTCTCATTCCTCCACCAGCCCTCTGAGGTCTGTATCATTGACCCCATTTTATAGCTAAGGGGGCCAAGGCTCATGGTTTATTGTGTGGCTAGTAAGTGGTAGAGCTGAGAACCAACCCACTTTTAACTTGATGCTGCTTTCTAGGAATCTTTGCCTTCTAATCCACCCAGCAATTGAAACAAATTCATTCATTCATTCATTCATTCATTCACCCCATCACCCACTCATTTAAGATGCATCAGGGAGTGCACGCTAGGTATTTCAGTACATAAACACCCTGTCCTTGCTCCCAGGGGGTTCACAGTCCAGGGGTGGGAACTGAAGGTGGAGGGCAGACACGTGGTACAGCTCTGGAAGGGCTGTTATAGAGGGATGGACAGACTGCTGCTATGAGAGGACAGAGAGAGAGAGAGAGAGCACATGCACAAAGAAATGAGCAAGGGATTTTGCTTACTAGGGGGTGTCCCGTGGAGAAGGACACTTCAAGGAGCCTTCACAGTAGAGGAGACATTTGAATTCCTATAGTAAATGAGTGTGTCCCTTGCTAACACATCAGCTCCTTCCTCTTCAACTTGCCATTCTCTATACAATAATAGGGGAAACAGAACTCTGAAAAAAGGCTTAGAGACTGAATTCACGAGCCTGTGAAGACAACTTGCCTTTCCTATACTGACACAAAGACTGCAAAGGAAGATTGAGAGTAGGACACAGGCATGGGTCTTGATGATACTCTGGTTCTCACCCCCCCTCCAAAACTTTGAAGCCCTCCAGCTTGGGGGCTTTGGGGGTGTAGTCCACATGTGCAATGCACAGGCCATACCTGTGAACCAACAAATCAGTCTTGCCAACAAGAAGGAGAGGACCCATGTGTCACCAGAGTCTCTGCCTCCATTCATTCAATTCAATTCCACCAACACCACTGAGAGATGGGAATGAACCAGCATCTGTTCTGACCGTTGTTGGAGACACAGGACCTGCCTCTGAGTGCTCAGGTCTAATGGGAGGAGCAATCATGCAAAAACCACCTGCAATGACTTCTGACACTAACTTCCCAGAGTTGGCCCAAACTTCACCATTAGAGGGCACAGTCCTCTAGACAACCACCCTCACTTCAGATATCGGCTGCAAGCTCAGGGTTCTCAAGGGCCACCCTCACTTCTGACCAACTGGCTACACATTCAGGCATTCCCACCATCCCTCAGGTTTGATAATTCACTAGAATAACTCACAGAACTCAGAGAAGCTCTATATTTATGATTAAAGTTTTATTATAACAAAAAGATACAAATCAGAACCAACCAAAAGAATAAATGAATAGGGTGAGATCAGGGAGGGTTCAAAAACAAATCTTCTGTCTTTCTCAGGGACACATCACCTTCTCAGAACATCAAAATATGACAATGCTCAAGAGTATTGCCAACAGGGAAGCTCACTCAAGCTTCACTGTCCAGAATTGTTATTGGGGATTCATTACACAGGCATGATTGATTGAATCATTGTCCACCAAGATGAACGCAATCTCCAGTCCCCATCCCCAACCAGGAGGTTATGCTGTTATCACGTGGCTCCAAGCCCCAACCCTCTGATCACATGATTGGTCTTCTGGCCTCTTTTCCCAAGTCATCTCTTTGGCATAAACTAATTAGGGGCTCATCATGAGTCACCTCATTAGCCTAAGCCATTAGGTGTAGTCCAAAGACCCTCACCATGAATAACAAAGATGCTCAGAAATTCCATGAGTTTGGCAGTTACCTCCCAGAAACCAGGGACAAAGATCAGTCACATTCTTTATTACAACCTAAAATGACAACATGAAATAAGGGGAAATAGTAATCCAAGCAACTGGACGGATTCAGAGCAAGCTTCATAGAGGAGATGATAAATGAACTGTATCTTGAAAGATGAGTGGGATTTTGATCATTAGATGTTGACTCTCTCAACAACCTATCCTACCCCTTCTGAAAAGGCTCAACCGTCCTCGGTGGGCAGCAAAGAGCAAGGAAAGTACTCTAGCTGGCTGCCACACTGCTCACAACCCCCACCAATTTACAAGTCACCAAGTAAATAAGCCCTGCCACCTCTTGTCCATCCTCCTCTCCAGGTCATGATGTCATCACAAGTGAGGCCACGTGGATTCATGAGACCTTTGTTTGTGGAAAATTGTCTCAGCCATGCCAGGACTGAGCCAAGCAGCTTCAGCTTGTTTTCTCATGCCCTTATCCACTCTCCACTGCACCTTCCCTGGACACCTCAATGTTCCACTTTTAATCAGTTTCCTTTGTTTGTTGATGGCTCTTCTCCTTGCAACACCAGTCACCAGTCCAGTTTCTAAGGACATACTAGAGAGTTCCCCAGGATTATTGTTAACTGAATATGACATTGAGGCACAAAACAGCTTTTTCCTGGTCTTTCTTGGGGAAGATGGAAGTCTTTTGCTGCCCTCTCATAGGAGTCAAACTGGACAGAAAAGAGGAACCAAGGGTGCAAGCAGTGGCAGTGCCGTAGATTCTTGAGCTGGGTTAGCAGGACCCTGAATGTTCTCTTACGGAAGACCCTGCAGCCACAGCAAATGAACTGAGCATGGAGGACTGCTCAGTGTGTTCTTGGCTGCACCCTCTGCTCCACTGCTCCACTTGGTCAACATCCAGCTGTGCTCTTGGATTTCCTCACTTGCAGCCAAGTTCCGTGGCTAACTCCTCCTAGCCTCTCTTTCTCCTGGTCCTTACTGAATGGGACCCCCTTTCTTGACTTACTTAGCATTAATTCTCTAATATAACAAACTATGTCTACACATAGAAGCACATTATACCTTTACAACTCCCTTAAAGTTCCTAAACAAATGCATTTTAAACAAGTTTATTACTTATCCTAATATATGTGCTTCAGCCAAAATAATAGATTATTTGATCAAATCTACCCAATAGTAGGAGAAGTTGGAGTTTGAGGGAGCTGGACACCTTAAGCCATCACCTGCAATCAGGCATGAGAATTCAAGATCGCAAAAGTCAGGGCCCAATCCAGCAACCACAGCTCCTCTATGTCCAAGGTGGTCCTGCTTACTTTCTGGGCTCTGTGTCTGCTCCCACTCTTTACCCAGCCATGGGCTTCGCTAAATCCAGTCTCCAGATGTAGCATCTCTGTTTGCTTGCTCCTCTTGGGCTCAACCTGCCATATCCTCTCCTAGCTCAGGTCCACCCCTGACTCCTCTCCGTCCATCCTTTAGCCTTAGGGTCTCCCCCAAAAAATCTCCCATTAGGCAGCCCAGGTGGGAGACCACAGGGATTTCCCAGGCCCCACCCTCAAGGCACTCCATATCCAGTTGCCAGGTATTAGGACAGGAAGGAAGTGCATTTAAACTTCAAAGAAAGACGAAGCTCAGATAAGAACCATCTGGAGAAATTGCTTCTCTCAAGCCCAGCCTGGTGTGAGTAGCCATTAACAGATAACAGAAGAAACACATCCCTATTGTTTTATCCTGGATTCCTTAATAATTGCTCCCTTATCTGGATTGATTTTGTGGGGGGAAATAAGATAACTGACTCAAAAAAAAAAAGATAACTGATTCAGATTTTAAAATAAGGCTTTGTCTTTTACTGAAAATCTGTATGAAACAAGCGGGTGAAGGGAACCCTTACAAGCAGACACTGATTGGCATCCACACCCCATTGTCAAGTATATCAAAATTCTAGGCTTTCTTTTATACCAGGGTGCAACTTAGGATCCCCTCTAAGATGTGTCTTATGGTCTGCAAGGGAGAAGGGGAAATCTTGCTTCTCAGCAGATAGGGAGAATTCAAATCTTACAATTTGCAAACTCCAAAAAAAGCTGTTTGTATGTGGTACAGATGACATTCATTTGAAAGGGATCACAATGCTTGTCCAGCAAAACATTAAAGAGCTATCATCTCATTGCGATGGTAGGTTTCTTCCTCTCCCCACCGCTCTGTCTGTTATGGAATAAATCTCTATTTCAATCAGCTTTTCTCCACCTACAGTCTCACGAACATCGGCATTAGTAAGATTATTTTTCATTCTGGTTACATTTTTCTTTCTTTAATTTATTCTGTTCAAGATCATTCTGCTGTCAACATTTCCTTGTTCAGGAGAGGCTAAGCCCACTTATAATTGTACCTAGGAGTCCTCTCCAGAGAGCCTCTTTGTTGCTCAGATGTGGCCCCCTCTTTTGCTAAGCTCACTCAGCAGGTGAACTCACTGCCCTCCCCCATATGTGGGACATGACTCTCAGGGGTGTGAATCCCCCTGGCAAGGTGGGAAATGACTCCTGGAGATGAGCCTGGACCCAGCACTGTGGGATTGAGAGGATCTTCTTGACCAAAAGGGGGAAAAGAGATGAAACAAAATAAGGTTCCAGTGGCTGAGAGATTTCAAATGGAGTCTAGAGGTCACTCTGGAGGGTATTCTTATGTGTTATATAGATATCACTTTTTAGGTTTTGGTGTGTTGGAATGGCTCAAGGGAAAAACTCGAAGCTGTCAAACTGCAACCCAGTGACCTTGATTCTTAAAGACGATTGTATAACTATGTAGACTGCATGGTGTGACTGTGTGACTGTGAAAACCTTGTGGCTCGCACTCCCTTTATCCAGCATATGGATAGATGAGTGGGAAAATGGGGACAAAAATTAGACGAAGAATAGGGTGGGATAGAGGGGATGGAAAGAGCTAGGGGTTCTTTTTTGCTTTTATTTTTATTTTCAAGTGAAGAAAAGGTTCAAAAATTGATTCTGGTGATGAACTCACAACTATATGATGGTTCTGTGAGTGACTGTACACTGTAGATGACTGTAAGGTGTGTGAATATATCTCAATAAAACTGTATTAAAAAAAGCATATGACAATGGGAGGAGGAAGGGAATGAGATGTTTTAGATGTTCTTTTTTATTTTAATTTTTATTTTAATTTTTGGGGTAATGAAAATGTTAAAGTTTGATTGTGGTGATGAAAGCACAACTGTATGACGATACTGTGAAACACTGATTATACACTTTGAGTGATTGTATGTTATGTGATTATATCTCAATAAAATTGCAAAAAAAAAGAATTCCTTGTTCAGTGGCAGAGGAAGATAAATAATTTTGAAATCTCGTTTCTTACTCAGGTCTTCATGATTTTCCATCCTCTCTTCCTCAAGCTCTCCTGGATAAACCTGAGCCAAGTTTTCCCAATTTTCAAATCTCAAATCAACTGCAATTGTTCCAATTCAAGCCCCCAGAGTCAATCTTTCAGATTTTCAAATATTCCTTTTTCTCACTAAGAAAACATCAGACTGCCAAGTTTTCCTAATTTTCAAATCTCTAATCAGCTGCAGTTGTTCCAATTCAAGTCCCCAGAGTCAATCTTTCAGATTTTCAAATATTCCTCTTTCTTACTAAGAACGCATCAGACTGTTTTCTCTCACCAGTTTTTTTTTTGTTTTTGTTTTTGTTTTTTGTATTTTTAAAAATCAGATATGTAGATAAGATTCAGCCAGGAGAACAAAAACCAACCACTCTAGGTATTTCAAATAGGCAGGGATTCAATGCAGGGAATTAGAGGCATATAGTACAGTTGAATGGGCTGAGAGAATAAAAGTCAGGGGAAGCCACCACTAACTTTCAGGAAATTGGAAGGTACAGGGACCCCAGAAAACTTCCACTGGTGATCTGAAAATCTGCTACCCCAAAGTGAGTGAACACTAGGAAGAGGTTCCAGAAGACACTGTCAAAACCTCACATCTGCTGTCTCCTGAAGCCCATGTTCCTACCCATCACATTGCTGGAGCAATAATGACTTCAGTTTTTCATCTACTTTACAAATCATGCATGTGTACCTCCCATTGGTGGAACTTCAACCAGAATCTGCTGGTAAGAGATGCTGGGAAATGTAGTTCCTGGAATTCCAGCCCCAGAGATACAACAGAGAAGAGAGTGAAGATGAATGCAAGTATCCCAATTGCAGCATATCAAGTGTCCACAATTCTTCAAATGCTATATTGAGTAAATGGAGTTCAGACTTAGGAGGTAATTTTTCCAAGGACTATTCTGGCCTAGAGAGAAAAGGACCTTGTGCCAGTTTGAATTATTATGTCCCCCAAAATGCCATTATCTTTGATACATCTTGTGTGGGCAGAGGTATTGTGTTGATTAGATTGTAATCCTTTGTTTCCATGGAGATGCAACCCACCTAACTATAGGTGGTAACTCTGATTAGATAATTTCCATGGAGGTGTGGCCCTGCCCATTCAGTGTGGGCCTTGATTAGTTTACTGGAGCACTATATAAGCTCAGACAGAAGGAGAGAGCTTGCTACAGCCAAGAGGGACACTTTGAAGAATGCACAGGAGCTGAGAGAGGAGTTGCAGCTTACAGAGACATTTTGGAGACGGCCTTTGAAAGCAGACTTTTGCTCCAGAGAAGCTAAGAGAGAACAAATGCCCCAAGAGCAACCAAGAGTGACATTTTTCAGGAGTTGCAGCCTAGAGAGGAATGTCCTGGGAGAAAGCCATTTTGAAACCAGAATTCTGGAGCAGACACCAGCCACGTGCCTTCCCAGCTAACAAGGTTTTCCGGATGACAATGGTCTTTCTCCAGTGAAGGTCCCCTTTGTTGATGCATTACCGTGGACACTTTATGGCCTTAAGACTGTAACTTTGTAACCAAACAAACCCCCTTTATAAAAGTCAATCCATTTCTGGTGTTTTGCAAAAGGGCAGCATTAGCAAAGCGGAACAGACCTTTAGTGGTATGGGGAGCAAAGTTCAACACTTCATGATGTTATCAGTCAGAATCTCATTGAGGTTACCAAAACCTCCATCCTTGAACAAGGGTATTATTCTTGTTGGGCATCTTGCTCACCCCGTCTGTGGATGAAGGATGTGAGATGAGGTCCCAATCAGAGCACCTCCTCAAGAGGAAGAGATGGATGGCAGAAATAAATGCAACACAATAAATAGCGGATGCCTCACAATTTGTTCCCTCAAATAAAAAGAAATCCTAGCAGGAAGATCTCCCAAGAATCATATCTGGGGTTGGATAGAAGAAGTAATGAAGCCCATTCTCCAAACTGGTGTATTTTCAAAAATATTTCAGGTAGTAAGTTGACCCAACATTTGTTAAAACTGAGGAAAAGATGTTAGAGGAAGCAAAGTGAAAGAAGGGCCTTGAGGCATGAAGTTAAGTGGTGGTGCCTTACCCAGGGCTTATAACTTCATGGCCCGTAGTGTAGATGCCAACCCTTGGCCAGAATTCATCCCTGGGCTCATTCCCTCGTGGGAAACACTGGCTAGACTTCTGTCTATACCAGATGATCCCTTTGAACTCAGGCTGTTTTAAAACAGCAGGCACAATGTGAGAATCTGGCCTTTCTCAGGAGCTGGGGCACAAAGAGAAGCTTCCCTGCTTTTGCTTCAGACAATGTGCTTGCCAATCCTGAGAGATAATTTTAAGAACAACATGACTTCCATTTTGGAATTGCTATGGGGTTTCCCAGAGGAACAGTAACTCGTAGGCTAGACTCAAACCAAACTTTTCCTCCTGGATGTGCTAGAGGCAGAAAGCTAGCCTAGAAAGGATGGAGGGGCCTATTTTGGCTCTGAAACTCTAGCCCATGGTTCCTACTCATGAAACTAGGTGGCTGCCGCTAGGCTTACCTTAGAAGCATCTTAGCATTGCACCAAGGAATTGAATATGCCAGATGTCCCCATGTAAGTAAGTATATAGGGGTAGCTCTAATGTACCTAATGTAGATCCAGAGTAGATATAAATGCATGTTGGTTAACTGAGTCCCAAGACCCTTCTAAACCCAATACCAGGGCTTAGAAGCCAAACCCTAAGCACAAAGCACTTTGTTGTCCTTTGGAAAGGATAAAAAAAAAGAGAGGGGAAAAAAGGCCCACTTATACTGGAGGTAAAATGAAGTCTGCGAGAAGTCTATTCCAGGCTGCAAGCTATACATACTGTCCCTGTGTCTCACTCCCACCCCCAAAGTTTCCTTTCCTTCTGCCATAATTTTCAAGCAAAATCTTCAAAGAAAAAAAAATCAGCTAAGTTACAATGCGTTTCTGAAAATCAGGTCTTTTATGACTCCCTATAAAGAAAACAAACTGAGCTTCCAAAAAGCTTTAAATAAACCATTAAATAAACTCTCAAAACATTAAGAGACACTACACATTTTCTAGGTTGAAAAAGGCCATGATAAAGCCACAATATGCTACTGTTTTATACTTTGAAAGTTTATGGTATCAGAGACACAGCACAACAATTTTGGGTCTGGAGAGCATATTGGTGGGTGCATTCTGTTCTGGATGGTAAGAAAGAGCATTCCCTTTCTATATTCAGTGATCCTACTCTACCAAGCTTTTTAAAATTAACAATGATCTGTAATCTACAAAAATGCTCCAAGATCAGCTTTTCCACAAGCTATAAAAAAAACAACCTGGCTTACGAACTGGCCCTTTTGAGCCTCAGCAGGTAAGTCTTTCTCATCTTAGTGGCTTTGAATTCTTGCCATTCCCAAAACCAAGCAATATAATCACTCTCCAAATAGGAGGAAGATTGGATGAGTAAAAATGCCCTAGTTTGCTTCCTGGATGGCAGTGAGACAGAGCTGTCTCAAGTTCCAGTGAAAACAACTTGGAATGATAAGTTTAAGATTCCAGGCACAGTCAGCCAATAAGAAAAATATGTATAAATATGGGGATTGAAAGCATCCATTTACCTCCACTCCCTCTAGAAACTCCACTAAAATGAGTTTTAAAAAATGGATACAAATCCATGGGCATATGAAGAATGGGATGGAAAACAACAAGAGAAATTTTGTAGATGGAAAGCAGATGGATGAATGGGAACTGATGTGTCTACAGTGTAAGTTGGCAACAGGAAAGGTGGCAGCAGGTGCCCATGAAAGTGGGGATAAAGTCAGAGCTAAAAACAGGAAAATTGGTTAAAAGACTTTAAAGAACCAATTAGACCCTCAGATTGGCTCTCCCCACCTCGAAGCTAGATGACAGCTCCTCATACACCCAACCCTGGAGAAGACAGAACCAAAGAACTGTGGACACCAGGCACAGTTGAGGACAAGGGTACAACAGAAAACAGGAGGACTGAGTGACCAAATATGTACTGAACACTGAGATCTCCCTTTCCATGCTAGCCTTCTTCCCCCTCTAGGCTTACAGATCATTGGCTATCAGGACTCAACCTCTAGGTGGAAGATTAGAAGAGACTTCTTTTGGAAATGTATGAACAGCTCAAGAGAAAATACCTAAGGATACTTATACCAGGGGCAAGCAAATTCACTGTACCCTGAAGTCCAAAGTCAAAAAACTTGTGACAAAGGCAGCAGTGGCCTGCAAGCATTTCATCTGCTCTCTCACACTTTCCAACCCACTCACATTTAGGCAGGACCTAATTATAACCAGTACTGGCCAATCCACTATAGGCAGAAGTGACATGGTACTTCTGGATAAAACACAGAAGAAACTGCACACAATCCTTTGGCTGTCTATTCCCCTACTGAGGTGCCCAAAAAGGCTGCATGCTCCAGATGGAATAAGCACAGAAGAATGGAACCCAGATCAACCTGGGTCCCTGCGTGACTCTGTGGAGCAGAGCACCACAGAAACTCTCACTGGATATGTTGTTATGGAAATGAACTTTTATTGTGTTAAGCAACTGACAAGTGGAGATTGTTTGTTTCGAAATATAAATTTAATCTCTCCTGACTAATACAAAGCACCCACGTGCGCGTGCGCGCACACACACACACACACACACACAGTTTTCAATCAGCTTTTTGGAGAACAGTGCTTAAACATGAGCAGTCAAGGGTTACCAAACATCTGGGGAAAACTTCTAGTATGCAAGATAGAGGCTAAAGCAAACAGAAGACAGAAGTTTGGAGAAACATAGATGAAGTAAGAGAAGAAATAGTAACACTAATAGTTTAAATAAAATAAGAGAAGATATTGCCTTTGAGAAATGAAACCAGAAATGCTAGATCGAGGGAAAAAATAGCTTTCAGAGAACAAAAAAGAGTTCTTAGACTTTAAAATACAACAGCAAAAAATAAAAATTCAAGAATTTGAAAAGAAACTTGAGAAATTCTCCCAGAAAGTAGGACAAAAAGACAAAGATGGGGGAAGAAAGGATATAAAACAAAAAAAATACAGACAATTTAGGAGATCCACCACAGTTCCAAAAGACTATGGAGGGGGTCGTGTCAGTGAAAATGGCAGAGTAGTGACCTCCAAAAAAATCACCCTTCCATAAAAAGCAATGAAAAACTGGCCAAAAAAAAAAATTTTTAACAGTCAGAATCAACATTTTTAGAAATCTGGAAATAGAAATTAACCAAATGCTTATAATAACCCAGGAAGTATTTCTTTAAGAAACAGCTGAATCTTAACAAGAACAGCAAAATTAGGAGTGTTTGTAATTTTCCCTAGTCCCATCTCCTGCATTCCAGCTCAGCAGTAGCCTGGAAAACTTACAATCCACATTTCTGGTGTGGCTTGGCAGCCACTGGAGAGAACAAACTGGAGTTGGAGCTCTTTCAAAGTTCCATTCCAAATGTGTCATTATCTGACCCATCTGCTGGTTTGTTGGAAAACCCCACATTAAAGTATGACTCAGAGTTCCCCCAGTGCTAACAGTCTCCTTCCCAGGAGCTCATTTGTCCAAAGTGTTTTTAACTTTATTGCTGCCTGAGGTGATGGATAACAGATGGGGAAACAATAGGCTAAACAAAAGCTTAAAAGGGAAATCTGGTAAATGAAATGACCATAGAGACTCTGAAAAGCTCTGACATATTCCTGAGACTCTAGAAGTCTAGGCACATGTGTGTAGCTGTATGCATGCTCAGAAAAGACCTGAAAAAGCTCTAAGCTCTAATGTCTGTATGATCTTGAATATCTATGTAAGCAGGAAGTGAAAGCTAAGGTGGAGTTGTAAACTGCCTGGCCAAGTGTTGAAGGCAAACACAGCACACAGACAGAGCCATTGGCAAAGACGGAGAGATTTATTGGTTTGGGGCATTTAAGGAAATCTATTACCAATCATTAGGTAACAATGAAGCTTACCTAGTAGAGACTTCAGTGGCCACACATGACAAAGAATATATAGAATTTTCTTAATTAGTTCAGAAAAGTCACTAAACAAACAAAAGCATCTAAAAAATTAACAGCAACAATAAACCCTGGAGAGGAGAGAGAATCTGATTGCCAGGATTACCACATTGTTTAAGCTATCCAGATTTCAACAAAAAAATTATAAAATGTGCAAAGAAACAAGAAAATATTATACATATACAGGGAAATAAAGCCATCAATACAAACTGTCCCTGAGGAAGCCCACATGGTAGACTTACTAGACAAAGATTTTAAATCAATGGTTTTAAATATGGTCAAAGAGCTAAAGGAAACCACATCTAAAGAACTACAGAAAAGTTTGAGAATGTCTCACGAAATAGCAAGTGTCAGTAAAGAGATAGAAATTTTAGAGTTGAAATCACAATTACTGAAATGAAAATTTCAAAAGGGAGCTCAACAGTATATTTGAGCAGTCAGAAGAATCAGCAAACTTGAAGATAGATAAATTGAGATTATCAGATATGAAGAACAGAAAGAAAAAAGACTGGAAAAAAATGAGCAAAGCTTCAGAGACTTGTGGGACACAATCAAGCATACCACCACATGTATAATGGGAGTTCTAGAAAGAGAAGAGAAAGAAGAGACACAAAGAATATTTGAAGAAGTAATGGCCAAAACGTCCCAAATTTGATGAAAAATATCAATATACACATCCAAAAAGCTCAATGAAGCTACACCTAGACATAGTATAATCAAAATGTCACAGGCCAAAGACAAAGAGAGAATCTTGAAAGTACAAGAGAGAAGCTACCCATCACATACACGAGAGCGGGGATCCTCAATAATATTGACAGCTGATTTTTCTTCAGAAACCATGGTGTCCAGAAGGCAATGGGATGCCATATTCAAAGTGTTAAGAGGGGAAAAAGTGGCAACCAAGAATTCTACATCTGGCAAAACTAACCTTCAACACTGGAGGAGAAATTAAGGCATTCCATATAGGCAAAAACTGAGAGTTTGTCACTACCAGCCCTGTCCTACAAGAAATACTAAAGAGAGTCCTTCAGGTTGAAATGAAAGGAAAATAGACACTAACTCAAATCCACAGGAAGAAATAAAGAGCACAGGAAAAGTAACTACGTAGGTAAACATTAAAGACAGTTTAAATGTATTTTTGTTTATAGCTCTTTTTTCCTTCTATATGATTTAAAGGACAACTGGAAAAAGCATTAATTATAATCTATGTTGATATAGGCACACAATATATAAAGATGTTATTTGTGGCGATAACACATAATGGGGGAATGGAAGATGGAACTATTTGGGAGTAAAGTTTTGTATACTATTGAAATTGGGCTGGGATTCAACCAAATTAGACTGATATAAAAGAACTCTTGCAAATCAACAATAAAAAGACAACCCAATTTTAAATGGCCAAAGAGCTTGAATAGACATTTCTCCAAAGAAGATATGCAAAAGGACAATGAGCACATGTGTGGGAATTCTGTAGATAAAATATTGTAAACTAGAATGTCTCGCTTTGCTATGCTATGTTCTTGCACATAGTCCATTCCACTCCCAAGGCCAGGCTTATCTGTTGTCTACTTGCCTGTTGATCTTTGTGTCATAAAGGTCAAAATGTCCTGCCTCCCCTCCTGCCTCCCTAAACAGCCTTGAGTGCCAGCACATCTCCCTACCCCAAAAATTTCAATAAAAACTGAGATAAGAGCTGCTTGGGAAGACACTCTCCCTTGAGTTGTTCTGACTCTTGCCTCTCTTGACTTTTGTCTCAAGTAATTCATTGCATCACCATGGTTACTGCTGGATGGAAAACCACAACTGATGCCCCATATGAGGCATTTCAATCCTGACCACAATTTTGGAAAGCTGCACAGTAAGTACAAGCGAGTTGTCTCGCGGTGGTTCAGTAGTTCAGCCACTCAACATTATGTGTCAGTCTCTTATTGTTCCCCAGCACTGATATGTTTTAACTTTGCAATGGCTGCTGCAGGCTAGTGGAGCTTCTGTTTTGGAAGACACTTTACACTCCGTGTTGCATGATGTTGTTCAGCACAACCCTTGGTTCCCAGAGGAAGGCACATTGGATCTTGATGTGTGGGAATGCATTGGGCAGAATTTAAAGCGTCATTTTGAGCAGGGACAAAAGGTTTCCTCTAAGACATTTACCACATGGCCTCTCATTCGCACTGCCTTAGCCCCTCTCCATATTGCAGAGACTGAAATACATGAGGGGAAGGCTGCCACTGCCTCTGTCTGTGGCTCTCCACCTCCAGACCCTTCAGCTCCTCTGCCGACAGCTGATAAGGGCAGTGGGGATCTAGCAGAAATGGGTTGGCCCCCGCCGCCACCACAAGCACCACCTCCTCCTTCCGTCTCTGGAAGTGCCGCACCAGTTTTGCAACGCTGTCTTCATGAGGTGTCATTAGCCGGTGATCTCATTTGTCCTGTTATGCTTAACCAGCAAAATCAAAGAGTGTTTGAGCCATTAACTTATCAGACTTACAAAGAACTCAGAAACAGCATTCACGAGAATGGTGCCGCAAGTCCGTTTACTAAAGAGCTATTGAAAGCTTTGTCTGAAGGTTTTGTTTTAACCCCCTGGGATTGGAATGCTTTAGTTCACACCATCCTTGAATCTAGTGCTTACTTGTTGTGGCGTACAGAATATGATGAATGTTGTTTAGAGCAAGTAGCTCATAATCGTCTAGCAGAAGTAAATATCACTATACAACAGCTTCAGGGACGCAGCTAATACGAAGATGTGAACCAACAGTTAAATTGGCCAGACAATGCCTATCAACAAGCAGCACTTTGTGCCTTACCAGCTTGACAATGCTTACCTGACTAAGGCACAGACACCCAAGGCTCTTTCCTTAACATCCATCAAGGTCCACAGGAGCCTTTCCTAGATTTTGTTGATCAGCTTACAAAAGCCATAGGGCAGCAGATCAGTCATCGCAGCACCGCTAACATCATTCTTTTACAATTAGCCTTTGAAAATGCTAATGCAGATTGCCAACAAGCTACAGGCCCCATTCGCACTAAAGCACAAGCTATCAGTGATCTTATCAAAGCATGCCAGCTAGTGGGCACTGAAACCCATAAGGCACGGGTTTTTGCCACAGCCCTGCATACCCCTGCCAAAGGCGTGTCCACTGTGTGTTTTCATTGTGGCCAGCCGGGTCACTTCCAAAAGCAATGCCCTCAGACAACTCACATGGAAAATGTCAGCATCATTATTCATTAGGAAACTATAATTCCCTATATGTAAATTCACACCCACTAAGATGGTTATAATAATTATTTTTTAAAAAAAAAAAGGTAAATAACACGGATTGGTGAAAATGTGGAGCAACTGGAATCCTCATACACTGCTGGCAGGCATGTTAAATGATGTAGTCACTTTGGAAAACAGTTGTTCACACAAAAACAGTTGTTCACACAAAAACTTGTTCATGTGTGTTCATGTGTGTTCATAGCAGCACTACTCATAATAAAATGAAAATGGAAACAAGGCAAATGTCCATCAACTGGTAAATGGATAAACAAATGTGGTGTATCCATACAACAGAACATTATTCAACCATTAGAAGGAAAAAGTACTAATGTGTGCTACAACATAAGTGATCCTTGAAAACATTACACTAATTGAAAGAAGACAGATAAATCCACATATTGCAATATGTGAAATATCCAGAATGGATAAATCCGTAGAGACAAAAAGTAGATTAGTTGTTGCCAGAGAAGGGTGGGGAAGGGGAACGGGAAGCTACCACTAACGGACACAGGGTTTCTTTTTGGAATATACTAAAAACCACTTAACTTTCACTTGAAATGGTGGAATTTATGGTATGTGAATTATATCTCAGTAAGAGAGAGAGAGTAAGAGAGAGAGAAAGAATGGAAAAAAAACTGAGGGGAGAAATATTAGCAAATTGAAATTTTAAAATGCCCACCAACTGTCCTGCAAACTAAATGAAAGTAGACCCACATACGTTCTATCTAATAATATAGCAGGAAAAGTTATTTGACCAACGCTCCTCCTGAAAACAACTAAAAATGCTGGATAAAATATTAAAAACATCAAAACATTGGCAAGAGAGTAATCTACGGTCCATCGTAAACCTATGTGAAAGCAGAAATCCAGAGAGGTAAATTGAGCAATGGCTTGTGCCATTCTAAGTGAAATTAAGCTTTGGTTTTAATGGGACAACAAAGGTGACAACACCAGGATAAAGGGAAATCAGAAGGAAACCTTACACCCATACCCAGGTATCTGTAAGGAAAGGTTCCTTGGTACTCAGCAGAGCAGGAGGGATAAAAAATAAAAAAACAAAACTTCTAAAAGCTTTCTTTGGGCAATCATGACCAAAATCTGGCTTTTATATTGATTTCCAGCCCTGACTCTAATAAAGATTTCCCACAAATAAGTTTTCTAAAAAATGAGCAGCACACAGTCCAAAACAACCAGACAGTGTTCACTTTGTCAGCATATGTACTGAGAAAATCAGCATGGCCCTTGTGCCTGATGAGTTAAACATACAGCTACCCTATGAGTCATCTCTTCTGCTCCTTGGTATTTAAGAGAAATGAAAACATAGATTCACACGATGACTTGTGTATGAATAGTCATAGCAGCTTTATTTCTAATAAACCTCAAACTGGAAACAATCCACATGTTGATCAATAGGAGAATGAATAAACAAATTGTGAAACAGTAATATCCAGGAATACTGCTTAGCAATAAAAAGAAGCAGTCTATTAATACATGGATGAATTTAGAGGTTTTTTCCCTTCCTTCAGGTCTTTAACGCTTTTGTCTGAAAGCCTGTGAGTGAGGGAGTGGGGAAGGAAAGGGAGTTTCAACTTTTCTCTCTCCTGGCTCTACCCTCTCCTCCTCCAGCTCTCTAACCAAGCGTGGTGGTTTGAAGCCGAATGTTCTCCAGAAAAGCAGGTTCTTAATTCTGATCCATTCCTGTGGGTGTGAACCCATTGTAAGTAGGACTTTTGATGAAGTTACTTGAGTTAAGGTGCAGCCCAGCCCAATCAGGATGGGTCTTAAACCTATTCAGACAAGGAGAGAGAGAAAGCCCCAAGGAGCAGCCAGAAGCTGAAATTCAACAGAGCACGGAAGAGAATGGAGAGGCCAGGAGAGGCCACCATGTGCATTGCCATGTGACAAACTAAGGACCGAGGATGACCAGCAACCAGTCCCAGAACGCCAGTCTTCAGGAAGAAAGCATCACCTTGATGATGCCTTGATTTGGACATTTTGCTAGTTTCAAATCATGAGCAAATAAACTCCCATTGTTTAACCCGACCCATTTCATGGTATTTGCTTGAGTAGCCTAACAAACTAAAATACCATGGCACAGGGCTCCTCTGACTGGCCATATACAATTCCAACTGTTAGCCCCTTGGTACCCTTCAGGTGACTTCTAGGAAGGGTCTCATCACCTTTCCAGGTGGCCCTCTTGGACAAAGTCCCTTGCAAGGCATCTCCAGGCCAAAAGTCTTCCTTAGGTCCATCTGACTCATGGGAAACTCACGTCACTGCCTCCCAGAAGCCCTGGCTCTCCCAGCCTTGCTGCCTCAGGTTGACAGCCTCAGCCTCTAATTCAAGCAGTTGTCAGGCCCCAGTCCACTGTCTCCAATTACAGAGAAGACACTAGCTTTCAAAATGTCCTCCCAATGGCCTCTCACTTTTTTCACCTCCCTCCCTTAGGGCTTGTGGATTGGGGCTACGGTGCAGATCACGTTGTGTACCATCACACTCTCTCCCAAAATATCCCCTTTTTCCAATTGCCAATTTCAATGACTCTACACCCTTGAGACGAGTGGCAGGAGAAGGGTCAGGATGCTGATTTTAGGCCACCCCCTTTGCAAATCCTGTATAGATGTCTAGCACCTAAGTTTGGAATGTGAGGGAACTTTGCAGCATTTGTTCTGTCCTTGGCCTTTGTCATCTCAGCTTAAAGAGAGACGGACAGTCCCATTTTTATATGCTGTTACAGGTGGCAATTCAGACAGTTCACTTGAAACCTATCCTCAAGGGTCTGACCCTACATTTCTTAGAGTTCAATCTCTAAGAACCTAGAAGATAGAAATTTGATAACCCAAGGGCCATAATTATGGCTGACTAGAAGTTAAAGAACTGCAAGAAGTTGAGGCCTGACCTTGACAATCTGAAACAAGATGAAGAAGTATTATCTGTCCCTTGCCTCTGGTTTACAATCTCATCAAAATCAGAATTCCAGATTAGTGGCATCTTTGTTTCCATGACATCAAATGGTCTGTTGCTAGAATTGTCCCCTAGCCAGGAAGTGAAACTTTACAGCAACGGACAGATGGGTATAGAAGTTTGTATGCTGGCTCTCCTAGCGTCAGAATGATTTGGAAGATGAAGTACCCTTCTTCAGTCATTCAGAGGCTTCTGAACAGTGCCCAGGTCTCTTAAGGTTGATTGTTGGACACACTAAATTGTAGTTATAAAATGTTATTGCTGCAAGGGACCTGGAGATGTTCTAGTCTGAATCAAATAAGTGGTAGGGCACGTCCCTCTCACATTTTGTGCTCTTGGCAAACATCTAATTAATCCAACCACCCTGTCCACTGAGCCCATCATTAGCCGATATCCATTGATCCAAGAGGGCAATAGTGATGAAATATATTTTCCATCCCCAATTCTACCTAATTCTCCTATATTATGGGTGAGGAATGTCAAGTTCTATCACTTGCCTAAGATCACGTGGCTAGTCAACAACAGAGAAAAGAGAAGAGCCTGTGTGCTCCTGCTTCCAGTCCAATGTTCTTCCAATAGCCTAACCCGGATGAAGGGGAAAGGACCCCTTCCTCTTATTTACCTTTGGTGGAGACTTATTTGCTTCATCCTTCCCATCAAGCCTCTCCAAAAACACAATGCATTTTCCAGTTGTAGATTTGATCCAGATGCCATCGTTACCATCCTAAGATCCTTCCAAGAAGCATCAAATTAGGCTCAAACGCTTCTCAATGGACCAGAACCACTTAACTAGATTTCTAGAGCCTCCAGACCTCAGCCATAAGTCAAATGTTACACTCTCAAGTTAGAAGGCCTAATGTGTTCCTGGAAAAGTAAAACTGGAATACTTCCAAGTGCCACATCGTGGGTGCACTAAACTCTTACAATTGATTATATTTGAGTCTAGAAGGAGCCAGAGAAAACAAAATCCATCACTTTAGTCTCTCAGCATCTTTCTAATCTTTTCCAGATGAACTTGCCTACCTCTATCCAGATAGGTGGGTTAGAGGTGACTGGGAATGCAGACACAGAGAAATAGTGCATTCTATTCCTGGATTGCATATTACTGTTCCATATGGGGTGGGGGCAGTCAAAACATACGGCATTCCATCTGCAAGATAGGGCTGGCTGGGTCCCATGAATGGCTTTTAATGCAAGTAGATTCCGCCTGATTTGGTCTGCTTCCAAAGGAGAAGAAAAGCCAGTGATTCAAATATTGTGTAAAACCATTGAAATTAATGGCACAAAACAAGACTCGTTTGTATTCTGCCTAATTTAAAAGATGTCTGCTTGGTGTAAAGTAATGAATTAGTGTGTGGACTGAGTGTTCAATAGTCTCCTTGAAGGAACAAAATGCTTTTTTTCCTTCTTTCAAGCTACTCTCTATTAAGTTATTATTGTGTCATCCCCCCCCCTGCCCCCCAGGAAAATCCACTATGCATTTTGGCTGCAGTAATGGGCCAGATTTTAAGAGGTTCACAACACTAGCCACAGCTGGTCCTGCATCAACTCCCCAGGTCCAGGCTGAGAGGCAGAATTCAAGAAAGTGCTCTTAAAAAGCTGCCTAATGTCGTCAGTCACCTTGTGAGTGAGAGCCCAGTTCATGCCGCTCCAATAATCTCCACGGACCGCTTGTTCTAGTGAGCAGGCCAGGTGAGCAGGAGACCTGCCCTTCCTAAATGCAGTGAGAGAACTTCAAGTTCATCCACGATTGACCGTGTGGTGCCTCCACGTCACAGAATGCGTGAGAATGTCACCAAGGGCTCACGGGCAGCCCCAACTCAACAGCGGCCTTCAGTCACTGCTCAGTCACTGAATAATACCCCATCCACCCCCGAGGTCATAGTAGCAATTGGATGCTGTCACCAAAGGATGGGGATAACTGTAAGGATGTGGTGCCACTCTACTCTGAGCCAGGTGTCATGCTCTACATTACACATGAATCACCTCATTTCATTCTTACAATGACTTCCTGAGTTTGGCACCATTCTCCCCACTTTATTGATGAAGAAGCTGAAGACAAAAGAGTAAGCTGCTGTCATAATTTCTCAGAGCTTTCATGACAAAGTACCAGAAACCGAGTAGCTTGAAACAATAGAAACTTATGGTCTCATAGTTCTGGAAGCTAGAAGAATGAAATCAGTGTGTTGGCAGGGCCAGGCTTACTGTGAGAATTTGTTCCATGTCTCTCTCCCAGCTTCTGGCGGGGGCCAGCGATCCCAGGCATTCCTTGGTTTTTGGCATAAGTCAGTCTCTGCATCTGTCATCACATGGCTGTCTTCTCTCTGTCCGTGTCCAAATTTCCTCTTCTTGTAAACACGCCAGTTATATTGAATCAAGGGTCCACCTTACTCCAGTAAGAGCTCATTTTAACTTACCTAATTCCATCTGTAATGACCATTGGGACTTCAATGTATCTTTTTGGAAGACACAATTCAATGCATAACATTTGCCAAGCTCACAGAGCTAGGAAGTGGCAGACCAGGACACAAAACCAGGCGTTCCTCTCCCAAAGCCAATGCTGAGATTAAACAGGACAAGGTGGCAGGGCTGCCCCTGACAGAAAACCCATCTAGGCTCGTGCATCTCTCACTGGAATAGCTCAGCCTGTGGTTGAAGTACTAGGGCTGACAGGAAAACCGACTACTTCCTTATCCAAAGCAGTGCAGTCTGGGGTCTGCAAAAAACTGTGATGGCATCATTCCCACCTGGACCAGGCGGAGCCTGAATGATGGCCTCCTCTCTGTCTCCTTAACACTTTATTATGTGACTCAGAGCACACCAGTGATCAAAGCCAAAGTTCATCAAAAAACCCCACACTGCTGGTCTTTTTCTACGGAATGAAGGCCTGATGCTTCTTCATCATCCGTTCTTGGTTGTCTTTGTCATATGGTTTTCAAACTTATTTCAGCAACATAGACTGTCCCCCAGAAAGGAAATCAGCAAGAAGAACCTCTCCATTTGAAGAGAGGTTGGGGGGCTCATGGCTTCCCCCTCCCCCAAAGGAAAAATCCTGACACGTCTAAAGAATCTGAGAGCTCTAAGCACCACTGTTGGAAATCTTACTTTTTAGACCAATTTTTCACCTCCCATCTGTCAGGGTCCTGGCAGACGCAGGAGTCATGGACACATATTTCTTGGCTTCTTGCTATAAAGCAGAATTATTGTGAAAAGCTACCAGGATTATTTTAAACAGGAGACATTCTCAAAAGTGCATGCATTAAGGGAATCCCAGGTGATCACAGAAGGTGGAGTTCAAGGCAACCCAAACCTGAATCATTTCCAAGAGAAAATGTTACTAGAATCCTTCGGTCAGAAGCGGATTTTTTTTTTTTTTTTTTTTTTGTAGCAGACCACGTGGTGGGTACAAAGCCATTGTACTTTGTTTATTGCTTGATTTGTTGGAGGTTATGGAAGTTATTGCATCTGTTTATTATGTGGCCTCTGGTGCTTTTAAGGTGAGTACAAAAAGGTAGAAGGAAATTAACAGAAGACAGTTTTGGCTGTCCAGTATCCATTTTAAGCAAAAGACAAAAACATGCAGGTTATTTGAAAAGGTGGCTCAGGGACTTTTTTTTGCTGGAAAATCATGGAGGTTCTTTTTTTTTCCTTTTCTTTTCTCTTCCTTCCCTTTCTTCATTGTAACACTCAGTATGAGCCTCGGTACAATTTATATCAGGTACCCTCTGCCTCAGAGCACACACATCAGCATTCTTCATCGAGAAGTTATTTGTCAGCAGCTGACCCAGCAAGTGCCAATCTAGGCAAGCTTCATGGGCTTGGTTGTAAAAGTAAAGAAACAGGATGAGGCAGGACATATGGAGCTGAGCTGGCGCTCAATCTCAGATAGAGGGCCTGGCTACCTGGGGTGGGAGCTAACTCTTGCTTCTAAAAGAAAATTGACTAGAAGCCAAGGCTTGGATGATTTACTTTCTGCTGAGACACTGACCCCTGCCTCATCACCCCCTTTCCTGGGACAAGAAACCAAATATAGCCTTCTCCCACCTGCCCTCCCCAACCCCAATCAGCCCCTGCCCCATAGAAGCCTGAATCTCCCTATATGCCATTTCGGGAATGGCCCTGCCCCATTCTCTTTGCTCTCCAACACCCTACCTGGGAACTAGCCCAGAGTTGTGCCACCTGAAGAAATGGCCTTTAAATCTTGTAACATGTGTAGCAGACACAAATTATAGTCCCCAATTCAGTGTACAAGTAATAAAACTTGCCTCTTCTCTCGACAACTCACTCCACCAGTCTAGGGAAAACTCTTAACTCAGTCAGTTCAGGGTTTCCTTGCTTCCCTCTGGCTGAGTCTGAATCCCAGAGATTTATGTGGTGCTGCAGCATGGAGCAGGGATGTCACCTGGTTCTCGGAGCCAGCTGTCAACTCAGGCATCCCCTATACCTCCCCCCCACACACAGCATTCCTGGCCTCCATGCCCTGTAGACCGGGCTCTCCGCTGCTCTTTGTTGGGGGATCCCAGGGTGACTCCGCCCTTCTGGGCCTTGGGGTGGGGCTGGTTGTGGCTCTCACCCGCTTCCAGCTTGGCCCCTTGATCACCCTGGAAACACACTCTGCCCCAAGCTCTCACCCTGAGCACAAGGCTTAGACACCCACTGGCTTCTTGGTTTCCTAGGGCTGCTGCAACAAAATGCCACAGACTATTGGCTTCAATGACAGAATTTTATTGTCTCACAGTTCTGGAAACTTCAAGTCTGAGTGAAAGTGCTGGGGCTAAAGCTGCCTCTGAAGTGTGGTGGTTATTGTGGGGGCCGGTCATCCAGGATGTTCCTTGGCTTGTGGCAAAACTCTATCTCTGCCTCCCTCACAGGGTGGTGTCTCTCTCTCTCTCTCTATTGCTCTCTCGCTCTCGCTCTCTGACTGTGTCCACTTTCCTCTCCTTATAAGGACCCCAGTCGTATTGGATTAGGGCCCACCCTACTCTGGTTTGACCTCATCTTAACTAATAACATCTTCAAAGATCCTGTTTCCAAATAACTGCATATTCACAGGACGGGGGATTAGGACTTGAGCATGCCTTTTGGGGTGACGCGATTCAAGCCATAACAAATGGAGTGTTGATATTTGTGGGAAATACTGGGCCCAGTACCTGGGTCAGGGTGACAGCCCATGATCCAGGGAATTCAGCTAATTCCACGGTCACACCCAGCAGCTCCCTGTGTGGGGCCTGGGTGCTGACCCCCAGCCCATCTCCTCACCCTCTTCATGGGCAGACCTAGTGGGGATATTCTCTAAGACTCCCCAATGCTGAGGGGCTCCACGCCCTGGGGGAGGCACAGGCTCCACTGTGCTCTTCCCAGGGAGGCCCTGTCTTTAGGGCCTGCCCTGATGGGCCCTGATTTGGTCCTGGGTCTGCAGAGGGAGCCGAGAGGACAGAATAGGACTGGCCACCTGTGGCAGGTCCAGAACCCACTCTTTCTCCCACTCCACTTAGCCCGTTACGAGGACTCGCCCTGCACTGGGGGAGTTACCATCACCCAGGAAAGCAGGCCATTTGGGGCTGGCCACGCCTCACTGGGCAATCCCACTGCCCTTTGCCCTAAGCTGAGCCTTTCAGAGCTGACCCACCCTTAACATCTTAGAATGTCACCTGGGCCCTCATTTACAGGGAGGGAGATCTGCAAAATAGGGGTCTTTGAACTGAACCCCAGTATTTCTGAGGTTTGAATGGTTAGAAGCCAAAGCCTGGGATGACTTATTACCCTTAGCTCTGGGGCGGCAGCTGGTATGTTTCTCTGGGGCAGGCTCTCCCTTGTGCTGGGAGAGACCACTCTGGCTCTTACACCGGGCACAGCTGGACGTCCCATGCGAGTGTCCTCAAGTAGGGAGGGCTGGGCCTGCTAATGCAGATGCAGAGGCTCTAATTGGGATGTGAAACACCAGGTTTAACAACATAAAAGGATCTCTTCACAGAAGTCAGGGGACATCTCTTCAAAGACCATCTTGATACTAGTGAAGTTTTGTTCGTTCCAACCTGGTCCAGAGACTGGGGATTAGTGGCTCTAGAAGGGGAGTAGGGGAGGAAAGGAGGGGTTGATTAAACGGGACCCTCACCTATGGAGAGAGAGGCCCCAGAATTTGGAGGTGGGCCTAGAGCTAGGAGAAGATATGGCTATGGGATGGAAGGCAGAGACAGGAGCAAGGACCCCAGGGAAATCACAGGAACAAAAGGCTTTGAAGCAACTGAAGCCCTAGGGCTGGTTTTAAGGTTTTATTGTCTTTAATGTAATTCCTTCAAGCCTTGGCAAAGCTTGTTTGCATTTGTCTCTTAGAAAACAAAGGGAAGGACCAGTGTTTAGCTCTGGGGTTAAGGCAATGCAGGAGGAGGCGGAGGAAAGAGGCAAAGCCACTGTCTGGGGAAGGCCCCACCCTTCCGGTGCTTGTGGGTGGATTGTCGGGTGTGTGTGGGATTTGGACACAGACTTGCCTGAAAAGCATCTGAGGCAGCGATCATGGGTTTCCTCAGAGAGGAAGAAATAAGATGCACATAAATTCATTTATTTGCCAGATAGTTTTCAAGCACTCACTACATGCAAGGTGCTCAGGATACAGGATGATGAAAACAGATGTGGCCCTTGGCCCAATTGAGCATCTAGTCAAGTGGAGTGGATGAACAATAAGCTAATAATTAGGCAAGCGGTGTATTCATTATGACTCTGCTGAGTCCAACAAAAGAGAAGAAGAGGGAGCTATGAGAGCATGTAACGAGCGACCTAACCTACAACTTTTATTATTTCATTGAAACCTTATGCTTTATTACCTCCTTAAGAACAGGTTATTGCATTATTTGAACATCAAATTTTATTGAACTCCTGTAACTGACACCTACTGAAAATGAGGTTCCAGACGCTGTTCCGGCTTGCGTGCATCTGAGACAGGCTTCCAGGCAGAAACCAGGCTGTTTCTCTGAAAACACAGCACCAGGGAAGGAGTGGCCCCGAAACAAGAGCTGGTGAGGAGCAGGTGGAGAAGACATTCCGGAAGGAGGCGAGGCTCCCTCACAGCACCCGGCATGGCCCCCGTCTTCTGCCTGCCGGGTCTCCCACTCGTCTTGTCTGCTAACCAGAGGGTCGGGTCTCCCCTCTCCTTTCCAAGAGTGGCCTTTGCCTTCCCCGAAACCCAGTCATCCATCTCTTTGCCAGGCCGTTACCCAAGGAGCAAGTGGCCGATCTGTCCTCCCGCAACTGGTGACACATATTTCTTGCCCTCTTCCTTCTTCTTTTAACCACGGGGTGAATACAAAACAACCTCTGGGAAGTCACCAGCAGTGATTGTGCATTCCAGCGACTCTACCAGTGCAAGGTGCACTGAGCTTGTAGTTGAAAGGGAGATTATCTCTTCAGATTTAATGAGAATCACCGTGAAAACAGAGTCCCCTGGAAAAAGGGGAGAAATGCCACAATAAAACAAAAAGGCGGCTCTCCACCCAATTAGTGTTTCTGACACAGCCTCATTATGCAGCCACTTCTGACATTTGCCAGTGGTGCTTACTTAGATTTGAGCTGTAAAAACGTCTTTTGAAAGGCAGATTGACATTTGCCATAACCATCCCCATGCCCTGGCTCCCTGAAATTTAAGCACTTGCCATGACAACTGAGATTAGGAAAAGGAGAAGAGGGGCCGTGACCGAGCTTGTGGAATTGGAAGCAATTGGGGTGGGGGAGAGAACAACAGAATATTTTGCTACATGTGAATGACCCTCATCTTCCGTCTCTCCATGTGATTTCCTTTTTAGGGAACATTTAATAAGATACAGAAGCCAGATTTGGTTGAGCTGAATGCTGGATCGCCATGGCAACCTTTCTTTGGAGGTTATCCAAGTCAGGTAGTGACAGCAAAGATGAGTTAAAGGTCACCCCTGCCGAGAAAGATGGGCATTGATAAAGTATTTTAACAGGACCCAGAGGAGCTGGTATTTGAAAGCAACCTAAAGAGGATCAACCAGGTGCTAGGAATGGGAGGCAAACAGAAGGGAGAGAGGGGGGCATGCTGTGGGGGCTTCCACCAAAGTCCCAGATAACCTGGAGCTGCAAACACCTCATCCTGTGGACAGAGAGCTCCGGCCACCTCCAAAAGCAGAGGCTTGAAGCAATTCCTACTTGCACAACAGAAGGGTTAGCAGCCATTTTTATTAGGCATCTGGATGGTAAAGAAATACACCCGTGCAGCTCTACATTCAAGACATGCATTCCTGAAAAGTTGCAAACGAGTACATTTTTGCAAATAGAATGACATTAACCTTCTTTACCTCTCCAGAGGTCTTCTTTTTAATGTCTTTCCTACTAGAACATCACTTTAAAATCTTGGAGTTGAGAAGATCTTTGTTTGCATGCTACTGAAGCCAGAAAGCTTAGAGGGGACCACATAAATACAAATGTCTATGTGGCCGGTCCCCAGAAAAAGAGGTAAAAATGAATTTTAAGCTTAAGAAAATATGAAAGGGGGAAAATATGAAAAAGAAAATAAGAAATATTTCATAAATAAGTAAATGCAAATTTAAATAACTAGATAAATTTACGTTAAAATAATAACATTTTTACTTATCAGATAAGCAAAGATCTAGGTGTGTGAGAATATCCAGTGCTGGTGGGGTGTGGGGCGTTAGGAAGAGGCATTCTCATACATTCTTGGTAGGAGTATAAATTGTTGCCACTCTGCTGGAGGACAATTTTCAGATATCTATCAAAATTTAAATGGACCTCCCTTTGAGCCTGAAATTCCACTTCTACTTATGTTTTCACGCGCAAAGGTATATAGACAACAGATGCCACTGCAGCATCATTTATATGGGCAAAAAAATTAGAGGCCACTTAAAGATCCATTAATGGGAGACTGATTGAATAAATTTTAGAACATTTGTGAAATGGAGTAACATGAAGCTGTTACAAACAATGAGGGAAGTTTGTAGGTGTTGATGTAAAACAATCTTGATATATCACGTGGAAAAGGGAAGTATAGAATTGGGAACATCAGATGCCCTCCCATACTCTGTCTACAATTTGAATGTTCTGCTATGTGCATGTATTAATTTTTCAATTTAAAAAGTTAAGTGTAAAAGGTCACCTGGGCTTTGAATTATGGACCACTTGTCGTACATAGTGGACCTTGCTGATGCCTCCCCAGCATCTCGAACTCAAGAGAAACTTCAGCATCTCCTGGAGGCCCTGTTAAAACAGAGTGCTGGGCCCCACCCCAAGTAGCTCTGGGTCGGGACCTTGAGAACTTGCATTTCAAAGAAGCGGTGCTGCTGCTGTTCTGGGGGCCACACTCTGAGAACCCCAGATTTTAGTCAAGCACAGAATGCTCCTCCTTTTTGCTGGTGATGGCCTCAGGGATAGGATGCCGACAGCACTGGAGGCACGGTGAGATGCTTGATGGACGTTTTTTGGAAGAAGACTTCCTTCTCTTCAAAAAGACCAAGAGGGTGAGCCAGACTTTCTCTCTTTTCCCTTGAAGGTGACCAGGGAAGGGAGACGCCCTGGCTGCTGCTGGCAGGCACCCTATAGCCACAAGAGAAATCAGTCTAAGATGTCGCAGACACTCCAAAGGCTGGAGCAGAGAGGTGAAGAGGTCTGCGTCTTTGATCTGAGGCCCTCCCTACCGCTAGACGTCCTTTTACGGGAGCTGATCCATTTGACCACCGTCTAGGGCTCTTGGCCTTGGGTTTTCTGTTACCTGAGGCCAAATCCACCCTACCTGATACACGTGTAATAAATTTCATTTTAAAAATATTTAAAGTTAAAAAGAAATGTTTTCTAAGGGGCAAAAATGTCATAAACTTGGTTTTAAAACTACTGACAAATTGGGGGAAATATTTGCATCACGCACCTCACATACCCCATCTGTTACTTCCCCTTGTCAGGAGAGCCTTCTTGCTTTCTTTAAAGCCAGCATAACACAGAAATATATACTAAAGAAACAGAGTTCTGAGTCAAAGTTCAGAAAAAGAACATTATTTGCTAAATAGGTCCGGGGGGGGCAGAGCCAGTCTGCTAAGAGAAGGTTACAACACCCAGAAAATCTGCCTTTAAACACATACATGCACAGTTTAGCCAATCTACCTTCCCCATGTCCCACAGAGTATAGGAGCTGCCAATCTTCTCTCTGTACATTCATCCTTAATCTTCTCTCCCTACATTCATCCTCTAGAATGTCTGTTCTCTCTTCTTGATGATCACTGCCCTCTCAGGATACTTCCTTATGAGGTAGTCACCCAATCCTCTCTCGGCTGCTACCAATAATTGTCTCTTCCAATTATCCCTGGAGGGTTGTAGCTGAGTTGGGCAGTGTGAGAAAAAAAGCAGTGATATCTCGTGCCTATGAAACAGGAACGAATTTAGACACGAGGAAGTGACTACAAAGAATTTAAATCACTTAGTCCAAAGCCATATCCAGAAAACCCAAGCTCTCAACCCTAATCTGTCACCCACCAAGGGCTGAGATAAAAACAGCTCCTACAAATCAAAGGGAGGAAAGCCACCCTAAGAGAAAAATTTGCAAAGGACATGCACGAGCAAATGAAAGAGGAAAAATAAATGTTAAAAGATGTTCAATCTACTAGTAATAAAATGAATGGAAATTAAAACAATATGTCAATTAGCAGATAAGCAAAGATTTTACAAAAATTAATTACAACCAGTGTTAGGTAGGATATGGAAGAAAAGAAACTCCTGCACACTACTGATGAGAGAGGAACTGGAGTAAAATTAGGTAATACTTCTCCAAATTTAAAACGAGCATACATTTAACCCAACAATTCTGCTTCTAGTAATTTGTTCTAATGAGTTTATCAGACAAGCAGAGAAGTAATAAATCCAAGAATGCTTAGAGAATTACAATAGCAGACGAGGTCTCAATCCCTGCCTTGAACAGACACTCCCAGACGTTTTTTTCACATCCAAGTTGGAATGTGGTCGTTTCTACCATATAACACTAGTAATATTAAAAAGAGAGAGAGAGGAATTAAATGCCTCAGTAGTTCAGCTCTATGGGCATGCTAGAGAGAACCCCAAGACGTTTTCTAGAATGAGAAAATGGTCTGTGCGCCTTGAAGCAGAATTGTTGCTGAAGTCCTCAGAGTCAGCTCACACCCGTCTTCAGGTAAACCTGTAAGGATTTCCGTCTTGCTCCTTTGCCCTTGTATTTCCTCATCTTAGGACGTGTGTGCATGCATTACCTTAGACAGTGTTGGTCACCTGCCCAATTCCATTTCCTCCCTGTCTTTCCTGTGGAATAGCAAAGCTCAGGGCCCATGCAAAGTGGAGAGTGTACTGGGAGAGCCCCAACAAAAAGCTGGGACCCTAAACACTACACCCTCAGTGTCAGGATGGTCTAGAAATAAACCTGCCTCTCCAAGGACTGCAAGAAAAGTTATCCATATTAAACCTTTGTGAGGAGTAGAGGAGAAAAATCATGTCCCGAGGGTTTGTAATCTCCTGTCAGACTCGTGCAAGTTCACGGGCAGAATTCAAACTACCTACTTGATTTTTTTCTCCCACCACTTATCAGCTATGAGAGAGAGCTATTTACCCTCTCTGTGCTCCAACTTCCTCATCTATAAAATGGGTTAATAAATGGTACTTAGCTCTAAGGTAGGGAGGCCTAAGTGAAGTAATCCAATGTAAAGAATTTTGTATGTGATTAATGCTCAACAAGAGCTAGTTATCAGTATGCCATTGGCCATGTTGGCCAAGGTTGTGCCAGGTGCTCCTACATCCTGGGCTCATTTCATCCATGCCCAGGGAGGAGGCAACCAGGGCACTGAGGAAGCAGTGGAGCCACCCACTTCTTCCCCAGGCTGACCCCGCTCAGCTCTCTTCCTTTCCTGGGAGTGGCGTGATGGAGACCTGGGATGGGGAGTGAGGGGGAGCTGCAGAATTGGGCTGCACCAGGTGTGGCCCGGGGCAACCTCCGGAGCCTGGGTGATGGAGAAGGTGGCAGCAGCAGCTGTGGAGGAAAGTGGACTGTGGGGCAGGCAGCTGCATCCCCATAGCAGGCCAAGACAGCTGTTCCCACAAGGTAGAGACTCTCACTTTCTTTTCCACGCAGGTGGAAAGGAAGAAACACCACCACCCTCTCCATTTAGAGGTCTGCCTATGCACCAGGTGACTGCAGAGCTGGAGGCTTTGATGTCACATCCATTCCCAACAACTCCTACTTTTATTGCCCAAGATGACACAGCCAGCTTCACTCAAGGGACAGTATATAGAAATCAGCTCTTTTCTCTTTTATGGACCTGTAATTGAGAAAGTCCTTCCCACTAACCTTGCACTGTCATCCTGGCCAGTTTGCCCATCACTGTAAGCTGAATAGCTGGGCAAGGTCAACTTAGGGTTGTAAGGGTCCTCTCTTATACATCTGAACTGTCACGTGGCACCTGAAGCTTCACCGCCAGCCATCTCTGCTTATATCTATCTCTCAGCTTATGTACAGGTTGTACAGTGCACAACCCATACAACTATACCTGGCAGCCCTGAGATCATCCTCAGGGGAGTCTTTTTGGATAAGAGCTGTTGACTCCACCTTTCTGAGCTCTGAGACCTCAATCCCTTCACTCTCCAGCATTTCAGATGTCCCATTCTTAAATAAACCAAACTGAACTGATTCCGACAGTCTCTTCTCACTTCTAACCCAAATCTTTGGCAGTCACATTCCTTGAAGGAGTGCTCTACCTTGCAGGACCCTCTGCCTCCCACTCTCTCATTAGCCCCAGGCTGCTCTCAAACTACTCCCAAGCTCCAAGATCACTCCCCAAACCTGTGGTCTCATTCGTTTCCTCCTCTCCAACGTCTCCTTGGCATTTGGTGACCAATGCTAATCTCCTCTTGTGCTTTGGGAGTCCTCCAGTGCTTCTCCTACTTCTCACCATCTTTTTCTCCCGCTTTAGAAACGTGGTCCTCACTCCCTCCAGCCGCAACTTGAATCATCTCATCCACCCCAAGCCCCGTCCCCTGGATCTAGTTCTTCAGCGGCCCTCCTTCCTGTCTGCACCTCAGCGAGGCAGGATGAGGCACTCTTCCTCCAGAGGCTCAGAGGCCAAGCCAGGTGGGGCCTTAGGTGGTCAGCAGCCCAGATGGGCCCCGAGAGCGCTGAAAGTGGGGTGTGGGGGACCGAGGGGGGTTGCGGTACAGGACCCTTGTGCTTTGGGCTGCTTCTCTCACCTTGAGCTTCCCTGGACTTGTTGCCCCAGCCCCGCACTACTTCCTTTCCAAGTTATAACTCAGAGAGATGTCAAGGTAAAAATACAGTTCAACGACTCCTGGGTTGGTAATGCCCTGATAACTGACAGCAGCCATGACTTAAGAAGTCATCGTCAACCCAGCCCTCAAAGCGTTCCCACAGGTAAAGTTTCAGGTCATACGAGCTCACAGTCAACAACAAGAAATTATGAAACAAAGCTCAGTGGAAAAATAGACAGCAGGATGAGACCTGCAAACATTGTAGGAACTGGGATCACCAGACACAAAATATAAAGTTTTTGATGTTTAATTTTTTTTTTTAAGTAAAGCAGAGATGGATGTAGAGTGGGAGTATCTAAAATTGACTAAGCAGGTTTGCAAAGGGACTAAATAGAACTAGAAATGAAAAATAATTGAAATTGAAAATATACTGCAGAAATACTGTGCTCCTGCTACAATGGCTAAACTTAAAAAAGACTGACAATTCCACACCCATGCAAGGTGTTGGTGGTGGGGTGGTATGTGGGAATCCTGTATTTCATGTATTCCTGTTCTGTAAACCCACAACTTCTCTAATAAAGGAAAAAAAAGACTGAAAATGCTAAGGGCGCTCAAGGATATGGTGCAACTGGAGCTTTCATACATTGTTGGTGAGAATGCAAAGTAGTACAGCAACTTTCAAAAAAATTTCTGACAGTGTCTTACAAAGTTAAACATACATCTACCATACAACCCAGAAATTCTACTACTATTTACCAAAAGAAATAAAACATATAACTACACATAGACCTGTAAGCAAATGTTCATAGGAGCTTTACTCATAATAGCCAAAAACTGGAAACAACCCAAATGTCTATCAACTAACAAATGGATAAACAAACTGTGATTCAACCATACAATGGAATACTATTCAGCAATAAAAAGGAATGAATTACTGATACATGTAACAGCACGGATGAATCTCAAAGCATTATGCTAAGCAAAGGAAGCCAGGTACAAAAGACTAAATGTTATATGATTCCATTCATATTACATTCAAGAAAAAGGCAAAACTCTACAGAAAATAGATCAATGGTTGCCAAGAGCTGGGGGAGGATAGAGGAAATTGATTGTAAAGGGTCATGAGAAACATTTTAGGGGGATAGGAATGATACATATAATGATTGTGTTAGTGGTTACATTACTGTATAATTTTGTCAAATCTGCTCAAACTGTACAATTAAAATGGTGAATTTATTGTCTGTAAATTATATCTCAATAAACCCATCTTTTAAAACAAGACATAACATGATAACATGGGGAGAATATTTTCTTCTAAAAATGTACTGGAGGGCTGGATCACCGGTAGATACAGCTGAAGAGAGAATTAACTGGAAATTAATCCAAATGTAGCAAAGGGAGAAAGACAGAAAGTATGGAAGAAAGATTAAGAGATGTAGAGACTAAAGTCTATAAAAACAGACAAGAAACATAGAGTGACAGTAGTAACCATACATCTAATCAGAGCCCAGTAAAGAGACTTAACCTACAAGACTCATCAGCTTGTTTCTATATGACCCTTCCTACCATATAAAAAATATAATTAAAAATTGGACATTATTCCCTAGACCAATGCAACCATAGAGTATCTAGGAAAAAGCTTCACTAAGAATACATAAGACATCTATGAAAAACTTTAAAATTCAATAAAGAACATTAAAAATAATGTTCTAAATAAATGGAGACATATTACATTTCATTCCCTTGGATGACATAACTTATTATGAACATATACATTCTGCCCAAATTTATGTATAAATCCAATGCATTCAAAACTCTGTTTTTTTAAGCAACTCAATAAACTTACTTTAAAATTTATATGGAAGACTAAAGATGCAAGAATAGGTTTAAAAAAAAACAACCTTTGAAGAGTAAAGAAAGGGTTATTTCCTAACAGTAAGACTGTCTGCAAGGCCATAGTAACATATTAATAAAAACACTTTTATAGTATGGAAAGAATAAATAAGTAGATGAATGGAAGGGAATAGAAAGCTCAGAGTCAAACTTACAGGCTTGAGCAAAATTTATACACACACATATGCACATATATATACATATACACACACACACATACACATATATGCATGTTTGTAGGAATTGAATATGTACACACACATATATACACATATTGCATGTGTTATAGGAATTGAATATGTACACACACAGACATAAACACATATATGCATGTGTTTACAGGAATTGAATATGTACACACACATATATATACACATATATGAATGTGTTTATAGGAATTGAATATGTGGCAAAGGGACACCATGAATCAGCTGGGAAAGAATGAGTCATTAAGATTGGGTTTAAACCTACTACAACATACAAAATGCCCTTCCAATGGACCAAAGGCTTAAATGTAAGAGGTAATATGACTATAAGATTAATCAAAAGAAAATGCAGGGGCAAGGAAGGACTTTTTAAACAGATTTTCAAATACATAATCATAAGGCAAAGAAATGGCAAAACTGATTATATCAAAATGAAGGATTTCTGTTCAATGAGGACACCACAGACACCCTTAATTGAAAGTAGAAAAACTAGGAGAAGATATTTTCATTGACTAAAATCAACAAGGAAATAATATCTAGAATAGACAAGGAATTTATGCAAATCAACAAGAAAAAGATAGCAACCCAATAGAAAAACAAGAAAAAGACATTAAAAAAAGCATTTTACAAAAGAGGAAGCCTGAAACTAATGAGTATACATGGAACGATGCTTAAACTCATTAGGAATCAAAGAAAAGCAAATTAAAGCAACAATGGCATGTCTCTTTACACTTGATAGGCTGACAAATGTTAGAAAGGTGGCTAATGCCAAGTCTTGGAGGAAATGCAGAGACAGAAAAACCCTGTGCACTGCTGGTGAGAGCTGTTCGGGTGCTCCACGGGAACGACTTCATCAAATTAAGCCTGTGCATTCCCTATGAGCCTGCAAATTCCACTCCCGGGGATAGATCCCAAGATCTCTTCTACAGATCTGTGAAGGGATATATACAGAAACATTTACTGTAGTTGTATTTGTGGTGGCAAAGAGGCTGTTTCAATTTGATGAAGCTGCTGGAATGCAATATACCAGGTATGAGTTGGCTTTTAACAATGGGGATTTATTAAGTTACAAGTTAGAATTCCAAGGTCTTGAAAGTGTCCAAATTAAGGCATCAACAAGAGGATACCTTCTCTGAAGAAAGGCTGCCAACATCAGAGTTTCCTGTGACACATGGGAAGCCACATGGTGACATCTGCTGGTCCTTTTCTCCTGGGTTGGTTTCAATGGCTCTCTCTCTCCTCCAGAGGCTTTTCTCTGGATTTCATCTCTTAGCTTCTCTGAGTTCTCTGAGTTTCATCTGCCTTTTATCCTCCTAAAGGACTCCAGCAAGGAGATTAAGCCCCACCCTGAATAGACGGGGTCATATCTCCATGGAAACAACCTAATCCAAAGGTCCCACCCACGATGGATTTGCCCCCACAAGAATGGATTAAAAGAATTTAGGCTTTTCTGTGGTCCATAAATAACAGCTCCAAATCAGCACAGAGGCCTTGTAGGTATCCATTACTAAGGTAATGAAGTGGATTTACGATGCAGGGGTCTGAATTATAGATGAACAAGTCACATACTGCTGGATTTAAAAAGAAAGGAATTGTTCTATATAACATAACACATTCATGTAAATTAAAAATACATTCACACAAAGCAATAAAACGTATTTTCTAAGAACACATACAAAGGAAAACACATACATTAAACATATATGGTTTCCTCAGGGTGGGGGGAGAGTGGAGAGCGGGAGAAAGGGGGAATAAATTTGGAAGAGAGAAGCCTTGCATGAATCAATTGTCATACTGCACGATGGTCTGAGAAGTATAATTAACTCAACCCTCTGCTCTTGAGGCCTGAAAGAAAACAGATCAAAAAGAACACAGAGATCCTATTCAGGACAGTAAATTTAAGAGAAAAAAAAGAGAGAGAGGGAAGGAGGCAGGAAGGGAGGAAGAGAGGGAGAGAGGGAGGAAGGAGAAAGAAAGAAAATAAAGATTGGAAAGGGAGAAACAAAGCTGTTACCGTTTTTAAATTATATTATTAAGAACATAGAAAATCCAAAAGCATCTACAGAATATTAGAGATTTTTAAGAAGGTTGCCAGATTCAAAACCAAAATATAAAAATATGTTCATTTCCATATGCCAGCAAAAAGCTGTTCAAAAAAGTAATTTTAAAAAGATACAATTTAGAATAGTACATAATTTACAACATATATCAATATGCAGAGAAGATCTAAAAATTAATAAAAATTGTACAGGGCCTTTATTAAAAGTCATTAAAGAATCCCTAAAAAGATGAAGATACATATATAGTATTAATGGATTGAAATACAATATCATACAGTGGTCAATTATCCCCTAAATTAACCTTTAGATATACTAAAATTCCTATCAAAATTTTGGGTTTTTTAAAAATGGAGCTTGCTAAACTAATCTTAATATATATATATTGTTCTAATATATTCTAATATATAATATACATAATTCTAATATATATATATACACACACACATATATGGATGTATGCCAAGAATATCCAAGACACTCCTGAAACAGAACAAGTTGGAGCGAGTTGCTTTAGTATATACAAAAAAAAAAAAGAGTAATGAAGGCAGTATAATATTGGCACAAAATGAACAAATAGGTCAGTGAAATAGAATAGAGAGCCAGAAATTAACCTTCTCATTTAAGGAAAATTGATCTGTTACAGAGCTGGCATGTCAGTAGGAAAGGAGGATATCTTTGTTTGCGTAAGACACAATACCACAAATACCACAGACTGGTTTTGGCTTAATAACAGGAATATATTGGCTCACGATTTATAGGCCAGAAGAAGTCCAAAATCAAGGCTTGCTTTCTCCTGGAGCCCGTACATTCTGGGCTGGCTCCCAGCCATCCTCAGGGTTCCTTGGCTCCCACCACATGGCCATGTCCTTTCTTTTCTGACTTCTCCGATAATCTGGATTACAGCCTACCCAGGTTCAATTGGCCACACCTTAATCAAAAATAACATCCTCCAAAGTCCTAGTACAATGAGTTCACACTCTCAGGGAGGCAGATCAAGCTTAAGAGCAGGTCTATGTTGTGGACCATAATCCAGTCAACCACAGAGGGCTAATCAATAAAAGGTGCTGGGATAATTGGTTATTTATTAGAAACAAATAAAATTAAGCCCTTACCTCACATCATCATACACAAAAATCAATCCCAGGTAGATTAAACACTTACAAGTGAAAAGCAAAATTTCAAATTAAAAATACATTATAGAAAAAAGATATTTAAGAATTTAAGGGTAAGGATTGCCTTTTTTGACAAGACCTAGAAAACACAAGCTACAAAGAAAAAAGATTAAACAGTACTCCATTAAGATTCCTCAAAAGACATCAGAATGAAAGTGAAAAGTCAAGACAGAAACTAATACATGTGTGAGTGAATATATACATATATTTCTCTATATACATGTATATATTCAATAAGAAAAAGACAACCCAACAGAAAACAATCAGGAAAACAACCACTTTACAGGCGAAAAAATGTGAATGACCAAAAAATATACGAGAAGTATGTCAATCCCTTTAGTAAAACGGGGAATTCAAATTAAAACCACAACGAAAAACCGCTCACACCCACGAGTGAGCATAAATTAGAACACCTGACATTTGTGAAGGATTGGGAGCAACCAGCAGAAGGACCCAGTACTGTTGGGGGTGTGAATTGGCCAAACACCAATGAATATACCCTAGAGAAACTCCTACACATGTACCCCAGGAGATATGTACAAGAATGTTCAAGAAACACTATTTTTAACCAAAACAGGAAACCACCTCCATGTCCTTGTCTCTACTGGGGTAGATTCATACAGTGCAACCCTACATCTATCAGTGGTGATGATGGAGATGAGGATAGTGGGTCCTTGATTGGAAAAACAAGGGTAAGAGCCATGTGCCCTTCCCCACTGCTGGAGTGGCAGGTCCAAAGACTGCCCCTTAATATTAGGGGTGATCCTGAATATTGGAGATTTGTGTCTTCCCTTTGATAAAAGATTTCTGCAGGCAGAAGCCTTGCTTCAGTTCTCCTCGCCAGTAAGGAGAGGGTGGACTACTCCACTCCTATCATCACCAGTAACCATCAAGTCCCTGAGGGCCAAGAGCAGTGGAAAACGACCCAGCAGCTCTCAGTCACCCCCAGGGGTCAGTGGTTCGCTGGGGGATGAGAGCCAGCAAGTCGTACTGCAAAACAAGCCAAGGCTGTGCCTCTGAGACAGATCTGTAAGAAGAAACCATCATGAAGCCAGTTGGGGACAATGAGACCTGTGTGTTCCACCTAAGCAGAGACCACTGTGCGGGGACAGATGCCCTCTCCAGACCCATCCGGAAGCTGGTGCAACCCCTCCCCAAACCAGATTAGAAACTCCTGCATCAGACGTGCAGCCTGCCCCCCTTGCCTCCACACACACCCCTCCCACCAGAGTATCACACCTTCCCCCTGTACCCTCATGGGGACAGTGTCCAGGAGAGAACTTTCAAGTAACTCATATATCCCCCCAAAAGAGCCAGATTGCAGCCAGAACAAATGAGTGCCCTGGGGTAGCCAGATTACAATTTCTTCACCACCATAGAAAATGGACATTCCTGTTCTAAGTTTAGATGTAAAGATTAAAGAAAATTCACATCTGTACACTGGAAAACTGAGTTTTGTCAACTGTCCCACACCTGAAACATTATATCCAATACATTCATACTCATAATGCACATGCCATGGGCACATTCACAAACAAAGTATTTATCTTTGTCAACATTTTTAATAAAATAGGAGAATATACTAAGCATACTGTTCTGCATCTTGCTTCTTTCAATTCACAGTGCATTGTGGGCTCTTTCACCAGTTATTTACATGGTATCTCACTGTATGAATTATATATAACACTGATTGGAAGACAGTTACCTTGTCCCCTGAGTCTTCTCTTCAAAGCAAACATCTCCTCCTCCCTCGGTGGCACATGCCCAGGTCCCTGTTGGCCTGATTCATGAAACTTCCAGCTTGCCTCTGTCCATTTTAAAGTGCAGTGACCAGGGATATATACAACTGGGTTTGGGAAGCGAGCAAAGGCAGTTAAGGAGGTGAATTTCCAAAAGCTCTTAGTACAGGGTGCTGGCAATGATTGACCTCTGCCACAACACTTTCTGAACCCCAGCTTAAAAGTCTCTTTTCAAGGTGCTGGCTTAGACCTAAAGGCACTGCATTTGACCCTGTGTTCTGACCAACCCCCACCCCACCCCCACCCCCCAGGACTGGCCTTCCCATCCAGACTTAATCCTTTCTCAGCAAAAACCAAAGACCTGGCCCTAGCTGCTTGTATCTGGTCTGGCCTCCAGAATTCTTTCAGCATAGCCTCACCTCAGGGGTTAGCAACTTCTTCCGAAAAGAAAGACGAGGAAGCACAGTGGCGGTTGCACTCTGCATGTTACGTCTGTCGTACCCAGGAGAGGGGTGCCCCCACTCTAGCTTGTCCCCTTTTCTGTTCCCACTCTGCCTTCGTGGCACATCCCATGCCCCTTTGCGTCCATCCCAGTCTGCAGATCCTAGCTGTTTGCACATCCTACTCCCCTCCCAACAGGGGCCTCCCCTCTGCCATCCCTCTGACCTCCAGGACTCAGACCCTGGAAGCTGGAACCCAACTCAGCAGATAATTCCTGGGTCCTGCTCCCCAGGGGGTGGTCCAGATAAGGAGGCTCAGGCCCTGGTGGGCAGTGGCCCTCACAGCTGTGGCTCAGGGCAGCTGCACATCTGCCGTGGGTATGGCTTCCTCGAGGAGTGGTTCAAGCTGAATCTTCCAGGAGGAGCAGAAACTTGCTTATTTTGGACGAGAGAGACTATGAACAGTGAAAGAGAGTTGGGTAAGCTTTAGGAGCTGCTGGTAATTCTGTGAGAACGCAATGGAGGGGTGGGGGGACAAGCCGAGGCCAGACTAAGGAGCTGGCTCTGTCAGCAAAGCAATGGGAGCCCTCAGTTATTTTCCATCTGGGCATGTGGGGGCAGGGAGGGGGTTGATTATATTTATGTTTTAAAGAGACTGCACTCTGCCATCCTGGAAAATAATGGAACAGAAAATCAACCAGAGCAAAAGATAATGGTTAGGAAAATACGGCCAGCTGAAAGCAGATGCTGCAGGGGGCTTGGAGTTGGTGGGGGCTGCCCATGAGGGCCCCTCCACAGATGGACTTCATGTTCTCACCATGAACGAAACCAGTACAAGTTATTTAATTTCGCTGAGCCTCATCTTTAAAAGAGCCTTAAGACTCACTGAGAGAATTAAAATGAGTGTTAAAATGAAAATAAATTGCCCAGGCTGGCGAGAGTCATGTTCGGAGACAGAAAATTCCAGGGAGAAGACTTTTATAGAGTGTCCACACAGAGCAAATGGGATACAGCAAAGAAAAGCATCAACTATTTCATCATTTTGCCAAGATCCTTTGAGCAGAAAGGTAGCCAAAGGAGGAAAAGGAAAGACAGACAGACAGACAGGTTGGAGCTTTATAAAAATATAGACGCCCTGGGCAGGTCTCCAGGTGGCTGCATGTTTCTTTGCCAAGTGCTCTGAATCCCGCATTAGCAAGACAGAAGCATCTTGAATCTATTAAGAGCAGAACTTGGTGAGTCCTTGGGGGCAGGAAGGGAGCACCAAACCCAGACCACCCACCCCCTCCAAGGAACATGCTTCCAGAACACTGAATTATGCCACATTCTTGGAGTTTTTCCAAACTAGCTTCACTAGGGGCTGTTTCCACAGGGAAGATGGTCACCGGGGTTTCAGTTTCCTGGTGAACAAAGGAGCCAGGAACTCCCAAGGACTATGACAGGTAAAACAGGACGGTGACAAGGCAGGTGCTGTGCAGAGCTGGGAACAGTGATATATGGTGGAGTTGGAGAGGAAATAGAAATCCTATAACTAGGCTAAGCTATTCACCAATATTTCTATTAAACCCCTACTTGCAGAATACCTTCATTAAGAGATGAAGGTAGATGGTAGATAATAATCTTTTTAAATTAAAATCAACTATTTGTGAATCTGCAGCCAGCTAATTTGGGCTGGATTAAAACTTACCCTTACACAATGAAGCAGAGCTTCCCCACCAATTGAACACTGCAATTAGGATGGCAGGAGACATGGAAAACCATCTCACACTGGAGCTACCTTACCGTTTGTATCACACATGCCAAACATATATTCTCTTCTCTACCCCATGGGGTGAAATCTTGCCTGAAGATAGTAGCCTCCATCACCACCCAATCTAGGAATTAAGCCCCTCTCCCTCCTTGGTTTAACGTCTTCTTATCCACCGTGGCAGGACTGGCAAACACATGGCACACACCCTCCCTCTCATCCTTCCCAGGTCCCACACAGACATGGCCAACACATCACAGCCAGAGGATCCTGCTCAACTCAGTGCTTTGAAGGAAGGGGAGGGGGTTCCAATGGCTCCTTCCTCCCGAATAACAAACTTGATATCCTCTTTCCAGTGAGAAAATCTCTCCTATGTTTCCAATGTCCTGGTGGCTGAGCTCACCTACGCAGTGGAATTACCCTTTCAGTTTTAGGAAAAACTGACAAAAAGCAGGAGTTAGAAGGGGGCTCTCTGTTCCTCCCTGCTCCTTTGCCACAGAATGTGGTCAGTATTAGCAAGAAAGTGATTTGTCAACAGCCTGAACCCTCTGAAATGGAAAAAAGTACTACCTGACCACTTGGCATGTCCCCAGGCCAGTGCAGGGATCACAGAAGGAGTGGGGAGCAGAGGGATAGAAATGGCAGGGGGACCATGGGAGGGAGAGAAAAGGGATTACCAGATGCCCCTTCAACTGAGAGTCAGCCTAACATAGCAGTCAAGCATATGGGCTCTGAGTTCAGGTCCTGCCTCTATTACACTTACTGTGTGCCCTCAGCCACGTTACTTAACCTCTCTGTGCCTTGGTCTCCACACTTGTGAACTGACAGCATTAATAGTACCTGCCTCATAGCATTGTTGTGAGAATTAAATGAGGTAGTGTATGAAAATTTCCTAGCACCTACTTGGTACTTGATATGACTTTATCTTTGTTATACTTTGTGTTATCAGAGAGTACATTATTGGCTGTGGGTAACAAAACACTGAAATAAAAGCACTGAGGTAGGCATTTCAGGCACAACTCGTTAAATCACAACTGCTTTTCATAATTTTGTTCTGAATCCCCAGGAGGTCAGCAATTGTTCTCCCGCTATTATAAGCCGACCCGCATGGCCTCTAGCCAAGGAGATGGAAGACGGCTGCTGAAAACAGAGCCAACTTTGTATGGCTCAGACCAAAAGCAGCTCCATAAGGAAAGGAAAAACGGGTTTTGCACCACCACCCTCCCACCGTTGGCGAATGGGCTGTGCCTGTATGTCCCCCAGATATCATGGGATGTAGGAGAGGGGTTACACTGGTGGGACCACCCACCTTGGACTGGGGCACCTCATGTTGTCATGTCTCTCTACCTGGGCCTTTGCCTTGAATATCAAAGCCTTCTGTTGAATTTAGCCAGGGTAATCAGCTCTTGAGTAACTATCACTTTGAGGAAGCCATAGGCTATGATTAGATGGCAGGTCCTGTTCACTGTAAGCAGAATTTAATCTGGGAACTAGATCATGTGAAAATAAAGCTGCCTAAAAAACACATCCCTCCAAATTGTGACAATAATACAAGCAGGCAGGTTTTTCTTGCGCTATCTGCAGAGTCATTCAGAAGCAGAGTTCAGGAATCTTTTAAGCAACAGTGGTTTGGAGAAAATGACACTTATTTGGATGCAAATACCTAGCCTTAAGGAAATGCCGCTGGTTTCAGAATAAGATCTGGGTATAATTCCTGGCTCCCATGCTTGTCTTCACCTTGAACAAGTTACTGAACCCCACTACACCTTGATCTGCCTGTCTTTAAAATGGGCACACAATAAGGCCGATCTCAGAGACTTATTGGGAGAATAAATAAATAAATGGACATAAGCTGCCCGGTCTAATAGCTGGCACCAAAAACGTGTTGACATAGCGGTCAAACGGTGGCTCCCGTAAAGATATATCCACCTGGGTCCTGTGAACGTGACCTTCTTTGGAAAAGGGTCTTTGCAGTTGTAATTAAGTGAAGGATCTCGAGATGAGATCATCCTGCGTTATCCAGGACGGCCCTAAATCCAGTGGCAAGTGTCCTCATGGGAGAGAGGCAGAGACACAGAGAGAAGGCCATGTGGCCAGGGGGGCTGAAACTAGAGTGGTGCTGCCCCCAGCGGGGCTGCTAGCTACTGGAGGCTGCAAGAGGCAAGAAAGGATTCTCCCCAGAGCCTTGGTGGGGAGCAAAGCCCTGGTGACACCTTGGCTTCAGGCTTCTGGCTTCCAAAATGGTAAGAGAATACATTTCTGTGGTTTAACGCTGCCAAGTTTGTAGCAATTTGCTGTGGCAACCCTGGAAACTAATACAGATAGGTAGTGTGAATTCCTGGCATTCCCACATAAGCTCCAGGAAGGCAGGGACCCCCAAGTCTGTGTCATTCCCTGCTCTGTCCCCAGCAATAAGCACGTGCCAGGGTAGACACACATTCATTATTTTGTTTTGGTTTGTTTGGGCTTTGCTTGGATTTTTTAGTTGATTGACAAAAACAGTAACTGGTCCTAAGAATGAGTTGATATGGTCATTTAGGATAGGCTTACAAATGACCTCCAATTCTCAGTGCCGTCAAACAATGAATGGAGCTCTCTCACTCACACTGTCTAACCTGGGAGGGGTGGAAAGTTCTGCTCCACATGGACCCCACACCAAGACCCAGGCTGGCAGTCTTCTTAGGCTGTGCCTTCTCAGGATGCTGACTTCTCAACAAGAGGTTTCAGGACTTGCTGTAAGAGGGCAGACAGGGCTGGGGGTGGAGGAGTTCCTGCATTTAAATGCGTTTAAATGCCTATAAATGACACAAGTGCTTCTGCTAAATGATAATGGCTCAGACCACTGACATGGGAAATGGCAAAGCCCAGTGGACCCAGAATTAGGGGAGAACTACCTCTCAGGGGCTATCAGCAATATCTCCCCCAGATATGGATTCAGCGATCTCTTGGCCACCACGTTTTAACAATGACAGAGAACTGAAGATGAATAAATGGACACAAGCCCTGGGTATTTTCCATTTAGTTATAATCATGTGAATGTTGACCCTGACTCTCCAGGCTCCATGGTGAGGCAGCTATGGATGACAGAAAGCATGGGACATGCCTGTCATTTTATTTTTCTTCTTCTAGACAACCACTCACCCCCACAACCAAGATTCATGAAAATTCAGGCCCCAAGAGCCTATTAACCTTAGATGCTCCGCAGGGTCCAGTCTAAAGAGCCTGGATCAATGAGATCAAGCAAACGGTGTCTCAGAAGTCTATCACAGAAAGCAGATGGCTGGCAGCCAGGGTGAGACGCCAGGACCCAGCTTTGTGGGCAGCTGGCGGGGCCCTGGGGAAGCTGTCATTTTTCTCACAGTCCTCAGAGTGGGAATGGATTTTTTTTTTTTTTTACCTGCTGAGAAATCCAGGAGTTGGCAAACATTACTTTTCTAGGAAAACAAATACACAGTCAGGGATACTCCTTTTTCTTCCATCATTAAATATTGTTAGCCTGGTTTCAAAAAAAAAAAAATTGTTTCAAATACAGACGCTTTTAAAAAAATCTTCCGCCTCCCTTTCTTTTGTCCTCCCTTTTTTGTTCTCCCTGAACTTTGATGGGGTTTCAGGTCTGCATGAAGTGGTGACAACTGCTATTTCATCTTACATTATAACACAGAATGTAGGTCACTGGTCTTAGAAGTGGCCTACTTTCCAAGCTCTAAATAGAAATCTTTCCCCAAGTGGAGTGTTTTTTCCCAGGTTTGTGTCTGATAAAGGTATAAGCCTGCTTAGCCAGGCCGAAGTGAGCTCTGACGGCCTCCTCCCCACCCAGCTGCTGAACAGGGAGGTAGAAGACCAGGCCATGGGGCTCAGGCCTGGGGAACACACAAGACCACAGCTTTCCCTGAAAAGTGACACAAGAACTAGAACGCACCTCTGAGGGCACAGGGGATAGGGCTAGCAAGGAGGAAGTGGGAGTGTCTGCTCACTCAGCCAGCCGAAAAGGACACATCAGCTAGGATTAGCCCGATGCCATCCTGGGCCGGGCACCTGCCTACATCCCCACGTGGCAACCCCATCCACGTCAGCTGGTGGGCCGCCGCCTCTGTTCTGCTTTCTATTTTTTTTTAAACCACACAAGAAATCCAAGTTCATTGCGGAAAACTGGAACACAGGAGAACTAAAAGAAAGAACAAAAATCATCTACAAGATTACAAGAGAAAACCCTTGCTGGCATTTCTTTGTGACTCTTTGCAGTTAATCTTCCATGCATATATAGTGATATAGATTAATTTTTAACAAAACTGGGATCATAATGTTCGGAGACCCAGTTTTCTCCCTTAACCACATGTTATGAGTGTCCTTCCTAGTCAAAAAGTATAGATCCATGTGACCTTGGGATTTTTTGTTTTCTAAAATTACTCCCAGAATTTTACAAAATAAATTCTAACCTGCAAGAGACAGCTTGTTGTTGTTCTTCTTCTTTTCATTTTTAAGATTATTTAATTTGGGGTTTTAAAAAAATAAAAATCATCCATAATCCCACAAGTTGGGTCTCTTTCTCCCTCCTGACGTAACTGCCTCCTCAGTCCTGGTGTCCACAGGTTACCACTGTTAATAGTTTAATAGAGACTAATTATAATGTGCAAACTCTGAGACCTGAGTCTGACAGCACAGGTTATCAAGGGGAGGCTTATTGTAAAGGTTCCTAGATTGTAAGCTCTTGCAGCAATTACATCTATTCCTGAATTGTCATGGCCATTTCTAAATTCTGAGATGCTGATCTCTTTGTGTATAACCTGGTGGGTCCCTGGAACTTTGGGTATCTGTGTGACACCTGAGACTCAGAGCCAGAGTCTGGCAGCTATGAAAGTCAGCATTACCCCATACAGCAAATGTTAAGGAGTCTGAAAAAAGAGATCAGTCTTCAATTAGATACATGAACAAAATGGATTTGGTTAGGACTAAGATAAATCACACTAAAGGGTAAAGGATGATACTGACTGGTGTTTTTAAAACTTCAACTTCTGTGTGAGACCAAAGGAAGAGATATTTATTTTGTGCAAAATCTATATTTTCTGTAGCACACTATATAATTTAACTTGTATGATCAGTTTGTTCAAACACCATAATTACATGGAATCTTGAATAGGGAGTGAAATATGGTTGGTTTGTACAGGTTAGTGTGAAGCTGGGATATATCTCACAGTAATTTAGGCAGAGAATAAAAATGTATTTGCAGAGCCCCCTTGAAGGACTGGGGAAAAATGTGGAAATGTTTAACTTCCCCACCTGGGGAATTCCTGATATTCCTGCAAGTTTTGAGAACTACCAATTTAGAAGGCCAAGCCCTTGATCTTGCCCTTATGAAACTTGTTTCTGCAAAGGAGAAGCTAAGCCTACTTATAATTGTGCCTAAGAGTTACCCCCAGAGAATCCCTTTTGTTGCTCAGATGTAGCCTCTCTCTCTAAGCCAACTCTGCAGGTGGACTCACTGCCCTCCCCCCTAAGTGGGACATGACTCCCAGGGGTGTAACTCTCCCTGGCAACATGGGACATGACTCTTGGGGATGAGCCTGGACCTGGCATTGTAGGATTGAGAAAGCCTTCTTGATCTAAAGGGGGAAGAGAAATGAAACAAAATAAAGTTTCAGTGGCTGAGAGATTTTAAATGGAGTCGAGAGGTCATTCTGGAGGTTATTCATATGCATTATATAGATATACCCTTTTAATTTTTAGTGTATCAGAATAGCTAGAAGGAAATACCTGAAACTGTTGAACTGCAACCCAGTAGCCTTGATTCTTGAAGATGATTGCATAACAATGTAGCTTACACTGTGTGACTGTGTGACTGTGAAAACCTTGTGTCTCACACTCCCTTTATTTAGTATGGACAGATGAATAGAAAAATGAGGACAAAAAATAAACGAATAATAGAGGGTAGGGGTAGGGGATGTTTTGGGTGTTATTTTTGCTTTTATTTATTTATTTTTTTTTTGGAGTAATGAAAATGTTCAAAAATTGATTTTGGTGATGAATGCACAACTATATGATGATACTGTGAACAATTGATTGTGTACTTTGGATAATTTTAGGTTATGGGAATATATCTCAATAAAATTGCATGCATAAAAAATTAAAAGATGAGAGGTGTGCCAGTTTGGATGTATTATGTCCCCAAAACACCATTATCTTTGATGCAGTCTTGTGGGGGCAGTTGTATTGGTGTTGATTAGGTTGGAATCTTGTGATTGAGTGTTTCTATGGAGATGTGACCCATCCAACTGTGAGTGACACCTTTGATTAGGGTGTGACCTCTTGATTGAATGTTTCCATGGAGACGTGGCCCTGCCCATTCAGCATGGATCATTATTGGATCACTGGAATACTTTAAAAGAGCCACGCAGGCCCAGATGCTAGCTGCAGCTGAGAAACACATTTTGAAGATGGCTGTTGAGAGCTGACACTCACATTTTGGAGAATACAATTTTGAAATGCAATCTGGGGGCAAGCAGATGCCAGCCACATGCCTTCCCAGCTAAAAGAGGTTTTCAAACACCATTGGCCACCCTTCAGTAAAGGTACTCTGTTGTTAATGCCTTAACTTGGACACTTTATGACCTTAAAACTGTAACTTTGTAACTAAATAAACCTCCTTTATAAAAGCCAACCCATTTTCTGGTACTTTGCAAACAGCAGCATTAGCAAATCAGAACAAGAGGGAAGAGAAATGAAACAAAATAAAGTTTCAGTGGCTGAAAGATTAAAAAAAAAATAGTTTAATAGACCCTCTCCAGACTTTTTTCTGAAGTTTATACAGAACTAGAGATATATACACATATACCTTTTTAAATGGAAATATGACATCTTAATTATTTTGCAACTTGCCTTCTTCATTGAACAACAGATCATGGACAGCCCAACATCAGTACAAATGTACAAACAAGATCTGTAGCATTCTTTTTAACAGATGCACGGTGCTCCATTGTGGATAGATAATAATTTAGTCAATTGTTGCCTACTGAAGGGAACAGGGGATTATTTGTTTGTTTGTTTTCCATTGTAAAATGGGGGGCAAACAATTCCTTGTAGGTACCCTCAGAAACTATTGCTGTAGAAGAGTTTCCTGTTAGAAATGCTGGATCACAGTTTTGATTGATTCCTCCAAATCACCCTCCCAAGGATTCTCCTGTTTTACTCTCCTTTCAACACGTATTGAAGTTTCCATTTCCTCACCCCTCATGAAGTTTTCCATTTCCTCACCCCACATGCCAAATTTTTAAACTTTGCCAATAAGATGGAAAAATATACCTCATTCATAATAACTACATTTCACTTCACTATATGAATGTATCATGATTTAACCAACCATTTCTTTGGAGCCAGTGAGGTTATTTGTGATTTTTTACTAGGTACAATGTCGGAATAAACATCCTTGTACATATTTCACCTCCCAGTTTTATTTATATATTACATAGCTGAATATAAATGTCTGCATTAAGGAGTACAAACATTTTTAAAGCTTGATATATATCGCCAAGTATTTTTGAAGTTTGCACTTACTGACATTTCCACCAGCAAAGTGTAAATATTTTCCCCCATGTCAGCAGGGAGAAATTCAAACGCAGACATGTCTGGCTCCAGATCCAGGTTTTGTCTGTGAATCCAGGGTTTCTAGATGCTATGTGACAGGGTGTTAACCACCAAATACAGGGCAGAAAATGTCATTCCCTTTTCAATTCTTTTTCCAGTCCTTCTGACCCAATTGCTGAGAGATTCTCAATCAGCACTATTTGCTAATCTCCCTTTTTAACAAGAAAGCAACAGATTTGGCATTTGATTCTTTGGTCATAGTAGCCACAGTAACCTCACTTAATAAAACAGTTTGCTTTCATTATCTTTGCTGTGACTTCTCGGTTCAGCAAGTTATGCTGATTTTCCATTTCTGACACTGATCTGTACTTTCATTTTCAAGTCTTTTTATTGAGTGAGTCAAAAATAAGCAATCAAGTAAATAGTAGTACAGATGGATGTGAATATGACAAAAAAAAAATTATGATGGTAGTATAGAGTTAATTGAAGTTCAAGAAACCCTATACCAGCCTTGCTTTCTTCCTGGGAGAAGGAAGAAGGAATGGTGCTAACTTCCATTGGTTTTATACCCCATCCTGGGCACTGAGCATATAATCTTAAGGAAACCCTAACCATAGCTTCAGCGAGACTAGCCCATACAAGCAGCAAGTGGAAATTAAGGGCTGTGGGTGCTTAGCCTGGGAGGGGATATTAGGTGTCCAACATTCTCCTTCAATGTGAGTGTGGGGCTAGCTTTCTCAGTAAAGGTTGCTGGGGGGACCAGAGGGAAGGTGATTCCCCTGCAGTTTCCGGGACCCAGGGTTTGGCCCTGTGGGTGTGAGGGCATCTGGGGAAGCCTGCCCCACCATGGCCGAGAACACAGCCCCCTGCCAACTTGCAGCCTCGGCCTGGTGATAGCCTCTCTGCAGCTCTGTCAACACAGAAGATCCCATGCATGGGCCTCGTCTCTGAAGCCTCCTGCCCCAAAGACACCCAGGCCCCTCTGCACCCTGGAGAGTGGACTATTCCTTAACCAGCAACTGCAGACCAATGCTGGCCTGGCCGAACCAGCAAACTCCTGTGTCATTGGGTGGCCAAGCCACCCCTTCTCCAGTGACATCTGAGCCCCTTCCAAGTTTATCCTTCTTTGGGCATGCTCCTTTAGGTCTAGGGTACTGGGTAGAGATTCCTTATACCCTACAGTTATTCTTTTATCATATTTAATTATTCTTTATATGAAACTTGCCCTGGTTAAGCTCCTGTATGGTTTCTATCTCCTGATTAAACCCAGATTGCCACAGCCAGGCTCCAGGCCTCTCCTAACGCTGCAGTCCCTTATGACAAGCCACCAGGCACAAATTGGGCCCAATTACGCTCATGTCCAAATGGCAGTGACCCCAGACTTCTGCCCCTGCAGAACTTGCCTCACCTTCACAGGGGCCTAAAGGATGCTCCCTGCACAGCCCCACACAGCTCAGTCCTTTGGTTGCTGTACAGCCCCAGGCCTCTCATCCCAGCCCCCCAGCCCCAGTCAACACAGAGGGCTCTTGCATCTGCCATGAAGAAGGCCTGTTGGGAGGTGCTAGTCTCAGCATGAGAGGCTGACACCTGCCTCCTGCTCCTCCAAGGTCAGCAGTCCTCAAAGACAGGAGAGGACAGCAGGAAGCCCCATCTCAGCTCTGCAACTCTGTCTCTGAGCCCCTAAAGAGAGCAACTCATGCTCCAGTCTCACACTATCTGCCAGAAACGCACATTCCTTCACTCCTGACCTTCACGTCTTGCCCAGAATGAATGGCACCATAATCTCACCTCCTTCAGTAGCTTCTTGAAATTTTGAGGCTCAGCCCTAGCTCACAGGCATCTCTGCAATGGAATCAAACAGTGTGGGGAGGAGCAGAAACTCTGGTCCTCATTTAACAAATGAGGAAACTGAGGTTCCAAGGCTTGCCCCAACCACACTGAGAGCAAATGGCATTTCCAAACTGGAATGTTCTGATTCCTTCATGTTGCAGTGCTGCCACAGCATCACTGACTCACTCCCCACTCTTTTAAGGGGTAAGGAATGCTCATTTCTACATAGCTCTAGGTGATCTACACACAGAGGGCATGAACCTCAGGACACGCAGGCCTCCATTCGGCCAGCACCACACACCTGGGGGCTTTAAGTGAAGTTCAGCCCACACCCTGCATGCTGAGCCACACAGGCTGGTGTGACACATCAGCCCAGGGGAAGCCCACCTTGGCATCTGACTGCCCACATGGGGCACTTGTGTGTAGTTCACACAACCACACAGAATGTTCTGGCAGCTGAGGGAACAGAAATTTAAAATTAGTCATTTGAGGGTTTCCCAAGCTTTATCCAAAGTTGAGTCAACAGCCTCTGGGTCTCTTGAGCAAAGAGACTGCAGGTGGGGTTAGGGCAGGGAGGATAGGACAGACCTCTCTATGGACAAAGCCATTCACGCCTGCAGACATTCACAGATCCACCTGTCATCTATCTGTCTCTTGGGCACCTGTCCGTGCAAATCCTGAAGACACCCTCTTGCTGGTGCCTAACCCCCTGAGGTCCTGCAATTGCCTCAGCAACTCCTGCACCATGTTTGGGGCACTGGAATCACTCTTTGCCTCCCTGTTCAAGGGGAGTGTGGAAATCTCCATGGGGTGGCCTATCTCCATGGACCCTGAGAAGCCATTCTTCCCTTGCAGCATTTCCAGGGAAAGAGAAGTTTCAGGGGTAGGGCCTCCCAAACAGTCTGTGTTTCCCTTCATGGCCCCTTCCTCCCTCCAGCCCAACCACACACTTTTCTAGACTAAGTAGGAGAAGCCCAGTTCTCTCTGTCTTGTGTTGCTCCCAAACATTTCGACTATCAAGCCATTTTCTGCATTTCCCTAAGTGCTTAAGCCTTTGGAGGCTGAAGTCCAGGAAACTCTCCTTTGGCTTTCCACCCCGTCCATGCCTTCCCAGGGCCAAAGGACCCAGAAAGACCTGGTCACCCAAATAAAGGAGAGAGTAAAGAGGAGATACAAGAAGGGGAAAAAAACAAATGTTGGTAGTTCAGAAATATAATTGTACCAAGCTGTTTCACTAAAGTAACCAACCACACAGCAGAAAGAAAAGGCCACATCTATGGATGTAGTAGAAGAACAGTCAAAAGGCTCTTGTTTCCAGTGCCAACTGCAACATCTGGGTGTCAACCATCCCAGTTTCATGATTGGGTTGCTGGACTTCATGGTCAGCCCAGAAACTCTTTCAGAATGATGTTAAATGTCTGTAGGTACTCAGCAGACTGGGAAAGCCTCCTCACACCTGAGCGCTTCAGAATAACCCTTTGTGCAATCAAATTTTTCCTGAGCCTTGGAAATGAGCAAGGCATGATGCTCAAATAGGGACTAAGGAAAGGTATGGGAATCCAAGCAAAAACCCCAGGAAAATGCATCAGGAAATCATATGTGGAACCAAAAAAGAGACTGAAGGGCTTGCTTCTTGTACCTCCTGTAAACTTTGTCCAAGTTTTATCCCCTCTCTAGTGGATCTCCCCACCACCACTAAAAAGAAAGAAAGAAGAATACAAACTTAGCCAATACTCAATGGATGCATTACCAGCTAAACCCAGGTTGCCCTAACTTTGCTCCCTGAACAATGAAAAGCAAATATTGTGGGTGAGGGTAGGTTTCAGAGACAGCCCCAAATGCAAAACTGCCCAGTAGATGGTGCTTTGTGCAAATCAGAATTAAAACTACTACTTTAAACCTGGGGGACCCCAAATCTCTGAGACCAAGGTTAAAGATTAAACTGAGCTTGTAATCCAGAAACACTCTACCTGCTACACCTGCTGCTCTCCAAGAAGTATTAGTCCCACCACTCTGTTCCCCTTTCCCGTTCAGGAAACCTGCTGTCCTTCCTGACCCTTAGTCTGTTCCAGAGAAAATCCCTATCAACCCAGATATAGGAAGAGTGGGAAACACTTGTGCCTACTCTTCTGAGAGGACCAAAGTTAAAATCCAAATGGTTCACAGCAAACTGCTGTAGAAAGATAACAGAAATAAAAAATCTTTGCAGTGGTTCATCTGGCAGGGCTGAAGCAGGGAATTCTAATATGCAACCTCTTTTTTCGCTAGCAGACAAGCCTTGAGGGACCAAAGGAAGAGAGAAAGAGGCACTCTTAATTCTCCAGCTCCCCTTGACCTCTGGCCACCAGGTAAATACTCTCCAAATAGTTCTCTTATTTGAAGATCAATCTGCAGAAATCCAAAGGTCCTTATTTGCAATATTTGCAGGAGTTCAGAATCCGTTGCCCCCAAAAACGAACAAAAGGAAGAAGATTCAAAAATGCTGATACCCACTTACCTTCCCTCACCTTATGCTGAGTCTGGTGGTTTTCACCAGGAATTCCAGGCTCCATTGTCTCTCTTGGTGGATGGGGTTCTTTCCAACAGGCCTCTTTGTTAGGAAGTTCAGAGCAGACATTCCAGTCAACAGATCAGAGCATCTAAGAATTGACCTGATTAAATGAGGTAATCTCTTTAGCTTATTAAAGCTAAACTGATTTTCCCACCCAAAGAGAGAATGATTGCATGGTACAACAACCCCCTTTTCAACTTGCTTTGGCCCCAGTCTGGTCCTACATTACCAAAAACAGAATCCTGACTCTCCGTGCTTTTTGCATAGTCAACCCACTCTTGGGAAGGTTCTCACTTCTCCAAGTACGTGCCTGCTCCTTCTCCTGATTCAACACCAGAGGTGCACCCTGGAACTGCTGCAGAAGCACCACAACCTCCTCAGCCAGGCTCCAAAGGCCTCTAAGACCAATGTGTTCACACTTGGCACAGTATGTGTGATCACATTTAGTGGGGAAACTAAGGGTGTGCAGCTGTGGAGGAGATACTGGGGTTTCTCAAGCTTGAGTCTTGCATGTATACCCCTGAAAGGTTTTTTTTTCTTTTGAACCCCCAGTGTTGACAAATTATTTTTATTGATATTGTCAGTTGCAACAGAAAACCCAACTCAAACTGTCTTGAACAAGAAACGGGATTAATTGGGTTCAAATAAATGAGAAGCCCTGGGGTACAATAACTATCAAGGCTGTGCAATTAACTCTGGCTACACTTTTCTGTGATTCAGAACTATGCTTGCTTCTCTGCTTGGGTTTGTCCCAACCATGCCACAAGATGGCTATGAGGAGCAACTTTAAAAAATTCTTTTCCAGGAGACAGATCCCTGGTTCCTCCTCCTAGACCAGTCACTGAGGACAGAGGTATGTCATGAGCTGTTCATCTTCAGCCATCACTTATAGAACCAAACACTATGGCAACAGGGGTGGGGGTGGGGTTGCCCTGGTTGATTTAGGCATCTGAACCAATCACAGCTCACCCTGGAGGTGGAGGTGTGTCAAACCCACCCAATCAACCTGGCTGCTGCACAAGGCAGAAGGGGGGAACGGATATTGGGGAACCAACCACAAAGTCTGTTGTAATTGCAGTGCCACCTGTGCTATTGTTTGGTGATTTTGCCCTCAGATACATTCTTCGCCCTTCCCTTGCTCTGGTTTGTATTGCTGGTGCACATGTGTGTATGCACATTCCTGTGCATGCAGTGGAGAGGGGCTGATCCCTGCAGTCTGTGTTTCTCAGCCTCCCATGTCAACTGGCTTCCACTGGATTCAGTCGATTACTGAAGAAGTGGAGGGCAGGGGGCAGGGAGAAGTCTGTCTGCTTCAGGCTCTTCCTTGGAAACAGCTGCCTCTCCTGCAGAGCTCCAGCTCTTCTGGACAAACACTTTGCTACCATTGCTTCTGCCTGCCGGCCCCAGCCCCTGGGCTCTGACACAACCAGCATATCCCTTTGTCCCTCCAGCCAGGGTGGGTGGCTTTCCGCTGTGGCCATTCTCCTGATTGCATCACTATCCCATTTGGTTCTCAGCAATTATAACTCCCCATGTTAAGTTGGCTTGGTTTCAAATATTTAGACTGGTTTCTGTTTTCCTGGTTGAACTCTGTTACTCTCTTAAATATTGACAAACAGAAACCAAGTATAAACTCTGTAAGCATAGGGCTCTTATATAACTATAAAAACAAAATTAAAAATAACAACACTAACTCAATGTAACTGACAATATTTTGCTGAAATCCAAATTCCCACTTGAAAGGTGAATATGGTTTGATCCACTACAGAACAGGTGCTTTCTGAGGTCAGCAGCCTTAGGCCAATGCATGTTACATAACAGGACTCGATTCTCCCATGACTTTTCTTGATTTGAATTGCTGTCATACCTTCGTTCCAAGAATATCAACATTTCCGGGTTTCACCTCCAAAAACTGTTGTAAATACAGGCTCTGAAAACTCACAGCCAAACTCAGTGATAAGGTCATCATCCAGATAGTCCAAAATTTGCATATATAACATTTTTATTATTAAAATATAAACACAACATTTAAAAATTCACAGTTAGAGAAGCCCTAGCTTGGTTTTTCACAGACAGTAGACATGAAGAAAAACCCTTGACCAAATTTCCCAGTTCCTGGATTCATATTAGTGTGCTAAGACTATGAGCCAGAGTTTCTCTAATTAATCCTAATGACAATCCTTCAAAGCTGGTGTGGCAGTTTGGAGCTGTATGTGTCCAAGAAAATCATGTTCTTAAATCTAATCCATTCCTGTGGGTATAAACCAGTTGTAAGTAGGACATTTTGTTGAGGCTACTTCAGTTATGGTGTGGGTCTTAATCCTATTACTGAGTCCTTTATAAAGGGAAAGAATACAGAGAGGGAGAGAGAGAAAGCCACAAAAGCAAGAAGCTGCAATCAATGAAACCAGGAAGAGAAAGACCAGCAGACACCACCATGTGCCTTGCCATGTGTCAGAGGAGTAAAGGATCACCGGCAGCCAGTCTTTGGGATGAAAGCATCACCCAGATGATGATTTGATTTAGACATTGTCTTGTCCTCAAACTGTCAACTAAGAAATTCCCATTGTTCAATCCATACTATTTTATGGTATTTGCTCTAAGCAGACTAAGAAACCAAAAAAGATTATGGTACCAAGAGTAGGGTACTGCTATCACAAATACCAAAAATGTGGAAATAGCTTTGGAATTGGGTGATGGGTAGAGGCTGGAAGAATTATGAAGCATTTGATAGAAAAGGCTTAAATTGCTTTGAAGAGACTGTTGGTAGAAACGTGGAACTAAAGGCCTTAGAAATGATGAATGTGTTTTGGAAACTGGAAGAAAAGTGATCCTTGTTTTAAAGTGGCAGAGAACTTGGTGAAATTGAGTCCTGATGTCAGTTGAAAGGCAGAATATGAAAGCAGTGGTATTGGATAGTTAGTTGAGGTTATTTCCATGCTAAGTGTATAAAGAACAGCCTGGCTTTTCCTTGCAACTTACAGTAAAATGCAACAGGAAAGGGATAAGCTGAGAACTGAACTTAGGCCCAAAGAAACCAGAAATTGATAGTTTGGAAAATTCTGAGCTTCTTGAAAGTGAGTCTCTAGAAAATAGTGCCCCATGTGAGGGTTTAACTGAACATGGATCCAGTCAGCCACTTCAGTTTCAGTCAAGATTGGAGGTGTAGTTAGCCTGAAAGGACCTGTGTAAAGTCCTACTGTCTGATGGTTTAGACCCCCTGTGTACTACATGTGTATGTTTGTGAGATATGTATGAATGGGACCACTGCCAGGATGGATTAAAAGGGATAGAAAAGGGACAGATTGAAGGAGAGGTCACTTCAAGAGCAGAGCCATGGAAGTTGAGGTTTGGACCAAAGACATCTTCTCAGGCCAAGAGAACAGGCCCACCCATGTGTGTGAAGGAGGTGGGTCTGCCCCGGAGCTTGGAGAGAGCAGACCTTCCACCCCATTGTTCAGGAAGAGTGCTACCATCCCAGTGTTCTCAGAGGTTGGAGCCTATTTCCCAGGGATTGCAGAGATACGGCCATCACCCCACGATCCCAGAGGGTGGAGACTTCATCCCAGTGTTTGGGGAGAGCAACTGCACAAGCGCCTGGAAGGGGTTGGGCTGCCACTTCATCAAGCCCGGAGGACAAGACATCATTCCAAAGACCTTGACATCTAGGGTTTCAGAATTGTTTGGGACCCATGACCTGTTTTCCTTCATATTTCTCCCTATGGGAATGGGAATTTTATCCTATGTATGTCCCTCTACTGTATATTGGAAGCAGATAATTTGTTCTCTAGACTTCAAAGGTCCACATATGGAGGGGAGTTGTGCCCCAGGACAGACCACACCTATAATAAATTTTGATGAGACTTTGTATTTACCATTATTGCTGAAATAACTTAAGGCTTTGGGGATGTTGTGATGGAATGAATGTATTTTGTGTGTGGAAAGAACATGTCTTTTTTAGGGTCCAGAGGGTGGAGTGTGATGGTTTGAATCTGTATGTACCCCAGAAAAACATGTTCTTAAATCTAATCCATTCTGGTGGGTGTGAACCCATTGTAAGTGGGACCTTTTGATGAGGCTACTTCAGTTAAGGTGTGGCCCACCTAATTCAGGATGGGTCTTAATCTTGTTATATCCTTTATAAATGAATAAGAGAGAGAGAGAGAGAGAGAGAGAGAGAGGGAAACCATGAAAGCAAGAAGCTGAAATCAGTGAAATCCAGAAGAGAAGGGAGAGACCAGCAGACACCACCATGTGCCCTGCCGTGTGGCAGGAGAGCCACAGATCTCCAGCAGCCAGTCTTCAGGAAGAAAGCATCACCCTGATGATGCCTTGATTTGGACATCTGCTTATCTTCCAAACTCTAAGCTAATAAATCCCCATTAAGACAAATCATTTCAGAAATGGAAAACTAAAACAGCATTTACTACAATTTTCATTTTCCAGTTGAAGAAACAAACTCAAAGAAATTAAGCGACCTGCCTAAGGTCTCACATCCAGCACAAAGTAGAACCTCTCTCATTTTAAAGCTCGTGCACCCATGCTTGCCTCCTTGCCTCCCGTCTTCCTGTGGGCATGTTTGTTCATTAGATAAATATTTATTGAACACCTTCTATGTGTCAGGCACTTTTCTAAGCACTGGGGATAGAGGAGGGAGCAAAACAGACAACTCATGACCAGCTGAGTTGACATTCTACTAGAGAAATCTGAAAATAAATAACATAAATAAGTAAAATATACAGTATGCCGACAGTGAGGTGTATCACAAAAAGCAAGTAAGGGGAATATAAAATGTTGTCAGGGGAGGGTTGAAATTTTAGATGGGATAGCTAGGGAAGGCCTTTGGGAAAAGACCTGAAGGAAGCAAATAAGAAAGGCATACAAATATCTAGGAGAAGAGTATTTCAACCACCAGTGCAGGGGAAAGCGTGATGGGAGCAGAGAAAACAAAGGGGAGCAATAGCAAGAGATGAGTCTGAAAGATAGTGGGGAGCCAAACACAGAGGGCCTTGTAGGTTATTATACGGCTCTGTCTTTTACTTTGCATTAGATATGAAGCCTCTGAAAGATTTTGAGCAGGATCACTCTGGCTGTCATATGGAGAAGGGGCTATGGGAAACAAGGAGGCTGGAGACCAGTTAGGAGGCCATTGCAGCAAAACCCGGTGAGAGTTGATGCTAATGGGACCAAGTAAGAGGTGGTAAGAAGTATCAAATTCTGGATATAGACAAGATTTAAAATATGGCCAGGCATCCTTAAGTCCTCAGCCTCTCTGGCCAGTTTATAAGGACCAAATTGTGCCAACCCAAGGAGCTGTGAAAGGACCCAAACACCAATAGTCTGGAGCAGCATTGCTCAATCGAACTTTCTGTGATGATGGAAATGCCCTGCCCTCTCCAATATGGTAGCCACTGGGCACACATGGCTATTGGGTGCTTGAAACGAGGCTAGTGTGATTGAGGAACTGAATTTTAAATTTCATTTAATTTTAATAAATTTTTTAAGAACATATTGGGCAGTGCAGTTCTAGAGAAACAATCTGATAAGTCGTGCCTCAGCAGCTCTCTCCCCTCATTGGGATTTACCAGGGAGACAATCACCTGGGTTTTCATTATGTGCACTCAACTCTCAAATCCTCTGACAAGAGTCAGGGTGTCTTTGAGAAACAGCTGTGATGTGAATAAAGTGCTAATTTTATCTCTGAGATGGCCCATTAATAAATAAGAGTGTTTATAAATATGCAAAACACACAATTAGTCAATTCCACAAAGTCTCTGTGATGGGAACGTTAAAGCATGTCCCAGAGTGAAGGGGGGTGGGGGGGTGGAATCAAAATAAATTTAGTTTCTCTTTAAACCCTACCAGCAATGAATATTGAACAATTTACTTCCGAGAGTTGTTACACAAAAGCAAGCCATTTATTTGTTCCTCTGAACACGAGCAGCACATTCTAACTTAATTCATATATGTGGAAACCCATTATCAAAAGTAAATGAGTTACCAGTGAGAGCGATGGCAGACAGCAGCTGTTTTTGCACTACTTCATGGACCCTGAATTACTCTAATCATCATTTTGTTTAAGCCCAGAAGGCCATAAGAAATAAGTTACTGACTTCACTGAAATATGTCATATATATATATATATGAACTAGAACCTGAAATAGGGACATTATTCAAGTAGTTTCTTGCAGTGACAAGCAGCAGTCCGTGGGCCAAAGACAGCCAAGAAATCCTGCAATACCATCTAGGCCGTGGGAAGGCCCCCCTCTGGAGACGTTTCACAAAGATCCCACTTCAGCTCCTTAGCAGAGCCTCTCCTAGATTCCTTGCTAGCATTATCTAACTGCATTCCCTCTCCCACCAGTGGCACTCGTGTTAGCCGCTTTGGCCCAAACCAGAAATCAGAGCAGTTTTCACTCCTCTCCTTCCCTGATTCCAAATTCAGTTGCTTCATAAGACTGAAAAACAGCCTGTTTGCTGGTGTCCCCATCTCTTGCCTGGATCCCTTCTCCAATCCAGTCTTCACACCACAGTCTAAAATGGACCTGTGTCAAGAACTGTCTCTGGCACATAGGAGATCCCCAATAATATTTTGTGGAGTGAATGAGTGAGGTCCAAGCGGTAGGCAGAGCCAAATGATGTAGGTGTTGGAAAGGAGTTTGACTTTTACCCTGAGTCGTGGGTAGCACTGAAAGGCCTTGAGCAGGAAATGACTCCATCTGATTTGTGTATCATCAACGTCCTCCAGCCAAAGACCCCCAGGCAACACACTTGTGGTTGAACAGGTTGGGTATATGGTCTCATGGCAATGAGGGAGGACCCTCCCTCTTGGGCAACTGTGGGGCATCTCAGCAAGAGGGTGTTAGAAAAGGCTTATAGGAGGTGGGCTTGTCTTAGGTGATTTGGGGGAAGGTTCAAGGAAGCAGGGTTTTGCTCTGGATTAGATGCTGTCAGGAAGCAGGGGGGATTCTATAACCGGACTTCTCAACAAATTCTATCTTGAAGGTGGGAGGAAGAGACGGAGGCTATAGCTGTGATGAGTAGAGAGGCAGCAGGCACTCATATTAGCCAAGATAGAAGGCTGTTTGGTCATTTTTGTGGTTTGGACAACATTCATGTTTTTGTCTCTGTTCTGATCTGATTACATGCTTTTCTCTTGATCCATGATGGTCACAGAGTGGCCTTGTCTGAAGCAAAGTTCTGTGAAATAGTTTATGTTCAGCAGGAGAACACCAGGGTCCAGCTGTGAGTGCAGGGCCAGCCCTGGGCTCTCAGGAGCTGCTTTGCTCTTTCCTGGAGTTAGCAAGATAAAGAGCAGAAGCAGCAGGTTCAATTAGGAGGGCGCTGTGGTAGCCCAGTGAGTCACGATGGTGACTTGCAGTAGGGTGACATCATTGAAGGTGATGAGAAGTGATTAACTTCAGGTTCTGTCTTGACTACCAGTTGTAGCTACACCGGAGCCTTGCAGCTCTTCAGAAGGACACTGACCCCTTGTGCCTCCATATCTTGCTGGAACCATCTTGCTCAGCCCCCTCCTCCACTTCCACACAAGCCGTGTTCATCTGACATTGCTGTTCATCCTTCTCAAATGTTACTTCCACCAGGAAACCTTTCCTGCCCTTCCCTGCACCAAGTCTGGTTAAATGTCCCTCCTTTCTGCTTCCATAATACTTCATTGCATTGTAATTATTCACTTACCTATGTCTTCTCTAAACAGTAAGTTTCATGAGGTGAGGAGCGATGTCTTGTCCACTATGTGTACCCAGGTCCCAACACATAATAGATGCTTAATGAATACTTGTTAAATGAATCAGTGCTTTAATGATAGTTATGCCTTTCTCTAGACTAGTTTCCAAGTCATTATTCCATTCCCTCCCCAATGCACCAAACCCCCACTTCCAAGCCATAGTGCCACTCCAAAATAAAGCCGCCTTTTCTTTTGAGCACACTCACCAAAAATAATGTGCTATTCCTGGCACCACTGTGTATATTCAAATCTCCTGAAAATTAAATCTATAAACAATTCAAATTGCAGGAACTGCCATGGGATACTATCATTAAGTGGCAGTAAATGCCTTGCGTGTGACTGGTTTCGATTTAATTTGTTAGCAGAGTTGAGAGATATTTACAAGCTTTCTACCCCCTTACGATTCTGTAGGTCAGAAACAGTCCTTTGCTTTGTCCTTCATTCATTCAACAACTGTTTTTCAAGACCGAGTGCCACAGGCATTGTTCTAGAAGCTGAACCTACAGGAGTGAAAAGGGAGACAAAAATCTTTGCTCCAGTGGGACTTACATTGTAATGGACAAGAGAGACAATAAGTAATAAAAGGACAAAATATACAGTAGTTAAATGTCAACACATGCTAACGGGAAAAAAGAAAGCAGGAGGGAAGATGTAAAATGTCATAGCAGCTGAGGATCCCAACTAGTGTCTCCAGGAAGGGCTTCATGGAGAAGGTAGTATTGAGGAAAGACCTGAAGAAGTGAAGGTGCCACCTCAGCAGCTGTGGGGCTCAGCCAGTGCAAAGGCCAGGGGTGGGAAAGTGAGTGAGTGTATTTGTAGGAGGTGGAAGGATGGAGCAGCATGAAAGATGGGGCAGCGCAGATGAAGAGGTCAGAGGGATAAAGGGGCATGGTCAGAGTGGCCCATCTAGACAATGTCAGGGACTGTGGCTTCCTCTCTGAAGACGGAGACTAGAGAGTTTGGATTAGTGTTGAATTTTTAAAATATTATACCAAGCACTGAGACAGTAACTGATGTTTTCTAAGATTATAAATCAGTCAAAATTTACCTATGTTGGGTCATTTTCCCTAAAATATAGTTTTACGACACTGTTTTTGTCAATAAATGTAATTATTATCTCGTTATAAAATATGTAGAAAATACAAATGTGATAAGTAGAAAAAATAAAAACTACTGCTCCCCTATCACCCAGAGATAAGCACTGCTATTTTTTAGTGTTTCCTTTCTACCTTTTTTCTTTACAGAGATGTATTCAAGTTTTAACAATATATATATATATATGCATATATAGGTACATGTGTATGTGAGTGTTTGATTCTAGGCTTTTTCCCTTTTTAATCATGAGCATTTTTGCCAGGTCATTAAAAACTCTTTCAAACCACATTTTTCATGTCCCCCAAAGTATTTCAACATATGAACAGACCATAATTTCTTCATTGTTCATTTCACTCCTTTGCTCTGCTCTGCAGTGGCAGCTTTTCTTACAAAGCAGATTAGGTTCTAAAACAAGCTCCCTTTTTTCCTAACTCCAAGACCACACATGATGACTGCTTGCACCGTCTGAGGCGGGCAGGCAGAACAGGGGCAAGCTCTTGCTGGTGATTTCTTCTGTGTGAATATCCTGAGGTTGAAACAGCCAGAGACTGAGTAAATTCTGCCATTGAATTCACCCAGAGGCAATTCCGTTGCTCTGAAAAGACACATATGGCATCATTTCAATGAAAAGAATGGTCCTAGAGCCTCCGCTTTCTTCCCTCACTCCCAGCTACCCCCGGGCTGGCTGGTGCCAACCCTGACATCCCGGCATACCCCTCCCTCCCCAGGGCCCAGCTGGCCTCACCAATTCCCTTCTCCCCAAGTATCGCTGGGCTCCTCCCCAGCCACACATCTCAGACGTTGACAGTAGTCTCAGGAAAGTGACCAAATATCCGAAGGTTGTTATTTATACTGCAGTTATTAACAGTGAGTTCCCTAAAAGTTCCCAAATCCCAGTCCTTCTGATGCCAAGGCTCCAGCAAGGTGCATGGCCCACCCCAGCCCAGAAAGGCTGAGTCAGAGGAGATGAGGGTCTCAAGGTCATGTCTTCTGGTACATAAGGCAGAGCCAGACTCCACCCTCGGTCTCACCCCACCTCATAATGAGGCCGACCCTCACTCCGTCCATTTCGGGGCGAGCTGGGCACAGCCATGAGGCCCTAAGACAGTGGTCCTCAACCCCAGCCACACGTAGCTTGTTAGAGATGCGGGATCGTGGACCCCACCCCCAGCCCACACATCTAATGAATCAGAACCTGCATTTTAACCAGATCCCAGCTGATTCAGTAACATTTGAGAAGCATTGCTCTCGGTCAGTGATTCTCAAACTCGGGGGAGCGTCAGAGTCACCTGGAGAGCTCATTAAACCTGCTTGCTGGGTCCCACCCCCATAGTTTCTGATTCAGTAGGCCTGGAGTGGAGTGTGAGAATGTGCATTTCTAACAAGTGCCCCCGAGTGGGATGTGGCTGGTGCGAGGAGCATATTTGGAGTAGCCAGGATCGGAGCACTGTTTCTTTCTTTCTTCCTTTTTTTTTTTTGAGGAACAGTCTTTAGCGGGCTCAGACTGGTGTCTACGGGCTTTGAGGACCTCTGTGTATCTGCTACTTTCTTCTCCACGTTCTTCTCAGCCTGCTTCTGCAGACTCGTGAGCTACTTCTTCTTCCTGTAGTGGACCTTGGTCTTTTCCCTCCTATTCTCCAGCGTGGCTGTCCCAGCCTGGTACTTTGAGCCAACCTTGTGAGCCAGGTGCCCCAGGGAGGCAAACTTACAGGTGGGCTTCGGATGCAGCCTTGAGAGCAGCAGGGACCACCATCATGCATTTCTGTCATAAGGGGCAAGATCCCTTCAGACACCTGGGGCTGTTCGGGGCAGCCTGGCCACACTTGGTTTTGTGGGGCAGCCTGACACGGTCGGCCAAGAGATGCAGCTGTGTGCCTGGAAGTGGTGGGGACCACAGGACGGGTTGGTGTTCCCACGCTTGCAGAGGAAGGCCAGGTACTTCAGCTTATTTCTGTAGAAGTTGCTAGAAATGTTGATGCCCTCACGCCACACGACTGCCACCTGCCAGCCCAGCAGTACCTGCTTGGCTACGATGGTCACCATGTCACCCAAGAGATAGCCTTGGCCATTGAGCACCAAGACCTGCCCCTCTGCCATCTTTGGCAGCTGCCTGGGGGGTGGGGGTGCAGGGACTGAGCACTAGTTCTTAATTAAATGAAAAATTGATGTCCAGACCCCATCCCAGAGGTTCTAACCAAGTTGGGGATGGGGCATGGGGATTTGTCAACACTCCACAGGTGATTCTACTGTGCAGCCAAGGTGGAGAACCACAGATGGGCCATGCTATGCTTCTTAAGTTCTCAGAGAGACATTGGGAATTAGATCTAATTGGGGAGGAACTCCCGGTGTTTCTTTGTGGAGGCTTACAAAACACAGAGAAAGCAAGCATCTGGATGGTAGGAGGAGATTTTTATGCTGAGGAAAATCACCTCACTCTTGGTTCTGCCAAAAAAATGCTTTCTATCCATGGGACAAGTTTCCAGCGGCCACTGAGAATCAAGTGTGAGGGGACACTCACCCACCTACTGAACCATGGGGGTTTATGGGCAGATTTGAGCTTTGTTATGTTCCCCATTTCAGTGGGTAAGAATTTATGAATTCCAGCAATAGAACTTTTCTATTTTAACACAATTTTAGACTTCTTGACTTGCCCTTCATTTCCTAACTTTTGGCAAATCTGTCAGAGGTGACCCTAATAAAAAAGAGAGGGGGAGGGAGGGGGGGAAGGGAGGGGGAAGGGGAAAGGGGGAGGGGAGAGGGAGGGGGAGGGGAGGGAGAGAGAGAGATGGTCAGGGTATTTTTCTGAGCTTTTTTCCTCAACTGCTCAACCAGCTCACCTTGGTGAATGCTTGTCCAGGGCGGCCAAAATCCTTTCCCTGATGTTTCCCTCCCTCCACCCAGCACCCACCCACTACTACCCTTGCCCCCAGTTCCAGGCTCCATTCCCTTCTCCCATCACTGCCAGCTTTGGGGAGAAGGAGCAGGGGAAGGACAGCCTCCAGACCAAGCGTTCCACCCAACTCAACTATGGGGAACTTCTGCCATGTTTATAGTACATTTAAGAAAAGAAGATAGACATTCTATGTTTTCCATTCAATAGACGTCTAAGGCCTCAAAACAAAAACATTGACTTAAAGATAACCTTTATAAAAGACTCTTTGGCAAGAGCCAAGGAAAATAATTCACTTCCACTTTAACCGGAAATCTACCCTCCCTGCACCTCTTTTTCCCTCTACCCCAATTTATCTTGACCACTGCCCCAAATTACAACTTTGCTATTCCTTCTGTTTCTTCTCCTGACTTCCTAAATGAGCTACCCTTTGGCAGGGTTTTTCTCAGAAAAGGAACAGTCACATTTCACAATGTCACTTCAAAACTTCTAGCTTAAAAGGCCAATGTAGATGTTGAATTTAAACCCTAATCCAGAGCTAAGGGCTACAATTAAGGATTTTTCAAAACCTCAGCAAGACAGACAAAAAATATTCTGCAGGATTGATTCCATTAGCTACCTACTCTCCTGGACCACTAGGTCTATACCAACTAGTTCACTCAATGTAAGCCTCTCAGATGGGGAAAATGGTTAAAAACACCATGGCAGGAAAGGCCAGGGGAGGATAGAAATAACCCAGCTGTGCACCACTCAGATAACCCTCTTGAGAGGACAAGAAAAATGGGAAATGTATGACGTGTAACCATTACGAAAGGCTTTCCGTTAAGAGAAGATTGTACAGAAGTTCAAAATTGTAAACAAAATAAGGATGACTCATTAGGAGACATTAAAACTACACTTCAAGAAACTTCTTAACAGCTGAACAAAAACCCAACAGCTGAAGTCAAAGAAGACTTGTCCTCAATTTTTGTAAATAGACACATATGAAATGGAGAATTTGGCCAGAAAAAATAAATAGGAATGGAAAACTGCCGATTTAGATCTCCAGCTTGTGGCTTAGTGTTTTCAAAACGCCCTATGAAAAAAAAAAACAAGTTAGAAATGAAAACGAATTTCTGCCTGTCCTGATTGAACAACTGGACCGCAAAATAAAAACAAAACCCAAAGTTTCTCTATTCCGAGAATCAAGAGCTATGATTAAGGACCCTATAAACATCTGAAGGCAGAAGAGTCATTGGAAAAGCCAATGTCCCATATTGATTAAGAAACAGGAAAACAATTGTCCAAAATCTATCCAGTTGTGCCACAACCAAAAGAAACATTAATACCCAGCAATTCCCTGTCCTTCATCTAAACTCTCAAAGGGAATGGTTTATAAATATATAAGGACAAAAATTCAGTTATCTTGTTGTTGTGAGTGCCACTCTATTTATCACAAATGCCACTACTGTCTCTACCACGAACCTCAAGTACTAAAACCACTTAGTGGGAATTCTAACAATCCTAAATCCTTTCCCATGGGCCAACCTTTAACTTCTATATTGGCACCATTAACAGAAGAGCATTCCATTCCTCACTGTGACACACCTCCTGCAAATTTAATATGTTGGAATTAAGTTTGCAAGGGGAGGGTCCAGCTAAAATGTACTGTAGAAGGATTAATTTTAGAAGGCCCAGGAAGTATAGATGATAAGGATATTAAAATTTCTACATTATGTAAGACTCAAGAAACACCTGAGGAATTAGCCATGGTCTCAGAATTCTGGAAAGCAAAAGATTCCATGAACATAAGAATAACAATTGTAGCAGAGCCATATTGAATCTTCTAAACCTGTTCCTAAATTTTGTGAATATTCTATTTAAAGCCAAAGTCAAGGTCTGAGGCTAATTACAACCAGCATAATAGAAAAAGGATTAATTATCCTTTGTACTAGTCCCTGAAATTCCTGTTTTATCTGTTTAAAAGTCTAAGAGTTGAGGATATAGATCTGAGACCTGTGAGCAATTAACAAAATAGGCTTACTTCCCGGCAGTGCCTAACCCAGATAGTAGAGTCTCCCCAGTTCCACCTGAAGCCAAATTCTTTACTGTAATAAATCTATGCTCAGCTTTCTTTAGTATCCAAGTTGATGAAAATAACCAATATTTATTTGCCTTTACCTGGGAAAATCAACAATTCTCCTGGAAAGTTATACCCCAGAAATTCACTGAATCTCTATCCTTCTTTTCTCAGATCTTAACAGGAGATCTTGGGGATAATAGCTCCCTTGTAGATCCACTCTGATCCAATAGGTAGATACTACTGCTTGTATTCCTATTATCTTAACAACTATAAAAATGATTGGGACCAAGATGGCAGCAGAAGATGCTCCAGGGTGAAATTCCTACCACAGAATCTTTTAACAACTAGCAAAAACTGGTAAAGCTGTCCTCCCCAGAAACTGGAAAACAGTTAAAAGGTTGCAGTAACAGGACGAATGTGGAATCAAGAAAAAGCACCTTTTTAAAATGGTAGGAGAAGCTTGTGGCACAATTGCTGGCCCTTCCCCCACCCATTCCATGTTGTGGAGTGGAACCAGCCTGCACTCCCACTGTGGGTCCCTGGCTCTGTTCCAGAGGGAGAAGGTTATCTCCAGGCACATACTGCAGTGCATGTATGTTGGTGCCAGTCTATTGGGTGGCAGCATGAAAGACTGAACCAGGAAATTCATCTCTGGCCCACCCTAACAGAACTTGCCCTGTAAGCAGAAGCAGCTTGCAGACATCTAAAGCAGTGTAGGAAACAATTAAGTCAAAGCAGTCTGAGACAATGGATTACCTGTTTTAAGCTATAAAATAGAGGCACCTGGGAAGGGGAAAAAGTCTATTTCATAGAAAGTAGAGAAGGCATTCCAATTCCTATAAATTGGGAATTACCATGGCCATGAGCAAACATAAGCCCAGGAAAAGACTCAGTCTCAGAAAAGATGGAGAAGACCCTATGCTTCAGGGCTGATCTTCTTGATAAGAGGGCTAAACTCTAAAGGAGAGCACCAGCCAATGTATAGCCAATTTGCAAACACTGTGAAAGGTGTTTATTGTCTTAATTTGTTTTTGTTAGGTCCTGGCAACTTGAGGAAATCTCTATCATATCACTAGCTGGGTACACACTTAAGGAACACACTGCTCAGGTGCTGAATCCCAGAGTTAACACTTTAAAATGCTGAAATGTGCAGTGTGCAACAAGAGATTTGAAGACAAACAAAGAAACAGGAAATGCTAGCTCATACAAAGGAACAAGATAAAAATCCAGAAAACATCAATGAAGAAAAATAGACTTTGGACATACTAGACAAAGCCTTTTTTTTAAATGATCCTCAATATAGTCACAGAGATAAAGGAAAACAGAAAGAATGAACTAAATGATATCAGGAAAAAAAATAAATTAAAAATATGAGAATCTTGATAAAGAGAGAGAAATTTTAAAAAGAATCCAAACAGAACTACTGGAGTTGAAGACCACAATAACTGAAATGAAAAGTTCCCTAGAGGTTTCAACAGCAGATAGGAGCTGTTGGAAGAAAGATTCAGTTAACTCAAAGAAAAGACAGTTGAAATCAGTCAGGCTGAGGCACTGAAAGGAAAAAAGAATGAGAAAAGTCAAGATAGTGTAAGAGATTTGTGGGATACCAGCAAGCAAACCAATATACACATTATGAGAGTCCTAGAAGGAGAAAGGAGAAAGGGGAAGATGGACTATTCAAAGATACAATGGCAGAAAACTTCCCAAATATAACAAAAGACATGAATCTGCACATTCAAGAATCACAACAAACCCCAAGCAGGATAAACTCAAAGAGGACCATGCTCAGACACATAATAGTCAAGCTGTTGAATGCCAAGGACAAAGAGAGAGTTCTGAAAGCTTCAAGAAAAAAAACAGCATGTTATGTAGAAAGAGTCCCAATACGATGTGCAAGTTTCTCATCAGAAATGAAGGAGGTACGAAGGCAGTGGGACAAAATATTTAAAGTGCTGAAAGAAAACAATTGCCAACCAAAAATTTTACCTTTGGTGAGACTGAAGGAAAGATTAAGACATTCCCAGATAAACAAAAGTGAGGGCGTTCATCACCAGTAGGCCTTCCCTACAAGCAATGCTAAAGGGAGATCTTCAGAGTGAAAGGAAAGGACAATAGACATGAGAAGAAAGTGGCATAAAGAAATGAAGACCTCAAATAAAGGTAATCATATGGGTAATTATAAATGCTGGTACTATTGTATTGTATTTTTTGTTTTGCAGCTCTGCTCTTTATGACTTACAGGTCCTAAAAATGCAAATGCATAAAAAAGTAATGATGAGGCGGGGCAAGATGGCAGACTGGTGAGCTGTATGTTTTAGTTACTCCTCCAGGAAAGTAGGTAAAAAGCCAGGAACTGTGTGGACTGGACACCACAGAGCAATCTGTCTTTGGGCATACTTCATACAACACTCATGAAAACGTGGAACTGCTGAGATCAGCGAAATCTGTAAGTTTTTGCGGCCAGGGGACCCGCGCCCCTCCCTGCCAGGCTCAGTCCCAGGGGAGGAGGGGCTGTCAGCTCCAGGAAGGAGAAGGGAGAATTGCAGTGGCTGCTCTTATCGGAAACTCATTCTACTGATTCAAACTCCAACCATAGATAGACTGAGACCAGACACCAGAGACTCTGAGAGCAGCCAGCCCAGCAGAGAGGAGACAGGCATAGAAAAAAAACAACATAAATAAAAGCAGAGGATTTTTGGAGTTCTGGTGAACACAGAAAGGGGAAGGGCGGAGATCAGGCCTTGAGGCGCATATGCAAATCCCGAAGCAAGGCTGATCTCTCTGCCCTGTGCACCTTTCCTTAATGGCCCTGGTTGCTTTGTCTATTAGCATTTCAATAACCCATTAGATCTCTGAGGAGGGCCGTTTTTTTTTTTGTTTGTTTGTTTTTTTTTAAATCCTTTTTGCTTTTTCTAAAACAATTACTCTAAGAAGCTCAATACAGAAAGCTTCAAAGAATTGAAATTTGGGCACGTCAAGTCAAGAGCAGAACTAAGAGAGCTCTGAGACAAAAGGCAATAATCCAGTGGCTGAGAAAATTCACTAAACAACACAACTTCCCAAGAAAAGGGGGGTGTCCGCTCACAGCCACCATCCTGGTGGACAGGAAACACTCCTGCCCATTGCCAGCCCCATAGCCCAGAGCTGCCCCAGACAACACAGTGTGACGGAAGTGCTTCAAATAACAGGCACACACCACAAAACTGGGCGTGGACATTAGCCTTCCCTGCAACCTCAGCTGAATGTCCCAGAGCTGGGAAGGGGGAGCAGTGTGAATTAACAGAGCCCCATTCAGTCATCATTTGAGCAGACTGGGAGCCTCCCAACACAGCCCAGCAGCCCAGAACTGCCCTGGGGGGACGGCACTCACCTGTGACATAGCACAGTCATCCCTCAACAGAGGACCCGGGGTGCACGGCCTGGAAGAGGGGCCCACTTGCAAGTCTCAGGAGCCATACGCCAATACCAAAGACTTGTGGGTCAGTGGCAGAGACAAACTGTGGCAGGACTGAACTGAAGGATTAGACTATTGCAGTAGCTTTAAAACTCTAGGATCATCAGGGAGATTTGATTGTTAGGGCCACCCCCCCCTCCCCGACTGCCCAGAAACACGCCCCACATACAGGGCAGGCAACACCAACTACACACGCAAGCTTGGTACACCAATTGGGCCCCACAAGACTCACTCCCCCACTCACCAAAAAGGCTAAGCAGGGGAGAACTGGCTTGTGGAGAACAGGTGGCTCGTGGACGCCACCTGCTGGTTAGTTAGAGAAAGTGTACTCCACGAAGCTGTAGATCTGATAAATTAGAGATAAGGACTTCAACTGGTCTACAAACCCTAAAAGAACCCTATCAAGTTCAGCAAATGCCACGAGGCCAAAAACAACAGAAAATTATAAAGCATATGAAAAAACCAGACGATATGGATAACCCAAGCCCAAGCACCCAAATCAAAAGACCAGAAGAGACACACCTAGAGCAGCTACTCAAAGAACTAAAGATGAACAATGAGACCATAGTACGGGATATGAAGGAAATCAAGAAGACCCTAGAAGAGCATAAAGAAGACATTGCAAGACTAAATAAAAAAATGGATGATCTTATGGAAATTAAAGAAACTGTTGACCAAATTAAAAAGATTCTGGACACTCATAGTACAAGACTAGAGGAAGTTGAACAACGAATCAGTGACCTGGAAGATGACAGAATGGAAAATGAAAGCATAAAAGAAAGAATGGGGAAAAAAATTGAAAAACTCGAAATGGACCTCAGGGATATGATAGATAATATGAAACGTCCGAATATAAGACTCATTGGTGTCCCAGAAGGGGAAGAAAAGGGTAAAGGTCTAGGAAGAGTATTCAAAGAAATTGTTGGGGAAAACTTCCCAAATCTTCTAAACAACATAAATACACAAATCATAAATGCTCAGCGAACTCCAAATAGAATTAATCCAAAAAAACCCACTCCGAGACATATACTGATCACACTGTCAAACATAGAAGAGAAGGAGCAAGTTCTGAAAGCAGCAAGAGAAAAGCAATTCACCACATACAAAGGAAACAGCATAAGACTAAGTAGTGACTACTCAGCAGCCACCATGGAGGCGAGAAGGCAGTGGCACGATATATTTAAAATTCTGAGTGAGAGGAATTTCCAGCCAAGAATACTTTATCCAGCAAAGCTCTCCTTCAAATTTGAGGGAGAGCTTAAATTTTTCACAGACAAAGAAATGCTGAGAGAATTTGCTAACAAGAGACCTGCCCTACTGGAGATACTAAAGGGAGCCCTACAGACAGAGAAACAAAGACAGGACAGAGAGACTTGGAGAAAGGTTCAGTACTAAAGAGATTCGGTATGGGTACAATAAAGGATATTAATAGAGAGAGGGAAAAATATGGCAAACATAATCCAAAGGATAAGATGGCCGATTCAAGAAATGCCTTCACGGTTTTAACGTTGAATGTAAATGGATTAAACTCCCCAATTAAAAGATATAGATTCGCAGAATGGATCAAAAAAAATGAACCATCAATATGTTGCATACAAGAGACTCATCTTAGACACAGGGACACAAAGAAACTGAAAGTGAAAGGATGGAAAAAAATATTTCATGCAAGCTACAGCCAAAAGAAAGCAGGTGTAGCAATATTAATCTCAGATAAAATAGACTTCAAATGCAGGGATGTTTTGAGAGACAAAGAAGGCCACTACATACTAATAAAAGGGGCAATTCAGCAAGAAGAAATAACAATCGTAAATGTCTATGCACCCAATCAAGGTGCCACAAAATACATGAGAGAAACATTGGCAAAACTAAAGGAAGCAATTGATGTTTCCACAATAATTGTGGGAGACTTCAACACATCACTCTCTCCTATAGATAGATCAACCAGACAGAAGACCAATAAGGAAATTGAAAACCTAAACAATCTGATAAATGAATTAGATTTAACAGACATCTACAGGACATTACATCCCAAATCACCAGGATACACATACTTTTCTAGTGCTCACGGAACTTTCTCCAGAATAGATCATATGCTGGGACATAAAAAAAGCCTCAATAAATTTAAAAAGATTGAAATTATTCAAAGCACATTCTCTGACCACAATGGAATACAATTAGAAGTCAATAACCATCAGAGACTTAGAAAATTCACAAATACCTGGAGGTTAAACAACACACTCCTAAACAATCAGTGGGTTAAAGAAGAAATAGCAAGAGAAATTGCTAAATATATAGAGACGAATGAAAATGAGAACACAACATACCAAAACCTATGGGATGCAGCAAAAGCAGTGCTAAGGGGGAAATTTATAGCACTAAACGCATATATTAAAAAGGAAGAAAGAGCCAAAATCAAAGAACTAATGGATCAACTGAAGAAGCTAGAAAATGAACAGCAAACCAATCCTAAACCAAGTAGAAGAAAAGAAATAACAAGGATTAAAGCAGAAATAAATGACATAGAGAACAAAAAAACAATAGAGAGGATAAATATCACCAAAAGTTGGTTCTTTGAGAAGATCAACAAGATTGACAAGCCCCTAGCTAGACTGACAAAATCAAAAAGAGAGAAGACCCATATAAACAAAATAATGAATGAAAAAGGTGACATAACTGCAGATCCTGAAGAAATTAAAAAAATTATAAGAGGATATTATGAACAACTGTATGGCAACAAACTGGACAATGTAGAAGAAATGGACAATTTCCTGGAAACATATGAACAACCTAGACTGACCAGAGAAGAAATAGAAGACCTCAACCAACCCATCACAAGCAAAGAGATCCAATCAGTCATCAAAAATCTTCCTACAAATAAATGCCCAGGGCCAGATGGCTTCACAGGGGAATTCTACCAAACTTTCCAGAAAGAACTGACACCAATCTTACTCAAACTCTTTCAAAACATTGAAAAAAATGGAACACTACCTAACTCATTTTATGAAGCTAACATCAATTTAATACCAAAACCAGGCAAAGATGCCACAAAAAAGGAAAACTACCGGCCAATCTCCCTAATGAATATAGATGCAAAAATCCTCAACAAAATACTTGCAAATCGAATCCAAAGACACATTGAGAAAATCATACACCATGACCAAGTGGGGTTCATTCCAGGCATGCAAGGATGGTTCAACATAAGAAAAACAATCAATGTATTACAACACATTAAAAACTCGAAAGGGAAAACTCAATTGATCATCTCAATAGATGCTGAAAAAGCATTTGACAAAATCCAACATCCCTTTTTGATAAAAACACTTCAAAAGGTAGGAATTGAAGGAAACTTCCTCAACATGATAAAGAGCATATATGAAAAACCCACAGCCAGCATAGTACTCAATGGTGAGAGACTGAAAGCCTTCCATCTAAGATCAGGAACAAGACAAGGATGCCCGCTGTCACCACTGTTATTCAACATTGTGCTGGAAGTGCTAGCCAGGGCAATCCGGCAAGACAAAGAAATAAAAGGCATCCAAATTGGAAAAGAAGAAGTAAAACTGTCATTGTTTGCAGATGATATGATCTTATATCTAGAAAACCCTGAGAAATCAATGATACACCTACTAGAGCTAATAAACAAATTTAGCAAAGTAGCGGGATAGAAGATTAATGCACATAAGTCAGTAATGTTTCTATATGCTAGAAATGAACAAACTGAAGAGACACTCAAGAAAAAGATACCATTTTCAATAGCAACTAAAAAAATCAAGTACCTAGGAATAAACTTAACCAAAGATGTAAAAGACCTATACAAAGAAAACTACATAACTCTACTAAAAGAAATAGAAGGGGACCTTAAAAGATGGAAAAATATTCCATGTTCATGGATAGGAAGGCTAAATGTCATTAAGATGTCAATTCTACCCAAACTCATCTACAGATTCAATGCAATCCCAATCAAAATTCCAACAACCTACTTTGCAGACTTGGAAAAGCTAGTTATCAAATTTATTTGGAAAGGGAAGATGCCTCGAATTGCTAAAGACACTCTAAAAAAGAAGGACAAGGTGGGAGGACTTACACTCCCTGACTTTGAAGCTTATTATAAAGCCACAGTTGCCAAAACAGCATGGTACTGGCACAAAGATAGACATATAGATCAATGGAATCGAATTGAGAATTCAGAGATAGACCCTCAGATCTATGGCCGACTGATCTTTGATAAGGCCCCTAAAGTCACCGAACTGAGCCATAATGGTCTTTTCAACAAATGGGGCTGGGAGAGTTGGATATCCATATCCAAAAGAATGAAAGAGGACCCCTACCTCACCCCCTACACAAAAATTAACTCAAAATGGACCAAAGATCTCAATATAAAAGAAAGTACCATAAAACTCCTAGAAGATAATGTAGGAAAACATCTTCAAGACCTTGTATTAGGAGGCCACTTCCTAGACTTTACACCCAAAGCACAAGCAACAAAAGAGAAAATAGATAAATGGGAACTCCTCAAGCTTAGAAGTTTCTGCACCTCAAAGGAATTTCTCAAAAAGGTAAAGAGGCAGCCAACTCAATGGGAAAAAATTTTTGGAAACCATGTATCTGACAAAAGACTGATATCTTGCATATACAAAGAAATCCTACAACTCAATGACAATAGTACAGACAGCCCAATTATAAAATGGGCAAAAGATATGAAAAGACAGTTCTCTGAAGAGGAAATACAAATGGCCAAGAAACACATGAAAAAATGTTCAGCTTCACTAGCTATTAGAGAGATGCAAATTAAGACCACAATGAGATACCATCTAACACCGGTTAGAATGGCTGCCATTAAACAAACAGGAAACTACAAATGCTGGAGGGGATGTGGAGAAATTGGAACTCTTATTCATTGTTGGTGGGACTGTATAATGGTTCAGCCACTCTGGAAGTCAGTCTGGCAGTTCCTTAGAAAACTAGATATAGAGCTACCATTCGATCCAGCGATTGCACTTCTCGGTATATACCCGGAAGATCGGAAAGCAGTGACACGAACAGATATCTGCACGCCAATGTTCATAGCAGCATTATTCACAATTGCCAAGAGATGGAAACAACCCAAATGTCCTTCAACAGATGAGTGGATAAATAAAATGTGGTATATACACACGATGGAATACTACGCGGCAGTAAGAAGGAACGATCTGGTGAAACATATGACAACATGGATGAACCTTGAAGACATAATGCTGAGCGAAATAAGCCAGGCACAAAAAGAGAAATATTATATGCTACCACTAATGTGAACTTTGAAAAATGTAAAACAAATGGTTTATAATGTAGAATGTAGGGGAACTAGCAGTAGAGAGCAATTAAGGAAGGGGGGAACAATAATCCAAGAAGAAAAGATAAGCTATTTAACGTTCTGGGGATGCCCAGAAATGACTATGGTCTGTTAATTTCTGATGGATGTAGTAGGAACAAGTTCACTGAAATGTTGCTATATTATGTAACTTTCTTGGGGTAAAGTAGGAACATGTTGGAAGTTAAGCAGTTATCTTAGGTTAGTTGTCTTTTTCTTACTCCCTTGCTATGGTCTCTTTGAAATGTTTTTTTATTGTATGTTTGTTTTCTTTTTAACTTTTTTTTTCATACAGTTGATTTGAAAAAAGAAGGGAAAGTTAAAAAAAAAAAAAAGGAAAGAAAAAAGACAAACAAGGAAAAAAAAAAAAAAAGATGTAGTGCCCCCTTGAGGAGCCTGTGGAGAATGCAGGGGTATTCGCCTACCCCACCTCCATGGTTGCTATCATGACCACAGACATAGGGGACTGGTGGTTTGATGGGTTGAGCCCTCTACCATAGGTTTTACCCTTGGGAAGACGGTTGCTGCAAAGGAGAGGCTAGGCCTCCCTGTATTTGTGCCTAAGAGTCTCCTCCTGAATGCCTCTTTGTTGCTCAGATGTGGCCCTCTCTCTCTGGCTAAGCCAACTTGAAAGGTGAAATCACTGCCCTCCCCCCTACGTGGGATCAGACACCCAGGGAAGTGAATCTCCCTGGCAACGTGGAATATGACTCCCGGGGAGGAATGTAGACCCGGCATCGTGGGATGGAGAACATCTTCTTGACCAAAAGGGGGATGTGAAAGGAAATGAAATAAGCTTCAGTGGCAGAGAGATTCCAAAACGAGCCGAGAGATCACTCTGGTGGGCACTCTTACGCACACTTTAGACAACCTTTTTTAGGTTCTAAAGAATTGGGGTAGCTGGTGGTGGATACCTGAAACTATTAAACTACAACCCAGAACCCATGAATCTCGAAGACAGTTGTATAAAAATGTAGCTTATGAGGGGTGACAGTGGGATTGGGAATGCCATAAGGACCAAACTCCACTTTGTCTAGTTTATGGATGGATGTGTAGAAAAGTAGGGGAAGCAAACAAACAGACAAAGGTACCTAGTGTTCTTTTTTACTTCAATTGCTCTTTTTCACTCTAATTATTATTCTTGTTATTTTTGTGTGTGTGCTAATGAAGGTGTCAGGGATTGATTTAGGTGATGAATGTACAACTATGTAATGGTACTGTAAACAATCGAAAGTACAATTTGTTTTGTATGACTGCGTGGTATGTGAATAAATCTCAATAAAAAAAAAAAAAAACTTAACATGAGGAAGAAAAGGAACTAGGATATGTGAAAGAATCACAAAAATGGAAGAAGCAGTGGGTTCTCAGAAAATCCAGTATTGGTTACATTTTCAAATACCTAGGCATTCATATGTCTTCAAGTGTTGACGATAGACTCTTGTTAGTGAAATAACCCTCTCTTGATTTCTATGCCAGGTGGCAAATTTCTACTCTGCTAACATACAATTGGTTCTATATTTCATACTGCTGTTGCTTTTTTTTTAGGTATGCAAAAAGGAAATATTAAATAAATATCACCACTAAAAAAAAAAAAAAAAAAAAAAAAAAAAAAAAAAAAAGAAAGAAATGAGAAGGGACTCAAAAGAGTACACACACACAAAAAAAAAACAAATAAATATTAAAGCAGGCATTAACAGAAGAACTGAGGATCAAAAAATGTACAAGACTTACAAAGACTGAATAGCAAAATGACAGAAGAAAGTCTTGCATTATTGGTAGTTACTTTAAATGTAAATGGATTTAACTCTCCAATCAAAAGGCAGAGATTGGAAGATTGGGGAAAAAAGAATGACTCAACTATATGCTGTTTACAAGAGACTTACCTTAAATTCAAAGGCACAACTGGGTTGAAAATGAAAGAATGGAAAAAAATACACAATGCAAAGAGTTAAAAGAGAGAGCTTGGATAGCTATACTATATCAGATAAAGTAGACTTTAAGTCAAAAACTGTTACAAGGGACAAAGAAGGTCATTATATACTGCTAAAGTGATCAGTTCAATAAAAATACATAACAGTTATAAATATATATGTACCTAATAGCAGAGCCCCAAAATAAATGAAACAAATACTCACAGATTTGAAAGGATAAATAGAAAGTTCTACATTAATAGTAGGAGACATTAATAAATCACTTTCAACAATGGAAAGAACATCTAGACAGATGATCAATAAGGAAAGAAAAGACTTGAATGACCCTATAAACCAACTAGACCTAATAGACAGATATAAAACATTTCACCCCATAACAGCAGAATACACAGTCTTCTCTGCTGCACATGGATCATCCTTCAGGATAGACCATATGTTAGGACATAAAACAAGACTCAACAAATTAAAAAAATACTGAAATCATACACTGTATCTTCTCCAACCACAGAGGAGAAATTAGAAATTAATAACAGAGGGAGAACTGGAAAAAAATTTTTAAGTGTGGAAATTAAACAATGCACTTTCAAACAACCAATAGGTCAAAGAAGAAATCACAAGGAAAATTAGGAAAGCTTTTGAGACAAAGGAAAACAAAAAATACAACATACCCAACCTTATGAGATGCTGAGAGGGAAATTTGTACCTCTAAATGCTTACATTAAAAAAGAAGAAAAATCTCCAATCAGAAACCTAACCTCACAACAGGAGGATCGAGAAACAGAAGAGCAAAATAACACAAAGAAAGCAGAAGGAAGGAAATAACAAAAATTAGAGGACATAAAAAAGTAGAAATTAAAAAAAAAAAAAACAGGAGAATCAAAGAAACCTAAAGTTGGTTCTTCTAAAAGAATGATAAAAAACAATAAAATTAAAAACTTCATCAACATGTTATGGAAAACCTGCTGCTAACATCACACTTAATGGTGAAAAACTAAAGCTTTCCATCTAATATCAGCGACAAAACAAGGATGCCCACTGTCACCACTGTTATTCAACATTGTGCTGCAAGTTCTAGCTAGAGCAATTAGACAAGAAAAAGAAATAAAAGGCATCCAAATTGAAAAATAAGAAGTAAAATTTCCTTGTTTGCAGATGACATGATCCTTTATACAGAAAATCCTGAAAAATCCACAAAAAAGCTCCCAGAGCTAATAAATGAATTCAGCAAAGTGACAGGGTACAAAACCAACATGCAAAAATCAGTAGTGTTCCTTTACATCAGTAATGAACAATCTGAAGAGGAAATCAAGGGAGAAAATTCCATTTACAACAGCAACTAAAAGGATCAAATATCTCAGAATAAGTCTAACCATGATGTAAAGGACTTGTACACTGGAAACTACAAAACATTGCTAAAAGAAATCAAAGAAGACCTAAATAAGTGGAAGGACATTCTGTGTTCATGGATTAGAAGACCTAACATTGTTAAATGTCAATTCTACCAAAAGTGATTTACAGATTCAATGCAATCCCAATCAAAATTCCAACAACCTTCTTTGCAGAAATGGAAAAGCCAATCTTCAAATTTATATGAAAGGTTAAGGGGCTCCAAAGATTCAAAGCCATGTGATAAAGAAGAACGAGATTGGAGGACTCACACTTTCTTATCTCAAAACTTATTACAAAGCCACAGTAATCAAAATGGCTTGGTTCTGGCACTCAAATTTGGAGTTCAGAAACAAACCCTCACATACATGGCCAACTGATTTTTGACAAGGGTACCAAGTCCACTCAGAAAATGGTGCTGGGGGAACGGAATGCCCACCTTTGAAGGTGGACCTCTACCTCACACCTTACACAAAAATCAACTCAAAATGGATCAAAGACCAAAATAAGAGCCAGAACTATAAAACCACCAGAAGAAAACATAGGGTAGCATTGCAGAGCCTCATGTTAGCCACTGCTTTCTTAGACTTTACACCCAAAGCACAAGCAACAAAAGAAAAAATACAGAAATGGGACTTAAAAAATTTTAAACTTTTGTACATGAAAGGACTATATCATCAAAGTAAAAACACAACGTATAGAATGGGAGAAAATATTTGTAAACCACATATCCTTTAAGCATTTAGTATCCAGTTCATGTAAAGAAATCCTACAATTCAACAATAAAGACAATCAATCCAGCTAAAAAATAGGGAAAAGACTTGAATAGATATTCTCCAAAGAAGATATACAAATGGCCAAAAAGCACACGAAAAGATGCTGTACATCATTAGTTCTTAGGGAAATGCAAATCAAACCCACAATGGGATACCATCTCATACTCACTAGAATGGCTGCTATTTTTAAAAACTGGAAAATTATAAGTGTTGGAGAGGATATGGAGAAATAGGAACTCTCATTCATAGTTGATAGGAATGTAAAATGATGCAGCCTCAGAGGAAAACAGTTTGGCAGTTTCTCAGAAAGTTAAGAATAAAATTGCCATATAATCTGGCAATCCAACTTCTAGGTATATATCCAAAAAAAATTGAAAGCAGGGAGTTGAACATGTACTTGTTCACCAACATTCATAGCAGCATTATTCACTACAGCCAAAAGGTAGAAACAACCCAAGTGTCCGTGAGTGTAGGACTGGATGAACAAAATGTTGTACATACATACAATGGAATAATTCAGCCATAAAAAGGAAGTAAGTTCTGATACATGTGACAATATGGATGAACCTTCAACTCATCATGTTGAGATGAAATAAACCAGACACAAAAGGACAAATATTGTATGAACTCACTGATATGAAATAATTAGAATAAGCAAATTCATAGAGTTGGAAACTAGAATATAGATTACCAGGGGCTGGGGTAGGGGCAGGGAATGGAGAGTTAATGCTTAAAGGTACAGAGTTTCTATTTGGGGAGATGGAAATGTTTTGGTAATGGATGACAGTGATGGGAGCACAACACTGTGAATGTAATTAAGACCACTGAATTGTATATTTGAATGTGGTTAAAAGGGGAAATTTTGGGTTGTATTAGGTTGTGTTACTAGAATAAAAATTTTTAAAAAAGTCATAGGACTATACAACACAGTGAACCCTTAATGTAAACTATAAAGTATAGTTAATAGCATAATTATAATAATATTGTTTCATCAGTTGTAAAAAGGTACCACAATAATACAAACTGTTAATAATAGAGAAAACTATGTGTTTGAGTGGGATATATGGGAACTCTGTATTTTCTGCATGATTTTTTGCTAAACCACAATTTCTCTAAAGAGTAAACTGGCTCAGTACCTACTTAAAAAAGGACACAAAGTAAGGACAGAGAAATTCCAATTCCATAAACCACAGTTCATTACTGAGGCCATGATCTGAAGAAAAAACATTATAAGGAGAGATTACAAATCATCCAAAAGTATATGCAACAAAAGCAGTGGTTTAAAGGACATGTGTTGTTTTGAAAACATAAATTAGAAAGGGAAAAACATTTGAAAATCAGTTGCTGAAGTGTCTGAATTCGCAATTAGAGAAAATCACCCTCTGAAAGTAAAAGAAAAGAGATTATTTTAAAAATGGAAAGCAATGAAATAGAAAAGAAAGATAAATGGAGAAGGTTAACATAGGTTAAAAAGTTAGTTTTTTGAAAAAAATAATAAAATAAGCAACGCTTTAGTAAGACTAGTCAAGAAACAGCAAAGAACCAAGTAAATAATATGATTTTAAAAGAGCCATAAGTAAAGAAATGCAGAATTTTAAAAGATAATAGGAGATACCATCAACAACGATATGCAACAAATTGAAAACTTAGATAAAATTGGAAAAATTCCTAGAAAAATATAAAATCAAATCTGATTTAAGATTTAAAAAGACTGAATAGACTTATCACTGTTAAAGAGATTGGAAAATTAGTATACAATCTTCCCACAATAAAACAACAGATCAGCATGGTTCCACAGACAAACTTTCAAGGACTGAATCATCCCAATCGTACACAAATGCTTCAAGAAAATAGAAAAAGAGAAAATTGTCTCCAGTCTTATTCTAAGAGGTGAGCAATGCCCTGATGTCCATATCCAAAGGCATAATAAAGAGAAAGAAAAATTTCAGGCCCATTTCATTCATGAACATAAATGCAAAATCCCTAAACAAAAGCAAATCAATTCAATTGGAATAGCATATAAATAAGATAATGTACCATGACCAAGTTGGCTTTTTTCCAGGCATTTCAGTTATCTATTTGCCACAAGGATGCTCAGTGGCTTAAAATAATAGGCGTTTATTACAGTCTATGAACCTATGATCATCTGGGTTGTTCTGCCGATCTGAGCCAGGTTTGACTGATCTCAGCTGGGATCACCCATGCATCCGCTGTCTGCTGGCTGATTTGTTGGGGCTGACTGGTCTAGGGTGGCCTCACTCACATTTCTGGCAATCGGCTGGCTGTCAGCTGGAATAGCAGGATGATCGGGCCATGTGTCTTTCATCATCCAGAAGGCTCACCCAGACTTAGTCATACGGCGGCAGCAGGACACCAAGGAAGGAGTTTGAAGGTCTTGAGTGTTAAGCTTGGAACTGACACTCCATCACCTCCACTGCTTTCTATTGTCCAAGGCAAGTCACAAGGCCAGTGCTGATTCAAGGAAGAACAGAGTCACCTGTTAACGGGAGAGGATACAACATCATATTGCAAAGGGTAGAGATCCATGGGGACAGGACGAATGGCCATCTCTGCAGCTACCATACCAGGTTTGAAAGGGTAGTTTCATATAGAGATTGTAATTTACCACTTTAATAGATTAAAGGATAAAAATCAACCAGTCATTTCAGTAGAGGCAGAAAAAGCATTTGATAAATTACAGCTCAATTTCATGGAAAAAGCCTTGGTAAATCATTGTTTAAGGGAACTTTTTTTTTCTACTACAGAATTTTAACCATCCTATAGTGGTAAATCTTAGAAGCATTCCTTTAAATAACTAAAAAAAATTAAAATAAGACATAAGTACTCACTATCATTGTTTCTATTAAATGTTGTATTAGATGTCTTAGCCTATGCAAGAGGCAAAAAAATAAATTAAAGCCATAAGAATTAGAATGAAGGAAGTAACACTGAAATATTTTGTATCTGAAATGACCATTTTCATAGATAACCAAAACAACATACAGATAAATTATTAGAAATAAAAGGAGACTTTAGCAAGGTATTTGGATATAAGATTAATATATGAAAGTTAATTGTATTCTATATGTCAGCAACAAATAATTAGGAATCATATTTTAATTTTAAAAAACACATTTACAAGAGTATCCGAGAATGTTAGGTACACAGGTGGTTTAAATCTAACAAGAGGTATACCAGACCTCTTGGGGAAAAGTATGCAGATTTATTGAGAATTTTTTAAAAGACTAAAATTAATGGAGAAATATATCATGTTTATGAATAGGAAGACAATATTGCAAAGGTATCTATGCTCCACATATTGATCTATAAATTCATTTTAATTATAATCAAAATCTCAGCAGATTTTAGTTTTTGTGAAAACACTTTTCACTGAGCATCTAATTCTAAAGGGTAATTGCCAGACTATTTTCTCTTTTTCTATTTTCTGGAAGCATTTGTGTGAGATTGGGATGATTCAGTCCAAAATTTCTCTGTGAAACCACGTATATCTGTTGTTTCATTATGGGAAGATTTTCTTCCTGAAGAAAAACAGGAAGGAGGAATTTATTATGAAGTTATGGTAATTAATATTTATAGAAATTGCTCAGGAATGGACAAAATTAGCAGTGGAATAAACAGAGAGCCCAGAATCTAACAATTCATGTACAGAACTTTGGTATAAACAGAGGTGGCACGGCCAATCAGAGATGAAAAGGACCGTTCAATTTTTAATAAGTACTGGGGGGAAAACAATGGACTTCATAGAGAATAACATGAAATTGGAATCCGACCTCCCACCACACATAAAAATCAACTCAAGATGGATCGAGGACTTAAACATCAAAAAGTAAAATTCAAAGCTATTAGAAGGAAACGCAGAATACTTGTTGCTATCAGGGAAGGATTCTTTTTCAAGAAGACACAGAAGTCACTCTACAAAACAAACGATTGATTAATTCATCTATCTGAATCTTCAGAACTTTTTGGCTTCCATGGGAGAGAGGGTGCACTCACAGCAGGAAGAAGGGTGGGCGCCAATGACACAGGTGGGTTTGCAGGTTTGAAGTTGAGGGGTCACCCATCCATGGCTTCTTTTTCCTCTGGAACATAGGAAGCAATTTCATGCTTGGAGTAAACAGGGGTAAATGTGTTGTGGACAAGGAGGGGGGTGTGAAGGGGAGATTGAGAACATCGAACTCCAGGAAGAGTGGAGAATGTTGGACCAGTCACTGAGTAGGTGGGAAAGGAGGTGGAGCAGAGAAGCGTACCCAGTGGCCAGGCCGTGTGCGAGGCCAGATCTGTGCTCCTGAATTTAGTGGCTCCATCGGCCCCAGGGTGAGACCACCTCTGGCAGCTGCAGGCGGTTGACAATTGGTTCTCCAGCCAGTTCGATCAGCCTTATAATTAGCAACGAGCAGTCCTGAGCTCGGTCACTGGATTGATCACAGTCCAACCTTCTCCATTGAAATGAGTTCTCATATCTTGCTGCCATTTCTGGGAGTTTTTGTTTAAAAGGGGGGGGGGGGTGCTCCACTAGGGATAGTTAGCCAGGTATCACCTAAAACCCTCCCCCTCCAGTTGGTAACTGCTAGTTGATCATGGTTTAATCGTAGTCTTCCATCCAAAGCTGATTGGTAAGCACCTCTAACAGTGCTTTCAGATCTGGGGTAGCAGCACTCCAGTTGGCTTGTCAGTCTGGCTCAATGGAGAGGTTCTAGGCTGCCAGTTTCTCCCTGTCGTCTGAAAAACAGGTATCACCTGTGTTCTAGTTTGCTAATGCTGCCAGAATGCAAAACACCAGAAATGGATTGGCTTTTATTAAAGGGGGTTTATTTGGTTACACAGTTACAGTCTTAAGGCCATAAAGTGTCCAAGGTAACACATCAGCAATCAGGTACCTTCACTGGAGGATGGCCAATGGTGTCCGGAAAACCTCTGTTAGCTGGGAAGGCATGTGGCTGGCGTCTGCTCCAAACTTCTGGTTTCAAAATGGCTTTCTCCCAGGACGTTCCTCTCTAGGCTGCAGTTCCTCAAAAAATGTCTCTCTTAGTTGCTCTTGGGGTGTTTGTCCTCTCTTAGCTTCTCCGGAGCAAAAGTCTGCTTTCAAATCCATCTCCAAAATGGCTCTGTAAGTTGAAGCTCCTCTCTCAGTTCCAGTGCGTTCTTCAAAGTGTCCCTTTTGGCTGTAGCTCCTCTTCAAAATGTTACTCTCAGCTGCACTGAGTTCCTTCTGTTTGTCAGCTCATTTATATGGCTCCAGTGATTTAACTCAGACCCACCCTGAATGGGCGGGGCCACAGCTCCATGGAAATTATCCAATCAGAGTCATCACCCACAGTTGGGTGGGGCACATCTCCATGGAAACACTCAAAGAATTACAATCTAATTAACACTGATACATCTGCCCATACAAGATTACACCAAAGATAATGGCATTTGGGGGACATAATACATTCAAACTGGCACAACCTGGTACCTAAGCGAAAGTCCTGAACTTTCCTTTCTAGCTGTAAACTAGAAAAGAAAGTGACCACAGGTGCTTGCACCATCTTTATACCAAGCACGACAGACTGCAAGGGTTTTTTGTTTGTTTGTTTTTTTTCAAATTTCTTCATAATTGTGTGTAGAACTCACTCACTGTTTTCATTTCCCAAGAAGTCCTCCAGCTGCCCCAGGCCTGATTTTACAACCAGTTCCCTTGGGGACCAACTTGCAGACTTGCCTCTGTTATAATCTGCTATCTTAGGGCTGATATTTTACCAGGAGACATTTTTAAACAGTTTAAACAGAAAACATAAGAAGGTTTCCCAAGAAGGATATTCAATAGCCTGTATCACTCCTGTGGTGAATTCTAGACCTGGTGCTGTCACTAATTAGTTAGGTAGTAAGGTAAGTCAGCTTCTGCAAGTCATTCTCCTCTCTGTAGCTCTCTGTTTTCCAAAGTAAAATAAGAATGATCATGTCAAGCCACCTCCTTCCTGGATTAAATATGATAATGAATGGCAAAGTGCTCCACAAACTGCAAATCAAAGGTGTTATTATCCCCTTGGTGAAAGTAAATATAGGCTGTATGTCTTCCCCTGCGGGGGTATAACAGTTTGGAGTTTTCATTAAAGGCAAATTTGCCAATATTTATTGAACCCCTTTTGTTTGTATGCACGTATTAAGCCTTGTATATAAATTATCTCACTTTTATCTGTAAGCCTGTGTTGTAACTATTATTAAAACCCACTTCACAGATAAGGACACTAAGATTCAAAGATTCCACAATTCGTGGCCCCAGGCCCGATTTTGCAACAAGTTATATCCTTCAGAGAGCACCCAGCTCAACGCCATCTCAGGGTCAGACCTGAAGTTCATTTGCTACCCGCTCAGTATGCTCTCTTTGCTCCCCTCTACCCTCCAAATTTCACCCGTCTTTTAAGACCAATCCCAAGTTTCACTTTCTCCATGAATCTTTCTCCAAATGCTAACTCCTGCTTCAACCTGACTTGTCATTGTATTCCTTCCAATGAGACATGAACGCTTCTCAGATAAGTTGGTTGTGAATCACACTGCCTGGCAGAATTCCATAGGGTTTCTCCTGTGCTACTATTGCTTCCCGACCAGGATACTAAGAAGGCTCTGAAAGGTGGCGAGAAGAAGGTAGAGTGGCAAGGGACCTGGGGATCCAAGGAACAACACAGTGGTGAGTTCCTGGGTTTTCTTTTTGTTTCATGTATCCCAGACTGGAAATGAGAGAAGCCAGCCTCCCAGATATGCCAACAGATGTAGACAAAAAAATGCCCCAGCAAAAGTTGCCTGTTCTCTCTAGCCAGAGGACCATAAAAGGGGCAGCCTCACAGAACAGAAGACTTTTAGACAATAACTGCTCCTACTCTACTACAGAAAAAAAAAAAAAAGCCACCCACACCTGCAAAGGCCAAGAGAAGAACCCTTGCCAGGCTGTAATGAGTTGTCCCAATCCACACTCCAACTAGGGTAGGATCAGAGAAGGCTGAGTCTGGAGCAAGGACTTCCATCCTCTCCAGGAGCCTCCCAACCCGACCATCCTGCATTGTCCCTGGAGAGCACACGGGGAACCTGGACTTCCACTGTCAACAGTAAGGAGGTGACATGCCCCTGGCCCACTGGTGTGGGCTCAGAGGGGGCTAGTGGAGAGTCAGGACCTGTCCCTGCATAATGGTAACAAGGCCATCTCCCCACGGTGTAAGTGGAGGCCACATGGGGAGCAGTGATGAGGCGCCTATCCCCCTCTCTACTAGGGAGGTCCCAGCACAGACCTATAGGGAGCCTGAATTCCCACTGCCACCCAGCAGAAGCAAGGAGTCCCTGGGGGTCGACAGAGGCCAGCTGGAGAACCTGGACTTCCCCTCCACCCAGCAGTAATGAAGCAGCACTCCACTTGGCCCACCAGAGCAGTGCCAGAGGAGGCTGCTAAACAGATTTGAATAAGATCCAAAGTCTTCCAACATGCTACCCCAAATGTCCAAGCTTCAATCAAAAATCACTCATCATACCAAGAGCCAGGAAGATGTCAAAAGTCATTTGGAGGAGTGAATCATTTAGTGTGTTTCAGTTGCAATAAACAGAAACCCCAACACAAGCTGGCTTAAACAATTATGGGGATTTATAGCCTCTCATTACTGAAAAGTCTGGAGGTAGCACAGACTTCAAGAAAGGGTTGATCCTACAGCTCAGGGTTGTCTCAAGAACCCAGTTCCTGTCATCCACCATGTGGTTTCATCTTATGGCTAGCTTGCTTCATGCTTGCAGAGTGGCTGCCAACAACACCAATGTAAGACTCCCTCATTCACCTCCACTGGGAGTTAGACTTGTCCCAGCCATTAAACAAAATTCCTGGGCAGCCTTTTGACTGAACCCATTAAATTGAACCAATTGCTATGGCTAAAGGAATGCCTTACAAGGTTTCGCTAAGGTCAGTCAGGGCCTACCATGGAGATTAAAGTGGGACTCAACCCTACCCAAAATACATGTTTAAGCAATGGGGGAGGGGGTTTCCAAAGGAAGAACTCTCAGCGCTGTTCAGAAGAGATTTCCACAATGTGGACGTTTCAGATGAAAATACTACAGGTCAGGAAACTTAAAAAACTTTCTCAAGATTAAATAGAAACTTAAGTGGAGGAGTTGAAGTTTAGACTCATGTTTTCTGACTGTGAACTTTGTGATCATGGACGACAAATTCCTGACACTAGTTCAGATCCTGGAAAAATGCCCTAGGACCTTGCAGGTGGTCAATAGATATTTGTTGAATTGAACGAAGAAAATTCAACTTTCTTGACAAACACACTTACTGTTCCCTCAATACCTACATGCTCCCCTAGATGTGTTAGTCCCCAAGTTAGGTAGGGTTAGGTTACTGTCACTGGGATTGATGAGAGTCACTATCAGATTGAAGCATTGGAGAACTGGTGTGAGTTACCCACGTGCTTCCTTCCACTTCTGTGGTGACTAAAGAAGCCACCTGTCCCAGACAGTGCAGCTATTAGATAGTGGATCCAAGTGGTCCCTATGTAACAATGTGGAACAGAGTGTCCCCTCCTGACCTCCACCCTACCCTCAACTCCCATAGAACGATGTTGGACATGGAGCATTAGCAAGAAGTCAACTTTAATTATGTTAGTCCACTGCTGCTTGGGCGTTAGCGTGTTATTAACCTAGGCTAACCAGAGACATATAATCCCTAAATGGTTATAACACCCTCAGTTGCTGAGCCTAGATTTGGCTTCAGAATCATGAAACATAAGTTAGTTCAATAATTCCACAGTTATTAAAACACTTTATGCCTTTATTTTTTTCAGACAATAAATATTTGCTGCCAACCACCTGTATGCCAGGTGTATTAGTTTCCCGTGGCTGGTGTAACAAATTACCACAAACCGAGTGGCTTAAAAGAACAGAAATTAATTCTCTCACAATACTAGCAGCCAGAAATTGAAAATCAAGGTGTCAGCAGAGCTACACTCTTTCTGGAAGCTATGGGAAAAATCCACTCTTTGCCTCTTCCAGCTTCTTGTCGCTGTCAGCCTTCCTTGACTTGTTGTAACATCACTTCAGTCTCTGCCTCAGAAGTCACATTTCCTCCCCTTTTTCTGTCTTCTCCTCTGTGTGTCTCCTATGAGGACACCTGTCTTTGGATTTAATAATCCAGGGTGATCTCATCTCAAGATCCTTAACTATTTCTGCAAAGACCCTTTTGTCCAACTAAGGTCATCTTCACAAGTTCTGGTGATTAGGGCTAGGACATATCTTTTGGGGATCATGCAGCCCAGTACAACAGGCATTGTACTAGACACTGGGCGTATAAGTGGTAAACAAAATAGACAGTATTTTCATGGAGCTTGCAATCTAGTTTGGGAGCCATAAATCAAATAATCACACAAACACTTGTCATTCAAATGCTATAAAAGGAAAGTGTAGAATACTAAGAGCTTACTCTGGGTGGATCAGGGAAGACTTCTCCTAGGAATTGTTACATGAGCTAAGACCTAATAAGTGAATAGCCATTAACAAGAGGAAGTGATTGATAGAGCATTTCAGGCAGAAGGAAGATTCCACCCAAAGCCCATCATAAAGCAGAGTAGGGTTAAATCTCAGAAAGCAAGAAAAGAGAGGAAAGTTTAGGCTTTTGTTCAAATAGCAATGGGGTATGTCTAGGTTTCCTGGCTGCTAAAACAAATTCCATACAGTGGGTTAGTTTAAACAATGGAAATATAGCGGGCCATGGTTTTGAGGCTAGGAGAGGTCCAAAATCAAGGTGTCATAAAGGTGATGCTTTCTCCCAGAAAACTGTGGCATTCTGGGGCTGGCTGCCAGTGATCCTTTGTCCTTGGCTTTTCTGTCACATGGCAATTCACATGGCAGCAACTTCTCCTTTCTCTTCAGGGTTCCACTGGCTTCCAGCTTCTGGTTGCTCCCCATGGCTTTGCTCTCTGTCTGACTTTCACTCTGATTATAAAGGATTCCAGAAATCTGGATTAAAGCTCAAGATCATTCAGTTGAGCCACACCTTAACTGAAGTAATATCTTGAAGAGATTTCATTTACAATGGGTCCACACCCACAAGTATGCAGACCAAGACTAAGAACATGTGCAAACCAGGGTCCACAACTGAATCCACCACAGGGTTACAAGAAGCAAGACAGGGACTTGATCAGATTTGTGTTCTCAAATATTGCTAGATTGTGGGGAAATGAGGGTAGAAGTTGGAGAACCAGTAAGGAAGTCATTGCAATGAGATGAGAAGTGATGGCAGCTTGGACTAGAATGATGACATTAGGGATGAATAAGAAGAACACATATTTTAGAGATAGGATAGAATTAAAATCAATACATGAGGTTATGGCACCAAATTGGATGAATAGGGAACTCCACTAAAGCAATGATTAAGCTAGCAAAAACTGTCAGAATCAACTTTTTCTGGAACTCTGGAATCTAATAAAAAACTTACAACTGGGGGAATGCCAAATGAAGAAAGATACTGTTAAATTTGGAAAGAGAGTGTTATGGCATTTTAACTTACCTGCCTACCTTCCCCCACTCCCTAGCTCAGAAGTAGCCTTGGAGACAGTGGCCATGGGACAGCAGCCCACATTCCTGGTGCAGCTTGCTCATGCCAGAGGGTGGCAATGCAAACCTTGCTCTGAAGAAATTGTGTTTGTGTGTTTTGACACATCTGGTGGGTCCCTGAGGAACTGGCTTGGGGGCTTGCCTTTTTTTCATCCACCTTAGAACTTTCTCAGGGTTGAGGCAGCCTTCTGGGTGGTAGTTGTTAAAATCACTTAGAGGTGGATGTGCTCATGGGATGAAAGAAGGACCAAGTAATGGATGAACCAAGGAGCCTGGAAGGGGGAAGCCTGGGGAGAAAAATGCATGTGGGGTGGGAGGGGAAGAGGGAGTGCTTTGAGGCTTTCCATGCATACCAGAGAATGAGGAGGGTAGTGCACATGCCCAGGGCTCAATGCATGCTCAATAAGAATCTAAAAAGACCCTAAGATGGTCTCTGGATGATGTTTAGGTTTTGCACAAGCAGGAAATGAAGGCTATGGTAGAATTGTAAAAAGCCTGGCTAAGTATTGAAGGAGCACTCCAACATGGAGCCAATTTGAAAATATCAGAAGAGGTTGTTTTTGTTTATTTGTTTGTTTGGGAGGATTTGTTTGATTGTTTTCTTGCTCCAGATACATAAGGAAATCTCTAACAAATCACTAGCTGACTAGCAAACAGAAAAGAGACTTCAATGACTGAACACAATAAAGAATACCATTTTTATAAAAATGGTTTAGAAAAGTCACTAAACAAACAACTACAACCCACAACAAGCAGTGATAACAAACCTTGAGGATGGGAAAGAATCTGGTTTCCAGCATTGCCACGTTAGAGTGTCATATCAGAAAGTCATGTTTTCAATGATAAAAAGAAATATGAAGCATAAAAATAAACAAGAGAATATTGTCCATTCACAGAAAAAAAGAGACAAGCAGAAACCATAGCTGACAAAGCCCAGACATTGGACTTACTAGTCAAAGACTGTAAATCAATTGTCTTAAATATGCTCAAAGAGCTGAAGGAAACCATGAACAAAGAACTTAAAGAAACTAGGAAAACAATGTTTGAGTGGATAGAAAATATCAGCAAAGAGATAGAAATTATTAAAAGGAGCAATATAGAAATTCTGGAACTGAAAATCACAGTAACTTCAATGACAAAAATTACTAGAAGGATTCAATAGCAGATTTGAGCAGATGGAAGAAACCACCATCAAACTTGAAGATAGGTAAATTGAGGTTATCCAATCTGAGGAGTGGAAAGAAAAACAAATGAAAACACAAATTAACAGAGATAAGAGAACTGTGGGACACCATCAATCATACCAACATTTGCATAATGGAAGTCCCTAAACAAGAAGAGGGAGAAAGGAACAGAAAGAAAATTTGAAGCTATATGGCTGAAAACTTTCCAAATTTGATGAAAGACATGAACCTGAACAACCAAATTGCTCAATGAACTCCAAACATGATAAATTCAAAGAGATCCACACCAAGACACATTATAATCAAACTATGGAAAGAGAAAGAGAGAATCTTGAAAGTGACAACAGAGAAAGGACTCATCATAGACATGAAATCTTCAGTAAGAGTCACAGCTGATTTTTCATCAGAAACCATGTAGGCCAGAAGGCAGTGAGATGGCAAATTTAAAGTACTCAAAGAAAAAACTGCCAACCAAGAATTCTATATCTGGCAAAACTATTTTTCAAAAAAGAAAGAGAAATCATGACATTCCCAGATAAACAAAAGCTGAGGGAGTTTGACACTACAAGAAATATTAAAGGGAGTCCTTGAGACTGAAATGAAAGGACACTAGACAGTAACTCAAAGCCATATGAAGAGATAAAGAACTCCAGTAAAGGTAACTACATAGACAAATATAAAAGCAAGTATTACTGTATTTTTGTTATAAGTCCTCTTTTTCTCAATGTGATTTAAGAAAAATGCATACAACAATTATCATAAGTATATGTTAATGGGCACACAATGTAAAAAGATGTAATTTGTGAAAGTAACTATAAAGAGGGGTAAGGAGCTGTATAGGAGCAGCATTTGGTACTATTATCAATAATACTAATAGTAATCAATTAAACACAAAAGAAGACAGTAATGGGGGAATCGAGGAACACACAAAAGAAGACATACAGAAAACAAATTGCAAAAGGCAAAAGTCCTTCCTTATCAATAATTACTTTAGACAGACTAAACTCACAATCTAACAGGGCAGAGATTTGCAGAATGGATTTTAAAAAAAGATGATCCAACTATATGCTGTCTATAAGAGACTCATTTTAGATCTGAAAACACAATGAGGTGTAAGTGAAAACATGGGAAAATATATTCTATACAGATAGTAACCAGAGGAAAACTGGAATGGCTATACTATGAGACAAAATAGATTTTAGGTCAAAAATTGTTTAAAGAGACAAAAGAGAACATTATATATTGATAAAAGGGTCAATCCATCAAGAAGATGTAACAATCATCAATTATAAATTATAAACAATATATACACCTAACAATAGAGCCCCCATATAAATGAAGCAAAATTTTACAGAATTGAAGAGATAAACAGTTCTACAAAAATAGTTGGTGGATTCAGTAATGGACAGAACTACTGGCGAGAAGATCAATGATGAATTAGAGGACTTGAAAAATGCCATAAACCAATTAAATCTAACAAACATATGGAGAACAGTCCACCCAACAAAAGCATAAAACATTCTTCTCAAGTTTACTAGCAATATCCTCCAGGATAGACCATATGTTAGGTCATAAAACAACTATCAATAAATTTAAAAGATTGAAATCATACAAAGTATTTTTTCAGACCACAATGTAATTAAACCAGAAATCAACAACAGAAGAAAAACTGAAGAATTTACAAAAATTGTGAATTAAAATACCCTCTTGAACATCTAAAGGGTCAAAGAAGAAATCACAAGAGAAATTAGAAAATACTTTGTTATTAATAAAAATGGAAATACAATAACAAAATTTATGGGATGCAGAAAAAAGCAGCGCTCAGAAGGAAATTTATGAGGGATGGGGGATGGAATATTTGGATGTTCTGTTTTACTTTTGTTTTTATTCTTATTTTTATTATTTTTTTGGAGTAATGAAAATGTTCAGAAATTGATGGTATGATGGTACTGTGAACAATTGATTGCACACTTTGGATGATTGTATGGCATGTGAATACATCACAGTAAAATTGAATTTAAAAAAAAAAACCTCCCAAGAAAGAAGAGACCAGATCAAATAGCTTCACTAGTGAATTCTACCAAACATGTAAAGAAAAATTAACACCAATCCTTCTCAAACCCTTCCAAAGACTTCTAAAAATACAATTAAAGTGGAGAAAATACTTCCCAACTCATTTTATGGAGTCAGAATTTCTGGATATCAAAGCCAGAAAAGACATCACAGGAAAAGAAAACTACAGACCAATATAGCCCTTACAGATATAGATACAATATAGATATAAAAATTCTCAACAGAATATTGGCAAGCAAAATTCAGCAGCATATTAAAATGATTATACCCGTGACCAAATAGGATTTATCCCAGGAATGTAAGAGTGGTTCAACATTAAAAAAAAATCAATCAATGTAATATGCCACATTAATAGAATGAAGGAAAAAATCACATGACCATTTCAATCAATGCAGAAAAGTCATTTGACAAAATCCAAAATCCTTTCATGAAAAAACACTGAGAAAGCTAGGAATAAAGGGAACTTCCTCAACATGATAAAGGGCGTTAATTAAGAAAAAAAAAGCTAGCATCATACTCTATGATGAAAGTCTGAGGCCTGTCCCACAGGTATAAGACAAGGATGCCTGCTTCCACCACTGCTACTTAACATTGTACTGTAAGTTACAGAATTTAGCAAGGTTGCAGGGTACATGAACAATTCACAAAACTCAGTTGTGCAGACAAAGGTACCTAGTGTTCTTTTTTACTTCAATTGCTCTTTTTCACTCTAATTATTATTCTTGTTATTTTTGTGTGTGTGCTAATGAAGGTGTCAGGGATAGATTTAGGTGATGAATGTACAACTATGTAATGGTACTGTAAACAATCGAAAGTACAATTTGTTTTGTATGACTGCGTGGTATGTGAATGTATCTCAATAAAATGATGATTAAAAAAAAAAAAAAAAAAAAAGTCTATTCCAGTTTTGTATGACTGCATGGTATGTGAATATATCTCAATAAAATAAAGATTTAAAAAAAAAAAAACTCAGTTGTGTTTCGATATAGCAGCAATGAAAAATCCAAATACAAAATTAACAAAACAATTTCATTTACAATATTATCAAAAACAAAATATAAAACTTAGGAATTGATTTAACCAAGAAGGTGAAAGACTTGTACACTGAAAACTACAAAACACTGGTGAAAGCAATTAAGGATCTGAAGAAATGAAAAATCATTCTATGTTTATGGATTGGAAACCTTAATACTGTTAGTATGGCAATACTCCCAAAAATGATCTACAGATTCAGTGCAATCTCTTTGAAAATCCCAAATGGCCATCTTTGCAGAAATGGAAAAATCCATCCTAAAATTCATATTGAATTGCAAGGGACCCAAATAGCCAAAACAATCTTGAAAAAGAACAAAGTGGAGAGCTCGCACTTCTCAATTTCAAAACTAGTTAATGTTCCAGTAATAAAATCGGTGTGGTACTAGCATAAGGATAGACATACAGATTAATGGAATACAATGACATGTCCAGAAATAAGTCCATACTTCTATAATCAATCAATTTTCAACAAGGATGACAAGACCAATTAAGGAAGAAAGAATCATCTTTTCTACAATGGTGGTGGAACAACTGGATATCCACACACAAAAGAATGAAGTTGGACTCATCTCATACTATAAACAAAATTTAACCCAAATTGATCAAAACCCAAGTATTAGAGCTAAAAGTATAGAACTTTGGAAGAAAACATAGAGGTAAATCTTCATGACCTTGGATCTGTCATTAGAGTCTTAGATTTGACAGCAAAAGTATAAGCTACAACAGAAAAAAAAGATAAATTGGACTTCATCAAAATTTAAAACTTTTCTACATCAAAAAATACTATAAAGAGAGTACAAAGACAACCCACACAATGAGAGAAAATATTTTAAGATCATATACATGATAAGTGTCTTGTATTCAGAATATGCATATAGCTCAACAACAAAAAGACAAACTGGGCAAAAGATTTGAATAGACATTCCTCCAAAGAAGATACTCAAATGGTCAAGAAGTACATGAAAAGACATTCAACATCATTAGTCAATAGGGAAATTCAAATCAAAATCATAATGAGACACCAGTTCACACCAACAAGATGAGTATAATTTTAAAAACTGGAAAATAAATTTTGGCAAGGATGGGGAGAAATCAGAACTCTCATACATTGCTGGTGGGTGGTAAAATGGTGTAGTTGCTTTAAAAAGTTTGGTGGTTTCTCAATAAGTTAAACAAAAAATTACCATATGACCCAGCAATTCCACTCGTAGATATATACCCAAAAGAATCAAGAACAGGTGTTCAAACAAAACTTGTACATGAATTTTCCTAGCATCACTATTCACCATAGCCAAAATATGGAAACAACCCAAATGTTCATCAACTGATGAATGGATAAACAAAATGGGGTGTACCCACCATGCAATAGAATACTATTCCATCCTAAAAAGGAAGGAAGTACTGATACATGCTACAACATGGGTAAACATTGAAAGCATTATGCTGAATGAAAGAAGCTGGACCAGAAAGGCAACATATTATATGATTCTATTCATATGAAAAATCCAGAGTAGGAAAATCTATAGAGACAGAAAGTAGATTAGTGGTTGCCAGGGGCTGAGGTGTGGGGGGCTGAGGCAGATGGAATGACTGCTTAATTGATAGGGGGTTTCTTTTTGGAGTGATAAAAATGTTCTGGAACTAAATCGCGGCAATAACCGCACAACATTGTAAGGCTACTAAATGCCACTGAATTGTGCACTTTAAAGTGGTTAAAATGTTAAATTTTATGTTGGGTTTATTTTACCATGATAAAAATTAACTGAAAAAAAATCAGCAGGTCTCAGTGGTGCATTAAACCTGGGGATGAGGGAGATGGAAGGGTCTAAGATCACTCTCAGATTTCCAGCTGCCTCAACTTGAAGCTCGTGGCAGTTTAAAAATGTGGCTGCAAGATGTGTTGATACTCCTCCCATTGAAAAATGGGGTTTTTGACTCCTCCACTTGAATTTGAGTTCTGTGACCATTGACCAATAGAATACAGCCGAAGTGATGCCGTGCCAGTCTCCAGTCTCAGGCCTTAAGAAACTTGCAGCTTCTGCTTCCTGACCCTTGGACCACTCACTCTTGGAACCCAGACACCACGCTATGAGGAAGCCCAAGATGCTCCACAGAGAAGAACTGAAAGCCAGAACCAACTTGCCAGCCTTGTGAGTGAGCCATCTTGGAAGCGAGTCATCCAGTTCCAGTTGAGCTGCCTCAGCTGACATCACACAGAGCAGAGACAAGCTGTCCCCATCAAACCATGCTCAAATTGGAGATTTATGAGCCAAGTAAATGATTGTTGCTATTCTAAGCCACTAAACATGGAATGGTTTATTACACAGCAAGAGTAACTAGGACAGTGCCATCCTTACAACTTCTTGATTTGGAGTCATTTCTGCTATCATGACTCCCCAAGGAAGCATATTTATTAAGTATTTCACTAGTGGTTTCTCCATCTCAGTCACCTCTTTTGTCAGCTTTTACCCTTGGATGCTTTACTTTAATAGCGCTTCACTATTTATGAATAGTCTTTGTCCTTGTTCTCTTGCCTCTGATGGAAGCCAGTCTATAGCCATCATCAACTATATTTACTCAGTGCTCATCCAGAGATCTGCCTCTGCCCTAGGTCTTGGCCACTCAATACCATCCAGGTCCATGAGCCAAACCACTAATGACCATGTGGGGGAGGCTGTCAGTAAAATATTTTCATAACTTAAAACACCCTGTGCTTCTACAATTACATGGAACTTTGAATAAGAAGTGAGCTATGGTAAGTCTGCATAGATTAGAATGAAATAGCAACACATCCTAAAGTAATTTGGGTGGAGAATAAAAACATATATTTGGGGCCCCCCTGAAGAGCTGGGGGAGGAAGCAGAGGTGTTGGATTTCCTCACCTGGATTGCTGCTGATGTTCTCACAAACACGGGGGACTGATGGCTTGATGTGCTGAGCCCTCTGTCTTGGGGCTGGCACCTAAGAAGCTTGTTGCTGCAAGGAGAGGCTTAACCTCCTTATAATTGTGCCTAAGAGTCTCCCCCTGAGTGCCTCTTTGTTGCTCAGATGTGGCCCTCTCTCTTTAAGCCACCTTGGCAGGTGATCTTGCTGCCCTACCCCCCTACATGGGACCTGACTCCCAGGGGTGTAAATCTCCCTGGCAATGCAGAGTATGACTCCCGGGGATGAATGTGGACCCCACATCGTGGGATGGAGAACATCTTCTTGACCAAAAGGGGGATGTGAAATGAAACGAAATAAAGCTTCAGTGGCTGAGAGATTTCAAATGGAGTCGAGAGGTCACTCTGGTGGACATTCTTATGCATTATATAGATAACCCTTTTTAGGTTTTAAGGTATTGGAATAGCTAGAAGTAATACTTGAAACTACCAAACTCCAACCTCATAGCCTTGACTCTTGAAGACAATTGTAAAACATTGTAGCTTACAAGGGGTGACAGTGTGACTGTGAATACCTTGTGGATCACACTCCCTTTATCCAGTGTATGGATGGATGAGTAGAAAAATGGGGACAAAACGTAAATGAAAAATAGGGTGGGATGGGGGGGTGGTTTAGGTTTTCTTTCTTATTTTTATTTTTTATTCTTATTCTTATTCTTTCGGGTGTAAGGAAAATGTTCAAAAATAGATTGGGGTGATGAATGCACAACTATATGATGGTACTGTGAACAGCTGATTGTACACCACTGTATAGTATGTGAGTATATCTCAATAAAACTGAATTAAAAAAAAAAAAAGAAAACTCTGCTTGTGAGCTAGTAGGCAGGTAGGATCTAACCACCCACACTCCTACACTGTGGCTTAGATTCAAAAAGAACAAATGTCTTAGGTCAGGTTCCCCAGAAGCAGATCTTGAGACAAAGATTTCTGTGCAAATGACATGTTAAAGAAGAGCTTCTGGGAGAAAACTGTATGGGATAAGTGGGGCAAAGATGGGGAAGAAGTCAAGCAAGCATGCAATTTTAGGCAAAGCCCAGAGAGGGTAACTTTCAGCCTGCTCCTATAGCGGAATTTTGGAGTATTAGTCAAACTTGTCAACTGTCCCAACAGGAGAAAAAGGAGCTGAGCTCTCACCACTGACTAGGGTTCTCCCAGCCTAGGTTCTGCGTGGCCCTCATGGCCTTCCTTGGCCATTCCTTGTGTCACACACACACACACACACACACACACACACACACACACACAGGGCCCTCCTCTTCCCCCATAGCTTAGATGAATCTTTGTTTCTCATTTTCCTGATTCATCACCTTCATTGGTTTTTATTTAGGGGCTGGCTGAGCCAAAGGGCCAAAAATTCTGTCCTTTGCCCCAACCGTTTGGCTACTGGTATTTGGTTTATGTATGGTTTTGAGACTTTCCATGCTGAATATATTTCTATTAAACCCCTGACTGGTGTAAAAATAAAAAATAAAATAAAATAAAGTGGGGTGAGCAGGTTGGGTGAGCCCCTGGGCTGGCAGGGTGACTGTAAACTCCCAGGCACAGCAAAACCACAGAAGGGATGGAAAGGTGGCACGGAAATAGTCAGAGGCGCTCTAGAGCATATGGGTGGGGTATTGATGGCTTCCACTACACCCAATTTGCTATTTGAGAAAGGAGGAATTTAGTGACCTATGCCCATCAAGTATATTCAGTTCCCTGGAATTTTGGAGAAGCCCATGAAATCCTAAACTAGCCTGAGTTTTCCAGATATGTGGCCAAACTCTGCCCAAACCAAAAATCTGCACACCAGTGGGCGCTGGTCTTACTACATAGCTCCAGCCTCGTTCCCCAGTCTTCGGGGGGGGTGTAGGCTGTCTTTAGACTTGCACCATGTCCAGTAAGCCTGCTTCGAGCTTTTCTTGCCATCCCAGACCCCTCAGGGACCTCAGCCCTAATTCCCTCAGGGCACTTAGGGACATAATATCCTGCAGCTTGGTCTGCCCACTTGCGGAACATGGATTTATCCTACCCACCACTAAAGGACCCAGTTCACTCAAGCCCTTCAGCTTTCCTATCCCACACAGTAAGCAGTAACAAAGAGAAATCTCAGAAAAAGCAAAAAATATATAATAAATTTAAAAAACCCAATGCCAGCCTCTGATTCCCAGGAAAAGACATCAGTTCCTCTTAGTCTGCTTTTCTTAATAATCCATCTTGTTACATAAGCTTTATCCCTAAGGAACTAAACTCTTAGGTAAAGTAATAAAAGACCACATTTTCTCAAATGGCATGCCAGAGAAGAGTTTTCAGAAATTTAATATCAGAATATAAGAAGTTTCCACCCAAAACCAGATTGAATTCTAAACTCAATTCTAAACTGAATACTAAATTCATAGGTTGAGTGAGGAACTCAAACCACGTTTTCCCAAAGAAATCATGCAACCAATTATGGTAAGTGTTCTAGTTTGCTAATGCTGCTGGAATGCAAAACACCAGAAATGGATTGGCTTTTATAAAGGGGGGTTTATTTGGTTACAAGGTTACAGTCTTAAGGCCATAAAGTGTCCATCAACAAAGGGTACCTTCACTGGAGAAAGGCCATTGGCATCCGGAAAACCTCTGTTAGCTGGGAAGGCATGTGGCTGGTGTCTGCTTGCTCCTAGGTTGTGTTTCAAAATGGTGTTCTCCAAAATGTCTGTACCAGCTTCCAACGGCCATCTTCAAAATGTCTGTCTCAGCTACAGTTAGCTGTGAGCTCCTTCTGTCTGAGCTTATATAGTGCTCCAGTAAACTAAACAAGGCTCACGCTGAATGGGTGGGACCACACTACCATGGAAACTATCCAATCAGAGTTATCACCTACACATTGGGTGGGTCACATCTCCACGAACACTGAACCAATAGGTTCCAACCCAATACTCACTATGTCTGCCCCCACAAGAATGCATTAACGAATATGGCTTTTTCTGGGGGACATAAATATACAAACCGGCACAGTAAGGTTTCAAGTCCAGCCCACAGACATCTATTGAACTAATAATATAACCAACAAAGCATTTGAAGAGCAAGAAACAATATTATGGATATTAGTCACCAGAACTCCACACAACAGAATTGAGTAAAAAATCATTTACTGACTTGAACTCGGCTGCTTTAGGAAAAGCAGATTTAATCAAACGGTGCAGTGAAGACTTCTGGAGACTTCTAGATTCTTTGTGACATGTGGAAAACATTCCTATGGAAGTCTAGAGAATTTCTTTTTTTTTTTTTTTTATCATTAAGATTACTTTTGAAGGGGCCCTGAAAAATGAGGAAAAGCCCAAGGCATGACACTCTTGCCCCTAAAAGAAAATGCACACCTATTAATACGTTCATTTTAGCAATTGGGTCTTGGTGGGTGGACAAACCAGGAGCATTGGAGTAAAAACAGCCCTAGGGCTGAACCCTACCTCTGCCATTTCCTACCTCTCTACATAGGACAAGAAACTTCTGTCTGTACCCGCCTCGGCTTTCTCAGCCGCACAATGGCGATATGGCAAACACTACATCGAGGCAGTGAGGATGTGTGACAAACAAGGCTTTAAAATATTCATCTTTGCATCTTAGTTACTACCACCCTTCCTACAGCAGTGTCCACTCATGGACCTCAGAGTTGAGCTGGTAGAGATGAAGAACAAAGAAAAATAAAATCAGATTCTTCAGGGAAGATTGAAAAATCAAGTTCTGGCATCAAAGAAGGGTTGGAGGAAGATGTGCTGACGGTTTCCTATTCCCAGCCCCAGACCCCCACCGTATCAACACCTGGGGACAGTGGTGCTGCCAGGGCCAGGCTACAGGCAGGGCAGGCCGGGGTGAGGCCAGAAGCTGAGAGGAAAGCAAGACAGCTGGCTCTGCAGCACATCCCTGAAGTGGGAAGTGGCTCAGGGGGATCCAGAAAAGCAGTGAGGCCCCAGCATTTGCCCAGGTGCCTGCAGGAGAAGGCAGCTGCAAAGCAAACATGTCCCAGGACCCTCACAATGGTTCAGAAGAGAGAAGTTGAGTCATCATAGAAGAAGCTGGCAGAAGGCCCGCAGGCCCACAAAATCCTCAGGATTGAACTAGCTCCCTAGACCAGTGCTACCACCCCTCTCCCCTCAGTGTCTTGATGTGGTCTGTTAAGAACCCCAGATCTTAGATGCAAAGAAAAAAGTTGCCAAGTTCCAAGAATGCCAAGGAAACCCAGGATGACTGAATTGCCTCGACTTGATTAACTTTCTACTATCGGACGACATGGGGGCTCTGGATAGAAGTTGAGTTATTGACAGTATTGCATGTACTTGGGGGGTTGTGACTTGAGAAATCCATATGCAATACATGTACCTAGACAGTGCCAGGTAGATAATAAGCACTCAAAAACAATAGCCATTAATATCCCCAAATGAGTGGTGTTTTGTTAACAGATTGTCATTTGGGTGAGGCTATCTTCGCTGATCCCACCCTAATCTCCTTTAAAATAAACAAGTCTTTCCTTTTCTAATCTTTCTTGCTCTATCTCACAGGAAGGAAAGAAGGAAGGAAGGAAGGAAAGAAGGAAGGAAGGAAGGAAGGAAGGAAGGGAGGGAGGGAGGGAGGAGGGAAGGAGGAAAACTGCTGGGCATTTCTATCTCTTTCCTTTGGCCTCTGTCCCAGGTAACCCTGGAGTTTGAGGGGTAGGTAGGATTTGCTGCAGCCACAGTCCCTTCCCTGCTACACCCCACACCCCATTTGAGACGGTGGAGAAGCAGAGCCTGTGTTTCCCACAATGAGGTGAATTAATTTGATTGACCGCTGCTGGGAAGTCCCCCCATCCATTGGCCTCAGGGAGAGGGATCTTAGGCCAGACTGGGCTCATGGCCAAGTTTTTGAGCAGGACCCAAAGGTCCTCCCACCCTGCAGCCATCAAAGGCTCAGAAGCTGTGCTTCCTGACACCCCTTCCATTCAGAGGAGCACCTCAGCATCCTGAGGTTGGGGGAGAGGGCTGAGGAGTTGGAACTTGAGGATCTCCTGCTCTATCCTGGGTACTCAGCCTCTCTCGCAGGGAGTCTATGGAGATGCAATGAGTTGCTAGACACAAATCTATCAAAAGACCTCCACAAATGAAAGGTTCTTCATTAATCATGTTTACAACTCCTCCAGCATCACAGTGTTTGCCCAGTAAAATGTTTAAGATTCATAAACACAATACAGAATTTGTCCAGAGGAATAAGACAGTAGGGATTGCAGTGTTGGTTGAGATTTTAACTTTGGGGATGTAACATCAAGTTCTACTTACTAGGGAGGTCAATTTGTCACTTCTCATGCCTTCCTTTCAAAACATTTTTACACTCTTTCTATTGGATTGGATGGAATAACCAGTGAGATGCTTAGGACATCCTTATCACTCACCTCTTAACAGATATTGAGTGTCTTGGCCAAAATCACATAGCTAGGAAGTCACAGACCTCCAGTTGGAGCAGAGGCTTTGACTTCCTTCCCACTACACAATCCAACGTTGGTAAGAAAGTAGGAAAGTCTCTACCAGAGAGAATATGAAGAGGATTTTGAAAGAAATAAAAAACAATCCATTGCAGCCTTAAAACCTTGATTATTTCTTCAAGGCCACCTTCCTAGTTCTAGAGAATACCAGAATTCTAGAGGGAGAGACACAATGGGCTCTCCATTCAGGCTACTTTCCAATGATATTTTCCTGGACTCTGGACCTAGAAATTATTTGGTGACTATAATGCATGTATTTATCAACCATTTACTGAGCCCACGCTGTCATAAAGATACAGATCGATGTCACTGGAAGATGCTATTCCCATGTGCTATTCCTAACATCTTTCCAGAATCATCTGTCCCAAAACATATAGCTTCTTGTGTTCCTGGGCATGCTTTCAGGACAGGAAAAGGAAGAACTAAATTTTCCTCTAAAAAAAAAAGAAAAAAAAAAAAAAAAACACTGCAAAATCCACATGAAGGAAACACTTTTTTTTTAAAGAATTGAAATAAAATGAGATAATAATAGCTAACACTTGAGTCCTTGGTACATGTCATGCATATTTTACATCTATTAACTCATTCAATCCTCAATAGTCTTCTGAGTAAGATACCATTTTTATTCCCATACTACCGATGAGAAAACTGAGGGAGAGAAAGTCTAGGGAACTTGCTCAAGGTCACACTTGGAGGAAAAGTAGAGACCCAAACCCAGGCCGTGGGTCTCCATAGTCTGTGTGCTGAACTGCCCTCTGCTGCTTTCTATCCATGTGGCTCTTAATTGAAAAAACTAGATATGGCAATGATAACTTTATTTCCTAAAATAATTCACAGCTTTAATGCAGGAATAGGTAGAATTGTTGATGGCTACCTTCTAAGACTTTGACAAGTCATAATGAAATACAATACCAGCCACTTAGATGCATTTTATTATGTTTAAATAATTAGGATGGTCTTATACCAGATTTTCAAACATTACCTAACAGCCATTATCAAATTCCTGTGCTAAGTGGGTTAAAAACAGAAACCTAACTGGTGGTTTAGAACAGAAATTGCAGAAATGGATTCAATTCTTCCTAAGCTCTTGGTTTCCACTGAAACAGATGTGATTTGATGATGCAATTCCAGCTGTTGGGTTTTCTAAGTCAGCCCCACCCCAGCTACCAGAAATGCCTGAACCCCTCTCTGTGCACCTTTGGGGACTTCCCTTGCTCATGCTCCAGCACCTGCAGGACGTTTATTGTTCAAGATCCAGCCTTCTCTTCACCCTTCTTGCAATAACTCATGGAGGCCACTACAGTCCCTCCGAGAAACGCAAACTTGGGAGAAGGTAGAGTTGCCCATCAGTCCAAAAGAGGCAACGCCTGCCCCAGAGAGGCTGAACTTTCTTGGATGGACTCCCTCTGATGGTTCTGGATATCACCAACCAGGAAGAAGGTCTTAGAGGCTGGACCTTACCTCTTGCTTGTCCTTCTATTTCTACTGGGTTCTCTTATTCCAGTCTGTACATCTGAGAAGCTGTCAGGAGCCCCCAAGAGAAGAAGAAAGGACCACTGTTGGTCATTTTCTAGCTAAACACTAAATTCCTTAAAAAAAAAAAAAAATCTCAAGTCATAGCCTTCCCAACCCAGGAAACACTGGTGGGAGAGTCCGGTATCCAACAAGGAATCCGGTGGTTGCCTAGACCCTGAAAGAGTCAAAAGGCATTAGAACCCCAAGGGGCTGCCAGCAGCCGGCCCTTCCTTTAGGACCCCTTTCCCCTCTGTACGGGTTGAGCTCACCTCTCAGAGGCTGGGCTGCGACACCTGTGGAAGGCCCCGGCAGGAACGAGCCAGAGGCTACCCACTGCGGTGGCCACTGTCTTCTGAACTGAACACTCTTTGGGAGAGGATAGGTAGCCCTGCCTTTGCCACCTCCCCTCATCTGCAACTGTTGGTTTAGGGGAAGTTTGTCAGGCCTCTCTTCTCCCTGGGGCAGGCAGACCTTAAGCACCACCCTTAAGACCCAGAGCTTAAGACCCTAGAAGCAGGGCTGGCACCCTCGCTGCTCAGTGAATGTCCCCAGTCATCACTTCCCCTGTAGGGGTCCTTTCCACAAAAGAAAAGAGTAACCCCATCCTTCCTTGAGAGTGGGTCTCCTCAGAAACCTAATAGCTGAGTGTTCCTCCTCTTTCCCACCCAACCTGCTCGCCCATCTCCACCAACCCCACCACTGCCTGAACAACGTCCTCAGCATCGGTCAAATCCCTGGGCTGTTTCACCACATTTCTCCCCAATTTCTTCCACCCAAATTTTCCTACAAAGCTCCCTTTTGCCCTTCCAGAGTGTTAAGCTCTGGCTCTCTCACAGAGCATTAGGTATTGGTTGGAAATATTTTCTCTCAGTAGAAAAGTAACTTGACTCTTCGTGATGCCCAATTCTCCCAGGCTCTCAGTTATAGGACCCAGGTTCTCACCTGGGCACTTCACTTGGCTTTTCATAGTACACCCTAGGGTCAGGGCTCTCATTACCACCTGTCGGTTGCTAGGGATGAAGGGAAACTCTGCAGTACTATGCTGAGGTGACTTGTCTATGACCAAACCATGTGCCAGGAACCCTTGTGCTGCACAGAGCTGAGCCAGCTTCCTCCAGAGTTCAGGGCTGCCTTCCCTGGCAACCCCAACTGCTGCTCCTTCACACTTCATCTCCCTCCTGAGATGGGCTGCATCTTAGAGTTGTGAGGAATTCACTTCCTGAGCAGGGTCCTGGGCCCTGGGGTCAGCCTTCCCCTGGCCAGAGGCCAAGTTTGGCTTACAGCTCTAGGCACAGTGATGGGGTGACAGGCTGTGTGGCTGTGCAGAATGAAGTGACTTGGAAGGAAGTAACTTTATGGATGAGATCCACCACCCCCACCTCCACCCTGAGTGTCTGCATCTCTAGATCATGCTTTGCTCTTACCAAGTTAAAGTCTCGTGCATTAAGCTATCCTTCCTGGATCTCCTGGGCCTCCTGGACCACCTGCCACCTCAAACTTGGGCTCTGATAGCAGAATCACCCACATCTCCTCCTAGGACAGCCGGCAGCTAAAACCTCTTTTGCCAGAGCCCAGCCAGGGCCCCCAAGGAACTCCAGACTAAGACACCCAAGGACTCCAGACTAAATGTCACTGACAGCTGTGAACCAGACAGTTGGGGCTCCCCATCTGACTTCACTTCAGTCTGAAACTCCAGGCTTTCAGACTCTTGGGGGCCCTGGTTGCCAAGCTCAGCAGCCCCAACTGGGACTTTGGCAGCTGCGCTTCTAAGAATTCATGTTTGCACACACCACCACCCCCTGCCATGACAAGTTTCTTATGGAGAAGTCAAATCCACTCTCTGCCGCTGTCCTTTTAGTCTGGACATGGTGAGGGGTGCCCACCCCACACACACCTCAATGTCTCCTCCATGTGGGGTGGGAGATGGATGAGCCATAGGTGTAGAAGGAAGAACTAGAAGCAGCAGCAACTGCCCACCTCCTGTAGAGTCCTGCTCAGGGCTCTGGGCACAGGTGGTGCCAGCTCAGAGGGCACGTCCCCTCCCAGGCAGAAGATACTTGGAGTTCACATAAACTCTCCCAGCCCAAGTTTCCTCCAATGGAGAAGCAGGATGCCAGGCTCCATGACCTCCAAGTGCCCCCACTGCAGTAGGCAGACTAATTGCCTCCCAGAAAAGTCCATCCTCTGCTACCCAGAACCTGTGACTCTGATATGATACATGGCAAAGGGGGGTGGTTTAAGGTTGCAGATGGAATTAAGGTTGCTCAACAGTTGACCTGGAGATGGGGAGATTATCCTGGATTATCTAGGTGAGTCCAATGTAACCACAAGGTTGCTGATAAGTGAAAGAGGGAGGCAGGAGGGGTCAGTGTCCCACTGAGATGTTTCAAGATCCTCTTCTGCTGGCTTTGAAGCTCAAGGAAGGGATCATGAGCCAAAGAATGCAGGGAGCCTCTAGAAATCAGAAATGGCAAGGGAATGCATTCTCCCTGAAGCCTCCAGAAGGAACGCAGCCCTGTTGACAACCTGATTTTAGCCCAGTGACACCCATTTTGGACTTCCAACCTCCAGAACGATAACATAATAAGTTTGTGCTGTTTTAAGCCACTTAGTCTGAGGTGATTTGTTACAGCAGCCTCAGGAAACTAATACACCCTCTAGCCCTGACATCCACAACACAGTTTCCCGTCAGCTTCACCCTTCTTCCCTAGTGCTCCATCTCCCCTGTCTTTTAAGCCATGGAGCCCCAGGGACCAGCACTGCTGTGTGTCCGAATCCCAATTTTGGTCTAACTTTACATCAAATGATGATATTTTCTCCAGAGCTGAAGGAGAAACAGGAGTATTATGCCCTGTACTTTCAGAGGTCCTGGCTGTTTTTAAGCCACCATCATTCAGTAAGACACTTATCAGAGTGTTCTTGTGCACCAGTTGCTGAACTGGTCCCTGGGAGCGCAAAGCCAAATGGGCATCATCCTTTCCCTCAAGGAATTCACTGTCTAGTTGGAAAAAGAAACACAGAAGCAATTATCTAGAATCCTTGATGTTTCCGAAGTTAGACTGGAGTTAGATGAACTCAGCCTCCCTCTCTGGAAACAGCAAATGGCAAGAAAAGTGATATTCATGAGCCACTTCAACCTCATAACATCAGAACAATGGTATGAAGCCTACCTGGGTGGAGGAATTTTTTAAAAATACAATGACTAATTCTGAGTCACAGCCACTGATAAAGCTCTTTTCATGTTTTACTTGATCTTAAATTTTCTTTGTACTTTTCTTTTGTTAGAGGTGGATGGAAAATTCTCCTAGTAGCGGTAGAGATAATCACTGCTCAACAGCAGAATGATGGATGACGCATCCTTTGTCTCATGTCTCCTCTTCCCCTTCCTGATTCTCAATACTACATTTCAAACTCAGGCATATTCTATATGTAGATGGATAGAATAAACCAAACTTGTTTTGATTTTTTTTTTTTTTTGAACCTGAGCAGAATTGCCATTAGGACCCGGATACAACGTTGTTACAGATGACTTACTAATAAAGAAGATTGTACTAAATCCCTCCTTGAGCGTGGAATATTGACCAAAATGGCCAAACTGGCAATTTGTCAGTAGACCACCAGGCATACATACATTTTAGATGGAGTGTCTGAGAAACTATCATTTTTAATGTAGTCGAAAATTGCCTGCCTTGACAATAAGGTGGATGTTTTCTGACTCCTCCAGGTGGAACCATGCAGATAGAGTTATGAATCAAATTGACAAGGAGCAGAGCCACTTGGGCAGGAGATCTTTCCCTGGTGCTTCCTTTAGCCTGAGTTCCTAAAACTACAACATGAAGGGGTATTGCCAAGACCCAGCAAGACAGGGCTCTGATAACTTCAAAGATTTTGACACTGGAAACATCCTGCTATCTGAAACCTGGAATGTCATATGTCAATAGGCTTGGCCACACCTTGAGCATCTGCCCAGAGTTCTCTCCCCTGATTCTTTTTTTTTTTTAAACAAGTATGATAATATCTTATTTGACATTTTATTCTTACTAAATGGTGTTTCCATGAAAATATAAAAACAATAAAAAAAAGGTTTCAGCTGTGGTTCTGGAAAACCCACTATTCCAAGAAGAAAAAATAATAATAAAAATACGAAGTATGCAATTTCACATGCAAAATAGATACACACTTTTCAGAGAAATCTCATGCCTTACATTTTAGAGCCACATTAGCCTTTTGCACTTTAAAGTAAAAAGGCAGCTTATGTGCAATAATGGCCCTTTACCATAACACAGGAAGGATTTTATAACTCATTGAAATATATACAAAATAGTTGTTATAGTTCGAAAGAAAAATAAAATATCTGCTACAAAGTGTGTTTCTGAAAGGTCTAGGAGAATGTCATTGTTTACAAGTTTTCCCAAAGTTTGAAGACATGCCTTTGTGTATAGGGTTCAAGCAATAGCTCCGTTAGTCTTATCCTTTGATCTCCATGTGTGCATCTTTTATTTCTGTGCACAGTCCTGAAGGGAGATGGATGGGAAATTGGGTTCTCACAGTTACTTTCCAACAAAGAGAAATTCTATTGATATAAAAAACAATATAGTGATGAAGCTAATGCCATAGGAAAACTAATGTCATATTTTATGTTTCCCAAGTCAACCCCCCTCCCCAATTTTAAATCTGAAAGATAGAAAGGCAAACAAACTTCTATATGCAGTGGTTTATAGAATAGGAGGGTCCTTAAAAGAAACATGTCCCAAATAAATTATCAGTGTTTCAAAAGTTTTTTAAGAATTTCAATTCATGGCTTGCTAAGGCAGCTTGTCTTTAGTAGAGACGCAAGATATCAGATTGATTCTTGTTTATCCTGAATATTCTTAATAGACATTATAACTTCACTGTAAGAACAAGATAGACGACATTTATCCCAAACAAATCAACCTTAACAAAAGTATCAAATGTGTAATTGAGTTAGTCGATCAAGTAGTGAGATTTAGTTTTAAGACTTCTGTAATGGCAGCAACTGTTTTCCCAATAAATATCAAGGGAGAAGGTGTTTGATTAAATTTGAGGTAATTACTGATATGACCAGATATAAGACACCAGGTGTCTTTGAATAGGTTGCCATAGACTTTTTATGAATTTTGACCATGACCCACATAGCCTGTTCCCAACCAAAAACAAGGTGAGATATGTCCTTGCCTCTAGTGTAGGTGATGATGCAAATATGGACTTTTTCTTATAATAGGACTAAATAACCCCAAAGTAAACCACCATCACTAGTGGGGATTATCATTAACAAAAATGCACCAACATAGAGAATCATGTACAAAATAAGCAATGGTAAATATAATTGGATCTATTCAAATATTTGATGTGGCATGCGTTTAGCATTAAAAAAAAATGATAGGATCTATACATCATTTTCACGTCACTCACATGTAACATCAAGCTTTATATACCTATCACCACATATAGTACCCCTTGTGAGAAGGGTAAGGTTAAGTCATAAAAAAAAAAAGAATAAATTAAAAAATAAGTAGATAAGTGCAATGCAATTTCCTTTCCTTTAAATTACAATTTAAATAATATTCAATGCCCTCACCCAAAACTATATACTGTATATTTATATATTTATATATATATATATAGTCTTAGACTATAAGGACAAAAATGCTTTGTAAAAGTCAATGAGAGATCTCTGCAGCTGCTTAAGGAGATACTGTTTTCTTTCCTTTTTTTTTTTTTTCTGCCCACTTCACCCAGTATGGCCACTCTAGTCCTACAAGCAATAGATTTCAAGGCTTGAAGCTAGAAAACAGAACTAGATGATAGGTCAGATGTTACAGTAAGAGGTAGCTTCTTACTTCTCCTTCCCTTAAGAGATCACACTGAAAGAAGGAAGGAGAGGAGTTTGGGAGAATGTTTTGAAGATCAAGAGGAAGTGTCTTGTAGGGAGTATAGGCCGGTGGGAAGAGCATGGGATGGCTGACAATCTGGCTCACTCCCCCTCCTTTTTCATGAGCTGTTGCTTATTCTGATGAGCATCCATGTCAAAGTTGAAGTCATTCCACTTGTCGTGGGATGGGAAGGAGATGGCCTGGCGTACAGCTCCAATAACATGCTCGCCCGGGGTCTCGCTGGAGCTGGCACTGACTATAGAGGCGCCACTTGGGGTCCGCAGGAGGTGGGGAGGGGGGGAGAAGTCGTGGAGCTGCTGGTGGTCCAAGATGCCCTTCCAGGTAGCATGTCAGAGTTGCTCAGGGATGTTTAGACTTGCCAAATCTTCCATGGAGTAATGCTCAATCTGGTACATGGTGGTTAGCCCTGGGTCATAAAATAGTGCAGACATGGTGGACAGCCCAACCTCACTAGGAAACTGACAATGCTGCAAATTGTGGTGTACGGAGGTGGGGGGTGCAGTGGGAGGTGGATGGCATGGAGAGTGGGGGGCGAGGGTTGGGTGGGGCTGAGTCCAATCATGTCTCCAGCCATTGGCGTGTGGGTGCCCGTCATAGGAATGTTGGCTCCCACACCATCAGGCATGGTGGTGGGAGTGAGGGCGTTACAATGCTGAGGGGTAATAAGCTGGCTCACGGATGACAGCTTGTTCATGCTGTTCATTTGGTTCAGAGGTGGGGAGCTGCTCCCATATGAAGACTGAGAGTGCATCGATGTTTGTTTCTGAAGTAAGTGTTGGTGCTGCTGCTGCTACTGCTGCTGCTGCCTGTGTTTGAATAGTGTGCTGAGGAAGGTACTGCATGAGCTCCAGGGACTCTCTGATCTTCAACGGCATTTCATAAGTCTCATGGCCCCTCACTGGTAGTTCATCATCTGGGGATCTTCGTTTCTTGATGGATGTCATCTGGATGCCATGTGTGTTCTGACAAAAAGGGCACCTGGTACCATCGCCTTTTTTTGTGCTTCCCGAGACTTGCTTTCTGATGCTGTGTTCATCTGCCTTCCTGTCTCTTCCTGGGCTAGCACAGATCCAGACCCCAAAGCAGTGTTGGCCCAGGACTTGCCCATCTTTGGTTTCCAGAGTAATAATGATTAAAATTGGATGGCAGTTCATCCCTCCAACACAACTGCTGTTAGACATGAAATTGCGCAAGACTGTTGTGAATTTAGTGCCAACCCAGGGTGGCTTGTAAGGCACCAGCACTCTCTGTCTTCCTGTAATGGGGTCGTCTACATATTGGGCATGGCTGTTCCCTTCTACCTGAATCAACTGACTAGGAGGGACAATTTGCCCCTCACTGAATTTACAGCTCAGCTAATGGTTGGGGCACCGCTTCACCACCTCGGTGACATGCTCAGCTTTCTTGTAGACAGTAATGGCACAGATGACAGCACCTGAGGAGGTGGGGTCATCACCTTGATCTGACTGGGACATGTCTTTGCAATTTGGCAGAACAGTTTCTTCAGTTCAATGGAATAAATCCAGGTGGTGACTTAGCCATGCTCCACTTCTGGAAGGACACATCGAAGCTGTGCCAACCTGGGTAGTCAGTGTTGGGGGGGATGGCAGGTGACAGCGAGAGAGCATTGAAGGTGGAGCTGGGCTGCATGTAGGGCAAGGGCACAGTGACATTGTTCTGTGCATGGTGTGTTGTAGCCCCTGATTCTTTATAACTCTACTCTTGGGTAGACCACTTCTTGGTCCCAAGGGCAATGCCCATTGGTATCTTATGTGGATGAGTCATAATCAGAGAGAAAGGACAGTGTACGTGAGGCAAGAAAGTTTAGAGGAAACCTGCTTCCAGATGAACTAAAAGTTCCTTGTGTATCCCCCATGGAGAGAGTGTTTTGGAAGGCAATTTGAAGAGTCAGTGGCCAATGATCAATCACTGCCACTTAGGAGAGGCTAGTACAAAGACACTAATCATCAGGATAGAACCTTCCTTGTTAGTTTCAAGTTCGCAGAGCATCTGTTAAAGCTGACAGTGAAAAGATGTTGCTATCTATTGCTTATTGCACTGCATGTCTCCTCTTTTATTTCATCCCTGCCCCTACCCCCTGCCAGCCATGTTGTTTGTCAATTGCCCATCAGGGATGAGTGGGACAGAGAGGTCCCCCACCACCACCCCGGGATATTATTACAAGTCTTCCCACTGAGCCCAATGCCTCTCAATTTCCAGTCTCAAGGATTCACTTCTCCTGCAGCCATTCTGCCTATTCACTCTTCCTTTGAAAGGCCATTGCCCTTGACCCTAGAGGAAGCAAAGCCCTTCTCCTCCCCCTCCACCTCATTTCATCTCAGCACAGGGCTCTTGGCCTGCTTTAGACATTGTGGGGCTGCAGGCATGGAGTAATTCAGTGAATCCATTCAAACATGCTAGCCTTAATTACTACAGATCTCATCACCTCACTAGCATGCTCACGCTGGCAGCAGCATCCACAGTATTTACCGTGAAGCCACATGATTCAAAACCCTATTTCCAAATCCAAGGATCCAAAGAAGTGTAAGACGTGGCTTCCTCCTTGAGTGAAAATGTCAATTCCAATAGAGAATGAGTGACACTGTTACAGGTGGTGCAGAGTGTGGGGAAGAGCCTTCTGCCCCTGGGTAGCTGGACATGCTCTCATGAAAGAAAAAAGATACGATATAATATGGGTGTTTGAGAAGGACAGAGAAGGAGGCAGGATACAAGAGCACAAACAACATGCTCAGGAGCAAGGTAAGAAATCTTTCAAATGTGACTGGGGGTGTCTGTAGGAGAGTGGAGAAAGAGAATGTGAACAAGATCGATGGGACCAGACTGTGTGAGTCTTCTGAAAGCTGAGATAAAGAGATAGGACTTTATTCTGTTTGGCAGTGGGGAGTCACGGAGGGGGTTTGCAGCAAGAGAGAGGTGTTCCTATTAAGTGTGGTTTGAGAAGGATCTTTCTGACAAGGTATGTTAAATGGATTGGTAGAGGGAAGCGTCTGATGGCAGAGAGACCAATAAGGCTCCAGAAATGACACCTGATACAAAAATAAGGCATAGGGAAAAAAGAAAATCCCACAATACTTGAGAAGAAGTGTCAATGAGAATTAATAACTGGGAAGCAGGTTGAGCTGTGGCCACAAGAAATGACTCCAAATGCGCAAAAGAGAGGTAACTCCCATCTCACTCTTTGGCCTTATGGTCCTTGAAGGTGTTCCTGGGGATAGAGGTTAAATGTGCCCCACACACCAGCTTGGAGTTAGACTGGAAGCAATGCCGAAAGACCCCTTGCAATTCTAAACCACAGATGGAGTTACTACATATTGTAAAACCAAATTATCTTGTTTCTTTCTCTGTTGCTCTACATAGTCTAAAGAATAGTCTAATGCCTACAATTGGACCAAAAGCTAAAGAGAAGCGGCTCCCCTTGAGATCAGCATGGTGGAAGTAGAAATTTTCAAGAGATTCCCAAAGGAAGGGTGAATGCAGAGGGAAAATCCTGGCTTCCAGGTCCAATTGCCTTTCCCAACATCAAGGTTCACCCTCCAGTGCCAACTTTGCAAGATCCAGGCTCTATGAATAAGAGAGCATCAGATATCCTTCGTGATCCTTTGCCTCCCATCTAAACCGGGTGTGCGTTGTAAGGAGCCCTTAGCCTCCATTCCACAGTCAATGTAGGGATCTTGCAGCCCTACATCAGAGGGCACAAGGTCATGTGCTCTGCTGCAAACTCTAAGGAGGGAGGGGATTTTGTTTAGCCAAGAACATTCACTGCCCTCCACTCTGTTCCTGGATCCCATCCCAAGAGTATCCTGAAGCTGTTGGGAAAATAATCCAACAATTGTCTCTTATAAGGGAAAAACAAACACACAAAAATCTATGTCCCTGGACCTGGCCGCCTATGGGTTCCTGTTCTTTCTCAGCCTTGTGCATCTCACAGTCTGGGGTCCTCCCATCTTGCCCGTGAGTTTCTGAAAATGAGGAAGGAAAGTGTTGCTGCGTACTGTGCTCAGGTTTTGTGCTTGCTGACAACGCAGTCACATCATGGGCTATGGCTTGAACATCTACACTCTTCTTTACCACAAAGATGCCACATGTTCTTCTTGAAATGCAACTCACAATGAGCGATAGGGGTACTCACATGAATTTTCACCCACCAAGTTGATTGATATAAATTTCCTTGGGGATAAAATCTGGTATCAAAAGGTATTTTTTAAATTTGCCCTACCTTCTGACCCAGAAATTCTGCTCCTTAGAAATTTATTCTAAGAAATTAAGGTATGCACACAAAGATTTAGTTAGAATGACATTCATCATAGTGTTGCATACAATAGCAAAATGAAACTAAATAGCATCCAACTATCCAAGATGGGAGTTACTTAAATACAATTTCAGAACATCCATGCAATGGAATATGATCTAAACACTAAATGCAATGTTGTCAGATAATATCAATTGCCTCCAGGGGAGGGAACAGGGTGACTCAGAGGCAGGGAAGAAAAGGGCAACTTTTCACTGAAAACACTTTTTTAAAACATTGTTTTTATGAAATATGACATGTATGCAGAAAACTGATAACTTTCACAGTACATGTAGGAGCTCCTGGCCTGAATAAAACAGGCCTGCAGAGCTTAGAGCCCAGCAGTCTGCATGACCTGGGCAGCTAATGTTTAACCTATCATCTTTGTAAACCAGTAGAGCAGAAAGTTGTAAATTAACCTTAAAATGTAACTTTAAAATGGGAAGTAGGCAGGAGGTGAGAACTCTTGGTCTCACAAAGGAGTGAGAAGTAAATGTAAAGTCTGAACAAGCACGTAAGTGTAAAGTCTTGCACCCAGATTTGAATAAGCATTTGTCTATGGTCCCCAGGCCTCCCACCATCAAGTGTCAATCTACAGTTTACTTCCCTCCTGCCACTCTTGTGGTTATCTATCAATCACCACCACCCACCCACCCCCATGTCACAAGACCTTGTCCGCATGCTTATACCCTTAGGAATGTCTATGTCTCAAACCCTTAGAACTGGCTTGGCCGGCCTCTTTAATTGCATGGTTTGCCTGCCTATCGAATGCTGTACCTGCCTGGCAAGAGAGAGCAGTTATGATCTCTATGCTGCCTCACAATAAGTAAGCCCTGAATAAAGGTTCATGTATCAGAAAATGTCTGGTATCATCTTTGGCCTCTTGATTGGTAAAGCCCTCATGGGCTGCAACAATTGGCGAGCCAGCCAGGAGGATCAAATAGCCGCCAGCCAGGAGACCAAAGAGACCCCCAATTCTGGTGACATGAACCCCGGGGAAGGGGCATGCCCTGGGAGGGATACCAGGGTGACCTGAGATTTCCATGTGGAGAGGGAGTGGTCACCCTCCTGGATGTATGGTGCTCACCAAGGGAGTACGACAGTGCTTGAACTTCTCCAGCAGGATTAGTAGCCATCCTGCCGCAGGCTGCAGGAGCACTGGGGACTCGGAAAGAGTAAAAGGGCTGCCAAATTTCTGCTGTGGTAGGCTGGCCATTGTTAGAAGCTGTACACACTGCTACTGTGGAAGCTTTAGTAGCTAAGGCAGCTGTGCACTGCCTAGAGGATGAATTAAAGCTAGAAAGAGATAAGAAGCTAACACAAGAAGAATTCAGTGATGCTCTGGATAAAAGTTTAGAAATACTGGCATGCTAGTGCACTAGAGTAAGAGGGCATAAGCTGCCAAAGGGCAAGTTAGGTGTATCCTAGCTTCCCCTAACTGGGACCCTAAAGTGTGGGACCCTATTGATTCCTCATCAAAAGATGACGAGCCCCAGTCTGACTGGGAAATTAAAACTGGGGAAAGTAAGCATGCTTGACCTCTGGTCCAACAAAAGGTTAAAACAGAGCAAATTCAACACCCTGATCAACCCTGGCAGCAGCTCCTGACCAAAAGGTGCCTTCCCCCAGATGTGCTGTGGAACCATATCAGTATAAACTGCCAGGGCCATTTAATAGCCCTGTCTGGCCAATGAAAAAACCTAATGGTACCTGGCAAGTGACTACTAATTATAGCAAACTTAATATGGTAACTCCTCTTTTGTTTTCAGCTGTGCCAAATATAGCTACTTTGTTGCAGGATATGAGTATTCAATTAAGCCAGTTTAACTTTGTGATAAACCTTGCTAACATTTTATTTAGTTTATCTTTAGATCCTTCCAGCCAACCTGTGACCACCTTCACACAAGAAAGTCAACAATGAACATTTGCTGTGCTTCCACAAGGATATCTTCATAGTCCCAGTATTTGACATGATTTAATAGCACAAGATTTAAAAATGTGGAAACCTCCAGCAGGGTCTGACTACTCTATCAAATTCTTGGGTATTGTAAAACTAAAGCTATTACTTCAGCTGTTGTTGTTAAAATACAAAGTTATCCCACAGTGCTTACTCCTAAATAATTAATCACATTTCTTGGTTTATTAGGTTATTGGAAACTGTTTATACTCTATTTAGTATGAATTTTAAAACCTTTGTACACCCTAATTAGAGAAGGTAAAGCATGGGAATGGGATTTTTCTACTGCAAGCTGTGTTTTAAAAAGCTAAGCAAACTATCACACAAGCACAGGCATTGGGGGGTGAACCCCAATATATCCTGCGAATTGGATGTGGCCAGTGCCAATATTGGCTTTGGGTGCAGTTTGTGGCAAAGGCAACAGGCTAAATGTGTACTATTAGATTCTGGCCCCAACTATGGAAAGACATAGAATTCAGATATAGCCCTTTGGAAAAGCAATTGTGCACAGGTTATAATGCTCTATTACAAGTTGAAGGTCTAACTCAAAGGTGTCCAGTGTCCTTACAGATGGCCATACCCATACAGGGGTGGATATGGAACACTATAGACAAGCCCCATTTGGGGAGTGCTCAGGTGAGCATGCTGACAAAATGGAAAACCTGCCTCCTACAATGCAGCATTTTTGACAACAGCTCTTTAAGTGCAGAGATGCTTGAATTTTAAGACCAGTCTCCTATGTGAAAGAGCAGCATGTCCAACTTCCCATCACTCCTCCCAAGGTGGCTCCTCCCATGCCCACTGTTGATAGACAAGGACGTATACCTGACTCTACATGGTATACTGATGGATTGGCACATGGGCAACCTGCTACCTGGACAGCTGTGGCTGTCAAGCCCAGTACTGACACCATCTGGTGGGAAAACATCTGGACAGCCTGCCACAAATGCAAGGTAACCATTTTTCATGTCTCTGCCCACAACACCAATTCATCACCAGGTAACATAGAAGCAAATGCCCTAGCAAAATTCTGCAGCCTAACACCAATGATGCATGAAGTGGCTAAATGGCTACACCAAAAAACTGGGCACTGAGGACCCCAGACCCTGTGGAAACTGGTGCAGCAGTTTCAATTGCCCATCATCTGACAAGAACTAAAGGAGTTAGTAGATGCTTGTCCTTCCTGTTTGCTGCGAAGGCCCAGAATGCTTCCTCACCAACTTGGGCACATCAGCCAGGACCAAATTCCTGTTACCTGGTGGCAAGTAGACTACTCAGGCTGCTTCCTTTATCTGAAGGTGCAAGTTATGCTTTTACAGCTGTAGACAAGGCTACAGAAACTTTATTAGCTTTTCCACTAGGAAAAGCCAACCAACAAGCTACCATACATAGCTTAAAAAAATTCAGTGACTTTTTGGGGTCCTCACACATGTGGACAGCATGAGGGGGACCCCCCTCACCAGGCAATTAACCCAGGCCTGGGCTACAGAACATGATGTCCTTTGGATGTTTCACTTGCCCTATAATCCCACAGTGGCTAGGTTAATTGAAAGAATGAACGGCCTTTTCAAGGAACCCTTATGGATGATAGAAACTCCTTACAACAACGGACTCAACGACTGTATCCAGCTCTGATCAGCATTAACTCAGACCCAGAGCAGTGGCTCCTGCTCCTGTGGAAATGGTAACTGGGGGGCCCATGTAGGCCTTGCGAAATCAAATAAGTGGACCAGCTGCTCTCAAGCCACAGCAAGGCAGCGATAATAATTTGCTCTTGCCTGTGCCACAAACACCAAAAATTGGAGAAAATGAGGTCCGGGGAAAATAAGGTCGATTGGCTCTGGTTCTGGCCCATGCAGCCACATTGGTTGAGAATCCTAAGCCCATGGGGTATTAGAATTACATAAGATGCCAAAAGTTACTTGTATCACCTATCCGGGACCCCCATCTCCCAGGGAACTGTATACATAACTTTGCAAACACACAGTATGCCCAAAACTAACTGACCCCTCTCCCTGCAGGGGAGAAAATACAGTATTTAAAACCCCCTCACTTAGAACTCTTCTATCTACTAATGAAAACTCAGCTTATATATTGTTAAATCACTCAGCCATCCAGTTTAATGCCTATACGTGCCATTAATTCTTATTAAAAAATTGTGTATTACTGTTTCAATAATGCATTAACTAAAGTGTTTTAAGTATTTAGCATTATTCTAACAAGTTTAATTTTAATGGTAATAGTATGTTGTAGAATATTTGCTTGAAAACAGTTTCCAAAATTATTTTGATAACTTAAGTATAAAAGGCATAAAGGATGTTTTTATTAAAAGGAAAAAAGAAAGTAGTTTTGTCCTAAATGACTGGTTATTTCAGAATGAAGAAAAAAGAAAATGTGGGACAAAACCTGAATGAATAAAGGAAGTTGCAGAAAGTTGGTGGAAAGGGAAATTTATTTCTGTAGTCAAAGTTGGAAAATAGTAAAAATTAGCTATATCACTGTTTAATGATGAAACTTCACAACTTAGGAAAGTAGTTTTGCAAAGCAGAATGGCATTAGGTATTCTAACTGCTGCCCAAGGTGGTACTTGTGCTCTAATTAATATTCAGTGTTGTGTGTATGTACCTGATAATTCACAAAATGTAACACAAGCTTTTGATCATATGCAAAATCACATACAAAGTATTGATCATTTATCTGATGATCCTTTGTCTAAATGGTGGAATTCATTAGCCTGGCCATAGTGCCATTTACTAATAGGTCTACTGTCTCTCTGGTATATTAATACTATTCTGTTAATTATATTGCTGTTGTGGATTATAAATGCAATGCTTATCCTATGGTCAACTCAGATTGCTGTGCAGGGGTGGATTGTAGGAGCCCCTGGCCTGAACAAAACAGGCCTGCGGAGCTTAGTGCACGGAAGTCTGCATGACTTGGGCAGCTAATGTTTAATCTATCATCTTTGTAAACCATGATAAAGGTTCATGTATCAGAAAATGTCCAATATCTTTTTCGGCCTCTCAACTGGCAAAGCCCTCACAGGCTGCAACAGTACAATTTAACAAGTAGTTATAGAGCCAGTTTCAAAGTATAGTATGGATTACAGTTCCATGATTTCAGTCATTTCCTTATAGCTGTTCTAATACACTAGAGACTAAAAAGAAATATCTATATAATGATTCATTAGTCATAATCATTTGTTAAATCCTATCTTCTCTGTTATATCTCTTGCCTCACATTTTTTTTTTTTTTTTTTGGAGACAAACATCTTTATTAAAGATACTACCAAAAATTTGGCAAACATTTCAAAACAGATTTGTAAACATAATGCTTCCCTTTTCAACTGGCAGCACTTTGAAAAGACAATACGATAAGACAACACAACTTGAATTAACATTAGTTCAAAATCCTTACATTTTTGACCATATAACTTATGTTCCCACATGATAAAACAAGTGATAGTTTAAATCAAAGTCAACAGATAAACTCCGTGAAATGAAAATTTGTGCTGTTTGATGAATCACAGTATGTTATGGTTAAATATATCTGTTCTTTTTAATATTCCTGGCACCCAGGATGAAAAAAAATCTTTAAATATACATTTCATGTAGGTAATAGCTTCTTTGCATATCTCTCTTCAAAAAATACTTTATAGCAGTATATAAATAGGTTACCTACATATTTAATTTTATAATTTTGTCCCAAAACTATAGATCTGTTTCATTTTCATAACATATCGATTTTGCCCAACATTAATAAAGCTGACAAACTGTTGAAATGGAAATGCTTTTGTCTTCCACAATAGAAGTAGCAATTTGACAGAAAAAAAAAAAACCTACAGTAACACTCGTCAGTTGTTTAACCTGAGCATTTGGCCTACTAAGAGTAGCAGCTTTTTTTCCCTTCATGCATGCTCACATCCACACAACCTCTGCACACACACAGTTCGAGCACACGCTTCAGACGCTGGTAGGCCACAGTGTGCTTCCCATTGCTCTAATCAAGTGGGAAGCAGTGTAGCTAATGACTAACCACACTATGTACACAACTAGCAAACACCTTAAGGCAACCATTGCAATGGGGGGTTAACTTGTAGGGCAGATTTACTGTTCTAGATCAAGTCAGCCTGTATATACATATGTGTATGTGTATCTATATACGTACATACACACTTTTCTATTTCTTAACCCTCCAAAACAATGTTTTAATTTTTTTTTTGTATTTTGTGCAAATTTCTAAATATTCTACCACTTAAGGCAAAGAGTTTGCATTAAGAAAGGTCAGAAAATAGGCTTATGTTTATCCAAAAGCATTTCACCTTGCACATCACTTTTTTTTTAAGCACACAACTTTGAAGTGTGGACGCTGGGTCCCCAATATTTAAAAAAGTCATTTCTAAAGACAAACACAAGTTTCTGAGGAAAAAAAAATGATGTGAAGTATAGATATTGGATTTCCAATATCTATCTAAAAAAATCATTTCTTATTGACAAACAGAAGTCTTGAGGGGAAAAAGGGACCAGAAAAAGCAGCTTCAAAATTGCAAAGAAGCAAAGTAAAGTGAGGAAAAAAAAAAAAAAAAGAACTCAAGTTTACTAATACTGAAACTTTCAACAGGCAAAGTTTCATCTTTTTAGAATCTTAGAGCAACTCATTTGGAATTTTAAATAAATAAGCTTAAGTTTATTCACATCTTCTGGTCCCAGCAGAGTTTTAGTGCCATGACTCTGCTTGCTGTTGGTCAAATTCACCTATTAGTCTTTTGATGTGAGCCAGCTTGTTATGAAGATACTCACATCTATATTTTTCTTCATGGTAATTGGGACTAGACTGCTTGATCTTCTGATATTCTTGTAAAACTTCTTCATGAACATTCTGATACTCCTTTGAGCCTGGAGAAAGGCGCTTTCGTTGTGCATCCAGTTTGATAAATCTGCTAGCTACAGTCTCCATCCTGGCATGCAAGGCCCTGTACTCATCATATTCAGCATTGAAGTCATCCTTGTAATTCTGGCGTTGCTCATAGGAGACAATAGCAATATATTTTATCAAATAATCTGGGAGTTCAATTGTTGAAGAAGGCTCCATAGAGGCAGTGCAACTCTCTTTAACTCCTTCATTGGAATTTGGACTGGAGTTATTTAGCTTGGCAATTTCCTCTTCTCTTTTAAGGTCCTCCTCCTTTTCCTCAACAGTCTCAATGTCATGCTTTTTTATTTGGTCCTTTTCCTTGTGTTTTTTAGATTTCTTTTTGGACTTTTTGTGAGATATTGAATGGTTTTCTTCCATAGGCTTTGGACACTTTAGTAGAACTGAACCAGGGGGTAAGGTTTCCAGGGAAGTCCTAGAGGTATATTTGTCTTGTTGGTCCTCATAGATACTACCGTTTTGACTAAAACTGTCAACTGGTAGGTCTTGAGTCCCCCGGCCTTCTGGAGTGCTAGGGGAATTGGAGTTAGAAATTACAGTCTGAGGAGGATTTGAGACGGGCAGGTGGGTTGAAGGCAGCGGTGGAGCGGTGGGGATGGCAGCAGCTGCAGAGGGCAGTGGGAGACCCGCAGCAGACTTTTCACTGGTGGGATTCAAATGATCATTTAATGTTGGTGGTACTCTATTTGTCAGGTGAGATATTCGAGCTTTTTTATTCATTAAAGGATCAATGAAATCGGAATCCAAAAGTCGTTTCTGAGAAGGAGAAGATGCAGCGTTTCTACTAGAACATAAGGGAGATTCTGAACGGCTGGTGCCAGCAGCATTCTGAGATGGATTTAGTTTTCTAGAGAGCACTGACTCCAATGACCGTCTGTCTATTTCACTGTATCCAGGCCAGTCCCTTTGAAGCTCTTTAAAAACATAATCCTTTAAAGTATATGAGAGATCCTTAGGATTCAGATTGGCTACCTGTTGCAGAATTGCTCCGAGGGAGTTCTTGTCTTTTTGATTGACGCCATCTTTCTGCAATCTAGCAAGCAGCTCAGGTTTCTTGTAGGCCTTCAGTGCCAGTAAGTGAATCACCCTGTCCCTGTATGGCCGTTGAGAAACACTGCTGCTGCTGTGTGTCTTTCGAATTGTACTTGCAGGGTTCATGGGAGTTGACCTTTTCCTCTCAGGCACTGCATCTGAAACAGCTTGAGGTGCTTTCCGAATTTGCACTCTTTTCCCTACATATGGTCCACCAGGTTTGATAACTTTTGTGCTACGGTTGCGGGATTCCTCCTCTGCCTGGGTCATTCTTTCTCGTGTCATCTGGTACGAGTCATTTGTTGCACAAACTGTTATTTTATCTTGTATAAATCCCAGGCAATTGAGCTGGGAGGCTCCAGAGCTGGAGAATGTTTGCTGGATGCAATCAAAGCTGCCTTGAGGGTTGTCCTTTCCCACATTTGACAGATAGAAGTTAAAGTTATGTACTTCATTGTGGGGATCACTTTTGGGAATTTTGACAAGCCCTTGGAGCCCTTGGAACTGAATTGAAGGTCGAAAAGGAATTAAATTCTTGTGACTCTGGTAGGTCTCGAGAGCCCGGATCGCCGTCTCGGTGAGCTTCACATGAAGTACGGTGATGTTGTCCTGCCCCAGCCGCCCCCCCCGCCGCCATCTTAGACTCCCCGGGGTGCCGCCGCCGACGCCGCTCCGGCGCTAGCCTCTACTGCGGCCGCGGCTGCTCGGGCTTCTGCAGCCGCCGCCACAGCTACGGCCATCCCGCTGCTGACGTACTGTCATATACTGCGCGTAGCCAGACTTTCTTGCCTCACATTTGATCATTCTCTCAATCTTCAAGGATATTTGGGCAATGACCACTGAATACACTTTTATACCTGTTGAACCCATAAGAATCTTAGATATTAGACAAGTAGATAAAATTTTAAAGGATGTTTCAGAAGAATAGTGACAGAAAGATGTTCAAGAAATATTAAGGGAAAGGGAGACAGTGCAAAATAATGATTTACTTTGGAAATACCATTTCTACTAAAAACCAAAAACAAAATCTGGAAAGAAATTACTCCTGATTTACAGAAAGAATTACATCTGATTTTTATCTCCCTCTTATGTGCATTTTCTAGTTTTTCTAAAATGAACATGTGGCTTTAAAAAAAAAAAAGGCAATAAAAATTCTTTTTAATCATTTTTTAAATGCTCTAACCACAAGTCCTATACTTTCCTTCTTGTCTTGGAAAAAACTTCTAAGGCCAGAGAAACTTGATGTCTTCTACTTCCTCACCCCTTACCCCGCCCAACTCCACGCAAAACTCTGTCTCCTTCAACCACTAAAAACTGGCTTTCTCACCCCCACCCCCACCCCCAAAACTGGTCCGACACATGCCTCATCCCTTCCCCTCATCATTACAAATCCCTTGGATACTCTCAGTCCTCTTACTGGCCTCTGGGCTGTGATTCTGTCAAATGGATTCAACAAAGGTTAACTTAGTGCCTGTTGTGTGTCAGACATGGTGACAGCACTGTAAAGACATTCCAATCCTTATGGTCTGGTTCTGCCCTCAAAGAGGTCACAGGCTGGTGGGAAAGACTATGGGGCCACCAGAGGCATGCAGCAAGGGGAGGGGCAGCCCACCCACCCTCCTAGTAGATGCTGGCCCCACCTCTCTCAGATTCTCCTCCAACCCCTCCAATCCTTCCGCTTGGCCATCTTGTTCCTCTGCCTGCCCCTTATCCATTTGTCCCCAGGGATCTCCTCAACCACTCACGTTCCCTGGACTTTTTCACTGATGCTTATAACTGAAGCTGCATGAGTGCTGATGTCCGACAATCTGACCTGGCTACAGGAGACCTCGTCATTATTTATCATCCCCACCTCCCAACTCTGTTCCTTTCTTGGTGTCATCTAGCCAGGGGCCACCCCTACCCATCCATTCACCTGCCCGCTCCATGCAAGCCCTACCCCCTCCCTCAGTTAGGGCAGTGGCCTCTGCTCTTACCCCTAACCTTGACCTTGCTTTGATCTGGTCTGTGCAGACTGCAGCCAGATTGCTCAATCCAAAAAGCCCATCTGACCTCATCCTTGCCCGGCTGCTCCCCAGTCTCCACCAGATAACTCCAGGCCCTCACCTCCACCCACCTCATTCCCACTCCAACCTATCCTTTCACTTGTTTCCTCAATACTCAACTCCCCAGTTTCTCCCCTCTCACTATGTCACTCTTCTGAGTCCACTACCCCCTATCCCCGAATTTTCTCACAACCCACTCCTGGCCTGGCTGCCCCTTCCTTATAGGATCCAGCCCAGGCTCCTCCTCCTTCTGGAACCTTCCCAGGAGCACCAGCGCCAGGTGGGCACCCCCCACCTCCTGTGATTCCATCACAGCTGGAGCAGAGGGTTCAACCCTCACCCACCCCCCCGCCCCCAGACATTTCAAATAATCAGTCGCTGTGTTTCAAGCTCTCAGCAGACACAAGGTGTGGCCACTGTAGACACCTTATAAAGGGAACCAACATCTGGCAGCATCAGAGAAGGAGCCAGCAGCATGTTGGTCAGTCAATGGGGAGCTCTTTCTTAGGGCTGACAGCAGTGCAGGCCCCAGTGGAACCGTGCGGTGGGGAGGGGCCGAGGGGAGGAGGGGCTGCCACCATGCCCCGGGTGGGCTGCTCAGCTGCACCTCTCTGCCTTCTGTCCAGCCCACCCCAGCAAGGAGCCCCCTCCCAAACCCTCCCCCGGCCAGGCCACGAGAGCCAGGCTGGACTGAGCTTGCTCTGCCTTTCCCAGGGCTCAGGGTGAGAGTGGGACCCTTAACCCTCTGGTAGGAGACCCTTGAAGATACCTGGACATAATAGGCCCCAGGAGTGCAGCGTATATCCTGGACCAAGCCTCAAAGGGAGGCTTTGAATATTATCTCCAAATGAGGTTCTGTGTAGCCATCGTGTTTTTATGTGTACTAAAAATCACTCATTTCTATGAAATAAGCCAGCAGCGAAAGGACAAACATCATATGGTCTCATTGATATGGAATAATTAGAACAAGCAAATTCAAAGAGTCAGAAACTAGAATACTGGGTTGGGGGTAGGGAATGGGGAGTTAACTAATTGGTACAGAATTTCTGTGTGGGGTGATGCGAAAGTTTGGGTAATAGATGGTGGTGATGGTAGCACAACATTGTCAATGTGATTAACTCCACTGAGTTATATATTTGAATGTGGCTCAAAGGGGACATTTTAGTTTTTATATATATATATGTTACTAGGATAAAATTTTTTAAAATAATCGTAGGATGGTACAGCACAGTGAAACGTAAGTGAACGATGAACTACAGTTAATAGTTTCATCAATTTTAACAAAGTTACCACAGTAATGCAAAGTGTTAATAATAGTGGGAGGGGCATAAGGGAGCTCTGTATTTCCTGACAGATTTTTCTGTAAACCTACAACTTCTCTAATCAAATAAAATAATGTTACACATTTCAAGTGTAATATGCTGCATAGAATTTTTGTAATGATTTTTGGCATTTTTCTTCTTTTACTTTTTCCTCCTTAATATTCAAGGTACTTAACAAAACGGAAACGACCACAGCCTCTTCCCACCTCTAAAAGGCCCCTCTTGGGGCTGACATGGGTGGGTGGTAACAACACCACTTGAGGGGTCTGGGGGCGGAAGGGGGCAGCCCCCTCTCAGCCCCTGCTCCCTCCCGCACAACCCAGCCCCACCACCACCTCTTCGAGCTCTGGGAATCACCAAGGCAGCAGAGCCAGTGGCCCAGGGAGGCAGGGCCAGGGGCAGCCAGAGACCCAGGACCAGGGAAACAGTGGGCATTTCTACCTCAGAGGCTTTTATTTCCTCACCCTGCATCTGTGAGAAAGGAAAAGGTAGATTCAAGGCAGCATGGAAATCCCCACATGGCCGCCCCATCTCTGGGAGCTGTGTGAATTCAGCTGCCTGCCTGGAGGACACAAGGGCCGGAGCAAAGAACTGGGCAGCCCAGGGGCAGGAGGAGGGTGGGAGGAGGGTGGGAGGACGGCTGGAGGAGGAAGCCAGAATGCTCCAGCCACACACACACACACACACACACACACACACACACACACACACACACACACACACACACACACACACACACACACACAGCTGGGCCTGCCGAGGTTCCCACGTCAAGTTTTTCTTCAGCTAAGTCAGGGAGAGTCCCTGGAAAATGAGGAAGCAGAGACAAGACGCTCTCACAGAGCCTGTGACTGCTCCCCAGAAAGCTGTGTTGGGAATTAAATTATTAAATTGATTCATCACAAAAGGGGGATGTGAAAGGAAATGAAGTAAGCTTCAGTGGCAGAGAGCCTCCAAAAGGAGCCGAGAGGTCACTCTGGTGGGCACTCTTACGCACAATATAGATAACCCTTTTTAGGTTCTGATGAATTGGAATAGCTAGCAGTAAATACCTGAAACTATCAAACTACAACCCAGGACCCTTGAATCTTGAAGACGATTGTATAAAAATGTAGCTTATGAGGGGTGACAGTGTGATTGGGAAAGCCATAAGGACCACACTCCCCTTTGTACAGTGTATGGATAGATGAGTAGAAAAACAGGGGCAAAAAAAAAAAAGCACCCCGTGTTCTTTTTTACTTTAATTTTGTGTGTGGTAATGAAAATGTTCGAAAATTAATTTTGGTGATGAACACACAACTATATAAGATACTGTGAACAATTGATTGTACGCTTTGTATGACTGCATGGTATATGAGTACATCTCAATAAAATTGAACTATTAAAAAAATGAAATAAATTGATTCATCACACATTTACTGGACATTTCCCCTATGCGAGCTGATGGAATTTCCCCACCAAAAGGTCTGGACCCTGGGCTCCAGGTCGTCTGATCCAACTGGCTGCAGGACCAGGGCTTCAACCCCTGAGAATTTTAGTGGGAGAAAATTCCGATGGCAGTTGAAGGCAACTGTCAAGTGAAGCCCCAGGACAGCAGAACTCACAGTCCTGGGAGGCACACAGAGCCTGGAGAGACCACATCGGGGCCTTCAAGGAAAAGCTGGTGGGAGGAAGGAGGAAGCAGAGATCTGGGCTGGGATCTGCAAGAAAGGAGACAGGCAAGCTCAGGAAGGAAGTAGCGAGGGCACCCATTACCTGACAGTCCCAGAGTCAAACTCTGCCACATTGTGTCCCAGTTTGCGGACCTGCCCCAAACAGCTTCTGTCACAGCCACGGAGCAAACCAGGTCTTCCTTAATCCGCAAGGCAGGAGTCTTGGCTACCTTTCTCTGCAGCTGAACAGGAGCTGAATATGGTAGATATTGAACAGGTGGATATTGTGAATCAGGATAAAGTCCATGATGCACATGCAACTTTTTTACAGAAACAAATCAGCAGCAGCTAGTTCAAAGCACCTGGCCAATGACAAGACCAAACAGAGGATGTGTGGAAGAGATCTCTGTAAGCAGACGTGATCCCATGTCTATCAAAGTGCATCCAGGCAGATGGGCTGCTAAGTCCAAGAGGTTCCCGAACCTTCTTGGCTTGTAGAGCCCTTAATATCTCTATTATCCGTTATTGTGCCTCCAGGCTAAAAGGATTTCCCAATCCTTGCATTAATAAGTTGTTAGGTTTAAACAACCTAATTGGCGTTGAGTCTGACAGGTGTCACTTGGAAAATTTTAAATATTCTGTGCCACTCCTGTGAGTTTGATTCAGTGCCCTGGGAACCGTGGCACAGAATTGGAGAATCACAGTCCTAACCCATTGATTAGGGATCCTGGTTGAGTCTTTGGGTACCCACTACCAGAGTGAGAGATGGCGGGCAAGTTTGCCTCACATCTTTATAAAATAAAATTTATTTTAAAAAGAGTCATTGGGTGGCCCACACTGTGAAAGGTGAATCAACTAGGTTGTGCCTCCAAGGGTCTCCAATTTGTTTTCCTCATTAACAAGGAAAGAAGTTGGATATGCAAAATGCACCCAATTTTTAAGCAATGTTAGTGAAATTTCCATTTCAGACAATTGTCCTCTTGCTGTCCTAGCTGACACTCTTCTCTATACCATGGCTCTGTTTCCATGCTTTCCCCAACAAGATTAGAGGCTTACAGAGGACAAATGTTCTGGGCTCAATCTCCCCTGGATTCCCTCACCTGAGCGCCATGCTAGCCAACGAAGGGCTCCACGAATCGCTTGCAGCAGTAGTTGTGAAAGATGGCCACGAGGGGCAATCACTGCCACTTAAGGAGCTGTCTGAGATGATGGACAATGAAAATGACAACAATGGGGTGAAGGCCTCACAGATAGCCTCTGCTGTCTCTCATGAGCTCGAGAATCCATTCCTTCGTCAGTCAGGATCCTGTCTTCTTCTTCCCAAGTGGGCATCGAGTAAAGTTGGAATGGGTTAAGTCCCAGGCCTGAACTAGAGCTGGACCTGGAGCTAGAATCATAATCTTCCCTTTGTCCAGTTAACTTTCCACCCTCTTCATGGTACACTGAAAGCCAGGGAGATAGATGGGTAGCCTTAGAATCAGGGAAGATGTCGGGAGAGAGAAGGAAATGGGGGAAGGTTCTCTATCAGTGGGGAAGTAAAGGGGATTTTGAAAGAAGCCAAGAACAACGAATACTTTGAGCTTCAAAAACTAGACCTTCCTTTCATCACTAGAATATCAATTTCTGGCATTTCTGCATGCTGCCCACAACAAGGGGACATCTTTAAACTACCCTCTTCCTGCTTTCCTAAGTGGATAACAAGCACAGTTCTGAAATCTTTGGTGAAATTATTCCTCTAAATTACATGTATTATATTCATGGAATGTGTTAGACAGTGTATATTTTTTCCTTAGTAAAATGTGTCACTTCTGTAGGTAGCAGTCCTACCACCCCACACCGATTCAGGAAGTCCCGCAACAGGGTATCCTCCTGGCCAAATGTCACCACCACCAGAAACCTGGGGGAGCATCCTGTGTCCGTACATACAAATTCATATTCTCTCCTCTCTTAGCTTTCTGTGCCTTATTCTCTTAATTCTCAGTCATTCCTACTATGAACGATCAAAATCGTGCCCTCCTCTCTTCTTCTGATGCAGCTTGTAGCTACCAGAGGCGACTCCTTGACTCTGAGGAATCCGAAAGGGCCTGCCCCCCTCCCCAGATACCACTTGTGCCTTCTCTAATGGCCTCCCAAGGTGGGCATGTCAAATCTGATCTACCAGGAAGGAGGTCCCCAACAGATCATGGATTTCATGTGTCAGCAAACACGAGTGCTTGTCCTCCCAGCTCTTCAATATTGGCTCAAATATTGGCATTTCCTGACACATCCCTGTTTTCCCATTCTGTCTTCCCATCATCAAGTTCCTCCAAGTTCTACCAGGCTCTCTCTTTCCAGTCTTCTTATATCAGAAGCTAATACAGACATATGCATATGCACAAAGAAATGAGGAGCATCCGTGTGGCATTTAGACAACTAGAGATGAACTTAGAGTCCTTTAAAGGAGGTTTCCCATAATTGGCAGGAAAGACAGGGCTTAACTAGGTGGTCACTTAACTCCCAGGAATGGCCTCCAAGGGCCGTTACCTCCCAAGAGGCCGCAAGGGGTCCCATGTCTCGGTTAGGACTCCCTCCCACCCCAGGTCTCTTAGCTACTCCAGTGTCAATGCTCTAGTCTAGGAAGGCCAATGTTTTCAAACTTCTTTGGCCATAAACCAAAGTAAGAAATTTTCATCTCTGCCAAGTACAGATATATAGAGACAGGTATAGGAGTAAGAACAGGTATAAGTATGGACAGATACACATATAATTGAAAGAAAAATTCATCCCTTCTGTAGGTGATTCATGGAGGTTTTGTCTTTTTTCTTTTTTTAAGTCTGTTTAAAATGCTGGCTGTAAACCAGTAAATTGATTTCACAACCCACTAATGGTTTGCGACCCACAGAAACGAAAAGCACTGCTGTGCGAGAGAGGTGATGTGTGTTATTTGACCTTTATCCCAGTGGGCTTTTATTCTCAAGGGATATAGGGAAACATTGCAAATCTGAACCGATCTGAAAGGTCCCTCTTCCCCTTCCACATCTCCCTTTAGAGGCTGGAAGGAATCCAGCTGCTCAGCTGTGTTAGGGAATTTCTTCTCCTGGCAAAGTCTCATGGAGGGCAGGCTGGGTATGGGCAGGGCTCAGCCCACATCCCTCTCCATGCTCTCTTCCCTGCACCTCGTTTTTGATCCCCCCCACCCACCAATGCTCACTTCCTGTCACTTAAAAGATGGCGTGGAGGGGGCTGAACCCAGGATGCCGGCAGAAGCTCTTGTGGGAAGAGGATGGTGAGGGAAGTTGGCATGGAGGTGAGGGAGGGAAGGCGAGATCCTACTCCTGGGGAGGGAGAATAGTGCCACCCCCCTCCCCACGCCAGAGGCTGCTTGGCTCAGCGACCCACACAGACCTGGGCTCCAGTCCTGCTCAGGCAGAGGACCTGTCTTTCAGAGCCCACCCCACTTTTCTCCTCCTGGAAAACTCTTTGTATAGCAGGGACCATCTCTGACCTTCAGAATCCAGCATAGGTTAAGCTGTCATCCACACCCCCAAATGGCAGTTTGAGGAGGTGAGACCCTTGGAATAGCTTGACATAGTTTTTCAGTTTTGAGAGAAGAAACCTGCTGTCTCTGTGGCCCTCCCTGCATCCTCACCACCCCCTGAGTGTGCAAGTGGGAGAGGGGAGAGCTCAACACCACCCAGACACTGTCACACATCTGCACTCAAAGTCCTTTCCTGCATTTCCCTCCGGGTGTTAGAAGTCATTCTATGTTGGTTGATGAGGCTCATTCAAGTTAAGAGGATGCGATCTGTTTCTTACGTGGCTTCCAGCCACCAGCATCCCCTGCTGACCACCCACCAGACACATCCAGGAAGCCTGGGTTGCTGCGACCAGCCGTCTGGATAGCGTCTGCATTTTCCGTGGCATTACCCCACTGATGGATGCCGGTTGTTTGTTTCCCTTTTTCTCAGAAGCCATCTCCCTGACTCTTTCCTCTCTTTGTTTCTCCCCGCTCATTTCATCTCAGCCCAGGTTTCTGCCAGCCCAAACATGACATTAGTGTTGTGTAAATGAATCTGTCCCATCGAACATTATAATTCCCTTAAACTCGTTCCTGAGGGTTACAGGAAAATCTTAAATCCACAAGCCAGAAGCAAAAGCAAGCCTGTCTGAGGCCCTTTGTTCAAGGCTGAGGATTCAGAGGCATGAAAAAACACAATCCATGTCCTCAAGGAATTTACAGTGTCTTTGGAAAGAAGTGTAAATATAGGTAACCAATCATAGATGGTAATATAATGCAATCATTTGCTAATATGCCCAAAAAGCACGGGGCAGGAGGGAGAGTCGCTGTGGGGACAAGGGGGCCTTTAAGTGGGTCCTGAGTGGAATTTGATTCCCTCTATGGGGAGAGCACTGCAAGTAGGGAAGAGGAGGTGGGAATGCATCTAAATTGTTCAAGGACAACTGAGGAAACGTTTGGACAGGGACGGAAGTTGTCTAGAAAGGAACAGCAGCGTGAAAAGCAAAAGAGATGGGGGCAGGGCCATGGGTGGAGGGTCTCGGCATTCACGCCAGGTTAAAGAGTTTGGACTTTAATCTTGGGCAATGGGAAGTTGCTGAGGGTCTTGTGAGCAGAGAAGTGATGTGTGAGTGTGTCTGCGGAGAATCACCTGTCAGTGGTGCATGGAAAGGGCCCGGAAGGGCTGCGTCTGGAGACTGGGAGACCAGTTAGGAAACTCTGCAGAAGTTCCAGCCACTGGCAGCAGGGTTCTAGACCGATCCGGAAACTATAGATGTGCATGAATGCGTGAACGTCACCACGAAGGGTGCGGGGGGTGAGAACTAGCGTGAGTCGTTGACTGGTCGTGTTGGGGTCATGGATGAGGTACATGGGTTCCATTGGGGAAGAACCGGGAGCCGTTCCACAAGGGGGGCTTGCCATTGTTTCAGAGCACAGTTAAAAGGCACTCACTTGTAGGAACGCTGGTGCTAGGGCTAAATGAAAAAGCCACATCCTTGAGGCTATATCATAGAAATCCAACCAGAGTTCTGAGCCAGATTATTTACTCGTTTCTCAGTCGTGCCTCCTCTTATTTTCAGGTGTCAGAGGACCTTCTCCTTGGGAGTGGGTGTGGTCCCACCCTAAGCAGTACTGGTGTTTGTCAGTTGACTGATTTGTAACCAACTTCCCCACCCACCGTGCTGCATGCCCAGGCAGACGTGGGGTCCCCATCATTAGCGTAACAGCTACCTGGAGCCCTGCTAGGCCTCTGAAATGACTTGTCCTTGGGAAACAATAGTACCACTTCTCTCTCTCTCTCTCTCTCTCTCTCTCTCTCTCTCTCTGTCCTCAGTGGAGTGGGCCAGAACCCCATGGTTCCAATTCCTTTTGTTCAAGCCTTCCTTCTTAACCTCCTGGTTGTTTAGTGTGACAGGTGTCTCTGAGGAATGTGCTTATGCCCAGGGGCAAGGCCAATCCGAACTCTCTGTGTTCTGACCACCTGTCTGCTCTCATTCCCCCAAATGCACAAAACCAAGTCTTCCTCTCCCAGAGGCCAGGGTCATCTCTCTGGGCCACCCGTGTCCGATTGTTTGCCCTGAGATGCCATTTCTACCACAACGTTGGGCCCATACTCAATGTAGAAGGGAAGTCCCTGCTCCCCTCTCCTCTTTGGTATTGTAAGAGCATCCCAAGGCCCTCTGCCTCTGGAATAGCATCTGTGGTCAGCAGTTATGATTCCTCTCCTAACACTCTGGTCCCTGGTTACCACCTACATTGGAGGAGCAGACTTTGGCAGTCAGCAGGGAAGGGGAGCAGGTAGGGGTTGCTCCAGCAGAATGAAAAGCCCTCAGAGAAGATAATCAGAGGGGAGAGGCCCAGCCCAACCCTTGGGAGCTGCTCCCCCAGTTCAGGGTTTGTTCTTCAGAGGAAAAAGTGTTCTAGAGTGAGCCTTTCCCTCTGAGACTTTCCCTCAGTACTTTGGTTTATCAAAAATGAGCTGCCCCCAGCTTGAGGCTGGGTCTCAAGCTACGATTTCCTGGTCCCACACAGCCAAAACCCTCCTGTGCCCTAGGCCATGTGTGTCCTCCGAGGGGCTGGCACACGAGGAGCAGCCCAAGCAGCAAAAGCAGCCATTGGCTGCGGCCAGCGAGACAGGGATGGCCCCTCAAGGCTGCATCCAATGTGGCAAAGAAAATGAAATTCACACAACCCTCAGGGCCATGGTTTCCTCCAATGTAAAATGAAGTCTTTGGACTTGGTGGGGTGAAAGTGAACCCCTGGCCCTGGCAGTCCATCATTCTGTGAAATTTTATCAGCTTTTACTTCTGCACCCTAGCTCAGTTTTCCCTTTCTCCTAAATGTTGAGAATGCAGACAGGCGTCAACACAACCTGCCCCTTCTCTGAGTCCTGAGATTACATGATTGCAGAAGCATATGTGTGAGTCGAGACCAGGAGGCAGCTCCAGGAGGACTCCCACTCTGAAAGCACTTTCACACCCCACACACATATAAAGTGCTCCTGGTGTGTGCACTGTGCCAGCCCTGGGGATGCAGACGCAGCAACCTGCAGACCAGGTCTCCAGAAGCTCACAGCTCAGTAGGAGAGAGAGACAATGAAGCCACAATTTTAACTGCATTGTCTCTACGGGGGGACCCCATCCAAGCCCGGCCCAAGCCCCCTGCCTCCTTCCAAATCAGCACGAGAGGTCATGGATTTTTTAATCAGGCGTGGGGAGAGGAAAGTATTTACATCCCCATCAGTGCAACTTGAGAGCACCATCCTCTTTTCTTTTGCTTGGGGCTCTGAGCTCTTCCTTGCTTTTTGGTTTGGAGGTGATTGGGATCTTTTAATATTAAAAAGCACTTTGATAACTCTGGCCGGCCTACCCTTAATCTTCCTTCCTGGAACCAAGTTCAGGCGATCAGCAGCCCCCCAGCCCATTTCCTAATGGACACTGGCATCTGGGACCCCAAATCCAGATAAGAGGGGCAGCCTTGTCTGAGGGGTGTCCCCGAGGGCACTAACAGGGGGCCCGTCAGCACCATGAGAACTGGGGGAAGGCCTGAGTAACAGAAGCTGGCACTGTCTATCGGTAAGGGCCACCCCCTCACCCCCAGGACCTCCCCAAAGAGCGCCAGCTTCTTCTTTCGTCCTTCGCCCTCCTCCTCTTCAGCCAGCTTTCCTCCCAAAACACATTGCTAGCCCATCTGCCTGGGTGACAGTTTTAAGTCACCACAACTGTTCCCCACACTTGCCCTGCTTCTCCTGGGGCCTCAGAGGCCCCACCTTCCTTCCTTTCCAACCACACACACCAGTGAATCACGGCAATGAAGGCATACAAATTATTAAAGTCTAACGCCAGTATGGATGTTTGTCGGCCGAGGTGGGGTCCTTTCTTTCCACAGAGCTCTGAAGCTGGGGTTAAGCGCGGGCCCATGGCCTGCAAAAAAAAGGCCTCCAACAGCCCCCAGAGGTTTCCTCATCAGAGGCTGCAGACAGGACCTGTGTCCCTCCCCCTCCTAGGTGAACCAGACCCTCTCCCTGCCCAGCTCCCCAACCTTGGAAAATATCTCCCTCACCATCTTGCACCTGAAGACTGACAGGTGTGGCTCTGTCCCCAAAATCTTCTACAGGTACCTCTACCCTCTGTGTTTTCATGAGGAGCAAGTGGTGAGCAGACCGGGCCTCCACCCTCACAAAACTAATAGCTAGAGGGACGAGAGAGACGTTAATCAAATGATCACCCAAATTCATATCTGCAACTCTGGCAAGTGCTCAGAAGAAACTATCCAGGGTGGCTCGGGAACAGTGAGGCTCTAAGAGAATTCTAGTTCTCCCTTTTCCCAGCTGAATTTGACTCCTTAACAACTTTGCCAGTGGGTTGATGGTGGCGTCTTCCCACTTGTTTCCAGATATCAGACAACGGGGGTTCTCCCTGAGATAACCTCCACGTTTACCCCCAGTCGGAGCAGTCTTTAGGGTCCAGCGGCCTGAGACCTCCTCAATCACCCAGCTCCACACGCCTCTGGGCTAAATTGAGACACAGAAACCTCTGACTGACAGGAACAGCTGACAACCTTGGAGACACAGGAAAGCCTGGGTCCCTAGGTTTTTATTTTGTTTTATTTTGGGCTCTTCGTGCTCATACATTTTTCACCATTTGTTTTTGAAAAGGCCTGGATGATTGTGAGCCTGATTCCAGAAACAGAAGCTTAACCCACATGTCACCTCCCCCAGTGCCTTCACCACTGGGGAGGCGAGGCCGTGCAGGCTTGATGCTTTCTTCCCAATCCTTTCTCTCCAAGTAAGGGGTGCTTGGGAAGCCCTCCAGAGAGCTGGGTTCCATTTTGGCAGCCAATTTACAGCCTCTACCCTCAACCAGCAGGCTACAGTCCCTGGGTTGGATCCACGTGGACATCTGCTCCCAGATAACCCTCATGGGAATTTGTTGGACAGCCTGCCTGAACCCCAGTCAGCTCGCCGCTCAAGACACACAGAGCTAACATGCTGGAAGGCTGTCCTCACTACTTGTTCAACACTCTTTCTCCAGTGGGAGCCCTGGAGAAAGGCCTCATTTGACTGACTGGAAAGGGAGTAGGCCAGATAGTTTCATTCCAGGATTTGCTTTGACTTAAGGGAATTGATTCCATGAGTTCCAGGTTGATGAGCCTCTCTCTGGCTGATGTGAAGATTGTGTTGGCTCTTTCGAGGGCCACGGGAAATAGAACTGGAGGCTGAGAGGTTCTCTCTCGCTGTTGGGTCTTGTTGCCACACGGGGTCGCTGTTGAACGCTGGCCCTGCACAGTCCCCAGATCTGGGGGTGGTTTACTGCAGCCACGGTGCCCTTGCCTGTCCCCAAACGGGCTGCAGGGTTCCTCAAGGGACAGGAGGGTCCCACTTCCTCAGTGCTAAATTTGATCTAGGGGGCTCCCCCCTAAGCACACTGTTGGCCTGGGTCAAGGGTCGCTTTTGCCCCAGCCGCACAGCCTCCCCAGGCCTTGCTCACACAGAGCTTGGTTTGCCAGTCTTTTCTCGAGGTAATATTTTGTGCCTTAGTCGGGCTCATATTCGTCTATCCCAAAATACTACAGAACTGTGGATGTCGGGAATTTGAGGTTGGAGTCCTTCCCAGAGGACCTTTAGCTCCTCTGCAAATAGACCCACCTCCTCACTAGCCTTGTTTTGCATTCAGGAGTTTCAGGACAAGTTGCAGAATGTTCCGTGACACTCTACACCCATGAAAATGGGCCTGTGTGTGCACCTTTTCTGCGCAGCTAAGAGCAATGCTCAAGTGACTTTTTAAAGGGGAGAGGCCAATTTCTCTCAAGTTAAAAAAAAAAAAACTGAAGCCAATGACGTTTACATTCCTTCTGTATATTTGATCCATTCTGTGGGCTTGGGAATATGGTTGCTTTGGGGTGACCTTTTATTCTGTCTATGCCACTATAGAGTTAATTATCGAAACTTAACCTAAACCTCAGCTCTAAAATTGTTTAGCATGAGCAATAGGGTCCTCCCCACTTGGAGGTGAAAAGAATACTTTAGACTAGTTAAAGAGAAAATCCCTGTTCATAAAGAGTACCTGATAGTGTTGAATGTGAAGAGTAAAAATCTGAAAGAAAGTAACTACTTTCCTACCCTGGGACCAGCATCATAAAGTTTATTACATTTGGCCCCATTTATCACTCTTTTCTAACTTTTGAGATGTTTAATTGGCATGATTATACACATAAATATGCCAAAAGCTGCAGCAGCTCCCTGTTGCTTTGTAGCAGACCCTCAAAACTCTTTCTAGTAAGCCTCAAAGCAGAGATTTCCTCCCTCACTACCTGTCAAGCGATTGGGCCTTCTAACTCAATTTCTTGCAACTTGTGTCATATGAACTATTCAATACCAGCCCCCAGTCAAAACAAACAAACAAAAAAATACATGCTAGTCAGAGACCACCTCTATCTCATCAAATCAAATATTATCAATATTATCAGTTTCTCATTCATTGTCCTAAAAAATCTCAGGCAAAATTAATCCTCGATGGAAGACCAGAGTTTGTCCATCAGATCCAGGGAGGGGCTTGGATGGGGAACAGGCAAATTAGAGCTTTCACTGTTCATTATACTTACATATTTGGCATTTTTACAATAAGCATTTATTTTCATGCTTCACTTTTTATAATTCTTAATCATTGAAAACTGTTTTAATGTCAATTCTTTTCTTGGTGAAACTCAAGTAGAGGTGTCTTGGGTTAATACTGTACAAGAGAAACAAGGGTTTAAGCACAGTGGCCCACAGACACCTCACGGAGAAATCTTTTAGGACTAGCATAAAACGGTAGCTTGTATTGAATTTTGGCACTGTTGAGAAGTGCTTTGAAATACACCAAATAAGTTCAATTCAGTTCCCTGCATCGATGCATGTAAGAAGTGTGTATTTTAACATCACAACAAGGCATATAGGAACTCTTATCAGGAATTTGCAGTGTGTGTAAATAGGAACATATCCTGACATCCATTCATTTTTGTTAGTGGGACCACTTGGGACCACTTTTAGATGAGCCAGTGGAACTCCCCAACAATAGAGGAAAGGGTAGTAGAGTTCTCGTCTATGCAGAAAACATGATTTCACTGTCATAAAAATAGAAACCTCTGGACAGATAACTGGCCTGATGTCCAATCAGCTGTTACAAATTCTGTCCCCCTAATTTGACCCATAGCCCCATGCAGCAAGTTAACACTTTAGTGGCTGGAGCAACATTTTGCAAACTGTTTCTTGGAGGGTACAGGAAACTGTTTAGCCCAGAATTAATTAAGCATTTTATAGTGATTTTCAGAATGTGTTTATAGACTAAGGGGGTGTCTGGTTTCAGCTGTTTTTAGAATGATTCAGGTTGGGGGGAAAAAAAAGCACAATCAATAAATACATTTCTAAATGGCATATTATATTTGGCTTAGAAGAATCAAATAATTACAACATAGATTGAAATTCAACTACACATCACAGCCTCAGAAATAGATAAAAGCTGCTTTCATGATAATGATTTTTTTTAATTGTGAGACTTGATACAATTAAAAAATTATTTTCATAATTTTTGTTTTGTTTCCAAATGATGAGAGAAGGATTAAGCTGCTTCTCCCAAATAAAACACACTGCAGCTAAGGAGAGCTTGGATCCCCTCCTCCCTGAAATGCAGAGACAAATTCCCTCTTCCTTTTGAACTCTGGGTTTTGAGGTACCAGAGAACTCTTAATGTCGCAGTTCTTCTAAATGTTCTTCAAACTAAAGATTTCGATGAAATCAAAGCAGTTTACAGAACTGACAGCAAATCTGTAGAATTATTTTCATGTTTGTGCTCTGCATTAACTTGTATTTCAACATAAGGGTTCCCTTTGCTTCCTAAATTTTAACTAACAAGTCCATTATGGGTCTCAAGCAAATAATAGGACTAAGGAAAAAGACTTTAAACGGTTTAGTGTTCACAAAGCATCATGGCATCCGGGCAGCAAGCAGTGATCATTTGAGAGCTAAGCTACAGGATGAAAATGCTGGTAAAGTTCCCTGAGCCACCCCACAGATGCAATCAATGCACATGCGGAGCCCTCACACCTTGCTTCACAGGGGAAGTTTAAAAAGCTGTAAAGATTTTTTTTAAATTTTTATTCTATTACCATCTCTACAATGTAACATTTCCCCCTTTTAATCACATTCAGATATATGTTTCAGTGCTGTTGACTATGTTTACAGCGTCGTGCTACCATCACCACCATCCATTACCAAAACATTTTCATCTTCCAAATAGGAACCTTGTACACTTCTAAGCTTCGGTACATTTTGTGAAATGTCTCCTGGAACACCTCATCAAAAGCTCTAGGACTAGGACTTTGACAAGATTCAGTAGGATTTGTCTGGGTTACTTTTCTGTGGGTCTGCTGGTTAGGGTGGAGACACTGGCCCTGCCTGCCTGTGTGTGCATTCTCAACCCCATGCTTTTCCAGCCCACGTCCTCATTAGGTTCTCCACTTTCCAGAGGATCTCCATCCCTCTCCAGCTGTATGCCTGCTAAAGCACCTAAACAGCATCACAGAGTAGTAGTAGAACTCCTGGGATTTTGCCAGGGACCAAGTACTGTCATTTGACAAAAGTACAGGGACTAGCCCCAATCCAGGCAGGCCCATTCATTTGGTGCCCCCAAAAGAGCACTGGTCAAGCCTCTGAAACCCCATCTTCATTGTGACAAACACAAATAATTGCATGCAGCCCCTTATTTGAAATTTGAAAATAAATTCAATCCTGTAATTTGAAAGCAATGGAAACAGCAGGACTGCATACCGATTTGTTTTCAAACTCTGCAATAGCTTATATACCTGATAGAAAGGAGGAAACAATGTTGGATAGTTGTAGGGTATTTTATGATTTTGCACCAAGATAACAAAAGAGCATCAATTGTAAAACTTTTAGCAAGAAATTAGGAAAGCCGTCAAATACAAGGAAAATATAACAAAATCTCCCAAATCAATACTTTTCCTATATTCCAACAGCCAGCAGAAAATATAAAAATTGTATTCATAACAGTATTTTTTAAATTCAGAAACAACACTAATAAGTGTTCAAGATCTGTATTACAAATATAAACTTTTAACAGAGATAGAGAAAAAAGAAAAGTTAATGGAGAGACATGAACTTGGCTTTAATATTGGCTATGTTAATGCCGTTAATCTTTGCCAAAATAGTTGTTAGGCAAAATGCAATCCTAATTAAAATCCCCATGGGGGTCTTCCTTAAATTGATGATTCTCAAGCTCATCTGGAAGGGTGGAAAAGATAATAGCTAATAGTTGTTTAAAGAATATCAAGGAAGTACTTTCCCATGAGATATCTAAATGTATTCTTGCTGATACAGTCATTAAAATAGTATGGTTTTGGTGCAAGACTCTGCAGACTGATCAATGAAGTAAAAACAGACAGTCCCGAAATCTATTAACGTATATTTTAAAAACTTAAAATCTGGGAAAGGAATCACCAGAAACCAATGGATAACGCTTGCATTATTCAGGAGTGGAATTAGAAAATGTGGTTATTTGGAGGGGGAGGGCAGTCCAAATTTGATCCTTCCCTCATACCAAAATATCTTAAATATGAAAAGCAAATCCAAAAATATCTAGAAATTATGAGTGCATAATAAACTGAACCCTGGAAAAGAAAGAGCTTTCCAAACATGAGGTAAATGAAAGTGATCCTGACAGAAGAGAGAGTTACTTAAAAACTAACGTAACCAAACCATCCCACATTAAATGTAAAGGCAAATGACAAATCTGTTTTAAAATATTTGAAGAGAATGAACAAGGAGCTGACAGCTGTAATATAGTGAGTACGTGTACAGATCAATAATGCATTTCCCCCACTAAATCCAGCCTGGAGACTGCTTCTCAGACACCACGCTGACACGTGAAATGCGTCAGGCACTCCCCGGTGTTGGCTAATGGGAGTGTAAGTTGGCACAACCTTTTTGGACATTAAATAACTGACTTCCTATATTCTCTGATGACCGACTATTCTGCGGTCAGTAAACACTGGGTTTGGGAAGAGCCCTGACTGGGATCACACTTGCGGTATCATCTTACGTGCATAAAACAAGAGACGGAAAGCACATCGATAGCATGATACCGATTTTGTAAACTTATTGTGTATAATAGATACACATGCAGGAAAGAGGCAGGCAGCAAATCCTCCGAGACGTTAACTCTGGTTATCTCTGAGAATAGAATCAGGAATGATTTTTATTTTTCTCTTTATACTTTTCTGTATTTTTCATATTTTCTGCAAAAAAAAAAGTATGAATTGTTTCATAATTGGAAAATGTTGCATTAAAAAAATAAAAAGATTGAAATGTAGGCCAAAAGAAGAGATAGCAATAAAAACGGAGCCTAACATAGGCAAAAGTCCCTGGGATGGTCTGGGGGATGCTAGAGGGTCCCAGCCTGGGCCCAGTGGAAAGACAGGGTGACTGGGTTACCATTCAGGAGAGATCATGGCCACAGGGAGGAAATGGATATGCCCAGGGCGTGCTGAACAGCCAGTGGGAACGCGGACTCTGAGGAAAGCAATAGGAAATACTAAGCAAGGGGTTCAAACCAGAACAGCAAACATTTTAGCCAAAGTTGTCAATGGGAGTCACTGAAAGTTTTTCTGACACCGCTGTCTATCTAAAGCTGCTTTCTCCCTAACATTCTTCTGAATCTCTAGACTAACATGCCCCTCCAGGAAAAGCACTCCCAGCCTCACGCAGCCAGAGGCAGGCAGGGTCCTAACGTCACAAATGCTTCTGCCTAACTCAACGTCAGCCGTCCAGAAGTGAGCCACGCAGCCACAGGCCCCAGGCGAACGGAAGCAGGGCTCCTCAGCGTGGGAGGACGGGAGGCCCCGGAAGAAGCTGTTTCTCTGGATTCATTTTTCTTGTCTTCTCCTCAATCTGTTGTTCAGTTTGGGAAAGATTCCATGAGTTTAGATTACATGGTGGTCACGTATTCCAAGAATGTGATTCTGAATATGCCCCACGTTTAGGGACATGGGGGTGGCGTGACACTCTGGGATGTATTGCAACCCTAAGAAATATTCTGAAGGGGCTGAGGGTTTGTGATAACCAAAGCCCCGAACAAATGAGGGCCCGGATGCGAGAGAACCTGAGCTGAGTGTGGCTGAGGACTCTTCCACTTCCTCTGTTTCTGTCAAACACTGGGCTCAACCATGAGCCTCTTATTTAACCATGAGCAAGTGAGCCAACAAACAAAAATGGGAACACGGTGCTTCCTATCGCCTCAGGAAACATTTCTTAGCCATGGTTTGACTTGAAGTTTGGGCAAATTATTACGAGGACAAATGATAGTCTAACAATATTTTGGTTCAGAAAAAAATAATTCCCAGGTGCCCACTGGAACGTTTATGTGCAAAGAAACCCACCAGGCCATTAGGCCTCCCTGGTAGCTCCTGTGGGACCCTTAGGGATCCTGCAAGCCCTCCTCCTTGAGGACTCTCCCTTGTCCACTCTTCTTTGCTTTTTTCTCCTGTAGCCTGGTAACAAGCCGCCCCACCATCCAAAGCTCAACTGTGTGGGGCCACGTGACCTCAGTTCTGGTCTGGGGGCCTTTCCCTCTTTCTCCCTGACCTTCTCCTCTCAGACCTTCTCTCAGATCTTCCCTTCTCATAGGGTTTTCCTGGGCCACCTGCAGGTCTGACCCCACAGGAGGAGGGTCCCAGATCCTGGACCCTCCCACCTCCCTCCAAGGCTGCCACTTGCCGCCTTCTGCCCCTTCCCCCAACCTGGAGGACAAGTGCAGGAGCCAGGCGCCCCGGCCAGCCAGCCAGCCTCTCCTCCCTCCTTCCTTCCCAGTGGGCAGCAGGGCTCCCATCTACCCGACTGTGCACCTCAGAAATGCATGGGTGCTTCAAGGGATGGAGAAATCCCCTGGGAAAGTCATGTAAACCCTCACAGCTAACTTCTAAATTCCTTTTTAATTAAATTCCCCAAGGATAGCTCTTCCTATTGAGGTCTTCTTGGCAGAGGCCTGCTCCAAGAAGTGATCAGGGCCCAATCAGGCTCTCGGCCATTGCCCAGGCCCAGAACGACTGGGTCAAATGACCTTGACCCCCAAGAGGCCAAGGAGGTCACCTCCATCTAGTCCAACCCCTTCTTGGGGACTCCCCCACCCCCACCCCATGCCGGACTTGATCTCCCTCTGCATAACTCCAGAATTGGTTGGGATCTAGGAGAGTCTTTCAGACAGTTTTTCCTAAACAGGAGTATAGTAGGAAATACATCTTACAAAGGTACCGATACAGTCATTGGTGCACTTAAAGGGGAAGCATACGTTTCACAAAACAACGCTTCCCTACTATGTGCAGTGCACTGATATTTTCTATTTTGTTATTTTGATGCTGTTCAAGACCCACTAAATTATTTCACCACTCACGATTGGATGGCAAATCGGCAGTTTTGAAAACCCTGTTCTAGGAGGTGTGTGGTATCCCCTGGGCTCCCAAGCCCCTGGGCCTCTTCGGTATTACAGAGAAACGATCAGAATTAGAATTAATGGGTGATGGGCTCCGCTTCTTCCTGTTTCCTTTATGGTGCCCCACAGCAGAAATCTGCGACCCGGGCAGACCTGCCAGGGAAGGGGATCAGACACAGGAGCGTTTGCTACCGGAATCTGGACGACTGGAAAGACACAAGTTCGCTGGTCTTGGCGGACAGTGTTTCTCGTAGACGTCATTCCAGAATCTCACCCCTTCTTATTTCCTGTCACTTTTTAGGTTGTTGGGGCAAAATCCCATAGCCCTTGGGTGGGGTTGGGAAAGACGTTGGGAGAGGAGGGAAGGTCTGAGAGCCCTTGCGACTCGGCGTGTGGCTCGTTTTTTCATCCCATATCCAGGTGAGAGGTCGATTTGCCCAGCAGGACCAGCTGCACCTGTATTTTCTCAGCCTTTCCCATTTTCAGATGTCGTCCAACATCCCTCCTCTTGCTTAGGGAACACTTTTTACACCAAGGGACAATCCCTAGGGGAATCCTGGGCTCCCTGAACCCTGCATTCCCAGTTGATATATGAATGATTGGTGTTTAGAGGCAGCTGGGCCTCCTTTAAATCCCAGCTTGAAGAGGGTGAGACTGAACTCATCTGGCATGGAGACCCTTTCACTTCTGACACAAGAAATAGTTGGTACCCCCCACCCATCCCTGCCCCAGTCTCTCAGGACAAGAAGCATCCTTGGCCAGGTCCCTGTGGAGTGCAGTGGGGAAGGGGCACGAAGCCCTCCCATGAGCCCCACTGTCTTGGCTGCACTCCATTCTGAGGGTCCTTGCTCTGCCCCCCCCCCACCTCCTTGGGAAGCTGTTGTCCTATGCATTGAGCTGAAGATGTCCAGTCACATGGCCATCTGCCTCCAGTCACATCCCTCGATTGCCAGCATCCTGGCATTGCTGGGGGGCCCAAGGCCTCAGGGCACTGTTCTCCAGGGTTCAATCCTGCTCTAGCTGGGTTCGCTGTCGCTGAGTGAAGCTGGGAAATCTTCCCTTTGTTTCTCTCCTCTTGCAAGGTCTCCTCTTCCACCCCTGGCCACCAAGGGCTGGGCCAGTAGAAGGATTTTATCAATCCCTGCCATCCAAGCATCACATGCGCCTACAGCTCAGGCACCAAGTTTTCATCCTTGTCCACAAGCATTTACAGAATGCATACTAAGCTGGCTGCATGCTAAGCCTGGGAGCAACAAAGACAAGGCAAAGTCTAAACTCCCAAGGAGCTTACAATGTCACTGGGAAAACATGATTAATATTGAAAAATAGGTACAATGATACAAGCAACGTAGAAGTGCCCACAAGCTGCCCAGATAGGAGTCTAGGGCGGGTGGCCACAGGGAGGTGGCAAGTGAGTTCAAAGGCAGAGGTAGGAATGTGCATGTCCAGGAATAAACTGGAGACAGACACCACTAGGCCAGCACTGAAGAGTTTGTGTAAGAAAGTTCATTTGGAGGGGTGGCAAGTGGGGAGAATGCAAAGGTTAGGTCTGCTAAGTGAAAAAAAGAACTACTCTTGAGGTTGGAAATTAGGATGCATCAAAGCCTTCTAAAGTCATCCTTGGGTTGATGTTGCCTTTTATCCAGAATCACAAAAAAAAAAAAAAATAAAAGAAAGAAAGAAAGAATAGTTAGCCTTCTAGAAATACAAGCACAGCCAGCCGGAGCAGCAGTTACAATTCAAGCAGTCACAGAGGTTTCTGGGATCCCCATCAGTGACGCAGCATTGTGCTGTAGACCACTAGAATGGGCTCCCACATGTAGGTAGTTTCTCTGGATTTATTTTCTCCTTCTTCTGTGTCATCTTGGTTTGCCAGGTGGAAAAGAATGTTTTTGACAAAAGAGACCACTCCTATTTTCTCCCCACAAATGGCCCAAAAATCAGAAGGTGGGCTTAGGTGTGTGATGGGGGTGGGAGCACGTGAGCAGGAGGACTGGCGTTTCTACTGGGTTGATGAGGAGAGACATCCAGGATCTTTTCCAAATCCAAAATGCTTAAGTGTCTCTACTTCCACCCAAATTCATCTTCTGTTTCCAGAGTTGCTAGATGCACAGTTGGTTGCCCAGCAACCACTCCTTCTCCTCGGCATGATGTTGGGTGTGGCCGTGCAATGGCATTCTTTCCAATGTGAGCACTAGGGGTGACTGCCACTTCCAGGGACTCTCCTCCATGTTCTTTCCCTCATCCTCTGGGCTGGAATGACAAGGAGAATGACAATGACAATGACAATAGCAACTCAAAGCCGACTGTTGAACGTGAGAGAGTCACAATTTGCTTGGGCCACTGATGTACCAAGTAGAGCAGATCTCCCTGCTCCCCCACTCCAATAATCTGAAACCTCTGTCCTGGACTGTTATGTGAGAAAGAAAGAAACTTCTATTGTGTTTGAGTCATTACATCTTTGGGTCCATTTGTTATCACAGTTTAGCCTACCCTAATACAATCTCAAAGACCTGAATTCTCCTTTGTCAGTTAACCAAATGACTAGATACCCAATTACTTAAAATTCCAAATATCGACAACCTAATGAGAACATTAGGTGGAGATTTAAATGAAGGGCTGCACGTTCATAAATTACTTCTAAAATCTTTTGGAGGTGTCAGCCTTAGCTTTATTTGTGTATCTCCATTTGAATTTGAAGGAAGAATGAATTTGAAATGCATTCAAAAGAAGTATCTAATATGAGGGTTGTTTTTCAATGCAACAAGCATCTCCTCAGTCTTCTAGGTAGACTTGCTGCTGGGAAGAAAATAGATACAGAATCAAAGAAGAACAGTCTTTGCCCTGATGAATTTGCCATCCAGTAGAGAAAGAGATAAGTATCAACAGTTTATTGTAGGACTGCCCTTCCTTCCTGCTCAACCCAGCTGTTGGCTCAGCTCTAGGTGCACCTTGTTTGATGCTGAATGAAGTAGTTAGTAGGATTCTGCTGAGCTTGTGGGGTGCAGGGGCCCGAGCAGTTCTTCAGGATGCCCAGCCTCATGCTGGTCTTAACATATGTCTGTTTTGAGTGACTTCCAAGAAACAATGGCCCAGAAACACATTCAAATACAGTGACCCAACCGTTTCTTGGCTGCCAAACCCCTTTTCCATGCCCCGGAGGACACTGGGAGGCTGTTAATGTGGCATATAAAGGAGAAAACCCAAGGGGTTCTGGAAAGAGGGATGGTGCTTCTCCTCCACCCTCAGAATTCTCCTTCTAGAGGGGGAATTGTGTTTTAGGAAGAAAACTATTGTTGTCAGCTCAGCAGTGTCCATGACTGGCAGAAACGGTGGAGGATACCTGGGCTGGAAGACACCTCCCCCAGTCAGCTGCAGAGATGTCCTTGCAACCCCTCTAGGATGTTTCCAGAACTTACAAGTGAAAACACTTCTAAAGTGTGTGCTGGAGTGCTGTACACCACAGAACCTGACATATACCCTCTCCCCAGTGCCCATTCACCCCTTGCTGCCTGCATGTTGATGGTGGAAAATAGAGAAGGGTCCAATCCACAGAAGAAGGCAGGAACCTGCCCTCATCTCACCCACCTGCCCCTAACTCTGGGACACAGGAGCTTCACCGGACCTGAGGTGACTCCTCCCTACTTCCCAGAAAATGTTTCCTGAGGAGGTCAGAATCCTGCCCCCGCCTTGCCCCCCTAACCTGAGCCTATCTCTCCATACCAACTCAACGGGAACAGCTCCCGGGAGCCCACAGCCAGGCATGCAGGTGGAGAAGCACAGTGGATTGCATCCTGGGAAGGGAGTCTGGGCACGAGGAGCGAGAAAGAATAGCCTGGCAGCCTTCTCCTGGGTTACCTCCAAGGTGCTGTTTGCAATGGCCTTTACCTTCTCAGGAGGGCAGACTCAGAGACTGGAAAGTTTGAACTTGGGAAGAGCAGAGAGCTGTATTGTTCTACCTAACAGAGGAGTGGGAGGGGTGAGAAGTAGGGTTGGTGTGAGGTGGGGGGCGGAGGTGGGGCGCTGGAGAGATTTCTGAAGACCGTCTGTGGCTCAACACGGCCCCGTCACGGCAGCGGCCAAGTTCAACAGTCGAGAACCAGAAATGTTTGGTGTGACTGGAACACCTGGGGGAAAGGGGGAAAGGCTGCATTTTATAATTGTAAACACAGGATGAAACCGAGGCAGCATGAATGCAAACAGAAGTCTGAGGCCAGGGGACAGTGAGAAGTCCCTTTCTAGAAACTGACAGGAATCAAAGGGGGTGCTTTGGCCTTCTGTAGAAATGTGGTCTGGAGCACTGGGGACACTGGACACTGGGGTCCAGCCAGTGGGCCACCCCAGTCCCACAGGTGGCCTTGCTGAACACACAGAGCTCAGTCACACTGCAATTGTGAAAAGCACTAAACTGCACTCATACATTCATTCAAATATGATATACATTCCATTTCTTAATCCATGTAACGGAAAGAAAAATGCAAACGAATGGATCCAGAAGATGCTGTGCTTGGTTGTCCTCAATCGCAGTCCTCTTCTGAAGTGAGAACCCTAAACGCCAGGCCCTCGACGTTGAGGCTCAATGTTTGTCTGCTGTAGCTCCCTTAGCTGACATCCGCACAGGCGCACAACCGTACGCTGCCTCGGACCATCTCACACACACACACCCCCACCTTCCCACTTCCAGCCCAGCACGCTGCTCTCGACAAAAGTCCACCAGTGCCCTGACACTGCTACAGGTTGTTATGCAATCTGGCCTTCCCTGCAGGTAGAAACCTGCCCAAACGCAAGAGACTAGTGATAGAAGCTTAAACTCCCTGCACCTAGCGCATTGGCAAACATGCAGAAAACCACCCCTGTTCAAGGAGCTGGGATGGAGGGGAGGGTGTGTGTGGACTCTATAGAATAAGGAGAACAGCCTTTTGAAGGCTAGTCCATCCTCAGGACCCAAAATAGGACTTGGTGCATAGTAGGTGCTCAGTAAATATTTGTGAAATGAATGAATGAATAAATGAATAGATCAAGATGGGTTCCTTACAAACAAAAAGTAGACCTGTGGAAATCATGACGTTGAAGAGGACCCATGCCAACCAGGAAGGCCAGCGTGTTCCCGAAGGGCACACTTCTCCCTGGCAGCCATGGGAGGATGAGAAGGGGCCTCGGGACCCCTGTCCAGGCCTGGCCGCTGGCCTTCGCAAGCTCAGAAGCCTGGTGTTCCTTGGTGTCCCAAATTAACAAGGTAATCGGTGCACAGCCTGCAGACATACCTCCCTGGAGGCAACATAAGGTTTTGGAAGCGTGGCATCAGGACAAGGAACTTTAACGGGGAGCATTTGGGCAAGACTCACATTAGCCTACATAGGTCCTTCAAGTGCGATCTGGTCCAAACTCTAGAGTTTGCCTTTGCCCCAGGAATCCCATTCCCAGTTGTCAATCCTTAGGAAATATTAAGCGATGGCAATCATGGATACCGTCATTATAACAATGAGAAACTGAAACCGTGTAAGTGTCCCATCATAGGAGAGTGGTTAGATAAACGAGAATACACTCTCTAGGAAACTTCTCAAGCCCCTCAGCAACCTTAGAGGACCGAGACATGGCAAGCACCTCAAATTCAATCACACCAAGCGTATCAGGGATTTTGTAAGTTTGCAGGAAATTTGGGGGATTTTTTTGGGGGGGGAATAGCATACAATGGAGAATGCACAGCATTTTACTCAAAAAAAGAAGAAATGTCTATGTTGGCCTTCTGTCCCAGTGTCTCCTCAGCTCACCTCTAGTCTCCCAAGCATTCAGCTGTCACCTCGAGCCCTGGATTCAGCATCCCCTATTGGCATCTCCCTTCCTTTTTATTAGATATTTGTGAAAAGGAAGGCCTGAATGGATTGTGTCCCTTGCCAAATAAAGGGAAGTGGATGGAGGGACCGTGAGATGTGACAGAAGCAGGTCACAGTCAAAGGTACAAGCTGACCACAATAACATAAATACGTAAACATATCAAAAAAGGATTGGGGTGAATTTAAAGAAATGTAAATGTAAATTCACATTGGATTCCTTTTCTATAACATTGCCTGAGTTCAGGAAAAAAGCAGAGAATGCCCTTACCTAAAGGTTTAGGTGGAATCCCCCCAGAAATATCTCAGCTCTCTAAAACTGAAGGCAATTGGACCCCTCTTTTCTGATTCTCTGAGGTCTGCAGGCCCTTCCAGCGTTTCTGACCCCTCCTCCTTCCTGGTGTATCCATGCCCCCGCAGCCATCGGCAACCCAGGCTTGGCAGCAGGTGAACGAAGGGGCCGGCTCTGGAGGGGCCCTTGGGTGGGGGGGATGCTGGGCCCTCCCTGGGGACTCTGATTTGAGGCTGGACCCTAGGATGGCCTAGGATGGCAGCCGGTCCCAAGCGCCTGGAGGCACCAGCCCCCGCCCTCACCTGAGGGCCCTGCCTGCCTCCCCTCTGCCTCTGCCCCCAAGCTCTGCTAGACTCACCCTCCCCACGCATCTCTGAAGCTGATAGGAAGCCCCACAGCAAGGCAGGTCCTCAAGAAGTAACCAAAACGTCGGCTTCTGGAGGTGGTACACCAAGCCACTGCAACCGATCTGCTGAGGCCAGTTCTAAGAGAAGAACAGACTCTTAAAAATAAGTCTTCTTAAAAGCATCAAAGAGATAACAAGATAGTGAGGAATTGCTGGGCAAAGTGGTAGAGAGTCCAGAACAGTAAACCCAGCTCTCAGAGCTGCTTTTGCCTTAAGGACACACTGGTAGCTCCAGATGAATCTGCTTAGAAGCCAAGCTGTGTCCCTGGATGGGCCGGTAGGCTTCAGTAACCAATGCCCAGCACCTTCCGAAGCTGGGGACTCTGACAAGCCCCCCACCCCTTCCCCCTTAAGGGTCACACTCTCCAGGTAAGGGTGAGCTGGAATTAAAGCAACCCTCCATGGATTGCCGCTCGGCCCCAGGTCGTCTGGCTGGCCCAGGGACCAGCAGGCTGTGAATCTGGCTTACAATGGTGCTTGTCTAGTTCTGCCACCAGGCACCCTTCAGATGCAGAGAAAAATTCTCTCTGGAGGAAGATACCATTGTCCAGGTTGTCAAATTAAACAAGGATGTCAGGGTTGTTGTCTGATCCCTGGGGCAGAAACAAATCTGATCCCTCCCCAGACTGCAACTGGTCCTCACTGGGCCCTTTTCTGGGATGAACCTGGAACCCAGCTGCACGTTCTCTACAAAAGCAGGTGTGTGTCCAGGCGTGACGCTTCTTCTTGCGAAGAGAAATAAATGAAAAATGAACATTGGAGCCATTGAAACCCAGCACCCTCTTCTCCCATGTGTTTCTTTGCAAGGAGCCACACAGATCTCTTAGGAACCAGGTAGCCCTGCCACGGAGAAGACATCTGATGCTGGGAAATCAGATCCAGGCTCTGCGTGGGGAAAATACCCCATGTGATGGACTCAGAAGGCATCCACCCACACCCCCCCATACCAGCCATCTCTCCTGAGCCTCCCTCGTCCAGCCACGTCCCTTCCCGCCCCTTCAAATGAGATCCAGGGCTGACCGCCACCTCCACTGGGCAGGAGCTAACCACTCCATCTTGCCCTAGAGCTCTCAGCATAATGAGAGGATTTTTATTTGCTTAGTGTCTGCCTTTTGTTTACTATAAACTCCACAAAAACCGACCCCAAGTCTGGTGTGTTCACTATGGTATTCCCAGTTCCTAGAACAGTGCCTGACACAGAGTAGGACTTGATGGCTATTTTCAAGTGAATGAATGAAATCCCAGCATTTCCTATGGAGCCCAGAGACTTGGGGGTTCCAGGGCTTGGCCTCGGCTTGTGCTGTGGTGCTGGACTTTCCTTCCGGAATGCTGGGAGCCCCCTCTCTCGGTCTCGCTTCATTTTCCTCTTCTTTTGTTTCCATACAAGTCTTCTCTGGTGCTTGGATCATCTGGAGCTTTCAGATTACTCTGATAGTAACATGCTAGATGACTCTGCTTTCAGTTCTAAAAGTATTCCCAAAGTTTCTTGCTGACAGGTCCTTATTTCACCATCATTATCCACATTAGAAGCCATTACTGCCCCTGCCCCTGAGTGCCAGGCCCCAGACTCGGCCCAGAGGGAATTAAAAGTCCTCGTCCACGGGGAAGCTATGGCATCTCTGGGAAGCCCGGGCCAGGGAGTGCCCCAACGGTGCTGCAGATATTTAAGCAAGCGTGGGTGCTGAGGGGCAGGGAGACAGGATGTTTGACTAGCTAGCACCTTCTTAGAAAAATAACGGTATTTGCTGGGGTGGGAGGTGGGGGTCATGGTTCGATCAGTGCTTAGGGCAGGACGGGAGGTCCTGAGAGCCAGCACACGTGCAGCCAAGTGGGTGAACTAACCGCATGCAACAAGCAGGGAGACCTGGAAGTCTTTGTTGTTAGGGGGAAGGGATGGGAAGAGTAACGAAGGGTGAGGAAAGAGCAGAGGAGAAAAAGAGAAGAGTCAGAGAGAGCAGGAGGCTGGATGGACACCCGGGGCCAAGGGAACCTTCCAGAGGCAAGGGGGCAGAAAGAACGTTTAAAAACAGGGACGTCTAAGGCACCTTTGCAGAAGCATGTGGGTGTATTTAGAGTACACAAGGTTAGCCCTCCCCGGAACACCCCCAGTTCCTCAATGAAGTCAAAACACTGTCTCCAAATGTTTTATGTGATTGAGTTTTGATTGCATCTGGCACCCAGGATGATCCGGTAAACAGAGAGAGATGTACAGAAAGCAGAAAGCAGGAGATCAATACGACCCCACAGTCTCCAGCCCTGGGGCCTTTCCAGGAAGCATGCAAACTGGAATTGCATCTGAGTCCCCTAGATCTTAAATCTCAAGAGGCCTGGCAACCCTGAAGAGTAAACACCTCTGGAGATCTCCAGAGCCGGGGGGAGGGGGAGCTCAGCACTTTAAAAGTGGAACTTGAACTGGATCTTGAATGGGGAGGTCTGTCCAGGAGGGAGACAGTGTGTGGCATGTTCAGGAACAACTGAGGAGACTAACTGGATTGAAACAAAGAGGTGTGCAGGAAAAAGGCATTCCTGGTGGAGAAAAAGAAGGAGAAGCTGGGAGCCAGCTGTGGAGAGCCTTCTAAGCTAAGTTAAAGAGTTTGGACTTTTAATCTGTTGGCAATCGGGAGCCACTAAAGGTTACTGAGCAAGGAAGTAGTAACTGGGTCAAGTTGTGCTTGAGAAAAAAATAAATCCCCCTGGGAGGGGTGTGTGAGAAGAACTGAGGTAGAATGCAGAGAGCGTGGAGGCAGAGAGACCAGTTAGGAACCTCTGAAGGATCCAGGTTTGCAATTTGAAGGACTTGGACAAGGGCTCCGGACAGAAAAGGACAGGGAGTTGAGATGGCTGGAGCAGGGAGTGACAGGAGCCGACGAGCAGCTGGTTGGGGAGAGGCGAGGGGAGAGGCCAAGGGCCAGTGGGACATTGAATCAAAGATGATGTGGATGTCTTCCTTGGTGCCTGGGAGAACAGTGGGGTGGCTGACAGCCCTGGGGAGCCCTTGAAGAGAAGAAGCAGGTGGAGTTTACACTGGCTGGGAAATCAGCCGGGTAAGCTCATTCAGGGGCAGAGACAGAGAGAGAAAGAGAGGGCAGAAGAATTTCATGAGTTTTCACACGGCTTTTCTCAAATGAAAACTCCTTCTCACTCTTCCTCAACCATCTCATCTTGCTGTAAGCTAAGAGCAATGGCCACACTCTCATTAGAGAAATGTATGGCCGAAGAGGCCCCTTCGGCAACCATCTACACACACCCAGTTGATAGCGTTTGCAAGAAAGACTGAGCCCGGGAGGCGGGGAAGGGGTCCTATCTGCCACGCCCCCTCTTAGCAGGCTCCTCCGTGGGAAGCCTCCGGTCGGTCGCAGGCCCAGGAGCCAGCCTGCTGTGCACACAGCCTTTAGTCTACCCACTTTCTGTTTTTCTGACACCACCATTTAGTCCCCCACGATCCAGAGAAGCCCTGACATTTTTTGAAGTATCCCTCGGGCAAAAGCTTGAAATTCTTCACGGCATTTCAAACGTCCCATCCCTCTTTGCATATTCGACCCTCCTCTTGCAGTGGTTTCATGATTCCTTACTTCAGCTTCCAAAGTTTTGAACTTGTGACCTTTTTTCTATTGTAACTGAGGGTTTCAGAATAATCTTCTCTCCTCTGCATCTAATTCTTCCTTGGGACAGCGTGTGTCCCTGTCTGGCTAGTTTCTGGATACTATGCTGCACGCACTAGCTCCACGATCCCCTGGGTAGCAATTGTTTGACCTAAAGCCCTATAATTAATTAAACCATTCCCCACCTTTCTCAAACCCAAAACTGAGCTCTCACACCACAAATCCTAGAGCCTTGCAGCCTCTTTCTTAACTTTCCCAACGGGCTCTCCTCCTTCCATCCAGCTGTCTTGCATGCGTTACTGGAGACCCCTGCAGTGGCCCCACTTCCCTGAAGTCTGCGTGTGTCACACTTAAAAGGCACCAGGAACCTGGCAGAAACACAACCGTGAGATTCCCGCTAAAAGTCCAGTACCTCCTCGTTCTTCCTCCTGGGCCAGGCTCTCCTGCTTGAAGCAGTGTGTCCTGTTTCACTTGCAGGCTGCTGAGGAGGAAAGCAAACTCTGTAGTACTCTTTGAAGTTTTTTCTGCCCCCCTGGAGAGACCCGGCCAAATTTCCATGTGGGTTTTTTATGTGGCCTTTTATGTGGGCCGGGTGTCCCTTCCTCAGATATCAGGACCATCTCCCCGCAGCCCACCCTCCTAGAAATCCAGCTCCTCCAAACAGAGGGGCTCTCCCGGGCATGGGGAGGACACTGGGCCTCCTCCCCAGGCCCCTCTCCCTTCTCTCCTCCATTGTTAGAGGGATGCGCCACCCAAAAATGCCCTTATAGGGAAGGGTCCCTGGGATCTGCACAGGGGACACTCCAGCCAAGACGTCTGGGTCTGGTGGCAGTGATTTTAACACAGGTGGGACCACGGCATCTGAGGGCTGCAGCAGAAGGGAGTGAGGGGGCCCCGGGTGCTCGTGGGCTGTGGCCTAAACCTCCAGGGCTGGGACCCAGAAAACTGAGGCACAGTCATGAAGCAGGGTGCAGGAAAAAAAGATGATGACAAATAAATAAAGCAACCTAAAATCTTGCTCCTCAAAATGCGGTCCCTGAACCGGGAGCACTGGCGTCCCCTGGGGGCTTGTTGGAAATGCAGCATCTCAGGCCACAGACCTGCTGAATCGGAGCATGGCGTGTTCTTTCCAGGCTCCCGTGATGAGTTCTCACGTGTCCTCATGGGCGGCAGCCTTGGCCACGGGGGACCTCCTGTCAGCCTGTTGTTCCTAGGCCTGGCCTGGCTGCCACCTCCTCTCGCCGGGACCCCTGGCACTCTGGTGCTGAGCAGCTCACCTCCTGCTTCCCCCTCAAAGAACACCCGACACTGGCCCCAGCTCGGGCGTGCCCTGCAGTGCCCCCAGGGTGGGAAGCAGATAACTGGAGCATCTCAAGTTGGAGTTCAAGATTTTCAGACTCCCGGGGCCCCTGGTCAGAGCTCAGTGCTTTTAGGGAAAAAAAGAAAAAAATTATCGTGCCTTCCTTCAAATGCACTGCATTATGAATCCAAGTTTATTTTTTATGGACAAGTTCAAATCCTTCCCGTGCCTCCAGGCAGGGGCAGCTCTCCTTTCAGTTTGGATATGGGGAAGTGTGTCCCCTGGCCCCCCAGCCCAGCCACGTCTTCTCTGCATGGGGTGGGAAAGGACAAGGCACAGGTGTAGAAGGAAGAACTGGAGGTAGGGGCAGCCGCCCACCTCCTGCTGAGTCTTGCTCAGGGCTCTGGGCACAGGTCATCCTGGCCTAGAGGGCACGTCCCCTCCTGGGCAGGAAACAGCTGGAATTCACATAAATTCCCTGAACCCAATGCTCTTCCAGTGGGGAAGGAGGACACCGGGCTGCACGGTCTCTGAGTGTCGCTCGGGCTCGCACATCCTCACCGGGACTTGGTCTTAGGGTGCAGAGTTTGCAAAAGGCCTCTCCAGGTTCTGGGCTCTCGCACCCAGGACAGTGATGCAAACCTTCGAGAAAAGATTCAGAAGCTTTAAGCGTGAAATGCTGACACAGAATTTAGTATAAGCTAGAGGTGGAGTCTCAACTGAGCGTTGCTGGGACCATCGGAGGGAACCAAAAAATTGGATTGGAGCCTCCCAAGAAGGATGCTTCAGGGGCAGGGGGCAGGTAAAGCCGAGGTTCTGATCCACCGCTGCACCTCAGAACCACTGGGGAGGAGGTGGGGAACACGGTGACACCTGCGGTCGTTGGCTGAAACTGGGGGCTGTTTTGATAGGCCTAGCGGGAGGGCGGGACATCAACTCACCCTGCCCCGGGAGGCCCCCCCGGGAAGGGCTACAAGGTGGGCTGAGCTGCTCACCACGGGGGGTCGGGAGAGCTGAGAGTTAGCGCTGCAGGCCCTGCACCCTGGATGCCAGGCCTGGCAAGGGGAGGAAGAGCCCCGTGGAATCTGGGGGGCTTCTTCCTCCCGCAGGTTCAGACTGGAATGCTTAAAGGCGGATAAAGAGGAGGAGCGGGGAGGAGGAAAGGAACCCTACTGTTCTTTGAGCTCTTCTAGGGGGCCGTCCGGATCTCAGGAGTCTCATTCTTTGGACCTCCCAGGGAGGCCTTTCCTGTTTGTGGTTGTTGCCAGCGGAGGTGAGAGGCTGAGTCACTCGCTGGTGCCATCCGATGACATACCATTCCGAAGCTCTCTTTTAAAAGGCTGCGTTGAATATTTGTGGACAGGGTGGGTAGGGCGGTGTGCGGCTGAGCGGGTGCTCCCGGGCCGGAGGCTAGGGTGGCGGAAGGGGGTCCCGGCATCGGCGGCGAGCGTCAGGGCCGGCCGCAGCGGGGTGAGAAATGCCCTGCCGGGGAGGCTCCAGGTGTGGCGGGGCAGGGGCTCCGGGGAGGCAGACGGGTTCGGGACCCGTGGGCGTACAGCAGACTGCTGGTCTTTCCAGTTCGCCAGGAGAATCTGCATCCCGGGCGTTCAGACTGTTGGCAGAATCCAGTTCCTGGCCGGGGCCCGCGTAGCTCCTAGAGGCCTCTCTCGGTCCTTGCTTGTTGCCCCTGCATTTCAGAGCCAGCAACTGCACGAATCCTTCCCTCTGCTACGTCCCTTCAGCCCCATCACCTCTACTTTTAAGGGTTCATGTGACTGGATTGGGTCCAGCCAGGCCCTGGCCATGCCCAGCCTCAGAGCTCAGCCCAAGGAAGCAGAAATGGAGCTGACAGCACTGGGACCCTGCCCTGGAAGCCCTGCATCCCAGGCCTATGTGAGTGATGTGCCTGCTGCCGCCCACCCTGGATCTGCACTCCTTGGTTCCCTCTGCTGCCACGATGCTGTGCCAGGAGCCATCCACCCTCACCGTCAGCATCCAGCCCCTGATGTTCAAGGAAATCTTGTCAAAACCCTGGCCGAACACAAGCTAAGCCTTCCACAATCAAGCAAACAGCAAACCCTGTGGAAAGTGAAGAATCTCATTTTCCAAGTCACCCTGTTATATTTCAATGAGATTGCAACAGAAATTCACAAAACATACAGAGGATTAGGAAAGTATGGCCCAATTAAAGGAAAAAATAAAAATTGTCCCTGAGGAAGCCCAGACATTGGACTTACTAGGAAAAGACTGTAAATCAACTGTTTTCAGTGTGTTCAAAGAGCTAAAGGAAATCATGCACAAAGGACTAAAGGAAACTAGGGAAATGATGCTTGAACAAAATGAGAAAATCAATAAAGGGATATAAATTGTTAAAAGGAAACAAATAGAAATTCTTGACTTGAAAAATACAATATCTGAAGCGAAAAGTTCATTAGAAGAATTCAACAGCAGATGCAAGTGGACAGAAGAAAGAATCAGCAAACTTGATAGGACAATTGAACTTATCCAGTCTAGAGGAATAGAAGGAAAAAAGAATGAAAAGTGAAGAGAGCCTAAGGGACTGATGGGACACCATCAAGCATGCCAACATATGCACTGTGGGAGTCCCAAAAGGAGAAGAGGCAGGGGGGGTGGGAGATTGGAGAAGAATATTTGAAGAAACAATGGCTGAAAACTCCATAAATCTGCACATCCAAGCAGCTCAGTGAACTCAAAACTGCACAAACTGAAAGAGATCTAAACTGAGATACATTATACTCAAATTGTTGAAAGACAAAAGAGAGAATCCTGAAAGCATCAAGCAAGAGGTGACTAATCATGCATGAGAGATCCTCAATAAGACCAATAGCTGATTTCTCATTAGAAACCATGGAGCCCAGAAGGCAGTGGGATGACATATTAAAGTGATAAAAAACTGCCAGTAAGGTAACCATTAAAAAATTAACAAATATACACACAAAAGGAAAGAAGGGAATCAAAATGGCCCACTGCAAAATAACAACTAAATATTAAAAAGTAACTATGGAGTAATTAAGAAACAAACATATAAGACATACAGAAAACAAATAGCTAAATGGCAGAAGTAAATCCTTCCTTATCAGTAATTATTTTAAATATAAAAGGGGAGATTAGCAGAATGTATAGTTTATTTTTTTTTGGATTTCGTTTTTTTTTAATTCATTTTTATTGAGATATATTCACATACCATGCAGTCATACAAAGTGTACATTCAGTTGTTCACAGTACCATTATATAGTTGTGCGTTCATCACCAAAATTAATTTTTGAATATTTTCATTACCACACACAAAAATAATAAGAATAAAAATTAAAGTGAAAAGGAACAATTAAAGTAAAAAAATATATATATATTTATGGACAGAGGAAAAGCTGGAAAGAGGCACTCGGGAAGTTTCGAGGTCCCTCGTGGCCCAAGCAGAGCGGGCCCCTCCACTGCCAGGGTCTCCACGGCTGGCACGTCCCAGTCACGGAGCTCCATTCCCTGTCGTGCCTGGCTGCCATGTGTCTAGTCCTACCCCAGGCCCAACTTCTTGAGCTTTCCAATCAGCACAGAGTTTGGCATTAAGCAGGCATTCAATAAATGTCTGCAAGTGATGAGTGAATAAAGGACTGCATGAGGGAAAGAAGGAAGGGAGGAATGAGAGAAAATAAGTTCAGAGAGAAACACACCAGAATGTTAATAAGGGTTATTATTATCTGGGAAACTTATTATCTTCATAATGAATCTGCCTTCCAAGTTGTCAACCAATGCAAAGATTGCTTTTATGATAAATCCATTTTTTGTTGAAATTCCATTAAATCAGCCTGAAGGGTTTTCTTGTAACTTCAAGTCCCACTTTTAACTAACGAATCTGAAGTCACTTGAGTTAGACTGTATCTGGTAGGGTGGTCACATCTTCTGGACCCAGGGTTGGGGCTCAAGATCCGACAGGTTCTTCTATGCTCATAAAGGAAAAGGAACTGAGTGCTGGGAATCAGGGTGCCCCCCAAATCTGAGCAAGATGCCCATGTCTTAGGAACAGGCACTCCACTTAGCGAGGAAGATAGTGAAGCTGGAGAGGCAGGAGCCCGTCACACAGCAGACCTGTTTTCCCCAACAAAGTTGACCCCAAAGGTGGGAAAATGCCCATAATGAAGATGGCCAAAGGGAGATGTCAGACGGAGAAAGACACGTCAGCGAGGTCCGATACGCCCTCCAATCCGATTTGCTCCCCTGAGCCTTCTTAAGTAAAATGGCCACCTGCTTTGGGTGCTGCTGGGAGGGATCCCTTCCTGAGAAAGGATTTTCCAGAAGACAAATACAGCGACCTGCAGGGGCTCTCCGAGAAAATGGAACAATGGAACCGTTCACTGTTCTGCTACAGAACTTCAGGTAAGCAACGCCTGGCGATAAGCCAGTTTTGGTCCAGCAGAAATAGCTTATCAGAATGGACAAGCAAATCATGCTAATCAGTGTAAATCTGCCCCCCATTTTGTATGACCTCCTCCCCGCACCACAGTAAAAGGGAAACTTAAAGTCAGCTTAATCAGAACATTTCTTCACTTGCTTCTGCATGTGCCCTATAACAGCTCCCGCTTTCCACTCTGTTGGTGGAGCTCCTTTCCATGTGAGGTTTGGAGGCCGCCCAAGTCATAAATTGTCAACTGCTCAAATAAACGCACATAAATAATATCTTGTCTAATATTTGAACAGGTTGAACTTGTTCTGCTTTCTAAATATGGAAATTGTCATCCTAAAGGAGGAGCTGGATAATCCAGGTAAGCAGAAGGCCCTTCTGCAGCCTCCTCCTCCCACCCCATCTCCCCTTCTCCCATCTCCCCGGGACCCCACTCTCCTGAAGTGCCCATCACCCCACCCCTTCCTCTGCCTCACAAACAGCTTGCCCTGGAGAGAGGGAAAGGCCTCAGGGGGAACCCTACCCGCCCCCCAGCCCAGCACCCTCTCAGGGCCTCTGGAATCCCACAGAACTCTACCTGTCTCATGCCAAAGGGGAAGAGGGACCCAGCCCTGTGCACGCCTGGCCCCTGATCTTGCACCGAGGCCGTGCACTGGGTGGGGATGGAGCGCTGTGCTCAGCACTTGGCTTTCTCAGCAGGCAGCTCACTGCCAGCAGCAACCCCTCCCCAAGCCATGACACCCTCACCCACAAAGTAGAAATGATGACAGCAGCAACCTTACAGTGTTGCTGTTTAGGCCAACCCTGGTGCTACGTGCCTGGCAGGATTCTAAGTACTTTAAAGATATTCATGCCTCCAATTCACAATTCCCCAGGAGGTGGGGAATCCTAGTGTCCCCCTTTTTGCAGAGAGGAAAGGGGCTCACAGAAGAGACTTGCCCAAAGGTGCACACGTGGTTAAGATCAGAACCAGGATCCAAGCCCCAGGAGTTTGGCTTCAGTCCAAACCCTTATTACTGTGTCATAAGCATCTCCTTATGACACATGTAAAGTGCCCAACAGGGTGCCTGGAACACAGTCACACCTCAACGCCTTAGCAAAGCCAGGGGCGGCCTTGAAGGGGCTCTGTGCACCAATCTCAGCTCCCTCCTACTCCAACAGCCTTCAGAGACAGGCGCCAAACTCCTCGGTAGCAACAGGCCCTGCTGCCGTGCCTTGTGGCAACGTGAACGCCTGCCAGACCGGACCTAAAATGCCACCCCACTTACCAAGCAACCACGCGGGTGCCTAATCTCACACAGTCCCCCCACTGCCTCGTGGGAAACTGAGAATTTCAGGATCTCGGCCCCAGGCAGCCAGCTCACAGTGGCTGAGCAGGGAGGCTCCAGGCTGGGCGGGGTGAAGAGTGGACAACAGGGGACCGGCAGGCCAACAGCGTACCCCACCCCGGGGGTGGCTTTCAAATGGCAAGATTATTCCGTTTCATTAGTGACTTTACATGGTGCTTGTACAGCTCTGGTGTTCTCCTCTTTCTATTCCAGAACATTTGCAGTGACTCTTTTACATGGACAGTGATTCCGACTGAAGTTAAGGGGAGGAACGTCCACTGCCTCACATAAAGACCTTGAGGACATCGGGATGGGGAGCTGGAAAATCAGAAAGCGGGACTTGATGCCAAAGGTAGCTGAATCAATAACGGCCTCAAAATCTCACAATATGGGAAACAGAGTCCTTACAAAAGCAAAACGATGAGATAGCCGAACAGTGGAAACCTCAAAGCTCATTTCTACATCTTTGATAAGAAAAAGAAGAGACATGGAGAATCCCCACAGATGCACACACCAGTTTGGCGGATGCTCTAAGAATGGTCTAGGAAGACCGCAGCGGCGCTATCACAAACCACCCTCAGTCTTAATGTCATATAATGATGCTAATGCAATCAGAGCTAAAGTCAAAAGCAGACACACCATTTTCCCCAACACACAGCCAAAATTGGGTCCATGTCAACATTCCGCTCCACACATTTGCAGGGCCCAGGTCAAGGTATTGAAGGAGGCCCCCAGGCTGAGCTCATTCCCCTTCTCTTCCCATCCTGGCCAGGCCCACACTGTGAGGGACACCCCAGCCTGCACATCTGCCCTCCCCCCACATCTGGTCCCAGTCACACCTGGCTACACTCCCAACACAGGCCCTGGATGCCAATTCAGGGACGTCTGGGCAGAGAATCCCAGTATCCCAGGCATCCAGGATGCTCCAGAGATGGAAGGGTCTGGACTCCAGGGGGCACATCTGCTTGGCCCTGAGGACCCTTTCCTCATGGGGAGGGCTGCAGCCAGAGTGAGACCCCCTCAAGTGTGGGACCCGGGACAGGGGCTTGGGCCTGGAGCTCAGTCCAAGTGACCTTTGGCCTCCTGGCTCCAGAGCTCAGACACCTGGATGCTCCCCCAGTGCAAAGCCGGTGTGGTCTCACGAGGGAGAAGTGTTGGGGTGGGCAAGAGGTTCGTGGCCCAAACCCCGCCCCCTACAAACCCTGTGACCCTGAGCAGCTACCAAACCTTCCTGTACCCAGATCTTCATGGACCAAATGAAGACACTAGTCACCAACCTGACCAGGCAGTTGGTAGGACTCAGAGTATGCTAAAGCACGAGGCAACTATTAGATTTGTTTCCTTATGGGAAGGGGAGGGGAGAGGGATGTGGTTCAGTGCAAGCAGCCCTGGCCTGAGTTTAAAGCAAGTTTCCATGGTAGAAATGATCACAGAACTCCGGAGTCGGTTCCAGCAGTAGTAAAACCTAAAGGCCTCTCTTGGGACTGAATAAGAACATGTCTGTAAAAGCACCTGGTACGTGGTAGGAACCCCAAAATTATTAGTGGTGGAGGTGGTAACTGTCCCTCCCGAGTGCCCCCCAGGCCAGGCCCTGCAGCACGCACCCCTTAACAAGGAAGCACTAAGGATAGATGACGGGGGGCTTGGGAGGCCAAGGACCAGGTCCCCAAGATCACAGAGCACACAAGCAGCAAGGCCAGGAGTCACGCCTGGGTCGTTGGATCCCCACCCTACCTCCCACCACACTTGGCCCTGCCCAGTCAGACTGCTTCCAGACGCCGATAATTCACAACATTCTCATCACGCGGCACCCCACGTGGTGGGTTAGCCATATAGGTGTTTATTAAACAAGAGGCTGAGGCCCCAGCTTGGCTACGTGTCCTGTTCCCCGTCTGCGTCAACACGGCTCATCAAAAAAACCCATCCCTGGGGGAGGTGAGGGAGGGAGTTTGCCAATAAGCCTCGAGAGGCCTTTGCACAAAACACTGGCCAACCGGGAGGTGCGGGTTGCTGGTGCTGAGTTCCAACTTGGCGGGCCGGGGCCAGGGAACCTGGCCAGCCCCTGGGGAGGGTAGTGGGCATGGGCAGTAATACCCTCCACAGCCCCCCGGGCCTGAGAAAGTGGAGCCGGCTACAGGCCCCATCTCCCTCACCCAAAATACAACCGTTAGAGGAAGCTTGCCGGAGAAAACCGCCCCCCTTATCTTGCCCGCACACTCCCCGTTGCCAGAGCAACTCCCGCCACCACCAGTGCGCATGCACCGTTGCCAGAGCAACTCCCGCCCTTTTTCAAACGACCTCCGCGCCCTCTCAGAACCAATCCTAGCCTTTATCCCCTCAGCATTGCCATGTAAGGACCCCACACCCCTAACACCGACCCCGCCCTCTATGCCACCCTATATAACTTGTGCTCACCCCTGAATAAAGGCTTTTGTTCTATCCCCTCGAAAAGAGAGTGTCTCGCGTTCCTCTCTCGCCGCCCTCCACACCTTGCATGCCTCCGCCGGGGACTCGGCCAAGTCCCCCGCCTCACCCTCGCCTCCGGGAAGAGCCGCCACCGGTACCCCTCAAGCAACGCCGACCGCAGAGGGTTCCGTGGGTGCCCGCCCCTAGCTGCGACCGCAGGGAGGCACCTTCACAAGCAGCGGCACACCCAGGTACTTTGTGGGTGGAAGACAGGGATGTGGCTCCTGACAACCATTACAGGAACACTTCACGCCTATTCGGTTCCCAACAATGATGCAAAATAAACCCTGTTTTCCGCAAGCTGTGTGCCATGTACACCAAGTCCACATCAAGTGTCCTTGAACTCTCAAGCGCTGGCTTCTACTCCTCTGGGTGCGGGCAGCCTGGGGGCCTTTGTGGGCAGACCCTTCCTCTGCACCGGTGATGTTAGAAGAAACACCCCCAGCTCCCCAGAGCTCCCTCAGCCCCCCTTAAAGGATTAAACCATTTATTTGCATGAGATAAGACCTAACCAAACACCCACAGAAGACCCAGGAAGTCATCAGTGATTTTTAAATGCATTTTTTTAATGTTTAGGCCTACAAACTCATGATGCTACTCCCAGAAGTTTATAGGGAAGTTGGGTGAGAAAGTCTCAGTAGGGAAAGTTGCAGGGAATCTTGACAGAATCCTTTTCTGCCATTTATTCTCTCCTAGGCAGAGCCGATCCCCTTTGCTGATGCTTGTAACATAATCCAGGAAATGGCAACACCCAACGGGCCCATCTCTTGAAATGGCTTCAGTGGCTTAAGTCTCACCAGCAAGTTTGGGGCACTGGGGCACCCCATCCCCCAAATTGCATTAAATGGTATCAGACCACAGGAATCAGACCAAAAGGGGCAGGGGTGGGCCACAAATTAAACTCAAGACTTCATCTGCCTTTTAGGGATAATGTGCCAATGTCCTTTTAAAGCATCATCTTGCAATACTGCCCCGAAGCCTCCCCCACCCCCAACCATGAGAAATAACCACACAATTAATAAGGTTCATTATAGAAAATGCAGGCAGGAGAGGGCAGGGCTTTGACAGCATGAATTACTGGTTCCCGCTTGGTCTTGGGGAAGGCACCTTTTCTCTGCATGGAAGGCGGCATGGTGGGGATCAGTCCCAGAAATGTAAATATAAAAATATCAGGATTCCCCCAGCACCATTTCATCTCTGAGCCTTTTTCGAAACCCCCAAGGTGCAGGCACCCCCACCCCTCAAAGCCTGTGCCTCCAGCCCTCACCACTAAAAGGCCTCCATCTCAAAATATATCCAAACTAAATGCATGCATCCTTCTCATCTATAAAGGGTTTTTATTTAAGTCTTGAGTACTGAGGGTCCACCGAGGACTGGAAAGGTTCTCAGCAGCCAATGCAGCCGCTTCCGACAGAGCCGAGTGAGTCTTGCTCCCAGCAGGCGGAGCCCTGGGGTTTTATGTAAGTCAGAAGGTTCCAGCTTCTCCACAGATGATTCCACTGCAGCTGTCAAAAACACAAGTGTGAGCCAGCAGCTCCAGGTCAAAGGGTCGGAGGGCACGGCTGGCAAGCGCCAGGGTTCCTTCCGTCACCGCTCGGGCCAACGAGTCCACTGTGCAGGAGAGAGATAAAGCAGCCACAGCCATCGTGTTTCCTTCCAGTCCCACCACTGGAGCAAATTGGGGTGCGGAAAAGGAAAAGAAAAGTCAGCAAAGGAAGTGGAGACAAGGGAGCAGCCAGCACTCGGTGGCCGCTCCAAATGCTGACGAGGCAGACAGCGCTCGGCGTAAAGGCTGTTCCCAGAGGGGGCCTCCCAAGCTTCGCCTGTTTTCTGCAGAGGCCGATGGGCCTTCTCAGCAGGTTAGGGCTGCAGAGCACCCGTGGGTCTCAGGAACAAGGGAGCCCCGCAGCACTGACAGCCCCTTCGCCCAATCTCCCACCACGACGACAGCCCTTCTCGGGAAACGGAAGAATCTGAAGACAGTGACTCAAGAAAGGCTCGAGTTTTCATCCAAAGCAAAGGAACAGGGCAATATACAAGCAAATTTACAAACACAGGAGCAATGCCAAAAAAAGGAAAGAGGGGGCAGAAACCACCTTGCCAGAGAGAACAGAATCCCAGAGTCCCAATGGCACTGCTAACAGGCTTTAAACAGAAGCACACAAGCTGCAGCAAAGGAGCTAGAAGGGAGGCCGCTGTCAGCCTGTGAAGCCAGTCCAGGGCCCGGCCTCCAGAATCCAGCAGCTACCTCTGGGGAAAATCACAGATGAGTTGTCACGTCACCGGAGCCCCCCACCTGCACCTCTGCCCCACACCTGAGGGAGGGAAGGACCCCCCTATGCCGGCGCACACTTCACAGGAACAGGAAACCTCCTGCGTGCCGGTAAGTCTCCAGCCTGACCCAGCCTGGACCGACATCCAGTACAGTCCCAACCAACCAAATCACCATTCGTTTAAATTACCACAAGGATTTTTTAAAATTACATTTCTAAGACAGAAAAAAAATGTACATAGAAATGTGACAGGGCAGAGGAACACTGAAAAGCACAAGGGATGTTACTAATTGAAAGCTGCTTAGTGCTTTTGTTTCCCTACAGAGAAGAAATTATTTTTATGTAAACACACACACACGCACACACACACACACACGAACTCATATACCTTTTTTCCCTGATATTCAAAATTCTTTGTGAACTAGCCATGTCTAATTCTGCTGAACCCTTTTTAAAAACAAAAGAAGTAGAAGTAAAAAAGAAAGAAAAAGAGCCACAAACGTGTGTACTTCTGGTAGGGGCTGACCAAGCACTTTTACTTTGAAGTTTCACACAGCCATCACCAAAATAAGGCCAGAAACCTGGCCAAGCCAACAGACCACTACGGGTCAAATGTCTAGAACACAAAATGTCAAAAATGCTAAATATACAGCCGAAGGTCCTACAGGCTTTTTTAGATCCTTGATCTTCCTGTGATGTGTTACTTTTGTCAACAGTTGCCTTAAAATTATTACTTTTTTTAATCAACATGTTTCTGTCCTTCACCCCTTAGGAGGGCAGAGACCTCTTCAAGGAGGGAGAACAAGGGGTGACATTTCAAAGGGACATCCAAAGTCCCACATGGTGCTCTGGAAAGAGGACGACTGACAATGACATTCTGCATGGAAGTCCGACACACACAATCGTGCCAGAGATTGATAAATAATATTTGTTTTGGTCTCAACACCTCCAAAGACACAGCTTCCGGATCCTTCACACCCCAGGCTGGGCTGGCCAAGCCGCCACGGAATGGCAACACGCTGGAAAATGGGTTTCACCTGAAAGAAAAGAACAACAGTCAGTGCCTTCCAGCAAACCCACGCTCGTCCTGACCCTAGCGGTTGCCACTCCGAGGACCAAGCCGCCTTGGCCTGGCGGCTGCCATCTCTCCACAAACCTCCCAGAGGTGCCTCCCACTCTCTCCTCCCTCCATCCCTGTTCCTGCCACACAAGCCATCTTTGCCGTCCCTGGAACCCCACGCTCCCCAGCAGCAGGACCTCTGAACGGACGGCCTGGAAGGGGCATGCCACTGCCCCAGGGAACCCCATCCCTTCCTTCAGCTCCCGGCCCAGCCGCCTTCACTAACTCCCCACCCAAACCCCTAACGCACAACCACCTTCCTCCTTGTATCTCTCCTTCTTAGCCCTTCTATCCCGTACTGACTCCAGGGTTGGCAGACTGTAAAGAGCCAGAGAGCAAACACTTTAGGCTTGATGGGCCCCAGGATCTCTGTGGCCGTCTCCTTTATTTACAGAGACTGAAATGTATTTACAGAAATTGAAATCTGCATTTCATATCATTCTTAGGTGTCATGCAATCTTATTCTGCTCTTGATTCTTTCCAACCATTAAAAAAACGTGAAAACCAGTCTCAACCCGCCAGCCATACAAAAGCAGGCAGTGGACTGGATTTGGCCCACGGGCCATGGTTTGCTGAGCCCTGGCTCATGTCACTAGCTGATGGGTCATGCAGCTTGTGCTTAGACCAGGAGCTGCCTGCGGGCAAGACCGTGCCTGAGCTTGCTCCCTTCCCATCCCCACCCTGCAGCACAGTATCAGACAGCACGGGGGTGCAAGAAATATCTGTGGAATATATGAGAGTTTATGCCAAATCCATTTGCGGGACCATCTAAAGGGACTCAGAAAAAGAAAGATAATTCAAGAGGCACAATTCAACCACACAGGTAAAAATAATGAGGATTTAATAGAGTTTACAAAATAATATTTTATAAATAGTAATATATTTTCTCAAATTTAAATATCATCTTATCAGGCAACCATTTCTCAGGAAATACACATTTACATGTCTACAGCAAAGGGCCACGTATCTTACCCTCAAATAGCTCAGGAAAAAAACATTTTGTACACACACACACACACACACACACACACACACACACTAGCAATCATGAAGCAAATGAGGAAAATGTTAACAATAGGAAAATCTGAGTGAAGAGTATAAGGGTGTTGCCTCCCTGTACTATTTTTATTTTTACAACTGCTTGTAAGTTTGAAATTATTTCCAAATAAAAATGTTTTAGGAGGAGAAAAAGAAAGAAAAAGATATGAGTCGCCTCCTACTGGCCACTCAGGTACCCCAGACCACAGACTGGAAGAAGGAAAACGTCAGTTCCCAGAAGCCCTGCCCTAGCTAGGTGGGCTTGCTCTTAAAAGAACCTGCCTGCCCCCTCCTCTGGGCTGGGGAGTGGTGGTGGGGCAGCCCCCGCCAACTAACACTTAGCCTCACTACACAGATGAAGAGCCCGGGGCCTCAGTGGTTACGGCTCCACCAGCTCTGACTGCACAGCCAAGCTTTCCACTGCAATCCACAGCCAGATCCACAGTAAGGACAGGGCCGCGAAGAGGCAGTGCAGCTTTCGAATACCAAAGCCAGAGCGGGACCAGAGGGAAGGGGCCAGACACCCCGTAGCTGCACCCGAGCAGGTGTGTCTATGAACCAAAGCAGACTACAGCAGATCTGGAAAGAGGTGGCATCGGAATTAGCGGGGCCATAAAACTGCTGCCACCTCTGGGCTGAAAATCCACCTCCAGGGGCCTCCCCATACTACACCTGCCAACCAGGGCACTCCAGGGATCCTCTACCAGGTCCTTTGCATCCCGCCCCCCCACACACACACACACACAGCATCCCACGTTTGTAGCTGTCCACGCCCTGGTGCTCAGGAGAATATACGCACACAGAAGGTGCAGAGGGCCGGGCCGCTCGCTAACCAATGCACTTCCCTGTGCACCTTCCCTGGCACAGGGAAGACTCCAGGGCCATGACTGTTAAAAAGGAAGTGCAGATACTCCCACATTTCTGTGGGGGGGCAGTCGCCAACACCGGGCTCAATCCCCTGAGCCCGGCTCCTCTGGCCTTTCGTCTCCAGAAGGACACGAGGCATCTCAAGTCTGAGCAGAGTTGCTGGTCTGACTTTCAGACTCTCCTGGCGTGAATGTGACCCAGGAAGTCCCAGGGACAATGGACATGGGGACGGGTGTGGACGGGAGGGACAGGTAAGGAGAAAGGCTGCAGAGTCCTGGCTCTTCCCCGAGGCCAGGTTGGTTCTCACCCTGAAGCTTTATGGTTCTCCCCTGAAGAGTGGCCTGGGGAAACTGAGGCTGGGGCTGCCGCCGCTCACCTGGTCAGCACAAATGTGCACATCTCTGCAAGTGCGACTACCACTTCCTGGGATGCTCTCGCTCCTCCGTGCCCATTAACCCACTTCAGACTTGCTTACTGGTCCTTCAAAACTTCTTCTCTGTTCTCCCTGAGAACTCAGTGAGGGGTGCACCCATGTTTAGTTCCTGCCTCGGTTTCCAAGGGCTGTCGTAACAAAGCACCGTACACTGCATTGCTTAAAACAGCAGAAATGTATTGTCCCAGGAGTGCCTGAGTCAAGGTGTCGGGAGGGCCACGATCCCTCTGAAACCTGTAGGGGAGAGCCTTCCTGGTCTCTGCCAGCTCTGGTGATGGCTGGCCATCCTCGGCATTCCTTAGCATGCAGCTGCAACACCTCAACCTCCACCTCCTTCATATGGCGTTCTTCCCTGTTCTCTCCCCTCTGTCTGTCTGTCTGTCTGTGTCCAATTCTCCCCTTTTATAAGGACTCCAGTCATATTAGATCAGGAACCACCTGTGCTGCTTTGAATCTGTTACGTACCCCATAAGAGACTATGTTCTTTTAATCCACTCTCGTGGGGCTGAACAACGTGGGTGGGATCTTTTGATTGAATTATTTCCATGGAGGTGTGATCCCGCCCATTCAAGGTGGGTCTTGATTAGTTTACTGGAGTCCTTAAGAGGCTCAGGGAGAGAGAGGGAGCTCAGCGCCAACAAAGACCCAGATGTTTGGAGATGCTAAGCTAAGAGATGAAGCCCAGAGCTGCCCCGGAGAGCCAAGTGAGAGCCCACAGACACTTAAAGAGGAAGCCACTGGAATCAGAAGCTGAAAGCAATGCAACCCGGAAGCAAAGGACCAGCCAACACCAGCCACATGCCTTCCCAGGTGGCAGAGGTGTTCCAGATGCCATCGGCTTTTCCTCAGAGAAGGTATCCTCTTGTTGATGCCTTAATATGGACACTTTGATGATCTTCAAACTGTAAATGTATAACCCAATAAACCCCCTTTATAAAAGCCAATCCATGGCTCCTGAGTGACAGAGGGTCTTTATTATTTACTGTGGGTCCCACCCCCACCAGCTCACCTGACAGTTTATGCTAATTAGATGACTGGGGTGGGGGGTGAGGCCAGTCACAGGATGAGGTTAGGGGGTTGGAGCTCAGCATCAGACCTTCTGGGAGGGACAGGGACGGGGGCTAAGATTGAGTTCACCCACAGAGGCACTGATTCCATCAGTCAAGCCTGTGTAATGAAACCCCATGATAGCTCAGGTGAGCTTCCCTGATAGGTGATACCCACTGATGCGCCAGGAGAGTGTCAGCTCCTGACTCCAAGGGGAGAAGACACCAGAAGCTTCTCCTCTGGGGACCCTCCTAGACCTCAGCATACACATCTTTTTGGTTTCTTATTTGTATCCTCTTTTCCATTTCAAAAAAAAAAAAAAAGCATAAGCAATCATAAGCACAGAACTTTCCTGAGGTCTGTCAGTCATTCTAGCAACTTACTGAACCTGGGGACGTGGTGGAAACCCCCATCACTGTAAAGCCCATTGGTCAGAAGTGAGGATGGCCCTGGGAGCCCCCTGAACCTGTGCCTGGTGTCTGAAGCAAGGGAATCTTGCAGGGACTGTGCCCTTAACTTGTGAACTCTGACCTGAGTCCACCTGGTTAGTGTCAGGGTTGCATCGCACAGCTGCTCCTAGAGATGCAACTACTCCTCCTCGGGAGACTGAGACGAGGCGTGGCCTGGGTAGAAGGACCCCACTAGCCCAGCTCTTCCAGGGGTCCTTGGGTGGAAGCAACGACGGGAAGTCACGGCCATGGGTTTAGCAATGGCCTAAGGGTTTCCATGGGGACTCTGAGCCCCAGGTCCCCATCTAGGATAAGCAGGCAAGATCTGTTTTCTCCTACTCCTCGCATACCCTCCAGGGGCCTCTTGCCACAAACAGCCACAGAAGGCCCTTTGTTCCAAAGACAAGATGCCAGCCATGTCCCCAGCATTGCAGCGGAAAGCTCATCAGTTTCTAATTACATTCCTGCAGGAATCTCTATCACAAGAGGGTGGGAGGCAGGCATTTCCAGAATGCCGTCCACACCCCCGCAGGGCCACTTCTTTCACAAACACAGGGAGCAGGGAAACTGAGACCTGCCTCTCGGCGGGGGAGACAGGGGAGGCAGGAGCAGCTTGTTCTCCCAGCAGCAAACCTTCGGGCTGCACTTGTCACAGCTGCCGGCACCTCCTGCCAGACAAACGGGGGGGACCAGCCGACATCTGCCTCGCCTTAGGGAAGGCCTAGAGGGCAGAATGAAAGTTTCCTGTAATAGACCAGGAATACAGAGGCCCAAAACATCAGCCGCAAATGCACAACAGGACATCCAAGCACAAAATAAATACAGCAGAAATACACACGCCTTTTGAAACACAGCACCATTTCAAAACCCCAGGGTTCTCCATATTCCACTTAGCCATCACTTCTCCCTTTTAATTGGCCTTTTTAAAGTAGATTGCAGTCCGTGACGCGGCGCCGGACAGAAATCCTACGGGGCAGGGGCACCGGCGAGCGTGAGTTGCAGTTAAAGGAAGATGGACACACACAGTTCAGCCAAAGTCAATGCAAGAAAGAGGAGGAAAGAGGCACCTGGACCCAATGGGGCAACACAGGAAGATGGAATTCCTTCAAAAGTGCCACGCTCTGCAGTAGGCTTACGGCAGCCAGCTCCTTTTTCTGATGAAATTAAAGTTGACTCTAGTAAGCCTTATGTCAGGGTAACTATGGAAGAAGCCTGCAGAGGAACTCCTTATGACCGGCCTGTGAGAGTTTATGCAGATGGAATATTTGACTTATTTCACTCTGGTCATGCCCGGGCTCTGATGCAAGCAAAGAACCTTTTCCCTAATACATATCTCATTGTGGGAGTCTGCAGTGATGAGCTGACGCACAACTTCAAAGGCTTCACGGTGATGAATGAAAATGAGCGCTACGATGCAGTGCAGCATTGCCGCTATGTGGATGAAGTGGTGAGGAATGCCCCCTGGACCCTGACACCCGAGTTCCTGGCAGAACACCGGATTGATTTTGTAGCCCATGATGACATCCCTTATTCTTCTGCTGGGAGTGATGATGTTTATAAGCACATCAAGGAAGCAGGCATGTTTGCTCCAACACAGAGGACAGAAGGTATCTCCACATCAGACATCATCACCCGAATTGTCCGGGACTATGATGTGTATGCGAGACGAAACCTACAGAGAGGCTACACAGCTAAGGAGCTCAATGTCAGCTTTATCAATGAGAAGAAATACCATTTGCAGGAGCGGGTTGACAAAGTAAAGAAGAAAGTGAAAGACGTGGAAGAAAGGTCAAAAGAATTTGTTCAGAAGGTAGAGGAAAAAAGCATTGACCTCATTCAAAAATGGGAGGAGAAATCCCGAGAATTCATTGGAAGTTTCCTGGAAATGTTTGGTCCTGAAGGAGCACTGAAACATATGCTGAAAGAAGGAAAAGGCCGGATGCTGCAGGCCATCAGTCCAAAGCAGAGTCCCAGCAGCAGCCCTACTCGTGAACGTTCCCCTTCCCCTTTTCGATGGCCCTTCTCTGGCAAGACTTCCCCACCTTCCTCTCCAGCAAACCTCTCCAGGCACAAGGCTGCAGCCTATGATATCAGTGAGGATGAAGAGGACTAATTTGCCATTCCTCCTTCCCTTTCCCCTTCCTCTGGCCTATCACTTTCAGAGGCTCTCTGTTGAATTCCAAATTGTGATCCCAACACTAAACCCAAGGACAACTACAAAGGAGAGTTTTGGGGCAAGAGGATCTGGGATGGGGGAACCAAACAGCCCATCCTCCAAGAGGTATCAATCGCCCACACCAAGGAGGAGGCTGACTACACCTTAGAAGCCTGTTCTGCATCCCTCTACCCTCTCCAAGGACTTTGCTTTACTGTTTGTATTCATGTGATCTTGACAGGGAAATTGTCATTTTTATTAATTTAAAGAAAATTAGTCTTTCAAATGGAGTAAGTAGAACTAATATTTTGCCCCTGAAGAGTGGGCAGAAGAAGGAAGTGGTGTATCTACCCAGAGGCCTTTTCTTCACACTATAGTGTTTGCCTTCTGTTCTGAAGCAAACTGACTTGCCAAGTCCTTTAAGCAATGGGCCATGTTGATGGGTGATTTGGGGGCCATGGTTGGGAAGGGGGTTATCGTAATTTTGATTTCCTTTAAAAAAAGCTAAAAGCTGAATAATTCAGTCAGACACACCCTAAATGTATTGCTGGCACATGTGCCAATGTGGGAAGAAGGAGCTCTGAGCCTAACTTTTCTTACTCCTTGAGGAGTTTCTTGCTGGACCCAGTGGGATCCATGAAAACACTGATGGGGATGGCACCAGACCACATGGCATCATCTGTAGTCTTTCTGCCATGCTCTTCTCAGAAAACTCTTACCCAGTTATTTGAGAGCCCTTGGCAATCTCTTTACTACAGTGTACCTTTAAAAAAAAGGAGTACTTTGGGGGTTGCTATGATTGAGGAAGGAGGACTATACTCAGTCCAATACAAACTCAGTTTAGATTAATTTCCTGCTGGGAGTAAGTCCCTGGCCCTATTACCCTAATTTCAATGATATTACCTAGCTTTTTACAAAGAATACTTTACAGATGTCTGCAGTTTGAACATGGTCTGTTAATTCATGTTGCTCAGAGCCATATTAAGTATTTAGAGAGGTTTGCACAGAACATAGAGGCAACAGCATAAGGAAACCCCTCCCTTTCTAAAGCAACAGCCTTATCTTGACCTCTTCCCCTCTTAAGAATGCTCTTAACTGGAGCCAGTGCTCCACAGAGTGTTTCTTTCCCTTTGAGATCTGCAGCTGGAAGGGACTTCCTCCCCTGCCCCTCAGCAGGCCACAAAGCATGGGTTCACATTGTAGAAGTAGGTAGCTTCACTTCCTGGCATTTGCTCCCATGTGCCTGGTGGTTATGGTCCCACCACTCCTGTTAGGTTGCTCAGGGGGACTCACCACTTAAACTGTACATCAAAGAATGCTGACACTTCACACTGTGCTGCTGAGCATGAGCTGATTTTTAAACCTGCAGCATCCTGTCTCCTCAGCTACATGACCTAGCAGATCAACCACCAGTAATCGTGTAGCTGGATTCAGGAGAAAATTGCCTATTCCAGGCCCCACCCCCTGTTACTCATAAACACCCCTTCTTAGGGTGGAGTTTTAGTGTTTTCAGCCAAGAAACCCACATTTCATATTTTTCTTGTCCCTCTGCTAATGCTGTGATCCTCCCACAGTCCCTTCCTTGAACACTTTCTGGTGAAACTGGCTCTTCTGCCTGAGAGTCAGAGGCTGGAATCATTGCCTGCCTGCACAGCAGAACTACCTAGGTTCTTAAAACCCAGATCACCCAGAGAGGCAGAGCATGGCAAAGTAAAGGAACAAAGAGGGGGAAACCTCTTGTTATCCTAATGGCCTATGAAAACTGCACTTCAAATTCTTCTCATCAAGTGCTATTTCTACTGTCAAATCTGATTCACACAAGCTTTGGCTTAGGATCTTTTTTTTGAAACAATTGAAGTTAATGTTTTCCCATATTACCCAGCTTCATATGATCACATATTTTAACTTTTCTGCATCAGGTTTCTGTCTTTGGGAATTTTGCCTATTTCTGTCTGGCTTATTCCCTCTGGTACTTGTTCCCTCGAAGCACATTTTACCCAAGGGTATTTGGAAAGGGACATGCTCAGAATGTGGTTTTCCCCCCTGCAGTCATTCCTCTCAGGTATGTTGTCTGGGCCCCAAATGCTTGAGTCTTCCTCCTCCGCTCTTTCAGTGGGCTTCTTTTAGCATTTCCTTTACCTGGAATATGAGCTCCAGGCTAATCACCTGTGAGACTGCTAGGGCCAGCATGTGTACAAGTTCTTGGAAGATTCTCCCACCCCTTTTGGTGAGCTACTGCCTCAGTCTCTAACACTAGAAAATTTTCAAATAATTTTGACTGAAGGCAAAAACTTTTATGGCAGATATAGAGATTAAACCATATTAAATACCTTGGGATAAATGTGATCCAAGGTGCTGGGCAAGGGTGGGTAGATGGAAGAAGCTGTTGGAATTGATGCATTATTTGATCGCTGACCTAATTAAATAAGGTTAGTTTGCATACCACAGACACGCCTGTAATCCATAAGTCTTCAAATATTAATGTTTGAGGCTATGGAGCTATTTCCCTGAGTTCTATACACAAGGAAACAGTCCTATACACAAGAGAACTTTAAAAGTTGGTTGGTCTCAGAGCTTCTGTCTGCAAGATAGAAGGTGGCTGGAGATAAAAGCCCCATAGCCAATCTGAGGATGTGCTATTTCAGCAATTACCTTGTGGTGACCTGGGCAGAAAGTTTGCTCTTTTCATACACTAGACTCAGGAGTACTGCAGTATTGAAGTTGAATCTTTAGAGGAATAGAAATGGATCATTTGTGCTGCTGCAGTTGCCTCTGGGAGCTAGATCCAAAGACCATCATTTTTACGAAGCTTAGGTAAGAAGGTTAGGGATGAGTGGAGGTTAAAACTCCTGAAGAGGAGAAAAAATATTATAACTTTTTTTTACCTTTTCCATTGCTGATGACTTCTGAGGCAGCACCCAAGTTACGTTTTTATTTTACTTGTGACCAGACAGGGTGTAAAGCAATCTCTGGATATTCACTTCACAATGGATCTTCACAGTGCTTTTGATACTCTATTTCTGCATTATCTTGGCTTGTGGATAACTTTTCTGGAGCTTATTGCCTTTTTAATCCTATTCCAGATCTCTTTTCTGAAATCTTTCCAAATCAATTATATTTTGCTGCTTTACTTTAATTCCCTAAAAGCCATAGCTTCTAAATTTTCTGTTAGCATACCTCTCACCAGAAGTTGAACCAGTAATACAGGTAGAAAAAAAATTCCCTTAACAATGTTTTTAACAGTATTTTTTTTAAAGCTTATCAATATAAGTATTTTTAAAGGTAATATTTTTCAAAGTCATAACAATGATTGTTTTTGTTTTCTCTCATACAACATATTGTCATGGGATAAAGAGTGGTCCCTAGCTTCTATTTTTCCAAATAAATAAGTAGAACATGTTCTTGGGATTGTGTTATTAAATATTTCCTTAAAAATAAAAAAGAAAAGATTAAAAAAAAAAATAAAAAAAAAAAAAAAAAAAAAAAAATTAAAGTAGATTGCTGGGAACTCCTTTCTACAGACTTTTTTTCCCCCACATCTGACCCTAAACACTGGTGGTCTTGTCTTGTGGGTTATAGCATCTCTTTTGGATGGGAACATAAAAAGAGGGCTGTTAACAGAAGCCTGGCCATGTCCGCCTTCTTCTTTCTCTAAATTTCCTACCTGGCTGAAAACTTCTGGAAAATAGCCTGGCTGATATGTACAGGCTCTGCGTCACGAGCCAGGTTACTGTCCTGGTGCCAAAAACATGATTTTCCTCTTTCCACTCAATCACAAAACACCCCAAGGCCATGATTCAGCCACATCTGATTTGAACACAGTCTGTTTCCTAGAGGAAACCAAAAAATTTAGATAAGCTATTTCTAAATAGGAAAATCAAGTATCTGTGAACATGCATTCACTGTACAGAAAGAAAAGTTATCAACAACGCCAATCTGGATCTAAAGTGGGCCTTAAAATTCTTGTTCTTTCATGCTTATTGATCTGACAAGTTGCACTGAGACATTGAAAAAAATGTTACAAAACAGCATGTATAACACGGTCCTATTTCCACAAAAGATAAAATTCCACAGACATGTCCTCACATACACTCTAGTGGCTACTGCTAAATAGTGAGATTATGGGTAGTTCTGTTTTCCCTTTTGCTTAATCAGTAGTTTCTGCAACATCCCTTATACATCTGTAATAAGAAAACTGTCAGTCCTTCTAAATGGTCGGTCTTCTTTGGGCCTAAGAACTAGGGGAGTCTCGTGTCTGATGACTCACTCCAAGTTCACACACAGTCTGATGCCATTCCACCACTAACAGCTTCCACTATGAGCTACCTGTAGTTCAGTTCTTCAAAATAAACAGGAAGGCAGGGTACTGACCGACTATGAAAACGAGGCAGTGAAAGCAGATACACTGGGGGAATAAATGCTTACACCAGAAAAAAAGGCTGAGAATGCATGAGATAAATATTCCATGGAAAAAGTTAGAAAAAAGAAAAGAATAAATCCAAAAGATGCTTAGGGGAAGCAGAAATCAATAAAATTGAAAATGATAATATAACGGAGAGGATCAAAGAAGCCAAAAGTTGGTTCTTTACGTAGACAAAATTAACAAATTTCTGACAAAATCGATCCAAAAATAAGGAGAAAGGGCAAAAATAAGCAATGTCAAGAATGAAAAGGAAACCAGGACTACATATGTTGTGAAGATGAAAGTTAACAAGAGAATATTATGAACTTTAGGCCAATACATTTGAAATACTGGATGAAATAGATAAAATCCTAGAAAAATATAACCCATCCAAACTTACATGAGAAGAAACAGATGAAGCCCAAATGGTCCTATAGCTATTAAAAGAATTGACCCTACTGAAAGAACAGTTTTAAAAATTGTTGCACAAAGAACGCGTTAGGCCTAACTGGTTTTAGCAAGTTCTACCAAACATTTAAGAAACAAACAATTTCAATCTGGTACAAACGTTTCCAGAGAAAATGAAAATAAGGAACACGCCCCAATTCGTTTTATGAAACTAGTGAAACTTTTACCAAAATAGGAAAAAGAGAGCCCAATCTCAGTCATTAAGAGAGACAGGAGGGGAGAACCTAAGATGGCGGCTAGGTGAGACAGGGCAAAAAAAAACACCTCTGTGAAAAGTACTAGATAAAAGCCAGAAAGTGACCCAGAACACCAGTTCCAGTGATGCACCAGCCAGACAAGGTCTGCTAAATCCACAGGGACCGTGCATCTGGAGAAACCAGGAGTCTTCATTCTGAAATGAGTGAGTAAGCCGGCTGACGTCCGAGGGCTGCGCTGCGGTGTGGGGAAACCGCAGCTTGGCATTTGGAGACGGACTAGTTGTTTTAAAAAAAAAAAACAAAAAACCCGGGAGTGGCTGCAGATAGGGCAGTGAGAACTGCACAGTGAAGCACTGCAGGAGCGGGCTGTAGCCAGTGCCTCGGTGTCTGGCGTGGAGGATAGCCCTTCCCACGCACGCTGCTGATTGTCTTGGGGCCCAGGGGCAGAGGGGAGCCAAAAGGAGAAAGAAACCACGCCCCTTGCAGTCATCTCCCTGGAAGGCTGGGGACACTCCTGCCTGGGGCTGGACCCATAGCCCATAGCCGAGCCAAGGGTTCCAGTGTGATGGGGAGTCTTTCCCGCAGCACCGCGCACATGCCACGATATTGGCCGTGGATGCCTTTAGTGCACCCACAGCTAATTGTCCCACAGCTGGGAGGGCGGAGCTGTGTGAAAAGGGAGAAATTAACACGCCCCATTCAACCATCTTTAAAGCAGGCTGGGAACACCCCTGCACGGCCCAGCGGCCCAGGGCTTCTCTGGAGGCTGGCACACACTTGTGACGTGGCACAGCCTTCCCTCAGCAGAGGTCCTGGAAGAGCACAGCAGGGAAGGGGGACCACTCGGAAAACCCAGGGTCCCTATGCCAATACCAAGGACTTGTGGGTCAGAGGCAGAGACAATCTGTGGCAAGACTGAAATGAAGGCTTAGACTCTTGCAACAGCCTTAAATCTCTGGGAACACCTGGAAGGTTTGATTATTAAAGCTGCCCTGCCTCCCTAACTGCTCAGACACATGCCCCTCATTCAGGGTGGACAGCACCAACAACACACCCAAACTTCGTGCACCAATTGAACCCCACAAGAATCAGATCCCCACACACCACAAAGACAAAGTTGGGGAGAACCGACTTGAGGGGAATAGGTGACTCACAGACACCATCTGCTGGCTAGTTAGAGAAAGTATACGCCACCAAGCTGTAGATCTGACAAATTAGAGATCGGTATTTTCTATATCCAGAAAGAACCCTATCAAGTAAAGCAAATGCCAAGACGCCAAAAGCAACAGAAAATCTTAAAGCATATGATAAAACCAGACGATATGGAGAACCCAAACCCAAACACCCAAATCAAAAGATCAGAAGAGGCACAGTACTTGGCACAATTAATCAAAAACTAAAGACAAACTATGAGAGCATGGCACAGGATATAAAGGACATAAAGAAGACCCTAGAAGAGCATAAAGAAGAAATTGCAAGAGTAAATAAAAAAATAGAAGATCTTATGGAAATAAAAGAAACCGTTGGCCAAATTAAAAAGACTGGATACTCATAATACAAGATTAGAGGAAACTGAACAACGACTCAGCGACCTCGACTACCACAGAACGGAAAATGAAAGAACAAAAGAAAGAATGAGAAAAAAATTGAAAAAATCAAAACGGATCTCAGGGATAGGATAGATAAAATAAAACGTCCAAATTTGGTTTCCCAGAAGGGGAAGAGAAGGGTAGAGGTCTAGAAAGAGTATTCAAAGAAATTGTTGGGGAAATCTTCCCAAACCTTCTACACAATATAAATACACAAAGCATTAATGCCCAGTGAACTCCAAATAGAATAAATCCAAATAAACCCACTCCAAGACATATTCTGATCAGACTGTCAAATACTGAAGCGAAGGAGCAAGTTCTGAAAGCAGCAAGAGAAAAGCAATTCACCACATACAAAGGAAACAACATAAGACTAAGTAGTGACTACTCAGTGGCCACCATGGAGGCGAGAAGGCAGTGGTGTGGCATATTTAAAATTCTGAGAGAGGAAAATTTCCTACCAAGAATACTCTATCCAGCAAAACTCTCCTTCAAATTTGAGGGAGAGCTTAAATTTTTCTCAGACAAACAAATGCTGAGAGATTTTGCTAATAAAAGACCTGCCCTACTTCAGATACTAAAGGAAGCTCCACTGACAGAGAAATAAAGAAAGGAAAGAGAGACACATAAAAATTTAACAGACATATATAGAACACTGCATCCCAAATTACCAGGACACACATTCTTCTCTAGCAATCATCGATCTTTCTCCGGAATAGACCATATGCTGGGACATAAAACAAGCCTCAATAAATTAAAAAAAAAAAAATTGAATATATTCAAAGCACCTTCTCTGACCACAGTGGAATACAAACAGAAATCAATAATTTTTGATTTGTAACTCCACCATTTACTTCCTACAGTATATAAAATGCATAAACTCCAATGACAAAATCAGTGATTTTAGACTCAATGTAAAATATGTAATTTTTGACAAGAACTACATAAAGGTGGGGGAATGGAGGAGTATAGCAACATAGTTTATGTGTCCTACTGAAGTTAAGTTGGCATCAAGAAAAACAAGATTGTTATAGATTTAAGAGGTTAAATTTAAGCCCCACAGCAAACACAAAGAAATTATCAGAGAATATGGCCATAGAGATGAAAAGTAGAGTATGGATTACAAGAAGAGGGGGAAGGGGCAATGGGGAGTTAAGAAATGAGTGTAGGGTTGCTGTTTGGGCTGAAGAGAAATTTCTAGTAATGGATGGTGGGAAGGTGATAGCATTACAACATTCTAAATGTGATTAATTCCACTAATGGAATGCTAGGGAGGGGTTGGAATGGGAAGATTTAGGCTATATATATGTTTCCACAATTGAAAAAAAAAGAAAAAGAAAAAGACAGTCTAAATAGGCAATGACAATTAAATGCCAAGGATGATCCTGGATGGGATCTGAGAATGGAGGAGAGGAGGCTCAAAGGGACACAGTTGGGACATAAGAAAAAAAAGAAAAGGAAATACAGAATGTAAGCTTTGTATTAATGTTGAATTTCTTGAACTTCTTAGCTGCACTTAATGGGATTGCATAAAAGAATGTTCTTGTTCATGGAAAGTGTATATGTGAATTTTATTGTTTGTTCAAGGGTGTGTGCAGCTTGTTCTCATATGTTCAGAAGACAGAGCAATAGATGATGGATGATAGATAGGGAGGGAGAAAGGGAGGGAGGGAGGGAAAGAAAGAAATGGTGGTGTGACAGGATGTTAAGCTTGGTGGATGGGGTATTGGGGGAGGGGGGCTGGAGTATGCTGGAGTTCTGTGTTTGAGTTTTGTATTGTTTTTGCAACTGTTCCTGTAAGTTTGAATTTATTTCAAAATAAAATTAAAAAAAAAAAAAAGACAGACAGGAAAGCCCCAAACAAAAAAAGCAAACTAAACATAGTAATGCATATAAAAAGATTACATAACCTTATCGAGCTTATTTTGTCCCAGGATTACAAATTGGTTTAACATTAGAATAACAATGAATATAAATTTACCATTTAAACAGCTCAAAGGAAAAAGCAATATCTTAACAGAGCTGGCAAAATTATTTGATAAAAACCAACATCCATTCATAATTTTAAAAACAAAATAAACAAAACACTCTTTGCAAACTAAGAATGGAAGAGAACTTCTTAGACAGGAAAAAAATCCACAAAATCCCTATAGCTAACTCTACTTTTAGTGGTCAAATGTTGAAAGCATACCCTTTAAGCTCTAGGACAAAGCAGGATGCTTGCCACCAGCACTTTCTATTTAACAAGGACTTACAGACCAAGAGAGCAAATAAATAAATAAATAAATAAATAAATAAATAAATAAATAAATAAATAAAATGTTTAAGGATTAGGGAGAAAAAATTCTTTTTAGTCTCAGATGATGTATCTGTATAGAAAACCCCCAAAGAATTCACATTTATATTACTAGAATTAAAAAGAGTTTAGCAAGATCATTGGGTACAAATCAATATTTTTTAAAACTCAACAGCAGTTCTAGACACCATGAACATGGTATTAAATATATCAGATATATTCCTAGATACTTTACATTTTGACATATTTTTTTAAATGGTATTTTTTAAAATATGTCAAAATGTAATCTATCTAGGAATATGTCTAACAAAACTTTTTGGAGAAATTTTTGAAAGTACTGAAAGACATTAAAAAAAAAAAAACTAAATAAATAGAAAGTCATGCCATGTTCATTAGAAGATTCAACCTCCTAAAGGTATTGGTTCTCCCTAAACTGATCGAGGCAATTCCAACCCAAATCCCAGAGGCATTTTTTGACTCTGACAAGCTGGTTTCTACAAAAAGAACAAAGGGCCAATAATAGCCAAGGTTCTGCTGAAGAAATGTGGGTTGGAAAAGTGTCGGGAGGAGACTTGTCCTACCAGGAATGGAGACAGCAAGGAATGGAAAGGGAAGTTAGGACTGGGATCCAGCCTGAGACCTTGGGAAAGCAAAGACCCCTCTGGGCCTCCAGGCCCTCATCTCTGAACTACCCTCACCCCAGCTCTTCTACCCTGCAGAATCTCACATATTCAAGTATATCCCTATAGGATCCCAAAACCCACCCTATAAACCTGAAGTCACAGAGTCATTCCAACTTTCCTACAGAAGACTTCTAGGAAGCATGCCTATCTTTGGAGCTCATCGCTAAACTCAACTCCAAACAGAAATCCCCAATATGCACTCAACTGTTGAAGTTTCTGCTGTTTGCAAACCGCATGTCCAGTGTGTGCAAGGCCTGCAGTGGCTCAGACGAGGCTCCCCAAACCAGTGCACGGGAAGCTCACTAGCTGGATTTCAGTCCTGATTTCCCTCCCTTAAATCTTACTTCTCATTGCTCTTGCTTTGGAGAAAGTAGGGAATAAGCACATGCCTGCGGGCTTTCTGGGTGCTGTGCATTTCTAGGAAGGGATCAGAGACACATACAGAACTCCCAAGGTCACACGTGAATACACCGAGAACAGGAACCGTGGACGCCCCCGCCTCGCTGGTGTTACCAAAGATGACCTGCTCCAGGAGCCCAAGAACGGCCGGGAGCCCAGGAGGAAGCCGCTGCTCCACCCCCTACCTGTATTTGATGTCAAATACTGTGGAGTCTTCATCGTCATCATCCTCTTCATTCAGCGGGGCCATTTCCACGCGCTCGGCGGGAGTGGTGATGATGTCATACTTGCGGGTCTTCTTTAACCTCTTTCCCGACCTACAAGAGCAGAAACGCGGCCGTGAGAACACCGCCTGGAGAGCAAGGACCAGCGCGAGCCCTCGCCACCGAGGACCCGACACAGGCGGCGGGCCCCACCCGAGGCTCCCTTCCTCCCGGCTGCAAGGCGACCCCTGCTGCTCCCACAGCTCGGCTGTGAGGCTTCTCTCGGCAGACCTGGTTAACATCCCACTCCTCGGGCGAGTGCCGACCCTGCCAAGCCGCGGTGGTCCTCACCAACGACACCGAGGCGATGACACCTGCCCTAAGTGCCAAAAGCTCAGTAATCAAGATTAAAAAATGCCTTAATGCCGTGGGTTTTTTATTTTATATTTAATTTTATTTTTATCAAAGTTATATCTGCACATAATTTAAAAGGTCAAATAATTCTATATGGTTTTTTTTAATTAAATTCAGTTTTATTGAGATATATTCACATACCATACAGTCATCCATGGTGTACAATCTACTGTTCACATACTATCATATAGTTGTGCATTCATCACCAGAATCAACATTTGAACACTTTCCCTACTTCAAAAAAAATAATAAAAGTAAAAAGGAACACCCAAATCATTCAATCCCCCCCCCATCCCACCCTATTTTTCATTTAGTTTTTGTCCCCATTTTTCTACTCATCCATCCATACACTGGATAAAGGGAGTGTGATCCACAAGGTTTTCACAGTCACACTGTCACCCCTTGTAAGCTACATTGTTATACAATCACCTTCAGGAGTCAAGGCTGCTGGGTTGCAGTTTGATAGTTTCAGGTATTTATTTCTAGCTATTCCAATACCTTAGAACCTAAAAAGGGTTATTGATATAGTGTGTAAGACTGTCCACCAGAGTGACCTCTCAACTCGATCTGAAATCTCTCGGCCACTGAAGCTTTATTTCGTTTCATTTCGCATCCCCCTTTTGGTCAAGAACATGTTCTCAATCCCACGATGCCAGGTCCAAATTCATCCCTGGGAGTCATACTCCATGTTGCCAGTGAGATTTACACCCCTGGGAGTCAGGTCCCACGTAGAGGGGAGGGCAGTTAGTTCACCTGCAGAGTTGGCTTAGCTAGATAAATGCAGGGTTTTAAAAAGTCAAAATTAATGCAAAAACAAAAAACAAACAAAAAAGAAACCATGATAAACAAAATACCAAGTGGTTATAAGAGGCCAGGCTCTGACCCTGCTCTTGCACAACTCACCCTGTCCCGTGGTCCTCTACCCAGCCCTGGTGTGTTGGGGCATCACAGCTCCCGAGCACCACCAGGTGGGATGTGGGTCAGAGCTCAGCCACCTTCTGGGTGACCACGGCCAAGTATCCTCAAATCCCTAAGCCTTAGTGTCCTCATAAATTAAATGGGAGAATAGTAGTATTTGTTCCCCACCCCTGAGAGGGGGATTCAGTGAGGCACTTAACAGACCTGCACACAGGAGGCTCTCAGCAAAAGATACATATCGCCGCTAATAACGACAATAAACAAATAGAAGTTAAACATGCTATATTCTCTCTCGGGTGACAAGGACTTGTAAAAACGAGTCAATATCATTTCCATCATGAAGCTTTATGAGGATGGATTATAACCTAAGCTGTTACTTTCAGGAGAGTAGAGGGTTACTGCAGATCCCGGGGAAAGTGCTGAGGCAAGCCGCCTCCATCTCTAGTGTAAATCTCTCCGCATTAAGGATGTAATATTTACTAGGGTATAGCAGAAAAGTTTATGATACTACCTGGGAATAATACTATTATTACGACTCAGATGCTCTTTGCATTCATCTCTCTGCTACCTTGAACTTTTCCCCTAATGCTCTGTATTCTCTGGTGTTCCTCCTTTTTAAATATATTTCATATCATATATGGGAAACCAGCCAACCCAAAAAATCACAAATGAGACACTGAAGAATCAAATTCTGTCAACATTCTACCTGCAGACTGTCAGCTCTTCCCAGGTGGAGACCTGGCAAAGACGCACGCAAGGTCTCTTTATCCCCAGCCCGGAGAAAGTCTTCAATATATTTGCCAAATGAATGAAAACCAAGGTTCACTTTCAGGTTTTCTTAAAACTTTCCTAGCAACAGCAATTTGACCTTGTCCCACCTAGTGTGATTTACTAAAAATGTGACTTACCAAAGTTCCTTTTACATTAAAAATTTTAGGGCCATGTCTTTGGCATAAAGCAAATGATACTACCTGTACTATCTGCTCCTTATGGTTCTTTTTGGGTAGAGAAACGGGAGACCTTGGGAGAAAGGCAGAAGCAATCTAGAAAGTCTGATGATCCACAACCCTCTAATCACAACGCAATTCTTCCTCCCTGCTTTCATCACAAGTACACACTCATACACACACACACACACGCAAGGGCTGAGTCTGCTTGAATTCAGCACACAGGCTGAAGCACAATGCAAAAGCCATGCATGATGGTAAGAAACCAAAGCAAAGGGGCACAGCCAGTGGCACTAACAACCCTGAGACAACAATAATTTGGAAACAGGCTTCATGCAGGTGTGCAAACGCTAACACTCTAAACACTGTTGGTCTCAAATTCTCTTGATCAACAGTCTTCTCTCCCCCTCAGCCCAAAGGAGGAAAATAAATCTTTGCATTCTGCCCTAAATGGCTTAGAATCCCGGACCAATTCCATCTCCAGTACTAAGTGGGACAAATTTAAGCACAGAAATTGTTCCAATTGCTCCAAGCAACAAGGCAAAGCCACAAAAAAAACACCCATCCTTGAGTCCTTGCAACGAAGAACAAGCTTCTGAGTCTACAAAGACCCATGCACCACAGCTTTCTTGGGAAAAGAGCCCCAAATCGGCACCCTTGGCCATGCAGAAAAGCAGGGCTTCCCCTGTGTTTTGCATGCCAGGTGCCTGGGACATCTATTCCTGACACACACCTGAGCAAACACCTGGACTACCAGCAAAGATGTCCCGGGAACCTGAGGGCCTGAGGAAGCCCCTATGGATGCTCGCAGAGTCTGACACCCAGATAGCTTCAGGCCAAGGGTGCACAGGCGTGGTAACTCTTTATCAGATGTTGTAAAGCCTAGAAAATACAAAATGTGATTCGCAAACCTGTAACACATCTCATTCAGTCACTGGCCCCAGGCAGGAACTGACTGCTGACCCCGGGGAAGGTTCCAGAGGCTCTGACTTCAGCCCCATCACATCCATAAAATCACTTTCCTTTCTCCTAATTATTTCTAGAGTACTGGGATGAGACAATTAGCCTATTAGACTAAAATAAGGCCCTTGGACACTTACCCATGGGAGAAACCAGAAGGAAAAAAACCCAGCTCCTGGAATGCTGTGACTTCCCATGCTTTAAAGCCTACGGAGTTTAGCCTGCCTTTCCAACCACATGATCACAGAAAATAATTGTAAACCCTGCGACTGCACTGACAGCCATTAGCAAGAGCAAGCCCTAGGGCAAGCTTCAAATGCCAGTCTTAACATAATGCGCTGAAGAAATTACATTTCAAAGAATCACTGCTTCAAGACCCAACACCCCTCACAAAAGAAGAGCAGTCTATGCTGTTTCATCGCTGGGCAAGTTCAGAAGGGAAAGCTGGGGGCATAAGAGAAGTTTAAAGACCCATAGACACGGCTCCTCACAGAGGTGCATGGAGGCCATGCCTGGGGAGGAAAGGAAAGCCAGCTGCTGGAACAGGTACCTCCACAGCCAACTGGGAGGCAAGCTGCTCTCTGTGCAAACCAAGTCAGGTGGGGTCAGCTGGGGGCATTCCACCTATTTCTCAAATCAATAGGCACACCCTTCCTTTATGAGCTGTGTACCAGAGGCAGGGAAAATTTGAGCAGAGTCAGTCAGCACTTCCTGCAAACCTTTAGATTCCTGAGTCTAACTGTAGAGCAGTTAGAGAACAGTGCCACACTACTCAGAGAGTGACAGTGGAAAAAAGTACAGTGCTTAAAGCCTAAATCCCCATGCTAAGTCTTTTGCTCTCTCTTCCCTAAATGTGGATATACTCTAGCATTTCTTTTTAAATTAATCATAGTCTCTAACAGTTGCACTCTTCTGACATGCCAGCAAAGCAAAGTGCATGTCTGATCTCATGTAATATGTGTCAATAACCCTATAAGGCACCTGCTGCTATTTATCGCTGTTTTACATCTGAGAAAACCGAGGCTAGAGAGTTAATTTGCCCTTGCCACAGAGCTAGTAAGGGGCAGAGGTGGGGTTCAAACCCAGGCAGCATGAAGACTTGAAAATGCGCAACCTACACAACTGTGCTCAGCCAACCCACCTCCTCATGGTGGTTAAATGAAAATGCTGCACAACTGCTCACTGTCCTAACTGTGACATGAAGGCAGGGAAGTATGGGGCTTGGGAGCACAGACTACAAAGTCACCTCAGAAAATCAAAGGGCAGAGGGAAAGCCCATCTCCAATTTGCTACACTACTTCGTGCCTGCCAGGAGACCAGGCCCCAGCTTTCCCTAGCTACTTCCCACTCACCCCTGACTGCAAGCCCCACACCGCACCCCCACCAGCTCTTGCTACCACTTGACCGTAACACCAAGAAACTCTGTGCCCTCAGCACACTTTCTGGAACCTGTCACTCAACGCAGCTCCCACATTCTATTTCAAATTAGTCTGGGCACACATCTAAGAAACCCTTTCTAAATCATGGCTCCCCAAGACATGTGTTGGTCTGGGGCGAGCCAGCATCCCTGCCCCCCCTTCTTTTGGTGTCTGCATCCTAACTGTCTCCCACGTGGTCCCCGTGGTTGAGGACCCCTGACTGCACCCCCAGCTCCAGCAGCAGACATGGGATTCAGGTCTGAGCCACTCAGCGTGTCGGAACCCCCAGGCCACAGAGATGCCAACCAGAGCCCAGGAGCCTTCTGCAGGGAAGGCTGGAAAGTCTGAACAGGGCCAGGCAATACTCAGCCCACACAACGGAAGCCAGCTGCCACCTTCTAGAAACAGAATATAAAATCAACCTGATAGAGGACAGACTGGAGAGAAACCAAGTCCCAGATCTGCTACCAAGCCAGCCCTCTCCTGATAACTACAAAGTTACTCTCTTTTTCACCGAAGGCAGCTTGCATGAGTTTTCTGTCACACACAACCTAAAGAACCCTAACTGCTGCAGAGTCTCAAAGGATGGGGTCTGGCACAGCCCAAGGTGAAACCATCACTGGGATCAACCACATCACAGGATTTTTTCCATGTTTTAGCAATAAACCTTCCATGCCTGTAGTACAGTTTTCCCATTTCCTCAACCCCTTTTAAACCTGGAACTCTTCCCCCTTCTAGAAGCAGAGAACCACACACAGGAGGTGCCTCGGTAACAATGTCATGAACACTTTTGCTCAGGGCCATCTGTGAGCTGTTTGTCCAGAAGACAAACATCCTGGAGGCCCCACCTCTGGGACTGCTCACAAGCTCACGGGCTGAGGGAAAGGCCACGGCCACGCAGCCAGCCTGAGGCTGAGGTCATCTGCGTTGTGGACACACAGCCAGGCTAGACGGGGAAGGTTCTACAAAGAGCAGACACTTGGAGTCAGACATGGGTCCATATCCCGGAGTTTCCACTCACAAAGTCTCTTCCTCAGCTGTGGATGGGGCAGGGTGGGGGCCCAAATAAGAGAGCAGTACACAGACCCCCCGAAGAAGGAGACTCAGGAAACACAGAAGGGAAAAGATACCACTGACCCGTCCCCAACAGCACGGCCCCTGTGCCACACTCTTCTTTTTTGGAGCAGCGTCCCAGCAACCAGGAAAAGATGGAAAACAGTAGTTTTAAGTAAATTTCCACGTTGTGCTTTAGAGGAGTAGGCACCTTTCCACTGAAACCAAAACACACATTTCCAACAAGACAGAAGAGAAGTTCAAAATGTTTTTATTCTGAAATGTAGTCCTGAAGCCAGAGGGTTTGTTTGCTCAAAAGGCTCTTTCAACAGCTGGTCAGAAACAGGTTTTCCCAAAGAGCACTCCCCTGCCCCACTTCTACAAACAAAGAGGCTGGGCGAGCAGAGGCTCCTAGAGCTCAGCAGACCCACTTGGAAAGTCCTTCCCTCCTTGCTCCCCCCACCCCTGAAAAACAAAAAGCAAAAACAAAACAAAACTCAAAACTCTGCACGGTCAGTGTGTTGTTATAAATTTGCTTTTGGGGTGTGGCAGTCAGAACTACAGACTGGGGGTCCAGTGATCGAGGTTCACATCTCAGCTCTGCATTCACCTGTCGATGTGCCTCTGGGCAAGTCACTCGCCCTGGGCCCTAATTTCCTCATCCACCTCCCCTCCTTGCCAGGTGAGGATGGGGTTCTAGGGATAGATGCTCGGGAAGCCTTCCCATCCTCCTTAATCCATAGAGCCACAAGCTCCATGTTTTCCCCAAAGAGGCCTTCCCCAGACACCCCAACCAGGCCATGTTCTCCCCTCCTTTGACTCCTGTAGCCCTGAGTTGTGCACCCCCAGGCACCATCCCCTCTGCTGGGCAGGGCCTACTTGTGGTCCTCCAGCATCATGCGCTCCACTGGAAGTGACGGTAACAGCAGCCGCCACGACAGGGCAGCCACTTAGTGCCAGGTGCTTTCCACAGTCTCTCTTTGCAGCCACCAACCAGTGAGGTCATTGTACCCATTACTGAGTTAAGGAAACTGAGGCCAAGAGATGCTGAGTGACCAGCCCCACTAAGGGGAGCTCAAATTCAGGTACATTATGCTCCAAACCCCAATCTCCGTGCCCTCCAATAAGAGGGCAGGAAACTGGCCTCAAACACACAAGTGCTCCCACGCACTCGGAGAGGCACTCAGTAAACTCTCCCAAGGCAGCTACAAGTGCAACGGCAAGTTCTTCAGGTTGCCAGCCACTGCCTACCACAACCAAAAGCCACCAAAAGATGTTTGCCTCACCAGAAGGAGAGATACCAGGCTTTTTACTAGGAAGCTCCAGCCTCATAACAATGTCAAGCCTTCTAAAGTAATCTACGAGTTTAATGAAATCCAAGAAAATACAAAGAGGTTTTTCAGGGAGATCTAAACAAGCTGATTCCAACAGTCATGGATGCAAAAATATAAAAAGCAGCAAGAAGATCCAGAGAAAGTTTGACAAGGAGGAGTAACGAGGGGAAGTTGGCCCTACCAGGTAGCAAAACATGCTGTAAAACCACAATAACTGAACACAGTGGTGCTCCACATTAACAATCAGACACTGCAGCAGAATAGGAAGTGCAGAAGTAGACCCAAATACTTCCTGAAATCTAGACTCGAATAAAAGTGGCATTCAATTGAGTGAGCAAAGGATAATCCATTCAGTACATTGCATTGATAGCCACCCATGCCTCACCATGAATAAATGAGACAGACCAAAGAGTTAAATGCAGAAAATAAAACCATGAAAGTAGAAGAAGAAAACATGGGAGGAACTCCAAAAACATAAAAAGAAAAGGATGATAAATTCAAACCCAATTTTTTAAGTCAAAAGACAAATGATAAACTGAGGAAGATATTTCTAACTCATATTACAGATAAAGAACTAACCTCTTTCATATATTAAGAGATCCTACAAATCAGTAAAAAAAAAATACCATCAATCTAGTCAAAAAATAGGCAAAGGATACAAAACAGGCAGTTCACACATGCAAAAAAGAAAATGTAAATGTCTCTTAGCCATGAAAAAATGTCCAACCTCACCCTCAGTAAGAAAAGTACAAATTTAATCTTTACAGAGATTCCCTTTCCCCCTATCAATTTAGCAAAAATCAAAATGTCTAGAAAACACCGTTGGCAAGGATGTGGCAAAGTAAGCTCTATCATTAATTATTTATGGAATTGTAAATCGCTATAACCTATATAGAGAGCAGTCTGGCAATATCCACTAGTTACAAAGACATTGGCTCTGACAAACAATTTCGGCTTCTAGGAATTCATTCTACAGATACATTTCTACTTGTGTGAAATGAATGATGCCTGTAAGTCCATTAATAGGAAGCTGATTAAATAAATCATGATACATCCATATAATGAATACTAAGCAGTCATATAAACAAATGAAGCATCTTTTTGTACACTAACAAGGAACAATCCCTCAATAAACAAGTAGAGAAAGCAAACGAAGAACATAGTGTATGTGTAAAAAATAGGGATGATCTCCATATGCAAAAAAAATAAAGCGGGACCACTACCTCACACCATAAAATAAAATTTACTGAAAATGGATCACAGACCTAAATAAATGTAAGAGATAAAACTTTTAAACTCTTAGAAAACACAGGAGGAAATTTTCAAGAGCTTGGTTTAGGCAAAGGATTCTTAGATATGATACAAAAAGCAAAAGCAACAAAAGAAAAATAGATAGATCGGGCATCATCAAAATTACAGACTTTAGTGCCTCAAAGAACACCATCTAGAAAATGAAAAGATCACCCACAGAATGAGAGAAAATAGTTGCAAATCATACATCTAATAAGGGACTTGTATCCAGAATATAGAATACAGAATATACATACACAGAATTTGTAAAGAATCCTTACAAGTCAATAATAAAAAGAAAAATAACCCAATTTTAAAATGGGCAAGGGATCCATATAGGAATTTCGCCGAGGAAGATACACAAATGGCCAGGAAGCACATGAAAAGATGCTCAACATTATTAGTCACTAGGGAAATGTCCATCAAAACCACAAGGAGATACCACTTCACACCCACTAGGATGGCCATAATCAAGAAGTCAGTAACAGATGTTGGCAGGAAGTGAAGAAATCAGAACACTTATACACCGCTGGTGGGATGTAAAATGGTGCAGCCTTATTGGAAAACAGCCTGAAAGTTCCTCAAATGATTAGACACAGAGTTACCATATGACCCAGCAATGCTACTCTTAGCCACATATCAAAAAGAAATGGAAACTATGTACATAAATGAATGTTCATAGCAGCATTATTTACAATAGCCTAAAAGCAGAAAGAACCCAAGATGCACCAACCAATGAATGGATAAATAAAATATAATTTATCCATACAAAGGAATATTACTTGGCAAAAAAAGGAATAAAGAACTAATACACGCTACAACACTGATGGACCTTGAAAACACTGTGCTAAGTGAAAGACTATATTTGCAAAAGGCCACATATTGTATGATTCCATTTACATGAAATGTCCAGAACAGGCAAATCCATAGAGGTAAAAGTAGATTAATGGTTGCCAAGGGCTGAGGGTTGGGGAGAAATGGGAGTGACTATTAATGGTTTCAGGGTTTCTTTCAGGGGTGATGAAAATGTTCCAAAATTGTTTTGGTGATAGATGCACAACTCTGTTAATAAACTAAAAGCCACTGAATTGTATACTTTAAATGGACGAACTGCATGGCAGGTAAATTATATCTCAATAAAATTGTTATAAAAAAATAGGGATGATATATTCGTGTGTGTGCATAGATATAGAGAGATATGATAGAACATTTGCTTCTCTATTCATAAAACCTCTGGAAACAGTCACAAGAAATCGACAAGGAAACTAGGTAGTTGAGGGACAGGGGTAAGAAGGAGATTTTTCACCTTGAAAACATAGGGAGAAATTTTACCTTAAAATTCACCTTGAGAATTTTAAAACATGTGAATATATGACCTATTTTTAAAGGAAGGGAGGGGAAGGAAGGAAAGGGAGGGAAGGAGGGAGGGAGGGAGGGAGGAAGGAAAAATATTTTTTTTTTAATTTTAATAAATTTATGTCAGGCCTGTCCCCTTTGGCAGGGGACCTTCCTTCGGGAACCCTCCCAGAGTTGCCCTCCATGCTGGGCCCAGAGGAAAAATTAGTAAAGAAAATAAAAATGAAATAGGTAAGCTGGGGGGTTGCAAATTGAGCAGCGCTGCGAGCCTTCCCATGGCCACGCCACACAAGCTTGCCTTATCAGAAGCAGAAGCTCCCAATGTTACTGGCAGAGGTCTTTCCAAAATATGCTTAACCTCTGAGCTCTACTCTGCACCTTCTTCCTCAGAACAGAAGAAATAACCATGCCTCACCCAGAAAGCCAAGTGAACTTAAGGGGGGAAAAACCCCACCACTTTGGAACCCAGTTTCCAGCCCTGCCTCTGCCCTCCGCCCCCACCTGCAGGGAAGCAGGTCGCACGAGGCAGTGACAAAGGGGTGAGCATCCTGGGGGATGGACAATGCCCTCAGGATTAGCCCTGGGTGTTGGGACCAAATCCGCCATGCCTGAGCCAGACGGCCAGCGCTACCCTTCCCAGCGGCCAGCCGTCCCTCCCTGCCTGCCCTGCACAGCCCCTTGTGCTCTGTCCAACATCTCCCTTTTAAAGCAGTTCCAACAAAGTGCAAAATGAATCTCATCTTGCTCCGATCCAAATGACAACTTCAGACAAACAGAAAGTCATGGAGGCCAAGTATTTCCCTCTTGTGCAAACAGGAGCTTCGAAATCTCAGGCAGCATGGCTGGAGCCCAGCACCAGGGGGGCCTGCTAAGCACAGGTGTGCGAGGGCCTCCGGATGCACCTCTTCCCAACCCAGGGCCATCTCCACACCCTACCCAGTCCTGGGGCTGCCCCCTCCCCACCTCGCCACACCAGCAGCACCCAGCACCACAGCCAGCATGATGACTCAAAGCTCCAGGTCAGAACCTCAAGCGTCCCAGAGCCCTGCAGGTGGGGGAAACCAGGGAAGCAGGCCTGGTGGGACCTAACCATCAGCACAAAACAAAAGGACAGATGGTGGTAGGTTAAATTATGTACCCCAAGGAAAGACAGGCTCTTAATCTGTGTCCCTGTGGGTGTGAGCTTGTTTGTGAATAGGATCTCTTGAAGACGATATGACTGGTGAAGGGGTGGCCAACTGAATCAGGGTGGGATTAAATCCATACACTGGAGGCCTTATAAAGAGAAGATACCAGAAGCCAAGAGTGAGATAAGGCCTCAGAGGAGCCAGAATCCAGAAATCAGTGAAAAACAGAAAAATACGGAAAGAGATGGCCATGTGACAGGAGGCAGAGAAGAAGGCCAAGGCAGCCCAAGGATTGCGAAAGCCAACACCAAAATGCTATGGACTTTGGGGAAAAAGTATGGTTTGGCTGATGCCTTGATTTTGGACTTGCAGACTTCTAAACCATGAGACAATAAATTCCTGTGGTTAAGCCAACCGGTGCATGGTATTTGTCATAGCAGCCTGGTGAACTAAGACACAAACAGTGACCAGAGCTCTTTCTTCCAGTCGTGGAGAACCAAGGAGCAACGATCCCAGGCCCTGGCTAGGTGGGGTGGCCTCTACCCAGCTTCCACCCAATACCATCATATGGTGGTACATTTCCAGGCGTCCCCATCTGTCTAGAGAAGCAGGAGATCTACATTTTCATGTGAATGCTTCCAATTTTTAAACGTTCTCAGTGCTCTCAGTTCTTTAAAACACTGTGCAGACCAAAAAAACAAAAAACAAAAAACAACAACAAAGCATGTCTATATTCGATTCTTGTAGTATTTGCAACCTTGACTTAGTTTTCCTGCCTGGTTTATTTGGTCACGAGTGCCAAGCATGAGTGATGTTTAACAATTCAGCTAAAACTAAGAAGCCCAGAAGAGCTAATGATGTGCACATTCACCTTAGGTTTTGCTTAGCTCTGCTCACCAGCAGTTCAATCACATTAAGGGCTATTGGTCATCAGATATTTCTACCACTCAGCTGCATCCCCTCCCATTCTGGACCCCACCCCCCATGGTTAACAAAGTAGTGCTGTTGCTGTTTGACCCCATTGCCTGCACCCTGCACCCAGCACCCCATGGTTCCATGTGCAGGGGATTGTACAACATGAGCCGAATAACCCCAAAAAGCTCAATTTCAAGTCTTAGGGTTTTTCTTTGTACCACTATAGTGTTTCACCTACATCTGCTCCCCACCTTTGTTTCTCTCCCAATCACAGAGGAACAGAACCAAGTATCATTCTTCCAAGACAACATAAGTGTAACCCAGGTTTGACCTGTTGCAGGAGCCACCTCACGTATGTCAACAGCAAATGCCCCAAGACCCGTTTCTCCAGCTCTCAGGTGTGTTTGCCAAGGGTTGGGTCCCCTTCCTTTTAAATGAGGCGCCAGGGGACGGATGGGCAGCCTAAAGCAAGGAAGGCAGCCACTACGGGCAGCTCCACTGGTTCAAGGGCAGAGGCGAGACCCCCCACAGCCTGGAAATTCCAGGGTGCTCCTGCTGTGCTTTGGAATGTGCATCCTAAATGGCCCGTTCAGCACCCACCTGTCCCTGCCACGTAGTACAGGAGGCATGGGAATGCCGGTCACTCCCACCCCCACCCCTCATGCCAGCCCCCGTCACTTCTTGGCAGGCGCTCCCGACCCTCTCCACCTCAAGCCTGGATGCCCAGCTGCACGGCTGGCACTTCCACAAGTAATTTCCCCTGTACTTCCTCCTCTTTCCTACCAAGCCACCTCCCCTGCCTGAAGATGCCCTTTGCAAGGCCCCCTTCTCCAGGCCCTGGCACTTTCCTCTTCTCCCTCCTCTATATCCACTTGGGACTCCAGCCCTCCCCACTGATCCTTCCAGCACCTTCCACAGGTCTCCTCCACCATCCTGTGCCCCCACATTACTGCTCATCCACTCACTCAGCAAATATTTATTGAGCATCTAATATGGGCTGGCATTTCTAAAGCAGCCCTTTGGCTATTTCACACCTGAATTCAAATCCTCCATTGGCCCCGCCAAGCCACTACAAATCCCAAACTCCTCCAGCTGGAATTCCTGTCTTCCAAACTCTGCTGCGACAGGGGAGGGGTGAGGAATGCAGGGTGGGGAGTCAGAAGCCCCACTTCACCAGCTGGGTCACCTTGAGCAGGAAGATGCTCCATTACTCTGAACCTCGGGTTCCTCACTGTAAAACAGGCATTACAGCAGCAGTAAGGACGAGGAAACACATATAAAATGCTTTGCACAGAGCCAGGTACCCAGGCAGGGTTTAATAAACATCAGTGGCTCTCATGGTGTCATCACGATTTCCAAATGATCATTTTCACAAACCCTATACACAGCCAAACCTGCTTCAACCCTGGAAGCCCCTCTTTTTCCTCCCACCCCACCAAGTCGTAATCTTCCTCCTCCCCCAGGCAGCCCTCCCAGACCACTCTGGCCCCAGCCAAGTCCTCCTTGGCCGTCCTCTCGCAGTTTATCAAGTGTCACTTTTGATACATTGCTCCCCTACTGAATTGGACAGTTTTATTTCTGCCGAGGATTATTCAAGGGCATTTTACTGTCTCCCAGACTGAACTGGAAGCCCCTAATGTATTCCCCGCGATGCCTCACCCCTGCCCTCTATATGTCACAGTCAGTGCTCATTAAACACACTGGAAAGAATGCCGAGTCCATTGAGCTGCGCTCTCTGATGGGTCCTACTTTTCCTACAAATTCTCCGGGTGACTTTAGCAAACCCTGCTACCGTCTGAGCCTCGGTTTCCTCATCTGTACAATAGTAGGGGGTGGGTCAGGGGAGCTCTGACTGCAAAGAAACCTCACACCCGAGGTTCACAAAGGGGCTGTGTGCCAGATCCCTGCTGCCCTCCCACCTGTGCCCTCTGCTCCTCTGGGAAAATAAATATCAAGTCTGGATTCCTGGCAGATCGCCCTTAGATTAAATCTACATCTCTGAAGTGAAACCATAACAACACTGTTCTCAGTTCATGGCCCCAGGACTTCCCTTAGTAAATGCTTAGAACCAAAACATCAGCCACAAAACTAAAGTACAGGACACAACCACTCGAGCCTCCTCTGCTTAAATCCAGGAGGGTTTCCCTCCCGTGACCTCCCTGCAGGATGCCATCGAGGAACTGACACCACCCCCACCTCCACTACACCTCAAGGCACGCCTCATGCCCCAAGGAGGACCTGTGTTTGCTAAGACCCCAAATTAAAGTTTGAGAGTTTATGGGTTAAGCCATGTCAGCCAGAAGGCTCAGGGCTGAGTTTCGGAGAGAATTCCCTCCCTTTCCAATTCGACAGAAGGAAACAGTGGCAGGTGCCATTCCTCATGAGCCAAAAAATAAAGGCAGTCAGGAGGCACCCCCTTCGCTCCAGGGGTGGGGGGGCTTCAGGGAGGTTCACATGGGCCAAAGAGTCACCAATTTCACTGCGAAGAGGCTCAGAGGCAGGGGCATCTGCCTGATTAGTTTGGCCATAGGGCTGTATTCTCATTATGGGCAGAAGCAAGACCAATAGATTGGATATAAATTATTTTTGTTTTCAGAATTGTATTTTTCAATACATTAGGGCACTTGGCTGTTTAAAAGGGAGCCAGGGACTTGGTTCACACAATCTCATTCTGAACATCTAAACAGCCCTCAGGAGCATGTACTCTAATTAAGGATGGGAGTCCAGAGCCCAGAAAGGGGCGGTAAGCTGCCCACGATTGGACAGCAAGCAGACCCGCAGCCAGATCTGCACTCTTATTCTGGGCTGGATAATTCTTTGTTAGGGGAGCAGAGAGTGCTGTCCTGTGCATCGTAGAATGTTCAGCAGCATCTCTGGCTCAACCCACCAGAAGCCGGTAGCAACCACCTCCCCAGTTGTGACAACCAAATGTCCCAGACATTGCCAAATGCTCCCTGGAGGGCAAATCCTCCCCAGTTAAGAACCACTCCAGGGACCTTATTCTTTCCATGTGCCATGGTTTTGTTGTGGTTTTTCTTTTTTTTAACTTGGAGGAGAATTTAACCAAGGACACACTCTCTATCCTCCTTTAAAAAAATAAATCTGGATTTTTGCTTTATCATAGTTAAGACTCTTTCTTTCCCATGGAATAGAAAATTAAACACTAAAGAAGATGAATATAGTTTTTTCACCCAATTCAAAGCCTTGGTCAAACAATCAAAAATGACCTACTCATGCTAAATGAGTTGTACATTCTCTCTCAAAATCTTTAAAAAGACGACCATACAACCATGGCTCAGCCCAAAGCTCCAATTTATTAAAATAACATTGATATACTAACCAACAATGACTTTTCAAAATGTCAGAATAGCAACTTTTCCTAAATCCTAAAAATATTAAGCTTTTGTTTTTTCTTTTAAGTAACTTGCATTCTTACCACAAATTTAGATACACACACATTAAGAGAAATTTGGAAAACCCAAGAAAGGAGGAAACATTTAGTTCCTTTAAGGACCCAGCTTAATAAATTAGCTAAGCTATTGGGGTTCCAGTGTCTTCAGGAGAGAAACCAACCCACAGCAGCTTTGCTACTGACTCAGGTGTGAACACTAAGCAATGTCGGGTCATCTAGAATTAGTCTCCCTCCCACCCCACTCCCAACCCCAGGAGGCACCAAAGAAAACTCTCTTTTCAGATAAGAGGATTTTCAAAATAAGAAATGGTTGGCATGCAGCCAACAAAGATCCGGGAGAAATGTGGCCTGAGCAGTAGAGCTGGGAGACTTGCCAACGGTGGGGAAAGGAAACCCAGGAGGAAAAGGAAAACCATGGTTTCCAGGTGATAGAGTTTCCCACCCCATTCATAAGACACCAAAGAGTAAAATCAGATTCCTTCCTACCCCCCACCCCCCACCCCGATCTCAAAGGGTAAAGTTAGACATAGGAGAACACGTGGGATAATGTATTAATAACAACAGCCCCTGTCTTATGCATGGAATCATTGAATACATGCAACCTCACTAGATGTTTCACAACATCAAATCAAATAATACAAGTGCTTGTTATTTTCTTATTTAACTGAGCTTGTACTATACACTTTGTTCTGTAACCTGTTTCACTCTACAAGATACAGTCAGTATTATATCAGTCACCATCTTTAATAGCTATACAGTAGTCCATTGCAAGGATTACCATAATTTATTTCCCTAGTGCCCAACTGTTCGATACTTAGGTTATTTCAACCTTTTAATTATCAAACAGAACTGCTACAAACATCACTGCACGTGCATCTTTGCTTTATCTTCTAATTACTAAAATTAGAAGCAAAGGAGGATTGTGCGAAGATGGCAGAGAAAGAAGCAACAGATATCAGTCTCTCCGCTAAAACAACTGTTGAACTGGCAGGAACTGTCTGAATCAACTATTTTGAAACTCTAAAGTCTAGTGAAATGCTGTGCAGTATCCAGGGAATAGCTGGAGAAAGAGGCTGGAACATTGCAGTACATATCAATTAATTTCAACCTCTATGCTGTGGCCACCATTCCCACCCCCCCAGCTGTGTGGCGGGCAGCAGTAGGGACTGCAGCCCGAGTTCCTGGTACAACTTGCTGGTGCCGGGATGGGCTCTAAGGACCTAGTCCTCCAAAACTCATGGATGTGTGGTCTGATCACCGATCAATGCTTTTGACCAGCTACTTCAGATCACTGGGTGGCTGGCTCTGAGGGTGGACATGGTTCCAATCCCCCTCAGGGAAAAGCGGCAGGGGAGTCTTTAAGAGGCGGTACTTTTTTTGAGGGGTAGGGGGTCTCTTTTCATTCCCTGATTGAGAACAAAAATAGTTTGGTAAAGACACAAATTGATGGCTCTAGCTCTTAACCACAACAACAAAAAATAAACTAGCAATCCCAGAAGAATGGGGAAATAGACTTTCAGTTATAACAACAAAATACTCAGAATGTCCAGTTCTCAACAAAAAATTATACAAAACACACTTCTCTGTATGGCCCTTTCAGATGAAAAAAAAAAGAATTTTCCAGAAACCATCCCTGAGGAAGCTCACACATTGGAACATCCGTCAATGACTTTGTATCAACCATCTTACATATGTCAAAAAGCTAAAGGACTAAGAAAATTAGGAAAATTTCTGAACAAAATAAAAAGAAGCTATAAAAAGGAACCAAACACATTTTGGAGCAGCAAAGTTAGTAACTGAAATGAAAAACTCATTAGATGGATTCAACAGCAACTTTGAACAGGCAGAAGAAAGAATCACTGAAGTTGAAGATAAGACAATTGAAATTATCTAGCATAAGGAACAAAAAGAAAAAGTAATGAAGAAAAATGAACAGAGCCTGAGGGACCTATCGGACACCATCAAGTATAGCAACATATGTTATTATTGGAGTCCCAGAAAGACAAGTGAGAGAGAAAGGGAAAGAAGAAATATTTGAAGAAACAATGGTGGAAAATTTCCCCAGTCTGATAAAAGACATGAATATACACAACCAGGAATATCAACAAACTCCAAACAATATAGACTCTAGGAGATCTATACCAAGACATAGATAGTGAAATTATCAAACTCCAAAGACAAAGACAGAATTTTTAAAGCAGCAAAAGAGATATGACTTCTCATATGCAAGGACTCCCCAGTAAGATTAACAGCTGATTCCTCATCGAAATCATGGAGGTCAGAAGACAGCAGATGGCATATTTAAAGTCCTTAAAGAAAAATCTGTCAACCAAGAATCTATATCTAGAAAATTACCTTTCAAAAATGGAGGAGAAATTAAGACATTTACAGGTAAACAAAAGCTGAAAGAGTTCATTACCAGAAAACCTGTCCTACAAGAAATGCTAAAGGAAATCCTTCAGGTTGAAATAAAAGGACAACAGATGATAAACTGAAGCCATAAGAAGAAATAAAGAACATTTGTCAAGGTAACCATAGAGGTAAGTATAAAATCTTGCATTATTGTGCTTTTGGTCGGTAATTGCTATTTATCTCCCTATTTGACTTAACAGGCAAATGTGTACGACAATATTTTAAATCTATGTTAATGGGCATACAATGAATAAAGATGTAATCTGAGCAAACAGCAATATAAAGAGGGAGGGAGAGAGATATATAGGAGCAGAGAATTTGAAACTAGGTTGGAACTCGTCAACCTACGTGGTTATTAGTTTAAGACGTTAATTGTAATTACAAAGGTAACCACCAAGAAAATAACTTAAAAAAATAGAGAAAAAGAAAGAAGGGAATCAAAATGGTAAACTAAAAAAAAGCAACTAAATGCAAAAAAAAAGCAGTAGTGAATAAATTGGGGAACAAAAAGCATACAAGACATACCGAAAACAAATAGCTAAATATCAGAAGTAAATCCTTCCTTCTTAGTTATGACTTTATTACTTTAACTGTCAATGGATTAAACTTCCCTATTGAAAGGCAGAGATTGGCAGCTTGGATGTAATAGCATGAGACTCACATTAGATACTGTGCTGGTTTGAAGCTATTATGTACCCCAGAAAATGACATGCTCTTTTAATTCATTCCTGTGGGTGCAGACCTATCGTGGGTGGGAACTTTAGTTTAGGTTGTTTCAAATGAGATGCGACCCACCCAGTTCAAGGTGGGTCTTACTCCTTTTGGAGTACCTTATGAGAGGATAAAAGGCAGAAAAAGCCAAGAAAGCTTAGAGAGTGGAACACCCAGAGAAGTTTGGAGAGAGTGCAGAGAAAAAGCCCCTGGAAGAGGTAAGAGAGAATCCACAGAAGCTCAGAGAGGAGGCCACTGGAACCAGGAGCTGAAAGTTACAAAACCTGGGAGCCAAGGAGCAGCAGACGCCAGCCATGTGCCTGGCTATCTGACAGAGGAACCCTGGATGCCAGCAACCTTTCTTCAGAGAAGGTATCATCCTGTTGATGCCTTAACTGGGACATTTTCATGGCCTTAGAACTACAAATTTTGTAAACTAATAAATCCCCATTTTAAAAGCCAACACATTTCTGGTATATTGCATCCCTGAAGCTTCAGCAAACCAAAACAGACACAAAGACACAGATGAAAAAGTGTGAGAAAAGATATTCCATGCAAACAGTAATCAAAAGAAAGCTGGAGTGGCTCTAGTTATTGTCAGACATAATAGCCTTTAAATCAAAAAAAGATTACAAGAGACAAAAGAAGGGTATTATATACTGATAAAAGGTTCAATCCATCAAGAAGATATAATGATTATAAACATATATTGCACCTCACAACAGAATGCCAAAATATATGAAGCAAAAATGAACAGAACTGAAGAGGGAATAGATAGTTCTACTAATAAACATTGGAGACTTCAATACACCACTTTCAATAATTGATAGAACATCTAAATAGAAGATCAATAAGGAAACAGAGGACTTGAACAACACTACTAACCATTTAGACCTAATGGACATATATAGAATATTCTACCCAACAATAGCAAAATATACATTCTTCTCAAGTGCACACAGAACATTTTCCAGGATAGATCATATATTAGGCCACAAATCAAATCTTAATAAATTGCAAAATATTGAAATTTAAAATTAGATAGCAAAGAATAGTTATCACAGTTGAAAAATATGAATACCTTAGAAAAGAAATTATTTGATTAAAGGTGTATTTTTTTTTCACTGAAACACATACTCTCTGCTTCTAATTTTAATTCTTGGATCCACATTTTTTCTGTTATATGGCAATGTGGCGCCTGCAGGGAAAACAAACAAATAGACTAAGACTGCTAGCTTATAAGCATAACACTTAACTATATTCTTCCTCTCTTATTCACATTCTTAAGAAAATGAAATGTCACCACTAAAAGAAAAAAAAGAATTCCTAACTCACTGGGTTCCGGCATTGGCCATTCATCTATTCACTGTGTGTGGACATTTTGGGAAGCACCAGAATTGTGAAATACTCATGAGTTTGACACTTATTTCCTAAAAATATCTTTATTGGAAGCTAACTTGTGCCCTGGCACCACACTGGGTGTTAGAGAGACACTGAAGATAAAGACCCAGCGTGCTCTCAGGGGCTCTCAGCTTGGTAAGCAGGGGACAGTGCAAACACCAGAGTGGGCTTTGGGAGCCCAGAGGTGTAGCTAGTGGGGAAGCTTCTCAGACAAGGCCGATAGCTGACCATGAAGTCTCAGTGGTGGAAAGGGTCAGAGGATCAGAGTGGGCAAGACCCCTGAGGCCCAGGCCACGTGGAGTCTTTGGAGAACCCCAGGGCTGGAGCAGCAGGCAGAGGGAACTGGGCAGACGAGAACGGAGCTCGAGAAGGAGATAGAGTCTGGTCACAAAAAGCCAGCCTTGCCCACATGCTAAGTGATTTGTACTGGGGGGGGGGGGGGGGTGGCTGAGTGGGGACAGGATGAGACCAGCATTCTGGCAGAAGAGGAAGGATGGACCAGAGCAGGGACACTAGCCTAAGGGATCTAGCTGACTCAGGAGAGAGAAGGTAGGAGAGCAACCCTGGAGAAGGCGGTGTGGGCAGAGGTGAGATGGTCTCAGGGAGACCTGAGGGTAGAGAGGGCAGGATCAGTGACTTGGGACTGCACGCTGAAGGAGACAGAAGAAGCAGCAGGTGTCCTGTACACCTGGCCAGTGTAGCAGGTGTTCCATGCACCTGAGGTACCAAGCCGACAGAAGAACCCAAGAAGTGGGAAAGACCACAGAAAGATCACCAAGTGGCAGAGGTGGTTTGCTGACCCTGCCTCGGCCACAGACTTATGGAGTGTTCTAGAATCTAGTGGATGACTTATTTCACTGGCTAAAACTCATCTGCAAAGGAGCATATGGGGACCGTGTACCATCAAGGTCCCTCCCATCTATAAATCCTATGAGTCCCTGTCTATATCAGAAACCAGGGTGACAGCTGTCCACCTGGAGACTCTCTCTAATGAAAATGTCTTCCCAGGAAGGGCAGGCAGATCATTTCCATAAATCGGCTTCTCTTATCAAGCTCTAACCTTCTTTCAAACCCCACACCCAAGCAAACAAGAACCCATCCCTGCCAGGCCTGAGTGTCAGCTCTCCAACTCCAACACACAGCTCAGTCCCTCACATCTGGCTGCATGCTGCTTCCTCTTCTCCCCCACTACCGGGTAATAAGGAGCAGACTGGCAAAATAGTTCAAATACCTCCTGAAAAGTAAACTCCCTTGAGACTTGGTGGCCTATTTTGAGCTAAATGTTTCAAACCTCTAGGTTCAGAGCTTGCTCTAGGCATTAACGTTTACTTAACCTGAACAATCAGGAACTCAGTTCAAGTCTGCTGAATGTCAGGCCCATATGGGGCACAGAGATAATAGAACAAACCGAATACTCCTGTCCTGCAAGGCTCTCTGCTGAGAGTGGGAGCTGGACACAGAATGCAACCACACAGCATGGGGGAAAAAGGGCAGTACCAAAGGGTGCACGAGGTCAGGGTTGGGGAAAGCCAGCAAAGGAAGCAATTGCTTCATTCGGATGTCAGGGAAAACCACAAAGAGGAAGGAGCTTGGAGTTGAGTCTCAATGGCTCCGGACAGTCATGGCAGAATGTAGAGCACAGCAAACAGCAGGTGCTGGCCCAGGGGCAAGGAAGCACAGCCTGCTCCACAGGACGTAAGGGGAGGTGCGAGTGCCGAGAGAGACAGGCTGATTGATGGCTGCAAGATAGACCAGGCCAGCTTGTAAGGGCCCTGAATGCCACACCAAGGAGTCTGGACTGGTGACAGGAAGTCACTGAAGTCTGTAAGTAGAGGAGTGAGGAGGGCAGTGGGGAGGATGGGGCAAAGAGGGGGCAAGTCGAAACCCAGAGAACACCAAGGGGATGAGAGTGGTGAGGACCAATGTGGCCTGAGACAAGGCAAGGGATCAAAAAGGGATCACAGTTCCCCCACCTCCATCTTCTCAGGACGAACGGGATTTAATATTGCAGATCCACAAGGAAACACCTGGACTCTAAGCTACACAGCAACCAACAGCAAACCTCAGCAGATGGCTGACAACCTCTTTGGTTTCTGCTCCTGCACTGAAAATGCTCCGTCAGGAGAGCAAGCCCCTGGCCCCAAACCCTCAACAGCTGATCAAACACCAAAGCACAGAGTGTACACTCTAAAGAGGAGGGGAAAGAGCAGTGCTTTACTGACACCACACCCCAGATTTCCCCGCAACTGACCCAGATGAGAAACAGGACACATTTGGTTCATTTCCTGCAAAAGTGGGATTTCCCAGGAGTTAAGGGAAAAGTCCTCCTTGCATCCCCCGTGACCCCTCCACCCCACTGCTCCAAGGATACAGTTCATTTTTCCTCATTTCCCTGATACAGTCCCCACAGGAACCCACCAACTCCCTGAACTTGAGCAACCTTCCATAGACTCTCCAAGAAATGACCAGCTTTTGCCCAAGATCCCTCATGCCCCTGTGAATCTTCCTTGGAGAAGCCAGGGAGGGTAGGAGAGTCATCTGCGTCCCCCATGGAGGCCACCAAGGGTCACCAAGCATCCCGGAGCCTAACTCCAATCCCACCCCCACCGGCCCCCTCTGGCGCTAGGAACTGCTTCTTTCCAATTCCACCACTGTGTTTACTTGAATAAGCCACCCTACCTCCTTGGAATTTTTTTTTCCCCTCATCTGTGAAATGGATATAAAAATCAATTCCCTGTAAGCTTGTCAGAATTCAAAGCGCAATCGTTTGTGTAAGCATTAGCAGAAAGTTTAAAAATGGAATCCAATATATCAGATGTCAAGCGGGAGCGAATTTCCTAAAATGTACAGCAAGAGGCAACCAGACGAACAAACCCTACCCGGAGGGCAGGATGAAAAAACGCACGACTGGCTGGCGCGCACTAAGGAGCCGGGATTCAGAGCGAAGCCGCGCGCCCAGAGCACCTGTGCGCTCAAGTGGGGCTGGCGCGCGGGGGACAGCTGTCGGCAATGCCGCCAGCAGGGACAGCCGGCGGGGGAGAGCAGGGGGCGACCGGACCCACCTGAAGACCCGCAGCAGCAGGCAGGCGATGAGGAGGGCGGTGAAGGTGCACGCCACGATCACGGCCGCCTTCAGGGTGGGCAGGTCGCGGAGCACCGTGGAGAGGCGCGTCACCAGGGCGTCGCACTGCTGTTGTAGCTGGAGCTGCCGCCGCCGCCGCCCGCCGCCACCCCGGACCCCGTCCGGGTGGCGTTCCCGGGCTCCGGGCCGGGCGGCGGCGCGGCTGGCGCTCGGGCTTCCAGCTGCGGCGCAGGAGCGGACCTCAGCTCTGCGGGCGCGGGCGGCGGGCGCGGCCAGGAGCGCGAGCAGCAGCAGTGGCAGGAGCGGCGCGGGCGGCGGCGAGGCGCGCATGGTGCGGACTGGCGGGCGGCGCTGGGTCGGGCAGGGCGCGCGCGGCCGAGCCCCGGGGTCCCGCACCGGCGCCAAGGCCTGCACCGGGGGCTCCCGCGGGAGCGGCGGCGGCTGCGCGGTGCTTGGCAGGAAGCTGCGGCGCCCGGAAGAGCCCGCGCCGCCGCCACCAACACGTTGCATCGAGTCATTCGACGGGCCGCGGGCCCCCACGTGGGCGGGGCGGGCGACTCGGCCCGAGTCGGGCCGCGCTCCGCCCGCCGCCTGCACTGGGTTCCCCGGGACCAGGTACCCCCTAGAGAAGCAATAACGGCCAGGCCCACCCTTGGGTGCAGGCGCTGTGCTGAACATTTCACGTTGTTTCTTTTATGTCATTTAATCTTCCAGTCCCCTTAGGAGACAGGTATTTCTGCTTTCCTCATTAAATCTTGATTTTAGGACCCAGAGAGCCAGCTCACAGCAACCCAGACTGTGCCAGACTAAAAATCAAAGACTAGAGAACGGAGGTAAAAACCCTGGAAATTGAAGCCTCCAGGCTGAAGTGAGTTGCCCGTGCCTTATGCAGTGCGTGTATATCAATATCTCCCCAATTCCCTTCTTTTTCTCAAAAAGAGTTTCTTATCTCATGGCTTCAAAGTTTTCAGGCATCTTGCACCTCCACTTATGAATCGGATTGGAATGTAAATTTCTGCATTCATGCCTGTGCTACGAGACAGCACTTAGATCAACGGTCTCCCTGCCCAGCTGAAGTTAGGGGTTGCAGGGAGTAATCAGTTTGCTGCCTCTGGTATGTGAGCTAAATGGTGCTTAGGTAGAGAAAAACAATTATGCAGGTTCCAGTGAGAGGCCCTAAGCTGGGTGTTGATGAAGTCCAAAGGACTTCCCTGGATCTGAAGACCCCAGGATCCACCTTTCACTCTGGGGATGGATCCCAGCGGGAAGCTCTCCAGTGGTGGATAAACAGCTAAAGGTACATGACAAGGACTTAGCTTACTCCTGGTCCTGCTAGAGAAAGAGGCAGGTAACTAAGATAGTATAGCATGTTAGTTATCTACAGCTGCATAGAATTACCTCTAACCTTAGCGGCTTAAAAAAAAATGCACATTAATTATCTCATAATCTCTGTGGGCCAAAAATCTGGACACAGCTTGACTGGATCCTCTCCTTCAGGGTCTCCCATGAGGTGGCAATTGAGGTTTCCACCAGGGCTGGAATCTCATCTAAAGGCACGACTGGGGAAGGGTCCACTTCTGACCTCACTCACAGGATTTTGGCAGGATTCAGTTCCTCACCGGCTGTTGGCTGGAGGCTACCCTCAGTTCCTTGCCTTTCTAACATGGCAGCAGGGCATGCTTCATGAAAGCATGCAAGCCAAGAAGACAATAGAGAGAGTCTGCTAGCAAGACAAAAGTCACTACCTTGTGAAATTTAATCAGAGAAGGACATCCTATCACCTTTGCCATGTTAGTTAGAAACAAGTCACAGGTCCCATCTATGCTCAAATTGGGGGGTATTTACACTAGGGCATGAACACCAGGAAGCAGGAATCATTAGGGGGCATCTTAGAAGCTGCCTACCACATACAAGTGGTACAGCTTCATTTGGGGGTTGGATGGTCAGAAAAACAATAAGCAGATTATTAGAAGACATCACCAAGGAGGTACTATTTGGAATGTACCTTGAATATTCACGCATGCTCCAGTATTGAGAGAGAGACATATCAGATGATTTAGGTATCTTCCAACTGTCAAGTACCACCTTGTGTGGTATGTCAGAGATGTTACAGTAGTAGAGAACTAGCATTATCACATCATCATGATACAATTGGTAAGCAAAATCCCTTAAAAACCACCTCTGATGTCCGTGATTTTGCAGCCCTGCTTGCCAAGACGTAAACCTCAGATGTCACAAGCCTCGTGTTTTTATAATTCTTATCAGAAACTCCTGCATGGTGGAGTAGAGAGGCCCTGGACTTTGGAGCCTCTAGCCAGGATAAAAGGGTGACCACTGAGTGGCCTTGGCCAAGGTGCTTAACCACTGAGCCCCAGGTTTTAATGTCTAAAATGGGAACAATTATTCCTTGCTCAATAAGATCATTGGGAGACATCCATAGGAAAGCAGAAAATACCAGCTCCCTCTTCTTTCTTTTGCCACAATTCATGAGCTCATGAGCTCAGGTAGATTCTTTGATTACTTAACATTGATTAAAACCAACAATGTAGAAAGCACAAATGTTAGAATTTTTAGTAAAGTGAAACAGAATCTTTCATTCTTCCCTACTATTTGCTGTGCAAACCATTACACAAAGGACTTCTCTTAAACTGCCCTAGGTTAGAGCTCCTTAATCATTTGGATTCAACCAACCAGTAAACAATAACTTTTTTTAGCATAGAACACTCGTGACAGGCAAAAGAAACCAACTCTGGCTCATGTAAGAAAAATGGGAGTTTATTGGAACTATGTTGAGCTGCTCCAGAATTGATAAGCTAGAGCAGAAATTCTAAAAGTGGGGTCCATGGACCCCTGGAGTCCCTGAGACTCTTTCAGGGAAATCTGAAAGGTCAAAACAAATTTCATAATGATACTAAGATGTTGTTTGCCTTTTACATCATGTTGCCGTTTGCATTAATGGCGCAAAAGCAATGGCAGGGAGAAATTGCTATGTCAGTCGTTGCCTTAGCATGAAATCAAGGCAGTGGCAACAAACTATACTCATAGTTAATTGTATTCTTCACAACCATACATTCAGTAGAAGGGGAAAAAAGCCAGTTTCATTTTATAATGTCCTTGATAAGATCATGAAATTATTAAATCTCAAGTCTTGAGAACATGACTTTTTTTAGAACATGACATTTTAATATTATGTGTGATGAAACAGGAAGTATGAAGAAATCACTCTGCTGCACAATGAAGCATGATGATTGTCTCGAGAAAAACCTGCTTGCATTGCTTAGGGTTACAAGCTGAACTAGCCACTTCTTCCTTTCTTCGGAGACCATTTTTGCTTACAAGAGTGACTGACAAACTTTGAATCTGGCCCTTGGCAGACATTTTCTCAAAAATGAACAAAACGAACCCGTCACTTCAAGGATAACAACTGACAGTATCATTTTAACTAATGATAAAATTCAAACCTTCAAACAAAATTAGAATTTTTGGAGAGCTTGTCAATTAGAATGCTTTCTGCCATGAGCTTGACTTTTCTGATGAGCTTGGTGGTGATTTTTTATAAATGTGGTTTTCTGATATTATGTAATGAAATATGTCAAAATGTGGAAGAGCTGCTGTGCCAGTTTGAAGGTATTATGTCCCCCAGAAAAAGCCATATTCTTTGATGCAATCTTGTGGGGCAGACAGAATAGTGGGGATTAAGTTGGAACGTTTGAATTAGGTTGTTTGCATGGAGATGTGCCCCACCCAGCTGTGGGTGGTGACTTTGGTGGGATACTCCCATGGAGGTTTGACCCCACCCATTCAGGGTGGGCCTTGATCAGTGGAGCCATATAAATGAACTGGCTCAAGGAGAGAAAACTCAGTGCAGCTGTGAGTGACGTTTTGAAGAACAAGCTTGCTAGAGAGGAATGTCCTGGGAGAAAGCCATTTTGAAACCAGAACTTTGGAGCAGACGCCAGCCATGTGCCTTCCCAGCTAACAGAGGTTTTCCGGACGCCATTTGCCATCCTCCAGTGAAGGTACCTGATTACTGATGTGTTACCTTGGACACTTTATGGCCTTAAGACTGTAACTGTGTAGCCAAATAAACCCCCTTTTTATAAAAGCCAATCCATCTCTGGTGTTTTGCATTCTGCAGCATTAGCAAACTAGAACAGCTGCATAAATCAGTTAACTCGTTTTTCCAGATGACCAGTGCACTGTGTTACAAAATTATGCTTGCATAAAAGGTTCATTCAAAGTACAAGATAGTCCAATGGATTTTGATGTAACAGAGTACAAAAACTTAACTGACAAGGTTTCAGATTCCACATTTTAACTAATCTTTTTAAAACCACCACTTGAAAGTTTTCATGTAATATCAAAGAAGAAAATCCACAATAAAATGAAAAGGTTATTAAATTCACTACATAGCTGGGTGAGGTGGAATTATCTTCATATACTTCAACCAAAACAACTCTCATAACAGATTGAATGCAAAAGCAGATATGAGAATTTAACTCTTTTCTACTAAGCCAGACATTAAAAAGAATTGCAAAAATGCTTAACAATGCCACTTATCTCTTTGATTTTTTCATTTTGGAAAATATGGTTATTTTGCATAAAAATGTTATTTTTAACATGTTTACATTCCACATTGCAATTAATCTTTAAGAAAAATGTTAATATGTTCATGTGTTTATCATTTTGGTTTTTAAATTAATAAATAGTTTAAATATTTCTCCATTTTAATTTCTAATGCAGTAAACATCAATAGCTATAACCCACATAGTCAAAAGCTCTTTGTGGTCTTAAGAATGTAGAGTTCCTGAGACCAAAAAGTTATTTGAGAACTACTGAACTTAGAGAACCATATGTGGGGGGAGAAAAGCAAATCAACTAGAATACTTTCTGCTGTTAGAAGTAGAAACCCAACTCAAATTGCCTTAAATGTAAAGGAATTCTATTATCTCACATAAAGGAAGTCCCAAGGTGGAGAGGCTCCAGAGTTGTATCATTCAGCAGCTTCGTGACGTAAAGGAGCCAGAACTTTCCATCTCTCCAGTCTGCTGCCCAAAGCTGTGGCCTCAACCTTAGGAGAGTGGCCTGTTCACAAGATAACCACCATGGCAACTGGGGTAGCATGACTTTTTGTTCACATACCTATGGCAGGTGAGGAAAAAAAAAACGTTTTCCAACAATGGCATTTAAACCTGCTCTGCTCCTCAGTCTGATTGGTCCATCTGGACTTATAGCCCCACCAGGGGAATGCCATGCACTGACCGGAACTATTTAGGATCTGCCTTGGAACTGGGGTTAGGGCCATCCCTGAAGAACTTAAAGTGGGGAGGCACATTTGCGGGTAGCTGAGCTTGTGCCTCGACTTACCAGGCCTGGGCCAGGGGACCTGATATCACCCCCTGGGGAGGGTAGTAGGTACGGGCGTGAGTGCCCTCTGCAGCCCCCCCGAGCCTGAGGAGCGAGGTCAGGGCAGCTCCCTTTTCCTCACCCAAAATGCCACTGGCAGGGGAGGCTTGCCGGAGGAAACCGCCTTTCTCCCAACTGCCCTTTCCCCACTTCCTTATCTTACCCACATACTCCCTTGTGCCAAGGCCACTCCTGCCACCGCCAGTGCGCATGCACCGTGGCCAGAACAACCCCCGCCCGCTGCAACGGCTCCTGCGTCCTCTCAGAACCAATCCTAGCCCCTCTCCCTTCAGTATTGCCATTTTAGGCTACTTCACCTCCTTTCCAGCCCTGCCCTTCTTACCAGCCTATATAACCTGTAATCACCCCTGAATAAATCTCTTTGGCGCATACTCCTGCTGGATGAAGAGTGTTTTTGTCCTTATCGCCGCCCTCCACACCTTGCACGCCTCTCGCCGAGGACCCTGGCCACGTCCTCCGCCTCGCCCTCGCCTCCGGGAAAGAGCCCCCACCGCCGGTACCCTTTAAGCAGCCCCGAGAGCTGAGGGCTCGGCTACCGGCCGCCACTCCCCCTAGAAGCAGTAACCCCGACCGCAACTGGTGCCCCGTGTGAGGAACGTCTCCACACGACAGTTTGGCAGGTCACCCGCTCGCCCGGACGCCTCTCCAGCTTCCCGTTTCCTCGCCTGCAAGGTAAGGGCCGCCTCTCCCTCGCCGCTTCCGGAGCCGTGGGAGGTTCCTTGCTCCGAAGCCGCTCCTCCCTTCCCCCACGCTCTCTTCATCCAGTAGGAACTCCTCCCTTCCCCCACGCTCTCTTCGTCCTCTTGTATGCGCACTTCTATGACCCCCGTTCCTCCTAACACTCTCCCTCTTCCCCTCCATTACTTTGCTGTAGTTCTTTGTATCTTTATTTCCTCATTTGGTACCGTGTGCCTCTTTGCAACCGCCCCCCCTGACTGCTCCCGTTGCCAAAGGGCACTGCTTTCTGCTCTCGCCGTCTCCTTCGGCCTTGCAGCCACAGTTTATCTCATTCTCTCTGCTCGGTAAACAACTCCTCCTCCTCCTCCCCGCCAGCCGGGCCGGCCCGGCTCGGGAACAACTCCCCCTCCTCTCCCCTCAGCTATGGGTAATCGTATATCTACATGCCAGGCACCTCAAGTTCGTGCTCTGGCGGGTCTCCTAGACACGCATCGCTGTAAAGTGTCTGTCCGGCAGCTGCAGATATACTGGGATCTCCTGCTGCCCTTTAACCCATGGCTCACCACTTGCCATCTTTGGGACCCTGTTACTTATGATCGCCTTATTGATCGAGTCACTAACGCCATGGAACATGAGAGCAAGCGCTTCCCTCCCGGCTTGCTCCCCACCTTGATAACCATCCGCTCCTGCCTTCAAGGCTCCCTCCCCCCTGATAGAGGCCCCGTTAAATCCAAAGAAGCCCTATCAACCCAGCCAACAGATTCAGATAGCGATACTAATTCAAATCATGACTCGGACACGGAGTCCTTAGTCGAGCAGATTAACAACGCGCTCGAGGTGACTCCCAAAAAGCAAAATAACACTGCGCCACGCCAAGATGGCGAACTTCCTCCTTCTTCTTCCATCGAGGGGAGGAAATGCTCCGGCGATGACATCAGCCCTAAACTGGGCCGGAAACCACATATGCTTTACCCCGCCCTTCCACAGGGCGGAGCTAGTCCGCCATCTTATGCCTTGGGCCCCGCCCTTTCACAGGGCGGGGCTGATCCACCATCTTGTGTCTTAGCCACGCCCACCGCGCCGCCATCTTGCGACGCTTGGGGCCTCCCACTCCCGCCTCTCCCTCCGGCGAGCTCCCCTTCGGAGCCGCTACCGGCAGCTGCCGCCGCTCCTCCCACCCTGCCGACTAACAACCCCTGGCTGCCTTCTACACCTCAAGGCAACCCTTGGGGCAACGCTCCCCCTACCCCCACTCCCGCGCCAAGTCCTCTGCAAGCGCGTCCTCCTTTCTCTCGTGCTTTTCGCTGTTTTCCTCTTAACCTTGCCCCCACCCCACAGAGGCCGCATGACTGGTATCCCATTGACTTAGATGCTATCAAGCAGCTTCGCAAGGCCGTCAAGGAGGACGGGTTAGGTAGCCCATATGCTTCCCAAATACTGCAAGATCTCGCCATGAACTATTGCCTCCCCCAAGACTGGGCCTCGCTTGCCCGTTCAATTTTTAACCCCGGTCAGTTTGTTGACTGGCGTGCTCACTTCCAGGCAGAAGCAGCTAAGCAAAGTGAGCAAGATGCAGCCCTTGGAGTCTATCATCCCCCCGAAGCCTATCTAGGCACGGAAGCGTTTCTAAATGCGTCTGCTTATATTAATGTCCCTGCCACCTTCTGGACTATCCTCAGAGGCATCGCCTTACGCGCGTTTGCCAACTGCTCTGCCTGTCGGCCTAATAAATTCACCAAGCTCTTCCAGGAGCCGAGTAAGCCTTTCGCCACCTTTGTCTCCAGAGTCGAAGAAACCTGCGCTCAAAAGGTAAGTGATCCCCAAGCCCAATATTACATGTGCCCATCCTCAAATCCTGAAAAATCGTACTGTAATTCCCCCAACAAGTACTACTGTGCATACTGGGGGTGTGAAACATTAGCCACTAATTGAAAGCCTCCTGTTCCTGATCATTACCTTACCCTAAAGTGGGCCCCTACAGGGTGCAAACTCCCTACTGTTAACTGGCTCGGCCAAGAAAGTGAGGGATCCTGCACACATCTTAATCTTACAGTGCAGCTCCCCACTGATCCCTCCTGGTTACTCGGTCAAACTTGAGGCTTCAGAATCTATGAGAAAGGAGCCAACCGAGAATCACTTATTCTAATAAAAAAGGAGGCTATAAGCCAACCATACCAAAATACTGTTATAAAAAAGCCCTTTAACATTGGTCCCAATAAAGTCATTAACCCCCTTTTTCCACAGCCCTCCAGCCGCACTTCAAGTACAAGCAGCGCATCCGAAGGCCGCACCTCAGCTACAAACAACGCATCGCCAACCCCACCACCCCAACCTTTTCTGCCCCCCTCTCGTTATTCCTCTCCCCTCCTCAGCCTCATCCAAGCCGCCTTTGCCTCAGTGAACTCCTCCAACCCCAATTTTACCTCCTCCTGCTAGCTCTGCCTCTCCACCTCTTCCTCACTGTACGAGCCCGTTGCCTCCAACCTCTCCTTTTCAGAGAGCACAGAGGACAACCCCTCGGAATACAATTGAAATACCTCTGCCGTCCCCCTGACCTTTCATTCAGTCTCCTATAAGGAAAGTGCGTCCGCCCTCGCTCCAGTAACTCTCCCGACCTCACTGCCTGTGCCAGCTACTCATCTCCCAGTAGCTCGGCAAAATTTCTCATTCCTCATAACTCCTCCCAATGGCTCTGCTCCTCTACAGGACTCACCCCCTGTCTCAGCACGAATATCATCAGTGAATATAAAGAAACTTGCCTCCTAATTGTCCTTATCCCTAGGGTCTTATACCACAGCGAAGAAGACTTCTTCCTCCGTCTGGAAAAAACTGCAGCTCCTGCCCTTCTGCAAAAGCGAGAGCCCATCACCGTCCTTACAATTGCCTCCCTCCTAGGTCTTGCCGGCGCTGGCACCGGAATCGCTGCGTTAGCCAGTCAAGGCTCCGCCCTAACTCACCTCAGGGCGGCTGTTGATGAGGACATTCGTCACTTACAAAACGCTATTTACCATCTAAAAAATTCTGTCAATTCCCTCTCTGAGGTAGTGCTCCAAAACCGCCGAGGTCTTGACCTTCTCCTCCTCAAAGAAGGAGGCCTCTGCGCCGCCCTAGGAGAAGAGTGCTATGTATATGCCAATTCCACAGGTCTCGTCGAGGACAGTCTAAAAAGAGTCCGAGAGGGACTAGAAAAGCGTAAAAGAGATCGTGAAGCCACCAATTATTGGTCCAGTTTTTTCACTCTCATCCTCCCATACATCCTTCCTTTTCTTGGCCCCCTATTAATAATTATTCTAGCTCTCATCTTAGGACCCTGCCTCATCCGCAAAATTGTCCAGCTTGTAAGAAAACAAACAGATGCCATTTTTTCCTCGTTCGTGCAAATCCAGTATCAGCGACTCGCCACCTCTGACGCCCCCCACTCCAAGATGACAGCCAACCCTCCGCGACCTCAACGCCACCGGTCAACCCGCCGACCGCGAGGCCCTTCTCAATCACCTGAACATCGCTCTCGCCTCGAGTTCCAGCTTCTCTGAACCCCTGAACTTTAAACCCCTGAACTTTAAACCCCTCACCATCGCCCAACCCGCTGCAGCGAAGCCCTTGTCGAGCGCCCGGGCACCACACCAACACTGAGCTCCAGCCTCGCTGAGCCACCGTCAACCCCTTTTTCCCTTCCCTTACCTCCCCCTTCCCTCACCCTTAGCGAGCCTCTTCGGTAAAGCCTCTTCCTCTAATTAGAAAAGAAAGGGGAATTGCGGGTAGCTGAGCTTGTGCCTCGACTTACCAGGCCTGGGCCAGGGGACCTGATATCACCCCCTGGGGAGGGTAGTAGGTACGGGCGTGAGTGCCCTCTGCAGCCCCCCCGAGCCTGAGGAGCGAGGTCAGGGCAGCTCCCTTTTCCTCACCCAAAATGCCACTGGCAGGGGAGGCTTGCCGGAGGAAACCGCCTTTCTCCCAACTGCCCTTTCCCCACTTCCTTATCTTACCCACATACTCCCTTGTGCCAAGGCCACTCCTGCCACCGCCAGTGCGCATGCACCGTGGCCAGAACAACCCCCGCCCGCTGCAACGGCTCCTGCGTCCTCTCAGAACCAATCCTAGCCCCTCTCCCTTCAGTATTGCCATTTTAGGCTACTTCACCTCCTTTCCAGCCCTGCCCTTCTTACCAGCCTATATAACCTGTAATCACCCCTGAATAAATCTCTTTGGCGCATACTCCTGCTGGATGAAGAGTGTTTTTGTCCTTATCGCCGCCCTCCACACCTTGCACGCCTCTCGCCGAGGACCCTGGCCACGTCCTCCGCCTCGCCCTCGCCTCCGGGAAAGAGCCCCCGCCGCCGGTACCCTTTAAGCAGCCCCGAGAGCTGAGGGCTCGGCTACCGGCCGCCACTCCCCCTAGAAGCAGTAACCCCGACCGCACACATTCTGTGAGGAAGGAGGAAAAGGAAGGAGAGCATGCTGCGTAGGCTGCATCAGCTCCCATCCTAAGGGGTGGGAAACAGGGAACTGAATATGGCTGGACTTCCAGAACCAAAGCCAAAGTCAGCCACCAGGAAGGATCCGGTGAGGAAGCTGTGGGCCAGCGGCACTCTCCAGCAGGTGTCCTTGCAGGCACCACCTTCACCACTGCTCCTGCTGTCGCCGGTCGGTGGTTGCTGCTGCCATCACCGCTGGAAGAATGACTTCTAGATTGTCCACGAATTGTGTCCCTCACTTGAAATTCAGAGACCTGGCTGAACCTAAGCCACAGTTGTTGCCCTCTCTGTTCTGGGCGTGGGGAAAGGCATATCCTACGCCCTTCAGCTTTCAAATGGGAGGTGAGAGTCCTCCACCAAGCCTGACACCATTGTGGGGACCCACCAGAATGAAAAGAGCATTTGGGTGCCAGAAGCCCAGTATTGGGTAGCCAAAATTACAAATGACCACTTCAACCCCAGATGAAAATTCTTCAGAAATAATTCAGACCAAATAAATAAATATAGATATATATATATATTTGACAAATGCATACGTGTATATGTGTGTATGTGTGTGTATATGTAGTATGTATATACACACAGAGCAAACAAGAGAAGTAATCTAATCCCAGTATACCATTTACTAGCTGTGTAACCTTGCTTAAACTTCTTACACCTCAGTTTTCTCATCTGTAAAACAGGGATCGTAGAGGGCCTACCCCATGATAGTATTTAGAGGACAGAATGAGTTAATACGTGTAACATTCTTAGCACAACATCTAAGAAATGGTAAGTGGTCAGCAAATATTAATTATTAACAAGATATCAGAGCAAGGATGAAGGAACATTGAAATGGAAGGAAATATTTGACTGTAAATTGCTTTTCCAGCCCTTAAGTAATCGAGGGAGGGGGTTTCTGACGTCCTGCCTGCACTGCCTCCAGGAAGCAGGAGCTGAGGAATAAAACTAGTCACCTTGGTTAACAGTGTCTGGACCACCTTTGGGTTCAGAGCAGGTCATCCTTCCTGTTCTGTAGTTGTACACCTGTCAGCCCAGAGAAATCGGAGCTCGGGCAAGTGCCCAGACCCTCCTGAAGCTAGACATTCTCGGTTCTCTGGGGCTAACAGCTGGCTTAGAATGGAGGCCACCGGAGAAAACAGATTAGAAGGAAATATGCCAATATGTTAATAGCAATTATTCCTGAGTGGTGAAATCATGGGGCATTTGTGTTTTCTTCTTTTCCTTGTCAGAACTTTCTAGTCCCTATAATTGTCCGGTATTGGTTTTGTATTTTTTTTATATGCAGTCTATATTTTAGGTAACTCTTTTGTTACCCAAAACGGATAATGACTTGAATCACCTCCTTCTGAAAATAACTTTGGGGAAAAGTTTACAAAGACTACCAGAGATCAACCTTCAGAGCATGCGTCAGGAAGAGGGTAAAGGGGATCTCAGAGCTTGCCCACTCCCTCCCTGTTTCACCCATGCTTCCGAGACTCTTGAGTGAAAATAATTTTTAAGGATAAACTTAAAGGGGGTAAAGAACTCCCAGATCATAATGGCCAGTATTCTTCAAGTTTCATGTGCATCATTGCCCTTAACTTTCCAAACCTATGGGAAATAAGCATCTGCATCCCTATTTTACAGATGAGGAAACAGGCTTGTTAGTTTAGAGCCTGAGAGAGCCATGCCTGTGTGGGCACTGGGAGAAAGATCTGGCCTGGTGAGAGATCCCCTAAAGGCTCAGGGGGTCATTTCTCTCTGACTTTCCTGAAGCAGATTCATGGCAAAACAGTAGGGAGAGGACAAAGAAAGCTGAGCCAGAAACCCAGGGCAGCACCCCCACAGCGTGTTCTGGCCACGCTTTCATTTTTCCTTGTGATGTCAGCAGAGCTCATGCCATCTGGAAGGCTTCTAACCACAGCAAGGGGTATTTATTGTGCTCCTGTTGTGGGCTGGGATCTGCAGGGGAACAAAGGAGCGTGTGACCTATGGCCTCTGGCCTTAATGAAAGCCTGTCCGATTTGCAGATAAGACACATTGGCCGTGAAGCTAATCACTAGTAAAGAAAAGTTCCAGACCCAAGTGAAAAGTAGGATAGTAGTAAATAATAGGTTTTTGAACGTATAACACAGTCTTTGCTAGAGAAGGTCGGAGGGAGGAACTAATATTTATTGAGTGCCCACTGTATACCAAGCTCCCTTCACACACATCTTCTCTGTAGGCTAAGAGCAGCCCTCTGTGTTCTGTGTTCTACAAACTTGATGTGTGAAGGGGATGAGGTGTGAAGTCACACGGAAGTCTGCCTGACACCTAATCAAAGCTGGAATAATCTCCAAAGATAGTCCACTGCTCAGTTATAAATGTCAGAGGAGTTGTATTTTACTTATTTTTGTCAAGCCGAGCACAATTTCCTCCCCTGCAGGGATGGGGAGGTGACGGTGCGGATGGGACTCAGGCTTCACAGTTATTTTTACAACACTCCATAAGAAAACGGCCAGGTGGGGCAGAAAGAGCCACCCAGGGCTGGTTCAAGGGTACGGAGGGTGCTTTGTAAATTAGTGTTCTCAGAATTGGGAGGGCATGTCGGGGAGGGCAAATGATCATGTCGAGCGGGGCACCTAAAGTCAATTAACATCAGGGTGACCCACCCTCCCGGGGACGCAGGGCTTTCCATTTTTACATCAGGATAGTTCCGGATAAACCTGGACGAGTTGGTCAGCCTGCAAAACCCCTCCACCCTCAGTTACCGCGAACTGTAGCTTTGCTAATCTGTTGTCCTTCCGCAGCCCGCCCACGCCTGCTGCAGCGCCTCATCTCGGCGTGCTTGGAAACATGTTGCCCCACACGAACGGTTCCCAACGAGGTGGACTTTAATAACAGCTAGTTTTGTTTTGTTTGAAATGTGTTTTTTTTTTATCTTTTTACAAATAAAGTTTAAAAAATAAAATAATAATAATAACTAGTATTTATTGAGCAGCGACATAGTGTCGGGTACTGTACATATTTTTCTCATTTAATCCTCAACACAGGCCTAGGAAGAAAGTACTATGATCACCCGGCTTTTACGGATGAAGAAACGGAGGTTTAAAGAGGCTAAATAAATCCACACAAACAATTCCATGAAACCAGCTTCTACTCAGACTTGAGCTTATGAAGGGCCTCCGTACTCTGCTTTCTAAAGTTGTCCAGATAGAGAGAAAGAGGGAGAAACAGAGTATGAGAGGAGAGAACTGAACGTCCAGGAGGAAAGAATGATGCATCGCAGCAAGCTACCCCTTGCGAAGATCCAGCGCCATCCTCAACTCGCTCCCAGGTCAGCTGACAGAGCACCAGCTGCAGCTCATTTTACTCTCCAGTAGAAATGACGGTAATATATGATATGCATGCCTATTTTTATAAATAATTCATCTTTTTTGCAGGAAAGTAAAATAGCCTGAAGCTAGAACATTTAAAAGGAACACTGGTGCCTTATTCATAAAATAATAATATGCTAGTTTGCCAGCCAGTTTGTGAAAGTCCTAGAGCTAAAAAACACTCCGTTCTCATTCTATTTTTAGCCTGGAAAAGGCCAACCAAACTCTTTCTCAGTTCACACTTGATAAGGGCAGTGTTATGCTTTCTCGGAAACTGGGCTTTCCCAAATCAGTTACATTCACGCAGGGAAATAAAAAAGATAACTTGGCAAATAAGCATATTTATGAAACCCAAACCCCAAGTACACAAACGCTTTTTTTTTTTTTTTTTTTTTTTTTTTTTGCTCTGCAGAAATAAATAATAATCAAGTAATGGAGTTTATGGTCAACTATGGCTATAGAAAATGGGGCCACAGATTCTGAACATTTATGTGTCTTTTTCCCAAGCCCCCCTGGAGTTCCCTTTTGCAGAGGATAGCAACTCCGGAGCTGGAAATGCTTAAAAACAGTGATTCTGGTTGGTAAGATTTAGGCCTCCATGTTATGCTGGGCTCCCCTACCCTGCAGTATCCTGCACTAGTTTTTTTATAAGAAAGAGCATTTATTTCATCACCTGAAGCTGATTTCTTAAATACCAAGATGGCTATTGTCAAAATATCTCCAGAAGGACACACAACCAAATTATAATATTGGTTGTCTATGGCATATAGTGATCAGCCATCCTTGCTTGCCAAGGATGGGGTATTATCCAGGATGCAGGCCTTTCAGGGCTGAACCAGAAAGTCCAGAGGAAAGCCCGATGAGTCGGTCACCCTTCCTATGCAGAGGGAATCTGAGTTGCTGGGGCAGAGGCAGAGATTTTGAATATAGAACCATGTGAGTTTATTACCTTTCCCAAAAATTCTGCTAAAAATAGGCTCTCAAAACCAGGCCAGAGGACTATTTATTTTTAAATAGTAGATCTCACACAACGGCAAGCAGTTTAGTAGACCTAGGCAAAATTGGCATTGTTACATTTAAGTTCTGCTTTCTCTATTTTCTCATGAGTTTCTAAAATATATCATCTAAAGGACTGTAAAATTATTCACCTAAAGCACACCAGGGTATATGGTTTGTAGAGTTCTTTAGCACTCATTTTTACAATACCCAAAGGTAACTTGGGTGCATATTGTTGTTTGATTTTGAAGATGAGGACATGGAGGTGCAGAGAGGTTGTCTAACTTGCCCAAGGTTGGACACGAGTTGTGATGGGGCCATCCTCCCACCCGGGGCAGGCCTCTCCCCTGCTGGCCTACTTCACATATGGTTATATTGTCCAACAGTGGAAACAGCAGGCTGTTGCTAAAGAAACATTTCTATCAAAGTTCCTCAAGTGTCCCCTAGGAAAGCCCGCCAACAGCCCTCAATGACATCATATTGGCTTACAGAGCCCTCCCAGCCAATCAGGCTGCAGCACGAAGTGCCACCCACAGAAAAACTTCTTCTGGGATCTCAATAGGACACCAAGTCTGAGATACATAATGTGGAGAGGGGCCCCGGCCTCCAGGCTACAGGAGGACCGGCTGTCCCCAGCTCCTTTTGCAGTTCAGTATTTTTCTCATACACACCAAGTCACTTCAGTTTGAGAGGCCAAGACCAGCTGGGCAGAACTAAACAGAGCTGCAGACTTCTTTCCCCAGGAAAGCTGAGGGTGCAGACGGGGGAGGTTCCCCATATGGATGGCTGTTTTTAAAATGAACAGTGATCAGGAGGTGGACCCCAGCCCTCCGTTGTCTCTGTGTGTTTCAGGGTCTGCTGTTCCAACTGGGAGTCACCCTGTGGCCAGAAGCATCCCCTCCACACCTGTCCCCACTGGGATTCCCACCAGTGACATCATCACCCTCACCAGGAGGGACTGAATAGATTTCACATTTGCTTGAATTCATATTTTAATTCCCAGGCAGAGTGCAGTCCTCTGAGGGATTAGGACACAGAAAGATCAGTTTTCAGATAGCCCCAGGTGGCACTTTCTCCTAATCACCACAGTGTGAATTCCAAACCTTTACCCTTCATTTGATACCCCCAGCCTCTCTCCTGACCCTTCTGGCAAATGACCCTGTCCCCTGCTTCCCAAGATACACTGCTCTGCCTCCCTACTCCAATCCCGGGGCAGGCCCCTCCAATTCAAGTCGAGCCCCCCACCTTTGCTCCACTGATTACCTCCACTTTCTCTCACATTTCCAACCCTCTTCTAGATACTTCCCATTCTGGTCCCTCATAGCTTTAAAACAATTCTCTCAACTTTGTGTGTGTCCCATCCCCACCCGCCTCCCAACACACCTGTCCCCTCATGTCTCTAGCGGCTCCTTCACAACCATGTGTCTTCCCTCCCTCCGCCTCCAGGTGGCGTTCATCGGTGCCTGAGTTCCCGCTCCCCCATGGCTGGGACCTGCTGCTCTCCAGGTTTCCATCTTCCCCTGGGACCCCTCTGCCTCCTCTGGAGTCGGCTGCTCTGCCTTGAGCTCAGTCCCCAGGGATTCCTGCTGAGTCGTCTTCTCTTTGCCCTCTGCCTCTTCTCCCTGGATCCTCAACCCCCAGCTTTAAATGACATTCTCAGTTTGACCCATGACCACGATCACGAGCTCCTGAATCAGCAACCTCAAACTCAGCAGGTTCAAAACCGAACGGTTCCCCATTCCCCCAAATGCGTTCTACCTCCGGAGCTGACCGCCATAGACCAGTTGGTGGAGCCAGAAACCTGGGGGGTCACCCTACATCCCTCCCCTCCCTCCCACATCCCAGTCATCACCAAGCCCTTTCTCTTCTCCCCTCTAAATGGGGTCCATCCACAAGTAAATTATATGGATGTGTGTATTTGTTTGTCTGTCCTCCACATACACACACACACACACACACACGAATATATTATCCAAGTCAGGAATTTTTTCTACTTTGTTAATCACTGTATCTTCATCAACCAGAAATATACCTGGCTCATGGAAAATGCTCAATAATATTATCCAATTGCATGAATAAATACCCACTGCCCTAGTTAACTTAGTGTCACGTAATGTTTAAGGGGACATATTTGAAGCCAGAAGACAAGCATTTGAATCTTGGCTCTGCTGTTGACTCTCTGTGTGACTTTAGCTGAATTATTTAAACCATTTCAGTTTCCTCATCTGTAAAGTGAGCATAAAAATAGCAGCTGACTCAAGAGTTCATTGTAAGGATTAAATGAGATAATGCATGTGAAGAGCTGAGCTCAGTGGCTGGTACGTATGGAATACTTAATAGATATTGTCATTATTGTTATCTTTTTTCTTTCACTTCCTTTTGCCTCACCTGTGTTATAGCATCCTCCCAGCTGTTCTCCCAGACTCCAGACCACTCCTCTCAGGTCAAGCCCCATCCTGCCACCATAACCAGAGTGATCTTTGCAAACTATAAAAGTGAGCATATTACTCCCTTGCCAAAAACCCTTTAATTGAACCTGTTGCCTTAGAGTTCAAATTCCTTAGCAGCATCCCAACTTCCCCATCCCCAGCCTCATCTACCGACGCCCTCCATGCACCCCAGACTCTAACCTTACTAAACGATTAGTTATCTCTCCCTGCCAATCCTTTGCCTGAGCTGTCCCCTTCTTCTACCAGAAGTGCTCTTCTCCACCCCAACTCCATTTTCTACAAATAAGATATAAAATGAGCTTCTTTGTGAATTTTATGGGAGAATTCACCCATACCCCCACCCCCATGCAAACTTACCCCCACCTACATACATTCCTCTGTTACAGCCAAGGATGACTAACTCCTAAGCTGCCAGGGATGTGGGTGTTCAGTGCTAAAACCAGGAGAGTCCTGGGCAAATAGGGATGGTTGGCCACCCTAATAGCCCTTAGCAAATTCTTTTGGAATTTTCTGTCTTTCTGATAAGATTGGAGAGCAGAAACTTTGCCCTCCTGATCTTCGCATCCCTGATACCTAACAAGGTGTCAGACATGCATATGGTCTATGCTTGAAAAAATATTTGCCAAATGTGTGAATTGAGAGAGCATGGGTCTGTGGAATCAGTAAAGGCCCTGGTTCAAATCCTGCCCCTTTACTGTATGACCTCGGGCAAGTTATTGCATTTGTTTGTGTATTTATTTGCTTGTCCTAAATTATTTAAGGCAAATTTCTTGGTTTTGCTGAGCCTCTGTTTCCTCCTTTGTAAAATGGCAATGATATCGATTTCTTAGGGATGTGGTGAAGATTAAATGCATGTAACATAATGCCTAGCATATAACAAGCTTTCAATAAATGTTAGCTGCCATTACTGCTTCTATAGCGTTATTTGTTGTGATTATTATTACTTAAATAGCACAATGTGCTCAGTAAGGATTGGTTTCCTTTCCCCAATTAAATAAATAAATACAGGTGGTCTTAAATGTAGTCCTACCATAAAGAAGGCTTCCCTTGGGACAGTGGTCTGCAGCCTTGGCTGCACATTAGAATCCCCTGGGGAGCTTTTAAAGACACTGATGCCCAACCCCACACCAATTAAATCAGCTCTCGGGTGGTGGGGCCATGCATCAGCGCATTTAAAGAGCTCCCCCCCCCCCCCCCCCGGTGATTCTAATAGGCAATGGGGTTATGAACCTCCGCCTTAGGGCACTGGGTTAGTGACTCTTTAACTCATAATTACTACGCTGGGTCTCTCTAAACTGTTAGCCCTAAACCAGCTGTTAACAGCAAATGCTCAATTCCCTTTGCCCCACCCCCGCCTTTGTCTTCAGGGCGGGCACTGGAGGACTCGCTGTGACTTGAGAAGGGAGGGTGTGCTCAGCCTCTCCTAACCCCTCTTGGCCCACACCCAGATTCCTAGTGGTGGCTGCTCTCTTCCGTTCAGAGCCTTCACCTCTAGATGCTCTCTCAGGAATCTGGAGGAATGAAAAAGAGGTCACTTCATCTGTGTCTTCCCTAAGGAGACTGTGGTTTCATTTTCCAACCAGACTTTCTCAAACCGGAGTCGACAGGCCTGTCCTCAGGGAGACACACATTCCTTGTGGGAATTTTTTGGTTTGCATTTTCAATTTGCTGATAACCTAAAATAGTACAATAAAAATTATTACATTATTATACTATAATAATAAATGGTAGTCTATGTTATCTGGTTACCTCTTTGTAAAAGTCCTAATGTAATAAAGTTGACACCCCTTTTCAACACGAACAGGTTAGGGTGGTCACTGCCTAGACATCCCTGAAGATCAGGAAAGTTGATTGAACTAGAGGAAGGGGTAGCAACAGGCAAGATGGAATTTTTCAGAGGATTATGAATACTGAATCTTCCTATAATTTTCTTTTTCTTGGTTGCTAGGGTATTAGAATAGTTAGAAGGAAAGAATTGAAATGATGGAACTGTAACCCATAGCATCCTTAGAAATTTGTTCTATAGCTACTTGTTAAATTGTAATTTGAAAGCTATACCTTTTTGAATATATGATATATTTCACAATAAGGAAATAACTGAAACTGTGGTACTATAACTCATAATAACTTTGGAAATTCCCTATACCTACTTGTTAAATCATACTTCGAAAGATATTGCCTTTTTGCATATAGATTTCATAATAAGGAAATAAACGGTGGAATTGTAACCCATGACATTCTTTGAAATTTGCTCTCCAACTATTTGTTAAATTGCACTTGGAAAGCTATCACTTTTATGTGTATATGTTATATTCTACAATAAAAAAAGATTTTTTTTAAAAAGTCCTAATGTAAGATTTGAGTGGCCGTATTTGCATTCTTGCTGAGCTCCCCACCAAGTTAAAGGCAGTACATGTACACAGATTTTGAAATAGTTTGAATAGAGGGACTAATGGGGAAACTAAGTCCTTCCAAGGCACCGGGAGGCAAAACAGACTTGAAATGACCAACCAAGAAGCCATTAGTGCCAAATTAGTCATGAAATTGGATGCAGTTTGTGAATCCCGTCTTCATAGAAAACACTTTGCAACAGTTCGTTAGCAGTGGGTAGTAAATATTTTTCCTTTTCTCATTCTAAAATCAAATGGAAGAGAACCCCAACTTAAAGAAGTTTGGTGCATGTGTAGTGTCTGATTGTCCAGCATTAGCAACTACAGCCGTGATGTTATTAAAACCATTTGTGGGAACAAGAACAGGCATTTTCTGCATTGGTCTTATCAAAGTCAAATTTAAAAAAAAAAAAGAAAAATAGATAATAAAGGAGCTACCATATGACCTGGCAATCCCACAACTGGCTATACACTCAGAAGAACTGAAAGCAGGGACTTGAACAGACTTTTGCCACAGAGGTTCATAGCAGTGTTATTCACAATTGCCAAAAGATGGAAACAACCCAAGTGTCCATCATTCGATGAATGGGTAAACAAAATGTGACATATACATACAATGGCATATTATTCAGCAGTAAGAAGGAATGAAGTCCTGAAGCACATGACAATATGGATGAAACCTGAGGACATTATGTTGACTGAAATAAGTCAAATACAAAAGGACAAATGTTGTATGATCTCATTAATACAAACTAATTATAATATGTAAATTCATAGAGATAAAATCTAGAATATAGATTACCGGAGATATAATGAGGCTAGAAAATGGGGATCCAATGCTTAATGTGTGCAGAATTTTTAACTAGGTTGAATTCAAATGTTTGGAAATGGATAGAGGTGAAGGCAGCGTGTTATGACGCATGTAATTAACAACACTGAATTATGTGTGTGATTGGGGTTGAAAGGGGATGTTTAGAGTCATGTATGTCACTAGAAGGAAAGCTAGAGGATAAAACCTGCATAACTGCATAACACAGTGAATCCTGTAGTGAATGATGACTGTGATTAACAGTACAAATACAAAAAAGTTCTTCCATGAACTAGAAAAAAAAGATTATACAACTAGACCCGATGCTACATCTTTCCATTATTAAGCCTTCAATGGTGATTTATTTTTAGTAGAGCTTCTTCTTAAATCCCATCAAAATAATGTTTATTTGGATTTTGTACTCATGTACTTTCTTTTGCCTTTGAGTTCATAGATGCATAAAAACTGTAAGCATAAACCATTTATACATAGTCTTAAGTTTTTTACCTAATGAAGAGTAATAAAAATAATTTAAGTTATTGCTGTCAGTCCTCAATTATCTTATCCCTTAGGAATGGACCTAGACCCCTGGTTTGGAGCACTTTTTCTAGCTGTATGTTAGACTCAGCTGGGGCACTGTCAGAAATATAAGTTCCCAGGTCCTGGCTCTGGTCAACCACTGGTGAGAGACAGGAGTTTAGTGTACACAACACTTCCCTGGGCTCTGAGTCTACTTTGTGCCTAGAGATGGGCAGCTCTGCCCTCGGCCAAGTCGTTTCACCACCAGGAAACTGAGCTACACCCCACCCCCTCTGGGCTTCAGTTTCTTCATCTCCCTGAGATCCAAAGTCCCTTCCATCCCTAACTTGCAGTTGTTCTGTGATTCTCTCATTTCATGTGATGGCACGCTGAGGGAGAGGATAAAGCTCAGGCAATTCTTGGAGTCTAACCTAGGTGAGAATTCTGATTAGGACACTTTCCCACCCTGGACAAGATACTTATACTCCTGAGCTCTGGTTCCTTAATGTAAAATAGGGAGAACAATGCTGCTTTCATGAGGAGCTTATGCAGACTAAATGCAACGAGAAATGGCTGGCTGTGGGTGTCCGGGCCTAGTGGGGTTCAGGGAATGCTCAGTGTGGTTGTTAGAGTTCCTGCTAGTCTCCAAGAGAGGGAGGGAGATTGTTTTTTTTTGGTCTTCACTTGTTTGTATTTCTTAACCTCAGCCCATAACCTACTTTCATCCAAATAAAGTCTTCCCAAAACTCCCCTAGATTTCTGAACATTGAGCCACAGAAATGCCACTGCCTGATACCCAAAGGAAGTTGGAGGGGGCTTCCCATGGAAGGGAAGAGGATTGGGCTGAATCTGGGGCTTGGTGGAGCCCACCGGCTGCCCCTCTTGTTCCAATGCAGAGGATTAGAGAAGAGAGGCTTATATTTATCCTTTCACAAGATCATTAGAAATGAGATACATGTTTCCTGTGCACTATTCAGTAAGAAGCAATTAGGCGAATTAGTTTCTTTTTTATTTTTAGTAAGGTGTGAGTGATAACTTCAAATACAAACATCTGGAATGCTTGAAACACAGGTGGGAGAGCAATATTTACTTGATCCCTCTTTCACATAAGGTCAGCCTTGGGATGGGGAAAAGCCCCTTGCTCCTATTTTTTCAAGGAAGGGAGGTGTTCCGGTTTGCTAATGCTGCCGTTTTGCAAAATACCAGAAAACAGATTGGCTTTTATAAAGGAGGTTTATTTAGTTACAAAGTTACAGTCTTAAGGCCATAAAGTGTCCAAGGTAATGCATCAACAATAGGGTACCTTCACTGAAGGATGGCCATTGGTGTCTGGAAAACCTCTGTTAGCTTGGAAGGCACGTGGCTGGTGTCTGCTTGCTCCCAGGTTGCATTTCAAAATGGCGTTCTCCAAAACGTTGCTCTTGGGGCATTTTGAACTCTCTTAGCTGTAGCTCCTCTTCAAAATGTCACTCTCAGTTGCTCTCCAAAATGTCACTCACAGCTGCTCTGCGCTCCTCTGTGTGTCAGCTCTTTATATGGCTCCAGTGATTTAATTCAGACCCACCGTGAATGGGTGGGGTAATACCTCCATGGAAATTATCCAATCAAAGGTCTCGCCCACAGTTGATTGAGTCACATCTTGATGGAAACAATCAAAGGATTCCAACCTAATCAACACTAATACATCTGCTCCCACAAGATTGCATTAAAGAATATGGCCTTTTCTGGGGGACATAATATATACAAACCAGCACAGGAGGCATCTCCCACAACAGAGGGGGAAAAAAAGGCTGTCGCAGCCCTAAGCCCAAGTTTCCAGATTTCCCCGAGCCCTGGTCCCTAAGCCTGGGGGCAGGGAAGGAGAGGGCTGCTCAGTCAGCCAGTTTCGCAGAACCTCTGGTCTGTCAACCCTCCTTCCTGGCAGAGAAGGAATTCCTGCTGCCTGGACCCCTAAGTCACCATCCCAGGGATCAGGGGACCCAGGATATTGGGTCCCATTTTCTCTTCCTCTCCTCACCAACTCCCAGCTGCTCCCAGAAATGCTACTTAGAAAGAAAGATCAGTTCTGCTAATTTATGGGTAGGATGTTTACCTTCAATTATTCTATATTGCCATAACTATAATGATTAAGTTAGTGAGGGGTCAGTTTTGATGTAAGCTTTCTTTTACATAAGAACACCAAGTCCTGTTCACTAGACTGTCTCCTGCTTAACTCCTTCAAACATCAGTTTTCTGGATTATAAAATGACAACTCCAAAGTCTATTGTGTTGATCGAAGACAACAATACATTCCAAATAAACTACCATGGTAAGTTTCTAATCAAGAAACTTGCATACAAGTCCTGGCTCTGCTACTTATTGGCTGTATGACCTTGGGCAAATCCATTCAGTTCAGTCTCAGCCTCAGTTTCTCCATCTGTTAAAAAAAAAAAGAAGATGATGATGATGATACTGTCTACTTCTTAGGATGATTGGGAGGATCAAAGGATATAATAGCACTTTGAAAACTCAAAAATATTAATATTAAATTAGTACATAAAAATGGTGTGCATAGATATACAACAAGAAACAATTGTATGAGACTACTGTGTCAAATGGTTGAAAATGATCATTGGGAATGTTTAGGAGATGTTACTTTAAAACATGATGCTTCTGCTTCCATTTTCTCCAAACTAGGGAAAACAGTACTGATACAGAAGCAAAGCTTCCACCCAATTTTGAAATCTGGAAGCAGAGTTTAAAGCAGGTGCAACATCATTTTAAGTTTGGCTGGAGACTCCATCCACTCTGGTCACTTGGGGGCAAAAGCCAGTCCATGGCTTCCAGGTGGACATCAGGTCCCTGCATCCACTTGGAAACCCATGGTTTGGGGTTCAGCCCATTTTCTCCTGGTAGCCAACAAATTGGTTTCCCAGGGGACACCACAGAAGTCAAACTACCCCTACCATAGCCCAACTGGTATCAACATCTTCACCTTGGCCGTTTGAGCTGCCCTAGGCTCAAAGTTCCTGCAGAGTCCAAGTCCAGTGAGGAGAAAGAGAGGGTAGAAGTCCTGCAGGACTGTGGTCCATAGATATCATGGAGGGTGCCATTGGAAAGAGAGCCCCGGCCCCATCAGTTCCAGCTCTGGCAGTTAGTGGGGTTAGGGCAGCAGGAAGCTCCAGAGGCAGAAAGACAAGACTGTGCACTTTCTCAGGAAAAGGCAGTTGTCCAGGGCAGTACAAAGCTGATAACATCATCAGAGAACAAAGACCCAGGGCAGAATGGGTCCTGATAGTCATCATGTAGACAAAGCACACAGGCAGATCTGGCCAGCAGTGAGGGGAGCTGTTACCTCTCACAAATCTTCCACAGAGATCAAGAAGATGAAGAGATCTTTAGTTGACCTCAGCACCAACCTGCGAGTGAGCCCCCTTGAAGATCAGAGTGGTGGGCATCTAATGCATTCCTTCTGGAAGGAAGGAAGTCACCCTGATGGTGGTGAGAGGTGAATGGAGTGGTCACTGGAACTGGCATGGGCTTTAAAGCCAGATGACCTGGGTTCAACTTTCAGCGCTGCCACTTATGACCTGGGTGGCCCTTGAAAGGGCCATAAACTATCACAATAATGGAGTTGTCAAAAGTGAATGAGGTGGGGGCTATCAATTTAATAGGCCATGCCCTTGATCTTGGGGCTTGCCTTATGAAGCTTGTTACTGCAAAGGAGAGGCTGAGCCTACTTTTAATTGTGCCAAAGAGTCACCCTCAGAGAACCGCCTTGTTGTGGCCTCTCTCTCTAGCTAAGCCAACTCGGCAGGTAAACTCAGTCTCCTCCCCACTATGTGGGACATGACTCCCACGGGTGCAGATCTCCCTGGTAACGTGGGACATGACTCATGGGATGAGCTTAGCCCTGGCATCATGTAATTGAGAAAGCCTTCTTGGCCAAAAGGGGGCAGAGAAATGAAACAAAGTTTCAGGGGCTGAGAGATCTCAAATGAAGTCGAGAGGTCACTCTGGGGGTTATTCTTGTACATTATATAGTCTTTTTTAGTTTCTAATTACTCCTTCTAGTTAGAATAGCTAGAAAGAAATATCTGAAACTGTTGAACTACAATCCAGTATCCTTGGTTCTTGAAGATGATCATATAACTATACAGCTTATATGGTGTGACCATGTGTTTGTGAAAACCTTGTAGCTCACACTCCCTTTATCTAGTGTATGGACAGATAAGTAGAAAAATGGGAACAAAAATTAAATGAATAATGGAGGAGGTGGGGGGGATGGAATGTTATGGGTGTTCTTTTTTACTTTTATTTTTATTCTTATTTTTTTTTTTTGGAATAATGAAAATGTTCAGAAGTTGATTGTGGAGATGAATGCACACCTGTATGATGGTACTGTGATCAATTGATTGTACATCATGGATGATTGTATGGGTTGTGAATATATCTCAATAAAATTGAATTTTTTAAAAAAGTGAATGAGGAAGTGTACATGAAGTGCCTAGCAGAGAGCAGGTACTCAATAAATGACAGCTGGTGTGATAAAAAAATTTTCAGAGTTATTTTGAATTAGCTTAAACAAATCAATAATATTTTGTATCAACATCATGACAACTATCATCAGTAAACATTATCGAGTGTCTGCCTATGGGAACTTTCATGCTGTGATTCCTATATATAGTGAAAAGACTTAAAAATAATTTTATGGCAATGATAGCTAACATATATTAAATGCTTGTTCTGGGACAGGTAGTGTTCAAAGCTGTTTACTTGGATTATCTCACTTGCCCCCGAAACAGCTGCCCCAGGAGGTAGGTATACTATTATCATCTCTGATTTACAGATGAGGAAACTGAGGCAGGGAGAACATTAACTTGCTCAAGCTCATGTAGCTGAGACATGGTGAAGCCAGGTTTCCAATCAACACCCTTTGACTCCAAAGCCTACAGAATTACCTTCTTTTTAAGTCCCTGCTATGGGTTAGGTGCTATGCTGGGTTCTTGGAACCATATCTTATTTAACCCACATAATCCTCACAAAGACCCTATGAGACAGGTTTAGGGGAAAAAAAAAAAAAAGCAGTGTTTTGCCCTGGGACACAGTAATGCCTTATACCATTTCAGGAGGTAGCTCAAAGCAAGAGTATGCCTGGTCTTTGGAGAAAGGTTGACATCAAGTTCATATCTAGACCTTGGCATCTCCTAGCTGCAAAACCTTGGATAAGTTTCTTCACCACCCTGAGTTTCAGTTTCTCCAGCTGATACACCTTCCTCATAGAGTTATTGTGACACTCAATCATGATAATAAACCCAAAGTTCCTGGCACACAAACATAGAGTGTGGTTATGCTAACTCCCCTGTTGCAGTTTGCTAAAGCTACTACTTAGCTTCTCTCCAAAATGTCTCTCTCAACTTCTCTGAGCTCTTGATCTCCATGAGCTCTCTTTAAGGACTCCAGTGTTTGAATTAAGACCCACCCTGGCTGGACGGGGTCACATCTCCATGGAAATACTCAATCAAAAGGCCCCACCCCCACAAGAGTGCATTAAAAGTTCATAGCTCTTCTGGGGTCCATAACAGTTTCAAATCAGCGCATCCCATAATAAAGATATTAGCCACCCATTTCCTTGGTATACCATTCCCAGGACTATAGGGAGTTGTATCTTTGAAAATCTGTAGGGCATCTGAAGTGAAGAGATGATAAATATTTTAATTCCAAATGTGTAATTTTTATAAGACTGGTGTAAAATATCTCACCCCCTGACAATTCTAAAGCATTGTTCATTGAAAGCAATAGCCAAGGATAATCACAGTAAATTAAAAATGGCAATAGCACATGCATATATTGCCCCAGCTCTTCGCTCTAATTTAATAATTCATGTGTCAGCAAATAAGTTATTGGCACACTTCAAAATAATCTCCTGTGATCAAGATGGTGGTGAGAATCTGTCTGGAATAAATTGAATTTCATATGTTCTAAACAGACAGACAATGATTGAAAAAGAAAAGGGAAAGGAAGAAGTGTAAATAGGGTCTATTTTTTATTAACCCAAATATTTTGGTGGGGAAAACACAATGACTTGCTATTAGGCATATGTAAAGTTTTAATGTATCAGACCAGTGCTTAAAGCATTATAAATTATGTAAATGCACTAATAAATTCTAAGTTTTATTCAACCCCAAAAAAACAAAAAGATATGTGCCATTGGGCAATTTTCTTTATTAAATCAGATGAAGAAAAGTTAGTAGCTCAGGAAAAAAATCCACTGATTGTTGATGCATGCTGGTGGGCTAGTCTTTCCCGCTCAGAAATGCTATTGAAATGCTAATAAATGGATCATCAACAGTAATTATAAATATTCTGGGGATATTATTTCACAGCTCCCATCTTCAGGAAATCACATATTTTAGCTCTATTTGGGTGAACACATGTTTGTAGTAACTACTTAGTAATAAAAGACATCTTTGCAAACTATTCTGGTCCTTTGATGTATCTGCAGGGACTTTCTCCCAGATGACAGCTAATGTTTTAAATAACATTTGCACAACTTGGACAGCTTTTCTCTTCTGCTTGGAACTGATTTCACAATCTCCTGCAGTCAAATCATGCTTCACAGAACAGTGATAAATATACGATTCACTCCTGATGTGCTTGTTCCTCGCTGAGGCTGAAGAATGGGTACAGCTCTGGAAACAGAGCTTGATTCGCCTACGCTGACCATTCTGAGCCTCTGATTTCAGCCCTTTCCTCCTGTGATCCTAAGATGGAAGATGGTTTTGTATATGAGCCAGAGTGTGTTTCAAGTGCAACTGAGGAATCATAGTTTCAGAAATTACCCTAGATATCAACTGGCCATATCCCCCCCACCACCACCATCGCCACAAAATGTATAACAGACAAGGCAGAGAAAGAATTATTAGGTAATTAAAAGCATGTATTAAGCACTACTGTATGCCTCGGCAAAAAGAGATTTTGCATTATTATATTATTTAATACACCCAGTGATCTTTTCAGATGGCAAACAGCAATATCGCAGCAAAATCAACAATAGTAGTTATTGAAGAAGTATATTACAAATGTGAGACCTTGTCTGGAGTCAGAAACCTTGCTTTTAAATCTCAGCTCTGCCTCTTAAGCTGTCTGGCCATAGTTTCTTAACACCTCTGAGCGTTAGTCTCCTTGTCTGTAAATTAGGAACAATAATAGCACTACCTCAAAAGGCAATTGTGAGTCTATTAAAAAGCTCACATAAAATTACCATATGACATGGCAATTCCACTTCTAGGTAAAAACCCAAAAGAATTGAAAACAGAGACACAGATATTTGTACACGAATGTTCATAGCAGCTTATTCACAATAACCAAAAGGTGGAAACAACACAAGTGTCCATCAGTAGATGAACAGATAAACAACACATGGTATGTACATACAATGGAATATTGTTCATTCATAAAAAGGGATGAACTATTGATACATGCAACAACATGGATGAACCTTGAACACATTATGCTACATGAAATAAACCAGACACATAAGGACAAGTATTGTATGATTTCACGTACATAGAAAATCTAGAACAGATAAATTAAGAGACAGAATGTAGATGAGAGGTTACCAAGGCCAGGGGGCAAATGAAGGGAGCTATTTTTTTAAATGGGTGCAGAGTTTTTTTGGATGATGAGAAAGGTTGGATAACAGATGGTAGTGATATTAGCAATAAATAGGTATAATCAATGCCACTGAAGTGGACACTTAAAAATGATTAAAATGGCAAATTTTATGTTTTGTGTGTATACATATATATATATATATATATATATATAACCACAATAAATATTTTTTTAAAAAGGGAAATTGTGGGGATTAGATGAGATAATGCATGTGACATGCAATATCTGTTACAAATTATCTTCACTACAAGCAACACATAGCTTTACTTTCCTCATGTAAAGAAAAATCTGGAGGTGGGCAATGACTATCCCTGGCTTAGCAGCTCAAAGATATCAAGACGAGGTCTCTTAGCCCTGTCTTCATGGTCCCATGATGGCCATTGACGTTGTCCAGCCATCACATTCAAATTCCCAGCAGGAAGTAGGAGGACAAAGCTAAAGAAAAAGGCAAAAAGGATATGCCTCGCAACTGAGTCATCCCATCCTTAAAGCGCCTTCCCAGAAGATCCTCAGTGTCTCATTTCATCACTTCCCACTCTCTCCTCAACCTCCTCTGTGACTTCTGGTCCATCACCCCCACTAAAATGGCCCTTTTTAAGCTTACTCATGATCCACATTGCTAAATTTAACAAATATTTTTCATTCCTCCTCTTTCTTGACATTCCTCACTCAGCAGAGCAAGATTCGCTTCTTGAAATACGTTCTTCCCCATGATCTCCGTGACACCACCCTCTTATGCTTCCCTTCCCATCTCTGTGGCCGCTCCTTCTGTCCCCTTTGCAGACTCATTCTCCTCAAACTGACCATTAAACACTGCCATCCTCAAGGCTGGGCCCAGACTCTCTTCTCTGCTCACTTGCTATCTCTCCTTAGGCCATATCCAAGACAGCATTTGTGATCCCCCCATCCCTGCCCCACTCCTAAATATCTCCACCACCACCACCACTACCACGAAACTTCAAACCTAGTCCTCTCCACATGTTACTCTGCCCAGGAATAACACCACCCGCTACCAGTTGAGCAAGCTGAAAACCTGGAAACCATTGTAACTGCTGTGGTAGGTTGAGTTATGCACCCCAGAAAAACATGTTCCTAATCTTAGTCCTTTCCTGTGCATATGAATCCATTATAAATAGGACCTTTCGAAGATGTTATTTTTAGCTAAGGTGTGGCCCAGCTAAATGAGGTTGGGTCTCAATCCTATCACGGGAGACTTTATAAAGACAAAGCCAAGTAGAGAAGAAGCTGGAAGTCCACAGCACTTGGAAGAGAAAGGGGAAATTGCTGCCAATTGCCATGTGACAGAAAAGCTAAGGACCCAAAGATCGCCAGCAGCCAGACCCAGAACACCACAGTCTTTGGGGAGAAAGCTTTGCTTTGGTGATGCCTTGATTTGGACTTCTCCTAGCCTGAAAGCTGGGAGCCAATAAACTCCCAGTTGTTTAAACCAGCCCCTTGTATAGGAGTCGTCTCGGGAGCCAGGAAACTAAACTGTTTCCTTTCCCTTTCCTTCCATATCCAACCACTAACAAGGCCTGGCCATTTTCACCCCTAAAGATCCCCCAAGTCTGCCCACTGTTTCGAGCCACTCCTTTCTCTCCATTGATTACAGCAGCAGCCTCTTCCCTATCAGCTTGTGTCCACACTTGTTCCAGTCCATTCTCTACATGGTAGCCATGGACACCTTTCCAATACACAAATATAATCGTGTCACCATCCAACCTGTACTGCCCTTCCCACCCAAGTCGAAACCTTTCAGTGTCGTCTCATTTCTCTTATAATAAAGGCCAAAATACTTAACATGATCTACAAAGCTCTGTGTAATGGGCTCTGTCTAACTTTGGGCTCCAGGTGCTCTGGGATACACCCATAATGACCTCCTCTCTAGCCACTTTATCCTGGCTGCCCCACCTGTCCACAGTGTGGCGATGGGAGCAGGCATCTGAAGTGGCACAGAGTAAAGAGTGGTGGAATGGAAGGGACCGAGGAGCTGAAAGGCTGCAGTGCACGATAGGTCATCCGTATGGATAATGCAGTTGGCCAGGATGACAGCAAAAGGTGGAGTTGGGAAGACTGAGGTCACCTGCCAAAGCCTCAATGAATGTAAAGAAGAAACCCTCTGTAGACAACAAGCATAACTATAGAGGTGTGGGATGTTCCAGTGGCATGGGCCTTAAAGCACTGAGAGGTTTGGGCTTAAAGGAAAGGAGTGGAAACAGCCATGAAGAGTTAGGAGACTGCTGACCTATCCCCTGCCCTGTGCTTCCTCCAGATTCCATGAGGACCACTGGAGAATGAACAGTATTCATTCCAGAGAAACACAAGGGAAACACAGTCCCTAAGCTGCCCACTCTGCCCTAGGCCCTATCTCTCTTTTCTGAACCATCCCTCTTTCCTGTTTCTCACCCCCAGCAACTTCAGGACCTCCTGCCAAAAAAAAAAAAAAAAATAGGGATAATAATAGTGATCTTAAAAAGAAAAACCAAAAAGCCTGGAATATATATTTCTCTGAAATAAGTATCACAGAGAAATTCTCACACAGGTCCATAAGGGGACATGTTCAAGGATATTCATTGCAGAATTGCCTGTGGTCGCAGGAGTTGGAGGCCGTCTTGTTCTCCCTCACTGAAGGAATGGATTGGTGCAATGTAGGAGAGGCAACTATGGAATATAGATCAGCACTTAAAAAAAAGTACACAGGATATACACACAGCATTATGGAGATAGTGTAGAAACCACAGGGCTCCTAGTACCCAGGCTGTGCCTCTAAATGCAATTTCTCACTAATCCTTGAAGAAATGGCCAACTCCAGGTCTAGGGTAAGAAATGTTCAGGATGAGCCAGAAGCATCTTATCTTTCCAGGCAGCAAAGAAGCTTGTCAAAAGTACAAAAAAATCAACTCATAGAAGCCCCCACCTGCCAAAAATGGAATATCTGGGCATCAATGTGAAAAATAACTGTAATAGATTGAAATACATCAAATATGCTTAATTCCATGAGTTTATAATGTTATTTAAAAATCCCGCCTGCCCTAATCAAGAATGCACAGTAAAATGCTTCAGGGCCCTGTGACCCCACAGAAGCGATGAACGACCAGCAAGAACTGGCAGAAATACTTTCTCAAAACTCCAGAAAACAATTAAAGGACTGCAGTAATGGGGCAAGCACCAAATCAAGAAAAAGGCTATATAAAACACTAGGATCTTGTGGCACCCTGGCTAGCCCCTTCTGCACCCCTCAACAACACAGAACAGAACCAGTCCATGCCCCCAATTTGGATCTCTGGTCCCAGTTCCAGAGAGAGCAGAATAACCCTCGGGCACATACTGGGAGCATGTGTGTCTGGCCACCATTGCCTGGTGGTGGCCTGAGGGACGCACCATCCTGGGACTTACACTGCATGTGGAAGACAGCTCAGAGAGCTTCCCTACAGAACTCTGTGGGAGAGCAGTCAAATCCTGCTGTCTGGGGCAAGGGATTGCTGGCTGAGGACATACAGTGCAGTGCCCAGGACCATCGGAAATTGTCTCCTAAGGAAGAGGGAACATTCATATCCCTATAACTAGGGAATTCCTGGGACCACCTGTGCATGCCCAAGACAAAACTCATGTGAAAAAGAACCAGGGAGATCCCTATGCTTTGACCTCAATCTATTCTCCAAACTGATTGTAGGGATAAGCCCTGAAGGAGAGCATTCACACAGGTCAATCTGCAAAGACTGGGAAAGGTGTTTTCTTTGCGTCCTTTTTATTTTTCCATTTTGTTAGCATCTAGCATTCAAGGAAAGCTTTGTCACAACACTAGCTAGATACAAGATTGAGGAACAGATGCCTCAGAGTCTAAATTCCAGCAATAGCACATTACAATACCAAAATGTCAGGTTTCAAGAAGAGATTACAAAACACATGAAGGAACGGGAAGCGATGGCCCAGGTAAAGGAGAAGATTGAGCATTAGAAACAATCAATGTGGAGACTCATACCAGGGATAGTCCAAACAAAGACTTTTTTTAAGTGGTCCAGTTATGCTCAAAGAGCTAAAAGGAAACAGACAAAAAATTAAAGGAAATCAGGAAAATGATAGATGAACAAAAAGAGAGTATCAATAGAGAGATGGAAATTATGAAAAGGAACCAAACAAAGATAAAGACCACAGTAATGGAAATTTTAAAAACCTTGGCACTGTACAATATAAACAGTGAACCCTAATGTAAACCATGGACTATAGTTAATAGCACAATTATAATAATACTCTTTCATCAATTGTAACAAATGTATCACATTAATGCAAGATATTAATAGTGGGCTATATGGGAACTGTAGTTTCTGCATGATATCTCTGTAAAACTACAACTTCTCTAATAAAAAAAAATCAAAACAAATGAAAAAAATCTCCTAGAGAGGCTGAATAGCAGTTTGGAGCTGGAAGAAGAAAGAATAAATGAACTTAAAGATAAGATAATTGAAATCATCCAGTCTGAGGAGCAGAAAGAGGAAAGAATGAAGAAAAGTGAACAGAGCCTGAGGAACATGTGAGACACCATCAAGTGTACCAATATACTCACTGTGGGAGTTACAGGAAGAGAAGAAAGAAAGAAAGTGGCAGAGAGGTTATCCAAAGAAACAATGGCTGAAAACTTCCCAAATTTAATGAAAGACAAGAATATAGACATCCAAGATGCTCAGTGAACTCCAAACAGGATAAACCTAAATTGACCCACACCACTCCACGTTATAAGCAAACTGTCAAATTACGAAGCAAAGAGAGAATTCTGAAAGCCACAAGACAGAAGTAATGTGTCACATACAAGGGAGCCTCATTAAGATTGAGTGCCAATTTCTCATCACAAGCCACGGAGACAAGAAGGCAGTGAGAAGAACTAGTTAAAGTACTGAAAGCAAAATTTCCAGCTAAGAATTCTACATCTGGCAAAACTGTCTTTCAAACATGAGGTATGGGGGTAGACGGAATGTGGTAGTTTGAAGCTGTAGGTACCCCCAGAAAAGGCCATGATCTTTTAATCCATTCCTGTGGATGTTGACCTATTGTGGGTGGGACCTTTTGATTGGGTTATTTCAACTGAGACGTGACCCATCCCATTGAAGGTGGGTCTTAATCTACTTGCTAGGGTCCTTTATAAGAGGATAAAGGACACAGAAGCTAAGAGAAATGAAATAGAGAGAAGCAGAGAAAAGCCCTGGAGAAGCTAAGAGAGGACCCACAGAAAGCAAAGAGCAAGCCACTGAAGCCAGAACTGAAAGCAACAAAAGCTGGGAGAGGAGGACCAGCAGACACCGGCCATGTGCCTTCCCACGTGACAAAGGTGTCCTGGATGCCAGCAGTCTGTCTTCAGAATCCAGGTATCATCCTGCTGATGCCTCGAGTTAGACATTTTCACAGCCTCAGAACTGTAAATTTGTAAGCTAATAAATCCTCATTGCAAAAGCCAAAAAAAAAAAAAAAAGAAAAAGAGGAGGGTTTAAGACATTCCCAGATAAACAAATGCTGAAGGATTTTTCACCACTAGACCACCCCTACAAGAAATGGTAAAGGGAGTTCTGTAGGTTGAAAAGGAAGGACACTAGACTACTGACTGAAGCCACACAAAGAAATAAAGACCTCCAGTAAAGATAATGACATGAGTAAATATAAATACCAGTACTATTGTATTTTTGGTTTGTAATTCCACTTTTGCCTTCTTACAAGATCTAAAAGACAAATGCATAAAATGCAATGATAAATCAATGGTTTTATCATAATGTATAAATATGCAATTTGTGAAAAGAACTTCATAAAGGTGGGATAATGAAGGAATATAGGAGCGTAGTTTACGTATGCTATTGAAGTTAAGTTGGTATCAAAGCAAGTGAGATTGTTATAGATTTAAACCCCATGGTAACCACAAAGAAAATATCAGAGAATATGCAAACTCATAGAGACAGAATAAACAGAGCACAGGTTACTAGGGGTAGGAGGCAGGGGCAATGGAGAGTTAATGCAAAATAACTATAGGGTTTCTGTTTGTGGTGAAGGGAAATTTCTAGTAATGGGTAGTGGTGAGGGTACTGCAAAAATTGTGAATATGATTAACCCCACTGAATGGTATGCTTGGGATGGGTTTGGATGAGAAGATTTATGTTGCATATATGTTTTCACAATTTAAAAAGAGGAGGAAACAAAAAGAAACTAAAGAAATAATGACTATTAAATGCAATACATGATACTGGATGGGATCTAAGAATGGAAGAGAAAAGGCTGAAAAGGACATCTTTGAGACATAAGAAAAAAAATCAAATAAATAATGTAAGCTTTTTATCAAGGTTAAATTTCTTGAACTTGATAACTGCACTTTTGATGATTAGTAAGTGAATATACTCGGTCTTAGGAAATGTACATGGAATTATCATGTATGGAACCTGCTCTCAAATGTTCAGAAATAGATAAATTAGATAGACAGATGGATGGATGGATGGATGGTTGGAGATGGATGGAGAGATAGACAGACAGACAGATAGATGAATGATAGAATAATACGGCAAAGGTGACGAAATGTTAAAATTGGTGGATCAGGGTATCAGTGGGGGTGGGGCATGTTGGAGTTTTCTGTATGGTGTTTGTATGATTTTTGCAACTGTACTGTAAGTTTGAAATTGTTTCAAAATAAAAAGTTTTTTTAAATTCTTATTGATTATCTTTGGAAGATGCTAAGTAACCAGCTCATAATTTTGAAATGTGATGAATAAAAGGGAAGAATCAAGCATCTATCTTGCCTTTCCTATACAAACTGTACCTCAAGGTAAGCAAAGAGTAAACTGAGGGAAAGTTATAAAGTATTCCAGCTAATAAATGAAAAAGGAGTGATAGAAATCAATTATCACCATTTTGTAACCCCTGATGAATTACTGGGCCCAGGCTTTGATCACTGACGGTTACTAATATTACAAAGAGGGATAGCCAGACATTAGGTCCTCTTGATGGCAGTCCATAATCCCACCTATGAAAAATTTCTTGTTGAAAGATTGATCTGAATCTGTTCAAGCTTCGAGATCTAATCACCAATTGTTAGGGAATGTAGAGGGCAGATAAACATGTCAAACAGCATCACAGGGATTCATTCAGCAAAATTCAGACTTTGGAAAGCTCTATACGGACAAATAATCTGGTCTTCAATTAATAAATTGCAAGATAAAAGGAATGCGGAGAGGCGGGGCAAGATGGCAGACTGGTGAGCTGTATGTTTTAGTTACTCCTCCAGGAAAGTAGGTAAAAAGCCAGGAACTGCGTGGACTGGACACCACAGAGCAATCTGTCTTTGGGCATACTTCATACAACACTCATGAAAACGTGGAACAGCTGAGATCAGCGAAATCTGTAAGTTTTTGCGGCCAGGGGACCCGCGCCCCTCCCTGCCAGGCTCAGTCCCGGGGGAGGAGGGGCTGTCAGCTCCGGGAAGGAGAAGGGAGAATTGCAGTGGCTGCTCTTATTGGAAACTCATTCTACTGATTCAAACTCCAACCATAGATAGACTGAGACCAGACACCAGAGACTCTGAGAGCAGCCAGCCCAGCAGAGAGGAGACAGGCATAGAAAAAAAACAACACGAAAAACTCCAAAATAAAAGCAGAGGATTTTTGGAGTTCTGGTGAACACAGAAAGGGGAAGGGCGGAGATCAGGCCTTGAGGCGCATATTCAAATCCCGAAGCAAAGCTGATCTCTCTGCCCTGTGCACCTTTCCTTAATGGCCCTGGTTGCTTTGTCTATTAGCATTTCAATAACCCATTAGATCTCTGAGGAGGGCCTTTTTTTTTTTTTTTTTTTTTTTTTTTTTTTAAATCCTTTTTGCTTTTTCTAAAACAATTACTCTAAGAAGCTCAATACAGAAAGCTTCAAAGAATTGAAATTTGGGCACGTCAAGTCAAGAGCAGAACTAAGAGAGCTCTGAGACAAAAGGCAATAATCCAGTGGCTGAGAAAATTCACTAAACAACACAACTTCCCAAGAAAAGGGGGGTGTCCGCTCACAGCCACCATCCTGGTGGACAGGAAACACTCCTGCCCATCGCCAGCCCCATAGCCCAGAGCTGCTCCAGACAACCCAGTGTGACGGAAGTGCTTCAAATAACAGGCACACACCACAAAACTGGGCGTGGACATTAGCCTTCCCTGCAACCTCAGCTGAATGTCCCAGAGCTGGGAAGGGGGAGCAGTGTGAATTAACAGAGCCCCATTCAGCCATCATTTGAGCAGACTGGGAGCCTCCCAACACAGCCCAGCAGCCCAGAACTGCCCTGGGGGGACGGCACTCACCTGTGACATAGCACAGTCATCCCTCAACAGAGGACCTGGGGTGCACAGCCTGGAAGAGGGGCCCACTTGCAAGTCTCAGGAGCCATACGCCAATACCAAAGACTTGTGGGTCAGTGGCAGAGACAAACTGTGGCAGGACTGAACTGAAGGATTAGACTATTGCAGCAGCTTTAAAACTCTAGGATCATCAGGGAGATTTGATTGTTAGGGCCACCCCCTCTCCCCGACTGCCCAGAAACACGCCCCACATACAGGGCAGGCAACACCAACTACACACGCAAGCTTGGGACACCAATTGGGCCCCACAAGACTCACTCCCCCACTCACCAAAAAGGCTAAGCAGGGGAGATCTGGCTTGTGGAGAACAGGTGGCTCGTGGACGCCACCTGCTGGTTAGTTAGAGAAAGTGTACTCCACGAAGCTGTAGATCTGATAAATTAGAGATAAGGACTTCAACTGGTCTACAAACCCTAAAAGAACCCTATCAAGTTCAGCAAATGCCACGAGGCCAAAAACAACAGAAAATTATAAAGCATATGAAAAAACCAGACGATATGGATAACCCAAGCCCAAGCACCCAAATCAAAAGACCAGAAGAGACACAGCACCTAGAGCAGCTACTCAAAGAACTAAAGATGAACAATGAGACCATAGTACGGGATATGAAGGAAATCAAGAAGACCCTAGAAGAGCATAAAGAAGACATTGCAAGACTAAATAAAAAAATGGATGATCTTATGGAAATTAAAGAAACTGTTGACCATATTAAAAAGATTCTGGACACTCATAGTACAAGACTAGAGGAAGTTGAACAACGAATCAGTGACCTGGAAGATGACAGAATGGAAAATGAAAGCATAAAAGAAAGAATGGGGAAAAAAATTGAAAAACTCGAAATGGACCTCAGGGATATGATAGATAATATGAAACGTCCGAATATAAGACTCATTGGTGTCCCAGAAGGGGAAGAAAAGGGTAAAGGTCTAGGAAGAGTATTCAAAGAAATTGTTGGGGAAAACTTCCCAAATCTTCTAAACAACATAAATACACAAATCATAAATGCTCAGCGAACTCCAAATAGAATAAATCCAAAAAAACCCACTCCGAGACATATACTGATCACACTGTCAAACATAGAAGAGAAGGAGCAAGTTCTGAAAGCAGCAAGAGAAAAGCAATTCACCACATACAAAGGAAACAGCATAAGACTAAGTAGTGACTACTCAGCAGCCACCATGGAGGCAAGAAGGCAGTGGCACGATATATTTAAAATTCTGAGTGAGAGGAATTTCCAGCCAAGAATACTTTATCCAGCAAAGCTCTCCTTCAAATTTGAGGGAGAGCTTAAATTTTTCACAGACAAAGAAATGCTGAGAGAATTTGCTAACAAGAGACCTGCCCTACTGGAGATACTAAAGGGAGCCCTACAGACAGAGAAACAAAGACAGGACAGAGAGACTTGGAGAAAGGTTCAGTACTAAAGAGATTCGGTATGGGTACAATAAAGGATATTAATAGAGAGAGGGAAAAATATGGCAAACATAAACCAAAGGATAAGATGGCCGATTCAAGAAATGCCTTCACGGTTTTAACGTTGAATGTAAATGGATTAAACTCCCCAATTAAAAGATATAGATTCGCAGAATGGATCAAAAAAAATGAACCATCAATATGTTGCATACAAGAGACTCATCTTAGACACAGGGACACAAAGAAACTGAAAGTGAAAGGATGGAAAAAAATATTTCATGCAAGCTACAGCCAAAAGAAAGCAGGTGTAGCAATATTAATCTCAGATAAAATAGACTTCAAATGCAGGGATGTTTTGAGAGACAAAGAAGGCCACTACATACTAATAAAAGGGGCAATTCAGCAAGAAGAAATAACAATCGTAAATGTCTATGCACCCAATCAAGGTGCCACAAAATACATGAGAGAAACATTGGCAAAACTAAAGGAAGCAATTGATGTTTCCACAATAATTGTGGGAGACTTCAACACATCACTCTCTCCTATAGATAGATCAACCAGACAGAAGACCAATAAGGAAATTGAAAACCTAAACAATCTGATAAATGAATTAGATTTAACAGACATCTACAGGACATTACATCCCAAATCACCAGGATACACATACTTTTCTAGTGCTCACGGAACTTTCTCCAGAATAGATCATATGCTGGGACATAAAACAAGCCTCAATAAATTTAAAAAGATTGAAATTATTCAAAGCACATTCTCTGACCACAATGGAATACAATTAGAAGTCAATAACCATCAGAGACTTAGAAAATTCACAAATACCTGGAGGTTAAACAACACACTCCTAAACAATCAGTGGGTTAAAGAAGAAATAGCAAGAGAAATTGCTAAATATATAGAGACGAATGAAAATGAGAACACAACATACCAAAACCTATGGGATGCAGCAAAAGCAGTGCTAAGGGGGAAATTTATAGCACTAAACGCATATATTAAAAAGGAAGAAAGAGCCAAAATCAAAGAACTAATGGATCAACTGAAGAAGCTAGAAAATGAACAGCAAACCAATCCTAAACCAAGTACAAGAAAAGAAATAACAAGGATTAAAGCAGAAATAAATGACATAGAGAACAAAAAAAACAATAGAAAGGATAAATATCACCAAAAGTTGGTTCTTTGAGAAGATCAACAAGATTGACAAGCCCCTAGCTAGACTGACAAAATCAAAAAGAGAGAAGACCCATATAAACAAAATAATGAATGAAAAAGGTGACATAACTGCAGATCCTGAAGAAATTAACAAAATTATAAGAGGATATTATGAGCAACTGTATGGCAACAAACTGGATAATGTAGAAGAAATGGACAATTTCCTGGAAACATATGAACAACCTAGACTGACCAGAGAAGAAATAGAAGACCTCAACCAACCCATCACAAGCAAAGAGATCCAATCAGTCATCAAAAATCTTCCCACAAATAAATGCCCAGGGCCAGATGGCTTCACAGGGGAATTCTACCAAACTTTCCAGAAAGAACTGACACCAATCTTACTCAAACTCTTTCAAAACATTGAAAAAAATGGAACACTACCTAACTCATTTTATGAAGCTAACATCAATCTAATACCAAAACCAGGCAAAGATGCTACAAAAAAGGAAAACTACCGGCCAATCTCCCTAATGAATATAGATGCAAAAATCCTCAACAAAATACTTGCAAATCGAATCCAAAGACACATTAAAAAAATCATACACCATGACCAAGTGGGGTTCATTCCAGGCATGCAAGGATGGTTCAACATAAGAAAAACAATCTATGTATTACAACACATTAAAAACTCGAAAGGGAAAAATCAATTGATCATCTCAATAGATGCTGAAAAAGCATTTGACAAAATCCAACATCCCTTTTTGATAAAAACACTTCAAAAGGTAGGAATTGAAGGAAACTTCCTCAACATGATAAAGAGCATATATGAAAAACCCACAGCCAGCATAGTACTCAATGGTGAGAGACTGAAAGCCTTCCCTCTAAGATCAGGAACAAGACAAGGATGCCCGCTGTCACCACTGTTATTCAACATTGTGCTGGAAGTGCTAGCCAGGGCAATCCGGCAAGACAAAGAAATAAAAGGCATCCAAATTGGAAAAGAAGAAGTAAAACTGTCATTGTTTGCAGATGATATGATCTTATATCTAGAAAACCCTGAGAAATCAACGATACACCTACTAGAGCTAATAAACAAATTTAGCAAAGTAGCGGGATACAACATTAATGCACATAAGTCAGTAATGTTTCTATATGCTAGAAATGAACAAACTGAAGAGACACTCAAGAAAAAGATACCATTTTCAATAGCAACTAAAAAAATCAAGTACCTAGGAATAAACTTAACCAAAGATGTAAAAGACCTATACAAAGAAAACTACATAACTCTACTAAAAGAAATAGAAGGGGACCTTAAAAGATGGAAAAATATTCCATGTTCATGGATAGGAAGGCTAAATGTCATTAAGATGTCAATTCTACCCAAACTCATCTACAGATTCAATGCAATCCCAATCAAAATTCCAACAACCTACTTTGCAGACTTGGAAAAGCTAGTTATCAAATTTATTTGGAAAGGGAAGATGCCTCGAAGTGCTAAAGACACTCTAAAAAAGAAAAACGAAGTGGGAGGACTTACACTCCCTGACTTTGAAGCTTATTATAAAGCCACAGTTGCCAAAACAGCATGGTACTGGCACAAAGATAGACATATAGATCAATGGAATCGAATTGAGAATTCAGAGATAGACCCTCAGATCTATGGCCGACTGATCTTTGATAAGGCCCCCAAAGTCACCGAACTGAGCCATAATGGTCTTTTCAACAAATGGGGCTGGGAGAGTTGGATATCCATATCCAAAAGAATGAAAGAGGACCCCTACCTCACCCCCTACACAAAAATTAACTCAAAATGGACCAAAGATCTCAATATAAAAGAAAGTACCATAAAACTCCTAGAAGATAATGTAGGAAAACATCTTCAAGACCTTGTATTAGGAGGCCACTTCCTAGACTTTACACCCAAAGCACAAGCAACAAAAGAGAAAATAGATAAATGGGAACTCCTCAAGCTTAGAAGTTTCTGCACCTCAAAGGAATTTCTCAAAAAGGTAAAGAGGCAGCCAACTCAATGGGAAAAAATTTTTGGAAACCATGTATCTGACAAAAGACTGATATCTTGCATATACAAAGAAATCCTACAACTCAATGACAATAGTACAGACAGCCCAATTATAAAATGGGCAAAAGATATGAAAAGACAGTTCTCTGAAGAGGAAATACAAATGGCCAAGAAACACATGAAAAAATGTTCAGCTTCACTAGCTATTAGAGAGATGCAAATTAAGACCACAATGAGATACCATCTAACACCGGTTAGAATGGCTGCCATTAAACAAACAGGAAACTACAAATGCTGGAGGGGATGTGGAGAAATTGGAACTCTTATTCATTGTTGGTGGGACTGTATAATGGTTCAGCCACTCTGGAAATCAGTCTGGCAGTTCCTTAGAAAACTAGATACAGAGCTACCATTCGATCCAGCGATTGCACTTCTCGGTATATACCCGGAAGATCGGAAAGCAGTGACACGAACAGATATCTGCACGCCAATGTTCATAGCAGCATTATTCACAATTGCCAAGAGATGGAAACAACCCAAATGTCCTTCAACAGATGAGTGGATAAATAAAATGTGGTATATACACACGATAGAATACTACGCGGCAGTAAGAAGGAACGATCTGGTGAAACATATGACAACATGGATGAACCTTGAAGACATAATGCTGAGCGAAATAAGCCAGGCACAAAAAGAGAAATATTATATGCTACCACTAACGTGAACTTTGAAAAATGTAAAACAAATGGTTTATAATGTAGAATGTAGGGGAACTAGCAGTAGAGAGCAATTAAGGAAGGGGGAACAATAATCCAAGAAGAACAGATAAGCTATTTAACGTTCTGGGGATGCCCAGAAATGACTATGGTCTGTTAATTTCTGATGGATGTAGTAGGAACAAGTTCACTGAAATGTTGCTATATTATGTAACTTTCTTGGGGTAAAGTAGGAACATGTTGGAAGTTAAGCAGTTATCTTAGGTTAGTTGTCTTTTTCTTACTCCCTTGTTATGGTCTCTTTGAAATGTTCTTTTATTGTATGTTTGTTTTCTTTTTAACTTTTTTTTTCATACAGTTGATTTAAAAAAGAAGGGAAAGTTAAAAAAAAAAAAAAAAGAAAAAAGACAAACAAGGAAAAAAAAAAAAAAAGATTTAGTGCCCCCTTGAGGAGCCTGTGGAGAATGCAGGGGTATTCGCCTACCCCACCTCCATGGTTGCTAACATGACCACAGACATAGGGGACTGGTGGTTTGATGGGTTGAGCCCTCTACCATAAGTTTTACCCTTGGGAAGACGGTTGCTGCAAAGGAGAGGCTAGGCCTCCCTGTATTTGTGCCTAAGAGTCTCCTCCTGAATGCCTCTTTGTTGCTCAGATGTGGCCCTCTCTCTCTGGCTAAGCCAACTTGAAAGGTGAAATCACTGCCCTCCCCCCTACGTGGGATCAGACACCCAGGGAAGTGAATCTCCCTGGCAACGTGGAATATGACTCCCGGGGAGGAATGTAGACCCGGCATCGTGGGATGGAGAACATCTTCTTGACCAAAAGGGGGATGTGAAAGGAAATGAAATAAGCTTCAGTGGCAGAGAGATTCCAAAACGAGCCGAGAGATCACTCTGGTGGGCACTCTTACGCACACTTTAGACAACCTTTTTTAGGTTCTAAAGAATTGGGGTAGCTGGTGGTGGATACCTGAAACTATTAAACTACAACCCAGAACCCATGAATCTCGAAGACAGTTGTATAAAAATGTAGCTTATGAGGGGTGACAGTGGGATTGGGAATGCCATAAGGACCAAACTCCACTTTGTCTAGTTTATGGATGGATGTGTAGAAAAGTAGGGGAAGCAAACAAACAGACAAAGGTACCCAGTGTTCTTTTTTACTTCAATTGCTCTTTTTCACTCTAATTATTATTCTTGTTATTTTTGTGTGTGTGCTAATGAAGGTGTCAGGGATTGATTTAGGTGATGAATGTACAACTATGTAATGGTACTGTAAACAATCGAAAGTACAATTTGTTTTGTATGACTGCGTGGTATGTGAATATATCTCAATAAAATGATGATAAAAAAAAAAAAGATAAAAGGAATGCAGGACAAATCCTTAGAGTAAATGAAACTTAAGAGATAATCAACCAATCACAAAGTATATATATTCTTGGCATCTTGATTTAAACAACTAAAAGCTATGGGACAATTGGAAAACACTGAAAAGTTGATGATGGTAAGTGACCATTGCTAATTTTTAGTTGTGATAATATGACATAATGGTTATGTATTTTAAGTAAAGAGTACATATATCTCAGAGGTAAATACTAAAATATTCATTAGTGAAATAGTACAATGTCTGGAATTTACTCCAATGCAATCTGTTTGGAGAGTGCATGGGTGGGGTTATAGATGAAATAAGATCGGCCACAAGTTTACATTTCACATTGGGTGATAGGTACACTGGAGTTCATGACACTATTCTCTCTACTTTTGAAAATGTTTGAGATTCTTCATAGTGAAAGTTTTAAAAATTGTGATTGAGTGAAAATAAGAATGAAACAGGATGAGACCTATAGAACCACACCATTTATGTATATTTAAAATATAAGCATATAAAACAATACAAATAAAAGAACATATGTCTGAAATAAATGTAAGAGAGTTGGAGTAATGGAAAAAAAAAGAAAATGTTTCAAACAAATTAGAATGGTTGCCTTTAAGAAGACTGGAGAATGGACATGGGAAATGAGATTAAAAGGTACAAAAATAAATGAAACAACAGAAAGGCCTTGCACTTATCAATAATGGGGTATCATTAACTCATTTCTCTGCATATGAGGTCAAAAAAGTTGTTTTACTGAGCTGAGACTATTAAATGAGCTATGTGAGTGCAGTTCCTAGCAGAGTGCCTGGTATATCTTAAGCCCTGAATGAAAGTTAGCTTTCCTCCATTCCCTCCACTTCCCATTATCTCACTGTCCTGCTAAGGAATAAAAGTGACCTGATAAGTTAATTCACTTTAAAGTATTAAGCATTGATAACTTTTCTGTCCTGCCTCCTCGGGAGAGACTTACCAGAGAGGGCAATGTTTAAAGTGAAGAAATGAACCTCTAATAAGTGAAATCGCAGCACTCCAATAGAAATTTCCTTCTCCTTAATGCTGAGCCCTAAAACAACGGAGCCAACGGTGTCCATTGCCGGGGAGATTTCAGGAGGGCTCAGTCCTGCCCAACAGCCCACAACACTTCAGGATGGCAGTGTGGGCTTGTTTCCATCTCCCTTCTTTTAAATGAAACATATCAACACTAAAAAACACACCACCTGCTAGCTCGTCCCAGGAATCAGAGAACTCCAGGCTGCAGTTCAACCCTAGAAGAGCATTAAAGTGAAATATTTATGTCCTGAGCGTTAGTCTTCCTCCCAGCTGAAAAAAATTTCCATTTCATGCCACATACACACAAAGGATCATCTACCATTTCCTCCCATCTGCCTCTTTAGCCATGACTGCCATGTTCCTTCCGAGCAATATACCAACTTTTAATTCAAAATTGCGTTCCAGGTGACTGGCTCACTGGGAATCTTTCAGAGGTTGCCAGTGACTCACCCAGTAAATTGGAGGCCCATCCACTAATTCAGAGTCTATGGTGCCTGACAGCTGCTTGGTGGCAAAAGGGGAACAGGAGCAGGATTGCACACTGGTTTATAATAGATAGATGCTCCTAGTCCATCTCATAGGAGCTATTGGAGAGAACAGCAATCAGTTAGCAGTGTTCCTGCCTGCAGCTTGGCCCCAGTAGGTCAAAGTTAAGGTCAGCTATAAGCAGAGGGAAGACTATTAAACCATCTGAATAAAACCCAGCCAAGCCATGGAGAGATCCTTTCTAGCACATCCTAAGTATCCATCACCATGCTAGAAGGCACTGTGAAAGAGTCACTCTAAGAACCCTGGTTTCAAAATTTTAATAATCCTGTGAAGGATAGAAATAAAATTCAACAGAAAAATGTAAGACAGTATAATTGAGTAACAATGTAACACTAGCATCCACCTCTGTCGGGAATAACCGTTCCCCACCTTTATCAGCAAGCCTGAATTCTACACATCATTCAGACCCCACCTAAATGCCACTGGATATGCAGAACTCTTCTCTGATGATGGGTTTTGGCACTCACTTTTGTCTGCCCCTCCAGGGTAGCAACCTGGAACCCCCAGGACTCAGCATGGCCTCCTGCCCTCTGGCTCAGCCCACCATGATTCAGGAGGAGGAGCCAGTCCTACCCTCAGTCAATCCATCACATGTCAGAGAGGAAGATGAGAGAGGAGTCCAGGTCGCTTAGGAGGGGTCTTATGTTGTAGGTGGGTGGCTGGGTGACTTTGCTTCTTTAATCCAGTGTTATTTTGAGCAGATGCCCCCTCAGACTTCAGGAGCACTGACAGGAGCAAGCAGCTAAAAAGTTATCCAGGAAGACAGGCAAGAAGCTTTTCCTCATCCCAGTGAAACCCAGACTACATTCAGAGTTATTAATCCTCCCCGTGGCAGGTCAGGATTAGATCCCATTGCATCGGGACCACTCAGTCAGGTTCGTATCGTCGGGAACAATGTCAGAATTGTGCAGCTCAGAGGTCTAATACCTGTCACAAGCCTTTCCTGGACTCATTCTTCTCCATCCTCATTCCAAGCCCTCTGAGCAAGCAAATGAAGGCTTTCAGCCATAAGTGATTGAGTTAACTCTACAAACCGACCAGAAAAGGTTGGAAGCAAACAGAATGAAAACTAAAACCTGAATTTAGCAAAAGGAATGGTACAGCAGGGAACGACTTATCAATCTGAGAAAGCAGAGGGCAGGCGTTAAGAATATTAACGTAGATGTTTCTCGTGCATTGGGGACTCCATGTTAGCTAAAAGAGGCTGAGGATCTTGGATGAGGCATTGTCTTTGGAGACGGCGAATGCTGACAGAAATCAGCACAATGTGGCAGGGGTGCATGACACAGACCGTGGACCTTGCTATCATCCAGGATGAAGCACAACCTAGGGAAAACTCTTTCATGGAAAAGTTCACTGCTTAGTGCAGTCACCCTACAATTTAGAGTATTGGGGTGGAAGCAACCAAAACTTCCTCTCTAAAGCAAGATGGAAATCTGTTGGAAAGACATGGGATGGCTCACAGAATGAAAGGTAGAGCTGAGCAGTCATTTCCAGAAAGATCAGGACCAGAATCTCTTTAGGCAGCTGCGGCTAACTGACAGCCTTATCAGAGCCCCATCATTGCAATGAATATCGTATGTCATTCCCACTCGGGACTCAAGGTCTCCAGAGATTCAGACTGTCCAGCCTGGGCCTCTGGCCACCCTTTGTCCAGGATTGGGTGGGCATTTTGATTGAGAGGCCCAAGAAGCCAGCATACACCGGGGAAAAGGAAAATCCCCCTCAAAGGAAATCTGGGCACTATTACCGAAAGAAAGGGAAAGAAGTTGGGCAGGCAAACCCAAACCCACTTCACCTCCTCTGACTAAATTCCATGTGGTGGAGAATAATGAGGTTCCTGAGGGCATTTTCATGAACCATGGAGTTAATATAAAAGGATGTCCCCCCAAATGGCTGTGTTTCAGAGAGAAAGTCACGTAACCTCCCTGAGAATCAGCTTCCTCAACTATAAATGAGAAAGTTGAGCCTGATGAGAATCTTCAATAAATGCTTCAGGCAAGAATAAACTCTGTTGGCATGAGTATTAATTGCAAACCCAGTGTAATTAGTCAGAGGGCTTCATCACAAAGGATTCTGAGTGTGAGTACCTGAGTGGGGGCTGAGGATACTAGGAGGGTGACAAAAGCTGGCTGAAGAGCCTGCTCTGGCTGAAGAGCCTGCTCTGTCCATTCTCTTCTTGCATGAAGAGAACGAGTCAGAAAAAATGCCAATGGCCAGGTGATGGTGAAAACTCAGGAGGATGGACAACCCTGGTGATATGAGTGTGCAATTCCCAAAGAATGTAGTGACAAAGAAGAGAGCAGAGAGAGAAAAGTTTGGGGCAGAACTTTTTTTAATATAAGGCCCTGCAGTGGTCCTAATCCTCTCCTCAAAATAACCAGAGGATGTGCCCATCCCTAATCTAGATATTAGGGCTCTCCCAAAAATCGCAGGATGGCTTCCTCTACTGGTAACAGCAAGGGAAGGGTGGTTGGGAGTGGGGTACTAGTCACACACAGGCCTAGTCTCCCTCAACCACTCCCACCACTGTATCTCTTGGATATGAGACACTGAGGCTTTCTCAGTCTTAGTAAGACCTATCTGGATATAGCATTAAAATGAAACCCTTCCAATCTGATGCTTCCCCAAAGCAACCCCCCATATGGAATTTTTGAAGTCATCACTGGATGTCCCCCTAGGAAGATCTGATGAATTTGGACACTTCTGGCCAAACCACAATGCATTTACATCCCAGAAGCCAGTGCTGCTGAAGTCCAGTCACAGACCACTGAGATGTGCCCAGTGGTTATAATCAGATGCACTATTTAACTATCATAAGTTCCAGAAGTCACTAGCCCCAGTCCCACCCAGTCACAAGGCTGGGAGGAGGCTAGGCTCCTTTGGACCTCTGGTTTTACAATGTTGGTATAACAGACTCATGGGCTGCCTTGTCTTTTAGGATATGCTATCTCCCTTCTAAGTTGCTGACCAGACAAAGGTTGGGATGGGGGAGGGAGTTTTTTATTGAATGTTTGATCCAAATGATAGTAATAGTTACCTTCTAACTCCCTTTCCTGTATGTTCTGGTTTGCTAATGCTGCTATGCAAAATACCAGAAATGGATTGGCTTTTATAAAGGGGATTTATCTGGTTACGAAGTTATAGTTTGAAGGCCATGAAAATGTCCAAATGAAGGCATAAACACAAGTATACCTTCACGAAAGAAAGCCAATGGCATCCAGAAAACCTCTGTTAGCTGGGAAGGCACTTGGTTGGCATCTGCTGATCCCAAGTTGTGTTCTAGCTCCACTCTCAGCTCCTGTGCATTCTTCAAAGTGTCTCTGTTGGCTGCAGCTAATATCAGAGGTCCGCAACTCCAAGCATGTCTAAGCATTAGCATCAGCTTTCAATGGCCGTCTTCCAAATGTCTCTCTAAGGTGCCCTCCAAAATGTCACTCACAGCTGCTCTGAGTTCCTTCTGTTTGTCAGCTCTTTTATATGACTCCAGTGATACAATTAAGACCCATCCTGAATGGGTGGGGTAACACCTCCATGGAAATCATCCAATCAAAGTTCTCACCCACAGTTTATTGAGTCACATCTCCATGGAACACTCAATCAACTGTTCCCAACATAATCAACACTAACATGTCTGCCTCCACAAGATTGCATCAAAGAACATGGCATTTTGGGGGACATAATACATCAAACCAACACACTGTAGTTTATCAGTAAAGGCCTTGTGGCCATTGGGACAATGTGGAAGCAGAGGCAGGCAAATCTCCATGAAGTATATCTCTCCTTAGCACATCCTCTGAGAGGCAATCACCAGCTGTCACCTGGAACATCTTCAAGAGGTTCCCATCCTTCAATGTCCATCTACTGTAACTCTAAGATCAAAGAAAGAGTGAGAGAGTATGAGTGTCGAGTTCTTGGAGCTAATGTGTCTATGAGCCAGTACAGCTTCTGGACTGGTGTTTTCCTCCTCTCTGGAATTTTCCATTACATAACAACTTTTGTGTTTTGTCTGTCATTGCTTTTGACTGGACGCTCTCATTCCCAGTATCCCCAAACCTCTCCCCAGTCCAACCATGACCATGGTCTTCTCCTGGTCCAGCTCCAACATCAACAGCTCAAGATCTCAGTGTAGCAACTGGAATGGGAGGCAGCCAGAGGGTCAACATAAGGAGGAAAAAACAGTTTGGAGCAAAAGAAGGTGGTTTCATTGGCTTGTGTGCAGATGTGGTCAGCAACACCACTGCATTTTTAGTAAGAGCTCTCACTGGTTTGGTATCTGTATGGGGTTGAATGACATCCCAAAAAAACTCATGTCCACACAGAACCTCAGAATGTGACCTTATTTGGAAATAGGATCTTTGCAGATATCATTTGTTAAGATGGGGTCATCCTGGATTAAGATGGGCCCTAAATCCAATATGACTGGTGTCTTTATAAGACAGCCATATGAAGACACATAGAGGATTACTATGTGAAGTCAGAGGCAAAGATCCGAGTGATGAGTCTACAAGCCAAGTGTTCTAGTTTGCTAGTGCTGCCGGAATGCAAAACACCAGAGATGGATTGGCTTTTATAAAGGGGGTTTATTTGGTTACACAGTTACAGTCTTAAGGCCATAAAGTGTCCAAGGTAACACATCAGCAATCGGGTACCTTCACTGGAGGATGGCCAATGGTGTCCAGAAAACCTCTGTTGGCTGGGAAGGCACGTGGCAGGCGTCTGCTCCAAAGTTCTGGTTTCAAAATGGCTTTCTCCCAGGACGTTCCTCTCTAGGCTGCAGTTCCTCAAAAATGTCACTCTTAGTTACACTTGGGATATCTGTCCTCTCTCAGCTTCCCTGGAGCAAGAGTCTGCTTTCAACGGCTGTCTTCAAACTGTCTCTCATCTGCAGCTCCTATGCTTTCTTCAAAGTGTCCCTCTTGGCTGTAGTGCATCTTCAAAATGTCACTCACAGCTGCACTGAGTTCCTTCTGTTTGTCAGCTTATTTATATGGCTCCACTGATCAAGGCCCACCCTGAATGCATGGGGCCATGCCTCCATGGAAATTATCTCATCAGAGTTATCACCTACAGTTGGGTGGGGCACATTTCATGCAAACAACCTAATCCAAACGTTCCAACTTAATCCCCACTAATATGTCTGCCCCACAAGATTGCATCAAAGAATATGGCTTTTTCTGGGGGACATAATACATTCAAACCAGCAAAACAAGGAATGCCAAGGGTTGTCAGCAATTGCCAGAAGCTGGAAGAGGCAAGGAAAGATCCTCCCTAGAGCTTCAGAGAGAATGTGGCCCTGCCAACACCTTGATTTCATACTTTCAGCCTCTAAACCTGTGAGAGAATAGATTTCTGTTGTTGTAAGCCACTCAGTTTTAATAATTTGTTACAGCAGCTGTAGGAAGCTAAAAGATTATATATTAGTTTAAAAAAATCCCATTCAATAAATTCAATTGGATCAGTGTCACTCTCTCTCATTTCCTTGCTCATATCTCCCCACCCCCAGCCCTTACTTCTTTATAGTTCCAAGTCATTTCGTGTCTTTTCCTGTATCTTCTCTTTCCTTTATATAGACAAGCAGGATATCATCATTTTAGCTTTATTATTGACTTCATTGCCACTGTTTTTTTAGTATACCAGTTGAAAATGTTATATGTAAAACAAATATTTGTAAATCATTACATTTTCTCATTGACTTTCATTACCATTTCAGAGGTATGGTCCAACAGGGGAGAAACTTTTGATGACAATAGGTAGTAAAAAATCACTGATGAACCCTACTTGCCCTTTAAGTGAGTACGGTTTGTGTACATGATTCTCCCACTGGATAACTACAAGAAAAATTAGTCAAACAAGCAATCAGTTCATAGGAGCCCTACATATCACAAGTATATTTATTATTTATTAACGAACTTTCTTGATTGATTGCTTCCATTTTATTGCTTTCTCTCAATGATCCAATGTAAATGGACTACTTAATCATCCACACTTGTAGCAATTTGTCCAGATACCACCTCCAGGTGGAGTCCTTCCACATGGAGGGTGGCAAGGGCATAACATTGCCTCCCTCCAAGAACTCAGTACTAGGGGAACCAAAAGCAGTCCTTGGTTTGCAGGTGTGTGGGTTGCCAGCAGAAGCAGGATTCACACAGCATGGATGGAACATTTTACTCACACTGAGTAAAGGTCACCTTCACTGTTGGGTATCAGTCCCCCAAAGCCAGCAAGTCTCAATCAGTGGCTGAGGCAGGGAGATGGTCTACACATACAGCACCCCTCTCTAGTGTGTGTGTCCCATAGTGGAGGAACACAGCTCCCTCCCTGCCAGAGACAGATGTAACCCAGGGTGTGAGCCAGATGCCATGAAACATACCCACCAGAGTCAAGCTATCTCCAGTGGGTATTTACATATGCTCATGGCAATGGGGAAGGAATATACTGGCAGTTTCCTTATGTCCTAAGGGACTGGGTTTTATCCCACCAGGCTGACACATCTGTCCTGGGCACAGGATGTATTTGTGGGTCCCCAGGAAAGGTGGCAGGCTGTGCCAGGACTGTCCCCGCCACACAAAATAGAAATTGCCAATAGCCCAGTGGCAGCAGCCATTAGGAATAGCTCCTCAGCACCCTCTCCTTCTTCGTGGCGTGGGTCATTGCGTCCTGACTCGCACTCCCCTCCCCCATCCCTTAACAACACCCCTGGTTTTAAGATCGCCCTCCTTCTCATCAGTAAGTCTTATTCATTCCATGAATTATCTCTGCTTCTGCCCTGTTCCAGCTTCTACGAGTCTGCCCAACACATGCCTTTCCTCCATGTTTGCCGAGACTCTCAAGAGCAACAATCGAATCCATGTATTTATTTGCCCAATGCTCAGAGCAGAGTCTAAAGATATTACTCTTTCTTTAAAGTGCTAGTAGCTACTTATGCTCTTTTTGGTTCTAGCCTTTCTAGGCAGGGCTACTTGGTCTTTTTTGTTTTTGTTTTTTGGGGGGTTGGGTCTTTTTTTGTCCCCAGCCCTATATTTATTGTAGGTAGGCAATTGGCAGTTCTATTATCTGTAAGGCAGAGTCCTGCACTGGATTATCAGATGTGCAAAAGCAACACTGCCCAGTATCTGTGATTAAACTCTAACCTCCCTGAAACTCAGGTGGAAACAACTGATAAAGCATCACAGAATCCAGCAATCCAAATCAAACAGGATGTGAATATGTTCTACAACAAGCAACAGCCAGAGTTTGCAAAGCTGTAAAAGCAGCCCTTAGAACAAAAGATTTACTAAATAATACTTATGCTTACATGAGCAATGTACTTTGACCTTATTTTGTTATATTTTATTCTCTTTTATTTCATTTAAAAAAAAAACTGGTTGCAACCCATTAAATTAATTTCACAATTGGATTATGACCCACAGTTATGTAAAAAAAAAAAAAATTGCTTCAATCAGTCCTGCCTGAAGAATTAGAGCTAGTTAATGTCCCCAGTTGACAGGTTGGGGGTCTAGTGGGGAAACCCTGGAGACTGGGGGCCTGGCCTCTGCTCTACCCCTGCCTTGCTGAATAGCAGAGGGCACATGGCTTGACCTCATTGTGAGTCACTTTCCATCTTAAATGGAGGTCCTGCCTGCCCTATTAACTCGCAGGTCTATTAGAGGGATCTAATGAGATGAAAGATGTGAGAACACTTTGAAAATATTCAAGTACCATTCAACTGTAAGAGGGTGGTGTGAGTCATTGAAAAGAAAGAAGGTGCAGAATAATCTGCTGGTTCTTCCATGCTATTTTTCTGTGATATCAGCTCTGTTGCTTCTATTTCAGGTGGAAGGGGAAGACAGGCAGCCTCCTGACTTCTGGCTTCTAAGCCCAGGACCCAGCCAGAAAAACCAAGAAGATGAAGAAAACAAGGGGAGACTGAGAAAGAGATGGAATATAGCACATCCTGGAATAAACATCAAGATATTGACCTGCAATTTGCTATTCTGCCCACAGCAGTCAGGAACCGGCCCCACCTCAGGGCCACTCAATGCCTTACACTCCAGGAGGTAGCACCAGAACTCAGTACAATACTCTCCACATTTATGTGTATCCTCAGAGGCTCTGTGCCAGTTTGGATACACTATGTCCCCCCAAAAGCCATATTCTTTAATGCAATCTTGTGAGGGCAGAAGTATTAGTGATTAGGCTGGAATCCTTTGATTGAGTGTTTCCATGGAGATGTGACTCAATCAACTGTGAGTGAAATGTTTGATTGGATAATTTCCATGGAGATATGGACCCTGCCCATTCAGGGTGGGTCTTGATTTAATCACTGGAATCCTATAAAAGAGCTCACAAATAGAAGGAGCTCAGAGCAGCTGAGAGGGACTTTTGGAGAGACGCTTGCTGATGCTTGGAGATGTGAACAGAAGGATGTTTGGAGAGGCTAAGCTAAGAGATGAAGTCCAAAGTTTGTCCTGCAGAAGCTAAGAGAATCTCAGATGCTAAGAAACGCCCTGGGAGAAAGAAGTAAGAACACATAGGAACCAAGAGAGAGGAGCCAAGGCAAAAGCCCAGAGACATTTTGGAGAAAGCCATTTTGAAATGCAACCCAGGAACAAAGGACCAGAAGTTGCCAACCATGTGCTTTCCCAGCTGAAAGAAGTGTTCTGGATGCCATCAGCTGTTCTTCAGTGAAGGTATCCCCTTGTTGACGCCTTACTTTGGATACTTAGAACTGTAAATTTGTAGCCAAATAAACCCCCTTTATAAAAGCCAATCCATTTCTGGTATTTTGCATAAAAGCAGCATTAGTAAACTGGAACAGGCTCCATTGCCAAATTTCTTTGTAGTGCTATTGGTGCTAAGCTGATAGTTCCCTCTCTCCCAAGATTTCAGGAGCTCGCAAGAATATTGGCACTTGGTTGGGGAGAGTCTTCCCAGCTAGCAGGAGGGATCTCTGCATGCATTTCAGATCATTTAAACTGACTCCCACATTGATTAAAAACACTTCTATCTAGGCCAGATTATTCAGCCATCTATAAACCACTAACCATAGTTTATATATAACCACTGAGAAGCAATCCCAATCCCAAAAAGACTTCTAGCTGAATTTGGCTTTATCTTGGAGGTTTCCGTCTCAAATGCCTACAAGAGGCCAGCAGGTTGAATAAACGAGGAACCCTGTGCAGCATATATACACACTGCAGAGAGCTGGGACAGCCAATACTCAACTCCAGTCGATGGATGCCGTAATAATTTTGCCAGGTCTTCCAGTTCTCCAGAAGAAGTCAAAAATCTGGATTTTTACATAAAATGCCTGGTTTTTAAATGGTCACTCAATTAAAAAACAAAAGGAGGACATATGGATCAACAAAACACATTGAATTCAGCCTGTGAGTGTCCAATTAGGAGCCTCTGCTTCTCCCTCAAAAAAGCAGAATTAAGTGACTTATTTTCTATTACAGTTTCTCATTAAAAGATCATGATAAAATTCATATAGTATTCTGTCTTGAGACTTTTATACTGTCTTTGCCAAGGTCCTCTAGAATACACACCCTGAAGCAAGGATTAGTTGGGAGATACTCTCCCCCATTTACAAGGGTGAGGAAAAAGGGAAATGATGTGAACACAGAAGGGAAGCAGTACAGAGTGTTGCCTCTGCTTCATAAGAATCTACAAAGAGATGAATTCACCCCTGAACCTACACCTGGTGTGCTGGTTTGGATGCATTATATCCCCCAAAATGCCATTATCTTTGATGCGATTTTGTGGGGGCAGATGTATTAGTGTTGATTAGGTTGGAACCTTTGGATTAGGTTGTTTCCATGGAGATGTGACCCACCCAATTGTGGGTGATGACTCTGATTAGATAATTTCCATGGAGGTGTGGCCCTGCCCATTCAGTGTGGGTCTTGATTAGGTCACTGGAGCCCTATAAAAGCTCAGACAGAAGGAGCTCACTGCTAGCTGCAGCTGAGAGACACATTTTGAAGACGGCCATTGGCAGTTAACGCTGACATTTTGGAGAATGCCATTTTGAAACATGCCTTCCCAGCTAACAGAGGTTTTCCGGATACCATTGGCTATCCTCCAGTGAAGGTACCTGATTGTTGATGCCTTACCTTGGACACTTTATGGCCTTAAGACTATAACTGTGTAACCAAATAAACCTTCTTTATAAAAGCCAATCCATTTCTGGTATTTTACATAACAGCAGCATTAACAAACCAGAACACCTGGGCATTCAGATGGGCTACAAGGAGAAAGTGGCTCTCTCTGTGGGGGAATGGAAGAAGGTGGAATTCCTCTTCCAGTATCAGGAGAGGGTCTCCAGTGGGGTGAGGAAGGAACCTGGGGCACAAGCATGACTCTGAGAGTGAGCACTGCCTTATCTTTGTGCCCCCAGAGTCTTCCTTGTCTCACCCTGGTTCCAACCCTGGCCAACTCTCTCCTGTGTACTGTTTCCCAGTGATCAGTGTTCATCCCACAGGGAGTTACCTCCCCTGAATTTCCAGATGTGAAATCCCATATTTACAGTTGTTCTTCTGTTTATAAGTCTGGAAATGTCAGGAAGAACCAAAACTCCAGGTATGTGGCTAGTTGGCCCAGTTGCATGGCAACAGGGAAGGGGAGGGCCCAGGACTCCCAGGAAAGGTGACTGCTTGGCCCCCAATGGTGTCTGCAGTAAGGCCCAGGAGGTGGTTGGTGCCTTCAGGAAAAAAAAAAAAAAAAAAAAAAAAGGAGGCAATTGAGGGACTCTGAGATGGTGCAGATGATCTGTGTCAATACTTGGACATAGCCAAAGAATGGTCGGTTAAAAACTATTACATTAGATTAACCAGTAATAAAAAGAGGGAAGACACAAATTCCAATAACAGAAATGAAAAAGGGAAAATCACCACAGATCCTGCAGACAGAAGAAAGATAATAAGGGAATATCATGAACAACTTTATGCCAATTGTGGTGGTTTGAAACTGTCTATACCCCAGAAAACAGGTTTTTAAAGTTAATCCATTGTAAGTAGTACTTTTGATGACACTACTTCAGTGAAGGTGTGACCCACCTCATTCAGGATGGGTTTTAATCCTATTACTGGAGTCCTTTGCAAACAGAGTGAATAAACAGAAAGAGAAAGCCACAGAAGGAAGAAGCTGAAATCAACAAAACCCAGAAGAGAAGGGAGAGACAAGGAGATGCCACCATGTGCCTTGCCATGTGGCAGAACTGCTGAGGATCGCTAGCAGCTGGTCTTTAGGAAGAAAGCATTACTTTGAAGATACCTTGATTTGGACAATTTTTGTGGCCTCAAAACTAAGCTAATAAATTCCCATTGTTTAAGCCAATCCATTTGATGGTATTTGCTAGAGCAGCCTAGGAACTAAAACACCAATAAACACAACAATTTAGATGAAATAGACAAATTCCTTGGATTAAAAAACTACTGAGTTGACATGGCCTGAGGCTGTAGAACAAGTCTAAAACTTCAATTACAAGCTAAAGGAAAAAGCTGTCGTTTACATTTATACACCCACACTTTCCCACTTTTTCAAAATCATTCAAATAAGAACATTCACAAATTTACAAAACCATGCAACATAAAATCAAATAATAAAGTCCTTTAACCCAAGATTTCTATACAGACTCAAATGGAAGTTTACCTGCCAGACTTAACATGGACACAGAGTTAATAATAACTAACAAAGGGAACTGAGTGGGTCAAACAAATCTTGAAAAGAATCCAAAAATTCTAGAATTTTACCTCACTGCTTAAGAAAGCATAATCCAGAAAGAATGACCTGATATGAAAGCACATCAGAGATGGCAAACTCAGATCTCCACAGGGCCCAGATGGACCAGTTAAGACAAGAGAAATTGGGCTGGTGAGAAGTTGGACAATATTCCATGCTCAACCTAAAAGTGCAGATGTCATCTCCAGCTGGGTTTTGCCACTCCAAGTGTGATCAAGACTCCAGGTGATTTTCTGAATTGTTATTTGAAATTGCCCAATGTTTAAATGTTGGCTTAAAAAAAAAAAAACAAAAAAAGAAAACAATACTGTGTGAGCCAAACAAAACACCTCAACATGCCAGATACAGCCTTCACACTACTGGTTTGCAGCCTTTATTTCGTGTTTTGCTTTGAAGAGTTGGGGTGTAGAAGAAGGCGACTGGGGTGGGGGGGTGGATTTTTATTTGTTTGTTTAGGGTTTTTTTCTTTTCTGAAGAAACAAAAGATCAAATTCAGGAATTTGTTCTCTTCATTTTTCATGACCCCTGGGGTACAGGGACTTCAAAGTAAAAGAAAGCAGCCACCGTCAGCCATTCCATTCCATTCCGGCTCTCTCTCCATCCCGCCCCCAGGATCCAGCAGATAAGGAGCTACATACTAAGACTGAAGAGGTTGGGTTTCTTCTCTCCCCTTCAGGCTCCTGCCAACTCATTGTCTGGCCTTCACTTTTCAGATCACAATAGCGATGCCTGTTTACTGCTGTTTCCATATGGCTGAGCATTGGCGGGGTGAGGGTTTAGAAAGGGGGAGTGGACATTGGGGTTTCATTTTACTGTGATAAGATGTTATCCTATGTCAGGAAACAAGATGGAAAGCATATGCCTAGAGACTCTGTAAAGAAAGCAGATTAATTTCAGCCTCCAAGCCTAGACCCGGGTGTACTGAACTCCTGTTGTCTTCTGAGTTTGGCTGTCATGGCCACCTGCTCAACCTCTGATGAGCCAAGCCAAGGTAGGTGCCGATTTCTGAAGGAAATGATTTGAATGAAGAACGCCCAGCAATAATGAACCATCTCCCACCAACGCTCGGCCTCCCAGCATCAAGAGAACTTTCCTGCATCACCCTGAAACATACTGACTGCAATGCAAGCCCAGGAGATGAAAAGGGGATCTGTGGAGCTCAGGAGAAAGAGGACAGCAGGCAGTCGCCTTATCTCCTGATATATCAGAGAGGGAACTGAATGCTCAGAAACTCAAGGAGCTAGAGAAACTAATAGCACCGGGTTGAGCCCATCAGAATGCAAAAGCATGCTGAGAAAATTCCCTCAAAGCCACACTCCAAATGCACTTTGATCGGCCCTTCTGAGCTCCCCATGACTCCAGGCCCGACTACCCAAAGAGATGCCCTGAGCAGTTCAGGCCCCAATTGTCACTCTCCCTGTGCGTTTCCATCAAGGTCACTTAAGCCCTGATTTTCAGCAACAATAATCAGTAAGTTAGCAGCAAAAAGTGTGCCTTGGCACACCAGCTCCAGCAGGAAGCAGAGGATTTCTACAGCCTCACTGCTCTGCAGCTCTCCCAGATCCACGGAGGCCGAGGCAGAGCCTGGGCTGGACTGTAAGAAACCCTGATCCAGCTGAATCTGGAGGAGAAGACAGGAGGGCAGGGAGCTGAGCAGTTCCTTTGGGAAGGCTCTGAGGGAGTGAGAAAGGAAATGTGAATGAGGCGCCTGAGCTGACTTACAGTCATCCCCCGCCCCCGCCCCTGCAAGTCAAGTGTCCTCAAAATTAGAAGACAAAGTTTCCTTGTTCCCAAGAGGCTGTTCTCCAGAAAAAGAAGAGAATGAGCCATCTTCAAGTACAAGGAAAGGAAGAATTAAAAGGGAAACCAGCAAAGAATCACTCCTACTCACCCAAGGGTTTTCCCAAATTCTGAAAGAAGTTTGGCCAGACTCATGCAGATGAGTAATTATACAGGAAGACTATCAAAATCAAGCAAATAATAATGCATCACAGTTACTGAGTGCCAGGTACTGTTTTAAGAGCTTTATATGTATTCATTCTTTTTATCCTCATAACAGTCCTATGTGGTTGGTATTTTCATGAAATACTATTTACTAATGAAGAAACTGGAGCACAGAGAGGTCAACTAACTTGCCCCCAGTCACACAGCTATTAAACGGCAGAGCCAGGATTTGAACTTAGACTTTCTGACTAAAGAAGTGACTCCCAGCCTCTATGCACCCGTCTCTGGCAGTTTGATGTTATAAATAAAAATAACAAAGTCATGCAGAGCATGTTCTCATTAACAAAGGGCTTTCTTTACTTGTTTATACAAAAAATATTTTTTTTCATGCCTCACAAGTGCAAGCCCCAGAGAGAGTGGTAAACATGCCCAGAATTAGCCCTCACTCTGCTTCTCATCAAGCACAGAGACAGAGCTAGTCAACCACTCCTAAAATTAAACATATAAGACAAGGTACATGCTATAAAGGAATGGTTCAGAGCAGTCATCTCATTTTGCCTCAGAATCATTCTTTAAGACAGACATTATTATTTTCCTCATTTTACAAGTAAGGAGGAAACAAGGTTTCAGAATGAAATGTAATACAATATAAAGATCATGCTGTGTTTAAAGTTTTTTAGTTTTATTTATTTTTGAATAGGTGATAAGTATATCCATATGATGGGAAATTCAAAAGATACTAAAAACGTATACAAAAAATTTCCACTTATCTTGCACCTGAGTTCCCCTTCTGGAGAGAGTCAGTGTTGCCCATTTTGGCATATCCTACCAGAGACACACATAAACAATCTGATATGTATACAATTCCTTTCTTTACATAAACGATAGTCCACTACACACACTGTTCAGCCCCTGGCCTTTTTTCACTTAATACATACACACCCAGCGTGTGTACTGGCTGCAAGGTGTTTTGTGGCATGGATGTCCCACACTTGCTTTAGCAGTCTCACCAGATGGTCATTTGATTTTCTAGCTCATTCCTGCCAGAATTTTTAAGAAAACCAAATGTCACAGCCAGGATGTGGAGGTACGGGGGGGGGGGGGGTACCCCAGAAAAATTAAGGGAAGACACAAAACTTGATGGCTGGTGGCTAGGAATGGGTTTGACATCTGAACGCCATATTTTAACACCAAGACTGAAAATAAGAGAGAAGTGGGAAGGAAAGATTAATGACAGTAACACGAGGGCTCCTGCCTAGAACTGGTGGGCTGGCAGACTGCCAAGTGCCAGCATCTTCATCTCTTTGCTTGAGTGTTCTCTCAGAGCTGCAGAAGACGGGCAGGCAGGCAAAGAACCAACAACCCCCATCTCTCAAGCAATGGCTGACAAGCTGGAGGATAAATACTCCAGCTCCCTCACCCCTCAGGTGGGATAATTCTATACCACTTCCCAAGTTCCCCACAGGATCAAGTTTCAGGTGCCCACAGTGGGAGTTGGCTTCATAAAACCCTTTATTGGCTGCCAGCCTATCTCCCTCCCCCAACTCCCCACAGCATATCCCAAGGTTTTCTTCTGGGGGAACCCAAACAAAGGCAATCGAGCAACAACTGCTGTGTGCCAAGCACTGAGCTAAAGGCTCTATATATGTTGGCACAGCTTCTATCAAGAAACAAAAATGACACTGCTCATGCAGAAAGGAAAGGTCAGTCCTCTGTTGCAAAACAAATGTCCAGGACGACAAAGGAAGGAGTGTTCCAACTCCGAGGCCAAATCAGGTGAACAGAAACAGATCTTTTCCAGGTCATTTATTCTTGCAACAAAAGAAAATAAGGCAAACCTTCTAAGTGAAAGAGAACCAGGTTTCCAAAGCATATTGAATGCATGTTCACCGTCTGGGATTGTATTCTCTTGTTTTGTACATATTCCTTCAAGAAACAGTTTCACCAAGGTGGTTGGGGGGTAGTTGTCCCAGCTTTTTCAAATTTCACCCTTGCTCTAGTGTTGGTCTAAGTTCACCACGACAGGTTAGGAAAAAAAAGAGGCCTCTTCACTTGTTCCAGGAAAGGCAGAAGTGAACTCTAGTTAAGGATATTGGGAGCTGGATCATCCGAATCTCATTAAGGACCCTAATCTCTTGCAAGCACAGAAAAAGTACGGGAAATCACTGCCCGAGTCACAAGCTGTAATTGCTGCTCTCCTTCTAAGCAGGGGGAAAACAGGTTGTGTTTGGCTGTTTCTTGCAGACAAAAGTGCCATTCATTAATGAGGTTTCCTAATTTAGGACAGGAGGAAACTTTTGGGCTCTTATTAGGTCACAAATGAAAGTACATGTTTCATTTAACTGGCCCACTTTAGCAAAAGAAACTTTGCTTTTATAAATTAAATAATTATTGTTAAGTCCTAAGAGGCCTCAAGATAACCTTGGGTAAAGCTTCAAACTGGATCAGGTCTTGGGTGCCAGACTGCAAATTTAACAAATTAGGGCAAAGGATCCCAAAGACTTTGTCCAGCCCTAACAATCTATGGTTTTGATCATATCACCCCCTTTTCCCTAGAGGGATCTTTTGGGGAAACTGAGCCTTTGAAATCCATGTCTTACTTTTATCTCTTCTTTCTAAACCTTAGAGTCTTTAGATACTACTGGGAACCACAGCATCTCCTGTCTGCTCTGGATCCCTATGCAGTTTTCACACAGAGGAGCCCATCTACAGGCTAAGATTTCCCTCTGCCATCCTTAGGGGAAAGAAAAACAGATAATCAGCCCTGTCAGTTCCATATGCTAAGTCATCACGTGTCCTCCGAGGCCTTCTCCTGGCTGAGTTAACAGCATAAATCATATCCTTAGGAGGAAGTGCCTGGGTATGGTTGAGGGACGGCTCCACATTGCGAAAGCTTTAGAACCCAGACCCATAAAATATGATAGAAAATTCATCTTTGAGGTTTACAGCCAACAAAATCTGAGATGTCTCTTTGATGGATGTTTTTAATGTCCTCTGCAGAGTGGTAAGTGGTTGACCCTGGGGAAAGTGCGGGATTGAGTATCTTCCTGAATGGAAAAAAATCAGGGAGGGGTCCTGCCCAGGCTGGTAGACCTGGTCACCCCAGGATCCGCTGGGGTACTCATCCTGGAGTTTTTCCAAGACCCCCTGGCTACACCTACAATGAGGTTGATTGCATTTGGTTTTTTTTTTTTAAAAAAGTGGCCTGCCCTGATTGAGATGGCAGAGTGAGACACTTCAGGGCTCCTCCCCCCTCAGAAGCTCTGAACAACCAGCAAGAGCTGGAAGAAACAGCTTCTCAAAACTATAGAAAATAGTTAAAGGACAGTAGTAACAGGCTGAGCACTGAATCAAGAAGAGGTGGTTATGAATGTATAATTCTGTGATTATACAAAGAGCCAGTAATTGCACACTTTGGATGCATTGTGTGGTATGTGAGTAAAATTGTTTAAAAGAAAAAGAAAAAAGAGACCACTTAAGAGCAGTAACATCTCGTGGCACCCTGGCTGGCCCCTCCCCTACCCCTCACCAGCTCAGTGCGGAGCCAGCCTATGCTCCCAGTGTGGCTCCCTGGTACCCGATTCAGAGAGAGCAGAGTAATCCTTGTGCGCATACTGGGAGCATTGATGTCTGGCCTAGTCCATCTTGTGGTGGCCTGAGGGACTTGCCATCTCAGAACTTGACCTGCGTGTTGAAAGCGAATCACCAAGCTCTTCCTCAGAACACTGTGGGCAAACAGTCAAGTGGCTGCCTGGGGCAAAGGATTGCTGGCTGTACAGCAAACAGTAAAGTCCCCAGATCATAAGGAAATTGTTTCCTAAGAAACAAGGGACATTCATATCCATGTAAGTGGGAGAATTCCTGGAGCCACATGTGCATGCTCTGAAAGGATCAGGCAGCCCCTAAGCTTTGACCTGAAGCTACTCTCCAAACCCATTGTATGGATAAGCCCTGAAGAACAGCACTAGCTCAGGTCAATCTGCAAAGACGGGGAAAGATGTTTTATTTTTTCCTTCTTTTATTTACTTGTTTTGTTTTGTTTTGTTTTGTTTTTGTTGTTGTTGTTGTTAGCTCCTGGCATTCAAGGAAAGCTTTGTCATAACACTAGCTGGATGCAAGGTTAAGGAATAGAACATGTCGGAGTCTAAATTCCAGTGATAACACATTACAATATCAAATGTCTGGGTTTCAACAAAAGATTACAAAACATACAAAGAAACAGGAAGTGATGGCCCAGGCAAAGGAAAAGATTAAAGCATTAAAAACAATCAATGAGTAGGAACAGACTTGGGACATTCTAGACAAAGACTTCTTAAAAATGGCCTTAAATATGCTTAAATAGCTAAAGGAAAAGATGACAAAGAACTAAAGAAAATCAAGAAAATGATAGACGAATGCAAAAAGAATATCAACAGAGAGATGGAAATTATGAAAGGAACCAAACAGAGCTGAAAACCACAGTAACAGATATTAAGAATTCCTTGGAGAGGTTTAACAGCAGATTGGAGGTGACAGAAGAAAGAATCAATGAACACGAGGTTAAGATAATTGAAATCATCCAGTCTGAGGAGCAGAAAGAGGAAAGAATGAAGAAAAGTGAACAGAGCCTGAGAAACTTGTAGAACACCATCACTTGTACCACTATATGCAGTAGGGAGTACCAGAACAAGAAGAAAGAGAGAAATGGACAGAGAAAATATCCAAAGAAATAATGGCTGAAAACCTCCCAAATTTAATAAAAGACATGAATATATACATCCAAGGTACCCAACAAACTCCAAACAGGATAAACCCAAGTAGACCTACACCACGCCATGTTATAAACAAACTGTCAAATGCCAAAGGTAAAGAGAGAATTCTGAAAGCCACAGGAGAGAAGTAATGTGTCACATACAAGGGAGCCTCAACAAGATTGAGTGCCAATTTCTCATCGCAAGCCATGGAGGCAAGAAGGCAATGGGAAGAAATATTTAAAGTACTGAAAGCAAAAATTTTCCAGCTAAGAATTCTACATCTGGCAAAACTATCTTTCAAAAATGAGGGCGGATCTCGACAGGTGAACTCGCTGCCCTCCCCCCTACGTGGGACCCAACTCCCAGGGGTGTAAATCTCCCTGGCAACGCAGAGTATGACTCCCGGGGATGAATGTAGACCCGGCATCGTGGGACTGAGAGTATCTTCTTGACCAAAAGGGGGATGCAAAATGAGACGAAATGGTTTCAGTGGCTGAGAGATTCCAAATGGAGTCGAGAGGTCACTCTGGTGGACATTCTTATGCACTATATAGATAACACCTCTTAGGCTTTAATGTATTGGAATAGCTAGAAGTAAATACCTGACACTACCAAACTCCAACCCAGCAGCCTGGACTCCTGAAGACAATTATATAATAATGTAGATTACAAGGGGTGACAGTGTGATTTTGAAGACCTTGTGGATCACACCCCCTTTATCTAGTGTATGGATGAGTGGAGGAATGGGGATAAAAACTAAAGGACAAATGGGGTGGGATGGGGGGATGATTTGGGTGTTTTTTTTTTCACTTTTATTTTTTATTCTTGTTCTGGTTCTTTCTGATGTAAGGAAAATGTTCAGAGATAGATTGTGGTGATGAACGCATAACTATGTTATCATACTGTGGACAGTGGATTGCATATCATGGATGATTGTATGATGTGTGAATGTATTTCAATAAAACTGAATTTAAAAAAAAAAAAAAAAAAAAAAAGAGGGCGGGATTAAGACATTCCCAGATAAACAAATGCTGAAGTTTGTCACCACTAGACTAGCCCTAGAAGAAATGTTAAAGGGAGCCCTGCAGGTTGAAAGGAAAGGACACAAGACAACTGACTGAAGCAACATGAAGAAGTAAATATCTCCAGTAAAGAGGATGACATGAGTTAATATAAATACCAGTGCTATTGTATTTTTATTTGTGACTCCACTTTTTCCTTCCTATAAAATATAATAGGCAAATGTATAAACTGTAATGACAAATCAATAGTTTTGGGCTCTTAATGTATAAATTCATAATTTGTGACAAGAACTTCATCAAAGATGGGGTGACAGGGATATAGGAACATAGTTTATGTATGCTACTGAAGTTAAGTTGGTACCAAAGCAAATGAAATTGTTGTAGATTTAGGATGTTAAATATAAGCTCCATAGTAACCACAAAGAAAATATCAGAGAATATGCAAACTCATAGAGACAGAAATCAGAGTAAAGGTTGCCAGGGGTGGGGCATTGGCAATGGGGAGTTAATGTAAGATAACTACAGGGTCTCCACTTGGGGTGAAGGGAAAGTTCTAGTAATGGATGGTGGTGACAGTACTGCAACATTGTGATTGTGATTAATCCCACTGAATGGTATGCTTGGGAGGGGTTGGGATGGGAATATTTATGTTGTATATATGTTTTCACAATTAAAAAAAAAAAGAAAGAAAAACTAAAGAGATAATGACTATTGAATGCAATACATGATCTAAGAATGGAGGAGAAAAGGCTCAAAAGAACATTATTGGGATCTTTCAATTGTGTTCGCAGCCGCCGCCGCGCCGCCGTCGCTCTCTAACGCCAGCGGCGCCTCTAGCTCGCCGAGCTCCAGCCGAAGGAGAAGGGGGGTAAGTAAGGAGGTCTATATACCGTGGCTCGTACAAAGCAGACTGCCTGCAAATCGACCGGCGGTAAAGCAGCCAGGAAACAACTGGCTACAAAAGCCGCTCTCAAGAGTACGCCCTCTACTGGAGGGGTGAAGAAACCCCATCGTTACAGGCCTGGTACTGTGGCACTCCGTGAAATTAGATGTTATCAGAAGTCCACTGAACTTCTGATTCGCAAACTTCCCTTCCAGCGTCTGGTGCGAGAAATTGCTCAGGACTTCAAAACAGATCTGTGCTTCCAGAGTGCAGCAATTGGTGCTTTGCAGGAGGCAAGTGAGGCCTATCTGGTTGGCCTTTTTGAAGACACCAACCTGTGTGCTATCCATGCCAAACGTGTAACAATTATGCCAAAAGACATCCAGCTAGCACGCCGCATACATGGAGAATGTGCTTAAGAATCCTCTTTGATGGGAAACATTTCATTCTTAAAAAAAAAAAAAAAAAAAGAAGAAGAAGAACATTATTGGGACACAAGAAAGAAATGGAATATAGACTGTAAGCTTTATATCAATGTTAAATTTCTTGAACTTGATAACTGCACTTAAGGTGATTACATAAGTGAATACCCTTGAGCTTAGGAAATGTACATGGTGGTATTGTGTTCAAGGATTATTATGTGTGCAACCTGATCTCAAAGGGTCATAAAACAGAGATGATGATACACAGAAAAAGGAAGGAGGGAGGGAGGGAGGGAGGAAGGAAGGAGGGAGGGAAGAAGAAAGAGCCTGGTCTGGAGAAGGGCAACTTGTTACCTACCTCAAATCTTGTCCCACCCAACCAGTCTCCAAAAAGCCATCTAGCAAAAAGGCATGTCGGATCATGTCACCCCACCCCCACCCCACCCTGCTTCAGACCCTTCCCTGGCTCCCATTGCCTTCAGGGAAAAATCAAACTCCCTAGCAGGGAAGTTTGTAAGTCCCTTATAAGACTTACAAGGCCCAGCATGACCTGGCCCCTGCTTCCCTCTTCAGTCTCAGCTTATGCCTGCACAACCATCACAGGAAACATGTTCCAGCTGTACTGAACATGTGGAGGTTCTCAGAATCTCGCACGCCACTAGTCATTGTACTAGTCACCTCTGCCCCTTGCTTCATGGTTCACCTGGCTAACCTCCTATGCATCCCTCAGAACCCAGTGCAGACCTCCTCCAGGCTGCACTCTCTTACCAGCCTGGCCTGCATGCTCTTTCCCCGCACTTGAGTCTAGGCTGACTGCTTCACCTCTGGCCTTTAAGAACAAAGAGCAGGTCTGATTCATTCACTCAATAAATAATTGATGCATGCCAGAAAGTGTCTCCTAGGCCCCATTCCTTCTCCCCTCTGAATGGTTGAGGGACTTTCTGCTGTAACTCTCTTCCTCCTGGAAGAATTTCGTTGACACATCAACACCCAGTGCCATATGAAATCTCACCAGCTCCATTGTGGGCCTGTGTCCATCCTCCTGGGCCAGCTCTTCCCTTCGCCCCTCTACCTCCTGCCCCATCAGCCTGGCCCTCCACAGGTCAAGCCTCCACCCCAAACAGGCCAGTTCCTGCTGCTCTCTAATTGTCCAGTGCAGATACCATCTCTTCCTTTAAGGATTTTTCCTGCACAACGAACCGAAACCACTCGGCAGACATCCAAAAACCAATCATCCTGCAAAGTTAGCTCCAGCTCCTTGGAGGAAGAAGGAACTGTGTCCTGCCCCACCCCAGCTTCCCTCTCCTCCTGAGCTTCCTGACCTCTTGGTGAACTTGCTGCAATCTACTTCAAAACACTTCTTGCTCTGTTCAAATTGCAAAGGCCTAACACCTCTAATGACGTCTGTGATGACGGTTTCCTGCAAGCACTTTGCCTCTTAGTGAAACCCACCTTCTCAAGTTCCCGTTCTCTTCCTGCTCCAAGAGAGGGTTTTTCACAGAGGAATTTGGGCCGGACAGATCAAAGACGTCAGCCCGGGTGTCCTCCCCAGTCTGTTCCTGACTGAGCCTTGGGACAGGAGCCCAGAAGCAGGTGTTATCATCTGGGACAATGAGTGTGTCCAAGAGCCTCGAACGGTTCCCGAGGGCCTACGAGATGCTGAGTGTGACCCTAACGTGTTCCCACCCAGACTCTCAGGAATCAGGCTCAGTGACTCCTGTGCTGAAATGGACCCTAAAGCCACTTAGCCTAGGACTCAAAGCAAGCTTCTCTTTGCTAAAGATGTCTCACGGGGGACAGGACATCAGCAACTGGGGGGAGGGAGGACTTGAGGTCCAGAATGGTTGTGGCTTGCCGACCTGAAAAAAAATGGGGCCCAGAGAAGAGAAATAACCTGCTAGAAGATGGCTGAGGTGTGTTTCCCTTCTCTTCCTCTCTACCTTTCCATGTTCCTGCCCCCTTTTCCTTCCCCTTCTTTGGCTCTGACCACCTAGAACCAAAGACTTGGTCACCACAGACTTGTGTGCATTTGTGAGAGAAAGTGCAGGGCAGATACCCTTCAGGGGCTCTCTGAGGAAGCAGCTCCTTCTTCTCTGCCCTTTTCCCTTTCTTTCTCCGTCTACTACTTAACTCCAACCTGCCACTCCTTAGACTTTGCAGCCCTGAGAGATGGTGCCCAGGGCTGAAAAATTTGTGAAAAGACTTTGTGGAAAGAGATGAGGCTTTGGGGATGGGCAGAGAATGGCTAATAGCTCCCCTGGCTTCACCACACTCCCGATTGCCATTTGTCAGAAATATTCCCAGCAAGCAGCTCCTAAGAAAAGCAGAACTTTTCCTCTTCTCAAGAAACAAATCCGTCTCCACTTTGGCTCTCTGGCACCATCTTGTGTTACTTTTTTAAACAACCACAAAGATACCAATATCTTTTCTCTAATAGTATTATTTTTAAAGAAAAAAAAATTGTGGTATATGATGGTAGCACAACACTGTAAACATAATTAGCAGCACTGAAATATATATCTGAATGTGATTCAAAGAGGAAATGTTAGATTGTACATATGGTAACAGAATAAAAATTTTTTAAAGTCCATGGAACTACACTGCACAAAAAGCGAACCCTGAGTTAAACTATGGACTATAGTTACTAGTACATTATAAATATGTGCTATCATAAATTGTAACAAACGTTCCACACCAATGCAAGTTGTTAACAATTTAGGGTTGTATATGGGAATCCCATATTTTCTGCATGATTGTTCTGTAAACCCACAACTTCTCCAATAAAGAAAAAAAAGTTCATCAAAGTTTAAAAAAAAGTTCATTGTAGAAAATATCTTCTTCTTTCAAAGAAAATAAAAGTTACCTATTGTTGTAGCACACAGTTGGTCAAGCTTATTTTTCCCTGAACATATTCATAAATATTTCAAAGATAATCTTAAGTGTCAAGGTTGGTTTTATTCATCTTGCCTTTGCCTTGCCTTGGACAGAAAAACTACCTGTGGAATTAAAATAAAAATACATTTTTGCATTTAAAATGTCATCAGTAAGGGTGATGTCATCAACAAGGCGATGTAAAAAAGCTACTGAAAACTCCTCTCCAGAGATTCAACAACAAAAAAAAAGGGACAATTCTGAATTGTTTGAAACTCTGGAGAAGGATATATACTGGAGAAGGACCCTGCAGATGCAGAATTAAAGAAAGAGAAGAAATATCAGGTAGAATTTTCCGTCCAGACCCACCAGTCATATCCCCTCCCCCTCACTCAGTCTCCATGTAGGAAAGGCACAGAAATGGCAGACAGGGACCCTCCCACCAGGGACATAGATTTTAAAATCTCTCACAGCAGTGAGACATACTCCCACTGTTTGAAGACCTGGGGACAGGGGAGGACATTTCAAGGCCCAGATCAGTGAAGGACAAAGAGACTGAGAAAACATGGACAGAGACTGCATTTCCAGAACTGAGTCTGAAAGCCCTTCCCCCACCCTTGAGGGAAGCAGCAGCTGGTGGCCATTTCCTTGCCTTGGGGACAGCTGGAGTGCTGAGTCAGATGAGGGAGTACTTTGCCACAGATGTAGCCCCACATGGAGCCAGATTGTGGTTGGCAAAGTGAGGGCATAGGAATCCTGCAGTTTCAGCCTCACTGGGTCATACAAAGTCTATGCTCAGAGGCAAAGCAGCCTCTGAGGATGATTAAGTTACAGAACAGCATCATCTGCTAGACAGTCCATAAGTTGCAAGGGAAGAAAATACTTTTAAAAGATGCTTCAGACCCTTTCTTAGGAGCACAGGAGCTGGTCTATACTCCCTGCATGGAAACCCAGTCCTGTTTTGGCTTAGAAATAGGGAAGACCCAACTATTAAAGCAGAGCTCCAAAACAAACCCAGGTCTTGCTAGCAGTGGGAAACAGAGCACTACTGGAAGCCAGCAGATTTGTATTACCACACACAATGAACTTACTGGGGAGCCCAGTACCTACCTCCCAACCCTGTGGCAGGCCACAGTGGGTGCCTGATTTTGGGGGGAAAGACTGGGTGTCAATCTGACAACTGGCCAATGAGAGAAACAAAAAAAAGATAGAGATCAAAGTCAACCACCAAGAAAACTTTAGGCAAAAGAGAGAAAGCAACCTCCAGAATAAACCAATAAAATAAATCAGATGCCTAGACAGCAGAAAATCATGAGCCACATCAGGAAATTGGAAGATATAGCCCCGTCAAAGGAAGAAACTAACACCTCAACTGAGATTCAGGAGTTGAAACAACTAATTATAGATGTTCAAGCAAATCTTTTAAATCAAATCAATGAGTTGAGAGAGAATGTGACAAAAGAGTGAAGGATATAAAGAAGACACTGAGTGATCATAAGGAAGAATTCATAAGCTTGAGAAAACATATGGCAGAACTTATGAGAATGAAAAGCACAATGGAAGAGATGAAAAACACAGTGGAGACATACAACAGCAGACTTGGAGATGAGAAGAAAGGATCAGTGAGATGGAGAACAGGACATCTGTAATCCTGCACACAAAGGAACAGATAGGGAAACAAATGGAAAAATATGAGCAGAGGCTCAGGGAACTGAATAACAACATGAAGTGCAAGAATATAGATGTTATAGGTGTCCAAGGAGGAGAAGAGAAGGGAAAAGTGGCAGAAGGAATAATAGAGGAAATCATCAATGAAAATTCCCCAACTCTTATGAAAGACATAAAATTATAGACCCAAGAATCACAACATACTCCAAACAGAATTGATACAAAAAGAGCTACTCCAAGACACTTACTAATCAGATTGTCAAATGTCAAAGACAAAGTGAATTCTGAAAGCGACAAGAGAAAAGCAATCTATCACATACAAGGGAATCTCTGTAAGACTATGTGCAGATCTCTCAGCAGAAACCATGGAGGCGAGAAGGCAGTGGTATGATATATTCAAGATATTGAAAGAGAAAAACTGCCAACCAAGAATCCTATATCCAGCAAAACTGTCCTTCAAAAATGAGGGAGGGAGAGTTTAAAACATTTACAGATAAACAGACACTGAGAGAGTTCATGAACAAGAGATCTCCTCTGTAGGAAATACAAAAGGAGAACTACAGATGAATAGGAAAAGACAAGAGAGAGAGGTTTGGAGAAGAGTGTAGAAATGAAGATACCAGGATGTAGAAAGAGGGTAAATATTGGGCATTTGATGCTGGAGTACAAAATGTTGAACAGCATTGATTGTATAGATCCAGAAATGGACAGCTCAATACTGGGTGATGGTAGCATAATACTGTAAGTACACTGAACAAAGATGACCATGAGTATGGTTGAAAGAAGAAGGTTAAGGGCATGTAGGACTCTAGAAGGAAAGATAGAAGATAAAGACTGGGATTGTGTAACTTAGTGAAACCTAGAGTGGTCAATGATTGTGATTAAGTGTACAACTATAAGAATGTTTTTACATGAGGAAGAACAAATGAACATCAACTTTTCAAGGTGTTGAAAATGGGATGGTATTGGGGAAAAAATACAATCAATGCAAACTAGAGTCTATAGTTAACAGTAACATTGTAATATGCTTCCATTAATTATAACAAAGGCAATATGCCAAAGTTAAATGTCTATACGAGGGGGATATAAGGGAGGGGTATGGAATTCAGGACCATATGGCAACCCCATGCTTAGCTTTCTATTGAACCACCACGCTGCCCTCCAGATGGGCTGCACCATACTAATTCCCCACCAACAGTGATTAGGTACATCCCTCTCTCCACATTTTCTTCAGCACTGGTATCCCTCTGTTTATTTTTTAGACAGTTTTATTCACACACCATATATTCCCTCCTAAGTAAACAATCAATGGTTCCCTGTATAGTCACATAGTTATGCATTTACCACTACTATCTGTATGAGGACATTTCCATTTCTTCCACAAAGAAAGAGGAAGAGGCGAAGAAAGCAAAAAGAAAAAAGAAAAGAAAGAAAGAAAGAAAATGATGACTAAATAAAACAAAGAAAAAATAAAATGAAAATAAAATATAATATAATAAAAAGGTCAGACAACATCACCAATGCCAAGAAGCCCATGCACTTCCCTTGGGGACTACCAATTTAGAAGGCCAAGCCCTAGATCTTGAGCTTGCCATTATGAAGCCTGCTACTGCAAAGGAGAGGCTAAGCCTGCTTATAATTGTGCCTAAGAGTCACCTCCAGAGAACCTCTTTTGTTGCTCAGATGTAGCCTCTCTCTCTCTAAGCCAACTTGGCAGGTGGTTTCTCTGCCCTCCCAGCTACGTGGGACATGACTCCCAGGGGTGTAAATCTCCCTGGCAATGTGGGACATGACTCGCAGTGATGAGCCTGGCCCCAGCATCATGGGATTGAGAAAGTCTTCTTGGACCAAAAGGAGGAAGAGAAGTGAAACAAAATAGTTTCAGAAGCTGAGAGATCTCAGAGTCAAGAGGTCAATCTGGAGGTTATCCTTATGCATTATATAGTTATCCTTTTTAAATTTTTAGTGTATTGGAATACTTAGAAGGAAATGCCTGAAGCAGTCGAACTGCAACCCAGTAGCCTTGATTCTTGAAGACGATTGTGTAACTAGGTAGCCTACACTGTGACCACATGACTGTGAAAACCTTGTGGCTCCCACTCCCTTTTTCCAGTGTATGGACAGATGAGTAGAAAAATGAGGACAAAAAGTAAATGAATAATAGGGATGGATGGCTGAGATGGGATGCTTTGGGTGTTCTTTTTATTTTAATTTTTATTCTTATTCTTTTTTGTGTGTGGTAATGAAAATGTTCAAAAATTGATTATGGTGATGAATGCACAACTATATAATGGTACTAGGAACAATTGATTATATACTGTGGATGATTGTACGGTTTGTGAATATATCTCAACAAAATTGAGTTTTAAAAAATGGATCAAGGACCTTAATATAAGTCTAAAACTATCAAACTCCTAGAAGAAAATATAGGGAAGTATGTTTAAGATCTTATGTTAGGCAGTAAACAGACATCTCTCAAAGAAGATACACAACAGATGGCCAAAAAGCACATGAAAAGATGCTCAACATCATTAGCCATCAGGGAAATGTAAATCAAAACTACACTGAGATACCATTTCACACCCATTTCAAAGGCTGCTATTAAAAAAAAAAAAAAAAAACAACAACAGAAAACAAGTGTTGGAGAGGATGCAGAGAAACAGGAATACTCACTCATTGTAAAAAGGTGCAGCCTCTGAGGAAGACAGTTTGGCAGTTCCTCAGAAAGCTAAGTATGAAACTACCATATGACCCGACAACCCCACTACTAGGAAAATATCCAAAAGAATTGAAAGCAGGGACTCAAACAGATATTTGCACACTGACGTTCATAGCAGCATTATCCACAATTGCCAAAAGATGGAAGCCCCCCAAGTGTCCATCAACCAATGAGTGGATAAACAAAATGTGGTATATACATACAATGGGATATTATTCAGCTGTAAAAAGGAATGAAGTCCTGATAAATGAAGTCCTGATAAAAACCGGATGAACCTTGAAGACATCATGTTGAGTGAAATAAGCCAGACACAAAAGGGAAAAGAGTGTATGAACTCAATATTGTATGATAAGCAAATTCATAGTCTGAATCTCAAATATGGGTTACCAGGGGAGAGGGTAGGAATAGGGAATAGGAAGTTAAGGCTTAAAATGTACAGGGTTCCTATTTGGAATGATGGAAATGCTTTGGTAATGGATGATGGTGATGGTAGCACAACATTGTAAACACGATTTACAGCCCTGAAATGTATATATCTGAATATGATTAAAAGGGGAAATGTTTGATTGCATATATCATAACAGAATAAAAAAAATTTTTATAAATCCATGAAACTACACTACACCAAAAGCAAACCCTAAGTTAAACCATGGGCTTTAATTAATAGTGCAATTATTGAAATGTGCTATTATAAATTGTAACAAATGTTCCACACCTATGCAAGGTGTTGGTGGTAGGGTGGTATATGGGAATCTTGAATTTTATTCATGATGGTTCTGAAAACCCACAACTTCTCTAATAAAAAAAAATTTTTTAAGAAAATTTTTTAACTGAATATGGTCCTGGGAGATGCCCACAGTGCTAATAACAACCTAACCCTACAGATCTGCTGATCTAAGGGATGATATTGCAAAGCGGATGGAGAGGGAGCAAACCAACCCACAACTGTGAAGAGAAATCAATCATTGGTTAACCTAGTAAACTCCCTGTATTGGAATTGTAAGCATTAACATCTCAGAAGTTTAACTGTGTCTTTCTAATTCTTGTGGAATTGCAAACAAATCTTCCTTTGCTTCACAAAGAAGTAAATAAAGAAATAGAAGGTGCTTCTGGCAAGTCACAAAGAAAAATAATAAATAAATATATATAAAGCCAGTTAGGGGTTATAATTTCACCTCAGGTCATCAGTGTTAGGGAGGGGGCTTTAAAACACCTGCTTTACTCACCGGAGGCCTTAAGCTGAAAGGAATCACTCAGGACACAGACACCAGCTTTGTTCTTGAGCTCTACTCCTGTTTTCCACTGACTGACTCCACACAAAACCTGCAGGGTTCATGCAGAGCAGAGAAGCAACAGGATGGGAGGGGATGGGACGGGAAGGGAAGGGAAGGGAAGGAAAAGGAAGCTGGGCAACCACATTTAGGGCCAAGCTGTACACCAAAAGTTTCATCTGTACAAGCAAATCATTACAACTTGAAGAAGAGAAAGTCTCAGAAGGAAAACACAACACTTTACTTGGTGGGAAGGAAGCAGATGGAAACCTCTTTTTTTTTTCTATAAATAAGTGTTGCATTTCCCAAAAATGCACATGATGTCATCCCTGCCATAGAAAAGAGACAGGCTTTGAGGTCAGAGAGCCCTGAGTTTAAAGCCCACCTAGGTCCTGGTTGGGTGACTTTCAAAGGCTTCAGCAGCAGCTCTGGAGCTCACGGTCCTCACCTCCAATGTCCAAAGGTGTTGCAAGGGGATTGAAATGGCTAAATGTGAGGCACCCCCAGGATTAAGCCTGGCCCCAGCACATGCTCAATAATAGCAGGTGCTGTCTTGATGCTGGTGATGCAGAGTAGAGCCCTACTATCACCATCCTCCCATATCACCATCCTCCCAGGCACTTACCTGCCCTTTTGCAACTGACGATCATCTTCCCTTAACAATAATAGCTAACATTTATTGAGCATGTGCTATCTGCCAGGCACTGTATATTAGACTATTTCACTTAATTCTCAGGGCACCTGAGGAGGTAGACAGAGCTAATATCCCTACTCTATAGATAAGGAAACAAGTTGGATAATGTATCAGTGTAGGTTAGCTGATATAAGAAACAACCCCCAAACTTCAGTAGCTCAATGCAATGAAGGCTCACCTCCACCCCCGTCCCTGGTTGGCAGGGGCCCTGAGATGAAGGACCCGCTCCAGCAGCCCTTCAGGGACCCAGGCTCCTTCCATAGAGTGACTCCATTACCCGCTGGGTTGAATCTGCCACAGGATCCTCTGCATCTAGCAAGCAGGGAAGGGAAGAGAGAGTGAGAAAACCCACAGCTCTTACCCACTTCAGCCCAGAGGTGACATGTGGCATTTCCACTCACTGTCCATTAGCTAAAACTAGTCTTTTGGCCCCATCTAGAAGCAAGGCACTGGGAAACAGTCTGTTGGTATTCCTAGGAAAAAGAGGAGAACAGATATGGGCAAGTAGAATGGTTTCTACCATTTATATATTTTATATAAGGGAATACTGCCCAAAATTCTAAAACCCAATGATGGAAATAAAAATGTACAGCACAATCAGTTCTTGGATTTCATATGTTTCACTTAGGTACAATAGCTTTTAAACATGTTTTTAACACCATAACTTTTTTTAACAAGTAAGAGCTTAGCAGGTGCACACCACCACCACCCCCCTTCAAAAAAAAAAATATGCTGTAAACAAAAGTGACGAGGCCAGAGTTCAGCGCCGTCAGCCTCCTCTTCCCTTCCAGGAATCCCTGTGGATGGAACTCAGGGATCCATAGAACACAATTTCTTATTCATAAATTAATCTGCATTTTCAAGATCTACCACTAGAGGGCGAAAGACTGAGTCTCAGCTGCAGCCTAGGTTCATTATTGTATTTATGCCCAGAATGATAAAAGATTCCCATCGCAAACTACATCTGAAAAGAACACCATTTTAGATCACAAAGTTTAGCTGTCTGGGAAATACAGATCTCCATTAAAGCAAAAGCCACTGTAGTGTGCCCTGGGAAATTAGACAATTTAGTGACACCACACTGCAATGAGGTTAGACTTCTGCAAACCTCAAACCAGAAAACAGCTCAAAAACTTCAACAAGAAGGCAATACACTTGGGCTTCAATAGGGAACAAAGCATAAATAAGCTTAGAAAATAATAAAGAACATAAGAAAAATAATTACATTCTGTCTTTAAACCTAATGAAATCATCTCATTAAGACTTAATTAATTTAAAGGCCAACAATGTATAATTTAGGTGGGCCCATAAATGCATCACGTAAATGACGATTAACCCAATATCCTCTTTTGCTTCTTATCTCTATCTTATTAACTCTAGAAAATATCCATTAACTCTAGTAACAAATTATAAAAGAGACCATGTTTTCCTGAGGTCATTTCTGATAAAAATAACTCAAACCCCACGGATACCGTCTTCACTGAGATTTTATTAAATTCCACAGAGTTCTGTAACAAGATCAGCATCGCAAGGGAGGAGCTGTAGGAAAGACTCAATAGGAACAAAGAGAAATAGTGCAAGATAAAATTCACCTATTTCACAATAAGCCTGGAAACTGCCCTGGATAAATCTTTTCAGTTCTTACAAGCTGAGTCAACACAAGATCCTATAGAGAAAGAGGCCCTCATTTATCCAATGTTCACCTGCCCTGGGTCCTCAGAACACAGATGTGAACAAACAGACCAAAATCCCTGCCCTCGTGGAACATCCATCCTTCTGAAGAGAGAGAGTGAATTAACAAGATGTTTGTAAGGGCTATACAGAAAAAGTAAAGATGGAAAGGGACTGCAGGAGTAGTGTGTGGAATATGGATTTACAATTTTAATAGGATGGAGAAAACCTATTCCAGGCAGAGAGTATAGAAGAGGAAAAGGCCCTGAGGCAGGTGCAAGGAAGAATAGGAGATCAGTGTGGCAAAAGCAGTGATTAAAATACTACGAAATGAAGTCAGAGAGAGAGTATCAGAAGACAGCGTAGTTGATTGCAAGGATTTGGGCTTTTAATCAGAGGGAGATGAGTTTTTAGTGGTGACTTCCAAAGAGAGTTTATGTTCTACTAGGATTACTCTACTACTTGGGTTATCATAGGCTGGAGGGGACAAGAGTGCAAAAAGACATTAGAATAATACAGGCAAGAAATATCAGTGGCTTGGTAATAGCATCGTAGCTTATATCTGACTATTCCTTATAATAATAACAATTATAAACTCTGGGCAAAATAGAAAGTGCAGCTCTTTGAAAATACTGCAGAACAACCGAAAGCAGGCAGAAAAACAGGATTTGGCATCTGAAAGTAGGGAACCACCCAAAGTAAGATCTATATGCACATGGCTCTTGCCCTCAAAACACTCCCCAGTCTGCCTGGCCAGCAGGTAGATTTCAGCAGACAGCCTGCTATGGAATCAGAAGCAAGTTCAACGCTGCCGAGCAACTGGTTAGTGAAGGAGAAATCACAGAACGGAATAAGACACCGAGGAAAGAAACTCAAAATCTTCATATAGGGAAAACCGGATATCCACATGGAAAAGAATTGAATTGGACCCCTACCTCACAGCATATGCAAAAATTAACTCAAAATAGATGAATGACCTAAATATAAGAGCTAAAACCATAAACTTCTTACAAGAAAACAGAGAGGGAAATCTTCAGGGCCCAGTATTTGGCAATGGATTCTTAGATATGACACCAAATGCATGAGCATCAAAAGAAAAAATAAATTGGACTTCATCAACATTAAAAACTTTTGTGCATCCTCCCTTTATCTAGTATATGGATGGATGAGTAGAAAAACGGGGACAAAAAATGAATGAAAAATAGGGTGGGATGGGGGGGATAATTTGGGTGTTCTTTTTCACTTTTATTTTTTATACTTATCCTGATTCTTTCTGGTGTAAGGAAAATGTTCAAAAATAGATTGGGGTGGGCACCCAGTGTTCTTTTTTACTTTAATTGTTCTTTTTCACTTTAATTTTTATTCCTACTATTTTTGTGTGTGTGGTAATGAAAATGTTCCAAAATTAATTTTGATGATGAACACACAACTATGTAATGGTACTGCGAACAATTGATTGTGTGCTTTGTATGACTGCATGGTATGTGGTATGTGAATATATCTCAATAAAGATGAACTAAAAAAAACTTTTGTGCATCAAATGACATTACTAAGAAAGTGAAAAGACAATCTACAGAACGGAAGGAAATGTTTGGAAACTATATATCTGATAAGGGGTAAATCTCCAGAATATATATTTAAAAAAAAAAAAATCCTACCGCTTGACAACAAAAAGACAAACAATCCAATTAAAAAATTGATCAAGGACTTGAGTAGACATTTCTCCAAAGAAGACAGATATACAAATGGCCAATAAGCACATGAAAAGATGCTCAACCTCATTAGCCACTAGAAAAGGCAAATCAAAACCACAATTAAATACCATTTCATACCCATTAGAATGGCTGCTATTTTTTTAAAAAATGGAGAATAATAGTGACTCTCCCTTCCAGAATAGTGTATACTGGGGAACATCTTTGGCAGTGGCAGTCCAGTTTTCCTAATAACTATGTTATGTGCTGTGAAAGACTGGAAATGTGAGTATGTAGTGTGTGTCATATTAAACTGTGAATTAGTGAAACTTATGATGTAACAGCTAATCGATACTTGAATATATTGGTACTTGATAGCCACTTAAGGAAAATTTGCCCCCAAACTTTAAGCTGGAAAGTTACCAGAATAACTTTCAAAAAGAATTACAAATACATGGCTTTTTATATTTTTGATAGGTACATTAAGAATTGTGTACAAATTTTTCATAGTGTCTGCATGCTGAACTTCAACACAACCAACAAAATCTCAATTATGAAAGTAAAAAAGGAATATTTATGGGGAGTTACTGTTTAATAGGTGCATAGTTTCTGTTTGAGGGGATGAAAAAGTGTGGGTAATGGATTTTGATGATGGTACTACAGTATTGAGGATATAACTAGTAGTACTGAATTGTACACTTGAAATAGTTAAAATGGGAAGTGTTGAGTTTTATATATATTACTACAATAAAAAGTTTATAAATAAATAAATATATGCAATATTTAAAGTGTTATTTTGAAACTAATTAGGAAAAATAAATAAATAGTCATGTTAGTGATATTAGAAACCAAAATTTTCCTTATAAGAGAAAAGAGATGGATAAAATCTAAGAAGTTACATTATAGCCTTGTAATATTAAATTTGAACTGAAAATATCAGTAAGGACTACTATTTGTTTTTCTTTGTAAAGATCTGTAAGTTCTAGCACTGGCCATTGGAAAGGTCTAGAAACAATGAAAAGATCTGAACAATAGCACAGAGCATTCTTGGCCCTCAGATTGTATATGTCCTCACCATTCCCTACAACGATAGCCAGAGATCATGCAGGAATAGCTGGGTCCATGTCTAAGGAAATAAACGTGTGGGTTACCTTGTGTGGAAGGCAAGCAGGCTATTAAAGACTAATGCAATCATCTTAAAAGAACACAGGAGACAACTTAAGGGACCCCATTGATCAAAAGTGATACAATTTGAGCATCAAAAAAAAAAAAAAATGGTTACACTTGGAACATATTAAAAAATCCATGCATTCATATTAATACTAAAAAAAGAAAGAGAGGAAAAACTAAAACAAACTCTTTGTTCACCAACGGAAGTAGCCAAAGTAACAACTGTTCACTCTAAGAATTTGTTATGCCTGTAAACAGTTCTACTTAATGAGGGAAAATTCCTCTTACAGACCAATTCCAACTAATGAATCTAGAAGGAATGAGAGAATTCTAAAATCACCATTCTGCGACTCTTCATAAAACAATTGCTTTGGGAAACAATACTAAAGTCATTAGAAAAAGTTAACAGGTAACTATACAAACGGAAAGTCACAATTTTAGCTGGACTAAAGGTGGTACAACCAGATACTCTGAACTCCCAGAAGTGATGCAATATGAAGTATTCCTTTACAAAGTTGAACCAGAATCTACCCAAGTTTTAGATCGATTTTTTAGGAAATACAGAAAGGAGGGGAAACAAGTTAAATGAAATCATGAAGAAGCAATCAGATACATCCAGAGAATGGGACATTCTATAGGACAATTGGCCCAATTTCTTCAACAAGTCAATAATACCTATCAGTTGGTGTGCCGGTTTGAATGTATTATGTCCCCCAAACACCACTATCTTTGATGCAATCTTGTGGGGCAGACATTTTAGTGCTGATTAGATTGGAATTCTTTGAGCATTTCCATGGAGATGTGCCCCACCCAATTGTAGGTGATAACTCTGATCAGATATTTCCATGGAGGCGTGGCCCCACCCATTCAGGATGGGCCTTGATCAGTGGAGCTATATAAATGAGCTGACAGGCAGAGGGAACTCAGTGCAGCTGTGAGTGATGTTTTGAAGAGGAGCTACAGCTAAGAGGGACACTTTGAAGAAAGCACAGGAGCTGCAAATGAGAGACAGTTTGAAGATGGCCGTTGAAAGCAAACTCTTGCTCAGGAGAAGCTGAGAGAGGACAAATATTCCAAGTGCAACTAAGAGTGACATTTTTGAGGAACTGCAGCCTAGAGAGGAACGTCTTGGGAGAAAGCCATTTTGAAACCAGAACTTTGGAGCAGACACTAGCCACGTGCCTTCCCAGCTAACAGAGGTTTTCTGGACGCCATTGGCCATCCTCCAGTGAAGGTACCCGATTACTGATGTGTTACCTTGGACACTTTATGGCCTTAAGACTGTAACTGTGTAACCAAATAAACCCCCTTTTTGTAAAAGCCAATCCATTTCTGGTGTTTTGCATTCTGGCAGCATTAGCAAACTAGAACAGTTGGTACCACCTGTAAAAAGAAATAAAACAAAATAGAGTTACTATGGCTAAGAGATTTAGAATGGCATCGGGAGGTCATTCTGGAGGTTACTCTTAGACAAAGCTCAGCCAGATAGCACAAACTGCCCAAAAATGCACAGCCACAACCACCAGTGTTCCTCAAAACCCTAAGGCATCCCAGACACCAGAAACAAACCACAAGAAAAGGACTCAGTCAATTATCTAACCTTGAAGACATCTGAAGTACCCTGAAACCTACCAATCACAAACAACTTACATAATCTTTTTTTCTTTAAAAACCCTTGCTACTAAGGAGAGGCTAGGCCTCCCTGTATTTGTGCCTAAGAGTCTCCTCCTGAATGCCTCTTTGTTGCTCAGATGTGGCCCTCTCTCTCTAGCTAAGCCAACTTGAAAGGTGAAATCACTGCCCTCCCCCCTACGTGGGATCAGACACCCAGGGAAGTGAATCTCCCTGGCAACGTGGAATATGACTCCCGGGGAGGAATGTAGACCCGGCATCGTGGGATGGAGAACATCTTCTTGACCAAAAGGGGGATGTGAAAGGAAATGAAATAAGCTTCAGTGGCAGAGAGATTCCAAAACGAGCCGAGAGATCACTCTGGTGGGCACTCTTACGCACACTTTAGACAACCCTTTTTAGGTTCTAAAGAATTGGGGTAGCTGGTGGTGGATACCTGAAACTATTAAACTACAACCCAGAACCCATGAATCTCGAAGACAGTTGTATAAAAATGTAGCTTATGAGGGGTGACAGTGGGATTGGGAATGCCATAAGGACCAAACTCCACTTTGTCTAGTTTATGGATTGATGTGTAGAAAAGTAGGGGAAGCAAACAAACAGACAAAGGTACCTAGTGTTCTTTTTTACTTCAATTGCTCTTTTTCACTCTAATTATTATTCTTGTTATTTTTGTGTGTGTGCTAATGAAGGTGTCAGGGATTGATTTAGGTGATGAATGTACAACTATGTAATGGTACTGTAAACAATCGAAAGTACAATTTGTTTTGTATGACTGCGTGGTATGTGAATATATCTCAATAAAATGATGATTAAAAAAAAAAAAAAAAAAAAAAAACCCTTGCTACCTGAATCTGTGCTCCCAAAGTGCAACTCTAAGACCCCAAATAAACATCTTTGTTGCCTCGCAGCTTAGTTTGTTATTTCTCGGTTGACACACCATTATATCCATACTACAGATGGGGAAACTGAAATACAGAGAGAGATTAGAAGCCACTTGGCCCAGTCTTCAGGGCTGGGAAGAGGTGACCCCAGAGTGTGCACACATAACCTCCATTCTTACCTGCTTCTCTTTGGATAAAAGAGCTGTAAGTCCTCCCCGCCTCCCCACTCTCTTTTCAGTAATTATTATCTTATAATCATGGGGGAAAATATTCCTTTAAAACTCTTACCATGTACCTGTAAGTTACCTACAGTTGAAATTAAGAAACTGATGTTACTATTTTAGCATTTGAAGTTGGCTCTTAGGGTGAAATGCCTAGGCCAAAGGGTAGAGAGAGACCATTAAGATCGCAGCTTCTGTGTTTCTCTAGTTTATCGGCAAAACTGGGTTCCAGCTATGTACAAGGTCCAGTCTGCAGTTTGCTCACCCAGAGCTTGCTCTGTTCTGTGCTGGGAGGGTTATAAATAGATATATCAAGTGCCTGATACTCCATCCAGCGCCTATTAACAGGAAAATCCCATTTGCAAAGGACTTTTCCTACCCGATTGAATTGGTCCAGTGAACTAATCCTGTTAAAACAAAAAGCTGGCTCGAGAGACCCACGAGGAGTTGCACGTTATTTGCATAGATTTGCATATCAATCCCTATCTGGGGAAAATCCTCATTAAGGGGTAGATTTCTCCAGACTGCTAAAATCCAAGGAGGCATATAATTTGAACTAATCAATTTAAAGGATCAGCACTAGCCTCTCTCTCCCCGCTACTCACCTCTCCCCTCTGCTGGTTCTGTCTCAGTTTCCTTATCAGAATCCCATCTCTCCAAATCCACTTTTCCTTCAATTCCATCCTTCTGTTCCCTCACGCTCTTTCCCTCATCCTCAGCTTCCTCCTCTGTAAAATGGAGCTAACAATGGCATCTACCTCATGGATTAAATGGGAGGGGTTTTAGCTCTGTACTTGACAAGCATAGAATAACCAGTAAGTGTTAGCTGTTTGGATTGTCTATTGCCTCGCAACAAGCTACCCCATGATTTAGTGGCTTAAAATACCACTTTGTTTGCTCATGATCCTGTAGATCAGGAATTCAAGTAGGGCTCAGCTAGGTGGCTTTTCTGCTCCACGTGGCATCAGCTGGGTCATTCTCTCAGCTGTGTTCAGTTGGTGGCTGGGCTGGAGGGAATTGTCACTCATGTTTGCAGTACCTCTGGGCTTCTCCACGTGGTCTCTCACTTTGCACGTAGCCATCCTGGACTTCCTCACAGCATGATGGTCTCTTGGTCCTCAGACTTATTACATAGTGACTGGCTTCCAAGAGAAAGCCTTCCAAAAGACAAAGGCAGAAGCTGTCAATCTCTTCAGGCCTGGCCTCAAAAGTTACATGGTGTCACTTCATTACATTCTGTTGGTCAAAACAAGTGTCAAGTGTAGCTCAGATTCAATGTGCGAGAAATAGTTTCCATTGCTCCATGGAAGAATGGCAGAATTTGCAGCCATCTTAAATCCAGCACACCGTCGTTAAATAATCTCATGCCCTTCCATACTTTGTATTTGGTAGTTTTCCAAATCTTTAGCTATGACCCCAAGAGTTCTCTCAAGACTGAGATCATAGGTACTGTTGCAAAACCCCAAAATTCCTGAACATATCATCTTCTCTCTGTTAAAGCCCTCAAGAGTTCCCATTGCCTATAGAAGAGAATTCAAGTTCTCCAGCTCGGCATTCAAGGCTTTTCACAAATCACTGCCCTCTAACTCTCCAGCCTGACCTCAGGCCACTTTGCTCATGCACGTGCACACATACCTCCCTCACACAAGCACACAGACCCTCACACAAGCTTGCACACACATACCCACACTCAAACACATACATGCTGCTCAACAATGGCCACTCAGAAATACCACCAGAACAGCCTATGCATCAAACAAAGCTATATTTTTTTCCTAACTGCAGTCAGAGGCAGCACTCCACCTGACCAAGCCTCAATAGTATCTCAGAAGAGGGAGGCTAGGGGCAGACATTTACTGGATTTGGGCAGCTGGGTTCAAGTGATTTAAGGTGGGTCTTTCAATGTGAGGTTCTGGTTAGGATTGCACAAAGTTCATGATGCAATAATTAAGCATTTGTGGACACAGCAAGACAAAAGCCTTAGATTAGTCTTGATTAGTAAATGGTTGTTTAGTAAGTGAACTTTTTGCCCAGGTGAGCAGCCTGTTGTCCTCAAAAGGGGACCATTTTCCCAAAAAAGCAATCTCTTGTTTGAATACATTGGTTTTCAGGAATTTCCAATGCAAACAGTGAAGTGTTTAATGGTTTACAATTTTCTCATCCCAGGCAAGAATTTTCTGGAATAAAGAGTCATTGTGTTGACAGGGGGTTTTGGTTTCAAGCCACATGAATGCAGGAGTTCTCAACCATCAAAATGTACAATCACACTCACACATACACAGAAGACTCTGAGTGGCCTGGCCCTTCCCCAGTCTCTGCCTTTTCACATTCTCATCCTCTTTATTAACAAAGTTTATTTTCTCCCATTATAAATGTAATACATCCTCATCCTTGGAAAGTTTGAAAAAAAATAAATAAATAAAAGATGCCATAACGTGCACATGGGGAATAGGTGGAGAGAGATGGGGGAGGAGTGGTAAGAGAGCTAAATCCTCATCTTCCTTACCAGGAAGCCAATATATAATATAACACCTAAAAGTGATAGGTCAAGAAATGGTAACATAAGCATGTTATTTTGACCTAGGGATAAAAAATTAAAGACTTAAACAGGGTTCCCCTAGAAGGCAGAGAGGTGTGGATCTTTTTCATATTTGTACCTTCTAGTACCTTTTGTTGTTGCTGCTGAAGTTTTTAGTTCATAATCATAAACTTAACTTTGCCATCCAGCTAAACTTGGAAGGGGAGGATAATTTAGAACCCAAAGAACTGCAACAAAAGCACAAAGATAGGATACCACAAGCAGACCAGGGGAGGTGGGCACAGAAGGAGTGGTCTGGTGGTTAAGACAAAACACAAATCAAATTTATTAGACTTATCCAGAGTTGGCAATGCTGATCTTCTTGCTCGTCTTGCCATTCCTGGACCCAAAGAGCTTCATGGCTTCCACAATATTCACGCCCTCTTCACCTTGTCACTTGCTTGCCATCCAACCTCTGAGTTTTAGCAGTGCAGATGAAGAACTGGGAACCATTTGTGTTGGGTCCAGCATTGGCCATGGACAAGATGCCAGGACCCGTATGCTTCAGGATGAAGTTCTCATCATCAAACTTCTCCCCGTAGATGGATTTGCCACCAGTGCCACCATAGTATGCAAAGTCACCACCCTGGCACATAAACCCAGGAATAATTCTATGAAAGCAGGAACCATTATAACCAAATCCTTTCTCCCCAGTGCTCAGAGCATGAACATTTTCTGCAGTCTTTGGAACGTCATCTGCAAACAGCTCGAAGGAGGCGCGGCCCAAAATCTCGCCATCTACGGTGATGTCTAAGAACACAGTGGGGTTGACCATGGCTGTGAGCGGCAGCATCTGCCTCTGGTACCTTCTGACTCTCAGTTAGCAACTTGCATTGATTCTAAGAAGAAATTTCATCCATATGCTTTTTCTTCCTTATACATTTCTGCACTTACCTAGAATTTTTTTAATTTCAAGTAAGTGAAAATCCCTATTACTCAGTGTGCTGGTTTGAATCTATTATGTACTCCAGAAAAGCCATGTTCTTTTAATCCAGTCTTGTGGGGGTGGAACCACTTGATTAGGTTGTTTCCATGGAGATGTGACCCACCCATTGGTGGGTGGGACCTTTTGATTAGAATATTTCCATGGAGGTGTGACCCCGCCCATTCAGAGTGGGTCTTCATAGCCTTGCTGGAGTCCCCTATGAGAGGATAAATGGCAGAGACATTCTGAAGAGAGCTCAGAGAAGCTAAAATATGTAATCCAGAGTTTATCCTCTGGAGAAGCTAAGAGAGAAGCTAAGAGAGAGAAGCTAAGGCAGAAGCCCAGAGACTTTTTGGAGAAAGCCACAGAAACCAGAAGCTAAACATGGGAGACGACCTGCAGACTCTGGCCAAGTGCCTTCCCATGTGACAGAGAAACCCCAGAAGCCATCGGCCTTTCTTCAGAGAAGGTATCATCCTATTGATGCCCTAATTGGGACATTTTCATGGCCTTAGAACTGAACATTTGTGAACTAATAAATTATAAAAGCCAATTCATTTCTGGTATTTTGCATTTCAGCAGCTTTAGCCAAACCAAAACACCCAGAGATAGTCAGCATATTATATCTTCTCTCCACATTTCTTAAGCTGATCATACTTCATAGGCAAAAGGAAGCCAGTTTTTTTCCCACCTAACTTCATAATGTAGACATCTCTCCATGTTATTTTTGAATCATAAAGTATTATTTTTATCAGCTCCCTAAAATTCCAACCAGTAAAAGGTCTATCATTTACTTAAATTGGTTCCTATTTTTTCACATGATAAATAATATTGAAATAAATGTCTTTGAGCAGTTTTTGTTTGTTTGTTGTATTCAGATCATCTCGAGATCAATACCAATTTCTAGGTTTTATTACAGAGGTTGAAGGTTTTGAAGTCTTTGGATGGGTTTGCCAAATTGCATTCTGGGGGAGGAGGGGAAAATCTGTCCTACTGCCAGAGCATATAAAATACATGCCCTGCTGGCCTCTCTCTTCAACCTTCTTTTCTCAGTGAAAGCCTATGTAAGACGATATCCAGTAAGGCTTTCCTGCTGTCTCAGAATTTTACCTACAGTCCCAAATCAAAGGACTTCCATGTTACCCTTAGGGTTTATTAAAAGGTAGGCAAATTGTCACTCAATGCTCAACTCCATCCCTCCATCCAGCCAATAGAAGAAGAAACTGAAATTTGTTATGGAGAGAGCTGTAAAGTCAGCTGTCAATTTGGTGGAAGGTATTGTGACTTTCCCTTTTCTTCAGGCCAAGAGAACCATAATAGAGATGCAGGTGCCTTCCAGGTAGCCTAGCATTCTTCTTTGGAGGTACTACTGAGCTGAGAAACCCATACTGAGTTGAGAAACCCACACTGAGCTGACAAATCCACAGGCATGGGAACAAAAAGGTCAGAGACTACCAGCTGACAGCCAGTAGGTGTTTCCTCCTCACTAACAGATCCCCAATTTTAGTCAGTGCAGCAATGCACCCAGAAAAGGTTTGCATTTCCTGGTTCCTTTGCAGCTAGATATGCCAGGGCTAATGAGGTATAGGTGAAAGTGTTGTCTGGGATTTCTGGAAAGTCACTTTACAGGGAAATGACTTGACTAAAGGTTTCCCCTCCCAATTTGTCCTCCCTCTTTCCTGCTGCCTGGAATGTAGGCAGGATGTTTAGAGTTCTGGTCACATCTTGGACCATGGGGTGAGGGGCTAACAATGGCAGAAGAGAAATATAAAAGAAGCCCAGATCCCCAGTGACTGTGGTGCCACATCCTAGTACTGGACTGTTTACCTCTGAACTTCTTTTACGTGAAAGAAAATAAATCCTTACGTATTTAACCACCTTAATTTTTGTTTGTTTGTTTTACTTTTTACTTTGGAATCATTTTCAATTTCAGAAAAGTGGCAAAAATAAAACAGTAAGTTCCCATACACCCTTGTCCCAATTTCTCCTAATGTTAGCATATTACGTTACCGTAGTACAAGAAACACACACTGGTAATTACTACTAACCAAACTACAGACTCTATTTGGATTTCACCAGCTTTTCCACTAATGTCTTCTTTGTGTTCCAGGAGCCAACCCAGGATTCCATGTAGTATTCAGTCTCCTCTGACTTGGGGGAGTTTCTCAGTCTTTCCTTTCTTTTCATGACCTTGACCTTTTGAAGAATACTGGTCAAGTATTTTGTGGCGTGCCCTTCAATTTGAATTTATCTGATGTTTTCTCATGATTAGACTAGGGCTAAGGGTTTGTGGAGACAAGACTATAGATATAGAGCTCTTCTCATCACATCATGTCATGGGGTGCATGATATCAACAGGATTTATTACTGGGCTGTGAACTTGATCACTTGGTTAAGGTGGTATCTGCCAAGTTTCTTCACTGGAAAGTTACTATTTTTTTTTCCATATGCTCTTCTTTGATAGTGAGCCACTAAGTCCAACTCACATCAAACACCCTAGGGGAAGGAAATTAAGCTTCACCTCCTGGAGGGGGCAGTATCTGCATATATTATTTGAAATTATTCTGTAGGGAAGATTTATCTCTTCTCTCCATTTATTTATTCAATCATTTTTTATATCTTTATGGGCTCATCAATATTTATTGTATTCCTTGGGTTATAATTTAATACTATTGTTATTTATTTTCTTTTCTTGCTCAAATTGTTCCAGCTTTGGCCATTGGGAGCTCTTTCTGGTTGGCTCCTTAGTTTTTATGACGTGCCCCACACTTACTTTTCCTACCCTGCGAAAAGCTTTAGTGTTTACACTTGGTTCACAGCTTGTTAGAGGTCTGCAAGGTGGTTAGTTAAAAAGATGCCTCCTGGGCAAAACCTACTTATAATTGTGCCTAAGAGTCTCCCCCTCAATACTTTGTTGCTCAGATGTGGCCCTCTCTCTCTCTCTCTCTCACTAAGCCACCCAGCAGATGATCTCACTGCCCTCCCCGCTATGTGGGACCTGACTCCCAGGGGTGTAAATCTCCCTGGCAACACAGGATATGACTCCCAGGGATGAATTTGGACCTGACATCATGGATGGAGAACACCTTCTTGACCAAAAGGGGGATGCAAAATGAAACAAAATAAAGCTTCAGTGGCTCAGAGATTTCAAATGGAATCGAGAGGTCACTCTGGTGGGCATTCTTATGCACTAAATAGATAACCCTTTTTAAGTTTTAATGTATTGGAACAGCTAGAAGCAAATACCTGAAACTATCAAACTGCAACCCAGTAGCCTTGACTCTTGAAGACGATTGTATAACAATGTAGCTTATAAGGGGTGACAATGTGATTGTGAAAAACTTGTGGATCACATTCCCTTTATCCAGTGTATGGATGGATGAGTAGAAAAATGGGGACAAAAACTAAATGAAAAATAGGGTGGAAGGTGGGGGGTGATTTGGGTGTTCTTTTTTACTTTTATTTTTTATTCTTATTCTTTCTGGTGTAAGGAAAATATTCAAAAATAGATTGGGGTGATGAATGCACAATTATATGATGGCACTGAGAACAGCTGATTGTACACCATAGATGATTTATGGTATGTGAATATATCTCAATAAAACTGAATTTAATTTGGGAAAAAAAAAAAAAAAAGACGCCTCCTGGCTGGAGGCTCAGGCAGAAGCCTGGATGCCAGGGGAATGAATGGGAGGGGGGTGGGAAGCAAAGCCCTCTGGGTTCTGGAGGCTCCTAGCAGTGCTTGAGGGTGAGCCTTTCAAAGAGATACTCGCCCAGCCCAGTCTGTAGGTCCAGTCTGGCTGCGGAAGTTAGTCAGGTGGCCGTCCATCTTCTTGATGAGTTTCACCTCCTCGTCTAGGAAATGGCACTCCAGGCAGTCTCAGAGATGCAGGTCCGTGTTGCAGAACCCAGAGCAGTCAGATCCAAAAGGGCCTGGTTCAGGCTCTTCTCCAGGGTCATGGCAGCCAGGGTTTGACCTCACTCATCTTGAGATGAAGACAAGGCAGTCCCTGCTCTGGGGGAACTCATAGCCTACTAGAAAGACAGAGAAGTAAAAATGAAATGCACTAAAATGTGGCTGGTACCATGATAATAAAAACAATGGCAGCCATTTATTTTGCATCCACACTCGCCATATTTCTGTCACAGTCCCCATCTCTATGGCCACCTTGTAATAACTGCCATTGTAAACCTCATTTAGGGAGGTGAAGTAGCTGACATCAAAACCCAAGTCCACCTGACTCGAAAACTAGCACTCAACCACTTGAACCACACTCCATGCTTGATAGAAACACGTGAAAAGATTCATAGGCTATGGAAAGGAGCATGCAGGAAAAGTTTCTTAAGGCCTTTCTAACTCTGACATAAAATCTAGGAGCCATAAAAAAATAGAATTAAAATAGCAAGAACTATCAAATACAGGGTTTACTGTGTTCTATACATAAGCCACTGTTCTGAACACTTTAAATATATTAAGCATTTAATCTTCGCAAAAAACTTATGTGGTTGGTACCATCATCTCATTTATAGATGAGGAAAATGAAGCACAGACCAGTAAATTAAATTTCCTAAGTCACACAGCCAAAAATGGCAGAGCTGGAACTTGAACCCAGACAGCTTGGCTCCAGAGACTGTACTCTGATCTATTATGGTATATTGTCAAAATCAAATGTAAATGACAAATCAGAATTTAAAAAAATTTTTGCAACTCATATCATAAAGGGCTAATCTAATTAAGAGCTCTCGCTAAGAAAAAGGCCAACAACCTAATAGAAAAATAAGCAAAACAAATGAATAGATAGTTCACTATAGTTAAATACATAAAAAGAAAAATACAAATTTTGACCCAACTGAGATATCATTTCTCACCTACCAAACTGGCAAAAAAAAAAGTGTGGCAAAACATTCTTTGCCTGAAGCTATGGGGAAATGGCCTCATATACCTTGCTGTTGGGAATGCAAATGTTTACCAAATCTACGGAAGGCAATTTTACATCCAGAAATTTATTCTTCAGATAAGTCACACCTGCAAAATGGCCTTAATATAAGGCTGGTGTTTGCAGCCTTCTTTGTGACAGCAAAGTGCTGGAAACAACATAAATTCCCTCAGTAGGGAATGGCTGAATAAATTTGGTTACACCCAAATATTGGAAGACTTTGCCCCTGTAAAAAAGTTGAGGCAGCTCTTATGGATTGATATGAGACAATCTTCAAGATAAATTAAGAGAAAAGAGCAAGATGCAGAAAGTGTATATGATATATTACCATTTAGGTAAAAAGAAGAGGAAAGGAATGTAACCAAGAAGTTAGGATTTAACAAATGATTATGACTACTGAATCATTATATGGATATTTTTTATGCAATTTTATTGAGATATATTTACATATAATCATCCAAAAGGTACAACCAATGGTTCACAGTATTGTCAAATAGCTGTGCATTCACAACTTTTGAACATTTTCATTACTCTAAAAAATAATAATAAAAATAAGAATAAAAATTAAAAAGAACACCTAAAACATCCCATACCCTTATCCCCCCTATTATTTATTTATTTATTGTCTTTCTTTTCTTACTCATCTGTCCATTCACTGAATAAAGGGAGTGTCAGTCACAAAGTTTTCACAATTACACAGTCCTGCCATAAAAGCTATATAGTTATACAGTCATCTTCAAGAATCAAGGCTACTGGATTACTGTTCAACAGTTTCGGATATTTCCTTCTAGCTATTCTAATACACTAAAAACTAAAAAGGGTTATCTATATAATGCCTAAGAATAGCCTCCAGAATGACCTCTGAGCTCTAATTGAAATCTCTCAGCCACTGAAACTTTATATTGTTTCATTTCTCTTCCCCCTTTTGGTCAGGAAGTCTTTCTCAATCCCACAGTGCTGGGTCCAGGCTCATCCCCGGGAGTTATGTCCCACATAAAGGGGAGGGCAGTGAGTTCACCTGCAGTGTTGGCTTAGAGACAGAGAGGCCACATTAGAGCAACAAAAGAAGTTCTCAGGGGGTTGATAGATATTTCTTTATATTTTCTAGTGAATTAGAATAGCCAGAAGGAAATATCTGAAATTGCTGAACTGTAGTCCAGTTGCCTTGATCTCTGATAATGATTGTATAACTATATAGCCTTTATCTTGTGACCCTGTGACTATAAAACTTTGTGACTGATAGCCCCTTTATCTGTTTTTTTAACTTTAGAGTCTTATAATCACAAAGGCAACCCCCTAAAGTTAAAGAAGGAAATTGAGTCAGCTCAGAACTAACCACTGACTTGTTCTTGTAACGGTTAGCTTAGTTCTAGCATAGCTCCACTCCTTTACACTCATAAATCACAGCTGCTTGTACTTGTTATTGTAAGGGTAACAACTCCAATCCCCCTTGTTTGAGTCCATAAAAACCTTGAGCTCCTTAGACTCAGGAAGACAGATTTTTAGGTGACAGGCCATCTGATCTCCTGCTTTGTGCCTAGCAATAAATGAAACCCCAGTGTCTCAGGAATTGGTCATTTGAGTATATTGGGCAGAGAATCCACTGCCTTTAATCAGTATCAATATGGCGACCATGAAGCAACAAAAGGTCCTAATAAAAAAGGAGTCCTACTGCCCAAAGTTCTGGAGCCCCAGAAGAACGGGTAAATGCAACAATCAAGCCTTTTGCGGCCACTAGACTCTTTTTAGTCTAGAGGCTTGGCAACTGGGTTTTTCTCTGTTCTGCCAGCACCAGAACCTTTTGGCACCTTGAAAATCTTCAAAGAGAGAAACTGTTTCCAGTTCCAAGTCCGGACATCTGACTGGGTGTGTGGGTCATCAAAGTAGAAGTGGATCGGGAAGTTTGTACAGCGGTTCAAGCCCACTGGACCTGGGCTTGAGGCCCTGGGCCCCACTTCCAGAACAATCCCCCTTGCTCTGAGCTCTACACCTTTCTGTTTTCTGGGTACCATTCTGTACCGGGTTTGAGGCCCAGCCCTGAGTTTGTCTGTTAATTATACTCCTAGAAAATAAGTAACCAACAATTAATGGGTATTTAATGAAACTAAGTATGCCTGTTTAACTGTTAACTGGTATGTTACTTAGACAGAGTGTTTTAATGCCTATTGAATTATTAATTGGTGTGTTCAGTCTAGTTATTAATTGGTGTGTTACTTAGATAAGTAAATGTTAAGTGTCTCTTTAAATTGTTAGTTGTTATGTTATTGCATTTGTACTGTTCAAGTGTTCCTAACTGGTTACTGATTAATGAAATTCATTAAAATAGGAAATTCTAATTTCAATAGCATTCCTGAATATAGTTGGGCTGTATTTTGAAAAATTGGAAAGATTTAATTATGAACTTATGAAAAACAAAAAATAGTTTATTTCTGTAACACAGTCTAGCCGCAGTATAACTTAGAATCAGGAAAGAAATTGCCTGAAAATTGTTTTATAGAAAAGGGCACTATATTACAGTTAGAGTTGTTCTGTAAAAGAGAACAGAAATGGGTTGAGATGCTGTACAGTTATCCCTTCCACATCAAAACTTTCCCATCACTATTTCAATATATATCATGGGTCAGCATAAGAAATTAAATGGGAATTTTGGTGGAATTTTGCAGAAGCTGCAGACAATATGCAAGGACCAGCAGGCTACACAGAAAAAGTTTAGAGACTCAGAAATGTATAAAATATATGTATAGTAATGTATAAGATCAACATATTTTCTTTTAATATCATACATAAACATAATTTCTTTTTAAATTTAGTTTTATTGAGATATATTCACATACCATACAATCATCCACAGTGTACAATCAATTGTTCACGGTACATAATTTCTTTTTTAAAGTTAAAATAAGCAAGAAGTTAAAGTTTGCAAAAAGAACACAAAAACCAGCAGGCAACACAAAGGGTAGAAATGTAGAGATATCTTTAAAAGTTTGTTATGTTTCACAGCGTGGAAGTGGCTGCAATTGTGGAACTGTGACCTGTGGCATTCTTTGAAATTTGCTAACTACTTGTTGGATTGTGCTTTGAAAGTTATCATTGTTGTGTATATATGTTGGATTTCACAGTAGAAAATGTATTTTTAAAAAGTTTAGTAACTCAAAAATGCACAAAATGTATATTTTTCCAAAATATTTTCCAAGGCAAAGAGTACCTCTCACTCTCTTTGCAAATTGGCCCCACTTTGGCCAGTGGTCTCCTCCAGAGTTTATCAGTCAGAGCAGCCCAAGGCAAATGGGAAAAGCAGGAGCCTCTGTCTTAGCTGAGCCTGCATTAGGCACAGCCCGAAAGCCTGCTTCTTCTCCTGGGTCTGTGCTCCCTAAAGGAACCAGGGATTCCCCATGTACAGTCCTCAGGGATTTGAGTGAATGCCTCTTCCACTCCCTTTGGAACAGACCCCCCACCCCCACCCCCATTGTTCTTTTGAGTGACATGATGCAGCCACTCTTTTGGCCCAGGGTATTTCAGCTTAATTGTTTCTCAAACTGTCCCTGCTGTCTGAAAGTGGCTTCTCTTCCCTCAAAGCAAACTCTGGGAAAGCCAAAAAATTTTACTCTAATTTTCCAGATCACTGTGGGGGGGGGGGCACCAACACCCCTAACCCCCATGATATGGAAGGGATACTGTTCATTCAATCATTTTTCTCTCTCAAAAGCATATTTCTGTGTTTGTTTTCTTGTGTGTGACTTTCTATTTGTGTCTGTCTGCTTGTTAAATGTATATTTTCATACCTCTGGATGGTAAAGCAAATTAATAAAAAATTCTTAAAGAGCTCTGTTAAATTGCTTATAGAAAAATAAGTGCATATATATATTATAATCCTGGAGTCCCAGAGGGGGGAACAATCCCTCTAGGCACTAGGGTTCAAAGTCTTAGTTTTTGTAATTACTGTAAACAAACCTGGACATTGGAAGGAAACCGCCCTCTGAAATTTCCCAAAGGCAGCAGTGGGCTGCCTCTGGGGAATAGTAAAGACCTTTTCCAATTGCCCAGGTCACAGCTTTAGGTGAAAGAGACCTAGTAATTGAAAACAATTAGAAGAAGGACATAGGAAGTCTCATCAATGCTACAGCCACCTTAGGGGCCTTAAATCCCACAATCCCACCTTCAGAGAACCTCTTTTGTTGCTCAGATGTGGCCCCTCTCTCTAAGCTAAACTCTGCAAATAAATTCATTACCACCCCCCAACATGGGACATGACTCACAGGAATGAGCCTGTGTTCCAGTTTGCTAATGATGCTGTTAAGCAAAATACAGAAATGGATTGACTTTTATAAAGGGGGTTTATTTGGTTACACAGTTACAGTCTTAAGGCCATAAAGTGTCCAAGATAAAAGGGTACCTTCACTGAAGGATGGCCAGTGGCATCCGGAAAACCTCTGTTAGCTGGGAAGGCACGTGGCTGGCATCTGCTCCAGAGTTCTGGTTTCAAAATGGCTTTCTCCCAGGACGTTCCTCTCTAGGCTGCAGCTCCTCTTCAAAATGTCACTTTCAGTTGCTCTCAGGACATTCGCCCTCTCTTAGCGTCTCCAGAGCAAAAGTCTGCTTACAAAGGCCATCTCCAAAATGTCTCTGTAAGCTGCAGCTCCTCTCTCAGCTCCCGTGTGTTCTTCAAAGTGTCCCTCTTGTGGGTAGCAAGTTCACTCCTTCTGTCTGAGTTATCTAGTGCTCTAGTAAACTAATCAAGGCCCATGCTGAATGGGCAGGACCACACTTCCGTGGACATTATCTAATCAGAGTTATCACCTACAGTTGGGTGGGTCACATCTCCATGGAGACACTCAATCAAAGAATTACAATCTAATCAACACTAATACATCTGCCCACACAAGATTGCATCAAAGATAATGGCGTTTTGGGGGACATAATACATTCAAACCGGCACAGCCTGGGCTGGCATCATGGGATTGACAATGCACTCTTGACCAAAAGAGGGAAAAGAAATGAAATGAAATAAAGTTTCAGTGGCTAAGAGATTTCAAATAGAGTCAAGAGGTCATTCTGGAGGTTACTCTTATGCAAGCTCCAGCCAGATATTGCAAGTTGCCAAGGTATGCCAAGCCCCAACCAACAGTATTCCTGAAAACCCTAAAAAATATCATGGGCTCTATCTAAGACTCTATAAAAGTTTTATTCAGTAAGTTTATTTTCTCAGAAACTTAAAACCTCCAGATTGTTCCTAGGCCAGATAAGCCCTAAAACCCAGAGGTTCCAGTCTCTCCAAGAAAATCAGTTTCATTCCTCTACCCCATAAGTTTAAACCCTTTACAGCATGAAGAAGTTCAAATGTTCATTGCCTAGATATCCCTGAAGATTGAGAGAATGATAAAATGAGAGGGAGGAAGTTTAACTGAGAAATTAGGATTTAACAAATGATTGTGACTACTATTTCATTGTATAGATATATCTTTTTGGTTTCTGGTGTATTTGGAGTGACCAGAAGGAAATACTTGAAATTGTTGAACTATAATCCAATAGCCTTGATCTTTGATAATGATTGTATAGCTATATAGCTTTTATCATGTGACTGTGTGACTGCAAAAACCTTGTGACTGACATTCCCTTTAGTATGGGTAGATGAGCAATAAAATAAAGACAAAAAAAAATAATAATAGAGGGGGATTAGGGGTATGGGATGTTTTGGGTTTTCTCTTTCATTTTTATTTCTTTTTTTTGGAATAATGAAAATCTTCTAAAATTGATTGTGGAGGTGAATGCACAATGATATGATGCTATTATGAGTCATTGATTGGATGGGTTAGATGGTATGTGAATATATCAATAAAATTGCATTTAAAAAAAAGTGTTAGGAATTATATTGGTACAAAATTCTAAAATTGAAAAACATTTCACAATACTGTAAATAAAAGAGTTCTTTATTCACTGTAAAAATAAGTAAATAAATCCCACAACCTTCATTTAAAATTTTTACAACCAAGTTCAACAGACCAGACTTCAATCTTTCTATCTCACCTATCCCTGCCCTCAGGGTCTAACCGGCTAAGGCAGCTATGGGGGAAAGGTTGGATGCAGAAACATGGGGAGAATAGGCTTGGTTTAAGATTCTTTCTTCTGGGCCTGGAGATTGGAAATGGTAGGTACAGAAGAAATGCTGCAGAATAGGCCATGTTTGAAAGAATTCCCCATTTAAAATTATTTTTTTCCAATAATACCTTTGCAACAGTAACCATAGTAAACAAATCATAATTAAAATATAAATAGCCTTGGGATAGGAGTAATTGAATAAGATCTAATTGCCAAATTTGAGTAAGTAAAAGAAAATGTCCTTGAGAGCTATGGGAAAGTTTTCCTAGATTTATGCTTGGGACAAATTAAACAATTATAGTATATTTTCCAGAGCTTGGTAAGTCAATATAATTTTAAGGCTGTTCATAATTTTAGGATATTATGAAAACAAAGAGATTTTTTTTAACCTCCAATAGAAGGAATTTTTTAAAAAAGCAAATACAGCTGCGAAAAAATACAGTGACAGAGGCTGGTTCTCTTCCCATTTTTATGATGACTTTTTGAATCAAACAAATACAATTTTATTCTACTTAAGTATGTTCTCAACTTTACTGATAACATAAGCTAGCATTATAACTATTAGATCTTTATTAGGGTAAAAAAATGTGTGTTTAATGAAAGGAAGTTATTCTGACAAGCTTTATTTTAAAAATAATTATGCTTTCTAAGATGTTTAAAGACAGTATCAAAGATCTTTTTGAAAGCAAAGTATGTGGGTATGTAAAATATACAAGACGTGTTTTGTTAAAGGAAAGTGTGTAGTTTTATCCTTGAGAATGTGTAGGACACAGCCTGAGTGAATATGGAAAGTAGTAGGTTTGTGAAAGTGATATTTATTTGTTGTAGTCATTGCTGACTAAAATTTGATAAGCTTGCCTGAGGGTGTGGTTTGTCCTAAAGTAAAATGGCTAGTTTTAATATGACCTGAATGGATGTGGAAAGTAGCAGGTTTGTGAAAGCAAATCCTGTCTGACCAAAAATTTCATAGACCTATTTATAGTATTTTTAAGAACCTTTGTTTCATACCATGTGTTGATACAAAACTGGAGTTCAGTTTTCTCTCTGTTAAAATAATGTGGATTGTCAGTCTGTTCTTTTTTTTTTTTTCTTTTCCCCCTCCCAGCAGTGGGGTTTATTTCCTCCACTGTCATATTTAGTTAGATTTCATTACCTCGGAGGACCATAAATCTTTTTTTTTTAATTCCATTTTATTGAGATATATTCACATACCATACAATCATCCACAGTGTATGATCATTTGTTTACAGTTCCATCTTATAGTTGTCACATTCATCACCACAATCAATTTCTGAACCTTTTCCTTACTGTTGGTCCGCTCTTAATGAGAGTTTATGAAAAGTTTTTCTTAACCATCTGAATACTCTGTCCAGAAGACAATGATTTTATATCAGAATGACACCCTTGTTAATGCTTACATTGACCTTATCATCCTTTATTTCAGAAGACATCTTCTCACTGTTAAAGGAAAGCTGTTGCAAAGGATTTGTTCTTTCAACTTGCAAAAGTGAGGTGTTAAAATGGTTTAATATATTACATAGGAAGTGTTTGGGAAGTATTACAATAATTAAAAGGGATTTTTCTATCCTTCTGTTAGCTAAATTGTGAAATGAATGAGTGAAATGTTATTCATATATTTAGAGATTTTATAAAATTCCTGAAGACTTGATAATGTTCTCACTGTCCATGTTATATCCTGATACTGATCTGCATATTAGACAACAGTACGATGTTGTTAGTGATAGTTTTAGTTATTCTTACAAAAAGGTTACAGATCATGGAAACAACCAAATTTACTTGTCAGTTACACTGCTTTGCTCTAATGCTGCTCTAAAAATACTGCTCTAAAAATATATGTGGTCAGTTATAAGTCAGAACTTCATCTTCAACAAAAAGGGATTTTAAAAGAGAAGCAAGGCTCCCTATGTGAGACATGACTCCCAGGTGTGAAAATCTCCCCAGCAACGTGGGACATGACTCCAAAGGATAAGCCTGGCATCACATGATTGAGAACACTTGTTGACCAAAAGGAGGAAGAGAAATGAAACAAAATAAAGTTTCAGTGGCTGAGAGATTTCAAACGGAGTCGAGACGTCACTCTGGAGGGTATTCTTATGCACTATATAGATATCCCTCTTTAGTTTTTAGTGTATTGGAATCACTAGAAAGAAATACCTGAAACTGTTGAACTGTAACCCGGTAGCCTTGATTTTTGAAGGCGATTGTATAACTATGCAGATTGCATAGTGTGACAGTGTGATTGTGAAAACCTGGTGGCTCACCCTCCCTTTATCCAGTGTATGGACAGATGATTAGAAAAATGGGGACAAAAATTAAATGTAAAATAGGCTTGAATCGGGGGGGGGAGGCGGATAGAATGTTTTAAGTATTCTTTTTTACTTTTATTTTTATTTCTTTTGGAATAAGGAGAATGTTCAAAAATTGATTGTGGTGATGAATGCACAACTATATGATGGTACTGTGACTGACTGTACACAATGGATGATTGTAGGGTATGTGAATATACCTTAATAAAACCATATTTTAAAAAAAGAGAGAAGCAAGGCAAGAATATAAATTATACTCTACCTATTAATTAACATAACCCTGGTAAATGTGTAAAGGTAAGACAAGACAAAACTTCTGCTATGGGTTGTGGATGATGACCCCAATATAAGTCAACTGTCCAATGTTTTTATTTCTGAAAACAGCTTCATTTAGAAAATGCTTATAAGAAAATTAGGGCCTAGACTGTAAGCTCTTACAGTGGTCACATTTATTTCTGAGCTTTAACTGTTATTTCTAAATTCTGAGATGCTTTGTTCTTTGTGTATAACCCATTGGTTCCCTGTAACTTTGGGGATCTGTGTGACACCTGAGACTCAGAGCTAGAGTTCTACAGCTCTGAAAGTCAGCATTACTCCATACAGCAATTCTTCAAGAAGCAGGAAAAGATATCATACTTCAGTCAGAGATATGAACAAAGCTGATCTTTTTAGGTCTAGAGTAAATCAGAATACAGGGTAAAAGATCATATTGTCTATATTTTAAAACTTTACTTCTGTGTGAGACCAAAGGAGAAAATGTTTATGTTGTCCAAACTTTAAAAATTTTTCTGTAGCACACTATCTAATTAAACCTGTCTGGTCAGTTTATTTAAACAACCTAATTACATAGAACCTGAAGTAGGAATAAGATCTTGATATTCTGTAGAGGTTAATGTAAAAACTTGATGCACTTCACAGTATTTCAGGCAGAAAATGAAAAAGTATTTTCAAAGTCCCTTGAGGGACTGGAGAAAAAATGTGGAACTATTAAACTTCTCCACCTGGGGAATTTCTGCTACTCTCTTAAGCAATAGGGGTTCCCAATTTAATAAGCCAAGCCCTCTATCCTGAACCTTGCCCTTATGAAACTTATTTCTGTAATGGCAAATCTAAGCCTACTTATAATTTATACCTAAGAGTCACCCGCAGAGAACCTCTTTTGTTGCTCAGATGTGGCCTCTCTTTCTAAACCAAACTCTGCTAATAAACTCACTACCTTCCCCTCCTCTGTGGGACATGACTTCCAGGGGTGTAACCCTCCCAGGCAACATGGGACTTGATTACCAGGGATGAGCCTTGTCCTGTCATCATGTAATTGGCAGTGCTTTCTTGACCAAAAGGGGGGAAAGAAATAAAACACAAAAAAATGTTTCAGTGGCTAACAGATTTCAAATAGAGTCAATAGGTCATTCTGGGGGTTAGTCTTATGTGAGCTTCAGCCAGATACTGCAAATAGCCACAATATGCCAAGTCACAACCAACAGTATTCCTGAATACCCTAAATAATACCATGGGCTCTATCTAAGACTCCATAAAAGTTTTACTTAGTAAGTTTATTTTTCAGAAGCTTAAAGCCTCTGATTGTTCCTATGCCAGATAAGCAGAGGTACCAGTCTCTCTCAGAACAACAACCAGTTTCATTCCTCTACCCCACAATGTTGACACCCCTTTTCAGCATGAAGAAGATAGAATGGTGGTTGCCCAGATATCCCTCAAGATTGAGAGAATGATCAAAGGAGAGGGAGGAGTTGTAATGAGAAGTTTGGATTTGACAAATCATTATGTCTACTAAATAATTAAATAGATATTTCTTTTTACTTTCTAGTGTATTCAAATAGCCAGAAGGAAATACCTGAAATTGCTGAACTGTAATCCAGTTGCCTTGATCTTTGATAATGATTGCATAACTTTATAGCCTTTATCTTGTGACCTTATGATTGTAAAAACCTTGTGACTGACATACCGTTTATCCTGTTTTTCAACATTAGAGTCTTATAATCATAAAGGCAACCACCTAATGTTAATGAAGGAACTTGAGTCAGCTCAGAACTAACCACTGACTTGTTCTTGTAACGGTTAGCTTAGGTCTAGCATAGCTCCACTCCTTTACATTTGTAAATTGTATCTGCTTATACTTCTTATTGTAATGGTAACAACTCCATTCCCCCTTGTTTGAATCCATAAAATGCTTGAGCTCCTTAGACTCAGGAAAACAGACTTTTAGGCCAATAGGCTGTCTGATCTCCTCCTTTGCGCCTAGCAATAAACTCTTTCTCTGAAATGCCGGTGTCTCAGGAATTGGTCATTTGAATGCTTCAGGCAAAGAACCCACTGTCTTTGATTGGTATCAGGAATATATTTTTATATTGACTCATACAGGAATTTAAAAAATACCTTTTGGACAGGGAAAGAAGTAAGCAGATGGGAGCAAAAAGAGAAAGGAGAATTTTCCATAACTTTCACATTTTTTGAGGTTTGAACCATGTGTATGTATTATATTTATTTTTAATTTTTAGCAAAGATTAAAAAAAGAAAAGGCAAGGAAAGTCTCTTTATGAAGATGGGGGCACTTTGGGACTCTGTGGGTGCAAGGTGAAAACTCAATGGTCCTGTAATGAAATAGACTCTTCATGAAATCATTAAGGCTAAAAAAAACAAAACAAAAGGGACATCAGAGCTGCCTGTGGGCACAGGGAGAATCTGTCATTCAGACCCTCATTCACAGTTCCCATTGATTTTCCCCATTATGCTTCTGAGGCTCCTTCAACACTAAGACTCAAGCACCACTGACATCTGGTAATGTGGGTAACTGCGGGCAACAGGGCTTCTCTCATGGTTGTCATAGCAACAGTGATGCTCCTCCAGTTGGGTTTTCATTGTGAGGTAATTATGTGGCTTTGAGCTGGGCTCCTCCACATTTGCAGTCATTTACATCAAAGAGGATTATGAATGATCCTAAATTGGATGCAATTTCAATTGAACTGTTAAGAGTGGCTGTGAATTGAGACAGATTTACATACTCTTCCATCAAGACAGGGCAAACCTAGTGAATTATGTGCCTGGTGCAATTGAGGGGTGGGTTCCCTGGTACTACTGCCAACAAAGGCTGCAGGATAGCCAAAGACCTACGTCTTCCAACCTGAGATGGACAGTTCCCTTCTTTACTTTCCTTCCCTCCCCAACTATTACAAGTAGTAGGAACAGACCTGGAAGGCCCAGTAAACAAAACAAAGCTTTCTGAATTGATAGAACCCTGGAAAACTCACAGTCCTATACAACTAGCCCCACTTTACAAGTTTAGACTGCCCAGAGTCTCTCCCCTGGAAAGTGATGGCACCATAACTCAGAGCTTCTTCCACTTCCTCCATTTTGCCTTCTATCCTCAGGCACCAGGGATGAAAATGTTCTTTGTGTTGTTTGGAAGGTGACATGGAGTTTCATGTTGTCTTCATGCATAAGTGAAAAGAACGAGTGCTTCTGCATCTGTCTTGGTTTCCGAGTGGCTGAAAATGACAGAACTTTATTTTTTCACAGTACTGGAGCCTAGAAGTCCAAAATCAAGGTGTCCACATGGAAGTGCTTCCACTAGTCTATAGGGAAGAATCTGTGCCATGCCTTTCCTGGTTTTCGGCAATGGCTGGCCAGCAAGTCATAGCTTTCTCCCCTCTGTTTCACTGCATCCAATTCTCTCTCCTTATAAGGACACCAACCATACTGGATTAGGACTCACCCTAATCCAGTTTGGCCTCATCTTAATGAGGGTTAAGACTTGAACTTGTCTTTGGGGGGGACAAGTTCAACCTCTAATAGCATCTAGTAGCCAATGGGCAGTAAGAAGTGGCTGGTCCTAGCAGCCAAGTCTCCACCCTGTTGGTGACATGCTCCTGGGGAGTCATACAAACCCCTAACCCCTGACCTGGGTGGTTAGGTGGCGCCCACCCACACAGACTGCATCATTAGCTCTCCCTGTCTCACATTATTCCATGACTATGCCATGGACCCTCTTAAAGGTGATCCATTCTGATAACCTGTCAACAAAATACAGTTACAGGAAGGAAGCCCAGGGAAGAAACCCTTTGGTGCTTGGAAGAAGCACTGACTGCTCTGCCAGCCTGCCCACACTCCTGCCCCAAGGAGGAGGTTTGCAGCACCTTTTGAGCTTTCAGGGATGTGGGGGCAGCTGCAATAGCAAGAGTGGGGATGGGTGAGGAGAACAGTGGGGTGTGGGGTATAGCTTCCCACTGCTGTTAGGCACAGCTTGTTCTACATGTGTGAGTCCCAGGCAACCAGCTTTTTGTCTTCAGAAGGAAACAGGATGAGCCAGAAAAGCCACAGGCAAGCCCCACATACATTCCACCTCATATGGTTTCATTTGCAACAACCAGTCCTTCATGGCAGGTAAAAACGTGCCCTGAAAATGTTCAACTCAGGCATCCTTCATTCTTCAGGCAAAGGTTCTTAATCTGGACTCAATCCATTTACCTTCAAGTGGACTTCCAGTCATCACTGAACCCAATGAAAGTGAATGCAAAATGTGGCATGCATAGTGGATGTGAATTTGTGACCACAAACTCAGGTATGTAAGAAATTTAGCAATTCTTTATTTTTTGTTTATTGAATTTATATCTGTCTCTCAATGCTATCCATTTGGGTTGGCCAGAAATTCAGACATGACTGGGCCTCCTATCATACTATCCCCCACACTTTATCCCACACTTGTGCATGGGCTCTCTAGTAGGTTGGCAAGAAGAGGGTGCACAACCAACCTTTCTAGGGATTTTACACAGCCATCTTCTTTGAGGACTCAGATCCAGCCACCAGAAGAAGCACTATGATCTTTGACCTCAACAGATATTTAGAACTGAAATCATGGGCAGCAATAGAATATGGAGGAGGGCTGGGGGAGAACGGTGAACTGAAGCAGTGGTCTCCAAACCTTTTTAAAGGGGGAGTGTGTCCCCTAAAGGAATATTGTAAATCATTAAATGACATGATACTATATTCAGAAAATCCTGAAAATCCACAACAAAAGCTTCTGGAACTAATAAACAAATTCAACACAGTGGCAGGATACAAAGATCAACACACAAAAATCAGTAGTGTCTCTATACACTTGTAAGGAGCAATCTAAGGGGGAAATCAAGAAAAAAATTTCATTTACAATAGCAACTAAAAGAATCAAATATCTAGGAGTAAATCTAACCAAGGATGGAAAGGATTTGTACATAGAAAACTACAAAACATTGCTAAAAGATATCAAAGACTTAAATAAATGGAAGGACATACCGTGTTTATCAATTAGAAAGCTAAATATAGTTAAAATGTCAATTCTACCCAATGCAATTTATAGATTCAATGCAATCCCAATCAAAATTCCAACAGCCTTCTTTGCAGGAGTGGAAAATCCAATCATAAAATTTGTATTGAAGAGATAATCAAAACAGCATGAAACTTTCACAAGGTTGGAGAGACAGTTCAGAAATCAACCCTCACATTCACGGCCAAATGATTTTTTACAAGGGAGCCAAATCTACAACTGGGAAAGAATAGAGTCTTCAACAAATAGTGCTGGGAAACTGGACCTCCATTTGCAAAAGAATGAAGGTGGAGCCTATTTCATACCATATACAAAAATCAACTCAAAATGGATCAGAGAGCTAAACATCACAACCAGGACCAAACAACTCCTGGAAGAAAACATAAGGTAGCATCTTCAGGACTTGGGTTAAGCAATGGTTTCTTAGACTTTACACCCAAAGCACTAGCAACAAAAGAAAATATAGATAAATGGGACTTCATCAAAATTTAAAACCTTTGTGCATCAAAAGACTTTATCATGAAGACAACCTACTCAATGGGAGAAAATATTTGGAAACCATATGTCCATTAAGGGTTTAAAATCCAGAATCTATAAAGAAATCCCACAACACAACAACAAAAAGGCAACCCAATTATAAAATGGGCAAAATACTTGAATAGACATTTCTCCAAAGAAGATATACAAATGACCAAAAAAGCACATGAAAAAAAAAGATGCTCAACATCATTAGCCATTAGGGAAATGCAAATCCAAACCTCAACGAGACATCTAGTCACACACACTAGAATGGCCACTATTAAAGAAACAGAAAACTACAAGTGTTGGAGAGGATGTGGAGAAATAGGGACACTCATTCATTGTTGGTGGGATTGTAAAATGGTGCAGCTGCTGTGGAAGACAGGCAGTTCCTCAGAAAGTTAAGTATAGAATTACCATATGACCCCGCAATCCCATTACTAGGTGTGCTGGTTTGTATATTTATGTCCCCCAGAAAAAGCCATATTCTTTAATGCATTCTTGTGGGGGCAGAAGTATTAGTGTGGATTGAGTTGGAACCTATTGGTTCAGTGTCCATGGAGGTGTGACCCACCCAACAGTAGGTGATAACTCTGACTGGATAATTTCCATGGAGGTGTGGCCCCACCCATTCAGCATGGGCCTTGTTTAGCTTACTGGAGCACTGTATAAGCTCAGACAGAAGGAGCTCACAGCAAGCTGGAGCTGAGAGACATTTTGAAGACAGTCATTGGAAGCTGATGCAGACATTTTGGAGAACGCCATTTTGAAACACAACCGGAAGCAAGCAGATACCAGCCACATGCCTTCCCAGCTAACAAAGGTTTTCTGGATGCCAGTGGCCTTTCTCCAGTGAAGGTAACCTTTATTGATGGACACTTTATGGCCTTAAGACTGTAACTTTGTAACCAGATAAACCCCTTTTATAAAAGCCAGTCCATTTGTGGTGTTTTGCGTTCTGGCAGCATTAGCAAACCAGAACACTAAGTGTATACCCAAAAGAACTGAAAGAAGGGAATCAAACAGATATTTGCACACTGATGTTCATAGGAATATTGTCCACAACTGCCAAAAGATGGAGGCACTCCAACTGATGAATGGATAAATAAAATGTGATATATACCTACGAAGGAATATTATTCAGCCACAAAAAGAATGAATTCCCAATACATGTGACAACATGGATGAACCTTAAAGACATCAAGTTGAATGAAATAAACCAGACACAAAAGGACAAATTTGCATGATCTCACTGATATGAAATAATTAGAATAAGCAAATTCATACAGGCAGAAACTAGAATATAGGTTACAGGAGCTGGGATGGGGGTAGGGAATGGAGAGTCAACGCTTAAATTGTACAGAAATTCTATTTTGGGTTGATGGAAAATTTTGCTAATGGATGGTAGTGATGGCAACACAACATTGTGAATTTAATTAACAGCACTGAATTATATATTTGAATGTGGTTAAAAGTGGAAATTTTAGGTTGCATGTATGTTACTAGAATAAAAATTAAATAAAAATAAAAGACATAGGACTGTACAATACAAACATTGAATCATATTGTAAATGATGGACTACAGTTAATAATACAATTATAAAAATGTTCTTTCATGAATTGTAACAAATGTACCGCACTAATACAAGGTGTTAATAATAGGATGATATATGGGAACTCTATTTTATACATGATTTTTCTGAAAACTTACAACTTCTTTGATAAAAAAAAGAGAGAGATTACAATGTGCTCAGAAAAATAGTTATTTAGGAAGCTGGCTATGTTACCGTGAAAGGTGTGGGAGTTTGAAGCTAGCTCTGGATTATTCTAGGCAGTAGAATTAATTATGTAGTAGAATTTCCAAGCAGCTTTTCTCAAGAAACAAAAATTTTACTTTTTATATTACCTTTTTATTAAATTGGAATATTTGAAACAGAAAAATTGTCATTGATAACAGATGTCCAGGGTACATATGACTCACATGCCCATCTGTCATGGTGTAGATGTTCCAGCATATTTATAGCCATCTGAGAGAGAGGAGAAAGGGTAATTTGATAATCTCAGCTTTTGATAGGGTGAAAACCAGCTGACTGACAGGCAGATAGTCCTTTGCTGCTCATGCACCAATGAGGCCATAATACGAATGATGATGATTAACTCAAAGAGATATTTTAATAATCATCAAACATTCATTCAGCAGGAAGTCCTCTCCATCAATCCTGAGATGGAGACATTTGCCCCTTTGGATCCAGATGTAAACATTTATGAGGACAAGACTATCAGACTCATCTTATTAAAACAGTTTTCCTTGCTTAGAAAGTAGCACTCACATGCCTGCATTTCAGCAGCTGCTAAGAGAAAAGTGTATAATGTTGAGGCTTTTGTCCTTAAACTCATTTGAATGGAGTATGTTTTGGTCAATCCCAGAGTCCTGAATAGATCCAATCATTGTGAATGCAATTAATACTACCTGACAATAATAATACCTGACAATAGGTTAAATGGGAAATGTTATGCTGTATATATGTTCCACAAAAATAACTTAAAAAAAAAAAAAGGACGATGACGACGTTAGACCACCTAGCCTGGCTGTTGGGAAGGCTCTGGCTCCTGGAGAGCCTGCATGAAACCCGGGAGGAAACGGGTGCTACAACCCTGGCAAGAAATAGCGAAAACACCTAATAAGGGTCACAAACACACAACACATACCTGCACAGGCAGGCACCGACATTTCCCAAACTGCCACATGAATCAATGTTGTAAGACCACACAGGCGAGCTCCAGCTGCCAGCCCAAGACCTCTCACCTGGCCAGGGCATGGGGGTAGGGAGTTATTTGTCAATTCCCCCGAGGGTGAGGAGGGGCCAGGCACAGAGCCCAGTGGTGAAAGAGGATCTGCCTTTGGCTCATCCACTGACCGCTGCCCAATCTGCTGGACAAGACATGAGCCATAGAGACCGAAGCAGAAAAGGAATCGCTCTGTCCTGCTCTCCTCCTAGGAGGGAGAGTAACTCTGACACTTTGTGAATTGTGACCTGTCCAGAAAAAGACAAAAAGCAGAAAACAGACTGCTGTAAAGTAGGGCAAAATTCACTGCTCTGGTGATTCCAAAGTGTGTTCTCCAGACCAGCTGAGTCAGAATGTTAAAAATGCAAATTTCAGGCTCCATCTCAAATCCGCCGAATCAGAAACTTGCAACAAGACCGCCAGGTGACTCTGATGCATGTTCAAGTTTAAAATCACTTCTCTATCACAGAATTATTTTAAATAGCAGGTTTTCTGCTCCTCTACCCAAATCACTTATTAAAGTTGACACTGTCTCCTTTTGATTTATTCAACATAAAAATAAAATTACCAAATTTACTCCCCTTAAAATTTACTTGCATAGAATTTGTCATTAACATATTATAAGCAAAGTACTCCTGTTTCATAAGTTTTATGCATATTCTACCATGTTTCAAAAAAGATTCAATGTTCCCAAATTGATTGTGGTGATGAATGCACAACTAGATGATGATACCGTGAACAACTGATTGTAAACTTTAGGTGATTGTATGGTATCTGACTATATGTCAATAAAATTGCAAGGAAAAAAAAAAAAAAGAGTCAAGCTCCTGCTCATCTTCCAAATAGCCTGAGATCTTTACCTTAATATCCTGCCCATAAGCTTTTGCCTCAAATTCTGCTTTCTGGGGAATTAAGATAGCATCACTTGAAAATGATCTAAAATTCAAATGGAGGAGGGTGGTTGCTAATTGCTAAATTACCCAAATCCTAAATAGCAGGATAAAGCAAGATTAGTTTATATTAAATAAATATCATTTTGGACTCAACAAAAAAGAAAGAAAAGATTTAAGGCAGTGTACATATAATTAATGTTTACTCTAGATTTTAAACACACTTTATGAAGACTGGTAAAAATTTTAGTTATAAGGGCTGAAATTTTGTAGGGACTTTACAGCCACAGCTTCTTAGGCCACAAAGTCAAAAAGGTCTCAGAGACACAAACCAAGAAAGACTATCTGTGAGTCATCCAGAAATATGGCAGACCCCATTGTCCTCCCTTCAAAATGAGGGCCTTCACTAGACCTTATTTGTAGTGTAACCAGTAAGCTTTCCTCTGAGAATGTGGACATTTCATTCAAAATTGAAAGCCACATATTACCCTCTAAAGTTACACAATAATGTTTGCTGCCCTTAAGGAATATTTTGGTCAGGCCCTCTGCAACCACCACATGGACTCCAGTGTTCTTATGGGTACATTTCACCGTAATGAATGGCAGAAGCAGTGTGACACAGTTTAAAAACGCAGGCTCCATATCTGCCTTTGAATCTGAATCTCCTCCCTACCAGGTGACCCTGGGAAGGAAGCTTACACTTCCTTTGCTCACCATATAAAAAGAGAATAATGTTACCTATTGCCCCATGGGATCAAGTAGACAGTGTAATGAAGTGCCCAGTACAATAACTGAAACAAGGCAAACACTCCATAAACATCTATTATTCTCATACTGATTCCCTTCTGGATCAGGAGGACAGCGAGACATGTACTAAGTGATAAGATTTTCTAAGTGATAATTGAAGATGGGGCCCAGCAGTATAATGTCAGTGACCACTAGATGGCAATGGTGCTAGTAACGGGTTGCTAAGAATTCCTTCAAACTGCAACCCAGTAGCTTTGATTCTTGAAGACGATTGCATGACTATGTGCTTACATGGTGTGACTGTGTGATTGTGAAAACCTCATGGCTCACACTCCCTTTGTCCAGTGTATAGACAGAAGAATAGAAAACTGGGGACAAAAATTAAATGAAAAATAGGGTGGGATGAGAGGGATGGATGTTTTAGGTGTTCTTTTTTACTTTTATTTTCATTATTTTTTTTTTTTTTGAGTAAGAAAAATGTTCAAAAGTTGATTCTGGTAATGAATGCATAACTATATGACTGTACAGTGAATAGCTGATTGTACACTGTGGGTGACTGTAGGGTATGTGACTATATCTGAATAAAACTGCATTTTTTTAAAAAAAGAATTCCTTCTAACTAAGCACTATTTCTGTTCATCAGTGTTTACTCATTCCTTCATTCAACAAACATTTATTCAATGCCTACTGCGTGCCAGGCACCATAGTAGACACTGAGAAGACAAGGATCAGCTAAGGACGACACAACCCCTGCCCACATGGACTTGATGGTCTAGGTGGGGAGATGGACAAAGAGTCACAGTAATAAAATCTCACAGGTACCAAGTGATGTGGAAGTGCATGAGAGGGAGAACCAACCGGGTCGGGGAAGGGCAAGACGTCCCTGAGAAAGAGAAGAGAAAGAGATGATGAAGCCAAGATCCAAGGAAGAACTGGAGTTTATTGGTGAGGGGTGGGAAGGGAGTGTTCAGGCAGAGCCAAGAGCCTGTCAAAAGCTCCCAGCTGTAGCCCAAAGAATAGGGGGGCAGGATGGGGGGGGCGCTGCTGGAGGGATGAGCAGGGGCCAGGCCATGCAGGGCCTCCTCAGCCTTGCTCATGTTGGGGATTTTGGTCTTGATCCAAACAGCAGCAGTAGGCAGCTGAAGAGTTTTAAACCCTGAGGGGACAGAGGGAAGGGAAGTTGGAGGATTGGGGGTGTCACTTGATCACATTTGCATTGTGACAAGGTCACTCTGGCTGCTCTGGGGATTCCACTGAAAGGGGAGCCAAGTGCATGCAGGGAAACTAGTTAGAACTATCATCAGAGTCCAAGAAGGAATGCTGTATCTTAGATTAGGGTAGGGGCAATAGAGAGAAAGGAACAGAATTTCAGAGATGTAGAAAGTGACAGAACTCAATGGCTAGGGGGTGGTGCAGGAGAGGGGAGTGCCAGAGATGGCTCCCAAGTGTCTGGCTCAGATAGCACAACAGTTGGAAGATGGGGCCATCCACTAAGAAAGGGAAACTAAGGGGGCTGGGGGGGTGGGGACGGAGTGTTTAATGGTGGTTGGGTGGAAGAGAAGGAAAATCACGAGTTCATTCTCAGACATGTTGACTTTGAGGTTTGGAGACATCCAAGTGGAAATGCCCAGAAGGCAATAGAACATTAGGGTTTGGAACTCAAAGGAAAACTGTAGCCTGGAGATAAAATTGTATGAGTCAGCTGGGCAGGAATGAGGTCACCAGCAAGTAAAGACAGGAAAAAGAAGCAAGGCCACCTGGATGAAGACCAATAAATGGCCTTTGCATTGGAATCCAGCAACTGATCACTGAAAAGAAGATATGCTGAAGACTGCATTAGAAATCTAACCACTGACAGACAAGGGAGGTTTCAAGAGAATCAAAGCACAAACAAACAAAATCCTGGAAAATAAAAGAATTCTAAGAAGCATGTACCTCAGTTCTCTTCCCAGCAATCTCTCTGGCTGGCTCCTTTCAATGGTCCCCAATCACTACATGGGGCTATTTAAATTGCCTGTGTTCAGAAATCTGGGTGGCAGTATTTATGTCTCTTCATCACACATACAGCCTTCAATTGAGATATTGTGGGAGGAGAGGAACTTGGCCTGGTAGAAAATCAGCTGCTCTCATGGAGGGTTCTCAACATTGGGAGACATTCCCCAGTCCATCCCTGGTTCAACAGTCAAAGCACAATCAACTTGCCTGTTTTTTCCCCCCAGGGGAGATAGTATAAACAGACAGATATAGTTTCAAATCCCAGCACCCTCAATTATAAACCAAGAATCTTGGGCAATTATTTACCTCTTCTAAACCCTAGTTTCCCTAATTTTTAAAATAAGGTTACTCTGCAACTAACTCTTAAATAAAGAGAAAGAGGAGACACATAAAGCCAGTGAGGCAAAATGTTAACAATCAGCTAATCTAGATAATGGGATATGGATGTTTATTATACTATTTTTGTAATTTTTCAGTAGGTTTGCAATTTTTCTAAATAAGTAGTTGGGAGGATATACAAATAAAAATATTTGGCAGGGAGTGTGTATAAGTATAGATTAGACAAAATGGGTCATTAGTTGAGAATTGTTAAAGCTCAGTGATGCCCTGAGACTCAGAGCTAGAGATTGGCAGATACGAATGTCACTATTATCCCATACAGCAACTGTTTAAAAAGCTGAAAGAGTTCAGAATCCAATTAGAGATATCATTCGTATCTCTAATTGATACCAAGCCAAACTGGTTTGGACTAAGGCAAGTCAGACTAAAGGTTAAAGGATGATATTGACTGTTTTTTAAAACTACAAATTCTGTGTGAGACCAAAGGAAGATATTTTATTCGGTGCAAAATCTATATATCCTGTGGCACACCTGATAATTTAACTTACATGGTCAGTTTACTCAAACACCATAATTACATGGAACTTTGAGTAGGGAGTTAAATTTTGTTGGTTTGTACAGGTTAGTATGATATATCTCAAAGTAATTTGGGTAGAGAATAAAAATGTATTCGCAAAGCTCCTCTGAAGGACTGGGAGAAAATGTGGAAATATTAAATGTCTCCATCTGTGGAATTACTGATATTCTAACAAGTGATGGGGACTACCAATTTAGAAGGCCGAGCCCTCCATCTTGGGGCTTCCCCTTATGAAGCTTGTTACTGCAAAGGGGAGGCTAAGTCTACTCATAACTGTGCCTAAGAGTTACCCCCAGAGGACCTCTTTTGTTGCTCAGATGTGGCCTCTCTCTCCAAGCCAACTCAGCAGGTAAACTCACTGCCTCCCCCCCTCCATATGTGGGACATGACACCCAGGGGCATAAATCTCCCTGTCAACATGTGACATGACTCCCAGAGATGACTCTAGACCCAGCATTGTGGGATTGAGGAAGTCTTCTTGACCAAAATGGGGAAAAGAAATGAAACAAAATAGAGATTCAGAGGCTAAGAGACTTCAAATGCAGTTGGGAGGTCATTCTGGAGGTTATTCTTATGCACTATATAGACATCTCTTTTGAGTTTTTAGTGTATTGGAATAGATATAAGGAAATACCTGAAATTGTTGAACTGCAACCCAGTAGCCTTGATTCTTGAAGACAATTGTGTAAGTATGCAGCTTACACGGTATGACCGTGCAATTGTGAAAACCTTGTGGCTGACACTGCCTTTATCCAGTGCATGAATACATGAGTAGAAAAATGGGAACAAAAATTAAATGTATAATAGGGGAGATGGCGGGATGGAATGTTTTGGGTGTTCTTCTTTACTTGTATTTTTATTCTTGTTTTTATTTTTATTTATTTATTTATTTATTTATTTATTTTGGAGTAATGAAAATGTTCAAAAATTGATTTTGGTGATGAATGCACAACTATATGTTGGTACCATGAATGAGTGATTGTACACTGAGGATGACTGTAGGGTATGTGAATGTATCTCAATAAAACTGAATATTTTTTTAAAAAAAAAGCTCAATGATGCATACAAAGGGTTTCATTATACCATCTTCTACTTCCATATATTTAAAATTTTTTTCTTAACAAGAAGTTTTTAAAAGCAGGGATATGCAAAGTGCCAGCTCAGAATCCTGTGGTTGTTTAGTGAAGTCTACTCCTTCACCCCTTCCCACTTACTTTCATTTGTCCTGGGGTGAAAATGGGGGTATGTCCCACAATGTAGTTTTCTCCCTAGATTTACTACAAGACATAAGCTTTTAAAAAATTTATCTTAGAAGAGCTGAAAACTGCTGATGACTAATTAAAAGCTTTGCACAAGTCCCTGGTTGTAAGAATCCAACAGCTGAGAGGATTTCCCTTCAGGCAAGCAAACCAACCCTGAGGTACAGAAAGCCAGAGGAATGCTGGAGAGATAAATGCAGGAATGGAGTACCTTGGCTGAGAGACATGACTGCCCTAGGCTTTGGGGGCACAGGCTCCCTCTTTTCTTTCTTATCTCTTGCCCCATTGCAGCATCACCCCACATTCCAGCCACCCTGAACAACTGGCAGTTGCTGGTTGATCCCGGTACGGTATAAGGGGATAAGCACTCCTTCAGAAAGTGCTCTTAATCCCATCCAGTTGGGTTAGCTCCATTCTAACAGATCCGACTTCAAATCCTGCTTCTCTACTTGCCAACTGGGTGAATTTGAACAAGTTGCTTAATCGTCTTAAGTGTACGTTTTGTAATTTCTAAAGTGGGGATATTAACACCTTCCTCCTGGAGTTGTTTTGAGGATTAGGAGATATAGCAGATGTGATGCACTTAACATAAAGAAAATGAAACCATGGGCAGGAAAAATTGGTTTGTGGAGACACCCTCTGTTCCTATAAACTTTTCTTCTGAGCTTTGTTTAACCACACATCATATAACATGAACCAAAGATTATGGGGAAAAGGAGACCTCAGAAGCAATTAAAGGCAAGGGTTCCCTCAACAAGTAAGATAAGATCTGCCCATGAGCATATCTCTAAAAACAAACAAACAACAACAAAAAAACCCCACAGTTCTATAAACAACCAATCAGAATATGCCAACCTGAATACCTGTCAAGTCCCTACCTCTCATTGTTCCCATCACACAGAACACCCTTAATTCTCAGATTAGGGAAACAGATTTGAGCTTGTCTTCTGTCTCCTTGCTGGTCAACCTTTCAATAAAGCTCTTTTCTCAAAATCCTGATATGTCATAGTATTGGCTTCTGTGCGCATCAGGCAGCAAGCCCATTGCTTGGTAACAAAAACACTCAACTATGTTTACCATTATTTAACATTTACCAGACTCTACTGAAATTACCTTCTTCCTACATCTTCCTCTGATAGATTACAGGCTCCTTGAGAATAAGGAATATATTTCTCTCTCCATCTTTGCATTACTACATCTCCAGTGTCTATCATAGGACCTGGTATATGGCAGATGGATGGACTTGCAAATGGCCACATGTGAAAACCACATGTGGGTGTTCTGCTTTGTTTTCAATATCTAGATTCCTGGGCCCCTGGCTTACTGGGGAAGGAGTCCAGTTTGTGCATAGTAGTGGCTAAGCCAAGGGATGATGACTGTCTATGACTTTTATCAGTACCACCCCCTCATTCTCTAATATGGACAACTGATGTTTGCTAAATCATATGTAAAGTGCTATTAAAATGCAGCTTTAGGACAAGTTGTTTTGTCCCACCCTAACTCCATCAGTTTAAATGGAGATAGTAGAAAATTCCCTCTCCTCCCAGCTCATTCACTGACTGACTTTAGGTATGTTAAGTTTGATTGGTTCTTAGGGGCAAGACAGGAAACTGGGGAGAGGAGGAGTTGAACAGAGTTCCTCCTGTAAGTCTCCATACCTAAAAAAGTGTAGGAAAAAAAAAAAAAAGACTGAAGTTCCTGACTCCTAGAATACAAAGGACCACAAACATCTCCCTTCCAAGAGGAAGTATGCCCCAACCACACTCTCATTTAATATCCTTTTGTTTTGGATCTCAGTTTGTTGGGGGATGGATTAGATGGTTCCTTGGCCTTCCCAGTTTCCCCCAGCTTCCTTTCAACTGCCAGAAAGGCTTGTGCACATTGGAATGACTCACCCAAGGATAACTCATGACTCATCCTTGTTTACAGTTTTGTTTTTCAATTTTTATTGTGGTAGCATATATACAACATAATATTTCCCATTTTAACGTGTACAATTTGCTGGTTCTTAATTATATTCACAACATTTTACAACCATCATCAAGATCTTTTACCAAAACTTTTCCATCACATGAAACAGCAACTCTATACCCCTTAAGCATTAACTCCCCAATTTCCACCAACACCCTAGCACTGGTACCCTGTAATCTTCTGTTTCTATGAATTTGCATATTCTAGTTATTTCACATAAGTGAGATCATACAATATTTGTCCTTTTGTGTTTGGAGTATTTCACTGAAATGATGTCTTCGAGATTCAGACTTGTAGCATGTATCGGAATGTCATGTCCATTTATGGCTATGTGTATATACCATATTTTGTTTACCAATTCATCCATTGTTGCAGAGATGTAACTGGAGTTGCTTCCACCCTTTGGCATTTGTGAGTAATGCTGTTATGAACATCAGTGTGCAAATATGTTTGATTCCCTGCTTTCAATTCTTTTGGGTATATACCTAGTAGTAGGATTGCCAGGTCATATGGTAATTCTATACTTAATTTTCTGAGGAACTGCTAAACTGTCTTCCACAGTGACAGCACCATTTTACATTCCAACCAACAATTAATGAGTAATCCTATTTCTCCACATCCTCTGCAATACTTATTTTCCATTTTTTTTAATAGTAGCCATCCTAGTGACTACGAAATGGTGTCTCAATGAGGTTTGGATTTGAATTTCCCTAAAGGTTAATGATAGTGAGCATCTTTGTATTGCTTTTCAGGCATTTGTATATCTTCTTTGGAAAAAGGTCTATTGAAGTCCTTTGCCCATTTTTTAATAATATGTATTTTTATACATTTTTATTATGAAATTTAACATACATTACATAACAGTGATAACTTTCAAAAGTATGATTTAACACATAGTTAGAGAGAGAACAAATTTCAAAGAATGTTACGGGTTACAGTTCCACAGTTTCAGTTATTTCCTTATTGTGAAATATAAGACATACACAGAAAGGTGATAACTTTCAAAGTACAATTTAACAAGTAGCTATAGAGCAAATTTCAAAGAATGTTATGGATTACAGTTCCACCATTTAAGTTATTTCCTTCTAGCATTTAGTATTTATTAGAATAAATACCTTAGCATCTAAGAAAACAATATTTACATAGAGAATCAATATTTACAATCCTTTGTTAAACCCTATCTTGTCTGTTGCTACCCCTTCCTCTCATTTAATCACTTTCTCCATCTTCAGGGATGTCTAGGCAGTGACCACCCTAACTTGTTCATATTGAAAAGGGGTGTCGACATTATGGGGAAGGGGGCTGCATCTGTTGTTCTTAAAGAGGCTGTTTCCTCTTGGTTTTAGGACTTGTCTGGCATAGGAACACTCTGGTGGATTTACATTTCTGAGAGATAAACTTAGTGACCGAAATTCTATCAAAATTAATTTCTGTGTATAGAATGAAGTAGGGGTCCACTTTCATTCTTTTGCATGTGGATATCTAGTTTTCCCAGCACCATTTACTGAAAAGATTATTCTTTCCCCGTTCAGTGGACTTGGCGCCCTTGAAAAAAATCTGTTGATCATAGCTGTAGGGGCTTATTTCCGAAATCTCAATTCTATTCCATTGGCACATGTCTGTCCTTGTGCAAGTCTCACACTGTTTTGAGTTCTGTAGTTTTGTAATTAGTTTTCAAATCAAGAAGTGCAAATCCTCCAGCTTTGTTCTTTTCCCAGATGTTCTGGCTGTTAAGGGTCCCTTTCTCTTCCGTATGAATTTGATGTTTGGGTTTTCCATTTCCCTAAAGAAGGCTATCAGAATTTTGATTGGTATTGCATTACATCTATAAATTGCTTTGGGTAAGACTGATACCTTAACAATATTTAGTCCTATAATCCATGAACACAGTCTTTCCATTTATTTAGGCCTTTTAAAATTTCTCTCAGCAATGTTTTATAGATTTCTATGTCCATAAGTTTTTCACATCCTTGGTTAAATTATTCCTGGATATTTGATTCTATTAGTTGCTACTATAAATTGAATTGTTTTCTTGATTTCCTTCTCAGATTGTTCCGTGCTAGTGTATAGAACCATCATTCATTTTTGAGTGTTGAGCATGTACCTCACCACTTTGCTGAATTTGTTTATTCTAGTAGTTCAATTGTAGATTCCTTGGGATCTTCTCTATACAGGATCATGTCATCTGTAAATAAGGAAAGTTTTATTTCTTCCTTTCCAATTAGGGTGCCTTTTATTTCTTTTTCTTACCTAATTGCTCTGGTTGTAACTTCTGAATAGCAGTGGTGAAAAGTAGGCATCCTCATCTTGTTTTCAAGGGGAAGCTTTCAGTCTTTCACCATTGAATATGACATTTGGAGTAGGGTTTTTTTGTTTGTTTGTTTGGTTTGGATTTTTTTGGTCTTGTTTATTTATTTATTTGGTCTTGTTTTATTTACTTGTTTATTCATTTATTTTAGGCTTTTAGTATTTGTTTCTTTGTTTGTTTATTCATTTATTTTAGGCTTTTAGTATTTGCCCTTTATCATGCTAGGGAAGTTTCCTTCTATTCTTAGTTTTCTGGGTCTTTTGCTGTGCCTTTTCTGGCTTTTTTCTTTTGTTCTATTAATGTGACATATTGCATTAACTGAATGTCTAATGTTGAACCACCCTTGCATTCCTAAGAAAAATCCCACTTGATTGTAGAGTATAACCCTTTTGATGTGCTATGTGCTGTTAGATTTGGTTTGCTAGTTTTCTTTTGGTTTTTTGTTTTTTGTTTTTTTGGATTTTGCATCTCTGGTGGTCTGAAGCTGTATGTACCCCAGAAAATACATTTTTAAATTTAATGCATTCCTGGGGGTGTGTTCAGGTTTGCTAATATTGCTGTTATGCAAAATACCAGAAATCAACTGGCTTTTATAAAAGGGATTTATTAGATTACAAAGTTACAGTTCTAAGGTGATAGACGTATCCAGACTGATGTACCAACAAGATGACAACTTCACTAAAAAATAGCCGATGGCATCTGCAACACTTCCCTCAGCTGGGAATGCACGTGACTGGCGTCTGCTTGTCCTTTACTCCTGGGTTGTGCTTCAAAATGGCTTTCTCCAAAATATCTCTGGGCATCTGTCTTAGCTGCTCTCTCTCAGCTCCTCTGCATCCTTGCTTCTTTCTCCCAGAAAGTTTCTCTCTAAGTGTCTGGGGTCCTCTCTTAGCTTTTCCAGGACAAACTCAGGACTTCATCTCTTAGCTTAGCATCTCCAAATGTCCTTCTGCCTGCATCTCCAAGCATCTCCGAGTGTCAGCAAGCATCTAGGTCTGTGTCAGCTCTTAGTTTCTCTCTTAAATACTCCAGTGAACTAATCAAGACCCATCCTGAATGGGCAGAGTCCACACCTCCACGGAAATAATTTAATCAGAGGTCTCACCCACAGCTGATCCAGTCACATCTCCATGGAAACAATCAAAAGTTTCCACCCAAAAAAACTGGATTAAATGATCATGGCTCTTCTAAGAATCCATAACAGTTGCAAACTGGCACAGGGTGTGAACCAATTGTAAGTATGACCTTTTGATGATGTTACATCAATTAAGGTATATCCTACTTCAATCAGGAAGGTCTTAATCCTACTACTGGAATCCTTTATAAGAGAACGAAACTGAGAGAGAGGGAGTAGGCAGAAACTGAATTCAGTGGAACCCAGAAGAGAGGGGAGGTCAGAAAAGGCTGCCATTTGCCTTGCCATGTGACAGAAGAGCCAAGGACTTTAGGCAGCCAGACCTAGAACTCCAATCTTCAGGAAGAAAGTATCACCTTGATGACCTTGATTTGGACTTTCAGCCTCAAAACCACAAACTAATAAATTCCCATTATTTTAGCCAATTCATTTATGGTATTTGCTCAAGCAGCCAAAACTAAAACAGCATCTATATCCATAAGAGCTATTGGTCTGTAATTTTCTTTTTCTTGTTTTACCTTTATCTGGCTTTGGTATTAGGGTGATGCTGGCTTTAAAGAATAAATTAGGAAGTGTTCCCTCCTTTTCCATTTTTTTTTTAAGTGTTGGATCAGAATTGGTGTTAATTCTTCTTTGAATGTTTGGTAATGTTCACCAGCCATCTAGTCCTGGACTTTTCTTTGTTGAGAGGTTATTGGTGTGTTGAGGCCTTCTATTTCTATAGGAAAAAATATTCTCAGAATTTGCAGGGCCACGAGCTGGACAGTGTGGCTTTTAGAAGATCACTAATTAGATTCAGTCTCCTAATTTCAGAGACCAAATACTACTACCGCTAGGAACAAAGGTTTAAAATATTCACAGATCTTTGCAATCCGTTCCAACAATAAGGTTCTAGGCACAAAACAAACACTGACATCTTTCTCCCCTGAACTGTTATCAAACACTATTTCTACATATCTTTTGATTTGTTTTTTTTAAAGCTAAGGACTACCTAATACTGACACTGTGCTAGGCACTCTTGTAAATGAGGTACATACATTGCTCAATTTATCCTCCCAGAAAGCCTATGAAGCAAGTACTTCAAAGATTTCTATATTACAGATCTGCAAACTGAGGCCCTGAGAAGATAAGTAATGTGCCCACTGTCACATAGCCCTGAATTGCCTTTGCAATTCCCCATAAAGAATGTCAGAATAGACCAGTCTCCTAACCCAAGAAGCTCTTCACATATTTTAGATGTAGAGTTTGTGTAAAAATAAATTGCATTACTTATACATATTCAATTGCAAGTCAAAACTAACAGATCCTCCTAAATACACTAATTAAATCATTAACAATGATCAGTCTTAGGAATGACATCATTTTGCCTTTCCATATTCACTTCCATAGAAAGAGCTCAAATTTCTTTTAAGTTATCAATTAATTACACATCAGTACCCCTCAGAGACCAGTTACTACATTTATGTTCCGTTTTAAGGTTATTTTATAGCTGTTGTTAGTAAGGAAAATAAGAACAATTTGACACATCCTACAATGTGCCATAGAGACAAGAATGGTCATTGTTCAAAGGTTTAAAACAGAAACTAAATTTCTAAGAAATAAAATAATGTTTCATTAATATTAACACCTCAAATTTATATAGCATTTTATATTTAAAACAGTTTTTCATGTGTAGTTAATAAAACATGAGGATGCTGGAACAAAACAGACCCGAATTCAAATTCTGGTTCCAGTTCTAATACTGTTCAGCATGTGACTTTTAAGTATTTAATTTTATTTGGAATAAGTAATAGAATCATAGGATTGAAAATCCAAAAGTTTACAAACACATAACCGAAAAATAATCTCCTTACCAACTTTGTCCCCCTAGCAACCTACCTTCTCTCCCTGGAGCCAAAACAATGTTAACAGTTTCTTGATATCCTTCCAGAGATATTTTATGAATATACAGTACAAGCAAATGGCACATATAATCTTGTACCATTTTACACCAATGTTAGAATTCTACACTCTTGGAAAGTTTGAACTACAGTTTCCGCTCCAGTAAAAAGGAGGGGGGGGGTTGGGAAATTAGATCAGAGAATTATGCAAAATACCTAACCGTGCTGCCAGGCACAGAGTTGGCACTCAGTAGTTTCCCTTTCCTTACCCTTCAAAAGGTCTTCACCGGCATCAGAATCACCTCAGTGCTTGTCAATCACAGATGATCGAGCCCCACCCCACCGGTCTCCAATTCGGAAGGTCCGAAGTGGGCCCCAGAATTTGCATTTCTAACAAACTCCCTGATGGTGCAAATGCTGGCGGTTGGAGGAACACTTGAGAATCACAAGGGATAGTGGGAAGCTAGATACCCTATATTCTAAATTTAGGTTCTACCCCTTATAAGTAACCTCCAGCAAATTACTCTCTCCGAGCCTCAGTTTTCTCTCTTTCAAAGGCTGTTGTGAGTATTAAATAATATAAAGCATGTGCACAGGCGTTGGACATGGCAAACACAAGAAATGAATACGATTTAGAGAAGAAACGTGAAAAAGAGACAGAAAGCGAGGAAGGAGGCAGAAATTACAGAAAATGGGAGAAGACATATGCGGGGATGGGGGGGCGGCCCCTTCCTGCGGGCGGATCCCTGGCACCCCCCGCACGACGCTCCTCCCACTTCCCCTCACCCTACCCGAGGTCCCCCCCCAACTCTGCACTGCCCCCCGCCCAAGGCGCTCAGGAGGGGACGCGGCCGTCAACATGCTCGGGGCCGGCTCCGCTTGCCAGCAGAGGGCGGAAGCCAGGTCTGAAAACCCGGGTCGAGGCCTCACGTGTCAAAGCCCAGGGTCACCCAGCACCGCATACCCAGAAAGATCTCGATGCCTCTGTATTGTGTTAAATATTTAAATTAATTGTGTGTGAAAACGCAGGTGACTGGCCCTCTAACCTCGAAAAGCATCCCTGTACATGACGTCGGTCCCCAAAGCAGCCCAGCCCGGGGAGCGCACTGCGCAACGCGAACGTGCGGCAGGCAACGAAGGAAATGGCGGAGAAGGGCGGGCGGGGCAGGGCGCGGCCGGAACACCGAGGACGACCACCAGGGGGCAGCGACGCGGCTGCTTCCCGCAGCCGGCTGGAACCGGTCTGGCCGGAAGCCGGGGTGGTGCCTTCGCTTCCGCAGCGACGCGCCACGTGGCCGGTCTGGAAGGGCTGGAGAAAACAACAAGATGGCGGCGGGGGGGGCAGAGCTCGCCGGGCGGCCCCGTGGCCGCGCCTCCCGTAAAGGGCGGTGTCGCGGAGTGGGGCGGGGCGAACTGGATAGTAGGCGGGAGAAATGCTTTCGTCTAGCTTAGGGGACCGCTTGACCAAATATGGGTTGGGAGAAGGGAAGCAGCGCGAGATCCTCCGGTCGGTGCTTCCGAACCCGGGGACCCGGGTGCTGGGCATGCCCGGGCGTGACTGCGGCGTGCTGATAACAGTGCTGGCCCTTGGTTCCAGACCGTCGGCCTGCTCCTCAGTCAGGGTCCCTTTTGTCCCTGAGTTCGAGACGCCCTTCGAACCGGGATGTTTGGAACCTCTTTCTCTGGGCGTTTTATTTCTGAGGGAGGGAATTGGTAGCTGCGGATGGAACAGACGAGTTCTGGTTGATGGAAACAACATTCCTTCCCTACTTTCCAGCAGTTTTGGCTACCGTTTCCGGCCTTTGTTCTCCCTCCAAGACAGAGATAAAGGCCTTCACTTAATACTTCCTAAAATAAAAAAGAAGGGAAAAAAAGGCCCAACAGAATGACCTTAGCTTTAAAGGAGCTTCCCCTCCTCGTCCAAGGGTTAAAAAGGAATTTGTTGGATTCATCGTACACTGCTCTGGCGCCGCAAGTGTGTGGCAAAGCCCAAGGTTCTGATATTTTATATCGGCCACCTACCCTGCACATTATTTCAGAAAGAAACATTTTAGTGTCGGCTGTTGTGTATTTTAGGATGCAGGGAATGAAATCGCCCGGTGTTCATGACATTTGATAAAGGCCCACAGCTTCATCGCAGTGCCGATGGGTCTAGAGCTGGAGGACCGACCTGTCCCTGCTCGGTTTTCATTCCTCACCACTGCCCCATCTCCACAAACTTACTTCGCAAGAGTTGAGGTGCAAACGAGCCAATGTGGGTAAAACAACGGTTAACAGTATATTTAGAATAAAGACGCTTGTCCTCGACTTTATTTACAAACTTGTCGCCATAGAGTTAGATTCAGATTGCTGACTAAAATTGTAAGACCATTGGCAATTCTCTGAAATGATTTGGGACTGCTGCTTTTTTTTACAAAATAAAGCTTGCCTCCCAAAGGTTCAAGAGGTTTAGTTAATGAAAAATTTATAAATGTATTAATGACCCGGAATGTGGGAACACTAATAGTGACAGTGCTCAAGAAAGGCAGTACTTTGTAAATAAATGGCTTTATCAAGGATCCCTTATTGTTTGTCTCAGTCTGGTAGGCATTTTAACACGTGTCATGATCAAAACGGCATATGCTATTAAGTGACACACCAGAAACGGTACAGTGTGATCAGGAGAGAAAAAAACAGATCTCAAGGCTTTTATTTTAAGGTTTAGATGTGCATTTTTAACTCAAGCTGAGGTTTGAGAGAATATACCCTCTGTCACTCCTTGTAGTATCCATGCCCTCAGAGGTTTCACTTAAGACTTGTACGGATTTTGGCAAAGCCCTGACAGGGTTTCTAAAGGAATCCTTTAACATAGAGGGGTTTGAGACCTTTTGTCCCTCCTTCAGCCTGGGAATAGAATGCAGCTTCCTTTATATTTTCCTCGCATGGAGCATGCCCCTTTGTGTTCTTATATTTTGTAGTGATTACCCATTTTTTCTTGCCTCCTTTTGTACACATGGTTCGAACTGAATAAAAGCTTGAGCAACTTTTTCTGCAAATGTCTTTGCCATACAGGAACACGAGACTTAGAGCCCATCCTCAGATGCTAAACTGTTTGCCTCCAGAATTTCATTAGCACTGACTTTCTGTTAAAAGAAGAAAATATATTTTAAAATAAAATACGATAACAAATTTAGTTCTGAAAAAAAATAGGGAAAGAAAATTAACCTGTACTCCAGTAATTCAGAGACACTTCTTGACATAGATTTAAGTTTGTTTTAGGAGGATTATGCTGTATGTACAATTTGGTACCTTCTTTACTTAATTTTTTGAAATGTATTGTTTCATTTCATGTTCCTAAAGCAAATTGCTCAATACAGAAAACAAGAAAAATACAAAGAAAAAAAAAATCAACAAGAATGCCACTACCAAGAAATAACAACTAGTTAGCAAATACGTGTACGTGTATGTTTGTATTTGTTTTAAAAGAACACCATACATAGTTTTGTAACCTGTATTTTGTATTTAGCCATGAATAATGTATGTTTCTTCAGGCCGATAAAAATCCTCATTCATGATTTTTAGAGATTGTATAGTATTATATCAAATGAATATACCAAAACTAACCATTAACCATTCTGTTACTGTTGGACACCGAAGTTGTTTGCCATTTTTTCTCTTGTAAATAATGTTGGCAAGAACATTTCTGTACAAAGAGTTTTTTATGAATATCTCTAAAATAGAGTTTACAAAGTCTCTGAACTTTTCAAGGTTCTTTGATACATATATTGACTCCCCAAATTGTTGAGTTAATAGTATTGCATCTGGAGCCTTCTAATTATTATGTACCAACATTCCACCTTAAGTCAAATTCTGTTCTCCAATTTTCATTGTCCTCACTCTTATAAATATATTTGCTTTTATTTGAAAATGGTTAATCATATTCTTTGGTGTAGTATTTTTGTTAAGGATGTCTGTCCAATAAGTTAAAAGAACTGCATTCACTTTTAACCTATTAACAATATAGAAACTTTTTTGATTAATTCATTTCTATGTATAGATGTGAAATAAACTTAAGTTGCTTAACTTTTCTTTCTGATGTGCAGCAAGTATATAAACTTTGTGTCCCTCCAAAATTATTTAGATATAAATGATTAAAAAAACTCCTGTGGTCTTTTTTTTAGGCTAAAGGCCTCTAAATACAATATTTCAACATTTTATTAACTCTTTTAAATTATTTTATTATGGATATACCGATAGACCTTTACCTCCAAGGACAAGAAACAGGGCTGTGTTCAAAACCAAGTGACCAAGTAGTCGTAAGTTTTCTCCTCTAGAATTAGTGTTCATGGTACTTGGAAACTCTCCACCAAGAAACTGTTCAATAGCCTATTATTCCAAAATTAAACCCTGCTTGCCACCATCATTCCTTTGCTCTCTAAAATGATTTAGAGAACAGGGAGCAGTAAAGAGGAATAAAACAAAGGCCCAAATAAGGGGAAACTGTCAGCAGCAGCCATTTCATGATCATTTTAAAACTACTTCACTATGTTCTTTCCTTGGGTAATTTGGGCTCTAATCCACCCCCTTTACTTTGAACAACCCTAGTTTCTCTCTCTTTAAATGAAATCCTTTTAATTACTATACTTGTATACTATAGTATACTATACATTCAACTAGGATGGAGAACACTGTTTAGAATATTTATTCGAAGGGATTTGGGGCTTTAAGAACTACTATATAGGGCAATCACTATTTTTGTGTAATAGTCATCCTCTTGTTGACAGCATCCCAATGCAAAGGTTATCTCTTGGACTTCAGTATTTGAGGCCAATTCAAAGTCTCCAAGCAAACAGTGGCAAAGCTACTAAATTGTCTGATTCTACAGATGCACAGCTATAAACATGAGAAGATTTTTCTAGCTACTCCAGCTCTGTGCATCTGAGATTAAAAATCTGTTACTAGGCATTCACTGTGATCCTTTGAAAACAGCTCTAGATATTTTTGTTTTATCATTTAGATTTCATAGCTGATACCCAAGGCAGCAAATGGATGAATATTTTATGTTTTAGTTCTAAGGCACAATTGACTGTGAACAGCTTTTGGAAGCCATAGCTCTTAGAAGCCTGTCTCTGAGGAGCTGATGTTTAAAATCTGCTACTGATATAAATGAAGAAGAAGGGAAGGGTGAGAAGAGGAAAAAGAATTATTTTTTTATCTCAAGTGCCTTTGAAAACATCAAGTTTCCACTCTGGGTTGTATCGAGTGTCTGAGTGCCCAGCGATGGAAGGAAAAGGTCTTGTAAATTTGCCCCTTAATTCACCCCTACCAGAAATGAAAGAGGGAATCTTTAGATTGTCTCATGTCCTAGACTCGAGGGCAGAGTCTTGAAAAGTTGTGGGCATGTTCCAGCAGGATCAGGGCTCTGTAGCCCTATGCATCAGTATCTTCTAATCTCCCCCAGATTTCCCTCTCTTGCCCTTGAGAAATAGACCTAAAGCCCTGCTTCTTCTTCCAAGGCCCTGGGGAGAAATGGTTAAAAACTGGGGCTTGGGAGTCCGAGAAGCCTGAGTTGGGTTCTGGTTCTGTAATTTACAAATGTTGTGACCTTGGGCAGGTTAACACCTCTGAGCCTCAGATTCCTTCTCTGTAAATTAGGAATATTTTTTATTTGTTATGAAGATTAAATGAGGGAAAGTAAGTAGTGCTTAGCACAATGCCTGGCACAAATAAATGATAAGCCCTCAGTAAATGGTAGTGATTATGAATCCTAGTTCCTTAGTGCCTCATTCTTTGTCCACTTGCCCCCTAACGGGGCTCCAGCCCTCCAGCCTAGTCCCCTGAGCTGCTTACTGTTCCTTGTACCATTCTTCCCTTTAAATAATGCTTTTTGTTTCCTTATCTGCCTGGTAAACTCTACTCACTCATCAAAACTCAGCTCAAACCTTATTACCCTGATGGTGAAAGTATAAACTGAAAGAAGTTTTTCAAAGGGAAATTTAAAAATAGCTATCAAGATTTAAATGTGCCCACCTATGGACCCAGGAATTCTACTTCTAGGACTGTGTCCTTTAGATATTCATCCTTACATGTGGCCAAAAAGAGAATGTGTACAAAGACACTGTTTGTAATAGCAATTGATTGTAAAAGCTTACATAAACAATAGAGATTCGGTATGAAAAGTTTTTATTTATCCCTACAATAAAATACTATGCAGCTATGAAAAAGAAGTGGGTATGTAATTAACACCACTGAATTGTATATTTGAAAGTGGTTAAAATGGGGAATTTCAGGTTGTATATAAGGCACCAGAGGGAAAAAAAAACCCACAGAGCTGTACAATACAAAGAGTGAACCCCGATGTAAACCATGGTCTATAGTTAATAGTATAATTATAATAATAATGTTGATCTATTATAACAAAGATACTGCACTAACACAAAATGTTAATAATAGGGAAAATTGTGTGTGTGAGAAGGGGGTATAGGGGAACCCTGTACTTTTTGCATGATTTTTCTGTACACCTACAACTGTTCTAATTTTAAAAAGACAAAGGTTAAAAAAAAGTGGAAAACAAAATTTTTTTTTAAAAGTGAGCAGCTCTAAATGCACTGATTGCCATAAGATATTATTAAATGAAAAGATCAAGGTGCATAAAACTGAGTAGACTAATTATTATTCTTGTTATTTTTGTGTGTGTGCTAATGAAGGTGTCAGGGATTGATTTGGGTGATGAATGTACCACTATGTAATGGTACTGTAAACAATCGAAAGTACGATTTGTTTTGTATGACTGCGTGGTATGTGAATATATCTCAATAAAATGAAGATTAAAAAAAAAATTAAAAAAAAAAAAACTGAGTAGAGGATGCCTCCATTTGTAAAAAATAATTTTTTAAGAGGATAAGAGTAATATATTTATATTTATATTTATATTTATATTTATATTTATATTTATATTTATATTTATATTAATTGGGGATGTGTTACCTTTGGGTAGACATCTGAGGGTCTGGGTGAGGGAAGATTTACTTTTTTACCGTTTACTCTTTTGTAATTTTGGAAAAATGCTTAACAATTTGCATAAAATGTCTATTAAATTTTTAAAAATAATTTTTAAAAACCCACCTCAATTCCAGCATCTCTTCCTTTGGGAGGGTTTTACTCACCCAAGAGGACTCCTTCCTTCATACTCCCCGAGTCCCCCCAGGGTTTACCAGTTACATTATAGCACTTATTCCTTTGTATTGGCTGTAAATGTCCACACGACTGGGTTCTCTGGAAAACCAGTCCCGAAGGGAGGATTGGTCTTATATTTATTTTTGTGTTCCAAGGATCCAGCCTATGATGATCAATAAATGTTTTTTTGTTTGTTTGTTTGTTTTATTTTTGGGTTTTTTTTTGGGGGGGGGGGCAAATGAATTGAGATCGATTCCTGCCCCCTGTATCTCCCATCTCTGCTCTGATCCTGTTCTGGTTGCCCAAAGGAGTATTTGAGCTCTGCAGACTCACTTTTATAATCCAGCCCCCGCCTACATTATCAGACATCTCTAGCAAATCCTCCTGTGCCGCTCTTGCTGTACTTCACTTTTTTCACTGTTTTTGTCATTGTTGCTTGTTGGTTTATCACGTTTTGCTTGACTTTTTTTTTTTTAAACACACAGTGTCTTCATACATTTCTCACCTTTGCACATGCAGTTCCCTCATCTAATGCCCTTCCCAACTTCACCTGCTCAGTCTCCTAGAGGCCAGATCACCCAGTCACTTCATTTTGATGGCTTCCTGGTTTTCCCAGCCTCTGTCAGATAAGCTTCGATGTTCCCACAGCTCTCCAGTCAAACCGGAATCATTTATCTTTATTGCAATAATTATTTTACATATCACTCCACCCGACAAAAATAAGGAATTTTCAAGGACAGGGATTTTTAGTTTGTTTATCTCACTCTCCCCAAAATTTATCTCTGACACATAGTAGGCACTCAATAAATAATTGTTGCCTGAATGGATGAATGAAGAAATTAAAGAAAGTACTCGGTGATATTTGAATGGTCTGTGTGATGGCCATCATTTACCTTATTTGGGGTAACATATCTGTATGCTGTTTTGTGTGACATTCACATGTCAGCCTGGCACCTTGCACCGAAAGATTTTCATGTTGTGGAGAAACCTAATTACATGTGCCCTCTAAGCACAAAGTCCCTCAAAGTAGGTCTGCCAGATTCGGCAAATAAAAAAAGTATGGCCTGAATATTATTTATACTAAAAAATTATTCATTGTTTATCTGAAATTCACATTTAACTGGGCTTTCTATATTTTATCTGGCAGCCCTACCTCAAAGGCTGAATTCCCAAACCCTATCTTCCTGTGTTCAGATGCAGCAATTCTTCTTTGAGAATTTTATGAACTTTGCAATTTTCTCATCTTTATTAAATAAATAAGCAACCGACATCTCCTAACTCTACTTGCTAAATATTTTTCACATATATAAACACATTGCTTTCTTCCAAAACTCTTTATTGCATTTTAAACATCAGAGTTAGATTCCAATTTATAGTAATTTGACCTCTCAGTCACTGGTAGAATTGAATCTCAGAAGGGAAAATTCAGGTGATTCTTAATTCTCCCCAGGAATGGCAGTGGGGCTGTCCTCTGCCATTAGAAATGCCGCAGCGCTGTTTGGGCTGTAAAATGCCACTTGCCTGGGAAATGTGGATAGCTACACAGCCCAGCTCGGCACCTGCACTGCCAGCTTAGCCACCATCATTCCTTATGATGGACTAGCCTTTCCATGGCAAGATATTTTTGTAAGAGAAACATCACCTTATCTAACAGGGGGCATTTTCAGATTTCATTTTCTAAGCACTGTTAAGTGATCTTTTAGGCCAAAAAACGCAGGCACCCACTGCAGCTGTGCATATTTTTGTTTCGGTGGCACGGTTCCCATGACATTAAATCACTTTCCCCCGCTGCTTCAAAGTAGATGACAACTCTACACCACAACACACCTTTTTGGTTACATGCAATTAATTTTCCCTGTAGTTCTAGAAAGACATAACGTGACAATTTCCATCTCTCTTTAACATTGTTTCTTAAAAATTACAGGCTGAACACTGTCCTATGTGCCTAAACCCAAGCAAAACATTTACTTTGTCCTCAAATAGCACAGCTCTGCATTCTGAAACTGCACAAAACTCCAGTAATTACTGAAAAGTGTAATTCTTGTTAATTTGGGATGTCAGGGAATTTACATTAGGGGAAAAAAAAGGAATACGTTAAAAGGGGGCAGGATTGAGGGTGTAATGTGGTTTAATGTGGCCGAGAAGCATGGGGAAAATGACTCAGTCCGGGAGTGGAAGATCAGTTTGGTCAGGCCACGATAAGACTGAAACATCACCTCCCACTTCGTGAGAATCCATTCTGATACCCACAGTAATGTCGGCCGTCAGAGCCTGAGCAAAGCGCGAGAGGGTGGTAAGCTTTCGGCCTGATAGCAACTGACAACAGAAAAGACATCTACTGCAGAACAAACCTTTAGAAGAAAAGCAGCAGAGCAAAGGACGATCCTTCATCTTTTCAAATGGACTGAAAGGGCATTTAATGTGTCAAGAGCTTCACTTTGAGAAGACAGTATTTCTTTTTTATCCAGTTGTTTCAAGGATAGCTTCTAGTAAAGATCGCGTGGGAACGGTAATAATTTCAGAGCTACGGAGTGTAGTAGAATCATCCTGGATGTTTACATTGCAAAAACCAGGAGCATCATGTTATTTATTTGATCTTTCAGAAAAGAAAGACAACAGTAAACTACCTCTCAACGTGTAAATCATAAAAGCTTCTACCCTTAAGAAAAGCTTTTTGTACTGAGAAGCAGGAAAACATCTCATAGATTATTGAGTCTACTTAAAAAAAAAAAAGGCTATAAAGTGGATTAAATTTTCTGATGCACGCTAAACCCATCTTAAGTGTTTATACCTAATTTTTCATATGCTATAATCTATCAATATATCTGCCCAAACTGAGGAGTTTTCTTTGCTTCAGAGCCCATTCATTTTTAAATCTGTTGCATTTTCAGTGGGACTTTATTCATTAAGTTTATTCCTTCTGTCCCGTTCCTGGATCCAGTAGCTCTTGGCACCAGAGTCGACATTTGAGTTGCCCCCACCCCCGCCCCCACTCCCACCCCCACATTAGAAATGAGGAAGCCTATTCATTCCAGTGTTATGTATGTGTTAAATTATAGACTGGTCCTGCTCTATGAATTGACTTCGAACTCAAGGAAGATAAAATGGAGACCCGGTTTCACATTTTGGCTTCTCAAGCATCGGGACTTCAGGCAGAAAATGTGCCCTGTGCCTTTAAGAAAAACTCGCGGTAATTTTCCACGGCTGTGCTATGGCTGGGCGCGGCTAAGTGCGCCTGCGCGGCGCGGAGCGCGCCTCCCGTTGCTTAGTTACCATCCCCCCTGTAGCCAGGCTTTTTTGTTTCCAAGATGGCTTCTGGATCTTGTTTTCTGTTTTTGTGCAGCAGGAACAAAGCCAATTGCACAACATTGACCTTAACAGGAAGCAAAAGTTGTAGGACTGGTTTTTAAAGTGTCACTGTCAATATTTGTTTACTATTACAACTTCACAAAAATCCATCAGGTTGTCTAGATGGGAGAAAAATCAGAGGAGTGCCTCAGGGTGTGTAAGCTGGGGTCTTTTGGCTTCAAAGTTGGTGGTACATTCATTGCTTCTTTTAATAAGAATTTCTGGGTTTTCTTGTTAAACTCGCTCAGGAAGAAATCTTTTGAGATTTAAAATTGACCGTGATGCTTAAACTAGAGACCGCATAATTATGCCGCCCTCCATTCGTTACCTTTTCTTTTTATGTGGAGACTGTCCTCTCAGTTAGAGTAATGACAGTCCCTGCTCCTGTCTTCCCCCCTTTGAAAATACTTGTTGATTTTTTTTTTCTTGAAAGACTAGTTTGTAACCAGATCTGATCTTACGATACTATTATTAGATGGTAAATTTTCTGGGGATAGAACTGTTTTATTCATCTTTGCATCCCATAAATGTTTGTGCCTGTAACAAACCTTCAAATAATGTTGCGAATAATATTAACATCTATTGATTTTTACTCTGCCAAGCACTGTGCCAAGAGCTCTAAATGCATTCCCCTCCCTTAATCCTCAAAAGAACACCACGGAGTAGGTACTCCCATTTAATCCCTCATTTTAAAGATAGAGAAACCAAACCAGCCGGAGTTTATAAATTGCCTAACACGCCACAGGTAATAAATGGTAGAATCAGGATTCAAACCCAGACAGTCTGAGGAGAGCCTGTGGTAGGCTGCCATTGTTTACTGCCTCGTTAACTACTACAGGAAGTACATGAGGTCACTTTCAGGGAGGAGTGTGGAAGTTTCCTTGAAATATGCCCTTCTTCGTACCAATTATTAATGGTGGCAGGGCATTTATATGCTTACCATACTCTGAAGTGAAAGATCCAAATCTAGGCGGCAGGATACAGAGTCAACTCTGTCCAGCTCTTCTAATGAAAATGTCTGCTTGTACTCAAATTTTAACCTCACTGGCCCACCCTTTCCACAGACATAATAGCAAGTCAAATAATAGGAAGCCAGGAAAAGTGTATTACCACATGCTGAAGGTTAAATTGTCTATACAAATTTTTACTTCCTGATTTCTTTGAAATTGAATCTTAATTTCTAGCAGATGCTGAATGAGTTTACATGCTTCACCAGATCATGCAAATGTGTCTAAGAACTGCCAATTGGCAACTGGTCTTGATGTTCTTTTGAGTTCAGTCTCGACTCTTTATCCTCCTCCTTCATCTGCACAGCCTGGAGATACCTGACAGGGACGACCTCTTCCTTCCACTAACCTCCTAAGCCTAAGACTGTCACTTCTGGCATCCTACCTTAGCTTCTTCTCCAAGACTTGGACTCCTTGTGGCCTCTGTGTCTTACCATGTATTGATACCACCTTTCTCCACCGTTTTTGCTTGCTTGGTCCAACTAGCAAGACAGCTTAGCTATACCTTCTTTCTGAAATCCTTCCCTGAGTCACCTCCCTGGTCACCCACCCATATCTGATTTGGTCTCCCCTGGGCTAATTTCTCCTATTACAACACAAACAATATATGGGGTGTGTTTTCATGTTTAATATACTAGTCCGTAAACTTCTTGAGAGCAAAGAAATCATTTTCAGTCTTTGTATTCTCAGTACCTCTCAGCAGAATGCATAGAGGAATAGATCTGTGATGTCAAACTGGTGACCACATGGCTAATACGGCCCTCCAAATTATTTTGTTTGGCTCTTTTTTTTTCTTTAACTTGAGGCCACTTATTAAAATCTTGGGTGCTTACATACAAATCAGGATCTTCAGCCACCCTGGGCTTGTTTCCACATGGCAGCAGGTGCCTGGTGTGGAGAAAAGGTGGCCCCACTAGATGGGGACAGGAGCTGGCCACTTTGCCACAGCCCCTGCCACCCCTGTTGCTTCCCCATGGAGGCAAATTATGAGTTGTCATTTATACTGTGTCTATACCATGTTTTTCTTGGGGTACACTATTACTCAGAATCAAAAGAGTGAAAAGACCAAAGCATCTTGCAAGAATAATGAAACAGAGCCTGTTTCTTGGTGGAAATGAAGAATTGCCTCTTTGTTTATTAAGCATGAAAAATGTGTCTGTCTCCATTTCTCTTAAATTCACTTGCTTCACTTATTGCAGTTATCTTTCTGGCCCCTGTAGACAATCTAGGGTAGATACTTAAAAAACTATTGAGAAAGAGAGGAAAGAAGGAAAGTAGGAAGAACAAGTTCAGCAAATGGTTACGATTCTAAACCTTTATAATTCAGTCACTTAAATGGATTTTCCAAGTTACCAGATTTAGCCAATCCTTCAATTTCACCTTGAATATCTCTTCTAACATTTGCTGCATTTTAGTAGGGAATATGTGTGTTATTCAGTTTCCCATAGGTGCTTCCTTAGCAAAAACCAGTGAGATAAGTTGATTTATATGCCATTTGTCCTGAATGAGTCCAAAGACATGGGATGCACAAATGAACTGGTTCCCCTCATGCAGGTAATAGTTTCTCAGAACATTTTCTACAGCACTTTATATATGATAGTGTTTGCTGAATGGAACTGAGAACTGTTTTGCAAAACTTGCAAACAAGAGAAAATTGTTAGTCATGTCACTGTCAATGTTTATATATCAAAATGAGCATTTATCTTTCCTATCTTTCCTTCATAAACACCAGTGAGATAAGTGAGTACTGATGATGCACATGTAAAATAAAAGGATAATGTTGTTCTGTCTCACATAAAAATCAGCCAGGATATAGACTATAGGGTACCTTGATACAGAGAGAAACTAGTGAAGGTAGAATGATAATCTAGTTATGTACAGATATGATAATAAGGGTGAACTTAATGGTATGGGAATGGTCAGCTGTGACTATGGTTCATAACTGGGGTTGTAAGTATCATTTATGCATTGAAAGAGAACATGTTCATAAATGCTTGTTTAAAGGCATGTAACCTACAGAGTAGCACCACAAACCTAAATAAGTGTTAACATGATACACTTATGAGATATGACACTGGTGCAGAGAGTTAACACCAGAGTGGTATATGGAAAAACCACCCATTACATATTATAGACTGTATGTAATAGGAATATCTTACCAACACTATACTAATACTAGGGATGAATCATTAGCAGCTGATAAGAGCTCTGGGATGTTTTATGTTATGATAATTGTTTAAAGTTGAAAGTGATGATGATTGTACAACCAAGTAAAGATAATGTAAGAAACTGTTTATCTTGGGATAGTATATATATTAACTGAAATTAGGAACCCACTAGTTAATAAATTAGTCCCTTGACTTGAGGCTTGCTCTTATGAAACTTGTGGGTGTAAATCAGAGGCTGAGCCTTCCTATAATTATGCCTAAGAGGCACTTCCAGGGAACTTCTTTTGTTGCTCACACATGGCCTTTCTCTCTCTCGGCAAATAAATTCATTGACCTTCCCCCCACTAGGGACATGACTCCCAGGGGAATTAATCTCCCTGGTGACATGGGATGTGACTCCCAGGAACAAGCCTGGCCCTAACAGTGAGGAACTAAAAATACCTACTTGACCAAAAGGGGGAAAAAGACAGGTAACAAACTGATATTACAGTGGCTGAGAGATCCCAAATAGAGTCAAGAGACTATCCTGGAGGTTTCTCTTATGCAAGCTCCAGCTACACATCCCAAATGGCCGCAGTATGCCATGCCCTCACCAAAAGTAGTCCCTAAATACCTAAGTCCCTACCTGAGATTCTATAAAAGATTCACTCACTAAGTTTTATCTCTCAGAAATTTAAATCCACCAGAGTGTTCCTATGCCAAACAAGTCCTAAAACCCAGAGGCAACAGCATTTTTAAGAACAACAATCAGATGCAGCCCTCTTCCCCATACTGTCAACACCGCCCTTTCAATATGAACAAGTTAGGGTGTTCACTGTCTAGACACCCCTGAAGATGCAGAAAGAAATTAAGTGAGAGGAAGTGGTAGCAACAAACAAGATAAGATTTAACAAGGGTATACGAATACTGAAACTTTATATGAAAATATACATATTTTTAGATGCTGGGTGTTGGAATAGCTGGAAGGGGGTAAATGACACGGTAGAACTGTAGCCTACAGCATTCTTTGAAATTTGCTCTGTAGTTAGGCATTGAATTGTGCTTTGAAAGTCTTCAACTTTATGTTTATACCCTATATTGCATAATAAGGAAAGAATTGAAACTGTGGAACTGTAACCCATAACAATTTTTGAAATTACCTATATAACTGCTTGTTGAGCTGTATATCGAAAGTTAACACCTTTATGTGTGTTATATTTTACAATAATGGAAATAGCTGAAGTTGTAGAACTGTAACCCATGACATTCTTTGATATTTGGTCTCTAGCTTCTTGTTAAATCATACTTTGAAAGTTATCACTGTTACTTATATATGTTAAAGTTCATAATAAAATGCATTTTAAAAAATCAGCCAGGGTAACAAAACCATATTAGCTTCAGAAGTCATAAACATTGTTTTTATTTCCAGAGATTTGTTTAGTGGAGCTTTCGTTTTCAAGAAAGGATTTTAAATTATTCCTTTCTCCTAAATTCTCATACTTTACATTTACATTGTGAACAAGAACCCTATCTGGGTTAATGCACTAGACAATCTTTCTGAAAAACCTGAGTGTGCATTGTCCTTTAATGACATTAGTGACGTTAATATCCCTTTCTGCTTCAAGCAAGTGTGACATCATGAAATAAAACTCAAGTCATCTGTCCCCTTCTCCTTGCCTGGGATTTTAAAGTGTTAAATTATAGTGTTTGTTTGTTTGTTTTTCTGGCTAGATTCATCCTTTCCAAACCTGTAAAACTTGGGCAGTGGTTGGGGCTGTGGGTCAATTAGAAAAAGCCTCACAGTTGATCCTGACATCCTCTGTCCTTAATTTCCACTAGTTTTCCTCTTAGGCCCACTTACAGACAACTACAGGTATACAACAAGGATTCTCAAGAGAAAGGCTGCATCATCAGAATCTTCTAGGGCTTTGAGAATTTTACATTTATTAAACTGGTGGTAAACAGACTTCTAGGCAATTGGAAAAAGAACCGCCAGCTATGTAAATTGCCTTTATTTTGCACTTGATAAAAATGGAATGAACCAAATCACCCACAAGAAAGGACTTGAAGCAAAGCTGGAGTCCTGAGACTCTGACTTTGAGCAAAAGTCTCAGTAAGCACGAGGGGAAGGTGGCTGTCTCAATGAGAAATGGAAATAAGGTCCCTCTCTCAGAGATATCCAGAAATTTTAGCTCTAGTCTCTTTTGGAAGACCCAAACCACAGTGCACATAATTGGGTTGTGATTATTATGCTTGTCTCAAGTCACAGTCCTCCAGGTGTTTGAACCACCATGCTTGATTGTGTTGTTGGCACAAGGACCACAAAATCTTTGGTAGTTTGTAGGCTCTCTGGCAAATAGATCTCCATATATGGTATAAAATGGGCTCATTCAGAAAACTACAAATTATTTGTAGTTAGATGTTAGAAACTGAAGCTTTGATTATTGCCATTTCTTAAAGCATGCTGCAATAGTTGTGTCCTGTCTACAAAAACGGAGAAACACTTCATCTTTGCAGGTTTTCATTAGCTTCGGAAAGGGTAATGCAAATATTTTGATACCTGACTTTATTTTAAGGATATTGGCAATCAAAGAAAGATACTTAATTTGCTAAATTATAGCATAGGTTTGAAAGAGAGGGAAGTTTTTTTTTTTTTTTGATGATGATTTCTAATTTGAAATCTGCATGAGTTTCCATCCATGGGACAGAGTAGCCACATAGATCACACAAAACCAGCCAAAGTGAAACAAGTCTCCTATTATCTGCAGAAATGTAAAGGCTACATTTGCTGATTGATATCAATTAAAATAAAGGCACATGCTGCCATTTCATTAAGTGCCCTACTTAATTTCCATGCCCAGTGCCCATTCCCCCTTCTTCAATAACAACTGTCTTTGTCCCTATTCAAAGTCAGCCCTACGTGTAATCCATTCAGGGCCCTTAAGTTGATGAGAAAAACATTTTGCGGCATGTTAACCACCTAGCTTTGAATTAGAATCTGGGACCTGAATTTGCACAGGACTGTTTTCCTTTCCTTTCTATATTTCTTTTTTCCATGTCTTCTTTTTGAATATCTTCCTTTAAACACCTAAAATGTCAGTAAGTAGAAACAAGGGGCCAAAGAAACAAGAGATCATAATGTGTGGTCTATGACATGCTCACAGAAAGGTAGTAAAACATCTGTATAGTTCTGACTCGCAAGCTTTTGGACTGAGATGCGCTTAAGCAAGGCAGATCTCACAGGCCAGGAGTATCAACCAGTCCAGTTTCCCAAGGCCTGTAAAACTCGCTGAAAACAAGGAATGGTGACATACAGGAAACTTTGAGGTGGGAGATAATTAATACATTGCTTTAGAAATAGGGGTGTAGAAAGTTCATACATGGACTAAATTGCATACCTGTCTTAAATTTAACGATGGGAAAAAAATTCCATTTATATAAATCATGGGTGACATAAGTAACAGCTTGTACCATACACTGTCAGACTAGGAGTTTAAAAGAAGTTTGCTTCAAGTTTATAAGACTGTCACACAAGCTATAAATGAAAGGACCCTTAGCTTTAGGCCTCTTTCTGTTTGTAGACAGTAAATTTAAATCCTTTGTCCCTGCAGACCAACACAAAGGCAGTAACCGTGGCTACCATGGCTGCAGAAGAAACACACTCTCCAGATTTCCAGCTCTATATTCAGTTTTAGAAAATGGGTTGTGTTGAAAGGGAAAACACAGTTTTACTTTGCCTCGGTTTTTGACACCAAGCAGCACCCCTCAGACTGTTCAGAGGGGAAACAATAAGTCAGTCCTGCTGTCAGCCCAGGTGGCCCGCGAATTGCAGCCCGGAGGAGGCCGCGTTAAACCTCGTCCCGCGACACAAAGAGGGAAGCCGGGCGGCCCCGGAGCAGGTCTGTGCTCGCAGCCACCGCGAAGCCTGTAACCAAGGCTGCACCTCCGCAGTGCCAGTCCCTGGGGGCCTCTGAGCTGTTTGTCACCGTGTGATTGGCTCGGGAGAGGGGTGGAGAAATGAAAACACTCAGCCCAGGATATATTTAGTTGACGTGCAGCTGGGGAAGTGCTTAAACAAGGGAGCTTTTGTCTTTAGGCTCAAGTGTTTTTCTTAACTCCGCAAGGTTGAAAAACTTAAGCCACGGATGGCTTTTTCTTCCGTTACGTTTTCTCTTCTTTGGGGGAGGTTTTAAATCTGGAATTTTCCGGGATGTGTTGTATGAGAGGAAACTGAACAACTTTGATGCAGAATCGACCCCAAAATTTAAAGCACAAACCTTGCCTGGAAGACACGGTTAAAAAAACCAGATAATTTCTTAACACTATGTGTATAAGTTTGCATTATTGCAATTAATTTTCTGTAGGTTCGAATGGGAAGTTTGGGATTTTGGAATGTTTTTATTTGGACTACTTTATGGAGTTGAGACGTAATTAAGTTTTATAAGCTGACAGAATCCTGTTTCACTTCAGTTGATCCACATTTTCCAGTAATGAAAGGTTTACTTCTGCGCTGATGAGCACAGCTTCTTTGCAACAGATTACTGATGAGCCGTATAATGGATCCTCTTTCCTTCCTCCTCAGAGAATGAGTGAGATCTGCCACCTTGCTACCTTGCTGCAAGGCTCTACAGCAAATATGTAAATGTTATATTTTAGGGGCACATTGTCTACGATTCAGAAATAGCGCAGAGAATATTTTACACGAAAATCCCATTTCCAGCGATGAACCAAGGGCAGAAACTTCTGGACAAGCATCCTGTGGTTTTGATCATACCAGGAAACCAGGCCAACAAAACCCTTTTTAAAAAAATCGCTTGCTAAATTACCAGGTTGCTTACCAGGTTGAAGAAGTTATAAGGGTATAAAAATGGGTCAATGTGATCCATGCCTTTAAAGGGCTTGTAAAGTAAGGAAATTTTCCCTCTTCCAAATATTCAAAGGCTGAAAAGTATTGAAGGTCAAAATCCTCCTCCTACAGATAACGCAGTGGAAGCCAGGGAAATATGTGGTGCCCTGGTTGAGGACCAGGATTTGATGCCCAGGGAGGGTGGCAGGGAGCAGTGGTTAATGGTAAGGGAAGCCAGAGGAAGAGGAAAAGGAGAGACTTTTATGGGCTGTTTTATGGTATTCTTATAAAAGGAATTAATGACATTTTGTCAGAAGACATTCTTGATTTCCTTATTAAAAGAAAAAAAAGAGAAAAGTTTCTTAGAAGTGTTTTGTTTTGTTTTGTTTTACAAACGTGGGAAAGAAATAGAGTATATGAAGGAATTATTTTGAAAGTTTGTATTTTTTGAGGCACTTTTCCAAACATTTTATTTTGAAACTATTAGATTATTTCTAATACTTTATCTACTCATATCTACTCATGAAACAATACTTTTCTAGGCATTTTATTTTTTAATAATTAATTTTTAATTTTTTAATTGTGGTAAAACATACATAACATAAAAAACATTTTAACCATTTTAAATGGACAATTCCTGGATATTAAGTACATTGACAATACCCTATAACTTTTGCCACTATCTATTTCCAGACTGTTTTCATCATCCCGAACCAGAACTTGTACTCATTGAATAATAACTCTCCATTCTTCTGTTCCTCCACCCTGTAAACACTATTCTGCTTTTTGTCTCTATGAAATTTGCTTATTCTAAGTATGTAAAAGAAATAATACAATATTTGTCCTTTTGTGCCAGGCTTATTTCACTCAAAATGATGTCCTCAAGGTTCTTCCATGTTGTAGCATGTACTGGCACTTCACTTATTTTTACAGCTGAATAATATTCCATTGTATGGATATGCAACATTTTTTATCCATTCATCTGTTGATGGACCCCTGGGTTGCTTCCACCCTTTGGCTATTGTGAATAATGTTGTGATGAACATTGAACATTGGTGTACAAATATATGTTGGAGTGCCTGCTTTTATTTATTTTGGGTATATACCTAGAAGTGGAATTGTAGGAGTATGTGGTAATTCTGTTTAACTTTCTGAGGAAACACCAAACTGTTTTCCACAGTGGTTGCACCATTTTGCATTCCCACCAACATTGTAGGAGGGTTCCTATTTCTCCACATCTTCTCCAACATTTATGTTCATTTTTTTTTTTTTAGTAATAGCCATCCTAGTGGGTGTGAAGTGGTGTATTATTGTAGTTTTAATTTGCCTTTAAAAAAAAAAAAATTCAGTTTTATTGAGATATATTCACATATCATAAAATCATCCATGGAGTACATTCAAGTGCTCACAATACCATCTTATAGTTGTTCATTCATCACCCCAATCTATTTTTGAACATTTTCCTTATACCAGAGAGAATCAGAATAAGAATAAAAAATAAAAATAAAAAAAGAACACCCAAATCACCCCCCAATCCCACCCTATTTTTCATTTAGGTTTTGTCCCCATTTTTCTACTCATCCATCCATACACTGGATAAAGGGAGCGTGATCCACAGGGTTTTCACAATCACACTGTCACCCCTTGTAAGCTACATTGTTACACAATCGTCTTCAAGAGTCAAAGCTACTGGGTTGGAGTTTGGTAGTTTCAGGTATTTACTTCTAGCTATTCCAATACATTAAAACCTAAAAAGGTGTTATCTATATAGCACGTAAGAATGTCCACCAGAGTGACCTCTCAACTCCATTTTCCTTTGTTTTTAATGGCTAATGATGTTGAGAATGTTTTCATATACTTATTGGCCATTTGAATATCTTCTTTGTAGAGAAGTCTATTCAAATCATTGGCCCATTTTTTATTTGGGTTGTTTGTCCTTTTTGTGTAGAGTTGTAGGAGTTCTTCATATATTCTGAATATTAAATGCTTATCAGTTAGATGGGTTTCCAAATATTTTCTCCCATTCCATAGGTTGTCTTGTCACTTTCTTGAGAATGTACTTTGATGCATAAAAGTTTTTAATTTTGAAGAAGTTCATTTTATCTATTTTTTCTTTTGTTGCTTGTGCTTTTAGTGTTAAATCTGAAAATCCATTGCCTGCTTAAGTGTCCTGAAATTACTTCCCTATTTGTTTTTTAAGAGTGTAACAGTATTAGCTCTTATATTTAAGTTGTTGATCCACTTCGATTTTAATTTTTGTACATGGTGAGAAGCACAGGACCCCATTCATTCTTTTGCATGTGGATTTCCAGTTGTCCCAGCACCAATTTGTTGAAGAGACTATTCTTTTCCTCTTTGATGGACTTGGCTCCCCTGTTGAAAATCAACTGGCCATACATGTATGGATTTAACTGTGGACTCTCAATTCTTTTCCATTAGACTATGTTTTTCTCCTATGCCACCACATTGTTTTACTTGCAATAACTTTGTAGTAAGTTTTGAAACCAATAAGTATGAGTCCTCCAACTTTCTTCTTCCTTTTCATGATTGTTTTCGCTATTTGGGGCCCCTTGCAAATACATATGAATTTAAGAATCAGCTTTCCCATTTCTGAAAAAAGACTGCTGAATTTTGATAGGACTGCATTGAATATGTAGATCACTTTAGGCAGTATTCACTTCTTAACAATATTGTCTTCCAATCCACGAACACAGGTAGTCTTTCCATTTATTTAGGTCTTCTATAATTTCTTTCAGCAATGTTTTGTAGTTTTCAGTGTATAAGTCTTTCACCTTCTTGGGGTTAAATTTATTCCTAGGGATTTTATTCTTTTAGATGCTATTGTAAATGAAATTGCTTACTTGATTTCCTTTTCAGATTGTTCATTACTAGTGTATAGCAAACCAACCGACTTCCGTGTTATTTCTCTTGTATCCTGCAACTTTGCTGCATTTCTTTTTTATTTCTAATAGCTTCTTTGTGGATTCTTTAGGATTTTCTATATATTGGATTATGTCATCGGAGAATAGGAATAATTTGACTTCTTCCTTTCCAATTTTGATGCCTTTAATTTCTTTCTGTTGCCTGATTGCTCTAGCTAGAACTTCCAGTACAGTGTTGAATAACAGTGGCGACAGTGGACATCCTTGTCTTGTTCCTGATCTTAGGGGGAAAGCTTTCATTCTTTCACCGTTGACTATGATATTTGTTGTGGGTAGTTCCCTTCAATCCCTAATTTTCTGAGTGACTTTATCATGAAAGGATGTTGGATTTACCCAGATGCCTTTTTTGCTTCAATCAAAATGATCATCTGGGTTTTTTCTTCATTCTATTAATGTTGTGTATTACATTGATTGGTTTTCTTATGTTGAACCATTCTTGCATTCCTGGAATAAATCCCACTCTGTCATGGTGTATAATCTTTGTAATATAGTGTTCGATTCGGTTTGCCAGTATTTTAATGAGGATTTTTGCATCTATATTCATAAGGGATATTGTTGTGTAATTTTCTTTTCTTGTGCTGCCTTTATCTGGCTTTGATATCAGGGTAATGCTGACTTCATAGAATGAGTTAGGAAGTAATTCTTCTTCTATTTTTTGGAAGAGTTTGAGAAGAATTGGTGTTAAATCTTTATATGTTTGCTAGAATCCAGCAGTGAAACTATCTTGTCCCTGGACATTTTTTTGTTGGGAGATTTTTAATTACTGATTCAATCTCTTGTGAGATTTTCTATTTCTTCTTGCTTCAGATTAGGTAATTTGTATGTTTCTAAGAATTTGTCCATTTCATCCAGGTTTTCTAATTTGTTAGCATACGCTTGTTCATAGTACCTTCTTCTAATCCTTTTTATTTCTGTAACTTTGGTAGTAATGTCCCTACTTTTATTCCTGATTTTAGTTATTTGTGTCTTTTCTCTTTTTCTTTGTCAGCCTAGCCGGATTTTATTAGTGTTTTCAATAAACCAACTTTTGGTTTTGTTGATTCTCTCTATTGTTTTTCTATTCTGTTTCACTTACCTCTGCTCTAATCCTTACTATTTCCTTCCCTTTTACTAACTTTGAGTAGTTTGGTCTTCTTGTTCTAGTTTCTTTAGGTATGAAGTTATTGATTTGTGATCTTTCTTCTCTTTTAATATAGGCAATTAGAGCTATAAATTTCCCTTGAGGAAATGAAATAAGCTTCAGTGGCAGAGAGATTGCAACAGGAGCCGAGAAATCACTCTGGTGGGCACTCTTATGCACAATATAGACAATCCTTTTTAGGTTCTAATGAATTGGAATAGCTAGCAGTAAATACCTGAAACTATCAAACTATAACCCAGAACCTTTGAATCTTGAATATGATTGTATAAAATTGTAGCTTATGAGGGGTGACAATGTGATTGGGAAAGCCATGTGGATCACACTCCCCTTTGTCCAGTGTATGGATGGATGAGTAGAAAAATGGGGGGAATAAAAGGCACCCAGTGTTCTTTTTTACTTTAATTGTTCTTTTTCACTTTACTTTTTATTCTTATTATTTTTGTGTGTGTGGTAATGAAAATGTTAAAAAATTAATTTTGGTGATAAATGTACAACTATATAATGGTACTGTGAACAACTGAATGTATGCTTTGTATGACTGCATGGTATGTGAATATATCTCAATAGAACTGAATTTAAAAAAAATTTCTCTTGAGTACTGTCTTCACTGCATCCTATAAGTTTTGTTTTATTGTGTTTTTGTTTTCATTTTTCTCGAGATATTTCCTAATTTCCCCTGTGATTTTCTTCTTTGACCCACTGGTTGTTTAATAGTGTGTTGTTTAATTTCCACATATTTGTAAAGTTTCTGGTTTTCCTTCTGTGATTGATTTCTAGTTTTATTCCATTTTGGTCCAAGAAGATACTTTGTATGATTTCAATATTTTAAAATGTATTAAGATTTGACTTGTGGCCTAATATATGGTCTATCCTGGAAAATTTCCCATGTGCTCTTGAGAAGAATGTATTCTGCTGTTGTTGGGTAGAGTGTTCTATATATGGCCATTAGGTCTAAATGGTTAATACTGTTGTTCATGTTACCTATTTCCTTACTGATCTTCTGTTTTGATGTTCTGTCTTTTATTGAAAGCGGTATACTGAAGTCTCCAACTACTGTTGTAGAACTATCTATTTTTTCCTTCAATTTAACATAGAAAGATCATGCTTTTTCATCCAGTCTTCCAATCTCTACCTTTCAATAGAGGAGTTTAGTCTATTGATATTTAAAGTAGTTACTGAGAAGGAAAGATTTACTTCTGCCATTTAGCTATTTGTTTTCTGCATATCATGTATGTTGCTTGTTTGTTAATTACTCCATTTTTGAATTTTGTTGATTTTAGTGGTATAATATTTTGATTCCCTTCCTTCCTTTTCTATTTATTAGTTATTTTCTTAGTGGTTGCCTTTGTAATTAAAATGAACATCTTAAACTAATAAAAACCTATTTCACCAAGTACGAACCCAGTTTCAGTAGTATATCCACTCTCTACTCCTAAATATCGCTGTCCCTCCCTGTTCTGGTTTGCTAATGCTGCTGGAAGGCAAATCACCAGAAATGGATTGGCTTTTATAAAAGGGGTTTATTTGGTTACACAGTTACAGTCGTAAGGCCATAAAGTGTCCAAGGTAAGGCATCAACAATTGGGTACCTTCATTGGAGGATGGCCAATGGTGTCTGGAAAACCTCTGTTAGCTGGGAAGGCACGAGGCTGGTGTCTGCTCCGGAGTTCTGGTTTCAAAATGGCCTTCTCCCAAGACATTCCTCTCTAGGCTTCAGCTTCTCCCCAAAATGTCACTCTCAATTGCTCTTGGGGCATTTGTCCTCTTTTATCTTCTCTAGAGGAAAAGTCTGCTTTCAAAGGCCATCTCCAAAATGTCTCTCTCAGCTTCTGTGCATTCTTCAAAGTGTCCCTCTTGGCTGTAGCAAGCTCGCTCCTTCTGTCTGAGCTTATATAGTGCTCTAGTAAACTAATCAAGGCCCACGCTGAATGGGCAGGGCCACCACTCCGTGGAAACTATCCAGTCAGAGATCTTGCCCACAGCTGAGTGATCACATCTCTATGGAAACATTCAATCAGAAGTCTCCAACCCAATCAACACCAATATGTTTCTTGCCCACACAAGACTGCATCAAAGATAATGGCATTTTGGGGGACATAATACATCCAAATCAGCACACTTCCCCTTTATGTTATTATTGTTTCAGATTACATCTTTATACATTGTCTACCCATTAACATAGATTTAAAATGTTATTGTACACATCTGTCTATTAAGTCATATAGGGCAAGCAAAAGCAGTTATAAGCCAAAAATACAATAATACAGGATTTTATATTTACCTATGTGGTTACCTTTACCAATGTTCTTTATTTCTTTGTATAGCTTCAGTCTACTGTCTAGTGTCCTTTTATTTCAGCCTGAAGGACTTTGTTAAGGATTTCTTGTAGGGAAGGTCTTCTGGTAATAAACTCTTTCAGTTTTTGTTTATCTGTATCTTAATTTCTCCTTCAAAATAAGCCAAAAATAGTACACAGGATTTTATGTTTACCCATGTAGTTGCCTTTACCAATGTTCTTTATTTCTTTGTACATCTTCAATTTACTATCTAGTGTCCTTTTATTTCAGCCTAAAGGACTTCGTTAAGGATTTCTTATAGGGATGATTTTCTGGTAATAAACTCTTTCAGTTTTTATTTATCTGTATCTTAATTTCTCCTTCATTTTTGAAAGATAATTTTGGCAGATATAAAATTCTTGGCTGACAGTTTTTGTAAGGACTTTACCATCCTACTGTCTCCTGGCCTCCATGATTTCTGATGAGAAATCAGCTGTTAATCTTATCGGGGGGGTCCTTGTATGTGACAAGTCTCATCTCTCTTGCTGCTTTCAAAATCTTATTTTTGTCTTTGGAGTTTGACAACTTCACTAGAATGTGTCTTGATGAAGATCCAGTCTGTCCTGGTTGGAGTTCATTGCTATTCTTTGTTGTGTATATTCATGTCTTTCATCAGACTGGGGAGGTTTTCCGCCATATTTCTTCAAATACTTTTTCTGCCTCTTTCTCTCTCCCATGTCCTTCTGGGACTCCAATGATGCGTATGTTGATACACTTGGGGGTGTTCCATACATCCTTTAGGCTCTGTACATTTTTCTTTGTTATTTTTTATTTCTGTTTCTTTCACTGGGTGATTTCAATTCTTCTTGCCTTCAACTTCACCAATCCTTTCTTCTTCCTGTTCAAAGCTGCTATTGAGTCCATCTAATGAATTTTTCATTTCAATTAATCTACTTTGCTGCTCCAAATTTTCTGTTTGGTTCCTTTTTTGTAATTTCCATCTCTTTATTTTGTTCAGACATGTTCCTAGTTTTCTTTTGTTCTTTGTATACAGATTTTTCTAGCTCTTTGAACATATTTAAGGAGGTTGGTAGAAAGTCTTTGAGTAATAGTTCCAATTTCTGAGCTTCTTTGGGTTGGTTGCCGGCAATTGTTTTTTCCAGTGAATGGGCCATACTTTCCTATTTGTGTGATCTGTAATGTTTTGCTGAGAACTGGACATTTGAACATTATGTTTTATAGCTCTGGAAATCTATTTCTTCCACTCCTCTAGGTTCCTAGATTTTTGCTGCTGCTGCTGCTGTTGAGGGCTGGAGCCATCATTTTGTGACTTTCAAACTATTTTTGCTCCCAAATGGGGAATGGAAATAGATAAGAGGAAAGCAATCAGTACTGCTTCTTTAAGATTACTCTGTCACTTTTGTCTGAGGGGGGTTGGAACAATGGCCACCCTCAGAGCTGGTACCCAAGTGATCTGAATTAGCTGATCCAAAGCAGGGATCAGACACACACACACAGATTTTGGAGGACTAGGTCTTTATAGCCCACCCTAGCACCAGCACTGCACTAGGAACCTAGGAACCCAGGCTGCAGTCCCCACTGCTGCTTGCCACAGGGTTGTGGGATGGGGGATGGGGATACTACATGGAGGGTGAAATTCACCAATATTTAATGCATTTTAACACTCTTCCTCCAGCTCTTCCCTGGATGTGTGCAGTGTCCCACTAGACTCTTGGCTCTGTCACTAAGCAGTAGTCCCCTCTTGGGCAAGTCCCTCTCTGGACAAAATTTCCTCTTCATTAAAAATAAAAGTTTGGATTAAGTCCTCATCCAGCTCAAAAACTGCTGTGTGCAGGCACAGTTCTAAGCCTTATGCAACTATTAACTTGATTACATCTCAGAGAAACCCTGTGACATAGGTACCATTATTATGCCCATTTTACAGATAAGTAAACTGACTCAGAGATTAAGTAAACTTTCCCAAAGCCACAAAACCAGTAAATGGCATAGCTGTGATTTAAACACAGGTGGTCTAGCTCCAGATTCCAAGGTCTTACTAAGTGTGCTGGTTTGAATGTACTATGTCCCCCAAAACATCATTATCTTTGATGTAATCTTGTGTGGGCAGATGTATTAGTGTTGATTAGATTGTAATTCTTTAAGTGTTTCCATGGAGATGCGACCCACCCAACTAATGACTCTGATTGGATAGTTTCCATGGAGATGTGACCCCACCCATTTAGGGTGGATCTGAATTAGTTCACTGGAGCACTATATAAGCTCAGACAGAAGGAACGAGCTTGGTACAGCCAAGAGGGACACTTTGAAGAATGCAATTGAACTGAGAGAGGAGCCTCAGTTTACAGAGACATTTTGGAGATGGCCTTTCAAACCAGACTTTTGCTCCGAAGAAGCTAAGAGAGAACAAATGTCCCAAGAGCAACTAAGAGTGACATTTTGAGAAGCTGAAGCCTAGAGAGGAGCGTAGTGGGAGAAAGCCATTTTGAAAGCAGAACTCTGGAGCAGATACCAGCCACATGACTTCCCAGCTAACAGAGGTTTTCCGGACACCATTGGCCATCCTCCAGTGAAGGTACCTGATTGTTGATGCCTTACCATGGACACTTTATGGGCTTAAGACTGTAACTGTGTAACCAAATAAACCCCCTTTATAAAAGCCAATCTGTTTCTGGTGTTTTGCATTCTGGCAGCATTGGCAAACTAGAACACTAAGTCAGGCAATGTTTTTTGAAAGTTCATTTACTCTGTGCTTAATTTTAACAACAACAGATGATATTGTTAGTACTGTCACTCTCTCCCATCCCCACCCCTACTCTCCCTCCTTGTCCCAAGTCCCACATCCAGTCAATGGCAGAATCAGGATGCAAGGCCAAGGAAGCTCGTCTTCATGTTTGTGATCAGGTGTTCCCAGGAGTCAGAGCCCCAGGGAATGTGAGTGCTCACAACCCAACTTGTCCCCAGGGAATCCTGGGAAGGCTGCTCCTTCCCCTCCATCCTCCAACCTGGCTGCCTTTCCCCTCGTTATTTCCTACTCTTTAACCAACCATCTCCAGGTGGCTGAAACCCAGAAATTAGCGCTTCAAATGCCCAATAGAGCCTGCTCTGGGGCACTCAGAAGGACAGCTTGGCTTGGCAGACTAAATGCTGCTACAGGCTGGTTGGACCACCCCCACCCCCCCACCCAAGGAGGGCAGCCACTATCTCATATAAGCTGGTCCCCAACCCTCCAGGATGGTATTGAATAAATTACCTGGGACCCAATGTCGATGAGAAAAGGGAGCTCAAGCAGCCTGAACACTAAGTTCTGAGGCTATTGCATTGAGACTGTGGTTTGCTTCTACTTTTTTTAGGTAGAAAAAAATGTCAATGAGAAAAGGGAGCTCAAGCAGCCTGAACACTAAGTTCTGAGGCTATTGCATTGAGACTGTGGTTTGCTTCTACTTTTTTTAGGTATGTTTATTTTTTCCATAGAAAACGTGTGTGATAAAAAGTCAAAGAAGACAAAAAGTATATTGTATCTAGTGCATATGATTCTTCATTTCACCCCTACCCCAGCCCCAGCTCCAGAGACAGCCTCTTACTGTATATCCAGCCAAAGATATTCTTGCCTATTTAAGCATATAGTTATATTTTTTAATGAAACAAGAGGGCACATACTATACACACTGTTCTGCACCTGCCTTTTGTTTCTAGTTAACAATATATTTGGAAAATTATTCCTTGCTGATACCTGGAGTACTTTCTTGATTTTTAAAGGGTTGCATAGCTGTCCAGTGCAGGTCAGTGCCCTAATTTATCTAACCAGTTCCCTATAAAGGCCATTTAGGTTGTTCTTAATCTGAAGCTCCCAAGTGCCACGTGTAGTGATTTCCTTGTGTCTTTGTGGCAGTGCAGCATAGGCCCCACTGAGATCTCATATATCGTGCCCGTGGGGTGAGGGAGGGGAGTTTACTGCATGCCCTTCCCCAGCCAGCTGGGATTTCCCTGTGGAACTGTAGTCAGAAGACAATTCATATGGCTAAGAGGAGATACAGCTCCAAAAAAGCCTGCAGACGACAGCTCAACCCATTACTGAAGTCTGGAATCTATCGCTCAGCAGCAGCAGCAGCGGCAGTGATGAAAACCCACTGCGAGCTTTTCTAGCATCTCTGGCCAGACGTGCCGCTGCCATCTTTACCCAGCAGGACTTGCCATCCCAGAGTCCAGGCTGGTTCTGTGACTCATATAGCTGGAGGCACTGGTTTATGATACTGGGCAATGGGGACCAACAGAGAGGGAGCAAAGCAGGATGGGATTCTCTGAATTTTGCCCACCAATGGCTGTCTCTCTTGTGAAATGACCTGGGCAACCTAATTCAGCTCAGTTCCTCTTCTTTTCACTGAGAGCAATGCTGTTCGTGAGGCTAATTGTTCCTTCCAGAAAAGCTGACAGCTGAGTGTCTGCCTCTGCTTGACTGGCAGCTCATGGTGAGTCGTTCAGTGATTTCCTTTCCAGAGGAGACGCCCAAACTGTGAAGACTCCACTCCTCACCCACCTAAAAACCCATTGCGCCAGGACTGTGGAAACTTTTCTATATTGAGGCCGTTGTCCCAGCCCGTCCCCACAACAAAAATTCGTTGAAAGTGACAAATAGAAAGCCACTGAGCAGCCCCTCAACATTTTACTATGAAACTTTCCAAATGTACAGAAAAATTGAAAGAATTATGACATGATCACCCATACACCCACCACCCAGATTTTACAATGAACATTTTGCTAGGTTTGCTTTATCACATATCCTACTGTCTATCCAAGCCACTAATTTGTAAGGCTTTTTAAAAGCCTGGCTTAAGCATTCAATTCATTTGCTTCTAAAACTTCAGAATAGGAAACTTAAGACCATGTTTAATAAATACAGAATAATTTAGTTCCATTCCAAATTAGGCTAGTAGGGAGAGAAGAGAGAAAGAAGGTTAGAGGAAAATGGGGAGGAAGGAAAGAGAGGTTGTTCTAGTTTGCTAATGCTACCAAAATGCAAAACACCAGAAATGGATTGGCTTTTATAAAGGGGGTTTATTTGTTTCCACAGTTACAGTCTTAAGGCCATAAAGTGTTGAAGGTAATGCCTCAACAATTAGGTACCTTCACTGGAGGATGGCCAATGGCGTCTGGAAAACCTCTGTTAGCTGGGAAAGGCACATGGCAGGCGTCTGCTCCAAAGTTCTGGTTTCAAAATGGCTTTCTCCCAGGACATTTCTCTCAGGCTGCAGTTCCTCAAAAATGTCACTCTTAGTTGCTCTTGGGGCATTTGTCCTCTCTTAGCTTCTCTGGAGCAAGAGTCTGCTTTCAACAGCTGCCTTCAAACTGTCTCTCATCTGCAGCTACTCTCTCAGCTCCTGTGCATTCTTCAAAGTGTCTCTTTTGGCTGTGGCTCCTCTTCAAAATGTCACTCTCAGCTGCACTGAGTACCTTCTGTTTGTCAGCTCATTTTTATGGCTCCAGTGATTTAATTTAGACCCATCCTGAATGAGTGGGGTAACACCTCCATGGAAATGATCCAATCTGAGTCATCATGCACAGTTGGGTGGGTCACATCTCCAAGGAGACACTCAAAGAATTACAATCTAATCAACACTGATACATCTGCCCACACAAGATTACATCAAAGATAATGGCATTTTGGGGGACATAATACATTCAGACCGGCACAGAGAACAACAGAGGTAAAAGAGGTTGGGGGCCCAACAGGCAGAGGAGGGAGGAGCATGAAGGCACAAGAAAAGTAGAAGTCTTAGGAAGTTTGTAAATGAGTATGGGTAAGGGGCCTGAAAGGCCCTTCACTAGGGGCTGGGACTAGAGGTTTGATACCAGCTAGCAGCTGCTTCATGACTAAGGAAACTCTTGCAGTTCAGACCAGCTCCCAGCACAGAACAAGGCTGATGGTGGCTTCTTTTGAGCCTCCCTTCTGCAGCCAGGAGAGTCACATGCAGTCTTCTGTGGGACTCCCCAGGCAGCTCCCTGTCTGCTTCCTTGCAGGGTTCTCAGAGAGGGGGTCCAGTTCCGTGACAGCTGTATAATGTGGGAGATGTGGAATCGGAACCAGGTGCTGATCTTGAACCCACTTCTGTTACTGCCTGCACATAGGGCTTTGGTTGATTATTTAACTTCTCTGAGCTTCATATTCTCATCCCTAAAATAAGCATATATGCCTCATGGGGTTGTTGGTTATACAAACTGAGATGAACACATCGACAACTGATTCTTGTTATTCATAGTAGTTATATTCTGTAAATGCACTGAACACTGAATTTGCGATATTGAACCATTGCTCCTAGGGGAAATACAGGGTTAGTTCCTCTGAGCCTCTGGTCACATTTTTGTCGATTTATCAGTACATAACCTTGTTTTATGTGTTTTTTCTTTTTAAAGACACATTATTTAATATATATTGTTGATTCATTAACATACTATTAACACACTATGACTCATGTCTGATTGATGCTTAGCCAACACATGTATTTTCTCTGTAAGGCACATTGCAGCCTTCTTGCACTTAGGAACACTAAGACAGCACTTCCTCACTATAGTTGGAAGCATTTTAAGCAGTGAAATCACCAACAAAAAGCACAAAAATATGGAAAACATGGCCCTAACTATACTGTGAAAAGGACACTTGTTTACAGTATGAAAGCTGAAACAAGAAGGCAGAGAGTGGCCTTGTTCAACCTCAGCTGAGAGTGTGTGCACTGGGCAGCTCAAATTTTTTGCAAAAGCACTGTTGGGATTTATTTGGGGTTTACAAAAAAATTTTGGAGAGTAGGCAAATTGGCAAATATGGTATCCAAGAATAATGAGAATAGCTATATGTAATATGGGTGAATTATTGAATGCCAGCTTTCTGCTAGGCATTAAGCTAAACAGCTAAACCACTTCCTCTCATTCCATCCTCATCACAGCCCTAGGAGGGGAATATTATTGGTCTCATTTTAGAAATGTGAAAACTGAAACTCAGGGACGTTAACTTCTGCAGGTGGTACAGCTGGCAAAGTGAAGCCAAGCCCACATGATGTGCTGCCTTCCACCCTATGCCTGGAACGCACCCTATAAAATGGGACCAGTCAGACCTGCTTCAGAGGGTTCTTGCAAGGACAAAGTGAGATAACCCATACTAGGCCCTTGAAAATGATTGTTGAACAAATTAATGAATGACAGTTGTAGACCTCATCAAGTTTTTGTCATATTCTTCAGCTGCTTTCTATAATCATTAATTCATAGAGGCTCCCCTCTGATGGGGATAACCATGGCAAAAAATCTTCCCAATCCTGCACTATACAAATGTCAGGTTTCACGAGCAATTTTCAAGGGAATTCGTAATGTGTGTGTTCTGACCTTACCTGTATCATAGCAGCACTGAAACAATTATGTTTTTTAACTTGTGATCAAACAACACGGCAGTAGGTTATAAATACCTGGATCTAGGGCAAACCCTTCCTTCTCCTGTTTGCTCCAACCTGGCAATGGATTCCTTCTCCAGCATGCCAAGGGCAACCCAACACGCAGGGTGGCCCCAGAGAACACAGCTGGGAGACTTCATCCTCTGTGTCTTTGATAAGGCCTCTAGACAGGCTGATTGCAGAGACAAACTTTAAGCTGCTGTTTTCCACCTTTAGTGATTGACTGTTGGTTTACTCCCCTTCACTTTTCAAACTTGTGAAACAGTAACCCTATGGATTTATCCCTTACTGCAATGAAAAAGACACATAGAATAAAATGAGCTATTACATGTAAAAGTACTTTGAAAGATCCTTTAGCATTTTTTGTAAAAAGAATTTAAAAATCAGTTTATTTGCTTTGCTCAGTTTTATTTGCCTCATTTCTACCTTAGCCAGGTAAGAGGCCACTAACTATATTTTTCACTTTTAATAAGATTCAGGGATGAGAGGCAAGGGAAAGGCAGTAGATGAAGTACAGGGCTTGAAGCCAGGAGTTACGGGTCTTTAGATGCAGCTATGGTCTAAAGATGATTTTAGCAGAGCTCCTGACTGCCCTTGCTGGGGGTGAGATGACAGGGATGACATGGTTGTTTTGGGGACCAAGTGACTGATGCCTAATTTAAGGAAGGTTTAGAATGACCATAGACACCTGGGAAGATTTGGGACCATCATGTTGTCCTCTGTAAAATGAGGAGCTTGATGCTGAATTATATGATGTCTAGGCTCCTTCTAGTGCTGCCATACTAATCAGCACCAAAAAAAGAAATAACTCAGTCCATAAACCTCTGCTTTCAGACAAGACCACACTAAGCCAATACCAAGAGGTATGTGATATCTTGAGAGAGACACTCAGGGGAGACAATTCCAAGGCAAGTGTTTACAATTCACCTCTGTGGCTGTAAACAGCTATACTCAGCTTGGAATCATCATTTTTCCTCTTTTTTTTTGCATGTGTTGATGATTTAAAATATCAGCAAGTCCCTACAGTGTAATTTTTGTGTCACTAAAGACCAGATCTCTTTTCAGCCTTTCATTTCCAGGATAAACTAATCTAGTTTTTTATTATTATTATTATTTTTAGTTTTAAAGGCCTAGACTTTAGTGTGTCATCATGACTGGTTGTAATTTCCATTCCTGTGTATTCAGGATTGATGTAAAGGAGTTAAAAGCTTTTCCATGCCCTTCATTATCTCTTTCCCAAAGGTGAAATTTAACTTACTGTTACAACAACAGTCTTGCAAGTTATGTCCCACATGCTGATTTCCCTTTACACGTTTAGAATGACTGACTGAACCGTAGCTAACAGATGTCCTCTTTGCTGACTTGAAAATTATCATTTGTACCATGGAAAAGAGGGGGACTTTTCGTGGTCAGGTAGACAGAGTTCTAGGCCAGATCTTTGGCTTTGTGCCTTCTGCACCTGTACAATGGGGATGAAAATGCCGCTTTGGGGTTGTAGAGGGGAGGAAATGAGATCACTTCTATAAATGTCAGTTCCCGTCTTTCTCTCTTCCCTTCTTTCCTTCTTATTCTCTGTGAAATGGGAATTTCTTCATACTTCTCCTTTTTCTTTCTTCTTTTCTTCTCCTTTCTTCTTTCTCCTCCACTTCTTCCTTCTTCATTTTTCCTCCCTCTTACCAAGGAAAACATCGCTGAGGCCATAATATATACAGCAAACTATCCCCTTACCCTCAATGGCAAGGCATGGTTTCCTTCTGGATTTAACCTGCTCAGCCACCTTTCCTGACTACCCACCTGAGACTGGCAAGTGGCAATTGGTAATTTGTCATTCGGTGTGCTGGGGTCTAAATGCGTGTGCTACTGTTATCTGCATCTCAACATTCATTTTCTAATTTAATAAATTTTTCTGATTTCCCACCATCTAGGCTTCTATCCAGCAGTTCTGTGGGATTCCTTTCATTAAGGAATTTTATAGCAAAGTCCCCTTCAACCGGCTGGGAGAACTTTAATTGCTCACTATGATTTTTACAGACTTCCATCCTCCCCATTCTTTCCTGAATAGACTTTATTTACACCTTTGCCTCCAATTCTATGTTTTCATACTGGATCGGCGTTTTTTTTCGTCTTTTACCCCAATGGTACCTGGTATATCACTCAACATCAAACCAATTCCTTCTGTGAGTTTCAGAAACAAAAATAGATCCTTTGTTCAAAATCCCTTCATTCCCTTCCTCAAATTTTCCCTCCCTTTGTACCTTGTATCAAAAAGTGGCAGTACCACCCAGGGGAGTGAATCTCCCTGGCAACGTGGAATATGACTCCCGGGGAGGAATGTAGACCTGGCATCGTGGGACGGAGAACATCTTCTTGACCAAAAGGGGGATGTGAAAGGAAATGAAATAAGCTTCAGTGGCAGAGAGATTCCAAAAGGAGCCGAGAGGTCACTCTGGTGGGCACTCTTATGCACACTTTAGACAATCCTTTTTAGGTTCTAAAGAATTGGGGTAGCTGGTGGTGGATACCTGAAACTATCAAACTACAACCCAGAACCCATGAATCTCGAAGACAGTTGTATAAAAATGTAGCTGATGAGGGGTGACAATGGGATTGGGAAAGCCATAAGGACCACACTCCACTCTGTCTAGTTTATGGATGGATGAGTAGAAAAATAGGGGAAGGAAACAAACAGACAAAGGTACCCAGTGTTCTTTTTTACTTCAATTGTTCTTTTTCACTCTAATTATTATTCTTGTTATTTTTGTGTGTGTGCTAATGAAGGTGTCAGGGATTGATTTGGGTGATGAATGTACAACTATGTAATGGTACTGTAAACAATCGAAAGTACGATTTGTTTTGTATGACTGCGTGGTATGTGAATATATCTCAATAAAATGATGATTAAAAAAAAAAAGTGGCAGTACCTTCTGGAACAGTTTTGAACCCTTCTGGAATAGTTTTGAACCGTTCTGGAATAGTTGTGTACCTTCTGGAAGAGTCATAAATTGTCTTATGCTCTACAATATACATAATGCACTTTCTCAAAATCCGAAGTTGCTGGCAGAGCAAAAAGAAACAAATTTTAAATACCCTACAAAAGCTGCACTTCAGGAGTTTCATTTAGTGAAATACACTTCCTCTTGGTAGCTTGCCAACTAATTTCTTTAGCAGACAATGAAATTTTGAAAGTAAATGACTTGGGGGTGGGAGTGACACTGAAGGGAATTGATAGACTAAATCAGATGACGGTTTCAAATGATGTGGTCATTCATTTATGAAACCATAGCAAAGAGATAAATTCACTGGTGAATGCAACATATTACCATCACAACTTTGTTCCCTGTTCCTCACATGGAGAAGAAAAAAGGAAAAAGAAACCTGTACGTTTGAAGATAAATGAATTTTCTGTAAAGTACAAAGTCCTCACAAAGTATATTTGAAAAATCTAATCTCTTACAAATGCACCCAATAGACCCTATGTGAATATTTTTGTGTTTTGTAATAATTAAAACTTTACTTGATATTTAGAGGTCTTTAAATTGATTTAACTTTTAAAGATGGATAAGTGGATCTATGGGAATTAAAAAGTAAGTTTGCAATTGTCTTTCATCAAAGGCTCATAGGTATTGCTAAACTGATTTCCAATGTGCTATTTACTCCCATCAGCACATCACTGTCGTGGGTAGTTTCATTTTTTCCATCTTGCTAATTTGAGAGGTGGAAAATGGAATCTCACCGTTACTTCAGTTTCCATTTCTTTGAATTCATGAGATTGGACTTTTTTTTTTTTTTCCAAATGTTTGCCAGCCATTTATATATTCTGTTTGAGAATTGTCTGATAGAATCCTTTGCACCATCATCTATTGGGACTTTCCTTAATGAATGTTAGGACCTCTTTAGATATTGACTATTAATTTTTTATATAATTAATAAATAGTTTCCCTAATCTAGTGTTAGCCTTTTGAGTTTCCAATTAATTAGTTTATTTTTGGCCCAGAGGTTTTACATTTTTATCTGTTCAGTTCTATCCATTCAGTCATCCACAATTCATTCCATTGCCTTTGAGACTAGAATAACCTACTTATTGTACCTTTTCAAGAACTGTGTAGAGATGGAAGGAAAGTCAAACTTATGCTTATAACTTGGCAACAAGGGAATTTTCTAAGTATATATTTGTAGAGGTGGATTGAGAATTCATTCTACTTTTGGATCTGAGGTGTGTGGATTTAAGAAAACATCTGACCATGTAATATGGTTAAGTGCTAGACACAGCTTTGTTAAAATGAATGTTCACCAATATTTTCCATCATCCGTTTGGTCTTAGCAAATGTCAGTCAAAAGAAATGAAATTTTCCTGTACTTAAGTGAGTCAGGAGGAGAGAGGACTGGGTAAGGTGAGACATGGCATCATAGCATGGGTGCTGGAGACAGACTTTCTGGGTTCAAGTCCTAGCCAACTGCATGACCTTGGGCAAGTTACCTCTCTGTACCTCAGTTTCCTTTGTAAAATGGGGTTGGTAACAGGATCCAATTGATTGGATTGTTGTGAAAAAAAGAGATAATAAATATGAAGTATACAGAAAAGAGAAAGGGAAGGGAAGGGAAGGGAAGGGAAACACCTCTCTAAACCTTCTTGGAAGGACTTTGCCTCTTAGATTCTATTTGTTTCCTATGACTATCATAACAAATTACCATAAACTGGGTGGTTTAGAACAATAGAAATTTATTCTCTATAGTTCTGGATGTTAGAAATCCAAAATCAAAATTTCGGCAGGGCCACAGTCCCTCTGGAGACTCGAGGGGGAGAATCCTTTCTTGACTCTTACAGATTTGGATGGTTCCAGGGATTCCTCTCTTCCTTGCCTACATCACTCCAATCTCTGCTTCCGTCTTCACATGTCCTTCTCTTCTTCTCTCCATGTATCTCCTTTTTGTATCTCTTATAAGGACATTTGTCATTGGATTTAGGGCCCACCTGGATAAACTAGGATCATCTCATCTCAAGATCCTTAAATCAATTACATGTGCAAAGACCCTTTTCCAAATAAGGTCACATTCACAGTTTCCATAAGTTAAGATGTGGACGTATTTTGAGGGGCCACCATTCAACCCACGATAGCTGTGCAATTCCCAAGTGGGAAGCTAATCATCTGAAGTTGTCTGACACCATTATCTTTCTCTTTTTCTCTTTCCATTCTACCCTGAGTGGAAAACTGCTAAGGATTCTGTTTCTAGTCTCTTGGTTACTTCATTGCTAATCCCCAAGTAAAAAAGAACTCATCCTGTTCTCTTGACCACCATTAAGAGAAAGCTTGTCTTCCCATTGGATTGGTTTTTTTCTCCGGTGTCACCCACTCAAGGAGATTCCTATTCTTCTTTTACTTTAAAGGTCCCTCTCTCTACCTGTGCTTCCATGACATTGAAAACTTGTTTGTGAGTATTCACTCCACTGGGTTTTATTAAATATAAGATTTTGTTAGTATTCATCCGTGAGCATAGTCCTTGCTGGAATGTTGCTGTGGCTGGTTGACTGGATATACACATGTACTATTTCAAAACTTGGATTGCAGTGAATTCTATTCTAGGAATTAGGAATAGATCTAATAGGGTATGTGATAGGAGAAATTTTTGAGTGTGGTGGTTAAGCATCTGTTCTCTAGAGGTAGGGAGGCCTGGGTACAAACCTCAGTCTTGGGAGAAAAAGGAAAGGTCTAGGAAAGAGGGAATCTGGAGGCTTTAGTTGGTCAGGGTGGGTTCCAATAAGTCAGAGGAAGAATAAGTGGTCAGATGTGAGAAACTGTGACAGGCTCTTAGGTTCCCAGCTGCTGTAACAAATACCATACATGGTTTGGCTTAACAACAGGAATTTATTGGCTCACAGTTTCAGAGGCTGGAAGACTTGCTCCTCTTGTAGTTGGTAGTGTTCTGGCTGGCCAGCAATCCTTTGGGTTCCTTGGCTTTCCTGTCACATGGCAATGCTCTCACCTTTCTCTTCAGGGTCCTGTTGATTTCCAGCTCCCTGTTCCTCACCCATGGCTTTTATATATATGGCCTTCAGTAATAAGAGTAAGACCCATCTTGATTCAGGGGTCCATACCTTAACTAAAAATAACATCTTCAGAAATTCCTATTTATAGTGGGTTCACATCCACAGGAACGGATTAAGACTAAGACGATGTTTTTCTGAGGTATGTAATTCAACCTACCACAGACGTAGCTGCTCAGATACTGGGAGGAAGAGAGGCAGGAGCTCTGCCATCTTAGCAATGGAGATGGACCTGTGCTGGTAATAAAGGGTAGCTTATATACGAGGATTGCAGTTGAAGGTGCAAAGAACTCATCTGCACTGGGCCTGGTAGTGGGGTGAGCAGAGAGCCCTACTTCTAGGCTACTGTCTAGGTGGGAGAAGTAAACTTGATCCTGCTTCCCTCTCAGCCAGTAGGACAGGTCAGTCTTCCATCTGGTCTTCCAGATCTGTGGGCACAATCATCCTTCATAAACATGAGGACTCTGAAGTTCAGAGAAGCTAGGTTTCTCACTTGCACAATGCCATGTAGTTATGTGAAGATATGTGTACCTCACATGGAGGAATATGTTACTTTATTTTCTTTTATGTGAAGGAAAAGTCCTTGGAAATTGATTCAACTTATGATTTTTAACAGAGAAGTTCTTTTTTTTTTTTTTTGCTTAACAAATACATAAACAGAAGTTCTTATACTTCACAAAAATGATGGCATGAAAATTCAGACACTAAAAATATACTCATCCTATAAAGAAGCCAACAGCTTTCTCAATGAGATCGTTTGAGGGTGTACTTATTTTCCATTTATCCATTCACCAAATGAAGGTGACTAAAGTGCCAGCAGAAAGTGAGGATTGCTGACTTAGAATCACAATGCAGGAATAATCAGAAGTTTCAGAGACCTTCTATGGAGGGGAAACATAAATCCCACACCCAAATTTCTCCCCAGTCTACCCTCAGACTAAACTATGCTTTAAAAATCTTTATCTTAGGAGAGGCTAGGCCTCCCTATGGTTGTGCCTAAGAGCCTCCTCCCGAATGCCTCTTTGTTGCTCAGATGTGGCCCTCTCTCTCTGGCTAAGCCAACTTGAAAGGTGAAATCACTGCCCTCCCCCCTACGTGGGATCAGACACCCAGGGGAGTGAATCTCCCTGGCAACGTGGAATATGACTCCCGGGGAGGAATGTAGACCCGGCATCGTGGGACGGAGAACATCTTCTTGACCAAAAGGGGGATGTGAAAGGAAATGAAATAAGTTTCAGTGGCAGAGAGATTCCAAAAGGAGCCGAGAGGTCACTCTGGTGGGCACTCTTACGCACACTTTAGACAACCCTTTTTAGGTTCTAAAGAATTGGGGTAGCTGGTGGTGGATACCTGCAACTATCAAACTACAACCCAGAACCCATGAATCTCGAAGACAATTGTATAAAAATGTAGCTTATGAGGGGTGACAATGGGATTGGGAAAGCCATAAGGACCACACTCCACTTTGTCTAGTTTAGGGATGGATGAGTAGAAAAATAGGGGAAGGAAACAAACAGACAAAGGTACCCAGTGTTCTTTTTTACTTCAATTGCTCTTTTTCACTCTAATTATTATTCTTGTTATTTTTGTGTGTGTGCTAATGAAGGTGTCAGGGATTGATTTGGGTGATGAATGTACAACTATGTAATGGTACTGTAAACAATCGAAAGTACGATTTGTTTTGTATGACTGCGTGGTATGTGAATATATCTCAATAAAATGAAGATAAAAAAAATCTTTATCTTCATGAGCATTTTCTCAACGAGCTATTTTTAAAGTTATACTGTAATTTCATTTGAATGAGTTTTTTAATTAAGTTTTTAAAAGCCGTGCTGGAGTTTGTTTTAACAGATTGAAAGAATAATTGTCTTTCCATATGTTTGGCATCAGCAGTTGCCCATGAAGATCTCTTTCCCAGATTTCTGAATAGACAAACATTTTTAAAAAATCCATAACTCCACAAGATATAAAAAAGACAACTAACTAAAAGGAAAAGTTTCTTGTTGAAATCTAATTATGGAAAGATTATAGTAACAAAGTAAAGACTGAAGTCCTGCTTTGGAACTTGTTTTGCTTTTGAAACAGCTAATGGTCAATCATAAGTTGAACAAATATAAAAATGCTAAACCAATGATAACTTGAACTATTCAAAACTACTTTGTGAATTTTAGCCTATTTTGTTGTCTTTTAAAAATCCAAGGAAGGAATTTTGTTGACTGGTTTGAGCACTGTTCAGATACAAGAAACAGGTAGTCACTTCAATATTTGTATTTAGGTATTTAATTTATTATCTTAAATTAGGAATAATATTACTGATGATCTTACAGAAAGTAAAAAGACAAATATTTATAGAGCATTTCAAAGCTAATGTATGCCTTTTAAAATTATCTAATTAGATAAATGTACTTGTTCTAAGACATTGTTCGTGAAAATAATTTTCATTACAAATATTTTCTTCATATAATAATTGCTTTTCAGGCTCAAGATAATCTTAGTTGTCATCACTAAAAATGATTGCTAACGTTAGAAAATTTAGATGAAAAGAAAGACCCTTAACTCAATTTTCTTCTTTATAATTTCTCCAGTAACATGGATTAAGTCCTACCCTGATTCAATCTGGTCACCTTTGAATTGGATTTTAGAATTCTATTCACAAATGAGTCTACACCTTAACTGGTAATACCTGTACATCTTCAAAGGGTCCTATTTACAATGGGTTCATACCCACAAGAATGTAGATTAAGATTAAGAACATGCTTTTTGTTGGGATACATGATTCAATTTACTACAAAAACCTAGGCACACAACTGCTAGATCATACGGTAAGCCAATGTTTAGATTTATAAGAACCTGCCAGAGTGTCTTCCAAAGTGGCTGACCATTTTGCATTCCCAGCAGCAATGAATGAGAGTTCCTGTTGCTCCGTATCCTTGTCAACATTTGCTATTATCAGAGATATGGATTTTATTCCTTCTAATAATTATGTAGTGGTATCTAATTGTTGTTTTAATTTGTAATTCTCTAATGACATACATGATGTTGAGCATATTTCATATGCTTATTTGTAATTGTTACCTCTTCTTTGGTGAGGTGTGCAGATATTTTGCCTATTTAAATATTAGGTTGGTTGTTTTCTTACTGTTGAGTGTTAAGAGTTTTTTGTATCTTTTGAAAACAAATCCTTAATCAGATATGTGTTTTGTAAATACTTTCTCCAAGTCTGTATTGTCTTTTCATTTTCTTAACAGTGCCTTTGACAGAGCAGAAGTTTTTAATTTTAATGAAGTACAATTTATCAGTTTTTTCTTTCATGGACCTTGCTTTTGGTGTTGAACTAAGTCATTGACAAACCTGAGTTCACCTAGACTATCACTTATGATTTCTGTTAGAGGGCATATGGTTTTGTGTTTTACATTTAGTCTGTGGTCCATTTTGTGTTAATTTTTGTGAAAGTTGTAAGATCTTTGTTTAGTTTTATATTTTGCACGTGGATGATCGGTTGTTTCTGCACCTTTTGTTGAAAAGACTATCCTTTCTCCATTTAATTGCCTTTGCTCCTTCATCAGATATGTTAGCTAATTTGTGTGGGTCTATTTATGAGCTCTCTATTCTGTTCCTTCCATCTGTTTGCCTGTTCTTTCACCAAAAACAGACTGTCTTGATTATTTGTAGCTTTACAGTAAGATTTGAAGTTGGGTAGTGTCAGTGCTCTGACTTGGTTCTTCTTTATCTTTAAGTTTGTGTTGGCTATTCTTTTGACTTTCCATGTAAACTGTAGAATCTGTTTGTCAATATCCACTAAATAAATTAAAGCCAGGATTTTGATTGACTTGATTTCTATTTCCTTTTAACAGCTGCTTAGTATTGCACTGCATGGAGATACTACAGTTCATTCAACCAATCCCCATTGAGGGATAGTTAGGTTTGTCCAATCTTTTGCTATTACAGATAGTGTGGCAAGGAATAACATTGTACATATGTCATTTGGTATTTTTTACAATGTATCTTTGAGACATATTTCTAGGAATGGAATTGCTATATCCAAAGGCAAATGTATAGGATTTTTTGGTTTTTTTAGCTTTATTGTAGTAGTATATATAGAACATAAAATTTGCCATTTTAACCATTTTTTAAGTCTACAATTTGGTCACATTAATTACATTTACAATGTTTTGCTAATATCAACATCATCCATTTCCAAAACTTTTTCATCACCCCAAACAGAAACTATGTACCTATTAAGCAATAGCTCCCCAGTTGCCCTCTTCCCAGCTCCTGGTAACCTCTAAACTAATTTCTGTCTCTATGAATTTGCTTATTTAGATGTTTTATAGAGGTGAATCATACAATATTTGTCCTTTTGTGTCTGGTTTATTTCACTTAGCATAATGTTTTCAAGATTCATCCATGTTATAGCGTGTATCAGAACTTCATTCTTTTTCATGGCTGAATAATTTTTCATTGTGTGTGTTATATAGGTGTTTTTGCTTGATATTGCCAAAATCCCCTCCAAAGGGGATGTGCGTTTTGCACTAGCAATGTATGATGATGCTTATTTATACAGTCTTGCCAATATTGTATATTGTCAGTCTTCAGGGTTTTGACAATCTGTTAGATGAGAAGTTATGGCTCATTAGAGTTGTATTTTTCATTTCTTTTATTATGAGTTGCTTTGAGCATCTTCTCAAATGTGGATAGGTTGCTTATATTCTCCCCTCCCCTGCCTTCTTGAATTAGAAGTGGGTCCTTTATCTTGTAGACAATTGTATAAAAATGTAGCTTATGATGGGAAACAATGTGATTGGGAAAACCATATGGATCACACTCCCCATTGTCCAGTGTATGGATGGATGAGTAGAATAATGGGGGCAAAAAAAAAAAAAAAAAAAAGGCACCCAGTGTTCTTTTTTACTTTAATTGTTCTTTTTCACTTTAATTTTTATTTTTATTATTTTTGTGTGTGTTGTAATGAAAATGTTCAAAAATTAATTTTGGTGATGAATGCACAATTATGTAATGTTACTGTGATCAACTGAATGTATGCTTTGTATGACTGCATGGTATGTGAATATATCTCAATAAAAATGAATTAAAAAAAAAATGGGCCCTTTAGTAGTTAGCTGGGTGTATTATCCTTGAAACAGAAACATGGCAAGGGGCGTTCCAGTGAAGAACCTGAAGCACAACTTGGTTTTCTAGGAGGTGGTAGCACAAAGTTAGTGTAACGTTAGTCCCAGACCTTCTAAAGTCATTGCAACATCTCTTCCCTACCACTGCTGGGGCAGCTTCCTACCCCGGGGGCTGGTCTTTGTGCATCTATGGTCTTTGTGCATCTCTAGCTTCAGACCCACATGAAAAATCTCTCTGGGTGCCATATCACTGCAGTACCAGTTGGACATCCTCACCTGGTTTTCAATATGGCATAGGCCCAGCATCACAAACAGCTCTTCCATCATAGAAATCACTTCTTCTGTTCTGGTTTTGCTTTGTTTTCACTCAACCTTCTTGTTTTAACTTGGCTCCTTCTCTCTGAAGGCTAAACTGCAGAAACATCACTTCTGTTCTATCATCCACCTCTCATCTCTCTCTTCCCCCATAATAGTAACAGCTAACTTTTTCTTATCACTGTTTCATCCAAGCACTGTTGTAAGGATTTTATATATTTACTCAATTAATCCTCACAGCAACCTGATGAGGTAGGTATTATTATCTCCATTTTAAACATGAGAAAAGGGAGGCACAGAGGTTATTTAACTTCCAAAGGACTTATACATAGTAAGTGGCATAGCCTCAATTCAAAGCCCTGCAGTCTGGCTCCAGACTTAGGCTCTTAACTACTCTGCTATATACCTCTCTTACCAACACAGCCCTTAGCTGCACTGTGTTGTAGACATGATTGCACTGCTCCCAGAATTGGGCTAGTATGAGACTGGACCAGAGCCACTGAAAAAATAGGAACATTATGGAATTATAAATAGTCATCTGCTAACTATTACTCTCCACTTATAGGCACTTCCATATTTCCTGCACAGCCATAATTAAAGTTCACAATAACGACTAAATGAGCCACAAAATCTTGAAGGCCTTCACAAACTCTTAAGAAGCAGATACAATGTCATACAAGAAAGTTTTGGCATATATATATTTTAGTGTGTCACAGATGGACCTTCCTCGTGTGTCTCAGCAAACTTTGGGGGAAAATGTTCTACTTTGGTTGGCTTGACCTTCCACTTCCATCTTCAGCCCTGAACCGTTTTGACTGACTGGCTTGGAGCATTCACCCTCCTAACTTTTCATCTTTGTTGAAAGATTTTTTTTCCCTCAGCCCTAGGCTGTTTGCTCTTGGCAACACAACTTCAGTCCATTGTGGAAGCTACTCAGGACTGTACTTCCTCTATTCTACTTCCCCCTGAAGTATTTAAATATCTACCTCTGCTCTCAGAAACAAAATCCAAACAGGCCTTTCTTGGCTCCAGGGCTCTCTTCCGCTTCCTTCCAGAAAGTCGGGGAATTTTTATTCTGTTGGAGGACAAGTTCATCAGAACCTATCAGTGATCTGCAGCTAAAATGTTTACAAGTACATATTTGAACAAAGAACACTGGGGATCCTCAGTTGTTCTATGATAAGGCTGAGGAGAAAGAAAGGTTGAAGGGTTCCTTTAAGTAGCTTTCTTACCTAAGCTTTATTTTATATAGTATTTGGATGTTAGGTAAATGTGCTACAGCAAATCCCTTTCCCATTTCAATCATTATTTAAATAAATAGACTGAACTGGGAGACTTTTGGTGCAGAAGGGGTTAACATAGCAGCCCTGTGGAATTTCAGTACAACAGCTAAACCGTGCCTGCTGGGAGCTGTAATTCTTACCTAACCCTGCAGTTTTTTATTCCACACTTCTGGCTTTCCCTTCGCTTTCTCTTGTGTCTCCTTACTGAGCAACAATCTTCCTTCCAGCCCTGCCCTTATTTCCTGGACTTTTTATATATATTCCAAATTTTGAGTACACTGGAAAATATTAGCTCCTAGCATTTTACCCTTTCCTTCTTTTTCATAGTTTTACAAAATGTCGAATGTAGCTGGATAATGCCATCAGACTTCACCTTTAAATGCAATCATGTAACACATTATGGATTCTGGTCTCCAAAGACCTGAAGCCTGAAACTGCAGGTTATATAAACTGAGTTCCCTGCTTTACTAGTTCTGTTAATTTTTAAATGCTATACTCTATGCTCAGTATGAAGTATAGCTTATCTTGCAAAGGAAGGCTAATTATCTGTTACATAATTTGCTAGTTTAAGAAAAATTGGGGGCTTATTAGCTAACTTCAGGATTATACAATATACTTATTTTCTCCCTTTTTTATGCATTTTTCTTTTACTGATGAGTGAAAAAGAAAAGGGAGAAAGCAAACAAGTCTGTCAGTCTCATCATTGGTTAGGACAGCTGACAAAATGGGAGAGGTAGGACACCGAGTTTATTGAAAATTCCTGGTGGGATATTAGCAACGGGGAGGGGAAGAGTAAACTGCAAACACTGGACTCTGTTGGGGAGGGGTAGGAACTTGGGAACCTGGGAATGAAAAGGAATCTCAGGTGAGAGGTGTTCCTTCTGCTTGTCCAGGGGTGTGGCCAGGTTCTGGTATCAGGGAGGGAGCCAGATAAGGCTCCTGATTACTGGATGAGTAACCCTTTCTCTACCTGTCGCAGGCTGTCTTTACATCAGTGCTTCTCCTAGTCCCAGTTTGAATCGCTGCTGGTCAACATATTAACTTTAAAAGTATGACTTTTCAAAAAAGGTGTGCTGTAGGAGTACTAATTGCAGCCCTGCTACTCTCAACTGGCATCTACTTCTGCTCACACATGTGCTCACAGCTCAGAAATCCCCTTCTTCAAGAAACTCTTCCATGCAATTTCCACCCACTCTCATCCTTCCAATTCTGGTCCTCATGGAGTGTTCTGGTTTGCTAAAGCTGCCGTTATATAAAATACCAGAAATGGAAGGGTTTCTGTGCCGGTTGTCAGGACAGATTCTCACCTCCACACCCCTGTACTTCTTCTTGAGTCACCTCTCCTTCCTGGATTTTTGCTTCTCTTCTGCCACAGTGCCAAAGCTGCTGGAGAATCTCCTGTCTCAGAGGAAAACCATCTCTGTTGGAGGCTGCCAGGCTCAGGTCTTCTTTGTGTTTGAGTCTGGGGGCACAGAGGCCTGCCTACTCTCAGTGACGGCCCATGACTGCTATGTTGCCATCTGCCATCCCCTGTTCTATGGACAAATGATGAGCAACCAGCTCCATAAGGAGCTGCTGTGGGGATCCTGGGGCTTGTACTTTCTAAACGTGCTCCTCAACATCCTTCCAGCTATGAACTTGGGGACTTCTGTGTGGATGATTCAATCCCCCACTACAGCTGTGAGCTGCCCTCACTCTTCCCTCTGTCCTGTTCTGATGTATCCACCAAATCTCATCACCCTGCTCTGCTCCGGTATCTTGCATGGAATTGGAACCTGCTTCCAAAATGGTTTATTCCTACATCCTCATTGTCTCCACCATCCTGAGCATCAGCTCCAACTCAGGTAGCAGCAAGGCCTTCTCCACCTGCTCCTCCCACCTCATCGTAGTGCCCCTGTTTTTTGGTTCATCCCTTCTCATCATCTAATGCCAGTCTTGGGCTCATCACTGGAGTTGATCTTCTCTGTACAGTGCAGTGTGGTTACTCCCTTAGTGAATCCCCTCATCTAAAGTGCAACTATGAGTATGCACAAATCCACATTCCGTAAGGCAGGCAGCAAATTGGAAACTCCAATGAAGGTGTTTGATGAACTCCCCAGGCAGCAAACTGGGGACTCTGATGAAGATGTTCGATGAATGCCTCAGGAAACTCCTCAGGAAATGCTTCACTGGCTAGCCAAAGAAGAAGTGATGGTCCTCTAACTTTCTTGCTTAAAAGTCTTTAACTGATTGGATTAAATCCAGCTGATCGAATTCTCTCTTTGCAGAAGACACTCCCTTTGTTGATACAACCAGTCACAGCTGCAGCCAACTGACTTATGATTTAATGAACCAGCCTTCTGGTTTATTCACCAGCCACAAATGTCCTTGTGGTAACAGTTAGGCCAGTGCTTGCTTGACCAAACATCTGGGCACCATCACCTGGCCAAGTTGACATATGAACCTAACCATCACAGTTTCTATAAAGGGGATTTGTTAGGTTACAAATTTACAGTTCTAAGGCCATAAAAGTGTCCAAACTAAGCATCAACATGAGGATACCTTCATGAGGAACGGCTGATGGTATCCAGAATAACTCTATCACCTGGGAAGGCATGTGGCTGGCATCAGCTGGTCCTTTGCTCCAGAGTTCTAGTTTCAAAATGGCTTTCTCCAAAATGTCTCTGGGCTTGTATCTCTCTTAGCTTCTCTCTCAGCCTCTGTGCATCCTTTCTTGTTCTCCCAGGGCATTTCTTTCTGAGCATCTGGGGGTCCTCTTTTAGCTTCTCCAAGCAAACTCTGGGCTTCATCTCTTAGCATCTCCAAATGTCCTTCTGTCTCAGCTCTCTTAAGGACTCCAGTGATCTAATTAACATCCACCCTGAATGGGTGGGGGTAACATCTCCATGGAAATAATCTAATCAAAGGTCCCACCCACAGTTGGTTGGTAACATCTCCATGGAAACAACCTAATCAAACAATCCCACCAATAATAAGTCTGCACCCACCAGAGTGGTTCAAAAGAACATAGTTTTTCCTTGGTGTTCCAGTTTGTATATATTGTCCCCCAGAAAAAGCCATGTTCTTTGATGCAATCTTGTGGGGGCAGACATAGTAGTGGGGATTAAGTTGGAACGTTTGGATTAGGTTGTTTCCATGGAAATGTGCCCCACCCAACTGTGGGTGATGACTCTGATTGGATAGTTTCCATGGAGGTGTGACCCCACCCATTCAGAGTGGGTCTGAATTAGTTCACTGGAGCACTATATAAGCTCAGACAGAAGGAGTGAGCTTGCTACAGCCAAGAGGGACACTTTGAAGAATGCACTGGAACTGAGACAGGAGCTTCAGCTTACAGAAACATTTTGGAGATGGTCTTTGAAAGCAGACTTTTGCTCCAGAGAAGCTAAGAGAGGACAAATGCCCCAAGGGCAACTAAGAGTGACATTTTTGAGGAACTGCAGCCTAGAGAGAAATGTCCTGGGAGAAAGCCATTTTGAAACCAGAACTTTGGAGCAGATGCCAGCCTCATGCCTTCCCAGCTAACAGAGGTTTTCCAGACACAATTGGCCATCCTCCAGTGAAGGCACCCAATTGCTGATGTGTTACCTTGGACACTTTATGGCCTTAAGAATGTAACTGTGTAACCAAATAAACCCTCTTTTATAAAAGCCAATCCATCTCTGGTGTTTTGCATTCCAGCAGCATTAGCAAACTAGAACACTTGGGTACACAACAGTCTCAAATCAGCACACAGAGCCATTATTTAGTCCCCAATTTTGATACTTAATCATATTCTGTTTTATATAAGCCACCAATCATTTCATAAATTCTAATCTTGCCACCTGACCTAGATGGCAGATTCTCAAGGGCAAGATTTTTGTCTCCCACTTGTGTTGTATTCTCAGTGCTCCCACACGGTTAGAGGCTGCCTCTGTGGCATGCAATGGAAAGTGGTAAGGCTGAGTGGCCATGGGACACCAGGCAAAAAGGACAGAACACCTGCCTCAAAGGACTCAAAGTCTAACTGGGAGGATAAGCATTACAGCACAGTCTTCGGTTGTAAGCAACAGATAACTACCCTGGTTAGATATCAGAATAGGCACTTACTGGAAAAATAGGAGAGTGCTTACATGATCAATGGGTAATTTGAAGGGCCAGACTTCAAAAGGAGAGGAACTAGGTTTTGCTGGGGATCTTGCAGTCCATCTACTCAGGCATTATTTCTGGGATGAATCAGTCACAGTTCTTTTTAGTGTTTTAAATACTCTGCTCAAGATTCATCTGAGAGCAAACTCCACTTCTGCTATGGCAGAGTAAGCTCCTAACAGAGTAAACCTTCCAGAAATAATAACTATAAATTCTGGGCAAAATACAAAAAACAATCACTCAAAGTTTCTGGAGAGTGAAGAAAAAGTAGGCAGATTTTGGAGGAGAGTCGAAACTTATAGAAAGGGCTGACAGAAAGTGAGTTTCTCCTTTTTGTTGCTTTGGCCTGAGGAAAGGATGCAGTCATGGAATGGTATAGGGTGGTTTTAACTCTAGAAAGAAGCCTGCCATCTTACTGTCCTGAGGAAACTGGGGATGGGTCCCTGGGCAACCACGCCAACAGAAGATGAAGGAGAGGGGCCAGTGAATCTCAGAGGAGAGCGAGCCAGAGAAGGAGAGCCTAAAAGTCTGTGTGTGAACCTTGCCCAATTCTTAGGCTGACTCCTGAACCATGTATGAATGGAGAAGACTCAGAGTATCTTACATCTAAGGCTAAAAAATGGAAGAGAGAGCTGAACTACTGCTCACATAGTGAGTTAGAATTTGCAGTTTGAGTCTTACTAAGGTAATTGTCAGCTAAAAGAAAACCAACACTCTTCAGAGGACTATGACAGAATGACATCATGAAGTCCAGGATACAACCCCCAAATCACTAAACATATGAAGAACCAGGAAAATGTGATCCATTTTCTTGGGAAGAGTAATCAACAGAGACCAACACTGAGGTGGCCCGGATGTTGGAATCTTCAGGCAGGAACTTTAAAGGTGCTATTATAACTACACTCCATTAAGTAAAGGAATTTTACTTGTAATATATGAAAACACAGCAAATCTCATTGGAGAAATATAAAAAAGAATCAGAGGGAATTTTAGAATTGAAATATAATATCTGAAATAAAAAATTCACTGGAGGGGGTTAATAGAGGAATGGAAGTGCAGAGGTAAGAGTCAATTAGCTTGAAGATGTATTAAAAGAAATTATCTAATCTGAAAAAAGAGACCAATTTTTGAAAAATAGAGGAAGTTGTAAGAAAATGTCCAAAGGTTTAACATATAGTTAATTGGAGTCCCCAAAGGAAAGGAGACAGAAAGTGGGGCAGAAAAAAATGTATTTAAGAAATAATGACCGAAAAGTTCTCAAATTTGGTAAAAGCTGTAAATTTATAGAATCAAAGCTCAGTGAGCCCCAAATGGGATAAATATGAAGAAAAACAAGCCTAGGCTTGAGAAAATCTTGAAAGCAGTCAGAGAAAAACAACACATTATACAAAGGGGAATAATCTTTCGAATGATCATATAGTTCTCATCAGAAGCTAAGGAGGCTAAAAAACATATTTGAAATGCTGAAATAAAGATTGAAAAAACAACTGCTAACCTAGAATTCCATATCTAGCAAAAAATATCTGATAAGAATAAAGATGAAATAGAGACATTTTCACATAAAGAATTCATTGCCAGCAGAGCTGCACTATAAGAAATGCAAAAGAAATTTTTTCAGGCTAAAGAGACATGATACCAGAGGGAAATTCAGATCTTCAGGAAGAAATAAAGAGTACTGGAATGGTAAATATCTGGGAAAATGTAAAATACCATTTTTCCTCCTAACTTCTTCAAATGCATATTACTGTTTGAAGCAAAAATTATAACACTGTAGTGTGGGGAGGGTATTGTTAAATGGACCCATATGGTCACAAAGGAGTTCTACATTTTACATGAAATGAAAAGCTAAGGATTTACCTTGTAATCCCTAGAGCAACCATTAACAAATGCAAAGAGGTATAGTACAAAGTCTATAGAAAATTTGAATTAAATACTAAAACATGTTTAATAATCTAAAACAATTAGTAAAGGGGCACAGAGAAAAAAATTGGGGACAAACAAAAAAATTATAAAATGGTGGACCTAAATTCAACCATGTTAATAATTATAGTAAATATTAATGAGACTAAACACTCTAAAAAGCAGATATTATCAGAATGGATCAAAAACCAAGACCAGCTATATGCTGTTTATAAGAGAAATACTTTGAATGTAATCAGACAGATAGACTGAAAATAAATGAATGGAAAAGATATATCAGGCATATAAGGAGGCAGTAGTGGCTATATTAATATCAGATAAAATAGATGTAATAGATGATTTTTCTGCATAAAATTTTTATTTTGGAATAGGTTTTGATTTACAGAAAATTTGCAAAGGCAGTAAAGAGTATTCCCATATATCCTTTACTCGGTTTACCCTATTGTTAACATGTTACATAACCATGGTACATTTGTGAAAACAAAGAAATTAGCACTTGTACATTACCATTAATTAAATTCCAGACCCAATTCAGATTTCTTCAGTTTTTCCACTAATGTCAGGACACAATCTAGGATAGCACATCACATTTTGCTTTTTAGAACATTCAAATATATTATAGTATATATATAATAAATTTATAAAACATAGGTGAAACATTTTAAGCTATATTCAGTATAGATAAATAGTTAGAAAGCCTAGCAGGTGTTTATTAAACATAAATCAGGAAGACTAAAAGATGACAAATATTCATCAGGTACCTAGATACTAAATATTCATTATACCCTAAATATGCATGAGACATAAGAACAAAATATATAAAAGGCAATAAATATTCAGGATACGCTAAATACACATAAGCACTTAATATTCATAAGGCCTTAATCTGGTCATCAATTGATCGTACCCTTCCTGACCCAATATGTCCTCTGTACAAGAAACACAAATAATATCCATGTGGTTAGCAGACAAATTGGCAAGCTATAGCTACGAAGCAGGCATACTAGTCCTTGTGTCTCTCTGACAGAGCAAGTCTGTGTGATTGGTCCAGAGGACCCCCCATCTGCTCTTATCTCAATTCTGGTCCTCATAACCCCACTATCAGTGGGGAAGGGTGATGTGACACAGAGACAGGGCATGTGCACATTGTGTACCACAAGATTTATGTAGTATGGATCTTCCACCCCATTTGCAAGCTTTCCTAAATGTATTAACTTATTTCATCTCTTTCCCCTTGCTTCTCCTTGAGTGTCTGAAATTGATTTTAATAAACTACGTGATTCCAGCATTTTAATTTGACTATGAGCCTTTCTATTCTGTGACCTCTGGGATTGTTTGCATGGTAATGTATAGTCTACCATTACATCAAGGTAATTTCCAACCTGGCAATAAATTTCAAGACAAAGATATTTCACAATGATAAAAGAGTCAATTCATCAGAAAGATATAACAATTATAAATGTGCATGTGTCTATTAATACATTCTCAAAACACATGAAGCAAAAATTGACAGGGAAAAATAGACAATACCTCAATCATAGTTGCAGATTTTTAAACATCCATTCTCAGTAATTGGTATAATAACTAGATTAAAATATTAGCAAAGACCCAGATAATCTGAACAACTCTTAACCGCTTAGACCTAATAGATACTTATAGAACACTATACAAGCAACTATACAATACACATTTTTTTCAAGCATATATGCTACATTCACCAAGATAGACACATATTAGGCCATGAAAAAGTCTCAATGATGTTAAAATAATGGAAATAATACAGATGTGATCACATGGGAGATCACTAACTATATCTATGAAAACTGCAAATTTTTGGAAATTACACAACATCTTCCTAATAATCCTTAGGTCAAAGAAGAAATCATAAGTGAAGTTTAAAATATTTAAATATTTCAAACTGAATGATAATGGATACAACTTATCAAAGATTATGGGATGCATTTAAAGTAGTGGTTACAGGGAAATTTATAGCTTTTGGTGATATTAGAAAAAGAAGAAAGGGTGAAAATTAATAACCTAAGTTTCCGTCTTAAGAGCAATGTAATCATAAGGTAAGTAGAAGGAAGAAAATAAAGATGAAAGCAGGCATTGCAGTAACCAATGAAATAGAAAACAGACAAACAATAGAGAAAGTTAACAAGATCAATTTTGGATCTTTGAGAAGATCAACAAAGTTAATAAATTCCTACCTAGTCTGATCCATACAAAAAAAATTGAGAATACAAATTAAACAGGTGTCATCATTACAGATCCCACAGACTTGAAAAGCATAAAGTTTCAACTAAGAAAAGGGATAAGAGATGGAGGGATAAGTGAGTGGCTAGGCTTGATTCATATGTTGGTGGAGGGTGGGAAACTCTGATGGTCTCTCCAGATAGTCTCTAATAAGGCAGGATAATTTCCCAAAAGTAATATCAGAATGCCAAGTGGCCAAAACTATGAATACCCACTACAGGCATGTAAACCAAGAATTACAATACACTGAGATAAAGTGGTTATAAAAGACATGTACAAAGTGCAGACTTCTGCCAACTGCGCTCTCTTGTACTTGAGCCAGTGGGTGGGAAACAAAGATGGCCTCATGCTGGAGCAAATAGCCTCTGCTTAAAAGGTGGATGTGGAGGTGGGACTGACACAGGTTTTTGGAGTCATAATCCCAAAGTCACCTACACAAAGCATGTTCCCTCATCGATCCTCTTTCATTTCTCAATGAACAGTACACCAGCTTTAAAAAGCAGCAAAAACAAAAATAAAAATTTCAGGGTGAAAAAATATCAACAGAGAAGAAAACAGACAACAGAGCAATTGCAAAGAATTTGTATTAAGTTATGCTGTTATGTAGAGCTTGACAACTTCTCCAAATATTAGGGGGTGTTTTGGAACCCTGGTTCATAAATGTTAAAACAAACAAACTCAAAACAACCCTTCATTGTTTTAAGTAAAGCAAACAACTAAAAACCAGACCTCCCCCAAAGTAAACTCTTACCTTAACTGGTCTTAATTGCTAAGGCAAAAGAAAATATTTAAAATAAATAGCCAGAATCGTTTCTTTCTCTTTCTTTCTTTCTTTCCTTCTTGTTTTTTTTTGAGACACTAGTAAGATGTCACAGATGAATTACCTAATCACACAGGAAACAAATTAATGCTTACAAGAGAAGTTTTGGAAGACTCTTCATTACTGCTTCACAATCCACACTTTATGAACTACTATATATCGAAATATTTAAAAATCAAAAGTATAAAAATTATCATACAAAATATAATGACACTGTGAACAATAAATGGAGTAGGGATTAGCCCATTATTTCCTGTGCACCAGACTTCAGTCTGGAAATAGTTAAACCAGGGCTAAAATAGATCAGCTGAGCTCACCTAGTCATAAAAGCTTTTTAAGGATATGGAGAGATACTGGGGATTACATTCTCAGAGAGGCGGAAGTGGTAGTCATGGACTTGCTCCAAGGCCAGCACCAAAGAGCTGAATAGATGTGGGTATGTAGTAGCCATCCTGGGGCTTCTGAAGGTCACCACCCCAACTGATCTAGGAGATCACAGATCAAGCTGGATTTGCTAATCCCTGCTCAGAGAACAAGCTTGAAGATAAGCTATTGCTAAACTTTATCACTTTTGGGGTATGTAACATAATGTCAATTTATGTGTCCTTTCCTACAATATCCCATTTGAACCGTTGAAAAGAAAAAGGAGCAGATATAATCATCCATATCTTATGACTGAGGAAGTTATTAAGACCAGGATCAGGGAATCCAAGTTCTTGGAACTTGTAAATGGCAGAGCTGAGGTCATAAGCAAAGTTTTTTGGTTCCAGGTGTCCCCTTTTCCAAATTCTACATGTATTACCAGAGAGGTGAGTAAGGCACTTGCCTTAGGCACAAACTATAAACAGCACCATATGCCAACATTCATAGCAGCATTATTCACAATAACCAAAGGGTGAAGGCAACCTGAGTGTCATGAATGGATAAACAAATTGTGATATTGATATGTAATGAATATTCTTCAGCAATAAAAGGAATGAAGTTCTGATAATATGCTACAACATGGAGGAACCTTGAAAACATGCTAAGCCAGCACAAGAGGACAACTATTTTGTGATTCCACTTATATAAGTTATCTAGAATAGATCCATTAACAGAGACAGAAAGTAAATTGGAGGTTACCAGAGGCTGGGGAAAGGGGGATGGGGAGCTATTGCTTAGTGGGTACAGAGTTTCTGTTTGCGATGATGAAAAAGTTCTGGAGGTAGTCAGGACGGTTACACAACATTGTGAATGTACTTAATGCCACTGAATTGTGCACTTAAAAAGTGTTAAAATGGTTTAAGTTTTATGTTGTGTATATTTTACTACAATAAAAAAAGTTAAGGGGTGTCAAAAAATTCGGTAGTCAAGACAAACAGTATTTTAATGTAATAATTGAAAAAGTTAAATGTGAATGCCAAAACATCCATGATGAACGAAATATCAACATTTTAAATACAGACAGGCTGTTTGTTTCACGTCCCTATGTTATCGCGTAGCTGGAAAAGTTGTTTCCAGTGAGCCCGTGGTTCCCAGGCTCGTTCGGCTGTTGCGTCCTTCACCCGGTGGGTTTATGAGGGTTAACGTCGGTCTCTGAACAGGTTGAGCAGCGTGGGGCTTTCTGTACAGTCATGTTTTGAAAATTTCCGCTTGGTTCAAAATATGGGAGACTATTTTCATTGGTGTATAGGAGGCACACATTTTTCCTTTTGCTTCAGGCTTCAACATAGCTTCTCAAGGCACTGTATGCTAGCATTTTTCAGCATGAGATCAGTATGCCATGCACATCAGAATCGCCTGGGTGCTTGTTTACATGGCAGATTTTTGGGCTTAAGTCCAGACCCATAAATCGGGCTGTAGTCATGGGTGGGATCCAGTAGCCCTCCAGTGTTGCAGAGTTCTCCAGGAGATTCTTAGCACACTGATGTTTGAGGATCAATAACTCCTGCTGGATTTTGTGCAAGCTTCTATCATGTCTTGTTCCCCCAGTTTAACTAATTATTTGAATGGAAATTTCTATACTGTGAACTCGGTCGATCTAAATTTTGCAGCAACCATTTTGAGGGGTTAAGCATTTATAAGCATGTCTCTCAGAGCGATTTATGGTATCTTGTACATGGATAATCTGAGTAACTTTAAAGTAGACATGTGTGACTTAAAGTATAAAGTAGGCTTCAGTGAGAAATTATTTTAAAAATAAAATAATAAAATTTTCAAATTTTTACATGCTTGCAAAGTGAATATATTTCCATATTCAATTTTACTGTAAATTTTGTTGTACAGTCATTAAGAAACAGTGGTTTTCAGTTTCCTAACTAATAGTTACAAATATGCTTGTGTTTTAAACTAATTTCAGGGACAAAATGGAAATACCAGCTCTTCTCTTTTTAAAAAGACAATGAGGAGGTCATGTGCCCAAATCTGCTTGTAATCTTCAAAACTGCATATTTTTAGTACAGAAAAAAAAAAGTACTTTTCAAGGTATTACCCTATAAGCTTATTCTTAAGAATTATGGTATATATAAAATTAAACCAATTTATCTTTTTTTACAGGAAACTGCACTACCATCTTTAATAAAACAACCCATTTGTTATTTCATTTATCCATTCGAGTATCGGTCAAGGGAGGCAGTTGGAAGCTACACGAGTGATTTTAAAAAAGATTGATATTAGCTAGTAAGTATTACTCCTACAGCCGGGCACTCTGACATATCCCCCAGTCTTCAAGGTAGCTCTCTAAGGAAGGGAATACTATTAGTCCCCACTTTGCAGATCATGAAACAGAGGCATGGGAAGTTCAGAATCTGACTGGGGTTAGATAGCCAGGGCATGGCTGAATCACAGTTGGACCCCAAGGCTGCTGATGCCAAGGCCCCTGGCCTTTCCTTGCTGCTGTGCTATCTCGAAGGGAAGGGCCCATTCACTCTGCTCCTAGTGCTTATGCCTAGTAAGGAGAAAACACTCGTAAATGAATCACTCCACTGCAAATTGAAAATGGCAAGAGCCCAAGTAAAGTCCAAGGAGTTCTCAGGAGGGAGATACTTCTGGCTGGCTGGGCAGGCATGTTGCATAATGTGCCAGCATTTCAAGTATTTTATCAGAGTGCCAGGGGCAAGATCTATTTTTGACCACTGACCTACAGGGTGTGTCCTACTTTTAAGGAGCTCTAATAAATGGAAACCTATATTTACAACTAAAGCATATGAAATTGTGATGATTTGCTTTGGCTAAATCATGTTGAAGCCCATTTAATATCAAGCTTTCCTAATTTATTTGATAGAATTTGATTTATAGTGGGTGGGTATTTTCATGACAGTCTCTTGGGTAATCTGAATATGGCAAATCTTTAATTAGCTGTTATTTGAGCCTCTTTAAGTATACAGTGGTAAATAATACCTAAATCAAGATCTCTACCTTCAGTAATGCCACAGTCTTTAGTCTTAGGGAGATACAATCCATGAACTCTAATAGATGAATAATAACTTATGATGAGTCCATTGAATAGTAAATAGCATAGCCATTAATGAGTAAAAATTCCAAAGAGGAAAAGCAATCACTTTTGAAGAGTGAAAACAGCAGTTTGCACGAGCAGGTTCTGCAGGATGAGCAAGCTGCAACTAGCTGGAGATGTGTACGGTGCACATTTGAGGGGTGTGGGGAGGGCAGAGAGGTGGCCAGGTGCCAGCTGAATGTTTTGCTGCATTAAGCTGGCAAAGCATCTGTCTTAGATTTGAAAGTGGTCTTAGTGAGGATAGTAGCAAATGGATGAGACTTTCCAGGGAGCCCATCAAGAGTAGCGTCTGGAGTCTATCCAGAGAGGCAGAGAACAGGAAGGCAAGGAAAGATGACTGAGAAAGAAATGTTTGAAGAGGTCGGAAGGAAACAAGGACTGTCAAGAAGGCCCAGGTATTAAGGGCTACAAGAGGGGAGTATTAGGTGCAAAGAAAGGTCAAGAAGAGAAATACTTGTGATTGACAGTCATATTTTTAGAGGGTGAAGCCATTCGATGGCATGGCTTCACAGGACTGCACTGGCCTGTTTGTCTGATACTGTATATGCCCTTGACCCTGCAGTCTGTTGGGCTAATGATAAAATACAACCACATTCTAATGAATCTTAGTAGTGTGTGCCTTAGAATAAAATCTGGAATATCTCTCTGGAAGAACATTTAGGAAACCAGTTATATTAATTGCCTTCAGGGAGCAAGACTGGGTAGATGGGAGCAGAGTTGGGAGACTTTTCACTGTATCCCTTTTGTAACTTTTGAAGTTTGAACCCAGTGTAAACTATAAAAAAAAAAATTTAAAAAAACCACAAAGAATAAAATAGATGTGTGCTGAAAAAATGAATAAAATAGGAACAGATGATTTAAGAGTACAGACTTCCCAGGATGATGCATCAAAAACAACCAAACAAGCAAACACATAATTTTTTTAAAACAGCTTTACTGAGTTTTAAGTGATGCATAATAAACTGCAAGTATGTAGTGTACAATTTGATGTTTTGATATACATATACATTTGTGAAACCACCAACACAATCAAGATAATGGACATATCCATACTCCTAAATTTCCACATACCCCTTTGTAATTTCTCTCTCCACCTCTCCTCCCATTCCCTTCCCCGGAGAGTCAGTGATCTGCTTTGCATTTTCTAGAATTTTATATAAATGGAATCATACATAATCTTTACATAATATTTATTTATATAATCTTTAACCTTTCAGTCAGCAAAATTATTTTGAGATTCATCCACGTTGCATGCTTCAATAGTCATTCCTTTTTATTGCTGAATTGTATTCCATTACATAAATAGATCACTATTCCTTTATCTAGTCACTTTTTGATGAGTATTTGGATTGTTGCCAGTTTGGGGTGATAAAAATAAAGCTGTTATGAACATTTGTGGTATGAATCTTTTTATGGGCATGTGCTTTTTTTTTTCCCCTCTTGAGTACATACCTAGAAGTGATATGACTAGGTCAAACAATAGGTATGTTTAATTTTTTAAGAAACTCCAAAGTGTTTTCCAAAGTGGTTGTACCATTTACATTCCCAAAAGCAGAGTATAGAGTTGCAGCTCCTCCATGTCACCAACACTTGCTATGATCTTTTTAATTCTTGACATTCTAATATATGTATGGAGATATCTCACTGTGCTTTTAATTTGCATTTCCCTAACGACTAATGGTATTGAGGATCTTTTCATGAGCTTATTTGCCATTGCTCTATCTTCTTTGGTGAACTTTCTTTCAAAATCTTTGGCTCAGTTTTTAAAAATTGGCTTGTCTACTTATTGAATATTGAGAGTTCTTTATATATCCTGGATACAAGTCCTTTATCAGATATGGGATTTGCAAATATTTTGTCCCAATCTGTGGCTTGCCTTTTCATTTTCTTCACAGTTTTGAAGAAGAGAAGTTTTAAATTTTTATGAAGTCAATTTATTAATTTTTTTTCAGTTGTGGCTTGTTCTAGTTTGCTAATCCTGCTGGAATGCAAAACACCAGAAATAGATTGGCTTTTATAAAGGGGGGTTATTTGGTTACAAAATTACAGTCTTAAGGCCATAAAGTGTCCAAAGTAAGCCATCAACAATTGGGTACCTTCACTGGAGGATGGCCAATGGTGTCCGGAAAACCTCTGTTAGCTGGGAAGCCACATGGCTGGTGTCTGTTCCCGAGTTCTGGTTTCAAGCTGACTTTCTCCCAGGACGTTCCTCTCTAGGCTGCAGTTCCTCAAAAATGTCACTCTTAGTTGCTTTTGGGGCGTTTGTCCTCTCTTAGCTTCTCCAGAGCAAAAGTCTTCTTTCAACGGCCATCTTCAAACTGTCTCTCATTTGCAGCTCCTGTCTTCTCAGCAACTGTGCATGCTTCAGAGTGTCTCTCTTGGCTGTAGCAAGCTCACTCCTTCCATCTGAGCTTTTATAGGGCTCCAGTGAACTAATCAAGGCCCACACTGAATGGGCAGGGCCACGCCTCCATGGAAATTATCCAGAGTTATCACCTACAGTTGGGTGGGTCACATTTCCATGGAAACATTCAATCAAAGAATCACAATCTAATCAACACTAATATGTCTGCCCACACAAGATTGCATCAAAGATAATGGCGTTTTGGAGAACATAATACATTCAAACTGGCACATGGCTCATGTTCTCTCCTTTCCTGTACCCTACCCTGGTAAATCTTGCCACCTTGCCCACCTTTGACTCCTAGCTCAACTTCTTCAACCCATGAAGATGCTTGGGCTCTCTCTGGATTCCCCTTCCAAGCGGTGAGGCCTGAAAACCCAATCTAAGCAGTAAACTGGGGTAATAGAAATGCTTGCCACATTTGTTTCCTAACTCTCAACATTTATTGTCCTTTGTTGCCTGATGTCTAATGCCTTAAGAACCCTTGTTTCTTGTATTTTGCCTGTTTTTTTTTTTTTTTTTTTTTTTTTTGATGAAAACGTTTTTCCATTTCAATGTTTATTTAAATTAAATAATGACAAAGATGTTAACTGCAGCATTATTTGTAGTGGTAAACAACCAGAACAGAAATAGAAAAAACCCAAATGTCTGTAAAATAGGAAAAGGTCAAATAAGTTGTAGTAATCTGTCTTACATAATACTACACAGCAACTAAACAAAATGAGTCAGATTGAAGTTCATAGAGTTGGAAAGACATCAGTGATATAGTCTTAAATAGGAGAAGTCAGTTGCAGAAAAATATGCATGATTCCATATTTGTATAGGAAACAAAATATGTGTTGTAATTCTACATGTCACATATATACATGAGAGTATCTGGAAATAATATCTCAAAACAACAGTGGATGTTTTATTTTTAAATTTCTGTCATATCTTATTTTAATATTTTACAATTCTCATGCCATTTTAATTTTTTTAAAAAAGTGAATGATAAAGACATACTGAGATTTCAGTTAGGAAGAACTAAAAAGCTTTAACTCTCCCTTGTTCAGCTACCTGAATTTCACTCTTTTCTTCATATCATATTTTGATAGAAGACATTCAGGAAAGAAACTATCTCAACTTGGCTAGAACATGAGAAAAATAGGGAATCAATGTTTTTGAATACAATTGTTATCCTGAATTTTTAAGATTCTTCCAATGAAATACATTCTGACAATACAAGAGGTTGAAGATGTGTGAAAAAAATTACAGAACAAAATGTTTGGTATAATTCTGTTACAAGTTATATATGCATATAAATTCACATACGAAACTACCCATAATATGTATGTAGGAATATTTATTAAACTGTTAGTGTTAATCTCTAAATGGATGTGATTACTAGATTCACTTCTATCATATATTTCTGTATTGTTTACATTTGTTTTTAAGAGCAAGCTTCTTTTAGTTTTGTAATCAGGAAAAGGCTTTTTCTTTTAAAAAATCAAGCCTTTTCTTTGGTTCCTCAAGGACTGTGGGTTTTACTATTTTCTGCCTTACATTTTCACCTTTACTCTAATATCCTCCTATTAGTGCAAGAATGTAGAGTAGGATCCACATTAAACTATAAATGGCTGTTAATTTCCCAAAGCCAACTCATCAGTGAAAACCAGGAACCAACCCACCTTCCTCTTTTCTATCCTTCTTTCTTTTCAATCTTTCCCTTTTTTCCCCCTCTACTTGCTTTCCTTTTCCTTTTTTCTTCTCCAGTATCCAGCATGATACTTTGAAATAAGTATTCAACTATCCTGTCATAGACCTTTATAATCAGCTTCTTTGACATCCTTTAGGTTCAATACATATTATCTTAAGAAGTGGGCAAAGATAGATATCAAAAGAACAGCTTCCCAAATAATCTCAATGATAAAGCAAAAAGGAACTTGGTTAATAGGAAAATGATTTACATTCATCAAGGCTTTGTTCTACTTAAGTATATTTTTTAAATAAAAATAACATTTATCACAATGTATTTTCATTTTGTCTATTTCTATTTGTCTCTTTTCCACTAATTACAAGCTCTTTGAAGGCAGGTACTTTGATCACAAGTGTGACGTACTCAGTATAAGGTTTGTGGAATAAATATACCCAATGCCTTATGCTGAACTTATTCCAAAGCAAAGATAAATAGCAATCAGGGGTCTAAGGAATTTCTGTATGTAGAAGAGCTAAATTTGTAGTTTCACGTTATCATTTCTCAGAAGCTCCTTGGTTCTGGTTTCACTTCATTATGTTAGTTCCAAGAATTAAGTGACATACTATCTTTTCAAAAGCCCTAATTTTATTTCTTTTTTAGAAATTCTTTCCTCACTCATACATTTAAAAATGTATACATAGTAATGGGATATTGATGATGGTAGCACAGTATTGGGAATGTAAATACTATTGGAATTGTACACTTGGGAAGTGAATAAAGCCCAAGGTTTCCATAGAGCAGGCAGGCTGAGTAGTGAAGCAAAGTGCTGCTGGATCAGATCTATTGTGTGGGGCAAGTATTGATGGCGAAAAGGACAGTAAGGATTTAGTGTAGTTCACAGTTGCCTACTTAGGTCCTTTCTAAGGTGAAAACCTAAAAAAAAAAAAAAAGTATTTCAAATAGCCAGTCTCTGATCAAATACTTTTTAACATAGTTCTTTCCAGCAGAGTATAAACTGTGCAGAAATTCAGGCACAGAACCTTTCTTATCATGTGAGAATTCCAATTTGCTGGCCCTTTCCCCCTGTAACTCCCTCTGCCTTCCATTATTTCCCTTTTGTCTTGGCTGCTCTTCATTTTGCCTGTTGGCAAATGCAAGACAAAAGAGCTGTCTTTTGCTTGTCTGCTCCAAATCACCACAAATTTTATTGTATCAATAAAACTGCACACACAAGGAAGAGGGAATAAGTTTGTCCAAGTTTAATCAGCTACCTAGCAATGTGTATTTTTTCTAAGATAGCAATCTCCCCAGTGGCTAAAGGATTTCAGTTATACTTTTGCTCCTACATCGAAAAATGTAACCTAGATGCACATATAATCCAATTTTTACTCACTGAATCACTGAGTGAAATCAGGGCACAGAGAGCCAAAGGTAAAATGGGTATATTTTATTTATCTGTACTTAAAAATTTATAAATCAACCAAACTACTAAAATATTACTATAATGCAGCAAAAACAAAACACCTATCTACAAAGAGTAAAGTAATTAACAAATGAGAAGTAGCAAACAAAGAAGGGATGAAGGAAATCAATGAAGCAGGGTCATGATAGCTTAACAAATCAGTGAAGCCTCCCAATGCCTTAGAATGAGTACTCCATCACACATTTTTATACTTTTACTTCCTATTCTTGAGGCTAGATCCTAAAGATATCCAAACTAATATTATATCTACTTCTCTATAGTCACAAACATCTATCTCATCCTGTATGTTGTCCAAAACAGCCAAGGTCATCTGGCCCATTACTACTGAATTTTTTAAATCTTTGAAATCTCTGATTAGACTCATAACATACCTATACCCACCCCAGTTACCCAATGAATAAAGTCAGACACACAGCTTTCAAAATAATTCTGCAAGGAAAGAACTAATGCAGCCTCTGCCCAGATTGAGCTTGTAGTCTATACCCATCTTCACCCTTATCTTCATACATCTTCAGGCTGGGTATTCATGAAGTAATTTGGGAATAAATCCATGGTGTGTAGGGTACTAAAATATTTAGCAGCTTGCTCTATTACATTATGGTTTTCCCCAGCACTTCCCAAGGTGGCCTCCAAATCACTGGCAGGAGAATTTTGCTGGAATTGGACCTGGAGCTGCAGGGATTCCTCTCCACTGTTCTGGAACTGATTGTTCCAGACTGGGTTATTATTCCAGGCTTGGGTGTACCAGTGCTGGCTGCTCCAGGAATGGCTGCTCCAAATTGGACTGTTCCAAGTCTGATTGCTCCACATGGGGAAGTTACCGGAAGTGTTCGCCAAGCAACCTTGGGGATAGGAAGAGTAGAGTCCTGGGAATTCTGTAGGTGCTGAGCCCTTCTGGATCACACTGTTGCCATTCTTTGACCAGTTGGTGTTTTTCTGCCACTTCTTACATTTCATTCTCTGGTTCTGGAACCAGGTCTTAACCTGTTTGTAGCTGAGGTTCAGAATGTTGGAAAGTTCTTGCATCTGCTGGAGACTGAGGTATTTCTGTTTTTGAAATCTATCATTGAGTATACACAGCTGGGTCTGAGAGAACACGGTTCTGATCTTCTGTTTCTTCACCTGGCCTTCATCTTCCTTCCTCCCTGCGCTCTTCCCTCCAGACATGGGTAGTTTTACTTTGGGACTGGTGGAAGAGTCGGGGCTATCCTGAATAAGCAGATCCACAGAGGAAGGAAGAGGAGAGACTGTCTCTGGCTGGTGCACCTCAGCAGACGACATTTGCAAGGATGCATAGTTTTTTTCAGCCTCATAAATCTCCGGCATTGGTGAAGACTCACGAGAATTGTCTGTTTCAGGGCAAGGCAGGCTTTGGGGAGAAGTTAGATCCACGCTCATGTTGTTGAGCAGAAGGAGGGGGGAGAAAAAATCAAAGGCCTAGTCTGTGAGAATGGCCAAGGTGGGCTTAAAAGACAATTTGGGTGGAAGAACTTAGAGAAATATGAAGATCTACAGATACAAAAGTATTAAAAGGGCAGGATGAAGGGAATCCCCTCTGCAGTAGCAATACCCAAACAGCCCAATGCAGGAAAAGATCTATTTTGCCTGTTTTTAAAATTTGAGTGGGAGTGTAAGTTTGGTCCCATATATTCCATCTTGGCTGGAAGTACAAGTTCCCTTACACTTAGCTTTGAAGTTTAATAAAATTAGACTTTTTTGAGCTAAAGGGAAAGAGTATTTCCAAGAAAAAGAATGCTTAATTTTCCAGTTTGCTAATACTGCCAGAATGCAAAGCACCAGAAATAGATCAGCTTTTATAAAGGGGGTTTATTTGGTTACACAGTTACAATCTTAAGGCCATAACATGTCCAAGGTAAGGCATCAACAATCAGGCACCTTCACTGGAGGAAGGCCAATGGCATCCAGAAAACCTCTGTTAGCTGGGAAGGCAGGTGGCTGGTGTCTACTCTGGAGTTCTAGTTTCGAAACCTCTTTCCCCCAGAACGTTCCTTTCTAGACTGCAGCTCCTCAAAAATGTCACTCTTGGTTGCTCTTGGGGCGTTTGTTCTCTTTTAGTGTCTCTGGAGCAAAAGTCTGCTTTCAAAGGCCGTCTCCATGCTGAATCGGTGGGGCCACACCACTATGGAAATTATCTAATCAGAGTTATCACCTACAGTTGGGTGGGTCGCATCTCCATGGAAACACACAAAGAATTACAACCTAATCGACACTAATATGTCTGTCCACACAAGATGGCATCAAAGATAATGGCATTTTGGGGGACATAATACATTCAAACTTTTATAAAGGGTTACAAAGTTACAGTCTTAAGGCCATAAAAGTGTCCAAGCTAAGGCATCAGCCATAGGGTACCTTCACAGAAGAATGGCCATTGGCATCTGGAAAACCTCTGTTAGCTTGGAAGGCACGTGGCTGGTGTCCACTTGGCTCCAGGTTGCATTTCAAGATGGCGTTCTCCAAAATGTTGCTCTTGGAGCGTTTTGTCCTCTCTTAGCTGCAGCTCCTCTTCAAAATGTCAGTCTCAGTTGCTCTGAGGTCTTTCTGTCTGTGAACTCCTTTATACTGACTCCAGTGATCGAATTAACACCAACCCTGAATGGACGGGGTAACACCTCCATGGAAATTATCCAATGAAATGTTTCATTCACAGTTGATTGAGTCCCATCTCCATGGAAACACTCAATCAAAGGATTCCAATCTAATCAACACTAATAAGTCTGCCCCCACAAGATTGCATCAAAGAACATGGCATTTTAGGGGACATAAACCAGCACTCTAATGAAAACCGTTCTGGCTTCAGGAGAGAAATCTGAGTGATTTCAGTTGCTAACATCATACACAGGAAGAGATACATCTTACCTGAAGTGCCTGATGGATTGCAGAAGGATCCACAAACCCCCAAATTGTATGGAAAAGTTTTCATACATGGTATGTGCATTTTTCTGAAAGGATCTGAAGATAGTATTTGAGATAGTATTAGAGATTAGATAGTATTAGAGATAGTATTAGAGATTAGATAGCATTAGAGTCTCAAAAGTGTCTGTAATGCAAAATGATTATGCACTAAGAAAATCAAATTCCAAATGATATGGGATTTTAGTTCCATGCTGCCATGGAACTAAAAAAAAATAATGCCAGTGAAACTACTAGATAAAACTCACTCTAACTGTGGACAACCAAATGTGGACATGTTAGCTAGTGTTCACATCATTGAAATTACATGACCCAGATTCCCTTTCATTTGGGTCAGACAGATTAGGGAAGGAGAACAGGGCATGTACAAAGTTTTCTAATGGACATCTCTTGTTTTGCTTGCCCAGAATCCATTCCTCCTTTTGGTATCAGCAACTTGACATTTCTTTTGGGGAAGGGGGCACACCCCTTTCACCTCACAGTTTGTGGTTTGGGTGGCGTTTACCCATCCCAGGACTTTTCAGTGATGACCTAGGACTCACTCACTAGGCAAGGACTTCAGGGATAAGCACGTAACCTAGGTCAGGACAATCACTGAAAACTCTGAAGGCTTTTGTGTGTGTGTGCTGGAGTGAATGGATGGTTTTGGAATAAGTCTCGATTTCCCGGTGGTTATCAACACACCACATGGGAAGAGTGTTCCTAAAAGGAGCCACCAGAGAGGAGAGCAGAGCTGAGAGATGGAGAGAGACTTTTATGACTTACTTGTGCCTTTGGATGCAGTCATGCCAGGAAGCTGCCTGATTCTGGGATGTTTTAGTTATATGGACCTATTGATTCTGTTTGTTTTCAAGGCATCTGTAGCTAGCCTTCAAGATGGCCCGTGTCTTAATTTGTTAGGGCTGCCATAACAAAGTAACATGAACAAAGTGGCTTAAAATAACATAAATTTACTGCCCTATGACTCTGGAGGTTAGAAGCCCGAATTGAGGCATTTGGCAGGGCCACATTCCCCCTGAAGTCTGCAGGGCTCTGGTGGTAACTTGCCAGCAATCCATGGCACTCTTCAGCTTGTGGCTAACTCAACGTCTACCTCCATCACATGGCTATCTTCTCCATCTCTCTGTCTGTGTGTCTAAATTTCCTCTCCTTATAAGGACACTAGTCATATTGGACTAGGGCCCACCGTAATCCAATTTGATTTCATCTTGATTAATTACATCTTCCAGGATTCTATTTCCAAGTAGCATCACATTCATGGGACTGGGGGTTAGGACCTGAACATTTATCTTTTTGGGGGGCACAATTCAATCCATAAGAGCCCAAGTGATGTTCCTCTCTGGCATTCATGCCTGTTCTGGTTTGCTAATGCTGCCATTGTACAAAATACCAGAAACGGATTGGCTTTTATAAAGGGGGTTTATCTGGTTACAAATTTACAGTCTGAAGGCCATAAAAATGTCCAAATCAAGGCAGCAATAGGAGTATACCATCAGTGAAGGAAGGCCATTTACATCTGGAGAAATCTCTGTTAGCTGGGAAGGCACGTGGCTGGCATCTGCTGATCCTGGGTTGTGTTGTAGCTCCTCTCTCAGCTCCTGTGCATTCCTCAAAATGTTGCTCTTGGGTTGTTTTGTCCTCTTTTAGCTTCTCTGGAGCAAACACTGGGCTAGCATCTCCAAAATGTCAGTAAAAGTCTGCTTTCAAACAGCCATCTCCAAAATGTCTCTCTTAGCTGCTCTCCAAAATGTCACTCTCAGGTGTTCCAAGGACCTTCTGTTTGTAAGCTCTTTTATAGGACTCCAGTGATTAAATCAAGACCCACCCTGAATGGGTGGGGTCCATATCTCCATGGAAATAATTTAATCAAATGGTTCGCCCATAGTTGATTGAGTCACATCTCTGTGGAACACTCAAAAGAGTCCAACCTAATCAACACTAACACGTCTGCCCCCACGAGATTGCTTTAAAGAATATGGCTTTTCGTGGGACATAATATATCCAGACTAGCACAATGCCCTTCCATGGTTCCCTCTCACAGTGAATAGGGTCACCTGTATAAACAGTAGGATATTGAGGAAATGATGGTGTGTGCCTTCTGAGGCTAGATCACAAAAACATGGGGCTTCTGGATTCCATTTTTGCTCTCTCTTAGATTACCTCTCTGAGGGAAGCCAGACATGATATTGTGAGGACACTCAAGCAGTGCTATGGAGAGGCCTGTGTGGTGAGAACCAAGGCCTCCTGCCAACAGCAACATGAGGGAATCTTCTTGGAAGGGGATCCAAGTCAAGGCTTCAGCTGACTGTGGCTTTGGCCAACATCTTGACTGCAAACTCTTGAGGGACCCTAGGCCAGACCCATCCATCTCAGCTGCTCCTGAATTCCTGACCAACAGAAACTGTGTGAGATAATAAATGTAAATTATTGTTTTAAGCCACTAAGTTTTTTTAAAATTCAATTTTATTGAACTATATTCACATACCATACAATTATCCACAGTGTACAATTGTTCCTAGTACCATCATATAGTTGTGCATTCATCACCACAGTAAATTTTTGAACATTTTCATTACTCCAAAAAAAAAAAAGAATAAAAATAAAAGTAAAAAGAACACCTAAAACATCCCACCACCCCCCATCTCTCCCCCATTATTCGTTTAATTTTTGTCCCTATTTTTCTACTCATCTGTCCATACACTGGATAAAGGGAGTGTGAGCCACAAGGTTTTCACAATCACACAGTCACATAGTATAAGTTACATAGTTATACAATCATCTTCAAGAATCAAGGCTACTGGGTTGCAGTTCAACAGTTTTAGGTATTTCCTTCTAGCTATTCCAATACACTTAAAATTACAGAGGGATATCTATATAGCGCATAAGAATACCCTCCAGAGTGACCTCTCGACTCCATTTGAAATCTCTCAACTACTGAAACATTATTTTGTTTCATTTCTGTTCCTTTTTGGTCAAGAAGTCTTCCTCAGTCCCATGATGCTGGATCCAGGCTCATCCCCGGGAGTCACGTCCTGCATTGCCAGGGAGATTTACACTCCTGGGAGTCATGTCCCACATAGGGGGGCGGGTAGTGAGTTTACCTGCTGAATGGTAAGCCACTAAGTTTTGTGGTGGTTTGTTACACAGCAATAGATAACTAATGCGGTGGGGTTTCTACCATTTGCAGTGGAAAACTGCTAATAAATACCTATCTTACAGTCTTTACTGGAGAGGCTATGGGAATGAATGAAATCCTAGGACTCTTCCCTTCTTGGTGACTGCTGCTGCAACTTCCTACAAGACTGAGTCCTTTATTTCTTGTGGTGCTTTTTCCTTCTATGAGTTCTCACCTAAATGTTCTTCAGTCAGCTGCTTTGGGCTAATGTGGAGGGACAGAAGAACACCGGACAGAAAGTCACCTTGGGCAAAATCAGGGGTTTTGACATTTGCAATAATTCTTAGCTTACTCATCTCATAAGTTTGCTCTTACCTGAACACTATCTATTTCAGAATATAACAAGTTTATCCTTGCCTTATGTCCTTTTTACTAGCTTTTCCCTCCTTTTTGAATTATCATTTTTAAATTAACTCAACAAATATTTATTGAGCTCCTATTATGAACCAAACATTGTAATAGGCATTGAAAATAGTGCCATATGCCTGATGAAGTTTCTGCTTTCTATGTGTCTCATGATAGATGGTTTTATAAATAGCCCTCTGTGCTGGTTTGTATATATTATGTGTCCCAGAAAAGGTCATATTCTTTAATGCAATCTTGTGGGAGCAGATTGATCAATCTTTTTTATTAGGGTGTGACTTCTTGATTGAGTGTTTCCATGGAGCTGTGGCCCCACAGATCAGCATGGGTCTTGATTTGTTTATTGGAGTCCTTTAAGAGACCCATCACAGGCCCAGGGGGCAGCAGCTCAGAGAGACATTTTGGAAACAGCCATTGAAAGCAGACTTTTGCTGACACTTTGGAGATGCTATCCCAGAATTTGCTCCAGAGAAGCTAAGAGAGACAAGCTTAGAGACGTTTTGGAAAAAGCCATTTTGAAACCAGAACCCCGGAGCAGATGTGAGCCACATGCCTTCCCAATTAACAGAGGTTTTTTGGATCTATTGGCCTTTCTTCAGTGAAGGACCCTATTGTTGATGCCTTAGTTTGGACATTTTTATGGCCTTAGGACTGTAAATTTGTAACCAAATTAACCCCCTGTGCTGGTTTGGATGTATTATGTCCCCCAAAACGCCATGTTCTTTGAAGCAATCTTGTGGGGGCTGATGTATTAGTGTTGATTAGATTGGAATTCTCTCATTGTTTCCATGGAGATGTGACTCAATCAACTGTGAGTGAAACGTTTGATTGGATAATTTCCATGGTGGTGTTACCCTGCCCATTCAGGGTGGGTGTTAATTGGATCACTGGAGTGGTATAAAGGAGTTCACAGACAGAAGGATCTCAAAGCAGCTGTGAGTGACATTTTGGAGAGCAACTGAGAGTGACATTTTGGAAGAGCTGCAGCTAAGAGAGGACAAAACACCCCAAGAACAACATTTGGAGAACGCCATTTTGAAACGCAACCTGGGCCAAGCAGATGCCAGCCACGTGCCTTCCCAACTAAAGAGGTTTCTGGATGCCAGTGGCCTTTCTCCAGTGAAGGTACCTGTTGTTGATGCTTTACCTTGGACACTTTATGGCCTTAAGACTGTAACTTTGTAACCAAATAAACAAATCTATTTCTGGTATTTTGCGAAGTGGCAGCATTAGCAAACTGGAATACTTTCTTTGTGGAAATACAACTTCATTACTTCAATTTCACCTGGTTGTATTAGAAGGAATACTAATTCGACAATATAGAAATGTGTCAACTACTAGCCCTGCAATATGCTCCAAAGGGAAAAAAATTCCCATGGGTCAAATTGTGTGCTGGTACATTAAGGGTCTCAGATTTCCATATCAAAAAAATCTGTTTAATTTTGCCTAACTCAACGCTTACCAAATCTGAGTATAGAACCCCATTCTACCTGCACACACACCCCCACCCCAAATTTCTGTTAACATTAATTCTATAGAACACAATAATTTTGGGAGTTGGAGACTTTTGCCAAGGAAATTTACAAAGGCTTAAATAATCCAAAATATTGGATAATCTTGGATAATGTTTTTCAAAGTGAGGTTTGTGGATTTTTAGGGGACATGCATCAATATATTCTTAGTAGTCCACAATTTCTCTGGAGAATTTGGAAATTATGTGATTTAAATTATTTTTTTTCTTTTTTTACTCAAACAACAGAAATGTATTCTCTGACAGACTGGATGTTTTCTTGGACTATTTTTTAACTTTTTATTTTATTATTAAAAATTTTTAAAAATATGAAATGCTCTTACCTATTGAAGACTGTGTAAAGCATATATATATATATATATCCAGGTAAAGAATAATAACAAAATTCACACCCTGTACCCACAACTCAGCTTAAGAAAGTAACAGTACATTTGAAGCCCTCTGGGTACCCCTAAATGATTGTGTCTCCCCACCAGAGGTTACCACACTCCGGACTTTGGGTCAATCATTCCCTTGCTTCTCTTTAATCGTTTTTTGTTTTTTTTTTTTTTTTTTTTTTTTAATTATCTACATAGGTATCCCTGGACAGTTATTTTTAATTTTGAAAAACTGAGTAGCAAGCACACGTCCAGCTGCCTCAGGAAAGGGTAATATGGCCACAGTCAGGTCAAGGCTCCCAGGAGAAGACACACAGAACATCTTCTGAGGTATATAGTCTGATTTTGGCTTCCCTGAGACTTCACCAGAACGTCTTCTAGGCAATATCATGAGTGAATCCTGGGTGTAGCCCCGACAGGATACAGCAGCAGCAGGTACTGGATATGTGGCAGGAACATGGTCAGGGGAGTGAGCTGCTCTGTTTTTATCTGCTTCTAAGCTTACCACCACCTAGGAGTAGATCAAAGCAGAACACTTCTGTGGGGATGAAATAAGTGTCCTCAGCTGATCTGGGCAGTAAAGCTTAGAGGAGAGAGAGGGAATTTAATCAACATACACAATCCAAGATGGGTCTTGCACAGATTAGAATCTCGGTCAGGTTGTCCTAAGTGTTTACGCCTCAGGCGAAAAGGAAGAGACAACTGGAGAAGGCACCTGGGTTCTGATAGCCCTCAACATATTTGGCTGTTGGGCCACACTGCTCCAGCTTGACTGGCTGCCCATCTGGAACACAGCTGTCATCCTGGACTCCCCCTTACCATCCTACCAGAGATTGTTTTAGCCTGCCTTCTGCATTGGATCTCCTCTTTCCTCTCTCCTATGACTTTCTCTTTCTCGGTTTACTCAGTTGTGGCATTCATTCTCCAGTATCTTCTAGAGAAAACATACATGGGAAACACATTTTTTGGAGACCTTGTATAAAAAAGGCCTTTATTCTATCCAAATATTCACTAGATGATTTAGCTAGCTATAAAAATCTAGGTTGAAAATTATTTTCTCTAAGCATTTTGAAAGTATTGCTTCACCATATTCTTGATTCCAGTCGTGCTATTGAGAAGCCTGAACACTTTCTGATTCCTGCTCCTTTGTATGTATGTGATCTTTTTTTTTTCTTTCTCTTGAAGCTTGAAGAATCTTTTCTTTGTCTCTTCTGTTCTGTAATTTCACATGATGGGTCTTGGTGTGGGTCTATACTCAACTTCCCATTTTGTTACTTGATTAGCCTTTTCAAAATAGAAATTATATCTTTCAATTCTAGGAAATTTTCTTTAATTGATGATTTTCTTCTGTTCATTATCTTTGTTTTGTTTTTCTGGAACTTGGATTAGTCAAATGTTGAACCTACCTTATCTGCCATTTAGTTTTCTCTCCTAGTGTCCATCTCTCTCTGTTTTTCTTTATCTTCTCTGAGTTTTCTCCAACTCTGTCATCCCTTTGATTAAGTTTTCCATTCCTGCCATAATGTTTGGGATTTCCAAGAGCTCTTTAGTTTTTTCATTTTTATGTCATTCTTTTCTTATTTCATTGTTACAGCATCATCTCTTTTCTTTTTGAAAATACTGATGATAGCTTGTCAAATTTATTTTTTTGATGTCTTCTCCTTGCATGGCCTGTGTCCCCTCTAAGTTACTTTTTAAGCTTGTTTTGGTTCTTATCTTCCATGTGAAAGGCCTTCTTTGGATGTTTGACATGTTTGGTCACTTGTTTATGATTAAGAGAACAGTCAAAAATCTGTTTGGAAACTCCGAGTGTGAGAGTGGACCTCCCACTTAGCTGGGGTTCTCCCCAAAAAAAGCCCAAGACAAAGACTACCATGGAGGTAATTTATTTGGGGAGTGACCCAAGGAAGCAGGAATGCGAGACAGTGGGAGTGAAAAAAGACAAAGAGAAAGGCAGTAAAAGGATGTGCTACCAAGTTTGCCATGGCTATAGATGATTATTGCCTCATCCTACGGAATCTTCTGACGAGTCACATGAAATATATCTCAGAACTGTCTACTCAGGGGATGAAAGAGGGAAAACCTTCTGTCCACTGTTGGTCAAGGGTGGCCCACAGTCCTTCCCCTCCCTGAATTTCTGGGTTGCAGGTGTCTGCACGCTGTGTGGTTCTGCAGACACACATGGATGTCTGAGAAGCTTTGAGGCAGAAAGCAAGTTTCAGGGCTGAGGTGAGGCTTTGTTCTTCCTGTAGAGCTGTATGGAACTCTATGGAATGGTGGCTGTGGATGCAGAAAGAGATGGGATGAGAGGATAAGATGTACTGCACAAAAGGCATCTCTGCATTCAGCGTGCATACGGGCTCTACTTCCAGTGTGGTTCCTATGCCCTGAACCATGCCTGTCAATCCCCAGATCAGAGACTCTCTCAGGAGGATGTACCTCCAGTCTTCTGCTGGGATTCTCAAATTGCTGTCACTTGGTCTTTCTTATTTTGGCCTCCTCTTCCACCCTAAGTCCGAGTGGACCTTGGTGTTGGCAGTACCTGAGCCTTTTGAGGATTCTCAGTGTAAAGTGGGTCGGACCCCAGATTTCCCAGGTCTGCTAAGAGAGTTACCACTCATCCATCCATTTTCCAGCTTCTAAAATTTTGTTGTTCTTTTCTTCTCTCTTGTTCTTCTTTCCTCTTGGGTTTATGACTAATAAAAAAGAAAAAGGAAAGAAATGGAAAAAGGAAACTTGTTTAGTGGAATTTGTGGAAGGAGCACCATTAGTTGTATGCATCCCATCTGCCCTCTTAACTCGGAACCCGGCCACACATCTATGCATGGCTGCCTCCTTTGCGTCCTTCCTGCTTCAACTTAAATGTCACCTCTTTAGAGAAGCCTTCTCTGACCACCTAACCTGAATTAGACCCCCATTGCCGTAGCACTCATCACTACCTGGAATTGTCTTGTTTATTAATGTGCTTCACTATTTATGGACTTCTCCCTCATTGGACAGCATGCTCCATGAGAACAAGTGCCCCATCTGTTTTGACCCGGCTGCATTCCCAGCTCCAGAAACAGTGCCTGGTACACGGAATGCAAATGTGTTTGGAAATTACAGTTTGAGTATGAAATGAGCTTCGACTCTGCATGTGATGTATCCTCGGGAAAGAGAAATAAACAATTCTGTGAGCGAAGTGGCAGGGCGTATACAGAGACTGTGAAGGGTGGAGCTGGTGTACAAGGCAGGCAGAGGCTCAGGAGCAGGAGGAGAACCTCAGTGATCTGGAAAAGCCTATGCTTGAAAACCTGTGTCCCTGACTTGAATGTTGGTCATCATGCTGCCAGTACAGGGGAGACTCCTCAGGGAGAAGGGGAACATGGAGGAGGGGAAGGAGAGAGAAAAGGAGACCATGCTGGCTTCTCTCTCTCTTCTTTAATGGCTATGGGAAGACAGTAGGGCACGGCAGGAGGAAAACAAACCTGGGAAGCTTCAGGGAAGCAGGCAGGAGAGCCGGAAGCCCTGTTGGAGTTAGGTAAGAACAGGTTGTCCCTTCCCCCTCCCCCATGATATTTTATGCCAGGAATCCATATCATCAATTAGGGACATTTCAGGAGATGTTCACATCCCTCACTGGGTTTTATGCCACATTTATTTCATTAAAAAAACAAAACAAAACAAAAATAGTTACTGTTCTAAATTATAACAAATTCAGACTATACAGAAACTTATAAAGTTAAAAAAAAAGTTACCTTTCTCTCTAATAGTGTGAGCTCTATTTAGCAGATTATTTGAATTTAGTTTTTTTTTTAACTTCCTTTTTGCACTTTTTTTAAGATTAAAAAAGCTAGTACGCCTCACATGGTTTAAAGTTCAAAAGTCATGAGTAGGTATAGAGTGAAAACTGACCTTCCCACCCTGGTCTACCAGCCACCTACTTTCCCTCTTCTGAGGAGTCTAGTGTAAACTAGGCCTTATCTCCTTCTGAAAATATTCTCTGCTCACCCAGGTTTTCTTTTGGACACTATTAAATTGGAATAGGAGTATTCTGAGCACACAGAGGCTTTTCCTCCAAGTGAACCAAGGCTAACTGCTTGGCTCTACATTTTTTTTCTGCTAAAGAAACAGCAGAAATTGGAGCCAGTGTGACTGCAAGGAAGGAGGGATCACTTCTCTGTTCAACTGGCAGATCACTCAGGAAAAAGAACAGTGGCAGGGGTAGGATGTGTCCTGCCAGGTGTCAGGTGCTTTTAATTTAGGCCCGAGAGCTATTCTAGCTTTAAGGAGGCTGTAAGTAGTCTAAAGACATGGTAAAAGAAATCATGGCTGTCATGTGTGATAAGCAACAGGTTCAATGTGGTGGCAAGGGCATTCTCTGAAGAGGAGGTTGTGTGGCTTGTAAGCCTGGGAGAAGCTTACTGCTTGAGGCATGTCTTTATAAAAGGAAGTCACTTCACAGCTGAATTGTGGGGGTCCGCAATCAAAGAGGGAGGCAGGCAAGAGAGCTGTACAGTTCCCAGGTGGCAAGACAAGAGATTGACAGCAACGAAGGTGGGGTGGGGCCCAGGTTTGGAAATTGAGTTAGACTGGATCTGACATTTCCCAATTGGTGGTAAGCTCTTCTGAAGAAGGAACACCTCAATGAAATAGGAGGGGGAGGAGCTGGCAAAGCAGGTAGACCCATGCAACAGAAAATGCAACTAAACTTATTTGGGAAGCGGGCAGGCTTCAAAAAGAAACTGGGAGAGGCAGCAAGTGCCCTGGAGCCAGATTACCTGGGCTCCGTTCTGGCTCCAATACTTCTTAGCAGTGTACACTCAGCAAATTACTTAAACTCCCCGTGCTTCAGTTTCCTAATCTCAACACAGGGATAATAATAGTCTCTCACAGGCGTGTTGTGTGATCCACATAGAGGGCTTAGAACAATGCCTGGCACATAGCTAATTATGCTTTTCAGCCATTAATATTATTATTAACAAAGGCCTTGTTCAGGCCTGTTTTGTTAGCACAGAAGAACATGGTGATGAATCCAGACTGGAAAGGAAGAATCATAGATTTTGGGTAGTGGTAGGAGGGGAAAAAGGGAAGGAAAAGGAAGTGAACAATGGTACAGAAGAAACACACCAGGAAGAATGACGAGAGGTTGCAAGGTGGGGCTATTTCAGAGAAAACAGTCATGTTGCAGTTCAGTGTTCAAAGTTAGACTGTGTAGGGGAATGTCTCTTGGTAATTAAATGGAGAAAATTTGACTTCAGTTAAAGAAGTATTCTACTTGTGCACTTTGAGCCCAAATTATGTTGGCAAGGAGGCGGGGCTAGGTTGCATAGAAGGAACCCAAGAGTTAAAAAAGTCAGAAAACTTGGGTCCCAGTCCTGGCTCTGCCCTAAGTAACTAATGCCATATTGAACCAAGTCAGTTGAAAACTGTGTCCTTTTTAAAAGAAGGGGCCAGAGCTATTTCTCAGGCCCCACCTGCATTGCAAACTCTCTGATTCTAACTCAGGGGAAGGGTCTCAAGAGAATTTAAGTGTTGCTGACATCACCTCCAAACTCCACCCATCCCATCCCCCCTCAAAAAAAAAAATCCGTTAAAATTAAAGACATCTGGTGCTCCTTCCCCTCTCTCCAGGTCCCACATCAACCCATAGCCAAAAGATATACAGATTTCTCAAATGCTGGCAGTGTGAGAGAACCACCTCTTTTTCTTCTATCCATTTCAGGAAAGTTTAGGTTCTCATTTATTCCTAACATCTGCCTAGAGTTGCTTCCAGGTTGAAGGAGGAAGTAATGAAAGAAAGAGATTTGCTTAAAGGAAATAAAAGTACTACATTCACGAAAACTGTTCTAAGAGAGAGTGTGGGATCGGGCCAACCAGGATTACGAGATACTGATTCATTAAGGCCTCAAGATACTGGACATAACAGGCTGTAAAATGTTTATCAGGAACCTCAATTCGGACACTGGGTCAGGAGGATGCGTAGTCAGACCACTAGCCCTGACTGTAACCCTGAAGGAAGGCCTCGTTTTTCAAAGAAAAATCTTGAGGAGTCTGGCAGCTGAGGAGATATGGCTGCTTGCTCCAGGGCTATGGACCAGCTTTCTTGTTTGTCCATCATCCTGTCAATCATTTTTTCTTTCCAAAGGCAAAATCTGAACTCAGAAAACGCCTAATCCTGAGCTTTTTCCAGAGGCGAAGCCCTAAAGTCTAGGGCGCTGTAATAATTTCTGCTTGACCTAGCCACTTCGGGAGGTCCTGGTACCCCCTGGCAGAATCCACACTATAGGGCTCAAGGCAACATCCTCGCACCAAACCCAAAGGTTCCATCGCCCACCAATCGCGGGCCGGGACCCCGCAAGACAGCAGAAACACCTACGGGCAGTGAATGGCACTAAGTTCAGCCAATAGGCGCGGAGGCCGCGGTAGGGGCGGGGTCAAAACTAGCCAGTAGCATCAAACTTGCTGTTGTTGGGAGCGAGGAAGACGCCAGCGAGCGTGCGTGGGGCCGCTCCCGGGAAGGGAAGGCAGGAAGCTCGTGGAACCAATGGCCGTGGCGGGCGGGCGGCGCGCGCTTGCGCGGTGGGGACCGGGGCTGCGGGCGGGAGGCGGGGAGGGTGGGGGAGGGTAGCGGGCTGGAGGGCCGCGGAGCTCCTGCCGCCGCCGCAGCCGCCGCTGCAGCGAAGAGGCCATGTTGTGTGGTGTGTGGGGCGGGGGGAGGAGGAGGAGGGAGTAAAGCCGAGAGAGGAGACGGGAGAGAGACACCGCACATACGGCACAAGATGGCCGGAGAGGCAGCAGCAACCCGAGCTGTCAGGCGATCGGCCGCGGTTGCAGAGCCCGCCGGCCAGCGAGGAGCTGCGCCCGGACCGCCCGCAGGCCCGCGGAAGCGGGGCGGCGGCGGCTGAGGCGAGGCGGGCCGCGCGCCGATGTTGGAGCCCGCGGCAGAGGCGCCCGGGGCAGCCGGGCCCGCGACGCCGAAAGCGCCGCTGCGGCAGCGGCTGCGGTGGCTCCCCGGGGCCTCGACGCCTTGGCCCGGCGCGGGAGGGAAACTCGAGCGGGCAGCTTAGCCCGGCGCTCGGGTGCGGGCGGCCAGGAGAGCCGACGGTCGCGCTTGGACCTGGTGAGTGGCTCCCTGGCGCCTTTTATTGTCCTTTGTCCTTGGGAGGAAAAACAAAATGTCCTTGAGCGCGCGAGCAGGAGGGGGCGGCGGGCCGGGCCTCGCGGGCTAGTTCTCCCGCGCGAGTTTCGCTCCGCGCTGGGGTCCCGGGTCCCGGGGGCACGCGGGGTCGCGTTGTAGACCCCACTGCAGACCCCGTGGGTGCGCGGGGGTCTGCCTCGCCGCGGGGACCCGGACCCGCCGGGAGAGGGGCGGCGGCGGGTGAGCTGAGGCGGGAGCCCAGAGGGGACCGCGCGAGGAGAGCCCCTTTCTGTCCTGGTGAGTTATTTTGATATCAAGGGGGAAAAAAATCTCTCTGAGGTTCTCCAACGGGAAAGCTTTTTGCCCTGTTTTTCGGTGAGATGGGAACTCACCTTCATGGTCGAATTTGAAAGAACAATGGAACCTTGACTACGTTTGAACAAAAATAAAACTTGTTTTTTTTTTTTTTTCCTTTTTGGGTGTTGGCTTTTAACTCTTTCAAAGCCGATTTTGAAAACGGGCAGCAGTGTTATAGATGCGAAGGTATTTGCTGTATATTAAATCTTTTTGATGTTCAGGTTGTCTTTTAAAAATGCGAGTTGGAGGAGGGTTTCTGGTATTTCAAAGATTACGAAGGCAAGTTTACTATAAGACTTTAATGGAGATGGGTTTGAGAATTATGGTGCTAGATTATGACGTTCGATTAAGATAGTTTATTTTACCGAGTAATTACGCCAATATCATTTGACGTCCTGTTTTTCGAATAAGTAATTGTATTATATGTACGTACTTTGTAAAAGACGATGAAGAGCCGTTATCTGTAACTTCTCACACCTAAATGTTAGAACGTACTTGGGTCAGTTTCTAGACTTTTAAAAGTTTAAATTCATTTATTGTTTTTAAAACATTGTGTATTGTCGCAAGCTGTGGTGAACAAAACTTTTACAAGGAAATATTCTAATCTCTTTGTGAAGTTACTTTCTCGTAGTGTAAATATTAAAGTAGTTGTGCTCGATAATGGGCGATGAAGAGAAGCCATATTTGTTGCCTGTAAAAAAATCTAGTGCTTAAAACAGAGCAGCAGTATGTTGAAAGTATAGATCGGATTCCACGGAATTTGCGGTTTTCTGTATTTACGGTTTATGAATTTAAAAAATTGGGGAATTTAAGTTTAATGGTTTGGAGAACAAACCAGAAATGCACCGACCTTTGCGTATTTTAGAATATATTTTGTCTTCCTTTTCATTCTGCGGTGGCTCTTGTGTTGTAAAGGTGCAGCTCTACATAAAAATAGTGTTGGGGAGACTTACGTAGTACTTCTAAAATCAAAATACTGGTTTATTCCGCCATGTTTCTAAGGGTATTTTTGCTAGTAAAATTGTTTTATTTTCCCACTAGCTTTCATGTAGTGCCTAGATGTTGCATCAGTTGCGCAGATCTTGATTTTTTTTTCAGAATCTGTTGTTTAAGTATCAATTTCGGTTTTTCAAGTTAACATTTTTGAAATTTTTGGACACTTAAGTGATTTTAAATGAATATTGTCAATCCAATTTTTTGGAATCACTTTTTGAAGAATGAAATGTAAAATAATTGTGAAATGAATGCAAAGTAATTTTTTACATGGTAAATGGGGGAGGGAAGATGTTTGAAATTGAATAAAGGTCATAGATACTACAAGTTTTAGACTTGCTTAAAAGACAACGCTAATATTGCACTTGGTGAGATCAAATAGCTTGATCTTTAAAATTTAAAGTAACTAGGGGCATTTTAACTTCTCTAATTTCTGGAGGAGGTAATTTTTAATTGCTCATAATTTAAAAGATATTTTTGGGTAATAAAGGAAATTTTAATATTTCAGTTTTTAAAAGTAGAACAGGTTTTCTTCGTTTTGTGTATTGCCTAGCATCAGAAGGGGGGAAAAAAGGAAAACAAAGTCATAGTCTTAAATTTGTCCAAAGATTTGAATATCCTGTGTTGTTTTTGATACCAATGACTTAATCCTAGTGTTTGCCCATGCAACCAAAAGATGAGGAAAACAAAGACTGATAGATGTTAAGATAAGAGATAACTGCAATCTTAAATGGACAGGTAGTATGTGGATGAACCATCTCTTAAATTTGCCCATGGGTCTTGTGTTTGGAGTATCTTTTCCCTTGTTTAATCACAATGAATCTTGGCCAAGAAATGTGTAAAAATAAAAACACTGATAACGTCTTCCCTTTTCTTTTAAAAGGTAACTTAGAAGATTAAAATTAACTTGGTTGCGGATGGTTCTGAACAAAACAGCCCTTATACTTGAGGTAAGATTGGGTAAAATTTTATTATTTTGGTGTAATAACAAGTTTTAATTTTGTTCTTTGATAATGTTTCAAGTAACCAATGGACATTTCTGTATGATTTTTAAAAAGTGTTTATGAGCAGGGGTAAACTAAATATATGAAATAATTTTGCTAAGCGTTTAAAACCTTTTCATTGAATGAAAGAATACTTGCATAACCATTGGAACTTAATTTAGTTGTTTGAATAACTTAAGATAGTAAAGGTCCTTTAAGGCTTTGTTTAATTTTGGGGACACAAAAAGACTAATTATATTTTGAGATAAATCATGAAGCAAAGGTCCGCTTTTTGTTTTAATTCTATAGTGTACCTTGCAAACAATGTTATCTTTAAAATATTTAAATAGATACAATTAATGGAAAATTTGAGCTAATTGCTGTTCATACTAATAGATTTTATGTAAGAACATTTTAAAAATCAGGCATTGAGTATAGATTTTAGTTTTTGCTACATATAGTAAAAAGTTTTAAAGTACTCATTCCTTGTTATTGTCTTGTGAATAAATGTTTAGAGTATTGTTTTTTCCCAAAAGGTGTGCCATTTTGTATGCCATTTTGAAAACCGAGAATGGAGTTTCATCCTTGAGGATGAAGGAGATCTTTGGAAAAGTCTATCTTTTATGTTGTAGGTAAGTAAATATTTTTACACAACATCCGAAATTGTGGATACCAACATTTGAATAGAGAAACATTACTTAAGTTTGTGAAAGAAAAAAAAACACAAAAATTAGAGATTGTTTTCTTTATCTCTAAAAAAAGATGAGGAAAAAAAAAACCCCGTCACATTCCTATCTTCCATCAAAACACCTTTGTATTAAAACAGTTGATGCGTGTAATTTATTTATCTCAAAGCAGTTAGACATTCAGTACTTCCAGTAAAATGGTGCTTCAGGATTTTGGTTAAATCTGTAATAGATGTCACCAGAATTGTATTTCTTTACAATCCGAAGTATACATTCTTTAGCCATTGCTTTGATGAATCAGGTAACATTTTAGAAATGTAATAGTATTTTTGCGTTTGCTTATTTTACAGTTCCTAAATATGAAATATCAATGGCAGACATTTTCGTATTTTAGTTATTCCCTAATAGATTTAGAATATTCATTTTACCTGTTTCCATGAATTTGTTTTTGAAAAGGTACAAAAATGAGTTATCTTCCTGGTAGCTAGAATAATGCATCTAAAGAGACATCTTAATTTGTTGCTCAGCAATTATTTTTAAAGCCTGAAAGAAGGAATTAATTTTTAAGCACAATAGGAATTGGGCCAAATATGCTGTGTATACAATATTTTGTCATATTAAAACTAGAATGAAAAAGTATGCCCAATGATATTTTTAAGGAAATAGTCTTTATTTGTAAGATAACATGGAATCTTGAAATTGATATCAAATCATTATTAGTATGTGATTGACTGGAGGAAATATGTAACATAATGACGGATATGTTGGGAAATTTTAAGATAAGCCAACTAACCAGTTAGTTAAAATGAGGCATGTTTACCTTTGTCCTTTAAGTTTATGTGGAAGCTAAAGTATAATCTTTTATTGGATGGTGTTGGCTTATTCCATTGATTGAAATGGGTAATAAATGTTATTGCCTTTGGTTTAGGTTCTTTTTTCCTTGTAACCCTTTTTGCAGTTTGATGAAATTTGTGTTTATTATAGTGTGGAAAAGAAAACTAAATGTTAGTCTTTTGAACTATTGTGTTTTAAAGATACATACCAAAAAAATTCAAATATCCTTCGTCCCAGATTTCTGTAATACAAATGCCAAGATTAGGATTTTCTCTGTGCAAAGGATAAAATATTTAGGTTGGCATTTAAGTTTGCTTGGCACTGTTATAAAATTGTTAATGGAGTCGCTTAAAACAGAAATTCCTGTGAAGTGTAATGTAAGTATAAATATTATTCAGCAGTAAACGTATAGTGGCCTACCAAAGATATAATTTTAATCCATAAAAAAGGGAGAAAGTTAAAAGGCTGGAGAGCCTGAGAAATGTGAAGTTTTTTTTAATCTTTTTTTATCCCAGTATAAAAACTTCTGAAAAATATAGTAATCTCCAAATTAATCCCCAGTCTAATGGAATTTACCTTTCCTTTACATCAACAACAAAAAGGGGTAGAATAAATCAGAATTTAAAAAGATACACATGTACTTAAGGTTTCATTATACTGCTTCTTACATTAAATGCTTTGATATTTACTGTTTGAGCCAAGTTTGTATTGTGAATAAAACTTTTAATGGACAAAATTGATTGGCCCATTAGGGCAAATTTAAGTGTAGATAATATTTTAAATTACTTCATTTTATTGGGAAGGTCAGTTCATGGTTTACCGTCTTTTTGTGCTTAAGAATCAAAGTGATAAATACTTCTGAGACTTTTTTTTATCCTTAGCATTTTGGATTAATTCTTGAATCAAAAAGTTACTTGATTAAATTGGTGATTTGTTTGATTGCATTTGTCATTCATAATAACTAACTTCAAAAAAATTACTTGATGTGCCACAGAAAGAAGCCATGTGCGTAGTTAATAACCTTTTAGTGAAACATGATGCTTAGAGGCTAGATTATATGAAATTGATAATTTCAAATGTAAATTTTCTTTCAAGTTTAGTTTATTTTTCACAGTTATTTTCTGATTATTTAAAAATTTACGGAATGGAATGGCCTCTGAGATTTTATTCTTTAAGGAGAAGCTTAAGGGGAACATGATAATTTGAAGGCATCTCCATCTTCTGCCTTAATGAAAGCTGTGTGATATAATGGAAAATATAAATGATTAAACAAGTAGGAGACCAAGGTTCTACTTTTGATTAGACCCATAATCTTGACATTTTATTCTCTCTAGACCTTAGTCTCTTGGTTTGTAGAAGGGATTTGGAGTTTCCTGTCTATTATGATGCTGTTCGGCTCTTAAATCATGTGATTTAAAAAAAAATTGTAAGGAGTGTCTAATTCTCTTATACGAATTGGAGAATGGTTTTTGTAATTTTTATATTGTATTTCAGGTATAATTATTTCTGTGGTAAAACTATTGAAATAATATAAGACCTGGGAAGGTAGTTTATCTCACTTACTGATTCTTGGGCACTGCAAATTATTAATAAATACTATAAATAAGACATTGAAAAATTGACCTTAACAAAGCAGTTAAGGTATGAAATTGCCTATAAAGAAAAACTAAGATTTAGATTGCCACAATAAAAGCATAGTTTGTTTTTTGAATAACTATTTTATTAAATATAGCTAATCTTAAGTTTTAGAATATCTTCATGTAACATTTGCATTTGACCATTGAGATTATATGCAAGAGGATTTATAGATTGTATACCTGGTATAATCAGTTTCCTTTAAGAACTTTCTACATTTCGAAAATAAATAACCCTCATTTTACCAGCTACCTTCCCCTTCAAGATTGCATAGCTCACTGCAAAGTTTTATTTTAATGGTCCAATTGGCTATTATTTCTGAATGATACTACTTTTGCAACTTAAATTCTAGTATATGCTGAACCTCATATTACAAGTAAAAGATGAGATTTGCTTGGTTACGTAACATTCAAGTTGTATGTTTCTTAAAATAATTGGTAAAGTTTTGTTTTACACATTGTGTAAAACTAGGAGGGTTTGTGTTTTGGGAACAATTCCCTGGCCTTTTTTGAGCTAAGCCATTTATTTGAAATTATTTCCCAAAAAATGGACTAAAATCTTTAATGTGTGCCATACAATGATCATTTTTATTTAGATTATCAAGCTAGAGATTTTATTTAATTCTAATGGTTTTCTATGACGTCTTGTGGCAAAGGTTTCTCTGTCAATGTTAATGACTAGCACAACCTTATTTTTGAAGAGGATTTCTTAATATTTCGTACTGCCCTCAGATTTTATTCTTAATTTAAATTTAAGAAATTGCTTTAAGGACTTTAAGGTGACAGAGTCAGGTACTCTTAAGAAAGGCACAAACCAGGTTAATGATAATAAAAGAATTGATTAAAGCTATTGTTGCCTAATGGACCAGCAACAGAGAAATTGTTGGTTACATTATACCTATAATTTAGTATTGGTTAAATCAGAAAACAGATACCGTTGCAAAAGATTAAGATTAAAGACAGGTAGGAATATGAACAAAATCATCAAAGTGTGTAGTCTGAGCTCCACTTGAAGGAGAAGTCAACTCTCCTCCCCCAAGAAGGCAAAGTACTATTTTAGACTTGGTAAACCTTGGGGAAGCAAACGGTATGAAATGGTAGGCAAAATTGGTTTCAACTTTTGTAAGATCCAAGTCCTTTTTATGTTTTTGATGGAATCAGAACCCAGAGACATGCACTTGTACTGGTAGGTAGCTTTTTTATGAACATGTTATTAGACCAGTGTGAGGTTATTCCCCTTACAGATTTCTTCCCCCAAATTCCGTAAGTCATTTCTACTTCGTACTGCTGAGGGTTGTATGAATTTCTTTTACTTGGTTGATTTAAGATTTGAGTTTGCTTACAAAATCCTCTTTTATAATGTCAGTTTAAATTTTGAAGCATGAAAGTAAATACTACAGTATTTCTTTTAAACTTGCTTCATTTGTTAACTTGTTGGGAGGATACTTGAGCAGCTTACTTCATTCTTACAGGTAATTTTGAAGTAGATCTTTGTCTTATTTCTTGATTATGATTCATCAAAATGATTAAAGGAATTCAGATTTGGTGAGATGATCAGGAACATGTTCTATAATTTGAAACCCAGCCCTGGAAAGCATTTGGGTAGTTTTAAGTTTAATTTAATAAACCCTATAACTTTAGCTCTGCCTTTTAAAAACCACAAACTGCTACATTTTCATATTGAACTTTTAAACAACTTTTTTGTAGCTCTAAATGCTGTGATTATATTGGGAACAGGGGTGACAGAAAAATATACTGGTATTCACAAGCCATTTAAGATGTGGGAAATATTTTTTTCCAGGTTTAGTTTATGGGGTATTGAAGTCTAGATGGTGAAAAGTATGGATACAATATCTTTGTTAACAAGTATGTATTTTAGAAAGTGTTAGAACTGATTTGTGTTGCTTTAGTTGATTAGATCAACACAATTAGGAAAAGTTTTACCGGTGCCTAAGGTTTCCTTTCTAAACACTATTTTAGAATAGTATTGATTAAAGTACATGATAATGTGAACTCATGGTAAAATTAAGGAGTGAAAGAGAAAAATGGCCTTGCAGGCAGCTGTCTAATGAAAGTTTTAGAAGACAAATGAAAGTTTTAGAAGACATGAACGATTAGAGGAAAGACTAGCTGATGAAATCTCAATTGTTACAGAGTAATGTTGGCTTTGTTAATCAGTGAGTTTTCAGTTCTGGCTGGCTATCACATCCGCCTCGGGATCCCCAGTCTTTTCTTCCTAGGTTGGAGTGCTTGGGATTGAGGCCTATACATGTGTCTACAGTAACTTACTCTATACTCTTACTCCTGTTTTGCCAAATTCAAGATCTGTGTTGGACTTTCCTATTTTCTTCTTGGATTATTATTCATCATAATTATGTGTGTCTTTTGGTCTTCCAGCAAGTGATTTCTGTAAGATGTTGAAGTTTAAATATAAGTCATGACAGTTAATAATCTATTTTTGTCTTTTTCTGTGCATACAATTATGTTCTTTTTGCCCTCTGCAGAAATGTGAATCCTGAGACTGAATTCTCTAAAGGTCCTGTACAAAGTAATAGACGTTGGTGGAAGCATTTTGTAAGTTTAATTTGATTTACATGTATAGTCTTTTTAAATTTTAAATATGACTGACATTTTGAGTAATTGTCAAAATTGTAAAATGGATGGTAGTGAAATTCAAAGCAGTACAAAAATAAAAAGTTGATATGAGTAGATAACTTGTGTAATATATTAGAATTTCGCTTACTAATTTACTTCAAATTATTTTCTGCTTTCTTCGCTTAAACTCAAGGAAAGTTAAAATACAAACAAACTCATCCTAGGGGGCAAATTACTTTCTATTTTTGTAAGTAAAGGTTTATTGCACCATAGCCATTATTGTGGAATTCCTTCAGAATTTCTTTAAATATTGTCTGTGGCAGCTTACAGAGGCAGAGTTGAGCATAGTTGTACCAAAAGGCTGGAAAGCTTAAAATACTACTTTCTGGTCTTTTAATGAAAGCTTGCCAACCCTTGTCTAGATCCATCTCTCTTAATCAACTTTACCTACCTGTACAGAGCTCAGAAGACCTTTGGTTCTCTTTTGGTAACTGAACATACTTATTTCTGAAATTTCCGTAAACTTTAAGCCTAACCAAAAGTTCTCTAGCATGATTGATGCTAGGGAGGGCTTTGATACTTGATGACTAGGTTACTGCTACTGGGGAATAGTTTTTCTAACTCCCAACCTGAGAAATTGTGGGAAAGAGTTGATTGGAAGGCTGTGTAAATGAATTTGGATGAATAGTCAAAAGGACTCATCTATTACAACTTTTTAAGTATGATAATATAATTACATACTAGCTGTTTTATAAGAATAATGCTTTTTGAATCACATTTGGGAATCTAGATTCTAGATAGTATATTTGCCTCTTCATGCCATTTTACCTTCCATGTATAAATGGCTGCTATGGCCTGCAAAATAGTGAAGTTCTCTTTTTGTTTGTTTTGTTTTTTGATGGGAGATGATGAGGGAAAGATGAAAACTTTCCCATTGTAATAAAGTTATTAGTCTCCATGTCTAAGGAGGCTAATTGTTTGGAACATTTTGTGTGCTTAGTTAATACCGTTTGATTGTTGTATAAATGTAGTTAAATATTACTAATGAACTGGTGTTTGGGGTTTAACTGAAAAACAAAGTATGACTGATTGTTAAAACCTAGGTTTTAATGCTTTAAATATTAATTTTTAGATATGTGCTAAAGTCAAAATGCAATAAAAAGTAAACCTGACAAGAAACACAACTCTCATCTCTTAACATGTACATGTAGTCGGGTTTTAAATGGATAGGGACATTCAGGAAGATTTGATTATGAAACCTTAAATAAGATGATTCCTCTTCTTAGTTGGAGCTGATCTTGTTCTCTTAATGATTTGTAGTTAGTTTTTATGTCCGTCTTATTTTGGACCAGTCTTGTTAATGTATATGTGAATTTCAGGGTTTTTTTATGTAAATGTTTTCAAATTTCAAGACCAGTGGAAAGAAGATTGAAATCAAGTCATAAGCACCAAGAACTTTAATTACATGGTGGGAAGAAGGAATTTCTGCTCTAGAATTTAATTTTGTACCCATTTGTCCCTTTGGTTTAAAAAAAGTGGGTTTTAAAATAATATAAATTATAGGAGTTTAATAAATAATGGCTTTATCAGGGCCACCCATGTTTTAAATTAAGAATCACTCATCACATTTCTTTTCCATATTAGTGCCCCTGCTCCCCCCTCCCCCCGTTTTTGGTATGGAAAATGGGACACATTTGCCGAGAAATAGTGGTAATGAGCTTTATTTTAGGGAAGTCTTTAAACTCAATCCAGATGATGCATCACATTTCAACTAAAAATTCATTTTATAATGTCCCAGTGTTTTTGGAATAAATTTATTGAACTGGAATTTAAAGACCTCCATTCTTAATTTTCTGATCTTAAGTTATAGATGTATACAATGTGGGAATTTTAAGAGATAGCTGTTACTCATCACTTTTTTTTCACAAAAGCTTTTACCATTACTTGTGGGAATTGGTATCTTAGGGCAAGCAATTTTCCTTCAAAAGAAAGTATAAACTAGTGAATATCATAATCAAAAATTCCCCAAACCTTTGTATTATGAGCTCGAACCATATATATGAGATACACAAAAGTTCTAGAGCTGCTTGATGATGGAATTATAAAGCAAATCAACACCTCCTCAGTATACCTGCAGTAGGTAATAAGTTTCCAAAGGCCAAATTGGAGTAAGACTTTGCAATTAAAACCCTAGTCAGTTAATTGTAGGATACTGATTGTATTTTGATGCAAGACTTATTCATAACTTTTCAAATTAGAAAGTTTATCTTTAAAAACTGACCCTTTGGGTTCTTCAGAGATTTCCTTACTATTTGAATATAATTATTTTGATTCAGTAAGGTTAATTTGTAGGTTCCCAAGTATTTTGGTTATTTTGCTTTTTTATATATGGTGGAATAGCAGCTAATATTTATTGAGGTCTTTCTCTGTGCCAGGTACTGTTGTTAGGTGCTATAAATGTACTAATTTAATTCTTACTGCTGTCACGTCACATAGGTACTGCTATTACTTCCATTTTACAGATAAAGAACTGGATTTTCCAGGGTCTTAGAATTCATGCCTAATTTTTAATTTTTTAACGTTGCTTATTTGTGCAAATTTAGTTTTTCTAAGAATTTAGAATACTGTGAAAATAATTGGGTTACTTGTAAACCCCTCACTGTTTTTAGGGTCTTTGATGCTTGACTGAGCGCTTATGTTTGTTAATAAATTTGTCACTTTAAGCTCTGCAGGAGTGCAGATTGATCATGACTTCTTTAATATAAGGGTTGTCAGCTTTTTTCTTATAGCATTCTTTTTCTTCATTACTTTTTGACCATTTTTAAAGTATGATGGATGTATGTGGCTGCTAGTATTTGCTAATCTCTGTTACTGCCACAAATGAATGGATTTTATTGAGTAATTTTGAAGTGATTTTAATAATGTCATTAGGTCCCCCCCCCCCCCGTAATGGTTTTAGAAGGACATTTTATGTCTCCTGGGTAAATTTTATCTTTAGTCCTGTGGTACAAGAAGATAAACCACTGAGTTTATCATTTAATGCCATTGAACTGGTTGCAATTCTATATTAATGTATTCTTAGTGTCAGTATTCATCCTAATAATGTTTACATGACCAACTTTATTTAGAAATGGAGCTTTAAAACTTTATTTTAGCTGTATCTTAACAAAAGAGTTTGGGAAGAAATTGATTATAATTAACTGTTTAAGAGGAATGATATTTTTATTTTTAATACACCTGTGTAGAAGTCTATGGCCCTTAATTTTAATGAATGTATTCAAATGGAAGTTATTTTGTCAATATGGGGAATCAGTTATTTAGTTCTCCCTTTAAGGCTGGGGAGAAATTGGCCAAATATGTTAAGGAGAAATAGCTTGGTTTTGATGTTTGTTACTTTGGTTGAGACACTCCTTTTTAGTCAGCTTTTTTTTTAATGTAGGTAGTATAAATATACTTGGTTAACCAAATAGCTGAAGTAGATTTTTGTATTGTATGAGATAAACAAAATATCCTAATGATAGTCTTATGAGACTAGGAAGTTAACCTACTGAGGAAAAATGCCTACATATTTAACTACCTACAAGTTAGGAGGTATTTAAAGAAATTTAGTTGGAGACTTGCAAAATTAATAGAGAAGACTAGGGTTTAAAACTTATAATTCAATCTGGTCATGATGAATCAGGATCATTTATTTACTGGTTAATTACCCGGCTTTCCACTTCTCTCTTCAGATGATCTAAGTAATGGATTTGTTTTTCTATGAAGTACATTTTGATATTTTGGCAATGAGAGTATTTTATTTTGGTTTTATGTAATTTGAAAGCTTATAGCATTTTATGGCAAGTCTCAAGTTAGATTTTCCATTCTTGATCATGTTTTTGTGGTGGCTACATGTTTCCTACATTCTCAGATGTGAAGTTAAAAGATGATGGCACCTATATTGGCCATTTGCATTATCTAAGCAAAATTAATTATCTTTTGTGCTGGAAAACTATGCTTATGATCTACTACTTGGGTTTTATCATTCCTTAAGATTCTTTTCTCCAATTAATTTTTTTTTTTGAAGAAACTTGGAAAGTTTTCTGCAGTGAGATTTAGAATTCTTCACTGTTTCTGTATTTTAGCTTTTTGGTTTTAAATTTTAAATTTCATTTTGCTTTTCATATAGACAGGATAATAATTTCAGTGTTAGCAATTCTAACTTCACTTGTTTATGGATACTAATGTATCTGTTATGGTAGAACTTTGTTACTTGTGTATTCCTTTCCTTGGATCTACCACTGAGAGGTTGTAACTAAGTTATGTGCAGTGCATACAACTTTCATACAAGGCAGAGTTTCATAGCTTAAAGTTGTAAGATTAAAGTTTTGTGCATGGTAAGGGTATCTTCAAAGTGAGTGGATGTTCTTTGTTTAAAGGAATTGGTATTCCAACAGCATTTTTTCTTTTAATTTTTTCATAAAGCACCCAGTCAGCTTGAAGAGCCTCAAATGGATCGTACCACTGAGAAATCAAGATGGCAGTCTACTGTGGGGAATTGAGGAAAATGGATTAATATACCAATGCCGTGATAATATACAACCATGACAGGGTTCTTTTAACATGGATTCCATGAAATGAAGATAATAGGTTTCTTACCCAACACAAATGGACAGTGGACTTAACTTTGTAAAGATTTTTTATATCATTAAAACCAAGTACATTTTTGACACTTGGAGAAGAAAGTTGGCATGTTATAGATGCTAGTTTGTATGCTTGCAATTTCTTACAGTTTGACTTGTATGAGTATGACCTTATGGAATGTTAACTCCAATAAAATTTCTAACACTTTGAAATTTCTCAGTTTGGGTTTTCTTTTTTTTTAACTGAAGTTTCATTAAATGTTCAGTTATAGCCTTGATAACACTTTGACCTTTACAGATGCTCAGCAGTAAAGTGTACCAAATAAAGTTGGTTAAATGAAGTGGAAGTGGAGTGCTGGAATATGTTTTATTTGGTTTAAGATTTGTCTTTGTTCACCAAGTCATGACAATTTATTCATGTTTTGAGATGGTCATTCAGTTGAAATGTTTGTGCTTTCTTGTAACACCTTGCAAAACAACTTAACCAAGGGGTAATAAAAGAATACTTAGTATGCCATGAGAATTCAATGAATTTTTAAAGCTAAATGCCTTTGACCCACAATTTAGGATGAATTAAGTATTTCTCTGTTAACTTTGTTGATGGAAAAGGCCATTTTATCTCTGCTTTTTAATGTAAATAAATGTCTGGCAATAGTTTTCTGACTAAATTGATGCCTTCGGTTTTAATATTAGTGGAAGAGGTGTTGAATTTATAGGGAATAGTCCTTATATTTATGAAAGGACTTAAAATTGTGTGGTATGGTAATGCTTTTAATTCATTTTATGTAAATTTCCCATAGGATTATTTTTTGGTTTTCTTATTCTGTACATTTGGGAATTTAGATTAAATGACTCAAATCATGCCATAGATTATGTTTCAATTTCAAATGCCAGGTGAAGATCATTTTCATTGATTGTAATCATCTAATACCAGTCTCAAAAATTATTAAAAAGGTTTAATGGTCTTTAATTTGATAGACCAAATGGATGGTTGGTTATATTTTCCCATTATAAAAAACAAGTTATAGTTTCAAGTTAAATATTTTTTTTCGATAGAAATTAGTCATACTGCCTTTGTGATTAATGTCAAATACCATTGCATGAATATCTGTGATCAAGGCATTGCAGTATTTGTTCTCATTGATGGAGATGAGGTGTTTAAATTAAAAAGAGGAATTCTGGATTTTGATTTTGGTACAAAAGCTAACCTGTTTGTAGAGTGTACAGAGTTGAGATTGAGTTTTGATAATGGATTTTATATTTACCTGATTTAACATTGTTGCTTTTTTGGGTATGACTTGGATTTCCTCAGTGAGGGAAGGAGAGGTTCTGGCAGGTTATATGTTGAATAAGAAAGGTTGGATTTTGGGGATGTGTGAATATGCTTATATTTAATTTTACTTATTGATTGGGGAGTTTGTTGAAAGGGTGTTGAATAATCGCTTTGGGCGTTAGTAAAGATTTTGTTTCCATAAATCTCATGGTTTTGATATTAAGGAGAACTTGCCCTGGATCACTGTTTTGGTAACTTGCCGTCTGATCTGACCTGTTTTTATTAACTTGCAGTTGTTGAAATAGGTGTATAGTTAGAATTGGATTTGAAATTTGAGGGAAGGGTTGGGATATGTCTGTTCGTTTGATTTTGGGGATGGAGTTTCTTGGATTTGTGTCCATACTCTTGAATTTGAAGAGCTTTTGTCTTGACTGAATCAGTATGGAAGCAACTATATTATGGTTATGAGAATTTTTTGTGGATAGTGTTTCCAAGGTTATTTAATGAGTTAAGGAATTTTGTGGAGAAAAATTGTGAAATTCTTGAATAAAAACTGGTTGCATTAACTTTTGCTCTAATGCAACTGAACACTAGGGAGGCGCTCTTGAGTTGTAAAAGTTACCCCCTTCCATTTGGGATGGAAAATTCCCCTTCAACTTTGTCTTCAGATGGCTTTTCTGCATTGTAAAGAAGTCAAGACTTGAATTTAATTAAAGAAATTTGAGGTTTGCTTTTTTGGGGGGGGTAATTTTACCCATGGAGGGGGTAATTTTTAATAAGATTAGTATTTAGGCTTAGCTGTAGATTCTATAAGAATTATCCCTCTTTCAAAATGGCTTGATAAAACACTACTTCCTGTCCAGAGAGGAAGTTATTTTAGCTCAAGGACTGAAATATTTAGCAGATCTTTAAACAAAAGGAACAAATTACATTTCTCTCTGGCTTAAAAAGGGTGCCTGAGCTAGAGGGGGTTAAGAAGCCCTTCCCCCTCCCCTTGATGGGGTAGTCTGGAGGGGCAGAGAGGTGTGGGGGTGGGGGTCCTGTGGCTCCCTGGGATGGAGGATCTTTTTTTTTTTTTTGGTAGAGATGAAGGGGTGGGCCTATGGTACATCACCTGAGTTGTGGGGTAAATGTAGAGAGTGTCAATCAAAGGCAGAGCTCTCAGAGCTGGGAAGGAGGCTCTAGATGGCGGCTGTGCCTTAGAGAGAGCGCGCTCTGCTCCCTGCCTTCGCCTCACTTTACGCAACTTTCTCTAACTTTCGGGCAACCTCAGGGGGCCCCCACAGCCCCCTACCTCTCCTAGTGACTTGCTGGGGTCGATTCGGACCTTTTTTCGGGAGAAAAGCAGCTTTTAGGAGCTTTCTTTTCGTTCCTTGTTGGAAAGAAGCAGCCGTACTGAGAGCCCAGGTCGTTGTTTTTTCCAGCTTAGAAGCCATGGCGCACCTCCATTTTTGTGCGCTCTCCTAATGGAGGTTTTTTTTCTTCCGGACCTGTTTTAGTATTAATTATTGCTTTTTTTTTTTTGTCAGTTAACATTTTTGAAGATTATTTTATTTTTCGTTTTTTTAACTGAGGATTTTGCTTTTATTTTTATTTTCTTGGGATCTGCTATTTTTCTACTACTAGATAGGACTCTCGCTTTGGACCTACTACATGGATCAGGTAAGTTCACGATCATTAGTGATAATGTTAAAGATTTATATGTTTTAAGTTTGCTTTATTTTCTGTAAATATGAGAAATTCCTGGATGACGCAATAAGATACAGAGATTGTTATTTGTATCCAGTGTGTTACTTTTGAGAAACTTTCCTTATTGATAGTGATGCTTCCACTGTACGGTTTATCCTGTTTTCTTTTTGTTTCTTTTTTGTTTTTTAAGGAAAAAATAGAAATATATATTTTTTTTACCGTTGTCGTATTGTAGCAATATCGTTACATCGTCAGGACTTTGCTCCTGATAATAAAAAACAGCGATAGAAGCCGGGACCTTACCTTTCTTTCAACTTTTGACAGTAAATACCTGGGCACAGGACTTCAAAGCAAACACAGATTTCTCCTCCCCCTTAATATTTAAGAATTAAAAGATGATGAGAAATAAGGACAAAAGCCAAGAGGAGGACAGTTCGCTACACAGCAATGCATCGAGGTATGAGCTATCAACTTTATTCCTTTTTTCTTTTTTTTGGTGGGGGGGGACCTCAGCTTACATTGCTTACCTTGACAGACATGGATTGCTGTCTGTTTTATTTTAAGTATTTTACTAATTTGGATTCTTTTTTTAAAGCATGACCTTGAGATTGCTAATATGCCACACCCTAATTTTTTGGTAGCAATTTATGAAAGTTGAGTTGTGACTTAAGGCCTCTTACAGCAGTCAAAAGGTAAGGTACCTTTATTCAAGGGGCCTTTCCTTTTAAACGATGGCTTTTCTGTCAATACATTTCAGTTTTTAGGTTTTTTGTGCTGCACAAAAATGACCTTGTCTGTTTAGCCATTGCTGCATTGCACCATTTTACATACAAGGCAGATTTTTTCTCTGAAGAATCTAGGATATCCAAACTTGTAACTGAGGGCCATAGAGGAGCCTTGTAGTAGTAAATTATAGTAAATAGACATTTGAGGAAGTTATATGAATGAAAAAATGTACATATTAAAATGAAATTGTCAAAAGTGTCCTCTGACTGAGGTTTCTCAATTCATATTTTTATTTGACTGTATTTCTTTTGATACACTTGACATTTTAGGAAATTTTGATACGATTTCTCAAAACCTTTACTTTGATGGCTACAGTTTCTGTATTTATGAAATCAACCCTGTGATCACAGAAATCCTGGAATTCTGTTCGTATACTTGACTTCTGTTTCTTGTTACTATGATTATATTAATAATTGTATATTTTTACGTTTCACATATTTTAAGGTTTGCATTTGTATGTTTATATGCAGACTGTGCTTGCTCGTTGGTAGATGTAGTGTTTTATCCTCACATTTTAGTTGTAGATGCTTTAAAATTTATTGATTTATTTTGACAGAGTCGTCTGGAGTGGTTTATCTTCTGAAGCTTTTAAATGTACTGTTTGTTCAAATCATGATTTTTTGCACATTTGCTGGAGTACCTTGTTAGTGACCAAGTAATAAAGCTTTTAAGATGATTTTGTTGTATGATTTCTGTAAATTAATTTTTAAAATAATGCATTTCTTGATGTACATTCTTATCAATGATTATAGAACTATAAATCATAAATCATGCAGTTAACAAGGATGTGATTGGTTATGTGATTTTTCTCCATTTTGCTTTTATAATTTTCATAAAGTAATATACTCATTAAGCTAGTGAATTCAAAAGTTTTGAACATAGTTTGCTTATTGCATATGTTGAATTTTATGTTTTATTATGCCTCAAATGATCCTTGATTTTGAAAATGTTTCCAAATTCCTTTGCAAATTGAGTTGCATACAGTTTGAACGACTATCTTTTAAACTGAATTGCCCATGTGTTTACCTAGGTTATATTTTGGATGGAAAACTTCCCTACTAATCCTAAACTGATTTTTCTGGAAAGTAAGGGCCATTTGAAGAAATAGGAATCCCCCAGGTGTATTTAACAAATGATTAAAGATCCGATACCTAAAATTCTTGTTCCCTTGAGAGTATGATTTGCATAATCTTACATGGGTTTTGGCTTTCTTTTGCAAGGTTTGTGGTTAACGTAACTGATCAGGTTATGCTTTCTAATTAAATCAAGGAGTGTTCTCCCCTCCCCCCCAATATTTTTACCTCACCTGGCAAAATACTTGCAAGTTGTCATCCATTTACCTACTGGCAGTGGAATAACAGCTGAACAAGAGGCACATAGGGTACTTGTAAGTTTGTCAACTATACTTTTGTATTATACCTAATGAATGTCCAAAAACACTGAGATACTCCATGAAGAGAAGATGGAGTTACTTTTTTAAATTACTGTTACCATAAATTGCATACTTTAATACGTGTACATAATTATGACATCACTTCCTTTAAAAAATGTAAACCTGAGGGATGTTGATGTTTTACTGTAGGAGATTAATGCGATTTCTAGTGAGCTGTACTTGCTTCATTACTCCATCAGTATTCTCCCAGGAAGGTAGTTTCTATGGCACAAACATAAAAATTATGTTTGTAGCCTGAGCCACAGGAGAGGAAAGGAGTTTGCCGGTCAGATAAACTTTGAGATTACTTTAGGATCTGGAAGGATTTGAGTGTAAATTTAGATAAATCTTATTTTCCTGTTTTTGGAAATAGTGCACTATTATTATTAAGCAATAGTAGTAGTAGTGATTATGTAAGTTTGTATTCTTGTGCTCTTGTAGGTAATGCTTAAGTCTAATATGTTATATTGTGTAAATGATTTCAGAAGAGTGAAAAGTTCACTTCCAGAAAGGTGATTTTTAAAATATTTATGTAAACTTTCTAAATATTTAATGATTTTGTGATGTACAAAGTACATGTAGAAATGTATGCCACACGCTTTTTATCTAAATGAATTGCAGTTTGGGGGGATAACTTCAGTAATATCAAAGGATAGAAACAGAAGAGGAATGTGGAAGGAACCGTGTTCACACAAAGACTTAATGTGTGTTATAGGACCCTACACTTGAAATTTATCCTAAGAACTGAAACAGTTTATTAAGTTCATATTGAAATCGTCTGCTTTTGAGCCAGATTTACTTTGATAACGTGAGGTGCGGTTGAAATCATCTGCTTTTTATCGGCCATTTACCAGTTCTTCTAAGGCTGGGGATGATTAGCAATGGCTTAATGCAGTTGCTTGTGGGCTGTTAAAGCAGAAGTGGCAGCCATTTTATGAGGGTGTTAATTCTTAAGTGGAATTTTTGAGAAGACTGAAAATAAAACGAATTGAAGTCTGAAAAGCAAAATCCTATTTTTATTTGCCTCCATCTCTCCCCTTCTTTGGTGCTCTAGAGCTGGAAAAAAGCAAAGGTTGGTAGTTAGGGCAGGCAGCAGTGCAGCTCCGTGAGCATTGGCATCTTGGTGCAGGTCCAGCTCAGTCACAAAATGGCTGTTCCTTTGTGCCGCAGCGCTGACAGACATACTGCATTGCACTGTGTACTCGCCAAACAGCAGGAAGTTGCCGTGCAGAGTTCAAAGGCCGGCCGGCGCTAGCGCCTACCTCTGATTGGCTGTGCGCGAGCCTGGTAACAGCAGGGTCAACGGCGCCGCTCTCGGGCAGGCCCCGCCCTGTGACGTCAAGCTTCTCGGCTGCTGAGAGGAGGAGCGGCAGTGACGTTGTGCCCTCGGTTTTTTTCTTCGCGTAGCGAATTGGTCGTCTAGGGGGAGGGGAAAAGGGAGAGAACCCTGGTTGGGACTTTCCGATGGGCGGCTTCTTTCCTGACCGCTTTTGCCCTCGGCAGTTCTGTCCGCCCTTTCCCGTGCTATAAACGCTGTGGTGTGTTTCTTTGCCTTTCTGGAAATGGTTTTCTCCTTTAGGAGGGGCATCTGTTTTCCTAGAAAAAGTAAAAGACACTTAACTGGAAGCTTTCAGAAAACTTGGTAGTTTTTACGTTTTTCGCTTTCTAGTGCTTTACCGGTTTTTGTTTTCTTTTCCCCGTTCGGTGTGAAGAGAGAGGTGAATTTAGTTGATTTTGTTACTACTGACCCAAATCGTTTAACTGCCAGGGAATTTTTTTTTATTGAAGCGTCTTAACGGGTGTTACAGCTGTTGGGTAATAACATGGCTCATAAACAAAGGGGAGATTATTTGAACTTGCCCCCGTGCATTTTTACTTGGTACCATACGTTTTCTCATTTGACATTTGATGGAGAAAAACTCAGGTCAGTATGTCCTAAGTGACCTATTTTTAAGATTGACGTTTAAAAAGCTCGTCCAACTAGCTTTCTATAAAATGTTAGGTTAATACCTTTGCTAAAGAACAGTGACTCCCAAAAGTGGTTGACAGGGCAATTACTTGTCGAAATCTTGAGAAACATCTTTTCAGAGCCCCGATACTGGTAGTCTTGTTAGTAAACTCTGCTTTTGTGATTATGCTCATGGTCTGCCTTATTTGGAACCCCCTGCGAGGATTTCTGGTTAAAAAATCAGTTTAACAACGACTAGCTAATAGCTCTGTCACAAGTAGTGAATTTAAACATGAAACCGTGCATTTAAGACACGAAGGAAAGACTTAATGGGTTTCTTTGCTGTATGCTGAAAATTTTTTTTCGAAGATATCGAGTATTTTGGAAGTGGCAAATGAGTAAATGTCACGTAAGCCATAGTTCAGAATTCTTAATTTTTATAGAGGAAAAGACTTCCTAAGTATTGTATAGGTGCTTACCCAGTAAAATTTAAAAGGTAGAATTTATTGCAGTAGTTGATGTTTTAGGTTCTCATTGTCTTAGTTCTTTGGGGAAAATTCTTTGGATAATTTGTGGAAACTGGTAAAGTACCGTTAGACTTCTGTTCATAGAAGTGTTCGTGAAAGATTCCCTAAGTCGTTCTCTTTTGCTCAAATGGTTATTTATAAGCTTTTTTTTCATTATGTTTAAAATAATGTTTTATCGTTGTTAAAATGAGAAAACATTATCATTGTTAAAAAAACAGGCATCCTTGTAGGTTTAAATAGTTGTAGAACTTGAGCTTTGAATATTACTTGTAGTTACTTGAATTACCAACTTCTTGAAGTTCATCTGCAACAAGAGCAAAGGCAATCTCTAGTCCCGCTCCCTTTTTTGTGTATTGAGAGACTGAATTCTGGTCTGTTGTATTAGCGCTTTAGTAATTGGTGAATGCTGGTAGTGGGGTAGAATTAAGTAGTAAGCATTGCAGTCTTGTTCCGGGAGAAGGATATAAAATATTCTCTGTTGAAGGTGTTTTAGCTCACAGTAGATATCTTTACTACCTGGATTATAATGCATATCATGATAGAGCAGTTTTTCTGGGAATTGATTGTATTCCATGTAGAACTGATTAGTTTTTTAAAAGAACCAGTGTTTATTAGGTTTGTTCATTGTGCCTTACCTGCTTTTTTTCAGTGAATGGCAGAAAGTTGCAAGAAAAGGGTGTTGTTGACCTCTATTTTATTTTGGATTCTTGCTATTGAAGCTCTGAAACCTGCAGTTTCCAAATGTAATTTGGCTCTTTTGAGATTATTAGCATGTTTTGTGAAGATTAAATTGAGGAAGGTGGACAGGCATTATTTGATAAGGAGTTTTAGTTGCAAAACTTATAAAACTTGTAGCAAGTTTCTACTGGTGGGTAAAACTGGATGTTTAGGGAGTATCTGAATATCTGAAATTCACAGATTTTATAATCGGTTTACTTTCCCCCTCATGTACAGTAAACCCCTGACAATCCTGAGAGATACCTCCTGGGATTTCCAAACTCATGTAATTTCTGCCATAAAATGCAGTGCAGTAAACTTGTTCATGTCAAAAGTTGAGTGACTGTTCTGTGTGTCATCTTGCTTGCCTAGTAAACTCCTGGCTATGAGCTATCAGTTTTTTTCTGTTTCTTTTAAAGATCTTTTTGTTTTTCCCTTAGAACTCACATTTGGTTTTTTTATGGGGATCTCTTTAACAAAGAAACTTTTTTTTTAAGGTCACAAGTGTTATTTTGTATACAAATGAAAATATGGACTATGTTGATAGGCTTATAACTGGGTGTTTTAGCTGAGTAATTCCCTCCTGCATACCAGCCTGACTGGGCATTGAATTCAGATTTGTACCTCAGCAGATTTGCCAGTTACTGCTTCTTTTGGAACTTTAGGGTTATTACTGTAAAGCTAGAACAACAAATGTTGACAATCTTCAACTGCCCAGGGTCTATGTATGCTTATTTTTTAATCAATAATTTGGTACAGTGAAGGGAAACATTGCTTATAAAGATCTGTTATGATCTTTTTGCTTTAGGCAGTCTAAGTTTTTAATGATACGCTAGATCGAGGGTAGAGACCTTTGTAAAAAGTTCCTGTATTGAAAGCATTTGAGTGCAGCTTCATTAGGTAGAGGACAAAGCTTTTCTTTCTGAAACACGCATTAACCTTAACCTGGTCTCTATGGAGATCCTAGGAGTATTAAAGTCTTTCTTTCATACTGGATTTTCTGAGACAGTACCAATTTAGCATTTTATTAACATTTTTGGTTAAGGGTCACATTTTTGGTATTTCAAAGATGTGCGTATTTCATATTTATGAAGGATATTTTGTACTGAAAAGCTTTTCAGTACCTTTATTGGAGTCCCCATAGTTTGGGGAAAATATGGTCATTCTCATCTTGAGAGAGAATGTTGTAGAAGAGCTCTGGCTAAGGCAGCATTGTAACTATAGTCCTGAGTCTTTATTTTGGATTCAATTCTAGTGAGTTATTTTGTCATTTGTAATATGTTCACCTCAGTGTCTGGCAATAGGTGTATACATAATAGGTACCAGTTCAGCTTTTACTTTAGCACTGAACATTGTTGTTCCCTGTTTACAACTATGAAGTACTTTTTGTTGGACTTCCAGTTTTCTCACTGGATGATGATTGGTATTTATTTACTTGTGTTATGAATATTAAAAACATAATAGAATGCCTCCAAAGTGCTCAGCAAAGAACCTGTCACGCTGAAAATGCTCAGTAAGTAAAAGCTATTAGTAATATTATTTTATTACTTTTGCTTCATCTTACTTTCTCGCCTCTTCCTCTTGAATTTGCTAAGTTCCTTTTTAATAGCCAGGTTGTTCCTTAGGTTGTGATTGGTGTCCTGGCCTACCACAAGAGCCTGTGCGGGCCAGTTAGAGAGAGATTTGATAGAATAATTTCAGGAGACAAGTCCCCTTTGTAGTTAGTTGAAACCTGGTTATGTTTGGCTTTTGATCCTGTCCTGGAATTTTTTTTGGAGAAGAGCAAGTCTTTTGAGGGAGCATATGATTCTTCCTGTAGAACAGCCTCTTGTATGAGTCACAGACCTGCTCTTGGTATTCATTTTGAGTTACATACCTTTTTTCCCCTTCCGGAGCTGGTAATTATTGCCCTGGTTTACCCTTTGCCTCATTTTCTCTCTCAGATTATTGGAATAGAAGGGTGAATAGTAGAATATTGTTATCCATGGTGCAGTGTTTATTGCATATAAATGTAATGCAATAATATTTACAAGCAATGTCTAACTCTCTGTGAGTTGCTTTTAGTAATCAGTCTTTGTCATAGTGATTTAGCATAGTGCCTGAATGCCTGTTTATGGTTCGAGTTGTAAACTCAAGATTGTGTGTTTTTGGTTTCCTCTGCTTTCTCTATTGCCTTTTCATTTTGGCTTATGGGTTAATTGGCTTCCATTTTTCTTATATCAGACCTGGGAGTGCTTCTAAAAATATCAATGTTCAGTCTTACCCTGAAGTTAAGTTTTAAAAGGTCTCCATGTGTTTCCATATGTTTTTGTGTATCTCCATATGTTTCAAATCTTAATATGTAGGACTTTTATGTTCTTTTCTAACTCTCCCATTGCCTGTCCCGTTTTCTTTTTCCTTTTTTTTATTTTTCCCTCAAGCCAATTTTAATAGCAGTTTGAGTTTGAAACTGGAAGCAAAGTTGTGGTGTCATGACAGATCCAGCTTTATGCATAGCTTTAAAACACCCTAAAATGCTGATGGAATTTTTCGACCTTAAGATTTCTGAATCCTGACCTCTCCTTGTCTCCAGTTGGTTTAACAGCTGGTGATCTCTTTTCCTGATTGTAGTGCTCCCCTTAAACCATTATCTAAACCATACCTTCAAAAGTTTTGGTTCCAGATTTATTGATTTTGAATGGAGTTAGAATCTATTCAGAACTCGTTTTCCCTCTAACTGATGGGGGTCTAAACCAAGAACCAAAGCCGTGGACATGGACTTTGCAGTGAGGCAGTTTTTTAGAGTTGTGTTTGTCACCCGTTGGTTGATTGCGAATTGTAACCAGCATTAAAAAAACAAAGGGGCAATAAACAATGATGATAAACCTCACAATGATGATAAACATCTCCGGTATATCATTTGTATGGGTTATTTCTAAGTTTAACATGGCTTCTATGTAATGCTGAAAATCTTTCATTTTGGATTTCATCATGAAGGAAAATTTAAGTGGTGAACATTTTCTAGAAAAATGTCAAAATAGATTTATATTTATGGAATGCTTACTCTGTACGCTGGGCCAGGTACTACTTAAATGGTTTAATTTGCCTTTATTTAATGTGAGGATCTGTATACAGAAATGCTCCTAACCCCCTTACAGGTACCAGTTCATCAGAATCACCCTAACAGAGCTCTCTTATTTTGAAGGAATGTGAATGCTTCCTGGGCTGGATCACAGTTGAGTTGTATGTTTACCAAGAATTGGTAGATAGTTCTCAAATTTGATTATGCTGATTGTACTGGTAATTTTGCATTTTAATTAAATATCAAGTCGATAAAATGACTAAGAGATCGTTTCAATGAAAACTAAGTTGAATGCTTTGGGAAAGACTCAGTAATGGCTAATATGTATAGTGCCTAATATGAGCTTAAAATTTGTTCTAAGTTTGTTAATATATGTTAATTTGTGTAATCCTCAGAACAACTTGATGAAATAGGTATGATTATCGTCCCTGTCTCGAAGATGAGAAAACTGAAGCTTAAGGGTAGTAAATGGTGTAATTGAGATTCAGACACTGGCAGTTTGGCTCAAGGATCGTTCCCTTAACCATCTTGTCAAAAGTTGCCATCAGATTTGGTGGGTAAGAGGAAACTATATAGAAGACAATTTAGAATAATTCTATACTCTGTAGAGAAACCAAAATTGGAAGTGCACTGTGGGTGTGATTTATGCCAGAAACAATTGAGTGACCATATTCAAAAGGCCATGATTTTCATCAAGACTCTGGTTAAAATGTAGTGTCTGAAGTGATTCCTATGGAAGTGGTTTGAGAAACAATGGAAAAAGTGGGTAGATGGGAGATACTGGAGACCTCAGAAGAACTTTGATCTTGTGCAATTTGACTTCATGCTGCAGAAGTACTTTGGATTTTGCAACAGTTCATGAAGATTGTACTTTGCTTTTAATTTGTATTTTTGTTCTAAACTTCGTTGCCAAATATGGCCTTGCATGGGGTTCACTTGGGAAATTTTTAAAAAGGCAGGCCTCATACCTGATTAATTTTAGGATTTATGTGGTGGGATAGCTGAGAAAATCAGAATTAATGCATAGCCAGGGTGGGGAACAATTGTTCGATATACATGCCATCTAGGGAAATCATTCTTGAGTATGGTGATTGTGGAAATCCTTGAATGATTAGTGCCTTCAATCCAGATAAAAGTTCTTTTTTTTTTTTTTTTTTAATTTTTCTAATACTGGGTTTCTATTTTATTTGAAAAATGGAACAAATAACTTAGAAATTAAAGAAAACATTAAAGAACAATATCCATGCATGACACAACAATTTAGATCTTTAAAAAGTTAGGTGATATCTTGCCTTTATCTCTTCTGTATTGTCTGTCTACACGGAGTTAGAAACAACTATATATAAAATAAACTAAGGAGGTCACATTACTATATATAACTTTTATTATTATTAAACACTTATTTAGTGTTTTATTTAGTGTTTAACTGTTATTTGTTATTATTTAGTGTTTAGCTATTATTAAACACTTTTAAAACTATTAAGTTTTTTTAAATTCAGTTTTATTGAGATATATTCACATACCATACAGTCATCCATGGTGTACAATCAACTGTTCACAGTACCATCTTATAGTTGTGCATTCATCACCCCAATCTGTTTTTGAACATCTTCCTTGCACCGGAAAAAATCAGAATAAGAATAAAAAATAAAAATAAAAAAAGAACACCCAAAACACCGCCCCCCATCCCACCCTATTTTTCATTTAGATTTTGTCCCCATTTTTCTACTCATCCATCCATACACTGGATAAGGGGAGTGCGATCCACAAGGTTTTCACAGTCACACTGTCACCCCTCTTGTAAGATTGTTATCCAATCGTCTTTAAGAGTCAAGGCTACTGGATTGGAGTTTGGTGGTTTCAGGTATTTGCTTCTAGCCGTTCCAATATATTAAAACCTAAAATGTATTGTCTGGATAGTGTGTAAGAATGTCTAACAGAGTGACCTCTCAACTCCATTTGAAATCTCTCAGCCATTGAAGCTTCATTTAGCATCCCCCTTTTGGTCAAGAAGATCAGATATAAGTTATTTGACATTAAAATAGAGGCAGTATATAGCTGGCAAGTTGTAATTTTAAGGGAAAGGGGGAGGTCAGGTGCTCCGTTTCCTTTGCTTGATTTAGAAAAAGAGAAAAAGTCTGAATTTTCTGAATTTAGCTTTATGTCCCCACATTTACTTGCTAAGCTTAAGCACCTGGCTTGTTTGTTATACATATTCCCAGGTCTCTTGCCTGTTAGTTCTGGGGTAGTGCCCAGGGATCTGTATATGTAACGATATTAGTTGATTCTTGCAATGAGGCAGGTTTAGGAAATAAGGGTCAGTGGGGCAGGATTTGGATTTCTTCTGTTTCTTTTCAATTTTATGTGTGATTTTGGGCAAGAACCAGAGCCAGTTTCTTCATCTTTGGAATAGGAGTAAGGGATAGTAATTGTTGCTTCTTAGCAAAGTTAGAATTAAATGAAAAATAGTGGTTTCCAATGTGGGGCGATTTTGTCCTCCCCCCAGGGGACATTTGGCAATGTCTGGAGACAGTTCTGGTTGTTAGGACTCGGTGGTGGTGCTACTGGCTTCTAGTGAGTAGAGGCCAAGGATGCTGCTAAAAATCCTTTAAGGCACAGGACGGCCCCCTCCGACAATGAAATTATCTAGTTTAAAATGGCAGTAGTGCTATGATAGAGAAACCCTGTTCTAAAGCATTTAGCAAACTGCTTCCCATAGCGAATGCTGGTTGTTAATTAAGAAAATTGCAGGAAATCCTTGATCGTAGAAAGTTGGGGGCCCTCACCCTTTCTTTTCTGTAACCTGATCCAGGGACCCCAGTTACTTCTGTAGGGACCTCGCACTTCTGAGACTACCAGCATAAATTCCACGTTTTAGCAGCCAGACCTTTTAATCTCCTTTGAACAATAGTGTCGCAAATCTAAACATGACACCTTAAAAGTTACCTAATAAGGAAAGATAAGACTCAAAGGGTGAAAGGAACCCCTGGTCAAACTACTCCATGTTCTGAATGGATATAAATACATCGTTTGAAATGGTTTATTATACCTTTGTTAATGAATTCTAGAGAGAGCTTTTTCCTCTTGTAACTGCTTTTCACTCTTTAGGGATTTACGAAGTCTTCTATATCCTTCCCTGGAGTAGAAAGTTTCCCTTGTCCTTTGTATAATCTGATTAGGATAGGTATTTGCAAATGGTTGCCTAGTTTGTACTTTATCCAGGCTTCTTTCTATAGTGCACTTTCCCCTAATGATACCTATGCCTGGGTTCCTTTTGATGTTTTGTAAACACTCATGTCAGTTGGTTATTGGGAAGCAAAAATAGCATGATAAAGCTAAAGTGACTGCTGCAGGACCTGAGTTGAGAATTTTAGAAACATGTTTAAAGGTAAATTCTTTCTCTTTACTGCTGGATTTCTTAATCTGGATTTAGCCTTCATACCCCTGGAATTGTAAGAAGCGTTTTGTATGCATTTTTTCTTAGCTGCCTTTTTTCTAGGAAGAGGGTCCACAATGTTGCCAGAGGGTTCACTGATTTAAAAAAAAAAAAATGTTTTGAGCCAGTGCTTTCATATGTTAAAGAACCATGGAATCCAAAGAAGGTATGCTCCCCAGAACTGATCATTTCCAGGATATTAGAAACAGCTCTTTTTGTGAGAAATTAACAAAAAGTCAGAGAAAGCCAAGGAATACAACTGAAGTTTTTAAATTAACAATTTAGATTTAGCTAAAATCTTGTTTACCCTTTCTCCCTAGTTAACTTTTATGAACTTAGCTTATAAAAACATTTACTTTCAAAAAAATATATAATTCATCCCTAGACTTAACTGCTGTATTATTTCATATTATGAATAGTTCACATTTTTCCTCTTTTTATAGATAGACATTTAGATTATTCCTCTTGTTTGGTCTTAGCAAACAAACCTCTGAGCAGTTTTATACTTGCCTCTTGTACAAATTTGACAATTTGTCTAGAGTATAGACCCACAAGTCGAATTGCTGGATTCATATGTGTATTTTGAGGTTTACAGGATAATGCCAACTTCTCCCCAAAGTCTCTGCCCGTTTACTTTTTCAATAATGGTAGATGAATATTTTCCATATTTTCTCACCAGCATTTAATATTATCAGACTTTTTAATTTCTGCAAGGCAGATGAGTATAAAATGATCTGTTATCCATTTCCCAAATTACTAGTGCAATTAACAGCTTTTCATAAGTTACTTGTCTTTTACCCTTGATTATAATATAATATAGTTTAATTCTTCAGAATCATGAGATGTGAACCATAGGTTGAGGAGAACTTAAACATGCTGTTCTATTTACTTAAGGAAATACATCCAATAAGAAATTTGGGACCCTGTGGGGATGTGACTTAATTTTATTTGCCTTTCCATCCGCTCAAGACACGGAAGTGACTGAGAAGGAATTCATCGACCTTGGCTGGTTTGATAATCTGTTCAACAGAAGAATCTTTGTATGACAAGGGCAGCAGTGTGACATAGAAGTTAAGAGTGTGGATTCTATAATTCAGAATGTGTGGGGGTGAGTGACTTGCACGCACTTGTCTTTACAGGGTTGTTAAGAAAATTGAATGAGAATTTATTCATTTGCTTCACACAAAAGGGCTACATAAATATTAGCTCTTCTATCATTGATAGACACTTAGCAGATAAGTTTTGTGGAATTCCAGCATAGATGGTTTGCTTTCAGCAACCAAAACACCAAGCAAGTTCTGTCAAGCATTTCAGCCATTTTGTGAATTGTTAGGAAAATAAACACTACCCAAGTGCTGAAATGGCCGCTCTTGGGCAGAACCCACAGGCTTGTTCTCTTAAAGGAGTTGTTGCTGTGCTGCCCTCTTGTGATCACTTTGGAAAAGGCATTTACAGAGTTAAAAATAGAGTAATAACTTGATGCTTGCTTTTGAAGTTCATTTGGGAGAAATACTTAAACCACTTTATTTTTACCTACTTCAGAAAGGATTTTGAAGTGATAAATCCTTTTCATCCACAAGTAGAATAAATGTTTACAAGGAAAGCTTCTCATAAGCATTTATTTTCTATTGCAATCTAATATTTTAGTTTTGACTTGAGACCCTGTCCTTTATTTTTTTCCCTTTCCTTTATTTTTGTACCATATTTCTTTTGTAGCTATTATTTGTTAAATCAAAAACTGTAGGCTTGTTTGCAAATTTTGATTAAGGATTGTTTTTGATGAGGATTCTGTTAATATGGTAGATAATCATTCTTGATGATGCCGCCTTTAATTGCATTATCACTATTACTGCTATTGGAAATCAGGCAGTTTTATTACTTTATTATTTAAGGTGAAAATTTTTAAAGGACTCTACCCCTGCATGACTAACTTGATTTTATCCTTTCTATCAGAGGCTGTGCTTTCCACTCCTCTGTCATTCTAAATAGCATTTCAATCTACAATTTAATACTAATAATATTTTGTATTATAGTTAGTATTAGTTGCTAATCTGCATAATCTTTCATAAAATATCCTGTCCCTTTAGGGAATAGACTGTGCCAATGCCCTAAATATGGAAGTATTTTTAGTTCTAACATTTACTTTTAAAATTCATTGCATTTCCATTTTAACATTTAGGAGCCTGTCCTCCTAGGAGAGGAACACAATTAAGTGAATAATGCCTATATTAAGGCTTTTTGTTTTTGTTTCTGTTGTTTTTTTTTTTTTTAAGCATTTTCCTCCAGAATGTTTTTATTAGTCTAGTAAATCTGATTTGCAGGTTCTAAAAATAATTAACAAACACTTAGCCTCCTTTTATGTTAGACTCATTCACATCTTTAATTTGTCAAGTGTAGGCTTGGTGGAACATTATCCCTTGACTTGGGTTTGACTCTTTTGGTTGGCTTTATTATTAACTATTTAGACATTAAAAAGATTAAGAAGTCATTTGCAGTCACACATAGATATGTGCTGATAGAAGTTGTTTCTGACATAAAAGGTATTACTGTGTGCATTCTTAACATTTCTAAGGATTACTCTCCTACACAAACACAGAAATACCCAACTGCCCAAGAAGGCAGGATATGTGCAAGGATGTTTATATTGTTACAGTGAACAAATTGAAAAGACTTAAATATTCTGTTCAGAAATACAGAAACATGGGTGTGCATCAAGGATATTTATGGCTAGTTATAGTGAACAATTTGAAAACAACTGAAGTCCATTAGTAGAGGAAAGGCTAAATGAAATGTAGTGGATTCATACTATGAGGCAGTTAAAAGGAAATGAGATATTTATACATATACACATAATCTTACAGAATGTTGACATGGGACATTTCTCTGGTATCTGCAAAGATTACTGCTTTGCAGCACAGAACACTAAAAGGATTTCTGTCTAAGACTCGTCTAGTTCTCTGCAGCGGGCTAATCCTGCTCTTTGTGGCTTCCTGGTTCTCTGAGTTGGTAGTTGAAGATTTTCTGTCTTATTTTTTATTAGAATGTTTTATATATCATGGGAATATGTGAGCCATACTGTTGTGGTCCTGTGACAATTTTATCTGGTGGGTGATTGCCAAAATATGATTCCATCCTTAAACTTTTGTCCAGAGTTAAGCACTATAATAATTGAAAAATGAAACCAGTCATTTCACAAGGTAGGCAGTCGTGAATATTCTATTGGAACATCAAAAAAGAAACACATATTTGGCCCTCAAGTTTATTGGAGAGGTAACAGGTGACCAAAGTATTTATATAAGATGGTACAAATGGGAGGCAAAGTAGTGTAGATGTTAACAGCTGGGAGTTTGTAGTCAGTCTTACAGGACAGGTTGAGTGTCATCGTTAAAAGCCAGGAGAGCCAATAGAACACGATAGTTGATGCTGAAACTCTGAAATGAGGCTACCTGTTTCTAATTCCCAGTGATAACAACTGTCAGGACAGGTCAGCATTACAGAAGTTCTGGGTAGACTCTGAGTTTAGAGAAGTAGGAGAGAGCAAAGAGAAGGTGATACCTATGGCTTCAAGAAATTGAGAGGTATCTAGGTTGGCATTTAAGCTGTGGGTGCATGGTTTGGAGGTGAGCAATGCTAGGGCTTACTCTTCTCTACAAGTGGATTCAGTATGGTTGGAATAGTTGGTGAGAGGTGAAGGAAAGTTTAAGTGATGAGTCTAGAGAAATAGAAAGAGGCCAGGTTGTGGCATTGTGAGATTGGATGTTATCAGTGACCATGGCTGGGAGGTATGGGACAGCATGAGCTCCCTAATTTTTCAGGCCTGTCCAAGCATTTAATATTGTCTCTTGCTATGTAAATGCAGTTTCCAAATATGTCCCCCAAATGCCGTTTCCTAGTGTATGCCCTTTTGAAATCTCTTCCTTACAAGGAAATTTTGGGGCTGCCCTTGTACCTTTCTGTATTTGAGCAAATGATAAGAGGCAAAACTAACACATTTCCAGTGAGTGCCATGGATTGTGTAATACTCACAAATGGGTATTGGCTGGGGAGACTTTTGTTTCAGATGGGAAACCTGAGCCTGGATGTAAAATTGTAAAATTTCCAGTGTTTGGGTAGGCTTTGGCATTTACAGAATGTTGTCATTTTGATGCTGTCATTTTGATGCTCTCATGACCCTATGGGATAGATGTCACAAAGGATGGCACAGGCCAAAAGATGTTCAGGGTTATGCCTGAGGTGATCTAGGACTGGAACCCAAGCCGTGGATGCCAGAGCCTATGCTTTATTTTATGCTTCCCAGCCTTCCTTTTTCTTTTTTCTGCTGGTCACAGGTATGGAATAAGTGACTGCAGCATTCCTTAGCTTTTATTTTGTGAAGGGCTAAGGGCTCAGTAATTACAGTGACGTCTTTAAAGTGCTGAGTCACTTGTTATGGTGATGCCTGACTATTTTTGGACATTGTTTAACAGGGATAAGATGTATTTTCTGAGTATAAAGTTTTGGACCCCTGCGGCTTTCAAGCCAGACTCCAGTTGGAATCACTGTGTCCCCATCTACCCCTACTTTCAGCCCCCTTCTAGTTTTGTTACTGGCCAAGTTGCTTAAAACATCTCAGTATTTTCATCCCTCAGATAGGGCAGTAATGCCTAATTGGGTAGTTCTGGGGAATAAACAAAATAATACATATAAAGTACTTAGTGTAATTAGGTGACCAGGAAATTCACACGTTTTTCTCTTTTTTTCTCCCCTTCTCAGGTAGCGAAACCACCCCCTTTACATTTTTCTCCTGGCTTTCTCATTGCACCTGAAGGTCCTTTATACTGTGTAACTTGCTTACTATGGATCACAAGGGATTTTCTGGGTGAATCACAGTTCCCAGTGTATTGCCCTATTCATCCTAGAGATATTTGCCAAGTGGTATGACCCCATTTATAGTTTGGTAGATATGGGGATAGTAAATATCAAGTCTCCCTTCTTTACTCTTTCAGGCTTCATGCCATGAGTCTGTCTCCTGGTTGCTGAACTCGAGGGCTTTTTCATTAAGTTAATGCTACTCTTGGTTCTGGGTTGCCCCTTTGCCTCCCTTCCTTTGCTCTGCCCCCAAAAGATAGTTTTCAGTCAAAAGAATTGAGTGATCTCTCTACCTCTTGCTGATGAGTCCATAAACTAGGTCATTTTGCTTTAAATTATATTCACTCTGACCAGTTTTAAAGAAGGGGGGGAGTGTTGCCTTCTCTGTCTCTGGGATTGATACTCCGTCTCCTCCCAACCTTTTGTTGTTTCTGTGTGGGGTTTAGGATATTATCTACCTGCCTAGGATTCTCTACCCTGAGGGGTGTTGGGAATGTGTGAGGCCAATAGTAGTCTTTATTGGATTAAAGTTCTTAACTGATTCACACTAGAATCAGAGTACCCCCACAGGGATAAGAAGTATTTTCTGAGTTAAAGATGTATACAGCAAACATTTCCCATTTTAACTAGTTTCGGGTATACTGCAATTCATTGGTATTACTTAACATTCACAACATTATGCAACCATCACCACCATCCATTACCAAACAAATTCTGTACCATTAATCATTAACTCATTCCCCACTCCCCAGTCCTGCTTTTATTTTTAATGTTAAGTGTACTCTGTCTGGGACTCACTGGGGGAAATTCCAAGACAGGACATCTGGATTGGGGTTTATGTGAATATATATATTTTAAAAACTCCACAGATAAATTTAGTTTGCCCCTATTGTTGTGAAGCACTGATGGGATAATTGCCTTTAAGTATGCTTTGGTTTCTTTTTGTTTTGGTTCTTTATTTTTGTTGTTGGGTTTTGTTTTTGTCTTGAGAGAGGAGGATAACTTAACAGATAAGACTTAGTGGATTCAGATGGGCCTGGTTTCAAATCCTACTTTTGTCACTTTGGGGGAGTTACTTTACTGAGTTTGTTTCTTCCTCTAAGTGGAGGGAGGCAATAATATCCCCTCAGAGTTATTGTAAAACAACTAAGTGATATAAAGTAGATGGTAGATGGCATCATTTAGACACTCAGGAAATGGTGGCTTTTAGGGATGTTGAGAATGATTTCAATGGCATTATTTGTAATATAAGAATACTAAAGTGAATTTGAAAAGTATGGTCTTACCAAAATTATTATCCTAACTTTTTATACCCCAGGTGTTTTGTTTTTTTTTTTTGACAGATTATTTGGCAGATTTTAAAATATTTTTATTTTTTATTTTTTTTAAACTTAGTCATTCAGCATCTGAAGAGGTATCTGGTTCGGACTCAGGCAGCCAGTCGGAAAGTGAGCAGGGCAGTGATCCAGGAAGTGGACATGGCAGCGAGTCGAATAGCACTTCTGAATCTTCTGAGAGTCCATCGGAATCTGAGAGTGAATCGGCAGGTTCCAAATCCCAGCCAGTCCTTCCAGAAGCCAAAGAGAAGCCAGCCTCTAAGAAGGAACGGATAGCTGATGTGAAGAAGGTATTGACTTTGGTATATAGTACAAATGTACTCTGTGCTAGGACTAGCTAGCGACCTCTATTTTCCTTAGAAAAATCATTAATGTATCTCAATAATACAAACTCCAACCACCTTTTCTAGTAATATACTGTCTGCATATAAATTGGAGTGCTTTCTAATCATGTAACATAGTTAATAATGGAAGACTATAAAGAAAATACTTAGTTACGTGAACCATCAAATTGTAGGGCAAAACGAATTTCTGTAGTGCAAGTCTTTAACTTTTAAAATAGGTAGTTAAAACGATTTCTGTATGCAGAAAATATCAGAGAATCATTGACGTTTACATGTCAATGTGAAGAAGGTATTGACTTTGGTATACAGTACAAATATACTCCGTGCTAGCACTAGCTAGCGACCTCTATTTCCCTTAGAAAAATCATTAATGTATCTCAGTAATAAAAACTCCAACCACCTAGCGAATAACGCTTTTGCGTGACTCGTAGACTGCAGTGCAGTTGTAAAGCTTAGTGATAATCATAATCCAAGAATAAAGACAGGTTTTGTTACATGAATAATGGAAGGGAAATAGTTATCACAGAAAAAAAAAATTATCTGTACCTAGACAGATTCTTTGCTTGATAGAAGAGAGTCTTCCAGCAAAGATCACAAAATGGCAAAAATTAAATTTGAGTAGCGTTTTCTCATTGCCCAAATTTCAAAATGATTCCTTTTGGGGAAAATTAATTACTTGGTCTAATTATGAGAATACAGCTGACTTTTTGAAATTTTATTTTGAGAGAATTAATAGCTTGAATTCTCTGAAAATACAAAAGAAGATACTTCTAAAAATTTTTAAATTAAAAGTCTTAATGAAGTTGAAAGGTGTATGTTAATCATTTTTTAATGAAGCTGTATTCTGAGATAGAACTACATCCTGTGTACTCATGACAGCACAAATGTCTTTAAATTAGCCTCAACAAACCTGAAATTAAAAAATGAAACAAAACTGCTTTTACCTGCTGCAGAATTAGGGTAATCTTAATCTTATTTCAACTTTTCTGTTCCCAGCATAGTCATTGCTTCATGATAATTGACCCTGAGGATCTGATGGGGCTGATGATGATAGTAATGTTAGGGATAGGAAAATGAAGGTAATCCTTGCTAATTAATGCATCACTAGAGAAGTGACCTTTAGATACTCAGGTGTGGCTCCTTGTTACCTTTTCAGGGTTTGAGGGACTTGTCACAAGAGACAATTGCACTGCTGATTTTTTTTTTCAAAAAGACTCTGTATGTAGAAGTTCCACTTAGGGATCTTGGCCTGTGTGTCAAATTCAGGAACTTACCCTGACATGTTGCAGAAAGCTTTGCTCAGTCATATTCAGAGTCCAAGCCTGGCTTTCCTCTGTGTTGATACAAGGGATTTTTTTTTTTTTTTTTTTTAATTAAATTCAGTTTTATTGAAATACATTCACACACCATACAGTCATCCATGGTATACAATCCACTGTCCACAGTATGGTAACATAGTTATGCGTTCATCACCACAATCTATCTCTGAACATTTTCCTTACATCAGGAAGAACCAGAACAAGAATAAAAAATAAAAGTGAAAAAAGAACACCCAAATCATCCCCCCATCCCACCCCATTTGTCCTTTAGTTTTTATCCCCATTTTTCTACTCAACCAATACACTAGATAAAGGGGGTGTGATCCGCAAGGTCTTCCCAATCACACTGTCACCCCTTGTAATCTACATTATTATATAATTGTCTTCAGGAGTCCAGACTGTTGGGTTGGAGTTTGGTAGTTTCAGGTATTTACTTCTAGCTATTCCAATACATTAAAGCCTAAGAGGTGTTATCTATATAATGCATAAGAATGTCCACCAGGGTGACCTCTCGACTCCATTTGAAATCTCTCAGCCACTGAAACTATTTCGTCTCATTTTGCATCCCCCTTTTGGTCAAGAAGATACTCTCAGTCCCACGATGCTGGGTCCACATTTATCCCCGGGAGTCATATTCTGCATTGCCAGGGAGATTTACAACCCTGGGAGTCGGGTCCCACGTAGTGGGGAGGGCAGCGAGTTCACCTATCAAGATGGCTCAGTTAGAGAGAGGGCCACATCTGAACAACAAAGAGGTACTCAGGGGGAGACTCTTAGGCACAATTACGTGCAAGTTTAGACTCTCCTTTGTAGTAACAAGCTTCATAAGGGCAAGTCCCATGATCGAGGGCTCAGCATATCAAACCGCCAGTCCCAATGTTTATACAAGGGATTTTTTAAAAGAAGGTGAAATTGATTGTGGTGATGAATGCACAACTGTATGATGATACCGTGAATAGTTGTATACTTTGAATGATTGTATGGTATGTGAATATATTTCAATTAAAAAAAAAAAAGGTGGCAATACACTTTTGAATGAATTATTAAGAATAATTCTGAAGTATGATTAAAAATAAGTCAGGGTATAACTGTCTTCTTTATAATGGAGCGTTCTTTGATGAAAGAAAACCATGGGGAGAAAATGACTTGTATAGTAGTATTTTTAGAAATAGTCTTAGAAATTGGTTATGATGTTAACGCATTGTTTTTTTTGTTTTTTTTTTTCTGGTACTTGCTTTTATTTGCTTGCTTCAGTTTTGGTGAGACCTGAAATGAGTAAGAATACCAGTAATCTAAATACCAACATAGCATGAACATTGGAATCTCTACATAGACAAATGAACCATTCTTAGTCTTTCATCTGTAGACTTTCATTCTTAGTCTTTCATCTGTAGAGGTTGTTTTATGGGTTTCTAAATCAAGTTGTAAATAAGGGGAAAGAAGATAAACTTGTGACTTTGAAAGAGATTTCCCAGTGCTGTAGCATATGGTAGTGCCACGTACACTCATCTTCCAGAGAACTGAGTTCAAGTTCTGGCTCAGATTATGACCTCATAAAGTGGAGTGAATATATCATCACTTCAGGTTCTTTCCAGCATTACTGACATGTATGTCCTCACTGTCATTGCACTGATGAACCAGGTGTCGGGGAAAGGAATTTCAGTGAAAAATAGGAGATGAAGAGGAAACATTGATGACAAGATACTGATTATTGTTAGTTTTTAAAGCTGTGTTTGTTGTGGTTATGTTTGAAGAGTCCTTTATGAGATGTACATTAAAATGTGATAAAAAGGATTCACTTTAGGATAATAGAGGGGGGCACTGGTGGGGTAGAGATGAAACAAGATTTGCCATCAGTTTATAATTTCAGAGTCAAAGTGGTGGGTCTGGAAGGGAGTCTAGCTACTTTTGTTTGTTTTATAAATTTTCCATGGTAAAAAGATTTTTAAGAACTCAGGCCTAGAATGAGGAAATAAAAGTTGCTTCTATTTCTCAACGCATTGTTTTATAGCTGGCCAATAGAATACAAAGAGAGCATTAGTTTCAGTTACTGTTAAGGAATTAGCTGCACCAAATCAGTAGTGTGAATGTTGTAAGTTGGGAAAGAGAATACATCCCCACCATTAGCATTTCCTTTTGAGTCAGAGACTGAAAATAGGTGGGCTAAGAAGCTGCTGAATTGCAATATTGGTATTCTTATCTAAATCACAGCAAAATACTTGATGGACCATAAATTTGTGAAATTTTACAGAAATCTTAGTTGACTGAGATTTACAAATGTTAACTCTCTGACCGTAAATATTTAACTTAAGAAGATAATGGGTAACTAAGAAAGAAGAGAAAGAATTGATGAGGCTAAATTTCAAGATAAAAGTACAGCTCCAGGCAGAAATATTATAATATACTTTTAAGGTGAAGGTGATCAGTTCCACTTAGTCATGTGTGAGCAACACTTGCATGGACCTGTTGACTCTGGAAGATTACTCAGAATGATGGGACAATGCCTTTAATTATCATTTTCTAAAATGAGAACTAATGAATTTCTTGGTTTTTCTATATATGTGCCCCTTTCACATGGTAGCTTTTGTGGTGGAAGAGTTGAATGATATACCATTAGCCCTCCGAAGTTCAATATGAACACAAGATGGCTTTAGGATAAAAGCCTTGTAGTATTTGCTGTACTAAAGTTCGAATTGTTGAGCTAGAATGTTTGGCTAGTGTTTTTAAAATGATAAAACTATTTGATGTAGTGAAATTTAAATGATTTAGCCACCCCACTTAATAAAAGCTCCACAAAAACCTGTGTTGAGTAAAATAAATAATTTCATAGCTCTTGCCAAGGTCTTAAAAGGGTGGGAGGTGGGGGTTAGTGGATGGGGCTAGAATAAAGCTCTCTCCTTCCTTTTTTCTCTGCCAGATTTATTCAGTGTTTTGCATTTGCTGCCTCCTTCTCCTGTATTTCCTACCACTTGCTTATTATTTCTAACTTCTGGTTTGGGCCTTGTGTTCCTTCCAACTCTGATTCTGAGGCCGTTATGTAATCTCCACCTTTGTAAACTGAGGATATAGGATTCCATGATTATATTGGATTCTAGTTCTAAAATGCTATTCCTGTGGCATCCTGCTTGGTTTCTTTTGAGGTCTTGTTCTTCATTTCACTCCAGCATAGTTTTTTTTAAAGGCACTGTTGATAATGTCCTCCCTTGGCTTAGTGACATTGTGTTTTTCCTGGTCTTCTTTCATCAATTTTGTCTTTTGGGATCTACTTCCCATACTTTTAAATGTGAGTATTCTGCAATTCTTAGCTGGTGGCTTCTCCTCCTTTGTGTACCTCCTGTGTTTCACATTTCTAAATACTTTCATGACGTTAGCTAGCACCTGTGTTTTGACAACAATGCTTTACTTCTAATCTTGGCTTTCAGGCATCTCTTCTGCATGTTTAACTTCTGTTAAACATCTTCATTTGGATGTCCCACAATCTGTTCAGATTGATTTTGCCTATGAGTGATTTTTACTAAATGAACCCACATCCACTTAGCAGTGTTTTCTCTGGGGAGGAGTTTGGGGATTCAAGTTTAATTGTTAGAGGCTGAGAAAGGCAGGGTAGGGGGTTAACTTTTTTTTTCCAATAGGTTTGGTGATTTGAGTCTTTTTATAAGATGGTGTTAATATATTGTTGAGAAAACTTTCTTCCTTAACTAATCCCTCTTTTTAAACTTTTATTTTTTGGACCACTGGTAAAGATTGTTATAAAGGCTAGAGAATAAAATTAGATATACTAGGCAAAGGGTGACAGTGGTTCTCATTTTGAGAACTGCTAGAAATACTTGATCTTCACGTATCTGGGCTGTTATATGACCTGGAACTTGAATATATGAATGCCCTGGTTCATCTAGTTAAACTTGGTGGGACCCTGCATCTCATTTGTGTGTCTCAGGTAGGTCATTGTGCAAAGTTGTAACTCAAAGCTCCAGGAAATTTAAAACTTACCAGTAAATCCTTTTTGTTTTGTGGAAGTAATTACTATCTTACCTTGCCATACTATTCACCTGTAAGTTTATATTTTAGTGATGGGTAAGGAATATACCATATAGTAATGAAGAGGCACTATATACTTTTTAATGTGTTCTAATATATTCCTTGTTAAAAACTAACAAAACCACCCTTTTGACAAATATTTTGTTACTTGAATTCTCTTAAATTTAAATAAGTATGCCTGTGATCAAAATAGTAAATTGGGGTCAAGAAAAATGATTCATGCATGGTCTATTAATTTTACAGATGTGGGAAGAATATCCTGATGTTTATGGGGTTAGGCGGTCAAACCGAAGCAGACAAGAACCATCACGGTTTAATATTAAGGAAGAGGTAAGAAAATAGTTTTCAGGGGCTACTGCCTATCTTACTCCTTATCTTACCTCATCCTTTCCAACTTGTGTGTGTTACCATTAATAAGACAGCTTCAGGCATGTGAGTTTAGTGACTCACATGTCTAGTGAGGCAAGAAGTTAATTTAAAATTAAAAAAACTTACCAGAAAGATCATATAATAGTGAATATTTTTGTACATTATTAGAGCATTATACAGAACTGGCCTTAATTTTTTTCTTTTTAATGAATTTTTCGTCAGGTTTCTCATGGTGAAATTGATGTAGCAAGTTTACTTTAAATCCTGAATCTCTATATCGCCTGTATTTTGTTAAAAGAGTAACTTGCTTGAGAAAAATGACGATGGAAATAGCTTCAGGTTAATTTCTGAGAAGGCTAGAAGAGTATACTTAACCTAAGTAATATATTTTGTCTTTTATGTAATTTCCTTCTCTAGTTTGTTTTTAGTGTGAAATATTGTTGCTTTTAACTAAGATGTGTTTCACACGTAACTACTCTCATCTAATTGTGAGAGATTGAATAGATGTGATGTTTAAAGTTGATACTATGATAATGATGTGCTGTGTTCTCTTGTGTCTATGGAATCAGATTTCTTTCACCTTTCTCAGTTTGGTGTGATATTTGCAGATTCTGTACCTCTTTTAGGTATGTGTACTAGATTCTGAAGAGACATTCTTGTCTCTCAGTGTAATGTCCCCTTTCTGCATTACTTAGGAGAACTTTGGTATTCTTAGCTATATAATACCCTTCTGATGAAAATTAAATATTGATAGCTAAAGGTTAGTGTGTTGTGGGTGGGGTTTTGGTAATTGTACTTTAAAAATTGAATTCACCCTAACATCTGCATTGCATTTGTGATGTTTTGTTCTTAGTGTCCTCTGAACAGGCTTTTTTTCAGCATTCTTTTTCCATAGTATCTAGGACTAGGTTACTTAATCATATTTATTATAACCCATCACATAGTTGTATAAATCTTTTCCTCTGTTGTGTATAAATTAACACATTCTCTGTAGGGTATGAGACTTAAGTGCAATAGGAGTAGTTTGCCATTTTGCTTAATTTTGTGGAAAAAGAGCTATTCATTGTCTGAGACTATAGACTCATGGTGCCATTAGCGGAGCGCTGTTTCTTCATGATTGAATATGGTCTTTAATGATTCCAAAATGAAATACATTCAAAATGAAATACATCAGCAGTCATTGCCTTTAAAGGCATACCAGCTAAATGTTAGGACATTTTCGTTTGGTATTCTAAATAGACTATATTCAGTTTGTTTGCTGCAAGCTACATGTGGCTTTAAAAATTTATATTAATTAAAGTTGAACTAAAATTAAAAATTCTGTTTTCCAGTGACACTAGCCACATGTCAGGTGCTTAATAATCATATATGGCTGGTGGCTAGTGTATTGGATAGTGCAGATACATAACATTTCCATCATTGCAGAAAGAAGTGTTCTAAAAGTCAAACTGAGATAAATATATCCTGGGTTTAGAAATAGCTCAGTAATAGCTGACAGAGATAATTTTTAAAGCAAAAGAGGGTGTGAGTTTCACTAAACAAGTGCTTAGGTTTCTTCCTGTCTGAAAGCTCATTGAGTAATGCTATATGAGTAGATTGTTGGACCAAGAGATAGTGTTGTCCCTAAGAACTGTGAATTAAAGTGTGTAATCACTTTTCCCCCCATTCACTGAAGGCAAGTAGCGGGTCTGAGAGTGGGAGCCCAAAAAGAAGAGGCCAGAGGCAGCTGAAAAAACAGTAAGTCTATCATGGGGGAAATTACTTACTCCGGTAGTTTTCACTTTTTTTTCCCACAGTGAAGCTGTGGAACATGTCATCATTTCTGAGACTGCCTTCATTGTGTCTTTAGTCTACCCCAGGTCTCAGAATTGGCTTCTGTTTCTCTCATTAGCCTGGGTTATTGTACACCTTGAGTGCTGCAGCTAGCAGCTTTTTAAGTCCAAGATTCCCAGTTTAATACATGGAAGGATTCCGCATGTGCAGACTCTTTCTTGGGCAAACCCCACCTTCTGCTTGATTAGCCCAATTAACCCAATTAAATTTTTTCTTAAAAATAGAAATGTGCACAAAAACCAAATGTATGGATAAGTGTTCCAATACTTCTATTCTAGCTAAGTAAGGAAGAATTGTAGATTTGCTCTTTTTTGTTGTTCTTTCTATTTGCATGAAATTTTATAATTTTAGTGTTGTAGTTCATAAACCAGAGAATTTTCATTCTTGGGCTTAAGTGAAATTACTTTATAACATAGATTATACATAATGTTCTTTATTTTCCTAAAGTTATTTAAAAAATACTAATTTGGTAAAATTGAGTTTGTCTTTTGATAAATAATTTTTTAAAAATTTTTTGGAGGGGGTATGGATCTCTTTGACAATGTAAATTCTGGAGACACCCTCTTATAAAAATGTAGATAGTCAAAACTACACAGTTCACGGGATTCTCATGTTAAACAGCTGTCCGTGACCCCTATTTTCTGTCCTAAAATATTAATATCTTCAGTAAGTGTTTGGCCTGAGGCAAGCAATTTTGAGTTTTCAAAAATCATTCCCTCATCTCTAAAATAGGGTTATTAGAAAGTATGCCAAGATTTTGTGGTGCTAAATGTAGATTATTAAAGAACTTGACAGGAAAGTCAAGTATTTATTGTTGTCCTGCCCTGAGTACATTCAATTTCATTTGTTTTAAATATTTACTTAGATTTGGAGGAATAGTAACTAAGCAAACCTTCGTGTCTTGGCATCTTAGAAGGCTTTTATTCTACTTCAGCCCCGTTACTTGGTTGGGAGACGCTATCCCTGCTTTACTTGTTGTATGGCCAAATTGGAGCCTTTCTGAAATGTTGTTCTTGATCACACTTTGGAAAGTCTGTGCACGTTTCTCTTTCCTCCACCATTTGGCTGCATTCTGCTAGTCCCTTGAATGGGATCTAAATGGTGCTATGCTTCAGATCTTTGACTTCCCATTTTAATGGCCTTATCCTTGTGTGCAGAAGCCAGCATTTAATTGGCCACTGTGTGATGTATCAGACTTTGGTGACCAGCTCCTATACTTAATTTCCTTCTCCTATAGTCTGAATTGCTCCCCAAAGTGAGTACCCTAGATAACTTTATGGCCCTTTCCTTGAGTAGTGTCTGTTAGTTTTCTTGTGGGGTAGGCTGTGTCTTCTCTGTAAACCTGCTTCCCTGTTCTGGGCTTTTCTTTACGAACTTGTCAGGAAACTGATGTAGCTCCTTTCTCGCTTGTGTTTTGGGCACTGGGTTAACCTTACTTCCTTCCATTCTTTGGGCAGCTGTGAATACTGTGGACTTACTGGGAGCTCTACTCATGAAGTCCATTTTGATTCCTGAAAGAAGCTTGATCAGAAGAGGTCCTATATCTGCTAGCTCACTCAAGTTGCAAGGCACAGCACTACAGGGCTCTCTATGGTCTGAGCCATCGTAACAGAGCTATTGGATGGATACAGGAATTTCGGAATTGAAAGAGAGATTCACACAAAGAGGATGGAAATTATGAAATTTTAAATTATGAAATAATTTTTAATTATGAAATAATTATGAAATAGCATGGACTGTTTGTTTATTTTGCCAGAACTCCAGATTGTACTCTCGGACTTGAGAGTTTTTTATAAAAGGACCTTTTTTAAAAAAACAACTTTCTTTGGAATTATTTTCAAACTTTAGAAAGTTGCAAGAATAAAAGTAGTACAAAGAACACCTGTGTACTTTACCCCACTTGCACCTGTGGTTTAAATTTTTGCGCCTTCTACTTTATTGTCTCACAGTGTACTCTTTTCACTCTGTTTATATATGCACATATATTTTTTTTCTGAAACATTAGAGAATAAGTTTCATACGTCTTGGACTTTTACCCTTAAATATTTAAGTGTATATTTCCTAAGAATTAAGATATTCTCTTTCATAAGCATAGTACAGTAGTTTCAACTTAGAATTAACATTGCTAAAAAATGTTTGTCTAATTCATATTCCAGTTTTGTCAAGTTGACCCAGTAATGTCTTTTATGACATTTTCCCACCTCCTCTGCAAAATTCAGTGTAGGAGCAGGTATTAAATTTAGTTGCCATATTTCTTTGATCTGGGGCACTTTCACAGCCTTTCTTTGCTTTTATGACATTAATGTTTCTTGAAAAATGCAGTCTTAAAAGGGACTGTGTTCTCTTGAGAATTATAGACTAAGCTCCCCACCTCATCATAAAGTGTATTATAATATGTATTAGCATTTTAAAAGCTTAGAGAAGTTATATAGCCCAGTGGTCCTGCATAATGTTTAAATACTTTTTTTGTACTAGTTGCTAATATTGAGAAATTGAGAGGTAGCGCATAAGAATTTAGATTTCTATCTCCTTTTGACAAAAATCTGTCAGTGCTGGCCCAGATAACAGTGGTGTGGGGCTGTATAGTCTTTATTACTTGAATAGGCCATGAATTCTCTATTTTGCCCCATTTATAGTACTTACCTGGCCCCAGTGGGTGTTTGAGTTTGCAACCCCTGTCATAGTCAAACAAACAAACAAAACCTTGAGTTTAATTGAACCCATCATGCTGTTTTGATATTGAACTCTTTTTTTCATGCACTACTTTTTAATGTCCACATTTGTTTATGTTACATAGAATTTCTGTGGACTCATTATGGTCTCTCACTTATAATGGCTCCAGGAGCCTCTCTGCCAACTGTAATTTTAAAATATCTAGCCATAATCGTGAAGATTTTGTCCTGGGATCATAATTTCTTCCTTTCCACTGTTTTGGGAGTTTATCAGTCTTGACACAATGAAGGGAATCCCTGATAGATGAATTTCCCTTTTCTGTTGGAACTTTTTCATGAAAGGCATCCTCTTTAAAAGTGGCTGTTGCTTATTCTCTCCTTTACTTGTTGTTTAGATTTGATTTGTGCCCCCCTTTAGTTTGCTGAGAACAACCTTTTCCAAAAAAGGAAGAAAAACTACCCAGTTGACTTGCATTCTGATTTTTCATGTCTGTTTTTACATTGCCTTGGGGCCTTAATGGCCAAATTTTGGTATTTTTCTCCCCAGTTCCCAGAATTTTGGCAAAAATTCTGTTGATAGCCGTTAGTCCCTCTTCAGGGCTAGATCTGGCAATTTAAGTCTTCTTTGATATATAAAATATTTTTTACTCAAGATCTCATATCTTAAGACTCCTCTTCATTATGGCCCCATTATAATGTATGGCTTAGTGGAGGAGTCTTTCCCATAAAATTTCCGCTTTTTAAAAAAACCAGTAATCTGGGAGCTGGCACCATTTTAATATTTCAGAACCCTGTAAATAAGCAGGGTAGGAAGTAATCTTTTTGTAACCAATCATTCTTATCACCTCATATCTGCCACAAAATGATTTAGTAATGCTGATTTTGTTCTTGGAAATTAAAATAAATCAAGCTAATTTGAAATAAATATCCATAGAAACCCAACCAGGCCTTTTAAATAAACCTCTGATTGTTCAGATCCTCCCAGAATGTGTAATACTGGTTTTAATTTTTCCTGAATCTTTGATCTTCATTGGGTTATGACTGGGCAAATAGCTTGTCTCACTGGGCTTTTATTTTTCTTCTCTGGATGAGGACTTTGGACAGTTAATTTGTTAAAATTTTTTTCTAGTCTCATGTCTGGAGATTCTAAGACCATCTGATTGGTCACAGTGTTTAAATCTGTGATTTAACTGGAAATTCTAGCCTCAGCATCCATTTTTTCAGTGTTTGCTGTCAGCATAGTTTCCTACACTTGGATTCATTGACCTCATTTGCTGCCCTGGTTTAATTTCTCAATTCCTAGAGGGGTTATAGAAATTAGAATCTAATACTTAACTGTGGATTTTTCTGATGTGCTTTACTTACCCTTGTGTCTTAATTGTTTATTTTCTTTCAAGCTTGTTTCCTGTTAAACTACTATTCTCAAGTGTGACTGTGAGCCCCTTCAGAAGGGTAAACTTTTCTGGACTTGATCCAAGGGAGATTACAGACTCATGCCAGTCTTCCGGTTGCTGGAGATACCTATCTTCTTCCCTCCCTCCCTTTTTGTTCTTTGGATTCTTTAGCAAACATTTTTGTATTAGGTTGTAGGGAAGCAGAATAAGACGGGTGCCCAGAGCATAGTTAGATATAAGGAGGTCTTTGTTTTAAAGAGAGACTAAAGGATATAGTAGCAATATGAACAAGCTTTACTGTCTTACCAGTGTGCTTCCAAAAGCATCCTACCTATCTGGCAGGCTGAAATGACACATTCCTTAGCTGTTTTCTTTATTTAACAAAGGAACATTTCCGTTTGCCTGCTTGTGTGCTAAACTGTTACAAAGATGAGCAACAAAGACTTTCCTTGTCAGGAGGTCACCTATTGGTGGGGAGAGGAATGTGTAAACACACATTGCTGGTCTTATGGAAGATTTGACTTTGTTTTACCCTAGGGTCTTTACAATTCCGGTATAGGATCACTCCTGCAGCTTTTAGGATTGTTCTCATGAGTCTGCAGATCCTCTACCTTCTTACAACATGCTTTGACTATTACTTTGACCCCTTCTTCCATGGAGAATATTGATTTGACTTTTCACAACAGTTTTCTTTAGCATGATCTCATTCTGTATATATTACCCAGAGGCACAATGGTGGTTTGTTTGTTTGTTTACAGAGAAACCTCTGGTATCTGCCTGTAAATTTTTCTGTAGGTTATCTCATGCTCAGTGCATGATCCTTTCTCCCCACAGATGAGAACTGACCTTAGGTCCATGTGATATTTTACTTGGTATTTCAAGTAAGCTTGAAACACTGTTTGGGGGGTAGTAGAACTCCTATAGATGATGACTTTCAAGCCTTCTAAGATCTCAAGGAGCAAAGGAATACCTATCTTATTTTATAATTGTTAAAAACTGCTTCTTTAGCTGAACATATTATCTGATAGGTGGCAGGTTTATCATTAAAAAAGAAGTTTAGGGGCTGTTTCCTAAAATGATATTCTAGAAGATGTTGAAGTATCTAGTGCACTTGTTCTCAAAGAAGTCAGTATCAACTGTGAATTTTTTAAAATTCATATTCTCTCAGGCCCCAACCCAGACTCCTCTGAGAAGTCTGTGTTTTAACTAGCCCCCTAAGTTGTTTTTACACATGTTAAAATTTGAGAACCACTGATCTGGTATATATTATGACTTTGATCTTGTCAAATGACAGTAGTTAAGTCAAAATGGAATACAAAAAATTTAACAAGTTTTTTTTCCCCATAACAAATGATTTAAAACATATGTACATAGTTTTCTTAATAATAGTAATGATAATTGCTATTATTATAATAATAATTATTATACTATTAATAATAATATCTAGGAATAAATATTGTAGTCCAGGATGGATCACACCAAAATTTAATTGGAACTACACTAAATCTCTTTTTAGTATAGTATTTATAATATGCATGTTCTGTGTTTTAGATAGATTGAAATTGGCCTTATCAGATTGTCTGACGAATTCTTACAGAAAAAATCATTATTTCTTGCTTTTGATTGTAGAGAAAAATGGAAACGGGAACGCTCAGAAGATGAACAGGAACAGGGCACCAGTGCAGAGAGTGAGCCAGAGCAAAAAAAAGTGAAAGCCAGAAGACCTGTCCCCCGAAGGTGTGATGTTTTGTATAAGCATATCTGCTTCTGGACCAGCTTAATTTGCTTTAGAGTGAAAAGATGGGATAGTGTTGGAATGAGAGCCTTAATTGATTGTATACATTTTATTGTGATTCTGGGTTGTCAATTTCTGTGGTTGATGTTGTGCCAGCTTACATTTTTAGCAGGTCATTAGATGTCTGGGCTAGTTATATCAGTTGTGGGTGTTTGAAGGGTGTATAGGTCCGATAGTGAATCTTACCACAGCTTACTCCATGGCACACTAGTTACAAGGGGCGAATCCTCCGCTTAAAAAAAATCTTGCTGTTTATTTGGCTAGTGTGCAAGTTCTTTCTGGGAGAACTATTTCTTAAGTTTAAAACTAGTGTGGTTATTTCTTATTCTTTACCTTCTTTGTACAGATGGCAGCATGCTATCATCTTGTTCTGTTTTTTTTTTCCTTCTTTATCTTAGAAATCTGTCCTTATCAGTATATAGCAAACTTTTTTCATTTTTAAATGGCTATATAGAATTAATTGAACTAGTTCCTAGTTGATGAACTTGTAAGGTTCTTCTAATATTTTATTACAATAATGCTGTGGTGAATACTTTATTATGTTTATATGGGTATCTATCTGTAGGATCAATTCCTAAAGGTAAAATTGTTGTAAGTTTAATAGGTATTACCAAATTGCCTCCAAAGAGGTATGCCCAGAAACACTGTACATGTGTGTTTTGGTTAGGCGATCTTGATGAACAGTTGAGGCCCATTGTCCCAGAACCCGCCTTATGGCCTGTGAATGATTGAGGATTATCAGTATCAGAATCACCTTGTGTTCATGTTGAAAATGAAGCTTTCTAGTGAATCAGAATCTTAGAAGTGGGACCCAGGAATATGCATTTCCCCAAGTGACTACTATGTATGCACCATTGTTTTAGGAAATAAGATTGTATAGATTTGAAGTAAACACCAAATGGAAGAGTAAAAACTTTGCCATTTTTACCTGTTCTCATTTTAGAACAGTGCCCAAATCTCGTGTCAAAAAACAACCTAAGACTCAGCGTGGAAAACGAAAGAAGCAAGATTCTTCCGATGATGATGATGATGATGATGAAGCTCCCAAAAGACAAACTCGTCGGAGAGCGGCTAAAAATGTTAGGTAACTTGCACCGTAGACGTTTTTCATTGGTGGGAGGATGTTAGTGTAGTTGGTTAGCCCTCAGATCTGATGAGTCAAAGGTTATTCATTTGAAAGGCACAAATAATGGCCTATGTCCTGAGCTTGAATTTGTAATAAATTTTATCCTTTCTTGCAAAAAGGATAGTGTTGAACCTATGGTAATGTAGAAAGGATGGCAATAACTCATTTTAAGCCTTCCTTTCTATAAACAGAATTGCTCCAAGTTCATGTCCTGTCATTGGTGGCTGAGTGACATTGTCTTCATTTCATAACATTCTTTTCCAGGATTGTATTCTCACTTCTGAATTATTCTTGCTTCTGAATTGTGCTGTGAATCACACCAGTTTTTCTGAGGTCCTACTTATGTATTGATATTTGGGTATAGTAATTTTATTAAACTTACTAATAAGATATGTATAACATTAATATTTTACCTTATAGGAGTCAAAGGAAATTTAATTTTCCTTTAGAGGATATGTACATTTCTTTTGGTCTGCTGAGAGAAACTGAATCCCAAAGATCCTAATAACTTGCCAAATGGCACCCAAGTAATGATCCCAAAGCCCAGGATTAGGCTTTGAAGTATGTGAATGCATAGCTTAGCATTTTTTCTTGCTATAATTGTACTACATCCAGGATTGTGTGACTCCCATACTATTTGTTGTTAATAGATGGTGAAAGATTACATTTTAATATTTTATTACCAGGAAGTACATTTGTTGACATTTTTAACAGTTTGAGATACTTAAATTTCATGTTTTTGTTATTGAGGGATGGAGGCAAAAGGTTGAAAAACATAATCTTAGAAATTCTGCTTCTCTTGCCTAATGAAACAGTAGCAATTTTTTTCTTTCATTATGCATTTTCTTTTTTGTTTCTTTGCTTATGTAATAGTCTGATATTAAAGAATAATAAAAAATAAGGATGTTCCTCACCTGGACTGGTGTTGATGTTGTCACAAACATTGGGACTGGCGGTTTGATGTGCTGAGCCCTCGAGCATGGGACTTGCCCTTATGAAGCTCATTACCACAAAGGAGAGTCTAAACTTGTATGTAATGGTGCCTAAGAGTCTCCCCCTGAGTACCTCTTGTTGCTCAGATGTGGCCCTCTCTCTCTCTAACTGAGCCATCTCGACAGGTGAACTCGCTGCCCTCCCCCCTACGTGGGACCCGACTCCCAGGGGTGTAAATCTCCCTGGCAACACAGAGTATGACTCCCGGGGATGAATGTGGACCCGGCATCGTGGGACTGAGAGTATCTTCTTGACCAAAAGGGGGATGCGAAATGAGACGAAATAGTTTTAGTGGCTGAGAGATTCCAAATGGAGTCGAGAGGTCACTCTGGTGGACATTCTTATGCACTATATAGATAACACCTCTTAGGCTTTAATGTATTGGAATAGCTAGAAGTAAATACCTGAAACTACCAAACTCCAAACCAGCAGTCTGGACTCCTGAAGACAATTATATAATAATGTAGATTACAAGGGGTGACAGTGTGATTGGGAAGACCTTGTGAATCACACCCCCTTTATCTAGTGTATGGATGAGTGGAGGAATGGGGATAAAAACTAAAGGACAAATGGGGTGGGATGGGGGGATGATTTGGGTGTTCTTTTTTCACTTTTATTTTTTATTCTTGTTCTGGTTCTTTCTGATGTAAGGAAAATGTTCAGAGATAGATTGTGGTGATGAACGCATAACTATGTTATCATATTGTGGACAGTGGATTGTATATCATGGATGATTCTATGGTGTGTGAATGTATTTCAATAAAACTGAATTTAATAAAAAAAAAAAAGACCAAAAATAAAATAAAATAAAATAAGGATGTCCTGCTAGTTTTCTGTATCTTGCTTACAGAAAGTACTATAAATAATACTGTAATATTTTGAAATAAGATATAGCCTTTCTGCAGTTATCAGTGAGCATGCATCACTTTTTTAAGTAAAAAGAAAATAAGCTTGGAGCCTACTGAATGAATCTATAAAACAGCATGTTGGAACCAAGAGGTTATGGTTCCTTATTCAGGGGATGTTTCCTATTTAACCAGCATTATTCCTCATGTAGTTATAAAGAAGATGATGACTTTGAGACTGACTCTGATGACCTCATTGAAATGACTGGAGAAGGAGTTGATGAACAGCAAGATAATAGTGAAACTATTGAAAAGGTCTTAGATTCAAGACTGGGAAAGAAAGGAGGTATGTGTCTTTGGGAAGCAGATTACTTTTTATATCTGCTCATTAAGGCCCAGATTTGTTACAACCCTAAGTTTTAGTCCATAGCCATTTGTTGTGGAATGTGTAAGTCTTTTTTCTGAGCCAATCCTCATGTTTCAGAGCTGAAGAAAATGGATCTGTTACTGTTTTAAAAAAGCTGTGATTTAGCAGATACTTGCTTGTTAACATTAGGCATTAAATTTGTTTGATTCCCCTCATGAAAAGTATTAAGCTGGTTAAATATATATTTGGACAATAGTGATAATTTTATATCCAATTGTGGTATCTTTCCATAAAGGAAGTATAAAAATAATACTTATTGACTTTTTCTTTGTCTTTTTTTTTTTTTCATTCCAGCTTCATTATGGTTAAGATAGTCAACTGGGAATTGTGGGTGGGGGTGGGGGAGATATTTAAATTTTTTTACCTTTTTTTTTTTTTTTTTTAAGAATTTTTTCTTAAACTTTTGTTTTGAACTACTTTCAATCTTTCAGGACAGTTGCAAAAATAATACAAGACACAGAGAAATCCAACACATCTGCTATTTTGGTTTGTTAAAGATGCCAGAATGCAAAATACTAGAAATGGATTGGTTTTTACAAAGGGGATTTATTAGTTCATAAATTTACAGTTCGCAGGCCATGAAAATGTCCCAATTAAAGCATCAACAGGACAGTACCTTCTCTGAAGAAAGGCCGATGGCATCTGGGGTTCCTCTGTTACATGGGAAGGCACATGGCCAGGGTCTGCTGGTCTCCTGGGTTTAGCTTCTGGTTCCCATGGCTTTCTCCAAAAGTCTCTGGACTTCTGTCTTAGCTTCTTTCTTAGCTTCTCCTAGGGTCAAAGTCTGAATTAAATATCTTAGTTTCTCTCCACTCTCTCCGAAATGTCTCTGCGTTTATCCTCTCATAAAGGACTCCGGCAAGTGAACCAAGACCTGCCTTGAATGAATTGGTAGGGTCACATCTCCATGGAAACAACCTCATCGAAGGGTCCCACCCGTAATAGGTCTGCCCCCACAAGATTGGATTATAAGAACATGGCTTTTCTGGGGTACATAATGGATTCAAACCCAGCACACCTGTCTTTACAGAGATCCACTAATTTTAACATTTTGAAATATTTGCTGTCTCATTCTATCTGTCCATCTATCTTATTTTCTAACATTTGAGAGTAGGTTGTATACATACTTGAATACATAATGCTTCCATATACATTTGCTGAGATCACAAATACTCACGTAACCACGTTGAGTACAGTTAGCAAGTTCAAGAACTTTAACATTGATATAAGGCTGTTAGCCCATATTCCAGTTTTTTCATGTGCTTTATCCTTTATCCTCCATCATTAGATCCATTCCAGGATCCTGTATTGCATTCAGTTGTCATTATCTCTTTAGTTTTTCTCTGTTTTTAAATTGTGGAAACATATATACAACATAAATCTTCCCATCCCAACTTCTCTCAAGCGTACCATTCAGTGGTAGTAGTCACATATGACAGCTTTAACACTATCCAATACTAAAACTTTCCCTTTACCCCAAATAGAAATCCTACGCTAATTTGCATTAATTTCCTGTTGTCCTTTCTCCCTACTTCTTGTCACCTATACTTAACTTTCGGTCTCTATGAGTTTGCATTCTCTGATAGTTTCTTTGTGGTTCTGTGGGGCTTAAACTTAACTTCCTAAATCTTTAATAATTTTCATTACTTTGATATCAACTTAACTTTAATAGCTTACATAAACCGAATTCCTATACCCTCTGCACCTTTATGTAGCTCTTGTCAGAAATTACTTATTTATACATTATGAATCCCAAACTATTGATTTGTTATTACATTTTATGTATTTGCCTCTTAGATCTTATAGGAATGAAAAATGGAGTTATAAACCCAAAATACCATAGTATCGACATTTCATATTTAACCATGTCATCTTTATTGGAGATCTGTACTTTCTTCATTTGGCTTCAGTCAGTTGTGTAGTCCTTTCTTTTGACCCTGTAGAACTCCTTTTAGCATTTCTTGTAGGGCTGGTGTATTGGTGATGAAGTCCCTCAACTTTTGTTCATCTGGGAATGTCTTAATCTCTCTCTCATTTTTGAAAGTTTTTCTGGATGTAGCATTCTTGTGTGGCAATTTTTTTACTTTGAGTACTTTAAATGTATATAATCTTCCACTGCCTTCTTGTCTCCATGGTTACTGATGAGAAATTGGCACCTACATCATTTTTAGGCTCTCTTGTATGTGACACATTGCTTCTCTCTTGTGGCTTTCAGAATTCTCTTTTTTTAAAATGCAATTTTATTGAGATACATTTGTACACTTACAATCCATCTGAAGTATACAGTCCATGACTCACATTATCATCACATAGTTGCACATTCATCACCCTGATCAATTTTAGATCATGATCAATCTTTGGCATATGACAGTCAGTATTGTCTGCCCTTTTCTCTGTTTCAGTTTTCCTTCTGAGACTCCTACAATGTTTATATGGGTACACTTGATGGTGTCCCACAAGTTCCTCAGGCTCTGTTCACTTTTGTTCATTCTTTCTTCTTTCTGCTTCTCAAGACTGGATGGTTTCAGTTGTCTTATTGTCAAGTTCATTGATTCTTTTTTCTGCCTGCTTCAATCTGCTGTTGAACCCCTCTCAGGAATTGAAATTTCTGTTAATGCGGTCTTAGTTCTGTTCAGTTCCTTTTTATAATTTCCATCTCTCTACTGATAATCTGTTTGTGGTCATCTGTCTTATTCCTGATTTCCTTTAGTTCTTTGTCCATGCTTGCTTTCCTTTAGCTCTTTGAGCATATTTAGGCCCATTTAAAAAAGTCTTCGTCTGAATATTCCAGGTCTGCTCTTCTTCATTGATGATTTCTAATGCTTTAATCTTCTCATTTGCCTGAACCATCACTTTTTGTTTCTTTGTATGTTTTGTAATCTTTGGTTGAAACCTTGGCATTTTGATGTTTTAGTGTGTTATTGCTGGAATTTAGACTCGAGGTGTCTGTTCCTTAAGCTTGTATCCAGTTATGACAGAGCTTTCCTTATGCCAGGTGCTAATCAAAAATATTTAAAGAAAAAAGAAAAGAGTGGAAAAAAGAAAACACCTTTCCCTGTCTTTGCAGATTGACCTGTGTGAGTGCTCTCTTTCAGAGTTTTTTCATCGAGTGAGTTTTGGGAATAGCTCCAGACCAAAGTGAAGGTGCCTCCCTGGTGCTTTGGTGCTTTTTAGGCACGAATTTTGTCTTGAGTATGCTTGTTTGATTCTAGTAATTCCCCCATTTACATGGTTTCTGAAAGTCCCCTCTTCTCTAAAAAACTGTTTCCTCATGGTCCCAGGCATTGTACTGTATGTCCTGTAGCCAACAATCCCTAGCCCTTGGCAGCCACTTCACTGCTCTTCCACAGTGTTCTCTAGGAGAGCCTGTGAACTGCCTTCTACTTGCAGGGCAAGTTCTGGGACAGTGAGTCCCTCGGGCCACCATCAGGGATACTTGGGCCTGACATACATGCTCCCAGTATGTGCACAAGAGTTACTCTGTTTGCTTCAAAACTGGGACCAGGGATCTGCACTTAAGAAGATGGTCTAGCTCTGTGTTGAGCTGGTGAGGGATGGAGGAGGGGCCAGCCAGGGCCATAAAATTCTACTGCTTTTAAGTAGCTGTTTCCTTGTTTTGGCATTAGTCTTTTTACTGCAGTTGTTTAACTGGTTTTTGGAGCTTTGAGAAAGATATTTCTGCCAGTTCTTGGGGTTGTTCAGAGCTTCTAGAGATGCACAGATCCTTAAAACTTTTGAATCAGCCTTCTTGGGAAGTTTTTCAATGCCTGGTTTAATATACTCTTTTTAAAGTTCAACTGCATCTTTTTGCAGCCACTGGAGCTTCGACTACTGTATATGCCATTGAAGCTAATGGAGATCCTAGTGGCGACTTTGACACTGAAAAGGATGAAGGTGAAATCCAGTACCTCATCAAATGGAAGGGTTGGTCTTACATCCACAGCACATGGGAGAGTGAAGAATCCTTACAGCAGCAGAAAGTGAAGGGCCTAAAAAAACTAGAGAACTTCAAGAAGAAAGAGGATGAAATCAAACAATGGTACCTTTTCTGTCATGGATTAAAGAAATATGTTTGCATTCTGAGGGAAGGAAAGGTTTTTAAATCATGCATGGAGACCACTGCTAATCTAGGATCTCTAATTTTGCCTTGATCATTTGAATATGGAGCCCTTTTATAATTCTATTTTTATGAGATTGTGACATGAAGACACTATGTGTTTTTGCATAGAGCCACCAAGTTTTTGGAGTTTAATCATGATGTGCTTTTGGAGCACTTTTCACACATTGTCACTTAAATCATAACAGTGCAGTTATGACATTTGTACTGTTGTTACCCATATTTTATAGTTGGGTGAACTGAGGCACAAAGAGTGCTTGTGAGACACTCTGCAAGTGAAACTAGTATTTTAGTTCTGGTATCTGAGTTCAGAACCCTTGCTCTCAAAACACTTTTTATTTTGCTGTGGTAATTTTGTGGGTGTGTGTGTGGGGGGCTTAGATGTGAGGAATTAAATGTTGCAGAACTTCCTTGGGTGATGATACACTTAAAAGAAATCTTGGTTTTACACAATTTGCAGAAGTGATATGAAGGAAATAATTAGAAAAATTCTAAAACTGTAAGAGTCCATTTTGTTTTTAGTTTACCTACTACCTTGACTATGTCGGGTTGCATATAAGAAATATGCAGCGCTACAGCACATAGAAATCTGAATTGAGCAGTAAGAGGTATTTAGTCCAGCCCTGAAGACATAGCTGTCAGTATAACATGTTCAGGTTCTTTTGTGTTAGGAATAGGACAGAGAGATTCTGATTTCAATTTTATTACTATGCACAATATAAATGACTAAATTACCTATTTTCTTTTACTCAGAAACAAATATGTACCCTTAAGTCAGGGAAAGTTTGTAAAGCAATTAGAAATTTAAAATCCTTAGAAGAATAGTAATATCTAGTCTCAAACTGTTGCTATTTTCCTTTAAAAATTTTTGGTACTAGGAGTAACTAGTTTTCCAGAAAAGCCACAATCAATCCCAAAACCTATACACTTATGAATAGAAGTCTGTTTCCTTTAAATCTGTAGTACACTTGTTGCCCTAATCTCTTTTGATATATGAATTGATCACAGGGAATAGTTAATTTTAAGTTTCTTTTTAGATGGGCCCCATTGAAGAGGCAAACAACTTGGGTAATTATGGTTGTAAGGCTTTCAGTGTTTTTAAAAAGTGTATAGTTTTTGTAAAATCTCTGACCTAAAAGACTGGTAAAAGACTTCTAAAAGGGATGGATGGAAATTTCATTTCCTACCTTTAAATTTTGCTTTGATATATGTGTACGGCTCCCCAAACCTAATTAGTGTGTACTTTTTTGGGGGTCTGCCTTTTCAGGTTAGGGAAAGTTTCTCCTGAAGATGTGGAATATTTCAACTGCCAACAAGAGCTGGCCTCAGAGTTGAACAAACAGTATCAGATAGTAGAAAGGATTATAGGTAAGTATAGGGAAACTTATTTTTGTGGTGTTTTAACTTGGAATAATGGCTCTTGGTTTTAAGAATGTAAATTACAAAAAAAAAATCACAGGTTTATTTTTTGAGAATAGGCCAGTTGTATAGATACATGCTGAAGGAAAAGCCAGCAAGTTTTGCTGTTGGATTTGGATATAGGGAATGAAAGAAATTGTCAAGGATGATACCAAAGTATATGGCCTTAGCAAATAGTGGCTTAGAGGTTCCATTTTCTGAAATAGAAAATCAAGGGAAGAGTTGATTTTTGGAGTGCAAATCAAGAGTGCTCAGTTCGATATTTCTAAGTTTGGTATACATTTTTTTGGTCTTCTAAATGCAGAATATTGTAAAGATAGTAGTATCTGAGTCTGGAGTTCAGAAGTCTTGCTCTGGGCCAGTGATTTAAATACAAGAGCTATCAGAATGTAAATAGCATTTAAAGCATAAGATTTAATGTGATCACCAGAAGTAGAGTATATACATGGTGAAAAGGGGAAGACTGGGGGCCTTCCAACTTTTTAAAATCAGAGGAGGAGAAACCAAAGAGACAGAGAAAGAGCAGCCAATGAGAGCTGAGAGAGAGGTATGTTGGAAACCATGTGATCCAAATGACTTGAGAAGGAGGAAGTGATAATCGTCAAATATGATGAGGACTGAGACTTGGTCTTTACATTTGGCAGCAGATAGGGCACCAGTGAGATGGACCAGTGGAGTGGTGGGGATGCAGGCCTGATTAGATTGGGTTCAAGAAAGAATGAGAGGGGAGTAGATAGTGACAGTAGTATGAACAGCTCTTCTGGGGAGTTTTTTGGCAAAGGGGAACAGATTAATGGAGTGGTAGATAAAGGAGGATGTGAAAACTGGCATTTTTTTTTTTTTTTTAAGATGCAAGATAGAAGAGTATATTTAGATAAGAGTGTATTTGTATGTATATATGTATGCTGAATGGGTATGATCTGGTATTTTTATTCATAGAACCTAAAAAATTTAACTTTTTCTTGGTGATGGTGATTACTTTTTTTTTTTTTTTTTTTCGTCTTACCTTGTATTTATTTAGCTGTGAAAACAAGTAAATCTGCATTGGGTCAAACAGATTTTCCAGGTAAGCAGGATATCTTGTCTATAAATGTTGTTAGTTCATGCTTTGCAAAGTGTTTACAGTTTTGCCATATAGTGTTCTGTTGTTTATACATAAAACACAGTGTCATAGAAGTCATAAAGAAGAAAAATCTCATTTATAAAAGCAAAACAGTATGTTACTCACTCTGCTCCTCTAATTGTCAGTGGTTGATCTATACATCTTTATATATGAAATAGCTCACAGTCGGAAGCCTGCACCTTCAAATGAACCTGAGTATCTATGCAAATGGATGGGACTGCCTTATTCAGAGTGTAGTTGGGAAGATGAAGCCCTGATTGGAAAGAAATTCCAGAGCTGCATTGACAGTTTCCACAGTAGGAACAACTCAAAAACCATCCCAACAAGAGAATGCAAGGTGTGTTGATTGCTTTTTTCCAGGGGAAAGATACACTAATATCAAGGCATGGTTATTTAGATACTGGGAAAAAAAAAGCATTACAAAAGTAAATGATGAGTCCCTTTTTCAAGTGAAAGATGACTTAACCTTGACATTAAAGAAAAAACAGCAGAAGGAGAGGATGAATTGTGTAATGTCTTTGCTGACCTCTTTAATCTTATAGCTTATAGAATTAGAAATAGATTGTGAAGAATACATGAAAGGATTTAAGCACTTTATTAAAGAGAAGTACAGGAAAGGGGGGTGTCAACCAAATTCTGTGAACCTTGGTGTATAGGTTGTATAAATCCCTATCCAACTCTGGCTCTTATTCCATCGGTAAAGTAGTGTGCTTGATTCTTCAGAGTAATAAAAGTAAATGTAAAGCATGGGTTCTGTCTCTGAGAAGTTGACATTCTAGTTAGTGGCACTAAATCTATCTGTGAAAAGCAGTGTGAAACTGAGAGTCCAGTGAGTGTCACAGAGAATACGTGGTTAGAGAAGTATAGAGGTGGAAGTCATTGAGCTCCAGTGGTCATTGAAAGTTTTTTAAAAGGGTAAGCTATAGTGTTTGAACAGGCCTTGGCCCTTGATGAATTGATTGGTGCTGGGTGGACAGACAAGAGGGGTCCCAGGGGATTGTTCTCCCATGAGAGATGTGAAGAGAAAGATTTTTTTTTAAATAGTGCAGTACCTATACTACCAGATCCTGGGGTTGGAGAAGAGGTGATGTTGGTTAGTGCATTTAGTCCAAAGTGTTTATGTCTTGAAGCGATGAAGGAGGAAGGGTATTTTTTTTTTTTTTTTAATTTTATTAAATTCAGTTTTATTGAAATACATTCGCACACCATACAGTCATCCATGGTATACAGTCCACTGTCCACAGTATGATAATATAGTTACGTGTTCATCACCACAATCTATCTCTGAACATTTTCCTTACAGAGGAAGGGTATTTTGACTTCATCTTACGTGTATGAGGATGCCTTTTTTTTTTTTTCCCCTACTGATTAGAGCAGCAAGTTGAAAGCAGTATTTTATTTAGAAAGCTTCATCTGATGGCAGTGTGTAGGACACTTTGGAGTAAGCAATTACTAAAGCCAGAAAGTCTAGCCAGTAGGATGTCATAAAAGTTAATGAATGAAGAATTAGTTGAGGGCAAGGGAAATAGCAGTGGGGTGGAAGGATCAAATGGGAGAATCATTATGGGGAAGGTTTGGCAGGAGAGGACAGCTGATTTTTGGATGGTGAGAGGAATCAGATTTCGTTCATTCCCAGGTGGTTTCATAGAGGAGAGCTGAGAGATCCATCAATAACGTTATCAGAAACAGTTAGGACTTCTCATAGTAGGGTCCACAGAACATTAATCTTGAGAGAAATGCTCCCTGAAAAAAAAAAAAAGACTTTTGTGGCAAAATAACTTTGGGAAGCAGCCTTGAATAAATTTCTTCCGTAAATTCTCAATAAATACATACAAGCATGTTAGACTTTGAGAAGTCATGAGTAAAGGAATTTGTGTAACTTTTTAATCCACTGTTTCCCAAGCTTATTTGGCCACAGAATCTACATTTTGTGCTAACTATAGAGACATGGCTTTTCTAGAATGCTATTCTAGAAACTTGTCTAGATGAAAACTGTATTCTTTCCTTGGGAATCCAAACTTACTAAGGTAGGTGGGCTGCATTTCAGAATTTACAGGTCCTATCATGACAAAGTACTTAGCATTTAGCATATGGTGGACTTTCCCAGTTTGTTTGGTACTATTTAGAATAAGAAAACATAAAAATAGCCCTGCACTGTGAAAGCAGGAGACTCTCATTCCCATATAGTAGAGGTGATTTAGTAAAACTTAGTGCTTTTTAATGCCTTTCACAAGCATATTTTAGGAAAGGAACAAGTTAGCTAAAAAATTTTGTATCTTGGAATGAAATCGGGCTTTTGGGAACATAGGCCATGATGAAAAAGGTGGGGTGGAGGATGGTGATTCAGATGTGAAGTTTAAATTTTTATGCTTTGGTGCAGACCACATGAATTATGGCTAGCATTTCAACATTGGAGCAGGAAAAGAGTTTTCAGACTTGGGCTTTGTTACTTTTTGTTTTTTAGGCTCTAAAGCAGAGACCACGATTTGTGGCTTTAAAGAAACAGCCAGCATATTTAGGAGGGGAGAATCTGGAGCTCCGAGATTACCAGCTAGAAGGTCTCAACTGGCTTGCTCATTCTTGGTGCAAGTAGGTAGAAAAATATGCTTGAAAACTTCTTTAAGGTTTCTATTTCCTTTATTATAACATACAAAGAATTACTTTTTCTGTATGTTGCAGATATAAAAAAGATCATTTGATCATAAGGGAAATCCCTTCTGGGAGTTTTTATGCATGTGCCAATATTGCTTTATTCTAAAGTAATGTTAATTAGTTATTTTGGGATAATATGTCACAACCAGAAATCTGTTACAATATGTTATTCATGAATGTAATAGCGAGTTAATTTTTTCAAATCTTCTGTTAGAAATGGTTATTCTCAGAAAAAAAGAAAATGTGTGCGTGTGTGTGTGTATGTGTGTTTTAGCATTTGTTTTTTCTCTAGATCAGGGAAACCTTCAACTTAATTTTTGTGGCATTGGTGTAGAGTGTGATTTTTTTCTTTCCCCCCACCTGAGCTTGCTATACAGGCTATCCCATTTAGAATAAAGTCTCTGAAGATTGAATCTGTGAAAAGTGTCTTTGCTCTTGTAATGAGAACACCTTAATCTCACCAAAGAAACCCTCAAAACAGTACGGACAGTGCTAGAACTTGAGTTTTAACTGTGCTTTGGGCAGTACTTGTAACTTTTATTCACCAGACTCATCTCCAAATTTGAGTAGTCCTTTGCTGTACTTTGTGCTGGAGAATTATCTAGGCCCTGAGAATTTAACAGTGAACCCAAGACAGACATGATTTCCCTGTTCTCATGGAGCTTACACTGTGCGAAATACCTTTAATGCCACAGATTCCTTCACATGGATACTCTTAATTGCTTCAATATTTTATAGCAAAGCAAAAATCTTTATTTCAGAAATAAACTGCAGCCTCAATGGAGAAAAGATGGTTTCTTTTAAGAGAGATAAATTTACAATGACTGTTTCCCAAGCGAGCCACCTACTATTCTCTTTCTTGTAAAATCTAGTATAACATTCTATTACCAAACTTAGAGGTATTAAAGAACTATAGTTTGAATACCTGAGAATGTGGGTTTCATGTACTATTTTAAATTTTTGAAAACTATTTTCCTTTCAGAGAATAGCGTGACTTTATTTTCCTATGGAATAGTTTTAAAGCTAGTTAGAACCTCAAACCCTCTTAATTTTCAGTTGAGGGCTCTTAGGAGCCAGAGGTATTGTATATCTTTTCCAAGGTTTCATGTGTGTTCCTTGGGCTGCATTTTTTACTTTAAATGGACCAACTCAAAATCAACTGAAAAATTCAGGCCTGAGCAGTTTTGAGGCCCTGAATTCAGGAACATTACGTTTAGTAATGTGCTGTTTTGATACGGTTTCAGAAAAGCAGGTGAATCAGTTCAGATAGACTTTACTCTGTATATGTTGATAGTGCCAGTTTGCTAGGAAGGGGAAATATTGGAGGAAGATTAAACCTATTTTCTCCTGAGTGTGGAAAGGTGAGAATAAGAAATTATTCAAAGGACTACATTATAACTGAACAGAATATAAAATTAGGTGTACCTGCAATTTATAGAAATTAGGCTTCATTTCTCCCTTTTCCCAGTGAATTCTACTTTGTTCTTTTTTGTGCTTTTACCCTGTTTAACTAACTATTCTGTGGAACACAGTGTATTTTTAAAAAATTGTCTTCTTGGTGAATTGTCTTGTTTTTCTGATCAGTTTACTTTAACTTATACTGTTACTTTTAGTTCCCTCTGATTCACTGATTAAACATGTATTATAGATGGGTTAGCTTTTAGTGCCCTGCTTTTCAACAGCCTTCTAATAATACATTTTCATCTTTATATTGCTGCTCTCATATATGTGTTCTTAATTTCTTGCCAAATGCGCTATTTTTAAATTTCCTGAATATACTTTCCTAGCTTGGCCATTTCTTCCTATTTTTTTCTTATATTTAGAGAATCCTTTCTTCTTCTTATCCTGTTAAAATCCAGCTTATCTCTTAGAGCAGTGATTCTCAAAAAGTGTGGTCTAAGGATCACCTGCATCAGAATCTCTAATAGTACTTGTTCAAATTCAGATTCCTGAGCCCTTTCCCAGGTACTCTAATTCAGTTTTTGGGCAGGTTTTAGAAATCTGATCTGCGTCCTACTATTTTAAGACTGTAGTGTATTTAAAACTGGTCCTGTATACCTTCAGCATCTAGGCTTCAGGAGCAGTGTATGTAGCATTAAAGAATCCAGTGGTATGTAGTAGAATGATGTGGGTAATTTGAGCAAAGGCACATGACTCTGAGGTTATAGTGTTCACCAGCAGTGGATTTAGCCATGTCTGCCCATACTTTCTGTACTGAAGGAACTCAAGGTCATGTGCTTGTCTACATTAATATAACAAAACGTGGATTCTCTGTTCTAAGGGATAGATGTAAAATTCCTAAATGCAAGATAAGGAACACAGTCTGACCAGGCTTTTGTGATTACCAAAATCTTGATTATTTTAGATTCCTTGCATTTTGCTATTCATAGCTTTTATTTTCTTATGTAGGAGGCTTATGTATTTGCAGATAAGAGATTGTAGTTGAGGCTCACAATTGATGGCTAGTCCAACTGACGTTGTGAGGCATTTGTGTCATTGGTATATGTGCACTTAATGTTTTTTCTTTGGTAGGGAACTAATTTTTTTTTTTCTTTTCTTTTCGCAGAAGTAACAGTGTAATCCTTGCCGATGAAATGGGCCTAGGGAAGACCATCCAGACCATATCATTCCTCTCCTACCTGTTTCACCAACACCAGCTGTATGGTCCCTTTCTTATAGTCGTCCCTTTATCTACCCTCACTTCATGGCAGAGGGAGTTTGAAATCTGGGCACCAGAGATTAACGTAGTGGTTTACATAGGTGACCTGATGAGCAGAAATACGGTGTGTAAACAAAAAGGGTTGGGATAGAATATGTGTTGTAAATGTATTTTGGAAATTGACCTAAAGCCTTTATACTCTATAGTAAAATTACAATTCTGACACAATTTCTGACACTGTGCTGTGTCCTGATCTTGAGAGATTTATGTATCACAGAAATGCAAGTCACACATTCTTTAAAACATTTGCTTATTATTTAAAGAACAGCAGCAGCACTGCTTGACTGAGAATCTCTACTAGCTGGATTACAGTAATAAGTTTTTCTTCTCTGTGTCTTATGTAGTTGGAAGACCACTTTATTTATAAAGATTAAGAGTTAATGCCCAGTGGAGCATTAATATTTTTGCTCATTGAGCAGAGTTATACTATTGAAAATAATTGAGTTCTTAGAATTTGTTTAATTAGCTTAACTTGCAAGAAAATGAACCATTTAAAGACTGCAGAAATGAGAATTATTTGTCTATTATCAAACTGACTTGGACATCATGAATTTAGCTTAAATTTATCTTTGCTTAGCAGGTCTTTTCTTGATAATGACTTTTAGTACTTACTCTGTGCCAGGTCCTGTGCTGAGTGCTTTATGTGTATTACCTAGAGTGCTCATCATAGTCTTTAAAGTAGATGGTTTTCTTCTAATTGACCCAGGGAGTCTAATACCTGTTCCCAGACCAGTTAGGATGTGGCATAGCTGGGATTGAGACAGAGGTCTGTCTGGTCCCAGAGCTTTGCCCTTTCCCTGTTGCATGTTTTAATAAACTTGTAGGAGATTGCTTATAATAAAAGCCAAGCCGTCTGTAATCCTCAAACATTTGAGATACATGTTAGAATAATTTATTTTTATGTTAATTCAAATTTATTTTTATTACATATTTTCATTAAAATTATCTAACTTAAACTCTGGTAGGTTTAAGCATATAGTAGTTCCCTAGCCTTGTGAATCCATTTTTTAATCTTTACAAAAAGAAAAAAAAGAAATCCTCCCTAGACTATGCAAAATAGCTTCCAGGCAGTACTTACAAAGGTGAAGGCCAACTGAAAACTCTGTGGAAAATTGTGAAGTCAGAGTTTTCTTGGGTGACACTTTTCTGCTCTATAGTTAATGTAGGTTCTGAGTGAGTCAGAAGTTGGAATTTGTTCTGTTTGTTAATGAAAGTATTAACCTACCTGAAGAGTAACAGAATTATATTTCCTTAAGGAAATTCTCCTCTGGGAGATGCCTAGATTAGTCCAAGTTGCCAGGGTTTAATTGCTGAAGAAATGCATTTTTTTGTCAAATGCATCTCAGGGGTCCAATTTATTTAACTTCTGGCAGTCAAGTTGCTGCTGCTCAAGTTGTTGCTGCTGCTGCTTAATTCTCTTATTCTGTATTTTGGTTCCTTAAGTCAATTTAGAATGTATAAGATATTCATGAAATTCTAATCAGATTTTTAAAAATTGGCATGTTTCTCTAGCATTTATCAAGACTAGCTGGTGATAAAGGGAGGTAAAAGTAAAAATTGTGTCTTAATTACCATTTTCTCTTATAGATAAGGGAATATGAATGGATTCATTCTCAAACCAAAAGGCTGAGGTTCAATGCACTTATAACAACATATGAGATCCTCTTAAAAGACAAGGTATGCAACTGGTGGCTAAAAGATACCTTATAAAATGTGACTTGTCCAAATGGTTGGGTCAGTTCCTCCCACTTGCCGTGTTGTTGTTTTTCCTTTATTTAAAAAACAAGAAATTGCAAGGAAAAAAAAAAAAAAAGAATATTAAGCTTTTAAATAAAAAAACAGAACCTTAAATTTGAAGGGGACTTTAGGTCACCTAACCCAGTTGCCCAGTTGACTTAGGGTGAAATGGTATTGAGACCAGTAGTTTACCTGAGGTTATAGCAAGTCATTGGAAATAAGGGCTTGAATGCCATCTCAGGCATTTCTTCTTGTTACGACATGAAAGTATTTTCCAGAACAGATGATGTCAGAACAGATGATCTCTGAGGAGGAAAGAAAAATGAAGCTCTTTAAATATCACCTTTTCACAGTTACTAAGATATGCGGTAGGTAGATCCATTGGTAATAGAAGTACAAACAGGAGTTCAATTTGATGGTTCTTGTTAATATACTTCAGGGTTGGGGCCTACAATAGGCAAGAGAAAATTCGTAATTAGGATAGAATTCAAAATCTCGTGTTTTGGTTTTTGTTTTCTTTTTGCCCAGCATACCAATTTTTGTGGGCTGGCTTTGGGACATGCAGAAATACTTAATTTAAAAGACCCACCTATCTATAGCTGTAGATGCTGATATTCCTTTTTTGTAGACACCAATCTGGCCATTAATAGAATAAATAGAAAAGTCCTAATGTGAAGAATAAATGTGTCCATTTATACCTCTGTGATGGGATTTGTACAGAGTTAACTAACACTTGAAACACCTGAAAGCACTTTTGGGTTCCCGTCTGACTTGGTGGCTCGTTCTGTTTTGTTTTTACTTTAGACTGTGCTGGGCAGTATTAACTGGGCCTTTCTGGGAGTGGATGAAGCCCATCGGTTGAAGAATGATGACTCTTTATTGTATAAAACCCTGATTGATTTCAAGTCCAACCATAGGCTCCTGATTACGGGGACCCCTCTTCAGAATTCCCTCAAAGAGCTCTGGTCCTTGCTGCACTTTATTATGCCGGAGAAGTAAGCTCCTTCCTGTGTGTTTCAAAAGATGCTAGAATGTCTGAAATGCCAATGCTTTTTAACTTTCTTACTAGATCTTAGAGAAAACAGTTGGCATGGTTTGGGGAAGACAGAACATTAAACTGAGGCAGGATGAAAAGTAATCAGTGTTCCATAATAAATGATCAAAGGCACATAAATCAGCCTGTTAATGAGAAAAGCATATTGTCTACAAAAGTTTGAATCAGATGATGCATTTGGGAAATAATTGTTCAATAGGGAACATCAGACTTCCTCACTGTGGTTATAAGATAGCCATTACAATTGAAGTATACATTGTATACAATCTGACAAGCATTAAAAAAAGTCTTAAATCTGAATCATTGATTACAGAAGCACCAGCTTTAGGTCTTATTCAATTCTTTAACAAATTAAAGAACTGTAGTATGTCTTTATTTACTGTTTGCAAAGATTTTTGTGGGAGAGATGGTACACACATCTCATAAAGCTTGAAATCATCCAGTGGTGTTCCATGATACTTAGAATAAAATCTAAACATGGCCCTAATTTGGAAGATGTTACTCATTCTGGACCCTTGGCAGTACCCTGACTCATCTCTTACTACTGTCTCCATCACTCATCATGCTTCGGCCGTTTGGCCATCTTTCTGTCCCTTAAACATAGCAAGCATCTAGAATGCTCTCCCGAACTTCACATGGCCGACCACGTCTTAATATTTTTATCTCAGTTCATATGACCACTTTCTTTAAGAGATCTTTTCAGACTGCCTTATCTAAAGTAGCCCATTAGATACGCTTATTATCCCCACTGGGTTTTAGTACCTATTTTGTTTTCTTCATTTATTTCCTCATTTGTCTCCTGTCATTGAATTAAGCATTTGAAAATAGTAAGGATCTTTTTTATTTTATTCATTGCTGGTTCCACAGTGCCTAGAATTGTACCCGGCCTGCAGTAGACAACTCAATTGGTAATTGTTGAATCAATAAATAAATGCACCACAACCTTTTTTTTTTTTTTTTTTTTTTAATTCTCAAAAGGTTTGAGTGCTTACTATGTGCCATACACTGCAGGGCATTTTGGACAGCCTACTGTTCATGTGTTTCCAGGAAATTGTCCATTTCCTCTAAATTGTTCAGTTTCTTGGTATAGTTTTTCTTAGTATCCTCTTATGATTTTTTTTTTATTTCTTCAGGATCCATAGTAATTATTCCATTCTCACTTCCGATTCTGTTTGTTCTGTCTTCTCTCTTTTTGACTTTGTCAGTGTAGCTAAGGGTCTTGCTGATAATTCTCTAGCCTGTTCAGTTATTCAATTAGGTCTTTGGTTTTAGCCCTTTCTTGCGTTTTGATATATGCATTTAGAGCTATAAATTTCTCTCTCAGCACCGCTTTCGCTGCATCCCGTAGGTTTGATATGTTGTTTTCTCATTTTTATTCGTCTCTAGATATTTGTGAAAGATCTGGTTCTTTGGTGGTTATTGATCTCTAGTTGCATTCCATTATAGTCAGAGAATGTGCTTTAAGTAATTTTACTCTTTTAAAATTTGTTAAGGATTGTATGGTATATGAATAAATCTTAATAAAAAAAATTTATTAAGGCTTTTTTTGTGTCCCAGCATGTGATCTATCCTGGAGACCACTCCATGGGCAGTAAAGAAGAATGTATATCCTGGTATTTTGGGATGTAATGATCTGTATATGTCTGTTAAGTCCAGTTCATTTATTGTATTGTTTAGGTTCTCAATTTCCTTATTGGTCCTCTCTCTAGTTCTGTCTCTATATAAGAGAGTGGTGTATTGAATTCTCCAACTATTACTGTAGATGTGTCTATTGTTACCTTCAGTTTAGCCAGTGTTTGTCTCATGTACTTCGGAGCTCCTTGATTGGGTGCATAAACATTTACGATTATTATTTCTTGGTGAATTGTCCATTTTATCAATATATAGTGTCCTTTGTCTCCTATGACATCTTTGCATTTAAAGTCTATTTTGTCTGATATTAGTATAGCTACTCCTGCTTTCTTTTGGTTGCAGCTTGCTTAGAATATTTTTTTCTATCCTTTCACTTTCAGTCTCTGTGTCACAGGATCTAAGATGAGTCTCTTGTAAACAGGATATTGAAGGGTCATACTTTTTAATCCATTCTACCAGTCTGTATTTTTTAATTGGAGAGTTTAATCCATTCACATTTAAAGTTATTACTGTGAAAGGAGTTTTTGAACCAGTCATCTTATCCTTTGGTTTTTAGTTGTAATATCTATTTTTTCCCTCTCTCTCCTTTTTTTCTTTAAGTTGCTCTTACTAATACTCTTCAGTTCTGTGCCCTTCTCCTGATCTCTCTCTCCTTTCTTTTTTTCTCAGCTGGTAGAGCTCCCTCTAGTATTTTGTGCAGGGCAGGTCTCTTGTTAACAAATTCTCTCAGCATTTGTTTGTGAAATTTTTAAACTCCCTCAATTTTGAAGGAGTGCTTTGCTGGATAATTCTTGACTGGCAGTTTTTCTCTTTCAGAATATTAAATGTGTCATACCATTGCCTTCTCACCTCCATGGTGCCCGCTGAGCACTTAGTCTTATGTCTCTGAATGAGTTTATTTGGATTTATTCTATTTGGAGTTCTTTGGGCATCTTTGATTTGCATATTTATGTTGTTTAGTAGGGTTGCGAAATTTTCTGTCCCCCCCCCCCCCCCCAACTATGTCTCGAAACACTCTTCCTAGCCCTTTACTCTTCTCTTTCTGGGATACGAATGATTCTTAAATTTGTTTGCTTCATGCTGTCCATCATTTCCCTGAGGTCCATTTCAAATTTTTTGTCTTTTTTCACCATTTGTTCTTTATTTTGCTCACATTCAATTGTGCTGACCTCAAGTTCACTTCTCCTTTCTTCTGCTTCTTCAAGTCTGCTATTTTGTGTGTCTAGTATATTTTTAGTTTGAGCCACAGTGTCTTTTATTTCCATAAGGTCTGCTAATTTTTAAGTTTACTCTTTCAAATTTTTCTTTATGTTCCTCTACAGTCTCTTGGATGTCCTTTATGTCTTTAGCCATCTCGTTGAAGTTGTTTTGGAGATTTGTGTGTACTTCTTTAATTGCTCCAAATTTTGTGACTCTTCTGGCTTTTTAATTTGTTCATTTGGCTTGTCCATGTCTTCTAGATTCTTCAACTGCTTTATGCTTTTCTGTTGGCTTTGGGGCATTTGCTTGTCTTGATAAGGTTATTTTTGGGAATACAGGATTATTTGAGCATTTATGTATAATTTGGCAGAGCTACAGCTTGCTGGAGTGCAGTTTCCCTATCCTAATAGCAGGTAGCATTCTTGAGCCTCTCTTTACTCTCAAGCCAGCCTTCCTTGAACTTCTCTTGGGCAGAGTCTAAACTGAGTGGGGAACCAATCAGTGCACCAGTTCTCTGTGTGTACTGGGCATTGCTTGCCCTGAGGGTGCCATGTGGGCCCTGTGTGTTTGGCAGGGAGTCCACTAAAGGTCACTCTCCAGATCAAACGTGCCCTGGTCCCTGCCTGCCATTACTTGTGAGTTTCTGGGGTGTGGGAGGGGCTCCTGATGCATCCGTATGGTGCCGTCTCCTGTCCGTGCTTCTTTCCGGTACCGCCCAGACTTCTGTGTCAGGACAGTAAATTCTCCCTTCTGGGTTCCCTCTTGGGAACTCCTGGCCATATAAATGTGTTGGATCATGTCCCCAGCTAACTGCCAAGGTGGGTGCACGGAAGTGGAGAGCCGTTGCTCCTTCCCTTGCCCAGTGTCTGTCTCTCTGTTACCATCCCCGGAAGGCGGTCATGGCCTGAACAAACTCACCCTGTCCCTCGCGGCACCATCTGTCTGCATTTCTGCCTGCATCCCCACCACATACTGTAGGGGTCCCTTCATGGCCGGTTACACCTCATAACCACAGTCCCAGGTGTCCTCTGGCCCCGTCTAGTTTCTTTCATAGAGGAGAAGCCCATTCTACCTCACCTACTCTGCCATTTTCCTGGACATCTCTAGGTTTATTTTTTTTTAATCATATTTTTTATTGTAGGATGTAACATGTATATGTAAAAGTGATAACTTTCCAAGTGCAATTTAACAAGTAGTTAGCAAATTTAAAAAAATATTATAGGTTACAATTCCACAGTTTCAGTTATTTCCTTATTATGAAATATAGCATATATACAAAAAGGTAACAGCTTTCAAAGTATGACTTAACAAGGAGAGATATAGGAAATTTCCAAAGTTATGAATTATAGTACTATAGTTTTAGTCATTTCCTTATTGTGAAATATAACATATATATGAAAAGGTATAGTTTTCAAATTACAATTTAGCAGGTACCTATAGAACAAATTTCAAAGGATGATATGGGTTACAGTTCCACCATTTCAGTTCTTTCCTTCTAACTATTCTAATACCCAAGCAACTAAGAAAAAGAAAACTATATAAAGATTCGTTATTTATAATGCTTTGTTAAATTCCATATTGTCTACTGCTACTCCTTCCTCTAGTTTAATCACTTTCTCAATCTTCAGGGATGTTGAGACAGTAACCACCCCAACCTGTTCGTGTTGAAAACGGGTGTCAACTTTATGAGCAAAGGAAACTTATCTAGTTGATGTTCTGGAGTTGCCTCTGAGTTTTGGGACTTAGCTGGCAAAGGAACAGTCTGCAGGATTTAAGTTTCTCATGAATAAACGTAGTGAGTGAAACTTTTATAGAGTCTCAGATAGGTATCTGGGTATTCTTTAAAGTTTTCGGGACTGCCGTTGATTTGGGCTTATCATATTGTGGTCATTTGGCTTATCTAGGTGAAGCTTGCATAGGAATAACCTCCAGGACAACCTCTTGACTCTATTTGAATTCTCTTAGCCACTAAAACCTTACTTAGTTTCCTTTCTTTTCCCCCTTTGGATCAAAAAGTCATTCTCAATCCCTCAATGCCAGGGTCAGGCTCATTCCCGGAATCCATGTCCCACGTGGCCAGGAAGTAGGCCCATTTTTAAAACGTCTTTGTCAGAATGTCAGTTTTGCTTCTCCTCATTTATGGTTTCTAATGCTTTAATCTTCTCCTTTGCCTGTGCCATCACTTTGTTTCTTTGTGTGTTTATAATTTTTTGTTGAAACCTGTCCATTTTATATTGTAATATGTTATTGCTGAAATTTAGACCCTGAGTTGTCTGTTCCTTAAGTTGTATCCAGCTGGCAGTATGACACAGCTTTCCTTAAATGCCAGGGGTTAACAGAAAAACAAAAAAGAAAAGAAAGAAAACACCTTTCCCAGTCTTTGCAGACTGACCTGTGCTAGGGTTCTCCTTCAGATCTTACCATACAGTGACTTTGGAGAATAGCTCCAAGCTATTCTCCAGGATGGAGCCCCAAAGGGTCTCACTCTGCCATTTTGATCAGGGCATGGCCTTAACCTTTATTTTTGAAGGAAAGGTTAAGAATCTTCAGGATACAGGTAGAGAAACTTGGAAACACACTCTGACTATGCTGTCCTCTCTACCATTGTGACCGTTAACAGTCTTAAACTGGTTTTCTGGTCACTGTAGTGTTCTTCTGGGAGAGGAGACCCCTCAGCATTCCTTTCTCTGCCTTTTTTAGAGCAGGGTTTCTCAACCACAGCACTATTAACATTTTTGGTTGGATAATTCTGTTGTGGTGAGCCCTTCTGTGCATTTTTAGGATGTGTTACATTATGAGCCAGTGGCACCCACCCTGCTGTGACAAACAAAAATGTTGTTAGACATTGCTAAATGTTCCTTGGGGTCAAAAATCACCTCTGGTTGAAGACTACTATGTTAGAGGGCTTCTGGTGTGTTCCCATGTTGCTGGTTCCCCTATCTTCCTCCACTCTACCCCACCTCCTCATTAGTTTTTTGGCAGTTCTATTTGCTGCTTGCATAAATCCTTTGTCACTTCTTCTTACATAGATGTCTAGGAGTCATCAATAGTAATCACTCTCCTGAGTTTGGACCAGTTTCCTCTTTCTCTCTTTTCTTTAAACCTTCTTTAAACATTATGTAACAGATGCCCTACTCATGACTTCTTAGCAGAAGTTGGGTGTTTTTATTAAGTGTATTTTCCAAAGACATCGGTAATGTAAAGCAGATAATGTCAAAAGTTAATTAATGGGGGTTATCAATTATGAGTTTTTAATCTTAGTATCTGAAATTTCATGTATATTACTTCATAAGTTTTTATAGTGCTTTCCTACATTTGTCTTGTTACAGTGGAAATATTTAGTACTCCCTCCCCCCAATACTGCTCATAAAAATATGCTGACTTAGAGAAATGATAAAAACGTATCCCACTTTGCACAGTTAACAAGAAGATGGCCCAAGACTCTCAATATCAGGTCTTATATGACCAAGACTATTGTTCTTGGAACTTCAGATTCTGAAATAAAAAGTACCTCCTTTATAACCCCATGGAGATGAGGTATATCCTACATAGTAGGATTCATGGTACAATATGAGAACAATTGATTACAATGTGATTACTATTGTACAATGGTACAATGTGTTTGATGTTTGCTAAAGAATGGGGCCGAGTTTCTACCAATGATTACTTGTCTAGGGTTTGCTGTTGTGTACTTGACTGCTGGAGTGGATGGATAGGGTTTGGCTCCTAAATAGTTGTGATTTTTTGCTGCTATTAAACAACTGCGTCATTCCATCCATCATGAGCTACATTTTGGAAATGTCTTATGTATTCAGCTTTTATGATTGACGAGAGGAACTTTTTTTTTTTTTTAAGTAAATTCAGGTTTTTTGAGATATATTCACATACCATACAATCAGCCATGGTATACAATCAGCTGTTCATAGTACCATGATATAGTTGTACATTCATCATCCCAATCTATTTTTGAACATTTTCGTTACACCAGAAAGAATAAGAATAAAAAATAAAGGTAAAAAAGAACACCCAAATCATCCCCCCCATCCCACCCTGTTTTTCATTTAGTTTTTCTCTCCATTTTTCTACTCATCCGTCCATACACTGGATAAAGGGAGTGGGATCCATAAGGTTTTCACAGTCACACTGTCACTCCTTATAATCTACATTGTTATACAATTGACGAAACGAACTTTTAATTACTTTTTCTAGTAGGTGAGATCATTTGCATAATGTCATGCAAAGTTTTCTTTATGGTCAGTTGAATTCCTTATGGAATGACAGATTGGAATCAGATGCATTGGCTTTTTTTGTGGAAGAAAACTTTTCCCTTTGAACAGCTTTTAAAGTGTTGTCATTTTCAAACATTTAAAGAAAACATTGTTTTTTTCCCAAATATACATATATAAAAAGGAAACCCATTAGTTAAAGGTGTTAAGAATCCCTTATTCCTGCCTTAGCTTGCTACGTGGATGATTAATAGCCTGTGAAGTGTTTTCCCATCCTTAGCGGCAGTCTCTGAGGTACCTTACGGACTATAGAACATCTGATTTGATCATCTTGAAGGAATGGTATTGGAAAGAAGAGATTTATATTTGGTCAGATCCTTTTGTTTTTGGAAGTTAGTCCTCTTTTTAACCAACTGAAATACTGTTTCCTCAGTTCAGAGTCTATTCAAGTACCTTTCCTGCGATTTGTTTTGTATGTACTGTTTGCAAAGAAGATACGGCAAGATTGAAGAATTCAGCTTTACAAGGATAATCATATACAAATGTGTACTTCATACCCATCCCACAAAGTAACTCAGTTTGATAAAGCATATTTCAGAGCTCTTGCCTCTTAGTATTGGAATGTCTTTTAACTTTTTCTAGATCAATTTCTGATTTTTCTTTGTATCTTTCCTTTCACATACTTGTCATAGTGTGCCTTCTAGCATACCATTTCACTTGGATTTTTGTTTGTTTGTTTGTTATTCCTCACTAGAGTAAACTTCTGTTTTTCAAAAATCCAAGCTTTGGAAAATTTAGATAATAAAAATCGTTTATACTTTTGTGAGAGACATGTTAAGCACAGAAGTTGATAGCAGGGATATAGCTAAAATAATCATTCTGTCGGCTGTGGTGTGGCACTGTAAATTTAGTACTATTATTTTATACCTTTTGCATATGTAGTATGATGAATTGATAATTTTCTGTTGCAGGAATCAGAAAAACTATCTTACAGGACTTGATCGTAAATATTTTATGCTTTTAGGCTATACAGTTTTTGTTGCAACTACCCATTTCTCCTGTTGAAGAGTAAAAGCAGCCAGAGGCCATTCGTAAATGATTGTATGATATATATGTTTCTTTACATACATACATTGAGGAAATGTATGTGTCTGTAAAGAAATAGTATCTTATTTTTAACTCTTTTAATATGGTAATTGTTCTGGTTTGCTAATGCTGCCTTTTCGCAAAACACCAGAAATGGATTGGCTTTTATAAAGGGGTTTTATTTGGTTACAGAGTTATAGTCTTTTGGCCATAAAGTGTGCAACGTAAGGCGTCAACAGTCAGGTACCTTCACTGGAGGATGGCCGTGGCGTCCGGAAAACCTCTGTTAGCTCAGAAAGTACGTGGCTGGCGTTTGCTCCAGGGATCTGGTTTCAAAATGGCTTTCTCCCAGGATGCTCCTCTGTAGGCTGAAGCTCCTCAAAAATGTAACTCTTAGTTGCTCTTGGGGTGTTTGTCCACTGTTAGCTTCTCTGGAGCAAAAGTCTGCTTTCAAAGACCATCTCCAAAATGTCTCTGTAAGCTGCAGCTTCTCTCTCAGCTCCTGTGTGTTCTTCAAAGAGTCCCTCTTGGCTGTAGCAAGCTAACTCCTTCTGTCTGAGCTTATATAGTGCTCTAGTAAACTAAGCAAAGCCCATGCTGAAGGGCAGGGCAACACCTCCATGGAAATTATCTAGTCAGAGTTACCACCTACAGTTGGGTGGGTTGCATCTCCATGGAAAGAAACACTCAAAGAATTACAATCTAATCAACACTAATACATCTGCCCACACAAGATTGCATCAAAGATGATGGCATTTGGGGGGACATAATACATTCAAACTGGCACAGTAATAGTTAATTTACTAAGTTAAGTAAATTATAACAGTCTTTTGAAATTGTCTCTCAGGTATTCAGAAAATAGCCTGATATCTTCACAGTTCTTACTGATTTTTCTAGTTGCCTCACACATTTTGCATGGGGAATACCATCCATATGATTTAGGGAGTTCAGTTTACATTGCTCCTCTTGATCCTTATTCTTTAATTCCTCATTTTATTTTGTTGTCTTTGGAGTCATTCGCTTAGCAGCAAAACAGTGTGACAAAATACAGTTTACCTTAGGATTATCAGGCTGTAGGTTTTAATGATATTTTTAGATCTTTACTGCAAAAGATCGTTATGCCCACTTCCTGAAGCGGATTGTTTCAGGCATTATTAACAGGTGTACTAAGGCAGATGTTGACCCACCTAGGAGTACCTGATGAGATGCTTGGCAATTTCTGACTTTGGAAATTATAGTTGACTCTGTTGATGCAGTTATTACCTGTTGGCAGCACTGGTGTGTGCTGTCTGATGTTCTCTCTCACCAGAGAGCATATGCCTTGAGGTTTACATAGCTCTAGATATGTTGGGACACTCCTGTTGTTATTCTGGGACTTGACCAGCCTCAGCAGAGCAGGCCATCTGGTGTTAAAGCGCAGCCTGTGGGGTAGTGATCAGGTTACGGGTTCTAACCTGAAAGTTAAGCTCTCACCTACTGAGTTTCAGTGTGTGCACAAAAAAAAACCTGGTGCTTCATTGGCTTCCTAGTGGCAAGACGCATTGTATTTTTCTTAATCCTTATGACACAAATTTCCTTCTTTTTTTTATTTTTGAAAGAAATTTCATCATAATGTCCTTTTCTGGATTTCTGCCACAGATCTTTTACTCAAGCATAGATGGTTGAATTCAAATTTATACATTAGAAAGTTTTATTTATAGACTTTAGGCAGAGTTATCGTGGGTGTTTAAATTCACTAATAAATTTTGTGTCCTAAAATCTAGTATAAAATTTGTATTTCTTTTTTTTTTAACCTTACCTGGGCTTTAGTCTTGTTTTCTTTGTTTATAATGCGTTAATTTTTAAAATCTATGAACAGTGAAGAATATTGATGGAAATTATGGAGCTAACTTTTGTCTTTGAGTAGTGACACTTGTAATAATGCTGTTCTTTCACCTTTGAAAGAAATTTTAATTGTAAAAATGTATTTTTCCTTTATTCGCTAAATAGTACTGAACAATTTCATTCTTGAACTGTTTCATCCTTAGGTTTGAGTTCTGGGAAGATTTTGAAGAAGACCATGGGAAAGGAAGAGAGAATGGTTACCAGAGTCTTCATAAGGTACTGGAGCCTTTCCTTCTCCGGAGAGTAAAAAAGGATGTAGAGAAATCCCTTCCTGCCAAAGTGGAACAGATTCTCAGGGTGGAGATGTCGGCCCTTCAGAAACAGTATTACAAGTAAGTTAGTTTTTGGCTGTTAGGCCTGAATGGAAGGTCATTAGGTACAAAATTGAGAAAAATAATACCTGTCTCTTTTTTCAATGAAGCCTCAGCTCAGAATTAAGTAGGAATTTATTAAGGGTCAGAAAAAGGAGGTTTTATTATTTTAATTTTTTTATTTGGGTGACGTTTTGCAGTGGTCTGAAGTATACATTAATTCTTAGTTGTAATCCTTCTAACAAGCAGGCATATTTCACTTATTCATATATTTCTTCTTTGCTACTCATTCAATCATTTATTAATCATCAGTATGTGAGGCTTTCTTCTAGCTACATGTTCTTCTGAGACCTGTATTTCCTAAACATTGTAGACAAGTCTAGAGTCTTGTTTAGACTCAGATTCAGTGGGAATATTTCGTAGAATACAACAATGTATCCTTTAATAGGGGATTGTCTCTCTTCTTGTTCCACTAATTGCCTAGTTCCACTCACTCATTAGGGATTGAAAAATGGTCATATTCAAATTTTATCAATCCTTTGTTTATTACTTAGAATACTTACATGAAAAGAAATATCCCATATGAGCTAAAGAACAATTCATATAGGAAAGGCAGAATAAATGCTTGATTGGTTTTTATTTTTGCCATTTTCCAAAGGAAAAAAACAGGTTATCTAGGTTCCTCCAAAGATTTTGACTAATGAGATTTATTTTGGTGTAATTTAAAATTATTTGTGTTTCATTCTGTTGCAGTTGAAATCTGTATACCCATGCTCTAATTGTCCCATTTTTAGCCAGTGGAATCTTACTCAAATTGTTTCTGAGTTCTTTTGACATAATCCCAGTATTTGCCAGCTTCTTTCCTGCCTGCAGTAATGAAATGTTCTAGATTCATGTTATACATTTCCTGCCCCAGAACTAGAGTCAGCTATTTATCTAAGAAGCTCTGGATACCATTTTACTGGGAAATGGTATTTGGAAACAACATACTGGCACTAGGAGTGTTCTTTGCTGCTGGGGTAGACTTTATTTACAGTCCTTTTAATCAGACAGAGTTAGGAAATTTGTTTGTTTTTAAAGATCATCATGAATTCTTTCCAATTAAATAGGACCACAGAGGTTTTTGTTGACCTTATCTATCTCATACCCACACCAAAAATCCCAGTTCTCAACTAACCAACCTAATTCACACTGTATACTCAACAGTCTTAGAATAGCAGTGCCAGTACCACCACCAGCAATATGAAAAACAAAAAAGATTATTATTTTTAATTTTTTCAGTGTTTCTTTTAAGGTATATCCCAGTAGAAATTGACACGAGTCTTAAAGTTCTTGGGATAGTTTCTCTTGTGTGTTGTTAGACCACCAACTGGATACATGGGTACATTTATTTCATTTTAGTTTTGATTTTTTTATGGGTTGCTTTATTTAATTTTGTTCTACAATCATTTAAAGTATTTATAAAGTTCCAGAGTCGAAGCTATAAAACCTGATATGTTCAAAGAAGTCTACTCCATTCTAGTGCCTCTTTGCCTATAGATAATTATTACTATTTTAAAATTTTTAATGCTAATCCTTCCTTTATTTTTTAATTTTTAAATGTCAGCAAATACATTTTACCTTTTTTATTGCCTCCCTTCTGTTGTATAAATGGTAGCATAGTATATACAATTTTAACTACTATTTTTCTCTAATGAGTTGTGCTGAAGAATACTGCATAGTAGTTTATGGAGCTATTCCTTATTTCTTTTTATGCCCTTTTGGATATGTGATGTAATTAATGTGACCAGTTACCTGTTGGTAGACATTTGGCTTTTTTCATATACTTTGCTGCAGTGAAAAATCCTCAAGCATTCCAGTTGGGTAGAGATTCCTAAAAGTGTAATTGCTGAGAGAAGTGTAGAGAAATTCCACTATTCAGAAAAAAGCATTGTTAATTTTGGGGGTTTATGGTTAAAGCTTGTACATGGACAGGCATGAATATGTACATATTTAACCTCCCCTCTTTCCAAATTTGAGTATAAAACATACTTAAGCCATGAGATTTTACTATATGAAGTACTCTGCTACAGCATTTTAAATGGGTGCATATCTTCTGCTTTATGGTTTATCTTTATCTACTTATCTCCTGTTATTGAACAGCTTATTTCCAATTTTATGCCCAATAAAATTTATTTTATTTTATAATCAGTAAAGACAGTCCTTCAGTGAAAATCCTCATCTTACATGTATGTGTATATATTTGTTGTTTTGTTTCTTTTAATATTCCTGTGAACCATGGTGCTCACGAGTTTGAAATACCCAGTAGAATGATTAAGTTGCTGAATCCAATTGCATCTATGAAGGATCCTAGTTAGGTGGCAAGAGATGCAAAATAAAACAACCCTCCCTCCTTTTTAAAACTTCTTCAGTTCTTTTTTTTCCCAGAGATACTAATTTATCGTACAGTCTTCTGCTGCTACCTCAGCTCTCTCTTTCTTTGAACTTAATGATATTAATATAATTTTTATTTGTAGATGGATTCTAACTCGGAATTACAAGGCTCTTGCCAAAGGAACAAGAGGCAGTACTTCTGGTTTCCTTAATATTGTGATGGAGCTGAAAAAATGCTGTAACCACTGCTATCTTATTAAACCCCCTGAAGAAAATGAAAGGGAAAATGGACAGGAAATTCTTCTGGTGCGTAGTTACTTTGTTCATAATTATTTCCTGAAAAACAATTTATATAGATGCTTTTAATCAGAATGCTCTCTTTCCTCCTTGATGTGACTCTTTAAGGAGCACCAAAAAGCTTTAAGAATAGGTGAGAAAAGTTAAATAACTATGAAAACTGTAGAAAGTACAGTGGTACAGATACCAAGTAAAATGAGCATTTCAGGAATTGCTAGTCAGATTGTGGTAAAGGTGACTTAAAATACGGACACTTGGAGATTAAGGGCAAATTGAAGTATGGGTTTGAACTTAATAATTGGAATGTCCTTTAAATCTTCAGTCTCTGATCAGGAGCAGTGGGAAGCTGATTCTATTAGATAAACTGTTAACAAGACTTCGAGAAAGGGGGAACAGAGTCCTTATCTTCTCCCAGATGGTGAGAATGTTGGATATCTTGGCTGAATACCTGACCATTAAGCACTATCCTTTCCAGGTAAGAATTCTCAGTAATCCTAGCCTCTCTCTCTTGCTGGGTTGTATGCGTCACTTGCTAAAGTATCCTAAAGTAGAAAACAAGTTTTCTTGCTTGAAAAAAATTGACTTCAAGGTTCTAACAGGGTTTTAATTTTTATAAAAAATTATTTAATAATTTTTATTTGTGTGGCTTTAGGCTATACTCCAGTGAAAATGGTCGTATGAGGATCATTTTTTTTTTTAATTAGAGAAAGGAAAAGTGGACAAGAGAAAGCTATGTTAGATGATGTCTTATAGCTCCAAACATGGTAAAGGTAGAAAGAGAAGAAGTATGAATCCGATTCTAGAAGCCCAAACCCTGGAAGGAAAGAAAAAGGGAGGTGACAGTGTTGTAAATTCTCCCTAGAGGAAGTTGCCCCCTGGCTGTGAGGCTGGGAAAGCAGTAGAACAGTGGACTTGAAACCTTTCTGGACCCTGGAGCAGCTGGTGATGGCTTCCTCTCTTTTCTTTGGAATTACTGCTCTTTTTCATATTCACTCAGTTATCTCCTCAGTTATGAGTAAAAAGAGTTTCTTTAACATAGTGAAATTTTTCTTGGTGTTAGATTATGGGAAAGTTATCTCTGATCTGTTTATACACATGTAGCAATGTACCTTGACTCTTGCAGTGCTTTGATTTTAGATTAATTTTTTTTAAACTTTGAATGACTAGATGGCCTACCAACTCAGAATTATGCTGAGACATGGAGTCATTGATTATCTCCTAAGAAGGCCAAGCTTTTTTAAGACTCAGTAACAGATGGTTTTTTGTAATATCCTGAAGGGCGTTGTTAGATCCACTGTACCTTGTGTGGTCTTTTCAGTAGCCATCTTGGAATATAGTTTAACATTCTCTCTAGGGAATCAGGAACTAGAGTCCATACAGGTCTATCAAGCCTAGTCAGTTACTTTTAGGTATTGACTTAGTGCTCATATTAGCGAGGATAATAAAAGGAGGGTATTTAGTTATCTGCTTTCGAATGTAGACTATAGTATTAGTCAGGGTTCTCTAGGGAAACAGAACCAACAGGATATATCTGTAAATAGTATGAGATTTTATCTAAGTGTCTCACACAACTGGGGGATGCGCAAGTCCAAATTCCTAGGCAGGCTCCAAGCTCGCACTCTGAGGAAGGTCTTCAGTGAATTCCCCAGGAGAGGCTAGCTGGCTGGCTGAAGCAGAGACGAAAGTTCTTTCTTCTGACTGCTGAAGCTCTCCCCTCCTTCTTAAAAGCCCTCACCTGATTAAACATCTCTCCTTAGGGAAGATACTCCCCTTAGCCGATGGCCATGTAAGATGTAATCAGCCATAGATGCCATTAGCCTACTGATGATTTAAGTCCATGAAATGTCCTTGCAGCAGCAGATAGGCCAGTACTTACTTGACCCTACAGCTAGGCACTATCACCTGGCCAAGTTGACACATGAACTTAACCATCACAACTATGAACCTGCCATTTGGGCATTTCTTTGGTTTAAAAGTTCTGAGTTGGTAGTCACTGAGAAAGAAGACAGGAGATTCCTATATGATTCACCTTGTTTTCAAGCGGCCATGGGTCTGGTGGGCAGAGCTTTTGGGTGGGGCACTGCAGGGCCTAAAGACTCTGCTGCCAGCCAGTCATTGATCATTGGCCATTGATACCTCTCAGGGCAGTTTTGCTTTCTGTAAAATGAGTTGTTTTACTCATCTCAAGTGTTTATTGTGAGAGGAAGAAATGTAAAATAATTTTGAAGAGTGAGGAATGTTTTATATGTACAGCATCCAGCAGTCATTCTTCCATGTTTGTTTTACCTAGTATATGTTTTATTTATGGTGACATTGTTTTGTTCCTAGAACTGGCATATATTCTAATAAAAGAATTGTATGCCACTAGTAAATGCCAGAGGCTTTCTTGAAGATGCTGGTTGATTAGAATTCCCTAATATACTTTGCTCTGATTTTAGAGTGCAATCTTTGGAAAAGGTGGGATATATGATTGATTAATCTTAACATTTTCAATTTTGTGATAAAATGTTTCCTAACTAAATTATGTAAATAATGTTGTTTTGTTTGTGTATCACATAATAATCCTGATACTTGTAGCCATATTAGCTATGAAGCGTCAGTTTTCTGCAGGTGTTCACTGTTAGGTAACTACCAGTATTATTTTTCCTAAAACCTCCTCAGGTCTTACTGTGATAGAAGCAAACAAAGCCTCTAAGTAAAAGTTGGGTTGCCATTTTTCTCCTTATAGGTCCTGGCAACCATTCTGATCCTTGGAAAATCCTGACATCCCTTTGAATCAGAAGCTTCTGACCTTGAGTCTGTAATTGGAGAGCTTGGGTCAGTCAAATAGGCTGTGCTGCTTAAGCCCAACCTTTTGACAGCCCAGTGCATTCCAGTTATTTTTACTCAGTGTGGGTGATAAAAGGTTGTGAGTCTTGTGTTCTATTCTGAGTGTAGCTGATCTTCCTATCTTATGATTTTCTTGTGGTTTATTTTTATAGCGCCTGGATGGTTCCATCAAGGGAGAAATCCGAAAACAGGCACTGGACCACTTCAATGCAGATGGGTCTGAGGTACACCATGCATGGCTTTGTTATTTGGGCAGCTTGGGCTCTGTATCAAGGGGAAAGCCATTCCAGCTTAATGTATTCTGTTTCAGAAACAGTTTATAGTGCGGCTTTCTTGCCTTGAAAGGAATGAAAAATCCCTAAAGTAGAAGACAGCTGTTAATTTGTCATTCCAGAAAAGCTTATGCATGCTTATTTTATCTCCTCTGGTCTGGAGTAATGAAAGAATAGTTCTGATGTCAACTGTATGTTCTCTGGTGGCTTCTGGATAACAGATTTTGGGGTCTGTGAGAGCATCAAGGAAGGAAGGGTTGGCCAGTAAGATTAATTTAGACGTGTATAACATCAGAAGGGTCTGATCTGTACTTTTTTGGTAACTAAGTCTTGAAAAGTATTTTCCGTATCTCAAATTCATTGGGCTTTGGTATAATGTGACTTAATGTTCTTGCTTTGGCTACCAGCAATGTTTTTTAATTAATAGATTTCCAGTTTGGTTTTGGGCATTATAAGATGTTTTGCTTTTTGAGCATGTACAGAAGAGCTACTTGAGACAAATTAGGAACTGTTAACATTGTAGTTTCTGTGTATCAAGCTATTAAATGCCATGGGATTTGAGAGAAGTGAGGGAGAAGAGATCTGGTGTAGGTAAAACTGTAACAATGTGTAAAGGAAACATTGGAGAGAGCCAGAAGTAAAACTAGTAGTGATTTGAAAAGAATGTTGGAATGTCTGCAACCTGGACTATTATTTTGGGTAGACTTAGGTTTCTACTTTCTGAAGAGCTTTAAAAATTAATATCTGTGTATGTTAACTTTAGAGTCATGTATAGGCCTAGTTATACTATGATATTCTGGCTACTTCTGTAGCCTAAAATTTTGCTTCTCCCTGAAGAGCTCTGAGCATTAATCTGTTTGGAACCAAGGTTCTGAATTGTTCAGGATAAGAGGAATAGAATTACTAAAAGCGTTGATCATCATCTAATTCCCATGCCTCCTTTTCCTCCTCCTCCAGTAATTTCAATATCTACTTAATAATAATGCTGTGAGGATTAAATGTGATAACATAAATTGCTTAGCATCATTGCCTTGATACCTACTTAACACTCAATAAATGTTAGCGTTTTTTATTATTTAGTATTTGTTAAAACTGATTGTGGAACTTACTCTTAGTTTAAGAAAATTGTGAGTTTAATGTTACATATGCTTTTTCTCAGAAAAAAGCTAAAATTTACTTTTTGTATAGTTCTCCATACATTCCCTCACTCCCCGAAAAAAACACACACCCGGTAATGGCTATATATGGAATACCGTTTCCACCATATTTTGCGAATCTGGATTATTTTTTTAAAAATTAAATTAAAAAATTAAATACTTTATCTTTGAAGAAAAATATTATATGCTTATTTAGAAAGTTTGGAAAGTTGTGAAAAGTATGAAGAAGAAAAATTATATATAAACCCCCTAAAGACAACTTGCTGTTGTTTTGTGGGTGTGTTTCCATTTGTACTGGATGGAACTATTAATTTATTTATATACTTATGGTTGAGATCATGCTGCATATAGTTTTGTGGTTTCCTTTCATTCAAAATTATACTCTGAGCATTTTTCCCATGTCATTACAAATTTTTCAAAATTTTAATTTATAATATTTTCTCGTCACTATACCATTATTTAAACATTTTATTGTTAGATGTTTAGTTTAAGAAGCTATGAACATATAAAGAATAGTTTTGATACGTTTTGCTGATATACTTTTCCCAAACAATTTTTTTTTTTTTTTTTTTTTAATAATCACCCAGAAGGCAATTAATCATGCTTTATTATTAACCACGAAGAGTTCTCCATCCATTTCACCTAAAGATCATTTCACCCACTGCTCTGTTTGGCAGCCAGTCTCTTGTCTCTCTCTTCAGCAATTGTGAGGCGGATACCTTTTCCTCGGGGAAGAGAAATCCATGGCTTGTTGCCTTTGCCAATAACAAAAATGTTGGAAAGCCGGGTGGCAAAGCTGTTGCCATTGGCATCTTTCACATGAACCACATCAAAAGAGCCAGGATGCCTCTCTCTGTTGGTGATCACACCAATTCTTCCCAGATTAGCACCTCCAGTCACCATACACAGATTACCAGTATCGAACTTTATGAAATCGGTAATCTTGCCCGTCTCCAAATGAATTTGAATGGTGTCATTCACCTTGATGAGGGGATCAGGGTAGCGGATGGTACGGGCATCATGGGTCACCAGATGAGGGATTCCTTTTGTGCCTACAAAGATCTTCCTCACTTTGCACAACTTGTACTTGGCCTCCTCAGGTGTAATACGATGAACAGCAAAGCGACCCTTGGTATCATAAACCAGACGGAAATTCTCTCCAGTCTTGTCAATGCTGATGACATCCATAAAACCAGCAGGATAAGTTATATCAGTTCGGACCTTGCCATCAATCTTTATGAACCGCTGCATACAGATTTTCTTTACTTCATCTCCTGTCAGGGCATACTTAAGTCTGTTCCTTAAGAAGATGATGAGAGGGAGACATTCTCTCAGCTTATGGGGACCAGTGGATGGACGAGGAGCAAACACACCAGTCAGTTTGTCCAGCATCCAATGCTTTGGAGCTGCTACACGCTTCAAATGCTTCTTTGGACCACGAGCCATGGTTGCGCTAGGCACGGAAAGAGACTCCCAAACAATTTATATTCATACTATTTATGGACAGATGTTCACATTTTATCTGACTCACCCTTAGGAGTATTGAGTTTTTAACCTCTGTCAGTTTGATAATGGACAAAAATAACATCTTTATCAAACATAATGTTTGATAAAGAGTGGTGTGAAAAATTGCTTATATAACCATTCAGCTTTAGGTTTCTCATCTTAAAGTGCCCCTGTTTACCTGCAGACTTCTCCAGGGTCCATTTCAGAGTGTGTTTTTGCTTGGATTCTTACCTAAAAGATCACATAATAGGCATCTAGACACACTTGTTAATCAGTTGTTTATTAGGAATTGTTTAAAGTCCTTGTGAAAGCACTATCTCCATTTTTATTTCTGTAGCATAATGCTTTTGAATGTGACTATTGGAGTGTGGAGACCTTTTCATTTAATCTATGTCTGGATATTAAATACACCTTTTTATCAAGATTAATTCAAAATTACCAGTTTTTACGTGCCACTTCTGTGCCAGGAAGGTGTCAGGCCTATGACATACATTATCAAATTCTCTGAAAATAGAAATCCTGTTGGCTTTTTTTTTTTTCCCTCATGTAGTTCATTCTCTTCTTCTTGCCCCTATTCTTTCCTGGCGTTCAGACATAGGCATGCACTGTGCCTGCCCAGTCTCTGTTCACATTGCTGTGGGAACTGGATCTCTTAACATGAGGTTTTTCAGCCAAACCTGCTCTGGCTTTCTTTTTGCATGTTCTGTGTTGAGTGAGGAACCTGTGCTTCTTGGCCATTTCAGCATATAATCTGTTTACTGCAGTGTTTCGTTGTAACAAATGGATCAACATTTACATAGAAAAGTATCCTTGTTTATACTGACTACCTTACATGGTATAATCCCCCTTTACCCTGAAAATAAATGTCCAGGTAACTTGTGGAATGATCCCCTTATAATTAAGTTTGTCTGTTTCTTGTTAACTTCTTGCATAATAGTTTTAGCCAGGAGATTGATTTTTTTTCACTCCTGGTGCTTTACCAGATTCTACTCTACTCCTTAGTTCACAGCACTCTTTCCTCTTAATCAAATAAAAATCCACTGTCATCAAGTCCCTGGCATTCTTTTAGCCTTCATAAAGTTTGTCCATCATATCTCACTTTTCTTCACACCTGCAGGGGTTTCCAGGTATAAGGGCTTATTGGACTGTGAAACTGTTTCTGAGAAGGCCACTGCATAAAGTAGTATATTGCATTGTGTACAGGACTTCTGTTTCCTGCTCTCGACACGGGCTGGTGGCCTGGGAATCAATTTGGCTTCAGCGGACACAGTTGTCATCTTTGACTCTGACTGGAATCCCCAGAATGACTTGCAGGCACAAGCCCGGGCCCATAGAATTGGTCAGAAGAAGCAGGTCAGTAGGGGGAAGCTTCTAGATATGGCTTATCTGTAGGGGGAGGAGAAGAAGAGAAACTTAACTCTTACAAGGTTGTTTCTAAAATGCTTTCTGCCCCTTTTTGCTTTCATTTCCCCAACGATAGATTTCTGTTTGTTAACTTGTATGTCTTTAGGCCTAAGATGAATCTCTTAGGATCTTTTCTTTCTCTGGTTTGAACAGATAAGTACACTGCTAGTGACTATGAATTTACCCCAAATTGATGAATAGACTTATTATAACTGAACTTCTCTGTTTAATATGGAGAAGTTGTTAAATATTCTAGCATTGTTTGGGATGGTCTATTTTTACTATACTCGACAGTATTAGCTGTGAGGTTATGTTAGAAAAGTTCACAGTTTTGTTTTTTGTTTTTTTTTTCCATATATGAATCTGAAAGTCTGCTCTAGTGTTTGGTAACTCATAAGTTTCAAACGCAGCCAAAGATTCAGTTTTTGGTGAAACTGTCTATCAGTGAAACTGATTATTCTTAAATATCTATTCTCGATCTATTCTTTAAAAAAAAAATTTATCTTTAGAACAGGGCTGCAATTACTAGTCCTTTAGAGACAGTTTTATTTAACAAGGTAACCTGTTGTGGGTAGTAAAATATATTACATCTTTTTAAGCTTGCCTGCCTGGATGATGGCTAACATCATTTATAGCAGTAGAAAAGAAACCTTTTTTATTTTCCCCTCTTGGATTTAGACAGGGTAACTTTTTTTTTTTTTTTTTTTAATCAGGCATAAGCATAACATTTCTTTTACTGCAGGTAAATATTTACCGTTTGGTTACAAAGGGGACAGTGGAGGAAGAGATCATAGAACGGGCCAAAAAGAAGATGGTATTGGACCATCTGGTGATTCAGCGCATGGATACCACTGGCCGGACAGTCCTGGAAAACAATTCTGGAAGATCCAAGTAAGTAATGGAAAGATGGGGTAGGCAGGTGGGATCAAGTTGATTTTACATCAACATTTGATACAATTTGTTTTTCCAGTTGGATTCTCTACAATAGACATTAGTCCATTAATTACCTGAAAAAAAAAAAAAAAAGGCCAGTCCGTAACCACAGGAAGATGGCATTTTCTTTTTCTTATTTTCTCATTTTGTTCCTCATCAGCCCTCTGCTTACATGCTGTCCCTCTTTCTTTCTTGCCCCTCTTCCTTGCCTTTTCCTTTTAGCTCTACATGTGACATATGACATAGCTGCAGCTATGGGAGCTCTGTGCTCTCTGTTTGGCTTTCATCCTGGCCTAGTGTTCTTTTGACTGTTCAATAGTGAGAATCCACCTGTTGCTGAGTTGGCAGCAGTTTTGTTTTCTTGCTATTGGTAAAAATGTTTGTATGGAGATTCACAGCTTTGTAATTGAAAAGTCTCATTCGAACAGTGTTTAGGAAGACAGATATGTACATAGAATTGAGCGAACCATGTGTTTCACTCAGTTTCCAAAACTAAGGTACTTAGGTGATTCACACCTTTCTAATTGAAACTTTCATGTAAACAGCGTTTAGGAAGCCAGGAAATTGCATGGAAGTGAATGACCTGATCGTTTCAGTTTCCTAAATTAAGAAACATATGTGAATCACAGCTGTCTTTATGTGTGTATATATATATATATTTTTTTTTTTCCCAAAGCTTTATGTATTTGTTTTATGACACAGTAATTAAAATGTTTGGTATCAAACTGATGACAAGCACTATTTTGTTGAAAAGGTCTTGCATTTACAAAGAAAAATCTTTAAAACCCCAAGGTGCTGGGCCGCAAACCAATATCAGACTTTTATGAAAAACAATTTATATTGGGAAAAAAACCTAATGGGATATCATTTCAAATCACAGCCCACTTGAATTAATCAATCAGAAGACAATAACTCAAAATATTTCAGAAAAGAAACAAAACAGTATATATATATAAAAAATATATATATATATATATTTGAATTTTATTCTAGAATTAAAGGTATGATTGGAATATTAATATAATATCTATGGGGATAGCTTTTAGTCAGTTTCAAAATCATGTAGGTGAGAAGCAATTTTAGTGTCATTGTTTCTTAAATAATTTCTCCATCTGCAAAAAATATTCTGCTGAAGTATATTCCTTTGCTAATTTCTACACTAAATGTTAGATTGTACTTGGATATACCAAGCAATGTCTTTTCCTATTACAGACCATAGTCAGCCAGCATATGAAGTTTTACATTTTCTAACTTGGCTTACAAAAGTGTTTAAGAAAGCAATAATCCCTTCTTCACATTACATCTTTCTAATTGAAAGTTTCATGTGAACAGTGTTTAGTGTGCCAGATAATTGCTTAGAAGTGAGTGAACCATGTATTTCCTTCAGTTTCCTCAACTATAGAAACAAAAGTTTATAAAAGGAAAGTAGTGAACTTTTTAGATGGCTTTAGGAGAAAGAACAACAATTTCTTTTCTAGAATTCAAATTTTGACAGATTGTTGAGTGTCTTTTCCTATGGCGGTTCTATAGCCTTTTAAAGATGAATTCAAGTTAGTCCTCCCCAAATAGAATTTTTTCAGCTAATGTTCCACTCAAGAAGAACCTAGATAAGAAAAGCTTGTTTCTTTTGTTTGGAAGTGAGGGAGTTGAAAATTCCTACTGAACAATACCTTTCTTAGTCAATGCACAAAGTGAACGTTGAGTACAGCTCTCATCTCTCATGTTGGCTGATTATCTTTCTTGGTTAGTTGTGTAATAGATGAGCCAACGGGAAAATAATTGGTTTTAACCTTGTCTTGTGAAATGACAGGGTTTATCACTACAGACTTATCTCTGGATAAAAAAATGAAGTATTCAGGACATCATTTTTCTTGGGGAAGAATTTATATTTTGACCAATACTTTGATCAAAAGAAGGTACATATTTGGAAGTAGAACTCCTTAGAGGTGATTTAACATTTCTAAGAGATTGCAACTACATTTTACTTCTGCAGTTCAAATCCTTTTAATAAAGAAGAGCTGACAGCAATTTTGAAATTTGGAGCAGAGGATCTCTTCAAAGAACTTGAAGGGGAGGAGTCAGAGCCTCAGGTAAATACCAATAAGGAAAAAATGGGTTTTGGAAAGTATCATCTGTGAGTATCTAAATTTTTCTGGATAGCAAATTCTGAATCTCTTAAAGGCTCTTATGAATAAAGAGTAATTACTGGAAGGATGTAGTTGTTTTTTTAACTATATTTTATTTTATTAAATAGGAAAGAATAAGTAAAGTATATGAGGATTCTGTCTTTTTTTATTCCAGTTTTATTTATTTTCCTGTGTTTTCTGAAATTTTACTTTGTCATTTGTATAAAAATAATTTGAAACTTTATATATAAAAGATATATAATGGAGACTATAAAAGAAAATGGAATATCAGAAAAGAGAGCTAGTTTATTTGTACCAACCATTTTCAGTGAACGCTGATCACTTATTGCCTTTTCACCATATTTTTGTTGCTTTTGATCTTTTAGGAAATGGATATAGATGAAATTTTGCGCTTGGCTGAAACCAGAGAGAATGAAGTGTCAACAAGTGCAACAGATGAGCTTTTGTCACAATTTAAGGTATGAAAATTTTTGTAGGAGAGGGCCCTCAGCATTGAAACATTAATAAATAATAACTAATCTCTGAGCAGTCTTTTTTTTTTAACTTTTTTTATTATGAAATAACTTTAAACTTACGGGAAAGTTGCAAAAATTATATAAAAACAATGCATGGAATTCCAACCTCCTACCACCCAGATACCCAGATTTACCAGGTTTTAGCATTTTGCCACATTTGTTATATCATTATATCCCTCTATTTATCTATTTTCTAAACATTTGGGAGTAGGTTACCGACATCATGCTCTTCTAACATTTAACACTTTCATGTACATTTTCTAAGAACAAGTACACTCATGTAACCACATTAAGTACAGCTATCAGGTTCAAGAAATTTAACATTGACATGAAGCATACAGTCTATAGTCCAATTTTTTCAGTTGTCCTAATGATGTCCAAATAATGGACATTTTTTGCTCCATTTTTAGTTCCAGTCTAGGATCATGTATTGCATTTAATTGTTGTTGTCTCTTTAGTTTCCCTCCCTCCCTCTCTGTTTTTAAATTGTGGTAACATATATACACCATAAAATTTCCCATCTCATCCCCAGCTAAGCATATGATTCAATGGCATTAATCACATTCACAGTGTTGTTGCTTCCATCCTTTCGTCCATTACCAAAACCTGTCACCCCAAACAGTTCGTAAGTGCTTTCTTTATGTTAGGTACTCTGCTTTTCCCTTTACCTGAATAGACTTATATCCTAAATATTCTTCTTTGAGTTGCAAGTACACTGTGAGTATAAATGCTACAGTTCTGCCCATGAAGGTAACCACTGGTCATTCTGCCCAGAGTTAATTATGTAGTAGAAAAGAAGTTGGTAAAGAGGACTGAGAAGTGGAGTAGGTGGCAAGCCAGGATAGTGCTGCTCTCCTGGAAGTGAGGAGGGCTGTGTGGGAGAGACTTTAATAGAATCACTTGCCAAAGCGAGGTCAAAAAGGTTTAATGAAAACACAAGGTGATAATTAGGAAACTATTGGTGACTTGGAAGGAATGGTTTCATTTTCTTTTTTTGTAGGGAGATAAAGGGTGGTCATTGGTTTCTGATGTAATAGAAATTTAAATGGCAGCAGGACTGAATGCAGAAGAACACCAGGTGAATAGGAGGTGGCAAAACTGTATGTATAGACAGGGAAAGTAATTCTTGGAGATGAAAAGGCCAAGCAAAGCAAGGTTTTGAAAGTTGTTACCATGTATCTGGGTGGAGAAAAGAACTTTAGACTTGGGAGATATTGAAGGTGCTAAGGAAAGGAGGAAAATTTGAAGGCACATTGCCCTAGAGGAGACTGGAGAGGGATATGTTGACATGTTCAAGTCTTAATCTTTGTTCCTGTGGGTATGAAGCCATTTGTAAATAGAACCTTTTGAAGATATTATTATTAGTTAAGGTGTAGCCAAACTTTATCAGGGTGGGTCTTAATCCATATGACTGGAGGCTTTAAAAAGAGAGGAAATTTGGGTGCAGTCAGTCAGAAGAAGCCAGAGAAGAAAGAGAAATAACCCTGTCGTGGAGAACTGCCATCACCAGAACACCACTGATCCCAGAAAAAAGCATAGCTTTGTCAACATCTTGATTTTGGATTTCTGGCTTTCAAAACTGTGAAACAGTAATGGTTGTTGTTGAAGGCAACCCATTGTGTGGTATTTGTCATAGCAGCTCTGGAGAACTAAAATGGTATATAATTAGATGTAAAGGTGGAGGAATAGACTTTTGAAAGAAAAACGGAAGTACACATTAGGAAAGAGGAGGTGGAGAGGAATGGTGTTTGAGTCAGTTGGTAACTTTAATTGCTACTAAAGTAAGTGAAGTGTTTGTTGTGGTAGAAAAGGTTTAGTAGAACAGCCCTGGATGATGGTGGGAGTTATGCTGAGGAATTTGACAGGGAGTTGGCTGAATTTAAATAATATGGCTTTGCAGTGGAACAGTCAGTGGGGTCAAATAATATTCTCCAGCAATACATGATCTCTGAGAAATTAGATCAATTGGCAGTCCCACCTGGGATTGGCTTGGGAGGCATAGGAGAGTCTATCATTAGAATGCAGGGAAAAGTGGGTGAAGTGTTTGGAAGGAAGAGCAGTATTATGTGACGAGGTCTGAGGATGGCCATGCGTGGAAGTTGTTTGATTGGGAGGACGAGGAAGGTGTTGAATGGGTCAAAAGAGCTAGAGGATCAGTGTTAATGTATCTGAGGATGCAGAGGGTGGAATGGAGAAGGACAAAGGTGAATTATTAATGTTTCAAGTGGATTCTATTTGTATGATTACTGCTTCCTTCTTAGTAATCTTCATAATGGTGTCTTGGTAAGGATATTTTATGATTATTTATGTATAAAAACTTCTAGGTATTATAGGTTAATGAAAAGTGGTCAGCAAATTAGTGGTCACTCTTGACTTTCTAAAGCCCTTTTGGCCTTTATGCTTTAGCACCTGTGCAAGTATTTAATCAATGGTAGGTGCTGCTTACCTTAGGGGCTCTTTATTTGTAGAGTTCTTGAACTGAACCACCTTTATTTAAAAACAAACAAACAAACAAACAAAATACTGATTTAACTTGGAAACACAACAAACGTTTTTTGAGATAATTTAAGATGATCATTTTCTTAATAATAACCATTGTTTGTGTAACTCTTAACTGGATTTCAAGCACTGTTTTATGTTTTATATATAGATAATATATATATAAGCTAAGTAGTTTATTTAATTTGACAGTGACTATTATTATGTAGTCGATGTTATTATTTTCATTTACAGATGAGGAAACTGAGGCACAGGGAGCCTAAGTAAATTTCCTAAGGTCACACACAAGTGGTGGAGATGTGATTACATCATAAAATGGCAGGTGGTCTGCCCTCCAGATTCTGGCCCTTAATCACTACACTGTTTTTGGAAAAGTTGAGTTCCCACCTGCATGTAGTACTAACATACATGCATATTTGTGTCATTTTTATCTGGCTGTTATAAAAATCAGACTGAAAGTAATTACAAACAGTGCGTAATTGATTAGATGATTCATTTTATAAAACAGAAAAATATTATGTTTTCAAACTCAGGGATTACAACTCTGATTTGTCTTGGAGTTTTAAAAAATTGTCCTCATGAAGATCACATTTCCTTATTGAAAATTAAAGAGTTAGCTTTGACCAAATTTCATCAAGTTCTGACTTGACTTCTCATCAGCTCCAAAAGCCTTTTGTAGCCTTTTGGCTAGGTGGGAATGAATATAAAGAGTGTGGAGCCCAGGCCTGGGGCCTGCCCACCACTGCTTGGAGGTTGTCCAGCGTTGGTGGATATATCTGTGTAGTCATAGTCTGGGTCTTTGAAATGCAGATGGTTTTCTTTCTGGGATACATTTTGTTTTAGTACATTTATTCAGATATTAAATAATATTTGATATGAAATGCAGAATATTCTACTTCTTAAAAATTTTCTGCTTTTTATGTTCTCATTTTCATTCCTAAGACTACAGAGCCTTTTGGAACATATGAACTTATTACATTACCTTTTGCTTTTATACTTTTGGTAGAAATGAATATGGCAACTAGTTGGCTAAAAGATAGCAAGTATTTTGAGTTAATGCATTTTTTTCAAATGTGCTCTGTTTAATTGTGGTTTATAATTTATGGAAATGTGAATTCCTCCTGGATTAGAATGGGGTATTTGGCCTTTTTAAAATCTAAATAAAATTTTCCAGTTAGTATCATGTTTATTAGAAAACATGTAATTTAATAATAAGACTCAAGACAATTTATATTGTTCTTTTTCTCTACTTTTTAGTAAAATTGCTGGTGAACTTGAAGTTTTAGCAAGTTAATTTGGGGTGGATTAGTAGAAAATTATCTACTTAAGTAATAACACAAGAATCTTATTTTTCATGTTGCTTAATCATACTTATATTTTATAAACACTAAATGAACTGGTATGTTTACAGATGGTGCTAAGGAAATTGGGAAATGTAAGTCAGACATTGGATTGTCCTTTTGTTTTAAGGTTGCCAATTTTGCAACGATGGAAGATGAGGAAGAGCTGGACGAGCGTCCTCACAAGGATTGGGATGAAATCATTCCAGAAGAGCAAAGGAAAAAAGTAGAGGAGGAAGAGCGGCAGAAGGAGCTGGAAGAAATTTATATGCTGCCTCGAATTCGGAGTTCCACTAAAAAGGTGATTGAAATGAAAGAAATGAAAGTGCTTCTTATGTGATGAAAGCTATGGAAATGCTGCATATTCAAGGAAGAGGCCTTGTGTTGCTGTTCTGGAGGGCTCCAGGACAGTGATCCTGTAGGAAACCTTGCAGAGGAAAATGGAAAAGTGCACAGGTCCCACGAGCACACCCAGGAGACATTTGGTCTTTGCAGATTGACTGTTGGTGAAATGGCTGAACTGAATCTGAATTTGATGGAAGCTTTAATTTTGCCTTTGAGATTGGAACCAGTAATACTAATAATTTGATACTAATAGGCACTGCCTTCTACCTTCAGAGTCAAACTTTTTGTGTTCGTAGTACTTGTTATAAATGCTTAGTAAAAGATTATATAATAACTATAAACAAGGAACAAACACAGCTTACAAAAGTTGTCACATGGACTGTCTAATTTGATTTTTGCAACAACATTGAAATAGATAGAACAAGTTTTGTTGTTACCCAGTTTGTTAGCGATAACAGACTCAGATTTGTCCAAGACCATAGTAAATTAGTATTAGCTATTAGCTACCATTTATTGAGCGCTTACTATGTTCCTGGCATAATTCTAAGTGCTTTTACATTTGTTGAAAACTGTTTTAGATACTGTTATCCTCTTTTTATACATAAAGCAAAGGCACAAAGAAGTGGAGTTAGTTGGCCAAGGAAGTAAATACGAACCTAGAATCCACATATTCTTATCCCAGTTCACTTACTCCATTACAGTACATCTTTGTTCATTACATGCTATTTCCCCTTTATTTGTTAAAGGAAAACCGTTGTGTGTTATAATGGGGAGTTCTGAGTACCAAAGAATTAAGGTGGGCTTCTCTTAGTCTCTAGGTCTATAGGTCTCTTGGACTTGGCATTTGCTACAGTGTGACTTTTCTTTTTTAGGCTCAGACAAATGACAGTGACTCTGACACTGAGTCTAAGAGGCAGGCTCAGAGGTCGTCTGCCTCTGAGAGTGAGACAGATGACTCTGATGATGACAAGAAGCCAAAACGTAGAGGGCGCCCCCGAAGTGTGCGGAAAGACCTTGTGGAAGGATTTACTGATGCAGAGATCCGAAGGTTGGTGGCGACTGATGTTTGGACTGGATTCCTAGCAGTTAGGACAGGGTAGGCAGAGGCTAACACCTACAAAAAAGGCAAGAGAAGCTGAGTCATTCCCCAAATCTCCAGGATGCTTTTTCCTTCTCTAAGGTTTTCCTCAGTTCAGATCTCTCTTGTTTGTTGCTCATCTCTTCTTATTCTCGTTTGTTCTTTGTTTTTCAGAACGTTTGCACAAAGAAAGTTCAGCTAGAGTAAAAGAGACAATTGAGATAAATTTGGGCTGACATACATACAAACATTTATAACAAAATACAATTATAAGAGATTAAAATCATACAGATAAGGCTACCCTCACAACCACCCCACCTCAGTCCACTCAGCAGAGTTAGGGCCAATATCAGTTTGATTTGGTTCAATAGTGGTATACAAAACATACATTGTTCTTCAGCTTGCTTTTTTCACTTAGTCAGTTTTAGACAGTACTTATTACACATTTGTTAGTGTATGGTTCATACCCTTTTGCCTGCCCTGCATCCCTGCTAGAGGGATCTAAAATTGCTGTTTTCATACCATTTCCTCACCTAGTTCTATGTTTTTGTTTTTGTTTTTTTGTTTTTTTGAAGCCTGAAGAAAATAGAAAGTGTGAAAGTAGTTAACTTTGTGGCCCAGTCCATTTTATAATTATATCAAATATTCCTTTAACGTCAATATATTTGAAACCTTGAAATTTTTATTTCCCCCTACGTTACATCTGTTGTTCTTTCTTTGTTTAATTTATTATGGAAAAATATATAGACAAATATTGACAGAATAGAATGACACCTCTCCTCTCACTGCTTATCACTCAGTCTTAACAATTTTCAGTTTTCGGCCAATCTTGTTTCATATATACTTTGCCTCCTATCTACACCTACCCCCAGGATTAGAAGAAAGTGTATTCTGCTGTTGTTTGACGTGTTCTGCTGTTGTTTGGAGTGTTCGATGGGTATTTGTTAGGTCTAGTTGGTTTAGTGATATTCAAGCCTTCTGTTTCCTTGCTGAACTTCTGCCTAGTTGTTTTATCCATTATTGACAGTGGGATGTTGAAGTTTCCAACTATTATTGATGACTTCTCCATCTTTTCCCTTCAATTCTGTCAGTTTTTGGTTCAGGTACTTTGGGGCTCTATCATTAGGTCCATATATTTTATAATTATGTCTTCCTGATGGTTTAATCCTTTTTAGCATCATAAAACGTGTGTCTTAAAGTCTAAATTTGTCTTAAAGTCTAATTTGTCTGGTATTTGTATAGCCAGTCCAACTCTATTTTGGGGATTGGTTGGTATCTTTTTCTATCCATTCTTTTTCTTTCTCTTCTTTTTTTTTTTTATAATTCAATTTTATTAGATGCAGTCATACAAAGCGTGTACAATTGATTGTTCACAGTACCATCATAAAGTTGTGCGTCCGTCACCAGAATCAATTTTTGAACCTTTTCATTACCACACACAAAAAAGTAATAAGAATAAACATTAAAGTGAAAAAGAACAATTAAAATAAAAAAGAACACTGGTTGCCTTTTTTTTTTTGCCCCCATGTTTTCTCATCCATCCATTCTCTTTCACCATCTTTTTGCCTCTGAATCTAACTTGTGTCTCTTGTAGGCAGCATATAGCTGGATCATATTTTCTTTTTAATGTATTCTTGCCAAACTCTTCCTTTGACTGAAGTATTTAATGCATTTATTTTTGATGTAATGTAATATAATTTAATGCAATTACATTTACATTAAAATTACAAATAAGGTAGGATTTACACCTGCATCTTATTTGTTTTTTGTATGTCTTTTGAATTTTTTTCCTTTATTCTTCCATCACTGCCTTCTTGTTGTTTCTCATACTGTGGTTTTAAAGTATTCTTAATGGTTGCCCTTGAAATTACAAAAGACATCTTTAACTTAAAACCATTTAGTTTGGATTAATACCATGTTAATTTCAATGGTGTACAAAAACTGCTCCAATATAGCTCTGTTTCCTCCCCACCTTCTTTATGCTATTGTCATACAAATTATATGTGCACATTTTATAAACCCACGAACACAGTTTTATAATTATGGTTTTGTGCAGTTGTCGTTTTAGATAGATCGGAGAAGTAAAGAGCTGCAAACAAAAATACAGTTATGTACTGTCTTTACATTAACTTACAAGCCCTTTACGAGTGCTTTTTATTTATTCATGTGGATCTGAGTTACTACTGTCTAGTGTCCTTCATTTCTCTCTGACTGATACTCTTCAGTATTTCTTTTAGGGAAGGACTGACAGCTGGCGCTGAATTCTCTTGGTGTTTGTTTATCTGAGAATGTCTTAATTTGTCCTTCATTTCTGTGGGATAGCTTTGCTGGATATAAAATGCTTGGTTGACAGTCATTTTATTTCTGTACTTTGAATATGTCACATTTCTTGTGACCTCCCTGGGTTCTGATGAGTGGTCAGCCTTTAATCTTATTGAGTATGACTTGCTTTTCTCTTTCTGCTTTCAAGATTCTGTCTTTGTCTTTTGATAGTGTGAATATGATGTGAATAGGCATGGATCTCTACATTTATCCTCCTTGGAATTTGTTAAGCTTCTTTGATTTGCAGATTAATGTTTTTCATCAGATTTGGGACATTTGGGGCCATTATGTCTAAAAATATCCTCTCTGTTCTCCTTCTGGGATTCCTATTATGTGTATGGTGTTACATTTGATGGTATTCTGCATCAGTTTTTGTTCAGCTTTTGTTAGCCCCAGCTAGTAATATCTCAGGCAGTTGTGATGTTAAACATTTGCTGCTGATTGTTTTTGACCAATGAACCTCTTGACATACAGTAAGCTCTGAATCAGTTCAAATAAGGACAAGCCTTGGGAAAGGAGCTTTTCAGTGAGGTATTAGAAGGGACAGATATTCACAGTTCTCTAGGGTTGGGGCTGTTGGGGAAACTCCAAACTGGTTTATCCCTCCTCGAATGGCTACTGTGCTGCTGTTTGCACAGTACTGTATTTGCAAAGGTGTTGGTTTTCAAGGCTGTTTGGAGTTGAGAAGAGATGGGAATAAGGCAAGTTAAACAGAAAACTAGCTGTTCTTAATGAAGTTCAGCTGCTTTTCTTGAATAAATGCTTTTCAGATTGCTGCAAACATTTGGTTAATTGCCAGAGTATTGACAAAATTAATTTTGATCATTTTTGTTAGTGTTCTTATTGCTTTTATAGAGGAATGGATTTTTATAGGTTCTTACTCTGTTATTTTGGAAATACTTTCCCCTTCAGTATTATTTATGCCAGAGCTTTCCAAAGCCTCTTTTTTTTTCATAGTGCCTTTTTTAAATGCAATTTTATTGAGATACATTCACATACCGTACAGTCACTCATAATGTACAGTCTGTTGTTCACAGTATCATCATATAATTGTTCATTCATCATCACAATCTCTGTTTTGAACATTTCCATTACTCCAAGAAATAAAAATGAAAATAAGAATAAAAATGAAAATGAAAGTATGAAAGAACACCCTAAAACATCTCTTACCCCTCTCCCCTATTATTCATTTACTTTTATGTCCCCCTTTTTTGTACTCATCTGTCCATACACCAGATAAAGGGAGTGTGAGTCCACAATGTTTTCATAATCACAGTCACACCGTATAAGCTATATAGTTGTGTAATTGTGTTCCGAAGCCTCTTAATGAATATCTTATTTCCCAGTTGACCCATTTCAGAGACATATAATATTCATTCATGCAGTCACTATTGCAAAGATTGGACCCAGTCTATTTTTGGCAGTTTATGTGTCTCTTATGTCATCACTGGATATATTGTCATCAACACAGCTGATGTTGCTCCCTGTTTTTTAATGTATTTTATTGGTCATATTCTTAGGTTCATCAAGGCATATAAGAAGTTTGGTCTTCCTCTTGAACGGTAAGCTCAATATTAATTTCTTATTAGCCTCTTTTATACTTCTATTATGTAATTTTTTATTTTTTTGGTAATATTTTCCATTTATTCCTAATGCCAGGAAGACTCGCCAACCCCCCTCCCCCCGGAAACCTTTTTTTACAGACATTTAATAATTGGGTGCCAACATGTACATGTTGGAGGAGTGACAAAGATGATAAGGAATTTTACCTTAGTGGGGGAGATGAAGCAAATACATTCAAAACTATAGTATAAAGAAATAGTTGTCAGAAAAGATGTTCAGATAACTCGGAGGAATAAATGTAGTTACTGTTTATATTCCAGTTCTTAGATTTAGTAATGTGCAGGGTAAGGGCTTTTTGTGATTTTATCTTCTGTTAACTTAATAGGGCTGTCATGAGGATTAAATGCAAAGAGCTTATAATGCTTTGCCAAAAATAACTTTCGAAAAAGGTTAGCTGTTGTTATTATTCTACAGGTGTTCACAAAATGAATCCAGAAGTTGGATTTTAACAGAAGCCTCTATTTCAATTAGTTTGGCATTTTTCTTTGTACAAAGTCAGCAGTCCACCCTCTAAATAATAATACCAACTTGAAGAAAATATCAGGTTCCCTTCTCTTACTGCTGATTAACTTTTGGTGTTAATGCAAACTCTCAGCCTTTGTGTTTGTTTTGGCCTGTCCATTTTGAAGAGGATATAAAGTGAGATGTAAGCCACAGAGAAACTAGGAAAGTCAGGTGCATCTTTCTGGCACTGTTACTGACCTCCCAAGGGTAGAATGCCTGTTTCTGAGCCAGTTAAAATAAAAACCAACATGGTATAGAAAACTGGACCTGGGACCTTTTGGTGGCCAGATTTCTAGACATTAAGGCCTTCACGCGCTCTGTATGACTTGGAGATCAACAAAACATATTGTAGAAGTAACTGCTTTGCTTCCAGGAAGATGGCAATGGAGAGAAAGGAGGATGAGCACAAAGAAGCAAACTAGTGCAAAAAAGTCTTCAGGCACTTTACTGGCTACCATTATCAAAAATTCATTAATTTTATAAAGTTAGTTGAGCCCTTTCCCCTGTACTGGTTGCTCTATTTTGTGGAATATTTGAAGTACATATCTTTTTGATGTAAAAGGAATACTTTAGCCTTTAGTCACTGTTCTTGTTAGAGCCTTGGAATGACCAGTAAAGGAAAGCTGAGAAAAGTGTCTTTGTAGAAGCAAGCATAGATGAGACCTGGTGGTTTATCTTTTGTGATATTAAATAACTTGGCAAAGGGCCTTGAAGTGTCTCCATATTTATCCTTCCTCAGGCTGGAGTGCATTGCACGAGATGCTGAGCTGGTGGATAAATCTGTGGCAGATCTGAAACGTCTGGGTGAACTGATTCACAACAGCTGCGTGTCAGCAATGCAGGAATATGAAGAACAGCTGAAAGAAACTGCCAGCGAGGGTAAGTCAAGTCTGCTTTCAGTGATTCTCCAAAACCTGGTGCTTGTGTGCTGGGATTTCTATTGCTAAAGGGTTTTTTTTAGAGAAACAGACTTGTGTTTCATGCATCTCTAATGCTTTGAGGTGTGTATTCTGACCTTCCTTTATGTGAGCTCATTGTTGTAAAATCTCAAAGATCTATTCACAAATAAAGTTGATTTGCAGAAGGTGTAGAGTGAAGATAAAATGAAATGATTTCTTTTAAAAGTTTAAATTGGGTTGAATAATATAAAGAGGTGAGTGGGCAAAGTCAAGTAGATACATCTGTATTTGGACTGCAGATGAGAGGGGCATTGTGGACCATAAGCATCACTAATAATCTTGGATATTGATACACATATTGCTATGTTGTGATATACTTAAAGGATCTGGAGAATTAATTGGAGTAAATATTATATTGGATGAATATTGTAAACATTTACAGTGAGGTTTTCATGGGACTAAATTTGTTGTAATTGGATTTGACCTGTAGTGTGTTTTCTCTCACCAGAATGTGTTTCTGCCTGTCCTATGTGGTTTCTCTCTGAAAATGGGAGGTGTGGAGATGCTTGTGAAGAGAGAGCTCTGAAGTAGTTATTGATAAAGGACACCCTCATAGTGAACCTCAAACGGGGATGTTGTCATTTCAGTTCACAGGGCTATGGTTTATCTGTGCCGTTTTCCCCATACTCTTGTCAGTCTTCACTATGCTAAGTAAGTCTGTTCTAAGGAGGCTCTTTTGAGTTGTGGTTTAAGGGTTCAGGCTCTGGAGGCAGCCAATTACCTGAAATCTTGGTTCTGCCCTTTCCTGGCTACAGGACCTTGGGCAAGTTATATCCCTTCAACAGTCTCATTTGCAAAATGAAGTGAGAGTTACCTACCTTAGAGGGTTAGGATGGTTGATTGAATATGACCATGCATGTAAAGTGCTTAGCATGGTGTCTGGCTTGCAGTGTTAGCTTTTATTAAGTAATGAATGATGTGAGTACTCATTCTCTGGAATTATCTTTTTAAAGACTTTATTGAAGTTTATAGAATTAAAAAACGTTTGGATCTAGTCACAACTTTTAAAAAATATGTTTTCTTTTTTTTGTGAAAGAAACTTAAGTAACAAGTGGTTTGGGCAATGACCTCACTATAACATTTTACAAGCACCCTGATAACACCCAAAGTAAACTTTAGTTTACAATGCTTTTCTTCTTACTACTTTGAATAAGTAATGCATTCATATGGCTCAAAAATGGAAAACACATAACTATTGTTTCTGATCTTTTTCCAGAAATTTAAAAATAATTATTGTTTTGTGAAACACATGATTCACAAAATGTATAGTCTTCCTCCTTAATACAATGCAGTGCAACATGCTGATCTGCACCTTACATTTTCCGTCTCACTGTATATTTTGTAGATATTTTCTTACAACATTCTTCCCAACACCCCTCTATTTTCTATCCATGTTTACATTTTGGATCTGGCTGGTTGCTTCCTCCTGGTGTTATTTAACTTGTTTCCCCTATACCTGTATTTCCTGTAAACTGGTATTTAGTTGTATTCTGAGTCTAGGCTGAGATTTCCAAGTCAAATGTAAGATTATTGATATCTCTTTGTCTTTGTTCCTAAAGATGGAAACCTAATTAATTATTTTCTTTATCCAACCTTTGGATACATATGTATCCAATATATATATAAATTTTCAAATAACACCATCAACGTTACTGTTAAAAACAAGACTCGAGAATGTGAAGTTCTATTTCTTTGCATTTCTTTTAGTTTTTTGAATACATACCACTAGCAATATGCAGTCAAAATAGTTGTGTTTTACAATCATTTGAAGTCATTCCTTCCCCTGCATGGTTATGCCACCAACTTAATAAATGGTCAGGTTTATTAGTTTTTTGTTTATTTTCAGTTTTTAAGACTTGCTTTTCTCTTTTTGTTTTAATTTTTTTTTTTAATATGTAAATATATGGTCCAAAGTCAAAACTTTAAAACAGGGTACATTTGGAGGCTCTTGCTTTCTTCCTTGTCCCCCAACCTTGTTCTTTTCCTCCGCCAAAGGTAACCATTTCTGTAAGTTTTGGGTGTATCCTTCCACTGTTTCTTTTACAAAAATGAAAACTCTTTGTGTGTGTGTGTGTGTGTGTGTATTTCCCCTTTTTCTTAGAAGGTAAAACTGTGTTCTCCGTTCTGTACCTCGTTATTTTCGTACCTGAAGATCACTCCATATCATGTAATAGAGGCCATCCTTCCTCCTTTTACAAATGCTCAGGATTCCGCTGTGTTCACCGATGTGGTTATTTATTCATAACTTACTGTCCCCTAGTAATGGATATTTGGGATTTTTCAGTCTTTTGCCATCACAAATAAATCCGCAATGAATAAATAGCCTAATGAATATGCCATTTTGCCATTTCCTATCCTGCCAGCATGTCTTTGTTGATACAGTTCTAAAAGCAGGAATTGCTGGGTTATGGAGAAAAAGCATATATAATTTGGTTAGGCATTGTCAGATTCTCCTCTGTAAGTCTGGTACCACCACCAGCAATGTATGTTGTTACCTGTTTCTAAGTCTCACGAACAGAATGCATTGTCAAATGTTTAGATTTTTTGACATTCTGAGAGGGGAGAAATGGTATTTCAGTTTTGTTTTGATGAGCAAGGTTATGCATCTTTTCTAAGGGCCCTTTGCATTTTGTTTTCTGTGAACTGTCTATTCATATTTTTTTTGCCCATTTTTTATTGAGCTACTAGTCTTTTTCTTAGTTTTTTTGGAGCTCTTGATATGATTTTATGTGAATTTTATCCTGTAGTCGGTCATTTGTCTTTTTACTTTGTGGTTTTTTTATGCAGGGAATTAAAAAAAAAAATTAGAGTCCAGTTTATCAGTCTCTTAACCTATTGCTTATGGTTGAATCAGTTAGAAACACTATGCTTCTAGGATATAAAGGAATTCACCTGTGAATTTTTTTTCTCCTTGTACCTCTATGATTTCATTTTTTACTTTTAGATCTCTGATTCACTTGGACTTCATTCTATTTTAGCCACTTTTATCTTTTTTATATAGCAGTTTTATTTGTCTTAACACCACTTGTTAAAAATGACTCATTCTTTTCCAAATCCCCACTGATTGTTTTTCTTTTTTATTTTACCTTTATAATTTTATGTGATAATCATTGTTCTAGTTTGCTAATGCTGCTCAAATGCAAAACACCAGAGATGGATTGGCTTTTATAAAAAGGGGGTTTATTTGGCTACACAGTTACAGTCTTAAGGCCATAAAGTGTCCAGGGTAACACATCAGTAATCGGGTACCTTCACTGGAGGATGGCCAATAGCGTCCAGAAAACCTCTGTTAGCTGGGAAGGCATGTGGCTGGCGTCTGCTCCAAAGTTCCGGTTTCAAAATGGCTTTCTCCCAGGATGTTCCTCTCTAGGCTGCAGTTCCTCAAAAATGTCACTTTTAGTTGCACTTGGGATATTTGTCCTCTTGCAGCTTTTCTGGAGCAAGAGTCTGCTTTCAACGGGCATCTTTCAACGTGGGGCCCCTGGAATTAAAAGTCCTCTCCATGCAGCGGTCCAGTGAAACCACCCGCTCGCCCGGACGCCTCTCCAGCTCCCCTTCTCCTCGCCTGCAAAGTAAGGGCCGCCTCTCCCTCGCCGCCCCGCGGAGCCGCCCCTCCCTCGCCGCTCCACGTCTGGAGCCGCCCCTCCCACGCCGCTCCGCGCCCGGGCCGCTCTTCCTTTCCCGCGTTAACCTAACTTTTACCCCCGACTACCTTTCGTCTTCTCTTCCTATATCCCCCACATTCCTCCTAACACTCTTCCTCCAGTAGCTTTCCCTCTTCCCCTCCATTACTTTGCTGTGGTCCTCTGTGTCTTTGTTTCGTTGTTTAGCGTGGTGTGCCTCTTTGCAACCGCCCCCCCCCCCAAACTGCTCTCACTACTGGAGGCTCCTGCCTTCCATTCTCACCATCTCCTTCGGCCTCGCTGCCACAGTTTACCTCATTTTCTTTACTCAATAATCAACCCCCCTTTTTTCTCTTTTCTCACTCCGCTATGGGTAATCGTCTATCTGCACGCCAAGCACCCCAAGTTCGCGCTCTGGCGGGTCTCCTAGACACACATCGCTGTAAAGTGTCTGTCCGGCAGCTGCAGGTATACTGGGACCTCCTGCTGCCCTTTAACCCATGGCTCACCACTTGCCGTCTTTGGGACCCTGTTACTTATGATCGCCTTATTGATCGGGTCACCAACGCCATGGAACATGAGAGCAAGCGCTTCCCTCCCGGCTTGCTCCCCACCTTAATAACCGTCCGCTCCTGCCTTCAAGGCTCCCTCCCCCCTGATCGAGGCCCCATTAAATCCAAGGAGGCCCTATCAACCCAGCCAACAGATTCAGACAGCGATACTAATGTAGACCACGATTCGGACACAGAATCCTTAGTCGAGCAAATTAACAACGCGCTCGAAGTCGCCCCCCTAAAACAAAGCAATACTAAGCCTCGCCAAGATGGCGAACTTCCTCCTTCTTCTACCATCGAGGGGAGGAAGTGCTCCGGCGATGACGTCAGCCCTAAGCTGGGCCGGAAACCGCATGCGCTTTACCCCGCCCTTTCACAGGGCGGAGTTAGTCCGCCATCTTATGCCTTGGGCCCCACCCTTTCACAGGGCGGAGCTAGTCCACCATCCTATGCCTTAGCCACTCCCACCGCGCCGCCGTCTTGCGACGCTTGGGGCCTCCCACTTCCGCCTCCCCCTCCGGCGAGCTCCCCCTCGGAGCCGCTACCGGCAGCTGCCGCCGCTCCTCCCACCCTGCCGACTAACAACCCCTGGCTGCCTTCTACACCTCAAGGCAACCCTTGGGGCAACGCTCCCCCTACCCCCACTCCCGCGCCAAGCCCTCTGCAAGCGCGTCCTCCTTTCTCTCGTGCCTTTCGCTGCTTTCCTCTTAACCTTACCCCCACACCACAGAAACCGTATGACTGGTATCCCATTGACTCTAATACTATTAAGCAGCTTCGCAGGGCCGTCAAGGAGGACGGGTTGGGTAGCCCATACGCTTCCCAAATACTGCAGGATCTCGGCATGGACTTTTGCATCCCCCAAGACTGGGCCTCGCTTGCCCGTTCCATTCTTAACCCCGGCCAGTTTATTGATTGGCGTGCTCACTTCCAGGCGGAAGCAGCTAAGCAAAGTGAGCAAGACGCAGCCACTGGAGTCTATCATCCCCCCGAAGCCTATTTAGGCACGGGAGCATTTCTAAATGCGTCTGCTTATATTAATGTCCCTGCCACCTTCTGGACTATCCTCAGAGGCATCGCCTTACGCGCGTTTGCCAACTGCTCTGCCCGTCGACCTGACAGCTTTACCAAGCTCCTCCAGGAGCCAAACGAACCTTTCGCCACCTTCGTATCCAGAGTCGAAGAAACCTGCGCTAGAAAAGTTAGCAACCCCCAAGCCCAGCTAGCTCTCACCCGAGAACTCATTCTAGAAGGGGCTAACCCCCTCTGTAAGCAAGCCATTCTCCCCTTGAGGGAAAAAAGTCTAGATGACTGGGTTCTCGCCTGCAGCGCCTTTGACCCAGCTGCCGCGTCCCTAGCCCAGGCTGTCTCTGGCGCTGTCACTGCCGCCTTAGCCGCCACCACCGGTTGTTTTAAGTGCGGGCAGAGCGGTCATTTTGCCCGGGAGTGCCCCAATGCAGAAGTCAACCGCCCGTCTTTCATGCAGCGTAATGGGCGCCCCCCTCCCACTCCTTGCCCACGCTGCCAGCGTGGCTATCACTGGGCGCGAGATTGCAAGAGCAGCCCCAGAGATCTTAGCAAGGATAGCTTAAAAAACCACTGCTATCCCTGGTGCCCTGATAGCAGTCAGCGCCAGGGCACTGAGCAAGCTTTAAACTCCAAACGGGGCAAGCCTCAGCCCCACCCCTAAGAGGCAGCGTGCCGGCCGGTTCTAATAAAACTAATCACTTCACCGGCAGTAAAACGCTTCTCTGGACAGTCCCTATCACCCCAGAAAAGCCTACTCGTAAGTTAAGAATAGAGGGGCAATGGTACACGGGCACGCTCGATTCAGGGGCAGAGGTCTCTTGCATGCCCGCTCAGTATGCCACCATGTGCATGGTTCTCGATGGTCCCTCAGTAGTGGGAGCCACCGGTACCTCTACTTCTCTTCAGGCCATGAGACCCATTAAGTGGGAGGATGAAGAGGGCCACTCAGGCACCTTCCGCCCGTTATTTCTACACACCATAGACCAAATTTTATGGGGCCGTGACATCCTCGCCGCCTCTGGGGCAGTGCTTACCACGCAGCCCCCCCAATAATGTGCGCCACTGCTCGTTTAACACCTCCAGCGCCCGTTCCTCTGCAGTGGGATACTGAGGAACCTATATGGGTAGAGCAGTGGCCCCTTCCCACGCACAAATTAGTTGCACTCCAAGCCCTTGTATACCTTACCTTAAAGTGGGCCCCTACAGGGTGCAAACTCCCTACAGTTAACTGGCTCGGCCAAGAAAGTGAGGGATCCTGCACACATCTTAATCTTACAGTGCAGCTCCCCACTGATCCCTCCTGGTTACTCGGTCAAACTTGGGGCTTCAGAATCTATGAGAAAGGAGCCGACCGAGGATCACTTATTCTCATAAAAAAGGAGGCTGTAAGCCAACCATGCCAAAATACTGCATTAAAAACACCCTCTGGCATAGGTCCCAACCAAGTCCTTAACCCCCTTTTTCCACAGCCTTCCAGCCGCACCTCAAGTACAAGCAGCGCATCCGGAAACCGCACCTCAGCTACAAACAGCGCATCGCCAACCCCACCACCCCAACCTTTTCTGCCCCCCTCTCGTTACTCCTCTCCCCTCCTCGGCCTTATCCAAGCAGCCTTCACCTCAGTGAATTCCTCCAACCCTAATCTTACCTCCTCTTGTTGGCTTTGCCTCTCCACTTCCTCCCCCCTGTATGAGCCAGTTGCCTCCAACCTCTCCTTTTCAGAAAACACAGAGGACAGCCCCTCGGAATGTAATTGGAATACCTCTGCCGTCCCCCTAACCTTTCATTCAGTCTCCTTTACAGGAAAGTGCATCCGCCCTCGCTCAAGTAACTCTCCCAACCTCACAGCTTGCGCCGACTACTCATCTCCCAGCAGCTCTGCAAAATTTCTCATTCCTCATAACTCCTCTCAATGGCTCTGCTCCTCTACAGGACTTACCCCCTGCCTTAACGTGCAAACCCTCAATACAACTAATGAAACTTGCCTCCTAATTGTCCTTATCCCTAGGGTCCTATACCACAGCGAGGAAGACTTCTTCCTCCGCCTGGAAAGAACTGCAGCCCCTGCTCCACTGCAAAAGCGAGAGCCCATCACCGTCCTCACGATTGCCTCCCTCCTAGGTCTTGCAGGCGCTGGCACCGGAATCGCTGCATTAGCCAGTCAAGGCTCCGCCCTAACTCACCTCCGGGCGGCTGTTGACGAGGACATTCGTCACCTACAAAACGCTATTTCCCATCTTAAAAATTCTGTCAATTCCCTCTCTGAGGTAGTGCTCCAAGGCTGTAGCTCCTCTTCAAAACATCACTCACAGCTGCACTGCACTGAGTTCCTTCTCTTTGAGTCAGCTCATTTATATGGCTCCACTGATCAAGGCCCACCCTGAATGGGGCCACGCCTCCATGCAAATATCCCATCAGTTATCATCTACAGTTGGGTGGGGCGCATCTCCATGCAAACAACCTAATCCAAACATTCCAACTTAATCCCCACTATTATGTCTGCCCCACAAGATTGCATCAAAGAATATGGCTTTCTCTGGGGGACATAATACATTCAAACCGGCACAGTCATCTACCAGATTTTCATCCACATTGACTGCCTGTAGGTTTTTGAAAGTGGTGTCAGGTACACAGGACCCAATATATAAAGCCTATGTGGGGAATCTTCATCCTTGTTACGTTTTCTGGGCAACCTACATGGATATGACTTGGGACATTCCTTAGTCTTTTGGCCCAGACAGCTTTGTTAAGCCTGGTGTTGATGCGCACCCCTCGTGTTCCATCTCCTTCATGGCATATTTCTGGATTTCTTTTGAGTTCTCAAGGGGCATCCTTCTTGAAGCCCACTCCGTGGATGTGCTTGTGAATGTTGATGATGTACTGCTTGGTTCCCACCTCGCTGACGGCAGAATGGCCCTTCTTCTTGTTGTCTCCCTTATAATGCTGGGGCCAGGTTGGAAAAGAAAACTGTGAAGGATTGTGAGAGAGCCTTTCTAAGAGCTGAATAATCCATTTATAGATATACTGTAATTGATTCCTTAGTCTCCTAGTGATAGACTTTAGCATTCCAGTCTTTTGCTTTACAGTCTTGTAGTAAGTAAGCTTGTATGCATGCCATTTTGCATGTGCGAATATATCCATTAGAATAAATACCCAGAATTGGAATTGGCAGATATTATCAAATTTTGCAGTTCACACTCTCACCAGCAGTGTAGGAGAATGTCTCTTTCCACTTAGTTTTACCCACAAAATGTTCTCAAACTTTTGAATTTTCCCTACTTGATAGGTTAAAAATGGCTTGTATGTGGTTATAATTTGCATTTCTCTTTTGAGTGAGGTGGAGCGTTTTTCATATGTCTGGGAACCATGTGTATTTCCTTTTCTGTGAATTGTCTCTTCTATCCTTTGCCCATTTTTGTTTTGAAACTTTTCTATTTTACAGATGAGTGAGGAATCAGAGACTCACTTCTCATACCTAGAAGTGAGGGGTTAAAGGGAGAGGGGGTAGTTTGTGCAGATTTGGGAATAAATTCCGGGTTTCTGATTTGCAGAGCAGTGCTTTTTGCATTTTGCCACGTTCTCTTCCAGCTGTCATCAGTGCTGTTGGGATAGAATTTGTAAGTGAACAGCTAGTGGATTAGATAAGAATCCCTAAATAGCTGTTTACAAAAATTGTTTATAAGATGGGGCATTTCATTTAGTTGAATATTAAAAACAAATCCTTTCTCAGTCTCTGAGCCATCTTTCCTCTCACAAGTGGCATTATCTTGTGGATTGCAACTTTGACTCTTAGGTTAGCATGACTAAGTTTCATTTCTTCTTCCTGGATAATTTTGATTTGAAACTTAGGCTAGGGTATCTTTTTCATGCCATCCTTTTTCATCATTTCACATGTGTTAGATATTGATTTGATCTCTTTTTTAATAGAGATGTTGTGAACATCAAGTAATGGTTCATTTTTAAAACCCTTGAGTTTTTTGATGTCTGCTAATGTAATGGTTAGGAATACAAAAGAAAAAATGTCAGCATTAATAGTACACTTTTAGAACCCTATTTAGTATATTAATTTTAGTACCAAAATATTATAAAACAAACAAGTTTAAAATACAGTTAGAAACATCAGTGGATTAAAAGAATTCTAAATCTTAAAAAATCTAATTGTTCAGAGGTTATCTACAAATACGAAGAAAATATTTTCTTTTATAAATTATATCTTTGAAGTAACAATAAGCTGGGGATATATGTTGAGGAAATACAGAGTTCAGAGTTCGGTAATATATTTTTTGTGGAACTTTTGTGAACTTTCATTTTATCTAATGTGAAATTGATGTACCTCAGGGAAAGGACCAGGGAAAAGGAGAGGCCCAACAATCAAGATATCTGGTGTTCAGGTTAATGTAAAATCCATTATCCAACATGAGGAAGAGTTTGAGATGCTCCATAAATCTATCCCTGTGGACCCTGAAGAAAAAAAAAAGTGAGTGTATTATGTGCATATGTGTGGGTGGGTTTTCCCATAAGAAAACAGATTTGAAGTTAATTATATAGTGCTTTCATTGTCTTTTCTTTAACATGTCAGAACACTTTGTCCATGGTTAAGCGAATTTGTGTTCGTTTCCGTATCAGAAAGGCCCCCCTTCTGATGTTCTTCTGGTTTTAAAATCCTTTTAGATACTGCTTAACCTGTCGTGTCAAAGCTGCACATTTTGATGTAGAGTGGGGAGTGGAAGACGATTCTCGCCTGTTGCTGGGAATTTATGAACATGGTTATGGAAATTGGGAGTTAATTAAAACAGATCCAGAGCTTAAATTAACTGACAAAGTAAGTAACTTTGTGATACTAGAGATTTCTAGAAGATTTGTTGTACAGTATCTTCATATTGGTTAATCATTTTTAACTGTTTTTGGTGGAAAACAAATTGGAAATTAGTACAATATTAAATTCCTGGGATTTCTTGATCCTTGGAAACATTACCATCTCTAATGGGCTGTGGCAGTTTCATAGATGAAGATCAAGGGGGAAACAATAGGTGAAATTTTTGGGAAACTGCAGGAAGAGGAATCTTAAAATTCTGATTTTATAATAGGCCAAATCTCATTACAACAAATGCCAGGGTAGACTTTTTAATAATAAAAACATTTCTTGGCCATAATTGTTGGCCCTCTGTTTAAATTTGAACTGTCATTTCATTTGTACTTGGAAAGAAAGAATGAGCCATACCTTGGTATTTTTGTAATGGATTGAAACATTGGCTGCACTTCTCCCACAAAATTGAGCCTCCCACCCAATCAATTGCAAATCAGACTTACCGAATAAGGATATAGTTAGAGCTGTAAGTGAGGAAAGATGACAGGTTCAAATCTTAGTAGGATTCATTCCATCTTGTGCTCCTGGCAGGGATTTTCCTGGCATCTCTGATAGTGCTGACCCCATGTGGGTTTTTAGAGGGTGATAGCACCCTGCCAAAAGCACTGAAATCAATTCCAGCCTGGAATGAGAGGCCCAGTTATGATAGCAGGGAACAGATCATGTCCTGGCATAGCTCAGTGCTCTCCAGCAATGCTCTAAGAAGCATTTTAAATCTAAAATGAAGCTTTAACCTAGCTCCAGGGATTCCCTGCTCCTGGAAGGAGGAAATCCACGACGGCTGGGATGCTCTAGCAGATGAAGTCAACAAGCCCCTCCTACCTGAGTTGTTCTACCCTGTTAACAGCACAGGTAGGAGCCAGTGGGAGAGCTGGATTTCTCCATCCCATTTTGTAAAATGAGAACGGCTCATAAGGGATTTTTCAGTGATTGGGAGCCATGGACATGAGATAGGATCTGAGGCTTTATATCTTGGGTGGTTGGGGAGGGAAAGAACTGTGCTCAGAACTTTGTTGTCGCTGTTTATGCTGATCCACTAACTTGGATGTGGGTGGTGGCGGGTGCTTCTCTCCCTTTCCTGTTGAAGATTCTGCCTGTGGAGACAGATAAAAAGCCTCAGGGGAAGCAGCTGCAGACCCGAGCGGACTATTTGCTGAAGCTGCTCAGGAAGGGTCTGGAGAAGAAAGGGTCCATGAAAGGTGGGGAAGAGGTGAGTGTGACTGCCATGTGGGCATTCTTCAGGGGGCTGAGGCTCTGTCCTGTAGAGTTAGGTGGGAAAAGAGATGCCCACTCCAGGCACTACACGGTGTTAGGCATCTTCTGATGGTCAGGAGTTGCCTTTGAGGTTCCAGTAATGATTGTTTTGATTGATAATAGAAATTTTCATTTAATAATTGACCTAAAAGTCTTGGTAACTTTTATAAAAACCTGTTCTCCTCATATATTGCTTCAAAGTAGTTTTCATTTCCTTTCAGTGCCAGTAATCCAGATGTACTGTTCCTTTTTCTTTAAGCTACTTCCTCAATTTTGGAACATGGTTCTGGTTACTATATTGAATACCACTGGTTTGCCCATTATATCCAACTCTGGATTACTTGTAATAATGGGTCCCAGGAATAAAATAATTGGAATCCACGGTTAATTCAGAAACTGGACTTCTGTTATTATGCACCTTAATTGCCCAGTGAAAACTACCAACTAAGTTGATTAACTCATTTGAGCTTTATCTTCTTTTATTCCCACAACTTATCATTTCATTATGAAACACTCAAAATTCGGGTCTGGAAAGATGGGTAGTCACAGGAGATAATAGTTGCAGCTTGCATCAACAGCCTGTGTGTATGCATGTTCCTCAAGTGCTCTTATAGCTATGCTATTTGCATTTATTTCCCTTTATTATAAGCAAAGCAAATTATATAAAATAAAAAAAACTCACCATAATCCTCATGTGTCCTTTTTTAAATTACTGTATTTATATTTGACTGTGTAGATATTCAAACCCTATTTTTACATATAACTTACTTCCAGGTTTTTTATGTTACTATTATTGCTGGCATGACTATATGTATTTTTGTACATATGACATTCTTCTGTCCTTTGATTTTTATCTTTATGGTAAATTCCCCCAGAATGCAATCCATAGGTTCAAGGATATTGTTATTTTTATATAGTATATGAAAAAATTTAAACTGTGTGTGAGGGAGATGTATATGGGAACTCTGTACTTTCTGCATGCTTTTTCTGTAAACCTACAACTTTTGCAATTAAAAACACAGAAATATATTTGAGTACATTTGCATCCACGTGTTTAAGGACTACACAGTTCCTTATTTTTCAGGGACAATTGGTTGCACTCCTTTGATTTCCCCTGACTTTTCTTGTGTGTATTAGAAGGCTGTTTTCTGCTTCAAAGAATCAGAACATTATGTGGTCATGCTTTTTGGAGACTTGATTTATTGTTTTATCCATCATTTTCCTTCCCTTTCTAGGTCAAATTAAAGAAGCGGAAGCCTCGAATAAAGAAAGAGAACAAAGCACCCAGGCTGAAAGATGAACATGGAATTGAGTTTTCATCTCCTAGACACTCAGATAATCCATCTGAAGAGGGGGAAGTAAAGGTATGGGACAGGATTTCAATTGAGGGCTGTTTTTTTTTTAGCTGCATCTATTCCGCCACCTGATACAGTGTGACATAATTTAAAACATTTGAAATGTTTATATATGGAGAGTGCATAAAATGAAAATAAAATATATATGTCTTTGTTTTACCTATCAGAGAGGAATACAGTTGTTCTTTTAAGTCAGCAATTGCAAATTCATAGATAATGGAAGTAAATGAAGGGAACCACATGAGTTTTAATGATAAATGGCCATTGCCTGTCAGCCTCATTGTTGGGAATGACAGGGAGTGGTTGGGACTGTGGTTAATCAGAGAGCTCACACTTAAAGGGGGCAGCTGCTATGCAGCTCAGTTAATTTTTGGACCAAACAAAACTCATCTGTGGGTGGGTTTGGCCCAAGGGCTGCCAGCTTGTAACCTCTGGTCTAGGCAAAGTGAAAAAGTAAGTTGTTATCACTCAATTATATTTTGTGTTTTATTGAGTGACAACTTTTGGAATTTTATATTGTTTACTCTGAAAGGGTAATTATTAGTACTTTGAGACTAGCTCCAAGAGGAGCAGTAGGAGGTACAGCACTAGCATGGATTTGAGTCATACAGGCATGAATTCAAATACTAGCAACCCTACCAATTACCAGTTGATTTTTTACAAATATAATCTCTTTGGTCCTTAATTTTTTCCATTTATAGAATGGAAATGCTAATGTCTATGTCAGAGTGTTGCTATAAGAATGGAACAGGGGATATAAGTAAAGAGCACCTGCCTTTACAGGGTTAACTAATTATTGCTCAAGATTTTAGAATTGTGTGAGTGCTTTTAAGGTATGTGCTTGAAAAAAAAGCTTCTAAGTATAGATGCACTGATGAACCATCTGGGGGCAGTGTTGCTTTTTCTAGAAAGGAAACCAGTAAATCTATACTTTGTGACAAAAGCGCATAACCCTGGGAACCTATTTGTTTTTTAGGATGATGGCTTAGAAAAAAGCCCAACGAAAAAGAAACAGAAGAAGAAAGAGAACAAGGAGAATAAGGAAAAACAAATGAGTTCTAGGAAAGACAAAGAAGGGGACAAAGAAAGGAAGAAGTCAAAAGATAAGAAAGAGAAGGTATTGATATCATTTTACTTACTAAGATATCCACAGGTTTCCAAATTCCCTTTTAGGATTTGGAAATAGAATGGGGTTTGAGGTCCCTGAAACAGTTGTCTTTAAAGTATTTATCTAAGAAACAAGGGTGGGGCTGCAGGAGGGATGCCTCCTCCTCTTTCAGAGAGAGGGGAACATGCAACTTTGGGATGTTCTTTAATATAGAAGGTCTTGATCTTTCATTACATATTTCAGAGGGCATGTTTGAATGAGATTGGACAGGTGAGGGAAATCTGGTAACTACCTGAAACATTTCTTCAGATTCATGGTAGAAGAGCATAATCTATAGATCAGTTTGAATGTTTGAAAGGTTTAGGATTTAAAACAATTGAGAGTTAAGCTTTCATAGTAGAAATGGATGAAAAGCCCTGCTATTAATCTTTACATCAGGGTTTTATGAAGTTTATTCTAAACTACAGAATTCTGGTACAGTGTTGCACAGATACTTGCCAACTTCTGAAAAAAAAATTTAACAAATAATTCTTAACATTATTAATACATAAAACCAAAAAAAGCTGCATATGATTTCACCATCTAAAAATAACTAGATTGACATTGGAGGCAATGTAAATCTCTAATTTTGAAATTGCTATCAAATTTTTGGTGTTCTCAACTGGACTGTGACAAATTGTCTTTGTATTTCTACACCCACAAAAGGATATTCTTTTTTTAAAGTGAAATGTTTAAAAATTTAAAGTACAAAGAACAATTTAACAAACATCCATTTATCCCCTACCCACATACTATGGCTGTTACTAACATTTTTATGTTGAATTTTTGACTAGTGTGTTTTGTGTTTTGTGGACATATTACTGATACTGTTGAAGCTCGCCTTTGTTACTATCCCTGATTTCATTACTCTTCCATCCTTTTTTCTCCTCTCCAGAGATAGGCTTTTTTGAGTTGGTTTGAGGCTTTGGCATCTGTGTTTTTATACTTATACTACATAGTATATAACCATTCACAAGGACAATATTGTTTTATGTTTTTAAATGTTCATACATAAAGTCATATCTATATGTTTGTGTAACCCTTCAGTACATTTTTGAGATTTGTTCATGTTGATTAATGTTACATTTGTCGTTTACAATAATTTAGTTAATACACATTCCTAGATCATAAGGTATGAACATTTATAAGCTATTAATAAAAGTTGCTGCATGAAATTCCATAAGAGTTCTACCAGTTTACAACGTTAGTCACTAGATGACATTTTTTATGCATTTTGTGGATGGCATAATAGAAGCCCAAAATAGCACTGATGAAGATTAAGTTAAAATTGAGTACATTTAGATAGAAATGGAAGTGATGTTTGATTTAGTTATTAATCATGTAGGTTTGGCTTCTTGACGTCTTAGAAGACTTTATTTTACCTTTTTTATAAACTGAGGCCCATCATATTTACTCACTATAGTGATGTGACATAGTTAAGAAGTCCAGATTGCAAGGAAGCGTTGCACAAATGATGATGACTACGTCTAACTCTTTTTTAAAAGCCTAAAGGTGGTGACGCCAAATCTTCAAGTAAATCAAAGCAGTCTCAGGGTCCTGTCCATATTACAGCAGGAAGTGAACCTGTCCCCATTGGAGAGGATGAAGATGACGATTTGGACCAGGAGACGTTCAGCATAGTAAGTTCTGGAATTGAGGGATGCCGGTGTCTGCTGCCATAGTGCTTGTTGTGGCTCTGCCTTTCATAGGTCTAGCCACACAGCCTCAGTTTATCCATGAATAAGTTCATTACTTTGGAAATAAATTGCTTCTAATTTTTGAAGACCTTATTCTCTGGAACATGCTAGCAGGAATAGCTTTTCTTTCTTGCTGTCTAGTGAGGAAGTTTAGGGAATGGATTTCTTGCCTTGTGTTTTTCCAGTTGGAAAGACTGCAGGGGCCCTCAGAGGCATTTTTCTAGTTTAAAACAGAAGGGTTCATTTAGCTAACGTTTATTGAATACTTTTTGCCAGCCTCTGGAGTTACCCTGTTGAACAGATACTGTCTCTTTTGTCGTAATTTTACACTTGAGTAGGGTTGATAAATAACTGCACAAATCGTGTTTTTGATACTGGGATGGGATTATGCAGAGAGAGATCTGATGCATTTGAAGATACCAGGATAAGGGCATTTAACCTCTTGAGGCGGTGTCTGGGAAGGCCTGCATAGGGAAGTGATATCTGAGTTGGGCTCTGAAAGAAGAGCCGAAGGTAACGGGAAGAGAAGAGGGAAGAGCATGCCAAGACAAGACAACAGCACACAAAGAGGCTATGTGGCAGGAGTGAATCTGCTGCATTTGAAGAGCTTACAAGGCCCCTGTGGCTAGATAACCCTGAGCAAGAGCAGCACAGCATGCGATGAGCCTGGGCTTCTTTACTGTAGAAACACGGGCTGAGTGGGTTAGAGCTTCGGTGGATGCATCATAAAGACCTTACCTATGCCATGTAATGGGGCTAAGAGCTAAGACACGGTCAAGGACATTATCTGTTTCCTCTTGTGAGACTGGGAACATGAGGAGGAGGGAATGTATAGACCATGTCTTGCATGGGATTGGATGCAGGCCAGTATGTTCTTAGGGTCCCTTGGCCCCCTACTGGAGCTGCACATGTACTTCATTGTGTTGCTCTCACTGATTGCCTTCCCTACCTCACACCTGTCTTGTTGCTTTCTCTCTCCAGCCTTCCATATATCACAGTTGAACAGCTAATTCTGTCTCAGAGAATCATCTTCTTCTTGATCTCAAAATATTCTTGCCCTGTGTCAGCAAAAGATAGAATTTTGACCCCTTCCTGTAAGGCAACTGTCTTCTTTCTCTTGACTACTTTCTCTTTGTTCTCAAAAATCAGTATTCATATGTGTGTATATATAGATATTTTTCTTCAAACTTATCTGATTTTTCTTAAATCTCTTTAGTTTTCTGCCTGTGAGCTCTCTGAGAGGGAGTACTGTCATGTAAAATACATTAGGTGCTATAGAAGTATATGAATAAATGAGGATAATAAGTGAATAAATTCATTACACAGCAATCTGTGATATATTTCCTGGTTTTTCCTTAGCCCAGTGTTTAGAAGATAAATTAATAACTGATGTTTCTATAGCATTTTACCATTTAAAAAAATGCTTTCATGTATAGGCTCATTTAATCTTGTTTTTATATTATGAAATCTTATTTTTTAAATACAGAAAATTTTCGGGAATATAATAGACACTGATAGAGATAACATGAAGTTTTGTCAGATTTGATTTTTTTTTTTTAAGACTCAATAAAATGGAAGTTCCTGGTATTCCTCACCCTAAACCCATTTCTTACCTCCTCAGAAGTAACTGCCATTCTGAATTCAGTTACCATTCCCATGCATGGTTTTAGAGTCTTACTGATTGAGTCTATAAAGATAATAATAGCTCACAGAAACAGCCAAGCATTGTTTGTATGCTTTATGTGTATTTTCTCCACAATGTACCTATGAGGTAGGTAATTATCTCCATTTTACGTATTAAAAAACAAGGTCAAGAGAGGTTAAATAACTTACCTATGTCACATAGAGAAAAGATTTGATCCAGGCAATTGAGCATGAGAGCTTGGGTTCTTAACCATTATGCTACCTGGACTCCTATTTATTTATAAGCAGTATATAATATTGTTGTTCATGGTTTAAAACTGTATAAAAAATGGTGCAGTGTTTGTATCCTCAACCTTTTTTTCGTCCACCAACATGTATGTTTTTGCAGTTTAGCCATGTTGCTTCATGTTATTCTGTTTTACAACTTCCACAATTTATTCTTTCTCCTGTTGATGGCTAATTGGTTTTTCCAAATGTTTTCTTTTAGAAATTATGTTGCAGTGAAATTTTTGTAAATTTTCTTGTACACATATGTAAGAGCTTTTCTAGGTGTATAGCTGGAGCAGAAATGCTGGGTCATCTTTGGGTATGCACGTCTACTACTTATTAGATATTGTTGAATTAGTCTTAGGAGTGATCGTATAGATTTACACACCTAGCAGTGAAAGAGAATTCTGGTTGTTTACCAGCCTCTCAAACACTTGGCAATTTCTGACTTCTTTATTTTTGCCAGTTTGAGGGGTCTGAAATACTAACTGGCTATATAATGGATAATTTATTTTCATATTTATTGGGCATTCATTCTTCCCAATGAGCAGTGAAATTGCCTGTTCATATTCTTTGCGTATTTGGGGTAATATGCCTTTTCTTACTTTTTTTAAAGAAATTCTTTGTACATTCTTGTTTTAGTTTCCTAGGCTGCTCAGGCAAATACCCTGAAATGGGTTGGCTTAAACAATGGGAATTTATTAGCTTATGGTTTAAGGCGAAAAGAAAGTCCAAATCAAGGCAATGCTTTCTCCCCGAAGACTGTACTCTGTCACATGGCAAGGTATATGGTGGCATCTCCTGGTCTCTCCTTTCTCTTCTGGATCTGCTTCTTGCTTCCTGTGGCTTTCTCTCTCTGTGTCTGAATTTCATTCTGTTGTAAAAGATCCCAGTAATAGACTTAAGTTCCATCCTGATTGAGGTGGGCTACACCTTAACTGAGGTAGCCTTATCGGAAGGTCTACTTAGGATGGGTTCACACCCACAGGAATGGATCCAATTTAAGAACATGTTTTTTGGGGTACCTAGAGCCTCAAACCACCTCAATTCTTGATACCAAGCTTTTATCTGTTACATTCATCACAAATATCTTCCAATATATGGGTGTGTCTTTTTATTCTGTCTGTTTTTTTAAATTGCAGAACAGCTCTGAAAAATGCACAGATCATTAAGTGTGTGTAGAAGGTGAATTATTACAGAGCAAAGGGAAGTTTGTAGGGTTTTCATTATTGTAAAATTTCTTTATTCCAAAGCAATCATATATCTTAGTTGATCTTGCTGGGTTTGTTTGACAAGCGTATCTTCAGTTCTGAGAAATTTTCTTGAATTGTTTTATGTTAATTTCATTCCCAATAAGTGCTTGGCTCTATGTAATGCTTTGATTTGGGATATTGGATTCTGGCTCTCTAATTTTATTATCTTTTACTATTTTCCATGTCTTCTTTTTAGTTTACTTTCTGGAAGGTTCCTTCAACCTCATCTCCCGTTATTTCTTTTGAGTTTTTCATTTCTTTTGTCATGTTGTTATTTACAAGATCTTTTCCCCTCCATGGTTCTCAGAATGTTTTTTATACTTCTTTTTAATTTGTCTTCTGTTCATGTTAGATACTTTCCTCAAATGACTTGGTAATCCTTGGTTCTGCTCATCATATTTAGGAGTCAGGGAGTGAAAATCTGATTGGAGGCTCTGAGCATGTGCGTTCGCTTGATCTACTTTGAGGGTTTTCCCTGTAGGTGATTGGGCTGGATTGCTTCATTGAGAAACTTCCAGTAGATAGCATCGTTTGGTTTTGGTTTTGTAATCCTGTTTGCAGTATAGTAGCCTTGTCCCTCAACTGTGCCTGTGTAGGCCAGTTCAGACACCTTTCTTTTCCAGAGAATAAATCTCTGTATCTTTTGCTTAGTGGAGTTGGAGATCTCTGGGTATTTATTATAAATCTGAGTATCTGCTACTTCTTAAGCAGTCTTGAAACAAATCCTTATTTTAGCCCTCACCCCTACTACTAGAGCTACCTGGCCTGTTAGGAATTTTTCAGTATAAATCAGGCTGTTTTCTCAGCTCTAGTAAGCATTTTCCCGGCTATCAGTATTTTATTGCTGTAGTTTTTTGTCTCTCATTTCCTTTCCTTGTATGTTTATCCCTTTTAAAGAGAATCCCTTTACTATTTTAGTGGTTGTTGGGGAGGGAGAGAAAAAGTGTTTTGTGTTCAGCCTACTGTCTTTATCTAGAAGCCTTTCTCTTTCTTATGAGGCTAAAGGATTTGTAAGTATTTTATTTTGCAGTTTTAGACACTTTATAGTGGGAAGGTTTCAGATTAGGGCTGCCTTTTGCTCCTCATTTGATCTTAATGGCCTTATGAGGTATTATCATGCCCTTCTTTAGCTGAGGAAATAGCATTTCACAGTGCTAAAGTAAGTAGTAAAAGGTCATCCGTAGACCTCTAAGAGATGGTGTTGAGGCCTGCACTTCAGGTTTTTCTGAATCTAACATTTATTTCTCTTCCACTGGCTTCACCCATTCCTCCTCTAGTGATTCTATGACATGAGATTGGACTATCCTTTAGATATCTGATGTGGGAATTTAGGGCACAGTAAACAAAGGAGAAGATTTCTTTTGCTGCAGAGGTTTTTATGTCTGTACTCTTTTGCCCTGTTCCAGTGTAAGGAGAGGATGAGGCCAGTGAAAAAGGCACTGAAACAGCTGGACAAACCAGACAAGGGACTCAGTGTACAAGAACAGCTGGAGCACACCCGCAACTGCCTGCTGAAAATTGGAGACCGGATAGCAGAGTGCCTTAAAGCCTATTCAGACCAGGAGCATGTCAAACTGTGGAGGAGGTAACGGATCTTGGCCTGGAATTTGCCTGGTTTGATTTGACAGTTGGGTGGGATCTGTTTTTATTTCATGTCCACCTAATGAATTTTTTTCCCCACCAAAGCCAGCTCTTGGCAACATACCTGCAGGATTCAACATGTTTTTTCTCTAAAAGGCCATGCTTCTGAATTGATTTTGAATGGATTTGATGATGTCATTAATTTGTTTTATCAGAGAAAGATAGTGATAAGGAATTTGTTGGCCTGTTCTTGGAATAAAGACTTGCTCTTTTAAAGTAGTCTCACAATTTTATATGTCAGTTGATACTCATACATCGTATGGGGATATGTTTTAGTTCCCAGCCAACACATGAAGCAAAACAAAAGTTAAAACCTGTCAGAACTAGGAGTTGTCTGTTCTCATCCCCTTTTCATAATTAGGAATGCTAGTAGTATTTTGATTGGTTCAGTTAATCCAGAACTTTAGTTTCTATGGCATTGTGGCTCAAAAATTGATTTATATTTATATTCACTTTTGATATTTTAAGAATGCATGACTGGAATTTCTAGAAGAAACATTAAGTCTCTTTCCATAATCCACAGTTTTCTTGAATTTTTATACTTAATGGTTAATGTAATTATCTTTGTAATATACCCTTTTTCAGTGACGGGGTTTTGAGTTAAAAGTGGATTTAAAAAAAAAAAAACAAAACCACAAACTTCTGCAATGGTGGTATCCATAGCATGCTTCACACTTAAAAAAAAAAGATTTAATCTCTGAAATATCACTTCTCTTCCTCTTAACACTATTACCAGCCCTGTATCTAGCCCATCTGGCTTTCTTTTTACTTGATTTAATTCCACTTAGAAGAGAACAAAAAGTCTTCCCACTACATAGATCAATGAAGCTAGGCTTCCTGCTAAATACTCAGAGCTGTCTGTGTTTAAATGCACTGGTTGCTGTGCTCTTGACTAGCAGTAGTCCTTGCCCCTTAAGAGTTCTGAATATGGTAGAGGACTCCCAAGAAACTGTCCATCGTGAAGTGGAAATGCAGGACATAGTATAGTGGGAGAGGGCATGCAGAAGAATAACAAGGGAAGGAAGGCATCTTAGAGGTAGGTATACATTTGAGCTAAGCATAGAATAGCAGGGTGGAATTGCTTAGATGAAGGCAGACATTTTCAAGCTTTATCAAAGTTCTAAAAGTGGGACATTGTGGGAACTGGGGGGTTTTAGGGTTTAAAAGTGAGTTTGATTAGAAGACCGAAGCCCTATTGCAGAAGGCCTCAGAAAGGAAGGGTAAATGGCTGTGCACTGATGAAGCAGGTAATAATTAATTAGGAAGCCAAGGTGGGTGTTCAGGTAGTAACGTGACATGGGGAAATGGCTGTGCTGAGGTGACTGATCATACATGGATTCCCTTCCTGGGAGATGGTGGTAATGATGGAATGTGGGCCAGAGTCCAGAAAGTGGGGAAGGTAGAGTAAAACTTTTAGGACTGGAGTGTTAGAAATTGTTTGACCCTGGATACCACAGATACAGATTAGAGAAGTTTTTAGCTGTGAGAACAGAACCCTAGACTCCAGACCCCTCACAGCCAAACTCTGTTGACAGTAGCATGTAAAGATTCATTATTGATGCAAAGCCTGGGAAGAATATTTCGGTAACTTAATTTCTGTACTTGGAGAGTATTGTATGGCAAAATTCAATAGCTTGCCATCCATAAAGTGAATACATAATTAATTTTCTTAATTCTGTAATTTACCAGAGCTGTTATTTCTTTTTTTAAGGAACCTATGGATTTTTGTTTCCAAGTTTACAGAATTTGATGCTCGAAAACTGCATAAGTTATACAAGATGGCTCATAAGAAAAGATCTCAAGAAGAGGAGGTAAAGTACAAATTTAATCTTAGTTCAAACAAATAAATAAAAACCAATCCCACAGAACAATTCCTTAATTATTGTTTTTCCATGGGGGAGCCATTATAGAAAAGTAGGTTACTGATGATAGACCGGTCACTGGTCTTCTATCCTTCCTTTACAGATGGAGGCACAGGGCCAAGGGGGTGTAAAGGAACCTACCACAGGTCACAGTGTGTGGGCAGCAGCCTTACGGCTGCAGTGGGCTCTTTCACTGTATCACCTGTACAGTTCTCAATATGCTATCCTAGTAGTCAAGTTAACAGTAAGTCCAGGGGATTAAAATAACCAATTTATTAGAAGCAGTGTTAAACTTCTGATAATGGATCATTACCCTGTGTTCTTATGTCCTGGAATCATTTATTCCTCAGGTCTTTTCTTCTTCCATATACACATGTCTTAACGGTAGTTTATAAGTGTGGCTTCTGATAGAGGACAAGGTTGTAGGCAGTAAATACTATTCCTTTTCTTTTCTGGGCCTTGTACTTGTGGTCCTTCTAGTGTTTGTAAGTAGAGTCTCAGCTGCTTGCATAAAGGGCAAGCAGAATAAGGTGCCCAGAAGGTCTGTCCCCTTCTTTGGGTCAGGGTGATGGGGATGGAAGTGAATTGGCTGGTGCTGCAGAGGGAGTGCTCCTTGTGTAAGCATACCCATACCAGCCGATCTGTTGACTTGTCCTCTGAGCCCTACGCACATCAGCCATTTGGTGCCAATCTCTTAAAATTAAATACCTCCTCCACTAGCATGTCAGCTCCGTGTAGGAAAGCATGTTATGTCTCTTATCCACTGCTGTATCCTCAGCGCCGAGAACGGTGCTGGACACAGGGCAGGTGCTTTCTCAGTGTTTGTTGCATGAGGCTGTGCTATGCCCAGCTCTGTGCTGGGCTGTGAAGTAGTACCCTCAAATAATTTATGATTTAATTATACTTGAAAGAATATGCTTTGATACACTAATACTGCTAAATGTTACTGCAAATTTTAAGCATTATAAAAATAGTCAGGAAAGGCCCCCAGGAGGAGTAAAATATTAGGAAAGGCCTTCAGGAGGGAGTGAAAGTTAGGAGGAGGGTTTGAAGTTGGACACATAACTGTAAGGGGCTTTATTAATCTATGTATCAGAAGTTAATGTAAGTCGAATAGCAACACTAGTGCTCCTACTAGTGGGGCTATACATTGTAGTAACCTTTCTGGAGGACACTTCGGCCAATCTGTCAAAAGACAAAAACATGCCATTCCATGTCTGTGGATTTATTTTAAGGAAATAATTAAATATTTATGAACATGGTTTATAATGAAAATGAGCTGAATGTCTAAGAATAAGAAACAGGATAAATAAATTATGATGTAGCCATACCAAGGAATACTATTCAACCGTTAAATATATTTATTGTAGAAATAAGTATTTACATGGGAAGATTTTTCACAATATAATAAGTGAAAATGTCAAGAATATTTAATATTTTGTTTAAAAAACATATATATGGGTAAACATACCAAAAAAACTTGGAAAGATATAGACCAAATTCTTAATAGTTCCTTATCCCTTTGTGGTTAGATTCAGGCTTACTTTGCATATCTTGTCTTTTTACTTACTGTATTTTCTGATGTTTTTATATCAGACATATGACTTGTGTAATAAAGAAGTGATGTTATTCAAACAGATATTTAGCTTAATGACTGGCTTTGGAACTAGTTCCTACTGGGCTAGTAAGGAGGTTTTTTTTCCTAATTAGTAGGAGAAATTGGTAGTCCTGGTTTTGCATAGGTTTTTTTTTCCTAATTAGGAAAAATTGGTAGTCCTGGTTTTGCATAGCTCAGGATGATTCTCTGAGAATGCTAACAGCCTGGACAGCTGTTCCATACCCTCTGTAGGGACATCTGGCAGTTGGTGTGTGTGTGTTCTTACAGATTCTGATAAGTGGAAGTTTTCTTGGTGTGTCCTGATAAGTAAGAGTCAGCAGATGGATCACTATTAGTCTGGTCATGCTGTGAGTGCTTACTGAAATTGATGAGCATTTTTGGTAAGGAGGTAGTAAATGGCAGGTTAGAAGTCAAGAGGGAAATACTTGGAGATGATGATCTTTATTCCGCTCTTAGGAATCAGGCTGGGGATCTTGAGATTATTTGATTATTTGGTTTCCTTTTACACTACAGGAGCAAAAGAAGAAAGATGACGTAATGAGTGGGAAAAAAACGTTTCGACCAGAAGCCTCAGGCTCAAGCCGGGATTCCCTGATGTCTCAGTCCCATACCCCACACAACCTTCACCCTCAGAAACCACATTTGCCTGCCTCCCATGGCCCACAGATGCATGGACACCCAAGAGATAACTACAGTCACCCCAACAAAAGACACTTTAGTAACGCAGGTAAGTCATTAAGTGGAGTTTTAAAAAGAGGTGCCAAAAGAAGAATCATTTCATTTTCTAAAGACAGCATTGGACTTTTGTACTTTATTCTTTTCCAGCACGTTATCCTCTTACTGACTTAAAGCATGAATTAAAGATCCCAAAGACTGTTATTTCACCTTTAGGTTGAAAAGAACATAGCCACCATAAATGAAGAAGCAAGAGGCAATTGATGGACTAAGGGGGAAAGTTTACGTTGTATATGACAGTTAAATGGTTAAAACTGCTTATGTTGAAAGCTCCATTGTAAATTGTTAACAAAAGGGTAACCAAATAGAACAATGGGCAAAGGTTAGGAAAAGGGAATTCATACAGAAGAGGAAATTCCAGAGGCCAATATGAGAACATGATCAACCTTGTTGCTAGAGAAATATTAATTAAAGCAACAATATATTAACCGATTTTTTTTACCCATTCAGATCAGCAAAAATTAAAAGGGAGAAATACATGCCAATTTGTCAGTGTGTGGAGTGCCATCTTTTTTTTTTTTTTTTTAATCATTACAGTTTATGTATTTTAGATCCTATAGGAAGTAAATAGTGGAGTTACAAATAAAAAATACAGTAGCATTGGTATTTATATTTACCATGTGATCTTTACTGGTAATCTTTATTTCTTCAGGTAGTTTCAGTCAATTGTTTAGTGTCCCTTCCTTTCAGCCTGCTCAACTCCCTTTAGCTTTTCTTATAGGACTGATCTACTGGTGGTGAAATCCCTCAGCTTTTGATTATCTGGGAATGTTTTCATCTCCCCCTCATTTTTACCCTCCAGGTGTTTGTGATTTCTCTAAGTCTCTGACGGTTATTGACTTCTATTTGTATTCCATTGTGGTCAGAGAATGTGCTTTGAACAAAATCCTTTGTTTGTTTGTTTTTAATTTATTGAGGCTTGTTTTTATGTCCCAGCATATGGTCCATTCTGGAGAAAGATCCGTGATCACTAGAGAAGAATGTGTGTCCCAGTGATCTGGGATGTAATGTTCTATATATGTCTGTTAAAATTCTCTCTCTCTCTCTCTCCTTTCTTTGTTTCTCTGTCGGTAGAGCTCCCTTTAGTACCTGAAGTAGGGCAGGTCTTTTATTAGCAAAATCTCTCAGCATTTGTTTGTGAAAAATTTAAGCTCTCCCTCAAATTTGAAGGAGAGTTTTGCTGGATAAAGTATTCTTGGTTGGAAATTTTTCCTTCTCTCCAGAATTTTAAATATGTCATGCCACTGCCTTCTTGCCTCCATGGTGGCCGCTGAGTAGTCACTACTTAGTCTTATGTTGTTTCCTTTGTATCTGGTGAATTGCTTTTCTCTTGCTGCTTTCAGAACTTGCTCCTTTTCTTCAGTATTTGACAGTCTGATCAGAATATGTCTTGGAGTGGGTTCATTTGGATTTATTCTATTTGGGGTTTGCTGGGCATTTATGCTTTGTGTATTTATATTGTGTAGAAGGTTTGGGAAGTTTTCCCCAACAATTTTTTTGAATACTCTTTCTAGACCTTTACCCTTCTCTTCCCCTTCTGGGACACCAATGAGTCTTAAATTTGGACGTTTTATTTTATCTGTTGTATCTCTGAGATCCATTTTGATTTTTTCAATTTTTTTCCCCATTCTTTCTTTTGTTCTTTCATTTTCCGTTCTTTGGTCCTCGAGGAGGCTGAGTTGTTGTTCAGCTTCCTCTAATCTTGTATTATGAGTGTCCAGAGTCTTTTTAATTTGGCCTACAGTTTCTTTTATTTCCATAAGGTCTTCTGTTTTTTTATTTACTCTTGCAGGTTCTTCTTTGTGCTATTCTAGGGTCTTCTTTATGTCCTTTGTATCCTGTGCCATGCTCTTCTTCATGTCCTTTATATCCTGTGCCATGCTCTTGTTGCCTGTCGGTAGTTCTTTGATTAATTGTTCCAAATACTGTGTGTCTTCTGATCTTTTGATTTGGGTGTTTGGGTTTGGGTTCTCCATATTGCCTGGTTTTATCATATGCTTTAAGATTTTCTCTTGTTTTTGGCCTCTTGGCATTTGCTTTACTTGATCCCTAATTTATCAGAACTGCAACTTGGTGGCATACACTTTCTCTAACTAACCAGAAGATGGCGTCCGTGAGTCACCTATTCCCCTCAAGTCATTTCTCCCCAACTTTGTCTTTGTGGTGTGTGGGGGTCTGATTCTTGTGGGGTCCAATTGGTGCACCAAGTTTGGGTATGTTGTTGGTGCTGTCTGCCCTGAATGTGGGGCATGTGTCTGAGTGGTTAGGGAGGCAGGGCAGCTTTAATAATCAAACCTCCCAGGTGTTCCTGGAGATTTAAGGCTGATGCAAGGGTCTAAACCTTCATTTCAGTCTTTCTGCAGATTGTCTCTGCCCTGACGCACAAGTCCTTGGTATTCACATAGGGTCCCTGGGGTTTCCAAGCGGGTCCCCCTTCCCAGCTGTGCTCTTCCAGGACCTCTGCTGAGGGAGGGCTGTGCCACGTCACAAGTGCACGCCAGCCCTCCAGGGAAGCCCTGGGTTGCCGGGCCTCGCAGGGGCATTCCCAACCCGCGTCAAAGATGGTTGAATGGGATGCGTTAACGTCCCCCTTTTCGCACAGCTCTGCTCTCCCATCTCCGGGACAATCAGCTGTGGGTGCACTAAAGGCCACTGTACATGGCTGATATTCTGGCGTGTGTGCGGTGCTGTGGGAAAGACTCCCGTTGCACTGGATTTCTTGGCGTGGCTCTGGGCTGTGGGTCTGGCCCGGGCAGGAGCGTCCCTTGCCCACTGGGGGGATGGCTGCAAGGAATGTGGTTTTTTTTCTCCTTTTGGCTCCCCTCTGCTCACCTGGTCTCAAGGCAATCAGTAGTGGGTGTGGGAAGGGGGATCCTCCACGCCAGACACTGAGGCGTTAGCCCAGCTCGCTCCCACCGTGCTTCAGTGCACGGCTCTCCCTGTCGTATCTGTAGCCACTCCCGGGCTTTTTTTTTTTTTTTGGAGAACTAGTCCATCTCCAAATGCCACCCCACTGTTTCCCCACACTGCAGCGTGGCTGCTGGACTTTCAGCCGGCTTACTCACTTGTTTCAGAATGCAGGCTCCTGGTTTCACCAAATGCATGTTCCCTGTGGATTTAGCAGACCTTGTCCGGCTGGTGTAGCACTGGCAGTGGTGTTCTGGGTCACTTTCTGGTTTTTATCTAGTATTTTTCACAGAGGTGTTTTTTTGCCCTGTCTCACCTAGTCGCCATCTTAGGTTCTTCTGCGCCATCATCTTTTGAGAAAATAATCTGAGTTGTTGAAATAACATATGCCCTGTAACACGATAATCCCATTTCTGGGAGTTTGTCCTATAGAAATAACACATACATGTATGAGGATGCTGTTCCAGCCTTTTAAGGGCAAAAAGTTGAAAATAACTTGAGTGTCTATTAATAGGGGAATGGTTAAATAAACAACAAGACATTTGTACTCTATAATACTATCAGTTATTAAAAAGAATGCATTGGTTCTATAGATAAAAAATTTGGAGGGAAAAATAGCCAAAACAAAATCTTTATGTGTATATATCTGTTTGAATGATGTTTGTATAGCATAAAGATGTGAAAACATATGTCACCATTAATAAAGATTAATTACCTCAGGATGGTAGGAATGGAAGGGAGATTGGAAGAATAACTTTTAAATATCATCCATTGCTTCACTGGTTACAATGAGCATGAGTTACTTTAAAAGATAAGAATAAGAAGAAGAAAAAGAAAGAAGCATGTAGAATAAAACCTAAAAAGTTTGTATTATATAGAAACATAGTGTAAGTTTTATTTTATAAGGAGTCACATATCCCATAATAATCAAAATGAAGTATACACTCCTTTCTAAACTTGATTTCTAGAATTTCCAGTCTTGTGGTAAAATTCTCAAGCGTAAAAAAAAATCTTTTCCTCTCAAATATATTAATTATAATTATTTAAAAGTCCTTTTCTGCTCATTCCAATATTTGAATTATTGTGAATCATTTTCTCTTGTATGTTATTTCCTCTCGGTTTTCAGTCCTAGACACCTGTCTTCTGGCTTACCTAGTTATTTTTGTTAAACAGGAGACACTTTTAAAAATTGTAGAAGCTTCAGATGGTGTTACCTTCCCTCACAGAGGATTCCCCCTGTCCTTCTGGGGGCATAGTGTGGGATGTGATATCTTAAGCTTCTGGTTCACCCCTGTCTTGAGGGCTTGGCTCTTTGGAGTACTCAGCTGAAAGTCTGGTACATTCATTGGGCCCCTTGCTTGGCAGGTCTTGAATTCTAATGTTTGCTTTCCACAGCAACACGGTACTGCCCAAAAACTGCTCTGCTTTTCAGTCTTTTCATCTTAGCATTTTAGCCTCCTGCTCTCTGCAGATTCAGAATTCAGGAGATGTCCTAAGGGAAACCTGGTCATGTGTTTGAAGTCCCTCAGGTCTCTAGTATTCTAGCCTAGATAGACCACCAAAAGCTCTGTGGGTTTCTCTTTCTCCAGCAGTGCTCCCTGGGAGAAGCCCATATTCTCAGCCTCTTGCCCATGCTCAGAGCCCACATATGTCGCCAGTGGCTTACCTCTGAGATTTTTTCTCCTCTTTGGAATCTTAGTCATTCTAGTCCTGGTTGCTTCCACTGCTCTTTCATACCTTTAAACAGATTATTTTTGTTTGTCTAGCTTTTCTCGATGTTCTTGGCAGGAGTGCAATTCTGCTGCCAGCTATACTAAACTACTTGGAAGCAGAAGTTCCATGCCTTCTAATCTTAAAAATCTTCAGTAGCTCACAATGAACTGATGACCATTTTATTGAGGTACATGACTGTACACAGTGACTCTGGAAATGTTTCCATGTTCTTAGCCATGTAATTGTTTAACTTTTGCTGACTTTTTCCTAGTACTAGATTGGGTTTGTGTTCTTTATGTGATGTCATTGATTTTACATTTTGAATTTTTTAAAAGAACTCTTCTTGCTATTAAGCTAACTGCAGTCTTTTATGTAAGCCTTGCATTCCTTACTCATAGAAGAGGCCAATAATTTCCCAATAGTTTCTAACCTGTGACCTACCTCATGGTAGGATTAAGAAGAAAAAAGCACTGGTCACTTACTCTGGAAATAAATGACTTGGTTTGTGGTTTAATCATCTCTATTATACCATAGACTTTGACACCCTATTAGAAATGTTACTTTCCATTTCATTGGAAGCCAACTTCAAATGATCCTTTCATGTTGTGAAGGTGTCTTTTTTAGTTGTTTATTAATTCTTAGGTTGAATGGTCAGACGTTTTTTGTTTTATTTTTTTACTACTTTGTCTTCTGGTCTGATTTACTCTGGATCAGCAATGAACTTAAATTATAATGTACTTACAATGTACAGCTGATCTGTACATTATATTAATGGTATGAGTTTCTCAGTTGCACAACTTCCTTGATATTGTCCTTTGGCTTGGTAGAAAAATGTTAGAAGGCTAGTGAAATGAGTAGAGGAATATTTATTTGGTGACATGTCTTTGGTCTTAATATAATTGTAGATAGAAGACAGATTTCTCATGAAGCCACATAATTCCTTGTGGTTCAGCCTCTGTGTTCACGTGTGAGGGCTGCCGTAACAAATCATCACAAACTGGATAGCTTAAAATAACATTTATTCTTTCGCAGTTCTGGACACCAGAAGTCCAAAATGAAGGTTTTGGCAGGGTTGTTTCCTTCTGGAGGCGCTGAGGGAGAATCCATTCCTTCACTCTCTCTGGCTTCTGGTGGCTGCCAGCAGTTCTTGGTGTTCTATGGCTTGTAGCTGCATCACTTTGATCTCTGCCTCCCTCTTTAGGAGACCTTCTCTTTTGTGACTCTGTGTCTCAAATCTCCAATTGCCTTTCTTTTAAAAGCACACCTGTCTTTGAAGTTAGGGCCTGCCCTAAATCCCAGATGATCTCTTATCAAGATCCTTGATTATATCTGCGGAGACCTTATTTTCAGATAAGGTCACATACACATATATTTAGACATATATATTTGATGTATCTTCAACCCACTACAGCCTCCCTGGACTTCTTTCCTGGTTCAAATAAGTGAGATTCTTCTTCTCAGGGGAATAGTGAGGTTGCAGAAGCTAAAATGGATTTCAGTTTGGCCTTATCTATAACTGAGTGATAATCCAAATCTGGTGTAAATGATTACTTTTTACAGGAGGGTGTCCGTTTTCTTGGTTGCGGGTGGGTAGAACCAGCAGGAATAGCCTGGAAATATTTTCAGAGACCAGGTACAGTTTAAAGTACCTGCAGGTAAATAAACTCCAGTTGTGTAAATGGAGGCTATTATCTTGCAGCCACAGAACTCAGCACTGTCCTTTTCCTAGTTACTATTTGATTTTGGTTTTTGAGTGCAATCTCATTTTAAAGGCCTGCCCCAGATTAGAAGAAGGTGAGCAGGTATAGAAAAGGAAGAGCAACAGTCCTTGAAAGATTTTGGGAGAGAGGTGGGTGAATTTTCCTTTGGAGGAAAGAGTGTTAGGACTCACATTGCTAGTTTATTACTGGAAGTGAACCAGCAGCAACAAGACCAAGAAGGAAAAATTCAATGTCTGTGAGATATGTCAGCTTTTCAGTTTAAACTTTACTGGAAGTGAAATTCTGCCACTTCTTGGAGTCATGAGCTCATTCTTTCTTTTCCTGCAGATCGAGGAGACTGGCAGAGGGAAAGAAAGTTCAACTATGGTGGCGGCAACAGCAGTGTGCCATGGGGCAGCGACAGACACCATCAATATGAGCAGCACTGGTACAAAGACCACCATTATGGGGACCGGCGACATATGGATGCCCACCGTTCTGGGAGCTATCGACCCAATAATCTGTCCAGAAAGAGACCTTATGAGCAGTATAGCAGCGACCGGGACCACCGGGGACACAGAGATTATTATGACAGGTATGCAGCAGGCCCTGAGACTCTGGATGCTGATCTCTTCAGGAGAGAGAGGTGACATACTCATTAATGAACTTATTTACAAGTGCTTATTGACTGTCTTATGTCCAAACACAGTCCCTTGTGGCTAGGCTTACCAAGTCAGAAGAGGTGTCTCTGGTCCAGGCATCTTCAGACTGTTGGAGCTGACACTAGTGCTGAGTGGATGGTTTAGAGCAGGGCTTTTTGAGTTTTCCTGGGATGAGGAGTTTTTCCTGAGGGCTGAGGAAGAAGAGAACTGGTGATGCTTAATCTGGGCCCTGAGAGAAGAGGCAGCTAAGCAGAGAGGAATGGAATAGGCACGCCAGGGCCAGATGGAATAAGTAGGCACCCAGGAGGAGGTGCCCAGAAGATAAACAGGTTGGATTGGGGGGTGGGGGTGAGGCTTCACTGCCAGGTTATAGGGTTTTGTTGTTGTTGTTTTTCTCCAGGTGGTAGGTTTTAATATTTATCCTTTAGCCCATAGGGAGCCGTTATTTTGTGGTTTCATCATTTCACCTGTGCAGGAATAGTATTTTTTTGCCTTCTACCAAGGCAGTGGTACAAGTGGGGGCCATAAAATAATGGAGTAGCAGCCAGAATTACTAAGCTCTGCACTGGACTCTCAGCCATACCACGTAGCAATGGGTACCAGCCTGTAAACCCTGCCCATCAAGAGCCCACAATTTAGGGCTCAATGCCTTTCAAAGTTATACCCTCACTACAACTACACAGTTTCATCAGCAGTATGACAAATCAGGGTTTGCTTTGAACTATGAGAAGGCAAATGCAGAAGGTCTAAAGAGGTTTTAGCTGTACTTCTTAATTTCTGAATTTGGCTGTATTTTAATCTCATAGTAGCTTTGGTTTTTCCTAGGCTAAAGACATGTTTTGTTTGGATTGTGCCATGGGAGAATTTCATATAAACATCTCAGTGTCCTGCTTTCTTTTTGAAAGATCTAGTAACACCCAGCTGCATTAGCAGAGCAGCTGCCTCCATTAGAGGGGTCTGCACCCCTCACTCTGTTCACTTCTACATTGCCTCATCTGGCTCCAGTGGGCTTTTGTTTCTGACTGCTGCCCTAGGCTCATGAGTGTTGGTGCAGATTCTGGGATAATGTGAGGGGAATGGGGCTGCTCTCCATGGTGGGGTTGGCCCTGATGGGAGGTGGCAGCCTCGCCACAGAAGCTTGTAAATGAGGGCAGGGACCATTGTCTGTTCTTTACTGCTGGTTCTCCAGCCCAGTGCCTTGTACTCAGTAGTTACCTGATGAAAATATTTAACTGAAAAGCAGGTCAGATAGGTTCTAAAGTGTATGACAATATCAGCTTTTTCTTTTTTAGGTCAAAGGGAAAAGGAAAGACTTTGAATAGAGTCACCTAATGGAGTTAAACCTCGTTTGAGTCTTTATGCTGAATGTGGTTCATTCTTTCTCGCCTCTTCTTACTAGAGGATACAACACTTAAAAGATTCTCTGTCTGTCTCTCTTCTTTTTTTAAACTAATAAAACCTCAGTCCAGTGTCCCACTATGTCCTCTGAGTCATAGTTTTCTCACCGGTTAACTGAGAGTAATTAAACCTAGCCTATGTGGTGGTTGAAGGATTGAAAGAAAAAATGGAAAGTGCTCTCAAAGAACTAGACAAATGCTAGTAGTCATATTGTTCTCAGCATTGGGAGAACGCGTTCCAGCCTTGCCTTTTCTGGTTGTCTTCAACCTACTTCCAGGTCCCAGGCTAGTAACTCCCCTGGGCTTGTAGAACCCAGAACTGCCAGTGGAGATTTTGAAGGCCAATTAAGACAGTCTCTGAGATCTAAGTGACTTATCCAAAATCTCATTTCGTTCTTAGGAACCATGTTTCCTAATCTTCTAATCCAATTCCCTCTCTTTTGTTCAAGGCAAAACTCATGTGTCCTCCTTTAATAACAAATTTCAATGTTGAATGTCTTTTTTAAAAGTATTTTTAAAAGTATTTTTCCTCTTCTACCCGAGAGTCTCTGGAAATGGGCCCCTGTGAAGAGGAAATAATGGCCTTGTTCTCATACTGCTGCCTCAGGCCACCAGAGGCTGATTTTACACTGTAGCTTCTATAGGGTCTGAAGGGATTTACATTAATTGGGTCTTATTTTTGTTAGTCTATTATAATGAGAGGGAAAATATTCATCTGTAATTTCTACCCTCCTGTAATTTCTACAGTCTACAACTGTAAAGATGGGTATCTACAGACAAAAAGAACATAGAAAAATGAAAGTAGCATGTTTTCTTTTTATTAAGAAGCATATATAACATGAGCTTTTTAAGAAACAGTTGATTCCAATATATTGTATTTATTGAAAGTGTACAATTAAAGTTTTGACATATGTACGCACTTGTGAAACCATCCAACTACAATTAAGATAGTGAACATATCCATCATCCCCAAAGTTTCCTTTTGCTTCTATGTAATCCCTCCCTTTTACTTCTCCCCCACCCCCATTTCCCCTCCTCCAATCTCTAGGTAAGCACTAATCTGCTTCCCCACCCCTCACCCTATGGTTTACTTTAGAAGTTTTAGGTTTTACATTCAGGTCTTTGAGTCAGCTTTTGGATATGGTGTGAGTTAGAACTGAAGTTTATTTGTGGGTGTGTATGGATAGCTAATTTTTCCAGCACCATTTCTTGAAAAGGCGTTCTTTTTTTGTGCTAAAAGGCCTTCTTTGCACCTTTGTAGTGGGTGTATTTCTGGACTCCATTCTGTTCCATTGACCTATTTGTCTACCTTGACACCAATACAAATTGTTTGGATTAGTATAACTTTATACTGAAAGCTTTTTATTGAAATCAGGTAGTGTTGGACCTCCAGTTTTGTTCTTTTACAAAGTTGTTTTGGCAATTCTAGGTCCTGAATCTTCTAGTTCAGGAATAAGGTGTATTTTGCTGATTATTTAGGTCTTTAATTTCTCTCAGCTGTGTTTTGTAGTTTACAATGTACAGGTTTTTTATATCTTTTATCAGATTTATCACCAACTATTTTTATATTTTTTGATGTTCTTGTATATGATATTGTTTCTAGTTGTTCATTGCTGGTATATAGAAAAGCGTTTGACTTTCATACGTTGATCTTGAATCCTATAACCTTGATAAACTCACTTATTCTGGTAGCATTTTTTGTAGATGCCATCAGATTGTCTGCATAGATGATATTATTTGCAAATAGAAACAATTTTACTTTCCTTTCTAATCTGGATGTCTTTAATTTCTTTTCTTGCAATATTACACTGGCCAGAACCTCCAGTACAACATTGTGGTAAGAGCAGACATCTTTGCGTCATTCTTGATCACAGGGGGAAAGTATTTTGTCTTTCACCATGATATTTGTTGTACTTTGTTTTGTAGATTCTTTATTTACCCAGATCTCCTTGAATCTTGAGGTTTTGTCCCTCTGGCTGGTGGAAACAGTATTTCCAGCCCTGTGTGACCAACCACAGGGCATTGTTAACTTCTAATGCGGGTTCTTTCCCTGGCCTTGTGTAGTTTTCTCACATGTACACCTTGATCATTATTAATGGAACAAGCAGATGTTGGAATTTCTTCTCTTGCACTCCATCCTGTCAACTTTAGCTGCCTTGGTCTCTCCTGGATTCTCACCCCAGGGAGTCTGCTGGGCTCCTCCTCCCTGTGGTTCCCTCTCTGTGTGCTGTGGCCTGGAAACTGTCTTAACACAGTGAACTGGAGCAAACATAAGACTCATCTCATTTTGTTTTCCAACCCTTAGGGATCATTGTTCTTCACTGGCTAATGGCTGGTTTCTTGAAAATGATTGTTCCATATATTTTTCCATTTTTGGTTGTTTCAAGAGGAAAGGTAAATCCAATCCCTGATATACTTCACCTTGATTTAAACCTGAAGACACCAATTCTCTTTTTTTTCCACTTTAAAAAAAAAAGTGAAGTACGCATAACATACGATTAACCATTTTAAAGTGTACAGTTCAGTGGGTTTAGTACATTCACAGTGTTGTGCAGTTCACCACCTCTCTCTGATTTCAAAGCTTTTTCATCACCCCAGAACACCCCATACCTAAAGTAACCATCCTCTGTTTCCTCCTCTCCCCTGCCCCTGGCAGCTTTCTGGTTTGCTTTCTGTCTGTATGAATTTACTTATTCTGGATACGTCATATAAAAGGAATCATACAATATGTGACTTTTTGTGTCTGGCTTCCTTTACTTAGTATAGTCTTTTCAAGGTTCGTTCGAGTTGTACCCTGTACTAGTACTTTATTCCTTTTTATGGCTGAATGATATTCTATCGTATAGGTGTACCCCAATTTGTTTATACATTCTTCCGTTGATGGACATTTGGGTTGTTTCTACCTTTTGGTGATTATGAATAATGCTCTATAAGGATTTGTGTACAAATTTCTGCATGGACATATGTTTTCATTTCTCTTAGCCATATACCTAGGAGCAGGATTGCTGGGTCATTTGGTAATTCTGTGTTTATTGTTTTGAGGAACCGCCAAACTGTTTTCTAAAGTAACTGCCCCATTTTACATTTCTTCTGACAGTTTCTCCACATCCTTGCCAATACTTGTTATTTTCCATTTAATATTTAAAAAATTATAACCTTACTAATGTGTTTGAAGTGGTATGTCATTGTGGTTTTGGTTTGCATTTCTCTAATGACTGATGATGTTGAGCCTCTTTTCATGTGCATGTTGGCTATTTGTATCCCTTCTTTGGAGAAATGTCTATTTAAATTCTTTGTCCATTTTTAGATTGGGTTGTTTGGCTTTTTGTTGTTGAGTTGTACTAATTCTCTTTTAATATCTTAATGAGCAGGTTACATGGTCCTGCCTAAAAATCTTAGTATTCTTCAGATTGAATGGATTTTAAAAACAATTTAATTAACCCTTCTCTTATTGTTGAATATTTAGGTTGAGAGTGGCTTTTGCTGTTGTTACTAATAACAAAATAATTTCTCTGGGTTTTTTTATCCTGGGCTAGGTCAACAAATATGAAAATATTTATAGATCTTGCCAGTTTTTCCCTGAAGGGAGTATGAATTTACAAAGCCATCAGTAATTCAAGGGTGTGCTTGTTTCATTGCAGACTTGATGAGTCTTATGTCATTTCATAGGCTGTGTTTTGCCAATGGGTATAAAATGTCCCTTCATTATTTTTCAATTGCTAGTACTGGAAGCATCTGTCCATGGATCTGTTGGAAGAGTCCCTGCGTATGAGTGCCTAGGAAGAGCCACTGTGCAGTGGAGAAGTGAATGGGGGTCTAGCTTTGGTTTTTCAGCTAACTCTTGGGTCTCTGTTTCAGGCACCACCATGACTCCAAGCGGCGGAGATCTGATGAATTTAGGCCTCAAAATTACCACCAGCAGGATTTCCGACGAATGTCTGATCATCGTCCCCCTATGGGCTACCATGGCCAGGGACCCTCAGACCATTACCGCTCTTTCCACACAGACAAATTGGGGGAATATAAGCAGCCCCTGCCCCCACTGCACCCAGCAGTCTCAGATCCTCGCTCGCCGCCTTCTCAGAAATCTCCTCATGATTCCAAGTCTCCCCTGGATCATAGGTCTCCTTTGGAGAGATCGCTAGAACAGAAAAACAACCCAGATTATAACTGGAATGTTCGGAAAACATAAAGGAAAGCTCGGAAAGGGGGAGAACAAGAGTCATCAAGCACTTGGAGATTTTCGGTCTGATCCAACAGTAGCCAGTTACCTACACCAGTGACTGGAGTTCCTGAACATGCTGCTGCTGTCGACCTACTGGCTGAAGGGGCACTTCTAGAGTGGGAGGGCTTTGTTTGGTTCAGGTTTGATTTGGGTCGCCGCTCCTGCACATTGGCACCTCCATCCCATTCCCGTCTAGTTCTAGCCTCTCGCTTTGATGGGTGCTAGTAGGAAGAGGCGACTTTTTTGTGTACCAGTTTTAAGGGTCTGTATTTCCCCAGTGAAGGAAGAAGGAAGAGTCATGAATGTTTCCTTGCCAGGGGCAGTGTGTTCCCTGGATCCTTGACCTGGTTGGATGGATGCTTGGATGAAGGCTGCCAGGACTTAATGGACAGGGTGTGATTTGATTCACTATTTCATGATGAATGCTGCTGATGGGAATTGGGGAGCGGGGAGTGGGGACGATTGGTTAGGTTTCTGCATCATAGGACTTGAAGTGGGGGGGAGCAGGTATACCCCTCAAATGTGTTCTCGGGAGAAATGATACACTTGGGTCTCATTATGTGAAACCTATGAGATGGGGAGGATAAAGAGAGGGAAACAGCTTCTACAGTGGCCTCTTCCCTACCAACACTAATTATTTTCCCCACACTGTCTATGTACATTTCAAGGATTTAGTCTTTCTAGTGGGCCTCCTTTTCTCCCTGTGCCAGGGAAAGTAGGGTCTCTCTGGCTGACTTTGAGTACCGCGAGTTAGGTGACCTTGAAGTCAGCATAGGTCTTACTTCGTTGGAGAATGGGCAGAGGGAGGAGGGTATAGGGTGGGGGGGAGAGTGGGGTTGTGTGGTGGGGGACTAGAATCCCTGAGGACTTCTGGTTCCTGTGGTGAGAAGTACAACTGAGGGCCTGGAAAGGAGGAGGAGCAGAGCAGGCCTGCTGAGCAGCCTGTGATTGGCAAGCAGAGTCAGGGCACTAGTGTAGACAGTGAACAGGGTTTCCAGTGTGGGGATTTGATGGTGCCAGCAAGTGGGCAAAGCTTTCAGTATTGTAGGTCAACATTTGCAGCTGCATTTTAGTTCCCTTTGCACAGCTTGAAGAACTAGATTACACAGAATCACACATCTCCTGATATTTATATGATCAGATGAAAATAAGTTACCTCTGGTAATTGTATTCAATTTCTTTTAGAATAAGATCAAGTGTAAACCTAAGTTAAACTTTTTTCCAAGATAGTAAGTATCCAAGGACAGGGTGACTGAGCTATGGACAGTAAGAATCATACTAGAGTTGAATTGATTTGGGACTAGGAGGCAGGTGGTTTGTGTGGATTAAACAGGCAGAAGGGGTTTTCCTAAAGAACTTGAATTTCAGTTTACTGATGCTGGGGCCTTCGGTTTTATTCATTTTAAATTATAGCTTGCCAGTATTTTTAAAGTATCCTGAGGCCTTTCTTAGGTGGGGATAGAACGGACTTGACTATATGGTGTGCCTATGTCTTAAATGTATGCCTGCCAAGTACAAATGTCCAAGCTCAGAGCTGGTGAAAACCCTTCCATCAGGCATACACAGGGTTAGATGCTGTGCACTAACTTGTGGGGACTTCATTAAACCTTTGTCACTTATTTTCTGATATTCTAGACAGCACCTTTAATGCCTTTGCCAAGAAATTCCTGACTCCTATCACCCTGGTAAAGCAGATGTGACTTTGGTGGGCATGGCTCCTTGCTGCACAAGCATAATATTATGGGGGGCCAGCCAGTGCTGAATTTCCAGGTGAGAGTTGGGGTCCTCACAGCTTGTGTTGGGAGCTCAGTGGGCCCACCACCTTCTTATTTTACTCCTTATGGTACTTGGGGTTGTTCACCCTGGCCTTGTACCACCCATGCCCTGGAGCAAAGCCCAAGTAACTGCATAGGTGTCATCTTCCCTTGAGCATTTATGGGTGCTCAGTGGGAGAAGGTAGGAAATTATTTCTCTGTTTTGGCCACAAAGTGATAAGGAAACCACGGTAAATTTAGTTTTTCGCTGGTAATATTGACACTACCCTATGTTTGTCTTGCCCTAGCCAAAGAGAAAGTTTAGGTTGGCTTGCTGGGTCCTGGATTGGTGTGAGGGGGAAGAGGGGTTGAGCCCTAGCACAGTTCCCCTGAGAAGCCAGGTCATGTCCTCTTGGAGGAAGTCTCCTTTTAGAGGTAGGTGGAGTCATCGGAGGCCATGCATTTCAGTGCTCATCAAGGTTTTTTTTTTTTTTTTTTTATCTAAAGTTGATAGGAGATGTGAGTTATGTCCAAAGATGTCTCATCATGAGGAAGAAGGAGCTCCTTTTGTTCACATTCAGGACTTGAAGTGCCATATGATGTAGCAAAAGGCAATATTGGCCAGATCAGTGTTAAATTGATTCTAAAATTACAGTATGCCCATGACAACATCCATTTAAGGTGTTGAAGTATGTTTGAAGAGTGGGTTGGGAGAAAGGAGGCATCTCCTCATTGATTTAAATCAGTATGAAAATTATATGCTTTAATCAAAACAGATTTGCACAGGTAGAAGTTCTCTCACTTGTGGATGGGAGAAGCTGCTGCAGGAATCTTCACAGGTGGTATTCCATGGAGCCTAGCTTTGAAAGGTTTGATTGTTGGGTAGAAATAGATGGGATTGAGGAAGAGGGGAGTTAACATCACCTAAAACCTGAACATAAACAAGGATTAGCTCGATGCACTGCAGCCCTAAAAAAGGATAATGTGAAACCCCAGCCAGTCAGTGCAGTCTTTGAGTGACATACTGGAGTGAAATGGGCAGGCTCTCCACAGAGCTAGTTCTAACTGCCCCTTGGTTCACTCTCCTTTTAGTCATTCCATAAGCCCTTTGATGGGAAACACGAACACTTCACACGTTGTGCTGCAGACATTTGAGCCTGGTGTCCGAACACTGTATCAGGATGGGTGGTGCAAACATGATTCAGCTATGAATTCACACTATGACACTGCAATCCTCCAGACCAAAACCCGCTTGTCAGCAGGAGCGGTGGCCGTGTGCCCAGCACCAGTGGTCTCCTGGCTTGGCTGAGAGCTGCTGGGTCCCGGCGAGGAGAGCCATGTCAAGGGTCCAGGCTGCTTTAGTCCATCTGTTCCCCACTCATTGGGGGACAGATGGTTTTTCTTTATTGTAAAATTGTGGACTTTTAAAACCTGTTGACTAAACAGTAATTAATTTATATTTGTGAAATGCCACTGTCCTAGTGATTTCTGATGTAAATAATGTTGTTTATATAGTATGTATTAAATTTTCCTACATTGTAAAACTGCTGTACTTTTGACTCTTGTATATTAAAAAGTGTTCCTAAGGATTTCTAGAATTGGGCTTAACATGTTGCATTGCATTTGGTGTGAACTGTGTGACTGCAGGTGCTGCATCGGCTCCTTTCCCTCTTGGTTGCTGGATTTTTTGACAGTTTATGAACTGGAGCCTTCTACAATGGCATTTTTTGCTTCCCAACACCAGTTGTGTCCATGCATCCAGGACAGGTTTCTAAGATTTTACCACATACTTCAGTAGCCATCCCTGAGGCTCGCCAGTTCCCTGGCCCGAGCCACTCCAGTCTACCCCACAGCCCTGAATTTTCATGAGATGACCTTGAATTGAAGCCAGCAGCTGAGCAGGACTGCTCTCGATTTTCCCTGGTGCTAGTCCTGCTGGGTATGATTGTGGGGAGCCCGGGAAGGGTGTGTTTGAAGTCCTGAGCCTGCCCAAGTGGGGGCACTGCAGCCCTTCTCCCAAGAGGAAATAAAAACGTCTTGTCTGCCAGCCTGCAGCTTGGAAGGTAATTCAACAGTTGGGTTATATATTCTTGGGACGAGAAAGCATTTTAGAGTGGAAACACTGACACAAATGTCAACTAGCAGTTTGGCACAGGGCAGGCTCAGCCTCTGCGAGGCCCAGACAGAGGAAGGGTGGCCACAGCCTGCGGGCAGAGGTCCCAGACTGGACAGGTGTGGGAGACGTTTGCCCAGGTGCCTGGGTTTTCATGAATACTTTCATGTGACCTTGAAAGCAAACTCTTAAATCTTGAGACCAAGTAAGCCAAGGTGTCTTCTCCGAGTGGAGTGGTTAGCTTCTGCATCTCTGCACAGCAATTCCGCTCGAGGAGAGGTCAGCTCACGGGGCTGGCACGCAGGGCCTTGTTGGGCCCTGCACAGCCCTGGCACATGCCTGGAAGGAGGCCAGGCTTTTTAGTGCATGTAGTTCTTGAGGGAAAGACAAAGAAGGGCTGAGGGCTATTCTTGCAGATCAGGGAATGCAACTCAAAATCGTGTTGCAGCTCACAGCTTGGCTGGAACAACTTATTTTAAGAACAAGTGCTGCAATAATCAGCGTATTATGATTTTCAATCACAGCAAGGCTTCTAAACTGCTGCCAAAATGCCTGCCTTTTACTGGAAGAAGCAGGGGGCCCGGCCCCTCCTTTCTCCCTGGCGGGGTCTCGCATGCTGGCTTCAAGGCAAGTCCTCCTCAGTGAGCGCCAACAGAAAGGTCACTTGCTAAAACAAAGCCCTGCCGTTCACCAGACCAGAGTTCCAACCTGTGGCTCTTAAAGGAGCAGCACTAGGTTTGCCATGGGTGGGAGTGGGGGTATGGAATTAAAGCTCCTGTGCCAGTGCTTACATCTCTTAGATGGCTGGAATCCCATCCCAGGCCCAGGTTGCCTCCCTGCCCCTTGGATTTGTTGCATTCTGTCAAAGTGGGGAAGAGATGCAGCTGAACTAAAGAATCGACTTCTGATCCTGTAGAAACATGAGTGCCCTGTGGTGCCTGCCTCCGTGGCTGCCCATGGGACCCTACCTTAGGCTGAATGCCTTGGGGTCTCCTGGTCGGCATTGTGGCCATGTAATCTGGAGGGGTGACACACATGGACAGGCCACTTGGTTTTGCATCTGACCATACTGTTATCCAGCTTCACGTGGAAACATAGACACGTCCATGACCTACAGGCTTCTTACCTCTAAAATGGGCAGAATAATACCTGTTTCAGGGCTTCAGCTAGTGGCTGAAGGGTTAGCACACAGGACCTTCCTCTTAAATTCTTTCATGTCCTAAGACGGGGTCATTGTTTCTACTGAACCCTCATTTACCAGGCACCCTGGATGCCCTCAACGCTGGACAGGAAAGTCAGCGGGTTGCCCCCTTGGTCCCTGCTTGCGTGCAGATCACCTTTCTACCTTCATTTGTAAAAGAAGGAGGTAGCTTCTGGGGTTAATGGGGATCTGAAGTTGCAGACATGGACAGTGGAAAAACTGGGTGCCCGGAAGGAGACAGCATTCAGCCCCCAGCTGGGGAGGGGGTGGAGCAGAGGGCAGCTGGAGAGGGTGGGCGAGCCCTAGGCTGGCACTGGCCTCCAGGACCCAGTGGCGCTCAGCTGAGAGCCTGCCAGATGGCAGAGCTGCTTTTCTGCCTTGCTCACCAGAGGCCCAGGGTCAACAGCTTCTGCAAAGCCGCAGCTGGCTCCTGCGGAGGCTAGGCCCCCAGAAGAACGCCTGGCAGGAAATGAACCATCCAAACCTGAAGCCCACAGTCTGAAGGGTGGAGACACAGCTGGGACTAGACAGCTAGGAGAAGCAGGTTTGCCCGCCACTGTGGACCAGGCCCTGTTCCAAGAGCTGGGGAGACACATGGTTGCTGAGCCAGAAGGAGGAGGCTCCTGCCCTCTTGGAGCTGACATTCTAGTTGTGGGGGTGGTGGGCAGACAGGCCCTTTCAAAAGCAAACACCTGGAGACAAAAGTTCCAGGACATGAGTGCCAGGAGATGGGCTAAGTGGGCCCGAGCACTGACAGCCAAGCCCCGTGGAGGGGTCAAGAGGGCTTGTCCCAATGGGAGGGGCAGGGGTCTGGGTGGTGGGCAGATCTGGGTTGGAAGCCAGGCTCTACCCTGAGCTAACTTCCTCTGGTACATTCGTTACCTCCCTAATGCGGTGAGTGGGGCTGCCGAGTGGGCCATATGATGGGCTTGGCACCTGTCATCGTTATCTAAGGAGGCCACTCTTGCCACCTCAGCGGGGCCGTGTGTGTTTTGGGATCAGCTCCTGCTCTGCGAAGCTGGGACTTGAGGGCCTCTGAGTGAGTGTGCTTCTAGAGCTGTCCTGCAGAGGGCTGCAGAACACCACAAAGTCTGCCTGGGGCCAGCTCCTAAACTGCGCCCGGCATGGTGGCTGGTTGGCGTTCATTCTCCCACCATCAGGCTGCTCCCCTTGGCTGCAGACCCCATGGTGAAGGCTCAGCCTGAGGCCTGATTTCCTTCTCACTGCCACCCTCTCTACGCCCCAGATGACATGGGGCCACCTTGTCCTTCCAGGATGAGGAGGAGGAGAGGGGTAGAAGCTGCAGGAGGAAGCTGGCCTCCCTGCCTCCTGGAAGCCCCTCCTCAGGGCCGCCCCCTCATCACCTTTGCCTCCAGCTACAGTTGAGGAGTGCAAGGTGTCTTGCCCCTCAGGGATTCAGCCTTCCTCCCTTCCTACTTCCTTGTGGCATCAGAGGATGGTGGGCGCTGAGCCACAGGCCATTTGCATCACTCTGCTGCTCCCTTCCCCCATGGTAACATGAAGGTTCTTAGGTTTGGCCCCAAGGCTTTCCACCACCTGCCTCTACGATCACTTTAAGTGTCTCTTTCCTTGAGCCCTGTGCTCAGCCAGCCAAGCTGTTCAGGCACCCCCCAATATTTGAAGCAGACCCCTGCCTCTAGGCTACTGTCCCTTTTCCGCCTCTATTACCTCTCCCACCGCTGCCTCCGTCTACCTGCTGAGCACCTATCTGTTTGTCTTCAAGATTCAGTTCGAGCATGGTTGGCCCTGAGCAGCCCTTTCCGATGCTGCTTTCTCTGTGTCCACTCCTGTCCATCCCTTTGCTGTGCCCACAGATGCTACTGGAGTTCTGGTACCCTCTGACACTTCCACATTTTCAGATCTGTCTCCCCCACCAGATGGGGGAGCTTCTCACTGATGGGGATCAGGTTTGTTCAGTTCTGTAGCTCTGACTCCAATCTGTACTGAGCCCTGGTGGGGGCTGGGAAAGATCCCCTGGACCTCACTCCTTCTTGGTCCCTGGGTGTCCTGGGCCCTGGCTGGAGAGCAGCCTTCAGGGCAGCAGCTGGGCTGGGAGCTCTTTCTTCAGAGGAATTGGGGTGTGCTACCTGCCCTGGAGGCTGAATCAGGCTGGGGTCTCAGGCCACCCTGACCAGAGAAATTTTGAAGTAGTTAGTGGCCGGTGGCTCCCTGCTGCTTCCAGTGTTAACCCTTTATTTTTGGTTTATGGGGAGGTCCGGGTGCCTTAGAAATGGAGCTGGAAGGGTGGTAAGGTTCTGGGGCTCTATCAGCAGCTGTTTCCTCACCATCCTACCACCCTGGATGGGTGCACGGGGGGCTGGCAAAAGAGGGACAGGATGTCCAGCAAGAAGACCTGGGGCCCTGATGGCCAGCAGCGCTGAGTGCAGGGACCCTGGGAGGGATTGTTCTCTGGCAAGTCTGACTGCAGCCCTGCCCGCTTGGCGTCCTCATCTGTAAACATGGGGGGCAGCACCTCCTACCTGATGGGGAGCATGCCGGTTTGGATGTATTGTGTCCCCCCATATGCCATGTTCTTTAATAAAATCTTGTGGGAGCAGACGTATTAGTGTTGATTGGGTTGGAACCTTTTGATTGAGTGTCTCCATGAAGATGTGACTCAATCAGCTGTGGGCGAGACCTTTGATTGGATAATTTCCATGGAGGTGTTACCCCACCCATTCAGGGTGGGTCTAAATTAAATCACTGGAGCTATATAAAAGAGCTGACAAACAGAAGGCACTTAGTGCTGCAACCAAGAGAGACACTTTGCAAAACATACAGGAACTGAGGGAAGAGCTGGAACACAACCTGGGATCAGCAGACACTGGCCATGTGCCTTCCCAGTTAACAGGTTTTCCAGACGCAGTTGGCCTTCCTGCGATGAACGTATACTTGTGTTGATGCCTTCATTTTGGCATTTTCATGGCCTTCAGACTGTAACTGTGTAACCAAATAAACCCCTTCTATAAAAGCCAATCCATTTCTAGTATTTTGCATAGCAGCAGCATTAGCAAACTGGAACAAGGAGCATGCCCGGTTAGGGTTAGCCGTCCTTATTGTGGCTCCAGTGGGGCCTGGCCAAGTCCTGGTAACCTGTGCTGAGGTCAGGCCCAGGCCCCTGCCTCCCTGCCCCCGGAGAGGCTGGTCTTTGACAAGGCCCCCAAGGGCCTCCTTGGCTCCCTTTGGGGTCTCCTCTTCCCACATTGTTCTGGGACCCTGTGGCCCCAGCCCACCACCAAAGGGCCTTGTCCTCTCAACCCACCCTCCATCACTCTGTCTCTGTGCCCACCTGCCCCAGAGTCTTGCCCCCCTTCACCTTCTCTCTGAGTTGCAAATATTAGTCAACCTAATTCCCACCTGAATGTGCACTCGTTCGATATTTCCCCAAATTGGGGCCTACAGATGTATTGTGGGGACAGGGGTCCCAGGCGTCGCTGGATGGATTTTTTTTTAATTTTATATCTTCCTTTCAATGAACATATTTTTTAATCAATTTAAGCAAATCCTGAATCATTCGGGAGGAAAGGAGAAAGGAAGGAATTGTGTACTCTAGGGTTGCCTGGGGGAAAGAGGTCCGTGCTACATCAACCCAGGTGGTCCGATGGACACATGCCATGGGCTCCACGGGGTCTGAAGAGGGAAATGCAGAGGGAATGGGGTTGCCGCTGGCCCGTGATAACAGAGGACCCGGGCCTTGGCCATCCCCACCTTCGCCACATCTAAGCATCTGCCAAACAACATCCTCCAGCACTTTGGTGCTATTAATTCGTGTTTTATTGGGTTTGTAGTTTTGTTTTAGTTTAATTAGTAAATGCGTCTGGATTTTACAGTTGAAAGGAGGTATAATCTCAAGGAGGTTATACCTAGCCTCATGAATAACAAAACTAATAATAAAACTAATTCACACCTGCACTGCAAGGCCTGGAAAAATATCGGTCCTTAGAAGAAGTTTGTGCATTATTTAAGCCTGGGAAACCCTGAGGTGGTCATGACCTTGACCTGCTGAGGGTTCCTGTGTGCCAGGCCTGCTGCTTTGCGGTATTTTCTCATTCAGTCCTCACGCTAATCCTCGGAGGTAGGTTTGATCTCATTAGTCAATTGACGAGCCGAAGGCCCAGACACACGAGGTAACTTGCCCAAGATCACACAGCAGTAGGAGGTGGTGGAGCTCAGATCCCAGCCCAGCTCCGCCCAATTCTAAAGGCCAGGCTTGTCCCTCCTCTATTCAATGACTTCTTCTACCGCTACCCCAGTGCCCTTGCACCCATGTGCTCCTGCTTAGTTCTCACCACCACCCTGTGATTAAGTCCTAGCACTATCCCCAGTTTGTCGATGAGGGAAATGAGGTTCAGACCCCGCAAGTGACTGGCTCCCGGTCAGGGAACAAGCAAGTGAGCTCTGTGGGGCCAGGGCTGTGCTGCTCACCTCTGTCTCCTGCTCCCGGGCACCCCGCGCCCTGCTCTGTGGTGTTTTCCTCCTCTGGCTCACCCTACATCTCGCTTGTTCAACATCTCTCTCTCACCACCAGGATGTGATCTATTGGGATCGACCAACAGCCGCTCTGGGCCTGAGCCATGATCGGGCCTCGTTAGACGTTTGCTGAATGAATGAACATGTTGGTCTAGATAGTTTCTTGCCACAGTGGGGAAGGTGCTACATGTTTGTTGAAGGGAAGAGGGGATGGAGAGAGAACGGAAGGGAGGAGTCTCCTTGAAAAGTTAGACCAAGAAAATCAACATCCCATGGGGAGAAGATCGAGGGATCAGTCAGTGATCACTAGCAAACAGGGAAAGAATGTGTCAACTCAAGAAGTCGTCCTGCCCTGCTCTAGCCCTGCAGACCTTGGCTTTTGGTCCCTGGTGGTCAGTGTCCCCTTGCTGGGAGAGCGGCTTGCTGGACCCTGCTCAGTGAGCCCCTCGGATGGAGCCCGGGGCTTCCCAGCCACCTGACCTCTAAGAAGGTGTGGATTGAAGCGGGCTCCATCCACCATGAGATATCAGCATTTGGGTCAAGAACTTGGCAGAGTGCCGGGCACATGGCAGATATCTAGAAAATGTAGCTGTCACACCATCGGCTGGGGTGTCTCCAGTCTCCAGGAGTAGAGGAGTGAGGCCCATCAACAGCAGCTGGAGCATGATATTCCTGGTTTGCTGAAGGCTTGTCCCCCATCTAGGAGAGCCAATGACCACCTCTGGACCATGCTGACCAGCCAAGGACCCACTGTCACCCCCATGCCATCTCCTTCTTGGATTCAGGCCCTGCAGGCTTCAGAGCTGGGGGACACAGTTGTCCTGCCTGACTCTCTCTCCCATCCTTTTCTTCTTCATCGTCCTGGGTTTGAATCCCCCAACCACCAAACCTCCAGGTAGAGGCCTGGCCCACTCCCTGCTGAGGGTGGGCCTGAGGGTGGAGTGGGTGTGGTGGAGTGAGCGGTGTAACCTTAGGCAGGTCAGTTAAACCTTCTGAGTCTCAGTCCATTCGTCTGGAAACTGGGGCAAGGCCACCTGGCTTCTGGTGCTGTTATGTGACTCGTAAAAGCAATTGCAAGACTCAGAGGCAGGTTCCGACGGAAGGCCCGTTTTTATTTCTCTAGGAGGTAGAAGCATTTGCCAGAAGACAGTGAAGGAGGCAGCTAATGCAATGGGTTGGGACTAGAGTCCACCTGGTGGCAGTGGGCGGTGGGCGGGAAACTGCCACCTGTGAAGTGGGTGGTGGCAGCAGGGGCCTGGCTACTGGGCTACACACTTCCCATTTAATACTCACGATAGCTGAGAGAGGGAGGTATTCCCATTATTCCCTTCTCACAGTTGGGATAACCGAGGCCAAGAATGGTGAAAACTCACTCCATGTTGCCCAGCCAGTAGGTGATGCTGGGATGCTCTTTCCTCTGTCCCTGGCCATCTAGACCCACCAAGAACAAGGCCACTAGCCAAGGGGAGTCAAGGCTTGGCCTTGGGCAGCGTGGAGCTGGCTCAGTGGACCAAGATCTTGCATTGCTTCCTTGGGGTGGGGGAAGGGTGGTCTTTGGCGACTACTGCTTGCCCCATTTCCAACCCTTCTCCTAATCCTTTTAACATCTTGCTCCTAGTATGTCCCCTCCCACCCCACCAAGCCGCCATAACAAACTGCGCAAGCTCCCATTCCCTAGTAACTGTTGAAGCTGGATTTGTTGGATAAGTGGAGTGCAGAGTGAGCTCAAGACTAATTCCCCAGGCCACGCCCACCCACCAGACCATTTCCAAGCATTATCTTCACTCTTCCCCTGCAGATCTGCTTGGCTAGGTTCACTTTGCTTTGGCTAATATTAGGATGACCTGGGCCTGGTGAGGACTCTGATTCGTGGGGGAGGTGGTGGGAGTAGGGGGGAGATGGAGGGAGCGAGGGAGCGGGGAGAGGGGGAGATGCAGGTTTGGGTTCAAAGGTGGAAGCAACGAGCCGTCCAGGGCTTCCCTGGGCAAGGACAATGTCATGCTAGGGGACGTGGCCGCCGTGGCCTCCAGAGGCTGGTCTGCCTTGGATCCTGTCCAATTCCAGAAACATCCCCACCCCTACCGTCAACAGGCTTTGCACACTGGCTGCCCACGACGGTCTCTTAATTAAGTCCATTCTGCTGGGACTCTCTAAGAGTGTTGGTTTCTGTTCCTCTGACTTTTGTGTTCTCATAATCACCCCACGTCTCAAGCAGGAAATCGTTAAATGGTCAAAAGTGCTGAAAAGCCCAGAAGGATGGGGCAGGTAGCTGAGGGGAAGCTATTGAAACAGGTCCTTGGCCCCACAGATTTGGGAGGGGAAGGCTTCCCATTGGGGTGAGGGGAGGGCCTCAGACTCCTGACTGGGGCACTGGGGGATGGGCGTTCCACTGACCCCTGGCCCGAAAACCAAGTTTCTTCTGAATCAAGAGCGCTTCACCTGCTTCAACAGTTTGGCAAGTAACACCAATCAGACTAGAGAGGTGATCACTGGGTGTTAATCTCAGAGATTGGCACAGGGGAAAGGACACTGAACAAAACACGGTCCCTACCCTACCCTCTCCTACAAATATGGGAAGCTTGAGCCTATCTCTAGTTCCTGTCAGTCAGTCTTGGAGCCATTGTTGGCAGAAAATGGCGAACCAGTCGCTGTCCCCTGAGTAGGAGGTAGTTGCTGCCCGTGGGGATTCGCTCAAGGAATGAATCGATGAACTTGGACAGCCCCATTCCGTGTGACCTGGTGGGATGTGGGGAGAGAAGGGGACGGAGCTGGCCCTTCTTGAGAGCATGGTTTGCTCCGTGCTTTCTTTTTATATTCTCTCATCATTTCTCGTACCAGGTTTCTCACACACCCTGCTGTAGGAACCACCTTCATTTTGCACGTGAGGAAACCGAGGTTCCCGATCACCCAGCTATCCAGCGGCAGGGTCAGGAGCTGTGTCTGAATCTTCCTAGCTGCAGATCCTGCAGGGTCTCCACCACCTGCTGGCTGCATCCAGTCATTGGGGAACTAAGCCCCAGCTTCCTTTTTAATTTTCTCTTTTCTTTTTAATTTTAGCATCGTTTTCTTCATCAGGATCAGAGGCAAGGATGCAGGGGAATCTGTTTGATCACTGCTGTATGCCCCCCGCACAATTCCTGGCATGTACAACTCATCATTTAATATTTATTGAATAAATAAACAAATACATACAATTGCAAAGGGAAGGGAAAGCCATTTTTGCCAGCTTCCTCACTCTGTACCAGGGCCTGTATGTGAGGCAATTTATGAGCATTAGCTCACTGGGTTTCCAAAATGACCTTGAGAGGTAGATACTCATAATTCCATTTTACAAATAAGGAATCTAAGGCTCAAAAAACCCAAGCGAGACCACACAGCTAGTGATGGGCAGAGTCTGCCCAGATGCCAGGTCTGCCTGCTGCTCAAATCCTGGGCCATTCTCCATCCCATACTGCTCTCTGGCACGACTCTGACAGACACAGTGCTCTTGCCTGGCTCGAACTGGTCTCTGCTAAAGTTTTCTGGTTATTATTTTCATCCCAGAATATGCCCCCTTCATTATAAATGACTCTCATTCATTTGCTTCAATGGTCCTTTCTCTCCTGTGTCTTTCCATCCTTGCAAATCCTGGTTTGCCAAACAAGAACTCCAAGAGTTTTTTTTTTAATCACACTTCACCAAGTAAGTTGGGATGGAGCAGCGAGAAACGGTGCCTGCGTCCTCATGTGTGAAGGCATTTACCTCCCGGCTCACTGGCCCGAACGAAGCTGGCAGGGAGGAGACTTTGCTCCAAACCCAGCCCGCAGTGCAAGATGAAGCTGCTTCCCGGGAATCATTCCGCCCAAGACGGCTGTGTTCCATATTCATGACGAAATGCAAATTTCCATGTTCATGATGGCAACTAGTAGCATGGTACTTGGAAAAGAATTCCAGCTGGTTAAATGTAGGGTTCTGAAAAAATTCCAAACCGAGACTATTTGCTGGCAAGTGCCCGTAGTGTTTTCATCTGCTGGTGAACTAGAGACATTTTTCCCTCCAGCGTGCCCTGGCTTCTCAATGATCTAGTCTTCCGTGCTGGCCGGGTGCCAACGGCTCTGCGGCCTCGGCGGTGCCTCCCCTGTGTTCCTTCTTTATTTCTTCCTGGTTCCTGCTGAGAACAAGAGTCAAGCTGGCACTGATGGTTTGGGCAACTGGGCAAGATCGGGGGTATGTTCCAGCCCGTCTGTCCTCCCCAGCCAGTCTGTCCCCTCCAGTCAGGTTCCTTGTCCCCATCCCCTAGACTGCCCCGTTTTCTCTGGGAACCTGAACCAAGTCCTAAGAAGCTCCCCTTCAAGCACTGGCCTCCCTGTTTAGCTGGGATTGGGGGAAAGGCTCATTCTTTGGATCCTGCCCCTTGCTAGCCTTCCCAATCACCTCCTTCCCAAGCCACTACGGTCTACGCAGCCCTTTCCTCTCTCCCCCCACTCGCCGTCTCACTCACAGCTCCTCTTGCTTTGGGATGATGATGACAATGCTAACACTGGATGCAGACTGTGTGCCAGGCCTTGTTCCAAGTATTCTACAGGACTTAACCCGTGGAATCTTCCAACAGTCCTATGCGATAGGCACTCCCCATTTTACAGAGGCGGGCAGGAATGACGGCCCAGAGAGGGTCAGTGTGGTTGGCTTAGTGCACAGCTATTCTGCCTCACGGCATTTAGTGCTAGGGGCTGGGTCCTTGGGGCAAAACAGACCTAGATGCACATCTCAGCCCTGCTCTTGCTAATGAACTCTGGGCAACTCGAACCTCTCTGAGCCTCGGTTTCTGCAACTGTCAAATGGGGATGAATTTGTTCCTGACTCACTGGATGGTTTTTCAGGATGAAAACCCAGTGATAAACCTGACCCCAAGCAAGCCTCAGTCCTTGTCCCACTCTTGTGGTGGGTGGTGGCCCCTCCGGAGTGCCGCTGCCCTGCTCTGGCCCATGGGAGGAGGAGGGGAGGATGGCAGCGACTGCCTCACAGCTGGGGCTCTCAGATGGACAGCTGTGGCTGAGATGGAGCGACTGTGGATCTCAGTCTGGCCCATCCAGCCTTGTCAGTGGCACTCAGCGTCCCTCGGCCATGTGGCCTTTGTGCTCCATGACTGTGTTCCAGCTTTGACAGAGCAAGGAGAGGAAATGGACCCACCTAGCCCCAAAGACAGGTTATCATAGAAAATATAATTTCAGAGAAGCAGGGGGTTTGGGAATTCCATCAGCACACCCAACACACACATGCACAGCACCCAGAGATATGCACCCACAGACACTTGCACGCCACCCACCCACATGCACACACAGACGTACACGCGGTGAGGAGACCCCCCCCCCCACCAGGGGGCCAAAGCCGGTCCAGAAAATAAACTCCAAGACATTGTTCAAAAAAAGAAGTAACAAAACAAAAACTCAAACTTTACTTGCATTTAGCCGTTAATAAATAATTTACAGTATGTACATGCGGTGACGCTCCACGCAGATCAGAGACGTAAGATGCAGTGAGGGCTGCCCACTGCCAAGCAGAACGCGATCAAACACAACCAAAATAAAGTGCTTCACTTTTCACTTCCAACACAGGGGCGGTCTAAGAACCAGCAGGACGGGCCGGGGCCTGCCTCCCCTCTCGCCCGCAGCCCACCGGGTTTTGGCGGAGAGCGCAGGACCTCCAGGGGGAGTGGGGAGACACAGGGTCCGCAGCCTCCTGGGCCAGTGTATGCGAGGTCCCCGGGGGCTTCAGACAGGCTGCCCGGGGGGTAACAGTGCAGGGGCTTCAGGGAAAACTGCCTTCGAGGGGGGAGCCCATCCCTGTGATGGTCCCCGGGGCTCAGGGGACAGCAGCAGAGCCGGCTGCTTTCAGGGCTCCCGATGGCAAACGTGGCCCTGGCTGTGCAGCCCCAGGACTTAAGGAAAGGGGTTTCTGTCCATGAGTGGGGGGGAGGAGACCCTGCCAGGGATGTGTAGGGCACAGAGGCCTTCTAGACCCTTCTAGACCCTGCTCCTCTCCCCAGGATCCAGGTGAGGGTGACGGGTGGGGAGGGAGGCTGCCACTGCAGCCTGGTGCTCCGGGGGGAGCAAGGTGGGGGGTGAAAGCAGAGGATCAGGGCAGGCCAGCCAGCCCCGTCCACCGTGTCCCCTGCTCATGCCGCACGGCCCCAGCTCCCCTGCCCAGGGCTCCTGCCCTCTGCTGGAGAAGGGACAGAAACCAGCAGGTCTCTTCTCTGTTTAAACATTTAGAACCAAGGATGCAGCTTCTTATGTACAGTGAGGGGCAGGCGGGGAAGGGGCCCGAGGAGGGCATATGAGCTTGCTGGGGTGGGTTTGCCTGTGTGCACCACCCCTCCCAGTGGGAGGTGCTCTGGGTGGACCTGGGCCCCGAGGCAGCCAGGGTGGACGTGGTTGGGGTCCCCTCGGCCGGCCAGCAGGTCCCAGGCAGGAAGGCACCAGGGGTGGGGTGGGGCACGGGCCCAGCCTTTTGGCCGACAGATTCTGCAGATTTGCTAACAGTGCTGAGGGGGTGTCCCAAATCCCAAAGGGAAAGAGGGAGGGTTACGGATGTGCTGCCTGGGGAAGGGGCCTTCCCTGATGCCTCAGCCCTGCTCTGCACCCCCTTCCTGCCCTGCCCCAGAGGCCGCGGCTCAGTGGGGGCAGCGCTCCCTCCAGCTCGGGGTGCGAGTGTGCGAGCGAGCATGTGCGTGCGGCGGGCAGCCCGGCCTGTTTCAGTGCATTTCAAGGAGGAGCGGGCCGGGGTGGGGTGGGGTCAAGGGAGGGCTGGACATTGACAGCTCCCAGTGTCTCTGTCCCCCTGGGGGGAGGCGAGGGGACCCTCGGCCTGAGGGGCTCTGATTTGCACATTCACACTGCAGGGGCTGGGGGGTGGAGGGGAGCTGCTCTCCCTCTCACACAATTCTACTGTCACAAACACCACACTGTACCAGTCACCACAACCTTGTCACGTGTACGAGAGAGGGGTCGGGGACTGTCCCATGCCCCCAAGCCCTTGCCAGCAGGCAGGTCCAACGTAACATCCAGCAGGCCCACTGGTTGAGCGGCTGCCTCCGCTCCCCAAGCTCTGCTGATCGGCTGCCGTCCCGGCTCACCGAGCAACCTGGGCAGGACAGACAGACCTTCCGCCTCTCTCTCCGTCCTGGGCGGTGGCTGCCTACAAGAACACAGGGAGCAGGGTGAGGAGGAAGAGGAGGAGGGTGCCCAGAAGGGGCCGGGGGGCCGGGGGCAGGCCCGTGGCAGCAGCCCGGCCGGGCAGCTCCCGAGTCCTCTCGTACAGGTGCAGCTTATCCTTGTCGGAGTGCAGCGTTTTGACATCCTCCAGCGCGTAGTAGGCGGCCAGCGTGAAGTTCACGTCCCCCGTGGTGAGGAGGTCGAACACGCAGGCCTGGTAGTACAGGTCCTCCACGGGCAGCTTCTCCTTGCACTTGGCCACGGCCGTCTCGTAGGGGAAGGCCTCGGGCAGCGTGGGTGCGGGGCTGGCGGCGGTGCGGAAGGCCCGGACGTCGATCTGCTGGCTGAGGGGGCAGCCGTGCAGGCAGAGGTAGAGGCCCTGGCTGTCCCGCTCCTCCACGGCGTGGACCACCTCCTCCGGCATGCGGACCGCGAAGGTCAGGTAGCGGCCCACCTGGCGCACCACGATGGTGGTGCCCACATACTTGGCCTGGATCTCCACGTGCTGGCCCGACACCTTCTCCGTGATCTTCAGGCTGTTGGCCCCGTGCTTGTCCCCGCCGTTCTTGGAGCCGTCGGCAAAGGCAGCCGGGAGCTCATCCGTCTCCGCCTGGTACACCTTCTGCTCCACGCACTCCTGGAAGTTCTTGAAGATGATGGTGAGCTGCGGGGGGTGGGGTAAGGGGGCAGAGGAGAGGGCGTTAGGCAGGTCAGCGGATGCTTCCGGGCTCCTCCGTAGGGGCAGGGAGGGCCCGGTCTCTTCTTTCAGATGCTTTGATGGGGACCAGTTTTGGTCATAGTTCACTAGCAGCATTATGTACTTAGTGTTTTTCATTAAAACATCTTGTCTTTTTCACTTACAAAAAAATTACTTGGATCACTACTCTCAATAGGAAACCAGCCTCATTTACTATATAAAAGTGAACCACAACAATAAAAGCTTAGCTAATTAAAATAAAAAACACAGATCACTAGTCCTTGGTGTAGGCTGAACAATGGCTCCCAAAGATATCAGGTCCCTGGAACCTGTAAATATGTGACCTTAAATGGCAAAAGGGTCTTGGCAGATGAGATCAAACTGAAGATTTTGAGATAGGAGATTATTCTGGATTTAGGGTGGGTCCTAAATGCAATCACCAGTGTCCTTACAAGAGGAAGGAAGCGGGAGGTTTGATGCAGAAGAGAAGGTGATGTGATAATGATGGAGAAAGAAACCGGAGTGACGCAGCCACGAGCCAAGGGACACAGCTGCTCCCCTGCAGCCTCTCTCCAAAAGGACCCAGATGGGAGCCTCCTAAGACTCGCTTTATCCTTCCAGCCTCCAGAACGTTAAGAGAACAAGTTGCTCTTGTTTTAAGTCACTTGGATGGTGGTGGTTTGTTTCAGCAGCAACGGGACACGAATCTGCAAATCACCGGCCATCCTCTTGCACACCACTGTGCTCCCTGCAGTGCAGCAGTGCTCCCCAAAAAAGGACTGCAAGCAGCTGTCTGAACACAATAGCGGGTGGAATGAAGGAAGTGAACACTCAAAGAATGAGAGGGCAAAATCCTTGCAGCGTGCAGAGGCCGTTGTGGCAGAGCTGTCACCATTAAAAAAAAAAACAGTTCCCTGGGCTGGGCCTTGGAGGAGGAGAGTGGGGGTAAATAAGGGAGAGGTGGACAGAGGCTGCAGGCTGAACACACAGCCCTGGTAGGAGCTAGGGCAGGTGGCTGAGCTTCGGGGGAGCAGCAGAATGACTGTCCTCATGGGGACCACAGACACAGGGGCCCGCACTGCCAGGTACTGCATTTATCACCTCTAGTCTTTATGTGCCTTATTCCTGACAAAGAAACTCAGGCTCAGAGAGGTAAAGTGACTTGCCCAAGGTCACACAGGCAGCAAGAGGCAGAGCTAGGATTAATCCCTTGGTTTCTAGCCCCTGGGCTCTTTCGTCCCTGAGCCCACAGGGTTGGGATGCTCACCAGAAGGACCGGAGAAAAGCAGCCTGGGGAGAGAGCGTATAACTCTCCCCCCATCATCCTGGGTGAAGTGGAAAAGCTGGCTGCTCTTTCTTACATAACCCTAACTAGGAATACTATATACATTGGAGACATGAGTGAAACTGGCAGCAAAGCAACAGCTCCTCTCCCCTCTTTCCCTCCTGGGTACCAGCTGTTCTGCCACTGATACTCCGGGTGCCTCTAAGGCCACTGCCCCACTGGATCAAGGGCAGCTGGAACCGAGACTCCCAGTCTGAAGCCGGGGTGCAGAGGGGGCGCCCAGGCCTTCTGGGACCCCCTGCTGAACCCCTAACCCCGATACCTGCACTGCCTTAGCACAGGCCGGGACACTCTTCCCAGGCCTTGTATCCCTCGATCTTAGCACCAAGCCCCAGCCCCATGGCCTCTGCAGGCCGAAGCTCCTCTCTCCACCTGGGTGAGAAAGGCAGAGGAAGGGCCTGGCGGCTCGCTGACCAGGGCTCCCTGAGGGAGAGCCCCACCCTGCCCTCCTCGGGAAGGGGAAGGGGTTGCTGATGACTCGGATGGTCTGAGCGAGGCCGACTTCTTGGCCTGGGTGCCTGAAGGCGGCCTGGGCTGGCTCTGGGGGTGGAAGGCACTGCTGGGAAGTGCCAGGGACTTTCTGGCCTAACAGTGGGTGTGTGGCCAGGGCACGCCCCAGAGGTGCTAGGAATCAGGAGACAAAAAATAGCTCTGATGTGCAAAGGGCAGGCATGGAGAGCAGGGAAGGAGCTCGGCTCAGGCTGGAGAGTCAGCTGGCTTTGAATGGTCCGGGGCAGGGTCCAGGGATGCCAGCTAGCACCTGGCTGTACTTCAGGAGTGGTGGGGGGCACCGACAGCAAGAGCCCCGACCTCCAGGGACACAGGAGGCCGAAGGTGCAGCCAGGCAGGGAGTGGCCTCAGCACTCTGGAAAGGGGTGGGGAGGGCTGCAGAAAGTCCCAGCTCAAGCAAGCCAACAGGGTCCCCCCAGGCCGCTGTAAAGCTAAGGGATGAATGGAGGGTGCCCAGGGGTCTGAGGGAGGGCCTGGGGCCTTCAGAAAGACGAGGAAAGCAGAAAAGACCCCTAGCCAGGGCTTCCCAGGAAAATCTCCCTCCTCACCTGTTAGTTAGGAAGGCAGGGTGGGAGGCACTCAGCAAGGGCACCCCCTCCTCCATAAAAAACATTAGAAATTGTATTTTGCAACTGTGCAGATGTAAAGACCAACATAATCCACCTTGCATTATATTAATTGTTTTTCTTCTGAGTTTAAAGGGAATGAAAACATTTCCGTGGGCCCTGAGAGGTCTCCCTGGCGGCCACGTGGATGGACAAGCCGCCCCGGTCTGGGGGTTACGATGGGGACCCACCTCCCTGCAACAAGGAGGAGCTGGTTCTCTGAAGTGAAGGTCAGGGAGGCTCTGCCTAAACTGGGGGCCCCTGCCCCGAGGCTGAGAGGCTCTGGCTCTGATTGGGTTTCCTCATCTCCCTCCCTCCTCCAAGGGCACCCCGCACAGGCCTGCTCCTGGGAAGGGTGCACTTCCCGTTTGCAGTTGGGCAGAAAGACAGCTACAGCCCCTACCTACCTGGAACCCCAAGTCTTGAACCACATGAAATTGCCGCTATTCTGCAGTCCCCGACCTATAAAAGAGGCAACTTCATATGGTATAACCTCTTGTTTTTTTCTCCTTCATTCCATCCAGCAGCTCCCCTAACTCCTGAGGTGGAGGCTGGGGGGTGGGCCAAGCTAGGGTGGTCCTGGAGGTGGGTGGTCCTGGCATGCGGGGACTGGGGATGGGATGAGGGACTCCGGTGTCCCTGCCCTGGTGTTCAGGGCCACACAGACACCGGGAAACAGGAAAGGCTGGTTTCGGCGCTAACCGCCATGGCTCCCGGAGACAGGCTTCTGGAAGGCTGACAGGTTGCCTGACTTTTCTTGGCACCCGTGCCAGGGAATCAACCACAAGTCTCGGCACGAAGGGGGCCTGTCGAAAGCCAGGACGGCTCGCTGCCAACACATCCACAGGCCCGGCTGCCGCTCCTGCCTCAGCGGCCCCTTCCCTGCGGGCTCCCGCCAGCCAACACGGGCCCCTGCAGGGCTGGCATGGCGCAGAGTCGGGGCTCGGCAGCAGCTTCTGACTGCACCCCGTGGTGGGGCCAGCTCCCGTCCTGGGGGCCGGAGATGCAGGAGGGAGCAAAACGGCTCAAAACCCCTGTGCTCACAGAGAGCCATGCTGAGAGGTGCCACAGACGAGGTGGACGACTGATTCAGTGTGGCAGGATGGGAACTGGTTTGGGGAAAAGTAAGGGGGAAGCAGGGACAGGGGCCTGGAGGCAGAGAACCCCGAATGCCTCTGTTTTCTGAGCCTCAGTCTCCTTGTCTTGTCAAGCCGGGTGCTGCCAGCCCCACCTGCCCCACAGCACCGCTGGGAGGGGGAGGCAGAGCAGGGGGACGGGCACACACCAGGCGGCGTTACTGGGTGTCTCTCCCCCTTCCCCTGGAAATGCACTGAGCGTGCCCAGTCCCATGGGGGAGCAGGAAGCTGGGCCAGTGTCAGCCTGGGCCGGAAAACACTTGATACGGCTCATCCACAGGACAGCAGGAAGGGCTGGGCTGGGCGACGCTAACCTGAAGGGGGGCTGAGGGCCCCCGGGCCACCTCCAGGAGCTTCCTCACAAGAAGGTAAAGCTGGTGGCTGCCAGGCTGCGAGCTCAAGGGTAAAGGCCAGGCAGGAACTGGACCCAGTCTGGGGAGCAAGGGGATGGGCAGCCCCATGCCATTGACCCCCACAGGCAGGCAGAGCGGGAGAGGAGGGGAGATGGGAGTGAGTTCAAGTGAGCAAGTGAGGAGTCTGGCTGGTCAGAGGCTCTGTTTGTGTGTGAATGTGTGAGTGTGTGAGTGTGTGTGTGTGTGCGTGTGTGTGTGTGTGTGTGTTCTGACAATAGCCACAGGGGCTCCATCACCTTGGGGGTAAAGCCCCTTGGTCTGCCGAGCCCTCCCACATCCTTGCATGCCTGGAGGCTCTGTGGCTGCCCCCTCCTGCCTGTCACCAGAGAATTTCCCCTGTTCTGCAGGGTGAGCTCAGAGTAGAAGGACATCTGGGTAGAGCTGGGGTCCCACAGGCCCACAGTGTCCTGCTACCTCAGTGCTACCCAAAAAGCACCCTTTTGCTGGCCTTTGTCCTCCACAAGCCCAGGAGCTGCTGGAAGTGTGTGTGTGCACACAGGGGTGGGGGGTGACCTGGCACAGAGGCTGGCACAAAACAAGAATCCGGGGAATCTTGTTGAATCTGTGAGTGGATGAATGGGTACACCCGAGTGGTGGAGACCTAAAGAAACAGGCCGGGCAGGCCAAGGCCGCTGGCACCCAGCACCCAGCAGTCCTCACCCTGGGAGCCCAAGGCGCGAGTCTGGCCTGAGTTCTGAGCCTGGATCTGCAAACACACTGACCCCAGGACTGTCTGACTTCAAGCAGGCGTCCCCCCCCCCCCATCTTGCTCCTGGTTAATGGGAATAACAAGCTTTCAGTCCACTGAGAAGTACAAAGGTGGTCCACGGCCAGAGCAGGAAGGGACTGGAACAGACAAGCTCTGCCCACACACCCCCTTCCGGAAAACCCCATGCTGGGGTGGGGAGGGGGTTTCGCCCAGCTATGCTCCAAGGATGGTTCTGCTGTCCACTGTTTCCCAAAAATGTTGGTCAAGTAAATGAATGAAACATTAAGAATTTATGAATGAATGATTCATCTGGATTTGGACAACATCACTGGGTTCAAGGTTCAGCAGGGACCGAGGGGTGGTGTCCAGGTGTTCTAAGCCTAGGAATATCGCCCCAGCCTGCAGGCCCCAAGAGTGTGCTGCCTAAATTGTGGCCAGGCTCTTACTCTGTCCTGTGACCCCAGGGGTGCTCTGTGCCCTGTGACCCCAGTCCCGCCTCAATAGGGCAGCAACCCACCCTTGCTGCTCGGCAAACCACAGCTCTTCACGGATCCCTGACTTGGCTCTGTTATCACCCTCAGCACTCACACAGCCTGGGTTGTAAGGCACAGGCTGCCAGTCATCCACATCCCCGGACCTCCCTGTGCCCAGGTCTGTTGCTGGATTTAGAAGCTGCAGCCTCAGGCTCTGGGGAGGGAGAGTGGTGGGCAGGTGACGGTGCTGTAGGGAAGGAGGCTGGGTACTTGCAGCAGGCACCCCCCTCAGCCTGCAGAGGGCTGGGAGCAGAGCAGGACGGAGAGCCTGCTGGCCACGTTGTGGCCCTGGGCAGCCTGTAAAAGGCATCTGAGGGGCAAAATCCCTGCTCGTTTCCTCCTAAGCTGGAGGGCCAGGGAAGAACCCTCCCTGGACGACATGCACAGACCACGGGACAGATGGAAGTGGCTGGGAATCGAGCATCTTCTTGGCTGCCAAGTCACCTCTCAGTGTCCTCTGGGGCATGGAGGGATGGGGAGAAACAGAAACGCCCTTGTGGGCCAGGCTGGCGCTTCCCAGCAGCTGCCTCCCACGGCGTGTGTCCCAGGAAAACAAGCCCCCTGCTGCTCTGGCTGTGGGTGGTCCACACTGCCCATCTGCCCACCCAGAAAGGCCAGTGGGCTGTGGGGGGTGGGCTGGAGGGCAGATGTGTCCTCGCCGCCTGGTCTCTGGAAGTGACTAGGGGGAGGGGCCCTGGGTGGACCAGGAGGCCCCACCGCCTGGGTCCCGGGACACGTTGTGGCTGCCTCCTGCTGTGGCCCCATGGGCAGGGGTTGGGTCCTGTTGCCCAGATGCCAAAGCCTCCTTAGGTCAGAAAAGGACAGGCTCTCAGCAGCATGTGGGGTCCCAGAGCCAAACTGAAGGTGAGACATTGCCAGGTTCTGGCTCGAACCCTCGCTCAGCGTTACTGGCTGGCTCTGGGCAGGTCTTTGACTCTTGGTGCTGCAGAATTCTTACCTGTCGGATGGAGTTGTTCCAGCAGCTGCATCCCAGGCTGCATGGGGGACCTGGAAGTGCTCCAGGAAGATGCCCCTTTGTCCTTGCTACTTCCCATCTTCTCCCAACTCCCAGACCCACCTGGCTCTCTCTGCTTTGGGGCTGTGGCCTCTCAAGTGTCCAGGGGGTGCAGAGACATAAAGAGCCTCCTGCAGCCTTGGGCTCTGACTGGACCAGAGTTCCCATACCTGCCCGGAGGCAGTCTCTGGGGGCTTTAAAAGATACCCCACGCCAGACCCCACCCCAATCCAAAATCTGGTTTCTAGCCAGTCTGGAGTGGGGCCCAGAATCACTACATCCTAAAAATTGCCCCAAGTTTGAAATGTGCAGCCAGCAATCGGAATCCCAGGGTGGGGTGGTGCATCCGAGCCTGGCATTTGCTCCAACTAGATGGCAAGCTCCTTGAGGGAGACCCCAGAGTTCTTCCTAGATCTGTTGTGGGGGCAAGACAAGAAACATTCCCAACTTTTGAAAATGAGTGCTCTGGTGAGGGTTTCTAAGAGCTCCTTCCCTGCCCTTCTTCTTCTTCTTTTTTTTTTACTATAACCCCAGCAAGAAATCTAGTCTACATGTGGACCCAGTGTACAGACACACAAAATCTTGGTTCTGCCCTAACTCCTTTTAAAAACTCATTTAAAAAAAAATGTTACTCATGAGCTTTGAGACCTTAGTGACAACCACAAATGCCACAGTGAGAATGATGGTTTTAACACAGCTCACAGGAACTAAAGCTCCTAAAACAACATTCCCCCTTTCTACATGCAATGCGTTCATATTGTCTTTCTGTGCTATGCCGTGCTGTGCTACGCTATCCTCCTCTATCCTGCCAAAACAAAATTAAATATATGTACGCATACGTGCTGTTTTTGATGCCAGAATACTGACTTCACAATCCTCTAATGGACTGCATCCAGCATGGAAAACATCACTCCAGGTAAAGGTGGTCGCAGGTTGGCCTGCCTCATGACACAGCCTCTCCAGAACATTCCCTTCAAAATCATTTGCCCATTCAGTGAGGCATAAGAGTGCAGTGGCAGCAGGAGGCGCCTGGGGGCCATGCCAGGGCCCTTGGATGGCAGCGGCTGGGGGCGCGCTCTGCAGGATGCCCACCCTCACCCCGCCCTTACCTTGCTAGTGGCGGTGGCGGCGGAGCCGGGCCGCACGGGCGTGTTGGTGACCTGCACGTTCAGGTAATTATTGTCGATGAGCGGCCAGGCGCCCTGCACCTTGCAGGTCTGGAAGCGGTCTGTGAAAGTCCGGAGGTGCGGGTCCCCGAAGAGGCCGCAGTGCGTGTAGTTGGGAGGGGCGGCGTGCCGGTGGAAGCTCTTCTCGTAGTGGCAGGTCTCGGGGCTGTCGGAGCGCTCCTGGCTGTCCCCGGCGGGCGGGAGCGTGCGCAGGCGCGGCTGCGAGGTGGGGCCATCCCTGGAGCAGTTGTGCTGGCCCATGAGGTCTTCTATGCCATGGACGGCCGAGTGGTAGGCCAGGTCGCCCCGGCAGGTGCGGGCGGTGCGCCGCGTGCAGTGCGCGTAGGCGCGCAGGGCCGTGCAGAACTCGGGGGCGTCGTCTGAGGCCAGGTAGTGGCCGCCGGCCGTGGCGCTCCAGAAGTCAGAGTTACACTTGAGGATCTTGCACGGGGAGGTGGCTGTGGAGAAAGGAACAAACGGGCTGTTAGGGCTGGACCCGGCCCGGAGGCTGCACAGCGACGCCCCTTCTAGAAGGGCACCCTCTGTCTACAATGCACGTTTGCACAGCGGTGGGGGAACTTGCAAGCAGGTGGCAGCGGGTTTCCAGTGGATGGGGAGCCTCACTCTAATTTGCACAAAGGTGCCGAAAGGGCCAGCGGCTGCCCCTCTCACAGCTCCCAATCTGCATGGAAGAGGGGCCTGCAGGTTTCTGGGGCAGTAGGACCCAGGAAGATCCCAAACCCGCCTTGGGCCCCTGAGAGCTGTTTATACTTTGATGGCCATCCCCAGAGATTTTGGAAAAACCAACAGAAATCTAGCAAGCAAGTTAAGCCCCTAAATTAAGTTTGCAACCCTAGTTCTGCCACTGTGTGACCCTCTGTGCCTCGTGATAGTCATCTGGAAACTGGGATGGTAACAGCACCACTGTTGAGTGTTATATGATTTAGCATGTGTGAAGGGCCTAGGAGGCTGCGTGGCATAAAGCGAAGGCTCGGCGAATGTTGGCTATTATGATTATTATATTACAATAGCTTTATTATTTTGATGATTATATTACTACTGGTCACAGAGGGGCTGGTCCCAGTCACCTCGTCTGCAAAGCAAGTGCTGCTTCCCTCTAAATCATCAGGTCACTGAAGCTCCCTCCCTCTCTTCCCTGCTCGGGAAAGCAAGTTGGAAAGCAACTGAAAATGATAGCCTTGTATCTGCCGGAATTTATGTTTTGTTTTGAAGTCACTCAGAGCTTTGACACCTTGGTGACAATTAGCCACAAATAACCATGATGAGAACCGTGGCTTTAACACACCCAGACCTTGCACCTGGACATGGGGAACCTGCCCTTTCCTGGCCTTCCAGATTCTTCCACCCGGCCCCCAGTGGCCACACATGGCCAGGCACGCAGAATAAGGGATCCGTAAAGGGGAAGGGGCCACTGATCCAGCCCTCCTGGCTGGGCCACTTATTTGGCTCAGGGCTTGGAAAAAAGTCAGTTTGCTTCTCCAGTGCCAGCTTTTTATCAAAGTTGAGGTAAGTGTAAAACCAGGGACAGAGATATTTGAAGGACGACTAACAAGAGACAACTAGAGCACACAACAGCCCCTGCAGCTGCCCCTGTGAGCCAACCACTGTGTTGTGGGGTCCAATGCTGAGAGGACCCTGGGGAGTGCACCCGCCTCCGCAGGAGGAAGCCGGGGCTCAGGGGCTCAGGCGACCTGCCCAAGTCACCCAGCTGCGCACCGAGGAAGCAGGCCTGAGTGAGCCTTGTTCTGAAATTCAGGCTTTCCCCGTATCTGTCTGCATTTTCCCAAATGCAACCGGGGTTTGTGACACTGCTGGCAAAAGGAGTGTCAGGTGGTATCTGGGTGAACATCTTTATTTATTTAAATATACATTAGAAAAAAAGAGATTCGATGGAAATGCTACACATTTTCCTTTTTACTGACTTCATGTAAATGGAAGAAGTGAGCTGACTTAAAGAAACAGATTAGGTAAGGGTAATGAGACGGCGACAGCTGGGAGGGGCCCACATGGCGGACGTGGGGAGACCTCCCGCTGGCCTCCCTCACCCAGCACGGGCTCCCTGGGGCAGGCCTCCCCTGTGAGTGCTGGCTTCACGACGGGGATGCCCCAGGGCCCAGCCTATGTGTGGGCTGCCGCAGGAGTGTGGCCTGTGGAGGGCAGCAGCCCGCCAGGGGTGGGGGTCTGTGCAGGATAACACTGCGGAGAAACGTGCACCACTCGCTGGGGGGTGGGGGGATCAACCCGCGTCTCCCGGTCCTGCAGCCTCTGCACAAATGCACGTTCCCGCAGCCTCATTCCCTGCAGGAGCAGTGCGTGCTGGCCCGCCAGGGTTATGGAAATATGGATATCAGAGAAAATCGCTTGAGAGGGACCCCGGCCGTGTGCTAGTCGGCCACCTCGGTTCTGCCGCCATCCCTGCACCCGCCAGCCACGGGAATCCCGTCCCTGCCCGGATTGGGGTCCTCCTTCCACCCTTGCATGCCCAAGGAAGAAAAGGACACCATCTGCCTCTCTTTAAACTGGGCTCCCGCCCCCCAATCAGGGGCTGCCCCTGCCTCCCCACGCGGACGGGTGCGAGTGACCGTGGGGCGGGCACAGCTCCTTGCAGCAGCCCCCAGCGGCCTCAGTGACCAGGCCTGCATCTCAGCGGCGGAAGTGAGGCTCCCAGAGTGTCCAGTTCTTGCCTAGGAGCCTAGTGTAGCCCGAGGGACCCCAAGCCCTTGGCAGCTGTAACTCCCAGACCAACCTTAAGAACGTCCACGAGCCCCTCCACCAGCTGCTCGGTGGTGAGGGCAGACGGCCTCGGGTGAGCCTCAGCCTCTCTCTGAGGAGCCCCCTGTGCCCCGAGAGCTCCCCATCAGCCAGGAGGCCTGTGGACCTGGTGCGACGCCATCGCCCAGGGTGGAGCTTGCAGGGCCGGCAGGGGGCTGGAGGGCAGGGGTCAGGGCGGGTGCACGGGGCAGGGCCTATCTGCACACATACGCGCAGTATTCCACTCCAGACCCCCATTTGTGTTTCTGTTCCCGGATGAGGCCAACTTCACAGGTTCTTAACACCTGTGGATCTTTACATTCTTGAAAACTGGGCCCTGAGCAGCCCCAGCTATAGCAGTCTGAAATGCATGATCGAAACCCCATCTTTGAGCAGCAAGGCTCTAAGGGTTCAGATTTGTTTTTTTCCCCTTTTCCTTTTTTTTTCTTGACAGTCACAAAGAGGCAAAGTTAGAATCTACTGGAGCCCAGTCAGTCTGGAGTGTGTATGTCTCCAGGAGGTTAATGGGGGCTCCCTCTGGGGCAGGAAGGGGGCTGGTGGTGAAGGGTTAGAGGAGGTGGGGGGCTGCAGGCAGAGTGGATGGTGAGAGGGTGATAGCAGGGACATGTGCTTTTCATGGCTATGGTGTTTTCCTGTCCCTACTATCACACTCTCACCAGGGACATCCAGCTGTCCCCTTGTCAACCCTGAGAGGCCAAGGAGACCCAGGCCCTCCCCAGGCTGTTGACCCTTGGAGACAAGACCCTTTCATCTCTCCATTCCATGGGCCCCTTTCCGAGCCCACAGGTAGGAACAAGGCCACCTATCAGAGCAAGTATGGCAGGCAACAGAAGTTATTCTTCTAATGGCCCTGCACCCCAGAGCTCAGGGGCTCCCCCTCTGCACCCCAGAGCTCAAGGCCCCCCTGTCACCCATCCCCTCTGCGGCCTCCACATGGGGACAGGCCCCTCCCTCCACTGATTCCCTCTGTCCTGTGATCCCATTTGTCAGGAATGTTTTCAATGTCATCACCCAGAAAATGAAGCTGTTGGAAGACACTGGCCACACAGAGGGCAGCTGTGTGGGGTGACAGGAAGGGCAGGCCCTGGAGGGAGGGAACCTGGCTCAAAGTCCCTCTCTATCACTTCCTAGTAGTAGTGGGAACTTGGGCAAATCTCTTGTCCACTCTGCCTCAGTTTCCTTTTTCCATAAAATTGAGACAGAAGCACCTGCCTTGAAAGCATGCCGAGGATTCAGTGAGGAGATGTACATGGTGTGCCTGAGACCCAGTGGGCGTGCAACAAAAAGGGAGCCCAACAAAGGCCTCAGAGAGAGACAGACGCTCATAACCAGTGAGGTCAGAGGTTGGAAGTCACAGGCAGGGCACAGGGCAGGGAGGGTGGGTGAGAGCCAGCCCCTCCCATCTGCCTCCTCCCTGGTGATGCTGGAGCCCAGGGACGGTCCCACCACCCTCCTTCCCAGGTGAAGGCCCTGGCTGGCCCTCCGAGGGCTGAGTGGGTCCTCTTTTCCACCTTGGTTCAGATCAGCTGCCTCTGGGTAGCTTCTTCAATGCACCAACCACTAAACCCACCCACAGGCACCCCTCAACCCCCAGCATCCCCAGAATCTATTTGGGACCATGACTTCCTGGGGGCTACACATCCCATGGGCACACACACGGCCTTCTGCTCTCTCTTCTCCCTTTCCTGAGCCCTCCCAAGCCTCTTTTCTAGAAGCTGCTGGTGTCCATGGAGATGTGGGCCAAGGCTCATTCAATTGCATGTACTCCATTTTCACCAGGGGTGACCCAGGCCTGGGACGGTCCCCTGGTCTCTTCATTCAGACGGAAAGATCGAGGCAGGGCAGACAGAGACCGCTCACCCTAGCAGCCTGGCTGACCACATCTCTGTGCCCTTTCTCCTGCACCATGCAACCCCAAGGCCCCCCTGAGCCAGGGCCACCCAACCTCAGCTGGGCCTTCCTGCACACCACACCCAAAGCCCGGCCCGGGGCACTTCCATGCCTACCTGCCTAGATCCCTTCTTCCCCTCAGTTTTCAAGACACCCCCCAGATGCCTCATCCACCTAGACCATTTCTGGGAGAGAGCAGAATCAGAAACTCTGGGTCCTAAAGCACAATTTCAGCAAGTTCCCCTTAGCCCTGGTCAATGAGTAGATGAACAGACCTCTAAACCCTGGCTGTGCTGGGCTTATCTGTGTTCCGTATGATAAAGAAAAATGAGTTCACTTGTAATCTCCCCACCCAGAGAGAGGACTGTCGTGAATTCAGCATCCACCAGCAGCAGGTGATAGGCACTCAAAAGCATGCGCTCTGGTATCAGAGCCCCAGCTCTGCCACTCCATAGCTGTGTGACCCTGGGCATATCCACTAACCTCTCTGAGCAAGATGTCACTCTCTGCGGCATGAAATGGAAGGTACCTACACACAGGAGTGCTGAGCGGACAAAAGGAGCTGAGGCAAACAAAGCACTGAGAGCGTGGTAAGGAAGCTCAGTGAAAGCCGGTTTTGAGCTGCTTTGTTCCATTAAATAGCAATATACAGCAGGCTCGCATTTAACTAATAGATAGTGTGTGTGGAGCACTTAGTACATGCCAAACACTTTACTTGTGTCTCCTTACACCCTTATCAGAGACCATGACTTTGTTTATTACACCTATTCAACAATTAGAGAAACTGAGGCCTAAAAGCATTAAGTAGAGTGCCCATGTGTCTGGACACCAGGCCGAACCTAGGTGCTGTGAGTGACACACAGATGAGCAAAGACACGAGTTCTGCCATTGTGGGGCTTATTGTGGAAGGGGCTGATGGTGTGGGAAAGTGGATCTGGGGCCTTGCACATGGGCCAGAACTTGCCTCCAAAAAAGGAATACTGATAAGAAGGCCTGGTTGTCACTAGGCCCTGGGCAGGTTACAAATTGCTTTAACATCAGCTCCTCATTACTACTATGAGTAGATGGGCAGGAATTTTTCTTTTCATTTTACAGATGCAAAAACAGAGGCCCAAGGGGTTGGAGTGGGCCAGGATCTCACAACCACAGAGCTGGGACGCGAACAACACTGGTCTCAGGGCCACTTCTAGGGTTATCAAAGTGCATTTGCCACACTTTGCTCTTTGGGACATTGGCTGAGAATGATCCAGTTCCTGCAACCCCCAAAGGTGTATGAGGTTTCTGTTCCCATGTCTGGTTCTGATGTGCAGTACAGCCCCAGCAAACCGTATGTTCTCAGGGTGGTGACCAAGCGCCAAATCGTTTCTGAGCCCTCCCTGCAGAAATTGCCACCTGGAGCCCACCAGGAGCAGGAACTGCTGCAGACTGACCCGTCTCTGAGTTCCTGCCCCCCAGCCGGTCTCCCCAGCTGCCCCAAACACTCAGGGGACTCTGAGCCAGCCTTTCCAATCTTCCTAAGAATTTAAGAAGAAGCCTGAACAGATATTTACACATTGATGTTCACAACAGCATTATTCACAATAGCCAAAAGGTAGAAGCAACCGAAGTGTACCACGACAGATGAAAAAATAAACAAAATAGGGTATATACACATGTTTTAGGTTCCCGGCTGCTAAAACAAATGCTGTACAATAGGTTGGCTTAACAACAGGAATTTATTGGCTCAGGGTTTCAGAGCCCAGAAGGCTTGTTTCTTCTTGGGAGGAGGGGTGTGTATATTTGGCTGGCCGGCAATCTTTGGGGTTCCTTGGCTTTTCCATCACGTGGCTATGCTCATGACAGCATTCTCCCCTTTCTCTCCTGGGTTCTTTTGACTTGCAGCTTCTGGCTGCTCCCTGTGGTTTCTTTTTCTCCCTGTCTGAGTTTCACTCTGTTTATAAAGGCTTTCCAGTCATCTGGATTAAACGCCAACTTGATTCAGTTGGGCCACACCTCACCTGAAGTAACATCTTCCAGAGACCCTATTTACAGTGGGTCCCCACCCACAGGACCAGGGGGTGGGACCTGAACATGACTTTTGGGGGGAACAGGATTTACTCCCCAACAACGTACAACGGAATATTATTCAGCCATAAAAAGAAATGAAGTCCTGATGCATGCAACAACAAGGATGAACCCTTAAGACATTATGTTGAGTGCAACAAGCTGGACACAAAAGGACAAATACTGTATGATAGCACTTAGAGGAAATAATTAGAATATGCAAATTCATAGACGCAGAGATTAGACTACAGATTACCAGGGGCAGGGGCAGGGGATGGGGAGTCAATGTGTCATTGGTACAGTTTCTGTTTGGGGGGTTTGGTAATGGATGGTGGTGACAGTAGCACAATGCTGTGAATGTAATTAACAGCACTGAACTGTATAAATGAAAGTGGTTAAAATGGGAAATTTTATGTTGTATGTATGTTATCACAAGAAAAAATTTTTTTTTCTTTTTTTTTTTAAAGGAGGAAGCCCAAGCACTGCTGTCACAGATGGAGAAGCTGAAGTGGGGGGTGGCTTACAAGAGGCCATGACTGCGGACAGAGTTGGCACCAGAACTGAAGGCACTTGTCTGCCTCTGTCATCCCTGCTGGAGGTGACGTGGCTCTCTTGGCCCTGTCTGCCTAAAGGGGGTGTATATGGGGCCCTCATTTCTCGGGAACCCCAGGAAGGAGCTCTGCAGAGGTCAAGGCTGGTCAGTCTCCGAGGGGTGGGGAGCTGAGGGGTCCCGTGCCCCGATGTTGTCACCCCCCTACTTCCGTGCCTACTCCACTAACTCACTGCCTGCGGGCCCCCAGAGGTCACCCGAATGTAACCTGGCCCAGCATCAAAAGGAAAAGCCCCTCCTCGGCTGTGGCGTCACCTGCCAAAGAGATCTCAGAGGGGTTGATTTTTATGCGCTATTTCTTAAAACACACACACACATACACATATACATGCAATACCTTAATTCCAGGCAATAAACTTTGGACTTTTCTGACGTGAGTGTCCAAGGAGGGAAGGAAGGAAGGAAGGAGAGGAAAGTTTCAGTTTGAAACAGATCTTACTGCACTTGAACAAGCAGCAAGAGGAAGCCAGCTTTTCAGAGCAAGCCACCTCCATGCTTTTAGCTGTGATGGGGGCAGCCGACTTCCCAGGAGAGTGGGAGCTGACTGTCCGTGCTCAGGAACAACAGAAGGAAAATGGCCCTGCTAGCCTCAGGTCACATGTTCACTGTTCCAAAACAGCCAAATATGCTCGGGGCCTGGGAATCAAAGAACCTGATGGGAAGTTAAGAAGTTTCCCCAAGCTTCCAATTCTATCTTCTCCTGTCCTTGGACCAGGCTGCTGTTGGGGCCTCGCCTAACCCTTGGTATCTGGGGCTTCACCTCACAGACACCCCCAGGAAATTGCAAAGATGTCCACACAGAACTTTATGCTCCTTAGAAGGAAGGAACTGAGATGAGGTTTCACGTCTGCTGAGAGGTGTGCTTTGACCCAGGCCTCCTGAGGTCTAGAACTTTGAGGACCAGCTGCTGTGGGACCAACAGGAAAATCCAGTGGCCTGGCCCAGGAATCACCATCGGGAATTTCCTCCAGGTTCGCCTCCACTCCGAGCCCCATGAGGCAGGGACTTGGTTCAAGGGGGTGGAACCCAAGAGATGCATGGAGGACACAGAGTGGGCTCCCAAGCCTTGGCCATCATCCCACCCATTTCCTCCTCACTCCTGGAATTCGGGCTGGAGCTCACTGCTCCTCTGTGCAATCTGCTCTATCAGGAGCCCTAATGAGCACTTGCATCTTGAGGAGTGCCGTGGAACTTGAGAACCTGGGATCCGAGGGACACCAGGCATCACTGATCCCCACCTCCAGCAGGCCCCCACAGTAGGAAATCTCCCCACAGCACCCCTGCCAGGTGGGCATCCAGTCTCTCTTGCCACGGGAACTCTTCCAGGACAGGACTGGACCCTCCACTTCAGACAGCTCCAGCTGTGGACACAGATCCACTTCCCTGGGCTTTCCCACGGGGCCTCGTCTAGAACCATTCAGAGAAGGCTAGAATACAACTGCTCTTCAAATACCAAAGACACGAGGTCCGTGTTGCCATCTTCGACCTCGTCCCCCAGCTACTCCCTTCTGTGGTCCCCAGTGCACTGGCTGTGTCATGTGACAAAGCCTATCCAGCTTGGGTTCCTTCAGGAGGGGGCAACTTACACTCACCTTCCCCGTCTGCCCACGAGAGTCCCTGAGAGCCATGACCTCTCATTTTCATTCTGGAATCCTCTGACTCCCACACCCCACATTCAAAGCATCTTAGGAGATGGGAGACCTTTTTAACCCCCACCTGGCACCCAACTGGATGTCCAAACGTCACACTCCTGAGCTTGCACGTGCCCTGAGCTGAGGGGTTGTAAGTGTGTGTATATAATATTTCACTCTTTCGGGGAGGTGGGCTCCAGACTGCTTTCCTGGTGGGCTGAGGCAAGGCAGAGAGGGGTCTTGCAGCCAACCCTGCCTGATATCATCCTTTTCCTTTAAATAGCAACCTAGTGCCTCTGGAAAACAGAAAGAGGAGGGTAGGGGAGCTTGGAGCACCACCTGCGCCAACCCAGGCAGGATGAAAATATTTATGCAGCAGTGCAGCCTTAGCTGCTTGCGGGGACCGCCTCTGAAATGTTAATCAAGCCCAATCTTTCAGAATAATAGCCTGATTATTACTGCCTGGTTTGCATAACAAAGAAGCCCAATAAAACTTATTTCGCTATGCAGGCAAAAGGGATGTGAATGGCAGGCCCCTAAGAAAGGAGTGTTAGGAATGCGGTGAGCCAAGGCAGAGCCTGAACCCGGGGAATAAAGACAATGCAATTTGCCACGGAGAAAAGCCCAATAGACCAATAAATTACCCGTGTGCAAAGGGATTAGATCAGGTTTCAGCTGCCCTGTGGGAGGGGGTGTGGGTGAGGGATGGGGTGAGCCGGGAGGGAGAAAACCTGCCTCCTCTTAAAGGGGTAAGGCTCCTTTGGAACACAAGCCCCAAGGCTAAGTCAACTTTGCCCACCTCTGGCTTGCAGGAAGCTGCCTACGTTGGCTCATGGGCTGAAAGTTGTGGACTCTCCTGCATGCCGGGCCCTGTGCTAGATGCGGTACCCGGATGACGCCCTGGTTAGTCTTTGCACTCCCTGAACTGATAAGAGTCAGCCCTGCAGACTTCTGGATGCAAAGATGGTTTGCACTTAACACTGAACAGCAAACAACCACCAGCACTTTACGAGTGGAGGCGACGGGAGGGCATTGGGGAAGTGGCATCTTAACCAGGCCTTGGAGGACAGGTAGGATTTGACAGGTGACATGAAAGGGGCAGATAGTGTAGCCAAGGGGGCAAAGATCCGGAGGCAGGCAAGCACAGCGGGCCTCCAGAACAACTGACATTAGCTGGAGGCCAAGTGCAGGTTGGCAGGAATGTAGCCAGGCATTTGGGGCCATGACGGCTTTGAATGCCAGCTGTGCTGTGAAGCAATCGTCGCTCAGCTTCAAACCGCTTTCCTATCCTCTGCTCTGGGAGGTGGGGTGGCGAGCTGGGACTTTGCAAGCTGCATCTATTTCTCCCTTATCAGCGAGCCCCGTTAGTTTCTGCCATAAGGGGGCACTAGACAGAGCCGGGAAGGCTGGCGGTGGGAGGACAATGTCCAAAGGCTCTTTCCATCACCACTACTCCCCTGAAGCAGCGGCTGGTGCCAGACTCCAGCATCTTTGCAGAAAATGCTCCCAGAAGTACCTCCACCAGCTGGGCAGTGCCCTCTCCCCAGAGATCTGGGTCCCCCATTTACTGAGCCCCTTCTCCAAAACCCTCTTCTGTTGTTCCCCCAGCCCGAGGGGTGGAACCTGCTTCCTGCAATTACCTGTGTGCCTCAATGGTCCCTCTTGGCGTCTTCATTCCTCCTCCACCACCCATTGAACAATTTCCTGTATCAGGTGCTCTCTGTAGAAATGGTTTCTGTTTTCCTGACTGGACCCTACCTGCCTGTCAGCTTAAGAATTTCAGAATTTATTCAGTTATTGTGGCACGACCCTGACTATTTTTCAGTAAGTACACAGCAGGAGCAGGTCACTATTTTAGGAAGTGGTGTAACTTGAGGGCGGATGAGGGCTTCCATTAATAGAGGCAGATGGAGGAAACGGAGGGAGAGCAGCTTACAAGAGCGATCGCTCCAGAGCCCCTGTGAGGAACCCAGCATTGAAGCCTGAGACCCCCCAACCATCCCTTGTCCCACCCCCTCACTACCCACCCACCCTGGACAGCAGATGCTGGATTCTCCTCTTAGCTTCTTTTCAGGTCCTGGAGGAGGGAAAGGAAGGGAGCACCAAGGCAGGAGGGACAACCTCCTCTCACCCCACAGCAGTAACCTGCTCCCTGTCCCTGTCCCTGTCCCTCGCCCCCAGCCCTGAATCCAGGAGGGAGCCGGGAACAGACAGAGACAATATTTAGCAAACTCTGCTCTGGGCAGTATTCTGGAGTCTCTTAGTTAAGAGATGCCTGAGGCTGTCTGTCTGTGTCACCTCTGCAGGAATTTCACTCAACCACCCTGGTGTAAACATCCAAGTGTTTGGCATCCAATACCAAAAGCAACGCATCCAGTCGATGGACTAGATTTTTTGCCAGGTGCAGCAGACCCTACTTACCTAACCTACAAGCAGCCAGAACTGATCACCTTTCCTGAAAGGTGTTGCTTCCCCAATCCAGCCTAAAAAGCCCAGGGAACAAACCTAGCCCATGATTCAAATGTATCTCCCTCCCCTTAGATCCACTGGGAATTTTCCAGGGGGCTTTCTCCAGGAACTGGCCTACGAAAGAATGCAAGGCAAGAGTGTTAACTGACCGGGAAGGGGATGGAGTGGAAGGTTAAATCACTGCCTCCTGGAGTGTGGGCAGAGGGTACCGAAAGCCACCTAGCAAGCAGAGGCAGGAGGCACGGCCCCATGCATCCTGCCAGCTAGAGCTCCTCTGGTGATGCCACCCCCTCCCCTGGGAGGATTCCCAGATGCTGCCGTGTCCCAGCTTCCACACATGCCAAGTCACTGCAAGAAACCACCAGTGCCAAGGAAAAGGGCACACCTCAGCTTTCTACAGACGCTACCCTCCCCCAGCTCCCCCTGGGGCCTGTGTGGGGCCAAATCAACAGCAAGCAGGAAAGGACACTGAAGAGGGCAGCCCACAGTGGACCACGGCTGGGTGCAGGATTCCATGCTAATACACAGTGTCTTAGGGCAGAGAGCTGGCCTGCTCTGGGTTCTACAAGGTTGTAGGCAGAGCTGCCACTTTTCAGATGTAAATGAAGCTTCCAGGTGGGCAATGTTCACTTAGTCTTCCTGTTTTGAGGCATAAAACTTTTCTGCTAAAGTCTAGGACACCCTTCCGAGACGGTCATTTTCCACCCTGGCTCTGCCTTCAGCAGCCCTGGGCTCATCAGCTTGGCCAGCCCAGGTCAAGATTCGATTGAAGTGGCTTTTCTCCCTCACCACCATCCTCAGAAAGGCCTTCCTCCTCCACCTTCCTCCTGCAGTGGGAGGGCAAATGCATGTCAGCCGGGCACACACCCAGCTGGCACACATATGTGTGTGAGCCTGTGTTCATGGGACATTCCTCAGTATGAGGAGCCATAATGGGCTGCTCTCTGCAGGGACCTGGGAGCAGGAGGGCCACTTTAAAGGCGCCTTGGTATTCTGACTGCTCGGGTGAAATGGTGCACAAAATGAATAAGTAAGCAAAACCCAATGGGCATAAATCTGGCTTGGAAAAATTTGCACAATTACAGTCTTGCCAACTTGTCTTCCCAACCTGTGACTGGGTGGCGTCTCCCTTTAGAAAGCTAAGCCAAGGGATGGCTAGGGAGCAGAGAAGGCCTTTGAGAGGAGGCAAAAAAAGCTGGAATATATGGTCATTCTCCATTCTGCCATCCCATCATACCTCCAAAGTTCATTTCTTCTTTTTATCCTCCCCCAAGTCTTATATAATGTACACAGAAAATTTAATGTCTGTGTTTATCCACAGAGGGGAAAAGGGCAGTGACTGGGTTTCACACGTGGTTCTGCAGTGTAACTGAGCTATGTAACGTTAGCAGCCTCTCTGACCCTCTGTTTCCTCATCAAATGGGAATGATAATCCTCATAGAGATGTGATGAGCTCATGAGGTGCTTTAAATACATGAGATGATGTATTTAAAGCATTTAGCAGAACTTCTGGTATGCAATGGCCATTCAGTAAACGGATGACTTTACCAATTACTCTCCTTCAAAATGTCATACTTTGGAGAGAACAATATCAAGGTATTATTATCTTAGAGGACTTCATGAAATGTCAATTAACAATATGTATCTATGAAAGGTTGGATTTCAGGTTATTTATATTTCCTTATTAATCCATTTTGGCTTTAGATTTTAAAATGAGCATGATTTTTATAACCAAAAAATATTATTTTGGAATAAAATGGGGTACCCGGGGGAAAAAGAAACCTTTGTACAATGAGCACCAAACCAAATCAAACCAAAACACAATAAAAACAAGGGTCCTGTTGTGCCAGGCACGCTTGGTGGATGGGGAGGAGAGGGGTATTAAAAAGAGGCAGAAAATGAGGTTCCTCCTCTTACAAACGGAACCAGTGATTTAAAAGAGGACAAAACCCCAAGACCCACGAAGCCATGGGACCAGAGGACAGGCTGGCATCAGCAGCCAAAGCGACAGTGCCAAAGACACCAGTGGGACAGCAGAGCTGCTGGCTGCGAGTCTGCATCGCACCCCAAGAGGCAGGCAGCTCTGAGCCCGGGCCTTGATCAAGATGGTGGGTGGCGGGCATTCCACTCTAAACTAGGGACCCACGGGTAGGTGCTGGTGAAGTGTGGGGAGGACAGGAGTGACCTGGGGCCACGGAAATGTGGCCTGAGAGGCGGGTGGGGCCAGAGAGCTTTTCCCTTCTGGATGCTCCAAAGAGGGTCCCGAGGAGCTCCAGGTTCCAGAGCGGGAGTTTTAGAGTGTGCACTTGGCAGCAGAGTGTGTGGGGGGAGAGGGCAGGTCCTGGGGCTGCTCGGCTGCTGCAGTCACAGGAAGGAGGGAAGGAGACAGGAGGGACTCCCAGCCCAGTCCCAGGAGAGGGGACCACATGGAGAGAAGACTTCACGATTCTGGGTGGGGGTGGGGGTGGGGGCTGTAGGGTGGGGAGCAGGGCCCCTGATGAGTCGACGGACAGGAGGGGAAGAAAGCAGGGTGAGCAATTGCTCTGGTGGGCCTGGTGGGTCTTTATTTTCAGTTTTCAAACTAGTTAAGTTCCAGACAAACCAGGATGAGTTGGGTCATACTAGAAGAACAAACAGGGTTTTCAATTTTAGGCAGGTTGAATTTAGCCAGTGTCATCTGATCGGCACTCAACCAAATCCACATCTGCTCCAACTCGAGACTTTGCACATTTCACCCCAAACAGCATTTTTGGCAGGAATCAACTCTCTCTCCAACATGGAAACTGGTCCCCTCCTACCTCCACAGGGTCCCAGGATCCCTCTTCTCTGTCTCGCAGAGTATTCTTATCTGAGAGCAGGAACTTATGGATCACCTCTCCCCTCACATGTCCTTTGCACTGGGTAACTGCTAGCAACTTCTCCGACCTTGCAGGGAGGTTTCTCCTTCAAAGCAGAAGACCTTACTCCCCAGCACACCCTTGGGGCTTAAGGGGCCACCCACCGGTAGGGATTTCACACATCTGCTCTCCCAGGTTGCTGAGGCTCTGCTCAGTCAGCTCCCTGCAGAGCCCCTGGCGTGCACACAGCAGGACCACAGTCTGGCTCCACCATTATCTGGCTCTTGCAACTGGGCAACATTTCGTTCTCTCTTTGCAACACAAAGTCCTACTGGGGGAGCAATGAGGTGGAGAGCAGCGTGACTTTCTCACACATTTCTGGAGAGCTGCTCTGATTGCAAAAGTCTCCTTTCTCTAATGACACAGATGTATACTTGGACACCACCAAAGGGGCTGGTCTCCCCAACCTTACTTTCCCCACCGAGGATGAGGACTACCATTTCTAAAGCAACTGCAGTTTAAAAGTACAGGGAACGAAACAAGGAGAAAAGAAAGGCTACAGGACAACCACCCTCAGAACAAGTGGTCCTCAAACTTGAGCAGGCACTGGACTCCCCTGTAGGGCCGGTTGAAACAGACTGCTAGGTTCCAGAATTTGTAGTTCTAACAAGTTCCCAGGGGAATACACATTGAGCTAGCATACAGCATCAACATGCAGCTAACAGGAAGCATGTCCACATGTCTGAAACATGTATCTTTGATGGACTGCTCTAATTAATCTGTTTTAATAAGTCATGATGGGTTAAAAGTTTAAAAAGTATCTACTGAGTATATTTTGAAGAGGATGCTACTTCTGGAAGGCTCTTCTGAGATGCCGTTTCTGGACTTCCCCTCCAGGGTAGACGTGACCACTTCTGTCTGCTTGTCCTCTGTACCCACAGACACCCTTGCAGCCCCGTGGTCTTTTCTCTTGACCAGAAAAGGCTGGCTGGGGGCAGATGCTGAACCTGGCTGAGATGTGGACCCTGAATGCTGCCACTGAGTAAGGGGGCTGGACAGGTTGAAGGAGTAAATAAAAACACTCTCAAAAAACATAAATGCTCTCAGTCCAGGAGAGGTTAAGGCCTCTTTTTCCACAGAACTATGTCCAATTTAATTTGCACCCCTATGGGTTTACTCCTGGCAGTCACTCAAGTTTACTTGCATGGAACAAATCTTGTCTTTCACGCGGCTTCACAGCTTCCACCTGACTTCAGTGGAAGAGCAGCCACACAGGGTCCCTGATGGTGTGTCACTGGGCTTCACACTCACAAGTGCTTTTTTTTTCTTTCTCTTGCTCTAACTCCCATCCCTGTCTTCTTTGCTCTGTACCAGGGACCTGTAGGTTCTGTGACATTATTCCAAAGGGGCTCCTCTCCTGGGCCAACATGTCAAAGAATATGACAGTCTACCTCTTCGTTGTGGAAACTGCCCATTTCATCTCTTAAGAAACTGTCTTTTGACCCAGGCTTCTGGAGACCCAAGCCTTGGATCCCCCAGTTTATTTAGTTGGGGATGCTGGAAGCTCAGTTTTCAGTCAGGTGGGCATTTGTGACTAAATGCAGCTGTCAAGGCCTCAAATTAGAAGAAACATTAGCCAGTTGGCAGGAGAGTCCAGCAGCTATCTGCTCTATCTGCCAGGTTTTAGTTACCAGCCTCCACGCCAAAAAGAAATGGGTTTCTTGGAAACAAAAGTGATGGAATTTGGGTTGTGAATTATATAACTCACCAGCGTTCCTCAGACTATGCTGAGATACTTTAAAATAAAATTTAAAAAATGTTTTTAAAATGGAGAAGAGAATTGAGAAAAAAAAAACGAAACAAAAATACCCAGCCCTTCCAGCTCCAGCCTACCTCTAGTACCTTCTGCCAGCCCTTCCTCTCCTCTCTCTCCAGCCCAAGAAGTTAACAAGTGCTGCCACTTTAAGAGCGGTAAGGTGTTGTTTTAATCGCCTCTAAGCCCCCCTTCTCAATTTCAGCTTGGAGCTGAGATCACATCCCCCACAGCAGCCAAGGGACAAAAGCCATTTATCAACCCATCTGATAAAACTTCCAATGGGCTGGATCTTTATCTGGAACAAACCTAGGTGAACACAAACTGCAAACTCCTGCTTCTCTAAAAGGAGGGTTTCTTTTTAAAGAAGAGTGTGGTTTTTATTTTATTGTTTTAATTATTGGGAGGGAACTAAATTCAGCCTTTAGGCCAGACCTTTCCGTGGGAGGGAAAGTGCCTTTTAAAAGGAGTGGATGGGGGGTGCAGGGCGAGAAGGACGCCGTGCTGTTGACCGACTGTGGAGGTTTTATCAATCCAGGGCAAAGGGGCACGGTCGCACTGCCATCTTGCCCTTGGCCGGGGACTCCCCGGTGGAGTCCGGGGCTGAGGAGCAGGTTGCGGCTCTCCGGGACGCCCCTGGGGCGCGCAAGCTGCGGAGTGAGCCAGGCGCACGGGCGGGCGCTGGGGACCCAGGGATTGGGCTGGGAAGAGAGGTAAACTGATCAATCTCCCCCTACCGCTGCCTGCCGGGTCTGCGCTCTGGGAGCCCCAACTCGCAGCCAGGCCGAGCCCGGACTGCCCAGTTCTGCCAGTTCCTTGAAACCCAGTTGGCTGCAGAGCAAAACAAAACAACCCAATTCGAGTCTAACTCAAGTCTCTTCTTGCAAAGCCTGGGTGTGCGCGGGGGCTGCGGATCAGGGTCCAGCTGCAGTGCGAAAGCCCGGGCCGTGCCCCATCAAGCCTGAATTTTTGCAAAAGGACACCTCTGAACCCTGCAACACAATGGAAACCGCCGGGAAATCGCGCCTTGCCACGGGAACCATTTGGCCCGTGACACTGTGTTTATTTGTATTTTTAGCAAGAGAAAAATGGGTATAAAGGGTTTAACTGGCGTTCCCAGGCTCTAAGCAGCATATGGCAAAAATGAAATAAAGTTTTACGAAACATTATAAAGAAAACAGACCAGGGATTTAAGTTTCGTGCTTCCCCCCTCCCCCCGAAGGGGGGAAAAAAAAGTAAAGAAACTGGAGCGTTTGGGAAGGAACAAATGCTTCTCTGTGGAGTTGGTCTCCCTTCCCCCAACAAAAACAAGAGGTCCGGGCTCCGAGGAATTTGAAAGCAGCGATCTGCCAAAAACATTGTGAAAAACTATGGGGGATTCATTGGAAACAGATGGGCTTTTTCAGCTTTAATTCTGAAATTCTCTCCCTTTCTGACACAATAAAAACAAACGGGGCGACGCAAAATGTTATCAAACGGGAATACGGGCGCATTGGAGCCGGGCGCGTGGGCATCCCCGCGTGGACAAACGCGTGGGAGCAGGACGGGGTCCCCGAGGATCTGGCGTTTGGGACTCCGCAAGGACCTCAGGGACGCCCCCGGCTCCACCCCGGGCATCGGCAGGTTTGCAAACTGAAGAGCTGGAGAAAGTGACCCAGCACCGAGTCCGTGCCGGCCCTTTTCCTCCTCCAGCAGGGCGCCTTCCTGGCACCCCTTTTCTCAGAAGGAGGCAGAGGGAAGGGAGGCGCCCCCGGCCCCTGCGATCTTCCCGCCCGGCTCCTCCTCGCTGCAGCCCGGACAGGGTCCCTTCTCGGGTCCCCACGGGCATCCATCGCTCCTCTGCGGGGCGCGGGAGAAACAAAGACCCGTGGAAATGGGAGAGAAGGGCCCGAGAGGAGTCGGCAAACTTCAGCCCCGACTCGCCCGCCGACATGTAGCCCAGTGCTGCGGGAGGCCCGGGGGAGCGGGTCCGTAGCGCCCGAGCGGCCGTCCCGCCGGCCAGGGGGACAGCGTCTTACCTGCGGGAAAGCTGCAGAGAAGGAAGGCGAGGGTCGGCCAGAATCCCAGGGCTGAAGGTCCTGCCCTTCTCCCCATACCCATCCATCCAGCTCGGCCTGTTACCACTAGCCTCTCCCTGGAAGAAGAGTTTAGGAGAAGAAAAGAAGAAAATAAATCACGCTGCGGAGAAAGGGCAGCTTGGCTCCGCCGGCGGGAGCAGCGAGCCGGGAGGCTCGGTTCACCTCGGCCGCGGGCGCCCCGCGCGCCCCGCCCCCCTGCGCGCCCCTCCCCCGCCATCCATCACTCGGTTCCCTGCCAATGTCTACGCGGCCCCGCCTCCTCGCGCTCCGGTTTCAGCGCGGCCCGCTGGGGGAGGTGGCCGGGCGAGGACACAGGCCGTCCCACCTCGGGAATCCCGGGAGTTGGGGGCGCGCTCCGGCTCCCCTGCCCCAGCGCCGTCTCCATGCCGCGGGCGCCCACCCAGAAAAGGCCCAGTCTCCCGGGACGGGCAGGCCGCGGAGCGCAAAGGGCGGTAGCGCGTCCCCCAACCCTCCCCGCACACACGCAGTCCAATTAGAAATTTTGCTCGGAGAAGATCCCCAGCCCCTCTTTCCAACCGGACCGACGTCCCGCAGCCGCCACCGACACCTCCTGGCTCAACTCTCTCACTCGGATGTGTCCCCGGCACTGTCCCCAGGCTGAAAAATCCGCTTCCGAGTTGCCCGGGGCTGGGCGAGATGGCCCGCTGGATCTCCGCCACCAATGCGCCTCAGGGGTGCCTCCCGGCGTGACCCCGGGCCACCCACCCCGGCACCCCGCCTGGGCTCGGACTGCCTCCAGCATCCTCGCCGAGCACCTCCCTGCTTCCCGAGGACTTGCCCCCTCGGGACCTGCGGGCCTGACCGCGCGGCCGGAGGCCAGAGCTGCCACCCTGGGGGAGGTGTAAACGCGGCGGTCCCCGCGGCGCGCAGGGCCTTACCATCTGGCGCTGCACTAGCGAGGGCCGCAAGGCCCTTCCCGGGACCGTATTAGGGTGGTGACCTCTCCTAACTCGGTCGCTTATTTTTCCAACACAGAAAAGTCTCCTTCCCATGGTTTCCTAGGCCCTGCAGCTCTCTGACTGTGGTTGGTGGATTGCAGGGACTGGTAACTTCCTGAGAAACATCTTTGGGATAAAATACAAATATGCTAAAGCAAGTGTTTTTAGTCAAACCAATTCCTCTCTTGCCCCCCTCACCTACCCATCTGGTTTCTTGGGGGTAAAAATTCTGGATTTTTATCCAATTTAGATGTTTCTCTTCAGCAGGATCGCAGCCCTCACTTGCCGAAGGCCACACAGGCTGCCGTGCTGGCTCTGCATTCAGGGATCCGCCTGCAAGAAGGGGGAGTGTGGGAGGCGCAGGCTTTAGGGGTAGGGGAAGAAGGCCCTGCCTGCGAAGTGAGAACTCCGTGCAGCAGGACTTTGCCTCCATCAGCAAGTATGCACTGGGGCAACAGGAAGTGCTGTTTCCTCAGTCAAAACGCCATGGGGCAACTGTTGCATTTACAGTTGGGGTGCTGCTGCATTCCCCTCAAAAGACTTAGGTCTAAGAACAACAAGCTTAAATCTTATCCCCCCAAACAAAGATTCATTTTAGGCACAGGTTTGCAAAATGCTACAAGACAGTCCAGTGAAAACCCATCCCCTCTCAAAATCCAGGTCTCAAAGGGGCATTCACTTCAAGATTGGCAGTCCTTGGGCCAGACTCTCAATTTATTCTGCAGAATCCCAGGACAACAGCCCATTCCAGCAGCACCCCTGGCCCCCTGAAGCACATGCCAAGAAAAATCACTGCCAGGCACCCCAGCGGCCTCTCCACCTTTGAGGCCTACCAGTTAACACCATTTATTGGACTCTGCCTTTCACAAGCTGGTTCTAAAGCCCCTTGCTAATGAGAGAGACTGGGCCCACCAGCACTCCTAGCAGCCAGGACAGTAAGTGACTACCACCACCATGTCTGCCGCTTCTCCAGGTCAGAGATGATGGCTCAGGGCCCCGAGAAGCCTGGATTCTTCCGGCACTGCTCTGGCCTAAGAATGGACTTTTGTTTGGCAGGACTTTAACCTCTACCCCTCAGTTTCATCATCTGGAAGGAATGGTATGGTCACCTCAGGACTGCACTGAATACAACTGAGGAGCTGCACTGGGTTACAGGAGTCCCTGGCGCCCCTGCTAGGAGACTGGCCGCCATTGTGGGGAGAGATCCAAGTCTCATGGCAAATAAATACTTTGGGAAAGGGATGGAAAGTGGCTTTTTTTCCTCTCACGAGGAGACTATGTGTTAACTGAGGCCGCATTTGGACATCCCTAAAGTGGGGATTTGGCCATTATACAGTTTAGACTATCAGGAAGAATCCAGCCCCCAAAAGAGCAGTATGGGGTTGTGCTCACCTCGAGAAATCTGTCTATACTGGCCAAGCCAACCTGCTTACTGACAACTTGCCAACTCTCCACAGGAATAAGATTCTTAAAATGCTGGGCTTTGAAACACAGGTCTCCACTGGCCATAGGAACGCCCATAATGTGTAACTGATTTCAAATGAACAGCCCCGGAGAGTCAGACCACCCAGGCTTTCTCCCCGAGGGTGCAGCTCAGGCCTGATGGCAGAGCCTTTCTTCTGCTGGTCCTGGCTTCCTCTCCCCCAGCCCGCTTATGGAGGCTCCTCCCCCATCTTTCCCCTCCACCTTCTGGATAGGGGTGGTGGGCTTCCATAGTCAAGGCCCTGGAAGGAAGGTTCTACAGAATTCTGCAGCCCTCCCACTGGCAATGTTTGGCAGAAATTCCAGCTTTGCCAGCCTCTGGGTATGAACACCTGTTCCCAAATTTAGGGCCCCGAGTTATCGGTCAATAAACATTTATTTAGCACCTACCGCATGCCCCTCCCACCCCCCAACACACTGTGCCAGTCACTGGGGCAATGAAGAAATAAATAAGATGGCCCCTGTCTTTGAATTGCTGGTAGAAACAGCTAACGGGAAGATGAGTGGTAAAGGAGAGGTCAGGAGTGAATGACTAACTGTCCTGTGGGGGCTTTGCCAAAAGGTCACCTTTACGAAGTGTCTTGCAGGATTCACTTATGGAAATAAATGACAGCAATAATGGCTAATATCTTACTGGCTAAGCATGTTACATTCTGAGACACTTAACACTAACGTGGGTTCTCTTACTGTCCTCATTTTTCATTTGAGGAAACTGAGGCTGAGAGAGCTTAAACACTCCCCCGTCACTGGCTAATAAGTGGCAGAGCTGTGCACTCCAAACCCTGTGCTTGGCGTGCTAGGTGCAAGTCATTCCAACGAGGGTGAGCAAGGCCATGCTGGGCTAACGTCAAGACAAGATGGGTAAATTGGCCATCGTTTCAATAAAGCACAGCACAGACCCTGATGGGGGAGGCACCATGCACAGGCACCAGTCTGAGGTGAGTGGTGCAGAGGGATGTTTTCCCAGTGTGGAGTGTGTAAGGGGAAGGTGGTGGGCAAGGGAGGGAGTGCAGACAGGGAAAGGAGTCCAGGTAGAATGAACACCAAGTGCAACCATGCACAAACGTATGGCCTGCCTGGGGATCTGCAAACCCTTGAGCATGGCTCCAGGAGAGAGGGTTGAGGCTGGAAGGAAAGGGAGCTGAAGAAAGTTTAAAGGGCCAGCACATGCTCAGCTAGGAGGTGGATTTTTAGCACCTGGAAGGGAGTCCTACCCTCCAAGGCCTCAAAAAGCAGAGGGATTTATTCTTTTGGGAGACCAGTGTGAAGCTTAATCTGAATCTCTGGGGGTGGGGCCTGGGCATCTGCATTTTCCATGCTTCTGCAGGTCACTAATATGTAGGGAACTGCTAGGTTCACAAAGTTCTATCAATCTCCTTCCCGTGCTCTCCTCCCCCCATCAATCCCTGGCTGCTCACAGGACCCAGGTCAAGTCCATCAGTTTATCCCACTGGGCTTAAAGTCAAGGCAAAATAGATAATTTAACAATCCCTTCCAATAAAGCAGTGACTGGCACATGACCCAAGCTGGACCAATCAGCGGCTTCCCTGAGACTACTGCTGCTGGGGAGCCTGCTGATTCCTACACAGAACAAGTTTAGGGGTAGCAATCCGGTGGGAAGGTGAGTGGTTTTGAGTGCTGAGGGTTGAAGTTGCACTTGCAAAGCTGGCATATTGTTTTTATGTAGATTGTACTGTATCTGGAGGGTCCTGAGGAACCTGATGGAGATTTTCAGGGCTAACCCTCCACAAGCCACCCTTCGGCATGGAACTCTCCCGGCACCTCTTCTTTAGCTCCTTTGAGCTATACCAGTACCTGTTCCAGCTACGTGAGCCAACAAAATTCTTTAGTTTCCTTAAACTAGTTTGATTTAGAGTTCTCTCATTTGCACTAACAGATCCTTGACTAATATGGAGGAAGCTAATGGGCCAGCACTGGTGCCAAGAAGTAATTCTGCTGACCTCAGCCGTGTAGGGATATGGTGCCAAATGGCTCTTAATCCATTATTCGTTTATTGACCAAGACTTTGGCAAAATTTCTTGAGCAACTCCCAGCCCCCATCAGTTGCTATACCATGTCCTGAGGAACTGAATTGCTTAAATCTACAACTCCAACCGTGAACCAATCCTTCTTTTAAATTCATCCCACAAATTCCTCTTTCAAACTTCAAGGGCTACCCTAAGGTCTGGGTGTCCAGATTTGATGAATCAGTCCTTGTTCACCCTCTCGATAACCTTCAAGGTTTTATAGCCTTTGATCATATCACCTTTCTGGCTTCATTTTTCCACCCTGCAGCCCTAAAAGAACAAAGCCCAGCCTCTCGTGGAAGCCTTCTGTCTGGGTGACTACTTTCTCATCCTTCCACAGTTCCGAGATCCTTTTCTGGATGGGAAGGTAATAGAGCTGCCAGGTTTGGGAATAGCCTGGATAGACTATTTTTGGCTTAGTTGCCAACACCATTTTTGAAAACATTTCAGCATTTTCTGAACACTTGGTTCTGCACAGACTTCAGCGAACAAATATTTTGCAAAGACCCCAAGATCCTTTTTTAAGGCTGTAAACAGACAGGGCAGAGTCTATTTTCTTGTAATTTGGATTATGTTCTCCTAAATGCATTAATTTAGGCTTGCCCCTGAGAAAGCTTAATGAGCATTTTCTTGCTTGTCCTGCAGTTAATCACCATTTGTTTGCCCCCTTCTCTCTGCAGAGCCTTCATTTCATCGGCAGGCATTCTCTTCTTCAGATAATCTATGCAAATTTAAACTAAGTCTGAGTGCACCAGCCATCCTTGGGGATCCCCACTGTTTATAATTATTCATCTAGAAAAGTACCTAGTTTATCCTAGTTTTTGTTTCCTGTCTCTAAGGACAATTCCAATCTGTGATGATCCCCACTCCCCACATTCTGGGGTGACTTCATGTTAGAAATGACCTTTGGGGTGGAATTTGTCAGAAGGAATTTTGGAAGTCTAAACATAACTCATCCCTCGGTTTCTCTCTAGTCTCCAGGCCTGTTTCTGCCTCCTCAAAGAATGCTAATAGATTGGTCTGATTTCATGTTCTCTTTTCAGAAAGTACGCTGCATTTGGTCCCATTATTTGAGACTTTAAATCATGCTTAATAGGATTAATCTATTATTTTAGAATATAACCCACCAAAGTGGCTATGAAAAGTGACACTTGCTAGGTGGGTGGGTGAGGCACAGTGTGGAAACCTTGGGGTCCAGGCCCTGTGTGGAAGGACATTTGTATATTTTAGCCACAAGGACAAATTAGCAACCCTTAATTATGACGCCCCCCCCCCCCCCAGGTGGTCTCTGGGATGGATGGCCATAGAACTTCCTTGACCTATCTGTTTCCAAGACAAGGTAGGAGCAGGCCTCCCCGGGAGTCTTCCTACAAAGCACTTGTGAATCTTGCTTTCCCACCTTGGCAATAAAAACCTCTTTGATGTGGATTTCCTTGATTCTTACAGGTTGCACCTTGGATCCTTTCCCAGCCCCATGGTCCTCTATTTGTGTTTAGGAATCTGGGAACTTTCATGGCTGGGAGGACCAGCTTGGCCTGAGTGCCGCTTTCAGAACCTTCCAGAAGCACATCCCTGCTGATAGGCACGGATATATTCATTGTTCATTGTTCTGGGAAGACGTAAAAGGAAACTTTTTTTTTCTTTTAAAGAAAATCTTCAAAGAACACATTTTCTGGGCTTTCAGTTTCCTTCCATGTAGAATCAAATTAAAAAAAAAAACAACAACACTGAAACAGTAATTATGCACATGTTAATAAAATCAGTTTCCTGTTAAATGAAGTCAGGTCACTCTCCCTGGAGGCGATCACTGTTAACAGTTTCTTGTGTATTTTTCTAGACATTTCTATGTGTACATAAGCACATATAAAATGTGTGTCTCTCTCTAGCAGCTTCCTTTGCTAGTGCACTGACTGTTGTCTCCCCAGTGGACACTTCCTACTTTACTTTTCCTCTCAGGCAAATAGTCTTGGGGACTCCCCCACCACAGCAGGAGCTAAATGGTCTAAGAACTGGATTTGCTGACCAAGGGGGAAGTATAGATGTATGAACCAACAGAATTAACTATAAAACATTCCATGTGAGGGATGCCAAGTGCCTTCTAACAGCTACATAATCTCCTCTTCTCCTCTTGGACTCCAAAGCCCATTTAAAGATGCTTATTCTGTCCCTTCTCATTTGGAAGGCAGACAACTCACATTTCCCCCCTCTTCCCTGCAGAAGGTAAGTAAGTACCTGACCTGAGATCACCGAACTGGCTTGGGGCCAGCGTGGGGTGTGGGCAGGTCTGGGTGCCTCTGTCGTCTCTGACGGGCTCACAAGCTCCTCCCCAGGCACTGAGTTTCCCTCTTCCTCCACTAACCCCCTGCATCGTACAATGCAGGCGTTCTTCTTTCTCACTCATTCTCTTGCTCTGAACAGCAACTAGGGATCCCTTTCTGGTTCCCTTGTTCTAGTCTTCCTGATGATCTGCCAACAGTTTCCAGGCCCACTTTTCTATGGATTTATACCCTTTTCATATCTGTCCTTCTTGACCTCGAGCTCTTCACTAAGCTCCTGCAGCAGCCTTGTTTTTGTCTGTAGATACTTCCCCTTTCTTCCTCCTGGGATTACATGCAATCTCATATATGAAAGCCCCCCCTCCACTTTCCTCATGAGCCTCTTATCCCAGACTCCAGGGTGTACCTACTATCTGGTCTATAAGCTTGCAAATTCTTCTACCTACAAAGCCTGGTATCCATCTGGGCACATTGTAAGAGAGAAATAAGCAATTGCCAATGGCTTAGTTGTCTGTGTTGAGGTCAAGACTTTTAAGAATCTTCAGTGAATGTGAGAAAAGAGAGATCTGGGATTTGGGGCTGGTCCCACCCCTAGCTGTATGGCCTGGGCAGGTTCTCCTATCTCTGTACCCTCAGCTTCTCAATCCGCAGAATCATGGGCCTGGCTGCCTGAGGGGGTTTCCCAGCCCCACAGTTCCATGTTTCCAGGGATCCTGTGACCTGGTGTTGGGTTTTGGATCTAACTGGCCTGGCCCACACCTGACTCTGAGCAGCCATTCTGGGGCCGCATCTGTAATGCTTCTGAAGTCCCCATGAGAAAATGTTACTGAGCAAGCGTGAAATGTTATTTGAAGAGTGATGTTGTTATGTTTTAGAATGCCAGCATAAAAATTCTTGAGTAACAGCTCCTAACAATACTACTGTAAACCTGAAACCACACCTCAAAAGCATGTTACCACCTTGCCATTTTAAAACAGCTTCAGGTACCCACATAAAGCACCTACCAGGTTTCTGTGATACACCACCGACTATGCAGCGTCTGCCTCTCACCATTCCAGTAAGTTCTTGGGAGGGGAACCAGCTTGGAATCGTTTATCCACCAAATGGCACTGTTAGAACAGACAGTGAGTCTGGGTCTCTCTCTCAACACAGCAGAAGGCTGGAGTATTTGGATTAGTGAACACTTTTGGGGCCAAATGCAAATACCATAGACATTTAGCAAGAGAAGGAGATAACCAAGTTATTCATCAAATTCAAAATTGTTTAGAACGGCTAATGCAAGGCTGAAACAGAGAAGATCCCCAGCTGATGGGAAGTGAGGGAGAGTGCTAATTCAGAACAAACGTGCCCTTTTATGACATTCTCTTCTACCACCATCATTTTTTTAAAAAATGTGTTGGAGGTCAAGGGAATTTTTTCACTTCCACATTAGAGAGGCAGTACAGCATACTGGCTAAAAACATGCACTCTGGATGACACAGGCTCTCTAAGCCTTGGTGATTTTGTCTGTAAAATGGGAATACACTTGTAACTCCCTCAGAGGGTTGTCGTGAGGATTAAATGAGTTAATGCAATAATAAACCATTAAGAACAGATGACTGGCATGGAGTGGGTGCTAAAAAATAAGTTGCTAATGTGAGTTTAATGTCATGGATAAGATTGTTCTTTGAAGAGTTCATGATGCACCAGACCCTCTGCTAAGAGCCTCCATATTTGTGGGAAACAGGAGGAAAACTGCAGAATTCCCCAAGGACTCCTAGGTAACTCTGACTTCTGCATGGGTTCAAAGTGCATTATCAGTTAACACTCAAATCATGTTGAGCACCCAGGAGAAGAGAAGCTCTCTGATACAACTCTGAAGTCCCCTCAACAAGCCTACGTGATGGGCACAGCCATCTCCATTTCATAAATGTGGAGACTGAGACTCAGGGAGGTTAAGTGACTTATCCAAGGCCACCAAGAATGTAAATGGCAGGGCAGAGGCTCAAACCCAGGGTTTGGGATGCCAAGTTCAGTGTTTTTTTTCACTAAACTACAGCTGTTTCTCATTTTCACCCGGGGTTTCCTTTTTTTCTGTCAACCAAATAATATGCCCCATATGTATAATGATGGATGTGCTGGTTTGGATATGTTATGTTCTCCAGAAAGCCATGTTTTTTAATGCAATCTTGTGGGGGCAGATTTATTAGTCTTTTGATTAGGGTAGAAACTTTTGATTGAGTGTTTCCATGGAGATGTGACTCAATCAACTGTGGGTGATAACTTTAATTAAATTATTTCCTTGGAGGGGTGGACCCATTCAGGGTGGGTCTTGATTAGTTCACTGGCATATGAAGAGAGCTCAAGAGCCAACACAGAGGCTAATGCTTGGAGATGCTTGGAGATGCAGACAGAAGGACCTCTGGAGATGCTAAGCTAAGAGATGAAGTCCTGGGTTTGTCCTGGAGAAGCTAAGAGAGGACCTCCAGATGCTTACAGAGAAATGCCTTGGGAGAAAGAAACAAGGATGCACAAGGGCTGAGAGAGAGAAGCTAAGACAGATGCCCAGAGACATTTTGGATGAAGCCATTTTGAATACAACCCGGGAGCAAAGGACCAACAGACGCCAGCCATGTGCCTTCCCAGCTGCCAGAGTGTTCCAGACACCATCCGCCTTTCTTTAGTAAAGGTATCCTCTTGTTGATGCCTTAGTTTGGACACTTCTGTGGCCTTAGAACTGTAACTCTGTAACCTAATAAATCCACTTTATAAAATCCAATCCATTTCTGGTATTTTGCATAATGGGAACATTAGCAAACCGGAACAATAGATCATGCATTAAAAATGGAAATATGTGTAGAGATATACTGTTTTCCAGGAATAAACAAAAAATGTAAAATTATTTCCCTGGAAACCCACTCTTCCCTTAAAAACTTAGGCAGTTGAAACAATTAGATGATAGGATTCATTTTCTTTCTTTTGGATGGTAAATGATATTTTTTAGTTCAAGTATTTAGAAAGTTCCTAGCTGGGCTAAACAGCTTGTGAATGATAGCTAATTATTACACAACAGGGAGAGTTTGGGTAAATCTATCTACAATATCAGATCATTGCAGTCACTCTCACCAGCCATTTAGAGCACTTCTCAACTTCAAGGCCAGTTGGGCTTCTGCCCCTATAGACTGACCACTGTCTGGGAAAGGGAGGGGTTGGGTACCACCTTGACTAGGGCTTGGCTTGCCCCTCTTAACTCTTGGCCCATGCTCAGGAGAGTGATATGTTCCTACCAGGCCCAGAGTCCAATAGACCTCATCAACAGCATCTGTTGCCACATGAAGAAATCAGATGGCTGGAGTTCAGGGATCTCCTTTCTCAAATGCTCCCAGCAGAGAAAAACAGAAGCAATGCAAAACTCTTGCAGCATGGAAGAGCCTTTTCATCTAGCGTTTCCTTGCCATATGATCTTGAGATACTCAAAGACACAATGCCAAGGACACTAAGGAAAGCATTTTGAAATCAGTATTCTGAAACCTGAATATCCAACTGTATTTTGGCTGCACTGACTGATGTATAACAAATTAAGTGGGACCTCCATGAATCCTATGTTCTGGGGCAAAAATGACCTGTCCAAACTTAGCAGTGAGGGCTGTGATCAGCAGGGCTACAGCTGTGAGGGGAAGCTATTATGAACCTGGAAATTTCTACAGGTGAGCCTGGCCTCTGAGCTCAGCAGTTCTTTTCGCTCTGCCTCCCTGGTAGAAATGGAAGCCCATCTAAGAAAATGCAATAGCATAAAAAAATCTGTTTATTATTCATACTCCATCTCCTTCCATAAAGGAGATTAATTAAATGTAAATGAAAGTACATCATACACCAAAACTTCCAAATGAAAGTTATTCTTCTCAAGATACAACTGCTTTGAGTAAACCCTGCAATTTCTATGATTCTATGAATGAAATATATATATCTGGGGGCTCTTCTGGCAACTAGACTTAACCCAGTGTGGAAGAAACAAGCATCCCAAGGATGTGCTCCTGGGAGAACAATCTATTCCTCAGGATGCCACTGAAAGGAGCTAAAAATGCACCCAGACTGCAAGTTTCTAAGTAAGATGATCCAGTATTGCCCAGCAGACGATTTTGACCAAGCATATTTGACAGCCAGAATTTGAACAGGTAATGGCATCTCTGCCAGAGAAAACCAACCAGCAAGTGGAAGCACAACATTGTGAATGTAATGACAGCACTGGAAAAAACATAGGTTTACAGGAGCGTGAATTCTAAAGCAGAGTCTACATTGTAGCTGACAATGGTTGTGACATGACAAATGTGTAGGAGGCTGTTTCTACTTAGTTAAGTTGTATTTAAGTTTGGGTCTTGGTGGAGGTTAAGGTGGGACACAATGGGAAACCGAGGCCAAAATGCATGAGAAAAGATAGTTACTCACCGGTTCCAGCAAGAGAGGGGTCCATGGGGAGTGCAATCTGCTTGGGAGCTCATAGGTGATGTGGGTCGTGACTACAGATATGGGTTTGAACTCTGAGGAGTCTACGCTCCAGGGGTGAAAAACTGTTCACTAACTGGGCCATGGGTCAGTGTTGGGGCAAGCAGCTTAGCCAAAGTAAGATGGATGTCGAGGCAGCACGTATAAGTTTTGATAGTCATGACAGAGGATAAGCTTCCATGGGTAAGTTTCCACCTAATCTTTTTTTTTTTTTAAGTTATTACCAAGGAAGACATGCTTCAAAACAGCTATCGAGGAGAACAATTGTTAGCATCATCTTCAAGAAGAAAAGGATGCTAAGAATAAAGTAAAGGAATTGAAACTCTTCCTGAGGGCTTAGGAGGAATATCTCTGTTTATAAGGATGGAAGAAAGAAGAGTATTATTAGGAAAGAGGGCAAATTGTTGCTGTCAGCCATGGCAAACTACTGCAAAGACCTCAGTTCTAAGATTCCACAGTCCCCTGGGCTACTAAATGGCACTTGAGGTACAAAAGGTAATTCCAAAAATTGTGTCCTCTCCTAAAGATGTCTGAGCTGCCACTTGGGAGCAGGGGGTGCCTGCCACTGCTGTCAGGAGTTTAGGAAGATGAAAAATGAAGCAAGGAGAAGCTCAGTGGATGGTAACTACTAAATAATGTTCCAAAGAGACAGAAGTAAATGAACTTCAGGGCTTTTTCACTCAGATCCTTTGCTGATATCTGCTTACCCCATGCAGGACACAGAATCCACTAGAATTGGTCTTTTTTTTTTTTTTTTTTTTTTTAAACCAGATTATTGACTGAATCTTTTGTTTTCAAATTTTTGCCTGATTTTCAGACTTGGCAAATCCAGATTATCTGGATCCCTGGAAGTTCTGCACCTTGTAGCACTGCTTTCAACAAACAATTGAAAAGCAAGAAGTAAACTCGACCAGTGATTCTGTAATTAACTCTCTGCATAAACTGTGTTTGCTATATTTTCATGCTTTACTGCAGTTAATCTGGATATAAAAATTTCATAGGTACATGGGACAGTTTTATGGTCATCAATTAACCGTGACTTTAAATTTTTGAAATGGGGCTATAAAATATATTTGTATATATTTTTTTCTATTTCTGTTCAAATTTCAAAATTTCTTCTTCCTTCTGCTCTTAGAATTTTAAAGTTTCACACCTCACTAGGCATCCCTGCCTCCCAACCCCTAGGCTCAAATACAACACAGCTTTTGCTACTCACAAGACAGACCTGGCTAAGAAACTGGGCATCTTTTTAAGTTTTGTTCTTTTGTCACTGAAGAGGCTGACTTCCACCTGCCTTTATAAGTATAGTTCTTAATATTTTCTACTGTCCTGTTCATTGCATCTTCATAACTCTGTTGGTAAGGTAAGGTAGGCTGAAATTGAGCTGTCATTCAGTCAAAATAAGAAAAAGAAGAGCCTGTCATTTGAATGGGGTGTACACCTGACAGGTAGGAAATCTTGAAGCTTCCTTTCTTCAGATTAAATTTATGTTCAGTCAAGTTTGTGGAATGAATGAATGATGAATGTTGCCTGAACAGCAAAGCCATTCTCCTAAAGGGCCACAGGAACACCCCAAACACTTAAAAGTTATTTTAACTGACCTTTGCGATAGGATAGGTCAAGTTCTAGAACAATTAGCTTTAAAAGGGTAGTGGCTTTTCATGTCACAGATCTAACAGACTGCAATTAGCCCACACTGGTTTCCAGTAATTCCTGTTGTTTGTTTTTGCTTAGTTCCCCTTGGGAATGTCTTGTCATTTCCCCTGGATGGCAGACTTCTGGAGGGATCAGTGCCCATGTCCCCTTACATGTCGTACACTGCCTGCTTTAAGGGAGACCAATTTTTGCCACCCTGCTTTGTAAAACCATGTGCATGAACTGAATTCCGTTGGTCGTAGGCTGTAGGGGAAAAAATCACTTCAGGCCAGCAGAACCTTGGCTATGCCACTTCTTTGGACATCAGTTCCTTCTGAGAAATGGAAACAACAGCCCCTGTTCCTGCTGGCTTCCCAGGAGCCGTGAAAATCCCTGGGAGAGTGGCTCTAAAGCTCCCTGTCCCAACATCAGGGATGCTCCCACCTACCCATTTCATTTGGCATCTCCTCGTCTAAGATTCCCTGTATTGGCCCCACATGGTGCTCTGAAGGGCCAGGTCAAGGGATCTCGTTAAATAAGAGCGTCCCTGGCCTCTGTGCATTGTAATGACACGTTGGGGAGAAACAGTGCATGCCTTATGAGAGGTATGTAAAGACAGAAAGCAGACGAGGTTTCTTAGCATAAGTCAGAGACGCCCTGTTTGACAAGACACCAAATTCCTGTGATACCCCTTTCGTCACAGATCTAGTTATTTAATAAACACTTGCAAATGGAAAGATAGTTTGAGGCAGCATAGGGAGTGAGGGGGAACAAGCCTCTCACCATCCCACACGTCCATTCTGAGTGTAAGCACCTGTCTGTCACCTGGCCGGGAAATGATGGGAGCAGGACACTTGAGAAAAGGCTACCGGACCCTTACTCACCACCACCATGGCTTAGGAGCATCACAAGGGCGGCAAGCAGCACACCACGACGGAACCAACACAAGGAAGCAACATGCCTTTCAGCACAGGGAGAACCCAGCTCATTGCTAACATTCTTTGGCCTGGAAGGTGGCAGCAAAAACCTGCCCACAGAGAATATAGAGCTGGGTGGATGGGTGAGTGCCCCACCCAGAGCCTTTGTCCATGCCTGCTGCAACCCAGCAAAGCATGCACAGTTCTACACTGGAGATCACCTTCCTTATAACAGGAGCTTGCTTGAAACCTGATGTGGTAGTGCGACAGCAGAAAACCCCTTCCTTGTCTCTGCAAAAAATGCTATTTTCAACTAGCCCATGTAGGCTATGTTTTCTTCTCGCACAGATTGTCAAGAGCCCCCTTGCCAACTCTCCTTCAGCTGCCCTTCAGGTCACAGCCAATCTCTTTTCTAGGGGTCATGGCTCAAGATTCACCTGAAAAATCACCTGTCTGTGGTGGACAGGAGGAAAGCAAGGTCCGTGCATAAGTTTATCAGATCTCTGCAACGGATGCCCTTGGAAGGGACATCTTCTGGCAGGGAATATGTTATGTTATGTTTTTGCAGGAGGATACTAAAGGCAGATGCAGAAGCTGATGGTGTTCTTTGAAGTGACAGAGGCACTCAGTGTGAGCCTCAGTTCTGCTTTAAGTCCGGCGTGCTGAGCTGTGGATACACAGAACTGCTTTACCCTCTTTGAGAAAACCCAACCTCTGTGCTCACCATTTCCGCTAGATGGCGCTATTTTCCCTAATCCGTCCCCAAGACACTCAATTTATAAAATAAATACAATTCAACGCCTTTTGAAACCACACCACGTAATAACAGCTCGCAGGCTCCCATTAAAATCTCAATTTGGAGGAACTGATTCTACCTCCGAGCAAATCTAATGCAATTACGTAAACAGGCTGCGTTCAAGGATTGCATCCGAGCGTCCCCCCACGTCGGCCCTCCCAGTAAATACACCTGTCCCCCTGCCCCGACCGGCTCTCTGGGATGAGCGACGGCGCGAGCCAGGCTCGGAGTTGTCGTGCCCTTCCTGCTTGTCCTCTCAGGAACGCCTGGGCCGCTCGGGAATCTCATCCATTCGCTCTCAACCAAAGCGCCGCACCTCCATGCCTCCCGGAGGGCCCAGGCAGAGCGCCGCTCGGACCAGAGCCGGGACGCTGAGCCGCGCCGAAGCCCCCGGGGACAGGCGCTCTCTCCACGGTCGGGTAGCTGGTCGCGCAGCCCGGCGCGGTGCGTGAGGCGGGAGCCCGGGCGACGCGGGCCAATGGGGGCTCCCGGAGGGGCCGCGGGTGGCTGCCTCTGCCCGCGGCTCCGCCAGGGAGAGGGAGCTCCCAGGCGACACGCAGTAGAAGGGACGTGCGCCGGTCCACCCAAACACGCGCGCTGCTGGCTGCCTGGGAGACAGCATTTTAGGAAAAAAGAGCAAATACCAAACCACAAAAACTTTTCTGCCAAGAGCTAAGGCGGTCGAGGCGCAGCAGAGTTCCAAATCTTGGCAAGATGAGACCCAGACAAGACGCGGGGCTGGGGAGAACCAAAGCAGTGCCGCGCGCGGCCCCAGCAAGTGTCGGCAGCGCCTCGGGGATGTCAGCAAGCCCTGTCCTCCCAGCTCCCGGCCCGTGCTTACCTTGGCGGCTGCATGAGCCCTTACGGCCCGCGGGGGGTAGCGCTGGCGGGGCTGCAGGCGAAGAGGAGGTGGTCCGGGGGCGCCGCTCGTCGGCCCCGGGGCAAGGTGGGAGGGCTCGGCTGGCGCTCGCCCCTGCCGCCCTGGTCCGCTCAGCAGCGGCCGGGGGCGCGCCGTCTGCTCCCGAGCTGCATGCCTGCGAGCGCCTGGAGGAGCCGGGCCGGGAATGAACAGCCAGTACTTCCCCGGCCCAGCGGCTCCGGCGGCGCAGCCCGCGCTCGGGAGACAGCTGCAGAGCCGCGCGGTGTCGCGAGCTAGGTTTGCGCGCCGAGGGGAGGGGGCGGGCCGGGCGCCTGGGGCGCGGGCGGGGGGCGAGCGCGGGCGGGGCTGGAGGGGAGGGGGGCGGGAGATAGGGTGGGGGTGCAGGCTGGGATTGCCCCGCCCCTCCGCGGCCCCACCCTCTCACATCAGTACCAGCGATGGAGGGGGGTGGGGGGTGCGCCCGCCGGAAAGTCCAGACTTTCCTTAAGCGTGTGGGTTACGGAGCGCGGTCTGCAAGTGGAGCGATTCCCCCCGCGCTTCCAACTTTCGGAATCTTCTGCGGGGAAGCGGCTGAGAGCTCGTTTTCCCCTTCTACTGCATGGTGGTCAAGAGGGAGTCACTCTGAGGTTTCTAGAGAGGGCAGCCACCTCCAGGGGAAGCGCTGCTGCGATCTGCGGAGAAGCACCTTTGTTCTATTGAGATGTTATTTTTGTTTAAGATTTTTCTTTAAAAAATATTAATGCATATGTATTAAATGTGTAATACACGAATACGTTCTTGCGTGCAATTTTGCACAACACGAGAGTAGAGCAAAAAGAAAGCCACATCGCACCCCCTCCTCGTCGCACTCGCTCCCCAGAGGTAACCTCTGGACAGAGTGTGCTCCGCAGCGGTTCTTTCCAGCCCTTGTTCTGCGCATTTACATGCACAAGCACACACTGCAAGCGGATTCTGATCGGCTTTTCAAAAGAATGTTTCAGTATGCAGCGCATGCACACAGTGGCGAGGGCATGGTCACCGCAACCGCGTTAAATCCCCAGAAGTCTCCGGAGCCCACGAGAGGGACCCCTGGTTATTACAATCTGTGAACAGCCAAGAGTCACCCAATAGCCCTGTGCAGCTCTGAAACCCCCTGCTGGGGCGTGAAGTCAGTCTGGACTCACAGCTCACGCCACATTAGCACTGCACCCTTACAGAAACTTGCCAGTGCATTTTAGGCAAGGTTATATGACGTTCCCATTCTTCCAGTAGGAAGTCTTGAATTTTGATATGATGAGAACCCTTTGGACTTGAAAAATGAAAAAGTATCACAGGCATTAAAACATGATCATTATTTATGCTTGTGGTCTTGAGGGATGTGGTTTTAATTCAATATTCTGGGTTTTATTGACCAAGTATTTTGGGATAATCTATAAGTGGGATATAAATAAAATCCATGTGATTTAGCTGGAAGGGAATGGGCATTGGGTTCACTGGTTGCTAGTTCTGGCTCTGTCTATAATTAGCTCTGACCTTGGGCAAGACCTTGGGCCTCAGTTTCCTCATCTATGAATGGAGGAATCGTACCATTTGCATGTGTTGTGTGTCGCCCTAACATTTGGCCAACATCCCATTCTTTCCCTGTTGATCATTCATAGCTCATCCTTCAGATAGCACCCCCACCACCACCACCGTGTGACTCTCCTGGAACTCCTGCCTTGCCTTCCTGAGGTGGATCTCACTCTGTAATTATGCATTCATCATGGGGACCCCTCCTTCAGTGTCACCTCTGCCACTACATTGCTAAGCACATGAGGGCAGGAACCAGAGATGCCTGGTGTCCCCATTACATCCCCAGAACTTAGCACAGTGCCTAGCACCTAGTAGACCTGCTACAAGGATCTCTGAAGGACTAATGCCCAGATAATAGATTGCTTTCTGCTTTTCCAAACTGTGTGGCATTTTCAGAAGATCTATAGGTGGAAACACCTATTTTTAAAACAAAGCATTTGGAAAGTGCCCAGCAGGGTTTTCCTCTCTTGGGGTACAAACAGCCCACTATCTAGGGTGAGGACAGACAACTTTTATCTCAACCACAAGGCTTTGGAGGAGTCCAGCAGCTATCTACCTCGAGTGTAGGCGCCCACGGAGAAGACAACGAATACTAATGCTTCTCATTAAGTATTCGATTAACTTGGAGCCATGCAAGGCAGTTGGAATAAACACATGAGCCCTCAGAGTTAAATGAGGCCATGGGATGTGTTTAGGGTGCAAATTAACAAATGATGTGCCTTCAACCAGAAATCTAGAAACATTCCTAGTAGAAAGCTCCGGGGAATGCTTGTCTTTCCTTACTGCAAAGGGCCTGGATTCCTTAAGAATATGAACAGGAAACAGGCTAACTTTGGTTCAAGAGTTTGGTAGTTTTTTTAAAGTCAAGGTGGGGGAGTGAACGTCTAGTGCAGTTCAAGACTAACATCTACAATACTTTCTCGTCTAATGTTCAGAATTGCCAAGGGAGAGTTTAAAACCTGGCCTGACATTTTTAAAGGAAAGCAGAAGGAGAGCTGGGGTTTCTTCCCCTTCTTGGCCATGTTTCCTCCCCTTTGTGGGAGGGACATGCTCTCTCACCTCAGTCTCCCGATGCAGCTTCACTGCCACTTCCCGGAAACCCTCGTAAATGCCAAGCACTTCAGTGCTGCAGAGAAGGATGCTGTGGTGGTGGGGCCTGGCAGGGCTGCGCTCTGGTGTGGGCAGGTCCTCCAGGGACACGCCACACCCGGCACAGGGAAAGCCGGTGCTACGGGGGTGTGGAGCAATTCGCTGTCTTTGTCTACTTTTCAAATGAGGGTGGTGCCTGCTGGGTGAGATTGCCTAAAAAAATCCTGGAGTCCTGATGAAACTGATGCAGGATTTCTTCCCAGCTGACAAAACAATGGGAGTGTGAACTGGGGTGACCGTTCATAGGGCTGGCGCTCAGGGCCGTCCCTTTGGACTGCAGTACCTGAACGCCCATGAGGTGCCACCCCACTAAGTTTTTCTGAGTTTATTCAGATTCAAATGTAAAAGGGCAGCGTGGAGGGGAAAGCAGGTCAGGAAATCTCAAGGGAGCCTATTAAAGAAGAGGGACTGACTGTCATACCCTTGGCTTCACCGATTGGGTGGGAATGGGTGCGGGGTGGTACCTGCTTTGCATAGACCAGAAGAAGCTGTGTTTCCCTGCAGGCTGGATGCCTTCTAGAAGCATCCTGCTCTAATAAAATAAACCCAAAATATTTTGTGTCGGCACTTATTCTATGTCAGGCCCTGTATTCCTGTGGCGGTCACTGACTTGAGAAACACAGCCTCTGCCCTTAAGGCACTTATAGTCCAAAAGGGGAAGGAAAAGAAGAGCAAATAAACTTTGGCAGCTGGTTGGGAGGAGGTGTCTTAGCAGCTCCATTATCTTCATCAGCATCCCCTGCTCCTATATGCACTTTTTTTAAAAATGCAATTTTATTGATATATATTCACATAACATATAATCCTTCAAAGTGCACAGTTGTTCATAGTTGTGCTATATGCATTTTTAATAAAACATGTTGCCTGTGCACATGCAGCTTCAAGGCCGGCCTCCCTGCCTTCCTTTCCAACCAGGCTGCTGCTCAGAAGCTCCTGTAGACATTCCGGAGTTGGTATTGCAAGGTAGAGGGAGTCAAGCGGCAGAAGGAAAGTGCAAGTAAAATGTCACAAGACTTAGAAGACAGGCAGGTTTATTGCTAGTTGGGAGGATTAAGAAAGTCTTTATGAAAGGGTGTCACTTGAGATGGTCTTTGATGAATGGATTTGATTTTACTGGGTGGGTGTTAGGGAAGGAGGGAGAGTATTCCAGGCAGGGAATTGCACAAACAAAGGCATGGAGATGGTGAAAGGTGGGCATGTTCAATTAGGAGTGATTAAGTCTAATTGGAATGTGTGCACTGGAGAAGGGAGAAGTAAGGGAGAAGGGAAGCTAGGGCTGTATTGTGGAGCACTTGGGTTTCAGGGTGAGCAATAGGGAGCCATTGAAGGTGATTGAGCAGAGGAGTATGCAAGTGAAGTTGCGTTTTAGTAGGGTAATGGAAGTTGGAAGAGGTGAAAGAGCAGCTAGGAGATTTTTCTATGAATCTTGACAAGATTTAACAAGAGCATGACACAGGGTATTAAGAAAGCACTGGAAAGAATAGAGCCAATGGGACATTCAAATGATTTGCAGAGGGGGGAAAGGGATGACTCTCAAAGTGACCGAGGTGGTACGTGCTCATTACAGAGACTGGGAAGTCACGAGGAGAAGCTGGGTAGTGATGGGGGTAGATGGCGATTGGACCGATCAGCCTAACCTCAGTATGGCAGGGAACCCCAAAACCATACTGAGACAGTCACCTCCTTTTTCTTATGGATGTTTTAAGCTTAAAACCAAGAGCCTGCATCCATGAGCAGAAAAGAATTACCTAATGAAGTCAAGATGTTTCTCTGTAGCCTTCTTTTCAAAGGCCAGTTGATTGCAACCTAATGGTAAGGACCATACTCAAGCCAAAAAGTTTTTAAAAATTAAAAAAATTTTCTTTTTGGTTAAATAAGTTGTGCTGGTTTGTATATATTATGTCCCCCAGAAAAAGCCATATTCTTGGATGCAATCTTCTGGGGAAGATGTATTAGTGTTGATTAGGTTGGAAACTTTTGATTGAGTGTTTCCATGGAGATGTGACCCTGCCCATTCAGAGCGGGTCTTGATTAGTTCACTGGAGTCCTATAAAAAGAGCTCACAAACAGGGACCTCAGAGTAACTAAGAGGGACATTTTGGAGTAGCTGCAGCTGAGAGACACATTTTGAAGATGGCTGTTGGAAGCTGACAGCTGACATTTTGGAGGAAGCCATTTTGAAACCAGGATTCCGGAGCAGATGCCAGCCACGTGCCTTCCCAGCTAACAGAGATTTTCCTTCCGGACGCCATTGGTCATCCTTCAGTGAAGGTACCCTATTGTTGAGGCCTTACCTTGGACACTTTATGGTCTTAAGACTGTAACTTTGTAACCAAATATACCCCCTTTATAAAAGCCAATCCATTCCTGGTGTTTTGCATAATGGCAGCATTAGAAACTGGAACATACATAAACCATCAGCCTTAGGAATAGAAAGCAAAGAACACATTTCTTCATTGTTACTTTGTGAACTTAGAATACAGTTACCAGAAAGCAGACTTGTCTGCAAGGCTTTGACTGTGCGATTTGCTGGCTGGTTTAGACCATGGGAATAGTTGGAGGGTTTGAGCAACCACAGTTGCAGGAGAATAGCTGGGATGTGGTCAGCAAGCATATCCACAGCCCCCACAGCAGCACCCACAGAAACCCTGTCCTTGGCAATTGAGAAACTGTAGGGCCAGCTGGCACGCTGCACTCCCTCATGGTGACTTGGCAGGGTGGGCCAGGCGGTCTTGGGGAGGATCTGTCGGGTTTTGTTTTGCTACCGTTTACTGAGCTCCTTCTCTGCCAGCATGTACTATACATGTTATATACTATGTATAGTCTTCACAACCAGCCTGCGGGGTAGGTATGATTAGTCACATTTTATAGGAACCTGAGGTTCAAAGAAGTTAAGTGAGTTGATTAGCAAGTGGTGGCATTCGGATTGGAACCATATCCATCTCAGTCCAAAGCCAGGGCATTTTTCACTAAGCATCTGGGCCATTTTCCTTATTGTCCTTTTTCCAGCTTCTACTGCTAGGCTTAAACTAGAGTTTGGATCAGCAGAATGAGTTTCCGATAAGGGCTGCCACTGCAGTTCTCCCTTCTCCTTCCCGGAGCTGACAGCCCCTCCTCCCACGGGACTGAGCCTGGCAGGGAGGGGCGCGGGTCCCCTGGCCGCAAAAACTTACAGATTTCGCTGATCTCAGCAGTTCCACGTTTTCATGAGTGTTGTATGAAGTATGCCCAAAGTCAGATTGCTCTGTGGTGTACAGTCCACGCAGTTCCTGGCTTTCTACCTACTTTCCTGGAGGAGTAACTAAAACATACAGCTCACCAGTCTGCCATCTTGCCCCTAGGCTTAAACTAGAAACACCTAAATCCTCACTCTGGGGAGCAAACTTGTGCCCCACTTTCCAAGGGACTAGCATAGTACAGACATAGCACTGTCACTTCCAGTTAAGTGCACCCAGGGGCTCTGGAGGGCCTGGTCAGTCTCAGGGACCCAGGAAAGCTCACGGAGACATTGGATCCCCTTAAGTATTTGGATGACAGTCCTAGGAAGTGAATCAGTCACACTTGCTTCTGGGGATCTTAAGTTGGTCCCCCAGTTTGGGCCCTTTGGGAAAGAGCTCACTGGCTGACATTAACTGATTCTCATACCTCATGCATGGAGGTCTTATTGTTCTTGGTTTCCAACCAAAACAGGGTTGACAGGTTCTCCTTGGAGAGCACCAAGCACTGAATTTAGTCCATAGATGAGACAAATTCTGCCATAGATAGAAGTGGGGGAGACTTAGGAGTCTACCCCCTGTCCAGGGGTGCTGATTATGGAGAGTCAATTATTTTTTGATGAAAGAGGCCACTGGTATTTAAAAATATATAGATCATGTTGAGGTATTGTATCAGTTAGGATAAGGCTGGGCTGCTGTAACAAAAAATCTCCAAAATGATATGACTTAAAGAATATGGTTTACACAACTCTCACGTAATAGTCTAGGGTGAGTTTTCCAGGCTGATCGGGAGACTCAGCTGCATGTGGCCATTCAGGGATTCAGGTTTCTTTCAAGACATTGTTCCACTATCCTCCAAAGCCTTATTGCAATCTGCATGACTGAAGTTGGGCTGTTGCCAATCTGGGGTGCAGCCTGCAGGAAGAGCCAAGAGTATGGAGGAGGCATGACCTCTTCTTGCATCATCACGTCCTCTCATATTTCACTGGGGATAAATCACATGTCCTCATTTAACTGCAAAGAGATGCTGGGAAATTAGTGCAGTTGGGCAACATGGGCCTAGCTACAATTCCATTACTATGGAGGAAGGGGCTTAGGTTCTTGTGGACAACTAGCAGTATTTATTTGGTGGAGAACTAAAAGTTGGGCTCATCTTGTTGAGCTAGCATGGCACAGAGGAGAGAGGACGACTCTGGATCCTGAAGACTGGAGTTTGAATCCCTGCTCTGCCACTCTGAACTGGGCCAATTGCCTCACTGAGTTTGCTTGCTTCAACTGCTGTGCCCTTCTTAAAGGACTGGGAGGATTATACTACAGCAGGGGTTCGATAGCCTCACTCAGAGTTGCAAGAACTGAAAACCAGCTTGAGTTAGCTTAAGGAAAGTGAGATTTAGTCCAAAGTCCATGTCATTCCATAGAACCCAAAGGAAGGAATTATAGATGAACCTCCATAGGAAAGGATCAGAGTTGGAGCTGGAGGCACCGAGAGGAACAGGAGGGAAGAGAAGGGCATCCATTAGCGGGTACTGTTGGTACTAAGTCCAGTGTAAACCTGTGTCCCTTTCTTACCATCTCCACCTCCCACCCTCGTCCAAAACACCACCAAGTCTTGCTGGGACCCCTGTAGCAACCCCACTGACTGGTCTCTTAGCCTCCTCCCTGTGCTCTCAAATCCATTTTTTTTTCACACAGAGAGCCAGAGTGAACTTCAGAAACATCTGTGAGATCATGTCTCTGTTTTGACTCCTGTGATATCTTCCCACATGCCCACAGAGTAAAATTCTAGCCCCATACCCTGGCTCACTGGGTGTCATATGATCTGGTCCCTGTTCCTTCTCTGACCATATCTACCCCTCTGCTCCTCTTTCACTTTGCTTTAGCCACATGGTCCAGCTGTTTTCTAAGCATCATTTAAAATTCGCTCCTGCCTCAGGGCCTTTGCACTAGCAATTTCCTCTGCCTGGTATGCTCTCATGACTTTCTCCTAGTTATTCAGCTCTCAGTATAAAATGTCAGAAAGTCCTCTCTCCATCATGTCATGCTACTTTAATCCTCTGCATAGTGATAGTTTCCTCACTAATTTTTTTGTTTATTGTTGCCCAATCCCCAGACCCCATCACCCCAATAAATGCAATCTCTTCATCTTTGATGTATCCCTTATGCTTGTAATATTTGTTGAATGAAATAAGTAAATTAAAAAAAAAAAACATATGCATGTTTATTGTTTGTAATCCTTTTAAAACAGCACAATATATTTTGAACGCTTTTTTACTTCAATAAATACATCACTACCATATCATTCAAGCTTATACTATTCCATTGTTTAGATATACCATAACTGATTTAAATAACTTCTGACTGTTGGATGTTTAGTGAACATCTTTTTATAGGGACATCTTCACACATTCTTCATTATTTCCTAGAATCCATTTCCACAGGTGAAATAATCAGGTCAAAGGCTATGCATGTTTTGAGGTTTAATGGGTACAGCAAAAGTGACTTCCCAGAAAACTGTAATTGTTCCTACTTCCTTCTCCAATGTGTGAGAGCACCACTTGCCCCAGACCTTAGGAAACAAAGAGTATCATATTTTTTATTTTGACATTTTGATGGCTAAAAATGATATTTCATTGTATCAATTTGCATTTTAAAAATTACTAATGACGTTGAACATTTTTCTCTTTGTTATTGATCATTTGTGTTTCCTCCTTTCTTCTTTTACAGATTACCTGTTCAGCCCCTTGGTCCCTTCCAAACTGAGCGATTCCTCTCCACGTGTTATTTCTTGATTGTCGGTTTCCTCTTTCATCCTCAGAGGCCTGAATCCAGGTGGGAGAACATTTGCAGGAATGAGGGAAATCGATTCTTCCCATGCACTCCCAGCCCCCAGGAGGCCCTCTCCTTCCTTCCCATTAGAATACAAACTGGACAGGGAGATGCTTGGGAACATGTGTAGGAAGAAAAGTCAACTGGGACTAAGAGGCTGGGTCTTAGACAAACCCTGTCACGGGTGCATCCCCCTTTCAAAAGCTTTCAGTCCCTTACAAATTGCTTCTGAATGGCAATGAGGATCTCTCACCTGGCACAAAGCCATAGCAACAGCATCTTTATCAGAACCAAGGCAACAATTTCTCCATTCTGCAGGCCTGTTGATTAGATGGGCATTCAGCAAATCCCAAAACCCTTGCAGACTCTTTGGGATCTAGAGAGGCCTTCCTGGGTCTTTGCAGAACATTTGGAGTGATTTAGACCTTATAATAAAATACAAGGCAATGGTGCTTTTGCTACAACTGCTACCAGAGCTGGCCATACCACAGCCCTTAGGCCAAGCCTCTGTCACCACTGACATGTAATCAAGAGCTACAGATTAAACTGAATGTGGAAATTCACATTTAGGAGGTAGTTAACAATGGTTAAATTATAAGAATGATGTTTTTGTCATTAGTCTTATTTTTCTGCTATTCTATCTCCAAAGAGAGTTGACTCATTCTCATATATACTTACTGGAAAAGCTCACCAGAAAATTGGGGCTCTCAGATGCACTGATTTTTACTGAGACAAGATGTAGATGCAGGTGAGGTTCCCACACACAGCCAAGGGAGGGGGCTGTTGGGAAGGGCTCCTCAAACAGTGGTCAGCTTTCCAGAAAGCTCCCTGTTGTCAACTAAAGGCTGCTCTTTAGCCTGTGTATGAGTGAGTGCACATGTGTATTGTGTGAATTAAAGCATTCTTTCTTAAAAGAAATGATGGTGATAATAGAAAGTGGTTGTTTAAAAACATCCTTTCTTGGCAAAATAAAAAGCTGGCAAATGCATATTTGTCTCCCCATTTTTTTTCCTTATCTGTGCAATGCCCAAATCATTGGGTCTACCACTTTCAGTGATAAGGCCTCCATCATAACTGTGGCTGTCATGTTCTGTTTTAATGGGAAGCTTGGGGCACAATCTGCAGTAAGCTGCAAAGGACAGAAACCCAGTTCAGTTCCAAGGCTGGGAAGGCCCTTTCCTTACCTGCAGTGGGAACTAGGGATCTCCTGGTATCACCCCAAGAGGGAGGCAATGCTGTCAAGTTCAGGCCGGACTTCCATAGGCCATGGGGCTGGGACATCCGTGGAGGGATGGGCTCTACTCAGCTCCTGGGAGAACCTGCCTGGGCATCTTGTGAATCCTTGGGATCCAGGGACCCACTGGCCTGAGACAATCCTGGAAGGAAAACAGAGGAGGAAAAAGCAAGGGCAGCATCTCCTCAATGACTACTCCTCCACCCCACCCCCACCCCCACCCCTGGACCTTTTTTGGATTAGCCTCATTTTAGGAATCTTGCGGCCTCCAGGGAAATTATTTAAGGGACCAAGTTCATACAGCGGAAGTTAACTTGCTTGTTTTTAAATAACCAGGGATTGGACAGTGGGTTTTTAATTTTAGAAAACTCCAAAAATAAGGTACAAAAGAGAAATACAAGTAAAAGAAGCCGCACCGTTTTCCCTCTTGTTGGAAAAATGCGTGGTGTTGCTTTCTGAAACGTAATCAATTAAATAGACAATTAAATAGAGCTATGGCAAACCGTGGTGGGTCTGCTAACTTCTCACTGTCATTGTCTTTGGTAATTTTGAGTGCAGGAGAGTCTAGAGGGATTACTGGAGATAAAGGGCCAGTCTCATATTCCTGGGAGAACAATCCCCGCCTCGATTTGCAGTAAGATCTTGGATTTGACTTATAACTTCTTTGTCACAAAGAAGCAGTGATTGCAATTCGGGTAATAGAACAGATCAAGCTCGCTTCTGCTTTCCTTCTCTTCCTCCCTCCTCTCTCTGTTTCTCCAAAGGATAATCTCAATTTCTTTGGAATTACATTTAAACAGCAATCTTATGAACTCTGAGCGGCCAGGTTGGAATCCACCTGCACCAGCGAGATTCCTGCGCGCTGCGTCTAATTCATCGACAGGCGAGGCTGCGAGGTTCCCCGTCGTCTGCGTTTCGGCCCATCCTGGTGGCGGCGCTTCTTTTCGGGCTGCATCCCCATGGTGGAGGGTCGGGGTAGAGGGGCCTGGGAAGGGCTTAGGAAGTGTAATTAAAAAATCTTCTTAAAGGCTGCAAACACTACCCCACAGCTGCGCTGGGAGTGCCGGGACGACAGGCGCCTGGCAGCTCGGACGCAGCTGGCGCTGTTTCCCCGGGAGGGCCGGGGGCCCAGCAACCAGCTCCCCGCCGGGGGTCCGAGCGGCCCGTGCATTTCTGCGAGGGGGTGGGTTGGGAGAAGGATTCTCGAGTTCAAAGGGAAGGCTTGCGGCCACCTGTCACCGGGAGGTGGGATTGGTGGGGAGGCTGGGGGGGGGGGCAGGGCGGGGAGGGAAGGGACTTTCCAGAATGAGAGCTGGGGTGAGGTGGGCCTTCTGCGAAGTGACAATCAGGGGACCTGAAATTGGGCACTTCCTGGCGGTGAAGATCTCTTGTCCCTGATAAGAACCGACAGCCGAAATCCACTGCGGCTTCTAAGTGATTAAACACGATGCCTACTTTGACACCAGTTTAGTGCTTTTATTATCAGATAGAAAAATATTCATGACGAAAAAAGTCTATAATTAAAAAAATTTAAATGCGTTTGTAAAATCATAATCGAAGCTGCATACAATTGAAAAACAGAGTTACTGTGTGGAAGGCTTGTTGTTTTCTATGGAAAATGCTTGGTCTGTGTGTGGCTGGATGGGTCTCTACGGCAATCTCCAGACAACCCCAATCCATGGCTTACAAGTAGGATCCAACAGACTAGAGGTTTAAAAATTCAGCTCCTTCACTCCCCTACATAATGGAATCACTGAGCTTCCGAATCCATGTCTTCAGCCCAGATGCATCCCTGGGTTTGAACACTCATATTCAAATGCTTGTTGGCTGCATGGATGTCTTGCAGGCAAAACAGAAACCTTTCCAGAACCAAATTCTTCCCCAGCTCAGTGAGAAACCTGGAAGTCATTCTGGGTTCCTTCCTCTCCCTCAGCAGTGCCTCTGCCTGTCTCACTGGTCACCACATTTGGCCTACTTTACTTCCTAAGGCATTTCTGGAATCTCCCCACCCCCACGCCTCTTCATCCCATCACTGTCTTGGCCTGGCTGGAGTCCTTAAGGCTCCGCGTCAGGGACTATTCAAACCACCCTGCCCCGCCTCAACCCACCTAGTGACCTTTTTGAAGTGCCCAATATGCATACGGCTCCCCAGCTTAAAACTCCTCCGAATGAAAAGATGCTCAACATCAGTACCGGTTAAGGAAATGCAAGTCAAAATCACAACTATGCACCGATCAGAATGGTTAAAACAAAACATAAAAATAAACTGTGACAATAGCAAATGCTGATGAAGTTGCAGAGACATACATACATACAAACCCTGCCGGTGGGAATGTAAAATGGTATAGACTATCTGGAAAAAGAGTGTGGCAGTTTCTTAAAAGACTAACCATGTGACTACCATGCGACACAGCAATTGCACTCCTGGGCATTTAACCCAGAGAAATGAAAACTTACATTCACACAAAAACCTGCACACATGTTCACAGCAACTTTATTCATAATAGCCTGAAACTGTACTTCAATAACTCAGATTCCTTCAGTGGGTGAATGGCTAAACTTACTGTGGCTCACACATAGCACAGAATGTTACTCAGCAATAAAAAGGTATGAACTATTGATACATACAAGACGTTGGATGAATCTCCAAGAAATTATGCTGAGCAGAAAAAGCCAAACCCCAAAGGTATGTGTGTGTGTCTGTGTGTGATTCCATTTATATAACATTCTTGAAATGAAAAATTTCAGAAACAGAGGACCGATTAGTGGGGTGGGGTGGGAGGGAGGTGGGTGTGGTCATAAAAGAGAAGCAGGAGGGCTCCTAGTGGTTTTGGAAGGGTGGAGTAGCTTGACTGTGGTGGTGGGTACATGAACCTACATGGATGATAAAATTGTGTAGAACTTAATGCACACACACAACACACACACACAGACACACAAGTACAAGTAAAACTGGGTGAATCCAAATAAGATGGGTAGGTTGTATTAACACCAATATCCTGGTTGTGATTTTGTATTAGACTTTTGCAAAATACTGTCATTGGGGGAAAATGGGTAAACTGTACAAGGGATCTCTCTGTAATTTCTTATAACTGCATGCAAATCTACAATTATCTCAATTTTAAAAATTTATTATTTTTTAAAAATATATACAGAATATTAGGTCAATAGGTGCTAGTGAAAAAAAAAAAAGAAATGATAAAAAACATACTCAAGGTAAAGAATGTTTAAGACCAGTTTTACCTACTTAATAATTTTGACTTCAAGAAAGCCTAACCAATAAATAAACACAGATAAAATAAAGAAACTCTCTGGATTTTTTTTTTTTAACCCACCAAGCAAAATCATCATTTTTTAAAATTTGATAATAGATATCCTCCTGAACTCCTCACCATCCCAGGGAAAATTCTGGCAGTACACTTGCTGTGGCACAACTTACTGGCTGGCACTCCTGTCCGCCCTGCCTTGCCTTGTTGAGGTGCTCTCTTTGTTGGGACACCCCACTTCTCTTGGCCTCGCACATTCAGTCTGAGGGCCCCTTCCAAAGCCCTGGGAAGGTGCCGAGCATCGTGTTCACATGGTGAAGATTTTTTGTAAATTTGCACAAGATAGTGGATCTGCAATTGGGAGTCATCACGGGCATTTTCTTTCCTTGCCTTCCTACTGCCTCCACCGTGCCTAAAGTCATTGATTGCTTTGAGATTTTGCTTCTGTTACATATTTTCTGTTCAGGTTTGCCAGGCCTGGATTTTTCTTTTGAGAGTTTAAGTGTCAGCAGAATGTCTGCCCATTATGAAGCTGTTCAGGCCTTGCAATGTGGATGCAATGGCATATCGAGGACTCTGAAGTATATTTTTGAAGACTTGGAAGAGGAGCCTGAATGTAAATGAGAGGCAAAATGCTTATTCAAAAAGTTGATAAAGATTGAATATGCATTTTTCTTGGAATTTGGAATATTTCAGAACATTTTAAAAAAAGACATGAGAAATTACAGCCTCATACTTTGGATGTGTAAGACAAGGGAAGTTATTTTCTTATCTTTAATTCAGGTAAACTTAACTGGACCATGAACAGAAAGTGAGAAAAATAGACAATGAAATCAATAGAAACCACCTGACATAAAAAAAAAAATTCACTACAACCTTTTTGTTAGATATTCAAAAGCTGAAATTCATTAAGAGAAAGAGAAAAATTTCTAATAGAAGTCATGAATAAGCCCTTGAATTTTTGATAAACCAGTTAATTAAGAGGAGTGAATTATATGAATATGTTGGGAAATGATTTAAATTTCTTGCTGATTTGCCACAAAATACTGGCATCGACATGATAAAAGACACATCACAATGAGGGACTGGCTAATGAGTTTCATCCTTCAAAGAATTTGAAGACTATTAAGATTAGTCACTGAATCAAAAAACATGAAATGCCCTGAAATCTTACAGTCCACATAAATCTTGAGAGTTTTTCCCAGTTTTCGCAACAATCCTAACAATTTACATGACCAACCCAGACATTAGTTTGAAAGTAGAAAAAATTCTTTCCCAACTAAGTACTAAAATCAAATTTATACCAACAATGTCAGAAGAATGACTGAATTATTATTCTAATTTATCTGCAGAAAATTTTACGACATCATAGAAAAAGGCAATCAAAGAGTGTGTGGGACATGTGTGCAGGGGTATAAAAAGCATTATAGAGGTGAGTCAGGCAGGTCATAAAACATTTTTCTGAATTACGTAAGTAGTAGTTGATCAACTTTTTAAAATTTGCAATTTGTTGGGATTTTTTCCTTATTCTAAGTCAATACTCAGTTTTGTATCAAATTTTGTACTGATAATTTTGTATTTTTAAGAGGGCCCCCAGATTTTATTAGCTTCGGGCCCCACAAAATCTGGTTCTCCCCTTCCTCTCCTAGCTGTGTAACTCTCAGGCACAATCTAAAACTCCTGTCTAGCATTGCCCTTCCTAATACATAAAAAAAAGTATCTTTGTTTACGCTTTTATCTCCCCTACCAGAAACTGGAGCATAATGGACAAGGACACGTACTCAGGTTCAAATCCTAGCAACCTGACCTGGTAGCTTTGTGACCTTGGGAAAACTACTTCTGTTCCCTTTGCCTCAATATTCCCATCTGTAAAAGAGGAATAAAAATGGCATATCCCTTCGAGTGTTGTTGTGAGGACAAAATGAGGTCCTTTGCATAAAATGTGTAGAAAAATGCCTGGTAGGTGTTCCCAGCACTTAGCAAGGTATCTGCCAGAAAGCCTGGCATACGGTGTACATAAAGGTTGGATTGATTTGAGTTTGTGGCCTGATTGGAAAGAGGGGCTGAAACACATGGTTTAATAAGGTATGACCTTCAGTAAATGCATTTATGTGTCTGGTCCTGGGTGTCCTTTACGTAAAACAGTGGATTCCTCATGGTTTGAAAATTCTATGATGCAAAATAATATGCAATTTTATTACCCAATAGAATGAGCATTTGGTGAAGCTCAAACATTGTAATTCCCTTGACAAGTGCTGGATTTTTTGCTCTTGACTCTCTGCTTCTTCAAATATTTCTGTAAGCAAGCAGGATATAAATAGTAACGCATCCCAACTCTAGACTTGGTGATTACAAGTTCACAGTCATCTTATTAACAGTTGTCAGTCTTCAACATCTTTATTTTCCTCCTCTTTAGCAGTATCCCTAGCATCAGCCTGTAGGAGTGAGTTGGGAGGTAGGCACTCAGTCGCGTCAACTCTATTCCGAAGAGGAATATCACGTATTCCCTCATTCATCTAGTCAGTAATGACTTATTAGGATTGACATACATATAGAGCATTATGCAGAACATTGGACATGGCTGTACAATATAAAGTGTGGTTCTCGCCCTCTTGGAACTTAATGTGTAATTGGAAAGTGCGATGGACTCACGGTGGTTCTCTGAAAACGCCCCTTAGCGTCTTACTAAGCCACAAGGTTGTAAGGGGTAACAGGAGCTCAGAGACACACCGTAGGTTTGGTTGGACAAAGGGCTCCCTTTCTGAGAACTGCAAAGTCTAAATTCCAATGGCTGCAAGATAAGAAGGCTAGCAAAGTGGTACAAAAAAACTGGAACTTTCTTTTTTTCCTGGATGCTTGATGGCACCACATCTTCAAATCCTGTGGCTTTAAACATTTTCACCTGTTTATTGCTTTGATGGGGTACAAACATCTTGGGACTGCTTTGGAGAGGAAAGATGGGAAACAAAGAGTAAGATGTGAGGAGGAGAGGACAGACATTACCACGTCAGAAAGACCTTGTTTTAAATCTTGGCTTTGACATTATCTGGGTGACTGTGGGCAATTTACGCAACTTCTCCGAACTCTCATTTTCTTATTTGTTAAGTGGAGATAATCTTTCTTGGAGGGGTTGGCATGAGGCTTGAATAAGCTGACGCTTACAAAATACCAAGCACAGGGCCTTGAGCTCATGAGGCGGGAGTGTAATAAATGTCAGTGAGCTTGTTATATCTCCCCTCATCTCCCTTGCACCTGCCCTTCACTTAGAGACAGTAAAAGTCTGCCCTGCATTTTAAAACCAAACACAAGCCATACTCACTGTTTCCAAACTGCAGATGGCACCTTTCCAGTAGAGAAGAGAGCCCACCTCTGATGGATGTGGCTCCTCTCACACTTTGAACGTCTCCTCCTCAACAGAACTTTTCTTTTTATTTTTCTTTTCCTGTTTAAAATTATTATTATTATTATTTTTATCTAGTATCTCTTGGTGTCGGATGTCACTCAAAGGTCATGCAGGAGAGTCACCACAGGCTTACAGTACAGCCAATGACAGAGCTGCTAAGTCTTTGGGATTGGAGATCTGAGCCTGAATCCCAGTGTATGAGCTGCGTCTGCCTCTCAGTTTCTGTTTTTGGAAACAGGATAATCAAACCTATCTTGTTCAGACAGTTGGAGATGATGTGAAAAAAGGTGGGATTTGGGGCAAGGAAAACTTAGAAAATGAAGTGTGATTTGAGCCCAAACCTTTTGGCTTTGATGAAACCATCACCACCCGGTTACAAAGAAAGCACGAAGATCACGAGCTCCTGTGAGCAGCAACTTGTTCAAGGACCTAGATCCTTGTTTTCTCAAACCTGGTCTGGCACTCAAATGCGCTGGACACTTGTTAAAAACAGTTTCCCAGATCTCACTCCAGAGCTACTGAGACAATCTCATGAGGTGAGACTTGCAAATATGTCTTTTTATAAAAGCTACCCATGTTATTCTAATGCAGTGAGCCTGGGAACTTAAAATCGAGACTCCATCTCCATCCCAAATGCTTATTTTCTATTCTTTTGCCCCTAGCTTCCCCTGCGCCCTTCCCGGCATTCACCATCTCAAGAGGCCCATTTGGACAAGGATTTGGCTGAAATTGGGAGGCACCCAACATTCCTTGAAGGGCAGCAGAAGGGTTCAGCTGGAAGAGCTGGGGGAGGGGTTTCCTCGCAAGCCATAACCGCCCCCTCTGCTGCCTTTTGCATCCTCTCTGCAACTCAGTGTCACCTTGGAGAACAACAGGGGCGATGCTTGGAGGAGGTAACTCCCTCAGGTTTCTAAGATCACACTTACCCATCAATAAGGAGGCCCGGCCTTTTCTCCAGCACTGAACTTAGCTCCTACATCAAGTAAACCAGGACTATAGCCTGGGGGTGGGAGTCCCCATCCTCACTTCCTTGGAAGGTTAGGGGAAAACAGGAGCTTGTATCTTCCCCCTGGGAGACAAAACTTGGCAGCTGTGGGTGGTGAAAGGTCAAGAAGGGAAAAAAGGCAAAACTCCCAGAGACCTGCTGCTGGCTGGGGTCAGAGCTACCCCTTCCTGCCAGCTTCTCACTGCTGCCGATGAGAAATGTTGCCCTTGAATCAAGACAGTGGTTAAACAGCTCTAAATAATTAATCATACTCTTGAACTGGTGTTCTCCACCTCCGTATGCCTTTCTGGTTGCTTTTGCTTGTCTTTTTCTCCTTTTAATTCAAAGGTAGTATTAATAATTTATGAACCTCCATGTGGTCACATTTACCCAGGCTCACACTCGTAGGGAGGGAGGGTCCCTCCTGCCCCCTCCAAGTGGAAATCAATACCGGGAAAGAAAAGCTTCCAACGTCAAGCTGTCTCTTTCCTGTTCTTGGAACAGAAATGAGAGTCAAATCTATGTATAGAGCCTTGGCCTGACTCAAACGCAAGGGCTTTTCATTTGGCTCAGCAACTTTGACAGGAGCTGTGTCCCCAAAGACTTTAAACAGAGAAATAATACATTCCGTTACAAAGAGCACTGAGGGAGGGAAATTAGGAAGTGGAAATTATTCAGCCAGGACTCCAAAGAGGGGAGAGCAAAGAAATGGAAGGAAGTCAGTTCCGGGAGGCAGAGCTGCTGGTGGAGAAGGCTCTGGAATGGTCGGGGTCCTTGTTACTTCCGTAGGTGGCCCCAGGGAATGGGAAAGCAAAGCAGACATAAATCAGGGCTGGGGAGCTCTTGTGAACATTCTAGGATGAAGGACATTCTAAAGAAAACCAGAGAGTGATGGTGTGTACAGAATGCCACCATTTACAAAATATCTGTGGGAACGCGGATGGCAAAATTATATGGAATTGCTCTGAGAAGGGAAACAGGTTTGGGACAGAGGGGGAAGATTCACTTTTTTCGAGTATGTCTCTGAATTATAAAATTGTGTGTCATTTGCCTATATTACTTACCTAAAAAACAGTAAACAGGTAGTTACAGGACCATACAATTTGGGGGCAGATTAAGAATGGTACATGTGTGGTAAACAAAAAGAAATCGGAAATGTATTATATTGAGAGAGGGTATTTTTCCTGGTTTGTAAATGTATTTATAAGTCTCAGAGATATAAAAAATAGTTCAATTAGGCTGAACCATATAAAGTTGCTATATTTGTAGATAAAAAAGGGTTGCATATCAGCAATTTCATATGATTTAACCCAGGGTTTCTCAAGCTTGGCACCACTGAGTTTTTTTTGTTTTCTTTTTTTTAACCACTGACATTTTGATAATTCTTTGCTGTGCTGTGGGAGACTTTCCCGTGTGCTGTAGGATGTTTAGCAGCATCCGTGGCCTCTACCCACCAGATGCCAGCAATACCTCCCCAGTCATGGCAAACTTTTGATTTGTTTTATGTCTCCACCAGGATTGGCTGTAAATGTGCGGGGACCAGTGCAAAATGAAAACGCAGTCTCTTGTCCAGAAATTGTTAAGAATTTCAAGATGTGACAGCAGAGCATTAAACCAAGCGTGGGGCCCTTCTAAGCACAGTGCCTTCTCTGACTGCACAACTTACACATCCATGAAGCCAACCCTGGTCTGCAGACATTGCTCAATGTCCCCTGGGGGGGCAAAATTGCCCCCCGTGAACAATCACTGGTTTAATCTAATGCATTTAGATCTGCATGTGTATATGCTCAGAGTCACAGAGAACATGCATCTCTTTTTTTTGAAAAATAAAATTGCGTGAAATCTTGAAAAATGCTTCAGCAGGATGTCAAATACCAGAAAGTTGGGCAAGCAGCCAAAATCTGGCCCACTGTCAGTTTTTGTAAATAAAGTTTTGTGGGTAAACAGCCATGCTCATTTGTTCATATATTACCTATGGTTGTATTTTTAAATAAGATCACCTTCTGATGTACTGGTGGTCAGAACGTCATCATATTAGGAGGGGCAGATACAATTCCAACCATCATAGGGTGCTTGCAGAGTGGACAGGCAGCTGGGGTGAAAGGAATCTGGGACTACTGTCCTCTGTAGACCCTGCCCCACATGTGTTAGGTAGCAGGTGGATTCCCAAGGAAGAGGTGCGGTAGTTCCTTTTTGCGTTCAGCTTCCTAGCTCTCGGTTGCTACCCAGAAGGTACATGAGAGAAAATTACCAGGATGCAAGATGTTTGAGTGCTAAAAGAGTTTTAGGGTGGGCAAAAGGTAGGATCCGGTTTATTTTATCCAAACAAGTTCATTTCATTCCTAATTTTCATTTTTACTTGTTGTCTTTATTCCTTCTTTTTTCATTTTAATAAAAATACTAAATTTCTTGGGGGGAGTGTTTGGTGAAAGCAGTTGAAAGAAAGGAGGTTTTATGGAAATGCAAGTAGTTTTTGCATGAGTAATAATAATGATGATGATGATAGGTTTCCTGCCAGGGTCTTCTCAGTGGGATAGTATTTGCAAATTAAACACTCTGTAAAATATTCAGCCCCTTGCCACAGTCTCGGTTCATTTGCATAATCCCCCTGCCTGGGGTTCCTGGGTGAGCGATTCACTAATTAATTATTAAATTCCTGCCTGTACAACGTGAACGAGATAATGAAATTCCAGCAGGTCCCAAGAAAAGCCGGAGCTGGGTCTTTTGGAGTAAGGCCCAGTGGGTTTTACTGGGTACTTCTCCCAGCTCAGGGTCCCTTTCTCTGCAGCTCCACACGGGACTAGTGGTGGATTTGGCGGGGGCTGAAGTAGCCTCACCTTCCCGCAACCCAGGATTCCACAATGCTGGTCCCAGCCCCACACCACACACAGCTCGGCCACCGAGGAATCGCCCGTGGCCTGGCTGGTGTGGCTTTATGAGGACATTTTCAAGCCCATCCTAGGCTGGGTTTATGGACAGCCCCTCAGGTTCATAGCTATTCCCCTATTGCCTCAGTTTTGGGTGTGTTTTTCCATGTGGCCAAAGATCACTTTTGTTCCCTAGTCATTTAGTGAGCACTTTGAAAGCCACTTTAGAATTGTTTTTCCTTTTTTTTGGATAAACTCATGACACCCTTTCTGCAGCTCTGGGAATAAAAGCCCTTGCGTGAAGGGTGAGTAGACTTCTTGGGACTGAGGCAGATGGGTTGGCTGGGTGCAGATTTGGCCCTGCCAAGTGGCTTGCTCAAGGGGAAGCTGGGGTTTCTGAGGCCACGATTATGTCCAGATTGTTCTCATTGTTTGGGGGCCATGTCTCTGGGTGGAGTTTTTGTAATTAGAAACCAGCATTTACTCGTCAATATTGTCTTTTTTTTTTCTTTGTACTATTGTATGATCTCGTTTCTATGAAATACCTGTAATGAGGAAACTTCATAGAGACAGACAGTAGATTACAGGTTACCAGCAGCCATGGTGGCGGGGAAGGGAGCAGTGGAGGGTGTGGGGAAGGGGGAGTTATTGCTTGATGGGTGCAGAGTTTCTGTTTGAGACGATGAAAAAGTTGAGGGAATGGATGCTAGTGATGGAAGGACAATATTGTGAATAGAATTAATGCCAATGAATTGTATACTTGAAAGTGGTTAAAATGAGAAATTTTGAGTTGACAATTTGGCACTACAAGTAAAAATATATATATATATATATTTCTGTATATATAATATAAAAATGAAAAAACAGTTCTATCTTCCACCCCAATTTTCCACCTCTCTTTCCAAGAGATAACTAATGTTTCCAATTTCTTGAGCATCTTTGGAGAGCGATTTTAGGCATAAACAGGTCTCTGAATTTGTGCGCTTTCCCCACATAAACGGTATCGCATGCTACATGTAGATGATAACTCTTCAGGAGACTTCCTGAGTTCCCATGCTTTCTCTCCATCCTTATTGCAATTATTCAATCCATTGTTGAAGAGCACAGGCCTGTTACTTTGTAGAACATCACTCAGTTTTGCTTCTCTGGTGTTTCCTTTTGATTAAATTAAGCACAAGCACTTTTGGCAGTAATACTACAGAAGGGATAGTGTGTCTTTTCTAGATGCTTCATATGAGGAGGCTCCTCATGTCAGCCTGCGTTATTGTTGGGAAAGTGAATTTCCAGCACTTGGTTAAGGTGGAGTCTGTCAAGTTTCTCCATTGCAGATTTACCAGTTTTCATTTGTAATTCATAAATAATCCATGGGTAGATTATTTGAGGTAATCCATATCTTGTTCTTCATAAAACAACATACATTGGTGTTTTTTGCCTGAATCAATTGTTCCTGTGATGATTACACAATGGTATGTATTCATTTTATTTTCACTCATCTCAAGCTCTGCTGAACTCTAGATCTGGGCTGGATCAGGAGCACTGTGGAGAGCCTCTTGGACCTTTCTCTGCCTCCTGAAGTTTTGCTTACCATTTCCAGAAGGCTTAACTTGCAGTCTTGGAGGAAGGGTGCATTCCCAGGAAGAGTGAGAAATACGTGGGGCTCAGGATGATGACATCCGATACACTGAACTAGTTTCTGTGTTTCCTCATTCTGGTTCCAGAGAAATGAAACAGTTGCTAGTGAGGCTGGTGATATTTTGTGTCGCTTCCATGCCTTGAACTCTCTCATCTCAGAGATTTTGCTCCTTGTCTTATATTTGTTCTACACTTGCACCAGGTTCTCTTTTTCTCTGGATATGGGATCTAGATCTTCAAGTTTGAAACCAAATTTGGACTCTTGACTCTGGAGCCCCAATTTCTTTAGCAAGTCATTCTCAGAAATCAATCCCAGAGTGAGGGATGTTCTTGAATGCCTTGATGAGAGTGCATGATTGGGAATAGGTATGGGAGGTATGGCATGCTCTGGCTTCTCTATCTGTCTGTAGGGGGTCTTGCCTGTGGGCATGGCTTGATTCTAAGGTCTGCTTGGGTTCTGTTCTTCTCCAGAATGAGCGTCTAGCTCTTCAATTCTGAAGCCAAATCTGGATTCTAGACTCTTCAGTGTTAATTTTTAAGCAAGGTTTTGTTTGGTAGCATAACCCAGGTAAGGTTTTTGGTTGAAAATGTCAATGAGGATTTTCAGCTGATCCACTGTGAGTCTGGTGTGACTGTGCCTTTGATGTGTAGTGATGATCTCTTCATGGGGAGGGGTGAAGCAAATTCTGGTCTGCTTGGGTCTGCAGGTTGAGGCTGGGCAGTGGGGAACGGGAGGTGAGGAAGAGTGTTTGCAGAGTTGTTCTGGGCCACATGGAAAGAGATTCCTGGCTGTTCAAACATGTGACTGACTAGGAGTCAATGTTGCCTTTGGATATACCAAAAAGAATTGGTGATAAAATTGCTGAATTTTGCGATTTCCTCTGGGTCATCTATTTCGGTGCCTCTCAAACTTAGCTGCACTCACAAATCACGGAGAGATTTTATTAACATGCTGATCCTGATTCAGTGAGTCTGACATGGGTCTGCATTTTTGCATTCTTGAGAAACTCCCAGATGCTGCAGATGTTGCTGGTCCATGGACCATCTTTTGGGTAGGTCCAGGTTGTAAATAGTTGTAAATAGGGAAGAAATCAGACTTGTAACTGAAAAGGAAGATGCAAGATGCTACACTTGGGTATTTAATTAATGACACGATTATCTGTGATTAGAGCAGAATCAGTGTTAAACTTGCTCTTCTGCTTATTATTCTTATTTTAAAATTTCAACTAGGCCTATTTTGAAATTCAGAAGTCGATTGAGAACTGAGCCTATTGTTGACCTGATGCAGTCACAAGCTCTGCTTTCTTCCCAGCTGGGCAAGACCTTCAGGAACATTTTGGAATGTCCCTGAGACTCTCTCTCCATCTGTAAAGTGGGGACAGGAACAGCATCCACTGAGGTTGTGCAGCTTGCATCGCTGAAAGTGTGGACTCTGGAATCGTGCAGACCTGGGCTGGAATCCCAGATGCATTACTCGAGCATTCTGTTTTCCTTCTCTGGGCCTCACTCTCTTTACCTGCAGTTTGGGGACCAAGATGGGCCCTGTCTTGGAGGACCACTATGAGGATTCGCTGAGGCACAGGGCACGTGGCGGGTGCCCAGGGGTGGCCGGGCAGCAGGTTCATCAGCCTGGGGAGACCCAGCCTTCCAGCTGGATTCAGATGGAAATGCGTGCTGAGGGTTTGGGAGATCATTTGTTTTTCTGTTTGTATTTGTGGAGTGTCCACTATTGTGCAAGTACTGTATGGGGCACCCAAATAAGAATCTTGTAGGGCTCTATGAGTAAGTAGTCCAAAGTCTCTGCTAGAAGCAGAATATATGCCAAATTAGACACCAATTAAGAAAACAGTCTCCATCTGGGAGGCTGGCTTGATCAGAATGACCCATAGGTTAATGAAAATAATGAGGTTATTCTATTCTGACTCGTCAGGGTGAAGGCACTTTGAAGAGCAAGAAGCTAAGGTGAAGCAGGAAGCTGGGGGCTGCTGTTTCTGTGTTTGAATCCTCTGGAACCCAAATCCTCCCAGAAGAGGCAGCAGCCACGGTGAATCATTTCAGTCCATTCTCCACATGACAAGGTGGTGCCCTGTGGAGTGGGTAGAGGGCGTTGGTGCTGAGAGGGGGAGGCCTGACTCTTGGCTCAGGGCTTCTCCTCCAGCCCTCCCCTGGGTGCATCTTTCTCTTTGGGCCACATTAATTGCATCATTTGGTTGCAAACTGGTGGCTGAGAGGCCAGGTTGAGCTTGCAGATGTATTTTGGGTTCTGGGTTAGTTGCCACATGAAAAATCTTGGAGATTTTATATTAAAGTCCAGATTTCCAGCCATGCAAATAAAACGAGTCATTCTGGGCCTGGGTTCCTAGGTGGCATACCTTCTCCAGGGGGTCATAGCTCCCACTGGCCTATTTCAGCCATTTGTAGTCCCTGCCGGAGGCATTTCTGTTTGTGACTTGCCCTATTCTTTGAATCTATGTGCAGGATTTATCATCCAGTCTTTTCTTTGAGGGCAGGGAAGCTATGTTCTTCATTTCCTTGAAGCCTTATTGTAGGTAGCTGTATTAGGGTTCTCTAGGGAAACAGAATCAATAAGGGATATCTATGTATATAAGATTTATAAAAGTGTCTCACACAACTGTGGGTATGCACGAGTCCAAATTCTGTAGGGCAGGCAGCAAACTGGCAACTCCAATGAAGACGTTCAATGAACTCCTCAGGAAATGAACTGGCAACTTCGAGGAACTCCTCAGGAAACCCTTTGCTGGTCAGCCAAAGAAGAAGTGAAGGTCCTCTATCTGTCTCACGTAAAAGTTTTCAACTGATTGATTGGATTAAATACAGCCAACTGCATTCTCTCATTGTGGAAGACACGCCCTTCGTTGATGTCATTAGTCACAGCTGCAGCCAACTAACTGATGATTTAATAAACCAGCCTGTTGGTTTATTAACCAGCCACAAATGACCTCACAGCAATGGTTAGGCCAGTGCTTGCTTGACCAGACAGCTGGGTACCATCACCTGGCCAAGTTGACACATGAACCTAACCATCACAGTAGCCATGGTATAGTGAAAAGGACATCAGCTGCCCAATAAGAAGATCTGGGCTCAAGTCTAGGTGTTGACACTTACCAGCTTCAGGACCTAGGACCATCACTTAACCTCTCCAAGTCTCAGCCACTGCTTTTGTAAAATGGTGACTAATCATCAGGATTCAATGAGCGGTAAGTGTATGGTCTTTTGTGAACTGTAAAGGATGGTAGAAATAGAAGGAACCACAGATGGGGGCAATAGAAAGGTGAAGCCTCCAGACCAACAAGGAAGGGAGAGTTGATGGAGATGGTGATACTAAATAATAAGTGCTGTTATAGAGAGATATTGGGGGCAGGTGCTTGTTTCAGCCTCAAGGTGGGAGGCAATCAAGTGGGGCTGCATGGAGGAAGTGATGGGCTCAGTCTCAAGTAAAATTTGGCTTTGCCAAGAGGACCAGATAACATAATGCCTCTATCTAATTAAAGGCTTCTAAGAAGTTCTCTTAAGAGTGAATCTAGTGCCATGGATTGTCCTGCTGGCTGTGGGAGAGGTCTTCCAACCAGCCTTTTGGGCACTGTACTCCCCAACTCCCCCAGTGGAGGCCAAGCAGCTGAGGCTGGCTTGGGAAGTTCAGACTAACGGACTGATGTTTCTTTATGAAGCCTCCTTTGTTGTTGGTGAGCAAGGAAAATGAGCATTTGGGGAGAGGACCTCTAAGAGAAACTCTGGGTAATCAGAGTCAAGCTAGAGTTAAAAACAGGATTTTGGCCTTTTCCTTCTGGAGCCATCACTGTGCATTGGTGACTGGAGAAAATAATGTAATCTGATTGTTCCGTTGGGTCATTTCTGGGAATATGAAGACATTTTTCCAACACTGGAAGTCTGCATGCGCTGGGAGAGTGTCCCAGGGCTCTGTCCTGCCTCCTCACTGGCCTCCCCCACCACATCCCCTCCCCAGTCCCCTGCCCCTCAGCAAACATTGCTTCCCTGTGGAACTCGGCTTAATTAGCGGTGACCCAGCTTTTTCGAAATTGAACTCTGTGAGGGTTGAAGACGTGTTTGGCTGCTCAAGAAAACCCCAGCCTGCTTCTCCTCACTGCATTTCAATTGGCAAATGTCTTCCACCCAAAGAATGCTGAGAATTTCCCTTTTCATCATGTCAGATCATCTGGCTTGGGCCTGGCCCTTCCCCAAGAGCCCAGTGGACACAGCTGGAGCAGGGCAGGGCCCAGGCTGGTTGCCGAGCTGGCTCTGTGGTCTCCCCTCCTGCTTGAAGGCCATGGTGAAGTGGGGCCGGCCAAGACCAGTGCGTCCCATGTGGGGGTGGAGGGGGGTTGGGGGTGGGGACTGGGTGCCCAGCCCGATGGACAAGTGGATGCCTCTTGGATTGAAGTTAATCCTGAGGTTATGACCTGTCGGCTCTCCCCAAACTCCACACTCCTGGACCAGGGGAGCTCCAAAATGAAGAAGTCATTTCTCCAGGGGTGAATCCGAGTTTAGGGCAGCCTGAAGTTTATACAATTTTTGGAGTCTGGGAAGGGCCCCTTGCAAGGGAGAGTCCCTGCAAATTAAGCCACATTAGTGTCAAGGTAAATCCTCCGCTGTTGCAGTCTTCCTCTCAGCAGACAGAAAGTCCAGACATGAAGGCTGGGGAGCCACTTTGGATTGGGTGTTGGTTGTTCATCTATGAATTAATTCTCCATCGCTGGGCAACCTGATGGCAGGGGAGTTCTGGCAGGTAGGACAGGATGGATGTGAGGCCCAGACAGCCCGGTGAGTGTAGGGACATCCATGGGAGGCGGGACACATTGCGGAAAGTCAGTGGGACCAGTCGGACTCCAGCTAGGGAAACTGCGAGTCAGCAGGACAAGATCAGGTCAACTAAAATGCCGAGTGCAGAGTAGGAGGATGTAATTCAGACAGGCCGCTGGGATTCAAGAACCTGAGGGATTTGACAGAAGGAGAAGCAGGTTGGGAATACGCTGGGAGGGGAGTTGGGATGCTGGGTGAGAAGTAGCTGGTGCCACGGGTTGCATTTATAAGCTGCCCAGTGTACGACTGGCTCAGTGTAGAGTTAAGATGGGCATATATTTATTTTGCTAGATTTTGCACAATAATGTAGGGACTTAGAGGTTTTGTTTCAGAGCCTGACAGATTTTGATTTAACCACAGGTCCCTTTCTACCTGGGGCTAGATAATTTCTTCAGAGGCAGATATTGACTTTTAGGGATAAAAAAAGGGACAGCCTTTGGAAGCAGACAAATTCACACCTCCAGTCTGTCATTTCCTAGCTTTGAGCCTACTATTTCTTCATCTGTGAGGCTCATATTATACCTGTTTTTGAAAAGTGGTGATTGTCAAAATACTTGATTCAGATAAAGTTTTATTACTGTAATTTTTTACACAACTCTTTAGAAGTCAGGTGAAGCAGACACAATTTAGTATATATGACTTGCAAGCTTGATCTAACACACATACAGAGCCCAATAAACAGTAAACTCTCAGGCCCACATGGAACCTGTGCATGGGCTGACCACAGCTGGGCCTCAAAGTCTCAGTTCATAAGGACACGTGTCATACAGAGTCCATTCCTCGCAGCCACCTTTGTATTCATGGAATAAACCTAATGACATCGCTGAGCTCTTGTACTGATTTACATGTGTTGATACCTCCAGTTCTTGAAAACTTAACGTGAAATGAAAACATTTAAGCTGCAGAACACACATGCGAGATACCAGTTATGCAAAATTTAAAACAAATGGTATTTGTTTGTTTATGAATGAATACTTAGTAAAAGCATCAAAATAGGGAAGGAAAGGTTTACCCAGCTGTTCTGGTTTGCTAAAGCTGCCATTATGCAAAATACCAGAAATGGATTGGCTTTTATAAAGGGGATTTATTAGGTTACAAATTTTCAGTTCTAAGACTATAGAAGTGTCCAAACTAAGGCATCAACAAGCAGATACCTTCACTGAAGAATGGCTGATGGCATCTGGAACACCTCTGTCAGCTGGGAAGGCACATGGCTGGCTTCTGCTGCTCCTTTGCTCCCAGGTAGTGTTTCAAAATGGCTTTCTCCAAAATGTCTCTGGGCTTCTGTCTCTCTTAACTTCTCTCTCTCAGCTTCTGTACATCCTTTCTTGTTCTCCCAGGGCATTTCTCTCTAAGCATCTGGGGATCCTTTCCTAGCTTCTCCAGGGCAAACTTTGGGCTTCATCTCTTAGCTTAGCATCTCCAAACATCTTCTGTCTGCATCTCCAAGCATCTCCAAGTGTCTGGGTCTGTGTCAGCTTTTAGCTTTTCCTGGGGGCAAACTCTGGATTACATATGTTAGCTTCTCTCCAAAAATGTCTCTGAGCTCCTTCTTTCTGTGAGCTCTCTTAAAGGACTCCAGTGATCTAATTAAAACCCACCCAGAATGGGCCGGGTCATACCTCCATGGAAATGATCGAATCAAAAGGTCTCACCTACAGTTGAGTGGGTCACATCTCCATGGAAACAACCTAACTAAAAGGTCCCACACTAATCAAAAGACTATTAATTCTGCCCCCACAAGATTGCCTTAAAGAACATGACTTTTGCGGAGGACATAATAGATTCAAAGCAGCACACCAGCCATAGTGTTTCAGAAGTTACTTCAATGTTAATGGAAATGTTGTATTTAAAAAATCAGAAGTTCCGAAATGTGGCAAATTTAAATACATTAGATCTAGCTGGTGTTTACCTGGAGGCTTGTTGTATTCTGTACTTCACATTCTTGATGCTTGATATCATTAACCTTCGAAAAGAAAAGGGCTCAGTGTTGGGTACGTAGTTGATACTCAACAAATATAAGTTCTGTCCTGATGGGCTTTAGGAGAGCAGTGAAGGGGCTAGTGTGAGTGCATGTTCCTGGGGCAGGGCCTGGCCTGGTGCAGGTACCCTGGGGATGCATTTGCACTTTCCTTCTGCTCTCTTCATGCTTTGGTTCAGCCTTGCAGTTGTAGGGTATCTACCTCAGGACCAGGCTGACTTCCAGCAATCTGCTCCCACTGCCCTGGGCCTCCACAGACCAAGAATCTGGTAGGCTCGATGGGTACCAGAAACATCAGAGAGGCAGCAGCCAGCCTCAGAGGCTGCTTGTCACATCCTAGGACCGATTCTCAGTCTCTGCACCCAAAGGATCCCTTGCTGGCTGGTCAGAGAGAGGGACGTTCCCAGTTGCCCCCTTCCTCTATTTTCTTGCCATTTTCTTCATTAATACCCACCCTGATCTCCACTTCACCAGTGGACTTTCTTACCTCTTTAGGATGATTAGCAAACCTATTAGACAATAATGCCATGACTTGGTTTCCATGGTGATTTGCATGTTCCATCTCATGATGCTTTCCAAAGAGCTTATCTTAATCCTCATCAATCTTACCATGGCTGATGCCTGCCTTTTCTCATTACATGGAAACTTTCCTTAAGAAAATATTGTATTTCCTGACACTTGCTTTTACCAGGGACAAAAATCAAAGTCTCGATTATTTTTTTAATTGTGTTTTGAAAACAAAGGCTTCTTGGGTTCAGATTCATTCATTTACCTCTAGTGCGGACTGTAATTGAGAGTAACTCGTTTCTCATCATGAGTTTCATTATTCCCAGGCGATATTAAACACTCAGCATCCATGCTGTTAAACAGCTTAAAGACACTCAGGATGTATGTCTCTTTGTGGCCACTTCTCGGATATGTGCAGTGAAACCTTGCAGACTGCATTGGATTTTGATCGCCTCACATGGAGAGTTTGCAGATGGGAAAGTGCCAAGAAGTATCAGATTGGTGGGAACAAATCATTTTGAGCCAGACCCAATGGGACACATGCAGTGTGGGCAATGTCTTATTGAATATAGACTTGCACCCATCCTGGGCATTATTTACCCAGCTGCGCCTATAACTATTTCAATAATTTGAGGCAATTTGTTACAGGGGTAACTTGACTGATTGCAATCAATAAAGGAGTAGCCCAGAAAATCCAATCTAAACTGCACAATGGCCCTGTCCCTTAGGGCTTCACGGATGCAGAACAACACTGCCCCCCCCCCCACTTCTTTAACTCTTTCTGCCCCTGGAACATCTGGAGAGTGGTCTTAGGAAATGTCTGTTGAAGAATTCTCAGTGGGATATCATCCAGCTCTGGAATGCATTTGGCAGGTTACCTCTCTGTTGCTACTCAGAGTGTGCTCTGTGCATCTGGTGCTTCAGCATCAACATCCACATCAGCATCAGTCATTCAAAGTGTACAATCAGTTGTTCACAGTATTGTCATATAGCTGTGCTTTCATCACTACAATCAAACTTTGAACATTTTCATTACTCCAAAAAATAAAATGAAAATTAAAACAAAAAAGAATATCTGAAACATCCCGTTCCCCTCCTCCCCACATTGTTCATTTACTTTTTTTAAAAAATGCAGTTTAATTGAGATATATTCACACACTCTACAGTTATCCACAGTGCATAATCAATTATTCACAGCACCATCATACAGTTGTGTGTTTGTCACCAGAATCAATTTTTGAACCTTTTCGTCTCTCCAAAATAAAAATAAAAGCAAAAAAGAACACCTAAATCTTTCCATCCTCTCTATTCCACTCTGTTCTTCATCTGATTTTTGTCCCCGTTTTTCCACTCATCTGTCCTTATACTGGGTAAAGGGAGTGTGAGCCACAAGGTTTTCACAGTCACACAGTCACACTATGTAATCTACATAATTATACAATTCTCTTCAAGAATCAAGGTCACTGGGTTGCAGTTTGACAGCTTCAGGTATTTTTCTCGAGCCATCCCAGCACACTAAAGACTAAAAAGTGATATCTATATAGCACATAAATATACCCTCCAGAGTGACCTCTCGACTCCATTTGAAATCTCTCAGCCACTGGAACCTTATTTTGTTTCATCTCTCTTCTCCCTTACGGTCAAGAAGATCCTCTCAATCCCACAGTGCTGGGTCCAGGCTCATGTCCAGGAGTCATATCCTTTGTTGCCAGGGGGTTTCACACCCCTGGTGGGAGTCATGTCCCACATAGTGGGGAGGGCAGGGAGTTCACCTGCTGAATGGGCTTAGAGAGAGACCTCCAGGAGATTCTAATGAAGTTTGAGAACAATGGACCAAGTATTAAGATAACAATAAAAAATTTAAGTAGAGTTCAGTTTTACTATCCATCAAGCTCGCCTGTTTTATGGTGGTCCACAAGAATTACAAAAGAAGTTATGAGCCTTCTGGAACCCCAAGCCTCTCACCCCAGTGTCCCCCAGTATCATCTCTGCATGGAGAGTCATCCTGGATCTCCCTGGCTTTGTTCCACTGCGTCTTCTCACATCCAGCACAGCTCTTTCCCTTTCACGCTCAACAGGGAGAGTTCTGTTTTTGCCTATATTGCATCTGCCAGAATTGACAGAAGTGACATTTATTATGAAACGTATTGCATTTTATCACATTTTCCGAACAACCGTGACATTCCTTCCAACCCTAAAATAAATCTAGGAATGGAGTACGTTCGGCAAGTAATCTTTGAGAGCAGCATTTTTTGATTAGTCTCTGCTCTCTTGTGACAGAGGAGTGGCTCTTCCCTCAATAGTTGAATTAACAGCCAGTGTTTCAATAATTGAATTAACAGTTGGAGTTTCATTTATAATCATTTAGAATTAATCAGTATCTCTAAACCCTCCCCAATGTGCACTACAAGAACAAAAGCCTCAGTGCACTTTTTAATATTTAATATATATCACAGCTTTATTGAAATATAATTCACATGCTGTATGATTTACCCATTTAAAAGTTTACAATTCAATGGCTTTTAGAATAGTCACAGAGTTGGGCATTACCACCACAGATGATTTTAGAACATTATCCTCACCCCCAAAAGAAACCCTGTACCTTTAGCCACCGCCTTCTAATCTCCCCTACACCTCTCCCTCAGCCCTATGCAATTCCTGACCTACTTCCTGTGTCTATAGATTAGCCTATTCTGGATGTTTCATATAAATGAAATTATACAATATGTTGCCTTTTGTGTCTGGCTTCTTTCATTTAGTGTAGTGTTTCCAAGGTTCATCTATGTTGTAGCATGCATCGGTTCTTCTTTCCTTTTCATGGTTGCATCTCAGCACACTTTTACTTGTCTACTTCTTCTTCATTGTGGCACTTTTCAAGTTGGACTTTAGTTCCAGACTGTTTATACATATACACATATGTTTTTACAGTCAATAGTTACTATGATTAGTTATTATGATTAGTTATTATGGACCTTTGAGACATTGCCATATGACCTCACTGCCATTCCTCATAAATGGGCAGTGTCCCCAATTTATGGAAGAGCTTTCTGAGGTGGCACCTTTACAATACTCCCTGAGTGAGCACCCCAGACCAGCAATGTGCTGGCATCAGGTGTCAGCACAAGAACAGCTGAAGGCACCCCATTGTATCACTGGGCCCAGTCCTCTCGTTTGACAGATGAAGACCCTGAGGCTAAAGGAGTTGCCCTGACTCATCCGAGGACCATGTAAGCAAGACCATGGTTAGGGGCAGGTTCTGTGAATTGCTTACCCACCACACAGTGCACAGGAACTCTGGAATTTGTTGCAACAGGTGATTTCTTCCCTTGGTAACCCTTTCTTAGTTGCACTCTGAAACAAACCTGTCCCTAAGCTGGAAAGTTCCTTCTGGGGAATTGTTTGCGTTCCCTTCTGAGATATAAGACATCATTGTATTTCTGCTTTTCTGTCTCTAAGTTTCTTTCTGATTCCAGCTCAGACTTTCTTCCCAAGTTCCAGACTTGTGTGTCCAACTGCCTCCTTGGCTTCACCACATGAGTGTCTCCAACTTAAAATATCCAACTTAAAACTCTGAGTCTCTTCTCCCCGAAAGTGGTTCTTCCTTCAACTCTGTCCTTTCCACTGGGTAAATGGCACCCCATTGCCCCATTTGTTCAAGTTAAATGCTGATGACGCTTCTCTTCCTCTCCTCTGCATTCCATTCATTGGTGTACCACTAAGGTAAACCAGATGTCCTTTCCCAAGCCACCATCTCCAGAGCTGCGCCAGGTTGACCCTCTTCCTCAGTTGCTAAATCTTCTATAATAACTAACTGATCTCCCTGCTTCTACTCTTGCCTTCTATTATGGATTGAATCATGTCCCCCAAAGAGATAGGTTCAAGTCCAAATCCCCAGTCCTGTGAAGGTGATCATATTGAAACTAGGATCTTTGAAGAGATTATTAGTTAAGGCGAGGCCAAACCGGCTTTGGGTGGGCCCTAACTCAATATGACTGGTGTCAAGGAGAGGACATTTAGACACAAAGACAGAGAGAGAGAAAGACGGCCGTGTGATGGAGGCAGAGATTGAGATCTGCCACAGATCACCGGCAAGCCACCCCCAGAACTCTACAGACTGCAGAGGGAGCACGGCCCTGCCGACACCTTGATTTGGACTTCTGGTCTCCAGAACTGAGACAATGCATTTCTGTTTTTTTAAGCCACCCAGTTTGTGGCACTTTTTACAGCAGCCCAGGAAACTCAGGTACCATCCAGCAATTCCTTCCCTAACTTCCAGAATGGCCTTTATAAAACCTCATCCACTTTCTAGTTTAAAAGTCCTTAATGATTTCAGTTTCCCATAGAATAATACCCAGGCTCCTCCTGGACTCAAGGAACATCATGATCTTGTCCACAATCTGTCACCTGGCAGTAGAATAAAAGCTCTGAGCCTGCAGTGCTTGGCACACAGTAGGAGCTCACTAACTACTGGTTGACCCCCTGGATCTTCTGTCTCAGGCCTCCTTGCTGCTTCACCTGGCCTGCTGCTGGCTGTGAGATTCTGGGTCTGAGTTGAGGCCGAGGGTGAGGTGCAGTGATTTTTGTGATTAAGGCACCCGTTTGGAAATATAATTTCAAGGTATATGTGTAATGACACCTTCTGGTAAAATATCCCAGGGTGATTTCGAATTTGTTGGGAAGAGGTGATTCTTCCCTTCACTTCTCCTCTCATTTTCATCTGGAACCTAATTGGCCTTGTAACATGGGTGTCAAGGGCCCATGACCTGGAGTTGACCCGTGAGGCCAGGCAGGGCATCCTGAACATACCGTCCTGTAGAGTACTTCTGGGTGAAATAACCCTCCAGGAATAAAAAGATCTACCAGTAAGGAGTCTCCAACAATTTCACATTTGAGTAGAAAAGCAGGACTTAAACCATCAATTGTTCCTGGCTAGTGAAATAGAAGGGAAAAGGCCATTCTTCTTAAAAGCAGAATGCCATCTTCATAGGTTAAATGGCCTGGAATAGTAGCATTCTCTACTCTCATAAATACCAAGCAGCGTTCCTAGGTGACCAGAGAAAACGCATGGGATGGGGACGGAGAGTTTTCAAAGGGCACGATGGGCTCCCTTGGGGTGGGGAGGGGTTGGCATCATCTTCCATTCCCCCTTAGAGGGCAGGCTCCCCTGCTGCAAGCTTTCGGGATGCTGTCCTTTAGTCCAGCGATCTGAACCACCCCATGGGTTCTTTGTCCAGGGGGGGCCTGTGCATCAAGAGCTGCATTCTGAGGTCAGTTTGGGGACCATCCTAGGAAAAAGGGAAACACTTTTGTGTTGATGAGGCAGAAACTCTCCTTCTAATCCTTGGTAAGAAGAGATTTTCTGAACGCTGATTTGATGCTGGAAATTTGGCCAGGCCTAAAACTTCAAGCTTGCCTTCCTAACAGGTGAGGCTGACCCAGAAGTAAAGGACTACTGGGCATGTGATGAAAGCAGTATTTAGAGGGATGGTTGGGTCCTAGGGGACTTAGAAGATGAAATAATCAACCTGAGTGCAGGGAACGGAAGAAGGCTATCTGGCAGAGCAGACAACTTCCGCGAGGGCCTGGAGGTAGCAGAAACACCTTTGGGTAACTGTAAGCAGAGCCATCAGGTTGGAGCATCAGGTTTTGAAGCAGAATTGACACAAGGAAGTCAACATTGGGTAAATCCCGGCTGGATTTGCATTTAAGAGAAGATCGCTCTGGCTACAAGATAGAAAGTGGATTGGAGGGGAAATGGGGGTACGGGGTCCATTAGACCATTGATGTTCCTGCCCAGCCAAGGCTGCTGTGGGATTGGGGGGAGGCATGGCAGAGAGATTTCAAGCACGTTGTGTCAACAGACTGTGGTGGCAATTGGTAATATGAGGAGATGAGAATAATTTTCATGAATATGGCTTGAGCCAATGGCTGGTTCAACAGACTGAGACAGGAGATATGGTTAGAGGATCAGGTTTTGGGGGAAGACATTGAGTTCAATTCTGGGCCTATTAAGTTTGAGGTGTCTGCAGACCATCTGAGAATGACCCAGGACAGGGAGCTCTAGCTTGGGGCTCAGAGACATCAGACATAGGTTCAGATTGGGGAAACATCAGCTTTAGAGTAGAAATGGATTCCATGGTGGATGAGATTCGCCAGGGAGGTGATGGATAAATGCACACCAGGCCTGAAAAGTCAACAGAGTTTGCATTTAAAATTTCTCCTGGTCAGTGCCCTGGTGACACTGAAAGAGGCACATCAGGTTCATCCTCTGGTCCTGCATGGAAACCTTTCTTGTGATGCTTCACGATGTCTGTGTAATGAGGGCACAGCTCCTTGGCAGAGGGAAGGGGGTGGAGTTCAGGGAAAGTTGCATCATAGAGGGGATCTGTGAAATGAATGAATGCCCAGGCTAGGAGTTCAGGGTGGCTCAATCTGGGGCTGGTGGGATCCAAATCATTGGAGACAAAGAAATGTAGCAGGAGGGGAAAAACGGGACAGAGTGTATTTATGTGAAAATCTGTTCTGTGTTCCATGTAGCTAAGCTCTTCTTTCTTCCCTATGGTTGGAACTGCACTTGTTCTACCCGGTGTGGGGAAAGGAGCACGTTGTTAAACACTCAGGGGGAGGCATTGATGAGCTATTGACATCCTGCATCTGAGGAGCCAGCAGCATGTCAACAATCAATAGCTCTTCTCACCAGTTGAAATGACCCTGGCGGTTCTAACTCAGATGCTTTCCTCTTTAATTATAGGTGTGGCCCACAGACAGGGCTGTGCATTAGACACTGCAAAGAAACATGTCAAAATAACTTCGTGTTTGCTTTCAATTTTTTTTTTCATTCACCAAGGGCAAATAATACTGAGTTAAGGGCTAAAAGAGGTGGTGTTAGTGATCCAAGGGGAGGCATTGGCAGAAGGTGGATCTCAGCCACCTTGTGACAATGACCCTTGGAAGGTGAAAGGACAGGGGAGGTCCTGGACATCCTAATAGGTGGGGTCCAGGAGGTAAGATGCCAGGGACACCAAGCTGCTAAAGTCATCTGGGCAAGGATGTCAGGTGGTCCACTATATATGCTAAGGAACTAAGCACGGTCAAGGATTATTCAGCTGGCATGGAGGATTGTATTCAACACCAATTCAAACTGGTCCAAGTAAAGAAAAGGAGTTTTATTGGCTCAAGTTACTGAGAAGCCCAAGGGTTGGCTGGTATCAGATGTGATCAGACCCAGATGTTCAAATATATTATCAAGATACATCTCTCCCCACCATCTTCCTCTTTCCTCTGTGTGTGCTGGGTAAGCCTTTCCCACACAGTGGCACAGTGGCTACCAGCAGCTCTGGCTCTTCTGTGTAGCTTAGCAACATTGGTTGAAACAAAGTCCTGGCAAAAGTCTCAGAACTGAGTCCCATTTGTGTTGGTTGGACCACTTGTCCATCCATGAATGACTTGCTGTGGCTGTAAGGATGGATGCTCTGATCGACCTGTCTTGGGTCTGCTGTCTGCTTGTTGAGAAGGGGCATGATAGAGTCAGCCCTATCTGAATAACATGGAATGGGAATGGGAATGAGGGAGGGGTGCTTCCCCAAGGGATATTCTGGAGGAATCAGTGAAAATAAAGCAAGGAAGTCTTGTAATGAGGTGGGAAGGGCTTGGTAGCAGAAGGCTTCACCCTGTGTTGTAATGCTAGAAGATCTGTCCCTCCACAGTGGGGCCCTAGTGTCATAAGAAAGGGGCCTCCTGGAGAGTGGCAGAGCCTCTGGGCTTCATCCAGTTTATTGGGCATTAGTGTAAGTCTTACATGGAAGGTCTGGAAAGCAGGAAGGCATCTGAATACTTCTAGTGGATGGGGCAAGTCAAGACCCAAGCCCAGGGCTCAGGATGAGGGGAGTGGATTTAGATTGCATTCCTTGGAGCCATTGCAGCCTGGGAGAGAGGTGTCAGGTTGGGGTGGCCACTGTGTGGGGAGAATCTAGGTAACCCAACCCAGCTTCAGTGAGGGGTCCCTCTTATATCTATTTTACATAATTGGCTTCCATGAAAGATTTCATTTAAAGAAAGGATTCACCCATTTAATGTCTCTAAAAATGCACTGGACTAGGCCACAAGTGTGTCGGAACACCTGCATCCACTCAGGTGGGCAGCGTGCTTTATCTCTGAAGGTGGGTGGTGGCACCTAGGCTGTTGCTATTGTCAGGAAAGGCTCATGCTCTGGGGTGGCCCCTGCTGGGTTGATCCTCTGGGAAAGAGAAGGGCAAGGCGACAGACAAGGGCTGCTGAGCTATAAGGAATGGCCCTCGAGGCAGTGAGGGATGGTGAGTAGAAGAGTTGATGTCCATGTGCCACCAGGGACCAATGTTGGAGCACAGTCTCCTGCAGGTGACCTCTGCTCATTGTGGGGGTTTTGACAAGAACAGGATTTCATGCCAGAAAGGTGGGAGGAGGTTGGGAGATGGGATGCCCTTTCCACTGTGTTGTGGACATTTCTCTGACAGCTGGTTGATGATCATCGCTGTTGTATTTGAGCTTTTTCCATATCCACACATAGACACCTACCTCATTGTTTTTAACTTCTCCAAATTGTTCTGTTTATTTACAAATAAACCCGTAGTGCAAGTTATGAACAAACCCCTTATGGCTGCACATGTAAGTGTCAGATTTTCTGCATCCCAGCACTGCTGTCACCACCAGCCCCACTTTGACTCATGTTGGTTTGATGTCTGCCTGTAACACTTGGAAACTGATCCAGCGGTCTCTGGAGAGTCACAAGGAATGTCCATGCTCCTGTCATCCTCTTCAGCCCCCTTGTCCTTTCAGGAGTACTGGACACAATAGCCAATCCCTCCTTTGGCTTTTTTGGTACCCGTCTCTTTCTGGCCATTCTGCTCAGTACCTCATGGAAACTCCTTTCCTTCTGTAGAGCAGGCATTCTCAGCCCTTCTCCCCAGCTTCTGTTGCTTATTTCTGCACGTACTCCCCCTGGATGATCCCCTCCATGTCCTAGGGTCACCTACCTCCTGTACCCCAACACCTCCCGGATCAGGGTCTCCAGCCCAGTCCTCTCTGCCAAGCCCCTGGCCTCCTGACACACCAGCTGGAAGTGCCCCAGGTCTCTCACACACTGTCACTCCAAACCCAATCCACCTCTGTGTCTCCATCTCTGTAACTGGTGCTGCAATGGCCAGGCCACCACAGCTGGCCCCTTTCCCTCCCTCCCACGTCAACTGACACATCCAGCTAGGTAGATTCTGCCTCCTGTTCTTGCCATCTGTACCCTCCTCTAATCTCCAGATGCCTTGACCTGCCCAAGTTTACTAATGATCACTCTGCCCCTGAGCCCACTCCATGCCCAAGCTGTCCCCATGGTGGCCAGGGCCATCGGGCCATCGATATGCAAGGTCCAGTCAGGTCCTAGCCTTGCTCCAGCCCTGCAGTGCTTCCTGCCTCCCCATAGCAGTGTTAGCAAAGCAGTGCATCCCCAGGCTCTTATTTAAAATGCTAACTACTGGGCCCCACAATCAGAATCCCTGTATGGGGGCCCAGGAATCTGCATCTTCAATACATTCCTCAGGTGATTCTTAGGTTCATGATTTGGGTATCCAGTGCCACAGAACAAAGTCAAGATTTCCTCCTGGGGCGTACATGGAGGAAAGACGTACAAGGAGCTTCAGTTTCTTTACCTGCAAATCGGAACTTAATACTTGCCTAGAAATCTTGGGAGTATTGAATAAGGTAAAATAAGTAAAAGGATGTACAATCAGAAACGCAGAAGGTACTAAACAATGTCAGCACCTCCGTCTCGAGTGTCTGACAAGGGCTCTGACGAGAGCAGCTAATGTCACAGCACTTGCACTTTGTTGCTTTTCGCGTGGCTTCCGTGAACTCCAGATTGAGGCCTGCAAATGTGATCCACGAGTATCGTCTCCGTTCTTCACTTGCGGTGTAAGCCGAGCCTGCGTGCTGATTCCTTGAGTGCCTGTGATTCACTGTCGACTCTGCATCCTCTTCTATCAAGGCTGTCCCAGCCCTTCTCTCTCCCTCTCCCCAGGGGTGCTGCCTTGCTGACGTGGTAGGGATATTTCACTCGGGCACAGCTCCAATTTCCCACATTACGCTGGGTACTGATCACAGGACTGACTCCCCTCAGTTCTCAGATTTTACGTATAGACTTCCTGTTCAATAGCCCATCATGCACTAATGATGCATCGCATATAAGCTATTCTTTCTTTCCTTCTCTGCTCCCGTTTGACATCCCCACCTTACCATCCCCAGGGATGGTAGCTGCTTCCCCTGTCGTCAGTCTCTGGGTGTCTCCGCCTCCCTCATTTGTTCCCTCACTCCTTCCCACACCTCTGAGACTATCCTTTAATTAGAATCTCTCCATTGGAACCATTGGATTCTGCTTCCTGCCAGGGTTGCTGACCATACAATTTGTTCATTCTCCATTTCTTTCAGTCACATCTGTCTTCTGCCTCCTTGTCCCAGGCACCCATGCATATCACTCCCACCCATTGGAGAGGGACTGGAATCAATATTTATGCAACCATGTGATAAATGAAGTACGAAAGGAACAGGGATTGTTTCCCCCTCCAGTGGTAGGGAAGGCTGCCCGGAGGAGGGAGCCCTGGGGAGATGAGAGGAGTGGAGTTTGGTGGGTGAAGGAGGTGGGGTGGGACAGAGGTTAGAAGCAAAAGCCAGAGAAAAGTGCTTCTCAAAGACAGTTCACGCATCCCCAGGCCACAGCCTCTGTCATCACTCTTCACGTGGCCACCAGCCTAGAAGCCTGGGCTCCATCGTTAGCTCCTTCTTCTTCCTCCTCTCCCTGCCTGGCCCTGCACGGAGGCTGGCTGAATCTCCTTCTGACATGCTCCTTGCCTATGCCGCTTCCCCATCTCCTCGGCTTTGTTTACATGGTAGCATCTGTGTCTTATCCGGCCCCTTGCAAGGCCAGATGAATTGCAAATAGATGAGCCCTATATTCTGCATTGTTCTAAGCCCACAGGGAGATAGAAGGGTAAGGCGAGAAGGATGTATGGAAAATTCTCGTCCGCCACATGAATACAGCTGGCCCAGTCTCCACATTTCTCTTTAATCACAGCTGCCATTTTTGGGGACACGTATGAGATGCTTTGCACTCTGCTGGGTACTTTTGATAGCTTACCTTTATATTTCGTAATGTTCTTGAGAGGTAAGGCTGCATCATCCCCATATGCAGATGAAGAAACTGAGGCTCTAGGGGTTACCCAAGCTTGTTCCCTCTGCTTTGCAGGTGCCTTTAAATTGTGATGCAAAGTGGAAGTATAGTGAGGCCATCTGTCCTGCCCTCATCTCTGGGGCTTGACTAGGGCAACTCCAAAGGCTGGTGGATGGCAGATTGCCCAAAAGCCCAGCTACTTAGAGACAGCGCTTGTGTGCAGAATTGAGAGAGCAAGTCCTCCAGAGCCGGCAGGATGTGAAAACTTTCAGGAGTTCTGGAAGCTCCATGAAGGGAGGTTTTATTTTCCTGGGTGATGATAGGTGCATTTCTTGCCTGCTTGTGAAATTGAGAATATTTTTAGCAGATCTGGAAGCTTTGGAGACAAATCTCATTACTCACTGCCCCGCTTAGAACAGGCACTCAATAAACCTTTGTTGAATGTTGCTGAATGTTACGTGTTGGATGCAGTAAATTAGGGGAGGTGATGAAGATGTTGGCCAGCTTGGCCCTAAAAAATAATCTTTGTGACATCATAAAAAGGAACATGGACAATAGCTAGAATGTCATTCGTGAGCACAGTAAATATTTTCCCAAAATTCCTTTGCCTTTTAAGACATAGACTTTCAAAACCAGTAGCCTATTTTGCCTTTACGTAAAATGCTTTCTTGTGGGGAGAAGTGATTGGGTTTGCAAAACCAAAGTGTGCACTCACCTTGATGGATTTATGGGGCATGAAGTGTGCTCTAGAGAATTGCATTAGGGACAGAGAGGGATCAGGGTTTTAACACTGCTCAAATGTAGTCACTTTTGCTTTAGGATACTGTGTGCCGTGTGGATCAGAGAAGGGAACACACCTATGATGTTGTGATTAGTGAATCATCAGCCAGTGTTTGCTGAGCACCTGCTATGGCGCGGCAGGAGGAGTCCAAGATGCAGAGTGAAAATACAGAGCTCCTATACCCAAGGGGCTCACTGCCCAGTAGCAGGCAGGTAAATTGTGATAGGCCTGCACTGGGTGTTGTGAGAAGACAGAGAAGGAGCAGCAAAATTTGACTTGGGTGGTTTATTGGTTAATGTTCTCCAGAGAAACAGAACCAACAGGATATCTTTCTTTTCTCTCTGTCTACCTATAGAGGTAGATATTGACATCAAGAGATTAATTATAGGAATTGGATTACATGACGATGGGGATTGGCAAGTCTGAATTCCATAGAGCAGGCTGCAAGTTGGAAACTCTGATGAAGGTGAAGTTGAATTCCCCAGAAGTGGGCTGGCTGAAGAAAGAGGCAGAAATTCTTCTTTCTCAATGCTGAAATCCTCAGCTCTGGCTTTTAAGACCTCCAACTGATTGCCTGAGGGTTTTCTCCTCATTGCTGAGGGCAATCTCCTTTGTTGATTATAGATGCAACTTAGCTGTAGATGCAATCAACTGACTAGAGGCAAATGCATTTAGGAAACACCTTCCAAGTAATCCTCAGGCCAGTGCTTGCTTGACCAAACACCTGAACACCATAACCCAGTCAAGTTGACCCAAGAAATTAGCCATCACAGGTGGGGAAAGAGAACTTCAGGAAAACTGAAGGATGATGCAGAGAGCAGGTGAGGGGCTCCCGGGCACAAGCGGGGACACAGTCTTGCTGGAGGCTGGGAATGTGTGTGGCTGGAGGAAAGGGGGGGAGGGATGGTGGCAGGAGCTGAGGCAGAGCTGCTAGGAAGGGAATAATGCAGAGTTTTTCATGCCTCCCATGGAGCCTGCATGTTTTTCTTACCACTGCCTTTAGGGGAAATCCGTTTGTAACTCTCTAACTTGGAGACTGTGGTTACTCGATTCCTCCTAATACTGTACATAATACTTTTATTACTTTAGGGAAGTTTGTGCTGCCGGACACCTTGTGTTCTAGCAATGTCAGGCTCTACTGTTTGCCAACCAAATCCGTTGCATTTATGGCAAATGTGAAGCCTAACTTCCTCTCAGCTCTTTTGGCTTCCTAAAATGATCTTGCTGTTTTGTTGTAAAGAACAAAAGGAGAGAAAATTGCACCACTCTCTGCACCCTTCGTAGTCTAATGCCACCAGTGCATATGTGGCCTTGGGCAAAGTGCCTGCCTGGGGAAGTTGAAGAGCTGAAAGCCTGAGGAAGTGGATGTCTGAGGAGGCGGAGCTCAGGTTGAGGTAGCCTCTTTGTTTCATTGTAAGGTGCCCTGGCTTTGGCCAAGCTCTTATTGAGGGCTCTGAGGCTTGGCTGGGGGCGCTTATTTCTGGAGTGCTGATAAAGGAGGGACCCCTGGGTCTCCATGAGCCAAGCTTGTGGCTCAGCTAAGGGACTCCTCGCCAGGCACAATTCCCTCAGCTTCACTTCAGAAACGAGGGTCCCGGCACCACTGGGATCAGGGCTCCAGACACAGCACATGGGCTGGCTTGCTGTGCCCTGTGTGGGGACAAGGAAAAGTTTGTTCTCCAAAGCTTGAGTTCCACGGCATTTGCCCAGGACCCCCCACCTGCCTCCGCCAACCCAAGCAAGCCTTTTAGGAGATCCTGTCCGCAGTGAGCTGTCCTGAATAGCTGGGCTCCTGCACTTGAGTTTCAAGTGTTGGGGTTCACACTGTCTGTCGATGAGGCCAGTTATGGGCTCAGGGACTATCTCTTCTTGCTGGGCTTAGTGTTAAACAGCAAGCTCTAGGGTGGCCCTGGCAGGCTCGGAGCCCCAGAACGGCCAATTCAACTTGGATGTTGAATCCGTGACCTTCTCTCTAGCAAGATCACAGAATAAGCCTCTCCTTTCTTCTAAGTATTATTATTATTACTTAGAGCTTACGATGATGCCTCTTTTATGGTTACAAAGCACAGCCTTTAGATATGGATGTTTTCTCCCCTCTAAATCTTCTCCAGGTGAAATAGCTCAGACTTCTTCAAACATTCTTTACTTGGCAAACTTTTCCCTGTAATCCGGGGCGTCAGTTTTTTTTTTTTAACTTTTTATTCTGGTAACATGTATAACTCAAAATTTCCCATTTTAACTGATCTCAAGTGTATGACTCAGTGGTATTAATCACATTAACAAAATTGTGCTACCATCACCAATATCGGTTACCCTAACTTTTTCATCACCTCTAACAGAAAACTCTTCACCCATTTCCATTTTAATCTTAATCATTTTTTTTAATTTATAAAAATTATGTTTCCTTATTGTAGAAAATTAGGAAAATACAGAACATTAAAAGGAGAAGAGTATAACCGATTTATCGGGCAGCCTCTGCCGAGCGGGCCATGTGCACGAAGAGGTTTTATTCCCTGCATGGGTCTTTCATGGGGTCCCCTCTCCTGCTGCTTCTGCTGCAAAGTAGCTGCTCCTGCAGTGGCATCCAGGTTCTGTCACGTTCACGTCCCTCTGGGTTTTTAAAAATTCGCCCATTTTAACTCTCCAGTCTCAAACGCAATTTAAACCCCATCTCATCCCCTTCCTCGGGCACAGGCTGTGGAGAAGAGGAAGTCTGGCTCTTAGTAAACTTCTTTTCCTCTCCTTCCTTCCCCTGCCTTTCAAGGCCAGCCCCTCTGTGGTGGGCTGGGACTGGGGGGACGACTTTCCCTAATTCACCTGGCTGCGCGGGCTCCCTTCTAACCAGCTGTCGGTGCCCCATGTGGTGGGCACCAGATGTTAGCCATCTCATGGGGTGTGTAGAGATGTTCTTTGGGGAGAGATGGGGCGCTCCCCCCATCCCCATTCCCCAATGTGGGAATGTATTCTGGTCCAACAGGACCCCTTTACCCCTCCTCACTGCTCCTGCACTTTTGTCTGTCCTCTTATGGGGAGGGGGCGTCCTTGTCCGCCGGCTGCCCTCTTGGAGGAGGCACCAGCCACCCTCCCAGCTGTCATTTGGCCAAAAGGCAGGAGGGTGCTCAATCTGCTATGTTCACCAGAAGCTGGCACTCTCTTTCATTGTACTGTTGAATTCGGCATGCTAATATTTAATTTAGAATCTTTGCACCCCCGTGTATTTTTGAAATTGACTTATTCCTTTTTTGGCTATATCCTTTTTAGGTTTCATTATTCACGTTATGCTAGATTTATAAAATAAATTAGATTGCATTCCACCTTTTTATGGGGAATATTTTGCATACTGTGAGTGAGAATTATCTGTTTGGTGAACATTTGAAAGAACTCCTTGTGAAAACAATCTTACCCCAAAGTCTTTTGGGGGAGGTAGTTCTTTGAAACTGGTTCACTTTCTTCCGTGCTTGTTGGTCAGCACAATTTATTTCTCTTTGAGGCAAATTTAGTAATTTGTGTTTCCCCAGAAATGATCCATTTCATTGAAATTGTCAAATATATTAGCATGAAGTTGTACCACACTATGCTCTCCATATCTATGCTTATATCTCATTTTCAGTCTGATTTTTTGTGATCTCTTTTTCTTCCTCTTTTTTTATTCCTTAATTAGATTTTCCGGAGGTTTGTTTACTCAAGTGCATGTTATAGAACCTGCTCTTAGAATTATTTCTCATTTCTTCTAGTTGTTGATTTCCTTATTTTCAGCTTTATGTTTATTATGGTCCCTTGGGCTTAGAAATTCTGGAGTTGACTATTTTGTTTATTCCTTATTTTCAAATAATGAAGATATTTAAATCTATGAAGTTATTCTCAGACTATAAGCTCATCTTGTGTTGGGAGCAACTTTCAGCCACAAAGCCTAAACATTCTCGCAGACTTTCCCCAGACTCAAAAGAGCCTGTCCTCCTCTTCTCCCACAGCCCCCACCAGCCTCCTCAGGGCTTTTCTGCTGTAGCAAATCCACCTTGCTTTAAAATGACCTGCTTGCTTTGGGCTGGCTACTCCTGTACTTGGTAGGCAGCCTTAGCTACGTTCACTTCTCTGATCCTTCCAGGTGGCCCCACCTGCAAGGAGCATGTCTTTACTCTCATTAATTCTCCAGTGATGCCTGGTAGAACTAAGTTCCTATAAGGTGGCCCAAGCCCCAGAAAATTCCACTGTGAGATGGAAATGGCACCTTCAATTAAGGGCCAAACCTGTCCTCGAGATCCTAGCCATCCTCACGGAAAGGTGGCTGTCCACGCATTAGCCTGAAATACAGCCTCACCTACTCCTTGATCCAAACTGTGCTCAGTGGAGGGTCCTCCTGACACTGACAGGAAAGCATGGCCCCTGATGGACCAGCCCACCCCGATGTGAGCAAATCCACTGGAATGCCTCAGCTACTGCACTGCTGTTGGGGATTGAATCATGTCCTCTCTAAAGACATGCTCAAGCCCTAAGCCCTGGTCCTGTGGGTGTGAACCCATTTGTACATACGACCTTTGAAGATGTTATTATTAGTTAAGCTGCGGACTCATTCGTGAATAAGATCTTTGGAGATCCTATTTAGATGAGGTTAAAGGGAATCAGGTTGGGCCTTCATCCATATGACTGCAGTCCTTATAAGCAGAGGAAACTCAGATACAGTGAGTCAGAAGAAACTAGAAGTCAGCGGAAATCAGAAGAGCGGACACAAGGAGAGAGAGAGCACCAGGCAATGGAGGATTGCTGGAAGGCTACAGACACCAGAGAAAGCAAGCCCTGCCACTACCTAGATGTTGGGCTTCTAGCCTCCCAAACCCTCCCATTGTTTAAGCCAACCCATTGTGTGAGATTTGTCATAGCAGCTGCGGCAAACTGAGATGAACTATAATGATGGCAAATCACTGAAAACCCATGGTAGAAGAAATTCTGCATGGTGGAGTGAACTTCAAATTAGGATCCTGGCCATAAAGTACATCAACCCCAAATCTAGTGATATAAACCTTTATCTGGGTAAACAGACCTTTACTAATGGTCAGACCATTGAACCCCCAATGCTGGAGTACTAAAAACATACCCACATGAGCCACTTGCCCACGGGAACAGACGCAATCAGCTGGTCATGAACTCAATCTTTATGTTACACGTTAACATGCCCACATAAAGCAGCTGTACCTAGAGGAAAGCAATCCACTCTAGACCCCTGGATTGATGCTGGTACCCCCTGCAGGAATGGAGCTCACATAATAGACTGAGATGTCAGATGAGAAAGCCACTGTTGCCTTCCAAGGCTGAGATGGCCCCGCTGTGCCAGCTTCTCCAGGGGTGGCTGTGCTAATTGGCTTCTGCTATTTACAAGTTGCACTTGTCTGTCTGGCTAAGCCCCTCAGCACCCAGGAGTCACGAACGGGGAACAAGAGGCCGTGAGGAATGACAGCATACTCCTCTCCTTTCATCTGAGCAGGACACATGGGAAGAGGAACATTCTACTTCTCTCCTTCTCTTTGCTTTCTGTAACCACCTTGACCCCAGGTAGAGGCAGTGGACAGTTTAAGCTGTCTCATCTGCTGGTTTGTACTGCTCAAATTGTTGACTTGTGAATAGACAAGGACAGGGACCCTGACTTTGTCTTGGGTGCTTCTAGTGCTCCTTCTCTGGCCCCAAGAACTCTTATGATGACAAATAATGACTCATGGGTCCTTGTGGAAGATGTCACTCTGGAGAAAGGAGCGATAGTCTAGCTCATCCCTGAAAGGCCTCCATTGGAAAGATGTGACCATGATGTCTGTCCCTGGGGAAGAAGGGGAGGATATGTGAATAACTCTCCTTTTTCCAATTATGGACATGGACAAACAGCCCACCATGGCTTTCCATGATTGTCCCAGACAAGGTCTCCATGCAAACCATCCACCACGCTAGATATGTCCATCCGCCATCCAACACAACCAAGGCGGAGTTTATCAATGCCCTGCTTCCAGACAATGCTACAGAAACACTAACCCTGGAGTCAGCTGGAGCCTCTGGAGGGACTTACGTTTAATGAACCTCCAGGATCAGGGAGTGGGTTGAGGAGAGACAGAGCTGCATGGCTGGAGGCTCATTTCCTCCTCTCTTTGGTAGCATGGTGGGAGCTGGCTCAGCAGGTTTAAGTTAAATCAATGGCAGTACAGGCTGGTGCCAGCCTCCGAAGTTTTGGGATGGCTCCCCTTCTCCTCGAGCAGGAACGTATTTGTAGCTGCCCTATGTCCCTATGCATTGTGGAACATTATGGGAAGTCTTCCTGTCTCCTGGAGCTTTGGCTGGGGTTTTGCAGTCCAGCCATGCCTGGCCTAAGCTGAGAAGGGGGGTTCAGGGAATTGTGTGGCTCTACCACTTATCTGCTTGTTTCCCCCAGTGAACCCCATTTTGTATCTGCACTGCACTGTGTGGCCAGTGTGTATGTTCTTTGCATGATAGTGCCAAAGTAGTTGTTGCCACCCCTTTCCTTCCAAACCTCCTCTACTTCCTACTCTTTATTGGCTGTGAGTTCCAGTCTTGAAAGCCTACAGAATCTGTCATAACAATAGCTCACTTTTACTGAGTGTTCCTATGGGTGGGCATGACACTAAGAGCTTTACATGTATTATCTCAAATGAATAGATGAATTATCTTTTCTTTCCATTTTTTTTTTAGAAAAGGAAACAGAGGCACAGAGAGGTTAATAATTTGCCCAAGGTCACACAGCTAGTAAGTGGCGAGGACAAGATTCAAACCCAGCAGTTGGCTTTAAAGCCTGTGCCCTTAAACTGTGCTAATGGTTTGCAGGTGGGATGGAGTGAGGGTTTGGGCATAAAAATAAAGTATTTGGTCACCTTTAAAAACAGTACCACACAGTTGAGGATGACTGTGCTATTTCCTGATCCAGTGTTTCCACATCTGGGCGCAGGTTGCAGGAGACGGGGTAGAATCTCCTTACCTTCTCTCAGTCCACACACTGGCTTTTCTCACATAACAAAGCCCTCTGCCAGCCACCCATTATGCCCTCCAGATACACACCAGAGGTCTTATATCTCCTATAATTTCTTCTAAGATTTTAGCGGTAGGTCAGCTGTTAGTTCTAAACATTCAGTGGTGCTATGAATTTCTGTTTTGTTTGTTTGTTTGCTATTTCTGTGTATTTTTAGATACACAAGTGGGAAGCTCAGCAGGGCAGCTCCTGCAAAGCTGGAGATTCTATTTCCCATGCTGCTTCGCAGCGTGACCCTCACCCATGGCCTGGTTTCAAGCAGGTGCACCCCCTGCGACTTGGAAGGCAAGTGAGCCCTGACAAGTGGAGACTGCATTCCCACTGCTTTGGCTGCCCATGTGGTTGTACAGGTGTTGGGGTTTCCTGCTCCAGCAGCAGCAGGGGTCCCCATGTTGGGGAGGTATGGGAATCAAGGGCAGGGTTTGGGGGGCCCTGGAGTCAGCAGCTGAGACAGAGGGCTCCTCACTCTCTGGCTTCTTGATCCTGCAGCTGCCACTTGGGAGTTGGTCCTGGCAACTCAGCTCCAAGTCTGCTCCTGCAGCCCTTCCAACCGTTTAGTAAGATTCGATCCCTTTCTGTGCAGCCTACATAGTGTTTCATGCTATCTGCAACAGAACTCTGTTGACACAATAAGCATTGCACTTTTTTGTTGTTGCTGATATTTAGTGCAGTGACTTTTTTTTCTTTTTAACACAGTTAGTTCAGAATGAGCCCGTGGTAAGCTAAAAACCTCAGACTTCTTTTCCCGTGAATGTTTTCAGGACAGGTCTCCTTCCTTCTGCGTGTGTGTGTGTGTGTGTGTGTGTGTGCGCGCGCGCGCGCTGTCAATTTAACTTAGCTGCTCTGGCCCACCGATCCAGCCAGGAGAGGTCTTTTGAATCATCTCTATGGGGAGCCTTACCACCGAGAACCACACTGTTCCCCCTGCTAACGTCCCATGGACCTGCCATGCTGTCTCCAGCTGCCACTTCTGCCAAGGGTGATCCTGGCTGGCTCTCTGCCTCTGGAAAGGAGTGGCCTGGTGCATCTGGTGCTGTGCTCTCCTGGGCAGCAAGTCAGCCTGGCTACCTTCCTCTCTGCCACCCTTAGGTGCCCCCAGGGTTGCTGGCTTTGCTTTCCCAGTGCCCTCCCCTGCCCTCTTCCCTGGGGTCAGGAGTCCAAATTTCTCCAGGGGCTGGTTTGCAGAGTCTTGGAGAGTCTTGCTCAGTGTTATGTGGGTGGGACCATGAGATACAGTCTGAACGCATTTTCCCTCAAGAATTCCTCTTAGAAGAGTACACCCAGACTTTTCTAATACCCGGACTCCAAGGGATGTGTGTGTGAAGCTTCATTATCTATTGGATAGTTTTTCAAACTGCACCTTATGGACCTTTAATAGAAACAAGATCAAATTAAAGGGCTGGAGCTGTGTTAAATATGTATAATAGAAGGGAAAATATCAGAGTTCATTGTAAATAGGAAGGGTAAGTATTGTCTTGTGAACCTTTTGTTTTAGTTGTGTATGTGTGTGTATCAGAGTTCCAAGAGAAACAGAACCAGTAGGAAGAGACAGATGATAGATACACAAACAGACAGACAGATAGATAGATGTTAAGAGATTTATTGCAAGGAATTGGCTTACGTGATTAAGAGTTCTGACTAGGCAAGTCTGAAATCCACAGGCCAGGCAGCCGGGAAGGGCAGCCTGGAACTCTCTGGCACAAGCTGAAGCCATCGGTCACAAGTAGAATTCCTTCTGCTTCAGGAAAGCCTCAGTTCTGCTGGTAAGGCCTTTCAAATGATTGGATCAGGCCCACCTACCTTCTCTAGATAGTCTTCCTTATTAAAAGTAAACTGGTTAGAGACTTCAATCACATCTACAAAACACCTTCTCAGCAATATCTAGATTTGTGTTAGATTGAAAAACTGGGAGCTTCAGCCTAGCCAAGTTGATACAAAAAACTGACCGTCACAATAAGTATGTGGTCTGCACTGAATCATGATTAAAACAGAATTTCTTACTGTAAAATATAGCTTGGGAAACTCAGAGGATAATTTTGACATTCTCATGCCCTTTTTTTGGGGGAGACAGGCTCATTCAGACCCATTTCTCTCTGGTCACTCTTCAGGCATTTCAGGCCTTGGGAGAAAAGCAAACAGGCCAATGTTTTATCTCAGCTATTACCGATGTTTCAGCTTTCTCCAAGGTCAAGAAGACAGCCACGGGGCACAGGGACACCAAGCACACAGGAGACTGGTCCACGTTGGATTCTGGGCCCCCTGGAGATCCATGGACACTGACAGCCAGGCTCTGAGAGCGATTGCAGTCAGTGGGACGAAAGGAAGAACCTGCTTCCGGCACTTTCGGGGTAGATCCTAAAATTCCAAGATTCAAAGTCATTAACAAGGGTTGAAAAACTTGCAGACACACAAAACTTCCCAATCCTGATATGTCAGAAAATTCTCTAAGGAACCAATTTTGCTTTCCCTTTCTCATCTCTCCTTCTACAGTTCAGCCCTCCAGGGTTGTTTTTTTTTAAAGAAGCAGCTTACTCATAATTCCCAATCTGAAGATACTTCTAAGGAAGGAATATATGACATCATGGATAAACAAAGAAGTCCTAAATTGTTCATGTATATAATAGGAAAGCATTCTAAGTGGGAACTTCTTCAAATTGTGTCTTCCTTAGAGAGCACTTCATTCATTCTACAAACATTGGCAAGCCAAGCAACACTCAAGGCGCTGGGAACATGGCATTGATTAAGAGAGGACTATAAACTGTCTAAGAGGAGACAGACGGGGAACCGAATTCCAGTACAGAGCCGTGAGAGCTCTGAGGACTTTGGGGCATAGGGAAAGCTTGAAAAGGTGACCAGCTACTATGTTCCAGGTAGCACACAAGTCACTGGGAATTAAGTGAAAAATACAGGGGGAACAGGGTTTAGGGTCAATGAGGGGAGACATATGTCAACCATTCCAACAAAAAAATAGGAAATACCTCCACCATTGCTGCTGTAGAATGGAGATATGCCCTGTCACTGGGGCTGAGACTAATATTACCATGTGCCGTTGGGCCGGGGTTCGGGGTCCCTGTGCCTGGTCCAGCTCTGGAGGGGCCTACGAGTGCCCCACCAGCCACAGGCCAGATGACCAGACTTATTCTTTCAAAGGCCCAACAGCAGGATGAGAGTCTGATCTAAGGAAGTTATAGTTGGTCAAAGAATTCCTCAGTTTCCCTTTAGCGGCCAGATTCTCTGTGAGAACAGGTTTCATCAATGAGGTTGGTGTGAACGTCCCTTTTGTTTTTAGACACACGCCACCATTATTTTCCTTCTTTGGATAGATGAAGAGCTTTCTTGGCCTGTTGCATCTGAAAAGTTATTAGGCTTTGCATCTTGATCCCTCCACCCTCCCTAAGTATCCTATTTATAACTTTCAGATGTTGGCAGGTCTACAGTGCTGGATCTTTGGGGAGATGTATGTAGACCAAGATGCCTGTGAATTGTCTGAAAACATGGGCTGTGCTTTGGGGAGCACAGGCTGGGATGATGAAGATGCGGTCGAATGTTTTTTCCCCGAGAATTTATGATGAAAAATTGGATTTGGAGAGCCTGGGGTTTATGATAGACAACAGCTCTGTGTTTGGAATTTGCAGGAGGTGGGGAAGGCTCATTTGGTTTATGCCAGAAATGGCTAAAGCCAGCTGTTTGACTCACAAATTAGTCAATGACTCTCTAGCAAAAAATAGAAATAGTGGTTTCAGGTACAAATTGTCTTGATGTAAGGAATTTTCTCTCCCTCTCTCTCTCTTTCTCTCTCTCTCTCTCTCTCTCTCTCACACACACACACACAAACACACACACACACACACACACACACACACACACACACACAATGGGGTATTGGGGTATTGGGGGCAAACTTTAACTAAGGGTTTGGGGCAGAGAGTGTTTTCTGGACAGAAGGTGCAATTTAAATTGGATGATTTTGTGGCGTGTCCATGGCTCTGGTGGGAAATGTTCTGGCGAGGAGGTTAATGGAGGTGGACACGGGATGGGTGGGCTTTGGGCTGGCTCTGAGTTTAAATCATCCACACTTAGGCCCACCCTGATATGTGTGAATAATTCCAAGCTGACCTCCTATTTGTTTCCAGGCATGCAGAGAGCTATGTGTTCTAAACACTTTACCTGCTCATCGTCAAGGCCCAAAATAAGCACCGTCTGAGAACTTGCTTCCAAAAGTCTGATTTTCCTTATTCTGAAAAGCTGTTGGTAAGTCCTTTTTAATTTCATCCACAGTGGTGTCTATAATTCTTTTCTTGACCATGAATGGAAAGATCCTGCTGTAGCATATCCCAGGCTTGCTTGCTTTAAGTTTTTTTTTAAATTGCTGTTCCTGGGATTTATGTCGATTCAATTTTCACTTCATGGAGGCTCAGATAGAAAAATGTGTTTCTGATGCTCTGTCTCTTGGCCTGTGAGGAGCCCGCAGGGAGGCCTTCCTTCCCTAAATTTGTTCTGGGTTTTAGCATGTCAAAGTTAGCTGTAGTCTGGGTCAGCAGAGACCCAGACCTCCTGCTTGGGGTGGTGGGGTGGGGAGTGCTAAGTCATTTGCCTGGAGAGCCCAAGCTCTACACAGCATGCCTGGTCACTGATGAACCTGGGCAGAGTGGTTAGATAGTTAAGGGTTTGCCTTTAGGTCAAAATACTATATCTTTGTCAAAATGTGTTAACTGGAAGGGGAGAAGTGGTAAATTTTTGTCTCCAGTCATTTAGAGTTGCTGATGCCAAAAGGGCCCACTTCATTCCCCCCAGCTCCCCTTCAGTGTCCTTTGCTCATTCAGCTGGTCACACAGTTAACCCTGGGAGGGAGTCATGATGAGTTGTTGTCTTTGTCTTATTGTGCCAGGGCTGCTATGACAAATACCAAACAGTTGGAATTGATTGTCTCATGGTTTTGGAGGCTGGAAGTCCCACATCATGGTTTTGGCAGGGCTTGCTTTCTCCAGGAGTCTGTGGCATTCAAGCAATCTTCTGTCCCCTGGTGATCTCTCTTTCTCCCTGTGTCTGCTTCCCTGGTTTCCCCTGACATCTGGCATCTACAGACTTCCGACTTCTGTGTCTGATTTCCTTTGCTTATAAGGACTTCAGCTGTATTCGCTTAAGGTCCCCCTCATTCAGTTGAGTCACACCTTAAGTAATAATAAAGTCTTCGAGAGTCCAATTTACAAATGGATTCACACCTACAGGAAAGCAGGTTAAGACTTAATACGTCTTTAAGGTAGGGGGAGTATAATTCAATCCTCAAGAGTTGTGCATGTATTTCTGTCTTCTGGTGCTTCCTGTTGGCTTCCAGAGGGCAGGGTCTGTGGTTCAGGCATATCGGAGTTGAGCTGATGAGTGGTGCACGGTGGACATGCATAGATGGTTGTTGAATGAGTGAATGTGTGGATAATCCACCTCTGGCCTGGGAGCCAAGGTTGTTGTTATGCATCTACCTCACATGGGGCTTATCTGAAATCAGGGAGGCCCTGGGTGGGCTGGCAGGGCTGTGGGCCTGGCTGTGAGGGGCATGGAGGGCAAGGGTGGGAGCTGCAGGGTATGCACTGGGCAGCATCTGCCACTTCAGCCTGAACTTTTTGAGACCTCTCTTCCCTCATTTGTAAAAAGAGTTAATAGAAGAGGATGGTTCCAAAAATCCTAATACACTGAACTGTCTGAAGACCTCACTGGCCTTTTCATTACTTTTCATGATATTTCTGTAAGTCAGAGGGAGAAAGGAAATTGCTACCCTGTCCCTCCAGACCTCACAGTGGATGTGTGTGAGGCCACGGTGCGTGGTGGCTGGTGCTCCAGGCCAGTGATGGTCAACCTGCTGCCCCCTTCTGTGATAGATATGTTTCCTTGTCTGCATTATGAAATGAAATTTATAGTTTATATAACCTACTTCCCTATATAATTTTTTTAAAATATTGCTTTAACTGTTAAATAAAGGAGAAATAACAGAAAATATTTTATAAGAAAATATTTTGTATTAAAAATGAAGTAGAAGAGTTTCAGTGAATGAATTTGGATTTTTGAGATGTAAGATAATATTCAATGGAATACTTTTGATACTTTAAAAATATCTGATGTTTTAAAATAGGACCTAAATAAATCTATTTGCATATATTTGTAGGATTACCAAGAATGTGATAACTTCAGATGTTGGTATATTTCCAACAACTGAAGTACCATGAATGGCTTTGCTGTAGGGGATAGGATTTTCTGAAACGGTGAGTGTTCTGGTTTGCTAATGCTGTCTTATGCAAAATACCAGAAATGGATTGGCTTTTATAAAGGGGGGTTTATTTGGTTACAAATTTATAGTCTGTAGGCCATGAAAGTGTCCAAATTAAGGCATCGACATGAGTGTACCTTCACCAAAGGAAGGCCAATGGCATCCAGAAAATCTCTGTTAGCTGGGAAGGCATGTGGCTGGCGTCTGCTGATCCCTGGTTGTGTTCCAGGTCCTGTCTCAGCTCCTGTGCTCTCTTCAAAATGTTGCTCTTGGGGTGTTTTGTCCTCTCTTAGCTTCTTCGGAGCAAACACTGGGCTAGCATCTCTCAAGTGTCAGCAGAAGTCTGCTTTCAGTGGCCGTCTCCAAAATGTCCCTCTCGGCTGCTCTTAGCTCCTTCTGTTTGTGAGCTCTTTTATAGGGCTCTGGTGATTAAATCAAGACCCACCCTGAATGCGCGTGGTCCACAGCTCCATGGAAATAATTTCATCAAACATTTCACCCACAGTTGATTGAGTCACATCTCCATGGAAACACTCAGTCAAAGGATTCCAACATAATCAACACTAATACGTCTGCCCCCACAAGATTGCATTAAAGAATATAGCTTTTGGCAGGACATAATATATCCAAACTAGCACAATGAGCAAATCTTAGGAAAGTTTTAAACAAAACAAAGAACGATATTTCATAGTAGTTACATTCTTGGAAAACTCAGTCTCTATATAAAAAGTTACCTTGTTTTTATATCTAAAAAGGAGTGAGTGTTTTTTTTCACCAGATTTTATAAAATTGATTTTTCATTTGTAAAACGAAAACATACTGTACCCACCAGTCAAAAACTCCTTTTCCTCCCCCAACCCTTGGTAACCTCTAATCTACTTTCTGTCTCTGTGAATATGCCATTTCTCGTATAAATGACACCATACAATATTTTCCTAATGTGCCTTGATTATTTCATTAAGCATACTGTTTGCAAGGTTCATCTATTTGTAGCATGTCTCAAACTTCATTCTTTCTTATGACCAAATAATATTCCATTCTGTGGATGTATCACAGTTTATTTATTCGTTCCTTTGTTGATGGACACCTGGGTTGTTTCCACATTTTGGCTATTGTGAATAATGCTATGAACATTGGTGTACAAGTATCTTTTTGAGACCGTGTTTTCTCTTTCTTCAGGTATACCTAGGAGACGAATTGCCAGGTCATAAGGTAATTCTATAATTAACTTTTTGAGGAACTGCCATATTGCTTTCCATACTGGCTACACCATTATACATTCCCAGCAACAATGCACTAGAGTCCCAATTTCTCCTCATCCTTTCCAACATTTATTTATTTATTTATTTATTTATTTATTTATTTATTTATTTATTTATTGATAATAGATCCCCTTGTGGGTGTGAAGAGCTATCTCACTGTGGTTTTGATTTGCATTTCCCTAATGGGTAATGATGTTGAGCACCTTTTCATATGCTTACTGACTATTTGAATATGCTCTTTAGAAAATTTCTGTTTAAATTCTTTGCCAATTTTTAATTGTTTTTTTTTAAATTTGTTTTTGCATTGTAAAAAATTTCTTAATCTGTTCTGAATATTGTCCTTACCAGATGCATAGTTTGCAAGCATTTTCTTTCATTCTGTGGTTGTCTTTTCACTTTCTTGATAATGTCCTTTGATAAAAAAAGCTTTTAATTTTGATGAAGTCGAATTTATCTATTGTTTCTTTTGCTGCTCATGCTTTTGGTATCATATCTTAGAGTCCATTGCCAAATCCCAGGTCATGAAGATTTTCCCCTATTTTATCTTCCAACAGTTTTATGGTTTTAGCTCTTAGAGTAAGGTCCTTGATCCATTTTGAGTTAATTTTTGTATATGGGGTGAAGTAGGGGTCCAATTTCATTCTTATGCATGTGGATATGCAGTTTTCCCAGCATCATTGTTGAAGAAAATCTTCTTTCCCAATTTCATATAGTTGGCACCTTTGTCAAAAATTGGCAATTGATGTGTGAATGTTTCTGGACTTCCAATTTTATTCTTTTTGTCTATTTGTCTATCCTTATGCTGGTGCCACACTGTTTTGATAACTGTAGCTTTGATTACTACAGTTAGAAATTGGGAAGTGTGATTCCTCTAATTTTTTTCTTCTTTTTCACAATTATTTTGACTATTTGGGGCTCCTTATAATTTGTATGAATTTGAGGGTCAGCTTTTCCATTCCTGCAGAAAATGGCCACTGATATTTTGATACGGATTGTGTTGAATCTGTACAGCACTTTGGGTGGTGTGACATCTTAACAATATTAAATCTTCTAATCTGTGAACATGGGATGCCTTGCCATTTATTTAGGTCTTCTTTAATTTATTTCAGTGGTGTTCTGTAGTTTTCACATCCTTGGTTATTTTATTCTTTTAGATGCTATTGCAAATGCAATTTTTTATTTCCTCTTCAGATTGTTCTTAGCCATTGTATAGGAACACAATCTATTTTTGTGTATTGATCTTGTACCCTGCCACTTCATTGAATTGGTTTGTAAGCTCTAACAGTTTTCTTGTGGATTCCTTTGTATTTTCTCTATATAAGAACATGTCATGTTCAAATAGAGATAGTTTTACTTCTTCCTTTCCAATTTGGATACCTTTAATTTATTTTTACTGCCCAATTGCTCTGGCTAGTATTTACTTATAATACTATACTGGATAGCAGTGGTGAAAGCAGGCATCCATGTCTTGATCCTGATCTTAGTGGGGGGAAAGCCTTCAGTTTTTCACCATTGAGTATGATGTTAGCTGTAAGTTTTCATAAATGGACTTTATCATGTTGATAGAACTCCCTTCTCTTCCTAGATTTCTGAAACTTTTTATAAAGAAAGTGTGCTGGATTTTGTTCAATGCCTTTCCCACTTTTTTTGAGATTATCATGTGGGTTTTTTCTTTTGTTCTATTTATGTGGTATATTCCATAACTGATTTTTGTATGCTGAACTAGCCTTGCATTTCTGGGATAAATCCCACTTGGTTATGGTGTATAAGATTTTTAATATGTTATTGGATTCAGTTTACTTGTAGTTTGTTAAGGATTTTTGCATGTATATTTATAAAGGACATTGATCTGCAATTTTTTTTTTTTAATTCTTTGGAAGAGTTTGAGAAGGATTGGTGTTAAATCTTCAAATGTTTAGTAGAATTCACCAGTGAAGCCATCTGGCTCTAGACTTCTTTATTGGGAGGTTTTGATTACAGATTCAATCTCTGTACTTGTTGCAGGTCTGCTGAAGCTTTTTAAAATTTCTTCTGGAATCAGTTTATGTGTTCTCTAGGTAATTTGTGTTTCTAGGAATTTTTACATTTTTGTCTAGGTTATCAAATTTGTTGCTAACAGCATTCAACTGTTTATAGTATTCTCTTAAAATACTTTTTATTTCTATAAGGTCAGTAGTGATGCCACCATTTTCATTTCTGATTTTAGTTATTTGTGTCTTCTCTCTCTCTGTTTTTTTTTTTTTTTGTCAATCTAGCTAAAATTTGTCAACTTTATTGGTCTTTTCAAAGAGCCAACTTTTAGTTTTGCTGATTCTCTTAATTGTTTCTCTATTCTCCATTTCATTTATCTCTGCTCTAATCTTAATTATTTCTTCTGCTCATTTTGGGTTTACTTTGCTTTTCTTTATCTAGTTCCTCAGGATATGAAGTAAGTTTATTGATTTGAGATCTTTCTCCTTTTCTAATATAGGCATTCAGAGCTATAAATCTCCCTCTGAGCACTGCCTTCACTATATCCCATAAGTTTTGGTACATTGTGTTTTCATTTTCATCCACCTCTAAGTATTTTCTAATTTATTTTGTGATTTTATCTTTTTTTAATGCACTTTTATTGATATATGGTCACACACTGTACAATCCATCTAAAGTATGCAATCAGTGGCTCTGTGATTTCGTCTTAAACCCACTGTTTGTTTAAGAGTGTGCTATTGAATCAGAGAAGGGTTTTAAGCTCAGATAATATAAAACCATGTTTTTCACCTATGTGCACATCTGTAAATACATTTGAAGGTTGTGCAAGACAATTCTTTATTGTGCAGAGCAGTCCATGTGTTGAGGATGTCTGATATCTGGCCCCCTTCCATTAAATGCCAGTAACCCCTTTGCTCCATCATTATGACAATAAAATTTCCCTATGTTTCTAACTTAGCTCCTATTATGTGTTTCTGACCTTATGAGTACAATTACTTGGGATAAGCACACAAACACGTAGACAGGATTGATTATGGAATCAGGATCATCTAGAAAATGAAACAATAAAATGTCTTATTGAGGGAAAGTAGGTAAAGGGGATAATGGGGAATGAGAAGGAAAATTATTAATATTTTCATTAATATCACTGTATCAATTAGAATGTTTTGGGCTGAAAGTAAAGAAAACTCAGTTAGAGCTGGCTTTACCACTAAGGAAATGAATTTGTGCACACAAATGGAAGTTGAGAGGTACAGAGTATTGTCAACTGAGAGATGGTTCAGTGCAGTGAGCCCAGACTCTGGAGCCAGACTAGCTGGGGTTGCACCCTAATTCCACTATTTACTAGCTACTTGTGTTGCCTTGGATAAGTTACCTGACTTTTCTGTGCTTCAGTTCTATCATCTGTAAAATGGGGCTAGAAATGAAATCAAGTCTCAGGTTAACACCTGCTCCACATATAAATATTTATTGGGAAGCCAGCATGAGTTGTGCCTGAAGTCTTAGCAGAGTTGTCACTCTGTCCCTTTAGTCACAGAGCAGCCACTTTGTGTTTGTGTCATGGCAGGTTCATCAAGCTTTCCAGTCATTTATGTGACACAGTCTTCCATGAAATCTGGGGGTTGGTGGGGGTGGGGCATGCAGAACAAACATGAGAGCTGGACTCTTCTCTCATAGGCAACAGGCTGTTTGTTTGCTAGATTCTTATACCTTGTAGTGTCAGGATTATCTTTCTTGCCAATCACAGTTTTTACATGCCACTCATTTTAGCATCAAATTTATTTCTAATAGTCCATATGCTATTGTCTGAACCCTCTGTGCAGATCTGGATACCAATATTGGAAGAAGTTTCCATCCTCTGGGGTAAGATTGCATCCTCCATTTATAAGGTTGCATAACAGCAGATTTAAAAATCTAAGAGAAATTATATATTTACCCAGGATAAAGCCATCCAATAATTCTGCAACAGCTAACATTTTCTTCTTTTTCATACCTCCCCTTTGTTACAGGAAACGGTGCTTTGCATCTCATGGAAAGCAGGTTTGATTTCTAATAGGGCCTGACAAAATAAGTGGGACTCTAGGGAGATTTGTGAGATCAGGGGTGAATTGTGTATTAGGATCCCAGCAGGAAGCAGATGGTACATTTGAAAGAGGTAATTGAAAAGATTTGATGGAAGGACTTTTAAAATGTGAACAGTGTTAGGAGATACCAACTGGGGATGGCAAAGCACTCTGGGGCTAGCAACAGCAAGGAGCTGTTACCACAGAGAGAGAGTGGCTCCTGCAACCAGTGCTATGGCTGTAGGAGATGACATAGCCACTGCCAACCTGGACAGGCAGGGGGACTGGGGAGTCAGTGCCCTGACCTCTTATCTTTGACCTCTGATCTCCTTCTGTGGGCAGGAGAAGGGTGGAGGGTGGATCTGAAAGGGCAAATGCAGATTTTCCAGCACCAACTGTGCAAAAACACAGCTGAGCATAATCTCTTTCGTGATTTTGTTTGCCATAGAAAGACATTTATGGTATTTATGGTGTGTCCATATCTATCTACCTATCTACACCTTTCTTGCTGTCTAAGCGATCATCTAACTAACGATCTATCTATGTAATCTATCATCTAATCTCTCTATCATCTATCTAAATCTTTTTAAATTGTAACATTATTGAGATATAATTCACATACCATAAAATTCACCCTTTTAGAGCAGTTTTAGTCTATTTACAGTCTTTCTTGATTTTGTAAAAAAGAAACAGGTTCCATTTGATTTAGGGGACAGAAGGAATCGGTTAAAGGAGGATTTAAAAAAATATTATTTAAAACTTTCCAAAATTTCCAGACACTCTATACCCACCAAGCAACAACTGTCTCTTTCCCCTTTTTTCTATCCCCTGGCAGCCTGTAATCTACTTTCTGTCTCTATAAATGTGCTATTTCTAGATATTTCATATACAGTATTTGTCCTTATGTGCCTTGCCTATTTCCCTCAGCACAATGTTTTCAAGGGCCACCCATGTTGCAGCATTTATGAGAACTTCATTTAAGGAGGATTTGTAAAGTCCTGCTCTGTACTGCAGAGTACATAGGTGGGGTGGGGGAGCAAATGTGGTGAGCACTTAAGCTGCGCTTCTCAAACTATCTGAGCTGGAAGGCTGGTGTTAAATTTCCAGTCCCCAGTGGACAGCTATGTGGTCTGACTGCACCTGGGGCTGCCTCGGCACTGAGTTTGACAATGCCTAAACTGGTGGACGCCCTGTTCAACGATGCGAGTCTGCTGTTGATGCTTGGATATTGTGGTAGTTTCGAATTGCTATACAAGTTCCTAAACGCCTATTCTCAAATTGAGGACCAGTGAGGACAGGTGCAGACTGGCATGGGTCCACGAATCACACTTTAAGTAACATTGCACTAAAGGAAATTTCTAGAATATAAGTACCCCTAGAGTTTTCTTCCTGATTCTTTCTTACATGCAGGCTACTCTTTCCCAAGAGGAGTCCAAAGTGCATTAGTCACTTCCTGGGCTCAGATGTGGCCTCTGACTTTCGCAGCAAAGACATGCTGCCATTGGGTTTCGGAGAGAGAGTCTGGAAATTACTGACAGGTAGTTTAGGAATGGAGCTGGCTGGACGCATCTCGATCCTTGCCTGCAGGGCCAGGCCCTCCTACACGCCACACGTGGTGCTAGCTCCAGTTTCCCCATCTCTGTGGACACTCATGGATACTCAGATACCAGGCAAAAACCTTGTCTGAGGACCAGGGGGAAACAAAGCTGGGAGCTTCCAGGCCCTCAGACAATGGTTGGAAGGCGTGGACAGTTACCCACTGCAAAATCATCATAATAGCCGGGCATCGAAAGCCTTTATTGAGATGTAGCAGTCAAACCACATGGTTGTTAAATGACCACAATGATGGCTTAAATAATCAGTTCAGCTGGTCTCTATTTAACATAATAGCTGCCTATTAAACCTAAATTAAGTACAGTTAAATGTCTGTAGGATATGGCTGCCAAACCCAGTGTGAAGCCTCTGGCTGCAACAAGCCACGAACGTGTCTGCCTGGCCTGGGTGCTCTGTGGTTGCGTGAAGCAGGAATCCGATCCCACAGCCCAGCTGTCTGTGCTGGAAAAGTATCTCACAGGGTTGGAGCCAGGTAGGGGACAAGCTTTGGGGTACTTTTCATTCCCGATTATAGCTCCCCAGTTTTTTAGTATTGTAGATATTCTTGAATATGCCAGAAATAAGAGAATTGCCTCTAGGAAGCACTTGTGCAGCCTCTCTGGGTGTCATCTATGCCAAAAAGATTGAAGGGTCTGTGTCTCCTCTCCACACCCTCCCCTGCTATAGAACAGGCCCTTATCCCATGCTGGGACTCCAATGACAGAATTTCAGTCCCTGTCCTCCTTCTAAACTATCCTCTACCCTGCCACTATTTCCACACTTACTTGCTCATTCATTCATTCATTCATTCAAAAAAAAAAATACTTTGCACTTACTGTATGTGAAACACAGGTTGCAATACAGTGGCAGCCAAAACCAGACCACTGGAGCTTACATTTTGCAGGGAGAGGTAGTCACTGATCAGAGTGCTTTTTCTAAAAAGCAATCTGACCTCTGACCCTTTAGATTCTCTCCTCTCATCCCTCCAGCCTCTAGGATAAAGCCCAAACTCCTCAGCATGGAATACATGGTCCTGTCCATCTTTCCCTTCTCATCTCCTGCATCTGCTTTCTTCCTCCCTACAGGTCAGACAGTGGGGTTTCTCATAGCACCTGTGGACCGTCTGCACAGAAATCTCCTAAAAATGCATATTCCTGGGCCACATCCCAGACTTGCTGAATTGGAATTTTTTTTTTTTTTTTTTTTTTTTTTGGTTGGGCAGGAGAGTCAGCCCTTCCCCCGGGGGTTTGCTAGGGCTGAGGTTGGCACACCTCCACTGCTAGCGTTTCCCCCAGGCCTCACCCGTCTGTCACGGTGTTTCTGCTCCTAGGCCTCTGCCTGGATATGCCCTCACCTTTCTTGATCTGCTTTGGGACCTCTCAGTTGTCAGGGCTCAGCTCAGCTGGTACAATCTCAAAGCCTCTTCCTGATCCCCTCCCCTCCCCCCAGCCGAGTAGGCAGCTCCTTCCTGGTGTCCTGCCCCTCACTTCCAACACACACACCTATAGAGATGGGTGGCAAAGCACCTCGGGGCCATCACCAGGGCAGAGCTCTGTTTATAGAGCTGTTCCTGCCACCAGAAGTGGGGGCGGGGAGTTCCCTGAGGGCCAGCCCCTCTCCAGATGCCAGCCACTAGCTGGGACTTGGTCTGCTGCCAGCTCACCCCAGCTTCCACCCGAATGAAGTTGAATGATGGTGATTAAGAGAAGAAATTCAAATCCTCCTCCACTCACTAGCTCAGTAACCTCCCTGCACTTCAGTTTTCCCAAGCATAACATGAGGATGCTGCCACCTCATAGGTTCTCATTGAGTTGTCGAGCAATAAAGGGTTAAATGCATGCAAAGGGTTCTCCAAACCAGTGGTTTTCAGACTTGAATGTGCCCATGAGTCACCTGGGAGACTTGTTAAAATGCAGGTTCTGATTCAGCAGGTCTGCAGAGGGACGTCTCTAACCAGCTCCCAGGTCAGGCTGATGGCTCCAAATGCTGGATATAAGTAGTATTATTGATATCAGAAGCAGAGGGCATGTGAAAAAGGATGGTGAAGCTTTTCATTAAAGTACAGAGAATTTCAGTTTGGCACAGTTTGGCTGAAGTCAGCCCGGTCTCAGAATAGTGGCCAGAAAGCAACTCTGACCCCTGCCAGCCAAGCTGTGTATCCCACATTGGGGAGTGGATGGAGAGGGGTGATGTATTAGTTAGGGTTCTCTAGGGAAACAGAATCAACAAGAGCTATCTATAAATACAAGATTTTGTAAAAGTGCCTCATGCAACTGTGGGTATGCACTAGTCCAAATTCCATAGGGCAGGCAGCAAACTGGCAACTTCAATGAAGATGCTCGATGAACTCCTCAGGCAGCATACTGGCAATTTTGATGAACTCCTCAGGAAACGCTTTGCTGGTCAGCCAAAGAAGAGGTGAAGGTCCTCTATCTGTCTCATTTAAAAGTCTTCAACTGATTGGATTAAATCCAGCTGATTGCATTCTTTCATTGTGGAAGACATGCCCTTTGTTGATGTAATCAGTCACAGCTGCAGCCAGTTGATTGACGATTTAATAAACCAGCCTTCTGGTTTATTAAGCAGCCACAAATGTCCTTGCAGTAATGATTAGGCCAGTGCTTGCTTGACCAGTCACCTGGACACCATCACCTGGCCAAGGTGACACATGAACCCAACCATCACAGGTGGGGATTGGTTGGGCACTGCTCTTTCCCAAGAGCCCCAGTACCTGGGTGTGGGGTGCAGCTTTGCAGCCCTCCCCTGACAGATGTGCATGTGCAGAAACTTTGCCACATGATGTGCGTAAGTGCTGTAGGAGATATTTTTTTGAGGTGCTTTGCAGCACTTATATCTTCATTTTCTTACTGCCACTCATCGTCCTGCTCTGGCCTGGCTGCTGCAGAAACAGCTCTTGCGTAGAGCATTGATTGTGCTATTCATTGCATACCCTGGCTATTTCTCAGTCCTCCTTTTTTTTGACCTCCCATCAGCATTGAACATCAATGACCACTCCCTCCTTCTTGAAACACTCTCTTCCTTCGATGATCCTGACATACAACTTTTCTGATTTTGCAGAATTAGTCTCCTCTATTGGTCATTCAGTGTTGGAGGTACTCAAGAAGTGGAGCCTAAGCTTTCTCCTCCTCTCCTTCCATCTTCGCCCATGGAAGGTCCCACCTGCCAGAATGGCTTCTGTTTCTGCTTACCTATGGATGGTCCAGCCATGTATGTCTCAGCACAGACCTGTCCCTGGAACTCCTGACCCATCACCAACCTCCTTTCAGGTGTCTCAAAGGAACCTTAAATCCAGAATGTTCAAAACCAAATTTATGATCTCCCTCCTCAAGCTGTCATTTTCCAGGTCATCCCAAATCAGTGACTGTCTGCAAATATTGTAGAGACCTGGATATCATCCTCAACACCCCGCCCCCGCCCATATCTTATCCATGATCAAATCCTGTTGATTTTACCCCCTGAAGTTGCTCTCAAATCTGTCTACTCTTCATCTCCACCACCACAACTTCAGGGAAGCTATGATTGTTATTTTTGGTTTGAATATCACCTAATTTCTCCTCTCCTGGAGGAGACTGGCAAAGCCAAGTTCTCTCAAAGTCCTGACAAGCAGTGGGTTTTATCCCTTCACTATAATGATAGTTTCATTCAATATGGATGAAACCATCTATGGGATGGTTTGGACCAATGATTGGGAGTAGTTAGGACCAGTGAGTCCAGGCTTGGTTTATTTTGTGGGGTGGGGTTGGAGCTCATCTTTCACTGCCTGCCAGAAAATTCTTCCTCAGTGTGTAGGAAGAGCTGTTTCAGCTGGGTGATCAGACCACTAAAGATAAGAGCAAGAAATTACCAGTGTCAATGAGACAATCAATTTTGTGTTCCACATTTTAATAGCTAATTCATTTGCTCCACGGAATAGACCAGACACATGTTTTTTTTTTGTTCATCTATTTATTCATTTGTCTGGGATGATCTATTTTGGGACCTAATTTTTGCTTTATCGAGAAGTCAATGCAATCCATAATGAGAACTTTCCTTCTTCCTGCCATGCCAAGGACTACACTGAGGTAGAATTGTAATCATGGCAATCTACCACCCTCACCCTGCCAGCCTCTGCCACTGGCGGAAGGGCTTGTCCGGGGTGGGTCTGGCACATTGATGACAGAGCACTCGACTAAGTCAGCTGAATCTCTGGGTTTTTCTTAACATTTCATTATAAATGCTAGATCCCAGATGCAATTTTCATGCTTATTTTTCTTTAATTTAGTAGGAGCTCAGGAGCACAGTCTTCTTGGTTTCAAAGTCTAGATACGTCTCTTACGAGCTGTGTATTCTTGGGCAAGCTACTGCTTAACCTTTCTTGGTTGTGATTTCCTCAAGTGCAAATTGGGGGACTGTAGGGTTACCTGCCTGTTAGGGCTATTGTGAGGATTAAACAACATCTGTCAGTGTTGGAAAGCTCTCAACCCACCTTTTCCTTGGTGCCCATTCTTCTGTTTTTGACAACACTCTCTTCGTTGTTCTCCTCCTCAGTGTCCCTTCTTGGCATTCTGCCTCTACCTGTCCCTTAAACATGGGACTTCCTTAGAAGTGTCTCCTTCACCTGGTTTTTTGCGTACTCAACACCTATTTTGGGGGATGATTTAATTTAATCCTGTGATGTCAACCCTCATCTTCTTGGTTATGACCCTCAAATCTGGTTCTCCCTTGCCAAGCTCAGGCCACATTGCCAAGAGCCTGTCAGGCATCTCCACATGGCTGTGTCATGGGCACCACCAAGTTGGAACTCATCTTTCTGTCACACTCCACCTCCCTAACCACATCTACCCAGCCTCTCCTCCTCCCTCGGCATCTGGTTTCTGGTTCCTCAATGTCTCAGACATTGCCTTTGAAATGTGCCAGTTAATTCATGTCTCTCTTAATAATAATGATATTAATATGACATTTAATATTTTTAAAAAAGTCAATCAAATTTAAACACAGGTTTAATATATAATCCAGCAATTGTGATCCTAGGTATTTACCCAAATGAGTTGAAAAGCTTAAGTCCCCACAAAAACCTGAACGCAAATGTTTATAGATGCTTTATTCATAATTGCCAAAAATTGGAAATGAGCAAGAAGTCCCTCCACAGGACACTGAATAAAGAAACTGTGGCACCTCCTTTCAATGGAGTATTATTCAGTGCTAAAAAGAAATGAGCTGTCAAGCTACAAAAAGACATGGAGGAAACGTAAATGCATGTTGCTAAGCGACTGAAGCTTCATACTCTATCATTTCAACTGTATGTCATTCTGGAAAAGGTAAAACTATGGAGACAGCAAAAAGATCAGTGGTCTCCAGGGGTTCAAGGGGAGAAGGGAGGGATGAATAGGTGAGCCCAGGACATTTTTAAGAAGGTGAAACCATTCCATACGATGTTGTCATGGTGGATAAATGACATTATGCATTTGTCAAAACCCAGAGAATTGTACAGCACAAAGAGTGAATGAACCGCAGTGTAAACTATGGACTTTAGTTACTAGTAATGTATCAATATTGTTTTTTCAATTGTAACAAATGTACCACGCTAATGTAACTAAGATGATAATGATAGGAGAAACTGTGTATGTGTGTGTGAATGTGGCGATATGTATAGGAACTCTATTTACGTTCTGCACAATTTTTCTGTAAACCTAAAACTGGTCTAAAATAAACTATAAATTCTCTCTCTCTCTCTCTCAAAAAAAAAAAAAAAAAAAAAGACGTGCACACACATACAAGTAAATCAGATGAAACTCTTCTCCTTAAAATACATCAATTCCTTCCCTTCACATCTATGATGAAATCACAGCCCTTCACTGTGGCCTGCAAATGGATGGTCTTTTTTCTGTCTCCCTCCATTGGGTGAGAACTGATAGATTCTATTTTCAAGCTGTCCCAAGTGAAATAAGCACCAGGTGGAGAAAAGACTCTTTTAACCAAAGAACAATATTTTCTGCCACAAGCAGAGCTTTGAAATAACTCACGACCTAGTACACCACTAGAGATTATGGGCAACCAGGAAACAAGTCGATCTTGAAAATTGACAGAGCGGGTGACAGTAAATAAAGCCATTCCTATCATCAGCTCCTCATCCACCCAGAGAGTGATGGGGTTCACAAAATTTCAGCTAATTGGTCTAAATGCCCCACCTGGGATTTAGAAGAATCTGGTTTTCATCTTGACTTTCCTTTGAACGAGCTACTTTTTCCCTCTGAACTTCAGCTTCTCCACCTTAAAATGAAGACAGTTGGACAAGATCAGTGGTTCCCTTAGGGAACATTTTGGAAATTTATGGTGATGTTTTTGATTGTCAGTGATGGGTACGGTTTCTCCTGGAATTTGGTTGGTGGACCCAGGGAATCTGGGCATCTTGAATTGCACGTGGCATCCTGAACCAGGAGGGGTTATTCTAGGTCACATCAACTTCTTTCAGATAATTACCTGTTCGTAATTATCTGGGCCTTCAACCCAACTCTGTTTTACATATCAATAGAGACCAGTTTCATTGCTTTAATATACACTGAATTTTCTAGGAATGCAAGTGCCTTGCAAATGGGAGAAACCATGCACTTTGTTTTGCTTGTAGCTTTACCAAGAGTTCACCATTCTGAAGAACGATGTCACTGATGACAATGCCATCCTAGCATTTCAGATGCTGCTACATTACTCTCTCCCTTGGCACTTGTAGGCATGGCAACCTTGGTGATTCCATATCTATAGATAACATATTTATTTAACTCTTGTTTCAAAATGCCAACTAGGAAGAATAAGTGTGGATAATCTACCGTAAATGGGTATAAGCATCTGATTTATTCATCATGTCTTCAATGTGTATTTGTTCCCAAGCGTTTGCATATTGAAATTTATCTTATTTTATTATAAATTGCTTTATTTCTCATTTATATTCTAGGGCATTCTATTTATTTTTACAATTATGTATTTAGATAGGTTATACATTTATAATTTCATTTAAGAATAGCAAAGGGGTATTACAAAATATTTGCTATAAAAATGGAGTGTTGGCTGTGATAGGATCAAAGACCTTTGGACTGGATAATTTCCAGCTCTAATATTTTAGGAAAATGAAATGACGTCAAATAAAACAAAAAAGGCCAGCCAGAATGCCCAACAAAAGAGATGAGCAGCACAGCTACCAAAGAGATTGAATATGCCCTGCATGGTGGTAAGTGCCCCCACCCCCACCATTCAAATGAATGCCAATTTATAGAGCCCTCCCCATCTCCATCTCCTAAGGGAGTTGAGTCCACCCTCATAATCTTCCCTGGCAACTGTTGCTAGGAAGATGCTTCCTCTTGCGCTGACCTTACAAAGACTTGAGATCACAGCCGGTTGTTTCCAGCTGCTGATGAAGAGATCAAATTTGTCCAGAGAGGCTGATGGACAAACAAGCACGCCAAGCACAGATAGCAGCAGCAATGCACATAGGAGGCCTGGGATGATATGTAATGGCGATTATGGGTTGTTTGATTATTGTCTTTCATTCCTGGGGGCTCAGGAGGAAAAAGGACCATTATGAATCTATCTACTTCATTTTCTTGTTTTAACAGTGATGGAGATGCTCACCATGAGGGAACCTGTTAATTTGACCCATTTTATTAAGCCTGCCACCAGAGACCACGACTTACAGATAGGCAGTGACCACTTTTCACTTCTTCAACTTTTGCAGCTCCATTTTTTTTTGTTACAGCTGAATAATGATACAGATTATGATGTTGATTATGATAGCCACCATTCAATGATGCTGGTTTTGTTCCAGGCACTGTGCTCAGTCCTTTATATGAATTACCTTGTTTAAATCCCACAGCAACCCTAAGGAAGATAGCACAAACTCCTCCGTTGTGCTAATGAGGAGACTGAGCTTCTGAGATTGCCCAGCCCTGCTTAGCTAGTGATCATCAGAGTGGGATTTGATCTCACGTCTAACTGAACCAAAGTCAGCCTATTAGCACTGCACTAGTACTTACCTTGTGCTCTCTGCTTTATTCACTAATTCAATATTCTTTTTTGCTCTCTTACTGGTGTCAGTGCATTCAGTAAGACTGGCTCATCTGTCCATCCATCCATCCAACCTCCCATCCATTTTTTCCCACCAGATGTGAACCAAACCTGTGCTTGAACCACAATTAAGATCTGCAGCCTGCCCCAGGGAGCTGAGGGTCAAGTTCTCTGCAGAATGGAGCTTTTCCTGCAGGCTCATTCTCTAAAGCCCACAGAACTCTTTGAACCTATTTGGTCTGTGCAGGATGGACATGGGGGCGAGTACCTGGGTGCCTTCCACAGACCGGCATGATGTGTAGCCACGCAGGTGCTCATGAAACATTGGTTGATTATTTTATCTTCCATCATCAACCAGGACTCCCATTCCAGGATACAAACCTTAGGCTCAAGGAGTGGAACAAAAGCAACAAGGAAGACAGCCAACAATTACTGTCAGGCTAGCTTCATCTCATGATGTAGCCTGGGAGAAGGGGAGTCCTGGAGTCTGTGGCTCAGGGAGGAGATTGCTCTGGTGTGAATCACAGCTCCACCCCCTAATAGTTTTAGGACCCAGGCAAGAGCTAAACCTCTTTAGCCTCAAATTTTCTCTGCAGTAAAATGAAGCAGTTTCTAGCTACCCTCTAAAGGTTGATCTGAGAAGTCATGGGGCTAATTCTTAGATTAGAATTCAGAAGTGTGTTGGATAAGCAGTAAGCATTCAGTAAATGCAGTTATTGCACGCCTCCTCCATGAACCCCTTCTCTCTCCCCTCCCCTCCTTTTCTCTTTCTTATACCCATTTCCTAGATTTTAAAAAAAGAGACAAAAAGTAAATAAAATTTTGACTCAGAGAATTAGTGATTCCCCAAAGGTTATCTACTAATAAATGAGGGGCAGGAATGTAAGACCTGGTCTGTCTGACACAGAGATTTCAGTGGAAATTCAAAGAGCTTACAAATACGTAGGCCTCTTGGTGAGTGCACAGGAGGTGGAAGAAAGTTGGCAACACATGGTGTTTCAGACAGGCCAGAGGGCACATATCTGTCTGGAAGGAGGCTGGTGAGGAGAGGAAGACCAACACTCAACTCTCACAAGGTGAAAGGGTCAAGTTGGCAGGAGCAGCTGTGTGGTACCCAACCCTAACCCTAATCCCAACCCTGACCTTAACCCTAACCCTAGCCCCAACCCTAAATTTAACTCTAGTCCTAGCCCTTCCTCTAGCTTTAGCTCTAGCCTTAGCCCTAACCCTAACCCAACCCTTGCCCTATCCCTAACTTAACCGTTGCCCTAGCCCTAACCTTCGCCCTGGCTTTAGCCCTAGCCCTAACCCAAACCCTCACCCCAACCCTAACCCTAACTCAACTCTTCATACTTTACCTGGTGTCTGCTAGGCCACAAGCTTTCCAACTCTTTTCCTGACTTCCATTCACTTCTGTTTAGGAGGATTTAGGTCTAAAAGAAGAGAAATGCAAAGTTCTGGTGGGTTGGGCAGAACTGGAGCTGCCTGATGGGAATGTGGAAGGGCCAGGACTCAGGTGCTAGAAGATGCCTTTCTAGGCATGGACTGAAGACACCCAATGGACAACTCCAGTGATGTCAGGTTTCCCTTTCTCTCCATCAGCTTTCCCATCGGGGTCCTCAGACTTTGTTCCCATCCATGCTGGACCCAGGTAGGGGCAGGAAGCCAAACCTCTTAGTCCACAAAATTTAAGATATTTACCATCTAGTACTTGACAGAAAAAGTTTGCAGAACCCTGTTTGATAGGAAGATTTTTTTAGAGCTGCTACAATATTATGGTATTCCATAATATTCTACCATCTGTACAGCTTGTAACATTCTTATGCTCATATGTTTCAATTACATTATTTCTAAATTTTTCTTATTTAAAAAGCAATATGGATTCCTGCAAATACATCACAAATATAATCATTGATTATTCCTTAGGATAGAGTCCTAGCAGTGGAATTGCTGATTCAAAGGACGGGTCCATTTTGCAGAGTTTGACTCAGTATTTCTAAGTAATCTGCCAGAAAGATAGCATTTCACATTCCCACCAGCAGTGGATAAATGTGCTCATGTACTTGTACCTTTTCCAGAACTGATGGTATAATTCTATAATGTCATTAGCAATTTGATTGGGGATAAAAGGGTTCCTTGTTGTCATTTTAATTTGCCTTTTAAAAATTTACTGATGGGGCAATATATAATTTGCCTTTTAAAAAAATTACTGATGGGGCACTATTAAGCCATTTGCAATGTCTTCTTACGTGACTTGCTCTTTTATATTCTTTGTCCAGTTTTCTGTAGGATAATTTTTATTCTTTCTTCAGCATCCAGCAGTGTCCTAGACAAGTGGCTGAAAAGTTATTTGCAAGGCTGAATTAAACCCACTCCAGATGCCTTTCGGGAACCGTCCAGCTACATTTTTTGGCTGAAGGCAAATTGAATTCCTTTCTTCTGCCACATTAATCTGTACTGTGATTTTTAAAGACTTTCCCCCTTAGGTTAATAGATGGACATCTGCTGCTTAGCAAGAAAGCACAGCTCCATTTGTCTGATGGGCCAAACCTTGGGATTGAAAATACGGCGAGAACACTGAAAGCTGTGTTGGAAAAAGTCTTCTCATTTGGGATTCATGGGAATTTCTTGGCTCTAAACCAGACCCAACTTCTGACAGTAATGGTGGCAGACGTGGTGGAATGTGGGAGGATTCCGAGAACACCACCTGGCTCTGAGAAGCTTAGGCTATTTTTCCATGGTCAAAATTGAAACCAAATCAATGTTTTCCAAAGTGGTGAGATACGGATGGGAGTCAGGGATGAGTATCACGCAGCCAATGTTGGGTTCTCTTGCATGTCAGAGATCATTAGTGAATCACAGAAGGAAGCCACATGCCTTGGAATCAGCCCCATTCAACAGCAGCTGGAAAAGTCTCCTAATTACGTTCTAGTCCTTAGGAGATCCTATATTCCTTATTTCTGATGCTGCCTTAGTTTCCTAACTGCTAAAACAAATACCATCCAGTGGGTTGGGTTAACAACAGGAATGTATTGGCTCACGGTTTCAGAGGCTAGCAGGCTCCTGTGGCTGGTATGTTCTAGCTGACCAGCAATCTTTGCAGTTCCTTGGCTTTATGTCACATGGAAATCACGTGATGACATCTTCTTTCTCTCTGGGTTCTGTTGACTTCCAGATTTTGGCTGCTCCCCATGGCTTCTCCTTTGTGATGGTTAGGTTCACGTGTCAACTTGGCCAGGTCATGGTACGCAGCTGTCTGGTCAAGCAAGCACTGGCCTAACTGTTGCTGTGAGGATGTTTGTGGCTGGCTAATAAATCAACAAGTTGGTTTATTAAATCATCAATCAATTGGCTGCAGCTGTGACTGATTACATCAATGAAGGGTGTGTCTTCCACAATGAGAGAATGCAGTCAGCTGGATTTAATCCAATCAGTTGAAGATTTTTAAGCAGCACACATAGAGGATCTTCACTTCTTCTTGGGCTGACCAGCAAAACATTTCCTGAGGAGTTCATCGGAGTTGCCAGTTTGTTTCCTGAGGAGTTCATCGAACATCTTCATTGGAGTTGTTAGTTTGCTGCCTGCCCTACAGAATTTGGACTTGTGCATACCCACAGTTGCGTGAGACACTTTTATAAATCTTATATTTATAGATCTCTCTCGTTGATTCTGTTTCCTTAGAGAACCCTAATTAATAACCTTCCATTATCCTATTTCCTTTGCTATAAAGTCTTTAGTCATATTGGGGTAAAGCCCACCCTCGTTCAGTTTGGGCACACCTTAACTAACCACATCTTCCGAGGCCCTGCTGACAAATGGGTTCACACCTACAGGACCAGGGGTTGGACCTGAACATGCCGTTTGTGAGGGACAGTCCCCAATAGATGCTCATTGCGTTAAAGGTCGTGGGGGTGAGAGAGGAGCTTTTCTGACCTTGTATCCTTGTCACCACTGATTTCTGGAATGATATCTGAAAAATTTCCAGGCAAAATGTCCAACTTTATTTAGAGTTTTTCTCCATCCATAGTCACCTGCAACTCTGCGAGAAATGAATATGAAATGAGCTCTTGTCATCAGTTAATCAGTTCATTTGAATTTCCTCAAGTTTGTAGATGTGGAGATGTAGAGGAAGAAGGCCTAGTCTTTGCTTTCAAGGAGTTCAAAGTCAAGTGGAGGGGAGAAACTACTAAGCCAGTGATCCAGTACAGGGAGAAAAGATTCTAGAAGTTTATGCCCAAGTTGTTTTGGGAGCATTTAGAGGGCATGAGCCTGGAGGATTGTGGTAGGGGGATGCTTCCCAGCAAAGAAAACCTTGAGTTGAGCCTTGAAAAAAAAAAACAAAACCCAACATTCTCTAAATGAGTCACAGTTGAAGTATTTGGTGTCTCTTACAACTTCATGTTCTCCATCCCCACTTGGTAAAAATTTCCAGGATGGTGGGAATGTTAGAAAAACACAGAGCAGACCAAGGATGACCCCATTCCCTGTTTTGTTGGAAAGTTCCCTAAGAATATACTTCCAAGCTCAGGAAGATATACATATATGCAAATTATCCTGCAAGATGTTTCTGGATCCTTTAACCTTTATGCAGCAGACTTCTGATAACACTACCCTCCACAGATCATGGGATTTTATTACTGACCCCATCACAACTTAGTTTTTTCAGGAAGAGGCTTGGAAACAGAGTGTGAGAAAGGCTCAGGGCCATTGCACTGGGCCAGCTGGGAGCCACAGCTCTGCCTTCAAGGAACCAACTTTGGTTGTGCTAGAGAGATGTTTAAATGATTCAGAAGAATAAAAATGGCTCATATTTGCAGAACTTTTTGTGGTCTAAAAACCAATCTCTTCACCATCATGGAGTCAATTTCCCACTTAGCCCCAGTTTGCAGATGTGAAAACTGAGGCTCAGGGAGATTGAGGGATTTGCTAGTAAAGGGCCAGGACCTGAACTCAGCCCTCTGACTCCAGATCTTATGTTTCTTCCATTTCCATTTATTGAAATCTCCATAGACAATGGGGTTTTCTGTAAAACTTGATGGGACAATGTCTCTCTGTCTCAAGGACCTTTAGCTTGTGTAAGGGTGAAATTAGGTCTGCGTCAATGTTGTCTATTAAAATTTCTCACTCAGTTTTTGACTCTTCTAAATCCAAGTTGGTTTTGCAATGATAAGAGTCTCCTTGGTTTTTAGAGTTTGGTCTCTCAATGTTGAGGGATTCCTCCTGGAAACCTTGGCAGGAGGAAGTTCTTGGTCTGGATTGAGAAGAAATCTGAGTTTTCATTGTTCCCTTTGGGTTTCCCTATGTGAGATCTCAAGTACATCAGGAACCAAGAATCCGGGTCTTTGGAGCAGAGAGGGAGGTGGGGAGAAAGCCGCCTGGTGCTTGGAAAGCTAAGCTCTTAGGAGATGGGAAATGGAAGGGACGAGAGAATTTGTGTCCTTGTTCAGGATGACACTCCCAGGGCCTGCCCAGACACTGGCTTAGTGTTTGCTGAATTGAAGTGACCATGCTCAGTCACTCTCTGAATTAGGCCGAAGGGATTGGGATGCTTACTGCTGATTCTGGAAGTTCTTTAGGGAGAAACACAGCTGTAAGGCAGGTACACTTTGTCTCAGATATGCCTCTTCTTCCTAAAGTCCAAATAGATTGTTGAAAGTAGAGGAATGAGTGGGATGATTCCATCATGCAGTTAGAAGAGTGGAAAGACCACTATTTCAGTTATCCATTGCTGTATAAAAGATAACCCCCAAACTTATGGGCGCGAAAGAACAATCATTGTTTTGCTCATGATTCTGTGGGTTAGGAGCTCAGGCAGGGCTCAGCAGGGACAGCTTTATCTGCTCCATGTGGCGCTGGCTGGAACGGCTCAGCTGGGCCTAGAGCAGCCGAGGAACCCTCACTTGCACGCTAGCTGTCAACTGGCAGCCACTCTTTCCACTAGGTCCCCCATCATTCAGTAGTCTAAGCTAAGAATCTGCACATGGTGACTGAAATCTAAAAAGGTGACACATCCGTAAGATTCTTAAGGCCTAGGCTTAGACAGCCCAGTATATCTTTTCCAACATATTCTATTGGCCGAAGCAAGTCACAAGGCCCGTCCAGATTCACAGGGAGGGAAATGGGTGGGAGGAGTAGATATTTCAGGAATAGTTGAAATAGCTGGAAGCCGTTTTTGGACTTGATCTACTGCAGACACTGGCCTTGGTAGGAAAAACTGTGGGTTTGGGCTCTGACCCTGTCTCTGGTTTTGTGGCATGTATGCACTAGTTACTCCACCCCCTCACCTTCATCCAGACCTTCATTCATTATGGTCCTTAATATCTTGAAATGTACTTTCCTTAAAGTCTCATCAAGCAAAGATGATCTTTACCAAAGTTCTTCACCAGGCCTCTTAGGAAGTAATGACTGGGTTCTTTTGGTGAATCCCAGGAGAAGGCCAGGTCAAGAATTCCTATTTCCCAGTGCATAGCAGAAAATACTGTCTTTTCAGATGACGGGCAGAGGCATTTTGTAAATCTCTGTGCCTTAGTCCCCTCCATGGTCAGGAGTCTGCCTGTGGGGTGCTTTGCCAGAGGAAGGTCCCAGGATCTGCAACAAGCCAAGGCCCTAGGTGAATATCCCTCAGAATCTGTGAATGCCCTGACCAAAATGGATAGCCCAGAGCCTAGCCAGAGTCAAAATAAGAAGAACGTAGATTTGAATAGAGCATGTGACAAGGAAAATGCAGTAGACTTATGAGCAAAGCCCATTACAAGACTTATGAGCAAAGCCTGTTACAAGAAGATTGAGAAAAGAGGTTTGGGGAAACCACCACTACTCCCACTACCACCTTTACTAGAACCATCGTAACTACCTCCTCTACCATCCCCATCACCACTACCACCATTTCCAATACCACCATTGTGCTGGTTTGGATGTATTATGTCCCCCAAAATGCCATGTTCTTTGATGTAATCTTGTGGGGGAAGATGTTATTAGTGTTGATTAGATTGTCTGTCTTTGTTTCCATGGAGATGTGCCCCACCCAACTGTAGGTGATAACTCTGTTTGGATAGTTTCCATGGAGGTGTGGCCCCACCCATTCAGCGTGAGCCTTGATTAGTTCACTAGAGCACTATATAAGCTCAGACAGAAAGAGCAAGCTTGCTACAGCCAAGAGGGACACTTTGAAGAATACAAAGGAGTTGAGAGAAAAGCTGCAGATGAGAGATAGTTTGAAGATGGCAATTGAAAGCAGACTCTTGCTCTGGAGAAGCTAAGAGAGGACAAATGCCCCAAGAGCAACTGCGAGTGACATTTTGGAGAGGGACTGTGGCCTAGAGAGGAACATCCTGGGAGAAAGACATTTTGAAACCAGCCCAGCCACGTGCCTTCCCAGGTAACAGAGGTTTTCCAGATGCCATTGGCCATCCTCCAGTGAAGGCACTCAATTGTTGATGCCTTACCTTGGATACTTTGTGGCCTTAAGACTGTAACTGTGTAACCAAATAAACCCCTTTTAAAAAAGCCGATCCATTTCTGGTGTTTTGCATTCCGGCAGCATTAGCACACTTCACTACCACCTTCACCACCGTTAACGCCACTTCTGCTATTACCACCACCACAGCCAACATCTTCACCACCATCACTGTCACCTCCACCTCCAGCACCATCATCTTTACCACCACCACCAATATCCCCACCAACACAAATGCCACCAGCACCACTATTGGACATGTTATATTTCAGGTAACATGCTAGCAGCTTTAAATCGATTTAATCCTCACAAAAATCCTACATGGTAGGCGTTATGGTGTTATTAGTCCTATTTTACAGTGGAAGGAACTGAGGCTCAGAGAAGTTAAGTAATTTGACCAAAGTCACACAGTAGAAAGCTGCAGAGCCAGGATTTCAACATGGGCAGTACATTCTTCCAATCTATAGGGTGTGTTGGTCCAGGAAGCCATGCTTTTGGACAAGGGGCATATGCTGGGGGTCATCTTATCTGTAAGTGGGCTAGGCTGCTTGGGTCTGTGAGGGTCCTTGTGACCCCAGACCAGGCCTGACCATCTGTTCTTCATTCCTTTTTCTGACTTTCTTTCACACATTCTGGACCATATGGTTTTCTTCTGGTCAGAACAAATAAACTATTTGAAGTCACCCCCCTCCCCTTCCTTTGAGCTTTAGCTGTTGCTGTTTGCATACAGTGCTGGAAGCAGATGGAGTCTGATAGAAATCCCAGATGATAATTCAGAGTCGAAATCTCTGTGAAAATACACATGTAGCATAAATAACCCTGCACTTATGGTGGGAAGGGGGTTGGGGGGAGGAGAGGGAGAAAGAGAGAGAGAGAGGGAGGGAGAGAAGTCACACCTGGTGACAAGTTTCCCTTTTGTTCTTTTGGGTCCAGTTGTGCCAGGATCCCTGGGTCTTTGGGTCACCAGAATTCCCACTGGTTTCTCTCCCTTATAGCTGAAAGAATATGATGACAAATGGTAAAGAACTTAGCTAAGTGCCTGGCACATAGAAAGCACTCAAAGGGTAGCTATTAATGTCATTAAAGAACATCTCTTCTCTCTGCACCCACCCGGTCACCCGTCCTGGCAATTCCTTGCTCTGTGTTGCCGGCAGCTGGCGTCATGAGAAGGGCTGCTGTCTCCCCCCTGGGACCAGCTTCCCTGGAGTCAGGGCAAACATTTGCTGAGCCCCGTCCCGGGCCTGGCCCCCCTCAGGGGGAAGAGCCCCCCCTCCAGCAGCCACAGCCCCACACGAGGGTCAGGAGTGTCCACAGCAAGTCACGGTTCAACAGCGGTGCACAGCGTGAAAACAGCCTCCCTCCAGCAGCATGGAAGGTGCACCCTGAAACTTAGCTCAAAACTCAGCTCCCACAGCAGGTAACGGGATGTTCAGAGGCCTGGGGCTGAATGCACCCCAGGTTACATTGAAACTGGAGTTTAATTTGGGCCCTGACCCATAATCATCGACGGGGAAGTGTCTGCATTGGTGCAGATTTGTGCGGAGGGGGCGGGGCTCGGCCGCCTTATTTTCGGGAAGCCTCTGGCTGAGAATCTGCTGAGGTGTGGAGATCTTGGGGTTGAAACCCTGTTAGGAAAGCAATCGTGGGCCAAGACAGGTTTTCTGAGGATTCTGCAGCCCTTACTCTGAGTTTTCCTTCAGGGCTTTTCTCTCATCTTCTGTTTGCCCCCGGTTTACTTTCGTCTCTTCCTCTTTTCACCTCTTAACCTCCTAGCGGTCGCCCAGGGCCGTCCAAGAAGGTGTCAGTGGGGCTTGGAGGGCAGAGCCTGAGCCTGCTTTTACCCCCTCTTCCCCTCCCTCCATCTAATTGAATTTGGCGGAATTATTGATTTCTAAGGGTCTCGGCTGTAAAACAGGAATTAACAGTAGTCTCTTGCCTATTTCTCAGGGTTGTTTGGAGAAAAAGAAATAACAGTCTCAGAAGTACTTCTCGGAGAGTAAAGTGCTGTTCAAAAGCCAAGGGTTAATATTTTTATTGTTATTATCATGACTGTTTTCCGGAGATGGAGGCGACCATCCATAGCTGGTAAAGAGCACCTTGGATATAATGCAAAGGCCTCTTCTCCATGACCTTGACCTCTATGACTTTGGTCAAGTCATTTAGAGCCTGGATACCTTTGTCAATCAAATTGGGAAATAGCAAAACCATTTCCTTAAACACTTATGACCATACAGTATTATTTTTCAAAATTCAGGCTACAAAGCAGGAGGTACAACAGGGTGTCAGTAAGGTGAACAAAACCCATAGGTGAAATACAAAGAAAAGATGCAGTCATCCTCAATGGTTACTCTCAGTTTGAGTCATGTGGCAGATCACAAGCTTTTAAAAGTTTGTTTTACTTCTTTTGGGCTTTCTGGGTTTTCTAGAATGGTCTCCAAAATTTTCCATAAAGCATTACTTTAGAATTTGGAAGACTTACTCAAAATTTGTATTCAGGCTCTGGAGCTTATTTCCCACTCTCCTGCTGGCCCTCCTCCACAGGCAGCCTTTCCCTGCCCCTCTCGGAGCCGGCCTGGCCAGTTCGGCCTTGGGTTCACTTGAGGGAGTCCCAGCCAGTGTGGACGTGGCTTTCCTCCAGGTTGGACTCAGGAGGCCCTGCTGCCCGCCTGCCTGGCATGCCACCCTGCTGGGCAGGGGAGCCTCTGTTGGCTTGGGATGGTATGGGGATTTTGCTTCAAAACCTGCCATAGAATGACATCTCTCATCCTGTCCCCTGGTTAGAGACGGCATTTAAGCTGGAGGGAGAGGGCAAAGTCCCAGAAGCCACAGGGTATGAGAATGGATGCTCCCTTTTACTGAGCAGCCTGTTCCATCTTCCCATCACTGCCAAGAAGATGTTTCTACCAGCCCTATTGTTTGTGCAGATGAGAATACTGAGGTTCAGAGTGGTTATGTAACTTTGGTAAGTCACAATGCCAGTAAGGAACAGAGCTGGGATCTGATCTAGAAGTTCTTGCATTCCAAAGGTGGGGCTCTTTCCAATACAGGAGATTCTCAGGGGAGGACCGCAGGAGAGGTTGCTGGTGAATTGCATTGCAGGGAGTGTTGGGGAAGGAGGAGAGTGTTCTAGGTAGGGAACCTTGACCATGGGTCAGCAATAAAATTTGCGCTTCTCCTAGTGACAGAAGAAGGTTGTTAGCCTAGTTTGCCTCATCAGCAGGAGCAGGTAGAAGTTCTGTGGATCCTGCTGACTGTAAGCCTTTCAATCCCTGCCATAGAAAGTCCCTATCATGTGGGTAAAAAGTTCATTTTTATTTAAAAATTGATGCGTCTACACTTCTTGTTAGAGAGGCCTTATTTTTCATCAGCAAATGTAAGGATGTGATTGATTAAAAAGTAGAAACTAAGAGCACAGAGCTGGTTGTGGAATTACCTGGGGCCTGCTTGTGCCCGGCAGGCCCCTAGGATGAGGCATTGGGGCAGGGGCAGGCTGTGTGTGACCGAGTGATGGGACTCTAGTGCTTTCCCTCGGGGTTACAGTATCTCCTCCAGGTTCAGGCTCCGATGAGGGTGAGGCAGCAAGGAGGCTGGCATTCTGGAGTACCCACAGGCACCGGAACTTTCCACAGGCTTTACTCCTCATCCTGACAACAGCCAAGCCAGGCCAGCTGTGCTGTCCCCACCTCCCTCATTTCCTGGCCCCTCTTTCCAAAGGAGGAGGGTTAGGAGCAGCTAATAAACGTCCACGTGGGATTCGAACCCAGCTCTTTCTGGATTTAAAGGTGCTTGAGGGTTCCATAGCCCCCGATGCATTGGGCACAGTCAGGTCCCCAGACAGGGAGGATGCCCTTCAAAGTACAAACAGTGAAAGGAGAGGAGAGGGCTCCCACCCGATCCCACGGCCGCGAAGGAGCCCTGAGCTTTGCCCCGACCACGCCTCTGAGGACACCCAGCCCTGCCAGCCCGGGCCCCACCGCAGACATCTGCTTTGGATTAGGCCGGCTGTGGCTCTGCAGAGACAAAACAGACTGTGGCACGGGGCTTCTTCACACCCCGAGAGATGCCATTTACAGACGGGGAAGGGAGAAAATAGGAGAGGACAGGAAGGAGGAATAAACAGACACATGGCCGGCGTCCTGGGAGGTGGGGTCACAGGCGCGGGTCAGGGCGTCCACACAGAGGCAGGGAGCCCTCATTTGCTGCGAGGGTGCCTGCCCGTGGGAGCCGGGCTTTGAACTGAAACAACAGCAGTGTGGCCTTCAGAGCCACCAGGCCCGAGCTGGCATCTGCCACCCACCCGGGGTCTCCCAGCCACAGAGCTTCCAGCTCAGGCCGCCCAACTGGGGCGAAACAATAGGCTCCAACGCGGCAGCAGTAGTGACCCACAGGACAGTCAGGGAGGGACGTTCTGGCCAGGAGTGGTCCACAGAAGAGTTTCATGGGGTCTTGACAAATGCAGGGAAGTGAGTGCCTTGGACAATCTCTTTCTTCTCTGCCTTTTGTGGTTAAAAATGATACTATTGACCTGCTGATGCTTTGAGCTGTTTGTCTGATTGCAGAGATGGTGCCAAATGGTGTCTTGCTCAATCTTGGGTCTGGCTGGCTGTCAATCAGTCTGGAGAGTACCCTGTGTCCAAGCATGGTACCCATGCTTTTCAGAGGAGGAAGTCATGGAGAGATGCGTCCAGGGTGGCTAGGAAATAGCTACACGGCTGTGCTGTTCCTGGTACACCACGACTGTGGGGTCTGCAGAGAGGGACCAGCTTGGTGCCCACCAGGGAGATGCTGTGCTACAACCCAGAGGGAAGCGCATTCTTGGGGCCTCCTTCGTTAATTGCTAAGATCCAGTGGAGGCCGTGACGACTGTTTGCTTGCTGCATCATGCAGGAGAGACTGTGGGGTCAGAAGGCCTGGGCTGGAGTGCTGGCTTCCCCTACTCCCAGGGTAGAGCCAGAGCCTTTCTGAGTCTTTATATGGGTGGGGCAAGGGCCAGGCCTGTTGCCCTCTGTGCTTATCTGTCATTTGGCTGGTCCAAGATCAACTCATTCCCATTCATTCATTCATTCATTCATCCTGTAGATATTTCTTAGTGCCATTGTGCACCAAGGCTGCTCAGTGAGTGCCCATGTCTTGGAATGGCAGGCTGTGGGGGCTTGGTGGGGGAAGAAATAGTGATAATGCTAATAATACCTGCTCTCCCTACTGCCCGGGATTGCTCCAAGGCCAGATGAGGTAGCAAATGTGACTCTGCTCTGTTGCCTGCAAACCATGATTCACAAGTTAGTCACAGCCATTGTTAGGCTCCAGACATACCTGGACATAGATGAAGAATGACACTTGGGGCCTGGTGGCATGTCTATGACACTGCCCAGAGAGTGGTGGGAAGTCAGAAGAGGGAGCAAAATTGTCAGCCAGGGCAGTCAGGAAAAGCTTCCCAGAGGAGGCGGGCTCAACTTTGGTGTTCTAATCTGTAAAATGGAGATGACACTAGCTCCTCTCAGAGTGGTTAGGAAGACAAAAGGAACTGGGTAGAGGACCTGGGGCTGAGGACGCATTTGGTAAATGCTAATATGAGTTTACAGGTATCATTATCAAAGGCTGGATGGGTGGATGGAGAGGATGGCCATATGGGCATGGAGGACAAACATGGGGAAAGGCCAACAAACATGGGAGCAGACATGGAGAAGCCCCGTTGGCCGGGAAAGGGTGGGATTACTGTGATGACAGGAAGCTTGTTACTGTTTCCATATTCCTCATCATCTGAGCAGAACATCTCCCCAAACCAGTTCTTCTAGTTCCTGTCTGATCCAATCCCTTGGCACCATAGTCATCTATGAAAAGTTGAAGATCTCCAAAAAAGCAGTGAAAGTCGGAAGCCGGGTCCCTCAATTAGCATGTTGTATCGGAGCAGATCTTTGGTGTCTCCATGGACCTCTGCAGCAGGAGAAAACCCTCATTTTGGGATTCACCAGAAATTTTATACAGGGTGGGGCAAGGGCCAGACTTATTGCCCTCAGTGCTTATCTGTCATTTGGCTGGTCCAAGATCAATTCAGTCTCATTCATTCATTCATCCATCCTGTAGATATTTCTTAGTGATGTTGTGCACTGGGCCTTTCATTGTATGCTGGGCATTGGGTAGACAGCAATGTATGAGATGGACACAGTTCCTGGTCTCGTGTGGCATTTTTCTTACTTCATTCTGTGGAGGACTTTGTTTGCCTCCTGTTGTCATCCTCTGGCTGGGTTGATGCCTATAAGAGGGGGAAAGGATCCAGAAAAGCTGTCCAACAGACAGTGCACCCCAGGCTGTAGCATTTGCTGAATGTGTGTTCAGTTAAAGAGTGAGGTTCACCATGGGCAGTCACTGAGGCAGTAAAAATTGTAAAGGCAGGTCTGGGATGGTTGCCATCAATGACATACCGCCTTTTAATCTGGCTTTTATCTTAATAACTGCTGTAACAGAAATTGCATGATGCACACTAATAATAGTCAGCATCTAACGGAAGGAGTATAGCTTATTATGGTAAGGTCTCTTGCCAGAAGCAGTGGAAGGCTGACATCTTGCAGTCTGAAATGACTGCAAAGCGCATTTTGGCCATTGATCAAGGTCAGCAGATACTCATCAGACCCACCACCAATCCCATTCCTGTACCCGTGGCAGGCAGCACTGATCAACCAGCAGATGTTCATCAGACCCACAATTCCTGCACCTGTGGCAGGCAGCATTAATCAACCAGCAGACACTCATCAGACCCAGTACCAGCCCCATTCCTGCACCTGTGGCAGCAGCACTGATCAACCAGCAGACATTCATCAGCCCACAATTCCTATACCTGTGGCAGGCAGCACTAATCACCTGCAGCCCTTATCTCTACTGGCCTCATGATCTCTCTCAGGAAAACTATTACCCACTGAAATTAATGCAAGGCTGAAAGCTATTTATTACCTCACCTGGGTCCTAGGGGTTTTTATACTGACCTAGGCTCAAAGTCCCAGGGCCCTGTTTCTCAATGGGAAGTCCTTGAGTCACCTTCATTAGAACCATTAGAACTTGGGCACCTTGTTTAAAAGCAGACTCCTGGGCTCCACCCCAGAGCTATAATATAAGAGTCTTTGTGGGTTGGAGTTCTAGAACTTTCATTTTAAAATAAGGTGCTCTGGTGATTCTTCTACCAATGTTGACGGACTCCTCCCGAGGTGCTTTCTTTGTGACCTTACTGGTGCAGGTTGAGGAGTGCCATCAGGAGAGAGGCTCCTGAGCCCTTCTGTGCAGAGCTAATTCGGACAAAGATTTTGTTCTCACATGAGAGGCCCATTCATGCTGCCTTATGTAATAAATCATTGGCTACTTGTGGGCCTCAGGGGTGGAATCAGGTAGGAGTTACGAGAGCAGGCTCCGGCATCTTTCTGCCCAGGCTGAAATCTCAGCCCTGCCACTCATGAGCTGTGAAACCTTGGGCAGGCTCCTTCCTTCCTTGGTTCCTCAGTCTCCTCATCTGTAAAATGGGAACAAACATAGTAGTCACCTCACAAGGCTGTTGTGAGGATTACATGAGTTAATACACATTAAGCACTTTGAACAGTTCCCAGCCTGGCCCAACTGCTCCACAGGTGCTAGCTCCATTTTATTTTCTTTGAGAAGGAAAGATCTTTAAAGGTCATCTTGTCCATTCTCCAACTTCCAGGAAGCCCACGGGATGTGCCAAAGTTAATAGCTTACATGCTCAGGGCATTCTTACCATTTCTGACCCAAATGCCTGTTTAAAAATTCCTTAGGGGAAATGGAGAACAGTTGGGCCCTGGATACAATGCTTCAAAGAATTATCTTGTCCAAAATGTCAGTAGAACCACCTTTGAGAAGCCCTGCTACATCTACAGGAGACAGTCTTTACAGTAGAAAAGACCCAAGATGGGGGCTTTCCTTCTGACTCTTCATGTGCCAGCCGTGTGGTCTGGAACAAGTTAGCAAACCCCTGTGGACATTGTGTTACCCATCTGAAAGCACGGAGATGAATAACTTTGAAGGGTTACAGTGAGTTATTTGGGAGAATGTACATAAAATGCCGAGTAGAGTGCCCAGCACATGGTAAACGTGTCAGAAGTATTAGTTCTTCATCCCTACCTTCACTGGAAAACCATTTTTTTTTCTCCTCTCAGCCTTCTGCATCCACGGGAAGGTTCTCAGTATGTTTAACCCTCACACATTGATCTCATTTTTCAATTCTTTAATCATCTTTGTGGTGTTTTGTTGAATTCTGTTCAATTTTCTCAAGTCCTTAGACTTAGACTTCCTAGGTCCAAGGAATGAAAGAATTATTGCAAAATTCCCACACTGGTGCTCCCTTTTGTACATCTATGTGTGCCTTTGAATAGCAATGTGATTCTTTTGACACATTGGTAATCTGGCAAGCCCCTTGGGGCTTTCGTCTGCCTTCTTTACATATATTCATTCTTTCTAGTGATATGAGTGCTTTGTTTGTCTCCCAGGTTGCTTAATGAAGAATTATCAGTGATAATTTATAAGGATACAGAAATTAAAAAAAAAAAAGAATTAAGGAGACAAGTATAAACAGATAGGCATAAGAAAGCTATAGTTTTAAAAAATGATTTAGGGAGGCTTTTGGTAGGAAAGAGGAGGGAACTAAATGAAGAGAGAATTAAATAATAAGTTGAAGGGCAAGCTCGAATGTTAATAACCACCCTTCATGGTAGATTGGAGAAGACAAGCGATGGAAAGAGGAAGTACCACTTGTCCATTCCTTCAAATCCATAGCATGGAGCCTTGAGGTCTTGCACCCCTGGTGAGGAGCTGCAGGAGAGGGTAGCAATTTAGAACCTGGGTTCTGAAATCTGATGGATATAGATTTGATCCTGGCTTCACCACTTGCTGCACTGAATGATCCTGGACATATTATCTCCCACTCCAAGAGGGAAAAATGGTGATAATGATACCTCTTCCTAGAGGAGGAAAGCAATGGTGCAAAACACGGCACAGCACTAGACACATTATAAATGCTCAGTAAATGTTATGATGATGATATGATGATGATGATAGAATGACTGCCTATTTCTAAGCATCTGCTAGACATCTTTCTCTCTCACCTATATCTATCTAAATCTATCTATCTATCTATCTACCTACCTACCTACCTAGTTACCTACCTACCTATCATCTATTTTCTTTTTCAGCTCTCCATGTATTTGCAGTTGTGTCCTGGAGTTGGCTTGTGCACATCTCTTCCGAACTCTCGGCTCAGTGACATCATATTGGTAGCTTGACCATGTTGGGAAGATTTTAGACCATGGAAATTGGCAAACTACACATGAATGCTCTTTGTTTCTCCTCAGAGTGTCAATTTACCAGCAAATAACTGTGTATATGTATTTTTCATCTCCAACTAGACTCTGAAGTCCTTTAGGGCTCAAGCTATGCTGTGTTCACCCTTTGATCCCCACAGGACCCGGCACTATCTTTGTACAGTAGGCTTTCAAAAGATGGCACTGGCCAATAGGGTGAAGAGTGAGTGAATAGCAAAGGAGAGGGTATAGCAGAAGTGGAGTTAATAAAAGGGAAAGAAAAAGTTGTTTCAGAAAAACTGATGGATGAGTAGTCAGGAAGGCATGAAGGATCAAGAAGGAGATGGAGTGTATGGGTGGGGAAAATGGTTTAGTGAAAGGAAAGAAAGATTTAGAAATAAAAAGTCCAGAGAGAAAATGAAATTCAGGAGAAGAGTGGATTCTGTATGATTTGAGACCACTGTTCATAGTGTATTTTTTGAGTTGCATTCTTTTAGATGAGTGGCATTTGTTCAAAATGTTCAGACAATTAAAGGGTTGTGTCTAAGAACAAAAAAACTGGAATCAACATAATGTACAATAATAGGGAACTGATAAAATGAATAGGATACACTCATTTGTAGAACACTTTGAGCTCATAAAAAACAATGAAAAGTTCCAATAAAGTGCAGTCAGAGCGCTGATAAGAAGTGTGGAAAACTGGAAAGATATTATTCATAATACTGTTAAATGAAAAAAATCAGGTTAAGAACAGTGTGTATAATCTCATTTTTTTTTGTATAAATATGTTTTCATAGAAAAATGCCTAAAAAGGAATTCATCAAAACACTAAAGCGGGTTACTTCTAGACAGTGATTCTTTTCCCTCCCTAATTTTTCTTATTGGCATTTTCTATGATTTCTATTTATAATACTTCTTTAATTAAAAAACTAAAAAAAATTTAAAAAGTGTTTTCCATGGTGAACTCTCTCCACTCACACAAATGCACACACACATACACACATATATTTGTCTTTATTGTCAGCACTAGTTTTAAACGTTTCAGCTTTCTTAAGCTTGCTGACAAAATGATTATGAAAGGACTTGCAGTTTGAGAAAGGATTTTCTCTGACTTGTGAATTTACCTACATAAAAAGTTGCATATCAACTTAACGAATCACAGATATGATGCTTGAACTTTTAACAAATTGAAAAAAAGTTAATTTCATGAAATAGGGACTGTTCTGAAGAATTAAGGAGATGGCACTAACATCTGGAGCAGGTGTGCTGCATTGCAGAACAGTGACTCCCCAGAGCAGCTGGGAAAGACGGAGCATTCCATTGGAATGACAAGACAATTCCAAACACACCAGCCTCCCAGAAACACAGTCCTGGCTGTCTTCAGCCCCCACTGGATTCGGTGGCTAATGAATGACAGGTGTTGGAACACAGGCAAGAGCTTCCTGTGGCAAATTCTGATTTATAGACGGAAGATGCATTTCTGTCCTCAAGGAAGTCATTTCCCGGGAGGTAGATGAGCAAGCTGGAAGTTTCAGTAAAGTGCTATCAGAGCCGTAAGGGAGAAAGCAGAGTGTGCTCCTCAGTTGGCGGCTCAGACTGCCTTCTAGTAGAACGATGGAGGATTTGGGAGTTTTCTTCATATTCCATTTTCCTGAGGGGTAGAATGGTGGAGTTGTGAGGAGGCTAATCTCTGGAGCTAGAGTGAAGGGGGTTAAGTTCTGACTCTGTGTGCATCTTGGGGAGGTGACTTGACTACTCTCTACCTCAATTTGCCAATCTGTGAAATGGAAGTAAGAAGTTTCCCTCCTTCCTAGGGTTACTGTGAGGATAGAGCGAGGTGACACACGCAGTGCCCAGTGCTCAGGGAATGTTGTTGTTATTATTATTCCTTCCATTTGTTTTCTTCTCTGTTCCTGCTCCTCACCTTCCCCTCCCCTTTCTCACCTTTTGTTTACCTCCCCCCTTCCTACTCCTCTCTGTCTCTCTCATTGTCCCTGTAACAAAGACTCCAAAACCAATAGATTAATTCCTGCATTCTGAAAGAAAATTAGAATCTTTCTCTAAGATTTCTTTTTTCCTCCAGGACAAGATCTTTCCTTTGATACTGACGTTGAGAGGGACAGGTTGCTTCTTCACATACCAGTTGACTAAGGAAATATTTATTTTCCACTGCACCTTCTATATATTACACATGAGACTCAGTGCTTTATGTATGTTTTATTTCATTGCATTATCAGCCCAACCTCAGAAAGGTTACATGACCCATTGGAGTCCAACAGGTTCTCTAGCTCCTTCCAGTCACAATGGATAGCCTCCTTGCACTGCTGTGTTGACCACAGCCAAGGCCTTTCTTCCAGTGTCCCTTGGCATCCTGTCTTCCAAAGCAAGCCAGCGTCATTTGCTAGTCTTTGAGAATTAACCAGTACATAAAGTAAAGAAAGTAAGAATTCTTCTCCCATAATATAAGAAGTGGATCTTTTGTTATTTTTTGTACCAATTTATAAAAATTATAAATTGGTGTGAATTTATACCAATAAATTTGCCAATGGTAACTCCATGTCGGTTAGAAGAGTCTCAGCTAAGTGGGTAAGAATATTGTCACCAGATTGGTGGCAATTGGGTGGGTGGGTCAGTGGTGGGGCAGTGCAAGGGGAACGGGATCTTACATCCCAGGAATATGCAAAGACTGACATAGGGTGCAAGAGATGAAGGTGGTGGAGCCACCGTTTCAGATGCGTTTAGTACTGTTACTGATGATTTTGTGGGTTGGGGGGTGGGTAGAGGGTGAGGAGTCTTGGAAAAGGCATCATGAGGTGTGCAGTCTCCCCTGTTGCCCCCTTCCTTTCTTCCTCCTTCTTTGTGCTGAGCAACGCTTCTTCCTGAAGGCAGAAGAAGAGGTTTGCCCACTTTTAGAACCCAGAAGTCAACTTTTATCCTAAAATTGTGTCAGCAAAGCATTTTTGCATTTTCTCAAAGTGAGTGGGTCTCTCCCTATAAGGATTCTTCTATGAAAAAAAAAAAAGAAAAAAGCCAAATTGTTACTGGTGTGTTTTCATAAGGCTTAGGGATTTATAAGGTGCTTTTATATTTATCATTTTAATCAACTGTGAGAATGGATTATTTTTTAAGGAAAAAAAGAAAACCCAAGTTCAGAGATGGTCTTGATCAAGGCCACATTCTCATACCTGCTCCTGGGTCCATATGTATGGGGATTTCTCTGGAAGTGACTTGCTGGGTCAAAGGGTGCCTGCATTTTAAATTTTGATGGACTAGGCCAAAATGCACTATCCAAATTCTGCACCAATTTTCAGGTTTCTATTTCTTCTCAAGATGGTTTTGGAAAGTTATATTTTATCATGAAACCTATTTCATCTACTTACAAATTTATTGGCCCGTGTTTTTAAAATTGTCTTTTTATTATGAATAAATTTACTGTATCTCCCTTTTCATCCCAATATTTTTTTGTGTGTTTTTGTCTTTTTTTTTCCTTCTTAATTGTTAGAGGTAAACTATTTTAATGGTCTTTCAAAAAGCCTTGATAAAAATTGTTCTTTATTTCACTTTGTTTCCCATTTCATTATCTTAATTTTCCCTTACCTCTACTTTCTGTGGGCTTATTCTGTTGTGCCCTTCCATCTTCTTCAGTTGGATACTTGGCTTATTAATTAGTATAATTCACATACCATACAATTCATAAAAATGTACAATCCAGTGGATTTTAGTATAGTCATAAAGTTGCACAACCATATCACCACATAATTCAAGAACATTTTCATCATCCCAAAGGAAACCCTAAACCCATTAGTAGTCATGCTGCATCCTCCCCCTACCTCCCACCAGCTCACAGCAACCACCAATCTGTTTTCTGTTTCTATGGATTTGGTTACTATGGACATTTCATATAAATGAAATCATACAATATGTGGCCTATTGTGTCAGGCTTCTTTCATTCAGCATAATGTTTTCAAGGTTCCCACAGGTTGTAGCATTAGTTGATTCCCTTTGTGGCTGGATACTATTCTGTTGTGTAGATTTACCACATTTTGTTTATCCATTCTTCAACTGATGATATTTTGGTTGTTTCCACTTTTTGGTTGTCATGAATAATATTGTTATGAAGATTTGTATACGAGGTTTTTCATAGGTGTGTGTTTTCAATTCTCTAGGGCATATACCAAGGAGTGGAATTGCTGGGGCATATTTTTAACTTTTTGAGGAACTGCCAGACTGTTTTCCAAGGTGGATGCACCATTTGGCATTCCCGCCAGCGATGGATGAATGTTCCAATTTCTTTATGTCTTCACCAACACTTTTTCCATTTTTTGGATTATAGTCATCTGTATTAGTCAAGGTTCTCATAGTATATAAATATTATGAGATTTATTATAGGAACTGGTGCATGCAACTATCGGGATTTGCAAGTCCGAATTCCATAGGCAAATTGGGAACTCTGATGAAGTTTTTGAAGAAATCCTCAGGAGAAGTTGGCTGGCTGAAGTAGGATAGAAATTCTTCTTTCTGATTTCAGAATTCATCATTTCTCCCTCTAAGGTCTTCATCTGATTAGATGAGACTTCTCTCATTGCTGAAGGGAATCTTTTGTTGATTTTATATATAATCAGCCATAAAGCTGATCATCTGACTAATGATTTAAATCCACAAAATACCCTCACAGAAACAGTTAGGCCAGTGCTTACTTGACCAAAAAATGGGACACCATAGGTTAACACATGAAATTCACCATCTCATCCTCCTAGATGTGTGAAGTGGTACATCATTGTGGTTTTGATTTGCATTTCCCTATTGACTAATGTTGTTGAGCATCTTTTCATATGCCATTGGACATTTATATATCTTCCATTGAGAAATGTCAATTCAAGCCCTTTGCCCATTTTAAATTGAGTTGTTTGTCCTTTTTGCTGTTGAGTTGTAGGAGTTATTTAAATATTCTGGCCATTAAACCCTTATCAGAAATATGATTTACAACTATTTTCTCCATTCTGTAGGTTTTCTATTTCTTGATAGTATAATTTGAGGCACAAATTCTTAATTTTGATAAAATCTTAACTATTTTATCTTTTGTTGCTTGTCTCATCTTTTACTTTTAACCACTTTGTGTCTTTGAATTTAAAGTGAGTTTCTTGTAGATAACATATGGTTGTTTCATATGTTTTAAAATCCATTCCGCTAATTGCTGCATTTTAAATGGAGAGTTTAATGAATTTACATTTAATGTAATTATTGATAACAGAGGATTTATTCCTACCATTTTAGTATTTGTATTTTATCTGCTTTATGCTTTTTTGTCCTAGAATTTCTCCATTTCTGATTTCTTTCACATTAAATATCTATTTTCTAGTATACAATTCCCTTGTTTTTCTTTCACTATACATTTTTTGAATTATTTTCTTAGTGGTTGTCCTGGGAAGGGTCATTTACATCTTAATTTATAACAATCTAGTTCAGGTGAATATCAAGTAAATATCATTATTATAAGAGAGACTCTATGGATATAGACAGAGTTCTTAAAGACTAAAGATCCCATTATTTTATAGTTGTTGGTTTTTCTGGATTTAGACATTTGGGTTAAAATTATTTTCTTTATGACTTTGGTGTTCATATTTTCTGAAATCCAGTGTTCTCAAAGAGATTTTTTATGTCCACTTGTTTCTTGTGTCTTTAAAGATGAGGAGATTTTCTTTCTGGTAATTTTTTGGAATTTCTTTGAATCTGGGGTGTCCTAAAATATTATCAGGAACCCATCTCAATAAATAACTAATTGCCTGGATTGGGCAAGTGTTTTTAGCTTTCTCTAATCAGTTGCCTCATCTCTAAAATGATGGAAAATCATAGTTCCAATCTCATAAGGTGGCTGTGAGGATTAAAATATTGTTAATACTGTATGTAAGAGAACCTAAGATGGCAGCTAGGAGAGACAGGGCAAAAAAACACCTCCATGAAAAATACTAGATAAAAACCAGAAAGTGACCCAGAACACCATTTCCAGTGATGCACCAGCTGGACAAGGTCTGCTAAATCCACAGGGACTGTGCACTTGGTGAAACTGTGACTCTGAATTCTGAAATGAGTGGGTAAGCCCTTGACTATCCAGCAGCCATGCTGTGGTGTGGGGAAACCAAGGGTTGGCATTTGGAGGCAGACTAGTTCTTTTTTAAAAAACCCAAGAGCAGCTGCAGATATGGCAGTGAGAACTGCACAGTAAAGCGTGGCAGGAACGGGCTGTGTGAACACCTCAATATCTGGCATGGAAGATAGCCTTTCGCGCACCCGCTGCTAATTGTCTTGGAGCGAGGAATTCAGAGGTCATGAAAAGGGGGAAAAAGCCACACCCCTTGTAGCCACCTTCCCGGCGGGCTCCTGCCCAGCACTGGAGCCACAACCCAGAGCCGTTCCAAAAAATCCAGTGTGACAGGAAGTGTTTCCAGCAACACACGTACATATTGGGTGTGGACAATAGCCTTTCATGCACCCACAGCTAATTGTCCCGGAGCTGGGAAGGCAGAACTGTGCAAAAAGGGGGAAATTAACACACCCCCCTTCAGGAGGCTGGGAACGCCCCTGCACGGCCTGGTGGCCCAGAACTTCCCTTGAGGGATGGTGTGCACTTGTGATGTAATACAACCTTCCCTCAGCAGAGGCCCTAGAACGGCACAGCTTGGAAGAGGGACCCACTCAGAAATCCCAGGGACCATATGCCAATACCAAAGACTTGTGGGTCAGCGGCAGAGACAATCTGTGGTGAGACTGAAATGAAGGTTTAGACTATTGCACAGCATTAAATCTCCAGGAACACCTGGGAGGTTTGATTGTTAAAGCTGCCCTCCTTCCCTAACCACTCAGACACATGCCCCACATTCAGGGTGGACAGCACCAACAACAGACCCAAACTTGGAGCACCAATTGGACCCCACAAGAATCAGACCCCCACACACCACAAAGACAAAGTTGGGGAGAACTGACTTGAGGGGAATAGGTGACTCATGGATGCCATCTGCTGGTTGGTTAGAGAAAGTGTTTGCCACCTAGCTGTAGATCTGACAAATTAGAGTTTCGTCTTTGAATAATCCTACATATCCTAAAAGAACCCTATCAAGTAAAGCAAATGCCAAGAGGCCAAAAACAACAGAAAAATTTAAAGCATATGATAAAACCAGATGACATAAATAACCCAAACCCAAACACCCAAATCAAAAGATCAGAGGAGACACAGTACATGGAGCAATTAATCAAAGAACTAAAGACAAACAATGAGAGCATGGCACAGGATATAAAGGATATGAAGAAGATCATAGAAGAGCATAAAGAAAAAATTGCAAGAGTAAATAAAAAAATAATGATCTTATGGAAATAAAAGAAACTGTTGATCAAATTAAAAAGATTCTGGATACTCATAGTACAAGACTAGAGGAAGCTGAACAATGAATCAATGACCTTGAGGACCACAGAATGGAAAAGGAAAGAACAAAAGAAAGAATGGGGAAAAAAATTGAAAAAATCAAAATGGACCTCAGGAATATGATAGATAAAATAAAACGTCCAAATATAAGACTCATTGGTGTCCCAGAAGGGGAAGAGAAGGGTAAAGGTCTAGAAAGTGTATTCAAAGAAATTGTTGGGGAAAACTTCCCAAACCTTCTACACAATATAAATACACAAAGCATAAATGCCCAGCAAACTCCAGATAGAATAAATCCAAATAAACCAACTCCAAGACATATTCCGATCAGACTGTCAAATACTGAAGAGAAGGAGCAAGTTCTGAAAGTAGCAAGAAAAAAGCAATTCGCCACATACAAAGGGAACAACATAAGACTAAGTAGTGACTATTCAGCAGCCACCATGGAGACGAGAAGGCAGTGGCATGACATATTTAAAATTCTGAGAGAGAAAAATTTCCAACCAAGAATACTTTATCCAGCAAAGCTCTCCTTCAAATTTGAGGGAGAGCTTAAATTTTTCACAGACAAACAAATGCTGAGAGATTTTGCTAATAAAAGACCTGCCCTACTTCAGATACTAAAGGAAGCCCTACCGACAGAGAAACAAAGAAAGGAAAGGGAGATATGGAGAAAGGTTCAATACTAAAGAGATTCAGTATTGGTTCATTAAAGGACATTAAGAGAGAGAGGGAAAAAATATATCTGACAAACGTAAACCAAAGGATAGCATGGCTGATTCACGAAATGCCTTCACAGTAATAACATTGAATGTAAATGGATTAAACTCCCCAATTAAAAGATACAGATTGGCAGAATGGATCAAAAAATATGAACCATCAATATGTTGCATACAAGAGACTCATCTTAGACACAGGGGCACAAAGAAATTGAAAGCGAAAGGATGGAAAAAATATTTCATGCAAGCTACAGCCAAAAGAAAGCAGGAATAGCAATATTAATCTCAGATAAAATAAACTTTAAATGCAAGAATGTTATGAGAGGCAAAGAAGGCCACTACATACTAATAAAAGGGGCAATTCAACAAGAAGAAGTAATAATCATAAATGTTTATGCACCCAAGCATGCTACCACAAAATACAGGACACAAACACTGACAAAACTAAAGGATGCAATGGATGTTTTCACAATGGTGCTGGGAGACTTCAACACATGACCCTCTCATTTAGATACAGCAACCAGACAGAAGACTAATAAGGAAATTGAAAACCTAAACAATCTGATAAATGAATTTGATTTAACAGACATGTATAGAATATCACATCCCAAATCACCAGGATACACATTCTTCTCTAGGGATCATGGAATTTTCTCCAGAATAGGCTATGTGCCGGGACATAAAACAAGCCTCAATAAATTGAAAAAAATTGAAATTATTCAAAGCACATTCTCTGACCACAATGGAATGCAATCAGAAATCAATAACCATCAGAGACTTAGAAAATTCACAAACACCTGGAGGTTAAACAACACACTCCTAAAATAAATGGTTTATAATGTAGAATGTAGGAGAACTAGCAATAGAGAGCAATTAATGAAGGGGGAACAATAACCCAATAAGAACAGATAATCTATCATGTGTAAATTTAATGTTCTGGGAATGCCCAGGAATGACTATGGTTTGTTAATTTCTGATGGGTATGGTAGGAACAAGTTCTCAGAAATGTTGCTATATTAGGTTATTTTCTTGGGTAGAGTAGGAACATGTTGGAAGTAAAGTAGTTATTGTAGGTTAGTTGTCTTTTTCTTACTCCCTTGTTCTGGTTTGCTTGAAATTTTTTTTATTGTATATCTTTAAAAAATTTTTTTTTATATAGTTAATTTAAAAAAAGAGTTAATTAAGAGGTAATGAAACCAATGCAATATATGGTAGTGGAGTGGATCTAAGTATGGAGGAGAAAAGCTCAAAGGGGGCACAAGGAAAAATCGGAATATAGAATTTAAGCTTTGTATCCATATTAATTTTCTTGAATTAACTGCTGTTAAGTCAATAACATAAATGAATATCCTTGTTTGTAGGAAATGTACATGGGAGTGTTATGAGTTCAAGGAGTATGATACATGCAACCTGCTCTAAAATGTTCAGAAGATGATAAATGGGTAGACAGATAATTGATAGAAAGATAATAGATATAGTTGAAAGAGAGAGAGAGAGAGAGGGAGGGAGGGAGGGGGGAAGGAAGGAAGGAAGGAAGGAAAGAGAAAGAAATGTACTGCAAAGGTAGCAAAATGTAAAATTGGTAGATATGGATATCTGGGGGTGGGGTGTGTTGGAATTTTCTGTATGGGGTTTGTACTGTATTTGCAACTGTACTATGTTTGAAATTATTTCAAAATAAAAATTAAAAAAATACTGTATGTAAACCACTTAGCTCAGTGCCTTACCATGAAAGAGTTCAATATTTAATTTATTATATTATTTATTCTTCTACAGAGAATAATAATAATATTCAGTAGGCTATTTTAATCTGAATGTGCATGTCTTTCTTTTATTGAGTATTGTTTTCTGTTAATTCTTTGATTTTTTCCTCTTCTTTATTTTCTTTCTTCACCCAAGTTGGACCTCTTGGATAGACTTGGATAGACTCTTCAAATACCTTTTCTCTCATATTTAAAACCTCTGCCTCTTTTCTCTATGTGCTAGGAGATTTTGTTTTGCTCCACCTCTGTGCTGTTGATTTCCCTTAAATATCTTGGTATCCTTTGTTCTGCATTAATATTTAGGACTGAAGGACTAGGGGTTGATTAGCTTAGGCCACTATTGTGGATTTCTTCTTAGCTGCTTAGATGTCATTTCCCTAACAGTCCCCTTCTCTTCTCTGAATGTCAGGCAGAGGGGCACGGAGTCCTTTGGATTGGGTATATTCAGTCAGCAGGGTAAGTGAGCAGGCAATCATCATGCCATAGCCGTCTTGGGCACTTAGTACTTGTTCTCTCTGATCCTGGAGTTTTTCTGGGGTTGCTGCTGCCTTTACAGCTGTTTTCTCTTGGGTGTGCTTTGAGTTGGCATTTCTCTGCTCTGGTAACTTCTATCCCATTTAGTTTCTATATTTAAGGAATTTTTTTTTTATCCCTAAGTAGTCTATGGGATGCTGTGCCTTCCCGTTTTTCAGAGATGTTCTGAATCTATTCCATAAACAATAACAACAAGATTCTTCTTCATCGTTTTAAGTGATATGGACAGGAGCATAAGTAGTTTTATAACTCAAGCCATCATCTTTATCCCATCACTTGCCCCACCCCCAAAGATAGTTTGAAAGTAACTTTTATATTTTTTTCATGGATTCCAAAATTTACATTCTCTGGAGCAATTTTAGAAGATTAAGAGAAACACAAGTAATAAACTATTCCTCTAATCCCACCACCATCTTAGAGATAACATTGGCATTTTGTTTTTTATCCTTCCAGTTTTTTTATGCATGTGAAACAATGGAATCCTTCTGTATGTTTTTTTCTCATAGCATGTTGTATTTGTTCAATATATTATAAACATACTTACATGTTATTAATCTTCTAAACATTCTTTTTTAGTAAGTATATATTATATGTGCACACCAACATTTCTTTATTCAATCCCCTCATTATTGAATATTTCTGTTTTCTCAGTGCATCCTCCTAGATGAATATTTGCACATGTCAATGGTTAAGGTCTTGCAGAACCTCCCCACCCTGCCCCACCACCGTAAGTAAAAAAGGCTGCCCAGAGAAAGTTATACCAAATAATAATCCTTCCAGCAAAAAGAGTTGTGATTTAATGTAAGAATTCCTTAACATTGGTGGTGGATATGAAGAAGGAACACAATTTCATCCAATATAACGCTTTCCAAAGCTGGCCACTCATCAGTATTACCTGGGGTTCTTATTTCAATCATGGATTCCTGGACCTGCCCTTGGAAATTCTGATTCACCAGATCTGGTGCTGGGTCCAGGAATCTATATTTTTAACAAGCTTCCAGGTGATTCTAATGACTAACCAAGTTTGGGAAATAGGCTCTGGCAACTGAAGAGCCTGCGGGGGATGGAGGGTGGGGGTGGGTGGGGTGGGTGCAGGAGGGTCCCGGTTTCCCAGCAAGAGAGGGTGAGAATGGAAAAAGGACATCTTGAAAGTGAGACTGACAACTTTGGAGACTTACTGTGGAGTTCTAATGTGAAAAGTAAAGGTATAAGCCCTCAACGAGGACTTAAGACTTGGGGCTTGTGAGACTTCGTCACCGAGGTGTCATCGATTGTTTGGGGGGGGGGGGATAACATAACCACCGAATCGAGACCCTGATTCCGGAAGAATCTGCTAGTGTGTACCATGGGAGGCTGGGTAACTTTCTTCCCCCTGCTGGGTGCTCAGTGGTTGTGTAAACTGAATGGAATGGGTCGGATGACATCAGGGACTTTTGGAACTGTGGGAGCGCAAAGTGACAGTGGTGGAGGGGGTGGCTGGCTGGGTGTGGGTGCAAGTCCAGGCTACCCCCCTCCCCCGCCATTTCTTTCCAGGGTTCTCAACTTCATTAACTTTATACTGGACTTCCATGTAAGATTTTGGTTGGAAAAATATTTTCTGCTGCCAAAAAGGTTGAAAATCCCCAGACTAGACCTTTCAGCTCTGCAAATGCAGATCGTCTGGTGGACTAAACCAGTGGGAGGAGAAACCATCCTGAACCAGGGGCTGAATGGATGGTGGGGCAGGGCGGGGGTGGGGGGTGTTCTCCAGAATGGACGTTTCAGATCGTATTTCAATTTGCGGGCTGACTTTTGGGTTGTGGCTATAGCTCCTGGTTTCCATCTCAGAATCGGTGTACTGCCCAAGTCAACTCAGAGTGACCTCCAACGAAAACCCTGCCTACTTTCCCATCAGATTCTTAGATGAAACTTGTTGGGAGAAGTCTCTCATTTCGTAGGACTTGGGGACTGGGGAGACCATGGAGTTCTTCTGTTAATACTCTGGCCATGCCTTGCTGTTTCAAAGTTTTTCAACAATAGGGTATGTTTAACCTTCTTTCAGCCTCCTTTCAAGCTGGGAATTTAAGGTGTTCTGCTGCATGCTGAGCAAACAAGGTTTCAGCTAACTGGCTGCTTTGATCTCTGAGAATACGTAGGAGCAGGGAGGGAGGAGATGAGCCAGGGGCCCTGGAGGAATTAACTGTGAAAACCTGGCCAGGCTTTGTTGGGCGAGGAAGCCTGGGTGGGGTGTCGAGTGTCTGGGGAACAGATGTGAACCTGACTTGATCTTCTGCAGCTGCAGACAGAGGTTTGCCAGGGGTGAACGAGAGTTCCCACAGCCGCCAAAAGTCATCTCGGTGTAGGCCACCAGCGGACACTCCTTGCACAAAGCTGGAGTTTGAACTGTTGGTGCAGAGTGTTTGCAATTTGATTGTAGTGACTATTCAACTAGCTGGATTCAAAACGGGTTTCTTTTGAGAAGTCGGGGATTTGATGGGTTTTATCTCTGTGTTATTATATTCATTTCTAAACATTCCAGAGAGGTGATGGAGGGACAAAACCAGCCTTCCTCAGGGGCCTTTTATTGTTTTGTGATCTCAATAAAAAAATCAGAGGCAGGGCAGGGTGGGGCTGGGTCAGAAAATGAGCTGGTTCCTCTAGAGAAACTTGTGCCTGAGTTTGTTCTGGGGAATGCTAGTCCCAAGAGATTCTCCAAATGGTTCAGGGCCAAATAAGTTTGAGAAATTGTGCATCGTGTATGTGTTCTTGGAGATTCACAACACATTTTAACACTGAAGGCTCTGAAAGGTCGTTATAGTCAAGAATTCTCTTTGATTTTATTGAACTGAAAAATTCCCCAAATTAATTGACCTAGGAATCATAATTGGGTGGGGGAGGGTTGCCAGTTAGTATCAAATAGATCACACTTCAGTAAAGGCTGGTCTACAGGTTTGGGAAATTGAATTCCTTTAGCCAAGGGTTGCCTGTGGCTTTTTCCTGTTATCCTTTGCTGGCATCAATTAATTGGGAGTTCTTTCTTAGGAACCCATTCTACTGCATTCTTACCCTAAAGAGAGTGCCTCTGTTTCTGATTTCATTTGGTGAAAAAAAAATCTGTACGTTTAAACAAGGTTTAATTAAATTCCCACACAGAGGGAAAAAATCCAGAACTTAGAGTTTCCAGCCTTGTATTTCCCCCCATACCCAGCCCATGTTATTCAGGAGGACCTGGGGCCAGGCAGAAGGTGACATCCTCCTGGCCACAGTAAATGTTTCAGGGATGTGAGTTTGTGAGCCTCTTGGCGCCCATGTTGCCACCAGAGTGATAGACCACCTGATAAAGGGATCATCTAAGAGATGCAGAGAGAGTGGGTCCTGAGGGGTCATTTGAGAGCCTGGATCCAGCCATGCCTGAAGGTTATACTATTTGGTTTTGCCATTTTGAGTTAAGTTTTCTGTTACTTGAAGCATTAAGAGTCTTTACTGGTATAGCCCTCATCAGCAACCTTCTCTTGGAACTAAATATCTATATCTGGAATGATAGGAATTCATTTAAACACTCCCCTGCCCCCTGTACCTCTCTATCCCTAAAGCCAGGACAAGTGGTAGAGAAACTAAGTTAATGTTTATCATCATTGTCTAATAATAATCAATTATTCTTTTCTTTTAGAAGATGCTTCTGGAAAGTTTATCTAGCCCAAAGCTCCATCCTCTCCTTCTAATATCTCTACAGAATGCCCACCAAGAGGTTTCTGGCATCTGCTTGAATACCCCGAGGTTCAGACAGCTCAGTACCTCTCAGGGACCTCTAATCAGGCTGATTTGAAATCTATCATCCTGTTGTTTTACCTTTTGGTCTTGGACAGACTGCAGCCCAAGTCTAATCCCTCATCTGTAGGACAGCCTTCCAAACACTTAAAAATAGCCAAACCTCTCCTTCAGAGACCAAATAAACTACCTCATGGAGGTGGTTTTGATTTTCCTCACTGCTCCTCTATGAGCACAATCTAGGTGGACTGTGGCTTTGTTTGTTTCAACTTGGATGGCTTTCATTTATGATTCTAAAAGTCATTTTTGTCCATTGTAGAACATTCCAAAAAGTGACAAGGAGAAAATAAAAATTCACCAGTAAGCAAACTGCCCAGAGATAATCTTTTTTTAATGCAATTTAATTGATATGTATCAAATGCCAGATAATCCATCCAAAGTATACAATCAGTGGCTCACAGCATCATTGTATAGTTGTGCATACATGGTTACAATCAATTTTCAAACGTTTTAATTACCCCAATATAAAGAAAAAAATAAATTAAAAAAAGAAATAAAAAAAGAACTTCCAAACCATTCCATACCCCTTATCCCCCTCTATTATTTATATATTTTTGTCATTATTTTATTGCTCCTCTGCCCAAACACTGGTTAAAGGGAGTGTGAGTCACCAGGTTTTCACTATGACATGGTCATACAATAAAAGCTGTATGGTTATACAATTATCATCAAGAATCAAGTCTACTGGATTACCATTCAACAGATTCTGGTATTTCCTTCTTTCTATTCTAATACACTAACAACTAAAAAGGGATATATATAAAATGCATAAGAATACCCTCCAGATTGACCTCTCTACTCCATTTGAAATCTCTCAACCACTGAGGCTTTGTTTTGTTTCATTTCTCTTCCCCATTTTGGTCAGAAAGGCTTTCTCAATCCCACGATGCTGAGTCTAGGCTCATCCCTGGAGTCATGTCCCATGTTGCCAGGGAGATTTACACCCCTGGGAGTCATGTCCCTTGTAGGGGGGACAGAGATCATGTCTTGACCCTCAGCGACTCTCCTTCCACCGTCCTTTCATGTGTGTGGACTGCACGTGCATGGCTAGGCCGGGTCCTCGCCACCCTCCCTCCCTTCTCCCAGCAAGGGAGGCTGGTCTGCAGGGGACACACTTGCTGCTGGGCCTCTATGACCTGGGTTTCCCGGTGGATTTAGACACTGGGACACTCGGGGCAGACATCTGGCAGAGAGAGGGGTCTGATGTTCCCATCCCTGATTCTGTCTTTGAGGTCTCCGTGGGCTGGCAAGTCCCTCAGCAGGTCCCACTATACCTTCCACCACAGCCGACTTGGCACCTGTTCTGGTTTGCTAATGCTCCCATTATGCAAAATACCAGAAATGGATTGGCTTTTATAAAGGGGGTTTATTTGGTTACAAATTTACAGTCTGAAGGCCATGAAAACGCCCAAATTAAGGCATCAACACAAGTGTACCTTCACCTAAGGAAGGCTAACGGTGTCCGGAAAACCTCTGTTAGCTGGGAAGTCATGTGGCTGGCGTGTGTTGATCCTGGGTTGTGTTCCAGCTCCTCTCTCAGCTCCTGTGCACTCTTCGCTAGGTTGCTTTTAGCTGCTCTCCAAAATGTCCCCCTCAGCTGCTCTGAGCTCCTTCTATCTGTGAGCTCTTTTATAGGACTCCAGTGATTAAATCAAGACCCACCCTGGATGGGCAGGGTCCAAATCTCCATGGAAATAATTCAATCAAACATTTCACCCACAGTTGATTGAGTCATATCTCCATGGAAACACTCAATCAAAGGGTTCCAACTCAATCAACACTAATACGTCTGCCCCCATAAGATTGCATTAAAGAGTTTGGCTTTTGGCAGGACATAAAGCATCCACACTAGCACAGCACCATTCTTTCTTCCTCCACTGCCAGTAGTTGCTCCTGCTCTTGACCCTTTGCTATTATTTCTGGGCCACTGTGCTATCCTTTGGGTCTCCCCACTCCCACCCATTTGTAAATAAACCATCTCCATTATCCTTTTTACATGTGCCATCTCTTTCCTGTAGGAGGTTTGACAGATATGATTACATTTTACAAAGATATAATAGACTGTGCCTAATGATTTACAACCTACTGCATTTATTGAGATATCTTCATATTGCTAAATATTCCTCTACAACATCATTATTAATGGATGAATGGTTTTGTTTTTAAACAAATGTATCATAGTTTATTTAAACCTTGAGGATTAGAGAATTAGTTTTTTTTCCCAATTTATTTTTTTTCCCATTACTTTGGAAACACTTTGGTGGCTACCTTTATAGATAAATACTTGCACACATTCACTGTTTTGTAAATCCTAGTTCTGAAGGAGATCCAGGAAATCCCTGGGTGACCGAAGGAACTTCAAAACTCTTCCATCAGGAAAGGCACAGATCACATAATCTGCTCCTCTCCTGGACATGGCTCAGGCCTGGCTTGGTGAGCTCAGCCCAAGGCTGGCAGAAGCAAGAAGGACCTGGTAAAGAGTTCCAGAAGCTTCTCCCTCAGCCAGCTGTCCCTCAGCCTACCACTGAGCATTTTTCAAGCCTCTTTCTTGCCCCACTGGGGCCTTATTGCATGTTGGGAACCCTTAGAACCTGAATTCCCATCATCTCTACCACAAGCAACAGCTGAAGGGGCCCACTCTCAGCTCTCCTTTGGAATCTGGTCATGGGAAATCTCTGAGAAGGCCCTCTGAGTTTGGACAACTAGACTGCATTAATGATGGCTCCCAAGGGCCTGATCTGGGACTAAGCTGCCCATGGGTACACAGTAAGCACCTGCTGATGGATGGATTACTACAACCCAGCCCATTCAACTTTCTGTTTTGAAATACCTTTGTTAGAGAAGTCTGGAATGTTGTTCCCTGGGTTTATTTTTCCTGGATCCAGGAATCAGGCAATGATGCTTCCTGGTCCCAGCAGCCTAGGAAGGCAGCTCCACAAGCATTCTCACAGGCAAACCCCCAGTGGGGAGGCCCATCACCTTGTAACTTAAGCCTCCTCAGAACCCAGTCACTGCACAGGTCCTTGGCCAAGGTGTGTGTGTGCTCGCAGCTGCAGAGGGGAGCTGTTTACTGAGTTTTCTTGACACTCCCAACTGGTGAAATGGGCGGAGTTGTGGTCTGTTCAGAGAAGAGGTTTATAGTCAGGGAAAAATCATGCTCCGTGAATTTCTAACCAATAGAACTTATTTCAGAGAAGCTGTGTGGAGAAGTGGAAAGGGGAAAATTTGAGTTTGGAAGATTTTGGTCCAAGATCTCTTGTCTCAACATATTAGACATGCAACCTTGGGCAGGCTACTTTCACCCTCAGTTTTCTCACCTGTAAAACAAGCATAATAATCATCATAATTTACAGAGTTGTTGGGAGGCTCAAATGAGAGAATGAATCTGAAAGCACATTGTTTCTGAGTTTTAGTTCCTATTCTGAATTTTTGCAGGTGTGTATATTATGTTTTGACCATGTCCGATATGGGGCAACTAGCTCAGCTGTACACTGTGATCCTCAGTAAACCTTGATTGACTGTCAGAAGAAAATTCCAGATTAATGCAAAACTGAAATTAGGAGCTGGTTATTTGCTTTTCAAAATGTTTTATTTCAGCGCTGTATTTGATAGCTAAGCCCCTGAGAGATCACAACTGATAGAAATATAATGCGTAGCATATGTTTAATCAAAAAATTTCTGGTAGCTACATTAAAAAATAAAAGAAACAGGTAAAATTAATTTTAATAATATATTGTATTTAGCCTACTGTGTCAAATCTTATCACTTCATATGTGATCAATACACAATTATTAGCGAGATATTTTACATTTTTTATATGAAGTCTTTGAAATTATAGCACATCTCAATTCAGACATTGTTATTATTTTTTGGTCTGTATTGAGAGTTCACAGAGTTTGAAAAGTTGGAAAAGTAGATTCACATACCTGAGTTGTTGCTAACATACTTAAATAATAATTAAATTGAATATCAGTCTTTACATTTATTACAATAAAATAAAATAAAATTATACTCCAGTAGTCACATTTCAAGTGCTCAATAGCCACATGTAGACAGGACAGCCTTAGAGTGGCTAAAATTTGCTTTTGACATTCTGATGTGGATACTGCTTTTAAGGGTGATGTCTTTGGTAGATATTGAGGTACGGTTGTGCAGGTTTGATCTGTGGTTCTCAGATCTGGGAAATTGTTAAAAATACTGGTATCTAAGACCACTTGGATTAACGGAAAACTAGTTTTGGGGGTTGGGCTCTGGGCATGAGTATTTTCTAAAAGCTTCCTAGATGATTCCAATGTGCGACTTAGCTGAGTGCCCTGGAAGACTAACTCATGACAATGTGATGCTCCCTATTGGCCCAGCAAGCTATGGAAACACAGACAGGAGTAAATGAAACAAAAAACTCTTGGAAACTTGTTTTTTTTTTAAGCTCTTCTCTCAGAACTACAAATGCATTAAATTTAGATTTTATTGGTATTCTTACTAAGTGTGACAACTATCTCAATTGGTTTTTGGTGGCTTTATTAATTCAGAAATAAAACATATTTAGCCTTTTGGTCAGCATTAAATTGAAGCTTTTTTTTTGGCTATTCCAAGAACATGACGTTGTCATTTTATTTTCATACTATGTTAGTGCGTTTACCTTCGTGGACTGTATGCTCTTAGCAAGATCATGTGTGCCAAAATCACAGCTCAGCTACATTTTGCCACGTATCACCATAATGGCTATTATTCTATCGTGACTCACTGTAGTTGATCAGACTAATTTGTCTGAACAACACGTCTGACCTAAGTTCAGTTACATCATTGTGACTGAGCTAGTTTGGGTGGATCCCATGAAGAGTTTTTGGGTCTGTGGCTGAATTTGCTGATTGGTTATTCATATACCTGTCCGGGTTTTCATGGTGTGGGTATTTATTTTACTTATTAATTTACTATTCTTATTTCCAGCAACCTACTCATATTTATTTCTTACAGTTATTCAGTCAATGAAATTTTATGGTGTGCCTACGTGTTTCCAGGCACCGTGGTAGGCCTGACTGGCAGTTAGGGTTCATCTTGCATGCCAACTCTAATTGTTGATTACCCTCCTTGAGAAGCTAGTCAGCTCTGGTGAATTCTTCACCAGCCCCTTCCCTCATTGGGAACTCAGCAGCAGGTCCTGACCAGCTGGGGCCAATTTATAGACAATCCCCAGTAGGGTGAGACTGGAGATGGGAGGAGGGGACATATTTTCCTCTGGTCCAGCTGCAAAAAGCATGTGGCTGCCCTCTTTGGAATGTACATTTATTGCTGAATTTCATCATCTGTAAATTCCTTCTTGGACAAGCTCTTGCCTGCTTTGATCCTTTGCTTCTCAACACTGTAGAAGCTAACACCCCAGAGATGGGCACTGGGTAAGGGCTCAGGAGATAAGGACAGACTAGGTTAGCCTGTTCTTCTAGAAAGAGTAGAGGAGCACAGGACAGAAGCTCAGAAGCAAGCTCTCTGAAATGTTGGCTGACTAAGGGGAAAGAATGCAGCCATCTCTCATATTCCCCAGATGTATCAGCAGTCATAAAAAATGCCTCTTTCTGGGTGACGTCTAAGGTTTCTTTCCCAAGAAGTGGGAGAAAGTCTTCAAACTAAAAAGATAACTTAATCTTAGTTTAGGTATCAACTGCCCTCTTTTCTGTGGTGACCTATAGGGCCCAAACATGAAAAGCACTGATTAATTCAGGACTAATTAGGCAATTTATGGATTACTATGTTAGGCTGATTGGAAATACCCACCAAGCTGTGGTTGATCACTCAGTTCTCTTTGCCTCTTCAAGTGACCCTATCTACTTAGAAAATGTACTTATGTGGAGGGACGATCAATCATAAGGTAAGACCAATGGGGTAAAAATGTGCCAAGCCTTGGCTGAGTCTTACGTACTTCTTATCAGATTACCCATTACTGTGTCCCTTCTTTCCATATACATTCTGCTCTTTCCCCATCTCATTTTTTTTTTCTCTTATCTGCATCCAGAAGACATTTAAAAGCAGATTCAAACATTGTGGGGAAAGTTTGTTTACACTTGGCCAGTTGTTGCTTCTTCTGTCTAAGAAGCAAAAGAGCTTGAAAATGTTGTAAAATGCTGGGGAACTCTTCCTGGATTTCAGGTGGTTGTTTCTTGACACCATATGAATGAGTTAAGTGTAAAAGAATCAGAAACATACCTATTACATTTCACTTAAAACCCATGTGTGACTTTAATCACACATGGGCTGGACCTGTGGCAAAACCTGACTGAAGTTCAGAAAAAGAATTCAGGAATGTGGGGTGAAAATGGAAAAGTCCAAAGGCAACTGGTGTATCTGCTCCTTCACCAAGCTTCTCTAAGGGGTCATACGTCCTTCCTGGGATGGCCAAAGTGAATCATTCAGAAATGTTAAAATGAGTCATTCAGAAACACAGAGCAGAAGGATTTATAGGCATAAGTGCTGGCCGTGCTCTTCCAAACACTGCGCACAGAAGAGGGAGCCTGTCTCTAGGAACATTCCGGTCTCTAGGGCAGACAAGTTTTTCCAAGTGGCCAGCCTGGTGCCCTTAAATAGCTGAGGAATCCAGCCAGTCCCCAATGTTCTTATTCTAGGTTCTCAGTAAATTCTTCTGGTGGCCCAACCATTTGGGTGAAGCCCAAGTCAGAGTTCTGGCAGTTGACCTCCTTCTTCCCTACCTCTCCCATCCCATCGGCTATTGTCCTGTATATTCTACTTACCAAAGGTTTCTTGACTCACCCTGGTCCTCCTCGTTGTGTTGCCAGTCTGCCAGCATCTCCCATTAGACTGCTGGTTTCCTCCGCCAACCTCGCTGGCCTCCACACGCACATGTCATGGGCTTTCTGGAACACACGTCAGCTCCTAGCAACACCTCCTTGAACCCCTTCAGAGGTTGATTCATTGCTTGCAAATTCCTAATACAGTTTCTACAGATCTGCATGATCTGGCCTCTACCTATATTTATATTTCTGAACTTCCTGTCTCCCCAGCCCCCCAAAAAATATCTCTCCCCCTTATACTCCAACCATTTTGAACTGCTTTCAGCCACTTACTAGCTACGGAATCTTGAGAGAAGTCAATTAACTTCCCTGTGCCTCAGTTTCATCATTTGTAAAGTGGGGATAATAGCAACACCTTCCTTACCAGGTTGTTGAGGATGAAGTACGTTAATGTATGCACAGTGCTTCCAGAAGAGCCAGGCAACGTTGGCCGTGACCATGCCATACCCTTTCATGACTCATTGTAGAAACTTTGTACCTTGAACACTCTTCTACTTTCTCTGTTTCACTCCTGTTCACCCTTAGGGTTTCAGCTAAACTGCCAATTCCTCTAGAGCTAATTCTCACCCAGAAACACCCATCCCTATCTGGGTCAGGGTCTCCTGCAATGTGCTTTTGTAACATGGCAATCACTGCTTCTGTAGAATGGCCCTCGGTCCATGGTCCACATTGTATCGTAATCACTTGCATTCCAGTCTACTCTCCACCTCCCCAAACTCAGTTTTTTGAGGGCAGGGCCTAATTCTCAGGTGTCTTGAGCCCTCCTGGACAATAAATATTGGCAAATTGTTTTGGTTTGCTAAAGCTGCCAGAATGCAATATACCAAAAAAGGGTTGGCTTTTACAATGGGGAATCGTTAACTTAGAATTTACAGTTCTTGGGTCATGAAAAGGTCCAACTCAAGACATCAACAGGATGACACCTTCTTCCTGAAGAAAGACTGCTTGCATCTGGGACACTTCTGTCACATGGGAAGGCACATGGCCAGTCTGCTGGTCCTTCTCTCCCAGGTTTCATTGCTTTCAGCTTCTGGCTGCTCCGTCCTTCAGCTTCTCTGGGTGCTTTTCTGAATTTCATCTCTTAGCTTCTTTATGTGTTTTATCCTCTTATAAAGGACTTTAGCAAGGGGATCAATAATTAGGTGGGTCACATCTTAATTGAAATCACCTAACCAAAACACCTACAGAATGGATTAAAAGAACATTGCCCTTTCCAGATACATAACAGCTTCAAACTACCATACTGATATAAAGGAAGAGCAAAATTAGCTCACAGGGCCAAACTATGCCAGCTACAGGTGAATGTGTGTTAGACCCCGGGAGCATCCTATTTTTCTCCATAAATGCATAAATGGTTACTCTCATTTTAATGAGCCAAAGGAGGAAAAATGAATTTGCCAAGTTGGTAGTTGGCAAAGCCATTTCAACATCTGACGAGATTCCTCCTTCTAGAACTCTGAATGCCCTTGTGCTTTAAAATGCCATTGCAAGATTGCAAAGTTCTGACTAGGTTTGCCTTTCAGCTTTTGCATCTTAACACCCTCCTGGACCATTTCTTGCCTTCTCTAGTGCTCCTAGTTTATACTCCAGCTTTGGCTGGAATGCCCCAGTCCCGTGCTCTCCATGTAGTTTGCATTTTTTTCTGGGGGGTGAGAACCACTAGGAAGGTGCACTCTGCCTTTAGATCCCAGGAGGTTGTGACTGTTTAGAAATAGGGTAGTGTCCAGGGGAGGAGGCAGCTTCTGCCTCCCTGGGCCAGCTGTAGCAGCATTTGACACGGCTGGAGGATTCCATCACTTAGTTTGCCACGGCGCATTAAAGTGCCTGGACTTGCTGGGGGCTGGTATTTCCAAATCTGTGCAGCTCACGGGGGCCATGAAAACAGATTATGGTGGATCTTTCTAATGTGTCTGATTTGTCCATGGCCACAAGAGATGGCAAAGAGAAGAGGTGTGTAATGCAGAGAGGTGTTTCCCAAACACCTTCTAGAACCATACAACCTCTTACCCCCCACCCTATAGTATTCAAAAGGAAAAAACCTCGCTTTGTCATTTTTTGCAGGTTGCATGTTACAAAAATAGAATTTAATAATTTTTGAACGTATTTTCCCCATCTAATAAGCAATGCATGCTGTTTAATTTCCTTTAACTTAATTTCATAGGAAAAGCATGATTTGTCAACAAATGCATTCACAAATTACATAATCTATCATATTTGGTCGAGAAACACAACTTTAAAATGCAGATGGAAATTCAATTATGTATTAACATTGAAAATAGGCAAAAGATGCGTTCATGACCTAATGTTTGGAATTCCTTCATTTTGCACTTAAAAAAAACTGGTTAATTGGTATGATTTTTGAGTTTTTCTGAGTGTTTACCTAAAACAGGAGATTTAGGCCACTTGCCATTATTTCTCGTAAGTAGCCCATTGCAGGAGTGAATAGCTTCATTCCCAGTAAAGGAAAAAACAAGCCAACTATCATTCTCATTATAGTTTTCTCTTTTAAACATTGGCTTCTGAAATGTGGACAATCGCTTGAAGGCTTCTGGCTCAAGCCTCCTGACTAGATAAATGAAATTTAGAGATTAAGCTCAGAAAATCTAAGGATAAACTTGCAGAATTATTATAATTTTTAAGCCCCTAGCGTGGAAAGTAGCCTAAGATGGCTCGCTCTCCTTGAGTGTGGGCTGCACCTAATGTCTTGCTTCTAACAAATATAGTACAGCAAAAGTGATGGGATATCACTTCCAAGTTTAAGTTATAGAAGACTGCGACTTCTGTTTTCTCTCTGTTTTTTTTTTCTTGCTCGCTTGCTTGTTCTGATGAAACAAGCTGCCATGTGGTGAGCAAGGAATGGAGGGCAGCCTTCAGTCAATAGACAGTGAGGAGCTGAATCCTGCCAACAATCACTGAGTCAGCTTGGGAGCGGATCCTTCCCCAATTGAGGCCCGCTCAACACCTTGTTGGCAGCCTGTAAGACACCCTGAGCTGGAGGACCCAGCAAAGTCACACTTGGGATCCTGACCCACAGAAACTGTGAGTTGTAAAAAAATATATGTTCTTTTAAGTCACTAAGTTTTGAATAATTTGTTATGCAGCAATACATAATTACTATAGCTCGTGACTTCCTATTGAATTTCAACATCGATGTTCCTTGTGCTTCCTGTTTTGAATCAATGGGTATATATTAAATGGTATATGGGTATAAATGGGATAGTAGCAGAAATATGATGACAGCATTCAAAATCAGCTGGCAGCTAGCACTTGCAGATAAGCAGTAAATCACCCAAAGACCTGAATCATGAATGTGCTCATCTTTCTCCCAAAGAGCCACACTAAAATCACACAAGGAGGCTCTTAAACAGCTTTGTTTTAGACAGAAGACATTTTTATTTCCTTGGATGATGTTATAAAGATGTCACTTCCACCTTTCCTGATGTGAACCTCAGGGATGCCCTTCGGCACCACTGGGTGATGGCTGAGGGGAAGAAAGAGGATCTAGCTGGCAGCCAGAGAAAGAACGTATGGAGGATCACGTGAGAGGTTTTGATGGGCCAGGACTGGAGGTGGCAAAATGACTTCTGCTTACATTTGATTGGCCAGAATTTGGTCACATGACCATGGCCAACTGCAAAGGAGGCTGGGAAATATAGTCTAGTGCTGGGCTCAGGAGGTGGAGGAAATGGATTTTGACAACACATAGCAGTGTTTGCCGAGGTGATTGACATTTAATCCTATTACATGAGGTTTAATTAAACACCTACAATGTGCAGTCACTGTCCTAAGCTTGAGAGATACAGACAAGATGAAAAAGGTATGGTGCTTATCCTCAAAGATGTCACAGTCAAGCTGGAGGAGTTTGTTTGATGAGCAGTGGTTTGTTAGTGAAGTCTTATGCCAGCTTCCACCATGCCCAGGTAAAGAGCAGCAGCAGCTACAGACTGTTCTGTTCATGGGCAAACAGTACAAGTTAATCCTGGGGAGGTTTTATGTCCAGAAGCTGGGGGCCCACAAAACCAACTCAGCTCAAGACTCTCCTTGTTAGGAATTATGTATGTGACAAGACATCTCCTTCCCCTGGCAAAATGTTTGTGACCTGACTACCAGGTGGCATGTGGGGAAACCAGTATGGCCAGCGTTCCCAAACCCGAGCAACCTCTGCTTACAGGAATAACATTCGTTAAGGTAGGGTTCAATGTCTCTGTCAAGAATTAGGAAACCGGAGTGTAAACTGGAGCACGTTCTTTGGAAAGATAACTTGATACGAAAGATTAAAGGGCAAATTATGCATAACGTGGGACCCAGCTGTGTTCTCCTAGCATACACCTAGGGTTATCTTTGGATCATGTGCATTGGATGAGAATGCTCATTGCAATGCTGTATGTCATCGCAAAAATACCAGAGACAGTATAAATATCCACTTACGGTAGAATGGATAAATAATGCTATAGTCATATGATGGAATATTATACAGCATCAACATGGACAATCTCAAGAATATAACACTGAGTTCAAAAAAAGCATGTCTTACAGAAATAAATATTACTTCACTTGAGTAAGGTTCAAAAACATACAAAACTAAATGATATATTGCTTAGGGATATATGGAAACTATAAGGAAAGCAATGACATGATAAGCACAAAGACCCCTAGCTCAGCTTGGAGTCTAATGGTGGAAGCAATACCCATAATTCCTGCTGGTGCTGCCATATGTTCTGGGGGTTGCAGTGGAGGAGCTGGGGAGGGGGCAAACCAGGCCTCCAGTCTTCTGTCTCTCTGCCTTTTTCTGACCTTTTATCTTTAGAAAATTGAACTTCCTTGGCCTCTCACACCAACCCCTACTTTATAGCACATACTCAGCCAAAGTTGAGAGACAGAGAGACACATACACAAAGAGAATTTGTATGGAGGGTGAGATGGCTTGGGAATGAAAGAGAGATCCAGATTTCCTGGCCTTGCCTATATGTTTTAAAAAAAAATCATATGTGAACTGGACAAACATTTATTGAGCAATTACTCTGTCCCTCTTCTCATATTTCATCTCATTTCATCTTCACAGCAGCCCTGCATATTCATGCATTCATTGAAGTTTTACAGATAAGGAACATAAAGCTCAGGGAGGTGAAGAGATTTACCCAAGTCACGATGGTGGGGATGGGAACTCAGGTTTTCTTTCTCAAAATATATGGATGCAGAAATCCAGGAAATACTTCTAGAAAACTCTAGTGGGAAACAATCTCATTTAAACCACTGGTCCTTCCAATCCTGCCATCTCTGCCTGGCAACTTTCCCCCTTTTGTTGTATTTATTTATTTTGCTCCAAGGTGCATCAGGTGGAGGGCAAATAAAGTGTTCATAGCATGTTTCCTGCACTGGCTCTTGAAGCCCACTCTTCTGAGCAGGTGGCTTGGTGCTTGCAGATGTGGTTGAGTCTGCACATCTGGGAAGCATTAGCTGGTGGGCAGAACGTGCTATTACACAGCCCTAATGAAATTTGGGTCTGATGCATTTTAATGAGCTATCCAAGGAGGCAAGTTTCTTGGCATTTTGTGGCAGTAAGGACTTGGGAAGAAATAGAAACTTCTATCATCATGATGGATTAGGTTTTTTTCATCACATATAGAGTTACCTGCAGTTGAAAGGTTGGACAAGATAGCTCTTGATTAAATGAAAATTTTGTCTGACTTGTACATAAATTTTGTGGTGGAGAAGCAAAATCTGACTGTGCATTTATTAGCTCAGTCACCATAACGGCTTAACACAAAATGACAATGTTCTTCTACCATGCAATTATGTCAATAGCAACGTGGGTGAAACATTTCCGAAAAGAATAATCTGTGGTTGAGGATTGAGTTTTGGTAATGGGTGTTAACTACTTTGGTTACTGACATTTTCATTCTTGTTATTTCACTTTGTTTTGTGCTTATTAATCTACGTAGTTCTGTCCCTCATCACAAGCAGACCCGAGGTCCTGTTTCTATATCTTATGGGATATTTGTTTGGCCTGTGAGCCTATGAGTTGCCTTCCTTATCTTCATTCATCTATCCCATGTCTCCAGACATATATATAAAGTGTACAAGTTCTTCTTTGCCATCAGCCAATAGTCGCAGCTAATTGAACAAGGGGAGGACAACAGAGTCAAATTGAGGCAAATGCATTCTTTCTTTGGGAATTTGGATTTAGGAGGGAATGGAAGCAAATAATGCAGTTCACAAATATTCCTGGTTCTCCTTCTGAACACAAGGTAGGATTGCCCTTTCCGTTCTCACTGTGGTTGGGTGGGGCCTTGATTAGTTATGCCAGAAGAGTTTTGAGCAGAGGTGACATGAGTCATTTCAGGTTACGTGAGACACCTGGAGGTCTTTTACTCTTTGTCATGGCAACTTGGTGGGGCTCCTGCCAATCACCATTTTATGGACTATAAAATGAGGAAGAAATAAACCTCTGTCTTTTAAGCCACTGAGATGGGAATGTTTGTTACTGCAGTGTGATCTACTTTATGCTGACTGGTAGAAAGGGAAAGGAAAAAAATGTGGATGAGCAAGAAAAGAAAGTGATCAAAGCAAAGAGATAGTTATTTTATAATTTTAATCTCTGTACTAGAATTGTAGTACATGAACTTGGGAGTTTTGGTCATCCATTGGGTACAATTTGGAATGAATAGCAGAGAAAGCAAAGGAAGCTCACAATCATTGCATTGTCAAATTTTCTACCCTTACTGCTTGAAACTCCAAGACACCACTGACCCCTTATTTTGTGGTTTACAAAAAAGAGATGCAAAATTTTTATTTATTTAAAATTAATTTTTTTAAAATGGAGCATTGGAAATGATCTGTCATTTCTAAGCAGACCATGAGGATGAGTTAACATTTTGACTGTGTGTCTCAAACTGAAGCACATGTGTGTCAGAGGTCATTGGAAGCCCCCGGTGTATTTTTCTGGAGCATTTGATTCCAACATTTGGAACAAGCATTTCATAATTTTGAAAATGTTTAGACTGAAATATAACACATATAGAAAAATGCACAAGTCACAAATGTACATAATATTTAGCTTTCAAGTCCTGAAAACATCCTGGTAACACAGTATTCAGATCAACACTCCCTTGAAAATAAACACCACACTGATTTCTAACACTTAAGATCAGATTGTCTAAATGAAATTATGCTTGTACTCTTTTTTGCCTCATTCTTTTGCTCAGCCTTGATTGTGAGATTTGTCCACATTTTTGAGTATAGTTGTAGTTTTTGTCATTCCTGTTGCTTCATAGTATTCCATTGTGTCACTGAAGAACAACTTATTTATCTGTCCTACAGCTGATGGACATATGGTAGTTTCTGGTTTTGGGATACTGCATAGTGATGATATGATCATTACAAGGCATGTCTTTTAATGAATATATGTATGAATATATGTATCTATTTCTAGGAGTGAAATGCCAAGTGATAGCATATGTATATGTTCACTTTTCCTTACTACCACAAAACAGTTTTCAAAAGGTGTATTATTTTAAATTTTGGTACAGTGAATCTACTTTTTCATTGATGTAAAACCCATTGTATAGACATACTATGGTTTATTTATCCATTTACATGTTGAAAGACATTTCGGTTGCTTTGATTTTTGATGATCATAAATAATGCTGTTATAAATCTTTGTATTGTGTTTTTGTGTGAACATGTCTTGATTTCTTTAGGATAAATGTCTAGGAGCAGGATTGGTCAGTAATATAGTATATTTTAACTTTATAAGAAATTGTTCCCCAGAATGGCTATACACATTGCATTCCCACCAGCATTCTATAAGTTCAATTACTCCAAATTCAAACCAGCAATTGGTACTGCCATTTTTTTTCTTTTTGTAGGCATTCCAGTAGGTGTGAAATAGTATCTCATTGTAGTTATAATATGCTTTTAATGATGAATAATGTTGAACATCTTTTCATGTGCTTATTTTTCATTCATATTTTCTTTGGTGAAAAATTTTCAAGTCTTTTGCCCATTTTTGTATTGTTTTTTTTTCTTATTGTTGAATTTTTGACAGTTCTTTATATATTCTGGATACACGTGCTCTCTTAGTTATGTGATTTTCAAATGTATTCTCCCAGTTTGTAGCTTGTCATTTCATTCTCTTAAGATTATGTTTACTCTTAAGAGAAGTTTAATTTATCAACTTTTTCTTTTATGTATTATGTTTTATTGTCAAATCTAAGAACTCTATGCCTTAATCCTATATTTTCTTCTAAAATATTTATAATTTTATATTTTACATGTAAGTCTATTATTCAGTTGAGTTAATTTTTAAATATGGTGTGAGGTATGAGGAATAGGTCAAAGATACTTTTTAAACTGTTTTGCATGTGGATGTTCAGTTGTTCCAGAAGCCTTTTTTGAAAAGACTATCATTTCTCTATTGCACTTTGGCACCTTTGTGAATAATCAATTGACCATATCTGTGTGCTTCTATATCTGGGTTCTCTAATCTGTTCCAGTAATTTATGTTTTATTTGTTTTTCCAGTACACATCTTTATTTCTGTAGATTCCTAATAAGTTGTAAAATCAAGTAGTGTGAGTCCTGTAGCCTCATCCTTATTTTCAAACCTATTTTGACTATACTAGTTCCCTTGCCTTTCTATATAAATTTCAGAATCAGCTTGTCTATATTTATTTTTAAAATCTTGCCGAGATTTTGAGTGTGGTTGCACTAAGCCTATAGATTAGTTTGGTGATAGTGTCACCATATTGAGTCTTCCAACCCATGAACATGGTATGACTCTCCATTTATTTAGTCATCTTTGATTTCTTTCATCAGTGTTTTTTAGTTTTCAGCATACAGATCCAGTACATATTTGTTGAGGTTATACCTTAGAATTTCTTTTCTTTTTTTCAGCGTTTGTAAATGGCATTGTTTTTAATTGATAATTAATTCAATCGTTCATTGCTAGGATATAGAAATGCAACTGATTTTTCCTTGTTGACCTTGTATCCTGTGGCCTTGATGAACTTGGTAAGCAGTCCTAGGAGATTTTCTGCAAAGACAATCTTTTTTGTGAATTGAGACAGTTTTATTTTTTCCTTTTAAATTTGTGTTCACTGTCTTCTCTTTCCTTACTGTGCTAGCTAGGACTTCTAACATAATGCTGAGTAAGAGTGGTGAAAGCAGACATTCTTTACTTGTCACTGTTCTTGGGGGGAAAGCATTCCATTTTTCACCATGAAGTATGTTAGCTGTAGTTATTTTGTAGATTTTTTTTTTTTAATCAGGTTAAGGAAATTCCCTTCTAGTTCTTGTTTGCTGAAAATTGTATCATGAATGGATGACAAATTTTGTCAAATGCTCTTCTGGGTCTACTGACAGATCATGTGTTTTTCTTCTTTAGTATGTGAATATGGTGGATTATGGATTTTTGAATATTTAATCAGCTTTGCATTCCCAGGACAAACCTTATTTGGTTGTGATGTATTATTTTTGAAATATATTGCTGAATTTCATTTGCTAGTATTTTTGACGACAATTTTGCTTCTATGTTCATGAGGGATATTGGTCTATAGTTTTTCCTATTGTACGATCATTGGTTTAGTCTCAGGGTAAGGCTGACCTCACAAAATGAGTTGAGGAGTTCTCCCTCTGCTATTTTCTCTAGAGATTTGTAGAATTGGTGTTATTTTTTCCTTAAATGTTTAGTAGAATTTGCCAATGAAACCATCTGGGCCTGGAGCTTTGTTTATTAATTATTGTTTGTTTGCCTCCTGTTTTACTAAGAATTCAACTTATTTAATAGTTACAGAACTATTCAAATGATCTATTTCTCCTGTAGGGTGTTTTGGTAGTTTGTGTCTTTAAAGTATTGATTCATTTCACTATAAGTTGTTGAATTTTTATTTGTAGAGTTGTTTATCATATTCCCTTAATATCCTTTTGATGTTTGGGATCCGAGTGATATCCTTTCTCCCATTCTTGATACTGTAAATTGGTGTCTTTCCTCTTTTTTTTCTTGGTTAGTTTGGCTAGAAGTGTATCAATTTTATTTATCTTTTTAAAGAAACAGATTTTGGTTTCATCGCTCTTTTCTATTTTTTTTTTATTTTCAATTTCATTGACTTCCGCTCGTCTCTTTATTATTTCCTTCCTTTTGATTGCTTTGGGTTTATTTTACTCTTCTAGTTTCATAATGTGAAGCTTAGATTGATTTGAGAACTTCTTTTCAAATAAATACATTTAATGTAATAATTTTTCCTGTAAGCATTGCTTTAGCTACAGTCCCCAAATTTTGAAATGTAATTTCAATTTTAATTTAGTTTAAAATATTTTCTAATTCTCCCCAAGATTTCTTCTTCAAACCAGACATTGCTTAGAATGTAGTGCTGACTTTCCAGGTATTTCAGAGTTTTCTATCTCTTTCTGATTTTGATTTCATATTAATTTCCTTATGGTCAGAGAACACACTGTGTATGAGGTTTTATTTATGATGCAGATACGGTATATCTTTGTGAATATTCCATGTGCACTTGAAAAGAATGTATATTCTGTTATCAATTTCCTTCTAATTGCTTCTCCCACAACCTCTACAGTTTTTGATAGCACTCTTAGGCTTGAATTTCTCCACACTCTGTTGCAAATGAAGTCAGTTCCTTTGGGGGAGTGATTCTGAGCTTTTCGCCTGCTTCTTGTCCTGTTCTTTGAGTTTTGAGCCCCATTCTCTATATGCCTGCTAGTATTTTTCTTTGAGAGTCCTCTGATGATTGCTTTATGTATTCTGCCTGGGGATTTTAGTTGTAAACATTGGGAGAGATAGAGTAGATAGAGAGATAGCTCCATTTTAACGGGCTCTGGAAGCCTGCTTAATAATTTAGCCAGTAAGTAATCTTAACCTTCTATTTTTTAATACAAAAACATGCATAAGACTGCAAGATTGGAACGAACTTTGTGGATAAAGCTTCGGTCTTTGAGAATATTTCATGTTTGCAGAGTGTTGCTTTGATAGGAGTTTACTCTCCTCTGGCTAGAGAGGGCCCCAGAGACAAGATGGAGAAACAATGCCTTTGTTGGTTTAGATCACAAGAGTTAAGCAAGACTCCTGTTTGTTGTGTGGTTGACAAACCCAACAGGAGTCTGCAGTCCTTCTTTCTTGGTAAACAGTTTTCTTTAGAGATTTTCTGTTGCTGTCTTTTTTCCCGGAAGACTAGTTCTGTCAGAAATTTTACCCAGATTTTATCCTAGAAAATGACAGAAAATCCTCTTGGCCACATGGAACACTGAGAGAGTTCTTTCTCAGCACAAACAAAGTACAAAATAAAGTTTCAGTGGCTGAGAGATTTCAATTGGAGTCGAGAGGTCATTCTGGAGGTTATTCTTAGGCATTATATAGATACCCCTTTTTAGTGTATTGGAATAGCTAGAAGGAAATACCTGAAACTGTTGAACTGTAACCCATGAGCCTCGATTCTTGAAGATGACTGCATAACTGTATAGCTTACATGATGTGACTGTGTGATTGTGAAAACCTTGTGGCTCACATTCCCTTTATCCAATATATGGATAGATGAGTAGAAAAATGGGGACAAAACTAAATGAATAATGTGAGAATGGGGGTATGGGATGTTTTGGGTATTCTTTTTCACTTTTATTTTTATTCTTATTTGTATTTTTTTTTTTTGAGTAATGAAAATGTTCAAAAATTGATTTTGGTGATGAATGCACCACTATATAATGGTATTGTGAACAACTGATTGTCCACCATGGATGATTGTATGGTATGTGAATATATCTCAATAAAACTGAATTTTAAAAAAAGTGACCCGGTCTGGTCTGTGTCAAATGTTCGGAATAGTTTTTGTGGAGGGAGGGAGCAATCAGATCTGGAACTGTCAGCTAAGAACTCCACAAACTCAAACGAAATAAAATTAGGATAAAAACACTGTGACGGGTGGGGATGGTCTCCACCTCTATCAAGATGGCAGAGTAAGAAGCCTGTTTCTCAATCTATCTTCTGAACGTCTGGGAGTAGGTTGCACACATCATACTCCTTGAACACTTGGCAGGGGCCCCAGGAATTCCCCCATTTACGTGGAAAGGAATGCCCTCTCTTCCCTAGGAGATAGTTTTCTCAGGGTCCTGGGCACTACATTGTATGTCCACAAGTCCCTGTCCCATGAAGCACAGTCTGACTGTTCTCCCACAGCATCTTGCAGGAGAGCTCTGTGAGCTCCTTCTCCATGCAGGACATGTTCTGGAACAGCAAGTTCCAGGCCACCATCCAACAGATTGGGCCAGACGTACATGCTCCCGATATGTGTACAAGGGTTACTCTGCTCCCTCTGGAATGGGGATGGGGATCTGCACCGGGAGCGCGGGCCAGCTCCGCACAAATCTGGTGAGAGGAGGCGGCTTTTAAGTGGCCTTTTCTGGAGTCCATGATCACCCTGTCACTGGAGTCCTTTAACTGTTTTCCAGAGCTTTGAGAAAAACACGAAACTTCTCGTGTAATGGGAGAGAGCTGATCTTGTTTTCAAAACTGATGACATTCATTCCTCTTCTTTCATCTTCTGGAATGTTCCATCATCATGGAGGTTGTGTTGTTCCTGTGACTCTTTTGTTCATTCAGCAAACATATCCTAAGCATTGTGCTAGTTGCTGGGGGTACAAAGATGACATCTCAGGTCTCAAGGAGCCCACGGTCTTGGAGTAGGACATACTAGCATTTTTAATGCAATAGAGGTACATTTTGTGGTCATAAGTTTTCGACAAAGAGTTAACTTTACCATTTTTGGCCTAATGGGGAAAAGCTGACCTAGCATATTTCAGAGAAATCAGTCTCATTATGGACATGTTATAGAAACTCAATAAATGTGGATTTGAGTTAAATTGAATGGACTCTCCAAAATTAATACATGCCATAGTTGAAACTGGGTTCCAAGTGTTGTCTAATAAAGAGATCCTTGGTGAGATCCAGTTAAGAATGTCTGTAATTAGTGATTGCTCATAATTGTCAATTTAAGTCCTAGGGTATTCCTAAATCACTTAGAGTGCTTCAAAAGGGTTTGTCCTCTTAAGAGGCTTTAAACACATTAACCTACAATCTTGTGGACATAGTTGATTAACTTTTTTTTTTATTTCAGAAATGCCTCTAATTCAAGAGTTACATGTTTTATGGGATCAACAGATACTTTCAGACATATTAAAAAAACTGTGAAATAGCTAACTAAACCCAGTCTTTTCACTGATGGGATGAACAGTTCTGGTAGTTGGACAAATAAAAAGTACCATAAGATTTACAGCTGAACTTGAGACCATAAACTGCTCTATTCCGTTAACATACACACACACACACACAACACACACACCCACCTCAAAAGTAAAGCAAGCAAACAAAAATTACCATGTACAAAGACAGCACAAAAAATCACAACCCAACCTGAATTTTTACAGCCTTATAGTCTGTGAAGATTATTATTATTTTTTTATTTAGATGAATTATAGTTAATTTATTTTTATGTAAGTATATATATTCAAAATTTAAAAGGTGCCAAAAGGTATACACCAAAAAGACTACATAACCCCTCCTCCCTTTTCTTCCCCAGAAGTGACCACTGTTTTCAGCTTCTGTTTTAGCGTTCCTTACATATGTGTGTGTGTGTGTATATATATATATATATATATGCAGTAGGTATGTTCTCCTTCCTTCCTTTTTTTTATCTTCATTTTATTGAGATATATTCACATACCACGCAGTCATACAAAACAAATCGTACATTCGATTGTTCACGGTACCATTACATAGTTGTACATTCATCACCAAAATCAATCCCCAACACCCTCATTACCACACTCACAAATATAACCAGAATAATAATTAAAGTGAAGAAGAGCAATTGAAGTAAAAAAGAACACTGGGTACATTTGTCTGATTTTTTTGTTTGTTTCCTTCCCCTATTTTTCTACTCATCCATCCATAAACTAGACAAAGGGGAGGGTGGTCCTTATGGCTTTCCCAATCCCATTGTCACCCCTCATAAGCTACATTTTTATACAACTGTCTTCGAGATTCATGGGTTCTGGGTTGTAGTATGATAGTTTCAGGTATCCACCACCAGCTACCCCAATTCTTTAGAACCTAAAAAGCGTTGTCTAAAGTGTGCGTAAGAGTGCCCACCAGAGTGACCTCTCGGCTCCTTTTGGAATCTCTCTGCCACTGAAGCCCATTTCATTTCTTTCACATTCCCCTTTTGGTCAAGAAGATGTTCTCCATCCCATGATGCCAGGTCTACATTCCTCCCCAGGAGTCATATTCCACATTGCCAGGGAGATTCACTCCCCTGGGTGTCTGATCCCATGTAGGGGGGAGGGCAGTGATTTCACCTTTCAAGTTGGCTTAGCCAGAGACAGAGGGCCACATCTGAGCAACAAAGAGGCATTCGGGAGGAGGCTCTTAGGCACAATTATAGGGAGGCCTAGTCTCTCCTTTGCAGCAACCGTCTTCCCAAGGGTAAAACCTATGGTAGAGGGCTCAACCCATCAAACCACCAGTCCCCTATGTCTGTGGTCATGTTAGCAACCATCGAGGTGGGGTAGGCCAATACCCCTGCATTCTCCACAGGCTCCTCAAGGGGGCTCTACATATTTTTTTCCTTGTTTTTTTTTTTTTTTTTAAATCAACTGTATGAAAAAAAAAAAAAACACATACCATAAAAGAACATTTCAAAGAGACCATAACAAGGGAGTAAGAAAAAGACAACTAACCTAAGATAACTGCTTTACTTCCAACCTGTTCCTACTTTACCCCAAGAAAGTTATATAATATAGCAACATTTCTGTGAACTTGTTCCTACTATATCCATCAGAAATTAACAGACCATAGTCATTCCTGGGCATCCCCAGAACGTTAAATAGCTTATCTGTTCTTCTTGGATTATTGTTCCCCCTTCCTTAATTGCTCTCTATTGCTAGTTCCCCTGCATTCTACATTATAAACCATTTGTTTTACATTTTTCAAAGTTCACATTAGTGGTAGCATATAATATTTCTCTTTTTGTGCCTGGCTTATTTCGCTCAGCATTATGTCTTCAAGGTTCATCCATGTTGTCATATGTTTCACCAGATCATTCCTTCTTACTGCTGTGTAGCATTCCATCGTGTGTATATACCACATTTTCTTTATCCACTCATCTGTTGAAGGACATTTGCATTGTTTCCATCTCTTGGCAATTGTGAATAATGCTGCTATGAACATTGGCGTGCAGATATCTGTTCGTGTCACTGCTTTCCGATCTTCCGGGTATATACCGAGAAGTGCAATCGCTGGATCGAATGGTAACTCTATATCTAGTTTTCTAAGGAACTGCCAGACTGACTTCCAGAGTGGCTGAACCATTATACAGTCCCACCAACAATGAATAAGAGTTCCAATTTCTCCACATCCCCTCCAGCATTTGTAGTTTCCTGTTTGTTTAATGGCAGCCATTCTAATCGGTGTTAGATGGTATCTCATTGTGGTCTTAATTTGCATCTCTCTAATAGCTAGTGAAGCTGAACATTTTTTCATGTGTTTCTTGGCCATTTGTATTTCCTCTTCAGAGAACTGTCTTTTCATATCTTTTGCCCATTTTATAATTGGGCTGTCTGTCCTATTGTCATTGAGTTGTAGGAATTCTTTATATATGCAAGATATCAGTCTTTTGTCAGATACATGGTTTCCAAAATTTTTTTCCCATCGAGTTGGCTGCCTCTTTACCTTTTTGAGAAATTCCTTTGAGGTGCAGAAACTTCTAAGCTTGAGGAGTCCCCATTTATCTATTTTTTCTTTTGTTGCTTGTGCTTTGGGTGTAAAGTCTAGGAAGTGGCCGCCTAATACAAGGTCTTGAAGATGTTTTCCTACATTATCTTCTAGGAGTTTTATGGTACTTTCTTTTATATTGAGATCTTTGATCCATTTTGAGTTAATTTTTGTGTAGGGGGTGAGGTAGGGGTCCTCTTTCATTCTTTTGGATATGGATATCCAACTCTCCCAGCCCCATTTGTTGAAAAGACCATTATGGCTCAGTTCAGTGACTTTGGGGGCCTTATCAAAGATCAGTCGGCCATAGATCTGAGGGTCTATCTCCGAATTCTCAATTCGATTCCATTGATCTATATGTCTATCTTTGTGCCAGTACTATGCTGTTTTGACAACTGTGGCTTTATAATAAGCTTCAAAGTCAGGGAGTGTAAGTTCTCCCAGTTTGTTTTTCTTTTTTAGAGTGTCTTTAGCAATTCGAGGCATCTTCCCTTTCCAAATAAATTTGATAACTAGCTTTTCCAAGTCTGCAAAGTAGGTTGTTGGAATTTTGATTGGGATTGCATTGAATCTGTAGATGAGTTTGGGTAGAATTGACATCTTAATGACATTTAGCCTTCCTATCCATGAACATGGAATATTTTTGCATCTTTTAAGGTCCCCTTCTATTTCTTTTAGTAGAGTTATGTAGTTTTCTTTGTATAGGTCTTTTACATCTTTGGTTAAGTTTATTCCTAGGTACTTGATTTTTTTAGTTGCTATTGAAAATGGTATCTTTTTCTTGAGTGTCTCTTCAGCTTGTTCATTTTTAGCATATAGAAACATTACTGACTTATGTGCATTAATCTTGTATCCCCCTACTTTGCTAAGTTTGTTTATTAGCTCTAGTAGCTGTATCATCGATTTCTCAGGGTTTTCCAGATATAAGATCATATCATCTGCAAACAATGACAGTTTTACTTCTTCTTTTCCAATTTGAATGCCTTTTATTTCTTTGTCTTGCCGGATTGCCCTGGCTAGCACTTCCAGCACAATGTTGAATAACAGTGGTGACAGCGGGCATCCTTGTCTTGTTCCTGATCTTCGAGGGAAGGCTTTCAGTCTCTCACCATTGAGTACTATGCTGGCTGTGGGTTTTTCATATATGCTCTTTATCATATTGAGGAAGTTTCCTTTAATTCCTACCTTTTGAAGTGCTTTTATCAAAAATGGATGTTGGATTTTGTCAAATGCTTTTTCAGCATCTATTGAGATGATCATTTGATTTTTCCCTTTTGAATTTTTAATGTTTTGTAATACTCTGATTGATTTTCTTATGTTGAACCATCCTTGCATGCCTGGAATGAACCCCACTTGGTCATGGTGTATGATTTTTTTAATGTGCCTTTGGATTCAATTTGCAAGTATTTTGTTGAGGATTTTTGCATCTGTATTCATTAGGGAGATTGGCTGGTAGTTTTCCTTTTTTGTAGCATCTTTGCCTGGTTTTGGTATTAGATTAATGTTAGATTCATAAAATGAGTTAGGTAGTGTTCCATTTTCTTCAATGTTTTGAAAGAGTTTGGCTAAGATTGGTGTGAGATCTTTCTGGAAAGTTTAGTAGAATTCCCCTGTGAAGCCATTTGGCCCTGGGCATTTATTTGTGGGAAGATTTTTGATGACTGATTGGATCTCTTCGCTTGTGATGGGTTGATTGAGGTCTTCTATTTCCTCTCTGGTCACTCTAGGTTGTTCATATGTTTCCAGGAAATTGTCCGTTTCCTCTACATTATCCAGTTTGTTGCCATATAGTTGTTCATAGTATCCTCTTATAATTTTTTTAATTTTTTCAGGATCTGCAGTTATGTCACCTTTTTCATTCATTATTTTGTTTATATGGGTCTTCTCTCTTTTTGATTTTGTCAGTCTAGCTAGGGGCTTGTCAATCTTGTTGATCTTCTCAAAGAACCAACTTTTGGTGATATTTATCCTCTCTATTGTTTTTTTGTTCTCTATGTCATTTATTTCTGTTTAATCCTTGTTATTTCTTTTCTTCTAGTTGGTTTAGGATTGGTTTGCTGTTCATTTTCTAGCTTCTTCAGTTGATCCATTAGTTCTTTGATTTTGGCTCTTTCTTCGTTTTTAATATATATGCATTTAGTGCTATAAATTTTCCCCTCAGTACTGCTTTTGCTGCATCCTATAGGTTTTGGTATGTTGTGTTCTCATTTTCATTCGTCTCCATATATTTAGCAATTTCTCTTGCTATTTATTCTTTAACCCACTAATTGTTTAGGAGTGTGTTGTTTAACCTCCAGGTATTTGTGAATTTTCTAAGTCTCTGATGGTTATTGACTTCTAATTGTATTCCATTGTGGTTAGAGAATGTGCTTTGAATAATTTCAATCTTTTTAAATTTATTGAGGCTTGTTTTATGTCCCAGCATATGATCTATTCTGGAGAAAGTTCCATGAGCACTAGAAAAGTATGTGTATCCTGGTGATTTGGGATGTAATGTTCTGTAGATGTCTGTTAAATCTAATTCATTAATCAGATTGTGTAGGTTTTCAATTTCCTTATTGGTCTTCTGTCTGGTTGATCTATCTATAGGAGAGAGTGATGTGTTGAAGTCTCCCACAACTATTGTGGAAACATCAATTGCTTCCTTTAGTTTTGCCAGTGTTTCTCTCATGTATTTTGTGGCACCTTGATTGGGTGCATAGACATTTATGATTGTTATTTCTTCTTGTTGAATTGCCCCTTTTATTAGTTTGTAGTGGCCTTCTTTGTCCCTCAAAACATCCCTGCATTTAAAGTCTATTTTATCTGAGATTAATATTGCTACACCTGCTTTCTTTTGGCTGTAGCTTGCATGAAATATTTTTTTCCATCCTTTCACTTTCAACTTCTTTGTGTCCCTGTGTCTAAGATGAGTCTCTTGTATGCAACATATTGATGGTTCATTTTTTTTATCCATTCTGTGAATCTATATCTTTTAATTGGGGAGTTTAATCCATTTACATTCAATGTTATAACCATGAAGGCATTTCTTGAATCAGCCATCTTCCTTTGGTTTATGTTTGTCATATATATTTTCCCCCCTCTCTATTAATATCCTTTATTGTACCCATACCAAATCTCTTTAGTACTGAACCTTTCTCCAAGTCTCTCTGTCCTTTCTTTGTTTCTCTGTCTGTAGGGCTCCCTTTAGTATCTCCAGTAGGGCAGGTCTCTTGTTAGCAAATTCAGCATTTGTTTGTCTGTGAAAAATTTAAGCTCTCCCTCAAATTTGAAGGAGACCTTTGCTGGATAAAGTATCCTTGGTTGGAAATTTTTCTCACTCAGAATTTTAAATATATCGTGCCACTGCCTTCTTGCCTCCATGGTGGCTGCTGAGTAGTCACTACTTAGTCTTATGCTGTTTCCTTTGTATGTGGTGAACTGCTTTTCTCTTGCTGCTTTCAGAACTTGCTCCTTCTCTTCTGTGTTTGACAGTGTGATCAGAATATGTCTCGGAGTGGGTTTATTTGGATTTATTCTATTTGGAGTTCGCTGAGCATTTATGATTTGTGTATTTATGTTGTTTAGAAGATTTGGGAAGTTTTCCCCAACAATTTCTTTGAATACTCTTCCTAGACCTTTACCCTTTTCTTCCCCTTCTGGAACACCAATGAGTCTTATATTTGGACGTTTTATATTATCTGTCATATCCCTGAGGTCCATTTCGATTTTTTCAATTTTTTTTCCCCATTCTTTCTTTTATGCTTTTATTTTCCATTCTGTCATCTTCCAGGTCACTGATTCATTGTTCAACTTCCTCTAGTGTTGTAGTATGAGTGTCCAGAATCTTTTTAATTTGGTCAACAGTTTCTTTAATTTCCATAAGATCATCTATTTTTTATTTAGTCTTGCAATGTTTTCTTTATGCTCTTCTAGGGTCTTCTTGATATCCTTTGTATCCCGTACTATGGTCTCATTGTTCATCTTTAGTTCTTTGAGTAGCTGCTCTAGGTGCTGTATCTCTTCTGATCTTTTGATTTGGGTGCCCGGGCTTGGGTTATCCATATCGTCTGTTTTTTTCATATGCTTTATAATTTTCTGTTGTTTTTGGCCTCTTGGCATTTGCTTAACTTGTTAGGGTTCTTTTAGGATTTGTAGACCAATTGAAGTCCTTATCTCTAATTTATCAGATCTACAGCTTCGTGGAGTACACTTTCTCTAACTAACCAGCAGGTGGCATCCACGAGCCACCTGTTCTCCACAAGCCAGTTCTCCCCTGCTTTGCCTTTGTGGTGAGTAGGGGAGTGAGTCTTGTGGGGTCCAGTTGGTGTACCAAACTTGCGTGTGTAGTTGGTGTTGCCCGCCCTGTATATGGGGCGTGTTTCTGGGCAGTTAGGGAGGGGGGGTGGCTCTAACAATCAAATCTCCCTGGTGTTCCTGGAGTTTTAAAGCTGCTGCAATAGTCTAATCCTTCAGTTCAGTCCTGCCACAGTTTGTCTCTGCCACTGACCCACAAGTCCTTGGTATTGGCGTATGGCTCCTGAGACTTGCGAGTGGGTCCCTCTTCCAGGCCGTGAACCCCCTGGTCCTCTGTTGAGGGATGACTGTGCTATGTCACAGGTGAGTGCCATCCCCCCAGGGCGGTTCTGGGCTCCTGGGCTGTGTAGGGAGGCTCCCAGTCTGCTGAAATGATGGCTGAATGGGGTTTGTTAATTCACACTGCTCCACCTTCCCAACTCTGGGACGATCAACTGAGGTTGCAGGGAAGGCTAATGTCCATGCCCAGTTTTGTGGTGTGTGCCTGTTATTTGAAGCACTTCCATCACACTGGGTTGTCTGGGGCAGCTCTGGGCTATGGGGCTGGCCATGGGCAGGAGTGTTTCCTGTCCATCAGAATGATGGCTGTGAGCAGACACCCCTCTTTTCTTGGGAAGTTGTGGTGTTTAGTGAATTTTCTCAGCCACTGGATTATTGCCTTTTGTCTCAGAGCTCTCTTAGTTCTGCTCTTGTCTTGACCTGCCCAAATTGCAAGTCTTTGAAGCTTTCTGTATTGGGCTTCTTAGAGTAATTGTTTTAGAAAAAGAAAAAAGGATTAAAAAAAAAAAAAGGGCCCTCCTCACAGATCTAATGGGTTATTGAAATGCTAAGAGACAAAGCAATTAGGGCCATTAAGGAAAGGTCCACAGGGCAGAGAGATCAGCTTTTCTTCGGGATTTGCATATGAGCCTCAGGGCCTGAGCTCTGCCCTTCCCCTTTCTATGTTCACCAGAACTCCAAAAATCCTCCGCTTTTATTTTGGAGTTTTTCATGCTGTTTTTTTCTATGCCTGTCTCCTCTCTGCTGGGCTGGCTGCTCTCAGATTCTCTGATGTCTGGTCTCAGTCTATCTATGGTTGGAGTTTGGATCAGTAGAATGAGTTTCTGATAAGGGCTGCCACTGCAGTTCTCCCTTCTTCCCGGCGCTGACAGCCCATCCTCCCATGGGACTGAGCCTGGCAGGGAAGGGTGCGGGTCCCCTGGCCACAAAAACGTACAGATTTCGCTGATCTCAGCAGTTCGACGTGTTCATGAGTGTTGTATGAAGTATGCCCAAAGTCAGATTGCTCTGTGGTGTCCAGTCCACGCAGTTCCTGGCTTTCTACCTACTTTCCTGGAGGAGTAACTAAAACATACATCTCAGCAGTCCGCCATCTTGCCCTGCCTCCGAGGATTATATCTGATTAACTTTTAAAATAATAGTCAGGGAAGCTTCCTTCCTACATTGTGCTAGGTTAAACCTCCATCAGAGCACAATTATTTCCAAAATTCTGGTGTGTGAAATGCAGATGAAGGAGGGTTGTACAAATTCTGGGTTGTAATGAACTGAAAAAACATTTACTCCAGCCACCATCACTCCTGCACCCCCAATCCAGCTCTACCCATTGGTTGTTGTTCAGAAGTTTTCAGATTTCCCAATCTTTTCCATGGAACTACTTTTGTAATAGCTCTGATATGGTGGTCTCAATCCTGAAATCAAGCATCAAAACCATGAGATTTTGTGGCCACTGTTGCCAATGAAGAAAGTCAGTGTGAGTGTCGGATCTGTGGATGGGGACTTCAAAATATAAACAAACCTCACAGGCTGCAAATATTAATTATTAGGCTGAAACCCACGGAAAATGATGCAAACTCAGTACCTTTGTTTTCACACGCAAACGCATGTATTAAAGAATAGGCACAGCTTCGTTCTCATCAGTTTGTTGAAATATACTGATATGAAGAAGAGTGGAGAAGGGCATTTTACGTGGACTGTGGGGTGTCTAAAACTGTGGCTCTGGGAACCCCTTGGAAATCTCCAGGACAGCGGTAAGGGCTGTGGCCTGCCCATTTCTCTCCAGGCAGAATTTCATGCTTGTCTCTTTTTTGGACACAACTTGGGTGTGCAAGGATTGGAGTGGGCCTGCCAGGTACCTTTAACATTTGGCTGCCGATACATTTGGCGCCTTTGCCAGCCCCCTGGGGAGACTTTGAGCTTTGCCATAGTTGGGCTGCCTGTGTCAGCAGGGGCAGTGGGGAGGAAGGAGGCCCTTCTGATAACCCAGGAGAAACACCAGAGTCTAAAGATTTGAATATAACTTTTGCTTAAAATCTTAAAAAGAAAGAAGGAAAGAAAGGAAGAAAAGATGGTAGTAAGATTAAAGGTGGGCTTGAATTCACCTTGACTTTCTCTATCAACAGATGCACCCAATGGGGGTTCAAAGAAGGGGAGCCTGGGCAGTGGTTCTCAAGACCATCATCATCATCATCTGACAAGCAGCTTGTTAGAAATGCAGATTTTCAGGCCCTGCCCCAGATCCCTTGAATCACCAACTCTGGAGTGGGGTTCGGTGATCTGTGCTCTATCAAGTCACCCAGGTGATTCCGCTGTTGTGGAAGTTTGAGAATCACTGATTTGGAAGAGCATTAGCATCTGGGTTTGAGTGTTCCTCTGCTACACACTAGCAGTGAGAGCTTAGGTTTAGCATCGCAGTGTCCTCAACTCTAAGGTGGAGACAATACTGATTATTCATTCAGCAAATGCGTTAAGTACCAATAAACCCAGGTGGACTCTAGGTTCTGGGGACACAATTCTGGGGAAAACAGAAAGGACCTGGCCTCAGAGAACTTAGAGTCTGGTGGGGGAGAGAGACATTGGGCACATCATCACAAAAGGGAAAGCATCACAACCAACTGCAGTATTTTGTTTTGGAGGAAAGACTTACAGCATTGAAGAGTGTGGAACAGGGTGACCTGGCCCACTTGGGGGCCTTGGACAAGGCTCACTGAGAAAGTGACATTAGAGCTGGGAACTGAAGGACAAGAAGGTGTGTGCAGGGTGAGCAGCCCAGGCAGGAAGGAGGCCGTGTGTGAAGGCCACCAGTGGCTGGGGAGCGTACCACCACATTAAGGGACAAAAAAGTGGTTCCCAAACTTGTCTGTATCACCTGGGAAGCTACAAAATATACTAATGCATGGATCCTACCCCTAGGGATTGTGACTTAAATTTTAAATGATTCCAGGTGACTCTGATGTGCAACCAAGTTTGGGAAGCACTACCCTGGAAGAAGGTCAGAGTGAATGGAGCTCAGAAGGGGGGTGGGAGGGAGGCATGGAGAGGTGGGTGGGGCCAGGGCTCCCAGGCTTGCTGGATAATGTAAAGGATTTATCCTAAGCAATCTGATGTCTTTGAAGAATTGTAAGCTGGGGGATGACCTGAGATTTGGATTTTGAAAATGTCACTCTGGTGGCCTCGTTGTGAATGGATTGGGGGAAGTTGTGGTCAGTTGAAGAACAAGGAGATAAAGATGGATTTGAGAAATTCCAGGAAGTAAAATTGATAAGTCTCAGCACAGAAGCAGAGGGGGATAGGGAATTCATGATGGGCCCTTGATTTCTGACTTGTTGATGTGTGAAGACTGGAAGAGAACCAAGTTTGGTGGAAATGAAGAGTTTGGCTTTAGAGGATTTGAGTTTGCCACGTATGTCAGTTAAGAAGGCTTTTGTTATTTTGCAAATAACAAAAATGCAATAAACAGTGGCAAAAACAAATAAAGGGCTTGTATGTCTTGGGTCATGAGCAGACTTGGGTAGCTAAAATGGTGGGCTGGAATGCTGGCTTGGAAAGGCTTTTAAGGATTTAGGCTCATTGCACCTTTCCACTCTCCCCCTTAGGTTTGTGGCTTTGGGGTCACAGGTGGCCATTGCACCTCCAGCTTCCCTTCCTCATTGCAGGCAGGCAGAACCAGAGAGGAGAAAGTGGGGATGTGTTAGGAAACTGGAGCTTGTATCTGGAAGGTTAAATATCCCACCCAGACCCTCAGCTTTTGTCTTATTGACCATAGCGATGTAGCAGCCATTCCATACCTGTAAGGGAATCTGGGGAGCACTGTACCCCAAACAAATCAAGATGCTGTTCATAAGGGATAAAGGGGAATGGGGAATGGGTAATGGGTAACCAGTATAGTCTGTATGCATCAGATGCTTTTAATCCAGCCAAGACAAAGTGTTGGGATAGATGTTGAGTGTGTTTACCTCTGGAGCTTAGGGACAAGATAAGGGATGAAGCATTTCAAGGGCATGTTTGTATTATAGTCAGGATCTTCTGCGATGATGAAAGGAAGTTTTATTTGTCTGCAGCACCTGCTGTTACCCTAGTGAAGAGGGTTCAAGAAAAATCAGCCTTCTTGAGGTTGGACTATCTCATATGCTTCTTGGGATTATAAATTATAGCTTGAATCTTACCGGAGAGGCAGTCATGCAGAAAAAAATGCCTTTGGTGTCTACTATGCTAGAAATGATGAATGTGTAGTGTGTATGTGTGTGCATTCATGTATGAATCTATAGGGTAGATTGCAAAAATGGCCCTAATATGTCATCTGTTTGCAATATGACTTTGCTTCCTCCAAGAAGAAGAGTCTGTTTCCCCACCTCTTGAACCTGGCCTTGGCTATGGGACATTAGCAATTGCAATGCAAGTAGAAGTTCATAAACATTTGTGCATTGGGGCACTCCTTACTGCTCTTCTTGGGAATCTTAGGCCACCACTCTGTGAATGAGTACAGGCCAGCTGGCTGGGTGTGAAGTAGGCTTCTGTTTCCCCAACTAACATCAAACTGACACCAGACATGTAGATGAAGCCATCCTAAACCAGTCAGCCCCGGCCAAGCCAGCCCTGCTCCACTTGGAAAAAACACCCAGCTTACACACCGAACCATGAGAAACAGAAATACTCTTTTAGTCCATACTAAAACCACTTAGGGTGGTTTGTTACACAGCAAAAGCTAAATGAAACACCAATATCTCATGAACTTTTTTTCTTGTGTTACATTATTTTTACTTGAAGACAGAGCTGAGAAGAAGCTAAAATGCAGGCTTTAGACTTCCTGGGTTCAGAATCTCAATTACACCCTTACGAAATGAGACAACTGTTAGCTCTGTGCCCTATTTTCCTCATCTGTGAAATAGAAAAATGAGAGTACCTACCTCATAGGATTGATGGGGGCATTAAGTGAGTTGATGCATTAAAAGAAGAATTTGCATTTGGCCTGTGGTAGATGCTCAATAGTGTCGTACGTCATTGTGGTGGTGGTGCTGGTGGTGGTGAGTAGCAGTATTGGTTTTTATTGCTCGATCAACACTCACAATTGTGTGGGTTTTCTGTGGGTCTGGCTTGCTTCTATCATAAAGTCTTCTGTGCTCCTCCCCCACGTTTAGCATTTTATCTTGGTGAAAATAGGGCTTAGTCGTGGAAATGAACATTAAAGGCTGCTTATAAGGGGGAAAGAGTTACAAAACGGAAAGCAAGGCCAGATCAGCCCATGGGATCTTTTTTTTTTCCTCCAGCCCCCAGGAGCCAAAGAAAGGCAGAATCCTATTAGTAAACCCCATTGCTGTACGGATGAGGGAACTAGGCCCAGCAGCAGCTAGCAGGGGGCCTGGGAATGCCAGGGTGGGCTCCCGGGTGTCCCGATTCCAGGTCTGGTACATGCTGCTGCCTTCCCCTCCTTGCCTTGCTGTGCTGTCACCTCTCTGAGTGGGCTCAGGGACAGCGAATTGCAAGCTGTTGCCCTTCAATCGCTGTAGTCCACAAACCTCATTAGACTGTAAGGATTTAGGCCAGAACCCAGAAGTGAGGCTGGGCTTCGAGGGTGGGGTCTTGTCCATCAAATGCTGTCGTTTTGGAGGTTCCCCTCTCAAGGTGACCTTTGGAAGTTATTTCTGACAGGCCAAGGCCATTTTTTTGTCCATTCATTTTGCCCCATCAGGCCTGCTGTGTGGCTTGCTCAGGGCCTCCTGCCTTGGCCCCCTCTGCCACTTTGAACATTGTCTTCCTCCCTGGGAGGAAACAGCATCCAAGCTAGACTTACAAATTCTTATTGGCCTGAGCCCCCAGCTCTCGTCCCCAACCTGGAACCTGTCTCGCAGCTTCGTGAGGAATGCAATGCCCTAGCAACACAATTTTCTTTTTAATTTAAATTTTAAAATTAAATTAAATTTGACATTTAAAAAAATAATAATTTTTATTGACAAACACTTGCTACCCATCAAACAAAAATTCCCTCCTCCTCCATCCCCTGGTAAACCCTAATCTACTGTAAACTTGCTACTTCTAGATATCTCCTATTAGTGTCGTCCTATGATATTTGTTCTGATGTGCCTTAGCAACACTTCTTTGGTGTCCCTCTGTCCCCAGTTTCTTTGCTCGGGCCCTGGTTGGTTCCAATTACCCTCTCCTGCCCACATTACCTAAGGGGCGGCCCAGTGTTATTAGAAACCCCACTCAGGGCCTGTGCTCCGGGCCTCCAGTGGCTGATGCTTGGTGTGGGGGAGGGCGGTGGGGTTTTGTGGCAGGTCTGACCCTGTCAATGTGGGCCACTGGGGTGGCTGTGAGGGGAGGTGAGCTGTTTTGTGCAGCTCTGGACTCTGCCTGGGTTTGTCACGTCTGCTGATGGAGGCTTGTCTGCAGGATTTTAATCACCAGCCCTTTCCCATCATTAGGATGGGCATTAAATCAGGCTGGCTGATTGCCAAGGAGATGTTGGACCTTCCAGATTCGAGAGGAGAGGGCCATTCTCTCTTCGAGTTGTCAATCTTGTCCTTTTCTTGGCACCCAGAACCAACTTTAAAAACAGGAACAAAACACAAATAGACAAAAACAACTGACTAATAAGTTGAGCTGACAAACGATGCCCCCTAAGATGGGAGGGAGTGGAGAGGGCTCATAAATGATGCTTTTGTCTATTTGTGGCTTTTAGCACTTCAGATTTTCATAAAAAAAGAGTCTGCTTTCTAAGTATCAAACTCTAAATGGACCTTGAAAATTACAGAGGAATTTCTCTGGCCTTAAGTTGGTCCTTCGCCAGTCTTAAGCCCCTGAAGAATTTCAAGCTGATGGGTCAGACGTGTGCTGGGCTTGTGCCAAAGCAGAGGGAGCCGGGCTGTTCTTTAGGAACCCCATCCTGGAAGGCGGGTGGGCTCCACCGTGGTCTCGGTGCCTTGGCCCTGTTATCTGCAGAGCCTGAGGTCAGCTCGTGTGATGCAGCCTTCCCTGGACCCCTGGCTGCAACACCGCATGCCAGTCTGTCTGTAGGTCTTGGCCTCTGCTTTTTCTCCCACATTCTCCATTGCTCGATAGGAGCCATGACAAGCAGCCTGGGTCTTATTTGTCCCTTATTTGGGGGTGGGATCCTATACCCCCTTCCCCCCATCTAATGACTTGACTTCATCTTCAAATTAGATGTGCTTCCTGGTCACTTCTTGGCTTTGAGTACGGTCATGGCTGAGCTCAAGGATGTACCCAAACTGGATTCCTTAGCCAGCATTCTCCATCCTGGCTGCACAGTAGAGTCAGAGGGCTTGATCCCGCTTAGACCATTTGAAACAAATATTCTGGGGTTGGGGCCAGGGCTTCAGTATTTTCTGAAAGCTCTCCTGTTGATATGATCTGCTGCCACCCTTGAGAACCACCACTTTAGAGCAGTGCTAAGCAACCCTTTTACCTGAGGGCCATTTGGATAAAAGAAAAGTATTTACAGGCTGCTCCAGTTTGTTAATGCTGCTTTTATGCAAAATACCAGAAATGGATCGGTTTTTATAAAGGGGGTTTATTTGGTTACAAAGTTACAGTCTGAAGGCCATAAAGTGTCCAAACTAAGGCATCGACATGAATACACCATCACTGAAGAAAGGCCATTGGCATCCGGAAAACCTGTTAGCTGGGAAGGCATGTGGCTGGCATCTGCTGATCTGGGGTTGTATTCCAGCTCCTGTCTCAGCTCCTGTGCATTCTTGGTTCTTTTACCTAGGATGTTTCTCTCTAAGTGTCTGGATGTCTTGTCTTAGCATATCCCGGGGCAAACTCTGGGCTTCATCTCTTAGCTAAATGTCCTTCTATCTGCATCTCCAAGCATGTCTGAGCATCATCTTCACCTTGCATCTGGGCCTGTGGGGCCCTTTTTAAAGGACTCCAATCAACCAACCAAGACCCATGCAGAATGGTTGGGCCACACCTCCATGGAAATAATTCAATCAGAGTTATCACCTACCGTTGGGTGAGTCACATCTCCATGGAAACAACCTAATCCGAAATATCCCACAAGATTGGATTAAAAGATCATGGTTTTTTCTTGGGGGGCATAATATATCCAAATCAGCACATAGGCAGGCTTAACTTTTTTTAAAAAAATAAAAATAAAGATAGTTTTGATATTCATGGGATCATTCATTCAGCAGTCACTGCCTAGGAGGTGCTCAGCCAAGCTCTAAAGATACAGAAGTGAATAAAATAGATGTAGTTACACCTGGCTCTGGAAGCTTTCAGTCTGGTGGTGGTGACCTATGTAAGGAAAACTCTTCAAATATATAATTAAAAACTGTGATAAGTGCCAAGGATGAAAAATGTAAGGTGAAAAGCAGTTCCAGTGTTAGAAAGTCAGATTTTATAATTATGCTGACTTGGAATAAACTGATCTCTATTTGAAATAAATGCCTGGGATAAAGACTAAATTATGAAACCTAGAAAAGACATACTGAGAGACGTGTAATACAGACCTCCATGGGTGTTGCTGAGGTTGGGAAGTGAGGCGCATGGAGGGAGGGAATGAATTCCTCAGGCCATCTGATGAAGAATGGAGAGAGAAAAGCATTTGCCAGGAGGTATCTCATAGATCAAGAATGGAGGGGAATAGAGACATACCCACGCCAGGTCCCAAAGCCACACACTTGGGATCTGACAGCATCTTTGCCACAGCCACAGGCAGCTGCAAAATCCCAAGTCTTAGTTTCTTAGAGAGGGACTGGCTGAGGTGCCCCTGGGATAACATATCTGACTTATTTGGCCCCAGCTCAGGAAGACTCAGTGGTGTCTTTCCTGGGCCTTCTTGACAGCTGGTTTAGACAGTCAACCCAATATTTTATCGTCAATGAAACAAACCCACTCACTGTTAGACTCTGCACAATTTTCCTTTGTGGGGGTGGGGGTGAGGGTATTACGGTTGACAGCAAAGAGGAATGACTTAGACTAGAGAAGGACAAGGTCATGGCCCAGGAGATTAGCCCAGGGAGCCAGCCACCCAGTTCTGCTGAGGAAGGTGTGTGAATTGTGAGCTCAAGGAGCACGTGTAAGGATGCCCAGTCTTGGTTCACATCCAGTTCACGCACAGCAGAGTGTGTAAAGCGAACACCCCCAGGCAATACCCGAGAGGAGATGAACCCCCTTAGAATGGGAATGGGCAGTTTGGAGCCCCCACTGGCCAGGACTGGCGCCTCTGGGGGACAGGAGCCATCAAAACCTGCAGGACCGCATGTGGCGAGGCCACCAGCACTGAGACTCAGCTGGGTCTTCTCTGTCCCACTCAGAGAGAAGAGAACCTGCAAGCATGGGAAGGGGAAGGGCTTCTCACCCCAGATCCAGCTCAGTATCCGCTGGCACCTGGAAATGTGCCCAGCACACACTAGGCACTCAGCAAACGTTAGAGAAGGAATAGCCTGATTCTGACAAAAATTCTGGCCCTGTAGTCCTGCCAAGCCTCTTTACCTCACTGAGTCTCAGTTCTCCACTAAAAACTGTAATGCTAGTAATACGTAACTATGGAGTATTTAAGAGGTACAATATGATGATGCATGGGAAGTCACTCAGTCAACTCTAAAGGTTGCACAAAAGCAAGGGATGACAAATCAGAATACTGCTTCCTTCTCATTACCTCAAATGTAACATCTCTGACGATGTTCCCTAATCCCCATTCCATATGTGTCCCAAGAATATCTCAAACCAGGCCCAGACGGTTGTTCGAAGTCTTAGAATGGAGGTATGAGAATTTAGAAATGATGTATTCAACCTGGGTTGGTTTTCAGATGGGGAGACAGAGTCAGCGAAAGGGCAGGTGTGTGAGTGAAGGCCCCAAAGCTGGCATAGGAGGGAGCCTGTCCTGGAACCCCTGTCCACTCTCTCCCGCACATTCCAGGGCCTGCAACTGGTCATCGCGTCTCATCTCTAAGGAGTGACCTACTCTCTCTCACCCTTCTCTCCATTTGTAATGACTCAGGGACAATGGAGGGGTCAGTCCGAGGCGCACGTATCAGAGGCAGACCGTCTTTCATGGGAGATGCTGGTATGAATTCAGTTGCTCCTCACGACTGTCCTGAGGAGGTGGTCTCCTTATCCCCAAGTCACAGACGAGGAAACTGAGGCACACGGAGGGAGAGGAGGGGAGCCAAGATCTCGCACCTCACAACCAGACAGGGCCCGCAGCCTGGCTCCAACAAGCCCCTCCTAACTTCTGTCAGGTGGGGACTTGCCAGCTGATGGAGGAGCTGACCACCGTTCCTCCTCGGTTTTCCTTGCAGTGGGCTTGGCCCTGTCTTCCTGCCCGGTGCATTAATTTAGAAGGATAGAAGTAATGAAGACAACCAAAGCCGGTTGGATCTGCAGGGAGAGCACTGGGAGGCAAACTACAATTATCTAAATTAGACTGGGCGGCGGAGGTGGGGGGGGGTGGCTTAGGTTTTACAGCCTGATGCTCTCTGCCATAGAAACTAGTGTCACCAATGTCTCATTTTGCCAAAAAGTGTGCCTTGCAATGAAGTGCCTTGTGGCTTCTCTGCCTTTGATCCCTAAAACTGCATTATTTGCCGAAACCTACTCAGTGAGTTCACTGTATCTCAGGAAAGTGATGTTGGGGGGATTCTTCTAGAAACTTCTCCCATGTTTGTGAAGGAAGTGCTTAGGCTTTCTCCTAAATTAAATACCCAGTAAGAAGCAAGAAGTCCTTGCATATTCTCACACCTCAGAATAATCACTCTTACAACTTTCCCACAATTTTTTTTTTCCTAACTTGGTGGAAAATTTCTACAAGTGATTTTTTTTTCCCAAATCGTGTATTTTCTAAATTTCTAAAGTAATTTTTTTTGTTCTTGTTTTGCATTTTTATGGTTTTTTGTCCCTTCCTGAGAGTTCCTGTGCCCTCAGGACAGCAGATAACTCTGAGACTGAGGGGCAGTGAGGCAGCCTCATGGGCTAAGTGTCTCCCTCCCTCGCCTGTCATTAGCCCCAGTCCAAATCAGCACCTCAGTGAAATTACAAATATCAGTAAAAACAGAGGTTGGATCTGGGCTTTGTGGTCTGGCAGGCATGAGTTTAAATGTAGCCTAGGCCACCTGCTGGTTGAATAGCCGTGTGCGCACATGTCCTGAGAAGAGGAGATACTACTGCTACGACTATTTCTTCTTCTGCACACTATTCCATGACTATGGCTACACTAGCAATGACACCTGCTGGACCATTAGGATTTGTTTTCCAAACAGGAAATCACATTTGTTCAATGTCAGTATTAGTGCTGTTTATGAATAGGAAACACCCTGTTCTAGTTTGCTAATGCTGCCGGGATGCAAAATACCAGAAATGGATTGGCTTTTATAAAGGGGGTTCATTTGGTTACACAGTTACAGTCTTAAGGCCATAAAATGTCCAAGGTAAGGCATCAACAATCAGATACCTTCACTGGAGGATGGCCAATGGCGTCCGGAAAACCTCTGTTAGCTGGGAAGGCACATGGCTGGTGTCTGCTCCAAGTTCTGGTTTCAAAATGGCTTTCTCCCAGGACGTTCCTCTCTAGGCTGCAGCTCCTCTTCAAAATGTCACTCTCAGTTGCTCTTGGGGCTTTTGTTCTGTCTTAGCTTCTCTGGAGCAAGAGTCTGCTTCCAATGGCTGTCTTCAAACTGTCTCTCATTCTGTAGCTCCTGTGCTTTCTTCCAAGTGTTCCTCTTGGCTGTAGCAAGCATCTGGGCCTTTGTGGCTCTTGTTAAAGTACTCCAGTAAATCAGTCAAGACCCATCCTGAATGGGTGGGGCCACGCCTCCATGGAAACTATCCAGAGTAATCGCCCATATTTGGGTGGGGCACATTTCCATGGAAACAACCTAATCCAAACGTTCCAACTTAATTCTCACTAATATGGCTGCCCCACAAGATTGCATCAAAGAATATGGCTTTTTCTGGGGGACATAATGTATTCAAACTGGCACACACCCCAAATGTTCAAAGGCAAAATCAGCAGCTGACAGCGTCTTCACATGTAGCAGATGGAGTATGAGAATCACATTCAAGGCAGGCTGTGGAAGAGGGATGGAGGGTGCTGGAAAGAAATGTGTATGTGTGTGTTTGGAGGTGGGTTGTGTAGCAGAAAGGAGGTGGAGAAGGTTGGGATTAGTTTGTAAAGGGCACAGATACCAAAGTAAGTGCTTGGATTTTATCTTGAAACCAACAGGACAGCTTAAGCAACAGGTAAGTTCTGTTTGCCAGGATGGGATACTCACAGTGGTGTGTGGCTGGAGATGCTGATAGGAAGAGTCCTGCTGGAAGGACAAAGCACAGACCAGAAAACAGGTGAATTTGAGGATGTCAAAATAAAGATATCTGGTCAAATCACCACAGACAAAGTTAGTAGATGACAAAATGGGAGAAGGTAAATCTGGGCTATACAAGGAAATGCTCAAATCAACAGGGACAAGATAGCAATTCCTTGCAAAATGAGAAAAAGATATGAACAGGCAATGTTTAGAAAAGAATCTCCTTTCTCCCCACTTCCTAACCAAATAATGAGCACTTGAGAGGTGCTTAATATCACCAGTAATCAGAGAAATGAAAATTAAGCAATGATGAAATATCACTTTATATCTGTTAGAACATATCTTGTATCTGTTAAAAAGCTGGATAAGGCCAAGTGTGGTAGGGAAGGGTGATATAGGAACCTCCGTGCACTGCTCTAAGGATGTTAGACTGGAGAGCAAGCAAATGGAGTGTCTGCATGCCTTATGAACCAGCAAATATGTGGAGCTGTGAACAAAGATATTCATTATGGTGTTATTTACAGAGGCTGGGAGTTGTCAAGCAGCAGTTAGAGGAAACAGATCAGATCTACAAGAGCAGCAGAGATGGATCTTCAGGACACAATGTTAGATCTGTAGGAAGCAAAAAAGTCAAACCATGATGTGCAGAAATTTAAGATACACGCACACAAACATACACAGCTTTTAAAGAATAGGTATGAAAAGCTTTTAGAATCAAATGGTTTCCCTTAGGCAGGGAGGAGGGGAATGGAAGTAGGGAATGGAGCAAAAGGTAATCAACAAATTAATAAGAGTGCAACCTGGAATGGAGCATGGTGATTATGTCCCATGGACTCGGGAGCCTTTGCCCTGAGGTAGGGCAAAGACACTTTTATTTCTTTTATTGGGCCTTGGTAGGATGGAACACAAGCTTAAATAATTAAGAATATTATTAATGATCAACTACAATGCTTACAGCTTTTTCAAAGCTGACCCACTCAAATGAATGTTACAACAACCAGATAAATCAGGCAGTGGAGATATTTTCAGAAAATAAGGAAACTGAGGCCAAGATGGGTGGAATGACTTAGTCCAGTGTCCCAGGTCCCCAGGGCATACCACTGCATCAAATGGGAAATCTTTGCTTCTTTAAGGAAGTTGAAATGTAAAACGTCACTTGCCTGTGATTTTCTCACGTGCACTTTTCTGTTTCGGTTTTTCTGCTTTTGTTTCCTTTAGATTTTGTTTTTGCATCTCTTATTGCTTGGGGGAAAACTTATTCATTGTAAAATCTAAGTCAATAGTTGTTGACTCACCAATGTGGTATAGTGGGCTTTGACAGAACCAATAAAAGGTATTTTTAATTTAGAAGTGTCATTATTATTATTTTATTTAAACAATAACGTGTTCCAGTGAAAGCCTGCTTTATCCTACCATCCAGAGGTAAACAGTATTATGTGTTTGGCCTGTACTCTTCTAGATTTTTTTCCCCCAATAAATTAAAAGTTCCTGTATTTTATGTATGATTGTTCTGTAAATCCACAAATTCTCTAATTAAAAATTAAGAAAAAAAAAAGAAAAAAGGAAACTGAAGGTTGAATTTCCTTCTGCAATGATGCGTAGCTGGGATAGAGACTTGGTGATATTTCTGACAAGATGGATCCAGTGTAGCCAAGTCTTAGAGGCTGGAGATGCAGAAATAGTTGACTTTGCCTTAACAAAGCAACTGTACATTTTTAGACACAGCTGGGCTCTGTAGACCGGAAATTGAATTCCCTGGAGGGGCTGGGTAAGGCTCTCAATATTTTAGACATATGTGAAGTTAGAACAGTTGGAGAGGCAGTGAATTTGCCTGAAGAGAATTCCAGTCATCGAACTCGTTACAAATTTAGCTCAGCTTCTAAGAAACATTGCTATCAAAGGGAGATTCCTGGCTGCAGTAGAATTGGGTTCTCTGTGGGATTTCCCTGTGGAGTTAACTAGGTACAGTGGTTTTGAGGCAGTAGGACAACAGATCTGCTTAAGATTTCCTGTATTTTGATGATATGATGATAGCTGACATTGACAGTATTGTGGACATCTGCTGGTTTGGGTTTTTGCCAGCCAAGCATCCGCTCCTTATTTTTCTGGTATCCGTATCCAGTTCTTCTTTTGGCTTATCACCCTTCCACCCTGACAAAGTGATTGGGTGGCCTGGGATGAGCAGGTCACAAAAATTTTCTCAGGGACTCCCGGTGCTGTTTGTGGGATTGTTTGGTGTGGACTTGGTACCTCTTTTGCAAAGTGGCAGCTAAGAAGACTTGGTTTTCACCATGGCTGATGAAAAACCTGCGGGACACTGTTATCGAGTTCCGACTTGGCGGGCCTGGGCCAGGGGAACTGATCAGCCCCTAGGAAAGGTAGTGGGGCACGGGTGGTAGCGCCCTCCACAGCCCCCCGGGCCTGAGAAAGTGGAGCCGAATGCAGGCCCCATTTCCTCACCCCAAAGTACAACCGTTAGGGAGGGCTTGCCGGAGAAAACCCCCCCCCGTGCCTTACCCGCACCCTCCACCCTCTTCGTTACGGGAGCAACCCCCGCCCCTTTTCAAACAACCTCCGCGCCCTCTCAGAACCAATCCAAGCCTTTAACCCCTACAGCTACCCCGCCCTCTAAATCGCCCGATACAAGCTTGTACTCTCCCCTAATAAACTCGCTTGGCTTCCTCACCCTAAAAGAAACGTGTCCTGCCTGTTCCTTCTCGCCGCCCTCCACACCTTGCACGCCACCGCCGGGGACCAGGCCCAGTCCCCCGCCTCGCCCTCGCCTCCGGGAAAGAGCCCCCACCGCCGGTACCCTCCGAGCAATCCCGAGAGCATAGGATTTAGCAACCGGCCGCCACCTCCCCCCCAAAAGAGTCAACAGCGACCGCAACTGGTGCCCAACGTGGGGCAGGTCCTCTCCACGCAGCGGTCCAGTAAAACCACCCGCTCGCCCGGACGCCTCTCCAACTCCCCTTCTCCTCGCCTGCAAGGTAAGGGCCGCCTCTCCCTCGCTGCCCCGCGCAGCCGCCTCTCCCTCGCCGCTCCACGTCCGGAGCCGCCTCTCCCTCGCCGCTCCGCGCCCGGGCCGCTCCTCCTTTCCCGTATTAACCCGGCTATTGCCCCCGACTACCTTTCGTCTTCTCTTCCTATGTCCCCCATTCCTCCTGACACTCTTCCTCCAGTAGCTCTCCCTCTTCCCCTCCATTACTTTGCTGTAGTCCTTTGTGTCTTTGTTTCTTTGTTTGGCGCCGTGTGCCTCTTTGCAACCCCCCCCCCCAAACTGCTCTCGCTACCAGAGGGTCCTGCTTTCTATTCTCGCCGTCTCCTTCGGCCTCGCGGCCACGGTTTACCTCATTTTCTTTACTCAATAAACAACCCCCCCTTTTTTCTCCCTCTGCTATGGGTAATCGTCTATCTGCGCGCCAAGCACCTCAAGTTCGCGCTCTAGCGGGTCTCCTAGACACACATCGCTGTAAGGTGTCTGTCCGACAGCTGCAAGTATACTGGGACCTCCTGCTGCCCTTTAACCCATGGCTCACCACTTGCCATCTTTGGGACCCTGTTACTTATAATCGCCTTATTGATCGGGTCACCAGCGCCATGGAACATGAGAGCAAGCGCTTCCCTCCCGGCTTGCTCCCCACCTTAATAACCGTCCGCTCCTGCCTTCAAGGCTCCCTCCCCCCTGATCGAGGCCCCATTAAATCCAAGGAGGCCCTATCAACCCAGTCAACAGATTCAGACAGCGATACTAATGTGAACCACAATTCGGACACAGAATCCTTAGTCGAGCAAATTAACAACGCGCTCGAAGTCGCCCCCCAAAAACAAAGCAATACTAAGCCTCTCCAAAATGGCGAACTTCCTCCTTCTTCTTCCACTGAGGGGAGGAAGTGCTCTAGTGATGACGTCAGCCCTAAGCCGGGCCGGAAACCGCATGCGCTTTACCCCGCCCTTTCACAGGGCGGAGTTAGTCCGCCATCTTATGCCTTAGCCACTCCCACTGCGCCGCCATCTTGCGACGCTTGGGGCCTCCCACTTCTGCCTCCCCCTTCGGCGAGCTCCCCCTCGGAGCCACTACCGGCAACTGCCGCCGCTCCTCCCACCCTGCCGACTAACAACCCCTGGCTGCCTTCTACACCTCAAGGCAACCCTTGGGACAACGCTCCCTCTACCCCCACTCCCGTGCCAGGCCCTCTGCAAGCGCGTCCTCCTTTCTCTCGTGCTTTTCGCTGCTTTCCTCTTAACCTTACCCCCACACCGCAGAAACCGTACGACTGGTATCCCATTGACTCAGATACTATCAAGCAGCTTCGCAGGGCCGTCAAGGAAGACGGGTTAGGTAGCCCATACGCTTCCCAATTACTGCAGGATCTCGCCATGGACTTTTGCCTCCCCCAAGACTGGGCCTCGCTTGCCCGTACCATCCTTAGCCCCGGCCAGTTTGTTGATTGGCATGCCCACTTCCAGGCAGAAGCAGCTAGGCAGAGCAAGCAAGATGCAGCCACTGGGGCCAATCATCACCCCGAAGCCTACTTGGGCACGGGAGCGTTTATAAATGCATCCGCCTATATTAATGTGCCTGCCACCTTTTGGCCTATCCTTCGGGGAATCGCCTTGCGAGCTTTTGCCAACTGTTCCGCCTGTCGGCCTAATAAATTCACCAAGCTCTTCCAGGAGCCGAGTGAGCCTTTTGCCACCTTTGTCTCCAGAGTCGAAGAAACCTGCGCTCAAAAGGTAAGTGATCCCCAGGCCCAATATTACATGTGCCCATCCTCAAATCCTGGAAAATCGTACTGCAATTCCCCCAACGAGTACTACTGTGCATACTGGGGGTGTAAAACATTAGCCACTAATTGGAAGCCTCCTGTTCCTGATCAATACCTTACCTTAAAGTGGGCCCCTACAGGGTGCAAACTCCCTACAGTTAACTGGCTCGGCCAAGAAAGCGAGGGATCCTGCACACATCTTAATCTTACAGTGCAGCTCCCCACTGATCCCTCCTGGTTACTTGGTCGAACTTGGGGCTTCAGAATCTATGAGAAAGGAGCCGACCAAGGATCACTTATTCTCATAAAAAAGGAGGCTGTAAGCCAACCATGCCAAAATACTGCATTAAAAACACCCTCTGGCATAGGTCCCAACCAAGTCCTTAACCCCCTTAATCCACAGCCCTCCAGCCGCACCTCAAGTACAAGCAGAGCATCCGGAAACCGCACCTCAGCTACAAACAGCGCATCGCCAACCCCACCACCCCAACCTTTTCTGCCCCCCTCTCGTTACTCCTCTCCCCTCCTCGGCCTTATCCAAGCAGCCTTCACCTCAGTGAATTCCTCCAACCGCAATCTTACCTCCTCCTGCTGGCTTTGCCTCTGCACCTCCTCCTCCCTGTATGAGTCCGTCGCCTCCAACCTTTCCTTTTCAGAAAATACAGAGAATAGCCCCTCGGAATGCAATTGGAATACCTCTGCCGTCCCCCTAACCTTTCATTCAGTCTCCTTTACAGGACAGTGCATCCGCCCTCGCTCAAGTAACTCTCCCAACCTCACAGCTTGTGCCAACTACTCATCTCCCAGCAGCTCTGCCAAGTTTCTTATTCCCCACAACTCCTCCCAATGGCTCTGCTCCTCTACAGGACTTACCCCCTGCCTTAACGTGCAAACCCTCAATACAACTAATGAAACTTGCCTCCTAATTGTCCTTATCCCTAGGGTCCTATACCACAGCGAGGAAGACTTCTTCCTCCGCCTGGAAAGAACTGCAGCTCCTGCCACTCTGCAAAAGCGAGAATCCATCACCGCCCTCACAATTGCCTCCCTCCTAGGTCTTGCAGGCGCTGGCACCGGAATCGCTGCATTAGCCAGTCAAGGCTCCGCCCTGACTCACCTCCGGGCGGCTGTTGACGAGGACATTCGTCACTACAAGACGCTATTTCCCATCTTAAAAATTCTGTCAATTCCCTCTCTGAAGTCGTGCTCCAAAACCGCCGAGGTCTCGACCTTCTCCTCCTCAAAGAAGGAGGCCTTTGCGCCGCCCTAGGAGAAGAGTGCTGTGTATATGCCAATTCCACAGGTCTCGCCGAAGACAGCCTAAAGAAGGTCCGAGAGGGACTAGAACAATGCAAAAGAAACCGTGAAGCCACCAGCTATTGGTCCCACATCTTTACCCCCCTCCTCCCATACCTCCTCCCTCTCATCGGCCCCCTACTAATGATTATTCTAGCTCTCACCCTAGGGCCCTGCATTATCCGCAGAATTGTTCAGCTTGCTAAGAACCAAGCCAATGCTGTCTTTCCATCATTTGTGCAAGTCCAGTATCAACAACTTGCCTCCACTGAAGAAGCTGACCCTCCGCAGCGTCGCCACCCTCGTCCATCCCGCAAGCAGCGAGGCCCCTCTCGAACGCCCGGGCGCCACACCAACGTCTAGCTCCAGCCTCTCTGACTACCATCTACCCCTATCCCTTCCCCCACCTCCCCTTTCCCTCATCCCTTGGCGGATCTCTCCGGTAAGCTTCTTCCTCTAATTAGAAAAGAAGGGGGAAATGCGGGACACTGTTATCGAGTTCCGACTTGGCGGGCCTGGGCCAGGGGAACTGATCAGCCCCTAGGAAAGGTAGTGGGGCACGGGTGGTAGCGCCCTCCACGGCCCCCCGGGCCTGAGAAAGTGGAGCCGAATGCAGGCCCCATTTCCTCACCCCAAAGTACAACCGTTGGGGAGGGCTTGCCAGAGAAACCCCCCCCCCCGTGCCTTACCCGCACCCTCCACCCTCTTCGTTACCGGAGCAACCCCCGCCCCTTTTCAAACAACCTCCGCGCCCTCTCAGAACCAATCCAAGCCTTTAACCCCTACAGCTACCCCGCCCTCTAAACCGCCCGATATAAGCTTGTACTCTCCCCTAATAAACTCGCTTGGCTTCCTCACCCTAAAAGAAACGTGTCCCGCCTGTTCCTTCTCGCCGCCCTCCACACCTTGCACGCCACCGCCGGGGACCGGGCCCAGTCCCCCGCCTCGCCCTCGCCTCCGGGAAAGAGCCCCCGCCGCCGGTACCCTCCGAGCAATCCCGAGAGCATAGGATTTAGCAACCGGCCGCCACCTCCCCCCCAAAAGAGTCAACAGCGACCGCAAAACCCAAGGAAGGAGTCAAGACTGGAAGCAATAGTCATATTAACTTGAAGGTGGCGAGGCAGGAGGGGTCTGTAGTGCAGCTTAAGAGTAAGAGGCATGCATCACTTAATAAACTAATGAAAGCCAGGGGTGAAAAACAGGATATGTCAGTGAAGCAGATCAGATTCCGATTTGATGGGCAGCCCATCAGTGAAACAGGCACACCTGCACAATTGGAAATGGAGGCTGGAGGTACAGTTGATGTGTTCCAATAGCGGATTGGCAGCGTCTACTAAGAAGACCAAGAATATGTTCTTGATTAGAAAATTTCAGTCTGGTTCTACCACATCCTGACTACGACAGTATAGTTTTCTCTATTCTTTCATTTCCCCCTTCCCCATTCCTTTACTGTAAATAAAGTGAGTTGTGTATGTGCATGAGCATATTGCATTTCTTTTTCTAAATGGCCAATGGTATGTTTTGATCGATATCAAATGAAGATGGGATAGGGAAAAATATTGGTTCTGTGAAAATACCCCAATTCTCTATTACTAGCATGCTCATTCAGCCTGTATATTTAGATTCCTGTAAGTTATTTTGCTCTCACTGTTTAACAAAAATAAAAAACAAAAAATCCTTGCATGCCTCGCTTGATTAGAAAATTTTAATATTTTTCATTTTAAAACTGGGACAAATTTACAACTTTTTAAAAATGTGGTTGTTACATGTAGGGAAATCTGCCTTTAAGTAGGGATAACTTGTTCTAAAAGAAATGAATCCTAGGCAGTTTCCCCAAGTCAAGCATCTGTTATTTAAATAAACTTCATTTTTTAAAATGAAAAACATTGCACGCACATCACTCAATCTGGGCCAATAAGAATCAGCCTTGCAACTTTTTCTGGAATGTTCAAGAAAGAGGCCCTCTTCTTCTGACAGCTTTGCCAATCAGGAGATGCTGGAGGTCATCTTTGCCACCACATGCAGAGAAGCCTGTCCAAGAACGAAACCAAGGCCAGGGAAAGCAGAACCAAGCAGTAGAGAGACAAGTTCACTTGCACACCTAGATCCAGCTATGCCTGAACCCCACTGAACTTTTCAGTTAAGTGGAACATAAATACTCTTTTAAGCCAGTTTGAGTTGAGATTTCTGTCACTTGTAACCAAAGGATCTTGACTGATAAGTGTGTTTCATGCTCATCGTCTGGAATGATTTTTTTCAGAAATCCCTAGTTGATCTGTAGGTTTAGAGCTGCATTTTTCTGGGGAAGATAGGAAAATGGAAAACTAACTTAGGAAAAGAAGGAAATGAGCATTTATTGAATACCTCTTACATGCCATGCCCTGTGCTAAGGACTTAAAGATCTCTCTGTGTTTTTTTTTTCCGCTTAAACTTCCTAACAACAATTTTTGTAAATACTTTTTCCCTTATGTTAGAGAGGAATGACCTGAGACTTGGAGAGCCATCCATGTCTGTTTGATTCTTGAACCCATTAGGTTGCCAATTGCTTTTTGGAAGTAATAATGTCTCTGGGCCTCCAACCCTTCTCTAATGTCATTCAGGGAGTCTTTCCCTTGCTTTGCAGAAAGGCACAGCCAGGGGTGAGCTCCGGCATCTCTGTTCACTAATTGCATGGTCTGGGTGGTGCGGAGCAGGTACTGATTGCTGCCCCATCTTGCAGATGAGGAAGAAGAGGCTCAGATCATTAAGTACCTTTCTCAATGCCTTGCAGTCAGGAAGTGTCTGGGGAAGTATTCAAAGCATGGTCCCCGGACCCAGCAGCCTTGGCATCCCTGGCAGCTCGCTAGAAATGCAGAATCTCAAGCTCAATCCAGACTTGCTGAACCCAACTCTGCATTAGAACAAGATCCCTGGGCATCAGGTGCAGTGATGTCTGAGATGTGCTGGTGTAGCCATTACATGTCAGAGCACAGCCCTGCCAAGGAAAGGAGGGAGGGCACTTGCAATCCTGTGCGGCCAGCAATATCAAAAGGATAACAAGTCCAGCCTGGTCAGAGAAGTAATGAGTTCTCGCCTCCCCTTCCATGGTGCTGGGAGAGCTGGGAGACTTTAGGGAAGGTCCAGGATTTTCCTGATGCCTGTTGAGTGAGGCTTGATGGGAGCCGCTGTAGTCACCTCTGCCCGCATCCTCGCCACCCGGGTCCAGCTGGACGACCAGCTGCCTGGAGCTTCTCCGCTAGGGATTATGCCTGGAGAGCTTCCCACGGCAGCCCGTCGGATTCCTCGCCAAGCTGCTCCAGGAACAAAGGGCTTGCACAAGAGCCGCAATACTTTTTTGTGGGGGAGGGAAAAAAGTGAAAACCACATCTGTCAGGAGAAACGTGGGAACAGCTTTTTTTTTGCCAGGAGAGATGGAGGAAATGTCTGTCTCTGGCTGAGCGTGATACTCCATGGCTAAAATGCTATTCATGACCGTTGGGTCAGGGGCTGTTGCCATTGACTGAAGTTTATCGTGCACAAGGATCTGTGACTTGTGAGCTTTATACCAACAAATGCCTGCAGCTCCCCAGCCCCGGAGGTGGAGGGTTTTTACTGTCAACCCCGTAACAGACTGGGAAAGCCAGGCTTAGAACAGCCAAATCCACCCTGCTGGGAAGTGGTGGGGCTGCTTTGACTCACACCTAGACATCCGGACCCCAACTCCTTTTTGCATTTGGGGATGTGCCCTGATGTCATGGAGCTGCTGGGCAGCTAAGCAAAAGGGGACAGTTCTCTAGATAGTGGCACTTTTGTGTATAGTGGTGCTGGGGATGGAATCATGTCCACCATAAAGACATGCTCAAGTCCTAACTCTGTTTCTGTGGGCATGAACCCATCTGTGAATGGGACATTGGAAGATATTACTATTAGTGAAGGTATGGACTCATTTGTGAATAGCATCTTTGAAGATCCAATTTAGACGAGGCCAAACTGAAACAGGGTGGGCCTTAATGCAATATGATTGCTGTCCTTATAAGCAAAGGACACATGGCTAGAAGCCAGATGTCAGAGGAAACCAGAGAAGCAGAAACAAGGAGAGAGAGAGCTCTCCATGTGATGGAGGATTGCGGGGACACTGCAGACGCTGGGAGAAAGCAAGTCTTGCCAAAACCTTAATGTTGGACTTCCAGCCTCCCAAACCATGAGACAACCAATTCCTACTACGTAGCACCCGTTGAGTAGTATTTGTCATAGCTGACCCAGCAAAATAAGATGGTTTTGGAGGGACACAAAATTTCATTAAAGAAATCTGTGCTCCATTTCTAGCAAGTTCCCATGGAAGGCTGCCATGGCTGGGTTATTGGGGACTACACTCTGAGAAGCGAGGGGTGAGGGCACCGCACACACCAGCTGCATGGCCTTGGAAGAGTCAGTTCCCTCTCTGGGACTTTGTTTTCTTACCTGTCAAATGGGGGTAAGGATAATATCCCCAGGGAGGGTGCATATCGCCCCTCTTATCAGCAATTGAGGGTTCTTTCTTGTTTTAAAGCTTTGGTTTGCAACCCTGGATGCATATTGGGATCACCTGGGGGATTTAAAAAATACTGAGGCCAAGGTCACGCCCCAGAGATTCTGACTTAACTGTCTGGGGTGAGGTCTGGGCATGGGGATGGTTGCAACTTCTCAGGGCATTTGATGTGCAGTCTATGTTGCAGCCACTTTCTGGAAGGCAGATCCGGCAGAAGAAGTGGCAAAAACAAACACACAAAAACTCCAATATTTTGGGGTGTCTCGTGGTAAATGAGATATTTTATATCACTGCTTATCATAGCACGATCTGCAGACCAGTGCTATCTGAGAGCTATTTGCCATTGCTTGTTGGCAAGAGTTGCAGAGAAATCGAGAACATTCAGGAACTTTTAGGGATCTTGCTGCTGACAGACCTCCAAGTGTGTTATCAGTGGTTTGTCTTGATGAACAAAGAGGACACCAGCTCTGGTGCCACCAAATTCCTGTGGGAGGCTCAGGGGAGCGTGAGCTGTGGATGTCTTGGGCAGTTGGGATATGTGCCAGGGTGCCAAGGTTTGAAAAAAATAAAAACACCAGCTGTTCCTTCCCCTTGGGTGGTTTGAGAGTTCTGCTGTCCAGGTTATCTCCTCTAATCCTTGCCATTTTCTCAGAAGTAGATATTTCCATGCCCATTCTGCAGGTGAGAACACTGAGATTTTGGAAAGGTTAAACCACTTTCTCAAAGTCATGTACCTCTGGGCAATGACAGAGCAGGGCCAGCTTTATGGGTAGGAGACCAGCACAGACACACAGGGCACCTGTGCTTAGTCAGAGAGCTTGCTCCTTGCCCAGAGGGGCCCCTAGCTGAGTGGCGTCTCATGCTTGGGGCTCAATGCTCTGTGGTTGCTATCTTGAAATTCTTAATGATTTTATCATTGCATTTGTGTTCTGTAAGTGAAAGTCCCATGGGACAATGGAGCATGATCTGGGGAGCTTGGAGTCTTGGCTCACATGTAGACCTGCCTTCCCCCCTCCCCAATAAGGGTTCTTGGCTTCCAGCTCCCCATGCCCTCTTTCTGCAATGACTGCAGGGGTCTGGATAAAGGGGAGAGGGTCAGGTTGAGCATGCCCTGGGAACCTGTAAGTGTCTGCACTCACCTGCAAGTATCCCTGTGCTGAGGTGATGCAACATTAAATGACAAATAAAAATGTCTGTGATCTGTTGAGGGAGAAACTGTGGAAGGAAAAAGAAAGCTACTTTCCTGCTTTTTGAACAGGGGGCTTGCATTTTCATTTTGCACCAGACCCTGCAAAACAGCCGGTCCTACAGATTTAACTCAGGGATGACTGATTCTAAAAACCTTTTGCCCGTTCCACCCTCCAGTGGGCCACGCTCTGATTTCTCTCTCTGCATCTGGTTCCTTTGTTGTCCAAGAACTGCCTGCCCACTGCTGAGAGAAGGGAGCTCAGCAACTGCTTGGACCTGTAGGAAAAGTCACAGGTTTGAATGCGCTGTTTGGAGAGCGCCCCAAGCCTGGTACTGGTATTGTCAGCCCCGGTGGAATTCGAGTCTCTTCCTTCCTTGTTAGATCCAGAGACTTCTGGAGAAAATTGCTCCTTTATACCAGCTGCTCTCATATCTGGTCTCTGGTTCAGGGAAACCAGAGGCTTGGTCTTTTGTAAAGAGATAATGCTTGAGGCCAGGTGCCCCTGAGTTGGACAGATCTGGGTTCAAATCCTAGCTCAGCCTCTTCTATACTGCATCATCAGGGACAAAGTACTTAACTCCACTAAGACTTCTTTTTTAATGTCTTTAAAATGTATCTCCTTTGTGGGACTGTAGTGAGAACGTGAAGCAGCTGGAAAGTCTCAGCCTTGCTAGTCAAAGTGTGACACAGCATCAACTGGGAGCTTATTAGAAATGCAAACCCTCAGACCTTATACCCAGCCTACTGGACTAGAATCTTCCTTTTAACAAGATTCCCATGTGATTAGTAAGCATATTAAAGTTTAAAAAGTACTGCTCTAAGGAATCTTCCTGAGTAATTAATTAAAATATTGAGTTCTATCATTCAGATCCATATTTAAAGATTTCTGGAGACAAAAGAATTTCCTGATGTCTTTCCCTGGCTTCAGGTAGCAAACTCTTATTCAAACGTCAAAACCTTGCTCAGTGCCACCCTCTTGGTAATGTCTTTCCTAATCCTCCTGGATAGTTAATCACTCTCTCCTCTTTACTACATTACACAGACGAACTTCTAATGCATTTTTCACATTGTCTTATAAATATCTGCTCACAGGTCAGTTCTATCAGTGACGATAATGATGACATCAGTACTCACTTACTAAGTCTTGTTATCAGGACTAGAAAGCAAAGCTGTTTTGTTAGCCTGTCATCCAGTTACTTCTCCGTCTGGCACAATTAGGTACTCGAAAAGTTTTTCTGAAGTGAATTTGTAGGTAGAAAAAGCAAGTCTCCCTCTCCCTTGCTTCTCTTATAGCCGTGTAGGATGTCGACATGTTTTGTTTTTTTCATGTGACCTTGTTTTGTGATCTTGGTCCTGGCTTAGCTGAATATTTGCTCATTTGCTCTGAGAGGGGCATCCTTCTTTTGTCAGTCCCGAGGGGCAGCAGCCAGGTCTCATTACCTGCTCCTGCAATTTGGGGTCTTCTCTTCACCTTGCTCTCACATGGAGTGTATGTTCTCCTTCCTGCTTTTCATTTGCAAAGAACTAGCTGCAAATGAAACCATTTGGGGATGAATCCAGTTTTAATGCAGGTGAAAAACAGCTTTTATTTTCGTGGAAAATCTGAGGCAAGTATGAAAAATGTTGGGTGTTTCCTTCAACCCTCAAAAATGTTAAAATATTTTTTTGTATTGCTTTTCAAAAATTTGGTCCTCTGTGGGAATTTTGCCATATAGCTTGTGAAGTGTTGACTAAAATCCATTCTCGGGTTTAGGGGCTACATCTGCCCCCAGGGCTTTTGGACCAAAAGAGACCCACTACGTATTGAGGTGGGGGTGAGCTGGCAAATCCCCACTAGGGGAATTTAGGGTAGAGAATATGCGTTGTTTTTGCATAAACTAGTCATTTCCTCGTTCTTTCTCAGAAGTTTTCATTCATCAATTACTATTTAATTCTTTAGATATTTATTAGACACTTATTATTACTTGGTATTTTCCTAAGGTTTTTGGATAAAAGATACTGGATGCATCCTTTTCTTCTCTAATAGAAGAGACACCTGTAAATCAGTGGGTCTCAAACTTGAGCTGCATCATAAACCCTCAGTGGGCTTGTTAAACGTGGCCCCACCTCCGAGTTTCTGTTTCATGGGTCTGGGGGAGTCTCCCAGGTGATGCTGCCGGTCCACGGGCTTGCTTTGAGAATGACTGGTGTAAGCTACTGCAGGACAGTGTGTTAATCAGGTCTTGGGGAAGAGGAGTAGCTCTGGGGAAGGAGGGTCCAGTACTATTTGAGGGGTCAGAAGAGGCTCCACACAGGCAGGGGTGCTTCAGTAGAAGCTTCAAGCAGGACGGGAATTCACCAAGTGGGAGGAAGGGTGATCCTGGCAGAAGAACCAGCTGTGCAAACACTCAGAGGAATGAAACCACATGGCCGGTGTATCAGTTAGATTTAGATTCATTTATCTAAAGGAGAAACCAAATAGGTGTCTTAAATTAAATGAAAGCTAACTTTTTTCCTAAAGAAGTCCAGGGCTGGTATGGAGATGCCACAAATTCATTGGGGCCCCTGGCTCCTCTCTTTCTCTCTCTGCTTGCCATTCTTAGAATGTGACGTCTTTCCTCAAGTTCAGAAAATGACTGCTGGAGCTCCAGCTAGGATGTCAGTGTTCCAGGCAGAGAGAAGGGGAAGGAAAAGGGACAAAGGGTTATTATTTCCAGCTGAATCAGCCCCCTTCAAAGAGACTTCTCAGAAGCCTCACCCAAGAACTTCTGCTTAGGTTCAAGGAAGGCAACAAAAGATAGTTTGAGCTGGGCACATTGCAGCCCTGACTAAGTCCCCGGGTCTGTTATTAAAGGAGAAAGGGGGAATGGATATTGGGTAGGTTGCCATAGTATGTTTGGTGGAATGTCAAGTGTCTTGGTTTTGCCAGAGGGCAGGTGTTGGGAGGAATGTGACGCTGGCTCAAAGAGCAGCTTGAAGTTCAGCAAGAGGGAAGGCTGGGAAGATCCGCGCTGCCGAGGAGGGAAGGGAAGTTTCAGAGAAGTGGTGGGGCTTGGACTGAAGCTTAAATGTGAACCTGTCTGGCCAAGTCCCCTCACTAGGCAATTCTTAATGTCCTCTCTCAGTTCTTGTCTCTCACTGCCTCTCTCCCTCCTCCTTCCTTGTCTCTTCTCTCTTCCCCTTTCTCCACTTTACTCTTTCTTCTTCCTCCCCCTTTGGCCTTTCTCCTTACAGAGTCTGCAGGATTTGGATAGGTAGAAGGGAGAAGAGGTGAACAAGAGGGGTAGACACAAGTGGAGACTGGGAAAGAGCCCATTCTGGGTTGGTGAGAAGGAGCAAGCTACAAGATGAGCTTGAGGGCATGCCAGAGAGTGCTGGAGAGCGAGTTTCCATGGGTAGAGAGGAGCCTGGGAGCCAGGTGAGAGCTATTTACTGGGATTTGGTAGGGAAGAAGGCCACATCATTAGTTCTGGGCAGTGGAGTAACATGATTAATGCAGATTTAAGAAAAGTGAGTCTGCCGGGAACAACGCCTTCTCTAGATTGCGTTTCAATTTTATACTCTTGGCTCACAGGTAGGAAAGCACCATATAAACTCTGCAACTGCATCTTTGGTAAGTGATGCTGCTGAGGACTTTGTTCCTAGTGTCCCTTTCATGAGTCCCAAGAGGAGTCATTTCTTGATGTAGAACTTGGGAAAAACTTGCTTTCCTTCAGGAACTGGTAGTTCTCTTCTCTAGCAATGAAATTAATATAACCGATCTGACTTCCTTTATGTCATAGCCCCCAGGAAACATCAAACCAAATGGCTGGACTATTCGTGTTTCCCTTTTCTTTGGTTCTCATTTTCTATTTCTTCCAGTATTTTAGTTGCTTCATTGGACGGGTTTCCCTATGTGAAACATGACAGGAAACATAGTTGTGTTAAATGGGCTAAAAGAGATGAACGTGAGGCTTAGATGAGCTGACGGGTTGCCGAGAGGTCTTCGCTGGGTGGGGGACCCAGCCGTTGCCGTGACACCAGTGGTTAATGGTGTGGTCATGGTGGGAGGAAAGCGTAAGGTGAATCCAAGAGAAGGTGCAGACAGCCCATGGTGCTTGGTGACAGATACATGTAAAATGAATGTCTTGGTGGAATGTAAGATTTCTTGGTGCTGGGACTTAATCTCCACATTGCCAACTCACAGCATGGGTGATGGACCCCTCCTGGCCAACTCCAGCCCATCTTTCCAGCCTGACTCTAATCCATCGCTGACCCACTCATCAACTACTCAGCCAATCAGCCAGTCAAACAATCACTTCAACACATGTCTATTTGCGATTCTTTGATGTTTCAGGCTCAGTGTTCAATGCTAAGAAATACAGAGAAGAATACAGTTTTCTGTCAGCTAGGAGCTCAGTTATCTAGTTGCTTCTGGTTCTGGGCTATCTTTCCATTCTTATTCTGACCACTTCCATTCATTCATTCCTCCACACAATCATTCATTTCTTTACACATTCATTCAACACAGCTCAACTGAGTATCTCCTATGCCCCAGACTCTGTGCTGATAAGACATAATTTCTGTCTTCATGAAGCTCACTTTCTAGTCTGTGTTTCTCAATGGGAAGCACTGTAAGCATTATTTTTTTTTTTTTTTTGTGCGTATGTAAAAATTCTGTGTTGCCTGGGATGATCCATGCATTGTAGGATATTTAACATCACTGATCTCTATCCTGTAATGCTGGCAGCATGCTTCCTTGAGACTTCCAAAAATGACCCCATGTGTGTCAAAAGACCGTTTAGAGCCTGTTGTCTAGATAAAGTGTGGTAGATTCTGTGGATTAGCTCCTCTAATTTTCCTCCCTGTGTAATTGAGGCTAGAAAGTTATGTTTCCCAGATTCCCTGGCAGGCATTGTGAGCCATGAGACCCAGCTTGGCCTAGCAGATGTAACCACTTGAGACCTTGAGGTAGGGGTGAGCAAGGTGAGGTGGTGAGCTTAGGCAGGGAGTTCAGGTATTCTGACAAGCAAGATGGTGGAGGTCTCTGGCTCTAGGCCCCTTTGTGTGTTCTTAGCACCCAGCCTACCACCAACGGTGTCAAGTTTGGTGGGCAGCTGCATTGGATTTCCCCTAGAACAGGCCTATGGTGTGACTGGGCATTTCCCCTATTGTTCCTATTTGTGTCCGATCATTCTTGGTTCTTTCTGGAGATCCTGTGGACTACCTAATGTCTTTTTATAAATCAAATTTTTGCTTAAGCTAGCTGGAGTGGATTCTGTTGTCTGCAACTAAGAATTCTAGCTGATCCAGGGGAAGATCCCCAAATAGACCATTGTAATTTCATGTGGTAAGTAGTAGGTTGAGATATGCGTAGGGTTTTATGGAAACTCAGAAAAGGATAACCTCTAATTATTTGTGTTCATCTCCTAACTCTTGGCACTTCCTCCCACTGCTCAGGTGTGGCTGCCTCTTCTGTTAAGAAGTTTCTTTGTCAGATCTCTCTATTAATCTATCTAGTAACGACTCTCCAATTTCATAACCTAGTAACTGGTGACTTTAGTACCTCATTAACCTCTGCACACTGGGAAGCTGCTCCCATTTTCATGGACTGAGTTGTGGGCACTGAATATCTGGTTTTGGCTCTGCTGCTCTCCAGTTGTCTCACATCCAGCCAGCCAGTCACTTCTGCTCTATGGGCCACACTTTCCTTACTGGTAAAATAGTCAAACTCTCCCAGAGTTGCCATGCTCCATGACTCTCAGCATTGCCACACCTCACAACATAGAAGGAGAGTGCATTGATCTGCTTGCAGGAATTGGGGGCAAACTGTGGCAGAATGTGCCACATGGGTAGGGATGGATGTGGATTCTCAATCTTAGAAACACAAGTGTCCGGAGGCTACTCTGTCTTCATGGCATGAGAGTCTCCTTCAAAAAAGGTTCTGCAGTGAACCAACTTTGGAAAACGTTGTCTAGTTTGTAGCCCTCTTGGAGATCCATGGCAAGCAATAGCAGGTTGAGGGCTCCCAGAAGGCCTCAAGTGAGGAAACCCAATATACCTCCCAAATATATTTGACCACTGGACCCTTTGTTTTCCACATGAAGTCTAGCTTCCCTGGAAACATTACTTTTGGGAAAATGCTAAACTAAAGCAGCCTCAAAGTCTTCTGAATAAGCGCAGACTTTGAGGGTCCCACTGGGGAGGCAGAGTCTTGTCTGTGACCTCCCTCACTTGTGTCTAAACCCAGGGCTTCTCTGTTCTCAAAAGGAAGGTCAGAAATCCACACATGTGGAGGCTGCACGGGATTGTAGCTGATATCAGTGGTGAGTCATGAGGTCCCCATTTGGGACGCGAGTATTAGACATGAGTCATGGGCATATGGGGCCCTTATTCATATCTACCTTTCTTTGGTCCCTAATCCTTTGTAATGCCCTGGCTTCATGATGTAACTTGAGGGGAATTAAGCTTGGACAGCAAAATGATGTAATTAATTTCTCAGCTTCAATTAAAGTCTTCTGCAAGCATGACATCTGGTGGTATCATTTTCATGAGGTCATGGGGGGCAGGTGGCTGGGCCCATCTGGACATGTGTCCGCCAACTCTGGAGGAGGTTTGCCAGGGGGATTTCATTCCCATCAGGCAGTTTGCATTTGGTGCTGCGCACCTAGGACTTTTCTGAAAGATGCACATTTTCAGCATTTCCTGGTTCAGCTGTTAACTCGGGAACAAGATAGAGTCAAAGCCTGATACCTTTAGGTATCAGGACTAGACAGTTTTCTGAAGTCTTTTGACTATTACCACTGGTCCTTTCTACCTGCAGCTACACTTTTCACAAAGAAACCATTTTTTCTGCATTCTGAACTGAAGACAAAAATGGATTTGATGAGCAGTCATGGGTCACTGTGTCACCTGAAGGTGACAAATTAACCTCTTAGTTATTGTGGTTAATAGGCCTGACCTATAGGAAAGAAATGATAGTGATGATTTTGCTTCTGTCATTGGGTGATGGCAGCAGAGTAGCCTCAAAACTTGTTTGTAAAAAATATGCCTTTTCCAGGTAAACCTACTGCCCTCCCACCTATGTGGGGCATGACTCCCAGGGGTGTAAATCTCCCTGGTGATGTGGGATTGAGAACGTCTTCTTGGACCAAAAGGGGGATGCTAAATGAAATGAAATAAAGCTTCAGTGGCTGAGAGATTTCAAATGGAGTTGAGAGGTCACTCTGGAGGGTATTCTTATGCTTTATATAGATATCCCTTTTTAGTTTTTAGTGTATTGCAAACTGTTGAACTGCAACCCAGTAACCTTGATTCTTGAAGATGATTGCATAACTGTAGCTAACATGGTGTGACTGTGTGATTGTGAGAACCTTGTGGCTCACACTCCTTTATCCAGTGTATGGACAGATAAGTAGAAGAATGCAGACAAAAACTAAATGAAAAACAGGGTGGTAAGGGAGGATAGGATGTTTAGGGTGTTTTATACTTTTATTTTTATTCTCATTTTTATCTTTTTTTTTTGGAGCAATGAAAATGTTTAGAAATTGATTGTGGTGATGAATGCACAACTATATGATGGTACTGTGAACAACTGATTGTACAGTGTGGATGATTGTATGGTATGTGACTATATCTCAATAAAACTGAATTTTTAAAAAATGCCCTTTTTCTCTCTGACCTGGGGCCACCAGATCCAGGCATTTTCTTTCCTTTTTTCTTCCTAAATCTACAATTAAAAAAAAAAAAGCTTCTGGAAGAGGGAAGCATCTCCCAGCCCTGGGCCTCTGGCTCAGGGGAAGCTGGTGGCACATCTGAGCCACCTTCGCTGATCTCTCTGCCTGGTGACTTTCCCTTCCTTTCGCTTTGCCACCTTCTTCCGGAGCTACGGCCTGGCTGCCTCCCCAGCTGCTCCCGGCCCTGTGTCTAGTTGGAGGACTCAGTAGCTCCAGCTGGAGTGGTGGGGCCTGAACCAACACTGCTGAGCGCTCAGGCCAAGGAGGAGTGGGCCTCAGCCGCCTGCTTGTTCTTTGCTGCCCTTGGGGAGCAAAACCGGCTAAAGCAGCATTGACCTTGAGCGGAGAGTCAAAGTGAGCGCCTCCTGAGGACTCAGCCTTGCCTGCCTTCCTGGCTGGCTGCAACAACTTTCCGGGTTGGGTCTGACATCCTTTCCTAGACATTTCTGCTTCATATTCCTACCCTTCAGCATCAGTCACTGGAGCCCTTTTTAATCCCTTCTTTCATAACCCACCATCTAGCGAGGTATAAGAATAGCTCATGTAAACCCTTAACATATTGAGCTGGGCTTGGGCCAGGCCCATAAGGCCCTGACATGCGTTGCCTCATTTTTCTCTCATTTCAACTCTCTGAGGGAGGAGCCGTTATCTCCACTTTACAAATGAGACAGTTGAGACTTCAGGAGGTAAATACGTTGCCCACTGTCTCTCAGTTAACATGTGGTGGAAACAGGAACTCACTTCACTCAGGACATTCATTGAGTATCTGCTCTGGACCAGGCTTGGAGGGAGCCTCAGGAACGCAGACTTGAATGCAACTGGGTGCAGGACTCCAGTGGGGGAAAAGACAAGCAAATCAAGGATTGTACTAAACAAGAGGAGTGTTGCAAAGGAGTCCCCGGGGTTTGCTCAGGGAGCCCATGGTGGAGCAAGGCAGGCCTCTTAGTTACTCTGGTGTAAGGAAGCCTTTTAGGGAAGAGATGCTTTGCTTCTGTTTGGAGGGTGAGCAGGAGCGAGGAGTGCAGAGGGAGCCCCGTGCAAAGAATAAAAAGGCCGGAAGCGACACAGCAGGGAACCTGGAGCAGAGTAAATGCTGAGCAGTCTTGATGCACCAATGAATGGATGCTGAGCTAGGCCTCTGGCCCCGCCTCCAAGCTCCATGGAGGGTGGGAGCCTTGGAGAAATAGAGAAGGCCAGCTCAGATTTGGGGTTTGGGAAGGTCACCGGCAGAAGGTAGAAGATGAGTGGGAGGGGGCAGGCCTGGAGGAGGGAAGGTAGCACAATTCAGCCAAGTTTTTTTCTTCCCTTGCTGGGCAAAAAAAGACTCTGCTTCTTGTGAGTCCCAGTGGATGCTTAGAAATTCTTTTCCTTAGGTGGCTCACTCAGTAGATGGAACTTGATAGCCACGTGGTTAAGGAGGCTCTGATGGTCCCTTAGTTAGCTGTGGTGAGCCCAGCTGGGATCCCGGCTTCCTGACTGCCGTCCAAAGTCTTTTTGCTTTTTGTACAAAGGTTTTCATTAGGAGGTAGCTTTGCCCTCAGGGAACATTTGGCAATGTCTAGAGATATTTGTGTGTGTGTGTGTGTGTGTGTGTGTGTCCGTGTGATATTGACATCTAGTGGAAAGAGACCAGGGATGCTGCTAAACATCCTACAATGCCCAGGACCATCCCCCACAAGGAATCATCCAGCCCAAAAGGTCAATAGTGCCAAAGCTGAGATACTCTGCCCAGATGCCGGAATTTGCAAAAACTGTGGTTGTTGGGAGTGAACTCTAGCAGCTGGAGGCCTTGTCAAGTAAGGGGGACATTTTACTCAACTTAGGTGATTGAAAGAGAGAGAGAGGCATGAAGAGTTACAAAAGTGTATTCTGTAAGCATCATGGGTTGCTATTAAAAATTCATTTTTCTTATTAAAGAGGTAGCATTTCTTCATTGTCAAACTATCAGAGAGAAGGGAGGCAAACCAATGTTCACGGTAGTATTACTCACAATTGCCAAAAAATGGATGGAAGCCACCCAAGTGTCCATTGGCAGATGCATAGAGAAATAACATGGTATCTACTCACAATGGAGTATTATTCAGCTGTAAAAAGGAATGAGGTTCTGACACATGCAACAACCTGGATGAACTTGAAGACATCATATTGTGTGAAATAAGGCAGACACAAAAGGACAAATATTGTCTGATCTCACTGACGTGAAATAATTAGAATAAAGCAAATTCATAGAGTCAGAAACTAGAACATGGGTTACCAGCGGCTTGGGGAAAGGGGATAGGGAGTGGGGAGTTAATGCTTCATCAGTCCATAGTTCCTGTTTGGGGTGATGGAAAGGTTTCAGTAATAGATGGTGGTGATGGTTGCACAACATAGTGAATGTGATTAACAGCACTGAGTTACATGTTTGAATGTGGGTAAAAAGGGAAGTTTTAGGCTGTATATATGTTACTAGAATAAAAATTTTTAAAAAACAGGACTGTGCAATATACTAAACTCTAATGTAAACTATGGACTATAGTAAATAGCATAATTATAATAATATTGTTTCACCAATTGTAACAAAGTTACCATGCTAATGCAAAGTGTTAATAATAGGGAAAATTGCATGTGTATGTGTGTGTGTGTGGGTTATATGGGAACTCTGTATTTTCTGCATGATTTTTCTGTAAGCCTACAATTTCTCTAACAGAAAATTAAAAAAAAAAAAATTTACAAAAGAGAAAAGGGAGAAATAAAATAATCTGTGGTCCCACTCCATGAGATCCTTACTGTGAACACTTCAATGGATTACTTCTGCCTGTTTCTTGACACAGGCATACACACATTCTCTATGCACCTAGTTTTTAAGTGGGGTCACATCTGGTAAGCAGAGGGCTCTTACAAGCTGGGCAGGTAGATGTAGGTGAGACAGTTTGGAGGAGCTGAGGCAGAACAAAGTCGATGTGCCTAAGAAACAGGTGAGAAGCTGAGGGGTTCGCTTGTGGCTGAGGAGGGGAGATAAAGAGATGGAAGGAGGCAAAGTGGGAGGGTGGAGAAATTAGCAGAGGACCTGGGGAGCCCTGATGGGTCTGAGGAAGGTGTTTGAGGTACGAGGTGGAAACCTTCTCCTTATTTCCTCTCCAAGGATGCTGCTGAGCGTGCTTGGAGTTCTTGTGGAAAACGTAGGATGGGAAGATTTGGAGGAGATTGGGAAGGTCTGTTCTGCAGTGGTCTGTGGCTGAGGCTGAGGCAGCCCATACAAAGGGGGGCTGGATTACATAGATATGTATGTATGAGCGTGTGTCTGTTGGTGTTGGTGTGTGTCTGCATTTATGTTCGTACTAATATATGACATTCCATACAGTCCATTTTGCAAGGTATTTGTCATCTGACAATTTATTGTGCATTGTCTTTCTATGATATCAAATATGCTAATCTATTATTTCAGATGGTTACTCAGTTTTCTAGTACATGGATATACCATCAATTATGCAATGAATTCCTTAAATTTGAACATTTTTTATTTGCAAGTTTTTATTAATCCATGTGCATCCTTTATAGGGGGAGCTTCTCAGCTGTAGCATATGGACATGTTGAAACAGATAGTACTTTGTTTTGGGGACTGTCCTGTGCATTGTAGGATGTTTCGCAGCACCCCTGGCCTCTACCAGTTAGATGTCAGTAGCCCTCCTCTTCCCCCAGTCGTGACAATCTAAAAAGTCTCCAGGCATGGCTAAAGGGTCACTGGTGAGCAAAATTGCTCCTGGTGGAGAACCACAGCTTTATAGCTAAACCCTTGGTCTCAACCCTAATTATTTTCTCAGGACACAATAACAGAAGTGGCACTCCTGGGTGAAAGGGCATGTACTTTCACTGAAAGGCTTTTGATACTTCTGCCAACTTTCCTTCCATGAATGTTTTACTCGTTTCTATCAATTCCCACTCACAGTGGAGAAGAGAGCCTGCCTAGCCATGTCCCACATCCGTGCAGGGGCAGCAGCTCTGAGAAGGAGCTGTGAGGGCTGACGGTCCTATGACCAAGACCTGGAGATCCAGGGAGATTTGAGACAATGGAAGCAGGGTATGCATAGGTTCCAAACAGGGATAAGTTCAAAACTGGACCATTCCCAGGGTTCCATCAGAATGCAGCAGGGTGTGGGTGTTTGCAGATGGACACTGATGGGAAAGAAGTGGGAAGCAGGAACTGGGCCCCTGGGTGGGGATCTCCATCAAGACCTCTCTCTCTGGGTGCAGTGGAGAGACCCTAAGGTGACCACGGTGATCCCCATCTTCAGGCATTCATGCTCTCATATAATCTTCCCCTCACACTCTTGAATGTGGGTGGGAACTACGACTCGCCTCTAACTAATAGACTATGACGAAGGTGATGCCATGTCATTTATAGGATTATGTTACTTTATAGAAGACTCCGTCTTGCTAGCAGGCTCCATTCTAGAGTCTCTCTCTCTCCATTGCTAGCTTTGAAGAAGGAAGCCACCATGAGTTGTTCGGTAGGAAATGAATTCTGCCAAACCCCAAGTGAGTTTGGGAGCAGATCTGTCCCCAGTAGAGCTCTAGCTGAGAACTCAGCCCTGGCTGCCATTTTCATCACAGCCTCACAGACGGCACTCACTCCTGGCCCAGAGAGACAGTGAGGGAATAAATAGGTGTTGCTTTGAGTTGCCAGGTTTGTGGTAATTTGTTGTGCAGCAATGGATAACGCATACATTAGGTCACTCTGCCTTAAATGAGAAGGAGAAACCCAGAACCCCCTGAGCAAAATAGAAATCTCAGAACTAGCCAAATGATGGTCACAATGACAATTATAATAATGACACTTATCTGTGGGTTGCTAGGTTCTAAGGGCTTCACTCATAATGATTCATTTAACTCTAACAAGAACCCTAAGAGGCAGATGCTATTGTTATCAACATTTTATAGATGAGGAAACTGAGACAAAAAGAGGGTGAGAAACTTTGCCAAGGCCATGCAGCCAGGCTGTGATGGAGCTGGATTCGCAGCCTTATGCCTTGTTGCTTCTCTGATGACCCCGCCAGTGTTGTCAATAATAATTATAGCAGCTGGCCTTTGTTGAGCATCTTTGGGGTCACCCACATTGTTAGGACCTTTGCATTTATTGTTCTCAGATCCTCACACCACCAACAGTAGGTGGTATTATCTTTCCTTCACAGATGGGGAAACTGAGGCCCAGAGAAGTGTGGTAATAGCCCATGTCCTCACAGCTAACTAGGGGCAGGGCTGGGACTCACACCTGGGCCTTGTTGGTGTGTATGACCCATGTCCTTCCACTGTACATTAACCTTCAGCATGTGGGTACAGGGTGGGTGTAACTAATTCAGGTACCCCTGGAATCCTGGGGAGTGCCTGCGGGCTGCTAAGTCTTTCTCACTATTCAAGGGAGAGGTCTCAACTGGCTGCAAACTCATCATGCCAGTTTGAATGTATTATGTCCCCCAAATGCCATTATCTTTGATGTAATCTTGTGGGGCAGACATGTTAGTGGAGATTAAGTTGGAACGTTTGGATTTGGTTGTTTGCATGGAAATGCGCCCCACCCAACTGTGGGTGATAACTCTGATGAGATATTTCCTTGGAGGCATGGCCCCACCCATTCAGGTTGGGCCTTGATCAGTGGAGCCATAAAAATGAGCTGACAAACTGAAGGAACTCAGTGCAGCTGTGAGTGACATTTTGAAGAGGAGCTACAGCCAAGAGGGACACTTTGAAGAAAGCACAGGAACTGCAGGTGAGAGATATTTTGAAGATGGCCTTTGAAAGCATACTCTTGCTCTGGAGAAGCTAAGAGAGGACAAATACCTCAAATGCAACTAAGAGTGACATTTTTGAGGAACTGCAGCCTAGAGAGGAACATCCTGGGAGAAAGCCATTTTGAAACCAGAACTTGGAGCAGACGCCAGCCACGTGCCTTCCCAGCTAACAGGGGTTTTCTGGACACCATTGGCCATCCTCCAGTGAAGGTACCTGATTGATGATGTGTTACCTTGGACACTTTATGGCCTTAAGACTGTAACTGTGTAACCAAATAACCCCCCTTTTATAAAAGCTAATCCATCTCTGGTGTTTTGCATTCCGGCAGCATTAACAAACAAGAACACCCACGCTGGGAGCACCTAGGCTGGGGCAGTGGCAGGTGCTGCCCTAAAAACCTCACTCATTTGTTCTGACAGCTGGTTTAAGTGGCCTTTGATTTCTCAGCAAAATCCTCATGAAGTCAATGGGTGCAGGCAGAACTGGGACAAAGTTGCTGGCTGGTTTTGAAGACTGTAATTCAGTATTTTACTTTCTGTGAAATGTGTACTTCAGAATCACTATGGTCTGGGGCTCCCTGGAAGCCCCAGGAAATGCCCTTGATGAACAACCATATACCTTTATCCAGATCTAGCAATTTGTGGGTGCCCTCTTTCTAGACGCACACACGTGCTAGCACACACATGTGCGTGCACACACACGTACCTGCTGAGCCATTTGACATCGAGTTGCAGACATCATGACCCTTCACCCCCAAATACATCAGCATGTGTCTCTAAGGATACTCTCCATATTCACAATTCTATGGGCACCCTTAAGAAAATTAGCAATAGTTCTATATATCCTCTAATGTTCAGTCCTTATTCAAATTTCTACAATTCCCCAAAATACCTTATGTCTTTCAGTTTCTTTAAAGCTTGAACAGATCTCTCCCTTCCCAGCCATTTTCTGTTCTTCATGCACTTTCAAATACTTTTAATTTCATATACTTTTAATAAATTCATTTTCTGCTCAGACCCACCAGAGTCAATTCCTGTTCCTTGTAAATCTAGCTCTCCTTGTTGAAGAAACACCTGCATGGTAACAGAAAGAGGCTTTCCCATGTGTTCCAAGAGGAGTGATGGTTAAGGAAGTGGGCACTGTGGTCAGACCACGTGGGTTGGAATCCCAGCCTCACCACGGGGCAAGTTACTTAGCATTATGAAGATCGGTGTCCCAAACTGTAATAAAGCATAATAATAATAGTATCTATTGCATGGAGTTGTTGTAAAGGGCTTAGAACTGTCAAGAAACACTCTTAGTGCTGTGTGAGGGTTTGCTTTTATGATGTGACCTCTTCCTGGTATACTCTCTCAATTCCTCACTCCCTTTTCTCACCGCTTGTTTCCTTGGAAAATAGACCGGCCAGAAGACATCACTTCACTATCCATTTTGCACTGTAAGGTGGAATTCCTAGCTGTCTTCTTATCACTTAGAGAAGCCCTACTATTGTTAGCTTCTCTTTTCAGTGTCTATGTAAAATAGTTTTGGGGAAAAAGAATTTTGTTCATAAAAAAGAAGCTGGAAACACTTTGAAAGAGGAAACATCTGAGATCCTGTCAGTTAACTGCAGATGCTCACATTGCTTACAATTTCCTAACTTCTAAAAGCCTTACTACAAAGGAAGAGAGGAAAATATTTTTATGCAAATACATCCCATTTTTAAAGAGGGAAAGGAAAATATTCCATAGAGAATCTCTTTTTCTTTTCTTTACTAATTGTCCCGGTAGTAAAAACTGATCAGCCTCTAATGTAATGTGAATATGAAAAACTGGCTTTTCCACATAGTCCCCGGTTTGCAACATGGATGCCCAATGATCTGCACAGACAAAAAGTGAAAACCCCTTTACTCAGAAGTCTCCATACAAACCCAGGTATGTGCTTGAGGTGCTCCATGGTCACCAGGCAACAGTAATCCCTCCCAATTACTACTATTCAACAAGATTTCTCAAGTGCCAGACTTGAGATGATGTAGCCGAAGAAGCCAGCTAAGAGCTTTCCTGAAAATTACCTCTTCCGTCTCTTTCTAAAAGGAGAGCAGATGTTGCCACAATGAAGGCGTGTTGGGTCACAGTTTTCCTGTCTAAAGAGAAATGGCCCCTCCGCATCCATGCTTTTTAACAGATGATTTTGTGAGCTATTAACCAAATACACTGGAGTCCACTAACCCTTAGAAGGAGAAGCAATGTGGTTTACTGAAAAGGGTTTTGCTTTGCAGCCAGATTGAAGTTTTGACTTCAGCTCTGTTGGTAACTGAATTTGAGCAAGTTACCTCACTTCTGAGCCTTGGTTTCTTGTGGGTGGATGGCAATGACAACGCCTGCTCCACAGAGCCATTGGGAGGGGTAAGGAGATGAGCTGCACGCCCCCTCTGGGACAAGACAGGTTGCTAAGTGCATGACAGCTACTGATATTTTTAAAGGTGGGAAAGTCATTTCTGGAAGTCAGTGGAACCAAGAAGCCAGAAGAGCCCACCATGTGCATTTCCATGTGACAGAAAAGTCAAGGACTAAGGAGCTCCAGCAGCCAGCCCCAGAATGCCACAATCTTCGGTGAGAAAGCATCACCTTGTTGATGGCTTGATTTTGGACTTCTTCTAACCTCAAATCCTTCACCCAATAAATTCCTAATGTTTAAGCCAACCTATTGCATGGCATTTACTTTAGCAGCTAGGAAGCTAAAACAGGACTATACAAGACCAACAGTGGAACTTGATGTAAGCGATGGACTACAGTTAATAGTATTATTATAATAATACTGTTTCATCAGTTGTAACAGCGGTACCACACTGATGCAAAGTGCTAATCAGGGAAAACTGTGTGTGTGTGTGTGCGTGTGTGTGTGTGTGTGTGTGCGCGCGCTTGTGGTGGGGTAGAGCAGAACTCTATAGTTTTTGCACAATTTCTCTGTAAATTTACAACTTTCTCAAAGAAAAAATAAGAAGAAATAAATACCTGATCACTACTCCTCAAAACTGTCAAGTTCATAAAAAACAAGGACAATCTGAGGACTGGTGACAGGAAAAGGAGCCTAAGGAGATGTGACAATTATGGTTTGGTATCCTGGATGGAATTCTGGAACAAAAAAGAGGCATGAGGTCAAAATGAAGGCAATCTGAAAAAGCCATGGACTTTAGTTAATAAAAATGCATGGATATTGGTTCATTAATTGTAAAAAATGAATCATATTGGTTTCAGATGTTAATAATAGGGGAAACTGGGTGTGGGGTATACAGAAACTCTCCGTACTAGCTTTAAAATGTTTCTGTAAACCTAAAACCATTCTAAAATTAAACATCTATTTTTAAAAAATGGTGGTCTATTCCATTGCATAACATTTTCTAGTGTCACAAAAGGGCTTTTATTCAGTTTAATCCCTTACATGGAGGCTAAAAGGGTTTAAAATATTGTGACAAGGGTCTAGACGTTAGCTTACGTGACCTGTATTTCCCACTTCACCAGCTTGGGTTTCAGAAGTGTCACATCTTTTAAAATATCACGTTAATGGACATCCATTCCCCTTTGGCTGGCTGGAGAATGCACTCTTTGGCAGCCTGGGGCTATCCTCAGCGCAGGAGGGCACCGCCACTGCAGGTCCCAGTTTCCGGGGGAGTTGGGAAGACGCACCCCTTTCCAGTGGGCCTGCCCAGCTGTGCCGCAGGCCTGGATTTCTGATGTCCCTGGTCCCCCTCAGTTGCTCAACTTTTCAGGCTGTGAAAACAGCTATTTCTCCCAAGGCGTCCTCGGGTTCAGGGTGGCCAGGTCAGGGAAGCTTTCTAGTCCAGCTACCCGGGGGCCTTACAGTGAAAACCTTGTCCTCTTCCGGGGATTCTATGCCTGCCCATTTCCTGACCCAGCAAGAGTGATAGCCCTGCTCTTTTCTTTCCCCAGGGGAGAACGCTACTTGATTTCCCTGCTATTTCTGCTCTGTTGTGGGTGGAGAAAGCTGCTGCCACTGGAAGTGGCTTGAATCAAGAGATGTGGCTCAATCTCTTTTATTAGATGGGGGTAGGGGGGAGGGTTGCATGCACCCTGGACCAGAAGTAAATAGGCTCGGATTCTGTGCCTGGCTCAACTAGCTCTGTGACTGCGCGTACTTAATTTTCCTGGACCTCAATTTTTTTTTTTACCTATAAACTGGGGAGAGGGGTGGGAGAATTGGAAGGGACAACCCTGATTGTTAGCTACATACTTGGTTCCGTCCAGTGGGGTACCCAGGAGCCAGAGGTGGAGCCCAGGCCCCTGGCTCTGGAAACAGCATTCCCTGGCCCAAGAGGATGCTCTGTCTCTGACCTCACCTTAACCCTAACCCCAAATCAGAGGTATTGCTGTTGTTCTCGGAGGATTACTTGTTCCTTAATGCTCTAAGGTCCTTTCCTAGAGATAAGCTATTCCCTGCTCCCAACACAGAGCACTTTTTCTGTATAGGATTAAACTTTACTTTTTTGTTTGCAAAATTCAAGTCCTTTCACTTTTCTCCTCCAAAGCAATGAAAAGGACTCCGGCTGCCAAGACAAGACAGAGGAAAGATAAAAGCAGCTTTCCTGAGGTTCAATTCTTCCAGAAACAATCTTCCTCCCCCTTGCCCCCCACTTTCAATGCACCCAAGTGTATAGTGTTTTTAAATGTCAAAGAAAAAAAAAAGAAAGAAAAAGAAAGAGAGGGTGAGAGAAAACCCTTTTGCTACTGAATGTCACATTCTCGTGAGGGAAAAAAGGGAGAAAGAACGAGTGGCCGAATTAAAGAGATGCAGATTTTTTTGTCTCCCTGTTCCCATGCACGTCTCCCAGGCTGCCTCTTTGCTCTCTCCTCTTTCTCCCATTCTCCTCCCCGGGTTGCATTGAAATGTCAAATACTGCAGTTTGCAGCTGAAAGGGGGGACACCGCTGGGAACGGGATGCCCTTCTAACCTGCAGGGCCAAGTCCTTCTCATCTTGCCCTTGCATTTGCGTTTCCCTTTTCTTCCTCACCCGGCTTTCACTGCAGATGTATGGGATGGAGGAGGCGCAGGGGGAGAGAAATGATTTCCACCTGGGACTGTGACGGAGGCACCAGCAGACACCCCAGTCCTCCTTTCCCTGGAGTTCCTCCAACCTCCAGTTGACTTATAAAGAGATTGTTCCCTGGGGCCTTTTCATTTTCCATCCAGGAAGAGGAAGGGATGGGGGCAGGAGCGGGGGAGAAGAGCTCCCTGGTTTTTCCCCTGTCCAGGGGACATGCTGGAGATCAGCATTGAACTGCTTTATTAAAAACGTGTAAACTAAGTTTGAAACGATTTACGATGGCCAGAGTCAGCGGCGAGGGTGTGGAGAACGGGGGTTTTCCTAAATTGCTGGGGGAACCTTTCCAGAGGGCTTTTTGGCAATATGGTTCAAGGATCAAGCACCTTAGGAAAAGTGCAAATGCTTGATTGAGCAAGTCCATTTCTAGGAGTGTTTCCTCAGAAAATAATTAGACAAGTGGGCAAAGATTTATGTACCCGGATGTTTACCTCAGGGATGTTTATAACATAGCAAAATTGGAACCATCCTAATTTTCTTTCAGTAGAGGATTAAGAAAAAAAAATGATGGCACACAATCAAGTAGACTAGTACAGAACCATTAAAAATGATAAGGTAGATTTATATTTGCTGATGTGAAAGATATCCACAAGACCTAAGGGAAAACGCAGGCTACAGAATACTTAAAACAACAACAACAACAACAACAACAACAACAACAAACATTAAATAGTATATGTGAAAAGAAAGATTCGGAAAGGATATGGTGGTGGAATTATGGATGGTATTTATTGTCATCTTCCTAATTTTCCATGGTTTCAGATTTTTAAAAATATTTGCATGTATTGCTGTTAAAATCAGAAAAAAATCAACAGTAACTTTTCAAAAGAATGTAAGCTAACTTTTGCCCCTTAAGTATTGCAATTCTATTTTTTCTTTATATTATACAAATTAAAATTTCCTAGTAATTAAAATGTTCACATTATAACACAAATCCAGAAATTCATTAATTTTTTTTTTTTTTTTTTTTTTTTTTAGCATGGGAGAATCAAAGCATCTAATGCCTAATACATTGTAAAACACAAAATGAAGTTTTGTAATTTTCTATCTGGTCACATATTGTTAAAACTTGATGGGTCTTTTAATAAAGAACAGTTGTCATCTCTATCGTGCTTCATCCTGGTCCTGTTATCACCAGTCTCTGTCCCTTTACTGTCTCTAACCCTTTACTGGACTTTCCTACTAATCCAACTACCCCCAGCCTCAGCCTGCCTGCTTTGAACAACCATTCCCAATCCCCACATCAGGATATACCAATCAGCATATTTAAAAGAAGATTGCCCTGCTCAACCCAGGACACATGGACACTATCATAAAACACACCCCCCTTGAATACTGAGAAATTCCTTGAAGCTTTTCAGCTTCTCCTCCCCAACACAGCTCCCCAAACACACTAAAGTTATTATTTGAATTTTATGTGATTCTGCCCTGGAGTCAGAACTGCGTCCCTTTCCTTATATGTTGTATAGTTAGATCCCTTGCTTTTGGAAAATCCTAACCGTTTTTTCCAAATATATACTAGGAAACGTGCTGCAGGATGGACCTGCATTTTTCCAGTTTGTGCTCAAGTGGGGAAAGTAAAGGGAAGAGACTCAATATCAGCCATGTAGCCGCCATATTGGAAAGTGGGAAGCATGGCCTGAATAAGTGGGGCTGACTCCGGGAACTCATGTTCCTGCCAACCTTTTCAGTCTCGAGGTCTGAACATTGACCTCCCACATATGGTAAAAGGGAGAGGAGGAAAGTAGGGAAAAAGCAGGCTTTAAATGTGTTATTCGTCACCTGGGGTGAATGTACCTGGGAGTTGGCAATGGTTTCAGCAGCTGCTGGCATGCAGCTCTGCACAGATGTTGGGAATCAGTATACATGTGGATCTCTCCCAAATGTCTTCTCTTTTCCCTGCTAGGGAAAGGTTTCCTAACCCCCGGAATCAGCCTCAGGAGTGTCTCCCCTGTACCAGCCCTATGATAGCCTGACACTTCAGATACAGATCAGCATGGGGAGGACGGGGCTGAAGGGGCAGAGCGAGCTGCTGCTTGCTTCCCTGGCAAAGAATGGCGTTGGCGAAATAAAAAAACAGCTGGATAGGAAAACGCCAGGCGCTTCCGTGGATGCTTTCATTTGTTAACACAGGCCATGCTGAGCAACAACCAGAAGGAGCCTTGAGCATCTGTGACTGGCCGGAGGAAAATGCTCAGTTTTTCCCCGTAAATAAGGGACATTTGCTCCAGGACCGAGATGTACTCTAGAAATGTGTCTTTCCTTAGGGCTTTCAGTTGTCTTTTCTCATTCCTAGGTTGTCTCTCTAATACCTCATGCTGAGGAAAAGTATAGGACTTTTTCCTTAAAAACACACACACACACACACACACACGCACACACAGCTTTATTGATTACAAAATACGTAATCTCAAATCCTCGAAATTTTCTGGTCTTAGTTTGCTTCATCTTTAAAATGAAGGCTGTAATACCATCCTCAAGAGGTGTGGGGTTCAAATGGTAGGTTATTAATGATTTGGCCCTGGGTTGGCTCTCTAGCCCTATGTCATTTTTTCCCAGTATCTCAAGCCAGATTGATATCCTCGTTCTTCCCTAAATCAGCAGGCTCTTTCATATCTCCTTGCCTTTGTACATGGTGGCCCTTTTGCCTGAAATGTTACTCCTCCATTTGTCCACCTGTCAAACTCAATTCAACCTTCAAGAGTCCATCTCCTCTGCAATGTCATCTCTGCCCCTGTGTCTCTGCTTCTGTTTACCTCTTCTAGAACTCATCATACTCTTATTTTTTTAAGCTTTTTCAAAAGTTGTCCTCCCTGACTAGACTCTGAGTTCCTTGAGGATGCAGATTGTTGGATTCTGAATGACTAGATGAATTATTTAAGTGCTGCATGTATGGTAGGAGTTGTCATTCTGTCTATTTCTCTGCTTTTCTCTAAGTAGCCCCCCTTCTGAAGAGTCTTTAATCCCAGATGAACTGAAACAACATGATCAAATCCTTCTATGGTAATGCTAGCAGGGATACGTTAGCCTGCTTCTCGTGAAGTCCCTAGGTCAGTGGTCTCCAAAGTTTTACGTATGGAACTTTGGGAATTTACTGTATTCTTTGGGGGACACTATGAAATACTGAAACAATTGTCTGCATCATATGAACTAGAAATAATTTATTAGCAGAATCTATGATCATATGTAAGCATTATAAGATTGCAATCGTGAACATGTATATGGGTCCAAATAAAAAAACAAATCCTCTCCAAATCCAAGCTCTCAAACTAATCATAATCTTACACCCCCACCCCTATTTTTCATTAATATTCATTTGCTGCTCATTTATTTATTTATTTTTAATTTGTGAGTGTTCATTAGCAAAGATGCAATAATGGATAACAAATGTTTAAGAAAAGGTTTTGGAGAACAATTTAAAATTGAGAACATTCTGTTCATTAATCATGACTCAGCTGATAGCCAGATAGTCTTGTTTAACTAATGTTTATTGAGCACTTATGATATGCCAGTCACTGGGCAAGTCTTTGCATGAATCATCACAGTTTTCTTCACTAGAAACCTCTGAGATGGACATTTTTATTATTTCCATCACATTGATGAGGCAATGGAAGTTTAGTGTTAAAGGATCTATTTTTTTCAAAGGGTAAGATAATGACTCATATAACCATCAAATGAACACATGTCAAAGATTTTATTTAATTTATTAGTTAATGAGGGAACTCTGTAAGATGTTACAGCCGGTTCAGAGGAGAATTCAAAGACCAGAGCTGGTATAGACAATCAGGAATGCTGAGAGACGTGAACCGGTGAATATTCACAGCCCAATAATCAATTGCATCTCCACAGGGCATTATCTGCAAGAATGATTAGCATTACTCTAAGTTACCTACAACTTAGAGAATTATAACAATAGCTTTAAGACAATGCAAGGTGGAGGCAACCCAGACATTTACTAGGTACTAATCAGAACACCCAGTTATCTTTTCCTGCCTTTTTCAAAGTCTTTCCCAGTTTTTTATGATGCTAGAAAAGGTAAGAGACTGACATAAGGCCACATAGCCAGGATGCAAATCCCAGCAGTACAGAACCAGTACCCCTAACCACTGCTCTGCTGCTAGAATAGTTTAAGAACCACCAGCCAAAAGAGAAGAGATTATCAATCATTTTTTGTAGTTGCTGTTTTTGCTATTGTTTGATTTCTTGATGTACATATTTTTCTTTCATCTGAAAAACACAGGAAATGAAAGGAACTCCCATTTATTGATAGGTGCCAGGTATTGTATCAAATGCTTGAAGCCCAAGATTTCAGTCTAACTTAACAACCACAACATAAGGAAGGGGTTGGTGATCCCCATTTTACAGATGAGCAAATAGGTTTAGAAAGATTCCCAGGAGACACAAGGCGAGTGTTGTGGAGTTGTAATTAAAACCCATGGCCCTGCCATCCAAGGCCCATGCTCTACCAGCTGACCAGTCACTACTCTAACAGAAAGCACTTGCAACGTCCCTACCTTTTGGAGGCTGTATCATTTGCTGGGGGGTTGTTGGGTTATGATGAGGCCTGGGGGATGGTTTAGAAAAAGGTAACTCTTTTTTCCCTGTGTGCAGTGGACCCACTTTGTCTGCATGCAGCAGCCCTAGTGACTCATGTTCTTGGTGCAGCCCTTGGCTCATGCCCATTCTCAAATATTGAGCAGGACCTTGATTTTGGAACGGCACTGTGCTATTTCAGCTGTGCACAGGCAAGTTTGCCAGGGTATTGCATGCTCTCAAAAGGCCACAGGCCACTGAACTTCCTGCACATGTCAGCTTTAAGCTATCCCTCCAAAGAAGCCAAACAGTGTTTTCTGGCACTCACCATGCCACGGCGACACCGCAGGACATATTCATGTACCCCTGCATGGTGGCTTCCTTCAGGCCCCTGGACCGCCCACACTGGAATGACTTGGGTGCTTGTACAAAATGCACTTTCTCAACTGCACTCTAGACTTACTGAATCAGAAACTCAGAGAGCGAGGGCTGATTATGTGTACTTTCAAGATCCATTCCAGAGGATTTGGGGGACCCTTGGGGGTGGAAAGAATTGAATCTTCATTCTGGCTACACAGTGTGTGCTGCTGGGCAAGTTAATCCTGTTCTTGAAGACCTGCTTTCCAGTTTGAAGAATGGCGATAATTACAGCTGTGAGGAGTGAATGAGTTAACGTGTGGGATCCATTTGGCACCGGGCCTGGCATGGTCTATGTTCCCACTGAACGTCAGCTCTTCAAGTATTTTATTGATTCTGCAATGCCCTTTTTTCAGTATATTAACATCTCTGAAATCAGCCAGCTTAAGATTGCTGATCACAGTTTCAATGGTAGCATTTTTTCTTTGTTAAGTCATCTTTAAAACAATGGTGCATCTTACAATAGATAGAGTCTTAGATTCGGTGAAATATGGTATATGTCAAGGTTCCTGCAGCATGGTGGTGTTCAGCATAAGGCTTCCTGGGGGCATGCTGGAATTTTTGGAATCTCAGGACTATCTATGTTATGTCCATCCTCCCAGGGGTCTCCGCACACACAGAAATAAGGCAAACGAAAGCAGAGTAAACAAGGTGGATGGCTTTGCCTCTCCCTGGCAGGGTCTCCATGATTTCAGGTGCACTTGCTCAGTTTCCCTCTCTCAGGTCCTGCTCAGGTTTCATGTTGGGACACTTCAGGCCAGGACAGCTTGAACAGGGCTGGGGGCTTTGCTTGTCTTGTTCTGTCCTTCTCTACCAGCTGATCTCCAGACTTGCTGGGACACTTGGCCTCAGTGGATTCCATTTTCCTTTTCCCTTGGATCCTCCTTCAGGGAGGGAGTTTCAAACTGAACCCAGATTCCAGAAGAAGCCAACAGTATCCCTAATGCCATCTTGACCCAAGACAGCAAATCAGGAAGAAAATCTCCTCCTTCCCGTCACTCCCTCTCCCCCATTGCCCTCTCCCCCCACTACCCACACTTGGCCTGTGCCTCTTGTCCACTCACTGTATGATCAAAATGGATTTGGCTGCAAGTTGGTAGTGGGAGAAGGTTTGCTTGCAGCTGTTTCTAAGGTGATCCTTTATGAAGAAGGTGGTTTAATGAGCAGTTTGCTTCTTTTGAAAAAGGACCATCTGGGTTCAGATTTCATATTTACTATTTTTAAACGCTTTCAATTAGGCCCTTGGGGTTTCCCAGGCCTGCCTGGGGAAGTCTCTCTCCAAGCTTCCCTTCCTTTCTTTCTCAAACCACAGGATGAATGCTTGTTTTTCTCACATATTTATCAGGGCCCACAACTTCCAGGCACCCCTGAAGAGCCCTGTATTGACATGGGAACCCAGAGCCTACCGGAGAGCCTTCAGCTGAGAAGAGGGCTTGGCAGGCTGACTTCCTGCCCCAAGCCCCCCCCACCCCTCATCACCATGGGCAGCCTGTGGGGAGGGAGCTGGCACATTCGCAGAGCACATTGGAAGGCCTGAATTTTGAGAGGGAAAGGGGCTTTCTCATGAGTTTCCCGCTCCAAGAGTATCAATCAGCCTCAGAGAAGCACTGACGATAAAAGAAGCAGTTTACTAACAGGAAAAGTGACTACAAAGGCTGCCAGCTTGCTTTGTGTCTTTTGTTTCTGCTGGCGCCGGGTCCGAATTCTGGGGCTGCAGAAGGGCAGCCTCTTGGCTGGGGTCTGCTGCTCCCGAGGAGGTGGAACTCGGGGGTCAGACAGAATCTTAGCTGGGTCCCCTATCCCTCCTCACAGATGAATGATGGCTCACTGCGAATCCCCAGGCTTCCGGTTCATGGTGTACAAACAGGGACTGAGCAGACCCTTCTCAGGGGGTCACTGTGACGTTGAAGTGGGGTGGTGTCACAGTGTTTTGGAAATGTAGTTGACACTCCATAAATAGTATTCCCTGCCTGTGCTGTCCCCTGCTCTTTCCTAGGAGGGTAGAATCCATATCTAACGTCATTCAAATAGGATTTTTGAAATGGTGATTGAAGGGGAGGAATGAGAGAGGAAAAGAAGGAGGAAGAAAGGAATTTCGTTTTCCATGGGCCCTTTCCGGCATGTATCACACCCTGTACCCACCCCCACAAGCCTTGTTTACACTTGATGTATATTATTGGGCACAAGCTGCACATCTGTGCACGTGCTCGCCTAAAGCCAGCCCCCCAAGGAAGTCCCCAGCCTGCTGGTCTGTTGTTTGGCTCTGCTGAGCTGTGGGGTGTGGGGTTAAAGGGCCCTGGCCAAACTGAAGGGTTTTATCTGCCTTCCTGACAGCTGTGAGAAATCCTGATTGACAGGAGGGCACGTTCTAAGCAGGGAGCTGGGAGGAGGGCACAATACAAGGGAACCCTCACGGGGGAGGCAGGTCCCTTCGTGTCCTGGTTTCGGAAAGATGTCATCCCTGTATCAGAAGGGAGTGCCTCTTTCATGTGGAATTGAAAATATCTAAGGCTGTAGCGAGGACAGTCGCTCCAGGGCAGAAAGCTGTCTGGATAAAAATGCCGGTCTGACTTCCTGTTGGAATACACGGGCTTGACACTAATAAGAGTAATTGAATGTATAGGAGGGGTGAATGACTTTTGGAAGCTAGCAGCGGCTGGTGGGGAAAGAGCCGCAAAGGGTTTCTAATATGCAAATGAGGCTAGGTACAAAGTCCCCAGGATTAAAAAAAAAAATGACATGGATCTCATTCATTATTTTATTAACAGGTGGATTGCTAGACTGATTTTAGAGATTTCATCAGGGTGCAAATTAATTAAGCTCTTAAAAGGCGATGTGGAAGCACCGTCGGATCCTTGGTCTTTGACAAGGAGCACACTGCTCTGGGTCTAATTGTCAGAATAATTATTTTGTGCCCTACAAATTACTGGCAGCAAATTCAGGGCAGCGGTCTGGCGTGTTTTTAATTATCCACAGGGCCTGAGGAGGGGGGCTGAGGAAGGATATGTTTTTAGGAAATATCTAGGTTTGCATATGTGTAAAATACCTATTAATCCTTCCCAGCTGGATTCATTTATTTTAAGCAAATAATGGTGGCTGGATATAGGTTTGGCACTTGGGGGCTCCAACGAAGGAGGCTTACCTTCGTGATATGCGTGGGTTGCTTCTTTATCTGTCTGAGTGATATTTAAAAAAAAAATACTCAGCTTCTCTCAAACTGCACTTGCCACTTGCAAGTCAGATTTTGTGGGCACTGTTGTCCTAATTGGCATTATCAAGACATTTCAAAATAGAAGGTAAGGGCTACAACAGAGCAATAGAAGGAAAGAAATCAGTTCTGTGGAAATTAAAACCATCCTGCTAAATCTGAAAGCAGTGTGTTATAGTGTAAAGAATACAGGTAGCAAAATCAGAATGTTTCACTTATTCAGTCCTTCACTCATTCGTTTGGTAAATCGGTTGTAGCATATGACATATGCCAAGTTGTGAGGTAGGAACCAGGAAATACAGTAAGCAATTGTCATAAATATGTAAGTATAATCGTATGAATGGCTTGGAAATTAAAGTGCAGAGTACAATGAAAGGGGACTTAATTCAGATGGGGGGAGGTGGTCAGAAAAGTGTTCCTTTATGAGCAGAAATTAACCGGATGAAGTGTGTGTGTGTGTGTGTGTGTGTGTGTGTGCGCGTGCGCGTGCACGTGCGCAAAGAGGTGATGATGGTGATGAAGAGGAAATAACAGGCTTGAGATCCTGAGGTGGAAAGGTGATCAGTACATTAGGACGTTGAATGCAAATTTCCAAGATGCAAAATTGAATGCTAGCGAGAGAGGGTTATATGGGAACTCTGTACTTGCTGCATAATGTTTCTGTAAACCTACAACTGCTATAACAAAAAAGAAATGGAATGCTACTAACTAATGGAATTCTCTGAAGAATTATCTTTGAGAGAGCTTATAGAGTTTAAAGCAATTTGATCTTACCCACTACTAATTGTTATTAATGAGTTGTGGACCCCAACTATACTAATAAATCACATGGGGAGGGAGAGAGCCTGCTGAAGTTCTGATCTTACTTAGGGAATGTGTAAACTTTGATAACTAGATTAATACAGGTGAAAGTGTTCATTATAAAACTTAAAGGAAGCCTCTGGTAGGATTTTTAAAATGATGAACATAAAATTCACCACCCTAGAGTAGATTAAAAAAGCAAAATACAGCACATAAAAAGGTAAAAACAAAAACAAAAACCAAAAAGTAAATGAGAGAAAAATAGTTATAGCACTAAAGCCTTGCAGCCAAAATGTATAAAACAATACGATAGGCATGAAACAACAGATCATTCATGACGATAAATAAAATTGATTTAAACTCTTCTACAAAGGCCCTTAGATTTTATCTAAAGACCAGGCAATTATAGTCTATTAACAATGGATGCATCTAAAATAAAACATGGCAAGACAAGAAAGAAAATAAACTAAGCAGAGTTAGTGATGTTACCTTTTTAAAAAAAGTAGTCTTCAAGGCAAAAGCACTAAATGGAAGAAAGAGAGTAATTTTATACTGATAAATTGTATATTTCACAATACAAGTACTTTTCAAGTGTTTACAGTATCCTGATTACTACTCTAAGCACTGGCGTGAATAATTTCTCAAAAGCCCTTTGAGATATGTATCATTGCTATTTCCTCATTTCAGAGGAAGGGAAACTGAGGATCAGAGAATCTCACAATTAATCAGGGACAGGGTAGGAATGTGAGCCCAGAACTTTATGCTTAACCACTGCACACCCCTGCATGCCCTCAACAGCCTAACATAAAATAGATATCAATCAATGGTTGTTTAAAATACAAGGAGAGGTTTATGGTAAAGTGGAATATTATTTTTAATAATCTTTATCAATGCTTGTCAGGAAAAGTTATGAAAAGATAATATTGCCACAAGAAAATATCAATAGATTCTAAATTTATTGTAAAACTGTTTGGGCCAAGTTCTCTCACTCCAATGCTATAAAAAAGGAAAACTAATACAAATTATGCAAAAAAAAAATCTGTCCAATCACTTAGGAAATAAGACAAAATAAACCTTCTCAACTCTCTCAAACCTAAACCCTTTCTCTAAATAGTTTATTTAGAAAATAATAAAAAGAGAAAATTTTGTAACAAGGTGTATGCAATGTAGCTAAAGTAGGACTTAGAGGCAAAATGATAGCGGTGAATGATTTCACTTTTTTAAACAAATAAAAACTAATAAAGTAACCATCTCAGGAAAATTAGTAAAAGAACAATAGATGTACAAGTCAAACAATGGACAAGAAGTTATAATTAAAGCAGAAATTCTGATTTAGAAAATGTAAAAACCCCAGTGTAAAGGACAAATAAATCTAAGAGCTGGTTTTCTGGATGAATCTCTGGGAAACTTAAGAAAAAGGAGAAAACAGAAATTTAGAAAAATAAGCAGCTAAAATCACAGATTTGGAGGAGATTTAAAAATTGTAAGAGAATAAATAGTATAGAAAAAAATAGAAAGTTTCAACAAAACAGATGATTTGCTGGGAAAATTTAAAATTGAATCAAGAAAGAAGAAAAAAAACTCAAACTGATGTATGAGGAAGAAATGTAACAATGATTGAAGTGTTTATTTGAATACCTATTCCAGGACCAGACAAATTTCTGGTGAGTTATTTTAAACTTTCAAAGAAGAGTTCATTTTTATGCTTAAAGACTCATGGAAAAATCCCCAGTCTTATAAATGTGAATTAATCCTGATCTTAAAAGTTACCATAGATAGCACAAATAGAAAAATTATAAGTATACTATATGGATATAGATGCAAAATGTAAAATCATACAAGCTAAGTTCAAAACTGGAATTTATTTAAATAATTCAAGTATGGTTTTATGTGAAGAAATCTTTCCATTAGAGCCAAATCCAACTTGATAATATCAACCAATGGTGAAGTACAATTGATAAAACTAACAATTATGATTTAAAAGGCTGTTTTCATAAAATATACTAAAATTACTAATTTTGCCACATATAAGTGGCAAAACAATAGTTGGAAGACATAATGGGGAAAAGGATTATATTAAGCCAGCAACTAATAACCAACAACACTGCCAAAAAATGTGTGGAAACTGTATGATAAAAATTCCCAAATTTTATTGAGATATTAGAAAAAAGTCAAAGAGTGGGGAGATGCATTGTTATATATGCCTTACTGATGTAAAGATGTTAATTTGTCCCAGGTTAAATTACAAGCTTCATAAAATCCCAATCAAAATTCTCAATGTAATTTTTTTTGAGGAGCTTGAGAAAATCAGTTTCAAAAACAAGCACATGGGCTGTGGGGGAGAGGGGAGGAAAAAAACAAATTGATGACCAGATATATAAAATGTACAAAGCTACAATAATTAAGCCAAAAGTTTACTGGCACAGGAGTGTAATAGACCTATCAGTCATAAAGGGTAGATAGTCCTTCAACGCGAGTATATGTAAGATCTTAGCATATGAGAAAAGAGGACATCATGCAATGAGGAATGGAGGGCATTTTTCAACAAATGGTGCTGGCTCTTTGGGGGAAAATCAAATCGGAGCTTCTCCTTACTTCAAAGGCCAAAATAAATTCCAATTGGAGCCAAGATTTAAATGTAAAAATATTCTGTGATATTAGTAATCAAGGAAACACAAATTAAAATGAAATTTCACTTTTTTTTCCTGTTATATTTAGTAAAGATTTTGAAAAGCCACTTGTTTCGGGAAGAATATGGTAAGGAAGGCCCTTCAAGGGCTCCTAGTAGGAATGTGAAAGGATTCAGATCTTCTGGAGAGCTACATTTAATAAAAATCTGTAAAAACTTGAAACTCGTTGACCTACAAATTACATGTTTTGGCATTTACCCCTGGGAAATAACTAGATACAGAGTCAAAGATTTACACACAAATGTTGTTATTTCAGTGGTATTTGTAATAAGGAAGGCCTAATAATTGAGAGTTTGTTAAATGTTTTATGATCCCATGATGAAATACTGAGCAGTCAATAAATAAAATTTTCATGGAGTATTTATTGACATGGTAAAATATTTATGAAATAATGTTAAATAAAAAAGCATTGATAAAAACTATATATTTAATATGAACTCAATTTTATTAAAAATATATAAAAGTGAAAAAACTGCAAAGAAATACAGCCAAGTTTTAGCAATTGGCCATCCCTATATTTTCTTTATTACTTTATTTCTCACATTTTCTAAATTGAGAAAGCAGTGCTTTTGTGATTAGAAAAAGAATTGTAAAAAATACTACCACCAAATAATTACAATAAAAAAGAGTTAAAGGAAAAAAGTGGAGTCATAAATTTTCATAAACATGTTTAACTTTTAGGGAATGGAAAAGGACGTTGAAAACATACAAGAAGTGGAAAAATCATAAATGCAATTGTCTGTAGATGTAATGCACAAAAAAATTAAATTCTGCATGTCTGAACATCCAAACCAAATTAAAAGCCTATCAACAAGCTGATAAAAATACCTGAAACAAAAATGACGAAGGCCACAATAAATAAGGAAAAAATCCTTTAAATATAAAAATGGGCAAAGTATATTAATAGCTAATTCAATAGAAGAAAAAAATCACAATGCTTAATAAACATAAGGAAAAAGATATGCCCAAGTAATCAAAGAAATGAATATTAAAAACTACCAGGAAATGCTATATCATTGAAAAAAATTTACAGATATGACAAATGTTCCTAATATAATATTAAGAGGGAAAAGCAAAACAGTAAATACACTATGTATCAAAAATATATGAATGGAAGGAAATACACCAAATTTCAAATATGACACCACCTGACCAGTGGACAGGCCTTCTTCAGAGAAGACAGGAAATCTGCACTGAAGGGCAACAAAGAAGAGTTTCAAGAATTTACCACTGGTGTAGACTCTCGGGTTTCTCACGGCTTTCTGGAGCTCTTGAGGTTCAGATGGGGATTGCTTTGGGTTGTCATGGAGGTTCCCTGGCTCCATCCCTCTTGCTTCCTCTTGCTTCTTCCCACTTCCTCATCTCACCCCCTCTTTCTCTTTTCAAGATCACCGTCATTAAACTTCAACTGCAAAAGCATTGGTGTTTATTTATTTTTTATCTTTTTTTTTTTTATTATTGAGTTTCTGAGCATTTAAAAAAAGAATCTGGCAGCTGAAAGTCCCTCTGTCTTTTACCTCAGTAAGAATTTCTACTAAAATATCCCCAGTATGTGGATGTTCACCTTGTTTGGCCACTTCTGAAAGTGAGCTCACTTCTTCCCAATTAATCCATTCCATTGTTCTACAGTTCTGGTGGTACAAAGTTCTTTCTCACATGAGCTGAACTCCTGTTTCCTACAATTACACACATTTGTCCAAGCTCTGGGCTATGAAAGCCCTCAAAAACAGACATAATCCCATTACAAAATTTTTATTGTAGAAAATACTAAGAAACAAAATGCAGAAAACAAAAAACACTTGTAATTCAGTTATGCAGATATAACTCATCTTAACATCTTCTGGTGTGTACTCTTCAATATTCGTTCTCTGTGCAATTAAACACACTTTTCAAAAACAAAGTAATACTTGGGCATATTTTAAAAAATTTTTTTGGTAAAATAAGTATAACATTTGTCATTTTAACCATTTATAAGGTACAATTCAGGGGCATTAATTACATCCACAATATTGTGTAACCATCGTCAACTATTTCCAAAATGTTTTCATCGTCCAAACAGAAACCCTGTTCCCTTGAAGAAATAACTTCCGTTCCCTAGCCCTAACATCCCCAGCCTCTGGTAACCTCTAATCTACTTTCTTTCCCTATGAATTGGGCATATTGGTTTTCAACTTTTTTCTTTCACCTAAAAAGATACAGATCCCTCCCGCGAGGTGTCAGCTATCTATTCCTGAAAATCTGAAGTTCTGCACAAAGAGCACGAACCAGAATCTGCTTTGCTTTGTTTTAAATGGGAAACGTTATAATGGGTTGCAAATCAACTCCAAACGTCCAACCTCTGTCAAAGGGCTGTTGAGAAGATTAAATAAATAGAATTGTGATAGAGTGTGTGGCAAAATACCTGCTCTAATTATCTGTGGGGAAAGCCGGATTTCTTTGTGACTGAGTTGAATTTCTCTATCGTGAAAGGTCTGTGTATGTGGGAGGTGATATGTCTGAGAGTGGTATGTTAAAATCTATTAATGTAGAACTGTCTATTTTTCCCTTCAAAACCTGTCAGTATTTGCTTCATATATTTTGTTACATCTTCCTGTTGAATTATCCGCTTTATCAGTATATAATGACTTTGTCCCTCAAAACCATTTTTTTTTGGTAGTGATAGGATTTTTTTTATTGAGAGTTCACAAACCAAGCAATTATCCAAAGAGTCAAAGTGTACAATCAATTGCCCATGGTACCATCATATAGCTGTGCATACATAACCACAATTCATTTATTTTCAATTTTTAGAACATTTTCATTGCTCCAGAAAAGAAATAAAGACAAAAAAAGGAAACTCAAATCCTCCCATACCCCTAACCACCTCCCCGCCATTACTGATTCATAGTGTTGGTATAGTACATTTGTTACTGTTGATGAAAGAATATTAAAATACTGCTAACTGTAGTATATAGTTTGCAATAGGTATATATTTTTCCTATATGCTCCTCTACTATTAACTTCTAGTTATAGCGTCATACATTTGTTCTAGTTTGTGAGAGAGATTTCTAATATTTGTACAGTTAGTCACGGACATTGTCCACCACAAGATTCATTGTTTTATACATTCCCATCTTTTAACCTCCAACGTTCCTTCTGGTGACATATGTGACTCTGAGCTTACCCTTTCCACCACATTCACAGGCCATTTAGCCCTGTTAGTCATTCTCACAATGTGCTATCATCACCTCTGCCCACTTCCAAACGTTTAAGTTCACCCTAGTTGAACTTTCTGCTCGTAATAAGCAACTGCTCCCCATTCTTGAGCCCCATTCTATATCCTGGTAACTTATATTTCATGTCTATGAGTTTACATATTGTATCTAGCTCCTATCAGTGACACCCTGCAATATTTGTCCTTATGTGTCTGTCTTATTTCACTCAATATAGTGCCCTCAAGATTTCTTCATCAACCCATTTTTTTAACGGTGGTTTTGTTCATACACCATATACTCTGTCCTAAGTAAACAATCGATGGTTCCCTGTATAGTAATGTATTTATGAATTCACCACCATTACCACTATCTGTATAAGGATATCTCCATTTCTTCCACAAAGAAAGAGGAAGAGTCAAAGAAGGTAGAAGGACAAAAGAAAAAAAAGACAAAAGAAAAAAAAACCTTGACAACTAGGAAGCAACAAAAGGAAAGATAGCATTAAACCAAAGTAGAATAAAAAGTCAGACAATATCACCAACGCCAAGAGCCCCATACCCCTCCCCTGTGTGCCCCCCATATGCATTTAGCATTTACCAATATTAAAGGGAGCATAATACATTGTTTCTGTTAATTATAGTCTCTAGTTTGCATTGATTATATTTTACCCCCATTCCCACCCTATTTTTAACATCTTGCAATGTTGACATTCATTTGTTCTCCCTCAGGTAAAAACATATTTGTACATTTTATCACAATTGTTGAGCACCCTAGGTTTCACTGAGTTATACAGTCCCGGTCTTTATCTTTCCTCTTTTCTTCTGGTGTCCTACATACTCCTAACCTTCCTCTTTCAACCATACTCACAGTCATTTTTGTTCAGTGTACTTACATTGCTGTGCTACCATCTTCCAAAATTGTTTTCCAAACCTCTCACTCCTGGCTTTTCCTTTCTGTCTGCAGTGTTTCCTTTAGTGTTTCCTGTAGAGCAGATATCTTTTTCACAAACTCTGTTGTTGCCTGTTTGTCAGAGAATATTTTAAGCTCTCCCTCATATTTGAAGGACAGTTTTCCCAGATATAGGATTCTTGGTTGGTGGTTTCTCTCTTTTGGTATCTTAAATATATCAACCCACTTCCTTCTTGCCTCCATGATTTCTATTAAGAAATCTGCACATGGTCTTATCCAGCTTCCTTTGTATGTGATGGATCGCTTTTCTATTGCTGCTTTCAGGATTCTCTCTCTATCTTTGTTGTTTGATAATCTAATTATTAAGTGTCTTGGTGTAGGCCTATTCAGATCTATTCTGTTTGGGGTATGCTGTGCTTCTTGGATCTGTAATTTTATGTCTTTCATAAGAGATGGGAAATTTTCATTGATTATTTCCTCTTTTATTGCTTCTGCCCCTTTTCCCTTCTCTTCTTCTTCTGGGACACCCATGACATGTACATTCCTGCATTTTGTGTTGTCATTCAATTCCCAGTGATGTTGCTCATATTTTTCCATTTTTTTCTCTATCTGTTCTTTGGTGTGTAGGCTTTCAGGTGTCTTGTTCTTCAGTTCCTGAATGTTTTCTTCTATCTCTTGAGATCTGCTGTTGTATGTCTCCACTGTGTCTTTCATCTCTTTGTTTTGCCTTTCATTTCCATAGATTCTGCCAGGTGTTTTTTCGAACTTTTGATTTCTACCTCATGTACACCCAGTGTTTTCATTGTACACTTCATATCTTTTGTCATATCTTCCCTAAACTTTTTGAATTGATTTAGCGTTAGTTGTTTCAATTCCTATATCTCAGTTGAAGTGTAAGTTTGTTCCTTTGGCCCATAACTTCATTTTTCTTAGTGTAGGTTGTAGTTTTCTGTTGTCTAGGCAACTTTTCTGTTGTCTTGGTTACCTGTGCCAGTTTGGATGTATTATGTCCCACAGAATGACATTATCTTTGATGCAGTCTTGTGTGGGCAGAAAACATATTGGTGTTGATTGGGTTGGAGACTTTTGATTGGATGTTTCTGTGGAGATGTGATCAATCAATTGTGGGTGAGCTCTTTCATTGGATAATTTCCATGGAGGTGTGGCTCCACCCATTCAGCATGAGCCTTGATTAGTTCATTGGAGCTCTATATAAGCTCAGACAGAAGGAGCGAGCTTGCTACAGCCAAGAGGGACACTTTGAAGAATGCACAGGAGCTGAGAGAGAAGCTGCAGTTTACAGAGACATTTTGGACATGGCCTTTGAAAGCAAAATTTTGCTCTGGAGAAAGTTAGAGAGGACAAACACCCCAAGGGCAACTAAGAGTGACATTTTTGAGGAACTGCAGCCTAGAGTGGAATGTCCTGAGAGAAAGCTATTTTGAAACCACAACTTTGGAGCAGATGCCAGCTACATGCCTTCCCAGCTAACAGAGGTTTTCTGGGCACCATTGGGCATCCTCCAGTGAAGGTACCTGATTGCTGATGTGTTACCTTGGACACTTTATGGCCTTAAGACTGTAACTGTGTAACCAAATAAACCCCCTTTTATAAAAACCAATCCATCTCTGATGTTTTGCATTCTGGCAGCATTAGCAAACTAGAACATTACCTCAATCAGGTTTCCCCAGACCAGGACGGGCTCAGATCTCAGAAGGAGGCAATAGTATCAGGTCTCCCTGAGGGTGTGTCTTAGAAGATTGATACACCCTTTGAAGCCTCAAGTCACTGTGCTTTTCTGCTCAGCAGGTGGCACCTGTCAGCCTGTCACTCTACACTGGTGTAAGGAGGTGTGGCTCATGGCTGTCTTCCCCCAGGCTCTGGGGTCTGGTTCTGAATGGGAGATGGGTAGTAGAGTTTGGCACCACCTCTTTCCTCTTAGAGAGGATACATCCCCTGGGGAGATGTCATTTGCATTCGAAAAGTCTCTCTGACTATGCTATCTCCACCCGTGTCTGGGTCAGAGCACTGGGAACTGAAAATGGTTCAGGCTTTCTCCACTGAGCCAAAAATGGGACAGAAAGCCCCCCTACAGGGCCAGTCCTTGGCCACCCTCAGTTTCACCCATAGGCCAGAGATAGCACCTGGTCCTCTGGGCTCCCCCTCCATCCCAGAGAGGTCCTCTGGCTCTCCAAGGTCAGTCGTCACCAAAAGCCTCTGTCTGCTTGTTGGGGATTCATAGCTTGTATCGAGCAGCCAACATTTGTTATTTAAAACCTAAGTTGGAGCTTGACTGAGGTATATTTGCTTGTTCAGGGAGTGCTGCTCTCTAGCACAGTGAGGCTTTGAAGTTCGGGCTGCTGTGGGGGAGGGGCTCCAGGCTTGAATCTGCTGTTTTTACTTATAGATTTTATGCTGTGATCTCAGGCATTCTTCCCAATCCAGACTGGTGTATGATGTGTGGACAGTCCAGTTTGTCCCCCAGCAGTTATTTCGGATTATTTACTAGTTGTTCCTGGTTGTTTGTTAGTTGTTCCAGGGGGACTAACTAGCTTCCACTTCTCTCTATGCTGCCATCTTCTTCTGACTCTCCCTCATAACCATTTTTGACTTAAAATCTATTTTATGTGATTTTTAGTATAGCTACCCCAGTTTTCTTTTGGTTACTTATATATACTTGCATGGTATATATTTTTTCCCACCCTTTCACCCTCGATTTACTTGTACCTTTGACTTTAAGGTGAGTCTCTTGCATACAAAATATAGTTGGGTAATGCTTTTTATATAGTCTGCCACCCTCTGCCTTTTGACCAGAGAGTTTAAACCATTTACATTCAATGTCACTAGTGATTATACAGGACCTTCTTCTGACATTTTGCTATTTAGATTTTGTAAGTCTTACACCAATTTTGTTGCTCACTTCTGTGTTAAATCCTACTTTTATATGTATTTGCTTTTTTGTGTTGTGCAGTATTGAATATCTTCTTATTTTTATCTGGATATATTTTTCATCTATTTTATTCATGGTTACCATTGGGTTAAAATTTAACATCCTAAATTTATAGCAATCATTTTGGTTTGATACCAACTTAACTTCAATTGCATGCACATATACTTTTTCTAAACCCCTCTGTCCTTCCACCATTTTTTTTTTGTATTTGTTACCAGTTATATCTTTGTACTGTGTATGTCCAAAAACATAGATTTATCATTATTTTTTATGCATTTGCATTTTTGTGCTGTAGGAAGTAAAAAGTTGAATTACATACCAAATAATATAATACAATATGGGTCTTCATAATTACCCAAATGGTTACCTTTACTGCATACCTTTATTTCCCTATTCTGCTTTAAACCACTGTCTAGTGTCCTTTACTTTTATTCTGAAGAACTCCCTTCAGCCTTGCTTATAGGGCCAGTCTAGTGGTGATGAACTCCCTCAGCTTTTGTTTATCTGTGAGTGTCTTAATCTCTCCCTCATTTTTGAAAGAGAATTTCACCCAGATATTAAATGCTTGACTAGTGGTTGTTTTCCTTCAGCACTTTAAGTATTTCAACCCACTGCATTCTTGTCTCCATGGTTTCTGATGAGAAATCAGCACCTAATGTAATTGGGGCTCCCTTGTACTTAACATGTTGCTTTTCTCTTGCAGCTTTCAGAACTCTCTCCTTGCCCTTTGCATTTGATAGTGCAATTGATATATGACAGGGTGTATTTTTCTTCATGTTTGTCCTGTTTGGTGTTCTCTCAGCTTCTTGGATGTTCATAGTCACATCTTCTGCCAAGTTTGTGAAGTTCTCTGTCATTATTTCTTTGACTATCCCTTCTGCTGCCTTCTGTCTTTCTTCTACTCCCATAATGTGAATATGGATGTGCTTAATTGTGTCCTATAGCTGTCTTAGGTTATTTGTGCTTTTAATATTTCTTTTTTCTTTTTGTTCTAAGCCTGACTCATTTCAAGTGTCTTGTCTTCAAAATTCACTGATTGCCAGCTCCAATCTGCTCTTGAAATCCTCCTGGGCATTTTTTCCTTTCAGTTATTGTGGTCTTCAATGCCGGTAGTTCTGTTTGGTTTATTTTTAAAATTTCTATTTCTTTACTAATTTTATCACCTTGCTCATTCATTGTTTTCCTGTTATCCTTTAGTTTTTTTTCTCTGTACTTTTCTTCATCTCCTTGAGCATTTTTTAGATTATTTTTTAAAAGGCTTTGCTTGGTGTGTTCACATTTTCATCTTCTTCATTGGTGTTTTCTGTATCTTTATCCTCTTCCTTTGGATGTGCCATCATTTCCTGTTTCTTTCCCTTTGTTGCATTTTAACATTTTAAAATGTTAACTTGTGATTTACTCCCTGGGATGTCTGTTTCTTAGTTTTGTAAACAACTGGTGATAAACAGAGATTTTCTTGAGCTTTAGCCCTCCTATCAGGAAGGTCTGCCCAAGGTGAATGCAGTGTGCAGGGTTTTCCCTGTCTGTCTGAGTCTGTGTCTTGTCCCAGGCTTTTGCTTGTTACTTGTTTTGGAATTTCTCTGTTTACAGGAGTTTGGTTGTCCCCTCTGCTTCCCAAGAAACAGACCTCTCTCCCAGATATTTGAAGCCAACAGGCCTTTGTCCCAGACTATTTGTCTCTACCAGTTTTTATACTCCTTTTGTTGTCTCATGCTGCTTTTTTCCTGGAGGCAAAGTCCAGAAAGGACTTTCCCAAGTCAGTCTTTCCCAGCCAACATAGGGCCAGGGATCCATGATGGGGACGAAGACTAGCTCCAAAATGCCCTGGGGAGGGGATCGAGAAGGGCACCAAAATCTTCTCTGATGGCTCTCCATAGCTGAGCTTTCCTGGCCTGCCCAGCTAATGTAGCCCTTCAGCTACCTGTCAGGACAGGTTGAGACAAGAGCCAGTACCCAGTGATCCAAATTCATTACTCAAAAGCTGTGATCAGAGATTGACCATGCCCACACTTGTTCTTGGGGAAGAGGATTTTTATGTCCCTTTCCATCACCAGCAGCTAGCCAGGGACTGGACCACGCAGGGGACCGCTGTGAGGGTAGGGGATGGGTGCTGGTAGCCACTGCATGCAGAGAGCAATTTACAGTTCTTTACTGTAATTCATCAGTCTCTTCCTCCTGTACTTCCCTGGATGCTGTACAGTGTTCTTCTGGCCTCTGGGATTTCACAATAGTTGTTTCAGGCAGTTCCTCTCTGTTTAGTAATTGTTTTTGTGGACGGACTGAGTCCTGGAGCTCCCTACTCTTCCATCTTCCATGGAAGTTCTCCCTGTACAGATGGTTTTGAGCAAAGGATTACAAATACAGGGTCCAGGGTAGGTGGGGCTAGTATAAATGACTATTTACCTAGTGTGCTGGCATGATTCTTTGTTACTGGTACCTAGTGAATGGGTAGTGCTGCTTGTAAAAGATGGGTAAGAGGAAGTGAAAATTGCCAAGTTGGTATATTTCTCCAGCCTTGTGGGTTTAGAATTCCTTCTTGGAAAGCCCTGCTGTGACATTCAGTAGGAAAGTCAGGAAGCATAGAACCCAGGGCCTAGTTGGCTGGCAGGAAAGCAAGGTTCCCATGGGCATTTATGACACAGGCCAATCAATAATGCTGGCAGGCACTCGGGCCTCCTGGAGCAACACGCTCATTGTATAAGGCTGTGTGGGTGGTAGCACGCTGTGAGAAGCAGCAGCTGGGGTGTGCATGCATGGAATGCTATTCCTTGCCAGGTCGGAGTCATCACTTGCAACCATCCCAGGCAAGCCAGGGGTACGAAAGGCTGTGGCACATGCCCATCTAAGTCATTTCCACCAGCTGAGAGCTTATGAATTGCAAAGAAGGGAACGTCTGTGGGAGGGCCCTGCTGGTGCCTAGCTGGGAGGTCACTCACTGTTAGAACAACAGGGGACGTGTCACTCTCCTAGGAACACATGAGATTGCTTTGGGTTGAATATGACATGATTTTACGGGGAAGATTACAAAAGCCCAAGCTGAGACTTCAAAGCAAAGAATAATCTTCATAGCTCCAGTTGGTCCCCCAAATTCTGTGTTGGGTCTACCCTGCTTCTGATGCTTGGTATAAAGACAGATGACTCCAAATCCTTCTGCTGGGTCAGGTCCCAAGAAGCCATCTGGTGAGTCCATTGGTCTTCCGGCAGCACTGCTTTCAGTGCCTTAGCCATATTTGCAGAGAGGGCTTGCCTGGGAGTTAATTTCTCATATCCCAGGGCCTATCAGAACAATACTGAAGCTGAGGCTGTGGAAGGTTTGCTAGGTACCAGGCACTGGGTAAACATTATGTGAATGACAGTGTGGGGATAAGGTTCAAGCTTGAGTGTTAGATTGCCTGGGTTTAAATCTGGCTCAAGTCTTCATCACTTTTTTGATGGTGCTAGGCATCTAACCTCCGCAAGTCTCAGTTTCCCTGTCTGTGGGGTGTGTGTGTGTGTGTGTGTGTGTGTGTGTGTGTGTGTGTGTGTGATAAAAGTACCTCTGAGTTATTGTGAGATTTAAATAAGATAACCCATGGAGCATGCTTAGAAAAGTGACCACAGTACAGCAAACACTTAATACATGTTCTTGGACCACATTCCAGCAAAATATGAGGGAGAGTCATTGCTATGATTTGTATGCAGGTGGGGGAAGCTGACCTAAGGGCATATATCTTTTAAGTGCTTGAATCAAAATTTAAATCCAAGCAGGCTGACACTGCCTGAACTTTTAACCACAATGCTCCGTGATTTAACTGAATCAAACTAATTTAAATTTTGTCACTCTTGCTGTTATGACTGATGATTGATCTCAGTGTTTCTTAGTACAATTTAAGACCTCTATCATTTATTTGGCCCTAATGGATTAAAAAAGGCTGTTTAGGATTACTTACCCCATATTTCATTCTCTTGGAGAGTTTAATAAAATCTGACCTCAATGTCTCCTTCCTGGCATAGAAGGGTCTAATTCTTTGTCACCGGTCTTGGAAAGAGTTACCCTTCTCCACTCCCTGCCACCTCACCTACCTTCCATTTCCTTATCACCTCCAAAAAAGAAGTACCTGTTGGGAGCAAATATGCTTACTCTGTACCAAGGGCACCCATTCCCATGAAAATGTAACAGAGGAGGATGACACAGGCACGGAGAGTTGATTTGGTTGCCGCCTGCATTTATCTGGTTCAACCTGATTCCTTTTAGGCTCGGGGAAGAGGGCTAGTCCTTGTTTATTTTATTGCAGTTTTGGTCTTCCCTGCTTGGGAGTTTCCCTCCAACAAGTCTCTTGCTTGCATTTCTATATACCCGCATCCTCCAGGTGAGACTACATCTCAGCATACTGCTGGGTGAGAGGTGTGGATGTGGGCAGGAACCTCGCCATGCTGCCACACGGCCTCAGACATGCAGGCTTTCTTAATTCCAGCAGCACACTGCCAAGTGCCGATATTCACTGAGGTGCTGGCCGTCCTGCTACATTTGGCGTGCAGAGTTCAAGTTTTCTAGGTACTCCTCAGAATTCATTAAATCTGCCTGTTGAACATACACCAGCCTGTCAACAGTCAGCGAAGAGAGGTGCCTGAGAAGTCCAGGACCAGGATGGGTGACCAAGTGGAAGAGAAAGAGTATTGGTTGCAAGTCCAAGACCTGAATTCTAGGCCTGTGCTAATCAGGTGGACAGACCTGTGGCATTGGGCAAGTTCCCTTGCTGGTTTGGAACTTGGTTGGACAATGTGCTCTCTAGAAGGGGCCTTTCCAGTTATAGAAGGCTGTGATTCTAGCATTTGGAAAGAGCCATGCTTTCTAGTTTATTCTAGGAATAAAGAGCAGAACTCAGTTTTAATTTAGCTTATCTTTTCTTGGATTTTGTGACTCTCAATTTCTGGTCCTTTGTCTTTCAGATGGATATGATGATGCTTTCCCTTGCAGGATGTCTTAGGAGCAGTGCTCATGTATAAAGAGAACCATGCCCAGCGTCAGCACATAGCAGGAGCCCGATGCAAGGAGGGAGGTCCCCTGCCTGTCCCAGCATGCCGTTAGCCCGGCAGCTCTTTTGTGTCTACAAATATCCAACACCACTGAGGCAGGGAAGCCGCTGGTGATAGGGATAAAGGTAACTTAGAAAGAAAAAGGGAAGCTTGCTCACGCTCATTGTCTTCCCATGGGGCTCCTTAGCAGGAGTTGGCTACCTTCTCTCACATGTGCTTTGAGGGAAATGGACTGCTCTTGTTGGGTAATTAATGTCCTGGGTAGAGCCAAGTCCAGGGCACAGAGTGCCTTTGTTTTAGGCTTGTAAATTTCAACACAGGTTGGAAGGAACAAAACAACAATTCATGAGAGAGACAGCCCCTGTCTGATTCTGTGGATTGAGCCAAGAGAGAGACTGCCTGCAGCCCAGGGAGGGGATGGGTGAGCTGGGCAGCCCAGGCAGCAGAAGGACCCAGAGGAAGCTCAGAGACATGGAAAGGCAGACTATAATAGGCAGAAGCCAAACGGTGTCAGTGCAGTTGGTGTGTCCAGGTAAATGCTAGGAAGCCTGCTCTAGGATAGACCCAGGTGCAGTGCCTTTTCTGGCCCCCCTCCACTCTTGGCTGCCTGATGTCTGTAGATACAAGCCATGATTTGAGAACACTGAATGCAATTTTGCCAACACTGCAGATCTATTTCACATTTCAATCACTGGAGGTGCATATCCAGCTTGATGGATGGGTAGAGCTGAGTCTTGATGGATGTGTAGGCATTTGCAGGACAAAGGGATTAGGCAGCAAAGGAGAGTTCTAGTAAAGAGAGCAGCATGTGAGAAATTCAGGGGCTTGGGACAAGATGGCATATATTGAGAGGGAGGAGTGACAAGAGAAGAAATAGCCCATGGTTAGTGTTCTTAACTGGATGTCAGGTGGGGGGGTCTCTGCTCAAGTTTCAGCTAGACCACTGGGGTCCACAAATGCCTGGTATGTCTGACAAGCTGGTGAGACAGGTCTATTGGAAGTATATTTACAAGAAGGACTCTGGAGCCTACCAGGAGAGAATCACCTTAAAGGAGGAGGAAGTTAGAAATTACAAACTTGATTAGAAACACAACCTCAGTTATTGAAGGGGAGAGGTGATTCTGAGGACAGTGTAGAGTTTGTCCCTCCAATTGTCTCCTGGCCTAGACCTACAAGGAATAATATTTGTGTTCTCTGGACATGCAAGATCAGGATTGGGGCAGGGAGGCAGGGAGTTGTGACAAACTATGAAAGTTATTTCACTTAAAAATTTCTGATGATGACACATTGGTGTATAAGCAGCACCACTTTGCCATTCTTCCAATAGGGCAGTGAACAGTCTCCCCACTTTGCAACTGACCCACTGAGCATTGGCTCTGGTGAGCAGTAGATGCACATGGCAGGCACAGAATTACGCAGCAGTGGCTGGCACTCACCTGGAACCCAGGAGGAAGAAGGTATCACTCATAACTCACTGATTTGCTCGTAAACTCATGTGAGTTGCCCTAGAGACTCCCATCATTATTTGGGGGCAGATTTTCAGAGAACTGGTTCTGTATTAGCATATGGGGAAAAAGAGCCATCCAAAGACAGGCTACACTTGCCTTAGATGTTTTAGGAACTAATTTTGTGTAGTGCAGTGTGGCAGGCACTGTTGATTGTTTCTGTAGTCTCCATTTCCCACTCTCTGGCTTCTAAAAACATCCTGAGTCATTCAGGTATCCTCCCCGCCTCCAGGCATTTCGTGTGCTCTTGGCAAAGCTAATCTCATTCACAGTGATCAGGGGTAGCCTGGTTGGTTGAATGGTCATTCCATCCCTCTTCCCAGTGACTGGCTAGTGTTGGATAATGGCCCAATTGGTCTAGTTAAATACGGAGAGAGGCTAGTGATGGGCCCCTGAGAAAGTTATCCACCTTCTTCTAAGACATTCTCTTAGAAGCAGCCCCTCTCCCTTCCTATGGAAATGGTTGTTCACCAACCAGAGGACCAGACCAGCTGCAGCTTTCTTGCTTCCCATCTTGGCTGAAAGAGAAATGGGCCAGAGGATGGCTGGGAAACAGCTGCAAAGCCCCTGAACTTTAGCCAACCCTAAAAAGACTGCCATCCGTTTGGAACTTCTTGGTATATGAGTCCATAAATTTCTCCATTGTTTATGGCAGTTTGAGTTGAGTTTTCTGTTATTTGAATTTGAAAGTTTCCTGATAAGACTGATTTGGCAGATGTCTGTAAGTTTCCAGGAAAGATTTCCTGGACCAGATAGTTTCTGTTAGTCAAGGATATTTAAATTCTAACAGAGGTGATCCTGCCCACCACTTTTATGTGAGGAGGTAGCGTCGTTTCCCCCATCAGGGCTTGACTGCAGATGGGTCCCAGGTTTGGGGAATCAGCTGCCTCTGGTTATATCCAGTCCTGGCTGTGAGAACATTCACACCCTAAAGTGTGATGGAACGGGTACTTTTAATGAAGGCAGATTCTGAGCACCTGCAACTTTCTGATTGCTGTTTAGGTCATGCATTCTTCTGGGCAGAGGTGGACAATACACTCAGCATGTCTTTGATCTGTGGGGTCTCAAAAACACTTGTATTTTATAATTTACATAATATATCATATAAATGATCCCAGGATAGGTCATCTTGGAGGAAAGAAGTAATATAATCCTTATTGCTACATTGCTTCTCTGATCTATTCCTTTCCCTTTTGCAAGGGATCTTCACACTACCCAAATATCCCCGAGAGGAGGGTGGTAGGAACAATCTAGTGCCTTAAAAACTTTTGCAGTCTCAGAACCGAATCCAAGTGTGACTGTTTTAAAACATGTGGCTACAAGTTCTTTGACACTTCTTCCCTTGAGAGGTGGGGTCTCTGTCCCCTCCCCTGGAATCTGGGCTGGCTTCAGCAACTTGGTTTTAGCCAGTAGAATGTAGTAGAAGTGATTCTGTGTGGCTTTTGGGGTTAGGTTAAAAAGCTTTCACCTCGTTCTCTTGGGATGCTTACTGTGGGGAAATAGACTCTAGTTCCCTGAGGCCAGCATGTTGGAGAGGCCACGTGTAGGTGCTTTGGCTGACCGTCCCAGCTGAGCTCCCAGCTGACTGCCTGTCTCAGTTGCCAGCCACGTGATGAGCCATCTTGTACATCCAGCCCAATCTCGCTGGACTGAAGTCAGATGACTGCAGCCCCAGACTCCAGCAGCACAAGAGACTTCCAGGAAGAACCATCTAGCCAAGCTTTCCCTGAATTCTGCAAAATTGCGGGCTAAATAAAGCCATTGTTTGCAGCCACACAGATTTGGGGTAATTAGTCAGAGCAATAGTAACCAGAAAACCATGTTTTTTGTTTTGTTTTCTAGATTTGTACTATTAGATTCACCCTAATTTTGTGGAAAAGAATTTTTCATCTCTTTTTCTCAAAGATAGAAATACATAGCATTGCTTCCAGAATTCTACCTTGTTTGTGAGTCTTTTGGTTGCAAGTCATTATAAAACACTCAAACTAGCTTAAGAGAAGGGAATGTACTGGAATGACACAGGGGAAGCTCGAGCGTCCAAGGGCAGGTAGTCCCTCTGTCTCTCCCACCTTTGTAGGCTATTGTACCAGGGTTGATCGGTGTGGGTCGATGGAACACAGCTGAAGTGATGGTATGTTACTTCCAAAAGCAGGTCATAAAAGCCTGTGTCTTTCGTCTAGAGTTCTCTCCCTTTCTCTTGGCTTACTCACTCTGGGGAAAGCCATGCTGTTCTAGTTTGCTAATGCTGCAGAATGCAAAACACCAGAGATGGATAGGCTTTTATAAAACGGGGGTTTATTTCACTACACAATTACAGTCTTAAGGCCACAAAACGTCCAAGGTAACACCTCAGCAATCGGGTACCCTCACCGGAGGATGGCCAATGGCCTCCGGAAAACCTCTGTTAGGTAGGAAGGCAGCTGGCATCTGCTCCAAAGCTCCAGCCTCAAAACGGCTTTCTCCCAGGATGTTCCTCTCCAGCAAGCTTGCTTCTCTTCAAAACATCACTCCCAGCTGCACTCTCTTTTCTCTCTTTGAGTCAGCTCATTTATATAGCTCCACCAATCAAGGCCCACCCCGAATGGGTGGGGCCATGCCTCCATGGGAACATCTCATCAAAATTATCTCCCACAGCTGGGTGGGGCACATTCCAAGCAAATCCAACCAACACCAAAACTTCTGCCCCACACAAGACCACAAAGATAATGGCATTTGGGGGACAGAATACACTCAAACCGGCAGACATGCCATGAGCAGTCCTCTGGAGAGGCCTGTGTGGTGAGGAACTGAGTTCTCCTTCCAATAGCCGTGTGGGGGAACCATCTGGATGTGAATCCTCCAGTCCCAGTCACGGCTTCAGACGGCTGTAGCCCTGGGCAACATCTCAACTGCATGCTCATAAAGGACCCTAAATCAGCACCATCTACCTCAGCCTTTCTGAATTCCTGACCCTCAGAAAATTGAGATGGTACGTGTTTGTTGTTTCAGTTGCTAAATTGTGGGGTGATTTATTACACAGCAATAGGTGCAGTAGAAACAAAGTCATAGAACCCTTTTCATCTGGCAAGCAGAAGAATATGGAAATCCCCAAGGGAGTTTCAGCTGATGACTTTCATCCAGCCCCCAGTTCATTTAAAGGGCGGAGCAAAATAAGCCTGTTACTTTTATCACCTTGGCCTTGGTGGTTCCCAAACCGAACCTACCCCTGTCCCCCATTCCATCCCGACATACACCCCAGATAGAGAATTTCACTGTGGGGAAATGTGTATTTAAAATCCATATGCACAGTATACATTGTTATATACTTTGGTATTTCATTTTTGATGGGGAAGGGTCATGGAAAGGAAACTAGCATTTTTTGGATGCTTTCTATGTGTTAGGCTCTGTGATAGATACTTCATATATTTAATGGAGAGAAAATGTAAGTCCACCTCAAAGTTTCAGAGCCTGTGCCTTTAAGGAGGAGTGCTGACAATCCATATCAGTTTTAAAGGGTGAGTCAGAATAAGAGACCTTCTCTTTCAACACATGAACCTGTGGCCATGGAAATGTAGGACACAGGGTAGAAAACTAGATAGTCCTGTACAATATGGAGATGAAAGCTGAGTTTCTGGGGAATCCTAAGGATGAAGGCATTCCAGAAAACAGAGAAGCAGGAGATGTAAGGAGAATCCCAAGAAGTAATAGGTGCATATGGAAGGGTGCATGCTGAGGGACATGGCAGAATGCTGGAACCTATAGGAAAGGTGGACAGTGGGAAATTCCTGGTGCAGGCCAGCCAAGAGGTGAAAGAAACACAACTCCCAATTTTAAGTTGTTTGGGTTTCAGCCATGTCATCCACTTCCCATGACCCCAAATCATCAGCCAAGCCTGCTTCATACAAATGCCCTCCGTGACTGTGTTTTGGGGCTGAGCTGGCTGAGGTGCAAAGTCTCGACTGGTACAGAGTAGAGAGACCAGCTGAGGAAGCGGGAGACAAGTGAGATGAAAGTTTGTGAAGAGCTGGAATCTGGAGCTAAAAGTGAGCAGAAGAATGTAAGGCTCTGGAAATACTGGGGAAAACATGGGACTTTGCCAGGACCTAAGGCTGTGCTTGAACCAATTTTATTTAAATTTCAGAGGACAGGGTGTCCTCATTTGACATCTGGTTTTCAATTATACTGTTTCAATAAACATGATCTCCATTTTACAGGAGAAACGTTGATAAATTGGCCCAGGTCAAACAGCTCCTGAGAGGTGGCTCTGGTCCAAGGCTCTCCATTCTCACATCAGCAACACGGAGGACCTTGTAGGGTCCCCAACCCATATTATCAAAGACTTCTTTCTGCTACCCTAGGGGTCTGCAAACTTCTTTCTGTAAGGGCTAAATAGTAAATATTTTAGGCATTTTGGACCATTTCTGTCTCTGTCGCAACTACTCAATTCTGCCACTGTAGGTGAAAGCAACCACAGACGAAATGTAAACGATGGGTGTGGCTGTGTTCCAATAAAACTTCATTAATTTGAATTTCATATCATTTTCATGTGTTGTGAAATATTATCCTTAGAAATTTTTTACCCTAAGCCTTAAAAAATTAAAAACCATTCTTAGCTCATGGGCCATACAAAACCAGGCAGCGGGCTGGATTTGAACCCACTGGCCATGCAGTGCTGACCCCTGCCCTGAACCACGTATGTCAACAACATATCCATGAGAGAGCTGTTGGGGCCAGGGGTGTGCTAAGTATTGGCATGACAAAGAGGTGTCATTGTGGTTTTTCCCCTAGGAGATATTTGCTGAAATCTGCACAAGGTTCATCCCAGACAAATTATGCATTGCAGTCCCCACTCCTTTTAACCTGACAGTCCTAAATGAAACATCACTTTCCTCAGATAAATCACACACCCCCTCTTTGCCTCATTTGCTGTGTGCATGTGTGTGTGTGCGTGTGTGTGTTTAATGAAAAGGCTTGCCTAGTTATCTTCAAGTTTCCTTATGACTCTTAAATTCTCAGATTCCATAAAAACATAGATTTCCAGGGCAAAATTTTTCCTTGCCTATCCTCTTTCTTTCCCCCTTGCTTTCTTCTCTTCTCTCAAATCCTGTGAATCTCCTTCCTCTTTGACCCTGCCTCCTGTCTGATACTCTATTTCAAGGCTGGCAGGATTATCGTATCCAGAAGCATCACAGGAAAAAAAAAAAAAAAAAAGTGGAAATATCCAAGATAATAAAACAAGCCGGCAAGAGGTGAAGGGGTGTGTAATTGCTATTCTTTGTGTGGACGAGTAAAGCTGCATATTTTAACCATCTCATGATAGCAGAGATTTTTCTTTTCTTTTCTTTTCTTTTTTCGAGAGGCAAATGTAATACCTGCATGTTTCCTTTTTCCCCCAGGGTAAAAATAAGAGGAATTCATTTTCACTGGGATTAGCAAAATCTTTTTTCTTCTTTTATGTTGGTAACATGAGGTTTTAGCAGATCTCTGATCTCGGGCTGAATAAAAAACATAGCATTACAATGCAGCACTGAGGCTGGGGGCTTGAACCCAATCTGGATTACCGTTTACTACAGTGAGTGTTCTTTCACTAAAGGGGGCGAGTCTTTGGAGCTGGTGCTGAGGGGTGACCCCCTGCGACCCTGCCCACTGTTCCACCTAATCTGAGGCCAGTCCCTGGGAGGCTGAGCCTCGCAATCAGATGCCCAGAGGCAGCCGGCTTGCAATAAGCTGTTGGGTGGATGCAAAGCACCCGCCCCGCAGAAGCCACACGGAAGCCATGCTCGGCATTGAATGGGGAACAAATTGCAGTTAAGAAAGTCGGGCTGCTGGTTCAGGCATTTAACCTCTGTGAGTCTCAGTTTCTTCATCTGGACGCTTGGGTCAATCACGTTTGTGTCCCAAGGTCTCACCGGCCTATGTATACAAAAGGGATCACGGTGACACATTTGGGAGTTTGTTAACTTCTCCTTGATTAATTGCAGGACCTTGCCTTTTTCTCTCCCATCGCCTGCCTGGCTTTTCCGTTTTCCTTTGTTATTTCCTAGCGTTTTCAGGTGGTGATTTCGATGCGTGCAGACCCAAGTCCACTTGTATGCTCACATTTCCAATGCAGGGCTACAATGTCACCTGTCCTGAAGCAGAACTCCTGACCTCCAGGGTCTCACAGATTCATGTAGGAAAACAGCACATTTGGCTTTCAGCTCAGCTCCAACCCTGCTCTCCCACTGGGCTCCAACCAGAACAGAAGTGGCGGGTTTGCAATAAGCTGCTAGGTGGAAGCAAGGCGCCCGCCCTGCAGAAGCCGCGCCACACTCCCCATTTTCTTGTATTTCTTATCATTCCCCAAACACTGTGTTAACCTTCTCCCCTTTTAATCAAACAAAAGTACCTATTTCCTGCAAAAATGCTTAGAGTTCTGAATGCACAGCACCTTGCTTATGTGTCTGCTCTGTATTGACGTATCATAGGGCTCTAGTGATGATCCCCATGAATGATGGACGTAAAATGAGATTCACATTAGGGGTAGCCACTGTTTGCTGAGCACTGCCTGTCAGCCAGGTCAATGCTGAGCACTGTGGCAGCCTTATCTCATGGAACCCGCAGAACAACCCTTTTTCGGCAAGTGAGCATGAAATGTGGATGAGGTGGCAGCAGGATTCAAACCCAGGCAATCTGCTCCTAGGAACTGGGTACTTCGGTACCACGTTGTGCATGTGAATTACTTCCAGCAGAGACCAGCCTCGGGTAGCTCCCCAGGACCTGTCAATCATATCTGTCACTTTATGTCATCTCTACTGCTGGGAAACCCCATCTGCCTTCAAGAAAGGATGGTGAGCCAGGATAGAGATGTAAGAGAAGACTAACAAGCAAGGGGGATGGCAAGACTATAAGTGCCCACGGCATTCAGAGAAGCGTGGACAGTGGGCTGAGACTTTGAGGACGGGGGAACATAATAAATAGAGAAGAAGACAAGGGCAGTCCAGCAGGGCAAATAGAGCTGTCATCTCCCATGACAGAATTATTTGAGAGTAATAGTTTAAAATTATTTGGCATGCTAGTTTAAAAATATCCCTATTACCAATGCTATAGCTGCTATGGGAACCAGTTTGGTGGTTTCTCAGAAAGTTAAATCTAGAGTTATCATATGACCTGGCAATCCCACTCCTAGGTACATACCCAAAAGAATCGAAAGCAGGGACTTGAACAGATACTTAGACACCGGTGTTCACAACAGCATTATTCACGATTGCCAAAAGGTGGAAACAACTCAAGTGTCCACTGGCCAATGAATGGATAAACAAAATGTGGTACATCCATATGATCGAATATTATTTGGCTGTAAAAAGGAATGAAATTCTGTTACATGCAACAACATGGATGAACCTTGAAGGCATCATGTAGAGTGAAATAAACCAGACACAAAAGGGCAAATATTATGTGATTCCATTTCTATGAAATATCTAGAATTAGCAAATTCAGAGACAAAAAGTAGATTGGGGTTACCAGAAGCTGGGAGGGTGGGGGGGATAGGGAGTTGTTGTTTAATGGGTGCACAGTTTCTATTTGGGCTCATAAAAATGTTTGGAAATAGACAGTGGCAATGACTGCACAACATCGTGAATGTAATTAATACCACTGCATTGTCAACTTAAAATGCCTTAAAATGGTTAAAACGGCAAATTTTACGTTATATATTTTACTGCGATAAGATTTTTTTTAGAAGCTCCATTCCTGATCATAATGTGCCTGACAGACACACTAAATTCCTCCGTTGTGGGGACGTTGTGTGGTCCAAGGGCAGGGGTCTGGTGCAGGGACGATGATGGTGTCTTGCCTTAGCCTCCTGTTAAGGTGCTCCTACTTTCTTCAATTCCCAATGCTATTTTGTTTCTTAAAACCTTAAATAAATCCTAGAATATTCCTTTGATTGCCTTGATAACTCCCTTCAGAATGTCAAACTCCCCTACTGGCAATTGGGAACCTCCAGACTTTGTCCAAACTACTTTGTCAGCTCCACGTCTTATTTCTCTTCTATAAAAACACCCTCATGGGCTAAACTAATTCTAACCATTGATAAGATCTAATCTTTTCTTCTCAACTCCTTTGCCTCTCACTTTGCTCATCTATAAAATATGGTTATAATGATGATTGGATGTGATAATCAATCTGCAGTAAGGGCTCAGGACGCCATCTGGCACACATAGAAAACGATCCACATAGGAATTCCCAATGATCTCCACAACTTTTTTTAAGAGGAACTTCTTCTGACTGCTGTCTTTATCAGTAAATAGATGAAAGTATATCTTCTCAAAATGGATATAAATAGACAATGGCTGTTCAGATCTATCTAGCTCAGAAATCCCAGTGAAATTATTTGACAATTCAGTTCATTTCACCATTGTTTATTTTGTGCCCTCGATGCTCAGGGCACTGGGCAAGTGGGCATCCTAGGTGGAGGTTAAATGGCTTAATTCAAGACAAGCTTAACGGCTCCTGTTCACCCTTCAAGACTGAACCAGCTTACTTCTTGCAACAGCTCCCTCTGCAATGGTTCTGCCTTTCTCTGGAGAGTAGCTTCTTGTACAGCTCATAGTTATCCTCACCCACTTGGGAATGTCATCGTGGCCTGCCTGTTTCCTGGTATTTTATCCTGCTCAGCTCTACTTCCAGCTCCCCAAAGACTGGATATCCTGTGCATCCTGCTCAGTCCTGGTTCTTTTCCTTTATCCCATCTTCCTGGGTGGGTGGCAATGGCCAGGCTCTGTTCTGGCCATAGTGAGGCATATAAGTGAAGTTATTTCTATGTTTAGCTAAGGATGAACTTTCCCATTAATATGGAATATAATTCTTTTGATGGGAGGGTGAGATAAGTTTCTGATGATTTTGTCTGAGATCTGGTTGTAGATTCAAAAGACACCTCTAGGTACTCCGTTTTATTCTTTTAGAGGAAAGTTAATCCTGAGTGTAATGCAAACAAATAGACGAATGTAAAGTCATATAAACTTTTGTTTATATGATTCCTGTAAGTCAGGCTCCAGATACCTCATGTTTATCATTTTATTTCCTTCAGAAACATTGTAACACTCATAATACTAAAATGGAAATAAAGGTTAAAAACACTGACTCCCACAACTCTAAACAAATTGATAGCTTTCAGTTGTTGGCATTTCATTTCAGTTCCTTTTAGTATGTATATAAATGATTTTTCCATTGTTAGAGTCATAATAGAAATGACGGCCATATTCATTTAAAACATTAAATATAATAATGGTTGCATTATTTATTTATGTAATAATAATAAATTGTACCAATTCTAAGGGTGGTATGTTTTGCTTTCTTTTTCCTTGTACTGAATGGGGTAAGCCAGGCTGGGAAGTGATAACAAAATGATTAACAGCTCAAAGCCAGCATGGGGAAGTGGTGGTGGGATCCTAAGCACCAGTAGCCCCCAGACTCATTTCCCTACTGCTGTGAGGAGTGGAGCCTGCTGACCTCATGCACAGCTGGAGAGACATGACTAGTGTGCAGACGTAGAATGCTCGCTGAGCCCAAATTGGGAGAACAGGACGGCCTTTGTTTGACAGGCATTGGTGCCCAATGCTTGTAGAGTCCCAGTGCCAGTTGGACCTACCTTCCCCCGACAAGGAGACTGGGAGCTCCAGGCCTATAGAAACTCTTAAGAGTGAGCAGGCCCTATGAGCCCCTGCTCCTGCCCTAGTCATCCAAATGCAAATAATCGTTTTGCTGTGTCATTGGGTTTGGGCACTGTGTTTGCTGAGGGTTGGGAACTTAAGGCACCCAGAGGCCAAGGGAGAGTCTTGAGGCCACCCTGGGCTCCCAGCAGCAGAACTAAGGCTTCAGCTTGGTAGGCTGGGGGACGCAGGTGGGTTGTTGGTGACTGTTTGATGGCCCTTCATAACTTCAGTGATTAGCACATATTAGGACTCAATAAATGTTGGTTGGTTGAGTGAATGAATGGATGAATGAATGGAGTTGCTTTAGCAAGCAGTCACACTCCCTCTTGTTTGATAAGGGCTAAAATACACCATCCTGGCATCTTTCATTTCAGGTCATAAATGGAAAGCTGTGTGTGTGTAATGAGTATGTGTGTCTGGTAAGAGAGTATGTGAGTATTTCTGAGAGTGTTGTACCAGTTTGGATGTGTTATGCCCCCAAAACGCCATGTTCTCTGATGCAATCTTGTGGGGGCAGATGTACTAGTGTTGATTAGGATGGAATCTTTTGATTGAGTGTTTCCATGGAGATGTGACTCAATCAACAGTGAGTGAAACAATTGATTGGATTATTTCCATGGAGATATGGACTCTGCCCATTTAGGGTGGGGCTTGATTTAATCGCTGGGGTCCTATAAAGGCACTCACAAACAGAAGGACCTCAAAGCAACTGAGAGTGCCATTCTGAGGACAGCTGCAGCCAAGAAAGATATTTTGAAGATGGCCATTGAAATTAGACTCTTCTACTCCAGAGTTTGCCTTGGAGAAAGTAAGAGAATACCCCCAGATGCCTAGACAGAAATGTCCTGGGAGAAAGCCATTTTGAAATGCAACCTGGAAGCAAGCAGACACCAGCCACCTGCCTTCTGAGCTAACAGAGGTTTTCTGGACGCCCTTCCTTCGGTGAAGGTACCCTACTGTTGATGCCTTTGGACACTCTTATGGCCTTAGGACTATAACTTTGTAACCAAATAAACCCCTTTATAAAAGCGAATCCGTTTCTGGTATTTTGCATAATGGCAGCATTAGCAAACCGGAACAATCGTGTAAGTAATGTACGTGAGTATGAAAGTGTGTGAATGCGACTGGTTGTGGGTTTATGTGACTGTGTATGTGTGACTGTGTGAAAGTGTGTATGAGTGTGTGCAAGTGTATATGTATGAGAGTATATATGTGTGTGAGTACATGAAAGAATGTGTGTAAGTATATGTGTGTGAGTATGGGAGTGTGTGTGAGTGTGAATATATGTGTGAGGGTGTGCATGGATGTGGAGGGAGTAGGTGATGAAGAGATGGGCAAGGAAACTATCTTTTGCAATGCCTATACAAGCTAAAATATGACATACATGTTTTCATGTTCTCAACCCTGTTACGTGGTAGACATTATAATCTTACGTCTACCAAATGTAGAAATAAGATTCTGAGAGATTCAGCACCCTGCCCAAGGTCATTCTGGGTGTATCAGAGCTGAGCCATGATCTTCGGTCCCCAAAGCCAGGGACCTTCTCAGCGTATGTGCTGGAGAGCTTGGCAAGACGTTGCCTGGGCCCTGACGTAGTTTCAGAGTAAGGAGGCTGAAGACAGCGTCAGAGGAGGGAGCTGAGCCCTCTTGGTTCTGAAAAGTCCTGAGGAGGGAGTCAGGGAAGGAAGCTCCTTAGAGTCCCCGGTGAGGGGTGGGCAAGGCTGGACCCTTTAACTACTGTCCTTGTGGGAGCGCTCCTGGGCAAATCAGAACTTCAGGAGGAGAGAGTTCAAGGAGCAAAACTGTTTCCCTGCCGTCTAGATGGGAACATTTCAGTGGATGGAAATTTCCGTGAATGCTTGGGCTTTCTTCCTGGCTTTAGAAGGGAACAAATTTTAGAGCTACTGGCCAGATGGTCACCTTTATAGAAAGCACCCTGTGGTTATTTGCTTCCTCCAGCCTCCTTCCAGTAAGACTTAGAATAGAAGGTTCCCAACCCAGAGCAAGGACACAGGCCAAGTCAGTGAAAAAAGGCATAAAAAGAACCCTTCACCCCTTTTCTTTTAAAATCTCAGTATCCATGACAACTGGATGGAGTGAAGAAAATGGCTGCCCCCTCCCCTCTTCGTTGTTTAAGTTTCAGTTGCTGCAGCAACGGAATATACTGGGCCAGGCCAGATTCACTGGGCGCTTTCTTTTTTCTCAGTGCCCTTTATTGTGGGCCCTCCTTGGTGCCAATAGCACTTTGTCTTTCGTTGGAGAAGTCTGTGAGAAACGAGGATGGGCAAAGTGTCAGGCTCTGTTAGGAAAACTCACTGCTGCTGAAAATCCTTTGAGATGGGAGAAGTCACCGAACAAAGGGGCAGGGGGGACAAAAAGCCCTGAATTGCTTCGCCCCCGCATCTAAGGGCTTTTATCATTTTAAACCTTGGGATCTGAGAATGTCTAACTTTGCTTTTCCCAGGGATGGTTTGGCAGGGATACAGAAAGAGTGAGTCTAGGAGACGGGTTGGGCAACAATCTCGGCAGAGGAACTTCCCAGGGAGACAAAGCTTGGTTAACTTAGGTGGTGGTTTTCCCTTCCCTTCCCTTTCTTTCCCTTCCCTTCTCTTCTCTTCTCTTCCCTTCTTTACTTCCTCCTTGTCTCCTTCCCTTCTTCCTTCCCCCTCTCTCTTTTCTTCCTTCCTTCTCCCTCTCTCTCTCTCTCCTTTCTTTCTCATATATTTCTTCTCAATACTTTTCCACTTAAAGAAATTCTAAACAATTAGGCAATGCTTCAAAAACCTTTGCACAATCAGCTCCTTTTCAATAGTTTTGTCCTAAGGAAATGATCAGACACTTGCACAAAGTTTTATCTCCTTGGTGAGTCATCATAGAGTTGCATTTTTGAAACAATCCCAGACATCTGTGTGGCCAGCATAAGATTGGACAAGTGCATTATAGCTTATTTGTCCTTTGGCAAAGTGATCATTTTCTCATTCATTAATTCTACAACCAGCAATTGCCCTTGTACTGATCACTTAAGATCTGTGATGAGCAAAATGGATATGGTCCCTTCCCTAATGAAGCTAAGAGATATAGTCAGATAACACAGAAATAAATGCTAATCACAAATCAAGGCAAGGGCCATGACAGAAAATTATGGGATATGAATATAGGGTATATTGGGGCACATAACCTTGACTGATGGGCTGGAGTGAGGAAAGGACCTGCCAGGCTGGTTGTGGGAGGAACGTGGCTTGCAGGAGATGGAAGGAGGCTGGAGGGTGAGGCTGGGAGAGGCACGTGAGGACTGGAGAGGAAGCCAGGGCCTAGAGGCCCTCTGGGTTTTGTCAAGGGTTGGTCTTCATTCTAGGAGCAATGGGCAGTTTCATTTCGGCTGAGGGTGGGTGGGCAGGAGGATGGTGAGGGTTGCATGGTCAAGTCAAATTTGCAAAAAGATCTCTTGGCTGCAGTGTGGAGAAAAGTTTGCTGGGTGGCAGAGTGTGTGTGTGGGGAGACCGGAAAGGAAGCCATGGCAATAGCTGAGGGGACACAAGGGGAATTTGGACCCGGTGGTAGAGGGGAGATAATGAGAAGCAGGTGAATTGGAGAGATGCTTAGGAAGGGAAACTGATACAGCATGACAGTGGATTGGCTATTGTTGGGGGTGGGTGGAGTATAAGGGAAGGGAAGGGAGGGAGGGAGGCATCAAGGACCACTTCTGGGTTGCTGACTTTACTGCTGGGTAGATGGTGGTGCCATTTCCTGGGAGTAGAAATGCTGGATGAAAACCACATTTCAGAGCAAAGATCTTGAACTCAGTCTTGGATCTGTTGTGTTCAATGTACTTTTAACTCATTCATTCATCCTCAAATGTTTGCTAACTGACACCATATGGTAGGTACTGAGCTAAATGCTGGGGTTATAAATATGAGCAAATCCGACATGACCTCTGACCTTGAGGAGCTCAGCATCCAGTGGTTATAGACCTAAACAATACACATAAAGAAGTATAAAATTGCACGTAATTTGAGAGCCTACGATAGTGGGATTTGACCTAGGAAAAGAGGTCAAGAAAGTGTTCCTTGAGGAAGAGTTGCTTAAAAAGAGGTAACTAGCAAAAGATATATCTTTTTTCCAGAAAGAACATTCTAGACAGGGAGAACAGTGTATGTGAGGGTCCTGTGGTGAGCCAGAGCAGAAGGAGTGTGAGGAATTTGAAGACAGCCAATGTGTCTGGGATGCAGGGACCAGAACAGCATAGGGTGAGATGAAGCTGAGAGGTGACCTGTAGTCTGGCTCTGCAAAGCCTTGGAAGCCAGCTTGAAAAATTATATATTTATTCTAAGGGCAATGGGAAGTCATTGGAGGGTTTTGAATGGCATGATTTGACATATTAAAAGGATCTCTTTTCTTGGAGCACAGAGAGTGGATAGGAGGAAGGCAGATAGATTGGGTAGACCAGTTAGGAGGCTCTTTAAAATAAGCAGATGAGAGGCAGCAGTGCCTTGGACAAGGGTGGTGGCGGTGATGGAGATGGACGGAAGTAGACACATTCAAGAGATCTCTGAAAGGTAAATTGGGGTGGACTTGGTAACCAATTGGATATGGAATAAGGGATAGAGATGCTTAAGGGTGGCTTTGGGTCTCTGGCTTCTACAACTGCAGGAGCAGAGAAAGCGGCAACACTGAACAAGCACCAGGCTTGGGTGGAAGATCGTGGGTTTTTGAAAAAGTGGACCTTGAGGATCACTTGAACCACTCATGAGAAGACTCTGGAAGGCTGCTGAATATTCCCTCCTGGAGCTTAGGGGGCGGGTCTTGGCCCAGAGGGGGTACGTGTGTCCTAAAGCAGAGTCAGGCAGTCCCAGCTGAGCTAGCAACGGGTTGCCTTGTCTATCATAGCACAGGGAACCAAAAACATACATGTGCAATTGTGGGGAGGTTTGCAGATTTGGTGACAGGAAAATGAGGAGACGCTGCTTTCTGCTCTTTCTGTTTTGGTTTGTTTCTCTTTTTTCTGAGAAGCAGTCATCTGCTTCAAGTAAGAAGAAAGTTGGTGGAGTGGGAGGCTGGTGGGGGACTGACACACCAAGCTTGAAAATGAAGCAGAAGAATAATGAAATGGGAAAACTCACTACATTGAAAGGGAAAAGCAGAAAGTTACAAAATAAAATGTATAGTAAGACCGTGATTTTGGACAGAAATAGTAAAATGATAACACATGCATATGCATGCATATATGCATATCCATTTATTCACAAATGGGTAAAAATCCTTTTGCTTTCCTTCTTTTCCCTAAGAGGAGACGTATATACTGTTAATTTGGACAATTACTGTTAAGCCTTTTTCCAGCTTAAAGCAGCAGAACAATGAAGTATTCTTGTTGATAAGAAGCATCCTTAGCTTCATGTAGAATAGCCCAGAATATGTTAATTTTCAGTTGTTATCTTCATTACCTGAAGTTACATCTTTTCTGTCTGTAGGTCCATGACTGTGAAATCTTTGCTCTCAGGTGAGATGTAGAGTCAGTCAATGACTGAAAAAGCAGAGCAGGTATGTTAGCTGGCAGCTCAAAGAACTAAATTTCCATGCACAACAGTGGTAACTTTGATTTTGATTAGAAAGATAATGCTTTCAAAATTGTCCAGGTTTGAACACATTGTGTTATAACCTTATTTTCAATTACAGCAATTCATTAAATGTTGTAAATAAATGCTTTTTGTTTTTATATCTTGATACCTTTCCAAATGAATAAATTCCCAAATCAGAAGAAAATCCTTTCTTCAAGCTTGGCTTATTGGCTGTATGAGGGTAATACTAACAAATAAACCCTGAAATTTTAGTGGCTCAACACTTAAAGTAATACAGAGAGGTTAAGTGACTTGCCCAAGGTCACACAACTAAGAAATTAAAGAGCCAGCATTTCCAATAGCTCTAGTCCAGGTGTTTGACTCCATAATGCCTGTTCTTCACCACTCACCTACATTACCATCCAATATGCTAAGACACCTTCAAAGTATTGTTTCTGATCCTTTCCCTTGTCCCTGTTACCATATGTGGGAGAATAGTCTGTGTACAGTCTTGCTGCAATATGGACCCAATTGAAAGTGGTGGTAAAGAGGAAAGAAATAAATAATATATCAAATTTTGTAAATATAGGTGGCTATAAAATTAACCTTGTCCTAAGCAATATGTGAAATCACGGGTTAGCTAAAATATGCACGGCTAATATGCATTAAAATAAATACATAAATGCCATAAAAAATGATTTCATTTGCAGCATCTAAAATCATCTCATGGGTAACAAGAAGCAAGGCATTAAATCCAAAAGACTGGGCAGAGTGTGTACACAGACGGTGTCCTGGCATCCTTCATGGGCAGAGCAGACAGACTGCTGCTTTCAAACACAGCCTGCCTCTTCCAGGGACCGCACACGGTGAACTTCACAGAGCTTCCCCAGAGCAGCTCCGGCGCCTGGGAGCGTCTTCCAGAGCCCAACCTGAACAGCCAGACATCTGCCCGGACGTCTAACTCCGCTCCCCGCTGGCCGCTCCCGCCAGGCAGGCAGAAGTGGGAAAAAGGGAAGATCCAATGGTTCTGAGATGGCCCTGGAGTCACGGCTTCTGTGGAAAACTCTGATGGAAGACTGAGGAAGCTGGCTGCCCTGCCTTGTACAAAAGTGGCCCCTGAGAGGGATATCGGCCGCGAGAGGAAACTGTCCTGGCTGAGTTAAAGTTGAGGATCTGACTTCACGCCTACATTTGGCAACAGAAAGGGCTAGAGATACCCAGGCCTGGCCCTGACAGAGCCTTTTTCTGGAATGATCTGTGAGCCTCTGGTAGCAATCAAATCTAGCCTGTGTGCTGGCTCTGTTGCTTTGTAGCCATGTGCCTTTGGGCAATTTACATAACCCTGATTTCTAGTATGTCATATGGGGCTAAAAGCACCATGTGCTCCCAGTCCTGTTTCCAGAACCCCTGCCTTCAGGTCCCAAACGTATTTGAAAGTAATGGAGTGTGAAAATAAATTAAATAATTCCACCAACCTATGATTTTTATCCAATATTTTATTAACCAAGTTAAAAAAGTACTTACAGAAGAAGGCCTTGTGACTTTGGAAAACTTCCTAATCGACCATGCTCATGTTTTAAAATAGTTCATCGATATGGCACTTTCCTAATTTCAAAGTTCTTTCCCCTTAAATGATCTCATAAACTTTAACTAAATTTGATAGAATTTTCCTGTTACTTATAAATCTTCTCCCAGCCAATACCTCCCCAACCTCTCCATGACATCTACTGCATGCAAACTCATATCCAGAGTCCTATAAACCCAATTTATACCAAACCCACCCTTCTGCTTTCTTTAATTTCTCCAGCTGAGCTGCCACACTGGGGCAGTGAAGGAGCTGAGAGAGAAATGAGGCCACTTGTCAGAGACATCCTAAGAAAATCCAAGGGCCTGGTTGGAGAATGGAATAGTGTTGCCAAACCATGACTCCCGGGCTGGGGAGCCAGTGTTTACTACCTGTCATCACACAGAGATTGGTGATATCAGATCCTCTTTCCTCTCACTTGTAGCTGACATCTTCAGCAAAGAATGGAAAATTCCTCTTTTTCAGTATTGCATGAGTTAAGGAAGCCCTTTGAAATGAAGATGCATGCACTAATCTATTCAAATTTCTTTCAGAACATAATCTAAATGCATAAATATGCATTTAATTTGATATCTAATTGAATGAGAGTGAGAGTGTTTGTAATTAAAAGCACTTTAAATGGATCCAATAAATTATTAAAACTTATGGCTGGTGAGGCAATATTCTGATCATTAGTAGCAAAGACTGTTGAACCAGTAGCAGAACTCCTTTGGGAAGGGATGCAAGTCTGAAAAAAATTTTATTGTGTGTGAGGTGGAAATTTCCTCAGTTCATTTGGCTAAGCAAAACTTGTCTGAAAGAACATGAAACTGGGGGCATTGAGGCTCTCTGAATCAGTGCAAGAGCTAGAACTTGCTGAAGGCTTCCTGTGTGCAAGCTGGTCTAAGCATTTTGCACGGAGATAACACCTTAATTTTCATGAAAGGTTTTTGCAGTGGGTGGTATTATTATCCCATTTTACAGAGGAGGTAACTGAGGCACCTGGAGGTTAAGCAACTTGACCGAAGTCACACAGCTAGTAAGTGGTAAAGCCGAGACTGAACTAGGCTGCCTGGCTTCATATACTAAAACCCTATACCCTTCGCCCTCAGTAACTAGTAGGTGTGAGGGAGGTTGAGACCTGAGGAGAAAGGTTGGATCTAGATCATTGTGTAGAACTCACTGCAGTGAATGGCGCCTGATGACAGAGGGGCCCAAGCTCCAGGCCTTAGACTACATCGCCCTGCATCTGGCACCTGGTAGGGGCTCGAAGGATGCGGAATTGAAATCAATCATCGTTTCATGAGCTGTTTGCCTGTCTCCCCAGTTCACAAAACTTTTTCTTAGTGCTTTGATTTTCTTAAACTGGGTAAACCACAGAAAATGTGTTTTTCTTAAAAATGTTGGTCCGGTTCATGGAAAACTACCACTGGACATGGGAGAAGAAACTTGCTAATGCGTAACTCAAAATCCCGAGATGCTTGCTCAGAGGCTGTAGCTGGGCAACCAACTGCCTGTCCTTAGAGCTCATTTTAGGAGCTTCCCCCCCCATTACCCCTCCCATCATGACCGCCCTGGAGTTTTCCCGCAGCAAAGCATGAATATTTTCACAGTGAAGTTTAGGTCTAACTGTTACACTCTCCCTGCCCACAAAATACACAGAATTCCAGTGAGCAAATAGCCTTGCCCAGAGTCTACCCAGCATCAGCCACAGGTATGTGGCAGGGACTCGGGGGTCTGGGCACAACGGCATTCAGGATGGGGCCTGTGGGGAGCGAGGTTCAGATCATCTGTCCTCTCAGTGTCCCCCACTCCGCACCCTCCAGGCTGGAGTCCAGGAGTGGTCTGAGCAGCCGGAATTGGGGTGAAGCCGTCCCTCCCCTTGCTGCGCTCCTGTTTACCTTGACCTTCCTGGTGCATTCCTTGGGTGCTTTTTCCTGTGGGTGCAGCGACTATGAACAGCTCTGTCTTCTGGGGCCTCAGGGAGAGAGGATGGCTGTCTCGGCACACTCGCGGCCTTGCCAGCAGAGGAGCAACCGTGGATGACTCCAGCACTGGAATTGCTGGCTTGACGTGCTCATCCCATTTTCATTTCTACCAAAATGCCTTCTGCAAAAACTGGCTTGTCTGAGAGGGAGGATTAGGTTTTGAGCCCAATAAGAAAAGACTGTACATGAGATGTATTGGAGCTGGGGCCTGGACTTTTGGGGGCCCTGAAAGTACCCAGTCTCCCCTGCTCTCACACCAGGGGGTTTCTTGGAGGGTGGTCAGGCAGAGTCGGGCAGCAGGAGGCAGGTGACGTTGGGACGTCAGCTACCGCTCCCCAGAGCATCATCTTAGTATACTCCTACTGTCTGAGTGTGCTAGGGCTGCTGTCACAAAGTACCCAAACTGGGTGGCTTAAAACAACAGAACTTTGTTGTCTCACAGTTCTAGAGGCGGGAAGTCTGAAATCAGGGTGTCAGCAGGGCCCCGTTCCCTCTGGAGTCTGTAGGGAAGACTCTGTTTCAAGCCTCTCTCCTGGCTTCTGGGCGTGGCTGGACATCCATTGTACTCTCTGCATAGGCTCCTCATCTGTATTCCACTCTCCCCTTCTTAGAAGGACACCTGTCACACTGGATTCAGGCCCACCCTAACCCAGTTTGGCCTCATCTTAACTAATAACATCTTCAAAGACCAAATAAGGTCACAATCACAGTCTTGGGGGTTGGGATTTGAATGTATCTTTTTTGAGGGGGAGCCCATTCAACCCAAACCCCATACCTAATGTATACTCCTATCTGCTGAAACCTGTTCAGTGGCTTCCCACAGTCTGTAAGGCAAAGTTCAGGCTCTCTACCAAGGCACCCAGGACCCCCCGGTGTCCTGGCCCTGCTCGCCCATCTGTCTCCTTGGCTCACCCCTCCCCTGCTTGCACCCCCTGCACCTGCCACACTGAGTGATGTGCTGTTCCTTGAACGCGTGTGTGATCCGACACCAGCTGCTTCCCTCTGCCTCAGTGCCCTGCTTTGGTTTCTTCTGACTGACACATCCTCACCCTTCAGAGCTGGCCTCAGCTCCCCCTCCCACCTGAGCACCTGTCCCTGCCCTGGCTGGGCTGGGTTCACTTACTCTCCTTCCACCTGTCATGGTACTTACAGAAGACGGCAGTTCGTGAAAAGTAGGAATAAGTCATCAGACAGACCAGGCTCAAAACCTGGCTCTCTCTTCACCAACCATGCCATCTTGGGCACGTTGTTAACTTCTCTGCACCTCAGTTTTACCATGTGCAAAGTGAGGATAATGACAGAATTTACCTTATAGGGCTAGTCCAAGCAGTAAGTAAGCTGATGTGTATAAAGTGTTGTGGTAGGTTGAGTAGTGTCCCCCGCCAGTGATATGTCCACCCAGAACCTCAGAATGCAAACTTATCTGGAATAAGGGTCTTTGGAGATGTAATTAATGAAAGGATCTCCAGAGGAGAGAATTCTGGATTTAAGGTGGGCCCTATGTTAAATGAAAGTTTCCTCATAAGTGAAAGGCAGTGGGAGATTTGAGATATAGAAACACAGGAAAAGGCCACGTGAAGACGGAGACGGAGATTGGAGTGATATTGCCACAAACCATGGGATTCCTGGAACCACCAGAAGCTGGAAGTGACCAGGAAGGATTTTCCCCTAGATCCTCTGCAGGGAGGGTAACCCTGCAGACACTTTGTTTTCAGCCCAGTGAAATAGATTTCTGACACCTGGCATCCACGACAGTGACAGAATAAATGTCTGTTGTCGTAAGTCACCCAGTGTGTAGTAATTCATTACAGCATCATCGGGGTGGCCTGCTGTTATTACTGTTGTTAAATCTGTCTCCTTACTTGTATATCTGTCTGTCTCCTTCCTTCCCACTCCCCTCCCCATATTGTAAATTACCCCAAAACACAGAATGCCTTTGTTAACTTGCATTCTCATTGCTTGCCACAATACCTGGCAAATAGTAGGTACTCCAAATGTTTAATGAGTGAATGAATGAATGGATGAATAATTTAGAACAAGGAAATGCTGATGTGGGACTGTTACCTGACTGGGGCCATTCTTTCCACTCAGCTGTTCCATGAAACCCACCCCCCCGAGCCTTCCCTACTGTACCACTGGATCTTTGATGCCTGGAACATTAGAGTACAGTGTTGGTAACGCCTGTGGTGCCCAGCAGTGGGGCAGTAAGTGCAGAAGTGGCAGGATACATGCTGGTCCCTCAGTGGATGGGAGCCCAGTGGAGGCAGCCCAGTGCTGGGGTGAGTCATCACAGTGCCCAGAGGAGAGGGGCTGGAACAAGAGAAGAGGCATCCGGGGTGGCTTACAGACTGGTCTGGTTAGGAGTGTTGCAGGTGAGTGTCTGGGGCTCCAAGAGAGTGCTGTGCTGTGCTCAGAGATACTTCAGGGCCTGAGGATGCTGCAGTGCCCTGCTGGAGGTTGACCGACTCTGGAGACCGACAGCCCGAGCTCACTGCCCTGCTCATTACACTCCTCCTACCTGTTCTCTGACCTGTGAAGATGGTGATAGAACCACCAATTTTGAGAAGAGGAACTTGAGGTTTAGAGAGGTTGAATGATTTGACGATGATTATTTAGGAGGTGATGGCATCAGAATTTGAATCCAGCGATCTAGTTCTTTATCGTAATGTCTTGGCTCAGCAGAAGACTAGGAAAGGGAGAGGGAGAGGGAGAAGGAGAGAGAGGAGGGAGAGAGGGAGGAGAGAGAGAGGAGAAGAGAGGGAGAGAGAGAGAGAGAGAGTTTGTGTGTGTAAGCAAGTATCAGTCTAGGTTTAAATTTCCTCCTGTATGAAGAGAGAAACAAGTTGAGTCTTCTGGTCTACCTGAAAACACATCTTGTCTTGCAGAATCTTGGCTTACTTAAAAAGGCTCCCAAAGCTTGCCCCGGGAGGGATTGGTCTCTTGCCCTGGGAGAGATGATGTACAAGTCTGCTACCACACTTTAAGGCACTAGAATCTGTTTCTGGGGCTGGCATTCATTGGAATTTTGCTAATTTCTTCTGATTCTATAGAGCTCAAGTCTGGGAAAATTGTTAGTCTGGTTCAAAGGAGGAAGCTAGAGGGATTCAAACAGTGAGAGCCCCTTCACGAGGGTTGAGAAAACTGAGAGTTGGGGAGATAATGCTTGCCCTAAGTCCTAGTGGTAGTTGGAAGCCAATACATTTAATTTTGTCTAATGGATATTTTAAAACTTTTTAAAAATTGTGAAATAAAACATACAGAGAAGTGCACAAAACAAAGGTGTCAAACAAAGCAAACATCCTTGTGTCTTCCACCCAAGTCAAGAAATAGAACATTCCAGTATTTCCAAAATTCTTCTCAGGTCTTCTCCCTATCACCACCACCTTCCTTAGCCCCAACTACACTGAGTTTGGTGGCAATCACTTCCTTGCATTTTTTAAAAATAATCTTACCTACTAAGCATTCATTCCTACAAGTTATAGTTTAGTCTCTTTTTTATACTTTATATAAATATTTTGTATTTATACAAAACCTCTGTTGGTTTTTTTAGCCATTTCCTCCTTGTATATATTTTTAATTAGAGCAGTAGTAGGATCACAGAATAATAATGCAGAAAGACCAGCATTCCATATACGTCCTCTCACACACACAGTTTTCCCTATTATTAACACCTTGTATTAGTGTAATGCCTTTGTTGCAATTGATGAAACAATATTATTATAATTATACTATTCACTATAGTCCATTACTTTCATTAGAGTTCACCGTTCGTATTGTATAGCCCTATGCTCTTTAAAAATTCTATTTTAATTTCCCTTTTAACTACATTCAAATATAAATGTATAATTCAGTGGCAATTACATTCACAGAGTTGTGCTACCATCACCACCATTCATTACCAAAACTTTTCCATCACTCCAAACAGAACTTCTGAACCTATTAAGCATTAACTCCCCATTCCCCACCCTTACCTTGGCCCCTGGAAATGGGTATTCTAGTTTCTATTTCATTTGTTTGTTCTAATTATTTCATAATAGTGAGATGACACACATTCGTCCTTTTATTTCTTGCTTATTTCACTCAACGTGATGTCTTCAAGGCTCATCTATGTTGTTGCCTGTATCAGAACTTCACTCCTTTTTACAGCTGAATAATATTCCATTGTATGTATATACCACATATTGTTTTTCCATTCATCTGCTGATGGACACTTGGGTTGCTTCCATCTTTTGGCAGTTGTGAATAGTGCCACTATGAACTTTGCGTGCAAATATCTGTTTTAATCCTTGCTTTCAATTATTTTGGGTATATACCTAGATGTGGGAGTGCCGGTTCATATGATAAATCTATGTCTAACTTTCTGGGGAACTGCTAAACTGTTTTCTACAGTGGCTGCCACATTTTCCATTCCCCCATTGTATAAATGAGGGTCCCTATTTTTCCACAACCTCTCCAACAATTGCTGTTTTCTGTTTAGTTTTGTTTTGTTCTCCACAGTGGTCATTCTAGTGGGAGTAAAATGTACCTATCACATTGTAGTTTTGATTTGCATTTCCTGATGGCTAATGGTGTTGCACATCTTTACATGTGCTTATTGGGCATTTCTATATATTCATTGGAGAAATGTAATATTAAGTATTTGGTCATTTTTAAATTAGGTTATTTGTCTTTTTGACATTGAGTTTTAGGATTTCTTTAAATATTCTGGATTTATGTTTTCCAAATATTTTCTCCAATTCTAAAGTTTATCTTTTTATTTTATGATGGAAGTCCTTTGATGCAAAAAAGTTTTGAATTTTGATGAAGTCTGATTTATCATTTTTTTCTTTTGTTGCTTGTGTTTTTGGCATTCAGATTAAAAAACCATTGCATGCACTTCTATGTCTTCAATTTTTTGGAAGAGTTTGAGGATTGGTGTTAATTCTTCTTGGAATGTTTGGTAAAATTCACCAGTAAAGCCATCAGGTCTTGAGGTTTTATTTGTTGGGAGGTTTCCGATGATGATTCAGTGTCTAATTGTTATTGGTTTGTCAAGATCTTCTATTTCTTTTTGAGTTAGAGTAGGTAGTTTGTATGTTTCTAGGAATTTGTCCATTTCATCTAGGTTTTCTGATTTGTTGGCATATGGTTGTTCATAGTATCTTCTTATGATCCTTTTTATTTCTGAGGGGTCTTTTTCTAGGTCCTCCATTTGAGAGGTGAGGTCTGATTTGAGATCATTCTTCTTTTTTAAGGTAAGCATTGAGAACTATAAACCCCCCCCCCCCCGAACACTCTCTGTGCTGCATCCCATATGTTTTGGTATGCTGTATTTTCATTTCATTTTCCTCAAGATATTTCCATATTTTCCTTGCCATCACTTTGACCTATTGTTTGGTTGAATGCATTGTTTAATTTCCAGATATTTGTGAATTTCCAAGTTCTCCCTCTGTTATTTGCTTTCTAAATTCATTCCATTGTGCTGGAGAAGATACACTGTATAATTTCAATGTTTTTCAATTTATTGACACTTGTTTTGTGACCTAACATATGGTCTGTACTGGAGAAGGATCCATGTGCACTGGAGGAGAGAGTGTGTTTTGCTGCTGTTGGGTGAAGTGTTTTGTTTAGGTCTAGTTGGTTTATAGTACTGTTCAAGTCTTCTATTTCTTTATTTATATATTAATGTTTTTTCTGCACTGTTCTCTACCCTCTCCTTTTAGGATTCCAATTGTACATATGCTAAAGCACTCATATTGCCCTATCAGTAACTGAGGCTCTGTTTACTTTCTCTTGTTCTTTTTTGTTCTATTGTTCAGATTGTATAATTTCTATGGATCTGTCTCCAAGTTCCCTGATCCTTTCTTCTGTAGTGTCCAGTCTGCTGCCAGGCACATCCAATTAAGCTCATTTCAAATATTAACTTTTTTAGTTCTAGAATTCCATTTCATTTTTTAAATTGTTTCCCTTTCTGACATTCTCCATCTCTTACACCACTATGTCCATTCGTTTCTTTAAATCCTTGAACGCATTTTTGGTAGTTGATTTAAAGTCACCATCTGCTAACTCTAACATCTGGGTTATCTTGAAGTCTGTTTCTATTAACTGCATTTTTTTTTGGAACAGAGATTGTATTTTCCACTTTTTCTTTTATGTAGTAGCATTTTACTGGACACTGGACCTTGTGGATGTTCTATCACAGGGAATTTGTGTTACGTTGTCTTTCTTTAAAAGTTGTTGAGTTTTGGTCTGGCAGGCAGTAAAATTACTGGTGAACCTTCCTGATACTATTTGGCCCCATTTTATGTGTTTAGAGCAGATCTACTTTAGTATTGTCCTTAATCTTATGGTGTGGACCTTATTCTAGATCATGGTCCTTACTCTAAAGCATGACATTCTTGGGTCCTACCTGAATGCCTGAAGAGACCACGAGGTCTCTTAAACGTGGCTAGATTGGAGCTCTCCATCTCTTAATAATGAGTTAACTCCGGTATCTTTGTTGAGCTCTCAGTCCTACATCTGCCACTCTCTGCTGGGTCTTGTAAAGTCTTTTCCTGGATCTCCAGAGCTCAACTTGGTTAGGGCTCAATGAGAATATCCTCTTAGAGTATTACTGCCACCCCAAATAAATTCCTTTTCTTTAGTATTCTACCCCCAGAATCCAGCCACTACAGTAGCCTTAAACTATGCACTCTGATCTGCTTCTTTACTCAGAGAGAACACTATCTTTCATTTGGCATTATCTTTTTGCTGGACTTGGAGAAGAAGGGGACTTTTACTTTTCTTCTTCACATTCATGTTTATTTGAAATTTTCCCATGAGCAGGTGTAATTTTTACTAAAACTAAACAAATTGTCAAAGACTGATGGATTGCAAACTATGTGCAAAGCATGATATTTTGTGATTGGGTTTACCCTTCTCATCCTTGTGTTGGTCCTTGATGAATTTCTACCCAAGATGTTCTCACTACTTCCTTAATTGTCATCTCACACCCTCAGTGTTTATTCACAAACTAGATATGAAGTGAACATTCAGCAACAGGGACTGACCATTCAGTGAAAAAGTATGATGGCTCCAGTGCCTTTTGAATATGCCAGAAAAATGTGTTGAGGTTAAAAAATCTTTAACCAAACATTGCAAGCTGGAACTTTTAGGTCACGTTTACCCTCCAGCCACAATATTCTGTGAAATTATTAATCGAAAAATCTTTAAATATCTTGTCCAATTTCCAGTTGGCCAGACCCCTCCTCTCCACTGATACTGTCTTAGACCTGGCTGGATGCATACATATGTGTTCCCTGCCTGGTCCCTGTAAACATGTGAATGTTTTGCTCTTATATCTTTGGGAGAATGCACATCTGTGGCATTGGAACTGAAAGGGTTACAGCTAGAAAGAAACAGGGTTAAAACAGAGTGGGAAAGATTAGCCTTCTTCATTCCTGAAGCACAAGGCCAACACATGCCCCATCAGCTAAAAGAAGTCCAAGTTGCCTTTGTGTGATATTTAAGACTCTCTTTGGCCTGGTATTAGTCTACTCCTCTAGCATTATCTGTCAAGGCTGCAGTTTCCTCATGTTCTCACCCACCTTACACCTTTCGCTCCAGCCAAGCTCAAACACTCCAGGGACCCCTCAGTGGCCTTGTGCTCTTCCTTCTTTATCTTCGCTGGAATGGCATCCCTGGTGTGCTCTGTGGTAGCAGGAGTTGACTGTGTGCTGGGAAGAGACAGGGTACAGGGCAGAGGCCACATTTAGGGACCCAACCAGCTAGATTTCAGCCCACAGCTCTGTTTTGTTTGGCTCACAGGATGTTTAAAATATTTGAATTACTTGCCAGCATTTACAAATCTAAGATATCCAGCTTTTCTTAGAAAATGAAAGATCTGGCTGCACTGGGTCCACATTCCCATGAGGTCACCATCAATGGGAGTTGAGTAGTTGCTGCCTCTTGAGCTGTCCTCTCTTTAAATTCCCCAGCCAGCCTGCTTCACTTAAGTACATGCTGAACTGGCCTTGCTGAAAGCATGTGCATTTGTGATTCTTGGATTGGGGAGAGAGTAAAGAGAAACAAGAGAGGCATGATCAGGAGGATGTTCAATGAGAAGACATCTGAGCTGCACCTTGGAAAAATGAAATAGACCATGAATTCAGCAAGACCTTGCCAATGCTTAGAAAGTTCTTCTGGCCAATGTGGAGGCCAAGTCTCCCATGCTAGAAACCTGGCTATCACTTTTATCTTTCTCATCCCACATCCATTGTCAAGCACCAGGTCCTGCTGATAATAGTCCCTAAGAACCTCCCTAGTCCATCCACTGCTTGTCCCCTTATTCTACCATCTTAGTTCAGGACCACATTATCACCACCTGGGAATTGCTCGTTCATTAAGGCTTTGCCACTCAAAGTGTGGCTGTAGGACTAGCAATATCAGCACCACTTGGAACCTCTCTTAGACATGTCGAATCTACAGACGTACTGTTAGGAATCTCCAGGTCGACAAGAATCTACAGACGTACTGTTAGGAATCTCCAGGTCGACAAGATCTCCAGGTGATTCCTATCACATTAAATTTTGAGGAACATTCCTATCAGGTAGTGGGTCTCAACCTTGGCTGCTAATAATCACTTGGGGAGCATTTAAAAATCCTTTACTCCCTGGCCACACCCAGATCAATTAAATTAAATCTCTAGGGGTGGGACCCAGTCATTGGAAGGTACTGAAACTCTCCGGGTGATTCTAGTGTGTGGCTACTTTTGAGAATCAGTGCTTTAGACAGTGGTTCTCAAATTTGACTTCACATCAGAAACACCCAGGAGATCTTTAACTGTCCTAAAACCAAGCCAAACCCCAGACAAATGAAGTCACAAAGGCTGGGGGGTATTAACAATTGTGAAGATATCAACAATTGTGAAGCTTCTGGGGTGATTGCAGGGTGCAGTTATAGTTGGGAATCAGTGCTTTGGGGCTCAGCTCGGGTGTCTGTCTCTCCTGGCCCTTCCTAATGTGACACCTCCAAGGATAGGTCAGGCTCTGTCCTCAGTATCCCGTGATGCTCTGTGAATACCTCCACCATCTCTCTAATTATCTATTACGTTCTGTCCCCACCCACCCCTTTAGGCTGGGAGCTCCTTGATGATTGGAACTGTGTTTTACTGTTCATTTTAAGCCTGCATCTCACACAATTCCTGGCATATAAAACTTTCATATTGGTTGTTTTTATATTGTTTTTATTGTTAATCCAAATCCCAAGATTCTATAGTCAGAGCTGTGGTAAGGAAAGCTCACTCTGGTGCAGTGGGTGTTTAATGAAGGGTAAGTTTGGAGGTAGTGAGGAGATTGTTATATTGGTCTAGGTGGGAGGTGATGAATGACTGTGCGAGATGGTGGCAAGTGAGGACACAGGGAAGGGGCCCCGTGATCACAGGGAAAGTCATCGTGAGGTAGAATCGGTAGGCATAAAAATTCTTTTGTGAACTGTGCCACATATAAGGACTTGAACTTCAGGAATTTTGGTTTGTCCATTTTAGAGATAACCCAAATCTTTCCTGTGAAATCAACACTCTAGTTTCTAAGCTTTGGTCAAAATCATAACTTATATGAAAAGGCTCCATGGATTTTGACAAAACCAAAGAGACCAGATGTCCCTAGTGCACTGGCGATCAATATAAACCCAACAGTAGGGTGAAAAAGTCAGGTGGCATTTCTTTCACTTACTGCCCACTTTCACTTTTTTGAGCTGATGCTTTTGGCAGATTAATTGCCTGAGACTCCACAAGTAAACGTTCATTACGAGAAGCATAATGAGACTATTTAAAATAACTGTACATGTGCTCATAACAAAGTGTACAGAATTTAGACACTTACCCTTTCTTCCTTTTTTAATTTTGAGACTCAATTGTTAGTGCCTGCCTTTGTGCGTTAATTATTCTTTTGTGACTTTGTTTGAGGCAATTCAATGTAGTGGAGGTCGTAGTAATTAGCTGTTGCAATTAGAAACACCTCCACATTAGGAGGGCAGCTCCCTGTAATTGCATTAGGAACTGCTTCCCGCCTTCTGTTCCCAACGCCTGCACTTGGCTGGTGGGGGCGTGGGAGGGTGGGAGCTGGCTGCCCCCATTCCCGGCAAGGGGCGCCTTCTGCTAACAATGGCACTTTGCATCCTGGCCTCGGAATTCTGCTGCAGGCAGAACTGAAAAGTGTGGAGGGCTGCTCTCGCAGTTAATAATTCCCAGATCTCCCGCAGGCTCTTCGCTGCATATTTCCACACTGGAATCTGGGCAGTGTTATCCTGGACATTTCAATCCCTGCCAGAAAGGGAGCGTCTCCCCAGAGGCTGATTGTCTGCTCTTTTTTTTTTTCTATTTTGGGCCAAAGGGACTTTCAGGAATTTTTAAAAAATATATAGTTTATGTTCTAAATGGGAACACCTGTGTCTCTTGTCAAAACAAATGTTTGAAAAAAACCCCCCAAAACCCTCATGAATTGTCCTCTCTAAAATTCTCCACTCCCCCACCCCCTCCAAAAAAAGCAGACAACAACAAAAAAAGTACAAAAAAACAAAACACAGCTCTCCTGGACTTGGAACCCAAGTGAAACCCTCCAAAAGGAAATAGTTGCTTCCTGATCTCATCTGCTGGATCAGCATTGAGGAAGGAGGAAGCTGTGCTTGTAATCTGTTGTTACCAGAAGTCGAGCTTCTGGGAAGAAATAAAAGGGTCTTAATTCGGGATTTGCCTATTTTACTTTTTCAGTCTTGACACCTCCATTTTCTCCTAATTCGGGAGTTTTCAATTCGGGCCAAAAAGGAGGCTTTGCTTTCAAAAGAACTGAGAGGATTTCAAGGCTGCTCCTTCTGGGTTTGGGTCTGTAACTAGTTGCTAAACTCTAACCCCTCTGGGAAATAGAAAACTAGCAAGACAGGCCCAGAGCCCAGTCCAGGGGCTGCCCTGCTCTCCCAGGCCCTGTACGTCTTCTCAGATGTGGACTCAGAACTCCACGCTCATTTGTGGGATTCTCAGATGCCGTGGATTGATTTCTGTACTCCAGTTTAGATATGTTCTTAAGCTTAACCTGCCATTCTGTGGTGTGAACCCATTGTAAATAAGATCTCTTGAAGTTGTTATTTTCACTTAAGGTGTGGCCAACTGAATGGGGTGGGATGTAATCCACATTACTGGAGGCCTTAGAGAGAGGACCCAGAAGTCACAGAAGCTACAAAGAAGAGGATACCGCCATGTGACAGGAAGCAAGAGATATAAACCAAGGAACCCCAAGGATCGCCAGCAGCCAGCACCAGAACCCGTCTTCGGGGAGAAAGCCAGCCTTGCTGATGTATTGATTTTAGACTTCTTCTAGCCTCAAAACTGTGAGCCAATAAATTCCCTTTGTTTAAGTCAATACATTACATGGTATTTGTGTTAGCAGACTGGCAAACGAAGACACCAGGTTTCCCCAGAAGTTTGTTGAACACCCAAAACAAGTAAATGTCTCCTAATCCCCTCCAAACCTCCAGACCTAAGGAGGATGGTCCTTTGAAGATGGTCACTTGAGGCTTGGTGTTTCTTTAGAATCTTTTTTTTTTTTTTTTTTTTTGTAATTCTTGTGAGTTGTCTGCATTCTACTTCATAATGTAGATTTTGCTTTTAGGGGGAAAATGACATTTCCTCCACCAGACTTTGATTGAAATTGATATTTCAGTGCAGATTGTGCATGTCCTCACCTATTACCTGGGGGGCATAGTCAAGTAGGTGGAGCTGGCAAAGAGCAGCTGAATGAATAAAATGAAAGCATTTGGGTCATTATCAGGTCCGAGCTGCCATTTTACGAGGGCTCAAGAACCCCCTGGCCCCCAGGAGCGATGGCTGCCTCAGGCCCTCCAGGTACTGACATTTTTTTTTTTTTTTAATTAAATTCAGTTTTATTGAAATACATTTGCACACCATACAATCATCCATGATATACAATCCACTGTCCACAGTATGATAACATAGTTATGTGTTCATCACCACAATCTATCTCTGAACATTTTCCTTACATCAGAAAGAACCAGAACAAGAATAAAAAATAAAAGTGAAAAAAGAACACCCAAATCATCCCCCCGTCCCACCCATTTGTCCTTTAGTTTTTTTTTTTTAAATAAGTTTTATTAGAGAATTTGTAGGTTTACAGAAAAATATTACAGAAAATAGAGAGTTCCCAAATATCTAGCCCTCCTAACACACAGTTTTCCCTATTATCAACTCCTTGTGTTAGTGTGATACCTTTGTTACAATTGATGACAAGAATATTATTATAATTTTACTATTAATTATATAGTCCATACTTTATACTTGGGTATACTGTTTGTATTATACAGCCCTATGGTGTTTATTTATTTATAATTTTTATTCTAGTAACATATATATGACCTTAATTTCCCCTTTAACTACATTCAAATATATAATCTAAAGGTGTTAATTACATTCACAATGTTGTGCTACCATCACTACCATCCATTATCATTATATTTTATGCATTTGCCCTTCAGATCCTGTAGGAAGTAAAAAGTGGAGCTGCAAATAAAAAATACAATTGTACTTGTATTTATATTTACCCATGTCATTATCTTTACTAGAGATCTTTATTTCTTCATGTGGTTTCAGTCAATTGTCCGATGTCCTTTCCTTTTTTTTTTTTTTTTTTTTTGAAATTTTTTTTTTATTGAGATGTATTCACATACCACGCAGTCGTACAAAACAAATCGTACTTTCGATTGTTTACAGTACCATTACATAGTTGTACAGTCATCACCTAAATCAATCCCTGACACCTTCATTAGCACACACACAAAAATAACAAGAATAATAATTAGAGTGAAAAAGAGCAATTGAAGTAAAAAAGAACACTGGGTACCTTTGTCTCTTTGTTTCCTTCCCCTATTTTTCTACTCATCCATCCATAAACTAGACAAAGTGGAGTGTGGTCCTTATGGCTTTCCCAATCCCATTGACACCCCTCATAAGCTACATTTTTATACAACTGTCTTCGAGATTCATGGGTTCTGGGTTGTAGTTTGATAGTTTCAGGTATCCACCACCAGCTACCCCAATTCTTTAGAACCTAAAAAGGGTTGTCTAAAGTGTGCGTAAGAGTGCCCACCAGAGTGACCTCTCGGCTCGTTTTGGAATCTCTCTGCCACTGAAGCTTATTTCATTTCCTTTCACATCCCCTTTTGGTCAAGAAGATGTTCTCCGTCCCACGATGCCAGGTCTACATTCCTCCCCGGGAGTCATATTCCACGTTGCCAGGGAGATTCACTCCCCTGGGTGTCTGATCCCACGTAGGGGGGAGGGCAGTGATTTCACCTTTCAAGTTGGCTTAGCCAGAGAGAGAGGGCCACATCTGAGCAACAAAGAGGCATTCAGGAGGAGACTCTTAGGCACAAATATAGGGAGGCCTAGCCTCTCCTTTGCAGCAACCGTCTTCCCAAGGGTAAAACTTATGGTAGAGGGCTCAACCCATCAAACCACCAGCCCCCTATGTCTGTGGTCATGTTAGCAACCATGGAGGTGGGGTAGGCGAATACCCCTGCATTCTCCACAGGCTCCTCAAGGGGGCACTACATCTTTTTTTTTCCTTGTTTTTCTTTCTTTCTTTTTTTTTTTTTAACTTTCCCTTCTTTTTTAAATCAACTCTATGAAAAAAAAAAAGTTAAAAAGAAAACAAACATACAATAAAAGAACATTTCAAAGAGACCATAACAAGGGAGTAAGAAAAAGACAACTAACCTAAGATAACTGCTTAACTTCCAACATGTTCCTACTTTACCCCAAGAAAGTTACATAATATAGCAACCTTTCTGTGAACTTGTTCCTACTATATCCATCAGAAATTAACAGACCATAGTCATTTCTGGGGATCCCCAGAACGTTAAATAGCTTATCTGTTCTTCTTGGAATATTGTTCCCCCTTCCTTAATTGCTCTCTACTGCTAGTTCCCCTACATTCTACATTATAAACCATTTGTTTTACATTTTTCAAAGTTCACATTAGTGGTAGCATATAATATTTCTCTTTTTGTGCCTGGCTTATTTCACTCAGCATTATGTCTTCAAGGTTCATCCATGTTGTCATATGTTTCACGAGATCGTTCCTTCTTACTGCCGCGTAGTATTCCATCGTGTGTATATACCACATTTTATTTATCCACTCATCTGTTGAAGGACATTTGGGTTGTTTCCATCTCTTGGCAATTGTGAATAATGCTGCTATGAACACTGGCGTGCAGATATCTGTTCGTGTCACTGCTTTCCGATCTTCCGGGTATATACCGAGAAGTGCAATCGCTGGATCGAATGGTAACTCTATATCTAGTTTTCTAAGGAACTGCCAGACTGACTTCCAGAGTGGCTGAACCATTATACAGTCCCACCAACAATGAATAAGAGTTCCAATTTCTCCACATCCCCTCCAGCATTTGTAGTTTCCTGTTTGTTTAATGGCAGCCATTCTAACCGGTGTTAGATGGTATCTCATTGTGGTTTTAATTTGCATCTCTCTAATAGCTAGTGAAGCTGAACATTTTTCATGTGTTTCTTGGCCATTTGTATTTCCTCTTCAGAGAACTGCCTTTTCATATCTTTTGCCCATTTTATAATTGGGCTGTCTGTACTATTGTCATTGAGTTGTAGGATTTCTTTGTATATGCAAGATATCAGTCTTTTGTCAGATACATGGTTTCCAAAAATTTTTTCCCATTGAGTTGGCTGCCTCTTTACCTTTTTGAGAAATTCCTTTGAGGTGCAGAAACTTCTAAGCTTGAGGAGTTCCCATTTATCTATTTTCTCTTTTGTTGCTTGTGCTTGGGTGTAAGTCTAGGAAGTGGCCGCCTAATACAAGGTCTTGAAGATGTTTTCCTACATTATCTTCTAGGAGTTTTATGGTACTTTCTTTATATTGAGATCTTTGGTCCATTTTGAGTTAATTTTTGTGTAGGGGGTGAGGTAGGGGTCCTCTTTCATTCTTTTGGATATGGATATCCAACTCTCCCAGCCCCATTTGTTGAAAAGACCATTATGGCTCAGTTCAGTGACTTTGGGGGCCTTATCAAAGATCAGTCGGCCATAGATCTGAGGGTCTATCTCTGAATTCTCAATTCGATTCCATTGATCTATATGTCTATCTTTGTGCCAGTACCATGCTGTTTTGGCAACTGTGGCTTTATAATAAGCTTCAAAGTCAGGGAGTGTAAGTCCTCCCACTTCGTTTTTCTTTTTTAGAGTGTCTTTAGCAATTCGAGGCATCTTCCCTTTCCAAATAAATTTGATAACTAGCTTTTCCAAGTCTGCAAAGTAGGTTGTTGGAATTTTGATTGGGATTGCATTGAATCTGTAGATGAGTTTGGGTAGAATTGACATCTTAATGACATTTAGTCTTCCTATCCATGAACATGGAATATTTTTCCATCTTTTAAGGTCCCCTTCTATTTCTTTTAGTAGAGTTATGTAGTTTTCTTTGTATAGGTCTTTTACATCTTTGGTTAAGTTTATTCCTAGGTACTTGATTTTTTTAGTTGCTATTGAAAATGGTATCTTTTTCTTGAGTGTCTCTTCAGTTTGTTCATTTCTAGCATATAGAAACATTACTGACTTATGTGCATTAATCTTGTATCCCGCTACTTTGCTAAATTTGTTTATTAGCTCTAGTAGCTGTATCGTTGATTTCTCAGGGTTTTCTAGATATAAGATCATATCGTCTGCAAACAATGACAGTTTTACTTCTTCTTTTCCAATTTGGATGCCTTTTATTTCTTTGTCTTGCCGGATTGCCCTGGCTAGCACTTCCAGCACAATGTTGAATAACAGTGGTGATAGCAGGCATCCTTGTCTTGTTCCTGATCTTAGAGGGAAGGCTTTCAGTCTCTCACCATTGAGTACTATGCTGGCTGTGGGTTTTTCATATATGCTCTTTATCATGTTGAGGAAGTTTCCTTCAATTCCTACCTTTTGAAGTGTTTTTATCAAAAACGGATGTTGGATTTTGTCAAATGCTTTTTCAGCATCTATTGAGATGATCAATTGATTTTTCCCTTTCGAGTTTTTAATGTGTTGTAATACATTGATTGTTTTTCTTATGTTGAACCATCCTTGCATGCCTGGAATGAACCCCACTTGGTCATGGTGTATGATTTTTTTAATGTGTCTTTGGATTCGATTTGCAAGTATTTTGTTGAGGATTTTTGCATCTATATTCATTAGGGAGATTGGCCGGTAGTTTTCCTTTTTGTAGCATCTTTGCCTGGTTTTGGTATTAGACTGATGTTAGCTTCATAAAATGAGTTAGGTAGTGTTCCATTTTCTTCAATGTTTTGAAAGAGTTTGAGTAAGATTGGTGTCAGTTCTTTCTGGAAAGTTTGGTAGAATTCCCCTGTGAAGCCATCTGGCCCTGGGCATTTATTTGTGGGAAGATTTTTGATGACTGATTGGATCTCTTTGCTTGTGATGGGTTGGTTGAGGTCTTCTATTTCTTCTCTGGTCAGTCTAGGTTGTTCATATGTTTCCAGGAAATTGTCCATTTCTTCTACATTGTCCAGTTTGTTGCCATACAGTTGTTCATAATATCCTCTTATAATTTTTTTAATTTCTTCAGGATCTGCAGTTATGTCACCTTTTTCATTCATTATTTTGTTTATATGGGTCTTCTCTCTTTTTGATTTTGTCAGTCTAGCTAGGGGCTTGTCAATCTTGTTGATCTTCTCAAAGAACCAACTTTTGGTGATATTTATCCTCTCTATTGTTTTTTTGTTCTCTATGTCATTTATTTCTGCTTTAATCCTTGTGATTTCTTTTCTTGTACTTGGTTTAGGATTGGTTTGCTGTTCATTTTCTGGCTTCTTCAGTTGATCCATTAGTTCTTTGATTTTGGCTCTTTCTTCCTTTTTAATATATGCGTTTAGTGCTATAAATTTCCCCCTTAGCACTGCTTTTGCTGCATCCCATAGGTTTTGGTATGTTGTGTTCTCATTTTCATTCGTCTCTATATATTTAGCAATTTCTCTTGCTATTTCTTCTTTAACCCACTGATTGTTTAGGAGTGTGTTGTTTAACCTCCAGGTATTTGTGAATTTTCTAAGTCTCTGATGGTTATTGACTTCTAATTGTATTCCATTGTGGTCAGAGAATGTGCTTTGAATAATTTCAATCTTTTTAAATTTATTGAGGCTTGTTTTATGTCCCAGCATATGATCTATTCTGGAGAAAGTTCCATGAGCACTAGAAAAGTATGTGTATCCTGGTGATTTGGGATGTAATGTCCTGTATATGTCTGTTAAATCTAATTCATTTATCAGATTGTTTAGATTTTCAATTTCCTTATTGGTCTTCTGTCTGGTTGATCTATCTATAGGAGAGAGTGATGTGTTGAAGTCTCCCACAATTATTGTGGAAACATCAATTGCTTCCTTTAGTTTTGCCAGTGTTCTCTCATGTATTTTGTGGCACCTTGATTGGGTGCATAGACATTTACGATTGTTATTTCTTCTTGCTGAATTGCCCCTTTTATTAGTATGTAGTGGCCTTCTTTGTCTCTCAAAACATCCCTGCATTTGAAGTCTATTTTATCTGAGATTAATATTGCTACACCTGCTTTCTTTTGGCTGTAGCTTGCATGAAATATTTTTTCCATCCTTTCACTTTCAGTTTCTTAGTGTCCCTGTGTCTAAGATGAGTCTCTTGTATGCAGCATATTGATGGTTCATTTTTTTTGATCCATTCTGCGAATCTATATCTTTTAATTGGGGAGTTTAATCCATTTACATTCAACGTTATAACCGTGAAGGCATTTCTTGAATCGGCCATCTTATCCTTTGGTTTATGTTTGTCATATTTTTCCCCTCTGTCTATTAATATCCTTTATTGTACCCATACTGAACCTCTTTAGTACTGAACCTTTCTCCAAGTCTCTCTGTCCTGTCTTTGTTTCTCTGTCTGTAGGGCTCCCTTGAGTATCTCCAGTAGGGCAGGTCTCTTGTTAGCAAATTCTCTCAGCATTTGTTTGTCTGTGAAAAATTTAAGCTCTCCCTCAAATTTGAAGGAGAGCTTTGCTGGATAAAGTATTCTTGGCTGGAAATTTTTCTCACTCAGAATTTTAAATATATCGTGCCACTGCCTTCTCGCCTCCATGGTGGCTGCTGAGTAGTCACTACTTAGTCTTATGCTGTTTCCTTTGTATGTGGTGAATTGCTTTTCTCTTGCTGCTTTCAGAACTTGCTCCTTCTCTTCTGTGTTTGACAGTGTGATCAGTATATGTCTCGGAGTGGGTTTATTTGGATTTATTCTATTTGGAGTTCGCTGAGCATTTATGATTTGTGTATTTATGTTGTTTAGAAGATTTGGGAAGTTTTCCCCAACAATTTCTTTGAATACTCTTCCTAGACCTTTACCCTTTTCTTCCCCTTCTGGGACACCAATGAGTCTTATATTTGGATGTTTCATATTATCTATCATATCCCTGAGGTCCATTTCGATTTTTTCAATTTTTCCCCATTCTTTCTTTTATGCTTTCATTTTCCATTCTGTCATCTTCGAGGTCACTGATTCGTTGTTCAACTTCCTCTAGTCTTGTACTATGAGTGTCCAGAATCTTTTTAATTTGGTCAACAGTTTCTTTAATTTCCATAAGATCATCCATTTTTTATTTAGTCTTGCAATGTCTTCTTTATGCTCTTCTAGAGTCTTCTTGATTTCCTTCATATCCCGTACTATGGTCTCATTGTTCATCTTTAGTTCTTTGAGTAGCTGCTCTAGGTGCTGTGTCTCTTCTGGTCTTTTGATTTGGGTGCTTGGGCTTGGGTTATCCATATCATCTGGTTTTTTCATATGCTTTATAATTTTCTGTTGTTTTTGGCCTCGTGGCATTTGCTGAACTTGATAGGGTTCTTTTAGGGTTTGTAGACCTATTGAAGTCCTTATCTCTAATTTATGAGATCTACAACTTCGTGGAGTACACTTTCTCTAACTAACCAGCAGGTGGTGTCCACGAGCCACCTGTTCTCCAGAAGCCAGTTCTCCCCTGCTTAGCCTTTTTTTTGAGTGGGGGAGTGAGTCTTGTGGGGCCCAATTGGTGTACCAAGCTTGCGTGTGTAGTTGGTGTTGCCTGCCCTGTATGTGGGGCGTGTTTCTGGGCAGTCGGGGAGGGGGGGGTGGTGCTAACAATCAAATCTCCCTGGTGATCCTAGAGTTTTAAAGCTGCTGCAATAGTCTAATCCTTCAGTTCAGTCCTGCCACAGTTTGTCTCTGCCACTGACCCACAAGTCCTTGGTATTGGCGTATGGCTCCTGAGACTTGCAAGTGGGCCCCTCTTCCAGGTTGTGCACCCCGGGTCCTCTGTTGAGGGATGACTGTGCTATGTCACAGGTGAGTGCCGTCCCCCCAGCGCAGTTCTGGGCTGCTGGGCTGTGTAGGGAGGCTCCCAGTCTGCTGAACTGATAGCTGAATGGGGCTTTGTTAATTCACACTGCTCCACCTTCCCAACTCTGGGACAATCAGCTGAGGTTGCAGGGAAGGCTAATGTCCACGCCCAGTTTTGTGGAGTGTGCCTGTTATTTGAAGCACTTCCGTCACACTGGGTTGTCTGGGGCAGCTCTGGGCTATGGGGCTGGCGATGGGCAGGAGTGTTTCCTGTCCACCAGGATGGTGGCTGTGAGCGGACACCCCCCTTTTCTTGGGAAGTTGTGGTGTTTAGTGAATTTTCTCAGCCACTGAATTATTGCCTTTTGTCTCAGAGCTCTCTTAGTTCTGCTCTTGACTTGACGTGCCCAAATTGAAAGTCTCTGAAGCTTTCTGTATTGGGCTTCTTAGAGTAATTGTTTTAGAAAAAGAAAAAAGGATTAAAAAAAAATAAAAAAAAGGGCCCTCCTCAGAGATCTAATGGGTTATTGAAATGCTAAGAGACAAAGCAACCAGGGCCATTAAGGAAAGGGCCACAGGGCATAGAGATCGGCTTTTCTTCGGGATTTGCATATGCGCCTTAGGGCCTGAGCTCCGCCCTTCCCCTTTCTGTGTTCACCAGAACTCCAAAAATCCTCTGCTTTTATTTTGGAGTTTTTCGTGTTGTTTTTTTTTTTTCTATGCCTGTCTCCTCTCTGCTGGGCTGGCAGCTCTCAGATTCTCTGGTGTCTGGTCTCAGTCTATCTATGGTTGGAGTCTGGATCAGTAGAATGAGTTTCCGATAAGAGCAGCCACTGCAGTTCTCCCTTCTCCTTCCCGGAGCTGACAGCCCCTCCTCCCACGGGACTGAGCCTGGCAGGGAGGGGCGCGGGTCCCCTGGCCGCAAAAACTTACAGATTTCGCTGATCTCAGCAGTTCGACGTTTTCATGAGTGTTGTATGAAGTATGCCCAAAGTCAGATTGCTCTGTGGTGTCCAGTCCATGCAGTTCCTGGCTTTCTACCTACTTTCCTGAAGGAGTAACTAAAACATACAGCTCACCAGTCTGCCATCTTGCCCCGCCTCTCTGACATTTGATGTCAGTCCAGATGTTCCATTAGGCTCCTGCCTTAACCCCCACCCCATCGGGATGCTGCAGACACCCGTCCCCCTCAGGCATAGGAGTGTAGTTCTGTGATCTATAACCTGGCTTCCCAGTAAGCACTCACCCTACCTGGCTATGGGTTTGCTTTGTTCTTCTGACTTTACTGAATAGGTATCTTAAAACTGAAGAATCTCTAGCTAACATCACTGAACGCCTAGGCCGGACACAGCATGCTTGTGACTTTAGCAGGTGAAGGAAAGCTAAATGTTCTGGGATGACATAAATTCCTGTGCCAGTTTGGATGTATTACGTCCCCCAAAATTCCATGTTCTTTAATGCAATCATGTGGGGGCTGACATATTATTATTGATTAGGTTGGAATCTTTGGATTAGGTTGTTTTCATGGAGATGTGACCCACCCAACTGTGGGTGAGAACTTTGATTAGATTATTCCAATGGAGGTGTGGCCCCACCCATTCAGTGTCGGTCTTAATTGGTTTACTGGGGCCCCATAAGAGCTCAGAGAGAAGGAGTTCACTGCTGCAGCTGAGACAGACATTTTGAAGATGGCCATTGAAAGCTGATGCTGACATTTTGGAGAGCGCCATTTTGAAACGCAACCTGGGGGCAAGCAGACGCCATCCATGTGCCTTCCCAGCCAACAGGTTTTCTGGATGCCAATGGCCTTTCTCCAGTGAAGGTATCCTATTGTTGATGCCTTACCTTGGACACTTTATGGCCTTCAGACTGTAACTCTGTAACCAAATAAACCCCCTTTATAGAAGCCAATCAATTTCTGGTGTTCTGCAAAATGGCAGCATTAGCAAATCAGAACAGTTCCTAATAGGGAGGGAAGGATAATAGTGGACTTGGGATGGGTAAGTTGCCCATGATGTGCACACCCTAAATCTCTTAAGATCCAGAAAGCTTGATTGAAAATACAATTGGCACTGACTCCCCTCTCCTCTCTCTGAGGTTTCCTTCCACGCAGTGTTGTGAGGAGTGGGAGAAGGGGTTCACCATGGACTCATGAACACCTGGTGACTTACACTGGTCATAACGAAAGCAGAGGGAGAAATGCACTTGTTGGGAAGTCTTAAGCAAGCAAGCTCACTGCAGTCCCTTTTAATCACAGGGCAGATTTTTCTCATTGGAATAACTTCTGGGTTCTCACCAGCTACTTCCCCTCTCAGTTTCTCCCTCTCATTTCCTCTGCAGTTTCTGCTTCTTCAAGGATCTTGCTGATCCAAGATATATTCTTGCTAATTGAATCATATTCTTCAAATTCTCTTGCTTCAGTATACTTCATTTCTACCAAAATGTCCCATAAAATATATTTCTGAACACATATGTCTACCTTCAGTGCCATTAAGAAGATATATTTACTCATATGATTTACCCTAAACATTTCCTTTTATTTTAGCATAATGCATTTTCTCCTTAATAGTACTACTCATTGATTGGTGTAGTCCAGAACTCTGGGAAAGGTGCAAAAATTCCCAGAGCATCTGTTTGCCATTGGAAGGATGGGAGTTCAGATGTGAGCTCCGGCACTGCAGAGCTGTGAAACTAAAGCTCGCCAAGCCTCAGTTGCCTCATCAGAAAACTGAAGATAATAATACTCCCCTCATGGTGGTGTTGAAGGGGTTAAGTGGTGATCATAAATGCTGTTTCTAACATGATAACTGTTATATAGAAAGTTTGAAGCAAGAGTGAATTCCTCTATTCTTTTCTTTAAGGGAACAAACTCAATAAATGCTTAAAGCAACCCCCCTAAGAGTCTATTTGCATCTGGGGTTGAAACATACTGAAACCAATAGTTTAGGGACTCATCACATTTAACACAAATAAGTGGTATTGGATTTGGTGTGACTTTGCTACAAAATCAGCCAAGATCCTGCTGTTGGGCTCTAGTCTTTACAAAGTAGATGAAGGACCTTATAATGTGTATTGAAGAAAATATGTGATCTAGATTTTAAGCAAAAGACTGATCTTGAATTAAATGCCCAGACTTGATGTGTAATTTTTCTATTGTCCACTCAGGGGTCTGATATACCAACTCCTCACCTCACTGTAGTCAATATTTCCATAACTCTATAATATTCTTCCCTTTCATCTAGTCTTGATTTCCCATCAAAGAGCCTAGTAATAATGTACTAGGTTGAAAGACTGTTTTGTGGCTTAAAGGAGATGATAGAAAGCACTTAACTGTCATGTAAAAGTCATCAACAAATATAACTCTGTAATTATTTCTGTAACTTATTGTAGAAAGGCAGAGAAAGCAGAAGTAGAATATATTAAATATACTTTAGGTTCTGATTCACCTTGATTTCCCTAGACCAATGGTTCTCAAGTGAGGATGATCTTTTTCACTCCAGGAACCCAGAGACCACTTGCAGAGCAAGGCACAGCTGATAGTAGCATTCAACAGTCAAGCATGCAAGTCAGGATGTATTGGTCTACCCCAGCTGAGCTGCCAAATCACTGCAGACATGAATGCTCTCAGACAAGAACAGCTGAAGAACCGCTCAGGTGAGCCTAGACCAAATTACTGTCTCATCAAATTAGGATCAATAATAAATAGTTGTTTTAAACCACTATGCTGTGAGTGGTTTGTTATGCAGAAATTCATTAAACCTGATACAAGAGTTGATTGCTATTCAGCCATTTGATTAGCAAGCTGGAGGTGGAGGACTAGGAATATCAGCTCAGGCCACCTGCCACCTTCTGCCTGGTCAACTCCCCTTTGTGTTCTATGATTTATATGCTCCTCCTCTGTACTCCCAGTATGCTCTCTGCCTACTGCTCAATATACAGCACAAATCTCATTAGTTTGCGTGTCCATTTTTCTCTCTTTGGTCTGAACACCTCAAAGGCAAAGACTGTGTCCTTTCCAACTTAGTATCTCCAGTGCCTAGGAAAGAACCTGGCACAAAATTGGTGCTCAATGGATGAATGAAGAAGAGGGCCATGAAGCATGGCTGTTTATTCACATCATAGAAAACCTTGCAGTGGAGGACACAACCTTGAACCTTGAAGCCCTCCCAATGCACCCATGTGTTCTGCAGCTGATGGCTCACAAAGCCAAGCTGTGAGTATTCTGGAGCAAAGCACGATGGTTGACCAGGACCCTTTTAACTATGTTCGTTACCTGGTCTCCATTCTGTCTCAATGTCTGCCAACTCTTGACTTTTAGCTCTTTGGAACTTATAGCCTGAACTGGTACTGCTGGCTTGGACCACGGCCCTGTCTGATGACTTGCCATCTGGCTCCTCCTCACTTGGGACTTCTGGGAATCAGGCTACTAGCTTCCTCCTCTGTACTCTACCCCATTTCCGATTCCTCCCTGTGCCTTGACCTCTTGAGTTCTGGAGAAGGACTGCTTAGGGGCAAAGTCCACCGGTGGCCAAGTTGAGTGACTGTGATTGGTAGAGGAGTGATGTGGAAATGAGGGACAAGACGAAGGCTGCCAAATGTTCCAGACTTGGTCCTCTTTTATGTCCCCTTATTCTTATTCTTTTTCTTTTCTCTCATGACAAAAAAATCCTGTTAAGTTGCTTTATTTAAATGGTTGCCTAAAATAATATCAACATGGAAAAAAAGATTTCAAGTCTCAGATAGAGCACTAAAATGGTCATAGAATTCTTCTATGTCCTTCATTGGGACCTCCCCACATTAGTGTTACACCAAAAAGAGGCAAAAGTTTTGCATTCAGCCAGGCTGAGAATGTCCAGGAGCTGTTGGAATCTCTCTGGGACATATGAGGATGAGAATCCGGCTCTGTTTATACTAATATCCTCTATTTTCTTCTCTTCAGATTTTAAGTTTATAAAAATCTTCTGAGTTCCTGATCGCTCTGGAGCCATTAGAAATATGTATTTACTACTCAGCACATGAAAGTAGTAATTTACACACAAATACACCCACCCATTCCCAGATCCCCAAAAGCATACATGAAAACTACATAACGTCAACAAGGTAGACAAACCAAATGTGTTTTGTTTCATACCTTGAAATTCTTTTGTTTTGAGGTTTGTAGAGGTAAGCTGAAGATAGATATTTAAGATGTTGTTTTCAAAGAAGAGTATACTCTTTTCTTTTAAACTGCCAACCTATTCTAATTTAGTTCTTGTTAGAATTTTAATTGTTCCATGAATCTTTAAGGAGACGGGTTTACTTGTTATTTAATTGAACCATAGTTCAAAAGATTCACTGCTCATTAAAATAACAATTTCTGTCATATAAATTCAAACATTTACTAGCAACAGTTCCTGTTTATTGAGCATTAGTATGGGCTAGGCACTGGCTAAGCCCTTCAAACACATGGTTTCACTTAATATTCCTAATAACTTGAGTAAGTAGGTATTGATATCTCCATTTTATAGATAAGGAATCAGACTCAGAGAGGTTAAGTAACTTGCCCAAGATCACATAGCAAATAGTAGCAGAATTGGGATTTTTTTTTTTTTTTTTAATCATCATTTTATTGAGATATATTCACATACCACACAGTCATACAAAACAAATTGTACTTTCGATTGTTTACAGTACCATTACATAGTTGTACATTCATCACCTAAATCAATCCCTGACACCTTCATTAGCACACACACAAAAATAACAAGAATAATAATTAGAGTGAAAAAGAGCAATTGAAGTAAAAAAGAACACTGGGTACCTTTGTCTGTTTGTTTCCTTCCCCTACTTTTCTACACATCCATCCATAAACTAGACAAAGTGGAGTTTGGTCCTTATGGCTTTCCCAATCCCATTGTCACCCCTCATAAGCTACATTTTTATACAACTGTCTTCGAGATTCATGGGTTCTGGGTTGTAGTTTGATAGTTTCAGGTATCCACCAACAGCTACCCCAATTCTTTAGAACCTAAAAAGGGTTGTCTAAAGTGTGCGTAAGAGTGCCCACCAGAGTGATCTCTCGGCTCGTTTTGGAATCTCTCTGCCACTGAAGCTTATTTCATTTCCTTTCACATCCCCCTTTTGGTCAAGAAGATGTTCTCCGTCCCACGATGCCGGGTCTACATTCCTCCCCGGGAGTCATATTCCACGTTGCCAGGGAGATTCACTCCCCTGGGTGTCTGATCCCACGTAGGGGGGAGGGCAGTGATTTCACCTTTCAAGTTGGCTTAGCCAGAGAGAGAGGGCCACATCTGAGCAACAAAGAGGCATTCGGGAGGAGACTCTTAGGCACAAATATAGGGAGGCCTAGCCTCTCCTTTGCAGCAACCGTCTTCCCAAGGGTAAAACTTATGGTAGAGGGCTCAACCCATCAAAACACCAGTCCCCTATGTCTGTGGTCATGTTAGCAACCATGGAGGTGGGGTAGGCGAATACCCCTGCATTCTCCACAGGCTCCTCAAGGGGGCACTACATCTTTTTTTTTTTTTTCCTTGTTTTTCTTTTCTTTTTTTTTTTTAACTTTCCCTTCTTTTTTAAATCAACTGTATGAAAAAAAAAAAGTTAAAAAGAAAACAAACATACAATAAAAGAACATTTCAAAGAGACCATAACAAGGGGGTAAGAAAAAGACAACTAACCTAAGATAACTGCTTAACTTCCAACATGTTCCTACTTTACCCCAAGAAAGTTACATAATATAGCAACATTTCTGTGAACTTGTTCCTACTATATCCATCAGAAATTAACAGACCATAGTCATTTCTGGGCATCCCCAGAACGTTAGCTTATCTGTTCTTCTTGGATTATTGTTCCTCCTTCCTTAATTGCACTCTACTGCTAGTTCCCCTACATTCTACATTATAAACCATTTGTTTTACATTTTTCAAAGTTCACATTAGTGGTAGCATATAATATTTCTCTTTTTGTGCCTGGCTTATTTCACTCAGCATTATGTCTTCAAGGTTCATCCATGTTGTCATATGTTTCACCAGATCGTTCCTTCTTACTGCCGTGTAGTATTCCATCGTGTGTATATACCACATTTTATTTATCCACTCATCTGTTGAAGGACATTTGGGTTGTTTCCATCTCTTGGCAATTGTGAATAATGCTGCTATGAACATTGGCGTGCAGATATCTGTTCGTGTCACTGCTTTCCGATCTTCCGGGTATATACCGAGAAGTGCAATCGCTGGATCGAATGGTAGCTCTATATCTAGTTTTCTAAGGAACTGCCAGACTGACTTCCAGAGTGGCTGAACCATTATACAGTCCCACCAACAATGAATAAGACTTCCAATTTCTCCACATCCCCTCCAGCATTTGTAGTTTCCTGTTTGTTTAATGGCAGCCATTCTAACCGGTGTTAGATGGTATCTCATTGTGGTCTTAATTTGCATCTCTCTAATAGCTAGTGAAGCTGAACATTTTTTCATGTGTTTCTTGGCCATTTGTATTTCCTCTTCAGAGAACTGTCTTTTCATATCTTTTGCCCATTTTATAATTGGGCTGTCTGTACTATTGTCATTGAGTTGTAGGATTTCTTTGTATATGCAAGATATCAGTCTTTTGTCAGATACATGGTTTCCAAAAATTTTTTCCCATTGAGTTGGCTGCCTCTTTACCTTTTTGAGAAATTCCTTTGAGGTGCAGAAACTTCTAAGCTTGAGGAGTTCCCATTTATCTATTTTCTCTTTGTTGCTTGTGCTTTGGGTGTAAAGTCTAGGAAGTGGCCGCCTAATACAAGGTCTTGAAGATGTTTTCCTACATTATCTTCTAGGAGTTTTATGGTACTTTCTTTTATATTGAGATCTTTGGTCCATTTTGAGTTAATTTTTGTGTAGGGGGTGAGGTAGGGGTCCTCTTTCATTCTTTTGGATATGGATATCCAACTCTCCCAGCCCCATTTGTTGAAAAGACCATTATGGCTCAGTTCAGTGACTTTGGGGGCCTTATCAAAGATCAGTCGGCCATAGATCTGAGGGTCTATCTCTGAATTCTCAATTCGATTCCATTGATCTATATGTCTATCTTTGTGCCAGTACCATGCTGTTTTGGCAACTGTGGCTTTATAATAAGCTTCAAAGTCAGGGAGTGTAAGTCCTCCCACTTCATTTTTCTTTTTTAGAGTGTCTTTAGCAATTCGAGGCATCTTCCCTTTCCAAATAAATTTGATAACTAGCTTTTCCAAGTCTGCAAAGTAGGTTGTTGGAATTTTGATTGGGATTGCATTGAATCTGTAGATGAGTTTGGGTAGAATTGACATCTTAATGACATTTAGCCTTCCTATCCATGAACATGGAATATTTTTCCATCTTTTAAGGTCCCCTTCTATTTCTTTTAGTAGAGTTATGTAGTTTTCTTTGTATAGGTCTTTTACATCTTTGGTTAAGTTTATTCCTAGGTACTTGATTTTTTTAGTTGCTATTGAAAATGGTATCTTTTTCTTGAGTGTCTCTTCAGTTTGTTCATTTCTAGCATATAGAAACATTACTGACTTATGTGCATTAATCTTGTATCCCGCTACTTTGCTAAATTTGTTTATTAGCTCTAGTAGCTGTATCGTCGATTTCTCAGGGTTTTCTAGATATAAGATCATATCATCTGCAAACAATGACAGTTTTACTTCTTCTTTTCCAATTTGGATGCCTTTTATTTCTTTCTCTTGCCGGATTGCCCTGGCTAGCACTTCCAGCACAATGTTGAATAACAGTGGTGACAGCGGGCATCCTTGTCTTGTTCCTGATCTTAGAGGGAAGGCTTTCAGTCTCTCACCATTGAGTACTATGCTGGCTGTGGGTTTTTCATATATGCTCTTTATCATGTTGAGGAAGTTTCCTTCAATTCCTACCTTTTGAAGTGTTTTTATCAAAAAGGGATGTTGGATTTTGTCAAATGCTTTTTCAGCATCTATTGAGATGATCAATTGATTTTTCCCTTTTGACTTGTTAATGTGTTGTAATACATTGATTGATTTTCTTATGTTGAACCATCCTTGCATGCCTGGAATGAACCCCACTTGGTCATGGTGTATGATTTTTTTAATGTGTCTTTGGATTCGATTTGCAAGTATTTTGTTGAGGATTTTTGCATCTATATTCATTAAGGAGATTGGCCGGTAGTTTTCGTTTTTTGTAGCATCTTTGCCTGGTTTTGGTATTAGACTGATGTTAGCTTCATAAAATGAGTTAGGTAGTGTTCCATTTTCTTCAATGTTTTGAAAGAGTTTGAGTAAGATTGGTGTCAGTTCTTTCTGGAAAGTTTGGTAGAATTCCCCTGTGAAGCCATCTGGCCCTGGGCATTTATTTGTGGGAAGATTTTGATGACTGATTGGATCTCTTTGCTTGTGATGGGTTGGTTGAGGTCTTCTATTTCTTCTCTGGTCAGTCTAGGTTGTTCATATGTTTCCAGGAAATTGTCCATTTCTTCTACATTATCCAGTTTGTTGCCATACAGTTGTTCATAATATCCTCTTATAATTTTTTTAATTTCTTCAGGATCTGCAGTTATGTCACCTTTTTCATTCATTATTTTGTTGATATGGGTCTTCTCTCTTTTTGATTTTGTCAGTCTAGCTAGGGGCTTGTCAATCTTGTTGATCTTCTCAAAGAACCAACTTTTGGTGACATTTATCCTCTCTATTGTTTTTTTGTTCCCTATGTCATTTATTTCTGCTTTAATCCTTGTGATTTCTTTTCTTGTACTTGGTTTAGGATTGGTTTGCTGTTCATTTTCTGGGTTCTTCAGTTGATCCATTAGTTCTTTGATTTTGGCTCTTTCTTCCTTTTTAATATATGCGTTTAGTGCTATAAATTTCCCCCTTAGCACTGCTTTTGCTGCATCCCATAGGTTTTGGTATGTTGTGTTCTCATTTTCATTCGTCTCTATATATTTAGCAATTTCTCTTGCTATTTCTTCTTTAACCCACTGATTGTTTAGGAGTGTGTTGTTTAACCTCCAGGTATTTGTGAATTTTCTAAGTCTCTGATGGTTATTGACTTCTAATTGTATTCCATTGTGGTCAGAGAATGTGCTTTGAATAATTTCAATCTTTTTAAATTTATTGAGGCTTGTTTTATGTCCCAGCATATGATCTATTCTGGAGAAAGTTCCATGAGCACTAGAAAAGTATGTGTATCCTGGTGATTTGGGATGTAATGTCCTGTATATGTCTGTTAAATCTAATTCATTTATCAGATTGTTTAGGTTTTCAATTTCCTTATTGGTCTTCTGTCTGGTTGATCTATCTATAGGAGAGAGTGATGTGTTGAAGTCTCCCACAATTATTGTGGAAACATCAATTGCTTCCTTTAGTTTTGCCAGTGTTTCTCTCATGTATTTTGTGGCACCTTGATTGGGTGCATAGACATCTACGATTGTTATTTCTTCTTGCTGAATTGCCCCTTTTATTAGTATGTAGTGGCCTTCTTTGTCTCTCAAAACATCCCTGCATTTGAAGTCAATTTTATCTGAGATTAATATTGCTACACCTGCTTTCTTTTGGCTGTGGCTTGCATGAAATATTTTTTTCCATCCTTTCACTTTCAGTTTCTTTGTGTCCCTGTGTCTAAGATGAGTCTCTTGTATGCAACATATTGATGGTTCATTTTTTTTGATCCATTCTGCGAATCTATATCTTTTAACTGGGGAGTTTAATCCATTTACATTCAACGTTAAAACCGTGAAGGCATTTCTTGAATCGGCCATCTTATCCTTTGGTTTATGTTTGCCATATTTTTCCCTCTCTCTATTAATATCCTTTATTGTACCCATACCGAATCGCTTTAGTACTGAACCTTTCTCCAAGTCTCTGTGTCCTTTCTTTGTTTCTCTGTCTGTAGGGCTCCCTTTAGTATCTCCAGTAGGGCAGGTCTCTTGTTAGCAAATTCTCTCAGCATTTGTTTGTCTGTGAAAAATTTAAACTCTCCCTCAAATTTGAAGGAGAGCTTTGCTGGATAAAGTATTCTTGGCTGGAAATTTTTCTCACTCAGAATTTTAAATATATCGTGCCACTGCCTTCTCGCCTCCATGGTGGCTGCTGAGTAGTCACTACTTAGTCTTATGCTGTTTCCTTTGTATGTGGTGAATTGCTTTTCTCTTGCTGCTTTCAGAACTTGCTCCTTCTCTTCTGTGTTTGACAGTGTGATCAGTATATGTCTCGGAGTGGGTTTATTTGGATTTATTCTATTTGGAGTTAGCTGAGCATTTATTATTTGTGTATTTATGTTGTTTAGAAGATTAGGGAAGTTTTCCCCAACAATTTCTTTGAATACTCTTCCTAGACCTTTACCCTTTTCTTCCCCTTCTGGGACACCAATGAGTCTTATATTTGGATGTTTCATATTATCTATCATATCCCTGAGGTCCATTTCAATTTTTTCAATTTTTTTCCCCATTCTTTCTTTTATGCTTTCATTTTCCATTCTGTCATCTTCCAGGTCACTGATACGTTGTTCAACTTCCTCTAGTCTTGTACTATGAGTGTCCAGAATCTTTTTAATTTGGTCAACAGTTTCTTTAATTTCCATAAGATCATCCATTTTTTTATTTAGTCTTGCAATGTCTTCTTTATGCTCTTCTAGAGTCTTCTTGATTTCCTTTATATCCCGTACTATGGTCTCATTGTTCATCTTTAGTTCTTTGAGTAGCTGCTCTAGGTGCTGTGTCTCTTCTGGTCTTTTGATTTGGGTGCTTGGGCTTGAGTTATCCATATCGTCTGGTTTTTTCATATGCTTTATAATTTTCTGTTGTTTTTGGCCTCGTGGCATTTGCTGAACTTGATAGGGTTCTTTTTAGGGTTCGTAGACCTATTGAAGTCCTTATCTCTAATTTATCAGATCTACAGCTTCATGGAGTACACTTTCTCTAACTAACCAGCAGGTGGCGTCCACGAGCCACCTGTTCTCCACAAGCCAGTTCTCCCCTGCTTAGCCTTTTTTTTGGTGAGTGGGGGAGTGAGTCTTGTGGGGCCCAATTGGTGTACCAAGCTTGCGTGTGTAGTTGGTGTTGCCTGACCTGTACGTGGGGCGTGTTTCTGGGCAGTCGGGGAGGGGGGGTGGCCCTAACAATCAAATCTCCCTGATGATCCTAGAGTTTTAAAGCTGCTGCAATAGTCTAATCCTACAGTTCAGTCCTGCCACAGTTTGTCTCTGCCACTGACCCACAAGTCTTTGGTATTGGCGTATGGCTCCTGAGACTTGCAAGTGGGCCCCTCTTCCAGGCCGTGCACCCCGGGTCCTCTGTTGAGGGATGACTGTGCTATGTCACAGGTGAGTGCCGTCCCCCCAGGGCAGTTCTGGGCTGCTGGGCTGTGTAGGGAGGCTCCCAGTCTGCTCAAATGATGGCTGAATGGGGCTTTGTTAATTCACACTGCTCCACCTTCCCAGCTCTGGGACAATCAGCTGAGGTTGCAGGGAAGGCTAATGTCCACGCCCAGTTTTGTGGTGTGTGCCTGTTATTTGAAGCACTTCCGTCACACTGGGTTGTCTGGGGCAGCTCTGGGCTATGGAGCTGGCGATGGGCAGGAGTGTTTCCTGTCCACCAGGATGGTGGCTGTGAGCGGACACCCCCCTTTTCTTGGGAAGTTGTGGTGTTTAGTGAATTTTCTCAGCCACTGGATTATTGCCTTTTGTCTCAGAGGTCTCTTAGTTCTGCTCTTGACTTGACATGCCCAAATTGCAATTGTTTGAAGCTTTCTGTATTGGGCTTCTTAGAGTAATTGTTTTAGAAAAAGAAAAAAGGATTAAAAAAAAAAAAAAAAAAAAAAAAAGGGCCCTCCTCAGAGATCTAATGGGTTATTGAAATGCTAATAGACAAAGCAACCAGGGCCATTAAGGAAAGGTCCACAGGGCAGAGAGATCAGCTTTTCTTCGGAATTTGCATATGCGCCTCAAGGCCTGAGCTCTGCCCTTCCCCTTTCTGTGTTCACCAGAACTCCAAAAATCCTCTGCTTTTATTTTGGAGTTTTTCGTGTTATTTTTTTTTTTCTATGCCTGTCTCCTCTCTGCTGGGCTGGCAGCTCTCAGATTCTCTGGTGTCTGGTCTCTGTCTATCTATGGTTGGAGTTTGGATCAGTAGAATGAGTTTCCGAGAAGGGCTGCCACTGCAGTTCTCCCTTCTCCTTCCCGGAGCTGGCAGCCCCTCCTCCCACGGGACTGAGCCTGGCAGGGAGGGGCGCGGGTCCCCTGGCTGCAAAAACTTACAGATTTCGCTGATCTCAGCAGTTCGACATTTTCATGAGTGTTGTATGAAGTATGCCCAAAGACAGATTGCTCTGTGGTGTCCAGTCCACGCAGTTCCTGGCTTTTTCCAGAATTGGGATTTATAATCAGCTTTATGAACCCCAAATCCATGCTTATAACTTCTATTGCCTCCTGAAATTACAGTTAACCATCTTTGGATCATGTGTATTTGATCTGTCTCCTGTTGAAAGGCACAACTTTTACAGTTTAAGGGTAAGCATCAAGCTTTTAGAATAACTGGCTTTAAGTTTTAGACTTGTCCTTCATCTGTCCTATGTGGTTCATGAAGTAATGCTGGTATGACATCGGCAGAGAAAGCCAGATATTAACGCAAAATTCATGGGCCCTTCCATAGTACAGAATACTCTCTGGAAAGTGGCTATCTGGCCAAGTTGGGACATGCTCCTTAGTTTTGCCTCTGTGCTGAAATGCTGCTGGTGGCTTCTAGGCTGAGGTGTTAAGAAGTGTGTGTGCCTTCTCCACCCTCTCTTTCCCCACCCACCTGCTGGAAGATGACACCCAAGACAACCTCGGAGACCCCATGTAGGAGATGGCAGAGCCTTCTCAGCCCAGCTCCACAAACAGCCTTCTCCCCTCCATCCCAAAGAGAAACAAAAACACTCAACTGTTAACTGAGTGAGGACTACATTTTTATTGTTAAGCCATTACATTTTGGGTTCTGTTTGTTATAGCAGCTAGCATTACCCTCACAGGAAAATATCCTGTTCTTTGAGTTTCCTTTAGGAAACAAAGGGTCCAGGGCTAATTGGAGTGAGGTTGATTGAACAGTTAGAAGGAGAGCTGATGTGCCTCTTCATTTTACCAAAGGGGAACTTGCAATTATCTGGTTAATAAGAGCCACGTGTATGGTCAAACTTATTTATTCTAAACATGGGCCTGGGGTGAAAGATGCTGGAGCAGGGGTCAGTGGGTGAGACTTGGAGAGAGGGTAAGGTCTGGCTGCTTTTCTTTTCTCTGTAGCCCATTGGGTACATTTTCAATCACAAGAGACTCTAAGGAGACAGGGAGGAGATTACTTCTGATAAAGAGAAAAGTGAACTAAAGTGGATGTCTAACATGAGTGAGCAGGGGGGCCCTGAATAAATGACTCTGAGAGGCTCTTGGTGTGTGGTCAATCTGAACGGGCAAGTCAAAGTCACCTTACTCTTTGCAAAATCTCGGGTCCTCTTCTACAAGGAAAACATTTAAAACCACATGACCCCCCAGCCCCCAACAAAATAAACCCCAGTTTACATCCCTTCCCTTATTTGTAAGGATGTGCTTTTCTTGGCCCTAAGGATTTGATCTGATTAAAAAGAATTGATGTTGATTTGATTAAAAAAATAAAAGAGAGCTTCCTTCTCTATTTAAACAGTGAGGTTCTGCATCCTCTCTCCTCTTCTCAACATCACTTTTGTTGCATTTTCTAAAAATCAATTTAATTGGAATTGCTGTGTATGGTTTCCTGAATTTCATCTAGGGAATAAATCATAAAAAAGAAAATTGTTTTGTCCTTTAGCCTAGTAAACAGTTGAATATTCAGTTTTGGGGAGAAATAAAACAAATTGTTCAAACAACAGGTAATGAGAACACTGTTTTGCTAGTGCAGTGGTGGAGAAGAACCTATCTTTATTTGATAATGGAAAATACTGAGAATTACTTAGAGCAGTATGCTGAACTAACTATATGAAATGTACAATGTTTTTCATAGGCAGCGATTACTTCTTGTAACCATTATGTTCCAATATCACATCTATTTCAGAGAAGAATAATTGGCAAATGACATAACAGAAGTGTGTCTTCTCATATGGCATTAATTTGTTAATTAAAATAGTACTTTCTCTGTTGACTACAGAAATAAATCCTGGAAATTTGGACTCCATTTTGGGGTAGGAAGTTCTTTCTTGGTCTTAGGAGACCGCAGGGGAAAGCCAGTCTTTCTCCCAACCTGGCTAGACATGAACAAGGATGATGGCTGTAGGCAGCTGTCTTTCCACCAGGAGAAGCAGCAGCCTTAGAAGGAAGCCAGTAGTGCCAGCCCCAGAAAGACAGAAGTTTCTCAACTGCATCACTATTGATATTTTGGGCCCAGATATTTCTTTGTTGAGGGACGGGGGGACTGTCCTGGGCATTATGGGATGTTTAGCAGCATCCCTGGACTCTACTCACTAGAAGCCAGTAGCACCCCCTTCCCTCTCTACCCCCAGTTATGACAATCAAAAACTTCTCCAGACATTGCTAAATGTCTCCTGGGGGGCACACTTTCTCTAAAGAAATGCTGTGCTATGAAAATAGAATGAGAACCACATATATAATTTTATATTTCTTGTAACCAGCATTAAAAATATAAAAGGAAATAGGTGACATTAATTTAAGTAATATATTTTATTTAACCTAATTTACTCAAAATATTCTAATTGCAACATATTATCAATATAAAAAAATTATTGAGATATTTTACATTCTTTGTTGTGTGTGTACAAAGTCTTTGAAATCCAGTTAGTGTTGTATGCTTACAGCACATCTCAATTCTCATTGGGCATATTTCGAGTGCTTAGTAGCTACACGTGCTTAGTGGAAGCCATATGGGACAGCACAATGCTAAAGAAACACACGCAGGAACTTGTCCTACCTCTGGACCCTAGGTCTATAGATTTCCTTGTTATTTTAGGGCCACTTTGGGTGGGATTGTCTCTTCCTTCTGGCTGAAAGTCTCCTAATACCAGTCCATGTGGCCCTACCTGGTGATTAAGTTATAAATAAAACTCCCAACAGACATCTTTGCCAGCATTTCATCCTTGCTGTGCAGTCACTGGCCAATGGTGGGTTGCAGTCTAGTGTGTTTCTAAGGAGTTGCTTTTCCTACGGCAGCTGGGCATATGCCTGTGTGCCCAGTGCATGCAGATTTAGCTTCCCCAGCTGTCCATGAGCCATACTTCTGGTCCATGAGCCATACTTGCAGCCTTTTGCACTCTCTTGAGTCTTTTCGTTACAGACTTTACTCTTTGACTGCTGAGGCCTTGCTTGCCCATTGCCCATATTCAGTAGTTCCTTGGGTGTGAGCCCCTACCCTGGGTGTTGTGTATTTCTGGGGGACGGGAGGAGTAGAGACATATGAGAGATAATGGCTCTCATAAAGTTGAGTGGGCAGAATCATGAGACTTTACTTGACTATGGCTGGAAATTCCGTAAAACTAAAGGAGGCAATTCTTGCAGACTTGTCAAAAGCAGAAACTGAAACCTATAGAAACTTCACAAGGAAGTTGTGTCAGGAGGGTCCCCCCTGCCCCACCCCCAGATCAGCAGGCTTGCATGGTGGAAAACACTTTGGTCTTGAAATCCGGAGTTTTGCTCTATGAACTAGAAATGTTAGAAAAATCATACCATCTAATCGCCTCTCCTTCAACTCCGAATTTATAGATGGGAAAACCAAAGTCTAGAGAGGTTAAATAACTTGCCCAAATCTATGCAGAATTAGTAACAGATTCAGGACTATATCCTGTTCTCCTGACTCATCTAGAGTTTCCCCCTTAAACTGCTGCCTCCCATATTTATTTATTCAAATAAATTCTGTGATCCCCCCATCCACCTCCAGCATTTCTTTAAATTAAACTTTTAATTTTGAAATAACTTTAAACACATATAGAAATTACAAAATAGTAGAGCTTCCATTTACCCTTCACCCAGATCCCCCAGTGATAACATATTATGCTTAATCTTAGCCAAAAAAACCAAGAAACGATTGCAGTGAAATCATCTTACATAGCTATCGTGTAGTTATCAAGATCAGGAAATTGACATTGCTACAATGCTATTAAATTAACTACAAACCTTAATCCAATTTCACCAGCTTTTACATGTTCTCTTTGCGCGTGTGTTCTCTGAATTTTTTTCACATTTGTAAAGCCACCACCACAATCAGGACTTAGAACTGTTCTATCACCCTAAAGAAACTCCCTCGACCCCTTTCTAGCCACAGCCTCACTCTAACTCTAAACCCTGGCAACTAGTGAGCCATTCTCCATCACTATAATAATGTCGTTTTGAGAATGTTATCTGAATGGAATCATACAGCATCTTTCCCTCAGCATGGTGCCCCTGAGATCCATGCAAGTTGTTGCATGTATCCATAGCTCATTCCTTTGTATCGCTGAGGGGTATTCTGCTGTAAGGTTGCACCACACTTTGTTTAACCATTCACCCATGGAAACACATCTGGGTTGTTTCCACTTTGGGGCTGTTACAAATAATGTGGCTATGAACATTTCCAAGTAATCATTTTCCAGTAGGCTGGATCTTTGATTATTTTCTTGCCATAATTTTTAGTTTTTAACAACCTTTATCTGGCTTGTAGGGACAAACGGAATGGAACAAACACAGGCTGAAGATCTTTGGTTCCAGAATTTGGGACATGCTAATGATTAAATCCAATTGGCTGCATTGGTCTGACATATGAGGACTGAAGAAATTTAGCATTAATATCAGCAGAACTTAGAGTGTCCCTGGACCAGCAGCATCAGCCTCACCTGGGAACTTGCTAGAAATGCAACTTCTCAGGCACTACCCCAGACCCATGAATCAGGAACTCACGGGGTGAGGGCCAGTGATCTGTTATTTAACTTTCTGAGAACAATGGTTTAAAGGTAATAGTTGAAAGACTTCATGTTTCCCCCCAAAGGGAGGCTCAGAAGGCTGTGTGTACAGCCCCTAAGTCCAAGGAAGCTGTTTTCAGCTGGTTGTGAGGGGTCTGGATACCTCATTTTGGCAGAGAGTGCCCTATGGGGTACAAATATTCTGGGACATTTGGGAACAGCCTGAGTTTTAAATGCTTCCGGTTCCCCATTTAAACAATGTGGAAAATTAATGTCAAGTTCAAGGGCATGATGGAAATGTTGTGTCAGTATAAGATCTATAGGCACTTCACACTTGAACAGATATGCTCCTAAAACACGAAAATCTCATGTGTGAATGGATTTTAGAGCATTCAGTGTACTAGGTTTGGGATATTTAATGGAATAAATCTCTCTGGATTCAGGCAAAATTAAGAAGCAGGAATAAACAGCCTTTGCTGGCTTGTTCATGCTTGGTGGATCTCCCGTGTGTCCCGAGTGCCGGTAGGATTGCTTGGAACTTTCTCCTCTTCTCCCCTTCCTTGTCTCACCTCTCCCAGACGTTGAATCAACGTGTCCCCTTTCGATGCAAGTCTCCTTCTCCTCTGCCAGATGACACCGGATGAATTTTGTTGTAAATTTGGTAGGTCATCCTGAAGACATGCTGTCACTCTCTTATGTACTCCCTACTTTTCTTTAGGAATAAAGTCATTGAAGCATGACAATAATGTATTTCAGGCATACTGTTAGAGGCATGTGGATGATATTTTTCACATCTGAGTTATTTAAATTGCCCGATTATTAGAGGCTGCCAATTGGCCAGGTTTCTCCTGCTAATAGTTCTTTTTTGATTTCTTGGTTTTGTGTAGGGGTGTGTGTGTGTGTGTGTGTGTGTGTGTGTGTGTGTGGTGAACGGTGTGGAGGCAACTTGATCTTTATGCGTAATGCAATGAAATTGTTCATCTTTAGATGATATGTTTGGGGAAAGTTGTCTGTTTCATGATAAAGGAGAAAAGTTCAGGTCAAGCTAATCCCAATCATATCTTTTCATTTGTCACCCCAGTACTTTGTTTGATTTTAATCATCATTCCTTTTAAATTCATTACACTTTATTAAAGAGAAAAGTTCACTACCTGGTGGCATTTAATGACTCTTTGGTTCTAGTTCTGAAGGTTTGCTACTCACAAAAAGGGGTGTGTGTGTGTGTGTGAGAGAGAGAGAGTGTGTGTGCGCGCGCATGCCCTGGGAGTGGGGTTGCTTAAGTGTAAAGACTAGCAACTTCCCACAATCTGGAAGCATCGAAGGACTTGCTCTCCAGCTTTATCCTAACTCCTAAATAATTTTTTTTTAAAGCCTAAGAAGTGTTTGTGTGAATTGGAATCCCAGCTCAGTCTGTCTCTTTCCCCAGAGCATAGAGAGAACAGAAGGGCAACAAATGAAAGAGCTGCTTCTTAGTGCAGATTCTAGTTTCTTTCTGTGAGGATTGCTCTGAAAATCAAAGAAGCATTATCATTTCATCCAATTTAAAACTCTGCCCAATGCTGAATGGGCAAGCACCTAATTTCACCTTTGGAGGCAAATGGGAAGCTTTCTGTGATGAAAGAGGGAAAAAGAGGATTCTGAGAGTAATTGAATGGAAATCACTTTAAGGTGCCAGAAAACTGCCCCCTTCCCAAAGGGATGAAACAGGATCAAGATTTATTTGTTAAAAGTGTAGGGCATGAAAGCCTTAATTATTTCTTTGGAAAGTCTTGTCTTTTTAAGACTTAAACAAAAGCTTCAAGAGGGTGAAGCTGAGGGAAATTGCCAGTGGCTTTAGAAGAGGTGAAGCCAAAAAGAAAGCAATTACTGGTTAACAATGGTATATTAAGAGTGATTATTCTCCCAGATTGGGGGCCCCCTGCATTGTGTTTGGGATGAGACCTAAGAAATGGGGCCTGGTGATCCTGCCTGGGTCTTTGCATGAGAAGCAGCAGCTGGGAGGGAGAGGGGGATGGTCAGAAGAGACAATGCAGGGGTGGGGTGGGGGAGGGGAGTGGGGGCTAATTGACAAAAGAAGTCCTTCTTACTTCTTACATTCTAAGGGATATATTCTTGAAGCAGAATGGTAGCTGTTGAAGTGAATGTGCTCTGGATTTTAATAGGTGCGAGATCTCTAATACCTCATTTACTAATTTTACCACCTTAGATGCATTCTGTTATCCTCATCTTCCTTGTTTGTAAAACGGGGAATGTAATACCTGCTGCAGAGGCTGGTTTTGAGAATTAAATTAGGCAATGCTGATCCTGGTACATAATAGATACTTGCAGCAGTCAGTTCTCTGGATCTCTTGCCTTCCTGTCTCTAGGCAGGCAGAGCTCATTCGAGTTCCTTCTCTTTAATTTATAGTGAAACACTACTAAAGTTTCTCCCATGGGCTTATCCCCTTGCCCCAGTGGGCAGTCCGCCAGTGAGTGCCAGGGGGCAGTCACCCTCTCTCCATTTTTCCCTCCAGACCCTGGGCTACCTGTGCTCTGGCTTCCCCTCTGAGAAGGATCCAGAATCACTCTCAGGATGAACATGGGTTTTGAAGGGGTTTGCATTCCCACCCCCTTTATATTAGGGGACTTGAAGAGCAGTATTTTTCTCCCCTGGAGGAGGTGCCTGGCTAAACAATCCATTTGGATTTTGTCATGTCATGCAGAAACCCCCTGTGAGTTTTCCGGTTTGCGTGTTCATTCTGTCCTGCGATTCTGCCTGGAACTCTTCCTGGTTCGCTGTCAATCTCATTTCCTGGCCGGAACTGACAATTCAGCTTGAACCTTCTCCCAGTGCCCGCCTGCCCCCCTTCCCAATTGGCGTAGCATCCTTGGAACTGGGGGTCAGACACAGTGTGGTGTTCCTGCTAAATCAACTGTGGATTTCAGGGGTGGGGCAGTGAGGCGGGGTGGGTGGAGGATGCTGGGGGATCCCTTTTCAGGGAAGCGAGAGATCTCTTGGGAGCCTTGTTCAAACACACGTGTGAGGCTGTCAAATCGGTGGATGGAAAGATCTCCTGAGGCTTTCTCAGCTTTTCAAGAGACCGTTAATTCAGAGAGGAGAGCCTCTCTCTGGTTTGCTGGTTGGGGAAGTTTCCATAGCACATGCAGATTTTGCAAGTGCTGATCCTCCTTGTCTCCCCTTAGGAAGTCAAATCGAGTCAGTCTTTTTCTGGCAAGGATTTGTAAGAAGCAGCAGCTTTCCTACTTTCCCACTTGATCCAGTGAAGAGGGCTTTCTGGATGATTTGATTTTCAGCTCATTTGGGGAAACTGTGCACATTATCAGAAATATGAACTTAGACTTGCCTTAGTGGATACGCTGGATTTCATTGTAATTAGGTGTTGGACATCTTGGCAGAGAGAATGAAGGATATTGAAGTAGCAACAGCAGCTTAGTTTTCCAATTTTATGCCTCCTTTTGGAGCTCCAGGGATATCCATCTTCAATTCCTTGCCTTATCCTTTCTAAATTGATAGAACTCAGTTCCTGAGGCAGATAAGAACACTCTGTAAGAAAACAGGATTTTCCAACAATCAGACCTATTTCAAAAGTAATGTGCTACAAAAAGTCTCAGAATAAATCACTTCCCTGAAGTTAATTTTCTTCTGGTATTGTAGGAGCATATTGGAAGCAATGAAGTTATTTCTGAATATTTGTTTTTCCTATTACTTTGTTTTGTTTGGAAAATTTTTTATTTTTTATTTTTTGATAAATAAAGTAAATAAAGTTAATAATAATTAAAAAAATCACTTCCCTGAAGGTGGGGGGGAGTAATGAGCATCCTGCCCCTGGAAGTGTACAAGCTGAAGGGCACATAGAGGCAGCAGAGCTGGGATTCCTGCCTTCTTGGGAGGCTGGAGAAACTCTAAGGTAGAGTTTCCCAGTTCTAGTTGCTCATTGAATCATCTTGCATTTGTTAATGATATATATATGGGTGTATATATATATATTCCTAGACCCCACAGCCTGCACAGAACTAATGACCACTGAAGGTGGGGCTTGGGAATTTGCATTGTTGAAAACCTCCCCAGGTGAATGAATCTCTGGAGAAGCATTGTTCTAAATTCTCTTTTAATCTAAGATCCTGATGATACCAGAGAGCTTAGAACTGCTTTCTCAGTTTTCTCTGGGCTCTCCCTTGAGTGTGTGAGGTCCTCTGTTCCACTCTCTGCCCCCTCCCTTTTCCCTTGCTCCCTCTTCCCTTTCCTTCCCTGCACCTCCTTTTGGTTTCCGGATCTCACCTCCCTTTTGTCTCCCCGTCTCTCTTTCCGGAGTCTGTTTCGCTGTCTGCCTTAGGTGTCTTAATGTGATGCCCACATCAAAGACCCCCAGCCCACAAATGTGTATAGGTCAGAAAGCGTGTGTGCATAATCTCCAGGGAATTCTCCCAGGTCCCACTGCTACAAAGACAACTGGCCTGGCCCTTCGGTGGAAGCAGAAAGCAGTACCAACAGACTCGGGCAGCAGGTGCCTGGGTTTTCCCTCAAAGCTGGGGAGAAAAGGACGGGCTTCTTATTATAGGAGTTCTCTTGGACTGTTTTCCCATGTCTTTTGGCATAAGACTCTCTCAAATCCGAAAGTCCCTGTAGGTTATTTTCTTTGGGACATTAAATACAGGATGGCTTGGCCCCAGATTTCAGGACTAAAAGGAAGGATCTACAAAGGCTGAGCACCGATCTAGTGCAGGAAATCAAGACACTTTGCTTTGTCATTAGAAAAACAGTCATGTTATTTCCATCAGCTAATCGATTGCTTGATTAATTCATTTTTTCATTGAATTGCCTACTAAATGCAAGGAACTGGGGTGGGGTGGGGCAGCTATGAATAAAATTTAGTTCCTGACCTCAAAAGGAAGTGGATAAGGCAGATAAATGGATGATTCCAAGGCATAGAGAATATGAAAACTGTGTCACTGGCTTCAGAAAGGAGAGGCTGTGATCTGTTGGGACTGTGGGCCAGAAAGGAGAGTCTTTTATTTGAAAATTCACTCCTAGAGCTTGTTTTTACATGATCTATGAGGCTCTAGTCTAAAGGAGCCACACAGGACATGGTATGGGCCCTGTCTGCCCTAAACAAACAACAGCAACTATTTAGCAATTTTATTAACACTTCGCCTCCAAAATGATGTATTTTTCTAAAGAAACATTCAGAGTGGCTGCATGGTATTGTGAGAGGACCACAATAGAGCTAGATCTATTCTACCACTGTTACTTCCATCTGTGGGGCCTTAGGAAATTCACTTTGCTCCTGGGGTCTTCTGTTTTCCTCTTTGAGAGACAGGCTGATTGCTGGCTAGGGTTGCCATGAGGACTAAAAGAGGTAAAGGAAGGGAAATTGCTTGGCATTGGTGTTACATACAAGACACTCAAGAAATTCTAGCTATGTATTAAAGGAAGAAAGAGAAAAAAAAAAGATTTTATCCCTTAAAATGCTTATTTTCTCTGTAAAGAGAACCAGCTTTATCAACAATGGAAACATGAAATAAATTGGCTCAGGCTGTAAATAATTGCAACAAGAAGACTGATTTAAATTCTGGGGGTGCTAATAATAGGGAGTATATGGGAACTCGGTATTCTTTGCAGGATTTTTCTGTAAACCACAACTTCTCTAATAATAATAAAAAACAATGAAAAAAGGAGAGAGAGAATGAATTCTGGGTGCCTGAGGGAACGTGTCAAATGAGACAAATAGTTTTGGGGCATTCTAGAACTAAGAGTGTCCAGTGCAGAGCTGTGGAGGCCCCTGAAATGGAGAAACCATTTGGGGGCAGTGAGGACAATGGGGCCATTGGTTCTGCCCTCTTTTACCTTCTCTTGACTAGGTCCATGTGACTAACAAGCGTTTGCCTCAGTAAGGTCCAATAATTGCAAACTGCTATTGTTTCTGACAGGCAGAACAGAGGACAGAAAATGTCTTTCATTCTGTTTCTGTTGATTTACTCAATATGAATTTGGAAGCTGCTAAGATAGTCTCCCGAGCGATTGGACATTCCAGTGGACCTTGCCTTCTTAGCGTTAAAGAAGTGATCCTTCTAAAGATGGGGCAGGCTGGTGGTCAAGGACATGGCTGTAAAATGTTCGTGCCATTTTCATGGTTCTTCAAGCTGGAAGTTAGTCCAGGTTTTGGATGTTTTTCTAGGAAGAACAGTGTATCTATGTCCGTTGTTGTTGTGTGGTTTTTACCTGACAGCCAACTCCACTCTCTGGGATGGTGGGAGATAGGCAAGCCACCCACTGCTTACCAAACTAAACTCTACAGTGGGATGGTGTACTCACCATTGTCTGCCATGGACCAGACATGAGGGAGGGGAAGGGGGTGGGGAAGAGAGAAGGATGGGATGATGATCTATTACCAAGAGTAAAGGGGAGATAGGCATGCAGCCACTGGAGTCACTGAGCTGCCTCACAGAGGGCCCCAGCCTCTGAATTCTTCTTAGCACCATCTTTAGCCAATGGGTTTTCAAAGGTATTTTGGTTTGCTAAAGTTGCCGAAATGCAATGTACCAGAAATGAGTTGGCTTTTAACAATGCGGTTTTATTAAGTTACAAGTTACAATTCTAAGGCTGTGAAAATGTCCAAATTAAGGCATCAAGAGGAAGATACCTTCTCTGAGGAAAGGCTGCTGGCATCTGGGGTTCCTCTGTCAGATAGCAAGGCACATGGCCGGCATCTGCTGATCCTTTGCTCCCGGGTTTCATCACGTTCAGCTTCTGATTCCAGTGGCTTTCTCTCTGAGCATCTGTGGGTTCTCTCTTGGCATCTCTGGGACGTTTCTCTCTCTAAGCTCTCTCCAAATGTCTCTGCCTTTTATCTTCTCATACAGCACTCCAGTAAAGGATTAAGAGCCACCCTGAATGGACTGGGTCACATCTCAATTGAAACAACCTAATCGAAAGGTCCCACCCATAATAGGTCAGTTTTCGTATAACAGTGGAAACTGTTGTGGGCAATGATTACGGTTAATTGTACAAATGTATGAGAGTTCTTATGTGAACTAGAACAAATGTACGTCACTATTCCAAGGTGCTGATAATAGAGTGGTATATGGTGAAAAATACAATTAATGCTAAGGACTATAGTTAGTAGCAACATTGTGATGTTTTTTCATCAGTTGCAGCAAGGCACTATACACAAGCTAAAGGTCAATAATAGGGAGTATATGGAGTATGGATTTTTTTTTTTTTTTTTCTGGAGCCGTGAGAATGTTCTCAAATTGATTGTGGTGGTGAATACATAACCATGTGATTATACCCAGAGCCATTGATTATACATTTTGGATGGATTGTATGGTGTGTGAAAACTGTTAAAAAATATATATCTAGGTACTGAAAAGCTGTCAGAGCATAGAGAAAAATCTTAACAGTTCTTTTCTTTGGAATCAATTGTTATTTTATTGCCTTCTTTTTGTTTATCTGTATTTTCTGATTATTTTAGAAATGAACATGCAGTCCTTGTATAATTTTCTTAAGGATATTTTTAAATTAAAAATGTGTCTCCTCCTGAGTGCCTCTTTGTTGCTCAGATGTGACCCTTTCTCTATAGCTAAGCCAACTTGGCAGGTGAAATCACTGCCCTCCCCCCATGACTCCCGGGGAGGAATGTAGACCTAGCATCATGGGTTGGAGAACATCTTGACCAAAAGGGGGATGTGAAAGGAAATGAAATAAGCTTCAGTTGGCAGAGAGATTCCAAAAGGAGCTGAGGTCACTCTGGTGGGCACTCTTATGCACAATATAGACAACCCTTTTTAGGTCCTAATGAATTGGAATAGCTAGCAGTAAATACATGAAACTATCAAACTACAACCCAGAACCCTTGAATCTTGAAGATGATTGTATAAAAATGTAGCTTATGAGGGGTGACAATGGGATTGGGAAAGCCATATGAACCACACTCCCCTTTGTCCAGTGTGTAGGTGGATGAGTAGAAAAATGGGGGCAAAAAAAAAGGCACCCAGAGTTCTTTTTTACTTTAATTGTTCTTTTTCACTTTAATTTTGATTCTTATTATTTTTGTGTGTGTGGCAATGAAAATGTTCAAAAATTAATTTTGGTGATGAACGTACAACTATATAATGGTACTGTGAACAACTGACTGTATGCTTTGTACGACTGCATGATATGTGAACATATCTCAATAAAATTGAATTAAAAAAAAGAAAAAAAAGATACAGTCAAGGCAGACAGTGGTGGCCGCGACCGATGACAACCCTGTTGCGGTAAGGACATGGCCCTTCTTGGCAGCTCATGTGATGTACTTCTTGGGGTCTCCCTAAAATGGTTGGGAGGGGCTGGAGGTCCTGCCACATCAGGTTGGAGTAGAAAATAAAAGCTAAGTATGGTCTGTTGTAATTGGCATGACCATATTTCATATCCAGGGCTGGTGTGTCTGTGGAGACTGGAGTGTTCAAGAGAACTGCTTGCAGTCTTCACAACTGATCTGGGGTTTGTGGCAGAGGCAAGATTTCAGGATTTTCTTTGGGAAGATGGCAAAGTTGTGCAGATTAGCAGGATAAGGATACTTGCAGGCCTCAAGCACTCTTCTAGACAGTTCTATTGTTTCAGCCACACCTCTGCCATCTGAAGCTACATGCTGACCCAGAACTGTGTATTCTCTGTATCATTCATTTCCAAAAGGCACCTTGCAGATGATACATCCCATAACAGGAAATCCTGGGTCTGCCTATTCCCCTTAGGGATTTGGGCCAAGAAGGCAGAAATTGTCACTCTTCCATTTCCCCAGTGCTTGGAGAACTGGGCCATGAGGATTTCCACACTGCACCATTTCTTGGGAGCTGAGGACCAGTTTCAGGCTAATAGCAGCTGTCATCCATCACTTTGGGGTCATTTTCACAGTGGCCTCGACCCAGACAGCCACCAATGGGTCTTTCTTTTGGATCAAGATTGGAATCAGAGATTCCCAACGTTTCTCTATGCAGGACCATTTCATTCAAGATTCTTCACCCACCCATCCTGTTTGGAAAGACTTTTGTCCACCAACAAGCCATTTTGCTAAGTAACCATTATTTCCCTCACTTTTTATTTTAATAAGAGATATACTTGTCCTCTTCCAGGGCTCTGTTCTGTGTGAGCTTGCCAGTTATCTCTGATTGCATTCGTACTGCATTGGGCCAGATCAGAGCAAAGTGGCTGGTTAGCCAGCCTGCCTTGTCTTCCTGTGGGTCAACACAGATGGCTTTTCAAAAAGAGATTTTGAAATACCGAAAGCAGTTGTGAACCTCATCTTCTCTCTGAGGATCTCTGAGGCCTGAGGACCTAGGGTTGGGAACAAGCCCTTTACCTTTTTTTTTTGAGGTTGTTCTGCTGTGTGGTCTGAGCAAGGGAAAGGGGAAAGTGTGGAGGGGGCATCTGTGCTGCCCGTTTGGTGATGCTGGGCTTCCCATGGGGGTGGTACCACTGGAGTATTTGGAGGGATCGGTGATAGGTCTGCTGGCTTTGAATCCATTTATTACGTGTGTGTTGGAGGGGCACAGTTCTTGCTCCCCATGTACAGATACGGGTGATCCTGTCCCTTCTTTTCTGGGGACATCGTGAACCAGGGGAGGGCGGAGACAGACAGGGGAGAGGGAGAAGCAAAAAGAAAGTGGGAAGAAGCCCTGAGAGGTTGCCAGGAAGAAAGAAGAAAGACTTCCATGTTGACATTGTTTTCAAATAATCGCAGTTACCAGGAAAGAAACCACAATGGATGACTGCAAACTACTGAGTGGCGGAGTCAGAAACACATGTAACGAACGCAAGGAAAAGCAGCGCAATGCAAGTCGGTGCGCGAAAGGATGCCAGCAGGGAGCTGGTGGCTCTAGTAAAGTGTCCCTCTTCCCCCATGTTCTACAAAAGCGCTTGCTTGTGCCTTTTCTTTGCCTTTTCTCTTCTAATTTTGGAGAGTGGGGGAAAGCTGTATCTCTTTTTGCACAATCACAGATTAGAGAGATCCATGGCTGGTGTTTTGTAATTCACACAATTCTATCACACGTCCAACAGTTGTGAACTTCTTGTTTTGCGGTGGGAAGTAGGGGCTGGGGACATTTGCCCTCCTCCAGGTCATGCTTCGGCTCCTAGGCAGGACACTCACCTAGAGCAGGCTTCTCAGGTTGCTAGTTTCTGTGCTGCCTTCAGTGGCTCTTTCAGGGTGGCTGGGGTGCTCGGGATGTCTGTGTATGTCCCTGTTCCTCCAGCAATCTGCTTTCTCTCAGACTCCACGTGGCTGCTGCTGTTGACTGCGGCTAGAGCAGGGAGTGCTTGGTTGGCAAACAAGGCGGAAAGAGGGCAGAAGAGAGCCCAGAGCCCTCTGATGTTTTCCTGGCGGTCCTGGAGAGCCCCGGGGGTCTGAAGAGGAGGGTGGAGGCCCATGTGTTGTACCATAAAATTTTCGGAACACCCCATCTGCCCTGCAGGCCTGAGAATACCCAGCGTGACAATGTATATAAAATTCCTGGCTTATGCATCTTAATACCAGTCTGTAAAAATAGCAGTCCAACTGGATGAGCTCATATGAGTGCAGGGCCATATGTTGTGGGCAGAGGTGGTGCTGACTGACATTTGAGGCTTGCGTCTGGGGCTGGCTTGGGAAGGAGAAGACAAGAGAGGGTGGAGTGAGGCTGGAGTAGGAGAAAGAGAATGCGGGCGAGGATGTACAAGGCTATCTTAGCAGAAAAACCCATCAATTAAGGTGTAACGGGGGGTGTTACTGTTTGTTGGTCATCTACCATGTGTCAGATAATTTTTGTATTTTGCCTCATTTAATCCTCTTTACAGTATGAGTTGTGTATCAGAAGCCTCATTTTCCTGTGGGGGAAACTCCGTCTCAAATAAAGGAAGTAACCTGACTGGAGCCTCTAAGAGGGTAAAGGCAATGTTTAACACCAGATTTTTCTGACCACAGATAACATTATGTTGCAGGATTCTCACTTTAGGAGGAAGTCAGTTTTGTTGCAAGTGAAAATATCCAGCTGGAGTTTATGTGGGTGTGGAGGCTTGGGGAGACTGGTTTAGTAGACTTCGTTCAACTGAACTGAGCAGGGGTTTTAGGAACCCGTGGATAAAAGCTTTCCGCTCTCCTTTCCAGGCTTGGGTGATTTGGGGATTGGCCGTGTGAACAAACATGTTTGTTGTTGGGTCTAGGTGGTTGGGGATGAATAAGTAGGGAGCAGAATCAGTGGTCAGCCTCGTGGAAAACACCTTCAACCTCCTCAGGGAGTAGTTACAGAAGTAAGAGGATTGTATCCCAGGCTTGTCATTGGAAGGACACCCATTTGGTATCAGTTGTGAGGGGATCCCTTCTATTCTGGTATGCTAATGCTGCCATTATGCAAAATACCAGAAATGGATTGGCTTTTATAAAGGGGGTTTATTTGGTTACAAATTTGCAGACAGAAGGCCATAAAGCTGTCCAAACTAAGGCATCAACACGAATATACCTTCACTGAAGAAAAGCCATTGGCGTCCGGAAAACCTCTTAGCTGGGAAGGCACACGGCTGGCGTCTGCTGATCCTGGGTTGTATTCCAGCTCCTCTCTCAGCTCCTGTGCATTCTTGGTTTTTCTCCCAGGACATTTCTCTCTAAGCATCTGGGGGTCCTGTGTTAGCATATCCTGGGGCAAGCTCTGGGCTTCATTTCTCAGCTAAATGCCCTTCTGTCTGCATCTACAAGCATGTCTAAGCATCAGCTGCAGCAAGCCTCTGTGCCCGTGTGGCTCTTTTTAAAGTACTCCACTGAACTAATCAAGACCCACGCTAAATGGGCAGGGCCACACCTCCATGGAAATAATCCAATCAAAATTATTACCTACAGTGGGGTGAGTCACATCTCCATGGAAATAACCTAATCTAAATATCCCACAAGATTGGATTAAAACGTATCTTTTGGAAGGACGTAATATATCCAAACTGGCACACCTTTTTCACCAACAGAACCCAAAGTAATTTTAAAAACTTGGTTCAGTTGCATCTCTCTGTTATAGTTTTATGGAAATATAGCAGCAGGTGAGTAACTTCTATGTCTTAGAGGCTTTGCATGCATTATGTATTTTAATTTTCACAACAACTTTGGTAGGAAGGTGGAATTAGCTCCATCTTATGTAAAAGAAACAGAATCCCAGAAACAGATAAGGAAGATACTTACCCCCAGGGAGATTAAATATGCTGCCTAAAGAGATACTATGATTAGGTTGTTGGATGAGATTTGGACTCTGTCTGACTGATTTCGGAACGTTTTTCCCACTAGTGTCTGTTCCATCTCAGGAGGGACCAGGGAGAATCCTGTCCCCTTTAGTGCATTTGGTGGGCCCTGGTGGTTTTTGACATCAACTTAACAAACTGCACAGAGAATTTATTTAAAAAGTTTTTGTAATCCAGCAGTTGAACGGCACTGTTACTTAAATTGGATCCAAAGATCTTTTTCTCTTCTTACTGAAAGTGGCTCACTTCCTTTTTTTTTTTTTTTTTATTTTGGTAACTAAATTACATTTGTAATAACTTTATTGAGATATAATTCACAGACCATACAATTCATCCATTTAAACTGTGCAATTCTACGGTTCTTAGTATGTTTCACAGAGGTGTGAGACCATCACTGCAATTTAGGAACATTTTCACCTCCCCAACAAAATTGCATTTTTAAACGGGGAAAAGAAATTAACATTAATAACACTGAGAAAAAGAAGTGGATCTCTCATGATTCCACTGCCTAATTTAATTCTTTTCATTACTACCCCGTACTCTCTAGTCCTAGTTACAAAGGATACAGTTACCTAGTTATAATCACCCTGTGCATATTGTTTTATACTTGCTTTTTTAAGTTGACATTTTGCATGTTGTTACTTTACATTTTTAATGGCCCATAATACTCACATTGATGTGCAATAATTTACTAAACCACCTCTTTTTGCTGAATCGTCAGGGATTTTTCCTATCATAAATAATGTTGCAGTGAACTTCTTTGCACATAAAGCCTATTTCCCCTGTTGATTGTAGTTCTTTGGGTTGCTTTCCAAGAGTGAGATTACAGGGCCAAAGACGATGGACATTTTATGCCCCTCTCCCCTTTCCCATGTTTATTTCCAAAGAGGTCACACTGTTTACAAAATTAAAAAAAAAAAAAAAAAGCAAGGCGCTATGTGTATAAAATCAGGCTTAAAATGTAGTATAATGTCACCATGGTTCTGGGTTCATTATGTAAATCAGAGAGGTGAAATCCATAAGGTCAAGCATCATCCATTTCTTGGGAGTGGGAAAAGATTGTCCTTCATGTGTCCCACCTGGTGACTTAAATAACTTTACCGTTTCCCTTAGAAAATTATTCCCAGGGAAAATGATTCCCTCAACCTCCTGACCTTTTCTTGGCCCACGTCAGCCTGGGGCAGCACTTTGTTTCCAGCTGTTCTGAAAAGCTGCTTCTCTGGCGTTTAACCCTTTGAAGGCCTGCAGGAACGACAAGGAGGGGAAACAGTGCTTGCAAATTTGCCCTTTTGTGTGTTATGCCCCCAGGTCAGCATGAGCACTGGCATCCTTGCACGGAAGCTACATGTTTTCTTCCCAGAAATATGCTTTGAATTTCAGGGTCTGGGGCATTTTTGTATGTCACCTGAGATCATCCCGAATCCCTCCTGGATTCAAGAAATTGTATGTAAGTCAAGATGCTTTTTGTTGTAAGTTGCAGACCATTTGAATCACGCTAACTATAAGATAACAGGGATTTTCACACACCTAAGAAGTCCAGAGGTGAGGTTGACTCTTGTAAGTCTTGATCCAGAAGTTCAGGATGACACCAAGGTCGTAAACGTCTTTCCTTCTCTCCCCTCCACTTTCCAAGGTATCAGCTATATCCTAAGGTGGCTCCCCACATGGTCTCAAGATGGTCCCCAGGAACCAGCGGAGGGGACATACGTGCTTTCTCATTTATGTTCAGCAGGACAGAGCTACTTATCCTTTCTTCCAATCATGGAACCAAAGTCCCAGACTTCACGATGACTGGACAGACTATAATTCTGGACCAATTATTGTGTCAAAGAGCTGAGGGTGTGTTGATTGGCTTAACCCAATCAAGGCCCACTCCTAGGGCTTGGGATGGGTCAATCCCATCCGTACTTTGAAGCTTCTACACTGAGGGAGGGGTGCCAGGGAGGCAGCTAAGGCAGTCCTGATAATGCCTTATGGCAACCTTTCAAGACCATCCTCTCTGCTTGAACTGCTTAAGTGAAAAATCCTTTGTTTCCTCCAGAATATATGTATGTTTGGAGCATGCATCCTTGATTCCTGGAAGACAAAAGTGGGTAAAAGATATGTAAAGAATAATGGGTTCTACAGATGCAGATTTTTGTGAGACAGAATAGACTGTTCAGCAAACAGGACTGGGGAACGTGAAGAAGGAGGCCACGCTTTAGTTTGGAAGAGTGGTAAGTGGGCCTCTGCTGGTGGAGGGAGGGGCGTAGTAAAGTAGAGAGGGGAGGGGATGAGCTCTCAGTTAATAAAGAGTAAAGGACCCAAGAACCATATATGAGTGTCTAAGCCTGGAAGTTTTCCTGAAAGCCCCTTGACTCTCCACCCTTGGATTAAGACTAGGAGCAAGAGGAAGGGTATTTATTGAAAAGACTTGTTAATGAGACAATCAGATAAATTCCGGGGGTGGGGGCCTAGGATGAGGTTTAGATTTATCAGAAATGGGGCAGTGTGTGTGTGTGTGTGTGTGTGCTGTGCCTCGATATTCTTGAAAAGCATGAAGTTTCCCCAGGATGGCAGCTAAACTCAGGAGGTGGGGGGACTAGAGCAGACAGATTGGGGATGTAATGAAGGCTTCTCTGTCAGGGCAGAGTGAGCTAAACCCAGCGGCAAAGTTGTACACCTGTAACTTACCTGCCGTGATATGGTTGTTTCCTGACTTTCTCATATTGTATCAAGGTGTTTACTAAATGGCCAGAGGAGACTGTGACATCTTGATGCCTCGTGGAGGTGGTGGGGGAGGTAAAGTGGATAAAGGGTAGAGCTTTTGAGATTGAAGGCAGTGGGGGAGTCCCTCACTATGCTTTAGGGTAATCAAATTGGACGGAGTGCCCTATGGGTGTTCTGGGATCCATGGATGAAGACCTATAAGGGGTCTAGGGACATCTGTAGGTGAGGAGAGGACACTGGGAACCCTCTGAATATGCATGAACCTTCAAGGATGTGCAAATGCATGAGAAGGAGCAGGCATTACTGGGACGCTTAAACAAGTCTGTGACCACCCTCCCTTCCCTTCCCCAAATTAAAAGTAGGGCCCTTAGAGGTATGTTCAGCATTCCTGAGATGCCAGCAGCACTGTCCAAGCGGACAGAGACTGGAGAGTCCCAGCTGTTCAGGATGGCAGCCTGGGTGGGGCTGGAAGGCAGGCTCTGGTCCCAGCTCTGCTTCAACCAGCTCATGTGGTCCTAGATATACTGTCCCTTCTCAATGGCTGCAGCTTCCATGTCTGAAGAAAGGCTTTGGATTAGATGATCTCAATGGTATCTCCCAGACCTCACAATTTTAGGATTCCCATCCTTCATGGTGCGTTAATGCTATGTGCTTTTGTTATCCTTGAGCAGGTGGCCAATGGGCCAAGCCTGGAGGCCGTTGGGTTCTGTCTGACAGATGCATTAAACAGGTTCATGCATCTGGAAGACTTAACAAAATAATAGAAGGAAAGGGCCCTGCCCATGGCTGGAATGATGAAGTGCTTGTTCAGCTAAGCTAGGAGTTGAGTATTGGTCTGAGCTCTTTCAAAGTAAATCAAGATTTTTCATACACTTCAGTTTTGTTCCAGTGACCATTTAAAATAGATAATTCAAAGTACCATAGTTAGCAGGGGAATTCTTGGGATTTTCAATGACTGAAGTCTGAACTGAGGGGTTTTCCAAGGGCTGTGGGCCAACTGAAGGCTGGTCTTCCATGTGACTCCTTGGAGGTGTCTTCTGCTGGATTATCTCATCCTCCCCCACCTTCCCAAAGCCACTGGGCGGGGCGGGGGGGGGGAGGACTTGGAGGAGCAGGATGCAGGAGGAGGTGATTTGGGATTGAGGAGGCCTGGAAAGGAGCTGGTCTGCCCTGGGTGGGGATTCTCTATAGCAGGGCTGGTCCTGGGCCCCATCACATCCCTTTCTTGTTTTCTAGATGTCTCTTCTCATCTTTTCTTCCTTGTATCCTATCACCCTGCTGGGCACTTCATGTTCTCCATTAGGTGTGTTTATCACAATATCTATCAAATTTCACTTACTGGACAGAAAAAAAAAAGGACCTCTGAGGAGGGGCCTGCACAGAAGATCTTGGCCTGGGCCAAATGTGGCCTGCACGACACAGGCAAAGAGGGAGCGGAAAGGCACTGTCCAAGGGGAGCTGGGTGTAGAGACCAGTAGATGGTCTTGGGGGACAGGCTACTGTGGCAGCAGCCAGGGCCCAGCCCTTAGCACGAACCCTGGAGACCCACCTAACAGAGGGTGAGTGGACTTGAGCCACATTCCAGAATGACTCCCTGGACAGCAGGGACTTTATGCAAAGCATCTGCAGCCTGAGGGGAGAGGCCTTCTGGAACAGAGCCACCCAGGAGGTGCTTTGGGAGCCTTTGATCATGCCCGAAGGAAGAAGGTGCCTCCCCTTTTGGGAAGTTCCTTCCTTTAGTTCTGCCCCATTAACTGAGTGAGCCAGCCAGTAGCTGATCTCTGAGGTCTCCTTTAAAGTTCTCCAAGCTGTAAACCTCTCCTAAAGAGTTAATTGTTAAGTGTAAATTGTTGACGGATTTAAGTGTGACCTCCTGCTAGGGTTATTTGCATTTTATTATGTACTCCTTGGAAACCGAAATTCCTTGAAGATCCTAAAAGAATGGAGCCTTAATGGAGAGAGAGAGTGTACGTGTGTGAGAGAGAGAAAGAGAGAGAGGGAGAGAGAGAGAGAGAGCTGATTTCATTTATAACTTCTGAGATCTTAAATCTGCTCTTGGTCTTTTGAAGGGTGAGGATTTTATTAATCGATCTCTCTCTGAGAGGCTCAGACCCTCAGAATACTCGTGATGGGGTGTAGTGTAGGAACCATTTTCAGTCTTCTATTTAACTATAATAATTCTGTACAAGCTGACTAAAATGTTGGGTATCAAGTCAGCATGATTGTCATTTGATGATGATTTGGGATTCTGAGGGTGGAAAATAAATAAATTGGGGACCAGTAGATTAGAGGATAACCCCTCCCCCAAGTCTCTTCAGTAATAAGAAATCACCCTTCTGAGCCAGGTTTGGCACTTGGTACCTCATTTTCCATCTCTTATCCTCTCATAAAGATGTGCTCACCACCAGAACGGAAGCTTTCTTCAGGCTGAGACTTTCAGCTGGTTCAGTGCTGGGCATTGAGAGGCTGGGAGATCACAGGGACTCAATAAATGTGGTTGAAGGAATGAGGTTGTTGCTAATTTCTCCATTTTTCCGCTATGGCAATTGAGGCTCTGAGAAGCTCATCCAGCAGGAAAGTGGCTGCTGCAGATGGCTCCTGGGTCTGGGGACTGAAAGCCCAGTGTTTCCTCTTGGCCTAGGTAGTTTTCAGGATGGGCTGAATTTGCCCTCTGCTGAGCGGGGTGGGGTCTGGAGCATGGGGCAGACCTCCCCGGGCCTCTCCACTGCATTCCAGCCTGAGGCTGCCGGATTTGGCTGCGTTTTCAGGATAGTGTTTATGAAGCTAAACGCAAACCTCTTTCCTCTCCCCCCCAGCACCTCCTGTCTTGATTTCTCAAAAATAAATAAAGTAAGCTTGTCACTTCAAGGAATCAACTCACAGTATTTGTTGGCAATGTAACATTCAAGCTTTTGAGTAAAACTGAGAACTTCCGTAAACTTTGCCACCATTGTGAGTTTTATAGTGTTCTGGTGCTTAATTACTTTTCTGATGAGATTGGGAGTGATGTTAGCGAATGTGATCGTTTTGATACTGTCTAATGAAATATGTGACTATTTGGAAGATCTACTTAGTGAACTAATATTTCCCAAATGACCAATGACTGATGCCACAAGATCATTCATAGGTAAAAGATTTAAGTGCAAGGTACACCAATGTATACTGTTGATATTGTTTCAGGTACAGCTTCAAATAACTTTTAGGAAGCCCCCACTTACTGAGTTTTGGTGTATTCTCCAAAAAGGATATCTAAAATTATCTACAAAGGCTATTAAAATACTATCCCTTTCCCAAGTAAATACCTGCATGAGGCTGGATTTTCTTCATATACTTCAACCAAAACAATGTTACAGCAGATTGAATGTAGAAGCAGATATGAGGATCCAACTGTCTTCTACTAAGTCAGACATTGAAAAGAGTTTGAAAAATGAAAAACATTGCTTCTCTTCTCATTAAATTATTTGTTTTGGAAAATATAGTTATTTTCCATAAAAATATGCTATTTATGTTAACATATAATGAATTTATTACTGTTATTTTTAAATGGTAAAAAATCTTTTAATACTTTCTCCATTTTATTTTCTAAAATGGTAACTAATGATAGAGGTAACAAATGCAAACCAAAGCACTTTGGGATCCTAAATTATTTTTAAGAGTCTAAAGGGTTCCCCACCGAAATCTGTCAATGGCTGAACTAGAATATACAAAGAACTCCTACAAGTCAACAAGAATAAGACAGGGTCCAAACATAAAAATGGGCAAAGGATGTAAACAGGTATTTTATAGAAGTTGAAATCCAAAAAACCAACAGGTCAATGGAGCCTGTTAGTCAAAATCATTATTAATCAGAGCTATGCAAATAAAATGGGACAAAATCTTATATTAGAATGGCAAAATCTAGAAAGCTGAATAAGGACAAGGGTTGGTGGGCCTGTAAAGATAGAGAAACCCTCATGAACTGCTAATAGTGAGAAAAATATAGCCATTCTGGGAGGCAATTCAGTCGTAGTTATTTCAACTGGATATGCTCAGCTCTTATAACCTAGCAATCCCACTTTGGGGTCTATGAACAAAAGACGTTGCCATGTAAGTCATTTGACATGTGGATGTTGATCCCAGTTGCTTGGTGTAGTAGTGGGAAGCAGCGTGGTTGCCCATCACTGATGTGTGGATTGGGAATCAGGAGCTTGCGGATTGGGAACATTTTGACTGGGGACATGTGACTGTATACTACGCACTGGATGGACATATGATGTGAGCAGATCACAAAGTGCTGGGAGAAATGAGAAAGAAACCGAAGAGTGACCCACAGCACAATCTCATTCATGTAAATTAAACATACAGGAACATGAGGTAACTTATGGTTTATAAGAACACAAATGGAATCACATCAAACTTATAAGAAAAAGTGGCTACATAGGGAAGGAAATAGGAGTGGGAAATGAGATAAATGGGCATGAACAAGCAAAGCAAATGAAGCAAATGGGATGGGCTACAACAGAACCCAAAATGATTGTACACGCACACCCACATCCACAAAAGCACACTTTCCTCTTTCCACCTTGGCTCTAGATTTAGTAAAACAACAATAAGCCAAGAAAAGAAAATAATAAGCAAGATGTTTCCTGAGAATCCTGAACCACAATCTGTCCTTCACGTGGGTTTGGAGCTAGAATTCACACTACCTGAAAGTTCCAAAAAACCCCAAACAGAGAATTAATTGAGTTTAAAGCAGTAATGTTTTGGTACTGCCTCCTGCTATTTGGCTTAGGTGAAAAAAAAAAAAAAAATCCTCTTTGGAAGAAAAACTCTTAAAACAGGCCTCAAAGAACTTCCACAGATAAAGTTTCAAGACAGGTAAAATACAATATACAACTTCCACACAAGTAAAGGGAAAAATGGAATAAGACAAATTACAATCAATGTAAAAGAAAGCAACAAAGAAGAAACAGTGACATAGGAAAAACTTATAGAAAGCATGAAAAAGTAAAATAAATCAAATATATTAGTACTCTCAACAAAGATATATGATCTAAACTTGCCAGTGGAGCTGTTATTAATATATTAATATCAGGCAAAACTTGCTTTAGGGCAAAAAAGGTTTTACCAGGTTAAACCCAGCATATAAGGTCAATTCAAATTAGAAACTGGTTAATGCTATTCATTATATTAAATAGATGAAAGGAAAAATATGATCATTGCAATAGATGTAGGAAAAGTCATTCAACAAAAGTTAACCTTTATTCATGATAAATATTCTCAGCAAACTAGGAGTAGAGGGAACTTTTAAAATCTGATAAAGGGAATTCCAAAACAATCTGCAGTAAATATACTACTTAATGATGAACCATTAGGAACAACTACTTCAGAATAAGAAGGTAAGGATGCCTGTGAGAGCTGCATCTTTTTTTGGGGGGGATTTAATTTTATTGATATTATTCACATACCATACAATCATCCAAACTGTAAAACCAATTGTTCTTTGTATCATTATATAGTAGTGCATTCATCACCACAATTTTTTTTTCAATTTTAGAATATTTTCATTACTCCAGAAAAGAAATAAAAGTAAAAAAGAAAACTCAAATCCTCCCATACCACTAAACCCTCAGTCCATTATTGACTCATAGTATTGGTATAGTACATTTGTTACTGTTGATGAAGGAATATTAAAATATTACTAACTGTAGTACATCATTTGCAATATTTTTTCATTTTTTCCCTATATATCCCTCTATTATTAATGAGCTGCATCTTTTAAATATTGCACCACAATCTTAGCCAAAACAATAAACCAAGTGAAAGTAATAAAAATATAATTATTATCATTATTTGGAGATGAATGTCAATACAGAAAACCCCAAAGATCTACTGGGACATTATAAAAATTGTTAATAGTTTATATTGATATAAAATGAATACTCAAAATAAAATTGTGTTTCTATGCAGATGTTAGGATATACGGTTTTAAAAAGATAACATTCAAAATAAACAACTACAAAGTTCCTAAGGGATAAATCTAAAAATAGTTGTACAAGACCTTTGTGGATAAAGTACATAAAACTTTCTTTAGGTCTTTAAAAAAGACCTAAATAAATAAAAAGACATACCATACTGTGCCAGTTTGAATGCATTATGATCCCCAAAATACCATTATCTTTAATGCAATCTTGTGGGGGTAGATGTATTTAGTGTTGATTAGATCAGAGTTCTTTGATTGGGTGTTTTCATGGAGGTGTGACTCAATCAACTGCAAGTGAAACATTTGATTGGATAATTTCCATGGTGCTGTTACCCTGCCCATTCAGGATGGGTGTTAATTGGATCACTGGAGCTGTATAAAGGAGTTCACAGACAGAAGGAGCGCAGTGCAGCTAAGAGTGACATTTTGAAGAGCAACTGAGAATGACATTTTGAAGAGGAGCTGCAGCTAAGAGAGGACAGAATGCCCTAAAAGCAACATTTTGGAGAACGTCATTTTGGAATGCAACCTGGGAGCAAGCAGATGCCAGCCATGTGCCTTCCCTGCTAACAGAGGTTTTCTGGACACCAATGGCCATCCGCCAGTGAAGGTACCCTATTGATGCCTTACTTTGGACACCTTATGGCCTTAAGACTGTAACTGTGTAACCAAATAACTCCCCTTTATGAAAACCAATCTGTTTGTGGTATTTTGCCTAATGGCAGCATTAGCAAACTGGAACGTTATAGGTAGTATGGTCAAATATCACAAACTGATCTATTAAAAATTGAGGATTTTTTTTTTTTTAAGTCTTTGTCCAATATGTCCAATGTCTGGTCTTCATTGACGGTTTCTGGATTTTTGTCTTGTTTCTCTGGATGAGCCATCATTTCTGTTTCTTTGTCTTGAAGTCTTTTGTTGCACACTGTACATTTTAATATTTTAAAATGTTAACTCTGGGATTTAGTCCCTGAGCTTGTGTTTCTTAAATTTGTATCCAGCTATTGACATGACAACGATCCTTGAGTGCCAGGACCTAACAAAAACAAAGAAAGGCTCAAACCCCCTCCCCCACAAGAAAAACCCCAAATGAAACACCTTTCACAGTCTTTGCAAATTGGCTTTTCCTTGGACTTTACTCTCCTTCAGAATTTAGCCCTCCTATGGAGAAGTTCAGCCCAAGACAAAAGTGAAATGCAAGCTCCCCTCAGTCTTTTCTTAGCCTGAGTCTTGTACTGGGCTTGTGCCCACTCATCGCCTTAGGGATTTGTCCCTTTAAAGGAATTCGAATGCCCCCTGCAGTCCCTATGAAGTAGACTTTTTCCCTCTCCTGGGTTCTGTATTACATTTCTTAGAGCTGACAGTCCCTTACTCCAGGCTGCTGGGACTCAATTGTTTCTTACCCTGCTTTAGCTCTCCTCAAGCTGCTTCTGTGTGCAGGGAAAGTTCTGGAAGAGGAATTCTTTGGTTCAATCTTTCACGGTGCCACCTAATAGATTGGTGCTGACATACAGGCACCCTAGTATGCATGTATAGGTTATTCTGCTCCCTCAGGAACAAGGCCAGGGGCCCACAATAAGAGCTCAGGCTGGCTCCATACAGCCCTGGGGAAGGGTAAAGAAGGGGCAGCAAGGGCTCCAGAAGCTTCTTCTACCATTTTTTTTTTAATTGAGATTGTCAGATACTATATAACTATCCAAAGATCCAAAGTGTACAATCAATTGCCCACAGCACCACCATACAGCCTTGCATCCATCAACACAATTATTTTTTTTTCAATTTTTAGAACAGTTTCAGTACTCCAGAAAAGAAACAAAGACAAAAAAAAGAAACTCACATCCTCCCATACCCCTAAACACACCCCCCTTTTTTATTTTTTTATTGATTCATAGTTTTGGTATAGTACATTTGTTACTGTTGATGAAAGAATGTTAAAATACTACTAATCGTAGTATATGGTTTGCAATAGGTATATATTTTTTCCCTATATGCCTCTCTATTATTAACCTCTAGTTATGGTGACATACATTTGTTCTTGTTTGTGAGAGAGATTTCTGCTATTTGTGCAGTTAATCACGGACATTGTCCACCACAAGATTCACTGTTTTATACATTCCCATCTTTTAATCTCCAACTTTCCTTCTGGTGACATGCGTGACTCTGAGCTTACCCTTTCCACCACCTTCACACACCTTTTAGCACTGTTAGTTATTCTCGTTACATGCTGCCATCACCCCTGTCCATTTCCAAATATTTTTCACCCTAGTTGAACATTCTGCTCGTAATAAACAACTGCTCCCCATTCTTTAGCCTCATTCTATACCCTGGTAACTTATATTTCATGTCTATGAGTTTACATATTATAATTAGTTCGTATCAGTGAGACTCTGCAATATTTGCCTTTATGTGTCTGTCTTATTTCACTCAATATAGTGCCCTCAAGATTTCTTCATCAACCCATTTCTTTTAAGATGGTTTTGTTCAAACACTGTGCATTCCGTACTAAGTAAACAATCATTGGTTCCCCATATAGTCACATATTTATGTATTGAGCATCATCGCCACTCTCCTTATAAGGATATTTCTTCCACAAAGACGGAGGAAAAGTCAAAGAAGGCAGAGAGGCAAAAGAAAAAGGCAAGAGAAAGAGAGAAAAACAAACAAACAAAAAAACTTGATAGCTAGAAGGTGACGAAAAGAAAGATAGCATTAACCTAAAGTAGAATAAAGAGTCAGACAACATCACCAATGCCTGGAGTCCCATACCCTTCCCCTATTCCCCAATCCCCATATGCATTTAGCTTTGGTATATTGCTTTTGTTACATTAAAGGAAGCATAATACAATGTTTCTGTTAATTCTAGCCTCTAGTTTGCATTGATTGTATTTTCCCCCCAATCCCACCCTATTTTTAAAAACTTGTAATGTTGACATTCATTTGTTCTACCTCATGTAAAAACATATTTGTACCTTTTATTACAATCGTTGAGCATCCTAGGTTTCCCTGAGTTATACAGTCCCAGTCTTTATCATTCGTCTTTTGTTCTGGTGTCCCACATGATCCCAGTCTTCCTCTTTCAACCACATTCACAGTCATCTTTGCTCAGTGTACTTACATTGCTGTGCTACTATCTCCCAAAATTGTTTTCCAAACCTCTTGCTTCTGTCTTTTCCTTTCTGTCTGCAGTGCTTCCTTTAGTGTTTCCTGTAGAATAGGTTTCTTGTTCACAAACTCGGCCATTGTCTGTTTGTCAGAGAATATTTTAAGCTCTCTCTCATATCTGAAGGATAGTTTTGCCGGATATAGGATTCTTGGTTGGTGTTTTTTCTCTTTCAGTATCTTAAATATATCACCCCACTTCCTTCTTGCCTCCATGGTTTCTATTGAGAAATCCACACATAGTCTTATCAAGCTTCCCTTGTATGTGATAGATTGTTTCTCTCCTGCTGCTTTCAGGATTCTCTCTTTATCTTTGATGTTTGATAATCTGATTATTAAGTGTCTTGGTGTATGCCTTTTCAGATCTATTCTGTTTGGGGTACGCTGCGCTTCTTGGATCCATGATTTTAAGTCTTTCATAAGAGATGGGAAATTTTCATTGATTATTTCCTCTTTTATTGCTTCTGCCCCTTTTCCCTTTTCTTCCCCTTCTGGGACACCAATGACACATAAATTCTTGCTTTTTGTTTTGTCTTTAAGTTCCCGGAGACGATGCTCCATTCTTTTCTCTACCTGTTCTTTTGTGTGTAGGCTTTCAGGTGCCTTATTCTCCAGTTCCTGAGTGTTTTCTTCTGCCTCTTGAGATCTGCTATTGTATGTTTCCAATGTGTCTTTCATCTCTTGTGTTGTGCCTTTCATTTTCATAGATCCCGCCAGTTGATTTTTTGAACTTTCAATTTCAACCTTATGTACGTCCTGTGTTTTCATTATACGGTTCATCTCTTTTGCCATATCTTCCCTAAACTTTTTGAATTCAGTTATTATCAGTTGTTTCAATTCCTGCATCACGGTTGAAGTGCAAGTTTGTTTCCCTGACCGGGCCATAACCTCATTTTTCTTGGTGTAGGTTGTAGTTTTCTGTTGTCTAGGCATGGTTTCCTTGGTTACCCCAATCAGGTCTCCCAAGACCAGAATGGGCTAAGATCCCAGAAGGAAGAAATATTCAGTATCCGGTTTCCCTGAAAATTGGCACACCCTCTGATGTCTCCGGTCACTGTGCTTTTCTGCCTAGCAGGTGGCGCCTGTTAGCCTATAATTCTTCACTGGTGTAAGTTCTGAATGAAGGGCAGGTAGTAGAACTGGGCCCCACCCCTTTCCTCTTAGAGAAGATAGACACCCTAGCGGGATGTCATTAGCATTTCAATGGTCTCTCTGTGCCTGTGCTATACCCTTGTCTGTATCACAGAAATGGGAACTGAAAATGGCTGAGGCTTTCTCCACTGAGTCAAAAAAGGAACAGAGCTAGTCTGAGGTGACCCTCCGGCTCTCCAAGGTCAGTCGTCACCCAAAGCCTCTGTCTGTTTTTTGGGGATGCGTACCTGTAGTGAGCAGTTCACACTCGCTACTTAAAACCCCAGTTGGAGCTCAGCTGAGCCACATCCACCTGCTGGGAGAAAGCTTCTTTCTGGCACCAGGAGGCTTTGTAGCTCAGGCTGTGGGGGAGGGGTCTCCCAATTTGGATCTGCAGATTTTACTTACAGATTTTATGCTGTGATCTCGGGCATTCCTCCCAATTCAGGTTGGTGTATGATGAGTGGACGGTCACGTTTGTCCCCCTGCAGTTATTCTGGATTATTTACTAGTTGTTTCTGTTTTTATTTTAGTTGTTCCAGGGGGACTATTTAGCTTCCACTCCTCTCTATGCCACCATCTTAGATCCTCCTGTCTCTCCTACCACTTTTAAAGCTGTGTTTTCTTGATTGGGCACTTGCCCAGTTACTGCAACCCTTAACTGTTTTCTGGAGTTTTGAGGAAGATGGCTCTTCCAGTTTCTATTAGCTGTTCGGAGATGCTGTTGGGGGACAGCACCCTGGAGCATCTCTGCCACCGTGTTGGTCTATGGCTAGTACTGAGCTCTTCTTCTGGGAGAGGCCCTGGGGTGGAGTGATGAAAATAATAACACAGCTGCCTACATCGCTCTTACATGCCATTATTTGGCATTAATCAAATACTCACACAGATAAATATATAATTTCAAACTGTGCTCAGTGCTAAAAAGGAGAAGTAGAAATAGGGAAGGGAATGTTATTGGGAATGAGAGGCTTCCCTGAGAAAATGACATTTTAGCTAAGACTGGACCGACAGGAGGGGATAATACAGCCAAGGCAGGATGCAGTTGGGAACTGAGGCTGGGGATGGGGGTGGGAAGAGCACGCTGAGAAGGTAGAGAATGAAGGAATGGTCCCCAGGTTTTAGGGCATCCTAGTGCAGGTGAGTGGAATTTTAGAGGGTACAGCCCAAGACTCCAAAACATCTCAGGTGGCAGGAGTCAGACTGCGTGGGCTCCTTTCGACCCAGCACTTCCAGCAAATGACCTTTTAATTGGTGGTTGACCTTGTGATAAAGAGTCCTCCTTCCCAATTGTTTATATACTTCCCTTGTTCTGAGGGCAAAGGCATTTGCAGTGCTGTGGATTCTGAGTGTGCCAACTTTATGAAAGTGAGGTATAGGCTGACTTGTTCTGCTTGGAAAAACGATTCGAATAACGGTGGGCTGGGGTTAGGGAAGCAGATCGAAGATGGGTGTATCAGTAATGAAAGGAAGAGAGGACCCTCTCTATGCTCAGCTAGGTGTCCTGGGTGGAGTTCAAGCAATGCTAGGTATGAAATCAGGGGGCAGGGGCCGCCATCACGGATTTCAGTGTAATGAGTCACCTCCAGGACTGACCTCGGCAACATGGTGTGGCATGAGTGGAACATAGTAGAGACCTCTCCCAGCCACCTCCAAGGGCTACGTCTGGTGACACTGCCCAGGGTCACCTTGGTCTTCTGCCAGCCCCTCCAACGGAACGAGTGAGAAAGGACTATGTCCCCAAAGGCTGGGCTAAGGGAAGTGGGTAGCCTAGTCAGCTTGGAAGTTAAATGCCAGAATTCACTATCAAGCACTTCTACCCGGGGTTCTATTTCCAAGCTGCACATAAGCTTACTGTACTGGGTTTGTACCTTGTTTTTCTCACACTACAGACCATTGGTTTCTCCAGTCTTCCAAGCTGGCTCTGCGGGTTGTGATGAAGACAATGTGCCACATAAAGAGCATATGCTTGTAGGTCTTAGCTGGGAAAGCACAGGGCTTAGGATTCAGAGGACATGGGCTCCGGGCCCATCTCAATTACCTAAAATTGGCTCCCTGGCCTCAGAAGAGCACCTAATAATTATAATGATCACCATAATGTTTATGGTTTAGCTAGTATTAAATTATGAACTTTTACAAGCCAGGTGCTGTACTAAGCACTTTACCTCTATTATCTCATTAAGGCTTAGGAACAATACTGTGAGTTGGGTAAAATTACTGACATTTCAGTGATGGAAAACGAAATAACCAGGCCAAGGACCTCTAAGCAATAATAAGTAAGCCAGGACTTAAACCCAGATTTGCTAACCCCAGGTCCTAAGCAGATGTACCCTGAGGAGTCTTGGGCTTTATTTCTTTAACAGAAAAACAAGAGGGTTGATGTCTGTGCCCTGAGGCCCCTTCCAATGCTAAGTGTCTATGACTCAAGGACAAATTTAAAGGTCCTTTTGGTCTCATACTTGAGGGTGGCAACACTGACCATCAGTGGGTTCCAAGGACTTAATGTCTGAGAAGGTCCTATGTGATAAGAACAAAATCTGGTACTTGGCCCAAAAAGCCATTTCCCAAGTACCAAAGTGGGAATACATGGCGGAGCCCAACCATACGATGAAGAACACACCCAAATGGGCACCCATTGGAGGGGCTGGCAGAAGACCAAGGTGACCCTGGGCAGTGTCACCAGACGTAGCCCTTGGAGGTGGCTGGGAGAGGTCTCTACTATGTTCCACTCATGCCACACCATGTTGCCGAGGTCAGTCCTGGAGGTGAGACGCATAGTAGAACATTCCTTAGAGAGGGACAGGGAAGGACACCTATGGGTGAAAGAAGGGTATCTGGGTGTAGGAGTGATATGTGGGAAGGAGTCAGGTCCCCAGACAGAATAAACCGAGATGCCATTGGGGAGATGGTGTAAGGAAAGGATTTTTAACAGTCCTTTCTCTCTGAAGCTGAGGGGATGTCTTGAGAGTGAGACAGTTCCTTATAATTGTAGAGGAACACAAATGGCATGTAGATCACCTGGTAGAGCTAGGCTGAGGGTGGGGCGAGGTCCCCAATCATCAGACAAGCGGCTATACCAGGCAGCTTTTAAGGTTACTGTCATCTTTGAGAGGCAGTGATTTTTTTTTTTTTTTTTTGGCTTAAATAATGGAAATTTATTGGCTTATAGTTTTGAGGCTAGGAGAAGTCTAAAATCTAGGCATCAGGAAGGCGATGCTTTCTCCCAGAAGACTATGGCGTTCTGGGGCTGGCTGCTGGTGATCCTCGGGTCCTTGGCTTTTCTGTCCCTTGGCAATGTACATGGCAGCAACTTGTTTCTCTGAGTGGCAGTGATTTTGATTCTAGTGTCCAGTGTTCGTGATGCCCTTTCTCCTTTCTAGGTGCATTCCCCTCTCTCCGGGGATGTCTGTCTTTGTGAGGTGGTTTTGGTCTGATCCTGTTGAAGGAACCAAGATGCAACTGGAGAAGATACTGCAAAATATTTACCTAGAAGAGCTGGAATTGGCATCAGCTAAAGGCCAGAGCTCAAGTTCTGGGAGCAAAGTGAGGCCCTTCATAGCAAAAGGGCACAAAATGTCAGAAGGAAGAACCGGGAAGAAAATGGAATATAAGGTGAGTCAAAGCAAGGGCGTTGTGCCGAGCCATTTCTCCACAAGAATTCATTAATGATTGCGACAACTTTATGAAATAGCAACTGTTTTTATTTTAATTTTACACTTAAGGAACCTGAGATGTTGGGAGGGTGAAAACCAAGGTCAAGGTTACTCGGCTACTAAGTGCCGAGTTGGGCTTCGCGCCCGGGTCAGTCTGATCCTGAGGCTGGTGCTTTTGGCCACTGTCTGCATCCCGGGCACCCAGTTTGCAGGGTGTCGATGCTGAAAGAGACACTTGAGCGTCTCTATCCCAACCTGCTCTATGTTACAAACGAGAGAGCAGTGGCCTGCGGAGGGAAATACGTGGCTTTCCTTAAACTTGTACATTTGGAATGTGTGTCGGAGCTGGGTGATGGGAACCCGGAATCCTTCCCCTGTCTTGTTCGGGAGCTGAGGATGTTGGCCTGGTTTCCATCATTAACAGGCAAGCCAGCCTTAGGCCCTCCATTTCCTTGGGTGTAAATTGAAGTTCTCGGGCTTGGCTTACTCCTGGCTCAGGTGCTATTATTATCAGGATTAATTACACGGCTGGGGAGCATTTCCTTAGGATAAAAGGCCACTGGTGAGACACTGTTAACATTATTTTTTTAACTACTCTAATCTATTTGTAACCAGAGCCTCTTAGATATTAAAAAAAAAGAGTAGAGAAATGATCCCAAATTTAAACTGCAATTCCTCCTGCCACTTCCTGGTCAGCATAAGGAATATTGAGCTTTCTCTCTAAGTGCTCATGTAAGACATGAAATACCTGGGCAACTGGAGCAATTTGTTACTTAAATTGGAACCTTGCAAATCAATGATCAGGAACTACAGCATGCATTTTCTCCTAAGCAAAATGTAGATAGGTTCTTTAAAATGACATTTGGTCACTCATTGCATGTCATAATCGGACTGCGAGTGAGCTCCTGAGCAGTGCTTGTACATCTTGGTGAAAAAGGCGGGAAAATTAAATTCTTATCTGAAAAGCTGCAAAATCTTCTAAGATGTGTGATCCTATATTTTCAAGACTGAAAATAAGCCTTAGGAGTTTAAGAAAGCAAAACTTCACTCCAATATACTCCTTTACTCGGTTGGAAATAGCAAAAATCCCAGATTCCTCTGGGGGACACCTTATTGCCTTACTTAGCATGTCTAGAATGTCTAGAATGTGGGGAAAGGCATCAGATGGTGAGGAGGGGAGGCTGGACCCCTGGGGGCTGTCTCTAGTCCTCCGCTTCCCAGTTGCACCCCCCAGAGCTGGTTGCTCTTCCCTGGTTCTATGGAGGACATGTCACTGCATAACAGCTGAAAAGGATCTTACAGATTCTCCAGTCTGGTGACTATCAATTCTGCCTGCACAATGGAATTGCCTGGGGAGCTTTCAAAAAGCAAGGGTGCCTCGGCCCTACCCTTTAGGGATTCAGATTTAATTGATCTGGGTTGGAGCCCAGCACCTGTATTATTTTAAATCTCCCCAGGGAGTCCTAAAGTGGAGCCAGGGGGCGTTCCCTGGCTTTTCCCTGAAAAGTGAGATGAGGACTGAGTGAGATAAACAAGAAAATGCATACCTGAATGATCCCTGGAACCCAGGTGCTCAAAAATTGGTGGCTTCCCTCCCCTTCCTTCCTCTGGTGCCCCTACCTCCTCCCTACCCTTTCCCATCTTTCCTTACCCACCACCTACCTCCATCTCATCATTCCCATTCTCCCTGTCCCTGCTACATTTCCAATGAACTAATGTAAGCAAAAGACCTTTGCCAATCCTCTCCCGGTGCCTGTTGTAATTGTGTGTGTGTGTGCATGCCCGTGTACACACATGAGCTGGGGTCTGTACCTGCTTTGGAGGCAGGTGGTTGAGAAGAGTTGTGTTTATGATTTTTGGAACAGTGTAGGGAGCTTGTCCATTCTCACAAGGGTACCTCCTTGGAGAATCCACTGTCATTGTAATTTGGGTGTCTGTTCTTCAAATCCAGCTTGTCCTAGGGCTGGAGTTGGGTGGCCTGGGTCGGGGAGGAGTTGCCAGGCTGCACGGCGGCCCATGCTGGGTCTGAAGAAGGGAGGGTGGTTCCAGGCCTGAGCTCAGCATGTGGCGTGATGTGCGAATGTCCTGCAAGGCAATGCCCTGCCCTGAGAGAGCCCTGTTTGGAGGAGACAGGGTAGAGGAGGCTAAGGAGGCCCAGGTATGTGAGGTCGGCTGCCCCCCAAGCATCTTCTCCTGCCACCCTCAGGCCTTGGTCCTTGCCGCCACTGTGTGTTTCAGTGGGTTCCCCGTTTTCCAGCTTGTGGCTTGGGCTCCTCATTGTCTAGACGGCCACCAGGGAACCCAACCTGAGTGAGCAAGAGTCTGAGAAGGACTTGTTTCATCACTGCTGACCTTAAGAAGCAAAAGTGTGCAAAGCAAAAGGCACCCTTCTCAGACTGTTCAAAATGCTGCATGTAATTGAATGTGGGTTGTTTTGGGGCTGTAATGGGGAAATGGGTGTCTGAACTGGGTGGCTGCATGGGTTCCGGGAGTGCTTATCCGGCTTCTTTGGACAGCTGGAGGACTTCCCTAGGATCCTGTTGACCTGGGTCCAGCCTCCAGGTGTCTTTCTCTTCAGGTACCAGGTGAGAGGCACCTTGGCACCGCTCATCTCCTTCATTTTAAGTCTCATGTTAAGTGTATTTGGCAATTTGCTTATCTTTGTAGTTAAGGAGCATCTTTGGCCTTGCCCTTTATTTTCCTTTGAAATGGTGGAGGATTGGAGAAACCAAGTAACCTTGAAAGTGTATTAAAATGAACTTAACTTTTTGTTTAACACACGCTTTAATCGACCATGGAAATAAAAAGTTCTTACCAAAGATGGATATTGGAAAGGCATACATCAATGATTTTATTTCCTTATTACTGTTTGCAGTGGAATTAAATTCTTTCAAATGAAGACTCTGGGCATAGAGAAAAATTATGGGCCGCTTCTGAGATTAACAATCCTGATAGGGTCTACCTAGGCAGGACACAAGCTTTCCATCAATACTCTGCCAATACTAGTCTGCTCCCCTCGGGGGGTGAAATCGCCTGGGCTGGGAGAGTAATTTGATCTTGGAGTGACTTGAATCAATGTGCTTCTGTTAAGCAAATATTTCCAACTTTTCAGCAGGTTTGTTTGCTGTGTAAATTTCTTTTCTCTGCCAATATGCTGAGCTGGCACCATTCATTTCCACAGGTGGGACAGGGGTGTTTGCTTCCCTGGGGTTACTTCTCAGTGTGTTGGGAGCTGCAAGGATAGAATTTCACAAGCCATCCCAGCCAGCTGCTGCACATCTGGAGGCAATGTTTGCAAAGACTTGGGGTGACCACCCTCTAACACCAAGAGCCCCTCCACGTTGCTGAGGGAGGTTTAATTGTCTGAAGTTTACTTTGGATGCATTTTTTAATCATGGTGGTTGGCACAGAAAGGAAGGGCGAAGTAAGCATGACATTTCTGAGAGCCACAGGGGTTTCTGTTTGGGGGGATTTTTTTTTCTGCATGACCCCTCCCTGAGACTCTTCGGGTAGAGCAAGATAGGCCTCTGTCAGCAACTTAGGAAGCAGAGGATGAAGAGCTAGACATGTGTTTCATGTTTCTTTCCGGGTCACTGACAAGTACTTGGGGGCCCTCTTTCCTTGAAGTTACAGAAACTGTATAAAAATTGCTAATGATGCAGCATCATTTTAATGCAGGTCCATCCACTCTATTGTCAGCCCTCAGCAGACAGAGAAACATTCCTTTGAATGTTAAATTTATATTGGAAGGAGACAAATGAAAAACAAAGCTGCAGTTTCACAGAGGAAATAGGACACAAACACATGTGCACTTGCTCCTCTCTGACCCTGGATCAACACAACACACCTAAATACAGCAACGCTGGGCCGCCGGGGTCAGCCTCACCCTGGGTGCCCTGTTTGGTCAGCTCTGTCTTTAGCTGTTAATTCTGCTAGTAACAGGGAAGTGAGTGCTTTTGCTCAGTCTATAATGTTCTCACTTTCAGACACCCTTATTCAAATGGTGCCCATCTTTAAGGCTCGGCTCAAATGCTATGTCCCACGTAGCTCTTGTTTTGTACTTCTCACAAGTGGTTGGCATTCTTTGGCCTCCTTGGCCTTTGCTAACTGTTTTGAAGGTAGGGACCTTCCCTATTTGAGTTGTTATACATGCGGCAGGCAAAGCCCTTTACCTGGACTCTGGGTGACAATCGCCAGCCCATGTTGTTTCAAGCAGGGTGGCCTGACACCTGCTGTGTGCACGTTTGTTGGCCAATACTTGGGGCAGGAGATGTACCTGCTACAGGCGGATGGTTGATTGGTCACTATTGATGGGGATTGATTGTCTACCGAGTTTTCCCATGGTGTTAGGTCTCTGGGTTGGAGTTTTGTGCAAAGGTTGGAGTGCATGCTGGCGTGGTTTCCTGACCGTGTCTTTGATACTGGACTACAAACAATTGAACCCCAAGTGGTTCAGTTCAGTTGTGCTCCAGGCTAACATTTCTGTTGGACATCCTGTGCTGGTTTGAAGCTGTTGTGGACTCCAGAAGAGCCATGATCTTTTAATCCAGTCTTGTGGGGTGGGACCTTTTGATTGAATGTTTCTATGGAGATGTGACCCACCCAACTATGGGTGAGACCTTTTGATTGAATTATTTCCATGGATGTGTGAACCTGCCCATTCAGGGTGGGTCTTAATTAGTTTACTGGAGTTCTTTAAGAGAGCATGTGGAGAGAAGGAGCTCAGAGAAGCTGAGAGAGACATTTTGGAGACAAGCTAAGATATGTAATCCAGAGTTTGCCCCAGGGAGAGGCTAATGGCCAAAACAGATGCTGATGTTTGGAGACACTTTGGAGATCCAGACAGAAAGACATTTTGGAGATGCTAAGAGATGAAGCCCAGACTTTGCTCCAGAGAAGCTAAGAGAGAACGCCTAGATGCTTAGAGAGAGATGCCCCAGAGGAACTAAACAGAGAGCTGAGAGAAGCTAAGAGAGACAGAAACCCAGAGACATTTTGGAGGAAGACATTTTGAAATGCAATCCAGAAGCAAAGGACCAGCAAACGCCAGCTACATGCCTTCCCAGCTGGCAGAGGTGTTCTGGACGCAATCAGCCTTTCTTCAGTAAAGGTATCCTCTTGTTGATGCCTTAGTTTGGACACTTTTATGGCCTCAGAACTGTAAATTTGTAACCTAATAAATCTCCTTTATAAAAGCCAGTCCATTTCTGGAATTTTGCATAACGGCAGATTTAGCAAACAGGAACACATCCCCAAAGGCATTCGAAGTTTGGTTTTTATGAAAGATAAGAAAGCAGAACTTTTTTTTTAAACCTCTTCCCAGGCCTATGTTTTTCCTATTATAAGTTCTTTGATGATATTGCTGTCATAGGTGAATGAGCTATTTCCAGCCTGATGGACATAGTAGTGGACTAAAGTGTTTTGCCCCCTAAACCCAGAGAAAAACTTGTTACTTGTGATTTCTAAACTGCCAAAGCAAGTGCTTAAACTGGAGTCTTTGCATAACTGGTTGGCACAAATAATGGGTAAATGTTCCTGACATGTAAAAGATGCCAACTGGATGATAATCACACAGTAGCATCTTCAGAGGGTTTGAATATTGAAGGATTTAGCTGAAATGAGGCCAAGAAACATGAAACAGCAAATGCGTATATGCACGCTGGCAGGCACTGCAGTAAAGACTGACAAACAATTTAAAATCTTACTGGTAATCGAGACCTCGATCAGCAAACAAGGACATCTCATTGAAAGTGTGGTTCTTGAAAACCTCCCACCCTTCCAAGGTTTTATGCCATAAGCAGGACTTTTGGGTCAGAGGGTGCTATGGGTTGAATTGTGTCCTCTGGTACCTGTGAAGGTAACCTTATTTGGACATAGGATCTTTGCAGATGTAATCAAGTTAAGGTCATGCTGGATGAGAGTGGGCCCTGACATAACTGGTGTCCTTTTGAGAGGAGAAAGACAGACACAGGGGAAAACGGTTGTGTGAAGACAGAAGCAGAGATGGGAGTGACGCAGCCACAAGCCAAGGAAACCCTGGGGCCACCAGAAGCTGGAAGAGGCCAGGGAGGGTCCTCCTCCAAGGCCGCCAGAAGGAGCATGGCCCGGCTGACTCCTGGGTTTTGGACAGATGGTCTCCATAACTGTGAAAGAATAAATTCATTTAAAACTTCCCAGTTGGTGGCAATTTGTTAAAGCAGCCACAGGAAACTAATACAGAGAGGGATCCGAGAACACACATTTCATTTCTCCCCTCCTCAATTCCCCCTGGAAAATCACAGAGCCTGCCTCAGTGCTGTAGTATGACACCCACATTGTGGAAAACTTTGAGGAATTTCTGCTGTATTGCCATCCCTGGGTTGAGGAGGAGCTTGCCTGTTGATTCCCTGGTATAAAGAAACAGCTTGCTTGGGAGGTGATGGGGAGCAATCTAAATAAAGCTTGGCCAGTACCCGCCACAAGCCCATGGCTGCGGTTCCAAAATGTGAGTAGCCCTGCAAAAGCAGGTTTTCCCCCACCCTCCCCAAAGTTGGCAAAACTGATTTGGCCACAAAATCCTAGCTGAACTATGATTGATGATACGATAATAGTCTTGCCACTGTGAACACTGTGGGAAAAGTTCCTGCAGATGAAATGATGCAAATGATGAGTTAACTGCTGTCTTGAGAATATACACATGCACACATTCTGTAAGAGAAAGCCCTTTACTCGGTGACTGTTTAGACAGAAACACATGGTGACTGAGAGCAAAGGACAAAAGGAGGGGTTGGGAAAGCCACCTTCGTGATGCTGCTGCTTCATCTGAGCATTTGGCTTCTGCCCCATCATTGATGTCACCTGCAATGTGGTCATGACCAAGGACGCCCCCCAGATGACGTTTCTTGCATGCCTAGGCAGAGGTATTTGACCTTGTTCAAATCAATCTGGGATTGAAGTTTTACTGAATTCATGCCCTATATTACATTATTTCACCAACCAGTTTTATAGCAATATATGTTAAGGATGGGGAAAAAAACAAAAAACAAAAAAAACAAGCTCATATGATTTGTATCATTTTGTAGTCTTTATGCCACTGTCAGTGACTCTTCCTGTGTTTTGCTGCAGGATGTGTGTTTGATTTCAAGGTGTTGCCTGAAGCCTGACTGGGGGTATCTGTGAAATGTGATGGGCAAAGCCAGTGCCTGCCCCATCACCCCAGAACCCCTAGGATCTGTCTTCATAAGTTTCCTATGGTGGGCTTTCGCTTTCCAGGGCCAGGACCTGAGACCCTGTCTTGGAGGACCACCTTCAGGCCACTACAGTCTGCTTTGCACCTGCTTGGTTGAAAGCCCTGAAAGTGCCCGAGAATTTATGCCCTGTTCCTGTCCCCCATGCACTTAAGCAACGAATGAAGGCATTGGAATTTGTAAGCTCCAGGTTCCTTGCCTTAAGTGGCAAAGCCTAGAGATGTAACTTACACTCCACAGTTGCCTTGCAAGATCCTTTCCTGTTACCACCTTCCTTCTCCTGCTTCTACCTTTCTAAATTCTGAATTCTAAAACTCAGCTGGCTTCAAGTTATGCAGAAAAGGAACTAAAGACCTGTGTTGTCTTCCTTGGAGAGGCTCAGATTGTCAGAGAGAACAGGCCATGGGGCCTTCAAAGGACTCATCCAGATGCTGCCCTCACCTCTGGGAAGCTCAGCAGGCCCAGGAGCTCTCAAGGTGCATACTGGGTGAGAGTGGCCATGTGGTGCTGTGCATGGCTGACTCCTGGTGAGGATGACTTTTCCAGACAATGAGTGGATGCTCCGGCCTGGGTGAATCCTGGTTGCTGCCCAAAACACAGACAAGAAATTCTGGAACACAATGATGAAGCTCTTTGCTCCAAAAGCTCTTGGCTCTGGAGTCCCCCCTGCTGTCCCTAACTGCTTGCTTTGAAAAGAGCAAAGTAACACCCTACTTATTTTTCAAAATATCTCCTCTCTTAATTAGGGTCAGAATGGAATTACCAGGGACCTATATATTCTTTGACAGAGCTCAGCTCAAATTCCCATCTTGGAAAAGCAAAGACCTTCCTTTATAAAGAAGTAGAAAAGGAGGAAAACATTAATGAACATATGAAAAATGGCATTTGCAAAGAAGATGGTCTCACTGAGGGTTACAATCAGTGAATACAAATACTATTGTTACTAAGTGATGCAGAAAAAACTTTGGAAAACATGGACTTGATAAGCAGTAAGACAGAGAGAATTATCACTTCTGGTAATTCGTTTTCATGAGCAAAGAGCAGATGAGATCAGGAAATTGTGCAAGAAGTCCTCGGCTATTGAAATAAGAAGAAAAGTGAGGCAATAAACAGCAGATAGGAGACCCAAGCTCTTCAATCAGTAAAGATCTTAGCCTGAAAAATTCTCCCAGGAGTCAAAGTAAAAAGATGAGAGAGTGGGTAAGAATCATGGAGCACTCATCTGAAGAGAGACTATGCATGCAGTAAAAATTCCAAAAGGAGAAAAAGAGCAAAACAATAATCACATGAGTACAAGACAACGTGCTTGAACTGAAGGAACACATTTGTGTCTTTCCTGCATACTAGACAGAATTAATGACAAGGAAAAAAATCATCTAGCCCCATATTGGTAAAACTTTGGATAAAAGAATAAAAGAATCATAAATACCCAGAGTCAAAAGAACAGATTAACCACCAACAAACCAAATCCATCGTTTTCTAAATCAATAGTATCAAAAGACAACGGAATTATGACTACCAAGTTTTGAGGGGATAAAATTGTGACCCAAGCAAGCAGATAGCACTTCTGAAGGCAGGGCCATATTAGGACTTCCAGGGGCCCTCGGCAATTTTTCCTTTGTGGGCCCCTTACTCCATTAAAAAAAAAAAAAAAAAAAAAAAAATATATATATAATATATATATATATATAATATATATATATATTATATATATATATAATATATATATATATAAAATATATATTAATATATATATATTATATTTGTAAAGACTCTTAGAATCCAGGCTGTGTTACATTCATTTTTCTCTTCTGATTTTTAAAGAAAATATTTGCCTGGGTTCTTGACACTTTGCATAATGGGAAAGTCAGCACTGACGGCAGCACAAAGTCTTACACCAGCCACAGGGATCCAGAAATTTCTAAGTGTGTCCAAACTATTTATGCACTCTTCTTGAAAAACTTGAATAAGCTTTCTAGCTTCCCTAGAAATATGTATCATTTGAGGATATTAACAGAATTGGCAGGGAGCAATGAAGCTTATAAGACTAAGTTCAAATAATTATTATTAACAAGATTATAATGGTTCACGCATAAAGAGCTTTCCTTAAAAAGTAGATAATATTACGATATATTTACTATCTGGATTTAAAGTCCAGATTATTAAAACTAAATCTGGAAAATTATGTAAGTGAGCAAGAAAAAATGAAAAGACAAGCTAAATATTGTTGTTCACAGATAGGAATTTAATTTTTGACATAGATAATTGGAGAATAAGGATCAGACAGAAAAAGGAATTTTATAAAATATGTACAATTCTGGTGATTTTGAGTTCTCTATAAAATGTGTGATTTATAGGTAAATAAAATAGGCAAATATCCAATGGAAAAAATAAGAATTTTTTTCAGCATATTTCTTTCAAAACATCTCCAAAATCATATTTATGAACAAATTATTTCAAATTTCAGTCTAGACATCACTCTTCTGTTTACTATTATTGACTTTAAAACATGACAAAAATAGGGAAAAGTAACACTACCCAACAACCTCACTTATAAACAAAGATGTAAATATCTTCAATAACAGACCATATCAATATTCTGAACTGACAAAATAGGGTTTATTCTAGGAAATGCATGAATGATTCAATATCCACATCAATAGGACAAACAATAACAGAAGAGTGATCACTTCAGTAGATACCAAAATTCCTGAGAAAATTTGAGCATCTACATCTAATAAACTTTTAGGAAATTAGGACTGGGTACTTACATGATAGTTTTTCATAAAACCTCCTCCATCCAAAGTTTACAGTGAAGCATTAATGGTATTCCCATTAAATTCAGGAGCATAAGAAGGCGTTTTAGAAATAATGGGTATGAAGTAGTAGTCAACCCAGACTCCTTTTACTCTTCCAGGGGATGGAGAGGGTAGGGACAAACAACAACAACAACAACGACAACAACAAAACAATAGTAATCTCAATTAAGAGTTCCAAGATGGGAGGAACAGGGCTCTCTAGGCAAAACGGGAAGTTTTTTTTTAAACTCTTTATTTTCTAATTAGAGCTAGTGCTCCTGGTACTATGGCCCAATTGTATGTCCTTGAATCTCCCATTTGTCCTTGACTTCAGATCAAAAGTTTGCAGGGCCCAAGGCAAGAGTAGAAAAGAAAGCCCATTTACCATTTGATGAAATATAAATTATAAATCAAGCTAACAACCTATTAGTGTTCCATCCTTCTTTAACAGATGTACCTTCCTGATGACCTGGACGGTCAGGTTCAAATTTAGAGTCCTCCGAATCTTTGTAGTTGCATATCAGAACAAGGTGGCACAAGGAAGATGGCCCCTGTCCTGACTGCCCCTTTTCTGTGCACCCTAATCTCTATCCTATGTTTCAAGGAGCCTGCATGCCCACTTGTAGACTCCCTGAGTCCAAGCTTCATGCACACCCTTCTCTCCTGCCCCTTGGTCACCCCTTGAGCCTGGGCATGTACACAGTGGCAGCACAGTCCATCCTTACGACAACAGAACTGGGGAAGAGGCACGTGCTGGCCGTGGAAGGATACTTAGGGTTCTTGTGGGCAAGAATTCCAGGTTCCCAAGTTCTCAGAGTGTGGGCTGGAAGTGGGATGTGGGGGAGGGGTTCATCTCCAGCTGGGGGTGTTGCTTTGATCCCAAACACTCTTTGTTTTGCAGGGAAAGGCATGGATAAAGCACAGGGCCCAGAATAAAAACACTGGGTTGTGGATTTGTGTTCTGAATTTTTCATTTACGACTTCAGTAAGACACCTAAACTCTGAGACTTAGCTTATTCATGGGACTATCGATATCTGACTTGCCAGAGTTTCTGTGATGATCGGTTGACTTTTTTTTTTTTTAAATGAAAACACTTTTTAAATGTTCCAACTCTATAAATGTGAGGGATTATTATCCTTTATTAACACTTCCCTGACTGTTGCACCAAGGAATGATTTGTGATAGGATTTGCTCATGCCCTGATGTTCTCTCAAAAGGCAAATCCCTTTTTCCGATTTCCTGTGCTTTTCTACAGATCTAGTCCCTCATTTTTTTCTAAAACCTACTAAAAACTGTGCATCTCAGTATCTTCCAAACAAATTTTGGGAATGAGTTCCAAACATTTGTTACTCCTTGTGTATAAGGTTTGTTGTCACCCGGATGTTGATGGGCTCTTCCTGGTTAAGATCTCTTCTACCCCAGAGGGAACTGTGCTTACTCAGGATTTTGTAAGGCCACTCAAAAGGATGAGTTGAGAACAAATGAACTCATACACTGGATGAATCATATACATTTTGCTAACAGTTAACTAAAGTAAAATACATAAAATATTGGTATAGGTGCAGTGTAGGGATAGTAAAACTAGCAATCCTTCCTCAGAAGGTTAACAGTGAAGCCACATATATGGCTAAAGAAGCATCTCTCTCCTGGCCTGTTTCCTTTTGTCATTTGTTCAGTGTTCTTTTCAAAGGGGTATAAATTAAATAGTAAAATGCAAAGTTTAATGGGTTTTGTCAAGTATGTTTCACATCCATGTAACAAATCGGATATTGAACATTCCCATCCCCCTAGGTCAGGGGTCCTCAACCTCCGCACTGTTGACATGTGGGGCAGAAAATTCTTTTTCGAGGGGGCTGTCCTGTGCATTGATTAAAGGATACTTAGCAGCGGCCTTGGCCTCTACCCATAAGATACCAGTAGCGTGACAATCAAAATGTCCCCAGACATTGCCAAATCTTCCTTGGGTGACGAAATCACCCCTAGTTGAGAACCTCTGCCTTAGACTGTTCCTTTTAACAGTGAATGCCTTTCCTTCCCAGAGGGGGCTATTCTTTGATTTCTATCTCTCTAAATTAGTTTTCCCTGTTCTTGAACTTAATGCAAATGAAAACACACAGCTTGTACTCTTTTGTGTCTGGCATGTCTTGTTCAAGATAATGTCCATGAGATTCATACATATTGTTGAGTCTTTCAGTTCCATTTTACCCCAGTTTGTTATCCATTCAAAATGGCCCAGTTTGTTATCCATTCTCCTGTTGATGGACATTGGGTTTGGTTCCAGTGTTTGGCTGTTGTTCACCAAAGAGCTGTGAACACTCTTGTGCATGTCTTTCTGTAGACATATGTTTTCATTTTGCTTCGGTAAATACATACCTAGGTCAACCTGTAGGCAATTGTTTGATTCCATAAAAAGCTGCCAAACTGTCTTCCAAAAGAGTTTTACCATTTTACACTCTCACCAGCAGTGCATGAGAGTTGCAGTTGGTTCCTCACCCTCCCCAACATTTGGCATTATCGGTCTTTTTAAGATTAATCTACATTAGTAGATGTGTGTCACCTCACTGTGGTTTTAATTTGCATTTCCCTAGAGACTAATGATATTGAACATCTTTTTGGGTGCTTATTTACTATATATCTATATATCTAATCTCTATATAGATAGAAGATGTATCTGATAAAGGTCTTATATCTAGATTATATAAAGAACTCTTAGAAATCAATAATAAAAAAAACCAATCCAATAAAAATGGGCAGAAGATTTGAACATGTATTTCACCAAAGAGGATATGAATGTCATATATTTCTGACTCATGCTGATCACTTCTGTTAGATGTTTTCTTTTTTTGATGATGGCACCTGGTATATGCCGAGCACTTGACAATGATGACTCACTTATTCTTCGATATTAACCCATTTAATTCTCAAAACAACCTTAGAAGTCATCATTATCCCCATTTACAGAGGAGGAAACTGAGACATAGCAAGGCTAAGGGACTTATTCAAAATCACAGCCAGTCAACGGAAAAGCCAGGATTCCAGCCCGGGAGGCCTGTCTCCAAGCTCTTCACCATTCCATGCACTTCTCATTACAAGGCCCCTGTTCTTAATGCAAGGGATTTCAGTCTCTCTGGTGCCACTCCTCAGAATGAGCTTTCAAAGTTTTATGAGTACAGGGGCATTGGATTTCAGTAACCCACAACGCCAAGTCACTGTTGTTATTTTCCTAGCCATTTCTATTGCTGATGGCTGCTATGCAAGTTTGAGTAGTGGTGGTAACTTAGGAGCCCCTTCTAAGAAGGAAGGTGATTTTCAGATCCCTTCCGACTGGGGTGCTCTTTGTGGTACTGAGAAAGGATACGTAGTCTTCTTTTAGGAAAAAAGAAAAAGTAAAAAAGAGGAGACCCTCTGGTCTGAGGGATGTCTGAAAGGTTTGTCTACTCCAGTGCAAAAGCTTTTCCTCCATAACATTTCCCAATTTCCCTATAAACCTCTTTCTGTCTTCCTACCCCCTTTTGTCTATGGTGATTGGGGTTAAAAGCTACCTGCCTGCAGCAAAATTCTCACAAAGCTTTGCTGCTTTCTTCTTCCACATCCACTGCTTGGATCACATTAGCACCATTTTATTTGAAACTACTGTTATGTATCTTGTATTGCTATAAAAAGACAACTTCTCTTGGTATTTTCTTACTCTTTAGAATTTGCCTTATTTTATAAAGCAATATTTAAATTTTCACTTAGCAAAAACTATTACATGTATGTTTAAACGCACCTATATGTTTGCATATAATCACAAACTGGCTTTAATACCAGTGCAGAGAACTCTATTCATCCAACTGATCCAACAAACATTTATTGAATACTTGCTACATGCCAGGCACTGTGGGTAGAAACAAATGGAGTAAAACATAGCTCCCATCATCGACATGGTTGAAACATACAGCCGTATGTGTTCAAAGTTGATTGTGATTGAGTTTGAAAAACTCTACTGGTGAAGGAGGTCGAGGTAGCAGGGACAGCTTCATGCCAGACTTGATGGCATGATGCAGGTGTTGAACAGGGCAACCCTGTGCCAGTAGAGGAACTAGGCTTTGAGGGATGGTTTGGATTTAGAATAATGACAAGTGGGCAGACATAAGGCAGCATCACAGATATGCAGAAGTGCATATAGTAAAAGCCCTCAAACAAATTATCCAGTTTGCGTTAACAAAGATCAAGAGCTACCAAGCTACAAGAAAAGGAGAAAAGAACGTGGGCTGGCAGCCTGGAGGGCTCTGAGTGTTGGGCAAAGAAATGCTCCATGGCAAACACACACAGACTGTAGGGATCGAGAAGTAGAAATGGACTTTACCCATCTTCCAGTGTAACCTTCGTCCAAAGTCACATGACACTGCGAAGTTTTGAAAATGCAAGAGCTAATTAAAATACCAACGACAATACGGTTGATCGAGAGGCCATCTCCAAATACGCACGTTCTCTAGAGATAAAGAAGCAGCTGAAAAAGTCCTATGGGCTCCTTCTGATGCAGACTTTGTCCTATTTTGGGGGTTTTCTCTATTTTCTTTTTGATATTTTGGAGGAAGTGTTGGCATCTGAAATTTCTCAAAAAAAAAAAAACAACAACAACAACAACAAAAAAAAAACTGCCATGCAGGTAGATATGGTCCAGGAGTCAGTTTCGTGTTCAGGACAGCATCCCAAAGTGCCTGGGCTTCTCAAAAAATTATTCTCAAGGGCCTCTTCTCCTGGAGGGGGTCACAGTTTGGAGTGGTAGGAGAGATATATGTCTATAAACACATAAAAGAATTTATAAAAAGTGGTATGAACCAAATAGCAGAGGGGATGAGATGCTAAAATTTGGCAAAGGGAGCTGGGAAATGCTTCCATGTTGAAATGACACTTGGGTTGGGACTGGGAGAGACGTGAGGGCATTCTTGCTCGAGGGCATCTCCCGTCTGTGTGGGGATGCTGAATTTGAGCAACATGAGTGGGAAGGCAGGGAGAGCTGAGAGATGAACTTGGGATGGTTGCCTGGAGCCATATTGTCAAAGGGTTTCTCCTCTATGAAGAAGGATTTAGACCTGCTTTGCAAGTCTTGGGGAGGCATTGAAAATGCCTTGCAGGGAAGTACGATAGGAGCAGTGTTTTGCGTCAACACCGGCAGCAGAGTGGAAGTGGCCCGGACTCTTGGCAGGGGCTGAGAAGGAGAGATTACTTTGGGAAGACATTTACGTGGCAATTGAGTGGCAGTGTTGTGTGGTGAAGAGTGTGGGCTCTGACTCCTGACTTCTTGGGTTTGAGTCCTGGCTCTGCCAATTACTGTCTCCTTATTCTTGTGCAAGTAACCCACCTCTCTGTGCCTTGGTTTCATTATCTATAAAATGGGGATAATAGTGGTAGCTATTTAGAGCAGTGCACCTGGAACTGGAATACGTGTACAAAGCAGCTTGTCAAAATGCAGATTCTCCATTTAGTTGGCCTGGGGTGGGTGGGGCCTGAGATTCTGTATCTCCAACAGATTCCCGGATGGTGGACATGCTTCTGGTCCAAGGACTGCATTTTCCGTAGCAAGACTTTTAATGGTTATTTTCAAGACTATGATCCTTAAGTACATGTAAGAGCAGCACCTGGCAAAATAGAGGTAGCTATTATGATTGCTAGAAATATTTCTCAGTGATTGCTTTACAAGTGCTTCATATACTAGTACGTTCTCTAAAAGACAGTGACTTGGTGCCTCAGCTCCTTTTCTGGCCAGCTACCTTCAGATGGTTAGTGCAGGACAGTTTCTGGAGAGGGGTTCAAGGCACCAAGCCCCAGGAAAGGGGGTCTGCAATTCAGCCCCAGGAAAGGTAGCTGTACATCTTACAAAAATCACTATAGCTCTTTAAGGTCTTGCATGGGATTAGGAGATAAGAATAACCTGACAGTGGCCTTTCCTCTCTGAGTAGGATGCAAGGTTTCCATGTGCTAAGAGTTCCAGGAAGAGAGGGATTATCTGTCAAGGACCCTTCAAACTCTGGGGGTTTGGGATAAATAGATCTAGGACCTTGAATGGCTCTACCTTTCTCCTTTGCAGGAGATTTTAGCTGCAGCTTTGGTATGGGTTGGAACGGGCTACCTGTTGGCTTTCTCTTAGGTGAGGAATAGTCGGGGTGAAAAAGCACGAGCTTGAATTTTGCAGAGAAATTAGGAAACGGGGACATATGAGACTGGATAACAAAGCACCAATCAATCAAATAAACTTCATAAATACTTAAATATTTTTGAAAGTGAGGTTCTGGCCAGCAAAAAAAAAAAAAAAAAAAAAAAAATGCCTTAAATCTCTTCCCACACCCTAGCTACCCATCATTTCCCTGCTTGCCCTAATCAGCTGTTTCTTCCATGAATAAGCTCCCTGTGGGAAATTGAGTGTGGTTCTCTAGCAGAGATGGCCAGCAAAAGGACTTTTCAAGACTCATTTAAAAAGCCATTACACATGGGAGAAGGAAAGATGTTTTATTTTAAGCACAAATTCTGCCAAGGAGAGACTCCTAATTCTTTGTGAAGAGTCAGAGCAGCTGAAAAGAAAAGGAAAACTCCACAAAGTGAAATTACAAGTAGCTCCAGCGATTCATGCCGGATTTCATGTCTCTGTGGCATTTCTGATACTTGTAAGGAAAAGGGGAACAGGAATTCCCCAGGCTAGAAACTTGGCTTATTTTCCAATATCTTCATTGGAAAATTGTGACTGCTTAGCTGTGTTACCTGGGTCAAATTACTAGAACTTTAGTTTTCTCACCCGCTTAATGTAGGAGATTTAAATGAAAGTCTCACCATGAATGCTCCTACTACAGCGCCTGGAGCCTTCTAGGCACTCCAAAAAATGTTTGTTGAATGAATGAATGAATGAATGGATGGATGGATGGATGGATGGGTGGATGAATAGCTAAAACAGCATGAGCTGCATTTTGCTTAGGTAAAACCCTGTGTATCTTTTAAGGGGAATTTTCACTTCCATGTTCTCCAAGACACAATTTCCGTCTCCCCTCCCAATCTTGCCAAATTTGGTGTGAGCTTCATCCCTGCATTACCTTAATGATGCTAATAGCAACCATTTATTCAGTGTTTGTGCCAGCCACTGTGCCAAGTGCTTGGAATACAGTATCTTCACAACAACTGTGAAAAATTCTTTCTATTTGACAGGCAAAGAAACAGACCCAGAGAGTTCATGTTTCTTTCTCAAGGCTAGCAAATGGCAAGGCCAGGGCACCAGAACTCAGGTCTCTGGGGGTGGTTCCCAAGGTCAGGAGGGCGTTGGAATTCTCGGGTGGTCCTCCTTTTACACATGCACTCTGTCCCCTTCCTCTAGACTGCGAGCTCCTGGGAGTCAGGTCTTTCGCTGGTCTGTGCGTTCCACTGCTCCTCATCAGATCTTCTGAGCAAAATGGTGCTGAGTACGTGGGGAATTACCTTTTAGGGTATATATGTCGATTATGCTTATGATTCGAGGAAAGCAACTTTTCTACTTCAGCCTCATGTGGAACATGTACTTATTATGCCCTGTGCACCCAGACACAAAACCCTAGGGGGTGTTTATGTTTGAATTTGCCTTCTTGGGGAGACTTTCCACAGCGGCATTTGTCACTCTTGCCTTTCTCCCATAAAGCAAGAAGTACACACAAAGGGAGAAGTTCTGGCACTGAGGAGTTAAAAAAAAAAATCATGGAAAAATTGGAACCCTTTGTTTCCTGGTTAAAACTTGATTATAGTGTGGAAAAATCCAACTTTCACCAGAATAAGGAAAACAACAAGGCAGAGGGCTTGATAAGGTTCATGTGCTTTCTATTTTTGTTTACAAGAAATGATTGCCACATCAACTTCTCATTCACTCTTCAGTTTATAGGTATCACATCTTGCTCAAAACCACTCTGTCAAGGATCCCCACTCAATTTCCAACCTTTCCTTCTTGAAACTCCCTCCTCCATTTTTTTCCATGATTCCTCCAGTTCTCCCTCTCCTGCTGGAAGAGATGGACTTCCCCAGTGCTCTGGTAACCGCCCCCCCCCAACTTCTAGGCTCATGTCCTATATGACCATCATGATTACCCCCAAAATTGGTTACCCCAAATATACTCCTAACTAGTCTCCTGAGCTCCAGCCCTGTGTCTCCAGGGGCCGTCTCCTTGCTGGATCCTGTCTTCTCGCTATTCCATTTGGCACATCCAACTCAGTGCCCCAGATTTAACTCCTGTTCTTCAGCTACCACAGCCTTAGTTCTGATCATTAGTGGTACTACTGTCTACTCTGCCTAAAGACGGAACATTAACTGCTTACCCAATTAACATAGGCATCAAATATTGATTGGGCACCTGGATGTCAGTTGTCTGAAAATGTGCATTCTCATGGGAGGAAGCCAGGAAGACACGTCCCTGCCATCAAGGAGCTCACAGTCTAGAGTGGGAGGCAGGCGTGCTGGCACAGGGGGGCAGAGTCACTGCCAAGTCCCCAGAGGATGTGACCAGAGCAATCTTCCCCTCCACCCCCAAGGCTTCTCCTTGCAGGGGAGAGCGTCCCACATGGGCTAGGGAGGTTCATAGGTGTCCCGGCCCACGGGACGATCAACGGAGGCTCTGATACCTGTAAGGGAGGAATGGTATGGGACAAGAGACACGAAGTACGACAGCAAGACAGGTTTCTGATCAAGCTGCAAAATTTTATTGAAGAGGCAGGGTATATATACCCTAAGGGTGGAGGGAGTGGCTAGTAAGGATGGGTGGCGATCTAGGATTGGCTGCTGCTGTTGCTAGGGTGGAAGGCAGATGTAGGGGGATTGGCGGTTGCTGTTGCTGGGGGTCTGGGATTGGTGGTAGCTGTTGCTGGGGTGGATGGCCAATGGGCGGCTACTGTTTAGGCGCGAACTAGCTACTGCTTAGGCGGGAACTACTGTTACTTCCTTGAAGAAGGCTAATTATAGCTTAGGCTGTTCTTGCATCAGCCCTGGCGGCCATGTTGCATGTCACCGGTATCGCTGAAGGTGAATATTATATATGCTACCTTAATTGTCCCCAACACATAGGGATTGGCTGAGTTGACGTTTGTGAACCCAATTTTCACTATTGGTCTGCACGCTCTGGAATTTGAGGTACACACTCTACCAGAAGTTTTGGTACTGGGGTGACAGGTGCCTTGGCTGTTGCCTCAAGGTGGAGGGTGACTGCATGGGAGAGAGGAGGACACTGATTAGGCCCACCAGGAAAGGAATGCATGGGGAGTGGGGGGAAAGGAGGCTTAGTACCACTTCTGATTTTTTCCCCTTTTCGTGTAGAGTCCCATATCCTACTTCAGGAAGATAGCAGTTTTTTGTTTGTTTTCATTTTGTTTGTTTTTTGTTTATTTATGTTTATTGTCCTCCCCTTAAATTTTTTTTTTGCTTCTGTTTTTTTTTTTTTTTAAAATTCAGAGCTACATAAAGCTCTGATGGAGCAACCTAGAGTCAAACTTGTAGATCCCTTATGGCAACTTAATGAAACCTTTTTCTCTCCCGTGGTGCACCTTTCCCAGACTTCTCAGTTTACTGAATCCACGAGAAGATGAGTCTGCTTTTCCTTTAAAATGCAGCACTTGTTACAAAAAGGGTCACCAGAGGATATGAAGACCGTGCCTCCCATTTTAGTGGGGTGCACAGAAGCCCGTGGGCATAGCACCCTTTGCTGGGAGCCTATGCGCGTGACCCAGTGGCTGGGGAGTCTCGGGCTTGGACCCTCAATCCTCTGTCCAGGCTACTTTTGACAGCTGGACAAATGATGAACTGTCCACTGTGTGCTCAGCCCTGCACCATTAGCTGTGGGTGGGGTGACCAGTGAGATGGGGTCCTTCCTGTCCGGCCCCACAAGAAGGGGAGCCAGAATGCACATAAGTCACTGGGGGCCCAGGCATTGTGGTCAGGTCTGAGAGAAAATCAGCGCGGGTGATGTGTACCCCAAGGAGGGAAGCGTTTCTTCCCACTCATGGGAAAGCTTCTGGAGTGTTAACAGGCCTAATTTATTGAGTCCTTACCATGAACACCCAGGAGGCCTAAATATGCACATATATAATCCTTAGCCCAGCCCCGTGAAACATAAACCACTTTTGCTTTACAGAAGAGGCAACCGAGGCACCCGGTGGAGCTGTATATTTCATTGCAGAACCGAGGTAGGTCAAACCAGAACCCATCCCTCCCCTTAACCACTGAAAGGGCCAGGACACCTTGAAGCCAATTCTCTCAAGGCTTTTGGTTCTTTCTCAAGAGGATGCTAACTTGCTCTCTCCACTCACCCCTTCTTTTCTGTCTTGACCCATGTGGCCACTCCATTTCCCTCTCTCTTTGCTGTCTTCTCCTTTAACTCTCAAAGACCACCAAGACTTTCTTTGCACCAACTCCAAATTCTCTTTTTTTCATGGCTTCTTATCTGCCTATTTGCAGCCTGCAAGCACAGAGTGACAGACATGGAGGAGCAGGGACTGACTGTCGGGTTCCTGTTCCCTGTTTGGCAATAGGTGCTTTTCTGCATAAAACAAAGCCCTCCTTTGCATGTGCTAGTGCGGATGCTTTTCTTTGGCTTTTTTTTTTTTTTTTTGGAACCACCAAGCAAAGTCTTCCCCAAGGCACCACATTTCCCCTGCATTATTGCAGTTTATCCCAGAGAAAGGCATCCAGTGACATTTGCTGCACCCTGGGGCATTTCTCCTAAGGCATCTGTAGATCCTTAGCTTTTGAATGGGGACTGCCAGGCTCTCCTGGAGAGAGTAGAGTGCCTTTTCCTATGGAGACACCATTTTGTCAGAGAAAACATCACCAGCAGTGGGTACTTGGCCCCACCCTTACATGCTGCAAAGAGAAAGCAATGAAGTCCCGGGAGCTTCTTCCTGCTTCCCCATCATTCTGGAAAGTGAGGCATATGTCCAAGACTCCCGGAGGTGGGGCCAGCAGGGGGGTCTTCCACTTGGATGGCCAGAGAGATGCTTTCCCAAAGTTTGTGATGCTGAGCAGGGAGTGGCCAGGCAGAGGAGGCAGCAGCGGGAGCAGGGATTTGTTGCAGAGCCAGGAGCATTGGCCAAGAGGGCCCTGTGGGGGCTGCTTCCAGTCATTCGGATAGCCACGTGCAAGGAAACGAAGGCTTTTGAAAGCAGGCGCCTTACATTTTTTATAAGACCGACTCCTGCTCAGGGGCAACCTCCAAGGGGTCACAGATGGAAGTCTTGTTGGGGCTGCTGTGTGTGGGTGGCCTGTGGGGGCGGGGTAGGGGGGTGGTGGTTGGGTCGTTGATGATCAGGAAATCTGACCAAGGAGGCGGGCAGAGGGAAGGAGCAGCCACAGTTGGGAGGGGCCTCAATCCAGTGCAAAAGATCTACTGGGCATAACAGTGACTGGGGGTGAAAGGGTGTAAAAAGTTCTGAGTTCACAGTATCCTGAGGGAAGGACTGGAAACCAAGATCTCTGTCGGAGGTAAGAGGGCCCAACCCTAAAGCTTCTTAGAGGCTTAGATGGAGCAGATAAGAGAAAAATCCTGAATCCCAAGCTGGAAGTGTACAGGTGGAGACTGTGAAGCAAGAGAAAATGAACAGGGCGGGTCGCATGCGTTTGGGCATTTCTCTTCTCTGCCTCTCTCTTTTTGTCCTTTTCCTTTATCCTTCTGTTTCTCGCTCTGTTCGGTGGGCATCCCTTTTGACTGTGAACTCTTCAGTTTTGTCTTTAGGATTCTGAAAGGGGCTCAAGTCTGACAGACAGCAGCTTCATCGGGTGGGTTTGGATTCAAAAGCCAGAAGGCAGCAAAAACATTTCTAACTCTCAAGGTCTGATGTCTGCCCCACTGGGACACATGTTCTTGATTGTTGGGTAGGAACCATCACTCATACATCAGAATCATTTGTAATTAGCATCTTAAGGTTTTAATCCAAATGAAGTAATTAAAGCCTTTGCCACCTTTTTTTTTTTTTAGGGGCTGACTTCTTCCTAGTTTCATAGACATTTGCTTGTAAACCCTGCTTTCTGAGCTAGGGATAAGTTCCTTACAAATTTCTGCAAGCCATCTTGTCCCCATTCCGCTAGGTTTCATTAGTAACACTGCTTTAGTGAGCTGGTTCCAAGAAAATCTGTGTCAATTCAAGCTTCCTTTTTTGCAAAAAGAACAAAACAACCGATAGCTGATTGTTTACTATTTATTTTATACTCCAGAAAAAGAAAGGAAGGATGGAGTCAAACTGTTCAAATGTCTTTATTGTATTTAAATTCTCTCTCTACTGACAATATTCTAATCAGCCCAAAACCCTAAGACTTGAGTATCCACCCTTGGGTAATTTATAGCAAACAGCAAAGAGATTTATGAAATAGTGATTCCTAAAACCTCAGTCCCTGCCTTCCTGCATCAGAACTTCGGTGAGCTACTTGCTACTTTGAAGAGGAGGGTGTTGCACTAGACTTAGGCCAGCCCCCCGGAAGGCACACACATTTTCCTTAGATCCTCCTGTGTCTGCCTCTTCGTACTAAAGACTGTGAACTCCTTGGGGGCAGGGACTGTTGTCTGGGCCACTTCCTATCCCTGCACCTGGCCCATAATGAGTACTCAATAAATGTCAGTGGAATGAAAATGCTTTGAAAATTCCACCATTTCTAGGTTTGACGCTTTGGTTTCTGGCTTCAGAGCATATTCATTTTCAAAAGGTTTAAATGCAAAGAGCAGCTTTGGGTCCTGACCATCAGTAATGGCACTGACACGGCCCTGGCTGAGACTCCTCTGGGACTCCCTGGGGGGGGGAAGGCAGGCTGGAGCCCGCCAGGAAGCACTTTCATAGTCTGGATGGCTGAAGGAGAACCTAGAAGTCATTGAGCCCCCAGCCCCCCTAATTTACTTGCGTTGGAGGGCAAAGGAACCCAGACAGTTTCAGAGTTTCTGCAATTTTTTTTTTTCCTCAGATACTCTGGCAAAAATCAAACCTCCAACACAACCTGGAGTCTTTGCAGTTAAAGCCCGAACTAATGGGCAGACAGAGAACCAGGCTGGGGAGTTTCCCCTTTCTCAAATACTTCTTTGTACTCCCAAGGTTTTTCACCTTCCTTTGCTCAGAGGATGAGAGAGAAGCGGGATCCCTGTGCATGTCTCATTAGGTCATTAGAGAACGGATTCTTTCTTTTGCCGTCTGGATATGTGGGCAATCCTCTGGGGCCTGTGGCAGTGCCCGGGGGATGCGGGAGCAGCCTGAGTTCCCTCCCAGAAGGGGGACTGTGGGGAGAGGGCCTGGAGAGTCTGAATGGACTCGGGGACCTGGGCTACTCTTGGCCGCACATAGCTAGCTGCGGTTTCAGCTGCACTTCTGTCCAAGCCTCCAATGGGCAGAAGGCGGACTCGAGCTATTGACAAGGTGCTAGAGAGTGGACATCCAGCCTCAGACCACAGAAGCCTAGGTTTGATAAGAGGACCAAAACTCATTAAAGTCAAGTTCATAGGAAAAAGACACATGGGGTTCCCTCCACCGTCCGTGATAGTTGGCCTTGAGAAAGCCAGGTCATGGTGGAGCAGGGCTGGGATGGGGTGGGATGCCTAAGCTTAGGAGCTGGGGCTCACCCAAGAGTACCTTCTTCCAAGTCACTTCATTCTGCCTTCACATCTCTGACCTGTTCCCGCTCCGTCTCTGGTCACTACAGCAGCTCCACCACTGACCTGAGTCCCAGGACTTCCTGGACCACTGCTGACAGCAACCATCTCAGAGTCAGGGGTCTCAGAGAGAGAACAGAGAGCTAGAGCTGAGCTAGCCAGGAGGAGGGAGGGCTGACTTCCCGGAAGTGGGAGGGGCCATGACCTTAGCCCTAGGACAAACCAGGTGGGCAGACGAGCTCTGGGGAGACTTGGCTGATCCTCTGTTCATGGGCCTGAAATGTTAGAGCAAAGGAATGAAATGTTCCTCTTTATTCCCATCATTCTTAAGGCAAAATAGTGAGCCTTGAATCCTGAGATGAGAACGTCAGAATGAGGAGAGTCTGCCACAACTTGCCTCACCCAAACGTGTCTAGGTAGCATAGCAGTTGACAGTATCTACGCATTCATTTTGACGGTTGTGACTCTTTGTACACACACACACACACACATACAATCCCAGATTAAAGGCCTCATGCTTTTCAAAATGTAAAATCATACAGTCCATAGTATATGCCCAGAAAACAAGTGCTTTATTTGATGAACTAAGCCCCATTAAGGTTTTACTATTGATGATGGACATAAAATATGAATAAAGTTCCACCTTGTCCCTCAATACTTCTGGAGTTTCTTCACTGGTTTGATGATCAATTTGAGTACCCCAAGAAGCCCTTCTGTGAATTTCCACAACTGGGCATGGTGCTTAGTGTTTGCAGGTGACTGTGTGAAGAATTAAAGTGATTTTTCAGACCATCTAGGGAATTTATTTCAACTTGATGTATAGAAGAATATGACATTTAGAAATATGAGATATATTTCTTAAAACAAACTCTGTTTGATAACTAAGAAGCTCATTATGCCCTGGCTGGGAAATACAAAAATAAGGTTTGAAAGAAGACTGAGAAGAAAGAGGAATGTCAAGAACGGGGACTCCCTGGCTGCCGGAAGGAAAGGTTGGCCCAGGGCTCTGGTATGGCAGGAAATGCTGTAATGGGGCTACTAGAATGGTCCTCTGTCCAACATGGAATGTTCTTGGGACAATGTGGCATAGGTAGGTGTAGATGTACCCAAAGAAAAACATGATTACACGAATGATGAGCAGGATCAGTGTCATCCTTTGTAGTTTACAGCAGCACAAGAGAGAGGAAGGGAGGAGGGAGATTCATCCAAACCCCAGTAGAGACAAGTGAGTGCAGCTACATAGGAAGGCTTCTAAGTGCTCCCTGACTGGGGGAAGGAAGCTCAAAGACTTAGTGAGGATGCAGGAGGAGACAAAACCCTAGCCATGCAGGATGTTGGTGACGACCACACTTTGTTGGATTTCAGGGTCTGGGATTGTCCTTGCTCTGCCAAGTGTTTTCAGGGTGGAAAAGAGGGCTCTGAAAGATGGAGTCCTCTGCCTGGGAAGGGGGAAGATGGGTGAAGGCTGGAGCCCAGGTCTGTGTGGGCCACTGAGCCAACCAGTCATTGTCCTTGGGAGGGGGCAGTGCTGACTGATCCACCCAGGAGCAGGATCTCCCTTCCCCACTCGCTTACTTCTCCCAACTATCCCTTTCCTACCAGGGTGCAGTGGGCTCCCTGCCCAGGCTTAGCCCCATCCATCACACCATCTGGTCAGCAATAGGAAGTGAGCATTGCTGGGTAAGGAGGATCAGGAATGAGGTTGAGGGAAGACAGCCATGGAAGGGGACATGGGCTGAGCTCTGCCCGTGCTCAGCCTATCCTCCATTAAACTTTTCCGGGAGTAGAAATTCCCTAGTGCAACAGAGCAGCCAGCCTCCTTCCAGCCTCCACAGGAGATGTGGGGCATGGAAGGGGCCTCTCGGATCAGTTCAAAGTCTTTCCTAAAGAAGTCTAGGGGAAATGCCTCATTTCCTGGAGCATCACATTTGGGTCCAGCTCATTTTGGAGTAGCACAGAGGGAGGGCAGATCCCAGTTTGGGAAGGACTCAGGATGAAGGAGCAGAGCCTCTTTTTTCTCCATTTCTGTGGACCAGGTGACATGAAGCCCTTTCGGGCACTGCTGCTGTCCTGCTCACGTTTTGTAGGATGAAGAGACCTCTGTGACACCTTGCAGAAGGGCCCTGCAAGAAGCAACTGGGTTGGGAAGGGCTATGCCCCAGGGACTTTAGAGAACCCAAAATTTAACTGGGAATGGACACATGCTACATGGAGTTTGCTTCTTTGGGATTTTTTAGCTTCTGCTATGTGCAGGCTGGAGGAAAAGGGCTAGGTGCTTGGAGGAAGAACAGAGAGGTGCTGCTTGTTGGATTTGGGGGTGGATGAGGTGAGGCTGTCAGAGTCTTAGAGGAGGGACCAGCGTAGAGCTTAATCTTGGGCCGTGTGGGGGCCAAGGAGCCACAGGAGAACTTGTCGTAGCTGAAGCTTAAAGTAAAGCATTCCTGAGAACTTCTGGCAGGTGACAGGATATGAAATGTTTTGGGGGATGTCAGAGCCCATTGACAAGTAGGTTCAAGTAGGAGGGCTCTGGGACAGGAGCAGGGTCCATAGCCCTTGCGTTCTCATTCATGGCAGGTCACATCAAGTCTGCATTTCTTAGATTCTCTTTTCCAAACCATTGGTAACTCCTCCCTCCCTTGCAACCCGTTTCAAAATGGCTTGAATAGTTCTTGTCAGGTTGCCCGTTCTGCAGTCTGCAGTGGGCAGGGCATCAGCTCTCTGAAATGCTTAACAACTTTGTCTTCCAGACGAATTTTACTATGATTCTGTCAAATTCTATAATGGACCAGTGTGCATATTAATTAGCATTGCATATCCAAATGGGATTTGAATGAGTTACATCATTTTCATCTGCTTAGTTATTCCTCCAATTATCCCTTTTTCTTTTATTTCACCTTTTATGATTTTGAAACTTTCTTTGCTGTAAGTAAATCACTTTAGTTTGGAGGTTGGTAAATTATCTAGTGATTATTTTGTGCAATTACAGTGGAATTCTGTTAATGTATTATCCAACTGTTTCATAAGGCTATAGGAATGCAATTTCTTTGGTAAATTTATCTTATTTTCTTCTCAAATTGCAGTTCCTGGCATTGCTGGGCATACATTATCTAGAAAGAAGCATGAGCTAGAAGATGAGCTAGATGATAACTTCTAGCCATTGTGCTGTGTCTCCCTTTTTGACTTTTGGCAAGCTGTGTAATTGGTCTAAGCCTTAGTTTCAATAGTAAAATGGGATTATGATCCATTTATTCTGTCTCAATATTTAGATTTGGTTTGGAGAATGAGACATACATACAAACAAAACTGTGCCAAGGTCTGTCACTGGTGACACCATGATTTAACCTTTGGTAAGTTTTTGTGCCTGAGATGCCTAATGTTTTCTTCTCCATAATTGATGCTGAGGGGAAGCATGTGGATTCCTTACGAGTGATGGATTATGACACATAACTTCCTTGGTGCCTGGTATTGCCTATGAATACCTGGTATTGCCTATGAATGCCTATCTTTTCCTATGATATGCATATCAGACACGTTCTAACCTTCCATATCTTGCCCCTGCTTTGGTCTTGCCATAGGCTTGCTTGTGCCTTTGTCTTCAGCATGTGAGCTGGTTTGACTCTATTATGTCTCCCACAAAAGCCATGTTCTTTTAATCCAATTTTGTGGATACAGACTTATTATGGGTGGGATCTTTGGATAAGGTTGTTTCCACGGAGATGTGACCCACCCAATTGTGGGAGAGACCTTTTGATTAGATTATTTCTGTGGAGTTGCCCATTCAGGGTGGGTCTTGATTAATCATTTACTGGAGTCCTTAAGAGAGCTCAGGGGCCAAAAAAGACCCAGATGCTTGGAGATGCAGACAGAGAGATGTTTGGAGATGCTAAGAGATGAAGCCCAGAGTTTTCCCTGGGGAAGCTAAGTGAGAATACACAGATGCTTAGAGAGACAGCCACTGGAATCAGAAGCTGAAAGCAATGTAACCCAGGAGAAAAGGACCAGGAGACACCAGACACATGCCTTCCCAGCTGACAGAAGTGTGCTGGATGCCGTCAGCCTTTCCTCAGTGAAGGTATTCTCTTGTTGATGCCTTAGTTTGGACACTTTCATGGCCTTAGAACTGTAAATTTGTAACCTAATAAATCCCCTTTATAAAATCCAAACCATTTCTGGTATTTTGCATTCCAGCAGCTTTAGCAAACCACATCAAGTATCAAGACCAGTACAATTAACCATGAGCTCCAAAAATGACCTCCAAAAGACCATGTGTGGTTTGGCTCATGCCTGTCTCCAGCTTCATTTCCCACGGGCCTCCCTGAGCCCTGTCCCCTGGTCTGCTGTTGGTGTCTTGAATATGCCACACTCCTTCCGGGCACTTAGGCATTGCTCATGCCATTTCTTCTACCTAGAATGCCATTGCCCTCACTCCTACCCATTTCATCTAGGTAATTCTTACTCATCTTTCAGATTTCAGTTGTTTAATTGTTCCTCGGAGAAGCCCTAAACTGGATCAGGGCTTTAAGCCCTAAAGTGCCTTGTACTGCTGCTCCAAATGTCGATCACAGGCAATTATTAAAGAGTTATTTATAGACTGTAATGTCCATCAGACAGGGGCTTCCTTCTGTCCTGTTCACTGTCCTAATGCCTAGCACACAGTAGGTGCTCAATAAGTATTTGTTGAATGACTGAATGAAATGAATAGGGTTTAGTATGTGAAGCTTGTTGCCAGTTTGCACCACTAGAGAGGATGCTGTCTGGACTTGATACTGCCCGATTCCCACTGACTACCCTCTGTTAAGAACCAGCTCAGCTCTGGGGACAGAGGTAGCCATGCCTCCGCACATTGGGCAAAGAGTCTGTTAGCTCAGTGGCTGGGGCTTCTCTTTTTCAGGGCAGGCCCCCAACCAAACTCCCCAGAGTGGTCAGTTTGTCTTGTGGCCCACAGGCCCCTTTGGGTCCCCAGCCCCTCGGTGCCATCTTTTATATCCTTATAGGTTCGTAAGCCTCGCTTCCCTATACCCCTCTTTCCCCGACAAACTTTTCTAGCCCTGCCTGCCATTCTTGGTGCAGGGCCAGTTGTGGCCTCCCACTTTTCTCAACTCCTCTTTGGGGTGTCTATGACCTTCTCTGGGCTGTGAATTCTGCCTTCCCTTGGGTCTTTGCTCCAACCGTTGCCTTCAACTGCCGTCGGAATGTTCCCTCCTTAACATTCTCAGAGGTTGGTGCTCTGGTTTTGCGACTGGGTGGGTCAGAAGACTCCAAAAGGGTCCAGGCTTCACTTCTGAGTGGGCTCAGCCTTTAGTAACTACACAGCACTGTGTGGTGATTCAGTTTTCTAACCTAATAATTGACAAAGCTTTTAAGGCAGTCCTGGCTGCATGTATGATCCCTCTGCCATGGATTCACAATTTCACCAGACTCTCGCCTGTCTGAGCTGGAAAGAAAACATTTTGTGGGTACTTCGGCAGGACAGTTGAGGGAATTTGGGGGCCAAAGGACATCCTGCCACCTCACTTGGCTCTGCACCAAGGCAACTCCTGACTCTGGGCTACAGCTGCTCCCTTTTGCAACTGCCCCAAAGCAGCTCCCTCCCCCAGGGTGCACCTGCCTCTCTGCTTCTCCCTTCCCCAGGGCTGGGACCAAGCATTACAAGTGGAAGCCGGGCCATGCTGGTGCTGAAAAGAGATAGTGCAAAGGTCTTGCTTATAGTGGCTTCCCCTGGGGTCAGGAATGTGTTTAGCTGTAAGAAGTAGTGAGTTATTCCCAAGAAAATGTCTCAGTCTTAGCCAGCTCTGTTTTGGCCTTTGTCTGTCCTGGGAGAATTGGGGCACCCTTTCTTATCTGATCATGTATTTAGTGAAGCCCTGATGTTTAGTACTAGTGAGCTAGAAGCCCATCCAATCAGAACTGACCTGGGGCCCTAGAGCTCACACTGGCCAGTCCTGGTACTCTTAAAACAAGGCATAGTTTATTCTTGTCTCATTCATTCATTCATTCATTCATCCATTCATTTAATATCTGTTGAATACCTATGTGCCAGGCACTAGCTAGGTACTGGGGATACCAAAAGTGTCAGGCCAAACAGAAAGGGACAGGGACTCTTGTCCTCAGAGAGCTCATGGTCCAATGGGGATGGCCTGCATGAAGGGAGGAGCTGGTCATGAGTATGTGGTTGGAGTGTGGTGTGTGAGATAATGGTGCAAGCTGAGGCCAACAAAAAGAGAACAAGATGCTGTGAGAACTTGTCAACCATGTAGAGTATTTGTTTTTATCCTAGAAACCTTGGGGGGTGGGCACTGAAGGATTTTAAGCGGAAGGAAAATGATTACACTTGGGTTTTTAAGAGAAGACACTGGCTGCTGTCTGGAGCACAAGAGAGAAGGTGGCAAGGGTAGGGATTAGTCAGGAGGCCATTGAGTGATGCTGGGAGCTGGGATTGGAGGGGCTTGAGGAGAAATGGTTCAAAATGTAAGCTGTGTCAAGGGAAAATGTATAGGACACAGGGGAGGTGATTGCACATGGGCCTGAGGCACAAGGAGTGGTCAGGTATCCATTGTCTGAGAAAGCAAACCCTGGAGGGGAGGGCTCATCTGAGGGGGGATCTCATAGACTGAGTCGGGCATGTGTTGAGTTGAAGTGCCTTTGAACGGAGCAGCTATTCAAGCACAGAGCTCATGGAAGAGCTCCACACTGTAGATACAAATTTTTGAATCATCTGCTTTATGTAATTACTCCATGGACGTGGATGAGATTGCCAAGGAGAAAGGCTAGAAAAGTGAGAGTTCCTTAGGGCTGAGTCTTGGGGAATGGAGGAGGATCTCTCAAAAGAGACTGAGGAGAAATGGCCAGAGAAGTAGGATGGATACCAGGAAAGTCTGGCATGACTACAACCAAGGACAAAGAGTATTGTTGGTTCTTTCCTCCACAATTCCCCATCCCCTCTATGATTTAGTTGCAAACACATCTCCTACATCCTGAACGTGAGGTGTAGGGAGAGGAGTAGAAAGTTGTCTGATGGGCAGCACATCACTGCTGATGTCCTCTGGGGTGAGGATGGGCACTCTCAAAGCCCATGGACTGGAGGGCCAAGGAAGGCTCTGGCAAATGCCATTAGATTGGGTGGCAGCTAGAGGAGCACTGAGGATCAGGCATGAGTGCTCATGGAGGTTTGAGGCCTGGTGGCATCATTTTCTCTGTCTACAGGCATGTGGGCTTTGAGTCAGGGATGTTAGAAAGAAAGGGGAGGAGGAGGCCAGGGGCCAGGAGATAGGGAGCTCTTGGAAGGTGTTGTGGGGATAAGAAGATTGATTTGGGGGGATAAAAGGGAAAATGGAAATGTGTGAAAATAAGAAGTGCTGGTCAAAATGGGGGTCAGGGACAAGCTGAAGAAGAGGGCGGTGGGGGGAGAGCAAGACCAGGTCTGATCAGTGCCCCCCAAGACTCTCAGGAACATGGAGACCTGTGTGAATTTTCTCATATGAAGTTCCCCATCCATGGCATGTTGAGTCTTGAACTAGGCAGAAACTCTTTTTTTCCTGGCATTGTCATGTTTCTTAGACAAGAAGCAGGGGGTGTTCATCACTGTAAAAGGTAAGAGAACAGTCAGAGGAGGAGAGGATAGAATGAGGGAAACCAGTGAGGATCCAGACATCCCTGGAGCAAAGTCCTGTTTTTCTCAATGTAGACTGGTTCCCAGAGAACCTGAAGCCTGCCCACCTTGCCTACCAATTCCAGGCTTTTTGGAACTGCCTGGAGCATCTGTGGTGTTCAAGATATAAGGGTCAGTGGGAAGACATGCAGGAGAAGCTGGGAAGGCTCAGTGTGAACCACGAGCAAAGACGACCTCAGCAGGGAGAGGCAGCCTGTCAGATCCCCATCCTTCCCTTCCCTGGGCCAGTATGCTACAGCTCAGGGGGCAGGCAGGCCCCTCTCTGAAGCTCTGGCCCCACCTGCCATTTCTTGTGGGAAGTCTCATTACAGGGAAGCAGGGCAGTCCTGCAAAGGGGCTGAGCAGAAGGAGGCAGAAGCAGTGGAGCACAGAGCAGGAGGCATGCTTTCAGACTCTCTTTGGGGTTGTGTTTCCTCATGTCCTCTAAGGGCATGACATATGTGGGGACAAAGAAATAAGTTTTAGGGTGGAAGCAGGAGGCTCAACTTTGGTGCCAGGGGAGGGTGCCATGACCTTGAAGGGATGATTTTGAAGTGACTCTGCCAAAGATGGAAGCCAGCACTGTGCCCTCCAGCCCTCAATATCTCCGACTGTAAAATGGGGGTAATAGAGTAGTCCCTACCTCATAGGATTGTTTTGAGGGTTACGTGAGTTAATTTACATATAGAATACTCAGGCATGTCATAAATGCTGGGTAATACGATTGTGATTTCAAGGGCCATTCTCCATTTACATCAAGTGCTTGGACTTTGTGGGTACAAACCACATCTTCTCCTGAGATGAACCCACGCTGACCATAAAGTAGGCTTGCCAAGTTAATTGAATAGCAATGTAGCTATGATTTGGTTTTAGGATTACATATTAGGGCCAGCTTGGAGAAACTGTTTCACAAGAAGTGCTATTAAGAGTGGAATGGATACTGAATTAGGAGTCAGAAGACCACAAATATTTATTAGAGTGTCTTTCATGTGCTAGGACCAGTGCAGACGGCTGGGAGTTCAAAGGCAAACACGATATAAATGGCACTTGCATCAATGGAGCTCATAACTTAGTTGGGGAGACAGGAAAAAAATGAGTTAAAAATAATCAAAACTTATGATTAATGGTATGAAGGAAAAAAAAAAACTGGGTGTAAGAGGGTGGGAGTTATCTACTTTAGGTCAAGGAAAGTCTCTGAGTGGTTGACATTAAACCCAATGGCTCGGTCTAAAGTAGGGGTACCAGTCACTCGAAAGCAGGTGGGGGGTGTTTGGGAGGTGGGGAAAGCATTCTGGTTAGAAATAGTTTCCTGCCCTATTCGTGAGCTTAGGCACTTCTGCAAGCATTGATTTCTTCCTCTGTAAAATGAGCATCATCGTACCTACCCAGCCAACCACATGGAACTCATGTGACGATGAAGCAAAATTAAGTACGTGAAAGAATTTTGCTAACCATGGACCGGCTGTACAGACACTAGTATATTAGGAAAAACTTGCCTCTAATCTTCTCTCTCGATACCAATTTAATTTGGTTCACAGGTGTAACATGACTGTACCACAGCAATGCTTCTTTGGAGGAGCAGTGGCTAAAGGTTGTGCTGTTAAGACGTGCCCTCGGAGTTGTGAGTGACAGGGCAAAGGAGATGAGGTGGTTGAAGAGAGTCAAGGGTGGGTCGCTGGGCAGGACACGGCTGAGCCATGTCCTAGAGGATGAGAAGGAGATTTCAGGCTTTTGTAAAGCTGAAAAGCCAGATACTGTTGTAATGTGGAGCGGTTGGTATGTATCCACGTCTTCTGTAGAAACCGACCCTTCTAAATGTGATTAATACTATTTCATCTTTGCCAAGTACCCAGTAAGTTCCAGAAACAGAGAAGACATGCTTTCCTAGGCATGCTCAGAAACGTGACTTTTCATTGAGTAGATGTTCAACAAATGTTTGATGAATTGAAGGATACCCCAAAGATGAGAGACATTCAGGGATGAGAAGGCAGCACCGCCAGGCAACCCCTCTGGTATAAAGGAGAGTGTGGGACCAGGAAGACACTCTGTGCTGGTTTTTAAACATGTCATATTTCACTTGCACCACGAAGCAAGAGAAAGGCTAAAGATGCAACCACGGAGCTACCTTCCTCAGGTTAGAAGGCCAGTCTCCCTGGGCTGGGACAAGGGGTTGTCAGCCACTGTGATGTTTTCTTCAATTAGTCTGAGTCTCACGGACTGTGCCACACTGCTGCTGATGTACTTTGGTCACTGCAAACCCTGGTGGCTGCCCAGCCAGTGGCTTGAGCTTCTGAATGATGTTCTCTGTGTACTGTGGTTTTGAGAAAATTTAAGGAGAAAGAAGCATTAGCCAGTTGGTGAAGCAGTTGCTTCCAGCTGGGCCAAGCAAGGTGACACCCTGATAAGGACATTCTCCCAGCAGCACTTGCATCTCACAAGAATGGAACACTGAAGCAAGCATTTTAGAGAAGGGGATCTCAGTGACCTTTAGGTAAGAGGGTGAGAGAGGGACCCTCCTCCAGGGAAGGAACAGGAAGAGGGAGGGTCTGTTCCAACTAGGATGGGAGAATGAGAAGAAGGGACTGCCTTTGAGATGCCCTGGTGTGTGGGTTTTCCATGGGCCTGTTTGGTGATCTTTCCCTGATGACTCTGAGCCCCATATCCCAGGACACTTTCAAAGGGGTTTATGGAAAGCACTTTCTCAAGCTGAGCCTTTGACTTTGGAAACTGTGAATGTTAATTTTTGAGTGTCTGCCCCCATGTAAGGGAAGAGAAGGGAAAAAGGAAGACAGTTGAGATAGGAACGTGTGAAAGGAGGCAAGGAAAACTAGCAGTTCTGAACAAGGAGGAGGGGAGGAGTTGGAATAAGAGGGGGCAAGAGTTCTGTGAAGCTGATTCCTAAAGTCATGAAGAAGGAAGATATATTTATTTGGTTTTAGTTGAAATGACATTCATTAGAAATGGCAATCCTGAGGAAGCTCAGGGATTGATGCATGAGCTTATCTGTGACTCACACAAGAGGGGGTGAAGCCTGGATGCCAAACAGGAGATGCTTGGGTTTGTGCAGCCCAGACACAGAGCAATCAGCCATTTCTTGGTTTTTATGTCTCTCCTTTCCCTCAGACAGCCTCAGCTTTGATGCAGGCCCCATCTGCACTGCGGGACAAAACCAAGAATACGAAGCACTCCCCAGACCACCATTCCCCTGTGGTTGGTGACCAGTACCTGGACTCACCTGGAAAGACTGTTCTTGGAGGACGATGTGGAGGAATGTACCGGACCTCACACCGTGCAGCTGTCAGGTCTCCGCAGGTGAATCACTACGTTTCACACAATTCCAATCATAATTGCAGGATTTTTTTTGTTGTTGTTTTGTTTTGTTTTTTTTTTTGAATGTGGAAAGGCATTCTGCAATTTATTTGACAGAGTAAACAAGTGAAAATCGGCCATAAGAAAGAAAAATAAATAACATAAGTGGACAGTAGGTTGCACTGTTAGATTTTTGTGCATATTTTAAATCTGAAACAATTTAAACAGTATGAGATTGGTGGCCTAATAGGTCAATGGCAAAGAATGGAAAACCCAGGTACAGGTTTATTTTTGCCTTACCTGCTTTTAGAGCAGTAGGTGTTTCCCTTTCAAACTTTGAGTAACTGAAGAGCTGCATCCCTGTTTGGAGTGCAATAGTCAGCAAAGCAAGACAAGTGTCCCCATTAATTTCCACCATAGTGCAAAGGCTGGAGAGAGGGTGTCACCAGTAAGGAGCAGCATAACCTGGCCTTTCTTCACCCACAGGTCACCCGTCACTTCCTGACCTGTCATACTGTCCTCAACTGCTCAGTAGGCTTCGTCTTGGGGCTTAACAGTTTTTATGGCTGGGACCCTGAGATCTGTCAGAATCAGCTTGTACATGCTTAATAATTGTTACTCTTGAATTTTTCTAAAGGCATGAAGAAAAAGGCAAAGCAGTCTGTGAAGGCCCTGACCTGTAGCAGTGCTGGTGAAGCAAATGCAACATCTCCAACTTCACTCACATCTATGGGAACAGCCTTCCTGTTTTCTGGAATCTATCCTTCCTTTCTCCTGTCACCGACATGGTCACTCAGTAGATTATGAATGCAAACCTTTTCCCCTGGGCATGTGGAGCAGTGTCTGTGTAAGTGATTGTACCTAATAAAGGTGGTGTTTCAACTCAGCAAGTCAAGTGTAAATCATTTAATAATTGATAGTGGAATCACCCAGCCTTTTTTTTTCAGTGAATAATTCTTCATTGCCAGCTTGGTAGCAGGACAGGCACCATTCTGGGTGTTAAAACACAGCATGGGAACAAAATAAATGGAGCCCTTACTGTCCCAGGGAGCAGGGAGCTCCTCAAGAAGGGGAGGCACAATAACCAGTGAACCAATCGATAGAGACCTTGACAGGGGGCTAGTGAAAGGAAGAAAAATAAATCTGGCAGGGATGATAGGAGACTGCTGGATGTGGGTGTGCAGCTGATGGTCAAGGTCAACTTCTCGGATAAGCTGGCACTTGGGCAGAGGCCCAACGTGTGGGCCCACACCACGGGGCTGTGTGGGAAGAGCATTCTAGGCAAATGGGCACAGCAAATGCACAGATTCAGTGACAGGATTGTTTGTTACGCTTCCGCCTCTATGCAGCAAAATTATCTTCAGTAATCATGTAATGATCCTTTTCCTGATTCATTATTTTATAAATTATTTTTACTTTAAAAATTTTTTATTTCTTTTTTTAAAACAATTTTTAAAAGGTAGGTGTTTCAGTTTTAAAGATATTCAAATCAGTAAAATATTGCATAATGAACTTATTGCCTAGTTTTGCAGTTATTAAAAAATGACACCTCAGAGATCACACTGTGTTTCAGTGATTTAGAGTTTAAACAAATTACTCTAAGTGGTCACATAGAATGACAGATTTGAAGTAACTCAAGTTCTGGCTCTTTGACTTTACCATTACTGTGCTGTCACTGTATTTTGAATCTACAGTTTAAACTCTGTTGCAATCAGGGATACGTAGTGCTGCAAGGTTTGGAGACTTGAACTGAAACCAAAGCAAACTCAGGTGATTCTGAACCATTATGTACCAAACTCTTGAAAGAAGCACATGTGTCAAGGGGCACTGGTATTATGAACATTCTCTGAATTGCCATGTAGAATACAATGCTGTTTAGAGGATAAGAAATAAAAATGTACTAATAAGAAGTGTATATATTATTGAAACTCAACACTAACCTCAACAATGGTTTAGTACATGGACCAACAAAAGATTTTTTTTTTTTTTTTTGGTGGGAGAATTATATCAATACCATTTTTAGGATTGGCAGCATATGGCAATAATAAAAAGCAGACCAATGTTTTAAAAAATGTTGTACTGCCAATGCCCGCACTTAATGCCTGATCTAGAGGGCAGACTGCTCTCACTGCCCTGTCCTTGGCAAATACAAATGTTCTTCCTGGGGCAGGAGCCTGACTGCTGCTTCTGTTTGAAGGAGAAGAGGCCAAGTGAGTCAACAGGATTTGCTGATGGACTGGACGGGAGATGGGCAAGAGTGAATGACTCCTAGGATTTCAGAGTGAGCAACCAGAATGGAAAGCTGCCATTTACTGAGATGGAGAACAACGGGGGAAGAGCAGGGTTTTGTGCGGGGAATTGAGAGTTTGGCTTGAGTGTGTTAGGTTTGGGATGTCTCTTAGTCATCCAAGTGCAGATACCAAGTTGCTAGTCAGAAGAGCTTGGCTTTCAGAGGTGTTCACAGTTGAAGATTCAAATAAAGGAACTATTAGCAAATGGGGGGTATCAAAGCCATGGGACTTTGAAAACTTGGGGAGTGAGGTAGATAAGGGAAAACATGTGGGCACTGAGCCCTACGTAGGCTCAGGCTTACAGGTCATGGAGAGGAGGAGGAGCCAGCATAGCAGATGGAGAAGGTGCAGCCAGCATGGGATGGGGAGAAATAAGGGAGAGCTGGGCCTTGGAGGCCAAGTGAAGAAGTTTTCAAGGTGAAGGAGCACTCCACGGTGTCAAATGCTGCAGATTGGTGGAATGAGATGAGGACTGAGAGATGTCCATTGGATTTGGCAATCTGGTGGTCTTTGGTAACATTGACAAAGTCAATTTTATTGGAGAGTGGAGCTGAAAGTATGATGGAGAGGGTTCAGGAGAGCTCACTAGTGGAGAGGGGAGAGAGGGGTTATGAATAACTCAAGGATGTGTTATGTAAAAGGAAGCAGAGGAGTATGTTGTAGCTAGAGGGAGATGTGCAATGAAGAGGGGTTGCTTCTATGGTGGTTCAGTGTGCGGATGTTGTGAGTGTGAGTGTGTGTTTGTAGATGAGATACATTACACCCTGTTTATTTTCTGTTGCTGCTAATCCGTCAGAGAAGGGGGAAATGGCAATGTGGAGAGAGGAGACTGCTGTAGGAGTGATGTGCGGAAGGGATCCTGTACACAGATTGAGAGGGACAATGGGGTGGATAAGGACTCAGGCAGGTGTGTTGGTGGATTTGACAGTGAGAGTCTATGGACATGATCTATCAATTGTTACCATTTGTTAATGAAATAAAATGGCATTAGCTGAGAGTCAGGAGAAACGGATCAATCGGTGGTTTGTGGATAGAAGGGGAATTGTGACATAGTCATCAAGGAGAGCTGAGAATGAATGGACCAGACCAACAGTTTTCAAAGTATGCTCTGGGGGAAGCCTGAGATGCTCCTAGGGGTCCACAAACTCAAAAATTTTTGCATGTTAGTACTAAGACATCTTCTGCCAGCTTCCCTCCCATTCTCTCAGGTGTATAGAGTGGAGTTTTCCAGAGGCCAAATGCTGAGTCATGATAATCATGGTTCTTATAATTAATGGAACATGAGTTTTTGAACTCTTATGTTTTAACAATTTGTTTTAATTTCTAATTCAATAAATATCCACAGGTATATCCCACATTTTAAACAATGCTCTGTGGGTCCTCAATAATTTTTAAGAGCATAAATAGTCTTGCTCTAGACAGCAGAGGGAAAAGGGAAGGAATTGCATGGGAAGGCTGAGTCCTAGCAGAGGTTTTCGGTCATGATGAAAAAGCAAGGCTAGTATTTATGGTGTTATGTTTTTCTCTAGGTTCTGTTGCTTGGTTGAAGCCACAAGACAGATGGAGAATTTGGATTTAAAGGGGGTGGAGTTTTACCAGCTAGTTAGTGCTGGAGAGATGGAGGGAGGGACAAGGAATATGGGGTAAACTTGTGTTCTGTAAGGTTCATCTCCTTCAGTGACCCTCCAACATCATTGTTCTCTTTGTGGACCACGACCTACCTCCAAGTTGCTGAAATACTCCATGTATTGCATTTACCTTATTTTAATATAATCATCAAATTAAAAACACTTTTCATATAGGTAAGCAATATTTTCCTAGAAAACATACCATTCACTTTTTAAAACATTTGAGTTTTCAAATCTTTGTACCTGTGGTTACTTTTTTTTTTAAATTCAATTTTATTGAGATATATTCACATACCAGGCAGTCATACAAAGCATACATTCAATTGTTCACAGTACCATTAAATAGTTGTGCATTCATCACTAAAATTAATTTTTGAACATTTTCATTACCACACACACACAAATAATAAGAATAAAAATTAAAGTGAAAAAGAACAATTAAAGTAAGAAAGAACACTGGGTGCCTTTTTTTTTTTTTTTTGCCCCCATTTTTCTACTCATCCATCCATACACTGGACAAAGGGGAGTGTGGTCCATATGGCTTTCCCAATCACATTGTCACCCCTCATAAGCTACATTTTTATACAATTGTCTTCAAGATTCAAGGGTCCTGGGTTGTAGTTTGATAGTTTCAGGTATTGACTGCTAGCTATTCCAATTCATTAGAACCTAAAAAGGGTTGTTTATACTGTGCATAAGAGTGCCCAGCAGAGTGACTTCTTGGCTCCTTTTGGAATCTCTCTGCCACTGCAGCTTATTTCATTTCCTTTCACATCCCCCTTTTGGTCAAGAAGATGTTCTCCATCCCACGATGCTGGGTTTAGATTCCTCCTCTGGGAGTCATATTCCACGTTGCCAGGGAGATGTTCTCCCCTGGGTGTCTGATCCCACGTAGCGGGGTGGGCAGTGATTTCACCTCCCAAGTTGGCTTAACTAGAGAGAGAGGGCCACATCTGAGCAATGAAGAGGCATTCGGGAGGAGGCTTTTAGGCACAATTATAGGGAGGCCTAGCCTCTCCTTTGCAGCAACAGTCTTCTCAAGGGCAAGTCCCATGGTAGAGGGCTCAGCCCATCAAACCAACCTGTGATTACTCTTTCTCATCCTTTGCACTTTTTTTTTTTTTTTGCTAATTAAGAATTATCACAGGCTTGTTTATTTTACTTTTTTCTTTCCAGAGATGACATTAATTTATCCATATAACTGATGAATTTAGAAGTTTTTGCTTCTACATTGTTGACTTGTAGTTATTATGAATTTTATTAATTCTTGCTTTTGTAAGTTAGCATGCTTATTCTCTTTTTAATTTCTTCAGCTAAGTGCTTACTTTACTTAATTTTACTTATTCCTGCTTCATAATTAAAGTTTTTTAGGTTAAGAATTTTCCATTGAGTAAACTGTACTTATTCTCCTATGGGTCCTATACAAAAATGTGGTTTCTTTGGCCAGTTATATTTTATGTAGCTTATAATTTTAGTTTCTATTTCCTGTTTGACCTTACAGTCACTTAGGAAAATGTTTTTAAATTTCCAAGAAAATGGATTTTAAACTTTGCATTAACATTTATTTCAAGCCCTTTGGCACTATGATCAGTAAATAAGACCTATTTCATTTCTTCTTTTTGGAATATATCAAAAGTTTCTTGTCTCCAAATATGTGATCAACTTTGTAAATATTTGCAGGGTGCCAAAAATATATATTGTCTATCAGATAATATCAGGATGGAGTCTTAATATTCGATTTTTAAATTTGATTTTGTCTAGAATATGCTGGAAACTTTTGATATGTATGTGCAAGAATTTTTTTTCCATTTATGAAAGTTTTTGTTGAATTTGTGGTTATTTTTACATTTCTTAATGTAACCTTTAACCTATGTTAATGGGATTGCCATTTTTGTTTAACTTTTCTTGTTCCTTTGGCCAAAATACCCATGCTCCTTAAATTAGAACTTTAATTACTCTCCTACAGAGCTATTAGATTAAAAAGCAGTCACTCTTGGATTCAAACCCTGCCTCCCTGTGGGCAGGTTGCACTTAACGCCACCTTTTGAACCCGACATGCCTTATTTGAAAAATAGGAATAATAATAGTATCTAAAGCATAGTATGGATATGAGAATTAAACAAGTTAATGAATGTAAAGTGCTTGGAATTTAGCATACGGTTTTTTTTAATTACATACTTTTAATATTCATATTTCCCCTGCATTCTGGGAAAGCTTAGCCAGTTATTCCTTCCCTTCAAAGATGATTCTCTACAGAGTCAATTCTGATTACTATTAAATGCAATTAGACATTAAATTTGTAATTTCCTTTTTAATTTACATGCAAATTTTTTTTTTTTTTTTTTTCCTTCACCCACCTCCCTTTTTATTTTATTCTGAACTTTTAATCTGGGAATATTCCCTCCAAGCACCCATGTCACAGAGACAAACCTCTATCTTGTCATTTACTAAAAAGTTTGCTCAAACTCTTGTTTGATTCCTTCAAATCATTTTTAGGACTATTCTCATTTTTGGAATCCTTAAGATTACGTCTCTTTTCCTATATTTGGCAGTGTTTAGGTGGATCTAATATGTGTGTATGTTTGCCCTCCCCATATTCCTACCTGAGAAGTGTGCTGAGGCCCCAAATTTGCCAACATACAGAGTGTCTGGGTTTTCCTTGATTCTACTTGCTGTTTCCTGGATGCCGTTCAAATTCCTTTCTCATTTCAGTAGAGAAAATGAAGTGAATACGGGTAGCTCCCATTTCACTTCTTGGTTTGCAGAAGTTTCTTCAACACTGCTCTAAAATCTGCCCCCTCCAGACCTGTATTTCTGTTGCTTTGATTAGATGAAATGAATGAAAAACTATTGCCTTCATCATAAGTTGCCACTTGAGTTTTGTTTGTTTCTGTATCTCCTAGAGAATTTTCCTGCCGAGGAATCTCCCCTCATGTAACATCCTCAGGTCTCTTGTTACGGGGCTGATGGGGTTACTGTGCCACTGTGGTCACTGCAAGGGCATCAGCCACGCAGTCCACCGACAGCCGTCCTGCACTTGGTGTGGATGGATCCTGAGCCTCCAATTGGGGGACACCGCAGGCAGTGCAAGATAAAGTTGCTCCTACTTTCTTAAAGAAGGCAAAGCAACTTTATTTCACAAGGCAGAAAGCAGCCCTCCTGGTTATTTTCACTATGCTAACCTTATACGTTGGCAGGAATTTCTAAATGCCACTCCTTTTGCCAATACGTTGTTCATCGGTCGTAGTTTGTGTGTGTCTGTGTGTGTCTACTTCACCTGCTTGGGAATTTAGTAGGAAAACAGAAGCCTATGCATTTGCCAATTTAAACAGAAGCCCCAGGACTCCTGATAAAAATTATTTTCTGACATTGACATGATTGATGTCAGTGTTAGTGCTTCTGCTGGGGGGCAGGGAGTAGGAAAAGTTAGAAGGGGAAGGGGTAAGAGGGGTGCGGGACACTGATTACGTGCTTCAACTTGGCGGGCCTGGGCTGGGGGACCGGATCCACCCCTGGGGAGGGTAGTGGGCACGGGCGACAGCGCCCTCTACAGCCCCCTGGGCCTGGGAAAGTGAGGCCGGAGGCAGGCCCCATTTCCTCACCCAAAATACCAGTGTTAGGGGAGGCTTGCCGGAGGGAACCGCCTTTTCCCCACCCCCTTATCTTGCCCGGACACTCCCCGTTGCCAGCGCAACTCCCATCACCACCGGTGCGCATACATTGTTGCTGGACACCGTTACGGGAGCAACTCTCGCCCCTCTTCAATCAACCTCCGCGCCCTCTCAGAACCAATCCAAGCCTTTAACCCCTACAGCTACCCCGCCCTCTAAACCGCCCGATATAAGCTTGTACTCTCCCCTAATAAAGTCTCTCTCTCTCTTGGTTTCTTCACCCTAAAAGAACCGTGTCCCGCCTGTTCCTTTCTCGCCGCCCTCCATACTTGCACGCCTCCCGCCGGGGACCTGGCCAAGTCCCCCGCCTCGCCCTCGCCTCCGGGAAAGAGCCCCCGCCGCCGGTACCCTCGGAGCAATCCTGAGAGCCTAGGATTTAGCAACCGGCCGCCACCCTCCCCCAGACGAGTCAACTGCGACCGCAGAGGGGCATTTCACTCTCTTTTTAGCATGCAGTTGACAGATAAAATAGCACCAAGGAGCATTACTAACCCAGCTCGTTCAGAGGAGAAAGTGTGACTCCAATTCAGTGTGTTCTTTTATGGAGTTGCCTTTCCCAGGGAGTGTGTCTGAGGTTGGGGACCCTGAGGAAGGGCACTCTTTACCTTGCTTAATCTTACAATGCCTCATCGTTGTCTGTTTTTAAACAAGGGCCTATACAATTAAAGTCGTAGGATTTGGGATAGGCCGGCTGGATGGACAGATTTCATCTCAACCTCTAGGTGGATCCTTGAGTTACTAGACATGTGTACACTTGGAAAGCAACCTTGAGTTTCACGGGTCTCTGACCAAAGGGTATGAAGAAAACCCTGGCTATTTTAAAAATGTGTTTGCTCTGGAAGCATGTGTTTATAAATGTGTGCTCTGAAAACATTCCTGAGGAAGACACGAGGAGATTCTGGTAGTCAATGGAGGGAACTCTGTTCCAGGGCCTTAGACAGAGCTGCAGTGTGAAGCTGGCCGTGACTCCTCCCCAGCCAGGGTCCTGCACAGCTTTCCTGTCAGCCTTAGGGAAATCAATCTTCTTCAGTGTCTTTACTTTTTTATCCCCACAGTTTCAGTTATATCCTTACTGTGAAATATAACATATATGCAAAAAGGTGATAACTTTCAAAGTACAATTTAACAAGTAGTTACATAGGAAATTTCCAAGAATGTTGTGCCAGTTTGGACATATTATGTCCCCCAGAAAAAGCCATATTCTTTAATGCAATCTTGTGGGGGCAGATGATTAATCTTTCTGATTAGGGTGTGACCTCTTGATTGAACATTTCCATGGAGATTGGACTCCACCCATTCAGGGTAGGTCTTGATTAGTTTGCTGGAGTCCTTTAAAGGGAGCTTACACAGCAGAGGAATGAAAAATGCCCCAGATGCTTGCTGACACTTGGAGATGCTTGGAGACATGTGGAGATGTCAGCCTAGAGTTGGCTCTGGAGAAGCTGAGAGAGACAAGCCCAGAGACATTTTGGAGAAAGTCATTTTGAAACACAACCTGGGAGCAAAGGACCAGCAGACGCCAGTCATGTGCCTTCCCAGCTGACAGAGGTGTTCTGGACGCCACTGGCCATTCTTTAGTGAAGGTATCCTTTTGTTGATGCCTTAGTTTGGACACTTTTATGGTCTTAGAACTATAGATTTGTAACCTCATAAACCCCCTTTATAAAAGCCAATTCATTTCTGGTATTTTGCATAACAGCAGCTCTAGCAAATTGGAACAAATGTTATGGGTTATGGCACTATGGTTTCAGTTATTTCCTTATTGTGAAATATAACATATATATAAAAAGATGATAACTTTCAAATTACAATTTAACAAGTTGCTATACAGTGTAGTGTCTTTAATTTTTACTAGCAGTTTTCTCATCTGTTGGGTGACAGGAAAAGCACTAACTTGGGGTTTGCTTTATTTACTTAAAAAAAATCCTAACAGGAACAAACTGCCCACTCAAAGCAGGGCAGACCCCACCCAGTTTCACAGAGCAGGGCTCAGAGAGAAGCAGGGGTCTCAGAAACCCATCAGGGGGCTGCCTAACTTGTGAGGGTGTTTGTGGCTTAGGATCTGCCCCTCTGATTCACAGTCTCCCCAACACCCTTGCATTATTGCCATGGGGACAGTAAAAGCAAACTCAACAGATCTTTCTTCCCTTTTTTCTCCACAAGGGTGGCGAACATTTACTCCTGTTTCTTGTTTATTGGCTTTAAATACACTGTGATTTCTCTGGTTAAAATATATATATATATATATATATATATATATATATATATAAATTAAAAAAATCCTAAATTAAACCCCATCTGAAACTATTTAGAGAAGGGAAGGGGCCTCCCAGAAGCACAGCTGGAAAGAGATTTCCCTGCTTTGCTGTTTTGTCATTTTATTCACTTTCTTCCAGCACTGGGGATTCTGAAGATATAATCATAGGCGTGAAAGGAAGTTTGACGACCAGAGATGTCTTCAGAATTTCCATTCAAGTATTCATATTAAACAGAGACAGATGACTGATATGATACAGAACGCCCAACCCCAGAAGATTCTGAAGGAGATTCTGGAGCTTGTGGTCTCTCCTTTAGATGTTCTCTATCCTTCTCTTTCAACTCCTGGCTGCCACTTATTGTATCTCTTTGCCCAACTAGAAAAACAAAAGGAAAATTAAAGTATCTGGGATCAGAATGATTGATCTTATTTGGCAGGGGTCACTGAAGTCATGTCATCCAATACCGGAGGCTAATCTGAGACCTACTTATCCCCAGGTGTTATAGTGATGAACATTCAAGTCAACGAGTAGCAAATGCACCTTGTAGCAAAGGATAACAATTTTGTTTTCTCATATGTTGGGCTAGGATCAGAAATCTCTGGGCTTTTAAAAACTATTGCATTTGAAAAAAGAAGTTTTGGAGTGGAGAATTAAAAACAAAGCTGGAGTCCTTGCCTTGTGGGTGAATTCCCTCAGCGGGGGCCTGAGGCTGTGTGCTGCCATGTTTCTGTTCTCTTTGGGCCCCCAGAACTGTGTCCTGTCAGAGCTGAGGTCACAGGCCCCCGGAAGCCCAGGTAACCACTCAGACAATGCGTTTGGCATTTGACCAGTGTGGTCATGGGTGTCCTCTGTGGAGGAGGCCACTTGTCCAGTGACTTGGGAGGAAAGTCCATTGAGAAGAAGGTCAGTTGGTAATAAAGCTTGAGAGACTCATAAATTGCTCTTCTGTGAAGAATGCAGGCCTTCGGGAGACAGGGCTGCTTTACAGTTTTGCAAATATGAGGGCCGGGGGAAATGGAAGCTGGGCAAGTAGAAAGGACAATGAATGGAGTAGAACTCGGGGAGTGTGGCATGAAAGCAGGAGTTGCGGCCAGGAGGCTTCTGTGGGGGCAGTTGTGGGCCACCATCGAGAAGTTGGGGTTTCTCAGAACAGGTGGCATTTCACTTTTAAGCAGTCTGCCCCTCAGGTGGACCACCAAACACATCGCTCTCGAGGGGACTATGAAAAGGATCCTCCCCTTACCTGACTTCCTAACTTGGCCTAACGATTTTAAAAGGGAACAACACCTCATTTCCAGTTGAGGCATGAAGAAAATAGTTGCCACACAACAAAGAGAACACCAGGAAAAAAGCTTGAAGCGGCTGATAGAAGACTCAAACTTCTGCTCTACATCAAGGGTATAAATGATGTAAATGGGTCAAGAGAGGAGATTTGGGAGGATTTTTTTTTTTTTTTTAGAGGATTTCCTTTGAAAGGAATTTTGCTATAAACCGTTTACTTCCTCATGTAGATCAAGGAATATAAGGTGTTCTCCCTTCAAGTGAAGTTAACAAAACCACTTAGAAAGCTTTATGCATGTCACTCTCAGTAAGGGCATAATGAGCTGGTGGCTGACTCCTACTTGAGTTGTCTAACGGCCAAGAAATGAGCCAGCTAGCTGTGGATGGGGAAGCACAGGTGAGTGGCTGCTTTGCAGGAATAGCGCTCTCAGAGTGCACTGGACCCAAAGAAGACTTTCCCTGGACAGAGGTGGGCTGCGTGGATAACCAAATGTGAGATTATCTGAGGATTCGCTCCAAAGAGCCCACTGTAAAGGCAAAGAGAACTCAACGGAGAGAAGGTGAAGGCATTGCTGGACTCCTGGGAGCTGCAGTAGGAGGACATCGTCATCTGGAAAAGAGATGTGCCTGAATACATCAAAGAAAGAGAGCGATCCCTGGTGATGATTCAGAGATGGTTTCTAAAATACCATGAAAATGCCCCATTAGAGAAAGCGTTAGATGTAACCATGTGTCACGCTCACAACATGAGGCCAACTTTTGACAGCTCCAGATAAATAAGAACTTCACTTCTTTCTTACTTCTCCCTCTGCATCCAAACGACCATGGAAGGGGCAGAACTGCATCTATATCAATAGAGAAAGATGAACAAAAAGAAGGAAGTAGCAGAACACATCCCCTTTTTGGGACTGTTGACTTTTCCTTCACAGTAGGCCCTGGATAGAGGTGATAGGGGACAGCTGTTGACATGAATGAAGGCAGAAATTTAAATTATTACATGAACCAACATTTTCATCACTCAAATGAGACAATTTTGTGACAAAGCAATCACAGAATTCTGTTACATAAGAGTGACCACAAAGCTGATGGGACTGCTGACTTTTCTAGCTGAAACAGTGCAAATTTATCCCTCATTAAAGGACAAGTGAGAAAACAAAATAAAGTTACTTTGTGATTGAGTCCCGTATCAGTTCTTGCCAAATTAAATTTTATGCATTTTAATGACATCTCAAAATCTGAGTAACTGTTTGTGAACTTAAAAAAAGCATTGCTAAGCATATCTGAGAAAGAAAAATTACAGAGAAGAATAAGTAGGTGTAGCTTACCCTTCTAGAGAGAATCAGTCTGAATATTTACAGTAACCAAAACAGTGCAATGTCATGCTACTGTAGGAATCCAAAGATGGATTAATGAGCCAGTATGGAGAGTACAGAAACAGATGATGTTCTATATGAGAATTAAGGATATAAAGATAAGAATAAAAACCAGAAACAAATTCTTCAATTTATAGTGCAAAAAAAAAAAAAGGTTAACTTTTCTGAAAAACATGAATTTGGATCTTTTATATAGCAAAATAAGTTCCAAATGGATTAAATAGTTAAGTGTAAATAGTATTAGCTATAAAATATTAGAAGAAAAAAAATCAGTGAGTGTTTTTCCTGTTGTTTTTGGATCACTTAATGGGAAACAATGATAGCAGACATAAAGGCCAAGGGTGTTAGAATTGACTTTATAAAAATTAATATCTTTGTCAAACATACTACTGTCAAAATTAGGAAGAATATGGTGATATTTTGGCTTCTGCCAGTATGATGAGCTAGGCACCTGGACTGACTCTCCCAATGAGAATAGCCAGAAAGTTCACAAAAAATATTTTTAAAATATTCCTAAATGCATACATGATGTGGTGTGCCGGTTTGAGTGTATTGTGTCCCCCAAATGCCATTATCTTTGTAGTCTTGTGTGGGGCAGAAGTTTTGGTGTTGGTTAGATTTGCCTGGAGTGTGCCCCACCCAGCTGTGGGAGATAATTTTGATGAGATGTTCCCATGGAGGCGTGGCCCCACCCATTCGGGGTGGGCCTTGATCAGTGGAGCTATATAAATGAGCTGACTCAAAGAGAGAAAAGAGAGTGCAGCTGGGAGTGATGTTTTGAAGAGAAGCAAGCTTGCTAGAAAGGAACGTCCTGGGAGAAAGCCGTTTTGAGGCCAGAGCTTTGGAGCAGAGGCCAGCTGCCTTCCTAGCTAACAGAGGTTTTCCGGACACCACTGGCCGTCCTCCGGTGAAAGTACCCAATTGCTGAGGTGTTACCTTGGATGCTTTGTGGCCTTAAGACTGTAACTGTGTAGTGAAATAAACCCCCATTTTATAAAAGCCTATCCATCTCTGGTGTTTTGCATTCTGCAGCATTAGCAAACTAGGACATGTGGTAAGAAATTTCTTATTTCTCCCTCTGCATCCAAATAACCCTGGAAGGGGCAGAACTGCAACTATATCAAAAGAGAAAGGTGGATAAAAAGTGGGAAGTAGCAGAACACATCCCCTTTTTGGGACTGTTGTCTTCTCCTTCACAGCAGGCCCTGGATAAATGTGATAGGGGGCAGCTGTCAACATGAATGAAGGTGGAAATTTAAATTATTACATGAACCAACACTTTCATTTTTCAAATGAGACAATTTTGTGACAAAGTGATCACAGAATTCTGTTATATAAGAGTGACCACAAAGCTGATGGGACTGCTGACTTTTGTAGCTGAAACAGTAAAAATTTACCCCTCATTAAAGGACAAGTGAGAAAACAAAATAAAGTTACTTTGTGATTGAGTCCCATATCACTTCTTGCCAAATTAAATTTTATGCATTTTAGTGACATCTCAAAATCTAAGTATGAAAGTGGAATCTCTGAGAAGTAAGTGGAACTCGTCTGGCTTTTGAGTTCATGTGTTTACTTAGGCCATTGCAAGCACAGTCTTGATGTCTTGGGATAAAATTCAAAGCCTAAGGTCCATGCACGTGGGAAAGTTGAATAGGAGACAAACCCCATAAATCTGGGACTCTAGGTTTTAACTACATTATTTTAAGGGCAAACTAGAAAAAAAACCATTCCCATTCCAGCAGGGGACTGCCAAGATAATGTCTGGAGTTAAAACTTGGGATGGAATTGAGGAGGTGGGAATATTTTCTGAAAAAGTGTCCTGACTTATCCTCTGTGTTTGGTTTGCAGTCCCCACACCTGTTACCTGGAGGTCCACAAAAATATCAGTCTGAGAATTCAGTTCAACAGTGCTTGTAGACAAGTAGTTTCCCCAGATGTGGGCAGAAACAAACAAATTCCAATTGGAAGACTTTATCTTCATTCACAAAGAATTAAATTTCTGTATAAAAATGAGCATCTAACAGTCAAAAAAATTTACAAAAATACACAAGGATATAGTCTACCTTAAGTGAAAGTCAATAGACAAATAGAAAACTCAGATTCTTGAAGACTTCAGGTACTGAGATGACCAGATAGAGAAAAAATCTGTTAAATTTCAAAGTATAAAAATACAACCTGAAGCTGAGCAGAGAATAAACATATATGTAAAAGAACCCAAACAGGTAACCTGGAAATTAAATATGATCAAAATTTGAAGTTCAATGGCTAGATATTTCTGCTTCCAATCAAGATTGAGTAACAGGGACCAGATTTTTTTTAATACTTTTGTCTTAAGCAACAAGAAAACCAGGCAAAACATGTGAAATGCCAGTTTTGAGACATTGGGCAATAGGCAGATAAAGACTATGATCCTTGAGACAAGGGTTAAAAAAAGGTGAGCCCGATGATTGCAATGATGCGATGAAGGAAATTTCCAGGCTTTGGTTCCAGGAGGAGGAACTCACACTGAGTTTAACAGCTTTGAGGAGTTGAGACAGAGCTCAGACTTTGAGGAGGCCAATATGGCTGGCATCTGTAGGACAGAGCACTAGAGAAGAAGAATGTATAGAAAGAGCTGTAGACATCTGCTAGGGGATTTTGGCTAGGTATTGACCTGTGCATACTCGAGAAAAAATTACCCAAAGGCCAGAAAAAGAACCATTGAAAGGAATCTGCAGACCAATTCCCAGGTCTCAACAGGGATAGGAAATATTTGATTCCCCCCAATCAGAGTAGAAGGAGACTGCATAATACATGAGTCATCAGATCGAATCCTCAAAAGACTATCATCTTAATAATGGAGCTAAATTAGCCCTAGAATAAAGGCTTTTCTGAACCTTGCCTAACAAAGCCTAAAAGCAAGCCTTGAAAGGATCTGACTGATTCCAAGTAACCTGTGAGCCAGAATAAAATCCCACACTATTTAAAGAAAAAAAAAAACCCGACAATCTAGCAACCAGCAATTTAAATTTAGAATGTGTGCATTTCAGTAAAAAATTACCAGGCAGATAAGTAGTAAAATATGTACATAACCAATAGAAAAATCATTGAATAGAAACCATTCCAAAATGATAGAGATGATAGAAATAACAGACAAGGATATTAAAAACAGCTATTATAAATATATTCCATATATTCAAGAAGGTAGAGAAAAACAGGAACATGAAAAGGAGAGAAATGGAATATAAATGAAAGAATCACATAGATCTTTTAGAAATGAAAAAAATATAATACATGAAAGGAAAAATAGCATACTGGATAAAGATTAACAGAAGGTTAGATAGTGAACAAGAAGAGAACAGTAAATATGAATACGTAGCAGTATAAACTATCCATAAGTAAGCACACAGAGGGAAAAATAAAAGAACAGAGAATTAATGGCATGTAGGAAAATACTAAGCAATTTAAGGTAAATATAATTGGAATTCCAGAAAGAGAAGACAAGGAGGTGGCATAAAATATTTGGTGAAATAATGGAAGACAAATTTCCAAATTTGATGGAAACTATAAACCCAAAGGTACACATGGTTGGTTTAACATTCAAAAAACATTGTAATTCACCATATTAACAGACAAAAAAAATCATCTCATTAGATGTTGAAAAACCCCACATTTGTTAAAATTTGGTATCTATTCATGATAAAAACTCTCAGCAAACTACACAGTTTGATAAAGGATATATATTCCTACAGTTAACATTATACTTAATGATGGAATATTGAATGCTTTCTTTCTAAGACTGGGAAACAGTTAAGTGTATTTTTCTCACCACCACTTTTATTCAGCATTGTTCTGGAGGTCTTAGCCAGTGTAATGAGATAAAAGAAATAGGCATACATATCAAAAATAAAGAAATAAAACTGACTTTATTCACAGATGAGATAAGTGTGTATGCAAAAAATCCCAAGGAATTTACAGAGAAATCTCTAGAACAGTTAAGTGAATTTTGGAAGGTTTCTGGAAAGACAGTGTACAAAAATCAATTGTATTCTACATGCTAGCAATGTATGATCATAAATGAAAATTTAAAATAATACTGTGCCAGTTTGAATGTATTGTGTCCCCCAAAAGCCATTATCTTTGCTGTAATCTTGTGTGGGCAGATGTTATCAGTTTTGATTAGATTTCTTTGAGTGTTTCTTTGGAGATGCGTCCCACCCAGATGTGGGTGATGACTCTGATTGGATATTTCCATGGAGGCATGGCCCCACCCATTTAGGGTGGGCCTTGATCAGTGGAGCCATATAAATGAGCTGACAAGCAGAAGGAACTCAGTGCAGCTGTGAGTGACATTTTGAAGAGGAGCTACAGCCAAGAGGGACACTTTGAAGAAAGCACAGGAGCTGCAGATGAGAGACATTTTGAAGATGGCCATTGGAAGCAGACTCTTGCTCCGGAGAAGCTAAAAGAGGACAAATACCCCAAGTGCAACTGAGAGTGACATTTTTGAGTAACTGCAGCCTAGAGGGGAACAACCTGGGAGAAAGCCATTTTGAAATTAGAACTTTGGAGCAGATGCCAGCCACGTGTCTTCCCAGCTAACAGAGGTTTTCCGGACACCACTGGCCATCCTCTAGTGAAGGTACCCGATTGCTGATGCGTTGCCTTTGACACTTTATGGTCTTAAGACTGTAACTGTGTAACCAAATAAACCCCCTTCATAAAGGCCAATCCATCTGTGGTGTTTTGCATTCTGGCAGCATTAGCAAACTAGAACAAATACCATTTAAAATAGTATCAAAATATGAACTACTTTGGCATAAATTAAATATATATAAATGTGGGTATGACTTGTACGTTGGAAAGGACAAAATGTTATTGCGAGACATTAGAGGAGAACTAAATAAATGCAAAGATAGACCATGTTCATGGATTGGTATACTCAATATTATTAAGATACCAATTTTCCTAAATTTGATCTAAATGTTCAATGCAATCCAATCAAAATTGCTGCAAGCTTTCCTTTTAAATAAAAATTGAGAGAGTAATTCTAAAATTTATATGGAACTGCAAAAGATCTACAATAGTCACAATGATCTTTAATTATAAGAACATATTTGAAGGATTTTCACTGTCTGATTTCAAGACTTACTATAAATCTATAGTAATCAATACAATATGGTATTGGCATGAGGATAGACATTTAGATCATTGGAACGCAATAGAGAATTTAGACAAAGACCCACTCACGATTGGTCAACTCAGTTTTTACAAAGAAGCCAAGGTAATTCAAAAGGAAAGGATCATTTTTCAATAAATGTTGCTTGAATCATTGGAGTCTATGAAAAAAAAAGAACCTTGACTTTTACCTCATAACGTATACAAAAGTTAACTTGAAATGGATTACAGATCTAAATGTAAGAGCTAAAAGTATAAAACTCTTAGAAGAAAACATAGACATACATCTTAATGACCTTGGATTTGGCAAGGATTTCATAGTTTGAAAACAAAAAAAATTTAAAACCATAAAACAAAAAAATGATAAATTGTACTTTGTCAAAAGTAAAGAAAAAATGTTCCTAAAAAGACACTGTTAACAAAATGAAATGCTTTTACTTTAGCATTTCTCCCAGAGAAAATATTTGCAAAATAGATATCCAGTAAAGTATTTGGATCCAGAATTTATAAAGAACATTTACAATTCAGTAATGATAAGACAAACAGACAGTTGATCACTAGGACTAGGATCATCCAATAAAGGGTGAGAATACCCTTCACAAACATGTTGTGACCGTTCTCCTTCACAGGCTCTCTGAAATACCCTGTCTAACCAAGCTATTATTTTTCTTGCTTATCCACTATCTATTTTAGCTTTTTACAGGCATTGGGAGATGCACTTAGCTGTAAATGTAATTTCTGTAGACTCAAATTTACTTCCACTTTTGGCCAACCAGTCTCCACTGGCGTTAGGTCAATTGAGGGCTTTAGGTCATTCTCCCAAAATAATTTTTGTCCAGAGAATCATCATCTATGTAAATTCTATTTTTATTTAATTCTATATTTGAATTCAAAAATTCTTTATAATGTTAAATTACAACAGTAAAAAGATTAATTATGATTGTGTAGTCTACCACAAATCAGGAAACATTACAGGGTCACTTTCCATTAGTGTCTCTGCCATAGAACATATATGATCTGTAACTGGAGTGCTGAAGTCTTTCAAAAAAGTTTTTTTAAAAAGAAATTCCAGGTTATGTGTGGTTTCTGGGTTTAATCATATACCAGCCACCAGGAACCCAGTTTCCAGTGCAAGAGGACTCCAAATATTGGGGAGCACCATCCATCTCCTTCCCTGGGTATAAAATGATACTGGCCTTTAATCTGTTCAATCCTGACCAATTGAACTGTGGGGACAGTGAGTTCTCTTTCATCCATGGCACCCTGGTGCTGAGAAAACAGCAGTAAATACCACAATTTAGGTTTGCCATAATGCTCCCACAAAATCACTCCTTCAGCCTAGGCCTCCGGTACACTCAGCCATGTAGCATGAAATTAATATGTCCATAAATCAATTCTAAGTGAGGATAATACACTCTCACAATGTCGTTTCCCAATAATTTGGTCATCCAATCCTTTGCAAATTTTTTCATTGACTTTCCAGGTCAGCTTCCAGCTGTGGTCAGTCTATAGGAAGAGAACTCCTTTTGGGATTCCATTTTTAACGTGGTAGCAAGCCCACAGGAGAGCGATGTACACTTGACTCATCACGCACAATCCATTTCCCAAGGCGTCTAGTCTTTTGTCAGTTTTGTCTATTCCTTCCCGTTATTTGTAGCTCTTTTGTTTCTTGTTTGATTGCATTGCATAGGACCCCAGTAATATGTTGAATAGTAGCGATCAATAGTAACAGACATAATTGTCTTATTTCCAACTTTAATAGAAACATTTCTAAGACTTTAGTTTTAAATTTGTTGCCTGCTATAATTTTATAGGAATGATAGTATTTATTGAGTACTGACTAAATTATAATTTTTAAGCACTTTATATACATTTTTATTTATCCATTTTTCCAGATAATGAAACTGAAGTACAGAGAGATTAAGAAAATTTGACCGTAGTCACACAGCTAGGAAAGTCTTATATTAGAGATTTGAATCCAGGAATGTTTACTTCAGAGCTCAAGTGTTTGACTATTATGCAGCACTGCCTCCCATGTAGATCTTCTCATGTAGTACCAATAGATTGATACCCTTAATTCAGTTTAAAAGGGTTCCTTCAATTCCTAGTTTATAAAGCATAAGCTGCTTTTAAAAATACATCAGAAATAGGTGTTTTACCTTATCAAATGTTTTTCTACCATATTTCAGATAATCATGTTTTTTTCTTTCTTGTGCTAATAATAGACTTGTGTTAATATATTGAATTACATTGATAAATTTTCCAAATTCGAGCCTTTCTTGCATTCTTAGAATAATCTCTACTTATTTGTTACTGAATTATTCTTTTAGTTGATGAATTAAATAATGCCTGATGCCTTAATAAATATGAGCAGTCTTCACTTTGCATGGCACTGGGCTAATTGAAACCTGTGCATATCAGAATTGTGTCCTGGCTTTGTGCAGTTTTGATATGCATGAGTTTTAGTTAACAGAGTACTGTGAAAAGTGGGGACTCTCTGCCATTTGAACTTTGTGCCTTTTTCTTTTCCTGCATGGGATTTATCATGGGGCTAACCCTAAGTGCCCAAATAATAATTATTAGTTTGAATTTATCTTGGTGTTCTGCTATAAATCAGGAGTCCTTGGGTTGTAGCTTATCTCCTAGTGTGATCTGTGATTTAGCAACTGAAGTATTTTTTAGTTTATTTCATATCCTGATCTTTCATATTTCTCCATACTTTCTGACTCCTATGGAATTGCTTGCCATTATTTTGCTAGCTTGGAGCCTCTCTGGCTCAAAGAAAGAACAGATTTCAAAACCATTCTTTGTAAACAATGCCCAAGAAGTTAGCATTTACAATATTACCCCCTCTTGATCTTTTCATTCATCAAATCTGGATTAGATCTGAGAAGGTCAGAACCACCATTATCCTGTTGAGGAAAAGACTATTTCTAAGGGTGACGCCTCTGTCTCAATCTCAGGACTCTGCAGCCAGGTGTCCCCAGACATCCAAGTTACTAACTGGAAATTGGGATTGACAGTGTTAGTGCACCAGGCCATGTGAACAGCAGAAGTCCAGACTAAACCATCAGCCATTGGAGGATGGGGGTTTGGAATTGTGCTGAGTCTAACATTGGATAGGAACGTGGAGACTTTGTAGCAATCAACCTGGATGAAAATCTAGCTTCTGGGATCATGTACATAATTCTGGTTTTGAACCATAGATTCCTCATCCACTCCACCTGTTCTAGACAGGGGCAAGACTCTGGGCTGTAAGACATGGGCTGGCCCTCTAAGCTGTTGACAGTCTGTAAGGAGAGAAAGATACTTAAAAAAAATCATAGTATATAACCATAAGAATAAAAATGAAGCATCACCAAGAAGGAAAGAACATAGAGAAGAGAGAGTTTGACTCCACCAGGGCCACTTGGAGGAGGTGGTAACTATGCTGTGTTTTGAAAAATCAGTAGAGGTTAGATGGTTGAGCAAAGATGGAATAAAATCAAAAGATATTTGGAAGATAAAATTGATGGGAGTTGGTGACTGCTGAATGCTGCAGTGAGGAAGAAAGATTGCCAGGCAATTTCTGGGTTTCCAGCTTGGGTTTTTGAGTAAATGAGGAGAGAAGAACTAACCCACTGATAGTGCATGGATTCTGTGAGGTCATATATGTAAAGAGTCAGGCACACAGTATGATCTTAATACATGTTGGCGTCCCTTTCCCCTTGGAGAGATGAATGGGTTCTAGATTTATTTGGTTGGGATACAACAAAGAGAAGTGAGTTTGCAAAATGTCCAAATTTTTGGTGGAAATTCTGTCTGACTATGTCAGGGCTGCTTTTGGCTAATGAAGCAGGGACTTCTGAAGTAGTTTACAGGGATAAATTAGTGCTACAATTTTTCAAGTGACCACATTGGTTGGTCTGTAGCATAAGGAGATTTGGGAAAATCCAGCTTAGGGGGAAAATGGTAAGTCTGAAGATGTAATTTCTAAATTTTGTTGAGAAATTTAGAGGCCTGCCTGTGAAGGAATGATGACTGCCCAGGACGGTGGGTCAGAATGGCTTCAAGGAACTGTTTTGGGTAAAGGTGCAAGTAGGAGCAGACTTGGATTTTGTCTAAAGCCGCCTTTTCTCATCCTTCTGTTTCCTTTAGTCAACTGTCAGCATGATGGAGCTCCTTAACTGCATCTGAGCTTTTTGTACTAGGGGAGCATCCTTAGTGCCCCTGACTCTTCTGATTGTGCTGATCTCCCTCCCCATCCTGATCACCACTCTTTGGGGACAGGAAAACTGCTTTATGTATGCTTGGTCTCCCACCTTCATTCAGATTCCCAGCACTCAGGATATCCTTTAACACAGCCCAGATCTCTATCTGTTGAAAAGATGTCACTGTTGCTTCAAATCCCCCCTCCCCAGGCGTTTCAACCCCTGTATCCCAGGGACTACAGAAATGGGATTGCCTACGAGGCCCTCTAGCTCTCCTTCCCAGCCTGCCCAGAGCTAACAGAGCTCTCTGCCCAACTGGGAGAGATTTTCCAATGAAGAAAAGAGAGCTGGTTCCCATTAGCAGGTGCTGCAGGTTGGGGGGCAAGCGCTGGGCATTTTGGCGCTGACACATACCTCTAGGAGGAGATGGAGACTCAATCACGGTGCAGCAGGGAGAGGAGGCTTTTAGTCCAAGTGCCAGTCACCAGGGGCCAGCTGATAACATCGGTGGCAGGGTCCGGTTACAGCTGTCTGCCTCACAGGAGCAGGAGCGCTAATGAGATGGGAGGGGGGGTGAGGGCAGGCCCCTGAAATAGCAGGAAGGGATTGGCTGGAAGGAGAGGAAGGAGGGAAGAAAGGTGAAGCAGCAGCATGATTCCAGCCAAACCTCTTACTCTCCAGACAAAAGCGTTTTGTAGTTTTGCCTCAAATCATTCGCTTAAGCACAGAGACGGAGATCACTTTCTTAAGGGGGCACTGGCCATGTCTGAGAAAAGAGCGATCGCCTTTAAAAACATAAAAGTTTTGTTTCTTCCAGAAAGGAAGAGCATGCCAATTTCTGTTGCATGCAATCCTTCTCACCTGCACCAGTTGTTCCTACCATTTGGCTGGCATCGCTAGAAAATGCCTGGGATCTTCTCTTTCCTTGGATCAGCCAGTGGTTAGTGAGAGCATATTGTATGCCAGCCCTTGTGCTAGGTTTGGAAATTTTAGAACACAGCCAGTTGGAAAGAGGAGCATCAAGCCATGCAAAGTCAAAGTTGAGCGGTTGCCTTGCAGCTAGAGCTAGGTGTATTCTGTCTTGAGGTCTCGGCAGTGTGTTTGGCGACCTTATCTCACAGTGCTTTGCTATTGAATGGAAGATAAGGAGCTAATTCACACAAATGGCCTGTTAGCCTCACTTTCGTATATGGCAGCAGACAGCATGTCAAATGCTAACTGTTTCAAACTCTTCTCCCATTGATTGCAAAAGAGACACAGCCAAAGAATTCTGGATCTATCAGTGTAAATCTCTGGTCTTTAATACCCAACTAAAGAAAAAATGGCTGTTACTGGTCACAGTAGCATCTTTATCAAAACAGATTTTCTTTTTTAAAAGTGTTTTCTTTATGCCTGGTATTAAGTGTTTGGTGTGTGTTATCTCATCGGTTCTCATAACAAACCTACCACTTAGGCTTATCTCCCGTCTTACCGATAAGGCAACTGGGGTCCAGAGAGGTTAAGTGGCATAAGGTGATGGATAACCCAGGTATGAGTTAACCTAAGCTTTCTAACTCCCCAGCCTTTGAATATTGCCTCTTGGCACACCATAAATTTAGGTATCTTCTCATTAGCATCTAGTATCTGTCACCACTCATGTCAACTCCCTGTCTTGTCTCAATTCACTCACTTTCCTGAATAGAAGTGGCCCTGCCACCCACTAGCACTGGGGACAGAAATGCATCAGAGGAAGGCTCTGTGCTTGAGCAATGGGAGCTTCAGGCAGGGGGCTGAATGTTGGGCTGCAACGGAGGAAAAACCCAGAGCTGGAGGCATGCCTGAGAAGGAACACTGACTCCTCAGGAAAGTGGGCTGGGATGGCTTCAAGGAACCTTCTAGAGAGAAGGCACAAAATGGCCAAAGGATGAGTCTGCATGAAGGGGTCGGGGGAAGGCTGGGTGGAGCCAAATTGGAAAGAGCCCAGTGTGCCGGGGGTTGACTTTGGACTTTAACAAATGCCTGGTGAGGTGTTTTGCAGAGAAATGACTAGATCACATCCATGATTAAGAAATACATTTTGTAGCTTACTTCCCTACTTAGTAGGCTTTTTTATTTTCAGACTTCTCTATGAAAAGTTCTCATCTCCAACCCCACTCTATTTCCTAGTGACTTCTCACCTGTTTGCTCTAAGGATAGAAGGAAATCCCCTGGTAGCTCTAAGATCTGTGCATGGGATGCTCTGCAGATGAACAAGAGCTCCAATAAACACTAGGCTGCCACAGCATCTGGGGCTGATTAATCTGCAGGTGAAGATGAAGTGTACCTCACCACAACTTAACTATTTTTCATTTTCCTTGCAGGGTATTTTTCTTTTTGGGTCCCCATTTTAAAATGGTTCCCATTTTTAGAAAACCTCCTTCAGGCACACAGTGAACTTTGGGATGAGCTCTCAATGCCGTGCCAGGGGATTTGGCCACCCGGTTTCCAGTAGACACACCATTGTAATTATGCATCAGAAACATCTGTAGATAGAGCCTTGGAAAGTCTCCTTTTCCTATGTCTCATTAAGTTTGGGGGCCACCAAGACCTGTTCACACCCCTCAAAATTATAAAACACCATGTACAATTTTAACAGCAACTTGAGTAATTGTAATGTCTCCTCGTTTGCCTTCCCAGCCTGACAGCCCTGTGGGCTCTGAGTCAGTCCAACCCAGGGGTTTACTGCATCACTATTGATAATTGGGATAGTCCTGTGCAGCAGGACAATTAGCAGCACCCCTGGCCCGTATCCACTAGATGCCAGCAGCAGCACCCCAGTTATGACAACCAAAGCTATCTCCAGACATAGCCAATTTCCCCTGGGGGGCAGAGAAGGCGAGCAAAATCACCTATGGTCAAGAACTGCTGGTCTCATCTATAATTTCAGTCCTTGCTTCCTCTGCTTTGGAGTTGCATGGCCTTTGACAAATGCCTGACTCTCTCAGAGCCTCAGTTTACTCATCTGAAAAATGGGGAGCATTGTCTCTCCCTTTCAGGGTTGACTTGCTGCTTAAATGAGATAATGCTTGTTGACTGCTGACCACTTCATTCAGTGCTCAAGAAACCTGAGTCAACTCACCCCATGCCCTCCCAATGTGCCATGGTGTAGGAATCCTTTCCACCATTCAAATAGGTCTGGCTGGCTTCCGAGGCCTATCCACAGTGAAAGCGCCAGATTGAGCTACACAAAAGTGCACAGGGATGGGCATCCTCTTTGGCTGGGCAGAGAATCTGTGGGGTGTATCTGTGTTTGGAGTGTGAGTAGCTGAGCATGCCATTGAGGTACACAGCTTGTGAACTGCCCGCTTAACCCAGCAAGTGGGACAGTCCAAGTTGAACACCTGAGTTGTTTGCCATCCTCATTCTTCCCTGGGTCCTTCCCACTTCCTGCATACCATTTTCCAGAAGCTTTTTAAAATCCTTGCTCTCTATGCCCTCCTTCTCCTCCCTCTCCGGCTTGAACACTGCACCAACAATTAAGGGCACTTGGCTTGGCTGCCTCCCTGGTCCCTGTAGGCCACACTGGAAGGACTGAATGAAATTGATAGTCCTAACATTACATCACTCAAACCCCAAAGAAAGAGTAGCTGGGTGGATAGAAGGAATGACCCTGGAGAAAACAGCTGTCAAGGGCAGCTATTGGTTTATTTTTCACAGAAAGAGAGAAGTAATGAATTCTAAATTAAGAGGAACCAGAGGCAGAGCCGTTTATCAGCCTGGCTAGGCTGCTGCAGCACAAACAGACACTTTACAAGCACTGAATGATGTCCCTCTTGCATGGGGTCCTGGGGCAGTCTGTCCGGCCAGGCTGTGTTTGTGGAAGGCAGTTTGCAGCAATGGGCATGCAGGTACTCTGCCAGTTTAGGCTGCCTGTTGGGTGGTGGTTGTAGGCAGCTGGTGGCCATGTCGGGTGATCAACTTCACATGCAGTCTCCTCTGCTTCCTTTTGCTACTGCTCTTTTCCTCTCCACCCGTGTGTGCTTAAAGTTTCTCTGAGAACACAGGTCAGAGAATTCTAGTAGGAGGAAGTTGGACTTGAGAGGGAAACTGATTCCAACTTGAAACCTGGCTCATCTACCTTTGGAATGTGTGATCTTGGGCAAGTTGCTTCATCTCTTGGAGACTCAGTTTCTTGATCTTTAAAATGGGGACAGAATCATACTTATCTTGTTAGGGTTTTTGTAAGAATTGAAAGTCACATATATCACGAGTCTGACTCAGTTGGTGGCTCAGAGTATTGGCACAGTAATGGAAGCTTGTTATTACTTATAAGTGAAAAATGAAGGCTCAAAGCATTGAAGAGACTTGGATGCATTCAACTAGCCAGGACATGGCAGAGAAGGACACAAGCCACATGTGTGCTGATTTACATGTGCTCTGTCCCTTAGATTGCAGCTGTCAAACTTCAGAATACAAAGGCACCAAGCAAATTGGACTATTATGATGAGAACAAGGAATCACGTCCTAGAGTGAGGCCCCTGAATCCCCATCCATTGCCCAAACTTATCCCTACTGGTAGCTTGCTTTATTCCAGATCAAAAAAACACCTGGTTATTGGTGCCTGTTAGGGAGGATGGTGAGTGTTCAAGAGATGATAGTCATTTCTGCCTTCAACCTCTAGGAAGTACTCTTGGGTAGAGACCACAGTGGTAAGAGGTTAGATCCCTCATCAAGGCTGGTCTAGTGGGGGTGATGAACATGATTGGTCATGGAGACATAAATCAATGCAGACCGTGAAACATACAAGGAAGGCAGAGTGCAGGGCACTATGAGAATATGAAAGGGGGTCATTTCTGGGGGTCATGGAGAGCTGCTCTAAAAAAGGGGTATTTGGACTGATGATCAGTTAGGAGACAAAGATGAGGAAGGGAAGCATTTTAAATGAAGAAGGAAGGTGGCCAAGAAAATCCAAGGGACCTCAAAGAAAAAGAGGTAGAGAAAATATTAATCCATGATCTTATGAGGACTTTTTGTCATTCCTGTGGTTGGGTCCCACAGAATCCTCCTTTATCTTTCATAAGGTGTTCCTCTTTCTATCACACACAACCAAATGCTTCTTGACTAGGAAACAAAGTGATTATATTAAGGGAGAATTATCATTTTAAAGGAAGAGAAGCAAGGAGGTTAGCAGAATTATTGTATAATTTTTTTTATTCTAGAGGGTCCCTAATTTATCAGTTGTGGCCAAAAATCTATTTACCCAGGTGTTCACAATTGTGCTCTTGCTTCTGGTTGATTCTTAAAGCATCCATTTGGCAGAAGGCTGGAAACCACAACTGTTCATCAATGCTTTCTTGGCTTTTACCCCTAGGTCACAGCTTTAGATCAGGAAGGTAGCAATTGAAATTTTCTATGAAGTGATAGCATTTGGAGAACTTATATGATATTTTCTGATAGTTTCCACAAAATCTTAGAGTCTAGGGATCCATCCAATGTCTAAGACCTCAATTGACTTGGTCAAATGGATGAAGCAGGTGCTGTAATTCCCATTTTACAGACAGGCAAATTGATTTGCAGGTAAATGGTGCATTTGTTTAGGTGGTGAATGCTAAGTACCATGTCCTCTGAAAGCCATGCTGCTAATTGTATTAAATTACTGGTCTATTTAGAGCAATGAAAAGGTTAAGAAAAGTGAAATGCAATGTGGATTGAAACCCATTTTTTTCATCTCCAGCTAATCTTCAGTTGCTTTAAGGCACATGGATTGGATAAGAGTTTGGGGGCGATCCAGTGTGACTGCCAGTATATTGCCAGTGGCCAATGTAGGGAGATGGTATGACCTGATAGTATTCAGTGAGGAAGGGACCTGTAGGGTATGGGTCTGAAGCTTGAAGATTGCAGAAGAATCTTTGTAGAGCCTAGCAGAAAAAATGCGAACTTTGTAGGTACAGACTTGCCTGTGGTTAGAGTCTCAACTTTGTTACCTGACCAGCTGGGTGGCTTTGGTCCAGTAACTTACCCTCTTGGTGCCTCAGTGCTCTCATCTGTAAAATGGGGAAGCCATCATCTATGTCTTAGGACTGTTGAACTAATTTAGTGAGACGGTACCTGCTAAGAGTTTGGAGTAGTTCCTGGCTGAAAGCAGATACTGATTGAGTGATTGAGGATTATAGAAGCTTTGGATGCATTTAGCTTATCTAGACATGGCCGGGCACTTTGCTTTCCTGTGGGGCAATGTGTACAGTACTTTGTGGGTTTTATTTAGTCGTGCAAAAAGGTAGATAAAGTATTCTCTGGGAGATGGTCTTTTCTTTCCCAGAACTCTGTTTTATTTGGCCTCTGTCTATGTCCATAATAAGTTTCCCTTCTCATCTGCTCCAACCCTCCTGGTCCTGCTCTTTCCTGGGACCTAACTAAGCTTTTATTTGCCCCAGGATCTTTATAAATATTGTCTTCTTTTCCTGGAGCCCTCTGCCCCCATCTATTCATACTTGACTCTTTCTCATAATTAGGCTCGAGCCTGCTTCCTCTTGAGGGAGTTCCTTCTTGACGACAGCTTAAAGTAGTTAGAGAGTTGGCCCTTTCCCTGCAACTCTATACACCCTGTATTGCTTTATTTTATCACCCTGATTTATTTTCTTCATCACTCACACTCTAGGATATGTCTTGTTTATTTATTCATTTAATTTGCTTCTTACCTGTCTCCTTCAATTAGATTTTTTTTTGCTTTTCATTTTTTCAAAAAAATTCAATTTTATTGAGATTATTCACATACCATAAATCATCCAAAGTGTACAATCAGTTGCTCATGATACCATTACATAGTTGTGCATTCATCACCACAATTTTTTGTTCAATTTTAGAACATTTTCATTACTTTAGAGAAGAACCTCAATTAGATTTTTTTTAAGAGTTTTCCAGCTAAAGCCAGAAAACCTGCTAGACAAATTCTAAAAGAGCTATAACACTTGCTCAATTAGATTTTAAGCTTCATGTGAGTCTGTCTTGTCCATTGCTCTGTCTCATTGCTTGCCACATGGAAGATGATCAACAAGTCTTGTTGAAGAAATGAATGAGAGAGTGAATGCTGTAGCTAGTGGTTTGTTGTACCATGGCTGTTGGAAAGCTCCAACCATGAAAACTGGGTTCAGTTTTCAGCTAGTTTCATTCTTTCATAGGAGAGAAGCAAGGAGGGTAGCAGTTAAGTGATAAGTGTGTGCTGGACACTTGGAGGGTAAAAATTACTGAGGCCGTGGAGGAAAAGAAACATGGATCTCTGAGCAGCTGACCATTCTACTATACAACAGCTTAATTCTCTGATCAAAATCTCTGATTTTAAGGAATGAGGAATTTTAAGAAAATCCTTTCCTGATTAGAGTTGCCAGATTTAGCAAATAAAAACATAGGACACTCAGTTAAATTTGAATTTCAGATAAAAATGAAGGATTTTCTTTCTTTCTTTCTTTCTTTCTTTCTTTCTTTCTTTCTTTTTTTTTGGTATAAGCGTGTCTCAGATGTTGCACAGGACACACTTATACTAAAAAAATTATCCATTGTTTATCTGAAATTCAAATTTAACTGGGGGTATTGTATTTTATCTGGCAATCCTATTCAGGAGTGATGCAGCAGCTTCTTGCTCAACCTCACTGAAAGTGGCTGCTCCTTTGGGTTGCCTTTTTGGATGATTTTCAGCAGTAGACACAGAGTATTCTGTTGGGCACACAGTTCCTGGTCCAGACCCTGAGACAGAGTCTCCCAAAATGTCTGCCCCTGAGGTGGTGTGCCTTCCAACGCTTACTTCCTGGGGTTTCCCAATCAGGGTGTTTTTTCAGTCCTCTTTCCCCTCTTCCCGTAGAGCATGTGACCATCTCATTCTTGCTCTTTCTTGCTGTGTAGCTTTCATGTCCCACCTGGTTCTCTTGGAAGCCAGTTTTCTCATATTTATCTTTCCATCCATCTCTCCTTGGCTCTCAGAGTTGACCTCATAGATTTGACTCAAGGCTTGTGTTTCATATTTTTACTTCTCCTAGGTGGGTATAGAAATGAGCCCTCCCTTACCATGGGCACCTTGGGCAAGTAGCAAGAGTGAGATGAGACTTCCCTGGAGCCCTAGGCCTGGTCCTCTTCCTCCCGCCCCTGTGCCTGGCACTCTGACATCCTCCTCTGTGTTCTCTCCCTTCATGCTGCAGCACATTTGCTCTAATGGTTTTCCCTCTGGGTGGCCATCCAGGGTTGGGAGACCTTTATGGAATGAGCTGAGCAGCTAACGCTGCTCCTTGAAATTGGTCAAGAAGAAAATAGTCCTTGTCTGGTTGTGGTGTAGTTCCCTGCCTCCTTCCACTTGGGGTGGAAACATTTGCAGCCTCCCCTCTAGAAGCGGCCCATCATTTTCTTAGGTGAGTTCTTGCTGCCTTGGCAGATCCAGTTTGCACCAAAGAGAGCCTGAGATCTCTTGGTGGGACTTGGTGGAAGATGCTTCTGTGTCTCAGGAAGTCACGTCTCCTGTCTCCTTTCTGCTTTGGGTTCATAGGCTTTGTACCAGCCTCAAGTCCACATCCTAGTCCTGCATCTTCATTTCCTGTGGCTGCTCTAGTAAGCAGACATGCATTCTCTCATGGTGCTGGAGGCCAGATAGCCAAAATCAGTATCGCTGGATTGAACTCATGGTGTCAGCAGGGCCCCAGGCTCTCCACAGGCTCTAGGGGAGCCTGTGTGCCTTACCTCTGCAGCTCTGGTGGCTGCAGCAGTCTTTGGCTCAGGGCTGACTTGCTGCAGTCTTCAAAGCCAGCATCTTTGTTCAGATCTCCTGCTGCTGCATTTTCACATCCCCTTCTCAGCTCTGTGTGCCAGATCCCCCTCTGCCTCTCTCTCATAAGGATGCATGCATTAAGGGCCTACCTGAATAAAGCAGGATGACCCCATCCTAAGACCCTTAACTTCATCACATACGCAAAGACCCTTTTCCAAATGAGGTCACATTTATGGTTTCTGGGATAAGGACCTGATATTTTGGGGGGCTATTATTCAGTCTACTATACCCTGTAACCTAGGAATGGAGATGGAGCCAGTCCTTCCACAAGCCACAGAATTTATGTCATGTACTCTAAATGTTAAACTCTCATCTAACCAAACATATGAAGCATATGTTTTATTCCTTTGAACGAATGTCCTGACTAGCACCAGTGGGTAATTTGTACAGACCAGGGAAAAATGAAAATATGGGGCCCCATGTCATAAAAGTCTTAAGAATTTCAAGATGGTGACAGCTGAGCATTAAACCAAGTGTGGGCAAGTGCCTTGGTCACAATCACAAAGCTCAACCCAAAGATGAGCCCTTTACCGATGTTCAATGTCATGCGCCCCTTTGTATTCTTGAACAAATACTGTGACTTTCTTTTTTTTTTTTTTTTTTTTTTTTTTTTTAATCATCATTTTATTGAGATACATTCACATACCACGCAGTCATACAAAACAAATTGTACTTTCGATTGTTTACAGTACCATTACATAGTTGTACATTCATCACCTAAATCAATCCCTGACACCTTCATTAGCACACACACAAAAATAACAAGAATAATAATTAGAGTGAAAAAGAGCAATTGAAGTAAAAAAGAACACTGGGTACCTTTGTCTGTTTGTTTGCTTCCCCTACTTTTCTACACATCGATCCATAAACTAGACAAAGTGGAGTTTGGTCCTTATGGCATTCCCAATCCCACTGTGTGACTTTCTTTTCAAATGTAACAGGCTCTCCAAGTTTGATTATTTGTGAGACTCCAGTCCTCCCTTCCTCATGGATGGGCCTGGATAATATTCACATATAATAGAGAATCTGTAAGATTGATGTGCTGAGAGCTGAGGTGTGAGGGACCCAGGCTTCTCTCTGCTGGCCGCCTTCACAGTTCTTCCTGTAGGCAGATTGTCAGTAAGTGGGGAGAGCCGTAGCTTAAAATTTTGAGCCTGTGTTCTTTGTGTTTACACAATGGCTATGCACCTTGGTTATATGACATAACTATTCTCATGGCACTTTCCATGCACGTTAACTAGGAATAACTCAGAGGGTTGCATCACTGATGAGAAGAGCTATCTTCAGGACTGTTTGGATGATAAGTAGTTATACACTTGCCACCTTCCTGTCACCTGAGCTAAATTCCTAATCACAATGTATTCTGACATTGGATTTTACAACTGACCAGTGGCCAAGCATCAGAATAATGTTGGGGAATGAAGAGATTTTGCCTGGCAGCTCTGCATGTACACACACACACACACACACATGCACACACGGAAGAATTCTCCATGACACCAGTTTGTTTTCATTCAGACTTAACATTTTCAGGGACAATGCCAGACATTTGCCTGTCTCTGCTGTACCTTAAGTTTAAGGAGGTGAGAGAGCCTCCTTCTCTATAACTGGCGAAGTCCATCCTGAGATAAGGGCCCCATGACCAACCTTGGAAGAGTGGAGTGAGGCTTCTAAGACATTAATGGGCGGGAGTTATAGAACCATAGACTGTCGGGAATGGATGGCATCTCTGAGCTCAAGCTCACCTTGCTGTTGGTTCTTAAAAGTGAATGAAAATCCAGTGTATGGATGGATGAGTAGAAGAATGGACACAAAGACTGAATGAAAAATAGGGTCAGATGGAGGGGATGATTTGGGTGTTCTTTTTTACTTTTATTTCTTAATCTTATTCTAAATCTTTCTGGTGTAAGGAAAGGGGTCAAAAATAGATTGGGGTGATGAAGGCATAACTATATGATGGTACTGTGAACGGTTGATTTTATACCATAGATGATTGTATGATATGTGGCTATAACTCAATAAAATTGAATTTAATTAAAAAAAAAAAGCGAATCAGAATCACCTGGAGATATTATTCAAACAGCAGGTACCAAGAGCCTCAGAGGGGCCAGATAATGGTATCCAGAATAAAATCTGGTTTGAAGTTTTGGAAATATTCTCAGGACATTCTGACTCATATTCTTAATTGATGACCAAAGGATTAGTCCAACCCCTTCATTTTACATAGAAGGAAACTAAGAAGTAGAGTTGGTAAAAGAATTAGCCACAAAACTAGTAATTGGTAGGAACAGGACTAGAACCTGAGTTACCTGACTCAAGCTATGTTTCGTTCTGGTATATTCTCTTGTCTGTATGTTTTGTTTAGACTGAAGTCTCATCAATGAATTGCAATGGTTAATCCCAGTGATTTTGATACTGTCTGCCTTAGTGAGCAACTCTTCTTGCTTATACTTCTGAAAATAGTGTTTATTCTTGTTTAGGTTTATTTTCACTTTTCCTTATTGGGGAGGGTCAAAATTAACCAACAGTGGGCTCAGATCACCAATTGTCTGAAGGGGCAAAAAGCTCCACAAAGCTGCTGGTGATATTCCATCCACGTTGCCTGTGCTGGATGTGTTTCTTGGTTATGCCCCAGTGGAAACTGCAACCCCTTCTCCTGCCAATGCCGTCACTGCCTGTTACGATGGGTTCACTCTGTGTAGTCAAAATGTGTGATTTCCTGGGTAAAAGGAGCATTAGCAGATTCCTTGAAAATTGCATGACTTAGCTAGGTTCACACACTTTTTATGTCTTTAAAAACTGAATAGGCCCTTTGCCCTGACAGATGAATTGGGATAAATGTCCTTTGATTAGCACACACCACTTTTGGAGAGAAATGATTCATACTATGATTAAATGCTAGTTGGAGCCTAGGAATAATTAGGCCAGGTGGTCTGTAAGCCAAGCGTGCCCCCGGTTAATCAGCAGCAGTATTCATACAATTATGTCTTTACTGCAGATTGGGGCCGCTTGACTTTGGAAGAGCTGGAGTCACACTCTTCTAAATTCAGAGATCAATTTTAGACAATTGAAGATTAAGAAAAATTCCTATCAGTGAAAAAGGAAATGGACACAATCTCTGGGTTCATTTAAACATTTCTCAGCAGTGATAAATTTAGGAGCAAGTCAGTAGAATGTATATATATATAAAAATGTCTACATATGTCTATATATAATATATATACAAACATATTTTTTTTTCTGAAAAAGATATTGAGATATGGGGTCACGGTATCAGCAGACTCAAATGATGTGGCTTGTTTGACTATCATTACAGAACCAGCTCTGATTCTTAACTCATAGCTTACCCATCAAATTAAATGCTCAGACGGACACATTATTTTTTGTCCTCTGAATACACATAACAGCAATAGCTGATTCCATAAAGCCCTTACGCGTCAGGCCCCAAATGAGATGCTTTATATGTTTTATTTCATTTCATGTTCACAACCCACAACCACTCTATGAGAATGGGGGAGGAATCTGAAGTTCAGAGAGGTTAAGTATCCGAGATTGCAAAGTGAATCAATGGCCTCCTTACAAGTGGATAGCATTTGGCATAAAAGTGATGGATAACTGAGTATGGATACATCAGGATGAACTCCAAAATGACCAGGAAAACAGTTGAGGCATTGTCTTGCTGTTGCTAGCATTGTCACAAAAGAACAGAATGTTAACAGCCACTGTTTGTGGGCAGTCACCTCCCCCCACTGCCCTCAACCCTATCCCCCTGCCTCTCTAGCAAGAATAAAGATCACAACCTTCAGATACTTAGGATTTGGGGAAAAAAATTACTATTTGTGCAATAAAGGAGCTATTTTTTTTCAAGTAGTTGTAATTAATACTTTTAATTATTTGAAAAGAGAGGCAAAAGGAGAGAAAATATTTTATCTTCTAATATACCTCTTAGCATGTTGCTATATTTTTCTGCAATTTTTTTCTCCTCTGTATGTATTGGTTTTCTATTGCTGCATAACAAATTGCACTAAATTTAGTAGTTTAAAATAACAAACATCATTATTTCACATGATTTCTGTGGGTTAGGCATGCTGGAATGGTTTAGCTGAGTAGTCTTGACAGCCTCTCTTGTGATATTGCTGTGAAGCTGTTGGCCAGGGCTACAGTCATTTGAAGGATCTCTAACTCACCACATGGCTGCTGGCAGGATTCAGAGGAGCTGCTTTCCAGCTCACTTACGTGGTTGCTGCTACTAGACCTAGGTTTTTCCCCACATGGACCTCTTTATAACTGCTTGAGTGTCCTCACAACATGGCAGCTGGCTTCCCTCTCTGCCGGGCTGCCCTGCAGCATAGCAGCTGGCTTGAGAGATAGAGATAGAGATAGAGATAGAGAGAGTGATAGAGATAGAGTAAGAGAGAGAGAGAACCCACTGGTGGAAACGGTAGTCTTCTCATAACCTAATCTCAGAATTGACATCACATACCTTCTACCGTATTCTATTCACTAGAAGCAAGTCACTAAGTTCTACCCACATTCGAGGGGAAGGGAATTAAGTGTCTTTCTTAAGGGGATGAGTGTCAAGGTATCCATCGACATCTATTTAAAGCCATCACACTATATCTTCAATGGAGTTGTTATTATGGTACATATAGAGTTGCTGTGCATCCTTTTTCTTTTAACATAATGGAAACAATTTTAATAACTGCATAATATACTAAAAAGTGGATTTTCCTTGATATTCCTAAATACATACTAATTGTTGGAATTCTAGATTGTTTTCAGACGTTTACTACTCTAAATGATGATGCATGAATATTTTGGGGGCATAGTTCTTTGTGTTATTGGCTCTTTTATTGGGATAGATTTCTACAAGTGTCACAATGTGTATGTCTGTGATATGGTTATCTTTTAAGGTTTTTAAAAATACTTATTCCTATAATTCCTTTCTTAAAGTGTTGACCCAGTTTATTATCCCACATGCCATACAACAGCAGCTAAAAGTCACATTCTGAGTCATACTGATCAGTGGTGGACATGATGTGCAATGACTCCCTTCCCCCCACATGGCATTGGCTACCCCTTCTTTGTCCTGAATCTTGGAACACATATTGACCCCATTAACAAAAAGGGTCACTTTTTCCACTGAGATGATCTATACAATGATTATGCAGCCTTGGTTAAATAAAATCACAACAATAATGTAATGATATACTATTGCATACATATGGATACAGATAGGGAATATCTTCTTTATTTCAGTGGAACATTTTTCAAAGCTTATTGCTGAAGTAGTCAAACTCTCTTATTATCTTTTCAAATGTTTCCTTCTCAAACTGTAGTCAATATTATGAAAATGGTTCTGCCTAACTCTTAAAAATAATTTTATTATAATTGTACCATAATTGTGACAATTCTTTTTGTTAGTAGAAAAGCTTTATTGAGATATAACACACATACCATACCATTCTCTCACTTAAAATGTGCAGTTTGATGGGTTGTAGCATAATCACAGAGAGTTGCACAACTAGCACCACAATTAATTTTAGAACATTTTTATTACTCTAAAGAAAAACCCTGTATCCATTAGTAGTGTGACTTAATTCTTTTATTCTAAACAAAAATCATCAAAGATACCTCCTTTTTACGGGTGTCTGGGACAGCTTTTCCATAACTTTGTTGGAATTTCATTACAGATATACAAAAAGAGGGTTACTTGCCCAACACTCCAAAGACTGTGGTCAGATGTAAGAATGAAAGTTAGACCTCTGAAGCCAATGTTGTTGCTCATGGCCTTAAAAAGACATTTTTTAGATGGGATATTAGCCTTCATTTCAAAAACAATCCCTTTCATTCCATTTTTCTCAGCCTGGGGAGTTGAGGCATTAAAAAATGCTTTATTTTTTCATGCATGAGAACAAATATTCCTCACTAATGCAAAATGTTAATACAGGGTGGTATATGGAAACTCTGTATTTTATATATTTTATGCATGATATTTCTATAAATCTACATCCTCTCTAACAAAAGAAATTAAGAAAAAAAGAAAAAAGCTCTCTAAAGATAAATATCTCAGATATGTGGAGCATATTCCGTGAAGCCTCTTGATGATATCTTTAGCAGGAGGTCAGACCACATGCTGAACAAGTTGTGGGCCACCAGCAACAGGCCAGGCATCTCTTTACTGACCACAGTTTAAATATATTTTTAACAATCTTTCCTTCTTAAAGAGACAATCTCGACATTCCAGTTTTAGGTCAATGAAACGACTGCCTACTGGTGTCAATAACAAAATGATGATGAGACAAGGAATCGTTTTGCACACAGAGTGGAATGCCAGCTTGTGACCCAAGGTCTCGCGGGCATAATTCACTTCCTCTATAAGCAGAGAACACCAATTTCCTCTCCAGGAGGTCAGTAGCAGGAGGTGTAGAGTTACAAGGGAGTCTGGATGCCAAGAGACATTTGAAATGTAATTGCCCTGCTGGTTTTGTTAAGCCACAAGGTTACCCTTAGACATAGGCAGTAACGAGGAAATAATAGCTGGAATGGTCTTGGGTTGACCCATGAAGAGAAAGATGAACTTTTTATTTCTTCTATAGTGGGAGGGCGGTCATTATGACTACTGTTTCTTCCAGACACGTTTGGCATTGGTGGTCAACCGAACGAGACAAGAATTCTTAGGTCAGTCCATTTTCCTGACTCATGAGACATAAATCAACGCTGAGCATCAAAACTTCAGTCCTGTCCATGACCCTTGCCTCAGTAAATGGAGAAGAGGTCTTCCCCTCTGGCACTGGGCAGAAGACTGCTTATTTGTATTCAGTGATTGAATTGGGCTAGTGGTGACAAAAGCCCTCTGACTTTGCAGCTGTAAATAATCCTAATGAGAGAACTGCCAATAGAACCCGAAGCTATAGATTTTTCCCTAACGTAAGCCAAGTGGCCAAGGCCCTTTGAGGCCAACTCTGGACATCTGCAGGCACCTTGTAGAAGACTAGACACAGCCTCTCTTAAATAGGTTGGATCAACTAGGACGATAAAGCAAAAATGTTCTGGCTTCCTTAAGTTGATTCTTCACCTGAACTTGAACCCACCTTGACCTACCCACAAGTTTTGATTAAAAAAACACCTTTCTCTGTCTCAAAATAGAAATGCAGATTTTTGAAAGCCAGACAGATTTAATGAATTCTTCATCAAAAAAAACCAGCTCTTGTCAAAGAAAATTGTCTCTGTTTGAGAATCTGAAGTTTATACCACACTGCAGGGTTTTGCCAACTGTCTAAAAGTTCAAAAGTCCCCCTCTCTTCTAATAAGACTTCTGTTCATGGTTATTGGTCCAATCTAAGGTAAGCATCTTGGATTTCTGGAGAGAATTTATGAAATTTCAAAGTATTCTTACTGTCACCTACTGAAAGGACACTTGCATTTTGGGGTACAATCTCTCATTCTGATTTTTTAAAAATACATTAGGAAAAAATAAATGAGCATCCAACAGTTCCCTAATAATTGAGGCATTTCAATGTTGTGAAATCAGCTCATTCTATTTTAGGATTTATTTTGACCAGGAAACAGCCATTTGGGAGGATGAAGGTAGGTTGATAATAATAAAACTAGCCCTTTTTTTTAAATTCAAAATGCCATTTTGAAGAGTGAGGAAAATAATGTATGTGAAAAGTGTTTAAAAACAGTCAGTGTTTTCTTTTGTCTGCTATTACTCTTTTTGCCGTCCCAAGAATACACTGTTAAATGTGGTCTCCTGCTGCCTGGCTTTTAAGACACCCTAATAATTTGGAAGGATAGCCATTTTTGATGTCTTGGAATATCTCCTGAGTGTTCTTTGAGGGCATTTCTTCGGCAGGGACGTTAAACAGTTTCCGTCTTGCTTTTCATCTTTTATTTGTATCATACCAGATATGAAAGGCTTCCCTGGGTGGGGGCTGTTCCATTGGTTGCCAGAGGAATCCAGGAGCACTGTCGCTACTTCCCTGTCACATCCTCTGTGGAGCTGTGCATTTGCCTTTGTGGTCGTCTGCTGAATGACTGAGTGCTGACGCAATAAAAGGACTTCTGAGAAATATTTGGTTCTGTAGGGCATCCCTGGGGTAGAATGGATAATGTATCCAAAGGCACCAGTATTTGACTACAGCCTCTGGTTGACCCAGGTCAGCCCCTCTGGTCCTAAAGCCCTTGAGGTGAGGGATAACGAGGGTTCTCAGCCCAGGCTAAGTTGGCTCCTGACCACAAAGAAGGACAGCCAACAGACCGACAAGTTGGCAGAGTCCAACTTTATACCCGTTTGGTGTTTTCTCAGCTTGGGGTTCCCTGTAGCACATTCTGCTAACTCTCCTCCATCTGGTCTTCTTGGAGGAGGGAATAGCATTTCAGTCAGAAAACAGCTATATGTTGAGTTAACGGACAAACTGCAAGTTTCTCTTGTTTTCTCGGATGGGTTCTCAGTTTACCCACTGAAATGCTGAGGACAACCAGCATTCAGGCTTACAGCTCCAGCTGGGACTCTTGACACAGCTGATGGGATTGTCAGTTGCACGACAACTTTGTAAAATTGTTTGTTAGTATCTACTGAAGCTCAGCATGCTCCTACCCTTTGACTGGATAATTCTGCTCCTGGGTACATACCCAAGAGAAATGAGTGCATGTGGGACATGAGTAAGAGTGTTCAAACTGACATTATTCATCACATCCCCAAACTGGAAACCACCCAAATATCCATCATAGTAGAATGGACAAATAAATTGTGGTCTATTCACTTAATGGAATACATCACAGAAATAAAACTACAATCTACTGCTGTATGCAAAAACATAGACGATTCTCAGAGGCACAAAAATGTACAAAAGAAGCCAGACACACACGAAAAATATAATTTTGTGTGATTCCATTTATCTGAAGCTCAAGTACAGGAAAACTAATAAATGGTGATAGGTGACAGTTATCTCAAGGGAGTGGGTATTGACCCAGACAGACAGGCATGATGGAGACTTCTGGAATCTGGGAATGTTCTAGATCATGATCTAGGTAGCGATCACTTAGTAGATATTTATGAAGAAGAGATGGAGTTTGATACTTTAAGGCTGGTTTACTTTACCTATGTAGGTTATAATGCAATTAAAAATAAGAAAGATTATTCTTGTCTATCAGATGATTGTGTGTATAGTTGCTTGACATACTAGCCTGTTTGGGTTGCACCTGGTAAAGAATAATGGCACAGTTCTCTGAGTTTGGGTTTGCATCTGACCCAAATCATTATTGGGTTAGAGGCATATTTTGTTCCTTCCACTGTCCTAGGACTTGCTAATGTCATCTCCTCACCCTCTAGGTACTTAATGCCCCAACCAAATGTTCCTGGAGCTCCTGGGTGGTCCACAGCTCTTTCAATGTCCTCACCCCATCCTGGTGTTCCCCTATGCTTCTTTGTCTATGTAGTTCACTAGACTGGGAGCTCCCTGAGGGCAGGATATTGTTTCATTGTTTTTGTGTCTGGCAACCACCACTGGCTTAGTGAAGACTTACTGGACTTATGAAAGTCATGTAGTTCTGAGCTTCCTCCTTTGTCACATGTTTATGCATCAGCAGCCATAAAATGCAAATGGAGCAATACAACATGTCAGCATGAGCCTGCTTCCCCGTGGTCTTGTTTCATTTCCTCCCAACTACTTGCTGTGCCCCATGCTTTGCTTCTCCTCCATCATGACCAATCTTTGAAAATACTTTTAAAAAGGGTCTTGGGGAGGGAGGATGACAGAAAACAGAGAATGTGTGAAGTCTTTGACTCCTAGGAAAGCTGTTCATGCAGGAGGGAAAATTTACTATTCCAAATCTAAGAAGAGGGCATCATTGCTACTTTCCCAGGGAATTCAGAGAAGCTTCTGTCTAGTCTGCTTATGACAGATTTAGGTGGAGCCTTTAAGAGACCCTCTGATACCCAATGAGAGACACATCCCAGGGGCCTTTTAAAGGCAGAACTCCTGTCCAGCAGAGAGAAGGATGCAGCTGAACTCTGTTCCTGGGATGCTGCCCAGTACTCCCTGGTGTCATTCTCTGACTATCGTACTTGGTTTCCTCCATCAGCATAGCTCGTTGGCCACCCTCTGTGACAACCCTTGGGGGTAGGCCTCCTTTTTGCTGGTTTCATTGGCTGCATGATGCAATGCTCTATGATTCACAAAATACCAATCTTAAGCAACCAGTGTCTAATCTACTGAACCCAATCAGGAAAGCATTCATTTCTGGCTGGATTTACCCAATAATAATCAAGCCTGGCCAAGAAGCTGGCTTCTGTAAATCAGGAGCAAGGGAGAAAGGGTCATTGATGAGTCAAGGGTGAAGAAATTGAGTAGGCAGGGTTGGGCAGCTTCAGTGGGCCAAAAGGTATGTATGGCTGTAGTCCATTTGTGTGTGTACGTGTGTGTTATAGTTGTTGTTTAGTTTGGGTGTTGGAGCTGAAGTAGTTGGTTATCTCTGCTGTGAACTAATTTTCAACATTATGGGGTGTATTAGTTTCCCAGCTGCTAAAACAAATAGCATACAACGGGTTGGCTTAAACAATGGGAATTTATTGGCTTATGGCTTTGAGGTTAGGAGAAGTCCAAAATCAAGGCGCCAGCAAGGTGATGCTTTCTCCCCAAAGACAGTGGCATCTGGGGCTGGATGCCGGAGATCCTTGGTCCTTGGCTTTTCTATCACATGGCAATGCACATAGAGATGTCTTCTCCTTTCTCTGGGTTCTGTTGGTTTCTGGCTTCTCCATCTGCATCTGAATTTCCTTCTGCTTATAAAGACTCCAGTAATCTGGATTGAAATCCAACCCAGTTCAGTTGGGCCACACCTTAACTGAAGTAACATCTCCAAGAGATCCTATTTACAATGGGTCCACACCCACCAGAATGTGGATCAAGATCAAGAACATGTCCAAACTGGGGTACACAAATCAATCTATTGTGTGAGGATCTTTAACAGCTTCCATGTGTGGCTTATCTAACTCTCAGTATACAAAGACTTAAGGATTTTGATTATAGGACATAGCAAGTTTTGTGAAAATTGAAAACTTTGATATAAATTATGGATTTTAAAAAGAAGGAGATGATTAGGTAAAAGAGGTTTGAGAACGCTGATTTTTTTTTTTTTAAAGCAAGAGATATCATCTCTACAGAGGACTAATGAATCAAAGTCAGCCTAGGTTCAAAAAAAAATACTACCTTGAATAAAGAGAATGACTAAGGTAAGCTTAATCCCTTTTCCACCTGGTTTTCTAGGATGGGTATTTTGTGAATAGCTCCATCACCATCGGTGGGTTTGCTGAGCCTGGGGCCATGTAAGCAAGTTCTCTGTCTTTCTCACTGGTCATGGGAGTTTATTCTTTTCCAGTCAACTGGAAAATAACAGTTGCAAAGGTATTTTGAAGAATATACACTGGGGTGTTGGCCTACCTTTTCTTGGCCTGCAAATGAGGCAAAAGGATCAGGATTCACAAAGAAAACCATACAATCTGGCTTTGATTTTTCAACAAACATTTTCTGAATGCCTGCTCTGTTCCAGGTGCTGGGCTGGGCACTGGGGCCAGGGCATGGTTGACTAGAAAACACACAGGCCCTGCCCACATGACTCTTAGACCCATTGTGTAAGAGGCAAGCTGAGACCTGAGCCCCTCAAGGGAAAGCTCAGATTTACAGAGGCAGGAAAAGAACAAGCTCATGTTAACTAACGGCAGTGGGCTGGGGAGGAGGCAGCAAGGGCAAGGAATGGGGAATTTGGGGGAGGGGAGCTGGTGAGACAAAGGCCCCCAACCCACGTCCCTGACTCAGTCAGTGCTCTTCAGTTATTTCCACACTGACGTCGTTAGCTTCCCCCAGTCGGAAACGTGCCCTGACTCCTGTCAGAGGTGAGTTGCACAGGAAAGTGACTGGTTTTGAATAGCAATGCCAGTGTTTCTATTATTAATTCTTCCCTGAGGGTCAGAAGGAAGCCTGGGAGCCCCAAAGCCTCCATGAAAAGCAAACAATTCTTCAGCCAGTATTTCCTGTGCAAAGTAAATTTCGCCCATTTGGTTCTCCATTGTCGCCCACCTTGAAGGAAACTGATTTTTGAAAGTGGGACTCCCCTCAGCAGCTCCAGATCTTAGGATAAAGACCAGCCTTTAAAAATGTGTTGCAATATGTACATTCTCAGGCATGTAAAATGGAGTTTTGAAGAATTCTGTAGATACTTGTAAGGTTCATGAAATCCCACTGGGAAGGTTGCAAGTTCGGCATTACCTTATGGGCTCTGGGAGCCTGGTTGGACCACTTCTCAATGAAGAGCCCATGGTGAAGCAGGCAAATAAATAGGCAACTGCCCTCAGAGCACTCTTGCTTTCAGAGAGCGGGCTTTTACCCTGGTGGGACTGCTGGGGGAACCTTTGGCTCTTGGCAACCTTGGAAAGGCATGAAGCCGTGAGGGCTGAATCCAGACTCCTGGTTTCCCTTTGGCTGTTGTGCCCGGGTGTATGCTTCCTTCTCTCTTCTGCTACCCTCTACCCCACAGTTTTCCCCTCATTTCCTTTCTATAAATTGGACTTTCCAGAAACATATCATGGCCAATCCAAGGACTTGCTCTTAGCCTTTTAGGCTAAAGAAGTTCAGAACCCCTAATAGAAACTTTGTACCTAGGAATTAGAGAATTACAGAATGTCACACTGGATCGAACAGCAGACATAGTAAAAGAAAAACTTTTCATGCAATTTTGGATCTCACAGCTTTATCAAGAGATCCATGAAGCAGGCTGCATCTCATTCAGAAAGTTGAAGAGAGCTCTGCCGACAGGGTAGAAAGGAGAAGCTCATAGAGGATGATCCCGAAAGTAAGGAGGGAATGTTCTGAATGGTTGATGTTAAGTTTCCATTTTATATGGGGAGGGGGGTTGTCATACAGAGTGGGTAGCAGATATGCATTTATTAGTATGGAATGCATTTCCCTTCTGATAAGCTGTCTCTACTGGACCAAAACTGGTTTATCCCCAGATATTGCTTATCTTCAGTACTGTAGAGTGCTTTCGTTTTCTCAGAAAGCCCTTGCAGGTCAATTGTTTTTTTCTTCTGGAAAATCCTTCCTTGGAAAGGGTTCCTTTCCTGCAACACCCAAGGCAGGTGGCCATTTTATTTTGCTTAACAGAAAAGTGAGCTATTTTTCAGTATGAGAGCAGCTTTTTCTTATTGGTCTGATATATTTAAATGGTTTATAAAGGTGGAGGAAACTCCAGTGGACAATTAAACCTAAGAAAGACATGGCCTTGTTTTTCATTTATTCACGAGTTGCAGGCAGCCAATACATAGGCCAAAACAAAAAAACAAAAAAACAAAAAAACACAAACAAAAAAACAAAAAACAAAACCTGGAAAGGAGATTGGGAGTGCTGGGGAAAGGAGCTTGCAATTTAAAATAGGGGGCCAGGAGAAGGCTCATAGAGCCGATATTTTAACAAATTTGATCCCTGAGGGACCTTCACTTCAAGGGTTAAGCTGTTTAAAGGGAGACCACGTGTGATCCAGTGATGTTTGCAGGGGTTCTCTGGACACTGACTGTGCTGCGGGGTCTGCTCGCCGTCTCCTGACTGGGCAACCTGGTTGACCACAGAAGGTTCTAGCTCTGTTGGCCATGCTGGAAGGAGGTTTTAATGAACAGCTCCAACCTGTTCTTGAATATTCGAAACAACTCACCACTCACTCTTTCCTTGGGCCCCCAATTTATTTACTAAAATAAAAATAAAATAATAAAAGTCCAGGTTAGCTGTAGCATCTGTTTTCCAGTAAAGCCCCTGCTTCTTAGTCAATTTTCCAGTTGGTTTGACTTATCAAGACAAGCAGGTCACCTGACTGGCCCGGGGCCACACAGAGAGCAGGAGCTTCCACCAAAACGTAAACCCAACGTTATTATTATTATTAATTTAAGTTGCACAGTTTCTGGGAGCTCTGCGATGGTGGCAGATGGAATGCTAATCATATTCACTTAAAAATTACACATTGAATCTCAGTGCAGAATTTTGCATCTGGCTCAAGGATGAGTCTTTTTCCCTAGTGGAGAAGGACTAAGCCCCTAAATGCAAGGACCCGTCAGTCTCTCCAGTCGGAGGCCATTATCCCAGGGCAGCTACACTCTGGGTTAGCCTGTTTGCACAGACCACACCCCAGGGTCTCAGCCTTGCCCAATTGAATTATCTTTTCTATTCCCACCAAGCTCCTCTTTTCCTTCTCCTCCTCCCAGCATTTTCAAGTTCATAACCAAACTATCTACAGTGGGACGGGATTTCTGAGTACAGATTGCATGCAGCTGCAGGAGATCTCAGGGCCAGTTGCAGCGAGGTTGATTGAAGTTGGCACAAGCTTTGAGAATGAAAACAGCACCTTTTGGACAGTCTCATTTTTGGCTTGCCTTTTTTGCATTGACCTTTAGGGGTAAGTTTTTCTAGCTAATACATTCAGCTTCAATTTTCCACACCTTTGATTTTTAATATCTTTTTAAGCTACAGGACCCTTCCTACAAATGAAGATCAATATACACACAAACTGGGTGTTGCTCTCCCAGCCCCCACCCCCTATAGGTGCCTCCATTCTCCTCCCCACTCCCAATACCCTTTGTGACTTGGGGCCCTCTGGGACTCCAGGCGAGGGTCTGCAAGTCCCTGAGCCTCAATGTTCTCATCTGTCATTTGGGCACAATTATATGTATCTCATGGGGTGATGATGAAGATGAAGTGAGATGACACATATATAAGTGATTTGCATGCTGGATGTTCAATTAGTCTTTCCTTCCCTGACTTATTCTTATTTGGGTTCTAACTGAACCACCTTTAATTTTTGGTCAATTCCACAGCTTAAGTGGATCTTTGAGATTAACAAAGTTGAAACTCTTAATTATACTTTCCCATCCCCTGATTCAGCTCCAGACTATGTCCCTTCACCCCAGCGAGTTCATTTCTTGGGTTTATCTTCTTCCTATCTTTTTAGGTCCCCCACCCTCCACGCCTTCCATACTGGGTCACTTACTTCTGGGCTCTCTTCTCCATCCCTCTTTCCTACCCTCTTCAGCCACCAACATTTTTTTTTTCCCTTTTGGTTCTGAGAATATTCAAGTACATAAAAGTAGAATATGAGTGCCTTTATGCCCATTAATGAGATTTAACAATTATTAACATTTTTTCATATTTTCTTCATCTTTTGTGCTGAAGCATTTTATAGCAAATCCTAGACATCATGAATTTTACCCCTAATTTTGTTCTCTTTGAATGCAGGCATTGCTGAAAATTAAGGACATTTTACCATTTCCAAACCCAACAGAATAAAAACCTGATAATTCTTCAATATCTAATACCCAGTCCATAGTCAGTGACATTTTCTGGTGGTTGTGTTAGGACCAGAATCCAGATAAGGCCCACATTGCACTTTGTCCTCTCAGTCTTTCATCATCTCCCTCAACTCATCCCACCAAGATGAAGTCCTGATCTCTGGGTCCAGAGTCTCCACATCTTTTCCCCCTGTGGAAAGGGATCAAAAGGCAACATCAATGGTGAAAAACCATCCCCAGCTGGATGGGGTATTTTGATTGCTCTCCTTTGCAGACTGGTATCTAAACCCTGCATTTCAAGTTTAATACACAAACTTTTCATTCTTTTGGGGAAGAGACATTCTTTGGGACTCAATGGAGGACTGTCGTGAAGAAAATGTAGAATGCTTAACACTGCCCAGTATACAGGAAACACTCAAAAAGCGTATGGATTCTTAATTGGTAAGGATGATAATGACTATTATGGCATCGTGGAAGCACCCTTAGGATCAGCAGACCTAGGTGGGAATTTCGGGTTTTCTATTTGTGATCAGGCACGTTATTGAAGGAACAAGTCTGAGTCTTCATTTCCTCAACTATAAAATGAGGATAATAATATTTTCTAGTGCTTTCAGATGTGCTGTGGATAAACACATCTAACATTGCTTAACACAGAGTATGACTTTTACAAATGGTAGTATATATACACCATGTGTGTAAAAATGCAGCTTATATTATCCATAACCACCATCTATCCTATTTCTCTTTCTCTCTCTCCCTCTTTCTTTTGCTGTCTCCCCCACCCCAATCTTTCTCTCTTTCCTATCTATCATTCAATTCCTACCCTAATCATTTCAGTGTATACATGGTGTAAGAGAAAGAATGTTTTTTAGGATTCTACGTCTGGTCTCATCCTTCAGTATAAATCCAATTTTAGGCCATTTATTTTCCCTGCCTGAGCATTGTTTATTCACTTGTAAAATGGGAATAATCCTATTTGTTCTTCTGAGAGCCTTAAAAGGTGAGGGTGAGACTCAGTTGGCTCCACTTGGGTGAGAGGACTTGGTCAACAGTGAAAGTGCTTACGATGTAAAGACCTGCTACCTATTGACAGGTTGAGTCCAAAAACCACTGAATGGATTTTAAACAACTGAATACGAACTCGTTCATTAAAAAAAAAAAGAAGAATACAATAGTATGAAATCAACAGAAAGTAGCTCATAAGTATTATCCACTTTTAAAAAAAATCAGTTTACTTGAGTTTACTTAGTTTTGTTTAATCATTCCACCAGGAATTGTAATCTTTTGACAGAGATTTTGTTTATTTCTCTGGACTTGGAACCACAAAATGATAAATGAAGGCTGAGAATCTTGGAGGTCAGATGTTATGTGGGAAATCACCTTGATGCAATAGGACCTTCTGAGTCCATCGCCAAGCAATCTATTTTATTGCAGAAGGCAGGGAATGTAAAGTCTCAAATACCAAATTAAGATGTTTGAATTACTTGGTTCAATGAATCAATTTAAGACACACGGTGTTTAAACACACAGCAAGGGGGAAAATGAGGGAGGCAGGAAATACACCAAGGGTAGATTATAAGCAAGGCAAGGAAGGGCCACACTTCTTGAATTAGGCCATGTTCATCTGTCCATATTTTCTCTTTCTCTCCTTCTCTCTCTGCCTTCCCTGCTGGTGTTGTGGTTACCAGGAGGATCAGATTTGAGATTCAACAAGGGAGTCAACAGATGGAAGGTGCCTTAGGCAAAAACACACACTTGTTTTTGTGAGGCACATAGGCAAACATTCTTGGCTACAGCTGGGGCTCGCCAGTGAGTGTGACAGCCCTTGTCTGAGTTTTTTAGGCAGTAGACTTGTGGAGCCAGAATGAGTGTCCCAATGTAAGACCTGGTGAACACTCAGTGCCATTTGGTGCCCCCTGGTCCTTCCATCCTTCCCATCTACAGTCAGCTAGATAAAGGGTGTGCAGCTTCATCTAGATCTAACATATCTCACTAGCTCCTTGCCTCTACTTAACTTCCTCTATCCTAATTGGTCTGTTTCTCTTATTTGCTATAGTCAAATCAAACATTCTTAAATTATACAGCAAACATACATTGCACTGTGTACTGCAACTCTCTCGTGTGAAAAGAATGGTGAACTGAGGGCCTGATAAGCACAGAGTAAGAGATAGGCTTGGGACACGGCTGTCCCTACTTTTTGTCTGCACACCCTTCCTTAACTTTCTTTCTTTGTTCAGGGTGATATAAGGAGACTCATGGGAAGGAATGGAGACCAGGCTTAGCTATTGAAACAAATAAGGAACCCATGCTAGGGCTTTCTGGATAAATGTGGAGGCAAAAGCAATATCAACGCATGTCAACCTTCCATCTTGGAGGTCATGTGATATAGCAAAAAAAAAAAAAAAAAAAAAGCCAGACAGACCATGAGTTGAAACCCCCAATTTTTATTCGGCTAAATAACTTGATCCTGGAAGAGTTGCTTAACCTCCTTAAGCCTCGTTTCTTGAACCTATATGATGAGAATAGTATTGTTGTGAGAATTATGGAAGAAAAGGGATGCAAAGTGCTCATTGTTCAGACTGGCCTAAAGCAGGGACTAAAATACATGTTAGTTCTGTCATTTTTCCACATACCCCTTCTCACTTCTTGACTGTAGGCTTCAAATTGTCCTTGAGCCGATGGCATTGTCTATACCTTTTCAGAATCAGATTCGTGCTGCAGTTTTGTCTCAGGGTGGTGATGGGGGATGGTGCTCAGTTTGGGGGACCCTGAGAGTGAGGAGGTTTGAGCTACGGCGGCTGCTTTTAGCTGGGTCTTTTTGGGGGGATGCTTCATCCTGGGCCAAGAGTGCTTCAAAGAAGGACGCAATGAACTGAGCTCTGGGGCTGACACCCACGCTGCCAAGGGCAGAGTTACACATGGCAGGCCCTTTAGAAGAATTCTGAGTCCCTGGGGTAAAGTTTCCCGTAAGTGTGGGTGTTCAAATGGTTTGTTTTGGTGTTGTTTTTGATGCACGCAACTCCTTCCAGAGGCTAAGAAATGAAAAACCCTGCCAGAAGATCACTGCAGAAGAATAAATAATATCATAACTCTATTTTGAAGCCCAATAGTCCTTCTCCACCCTCTCACCCTCCAAGGCCCCTTTCCGGATCTCCTGCTCCAAACTTGTAGCAGTTTCAGCAAAGAGGAGCTAGGCAGAAAAAATGTTCCAAAGCTGTCTTGGCTCAGCAGGGCCCGCCCATGCTAAGATGGGGAAAATTCCAAGATAAACAGGCTGCGTTATCACCCCAGACTTTCTTGGCATGAACCATTGATTTCCAGCCCCAAAACATTTTGTATGGATATCGGACAACTAGTTTCAGAGTAAACACACGAGGATTTTGCAGGTGTTATGTTCCTTTGTATTCATCAACCAGATGTTTTTCTCTGGGACTTGCTTTTCAGCCCCCTGGGTGCTCTGAGCTGAACTGAAATGTCACTCTATCTTTCTCTTTCCAATTAAATAAAGAAAGGCTCTTTGGGGAGATTTCCCAAAATGAGCAGTAGATTTCACTTGCAAACTATTGATCTATTTGTGTCAATTTCTTTTTCTTTTCTTTTCTGTTTTTTTTTTTTTTTTCCCCCAATCTGGATTAGGCCAAGAAGCACCAGTCAAAATAAACATGTAAATCTTGACCTTTAGAAAAGTAACGACTACACCAGAGCTATAAAAGTTACCTTGGGGAACTTAAGCTGCAAAATTCAGGCCCGCGTCCTTGTGTTCGGCTTGGCACGGGGTGCAGTGGACACCACACATGCATTGCTTCAAACCCAGGCCAAAGTGGGGACGTGCCAGTGCTATTTCCAACCCTCCTGCTTGAGACCTCCAGTGTGCTGAGGACACTTGGGAAGATTTGGACAGCATGTTCTCTCTGTTTTTGGCCAAGCGAGCTGCGGATCAATGGGTCAGTTTGGAGAATGCTGAGTGCTTCCAGAAGGTCCGACAGATTGAGGGAGGTAGTGAAGTGAACTTGAGTTTAGGAACTGAGACTCAATCAAAAGCTCCTCCAAAGTCCAATCTTATTTTCTCCTGAAATAAAATGGACTATATCGTTGGGCAGGTGTCCTTAAGCTTCTACCTGGTTCTTGTCGAACCAAGTCTTGGCCTGACCCCTGAAGCAGTGTGGCGGTAGCAGGGAGTTGATAAGAGAGGCCACTGGAGCTGTTAAATGTTAGAATTCCCAGGGCAGAAAGAAGCTCCTCTTTCTTCCAGCCCCTTTGCTGGAGGAATTAAATGTGCCTATGTGAATCCATTGGAGGAGGTCTTTTGGAAACTTAGGACTCTTTCCTCTGCTCCTTCCCTGGGACAGGAATAGCATTGAGCCGTTTTTCCTCAGTTTCTGAATGTTAGAATCATCTAGTCTTCCCAAGATATGTTCATTGTGAAGCAACTTGGGCTGCCCGGGAACCCTGCCACTGAGGAGGCTTTGCTGTTTCCTCAGCCAGCCCTAAACATCCTCTAGGTTTAAGGTTGATTGTGGAAAAGGCACACAGCCTGGTTGGTTGCATGAGAAATTCAGTTACGTGTATTATGTTTTTTGAAGTGCTATAGTTATAAGATCTCAGGTGATCAGGGATCTTATTTAATCCTAATTAATAGTATCTCATGCACCTGTAAGTAGCTGTGGTTTAGAAAACACTTTCACATCCTTTTACATCTTCTTTAACTCTCAGGATACATTTATGAGGCAGGTGGAATTAGGCCCACTTTACGGAAGAATTAACTTAGTCTCAGTGAGTTTGTGTGATTTCTCCAAAGTCATTTGCCAGTCAGTGGCAAAACCAAACTCTAACTTTAATCTCTTAGCTCCTGTTCAAGTGCTTTACTCACCAGGCTGGAAGTTCACTGGAATAGAAGACACTCTTTTATGTTTCATAGTTGAGAATATTGAGATAGGATTAAACAACTTGCCAACAAAGAGTTTGTCACAGGGTCTAAGAAATAACCCACCACTTTTCCTAGTCCGGTATTCTTTTCAGGTCCCCAGTAAACTGTGACAGGGAAATATGTGAGAGTGGGAGAGATTTTTGTGATCATAGGGAAAGAAATACAATGTATATGTCCTGTCCTAGAGGTGATTACAATTTTGTAGTATGTACATCAACATAGTAGATAAAATAAATTAGTGATAAAAATCTCTGCTACTCATCCATTTCATTTATGGAATCTATTGCCCAAGTGTCCTTTTATATTATAACAATATTTGTACATGGAATGCATCTCACTTGTGAAAGTAGTAATTTTGTGTTCAAGACATGATGGGTAATTATATCTAAGGGTTGCACTTGAACATCCCATCTATGGACAAAAACAATGGGAGTCAGTCACGGCTTTGCAGTTTCCTTTCAGTGAAATGCATTTGTTTTCCTTTCCAATTAGAGTTTTATGGAAAAGATGCAAAGGTGACTCTGGAATCAGTTCTGTCACTTGCAGAAGGACTCATATCCCTTCCTGTCAGTGTGCATTCAGACGGGAAAGCACATCTACAGGAGACACAACCAGTCTGCATGACAGCATCCACTTGGACCCATGTTGACTGTTAGGTTTGCTTGGACCCCATCCAAGTGGGCTTGCCTGGTGAAGCAGCAAAAGTCAACTCTCAATAGCAATTTCATTTCTAAGGCATGGACCCTTCCCCCACTCCCACTGGCCAGGTCAAGTGTCCCTGGTATGGGGCTTCTGTGATGCACTTTTCTTATTAAATTGCCTGGCCTCCATCTCTACTGTCAAGCCCTTATGTGTCTGTTTTCATCACTGGTATAGCCAACGGCCTAACCTGGCAGCTGGCATAGAGCAGAGACTGAAGGAAAACTGTTGAATGGAGGAATAGCAAACAGACCTAAAGATGGCATTATAGTGATGCCTTGTGTATCCCCAGAGGCGGAACCTTCCAAGGTCTACTTAAAATTCAGCCCAACCCGGAGGACTGTGGGGTTAATTAATCATCCTCTAAGCAAAACAGAATAGCTGTTTGCTTGTTGGCGGACTTGATCTCGGGCAAGTCACTTCAGTTTTCTGTGCCTCACTTGATGAAGTGAGAGTGACATGCCCGAAAGCACCCCATCATGGGCTGGATTAGGTCTGAGCTCCTTGGCAAAGCCACCAAGATCTTCCTGTGGGTGCCCACCTCTGTGGGGTGGTGTTTGGTTATACGGCCAAATAACAGTGCTCTTTGACTACATGGTATGTACCCCTTGCTCCTTGCCGTGCACGCTTAGCAGGTCTTCCTCTCGAGGGGGAATGCCTGTCCTCTGCCTGAGAAGTTCCTACTTATATTCAAAGAGCCAGACCAAATGCCACCTTTTATTCCCACCCCCACCCCCCAATTTTTTGTGTAATGTTCTCCACTCCTGCTGGCACATTTTACAGCATCTTGTTCAGGTTATATTTAGAGTACTGATCGCATTTAACCAGAATTCCTGGAAATACATGACTGGATCTCTTTAAGAGCAGGGGCTGTATTCTAGTCAATTCAGGATCTCCCAAACCTAGGAGAATGCCTGATACAGTTTAAATCTTTGTTGGGGAAACAACTAAGTGACTACTGACTAAATGAATAAATGAGAGAGAAATCAGAATAGGCTGATTGTTATGTATTTTTAATTTAGGAACGAAGATGAGGCAGTTTATCCAGAATTTTAGATCAATAGGCATTCCTAACACTATCTTTCAGGAATAATTTCTGGAATACTAAGCACTCAGCACAGTAGCTGGCAAAAATCAGGGGTCTAGTAAATTTTTGTTGACTGAATGGAATGAATGCATGTACAAAAAGTTTGAGATTCTCCTCCAAAGATTTTGGTTCACCTTTGGCATCATTTACTCACTCATTTAGGTTATATTGAGCAATCTTTTATTATATGCTTTCCCTGGGCAATTCCTCTCCCTGCGTCTGCCTAATCCCCAAGCATTAGGGGCATTATTCTTAGGCTAATATTCTTAGGCTAGCAGGAAAGAGGATATAGGGAAGTTTAAAAACTTTGTGAAATATAGTACCATGCCAAGGCTTACCGGTTATTTTTAAAACTGACTTTCCTTCCTTGGGTTTCTAGCATCCAAGATAATTAAAAATAGATAGCATTTTTGACATTTTAAACACCTATCTTACTTTATGCCCACCATTAATTTTTGCTTTCTTCTTTCTGCGGTTCTCTGAGGTGGAAGACAGAAACCTCAAGGTCACTTTCAGTATCAGACAGTTTCACTGCCAGGCTCATCTGCTCAGAGCCCATGGTCTGTGGGTAGGTTACTTTATTCTCACCTTCTGCCCCTTTTCATAAGAAGGAGGGTTTGCAAAACTGGATCTTATACTCAGAACTTAGGGTTCTAAAATTTGAAACACTGGGCTTAATGTAACCACTCAAGTGTCATTTGGATTAAAAATGCGGGGAGAATATTACCTAGATGATCTGTCTGATGATGAGGTTAAAAGGAGGCAGATCAGCAGCCTCTCTCTGATCTGAATATTCTCTCCCTTTAACAATACATCTGGGAGCAGACTGAAAATCCATACTCACCCCTGCTCCAATGCAGCTCAGGCCACACACCCCCACTTCTGATTCCGCTCGCCTCCTTCTATTTGCTTCCTTGTAGTATGTGTGTGTACCTCTGTTGTGTGTGTGTGTTTTTTTTCCTCAATGGCAAGTTTATTTGAGGCAGGGATTTCCTGTAATCATCATCTTCTCTTTCCCACCCAAATGCCTACCATAATGTGTAATAAATGTCTGCTAAAGGAATACAGGCATTCCAAAAGGAGAGCAGACCCTCTTGCCAAAATACCAAGGACAGAGGCATCAAAGCACGTTGACATCTGTCTTCGGCTCCACGGCAGAAGGCCATCCGCTTCTGACAGCTTCCACTTCTCCCTCCCTCCACCCTCCTGCTCCTCCTGGGCTGAACACCCGATGTATGCTTGTTAAAATAATGAAAATGTTGACTGGCTCCATAATTGATGGAAATCACAGGGAGTGAGGAAACAAGCCTCTGAGGGCCTAGCTCTGCTTTCAAAGGCCCCAGACACGAGGCTGCTGGTGCACAGCCCCTTGCACGAAGACGGGCCTGAGTGAAAGGGCCACGCTTTCAGTTTTGCTCTGAAACAGTGTCTGAAATCAATACTCCACACTGCACAGTGCTGCTGTGGCCAGGAGGCCTTGCGGTGCTGCCTCTGACATTTCAGGAGCCCCACTGTCTCCGAGGCCCAGCTGGCCTCTTTCAAGCCCGGTGAGGTGCTGGGAGAGCAAGACGGGAAACCGAGCAGTTCTCCTCTTCAGAAATTCTGGAGCAGTTTTTGATCTGTGCAGTGGGAGGAGAGAAACTTCTGGCTGTGTTTTGTTCTAGCAGGGCCTGTGTTAATTCATCGAATTGATTTATAGGGCTGAAGTCACAAAAAGGGTGATTCATTTTGCTGCCGGGTAGGTGAAACAGAGCCAAACAAGGCTGTTCTTGATGGATCCTTAGGGCCAATCCATGCAAGAAGTGGATGATTAGCCACCACTGGTCAAGGACACCTAAATGGGCTCCTGGCCCATGTTCCTTGAGATGGCCCTTGCAAAACCACAGTGCGGTGCCCGGCAGAGTGTCAGTGCTTGAATATTGCTCCCTTCTCCAATATTTTACAATCTAAATCTTTCATGGGAATTAACACAGGGGTGTCACCATTTTAATCGAGACGCATGTAAGACCAACGTGAAGTAGGGAGCTATTTTTGGCACTTCTTATTGGGCCAGTTTTCTTTGTGGGAAACCCTCTTTCCTCCCTGACCCCTCATGCCCAGCATCTTTCAGCAGTTTCCGGCACCCTTCCACTTATTTACGGGATTTGCCCCAAGTCTCATCTCTCTCCTGAATTATGATCATAGGGCATCCTAATTGGTCTTTCTGCACCCAAACTCTTTTGTCTCCTCCTCTGCTTTCAGATTGCTCTTTCTGACACAGATAGCATCATCCTCATTCCCTGTGTCATGCTCTCCAGTGCTTCTCATTGTTACCTGTATGGTATATTCTGAAAATATTACAATAGGGCCATTGCATCCTTGCATCTCTATCTCAGCCCACATGCCAAGTCCTGTCTTTGACCTCTCCTTTCCATATATTTCTTTCCTAGCCACTTTGGACTGTTTGGCCCATCTCAGGCTCCCCTCCATCTGCTGAAGACTGCTCAAATGCCATTTCTTTTCTGTAACTCTTCATGCTTCCCTGATGTGAAGAATTAATCATTTTATCTTACGCTGATCTCTGATAATGTAGCACATGACTTTATAATACCGTTTATCATCCCATGCTATATTTTTTTTATTAATATTTACTTACATTTTTATTTTGCCTGGTAAACTGTGAAGGCAGGAACTCTGGCTTACCATACATTTGGATTTCTGGTGCCCATCATGGCACCTACTAGTTGTCTAGTAGGTGTTTTGACAACAGTCTGGATTGAGTCTTCCAAATTGAGACCCACATGTCCCTTGGGTTTGACTGTCCATGACCCTGGATCCACACAGTGATTTCAGTTGGTTATTGCCACTCCTTTGGGGTTAGATACGGAAATTCTTCCATCTTTAAAGCACAGATCCCATTGGATCCTGGCATTAAAAGGTTGTATTAAGCCTCCAGACCCATGTACTTCTTTTGGTTTAGAACAGTGCTTCTTAAATCTTTTGTTGTCAAAAATTCTGGACCCTGATGCATAGAGAATCTGGTATATAATATTAAAGTGTGCACAGACCTCCTGAACTTACCCAAGAGATACACCTACTTAGAAATCTCAGAGGAAGAAGAATCTTTCAGAAAGAGGGGCTGCTCTTTAGTTGAAATGATCTTTCTGTCTGGTGACTTATCTGGGGAAACCAGGTTCCATGATTTGTCTTTTCATTTAGCAGAGACCAGAATGAGATTAATTTGCCAGCTGCTGAAGTCAGAGCGATCGCCAGGTGGCCGTATGTTTTCATGGGACTGGTCTAAGTTACGGACTCAGTGCTAACTTTGCAGCAAAAGAAACTCATGGTCTCTTCATGTGCAATTACCCAAGTCAAAGGAGGCATGGCTGCTGACAGGTAGGGGCATGGGCTTTGGAGTCAGAGCTCCTGGGTATAAATTTGCCTCCATGAAGTGCTATGACCTTGGACAGTTTACTCTCTTTCAGCTTCGGCTTCCTCATCTGTTACACGGGAATAATAAAAACTGCCATGGGGATAAGATCATAATATGACATATTGTGAAACATCAAAAGATATGTGTAGAAGCCTGGGCTTGGTGCCTGGCAGAGGGAGGTCCTTCAAATTTAGCTATTTAGCACGACTCCTTTTATTTGCTACTCTCTGCTCTGAGTTGGCTCTTCTAGACTTAGTTTTGATTTATTTTTCATACATTTGATAAGTGTTAATATTTTGTGGAAAGGAATGTTGTGATTTTGAGTTTCTAAAATTGTCATTCTTTAAAATAACATCTGTTCTATAAGCCAGATGATTGAAGGGATGAAATATCAGGTGGATAAAAGGCCAATGACCAACACAGAGATCAGTACAAGTTAAAGTTGTAGAAATTAGGATTAAATAGCTATGCTTTTATGAAACATTTGTTCAATATCTTTTGTATTTTCTTGAGGCATTACGACAACTACTTACATTGGTAGTGACTTGTGTCTGAATTCTTTTGGCTTTTCTTTTCTTTACCCTATTCGGGTAGATAACAGGAGGAGAAAACCAATTCTAGTCTTAACTTGCATTGATCCCAGAAAAACTAACTGAAATAATATATTATAAATAAACCATTGTTGAATACATACCACATGCCAACTGCCTTGTGTACAATATCGCAGTTAATTTTCATAAATCTCTGAGACAAGTCTCATTACCTGATTCTAGAGATGAGGAAATTAAGGCCTGGAGATTAAACATAGGAAGATTGTATTTAAAAATTTTTTTTTATATATTGTAATTCCATTTTAATTTGGCTGTTTGTCTCTTTTTCACTGATTTCAGGCAAACAGGACAGACTTGGAGGGCTGAGTCACTGGCATGTATACAAGTGCTCTCATCTGAACATTGAGAGTTTTTGCAGTCTGCTTTGTCAGGAAAAATGTTCTTTTGAATTCTGCCTTTTGTTTAAAACAGAAGCCATCATATTAAATGCTTCTGATTCTGCTGCAGAGCAAGCAACAACATGTCCTCCAGAAATACCAAGGAAGGAAGAGCCTACCAACATGGCAGATTGCCTTGACTTCTCATCCAAAATAGACTTTTGACTGGGATGATATCAAAGTCTGTTCTGCACTCCAGTCAGTGGGATTTAGGTGAAGAATGGGAAGGTAATTCTTTACCGTGAATAGCCAAGGGGGATTATCTTTCTAGGAGAGAGTGAGCAACTTCTTTTGGCTACATTATTAATTTGATGCTCATCTACATTTTATCCCTATGACAGCATTTGAATAAATGGCTTTCTAAAACGGAGGAGTTAGGGACACTTGTGTGTGTGAGTGTGTATGTGGCTGGGGTGGTGGTAGGATAGTGGTCCTCATCCAGGGGTTGGTTTTGTCCCCCAGGGGATAGTTGACAATGCCTGGAGGCATTTTTGGCTGTCATTCCTGATGTTGCTTCTGGCATCTGGTGGGTGGAGACCAGGGTTGCTGTGAAACATCGGACAATGCACAGGGCAGTTCCTGCAACAGAGAATTATCAGGCCCAAAATGTCAATAGTGCCGAGGTTGAGAAATCCTGGGTTAAATTACATTGCTAGAACATCTCCCCTGCGTTTCTAGTCCGAATCCATTTTAAACCTACCACCATCCAGCACATGCAGAGTTAAACGTGGTCCTTAATTCTGTGGCTTTGACTCAACCCCTAGGGCTGAGAAGGTGATCAAAGCCTTGGATTCTTCCTGCTGTCAGTTACTGACTTTCCCTCCGGGATCCCTGCTCTGGGCACTGGGGGATGCTCGCAGGATGGTGTGAGAGATGCTGGAGAGCTTGAGAACCACCTGCTACCTCCCTGAAATGTGCCTTTAATTGCACAGGGAAAATTACCTAATAGAAACCAATTTAACACCAGGTCAATGAAGAGACTAAGACAGGAATAGATGATCTTGCTGATAAGAATTAGAAACCTGGTTTGAATATTTTTGAGGAAATGACTTATTTATGTGATGAATGGATTCCTCTCAAGTCATTTGGAAGTATGGTTGTTACATTCCAAAGACTAAAAATCCTCCATTTACCTGCCAAACATTCTGGGTGTTTCCCGTTGTATTCCATCTGCAATCTTCAGAACGCTAAGTGACATACAGATGTTGATGTGGTTATTCTGTGTAAAAAATCATCTGACTTCTCCATTCTGGTCTGCACTCATGCATTAATTAACAAGTTAATTTTCAAAACCATGTTTTGTATGCGTAATACACATCAGCATTCTGCTAGGTTCTCGAGCAGTGCAAACGTGGATACAACATGGTTCTTGCGTATTGGAAATTGATGAAGTCTAGTGGAAGAAAAAGATTTTTAAGCAAATATTTGCAATTCAGTGGTATCAGTGCTATACTAAGAGAAGTGCAAAGTACTCTGGGAAAACAGGCAAAGAAACAAAGTCTGCTGAGGGAATTGAGAAAGATTTCATGCATGAAGTAATAAATGAGTCAGGTATTGACGGGTGAGTAGGAGTTTGCCAGGCAGAGGAATAAGGAGACATGGCGAGAAGGTATTGAAAACCATGAACTGATATGCCGAGGCAAGAATATGATGTGAATAAGGACAGATTACAGGAGATGAGGCTGGATTTCATTTTCCAAAATACAGGGCACCCACTGGGAGAAGGGGCTCTGCCCTGTTCTTTTTTTGTGTCTCTAGTGTTTGTGACTGTGCTAGGCACATAGCATCTTATCAGCTTCCCATCAGCAGGGGAGTGCACAGTGCATGCTCAGTGCAGCTAAGCAGAGAAGTTATGTCGTTAGAGCTGGGGACACTAGATCAGAACGGAAGCAGGGAGTCTGGTCCTAAGGAAACTGTGATCTGGGGAAGAGGTGATAGGTTCTGAACTAAGACTATAGCAGAAAGACAGAAGGGGAGGGGAAGGATTCTTGAGCTCTTTCATAGGTAGATGTCTTAGTTTGCCTGAGCTGCTATCACCATAAACTGGTCTCGGCTTACACGATGGGAATTTATTGTCTCACTGTTTCAGAGGCCAGAAGGCTTCCTTCCTCTTATGGTCTGTGGCGTTCTGGTGCTGGCTTGCCACAGTCCTCGGAGTTCACTGCTTCCCATCACATGGCAATGTCATCTCCTTTCTCTTCTCGGTTCCTGCTGATTTCCCGCTTCTGTGACTTCTGGGTCCTCATTTAAAGGCCTCCAGGAATCTGGGTTAAGACCAGTCCTCATTCAGTTGGGCCACACCTTCACTAAAAATAATATCATCAGGAGGTCCTATTTACAATGGGTTCACACCCACAGAGATGTGGACTTGGATTGAAAACATGTATTTGTTGGGATGCACAATTCAAACTACCACAGTAGATTAAATAGAGCTTGGTAAACAAAATAAATTGAAGAGTGACAGAAGGGGTAGTTGCAGATGTCATTATCCTAGATAGTGCTGACCACAGGACATATCGTAGTCATTTTATTCACAGTGTATATGCCAAGTACGCCTAGAACACTATAACTTGCAGAATGTTGTGTTTGAGGCTGCATCTTAAAGATGCAGGTGAACGTTGCTCTGGCTGAGAGATGGACAATTGCTGGCTCATATGATGCTCATCTCCTGTGCTTTGTCTTCAGTGACCTTTGCTACCGTCTTCTGACCAAACTTCTTGACTCTCGGCATCTCATGGGACCTCCCAGAATAGTCTTGACCTCTCCCAGTCTTTGTCTTTCTGGACCCTCACTCCTGACTATAGCCACAGACCCAGCTGCCTGCTCTCCAGATTCTGGTGAGCCCTTCTGGCCCTCACCAAACTCATTGATCAAACACGCTACACACACGAAGAGGACAGTGAGTCTTCAATCTTTATCTCGCTTACATTCTGACCACCAGACAAAGGTGTGTTTTAACACAGTGGCCCTAATGCAGCCCCTTCTTAACAGGATTTATATAATTTATTGACACATCTATTTCTAAGTAAGTTTGGAGAGCCATTCTTACACACTGATCTAGGATATTTTGGGGATATGAGATTAGCTTTTAATGTGCACCGCAAAAAGGTAACAAAACAAAGAATTCTACAAAGACCACATTTTCCATGAGATTTACATTTCTGAATCCCTCGAGAAACAGTGTGTGGCAGACATTCTTATTTGCATTCACATTTTTATGTTTGAGGATGCTGGTAGATTTTCTTAAGGATTATTCTAGAAGGAATGTAGTTAGTGAATTCCTTAAATGCACGATGATTCTGACTTTATTTGCTGAATGGCTCCTCCTTTATCATGGATTAGCATAGCTGAATGCATTTGAGGCTTTCTGTACTGTTTAAAATCAGGAAGTTTCATGTAGTGTATAGCTAAATGAACAGCATCGTCTGAGAAAGTACATAAGTCATGGAGTCGGGGTTGGACTTCTAAGTCTGCTATTTTCTTGTTGCAAGATACTTAGGTTCTCTATGCCTCAGATTAGAAAACCAGCATTGCAAGGGTGGTTTGCATATTAAATGAAAAAATGTATTCAAAGTACCAGCATGTGTGTGTGGGTTTGGATATATTATGCTCCCCCAAAAGCCGTATTTTTTAATGCAATCTTGCGGGGGCAGAGTTATTAATCTTTTTGATTAGGGTGTGACCTCTTGATTGAATGTTTCCATGGAGATTTGACCCTACCCATTCAGGGTAGGTCTTGATTAGTTTACTGGAGTCCTTTAAGAAGAGCCAACACAGACCCAGGAGGAGGGGGCTGACACTTCGAGATGCTTGGAGATGCAGACAGAAGAATGCTTAGAGATGCTAAGCTAAGAGAAACCCACAGAGATTTTGGAGAAAGCATTTTTAAATGCAACCAGAGAGCAAAGGACCAGCAGACACCAGCCATGTGCCTTCCCAGCTGCCATCGACCTTTTTTCAATGAAGGTATCCTCTTGTTGATGCCTTAGTGTGGACACTTTTATGGCCTTAGGACTGTAAATTTGTAACCAAATAAACCCCCTTTATAAAAGCCAATCCACTTCTGGTATTTTGCATAGTGGCAGCTCTAGCAAACTGGAACAATGTGGTAGGCTTTCCAACAGTGGCTCATGCTACTGCATGCATAAGTTAACCTCGTCAGTCCATCTGGCACAATGTGGTTATAAAGGTATATATATATGTGTGTACATTCCAATTTTAGTCTTTTTTAATACATGAAAATTGGATAGATGTGGTGCCAAGGGACAGTGGAGGGTAAGAATTAGTACTAAGTGGTTCTGTCCATGGCCTACAATGCAGCCCTGGGGCCACACTGGGAGGAAAGGGCAATGGAATAGTGCATGGACACAGTCTGTCTACTATTAACCAATCTCTATACAGAACAAGGTTCTTTTACATTTTCTTTTATAACAACCCAGCAGGAAAGCATTATCAGCTCAATTCACAGATGAAGTAACACCAGATCTGAGCAGTTAAGTAACTTTTCCAGGATCACATGGTCAGTAAGGATTGATATTGGGATTTTGCATCAAATCTCACATCTTTCCAATGTTTCATGCTGCCTCCTTGGGACTGGAAATGAGTGCAATTCTACACACTGAGAAACATGTGGGATATCCCTGCTCCAGGAAGGAAGCTGCCTGTATCAGCTGTGTCATGGGGTAGTTAGTCTAAGTCTGCTGGAAGGCTTTCCTGCCATCCTCAGGAGTCCTACTTAGCCTCCAGTGTCATTGACCCCATGGACCCCACCTAATCCCTGAGGAAGGATCTGGGCTTTATAGGGTGGGCTGTTGGCACTCGGCCAAGTTAGGGTATTACACAAATGGAGGGGGCACTGGTTCCTAACTCTAACAGTTTAAAGTAAACTAGAGTTTTCTTTGGTCAGTCTGGTCTTGCCTTGTTAATGTATTTCTACTGCCTCATTCTAAGAAAGGATTTAGGCAGTTTTTGAAATATAATAATAGCAAAAACAACAGGTTAAATGGAGATAACAGGAAAATAAAATGAAGGCAGGGTTAAGTCAGCACACAGAATGATACCTTAAAGATTCTCCATTGAATACTGTGGGTATTGGCACAGAAGGGTCCTGGGGACCTGTTGTTGAGATTCCTGGAAGTCGGGGTCAGTGTAAGGTGCTACTACAGGGAATTCTGATCTGGAGACTTTTCACCTGCTGATAATGTTCTAGTAACAGGACATTCCTGCCTGCTGATCCATGGTTTGATGGTTTGTCCTTAGAATTCCACCTGATATTCATTTATACTTGGCTTCATGGTAGACAGTGCATTGAAAGAGAGGAACAATTAAGAAAGGCGTAGGAACAGGGTGTTTGGGGGGGCAGTTATAGACTGTATTGTTGCAGCAGAACTCTGGGTGGGAAGCGAAGTGTCTTGCTACGCCAAAGCATTGCACTATAGGAATAACACAGGGGCCTATTTGTTGTCTGCTCTAGAAGTTAGGAACACAGATTATAGGTAGAGTGAGACAGATAGGTTGGATCATGGCTCTGCCACTTACTAAGTGATCTTGTACAAGATATTTAAGTCCATCGTCTTGAAGATGAGAGGGTTCTATGTTACACATTAAGGAACTGTTCCAGAAAAACATAATTTAGAGAGGAAACTCTTAAAATGGCTATTTTGAACACAAATTAATACTAGAAAGTATAAACACATTTCTGGACAACCATCATCCAAGAGTTTGATTCATTGACACTGCTCATAAATGATTAAATATTTCTTAATGAACATGAAAGAAGTAATTAATAAACAATAAAAAGCTTTGTTAGTCATTCTTAACTTAAAAATGCAAACTTCTCTTTGACATCCAGGAAGGTAGATCCTAAAGAAGGTGATATATTGAATTTTATTCAAAGTCTGAGGGCTATTTCCTTTTGATCCTTCTTTGAGACATAAAAGAATGAATGTAACTTCAATTTCTTTCTACTATAGCTTTAGTGATCTTGGGATGGTATTTTAGAAATATGTTATACCCATGTAGTTTTAGTCCAAATAAATTATGTTGTACAAAGGGCAACTCCTCTTAACATTAATTTCTCCAGGATACACATAGACCAAGGAGATCAGTGCTCACTTTTGAGTTTTGAAACAGATTATCTTGAGTCTATATTGAAAGCTAGGGTGTGTTGAAAGAGAAAATTATCTAAATTCCACACATATCCCTTAATCAGGAGCCAAGACACTGTACAGAGAAGAGCAAGAATAAGGTCTAAAGGCGTATCCTGCTAAGTGGGAAATAGGGAGGAGGAGACTAGCCAATGGAGGCCAAAATCAGAGGGTGAAAGCTAGGGTGAAAATGCTCGTAGGGTTGCTCGGAGAGGCCCGGTAACCCGATAATCAGGAAGAAGCCAGTGCAGATAGATTGAGGAGGGAAGCCAAAAGAGAAGGCTTTGGTGCCCTGATCCTTATACTCTTCTTCCTGATTGAATGTCCCAGGCCAATATGATGATGTGGCCACAGTTGAATAGAAATGGCCTTATGATGGTTAGGCAGAGAGACCCTGAGCTAGTACTGCTGGTTCTCATGGTATGTAAGAGATCTGGAAATCTCCTTTGGATCTTATATAAGACACAAAAATTAAGATTTTTGTGTCTTATATAAATAGAAACAAGTATGAGTTCCAAATAGGGTTGGTCCATAACCCAGATTCCCTGAAAAGCCTTCTTTCCAGGTGGCTGAAAGGACTACCTTAGGAACTGTATGTGCACATATAAAGACTATTTTAGACACTCTATGTTATGTTTTTTTTCACATAAGGTATGGAATAGAGCAATAGTCGATAAATAGTATCTAATTATCTTGATTGCTAATGCAGGGTGCTCATTGGAGTGGGGGCAGGTGTGACTTGGAAGGTCTCAGTGGGATTATTCTGGGGCTTCTCCCAGAAGAGTCTGGAAATATCTTAGGTTAAGAGCAATACTGATAAGGTTGGTCATAGGTGAACTGAGGGTGGGGGGTGAGGAAGGCATGTACGGAATAAAGCTACAGAGGTTTCCATGGACACACCCATGAGGGTAAACATGGCATCGTATCCTGAGACAGGACAGGTTAGTGTCAACTTATGGACACTGTAGACGTGGGATTGGCTTAAACTTGTCAGAATGGCATGCTGGGAGTCGGTAGGGCTGCATCTTGGAAAAATGACGGAAGGGCGTTGTACAGATGGAGCTTATTCTCCTGCAAAGAGGGATTTGTGGACCGAAATAGCAAGTCAGATGGAGTAAGAGCAAAATCACCCTTTTGTAGTCTGAGATAACTTGAGCAGAGAGATCATGTTTATTCATCTTTATGGCTCCCCAAAACTCATAAACCCTTGTCCATATTAAGTCCTCAACTAATGCTTTTTGAAGGCATAGATATGGATATGGTGACTGTGCCCAACCTAACAGATCAGGGCAATCTTAGCTGTAGTGGCTGTTCAGACCATGTAGGATGGAGTATACCCAGAGATTTTAACTCCAAATCAAGGGTCAGGAGACCAAACATGGGCCACAGTCCTGTCACCATGTAATCCTGTATGTATTTTGTGAATTAGGAACTTGAAGAACATTGGGGAATCTCCGCCAAATTCTGAGGGTGACCTTTAATGTATTTCTTGGTAGAGGGCTCAGTACTGCAAAACAAAATCCCAACATCTGACCCTCTGCCACTGATAGATGGGATTTTAAAAAGAACTTACTGTTTTCATCTTTTCACTGATGATGAAAACAAACATCTCGGAGATGAAAGACTGGCCATAGAATATGAGTTCCCCTATTGTTTAGTTTGTTCATCTCCTGGCCTGGGGATTAATATGCGCTCCATAAGTGTTAATTGGATTTAACTCATTTAATAGACAGCTATGTATCACCTAGTATGTGCTGGCCCATTTTGTCAGGTGCAAACATACTCCCTTCCACAGGGAGCTCCGAGGCTACTGAAGGAGACAGCCAAATAAACAGATAATGACAATGTGAAATGTTAGGTGTCCTGACAGAGCAATAAATGGGGGGGGGGGTGTTACAATAAGAACAGCACATCCGACAGCGGTCTGTGGCTGAATACCATCTGCACGTGTGTTTTATTTGATCCTCCCAGTGTTGCCCAACCCAGCATTAAAAAAAATATATATAAATCCATTGCGGATATTTACAAATAAGTTTTGTTTTCTGGTGAAAATCTGAATCTGGATTTTTTGAAAAATCAGAAGCTATAGCAGCTGACATTACCATGTGGCAGCAAGGTTGGGGCTGAGTGATGGTGGCTCCATCCAATGGGGTACCTGCTTTCCAATGCACAGCTTGCCCACCCCTCGGCACCGAGCCTAATGTCAGTGGGCACTGGTAGTCATGCTTGTGTGCTATTTCCATGTCAGAGAAGTAAGAGGAAGCTGAAACATTTCCTGTAGCCATCTATCCAAACTGGAATAACGGAAGATGCATTGAGAGGGCACCATGTTTCGAGAAACAAAAGGAGAGAATGCATTTCTTTGTAGATATGAAACACATTCCTAGGTATTGAATGTGCAAACCAGTTATGTCTGAGCAAAGTGATGCAAAAACCAGTTGTGTCTGAGCAAAGTGACGCAGTTTAAAACCTCCTGATGAAATAACCACATTAAGAACCACGTGCTGAAGTTGAAAATAGAGTTACTGAAATTTAAAGGTTTTACATTCAAAGTAAAATAAAATATGACCATGCAAAACTCAGTAAGAGGGAAGAAAGCTTTTTAGAGATAGCAAGTTTATTGCAGGGAGCTTTCTGGGTGTAACGGAAATAATGTGTCCCAAATAGACATGCCTATGCACAACTAGAAACTATGTGCTCAGGGCTGGCCTCATGGGCATGGGCTTGCACTTGAACACCCTGTGGATGCCGTCTTGAAATTCTTAATAATTTATTTTGGAATTTGTGTTTTGTAAGTGAAGGCTGATGGGGCCATGGAGCACGTGCCAGGGGAAGCCCCGGGTCACCTTCCTGGGTCCCTGCCAGGGTCTCCCTACTATCCACCCCCCCACATTATATTCTGCACTCACCTCGTGAGTATCCCTGTGCACCTTGAAAGGGCTAGAGAAAGGAAAAAACTTCGTAGTTTAGTACCTTTAATTGTACCTTTCCCTGGTTTTTGAACAAGCAGCTTGGCATTTTCATTTTGTGCTGAGCTTTGCAAATTATGTAGCCGGTCCTGCTTAGAACTTTGGGAGCTAGTCATCTGGGGTCTGCTTTATTTATTTTTGTCACCTGCTCGACCCCACGGGGCACTTGAGTTTGGGGCTCTGATCCATTGGATGCATCTTGAAATAAACTAGGAGATGCTCAGAAATGTACCCTGCGGATGCCTTTGCTGTCTGCGAGCCCAGAAGTTGTACAATCTCCTATTTCTTCTGTAGAGCAGTGTTTAGCCCCAATGATTATACTGAGTCTCCATGTGATCGTTAACATGTAAATCAGTCATAAAGCCTAGAAATGAATCCTTGATTATTGCATTTTCAGCTATTAATTAATGCTATGGACTATCAGATCATAAACCTGCTCTCCTTTTTCACATTAATTGGTAACCTCATCCAGTGACTCTTAAACTGTTTCTCCCTGCATGAGTTTAAAGTCATTATTTTGACTTTACTGGTTACTGACTTTTATTATTTAAGAGGTAAGGAATGGAAACTAATTGAACATACTGTGAAATATTTTTTCTCTGCTAAGAAAATATGTTGGTTGTTGGCTGGGGAGTTGTATTCAAGGGAATACTGGAAGAGCTGAGAAGGCTTTGCTTGGCTTTTGTGCACCAAGAGCTGTATTGGTTTTGTGCGGTTTCTTGGTTTTGGTAGCACAGCAAGCTGTGTTGTTTGCACTTGTAGGTTATAGTGGTGTCAAAATTACTTAAGCAGGGGAAAAAGTTACAAGAGCCTAAGTAAAATCTCAGTGATTCACTGTAATGAGGGAGAACATCAACCTGATTTATAGAATTTCCCATCTTTTTAAAAAATAAATAAAAATAGTTTTGATACTTTCAAATACAAAGAATATTTCTAAGCAACTGCTAAAAATAAAAAAGTAGGGACTGCCAAAGAGAAGTCTTACTAGGCCTTGTTAATGCATAGAAAAAGCTTCATTTGTAATTAAAATCATTCTTCAGAGACAAATTAACACATATGTTCTTAGCCTAATTTCTTTTTGAGTTTGCATGTATTTACTTAGAGTATTGATTTGCACAGGGAACCCTCTTTCTCGGTAGGCAAAGATAAAATCCACCTAGGCTAAGGAGCACATATTCTAAAATAGTGGGTGTCAGAGTCATAGAGGGTGCCAGATAAATAATATCCCTCTTCCCCACCTGGGTTTTGAACCACTGAGAAATGAGATAAAGGAGTAAAGAAGATGGAAAACAAAATAACAGTTATTAATGGCAAAAGCTGTGGCTTAAGAAGTAACTTAAGAATGAGAGCCAAATGGACTTCTTAATAGCAAACTCCCAGAATTAGCAGGCCTTTCCATTCTAGTCCCAGCAGTGCCTACAGGGGACAATGGGGCTCCCTGTGTAAGACTCGTGATGGGCAGGGGTGTGGAGGCTAAGGGCTCTTGTGGGTACTCAGGAGGAAGGAACTGGAACGAAAAAGGAGGGGCTGGACTCTGTATGCCCAGGCTCAACTTCCACATTCACCAAACAGATAAGTCCCACCCCCTACTCTGGGCTGCCTGAGCCAGGGACAGAGATGCCAAGAGTCTCACTTTCTTGGGGTTCCCTACACATGGGAAGAAACAGCTGAAGAGAGGCCATCAGCGATTTGTTCTCATCACCATTTCCCTTACCTATAGTCAACCACTGGTGAGCCTGTCTCCACTCTAGTAGGGCAGTTTGGATTTCAACTTCATGAAGTCACACCCCATTCCTAGGACTTAAGGCAGTCTAGATTTTTGCCTCTACAAAGTTCTGAAATGGGTGAACCTAATGCATTAATTAAATTTACTCTAAGGCCACTCTGACCCAACAGCAGATAACGTGTTCCTTAATCTAGTCCTGTCCTAAATAAGGCCAGTCCCATTTAGTAGAGATCAACAGAGGTAATGCAATGACATCAAATGACATAAAGTTATTCTAATAATAAAATGCATAAAGGCACCCTGAACATAACATGCCAACAAAAATATGTTGCTGATTTGAGTATAAATCGCATCTCATTATGAATTTCTCAGGGAAAAATATAATGCTATAGTATAATGCTACCTATAATGTTCCTAGTAAGTTAAAGGTTCAAAAATATCAAAACCCTAAATAAAAACTGAAACTGCATTCTCTGGTCTTCATAATTTAAATGTTTAGAGAAATTAAAGTTCTGTATTTACCCTTACCAACTTCTTGTTCTTCTCCGTCTCAGCTAGATGGACTCTTGATGTCTGGGTAGGGCTGGGATTCTCTCAGTGACTACGGAATCGGAAGGTAAACACCGTGACCTCTCTCTTTCCTCCCGCCCTTGAGTCTCCTGTGGGTGCCTGAAAATCACAAGCCAGAGGCCCAGGTGAAGCCATCTGTAGACGATAATCTCCTGAGGCACAAAGAGGGACTTAGAATGAGACTGAGAAAAGAGAGTGGAGGAGTGGGAGTCAATAGACAATGGCCACCACAGAAGATGGAACAAAATTCCAGGCTATAAATGAATGCTGGGTAACAGTTCATTCGTTCTTTCTTTTTTTTTTTTCATCCCTGTTCAAATGTTGAATGCTTGGCTTTATAGACTAAAGCCCAGGAGACATTCTATTTTTCTTCTTCCCAAGTTTTCTGTGGATAACTCCCCTTCAGCTACGTTTAATGCTTTGCAGAAATGAAATCTCAGAATCTGAGGAAGAGTAGATAATTTTAGGGAAGAGTAGGAGGATGGAGGAAGACTGTAAATAGTATCTTAAAAAGAAGAATACTACTTGGATTTAACAATTAGAACATTGACGATTGGATTTGACAATTAGGACATTTAGAAGTGCATTTTTAGTGATGTAATGGGGATGGAAACCAGATTACAAGGAGGTGAGAAATGGGAATATGGTATAATAAGCTGCTGTTAAATAGAAATATGACAGTGAAAGAGAAGATGAAACCATGGATAGTCCGTTTTTGCAACACAAACTCAATCACCTATTTTCTTTACTGACTCTTCCGCTGCCTTCAAATATGCATAATTTCATCTATTTAAAAAAATAAATACATACAATTTCACAAAATCATGTAGCCCCCCTCTGCTAGCCAGTAGCTCCACATTTGCAACAGGAGGGAAGGAAGATGAAACCATTCAGGATTGTCAGTCAGGATGGTGACGGTGATGATGACAGTGATCATGGTGATGATGATGATAAGGGTAAGGAGAACTGGACTAGAAAGAGAACATAGTGAGAGTCTTGGAAGTGGTAACACAATTCTTTTTAGAAATCTGTAGAAAGCGGAAAGGAAGTAGATAAGGATATTGTAGATAGAGCACAGGATTTGAAGCCTGTCCAGGAGTTTTCTAGCATCATTTGGTGGCAAGGAGGATCACTGTACTGCATTGTGATTTATCAGACACTGAATTTCTGTACTTTCAATACCATTCATCTATCACTCATTTGCTTATGGCAAAAGGCTAAAAACCCCATCAAGGGTTAATCTGAGCAATTTCTTTAAAATTCTATTTCTACTTTTATTTCCAAATGATCAGAAATAATGGGCTCCTTCCAGGGATAATACAAACTATTTTTTCCTTGTCCTGGGCAGAATACTGACATTACTGGTGGATGGGAGAATGTTAAATCCATGTTGGGAGAAAGAAGGGAACTAGAGGAATCAATAGCTCTAAATGTTCTGGATTGTAGCTTCAAAAATTAAAAAAAATTTTAAGACCTGTGCACCCCACTGAGGTTTTACTTTTAAGTATATGTATGCTTTCCTTCAAATATTCAAATATTCTTCAAATATTTCTCATAGTAGTCCTAATCTAGTCTATGAAGTTGTCATAAATCAATACCTTTACTGAAAATGCCACATACCCAACAATTACATTGAAAGCTTCCTCCTCACATACACTCAGATGTAAGACTGGAATATCCACAAAATTTAGGACTACCCCAAGGAGACTTCTAATTTATGTAGATTTTAAACAGAGATCTCTGTTATAAGTTGCAGACGGAATCTGAGTTTTGGTTTGAAATTCTTCTACACAGAAGGAGATATAAAGCAGATCACTTCATATCCCTATGTAACATGTCACTTTTACTCATTCTGATTAATCAAAATACATTATGTATTAAACCAAGACATTGGAATAACAAACCTAGGAAAGGAACCATATGTACATTGCCCAGTCATATTAGTCTTATAGGTCCTTGCCAGTCTGCCGCTGACCAAGTTCATTTAGCAATGATGCCTCTCCAGAGAAAGATCCAGAATTCTTCTACCTACCTCCCACTCCTGCTTGCTTTGCTCAGAGGCATTCTTAGTAGTTGATGAATGGACTGTCTTCTAGGTGAAGACAGAGATACAAAGACATGAAGTCATCTCCCTCTCCAATTTATTCTTTAAGTCATTCTCCAGTAGACCCTTTTGAAACACTTTGTCATCTCAATTTTGATAATATGTCTAGTTTCAACCCTGTAACAATTCCTACCACTTCTTGAATGCCTTCCCTGGGACTGGGACTTACTAGACATGTGCAAGTATGCTTGGTCAATCCTCAAAATTATCCTGCAAAGTACATATTATTTCTTAAAATGAGGAATCAGATGCCCGGAGAGATTAAACCCAAACCTAATCTGCAATAAGTGGCAGAGCTAAAGTCACCATGCAGAAAGATGTTTTCATTGTCTTCTTTATAGATATCCTTTTCTCAGATTGATCAAGTTCCCTTATATTCATTGTTTATTCAGAGATTTTATCAGGAATAGATGTTCAATTTTGTCAAATTTTTTTTTCTCTTCTATTAATTTGATCATATGGTTTTCCTTTTCAAATCTTTTTTAACATAAAAAATTGCATTGCTTGACTTTAGAGTGTTAAACTAATCTGCATTCATGGGTTAACCCCACTTGACCATGATGTTCTACAATTTTTATGTATTGTTGGATTTGATTTATTGACATTTATTAAGAATTTTCACATCTATATTCAGGGGGATATTGGTCTGTGATTTTCTTTCCTTATTATGTCTTTGTTGGGTTTTGGAATCAAGTTAATGCTGGCCTCAAAGAATGAATTGGGAAGTGCTTTCTCCTCTTTATTTTTCTGGAATAGTTTTTGAAGAATTGTTGCTACTTTTTTTTAAATCTGTTATAATTGACCAGTGAATTCACCAGGGCACCTAGGGTTGTCAGAATTGCTAGATGATTGTTAATTGCAAATTCAATTTCTTTAATAGATACAATGCAAGGTTTCTCAACTCTGGCACTATTGACGTTTTGGTTCAGATAATTCTTTGTTTTGTGAGGCTGTCCTGAGTACTCTGGGATGCTTAGCTGCATATCTGGCTTCCTTTTGCTAGAGACGGAAGTCTCCTGCCCCAAGTTGTGACAACCTGAAATTTCACCAGAGCTTGCCAAATGTCGCTGGGGAGGGAGGGAAAAATTGCACCCCTGTTGAGAATCATTGATAAAGGGCCATTCAGGTTACCTATTTCTTTTTGTGGGAGCTTATGAATTTTGTGTCTTTCAAGGATTTTTCATTTTCATCTAAGTTGTTCAATTTACTGGCAAATAGTTGTTTGTAATATTTCTTTATCATTTTAATGTCTCTAAGATCTGTAAGATGTCTATAATATCTCTAAGATACATAAAACCAGTCATTCCTGAGATTGGCAATTTGTGTCTTCTCTTGTTTACTCCTGATCTCTGTGGCTAGAGAAGTGATTCTCAACTGGGGGGCAATTTTGCCATAGATACCACAATCTGGGTGCACATTGATAATGATTTAGTTATTATTTCTAGGCTAGAACTGGGAAATACTTTTTAAAAGATGAAGTGAATGATAAGTTTGTTAATACTTAAATTCAAATTTAGGAATACTGGAATTTTACTTAATTTCATCAACCTTGCATCTGTATCTCTTTTCTCCTATGTCAAAAATCCCAGTTCCCAATGATACCAAACTAGTTATTCATGCACTATCCACAACACATGCAAAACAGTCTTGGAATACCAATACTATCAACAATTATATGATTGCAGAAAACAGCATAAGAATTTTTTTTAACAATTATTTTGTCCTTGGAGTATCATATCATGTTTGAACACTTTAATTGCTGCATTTTAATGTCAGTTGGAATAGTTCTTCTCCATATGTTTATGGCTCTGACTCAATTCACAGTTAATTACATTTATTTCATTTTGTTTTTATTATGCAGGAATTGCTTTTTTGATAGAATTTGGATTTTACAAAATATCGTGGTTTCAAAATCAAATAATAAATATGTAAGAGCTAAAAAATTTTGTGGGTTACCATTCCACCAATGAATGAGTGTGTGTGTGTATAATATATATTCCCCATTCTTAGGTAATTGGTAGCACACAGGTATACACACTTTTTCCACTTTGTGTGGAATTTGGGTTATTGCAAGTCTTCTGTTATTAAATTTGTGCCTCAATGAATAGACTTGTGCATACATTTTTAAAATATTTTTTTTTTTACCATTTTGTGTCTTGGATATAGATTTCAGAGGTAGTATCCCAGGATCTGAGATTAAATTTATGTGCAATTCTACTAGATATTATCAAATTCTTCTCCATAGGTGTTGCAGTATTTTTCATTCCCCTAACAATTCATGACCACACCTATTTTCCCACAGCCTTCATTAGAAAACAGCAAAAACAAAAAATACATGGTCTAACTTCCAATATTCATCAATTCTATCCTAGTGAAATTTTAATTTACATTTCTCTTTTTTTTGAATAATGTACTAATCAGAGTTTGGCTTTGTACATTGTTCTGTATGAAAATCTGCTTTCAAACAGATTTATATCCATCCCTCAAATTGTATCCCATGCATTGCTCTTCTGGAAGCATTAATTTTGGAAGTATTCATTGTTCTTGTGAAAAAAAATTCAGTGATTTGAAATATAGTTTTTTTGGTTTATGCAAAATTTTGACACAGGGAGAAGTGAGGGATGTACCCACCAGTCAGAAGTTGGGTTAACATCATACCTCAGCTCTTAGAAAATCTGTTTCACAGTTTTCTTTTATGTATGAGTACAAGCACTGATTCCCTTATCACAGTATCAGTGTCACCCTTTTTAGGAATTCCTTGTGATCCACAGGAGGGAGGGCTTTTTACTTACAAGTACAAAAGCATCAAAGGCTATTTGAGAGGAAAAACTGTTGACACACATCTAGAAAGAGAAAAACACCAACAGTTCTGAAAAGATGTCAGATATTTGAAAACTAGGAGAGTCATCACATTTGTTCAGAAGAAAAAGAAGACTAATATTGAAGCTGTGTAAAGGCTGAGTAACCCAGAAATTTCTCACACAAACTTTTGAGAATGAAAGAAAGCACTAAAAATAATTATGCCAGGATGTAAAGTTAAAACCAGACTGTCCTATATGAAGGGTGGTAGTGTGTGTTTAAGAGAGTTTAACTTTTGGAATCTATGACATGAAGTTCTGTTGATGGTGAAAGCCTGATTTCCCAGTTAATGTAAATCCAGGGCAAGGGTATGGCCACTGTGAATTTGGGGAAATGCTATAGTGTACTGGTTTGCCACAAACTGCCTTGTTGGCTTAACAACAGGAATATATTGGCTCATGATTTTGAGGCTAGAAGTCTAAAAAAGCATGTTGACAAAACCATGCTTTCTCTTGGAATTGGCAGCTTTCTGGCACTGGCTGCCAGCAATCCTTGGGGTTCCTTGGCTTGTTCTCTGCCTCCAGTCACATGGTGATATCTTCTCCATTCTTGCTTCTGTGACTTCTGGGTCCTCTTTATATGGTCTCCAATAATCTGCATTAAGGCCAGCCCTCATTCAGTTGGGCCACACCTTAAATAAAAATAACATCTTCAAGAGGTCCTATTTATAAAGGGGTCACACTCAAAGGGATGTGAATTGAGATTAAGAACATGTCAACATATATGTCTAACATGTATATTTAGATTTCTTGTTGGAGATCCACCTTGCATATTCTTAGCTTTACTACATGGATTAGTTCATTTAAAACCAAAAATGAAACCTATGAGTTCAATTCTATTATTGCCTTCACTTTTCAGAGGCTTAGAAAGGTTAAATAACTTGCCCTTGTAACACAGTTTCTAAGTGGTAGCATGTGGCTTTGGCCCAAACAATCAGACTCCAGAGCCTGTGATATCAATCACTATGTAATACCCAAGAGTTGCACTGACACTCTCTCTCCTACAGTGAAAAACATTATGTAGTTAAAATTTCATTTTCTACCAGGTCTATCATATATTGACCATTGCTTTATACGCATGTATGTATCTTTATATGAGTTTATACACACAAAGTCATTTAATACTTTGCAGTTAAGTTAAAGAATTTTTGAGGAAAATTTTATTATATAAAAATCATGCTTTATGTATTGGCATTACAACCTAGTACCTTGAAAGATTATATTTAATGGACTGGATGACCACATAGGGCCTTTGAGAGATTGTGAGGCATTTTGTCTTTATATTAGTAACAATATGTAGCCATTGAAGTGATTTAAGCAGGGAAGGGGCATGATCAGAGTCATGTTTTAAAAGACACCTCTCTTTGCACTGTTCTGAGTGGTGAGAGTTGGGTAAGTAAGAGTGGGGAGCAGGGAGATAAGATAAATGCTACTGCGGTGGTCTAGGTGATTTTGGCTTGGGCCAAGGTGACAGCAGCGGCAATGGACCTTCCTGGACAGATTTAATATGAAAATGTCAGAAGTAGAATGGGCAGGCCTTGGCCTTGTTGGATTGGGTATGGAAGGTAGAAGAACAGCAGACGCCAAGGATGACACCTAGAGCTCTTGCACAGGCTGTGTGGTTGGTGGAGCAGTTGGCCAAGGCTGGGAACACTGCAGGAGGGCCTGGTTTGTGGGGGGACATCTTGAGGTCAGTTTTGGACGTGTTGACTCAGAAGCGCCTTTGAAAAAGCGAAGTGGCCACGCTGAGTTGGCATTTGGTCTGGAGCTCAGGAGAGAGTGTTTGGATGGAGATATAAATTTGGGAGTCATTGAAATTTAGGTGGTACTTGTTGGTAAGTGAAATGCAAGACCTAAGTTATGTTCTTTAAGGGACAGAGTGTACAGGGAAAAGGAAGGAACTCTGATCTCTGATGCTTTTTAGAGGAGTTCATCTAGTAGAGAAGAAAACAAATAAGTGAGAGGGAAGTAGGAGGAAAACTAAAAGTTAAGAATGCGAAAGGAAGAGAATATTTCAAGAGAGAATTGTCAATATTGCTGAATGCTGCTGAGAGATAAAGTAAGAGGAAGATTGAATAATGTCCTTTGGATTTAATCACATGGAATTGTTGCAGAGGAAGGGTTGGGATGGAAACCAGATTGGAGGGATGGAGGAGTAAAAGGTGAGGAACTTGAGATAGCAAAGCTACACAACACTAAATTAGCATAATTGAGAAAGAGAAGCTTGCGAAGCTGGAGAGTGGAGAGGGATGGATGCTGGGTGGGTGGTGGGTGTGGGGTGGGGATTTCAACATTAGCTTCCAATCAAAAGGAACGCTTTCTAGATCTTTCTAGATCTCTGTGATCCCCTATGCATCCGCTGGGATCTCTCTCCAGACCGCACTTGTCTCCTCATGGTTTATATTATTCTCTTACAGTAGATGCCTACCACAAGCCTTTCAGAGCTCAGGCTCTGTCTGTATCCAACAACTTTCAAAGCTTTTTAGTTTTTGCTCCTTAAACTTCACTGTCTCTCAGTTTACCCATTTAAAAATCCCAGCTGAAGACTAAGAGACCTGATGGAACTTTGCAAGCCAGGCATCTCTGTTTGGCCAGACTTTGGTGGTCCAAGGGATACATGGTGCCTTACAAGCTTATGGTCATTTCTTTGAGAAGAAATTGTGAGTTCTCAGTTATCATAAAGCTCTAACCTGCTTTAAAAATGCTTTGGTGAACTCCAGGGGCTTCAGCAGTAGGAATAACAATAACGGGTTTGGGGTCCAGCCAACTGTTTGTAAAAGTAGGGACTTTAAAAATTGGCTCTGTCAGGGCACCGTTCCTCCTGTTTTTCTCCCCCTTTTTAATATGAATGTTATTTCTCAAAAGACTATTCCTACTTCTTTACTAGCACCACACACTGTATTAATGCCCCGAAAGTGCCTCTAAATCCTGACATTGAGGATTGAAAAATAATTCACTCCTCAAAGACAACTTTAAAAATCTCCAGGAGAGCAGATTTTGCTTTTACACATTCACAAATCTTTCCATTCAGGATTTCTCAGAAAGGTCTAGTTTTAAATTTTATTTTGAGGAGCAAGACCAAATATGCAGTAATTTCACATAACACATTTTATTGATTTCTTTGCTTACCGATAATTTGCTTGTTCAGTGGATTCTTTGGCTTTGCTCTGGGGAAACATTAGCTATTGTTCAATAAACAAATCCTGACTCATCCTGCAACACAGCACTTAAAGTTGCTCATCTGACAAATACGCTCCGTCACAAATCGTGCCTGCAATTTGGCCTGTCTTTGTGATTGGTGATTGGGAGCTCCTGTTTAAAACTGTTGGGGGAAGATATTGGTTTGGTTATTGTTCTGTTCTATTTTTGCTGTGCCCACAGCTTCTTAATAAATATGGCGAGTCTCCCCAGATATGCAGACATGTGACTCTCATTGCAACTGGGTTTCAATTCAATTCATGGTTCAGGTGCTCTGGGTATGTCTTAGAACTTCATTTCCTTCCAAGACCCTTCAGAAATTAATTTGCATGTCTATACCCTAGAATCTTTGTATGAATAGCCTGAATTTCAAACCCACCTTTCATATATTTTAAGAATATGTACAGCAGTTTTCATGTGACATGGTTTATAAAGGAGATGAAATTTTAATTTTGCTTTTATTTATTTATTTATTTATTTATTTATTTATTCCTCCACCATACACCTACCTGCAATTGCAAATAAGAATTGAGGCAGAATCCAATAGTAGAAAACATAAGGCAAGGCAAAGGTAAGTTTACAAATGTAACTAAATAAAGCCCATGAACATAATTGCTTCAGGGACCAGTACAGAGCAGAAATGTTATAAACTGTGAGTAGGCACTCAGATTAGTTAAATTCTTGGGAGCCTAGGTAAAATGAAAAATGTATTGTCGTATATAACCCTCAGTATCAAGAGAAGTATAAAAAAAATTTGCATCAAGGAGTCAACCTCCTCCTGGCATTGGCTTTCCGGTAGAATTTATGATGTGGTTTCTTACATGCAGGACTTTGATAATATAACAGACGAAGGTCCTTTTAAATATAATTTGCTAACTACCTAGAAACTTCTTCAATGACTATTTGTCACATGCTTCTATTTAAAAACCAAGGTGGTGACAATGGTAGTAGGGGCGGGGCTTTCTTCGGGGAAAATATTGCTGTGGGAATCTAAGGGAATGCAGAACACTCGTGGCATTCCCTGAGGTGAACCCAGTGTTTATTAAACTTGTTTTCTGTGTGATCCTGGTTCTATGAGAAGCCCCAATTATAAGCATCTAATACATTTGAGAAACTTTGGAGTTTTTCTTAGAGCTTTGGAATACACACAAGTCTATGTTAAAGGTTCTGAGAAGTCCTGTAACAAAGAAATTTGCTTGATGTTGCTTAAACTAGTGTTTTTCAAATTCTCTTGTTGATAAAACATTCTAAAAAACAATTATTTATTACTATTAAAATCCCCTGATTACAAATCTAACTTTAATACAGAGGTAGAGATTAGAGGTCCTAGAGGAATGAATGATTAACCTTTCCAAATTCAAGATTGCCTAAATATTTCTGAGAAACAGTCACCGACGGTGGCAAATACAGGATGCCAGTGCAAACTATGAATACTCCTTGTTGAATTTTTTGAAGAGTTCTGGAACGTCAAATTAGCTGATTAAAGTACAAATCATGTACTTTAAGCTACTGGGCCCATTGACCATTTAACTGATAATCTTCTAAGAAAATCCAAAAGTTTGATTTGTTTCCTTTCCCAGAAAGAGGGCCAGTCTACTGCCGAACACTGGAGGGTTCTAGGGATGCCTCTAGGAAAGGGCACAGCTCTGCTCAGACAGCTCTTGACATACCAATATGGTGTGTCTGGATTGAAAATATGTTCCTGCCCTTACTAGCTGTGGGGATGTAGCATGTTACTTAACTTGTGGGTCTCCTGTGAACACACTAAAAACGATTGAGTTGTGTATTTTCAATAGGTGAACTTTATGGTATGTGAATCACATCTTAATAAAGCTGTGATTACTTTTTTTAAAGAGCTTATGTGTCCCGGCCCGCGGGACGTTCAACTGAGGCTCCAAATCCTGTGAGGGAGGAATGGTATGGGACAAGAGACACGAGGAATGACAGCAAGACAAAGATTCTGATCAAGCTGCAAATCTTTATTGAGGAGGCAGAGCATATATACTCTAGGAGAGGGGGGAGTGGCTAGCAAGGACGGGTGGCGGTCTAGGATTGGCTGCTGCTGTTGCTAGGGTGGAAGGCAGATGTAAGGCTAGCATAGGATTGGCGGCCGCTGTTGCTAGGCAGATGTAAGGTTAGCACTAGGCGCGAACCACTACTTTTGGCGCGAACCACTTCCGTAAAGAAGGCTGAGGGCAACCCAAGTTGTTGTTTCAGTCCTGGCGGCCATGTTTCCGGCATTGCTGACAAGTGCACTTCATGCATGCTACCTTAATCGCCCACAACACTTATGCTCCTCTTTGATACAGTGGGCCACATGGTGTGGACAGGGGTTGGGTGCAGGGTGGACAGCATCAGGCTCTGGGTCATCAGGAAACCTGCATTGTTTCTAGATGCATTTTTGCTTTGGATCATCCATGTGATACTGAGCTGGTCACCTCTTCTGTATGCCTCCTTTATTCAACAAATATGTGAAATTAGGAAATTGGACCAGATGACCTCAAGGTCTTTTCCAAGAATGTTCACTGCTAATTTTGTACTCACAGCATGCTAGATGTGTTTCCATCTTCCGCTCTGATTTCCCAGTGGATCACTGAAGTGAGCTAGAGATAGAAACAGACATTGCCTCAGCAAAAAGTATTTGGCTTGCCCTGTGATACGCTTTGTCATCCCTGGCACTCAGATGGTTTTATGTAACAGATATGCTGGTATAATGAAAAATTATACCCAAATAGATCCCATATCATTGTGCCATGGGGGAAAACACTGTTCTATCCCTGAGCCTTACTGCAAGTTTGCATCTCGCTCCCAAGGTGCTCCAGTGTCTGCCTCTGGTCTAATCTTCTCTAACGTCTGCATTTTGGAACGAGAGGAAAGAGCCATGAGTTTCTTCCCTCTGGGTCCTTGGAAGGCTTCCTCGCTCTGGAAGTTCCATTCTGAGACATTTCGTGATTCATCTTCTCATCTCTTATCCCACATAGAAAAGAGCCACTTTGCTCTAGACTGTAGTTCCATTTGCTCATATCCATTTCCTGCCAAAGTAACTATTTCCCCCAAAGAAAATAAAAGAAGTTCGTTAGTTTCTGCATGTGGAATGAATGAGGAATTGATGTTGGGAACTCGGCAGTAACGAGGTGATGTCCAAAATAGGACAGATGACCCCAAAGCAGTCCCTCTCAATGAACAATTAATTATCAGGAATTGGAGCCCAAGTACATTATATTACTAAATCAATCATCCTGCACTTAAAGTCACACTAAAACTAAGTGAGCTTTAAGGGAAAAAGCCAGGTTGTTAAAAATGGATTAATATTTTCCAGTTAAAGCATATAGCAGTTTCTGGGGCTGGAGAGAGTCAAGATTTGGAGAAATCATATCATCTCCACATTATAAATATATGGCCGTCAGTGGATTCTTTATGGAAAATTTACACATATGCATGGTTGTATCTTTCCTTTTAAATTCCACAAAACAAAATAGATTGCCTCTGTCTGAGGCTGTCTTTATTAGCAGCAGGAATACACAAGTGTATGGTGGTATTCTTTCCTCAAGGTGATCTTTTCTTTGCACCCTCTTCCCCCATCTACCTCCCCCTGCCCTCCCATCAGAAAGGAACAAACACATTTGTATGGAAAACATGTCTCAAGGTTTGAAGGTTTGAAGCTCAGATGTCCTGAAATGAATGTGATGGCTAAATACTTATTTCACACTTGTCTAATTAACAGAAGGATATTCTTTGAGGAAACAGAGAAGAAAAACTAGTATCCAGGAATTTGAGAAAGAAAGATGTGTGTGTTTCAGCAGAAGGCTTGTACCTGAAAAAGGTTTGGGATCAGAAGAGTTCTGCTTCTTGGTCTTGCATTTTCCCATCTTTTTCCTCCCTTTCCTTGTTTCCCCTTTGATTTAATACCCATGTGTAAAGCTCCTTCCTCTTGTATCATCTTTTTAATCCATCTAGAATGCCAAAAATAGCTGTCAGAACAGGGATTGTCCAGTAGCAAAAAGTACTGTTTATATGCAAATAACCACAGTAAATATGCCTTCTCTACATGAGAACAACAAAAGAACCAATAACCATGGTTTCCTGCAAATACCTGGAACTGGAGCCTTGCTCTTCTACAAGTAGCCAAGGTCCAAGCTTTCCCACCCTAAAATTATAAGGGTCTGGGGATGCTGTGTGCACACATTCACAAACACACACAAGGCATCTGTTTTCAGGCTTACAGTTTACATGTCCAAAAACACAATGTTTAATGTTGGACAGAATTTGGAATAATGTGGTTGTGTTTGGACTTCTTTCACAGAGTTTAAACTGGAGGTCGCCTGGAAGCCCTGATTAGAAAATGTTAGCTCCATGAAGGCAGGGCTTTTTGTTCTGTTCCCTCTGCTATTTTCTGTGCCTCAATCCTGCCTGGCACATAGCAGGTGTTAAATAAATATCTACTAAATGAGAAGAGCAGTTTAGGGCATTGGTCCAGAGAGAAAATCCTCAGATATTTAGATGAAATTCTTTTGGCAATGAGTTCTAATTGCTTCCCTGTAATGCAAAACTCTTACTCTCAGGAAGTGACTTTTTGACCAAGTAATAAAAATTCCCAAAATAAGGAAACTTTTCACCCATATTAATTTCCTATTTCTAGTTATAAAATCCAGGTGTTTTTTTTTTATATTAGAGTAGTATGCAAAAAAGGGAAGAATGGGTACTCTAAGATCTCCATTCTCCCCAGATTGATTTATAGATTCTATAGGATTCCAACCAACAGTTTTGTAGAAATTTACAAGTTGATCTAAAGTTTATATGAAAATCAAAAGACTTTTAGTAGCCAAAACAATTTTAAAGAACAATGTTGAAGGACTCACAGTACCTCATTTCAAGAATTATTATAAAGCTACAGAAATCAAGTCAAGTGGCGTATGGATAGACAAAAAGCACCATGGGACAGAATAGAAGTGCAGAATAGAACCAAACTTATACGGTAAACTAATATTTGACAAAGGTGCAGGGCCAAAGCAATTCATGAAGAAAGGAAAGTCTTTTCAGCAAATGATGTGGGAACAATAAGCTATCCACATGGGAAAGAAAAGAGCTTTGACTTCTACTTTAAAATATATATAAAAATAAATGTAAGAAGGATTATAGACAAGCATATAAGCTGGAACTATACACTTTCTTGAAAAAAAAAAACAAAAGAGAATATCTTTGAAAACTTGGGGTAGACAGAGATTCTTAGAAAATATGCAGAAACAGCAACAAGCATAAAAGAAAACACTGAAATGTTGGACTTCATCAAAACTAAACATTTTTTGCTCTATGAAGGACACTGTTAAGAGAATGGAAAGACAAACCACAGAATCGGTGAAAATATTTGCAAATCACATATCTGTCAGAGGACCCATGTTCAGAATATATAAAAACTCCTACAATGCAATAGTAGAATGATAGAAAACCCAATTTAAGATGGGCAAAAGACTTGGACACTTCACAAAAAAGTGGCCATTCAAAAAACTCAACATCAGTAGTGATCAGGGAAATACAATTAAAAACCCTATGAGATACTACATACCCTCAAGAAAGTCTAAAATTCAAGCGACTAATGATGCCAAGTACTGGTGAGGACATGGAGTGACTAGAACTTTCATACACTGCTGGTGGGTGTTTCAAATGGTACAAAGTACACTTTGTAATAATACCATTTGGAAAATTCTCATCTGTCCATCCATCCATCCATCTATCTATCATCTACTTACATACTATATTGCGGGTAGCTGAGCTTGTGCCTCGACTTACCAGGCCTGGGCCAGGGGACTTGATATCACCCCCTGGGGAGGGTAGTAGGTACGGGCGTGAGTGCCCTCTGCAGCCCCCCCGAGCCTGAGGAGCGAGGTCAAGGCAGCTCCCTTTTCCTCACTCAAAATGCCACTGGCAGGGGAGGCTTGCCGGAGGAAACCGCCTTTCTCCCAACTGCCCTTTCCCCACTTCCTTATCTTACCCACATACTCCCTTGTGCCAAGGCCACTTCTGCCACCGCCAGTGCGCATGCACCGTGGCCCAAACGACCCCCGCCCGTTGCAACGGCTCCTGCGTCCTCTCAGAACCAATCCTAGCCCCTCTTCCTTCAGTATTGCCATTTTAGGCTACTTCACCTCCTTTCCAGCCCTGCCCCTCTTACCAACCTATATAACCTGTAATCACCCCTGAATAAATCTCTTTGGCGCATACTCCTACTGGATGAAGAGTGTTTTTGTCCTTATCGCCGCCCTCCACACCTTGCACGCCTCTCGCCGAGGACTTTGGCCACGTCCTCCGCCTCGCCCTCGCCTCCGGGAAAGAGCCCCCGCCGCCGGTACCCTTTAAGCAGCCCCGAGAGCTGAGGGCTCGGCTACCGGCCGCCACTCCCCCTAGAAGCAGTAACCCCGACCGCAACTGGTGCCCCGTGTGAGGAACGTCTCCACACGACAGTTTGGCAGGTCACCCGCTCGCCCGGACGCCCCTCCAGCTTCCCATTTCCTCGCCTGCAAGGTAAGGGCCGCCTCTCCCTCGCCGCTTCCGGAGCCGTGTGAGGTTCCTTGCTCCGAAGCCGCTCCTCCCTTCCCCCACGCTCTCTTCATCCAGTAGGAACTCCTCCCTTCCCCCACGCTCTCTTCGTCCTCTTGTATGCGCACTTCTATGACCCCCGTTCTTCCTAACACTCCCCCTCTTCCCCTCCATTACTTTGCTGTAGTTCTTTGTATCTTTATTTCCTCATTTGGTGCCGTGTGCCTCTTTGCAACCGCCCCCCCCTGACTGCTCTCGTTGCCAAAGGGCACTGCTTTCTGCTCTCGCCGTCTCCTTCGGCCTTGCAGCCACAGTTTATCTCATTCTCTCTGCTCAGTAAACTACTCCTCCTTCTCCTCCCCGCCAGCCGGCCGGCCCGGCTCGGGAACAACTCCCCCTCCTCTCCCCTCAGCTATGGGTAATCGTATATCTACATGTCAGGCACCTCAAGTTCGTGCTCTAGCGGGTCTCCTAGACACGCATCGCTGTAAAGTGTCTGTCCGGCAGCTGCAGATATACTGGGATCTCCTGCTGCCCTTTAACCCATGGCTCACCACTTGCCATCTTTGGGACCCTGTTACTTATGATCGCCTTATTGATCGAGTCACTAATGCCATGGAACATGAGAGCAAGCGCTTCCCTCCCGGCTTGCTCCCCACCTTGATAACCATCCGCTCCTGCCTTCAAGGCTCCCTCCCCCCTGATAGAGGCCCCGTTAAATCCAAAGAGGCCCTATCAACCCAGCCAACAGACTCAGATAGCGATACTAATTCAAATCATGACTCGGACACGGAGTCCTTAGTCGAGCAGATTAACAACGCGCTCGAGGTGACTCCCAAAAAGCAAAATAACACTGCGCCACGCCAAGATGGCGAACTTCCTCCTTCTTCTTCCATCGAGGGGAGGAAATGCTCCGGTGATGACATCAGCCCTAAGCTGGGCCGGAAACCGCATATGCTTTACCCCGCCCTTCCACAGGGCGGAGCTAGTCCACCATCTTATGTCTTGGGCCCCACCCTTTCACAGGGCGGGGCTGATCCACCATCTTGTGTCTTAGCCACGCCTACCGCGCCGCCATCTTGCGACGCTTGGGGCCTCCCACTCCCGCCTCTCCCTCCGGCGAGCTCCCCTTCGGAGCCGCTACCGGCAGCTGCCGCCGCTCCTTCCACCCTGCCGACTAACAACCCCTGGCTGCCTTCTGCACCTCAGGGCAATCCTTGGGGCAACGCTCCCCCTACCCCCACTCCCGCGCCAAGTCCTCCGCAAGCGTGTCCTCCTTTCTCTCGTGCTTTTCGCTGCTTTCCTCTTAACCTTGCCCCCACCCCACAGAGGCCGCATGACTGGTATCCCATTGACTTAGATACTATCAAGCAGCTTCGCAAGGCCGTCAAGGAGGACGGGTTAGGTAGCCCATATGCTTCCCAAATACTACAGGATCTCGCCATGAACTATTGCATCCCCCAAGACTGGGCCTCGCTTGCCCGTTCAATTTTTAACCCCGGTCAGTTTGTTGACTGGCGTGCTCACTTCCAGGCAGAAGCAGCTAAGCAAAGTGAGCAAGATGCAGCCATTGGAGTCTATCATCCCCCCGAAGCCTATTTGGGCACTGGAGCGTTTCTAAATGCGTCTGCTTATATTAATGTCCCTGCCACCTTCTGGACTGTCCTCAGAGGCATCGCCTTGCGCGCGTTTGCCAACTGCTCTACCTGTTGGCCTAATAAATTCACCAAGCTCTTCCAGGAGCCGAGTAAGCCTTTCGCCACCTTTGTCTCCAGAGTCGAAGAAACCTGCGCTCAAAAGGTAAGTGATCCCCAGGCCCAATATTACATGTGCCCATCCTCAAATCCTGGAAAATCGTGCTGTAATTCCCCCAACAAGTACTACTGTGCATACTGGGGGTGTGAAACATTAGCCACTAATTGGAAGCCTCCTGTTCCTAATCATTACCTTACCTTAAAATGGACCCCTACAGGGTGCAAACTCCCTACTGTTAACTGGCTCGGCCAAGAAAGTGAGAAATCCTGCACACATCTTAATCTTACAGTGCAGCTCCCCACTGATCCCTCCTGGTTACTCGGTCAAACTTGAGGCTTCAGAATCTATGAGAAAGGAGCCGACCGAGAATCACTTATTCTTATAAAAAAGGAGGCTGTAAACCAACCAGGCCAAAATACTGCTTTAAAAACACCCTCTGGCATTGGTCCCAATAAAGTCATTAACCCCCTTTTTCCACAGCTCTCCAGCCGCACCTTAGTTCCAACTAAACGTACTTCAACTACATCTCAAACCCCACCACCCCAGCTTCCTCTGCCCCCTTCTCGTTATTCCTCTCCCCTCCTCAGCCTCATCCAAGCCGCCTTTGCCTCAGTGAACTCCTCCAACCCCAATTTTACCTCCTCCTGCTGGCTCTGCCTCTCCACTTTTTCCTCACTGTACGAGCCCGTTGCCTCCAACCTCTCCTTTTCAGAAAGCACAGAAGACAGCCCCTCGGAATGCAGTTGGAATACCTCTGCCGTCCCCCTGACCTTTCATTCAGTCTCCTATACGGGAAAGTGCGTCCGCCCTCGCTCCAGTAACTCTCCCGACCTCACTGCCTGTGCCAGCTACTCATCTCCCAGTAGCTCGGCAAAATTTCTCATTCCTCATAACTCCTCCCAATGGCTCTGCTCCTCTACAGGACTTACCCCCTGTCTCAGCACGAATATCATCAGCGAATATAAAGAAACTTGCCTCCTAATTGTCCTTATCCCTAGGGTCTTATATCATAGCGAAGAAGACTTCTTCCTCCGTCTGGAAAGAACTGCAGCTCCTGCCCTTCTGCAAAAGCGAGAGCCCATCACCGTCCTTACAATTGCCTCCCTCCTAGGTCTTGCCGGCGCTGGCACCGGAATCGCTGCGTTAACCAGTCAAGGCTCCGCCCTAACTCACCTCAGGGCGGCTGTTGACGAGGACATTCGCCACCTACAAAACGCTATTTACCATCTAAAAAATTCTGTCAATTCCCTCTCTGAGGTAGTGCTCCAAAACCGCCGAGGTCTTGACCTTCTCCTCCTCAAAGAAGGAGGCCTCTGCGCCGCCCTAGGAGAAGAGTGCTGTGTTTATGCCAATTCCACAGGTCTCGTCGAGGACAGCCTGAAAAGGGTCCGAGAGGGACTGGAAAAGCGTAAAAGAGATCGTGAAGCCACCAGTTATTGGTCCAGTTTTTTCACTCCCATCCTCCCATACATCCTTCCTTTTCTTGGCCCCCTATTAATAATTATTCTAGCTCTCATCTTAGGACCCTGCCTCATCCGCAAAATTGTCCAGCTTGTAAGAAAACAAACGGATGCCATTTTTTCCTCGTTCGTGCAAATCCAGTATCAGCGACTCGCCACCTCTGACACCCCCCACTCCAAGATGACAGCCAACCCTCCGCGACCTCAACGCCACCGGTCGACCCGCCGACCGCGAGGCCCTTCTCAATCACCTGAACATCGCTCTCACCTCGAGTTCCAGCTTCTCTGAACTCCTGAACTTTAAACCCCTGAACTTTAAACCCCTCACCTTCGCCCAGCCCGCTGCAGCGAAGCCCTTGTCGAGCGCCCGGGCACCACACCAACACTGAGCTCCAGCCTCGCTGAGCCACCGTCAACCCCTTTTTCCCTTCCCTGACCTCCCCCTTCCCTCACCCTTAGCGGGCCTCTCCGGTAAAGCCTCTTCCTCTAATTAGAAAAGAAAGGGGAATTGCGGGTAGCTGAGCTTGTGCCTCGACTTACCAGGCCTGGGCCAGGGGACTTGATATCACCCCCTGGGGAGGGTAGTAGGTACGGGCGTGAGTGCCCTCTGCAGCCCCCCCGAGCCTGAGGAGCGAGGTCAAGGCAGCTCCCTTTTCCTCACTCAAAATGCCACTGGCAGGGGAGGCTTGCCGGAGGAAACCGCCTTTCTCCCAACTGCCCTTTCCCCACTTCCTTATCTTACCCACATACTCCCTTGTGCCAAGGCCACTTCTGCCACCGCCAGTGCGCATGCACCGTGGCCCAAACGACCCCCGCCCGTTGCAACGGCTCCTGCGTCCTCTCAGAACCAATCCTAGCCCCTCTTCCTTCAGTATTGCCATTTTAGGCTACTTCACCTCCTTTCCAGCCCTGCCCCTCTTACCAACCTATATAACCTGTAATCACCCCTGAATAAATCTCTTTGGCGCATACTCCTACTGGATGAAGAGTGTTTTTGTCCTTATCGCCGCCCTCCACACCTTGCACGCCTCTCGCCGAGGACTTTGGCCACGTCCTCCGCCTCGCCCTCGCCTCCGGGAAAGAGCCCCCGCCGCCGGTACCCTTTAAGCAGCCCCGAGAGCTGAGGGCTCGGCTACCGGCCGCCACTCCCCCTAGAAGCAGTAACCCCGACCGCACTATATACTTAAATGCTATAATCCAAGTATTTTCCCAAGAGAAATAAAAACATATGTCCACAAAAATAACTTGTATAAGAATGCTGAGAGCAGTATTATTCATGATTGCCCCAAATTGGAAACAACCAAAATGGCCATCCATGGGAGAATAGGGAAACTGATTTGGTATATTCATAAAATGAATACTGCTAAGTAGTAAAAAAGGAATGAACCACTGACACACAAAACAACATGGTTGAATTTCAAAAACAATATGCCAAATAAATGCAGCCAGATGCAAAATAATACATATTGCTTATTTCATTTATATAAAATTCTGGAATAAAAAAACTACCCTATGAAGAAAGAAAAAAGATCAGTCTTTACCCCTGGGTGGTGGATATTGCCTGGGAGGTGTATGCAGGGACTTTCTGGAGGGTTGAAAATATCCCGTATCTTGTGTTGGTTACCCAAGTGTATGCATTTATCAAAATATATCAAACTGTACACTTTAGATCTGCACATTCCACTGTATGTAAATTATACCTCAATTGCAATAAAAACATAATGTCCCAGAGGTGTATTCTGTTTTTATATAAAAGATGTAAATAAACCACCATGATTTACTAAAAAAAATAAGCTGTGGACTCCATAAAAAATAGAACATGATTACTAACACATAGTAAAAGGAGACTTCAAAACAGAGAAAGGTATAAAGAAAAATCACCTACCATCTGGCCATCCTTATAAATACACTGACAGATTTTACAGTCCAGTCCTAAGTTGAGCATTGAAAGAAGAGTATTTCAACCACTGACTTCTGGGAGAAAAGCTATTGAAGAAGAGTTTCTGTATCTAAGCAACTCGGTATGGTTATATGCTTTACATTCCTGCAGTTTATACACTGTCTCCCAAAATGATGAGTTTTTCTTCCTCCTCCCAAGATGATAGAGTAGGAAGTTCTGGTAAGACTCAGAAGGACTAATGACAATAGTAGAATGTCTTCTCTGCCAAAATCTTATTAGAGAATTTATTTTTACTGTAAGAAATTGAAAGGAAAAAGCCATTAGTAAAAGCCAATGCCTATTAGCTAAGATAGCAGCTAAAACAGTCCAGAAAATTTCTTCCTTAATGATTAAATATGTTTTGTTACTCAATAAAATCAGTTCTACATTTTTTTCTGAATTTTGTTTATATCCTACGTTGTGATATTGTCTTATTATGGGGGGGGGGATAGGGCACTTTTTATTTAGTAAATGTGTGTTAAGTTAGTCTTATATTGGATTCCCCAAAAGCAACCAGGAGGCTTCACATGCTAGTGATCATTCAGGAAGAGCTCATGAGGGAAACCCTGAGGCAGTGGGGGAGGAAAGCTGGACCAGAAAGCTAAGCAAGGGTGCAATGTCAGGCAAAGTCAAGCAGAGGATAACTTCAGGACTCTGGAGAATAAGCTATGCCTCAGAGTTATTCAGGACTCAAGACCCAGGGGCTGTTGGCTGTGCAGGCTTCCACAGCTGTCAATCATTTCCAGGCACTCAGAATCTCTGTCCACAGGGGCAGATGGGCTCTAGTAGCCTAGGAGCAGTAACTGAAAAAAGCCAAAGGGACTAGCTGCTGGAAGCAAAAATACACCAGAGCCACGGGGTGCACAAAAACTGTAAAGAAGGATCTGGAAATATCTGAGTGTAGCAATGTTATCTGCTGTATGCCATAAGCACTAGAGCATTTTCAAAATGTTTTGCTACTTTTTTGCCCACCCTTAAATTCTGATTCATCATATATTTGTATTTCTTTTTCTATGCTTTTCTCATTGATCCTTCCTGCCAACCCCCTCCCCACTGCTTTTCTGGCTTCTGTTGAATTTCTTGAGTGTTCCTTCTTCCTTTTTCATCTTCTGCTAGTGTGAAAGTTTTATGCCTGCTGCTGTGTGCTCTCAGTGGTTTTCCTTTGAATTTTGAAAGGTGTACTTGGCTGACAGGATCCAAGTTATCTTCACCTCTGTCATTCCCAGAAATACACAGGGACCCCAGGCTGCTTCAGCTCTGATCAACTTTTCTTAGCTTCCATGTCTTTTTTTTTTAAAATCCCAGTCATTTATGGTTCTACATTGTTTTTAGTCTTCCTCTTACAGTTAGGATTTGCATTATTATTTTTGTTGTTATTGTTATTTCTCTTTGTAGTCAATACTTATTTAGATTTACCAACACATTTACTAACTTCTTTGCTCATCACTGCTACTTGCCACTGACTCCATCTTTCCAAGTTCAGTTTTCATCTTACTGAAGTAGATCCTTTAGTGGTTGATTCTTTCTGTCTTTCAACAGATATTCACGGTATGCCTACTATGTGTCAGGAACTATTCCAGCCAACAGTGGGGAAAAAGAAAAGCTTAGAAAAAATCCCTGCTCTCATGGGACTTACAATGGGAGAGTTTGTGAGTGATAAACTCTGTCCGTCTGAAATGTCTTCATTTTAGCTTCACTCTTGAATGATAGCTGAGAAAGATATGGCATTCTAGATTGACCATTATTGTCCCTCAGCACATTGAAGATATTGTCGCCTGGTTGCTACTGTGGCTGAGGTCACTTCTGCTCGTTCTTTATGGGTTGACTCTTTTCTCTGGCCACTTTCAAAATGGTCTTTGCTTTGCATTTTCCATTTTCTGCAATTTCGTTATTCTGTATCTGGGTGTAGATTTATTTTTATTTTTCTTCCTCAGAACTAGAAATGCTTTTTCAATCTGAGGATTCATGTCTTTCTTCAGTTCTGGAAAACTCTCAGTAATTTTCTCTCTAAATGTTGTCTCTCTCTCCGTTTTCTCTCTTCTGACCTTCTGGAGCTCCTATTAGATACATGCTTGTTTTAATTTGTATAATTGCTAATAAATCTTAGAGCCCAGCCTCTGGGATAGACTCATTCCACATCTTCAAAGAAACATTAGTTCCCAAACAAAAACATTATTTCAATGATACAACAAAATGAAGGGAAGGAGCTGCAATCATTCTGACCCAGCCAACTCAAATTGTCTTTGATCTTGTCACTTAGTTTCCCCTCTTGCTTCCCCACACTACTCCATTCCAGAGGTAGCTGAGTTTTTGACAAAGAAGCTCAATCTTCTATTTCTAGTTTCAAGTTTGTGTTTTGGACATGACATATCTAACTGTGTTGGTTTGAAGCTGTTATGGACCCCAGAAAAGCCATGATCTTTTAATCCAATCTTGTGGGGTAGGAACTTTTGATTGAATGTTTCCATGGAGATGTGACTCACCCAACTGTGGGTGAGAACTTTGATTAAACTATTTTCATGGAGGTGTGAACCTGCCCATTCTGGGTGGGTCTTGATTAATTTACTGGAGTCCTTTAAGAGAGCTCATGGAGAGAAGGAGCTCAGAGAAGCTGAAAGAGACATTTTGGAGAGAAGCTAAGATATGTAATCCAGAGTTTGCCCCCAGGAGGAGCTAAGAGCTGACAACAGACCCAGACACTTGGAGATGCAGACAGAAAGACATTTGGAGATGCTGAGCTAAGAGATTAAGCCCAGAGTTCGCCCCAGAGAAGCTAAGAAATAACTCCCAGATGCTTAAAGAGAAACACCCCAGGAGAACCGAGCAGAGACCTGAGAGAAGCTAAGAGAGACAGAAGCCCCAAGACATTTTGGAGAAAGCCATTTTGAAACACAACCAGAGAGCAAAGACCAGCAGTCACCAGCCACATGCCTTCCCAGCTGACAGAGTGTTCCAGATGCCATTGGCCTTTCTTCAGTGAAGGTATCCTCTTGTTGATACCTTAGTTGGGATACTTTTATGGCCTTAGAATTATAAATTTGTAATCTAATAAATCCCCTTTATAAAAGCCAATCCATTTCTGGTATTTTGCATAACAGCAGCTCTAGCAAACAGGAATACCAGCTTACTTGTATCCTCCTCTAGCTAGTCCTATTCCTGCATGACATAGAAAATCTCTGCTAACATCTTCTGGCTCCCAGCACTCTCAGAATTACTCTAGGTTTGACTGCTGGGGGTAACCAGTCAGGCTTCTTCTGTCCCCCCTGGCATGCAGATTGGGCCACCATGACCCACAACTCTGGCTACTCTTTCTAAAACAAGATCATACACACTCACACATACATACATGCACTGTCTCACACACACACATGCACACACACATACATATACAGATACTTTTTTGTTTGCAAAGGGGCTTGGGCTACACAATTTTTCTTATTTTTTAAGTATTCCTCATACTTTTTTTGCTGGGTGTATGTATGTGTGTTGTGTGTATATACATGTGTGCATACATATGTGTGTTTATATACATATGTGTGTGTGTGTAACGAATATTTTACTTTTGTGGTCAAATTCTGAGAAAAGACTCTTCTTTGCATGATTGACTATATGTTTCAAATGGAAATGAGAAGTTGGTAGTCAATTCAGCAAGCTACAATTCAAACATCAGAGACAGAAAGCGACAGAGGTGTCAGTAATTATGAGGCATTTTTTTCACAGTCAGTTCTTTTGGAAGGTGATCAGATTAAAACAACTAAAAGCAAGACATGCAGAGAGCCACTACGCCTCACCCCCACCCCCCACTCTGTCCCGGTATTGGGCACACTCTAGAGATTCTAGAAGTCCTTAGATTAAAGTAGAGTCTAGGACAACACACTAAATACTCAAGACTTGTAACAGCTCTCTACCCGAAAGGAGAAAAAAAATCCTCATAATGAGCCGTTGACTGGATGTTTATGACTGGGAAATACCGTCACCCTATAATTTGGCTCCTGAATACCACATTCTTCTTTAGCGCAGAAGCCATGGGTCAATTAACGCAGTTGGTAAGCTTTCTTTTTGGGTGTGAGTCAGGGTCAATTTTACATGAAAGAAGGGTTTCCCTTCTGGCATCGGTTCACTGCAATTATGGAATCATATCCTGGGATTAGCAGAGACAGTATTCTTGATGGCATTCCCAGGGAATGCTGTGGGTTTGCCCATAGGATATAACATGTTGGAAACCATTTCCCGCAGCAGTACCTGGCCTCTCCTCTCTGTGACTGTGCTTTGGACTTCTCTTTCCTTTCTAAGATTTTGGATTCTAGAATCATGAATCATGGAATCAGTACTCAAAGTTCTTCTAATAACATTCCTTACCAAACCCACAGCTATGATTATTTATTCATCCTTGAAATCAAGGGCAGCTGTGTCTGGTTACCTTTGTTTCATCTCTTTCCCTCCCTCCTTCCCTCATTTCCACCCTTCTTTCTTTACTTTCTCTCTCCCTCCCCCTTCCCTCTAAATTTTTCAATAACCTGTTGTGTGAAAGGCAGCCTACAATGCTATGTGACACACACATCGTACATTCAGAGCAGTTTCTACACATTCTCTCGTGATTCTTGTGACAATCCAGAAGCAGTAGGAAACATATTATCTCTGGAAAGGCAGTGTTACTCTTGGAGAGGATATGCATTTGGAAGAGAAATGGGGATTCAAATCTTTTCCCCACACTTGCTACCTGGATGATAGAAGGGCAAATCGTTTTATCTTTTTAAGCCTCAGTTTCCATATTTGTAAGGTGGCAATAATAGCATTTCCTTCATAGGACTGTTTTAAAAATTGGATGAAATACTTTAAATGAAGTGTCTTGCCAATTTCCTAAGATATACAAGTACGCAGTACATTACTTTATATTATCATTTCAAATAATAGTCTGAATTTAGACTTTATAAAACCAAAGGGCACTAACTTGCTGAGGAACACAAAGGTACAGGTGGCAGAGCCAGCACTGTGTCTATGGCCTTTTCACCTTCAGTCATCCTCATCCTCGCTTATTATATGGGATGCACAGTGCTGTCCTCTCCTGAAAGGATAGGGTGGATAGGCAGGATGTGGCCGTCCCCTGCAAATCCTTTCTTGAAAATAACCCCATGAATATGGTCTCTTCCCTATGAGTTGTGAGTTGGAAGGGAGTTAATTCCTTTGTTTTATGTCTCCTTCACAGGGATTTTGTTTCTTAAAACACATGAAATCTTTTTCAGTCTTCTGATAAAGCACTGGGGAGTCTGGTCAACTGGTCAACTAAGCGACTGTCATCATCAGAAAGGGGCCATGGCTCCAAGTTGTCTGAACAAGCAGATGATAAAACAACGCTGGTTTATTTATATTCTCTACTGCTTCCTCTTCCTCAGTTGCTTTAGGTGTATCAAAGATTTTTACCCGGAATTTCTCCCTGCACACCAACAAAGTGCACAGTGCTGACTGGATATCTTTTCTCTCCTGAGTAGAAGTCAGATAAATAACAAAAGTGATTTATTGTAGGCTATCTGCTTCAACAATAGTGACAAATAGAAGGTAACTTAAAAGCAGAGTTAGAAATTTTATAATGCGTGGTTTGAAGTTGCTTCTTTGAAATACCGTGTTTGGAGAAATAGTCTAACATTAAAGATACCCACAGCATGCTAGAGCCATTTCTACCTGTGGTGTATCTATTTTAGATATTGTTGAGGAAGGTAAGAAAACGTCTTGTGTATTTGCAAATGCTACAATCACCCACTGCTTGAACCATTTTTGATCTCTTTGCAAGCAAAAAGAAAAACCCCAAAGCGCATTTCTTCAGCAGAAAAACATGGAGACTGCTTTGAGAGCCTCCTTCTTACCATGCTGTAATTTTTTTTTTAAAATGAGCTTTCGCTCAGCCAATTATAATTTCAAAGTAAGGACATCAGAATTGTATTTTATTTTACTTATCTCCCTACCCACCCCCTTATTCCCTACCTCCAGTCTCTGGTACTTTCCTTTGACTGTAAGAGGTAACAGCCCTAAAAAGCTTTGTTATGAAAGCAGTATTGACAGCAGGAATTCCATGCTGGTTTCAAAAGACATTTTGTTCAGGATGACATAGAAGTATCTAGAAAAAAATTATATCGGGATGCATTTGGCCTTCTGAGTGTTTCACTTTCTCTTTTGGTGTTCTGGAAGAAAGGCTTGGAGTTTCAATTCAGTGAAAAGATAAACAACAGAAAGATATGCAAAGTATAATACATCCTCATATTTATATGGCTGTGGGTGCTAAGTTGTTCAAAAGGGGCATTTTGAGTAGTATTAAAATTTTTTCTTGAATCAGATGAGATGAAACAGGCAATTGAAAGTTCTGCCTGTAATTCATGGCTACTAGGAATATACAAACTAACAGTGCATTTATAGGAAGATGTGTTTAAATGTTAAACCATTTCCTATACATCTCATTTCCTTAAATGACTGGAAGGATAAGGACAATTAAATAGGATTATAAAAATCAAGATTAAAATTAGGAAATATAATATTTTGGTATGACTATGGTTTTCATCACACAGAAAATTTCCTCTGAGCTTCTTGGTAGCCCAGTGGGGTATGCATTGTCCCCATTTTACACATGAGGAAAATGATTTACAGAAAGGAAAATAGAAATCCTAATTTCAATTACTTTCCAAACGGCAGGGTATTGAAGCAAGCCTATGTCTGATTTCAGAAATTAAACTTATGTCTGCTGCACTAAGTGTTTCACTTCCTCAGGGAAAGTGTTTTATGACATAAATACAAAATAAAAGTTGACCCTAGGGTCAACTCAGGATTTAAGCACAGGCTGAGTTGGAACTATTTGAAAACATATGTATATTAGTTAGTACTTGTGTATATGCATGTATACATACTTTTTGTTCAAAAAAGTTTCAAGCCAGGAAATATTAACCAAAGTTACTCTGAACAGAGGAAGGCTTTAACCTAGAAGCCTATCAAGTACACTTAGGAATACATTGAGCTGCAAGGTACAGAAAAACTGGCAAAAGAAATCAACATTATGCTAATTATTCTCATGTAGCAAGCAGTCTGGAGGTAGGGGAGGTCCAGGGCTTGAGAACGACTCAAGGATGTTTGCTGAAGAATTCAAGGGACTTCTCCTTATAAGTGATTGGCAATTACTGGGCCATATGACTATCCATATCTGCAAGGGAGGATATTTTGTTTTATCTCCTCTAGGAAAGGGGAATTAAGAAGAACGCTGAGTAAAACAACATACAATATCTGTCACTCTGTTAATGAAAGAATTGGAACAAGAAGAGCTAAACAAACAAAATCTAAAATATCCAGATTTAAATATTTTTATTCCCTCCCTGTTTAATACTTGAATAGGAGAGCAATCAGATCCTCAGATAAGAATCAGTTGGACAAATACGTTCTTCCTAGTAGATGCAAAATTAATCAGTAAGTCTTACTGAGTACTTGATAGATTTCTGTACCAAATCCTGTGCTTTGAGTGAAGCATTGGTAGTCATTCTCTTTGGCCTTTTGTCTGGAATGAACAAGAAAATTAAAGTCCTTTTACTCCAGTGTAGTATTTGTCAGGATATAAATTGTATTCCAATAGATTCAAAGGCCAGCGATGTCTAGTTTAGACTAGATTTTAAACAGTGATTCTTTCCAGCTAGAGCTCCCAGTTTACCTTCCAGAAGTATTTCTTTTCAAAGCAGGTCCTGTTTCTCTCTACCTAGTTATCTTTAATGGAGGATGTTCTTAACTTTACCCATACACTATTCTCATGCTGGGCCAGACCAACCCTTGTTGCAAAGTCCCTATCATTTTGCACCAGCTTTTCCTAGTGCAGGCTGAACCACACTCTAGAACAGTCCATTTGCTGATGATGAATGCCAGGGTTCTGTTCCAATTCCTCCAAAAGCCTCATTGCATGAGCCCTTCTCCACAAGCTGCTCTCCTGATGATCACCAGTCTGTCCTTGTGTGGACTCAGTCCTGCCCTCTTCTATTCAGGTTATTCCCACTGGAGCTTTCTCCCTTGTTTAACTTCTGGTCGGCCAATCACTGGCCCACTTAGTCCAAACTAGCACCTTTTGCTCCTGCAAAAGGATGGCCCCAGGCACAAGTTCAAGTGGCCAGAATTTTCCATTTATTCAGGGAAAATTTGAGAAGTGGTGGGGGTGGACTGAGAGAGCTTTTGAAGGAAGTCTGCACTATAGCCTGTGTTTTTCAACAAAACAATTACAAGACCTGAAGGTGAAATACAAGGGTAGACTATCCCATTATGTAAAAGCAGCTATTTGTGCCTAGCAATGATTATTGATCAAGGAACAAATGTTTGCCAACAAGCAATTGAGTGGCTCTGGCTCCTTATGGAAGTGACACTTGATCAGCTTTAAAACATCAGTTTCAACAGAGGCACTGTGACTTTGTGCATCTTCGAGTCAGGTCATGAATTCAGATGGTGGTAGTTAGAATAATTTGAAGTCAAACAGAAAAGACACTCTGCTCAGAGGCATGTTGGGGATCCAGTTTGGGGCATGTTGGGGATCCAGTTTGGTAGATATAAATGAGCTCCCATTCAGCGCACCAGGATTGGGAACTAGTTCTTCCCTTCAACAGATATACCCATCCCGAAGCCAATTCCATCCCAGCTTATTAGCTAATTCAGCTCAGAATCACTTATGTAACTAAACTGATTCCAGAAGATTAGACTGTCAATTGAGAAGTCCATTTGTTGGTTTATAAAGCTGTTGCTTAGGTTGGCATTTGTTAATCCACTTCTCTTCCCACTTCAATGAGGAGATGGCACTTGCACCTTCTAGGTAAGTGTCTGCCAACCATGAGTTTGAAGCAATCAGCACAAGGAAGAGATTGCCCTGTGTCTGGCACATCGCTGATGTTCCCAATAGATGTTTGTTAACAGAATGAGTGAGTGAGTGAAGGAAAGCTCCGTTTGTCAAGAGACAATAGGGCACCATGAAGTCAGGAAACACATTCATGTACTTTTAGAGACCTACCTCCTTCCTGTGATCCAATGCCTGAAACTGTGTCACTACAAATATGTTTGTTACTCAGACTCGCACACAGATTAGCAGGCAGAGGACTGCTCTTGGCTCATGCCAGAAGCTGTGGCTGATGTTTACAAGTCCCCTGCATGAGGGGTTGGTTGTTTCTGGCTTTCCACTCCCTTGTTCCACTGTGGGCTGGATCTGTGAATGATACATGTGGTCAGGCTGATTTCTCTCCATTTTCCCCAAACTCCTTTGAAGGCGATGAATGAAGAAACTTGTAGGAAACACTGAATGGGGAGTCAGCTGCTTTGGGATTGAATTCTGAGCACATCCTGGTCTGGGTGTTTGGCTTTCAGTACTGCACAGCCTCTCCCATCCTCAGTTCTGTGGACTGTGAATGGTTGTGATGGTAGCTGGTAAGATCAGGATGAAAAGTAAATAAGTCACGAGATGTGAAAACACTTTTAAAGTGCAAAGTCTTATTTTCTTCTGAAGCACTAGCATCATGAGAATTAGCATTATCCCTGTAAAGCTTTCCACTAGCAGGAACTGATATGGATGGTGGAGGAAGGGCTTCTGAACAGCAGTCAGGGAGAGGGGAGGCAACCTGCCTGTAGCACGGGCTTCTTTCTGACCTAGTCTCGCTGCACTGCAGCTGTAGCTGTGCAGTCAAGGCTGGTGCTTCCCTGCATAGCATGGAGCAGCAGCTACTGCAAAGGAATGACCCATGCACAAGTTCATGTGGTCAGATTTTCCTCTGCCCCCCACCTGACCCTTTGCATCCTCTTTGCTATCTTTGCACGTTATGCTACTCCACAGCCAATTCGGTTTAGCAAACATTTACTAAGGACCTGGAGGAAATCAGAAATATTTGTGGCCTCAATTCTTCCCCTAAGTTGCTCCTATTCCTAGGAGGAGAAAGAAATCAAATACAATGATCTCCATAGTACAAGGTGGAAAACGGCAGAGTTATTATATAAAATAACCTTGGAGGTAAGAATGATCATTTTTAGCTGGAACGTTCAAGGAGGTAGTGGAAGATATTTGAACTGCATGTTGAAAGATGAGAAATCTTATAAAAATAAGAAAGACCTTTTTGACACCTGAGGGTTAACAAATGGTAGTTTGATAGTGGAGTATATCTGGGGAAGCATTTGAAAAATACACTTACTATCGATTAAGGCTAGGTTGTAAGGGGTTTTGAGTACAAGTTAATGAAATTTAGATTTTATTTGTTGGGAAGTAATTTATCAAATAAAAATAAAAATTAAAAAGGCAGCTATTACCCCAGCATTAGTGCAATGACTGTTGGTATGCTGGTGAATTTCCTTCCAGTCTTTTTTTTTTTTTTTCTTTTCCCTGTGTACTTCTATTCTGAACATTTAGAGATTCCCCTCCTTTTTGTACCTAATGTTATTTAACAAGCGTCATTCCATGTTGCTATATCATCATCATAATCAGCATATTTGTATAAAAGTCTATTTAAAAATTGAAAATATAGGACAGGCTCAGTGTCCCCAAGATGAAGACTTGACAGGGCTGGAGAGAAAACTTGTTTGAAGGAGCCATTTTCCTGATTTTCCATGGTGAGAACATACAGAGAAGAACAGGTGCTTAGTGTTCAGATTAGTTTGTATTAGAAATTCTTTCATAGGTACACCTAGGAAATAAGGAGTACCTCCCTCTCTTTGAGCTCTGAAGTTTCTGTCTTCTGCTGTGTTCCGAGATGCTGCTTGATTTTCCCTCCATGAGGAAACGGAGCATTTACCTGTAAGAGGACAGACAGGGGCCAGACAGACAGACCGTCTCGCTGCCCCAGGAAATAATTCTTTCTGGACAATTGCTTAACTGTGCCAAACTACATACAGTGCATTTCAAAAACTCATGGCAGAGTGGGTGTGTGATAGCTTAATTAAATTAGTCTCTTATTGTTTGACAATTTTTTGCCACTACAAATAATATAGAATGAGCTTTTCAGCTATTTCAGATTGTTTCCTTGAGGTAGATTACCAGGAAAAAATTACAGGGTCAATATTTCTTGGGCTTCTTCATGATTCTAAAGTCAGTTTGCTAAATTTTTCAGCACTAAAGTATTACTCCAAGTTACAATTCCACCCATAATTAACCTCTTCTTCACTGGATTGCATGTTATTATCTTAAAAAAGCTGTTAATGTTATGGCTGTTTTAACATTGATTTCTTTGATTGCTAACGGAGATCAATATCTAAATTTTTCAACTAATTGTCGTTTTCCTTTTGTGAAGTATCTCATGTTTAAGTGTTTCATTATTTTACATAATTTTAAAAATAAATGAAAGCATTAACACATTGTTATATTTGTTCTAAATTATTTTCCAAGTCTATGCTTTTATATTTTGTTATACTAACACTTTACTTTTTGCATAATAAATCTTTACATCTCTTTTCTTGTAGTTTCTTCCTTTGGTTCTAGGCCTAGAAAATTATCCCTTTCCAGAGGTCTGGTAGATGTCACACTCAATTTTCTTCTTTTGTGTGTGTGGTTTTAATATTTATCTTTAATTTATACAGTGAACAATTTTTTTAGTGTTAACTCAGCACTACTTAGGCTAGTATTTATTTTGGCTCAAGGCATGAGGTGAAAGTCTAGATTAAACTATTTTTCCAAATTCTGATTAGTCTCAAAAACTCTTATTGATTAAATGTGTGTGGGATATTCCCCTTTGTCCAGTGTATGGGTGGATGAGTAGAAAAATGGGGGCAAAACAACGACAACAACAATAAAAAAACACCCAGTTTCTTTTTTACTTCAGTTGTTCTGTTTCATTTTGATTTTTATTCTTATTGTTTTTGTGTGTGTGGTAACGGAAATGTCAAAAGTTACTTTTGGTGATGAGTGCAGAACTATATGGTGGTACTGTAGACAATTGAATGTACGCTTTGTTTTGTATGACGGCATGGTATGTGATTATATCTCAATAAAAATGAATCTTAAAAAAATGTGTGTGGGAATCAATTGCCAGCCATTCTTTTACAGCACTATGTGACTCTTCTCTTATTTTCTCCTCTCTGGGTTGTGCCAGTACCAGTCTCAAAATTATTTCTTATAAAAGCATATTTCTGCTGACATTGTGAATGAGACTTTTTCCCATTGCATTTTCTTGTCAGCCATTGTATGAAAATTTGTTTGTGAATGTGCGTGTGTTTGTGTCTGTATTTATCTTGCATCAGCCTACTTACAAAACTTTTATTAATGAAAATAGTTTCTCAGCTTATTCTCTTGTGTTATCCAACTATGCAATCATACTGCCTGGAATTTTTTATCACTCCTATTTACCTTGTATTACTGCCTCATATTACTTTCAGTAAATAGGATTTCTAGAATATTAATAATATTGACACTGGGAAAATTTATTTTATTTCTATTTTAACATGAATATGACTTTTAGATCAAAATAGATGGTCTTTATTACGGTAAAGCATTTTCCTTCTATTCCTATACTTAAATATTTTATCAAAGGACTTAATCATTTTTGGACATTTTTTTCTTCTTCAATCCACTCATGCTAGGTATTATGTATCCTTAGATCACATTATTTCTTCTTTAATCTACTAGTGTCAGATATTGTATTAATAGATATCTTTATCTATTTATAGCACTTTCCTCTGAAAAGGAAAAAAAAAAAAGAACTTGAAGCAAGTGTATAGTGGTAAAAGATTTCCTCATACTGAGACTTCCTTGAACGAGAAAGATCCCTAACGCCAGTTTATGTATATCTGGGTCCTGCTTGTAATCAGGACTGACGTTCTGAAAGTGAATTTGCGGTTTCCAACTCCAACCCAGAAAGGGGTTCCTCTGCGGGAACCTGGCAGTCAGGGGTCAACCTTAGCAGACTGGATCTCCAAGCCTGGCCTGGTGTGTGTTGCTGGTCCCAACCTGCTTTGGCCACTGAGAGCAGCCCATATTGTAGTTCTCTCTTCCTACCCACCCCTGGAAATTGGCTTGGTGATCAGAGAGAATCTGGGGCTTCCTCAGCTCTTCTGTCAATGGTTACCCCAGTGATTTTCTTCAACCGGCATGATTTTCCAAACAGGACTTTCCAGCGCCTTGTGGAAAAATTTGCTATAAGTATTAACACATAGTGAAAGTGTTATTATATTCTTCCTCCCTCTGGCTTGTAATTCTCCAGATCCTTTATCTGTTTCAGGATTGTTGGATGCTTGCCTGCTGTGATGGCTGGATTGGTGGCCATGAGATCACAGAAGATTCTAAATACCGACACCCATGGAAGCATTGCAGTGGTGCATTCTCAGGCATGGCTGGAGATCCATCACCTGGGGAGGGCCCCAAATTTGATGCCTGGGCCTCGTCATCTACCAATCAATTGCTGTGGTATCGTCGCCCCCTCTAGGGCTGGCTGCAGGACATGTGGTCTCAGCCAGCACAGGCCCTTCTGTGCCTGCTTGGTGGCCCCACAAAAGCCATCAGTGCAGAAAGGCCAGTCACCTCTAACATAACGGCCACTTCTTTTCCCATCCTTTTCCAGAGTAGCTCTAATTTCTTAAGGTATTTTCTTCCAGTTGGGCCAGGGGTAGTTGGTTTGTTCGATGTGTTGCCTTGAGGTGTCCATTATATCTGGCTCCTGGCAAGTCTCCCTCCTGCCCCCCTTTTCCTCCTTAGGGACACATTATGGCTTTTGTGGGCCCTACTCCTTGCTTGCTACCATAATAGAGTTTCATGGACCCTAAAATTTTCACTTTTTTTTTTAGTGCAAGAGGAAAATAAAAACATTTTCTGTAACCCTAACCTTTTCTTGTGATTTAAACTGAAGCAAACATTTTTGTGGGTCCTGGGCACTATCTTTACTGTCCCTACTGGGTAATTCAGCCCTGCCCTTCCCTTCCTGTCTGCCCTTTTATCCCCATACCCTCTTCCCCTTCTCTTCCCCCACTCCCAAAGGCAACCTTTCCAAGTGTTGGTAGTGAATCTTTTTCTTCAAGGGCATTTTTGTAAACTGTGCATTTTAATTCTGTTTGTATGCATTTTGAAATTGTGTGAATTGAATTGCATTGCATATCTCATTCTGTTGCTTGACTTTTTTTCACTAAGCACTTCATATGTAGGATATAGTACTGTCGACTGGCTAATCCATTTCTTTGAACTGCTGTGTAATGCTCTGTGATGCATCTACCACATATTCCAGTTCATTCTTTCAGTGATGGACTCTCCACCTCCACAAATAGCACTGCAATGAGCATCATGGTTCATGTCCCCTTTATTGGTTAGGGTTCTCCAGAGAAATAAAACCAACAGGACCTATAACTATAACATCTCTATCTCTAGCTCTAGTATCTCTTTCTCTGTCATACATCTATATCTGTACTTGTACGTGTACCTGTACCTGAATCTCTATCTCTATCTCTAATCTATAGCTATAAGCATCAATCTGTCTATCCTTCTATAGCTATCTATGTATCTATCTATGTATCCATCTATCTATCTATCTATCCATCTGTCTAGATCAGAGATTTATTATAAGGAATTGGCTCAAGTGATTGTGGAGCTGGCAAGTCCATATTCTGTAGGGCAGGGCACAGGCTGGAAATTCTTGGAAGAATCGATGTTGACATCTTGAGTCCAGATTCCACAGAGAAGGTTGGCAAGCTGGAAACTCAGAGAAGAGTAGAGGTTATAGTTTTGAGGCAGAATTTCTTCCTCTTCTGGAAACCACAGTTCTTACTCTTAAAACTTTCAACTGATTGTATGAGGCACACTGAAATTATCAAAGTTTAATAACCTTTATTTAAAGTCAACTGATTGTACATGCAAATCATATCTACAAAATACCTCCACGGGAACAACTAAACCAATGTTTGACCAAACAACCAGAAGTGATAACCTGGTTAAGTTGACGCATAAAATTAACCATGACACCTTGTTATGGACCTACAGGGGAATTTCTCTGGGACCATACACCCAAATGAGTTGCTGGATCACTGTATGCATGTTTTCAATTTGATCCAATAGTGCTGGATTGTCCTATAGAGAGTCTGTACCAGCCCAAACTCCCCCCTGCTGTGCACTGGAGTGCTGCATCATGCATGTGATTTTATACAGCTTTCTAATTTTTGACATTTTGATCAGTGTAAATGATATCTCAGTGCTGTTTGAATTTGCATTTTTCTAAATACCAGCAATTCTGAGCATTTCTTCAGGGGCTTTTATTTTTTCCACATTGGTTTTCCTTTTCTGCAAATTACATAGTCACATTCTTTGCCTATTTTTTCTACTAGTGGTTTTCCTATTGATTTTTAGGAATCCTTTGTATATTTTAGATATTTTTCCTAATTTTTTTAAAACATTGTAGATAACTTCTCCAACACTGTAATTTTTCTATTAATTTTGCCCCTGGTGCCCTTTTAAATTTTGATGTAATTGAATTTATGATTTTTTCCCTAAAGCTTTATGCATTTGAACTTTTGTTTAAAAACACCTTTCCCAGTTCCCCACATTTTCTCCTATTAACTATGTAGTTTTATATTCACATTTAGTTTTTTAATTCATTTGATGTCTAACTTTTTATGAAGTGCGGGAGAAAATTCAGGTTTATTTTTCTTTACTTTGTGAGCCAATTCTCCCCAAATCATCTTCTAAACAGTCCATCTTTTCCATATCCATCTGTGGAGCCAACTTTATCACGTTATGTTCCTTTATACACATGAATCTGGCTCTCTTCTGTTTCTGTGGCCTGTTTCTTGTGCCAGTTTCATGCTATTTTGATTAATTTTTGATTACTACAGCTTTGTAGTCTGTTTTGATATGTAATCAGTCAGGTTGCTCCTCTTTAATATCCTTTTTTAAGGTTGACTTAATGATTCATGAAGCTTCAGTCTAGAGGTTGGGTTTAGTCACCAACCTCCAGTATCCTCTTGAGCCAGCCATCCACCAGAGATTTTCCTGAACTTCTACATTCTGCTAATAATACATAAGGCTCTTCTCCTTCTGATTTTCCAGGCAGGGCAACCTCAAATGACCATAATGCCAATTTTAGAGTTTTTTCCACAATTTCTAGTAACTTGAAAAGGAATTTCAAGAGATAACACTGCACACCAAATGATGAGCCTATCTTGTCTTGTTGAGCCGTTATAACAAGGGTCATTGTCTCAATTCAGGGTTGAGCGTGCACTTCAGGTAGAAACATGATAGTATGCCGTGGTTCAAAATTGCTAGAAAAGCTCCAAATATAATCCAGATATTAATGGGGCCACCCTATGTCCTAGAGATTTCGATGGCTTTGGCTCAAATGTCCAATTTTCTCTTCCTGGACAAGCTCAAAGCCTTGATGCAATTTCTTTTTCAAATTCCTGGTCATCTTTTTTTTCTTTTTTTCTGTCTTCCCTTGTTTGTTACACTTCTGCATCCTCATGGGCCCTCTCTGTTGTCACAATGCATGCAGCCCAATACGCAGAGCTCAGTCCTTTCTCTAGTCTCCTGAAGGAATCCACCCACACAGATGATTTTGTGAATTCACCAGCTTTACCAGAGATTTATGGACTGCTGTGAGTAAGCACATCACACCTTGCACAACCTCTTCTCCTTGCCCTGGCTCCACCCATGCTCCTCTGCTGCCTTCCAGAAGCTCTAGCTCCTGCTACGTGCTGTGTCCCACTCAGGGGAGTGGAGTCCAATCCCCCCATAATGCTTCTGTTTTGGGGAACAGCATCCCCACCTGCAGGCCAGTAGCCTGCTTTAGATCTCTGGAATTCTAGAGAATGAAGTTATCCTCAACTTTTGGCCTTCTTAATTATATTGCTATTATCATTAATATAGCCATAAACTCTGATAACTTCCTCTTACATTTAGTGTCTCCCTTTGGATACCAAATTAAAATTATAGTCATGTGATGACCTCATCTGATTTTCTACCCTGAACCTTTAATTTAGTTCCTGTTACAGAGATCATGCTGTGGGACTATCTAATAGCTGACATAATTAGAAACAAAAATGAAATGAACAACAGCAATAAAGACATGGTTAATTTCATTGAACACTCATCATGGGCCAGGAGTCTTCTAGGTATTTAATACATTATCTCTGATCCATGTGACAACTTGGTGAGGTGGATATTGTTATCACTATTTTCATGTGATGGATTAGAAAGCTGTGTACATGTCGAACAGGGAACACAACCTGTGAGGGAGTAAGAGAAACAGAATTGGGAAGAAGGGGAAATTGAACTGGATGACGTGTCAATGGAGACCTTGGTGGATGCCACGGAAAGTTCTTAAGGTGGGGTGACCTTCAGAGGTGTGCTGAAATGAGGCCTTTGTGCTCTGAACTGATCCATCATCCGGCAAGGGCTGCCTCCCAGAAGGGGCATCGTGGGTGGGGAAGGCAATTCCTAGGGAAGAAGAACTTGGCCGTGAGCTGTCTGTCCGTCACCAACACTCGCAGCTGCTGGGAGGATGAGTTCCCGGGTTCCATAGTGGGAGCTGAGTAGCACACCACAACATATACCACAGCATATGGACTTGTTCAGGGTGACAATGGGGCAGTGCTAATACCCTCTGTATTTAAAGAGGCCACCAACTATAGATACATATAAAAAAACCAGTAAGTGACGGAGCTGGGATTTGATCTGAGATTGCTCAGGCTGAGCCCCCAACCCTACCCCACCCCACTTTCCCCTACACAAAAATGACTGTAGTAATCATTTTTTCCTAACTAGTACATTTGTTTAAAAGGGGTTCATGAAATCCAAATAGTAACAAATACTTCTCAAAGTGCATACAACATATATGCAGAATCTTTAATGTAGTGTTTCCGTGCACAAATGGCAGCATCATCAGCGGAACTGAATTCGAGGTAAAACATCTGTTCTCGCATCTGACTCTCACTTATTAGCTGGGTGATGCTTGTCAATCACCTCTTCTCTCTGGACATCAGCTTCCCCATCTGTGAAAGAAGGGGGAAAATGAGAGGATCACCAAAGCCCCTGCCAGATCCAAATAAGCAATTGGGCAATGCCTGTGACTTTTACATAATTTGCAACAGTCATAGCTCTTCTTTTAAAACAAGCTGCAGGTCTGGTCAGAGCTCTTGGGGAGGTGACAATAGGGACATCAGAGCATTTTGCAGGCACCCAGGGCTCACTGACAGGGGCACGTGTCCATAATTCTTCCCTCCACCCAAAATTTGTGTGCTGGTTATGTTGCAGTTTCCTGCTCTCCATGGTCAATTGGCCCCTCTCCGTAGGCAGTTGAGGACTCACTGGAACTATCGTTCAGCACTGCTAAGGGATAGTTGGGGTGTGGGCGTGTGGTTGGGGAGGACTAATGTCCTGTCCAGCCATCCCCATCACCACTCACCAATGGGGAAATGGAGGCCCAAAGGGTGAAGCAGCTTGTGGAGTCACTGAGGGGGTCACTGGCAGTGCTAAAACAGGCACTCTTGTTTCCTGACCACTGGACATCTTGGTACAATGTTCTTCCCTTACCTTACACTGTGCTGCATTTAAAAATCTGTAATTTCTTTGCCTTAGGAAATTTCTCATTTGCTGTGATACTTCAGGTAGATTATGGAGGGAGGGCAGAAACAGCAGAATATTAATGATTTTTTTTTAAGACTCTGATAAGAGTAGATGTGAGGTCTGAGAATAACAATCTTGGTTAACTACCACCCCTGGGTCAAATCTGACCGGACACCTGTTTTTATAATTAATGTTTTATTGAAGCACAGAAAAATCCATTTCTTACGTATTTTCTGTGAGTGCTTTCATACAACAACAGCAGGGTTGAGTAATTGTGACAGTGACCACATATCCAACAAAGCTTAAAGTATTCACTATCTGATCTTTTGCAGAAAAATTTTGCTGAACCCTGGTTTAGAAAAACTAGCCTATTTTCAAGACTCTTTCCAATGACCCCATTTGCTGGTTCTCTTTGGGGAGATAGAAGATAATGGTTAAGGGCTATGGCTTTGGTCTCAGATAGACTTGGATTCAAAACCCAGCTCTATCAATTATTAGCCGTATGATTTGGGACAAGTACCAAATCTCTCAATGCTTCCATTATTTAATTTGAAAAATAACATCAGTCTCTCTGGATAGATATGAGAGATAAAAGAAACAATATATGCAAAGCACTTAGAGCAGTGTCTAGCATATAGCAATTGCTAAATAAATGGGTGCGTTTTCTCCACTGTGCATTATTTAGGTGACTGTTGTTGATGTTTTCTTGATGTGTGACTACTGCTCTGTTCAGTCACTTTCTACAAATCTCCACCTCCCTCAGCCCTGCCATTTGGACCAATGTTGAATTGCTGTTCACTTACTGATTACCAGCACTGATTGTGAATGCTTCCAGCTTTTGTCACTTCCCAGCCCTGTAACAAGTAGGGCACACCCATTACTCCTTTCTGGATAGGACCTGACAAGATGAGATAGCCAGTAAGATGTGGGTGAGGAAGAAAGAGTTGTTGAGGATGGCTTGGAATTCTAAATGGGATGACTGGGTGGAATGTGACACCATCAGTAAAGATTAAGAATACCAGAAGCAAATGTGTTTTGCCTTCTAGGAAAAGTACATCTGGGGGGAGAGAACTGTGGGAACACGGTGGTGTGGGAAGCTTAGAATCAGTCCTTCCACCAGAACAACTATTAACTAGGCAGGGGCTGTCTAAAACAACTATTCTGAAACTCCAGAGGCCAGTAGGGCAACTGTATAGCATCCAAGGAAAAGGCTGGTAAAATATGGTAAAGATCAGTAAATTGAATTGCTCTATCTGTGTGGTGGTTACCATACCCTACTCTCATGGCAGGCTGCCATGGGGTCCAGCCCTTGGCTAGCTTTCTGATGACAGAAAGGGATATAAAAATCCTTTTCTCCAAGACCAAGGGTGGGCATGGCCAGTTGCTTGTCATGGCTTTTGATTAGTGACTTTAGATGACTGGGATCCTGACTCTGAAGGCAGCCATTGTCCCATTCTGCTCTGGATAAAGGTGGTGGCAGCAGAAGCTTAAAGATGCTGTACTTTCTCAGGGCTGTGCATTTGTTGGGCAAGTCAAGCTCAGCTTTGGGGAGCCATGGAAGAAGTTCCTAGTGCCCTTCCTGATCCCCTCCCTAGGGTACTTTGTAGCCAGTCTGTGCCCCTCGGGGGTGGGTGGGTTTCCCTGGCCCTGTTTCAGCTGGGAAAGACTGACTTGGGCAACTCTTCTCTGGCCTGCACCGCCCCTCTCAGAATTGCCTCCAAGCGAAAGCAGCTTGAGACAATGAAAGGAGTGTAAGAAACTATAGAGGCAGACAGTCTAAGGCAAAGACATGCCTGTATTAAATCCCTGGGAGTGGCAGGTCTCGCTCATGGGAAATAGAGGGAGCACTCAAACTCCTGTAAATGTGGGAACTCCAAAACAACTAACAAGCACAAGCCCAGGACAAGACACAGGCCCCAAAAGACAGGGAGGACCCTGCAGACTGCATTTATCGTGGGTAGACCTTCCTGATAGGAGGGCTGAAGCTCAAGAAAATCTCTGTCTTATCACCAGCTGTTTACAAAATCAAGAAACAGACATCTCAGGGAATATATCCCAGAGTTAACATTTTAAAACATTAAAATGTACAGTGTGCAACAAAAGTATGAGACCAAAAAAAAAAAAAAAAAAAAAGAAGAAACAGGAAATGATGGCCCACCCAAACAAAGAGGATAAAAATCTAGAAACCACCAGTGAAGAAGACCAAAATGTGGACATACTAAGCAAAGACTTTAAAAAAATGATTTAAGAAATGCTGATGGAGATGAAGGAAAATACAAAGAAAGAAACTAAAGGTTATCGGGAAAACAATGAATGAACAATGAGAATCTTAGTAAAGAGAGAAATTTTAAAAGGGAACAAACAGAACTACTGAGTTGAAGAGCACAATGACTGAAATGCAAAATTCCCAGGAGGGTTTCAACAGCAGATAGGAGCTGACAGAAGAAAGAGTCAGTGAATGCAAAGATACAATGATAGAAATGCATCAGACTAAGGAACAGGAAAAAAAGCAAAAATAGCCTGAGACACCTCTTGGATACCATCAACTGTACCAATATATGCATTACAGGAGTCCCAGCAGGGGAGAAAAAAGAGAAAGGGAAAGAAGGAATAGTCAAATAAATAATGACAGAGAAATTCCCAAATGTAGCAAAAAGTGTGACTATGAACATCCAGGAAGCCCAGAGAACACCAAACAGTATAAACATGAAGAAAAATACATCCTGTCATATACTGATCATATTATTGAATGCAAAGGACAAGGAAAGAGTTCTGAAAGCTGCAAGAGATAAACAACATGCTATGTACGATGGAGTCCCAATTAGATTGAGTGACGATTTCTCATCAGAAACCATGGAGGCAAGAAGCCAGTGGGTTGAAGTACTTAAAGTGCTGAAAGAAGACAACTGTCAACCAAGAATTTTATATCTAGTGAGACTTTCTTTCAAAAATGAGGGAAAGATTAAGACATTTTCAGATAAACCAAAGCTGAGGGAGTTCATCACCACTGGACCTGCTCTACAAGCAATGCCAAAGGGCATTCTTCAGACTGAAAGGAAAGGACATTACTCAGTGGTCCAAAGTGGCATAAAGAAATAAAGAACTACAGTAAAGGTAACCATTTGGGTACTTACAAATGTCAATAATATTGTACTGTATTGTTTAGTATGTAACTCTACTTCTTACTTTGTATGGTGCTAAAATGCAAAAACATAAAAGGTAATGATAAATTGATGGTTTTGGGCATACAATGTGCAAAGATGTAAGTGGTAATAAGTACAAAAAAAGATGGTGGGGAAAAGGAGTGTAGGAAAAGTATATGTGTATGCTATTAAAGTCAATTTGGTATCAAATCAAATATGATTGTTATATATTTAAGATGTTAAATTTTAAGTCCATGGTAGCCACAGGGAAAATAGATGAAAAATATATCCAGACAGAAAAGAGAAGGCAATCAATAAGGCACAACACACAAAAAATTCAAACAAATATAAAAGTAGGCACTACAAGAATTAAGGAACAAAAAAGGTATAAAACTTAAAAAGGCTAAATAGCAAAATGGAAGAAGAAAGACATGTATTATCAGTAATGACCTTAAATGTAAATGGATTAAACTCTTCTGTCAAAAGTCAGAGATTGGCAGAATGGATAAAAAAGCATTAAATAACTATATGCTGTCTGCAAGAGACTCTCCTTAATTTCAAAGATACAAGTAGGTTGAAAGTGAAAAGATGGAAAAAATATACCATGCAAATAGTAAACTAAAGACAGCTGGGGTAGCTATACTAATATCAGATAAAATAGACTTTAAGTAAAAAACTGTTACAAGAGACAAAGACAGCCACTATGTTCTGAAAAAAGGGTCATTTCAACAAGAAGATATAAAAATTATAAAGATATATGCACCTAACAGCAGAGCCTGAGAATATATGAAACAAGTACTGACAAATTTGAAGGGAGAGAATGATGGTTCTGCATTAACAATAGGAAACTTTAATATACCACTTTCAATTATGAAGAGAACATCTAGTCAGAGATCAATAAGGAAATACAAGACTTGAATGATACCCTAAAACCAACTAGACAAAATAGGCATATATAGAAAACATCACCCAACAATAACGGAATACACATTCTTCTTGATGCACATGGATTATTCTCCGGGATAGACCATATATCAGGTCACTAAGTCCCAATAAATTCAAAATTATGGAAATCATCATATGGACTCGAGAGTTCACTCTGGTCGACATTGTTACTCACTATATAGATAACACTTTTTAGGTTTTAATATATTGGAATAGCTAGAGGTAAATGCCTTAAACTACCAAACTCCACCCCAGTAGCCTTGACTCTTGAAGGTGACTGTAAAACAATGTAGCTTACAAGGGGTGACAATGTGATTGTGAAAACCCTGTGGCTCGCACTCCCTTTACCCAGTGTATGGATGGATGAATAGAAAAATGGGGACAAAACCTAAATGAAAAATAGGGTAGGATGGGGGGGGTGATTTGAGTGTTCTTTTTTTTATTTTTATTTTTTGTTCTGATTCTTTCTGGTGTAAGGAAAATGTTCAAAAATAGATTGGGGTGATGAATGCACAACTATAAGATGGTACTGTGAACAGCTGATTGTACACCAGAAAAAAGATTTCAGATCAGAGATATGACCTCAAAACCAGAAGAAATAGAAAAAGAAGTGAGCAGAAGGGAAGAAACAACAAAGATAACAGCACAGATATATGAAGTAGAGAACAACAAAATATAGAATCAACAAAATCAAAAGTTTGGTTCTTTGAAAAGAGCAATAAAATTGACAAACCTTTAACTAGACTGACAAAGGAAAAGGAGAGTGAATACAAATAATGAAAATCAGAAATGAACAGGGGTACATTACTATCAACAGAGCTGAAATAAAAAGGACTTTCAGAGGATACTTTGAGCAACTGTATGCTAAATAAATTATGTAACCTAGATGAAATGGACACGTTCTTAGAAACACACAAACTACCTATGCTAACTCAAGAATAAATAGAAGATCTCAACAAACAAATTACTAATAAAGAAATTGAATCAGTAATCAAAAACCTTCCAACAAAGAAAAGCCCAAGATCAGATAGTTTCACAGGGCAATTTTAACAAGCATTCCAAGAAGACTTAACTCCACATCTGCTCAACCTTTTCCAGAAAATTGAAGAGGACACTATAACTTATTCTACAAGGCCAACATCACCCTCATACCAAAGCCAGATAAAAATACCACAAGAAAAGAAAAATTCAGACAAATATCTCTCATGAATATAGATGCACAAACCCTGAACAAAATATTAACAAGACAAATTCAATAGCACATTAAAAGAATTATACATTATGATCAAGAGGGATTTATCCCTGATATGCAAGAGTGGTTCAACATAAGAAAATCTATTAATGTAATACACCACATTAACAGAATAAAGGGATCATCTCAATTGATGCAGGAAAGGCATTTGACAAAATCCAGCTCCTCTTCTTGATAAAAATACTTAGCACACAAGGACTAGAAGTAAACTTCTTCAATATGATAAAAGGCATCTATGAAAAACCAGAGCAACATCATACTCGATGGTGAAAGAATGAAAGCTTTCCCTCTAAGATCTGGAATAAGACAAGGATGCCCACTGTCACCATTGTTATTCAACATTTTACTGGAAGTTATAGACAGAGCAGTTAGGCAAGAAAAAGAAAAAAAGTCATCCACATTGGAAAAGAAGAAGTTAAACTTTCACTATTTGCAAATGACATGATCCTATATACAGAAAATCCTGAAAAATCCACAACGAAGCTCCTAGAGCTAATAAATGAATTCAGGAAAGTGGCAGGGAGAAGATAAACACACACAAATCAGTAATGTTTCTATACACAAGCAATGAACAATCAGATGAAGAAATCAAGAAAAATTCCATTTACAACAGCAACTAAAAGAATCAACTATTTAGGAATAAGTCTAACCAAGGATGTAATGGAATTGTTCACAGAAAACTATAAAACGTTAACAGAAATCAAAGAAGACATAAATAAATGGAAGAACATTCCATGTCTATTGATTGGAACTCTAAATATTGTTAAGATGTCAATCCTATCCACAGTGATTTATAGATTCAATGCAATCCCAATCAAAATACCAACAACAATTTTTGCAGAAATGGTAAAGCCAGTCACCAAATTTACATGGAATGTTACAGGACCCTGAACAACCAAAGCCATCATGAAAGAAAAGAATGAAGTTGGAGGACTCATACTTCCCTATCGTAAAACTTATTACAAAGCCACAATAATCAAAATAGCATGATATGGCGTAAGGACAGACATATATACCAACAGATTGAAATTGAGAGCTCAGAAATCAACCCTCACATTTGCAGCCAGCTACTTTTTCACAAGGGGGAAAAGACTACGCAATTGGGAAAGAATAGTCTTTTCAATAAATGGTGCTGGGAAAACTAAATCTCCCTTTGCAAAAAAAAAAGGAGGATTCCTACCTCACACCTTATATAAAAATAAAACTCAAAATGTATCAAAGACCTAAATATTAGATCCAGAATTGTCAAACTCCTAGAAGAAAATATAGGGAAACATCTTCAGGATCTTGTGTTAGGCAATGGTTTCTTAGGCTTTACACCTAAAGCACAAGCAAGAAAAGAAAAAATAGGTAAATGGGACCTCATCAAAATTAAAAACTCTCAAAGAATTTTATCATGAAAATAAAATGACAACCCACACAATGGGAGAAAATGTTTGGAAACCACCTACATGATAAGGATTTAATATCCAGAATATATAAAGAAAAAAGACAATGAACCCAATTTAAAAACGGGCAAAAGACTGGAATAGCCATCTCTTCAAAGATTAAAAAATGGCCAAAATGCCCATGAAAAGATGCTTAACATCATTTGCCATCAGGGAAATGCAAGTCAAAACCATAATGAAATACCATTTCACATCCATTAGAATGGCTACTATTAAAAAATGGAAAATTACAAGTGTTGGAGAGATGTAGAGAAGCAGAACACTCATTTATTGCTGGTGTCAATGTAAAATGGAGCAGCTGCTGTGGCAGACACTTTGGTGGTTCCTCAGAAAGTTAAGTTTAGAATTACCATATGTCCTGGCAATCCCTCTGAGGTATATACCCAAAAGAATTAAAAGCAGGGACTCAAAAAGATTTTGTCACACTGATGTTCATAGCAGCATTATTCACAATTGCAGCATTATTATTCTGGCAAGTGTCCATTAGCCAATGAATGGATAAACAAAAAGTGGTAGATACATACGATGGAATATTATACAGCCATAAAATAGGAATGAAGTTCTGATAAAAATGACAGCATGAACGAATCTTGAAGATATCATGTTGAGTGAAATAAGCCAGACATGAAAGGACAAATGTTGTGTTATCTCACTGATGTGAAATAATTAGAATAAGCAAACTCGTAGAGTCAGAATCTAGCATATACAATACTAGGGAACAGGGTGGGGATCAGGGCATGGAAAGCTAAGGCTTAAAATATACAGGGTTCCTATTTTGAACAATGGAAATGTTTTGGTAATGGGTGGTTGTGATGGTAGCACAGCACTGTGAATGTAATTAACAGCACTAAAATGCACATCTGAAGATGATTAAAAAGGGGAAATTTTAGGTGGTATATATAGTAACAAAATAAAAAGAAAAATAAAAATCCATGGAACTGCACTGCACAGTGAACTCTAAGTTAAATCATGGACTATAGTGAATAGTACAATTATAAAAATGTGCTTTCAACAATTGCAACAAATATTCCACACCCATGCAAGGTATTAAAAGTAGGGTGATATATGGGAATCCTGTATTTTATGCATGATTGTTCTGTAAACCCACAATTTCTCTAATAATGAAAAAAATACACCTGGAGGAGGTACAACCACTCAAGGAATATAGTTATGCTCACCTTCCCCTAAAAATTAATTATTCTGAGCTTGTATATGATTGTTTCCACAAATAATGTATTTCTTTATTTAGCAAATACTTATATAGCTCTTACTGTGTGCCAGACACTGTTCTGATATTTACAAATATCCACTCATTTCACCCTAATGGTATCTCTATGAGAAGGTGTTACTATTATCATTATATTACAGATTAGGAAATGGAAGCAAAGAAAGTTTACAAAACTTGCCAAGGTCACACAGCCAGTATGTGTTTATCATCCAAGGCAGACAATTATAGTGAACTTGGCCTTTTGATTAGACATTTATGGTCACATCGGTAAACAAATCAAGCAGAACAAATCTTGGTCTCGGTCTTTTCTGCATGCAAGATTCATAGCAAGGTAGAGAGCTTCAGGTATGGTTCAAACAGGCACCAAGAGAAATGCTTTGAACAGTTTCCTTCAGCAGTTGTAAATCTGATGAAGCAGAATAATTCATGGTTGCTTCACTAAATAATTTACCTACCAAAATAATTCACAAATCCATTAAGGTGTGAAATAGGAAAACATGGCAGAAATGAATTTGGACCAGGAATGATCAATAAGAACCAGCTCTCAGGGGGCTATTGATGTGCCCGGATGGAAGGAAGATTGCCACAAACCTCACCTCTAACTTCAGGAGGCAACATGTGATAGAGTCCTGAGATTGCTGCTTCCCACAGAGAGCTGCCAGAGAACCCGAGTCCAATTTTGTGTTTTTCTCTGTCTGGCTGCCCTTTCTGGGTGGATGCTTAGTCTATTTTTGTCTCTGGGGCAGAACAAATCTTGGTATTAGGATTCACATCAGAGACTTCACTGGATCCTTGTTGCAAATGGTTTGACTTCAAGGAGTGATCATTTGGGGAGAACCTAGCATCAATGAAGAATTTGCATGTTATTTCATATACTGCATGCATCTATCCTTAAGGTCAAGATTGCTGGCTGTGCATCATAGGTGAGGATGAGGCAAAAGGAGATCTCGCAGGGGGCAAGTCAATGAGCATACCCAACAACTCAGGCTTCCGACTCCAAATCCCTCTCTTTTTCCACTCCATCACAGTTGCCTTAGTCTCACATGCCACAGAGAAAGATCGGATCAGAAGTCAAAGAGCTGACTCTCTGGGATAACCACTCCATTAATTTTAGTCATTTCTTCATTCTTTACCCCATCTATTATCCCACACAGACATCTGTGTAATATCACTTGGGAATCAAAGACATTTTCCTTGTAGTATAACTTCAAGATTAAATGGCCATTCTGAATGCTCATTTTTCTAATCTTATTTAGTGCCCATCTGTCCCGCAGGCACTTTTGCTACTCTCCAGGCTTTTGAGGTAACTTATCTTAATTAACCGAGAACAAACCCGAGTGACTGGCCAAAGAGAAACGATGTCGCTTCAGAATCACATCAGATAAATCTAAATAGATGGAACAGATTTTTTTTCTGGAAAGGTCCTGCAGATGGTCTCAGAGTCTTGGTTAGAGAATATCTGGGGAATTGCACTAAGGAATGAGTCAAGTCTAATTTTCCATTTTTCACAGTTGAGATTCCAGATTAGTTTTGTACAATAACAGTAATAACTATTAATTTTGCATAGTGATTTACAACTCAAAAAGTGCTTGAGTCAGGATTTGAATGCTGATTAGACAGATCCAAAGTCCTTCCTATGTTTATGGCATATGCTGAGAGCTGAACTAGTTCGTGACCTTGTCATTGTACCCAAATAAACTGGCCATGATTAAATGCATTCGATTTTCTTGTCCATTTCATCAATTGAATTGAATTTGTCTTCATTGATCTACATGTTGTAGCAACATTTGAATGTCATAAACCTCCTTAGTAATGTGTTATGGCTCATCCAGTTACATTGCAATGGCCAAACCAGCTGGATTTCAAACAGATTAGTTTGGGACCAATAGCTTTGAAATATTAATATAGATAGGTTAAAGAATAATCTGATGGGAGATGTTAGAAGGGGCAGTTTTATTTTAAGGTAACTGGACCTACTGTACAAATCGTGGGGCCTTGATTTTATCATAGTTTCACCGTGAGATTAGTATTGAAAAGGAAAACTTCTCCGATTTCTGTTAACTATTTTCAGAATTCCGCTACTTAAAGTTTCAGCAAATGGTCAGAAGTCAGGACCATCATGGGTCATGTTTTCTTTCGGATTTTCCATGTGAAAGTGGCCATTATCAACCTACTGCCTTTGACTTTTGCTGGGAAGATAAGAGCTTAGGGGAGGGGTTACTGTTCGTATTTGTTCCCATTGCCTATTTGAGATGCCAAGGGTGAAGCAGCAGTTCTGTGTGTTTTACATCTTTTGCCCCCACTGCTGGGCAGTTGATATCTATCTGTTGACATCCTTAGAAATTAAATATTTTGCTCAGGGAATAGGATTATTGCTTATTTTATTTGAAGATAAGAGTCTTAGGAAGTTACTTGCTCAGTTTCTCAGATTGTCACCTTAACACTGTGAAGGATTATTTTGTTTTAAACTGTATTGTGAGAAACTAGACTTGGAAGAGTGAGTTATTACAGGAGCATGCAAATATCCTCCTCATAGTATCTTCCTTTTGTTAACCTTAATTAATTTTTAGTATGAATTTCTTTTAATTTTAGAAGCAACAAATGAATGCATTTTTCAGAAAGATTTAAACACTATTAAAGGATATGGAATTTGAAAGGCAACTGGGACAAGTTCACTTTATCTTTCAGTCTAGTCTGGGTTATGTTGCAATAGTAACTCTGAATATTAACAGTATATAAGATTAAAGGCTGTTTCTTGGTCATGCTACACTTCCATTGTCAGTTGACTAGACTTTGCTCCATGCTTGCCCAGGTAGTCAGGTGTCAGAGCTGCCATCTCCTCCCGGAAATGTTGGCAGTCACCATATCAGAGGGAAAGAGAGCATGGAGTGTATCACTCATTGGGTCTTAAAGCTTCTACCTTGGAATTACACAGTTGCCCATTACATTTCATTATCCAAAGCAAGTCACATAACCATACTTAAATTCAAGGTGGTTGAAACAGTGCAATGATAGCATGTACCGGGGAGAAGTAACAAATGTTTGTTGGATAGCACTAATAACTATTGTATTGACTCTCATTCTTCAAGACTGCAACCCTCTCTTCATTTGTGGGCTGTGTATTCTTAAACTCATCCAACATCCAACCCACAGCAATTACTGGACTTTCTGGTACTCTCTGGAACCTAGGAAAATATTGAGGGATACTTGCATATTGATATAAACTAGAATAGTTTTCTCAAGTTACTTAAAAGTTCTTTGACAACCATGATTGAGATTTCTTTAAATTTTATAGATTAATTTATGAAGAATTGCTATCTTTCTCAAATTGATCCTTCAGAATGATTTGTCTCTGCATTTTTTTTTCATTTCAGTGATGAACTGAATTCAATGAGATTGTAATATCTATAGCTATAAATTTTGCTATAATTTCTCTTTAGCTCTGTTCCATATGTCAATTAATATTTGTATTAGCTTTCCATTCAAAGTGTTTCTTAATCTCGTTAACACAAGAGCTATTTTCATAATGTTCTTTAGTTACTAAATGTGAGATTTTTTTTAGCCTTCAATATGTTACTTATTTTTAGTCTTATTGAATATAATCAGAGAACATAGTCTGTGTGATATCTAATCTTTGGAATTTATTGAGGCTTCCTTTTTTGACTTAATACATGATCTATTTCTGTTACTGTTATATATATAACAGTAACAGCACATATATATATATATATATATATATATATATATATATGCTCAAAAAGAAACATAATCTGTTTCTTTGCTATTATTAAATGTATTTTTCAGTTCTTCGAAGTTTCTTCGTACTTTTTTTCTGCTTGTTTCTAAGAAGGATAGGTTGAAATCTCCATCTACAATTTATAATATAATCTATTTCTTTCTGATATTTGGTGAGTTATTGATTTATATATTTTGAGGTTAGTTTGTTAGGAGCATTTCTGAATAAAAGTAAATTTAAAAGTAAGTTTCTGAAGAAAAGTAAAAGGCAAACATGAATGTTGTTGTTTATCTAATATCAATACATCTTTCTTAATCTCTTATAATGTGTCTTAACCCTATTTTGCTTCAGATATTAAGATTGAAATCCCAGCTTTTTTTATTTGTTTATATTTTTCTAGTATACCTTTTCTATATAACTCACTTTTAAAGTTCTTTGTCTTTTTGTTTGCAGTTGTCATGGATTGAATTGTGTGCCCCAGGTTGGACACGCTCTTGTCTTGGTGTGTCTTCTGGTGGATGTGGGCCCGTTGTAAATAAGATGTCTTTAAGATATTACTTGAGGCATGGCCAACTGAATTAGGATGTGCTTTAATCTGGATTACTTGAGTCCTTTATAAACAGAGGGAAAATCAGGCAGAGGGAGAAGCCACAGGGAGCAGCCAAAAGCTGGAAGTCAACAGGGACTAGAGGAGAAAGGAGAAGATAACGTCATGGACATTGCTGTATGATGAAAGACAAGGTAGCTCAAAGATTGCCGGCCAGCCAGAAGCTGCTGACCCCCAGGGGAAGCAAGCCTTCTAGCCTCTGAAACTATGAGTCAAAAAATTCCCACTGTTAAGCCAAACCATTGTATGGTATTTGTTGGAAACTAAAACAATCGTATATCTCATGTAGATGATATACTGTTAGATCTTGTTTTTGTTATCCTGTTCAAGAGATTCTGTCTTTACTTCTTAATTTTTAACCTATTCACATTTATTGTAAATACCTTTCTAGTAGGATTTTTTTTCTGCCGTATTATTTTATATTTTCATTTTTTTTTACCCCTGCTTCTCTCTCTTTGTCTCTTCCTGTTTTCTAGGATAGACTATATATTCTATGACTGGTTTGAACATTGTACATTCTAGTTCTGTTCTTACGATGGTTACCCTTAACATCAATAGTCATGTGAATTCATCCTAGTTATTTTCTTAAGTTAGGAGTTTTCTGGACTTCTGAAATGAGTTGAGGGCTTTTTTTTTTATTCTTTTAAAAAATACACTGTGATAGTTTTTATAATATTGGAATCATCTCTTCTTTGTAGGTATTATAAAATTTCTATTAAACTTCTGGTCTTAGTGTTTTTTTTTAGGAGAAGAATTTTAAATTCAACTTTACTTTTAAAAAAATATGATTGTAATTCTAGTCAGGTTTTCTAACATCCTGAGTCAGTATTGTGTAACATATATTCCCTAGATTATAGCTGATTCAATTAAGATTTTAAATTTATTGTTGTCCCTACCATTTTATCATAATTTAATTGATTGCCTGTATTTATTGTATTTTCTCTTTTTATCTACCATTTTCTCATAATTCAATTCAGATTATCTTTATTTATGGTATTTTCTCTTTTTAATGCTTTTATTTGGATCTTCTCTTTTTAAATTTAATATATGTGCCAAAGATTTATTCACTTTTGGGGGAGAAGAATATTTTCAAGAAAGAAGGTCTTGGTTTTATTGTTCAAGTCTGTCTTGTTTCCTGTTTCATTAAATTAAATTTTAAGAATTATTGATTTATCTCTTTTACTTTCTTTGGGTTCAATTTATTGTTTGGTTTCTAGCTACTTGCAGATGTGTCTCTTAACACCATAAAACTGGGTTTTTATTTATTCCTTTTTAAAATGTATTGTGATAACTTTTTAATAAAAAAGCTTAATCATCTACATTTATTTTGATTATGATTACTGACCTCACATATTATGCTTTTTCTATAAAATGTTTCTTGTTCTCTTTCCTCCCTATTTGTTGGCCTTTTGTGTATGTATGTATGTGTGTTGCATGTCAGGGGGCGGTGATTTGCTTTTTCAGTTTCAACTTTCTCTCCTGGTTTGGAAGTATTATTCTATATCTATATAGTTAGAATGCCATCTCTTTCATTCTCCCTACCTCTCCCTTACATGTTGTAATTTGTTATATTAGTCTCACATTTTCATTAATTGGTAGAGATTATGCATTAATAATCATTTAGGAATAACCACAATTTATATTTTTTGCGTGACCCATCATCTTCCTCATTCTTTAGTTCATTTCTCATTTTTCTGCAATGCATTATTGAGTGATTCAGAGCAAGTTTGTATTTGATAAGCCATCTGCATTCTTGTATGGCCAAAATGTTTTTTCTTTTTTATTGCTCTTGCACTGACATGCTAGTTTGACTGGTTATAGAATACTAGGGTCAAACAGTTCACACTTTAGACTTCAAACATTTTCCTTCTGACTTGTATGTAATGATGCTGACAGAAAGCCCAATGTCAAATTTTTTTAGAGGATACATATTTTTTCATTTCTTTGAAAATTTTACACTTGTTATCCACGGGATTTCCAAAATTTCAGTAGGATATGTTTCATATGAGTCATTTTTTTATAAATTTGTTTTGCTTGTTAGTGTGTTTTTCAGTATAGCGAGTCATGACTTTCTTCATGTTAAGTACACTTTTTCTGGCATTAATTGAATAACTAATCTCTTCATGTCTCTATTCTCTTAGAACTCCCATCAGATGGAAGTTGAACTTCCTAGACTGATCCTCTAACATTTTTCCCAGTACCATTATAATCCATTAGATGCATTATATATCATCTAAACTAAAAAAAAATGCTCTCAGCAAACAAATCAACACCTGTTTCTCAATGGGTTCATTTGAGAACAGTTCATAGATGCTATAGCATGGTAGGTATACCTTGAGTACAGAGCCAGGTTATGACAGTTGGAAAAGAAATTTAATTAAAAGGTAATGGCCTGAGCTAGGGGGTAGAGCTAAAAAGTCACAAGGGACATTCAGTCAGCATAAAAAGTTCTGATGGAATAAAGGGCATGTGCTGAGAATGGGTGTCTGACTCTAAAGAGCTTCGAACACCAGCTAAAGCAATGCATGTACTTAATGTGGCGGGCAGTGAGAAGCCACAAGAAGGACACCACTCACGTGCCACAGAAGATTAATCTGACTGAGCAGTGTGAGTGCCTGGATTTGGAAAAGAAGGCTAAGAGGAGGTCAGTTAAGAAGTTCCACCGCTTTTTTTGTTGGGAGATGATTAAGGATCACAGCAGGCGAAAGACTTCAGTCACTAACAGGAGAGAATGAATGTCAGATATGGGAAGAGAGAGAGGAAGAATCGATAATGAGGTCATCTGTGGCATAGTGGCAGGTTAGAGAGAAGGAGAAGTTGAGGTTAAGAGAAATAGGGGCGATTAAAAAGAGGATCTGATTTTGGCAGAAAGATGACGATTTCAATTTTAGATGTGCTAAGGCTCTAATTCTCATAGAACATCCTCATGCGGAACCCAATAGGCAGATAGAAATAGGGTATTAGAACTCAGTGGGAAGCAGAGAATCTTGTTGAACATGTGAAGGACACAGAAACTGTATAATGTATACTTTTTCTCAGGGGGACTTAAATCTACTTGTGAGGTAAAGGTAACACTTGATAGTCATTTGATAGCTGACAGCAGTAAAAAGAATATAATTCAGTGCCAAATTTGGCATGAAATATTTCCAGTGTCATAGCAGTTTAGGGGAAAGAAGATTTAAGATTTTTTTAGAGACACTAAGGTCTTGAGTTGGACTTTAATGGTTGGGTGGGGGGGGGGTTAGTTGGAGTGCTGACACTGGTGCTATGTTTAGAATTAAGAGGTACCTATATGATAGAGTAACTTAAAGATGAATAAAATTATTTTTAACTAATTAACCTGGTGAAGGGCAGGTGCTGAATCCCCACAGATTTTTGTATTTCTGTACTCTGCCCAGTTTTGTGCTGTATGTACTGTCCCCTATATTAAATATGAGGCAGCTCCATGTCTCCTCTGGACTGTGGCTGACAAGGGATTATTAGCTTAACAACACATGCAACATGAAGAACTGGAGGGATTTATGTCCCTGCAAGCAGGATGATGCTTAATCCGTGGAAAGTAATGCAATTCCAGATTTCACAGAGACTTTAGGTGATTTTGTTTCCCAGGAAAATCTAATATGAGTTGAGTTATGCAGCTGTACACCATCAGGACTGGCACAAAAGGACAAGAAGGAAGGAAGGAAGGAAGGAAGAAAGAAAGGAAGAAAGAAAGGAAGGAAGGAAGGAAGAAAAGAAGGGAGACTACTTTTTTCAAATATCAAATAACTGACTGTAATCTGGCTTCACTTTCCCTACAATATTCTCTCTCTGCTTTCTAGGAAGAAGGAGCAAAGCGTATGATTGACATGTGTGGGTGTGTTGTAGCATCTATGAAGTGTTCTACAGAACGATGTTGGGAAACCCAGGTTTCTTCCTGGTTCTCATTGATTCCTGTGTGAAATATTTGACTTAACCTTCTCCAGCCCCTGCCCGCTCCAGTGATCATGGAAGTAGAAATTCTGGAAGCACTTCATTCTGCAGATGGAGAATTGCTCTGCTCTGCCCAGACAGCTTCTTCTTGTCTTTCATGACTCAGCTCTGGTGTCATGACCTCAAGGAAGTTTTGGCTCCCTGGCCCTCGTGAACCTCCACCCAGGCTCTGCCCACTGACCTTCCACTCCTTTTCTTTAGCTGTGGTGACTTCCCGCCCCTAAAGCACGTAATTTTATGTTCCTGGATGGATGAATGAATGGATGTCATGAACATGTCTGTTCTGATACATTTTGTGCCCACATTTTGTTTGTATCCACATTCATGGATGGGCTAATTACTGTTCCTCAATGAAGTCTAAATCAGCCTTGGAAACAATCCACAGAGGGAAAATAGCATCCCAGCCTGACAACAGGTTACCTGACATTTTAATGGAATGAGCCCCAACCCTAACTAAGTTGGGGATAAGGTCAGCTTTAGTAATGTCTTGGCATCTGTGCTTTCCCTGGACATGGCCTGAGGACAATGCCCGGGAGAGAGCCATGACAAGTTTTATCATGTGATAAAACTGTGATAGCTCTCGAACCTTCTAGCTTTACAAAGACTGAGGCCAGCTGCCTCCTATGGTGCTGCAGGCTGAACCCTTTCCTTGAAGGTATCAGAGCTGCTCTCCTCTCCTGCTGGACAGAGACTTTGCTGGATTGAGGTGCAGTTTCCAGGGATATTCACCTTCCCTATTTCTCATTCAGAAGGATGCAGAGCTCACTGAACTGTAAAAGTAAGAACTGAATACTCTGTGTGTTTGAATAACCTCCAACGTGCACCTCCTTTACTGTCTGAGAAAATTTCATTGCACAGATAGATGGACTGCACATCCCCTCACTGACATTTTCCTCTCTCCTCTCCTTGGAGAAAATATCCTGTGAATCTGTGATATGCCGCTGGCTCCCCTGCTCAGAACAGATTGAACTCTACCTTTGGCATCAGAGGTTGGGGGCACTTGCAGTATCTTTGCATGCAAATTACCCCATGGCTGCTATTATGCTGTCCTTGAGAAATTCCTATTTTGCTTTCCTGGGAATGGAGAGTTGTGAAATGGAAATGTGGATGCCTGTGCAAATGGCTGCTGCCTCCCTGAGAGAAATGGTGTAACAAATTGCTCTCTGTGGGGCTCCACCCAGGAACATAGGATGTCCAGTGCTGTTTTTATTACTATCATTAGCGGCATTGCAACTGAGTCATTTGCATACAGACAGTGCACAAAAATGCAACACTAATCTATGTAATCATTCAAAGAAACATCATAAATGATGGATTTGCATTTCAGGGAGGTGGTAGAAGGGGCACAGAGATTGAAGCTATGTTAAAAGAAACTTGTCGCCAGAGTGGAAACAAGATCTTTGAATGGGCTGAGGCCTTGGATCAGAAATAGAGGTCATATGTTGATTTGACAGTCTCATGTTCTCTTCATCCATATGATTTGGAACAGTCCTTTCTTGTCTAGCATGGATTTCAGAGCAAATCCATCTGTGTTCCATGCTATGGAATCAAACCTTTCAAAAAGGACACTTTGTTATTAGCAAATGTGTATGCATCTTATGCAGCCCTGCAATGAGATGATGTATGGGGAAGTATTTAAAAAACTGCAAAGCTCTGTGGAACATGTGGGCTTCATTATGATGATGATGATGATGATGATGGTTGTGGTGATTTATCAGTAGAAATTGTGGTCCAGTGTTATTCTTCCCCAACCAGTCCAGTGGGGAAATGAGGATCTGTAGCCCTGCAAGTCAGAGCAGATCAGTCTCCTGAGTCCCAGGAAAGGAGACCCAAGAATAAGATTTCAAGTGTAGTTCAAAAGCAGGCACAGCTCCAGGGGCGAATGGAGCACTCCTAGAGCCCTGCCCCAGGCCCCAGAACTTAAGGGAAGAAAAACTTGGCATGTTTTCCAGAGGATCTCGTGTATCACTTTGATTGCAAACACATGCCACCCTGACCTTAAATACTGTGCTCATCTACAGTCCATGTACACACACAGGCCTCATGCCCACTCCACTCACACACCTCCCACCCTGGTAGACACACAACCACACCTACAGCTTCACAAACATGTCCCCTCCATAGTCTATACATGCTCCCTACATACACCCATCACATTTTCTTTTCTCATCTCTCTCCATTCCCACAGCCTCACGCCCCTTATTCTTATACTCACCCACAGACATTCTTCATAAACACATGCTCTGCACACCACCCACACGCACCCTGCCCCACACCCTTTGTTTGCTCTCACACGTTCTTCCCTTGCCCCACATCCTCAGAGACTCAAGGGATGCACCCAGCCCCACTCATATACATGGTTATTCACACATGCCAGTGGTCGCACAGCTTCTTGGAGAACAAGGAGTGTGTTGGGGGTGAAAAGGGGAGCTATGTAGTCCTCAGGGTGAGCAAAATGAGAAAAGAGAGCAGAGGAAAAGAGATGGGAGAGGCCACAAGTTAGATGCTTAATTTGCTTTTTGTCACCTAATTATCCCTGCTACCCTGTGAAGGTGTCACTCAGGTGTCCTCAAGTCCTCCAGCCTTTAATACCCAAAAGTGGGCTTGGAGTCCTCCAATACCTCCACAGATTTTGTCTATTTTGGGGGTGGTGGTGAGTGGTGTGTCTCTCCTGACTCAGTCACTGCAAGCATCATTCTGTTTCTCTGGCATGACCTACCCGGTGTTTTTCTACTCTTGGTTGTGTCTTTTTTTTTTTTAAACCTGGATCCCAATGATTGCTCCTCATTTCCAGGGCTGCCACCAGCCTATGGTACCTGCCTGGAAGATCCAGGACACCACTAACTGAAAGTCCACTGAGAGTGGCAGGAATTTACTAGAAGTAATGGATATAGAAGGGAAGACGCTACAGGACATGGAATATCTTCAAATTTGACCTTTGATTTGATTGGGATTCTCCTACGAGCTGCATCTGTCCTTAGACCCTTGTCCAGTGCTGTGGCTAGCCTGGGCAGCTTTGCCTGGAGGGAGAGGAGGCCCTGCCTCTGGAGCATGTGGTTGGTTTGGCTTGAGCAGCACTCCAGCCCCAATGCTTGCCCCCACCCCACCCCTCTTGCTGGTTGTCTTATGCAAGGCTCACCTGCTGGACCCGCCCCAGTGGGCCTGTCCCTGCCTCCCACACATCCTTGAGGGACCCTCCTGGAGCCTCCCTCCCTGATCTAGGATTACCCACAGAGCCTCAACCTTCCTCACACATTGTCGAGCATAACAATTTAGTCCCGCCAGTGTTTCTGACTACTAAAGCTCTGCCCAAGGAAAACTGCCTTTATGAAGACCAAATGATTCATCAAGGCCAAACAACAGCATTTTTCTAAACACCTCAAAGAGTTATCCTGCCAGCCACCCAAAGTAGAAGTGCCTGCAGTTAGGGTTTTATATTAAATAATGTCTTTTTTGCTTGTTTGTTTTCCTCCAGATCTGTATGAATAATCCATTTTTGAAAATTCTTCTTTTCAAAAGAGGCTCCATGAAACTAAAGAACTTCCCATTTGATTATGATGCAGTTACTCAGAAAAGATAGGTGTGGGATGAAAACTAGAGGCTGCTGGCTCCAAATACCATTATTTTCCCATGTGCTGCATGGTCTCTAAGATGAGGTCATCTTCTGGGTATCATTGGTTTGGTGCTTGCTCTTCAGCTTCCTGAGTTAAAAATGGTCCTGGTAGAACCTAAGATGGTGGCTAGGTGAGACAGGGCAAAAAAACACCTCGGTGAAAAATACTAGATGAAAGCCAGAAAGTTACCCAGAACACCAGTTCCAGTGATGCACCAGCAGGACAAGGTCTGCTAAATCCACAGGGACCTTGCATTTGGTGAAACGGGGAGTCTGCATTCTGAAACGAGTGAGTAAGCCAGTGGAAAGTCTGGCAGCTGTGCTGTGATATGGGGAAACCACGGGTTGGTGTTTGGAGACAGATTAGTCCTTTTTTAAAAAAAAAAACAGAAAACAAAAACCCGGGAGTGGCTGCAGATACGGCAGTGAGAACCGCACTGCAGGAGCGAGCTGTAGCCAATGCCTCGGTGTTTGGTGTGGAGGATAGCCCTTCCCACATCCGCTACTGATTGTCTCCAAAAGGACAAAGAAACCACACCCCTTGCAGCCATCTCCCAAGGGGGCTGGAGACACTCCTGCCCGGGAACGGAGCCATAGCCCAGAGCCACACCAAGAGTGTTTCCCACAGTGCCATGCATATGCCACAATATCAGCTGTGGACAGTGGCCTTTAGTGCACACACAGCTAATTGTCCTGGAGCTGGGAAGGCAGAGCTGTGAGAAAAGCAGAAAATTAACATGCCCCATTCAACCATCTTTATAGCAGTCTGGGAGCGCCCCTGCATGGCCCAGTGGCCCAGGGCTTCCCTGGAGGGCTGGTGTGCACTTGTGACGTGGCACAGCCTTCCCTCAGCAGAGGTCCTGGAACAGCACAGCTGGGAAGGGGGGCCTTCTCAGAAAACCCAGGGACCCTATGCCAATACCAAGGACTTGTGAGTCCGTGGCAGAGACAATCTGTGGCAAGACTGAAATGAAGTCTTAGACTCTTGTAACAGCCTTAATTCTCCAAGAACACCTGGGAGGTTTGATTATTAAAGCTGCCCTGTCTCCTAATCACCCATACACATGCCCCGCAGTCAGGGCAGACAGCACCAAAAACACACCCAAATTTAGTGCACCAATTGAACCCCACAAGAATCAGATCCCCACACACCACAAAGACAAAGTTGGGGAGAACTGACTTGAGGGGAATAGGTGACTCGTGGGCGCCATCTGCTGGCTAGTTAAAGTATACACCATCAGGCTGTAGATCTGAAAAATTAGATATCGGTATTATATCCAGAAAGAACCCTATTAAGTAAAGCAAATGCCTAGAGGCCAAAAACAACAGAAAATCTTAAAGCATATGATAAAACCAGATGATATGGAGAAGCCAAACCCAAACACCAAAATCAAAAGATTAGAAGAGACACAGTACTTGGCACAATTAATTAAAGGCCTAAAATCAAACAATGAGAGCATGGCACAGGACATAAAGGACATGAAGAAGAGCATGGCACAGGATATAAAGGACATAAAGAAGACCCTAGAAGAGCATAAAGAAGAAACTGCAAGAGTAAATAAAAAAACAGAAGATCTTAGGGAAGTAATAGAAACTGTTGGCCAAATTAAAAAGACTCTGGGTACTCATAATACAAAATTAAAGGAAGTTGAACAATGACTCAGCGTCCTTGATGACCACAGAAGGGAAAATGAAAGAACAAAAGAAAGAATGGGGAAAAAAATTGAAAAAATCGAAATGGATCTCAGGGATATGATAGATAAAATAAAAGTCCAAATTTAAGACTCATTGGTGTCCCAGAAGGGGAAGAGAAGGGTAAAGGTCTAGAAAGAGTATTCAAAGAAATTGTTGGGGAAAACTTTCCAAACCTTCTACACAATATAAATACACAAAGCATAAATGCCCAGTGAACTCCAAATAGAATAAATCCACATAAACCCACCCCAAGACATATTCTGATCAGACTCTCAAATACTGAAGAGAAGGAGCAAGTTCTGAAAGCAGCAAGAGAAAAGCAATTCACCACATACAAAAGAAACAACATAAGACTAAGTGGTGACTACTCAGCAGCCACCATGGAGGTGAGAAGGCAGTGACATGACATATTTAAAATTCTGAGAGACAAAAATTTCCAACCAAGAATACTTTATCCAGCAAAACTCTCCTTCAAATTTGAGGAAGAGCTTAAATTTTTCACAGACAAACAAATGCTGAGAGATTTTGCTAATAAAAGACCTGCCCTACTTCAGATACTGAAGGGAACCCTACCAACAGAGAAACAAAGAAAGGAGAAAAAGATACAGAAAAATTTAACAGACATATGAAGAACATTACATCCCAAATCTCCAGGACACACATTTTTCTCTAGTGATCATGGATCTTTCTCCAGAGTAGACCATATGCTGGGACATAAAATAAGCCTCAATAAATTAAAAAAAAAAACAACAAAACAATTGAATATATTCAAAGCACATTGTCTGACCACAACGGAATACAAATAGAAGTCAATAATTTTTGATTTGTAACTCCACTATTTACTTCCTACAGGATATAAAATACACAAACTCTAATGACAAATCAGTGGCTTTGGACTTAATGTATAACATGTAATTTCTGACAAGAACCACATAAAGGTGGGGGAATGGAGGAGTATAGCAACATAGTTCACATGTCCTATTGAAGTTAAGTTGGTATCAAAGAAAAACAAGATTGTTATAGATTTAAAAGGTTAAATTTAAGCCCCACAGTAAACACAAAGAAATTATCAGAGAATATGACCATAGAGATGAAAAGTAGAGTATGGGTTATGAGAAGTGGGGGAAGGGGCAATGGGGAGTTAAGAAATGAGTGTAGGGTTGCCGTTTGGGGTATTTCTAGTAATGGATGGTGGGAAGGTGATAGCATTGCAACATTCTAAATGTGATTAATCCCACTAATGGAATGCTAGGAAGGGGGTGGAATGGGAAGATTTAGGCTGTATATATGTTTCCACAATTGGAAAAAAAAAAAAAAGAGAAAAAGACAGTCTAAATAGATAATGACAATTAAATGCCAAGGATGATCCTGGATGGGATCTGAGGATGGAGGAGAGGAGGCTCAAAGGGACACAGTTGGGACATAAGGAAAAAAAAAAAGGAAATATTGAATGTAAGCTTTGTATCAATGTTGAATTTCTTGAACTTCTTAGCTGCGCTTAATGGGATTGCATAAAAGAATGTTCTTGTTCATGGAAAATGTACACGTGAATTATATTGTTTGTTCAAAGATGTGTGCTGCCTGCTCTCATATGTTCAGAAGACAGAGCAGTAGATGATGGGTGATAGATAGGGAGGGAAAGAAAGAAATGGTGATGTGAAAGGATGTTAAAGTTGGTGGATTGGGGTATCGGGGAAGGGGGGTTGGGGTATGCTGGAGTTCTGTGTATGGGTTTTGTACAGTTTTTGCAACTGTTCCTTTAACTTTGAATTTATTTCAAAATCATATTAAAAAAAATGGTCCTGGTGCCACACTATCTGTTGCAGTGGGCAGTTTGGGACATGGGGGATGAACTTCAAGGAGAAATGACAAGAGAAAGCTTCAACTTTATGGAAAATATCAGCTGCCTCTGATATTGCTTGTCTCCTGCTTTCCTTCCTTGGGTTTGCTGTACATAAGAAAAGGGTGATGAGACTCAGGGGAACTTCCAAATGAGCCACATGCCTTAAATGTTAGTGCCTAGTAGCATTCATAGCTGAACAATGTCACAAGAATATGTCATTTCAATAACTAATTACAAAGAACTGTACCTAAGGAAAGTTGAGACCAAAACACGTTTGCAGAAGGAACCCGAGAAAGGAAGGGAAAAAAAGCAAACAATCTTCCCAGTATTTTCAAGATTGATATTTGGCACTAGTAGCAAAAAAGAAAAGGAAAAAAAAAAGAAAGCTGAAATACTTTCAACCCATAATGAAAGCTTTTGAGCCAGGATGAAATTCCAGCTGCTTTTATTAAAAGATTTTGTAGCATTCCTCAGAGACACTTTAAAGACCATTTTAATTTTGGTTCTCCTCAAATGGCCTCTCATCATTTACTGATTAGCAGATTATTTCTTGAGTGTAAATGATTTCTTCTCACTGATGCTATACATAGGGGGTGCCACTTTTAAAAGGACAGGCAAGGACCGTATAGCTCCTTCTGTGAGTGATGCAAGGATTCAACGTTTAATAAACGCTCTTTGATGAAAATGGCTATAATAAGGTTGGAATATACACATTTTTAAAACTCCAATATAATAAGTAAATTTTTGTTCATTTGTTTGTTTTATGTGAAGCATTTTTTTTCAATTGATTTTTATCTTCCTAAAACTTAGCCTGCAGATGTATGTTAGGATCCTTTTAATGCCCTACTTCTTTTGTAATATTTTAGACTTTCTATACATGCAAAGAGTTTTCCATTGGGTGGTCAATGCATAGCTGTAATTATCTATAATGAAAAGGAAAAAGGATCGGATGGTGGAGTCAGACAGCCATGGGTTTGGACCACCATTTACTTACCTTGTGGCTTTGATTTGCTTGCTTAACTACCTGAATCTTTGCTTTCTCAATTGTAAGACAAAGGTAACCATAGTATCTAATAGGATGACTTTGAGGATCAAAATAGAGAGCTTAGAAGAGGACCTTGAATACTACCTGACATGAAATGAGACTTTAAATATCATTCTTTCCCCTTTTTCTACATTGGAGTGCTCAGAACTATCATTGCCAATTTGTTCTTCAACACAACATTTTGATAACATCAGATGCAACTTGATGAGCTTTTAACTAAATTAATTATCTGCTCATTTATTTATTCAATAAGTGTTTTTTTTTGATTCCAGACATGGTACACTGAGTAAGCCAAAGTAAAAAAAGAAAAAAATATATATATATGTATGTATGTATGTATATGTGTATGTGTATGTGTATATATGTATATATGCTGTTGTACTATCTTTAGTCCTGGGACTTAAGTGCCTTTGACTTTATGTCAAAAGAATTTCAGAGTTTTCTGAACATACAGGACTCAATGGGGTGGGGGGAAGCTAACATTAAGATTCTTTCTCTTATCCATTGACTGATATATTTTATTTCTACCCATGATGAACATATGCTTGTGTATGACATAGGGTGCTTATCCCAGTAGGAAAGGTTTTCTGGCTTACCTTTGAGATTACATTTATAAGAGGCAGATTGGCCATGCCATCCTGTTATTTTCTCATTTAGATTTGATTTATATCTATTGACTTGATGTAATTATTAATAAAACCTTCTTTTACTCTCCAAAGTGTTCCATGAGCTGATAAATGTGGTGAGATGATAAATTACATGGTCATCCCACTAACAGGCATCTATCCTCAGGAAGTGGTTCTGCAACTCATTTTAAAGGATTCTGGGAAGTATTTGCCTTGACCCTTTCCTGTCCAGGGCCCAAGACTCCATTGGGAATGCCTTTGGACTGTCAGTACCCAGGCTAGCCAAGGGGTTCATATGATGAATGGAAAGCCATGGGGCAGCCAAGTCTGGAAGGTCAGATAATGGATGTCCAATTATACAGGATGCACCAATGCTAACACTTCCATTTCTAACCAGTTAAAGATCAGCCTTGTGAAAAATGACTTTCCATTTCCTACCATAATGAAAATAAAATAGCTCAAAGACAGATGAGCTGGTGCTTTGAGTATTCTTTGATGAAGGTGGTTTGAGAAACAGAACCATTCATCTCTCCCATCTAATGGGCTCTTATATAAAATAGCTGTATAATCAACTTAAGCCAGAATGGACAGGAAAGGTTAAGGAACAGAAACTTGAGTCTTATGTTTCTGTCATCCACAGCTGCCCATCAATAAAAAAAGAGCAGCTGTTCCAACAAGAACTTTCTCATCACAGTACTGGGCATTTGGGCATAACTTGAAAAAAAAAAAAAATCTTTCCATGGATTTGTGAGCACGTGTGCAATGAACTTGGCTCAGTAATTCATCTTGATCAATAAAGTTAGGAGGTAAGACTTCAGCAGAAGCATGTTGTTACCCTGAGTAAGTTACCCAGGAACTCAGTTTCCAGTGATTTGATTCCTTACCATTCAGATCCTTGGTGATCACAAGACCTGACATTTATCCTGCCTCTGTTGAATTGGCCATGTTGGTAGTTCAATTGGTTATTTAATACAGTCTAAATAATATGAAACTCTTTGGGAAGTGTTGTCTATTAGAGAAAACCTTGGATATGTAAAGAGTAGGACAATCTTATTTTCTTGTTCTCTTTTTGACCCTGGGAAAATCCCTTTGCTTCCTCCTGCCTTACTTTTATCACTTGGAAAGTAGGGCTGACTTAGAAGATCTGCCTGTCTCTCAGTAGCCCTGTGATCCAAAAGATCAGCAGTTCCTTCCCTGTACCCTGTACTTCCCCATGTACCTGGCTGTGCTCTGGAACCTCCTTCTCTCCTCCACCCTTTATACAAAAGCTGATGATATTTTGAGATGCACACAAATGCCAGCTTCCCATGTTGTTTGAAGGAAGTCATGCTTGTCTCCTCTGAGCTTATTAGTGTGTTATCTCTGCTCTTGCATGGTAACATTATCACTTGGTATATTATATTCCTCATTTTCAAGAGCATATTGGATGTTCTTGTGGGCTGGCCATGTTGCAACTTGATCTTCCCTGTTGCCAGAGGTAGAAACTTCCAGAGGAAGATTTCCTTGCTACCAAGTCTATTTTCTTCAATGCCCCTCCCAAGCCCCCACAATCAGAATGGTTGGTTTCTAATTCCTTAATTTTTCTCTTGGTCCCTTCTGCACCTCTGTGACCCCAATGCAACTTACTGGTTGGTTTGTTCAGTCCCTCCTAATGATTCTGCCTAGTGCAGTTGTCTCCTGAAAGATTTTCCCAGGTCTCCTCCTAACAATTATCTACCATGCATTTGCAGCAACCGTCCTTAAATGTAAATCTGATCAGCCTACTCCATGCTTACTATCTTCCAGGGATCCTTGATGGCTTTTAGTTGGGGCTGGTTTCATGGGGGAATCTGCAGTTGTATGGGGTCCCCACACTTTGAAGGGTCCACACTGGTTTAGTGCTCTGCAGTTGCCATCTTGAAATTCTTAATAATTTTGTAACAAGGGACCGGCATTTTCATTTTGCGCTGTGCCTCGCAAATTAGGCAGCTGGCCCTGCCTTTAGTGCAGAATCTTCATCTTGTAAAGAGCCTTCAGGGCCCCCCTGCTGCCTCAGGGCTGTCACCGCTCACCAAGCACACACTAGTCACTGTTTTCTGACCCCCACACCCTCACTCTTTCCTGCTTCTTCACATACACTGCTCATCAGGCTAGAAAGCATTACTTTCACATCCCTTCTGGTGACCATGCCATTTGGTCTAGCTAGTGCCATTTATTCAACAATTCATCCCATGCCTGACATGTGACAGACATTGCAGTAGTGTCCTGGGAATGCAAAGACAAGAGCAGGGACTAAGCTTCATGAAAAAGACCAACTATAAGCAGAAAACTACAACACAATGCAGGAAGTGCAATAAAAGTGAAATGAATAACATAAGTCAGTTAGACCAACATATGCACATCCAGGCGACCAGTTTGTTTGACTTTACCAAAATAGAATTGTGTTTTACATGTTACTGTGAAGTGGTACCTATCTTTTGTATTTTTCCCTATTTATATTTGCCTTTCAGAAATGGTATATTATACATTGTTCTCTGCTTCTTACTTTTCTCGCTCAACATTCCCTTGTGTAAATCTCTCCTATGTCAATTATTAAAACAAAGTTTGGGATTATTTTAAGAATCCCTTTTAAATCTTTTCTTTGTTCCCAGCATGAGAATAGCTAGCTTAAAGTTCATTTTTATCCCTCTACTTTAGAAAGGAACATTGCAAAGTAGCTGTTTTCCAACTTGAGCTATTTGCTTATTAAAATTAAATATTGAGCCCCACCCTTATATTTATTCTTTCAATTAGGCAAACTAGCATGCTCTTTGGAAATTTCATTGTAAATGCTGGCTTTGCCTTCCAATTTTGTTCTTGAAACATCTGTTTCGGGAGAGAACATGTAAGTCATAAAATAATTCCATAAATAATGTTCAGATGAGCAAACTGCCAGCTCAGCCTAATTTTTTTGAGCCATGTCACAAACATTTCATTAATTTCACTTGCATCTGGCTTCCAGTGTCCTGTCCTTACATCCTCCTCCCCAGGGGGAATCACATCTTTTCTAATGTTCTCCTTCTCTTCTCATTTAGATATAGGCCACTGTTAACTCGTTGGGTCTTTTTAAGCACATACCGAGCTCTGCCTGAGAAAGTGTTACCTGCCCTTTCCTTTCTTCCCCAGCCAGGATGGCAGTAGGCAAATTGAGCCTGATATTTTCCACTAGGTGTGCAAGGGATGGCAGTTTTTAAATGTAATTTACATGTTATGAATTAAAAGTTCTTACTTTTCCCAGTCTGAATGATCTTGCATAAAACCAAATTTTGAGAGGTTGGGGATATGCTAAGCAGCAGGGTCAATCAGAGAGCAGATGAGCCATGTTTTTGGGTTTGAAAACATAAAGCAAGACAGGGAAGCTGGGGAACATTCTGGAATCTGATTTGTCTACTGCTCCTGCCCCTACTCCCTATTTTTTTTTTTAACACTCTTATCCTTACTGCACTAGCACCATGCCACTGACACACACCTTCTAGTGAAACCATTCTTTTACAGATTCCTCAAGCAGCCACTCAAATTTCACTCCTAATAGTAGCTGTCCCGACCACTCCAGGAGAAGCAGAGAGAGCCACTGCTTTCACTCCAGGTACCCTCCCTTTTTGGCACTACCAAAGCTGCTACCAAAGATTTATTTGAGACAATATTTGTATGCTCTTTGAAGGCTGAGCCTAGCATAGAGACCAAAACATACAAGGACTCAGTAAATCAGCGCTGCCCAATGGAGCCTTCTGCAATGATGGGTAAACTTTACCGTGTTGTCCCCTTTGGTAGTCACTGGCCACATGTTGCTACTGAGTACTTGAAATGTGGCCAGTGTGACAGACAGAGAAATGAAATATTAAATTTTATTTAATTTTAATCCATTTACATTTAAATTTAAGGAGTCTTATGTGACTAGTGGCTTCTGAATTGAACAATGCAGACTCTGAACTAACCCATAGATATGTGGATGGAACAATATCAAGGAAGTGAATGAATGGATTTGAGAGTAAAGGAAAGCCAAGATCATCACGGGTAGTGTTTTTACATTTTTCGTATTCAACATACACACCCACATAGCCTCATCTGCTTTCTCCACTAGTTGTATTGACCTGAATGCAGGAGGCTGAAACTTGCAGTCTCCAAAATTCAGCCTGATGAATTTTATTCCTTGCACTGAATAAAATACAATTTCAGTCAAACATGATATACTCACTCCCAGGCCCCTCTCATCCTTGCTCAATGAGGATGCATCAATCCAAATACTTCATGTGGCCCCTGAGTCACCAGGAAGTGGCAACTGTTTGCTGGGTGAGTTCCCTGAACTGGGAGGTTATCTTGAACATGTTACAACCTGACAAACCACATGTTTATCTTGTAGCATAAAAGCCCTACAGTGCTTGGTAATCCAGGACTCTCCTTAAACCTAACTCAGTAGGCAGTAAGTAAAGAAACAAATTTGCTCTCTCCATTCCTATAGCCCACGCTGGCCATGAACATGCCCTGACAGGAGTCTGCAATTTGCTTTTCCAAAAGAGTATGTTTCTAGGAGTATGTGTACCCCAGTCTGTTCTTAGTGTTTCTCAGTTTCCTAGGGCTGCTTTAACAAAGTAGCACAAACGAAGTGCCCTCAAACATCAGAAATGTACTGTCTCACAGTTCTGGAGGCTGGAAGTCTGAAATCAAACTGTTGGCAGGGCCACGCTCCCTTTGATGTCTCTAGGGTAGAATCTGCTCCCTGCCTCTCTCTTGGTTTCTGGCAGTGGCCTTCAATCCTTGATGCTCCTTGTCTTGCAACACTTCAATCTCTGCCTCCGTCTTTGCCTAGCCTTCTCCCCAGTGTGACTGTGTTGCCTGTCCTCCTCTTATAAGGACACCAGTCATATGGGACTTAGGGAACCCCCTACTCCAGCATGACCTCATTTTAACTTAACTAATTCCATCCACAGTGACCCTATTTCCAAAAAAGGTCACATTCCGAGGTGCTAGGAGTTAGGACTTCAGCATATCTTTTTGGGAGGACACAATTCAACCCATGACAGTGTCTGTCAAAGAGTCTGTTGCCTTGAATGACACAGGAGGTCACAACCCAGTCCACTTGGTTCTCCGTCCAGAGGATCTTTGAACTGCCAAACCTCAGGGCAGCCTCGGCAGGTTCTGAGCACAAGAATCAGCACAAGTGCCTGCAGAACCAGAAAGCTGGATCCTCAAAAGTGCCTCCTCGGTGAATGAGATGCCAGACTCCAGGCCACCTCTAGAGAGGAAAGGCTTTCTGACCTTCCTAAACCCAACACAAATGTTTCAACAGTCTTTTCAAAATGTCTGTATACATGTGCATCTGCTATAGGTTCAATCTGGGGGACTTATGTAATCATGACAATACTGCAGGGGCTGTCTCTAGGAATCTGCCTTTTCTATTGCTGGTCTGTTTCTCAAGGGATGTTTAACTTATTTAGTCAGAAAAACAGAAAAACCCGGGAGATGAAGCATATTATTTTTGTTTCTAATAATATTGTGATGTAAAGTCATTGCTACTTTAAAGTTTTTTTTATAGCAGTTTTATTGAGATAAATTCACATACCATACAACCCATCTAAAGTGTGCCATTGATATCTTTCTAGCATAATCACAGAGCTGTGCATTCATCACCACAATCAATTCGAGAACATCTGCACCCTGAAGAGGGTTCACTTTGTTATACAGTCCCATGTTTCATCCGCTGGCTTTCCTTCTAGTGACATACTTGACCCTAAGCTTTCCCTTTTAACCACAATTGCACCCACATATCATCACTATTATTTACACTTACTATAATGTGCTTTGGTCATCTCCATCCATTTTCAACATTCACAGTGAATGTAATAAAGTTGATTGTAATGCAATTTTATTCCTTTAAATTTCATATCTTTTCAAATTGCTACAGTTCTTTGCAAAGAGATCCTGAAATAAACCCGTATGTATATGGGAATCTGGTGTACAAGAAGAACAGCATTTTTCATTATAAGGGAGAATAATGGATTAAAAGAAATAGTCTTGGACCAATTAGTTACTTATCTGAAAAAAAAAAATCCCTTCCTCATACCACATGCAAAATAACTTGGCCCAATATTAATACAATCTTAAAAAAAGCAGCAAAGCAATGATAGCAATTCTAGAAGGATAAAAACAAGATTTTTGCTTTAAATAATTGTGAATAGGAAAGGTTTTCTTAAGAAAATTATAAAAATCAGTTTGCAGAACGTAAAAGATGGGAAGAGTTTACCACATGGAAAGTCAAAACTTTTATATGATGAAAAACACTGCATAAAAAGTTGAGCAAATGGCTGGGATTGTTTTATCAGCAACAAAAACACAGACAGAAGATGAATGTTCAGAGTTAAGAATTCCTGTAGATTAATAAGCAAAAGATAAACAATGAATATAAAATGTGTAAACACCGCAAGGAGGCAATTCACAGAAGACGAAATACAAATGAATAATAAATACTTGAAAAAATGTTTAACCCCTCTAATAATCAAAGAAATGCCACTTAATGCTAATTTTTATCTATTATGTTGCCAAAATATTTTTAAAACAATATCCAGTGCTGATGAGGGTGTGGAAAACGGATGCTCTCATGGTGCTACTTGTGGGAACTTAAATTGGTTCAACCTATTTAGGCAGAAAATAAACTATCTATTATGATTTAAAATGTACTTGCTCTTTGATCCAGCAATTTCACTTCCAATAATTTATCCTACAGAAATAATTAACAGAAAAGATATATGTATAAGGTTAGTCATTGATGTGAAAAATTTGAACCAAGAAAAATCCTGTTAATGGGATAATGGTATAATAAATTAAAGTGCATACAGAAATGGCAGAAGGAAGCTCTCTGCCCAGTTCAGCTTCCTCTTCCACCCTTGCCACCTTTTGCTTCATCACCTTAATACCTTGGATACCAGATGGTGAGGTTCATGTGTCAACTTGGCTAGGTGACGGTACCCAAGCAAGCACTGGCCTAACCATTACTGCAAGGACATCTGTGGCTGGTTAATAAACCAGAAGGCTGGTTTATTAAATCATCAGTCAATTGGTTGCAGCTGTGACTGATGACGTCAATGAAGGGTATGTCTTCCACAATGAGAGAATGCAATCAGCTGGATTTAATCCAATCAGTTGAAGAATTTTAAGCGAGACAGATAGAGGACCTTCATTTCTTCTTTGGCTAATCAGCCAAGTGTTTCCTGAGGAGTTCATTGAAGTTGCCAGTTTGTTTCCTGAGGAGTTCATCAAACATCTTCATTGGAGTTGCCAGTTTGCTGCCTGCCCTACAGAATTTGGACTTGTGCATACCCACAGTTGCATGAGACACTTTTATCAATCATATTTATAGATATCTCTTGTTGATTCTGTTTTCCTAGAGAACCCTAACTAATATAGATACTCATAATAAAGCAGGTTTTACTGTAATACATAGTTGATAGGCATTGTGGTGTATAATATCAAGGTCCTGGATTTTGTACTCAAGGAAAGCCTTGGAATAAGGAAAGTGTTCAAAAATTAATTGGGCTGATGAATGCACAACTATATGATGGTACTGTGAACAGCTGGTTGTATACCGTGGATGACTGTATGGTATGTGAATATATCTCAATAAAAATGAATTTAAAAAAGTAGGTGTCCAGGGCTAATTGGATTCAGTTTTTAAAAAGTAAAGTAAGATTTCATCATGTCCAGTGTCTATCATCCTTGGGGTGACAACAAGATCATGGAGAGCATCTATGTAGTGGTCACTTCAGTTGTTCCCATCCCAGACCTCTTCACTTCTTCCATCTGGAGTCCCTCCAGGCAATGAGGCCATGGGTACCAGGCAGGTGGGGCATTTGTGGGACATGGAGGCCATGAAACCAGACAGAGAAAGAGCAGGTCTACTCCTGGGCATGTGGAAGCTTGATTTAACAGTTTTTGCAAAACTCACCTCCTTTCCCTATGACTTCATCCTTCATCTGGTACAATCCCTAGACTCCTCCAATGTGGAAACACCCATTATGACGAGGAGCTCTGCTACTCAGTGCTGTTTCTTCCATTTCCATGTAGCTGCCTCTTTTCAAAACATGACTGCTGTAAGATGTAATGTTGCCTAAGCCACTGAGAAACCTGCACACTAATTGGTCAAAATCCATTGCATTCTAGGTGTTCAGTAGCTGAAATTGCACAAATCATTCCATATTTGCACAGTTGCATCTATCACTTTTGACCAGTACATTTGTCTACATTTTATTTCTATTAACAAACCTTGATCCATTTCCTCCCTCTTTTCCAACAGATGTCCCCTTCTGAACAATACTGCTCATTGAATACTGTACCTTTGCATTATGACTAAAATCTTTGACTCAGTTATATTCAGAATAATTGGAGAGACCTGGTTCAGTGGATTGAAGACAGTGTTAAGGGTAAAGCTCAGGTGGATGAAGTGGGCTCCCCACCACTGCTGAGTCTGCTTCCCTTCCCATCCTCCTCCCCTTCACTTCCTTGGGGGTTGTAGGAAGTTCAAGTTTGGGATGTCACAAGGGCAGAGCTGAAGAAAAGCAAATGGAGAAATGATGCTTCATGACCAAAGTGATTTATGGGATTACAGGCTCCCAGGAATCAACTAGGAACCAACTCCCACATTTTTGTTTGAATAAATTTAGAAATCTAAGTGATTTTCTCCATACCACATAGCTAGAGTTGAAACTAAAGTGACAGCAACAGAACTCATTTCCAGAAAGTTCAAATAGAAAGTGTGCAGCAATGTCTGGAAGGAACAATAAAATAAGCCCCTGAACTGAAATTTGAAACGGAAAGAAGGGCATTGCCCTTCTCTGCATATTATTATTTATGCAAAACAATAGTGTCATTTTAATTTTATAAGCGGATTTATAGTTATCTATGCACTTTGGTATAAATTCTCATTTAATATTCATGAAAATTTTCTGAAGTAGAAATCATTATTCTGAGTTTGCAGTTTAATTATTATAGGTGCAGAGAGGTTAACTGGTTTTCACATTAACACAAAGCTGGTAAATGTTAAAACAAGGACCCAAATATGGGTCATATCACTCCAAGGGTAGCCCTAACAGGAGCCCAAATAGTAAGGGGACTTCTAATTCATAGCCAAAGCCTAATGTCTCTGGAATAATTAAATCAATGACCATCTTTCCCACCCTGGTGAGATTCATTTGTTTCAAGGTCCCCCCAGACCCAATCACTGGTGCAACCCCATTTATTAGGAGATCAGAAAGGATCATGACATAGCACATTTCCTTCAACAGTTATAACTTGAAATGTCAGCAATCACAAGAGAACTTAAGAATGAAGTCTTATAACTGCACTAGAATTATTTTTTAATAAATAGGCCCTCAGGATTTTATTTATAATAACTAAATTTGAATCAGGTTTTGACAGTTCAGCCAAAATGATAAAATTGCTTATGTACTGAAGAAAGGGAACTAAATGAAACAAACAAATAATTTTGGTCCGATTTTAGGTAATAGGAAAGGTTTCAGGGTTGTATTTAACGCTTCCTACCCAGCACCCTCGAAGCACCTGACTCCCCTTTTCTTTCTTTTTGGAATATTCCAGAAATCCCAATTCTCATCTTAGAATGACCCAACTACGCATCTATTTTTGCCTGTGATGTCTCCAGGATCATGCCAAAAGTTTATTTCAGCACTGGAGACAGAAAGAAACATTCTTCTGCTGGAATTTTACAAGTTGTTCTTTCCAAAAGTTAGATTCATGCAAAGTTGGAAACCTGAGGGTGATTTGTTGTAGTTTAGAGTCTCATGGACTCTGAGAAGGTCCATCGATGGGGAGGGATGCGAGAAGGTTATTGAGGTCACAGAGATGCACTGTTTTGTGTCTTAGTGGTTAGTAGTCAGTGGCGAAGCTGAATTTAAGATACATTGTATGGTTTTTCTGCCATACCTCACTGCTTCTAGTTCAAGTTTTAGCCTGTCCTCCATTCCTGACATGCTATGATTTCTGGGACAAGTTTGTGTGCCTCTGCCTCTGCTTCCTTATCTATGAATTCTGATATATGACTTCTCCTTGTAACTGTCACCGAAGAATAATTTTCTTCCAAGATCATACTTCTGTGCCCTTATTTTTAAAATGGCACTTTTCTACTTCAGCTCCTCTTGCAAATAGTGATCATTGCTTAAGGGGACAGGGTTGGCAACTGCTTTCTAAAATTGATTACTGACTGTTTCATCTTTCCCTCTTTCAGAGTGTTTTCCACGTGGTGGGGTAGTGTCACGTTTTCGGGTCTCTGCCCCTTGCTGCCCCATGAACTCTGTGTTCTCAGAATCCAGCACTGTGCCCCTGACAGGACAACCTCACAGAACGTTGGTTAAATCTCCCCATATTTGCCTGCTTCTGCACATGGCAGATGAACCAGATGGTCACACAGTCTCACCCTTCATTTCCAAATAACAGCAACAGCAAACATTATTAAATGCCCACTGTGCTAATGTCAGTGTAAACAGGTTGCATTTATCATCTCCTCTAAAGCAGCTCCCAACTCTGTGATACGGGTACTATCATCAGTTCCATTAAACAGATGAAGAAACTGAGGTGGAAGGAAAATGAGTTTCCCATGGTCCCAGGCTGATTGTTGGCACCAAGATTTGCAGAAGCTAACTCTAGTCACTGTGGTATTTTACTGTGGACAGGAGGTCACGATGGTGGATTGAGGGATGCAGTAGGTTGAGAAATGCCTCCAGATCTAGACCTCACTTCATGCTTCAATTCCTTCTACAACATTCATTTTATCTCCAAACATCTCCTGGCATAATTTATTCTGTTCTGTCTTTACTTGTTAGAAGGGCCATCTTTATATTGAGACCAAACCTGTGTCCTGGCCCTTTATAAATGTTGGTTCTGCCTTCTGGGGCCACAGAGAATAATCTAACCCTTCTTCTATAGCACAGATTTCAAAAACCCTGAGACTTATCTTTGGTCTGATTGACCCCCAGTTAATACATCTAGTCTTTGGAAGGCAGATGTTTAAACTTCTTTGCAAACCTGCATACTGGCTCAGTTTCTCTGCAAGCCCTGACACCCACCTCCCCAACAGTTGGTTTTAGACTCGCCAAAGTTGGCTGTGCAAGGACTGGCTGTTCTCAGTGAGGTCAGGGTCCTTAGTTTTGCTAGGGAAGAACAAAGAGACTCCTGTTGAGACAGGTGTTGCCATGTGTTTTTCATCTGCTGTGTCTGCTATCCCTCCCCAGACATTTCTAGCTCCCTCCAATACCACTCTGTCTCACCTCTGGCTCAGCGTGGGCCCTGCCTATGGACTGCTGGCCTGAGATACTTAAAAGTTTGACTTCCTTCTATCCCAGTGTTACTCTTTTTGATATTGGTAGTAGTTGACAGTTTTTCAGAAATACCCAGAGGAATTCTTTCTTTCCTTCCTCCCTCTTCCCTTCCTCCCTGCTTTCCTTCCTCCCTTCTTTCTACTCTCCTCTCCACATCTCTTTTCAAAATATATGCATGCCAACTCCTCCAACAACTTCAAATTATGTATTTTCTTCTTAGGGTAGGGATGAGTGGCAAGAACAGTAGAAAAATGTCTTTTCTCTAAATCTCTAATTATGATCTTTACTACGTCACACCATTTCCTTATTTACATTCATTGTCTTGCACATGAAGAGCAGAAATATTGAACAATGGCAAGTCTGGAAGTCTCCTGATATCATATGGTACAATATTCATATATTCTTTGATAGGGAAACAAAAAATGCCTAAGAAATTTGACACTATTTCAAACGCTGAAAACTTTACTGCATTATGTGCTCAAGACACTAATGGATTTGGGAAAGTCATATAAGGATTTTTACTATTTTAAAGTCTTTGATGTGATTATCTCACTTTAAAAATCATGAATTTCCTTTTGGGTATCATGCTTACAATTATGATCTACTGCCAACATATAATTGAGGTTCTTTGATGATGTAATATGTTTATAAGTCAGACTTCAAATTCAGCCACTTAGGAGACATCCCCACTCAATTGTAACTATTTCATTTTTGTGATTAAAGCAGGGCCCCTCTTTTAAAAATAAACCATATTATTTAATTAAATATCCAGCATGGCAACATTAAGCAATAACATATTTACATGATATATATTTAGAATAATAAAAAACCCAACAGGGTATTGATTACTAATTACCTCTTACAAATACCAAACCATCAGTGATCAATTCTTTTGTAAAATTAATTCCCAAATTTGGGAAGACTCAGAAATGTATTTATCTTGCATTGCTTTGGGAGCACATTGAATTGGGAACCTGACTTTTTGCTCTGGTGCCCCACTTGCCTCTCTCATGTTCCTTTTCCTGCAAGCTGCTGAAAGTGAAAGAGGGAATACACAAGGGCTGTGGTGGCTTGAAGCTGTGTGTACTCCAGAAAATCTTGTTCTTAAAGCTAATTCATTCCTGTGGGTGTAAACCTATTCTAAGTAGGACCTTTTGATGAGGTTACTTCAGTTAAGGTGTGGCCCAGGCTGAGTCTTAATCCTCTTACTGGAGTCCTTTATAAATGAGATGGGGGAAAGAGAGAGAAAGAGAGGGGGAGAGAGAGAGAGAGAGAGAGAGAGAGAGAGGAGACCAGCAGATGTTGCCATGTGCGTTGTCATGTGGCAGAGGAACCAAGGATCACCAGCAGCTGGTCTTTGGGAAGAAAGCATCGCCTTGATGATGCTTTGATTTTGACATTTTCCCAGACTAATCATAAGCAAATGAATCCCCATTTCATGGTACACTGCGTTCAGCAGCCTCACAAACTAAAACAAAGTCTATGCAGGGATCCAATTAAAGTTTTTTCTTTTCCCCAAAAGGAAGCAATTCTTTCCGTCTCTCAGAAGGGTAAGGAAGTTTCCTGCACTCAACTTGGATTTGAATTCAAATTCGGATTTAAATTTGTATACTACTATTTACTTGACAATGCATATACAAAATTAAAAATAATTGTTGTAGGTGAATTTGGTTGAAAGGGGTTGTTTAGAGTCATGTATGCCACCGATTGACACTACAAATATAAAAAAGTTCTTGCATGAACTACAAATGTATGACACTTGTATAGAGGTTAATAATAGAGTGGTATATGGGGAAAATTACTTATTACAAGCTATGGATCATAGTGAACAGTAATATTTTAATATTTTTACATCAACAATAACAAGTGTACCATATCAGTACTAGGGGTCAATAATAGGGGGGATTAGGGACATGGGGTGTTTTGAGTTTTCTTTTTTTGTATCTATCTGATATTTTTCTTTTTGTAACAATGAAAATGGTCTAAAATTGAATGTGATGATGATTGCACAACTAAGTCATGATACTGTGAGTCATTGTATACTTTGGATGGAATATATGGTATGTGAATATATCTCACAGATTAAAAAATACAAAACAAGCAAACAAAAATAATTGCTTGAGGGAAACTCTTTTATTGTAAATCATAGAAACCCAACTCAAAATCATGTGTCCACTATCATTTGGTGGTTCAACCCAAAATCTTAGGAGCTCATTTCCTTTCCTCTCATTGCTTCATCATCCACATATAATCTAGCAGTAATTATGGCCTTCCCAACTTCAAAATATTAATGTAATCTGTTTTACGTCTGTGTCTCTCCACACATTGCCAAAAAAAGTACAGATTAACAAGGAGAAAACAAATCAAGTCAATAAGTGCCCAAAGCATATGTAGATAAGTGGGAAAATGAACCTTTCAAGACCAGCAGTATTGGCTCCAGAGCCCACACCGGGTAAGGACTGTGCAAAATAGTGGAGACTGTGATGCAGAAAAACAGATAACATCAACTAAGTCTTTGTTTAATTTAATGAAGTTTTAATTTTAGAACAGTTTTAGATTTACAGAAGGGTTCCAAAGACAGTATGAGAGTTCCCATACAAACCACAATCTGTTTCCTCTATTAACCTCTTACATTGTATGAACTCATTTGTCATAATGAACCAATATTGATACATTATTAGAATTAACTAAAACCCATACTTTGTTCAGATTTCCTTAGTTTTTACTTAATGCTGTTTTTCTGTTCAAGGATTCTGTCCAGAACAACATGTCACTTTAGTCATTCTTTCTCTTTGGGCCCCTCTTTGCTGTGATAGTTGCTCCGACTTGACTTTTTTGATGTCCTTGACAGTTTTGAGAAGTACTGGTCAGGTATTTTGTAGAATGTCCCTCAACTGGCATTTGTCTCATGTTTTTCTAATTATTAGACTGGAGCTATGTGTTTTGGGGATGAAGACTACAGAGGCACAGTCATTTTTATCACCTCTTATCAAGAGTACATGCTATCAACCTGACATACCATGTTGACTTTGATCACCTGGCTGAGGTAGTCCTTGTTAGGTTTCCCCACTGTAAAGTTACCATTTTCCCCTCTTTCCGTAATGTACTGTTTGAAAGGGAGTTACTATGAGTAGCTCATACATTTGGAGTGAAGAGTTTGCTCTGCTTCTTTGGGGGTGGGGTGTCTACATAAATTATTTGGATGGGATATTTGTATCCTTCTCCCCATTTATTTATGCAATCATCTATTTTTATCAGTATGGACTCATGGATGTTTATTTTACACTTTGGGTTATAATTCAATGCTACGTTTATTTATTTTGCTGCTCAGTTTGGCAATTTGGAACTATTTCCAGTTGGCTCCTGTGGCCTTTTGATGTACCTCCATCACCATCATTGTGCTTTGTTTTCTGTTTTGTTTTGATCTGTTTTATTTTTTAGTTTGAGCAGTTCCTTACTTTCTAGCACTACAAGGTGTTCCAGTCTCATCTTGTATATTCCCTGCACATCCCTAGAATCAGCCATTTCTGCAAGGAGCCCCGGTTTCTTTTATTGGAGGATGGTATTTGAAACCAAGTTCTGGGTGTGAGGTGTGCTCATTGCTACTAGGGCCTTCTAGGCCTTCTCAGTTGATAGGGAAGGAAATATAAGAATGTATATTAACATGATATACACATACCTTTAACTATTTCTATATATATCATCTGTATTTATAAGCTGAACTTGAATTCAGACTGATGACTCCAGCTGAAATACATTGACACATGGATCATTCTAATTTTATCTCCTTGCTTGTCTGTAACTTCACATTCAGTGAGAAACCATCTGCCATCCATATACTTAATTGTTCAATTCTAGTGTTCATGTATATTGCTTTAGAATTGTTAAGATACAGCTCTTCATGGGAAACAATTTTATGAGTACTTAAATACTGTTTTCTTTGGTGTTTAGTCTTACAGTCTCCAGTTAATTTCCAGTGTTACTTGGTGTTTCAGTTTGCTAAAGCTGCTAGAATGCACTATGCCAGAAATCGGTTGGCTTTTAACAATGGGGATTTGTTAAGTTACAAGTTACAATTCTAAGACCATGAAAATGTCCAAATTAAGGCATCAACAAGAGGATACCTTCTCTGAGGAAAGACTGCTGGCATCTGGGATTCCTCTGCCACATGGGAAAGTACATGGCGACATCTGTTGGGCCTTCTTTCCTGAGCCCTGGTTTCAAAATGGCTCTCTCAGTTTCTGTGGGTCCTTTTTGCATCTCCCAGGGCATTTTCTTTCTCAGCTTCTCTGTGCTCTCTGAGTTTTGTCTTTTATCCTCTCATAGACAACTCCAGCAAGGGAATTAAGGCCCACCTCAAATGGGCTGGATCACACCTCCATGGAAACAACCTAATCAGAAGGTCCCACCCACAATAGTTCCTCCTCCAGAAGAATGAACATAGTCTTTTCTGGGGTACCTAACAGCTCTAAACCAGTACACTTGGGTAGCACCTTTTCCCCTACCTTTTTAGTGGGGTTATTATATATATTTGTAATACAGTTAGATTCATTTGCCACAGTCTGCATTCCATATTTAGATCCTCTGACTTCTTAAATTATTTTTTCTCTAAATTTGTATACATCAAAGTTCACCCTTATATTACAAAGTTCTGTGGATTTTGACAAAACCACATTGTCATGTATCTACCATGACAGTATGAGATGGAATAGTTTTACTGCCCAAAAAGTCCCTGTAAGTCACCATTCAACCTTCCACACTCCTAAAACTCCTGGTAACTCCTGATTTGTTTACAATCTCTATAATTTTGAATTTCCAGAATGTCACATCATTGGAATCATACAGCATACTGCTTTTTTAGACTTTCTTCTTTCACTTAACAGTATACATTTAGATTCATCTCTGTTTTTGCATGGTTTGATAGCTCAATCCTTTCTATTGCTGAGTAGTATTCTATCATATGGACATACCACAGTTTGTTTACCATTAACTTGTTGAAGGACATCTTTGTTGCTTACAGATGTTTGGAATAAATTCCACTTGGTTATGGTGAATAATTCTTTTTATACATTGTTGGATTCAATTTGCTAATGTTTTGTTGAGGAATTTTTGAGTTTGCATTTATGAGAGATACTGGTCTGTAATTTTCCTTCCTTCCTTCCTTCCTTCCTTCCTCCCTCTCTCTTTTTTTCTTGTGTCTTTATCTGGATTTTGGTATCAAGGTCAGTAGGTCTCATAGATTGAAGTAGGAAAGTGTTCCCTCTGCTTCTATTTTCTGGAAACGATTGTGAAGAATTGGTATTGTCTTCCTTAAATGTTTGGTGGAATTCACCAGTGAAAGAACAGGACCAGCTGCTTTGTTTTTAGGAATGTTACTAATTATTGATTCAATTAATACGTATAGAACTATTCAGGTCATTTATTTCTCCTTTTGTGATTTGGGAGTTTATTTTATTATTTTATTGTTATCATTTTATTTACTAATATTGTTTCCTTTTTTCTGTTTACATTAGTTTAATTTGATTTTCTTTCTCTGGTTGCCTAAGGTGGAAGCTTAGGTTATTGATTTTAGATCTTCCTTCTTTTCTAATATATGCACTTAATGCTGTAAATTTCCCTTTAAGAAATCCTTTTAGGCATCCCATAAATCTTGAAGAGCTGTATTTTCATCTTCATTTAGTTCAGAATATTTTAAATTTTCAGTTTAATGCTATTGTGTTCTGAGAACAATCTTCATTTGGTTTCTATATTTTAATATTTATTCAGGTGTGTTTTATGGCTTAGACTGTGGTCTGTCTTGGTGAATGCTCTTGTGAGCCTCAGAAGAATGCACATTCCGCTGTTGTTGGATGGAATATTCTGTAAAGTTCTATTCACTACAGTTGATTGATAGTGCTGTTCACGTCCCCTGTATCCTTTCTGCTTTCCTGCCTGCAGGACTGCTGGATCTACCAATTGCCAAAAGAGGGGCGTTAAAAACTCCAACCATTAACAGTGGATTTGTCTATTTCTCTTTGCAGTTCTATCAGCTTTGCTTCATGTATTTTGACTCTCTGTTGCTAGTATTTGATGTCAATCCATTTAGATTTGCTATATCTACTCAGAGAACTGACTCCTTTATCATTATGCAATGCCCCACTTTATCCCTGATAATTTTCCTTTCTCTGATGTCTGCTTCATCTGAGAGTAAAATCCCTACCCCAGCTTTCTTTTGATTTGTATTAGTGGGGCATATCTTTATCCGTCCCTTTACTTTTGACCTATTTCAGTCTCTATATTTAAAGTGGGTTTTTTGGAGACAACGTATAGTGGGGTATAGTTTTTTTTTTTTTTTTTCCCCTCCTTTCTGACCATCTTGGTTTTTAAATTGGTGTATTAGACCATTCACATTTAAAGAATTAAGCCTCAAATTAGAGATAGCTTGATGTTTCAGATTCCTGATTTGGCTACATATTTGACTTTGAAGAATTTTTTATTCCCTTGCCAACAGAGAGAGATTTGTTCAAATTATGTGTGTGTGTGTGTGTGTATGTGTGCATGTGTATATATACATGTATATATTCACTCTTCTTGGCTATGTTTCCAGAATAGGTTTTTTAGTATATCTAGTCTGTCATCTTGTTGGAGAGAGTGTGCATTCCTACTTTAATGCAATTTCAGTCATACATCAAATGTTTATATATGTGTGGGATAATTTCACTTCTGTATAATCTTATCCCTATTCTATTTATCCACCTGTTTATGAATGTCTCGTCTTAATCACTATTTCTTATACTATACGTTAGTATAAGATTCCTTCATTTCACATTCTTTTTTCTGCAAAATTACCTTGGCCTTTGCTATTTCATATCAATTTTAGGGTCAGCTTCTCAAGTTCCACAAAAACTATTGATATTTGATTAGTGGTGTTTAGAAAGCCTATGAAGTTTTGTATGTTAACCCTATTCACTCTCCTTATTTCTTTTGCCAGTAGATTGTCTTGGCTTGTTTTAATTTGAAGATAATTGATAACTTCTAAACAAGGAGAGAAAATCTCAATCTTTCCAATTCTTATTACTCAATTCTTTTTCTTATTTTAATGTATTGGCTGGTAACAATAGCTGGTTATATTTATACTGATCATGTGACTTCTGAGGCTAGACACTTTGATAAATCTAACTTCCTAGACCATATCCTAAATGTGCAAAAAACAAATTTGGAAGGCCACAATGGTTATGAAGGTAAGATCGGAACTATTAAACACGTGAAAAGATTGGGCCCCCTAATCTTGTTCCTTACTTTATTAAAGATAATTCTAGTTTCCTCATTTATTTTGATAATATCTGTAGATTTTTGATTCAAAAAAAAAAAAAGCATACCCAGACAGTTTTTGAGATTTTCTCTTTGTCTCTGTTTTGAGCAGTTTTATGGCAAAATTCCTAGATTTGCTTGCCTTTGAATAAGTCCTGCATGGCTTTTATAGAGTTTCATGAAGCGTTGGTTGATGTCTTCTGTTCTGGAAATTTCTGAGCTGTCATCTGATCAAATACTCTCTCATTCACATTGCTCTTTCTGGTGCTTTGATTCCATATGCGTCTTAAATGTTTTTAATGCTTTTTCTGAATTTTTTAACTTTATTCTCTTTGTGCTTCAATCTGATTTAGCTACTGATTGATCTTCCAATTCACCAAATCACTAGGAATCTATTCTGCTATTATTTTCTCAGTTTGAAATTGTCTTTTGCATCTGTTAAATGTATTCCAATTTGCTGGTAAAATTCTGCATCTTTTTCTCTATTTAATCATATTAATTTTAATATTCTTATGCCTTTGATTATTTTAATATCGGTATTGCCCGTGAGTTTATTTCTGTTTTCCGCTTTGTGTCATTTATTCTTTTTCCTTCATATATTTTTTTCTTTTTTTTCTATGAGAAGTTGTAGGTTTACAAAAAAATCATGCAAAAAATTCAGTTTCCATATACGCCCAATAATTTTCCCTATTATTAACGCTTTGTGTTAGTGTGCTATCTTTGTTAAAATTGATGAGAAAATATTATTATAATTGTACAATTAACTAAAGTCCATGGTTTATGTCAGGGTTCAGTTTGTGTTGTACAGTCCTATGTTGTTATTTTTAAAATTTTTATTCTGGTAACATATGTACAAACCCAATTTTCCCCTTTTAACCAAATTCAAGCATAAAATTCAGTGGTGTTAATTACATTCACAATGCTGTGCTAACAACACCCTCCACTACCAAAACTTTTCCATCACCTCAAACAGAAACTCTGAAGTAATTAAGCATTAGCATTAACCCTCCTTTCCCTGCCCCACCCTAGCCCCTAGTAACCTATATTCTAGTTTCTGACTCTATGATTTGCTTATTCTAATTATTTAATATCAGTTACCTCATACAATATTTGTCCTTTTGTGTCTATCTTATTTCACTCAACATGATGTCTTCAAGGTTCATCCATGTTGTTGCATGTATCAGAAGTTCATTCCTTTTTATGACTGAATAATATTCCATTGTATGTACATACCGCATTTGGTTTACCCATTCATCTGTTGATGGACGTTTGGGTTACTTCCATCTTTTGGCAATTGTGAATAATGCCACTATGAACATCAGTATGCAAATATCTGTTTGAGACCATACTTGCAATTCTTTAGGAGATATACTTAGAAGTGAGATTGTCAGGTTATAAAATAATTCTATACTTAACTCTTCAAGGGAACAACAAACTGTTTTCTACAATGCCTGCACCATTTTACAGCCCCACCAACAATGAATGAGTGTCCCTATTTCTGCACATTCTCTCCAGTACTGGTTATTTTCTATTTTTTTTTTTTTAATAGTGGTCATTCTAGTGGGTGTAAAATGGTATCTCACTGTGGTTTTGATGTGCATTTCCCTAGTGGGAAATTGATGATCTTTTCCTGTGCTTTTTGGCCATTTAACTATCTTCTTTGGATAATGTTTATTCAAGTTGAATTTCTTATTGAGTTGTTTGTCTTTTTGTGGTCAAGTTGTAGGATTCCTTTATATATTCTAGAAATTGAACACTTATCAGATATGTGGTTTCCAAATATATTCTCCCATTTGGTAGGTTTTCTATTTACTGTCATGATGAAGTCCTGTGATGCATGAAAGTTTTTAATTTTTTTTTTTTAATTTTTAAAATTGTGATGAAGGCCCATTTATCAATTTGTTTTTGCTTGTTACTCATGCTTTTTGGGCATAACATCCAGGAAACCACTGTCTAACACGAAGTCCTTAGATGTTTCCTTCTGTTTTCTAATAGGTTCTTATATTTAGGTGTGCAATGTATTTTGATTTAATTTTTGTATATGGTGTGAAGTAGGGGCTTTCTTTAGTTTGTAGATATCCAGTTTTCCCAGAGCCATTTGTTGAATAGACTATTCTTTCCCCTTTGAGTGAACTTGGAACCCTTGTCAAAAATCAGTTGGTTATAGATGTGAGGGTTTATTTCTGAATTTTAGATTCAATTCCATGGGTTATAGATGTGAGGGTTTATTTCTGAATTTTAGATTCAATTCCATGGGTCTGTATGTCTGTGCTTGTACCAGTACCATCTTGCTTTGATTACTGTAGCTTTGTAATAAATTCTGAAATTGGGACTAGCAAAATTTCAGTCTGAAATGGGACCAACTTCATTTCCCTTTTAAAGACGGTTTTGCCTATTTGGGGCCCCTTACCCTTCCATATAAATTTAATGGTTGGCTTTTCCATTTCTGCAGACAAGGCTTTGGATATTCTCATTGGGATTTCAATGACTCTGTAAATTATTTTTGGTAGAGTTTACATCTTAACAATATTTGTTCTTCCAATCCATGAACAAAGAATGTCCTTACATTTATCTAGGTCTTCTTTAATTTCTTTTAGCAATCTTTTGTCGTTTGCTGTGTATAAATCCTTTACATTCTTGGTTAAATTTATTACTAGAAATTTGATTCTTTTAGTGGTATTGCAAATGAAATTTTTTCTTGAGATTTTCTTCAGATTGTTTAATACTAGTTTGTAGATATACAACTGATTTTTTTTGCACATTGATCTTTTATCCTCTCACTTTGATAAATTTGATTATCATGTCTAGTAGCTTTGCTGTGGATTTTTCAGGATTTTTATACATAGGATCATGTTATAGACAAATAGGGGAAGTTTTAGTTCTTCCTTTCTACTTTGGATGCCTTTTTTTTTTTCTTGTCTAATTGTTCTGGCTAGAACTCCAGTACAATGTTGAATAACAGTGGGGACAGTGGGCATCCTTCCTTCTGGTGTTGGAAGGAAGGCATTCAGTCTATCACCATTGAGTATCATATTATCTGTGGGTTTTTCATCTATGCCCTTCTATACTTAGTTTTCTAAGTGGTTTTATCAAGAAGTCATGTTAGATTTTGTTAAATGCCTTTTCTGCTTCAATTGAGATAATCACATGGCTTTCCTCCTCTTTCTGTTAAGGTGGTGTACTACATTAACTGATTATCTCATGTTGGAACACACTTGTATAGCTGGGGGTAAATCCCATGTTGATGGTGGTGTATAATTCTTTTGCTAGGCTAATGGATTCAGTTTGCTAGTTTTTTTTGAGGAATTTTCTGTCTATATTCATCAGGCATATTAGTCTGTAAAGTTTTTTTCTTTTGGTATCTTTTTCTGTCTTTGGTATGAGGGTGATATTGGCTTCATAGAATGATTTAGGACGTCTTCCCTCCTCGTCAATTTTTTTGAAGAGTTTGAGCAGGATTGGCATTAATTCTTCTTGGAAAGTTTGGTAAAATTCTTCAGTAAAGTTATCTGGTCCTAGGCTTTTATTTTGGGGGAGGATTTGATGAACTATTCAATGTCTTTACTTGTTATTGGTCTGTTGAGATCCATTTCTTCCTGAGTCAGTGTAGGTTGTGTGTTTCTAGGAATTTTTGCATTTCACCTACATTATATAATCTGTTGGAGTACAGCTCATATTACCCTCTCATAATCCTTTTTATTTCTGTAGGGTCAAGGTAATGCTCCCTTTTCGTTTCTGATTTTAATTTATTTGCATCTTCTCTCTCTTTCTTTTCTTTGTCAGTCTAGCTAAAAGTTAGCCAAGTTTATTGATCATTTCAAAGAACCAACTTTTGATTTCATTGATTGCCTCTGCTGTTTATTATTCTCTATTTCATTTATCTCCACTGTGATCCTTTATTTCCTTCCATCTGCTTTCTTTGGGTTTTGTTTGCTCTTTTTTCCAGATCCTTCAGTTGTGAGGTTAAGTCTTTGATTTGAGAACTTTCTTCTTTTATTATGGAAGTATTTAGACCTATGAATTTCTCTCACAGCACTACTATTTCTGCATCCCAAAGGTTTTGGTGTGTTGTGTTTTTGTTTTCATTTGCCTCAAGATATTTACTAATTACCTTTGTTTCTTCTCTGAGCCACTGGTTGTTTAAGAGTACATAATTCAATTTTCACATATTTGTGAATTTTCCAGTTCTCCCTCTGTTTTGGATTCCTGGCTTCATTCTGTTGTAGCTGGAGAAGATATATTGCATGATTTCATTTTTTTGAATTTATAGAGACTTATTTTGTGACCTAACATATAGTCTACCCTAGAGAATTGTTTATGTGCACTAGAGCAGACTATGCATTCTGTTGCTGTTAGGTGAATTGTACTATATAGGTCTGTTAGTTCTAGCTGGCTTATTCTATTCTTTCAAGTCTTCTATTTCTTCATTTTTCTTCTGTCTAGATTTTTTTTTTTTCCATTGCAAAAGTGGTGTGTTGAAGTCTTCTATTGATGTAGAACTGTCTCTTTCTCCCTTCAAATCTGTCAATATTTTTTTCATATATTTTGGGGCTCTGCCATTTGGTGCATATATGATTGTAATTGTTATTCATTCTCATTTGATTGAGCTCTTTATCAGCATATGGTGACTTGCTTTTCCCTCATAATAGTTTTAGACTTAATAACTATTTTACCTGATATTAGAATAACTACCACAGCCCTATTCTGATTACTATTTGCATGGTATGTTTTTTCCATCCTTTCACATTCAGCCTACTTGTATCTTCAAATTTAAAGTGAGTCTTTCACAAACAGAATTTGGATGGGTCATGTTTTTTATCCATTCTTCCACTCTCCACCTTTTTGTCTGGAGAGTTTAATTCATTTACATTTAAAGTAACTGCTGATAAAGCATGAATTTTCTGTCATTTTTTGCTTTGGTCTTTGTAATTCCTATATCTTTTATGTCCTTCAATTCTTCTATCAATGCCTACATCCATATTTATTTTACTTCTTTCCTGTAGGGCACCATTTTGAGGCCCTTCTCACTTTTTTCTGCATATATTTTTCATGTTTTCTTTATAGTTACCACAGGGCTTAAATTTAACATTCTAGATATATAAAAATCTCATTTGATTTGATACCAACTTGGCTTCTATAGCATACACGTGCACTATTCCTGTGCCTCCACCTTTGTGCTGTGTTAAAAATTATATTTTTTATACATTGCATGTCCCAAACCATCTATTTATCATTTCTTTTTATATATTTTCATTTTAGAATTTGTAAAAAGTTAAAAGTGGGGTTAAACACAAAAAAATACAATAACACTGGCATTCATAACTACCAATATGGCTACCTTTCCTGGTGGTGTTTATTGTGTTATGCTCCTTTGATCCACTATCTAGTGTTAGTGTCCTTTCCCCTCAGTGTGAAAAACTGCCTTTAGTATTGCTTGTAGGGCAGGTCTAGTGGTGATGAACCCCCTCCCCCCTCCCCTTTTTTAACTGGGAATGTCTTGATCTCTCCTCATTTTTGTAAGATGTTTTCACCAGATACAAAAGTTCTTGACTGACAATGGTTCTCTTTTAGCATTTATTTATTTCATCTTGCTGCTTTTTGTCTCCATGGTTCTTATGAGAAATCTACACTTAATCTTATTGGGACTCCCTAGTATATAACATACTGTTTTTCTCTTACAGTTTTCACAATTATCTCCTTGTCCTTGACATTCAACAGTTTGACTATTGTGTGTGGGTACGATTCTCTTTGATTTTATCCTGTTTGGGGTTTATCGGACTTCTTGAATGTGCATATTCATGTCTTTCATTAAATTTGGGAAGTTTTATGACTATTTCTTTGAATATTCCTTCTACCCCTTTCTCTCTTTCTTCTCCTTCTGGGACTCCCATAATGCATATATTGGTATGCTTAGTCATGTCCCACATGTCTCTGGGTTCTGTTCACTTTTTAAAAATTCTTTTTCTTTTTGCTTCCCAACCTGAATTTCTTCAATTGTCTTGTCTTCAAGTTCTTTCCATCATAGCTCTAATTTGCTGTTGAAACCCTCTTGGGAAATTTTCGTTTCAGTTATTGTGGACTTCAAATCCATTTTATTTTCTATTTCATTCCTTTTTGAAGTTTCCATCTCTTTTCAAGATTCTCATAATGTTCATTCATTATTTACCTGATACGCTTTAATTCTTTCCTTGTGTTTTCCTTATCTCCTTGGTCATATTGAGGTTCATATATTAAAGTCTTTGTCCAGTATGTCCAAAGTTTGGTCTTCTTCATAGATAGTTTCTGGATTTTTATCTTGCTCCTTTGGATGCGCCATCATTTCCTGTTTCTTTGTTTGTCTTGTAAACTTTTGTTTCATACTGTAAAACTTAATATTTTGAAGGGTTAACTCTGGATTTTTTTTTACCTGAGCTTTCTGTACTTAAGTTTGTTCAGCTAGTGATACAACATAGATTTTCTTGAGTGCCAGGAGCTGACAAAAACAAACCAACCAATGCAAAACACACCTTTTACAGTATTTTCAAAATGCATTGGCTTGTGCTCTCCTTTGAAGTTTAGCCCTCCTATCAGTAAGAATAGACTGAGGTGAATGTGAAGTGCAGGATCCTCTCCGGCTTTTCTCTGCCTGTGTTTTTTTCCTGTGCCTGTACTTGCTCATGGCCAACAAATTCCCTGTTTACAGGAATTTTAATGCCCATTCCATTCTATATGAAATAGACTTTCTCCCCCTCCCAGGTGCTTGATTATATGACCTAAAGCAGTAATTATTTTCCCCAGGCCTCTTTGACTTAATTTTTTATCTGCTTTATCTGTTCACCAAGTGTTTCTGTCTGCAGGATAAGTTTAGGGAGGGCAAGCCAGAGACAAATTTTCTGGTTCAGTATTTCGGGCTGCCACCTGATAGCTGATAGGCATCCCAGTACATGCCTGGGGGTTACTCTTCTCCCTCCAGAACAAGGTCAGGGACTTGCCATGGGAGCACCGAGTGGCTCCACTCCACACCAGGGAGGGGGTGGAGGGGCCAACAAGTGTGCTGTGAGTGTCTCCTACCATTTAAAAACCTTTGATTTCTTGACTTGGCACTCACCCTGTTACTGCAACTATTTAACTATTTTTCAGAGTTTTGAGGAGGATAGTTCTGCCAGTTTTGCCAGTTGTTCAAAGATTCTGTGGGGCATGGCACCCTGGATTGTCTAATACCACCATCCTGGTTGACTGCTAGCCCTCCATAGTAATTATTGATTGAATATGCCAGAAATTACTTAGGAAACATTTTAGAGTCTTGGATGTTGTAACTGTCCTCTGTAGAGGATTTAATTTTTTCATTGGGACATTAAAGTATTGGTTCATTACTATGATCTGATTGAGGCCAAGTTTTGGGCCTTGTTAGGCCTGGTTTATTTTTGGTTCAACCTTAGTCCTAGGAAGGTAGACTGGAATGTCATTTCTACCTTGTTCCACACTTGGTGGAAGCTGGCAAGTTGGTCTTAGAATGACATTGGTACAATTCTTCCCAGAAACACAAAGTCTGTTTTCACTTGTACTGATTGTGGTCTCTGAAGCTATGATTCCTATGTCATTTGTGGGCTATGGAACCCCATAACTTTCTGGACCATATCCCAAACATGAAAAAACAAACCTGGAAAGTCATAATGATGATGAAGAAAAGACTTTGAAACCTTGAATACTTGGAGTTTATGGACTAAAAATGTAGTAATCTTGACAGTGAAGATCCAAGCCAGGGGCTTTTGGTTTTATCTCAGATTCTCTAATTTTTTTCCACATTGCCTTGTGTATCTAGAGTAAGTATAAGTTACATATATTAGTGTCACAGTGGAAGGAAATAAATGAGCTAACTGTATATTATAAAACTTTGGGATGACATAAATATCCGATTGAAATACTTTTCCTCTGAAAAGATTCAGAATGCTTACATTTGATACACATTTGCACACTTCTGAAGTTACTAGTTCATCTTTTGGCTCTCAGATGAGAGCTTCTAGTGAAAATCCAATTTAGTACTTCCCAGCGGTATACAGTTTGGATGTGACCTACTACCAGCTGAATATCTGGGGGCTATAAAGAACATTTGTATTTGCTTTGTTTTTTTGTTTCTTATGCTTGTTAATGCTTTTGCCACGAGCGTGATCTAGGAAATTTTTTTTCAGCCACAAAATCGCTGTTGTGTTTCCCCTGTAATATGAATAACTTGACTCCAGGCATGCACACAGTCTGGTTATGGTTAATTTCAGTCTCTATTGAAGAAGCTGTGCCCCAATGTGGTACAGAATCCTTCTCATGAATTCTCAGACACTTGTTTTATAGAAGGTGAAACTTCCAGGGTTGAGGATAGAGCCCCCAGCCAGATATCTGAAGAATAAAGGGGAAGGGTAGATGATAAAGACCAACCTGCACCCTAGAGAAACAACTATGCCTGGGCTAGTATGTTAAGGTGGTTGAGTTATTAGGAAATGAAATATATTTAATCCCTGATTTTAATCAGATACTGAACATGTCCAGATGGCCAGAAAGAGTTCAATTTTACCCTTCTCTTCTTTGACAAACCATACATTATTATAAATAAGCATTTATGCTGAAATGTGAATAACAGCTGCAGGTTGGGATGCAACGGTGATAAGCATAAAGAAAAAAATGCCTGAGGTGAACCCTTCAAAAACCTAGGGAATTGTCAGGCTCCACATACCAGAAATAAGTCACATTGACTGTCTTCTGAGCTCCATAGTTGTTTTGTCTCCTTTCCTTCTTAAAAATATAATGCTAAATCCCCATGTCTGTAGGGAGATTTTTTGCTATTGCTGTTAGCTTATAATCTTTCTCTTGTATAAATTTCATTCAATTTGTTTTGGAGAGCAGAATTTAAAACAAGCCATAGGGGAAACTTGTGGCTTTTTTTTCCCAGGAACTATAATCTCCTCTTTTGTTAATTCTCAAACTCTTGCTATGTGTATTTGAAAATCCAGTCATATGAATAAATAAGTTCAAGCAAGTTTTCTCATTTTTGGGAAACCAAACTCACCTATTATGCTATGAATATATTTATTTTTTTCATTTTAAAAAGGTGTCCTTCTGAGATGAGACCTTGTTTGGGAGAAACTAGAAAGTCTTATTTTTATTTCAAATTTATATAAGCCACATAGAGCAGAGTCATCCTTTCAAACTCACTTTCCTCTTGGATCTGCCTGGGATAAACAGACTTGATTTAGAGAGCTAGAGACACTAGATGGTTTTCAGATGCACTGTTTTCCTTTCCCAAGGCAATTTCACTGGACTAGATGGAATTAGCAGATTCTCTTTTCCATTGGTTCTCAATCCAAAGACATTGGCTGTTCCCTTTTGGCTCTTTATTTTAATTCCAGAGGAGCTTCACATGAGAGGCCCAACCCATGTAATTGCTCTGAATGAGGTTACTCAGCCCATTTTTCTCTAGAAATAATAGATGTAGATATTCTCTCCCTATCAGTGGGACAGATCTGCCCTAAGATCAGGACAAAGCTTTTTAGCTTTTTTTTGCTTTTTTAAATGACTCAGCCATTTGGGAATCTGATGTGTATATGGAATCTCTCCCCTCTTTCCCAAAGTGCACACCTACCAGGGGTTATAAATCCCCTTAAAGATATTTCATATGCGGTAAGTAAAGATTCCTTCTTTAGGAACATAAGGAGTTGATGTTCAAAGTCCAGACTTTGGAGATAGCTAGACATGGATTTGAAACGCAATTCTGTCACTTAATAATGGTGGGATTGAGACAAAATATTCCAAATCTTAGTGCACAAGTTTCCTCATCTATAAAATGAAGAGTATAGTACATACCTAATGGATTAGTTGGGGGGATATCAAAGTGCTAGATAAACCATGAAAAATGAAAACAGAAATCCCAATTTGTAATTCTGTACTATGACTCACAAAACTGATAAAATGTCTCAAATTATGACATGCAACAAACTATCAAAACTCCCGTTGTGTGAATATCATCTTTGACAGTAACTCTGCATGGACTCATTTGTTCCAAAGATAAGACGGCTGACAGTCCTGGTCACTCCCCTGCTTAACAAGTTCTGACCAATCTGTGTCCAGCTGTTGCTTAATAACTTGTCCAATATCCAGCCTGTAACTTACCTGCTGTAATTCCCATTTTGAGACACTACATAGCTTTTACGATCAGTGGGTTTTTCCAGTGGTCTTTGTGTATGGGCTTCAACAACTACTAAAAACACCTTAAGAACAGAAATTGTTTGTTTTAAACCTTTTTATATAGTAACATCCTCCCAACCCCAGCTAGAGCTTGGGGAAAGGAAACGCTCCCCAAAGCATGTATTTGCACACTTACGGCCACCATGGAGATGAGACTTGAGTGTGAGGGCATCCAACAGTGAACACCCTGAAGAGAACACCCCACCCTTCTCCTTTCATCCAAAACATGTTTCTCTTATCTACTCTACAGTGATCAACTGTTTAAATTTAGGTTTTTGGAACACAAGGTGAATTCATTTTGTTTGAAAGCTAACAAATGTGAAAATGTATGGAGTGAGAAATCTTACCACCAGCCTTTTCGCCCACTGGCCTAGTTCCCATCCCTTCCAGAGTTTTTAATTTACATTCATGCATATAAATGTAGAGTTTCTTATATCCCTCCCTTTTAATGTAGAAAATGTATATTATAATATTGTTTGGCATCTTGCTTTTTTCACTTAACACTATATCTTGGACATGTTTCTTCATCTTGATTCATAGAGAACTTCCTCATTATTTTTAAGACTATAGTGTTCTGTTGTATGGATAATTAACGCAAACAATTTCTTAGTGGTGGATATTAGATTGCTTTAAATGGACATTTGGAGCATTGCCTTCCATTGAGTTTGCACCAGTTTTCACTTCTTGTGGGAATAAGTGTGCGTCTTCTTCCACATTCCCATAAATACCTGGTGTTTTAAACATTTGTATTATTGCCAAGCTAATAAGTGAAAAGTAGGTATCTGGGTTTTGTTTTAATTTAAATTTCTTTCCTTACAAGTGAGTTCTAACTCACATCTATACTGATTTTATTTTTCATTCAACAATATTTTATTGAGGGGTTACCCTGTCTGGATCACCACGTGGGGTGCTGGACATATAATGGCCTAACGGATACCTTCCTTGAGGTCACCCAGCATATATCACTCCTTCTGAAGGGCATGCTAAGTGACATTTTGGTGAGGAAGTAGCATTATTCACCATAACCAAAAGGTTATTTTTCTATAAACTATACATTCATAGATTTTGCTTATTTTCTCTGAAGTCATTGGTTCTTTTATTTCTAGAAACTCTGTATACATTAAGGTTTTATCTATTGTGTATGAAATGAGTTGCAAATATTAATTTCTCATTTTGTCATTTGTCTTATGACTCTTTGTGGATTTTTATGTTTGCTTTAGTTTTGCCCTTCAGAATAATCTACTTCCATGTAGGCAATTGTATAAATCTTTTTACAGTTTCTGCATTTTGAATTGGAGTTATAAAGATCTTCCCCAACAAAGGTAAAACTAAGCTCACTGGGAAAAAAGAGGCAAATAGAAGTAGTGAGAGGAATTTTCTTAAAAAGAAGGGCAAATAGAGGAAACCAGTACCACCAGAGACTACAAAAATTTTAAAGGTGTAGAAATGACACATGAAGAGATAGTTGAAATACAAAGGAATAAAAAAAAATGCAATTCAATAGAAAACTAGAAGCAAATACTTAGAGCAATTTACTTTTCAATAAAGGTAGCATCTCAATCCAGCAGGGAAAATATGGGAAATTTAATAAATGGAATTGAAACAATTGGGTCACCATCTGGAGAAAAGTAAAGTTGGAACTTTACTCTGGATGAATTTCAAATGGAGCAAAGATTTACACATGAAAAATAAAATAAATCCAGTGCAAGCCTAGGAAGAAAGAGAGGAGAATTCCTTCATAAGCTTGAATTTTCTTTACCTCATGTAGTATATATATATGTTTCCTTCCTGCTTCTGCAGTATGATTCCATTTATATAAAATGCCCGGAAAAGACAAATATATAGATATCAGAAAGTACATTAGTGGTTACCTGGGGGGCTGGGGGAGAGCAGGAGAACAGGGATGAACTGATTACAAATGATCAAGAGATATCTTCTGGGGGTGATGGAAATGTTCTAAAATCAGATAGTGGTAATGGTACATTATTGAATTGTACATTTAAAATGAGTGAGTTTTATGAGATGTAAATCATAGCTCAACAAAGTTGTTAAAATCTAGTATGGTTTACTGAAAGCAATCCCTGTGCAGAATGAGCCCAAAGGTACCCTCACATCAAGGCATATTTTAAAGGAAAAAAAAAATGGCCAATTTCCCCCTAGGAATAGGATTTGGTAAGAATGGAAGTGACTGATGAATAAAGGGGATAGAACTAGGAAAAGGGGAAGGTCTTCTTCTGAAGGTCTAATTTCCCTCCATTTTTTTTCTTGCTTCCAGCAGGTCCTGACAACCTTTAGGAAAGCGGTGTCCTAACTTGCTTCCACAGATGGTGACCAGAACATCCCATCTCACAGTTAACAATAACCAACATCTTTTGTTGACCTCAGCCCAGTTGTTGCTTTTCTTACTTAATTGGCTTTACGTGGATGTGCTTCAACTGAAAGCATGTCATTTTTAAAGGAATTGTGCCAGGAAACAATTAATTGCAAACACACAGCTTTTATATTTGATGCTGCAGTTCCTGTCTGAAGCAACATTTATTTATATTTCTGTCTGAGAGAGATATCAGACCAGCTGAAGGAACCAGAAAACACAGGCCCATGGGAATAGCATCGTTGTTGGTCTAACTCTCCTCTTGGCTTTTGCATCCTACAGCTGTGGCTGCCTTTGCAAAATGGTAGCAATCAACTGTATCCAGAGACCAGGGCTCTTCTTTCTTATTCAAAAAGTTGATTTCTTAGACTTGTTCATAATCTGGATTGAGTCCTAACAACTGTGGGAACGTTCCCATGAAATCCTACATACTAATGAATGTTATTCAAATTTAGTGGGGATTTTCATGCCCATTTCCACCACGGTTCTGCAAAAACACATACTATTTATTCTGTTCATGTCTCTCAGGAGCCCACTAATTTTTCATTTACATCAATATGTGTCTAAATCTATGTTTCATTCTGCTCCACTGGGGTCCTGTGTGCTTTCACTTAAACTCGTGATGTGACCATGGAGAAGGATCACCCCAGCTATCATCACCACCCAGCAGGGTGGAAACTGAGGCACTGGGAGAATTCCAGATCCCCATCTGCGTGGCCGGGGTCAGCAGCTTCAGCAAGTTGTGTTGTACATGGCCACATTGTTCGTTGCTGTCTTACTCTCCAAGTCTGCATGAGAGCCAGTGACCTGAGCTCTGGAAGAAGTTAAAGGTTTATTCAATTCAGTCTCTCTGCTCTCAAGCATGCAGAAGAGAGCACTTTTCGGGTACTTCTGCTTAGAACTAAGATTCTCTCCTGTACATTTGGCCAAGGTCTCTCCTGGTGTCATCTAATTTTCAATTTTCTTTCTCTCTCTCTTTTTTTTTTTTTTTTTGCAGGTGAAGCCTCCTGTGGCTATTCAGCTAAAGTAAGCCAAATTAAATAATCCTTTTTATTTTTTAAGAGAAATTTTGTGCTCATAAAAATTAACAATTCTGTTTACTCATCAGCGACAAGGGAATAGGATGCATGATCATTCTTAATTCCTTAAGCAGTCTTGTCCTATTTTGACTCCCTTCCTTCATTCCTTCCTTTCTTCTTTCCCTCCATTAAACAAATATGAAGAGTAAATCTTAAAAAAATCACAACCAAAAAAAAAAAAAAGACAAATCAGAACAGAAGAGCAATATGTCAACAACACATACAGGCACACCATAGACTCACAGATTGTTATTAAAGGTGCACTGAATATTTGGCTTTGAGCTTCCTAGAGGCCAAAGCAAAAAACAATCATCTTCAGTTTTATGATTCCCTTGATTACACAGAGAAAACATATTGGTTCCTCTAGAAAAGCAAAAATCTTGACACTTATTCTGAAAGTCCCCATTTGTGGAACTAAATGGTATAGAAACCAGAGAGCATGTGGCATTTAATAATGCACTTTATTATTATAATAAATTGCTTTATAATAAAATTGATACTGGTTTTAATAATAATAATTCTGTAGTATTCCCACTGAACACCAGGCATGACACAAACATGCAGTTCAGAAAAGTAGCACTGAGATAGCTAGGGCAGTTTTAGATAAATTCATGTAGCTTTCTAATGGCATAATCTATAGATGAAACATGGAATATATTGAGAAATGGATTATTTGATTTATTCCCAAACCATGCAGTATAAATATCAGTTATCTTGGCAAGGTCTTTTTAAGAGTCAGGCAACAGATAGCTCAGAGATGTATTCTCTGTCAAATACCATAACAAAATAATTCCTTTCCTCTCCAAACTCCTATCAAGTTGCCAAGGAACCCAGATAATAAGCCTGAAATCAGAAGATGTGCTAGAGAGCTCTTGAATGGTAAGAATTGAAATATCATTGAAAAATTGGCTTCAGTTTAAAAAACAAATGGAGGGGTGTTGGGACCTCTGGATAGCTTCAAAGAATGCCGATTACTTCTTTGTGACAAATGAAGGAGTCTGGTCTCCAATGCTGTTCATTCATCTTGATTGAGGCTCATTTCAGAACCCAGGTGAATGATCTGTATTTATTAACCCTGCTGGCATGCTGGAGAGAATGGTAAATAATGCTTCTCATTTCACAAAGATCTGGTATTGGAACTTTAATTTACCTAGAAAAGGCAGGCTAATATCTACCTTTCTTCTTGTCATCTGGAAGTTGTGTTCAATATATGCTTATTCAGCTGTTGTGCTGAGATGTGATCACTGAGCTTTCTATCAACAATTACCAGTGACATTTGATTGAAGAGGTAGAATATCACCAAGAATCAGTTTTCAGGAAACAGGGGAGTTTCTAAAGTGGTCATGAATTAATACTCGTGTTGGTTGGTGAAGAGAGAATTTTCTTTCTATGATCCTTAATTGACACAGAAAGCTGCTCTCCAATTTCGTGGTATATAGTACAGGTCCTCTTACCCCCAGTAGCTGAGCACTGGGCCAGCTGTGTGGGAGACAGATTAATGAGGACAAAACTAAAAATTCTTATCCAATGTGAGTTTTCAGAACAAAGAAAAGCAGAGATGTCCTGATGAAATAGCAGCTATGGTCCATGATTTATTTTTACCTGTGAAATTAAGATAATATATTTGAGATAGTAAAGAATTTGCTCCTAACAATCTCTAATTAGTTGTATCAGCTTTCCCCACTCATTAACTCAATGGCATTCCTTACTTTAGGGAAGAGATCATAAGGCTTAGAGTAAGTTCAGAATGCCAAACAATATTTTTGGAATCAATGCTGCCAGTGATAAACTTGAAATTCAAGTTTTATTAGGTGAGAATAGACTCTAGAAGCTTCCCTTTACTTATCAAGAACAAGCTTGGGATCTATGCATTGTGCTATGAGAGCTATAGACAGATTGTGTTTGTGACTCAAGGTAAGTCTCCACTGTACAGGAAGGAAAAACAGAAAGGCCTTCCAGAGATGGATGGAAAGGGAGAGTAAGGAGAAGAAAACAACAAAGAAATCACGGCTGAATGCTATTAGGCCCTGAAATTACTGGAAAGTCACAGAGGCCCAATCTATCATCAGAAAGAAGCCTACCTTATTAAAATAAATCAGGAGACTGGAAGGTGTGTTTTACACACTTATATAATAAATATACATATACGTATGTTTTTTATGTGATACCTATACACATATACATGTATTCATATAATACATTTACATATACAAACATCTCTACAAAATATGCACATTCATATATATATTTCAAGAATTTAACATTTTATCTAAAAAATGAGTCTACATCTTTTTCTAGGCCAGTATGAGTTTTTCTTGTACCCATACAGAGAAGGTGCTATTAGGTGCTATGTATGCACCCTTGTCTCTAAGCTCATGTGTTAGGTCCCTCAAGGAAGCTTCTAGACATTTGTTACCAAAACAAACCATAGACCGTGCTAAAGAGAACAAGGAGACTCAGTTGGAAGGGATTACATTATCTGGCAAGAATTAATTATATTAGAAAGAAAGGGCTTTGAAAGGTCAGCAATGATTCTCAACCCTAGCTGTACTTAAGAATCATTTGAGGAGCTTTTGAAACATACTGATATCCAGACACCACTCAGAGATTCAAGTTTAATTGATCAGACCTGATACTGGTGAGAAAAGGGTTTATATTTATTTAATATATTTAATATATACTCTATTTAACCAATAATTAATGTATACTATGTTTAATCAATAATAAAATATATGAAACATTTTTAACTTTGTATTTTTAAATAATTTCAGAACTAGAAAAATGGCAAAAATAGTGCAAAGTACTCCTGATTATTCTTCATCCATATTCTCTAGCTGTTAATCTTTTAACACATTTGCCTTTTGTGTTTTTTAACTATATATGTGTATGTGTGTGTGTGTAATTTCTTCTGAACCATTTGGAAGTAAGTCACAGATATGATGCCCCTTTTCTCATAATACTTCACTGTGTATTTCCTAAGAATGAAGACATTTTCCTTTATATTATTATCTAACCTATGATCCTTATTCATATTTTTCAATTTTTCCCATCAATATCATTTATAACAAAATAAAAGAGGAGAGAAAGAGTAAAGGCAGGCAGGCAGGAAAGAAAGAAGTAATTTTTTGGTTCAGGAAGCAGTCTAAGTTCATATGTTGCATTTAGTTTTCATGTCTTTTTGGTCTCCTTTTATCCAGAATGGTTCCTCAGTCTGTCTTTGTCTTTTATAATCTTTATATGTATTTTTAAAAATACAGGGCAGTTATTTCATTAAATGTCTCTCAGTTTGGATTGTTTCACATTTCCTTGAGATTAGATTGAGGTAATAGGTCTGGGCAGAAATATCCAGAAATGAAGTGTCCTTCGCAGTGTATCCTATCAGGAGGCACATGTCAGTTTGTCCCATTGTTAGTGAGGTCAACTTTTGCCATTAAAGTAGTGCCTATATTTCTTTATTTTTCTCCTTGGTCCCCTTTCTGTCAACGACAAGGCTAACTCATATGGGAGCCCTGGAAATTCTCTCCCTTCTGCTCATTCTCCCTCACATCCTTTAGAAGAGCACATATGACAAACAAAACCCTCTCTCATTTATATTCATTCTCTAAACAATATTGATGAGCTATCACATTTAAAGATCCCTTCGGATGTCCTGGGAAGGTGGAATCAGTGATGGCAACATCATTCTGGGATCTCTCAAATCCCAACATAAAAACAGAACAACTAGATAGCAAAGCCAAAACTTTATGGACAACACTAACACCAAACATGGGGAGGAGGTATTCCAATAAACCCCCAAATACAGGTGAATGGGACAAACCACCAATAGCCACAAGAGTCCAGGCAATCAGCATCTTTGTGGGTGAAAGCAGAGGATGTAAAAAGTGTCTGATGGAGAGGAGAACAGAAGAATTGCTAATACCAACAGTATTTTCTGGAAAAAAAGCAGACAAATTTGGGGACATCTTAATGAGGTGTTTTACTCAATCCAGCAGTGTATAATGGGACTTCAGTAAGGCTTAAAATGACTGGCGCAGTCTAGTATCCATGGAAACTTGAAACTGACCAGCCAGAGCTCCATTTTAAGACATGCTTCCCACAGTGAGGAGAACTTGCCAGGAGTGGAATCAAAATTGAACAGGACAGGGAAAAAAGAGATAAAGGAAAGAGAATATCCAAATAAAATAAGGGGCATGGGGAAAGAGGCAGGTCATTTCAGAGAGTAAGCTGCTTTACTTTTTAACACTACACAAAAACAATGCAAAATTGCAAAATGGAGTGCTGCCATATTGGAAAAGCTCTCTTAACCAAGCTTCCTTCTAAAAGCCGAGAAAAACTAATTTTTTTCTTTTTTTTTGCATAAAAGATCAACCACAATATATATTCGGGACCTCTCACCTGGATTGTTGCTGATGTTCTCACAAACATTGGGGACTGATGGCTTGATGTGCTGAGCCCTCTGTCTTGGGGCTGGCCCCTATGAAGCTGGTTGCTGCAATGAAAGGATAAACCTGCTTATAATTGTGCCTAAGAGTCTCCCCCTGAGTGCCTCTTTGTTGCTCAGATGTGGCCCTCTCTTTCTCTCTCCAGCTATGCCACCTTGGCAAGTGATCTCGCTGCCCTCCTCGCTATGTGGGACTTGACTCCCGGGGGTGTAAATCTCCCTGGCAATGCAGGATATGACTCCTGGGGATGAATCTGGACCCAGCATGGTGGGACTGAGAACATCTTCTTGACCAAAAGGGGGATGTGAAATGAAATGAAATAAAGCTTCAGTGGCTGAGAGATTTCAAATGGAGTCGAGAGGTCGCTCTGGTGGACATTCTTACACACTATATAGATAACAGTTGTTAGGTTTTAATATATTGGAATAGCTAGAAGTAAATACCTGAAACTACCAAACTCCAACCCAGTAGCCTGGACTCTTGAAGACGATTGTATAACAATGTAGCTTACAAGGGGTGACAGTGTGATTGTGAAAGCTTTGTGGATCACACTTCCTTTATCCAGTGTATGGATGGATGAGTAGAAAAATGGGGACAAAACCTAAATGAAAAATAGGGTGTGATTGGGGGGTGGTGATTTGGGTGTTCTTTTTTTATTTTAATTTTTTATTCTGATTCTTATTCTTTCTTGTGTAAGGAAAATGTTAAAAAATAGATTGGGGTGATGAATGCCCAACTATAAGATGGTACTGTGAACAGTTGATTGTACACCATGGATGATTGTATGGTACGAGAATATATCTCAATAAAACTGAATGAAAAAAAAAAAAAAGATCAACCACAGCCCATAGCAATGAAAGCACCCAGCACCAAGATCTTGGTTTCTAATACAATTTCCCAGTGAAAGGAACTAGGGATCCTTGGAAAAATTCTAGAGCTGGGGTAGTGAATATATAAGAAGTCTGCTGCATCTTGTAGTGCCAGGAAGAAAGTGCTCAGAAGGCAAAAATAACAAACAAACAGAAACAGTGGGGGTATATCAAAGAGACAAGAACACCAGCCAAAAGAGCTCCCAATGACCAAAGCTGGAACAATTCAAACAACAACACAGAGTAGGAATGGATTATAATACAAAATAAGAAATAAGTATCCATGAGCCCAAACTAATATAAATAGGTGATTGAATAAATGAGTAAATGGGAGAGGCTAGACAAATTTCCTATACAGAATAATTCCAAATAATTTATGCAGGTATTCCCACTTTAAGGAGGTGGAGCATGACTCCCACCCCATCTGTGTGGGCTGTGCTTAGTGATTTGTTTTCAAAGAATACAGCATGGAAAGGTGAAAAAGTAACTTTGCACTGGAGAAATCTGGCAAATGCAACTTTAGCCAGGTGATCAAGGTTAACATTATCAGTGATAAATCATGTTGCTAGCATGTACCCTTGATATGATATGTTGAGAATAGCCCTATGTCTCTGTGGTATTCCTCCCAAAACCTATAACTCCAGTTTAACTGTGAGAAAACCAATAGACAAACCCAAATGGAGGGATATTCTACAAAACACCTGTGGTGGTTTTGGATATATGTACCCCAGAAAAACATGCTTTCAAATGTAACCCATTCCTCTGGGTGTGAACCCTTGTAAATAGGACCTTTGGATGAGCTTACTGCAGTTAAGGTGTGGCCCAGCAGAATCAGGATGGGTCTTAACTCTATTACTGAAGGCCTTATAGGGAAAGTCAGAGACAAAAAAAGCCAGAGAGAGAAGCCTGAAGTTGAAAGTCAATGGGACCCAGAAGAGAAGAGAGAAGCCAGGAGAGGCCACCATGAGCATTGCCATGTGACAGAAAAGCCAAGGACCAAGGATCTTCAGCAGCCAGCTCCAGAATGCCATTGTCTTTTGGGAGAAAGCATCACCTTGATGACACCTTGATTTTGAACTTCCCCTAGCCTCAAAACTGTGAGCCAATAAATCCCCATTGTGTAAGCCAACCTATTGCATGGTGTTTGTTTTGGAAGCTGGGAAACTAAATAGTTTTTGGTACTGGAAGTGGGGTGCTGCTGTAACCCCACATTTTCAAATACCTAAAATGAGGAACCAGCTTTGGAATTGCATAATGGGTAGAGGCTTGAAGAATTGTGTGGTGCTTAATAGAAAAGGCCTAGATTGCTTTGAAGAGACTGTTGATAGAAATATGGAGGCTAAAGGTATTTCCGATGAGGTCTTAGAAGGAAATGATGAATGTGTTATTTGAAACTGGAGGAGAGGTGATTCTTGTTTTAAAGTGGCAGATAACTTGGTAATATTGATTTCTGATGTTGGGTGGAAGGCAGAATCTGAAAGCAATGAACCTGAATATTTAGCTGAGTAGATTTCCAAGCTAAATGTGGAAAGTGCAGCCTGGTTTCTCCTTGCAGCTTCTAGTTAAATCTAAAAGGAAAGTGACAAACTGAGAACTGAACTCTTAAGCACAAAGAAACCAGAAATTGATGGTTTGGAAGATTCTGAGCCTATCCAGATGGTGTGCTCTGAGACCAGGGTTAGAAGTGGGTCTATCAGGATCCTCCCTGAGCTTTAGGAAGCAAGTCCCAGGAGAATAGGGCTCCATGTGAGGGATTAACTGAACATGGATCCAGTCAGCCATTTCAGTGGAAATCAGGATTGGAAATGCAGGTATCCAGGAAGGATCTGTGGAAGATTCTGACATCTGATGCTTTGAACCCCTGTGAACTGCACACAAAACTGTCAAGGGTTTGTGAAATTTGTATGAGCAGAACCACTGCCAGCCTGGACTGAAAGGGACAGAGAAGGGATGAATTGAAGGAAGAGTAGCTTCAAGGGTAGAACCATGGAAGGTGCAGTCTGGACCAAAGAGATCTCCTTGGGTCCACTCGTGTATGGAAAGGGCAGGTTCCCCACTGTGTTTGGAGGGAATGGCTCTTGTGTCCTGTTGTTCAAGGAGGGTGATGCCATTCCAGTGCTCAGAGAGGGTGAGGCCTGTGCCCAGCGTTCATGGAGGCACTGGCTACCATCCCAATGCTTGGAGATGGTAGAGTCTTCATCCCAGTGTTTGGGAACAGTGTGGCCACTGCACATGTGCTACAAAGGGGAGGGGTTCCTGCTCCATCAGGCCTTGAGGACAAAACATCCTTGCATAGATGACTCTTAGAACCTGACATCTAATGGAGTTTGCACTGCTGGGTTTTGGAGTTGTCTTGGACCTATGACTTCTATTTTCTTCCAATTTCTCCCTTCTGGAATGGGAATGTTTATCCTATGCTTATTCCTCCTTTGGATATTGGAAGCATATAACTTGTTTTTTTTTTTAGGTTTAAAAGATCCACAGATGGAGGGAAATTGTGCCAGACCACCCCCATAACTGATTTTGATGAGACTTTGGACTTAGCCTTGTTACTGAAATGACTTAAGGCTTTTGGGATGTTTTGATGGAATTTTGCATGTGGAAGGAACATGTTGTTTTGGGATCGACAGGGTAGACTGTGGTAGTTTGGAGCTATGTACCCCAGAAAAACATGTTCTTAAACTTAATCCATTCCAGTGGGTGTGAACTCTTGAAAGTAGGGCCTTTGGATGAGTTTACCGCAATTAAGGAGTGGCCCAGCTCGAACAGAATAGGTCTTAATCCTGTTACTGAAGGCCTTACAGAAAAGGTCACAGAGAGAGAGAAAAAAAAAAAAAAAAAAAAAAAAAGCCAGAAGGAGCAGCCAGAAGACAAAAGTCAGTGGAACCCAGAAGAAAAGAGAGAAGCCAGGAGAGGCCGCCATGTACATTGCCATGTGACAGAAAAGCCAAGGACCAAAGATCTCTGGCAGCCAAGCTCCAGAATGCTATGCTCTTCAGAGAGAAAACATCGCCTTGATGACACCTTGATTTTGGACTTCCTCTAGCTTCAAAATCATGAGCCAGTAAATTCCCATTGTTTAAGCCAAGGCATCGTGAGGTATTTGTTTTGGCAGCTAGGAAGCTATAAAAAAACACCTAAAGAGTATTCCTCAAAACTGTCATGGTCATCAAGAAAAGCCTGAAAAACTGTCAAAGCCTAAGGGAGCTTCAATGATGACTATATTCAGTGTGGTATCCTGGTTGGAATCTGGTATCAGCAAAATAACATTAGAGAATAAATTGTTGAAATTCAGATAAAATATGGATTTAGTTAACAATAATGTATCAATAAAGTACCATAGTAATGTAAGAGGTCAACAATAGGAGAAACCAGGTGCAGATTATGCAGACAGTTTCTGCAATATCTTTGCAACTTTCCTGTAAATCTAAAATTATTCTGAAATAAAAGTTTATTGAAATATATTTAAAAATACATTAAAGTATGAAAGTCAAATACCTTACAAAGTTACCATAAGACAAGAGAGAATGAGGAGCATAATAATCTCTCTACTGGCAATGGAAGCACACCAGAAATACATACTCATGAAACAGGTCACAATTGTAATAAACTCTTTGAAAATGAGTTAAAAGACAGAGAAAATGGAATAAGACATAAAGGAACAACACAACTCAGAAATTAAAAAAAAAAAAAGCCCACTTCAGGAGTGGGGTGATAGAACTCAGGAAAGAATTAGAAATAAATGAAAAAGTCATTTTGTAAATGAAAGCTAAAACCGAAGGGACATGAGAGTGAATAAACATAATGCATGTTCCCTTAAGAGAAGGCAAAAAGGAGGGACATTTTAAAAATCAAGAGTAAATGAAGGAATGCACAACTATGTGATGATACTGTGAGCCACTGACTGTGTACTTTGGATGAATTTTATGGTGTGAGAATATATCTCAATAAAATTGCATTAAAAAAACAAAAAAGTAACAAAAATAAATGAAGGAAATATAAAGAATTTGGATGAAAGTAACACATATTGAAAACACATATTGAATATGCAGATATTCCAACTTATGGATAATAGGAGTCCCCGAAGAAGTAAACCAAAACAAGATAACAAAACAATTACTAAAAAATATAATTCAAGAAAAGTTTTCTGAAATTAAAAAAACGAAACTATGTATTTTAAGAGTACACCATGTGCCTGTTAATATTGACCTAGAAAGACCAACACCAGGACTAAAATTACTAATTTTAGTAATTTTACTACTAAAATTACTGGATTCTAAAAGGGAAGAAAAATTTTTGGGGGCATCTAAGAGAGAAAATGGCAAATTTTATTATCATCAGACTTCAACACAACACATTATGCCAGAAGAAAATGGGATAACTCACTTAAGATAACCTAGGAAAGACAATACTATCCAAGAATTTTATATCCTGAAAAGCTGACTTTCAATAACAAAGTATTGCATACAGTAAGTGTTTTTGGCATTCAAGAACTCAGGAAATATTGTTTCCATGAACCCATTCTTATGTCTACTAGAGTAAGCGCTTCATACAAATGGCTACAAAGTCATCGCCATTGGGAATGATGCATCAAATATATTGCTACTTGAGAAATTAAGACTAAATGAAGTGTTAAAGGAAGATATTATTGTATGTAATGACTATATGATTATTCTAGTTTGCTAATGCTGCTGGAATGCAAAACACCAGAAATGGATTGACTTTTATAAAGGGGGTTTATTTGGTTGCACATTGACAGTCTTAAGGCCATAAAGTGTCCAAGGTAATGCATCAGCAATCGGGTACCTTCACTGGAGGATGGCCAAGGGCATCCAGAAAACCTCTGTTAGCTGGGAAGGCACGTGGCTGGCTTCTGCTCCAAGTTCTGATTTTGAAATGGCTTTCTCCCAGGACATTCCTCTCTAAGCCACAGCTCCTCTTCAAAATGTCACTCTCAGTTGCTCTTGGGGCATTTGTTCTCTCTTAGCTTCTCGGAGCAAGAGTCTGCTTTTGATGGCCATCTTCAAATTGTCTCTCATCTGCAGCTACTCTCTCAGCTTCTGTGCATTCTTCAAAGTGTCCCTCCTGGCTGTAGCAAGCTCACTCCTTCAGTCTGAGCTTATATAGTGCTCCAGTAAACTAATCAAGGCTCATGCTGAATGGGCGGGGCCACACCTCCATGGAAATAATCCAATGAAAGATCTTGCCCACAGTTGAGTGATCACATCTCCATGGAAACATCCAATCAGAAGTCTCCAATCCAATCAACACCAATATGTTTCCTGCCCACACAAGACTGCATCCAAGATAATGGCGTTTTGGGGGACATAATACATCCAAACCAGCACAATGATCTGAAAGTATAGTTGTACCACAACGAAAAGAAAATAGGGGAGATTTGTTATAAGGTATTCAAAAAGTTTTTCAGTTCCTTTCAGTAATCATAATTACTGGTATTAGTATTATTGTTTTTTACTGAGACAGCCCTGTGTATGGTGAGGATAGAGCAAATGAGTAAATAGGGGATATTCAAATTCTAGAATTTCTTCTGTGCTTAAGAACTAAGATTCTTAGTGTGGAAGGAAGGAGGTACAGATGTGCTATAGAAGAGTTTAAGTAACTAAACTGGGGTCCTGAATTTGAATTGGAAAGATAAAAAGACCATGAAACAATGAACATCCTAGTAGCAATGGACCTCTCTAGTGTCAAGACTGTGGTATGAAATACTATTTACCATGAAAAGAAATAAAGATTTCTTGGAAAATGTCTGATTCTAGGTCTGGGGCAGGAAATATACAAGATGAGCCTGAAACATCTTGACATAACAGAGAGTAAGGGAGCTAGTAAAGATTACTAGGGTCATGTGAAAAAGACTCATGAGCCAGCTTGAAGATGCTCCCACTGGTAAAAGAAGAGGCAATTTGAGCTTCAGTATGGATTTAATGTGCTTCAATCCAAGGGTTCATAATCACATTAAAAATGGTCATATTCTGAGTATGCATGGAACTTATTTATTATTGTGAAACCTGGATAAATAAAAGGTAAGAATCAAGCAATTATTCTGCTTTCCTGTTTGAACTGAGCAGAGGGTAACCAAATGGCAGATGAAGGGAAGTGTCTCTGTGTAAAATTATTCCTGCTAATAAATGAAAACAATCTGATAGAAATAGAATAAAAGCATTTTGCAACCCTCAGTGAATTAATGGATCTAGGCATTGAGCATCAGTGGTTGCTAACATTAAAAATGAAGATAAAAAACAAAATTTAGATTCCTCTTGATGAAGGATGACCCTTGATGAAAGAACCCACCATCTCCTAGAGTCCTGTCAAAGAGGGAGAATCTGAGTTCTATCAGACCAGCAGAATCAGCTGCCAATTTGCAGGAAATACAGAGCACATAAAAATATATTGAAATGTTCCATGAATTTTCAATCAGCAAAATCCTAAACATGGGACACTCAATAGGCAAAACAGTCCAGTTCCCTCAATAGGTAGATTTTAATTAAAAGAACAAGATGGAGGAGAAAACTTTACTTGAATGATAAAACCATAACGGAATGCAAGGAAGGAATTACTATTAAAGTCAGGGTGGTGCCTGTTTTTGGAGGGATGGGTTGTTATTGGGATTGAGCACACAGATTGACTTCTGGGGTGAATGGCCAAGCTTAATTTATTGACCTGGATCATGATTACCAGGGTGTGTGCCTTAAAACAATTCCCTAAGCTATTAAAAAATAATCAGATGGTTGTTATCCTTGGGGGAAAGTAGTTATTGTAAGGGAGTGTGGGGAGACTTCAAGGGGGCTGGATACATTCTATTCCTTAATGAAGGTGTTGGTTGTATGAGTCATAGAGCTGTACATGTATTTGTATTTTCCTATCTTTAAATTAATACAATAAAAATTAAAAACCAAATGAAATTTTTTTTTAGAGGAAATAAAGAAGCCCTACCACAGGGGAGTATGGGAGGGACAAGAGGACTCTCATCCTGCATACTAGGGAAATTGAAGAGGAAGAATGGGAATGGGGCAAAGAACTCTGTCCTGCCCCATTTAGGATGACCAACTATTCTGGTTTGCCTAGAATTGGGAATGCAAGATTTTCAGCGCCAAAACCCAGCAAGTCGTGGGCAAACTAGGAGGGTTGGTTTGAACCCAATATATGTATATCTGAGATTGTGCTAGACAGGTCAGAGAAAACTTTAAAAAGCTTTGCTGGTGGTGATGCCACGAGTTGCATTGGTGGCTGAGCCTAATTCCATTTGTTGACCACAGGTACTGCTGGATCTTGTTTTTACTTAAAATCTTGATATTTTGTCATCATGGGGATTTTTTTGCACTAATTCTGATTTTTAAAAATATTCCATTAAAGCATTATTTATCTTGATTACAGATTTTTTTGGCACCTCCCTCCTTAAATTTTGCACGCACTGTTATTGCCTCACTCCCCTCATCCTAGTCCAGACCTGCTGTGGAGGATTGAGTCCTACTCATTGGGCTGGAAAAAAAAATTCAGTTTTCCCTTAGGCATCATAATACAATGGAGACAGACTGAACTACGGCATGAGATGGAACTTCTTTTGAATCCTTGTTCTCTTACTTACTAACTTGAGATCTTGCTAATCTCATGGACACTAAATACTATCTCATTGAGGCCTCAACTTTACTAATAAACAGAGATTATAAGTTAACAGCTTCTTCTATTTGTTAGCCATTTTTGCTCCATTCTCTAAATTGCATATTCTGTGCACATTTTCCTACTGGGTTTCTTGTGCTTGTTTTGCTGATTCTGAAGAAATTTTTATGGATATTGGGTTTTAGTCTCATATTAATTTTATATGTTATTGTTTTTTGTTCTTTATCATCTATTCACCTTGACTTTGGTAACTGAACAGAAAGCTTTAACTTTGGTAGAGTCAAACCCATCAATTTTTTCACATACAGTATGTGATTTTAGGGTCTTCTTTTGGAATACTTTCTCCCTCTGAACTTAAGGTGATATCATCATTCTTTTCCTCCTGTTAGCTTTAAAATAACCCAGACTGACTTCCTATTTGCATTGAATTACTGCCTATATTAGTTGGGGTTCTTCAGAAAAACAGAACCAACAGTAGATACATACATTAAGAGATTTATTATAGGAATTGGCTCACATGACTGCAGGGATTGACAAGTCCAAATTCCATAGGGCAGGCTGCAATTTGGGAACTTGATGGTAACACTGAATTCCCCAGGAGAGGCTGGCTGGTTGAAGTAGAGAGAGAAGTTCTTGTCTCTGCCTGCTGAATCATTGGTTCTTCATTTAAGGCCTTCAGCTGTTTGGGGAGAGTCTCCTCATTGAGAGGCAATCTCCTTTGTTGACTATAGACATAATCAGTCATAGATGAAATCCACTGACAAACGATCACAGTAACAGTCAGACCAGTGCTTGCTTGACCAAACTGGACACCATAACCTAGCCAAGTTGACACACGATATTAACCATTACACTGCCTTATATCCTTTTCCAGATATTCTCCCTCATTTGGTGAGCTAAATATCCCAATATCATTTTTAAATTAGTTATTCTTTTCCTCCTGATTTGGAATGCAAGCTCTATCATAAATCATGTTCTCAAATATGTATGGATGACCTAGCCTCTGTATCATGTTCAGTTGCTTTGTCTGACTGTTCCTATGCCTCAATCATACTATCAATTACTGTAATTTTGTAAAGAATTTTAAAGCTGTTTCAAAGTCCCTAATCAGTTAGCTTTGTGTTCATCAAATGGGAGTTATTCTGGGTGGGCCTGACCTAATCAGGTGAGCCCATTAAAAGGTTCTCTAGAGATTTGAGACTAGAAGCAGCAGAGACTCTCGATCTCCATTGCTGGTTTCAAAGAAGCAAGTTGTCATGAATTCTACAGCTGCTAGGAATTCAATTCTACCAACTACCTGAGGGAGTTTGGAGGCTTATCTTTCCCCAGTCAAACCTCCAGATGAAAATGCAGCCTGGCTGACACCTGGATTTCAGTCTTGTGGGACCCAGAGCAGAGAACCCAGCTAAACCATGTCCAGGCTTCTAACCTACAGGAAACGTGAGATAATAAATGGGTGCTGTTTTAGCCCATACATTTGCAGTCATTTGAAACTAATGTACTATCGAAAGCTAATTAATATTTGAAGCTTTCTCCTAAGACATGAACATTATCTCATTTGCTTTCTCTTCCCCCTCCTCCTCCTCATCTCTGTTATTTTTGTATCATCTGGAGTTGCAGTTCATGATTGCTAGAGAAATAATTTAAAATGTTGAAAATTTGGACTCATAAGTCATGTTAATTTTTTTTAAATGACTCATTCCTGTGGCTCACACAACTCCTTGATCAACAGCCAAATATCCCTCACATCCTATCCTGGGGTCCTACCTTGCTAACAGAAACCTAATTTTCTTTAGGTGGCAGGTGCAGGGCCTGTGAGCTCCTGGGAGGTGGGCTGCTCCACCAGCTTCCCAAGTGGAAAATGACTGGTTGCCTGGGGCAGTTGCGGCCAATCAGACAGAGGTAGTTCTGTCGGTGAGCTTCTAGGAAGGAATGTTCTCTTATTAATCCTGTTTGACTCCTTAAGTTCTCTTTTGATCCAAGGTCTCAAGAATTTTTCAGTTCTGGGGACTTTCTTAATCATAATGTCTTTAATTATATCCTATTCTTTATTTACCCTTTCCTTTCATGCTGGAATTCCAGTTCAATGCATGTTGAAATTTGAACTTTTATTAAACAGTTCTTTTAATGTTTATCTTCTCTTGACCCCTATCTTTTCCCATTCTAATGCCTTTTTGGAAGTTTCTTAAACAATCCCCTAGCTCTCCAGTTCTTTTTTCAGTTGATGGTTCGTCAAACCACCTCCCAAATTCCTTATTTCAGCAATTATATATATATTTAATGGAATTTTATTGAGATATATTCACACACTATACAAACCATCTATCTGAAATACACAATCACTGGCTCCCAGTATTATCACGTAGTTATACATACAACCCCATGATCAATTTTAGAGCAAGCAATTATATTTTTAATGGCAAGTACCCTCAGCTGGTTCCTCATAAGGCTTGTTCCTGCTTCATATTTAAAAGAATCCTCCGGTAACATCTCTAGCATATTTATTAAGCTTATTTTGAATTACTAATTTGCTTATACTCTTAGTCCTCCTTCTGCTATTAGATGGCTCTTTTTGCTATTGTTGTCCTGTAGATCTTGGCTCTTTAAATGTATAATTTTTCCCCTGAGGGCTCATTTTTATATCATTGAGCTTCCTTAGCTGTAATGCCTACTTTTGGGGAGAGGTGAATACCTGGATACTGGCCTGGGAGCTTAAGGATTGGAGATTTGGAAACTGTGAGTGAGAGCCTAGAGCCCCTCCCTCTGCAATCTGGAATCCACAACCCTCTGTCTCATCTACATCCATCCTTTTTCATTGGCATCGCTTGCTTCCTCAAGGAACCACCCCGTTTTTTGGTGGTACTGCTCTTATGAGGTTGTGATTCCCTAGCTCTGGTGTTTAGAAATATGGCAGGAAATCTCAGGTGCTGGCCAGACTCCTCCACTACTTGCTCTTCGTCCCCAGTATACTCAGGCTCCAGAGCTAACTGTGTTCTTTGTCTCTGAGATTCCTCTGTACTCATGTATACCCCCAGAACAGGCTTCTCTTGGGGCAGTGTGGGGAAGACAGAGGGGATCACCCAGAGAGCTCTCTCCTGGCCAACGACGTGTCTATACCCCGAGGATGCTCCTACCCAGTGACCCAGTAAGACTCTAAAATGGAATGCCAACTCCTGGTTGTAATTGAGAAGAGGATGTGATGATCACAAGACGACAAACTGCATACACTGAAAACAAATCATGTAGGACTAGATTCCTTCTATCTTTGAAAAGGTTACTATGCTGATCGATTGGAAAATGAGGTAGCCCTAGTGTATGGAGACATCAGCAAGTCATGGTATCTTCTCCAGGTTTTGTAAACAAAATGTAGAACTGTATAAAAGACCAGTGTATTATATTATTAGATGGTTGCTGGCTATACCAAGTTAAGTCAGTTAATGATTGACATCCAACTCAAGAAAGGTTTCTAGCAGTGCACCGCAAGGCTTTGGCCTTAGCCCCATCCTGATAGTTTAATATTTATTTTGGAAGAAAACATAAAGGCATATTCATATTTGCAGATGTCCTAAAGATGGGCAGGACTGTGCCTATGTTGTATACCAGAGTCTGGCCCTAAATAAACATCAAAAAGACAAGAGTTTGTCACTAATGAAATAGAAATTAATAAGAGTAAACATGAGGTCCTGAAATGTTTCCAGTAACTCAAGAGGATTAGCACCAACAAGTATTGAGCATCTTAGTTAGCAGTAAGTTTAATATGAATCAACAGTGTAACGTGGCTGGCAAAATATCATTACCAAAATTGTATCTATAGGAAAAGGGAGATGAGATCCAGCTCTTCCATGTTCTATTCTAACTATACCAATTCAGCTCAGCCAAGTCCAGAGTACCAGGCTTTAAGAGGAACTGAGGTGAACTTGGAGTATGCATTCATTGGCATGACTGGAGTAATCAAGGGGCTCAGGACGACATCACATAAGAATTAGTTTAAAGAATCTGGGATGTTTATACTGTAAAAGGGAAGGATGATTGGGGATGGTGTGGGAGGGGATGACAGCCTCAACTTTTAACTGTAGGGTAGAAGAGGAATCAGCTGCATTTTGTATGACTCTATCTAAAGGGTAGGGATAAGGCCGCTGGGTGGGGGCTGCAGGAAGACAGGTTTCCACCTGTGGAAACAATTTCTGACAATGTAAAGGGTATCAAAAATCTCTTAGAATTCCACAACAGCTTCTGGTACCAACGTAAATACTGCAGTAACCCAGTCAATTCAATTCTGATTCTAACCACCCAGAGTGAGGCCAGACCCCTCATGTTAAGGCAGTTCTCTGCAAGATTGTCCTTTGGGCACCAATTGTGAGTCCAGGGTCCCAGGCCACCCATGCTTCTGGCCAAATGGCTACAAATTTGGGGGCTCCCACCAACCCCCTGGTTTTGATAATTCACTAGAATGGCTCACAGAACTCATTGAAAGTGCTATGTTTATGATTATACATTCACTATAGTAAAAGGATACAAATAAGAAAAAGCCAAAAAAGAAGAGATGCACAGGATGAGGTCCAGGAGGTCTCAAAAGCAATGTCCTCTCCACGTGAGGTCAGAATGTGTCACCCTCTGGGAATGGCAGTAATATACTTTCTCAATCGTGGAAGCTCACTGGAGATTCGAGTGTCCCAAGTTTACACAGGGTCTCGTTATAAAGGCACGATTGGTGGAATCAATGTCCATGTGGTTGAACTCAGTCTGCAGCCCCCCTCTGCCTCTCAGAAGTCAAGGAGGTGGGCTGATACGATGTGGCTCAAAGCCCCAGCCCCCTAATTACAAGGCTGGTCTCCCTAGTGAAGGTTCAGCCCTGGCCCTAATACCGCAGGTGTGTTTCCCACCCCTACCCTGCCCCATCCTGTCATCCCATTAGCGTACCAACTATTAGGTATGGTCCTGAGCTCACCATGAAGAAGAGAAGACACTCCAAAGATTATTGCAAAGATTCAGAGGTTGCTTCCCCAGGTACTGAGGACAAGGACGAGCCAAAGTTTTTCATTATACTGCACAGGGCTTACCCATTGCACATTTCATCTTGGGAGATGAGTTGACTGACAATAGAGAGATTCAAGCATATGCTGTGTGATTAAAAGCACACAGTGGATTCCAGTGGGGCAAAAGGAATGGTGGTCATTAAAATGTTCCCATAATACAAAACTGCTGAGATTATTTGAGTAAGTTTCACAGAAGAGATAAACATTGAACTGTTTCAAGAATGGATATGACTTAGATCATGCATTATCAACAGGGGTGAGATCACTGCAAGAAAGGGAAATTGGTTCTTGCGGGCAAGAAAATCTTAGATATTACAATGGTTGTAAGCCCTCCAAAGGGCCATATATAAACAGATGGCAGTATAATTGTACATATGTGATTTTAAAATTCCATGCTTGAGTTGGGGGTGGTGATGGTAGTGATTAAGAAAAAATTGTCTAAAAATTCTTCTTAAGGAGGCCATCATTGAAAAAGTGTGTATTAGTTTCCTTTTGCTGCCATAACAAATGAACCACAAACTTAATGGTTTAAACAACACAAATTTCTTATCTTATAGTTCTGGAAGTCAGAAGTCTGAAGTGGGTCAGCAGGGCTGCATTCCTTCTGGAGTTTTTGTGGGAGAATCCATTTCCTTGTATTTTCCAGGTCTAGAGTCTTCCCACATTTCCTGGCTGTGGCCCTGCATCACCCCAACCTCTGCTTCCATCATCACATCTCTTCTCTCTCTCTTTTGCCTTAAGAGGACCCTGTAACTACATTAGGCACACTCAGATCATGGAGGATAATTTCTCCATCTTAGGATCCTTAATTTAATCCCATCTGCAAAGACCATTTTGCAACATGTTCAGTCACTGAGGATTTGGATGTGGACATATTGAGGCGGGTAATTATTCTTCTTACCACAATTGGGAAGCACTGATTTAGGTAAAAGAAAGGTATGTGTCATTTATCATGAGCCATGGAAGGAGGAATCAGGAAAGACAATGCTGGTGGTTCTGCACAATTTCATAACCATGGAAAAATAATTCAGAGCAGAGATGGCCAATCAATGGAGACCCAGGGGCACATTATACCTAAATAGGGGCACCATTGTTGTAATTTGAGTTTTTGTTCCCCATCATTATCATGGGCTGTTGTAACAAATTACCAAACACTTGATGGTTTAAAACAAGAGGAATGTATTCTCTCACAGTTCTGGAGTCCAGGAGTTCAAAATCAAGGTGTTGGCAGGGCCACACTTTCTCCAGAGGCTCCAGTTTCCTGGCCTCCTCCAGCATCTGGTGGCTCTAGGTGTCCTTGGCTCATGGCCACATCGTTACAATTTATGCCTCTGCCTTAGCACAGCCTTCTCCTCTGTGTGTCTCCTTTGTGTGGAATTTTTTTTTAATTCAATTTTATTGAGATATATTCACATACCATGCAGTTATACAAAGTGTACATTCAACTGTTCACAGTACCATTAGTTGTGCGTTCATCACCACAATCAATTTTTGAACATTTTCATTACCACACACACAAAAATAATAAGAATAAAAATTACAGTGAAAAAGAACAGTTAAAGTTAAAAAGAACACTGGGTGTTCCCCCCCCCCCCCATTTTTCTACTCATCCATCCATACACTGGACAAAGGGGAATGTGGTCCTTATGGCTTTCCCAATCACATTGTCACCCCTCATAAGCTACATTGTTATACAATCGTCTTCAAGATTCAAGGGTTCTGGGTGTAGTTTGATAGTTTCAGTTATTTACTGCTAGCTATTCCAATTCATTAGAACCTAAAAAGGGTTATCTATATTGTGCGTAAGAGTGCCAACCGGAGTGACCTCTCGGCTCCTTTTGGAATCTTTCTGCCACTGAAGCTTATTTCATTTCCTTTCACATCCCCCTTTTGGTCAAGAAGATGTTCTCCATCCCGCAATTCTGGGTCCAGTTTCCTCCCTGGGAGTCATATTCCCCGTTACCAGGGAGATTCACTCCCCTGGGTGTCAGATCCCACATAGGGGGGAGGGCAGTGATTTCACCTGCCCAGCTGGCTTAGCTAGAGAGAGAGGGCCACATTTGAGCAACAAAGAGGCATTCAGGATGAGACTCTTAGGCACAATTACAGGCAGGCCTAGCCTCTCCTTTGCAGTAACAGTCTTTCCAAGGGCAAGTCCTGTGGTAGAGGGCTCAGCCCATCAAACCACCAGTCCCCTATATCTGTGAGCACATCAGCAACCCTCGAGGTGGGGAAGCCCAACATCCCTGCATTCTCCACCGGCTCCTCTGTGTGTCTCTAATAAGGACACACTCAGCTATTCCAGGATGATCTCCTCTTGAGATCCTTAACTTAATTACATCTACAAATAAGGTAACAAGCATGCACAGGTTCTGGAGATTAGGATATGAATGGATCTTTTGGGGGGTCACTGTTTAACCTATTTTACTCCCCCAAGTCAGAACTGCCTCAGGGGAAATCAAGCATAATTTTCATCCTGAAAGGAGCCAATTTGTTAGGCTTTCTATGAGTTATTCTCTAAGCAGCTGTTCTTATGCATTCCTGGGGAGCAGAATCACCTGAGAGATACATAGAGTGGGGGCCCTAAAACTATTTACAGAACCAGGGGAATGATGCCTGATGCTGTTACAGAAACACTGCCACAGACTTATCTGTTGCTACTTGTTTCTCCCTCACTTCTCTCCACCCCATAGTGGTCAAGGTTGTTTCAAACACACAGTCCTGATCATAGTGTTTCCTCTTCAGAATCATCCCTGACTTTGCATTTCTTCAAACTAACTCGAATACCAGCTTGAAATTCAAGTCCTTTGGTGATCCTATCCCAAACTCATCTCAACTCTGATATATGATCCAATTATAGTAGGCAGTTCATGGCTACCTAAACCCACCTTGTGCTCTCCTGAGTTTCTGTCTTTGCTTTTGTTCTTCCTCTATAATTCACCCTTCAGGGAAGTTCCCAACTGCTGGCATTAATTTCTCCCTCCCAGTATAAACACTTGGACATCTGTTCTTCCCAAAATTTAAAGTGCATAGGAATCACCAGGGGGGGCCTGTTGAAAGGCAGGTCCTGATTCCTTAGGCCTGGGACAGGGCTGGAGATTCTGCATGTCCAACAAAGTCCCCGGTGACGCTGGGTTTCCAGGGTCTCGGCAATCCCCTCAGGCCTGGCACCCACTGGACAGGCTGGTCATCCTAGGTAGAGAGAGGGCACCAAAAAGAACGTGGTGAGTCTCTAAATTCTTCAACTACAAATTCCCTCCTAGTTTTTTCTCCATTTACTTTCTCCACTGTCCCCAAAGGAACTTACCTTGAGTGCCCTTCTCCTTATTTCCAGGCTGGAAATACTTAAAGGCTTGTTGCCTTCCAGGGCCATTTTCTCTGTGAGCCCCTGGTTTGGTTTTTTTTCCTTGGTAATAAAATATAACCATCCTTGATGAAAATCACTCCTTCCCCAATGGAGAAACCTGTTGGGAAAGATGTTATCATCTCTATATTGCATTTTTAAAAAATAGGCTCCAAAGTATGCCCAGGTTGCCTAAAGTAACACAGGCAACCGGAGGGAGTGCTGGGGCCCAAAGTCAAGAGCCTGCCTGCCAACCCAGGGCACGTTCCACCACTGCGTGACTTAAAATGCTCTGTCTTTACCTGTACGATGATGGCGTTTCTATTCTCAATATATCCGTATGTGAAAGTCAAGTTCTAAATTAACCCATCAATTAATACTAAAAAAATGCCACATCTTATCTATGGCAGAGTGGGTTCCATTGTTTTTTATTTCTGTCTCTGGTGGCCTCAGAGCTCTCGGGCTGATTGGGAGAATGTTCTGGGTGTGAGAATGTGAGATGCAGACAAGAGGCTCCTGGCAGCCAGGGGCAGGTGGAGAGGGGAGTGAGGCCTGGCCTGAGGCCCACCCATTGCTCCAGAGTGAGCCCTGGGGAAATGGATTCAGACACAGGAGCTCACCCCCGAATCATTATAATTCAGCCCACAGCTCGTCTGTGGTTCTCAGCTATGTCTGTGGACGGAGTAGCAGTCACATGCCAGAGACAAAAACATCTGTCTCTGTCTTCATCCAAAAAATCTGCACCCAGGCAAGCGGGTGCCAGCTTGATCCTTGCAGGGATATTTCTGAGAATATTTAAAAACAGGTAACCATGCACTAGACTACAGACAGATGTGTGGGCTTTGTTTGTCTAGTAATACAGGCTTTTGATCATCCAGACAGCTAGCAAATAACCCAGATAGAAGGGGAAATGATTCATCTGATTTTTTTTTTTCCCTATGTACAAATTGTTACTGACCTGTAGGATTTTTTTTTTTTTTTTTTTGGTATGTTTTGATTTTCATGGCTAATTGATTTAACTGTAACAAAGGAATCATAAATTAGGAATTATAAATGAGGAATCTGACAATCTGCATTTAAATTGTTTTATTATTTTAAATTGGAACTGTTATAGATATTAGACAATAACATATTTTTAGAGCATGCATTTTTTAGGCACCTAGCAGGAAACAGACAGTACATTCAAATTAGGATAACTTGAGGAGTGCTTAATAAAATGCCTCTTAAGATGGTGTGAGCAGGATATAGCAAACCCACAAAGGATAAAGCAGGGCCTTGGGATAGTAACCAAGAAGTTTGTGTCTGTGTGTGGTGGGGCTCCAGTCCACCCCTAGGCCTAAAAGGGAGAGAGAAGGGAACAGTTACTGGAACATAGAAGTCAGAGGATGTGGGGCCAGTGGGTGTGAAAGTATCTGGGGCTGGCCTCCCAGGGCAAAAGTCAAACTGGAGGAGGATGGAGAGGGGATTGCAAGGGGTGGAGGGCAGCTACCCAACACACAATTTCCATGGTCATTCCAACTTTTGAAACTTACAATATCCTATGTAAAGGGGTCTGGCTGTTATCTCTGTTAGCACATGAGGAAACTGAGGCTCAGAGACCTGCTTTAGGCTACTGATCAAACCTGTATCTTTTCCTCCAAACCCTGGACTCTTTTGCTTCAGAACAGCAAGTCGATGGGCTGGTTCATTATGATGTCGTGTCCAACAGAGCTTGGTCCCAGAGAGGACTAATACTCAATACTAATACTCAAGGAGCTCCTGAGGTTTAAAAAAATCTCTAAATCACCTTCTTATTCTGTTTGCTCCAAGGGCTGAAACTCCAGAGTTCCTGCCCCTGGTGAGTTTCAGTATCAATTTGACCTCTTTTGAGCAGGTTGAGGTTCTTCAGTCTTTGACGTCCTATTTTATAACTCTTCTGAGGCTGGATGAAAACATTTCACTATGTGGGCTTTTTTTAAAAATTTATTTCATGGCTTCACATGTCCATTTTAACAGATTCTCCTGTCTTTAGACCTGTCTGAGTTTCCCGCACTCCAAGTCCCATAAATTGCAGGAAAACCATTTCATTATTCCATTACCTGTATTTCCCAAGGCAAAGGGGGCATTTCCTCCTTCCTGTACAGAACATTCCATAAATCACCCAGACCAAGATGCGTCCATGGTCCCAAAGTCAGCTAGTGTTTATGCAAAGTGAGAGCCACGCTTCCCCATCCTCTTCAGGTACATGCAATTTGCATATCCCATTATCTGCTTATTAACCAGAGTGTCTTGTAACAATGGCAGATTGTGAAATATGCACACATGGGCAGTTAAACAACAAGCTCTCAGGGGCACATCCCGAGATTACATCCCTGAAATGAAGAGGCAGAAGGTGAGGATGGAGCAATGGGATGCTCGGCAATGGAATGAAATCAGGGTTTGATCTAACGCAACATGACTGCTCACAGCACAAAGAGAATATCAAATGATCGATGTGAAGTGCAATCATTGATGTGATCTTCCAGTTATAGCCATTGTTCTCCCATACATCTGAATGCCGTACAGAATGGTATGTAAACTAGGTTTGCATTAACATGTTGCTTCCTTTCATCTTATTCAGTTTAATTGTGACTTCTATTTCTTAGCTTAATTTACTATGGGTATGTGAATATTCTGATAAATTTAGCAATGTGATGGGAAGGAAAAAAATAAAGATATTCACTGACATCTAAGTTATACATATTCGGGCTCATTGAAGCTGGGTATATCCAAGTTACTTCTTTGAAGGCAGGTGTAGTCAGAATTAATAAAATGTCTAAAATGCAGCTTGGCTTCTGGAATTCACCATGTATTAACTTTTTCTACAGGAACCTCCCAGCGATTTCATCTTTTGGACTTTATTTTATGTTAAAATAACAGAAGATGTACAAGGATATCTTTGCAAGGAAGAGAACCAATATTTACGTAGTTGTTGTGGACCCTGTACTTAGATACACAACAGACACTATCTGCTTGGATTGACAGGACAACCCACTAGGAAGCAATTACTATGACCCTGTTTCTGCTCATTTAGCGCCCTTATCAGTCAGCCATGATGCTCCCTGGAGGGAACGAGGCAGTCAGTGGGAGGGATACCCAGAAAAGTTCTTCCGTCTGCTTGGAGCTGCCAGAAGAGAGGGATCCTGAGTCTGTTGAGGTTATGGACCGTTATCACTGTTGGAGACACTTATATACAAAGAGCAGAATCTCCAGCTCCAGACTTGGCTTAGCCTCCCGGGGTAAGACCTGCCTCTCAGTAAAGAGTTGCTGTACTTCTTCCCTGGTTGCTGGAATATCTTTGCTAACTCCATCCTCAACTAGACCGACCTGGGTCTCCCTCCCTCCTTCCATGCTGCCCTATGGATGATTCTGGGCTGTAGACTCTGCTCAGAAATGATCAGGCCATCTCATTCATTCCTCAGTCCTCGCTCAGCAAGAGCTGGTTATAAAAGTGTTCATGTGGACACTGGATCCCTACATCTAGAATTCTCTTAATCAGACATTGGGAAAATGTGTAAGCCTTCTCATTTAAAAATGCAGAAATATTAAATGGGCAGAACAGCTGGAGTAATTTAGCCAGTCTATTTATTGTTATGGAGAAGACATCTAACGCCAACAAAATTAAAACCAATTTCTGTCTCTGCTCAGAAAGAAATTTAAACCCATTGGAAATGAGCCTTTTAAAGAGGGAAGCAGCGTTCTCTGCCACCTCACCCTTGTAGTGGGGCTGTATTGCCAGGTTCTGTTTTAAATTTGAAGGTCAAATAGTTAACTTATGATAAATGATACTATATTGAGGTTTGAGCCAAGGCAAAGAGTGTGGGAAAGCTTATAAGAAAAGCATTAAGCCTCCAAATGTGCTGACCCATGAGGACTCTGGATGAAAAAGTATAGATTTTTGCAATAAGTACTTGTGAAGAAGCCAGAGAAGGTATTATTGGCTTAGCAGAGGTCAGAGCAAAGCATATCAGAACCCCACAATAAACCCATTTAAGTTTATATTTACAAACCTGTCCTCTGAAATTTCAGATTTGCCTTTTCTCATTTGCTTCTCTCATTGGATAGAAGAATTGGATAATAAACCTCCTATTGATTGAGCATTTGGAAAGCACTTTCTAATATTGCTTTTAGTGTATGATACTTTGTTTGATGGGACTTGACAGCTAAGCCAATTCTGATAGAGTCTACAATTGGCTTCCAATGCAATGAGTCTCAGCTTTAATATTACTACCATAGTTTTGCTTCATTTTGCTATTAAAATTTGTGTGCATGGACAAGCACAGTTTTTACTAGAGATAAACGTGGGTAATTCAAAATGAATCCATTGCAAACTTGAGCAATTTGCATGACTTCTCAAGATCTCAGATTCCTAACCTGTATAATGAAGGTATAGCAATCTGTTGCCCTCACTTTTTTTTTTTTTTTTTAGCTATAGCTACTTACTAGAATTTAGTTAAAGCTTGCCATGTGCCAGGAGCAACCAATATACTCCACATCCATCAAAACACTGTCCTGTTCAATCTCAAAATCATCTCATGATCCAGTTGCTACAATTATTTCCAGTTTTTTAGAAAAGGATATCAAAGGTCAGAGATGGTAAATAATGTGAATTCAGGGCCTTTTATGCATCATGCTATAATTTTAAGTACCTTCTAGCTTTAACATTCGTTGACTCCATTTTCTTAATATAAAGCTTCTAATTGATGTGGCTATGCTAAAATATTAACTGAAATGAAATCATCTGGATGGCTTGTGGACATTTGATTTCTTCTAAAAGTTAATGTGGTTCTTACATTGGTGATAGCTGCCAAATATATTTTCCTATAAATTTAAGTGCTCCTGGCAAAGAGAAAGGGTGAATAGAGACATCTCAAGTTGCCTGAAATTCTTTTCCAAGGAAGATGCCCAGTGATAATAGTGGAAGTCCTTTTATAGCTTCCTCACATAAGAACAAAAGGAGCAGGGGAATGAAACAAAAATAGTATTTAAAAATGTACCCAACTTGTTTTGGATTTTAAATCATCAATGGTTGTTCTTTCTTCTTATACAACCACACAAGTAGCATTTTTACTATGGAGAAGATTGCTGCTTTCAGTTTGTATTGATTTTTATTTGAGGGAAGGGCACTCAAATTTTGCATGCCTCTTAACTCAGGTGTGATGGGTTGAGGGGAAGCAGGGGGAATGGAAGGATATTAGTCAAATTTTATAAAATATATCATAAAAAATGAGCAAGGCTTGGAAGGACATATTGTCACTTTGCTATCATCCATCCTCCATTAATTCAGTCCTTTAGTAAATATTTGTTGAGTATCTGCTATGTGCCACGCCCAAGGCAATCTTTAGCAATACCAAGATGAATGACAAAGGTCTTGATCTTTGGAACCTCAGACAGATAAATGAAAAGGAAAAAATATATATATAACTGTAAGTCATATATTACAAGAATTATGAAACAAGGCAGTACCAAATGTGGGGATAATTCTTCTTATCTTTGTGGTCCAGGACATTCTTTGCAGGTCAGAGCCTTAAAAGATGGGTAGACATTTCCCAGGTGGATGACGTGGAGGAAAAGTGTTCTAGGCAGAAGCCAAGAGATGAGTATTCAGGAAATAGCAAAGAATCAACTTTGACAAGGCCACAGCTTAGGGTGTACATCAGAAAACAGTGAGAGAAGAGGTAGATGAACTAGTAAGATCTGAGTCAAGAAGGGCTTTGAATGCTATGCCAAGTGGCTTGAATGCTATGCCAAGTGGCTCAAACCCTTTCTTAAAACTAGCAAAGAATATTATGGCAAAGGGTGGCATGATCATATTTTTAAAAAGAAAACACTGGTGGGTAGTGTGAAGCAAGAATTGCTTTATTATCCAACTCAACTACTGGACTCTGTATGTGGAGACCTTCTCATTCATCAGCAGGACATTTGGAGGGGCTTCTAGAAATTGCTGCCCTTCATTTGTGAGGTTGGCCATATTCAATCTGGAGTCATGCAGGAGGCAGGAAATGACCAATTAGCTCTTGCACACCTGTTGGCATAATTTTTAAATGAAATATAGAAGATGAAGGGCCATAATAGTAGAGGTGAGAGAAATTAATTTGCGGGCAATAAAAAAATCAGTGAGTGAGAACCTAAGATGGCAGCTTGGTGAGACAGGGCAAAAAAAAAAAAAAAAAACACCTCTGTGAAAAATACTAGATAAAAACCAGAAAGTGACCCAGAACACCAGTTCCAGAGTAGCACCAGCCAGACAGGGTCTGCTAAAACTACAGGGACTGTGCATTTGTTGAAACCAGGAGTCTGCATTCTGAAACGAGTGAGTGAGTCGGCTGAAAGTCTCTTGGCCATGCTGCGGTGTGGGGAAATGGTGGGTTGGCATTTGGAGATGGACTAGTTCTTTAAAAAAAAAAAAAAAGCCCAGGAGCAGCTGCAGATATGACGGGGAGAGCTTCGCAGTGAAGCACAGGAGGAGTGGGCTGGGCTAACGCCTCAGTGTCTGGTGTGGAGGGTACCCCTTCCCACACCCGCTGCTGACTGTCTCAGGCCCAGGGGAGCAAAGGGGAGCCAAAGGGAGAAAGGACCACATGACTTGCAGCCATCTCCCCAGCGGGTGGGGGATGCTCCTGCCTGGGGCTGGACCCGCAGCCCAGAGCCACGCTGGGAAGCCCAGTGTGATGAGGAGTCTTTCCTGCAGCACCGTGCACATGCCACAGTGTCGGCTGTGGACAGTGGCCTTTAATAAACCCATGGCTGATTGTCCCGGAGCTGGGAGGGCAGTGCTGTGCAGAAAGGGGGAAGTTAATGCACCCCATTCAACCATCTTTGAAGCAGGATGGGAACGCCCCTGCATGGTCCGGCAACCCACGTCTTCCCAGAGGCCGGTGCACACTTGTGATGTGATGCGGACCTCCCTCAGCAGAGGTCCTGGAAGAGCACAGCAGGGAAGGGGGAACCATTCGGAAATCCCAGAGAACCTATGCCAATACCAAGGACCTGTGGGTCAGCAGCAGAGAACAACCTTAAATCTCCGGGAACATCTGGGAGGTTTGATTATTAAAGCTGCCCTTCCTCCCTAACTGCTCAGACACACGCCCCTCATTCAGGGCAGACAGCACTGACAACACACCCAAATTAAGTGCACCAGTTGGACCCCACAAGAGTCAGGTCCCCACATAGCACAAAGACAAAGTTGGGGAGAACTGACTTGAGGGGAAGAGGTGACTCATGGATGCCATTTGCTGGTTAGATAGAGAAAGTGTATGCCACTAAGCTGCAGTTCTGACATATTAGAGATCAAGTAAAGTAAATGCCAAGAGGCCAAAAACAACAGAAAATCTTAAAGCATATGATAAAACCAGACGATATTGAGAACCCAAACCCAAACACCCAAATCAGAAGATCAGAAGACACACAATACTTGTTGCAATTAATCAAAGAACTACAGACAGGCAATGAGAGCATGGCACAGGATATAAAGGACATGAAGAAGAGCATGGCACAGGATATAAAAGACATAAAGAAGACCCTAGAAGAGCATACAGAAGAAATTGCAAGAGTAAATAAAAAAATAGAAGATCTTATGGAAATTAAAGAAACCATAGGCCAAATTAAAAAGACTCTGGATACTCATAATACAAAATTAGAGGAAGTTGAACAACAACTCAGCCTCTTCAAGGACCACAGAACAGAAAATGAAAGAACAAAAGAAAGAATGGGGAAAAAAATTGAAAAAATCATATTGGATCTCAGGGATATGATAGATAAAATAAAACATCCAAATTTAAGGCTCATTGGTGTCCCAGAAGGGGAAGAGAAGGGTAAAGGTCTAGAAAGAGTATTCAAAGAAATTGTTGGGGAAAACTTCCCAAACCTTCTACACAATATAAATACACAAAGCATAAATGCCCAGCAAACTCCAAATAGAATAAATCCAAATAAACCCACTCCAAGACATATTCTGATCAGACTGTCAAATACAGAAGAGAAGGAGCAAGTTCTGAAAGCAGCAAGAGAGAAGCAATTCACCACATACAAAGGAAACAATGTAAGACTAAGTAGTGATTACTCAGCAGCTACCATGGAGGCAAGAAGACAGTGGCATGACATATTTAAAATTCTGAGAGAGAAAAATTTCCAACCAAGAATACTTTATCCAGCAAAATTCTCCTTCAAATTTGAGGGAGAGCTTAAAATTTTCATAGACAAACAAATGCTGAGAGATTTTCCTAATAAAAGACCTGCCCTACTTCAGATACTAAAGAGAGCCCTACCGACAGAGAAACAAAGAAAGGAAAGAGAGTTATAGAAAATTTTAACAGACATATATAGAATATTACATCCCAGGTCACCGAGACACACATTCTTCTCTAGTGATCATGGATCTTTCTCCAGAATGGACCGTATGTTGGGACATAAAAACAAGCCTCAATAAATTAAAAAAAGAAATGAATTTGTTCAAAGCACATTCTCTGACCACAATGGAATACAAATAGAAGTCAATAACCATCAGAGACTTGGAGAATCACAAACACCTGGAGGATAAAAATGAGGGGAGATAAAAACATTCCCAGATAATCAAAAGCTGAGGGACTTCATCACCAGTAATCAGTCCTATTAAGAAATGCTAAAGGGAGTTGAGCAGGCTGAAAGGAAGGGGCACTAAACATGAAGAAATAAAGATTTCCAGTAAAGATCACATGGTAAATATAAATACCAATATTACTGTATTTTTGATTTATAACTCCACTATTTACTCCCTACAGGATCTAAAATACATAAACTGTAATGATAAATCAGTGGTTTTGGACTCAATGTAAAATATGTAATTTTTGACAAGAACTACATAAAGGTGGGGGAATGATGGAGTATAGGAACATAGTTTACATGTCATATTGAAGTTAAGTTGGTATCAAAGAAAAACAAGATTGTTATAGATTTGAGATGTTAAATTTAAGCCCCATGGTAAACACAAAGAAAGTATCAGAGAATATTACCATAGAGACGAGAAGTAGAGTAGGGGTTCCGAGAAGTGGGGGAAGGGCCAGTGGGGAGTTAAGAATGAGAGTAGGGTTTCTGTTTGGGGTGAAGGGAAACTTCTAGAAATGGTTGGTGGGAAGGTGATAGCATTGCAATATTCTAAATGTGATTAGTCCCACTAATGGAATGCTAGGGAGGGGGTGGAATGGGAAGATTTAGGCTGTATATATGTTTCCACAATTGAAAAAAAAAAAAAAAGACAGTCTAAATAGATGACAATTAAATGCCAAGGATGATCCTGGATGGGATCTGAGGATGGAGGAGAGGAGGCTCAAAGGGACACGGATGGGGCACATACACACAAAAAAGGAAATATAGAATGTAAGCTTTGTCTCAATGTTGAATTTCTTGAACTTCTTAGCTGCGCTTAATGAGATTGCATAAAAGAATGTTCTTGTCCTTGGCAAAGGTATATGAGAATTATATTGTTTGTTCAAAGATATGTGCAGCTTGCTCTCATATGTTCAGAGGACAGAGCAATAGATGATGGATGATAGATAGGGAGGCAGAAAGGGAGGGAGGGAGGGAAAGAAAGAAATGGTGGTGAAACAGAATGTTAAAGGTGGTGGATCGGGGTATTGGGAGAGGGGGGTTGGGGTATGATGGATTTCCATGTATGGGGTTTGTACTGTTTTTGCAACTCTTCCTGTAAGACTGAATTTATTTCAAAATAAAATTTATTAAATTAAAAAAAAAAAAGTCAGCAAGAACCAGAATTTGGTTCAACTTTGCTAATGTTCATCATGTACTTATCACATTTATTTACTGGTGCTTTTTAAAACTGGCAGCATAAGTTGGAAGGGCCAAGAAGCCAAGTTGTTCTTCACCAACCCATCTAAAGAATATATTTTTTTCATCCGTGTTTTGAGCTGGGGAATAGGGGAGAGGCATCTGGCAAGTTGCTTTAATTTAGGACGTAGTGTTAAAAATGGAAATAAATCTGCAACTACTTCATTATTTATGTAACCATAGCTATTTGTACAGTTATTGGTCTTAATTATACATTTGTCTACACTGTTGGATTCAGTTTAGATTGTATTATCCTCGAGGAAAGGAACTGGATATATTCAACTTCTCTGTAGCCTAATAATATTAAATGCAAATATATACTATTTAAGTAAGCCCTAATGGATGTTGATATCTGTTAATAGGTTTATTTTCCAAACATAGTGAATACTAAATGATTGATAATATTTTAAATAATGAGCAAATAATTTACACCATCCCATGTAATTAAAACCCTTTTGAGTTTATGGTGATTTATTATTTACAAAATATTCATACATCCATTACTTCATGTGATTCTCTGAAAACTCTGCTACATCTATAGAATGGGTATGAGCTCCATATTTGATGTGGTGAAACATGGAGTAAGTGCTTCTGGGGAGCGCTCCTGGATCACCCTCTTCTTCAAAGTACTTTTTGCATTTTATTTCTTCTATCACAGCAAACACATGATGTATGCCTGTTTTGAGAACATCGGTTCCATAGCCATAAAAATGGCACTTGCAAGCCTATCTTTAATTCTCTGAGTTGTAAATTACCCTGCTCATGCATGAAATGCCGTCTTGAATTTTTTCAGGTGCCAGGAGAAATCTGGCCAGTTGGAATCCCTACGTCAGTTCCTTTCAACTTGGCTAAGTGGTGCTGGACAATATTCTCCAACTGACCTACTCCATATGTGCTAATATTTCCTACCATTTGCCCTCCCTGGTCCCAAGTTCCCCATTCTCATTTTAAAAAGTCTCATTTATGATTAGAGTTGATTTATCCCAAAGTAGTATAGTGGTCATAATATAAAATGGAAGAGAGAGAGATAAAAAAACATATAAAGCCCAGTGTTAGCTAGTGTCTCCGTTTTTGCCTATGATGGCGGAGATGGGAGGAAAAACTACTTGAATCTGGAATCAATTATCTGGCATCATAGATGACAAGCAAGGAACTAAACAGATGAAAAGAGGGGTGAATAAAGAGGACAACCCACCTGATCCTAATTATACACACCTACACTTGGAAATCTTTTTGCCAGACATCTTGAATAGCTCAGGACTAGGTGGAAGAAAGTTCCCAAGGATGCGATATAAAAATGCAAACTTCCATGATGAACAAGGGATTGTGTGAAAAGAAATAGGGGAAATCATTGCTTGATGAGCACAGCTGGAATGCAACCTTTAAATTTTGCTTTTTATGCTCATATAATATTCTATGGGCCTTGGCACCCTTTTAGGGCTTAATACATTTAAAGGTACCAATTTAGAAAGGGAATGTTGGAAGGCTTTAAAAACAGTGTCCATTATTTAAAGAGGAAATTCATAAGACATGATATATTTGAGAATTATCTATTAAAGCATTTAGCCAGATTCTATGTTTCCAGTAGGATCACTGGTAGAGACCCGAGTTGATGACACATGGCCAAGGATTGACTATCAGCCTCCAAAGCAAAAGAGCTGGAGGAGAACAAAGTGGGAAAGAAGGTGGGGTAACATTGGTTGAGTAACATTGGTTGAGTAGCATCTGTGTACCAGGAGCGTTTGCTTCTGATTTCTCATGAGAACCTTGTGGTTCTTTGAGGCACAGTGTATTATTCTGCATTTTACAGCTGAGGAAACTTAGTGTCATCAAGGTTAAGTAACTTACCAGATGTCACAGGAAATGCTGTGACAAAGATTCTGCCTCAGCATCTGTTTGCCTCTAAAGCCAGGAGAATTCCACTAGAGCAACATGTTTTGATAAAATGAGCGGCATCTTCGTGTAGAGGCTATGTTTCCCCTTGATTTCCCCAAAACATGGCTCCTCAACCCTGGCCAGTCTCCCTCATTTCTGCTCCTATTGTGTGTGGTTTGTAGCTCTGCTCTCACACTCCTTCCATCTATCTGGTTAAGTGCTGCATTTCGTATTGTCAACTTAGTTACGCTGGGAACTGCATTTCCCAGAATGTCCTTCCCTGTTTTCTTCCAAGCTAGAGTTGGCCAACAGAGGAACTTATATGGATTTAGGAGAAGGAAACCAGCTGCTATTATTCTATGAACATCTTTATGTGTTAAAAATGGTGACCAGACTGATGCTGCGATCCATGAGTTCCAGCTCACTCTCGCTCTGCTCTGCGTTGAGCTCTTCTTCCTGACTGCTAACCTTGTCGATCAGCAGTGGTCCCAGGCTCACCACCAGATGCCTGATGGTGGATCTACAGAGTCAGTGGCTACCCAGAGCTTCCCAAAGACTTCCCAGGAGCTCTCTCTTCATCATCCCATGTGTGTCCCTGCACATTCTGATTTGTCTACTCACACCATGGCTTCAGGACTTTTTTTTCTGATCCTTCAGTTCCCCCTTCCATAATTTCATTTCCCCACCTGAACTCCCACAATTGTAAACATCCAAATTCTATAACACATCCCTTATCCCGTAACACTCATAGGGGCTCTAATTCCCTGTATGAATCCTGACTTGTCCACTTGTATGATAGTTAACCAGGCATTTCTTCATTTCTACTTCCTTGTGAGGGAAGGAAATGTTATTCCATACAATGTCCTGTATCATCCTTTACATGTAGCTCAATAATGTGTGTTCAGTTTTCAGAATGTCCTCTTCCAAGAGCTAGTGAAAGTGCATCCACAGAACCCAGGGCTTTGGTTCCCACACTTCCTAAGGCAATGTGACCTTAGGCAAGGCAATCTCAGCCTTGGCTTATTCAAATTTCCTTTGGGGATTGAATACCTCTTTTATTGTTTTGATTGGAGGCTCAAAAAGAAAACAAATGAAAGGTTTATGTTATATATGTTTATAAAAGTTAGTTACTATTTTACCTATATAAGTGCTGGGTAAGTATGTAAAGCACTAGGGAGTTAGTGAGTTGTATAAAGTCAATTACTGATATACACTATTTATATCAACAAAATGCAGTTATTAACAATTAATAAATTGACACCTGTCCACAGGCTTTCACAAAGTGGACTACACCACCACATCCCATCTAGTTCCCTCCTCCCTGCCTCCACTGAGTTGACCTCACTTGTAATTATTCTGTTACTGACTTTTTGCCCAGGATCATCCTCAAGCTGATCAGTCCAATGGTTTCAGAATCCACTTCTTCCTTTTGGAAATTGGAACAGTATCACCCATTGTTAGGTCTCCATTGTTAGACTTCAGATATTTCTATTCTCCAAGGTAAACCCAGAGATGAATAATTAAGGGCTTCTGCTCACAATTTCCTCTTTATGTCGTGCTGAAGTAGAAGTATCATTTATCAACATTTTTGGATGCCATTGAGTGACACCAAATTCAAATTCTCATTTCCTGCCAAGTCAATCAATTATAAAAAAATTAAGTTCTATATTTACATTATAATATTTACTCTTCCATACACTTCTTGGTGGAAGGCCTACTTGTAAATTTACAGATAACTATGGGGGATGACCTCATTTCATACAATTAGGGGTTTTATCAGTATGAATTGCTTCATATATTGGAAATACTCAGTCAAAATAGGAAGTTTTGTTTATTAAAACTGACTTTTCAATTAGCAGAGATGAAAAACAATGATAATGTCCAATGTTGGCATAGGTGAGGGCAGAGCATAATCCTACACCAGTGAAGGAAATGTAAATTAGTAAACCCCTTCTGAAGGTAATTCATCAATGTGTATTAGCAAAACCATGCCATTTTGAAGCAGAAATTCCACCCTTAGTATTTCTAAGGGGAAAAAAATGTTCAATGATATTTCTGAAAAGATACCCACTGCAGTGTTAAAGCCTATGGTTGGAAAAGGACCTAAATGACCACAAATAAGACTATTGATTAATTCTAGGTCTCAGTGTTCTACAGAAGTCTGCTGTTTTGGAAGACTGAAGAGCCTAATGCCTTTCACATCATTTTTTTGTAACCCTGATTTTGTGTGTGATGAAAGATCTTCTAATTATGTGGTTTCACAACAAAAGCTAACTCATACAGAAATCTTATCTCATTTACCTAACGATGAACCTGTTATGTGAGTCAGATTCACTGTTCATATCTGATATTCAATTTGAAATATAGATAAACATTGTAAATATAACTTGAAGTGGAATTTGTTTATGTTTTAAAATTATATCATTCCATTCAAATATTAATGCATGTTTATTATTGAAAGTAAAAAAAAACTGAAATAATGATGTTTTGGAAATCTATTAATTTTATAAAGTGTAATTAAGAACATCCCAATTTTTATGTATTTAAATAGTTTGAGAGTTAATATAAATAGTAAGAGAGTGCTTTAGCTCAGTAACTTTAATAAGAACATCCTAGTAACTTACCATATTAACTATATGGTAACTTTAGATACACAGATAATTTTAGTAAGAATCTTTGTGAGTCAATAAGTGGCTATAGAAATTTTAAAAATACAAAATTGAATAATAGAAAATAGTTTATAATGACTCTAGCCTTTGAAATATTATTTGTTATGTTGGTATTCATCATGTTAAAGTAACAAGGATAATATTTGACTTTTAGACATTCAATTATTCTTAGGCTGCAAGTATTCAATAAAAAAATGTCATCTTTGGAAATTCTTGTCTTCTGAGGATGAGTTAAAATATGTCAAGTCTGTACCCCAAATTTTATGAAGCATAAAAATTAAAAAATTGCATACAGCAAGGTCTTATAGTTTTGTTTCCTTATAGTTTTAGTTCATAGAGGTTAACAATTTGAATCAAAAGCTTAGCAAAATGATTATTATATACCCTCACCATGTTAATAATTGAGTAAGGAATTTTGAGGTATGCCAAAGAAATTAATCCTGGTTATAAAGTTTCGTAGAACATAGATTATTGAAAATATTTTTCCTGAATTACATTCTCTGAGCATAAAAAGGAAAATGATATTAAATGTTCCACTTGAAAGTAAACATTTATTTAGTATCATATATATGTAATATAGTAAGCAAAGAACCTATTTAGCAGCTGAGCAATCATTTTTCCTTGACTATGATGTCAAATTAGAAGAATAAAGAATAAATATAATTAATTCATAAAGAAGAATATGATCATAATTATTTTTATGTAACATATCTGAGTTATTCTTATATTCCATAAATTCATTCTATGATAGTGATATTTAGCTTTGACTGATTATTAATTTTAACATTTGGCCATTCGGCATTTATATTCCCACCAGCAATGTATTTGTCTGTCTTTGGTGTCTGGGTAACAGTGGACTCATAGATGAGTTGGGAAGTGGTCACTTCCCTTTTATTTACTAGAAGAGATTGTATAAAATTGGCCTTCTTTAAATGTTTGGTAAAATTCTCCAGTGAAATCATCTAGGCTTGGAGATTTCTTTTTTGGCAACATTTTCACAGCAAATTCACGTTCAATGGTTATAGGACAATTCAGGTTTTTTATTTGGTGGTTTTCAAGAAACTAGTCCTTTTTTTCTTAGTTGATGAGATTATGAACATAATGTTGTTCATAGATTCCCTTTATTTTCCTTTTACTTGCTAGAGCATCTATTGGAATACCCACTGTTTCATATATGATATTGGTGATGTGTGTCTTTTCTCTTTTTATCTTTGTAAATCTTGCTAGAGTTTTCTCAGTTTTATTGATATTTCTCAAGGAACCAGTTTTTGATTCATTAATTTTCTATATGGTTACCCTGTTTTCAATTTCATTGGTTTTTGCTCTTGACTTTATTACTTCCTTACTTCTGCTGGCTTTGGGTTTATTTTGTTCTACTTTTTTCCTAATATTTTTTTAGGCAGGAACTTAGATTATTAATTTGATAGCTTTCTTTTTGCTAATGTTAATTAGTTTCCCTCTGGACACTGTTTTAGTTGCATGCCACATATTTTGATATATTGTGCTTTCATTTTCTTTCACTTTTATTTATTTCTCATTTCCTCTGAGACTTTCTTTTTGACTGATAGGTGATTTAATAGTGTGTTGTTTAATTTCCAGGTGTTTGAAAATTTTCATGTTTTCTTTTCATTATTGAGTTTTACTTTGATTCTATTGTGATCTGTATGATTTCAATTCTTCTAAATTTGTTAATATTTATCTATCTTGTTGAATATTCCATGGGTGCTTGAAAAGAATGTGTATTCTGTTCATGGGTTTTTTTTTTTTTTTCTTCTTTTTTGAGGGGGTGGGGAATACAGAATTTATTTTATTGTTCTGCATTATGTTCCTTAGACATCGCATTTCCTAGATGGAGGTGATCCTGTCCTCCCTCCCATGTGGTAGTCCCATGGGCCTGCTTAGATTGTTTTCCAGGTTCAAAGTGCACTGAGAAAGCTTCATAGATGTTCAGCCGAAGCAAAGTCACCAAATGGGCCCCCCACCCCCACCTGCCAAAAACAAAACCCCAATTCCTGGTCGACCCTGCTGCAGCCATATGAAAAAATACTACAAACTCTTCCCAAACAAACAGATTACACAGAAAGAACCTAGAGGACAGAGTGGTAGGAGGACGGGAGGGGCTGCTCCAGCCGCAGGCAGCGGGTCTCCGGGAGAGGCCCGGGAGGGGTACTGGGGTGGGGCTGGGATGCTGGTGGACACTTGCCCGTTTGACACTGCCCACCCTTCCGGCACCTGGGCCTGCCCCCCTCGCTGGGGAAGTCACAGACACGCCTAGCGGTCCTCTCCCGGCCCTTGGCTACCGCCTCCTTTTCTGTTGTGTGCAGATGTTTCAATAATTTCCATTGCTCAACCCAAGGAGACTTGAGGTCTAATGGAACGGGTCTGACCTGAAACCGGGAACAAGCAATTCCAGCTGCTTTCCAGGGCGGGAACTTTGCACACAGGTTGCTTGATGCCTCCGTGGTAGAGCGCCCTCGCGCTGGGGTGGGTACATTCTCGGACCTCGGGCAGCGATTCGCCTCTCCTCTCCAATGCAAAGTGTGTATGCAGAGCTGCCATCCACCCAGCCTGACCCAGCACTTGGCCTCCTGGGGAGACCTGCCATGATGGGCTCTTTTCCCCTCCTTTTTGGGATTCTTTGTGCTGTGTAAGCTTGAAAGTTCCTATTGTGCCTGAGCCTGTGTTCCCATGACACACGGTGTAGCAACTTCTCCAAAACTCCCCACCTATCTGGCCCAGGGAACACAGCTCCCCTCCCTCTCTAGGGATTCTCTCTTCACCCTAAGACCTGGTACTTGCTTCTCAAGACCAAAGCAAGAGAAAAGGTAGCTGATTGGCTCTTGGGGACTTTAATTATCAAGACCTGCTGCTACCTAGGCAACCCCTGGGGAGTAACAGGCCCCAGATGCCCCATTTGGCTCCTGGGAACTCTACTCTCCCCTGTACACACCCTCCTAGTGTCCAGCCACGTCCGGGCACAGTTCTAGGCTGCCTCCCAGCCCAGCCTCGGATGCTCAGATTGCATAAACTCTATTGCTCTGTCTTCAAGTTCATTGACTGTTTTCTGTCATCTCCTCTAATATTGAGTCCATCTGGTGAGATTTTAATTTTGGTTGTTTTATTTCTTAGTTCTATAATTTCCTTTTAGTACTTTTTTTATATCATATTTCTTTGCTTCTATTTTTCTGTTTCTGCATTTGCTTCATGAGAATTTGTAATTGATTGCTGAAGAATTTTTATGACAGCTGTTTAAAAACCCTTGGCAGATAATTCTAATATCTGATTCATCACAGTGATAGTGTCACTTGATTGTCTTTTCTAATTCAAATTATGGGTTTCCTGGTTCTTGGTAAGAGGAATGATTTTTTTCTTGTATCCTAAATACTTTGATTATTATGCTAAGAGACACTTGATTCTATTGAAATCTATTTTATCGGGTTTAGGTTGCTTCATTTGGGGTTTTATTGTGGAGGTTCTAGCGTATATTTGTGAGCTTGAATTCCAATGATAGTTTAGTTTTCAGAGCCCTTGCAATGCTATTCTGGTCTGTTTCATTTTTCTGGGGCTGCCAGGCCTCCTGCTCCACCCTTGCTGGTGTCACTGCCTAGGTGAAGGGCTTCCTAGGATGATTGGGCCACTGTCTGTGGGGTTGAGGGTAGGGAAGGAACAGAAGCCCCTGAGCCTGAGTCTCCTTCTGCCACCAGCTGGAGAGTAGGGAGACTTGGGGCTTAGCTGCTGCTACAGTGGACAGAGTGGGCTGCTAGCAGTGCCCTGGTTTTGGAGTGAGGATTGGGTCAGCCCAGGGTTTGTTGCTGCTGCAGGCAGATCAGGCTGCCTGTAGGTTGTGGAGCAGGGGTTCCGCTTCCGTTTTCCATTCCTGGGGCCAGAGAGAGCGGGCTTTTTCTGGTTTGCTAATGCTGCCATTATGCAACATACCAGAAATGGATTGGTGTTTATAAAGGGGGTTTATTTGGTTACAAAGTTATATTCCTATATAGTGTCCAAATAAAGGCATCACTAATCGGCTACCTTCACTGAAGAGCACAGATGGCATCCGGAAAACCTCTGTCATCTGGGAAGGCACAGGCGCACGGCTGGCTTCTGCTCTGGGGTTCCAGTTTCAAAATGGCTTTCTCCCAGGGCGTTTCTCTCTAGGCATCTGGAGGTGTTCTCTTAGTTTTACCCACGCAAACTCTAGACTAGCAAAAGTCTGCTTTCAATGGCTGTCTCCAAAAGGCCTCTCTTGGCTGCAGCACTGAGCTCCTTCTGTCTGAGCTCTTACAGGGCCCCAATTAATTAATCAAGACCCAGATCAAATGGGTGGGGCCACGCCTCCATGGAAATAATCAACTCAAAGTTATCACCCACAGTTGAGTGTGTCATATCTCCATGGAAACAAACTATTCCAAATATCCCACAAGATTGGATTAAAAGATCATGACTTTTTCTTGGGGGCATAATATATCCAAACTGGCACAAGGCTTTTCTTGTTTTTGTTTTAGTTTTTATTTTGTTGTTCCTCAAACCCTGCCATCTGTGGCCAGTCCATGTTCTTCTTTCCAGCTTTCAGTACTTTTGTCGATGTCTGCTGAATAATTTCCAAGGCATTTGGTGGTAGTTAGAGTGGAGGAGCAGGGAAGAGGGAGTATAGAGCAGTTTTTCTGGAACTGGAACTCTATTCAATGTACCAGTTTAATAAGGAAAAATATTCATTATAGATTAAGTAAATATCTATGTTTTAGAATACTTTATATAGTACAGTTACATTTTAACTATATAATTAAATTTATATATGGATAAAAATAGTTCAAAGAAATATACAATAAAATATTAGCAATGGGTTTTTTTCTGTGCAATTGAATTATTAGTGATTTTTCTTTGTCTTCATATTTGTCTAGAGTTTTAAATTATTTTTACAATGAACACTGATTTTATAATGCAAAAATAAAGGTTATGTCCTGTTATTTAACTGATCTTTTAAAAATGTATAATGGGATGGAAAATTAAATGTAATCACAGGGGATAAAGACCTAATTTTGACAAGAAAAGGCTTGGGCATGGGTAATAGGCTTGTGGTTTTAAAATCTTTTAAGAAGTATCAAAGTAAAGAGGGATTAAGCTTGTAATATGCTTCTCCTGAGGGCAAAATTCAAAATTAGGACAAAATGTATAGGGAAGGGCATTTTGGCTTAATTGAATAGAGAAGCTTTGTGAAACAACTTTTGTTTTACCATGAGTTGATTACTTGTCAAGTATATCATAGAGTTTTTTATGACATAAAGTTTCTCTTATGGCTTTCCTATTTATCTTTACTTTGAGACGGCCTAACGCTTCTTTGATTCTCTTCTAGTGCCAATGCTGGGGATCTGTTCTCCATCTGAGAAGGGAAGGATAGTGGAGAAAATGACTCATATTTTACCTTCTCTCTACTGTAAAGGGAAAAAATATCCTTCATTATATCATCTGGTTCATGCTTGTGTCAAATCTTTATCTTCTTGGCAACTAGAAAAGGATCTTTTCCCTCAACCTTTCCTCTGTGTTTAACAGTTTTAAGCAGCTTACAAGCATACCCCAAATTTCAGAGTTATATAGGGAAAGAAGGGTGTGAGGCTGGAAATAGCGATGCACAGGAGGGCCAGAGCCGTGAGTTCAAATCCTTGCTCTGTAGCCAATGGATTGCATGACATTGATTTACCCACCCAAATCTCTTTCCCCAGCTAGTGCACCAGTGAGTGCCACTACCTAAGGCATTCAGTTAATGTTGGCTGAAATAGCAAATAAGTGCCTGAATCCGTAAAATATTGTGGTTGCTCTTTGGCAGTGCATTTTGAATTGTGCCTGGCGTGACCCTAGGTGGCCAGCAGATTGCTTCAGGGCCTTCATAGTGAAGTCTTTGCTTCTGGTGCTTTGCATAAACTATCGTACAGACAAAAACATGCTGCAAAGGTGAAACTTTGGAGAGGAACTCGGTGTGATGTAGAGAATCAGCTTCATTGGTTCATTCCGAATAAAGATTTAACAGCTCAGCCTATAGAATTTTCCACGTTGTGTCTGAGCAATTTAAAACATCTTCCAGAGGGAGACAAAGTCAAGGTCCTATTTCAGTTCAATAAAAATAGCCATGTCTCAGTCAGTCAGAAATGTGAAAGAAGGTTTGACCATATAGACCTTGCCGACATCAGATAAAAATACAGAATGTTGTTTTAAGAACACATGGACTTTAAAATCCTTTAGGTCTCCAGATTAGCATAAAGCCTTTCTGTCTGCTGGGATTGCAGAGGGAATGGGCCAGCCTGCCAGGGCACAGACGGAGACAGCTGCAGGAGAAATGCAGAAGGTCCCTGGGTTTCCTCCCCAGGCCACTGGCCCTTTCTCTTTGCTTCAGTTCTTACTGCGGGGCAAGTTGCATCCTTTCCTTTTTTTCCTTTTCTTCTTTGTTTTTATCCTTTTCTTTGTTTTCCTGAGGATTTTTCAAATTTTTATTGGCATACAATAAGCTCAACACATTTTCACAAAATGGACTCATCCATGTAATCCACACCCAGGCCAAGAGAAGGAGAAACATCCTCACCTCCCAGATGTTTCCCCCAAGAATCAGACCAACTTCTAGCACGACAGATTAGTTGTGCCTTTTTAAAATTTTTATGTAATTGTACTCATATTATGTATGGTTTGTGTCCATCCTATTTTGCTTATAGTTGAATCTGAGATGCAACTATTTTGTTCCATATAGTAAATGATTTGTTCTTTCTCATCTTCGTTGTCTGAATATACCATACTTTATTTTAAACAATCCACTACTATTGATGCACATTTGGGTTGTTTCCAGATTTTAGCTATTATGAATAAAGCAATGAACATATCTGTGTGTTTCTGTTGGGTATATAACTAGGAGTGGAATTGCTAGGTCTTAGCATGTGTTTAGCTTTATTAGATCCTGCTAATTACTTTTTCAAAGTGCTTGGACTTTATATTCCCATCAGCAGTGTACGCAAGTTCCTGCTTTATCACATCCTTGGCAATTCTTGGTATAGTCCCTTTTCCATTTTAGACATTCTGATGTGTATGAAATAATATCACATTATGGTTTTGGCCTGATTAGCATATTTGAGCCCTTTCTATATATCCATCAGCCACATGGATATCCTCTTTTGCAAGTTCAAATCCATTGTCCATTTTTTTTCTCTATGGGACTCTTTGTCTCTTCTTTTTTGTTTCATTGAAGTTCTTTATGTTTTCTGGATATGAGTCCTTTGCCAGATGCATGCATTTCAATTATCTTCTCTGGCTCTGTGGTTTGCCTTTTCATCTTTTCACTCTAAGCAGTGTCTTTTGGTGAACATAAATTCTTATTCCATTTTATCTTTATTTATATGATTGAATTTTTTGTATCATGTGTAGAAATTTTTGTCTACCCTATGATATAATTATATCCTCCTATGTCTTCCTCTTAATGATCTATTGTTCTTGTTTTCATATTAGAATTCACACTTTATTTGGAATTAATCTTTGTTTCTAGTATTAGGTAGAATTTTTTGTTATGCATGGCTATCCAATTTATCCAGTATCACATATAGGAAAGACAACCCTTTCCCGCAGCACTGCAATGTCTCCTTTTTACCAAATCAAATTACCATATATATGTGTGTGTGTGTGTTGCTTTCTGGAACTTCTGTTCCTCTCCATTATTCTATTTATCTTCCTCTGCTTTTCTATAGGCATATAATGTTACAGATACAGGTGAAATCTCATGCCCCATTGGAACTTGTTCCTTACCTAACTTTTCAGAGGTATCCTTGATTCTAACTTCACCCCCATGGATGTTTATATTTTTACCACACAAGTATATATCCAGAACAAACATATAATAATATTGTTTTATGTACTTTTATATTTCTTATAAGTGGCATCATGCAAGTCATGTCATTTTGCAACTTGTGTCAACATTTTGATGCTCTTTCATTCATTTAAATTTAACTACTATAAATACTGCAGTGAATTAAGATAACACTTTGTTATTTTCTTATCTTTATTCTACTTAATGAACAATTAGTGTGCTTTGACTTGTTTTTTGCTATTATAAACAATGCTTTATTGAAAACTCTCATATATTTCCTTATACTCATATAGGAGCTTAGGGCAAATATAGAGAAGTGGAAATGGTTGGGTGAAGGGTATCTGTATCTCTACTAGATGTAACTTTACTAGATGTTGGAAAAAGCTTTCCAAACTAGATGCACCAACTTATGTTTAATCAGCATGGTATGGGACATCCCATGGTCTCTCTTCACCAAAACTTGTTGTAAGATGTTTTAAAATTTTTCCCACCTGATATGCATTAAATTAACTGTATTATTGTTTTAAATTAAGTTCCTTGCTTAATGGTGCATTTAAGCAAGTTTTCATATATTTACTGATGATTTGGGTTTTCGCTTTGAATTTTCAGTGTATATATGTTTCCTGCTTTCCTATTAGGTTGTTTGTCTGTTTCTTATTACTTTGTAAGTGCTGAAGAGTAAACAAAGGCTCATGTTGAATTGTCGCTTTAGCAATTTTCAAAAGCACTTTTGTTTAAAATTGTAGAGTGGAGACAACAGAACAGGCTCTTCTTTCAAACATGATTATGTTCACTATAGTAATTATCTTGTCTATCAAGTTTTGTTTTTTAGTATAATTGCTATATTTTATGTATTAATTACTATATTAGCTTCACAAGCATCATTTTTTTACCAATGCCCACCCATGTTGAATGATTCTATTAACTTCTCTGGGTCTTCTCATCTCTAAAAGTGGGAATAATTTCTAAGTGATATTTGTCTGTCAAGGTACATTAAATAACCAAGTCTATGGAAGTGCTGCATAAACTGAAAAATGCTTCAAATATGAGAGAAACTTTCCCTTATAAAAATGTAACGGTTACTCTCTACTTCTACACTGCTTTATTTTCCTTCATAGTATTTTTCACTACTGAAGTTGGTTTATGTATGTATTGTTTTATTTCTCCAGCAGGCGAGGAACTTTTGTTTATTCACTGCATTTACTGCTGTATTCCCAGAGTCTCCTGGCACAAAGTTTCTGCTTGTGCTGGTTTGGATGTATTATGTCCCCCAAAATGCCATATTTTTTGTTGCAATCTTGTGGGGACAGACGTTTTACTGTTGTTGGAACCTTTGGATTAGGTTGTTTCCATGGAGATGTGACCCACCCAACTGTGGTGATAACTCTGATTAGATGATTTCCATGGAGGTGTGGCCCTGCCCATTCAGCGTGGGCCTTGATTAGTTTACTAGAGCACTATATAAGCACAGACAGAAGGAGTTTGTTGCTGCAGCTGAGATAGACACTTTGAAGATGGCCGTTGGAAGCTGACGCAGATATTTTGGAGAAAGCCGTTTTGAAATGCAACCTGGGAGCAAGCAGACACCAGTCACGTACGTGCCTTCCCAGCTAACAGAGGTTTTTCCAGACACCATTGGCCATCCTCCAGTGAAGGTATCCTATTGTTGATGCCTTACATTGGACACTTTATGGCCTTAAGACTGTAACTTTGTAACCAAATAAACACCCTTTATAAAAGCCAATCCATTTCTGCTGTTTTGCATAATGGCAGCATTAGCAAACCGGAATAGTGCTCAACAAAAATTTACAGAATGATTGAATAGTGTGTATTTTTGTTGTTATTATTATCCTTTTTGTACAAACCAAATTATTTCCTTTTGCTTTTTAATTAACTAAATTAAAATCTAATTAACTGCTGCATATATTTCATAGACATTGAAAGGATCTTTCAAGAGTCTCCTAAATTCTCGTTTACTCTTTTGATGTTGTCATTTTGGGGATATTTTCTTAGCATCAAGCAATCACGAAGGCATGGGAACCTAGACTTCTCATCATGAGTGATTACACCCCTGCAAAGATGAACTTGATTGGAGTACTGACTACAGCAGCTTGAACATGCAAGCACTGTTATCTGTTGATGTCAATTGATATATTTACTCTTTAATCTTTTCCAAATACTTTGTTTTTCAGTTGCAAGTCATCTCCTTTTCTAGTCTTTTATTCATTTGCAGTTCCTTCTGCTGGCTCAGTAGATACTGTGATAATTACATTGAATGTTATCAAACATTACAACCAATGGCCTTTCTAATCTCCATTATAGTTCTTACAATGAATATTACTTAAAGCAAGTTTTATCTTTTATCTACAGCAAAATGCAACCTCATAGATATTTAACTCCTCAGGAAAGTTACCCATGCTAAACATGATAAAATGGAAGAGGTTACTGTGGAACCTGCATTCATTTATTCCTTGAGAGGGAAAAAAATAAAAATTAAAAACCATAAAAATTTCCATTAAAATCATCACTGCTCACTGCTTCCTAAGCACCATATGACATTTCCCATTTCCATAATGATGCCTGCCTGGGTTTATTATTTGTTCAAGTTATTCCTGTAGCCTCAAAATGCTCTTTTTCTTTATCTTACCATAGATTACCTTCTGGTCCTTCACAGTTCAATTCAAATGTCACCTCCTCCATAAAATTTTCTTCAGTGCCTCAACTGGAATAATTCCCTCCTTCCCTTATGATTCTATAGCTCTTGAAATAATTTGAAAAATGTTTTTCATTGAAGGGCCCTTTCTGGGCAAAAACAGATAGGAAATTCATGCTGGCTAAACATATCACACATTTCAGCTATAGCATTATCTGTTTCCAAGGCAACTATGATGGCAATACTTGGAATATAAAACTCTGTCAGGAGCATGGTTGGTGGAAATATGGATTTGTTTTTGACCAGTTGTTCCTGCTGATCCCTTTCACTCTCAAAAGTGTCCCACGTTAGAATTGTATCATCTGGTCACCTTTCTGATACATGAGCTAGAAGAACTATAGCCCTTATTTAACTGTGGGTTGTTTCATTGGTTAGTGGATCTTCTTAGAGTTAGGAGTTACACCATTCTGTATGCTCACAGTAAGATTTTCCTAACCAACCTAGGGTAGATTGAATCATGTCCCTACAAAGGCAAGTTAGGTCCTAATCCCAGGTCCACTGGGTGTGAACCCATTTGTAAGTAGGACCTTTGAAGATATTAGTAGTAGTTAAGTATGGAATCATTTGTGAATAGGATCTTTGAAGATCCTATTTAGATAGGGCCAAATTGAATCAGGGTGGGTCTTAATCCATAAGCCCTGAGTCTATAAGAAGAGGAAAACTGGATGTGGTCAGTGAGTAGAAGTTGGAATCAGAAGAAGCCAGAGAATGATCCATGTGGCTATGGGGCAGAGGCAGAGGTGCAAGCCAAGGGACCCCAAGGATTAACAGCAAGCCAGCACCAGAATGCTACAGGCTCTGGGGGAAAGCATGGCACATCAAAAATCTTAATTTGGACTTTTAGCCTCTAAAAACCTTGAGACTATAAATTCCTGTTGTGTAAGTGAACCTATTCTGTGGTTTTGTCACAGCAGCCTTCACAAACTAAGATACAACCTTTCTCAGCTGTTCAGCCAGGCCCGTTATTCAATGACAGAAGCCCATATTCTCTAGTCTTTGAACATCCACCCTGGCCCCTCTAATATTTCCTCTATCCCATGGGTAGAGAAGAGCTTTTTGAATTGGTGGTTGATCATGTTTCCCACTTGTGGTCGATTGGACCATTGTTCCCAATTTTTTAATCCCCTCCTCATGCAGAATGACACAACCACGTTTTTTGCCCTGCGGCTTTGAAGAACCTTCCTCTAGAATAGGCAGAGTCCATTTCTCTGCTCCATGGTTGCTGGGTTTCTCTGTGTAGCTTCTTCTGGCTCATGTCAACTTAGTGGCCTGGTACAAGAAGAGGCTTTCAGTGTGCTTATGTGACTTGGCTTCCTTGTGTACTCAAGTGAAACCCCATGAGAAAAGCATGCCCACCCCTTCGGCCTGAACCCAGATGGAAAACATGGGAGCCAACCTAACCCAACTGCAAGCCTGGAGTCCAGCCTGGCCCAGCCTAGCCACAGTCAGCTGAACTGTAACCTGAAGACAAGTGAGCATGAAAATCAGTATTTTAGTTTTAACTCACTGAGACTTTGAGGTTGTTTGTTATGTTACAAAATATCAGTGAATACATTTCTCCATCCTGTACCCTGCTAAAATCATTCATTAGTTTCTTCTTACTGGGAAGATTGAGGAAACACTTTAATAGGGCTGTTTTGCAGGCAGGGTCTGACCCAGCCTCTCTCTCTGCTCTGGAAATCTTGGTCTCCTTCCAATCCCTATTCCTTCACCCCACCTCTCACCCCTTGGCTTTTGAATTTGTGTCACTGGGCCTTTGCATATCCATCCCCTCTATTTAGAACATTGTTCTTTTGCATCTTTTCCCAATTTGTTCTTTTTCATCCTCTTCTTCTTAGCTTCAGAATCATTTATTCAAGAATCTTCTCTGGACCCACCAAAAAAGTAAAATTCTCCTGTTGTTGGTGTTCCTAGTTCCAAACACCCTTCTTTTGTAGACTTGCTGTGGGTGCTGCAAGCTATATGATTGATTAGGGTCTCACTTGTCTGTGGCTTACTGAGGGCATGGGTCTGGGTGGATTTTTGCTCACCATTTACCCCTTGTGCTGAGCACAGGGCCAGGCATAGACAGAGAGTTCAGTTAACATTTGCTGAATGAATCAAATTGATGAGCACCATGTCTTGTTAATGTTTGCACTCAGCCTCTTGGCATAGAGATAAGACTGAGAATGGATTTGACACTGCTTATTTTGAACAGTAATAATTTTTTTCCACCAGCTGATTTCAGATACCTAATTTTCCACTGCTCCTCAAACTGCTACTAAATCCTGTAGATCTATTCTACCCTAAATAACCACGAATAGGCAGAACTTTTGAAATATTATGAAAAGTAAAGATCTTAGATTAGAAATGTTTGGCTTTTAAAGCCCAGCCCTTTCATTTGTTTGTAAGGAAACCTTTAGGCAAGTCAGTTAGGCCTCTGTGCCCTCAGTTTCCTCATCTGTAAAAGAGAACAATGAAACTTACTTCTCAAGGCTATTGGGAGTTTTTCCAGTTTGCTAATGCTGCCATTTGTAAAATACCAGAAATGGATGGGCTTTTATAAAGGGGGTTTATTTGGTTACAAAGTTACAATCTTAAGGGCTTTAAGTGTCCAAGGTAAGGCTTTAACAACAAGGTACCTTCACTGAAGGATGGCTGATAGCATTCGAAAACCTCTGTTGGCTGGAAGGCACGTGGCTAGTGTCTGCTTGCTCCCAGGTTGTGTTTCCAAATGGCATTCTCCAAAATGTCTTTCTTTCTGCTGCAGCTCCAAAATGTCACTTTCAGTTACTCGTGGGGCATTTGTCCTATCTTAGCTTCTCTGGAGCAAAAGTCTGCTTTCACCAGCCATCTTCAAGATGTCTGTATCAGCTGCAGCTTACACTGGGGATCCGTAACTCCAAGCATGTCTAAGCATCAGTGGCAGAAGCTCCTTCTGTCTGAGCTCTTATATAGTGCTCCAGTAAACCAATCAAGGCCCATACTGAGTGGGTGGGGCCACACCTCCATGGAAACCATTCAATCATAGTTATCACCTACAGTTGGGTGGGTCACATCTCCATGGAAACAACCTAATCCAAAGGTTCCAACTTAATCAGCACTCATATGTCTGCCCCAAAAGATTGCATCAAAGAACATGGCTTTTTCTGGGGGACATAATATATACAAACTGGCACAGGAGTATTCAATGGGACAAGATGTCAGTGAAAGAACACATTGTAAGCTGTGAAATGCTCTCCAGCGTGAGCTCCCAGGAGTAGTACAGGGAGTCCTAGTGCGAGTGTTTCCCCCTCCAAAACTCAGTTAAGTTTTCTGTTTAATTTGCTTTTTTTGAAGAATTGAGACTTACTTTTTCTAATGCAATTTTATTGAGATATAATCATATAATGTATAATCATTCAAAGTGTACAGTTGTTCACAGTATCATCATATAATTGTGCTTTCATCACCAGAATCAATCTTTGAACATTTTCATTACTCCAAAAAATTAAATAAAAATTAAAATAAAAAAGAATATCCAAAATATCCCATTCCCTTCCTTCCCCCATTGTTCATTTACTTTTTAAAATACAGTTTAATTGAGATATATTCACACACCCTACAGCCATCCACAGCGTACAATCAATTATTCATAGCACCACCATACATTTGTGTGTTCATCACCAGAATCAATTTTTGAATCTTTTCCTTACTCCAATATAAAAATAAAAGCAGAAAAAGAACTTCTAAATCTTTCCATCCCTCTATCCCACCTTAATCTTCATCTAATTTTTGTCCCATTTTTCCACTCATTTCTCCATACACTGGATAAAGGGAGTGTGAGCCACAAGGTTTTCACAGTCACACTGTGCAAGTTGCATAGTTATACAATCTTCTTCAAGATTCAAGGTCACTGAGTTTTGAGCCTTATTTTTGAAGCCTGTTTCTTTGAAAGAAAAATGAACTGCTTCAGCATAGCCATCTGAGAAAAGATGGTTTGGGATGAAGCAAATACTTGAGGGAAATGGGAAGTTTCTGGAATAGACCCCATTCTGTGGTGCTGCTTTTCCTGGAGGGAAAGCTCATGTAGTATCTGTGTGATGACACACAGGTCAGTCATCTCACTTGACTCCCACTCCCCTAGTGAGGAGGTGGAGGTGCACACTGGCTCAGCCATTCACGTGCATTGGTGCCACAGGGTTGCTAAGACTCAGCTTACCAGCCTTCCCAGTTTGCTTTTTAAGAAACCTTTCTCATCTTGACTTGGATTGACTTGGTACCAGGGACAAAAGCTGCAGCTGGGCCTTTAATTCCTGAGGGTTTTCCTCTCTGACAGGAAAGAAAGCATAGAACACCAAGTTTAATCACCTCTTTGGCATGTAGTGCCCAAGCTTCCCTGGTAATTAATCTTTAATGTCATTAATTGGCTGTCTGTGTGATAATAAGGAACGGAGGGAAACATTGATCTCAACTCAACTGGATTCTCATCTGAACCAGCATTGAGTTTTCAGGGCAGATAAAAACAATTACAGACCTTTCCCTATCTGGATGTCCAGTGCCCGCCTGTTAAGATTATTGTACCAAGAAACTTCTGAGGCTACATTCTCATCTTGCAGATGTGCTAATTGAGGGTTTTCTTCATCACCAGCTTCTCCTCTGAAATTGGCTCTTTTTTTTTTTTCTTTTTTGGTGTGGATCAGGAACGAGATCAGAAAGTCAATATCACAGGGTCATGTTTCCAACCCCCTCTATGTATTCCTGTTCATATTGATTTTGCCCCTATAATCCATTGAATCAGAGCCTCTAAGATGATGTCTGGTCTTAAATCAGATCCAGAGCTTGTCTTCCTCTAAACTCACATCCAGGGCCAACTTAATGATGACCCACTCAGTTGGTATCACCTGCTGTGCTTCCACCCATGGCAGGGAGTAAGTGTGGAAGACGGCAGCCATCCCCAGAGAGTGATTCTGGGCCCACAACATCAGCATCACCAGGGAACTAATGAGAAATGCAAAATCTTAGGCTCAGCCCCAAATTACTGAATCAGAAACCCAGGAGGGTCCAGGATGTGTGTTTTTACCAGTTAAAGTTTAGGAACCACTGGGATAGAGCATGGCTGTTTAATGGGAGGAGGGAAGTGTTGCTCCTTCTTCACACTAAGCAATTGATTCAATGAGAAGTGTGAGAGGTGATTTGTTCTAATGGGTTGACTCTAGTTGACTCTGATTAAATGCTGTGAGAAGTAAATTGCTTTTTCTTGGCTTCAAATGCTCCTCTAACATTTGGCCTTGAGCAGCTTCTGACCTTGGGTAGTGAAAACGGTCACTTCAATTTCTTTAATTTTTGATGTCATCTCTCCTCTGCTGAGGAAAATAATTAGGGCTAGAGAGCCTGTCTCTAAGGAAGGAGGAAGCAGAGGGCAAGTGGTACCACGTGAAGGAGAAAATTCTCCAGGAATGAAAATGGTACTCTGCTGAGAAAAGGGGAAGGAGTCAGTGTTGATCTTGGAAAAAATGGGAAACTTACTGGCCCACGTGAGAGGCCACAAAGATGCCGTGAATGTGTCTTTTTCTGACTCGTGGTTGAGAATGGGAATGACAGGAGCTGTCCCTCACCATGGGAGAGCTGTGGACACCTTGTCTTCCTCTCTCTGTGGCAGCACCAGAGAATCCTGGCGAGTTCCTCCTGGAAGTCGGCAGCAGAAAGTCCAGGAGAACCAACCCTTCGTTCAGATGAGGAAACCAAGGCCCAGAGTGTATCTCCATGCTCTGACAGTTTACCCTCAAATCCTTTTCTAGGTTTGCTGAGCTGTATTAATGTTCAAGACTTTTGCAAATGTCCCAGGATTTAAAGCCAGTGTCACAATTGCTATTGGTGAGCAACAATCCTTAACCAACTAGGACTTGCATTTCAGGCTCCCACTAGGCAGGAACAGGAGCCACATGGTTCTCTTTATTGCAGGTTGATGATGGAGAAGCTCGAGTATAGGAGTTCATGTCGGCATTTACCTAATCCTGGTTATTTATCAGAAAGTCAAGGAGTGTTGGGGATTACACCACAGGTTACTGAATGGGACAGGTTAGTCTGTGCATAGGACATCTTTGAAGAGCCTAACTATATGCTGCTGAATTTGGAATCTTGAAATTCTTCTTCTGATCCTTACCCTCTTCTCCTTATCCTCCCTTCTCTCTCTCCTCTCTTCCTCCTCCTTCTCTTTCTTCTTTCTTCAGTTGCAAAAGCAATGCATGAATACAAATGGATAAGGATGAGGCCTTTATATGACCACCTTTCAGAAAAATATATCATTCTTGCCATATGTTTTTATAACTTATAAATACTATCTCATAGAACATCAAAGCCTGTTTAAAGGCATGAATCCAGAGGCAGATTCTTTCATTAAAAAGAAAGGAAAAACAAATTAATTCTATGATAGTCCATATATTCCAGGCTGCCCGTCCTTTGCACGGCAGCGTGTTAACTGCAATTTGTGTATATGGGAATGGTGTCCTTGCTTTGCACAATTCTGTAGTAACTTGTCAATGGCAGCTCTGCAGCTGGAATGATCCTTCACAAACATCCAGAATCGGGGATGGAAAGTGAGGTCTTTGTACCCCTGCATTGACCAATTGTTGGCGTAGGCTGTGCTCAAGAAGGGGCATAATCTTGGATGAGTAAGCTCTCTTTGGCTGAGAGAAATTCCTGGAAAATAAATGCATGAGCTATCAGCAGGGAATACACCTACCTCAGCAGCAGGGGGAAGGAGTAATTCAGTCTTAACTGGGGGACCTGGGTGCTGCACCCTGGAATAAACTTCTGACTATCCCTTGTATCACTTGGATCCATTTACTGTATGTAGTAAGGTCAGCCCATCTGGTAGCAACAGCTCCTCTGGGATTCTGGCTGGTCTCTTTTGGTGGGGAAACTTGTAAGAGTAAGGTCAGTGGGGCAATCTACAGCCCCCACTGCTGCAATTGTTCTTTGCAACAGATGCTCCCCAACTCCCTCCTGCATGAAACACTGAGGGTTCCTTTCATCCTCTGCTTCATATTGCTTCTGGCACAGCTAACATGATGAGACTACCTGGACCCTTATCCCTCAGTGGTTTGGGTACATGATTATTAAATCATTCTCACGCCACAACTCCTCTTGCTCACCGCAATGAATTCCTGACAATAGGTAGCCAGAGTTAGGCCAAACTTCATAGGTTCAGGGCACAGCCTTCCACCAGTCTCAGGTTGGGGGTTCCCAGGGCCACCCCCAATTCTGACCAACTTTCTACAAGTTGGAGTTTCCGACTATCCCCTCAGGTTCAATAATTTTCCAGAGTGACTCACAGAACTCAGGAAAGCACTGTAAGTGTGATTACAGGTTTATTATTACGAAAGGGTATAATTCAGAAGCAGCTAAAAGAAGAGATACATGTGGGAGGTCTGGGAGGATACCAAACAGGAAGCTCTGTTGTCCTCAGGGATGTGTTACTCTCTCGGCATATTGATATTTGACAATATTTCCAACCAGGGCAACTCACCAAAGCTTCATTGTCCAGAATTTTTATTGGGGTTTCATTATATAGGCATGATTGATTGAATCATTGGCCATGTGTTGAATGGCTGAACTCAATCTCCAGTACCCTCCCCTCCCCAACCCTTGAATCACATCGTGGGTCTTTCTGGCATGGCCAGTCCCCATCCTGAGTCATCTTATTTGCATAAATATCTAAGGGCCCACCATGAGTCACCTGGTCAACATAAACTAGTATGATTCAGACTTACCATGAATAGCAAAGACACTCAAATCACAAGCATTTGGAGGTTACCTCCCAGGAACTAGGAATAATTCCTTATTACACACTCATTTACTGTCAAAATTGAGCAGGAGTGTATTAAAGAAGTTTCAGCAAAAATCCAGTGGATCACCTAGTTGCCTGGAATATTTCTCCTACCCCCACTGAATAATGATAGCCCTATATGCTCCTGATGATCAGGGCTGATTATTCCTTCTAGCATGGGGACACTTTTCTTGCTATCTGCTGTTTTGGTTAAAGGAAGCTGAAGTGATTAGGGCAGAAGCCAGTGCTTATAGTTTAATGGAATTCTTGATAGATCCCCTGATAGACACATCCTCTCTGGCAACTGGGATCTCTAGACCCAAGCACCTACATTTGTGTGGATGGGAGGGAAGGACTCCACAAGTGGTTCACTAGAAGTGATGGCAAGCAGGTCACTCCTATTTTAACTCTCTTATTCCCAGACTGATATATTCTGCCTAATGGGACACAAGACATCCAATTGATTTAAGTGTATACTAGGTCCTGGAGGGTTATGCTCCATCTTTGCCCGTATAAGCTTTAAGCCAGCACATCAGCTGTACCGTCAAAAGGCTGTTCTATGAAACTATCATGCCAGAAGTTTCTAGATGGTGTGGTATAGGAGAGGAAGGGTATATTCTGTGATTCTCACACTGTCTCACCCCCTTTGCTGTAGAGTGGGACCCTTGGTCCAATGAAATGTTGCAGAGGATCCTCTGTCAGTAGATGAAATACTTTTATAAGTCCTTACACATTGGCATTGCTGAGACCCTGCAGTCAAGAAAGGTAAACCCATGCTTATAACATGTGTCAATCTCAGTTAACGTGCACTGCTGCCTCTTTCAGGGTGAAGGGGGTCCAACGTAATCATTTTGCCACTAAGTGGCCAGCTAGTCTCATTGACTGTTGGTGCCATGTTGGAAATGCAGCATTGGTCTCTGTTGGGAGCAGGTTAGAAATTCAGCAGCATTAGTAGCAAGAACGTCCTTTGTGAGTGGGAGCCTGTGGTGGTTTGAAGCTGTATGTATTCTAGAAAAACATGTTTTTAAATTTAATCCATTCCTGTGGGTGTGAACCCATTGTAAGTAGGACCTTTTGATGAGGTTACTTCAGTTAAGCTGTGGCTCACCGCAGTCAGGATGGATTTTAATCCTATTACTGGAGTCTTTTATAAGTGGAATGAAATTTAGACACAGGGAGGAAAAGCCACCGGGAGCAGCCAGAAGCTGAAATTCATTGAAATCCAGAAAAGAACAGAGAGCCCAGAAGAGGCTGCCATGTCATTGCCACGAGACGGAGGAGCCCAGGATCCAGGATCTCTGGCAGCCAGCCCCAGAATGCCAGCCTTCAGAAAGAAAGCATTCCCTTGATAACATCTTGATTTGGACTTTCTTTTAGCCTCAAAACCATCAGCAAATAAATTCCCATTGTTTAACCTGACCCATTTCATGGTATTGCTGGAGCAGCCCAGGAAACTAAAACAGAGCCTTTGCTGCTGAGCTGCGTATGTAGTTCCATTGTGCCAGCTCTGGGGTGGCCGATGACTAGGGTTAGCCGACATCAACTGGCCAAATCATTTTGTCTACTTGGTTGTTCAGTGCTTCTTCCATGATGGATCATCTCTGTTGAGCATTAACATACAAAACAAAGACCTTCTCATTTTGTGCCCAATCCTATAGGTCTATTCACATGTCTTCCAAAGATCTCCTTATCCCATGGACTCTAAATAGCCAGTGAAGACATGTTCCACTGCCGTCTTTAAGCCATAGCCTTTAAGAGGTAAACGTAAATCTCAGGGTCTCACTCCTTCCCAATCAGGGTCCTGAACGTAGCGTAACAGACTTATAATCTTGGTGTTCAACCTTCTCTGGAGCTCCACTGCAATTAAAATTCACTCCTGGCACTGATCCTCAGTCTTTTCTGCCCTCTGGCTTCAGGAGATGAACATTTCTTTATATGCCTTCCGGGAGGTCCTCTGTTTTCTGCCTTTGTTTTATATTAGTAATTAATCACATTCAACCTTTTCTTTTCTTTCTACAAGAGCCCCAGAAACATTCAACAAATTTCATTGTTCTTATAATTGCTGTTTTCCCTGAAATCCTTAAACAATCCTGAGATATTGCACTCTCCAGTGCATTTCCTTCCACTTGTACTATATCCTGATTCACCATCACTAAAGGGTTAGCAATTTTACTGCCACAAAATACCACAGGCTTTCCATTCCCGTGATGGGATCCTCATTGCCAGCTGACTGGCAAGTAACATATCACCTGTGATGGTTGGTTCATGTGTCAATTTGGCCATGTGATGGTGCCCAGGTGTCTGGTCAAGCAAGCACTGGCCTAACCATTACTGCAAGGACATTTGTGGCTGGTTAATAAACCAGAATACTGGCTTGTTAAATCATCAGTCAATTGACTGCACCTGTGACTGTTTACATCAACAAAGGGCATGTCTTCCACAATGAGAAAATTCAATCAGCTGGATTTAATCCAATCAGTTGAAGACTTTTAACAGAGAAAGAGAGTGGACCTTCACTTCTTCTTTGGCTAGCCAGCAGAAGCGTTTCCTGAGGAGTTCGTTGAACACCTTCATCGGAGTTGCCAGTTTGCTGCCTGCCCTACAGAATTTGGACTCATGCATCCCCACAGTTGTGTGAAACACTTTTATACAGTCTTATATTTACAGACATCTCTTTTTGGTTCTGTTTTCCTAGAGAACCCTAACTAATACAGCTCCCAAACCCCTTTTTGTGCTTCCTAAGATCGTTCCAGGTACCCATGCCATATGTTGGCTTCTGACTCTAAATTGGGTACTTGTGTGTGGTTGGTTTATTGGGGAGTTCTCCTGGGAACATTTCCTGTAAAGGAGTAACAGAAGTAAGATTGGGCAGAAAAAGAGGCTGAACTAGGATGCAGGTACAACAGAGAATTCCTCAGACATAAATTTCGGATAGTGTTACAAAAAGAAAGAGCGTTGGTTGCTGGACAGCCCAAAGTGACAAATATCTAATATGCATATCTTACCCAGGAAATATTTTCTTGGCATCTTCTTCAGAAGTCTAATTTAAACAGATTAGAAATGATGTATGGATATGGATCTGAAGTTAGTGCTTCTGCATACCTTGCAAACTTGTCAGATGGCCACATTTAAAACCATTGCTCTGTTGTTGTTACAGTAGTGTTTTTGTTTTTTTTTTTGTTTTGTTTTGTTTGCTCTTATTTGCTCTTATTTACCTAAGTGTCAAGCCACCCTTTGGATTTCACTAGAAGTGCACCACTTTGGAATTTTCCTATTTACTTCTTTTTGCTTTGGGGGAAGGCTCTCTAAGTTAATTATACTTGCTTTTCCAAGAGAATAATATACTCTCAGTCTGGGATAATTAGGCAGTCTAATTAGCCTTAAGAAAAAAAGCAAAACATAGCTTTATAGTGGCTATATCCTCTTCATTAGGTAAGTTTGGCTCATCTTAACTGGCATAGTTAATATTGCTGATTTGCGTATTGTTTCCCGTGGTATTTAGCACCATAACTTGTAATGAAAACACATTTTAGAGTACACTAGAGAATGATTTAATGGAAATTGGCTATATCACTAGCAGAGATTCTTCCAATGGGCTATGGCTCTCTCTTCATATTTACTGCAAGGCACTTCAAGGTACAATTTAAAGTGGGAAAAGCTTTTTGAGTAATCATTTTTTAATAATTAGCTTAGGAATAATTTGGAAACTATCACTCACAGCACTTTAATAATGTAAAGTAAGCTATTCCTGGAAATGTTAATGGAAAGCACGCTCCTTGGAGACTACAGATAGTTAAAGGATCTGTGAGAATGGCTATTAATTATGGCCCAGAGTCTTCTTTCTATTATTAGGCCATACAGTTTTAAAGCAAGATAATGCTGCCTTCAGATTTCATAGCACCTCTTCCATTAGGCAAAGGGGTAATCTCAGCTGGCATGGGATTCAGGCATCGGGAAGAGTAGGGCATACTTCCACTCCTGCTGCATTTGCATGTGATTTCCTCTGATTTTACCGGGGGAGTATGCAACCGATACTTGGAATTCAATGATCAAACGCACCATATTCAAACATTCCAATATTAAAGCAACTGAAATAAATATATTTTTCAATAGCTACTTTTCTTTCTATAGTATATCAAAGAAAACACACATTTCACCGTATCAGTGCAGAAATGGGGCCCAGTGAACACTTGGGAGTGCCCCTGCCCCATTGTGACAGGACAGAAGTGTTGTCTGCCGCAGCCCTTTCCTCTCCCATCCAACCGTTCTCTGACTGAATGGAGTTCTGAGAACTGCATTTGAGGTGCATCTTATCCAAGCCTCGCCTTTTCTTTTCTTCCCAGGGCACCGCTGGCATACCCAAACCTGTAAAAGGACACCAGTTGCTGGGAATCTGATGGATATATATATATATATATATATATATATATATATATATATTTTTTTTTTTTTTTTTTTTGTAGCAGCAGGTATATATTCTGTTTGTAGCAGGGTGCTTCTGACCTTGATCTCTCCACAGCTTGGCTCTGATATATCATCAGCTCCCCAGGAGGGCTCCAACAGGGCTATTTTTATGTAGCGCTTTCTGTCTTAAGTGGGGCTTGCTTGCTTCTGAGTAAAACACTCCAAGTAATCAGCTGAAGATGTAACTTTGTGCAAGAAACAATATGAGGTTTTAGTAGAGAACCTGTAACAATCTTATGCTTTTCCTTTAGTGGTGAAGACAGAAAGAGAAAGGTTCTGACAACAGCTTTCAGACTGTTCTGCTTTTCTATACTGCCATCTGTTATAAAACAAAACAACAGTGAATCCTTCTCTACACGCTTCTATCTGATATTTGCCTTAAGGGGTAAGCTTTTTTGAACAAGAAGGATCCTTTGGAATCACTTACTATTTGTTCTTCCGCTCTTATACTTAGTTGCACCAAAGCCACAGGATGAACTAATTAGAGATTTGTTATTTGAAAAACGTTTGTTAGCAAGGGCATTGCCTAATCTCATTGTAACCATGTCAGTGGTAATCGTGTGAAATTAAGCAATAGAACCGATTCCTTTTCTGGGGGGCCCATCTGCCTTTTTTTTTTTTTTTTAATCTTTTGACAATATTCCCCACCAAAAACACATTAAAGGCTGCTATCAAGGGCTTACTGTAATGTAGGTGACACTGGCAGTGATCCTTTGATAGTTTGTCAAATGCTGTTAGGAGGGATCAGAAAGTAGACTTAATAGGCTACCAGGTTTATCTAGAGCAAGAGAAATCTGACTGAAAAATATTGGAATCTTAACTGTGGAGAGAGGATTTGCACCTGCTGGGTCCAGACTGGTGAAATAAAGACCTCCGCAGTCAGTACCCACTGCAGAAGCACTTAACAATGGGCAGGCTGCATTAAAATTAGGAGGGATTCAGAACAGAAAAGCAAGGTGAAAACGTGAAAATGCCAATCCCTCAATCAGATCAAGAAACAGCTAATTTTTGAGCCCTCTCAAAACACACATGCGCACGCACGTGCACACACACGGAGCACATTGATTTTATCTTAGTTCTGTTTGTGTAAAGATGAAAGTACTAGAGGAAGAGAAAAATACATAAGAATCTCGGTTGTTGAGATTCTAGATACATATTCACAGATTCATTCATTAGACACACAAGTATTTAGTGCCTACTCTTTCCAGGTGCTGAGGACAGAAGATAAGACAGGTCTGTATTGCATGGAGTTTATATTCTATTGAGGAAGAAAAACAATAAAGAACTAATAAAGACTAAGCATACAGATGAATACTTAAATAAGATAATTCAGAACCACTAGCAGATGCTAAATAAATATTTAGCTAAAGGAATAAAGATGAGCACATGCTATAGAAACAGAAAACCTTGATAGTATAAAGAAAAAAAAATGGGGTGGGAATGGGGAACAGATGTAGTCCTGTTTCTAGAGAGCAGGGAGTCTCTTCTAAAGTCATCCATTGTTAATTGCATGTGCATTTATGGAAGGCCAACCATCAAATGAAAAAGAAAAGGGGGAAATGCTGAAGAAAATTTTACTGGTTGTTACTTGTTTTCAAAGATTAAGAACTTTCCTCTGACAAATGTCACCATTCTTTTGTCAGGTGAGATAGAAAATACCAAGAAATTCCATTAAACAAAGGCACATATTGTAGGTACTGCATATCCTTAAGAAGATTCAGTCCCTGTCTTCTAGGAGTGAAGCTTGCTATGCAAATGCATAACTCCAAAATAATGTGTGAGAGCAGTACACATGATGATGCACAAAGCTTTGAACGTTCTCAAAATTGAAACTCTGGGACTAGGTTATATGTGAATATGTCATCAAAACCTATTTATAAAGAAGTGATCACAGCTGTTTTTATAATGTTTAAATGCTCATTACTGCCCACTCATAATCACGTAGTGTATGTTAATACGGAAACCTAATTCATCCATCATAGCACATCAGAGAACTTTTATAGCATATCAGAGTCGACAGCTGTCTGCATTCATTCATTTCTTCCTGGCCATACAAGCAAAGGAATGGTCCAAACTTGAGGATCCTGATATTTCTCCACAAGGAGATGTTGGCATATGTCTTAGCCTCCCAGTGCTGCTATAACAAAATACCACTGAATGGCTTAAAACAACATTAATGTATTGTCTTACAGTTTTGGAGGCTAGAAGTCAAAATCTGTAGGAGAGAATCCTTCCTTGCGTCCTCCTGGCTTCTGGTGGTTTCCTGGCAATCCTTGGGCCTCAGTTTCTGCCCCAGTTGTCACATGGCTGTTTCTCTCTCTCCAGTTCTTCCCTTTTATAAGGACACCAGTCATACTGGATCATGGTCCGCTCTAATTCCATTTAGCCTCATCGTAACTAACAGCATCTTCAAACACCCTACTTCCAAAGAAGTTCACATTCACAGGACTGAGGATTAGGACTTGAACATGTCTTTTTGGGAGATACAATTCAATCTGTAACAGCGTGACATAATACCTGGGTACCAAGATGCAAGCTTGCCTCAAACATTTGGGGTAAAAGTATGAACGGAGTTCCACAATCCATATGTCTAATTGTTGAAAAGTTTCATAGCACACTAACAAACTTAACAAATATATACTCATTGTGACAAACTATATGTAAAGCTATAGTTTTTATTTGACTCAGAGCCAACAAGATATCAAATGTGACTAAACTTAATTATTATTGCATATGCGTGGGTGTTGTTTTGATGAACTGGCGATGTTTGCATACGAGGTTGTTTTATTTGCAAAATGTTCCTCAATCAACATATGCAACTCTTGGGAATATCACATTACTTTGTAAGAACCTCTGGAATAAAGAATTGCAACCAAAGAGAAGCAAGAAATTAGCATTATTGAGAAATGATAGCTCGTTAGTCTAGAGTCCATTGCATTTCTAACAAGCTAATTATTTTGTCTTTTTCTCTCACCTAAGTGCTCCTGCTTGTCAAATCTTTTCCAAATCCCAAAGTAGTCCATCTCCAGCTTCCATATGTGACAGTATCCAAAAACTGTCACAGCATTTGCATGCAGTCCCTTTAATGGAGGGCATAGGACAAGAGATGCAGAAAAGCATTTTCCTGGGGCCTAAATGGTGTTAGTGGTATGAGCAGATGTTTAGGGTTAGGAGTCAATCCACGCAAATGTTGCGTACCAGATCTAAAGTGACAGAGGTGCCCATGTATCTTTAATAAATATATGCTTGGGTGTGTTGGCACTATGTGGGTCCCTCTAAAGAATAAACCATAGAGCAAGGACCCCTCTTGCTTGATCTAAGGGGGTTACTGTCTGGTTGGCCACTATTTCCTTAAGAAAGCCAAGAAATATCAGGGTATTGGGGATTGAATCATGTCCTGCACAAAATGCAGGTTCAGGTCCCAATCCCTGGTCCTGCAGGGGTGAACCACTTTATAACTAGGACCTTTGAAGGTATTATTAGTTAAGGTGCCCAGACTGGATGAGGGTGGGCCTTAATCCAATACAGCTAAAGTCGTTATGAGCAAAGGAAATTGAATATGGAAAGAGAAGCCATGGGGAGCACCCAGCAGCTGGAAGTCAATGAGAACTGTTAGAAAAAGGAGAAGATGCTGCTATGTGCATTGTCAAGTGATGGAAAAGTCAAGGAACCCCAAAGATGGCTGGCCAGCCAGAAGATACTGACCATGGGTGGAAGCAAGTTCTAGCCTCTGAAACTGTGAGCCACTAAATTCTTGTTGTTAAGTCAACCCATTATATGTTACTTGTTTTGGCAGTTAAGAAACTAAAACTCAGAGTAACCACAATTTGCTGTATACTACATATTCATATTAACCTAGTTATGGAGTGTTATATTTTTAGAAGTTCCAATTCTTTTTCAATAATACTGTGTTATTGTCCAGCTCAGAGGAGGCAGTGATGAGAGATGCCTACAGGAAGGTAGTCAGGTTTCTCAGAGAAGACCGTTGTGCTGTTTCTTGAAGGAGCAGTAGAAGTTAGCCAGGTGGAACAGTGCAGGAGGCCATTTCTGGCCAAGAGAAGAGAAGACACAAAGCATGGAATATGCTGATGGTATGTCCAAGCAAGTGCAAGCATTTTGGTATGGCTGGATTAAGATGAGGGACTGGGAGAAATAGATGAAGGCTAATGCCATTGTTCAGGTGACAGATGATAAATCCTGAAAGGAAATTCAGTGGTGGGGACAGATTGAGGAGTTTAGATTTAAGGGGCTTCCCAAGTTCTGACTGGAGGATTTTTGTCGGGTACCATGCTATGGCCTCTGGTAAAGCCAGTACGGGGTTGGCAATATTGTAGCAAACAGGTATTTAGGCGCATGCAAGTCTGACCTTACCTTAAGCCCTTATTGGTAAGGTTCAGTGAGATTCCGATGCCTTAATCAGGAGCATGTATAATCCATTCACAGTACAGACCTAAGGCATGAATGGAATTTTCCAGAAGCAGCAGAACTTCATACTGGGTAGCCATTGTGCTCATTCTGGAATGAAAAATTAATAAGCTGCTGGAATCATTCATTATGAGATTTGAGTAACAAGAAGAAAATTAAATCTCAGAGTGATGGACTTGCTGATTCCTCTGATTTGGAATGATTAAGATCAGCTAGTCAAGGGCATGTAAAGGGCTCCCATCTCTTTTGCCCTCTTGCTCTGAGAAGGATGTCTTTAGAGATACTTGGAGGGCATGACCAGAGCATCCTGCTCACTCTGACGTGATTCTACTTGGGGCACGACTATGGGGGAGCTTTGTGGGCCATAAGGCTCCTCTAATGCTCAGCAGCTTGAGTTCCCAGCAGCACAGAAGGCCACAGCTTCCAAATAACCTATTGTCTTTCATTTCTCATTCAACATGTCTTGTTTGAATGCTTTTCCATGCCTTTTTTAATCTAACGGATGGCCAAAGCAAGTTGAGAACTGTATAACCAAAAAAAAAAAAAAAAAGAAAAAAAAAGAAAAGGAAAGGAAAGAGCAGAATGGCAGGGGTAAGACTATTAAAAAGGAATCATCCATTAAATCTTGATTTCCTTCTTTCAGATTCTTCCCCATCTGTGCCAAGGATTTTGGTAAAGCCTTGAACAATTGGCCTCTCTATTCAGTAAATCCCAATGAGATGGTTCACTCAAAGGGTGGGCTGGTCCTTTGGTGTGTTATGAAGGAGAAAGGAAGAACATTCTTCATTGGGAGGCTGTTTTCATTTCTCTCTTTGGGTGTTTGTTGGAACAGAAGAGGGGTGTAGCACCCTTTTCCTAACATCCCAGCAACCTACTTTCTTGTCTCCATTCGATGGGTCTGCTGAGGGTCCCCTCCAACAACCCTGACCCTCCTCACTTTTCCAATCAATCCTCTCAGGACTGGATGCATATTAATAATGCTCTCTCTCCCCCAGAGAAGTATGAGCTTATAGAAAAACATGGGCATATCTGTTAGTTCTCTTATTCCCTGTTTCTCTCTTAAGCCTCCACTGACATAAGGCGTTTGGACTTGGTGCCCTGGGGAGAATTCCTAAGCCTTCCCACTATCCTTGAATCAGAACCATTGCTGCTTTGCTCTCCATACCAGGTTGGCTCATTTCCTGGGACTGGGCTTTTATCCCAAGTTCTCATCTGGGTCCTAAGTCTCACCTCTGGAGACGCCAGCCCTTTTGGTGGGTCTCTGATGCCCAATTAGTGCTCCCTATTACCTTTTCTGGGCTCCTCTCTACACTCACAGCCTCCTTGGGCACCTGCCTTCCACCTCCATCAATTGGGCTTTCCAAACAGCAGCCACCACCCAAGACCCACACTTTGGTGGCCTTGGCTTCCCGAGTGCTACATAAAGCCCTCCCACCTCATTCTTGGCTGAATGGGGACTGGGACTCTAGGTTTCCAGCAGTCTTTCTCAAGGTTTAGTGTCTGTAGAGGGACAAATTCCCCCTCCCTGACATACTCTTCCTATGCCCCAGGGAACACAAACTGGTTCATTATTTGGCTTCCAGGATCCCAGTTCTAAGGTGTAGGTTGAGAACTCAGCAAGTTGTCAGGGGGATTTGGACCAAAGTATCTTTGAATTTAAATGGGAACTTGCCCTATGCTCTTCTGATTCATTATCCTCTTTCCCTTCTCTAATCAAGAAGCAAAATGAGTCTTACACATATTATTGTGGGTTGAATTTTTTCTTAAATTCAATTTTATTGAAATACATTTGTGGGCTGAATTTTGTCCCCCCAAAAGATATGATGAAGTCCTGTGAATGTGACATTATTTGGAAGCAGAGTCTTTGCAGATGTAATCAAGTAGAGATATAGTCACACTGGATTATAGTGGTGTCTTTATAAGTAGGCCATTTGAAGACAGAGAGACACACATAGGAAAATTCCAGATTATGATGGAGGTGGAGATCTGAGTGATGCATCTACTAGCCAAGGAAGGCCAAGGATTGCCAGCGACCATCAAAAGCTAGGAGAGGCAAGGAAAAATTCTTCCTTAGGGCCTTTGGAGGGAGCAGACCCATTGATTTCAGAGTTAAACTTCCAGAACTGTGAGAGAATAAATTTCTGTTGTTTTAAACCATCTACTTTCTGGCAATTTGTTACAGCAGCCACAGGAAATGAATACAAGCATTTAATTACCTGTTGTGAAGAAGAAGGCAGGGCTGGCACTCTGAGTAAGCTCATCCTCTTTGAGCTCTCTGGTAATTTGAAGAGAACATAACACAGTAAGAAGACCTGAGCCCCAGACCCCACTTTGCCACTTACTGGTGTTGTGTAGCTTAAGACAGTTTACTGGTGTTGTGTAGCTTAAGACAGTTTACTTAAGATCCTGGGTCTTCTCATCTGTGAAATAGAATTAATGATGTTTGCCTTCCCCAAGTTGTTTTGAATCTCCGAGTACTGTAAGTGAAAATTATTTGCAAACTCTAAAGGGCTACTAAAATTGTTAAGGTTTTTAAAATTTATATATATATATTTATTTTTAAAACAATCATCACAATATGGTATGGGAAGAGGAGAAAAGGGAAACACTGAGTTATTACCCCAAGATATTCTTAGCATTGTAAGAAACAAGCTTTAAGAACTGCAAGGGCAGCCAGATCTAATCAGGAGTCCCTACAAAAGCAATCAAGATCAAATGAACTGTAATTATGGTAATGAGTTCGTGAACTTTAATGCCTAGTTCCTAATTTCAAATACTATGAAGTCCTGTGCAGTGAATCAATCTGTCATTGCAAAGATAATAAAATTTTCATGTCTGATGGGATGTATTCTGTTTGACTAACAATTTGTCATTCTTTTTCATTAGAGGCCTCATTAGGGTCACCGTTTTTTTTTAATTAAACTGAATGAATCCTATGAATCCTAACATGTATTATTTTAGATAATAGATTTGGTATAACTGGTTATACTTACAGAAGTTCCCTTGGAGTTTCTTCTTGAAGGTAACTCAGAGAAGCCCTCCCCGACCCCAAATTAAATCAGTTTCTCTGGTTATAATCCCTGTCGTGAGTTAGCGCCTTGCTGTAGCATGTCCCAATCTGCAGTTCTATTTTTATTTTTGTGGCTGTTTGTTTTGAGCTTGTGTCCCCCCACTAGACTGGAACAGAGAGAGAGCATGACTGTATAATTCACAAGGCCCAGTAAATGGCATTTAAAATAAAATCCACACCCGTCCCTTGGCCTATGAGATACTATGTAAATTGGCCTTTGCTTTCTCTCTACGCTTCCTCCAGATTTTGCCTGGCTGTTTTCCATGCAAAATGTCATCCAAATGTCAGTGCCTTAAGAAGGCTTCCTCCAACCTAATTCAGTGAAAATAGAATTCCCCTTCCTCAGCACTCTTGATCCCATTTCCTTCTTTTATTTTCTTTAGTGCACTTGTCACTCTATAAGTTATCTTTCTATAAACATAGGTTTGTTCTTACACCTGTGTGTATTTGTATATTTGTTTATTACCTGTGTTTCCCTCTGAGATGTAAGATCTTTGAGAGCAGGAATCTATCTTATTAGACTTGTTCCACTTCTTTATCATTAAGGACTAAAAACGGTGACTGGTATTTGTAGGCATACAATAAATAGGTGTTGAATAAATAAATAATTATTTGGTATTCAAACATATAGGTTGAACGAAAGAAACCGTTGATCGAGAAGTGAATTTTATAACAACTGGTTTATTGAGATTTTTTTTTTTTCATTCACAACCAGTTGTTTTGGCTCTCATAAAATAGGATTCTTCTAGAAACTGGTTTTCCTCTGGTGTTAACTTGTCAAAGCAAGCAAGACTTCTCAGGTAGATGTGAACCGCATTCAGACATAGGTTAAAGGCACTGATGCCTGGGGCTTTCATGTCCCTCATCCTTTTTTGATTCCTGGTCATTCCAGATAGAGGTGGCTCCTAATTTCCTAATTAGAATCTGTCTCCAGTGATCTGTTCTTGAGAAAAGTCTACTCAAAGACACTGTCCATAGGATTCTCCTTACGTAGCTTATTCGTGATGAGAAGCAAAAGGCACAATTAATGTCTTGGTGGCCATGCAACTGTTTCAAATGGATTTGTTGTGAATGTAAGTTTCATGTTTGTGCTGAGCCCTCTCCTTTGCCTTCTTCTTGTCTTCTGATATCTGGGGCCACTTTGTAGTCAGCTGAAGACATGATTCTGCTTCAGACTCCGGGAAAATGGCCTTGGTAAGAGATGGAGATTTAAAAAGCTTCAGCTCATCACTTTGTACGTCAGCACTAAGTCAGATTTTCCTCTGAATTTTCTTGATATTGGGGTCCAGTCTGTTCCTATCATCTTTAAGGATTCCATTACTTTGCCAGGTTACCTTGTCAACTATTTACTTTTTCACCCCATGGAAACTTGCCGACAGTAAAGCTTTGCTAGGAACATCTCTAGATGTCCCTTCTGAGCCCGACATTCCTGCATCTTTCCGATGGTACATTGTTGCCTGTATTTATTTCCATCACAGTGCTTCCACAGTGAATGCTTTTTTTTTTTTTAAATTTTTATTCCCAGTGATTTAAATGTTCTTTTATTTGGGCATTATTTCAATAGTAGTAATTATATCTATATCTATATATTGATATCCCTTCTGAAAATCCTGCTACCATTCTTAGGTAGGACTTAAATTTCTATATTCATTTTATACATGTCCAATGTACCATAAATTGGATTCAGTGTTATTTTTTAATAATGAATTTATTGAGATATAATTAACATATTATAACGTATTATAATGTTCACTCTTTTAAAGTGTACTATTTGGTGGCTTTTAGTATATTCACAAACATGTGGATTAATCACCATATCTAATTCCAGAATCCTTTGATCACCCCAAAAAGAAACCCCTTACCTATTAACAGTCACTCCTTATATGTTCTCCTGCCTTCTTCCACAACCCATCCCCAGTCATCTGTCCTTGAGAAGAGTCTACTTGAAGACACTGTCCATAGGATTCTCCTTATGTAGCTTATTCGTGATGAGAAACAAAAGGCAACCACTAATATTGTGTCATTATCTATGGATTTGCCAATTCTGGACATTTCATATTAATGGCATCACACACTATATGGTCCTTAATGACTGTCTTCTTTCACCTAGCATAATGTTTTCAAGGATCATCCATGTTGTAGCATGTATGAGAACTTCATTTTGTGGAATAATATTCCATTATGTGGATATACCTCATTTGGTTTATCCATTTATTAGTTAATGAACATTTAGGTTGTTTCAACTTTTTGGCTATTATGACTAATGCTGCTGTGAACATCCATGTACAAGGTTTTGTGTGAATATGTGTTTTCAACTTTCTTAGGGATATACATACCAACAAGTGGAGTTACTGGATCAAATATCAAATCTATGTTTAAACTTTTGAGGAGCTGCCAGGCTGTTTCCCAAAGTGACTGCACTCTTTTACATTCCCACCAGCAATTTATGAAGGCTCCAATTTTTCTACATCCCTACCAACAGTTGTTATTATATGTCTTTTTGATTCTCGCCATTCTAGAAGGTATGAAGTGGTATCTCGTGGTTTTGATTTGCATTTCCTAATAGCTAATGATGTCGAGCATCTTTTCATGGTGCTTATTCATCATTTGTATGTATTCTTGGGAGAAATGTCTATGCAAGCCATTTGCCCATATTTAAATTTGGTCGCTTGTCTTTTTGTTGTTAACTTATAAGAATTCTTTATGTATTCTTGATACAAATCCCTTGTCAGATGTATGATTTGTAAATATTTCCTCAGCATGTTGTGCCTTCACTTTCTTGATGGTGTCTATTGAAGCATAACCATTTTTAATTTTAATGAAGTCTACTTTATCTATTTTTCTTTTGTTGTTTTGCTGTTGATGTCATATCTAAGAAACCACTGCCTAAACCCAGGTAATGAGGATTTATTTCTCTCTTTCCTTCTAAGAGTTTTATAGTGTCAGGTCCTACATTTTGGTGTATCATCCATTTTGAGTTGATTTTTGTACATGGTATGAGATAATAGCCCTAGTTCATTCTTTTGTTTGTGACTGTCCAGTTGTCCCAACACCATTTGTTGAAAAGACTATTCTTTTCCCATTAGATTATCTTGGCATGCTGGTCAATGATCAATTGTGAATAAAAGTGAGGGTTTCTTTCTGGACTCTCAATCCTATTCTGTGGAGCCATATGTTTATCCTTGTGTCAGTACAACATTGTCTTGATTACTGTCTAGATTTGTTGTAGATTTTGAAATGTGGAGGTGTAAGTCCTCCAATTCTATTCTTTTTCAAGATTGTTTGGCTATTTTGTATTCCTTGGCTGTCTGTATGGATTTTAGGATCAACTTGTCAGTTCTGCAAAGAAACCAGCTATGATAGGGCTGAGGCTCCATCTGTAGATGAATTTGAAGAACGTTGCCATCTTAACAATATCAAGTCTTCTGATCCATAAACATGGAAAATCTCTCCAATTAGTTAGATCTTCTTCAATTTCTTCTAACATTGTTTTATAGTTTTCAGAGTAATTGTCTTGCAATTATTTGGTTAAATTTAGTCCTAAATTTTTTATTGTTTTTGATAATATTATCAATGGAATTTTTTTTTAATTTTATTTTTAGATTATTTCTTGCAAAATTTTTGTATTTTGATCCCACATACAGAGTGAATTCTAACTGCATATTTTATTGTTGGACTCTTCATAGAGACATAAGTTCCTTGAAGGCAGAGAATCTGTTTTGTTTGTGATGTACATTCAGAACCTAGTACAGAGACTGCAACAAAGTTGTTGCTCTAAAGATGATGAATATTAAATGAACAAATCTTTATTGAATCCCTTACATCTTTATAGCACACTGCAAAAGGTTGAAGGATACAAGGAAGTATAAATGCTTCCCTCCCCTAAGGGGCTTAATTAAAACTTGCTTGAAATTATAATTTACTTAGGACAGATGCAGAATAAAATTATGAAGCTTACCCCCACTCCTTTTTATGATTCATGCCTGGGAATGCCATTCTTTCCCTTCTGGATCACATTTGCTATGCTCTAATAATTTCATGCAACTTAGTTTTCTGGTCCAAGGGCTGCACCAGTTGACATTAGAGCACCGTTGTCTTGATTTGCTACCAGTCTTGGCATCATTTACATTTTCAAATAGGGAAGCCTATACAGGACAATGCTTAACGCAAAAGGCTGTGAGTAAGATAAGATGACCCTTAAGATCCCTTCAACTCCAATCTTTAATGAATATTAAAACGGTGAAACATCAGGCATGAATGCGCTTAAGCCAAGGATGTATTTCTCTTTTAGGGAGGCCTTTCAGCATTTTTAGAACCATTCAGTGCAACAAACCATCTGTTTTACCTATAAACATGACTATTATTGACTCTACTTCTTCTCAGTTTACCTGTGGACCCATAACCTATAAAGTGTCATTGCCGTGGGGGACATGCTGATCTTGCCCTCAGCATCATGTTGAAAACTTCTCGATAGTAGCAGAAGACTTGCCCCTATATATTGGGTCTTTTCATTTATTTTTTGTACTGCTAGATATATGTATGACAGATGTTTCTGACCATACATCTAATTAGTTTATTCTGTATAGATAAAATCTCAGTATCTTTCAGTGAAGGTAAATTAGCATTTGAAGAAACAATTAGAAAGATAAAGACATATTTATTACATTTTTTGAACCCAGGGCAGATCATTGGCCTGATTACATCTTTCATATTGCTAGAATTATTGGGACTGATTTTTAATTTCCTTGTCTAGCCAGAGTATCAAAACATTATGCCAATGTGATATAATTTGCCGTCAAAAATAAAGTCACTGCATTGACCCAAATTGAAGAGCATTTTACTTCATGGGAACTATAGAGAGATGTTTCTGAGGACTTCTAAATTGGAGAGCCTTCTGAGAGTTATGCTGGAAAAATCTGCATATCATAAATTGGATGCAGAAGGGTGTGAATGACTGTGTGTTGAAGGATTTGGGAACAACTAAAACTTTAATCAAAGTTTTCTGGAAATCATCTCAGAGAGGCCAGCATGGAATGGATGTAAATGTAATTCAGACATCTGAAATCTCATTACGTGTGCTTACTTTGTTTGGAGAAAGCCTGTGGAAATGGATGGTTCAGTCAGAAAAGGATAAAACAAGAAGAGGGCTGGATCAAGGGTAGCACCATATGTCTACACCCAGTGGTAAGTGTTATCCTCTCCTTGGCCAAGCTGTGCCTATATGGGGTGGGAGCTCCTCAAGTCTTCTTAGCTGAGAACTAATTCTTGAGATCAGCCGACATTCGTTGTTTGAATTTCCTGTTTCCCAAAGGCAAAGTCTTCCTATTTAGTATTTTCACCTCCTGATAAGGGAATGAGTTTGTCAGGCCTATCTGAGAATGGCAGAGTTCACGTCTTAAATTAACGCATTGGAATTCCTTAATTTTGTTTACTATGACTTTGTTTCAGAGAGATAGAGCCACTCCCAGTGTTCTAACAAAGTCCATCTGATTGGTTTGGGGACTATGCTGAGTTCATTTTGTGTGTTCAGTCTGAGTAGAGGTCTGCTTCCATTAGGTGGCATTTGATCTCATATTTCATTCACCTCAAATCTCTATCACACTGAGAAAAAATTGTGCAGCTAGACAAATTTGTCTTCTGTTCTCCCAGCACATCATTTCTGGACCCAGTTCCTCATCCTTGGGTCCTCTGCCTCATCTAACTATGCATCTCTCTCAGTTTTCAAAACCTTCCCTCAGGAAAGGATGTGAAAATAACAGATAATTTACAATGCCATCTTGCCACCTTCATATTGTTATGCTCTGGACTGGAGGGCATGATGTTGGAAATTTAGACATTTTCAAGCTGTGCACATTGTGAAAGACACTTTGGATGGGCATCCACATCCACTCTGCCTCTTCCTCTGGTGCCTGGGAGGGTCACACTTCTCTTCCCTCTTTTGCAGGTGGAGCCATGCAATAACCTCTGACTGTGGGCTATGAGTAGAAGTGATCTGTGTCCCTCCTGAGCCAGATCCCCCAGCACTCCCTGTACTTTATGCAGCAACAGAGGGGACTTTGTGTGCCATTTGATTAAAATGTCAGCCTCTCCGACAGCCAGGGGCCCTGAGAGACTACCTGGAGCTGAGCCCCCTACTGGCTCATTTTGGAAACATGCAATGAACAAGAAATGGACCGTTCTTGTATTACACTACTGAGAATTCAGAGTTTATCTGTTGCTACAGCATAATCTAAACAAGTCACAGTCTAAAAGAAATATAATGTAAGCTACATAGATAGCTATAAATTTTCTAGTAGCCATGTTAAATTTACTATTAGGGAAATGCAAATCAAAACCACAATAAGACATCATCTCACACCTACTAGAATGACCATTAGAAAAAAAAAAAACCCAGAAAATTACAAGTGCTGGAGAGGATGTGGAGAAAGAGGCACACTGATTCGCTGTTGGTGGGGATGTATAATGATGCAGCCACTCTGGAAGGCAGTGTGGTGGTTCCTCAGGAAGCTAAGTATAGAATTGCTATATGGTAAGTATAGCATTGCTATATGACCCACTGATTCCATTACTAGTTATATACTCAGAGAAACTGAAAACTAAGACATGATGGGACATTTGTAAACCTATGTTTGTAACAGCATTAGTCATGATTGCAAAGAGATGGAAATAGCCAAAATATCCATCAATGGATGACTGGATAAACAAACTGTGGTATATACTTATGACGGAGTATTACGCAGCTCTAAGACAGAATAAAGTCACGGAGCATATAACAACATGAATAAACCTTGAGAACATTATGTGGAGAGAAGTTAGCCAGAAACAAAAGGAAAAATACTGTATGGCCTCACTAATATGAACTAACATTAATGAGCAAACTTTGAGAGTTAAAGCAGAGAACACAGGTTATCAGGTGACAGAAAGAGGGAAGAGATCAGGCATTTGATTCTGAAGGAGTATAGAATGTTCAACAGAATTGATTGGATAGATCCAGGAATGGCAGCACAATACAGTAAGTATAGTGAACAAAAGTGACTGGGAGTAAAGTTGAAAGAGGAAGACTAGGGACATGTATGACAGCAGAAGGAAAGATAGAAGATAAAGATTGGGAATGTATAAGGTAGTGAAACCTGGAGTGGTCAGTGATGGTGACTAAATGTACAAATATAAAAATGTTTCTACACAGGAGAACAAATTAATGTCAACTTTGCAAGGTGTTGAAAATGGGATGGTATTGGGGAAAAATATAATCAATGAAAACTACAGCCTAGAGTTAATAGTAACATTGTAATATCCTTCCATTAACTGTAACAAAGGCAATATACCAAAGTTAAATGTCTATGAGAAGGGGATATAAGAGTGGGTTATGGGATCCCTGGTGTGATGTTGTCTGACCTTTTTATTGTATTTTATTTTACTTTATTTTTATTTTTTCTTTTATCCTTTTTATTATTCTTATTTTAATTTTTTTGGAGTAATGAATGTGTTCAAGGGCTGATTGTGGTGGTGAATGCACAATTATATGATGATAAGTGAACAATTGATTGTACACTGTGGATGATTGTATGGTATGTGTATATATTTCTATAAAATTGCAGGGGAAAAAGATAAACAGAGGGATAGAAGTGCTGGAGAAAATGTGGAGAGAGTAATGTACCTATTCATTGCTGGTGGGGAAGTAGAATGGTGCAGCCCATCTGGAGGACAGTGTGGCGATTCCATAAGAAGCTAAGTATAGGATTGCCATACTTAGCTTAAAACTTCAACTTCTGTGTGAGACCAAAGAAAGAGATGTTTATTTGGTGCAACATCTGTATTTTTTGTAGCACACTAAATAATTTAACTTGTATGGTCAGTTTATTCCAACACCATAATTACATGGAAAGTTGAATAGGGAGTGAGATCTGGTTGGTCTGTACAGGTTAGTATGAAACCCCGATATATCCCAAAGTAATTGGGGCAGAGAATAAAAGTGTATTTGCAAAGACCCCCTGAGGGACTGGGGAAAAATGTGGAAATATTAAACTTCCCCATGTGGGGAATTACTAATATTCTCATGAGCATTGGGAACTACCAATTTAGAAGGCTGAACCATTGATCTTAGGGCTTGTTGTTATGAAGCTTGTTACTGCAAAGGAGAGGCTAAGTCTACTTATAATTGTGCCTAAGAGTCTCCCCCAGAGAACCTCGTTTTTGCTCAGTTGTGGCCTCTCTCTTTGTAAGCCTGCTCGGCAGGTAAACTCACTACCCTCCCCTATATGTGGGACATGACTCCCAGGGGCGTAAATCTCCCTGGCAATGTGGGACATGAGTCCCAGGGATGAGCCTGGACCCCGCATTGTGGGATATAGACAGCCTTCTTGACCAAAAAGGGGAAGAGAAATGAAACAAAATAAAGTTTCAGTGACTGAGAGATCTCAAATGGAGTCGAGAGGTCATTCGGGAGGTTATTTTTATATGTTATATAGATATCCCTTTTTAGGTTTTGGTATATTGGAATAGTCAGAAGGAAATACCTGAAAGTTTTGAACAGCAACCCAGTAGCCTTTGTTCTTAAGATGATTGTATAATTATACAGCTTACACTGTGTGACCATGTGATTGTGGAAACCTTGTAGCTCACCCTTCCTTTATCTAGTGTATGGACAGATGGGTGGAAAAATGAGAACAAAAAATTAAATAAATAATAGGAGGGATGGGGGGATGGGATGTTTTGGGTGTTCTTCTTTGCTTATATTTTTATTCCTATTTTTATTTTCTTTAGAGTAATGAAAATGTTCAAAATTTGATTTTGGTGATGAATATACAGCTATATGATGGTACTGTGAGCAATTGACAGTATACTGTGGATGACTGTAGGGTATGTGACTATATCTCAATAAAACTGAATTGAAATAAAAGAAAAAGTATAAGGAAACAGGTAAAATATATTTTATAGTTATAAATTATAAATTTTATTATATAATTTATAATACATTTCACTCAACCTAATATATACAAAATATTATCATATAATCAATAAAAATAATTAATGAGGTATTTAATGTCCTTTTATTATTCTAAATCTTTGAAATTAAATGTGTGCTTTATACTTCCAGCTCATCACAGTTTGGACCAGCCACATTTCGAGTGCTCGAAATCTACATGTGGCAAGTTGGATGGTTCTGTGTTGGACAGTACAGATCTAGCCTATACTGACTAAATATGTACAATATGTACACAGAAGTTATAAGTAAATTCTGACTCAGGGACACGGGAATGCTATATTTACAAAATTAAACGGTGTTTTCTTTCATTGTCTTTAACTTCAGGATGTCTCTCTTTGCTCTGCATTTCTCCCCACCTTTTGAGGAGCTTGAAGGCTGCCTTTTCTGTGTTAATCACAGACAGTGGGTCTTCTGAAGCTTCCTGGAATTGCACAGCAAGCTGTGATGTGAATATATATGGAACACTTTGCTGGGTATACAAGGCAAACAGATGTTTATGGAGTTTTACTCACCAGCGTGGTGAATGGTTTACCCTGCAGGGAATACAGCTGAGTAATAACATCCAGTTCATGCAGGCACATCCCAAGATATCAATTCTTCATCTCTTTTCAGGAGGTTAAAAGGAGAAAATTAAAAAATAAGACTACAAATACTTGAAATAATAATGTTGATTTAGTTTAATATATATGCATGTCTTAGTTTCAATTTCCCTAGAAGCAGACTCTGAGATGAGGATTTAAGGACACTTAGTCTGCTGGGGAGGTGTGGAGAGTATATGAAGAAGGGAGGTGTTTGGTTTGCTAAAGCTGCCCTTACACAAAATACCAGAAATGGATTGGCTTTTATAAAAAGGATTTATTAGGTTACAAATTTACAGTTCTGAGGTCATAAAAGTGTGCAAACTAAGCATCAACAAGAGGATACCTTCACTGAAGAATGGCCAATGGTGTCTGGAACACCTCTGTCAGCTGGGAAGGCACGTAGCTGGCGTCTGCTGGTCCTTTGCTCCTGGGTTGTGTTTCAAAATGGCTTTCTCCAAAATGTCTCTAGGTGTCTGTCTTAGCTCTTCTCTCTCAGCTCCTGCACATCCTTGCTTCTTTCTTCCAGGATGTTTCTCTCTAAGCATTTGGGAGTCCTCTCTTAGCTTCTGGGCAAACTCTGGGCTTCAACTCTTAGTTTAGAATCTCCAAGCATCCTTCTGTCTGCATCTCCAAGCATCTCTAAGCATTTCTGTTGGCTCCTGCTCCTGTCTTTCTTCCTGAGCCTCTTAAAGGACTCCAGTGATCTATTTTTAAGACCTACCCTGAATGGGCAGGGCCGCATGTCCATGGAAATGATGTAATCAAAAATGTCTCACCTACAGTTGGGTGAGTCACATCTCCATGGAAACATTCAATCAAAAGGTTCCACCCTAATCAAAAGACTAGTAAGTCTGCCCTCATAAGATTACATTAAAGAACATGGCTTTTGTGGAGGATATAATAGATTCAAACCAGCATAGAAGGGAAGACAGAAAATAGAGGGTGCACTAATATGCCAGCTGACACAGTGGGTGTCTGATATTTTATTCTGGCAGGAGGTAGGTCTGGGAAATGGTGTAGAACACAAGGTTCAGAATTAACCCAGCTTAGAGAAAATAGAGCTTGTGCAATATATCAACTCTTGAGAGGCACTGGCCATGGGCTTTTCCCAAGGGATGTCAATTCCCTGACACTTCTGTCCAGCAGCACACACAGCCACAGGGATCTCAACACCACCATTCAGATTAAGAGAGAGTCATGTGAAAATGTATTTTTAAAGATGAATGTGTGTGTCATTGACAGATATGGGTGAGGCATTAGCAGGGGCTACTTGGATAACACTTTCAGCTCAATATTGGATGAAATCACAGAATTAGGATTTGCCTAATGTAGCTAAAGAAGAGAGTTTCAAGGGAAGGATTTAATGCAATGTCACAGTTTCAGTGTAATTGCTATTCTGCAATATGGAAATTAAGTCTTTAGAGAGGACGATGGCCTGGGATCATAACATTTGAGAAAAGGAAAAGTAGGAGGATCACTACTTGGAGGCAACAGCTTTGCAGCCACCAAATATGTGGACAGACTGCTGCTTCTGGGTGGCATGGTGGCATGGAACCTTAATGGATGGCCTTATATGCTCTGCAGAGGCTGTGCAGTGGTGATTTGTCTCCAGAGGCTGATTTACACTGTGGATAGATGTTCTAGTCTGGCAGGACAGCCAGCCTGCTAATTTGCCAAGAATATGCCCTCATTAATGAAGTTTATAGCTTCATCTTGATCAGAGTCATTTTTTTTTCCCTAAAAGGACTCCATGAGTAGGTTAGTATAGCATCTTGACCTCCTAGATAGAGATTTGGGAAACATCACGTGGTCTTAGTAATAATATAGTCAACAACTATCTTTCTGATGGGACCTGCTCCCCCTTCTGATTATGCCCAAACCCATCCATTTTATGTTTAATACTTTATATTAAACATCAAAAGCATGGTAATTAATCTCTTTGCTCCCAAATTCTGCAGGTATATCTTATTTGGGCATTGTAGCTACCCAGGTAAGTTGTATGGATATCTTTATATTGCCAATCCAGTAGAAAAGTAACACTTTTTTTCTTTTTTTGTCTTAACCTGTGGCATATCTGGGGAAGTCAACTGAATTCTATTTGTTTAGTTCTATTTGTTTAGTTCCCACTCTGTGTAAAGTGCTGACAGGAGGAAGAGGCTGGAGGTAAAAAAAAAAAAAAAAAAAAAAAAAAAAATGGATCATATCCTTTTACTTAAATTTCATAAGATGTTAAAGTCAGTCATTCAAAAATATTTATTTATACTTCCTGTGTGTCAACTCTTGGGCCAGCTGCTGGTGATACCATGGTGAACAAGAGCTATATGATCTCTCTGTTGGTGGGGAACAGAGAGCAGTAAAGAAGAAACTACAATACAGTATAATATATGTGGTGATAGGGCAACTACATGTCCTAGGGGCTCAGAGCTTTTCTCTCTTTGCTGTTAGCCATCTCGGGGGCCTGATTGGACAGGGATTTTCTTTTTCTCATTCTGAAGAATAAAAGGAAAATATTCTTCAGCATTAGGAGGATTGCTGAAGATGTGACTAGGAGCTGCATTTGAAAAGCCCGAGACTGCCAATGGATTGCTTTCCTTGACAGTGGATTCTACTTGCTCAGGTGATCAGAAACATTCTCAGAGGCTGGGTCTCTAGAACCTCCAGGGGAGAGTGTTCCAGAGGTTGAAACTCTGCTTTGGGGAAAGGTGGGCAGAGGATTAAGAAAGAATAATGTGGAAGTGTTTCTTTCAAGATAAATGTGCTAGATAGATATGGGGAGGTGTTGCTAGTGCCCATAGTGAGGTCCCTGGCTGGGTCTATGTTGTCTCTGCACATGAAGGTCAGGCTTGCCTGGGCAGATCTGCTGGGCTGATGGGACAGGTCCATCAGGACACTGCTTGAGGAGTCTCCAGATAAGAACTCCTTTCAAGGATAAAGGGAGTCAGGCATGACATACCTTGCAGCTAGAGGAGAGCAGAGTGATGCAAATGCTGGTGGTAGATAACACTTGAGACTCTAGCTCAGCCACCAAGGACTCTTGGACATAAGGAGAAAGAGACTTAAAGTAAAAAATGGCAATGCTCTTCCACCCAAAATCATATAAACTAGGGGAAAGCAACGCTGCCTCTCAGAGTGTGAAGAGGGAGGTGAAGGACTGTCTCCTAGACCACTACACAGTTTGGAATCTGTGATGGTTTATTTCGTGGGTCAGCTCAGCTAGGTTGTGTTGTCCAGTTATTTGGACAGACACTGCCCTAGTTGTGGCATGGAGGTATTTAGTAGATGAGCTTAGCAACTACAATCCAGTGGCATTAAATAAAGGAGATTATGATCCATAATGCAGGTGGGCCTCATCCAATCATTGGGAGGTTTTGACAGCAAGAACTAAGGGTTACTGAGATCAGAAAGAATTCTGCCTCAAGTCTACACCCTCCAGTTCTTCCTGAGTTTCCAGGCTAAGGAATCCGACTTAGACTTCTACATCACCTTTACCAGAATTTCCAGTCTCCAACCTGCCCTACAGAGTTCAGACTCACCAGTCCCCACCCACCATTGCCTGATCCAATTCCATATAATAAATCTCTTAGCATACGTACATATATACTGTTGGTTCTGTTTCTCTGGAGAACCCTGAATGATACAGGCAGCATAGGACTCTGATGCACTGGGGAGGTACTTGGTGGGAACTGGCAGCTGCTTCCAGTGGGATTCTGCAGAAAGTGGAGGGATATGGCAGTGAAGGCTGGCCCAGTGGCAGCCTGACAGTTCTTATCACTAGTGGCCAAAGCTCATGGCTGTGGCAGTGGGTGGCAAGTACAGCAGACATGACAGTTGGTCATGTTGGAGGGATGACGGTAATGGAGATAGGACTTCCCTGGAGAGCTGGCAGTGCTTTTCCATGGCAGTGATGCTGATGCCCTAGAAGCATGTGGGAGACACTCCTAGGGATTCCTAGAAACACCAGTGGTGGACGCAATGCTTCATGGGGAATAGAGTTCCTTGTATGAGTGGGAGGAAGCAAGAGCCAGGGAAATTTGGATTGGAACCCAATTTCCATTTGTACTCTCAGTCTGATGGACTTAGAGGAAAGTCAAGGCAATTTTCCTCCTTCTCCTTGGCTCCCTCTTTTACAATTATTACGATTTTTTAACACTATACTTTTCAGCATACCTGGATCTTTCTACTTCTTGCATACATAGTCCCATAGGCGTAGGACTGGGCTCTTATTGTTATTCATTTGTAATGCCAAGATAGTGGGTTTAGAAACATTAAAAACAAGTGATGTTTACTTTCAAAAGAAGTCTTCTCTTGGTCCCCATTTTTTTTGCCATCTGTATTTAGATTCTGAGAAGTGCCACAGGTATGACTTCGAAGATGATGATAGTTGTCAAGTCCCTTTGGAAAGTGTTGGGTAAAATTGCTGATAAACCTGTTTTTCTTTCCCTGTAATCATAGCGCCATTATCTCTTTGGGGAGGTAATCTGCACCTGCAGGAGAGAAGCTCTGGGGTTGTCTGGGATGCTCTTTATGTAGTTGTAAGTTGTAGTTTCTTCCCTAAAGCTCCTCATTGCTGTCGCACTCCATCTCCCCTTAGCCTTGCAACCAGAGTTCATTATTAACCGTGCTATTTTCTGCTTCTCTTTTTCTCCATGATGTATTTATTGATGCATTGTTTGATTCCCTGACCCCACCATGGGGGGTTCCAGTTGGTGGCTGTTCTTTCATCTTCGAATTGGGACCACCATTGGATACACAAAATATGGTTTGATTATGCATGCAATTATCGAAAAGTTTGTTATTTTCCCCTTCATTACACTCTTAACTCCTTCTTTTGATTAACTTTACATAAAGCAATGATAGAAGGGTAAAATAAATGGCTATGGAATTTAGCCATCTCCACCAGAAAGTGCGAACAACCACATCTGGCCGTTGAATTCCAGCCTTGCACCTGCTGGCGTGACTGTAAGGAAAGATTCAAATGGAAGCATCTGCATCCCTGTGGCTGATGACTGCTCGAGTCCTTGAGGTTGAAACAGCTACAAAATATGGCTCCTGGGGCTGCGTGGGAAATTTAGAAATTTTGTAGCGAAAAGAATGAGTTCATTTAGCTCGACGCTTACTATCAATTTATTTCTGTAGGTCTGATTATAATAGTGAGCGAAAATTTACAAAGTAAACAGCTTTTAAATCCCTGCCAGTAAGCCATGAAAATTTTTCTCCTTCTGCAGAGTGGCTGATATTAGACATTCAGATCACTCTTCTCTGCCTCCATTATGTGGAGTTTGAATAGATTTATATAATCCTAACCTGCTGTGTTCTTCACTTGCTAATCTGTTCCAACAGCAGTGGAATACTAATGATGGTGGAACCATAACACTTGCCATAACCTCTGCTATTTGCTCTATGACAAAATTAAGTACAATTTGCATTTGATTAGTCAACATTGGACTTGAGCAGGAAAGAAGTGAATTTTGTAAAATAGAAAACTTTTGGATAATTGCATGCCTAATCAAACCATATTTTGTGTATTCAGTGGTGGTCCTAAGAACCAACCATTATTCCTCCCCCTTATCTAAAGGAATTTTATACTTTTGATGGCACTGCTCATAGCCATAATTAACAGCAGTAAAAATGAGTTAAACTTGAGAAATTTCCCTTTTGGTTTCAAAGTCACCTTTTTGCATTTAGCATTAAGGTAACAGATTTCTTGAGACCAAAGCAGGGTTTACTTGTGATATTTTTGTTGATTCACTTCTCTAGATGAACTTTGCATTCTGGAGCAAGGTGCCCTATTTTCTTTTGGTCATAAAAAAAATTATAAAACTGTTTTATTGTCCAGGGGTGAGACCAAAACGAGATCAGAAGACGAAGGACACCTTGTTGAGACTTAGATACACCTCCACAATTAAAAAAAAAGTTACTATTAGCCATAGGGTGCCTTCTGGCTCCTTACAGACATTTGTTTGATAAGGAAAAGAAGGCTAGAGAAACTTTAGTGCAGGCTCTCAGATGTTGGCGGAAGCCGAGATGGCTGGTTTTTCCTCCAAAGTAAGATGTTAGTTTTAGTTGTAACCCTTCAGGTTCGGTACTATGCCATTAATCCAGGAATCTTAGCTTCTGTTTATTTTTCACCTTTCTTTATTCTGTCCTTCTCTTACTATCCTCACAAATGGTGTTCATGCATAGAATTCCTCTAAAGTCAGGAGGAAAGCCCCCAAAATAATGCTTTTCCAATGTGGTTCAGTTTGGGTCTCCTTTGAAGACAAGACCAAGCCCTGTGTTCCAGCTGAGGAATCTTAAGACCTAAAGACTATGAAGAGTGAGAGGAAGGATAAGGGGCAGTGAGAAGGAGTGCCAACTGGGGGATTAGGAGAAGGGCTGGCTCATCTTCCTTCTGACTTCCCAGGTTTGTTATTTTGGGAATGGGATTAGCGAAAGCACCTAGACCCAGAACTAGAGCCAATTACCAAATTATGATACGAAGATGTTCAGCATCTCCTTTCTGTCCCTATGGACACCCCTTACCCCCACTTCAGTCCAAGCAGCTTTGCTTTCATCCTTTCTGTGTACAGGTACAGCTCAGAGATATGTGGGTTTAGTTCCAGGCCCCGGCAATAAAGCAAATATTGCAATAAATTATCACAGGGATTTTTGATTTCCAAGTGAATATAAAAGTTATGTTTACACTATACTGTAGTCTAGTAAGTGTGCAATAGCATTATGTGTAATTAATGTACATGACTTAATTAAAATTTATTGCAGAGACACGAAATGAGCACTTTGTTGGAAAAATGGCGCCGATAGACTTGCTGGATGTAGGGTTGCCGCAAACATTCAATTTGTAAAAAATGCACTATCTGAGAAATGCAATAAAGTGAAGAAGCACAATAAAATGAAGCATGCCTATATGTGGCTTGCAAGGAATATTTTGTTTGAAGAAAGTGTTCTGTAGCTTAAAAAAAGAAAAGAAAAGAAAGAGACTGAAGAGGTCTACAGTGCTTTGTTTCACAGAAGAGGAAACTGCTGCTCAGAAATGGCAGATGATGTCCTTGAAGTCACAGACTAAGAGGCAGGTGAGCCAGGAATGGCACCCAGTTCTCTTGAGACTATGTCCATATTCCAATCGCACACGTACCCATACACATCTACAGATTTTCAGCCTGCTTTAAAGTAGTTGCAGAAGGCAGCCCCAAACAGCCAGATTCACTATCAGGACATAGGCTATTGGTTTTATGGTTTCTTACTTTTATTTAAAAAGTACACAGCTTTTCACAAATGCACCATAGAAAACAAAATTTCGGTATTTTCAGCTGTTGACCAGTTGTTTGGTTTCAAGGGTTTATTGATTCAAATTCCTGTAAAATTAGATCCAGCCCCCACACTGTCTACCCCAGCTCTCCTCTGACTGCTAACCCTGCTCAAGAAGGGCAGTTTGCATTTGCAGCTGTCTACATTCTCCTCTTGTCCCCACCTTGCACGAGTGTTAAGCAAGAAACACAAAACACATGTTGGCTCATGAATAATTCAAGCCCCCAAGAGAAGGCCATTTGATACTGACCCAACACAAACCTTTCCCATCAATCTGCATTTTTAAAGCTAACCCTGGGAAAGACAGCCTGCTTCAGAACGTGGGAACACAAGGAAGTTTGATTTGCAAGCCTAAGAGGTCCCCAAGTAAGAAAATCAATTCAAAACCAAGGTGACATTCCGGTTTTATTAAGTCAGCCTTGTCTGGCCTGCATTATTTAATCGAGTGTATCTAGTGTGACCTCTGAAGAGTTAAATCTCATGAACACTGGGGCAGAATGCTATCTATTATAATTTTAACTTTAATGATTGGAAACACAGAATTCATTATTCTGCTGCAAGTAGGCTCTGAAATGGTTTTCACTTTGGCTCATCAGAAGAGAACGTGCCTTAGAAGATTCTATTGACCTCATTCCAGTCTCATGACCCATTTATTTTAGCATTTAGAATTGATACCCCAAAGGGACAATGCTCAAGAGCATTCTGACCAGCCCTGGTTTCCAGGTAGAAGGCGGCACCTTCAGAAGGGCAATGCGGAACAATACCCAAAGACAACAAGCTAAAAGCCTCAGTGAAAATATGAAGCATCGCGAACAAAGCCTCCTTTTCTAGGCTGATGGGTTGAAGTTCCAACAAGAAATACAGGTGCAAGAAGTTCCTTGCTTGAGAGATGTTTGTGGCTGGACATTCACCAGTTTGCTAAATGTCTCTGGGATAAAATTTAAGGCCACTGTAGTCACTGGAAAATTCAAAATTCCAATTCAGTTTTGGGGTTTAACTTATGTCTGCCAATTTGACCAAGGACATTTCTCCCCAAAAGTTTATTAGTTGATCAATTGGGTTAAGCCAATAAATAGTTTATTTTGATATGAGAGGCAGTATATTTTCCCTCACTTGTAAAGTAGATATAATAGAAAATGAATTTTCTGCACATATATTTATAAAACTTGAGTTGGGGCATCTAAGGTCAAATTAGATCAGGGGTTGGCAAACTATGACCCATGGGCCACATCCAGACCATCTCCTGTTTTTTCAAAAGTTTTATTGAAACACATCTTTGGCCATTCATTTTCAAATGTTCTAGCACTGTTTTTAAGCTGCAGTGGCCAAGTTGAGTAGTTTCAATGGAGACCATCAGGCCCACAAAGCTAAAAATATTTACTACTGAACTCTTTACAGAAAACATTTTGCTAACCCTAACCCCTGAGTCAGACTAAAGTTCACATTATCCATGAAAGGAGGTTATCTACAGAAGCCCTTTGAAAGAACAGGATGTTTCTCAGGTCAAAAACTCAGAGTAAAACTGGCCTGGAAATCTAATCAAGGCTAGACTGCCAAAAGAAACTATTTGACAATGGCATGAAGAACAGCTATATGACAAAATGGAGCATGAGTTTTCTCCTGGTGCTGTGAGAAAGGAATGCACCAAACCCAGAATCTGTTGGCACCACTTGTGCAGTCTTGTCCAACTTCAGAAGAAGGAAACCAAGGGATATGGAAAGGAAATGTTCCATCAGCCTTTGCTGTCTTAGATGGGGGTTGGCAACATTTTTCTGTAAAAGTTCAGATAGTAAATATTTCAGGCCTTGCAGATCAAGAGGCAAAATCAACAACTGTTCTTGGAAGGCCAATAGTCTTTTTCATATTTTAAATTTAGCACAGTGGCTGTACAAACACAGTCAGCAGGCTGCGTTTGGCTTGTGGACCATAGTTTGCTGACATCAGGATTAGAAGAAAGACTAATCCTTCCTTTCCTTTTGCTCAGCTTCCTTGCTCACCAAACAGCCTCCTAATTAATGAATGCTAATTTGGTATAACCTACCGAAAGACCTAGAAGGGACTGGAAATACTGAGTCTCCAGAACGGCAAACGAAGATAAGAACTGCCAACGAAGATAAGAACTGCCATCCATGCCCCGCCCGAAGGTAAACGCACTTGGATCCCTGATACCTAACCCACTGTATGGCATTTGATGGGTACTTAATAAATATTGCTGAAAGATTGGTGATGCCACCAAGCAATTCTGTCATGTGAGGCTCCTTCTGGACCAACAGCTGGTTTCCCTAGATGACACTTCTGCTTATATATCTCTGACTCCAACAAACACTTGTAAATCTAATTTAGCAAATAAGTGAAATGGACACATTTATTTCAGGATGTCAGATTTATTCCACTGTATTACTGTTGATGTATAAGGTAACCTGGTTAGTATCAGTATAGAGGTTTTTTGTAGTTTTCCCTTATGCTTCCATGTTCTTAAAGCAGGGACTTTCCATCATCCCATTGTTGAAGGATCTATTTTTATCAGGTAGTATTTCTTCCATAACAGCTGTTCGTCAGCTCCATCAGGACTCTCAGTCCTCATATACCTCTATTTTCTCCCAATACTTTCTCTTTCTCCTTTCTTCATTTATTCCTTATGCAGCTATTTCTGTTTTTTTTTTTTACATCTTCAACTCCTCTAAAATAAAACAGTTTATTTAAATTTCTTTGGTCTTAAAGACCTACTGAGCTCCTATTTGTCAATTACATTCATATTATAACTCTTTGATGAATTAATTTTAGAACTTCTGGAACATTCTTTCCTACAGTAGTAGGGCATGACAAAATAAATGATTTTTGAACATTTCTCAATTTAGAAATGTTTCTATGTCCCTATTTACTTTCTTTACTTTACCTAGAGAGACCAGCTAAGTTTTGAGCATTTCAGGATCTTTCCAAATAAAGTTAATAAGGTTGAATTCCCTACAAACATTCTCAGGTAAACTCTGGCTTATAAAACTTCTGGCTATTTTTTCCCAGAAATAATCACATAAATTGAATTGACCTTTTGGTGTTGAAAACCTGAGTCAAATGACCTAAGCCTGAAGGAAAATAAATATAGTAAGATTCATCCTAATCCCTTGAGCATGTTTATGCATATTATTGGACTGTTCTGTTGCTAATATAATAACAACACGTCATTTGGCATAACTATAAAGAGCAAAAATGAATATATTTTTAAGACACAAAAATGAGACCAAGTTCCATGCCTCTTTTGGTTAACAAACAAACCAGAAACCATAGCTATTGAACTACTGGTACCCATACCCAATTATATGGAAAACAGTTTAATTTAGAACAAATAATTACTCTTTACTTTATGTTTATTGTTTTCATTAACATAGTGATTTTGTGTGTTTATTAATTAAAATAATGTCTTTGTCCCAAAGTAGGAGAAATAATTTTAGGATACATGATGATTTTTACTTTTAATGCCAAGACATTGATGAAGAAAAATAAATAGGAGAACTTGCTTTACCAGATGTCAAGGATTATTATAAGTATATGGAAATTAAGAGAATGAGATACAGGTGCAAGGATAGAGGGATAGACAACTGAAAAAGAGACCCCAGAAATTGATCCCTATGTATATGGACAAATGACTCATGATAAAATAATACTCCAGGACAAGGAGAATGGATGGTCTTTTCCATAAATGGTGTGGCTATCCATTGGATATCCATATGGAAAGAAATGAAACTTGACTCCTAACTTAGATCATATACAAAAATTAATTCCAGGAGCATTGTAGACATCTAAATGGTCAATAAATAAGTTAAAAGTTTCTCAAATTCATTAGTTATTAGGAAAATGTGTATTAAAAGCATAGGGTATCACTATACAGCCACCAGAATGGTAAGCAAGCAAAAGGCAGATAAGACGGAAAGGGATGTGGAGGAAGTAGAACTCTCATACACTGCTGGTAGGAAATAAAGTGGTTCAGTTATTTTGGAAAATGTTTTGGCAGTAAGTATTAAACTTAAAAATAGGCAAGTCCTATGACATAGTAATTTTACTCCCAGATATATACCCAGAATATAAACACATGCATGGGTACACAACACACATGTACAAGAAGGTTCATTGCAACATTATTTCAAACAGCCCAATTTGGCAAACAACTCCAATGTTCTTCCATAGTCGAGTGGTAAATTGTCATACATTTATAATATTATCTCTGCACTCCTGTGATGGCTAGGCTCATGTGTCAGCTTGGCCATGGGATGGTGCCCAGGTGTCTGGTCAAGCAAGCACTGGCCTAACCATTACTGCAAGGACGTTTGTGTCTGGTTAATAAACTAGAAAGCTGGTTTATTAAATCGTTGGTCAATTGGCTACAGCTGTGATTGATTACATCAACAAAGGGCATGCCTTCTACAATAGAGAATTCAATCAGCCAAATTTTATCCAATCAGTTGAAGACTTTTAAGCAAGACAGATAGAGGACCTTCGCCATTTCTTCGGCTAGCCAGTGAAGCGTTTCCTGAAGAGTTCATTGGAGTTGCCAGTTCACTGCCTGAGAAGTTCATCGAACATCTTCATTGAAGTTGCCAGCTCACTGCCTGCCCTGCAGAATTTGGACTCGTGCATTCCCACAGTTGCATGAAACACTTTTATAAAATCTTTTATTTAGATATCTCTTGTTTTTTCTGTTTCCCTAGAGAACCCTAACCAATACAAAACCCAACATAATTGTATAGAGTATCAAAATGAACAATATATGGCAACATACAACTTGGGTAAATATCACAATGTAATTTATTAAGGAAGACAGATACAAAAGAATATATACTGTATGAGCTCATTTATATAAAACACGTAAAACAAGCAACAGCATGCTTTTGACAGTAAACTATAAAAAAGAACAAGCAAGTATTATTTAAAAATCAATATATTGATTACCTTTGGAAGTAAGGGAAGAAAAATTTATTGGGACTGGGTCTTTCTGTGGTGCTGGTGATGTTCTATTTCTTAATCTGGGTGGTGATTTTATAAATTGTTGATTTGAACATTTTTGCTTTCTGCACTTTTCTTTGTGTTATGTTTCACCATAAGAAAGTTGTAAGAAATAAATAAACTTGGATATTTTTTGTTGCTGCTGCTGTTTTTTCACATAAGCAGACAAATGCCCCTGTGCATGGATAGATTCTATTCCTTTTTCTACAAGCAAGGAAAATTAACTGTTTGAATTAATTCCCTAAACAAATAATTACTGAAAAATCCATTTTTTCTGTCTCTAAAAAAAGAAGGAACTAGTTTCTACATTAACAAGACCTTCATTATTTCATTAGCTATTAAATTGAATATTCATAGGCTATTTGGAACAAAATAGGAAACAGTACTTTTCACCAAGAACATAGACCAAACTCTCCATTTGATGATTCTCTATTTATTTATAATCATGTTTTTCATTGAACAAATTGCTTCACAAACACTAATGAACCTTAGAGTTTGTGGGCACCATTGATAGTATTGTGAAGTTCAGGTTTTTGACTAGCATTTATTCATTTGTATAGAGAAACAAATTGTTTTTCTCTTCTCTCTGGTTTAAATTACAGCAAATTTGCTCTAATTCAGCTTTTCTTGTGCTTATGGTTTAGAACAGATCAAAATACAACCTACGTATTAACTTGAATTCTCTGAAAACTGTGTGAAAGGAAAGATTAGCTATGTTCAGGTGCAGCTGGTGGTTGAAAATGAGATGATACAAAATCGGTCTAGGATATCCAAGTTAGTAGATGATCTATGTATGAACTTCAGCTACTTCCAAAACTTTTTTTGCACAAGTTTCATGGTCTGTAAAGAGTCCAGTTTATCTACATGGGGAAATGAATGAATGGGGTTTTGGAGCCAGAAAGATTTAGGTTCATATTCCCATCTTCACTGTCTGGCCTTGGGTGAAGCATTTGTCTTCTCTGAAGTCTGATGTTTTTATGTGCACAGTCAACATAAGTGTGTCCACTTTGCAGAGTTTTCATGAGGATGTCTGGCATGCAAGTTAGGTAATTCAACAAATGAAAAGGTGTCGTCCACAGTAAGGTGTCCAAACCATTCATTGTATAGTCAAGAGAGGAGGAGGAAAGGAAACTTGTTCAAGATCACATAACAGAATTGGAGTAGAACTTCTGGAGTAAAGTCTTCTGACCCCCAGCTGGTTACTCTTTCCACCAACTTCTTTGCTTCCCAAATCATAATCAGTCCTGGTGCAGCAACTTACAATAGGAAACAAAACCCAGTTATATTGCAGTCCACGGCTCTAAAATCTCCAGGCTAATTTTATAGATTTAATTGGATTGGCATGGACAAGATTTGTCTTAATAAGAAAACGCATTCATTAGGTTGTAAAATACAACTCTGAGAAGGAGACAGCATGTGACAAATTACAGAAATAACGAGGCTCCCAGTGGCCAAATGAGTGCACCTGCAGCAGTACCACCTGGGGCTGTGATTTCATTACCCTCATAAACCAAAGCAAGGTCAGGCTTAGTCAGACTTCAATTAAGAGGCCCCCAAGGAGACCCCGGGTGCAAAAGGAACTAGCGTCAGATGCAATGAGAGAGATATTAGGGCTTCTCTTTCCTTTCCCGAAGTGGGCCTTGTTGGGACAGCTAAGCGATGAGGTTAGTGGACTAAGTGCAAAGAGCTGTCACATGGGGCAGTGGGCCAAAGGCCAGAAAATCTGGATTAGATTTGTCTTCAGCCTTTGTTAGGAGTGGGAGTCAGGGAAGGTTTTCATAAACTGCCCACGAACCTAACCTTGCAAGTTTGTTCAGGTGCAGCTGTTCCTCTCAGGGGGAGGAAGAGTAAATCTGTTTCTTTATTTGCTGGTAAGTGGCCTGTGTTCTATGAGCTGGTGCCAGTTGGATGAGAATAAAGCCAAATTTCTTGAACCTGGGGAATGGCATATGAAGCCAGATCTCCCAATTGGATTCTGCTTCTCTAAGCGGCTCCTGCACTTTCAAATTTTCCTTCTCAGCGTTGACCATGCAAAATGATCCTTACCTGTAGAACAAGCCTTCCAACACCACTTGGCAAATTGCCTTGGGCTAGATTTCCAGCCGAGGTGGCAGGGGTAGTCACAGCCATGCTTCTAAAATGTGTTCTGTGTAACGTGGTCTTAGGGATTTCTTGAGACAATGTGGTTAATTCAGTCATGGCTGATTTGTGGCTAAATATTCTGTGGTCTGTAGACTGTCCATATATCTAGCAAAGCCAAGTTTTCCATAATGTCAGGGAATTACAATGGGCATTTAGTGGGAATGAATGGAAGTATATCTTGACTGAGTAATCGAATCCCAAACAGTAGATTTGAATATGGCATGATCTCACAGTGTCCCCTAAATCATCCACCTTGCTCCAGGTATCTAATATTTGGAATATTTTGAGCACGTCTATCCAGTCCATGTCATGGGTAAATTGTGAACCTACTCACTGGAATGTGGATATGGTGTGATCAGTGCTTTGTAGGAGAATCTGAGCACACTGATGGGAAGGGAGGGTGTCCGTGGGATTCTCTGGGATCCGTAGAGCTAGATTACACAGGGTAGTTACTGAAAATTACACAAACTGGGAAATCCAGATGGTGTTTAAAGCTATCTCTAGAAAGCATCAAGGGCCAAAGCTGGGAAGACTAAATTTTGTCTTTGATTAGAAGAACAAGAGCCTGGCGGGAAATGAGAAGCAAGGTCCTAGGGAGTCGGAAACAATGTAGTCACTAAAACAAGGAGAGAAAGACAGGGTAAAAACCTAAGCCAAAGATCTGTGCCCTTTGCTGGCTGGAATTTTTGTGCCTTCATTTTATTTTGTTTTATATTTTGTTTTGGTTGGCTCGATGGTATATTAATATGCTTACTTCATGTTCTTCATTAACTTCTCTACAGTCTGTTTGGATTTTGTTTTTGCTTTGCTTTGGTTAGAATTACCAACTATTGGATTCCAAGGTATACCTTGAGGCTTATTTACTGATTGATTTGGCAAGATCCAAATCCTGTATTTTAAACCTCAATTATCTAGTTGATTTATGTCCACAAGTGCAACTGCAGATTTTTTTTTTTTTTTTGCCAGAGCAGAATATTGTGAAAGCAAAATAAAATAGGATGAAAAAAAGAGGATGATTGTCTTAGTTTGCCAGAGCTGCTATGACAAATACCACAGAATGAGTTGGCTTAAACACAAGAATTTATCATCTCACAGCTTTGGGGTCTAGCAGTAAAATCAAGGTTTCAGCAGGTAGTGTTTTTTCTGAAGTCTGTAGTGTTCTGGTGGTGGCTCAATCTCTGCCTCTGACATAAGACCATCTGTCTCCTCTTTTTGCTTCTATTGACTGAGTCTGAATTTCCCCTGCCTATGAGGTCTCCAGTCAAATTGGATTAAAACCCACCCTCATTCAATTTGGCCTCATAATGGTATGTTAGACGATCCCATTTACAAATGAGTTCACACCTACAGGACCAGGGTTTAGGATTTGAACATGTCTTTGTAGGGAACATAATTTAATCTACCATAGTGATCATACCAGATACCTGATGTGTGCATAGTTGGATTAACAGTTAACCCTGCATAAACTGTCATAATGTGCAGATGTTGATTTAAAGGGAAAAGGACTTGGTTCAGCCCTATGATGATGAACGAATGCCCTCGCAATGCCCCAGAAGCGGATGTCCAGACTCTGCTATTAAATACTTGCCCCCTCACTCAAAGAAAAGTCTAATGAAGAAACCTAGTGAACTGTCATCTTCCTCCCTCCCTCCCTCCACTTCCTCCTCCCCATTCTCCTCCAACTCCTCCCCCTCTGCTAACTCTCCCTCCTCTTCCTCCTTGTCCTCATCTTCATCTTCCTCCTCTTCTTCTTTTACTCCTTCTCCTCCTCCTTCTCTTCCTCCTTCTCCACCTCCTCCTCCTCCTCCTCTTCCTTCTTCCTCTTCTTATTCTTCTTTATTTTCTTCTTGTTGTTGTCTTATTCTCTTTCTCTTTGGGTAGAAAATGGGCAGTAATTTGTCTAAGATTCATAGAGAAAAAGGAATTATTGACCTCAAAAAGAATCTGAAGATTCCATACCTCTGAAGCTTCTTATCACATGGCTTTATTTTTTGGTGCTGCTACATCTTCAGGGACAGTAGAATGAAAGTCAGGAATCTACCACAGATCAGCTCCAGTACTTGGACTATATTTCTGAGCCCATGTCAAGCATTCCCATGTCAGAGGTTCCTGGAGGAAGATACCAGGCTTGAGAAGCCTCTTTGAGAAAGTCCTTGATGGCAGGAGAAGGAGTTCCGGGCAGATTGCCAAAAGTCAGGGTGGTCTTTATGGTGATCCTGGGGTCCTGGTCACCTGGATTGGGCCATGGGAGAGGCTGGGGGCTGGATGGGCATCTTGGCCCTCTGAACGCTCAGGTGGTGGGAGCAAGGCCAGAGCTTGCTGAGATCTTGAGGCTGGATGGTACAGAGAGGCAGGGAGAGTGGAGGTTGCTAGCAGCTTGGTGGGAGGAACACGGATGTGTCAATCTTATTTAAGCCTTTGAAGTAAGAGAGACCTCTATGTCCTGCTACATGATGTTGAGTAAGTCTTTTAATATCTGTGTTGTTTTTTTCAGCTATAAAAGGAGGGAACTAATACCTAGTCCATAGAATTGTATGCAGATTAGGTAAATTAATGAATTTAAATTTTTGAGCTCAGCTCCTGGCACTACCATCTGCTTAATAAGGTTATAAGGAAGGGGATATTTCCCAATCTTTCATTTACACATACACATCCTGAAATATGCTGCATTGTATTGCATCCCTGCAAGTGAAAGCAGAAAACAATTTTGTGTATTTTTCAACCTTCAAGATTTCATAAGTATATATATTTTCATTTTTTAAAAATTTAACCATTTGATACTGTTAAATAATTCATACTATGCAAATAATTTCTGTGACCTGCTTTTTTATTTTCATCTGTAAATATATTATGAGCATTTTCTTAGTCTTAAGAAACATAGCTTTTAATGTCAGGACAGTATTTCTTTGAGTGAACATACTATACTTGATCCAAAACTTTATGTTGCTTCTAATTAAAGAAGAGAGCCAAAGCACTAGCCGTTTGTATGGAATTTCTTAATGTGAAGGATTGAAACTCCCTATAAGCTCCTAGGCAAACCCCAAAATTCTATGTACGGCCTCAGACTTGTCAATCTTGAGACATAAACACCAGAAGTAAATGGATGACTTTGTCTTAGCAAAGGCACACTTGATTATACAAGTGCTTATATATGTGTGTGAATGTGTATTTGTGTGCAAGTGTATTTGTATTTGTGTGCAAGTATTTGTGTATATCTGTGTGCAAGTGTATGGGTGTGTGTGTATGTGTGTGTGAGAGAGAGACAGAGAGAATAGTGAGAAAGAGGAAGAAGACAAGTTATGCCCTGACTGTCTTGAATACAGATGGCCAGCCCTAGCAGCCCCCAATTCCAAGTCTGCTTTGATATCTGACTTGTGTGTTAGTGACGCTTTAAGGGAAGCACAAAATCCACGTCATTAGAAACAGGCTGGGGGCGTGTGTGGGGGGGGCGGACTTACTGTCCTGAATCTAGGGCAAACAAGCCTAGTTTGGGCTGTTGGCAAGTTCGTGTGTTAGTTTCCTCCTCTATAAAAGGGGGCTAATAGTCATACTTATCTTTAGGATTATTGTGAGGATTAAATGAATTAATGTATGCAAAGTTCTTAGAAGAGTAACTGGCGTGTGGTAATATTACGGTAAATGTTCACAATTTTTATTTAAGGAGCTTATGAGAGCTATGGAAATCCAGCCCATGAAAACACGTGTTATTGAGAGACACTAACATTTCTGTATAATGTACCCTGCACAGTGCATGCTAAGAATGCTGGCAGCAGATATGCCTCTTGTCTTTGTGAGGAGATGGGATGGAGCTGAGAACAGCCGAGAAAACGTCAGTGAGCAGATGCAAACACAGCGAGCAAGGGAAGCAGAGAGGCAGAGATGAACAGGAATCACACCTTGCATTTTGATTGTGTTGGAGCTTTTCCTGTGGATCAGCGACTTTCCAGAGGAAAATGTCTTCCACCTTTTTCTGCCTTATGTAGCATCAAAGATATTGTAAATTTTATGGGAGAACCAGGTGCTGGAAAGCTCTACAAGGCAATGAAGGAGGAACTTCTCATCATTCATTTATCAAATAATGCATACAACTGGTTCCATTTAAATATAGTCACTGTTCTACTCATTATGATGTTGGTTGACTCATGCCTAAGATTTTTGTTTGTTTGTTTTACATCTAAGCCAATGTTCATATTTCCTCAAAGCTGATAGTGTAACCAAATTCTAAAGAAGAAATATATTGGCACAAGAAGTGTAAGAAAATCTATTGCCATTAATGAGCTTTGGTGTTTGACTTCAACAGTTTCCTGGGGAGAGGATTACTCCTCTTAATTATATTCAAGTACAAATTACCAAACCAGCTCCTGTCCTATTGTTAAAACATAGGGAAACCATCACTTAACTCTCAATTTAATTTGGCTCAGCTCCATCAAAGGCGCATTACCAGTTCCTGTTCTAATCTACTGTGACCACCCGGTGGCAAATACCCATTGCTGTAGGATCCACCCTGATAGTGAGTGATGGGCAGCTACCTGAAAACATGCCTCCTGAAGAGACAACTCTCTGTGCAAATGGTGAGATGGAGATTTGGTCCCATCTTCCTCCCTCCCTCCCTCACTTACCCCACACCCCCTCCTTCCCTTCCTTCCTTTAATTCTTGACTGAAGAAAGGGGCACACTGTGGAGAAAAATGATTCTCAGAGAAGTGAACAGTGAGCCCCCCTTGTTTTGTGACTCAAACCCCTCTCAGAACTTCCTCTAGACTTTCTTTCCAAAGCCTCCATGTTCTTCTTATGCCCTCTGCAACACCTTTCAGCTCTAACACAAGGAAGACTCTCTCCTGGGGCCTCTTTGATATCTTGGTTATTCAAGACCAACTTGGGTACACCCAAGTTACAGGGTATGTTCTTATCTTCTATTTTTAAATGAGAGAATTTATAAAACCCCCAGTGATGCGCTGGCATATAGTGCCTATTCACTATATGGAGCAAGCATTATTATTTTAGTCCCACCATGTCCCCTTACCCCCATCTTCATACAATGCCGGTTTGCAGCCTTTTCAGGTATGACATGCTGCTCAAGGACCTGGTTCAAAGATTCACATCAAAGGCAGAGAACAGTCCTTGGACCCTGTGCTAAAAATTGGAGCAGGTAGCCTTATCAGAGCAGTGACACTGGCTTTCACAAAGGATTCCTGTTTATTTTTGTTCAAGCCCATTCTTGGAAGCATGGATATGCAACTCTATATTCCTCTCTCAGAGTTAGAATGAATAGGGTGGTAAATGACATTAAAAAATTCACTATTCCCCTTAAAATGCTGATAAAGGAGCCAATCAGAGACACGTACCTAGTATATTCTTCATGGCAATTTAATGGTGGTGGCTGCAGCTGCCCATGGACGTGCACCATCCCCACGATCCCCCAAATCGCCACGCAGCTGGCTGCAGAGATTCCATTTGCAGGGCTGCTGGGCCTGATAAGCGTGCTGGGGCTATCGGGGATGGCTTCAGATGCACATGGCATTTTGATTTATTTTTTGAATTGTAAAAACCCTTGGGTCATCACTTTCTAATCTGGCCAGATGTATTGGAGGTGGAGAAATAGAAAGAAAAGCCTTTAGAAAATTCGAACCTGAATAAAGAAACATTTTAGGCCCAAAATAAAGAGCTATGGGAAATGTGTTGAAACATAATTTAATGAGGGTCATTCCAAATAAGGGCTTGGTTTATTTTTCATATCAAATTATATTTTTGCCTTAAACATCCCTTGGTGCTGAGAAGTGTGGATGGTGCCTTGTGCTGTTGAAATTTGATTTTTGATTGATTGAAACAGGCTTGTTCTGGAGATCCCCTCCTGGTAACAAACCACTAGAAAAATAAATATTTTTTCCTTTCTCTTGATGAAGTTAGAGGCCATGCATTTGTATCTGGTCCGTGGTTCGTGTTAACTCAACAGATTCTAAACTGAAAAATGCCATGTGCCTTGCCTGTTTGCATTTCTTTAATCCATTCTCCCTCATATTCCCAATACACGCCAGATGTTCACTATCCATGAATCCCTTGCATACCATTTTAATAAATTGTTTAGTGGCTACCTCCCTACCATGTGCTGGGCAGTGTTGTGGGAACTTGGGGTACATTGATAAATAAAGATCTTGGTTCTCCGTGGACTTACAATCTCCAGGAGGAGATAGAAAATAAAAACAGCACCCCAACAAATCGCATGGTATGCTAAGAGGTGTAACTGTTATGAGAAAGTGAAAAATAAGAACATGATAAAGGGGATCAGGAATACAAGGTAAGAGAAGTTTCAATTTTAAATATGATGGTCAAGACAGGCCCGTGAGGGAGAAGACATTTGCACAAATACTTGAACGGTTTGAAGGCAGAAGAAAGTTCCCGGCAGAGGTAATAGCCAGTAGAAAACCCCAAGGTAGGTATGCATTTGCCATGTTCTAGGGACAACAAGACAGCTGGCATCCCTGGGGAGAGAGAGCAGGTGGGGAAAGACAGAGATGAGTTCGGAGAAATTACTGGCCTCAAAGGGTAAAGGTCAAAACTGTGTTTTAAAACTTCAACTTCCATGTGAGAGCAAGGGAAGAGATGTTTATCTTGTGCAGGATCTATATTTTTTTAAACAATATAACTTCTGCAGTTTATTCAAACACCATAATTACATGGAACTTTGAATAGGAAGTGAGACCTGGTAGATTTGTATAGATTAGTATGAAATAGTGACACGTCCCAAAATAATTCGGGCAGAGAGTAAAAATATATATGCAGGGCCCCCCTGAGGAGCTGGGAAGAAATGCAGAAGTGTTGGACTTCCTCACCTGGGTTGTTGCTGATGTTCTCACAAGCATTGAAGACTGGTGGTTTGGTGTGTCAAGCACTCTATTTTGGGGCTTGCTCTTGTGGGGCTTGTTGCTGCAAGGGAGAGGCTAAACCTGCTTGTGGTTGTGCCTAAGAGTCTCCCCCTGAGTGCCTCTTTGTTGCTAAGATGTGGCTTTCTCTCTCCAGCTAAGCCAACTCGGTGGGTGAACTCATTGCCACCCCCTCTACATGGGATCTGACTCCTAGGGGTGTAAATCTCCCTGGCAATGCAGGATATGACTCCCAGGGATGAATCTGGACATGGCATCGTGGGATTGAGAACATATTCTTGACCAAAAGGGGGATGCAAAATGAAGCAAAATAAAGTTTCAGTGGCTGAGAGATTCCATATGGAGTTAAGAGGTCACTCTGTTGGACATTCTTACAATACTATATAGATAACACTTTTTAGGTTTTAATGTATTGGAATAGCTAGAAGTAAATACCTGAAACTATCAAACTCCAACCCAGTAGCCTTGACTCTTGAAGACAATTATATAACAATGTAGCTCACAAAGGGTGACAGTGTGATTGTGAAAGCCTTATGACTCACACTCTCTTTATCCAGTGTATGGATGGATGAGTAAGAAAATGGGGACAAAAACTAAATGAAAAATAGGATGGGATGGGGGGGGATGATTTAGGTGTTCTTTTTTACTTTTATTTTTTATTCGTATTTTTATTCTTTCTGGTGTAAGGAAAATGTTCAAAAATAGATTGGGGTGATGAATGCACAACTATATGATGGTACTATGAACAGCTGATTGTATACCATGTACACCATGGATGACTGTATGGTATGTGCATGTATCTCAATAAAACTTATTTAATTAAAAAAAAAATTACTGGCCTGGGTGGGCAGGAGAGAGAAGGCCATGGAGGTCCAAGGCAAGGAGTATAAAGACTGTAGCATCTACTCCAGGTACTGGAGGGCTTTGAGTGGGGGGATTTTACAAAGATCATGAATTTTCTGCTCTTGGGTTGGCATCCCTTTGTAATTATTATGTATGTCCAGAGTGTTAAATTCATCAGAGTTCACCTGCCAGCTACGTAGGAACGTGGTAATGGCTGAAAGCTATAACAGAGGAATGCCATCCTTTTCCTAAGCAGCAAGCTTTCCCAGTGGTACCAGGTGCATTTTCACTTGCTGTGCAGGGACAGCCTAATAAGGAGTTGTCTCTTTTATTTTGTATGCATTACATTTTGGCTTAGGAGTTTTATTTGAATGTTACTTAGCTCGTGCCTAAACCTAACAAAAGCTACATTAAATCTTGCATTTCCTTCACTCCCTCTATCCCAAACTTTGGTCTTCTTTAATTGCCTTAAGTGCTGTATTGTAAAACATTAATTCTATGAGATATGAGTACGTGGTAGAGAAAAATGGGTTTATGGTCAAATAAATTTGCCAAACTTTGTTTTTTTAAGCTATGGATAATCTTCTGATTTACAACTTTAGTTATATTCTCTAGATTTTTCTATGTAGCATTTTCACTTTTGTGATCTCCAAACATTCCTTTGTACCAGATTTTATTTACACTTTAAGAAAGTGCTGATGTTCATTTCCCTGGGGGTTTTGTTTCCAATTTGGCTAATTCATTTCTAGCCTTGTTGTAACATGTTCAGAAAATGTGGCCTATATTATTTCAAATGTTTAACATTTGTTCTTGTAACAGAATAATGTATGTCCATTTTTTTGTGTGAATATTCTATTTCTATTAACCTTTAAACAAAGATATATTGGAATTTCCTCATCATTGCCAATGAATCAACTCATTATTTGATCTCTGATAAATGAAGTGAGAGAATCAAGCCTTTATCCTGCTTTATGTATGTGAAATGTATGCAATTCAGGGTTAGGGTTGTCAGATAAAATACAGAATGCCCAATTAAATTCAAATTTCAGATAAGCAAGGAATACATTTTTAGTATAAATATGTCCCAAATATTGGTACTTATCTGAAAAAAAAATTGTTGTTTATCTGAAATTCAAATTGAAGTTGGCATTCTGTATTTTTTCTTTCTAAATCTGTCACCTATATTCAAGGTATCCAAATAGAGTTGATGGAAAAGAGTTTTCTCTTTATAGAAATATTGCAGCTAAATAATGAGGAAGCGAATGATAATATAAGAACTCCACCATTTTATCAATTTTACTGGATTAAGGGATATAGGCAATGATCACTGGTGGCTGCTAATATCACCAGGAAGAAATAATCAGGCCTCATATGCCCTTCGATTTTCAGTACACAGTGTGGGGAATCCAATAAGAGACTCTAGCATCAACTTGGGCCCCCAAAGGGCTACAACCTTAAGAAGGATAGATAAGAAAAGAGAAAATGAAAAAGAAAAATCTGCCACACAAAAGGAGAGAGCTTTGAAACTTGATTATCTTGACCAGTTTATAGACAGAGAAAATAAAAACATGTTCTCTGAAAATTCAAAACCAAAACTTAGCCCTTACATGATTTCTGGCTTGGGTTTGCATGATACACATGATCAAACAACTTGTGATCCTCAAAAGTAAACATAAATGCTCCCCAAAGGAATGCAGGTGAAAGTCCAAGGAAAATGAGGAGTTTGCAACAAAGATCATAAGACACACAAGCAGATAGGCCACCATGAGGCAAAGATGTTGTTTCTCCCCAATCTGATTTAAAGATTCAGTGTGATTCCTATCAGAATCCCAGCAGGTTGCTTTTTTTGTGTGGAAATTTACAAGTCGATTCTAAAAGTTATATGAAAATACAAAATGCCTAGAACAGCAAAGAATAAATTCAAAATATGAAAGTTTACTCAACTAGCCATCAAGAGTGATTAGTAACTGGAATAATTAAGACAATATGTTACAACTGCTAGAATAAGCTGAACAGAATAGACTGGATTTTAAATGATAACAGAGAATTATTGTGAATTTTCTTAAGTGATTTTGTAGTCTTTACTACTGTCCACCGAATATGCCTGACTCTTTTCCTGCACATATATTATGGAATAGCTTACTTCTCTGACCTTTTGAACTTGCCTTGGGACTTGCTTTGGCCAATGAAATGAAAACAGAACTGAGAGCTGAGAGAATAATTATTACTTAGAAATGGGATACCACCATCATAGAAATCTAAAACTTGAGGCATTGCCTAGCGGCTATTTGGCTGTTTGCAAAAACTATTTGAGGCTTGAAAGATAGCAGGTTGTGTGATGCAATGGTGAAACTTTTGCTAGAAATGTTGCCTGTGATAACTTGGGAACAAATCACATAATGAAGTTGTGGCTCTGAAGAAAGAGGTTGGAAAACAGAGTATGGTGTGCTGGGTGCTGTTGGCTGCATTTGGCAAGTCATTATAAGAAAGAGATGAGCTCAGAAAAGAAGTGACCAATTTTCCAGCAAGAATGAAACAGAATAGAGCTATTTTAGAGATCTAAAGGGTAGAAAGAAGCAAAATTTTCAATCCTGTATGGTAAAATATCAAACATAGAAGGCTTTCGAGAAAAAAAATATGACCAATTAAAACTCAGCCTTTTAACAAAGGACAAATGAATGGGTTAAGGTGTTTAAGAGTAGAAATACAACCAACTATGTGGCACCCATTAAACCTTTTTTTACTTGGACCAAACGTCTCAGATTAATCATACCAAATGTGTGGCTCTCCTCTGAAAGTCTTGTAAGTTCATGGCACCTAAAATTAAAAGAGAGTAAGACCTGGTGAGAAATATAGTGAATGCATGTGCACACACACACAAATATGTACAGGACTGTGAGTGCAGCAACTGGTATATGGAATTGCCTGGAGGCAATAACTTAAAAACCCTAGTAAAGCTTATAAGCATGTTACACTGGTATGACAGCACACTAAAATATCTGTGATCATTTGATACTCAAAACAACCCTTGAGTACCCATATTCCTTGGCTGGGAAGCTGATTGGAAAAGATGCTTAACCCTTTGGAAGGCTGAGTCTCCAATTCCTACTTCAGATGTTGTCAGGGAAGATAATGGAGAAGAAAGAATTTTCAGAGTGCAGGGCCAAAGGCCAAGAAGGGCAGGAGACTAGGGGCCCCTTCCCGGGAAGAAGAAACGAGGCACATCCAGGAGCATCTGCTCCTTCCCCCACCCCAGGAATGGGGTTCCTTAAATCAGCTGCACAATCTGACTACAGAGCTGCCTCTGTTGTGTGTCCCATTCTTCCCTTCCTGAATAGGAGTGTCTGCTATGGTTATCCTGACCTTATCCCTTCAAGCCATGGGAATGGATTTTATATATGGCAAATTCCTGAGACCATGAGCATTTGAATTAGATAAATGCAGGTTAGAATCTGGGTTCCTCTGCATCGTGCCGTTTGGGGCAAGATAATTAAATTCTCTGACCTTTGGTTTTCTCATCTGTAAAATGTGAATTAAAAAACTGAAGAATTGAATTAATACCTACTTCACAGGAGCAAATGTGTATTGTGCATAAAACCTCTTGCCCGCTGTCTGACATACATTTGGTCTTCAAAAAAAAAAGGAGATCTGTTATATTTATTTTCAGTGATGTTATTCCAAGGTATATTTGCTCCTAGAAATATACTATCTATTTTATTTACATTTAAGTCCTGCAAAGTGGTGGAGCAAGGCTCTTTGTGGGTATTTTGAACCAAGCACTTCACAAAACTGATTTGAACCATAACAGAGGACATCCCAAGAGTAACTAGAATTCCACACCTTGGAGGAAAAGTCCATTAGAATTGTTTACTTTATCAAAATCCTGGACTTCTCTTCCCACCCTGCTCCCATCTGTTTTTCTCCTCTGCAGAAGGGCTGCAAGCATTTCCCAGGATGTCATGCTTTGACATTTTTATAAGTGCAAGTGAATGTGCATGAAGTTGCCTGTGGCTTTTATCATTTCTTTAATCCCAATGTTGGTGTCTTTTTTTTCCCCTCTCTTTATGCCTCCAAGCAGCAAGCAGATAACCTGATCTAGTGTAACCTGCCAGCTAAGTGGAATGAAGAACTAGGGAAATTTGCAAACAGGCTGGCTATGTTCGTCATACATCGGCTTGAGAAAAGCTACATTTTGTCTTACAGAACAAGTCAGTGAGGGTTGAGAAAAGGTCTAATGCTGGCAATGGAACTTTCTAAACATCTAATGAGGTTTTGGGTTCAATACACTGGGAAGCTGCTGTCCCCTCTCTGAGTTTGAAGCTTAATGAGGGAAACAAGGAAATATGCAAGTCAGAATCCAGTACACAGGAAAGTTTAGGTTTTTATATCAACTGAACTACTTCCTCTCATTTTGCACTAAAGTTGGGGGAAAGGTCAAGAAATCAAGATGCGGATTACCTATGTTCAAAAGTCAATGATGAGAAAAAATAGCAGCTAGCTTCTGTGTCAAACATTTTCAGATTCTTCTGCCTCATAAATGGAATGTGGTTGCAACGAACTGGTTTGCCTTTGAGTTATTCATATTTTCCAGATGAAAGGAGACTCATCTGATTAGTATGCTCACTGGCTACAGCAGCTAACTCACAAGGGAAAAAAAAATGGTTTTAAAATTATGCCTTTGAGGACCTGGCATAGGTTTTCCATAATTGGATACAAATACGAAGCCCTGGAAGGGAATTACTGTGAGATTTAGCATGGGATTATTTAATTATGGTTTTAAAACAGGCTGATTTCTGTGGGTGCCAAAAAACCACAGGATTTGAAAGCATAGTTGTGGTTACAGAAGCATGACCTAACACCTGTGTGTCTCTACCTGGTTACTGTGAGAGTACAACTTGTTTACTTAGCCACCGATCCATTCATTCCCACAGTGGCTTGTCACAAAGCACCTACTGGGTGCTCGGCAGCATGCTGGGCCCTGGGGATGATGGGAAGAACCAGTCGCCATCCCTGTTCTCCAGGATTCCCCACCAAGTGGCCAGATGCAAACAGCTCACAGGTGGACCAAGACTTATGTCCAAACTAAGAATTCTATCAAGATGTCAACACAGTGCTATGAGGGGCACAAGAATGCTTCTAAGGGGAGATGTTTTTTGAGGTGCAGCTCAAAAGATGGATAGGAATTTGCCAGAAAGATCACAGGATATAAAGTGGCAGTTTCTGAGGTGAAATTTCTATGCTAGAGAGAGGTGGTAGTAAGGAGCAAGTCATTAGAAGAGGAGTTGCTACTTTGCATGATAGTTGGGTGGTAATAAAAATGGGCACATTTTCTCATCTTTGGGTGATGATGCCAATGAAGGAGAAGGAGGAGGAGGAGGAGAAGGAGAAGGAGAATAAGAAGAAAAAAGATATATTTTATCATCATTTACTGAGTATCTGTTTGGCCAGATACTATTATATTGTATATTATCTAATTTAATTGTCTCAACAAATCTAAATAGGAACAATTACCATCTTCATTATATAAATGAGGAAACTGATTCTTGAAGAGTTTAAGTAATTTCCTAAGGGCCCCACAATTAGAATTAATTTCTAATTAATTAGAAGCTTGCTCTATGGTATATGTCTTTTCAAGATCATAAGCTTGACTTAAAAAATTAGTCACAATGATCTGTGTTTGGTTTATGTTATTCTGGAGCTGATGATAGATTTCGCTTTGCACATGAATCGTTTCACCCTTTGAAATTAAGTTCCTTATTGGGTCCATCTACAGTCCCTTCTGTGACTGCGTTCATTCATTTATATTCATTCATTCAACACATGCACCAGGCACCGAGTGAGGTGCCATGTGCCAGATGACACGTGTGTCCTGTTTCCTTTGCCACATTAGGAATTCGGCTGCTTTCTGTCTTCCCTTCTGGGGTGTGCCCTGTTTTTGAATTCCATTTGTTAAAAAGCACTGGATGGTAACCAGATACAACCAGATGGGCTTTTTTTTTTTTTTATTTTTTTTTATTTTTTATTTTTTTATCCCCTTACATTTATCAGACAACTGCATGAAAATCAAGGATACACATTCTTCTGTAAATATGCTGGCAATTTTTTTCTTTAATTTTCTAATTGGCTTAGTACTTGGATGGATATTGCTACCACATAAATAACTTAGGGAATCAGATACCTTCCCGGGAATATCTAGCCATGCATAAGTTGTAAAGTGTTAGAACAACAACAACAATGACAACAGAAATCCCTTTAGCTTCTCCAGGTTTCAAAAAATTAAGACATAACTGACAAACCATTGCAGCCAAGAGGACCTAAGGAGACCTACCTGATGGCTAAGTGTTATACGCTCCTGGATGGGATGTTAGGTAAAAATTAAGGTAATCTGAATAAAGTATGGGCATTAGCTAATAATAAGGTATCAATAATGTTTCATTAATTGTAACAAGTATAGGTATTAATAATAGTCGTAAATGCATGCAGAGTGTACTGGAACTCTCTGTACCCTCTTTCAAGTTTTTCTGTAAATCTAAAACCATTTTAATATTTAAAATACTCATTTTATGAAAACATAATTGGCAAAATTCAACTGCATGACTCTCTCCCTGCTCCTTAATTTGGATTCATACTGGACTTTTTCAAATATTTTCTGGGATTTAGAAGGAGCTGCATTAGATAGCTTGGGGCAACTTGGGTTGGAAGCAGTTGAATTATTGCCTACGTAGTATCTCTGTCAAATGTGAAAAATTGTGAGAACAAATGAAGAATAACCCTGTCCAGGAATCCCAGGGAAAGGTGAAAAGTATGCAGGATTCCTGCCAGAAGCCTTGAGGAAAATGCCTCCCTGGACTGAAATTTATTGACCAATATAACTCAATTTATATTGGAGATAATCTTAAATGTTATATCACCCAGCAGGCATATCATGATATCTCGAATAACAAATTTCACAGTGAGTTTTTCAGTGTAAAAACTATTTTTCTAATTTTTGATCTAAAAATTTAGTTTATTGTGTGTCACTGGTATAAATCATTGCTATCAAAATATGTAATACTTTTCAATAAATGCTTTCACATTAAGTTTAAAACAAGTCTCCAGAAGTAAACTTCTGTTTCCAGAAAGGATATAGAAAGCAGCAAGTAACATATGTATTTCTTGGAAAACCACAGTTTCCAATCCATCGGAGAGCTAAAGATACAAAACAAGCACAAATTAACCAAATCTTAGAAAGAAAAGAACCCTTGCTTAGGAGAGGACTCACACCCTTGCTAAAAATCACCCATGTTTCACCTCTTCATCCCTCCTTTCCATAATGTCATAGTGTTGGAATCATCCAGTATGTAGCCTTTTCACACTGACTTCTCTCACTTAACAATACGAATTAAAAATTCATCCCTATTTTTGCATGGCTTGATAGTTCATTCCTTTTTGTCTCTGAGTACTATTCCATTGCCTTGATAATGAGGCCATTTGGTTACCCATTAGCCTGTTGGAGAACATCTTAATTCCTTCAACTTTTCAGTCATTATAAGTCAAGTTTTTTTTTTGCATATTTTGGATACCATCTTTTTCTTTTTAGGTATATGTTGTGCAAAGATTTTATCCCAGTGAGTGGCTTGTCTTTCCATTTTCTTAACAATATCTTTAATAGAGTAAAAAATGTTAATGTTAATGAAGTCCATCTTATCATTTTTTTTTCCATGAATGTGATTTTGAAGTTGTATAGAAAAAGCCCTTTCCAAATTCAAGGTAACATAGATTTCCCATGTTTGCATCAAGAAATTTCATAGTTTGCATTTTATATTTAATGTCGTGAACTCTGTTGTGTGAATTTTTGTATAAGCTGTAAATTTTGTGTCTACATTCATTTTCTTCTACCACTTGTTGCATTTGTTGAAAAAGACTATCCTATCTCCACCGAAATTGCCTTTCCTCTTTTGACAAAGACCAAGCAACTGGATTTGCAAGCTTTATTTGTGGGCTTTTTATTTTGTCCCTATTCTAGTTTGCTAATGCTGCAGAACACAAAACACCAGAGATGGATTGGCTTTTATAAAAAGGGGGTTTATTTGGCTACACAGTTACAGTCTTAAGGCCATAGAGTGTCCAAGGTAAGGCATCAACAACAGGGTACCTTCACTGAAGGATGGCCAATGGTGTCCAGAAAACCTCTGTTAGCTGGGAAGGCACGTAGCTGGCATCTGTTCCAGAGTTCTGGTTTCAAAATGGCTTCCTTCTGGGACGTTCCTCTCCTGTCTGCAGTTCCTCAAAAATGTCACTCTTAGTTGCACTTGGGATATTTGTCCTCTCTCAGCTTCTCCGGAGCAAGAGTCTGCTTTCAATGGCCGTCTTCAAACTGTCTCTCATCTGCAGCTCCTGTGCCTTCTTCAAAGTGTCCTCTTAGCTGTAGCTCCTCTTCAAAACATCACTCACAACTGCACTGGGTTTCTTCTGTTAGGTCAGCTCATTTATGTGGCTCCACTGATCAACTTAGACCCACTCCGAATGGGCGGAGCAACACCTCCATGGAAATTATCCAATCAGAGTCATCACCCACAGCTGGGTGGGGCACATTTCCAAAGAAACACTCAAAGAAATCTAATCAACACTGATAATGTCTGCCCACACAAGATTACATCAAAGATAATGGCGTTTGGGGGACACAATACATTCAAACTGGCACAGTCCCATTTATCCATGTGTCTATACTTTCACCCCAATATCATGAGTACTGCAGCTTTATAGCAAGGGCTGATTGTTCTTCAACTTTGTTGTCTTCAGTAATGTGTAAGGTATTCTAAGTTTTGAAACAGCTTGTTTCTGAAAAAAAATGCTTGCTCAGATTCACCTTGGAACTGCATTCACTTTATAGGTCAAGTTGACAGGAATTGACATCTAACAATAGTTAGGTTTCTGATCAAAAACTAGGACTATGTCTCTATTTGTTTATATTTTCTATGGGTTCTTTCAACAGTGTTTCATGGTTTTCTGCAAATACATGCACACATCTTATTAGATTTTCACTTAAAGATTTCTATTTTAAATGATTTAAAAGATTTTTAATAGTACAAATCACAACTTTTCTTTGGTGTAATATAGAAAAGCAATTGACTTTGTATTTTGCTTCCTACTTTGTCAGTGCAATCTGATCAGGGCATGGGATAGTAGGATCAATCAGTTTTCTTTTAAATTAAATTAGAAAAGTTATAGGTTTACAGAAAAAAACATGAAGAAAACACGGAGTTCCCATAAACCCACTCCCTTACACAGTTTTATGTATTATTACCCCTTTGCATTAATGTGGCACCTTTGTTACAATTGATGAAATAATGTTATTAGAATTGTATTATTAATTATAGCCCATAGTTTACGTAAGAGCTCACTGTTTGTGTTGCACAGTTTCATCATTTTGGTTTTGATTTTTAAATTTTTGTTCTGGGAACAAATATACAACCTAAAATTTCCCCTTTGAACCACATACAAATATATAATTAGGGGTGTTAATTACATTCACAATGTTGTGCTACCATACCACCATCCATTACCAAAACTTATCCATCACCCCAAATAGAAACTGTGTACCAATTAAGCATTAACACCCCATTCTGTAACCCCACCCTGGCCCTTGTTAACCTGTATTCTAGTTTCTGACACTCTAAATTTGCTTACTCTAATTATTTCATACCAGTGACATCACACAATATTTGTCCTTTTGTGTATGGCTTATTTCACGGAACATGATGGCTTGAAGTTTCATCCATGTTGTTTCATGTATCAGAACTTCATCCCTGTTTTCAGTTAAAATGTTCTATTATTTGTATATACCATATATACTGTTTATCCAGTCATCTACTGATGGACACGGGTTGCTTCCTTTTTTTTGACAATTGTGAATAATGTCATGATGAAAATTGGTGTGCAAATATCTGTTGGAATCCCTGCTTTCAATTCTTTGGGGTATATAAGTAGAAGTGGGATTGCTAGGTCATCTGGTAATTCTTCCTTAACTTTCTGAGGAACTGCCAAACTGTCTTCCACTGCAGCTGCACCATGTTACATTCCTCCTGATAATGAGTGAGTGCGTTTATTTCTCCACATCCTCTTTAACACTTGGGATTTTCCATTTTTAAAATAGTAGCCATTCTAGTGGGTGTGAAATTTGGGATCATGTTGTGGTTTTGATTTGTATTTCTCTAATGGCTAATGATATTGAGCATCTTTCATGCACTTTTTGGCCATTTCTATACCTTTTATGGAGAAATGTCTATTCCAGTCTTTTGTCCATTTTTAAATTGGGTTGTTTATAGTTTTGTGGTTGAGTTGTAGGATATCTTAATATATTCTGTATATTGAACCCTTATCAGATAAATGGTTTCCAAACATTTTCTCCCATTTTGATGTTGTTCTTTTAGTTTCATGATGAAGTCCTTTGATGCAAAGAAGATTTTAATTTTGATGAAGACCCATTTATCCATCTTTTGTTGCCTGTGCTTTTTGTTGTAAAGTCTAAAAAAAATTTTTGTCTAGCACAAGGTCCTTAAGATGCTTCGTTATGTCTTCTTCTGGGAGTTTTATAATTTTGATTCTTATATTTAGATCTTTGCTATATTTTGAGTTAATTTTTGTATATGGTGTGAAGTAGAGGTCCACCTTCATTCTTTTGCAAATGGGTACCACCTTTCTCAATACCATCTGTTGAAGAGACCATTCTTTCCCAATTGAGTGGATTTGCCACCCTTGTTAAAAATTGGCCATAGATGTGAGGGTTCACTTCTGAACTCTCAATTGAATTCCCTTAGTCTATATGTCTGTCCTTGTGCCAATATCATGCTAAAACAGCATGTTTTACATTACAGTATAACTGTAGCTTTGTAATGCATTTTAATATCAAGAAGTGGGTGTTTTCCAACTTTGTTCTTTTTGTCAAGGTTGTTTTGGCTATTCGAGACCCCTTACCTTCCATATAAATTTGATGACTGGCTTTTCTATTTCTGCAAAGAAGGTTGTTGGAATTGGGATTGGGATTGGGATTAGTTGACTTTGTAAAATAATATGGATAGAATTGACATCTTAACAATATTCAGTCTTCCAATTCATGAATATGGACTGTCTTTCTATTTCTTTAGGTCTTCTTTGATTTCCTTTGCAGTTTTTGTGTGTGTGTGTGTGTGTGTGTGTGTGTGTGTGTGTGTGTAGTTTTCCATTTATAAGTCCTTTACATGCATGGTTAATTTTATTCCAATATATTTAATTCTCTGAGTTCCTAATAAAATCATGTCATCTCCAAATAGGGAAAGATGTACTTCTTCCTTTTTAATTTGGATGCCAAATTTGTCCATTTCATCTAGGTTATTTAATTTGTTGATGTGCAGTTGTTCGTAGTATATCATTATCCTCTTATAACCCTTTTTATTTTGTGGAGTTGGCTGTAATGTCATCTCTTTCATTTCAGTTATTTGTGTCCTCTCTCTTTATTTTCTTTTTCCATCTTTTCGCTTTCAACCTACTTGTGTCTTTGAATTTAAGGTGAGTCTCTCTTTTTTTTTTATTAAATTCAGTTTTATTGAAATACTTTCACACACCATACAATCATCCATGGTATACAATCCACTGCCCACAGTATGATAGCATAGTTATGCATTCATCACCACAATCTATCTCTGAACATTTTCCTTACATCAGAAAGAACCAGGACAAGAATAAAAAATAAAAGTGAAAAAAGAACACCCAAAATCATCCCGCCATCCCACCCCATTTGTCCTTTAGTTTTTATCCCCATTCCTCCACTCATCCATACACTAGATAAAGGGGGTGTGATCTACAAGTTCTTCACAATCACACTGTCACCCCTTGTAATCTACATTATTATATAATTGTCTTCAGGAGTCCAGACTGCTGGGTTGGAGTTCGGTAGTTTCAGGTATTTACTTCTAGCTACTCCAATACATTAAAACCTAAGAGGTGTTATCTATATAGTGCATAAGAATGTCCACCAGAGTGACCTCTCGACTCCATTTGAAATCTCTCAGCCACTGAAACTATTTTGTCTCATTTTGCATCCCCCTTTTGGTCAAGAAGATACTCTCAGTCCCACGATGCCGGGTCCACATTCATCCCTGGGAGTCATATTATGCATTGCCAGGGAGATTTACAACCCTGGGAGATGGGTTCCACGTAGGGGGGAGGGCAGCGAGTTCACCTGTCGAGATGGCTCAGTTAGAGAGAGAGAGGGCCACATCTGAGCAACAAAGAGGTACTCAGGGGGAGACTCTTAGGCACAACTACATGCAAGTTTAGACTCTAAGGTGAGTCTCTTTTAAGCAGCACATAGTTGGTTATGCTTCTTTATATCTTCTGCTAATATCTGCCTTTTGACTGAAAGGTTTAACCTGTTTACATTTCAAATAATACCTTATAACACAGACTTTCTTCTGCTGTATTTCTATTTGGTCTTTTGTACAGCTGTGCCAGTTCAATGTATTATGTCCCCCAGAATGCCATTATCTTTGATGCAATCTTGTGTCAGCAGACATATTAGTGTTGATTAGATTTTGGAATCCTGTGGGTGTTTCCATGGAGATGTGATTCAATCAACTGTGGACAAGACCTTTGGTTGGATAGTTTCCATGGGGGTGTTGCCCCATCCATTCAGGGTGGGTCTGAATTAAATTACTGGAGCACTATATAAGCTCAGACAGAAGGAGCAAGCTTGCTACAGCCAAGAGGGAACTTTGGAGAATGCACAGGAGCTGAAAGAGGAGTTTCAGCTTACAGAGACATTTTAGAGATGGCCTTTGAAAGCAGACTTTTGCTCTGGAGAAGCTAAGAGAGGACAAATGTCCCAAGAGCAACTGAGAGTGACATTTTGAAGAGGAGCTGTGGCCTAGAGAAGAACGTCCTGGGAGAAAGCCATTTTGAAACCAGAACTTGGAGCAGACGCCAGCCACATGCCTTCCCAGATAACAGAGGTTTTCCGGACACCATTGGCCATCCTTCAGTGAAGGTACCCGATTGTTGATGCCTTACCTTGGACATGTTATAGCCTTAAGGCTGTAACTGTGTAACCAAATAAAACGCCTTTATAAAAGCTAATCCATTTCTGGTGTTTTGCATTCTGGCAGCATTAGCAAACTAGAACATCTTTCCTCTCAATTCTTCCATTAATGCCTACTTTCACTTTATTTAATAAAATAATAAATAATCTAGTCAAAAGATTGCAACCCACAATAGGTCTGCCCCCACAAGAGTGCATTGAAAGAACAAAGTCTTTTATGGGATACGTAACAGATTCAAACCAGCCCAGTGTCTCATGTGATTGTCTTCAAGTTTATCCTGTCTGGGGTCCTTTGGGATTCTTGAATGTGCATCTTCATGTTTTTCATTAAATATGGGAAGTTTCCTGCCATTAATTCTTGGAATATTCTTTCTGCCCTTTTCTCTTTTTCTTCTCCTTCTAGGACTCCCATAATGTGTGTATTTGTATTCTTGATGGTGTCCCTAAGGTCTCTTAGGGTCTGTTAACTTTTTTTTTTTCATTCATTTTTTCTCTCTGGTACTCAGCCTGAATCATTTCAATTGTCTTTTCTTCAAGTTTATTGATTCTTTCTTCTGCCAGCTTCAATCTCCTATTGAAACCCTCTAGAGAATTTTTCATTTCAGTTATTGTGGTCTTCAGCTCCACTATTCTGTTTGGCTCCTTTTTAAAATTTCTACATCTTTATCGAGATTCTTACATTTTTCACTCATTGTTTTCCTGATATCCTTGAGTTATTTCTCTGTGTTTTCCCTTATCTCCTTGAGCATATTGATAAGCCTTTTGTTAAAATCTTTGTCAGGTTTATCCAAGGTCTGGTCTTCTTCACTGATGATTTCTGGATTCTTATATTGTTCCTTTGCATGGGCCATCACTTCCTGTTTCTTTGACTTGTAATCTTTTGTTGCATACTATACATCTTAATATTTTAAATTCTTAACTCTGTGATTTAGTCCCTGATCCGACTGTTAAGTTTATATATATCTGCTGATACGATAGATATTTCCTTGAGTGCCAGGAACTAGCAAAAAGGAACAAACAAAAGTAAAAATAACTTTCACTATTTTGTGAATTGTCTCTCTCTTGGTGGGTGCTCTTCTTCAGTGTTTAGTTCTCCTGTCAAGAAGATCTGGACAAGGCAGATGTGAAGTGAAGTCCTTTCTCCTACTTTTCAGATCCAGCATCTTGTCCTGGGCTTGTGCCTGCTTTTGACCTTAGGAATTCTCTCATTTACAGGATTTGGAATGCCCCCTCTCCTTCCTATGAAACAGACTTTCTCCCCTTCCTGGGTACTTTCTTGTATGACTTAAAAAGGAAGTAATACTTTGCCCCAGGCTGCTTTGACATAATAGTTCTCTGTACTGCTTTGGTTGTCCCCAAGCTGCTTCTGCCTGCAGGGAAAATTCTGGAAGGGTGAGCCACAGAGAGTTTTCTGATTCAATCTTCCAGGCTACCACCTGATAGATTGGCACCAATATACAGGCACTGCAATAAGCACATAAAGTTTTTCCAATTGAAAATAAAACCGACTTGCTTCTGAAGATGTCAAATTAAAGAAATTTGGAGGAAAAAAAACACCATTTTTTTTTCTCCCAGAGACAAAAACAACTAATATTTTGGTGTATTACTTCCAGTTTAAATAAGCTTCGCTTTACAGAATTCTTGGTTAATTTATTAGAAAATTTAAATTTGGAAAGCTTTTTTAGAAATTGTTTTATTGTATGTCCAAGGATTCTGTTTTTTTCCGTATTTTTTTCTTACCAAAGTTGAATTATTTTTACTTTCTTGTAAGCATGAAAATGTGTCTTTAGTTTTAGCCCACTATAAGGTGTGTTAAATCCCAGTAAACTCATTCTGTGCCTCATTACCTCATTTTTGGTTTCTCTCTGACTGTGCTTTGTAGAGGCAGCAGGAGGAGCAAGGGATTCTGGGAAGGGCTCAGAGATGACACCTGTGAAATGTCAAAGAGGAAGGATTTGGGGGAAAGTGCAGCATGTGCTGGATGTCTGCCAAATACAAGCAGAAAAGTGGGATTTGCATTGAGTGTATCTTCTCTGTAACCCCACCCTCCCCTGTCTCTCCCCTCCTTCCATAGCAGTTGCTTCCAGTGCTTATTGGTTCTCTGGCTTCCCCCTTGAAGATTAAAGGCTATCAGTCATTTGCAATTTATGTTTGGTTATGTGTTGAACAATGGAATGACAGCTGGGTTAGAAATCAGATGAAGAGGTGACAGGAGGTGGTATGAAACACTGGAATAGAAAACTACCTGCGGGTTGTTTTGAAAGTTACATAACTTTACTATACCTCAGTTTCTGATTTTTTAATGTGACTATCCATCTCACAGAGCTGTTGTAAGTGTGAAATGAGGTACAATGTGGAGTCCCTGAGCAATTGCTGACATATATTGGCTGATCAGTAAATGCCAGTTGACCTATACTCCCATTTTCTTACCTTTGCTTTCCATTTGTTTTGTTCCAAGCTCCATACCCTCCTCTGTCTTACTGATAAATTCTTTTAACCAAGTTATGAAAACATGGAGGCAAAATACTACTTTAAATGTCTTTGAGGGGAGCTATTCGTTGGTGTTAGGTTTTGGTCTCTGATGATTTTATTTTTGATCTGATTATTTATTTCTGTTAGAGATTTAAAATAATGTTCCTCCTCAAAGCTCTGCACTATGAGACCTGATCTGGACAATGTAAAATGGGGAAAAGTCAATCTGCTTTGCAATTTGACCTTGTAGACTCAGCAAATCAACTGATTTATTGACTTTTTTTTCTTCTTGTATACGCTGTTTATCTGGATGCTTTGTTATGTAGTTTCTTTGTTTTTGTCCTGTCCCTAGAGCTGTTATCAGGGAAAAAACAAACAAACAGAAACCGGGCATCCCAGAATGCAAAAAGAATAGAATTGACCTTTTCTAAAATCAAGGATAATATCTTTAAACTTAAAACAGCTCTCATGTTCTGGCCAGCTATCATTCTTTCCCCAAGCCCCAGAGTCATGCTGGTCATACCATCAACCCCAAACCAAGCTTGGACAGTGAAACAGACCCCTCAACCCTGTGCCATCGGAACTCTATTGAGCCTGCTTGGAGCATGACCATCACATTAAAAACCAGTTTGTGCCCAGGATGACATCATCCTACTAGAAGGTCTACTTGCTAAGGGCAAGAAGCCATGAAACTTTCCTTCTTTTAAGTTATGGGTTTTGCCACCTCATAGTGTTTCCATTTTTAATAGGTGATGAGAGAATTTGCAATAGTCTACATACATCTTGACCCAAAGCTGGAATAATCTGAGGGATCCTGGCCTTACATGAATGGTTACTGTTCATTCCCCTGCACCTATTCATCACCGGCAAAGTCTGAGCTCATGTCTGCTTCTTAATACACAAAGAGTCTATAAATTCAACGATGGTCGAACCATTCTTCTAGCTATGAAATTATATAGTGGGATTTTATCATACAAGTCTTGGCCTTTGAAATTCATCATTTTGAATAATACTATGGCTATATGTAGCTGTATGATTACTCCCAAATAAATATTCTACTCAGAGAGAAATTTGATATTTGTTCTGTCAGAAAGCAGTGACAGAGTTAATTGTCTATTGTTTGATATATAACAATGTTCTCTTATTTTGAGGATAAGGTAAAGGATTCATATTAATTAAAGGTTAGCAAATATTTTATAGAAATTGTGTCACTGGATGTCTGACAAAATAATTTGTTGGGGAACCACAAAAGCTATCGTATTTTTGCTTGATTCCAAAGTGTTGCAAAAGTTAGTTCTTTAAAAAGTCATAAAGGTGGATGTGAATATGAAATAAAATCCTTTCATTGTTTTAGTTTTGTCCCAGCAACTTAATTTTAGCTTGGTTTCAAATGTGCTTTGTGCTCTCATAATCATAAAATCCCTGAGTTCCAGAAAGGACTAAAGAGTTCATAAAAGTTGGCCTCCCAGTTCTAAGCAGTCCTGGCTTTTCTATTCTCCAGTAATGGGGAATCTGTCTCATCCTCTGGTATACTCCATCATTAGTAAGAGTTTTTAGTTAAAGAATGAATCACATGTCACAGCATAAACCTACTTCATTGATTTTATCTGCTCTCTATGGAGATGGCACATGGCTTAAACTGGATTAATTCCAGTGATCTATATTATGCAGAGTACACTGCTATCCATGGCTCCTAGCAGATTCATCTGGACAAAAAATAAAAGTTTCATTCCCAATTGGTTAGGAATTCATGGAGAAATCCTTTTGCATGACATGCCACATTCTTCAGAATCCGACCTCAATCTCTAAGGCTTTAGCTGCATCAGTCAATACCCCGATTTCTGAAGTGTTAGGTACTATCTCATCTCAGAATCATGGCTTTGTTATTTATCCTAACTTCTTCCCCTCCCCTTCTTTATAGCTGGTGAATTTCTCTTTATCTGTAAAACCTCAGAAAACATGTCATCTTGGTTGAGCATCCTTCTCTGATTTCTCTAATCACTTCCTTGGCCTGGTAGAAGATATAGCTCCCTTTATCTTCCAATGCCCATTACCCAGCACCTATTCTCTTCTCCATACTCCCGAAATAACTTGTTTAGAAGGTAAACTCCCTGAAGGCAGGGTCCTTGTCTGTTTTATGTCTTGCTCACTGCTACAACCTGACAGCAAAACAGAATGCCTAACATGTAATTGGCACTCAATAAGTACTAGCCACATTAGTTAACACGAATATTAATGCACCAACATACAATATCTAGTATATCTACTCTTAAAATTGTGAACAATGAAGGCAGTTACCAATTTCTGTTCATGTTTTTATTTCTGCAATGTCTACCATGGTTGAATGAAAAAATGAACTCATTGTGAGATACTGCATAGGCACATTCTTTAGGATACCCTATTTTTCCTTCTGGCCAATGGAGAAACAAATTCAAAAACAAATTCAGTTTGTTTTCTATTTAGATGTGCTATTTTACAAAACTATGGTAAGTATATTAAGTTAAATATGATATCATGGTAGTTATCATCTTTAAGTGTTGTCTTACATATTTTCTCCTCCTCCTCCTTCTTCCTTCTTTCATCTTCCTCCCCTCTCCTTTTTCTCCTCTCCCTCTTCCACTTCCCTCTCCTACTCCTTGTACTTTGAGCTTTAACCTAGAAAAACTCAGCTCTTACTTTATTAGTGAATATATTCCAAGCAAGATATAACTGCATTCTTTGATCATTCAAGAAAGAGTCATCAGGAATAAGGTATGTCAGAGGAAGTCAAACTTGCACATCAAGCAATCAAAGGTGGAAATTGGGGGGAAAAAAATGTCCAGCCTAGCATTAGGTAGTTATTTAGTCAGGGAGAGGTTGTCTGGTTTATAGAGCCTCTCACCTTGGTGATGCTTGACAGGGACTGGCTGGACCCATGTGGTATTCACTGAGTTTTCCTCTTCCCACTCTTTTCTCTTCCCACCCTTTCCTCCTTCCTGGGCAATCATTCCTTGACTTACAAACCTTGAGTGACTTACTATGGCATTTAAGATGATCTCGATATTCCTTGGCATCATTACAAGTTCTTGCATAATATGGTCTTTATCTGCCCCCCAGCTCAACTCCTGCCACTCCCTTCCCTCCATGCTCCACACCTCTGGGCTGCTGTCAGGGCTGGAGTGTGGCCTGCTCTCCCAGCCAGGTGGCTCTCGCATGGGGTGGAACCCACTTCCACAATTGCTCTGCCCCTTCTCATCTAACTGCTATACACACTGGGTCTTCAGGTCTCATTTTAAATCCTTCTCAGCATGGTCCTCTCAGTACTCTACTGCTAGAATAGATTCCCTGCTAATAGGCTCTCAAAGCACCCTTCCCTTCTCCTTCGTATCACCTGTCACACGTTACTGTCAGCACTTGTTTAATTTCCTATCTTGTCTTCTCAATTGTAAGATCTAAAAAAAGTTTTTATTTTTTTCCTACTGCTGCCATAACAACTGCCACAAACTCGGTGAGTTAAAATGAAAGAAATTTATTCTTTCACAACTCTGGAGGCCAGAAGTCCGAAATCAGTATCACTGGGCCAAAATCAAGGTGTTGACAGGCTGCTGTCCCTCCAGAGGCTCTGGGGGAGAATTCGCGCCTATTCTGGGTCCTGGTGGCTGCTGACACTCCTTGGCTTGTGACCACATCACTCCAATCTTACAGGCCAGCACCTTCACATCTCTCTCTACTCCATTTCACGTCACCTTCTCCTCTGGGTGTGCCCAGACTTCCTCTGCCTCCATTCTATAATGTGGTGACATTTAGGACCCACCCAGCTATTCTAGGATAATTTCTTCATCTCAAAATCCTTCTCTAAATTCCACCTTCAGAGACCATCCCCCCACCCCCACCCATCCAATAAGGTAATGTTTACAGGATCTGGGGATCAGGATCTGATATCTTTAGGGGCCATTATTCGGCCTGCCACAATAGAATTGCTTGCTATTTCCTTAAGATCTGGCATAGTATGTGTGTTTGCAAACACACAGAAACACATTCTTTAAATTATGCAGTTTTGTGGGTCAATTTACTTTAAAGTAAACCTTTGACTGTAGATAAACTTCTTTAGGTACATAAGATGAAAGCTCCAGATATCTTGACTTTCCCCTGATGTGGGAAACAGGCCTAGAATCTTTTGACTTCTGCAGACTGTACATGTCAGCATAGTTTACTAGAGAACTAGCTCTCTCAGAAATGGCAGAAGCAGAAAGGAGCTCAATCATAATAATATGCTAGCGCAAGAGAAAGTGTCATTGCATTGGCTAGAAGGCAAGAATAAGGCACATTTTTCAGGGTTATAGTAAAACAAATAGCAGTCTATTGGTAAAAAGGGAGTTAGAGGAATGGGTGAAAGTCATTACCAGCTGTGTGAAATTACCACATTGGTGTAGTTGACCTTTAGCTTTTACTCCAACAATAGAATTGAAAGATTCTGTCAACATATGTTTCTACCCACTATTTTATTACAGGTAATACAATGCTTTTTGAGTCCTGACCCTCTCTTTTTATAGAGCCACAAATGCTGTATCTTTTTTCTTTTCTCTTATCTTGAGGTTGCCAACAATTGGATCAGCTCATGGGATTCTATTCTGGAATTCCTTCCATTGAGCTCGGACCAATGGTTATTGAATTTTATATATCAAGCTGTCATATTTAGTCTCATTTTTTACCACAATACAATTTGAGGAAGATATCCTTATTTATTCCCATTTAACAGGGAGTCTATTTTTGGTGTATATCTTATAGACCCCAAAACTGTAGTTTAAGACTTTAGTAACTTGACATCCAGATTTATCTCAAATTCCATAGGCTTAATAGCTAGAAGAAGATATAATATCCATATAATCATACCATTTGTGGATGCACTATTCCTTAGAACTGCCACAAAACCCTGTGTTATTAACACTACCACTTAGGAATCATGAGAAAAGACGTATAGAGGAATTTCCCTGAGAATACAGAGGGGGCCATTGGCATGTATGTGTTTCTTTCCATATATGAACTATCTTCTACCCATGTCACCCTCAATTAAAAAAATAATAATTTTTTAAATTGGATTTTTCTGTGCAGATACACTAGTAAACTGAGAAATTGTTTATGCAGGTCAATGACAATACCCCAACATTTCAGAGTCAGAAGGAATTAGATACATTTTTCCTCAGAGAGATGACTAAACAAGCACATTTATCTTTCCCATCGCAGAGCTCTGTTATTCTATTATTTTTATTGTAAAAGCTTTCCAGAGGCAGTTTTTTCCCTCTGAAAGTCTGATTAAGACTTTCTCTTTACAAAAGTAATATTTATTCTCCAATTACTGAAACTGAGGGTGTCATAAACAGCAAAATGTGAATTGTTTGGAGAAAAATCGATGTGCAGAACACAGCCCCTAACTTCATTTCATGGAGCAAGCCTTCATTTAAATGATCTGATGCAGCCTTGAAAGGAGAGGCTAGAGAGAAGGCTTTTTCACAGTGCAGGCATTGCAAGAAAAGAAATCGTGAACAGAAATATAATGCAAAGAAGAGTGAGATAAAGCAGTGGCTATAAATAGAGACCTGAATAAAATGAGGTGTCTAGCTATTACTTTCATGCACCAAGGAGCTAGGGGTGGTGATTAAGCAAATGGATATGAATAATTTTTGCTTTCTGACTTTCCTTTGCTTTTATCTCCTTAGGGGGCCATTCAGTTCCAATTAACTCTGGTTGCCAGGACCATGATATAGCAGTCTTTTGAGCCAAGTAGGCACCAAGCCTGCTTTTGCTTGATTTCACTGAGAAAACATAGATTTGAAGGAGCCAGATTGGCTTTCTACACTGCAGGTCTAGACTGTCCCCATTTGACACATTAAGACAATCCCCAGAAGCCGAGTCACCATGTGGAGTTTTATGGCATCTATATCTGGCATCTGCAAAATCAACAGTAAGTAAGGAGTGGTAAGTAGCTAGCACTTTGAAAATAAATTAGATATAGGATTTGCTTTGTTTTATTTAAAATTGTCCCAGCTTTGTTGCACGGAAGGCGAGAGACACCTCACTTAAATTACATATTAGAAGAAAAGAAGGTGAAAATGGGTAATAGAGGAAGAATTCCCCTGTACAAATAAGAATCCATTTTTTATCTTGTGGGTTCAAATGAATCCTCTGTGTGTATGTGTGTATGTGTGTGTGTGTGTGTGTGTGTGTGTTGCGGTTGTGGCTGGGGTTTCAGTTGAGCCTAAACAGGAGTTCACACGTTTGTGAGCAGATGGCATTGTTAATCTGCAGGCAAATTTGCATGGATTGATTTGCATGAGGTTGTAACCTAGAAGTTAGGATTTAAAGACTGATGATGATTACTGAATCGTTATATAGCTATTCCTTTTTACTTTCTGATATATTAGAGTAGACAGAGGGAAATATTTGAAACCTGAACTATAATCCAGCTGCCTTGATCTCTGATAATGATTGTATAGCCCTTACCTTGTGCCCTTGTGATTGTAAAAACTTTGTGACTTACCTTCACTTGTACCCATTTATCCAGTTTTTTTACTTTAAAGTCTTATAATCACTAAAGAGCCCCTAGTGTTTACTAATGCAGGGTCAGCCCAGGACTAACCACCCCAAATCCAACGATATCTTGATCACCAAAGCTGGATGTAACCAAAATGAGCCCGCCTGACATGCACAGTAGCTTAGACTTAAACCTGTAAGTCACTTATACCTCTTTTTTTTTTTTTTTTTGAAATAAATTCAAAGTTATATGAACAGTTGCAAAAACAATACTAGCCCCATACACAGATTTCCATCATACCCTGACCCTCCCCTCCCCCGGTAGCTCAATCCACCAACTTTAACTTGCTGTCACATTGCTATTTCTTTCCCTCCCTCCCTCCCTCCCTATCATCCATCATCCATTGCTCTGTTGTCTGAACATATGAGAGTTAGCTGCACACATCCTTGAGCATTCACTATAATCCATGTATACACTTCCCATGAACAAGAACATTCTTTCATGCAATCCCAAGTAAGCACAGCTAAGAAGTACAATAGATTCAACAATGATAAAAAGCTTACATTCTGTATTTCCTTTTCCTTATGTCTCAACTGTGTCCCTTTGAGCCACCTGTCCTCTATCCTCCTGTCCCATCCAAGTTCATCCTTAGTATTCAATTGTCATCTAGTTAGACTGACATTTTTTTTTTTTTTTCTGTTGTGGAAACATATATACAGCCTAAATCTTCCCATTCCACTCCCTTCCTAGCCTTTCATTAGTGGGATTAATCACATTTAGAATGTTGTAATGCTCTTTCCCACCATCCATTACTAGAAATTTCCCTTCACCTCAAACAGCAACCCTATGCTCATTTCGTAACTCCCCATTGCCCCTTCCCCTATTTCTCTTAACCCAAACTCTACTTTTCATCTCTATGGTTATATTCTCTGATAATTTCTTTGTGTTTACTGTGGGGCTTAAAATTAACCTCTTAAATCCGTATCAATCTTGTTTTTCTTTGATACCACCTTCACTTCAATAGGGCACATAAACTATGTTCCTATACTCCTTCATTCCCCCACCTTTATATAGTTGTCTAAAATTACATATTTTACATTGAGTTCAAAACCACTGATTTGTCCTTAGAGTTTGTGTATTTTATATCATGTAGGAAGTAACTAGTAGAATTACAGTTCAAAAATTATTGACTTCTATTTGTATTCCATTGTGGTTGGAGAATGTGCTTTGAGTATATTCAATGTTTTTTTTTTTTTTTAATTTCTTGAGGCTTGTTTTATGTCCCAGCTTATGGTCTCTTCTCGAGACAGATCTGTGATCACTAGAGAAAAGTGAGTGTCTTGGTGATTTGGGATGTAAGGTACTATATATGTCTGTTAAAATTCTCTATATCTCTTTCTCCTTTCTCTGTCTCTCCTCCAGCAGGGCTCCCCTCAGAATCTGAAGTAGGGCAGGTCTTTCATCGGCAAAGTCTCTCAGCATTTGTTTGTCTGTGAAAAATTTAAGCTCTCCCTCAAATTTGAAGGGGAGTTTTGCTGGATAAAGTATTCTTGGTTGGAAATTTTTCTCTCTCAGAATTTTAAATATGTCATGCCACTGCCTTCTCACCTCCATGGTTGCTGCTGAGTAGTCACTACTTAATCGTGTTGTTTCCTTTGTATGGGGTGAATTGCTTTTCTCTTGCTGCTTTCAGAACTAGCTCCTTCTCTTCAGTATTTGACAGTCTGATCAGAATATGTCTTGGAGTGGGTTTATTTGGATTTATTCTATTTGGAGTTCGCTGGGCACTTATGCTTTGTGTATTTATATTGTGCAGAAGGTTGGGGAAGTTTTCCCCAACAATTTCTTTGAATACTCTTTCTAGACCTTTACCCTTCTCTTCCCCTTCTGGGACACCAATGAGTCTTAAGTTTGGACGTTTTATTTTATCTATCGTATTCATGAGATCTATTTCGATTTTTTTTATTTTTTTTCTCCATTCTTTCTTTTGTTCTTTCATTTTCTGTTCTGTGGACTTCTAGGACACTGAGATGTTGTTCAGCTTCTTCTAGTCTTGTATTGTGAATATCCAGAGTCTTTTTAATTTGGCCAACAGTTTCTTTTATTTCCATAAGATCTTCTATTTTTTTATTTACTCTTGCTATGTCTTCTTTATGTTCTTCTAGGGTCTTCTTTATGTAGCTTCTATCCTGGGCCATGGTCTTCTTGATGTCTTTTAAATCCTTTGCCATGTTTTCGTTCCTCAATTGTAGATCTTTGATTAACTTTGCGAGGTATACTGTATCTTCCGATATTTTGGTTTGTGTGTTTGGAGTTGGACTCTCCATATCTTCTGGTTTTATCATATGCATTAAGATTTTCTGTTGTTTTTGGCCTCTTGGCATTTGTTTTGCTTGATAGAGCTCTTTCAAGTTTTAAAGAAAAAGGGATATCGATCTAATTTTTCAGGAGCACAGTTTGGTTACTTTCTCTAACTAACCAGCAGATGGCGTCTGTGAGTCACCTATATCCCTCGAGTCAGTTCTCAACCTTTTTTCTGCTTTGTGTGGGGAAATGATTCTTGTGGGTTCAGTTGGAGAACTCAGTTTGGGTGTGTTGCTGGAGCTGTCCGCCCTGAATGTGGGGCGTGTGTACAGGTAGCCAGGGAGGAGGGGCAGTTCTAATGTTCAAATCCCCCAGGATCCCGGAGATTTAAGGCTGCCGCACAAGTCTAAGCCTTCATTTCAGTTCAGCCCCAGCCTCTCACTCTCGCTGATCCATAAACCACCGGACTTGGTGTAGCGTCCCTGGGTTCTCCGAGTGGATCCCCCCTCCCAGCTGCGCTCCTCCAGTAGCTCAGCCAAGGGAAGGCTGTGCTACGTCATCAGTGCGTGCCATCCCACAAGGGAAGCCCTGGGCTGCCGGGCCATGCAGCGGCGCTCTCCCAGCCCAAAGCAAAAATGGCCGAGCGGGGCGTCTCAGCCCCCTCCTCCTTGCACCGTTCCTCCTTCCCAGCTCCGGGACAACTGGTGGGGCTTTTGGGCTGTGGGCACAGCCCTGAGCAAGAGTTTATCCAGCCCTCCGGGGACTAGATGCTAGCCACGGGGTTTCTTTCTGCTTCCGGCTCTCCCCTCCGTTCCCCCGAACCCAAGGGTATCTGCTGCGGGCTATCCTCCCGGCCAGACAGCAAGAGGCCAGCCCAGCCCCCTCTTGCTGTGTTTTACTGCGTGGTTCCCACAATTGCTACTGAGCCGCTTCTTTTTTTTTTTTTTTACAGCCAGCTGGTCTCCATACGCTGAACCCTGGCTTCCCCAGCCCGCCACACGGCTGCGGGTCCTCCAGCCAGCTTACTCACTCATTTCAGAATGCCGACTCCCGGTTTCACCAAGTATACGGCCCCTCTGGATCTAGGAGCCCTCATCCAGTTGGTGCATCCCTGTAACCGGTATTCTAGGTCACTTTCTGGTTTTTAGCTAGTGTTTTTCATGGAGGCATTTTTTTCGCCCTGTCTCAGCTAGCCGCCATCTTAGTTCCTCTATACCTCTTTATAATACTAAGAATCATGCCCATCAGAACTTTGAATAGGAAGTGAGCTATGGTAGGTCTGTATAAATTAGAATGAAATAGCAACACATCCTAAAGTAATTTGGGTGTAGAATAAAAAAATATATTTGGGGCCCTCTTGAAGAGCTGGGGGAAGATGCAGAGGTGTTGGATTTCCTCACCTGGATTGTTGCTGATGTTTTCACAAACATTGGGGACTGACGGCTTGAAGTGCTGAGCCCTCTGTCTTGGGGCTGGGCCCTATGAAGCTTGTTGCTGCAAGAAGAGGCTAAAACTGCTTATAATTGTGCCTAAGAGTCTCTCCCTGAGTATCTCTTTGTTGCTCAGATGTGGCCCTCTGTCTCTCTCTAACTAAGCCACCTTGCTGGGTGATCTTGCTGCCCTCCCCCTATGTGGGACCTGACTCCCAGGGGTGTAAATCTCCCTGGCAATGCAGGATATGACTCCCAGGCATGAATCTGGACCCAGCATCATGGGATTGAGAACATCTTCTTGACCAAAAGGGGGATGTGAAATGAAATGAAATAAAATTTCAGTGGTTGAGAGATTTCAAATGGAGTCAAGAGGTCACTCTGGTGGGTATTCTTATGCACTATATAGATAACCCTTTTTAGGTTTTAATGCATTAGAATAGCTAGAAGTAAATACCTGAAACTATCAAACTTCAACCCAGTAGACTTGACTCTTGAAGACAATTGTATAACAATGTAGCTTACAAAGGGTGACAGTGTGATTGTGAAAACCCTGTGGATCGCACTCCCTTTATCCAGTGTATGGATGGGTGAGTAGAAAAATGGGGACAAAACCTAAATGAAAAATAGGGTGGAATGAGGGGGGGATCTGTTTTTTTTTGTTTTTAAATTTTTATTTTTTATTCTGATTCTGATTATTTCTGGTGTAAGGGAAATGTTCAAAAATAGATTGGGGTGATGAATGCACAACTATAAGACAGTACTGTGAACAGTTGATTGTATACCATGGATGACTATATGGTATGTGAATATTTCTCAATAAAACTGAATTAAAAAAAATCATGCCCATCATCAAATTAAGGCCGCCATTTTCTTACATATGTTCTGTGACTAGGCATGTAATCAATCTGCACATGCTCAACAATTAGATCACTTTTAATTACATCATCTGGGGCCATTGTGCTCATTATCCTAAAACCTGCCCATCTTTTGATGCTATAAAATTATCAGAATTACTGCAGTTCAGGGAGACAGATTTTGGACCGATAGGCCATCTGCTCTCCTGCTTCTCTCCTGGCAATAAACTCTTTCTCTCTTTGAAACCCTGGTGTCTCAGGAATTGGTCATTTGAGCATATCGGGCAAAAGAATCCACTACCTTGTCTGGGCTATAAGAAGCTTGGGAGCAAATACATGGGTGGAGTGGGTGGAGGTAGTGCTAGGAAAGTGGAGAGGGCTAGATGCCATCTGCTTTCTGGAAGATCTCTTTAGACTGAGCCCTTTCATGGGAGGAGTAGCAGACAGGATACAAAGGTGAAACACTTTTCCTAAAGGACCCTGGGCAACTTGGAACACAGAAGCCCTGATGTGGGTCCAGGTGACTATGTGACCCAGAGTTGAGAAGGAGATACTTTCCCTTCTTGGAACACAGCTAGCTTGTGTTTGGTACAGCAAGAACCAAAGAGGAGGGATTGTTGTTTGTGTTGATGTCTTTGGGAAGGCAGAGGGGATGGTGTCTTTAGCATGGAAGTCAGTTTTCTCAAGGAAGACCCTAGGTTTTCAGGAAGAGATATCAGTAAGGGGCCTGGAGCAGAAGAACATGGATGAATGACTTGTGAGAACATGAGCAAAAATCCTGAGGACGTGGCAAACATGACATGGAGGGACTGTGTGAGGAGTTGGTGATCCTGCAGCATGTAAGCAGGAGCTACACACTATGGAAGGGTGAATTATCCCATTTAAATGGTTCCTCATGTCTACAAACTGGCAATGCCTGGGAACATGCTGGCTACTTCTCTGGTTTTTAACCAGGACTTTCTATGCCACATGTTAATTCTGTATTTCCAGTCATGGACATTTTCCAATGAGAGAAAAATAGTTATAGAGAATGCCATTCCTAACAATGTTTAGAATTAGGGAAAAAAATAATTTAATGTAAACAAAACCCTATGATGCTCTTTCAAAATGATCTCCTCTGGTCTTCATGGCAAACCTCCAAGACAGGTGTTGTCATTCCCGTCTTACGGATGAGGGAAAGGAGCAAGGAAATTTACATTTATTAAGAACTGAATATATTCTGGACACTATGTCAGAATTTTACCTGTTTTTTCCCATTCATTTCTCATGACCAGCTTGACAGGTGAGTATTATCCCCATGACCAAGAGTGAAAACTGAGGCTCAGAGGTCATTTTCTGAGATGGGATGTCCAGGGTTGGCTCTGGAGTAGATAACCTGGGTCTCCTTCCTCTGCATTAGAGGGTAAACGGAAAGGGGTACTGGATGATCTGGGGAAACTCAAAAGGAGGATAGTCTACCCTCCAGGTGCTCAAGGGAGGCAAGGAGAGAAAAGCAGAGTAGAAGGGTGTGTGCAGAGACAGTGTGAGATGACCGCTGGGGCTCTCTGCCCAGTGCACCTGCCCACTCACGGGGCATCACTACAGACACATTCCCATTTTCCCCCATGTGGGTTGGTTACCTCTCTCCCCAGTTCTTTAAGCACACCTGGACACCTGACTGCCATGAGATTTATGCAGGGAGTCTGTCTTTCTCATACCAGCTTCCAGCCACCATAATAAGTAAGCTCCAAACTGTTTCTCAACTCTGCTGTTTCAAGTTTTATGCCCTCCTTTCTCCTCTCACCCCCACCCCCTTGCTGTATGTTCTTGTCAAAAGCAACTATTTACAGGCTATTAACAACAGGATGGGTGATTAGCCTCCTTCCAGACCTGATGAATAATGCATGCTGCCAGCCAGTGGCTTTACCACCCACTGACGGGTGCTTCTGAGGAAAGTGTCATAGAAGATTATGCTGTTCACATTCCAAGAGCTGAATAATTTGACGGAACAATTGCCTTTTAGTTTGTGGAGGGGAAAAAAGTTATTCTTTGTGAACTCTTTGTTCTTTTGGGCAAGGGCAGTAGAAAGGGAAACTTGTCTGTTTCTGATTCTTTTCTTTCAGAATTTTCCTTTTTTCCTTCCTTTCCCCCACCTTCCCCATTCCCCTGCTCCATTGTTTTAACCTAGGACTCAGGTACGTAGCCCAGAAGTTCCAGCTGAAGCTATTACACTTTATTTTTCTGATTTAACCCATGCCTACCTGAATCATATACCATATAAATGCTAGCAAATTTCAATTCCCTCTCTAGTTTCCTTTAAAGATAAGGCTTAAATGAGATTTGTTCACAGGAATGAGATGTGCAATGTGTATCCCATCAGTGACCCTAAACTGTGTACTCACCATAAACCCACACGTGTTCAAGCTTTGTCTGGTCCTCTTTGCTAAGATCTGTCCATTTGCAGAGACTCATGGGCAAGGATTCCTCCTGAGTGCAGGAATAGTTGATGTGATGGTTAGGTTCATGTGTCAACTTGGCCAGGTGATGGTGTCCAGGTGTCTGGTTAAGCAAGCAATGGCCTAACCATTACTGCAAGGACATTTGTAGCTGGTTAATAAACCAGAAGGCTGGCTTATTAAATCATCACTCAATTGGCTGCAGCTGTGACTGATTACATCAACAAAGGGTGTGTCTTCCACAATGAGAGAATGCAGTCAGCTGGATTTAATCCAATCAGTTGAATACTTTCAAGGGAGACATATAGAGGACCTTCACTTCTTCTTTGGCTAGCCAACGAAGCATTTCCTGAGGAGTTCATCGAAGTTGCCAGTTCGTTTCATGAGGAGTTCATTGAACATGTTCATTGAAGTTGCCAGTTCACTGCCTGAAGAGTTCATCAAACATCTTCATTTGAGTTGCCAGTTTGCTGCCTGCCCTATGGAATTTGGACTCATGCATACCCACAGTTGTGTGAGACACTTTTATAAATCTTATATTTATAGATATCTCATGTTGATTCTAATACGGTTGAGATGCACAATTCTAATCCAAACACGAGGTCAGTCCTGAGGAAAGGCCAGTTTGGGGACCCTCATTGTACAGAACATCTCAACTGTCCTGTAGCCCACTGAGGAAGGACCCCCACCCATGTCTGAGAGAGAAGGGGTTATAATAAATAGTGAAGGGGGCTAGAAAGGAGAAGATACTTCTCACTTGAATGTCTATGTGAAAAGGACAGCATGAAGAGACTGTGTTAAGGACAGAAGTGGCCATGGGAGGGGAAGCATGTCTGGGGACAGCACTGGGTGATCAGAAGGGAAGGACTTCACCCAGGAGTGACATAAACTGGCAGTTCATGAGACAGAGCACATGGTCCAGGGACCCAGCACCATCTCACATGCCCTCTTCTCTCTCTTTCTAGATCCCACTTTTTCTGGATCTCCACCTATGCTTTGACACTTTCTGCTCAGTCTCCCTTATGGACTTGTGTGTGGACCTCTTTCTTTAATGCTCTACCTGAGGGTGCAGCATGTCTGAACTGCCAGAATCATTTAATAATCTGGTTGAGGCTGAGGTTTGTCTATAAAACAGAACTTCAGACTGCATATTAGGCTCTGCAGGTAGATTTCATTGTATCCTTCCTTAGAGATGGACTAAATCAATATTTACTTTATTTCTTCCCATGTTTGAGAATGCAAATTCAGAAAGGGATCATCTCTCCTCAAAATGTATCTGATGCCCAGGAGGAGCCATGATTCTTTAGTCCCCCTCTGACCTTTACTGTGATTGAATGGTCCTAGCTAAAGGAAGCAGCCAACAGAGGGCCAGCTCAACCTAGTGGTCACTGCTGCTTCTTTGGGCAACTTCCCAGTGCCACCATCACGAAGAATAAAAGATTCTCATTCTAAGACTTCCTAGCTTTCTTAATCATCTTCTTAAGCATGATCCCTTCCACTGTGTGTCCTCTTATGGCACTATGAGGTCAAGCGCACAAACTTTCTGTAGAGGTAAGAGGTTACCTGTCTGTCATTGTTACCTGTCTGATAGGAGCTCAACTCTGCCCTGCTATACAGGGATTATGGACAGTCAAAGTCATGGTCTCAATATATACAATTTGACATTGGTTGGTTGCCTGTCTCCATCTGCATTTGGACATCTCATATGCTCAGTTTCACATTCTCTCACCCCCTCTTATACTCCAACCATTGCTTTAGTAACTGGATTTGCATGGTTATACCACACCATATCCTCAACTTTCCCCCATATATTTTGCTTTCCCTCAGGACCACACCCATTATTCCCCTCCTTCTTTGTTTTACTCTTCCCAGTTCCCCACTGTACTTCTCTGGAGTCATTTCCTCAAATAAACTAAATATGTACAGCCATTGGTCTAGATGGCTTTGGGGTGTGGGGTGGAATACCGGCTAAGTCATCTTCTCTTTACGGTTGGATTTTGCCTCTCTTTTAAGTAGCATGTAATATTTTCAAGAGTTAACTCTCTGATCCCTTCCTTTGGTCTAGGTTTTTCATATTCTTTCTCTCCATCTCTTTTCCTTGAAATTTCTCTCCATCTCTTTTCCTTGAATTTTCTCCCCATCTTCCATGCCCATCTCTTCTATTTTTCTATGTAGAAATGAAGGTCTTTGGGGAGGTTGGTTTGCTTGCTTGGTTGTTGCTATTGACTATCCAGCAACCAAACATCTCTCTTATTTGGGGGGATTCTTGATTGTGAGTTCCACTGCAAGGCAGAGCCCTGCCTCTCCCTACAGATGTCAAAACGAGGAGCTGGTTTCTCTCTTTGGTTATCCCGCGGCAGCTAGACCATGGTCACATAGCCTATGCTTGGCCAATTGGATGCTTCCAGCTGGGATGGGAATTCCTAACTAAGTGAGAGAAATGCAGGAATTGCTGCCCAAATTGTCATAGTAGACACGTGCAGCACTGGCAGAACTGAGTGACCCGGTTGGTGGTTGTTGACATCATTTTAACCAGACTTCTCCTTTTATGTGGCTTTGATGCTGCTTCTGACATCCAGCCTTCTTGCCCATCTTCCAGGCTTGGTCTTCCAGCCCCCTTGTCTTTCTAATAGTCTTCCATTAATGGCTTTTCAGCCTGAGTTAACCAGAACCCATCTCTGTTGCTTGTGAACAATAATACAATGCCCTTTTCTCCTAAGGCTCAAGAACACCTTTCATGTCAGGTTAAATTCGTATCTTCACAGCAACCTGGTCCTCCCCACAGAAATTGCTGGTTATCCTGTGTTCTCTAAGATGATCTTCCAGTCTCAATTACTATGTCTTGTACCTCTCTTTTCCACGTAACCCTTTGAATGCTATGCATCCTTTTAAAAGCACCCTGTTCTGTAAAACACGTCTCCAAGCACCACCCAACAAGATCCTTAATCCACTGACAAGTTGCACCTACCTTCCACATGTAGCTTTTGTGCATCCCCTGGGCAGAACTTCTTGAATCCCAGATGATTGGGGAAACTATACTTTGTCACAATTAGTAAAGAGCTTTTGTACCAAGAGAGGAAATTCTTCTTTTTGGTATTGGTGAATTAGCTAGAGAAATGATTGTTTTGTACCTTTGGCATAAGAACACTGAGAGCAGAGTGAGATAATACTTTTGAAATATGTGTGCAAAGGCATTGGAAATATACTTATCCCGAGTCACTGAGTGTCTCACTTTTTCCATCTGTTCAGTGGAAAATATATTCTGTTTCTCAGAACAATTGCTCTTCACCTTTGGAAGAGCTTAAAATTACTTAGGGTATCTGGTCTGTTTGAATCATCTGCAGGAAATGAGGCAGGGCATGTAGGAAGGTGGTGGTGTACTTTTTTAAATTCAGTTTTATTGAGATATATTCACATACCATACAGTCATCCGTGGTGTACAATCAACTGTTCACAGCACCATCATATAGTTCTGCATTCAGTACCCCAATCTATTTTTTGAACATTTTCCTTATACCAGAAAAAGTAAAATTAGGAACAAAAAATAAAAAGAACACCCAAATCATCCCCCCCCCCATACTATTTTTCATTTAGGTTTTGTCCCCATTTTTCTACTCAGTCATCCATACACTGGATAAAGGGAATGTGATCCACAAGGCTTTCACAATAACACTGTCAGGTGGTAGTGTTTTATAATCACTTGACCATCATTCCCTGTCTGTTCTTAGGCCACAGGCACAAATAAGAGGGTGACTTTTCACACAATTCTAGGGGATGCTATTCACACGCCAGTCTTCATGAAGGCGGTCCCCTGGAGTTTTGCAGTGCTCCTCAGCCATGAGCAGCCACCCTGTGGAATGAGAAACATAAAAATGCAAATTATTAGAAATGAAGGAATGATTCCCTGATCCCTTTGAGTTAAACCCCCAGCAATGTGCAATTAATCCCCTAAAGAAGTACTGAAATCTGAGCTGCTTTATAAGCAACAAAGAAATAAATGTCTCATTTACATTCCACTTTCACAGATAAGGAAACCAAATTTGAAAGCTATTTAGTCACTCTCCAGCACTTGAAACTGTATGGATGGTTCTGTCAAAAGTGAAGATTTAAAAAGTGAATAATAAAACCACTTTAAAAAATAACTACCAGTGATTTTTTTTCTCTCTCCTTTTTCTAAGGTGAATGTAAAATACAAATTAATATCATAGATATCAAATGATTTGCCCAACTGAGAGAAAGCTGACCTCCACACTGTGTCAAATAAATGTTGTTTTTGTAATAAAGTGAAAGTAGATTGAAATCAAAAGTAAACAGCATTTGAAAACAGGTTCCATACAACTAAAGTTGGAATACTCAATGCAATTGATTTGCTCGCTTAATTGCAGCTTCCAATATAACTAATGCACAACAACCAGGTCAGGGCAATACATTTAAAGTGGAGGATATTAAAGTCTTTAAACTCCATCTGCCCAAGAACCGCTCGACTGCAGGGCGATGCCTTTAAGGAGCAGGGATCGGGAGGCACTTCCGACCCAGCGTCAGTGGAGACTCTAAAGCCGCAGGTTGGGAGGCACTGATCTGCCTGCGGGGTGTCGGCCAGATTGCAGCGATCTCGCCTGGAGCACTGCAGCGGGAGTCAGACCCGAGGTCAACCTGCCTCGACCTGAGGCTCCCGGAGCAGCGTCTTGCCTGGAGTTTTATAATGCCAATGTGACTGGCTCTAAGTCAGTCCATACCTCACACAAGTGTCTGGTTATTACATACTTCAAAAACACGTTTTTCTCAGTTTGTTTACATTCTATTTTGTGGTCAGCATGTTTCCAAGTTTTGGGGGATTCAAGATCGCTCACGTCATTTCAATACACAGCACCCGTTCTTCAGGTCACCCCTGCAAGCTGTGGACACGCCCACTGGGATCCTCCTTGCCCTCTGGAGCTTCTGCAGGAGGAGTCCACTGTTTCCACAGAAACAGAGAAGGGGAGCAGTGATTTTTTTTTTCTCTCGTGGGTGTTTTGTGTAAATGACAAACTGACACACACAGGGACAGACAGTCTTCGTCCTATGACGGCAATCTCACTGGGGCCCTCAAATCACAACTAAGTGGGACCTTCCCAGGAGAAATCAATTCCTCTGTCCTCAGTGCCAGTGACAGGGCTGCCCTGGGCTGGGCATGGTACAGATTTCATAGATGAGAAATGGCTAGAAGCACTGAAACAACTAAAATTAATGATGAATTGCCCAACTGTTATTGAGAACTGAGGAAAGAAGCACAAATAAGCCTGGAGCTATTTCCTTATTAGTTCATGAGAAACTTCTCCTCAGCCTGGCTGTGGGTATCAAAATGTGTTTTATTTCATTTTTAAATAGTTAATACATCCACATAATTCAAAATTGAGAATGTAAAAAAGTGCAAAATTAAAATTTTCTTTCCCACTCCTGTCCTCTAGAGACTCATTTCTCCTCCTCAGAAGCAACTGGTGTTAAATTCTTCGTGCATTCTTTTAGAGGCATCTATGGATCGTGTAAGCAAATACACAGGTATGTTCTTCCCTCCACTTTTAAAAAATAAAAATTATAGCATTTACACTTTTCCTTGGATTTTTCTTAAATGAACATATTATTTTGGAATAATTTTGGATTTACAGAAAATTTTCAAATGTAGTACAGAGTTCTTGTATACGCTTTACCCAGTCTTTCCTGATGTTAACACTTTACATCTCCGAGGTACTTTTGTTAAACCTAAGAAATTAACATTGGTATCTTACTACTGTTAATGAGACTGCAGACTTTATTCAGATTTCTCCATTTTTCTGCTAATGTCCATTTTCTGTTCCAGGATCCAATCCACAGTGCCACAGTGCTATATTACATTTAAAGGTTTCTTTCCTTCCTTCTTTCCACCCTCCCTCCCTCCCTTCCTTTCTCCCTCTTTTCTCTCTTTTCTTTTAATTATATGGTAAAATTGACTTTTTAGGGGGGGAAAGGTGGTTGCAGCTTTTACCACTCTTTCCCCTGGAAACCCTCTGATCGGTTCTCCTTCACTATAGTTTTGTATTTTTGACAATGTCATAAAAAGGCAATTGCGCTGTTTGCAAACTTTTGAGACTGGCTTTGTTCCCTCAGCAAAATGCCCTTAAGTTGCATGTATCAGTAGTTCTTTATTTTTTATTGCTGAGTAGTTTTCCCTATAGGAGTACTATAGTTTATCCATTCTCCCATTGAAGAACATTTTGTTTTGTTATATTTTACTTACTTTATCTTGATACTCAGGAATTTATCCTAACTGCAGACAAAGATTTCCATTGCAGATCATTAATTCTTATTTTTTAATTCAAAAGTATTACACAATTGCTAAAAAAAACAGCCAAAAAAAATATAAAAGATAAGAAACATAATGTGGAAGACCTCCTTGATCCCAAGTAACTTTGGTAGCACTGAAAAGTTCTTAACAGTTTTGTTTGCCTCCTCCCTGACTTGTTTTATTCTTTGCTTTCCTCTTTTAATTTAAAAATCCTTTAAATATAACCATGCATTTAAATGTACATCATTTATTTGAAAAAATATATATGTTTTTGATGTATGGATATAGTTTGAAGAATAATGTATCCATCATGGAATTTAAGAAAAGAGAATATCACAAGAACCTCTGCAGTCTACATGCAGTCTCCAATCGTTAGCTCCCCTGCCCTCACTGAGATGACCTCACTTTATCTTTGTGATCATCTTTCCATCATTTCTCTTACGGTTTTGACTCATATCTATGTGTCCCTAAGCAGAAAATTACTCAGTTTTATCTGTTTTGACCTTTAATAAATGAAATCATAGTATGTGTGTTCTTCTATATTTGTTTTCTTTTTTTTTTAAAATCAAGTGTTTAAGATCTACTCATGTTGATGTTATGTCCAGCCCCTTTATTTATTTCCACTGCTATGTGGCATTTAATTGCATAATTACACCTACAGTTGTATATTTTTTCCATTGTTGAAAAACATTTGTATTTTTGTTCTCAATATTTTCTATTACACACAGTGATGCAAGGAACATTCTTGTATATGGCTTATGAGTGGAATTGCTGTGTAGACAGGGACGTGTATCTTCCCCTTTACTGCGTAATGCAAATTGTATCTAAAACAGTTGGCCAAAGTTCTAGTCCCACCAGCAGTGTATAGAGTTCCTATTGCTCCACATCTTGTCAACACTTGATAGTATCCATCTGTGCCGGTTTGAATGTATTATGTCCCCCCAAACGCAATTATCTTTGATGTAATCTTGTGTGGGCAGACCTATCAGTGTTAATTAGATTGTAATTCTTTGAGTGTTTCCATGGAGATGCGCCCCACCCAACTGTGGGTGATGACTCTGATTGGATAATTTCCATGGAGGAGCTGGCCCACCCACTGGATGGGTCTGAATTAAATTACTGGTGCACTATATAAGATCAGACAGAAGGAGTGAGCTTACTACAGCCAAGAGGGACACTTTGAAGAAAGCACAGGAGCTGCAGATGAGAGACAGTTTGAAGACGGCCATTGAAAGCAGACTCTTGCTCCAGAGAAGCTGAGAGAGGACAAATATCCCAAGTGCAACTAAAAGTGACATTTTTGAGGAACTGCAGCCTGGAGAGGAGCGTCCTGGAAGAAAGCCATTTTGAAACCAGAACTTTGGAGCAGACACCAGCCATGTGCCTTCCCAGCTAACAGAGGTTTTCCAGAGCCATTGGCCATCTTCCAGTGAAGGTACCTGATTACTGATGCATTACCTTGGACATTTTATGGCCTTAAGACTGTAAATTTGTAACCAAATAAACCCCCTATATAAAAGCCAGTCCATTTCTGGTGTTTTGCATTCTGGCAGCATTAGCAAACTAGAATACCATCTCTTTGGTTTTTGCCAATCTGGTGGGTATAGAATGGAATTTAGTTTTGGCTTCCCTTTGCATTTCTTTGACTGCTGATGAGGTGGAGCATTTTGAGTTTGAGTATTTTGACAAATCTTGGTTTTTCTTTCGTGACATGCTTGTCAAGGAAATGCCTGTTATATCTTTTGTTCACTGAAATGCTATTGTTTATCTTTCCCTAATTGTTTCAGAGAATTTTTAAAAATTCTGAATACTAATCATTTGTTGGTTATAAATGTTGCATATATCATCTCCTGTTTGTGGCTCATCTTATTTCTCTAAAGGTGAACTGAAGTTCTTTATTGCTAATAAGTTCATCATCTTTTTCTGTATGATGTATTTTTGGCATCTTGTTTAGAACTTCTTGGCTATCTGAGAATCAGTAGGATATTTTCACATAGTTCTCTCTAAAAGATATAAAGTTAGATTCTCCAGTTAAGTTCTTAATGTGTCTGGAATTGATAAAAACAGTCTGAATAGTGGTCAAGAGCAAGAAATTTTAAACAGGACTTCCGAGTTTGAATTAGCTCTTATCATTTACTTGGTAAATTTCAACCTGAGCAAATTTCAACCAGGGCAAATTACATAACCTCTCTATGTCTTAGTTTTCAAAACTATAAAGTAAAGATAATCAAAGTGAAATCTCTATCATATTGTAGTTCTGAGTTTAAAATAAGTTAACATTAACTGCTTAGAACTCTGACTAAAACAGTGTTGGTTAGTTTTACCATAATTGTGTATGGTATAAAGTAGGGGTCCAAGTTTATTTCTTTATATGGATAATTTGATTCTCCAGCCATCATTGATTAAATTGGCTTTTTCCCACTGACCTTCAATTCTACTGTGTCATATATTATATATGATATATATGCGTGTCTGTTTGGGGGCTTTCTATTATTTTCCATTGATCATTTTTGTATGTCTGCAACAAACACATTTTCTTTAGGACTATAGCTTTCATAAAAAGTCTTGATAACTAATAAAGCAAATTCCTCCATCTTATTTTTCTTCTTTGCTGATATCTTGCTCATAATCTTTGCTCTTTGCTTTTTTTTTTTTTAATCTTCATTTTATTGAGATATATTCACGTACCACGTAGTCATACAAAACAAATCGTACTTTCGATTGTTTACAGTACCATTACATAGTGGTACATTCATCACCCAAATCAATCCCTGACACCTTCATTAGCACACACACAAAAATAACAAGAATAATAATTAGAGTGAAAAAGAGCAATTGAAGTAAAAAAGAACACTGGGTACCTTTGTCTGTTTCCTTCCCCTCCTTTTCTACACATCCATCCATAAACTAGACAAAGTGGAGTGTGGTCCTTATGGCTTTCCCAATCCCATTGTCACCCCTCATAAGCTTCATTTTTATACAACTGTCTTCGAGATTCATGGGTTCTGGGTTGTAGTTTGATAGTTTCAGGTATCCACCACCAGCTACCCCAATTCTTTAGAACCTAAAAAGGGTTGTCTAAAGTGTGCGTAAGAGTGCCCACCAGAGTGACCTCTCGGCTCCTTTTGGAATCTCTCTGCCACTGAAGCTTATTTCATTTCCTTTCACATCCCCCTTTTGGTCAAGAAGATTTTCTCCGTCCCACGATGCCAGCTCTACATTCCTCCCCGGGAGTCATATTCCACGTTGCCAGGGAGATTCACTCCCCTGGGTGTCTGATCCCACGTAGGGGGGAGGGCAGTGATTTCACCTTTCAAGTTGGCTTAGATAGAGAGACAGGGCCACATCTGAGCAACAAAGAGGCATTCGGGAGGAGGCTCTTAGGCACAACCATAGGGAGGCCTAGCCTCTCCTTTGCAGCAACCGTCTTCCCAAGGGTAAAACCTGTGGTAGAGGGCTCAACCCATCAAACCACCAGTCCCCTATGTCTGTGGTCATGTTAGCAACCATGGAGGTGGAGTACGCGAATACCCCTGCATTCTCCACAGGCTCCTCAAGGGGGCACTACATCTTTTTTTTTTCCTTGTTTTTCTTTCTTTTTTTTTTTTTTAACTTTCCCTTCTTTTTTAAATCAACTGTATGAAAAAAAAAGTTAAAAAGAAAACAAACATACAATAAAAAAAACATTTCAAAGAGACCATAACAAGGGAGTAAGAAAAAGACGACTAACCTAAGATAACTGCTTAACTTCCAACATGTTCCTACTTTACCCCAAGAAAGTTACCTAATATAGCAACATTTCTGTGAACTTGCTCCTACTATATCCATCAGAAATTAACAGACCATAGTCATTCCTGGGCATCCCCAGAACGTTAAATAGCTTACCTGTTCTTCTTGGATTATTGTTCCCCCTTCCTTAATTGCTCTCTATTGCTAGTTCCCCTACATTCTACATTATAAACCATTTGTTTTACATTTTTCAAAGTTCACATTAGTGGTAGCATATAATATTTCTCTTTTTGTGCCTGGCTTATTTCGCTCAGCATTACGTCTTCAAGGTTCATCCATGTTTTTTTTTTGTTTTTTTTTTTTTTTTATCATCATTTTATTGAGATATATTCACATACCACGCAGTCATACAAAACAAATTGTACTTTCGATTGTTTACAGTACCATTACATAGTTGTACATTCATCACCTAAATCAATCCCTGACACCTTCATTAGCACACACACAAAAATAACAAGAATAATAATTAGAGTGAAAAAGCGCAATTGAAGTAAAAAAGAACACTGGGTACCTTTGTCTGTTTGTTTGCTTCCCCTACTTTTCTACACATCCATCCATAAACTAGACAAAGTGGAGTTTGGTCCTTATGGCATTCCCAATCCCACTGTCACCCCTCATAATCTACATTTTTATACAACTGTCTTCGAGATTCATGGGTTCTGGGTTGTAGTTTAATAGTTTCAGGTATCCACCACCAGCTACCCCAATTCTTTAGAACCTAAAAAAGGTTGTCTAAAGTGTGCGTAAGAGTGCCCACCAGAGTGACCTCTCGGCTCCTTTTGGAATCTCTCTGCCACTGAAGCTTATTTCATTTCCTTTCACATCCCCCTTTTGGTCAAGAAGATGTTCTCCGTCCCACGATGCCAGCTCTACATTCCTCCCCGGGAGTCATATTCCATGTTGCCAGGGAGATTCACTCCCCTGGGTGTCTGATCCCACGTAGGGGGGAGGGCAGTGATTTCACCTTTCAAGTTGGCTTAGATAGAGAGACAGGGCCACATCTGAGCAACAAAGAGGCATTCGGGAGGAGGCTCTTAGGCACAACCATAGGGAGGCCTAGCCTCTCCTTTGCAGCAACCGTCTTCCCAAGGGTAAAACCTGTGGTAGAGGGCTCAACCCATCAAACCACCAGTCCCCTATGTCTGTGGTCATGTTAGCAACCATGGAGGTGGGGTACGCGAATACCCCTGCATTCTCCACAGGCTCCTCAAGGGGGCACTACATCTTTTTTTTTTCCTTGTTTTTCTTTCTTTTTTTTTTTTTTAACTTTCCCTTCTTTTTTAAATCAACTGTATGAAAAAAAAAAGTTAAAAAGAAAACAAACATACAATAAAAAAAACATTTCAAAGAGACCATAACAAGGGAGTAAGAAAAAGACGACTAACCTAAGATAACTGCTTAACTTCCAACATGTTCCTACTTTACCCCAAGAAAGTTACCTAATATAGCAACATTTCTGTGAACTTGCTCCTACTATATCCATCAGAAATTAACAGACCATAGTCATTCCTGGGCATCCCCAGAACGTTAAATAGCTTACCTGTTCTTCTTGGATTATTGTTCCCCCTTCCTTAATTGCTCTCTATTGCTAGTTCCCCTACATTCTACATTATAAACCATTTGTTTTACATTTTTCAAAGTTCACATTAGTGGTAGCATATAATATTTCTCTTTTTGTGCCTGGCTTATTTCGCTCAGCATTATGTCTTCAAGGTTCATCCATGTTGTCATATGTTTCACGAGATCATTCCTTCTTACTGCCGCGTAGTATTCCATCGTGTGTATATACCACATTTTATTTATCCACTCATCTGTTGAAGGACATTTGGGTTGTTTCCATCTCTTGGCAATTGTGAATAATGCTGCTATGAACATTGGCGTGCAGATATCTGTTCGTGTCACTGCTTTCCGATCTTCCGGGTATATACCGAGAAGTGCAATCGCTGGATCGAATGGTAACTCTATATCTAGTTTTCTAAGGAGCTGCCAGACTGACTTCCAGAGTGGCTGAACCATTATACAGTCCCACCAACAATGAATAAGAGTCCCAGTTTCTCCACATCCCCTCCAGCATTTGTAGTTTCCTGTTTGTTTAATGGCAGCCATTCTAACCGGTGTTAGATGGTATCTCATTGTGGTCTTAATTTGCATCTCTCTAATAGCTAGTGAAGCTGAACATTTTTTCATGTGTTTCTTGGCCATTTGTATTTCCTCTTCAGAGAACTGTCTTTTCATATCTTTTGCCCATTTTATAATTGGGCCGACGGTACTATTGTCATTGAGTTGTAGGATTTCTTTATATATGCAAGATATCAGTCTTTTGTCAGATACATGGTTTCCAAAAATTTTTTCCCATTGAGTTGGCTGCCTCTTTACCTTTTTGAGAAATTCCTTTGCGGTGCAGAAACTTCTAAGCTTGAGGAGTTCCCATTTATCTATTTTCTCTTTTGTTGCTTGTGCTTTGGGTGTAAAGTCTAGGAAGTGGCCGCCTAATACAAGGTCTTGAAGATGTTTTCCTACATTATCTTCTAGGAGTTTTATGGTACTTTCTTTTATATTGAGATCTTTGGTCCATTTTGAGTTAATTTTTGTGTAGGGGGTGAGGTAGGGGTCCTCTTTCATCCTTTTGGATATGGATATCCAACTCTCCCAGCCCCATTTGTTGAAAAGACCATTATGGCTCAGCTCAGTGACTTTGGGGGCCTTATCAAAGATCAGTCGGCCATAGATCTGAGGGTCTATCTCTGAATTCTCAATTCGATTCCATTGATCTATATGTCTGTCTTTGTGCCAGTACCATGCTGTTTTGGCAACTGTGGCTTTATAATAAGCTTCAAAGTCAGGGAGTGTAAGTCCTCCCACTTCGTTTTTCTTTTTTAGAGTGTCTTTAGCAATTCGAGGCATCTTCCCTTTCCAAATAAATTTGATAACTAGCTTTTCCAAGTCTGCAAAGTAGGTTGTTGGAATTTTGATTGGGATTGCATTGAATCAGTAGATGAGTTTGGGTAGAATTGACATCTTAATGACATTTAGTCTTCCTATCCATGAACATGGAATATTTTTCCATCTTTTAAGGTCCCCTTCTATTTCTTTTAGTAGAGTTATGTAGTTTTCTTTGTATAGGTCTTTTACATCTTTGGTTAAGTTTATTCCTAGGTACTTGATATTTTTAGTTGCTATTGAAAATGGTATCTTTTTCTTGAGTGTCTCTTCAGTTTGTTCATTTCTAGCATATAGAAACATTACTGACTTATGTGCATTAACCTTGTATCCCGCTACTTTGCTAAATTTGTTTATTAGCTCTAGTAGCTGTATCGTCGATTCCTCAGGGTTTTCTAGATATAAGATCATATCATCTGCAAACAATGACAGTTTTACTTCTTCTTTTCCAATTTGGATGCCTTTTATTTCTTTGTCTTGCCGGATTGCCCTGGCTAGCACTTCCAGCACAATGTTGAATAACAGTGGTGACAGCGGGCATCCTTGTCTTGTTCCTGATCTTAGGAGGAAGGCTTTCAGTCTCTCACCATTGAGTACCTATGCTGGCTGTGGGTTTTTCATATATGGTCTTTATCATGTTGAGGAAGTTTCCTTCAATTCCTACCTTTTGAAGTGTTTTTATCAAAAAGGGATGTTGGATTTTGTCAAATGCTTTTTCAGCATCTATTGAGATGATCAATTGCTTTTTCCCTTTTGACTTGTTAATGTGTTGTAATACATTGATTGATTTTCTTATGTTGAACCATCCTTGCATGCCTGGAATAAACCCCACTTGGTCATGGTGTATGATTTTTTTAACGTGTCTTTGGATTCGATTTGCAAGTATTTTGTTGAGGATTTTTGCATCTATATTCATTAGGGAGATTGGCCGGTAGTTTTCCTTTTTTGTAGCATCTTTGCCTGGTTTTGGTATTAGATTGATGTTAGCTTCATAAAATGAGTTAGGTAGTGTTCCATTTTCTTCAATGTTTTGAAAGAGTTTGAGTAAGATTGGTGTCAGTTCTTTCTGGAAAGTTTGGTAGAATTCCCCTGTGAAGCCATCTGGCCCTGGGCATTTATTTGTGGGAAGATTTTTGATGACTGATTGGATCTCTTTGCTTGTGATGGGTTGGTTGAGGTCTTCTATTTCTTCTCTGGTCAGTCTAGGTTGTTCATATGTTTCCAGGAAATTGTCCATTTCCTCTACATTATCCAGTTTGTTGCCATACAGTTGTTCATAGTATGCTCTTATAAGTTTTTTAATTTCTTCAGGATCTGCAGTTATGTCACCTTTTTCATTCATTATTTTGTTTATATGGGTCTTCTCTCTTTTTGATTTTGTCAGTCTAGCTAGGGGCTTGTCAATCTTGTTGATCTTCTCAAAGAACCAACTTTTGGTGATATTTATCCTCTCTATTGTTTTTTTGTTCTCTATGTCATTTATTTCTGCTTTAATCCTTGTGATTTCTTTTCTTGTACTTGGTGTAGGATTGGTTTGCTGTTCATTTTCTAGCTTCTTCAGTTGATCCATTAGTTCTTTGATTTTGGCTCTTTCTTCCTTTTTAATATATGCGTTTAGTGCTATAAATTTCCCCCTTAGCACTGCTTTTGCTGCATCCCATAGGTTTTGGTATGTTGTGTTCTCATTTTCATTCGTCTCTATATATTTAGCAATTTCTCTTGCTATTTCTTCTTTAACCCACTGATTGTTTAGGAGTGTGTTGTTTAACCTCCAGGTATTTGTGAATTTTCTAAGTCTCTGATGGTTATTGACTTCTAATTGTATTCCATTGTGGTCAGAGAATGTGCTTTGAATAATTTCAATCTTTTTAAATTAATTGAGGCTTGTTTTATGTCCCAGCATATGATCTATTCTGGAGAAAGTTCCGTGAGCACTAGAAAAGTATGTGTATCCTGGTGATTTGGGATGTAATGTCCTGTATATGTCTGTTAAATCTAATTCATTTATCAGATTGTTTAGGTTTTCAATTTCCTTATTGGTCTTCTGTCTGGTTGATCTATCTATAGGAGAGAGTGATGTGTTGAAGTCTCCCACAATTATTGTGGAAACATCAATTGCTTCCTTTAGTTTTGCCAGTGTTTCTCTCATGTATTTTGTGGCACCTTGATTGGGTAAATAGACATTTACGATTGTTATTTCTTCTTGCTGAATTGCCCCTTTTATTAGTATGTAGTGGCCTTCTTTGTCTCTCAAAACATCCCTGCATTTGAAGTCTATTTTATCTGAGATTAATATTGCTACACCTGCTTTCTTTTGGCTGTAGCTTGCATGAAATATTTTTTTCCATCCTTTCACTTTCAGTTTCTTTGTGTCCCTGTGTCTAAGATGAGTCTCTTGTATGCAACATATTGATGGTTCATTTTTGTTGATCCATTCTGCGAATCTATATCTTTTAATTGGGGAGTTTAATCCATTTACATTCAATGTTATAACCGTGAAGGCATTTCTTGAATCAGCCATCTTATCCTTTGGTTTATGTTTGTCATATTTTTCCCCTCTGTCTATTAATATTCTTTATTGTACCCATACTGAATCTCTTTAGTACTGAACCTTTCTCCAAGTCTCTCTGTCCTGTCTTTGTTTCTCTGTCTGTAGGGCTCCCTTTAGTATCTCCAGTAGGGCAGGTCTCTTGTTAGCATATTCTCTCAGCATTTGTTAGTCTGTGAAAAATTTAAGCTCTCCCTCAAATTTGAAGGAGAGCTTTGCTGGATAAAGTATTCTTGGCTGGAAATTTTTCTCACTCAGAATTTTAAATATATCGTGCCACTGCCTTCTCGCCTCCATGGTGGCTGCTGAGTAGTCACTACTTAGTCTTATGCTGTTTCCTTTGTATGTGGTGAATTGCTTTTCTCTTGCTGCTTTCAGAACTTGCTCCTTCTCTTCTGTGTTTGACAGTGTGATCAGTATATGTCTCAGAGTGGGTTTATTTGGATTTATTCTATTTGGGGTTCGCTGAGCATTTATGATTTGTGTATTTATGTTGTTTAGAAGATTTGGGAAGTTTTCCCGAACAATTTCTTTGAATACTCTTCCTAGACCTTTACCCTTTTCTTCCCCTTCTGGGACACCAATGAGTCTTATATTTGGATGTTTCATATTATCTATCATATCCCTGAGGTCCATTTCGATTTTTTCAATTTTTTTCCCCATTCTTTCTTTTATGCTTTCATTTTCCATTCTGTCATCTTCGAGGTCACTGATTCGTTGTTCAACTTCCTCTAGTCTTGTACTATGAGTGTCCAGAATCTTTTTAATTTGGTCAACAGTTTATTTAATTTCCATAAGATCATCCATTTTTTTTATTTAGTCTTGCAATGTCTTCTTTATGCTCTTCTAGGGTCTTCTTGATTTCCTTTGTCTCCCGTACTATGGTCTCATTGTTCATCTTTAGTTCTTTGAGTAGCTGCTCTAGGTGCTGTGTCTCTTCTGATCTTTTGATTTGGGTGCTTGGGCTTGGTTATCCATATCGTCTGGTTTTTTCATATGCTTTATAATTTTCTGTTGTTTTTGGCCTTGTGGCATTTGCTGAACTTGATAGGGTTCTTTTAGGATTTGTAGACCAATTGAAGTCCTTATCTCTAATTTATCAGATCTACAGCTTCGTGGAGTACACTTTCTCTAACTAACCAGCAGGTGGCGTCCACGAGCCACCTGTTCTCCACAAGCCAGTTCTCCCCTGCTTAGCCTTTTTGGTGAGTGGGGGAGTGAGTCTTGTGGGGTCCAATTGGTGTACCAAGCTTGCGTGTGTAGTTGGTGTTGCCTGCCCTGTTTATGGGGTATGTTTCTGGGCAGTCAGGGAGGGGGGGTGGCTCTAACAATCAAATCTCCCTGGTGATCCTGGAGTTTTAAAGCTGCTGCAATAGTCTAATCCTTCAGTTCAGTCCTGCCACAGTTTGTCTCTGCCACTGACCCACAAGTCCTTGGTATTGGCGTATGGCTCCTGAGACTTGCAAGTGGGCCCCTCTTCCAGGCCGTGCACCCCGGGTCCTCTGTTGAGGGATGACTGTGCTATGTCACAGGTGAGTGCCGTCCCTCCAGGGCAGTTCTGGGCTGCTGGGCTGTGTAGGGAGGCTTCCAGTCTGCTGAAATGATGGCTGAATGGTGCTTTGTTAATTCACACTGCTCCACCTTCCCAACTCTGGGACAATCAGCTGAGGTTGCAGGGAAGGCTACTGTCCACGCCCAGTTTTGTGGTGTGTGCCTGTTATTTGAAGCACTTCCATCACACTGGGTTGTCTGGGGCAGTTCTGGGCTATGGGGCTGGCGATGGGCAGGAGTGTTTCCTGTCCACCAAGATGATGGCTGTGAGCGGACACCTCCCTTTTCTTGGGAAGTTGTGGTGTTTAGTGAATTTTCTTAGCCACTGGATTATTGCGTTTTGTCTCAGAGCTCTCCTAGTTCTGCTCTTGACTTGACCTGCCCAAATTGCAAGTCTTTGAAGTTTTCTGTATTGGGCTTCTTAGAGTAATTGTTTTAGAAAAAGAAAAAAGGATTAAAAAAAAAAAAAAAAGGGCCCTCCTCGGAGATCTAATGGGTTATTGAAATGCTAAGAGACAAAGCAACCAGGGCCATTAAGGAAAGGTCCACAGGGCAGAGAGATCAGCTTATCTTCGGGATTTGCATATGCGCCTCAGGGCCCTTCCCCTTTCTATGTTCAACAGAGCTCCAAAAATCCTCCGCTTTTATTTTGGAGTTTTTCTTGTTGTTTTTTTTCTCTATGCCTGTCTCCTCTCTGCTGGGCTGGCTGCTCTCAGATTCTCTGGTGTCTGGTCTCAGTCTATCTATGGTTGGAGTTTGGATCAGTAGAATGAGATTCCGATAAGGGCTGCCACTGCAGTTCTCCCTTCTCCTTCCCGGAGCTGACAGCCCCTCCTCCCACGGGACTGGGTCTGGCAGGGAGGGGCGCGGGTCCCCTGGCCGCAAAAACTTACAGATTTCGCTGATCTCAGCAGTTCCACGTTTTCATGAGTGTTGTATGAAGTATGCCCAAAGTCAGTTTGCTCTGTGGTGTCCAGTCCACGCAGTTCCTGGCTTTCTACCCACTTTCCTGGAGGAGTAACTAAAACATACAGCTCACCAGTCTGCCATCTTGCCCCGCCTCCTGCTCTTTGCTTTTTGCATGTAAACTTGAGAGTTATCTAAATCCATGAAAAAGAAGAAACATTGGATTGGAGTTGCTTTGGATTCAGTTGGGAAGAACTGATATCTTTAGAGTATTAAGACTTCCTGCTGATGGGATTGGCCTGTTTATTTGAGTCTTCTTTAATGTCCTTTAATAAAGTTTTGTAATTTTCTTTTAAAAGATCTTGCATGTTCTATATTAGATTCATTAATTTACCTTACTCTTGTTGCTCTGATAAATGCTGCTTTTATTTAAAATTGAATTTTCTAATTATTTGTTGCTATTTAAAATGCAGCTGAGTTTTTATTTTATTTTATATTAAACAATCTCTCTCAACTCTCTTATGAACTCTAATAATTTCTACTTAGTTTTATTGGTAGAGGTTTTTCTATGTAAGTAATCATATCTTTATTCCAATAATGACAGTTTTGTTTCTTACTTTCCAATCTCTGTATATTTTGTTTCTTTTTATTTTGTCTTATTACATTATCTAATTTCAGTATCCTGTGGTATAAAAGGGATAATAGTAGCCATTTAAATCTTATTTCTGGTTTTAAAGGGAGTGCTTTTAATTTCATCATTGCCTCAGATGTTTGCTATAGATTTATTATAGATCTCCTTTATCAGGTTAGAGGGTCCCCTCCATTCCTTGATTGTGAAGAGATTTGTCATATGTGGTTGTCAAATTTTGCAAAATGCTGCTTCTATATTGGTTAATATAGGATAGAGGAATATTTATTTTTTAAACTTTCTGAAAGATTTCATATGATGTTCAAATTATTTATCCCTTAAATGTCTGATAGAGAGCTATTATTTTCCCACCTGTTATCTTATTTGTGGGAAAATCTGTGATCAATCTTTCAATTTATTTAAAGTTTATAATATCATTCAGTTTTTAATTTTTTTCTTCTTAAGTCGTATTAATAAATCACGGTTTTCAAGGGATTTGCCAATTAAGTTGTCAACTTCATTGGCACGGAGTTTTAAAAAATGTTTCATTTAAGTAAATTCCACTATGATTTCTATTCTTTTACTTTCTTAATTTTGTATTTGTGACTCCTCTTTTTTATCACTCTTGGAAGGATTGCTGTACATTAGTCTTCTCAAAGAACTAACTAATATCACCCCCAGTATTGGATGTTTGCTTTCTTTTTATTAATTTCTTTTTGATCTTATTTCCTTTTGTCTACTTCTTTACATTTACTTTGTTTTTCTTTTCTCTGATTTCTTAATTTGCCTAGATCATCAATTTTCAGGCTTTATTTTAATACAATCTTCTCAACCTATAATTTTCCCTCTAAATATTGGATTAGCTCTATCCCACAAATTTTATTGCATATTTGTTACGCAACTAATGACCAAACAGCACATATGTCAGACCTGCTGGAACTGTGTGCAATTGGGAAGTCATGGGGACAGAATAGAGCCAAGGGTACATGTCCCTAATTGCCCATCCCCTTCTGGGTCTGCATACAGCAATCTGGAAGGGCCAGATATCACATTCCAGGAAAGGAGCCCTGGCTCTAGGGCTGTGTAGACCAGGGAAGCCCTGGCTATTCCTCTGGTAAGATCAGTGACTGGTACTCAATTGCAATATTATGTGGCAAGATCTGTTCTGCCCTAATCTGCCCTCTCCAAGTTCATGACTGGGTAAGCAGAGCTCCCCCTCAGGCATTATTAGGGAGCTGGGACCCAAACCCTGGAAGACCAGGATGGATTGCCCAAAGGGCTAGGCTTTGCACACTTCCTGGACCAGCCTCTCTCCTGAGCGCCAGCCTGCAGGCAAGCAGTATTCTGGTTAACCCTTACCTTTCAGGATTGTTTTCAGTATCATTGTGTTCTAAATATTTTTATAATTTCCCTTGTGATTCTTCTGAGTTATTTGGAAATAAATTTTTAACTTTTCACATATATGTGTTTTTCCTAACTTTCTATTATGAAAATTTCCAAATATACAGTTTGAAAAAAAAAGTCGAGTGAATTTCCACATGCCCTATTTTCAACAATTGTAAATATTTTGCCACATATGCTTTCTTTTTTCTTTCTAGTTACATTTATTTATCTATCTAAAATAATTTTTTTGCTAAACCTTTTGAAGGTATGTTAATGACATCCTGGTACTTCATCCCTAGGTATTTAAGCACTTATTCCTAAAAATAAGGGCACCTTTTACGAACTTTATAAGAATACTGTTAATACACAGGTTAAATTATTGCAACTATGTAATACAATCTAAGATCCAGTCTGTATTCAAATTTCTGATTGACCCTAAAATACTGTTTATAGTTGGTTTTGTTTTTTTTTTTTACCCAGTAGGTTGTATCAAAGTTCACATATTGTGTTGTTTTTAATGTCTGTTTAATCTCTTTTACTTTGGAACCCCTCCCCCCTCCACACATATCTTTTCCTTCATATTGATGAATTTTTATGGAATACAAACTATTTTTGTATAAAAATACTCATAGGATGATTCTCATTTTTTTTCCTTGTGCCATTGTATTTGTATTTTATCATCTGAATTTTCTAAAAACGTATGTGTGGCCTAGAAGTTTGATTAGATTTAGACTGAACATTTTTGGCTAGAGCCTGCAACTGTGATGCTGTGTTTTTATAGCACCTCTTGTTAGGAGCAACTTACATGAGGTGTCCTACTATTACTGAGATGCAGCTTGGTTCATTTGTTAAAAATAAGTGACTGACAAGACTCCTTATTGTGAGCCCTCTCATTTTCCTCTTTCAAATTAATAAACAATCTCTGGATAATAGATGTTACCATGTGACTATATTGTCCTCAAACAACTTTTCACTTAATGGTTTTATTATCTACTGAATGCCTTTGCCCACTCATTTATTACACTATTGATTACAAAAGAGTGAGTTTTCAATTATGGCATTTAATCTGTGTTTATTACTTGGCTTTCCTGTGTAAAGGAGAATGCTTTCTTTTTCCATCCTTTCTTTCTCATTCTCCCTCTTTACTTTTGACTTTCACTATGGATGAAATGGATTCTTTTTTAGTCAATGTGTTGCAATCCATTATTATCATTATTATTTTTGTTTATGCTCAAATTATTCCAAATTTGGCTGTTTAAATTGGCTCCAATAAGATGTTCCATTTTACAGTGCATTATATGGCTCCAAACAGGAAATCAACTATTTCTGCAAGAAGTCCTGATTTCTTAAAGTGGGATTTGGCATGCAGAAAGAATGTATACTTTTAAAGTTTGTTATGGTTGTTGTTATGAATTTCCAACCTATTTGTGTGGTGGTTAGAGAGTGGAGTATATGATATTAGCTATTTGAAATTTTAACCTTGCTTTATTTGAACATATCTGATTACTTTCTGTGTGTTCCATACCTGCTTGAAATTTGCTGTGCTTTGTATTTGACCATTAGATCAAGCTTGTTACTGCATTGTTCAAATCTTCTATATTCTTAATGTTTTATTGCATTATACATCAGTTTTTTAGAAGGTGTGTTGAAACATTTTACAATTATGGTGAAATCTCAATTTTTCATGTATTCTAGTAATTTTTGCTTTATGTACTAAGGTGCTACATTATTTGGTACAAACATGCTTAGAATTTTTATGTCTTCTCATAGTATTCCTTTTATCATTATGTAATGACTCCTTTTATCTCTAGCCCTGCTTTTAATAACAGTCTATTTTATCTGATACTAATATAATTATCCCACCTGTATTAGTAAAGGTTCTCCAGAGAAACAGATCTTACAGGAGATGATAGCTAGATAGAGAGATAATAGGAATAGGCTCACACCACCATGGGAATTGGCAGGTTTGAATTCTGTAGGGTGAGTTGCAAGCTGGAAATTCTCATGAAGGTGAACTTGTAATCCCCAGGAGAACCTGGCTGGCTAAAGAAGAGGTAGATAGTATTCTTTCTGACTTCTGAAATCCACAGTTCTGGCTTTAATACTGCAAACTGATTGGATGAGGAGAATCCCTTCATTTTTAGGGCTATGCCAGTTTGGATATATTGCGCCAGTTTGGACATATCCCCCAAAAAGGCACACTCTTTAATGCAGTTTTGTGGGGTCAGACATACTAGTTTTGATTAGGTTGGAATCCTTTGATTGAGTGTTTCCATGGAGATGTGACTCAATCAACTGTGTGCTAGACCTTTGATTAAATTATCCCCATGGAGATAGGACACCACCCATTCAGAAGTCCTATAAGAGAGGGACATTTTGTAGAGCAGCTGAGAGAGACATTTTCGAGATGGCCTTTGAAAGCAGACACTTGCTGACACTTTGAGATGCTAGCCCAGAGTTTACCCTGGAGAAGTTAAGAGAGGACCCCCAGACACTTAGAGGGAAATGCCCTGGGAGAAAGAAGCAAGAATGTACAGGAGCTGGGAAAGAGGAGCTGAAACACAACCCAGGACCAGAAGGTGCAGCCATGTGCCTTCCCATCTGACAGAGGTGTTCCAGATGCCATTGGCCATTCTGCAGGGAAGGTATCCTCTTGCTGTTGCCTTAGTTTGGACACTTCTATGGCCTTAGGATTGTAACTTTGTAACCAAATAAACCCCCTTTATAAAAGCCAATCCATTTCTGGTATTTTGCATAATGATAGCATTAGCAATCCAGAACAAGGGCAGTCACTATAGTTGACTGTAGATGTAGTCAGTCAAAGATGCAATCAATTGACTATAGAAGCAAACCATCACAAGAATGCCCTCACAATAACAATCCAGCAAATTGGACACTGTAACCTAGCCAAGTTGATTCATGAAATTAACAGTAATTTAATCAAGACCCACCCTGAATGAGTGGGGTAACACTTCCATGGAAATTATCTAATCAAAGGTCTCACCCACAGTTGATTGAGTCACATCTCCATGGAAACACTCAGCCAAAGGATTCCAACATAGTCAACACTAATACATCTGCCCCCGCAAAATTGCATCAAAGAACATGGCATTTTGGGAGACATAATATATCTAAACTGGCACACTCCCATACTCGGACATGCATATGCCTTACTAAGAAGTGTGGAATAGTTGCTACTTCTTGCTAACTAGATGACTGAAAGGTCATCAGTATAAGGGACCAGTGTGACGTCTTGTGGAAGGAAAAGATGATCAAGGTCCATTTGGGCTAGATTATGACACAGGGCTAAAGAGTTGATACGCCCTTGAAATAGGACCATAAAGGTGAATTGCTGGCCTTGCCAGCTGAAAGCAAACTGTTTCTGCTGGTCTTTATAAGAGGTGTTGAGAAAAAAGCATTTGCTAGAGCAATAGCTGCATATCAGATACCAGGGGATGTGTTGATTTGCTCAAGTAATGATACCATATCTGGCCTAGCAGTTGAAAATGGAGTCATCACCTGGTTAAATTTATGATAATTCACTCTCATCCTTCAAGTTCCATCTGCTTTTTGCACAGGACTGCATCCTTCAAGTCCTTAATGGTGATACCAATCTCTGCAACCCCTTCAATAATGTGATATTACTTTTGGTTTACTATTTTCATAGGTAGAGGAAGTTCTAGTGACTTCCACTTGGCCTTTCCTACCATAAAAGGCCTTACTCCACAGGTCAGGGAACTAATATTAGCATTCTGTCAGTTGCTGAGGATATCCATTTTAATTATGCATTCTGGAACTGGGGAAATAGCCACAGCATGGGTTCAGTGACTCACTGGACCCCTTGAGATGGACCTGAGCTAGAGCTTAATTGATTGCCTGACCTCGATAAGCCCTTATGCTGACTTGTAGACCACAGTGATGTTTTGGGTCTTCTGGAATTACTGTAAGTCCAGAGATAGCGTACAATAATCCCCAGGGTGCACAGTCACCCTGACAAAAGGCAATAAATCCCTTTGGGGAAAGCTGGGAGGAAGAATAAAAGCATGAATTTTTGGAAATGTAGTAGGGTCCTTACATGGGTAACTGGCCTTCCCTTCAGTCAAGGGATTTTGGGTCTGTAAACTATCTCAAGTCTGGAAATCAATTATGGGACCATGACTCTCTGTTTTTGTGATTCAAGTTAGACTTTTGTTCATTTGGCTTAGAATTCTTCTGCTTATAGGATCAACAGTGCAATTATATCTAAATTATTTAATGTAATTGTTTTTTAAATCAAAAAAGAGAAAAAGGAACATAAATATGCAATTATACTGTCTTTTGCAATTACCTACACAATTTAGCTGGTACACTTGTATTTATTTATTTATTTTTTAAATGTGTATTTGAATTACTCTCTGGTGTTATGTGCTTTCAACCTGAAGAACTTCTTTTTAGTATTGTTTATAAGATTGGTCTGCTAGCAATGAATTTTCTCTGCTTTCATTTATCTCAGAGTGTGTTTATTCACCTTCATTATTCTTAAAATATTGGTTTGTAGGCTATTGTATTCTTGGTGGACAGTTTATTTCCTTCACCACTTGGGATCTGTTATCCCACTGCCTTTTGGTCTCTATTGTTTCTGATGAAAAGTCAGTTGTTCCTCTTCTTGGGGTTCCCTTGTAGGTGACAAGTCATTTTTCTCATGATGTTTGAGAGTTTCTTTGCCTTTGTCCTTCAACATTTTTAATATGTCTAGGTTTGGATCTCTTTGAACTTTTGCCACTTGGAGTTTATGGAGCATCCCAAATGTGTAGATTAATATTTTTATCAGATATTGGCATTTTCATTACTTCATAATTTGTCAAATATTTTTGCTTCTCCTTTTTATCTTTTCTTTTTCTGTGACTCCCTTTAAATGTATGTTGCTACACATAATGATGTTCTGTGTTTCTCTGAGTCTCTGATCATTTTTCTCTTTTATCCCCTCTGTTCTTCAAATAGCATAATCTTTATAATTCTATCTTTAAGTTTACTGATACTTCATTCATCAGCTCAAGTAACAGAATACTGTTTATGTCCAGTTGCTACCTGAGGCTTTATCAATGTAGGTATCCTAATGGGTCATTTGACTGACTCTCAGAAATAACCTGTAAACAGAACCAGAATTACACTAATGAATAAATAAATGCGTATAAAATTGCTGAAGCTACTGTTGCTTCAGAGAATTTAGGCAGTAAATCAAGCATGTCTGGGAGAAATTAGCAAGTCTTTTCATCATGACTCTGGGGCTATTACACAGTAAATGAAATTATCAGAAACCAGTTATGGTGCTGTGGAATTAAAATAGTTTTTAAAAAGAAAATACACAGGGATCATTAAAAAATAAAGTCAGATATTCTCAAGGAAAAAAATCTAGTATATAAAACACTGGTGATATTTAGTTTTACTAGTTTATACAAATATTCAGTATAATTAACCTAATTTCTTATGAAAGAATTAGACACTGAGAGCAGCATTTACATATTGACAAATTCTGTGTGAGAAAGGGGGTTTGTGAAATAGCTCTCATCTTCCAGAAACAAGACTCCAATTTCTGAACCAATACAAGGGATATTCACTCTCCCAATCCCCCCACCAGAAGCCAAGCCTTCAATACAATTTATCTATTATTTGCTTGTCTCTATATTGCATATTACTTAGGCCTTAAGGAAATAGGCAATACTGATGACATGTACATTGAAGGGATAATAAAATACAGTGAAAAATTCTATGACCACGAATTTGACAACCTAGATGAAATGGACCAATTTTTAAAAGATACAAAATTCCAACTCACACAGGGAGAAATGGATAATCTGAAAAGACCTTATATTTATTGGATAATCTGAATAGGCTTATATTTATTAAAGATACTGAATTAACAATTAATGACCTTTCAAAAGAAAGTACCAGGCCCAGAGGGTTCACTGGTGAATTCTACAAACATTTACAGAAGAAATGATAACAATTCTCCACAATTTCCTCCAGAATATAGAGTAAAGGGAGCACCTCCTATTTATTCTATTAGGCATCATTGCCATAATATCAAAATCAGATAAAATCATTATAAGGAAGTAAAACTACAGGAAATATCTCTCATGAATATAGATACGAAAATACTCTACAAAATATTAGAAAATTTAATCCAACAGTGCAAAAAAAAAAAAAGAATTATATACCAGAACCAAGTATAACTTATTCCAAATATGTAAGGCAGGCTTAATATTTGAAAATTAACGTAATATACCGCACTAACATACTAAAGAAAAAATATGATACGATCATATTAATTGATGAAGGGTAACATAATTCAACACCATTTCATGATAATGGCTCTCAACAAACTAGGAATAGAAGGTAACTTGCTCAACTTGATGAAGAGCATCAACAAAAACCTACAGCTAACAACATCACACTTAATGGCGAGAACTTGAAAACTCTCTCCCTATGATCTGGAACAAGGCAAGGTTGTTGTTTCCCTGTACTCCTTTCCATCAGTGTGCTGGAAGTGACAACCAGTGAAATAAGACAAGAAGGGAAATGAAATTAATGCAGATTAGGAAGGAAAAAATAAAACTGTCTTTTTTAACAGAAGACATAATTAGACAATCCCAAAGCATCACAAGAGAATCTCCAGGAAATAATAAGTGAGCATAGCAATATTGCAGACTACCATGTTAATATACAAGAGTCAGTTGTTTTTTTATATATCAATAATGGATAAGTTGACCTGAAATGAAAACAACAATACCTTTGAAAATAGCAAATGAAATTCTTGCCTAAAATTAAATTCTTAGGTGTGACTCAAACAAAATATAAAGAATCTATATGTGAAAAACTACAAAATTCTGATGAAAGAAATTAAAGAAGATATAGATAAACATATTCCATGTTCATGTACTGGAAGATTCAATATTGTTAAGATGTAAATAATTTCCAACTTGAACTAGAGATTCAACACAATCCCAGTGAAAATCTCAGTAAGCTCTTTCTGTAGAGACAGAAAAAAATGTTTCTTCAGTTTATATGGGAAGGCAAAAGACCTAGAATAACCAACATAATACTGAGAAAGACAAAACTGAAGGACTCTCACTACTCAATTCTAGAACTTATAAAGCTATGACAATCAAGAGGGCATGATGTTGGTGAAAGAATAGATATGTAGATAAATAGAATGGAATGGAGAGCCCAGTAACAGATCCCTGCAAATGCAGTCAACTGATCTTTGACGAAGGAGCAAAGGCAATTTAATAGAGAAAGTTTAGTCTTTTAACAAATTTTGCTAGAACACCTGGATATCCACATGCAAACAAAATGGATCCAGACACAGACCTTACATTTTTCACAAAAATTAAGTCAAAGTGAAACTTAGATTTAAATGTAAAACACAAAACCGTAAAACTTCCAGAATAAAACAGAGGAGAACATCTAGGGGACCTTGGGTTTGTGATAAGTTTTTAGATATGTCACCAAACATGTCACCAAAGGCACCATTTATGAAAGAAAAAATTGATACGTTGGACTTACTAAAATGAAAACTTCTTTGAAATAAACTGTAAAAAGGGTCAATGGACAGCCCACAGGCTAGGAGAAAATAATTGCAAAACACATCTCTGATAAAAGACTTGAGTACAAAATATATAAATAATTCTTAACACTCAACAATAAGAAAACAAACAATCCATTTTAAAAATGGGCATAAGAGCTGAAAGACACCTCACCAAAGAAGATATATAGATGGCAACATGAGTATGAAAATATGTTCAACATCATTTGTCACCAAGGAATTGTAAATTAAAACAGCAGTAAGCTACTATTAGAATGGCTTAAAAACAAGCAAACAAACAAACAAATCTGACAATCCCAAAAGCCAATGAGGATATAGAAAAAGAGGACTCCCCTTCATTGTCAATAGGAATCCCAAGACGTTTTGTCAGTTTCTTATAAATCTAACAATCTTACCACACAATTCATTAATTCTGCTCCTTGGTATTTACCCAACTGATTTGAAAACATATAACTACACCAAAATCTGTATATGGTTGTTCACAGCAGCATTATTCATAATCACCTCAAAGCGATCAAGATATCCTTCAATATGGATGGATAAACACATTTTGGTATATCCATACAATGGAATATTAATCAGTGATAAAAACAAATGAGCTATCCAGTCAGTGAAAAAAACAAATGAATCTTGCATGGATATTGCTAAGTGAAAGAAATCAATATAAAAAGCTACATACTCAAGAGGTCACTCTGGTAGGCACTCTTAGGCACAATATAGTTAACCCTTGTTTAGGTTTTGATGAATTGGAATAGCTAGCAGTAAATACCTGACACTATCAACTACAACCCAGAACCCATGAATCTTGAAGACGGTTGTATAAAAATGTAGCTTATGAAGGGTGACAATGTGTCTGGGAAAGCCATGTGGATCACACTCCCCTTTGTCCAGTGTATGGATGGATGAGTAGAAAAATGGGGGGAGGGGGAGCAAAAACAAAACACCCAGTGTTCGTTTTTACTTTAATTATCCTTTTTCACTTTAATTTTTGTTCTTATTACTTTTGTGTGTGGTAATGAAAATGTTCAAAAATTAATTTTGGTGATGAATGCACAACTATATAATGGTACTGTGAACAATTGATTGTACGCTTTGTATAACTGCATGGCATGTGACTATATCACAATAAAATTGAATTAAAAAACAAACAAACAAAAAAGCCATGTACTGACTCTGTGATTCCAATTATATGGCATTCTGGAAAAAAGCATAACTACTGCAATGATTGAAAAATCAGTGGTTGCTAGGGGCTTGGGGCTGGAGCAAGAGGGAGAGTAGTGCTGAAGAACTGATTATTTATGATGGTGAAACTACACTATACTTTTGTCAAAACTCATAGAATTTTGAATGAATCCTTAAAAAAAATCATTTAAGAGGTTGGGGGTCTCAACAATGGGATGCAGAATTTGACTTAAGTATTTAACTGTATTACAACTGTATGAAGCAACCTCCCTGATGGGGATAGGGGATATGGATGCTGACCTCAGTAATTCTGGAAATCAGTGGAGTCTGTAAGACTAATGGCAAAAGAAATGGTACACTCGCACTATCCTCTAGTTGATATCACTGTTTCCATGGGGATATTAGTTAATACTGATACCACTGTACATGTATACTGGAATTGAACATTTGAGTAAATAGATGGTGGATGATGGGAGCCAGGTTTCTCACCATTTGAATGGAAGTTTACATATAAGCAAAGGAGTAGGCTAGAAAAAACCATGTCATAATGGATTACAGTTTGGTCATCAGCATGAACTCATATTTAGCTTAGTATAGGCACACACGGTTACATTAGAAATATTTATAGATGATATACGAATATTTATGGATATGCATATATGCACAACTTCTGATATACACATATATTTCCTCTGTCATCCGAGAAGGCCTAGTTTCAATGACACCCTTGTAGCAATGAGCACACCTAGTGCTGATATCTTGATTTCTAATACCATATTCCAATTAAAGGAACAAGAGTTTCTTGGATAAATGACTTATTCTAGTACAGGGGCAGGAAATGTACCAGATGAGCCTGGAACTTCTTGTACTACCAGAAAGTAAGAAAGTTCTCAAAAAAAGAAATTACAATTTTGGGGTTATGTCAAAAGGACACATGAGCCAACTGGAAGAGCTCCCCGTGGCAAAAGCTGGAACAATTTGAGAAACAAAATTTATAAAAGTATCATTGAATTATAACCAAAAGTATAAAATGAATATCTGTGAGTACATACTGATATAAAGAAATGATTGTGCAGATAAATAAATGGGGAGGATAGCCAAATCTCACATGTAGAAGAATTCCAAAAAATTCATGTAGATACTCCACCCCAAGGAGTTGGGGCATACCCCTTAAGTGTGGGCTGTACATAGTTACTTGTTTCCAAAGTGTATAGTATTTAAAAGGGTAAAAAGAGTAACTTTACAGTGGAGAAATGCTATAAGCACTACCTCAATAAGGCGGTCAAGGACAATAGCAACAGTATTAAATCATGTTGATAGTATGTGACTTTGATATAATGTGATAAAAATAACACTTTTCCTCTGTGATCTCCCTTCTCCATGCCCAAAACCTGTAACTCCAATCTTATCATGAGAAAAATGTCAGACAAATCCCAATCAAGGGACATTCCATAAAGTGCCTGGACAGTGCTCCTCAAAACTTTCAAGGTCATCAAAAACAAGGAAAGTCTGAGATACTGTCACAGCCTAGATGATCCTAAGGAGATATGAGGACTAAATGTAATGTGGTGTCCTAGATGGGATCCTGGAACAGAAAAAGGATATTAGGTAAAAACTAAGGAAATCCAAATAGAGTATAGACTTCAATTAATAATGTACCAATAGTCCTTCATTAATTGGAGCACATGTACCATACTACTGCAAGATGTTAATTGTAGGGGAAACTGGGTGTGGCGTATATGGAAACACTCTGCACTATTTTCTCAATTTTTCTGTAAACCTAAAACTGCTCTAAATATATTTTAATTGTCAAAGTAAAATAAAAACAAATGAAAAAAACCTCCATCTGTCACTATCTTGCTCTTAGATCATGGACCAGTCACAACTGGGTTAAGACAAAAAGGAAATGAGAGTGCTCAGATGGAATTATATATATATATATATATATATATATATATATATATATGTCAGTCTGTATTTCAAGCTGTATGCAAAGCAAATAAAAATGATTTTTGAGTTATCTTTTGTTGCGCTAGCCTCATTCTATTAGTTGTGAGCAAAGTATTCATAATCAAAGAGAATGGCTTCAGGATGCTGAGCACTTTATATAAACAGTATTTCATGTAATTCTCAGGACAGCTCTCTGGGATACATCATTACTTATATTTTGCAGATGATAAAATTGCGTTCAGAGAAGTTAAGACATTTACTTAAGGTTTTAAAAATACTGTAAAGTTTATTCAGAATTTGAACCCAGATTTGTTTCCACATCTCCAGAATACTTTTAAAATCATTTAATGTTCATTCCCTACATTACTATCAATGAACATAAGTAGACATCCTTTTTCTGAAGAATTTGCAAAAATACAAGAGTTAGCTGCTGTTGGTTTTCATTTAATATTCATAATGAAATTAAGGAAAATATCCTCTTAAAATGTCCAAGAACTCTTCAGATTTTTTTCTTAATTAATATTTTATCTAACCATGAATGCCATGATTTTCATGAGCATTGTGATGGTTTGAAGCTGTATGTAGCCTAGAAAAGTAAGTTCTTAAAGCTAATCCATTCCTGTGGGTGTGGACCTATTGTAAGCAGGATCTTTTGGTGAGGAGGATCTTAAGATGTGACCCACCTAATTCAGGGTGCATCTTAATCCTCTTACTGGAGTCCTTTATAACAGAATGGAATTCAGACAGAGAGAGTGAAAGGCATGGAAGCAAGAAGCTGGAAGCAACAAAACCCAGAAGAGAATGGAGAGACCAGTGGAAGCCATCATGTGCCTTGCCTTGTGACAAAGGAGTCCAGGATCACCAGCAGTCAGTCTTCAGGAAGAAGGTACTGTCTTCATGATGCCTTGATTTGGGTATTTTCATGGCCTCAGAACTGTAAGCTTGTATGCTAATAAATTCCCAACCTAAAAGTCAATGAATTCCAGGGTATTTGCTTTGAGCAGCTTAGCGAACTAGAACTGGCATCATGAAAATGAGTGGAAAATAGTAAGCATCTTACTGGTGTTTAACATGTGACTTAATCTCCCTTATATTTGCTTTGTTCTTCGTCTTTTTCTCCCCTTATGTAAGTTGATATTGCATTTACCAGTTGGTTCTAGAAAACTCAACTGGAATGGCTAAATGTGTTCATATTTGAGATTTCTGGGCAACTTAACCTAATGATTATTTGGAAAGACTGAATTTGCAGAAAGGGCACTGGTACAGGAGTCTGGAGTTCAAATTCTATTCCTGTCCCTGCCCCTGAGCTAAACATGGGAACTCAGATGAATCATCACTCCTCTCCCAGTTGAATTTCCTCATTTGTAGGGATAGAAAGGATCAAATGATCTCTGAGATTCCTTCCTCTTTTACACTTCTAAGATGAGAGAATGTGGGCTCATTTCTGCAATCCAATCAAGTTTTCAAATTGGTTAGAGTTTGTGAATAATACCATTGTTTGGAATTTGGGGCTTCCCAACCCAGGGAAAGAATTCACCTTGGGTTGGGTGGGGTGAGAGTATTGGACTTTTATTTACTTATTTTTTTTTTACGGAGAGATGTTCTCCCTTTTGGCTTAGAATGCTGGTTGGTATGTCTTGCCTACCAGGAAAGAGGGAATAGTGTTGATAATAATTGGTAGTAGGAATAACTTCCCACCAAAAAAAAAAAAAAAAAAAAAAAAAAAAAAAAGAGAGAGAGAGAGAGAGAGAGAAGGAATAAACTTTGCTTTGCTCTAAAAGAAAATCTGGTGAAATTTAGAATACATCCCTCTCTCTGTTCACCCATGCTCTCTACCTGAACTAAGAACTAGTTGTGAAACTTTCCACATTAAACTTTCAATTCCAGTAAAGTTCATAGCAGCCTCTAAAACTACCCTAGAAGGTGACAGCATAACATTCCTTTGGGTCTGATGCATAGAGGCTTAGCGTGGGAGGGCTGAAAAGTTTCTCAGAGGGGATGGGAACACACAACTATTATGTTTATTAATTATGTGTATGTCTATTAACGACCCCAGCTGGGTGCTTTCTATGTCTTTTATTTCTAATCCTTCTAAGAATCCTAAAAGCAGGTTGTTTACAGAAGAGGAAACTGAGGTTCAAAGTCAGAATAACTTTCCTTATTTCACTGAATCTACAGAGCTGGTTCGAGTTTTTAACCTAAGTCTGTCTGACTGTTCCTTCTCAGTTCTATCAACTCCATGCACACCAGTTAATTCCTATTCTTGCGTCAAACCCACCTCTGAGAAGACTTCTTGCACCCTCCTGAGAACAGGAAGTATTTGCTTTCCTCTAAGTGTTTCATTGAGTGGATCAAAGAGTGTTTCATATCTGTGTTCACATACATGTCTTTCTCTTCCACAAGCCTGTGAATGTCTGGAGAACAGGGACAGTGTTTTATTGGCCTCAAAATTGTTAGTGTCTGGCAAATGGTAGGTGCCCAGAAAATACTTTTTCAGCCCCAAGTCAAACAATTAATTGGCCACAGAGACAGAATTAAATCCAGACCTCTTGACTCCCAGTCCAGTACTCTTTCACCACCACATTAATACTTTTAGATTTTAAATCACATCCAGTTTCCACATAAAACTTCCTTGAACTCTCATCCCAATTCCTATATGCTATTTCTCTGAGAAGAGGGATGGGTTCAATCCCAATTACAAAGGCTTGCACTTACTGAGGACTTAACCATGTGCTGGGAGCAGGCTCACTATGTGCTAAGCTCTTTCATGTGAATTCTTTCATTTAATTCTGACAACTCTACAAGGTGAGTGTAATCCCTGTTTTACCAATGAGTCAGCTGAGGAATAAAGATGGTGTGTTGGCTTGGATGTATTATGTCCCCTAAAACGCCAAGTTCTTCAATGCAATCTTGTGGAGGCAGACATATTAGGGTTGATTAGGTTGGAATCTTTGGATTAGGTGGTTTCCATGGAGATGTGACCCACCCAACTGTGGGTAATACCTTTGATTAGATTATTCCCACAGAGGTGTGGCCCCCCCATTCAGCGGCAGTCTTGATTAGTTTACCAGAGCCCTATAGAAGTGCAGATGGAAGGAACTCAGTGTAGCTGCAGCTGAGAGACACATTTTGAAGACAGCCATTGAAAGCTGACAGTGACATTTTGGAGAATGCCATTTTGAAACACAACCTGGGAGCAAGCAGATGCCAGCCATGTGCCTTCCCAGCTAACAGAGGTTTTCCGGATGCCACTGGCCATCCTTCAGAGAAGCCAATACATTTCTGATATTTTGCATAATGGCAGCAATAGCAAACTGGAACAGATGGTAAGTAACCAGACCAGGTTCTCAGAGCTGGGATGAAAGTCCAAGCAGCGTAGATCTAAGGACTCTGATCTGAAAGACAGAAGAGAGAGGGAGGAAAGTTGCCACAGTAAAAGTTTTAAGATTTTTCCTCTTGTTTGTGAGAGGCCACATAGGATTTTCTTTCTTTGTTTTTTTTTTTTTAAGTGAAATAACTGAGGTGTCTTGAGCCTCAAGGAACATGGGCAACATCAGATTTTGAAGGCAGTTTTAGTAAACTCACCAGCTCCTTTTGATCCTAGTAAACTTCTACCCTGAGCTTTTGGAACAAGTTGCTGAGGACTTACCATATTGGATGTGTGCAAATTCTGGTTTCTTACAGGGTCACGTGGAGGAGAGGATTCAGTGCCTTCCAGGGAGATTATGCTTGAACTACAAAAACCTGAAAAGCAACTGATAAAGGCTTAGCTGCATTTCTATGAAGGTTTGAGCATTACAGGCTAATCACATACGGCCCACCAAACCTCAGAAGATTCGGAGGCTCATGTCATTTTTCTATGTCTTTTTTTCCTCACTGGATATTCTGAATCCTTCTTAGAGATTAAAATGTAATGACACAATGAGTTGAGACATAAAAGCATCAAAAATCATACTCTGAGGCATTAGAGGATATATATGACATTATGCACAAACACGGAAGGGGGTTTGAATTCAGAAGCAACTCCAGATGCATGAATATGTTTATAGTTGTATAAATTTTAAATAAAAGGAATGGAGGCAGTAGTCCTGCAAAGCCCTAGTCAGAGTGAGGGTGAGGGGCGAGAAGAGCCAGCACTGGAGAGAGAAGGTAGTCTGGCTTTATTTAAGGAGGTGAGAGAGCGAGAGAGGGCATCATGGCTAGGTGATAGGACCATCAACTGGAGACAGGAACAAATAGTCACAAACAGTTGACGATGAGAACTGAAAGGCACAGCTTCATCACTGGAACTTTCACTAGTTCACTCATCCTACAAATATTTACTCAGTGTCCACCACCTGCTGGGGCATCATTCTTAGCACTGGGGGGATACAGTTATCAACAAGACAGGGGAAGCACTTGCTGTTCCAGAGTTTACCTTATAGTGAAATTTAGTCACATCCACAGTGATAGTTTTTCGGTTCAGTCTTTTAAAAATAAAATAAAATTAGGATATAAACTATCAACGTCTAACGTTAATGCACAACATTAAGACGACCAGGACAATTTCTCTCTTCAACAGAAAGGCAATGCAATTCGAGGGTAGCTTAACGAGGATATAATAACAAGTAGGTAAACCCTAACCTTGTGTGTGTGTGTGTGTGTGTGCGTGCGTGCATGTGTGTGTGTGTGTGTGTGAATGAACTTTCAGGAGAAGGCAGGGACGAAACGAGCTAGGCGCAACAGCAGCAAAGACGCCCGGAGCTCAGGGTGACCATCCGGCGCTTCTTCCCAGACCGGAGGAGCGGTGCGCACAGAGGGGGCTCTGGGAGGTGGAGGGACCCCTCCTGCATTGCCCGCATGGGGTCGCCTCACAGCCGGGCGCTCCCCTGAGCTGCGCACGCAGGTGATGCGGCTGCCTTTAAAAGCCCGCAGTGCTGGTCCTGGCAGCAGGTTCGCTTAGTGCCAGCAGACATTTGCTATCTTATTTTCTGTCCAGTTCCCATCCACCATAAAGCGAGTTACAAGAGGCAAGGAACTGGTGACCCTCTGGTTCAGGACTACATTCCTGCTCCTATAACAGCTGGGCAGGAAGGAAAGGGAGGGGAGGGGAAGAGTAAGGAGGAGGGGGAGGTTGGTATATAGTAAATACTATAATGAGTATCTAGGTGTGCATATCTACATATACACCTCTGCACATGTATATCTGTACAGATTTGCATAGGAAGCTGTAAGATTTGATGCAAAAAGCATGCATTCAAAAAGTTTAATTGTGTGGTTTTCCAAAAATATTTTAGAGTTTACATTATGGTCTACCCTAAGGTATTTTGAAGAGAGTTTGTGGCACATATGCCTTTATGCGACAGATTCTGTACTTAGAAGAATACACAAAACTCAGATACCAGGCATATGACACAATACAACAGACTAAGGCAGTTTACACAGTAAATAATAAGTGGCCTTTTGTTGCCTACACAGCGGCTTTACCCCCCACCTCAGTTTATAGCACTGCTTTTTCTTGGGGAAAACCCCTCTCTAGTCTCAACCAATATGCTTTGAGGGTGGCTGCCCTCAAACCCCAGCTTCAGAGGTAGGGACAGTTCCAAGAAGCCTGGCCAAGGTCCACCAGCTCCCAAACCCTGGTTCCCTTCTGGCTGGATTGTAGGCTTGGGGCTTCCAGTGCCTTCCTTTCCACCCACATAGAGAGACATTCCTGAGAATAAAGCCAGCGTGGGGAGAGTGGATTTGAGGGACAGTGGGAAACAACACGATGGCATGGAGCAAACACCTGTATCCATTCTCCTGCCCTTTTCTGTCAAATGAATACGTTCCCTTCTTATTTAAGTAGTAGGAGATGTATGTCAGTCACTTGCAACCAAAAGAGAGCTAAATACAATCATGTTCACGTGCATATATTTTGAAGGAAAAAAGAGGGGGGGAAGAAATATTTTCTGTGCAAAATAATTGCAGCAGCTGTGCATTATTGCCCTGAACTTAACCTTTCTGCCCTACAGTTCTCAGAAGGACATTTATCTGGCCATGTGTTCTGAATCTGAGTTCATAACATGCAGTCACTTTACACATAATTCTCCCTGAAACCCACCCCATTACATTTGTTCTTGTAATTGGGGACGGATGTGGTGAGAATCATTTTCAGAGGTTCTGCTCTGATTAGGTGAACCAAGGAGCATTCTAAACTTGACCCTACCTCGATTTTAACGTTTCACGGCTATTCACCCCCCATTGCTCCTAATTTTTTTTTCATTTGTTTGTGGGTAACTGTATTAGTCAGATATGATTAAAAGGGATATGGTAGCATATAATGATATAAAAAGATCTGGGCTTCTTTGCAAAAGAGAACATGTAATCATTTGCAGTTCCAATAATAAGACAGGGCTTAGCACTAGTCGCAAGTGTCATATGCAACATTCCTGACTATTTTAATGATTTAAAAACACAAGTTGCCTATATTACACATAAGTGGAATTCCCTAATCAGGAGGATTCTCATTTAGATGTGATGCTGTTTTATTTTCCTCACAAAATTTCAGGTTAATATTCTATCATGTCTTCTGCTTTGAAAAATGTAATCTTGCAGCCTGGCTCTTGAGAAATAATTTAGAGGGCCTATGAAAAGCAAGGTGGGAAAAAGTTCTATAAAACGGTGGGCCTTCTCCACCCTGGGCCTGCAGTATTTCAGGGAAGACGAATATTTCCTTGTTTGTAATCTCGTGGTGACATGTCATGTCCACTGTGTTCATTAGATGTTGTTTACCCTTCACTAGGCCTCCAGGTTGGGAACACACCAGCCCAGAGTGAAAGTGCTAGCATTTGTTGTAAGTGTTTGGGAATTGATATTGATTGAACAGCATCTCTGGGAGAGAGGACAGCATGGACAACACACTGGCTTGTCATGCCCGACTGATTTGAGAAGTGAGAAAAATGCTGACCTGGGAAAGCAGTGACCCTTGGAAAAAAAAATGCATGTGTGCCAGATAAACTGTGAACTGTGCATGGCTCTGGGGAATCAGCACATCTGGTGATGGTAACCTCACTTGGCCAAACGGTCCAGCTGTGCAGAGGAGGTCCAACCTAATTGTGCTCATCTATGAACATCGCTTGCTAACTCAGCTCTTGGCAAACTGGGGATGAACCCCTCACAAAGTCTGCCTTGTCTTCAGTTTTTTTCTTTCTTGTTTTGGAAACTACTGAAATCAAGGATCTAGTTTTGAGATTAAAAGGCCATCAGTCAGCAGTGTTTGACATGGTTCCTCTTCTCTGTGCAGGTATTATTTTAGGAAACCTTTGGATGCAGAGTCCAACCTATTCCCGAAGTTCAAATGTATGAAAAGACAATGCAGGGCCAGCAAAATGAATTAAGTTCAGATTCGAATGAAGGATAAAATAAAAACACTTTGGATAGCCTCTCTTTGCTAAAAGTAGGTTTATTTTTTTAAACTATATGTCTCTGTAGAAGATTCTCTGGAATGTTACTGGGGAAAACAAACCACCAGCAGCTGCTTTAGGAGCCTTTGGTCCATAAGAAGTGAATTGCAATAATTCTGAGGGAGACCCGAGAGTAGAAAGAAGGGTGTTCATAGGAAAATATGCCTCTGCTTGAACCCTGGTTCTGCCACTTCCTATGTGACATTTCACAAGTTACTTCAAGCATTTCTAAGCTTCAGCTTTTTCAGCTGTAAAAAACAGTTGTTGCGAGGATGAAATGAAGAGGCATATGCAAAAGGCCAAGCATAGTAGCTGCCCAATCAGTGGCTGTCCTCACTCCATTGTGAAAAGTGGAGGGATGGCGGTGATGGTAGTATGACATTGTGAGCATAATTAACAGCACTGAAATATGTATCTGGATGTGGCCAGAAGAGGAATGTTGGGTTGTATATATGGCAACAGAAATTTTTTTTTAAAAAAATCCTTGGAACTACACAACACAAACAGTAAACCCTAAGTTAAACCATGGACTATATAGTTAATAGTACAATTATAAAAATATGCTTTCATCATTTGTAACAAATGTTTCACACCCATGCAAGCTGTTAATAATAGAGTGGTATACAGGAATCATATATTTTATGCATGATTGTTCTCTAAACCTACAACTTCTCTAATAAAGAAAAAAAGAAGTAGAGGGATGGACTGTCACTGAGCATGTGACCTCATCACATTACTTGTCTTAATTCCAGACAACCAATTAAATTTAATTTATAAAGCAGAGTCTTAAGTTTCAACACATACTTTGTGATGTGATTCAGAAGTTGAGAGGAGTCCATGCTTGTTGTCTCTCTCAGGCAAAAGCTAACAAGTATCCTAGAGGCAGCCACAAAGCTGGTGGCCCAAACGGGTCAGAGCATGAGGCTCTGGTCAAGATGTCAGTGATGGTTTAATACAATGTTATCAAAATAACACACTTCTCCCATCATCAATGGCTTCAAAGATAAAATTTTCTGACAGCTAGGCTGGATTCTGAATAGCTAGCCATGATGGAAAAAGACACTAAACCAATATACTATGACTCAGCAAATGTTTCACTTCATGTTTTACCTGATGATTCCTCTGTTATAATTATAACTGAACACTTGTGTAAGATGCCTTAATCTTTGGTCTAACTCATCCCTGCCTTTTTTTATACGCATTGTCACATTTGCTATATCATGATAATGTGGCCAAAGTCAGCCTCATTTTAAGAGAGCAAGTAGGAAAAATTGATCCAAAGAGGAAAAAAAAAATGGGATTCATTTGGATTTGAGAGCAATTTTCAGACATGATGGGGAAAATGTTCTATTAGAGAAAAACCCAGATTATGTTCCTGTAATCTAACAGGGAAAATCCAACACTTAGGAAGGGACTTGTTAGATGCATGTTTGCTGCCTCAGACTCAGATACTCTTGATTTTCTTCTTGTAGGTTATATAAATAATAATGACATTTATAAAGTTCTATGCAGTAGGAAATTATATTTAATATCTTTTCCATTACATTTGTTGTTATTTTGCTACCATGGTGAAACAGTTTTCTTGAAATTAAATATCACATAATATTTGAGAATATGTCATAGCTGAGCAATTGAGAAAGACAGATGTGATGAAATTAAAGAAGGCTGGCAATGTGCACTGATTTAAAAAACACCAGTTTCTCCAATGAGCAGAGGACTCAACTCAAATATTTTATATTTTGTTTAGCAACTGTGCTTACTTCTTTATATTTCCGCCAAACATGGGAGTCACTAATGATTGCTTCCTCATGCAACAGCCACAACCAGGGAATAATTCAGCTGTTCGATTGTGTTCTGAATAAGCTCTATTAAATACCAGTAAACTGTGATTTTTCTTTTTGATATTTATGGGTAGTAAATTATTGGAATTTTTACACACTAAAGTGAAAACAACCTCCTTTGGCATTTAATTCACTGTTGGAAAAATTAAAAGAAACACATTAAGCATCATTTATGCAATACCTACCAAGTTCCAGGCATGGTACAAAGCACTTTGAAACTACCATCTCCCTTATACCCTGCCATAACCCTAGGATCTAGGTATTATTTCCTCTTTTTATTGAGTTGAAAAATCAAGGCTCAGAGAAAGCAAGGGACTTCCCTAAAGTCTCATTCATGTCTAGTGTTTGGACCTGGCCCAGCTGAGTCCAAACTTTGTGGTCTTTTCTTAATTATTATTATGCTGTCAGTAAAGGTGGATGTGGAATATAGATTTGGTTATCATGGGCTTGCAAACCCGAAAAGGTGTGGGGCTATTTGTAATTTGAAAGAAAAAAAAAATTCTATTTAGAAATAGTACTACAATTGCATAGTTTATTGGAGCTGTAAACATAGACCCTAATATTAAATTTAATTGCCCCCGTCTTAAAGTAGCAAGTGCCCTGGGTGTTAGGCAGGAATGCTAGCCTGACCAGGCTACTGTCAGAGGCCTCCTGGAAGGGACCATGAGTGGAAATGTGGGGGCTGGGGCTTGGCCCTTCATTTGAGACACTTAAGCTACTAAATAAGGGGCAGGCTGCCCTCTAACCCTCCAGAAATTGCCCTAGTTTGCAGAGGAACTTGTTCTGGGGGAGTTGAAGGCTGCTGAGAGTTGCCACTCAAAACGCCCTTTGCCCCAGCTCAGAAGTTTTGTAGCCTCAGCCCCAGCAGAGATTGTAAGATACTAGGAAAACAGACATTATAGAGACTAATTTGGGGATTGGGATCAGAGCACCAAGTCTAAGTTCCCCTTTCTGGGGAGTGTGATGAGAGCTAGAGTTGGTGGGGAGAGGGACTCTTGCGGCAACTGAGGTCCTGCTGCTTCAGGCAGGAGGAGTGACACGTGTCAACGCCACAAAAAGCATGATTGGGTTGAGCCAGCAGAGGAGGAACAGTGAGGATGGTGGAGGGACAGACGAGGCCTGTCACTGGTGATTGCAGCAAGAGTGGTTTGAAGGGTGCCAAGAGAGAGGGGCAAAGCAGTATGGGAAACATGCCAGATTGGGAAAGGAACAAAGAGAGGATTAGCATCGTTTGGTTATCTTCTTGGAATTAGGAATTTTCAATGTTATCTCATAATCTTTCAAAAAAGATTGTTACTATGCCCTTGACTAGAGGGAAAACCGAGGCAAGGGGAATTAAAATGTCTAGTCCCCAATATCTTACCAGGGGTCCTCAATAGATCCTCCACTGTGTTTTCTCCCACAAGAGACCCTGAGACTTTCATGCGGATTGTTTTTCCCAAGCTTTAGGATTTGGCTTTGTGAAAAGATGAAAAGAAAGATCTTTTGGAGACTATAGAGATTCAGATAATAATGACTATGATAACAAGGAACATTTCTGGAGTATTTACTCTATACCAAACATTGTCCTAAGCAGTTTGCATCAATTACATCACTTAACTCCTATGACGATCTTACAAGATAGGAAAGGTCATCATTCCCATCTTTCAGATGAAGAAACAAAGACATAGGGAGGTGAAGATATTTGCCCAAGATCATACAGCTGTTACCTGGTGGTGCCAGCATAAGAGTGTAGATAGTATAAGTCTTAAAAATAGAACTCCACTCCCCTTCTTATCTTCTCCCCATGCCCAAGGATGTTGATCCAGGAAATGGCTCCAGTCCAGTCGTTTCTTCCCGAACCTTGGGGGTGGGTCGCTAAGAGTTGCTCCTACCAGCACATTCTTCTCCTAAGGCCCACCCATGCCCCATCACAGCCTCGAGGTTTTCCTTTCTCTCCCCTCTCCCGTTTAAATTCAGAGAGCTCCCAGGAGGTTGATATCCAATTGACAAACTCACATTTACTGTGGGATCACACCTCTTGAAAGTCATATGCCATAGAAGATGCCCCCCTTTTAGACAGGAGATGGGGAATTGGGCAATCGGGAGCCTCGGCTACCTTGACCAATGGATCCCTTATGGGGTGGCCATCATCCAAGATTGTGCAGGAAACCAGAAAGGAAGTGACAAAATCCAGGTTCCTTTATAGGTGTGAAGATCAAAAATGGGAAGGGGAAAAAAAGGCAAGCCTCACTTCTTTAGCAGCCAGAGTTTGCAGGTAGGGGTGAGAGCAGATGGACAGTGGGAGCCAAAGGACAGAGTCAAAATGAAGCAGATGCTGAGGTAGGCAGCCTGGAGCAAGGATGGGCAGGAGTGTGAAGGGAGGAAGACAAGGACTAGATTGATGGGGGAGAGAGAATGCGGTTCCCGAAGATACTTCCTCTGAGCTCCCCCAAGCACCTGCCAACAAATTTTGTTGAGCCACAGGTTCCCCGTCAGAATGGGAAGTCCAGGTTCCAAGGCCCATCTGGAAACATTTGTGAGTCATGTACTGAGCCAGCATTATCTACTCTGCATCCTCCCCACCTTCTGAGATTGGCCCTCTGCTGCCAGTTCTGCTGAAATGAAGCAGAGGCTCAGAGAGGTTATTTAAGATACTCAAGTTCCCACAGCAATTGATCATATCACCATTCACCATACCCTGAAAGTATTCAATCGGAGCTGGGAAAGACACTGGTCCTTCTTAAACTCCAGTAAGAAAACATTGCTCTAACCCTTCTACTTCTTAGGAATCCACCTGCATTGACGATAAAGAGCAACTCTTTTGTCTGTTCTAATCTGATGCTTCCTAAATTCCCCTGATGCTAAGAATCAATTTCTGGGCCCTATTATACCAGATTTGTCTCCAAGTTTTCAGGGAGAGAGAGTCCTGGGCAGCTGAAAATTTAATTTTTCAATGAAAAGTTTAAACATGGAATTACAGACACATGATTGTTTTTGACCTATAAAACAACCCTTTCACATGGTTTAATCTAATATAAACCCCAAATCCTAAATGATTATCATCAGACAAATTTGGGGAAGATGGTTTCAAATCTTCTGAGGTGTCTCTAAAAGCTAATATCCATAGCTTCAGCATTACAAAAGAGCAACCGTAACCACCTGAGACCTTGTCTTAGTTTGTCTGAGCTGTGAGCACAAATACAACAATGGGTTGGCTTAAACAATGCGAATCTATTGGCTCATGGCTTCAGAAGCTAGAAGTTCAAGATCAAGGCGTCAGTGAGGCTATGCTTTCTTCCTGAAGACTGTGGTGCTCTGGGGCTGGCTGCTGCAATCCCCGGTGTTCCCTGGCTTTCCTGGTACATGGTGATGTCCTCTCCTTTCCCTTCTGGTTCCCATTGGCTTCCTCATTCTGACTCTGTCCTATGGCTTTCTCTTTATAAGGCCTCTAGTAATCCGGGTCAAGACCTATACCCATTAAGTTGGGCCACACCTTAATTAAAATGAACATCTTCAGGAGGTCCTATTTACAGTGGGTTCATACCTACAGGGATGTGGATTAGGAATAAGAACATGACTAAATTGGGGTATGTAGCTCAATCTACCACACATCCCTAATCCCAATGCTGTCCTGTCTGACTCAGTTATAAAATTCCATTCATTCATTCATTCATTCATACAATATGTATGGAGGGCCTACTGTATGTCCAGCACCAAGCTAAATCAGAGGGTACAATGGGTATGATAATATTTTAGATCAACTGCATGGGCTCTAGGACTTTGTGGACTAGAGCAGAATTTGCCCAATTATAAAGGATGTCAAGCCCTTGAATGGCATGGTGGATAGAATGACATATGTGCTCAAAAATGCACTCCCAGAAGTCTCATATTCTGCCTCAACCAAGAGATGACTAACTTTGACTGTGTTATGTGCAGATGGTTTCTTTGGGATTAGGATCCTATCGTGATAATACCCTTTGCCATGATGAAAAGTATGTGATCAAAGAGGGGTGGCCGGTATATATGGGGGAAGACTGTATGTGTAAAACCATCCCTGGGATGTTCAGCCTTTTGCTCCCTCTACTGTCTTCTCCCTGCTAGAGAAACATGGCAATAGTATGGCTAATTTCCTTGCCTTAGTCAGCATTTTATACGTATTTGAAAACATTTGACATAAGGGCAAACTGGTAACTAATACAAGGCTGTAGAACACAAGGTGGTTGTCTGGGGAAGGTGGAATGTGCAGGTACCTAAAGAGTTAAAAGCTGCTGGGATTGAAATTCCACCCTCTTTCCTAATTCCCTGGATTTCTCTTCAAGATAGGTATGAGGGGGAGGGGTTGACCCAGTGTCAGTATTCAGGGGAGCAATTAGGTTGCGAAGTCAATGGAACTTCCCATTCACCTTCCTTCCCTTGTAAGGATCCCAGGGTCTTGCTCAGTTTAAGATTTTCAGCATACTGAAAATTCATCCTTCTGGACTGGCAAGTAATGCTAACTCTTCTCACAACAGCCTTCTTTCTTTGGGGCATTTCAGCCTGACCATTCAGGTGCAGAAACAGGTGGGTAGGATTTCAAGCTTCAGCCACTGCTTTGTCTTGAATCCCTCCAGATAGAAGTTTAATTAACCTGATAAAGTCAGTGTACCATCCACCAGGCAGCATGTTCCAGCATAAACCATTTTCTATCTGGGCCATGAGGTATCGAAAGTATGGAATGAGTTTTAACTGTGAAGGAGGATAACATAAATGGAAGGTTGGTCAAACACGGCTCAGCAAGTCCTTCTGATGACAAGAAGGCTATTTTTAAAAATTGTCTCAAAAATAACAAGTGGCTCCCATTACCAGTATCAAATGCTGTAATTGAATCACAGTCTCTACCTGCAGCTGCCATGGAAATGTCATACATCCAGCCTGTGTGCAAGTCCATGCCAGAATGTGCCCTGCAGATGCAGCCCTCTTGGAACAAGGCTTGTGAAGGCTTGGCTTGCCAGATCTGAGTTGATGTGCGTTGTGCATGCGTTGGAGTAAAGATTAAAATCTGACTCATGCAAGAAAGGAAGTGTGCATTTTGAAGAATGATCATTTGGAAGTTCTGGGAGGTGATAATACAGGGCTCAGTTAAGATGCAAATAGCATGCAGGTCAGGGGTCTGCCCTCACACTGCTTACAGTCTCATTAGAGAAAAAAGCCTGAGTCATGCAGAGGGTACCTCAGAGGAAAAGTTAGTTGGGGAAAGATAGCTGAGTGCTTTAGACCTTAAGTGTCATAAGAGTTCAAAAAAGAGAGTGATGTCTTAGTCTAGGGAAATCTAGAAAGACTTGTGAATGAGGTGGGATTTAAATTTTGCTTTGAAAACAAGTGAGATTTCATTAGGAAGGGTAAAGATACAGTGAAGGCAGGTAAGAAAGTACAAGATATGATGGGGTGGCAGATTTTGCTGGAATTTGGAGAGTGGTCGGAGACAGGGTTAGCAAGGTGAACAGGGACAGATTTTAAGTGTCTTCAAATGGAAGGCTATGGAATTTAAGCCTTCTGCCTATGGTGGCTAGCCAAATTTCCTAGTAGAGTATCTGCAAGAAGAGTTTAGCAGTTATGTGCAGGAAAGATTGGAAGACAAAGGATGGGTTGTTCATTCTGAAAGCAAGAATCCGTTGAGAGCTTGGAATGCAAATGTGGACCAGATTGAGCCTCTATCTAGAAAAGCTCACAGATGATTAGGGGAGGTACATGTGAACACAGTTTCCCCACCATAAACATGTGTTTTAAGAACAAACCAGATGGAGGAGTGTTAAGGGACTGATGTAATGGGATGGAATTTGGATTTGAACTAAGCTGGGAAAAGAGGAATGGGAAAGAAAGAAAATATAAATAAATAAAATAAAAATAATCAATAAAACCGATAGAAAGTCTGAACTGACATTCAGGAGGACAGGAATGAGAGGTCAGGCATGAGGGGAGGTTTGGAGATCGCTGGAGTAGAGCTGAATGGAGGTGTGCTTGACATTGCTGAGAAAGTCGGTGCACCAGGCAGAGAGTCCAGTGTGGATGGGAGAACACCAGTGTGAAGTGGCAGGACGAGCAGAGAAAGAGACTACAAAGAGGTAAGTGACAACCTCAGGAAAGAAGGAATTTCAAGAGAAGGAAGTGGTCAGTGGTGAAGCTTATTAACCCTCTGTCCGGTGCAGTGCACTGCTTCCCATATTCCTTCCTGAGGCTGTACTGTGTGGAGACACGGAAGGTTCCCTGGCTTGATAGGTTACACAGGGAGGCTACCACTTAAGCTTTGGGAGCCTGAAGGCGGGCACCAGGCTGGGAAAAGGTCAAACCTTTGCATGCCTGAAGGCAGGCATGAATTTAGATAAGGGTAAAGTTGCCGGGCTCCTTCTGTGCTCCTGTCTCCTGCTCCTGCTGTCTCCCATCTAGCCCCAAAGACATTGTCCCTTGAGATCAAAGACATGCAATCACACCTTATGGCTTTAGAAAAAATGCACCCTCCCCGAAATACCTGAAAATAGTCACATAGGAGACTACCTTGTATGCTATAAAAACCTGTAGAAATGAGTAGAATAAAACTTTCTTTTGCATGAACACAGAGACGGAGTAGGCTCCCTTCTTTCACAATTGGTGCCCCGTGTGAGGAGTTCCAGTCCTGACCACAACATTTGGAAGCTGCACAGTAAGTACAAGTGAGTTGTCTCGCAGTGGGTCAGAAGTTTCAGCCACTCAACAATATGGGTCAGTCTCTCAGTGTTCCCCAGCACCGGTATGTGTTAATTTTACAATGACTGCTGTAGGCTAGTGGAGCATCTGTTTCAAAGATAATTTGTACTCTTTATTGCATGATGTTGTTCAACATAACCCTTGGTTTCCTGAGAAAGGCACATTAGACTTAGATGTGTGGGAGCACATTGGATGAAATTTAAAGCGCCACTTTGAGCGAGGACAGAAAGTTTCCTCTAAAACATTTACTACATGGGCTCTTGTTCATATTGCCCTGGCCCCTCTTCATATTGCCGAAACTGAGAGTTCTGAAACTGAGGTCCCTAAAAAAAACCGCCGCTCTCTCCAATAAATGCCTCCCACCCCCCAAGCTCTCGGCGCCCATACTGCCAGCCAAAAGAGGCAGCAGGGAAACAAACATAGCCTCGCTCCTTCCCTTTCTCCTTTACTGCTGCTGCTGCTGCCGCCTCCCCCTTCCAGAGGTGCCGTGCCTGTTTTACAAAGCTTTCTGTGCGAAGCGGCATTAGCCGGCAATCTTGTTTACCCCATTATGCTTAACCAGTTACCCAGAAATTTTTCCTAGAGTACCGGGAGTAGGAAGTCCAGGTGAAAGTGCCTGCCGCAGACAAACACCAAATGCATCTGAGTTAAGGTAGCTTTGCAATTCAGACTTTCCCTGTGCTGGGTAAGTGTGTGATTTTTTGTTTATTGTCTTCACTTTGTTTTCTTTTGTTTCAATTAGTCTATTGTGTAGTAAAGCTAATTAAGTTAATCCAAGGTTCGTGCATGCAAACTCAGTGGGTTTGAGCCCCACTAACTGTAACCCCAGATTTATAGTTCTCCTTTTAAATTTTGTGCAGTTTGCACAGTTTGCATTTGTGTGAAAAACCAGTGTCATAAAATAATATCTCTGCTAAAGAATCTGATAATGAGAACTTTAACTCCCTCTCTCTATAAAGAATGTTTTAAATATGTAGCATCATTCTAACAAGTTAGTTTTGGTGGTAATAGCATGTTGTATAGAAGGTATAAAGAATGTCTTTCTAATTAAGGGGAAAAGGAAAGTAACTTTGTCCTAAATGACTAATAGGAATGTGGGATGAAGCCTAGATGGATACAGAAAGTTATAGAAGTTTTGTAGAGTGGAAAATTTATTTCTGTTGCCAAGGTTGAAAGATAGGTACAGAAAGCTGTAAAAAGTTTGTGAAAACAATTATTTCTGTAGTCAAAGTTAAAAAATGGTAAAAACTAGTAATAACACTGCTTAACAATAGAACCTCAAAACTTAAACAAAAAAGTGGTTTTATAAAACAAAATAGCATCAAATATTTTAACCACCACCCAAAGCAGTAATTAATATTCAGTGTTGTGGGTATGTGCCTAATAATTCATAAAAATAAAACATTCCTCACTGTACTTCAAGCTCCTCATGTTACTGTCTCCAGCTGTTTTTATTAAGAAAAAAAGTTTCCTTAAATTATTAGGGTGTTATTTCTTGATAAAAGGTTGTAGAAGTGTTTTTCTAAGTAATCAGTGTAGGATGCAAAAAGTCTTTTTTATCAAAACAACTTCTTGCACTCAACATATGTTAAATTTATCATGTCCTTGGTTGTTTAAAAATATTGTCTTCTCACTTTTAAAAGAGCTAAATCTTTTCCTTAACTTTAACTAAATAAAAATAAAAAATAAAAAAAAATATATACTGTTTCAAACCTAATAACTTCTAACATTTTACTTTCTCAAGGTCAAACCCTAAAAAATATCTTTTTATTTCCAACAGTTACAAAAATTTGTTCTTTCACCTTAAAAAAAATAAACTACTAAAAATAATTAAATTCATGTAATATGTTATAAATTGCAAAAAAAATGTTTAGACAATGTTATAAAAATTAAAAACTTCTAACCTTCTTTTGGTTACTAATGTTCATAACATCAAACAACAATGTAACACTGCTAATTATAATCTCAGTTATTTTTAAAAGGTTATGTGTCATAAAACAGCCCAATGGAACCCTGGAGCCCACCATCCTGTTTCCCAGAGGACCAACAATGCTGCGCTATAACAACTGTACAAAGAAGATACCTCCCAAAGCTAACTCCAGTGTGGGTGGAACAGCCTAAGAAGACGTGGAGCACGTTCCCAAAACACCCACGATATCCCTGTGAATAAGCTTTGTGTCACTACACCAAATTGTAATCATAATAAAAAGGGGGGAGATGTGGAGACATGGAAGTTTCCCTGGATTCATGATAGGTTATACAGGGAGGCCACCCCCTAAGCTTTGGGAGCCTGAAGGTGGGCACCAGGCTGTGAGAAGGCCAAAGCTTTGCACGCCTGAAGGCAGGCAGCAATTTAGATAAGGGTAAAGTTGCCGGGCTCCCTCCGTGCTCCTGTCTCCTGCTCCTGCTGTCTCCAGTCTAGCCCCAAAGACATTGTCCCTTGAGATCAAAGACATGCAATCACACATTATGGCTTTAGAAAAAATGCACCCTCCCTGAAATACCTGTAAACAGTCACATAGGAGACTACCTTGTATGCTATAAAAACCTGTAGAAATGAATAGAATAAAACTTTCTTTCGCATGAACACAGAGACCGAGTCGGCTCCCTTCTTTCACAGTACTGGGTATGGTATAGGGAAAGAAAAGCTTGCTCTCATTAGTTTCTAAAAAGTTAGGGTTGCAAATTGAGGTCAGTCTGGCAGATCCCTGAGGAACCAGCACAGGTGCGAACCTTGGTTTCAGCCCTTTAAGCAGCAGTGACTTCCGGCTTCCTACCAGCATCTACTGGGAGGCTTGGAGAGGCAGTGTACATTTTTGTTTTGTCTTCCTTCTTTTTCTGTTATTTTTTTTGGTTTGGTGCATCCCTAAAGTACCAGTACAGGCACTAGCCTCAGTTTTAGACCTAACAGCAGGAGTGGCTTCCACCTTCCCACAGGAATCTATTGCAAGATTTGAAGAGGCCAGTGCATTTTGTTTGTTCTCTCTCTCTCTCTCTCTCTCTCCCCCTTCTTCCCTCCCTCCCTCCCTCCTTCCTTCCTTCTCTCTCTCTCTCTTTCTTTCTTTCTTTCTTTCTTTCTTTCTTTTTCTCTCTCTCTCTTTCTTCTTCCTCTCCTTCCCTCCTCCTCCTCCTCCTCCTCCCCCTCTTCCTTCTTCTTCTTCTTCTCTTGGTCTGGTGGATCCCTGCTGAGGAAAAATAAAAAATGGGAGCTCTAATGCTCAATAAGGAAAAATAAGAAATCCCTGACAAGAAGAGAACTAGATTTCCAGAGTGACCATAATATAATGCTTATAATGTCCAGTTATCAACAAAAATTTTAAAAATGCACGAGAAGCTATGGAAGTTGCCCAGTCATAGGAAAAAAAGAATTTGACAGAAATTATTGCAGAGGAAATATGGTTGCTAGAATTATGAGTTAGAGATCTTAGATCAACTCTCTTGAATAGGATCAATGAACTAAAGGAAATATGGACAGAGGGTAAAAGGAAATCAGGAAGTCAATTTATGAACAAAACAAGAATTTCAATGATGAGATAGAAATTATTGAAAAGTACAATAACTAAAAAATAAACTCAATAGCTGGCTTCAACAGCAGATTTGGAAGAAGAAAGCATAAGCAAACATGAAGATAAGACAATTGAAACTATTTAGTCTTTAAAATAGAAATAATATGGATGAAGAAAAATGGACAGAGCCTGAGGAATCTTTGGGACATCATCAAGCAGACCAGCATACACATCATAGGGCTCCCAGAAGGAAAAGAGAGTGAGTAAGGGGCAAGAAAATATATGTGAAGAAGTAATGACTAAAAACTTTGCCAAATCTGATGAAAGACGTCAAAATATAAACCATTGGAGCTCAAGTTTATTCGAAGCCAGAAAAACTCAAGGAGATCCAAACAGAGACACATTATCCTCAAATTATCAAAACTTAAAGAGAAAATCTTGACCACAGCAAGAGAAAACCAACACGAATTCTACAAAGGAGCCTCTATAATATTAATATCCAATTTCTCATCAGAACACATGGAAAGCAAAAGGCAGTGGGAGAACATATTTAAAATGTGGGGGGAAATTTAAAAACAAACAGTCAATCAAGAATACTGTATTCTGAAAACTGTCTTTCAAAAATGAGGGAGAAATTAAGGCATTTTCCTCACTGACAAAAGGCGAGGGAGTTCATTACCACAAGGTCTGCCCTGCCAGAAATGCTAAATGGAGCCCTTATGTTGAATGGAAAGGACATTAGGCAAGAACATAAAGCTGAATGGAGAAATAAAGATCTCTGGTATAGGTAACTATATGGGCAAATATAAATGCCAGTATTAGTGCATTGTTCATTTGTAACACTGTTATTTTATTTTTTTCATGGTTCAAAATACGAATGGATAAATATAATCATAAACCCATTTTATTGGCACACAATGCATAAAGATGTAATTTGTGACAAGAACAACATAAAGGGGAGGGATGGAGGGTTATAGGAGCAGAGCATGTGTATGATATTAAAGTTAAGTGGGTATCAATACAAACTAAATTGTAGTAGACATAGGATGTTAAAAGTAATCTCCATGGCACACCCAAAAATTATCTAAAAATATGCATAAAAGAAAATTAAAACATTCACAAAGAAAAATCATCTAAAAAAAGGCAATTATGGAGGAAGGTAGGGTCAAAAAAGGTATAGGTCATACTAAAACCAATTAACAATATGGCAGAAAGAAAATCAAAAGGCAGAGACAGAGAGAATGGAGAAAGAAGCAAAATCCAAACTATATGCTATTTACAAGAGACTCACCTTGGATCCAAAGACACAAATAGTTGAAAGTGAAAGGATGGAAAGAAAGTATTGCATGCCAATAGTAACTGAAAATAGGAATAAAATGAAAAGGTCTTGAGTGAATATATTGTCTGTGTCATCACAGGCCCTCACTAAATATTAGTGCCCCTCCCAGCTTCTTTGCCTATTAGACTCTATGAACAGCCAGCAGGTTAGCATACAAAAGACACTCGATGCTTGTTGAATTAGTCCTCCTTCCTGTGTCTATTAGAAATTAAGCATTTCAAGGTCAGCGTCCTCTGTGGCTCTGGCATATTGAATTTTGTGCATGGCATCAACTAATTAAATATTTGTTGAATAAATGAGAAATGTGGCTATCAAAACACATGCTCTGAGGTGGAGAGCTGATTATTTTACTTTTTGTGTGCCTGGAGAGGAGCTGAGTTTTCAGAAGACCCTTGATTTCTCTTGGAATGCATTCTAGACCCAGATTCTTTCCACTATCTCCAAACAAGTCTCGGCTTTTATATTTTAAAGAAATATTTCAATGGCCTCAGAAACTTTGGAGTAAGTTATCAATCAGATATGTATATACCACTCTTTTGGAACCTGTCAATCACATGCCTGAAATATTATCTGTATATTTTCCATAGTGACAAAATCAACATTTTCTGTTCTACTCTCTGTTCTCCTACTGTGTATTAAAATCCCACCAGCAAAACAAATGCTGTGAAAGGTGATTGATAGATGTTTCCCCTGACATCCTCAGACACAGAAATCTCCACTCAAACCAGTCGCTAAAGGTGCCCAGAAGAAGAGCTGAATTAGCCAACCAGCTCCCTCCCTGCTTCCCTGCTGTGCAGTGTCTAACTGTGCTTTACTCTAAAAGACATAACATTCAATTGACCTTTTGCTTATCTATAAATGTAGAATGAGCTACATAGACCCTGATACACCAAGGAACCATTTCAGAGGAATTTATTTTCTTTTACTACCCATAAAAATAAATTGCTTCACACAAAGGCGCAGCAAAGAACTATTCTCTTCCCCTAATAAGATTATTATGAAGGGGATGTTTTCTCTGAGCAATCATAACCAGGGAGAGTGCTGTCAATATTTTATCACACTGTGTCACCAGACTCAGATGGGCTGGGGTCCCAGAGAGAGGGCACACATTAGGATGGCCCATTTTTGTTGTTTTACTCTTGTTGTTATTGCAATGGGTCCAATATTTCCAATGGAAATGAACTTTTCTTATCATTGGATCCAGAATTTTTTCCCCCTGTAAAAGGGCAAAAGCTGAGGGCAAAGTGTAGAAACAGCATTAGGTGAAGGAGAGTATGATGCTTGGACATATGTGTGCAGAACACACACATACATGCATTGCTAGTCCACAAAGGTATGAAAGAGATTCTGCTATGGTGGTAAGAAAAGGTATGTCCTTTTACTTGAGTGTCAGAGACACTTCCCTTATCTGCTGATTGGACATAACAGCTACACTAAATGCTCTGGTGTGCCCCTTTGAAGCCAAGTGTAAAATAAACTACAGTGTCATAGTTTGCCAGTTTTGCTATGACAATAACACATACTGGTTTGCTTAACCAACAGGAATTTATTGACTCACAGTTTTGGAAGCTAGAAGTCCAATATGAAGGTGCTGGCAAGGCCGTGCTTTCTCCAAAGTCAGTAGCATTCTCTCCTCCATCATTGGAGATCTGTCTCTCTCTCTCTCTCTCGTTTCTTTCTCCTACTTCTGGCTTCAACTGACTGTATCTAAATTTTCTCTGCTTATGAAGGCTCCATTCATATGGATTAAGACCCACCCTGATTCAATTTGGCCTCATTTAAATAGGATCTTTGAAGATCCTATTCACAAATGAATCCACACCTTAAGTAATAACAACCTCAAAGGTCCTGCTTAAAATTGGGCTCTCACTCACAGGACTGCGGATTAGGACTTGACTTTTGCAGGGGTCATCATTCAATCCCCAATATACAGAGTAGTCAGTCTCTGTTTTGTCTCAGGAAGGGTGCTAGTTCCTTCATGGAGTGCCCTATCTTCAACCTTCACTACAGGTTTTATTCCCTTTTTGAAAATGATGAAATTGAAGTTGGACGAGTGACCAGTTGAGCTAAAGCCGCACAGATAATGAAGAGCAGTGGGGAGAGTCTGCCTTCTGTAGTCTTAGGGAGGACAGGATCCCTGGTGAGAAGGGGTGTTGGGGGTGTTGGGGGTGGGGACCAGAGAGAGGGAAGCGGGGCCAGTTCATGTGTTCTCAGTACCTAAGACAAGCAGAGAACCAGAGCATTCTGGGTGAAGGAGAACAAATTTATCAGGTGGTACTTTAAATGTATTTGATGCTCCAGAAGGAGCAAACAGTGTCTTTCTCATGGATGGGTTTTTGTGAGCAGAACCCTAGAATTGCTGTAAGACAGCTGTAAGACAGGCTAAGGAAAGACAAGGAAGAAGATTAAATTTAAAAATGGGTCTTATAAAATGCCTTGTATTATTTTTGTCTACTTATTTTTGACATTATATGTATACATTTTGTAAGAATTAAAAAATACTTCTAAGCAAAAATAAGCATATAAAAATCACCCATAATCTCACCATGAGTAGGTTAATACAATAATCTATGTATTAATGTATATACTTATAGTTTTGCATTAAATAGCTGATTTTGACTACTCTTTTTTTCTTCTTCTTCTCTTCAAGTTTTTTTAACAAATGTCAATTTTGGTAAATTATAATTTCCTAAAATATTGGCATACAATTGTTCAGAATATTCTCTTACGGTATTTAAAAAATATCTCTCATATCTGTAGTTATGTCCCTTTTTTCTTCCCAATGTTGTATGTGTGTATGTGTACCCCACTTAGGTTTTGCAATCCTTAATTAGCTGTATCACCAAAGATACTGGTTTCTTATTTAGAGGTCACATTTGAAGAGCTAGCAGTAATATTTGCTACTGGGTTGGGCATGGTTTTCCCGGACTCCCCAGTGAACACAGCTGGGAAATGTTTTTAAAATAAGAAATTTCATGAGATCAAATTCAGAACCCCAAGTACTTTTCTTAACCTTCTCTGTAAGCCAACATTCACTCATGCTGAAAATCTCAGTTCTCAAAGAAAAAATCCCAGTTCTCAAAGAAACCCATATAATTACTCATCTATTTTATCCAAAGAGGCACATGCAACAGTCTCAGAATTACAACATAAACTCTGGCAGCAATAATGTTTTTTGAAAACATTAAGATTTATATATTTTTCATTTCTTAGGGAATTTCCCAGTAGGGATGAATAGCAAAATAATAAATTTTCTATACTTGGGTTGTACCATCAAATTGATACACAGCATTATTTTCAACTTTTGTAATTATACAAAATATGAAATGACTCCAAAGTCAGATCTACAAAACGAGGTATATTCAGAGAGGTCACGCTTCTTTCCCTATTTCTTTCCTCCATTTCTCTACTTTCCCCAAAGTAGTAATTGGTTGTTTATCCTCTCATTATTTTGTATTTGATATAAGAAACATATCAGAAACTTTTTTGTGTTAGCATAAGGAAACATATGTGTTGTATGTTTACTATTAGATAACCTAATTTATTATTTATGTTAATGTAAGAAACTATGTGTGTGTGATTTTCATTACTCCCTTTCTTAGATGAACATTTCATACCATAACCCTTTGCCTTGCTTTTCCATTTAAATATATATTTTAGAGATTGTTTTATATGAAGGTATTTTGAGAGTCTTCATTCCTTTTCATGACTGTGTAATACTCCACCTCTGATTGTACATGGTTTATTGTGCCCTATTGTTAAATATTTGGGGAGTTTCCAGTGTTTTGTTACTACAAATACGTGCCAATGAATAACCATGTGCATGTCTCCTTTCCTATTTTGCCAGTGTATTTTTGTGATATATTCCCAGAATTAGAATTGCTGGGTCAAAGAGTAAATGTCACTGAAGTTTCATTATCATAATTTTTCTAGATATATACAAATTTCTCCCCTTGTTGGATTCCTATCAGCCATGTATGAAACGTCCTGTTTCCTCAGCCATGCAAACAGAGTATGTTGTCAAACTTTGAGGATTTTGATGATCTAGTAGGTGGGAAACAGTATCTTAACATGGTTTTAATTTGTATTTCTCTTATTATGAGTGACAATGAGCATCTTTTCATTTATTTAAGGGCCCAGTTCTATTTCTTTGTCTGTGAATTGTCTGTGCATAGCTCCTCCCCTTTTTCCTGGATGGTCAAATGTCAAAATTTGATACAAATGCTTATGCATGGGTAGCATTTTTACATATAGGCAGAGATGGATGGAGAAGACAGACTGTTTCAGGCAGAGGAAATGTCATGAGCATCAGGGTAAATGTAGGGCAGATTTAAGTAAGATTAGAAAGAACTACCCCCCGCCCCAGCCCCGTTTGACTCTAACAGAAGGGTTGTGGACTTTCCTCTGATGAGCATATACAGCTCCCCAAGATCTGGTCTCTGCTCTCTATAATTCATTGCTTTAATTTTCTCCCTATAACTCATTGCGTTTTGCTCCAGTGTAGTCTAGGGAAACTCTCAGAATGGTTGTAAAAGATACAACAACTTCCTGGGGTGATAGAACTATTCTATATCTTGACTGGATGGGGGCTACAAGTGTGGCTGTGTTTTTAAAATCTCGTGGAATGGCACTTGTAATCTGTGCATTTTATGGTGTGTGAATTATACCTAAAAATAGAGATGCCCAGGTCCTACCTCAGGCTTATTTAATCAGATTGTTAGGAGAAACAAATTTTGAAGCAGAAATGATTTTTTTCATTTTTGAATTAGATTCACCTTAGAAAGAAGTTATGTTTAGACATTTTTAAAGGCGCTATTCTATAACTTGGAGCAATTTCAAATGGATAAACGAAACTGTAGCAGGCTTGCACAGTGTGTTCATCACCTCCAGCTTTGTGGCCAAGGAAGTAGAGACCTGGGCCCAATATCAAGTCTAGAATTTTTGAATTGTAAAATTGATGTTTATAGGGTACACGTGCCATCCAACTATCCCTGGAAGCCCTTTAAATCTTGTAGAAAGCAAAAGGGAGCATTCCTTTTCAACAGTTTCTTCTTGTCTCTGGAAGTATAGTTAACCTGAATCAAAATCCTCCCCTGCTGCATTGAATAGCAGGAATCTTCTTTGTTTCATGGGTTAACACAACTACGGGTTTCAAAATTTAATTGAATTTAGGCAAATCAGTCAGTAATATATTCTCCTGAATTCAGTTGGCTATTGCAAACATATTTGAGATTTAGCCATTATGTGAGCTAATTTACCCAACAATAAATATGAACAATTTTAGTCCTTGTTTCAATACCTTATTTAAATATTAAAAGTGTATTTTAGATGTTTTAGTTACTCCTCCAGGAAAGTAGGTAGAAAGCCAGGAACTGCGTGGACTGGACACCACAGAGCAATCTGACTTCGGGCATACTTCATACAACACTCATGAAAACGTGGAACTGCTGAGATCAGCGAAATCTGTAAGTTTTTGCAGCCAGGGGACCCGCGCCCCTCCCTGCCAGGCTCAGTCCCGGGGGAGGAGGGGCTGTCAGCTCTGGGAAGGACAAGGGAGAACTGCAGTGGCAGCCCTTATCGGAAACTCATTCTACTGATCCAAACTCCAACCATAGATAGACTGAGACCAGACACCAGAGAATCTGAGAGCAGCCAGCCCAGCAGAGAGGAGACAGACATAGAAAAAAACAGCACGAAAAACTCCAAAATAAAAGCGGAGGATTTTTGGAGTTCTGGTGAACATAGAAAGGGGAAGGGCAGAGCTCAGGCCCTGAGGCGCATATGCAAATCCCGAAGAAAAGCTGATCTCTCTGCCCTGTGGACCTTTCCTTAATGGCCCTGGTTGCTTTGTTTCTTAGCATTTCAATAACCCATTAGATCTCTGAGGAGGGCCCTTTTTTTTTTTTTTTTAATCCTTTTTTCTGTTTCTAAAACAATTACTCTAAGAAGCCCAATACAGAAAGCTTCAAAGACTTGCAATTTGGGCAGGTCAAGTCAAGAGCAGAACTAAGAGAGCTCTGAGACAAAAGGCAATAATCCAGTGGCTGAGAAAATTCACTAAACACCACAACTTCCCAAGAAAAGGGGGGTGTCCGCTCACAGCCACCATCTTGGTGGACAGGAAACACTCCTGCCCATCGCCAGCCCCATAGCCCAGAGCTGCCCCAGACAACCCAGTGTGACGGAAGTGCTTCAAATAACAGGCACACACCACAAAACTGGGCGTGGACATTAGCCTTCCCTGCAACCTCAGCTGATTGTCCCACAGTTGGGAAGGTGGAGCAGTGTGAATTAACAAAGCCTCATTCAGCCATCATTTGAGCAGACTGGGAGCCTCCCTACACAGCCCAGCAGCCCAGAACTGCCCTGGGGGGACGGCACTCACCTGTGACATAGCACAGTCATCCCTCAACAGAGGACCTGGGGTGCACAGCCTGGAAGAGGGGCCCACTTGCAAGTCTCAGGAGCCATACGCCAATACCAAGGACTTGTGGGTCAGTGGCAGAGACAAACTGTGGCAGGACTGAACTGAAGGATTAGACTATTGCAGCAGCTTTAAAACTCTAGGATCACCAGGGATATTTGATTGTTAGGGCCACCCCCCTCCCTGACTGCCCAGAAACTCGCCCCATATACAGGGCAGGCAACACCAACTACACACGCAAGCTTGGTACACCAATTGGACCCCACAAGACTCACTCCCCCACTCACCAAAAAGGCTAAGCAGGGGAGAACTGGCTTGTGGAGAACAGGTGGCTCGTGGACACCACCTGCTGGTTAGTTAGAGAAAGTGTACTCCACGAAGCTGTAGATCTGATAAATTAGAGATAAGGACTTCAATTGGTCTACAAATCCTAAAAGAACCCTATCAAGTTCAGCAAATGCCACGAGGCCAAAAAAAACAGAAAATTATAAAGCATATGAAAAAACCAGACGATATGGATAACCCAAGCCCAAGCACCCAAATCAAAAGATCACAAGAGACACAGCACCTAGAGCAGCTACTCAAAGAACTAAAGATGAACAATGAGACCATAGTACGGGATACAAAGGAAATCAAGAAGACCCTAGAAGAGCATAAAGAAGACATTGCAAGACTAAATAAAAAAATGGATGATCTTATGGAAATTAAAGAAACTGTAGACCAAATTAAAAAGATTCTGGACACTCATAGTACAAGACTAGAGGAAGTTGAACAACGAATCAGTGACCTGGAAGATGACAGAATGGAAAATGAAAGCATAAAAGAAAGAATGGGGAAAAAATTGAAAAAATTGAAATGGACCTCAGGGATATGATAGATAATATGAAACGTCCGAATATAAGACTCATTGGTGTCCCAGAAGGGGAAGAAAAGGGTAAAGGTCTAGGAAGAGTATTCAAAGAAATTGTTGGGGAAAACTTCCCAAATCTTCTAAACACCATAAATGCACAAATCATAAATGCTCAGCGAACTCCAAATAGAATAAATCCAAATAAACCTACTCCGAGACATGTACTGATCACACTGTCAAACACAGAAGAGAAGGAGCAAGTTCTGAAAGCAGCAAGAGAAAAGCAATTCACCACATACAAAGGAAACAGCATAAGACTAAGTAGTGACTACTCAGCAGCCACCATGGAGGCAAGAAGGCAGTGGCAAGATATATTTAAAATTCTGAGTGAGAAAAATTTCCAGCCAAGAATACTTTATCCAGCAAAGCTCTCCTTCAAATTTGAGGGAGAGCTTAAATTTTTCACAGACAAACAAATGCTGAGAGAATTTGCAAACAAGAGACCTGCCCTACTGGAGATACTAAAGGGAGCCCTACAGACAGAGAAACAAAGAAAGGACAGAGAGACTTGGAGAAAGGTTCAGTACTAAAGAGATTCGGTATGGGTACAATAAAGGATATTAATAGACAGAGGGGAAAAATATGACAAACATAAACCAAAGGATAAGATGGCTGATTCAAGAAATGCCTTCATGGTTATAACGTTGAATGTAAATGGATTAAACTCCCCAATTAAAAGATATAGAGTCGCAGAATGGATCAAAAAAAATGAACCATCAATATGTTGCATACAAGAGACTCATCTTAGACACAGGGACACAAAGAAACTGAAAGTGAAAGGATGGAAAAAAATATTTCATGCAAGCTATAGCCAAAAGAAAGCAGGTGTAGCAATATTAATCTCAGATAAAATAGACTTCAAATGCAGGGATGTTTTGAGAGACAAAGAAGGCCACTACATACTAATAAAAGGGGCAATTCAGCAAGAAGAAATAACAATCGTAAATGTCTATGCACCCAATCAAGGTGCCACAAAATACATGAGAGAAACACTGGCAAAACTAAAGGAAGCAATTGATGTTTCCACAATAATTGTGGGAGACTTCAACACATCACTCTCTCCTATAGATAGATCAACCAGACAGAAGACCAATAAGGAAATTGAAAACCTAAACAATCTGATAAATGAAGTAGACTTAACAGACATATACAGGACATTACATCCCAAGTCACCAGGATACACATACTTTTCTAGTGCTCACGGAACTTTCTCCAGAATAGATCATATGCTGGGACATAAAACAAGCCTCAATCAATTTCAAAAGATTGAAATTATTCAAAGCACATTCTCTGACCACAATGGAATACAATTAGAAGTCAATAACCATCAGAGGCTTAGAAAATTCACAAATACCTGGAGGTTAAACAATCAGTGGGTTAAAGAAGAAATAGCAAGAGAAATTGCTAAATATATAGAGACGAATGAAAATGAGAACACAACATGCCAAAACCTATGGGATGCAGCAAAAGCAGTGCTAAGGGGGAAATTTATAGCACTAAACGCATATATTAAAACGGAAGAAAGAGCCAAAATCAAAGAACTAATGGATCAACTGAAGAAGCTAGAAAATGAACAGCAAACCCAATCCCAAACCAAGTAGAAGAAAAGAAATAACAAGGATGAAAGCAGAAGTAAATGACATAGAGAACAAAAAAACAATAGAGAGGATAAATATCACCAAAAGCTGGTTCTTTGAGAAGATCAACAAGATTGACAAGCTCCTAGCTAGACTGACAAAATCAAAAAGAGAGAAGATCCATATAAACAAAATAATGAATGAAAAAGGTGACATAACTGCAGATCCTGAAGAAATTAAAAAAATTATAAGAGGATATTATGAACAACTGTATGGCAACAAACTGGATAATGTAGAAGAAATGGACAATTTCCTGGAAACATATGAACAACCTAGACTGACTAGAGAAGAAACAGAAGACCTCAACCAACCCATCACAAGCAAAGAGATCCAATCAGTCATCAAAAATCTTCCCACAAATAAATGCCCAGGGCCAGATGGCTTCACAGGGGAATTCTACCAAACTTTCCAGAAAGAACTGACACCAATCTTACTCAAACTCTTTCAAAACATTGAAGAAAATGGAACACTACCTAACTCATTTTATGAAGCTAACATCAATCTAATACCAAAGCCAGGCAAAGATGCTACAAAAAAGGAAAACTACCGGCCAATCTCCCTAATGAATATAGATGCAAAAATCCTCAACAAAATACTTGCAAATTGAATCCAAAGACACATTAAAAAAATCATACACCATGACCAAGTGGGGTTTATTCCAGGCATGCAAGGATGGTTCAACATAAAAAAATCAATCAATGTATTACAACACATTAACAAGTCAAAAGGGAAAAATCAATTGATCATCTCAATAGATGCTGAAAAAGCATTTGACAAAATCCAACATCCCTTTTTGATAAAAACACTTCAAAAGGTAGGAATTGCAGGAAACTTCCTCAACATGATAAAGAGCATATATGAAAAACCCACAGCCAGCATAGTACTCAATGGTGAGAGACTGAAAGCCTTCCCTCTAAGATCAGGAACAAGACAAGGATGCCCGCTGTCACCACTGTTATTCAACATTGTGCTGGAAGTGCTAGCCAGGGCAATCCGGCAAGACAAAGAAATAAAAGGCATCCAAATTGGAAAAGCAGAAGTAAAACTGTCATTGTTTGCAGATGATATGATCTTATATCTAGAAAACCCTGAGAAATCGACGATACAGCTACTAGAGCTAATAAACAAATTTAGCAAAGTAGCGGGATACAAGACTAATGCACATAAGTCAGTAATGTTTCTATATGCTAGAAATGATCAAACTGAAGAGACACTCAAGAAAAAGATACCATTTTCAAAAGCAACTAAAAAAATCAAGTACCTAGGAATAAACTTAACCAAAGATGTAAAAGACCTATACAAAGAAAACTACATAACTCTACTAAAAGAAATAGAAGGGGACCTTAAAAGATGGAAAAATATTCCATGTTCATGGATAGGAAGGCTAAATGTCATTACGATGTCAATTCTACCCAAACTCATCTACAGATTCAATGCAATCCCAATCAAAATTCCAACAACCTACTTTACAGACTTGGAAAAGCTAGTTATCAAATTTATTTGGAAAGGGAAGATGCCTCGAATTGCTAAAGACACTCTAAAAAAGAAAAACGATGTGGGAGGACTTACACTCCCTGACTTTGAAGCTTATTATAAAGCCACAGTTGCCAAAACAGTATGGTACTGGCACAAAGATAGACATATAGATCAATGGAATCGAATTGAGAATTCAGAGATAGACCCTCAGATCTATGGCCGACTGATCTTTGATAAGGCCCCCAAAGTCACTGAACTGAGTCATAATGGTCTTTTCAACAAATGGGGCTGGGAGAGTTGGATATCCATATCCAAAAGAATGAAAGAGGACCCCTACCTCACCCCCTACACAAAAATTAACTCAAAATGGACCAAAGATCTCAATATAAAAGAAAGTACCACAAAACTCCTAGAAGATAATGTAGGAAAACATCTTCAAGACCTTGTATTAGGCGGCCACTTCCTAGACTTTACACCCAAAGCACAAGCAGCAAAAGAGAAAATAGATAAATGGGAACTCCTCAAGCTTAGAAGTTTCTGCACCTCAAAGGAATTTCTCAAAAAGTTAAAGAGGCAAGCCAACTCAATGGGAAAAAATTTTTGGAAACCATGTATCTGACAAAAGACTGATATCTTGCATATATAAAGAAATCCTACAACTCAATGACAATAGTACAGACAGCCCAATTATAAAATGGGCAAAAGATATGAAAAGAAAGTTCTCTGAAGAGGAAATACAAATGGCCAAGAAACACATGAAAAAATGTTCAGCTTCACTAGTTATTAGAGAGATGCAAATTAAGACCACAATGAGATACCATCTAACACCGGTTAGAATGGCTGCCATTAAACAAACAGGAAACTACAAATGCTGGAGGGGATGTGGAGAAACTGGGACTCTTATTCATTGTTGGTGGGACTGTATAATGGTTCAGCCACTCTGGAAGTCAGTCTGGCAGTTCCTTAGAAAACTAGATATAGAGTTACCATTCGATCCAGCGATTGCACTTCTCGGTATATACCCGGAAGATCGGAAAGCAGTGACACGAACAGATATCTGCACGCCAATGTTCATAGCAGCATTATTCACAATTGCCAAGAGATGGAAACAACCCAAATGTCCTTCAACAGATGAGTGGATAAATAAAATGTGGTATATACACACGATGGAATACTACGCGGCAGTAAGAAGGAACGATCTCGTGAAACATATGACAACATGGATGAACCTTGAAGATATAATGCTGAGCGAAATAAGCCAGGCACAAAAAGAGAAATATTATATGCTACCACTAATGTGAACTTTGAAAAATGTAAAACAAATGGTTTATAATGTAGAATGTAGGGGAACTAGCAGTAGAGAGCAATTAAGGAAGGGGGAACAATAATCCAAGAAGAACAGATAAGCTATTTAACGTTCTGGGGATGCCCAGGAATGACTATAGTCTGTTAATTTCTGATGGATATAGTAGGAGCAAGTTCACAGAAATGTTGCTATATTAGGTAACTTTCTTGGGGTAAAGTAGGAACATGTTGGAAGTTAAGCAGTTATCTTAGGTTAGTTGTCTTTTTCTTACTCCCTTGTTATGTTCTCTTTGAAATGTTCTTTTATTGTATGTTTGTTTTCTTTTTAACTTTTTTTTCATACAGTTGATTTAAAAAAGAAGGGAAAGTTAAAAAAAAAAAAGAAAAACAAGGAAAAAAAAGATGTAGTGCCCCCTTGAGGAGCCTGTGGAGAATGCAGGGGTATTCGCCTACCCCACCTCCATGGTTGCTAACATGACCACAGACATAGGGGACTGGTGGTTGGATGGGTTGAGCCCTCTACCACAGGTTTTACCCTTGAGAAGACGGTTGCTGCAAAGGAGAGGCTAGGCCTCCCTATGGTTGTGCCTAAGAGCCTCCTCCCGAATGCCTCTTTGTTGCTCAGATGTGGCCCTCTCTCTCTGGCTAAGCCAACTTGAAAGGTGAAATCACTGCCCTCCCCCCTACGTGGGATCAGACACCCAGGGGAGTGAATCTCCCTGGCAACGTGGAATATGACTCCCGGGGAGGAATGTAGAGCTGGCATCGTGGGACGGAGAACATCTTGACCAAAAGGGGGATGTGAAAGGAAATGAAATAAGCTTCAGTGGCAGAGAGATTCCAAAAGGAGCCGAGAGGTCACTCTGGTGGGCACTCTTATGCACACTTTAGACAACCCTTTTTAGGTTCTAAAGAATTGGGGTAGCTGGTGGTGGATACCTGAAACTATCAAACTACAACCCAGAACCCATGAATCTCGAAGACAGTTGTATAAAAATGTAGCTTATGAGGGGTGACAATGGGATTGGGAAAGCCATAAGGACCACACTCCACTTTGTCTAGTTTATGGATGGATGAGTAGAAAAATAGGGGAAGGAAACAAACAGACAAAGGTACCCAGTGTTCTTTTTTACTTCTATTGCTCTTTTTCACTCTAATTATTATTCTTGTTTTTTTTGTGTGTGTGCTAATGAAGGTGTCAGGGATTGATTTAGGTGATGAATGTACAACTATGTAATGGTACTGTAAACAATCGAAAGTACGATTTGTTTTGTATGACTGCGTGGTATGTGAATATATCTCAATAAAAGAAAAAAAAAGTGTATTTTAACTATCTGACTTTATTTAGCAATATTGATCTTTGAGTGTGTGTTTAGTGAAAGAGAGCAAGACACAATTCCCGTTCATTGGCAGGAAGCAGTATTGCACACAGGCTAAAAACACTGGCTTTGGAATCATACTGGCCTGTATTCTAGTCCTGGTTTTTCTAGTTACTATCTGTCTGATCATTTAAAATCCAAGGTTGTTTTTTTTGTTTGTTTGTTTTTATGGGTAAGATAGAACTGTATCAGGTGAAATAACAGCATGCAAAAATATTCACCATGGCCCCGTGTATTAGTTTTCCTGGCTGCTAAAACAAATACCATGCAATCAGTTGACATAAGCAATGGGAATTTATTAACTCATGGTTTTGAGGCTAGGAGAAGTCCAAAATTCAGGCATGATCAAGGTGATGCTTTTCCCCTGAAGACTGTGGCATTCTGGGGCTGGCGGTTGGCAATTCTTTGTCCTTGGCTTTTCTATCCCATTGCAATGCACATGGCGGCATCTCCTTTACCTTCTAAGTCCCACTGACTTCCAGCTTCTTGCTTCCCATGACTTTCCTCTCTGTGTCCTTCTCTATTAGGCTTCCAGAAATAGGACGAAGCTCATCCTGATTCAGTTGGGCCAGACCTTAACTGAAGTAACCTCATCAAAAGGCCCTATTCCAATGGGTTCACAAGACCAGGGCTTGGGTCCTGAACATGACTTTTGTGGGAGACATGATACAGTCCTCAACATCCTAATAATATAAGTGAAAATAGATTTCTATTAAAAGGGTACTTTTTAAGGCAATTTTCCCCTTTAGCTTCTCCCAGGTATAAAGGTGATTGTAATGCAAAAATACACTTAAAATCTGGTGCATATGTGAGGAGTTAATTTGCGATTGAATATTTGATCTGATTCAACTTGGTTTAAAAGCCATATGATGACATAGAAACATATAATACAGGTTGGCTCAGTTACCTTGGAGATTGCCAAGGTTGTTTTATTTCCCCTCCAAGTCCCAGATTTTCATCCTGTCACACTTCGAAGGATTTGACTTAGTGTCACTTCTGTCTGGAAGATGCCTTCTCTGACCATACAAGTCTAGGTTTCATGCCCCTCTTGTCTATTTTCATCAACCTAACACACACTATTGTTAATATCTTAGTTTTCTAACCAGTCTCCCACTGACCCGGGAGCTCCCCAAGGTCATGACTGGGCCTAAATCATTCACTGTTATTTCCCTAGGCTCAGAAAATATTTTTTGAATGACTATATAAGGATATATAGTTTCTCTATTTAGAAAAAAATCACATTTTTCTAATAATTTATGGGAGAATAGTATCAATACCCAATAATAAAGAGAATTTATGAAAGCAGCTAACATTTTGCAAGACGCATTCTCTCACACCTTATCACACTAGTACAAAACCCAGTGGTTTGACATAGTGCTGGTTATTTTCATTCTTCATTTTATAGGTGAGCACTTAGCAGATGCAAGGCATACAGAAGGCAGTTTGCCATTCTCTTGACCAACACATATACAATAAATTGTGATAGAAAGCAGCACACATGAGGAGAATATTAAGGATACCAAACTCACCTCTAGGAGCCCAGGAAAGGGAAGTAATTTAGGCAGGAGGTGTTAAAGAAAGCCCACCTGGATCCTTTGGTAAACATTTTTCTCGATGACACCATTAGGTTTGGTGCTGGGAAAACAGTGATGTATAACACATGATCTGTCTTGCAGAGAGCACTTTCCAGAAGGTAATAGAACTGTGTAACGGATGAGATGCCAAGACCAATGAAGGCACAGCCAACTCAACAAGAGGCCAGGGGAGTCCTGAGGGTGAGTGTGGAGAGAAAATCAGACACTCCTCACAACATAGATAATGGGTGTGGCAGACCCTGACTCATTTTTCATACCCCCCGTCAACCACTTTCTGAAGCAGCTCCCTAAGTTGTAAAAGTTTCCATTTCTCTTTTAACTGCAACCCAGATGCTTTGTTTTACTGATGCCGTTTTGAAACTCCACCCTGTAACCAAAACAACTGCTGACCCCACTTGTACCCCTAACTTGTTTTGCAACCCTGAATTTGGGTGCCCTTGCACATGGCCCCTTATTGATTAATATGTCAGTCCAGAACTAACATATTCCTAAAATTATAAAGTCCTAAACTATCTTGCTGAACCAAGCCAGCCCGAATCAAAGTTAGCCCGCCTGACATGAGCAGTAGTCAAAGTATATAATCACTCTATGCATAATCAGGAATTAGACTATTTCTGACTTTGTCACTTAAAACAGCTTGCTTTTTATCCCAAGCCTGTCTGCCTTTGTTTGAATGCTATAAAATACTGAAAGTTTCTCCCGTTCAGGGAGACAGATTTAAGAAAACTGTCCTCCTGTCTTTGTGAGGCTAGCGTTTGCCAAATAAACTTTTTCTCTTCTCAGAATCCCAGTGTCTACTGATTGACTGTGCGCATCACAGGAGGACTCACTTTTGAGCTGCAACAATGGGGAGGTGCAAACATCCACACAGTAATTCAAGGATCTCTAACAAGGTAACATATCCAGAGAATATTATGCATTTCAGTAACCTGAGGGATAGAATGGCTGGGTCTGGGGCTGCAGAGGGGCACGGAGTAAACCTGTAGAGGAAGGCAAATTTCACCCTGTGTGACCTGGTGTCTGAAGGCAAAGTGCCAGAGAAGGGAAAAGCATATTCAGATCTGGGGGGAAGGTTAGGATTTTAGTTTGGGAATTGTCCAGTGTGAGACTCCTTGGCACTAGGGAGTGTGCAGTTGGGGGTAAACTCTGGGGCTCCTGAGAGGTTTGAGTTTCAGAGCAGGGTCCTGGCAGAGAGAGGCAAGGACTTTTCATGCTGAAGGCCCTGCCATGTGTGTGGGTGGCGGAGGTGCCCTTCCACTGGGTGATGAGGATCAGGTGTGGAAAGGTCTGTGGGGCTCCACGTTGAAGGAACTTGGGAGTGTGGGCCCTGGGGTGTATGCAGTAAAATCTCATAAATCATGTTTGATTTATTGTGAACGTGTGGAATGCATAAGAGTGAACAACATTTCTAGTGCTTTCAAAGTCAATGTCAAGTAAAGATAAGGCACTGAAAGTTTGTGTGTGTGTGTGTGTGTGTGCGTGTGTTCATGTGTGTGTGTGTATGCTGTTCAAGGGACTCTTGATCCCTGTAGATAGGAAGCAGGGAAGGACACTATCGTCAAAAGCAAGGAGCCATATTTATTGATCCTTTGCAGAAAGCAAGAGCTTTGCCAGAACCTAGAAGGAAAGAATTTAGTCCTTACTCAAATCTACCAACATAGATAAAATAAAGTGGAGGGCAAAATAAAGGAAAACAAGGGAAAAAGAAGGAAAATTATATCTTTCTCTCTTATCAATCAGGAACATAATTCCCTCTTTTTCTCAAATTAGGAATGCTCTCTGTTTAATCAAAGCTACAGCATTCTTGCTTCTTAATTATCAGGTTTTATTTGTTTTCCTGTTAATTAGTGAGCATGAAACTTCTGTAAGTCAAGTGTGACTACTTTAATCCAGCCTCTCAGGGCAAGGCTGGCATCTGTGGAGTTCTTATCACCTTTCAATGTGTGATTTAATTTGCATTTTTAGGAAACCACTGAGAGGATTTTGAAAAAAATCCAAGTAGCAGTAGGTAAAGAGGATACCAGGAGCTCTTTATTCCCTTGCTTCTCATGCAGCACCTGCTAACACACTACACACCATTCTATAGCATGGACCCTGCTTATTCCTAAGTTGGAAACTGAATGTCCCGTGTACCACGTGGATGGCCTTACTGATCTCTGCTGTCACACAGTCCTGTTTTTCATTAAAGCCGAATTTCATAAAACGTGTGAACATATGATTACAGAGGAAGAAAACCAACCAGGTCTCTGGTATTTGATGGTCGTTTGCATAGTGCTGTGAGGAAATGAATTAGCCACTTCTAATACTCTGGGACACTCCCCAAAGTGCACCTCCTGCCTGTGCAGCTCCTGTCCCAGCCCCCGCCGTGCACTCCACATCTGGTTCATTTTAAAGAGGTCTGTGCATGTTATGTGGGGTGAGTGCACACTGCCCGTGTCCTGCTGAAATACTAGAGCACCAAGCTGCCTCTGTGTTCACCAGTTATCAACTGGTCTTTAGTACAAGAGAGGCAGCCAGGAAATTGAGTTAATATTTATTACTCGATCCCATAACTCACATGACCCTTAGCACAGATATGGACTCCAACTACAAAGTTAAAGCCCCAGAGAATCAAAATTCAGGATTGATTTGGTATTACAGTGACTATGATTTATATATTTATACATGCATGCATGTAGTGTATTTATGGTCAAATGCATGTCAGAACTAAAACTCAAGTAGCCCTAGGTGCAGTAGGAAAGAATAACTAGCAAATTCACATGTGTGCTTTAGATTAAAGACCCTATTTCCAAAAACTAATTGTGTCCTTAAATGATAATCACAACACCTTAAAGCATTTATTTGTACATGAAACATTTTTATAAATATGTTGGAATTTCTGCAAATATGTTTGAATATTAAAGTTGTACATAGCTTAAGTCAAGATTTTTGATTGCTGACACTGCCAATCAATGTATGAAAATTTATTTTTGTCACGTTTCAATAATAGACATATAAATAAAACTAAATAAAAATTTTTTATTTTCTATAGTACAGTCAAACATTAGCATTAAAAAGTTCATGTCATTATTAATTTATTTAGACAGATTCCATATGACTGGGAAAAATAAAGTAAGTTGCTAATACCCAGGATGGTGAAGATTAGGTAAAACAGTATCTCACAAATTGTATAAATTGATACAACCTTCATGCAGGACAATTTGACAGTTTGTTTCAAGTGCCTTAATTCCATGAATACTATCTGTCTTGGTAATTCTATTACTAGAAATTTATCGTAATAAAATAATAGAGTGAGAACAAAGTTTCAGATGCATTAGAATTGCCTAATTTATTGCAGTAAATTAGAATACAATTATTATAGTAAAATTCTGAATGCAATATAAATACATGTACACCAATATGGATTTTCAAAATTGTGTGTTTGATGTTTTTCTGGTTGCTGGGTTATACATATATTTTTCTTTATAATTCTGTGTTTTCTAATTTAAAAATGCAAATGCATGAATTTTTTAATTAGAAAAATAAAGGTTTTCCATTATGAAAATAAAAGTAATTTGAAATTATTTCAGATAACTATAATAGACAGTAGATAATTAGTGGGATTTCATTTAAACAGTAATGCAAGAAATACTTTACTTATAATTGCATATTATCAAAGGAAAGCTATGAGACTGAAATATTTATGAAGGAAATGAGAGCAAAGGAACCAGACTTCAGAAGGATTGATTCATCAAATTTAAAAATGCAATAAGAAATCTAAGGAGAAAAAGCAAAAGTTCCAAGGATTCCAAATTTCTATTTCTCTGCTAAAGGCAAAAAAAAAAAAAGCAGCTTTCTAACATGATTATCATAATCACAAACCCCAAGACATCTTTAGACGTCAGCAGAGCAAACATCAGGTATGAAAATGCCTTTGAAAAGGAGTTCAGATTTTCAGGAAATGATCAAGTTTTTATTATTTGGGGCAAAGATCAAATCAGGGTGACCCTGTTATGTTTCCTTTATCTCAGGTAGCAAGTATTTTTTTTTTCTTACTGAAATTTATGAAATACTTAATCATATTAGAAACTGTACAAGTATCACTTTCTGTTTCTACAATCCCTTCTTGTAGTGAATTTCCTGCCATCAAGATATGGATTTGGCCACATAAATTGCTTCAAAATTTTCTGATTCTGTACCATTAATTAATTTACATGTGGTTTAAATAAGAAATCTTGATCAATACTTACATACTTTATTTTTATATCATTATCAAAACTAAGGCAACATGATATTAAGGCTTAAAATATATTTTGGCCTGGAGGTCTTAAAGAGACCCTGGGTTTGTAATTTACTTTCATATGTCTGGAGCATTTTACTGTCCTTATCAGTGCTATTGAAATTAGGAACCAAGAACCATCTTATTTACCTCTGCTGGGTTGCAACTGTATTACCTGCAACTGTTGGATGTCCTCTTTCCCTGGGATCCCCATATATGTTAAATTTCCAGGCATGCTAGGAAATGACATTCTTTCCCACCTGTAGGGATGATATTTTGTAAGCATGGAGCTGGTATCGGACAATTTCTCCTGGGAGGACTTCATAGATATAATTTTCACATATGAAATATATTTCTTATTCCTTAATAGTGAGCTTGTCAGACCTAATTAAATGAGCTTTGGTGCTTGCTTATACTTACAAATTAGATGGATGCTATTATATTCTGATAGGAAAGAGGATACATTATAATTAGTTGCACTCAGGTGGACTTTGTATTCAGTGGAACCTACTTGAATAACTATAAAAAGCAAACAGAAACAGAAATAGAAACATTAAAACTTCCTTTCAGTATGTGCAAAAGTGTGACTGGAAAGACTGAAATCCTCCATCACCAAATTAAAAAAAAAAAAAAAAAAAGAAAAGTAAAACAACACAAGTATTGAAAGGAAGGGAAAAACAAACCGTAAAAACCCCAATGGTATTAAATTTATATTAGTCTATTCATAGTGGGAAAAAACATCAGCTTTTTTACATGATGATGAAGTTCAGGTTAATAGGATTTTTTCAAGGGTTCATTATTTTGGGGTCCAGAACCAGTCAGGGTGACCCCATTAATTTTGGTTCATCTCAGAGTGCAAAGTGTTCTTTTTGTTTTTTTGCACAGTGACATGCAAAATGGTTAGTGATGTCGGGAGCAGGGAAAAATCTCTAATTTAAGTTCTCCAGTAAAAAAAATGATTGACTTGAGTCTCTTGAAAGAAAAGTATTGCATGCATCTTAGACATGGCATGTAGACTTTACACCTTGACAAACACTTTTCTCCATTTATACCACTGGCAGCATTTTCCTATCTCAGTATCAACTGTAATTTCCTGAAACACACTCTACTGAGGTGCATGAGTGATACCTTTGAAATCGCCCAGGATTTATGCAGTACTAAATTGTTAGCTCAGGTAGGTGTAAGAGTTTGAGCAATAGGCTCAGTCTCTGATCTTTTTTGAGAAAATTTGTCTAAAGGACTGTCCTTATATTTTATTTCTGTTTCCTTAGATGACAGGAACCAATAAATAAAATAGTGTTGCTGTGGCGACTGGGGTCTTCATTTGAGAGAAGTCCATGACACGGCCTTGCTCATGGCTTGGGAATGTGCCCATGGGGTCTTGATTTCCTTCCCTGGGTCAGTTACCTGGAGCTGAGAAATCCTCTTGTACATGTTGATGGATCCCCCCAGCAAGGCTGTCTGTCAGCCAAATTAAACATTTTAATATATTGAGATGTAAAATATCCTTTTTAAATTTCAACTATTTCATAACTTGGAAGGAAACCATAAACCCGTCACTTGGATATTTGCTACTGCATGCACTGCAATTTTTATCCTTAATAAAACATAGTCCACTTTTGAAAAAGCTTTCTAGGTATTTCTTCATTTGTCTTTTAATTTTCCTTCCTCAGGGAAAATCATTGAATAATTTTCTTGAAAACTGAGTGGCCCACATAAAGACAAATCTAGAGAGGAATTATAAGGCTTCTTGGTTGTGCTATCTTAAGGCTCTATTTAAGTGGATATTAAAGATTGCGTTTACTGAGACCATTCTTTGATTCAGTCTCCTTTTTGATCACATGAAGCTCCAGAATATGATACATCATTAAGAGTAAAGCTTATCATCATTAGGGGGGCATTTATTTAGAACATATAGATGTAGAGTTTAGTGCCTTGGCTTCCAGAACCTTCCATGGTGGCCAGTTGGTTTATATCATGGCCCTTCTTGAATTTGTTAGTTCCCACATTTGGCATGTTCTTTGCTGCTTCTCAGGTGTCTGAATGCCAATATCAAAGCTGACTTAATCCTTTCCCTTCCAAGAGGCCATTCCTGACTGCTCACCAAGGAGTTTCTCCTTCCTACAAGCTCATTTAGAATTCACATGAGCTTCTACTCTGTACCAAAAATTGTGTACTGTGCAAGGCACAGGGGACTGCATAGACAAACAACAGTGTCTGACTTCATGAAGCCCTGGGAATAGTAACTGAGGCAAACTCGAAATTCTTCACTCAATAAAGCATTATAGACAGGAAGTGGGAGTCCCAATCCACACACTGAAATTCAGATATTAGAAAAAATAAGTTTATTTAATTTGTGTATCTGAGCTCAGAGGCGTATCCTGATTTTATGAGGCACTCCCTAGGAAAAAAGAACACAAAATTACAAGCACAATAGGAGGCTGAGGGCCTTGGTGGAGTCTGTGCAAATGACATCCTGAAGGTTAAACTTCCTGGCCTGCCCAGAAAATCCCTCTCTCTGTAGAACCCACCTCTTCCTGGAGCCCTGAGTATACCTATTCCTGAGCAAGACAACCTGTTCTACCCCATTCCAGTTTATTCTGATGCGCTGATTCTTCAGAAAATTTAAAATACTATGAACACAGCCACTGTTTAGTTCTATTTTGGGTCACTTAATAAATACTTGATCTTCCAAAGTTTCTTCTGACTGTTTTCCTGCCCTATCTCTGAGGGAGGATCCAAATCCCAGGTTATCAGAGAAGAGACATCTGATTGTTCCAGCATTGAGTTCAGGAGTTTTATCCCCACTTTGTTTCTGGCCCTCAGCCTCTACCCTGGCTCTATCTGCTGTTGCATGGTTGGGCGTGGTGTAGATAACAACTGCTGATGACAAATGTTCTTGCTACTGCCTCTGATGGCAAAGTCCCCATGCTCTGTGGCCTCTTCATCCCAACCCCAGCCCCTTCCAGTCCATAAGCTGCTTAGCCCTTCTGTGGCTTTCTTAGGGTTCCAGGAACTCTGGGTGCCTCTCTGGACTACAGTGAAACAAGCAGGCCCTTGTGCTGCTGCCTCCAATCCACAGATGTAAGAAACTCCCATGGCCATTGTCGGGTTTCCACAGGGCATTCTATTGGAGGTGACACTCTGCCTTCTCTGGATGTCTCCTTGTCTCCACTCACAGCCTACCCACAAGAACAAGGCCTTTACCTGCTGCTCTGGAATTCTAAAGGAGAAGCTTTAGAATTTGACTTTGGAACCCAACCTCTCTCCCCAACTCTTGGTTCTTCCCTTGAGCACCATGAAGGGTTTCCCCCAGTGTCATAGGAATTTCTCTAACATCTCATTCCTCAGATTTTATTTACTTATTTATCTATCTACTTACTTATTTATTTACTTATTCATTCATTCATTCATTCATTCACTCACTCTCTATTTATTTAGATACATAAAACCTCTTTTTTTTTTTCCAGTTTTCTAGGCTTGGCTCTTGATTTAAAAATGTTAACCTTAGAAATTCTGGGAAAACCCATTTTTCTCTCAACCAAACTAAGTGTTGGCAAATGGTGTGTCAATGTCTGATTATTTTCTCTGCCTGGTGTCAATTTATTATCTTGACAGCAAAGAACTGGAAAATACTCCAGCTTGTAAGCAGAAGAGGAGAAATGAGTATGATTGTAAAACATAAATGAAACCCTTTGGAAGAGACTCATGGAGGTAGATGTCAGGTCATTGGGCTTTAAGGAGTGGGTGAATAAAACTGTAAGGCAGGCTTCAGAGGGCTGGGAAAATTTCACACCCAGAACCAAGGGGTCAAATTAAGGACGCCACTCTCAAGATCAGAACCTTTGATCTTCTCCTAGATATAATTCTTTTCAGAGCCAAGGAAGTAAAAATGGGTGCTATGTAAACATCTAACTGCATGATCACTAATACTTATATGCTAATTTTTTATAAATAACAAAACCCACTAAATTCTAAATGGCTTTTAGAATGCTAGCCTTTGGCTGAGACTGTTACTTCAACATGACCTAAAGTCCCCTTTTGTACTTCAGGAAGGAATAACTTTGATCAAATTGGCAGTCAGAAAAACACTTGCAAAATCTAAAAAAGGAATCTTCCAAGCTGCAACTGTGATTCCATCCTATGAGTTCAAAGCATTGCTCTTTCCCCCTTCTAGCCATTAGTGGAGTAATTTTCAAGTAAGAAAACAATTAATTTAGACCCCAAAGCTAATTGGAATCAATAATTAATGTTTCTTCTCAGCTCTCCAAATTAATTACATAATGATGTATGTTCACTTTGATGATAGGTTATGGATTTCTATCTAAAATTTTCCTTTAGGGGCACCTTTTCAACAAGAAGTCAGCCAGGTGTAGTTTATCTTGTTGTCTTTCCCCCATCTACTTTCTTAGATTTTATCCCTTTAAAATTTTATGTTGAGGAAAATGTTAATATTGAGGTCATGAATGAGTGTATTTAAGATACAGAAAGCCTGCCTCGAGGCACACTTCAGCAAGTACTAGGACGTAATGGCAAAAATGCAAGCATGTGCACAGACGGAAGGAACCCTTCCCTGTAAGATGCTGCAATTCCAAAGTGAATCCTTCTGCAATGTTAGCTGGGGAACCTTCCCAAATCAGCAAAAGGCAGAGGCAGTACAAAAAGTGTACGGAAGCTGATGACTTTTGTTCTGTCTTCTAATGAGGAGCCTGAAGTGCTAGGAGTGGAGGACCTCCGCTTGTCATTGGGTGTTTCAGTACATCCGTGATACTCAAGAACTGTCATGTGATGATTGTAAAATGCCTTTTTGGTGGTATCAGCTAGACAGTTGCACACATTGAACGAGACACACGTGCAGTTTTATATGTCTTTTCTAAGACCTACACTTGTTTTTCAGATATGGGAACCAAATATAGATTGGGTTGTTGGTAAGTCCACCATTATTTTTGCCCAACTTTTACTCTATGAAGAAATGAAAAAAAAAAAATTGTCACAAGTGTATTTTCCTTGGCAGAGAAGAGAAATTTGAAGTTGAGACAAAGTCTTGCCTGTCATGAGGCTGCCCTGAAGTTGGGAGGACGTTATGGAAATGTTAGGCCAAAGGGAGTGGGGACTGCGGGGTGCCCAAAAAGAGGACAGGCTGTGTCACCTTCGGCAGAAGTCTTAGCAATCATACCTTACTGCCTGGAATTGCGGAGGCTTCTTTGTCCCCTCCCGCAATCCTGAAGTCTGTCATCTGTCAGCCCTGCATTCCTTCATTCAACAAAAGTTTTTGCACTATATGACAGACCCAAGAAAAGCAAAAATGTGGAAAAGACAATCCCTGCCCTCAAGAAGATCCTGGTCTAGAGGACAGCTGATAAAATAAATTAATTAATTAATTAAACCCTTCTACCTTCTCAGAAAAGAGATGACCTCAATCACACTTGCAGGTTGGAACAACTGAGTAGCAGTTAGAGAGGCTGGTGCGGGGCCTCTCTCTAATTGCCTAGTCAGCACAGCCAGGCTGGTTAGCAGATGCAGAAAGAGGTGAGTGACAGGCAGGGAGACCTGGAATGTGAGTGAGACCAGTGACTGGGGCTTCTTGGAGAAAAATCAAGTTCCTGAGCATGAGTGAAGACAGCCCGGGGTTCAGCCTAGAAGAGTCCCTTGTCGGAATCCAAGCTCAGCCTCTGCGGAGCTTTTTGACCTCCGTCCATCACTCAGCCACTCTGGGCTTGTCATTCCATTTGCTACGATGAGAATAATACCCACCTTCAATCACGGAGGAAAATATTGTTTTAAGGTTTCTTTGGATGCATGTTAAAAGCAACCAAACTTGAATGAGATTATGTAAAGGTTTTGGGGGTAGGTGAGAGCTGTGAGGCATAGGGAAGGTCAAACATTGAAGGGCAAGCAGGCAGCTGGCCTCAGGGGTCTCTCTCTGGGGCTGATCTCTGTTTCTCCTTCTCAGACCAGCTTTCCTTACATGGCGGGAAACACAGTGCCAGCAGCTCTAGTTCCTCCCCTGTTTCATCAATGGCCATGTCAGAAATCTGCTCTTTGTGATCCTAAGTTCCAAATTGCAAGGAAGTACTCTGATTATAGTAGATGTCCACCCTTGGCCCCATCAAGTTTAAGAAAATCACATTCAAATTACAAGATTAGAGTGGGTGAAGGAACATTTCCCAGAAGTAGGGACTTGTGTTCAGATGAAACAATAGTGTTTAACGAATGGTCATGGCTGAGGGCAAGATGGTGGTGGGGCCCTGCATCAGGAGATCAAAACTGGTACCTCTGCAGATGGCATTTTTAGGGCTCCGGGCAAGTCTCAGGAGAAAGAAATTAGAATTATTGTATGCCTACCTTAGGCTGAGCAGTTTATGTATTATTTCATGCAATCTTCATATGGATTTTTGGAGGTAAGTGGTATTACTCACATTTTATACCTGAAGTAATGGGGGAGCCCCGAGGGGTTCATTGACTTGTAGCAGCTGCCCAGGAAGCAGGTGCACCTGGCTTCAAATCTCAAGCTCTTTCTGCCAAGGGCCCTCCCTGTATGGTGCGTCTTCCTCCTGTCATGTGATTTTGTTGAGGCAGGGAGCATTTGTGAGCACAGCATCACATCAAGAGAAGAGTAAGATGGCAGCTATAGACTGCACTCTACCCACCCTGTTCTCTGCAGTAGGTCTCAGCCTTCCTCAGCATCTGCAAAATAAAGGAGAGCAGGGCTTCCTGCCTCCATTCTTTGTAGGGTTTGGAATTCTCAGTTGGGTATTCATGAAATTAAACACTGGGCTCTGTTCTAAAATGATTAAACCCATATTCAAGTCATGACCTCAGTGAGTAATACATTTTTGGAGGGAGGGAGTGGAAGGGGAATCAGGCTGGGTCCTGGCTGCCATGTGGTAGGTGTGGCTAGCTGGCAGTACATTGACTGTCTCCAAACCTCTCTTTACTAATTAATAAATTAATATGATGGAGATAAACAAACTTCACAGGAATGTGAGTTTTCAGAGACTAGCACAAATTATTTTTTTCTTTTGCATGAAGCTAGGTATTGCTGATAGACCCGATTTATGTAGAATTTAGTACCCAGGGCAGTGTTTCGGGCTCATATGAATCTTACGGTCCTCAAGATAAAGTGAAGCCAGTCTGAGGGGGAGTGATGGTAGGTGACCCCATGGGTTTTCCGCAGACATTCTGTAAGCAACATCATTTCATGGACTGATTATCAGAAAACCAAAGGGTAAATCTGAAACAAATGGCATGGAATCTGGAATGCAAAGGTCATTGTTGGCCGTTACGGGAAGGGGAAGTTAAAGATTAGAAATGGCCATGGAGAGAATAATGCCAAATTGATGTCTATTAATCTCATCAATAGGATGAATTGAACAAAATTAGGCTGGGCTACTGTCCCTTTGAAATGGCACCTGTGATATCCAGGTGCAATGATGAACTATGTAGCCAGGTTGACAATTAAATTTTACCTGGCTTTGGAAAGGTATAGTAATATTTTATCAAAATAAACAAAATGTCATTTAAATTGCCCAGACTAGAATAATACCACCACACCCATCTTAATGAGAAAGATGTTGCAGTGGTAAATTTTACACTCTAAAGATGATCATATTTGTTGTTGTTTTACTTGCCAACTTGGAAGTAATCCAGGATTTCAGGGATGATTTATAGGAGATAGTATCAGAGAGAAGGGTAACAGTGTAGACTAGCATGAAGGAAACAGGGTTTAAATTCAGACACTGCCTATGAATTTAGCTGAACTCTATGGGCTACTAGCTTAAGGCATGGGGCTAGTCCAAGAATATTTTTAGAGTTCTTATCTCTAAAAATAAGAATAAAAACAATGACCTCCAGTGCAGATTAAATAGGATAAAATGGCACTAGAGAACACTTATTAAGCATTTACTATCTGTCAGACATTGTTCTAAACACTTTACATGTATTCTTTTGACTATGATGACAACCCACCCAAATCTGTCACAGGTGAAGAAACATGAAACACAGAGAGGTTAGGTGGCTTTCCTAAAATCACACAGCAAGGAGTACTGGGGCTCCAATATAAACTCAGACAGCCTTCAGCACATGCCTGGCACACAGTCGGCAGAAAAAGGGGTACGGGATGGGAGGGGAGAGCCATTTCTACAGCTCCTATCCCCACAATTAAAAAGCAAAATGATACTAATCTTAAAAACTCCAGAAGTTCTTTCCCAATCTTGGAAGAGGTTTTCCACAGGCAAGCAACAGGAAACCATAAATCCTCCACATTGAACAGGAGTGTTTACTTTATAAAGGTAAATTCAATTTAAACTCTGAAGTATAAAAAGTGAAGTATGACAAGTCAACATAAGCCAGAGAGCAGAGGGTCCCAGACAGCAACACACAGGGGACCTTGGGCCAGGGGAAGGCAAGGCAGACAATGAAGGTGGGGTGGGGGGTGGAGGGGGTGGGAACCTGGAGCCAGAGCTGGAGCTGGAATCTCAGGATGGAATATTCTATCTCAAAGAAATAAAGCTCTGCAGGAGATCCGAGAATCGCTAGTGGCTGTACATCTGGAAAATGAAGCCTCGGAATGAATTATGTGTGGATTATCTCGCACTTGCACAGGAATTTCTGTTTATTCGCAGTAGAGGAGCATGAAGGAGAAAACCTGTTTCACACCTGGCATTTAATTTAGAAGGGATTGCTTCTCAGGCTGATGGAAAGTCCATCTGATCTCACTCGAGTCCTGGCTCTCCTCTAAGACTCCAGCAGCCAAGCAAAGCACGTTGTGAGAACGTGGTGCTGTTTTTCAGTGTGCTCTGTAAGTGTGTGTGTGTGTGTGAATGTATGAATATATGTGTGCCCACACTCACTCCTAGGTGTGTGAATATCTGACATGGCCCAAGTGCCTGGGACCCCAAAGCTCATCAGGCCCAATCTCTAAGTTTCCTTCTCCAGATAGCTCTGTAAATGTCACCAGGAACTAAGGCCAGGTGCTGAGCTACATGTTTCAGGGAACTTCCCAGCCACACCTTTAATTTTGTTTGGAATTCATCTTACTCTTTGGATTTGCTAAGCATGAAAAGTCCATGGAGAAACCAATCCATTCTACTAGCCCCGGAGCAACGCTTTACTGGGTTTACTGTGTAAGGCCACAGAAGAATCTCAGTGATCACTGCTTTGGGGACTTCCACTCTCTAGGAGAATAGCAACAGGTGATGCATTTAACATATATTCATCAAAGTCTATAAGCTTACATACCTGTTCATTCTCTCATTTGATGCTGTCTTCTTTGTAGTTTTAGCCTGATCAAACTTACCTCTGTAGCACAGGGTAAGAAATTATTGCTCGTAAATAAAACGGACTGTAGCAGCTTCTGAAATATGGTATCATTTTTATCAGAGGGAAACTACTTTTGGAAAAAAAAAAATCTCATTTGTGTACAGAGACTGGTGGAGGCACAAGAAAGGGAAGATTCCAGTTTCAAAATCTTTGCTTCTTCTGTATAGATAGACAGTGAGACCCAATGGGGGAAAAGCAAACAGACAAACAAAAAACACTTGTTTAGCAAAATTCACAATTGAGCCTCTGAGAATGCAAGGGCAGGTCATCAGATGCATGGGAGATAGGGAGGTAAAATGCTTTATTTGATAAAGGAGGGAAATGGAATATTTTAGGGAAGCTGAGCAGAGGGAACCAGGGAAGACGTGGGGGAGAAAGCTTAGAGCTGGATGAAGGGCTGGCTAGAGACTTCCCTCGTGGGGGATGGCAGATTTGTAATGAGCAAGGTCGGATGCCCTGTCCTAGCCCATTTGCTTTCTTGCCACATGAACCCCAAATATTCAATACAAGTCTCTGTACTTACAAGTGTTACAAGTGTGCTGTTTTGGAGAAAACAAGGAAGAGGGCCGAGTTCCTTCTTTGTGGGATTTTGTGGAGCAGAGGAAGAGAAAAGCTGAGAGAGTACATTGGAAACTCAGAACTAGATTTATCAATAAGCATGTAAGCCCAGGAGTGGGTGGCTGGGGTGAGGAGTGGAAGAGAAGCGAGAGTATAAAACAGGGTAGGCCATTGGACATCCCACAGGATGTAGAATGGCAGGTTTGGGAAAGCTTCGTTTTATGCTCAGTGGAGAGACTGACTCTTTTTCATTCTGCTGGACCTGCTCTTAAGAAGTGATTGTTGATTCTTCAGGAATTTTGCAAGGTGGTTGTATAAACATGGGTAGATTGACATTGACGATGGTGGATGGTGTCAGACCACGGATATCAGCAAACAGTACAAATCAGGTTTGTTTGTTTTTTTATTTCAGAGAGCCAGCTTCCCAGTACACCACTGATTTACACTCTAGCACTAGTAACTTAAAATTGCAGTTCCCAATTGATGTCTTCCTGTCTTTCCGTTTGATAGTGGAATATTTTTCCTGTATTAGGTTTCTGGAAACCACCTACTTTCAATACAAGAGGCAAGACTCCTTTGGCAAAGTATCAGCAGGGTCCCCTCTTAGTTCTAGGCCTTTGGCCATAACTTGACCATGACACTGAGCCTGTTTCCTTACAGTTGCCGATTTTCTTATCCACGGCCCTTCTAAATTCAGCAATTTGAGGTCAGGATCTGGAGCTCTTATTTATCCCTGTATCTCCATATACTAGCCTAGTGCCTGGCACATAGCAGACTCTCCAAATACATATGTTGAATAAATAAATGACTAATAAAATAACAGTTGGCTGCAGTCTCTATGCTGGATACTAGAGAGGTGAGGTGACTGATATATATGCCCTATCCTTGAGTTCACAGTCTAGTAGTAAGGGAGGAGGAAAACAAACAAACAGCTGTGGAACCAATGATTTTGCAACAATACCTCATCTGGGAGGAATTTTCACATCTGTTAGTTTAATTTACCCTGAGCAACAAAGAATGAAAATAGGCCTCTGGGCCTTCTCAAAAGAGTTCTGAGGAAGCCCCTGTCTATGCACTCTCTGCATGAGAAACCCTGGCCTCTTACTCTGCTCTTCACACCTTCCTAACAACCTGTGTTTTGCAGTCTTTAAAGCCATAGTAGATTAAAAATTAGATTAACTAGATGGAAGGAACTGTTGTAGGTAGGCACATCAATAGCAATAAGAAGTGATAGCTGTCAGCTTAACAGAAGGAAAATTACCAAAAGCAAACAAACTGACCTCATCCATTTTTTTTTTTAACTATATGAAGTACCAGAAAAAAATGGTCCCAGAAGGTTGAATGCCAGGGATGCCTAATAGAAAAGAAAGACTTTTCATCCGAATATCTGCATCTATATCCCTGCTCTATTGCTCATTTCCTGTGTGACTTTGGGCAAACCAGTTAACCTCTCTGAGTTTCTATATCTAACACGTGGAGTGCCTCACAAGTCTCTTGTGAACATTAAAGAAGATGGAAACTATAAAGGTAAAATATATTTTTTCGATGACAAGGTAACGACAAAAATACATATATACTGAGGCAGAAAAGGGCCAGAAACACTTTTCTGGCTCCATGTACATACCTGGTCCATCATAAAAAGTAGTGCAGAGAATCTAAGCAGGAAAAGCACATGGGCACCTTCTTGTTTAAACTCCCCATTCTACAGATGAGAAAATAGAGGCCACAGATACAAGTCTTCCCAACAGGATGAGGGAATGTTTGTATAAGTTTGTTCATTTTCATCTCCTTTGCGTGTGCTAGGTCAGACAGAATGGAGTTATAAAGGAGAGATCACCAAAAACAGAGAGAAAACTTGCATGTCTTGATAGAATCCTTAAAGACAAACTGTGTGATCTTTGTGTAGTGGGTCTGATAGGAACACTGTTGCTTGAACCTGTAAATCACAGATAGTAAGCACTCACGTGCCAATCAGCTTTTGTTGTCTGCCCACCCTCTGTGGCCAGCGATTGGGTTTGACCCTTTCCTGTATTTCCTCTGCTATTACCCTCTTAGTATCCATATGAAGTAGGGATTATAATCCTTTTTTTTTTTTCCAAATGAGGTTTAGAGATTTTTTTTTTTTAACCAGATTTACTCAAAGATGGTCAACCAGTTGGTAACAGGAAGGCTAGAGCAGGACTGGAATGAAGTCTATGTCAAAGAAAATAAATTATTAAACACTTTCCATATTCTAGGTCCAGTTCCTTAATGTTCTATCAAATAGCCCCATTAGTAGAAAGCTCTGTGAAAAAACAGCCTTGTGATGATGTGATGATCATTGCTGAAGTTTTTCATTTCCCAAACTTTTGGAAAGGTGACCTGTAAAAGCTATCTTTTGCCCTGTTGCAGAATAGACTTACTCAACCCTAAACAATGGTTCTCTACTTTTAATGGGCAAATAGAAACCTTCAAATCCAAATGTTAATAGCATAAAGGAAAAAAAAATGACTTGAGATATTCCATATATTATTAGAATGTAAAAAATATGAATCACTCTATTATATAGTTTGATGTTTACAATTCAAGAATGCTTAATAAGATCCATTTTGTTTACAAATTACATCCAGTCTGTCTTACTGGGGTCATTTCTCACTATATATATTTTTGCAAATACACCAACATTTGGCCACATAATACTTCCCACTGGTCTCTGCTCACTTTCATATTTCTGAAGACTTGTTTAATTCTTGTCTTAGCATGGAAACCCTCCCCTTTCCAACTTATCCAACGATGACAATCTTTCTTTATTTCAAGGTCCCTTTCAAATGCCACCTCCTCCATGAAGTTCTCCTTAATCCTCTGTTTGAGAAGGGGATGGGGGTCAACAGGATGGACCATCTACTATATGCCCTGAACCATGCTAGGAACCTGGCATACATTGTATCATTTTGTCCTCCCCAAATGCTCACTGGCATGTAAACATACAGGGAAAAGGATGGAACATCTTGACTGATGTTCTAAAAGAAACATTCTACCTATAGCGGTTTTGAGTTAACACAAAGATTTATTCTTTTTATGGGTGATGGGGCATCTGTGTATAGCAGATGTCAATGTATTGGCTAAATCTTTTCTTTATGTTGCACTGCTAATGGAGTAGTATCCCAAATACCTGGACAGCTACATACTCAGAAAGAACTTATTAAAACTCAAGTAAGCTCTGCTTTGAAGGATTCAGAGAAGAATTTATCCTTTATTTGGAACATAGAAATTTCCTAATATTACGTCCTCATATTAGGTTCATATCTATAGCTCAAAGCAATTCATTCTTATAAAACCCTAGGAATCAATACCACTTCAGCAGGTGGAATTCTACAGCTGAACAAGGATACACTTTGGAAGAGTTGGAGAGCTGCTAAAAGTCATTGTGTGATGGAATTTAAGGGGTGGGTGGGGAAATTGTGAGTGCTGAAGGGACAATTCTGATTTCTCTCATAAAGTGAGTTTTGAAGGAGGGGAAGGACAGAATAGATTGGCTGACTGATAGATCGCTAATCTTAGAAATGTCTGGTTGTTTAAAGGATCTGGGTCCATAGTATAGAAAAATGGGGAAAATGTTTCCAGGCAAAGCCTTGTCATTTCTACCCACATCTTCATTTGTCTTCATCCCTAGAGGTGGGTAATGGCATTCTCCCTTCCAGTCATTTCAGTGCAAGAGTGTCAGCCACGGCCCAGTTGAGCGCATGGGCGTCTGTGCCAGGTCTACATGTCAATGCGAGACCATCACACAGCATGATACAGGGTAGTCACTTGTGAGCAAAAGGCAAAATTGAAAAAAGATGTCTTTTTCTCCAAACAGAGACTTGAAATATTTTAAGGATTGCGTGCTCTGCCAGAAAGCTTGGTCTTAAGGCAAATGCTCTAAAAGCAAATATTTCTTATTTTAAAGGCCTCAATTTTAAAGCACAGATTTTGCTGAGTTCCAAGAGATGCATATGGTCACAATTCCTCCTTTTGCGCAGAATTATAGCTGCAGAGTCCTGATGTGGTGAAGAGTCTGATTTCCACATCCTTATGCATCACCTGGAGATCTTGTTAAAAATGCAGATTCTGATTCACAGGATGTGGCTTAGAGTGAGCACAGCCTGGACTACCAAAAGGCAAAGTTTTATTTTCAGGGAAAGAACAAGATGACCCTGTTGATATGAATGTTTATAATCATGTAATGAACCAGTGTTTGTTCTCAGAGTTCTTATTAAAAGGAGTAGCTTTCAGGATGGATGAAAATCAAAATTTGAAGGGCTGTGAAGTCTCCAAGAGTCAGCATTCCTGATCTAGAAATCCTATAAAATCAATTATTTTCATTAAATATCCTCTACTTGAGGTTTGGTCAATCTGAGTGGGTTGAGAATCAATTTTTTTCAGAGCATTCCTGAGTTTTACTGAAATCTAGATGTAGGGAAGCTATTTTTTTTTTTTTAATCCCTAAACTTCAAAATAATTCCTCAAACCTCTAAGTCAACATCAAATTTTAATTTAAATCGAGTGATTCTATTTCTTACTCAAGAAATTTTCCTTGGTATGGACAATATGGGCTAGAAGTGGGATAGTCTACAAAAATCATAGTATTTGAACATTTTGCATGAAGATTATCTACTTCAACTGTTTACAAACTACATCCTGAACACAGTGGTCCTCAAGCCAAGCTGTACCTCAGAATCTCCTGGGGAGATTTTGGTTCTGGTTTAATTGTTCTGGGGAGGGTCCCAGGTATCTTGATGCTTTAGCAGCAACTTAAGTGATGTAAACATGCAACCAGGCTGAAGACCACTGGGCTAATACATTATTTCACAGGAAAGATCTGGTTCTTTGTATATTTATCTTTCGGCAAATATTTACTCGTGCCTGGCAAAGCTAGACTTTGGAGATACAAAGATGAATAAGACTCACTTCCTGCCCTGCAGGATTCCACAGTCTGTGTGCCGCGATTTCCAAACTCGAGCTTTTGAGCCTGTTGTTCCGTCAGTCGTACTGTCTTTACGTTAAGGCATCCCAGACTCTGGGTTTGCATTTAGTTACTGGCCTGTGTGTGAGAGTTAAGTGTATCCACCTGTTCCATTGAGTAGCCCTGAGAAACATTTCAGACATATGCTTTGGAGTTGGGGGAGTGTGGAGGGAAGAAAAGGAAAGACATTTATCTCAGCTTTCTGCTTCCTAAGATGACCTGAGGCTTTCATTTTAATAAGGAATTCCTCTCTTGGCAGGGAAAGAAAACAGATGGTATATCTTTAAGTACATAATGTATGCTTCCTCCACGTTATTTTTGCCGAGCATAAAGTATGATTAAGGGAAGTGAACTCATGCTGTGAAAACCGGGACCTGCAGTTGTGATGCCTGGAATAGCTTCCTTGTGCAGCAAAATGATGGGTTTTCCTGATCCCCTTTGGCATCTGCATCCTCGCAGGATTGGGAAGAACAAATGTTACTCAAAGATAGACCACGTGATTTCAGTCAGCGAACGACCAGTTTATGTAGTACGTAAGGGGTTCCCGAGAACACTATAATTAAAGATTAGATGCCACCAAAATAGTTTTAGGTAATTCTGGCAAACTCATCAGCCAAGTCCTTTTTGGATATAAACTACTTAGAAAGTAACTCTCACAATTTTTTTTTTGCATGTGCCTTGGACACAAGCCTATTCTTGTTAAATATGTTGGTTTAAAAATGCCTTCCCATGGAACCTATATAGGAAAGCATCTTAATAGTACTGTGTGACACATCTGATACATATTTCCCCAAAAGGTAATTGTGAATTTATGGGAAAACGCCCAACATGATTTCAATAAATAGATATTCAGCACCCTATCAGGTAGTAATTGGCTGCTAGTAAGCAAAAACCCAACATAGAAATAGGTAAAAAGTAGTGGACTTTATTTCCTGACACGATTGGAGGTTCAGAGGGATATGCACATAACCCAGTGATTCTGGTCCTGTTTCTCTGTGCTTCTCTTCCTGTGCCCTGTTCCACATGTCAACTTCCGTCTCAAGCTTAGCATGAAGCCTGTAGCATTTCCAGGGCTCATATTTGTGCATTTGGATGTTCAGGGCATGAGAAAAGAGTCACTTCTGGAAAATCTGTCAGACAAGTGAGAAAAAAAAAAATTCTCAGCAAACCCCTCCTCACCTTCTGCTTGACTGCTTTTCTTTCAAACCTTTCAGACCATATGGAATTCCATGAACTCTCCTTTTGTTTGGGGGCCTGAAATAAAAGTTCATTCTTGTTACTGGATTAAGAGGAGATTTATGGCATTTATAGGCTACTTTTCACAGGGATCTTATTTCTAGAATGCTGCAGTGGAGAAAAATCAGAGAATATAATTCTGCTGATCAGCACTCTTACCTTCATTGTGTGTGTCAGGTTTAAGTTTTTTTACAGAACATGGGGATGTCCCTGAGTCACTGGTTTATCTGAGCTAATGATAATCTTGTCTCTCTAATAGGGAAGCTGGGGGATTGGGGAGGCAACTTTTGAGTTTGAAGAGTACTGAAAATCTGGGTTTGGCTTCTTCTACCCTTTAAAACTGAGTTGCTTTCATGAGCAGATATGTATACCTACAGAAGTGCCTGCAGATAGTATTATATGTTAGAAATCCTGCTGTATCTCAGACAGCATCTGTATTAGTCAGGGTTCTCCAAAGAAACAGAACCAACAGAATTATACATACAGAGACAGAGACAGAGACAGAGACAGAGACAGAGAGAGATTAAGTAAGAATTGGCTCACATGACCTTGAGGGCTGGCAAGTCCGAATTCTGCAGGGCAGGCCACAATTTGAATTTCCAATGAAGGTTTGTATATACTATGTCCCCAAGAAAAAGCCATATTCTTTAATGCAATCTTGTGGGGGCAGATTGATTAATCTTTTTGATTAGGGGGTGACCTCTTGATTGAATGTTTCCATGGAGATTTGGCCCCACCCATTTAGAGGAGGCCTTGATTAGTTTACTGGAGTCCTTTAAAAAGAGCCACACAGGTCCAGATGCTTGCAGATGCTTTGAGACACTAGCCCAGAGTTTGCTCTGGAGAAACTAAGAGAGACAAGCCCAGAGACATTTTGGAGAACACCATTTTGAAATACAACCTGGGAACAACAGAACAGAAGACGCCAGCCACATGCTTTCCCAGCTTACAGAGGTGTTCCCGATGCCATTGGCCTTTCTTCAGTTAAGGTATCCTCTTGTTGATGTCTTGGTTTGGACACTTTCATGGCCTTAGTACTGTAAATTTGTAACCAAATAAACCTCCTTTATAGAACGAATCCATTTCTGGTATTTTGCATAACAGCAGCATTAGCAAACCAGAATAGAAGGTTTCTATGAATTTCCCAGAAGAAGCTCTCTGGTTGACGTAGAGATAGTTATTTTCTCTTCTAACTGCCAAAGCCATCAGTTCTCCCTTTAAGGCCTTCAACTGATCAGATGAGACTTCTCTCGTTGCTGCAGGCAACTGCCTTTGTTGATTATAGATGGAATCAGCCATAGATGCAATCAACTGACTGACGATTTAAATCCACAAAATACCTTCACAGTGCTTGCTTGACCAAATAATTGAACATCATAACCTGGCCAAGTTGACATGTGAACTTCACCATCAGAGCATCCTTTACCTTATCTGTGATTCTGAGACTGGGGTCACTGACCTGATCAATCAGGTCTACTGAACAAGGGGTTGGGGTTGGTAGATATGCCAGGATGGATGTCATAACAGACAAGGGGATAGAGTCTGTGTGTGCATGTGTGTGTGTGGGTGTGTGTTCAGGTGAGTCTGGTAAGGGCTTGCAATGAGCCTTTCACAACATTAAACAGGTATCACAGAGAATGGGGAATATGTTCCTCCAATTAATTTAGAAGGCATTATTAAATCTAAGGAACAGTAATGGATTTTTTAACACCTTTTTAAAATTGAGGTATAATTTACTCATTGTGAAATGCACAAATACTAAGCCTATAATTTGACATGTTTCTGTGAGTGTATTTAACTGAAGTTAAATTGACATACAGTGACATGTGCAGATCTTAAGTACACTTTGATGCATTTTGACAAATGTATACACTTGTGTAAATGACATCCTAAACAAGATACAAACCATTTCTGTCACTCCAGAACTTTTCCTCAGCCACCTTCCAGTCCATCCTCATGTCACATAGGCAACATGATTCTATTCTGATTTCAATCAATATAAATGAATTTTGTTGAAATTCAGAAAATGGAATGATTCAGTATGTGCTTTTGGATTCTTTCACTCAACATAATGATACCGAGGTTCATCCATATCATCACATGCATCAGTCCTTCACTTTTTATTGCTGAATAATATTTCATGGTATGACTTACTACAATGTGTTTATACATTCTGCAGCTGATGAATGTTTGGGATGTGTTTTGTTTTCGGCTAAGTCACATCAGGCTTATGACCCCAGGTTTGGAAATTGTTGTGTCTTCCCTCTTGCCTAAGAAAGTGCTCAGATTCTGGAATTCGTCAAGCTTCCTTCAATCCTGCTTTTTGACAGTCCTATAGACAGCTATAATTTTTATCATCCTGTTTTTTCTTGCTGCTACCATGGAAGTAAATGTCTTTTGCATCCTTTACATCTGTTTTAGTTTCTTGGTTGCTGAAGCAACTACCATCCAATGGTTTGACTTAAATAATGGGAATTTATTGGCTAACAGTTTTGAGGCTAGGAGAAGTCCAAAATCAGGGTGACATCAAGACGTTGCTTTCTCCCAGAAGACTGTGGTATTCTGTGGCTGGCTGCTGGCAATCCTTGGTCCTTGGCTTTTATGTCCCAAGGCAATGCATGTGGAGCCTTCTCTTGGCTTTTTCCTTCTCTTCTGGGTTTTTACTTTCTTGACAAAGTCGTTTGAAGCACAGAGGTATTCCATTTTCTGGAGATCCAATTTATCTCTTTCTTCTTTCATTGCTTGTGCTTTGGGTGTAAGGTCTAAGAAACACCTCCTACCACCAGATCTTGAAGCTGCTTCCCTATATTTTCTTCTAGGAGTTTTGTGGTCCTAACTTTTATATTTAGAACTTGATCCACTATAAGTTCATTTGTATATAAGGTGTGAGAAAGGGGTTCTATTTCATTCTTTTGGATATGGATATTCAGTTCTCCCAGTATCATTTGTCAAAGAGACTGTTCTGTGGACTTGGTAGCCTTGTCAAAAATCAATTGAACATAGATGTGAGGGTCTAATTTTGAGTTCTCAATTCCATTCCATTGATCAATATATCTATCTTTATGCCCGTACCATGCTGTTTTGACACTATCGCTTTGTAATTATGCTTTAAAGTCAGGAAGAGTGGGTCCTCCTACTTCGTTTTTCTTTCTCAAGATGTTTTTGGCTATTTGGAGCCTTTGCTCTTCCAAATAAATTTGATATTTGGTTTTCCCATTTATACTACAAAGTAGGCTGTTGGAATTATGATTGGTGTTGTATTGAAACTGTAAATCAATTTGAGTAGAATTGACATATTAACTGTTTTTAGTCTTCCAGTCCATGAACACGGAATGTCCTTCCATTTATTTAGATCTTCCTTGATTTCTTTTAGCAATGTTTTGTAATTTTCTGCGTACAGGTCAAGATCTCTGTTTCTTTATTGAGCCTCTGTCTAGATGTTCTATTAGTGATAATAGCAGTTTATTGAAGTCTCCAGTGATTATTGTAGAAACGTCTATTTCTCCCTTCAGTGTTGCCAATGTTTGCTTCATGTATTTTGGAGCACCCTGGTTAGATGCACAAGTATTTAAGATTATTGTTTCTTCTTGGAAGATTGCCCCTGTTATTAATATATAATGTCTTTCTTTGTCTCTCAACAGTTTTACATTTAAAGTCTATTCTGTCCAATATTAATATAGCTACCCCAGGTATTTTCTGCTTACTGTTTGCATGGGATATCTTTTTCCAGCCTTGACTTTCAACATATTTGTGCCTTAGGTCTAAGGTGAGCCTTGTGTAGACAGCACCATGATGTATCATATTATTTTTTTCAATTTTGACACTCTGGGTGATTTGATTGGGAGTTCAATGTCATTACTGTAAAGGTAGTACTTACTTCTACCATTTCATCCTTTGGTTTTTATATGTCATATCTTAATTTTGTCTCTCTTTGTACCCTTTTAGTTAACCTTAGTGATAATCGTCATTTTGCCACTCTCCTCCAAACCACTCTCTCCTGTCTTTTATTTTCAGTCTGCAGAATTCCCTTTAGTATTTCTTGTAGGATAGATATCTTATTGACTAACTCTCTCAATTTCTGCTCATCCATGAATATTTTAAACTCTCCCTTATTTTTGAAGAACAGTTTTGCTGGATAAAGAATTCTTGGCTGGCAGTTTTTCTCTTTCAGTATCTTAAGAATATTATACCATTGCCTTCTCACCTCCATTGCTTCTGATGAGAAACCAGCATTAGGCATATGGGGTTTCCCTTGTTTGTGATGAATTGCTTTTTCTTTTCTTTTTTTTTTTTTTGGTTGCTTTCCTTATCTTTGGCATTTGCTATTCTGATTAGTGTGTTTCTTGGAGTAAGTCTATTAGAATTTATTCTGTTTGGAGTAAGTTGTGCTTGTTGAACATGTATATTTATGTCCTTCAGAAAAGTTGGGTAATTTTCAGCCATTATTTCCTCAAATATTCTTTCTGCCCATTTTCCCTTCTCTTCTCCTTCGGGACACCCATGATGTGTATGTTTGTGTGCTTTGTACTGTCATTCAAATCCCTGTTCAATTTTTCCCATTCTTTTATCTATCTTTTCTTCTTTTTGTAAGCTTTTAACTGCCCTGTCTTCTAGCTCACTGATTCTTTCTTTTGCCTGTGGATATCTACTGTAGTATGCCTTTATTGTATTTTTAATCTCTATTATTGTGTCTTGCATCCCCATCATTTCTGTTATGTTTCCAAATTCTTCCTCATGCTCACACAATGTCTTTTTAAAAAAAAATTTTATTGAGATTGTTCACATACCATACAATTATCCAAAGATCCAGAGTGTACAATCAGTTGCCCCTGGTACCCTCATACAGCTGTGCATCCATCACCATGCTTAATTTTTGCTCAATTTTTAGAATCTTTTCATTACTCCAGACAAGAAATAAAGCCAAAGATGGAAAAAGAAAAAAAAAAAAAAGTAAAGGAAAGTCGAATCCTCCCGTATCCCTAACCAACCCCCCTCAATTGTTGACTTGTAGTATTGGTATAGTACATTTGTTACTGTATATGAAAGAACGTTGAAATACTACTAACTGTAGTATATAGTTTGTAATAGTTATATATTTTTTCCCTATATGCTCCTCTATTATTAACTTCAGTTGTATTGTCATACATTTGCTCTGGTTCACGGAAGAGATTTCTAATACTTGTACAGTTAATCATGGACACTGCCCACTGCAGGATTCAATTTTATACATTCCCATCTTTTGACCTCCAACTTTCCTTCTGGTGACATATATGACTCTGAGCTTCCCCTTTCCACCTCATTCATGCACCATTTGGCACTGTTAGTTATTCTCACATCTTGCTACTGACACCTCTGTTCATTTCCAAACATTTAAGTTCATCCCGGTTGAACATTCTGCTCATACTAAGCAACCACTCCCCATTCTTTAGCCTCGTCCTACATCTTGGTACCTTATATTTCATGTCTATGACTTTACATATTATAATTAGTTCCTATCAGTTAGACCCTGCAATATTTGTTCTTATGTGTCTGGCTTATTTCACTCAGTATATTGCCCTCAAGGTTTTGTCATCAACCCTTTATTTTTTTTAAGATGGTTTTGTTTACATGTCATACATTGCATCCTAAGTAAACAATCAATGGTTCTCTGTATGGTCACATATTTATATGTTCACCACCTTCACCACTATCTATAGAAGGGCATCTACATTTCTTCCACAAGGCAGGAGGGAGAGTCAAAGAAGGTAGAGAGGCAAAAGAAAAAGAAAAAAGAAAGAGGAAAAAACATGACAGCTAGGAAGCAGCAAAAGGAAAAATAATCTTAAGTCAAAGTAGAGTAAAGTGTTGGACAACACCACCAATGTCAAGTTTCTAACACGCCTCCCCTATCGCCTCCCTTATCTGCATTTATCTTGGTATATCACCTTCGTTACATTAAAGGAAGCATAATACAATGATTCTGTTAGTTACAGTCTCTAGTTTACGTTAATTGCATCCCTCCCCCAATGCCTCCCCATTTTTAACATCTTGCAAGGTTGACATTTACTTGTTCTCCCTCGTAAAAGAATATATTTGTACATTTTTTTCCACAATTGTTGAACACTCTAGATTTCACTGAGTTACACAGTCCCAGTCTTTATCTTTCCTCTTTTCTTCTGGTGTCTCACATGAGCCCAACCTTCATCTCTCAACCGTATTCATAGTTATCTTTGTTCAGTGTACTTACATTGCTGTACTACCATCTCCCAAAATTGTGTTCTAAGCCATGCACTCCTGTCTTCTCCTGTCACTCTGTACTGCTCCCTTTAGTATTTCCTGTAGGGTGGGTGTCTTGTTCACAAAGTCTCTCATTGTCTGCTTGTCAGAAAATATTTTGAGCTCTCCCTCATATTTGAAGGACAGCTTTGCTGGATATAGGATTCTTGGTTGGCGGTTTTTCTCTTTCAGTATCTTAAATATATCACACCAACTTCCTTCTTGCCTCCATGGTTTCTGCTGAGAGATCCGTGCATAGTCTTATTAAGCTTCCTTTGTATGATGGATTGCTTTTCTCTTGCTGCTTTCAGGATTCTCTCTTTGTCTTTGACATTTGATAATCTGATTGGTAAGTGTCTTGGCATAGGCCTATTCAGATCTATCCTGTTTGGAGTATGCAGTGCTTCTTGGATCTGTAATTTTATGTCTTTCATAAGAGATGGGAAATTTTCATTGATTATTTCCTCTATTATTGCTTCTGCCCCTTTTCCCTTCTCTTCTCCTTCTGGGGCACCAATGATACATAGATTCTTATACTTTGTTTCGTCCTTAAGTTCCCAGAGACGTTGCTCATATTTTTTCATTCTTTTCTCCATCTGCTCCTTTGTAGGCTTTCAGGTATTTTGTTCTCCAGCTCCTGAGTGTTTTCTTCTGCCTCTTGAGATCTGCTGTTGTATGTTTCCATTGTGTCTTTCATCTCTTGTGTTGTGCCTTTCATTTCCATAGATTCTGCTAGTTGTTTTTTTGAACTTTTGATTTCTGCCTTATGTATGCCCAGTGTTTTCTTTATAGCCTTTATCTCTTTTGACAAATCTTCTCTAAACTTTTTGAATTGATTTAGCATTAGTTGTTTACATTCCTGTATCTCAGTTGAAGTGTACATTTGTTCCTTTGACTGAGCCATAACTTCATTTTTCTTAGTGTAGGTTGTAGTTTTCTATTGTCTAGGCATCTGACCTCCCAGGCCACCCCAATCAGGTTTTCTCAGATGAGAACAGGCTCAGGTCACAGAAAGAGGAAATATATTTCCCTGATGGTTTTTCTTAGAGGATTGTGCTTTTCTCCCTGGCAGGTGCACCTATCAGCCTGTCACCAGCTGATGTAAGAGGGTGTGGCCCATGGCTCTCCTCCCCCAGGCTTTGGGGTCTGGTTCTGGTAAGGCAGGCAGTAGAGCTGGGCCCCTCCCTTTCCTCTTGGGAAGCTATGCCCCCTCCAGAGAGGTCATCTGAATATCAATAAGTTCTTTGTTTCTCTGACTCTGCAGGTCAAAGTGCTGTGATTTTAAAATGGCTGAGGCTTTCTTTACTGCAAAGTGCTGTGGGTTGAAAATGGCTGAGGCTTTCTCCACAGAGAGAGAAAGGGATAGAAATCTCCCAGATTCACCTGTCACCAGAGATAGCACACAATCCTCTGGGCTCCCTGTCCTGAGACAGATATGACCCCTGACTCTCCCAAGGTCAGTTGTCACCAAAAGCCTCTGTCTGCTTGTTGAGGATTCACTGTCTGTATTGAGCAATTAACATTAAAACCCCAGTTGGGGCTGGGCTGAGGTACACTAGCTTGTTTGGAGAGTGCTGCTCTCTAGCACCACGAGGCTTCCATGAGGGAGGGGCTTTCAGCTCTCTGCTCTTGGTGCAGATTTTATGCTGCGATCTCAGGCATTCTTCCCAATTCAGGTTGGTGGATGATGAGCGGACAGTCATGTTTGTCTCCCCAAAGTTATTCCAGGTTATTTACTAGTTTTTTGGTCATTTATGATTTGTTCCAGGGGTACTAACAGTCTTCCACTCCTCTCTATGCCACCATCTTAGCTCCTCTCCCACACAATATCTTAATATCCTTTATCTCTTCAGCCATATTTTCCTTCATCTCCTTGAATTGATTTAGATTTGTCTGAACATCTTTGATTAGTTGGTCCAAATTCTGTGTCTTTGATTAGCTGGCCCTTTGACTGGGCCATGGCTTCCTGTTTCTTAGTATGGCTTGTAATATTTCCTGGTGTCTAGACATCTGATTATCTTGATGTGTTTATCTGGAGGTAAGTTTCTCTCTCTAGCCTAGGGTTTTCTTGTTGATTGGCTTTGTGCTAAGGCACTTATTTGACACCTGTTTCAACTTATTATAGACCTTTGGAATAGCTCATGTTTAACTGATCTGATTTTTTCAGCTCTTATTCATCTGTTTCTTGCCTTAGATACACAGTACAATTTTTGAGATTGCACTATTTGTGCAATTGTTTCACCCCCAGGAGAAAGTTTCCTTTCCCCTGTTCCTTCTCCATGAATGTTGATCTGTTCTATTTGTTTTTGATTAGCCTCTATGGTTTTTTAACACTCATTACATTGTCTCTAGCTGCTATTGCCTGGAGGTCAAATTCTGGGAGGAGAGTCATCTCAGAGAGGAATTTCCCCAGTCAGTATTTTCCAGTCACAACAGTGCTAGGGACCCACAAAGGGGGTATATATCAGTTCCAAAGTGCCAGGGGAGGAGACTGGAAGGAAACCAAAATTCTCTTTGACAGCTCCTGAAATCTGTGCTTTCTTGTTCTACCTAGCAGATGGTGCTTTTCTGCTGTTACCCACAGTACTAAAGTGGTACTATGCCTTTAAATCTCAACCAACTCTGCCCTTGTCAGGGGAGTGCTGAAGCAGAGGCTGCAAGCTGCTTTTGTCCATGGTGAGTTGAAACCCTAGCACAGATCTGGGATCAAGCAATCTGAATTTGCTAATCAAAAGCCATGAACCATGCTGGACCATGCCCCCCACCCCTTTCTTGGGGAAGAGCCATCCTTCAGCAAATTGTTACCCACGGTCCTAAAAAGGCAGTGAGACTTTAAATCAGCCCCTTGCTTCCACCCATGCTGGGTGTGGAGTTGAAACAGAAACTGCTGTCTGCTTTTTGTCCTGGGCTGGTTGAAACTGTAGATGCCCTCAGAGCTGGGACCCAGCATCCCAAACTTGCTAATCAAAAGCCATGATTGGTGCTCTCAGCCATGTCCCACCCCCATTCTTGGGGAAAAGGGCTTATATTTCCAGTCAAGGACTGGATCCTGGGGTGGTCTGCCATGATATTGGGGGGTGGGCACCAGCCTCCACAGCATGGAGAGTTTTACTCACAGCTCTTCACCTCAAATGACTAGTCTTTTCCGCTCTTCTCTGGGTGGTGTGCAGTGATATTCTTGTCTCCAGAGCCCCTGAGCACTTGTTTCAGATAGTTCCTGGCTGTTTACTAGCTGCCCTGGTGGATGAACTGAGTGTTGAAGTGCCCTACTCTGCCATCTTACCTTGAAACTCTGTAATATCTCTTTTAAAGTTTTAAATTCCCTAAAATTGAGAAGGGGTGTGAGACATGATATTTACTGACTACGTGCTCTAGTTTTTGAAAGAGAAAGTAGAGGTTGAAGGAAATCGTGACAGCACTTCCTTCAGCTCTAGCTGAACACTTTTGGGTCCACCATAGAACCTGGAACAGGATATTTATGAATAAATACTTGAGTGACTTGTCCAAAGTCACACAGATAGTGGGGAGGGGAATACATTCTACACTGCTAATGTACCAGGTGTGTCTTTTATTTCTTATAGTAGTTCTAACTTTTCTCATGCCCCACTGAGTCCTGAGTGATGAGGGGTTGGGTGTGGCAGTCAAAGGTTCTAACTTGATAATTAATGTGCATTAGCCCCTTCTGGCTTAGTCTCAATATGGTAGCCCATTTTTGTTCAGATCATGGTGATCTGTCAAATTTTCTCCCTTTTCCACTGCTCTACCAAAGATGACCTCAGCATGTAGGGAGGGTCACTTGACCTCATGGGAGCTATGGGAAAGATGTCCTCACTCTATCTGCAGGGACCCTCATGCTGCCCTCTGGGCCTGATGATCTCTAAAGCAATATCTCTTCTCTGCCTGGCCAGAGCATCATTTTGTCATTGCTGCTGTACATGCCCCATGTGAAACAGGGGCCAGGCTGCACAGAAAGTCCATTATACTTGTCACTTCCTCCTTGCCCCAGACTTCCCCTAATGGCTCTGGAGACTCACTCAGAATACAGGAATGTGGCTTCAACCACAAGAACTAACCACTCACATAAGCTGTTCTGTTTTGCTAATGCTGCCAGAATGCAAAACACCACAAACGGACTGGCTTTTATAAAAGGGGTTTATTTGGTTACACAGTTATAGTCTTAAGGTCATAAGTGTCCAACAATTGGGTACCTTCACTGGAGGATGGCCAATGGCGTCCAGAAAACCTCTGTTAGCTGGGAAGGCACATGGCTGGTGTCTGCTCCAAGTTCTGGCTTCAGAATGGCTTTCTCCCAGGCATTCCTCTCTAGGCTCCAGCTCCTCAAAAATGTCATTCTTAGTTGCTCTTGGGGTGTTTGTCCTCTCTTAGCTTCTCCGGAGTGAAAGTCTGCTTTCACAGACCATCTCCAAACTGTCTCTGTAAACTGCATCTCCTCTCTCAGCTTCTGTGCTTTTTGTGTTGGCATCACATCTGTCTTTCTCCATTTCAAACCCACTGATCAGTAGGGGTGGATTTTCTACCTATTTCTTCCAGTCTACTCAGAAATTCTCCCATCTTCATTCTTAGGCCAGGAGGCTCATGGTCTGTCCTTCACAGGTATATCATGAGAGGACTCCAGGCTAATCATTTATATGAAATCAAGGGGTAACAGGATTAGGAATGCCAGAGGACTTAATGCAATGGTTGAAAGTTAACAAAATATTATCTCTGTAACAATATGGTCACTCATTTCTTCTTAATAGAAGGAGATGGGTTCAACCATTTTTTTTTTTTCCATTTAAGTCCCCTTGGTAGAAGTCTATCCTTAAGAGAAATATTTTTTAAAATCCTTTGAATCAAAACTCAAGTTCATTTAAAATACATCTCTAGATAAAGCGGGCTAAGGTCACTTCTTTATTTTCTTTAGGCCATCAGTAGATAATAAAAACAAAAATGCTAACAAAGTTGACTTCAGAGAAGAGTGCAGGAATATTCAATGGGTCTATGTAGCAATGCCTTGTTAATGCTTCCAGAGGTGCTCTGCTCTCAAAGCCTACATTTTTGTGAGATTCTGCTATTCAGCTGCAAACTAATTCCTTTTTATTTCTTTCACATGTTAGGAAATGACTCTGCACATGTAACCATTCAGATGGACGGGTAATCCTTCCAAATGGTGACAGCATCCCCCGGGAGGACTTGAGCCACACCACAGGGAAGTTTATTGATAGGAATGATTTCATTTTACTCACGTGTGCTTCAGAAGGGTCTACCAACTGCTAACAGCAGCAAACCATTAGTTTTAAGTGTTTTAAATCAGAGATCCTCCTCACATGATACAAAATGCCCCATTCCATTTTGTACTGATCTGCCAAAACGGAATATATGCAAACAGACAGAAACCAGAGGCAGATGGATTCTAGAAAGAAAGTGTTCCTACATTTAATTTCAGTTTGAAAATCAGTTTCACTGGCATTATTGGTTCGAATTTCCAAAATATTGACAGGCTGATATACCCATGTTAAGCCATCAAGGTTAAAAAACCACAGTCCCTCCAATTATAATCAACTCAAAGTGATGGTTACCTTATTCTAATAGTTACTCACTGCTATTGCTCCAAGCCAGTGGTTTTCACCGCGACTGCACAGTGGATCACTGGGGAAGCTTTAAAAAATTAAGGATGCCTGGTTCTACTCCCAGGGATTCTGATTTAATTGTTTGAGGGTATGGCCTAAGTAGCAGGATTCTTAAACGTTCTCCAAGTGATTATAAAATGGAATCAAGGCTGAGAACCTCTGCCCTAAACAGTAGCTGAGCCAAGTGTCGAAACAGTAGGGTCTTGGCCATGAGGGGAGATGTGCTAGGCTTCAATTAACTATACTTGTAGAAGGTAGAAATGGCATAACCTTCATCCTAAGTAAGATGACCAACCATCCTGGTTAGTTTGAGACCATCCTGATTTTAGCATTGAAAATCCCATGTTGTGGGAAAACTGAGACAGCTGCTCACGCTAGTACTAAGGCGTGCTGGTGATTCCTGCGGAGGAGGCAGGAAGGAAACAAGTCAGTCCAAAGACAAGGAAAATTGTGAACTAACTGCTACAGAATAGAAAGCCCTCTGCCAGGAGTGGCGTGGACCAGCCAATATCAATATCAAAGAGGCCATAGCCCAGGGGAAGATCTTGGCAACAGGACCTATAGGCAATGCCAGTTCCTGTTTTAGGCTCATGTCTTGGTCTCAGATCAAACACAGCAGTTCCAGATGTTCTGAGATGCTGGTGTGGAATCGGGCCCAATTGCCACCCAAGTTTATTGCTTATCACTGCCTCCTTGAACTCAGTTCTCCAGTCATACTAATCTATATGGAGAATCCTCTCTCCTGTTGTATCCCAATAATGAATTCCATTTCACTCCTTGGTGATGTGTTCATGCCATTCTCTCTGCCTTCCACTTCCACACTGTCTGGGGGAAGAGCCCTTTTTAGAGTCATCTAGTGTCTTCTTTAAAGATTCATCCAGTGCAATGTTGCCCAATCTTTTTATTCATTATTGCCCCCCCCAAGAGCCTTTTAAGGTATTTTGCCCTTAATTGCTACCCCTCTATGAAATTTTAATACTATATATATTACATGTTTGCGTACCACAGCCTTTTTAAGGGCCACAGACCATTGTAGTATTTAAGACTTTTTGTGCCCCACCCTCCACACCAAGAACCAATTTTTGCTTCTTTGGGGACAATATTTACCCCATTGAGAATGCATGAATGAGTGTCGTTTTCCCATAGAATTTTCCAGTTCACCTTTTCTTGCTCACACCATACCCTTTGAAGACTTTTATCATAACACCTGCAATATTTAATGATTCATTTATGCCCAAATCACTGACTCAATTTGTATGGGCAGAGACCAGTTCTAATTACGCACATGGGAAAACATATTTATCCTTTAGCCACTAGTAAGTGCCTGTGATATTAGGTGCTCAGTTAACGTTTGGTTGAAGGAATGGATGCATAGCCCTGCATACACACACACACACACACACACACACACACACACGCACCCCTAAGGCAGGTCCTCTGGACCCTCTTAATGTCCTTCCCAAGTGATCAGGGGTGTCCTCAGGGAATGTTTGACATTTGCTTAGAAACAGGTTCCCTGATGTCTTTGATTAAGTTTGACCCTCTTAGCCCTTGTGCCCAGTTACAAACTTCTCTGTGGCTCATTTTCTGAACTGCAGCGTTGTCAGTTAAAATTCCATAGAGCCGGAGACCTCATCTCTCCAGCAAACTTCCTTTGTTTTAGGAAAATCAACTGAATGGGTTATTTGATTTTATAAATATAAAGAAGTGTCCACCCACTCTCCTGGGACCAGGGTATGCGGGCTAGTGGATTCCTGTGACCCCAATCTCTATGCCCATTAACACAGGCAAGGGAAAGCTGGGGCCAACTTAAATAGCGGTTCTATGAACTCCTGACTCAGTGGGCTCAAGACCCAGATCACTCTCTTGAGGCTCAGAGTAATTGCAATGAGGCCCTGGAGGTGAAATTCACCATGAGGGTGGGCATGATGCTCCAGAAGGAGTTAGACTCTCAGAGGGGTTCCTGATTCAGGGTGCATGACAAGACAGATGCTGAGATCCTGACCTGGCCCCCAGGGCGTGCTTGGAGAACATGGGGCTGAGTCTGAATGGAAAGGAAGACCACTCAGGGCTGTGATAATTGAGACCCTGGTCAAATGAGGAGCTGAAGATCAGTGCATGACTAAACGCTGGTGGGAAGAGGCTTCTCCTTTGAACTCAGAGAAACCAGAGTGGGAACTGAGTGATGGGTGTCAACACAGGTTTTGACAGCACAGTGGCAATGAATGGGCATCCATTTGGGACTGCCCAGTCTCTTCTGGTTTGGGGATTGTCTTAGTCTCCCAGAACTGCCATCAAAAATTACCACAAACTTGGTGGCCTAACAGAATGAACTTATTCTCCACAGTTCTGGAGGCTAGAGTGTGGATTCAAGGTGTCGGCAGGGCACACAGATAGTAACAGACTCAGAGGGAAATTCTGTATTACAGGAAGTCTCTTCAAGTAGAGGTCTCTGAGTTGCTTTATTTTGAATGTGAAACTTTGCATGGCATTATTTTTCAGTCACAGTTGGTGAGCTCTGGGAATAGGATTTATATCTGTTTAATATATTCCCAGTGACACCGGATGATCCACGGAGGACAGGACTCCCACTGCCTTGGTTACTGCTCCCTCTGCATCTGCAGACAAGTTCCAGAACATACCAGGCAATTAAAACAAGCATTTACTGAATGAATCAAGTCAATTCTTGCATAACTGTGCTTTGGGAAAAGATGAGGCTTTTTGTACTTAGCTCCTCCTTCCATTTAGAAGAGTCAGCTCAGTCTCTGCATATAAATTTATCTTGGGCTACTTCTCCAATCACCTGACATATGAAGGTAAGCCTGAACCCCAGGAGGAGATGCAGCCCAGGCTCAAGCTCAGGTACCCATGAACACTTAATAGGCTGCACTCTCTGGAAGAGTCCTGGGGTAGTTTGGACTGGATTGGGGCCATAAGCTGACTGAGCTGAGGGGCAGGGTTTGATTTCAGCCCTGCAATGGAGCAGAGATCAGGGACTTGTATTTGAAAAGCTGGCCAGGTGTGATCCAAAAGGAAATAGGCGTCTTTGCTCCCATAGACCTAGTTACTTCACATACTTTTAGCGAACACAGCCTTGCATCAGGCAACTCAGCAGCTGCCTGGGATAGAAAACCAAGTAGGATGCGTTCTGTGCTTACCGTTCAGCTATGAAGGCAGGAAAACCTTTCATAAACTGCAATGAGCTCAATAGTAGAGATAAAGAAAGGAGGGGATGTTAATTAGTTTCTAAGTGGGGGTATCAGAAAGTGAAGGCTTAACTGATATGATGATCCCCAAGGTCAGTCTTAGCCTGTGTATGCAAACTTTCAAGGAGACAAGATAGAGGAAGGGTAGCCAGGAGGAGGAGCTAGCACATGGAAAGACATGAGGGGTAAGAGAGCATGCTGTTTGCAGGAAACTACAAGTTCTCAGTGGCCAATAGGAGCAAATTAGGGTACTTGCATACCATGCATGGGAGACTGGACTTTCTCCCACAGGTAGAGCTGTTATTGAAGCAAGGAAGAGATGAGGCCGTGGTTATCCCATGGGCACCAACACAGTGAGGTGGGAAGTGCCTGGAGGACAGGGCTAAGGAGGGCTTCCTGTCCACGTGCAGGTCTTCAGTGGTAGCCTACAGTCCTTTTCATGGCAAACACCCATCGCAAGGGTTGAGTCTCCTTTAGGGACGCCGGGCATGAACAGAGCTGACCTTTACATGTCCCTGTTCCTCAGTGAGTGCAAAGGACCAAGTCATGTATCTAGTTGGCAGGGTTGTAAGGGTCTCTCCCAGTCTTCAGCTGTTTAGATTTGCCCCGTATGGAGGCACATTTCAGCAGAATTACAGGCTAATAAGGAGGATGCTGAAGGGACTGAAGGTCAATTAGATAGTCTGGGTTGTCATGGGAAATCCCCTTTCCTATTTCAAACATGTGGAAAAACTAAAAATAAAAAACAAAAAAATATTTAAATGTACAGCTAAGTTCAACCCCCCCCCCCAAAAAAAAAAAAAAAAAAAAGGGAATGCCCATTTTGGAGAGGCATTGCAAAGCTCATGGTGCATGGGAACTGAAGGCTGCAAGCTCATGGGGAAACCAGGGTCTGGCACTGGCCAAATGGCTGGGGGAGGGGCCTCCACTGCTGCCTGTTCTTGGCAAAGAGACTTGCCAGCGTCCTAAGGCCCAGGGTGGAAAAAGAATCCACCAGGCCAACACCATAAGTAGGTGTGAGTTCTGAACTCAGGCTACTCATGTGGTGCAGTGACCGTGAGCCAAAAACATGAAAACAAAACCCCCTGAATTAATGAAAGTCACAGGGCTCAGGCAAATTCAAAATGCTTGCTAGGAATGCTGACACAGCTCGGGTTCAGTGAGTCAATACAGCAAACAACAATGAAGATCAATAACTATCAACGAAGAATTACAAAACCTGCAACACATCATTTTTCAACAGGATGAGCGAAATGATAGTTTTAGATAATGAAATGCAGTCTCTTGCTGAATACCAGAAAATATACTTTGCAAGAAGGAAATTCAACATAGAAGGAAAGAGTGGCACACACAATACAATAATGAATAAGTAACTTGTTAAACCTGGACTAGAATTCACTGACTTAAAAAAATAATACTGACTTTTGAGGGGGATAAATCAAGGTAGGTCCAAAATACTTGTGAACAACAATATGGAAAATAGATAAGACCTGAGTTAAATCAATATTGCTGACAAGAAGCCCACTTAAAGCAAAATAATACAGACAGGTTGGAAATATGGTTGTAGAAAAAATATATACTAAACAAACACTAATAAAAAGAAAGCTAATACAGCAATATTGGTATGAGAAAGAATTGAATTTCAGGTAAAGAGCATTAAGAAAACTAAATAAGAACACATTACAAGATGAAAATAACAATTATACCCAAAGAGTTAGAAATTATGAAATATCATTCATCTAAAAATATAGTTTGGAAATAGGAAATGAGTAAAACTACAGAATTAGAAGGTGAAATGGACAGATCCACAATCTCAAATGAATATTTCAATTCATACCTCTTAAAAACTTATAGATGAAGACAAAAATTAGTAGGGCAATAGAAAATTTGGACAATACATTTAACAATTATTTGTGTATATATATATGTGTGTGTACAAATATAAATGAAAATATTTGTAATATACAAATACAAACATATGTGCTTATATAATGTTGTGTATGTCATTTATTATATAGATATAAACAGACATATCTGATATTAATATATAATGTAAAATGTATGTTGCATATTATATATAAATTCATACACATTTATATCTTAACCAACAAATAGAAACCATATTAACGTCCATTTGTAACTTGTAAAATATATACTGACTACAGATTAGAACAGAAAGGAAACTTTGATAAACCAAAAGAATCAGTATCATACACTTTATTTGCTCTGACCACAATTCAGTAATATTAGAAATAAACAATAAAATCATGGTTAAAAGACATTATAAAAGACATTTGTAAAATACATACACATATATATGTACACAAATCCCAAATGAAATACTCTAAAATGTATAGGAAAATGTGAAAAAATATCTATATGAGTTTGAGGTGGAAAGGATTTCTAAGACCCAAAGAACCTAAATTCCAAATAAAAAGGTAAGTAAGTTTAACAAGTTGAAAGAGGGGGAAAAAGACAGAGAAAAAAACAAGAGAGAAAGAGGAAAGAAGGAAGGAAGGAAGGGAAGAAGGAGGGAGGACACTGTAAATATTTCAACTTAAAAGACAGCTACAAGCTGGTAGAATACATTTATACAGGTATAGCAGACTGAGGATTAGTCTCCAGACTATATAAAGAAGTTCTGCACATCAATAAGATAAAGAGAAAAAAGTGATACTATAGTCTGCCCATGGGGAAATATATGTGTATTAAAATACTTCTAAAACAAAACTTTGTGATAATTGCTTTTGGGAAGAAAAATAGATAAACAGGTTAGGGGAGGAATGAATTTCAACTTTATCCTCAAATGTCCTTTTCTTTAATGTAAAACATTTCAAATAAAAAACGTCAATTTTTATTAATCTGTGTACACAAAGGAATTTTACATTTTTCTCTGTAATTTTCTGTACTTCATTAAACAATTCAAAATTTTAAAATCAGGAAGAAATAGTGACGTGTGTGTATTCCTTAACTGCTAGGGTGCATGCTGATGATTTCGTTCCTCCAGAGAAATATTGACACATATTCCCTCAAACAAATGAAAATTCCCATTTCGCTTGACTTGACTGGTCAAAATAAGTTACCATGCTAATGTGCGGTTTAAGTAAATCATCTTTCAGCTCCAGGCAATAAATCACTTTATTATTCTTACATTTTACAATGTGTGTTACACCATCCTAAGGAAATCAAGAAGTGAAATTTTATAATGGATATGTGCGAGATCGAAGAATAACAAATGTTAAACAAGTGGGGAGCAATTTATCCAGATATAGGGATGAATGCCTTACTTTTTACACACACACAAAAGTACTAGTATAACCGATTGCAAAGTAAATGTTGCCTTAGGTAAAACTGTGAAGAAGGGCAAGTGTGCTCTGGCACTCAAGCAGTTAAGGCACTTCAGACAGCAAGTAACAGAAAGCACACCTCAAATTGGTTCAAACAATGACAACAGGTATTCTTTCACACAACAGGAAGACAGACTCATGGCAGTTTGATCCAGTGCTCGCCTGAAACCATCTGGCTTTTGTAAGTCTCTATTCTGCCATCCTAGGAGTTAGCCTCACTTCAGGCTGGTACACTCCAGTCTCTTTGGCCAGAATTGGATTAGAAACTCATTCCAGAACCAGTCCCAGGCAAGGAGGTGGAACTGTCATGCTTGGTTTCGACATCTAGGTGAGTCAAACACTGTTTCCTATACGTCCTCTCTGGGGTGGTTCTTTTTTCCGCTCTTCCCCGGTATTAAATTCTCTACCATTTGCTTAAGGCCTTTTTTACTGCTTGCTATCAAAATTGCAGAGCAAATCCCCCTTCCAGTGTATGCGTTTATATTTTAATGTGGGACTTGTCAATGAAGAGGTTTCTGGAAAATACACCTAATGGATGTCTAGCTGTGGCACTTAAGTCACCAAGATAGAATTGTGGAGTAAAGGGTGGTGAGATTGGAAGTTAACTTACTTTCCTCTCAACACCATCCTCCTCTTTCACTATCCTACATGCAATTTCATTGCAGAAAATTTGAAACATACATATGAAAACTAGAGGTGAAATTGTCCACAGTCTCACCACCCAGAGAGAAGCACTTTTCATTTCAATATGTCCAGCCAATGAAATTAAAATTTTTGAAATCATTTAAAATACTTGTTTTGGAGAATTAGATGTTACCAATATCATTTACATGTGGATATCCTATAGAAAAGGAGACCAGCTCCCAAGATTTTTGAAGTATTTGATTCATGTTTTTGTCCCCAACCCCAACCCTATGGAATATGTTGGTGCCTATCTAGATGAGTCAGCACTAAATTCTCTATGAACAACCAGCCAAACTCTAAGGGATTAGGGTTAATTCTGTGGTCTGTGGCTTCATTTCTACTCTTAGGTCCTAAATTGGGAAAACAACCAGAGCTCACAGGGACCGACTTGTCCTTGTGACTAATGCGGAACTTTCTCTCCTGCTCTCCTGAAACCCAGAGACAACAAGGGGTGTGACTGGAAAAGAGTGCTTTCCCTGACAAGAGCAGTGACAGAAACTCTTCTGTCAGTGAGCTTTATCCTCTGGGCTAATGGCATCTCACATGGCCAAAGCCCAACCCTTCTTCCAAACAGAAGATCCAGGATCTGTGAGCTGTAAAAGTGACAGTCCTCCAGTGCCCAGCTGAAAAATTACTCAGTGTGAGCTGAACTTTTGGCTATCCACATAGATTTTATACTTTGCAAGCTGCCCTCCTCTATCATCTTTGTCATTGTTCACCAAGGGAGGGACACTCAAAGCCAATGTGTGCTTGATATAAACTACTCACAGCCATTAATTTGAATATGGTACTGCAGCTAAAGGCAGTCAGCTCTAACTGCTAGTGATTCCCTTAAGGAGTGCCCTTCGTTACTCATTCCTTCAATTGCCATCCATAGCATTATTGAAATTGTCTTTCTCATTACTTTTCATCTTGCTTTATTTTTCCAGAAAACTATGTTTTTTGATGTTAAATGATCCTTAAATGATCTCTAGTGAGTGGAGTTGGTAAACTATATTTCTTCATGGTCAGAGTTGGCAAGGCCTGGGTAGATGTGATCTGAATTCTTTCCCCATCTCATTTCAGTCAAGTGCCCATGACACTTACATCAAGAAGAGGGTCCTAAAGGGTAGAAACAGTAGTGATGTAAAGCCACATGGCCCTGGGTTTGATTCCTTGCTCACTGGTTATGTGGATGGTGGACGTCCTCCTTAGCCTCTTTTAGCCTTTATTTTTTTGTCCCTAAAATGGCAATAAGAATACCTACCAAATAGAGTTGTGCCAAGATTAAATGAGAAGATGGATACAAAGTACCCACAATTCCTAGAACCTGGCATGTGCTATTTATTTAGAAAATATTAGCTCCCCCCGCCATCTCTCTGTGATTCAGTGACCACGGCCCTGTATGACCCACAAAGAGAGGATGAAGTTTTATGTTCATCCAGTTCACAAACTAATGGGTTAGGGGTTCAGAGAGGAGGCAAACCTCAAAACTTTGCTTCTCCAACACCTAAAATTTGGTGCATTAATTAGGTTTTTAAAATATAGCAAAAACACACCAATCACAAGCTAAGCAAGGAAAGGAATGAAACTCTTGATCAGATTATTTCCATGGAGGTGTGGCCCCGCCCATTCAGCATGGGTGTTGATTAGTTTACTGGAGTCCTTTAAAAATGCTAGCACAGACCCAGATGCTTGCTGGCTTAGCTCAGAGATGCTTGGAGTTGCAGACCCCTGACATTGGCTGATGCTTAGACATTTTGGAGAATGCCATTTTGAAATGCAACCTGGGAGCAAGCAGACGCGAGCCACGTGCCTTCCGAGCTAACAGAGGTTTTCCGGATGCCAACGGCCTTTCTCCAGTGAAGGTATACTTATATTTATACCTTAGTTTGGACACTTTTATGGCTGCAAAACTGAAAATTTGTAACCAAATAAACCCCCTTTATAAAAGACAATCCATGTCTGGTATTTTGCGTAACAGCAACATTAGCAAACAGAAACACAGGTTAAGGACCAATCCCAATAAAAGCATGTCAACACTGGTCCAGCACACTTAACAAAACCTCAGAGGTAAAGAGTAGGAATCTACATATGGAGTTTCTACCCCTCTAACTTCAGACTTTTGCTCATAGGGAAAGACAAGCAGGACTCATCACAATGAAAATAGAAGATTTGGGGCAAAGATCTCCACTTTAAGCTTAAGCAAGATTATTGATCTTCTCAAGAACCAGATTTTGGCTTCATTGATTTTCTGTATTGTTTTCCTGTTTTCAATTCCATTGGTTTCTGCTCTAAATTTTATTATTATATTTTTTGCTCTACTTGCTTTAGGATTAAATTGTACTTCTTTCTCTAGTTTCTCAGATTTTATATCTTCTTTTCTAACATATACATTAATCCCAGGCATTTTCTTCTAAGCAAGATTTTCAATGCATCCCCCAAATTTTTATTTAGTTCAAAATATTTTAAAAATTCTCTAAAGACTTCTCTTTTGACTTTTGCATTATTTGGATGTATGTTGGTTAATTTTCAAATATTTGGATATTTTCCAGCCATGTTTCTGTTATCAATTTCTAGTTTAATGCCATTGTGGTCTGAAAACATACTTAGTATGGTTTTTATTCTTTTAAATTTGTTAAAGTATATTTTGTGGCCCAGAGTGTGGTCTATTTTGTTGACTGTTCCATGCAAGCTTGAGAAGAATATGTGAACTGCTGTTGCTAGATTCAGCTAAATTTGATTGATGGTGCTGTTCAGTCAAGTATATCTTTACTAATTTTCTGTGTATTTGATCTATCAGTTATTGAAAAGAATTGTTGCAGTCTTCAAGTATAATAATGGTTTTATCTATTTCTCATTGAAGTTCTATCCATTTTTTCCTCATGCATTTTGACTGCTCTGCTGTTAGGTGCATACACATTAAGCATTGTTATGACTTCTTGGAGAATTGATCCCTCTGTCCTTATAGATGTCCCTCCTTCTCCCTGATAGTCTTTGTACTGAAGTCTGCTTTGTCTGAAATAAATATAGCTACTTCAACTTTCTTTTGATTAGAGTCAGCATGATATACCTTTCTCCATTCCTTTGCTTTTAACCTGTATGTGTCTTTATCTTTAAAGTTTGTTTTCTTGTAGACGACATATAGTTGGGTCTTATATTTTTATCCATTCTGAAAATCTTTTTTAATTAGTATACTTAGACCATTCACATTTAAAGTGACTATTGATATAGTTGGATTAATATTACCATGTTTGTGACTACTTTCTGTTCATTAAATTTATTCTTGGTTTCTTTTTTTTAACTCCTCATTTTCTGCCTTCTGTGTTTTGATTGAGAATTTATAGGATTCTCTTTTTTAATCTCCTCTTAGAATAGCAAATCAAATTCTCTTTAAAAGTGTTTTAGTGGTTGCCCTAGAGGTTTCAATATACATTTTTAGCTAATCAAAGTTCACTTTTAAATAACAACATACTGCTTTATGTAAACTGCACATTTTCCCCAATTCCTCTGTCCCTGCCCTTATGCATTGCTATTATTCTTTCACTTATCTATATGCTATAATCACCTAACACATTGTTGTTATTGTTACTTTAAACAGTTATCTTTTAGATCAACTAGGAATAATAAAAATAAAATATTTTATTTTGCCTTTATGTATTCCTCCTCCAAGGCTCTTCCTTTCTTTTTGTTAATCCAAGTTTCTGATCTCTATCACTGTCCTCCTCCCTAAAAAACTTCTTTTAACATTGCTCTCAGCTCTGCTTTTAATGAATTCCCTTAGTTTTAATTTATCTGAAAAAGTATTTCTCCTACACTGTGTGAGGATAATTACACTGGATATAGAATTCTAAGATGGTGTTTTGTTTTGTGTTTTGCTTTCAATACTTTAAATATTTTATTCCACTCTCTTCTTCTTGTGTATGATGAAAAATCCAGTGAAATTCTAATCCTTGTTCCTTTGTTGGTAAGGTGATTTTTATTTCCGCCTCTTATTCTTTCAAGATATTTTCTTTGACTTTGGTTTTCTGAAGTTTGAATATGACATGCCTAGGTATGGTTTGATTTGGGTACTTACTTGAAGTATACCAGTATATTGCTATGAGTCACACATGCATATTGTAATACCCAGAGCAACCATTATGGAAACCATACACAGAGATATACCCTAAAGCACTGTAAATGAATCATGATGGATTCCTAAAATATGATCAAGTAATCAACAGAAAGGCAAGAAAAAATAAGCATGAAGATTAGAGGAAACAAAATAAACAGAAAATGAACAATAAAATGAGAGACTTAAGGCTCACCTATGGTTAGTTACCTTAAATATGAATGGTCTAATTGCAAACTTGTCAAAAGAGAGATTTTAGCAGTGGTAAAGAAAACAAACCATTACCAACTGTGTGCTGCTTATAAGATAGTCAATTCTAATTCAGCAGCATAGGTAGTTTGAAAGTAAAAGAATGGAAGAAGATATGCCATATGAACATTAACCCAAAAAAGAAATGGCTCTATTGTTATCAGATAAAGTAAAATTAAAAGCAAAGGGAATTACTAGAGAGAAATTGGGAACTTACATAATGATAAAAGGACTAGTCCTCTAGGAAGACATAATGATCCTAAATGTGTGCACACCAAACAAGAGAATGTCAAAGCATGTGAAACAAACAAACAAACAAAAGTCAATTTTATCGGTCTTTTCAAAGAACCACATTTTGGCTTTGTTAATTCTATATTTCTTTCTCAATTTCGTTTATGTCTGCTCTAATGTTCGTTATTTCTTTCCTTCTGTTTGCTTTGGATTTAGTTTGCTGTTCTTTTTCTAGTTCCTCCAGGTGTAGTTAGGTCTTTGATTTCTTCTTTTTTAATGTAACCCTTTAGGGCTATAAATTTCCCTCTTGGCACTGCCTTGCTTCATCCCATAAGTTTTGGTATGCTGTGTTCTCATTTTCATCTGTCTCCAGATATTTACTGATTTCCCTTGCAAATTTCTTCTTTGACCCACTTCTTTATACACTAATTGTTTAGGAATGTGTTATTTAACTTCCATACATTTTTGGATTTTCCACTTCTTTGCCTGTTGATTTCCACCTTCATTCCTTTCTGGTCAGAGAAAATGCTTCATATAATTTCAGTATTTTAAAATTTATTGAGACTTGTTTTGTGACCCCCAACTTAGTCTATCCTGGAGACTGATCCATGAGCACTTGAGAAGAAGGTATATCCTGCTGTTTGGGGTGCAATGTTCTGTATATGTCTGTTAGGCCTAGTTCACTTATCCTATTTGTCAAGTCCTCTGTTTCCTTATTGAACTTCTGTCTAGATGTTGCATCTGTTGATGAGAGTGGTGTATTGAAATCTCCACCTGTTATTGTGGAGGTGTCTATTTCTCTTTTCAGTGTTGCCAGTGTTTGATTTTGGGGCACCCTGGTTATGCCCATAAATAATTATGATGGTTATTTCTTTTTGGTGGATTTCCCCCTTTTATTGCTATATAGTGTCCTTCTTTGTCTCTTACAACAGCTTTTGACTTAAAAGTCTATTTTGTCCATTATTAGTATAGCTACTCCAGCTTTTTTTGAATACTATTTGCATGGATATCTTTTTCCAGCCTTTCACTTTCAATCTATTTTTGTTTTTGGGTCTAGGGTGAGTCTCTTGTAAACAATATATAATTGGATTGTGCCTTTTTATCCATTTTGCCATGCTGTGTCCTTTGACTGGGGAATTTAATCCAGTGACATTCAGTGTTATTACTGTAAAGGCAGTACTTATTTTAGCCATTTTGTCCTTTTGTTTTTACAGGTTATATCTTTTTTTTTGCCTCTCTTTTCCTTTATTGCAACCTCCTTTCCTGTGAAGTTGATCTTTTATTATGTATCTGACTAATCCCTTCATCATTTCTTTTACTGACTATTTTAAAAATACCTTCTGTGTGGTTACCCTGGGGTTTATATTACACAACCTACATCTATATCCTACTAATTTCAAAAGATAACAACTTAGCTTCAATAGCCTACATATTCTCTGCTCTCATATCCCTGTTTCCCATCTTTATGTTGTTTTTGTCCCACATTACCTCTTTATATTTTTGCATGTCCATTATCAGGAAATATGCCTTTTTCTTGTTCAATTGTATTCTGACTCATGTAGAAATTAAAGAATAGAGTTGTACATTGAGGATCCAGGCTAAGGCACACACAACAGATCAATATACTAATATTAGTATTAACCCTGGGAGGTAACTTTTTTTTGTTTGTTTTCTCATTTGTTTTATGATTTGTCTGTTGTCTGCTTATGTCACATGGGAGACCCAATATCCCAAAGAGATTTATCAAACTCTTATTTTTAGGCCACCTGAAATAATTTCTAAATCATTGGCTTTAGTGCTTCTAGACCAAAGTTTTCAACAGTTTTAGTCATTTCTGGTCTCTTCCTTATTAGATGGTGAGACACTTGGGGTCAATCGGTTCTCTATCTCTTTGCAGTGTAGCCTCTATAGTACAGAGCTCCAAGCAAGGAAAAAATGTATCATGCTGATTCATTTTCTTTTATTGTGTGCAGGGTAATAGGTTACATACATCCTCCTGTATGAACAAGGCATGTTTTGTGACTAACGGCGAGTCTAGTTTGCAGTGGAAAAAAAAGGTAAGTATACATATGATTACAATAAAATAAGAGTCTTTCCATGTAAATTTCAAAATCACTGCATTTATGTAAACTACTATGTGAGAAACAGGAGGGAGTCCCATACTAAGCCTGGTTAACCAGAATAAGAGCTGACAACATTTGTGCTGGGTCTTGCAGAGAAGCAGGAATTTTCAAGGTAAAGATGGAAGGAATGGGTGCACACAGCATGGAAAGAGACATGGGGGCATCCAAAGGCACAGAGTACTGGAGGATTGGAGCCATGGTTTACTGTGGCTGGAAAGCAGCCTGCAAGGAGCAGGGCCTCCTCATGGGAGCAGGTTTGTTGACGCCACATTGTAGGACTCTATGTACAGTCTAAAGAGGTTAGTCTTCATTTTAGGAGCCACTAGGGATGCTAAAGCAAAGGTGAAATGGGATCAGAACTGTAGTTTTGGATAGATCACCCAAAAAGCATCAAGAAGGATATGTGGGTGGGTTTGGAACTGGAAAGAAGAAATGGTTTGGAAACAATATGCAGTAGTACAAGGATGAAAGCTTAAATTTAAACAGTATCCAAATGCTTTCTTACCAACTCCAGGTTCTGATCTAAGACACCTGGATTCCTGCCTGCATTTACCACACCAGACTTCTAATTTGCATTTCTGTTTCTATCTTTGTTCCCTCTGCAGGCTGTTCTTAAGTTAGTGTGCCAGTTTGGATATTTTATGTCCCCCGAGAAAAAGTCATGATCTTTTAATCCAATCTCATGGGATGTTGGGATTAGGTTGTTTCCATGGAGATATGACCCAGCCTACTGTGGTTGACAACTTTGGTTAGGGTGTGACCTCTGATTGAATGTTTCCATGGAGGAATGGCCCCGCCCATTCAATGTGGGCCTTGATTGGTTTACTGGAGTCTTATAAAAGAGCTCACAAAAACAAGGACCTCAGAGCTGCAGCTGAGGGACACATTTTGAAAATGGCCATTGAAAGCTGACACTGACATTTTGGGGAATGCCATTTTGAAACACAACCTGGGAGAAAGCAGATGCCAGCCACGTGCCTTCTGAGCTAACAGAGGTTTTCCGGAGGCCAACGTCCTTTGTCCAGTGAAGGTACCCGATTGTTGATGCCTTACCTTGGACACTTAATGGATTTAAGACTGGTAACTTTGTAACCAAATAAAACCCCTTTATAAAAGCCAATCCATTTCTGATGTTTTGCAACACAGCAGCATTAGCAAACCAGAACACTTAGGAGCCCCAGTGATCCTTTGGAAATCTAAGTTAGAATCGATCATGTCACTGCTATGCTCAAAGCCTTCCAGTGACTTCCGCTTCATTCATATTGAAAGGCACAGTCCACAAAATGGCTCACAGAGCCCTACATAGTCTGGTCCTCTGACCTCCCCATTATATCTCCTACTACTCTCTCCATCCCTCACTTGACTTCAGACAGAGTGGCACCCTGTGCTGTTCCTCTGACAGGCAAGGGCATTCTTGCTTTGGCCAAAGCTGTGGCTTTTGGCCTGGAGTGTTCTTCCCCTGGATATCAGCACAGTGAACTCTGCATCTCTTTCAAGTCTTGGTTGAAATGCCACATTCACACCACATTTAAATAACAGCCTACCCCAGCATTCCTATGCCTCTGGTAGCCAGCTTTATTTTTTCTTTTCCTTTTTCCGCAGCACTTACCACCTTCTCCAATAGTGAACAATTTACTCAATTATTAGGTGTCTTGTCCAGTTCTCACTACTAGATTGTAGGCTCCAAGAGAGTGGGCGCTTTTGTCTAATTCCCTGTTCCCCAAGTAACTTGGAGAGCAGCTACACGTAGCACGCATTCAATAAGTATTCATTAATAAGAGAATAAATGGCTAAACTGAGGGTGATGTATTCTATAAGTACTTTGAAGATATATGGGCAACAGTAGACACCTTATTAGAAATAGAGGGTGATGAAGAGAGTTGGAGGAGTAGAGGGTGGCTCTTATTACCTCCCCACCCCCTGAAGGAACTGTTCTCCAAAGCAGGGGATTCAAGGAAAAACAAATCTGTTAAGTTTGGGGAAAAGAAAAAGACCACTCTTTGCCAATGTATTTATTTTGAGAAGAATATGACCTACCCAAGAGGAGACTGTTGAGAGTCATTGAACTATATGTGTTGATAAGGCTCTAGGATTATTAAACATAAACGGACCTCAAATACTCACCACCTTCCTATATATATACATGCTTATACACAAACACACAATCTAATCCCTTTCATGTCAAATCCATGACAGTAACATTTGATGCTAATTTTTTTTAAAAGAGAAAACATTAATAAGTTTCTTTTTACCATGGCCTGAGTTTGATTGAAGGCACAAAATAAAGTCTAAATTTAGAAATTTAAAGAGAATTGCATTTTTGCAATGCCATTTTAGAATATGGAAAATCTGTGAATACTTTGTATCAACCAGGTCAAATTCATGTATTATACTAATAAACTGAAAATTCATTAGCCCAAGCTTTCCTAAACTTCCATCTCTTGGGATGTTTCTCTCACTTATTTTCATTTTGTTGGAAGAAATTCTGGCAAGCTCAGAAATCATATGAACAAACTACCTTAAATATATCGTATTTGATGTCTGTATTTCCAGTTCTGAAACTAAGATATTCAAATCATTTCATAAAATAGAAAACAGTGAATTAAGTTCTGTGGAGTTTATGCAGAACTATATTTCTGTTTTTGAATTTTCTGTTATGAGCAGTTGAAGATTGTGGGAAAATGCAGTATTAGTAAAGAGGAGGCCAGCCCTGATTTGTAGCAATTTCTGATGTCTATGGTACACGTACTATTATCATGGGGGATTTTCAAGCTACCAACCATTTAACAACTGCTCACAAAATTCCTGAAGATTTATCAATCTGTTCTCACAAATTGGTACAAGTAGACTCAAGTGCAGTGCTGGATGAAACTGATTCAAATCCTGGCTCTATTTCTGGAAGTCTGAATTTAGGAGTAATAAGCAAACGTACTGAATCCTAATTTCTCATCTAGAAAACAGAGATACTTATACCTACCCTTTAGAAATACTATGAGATTAAACTAAGCAAAATATGCAGTTACTGATATCATGTACTAGGCAAAAAAATGGTTTTTTTTCCTCTGTGAGTCTGTCTTCTCTTCCCCTCTCCTCCCCTGCCTTTTGCCTGGCAGATGAAACTATATATATTTTTGCATTATTAGAGTATGACTTATTTGCTTTTTAGAGGGAAGCATTTGCAGTGAAAGACTGAGAGGTAGTTAAAAGAAATTCACGAAAATATGATTTAAGACAGTATTACATTTAATAAACTTATATTCCTAAGATGGAAATTGGGTTTAATACAGGTTACAATATAAAGACTTCCTCTCATATTTGGGCCATATATGAAGATTGAGGTATGTCTGTAAGATAAGTGTACCAGTTTGAAAATATTTTGTCCCCCCAAATGCCATTATCTTTGATGCAATCTTGTGTGGGCAGATGTATTAGTGTTGATTAGATTGTAATTCTTTGAGTGTTTCCATGGAGATGCGACCCACCCAACTGTGGGTGATAACTCTGGATAATTTCCATGGGGGTGTGGCCCCGCCCATTCAGCATGGGCCTTGATTAGCTTACAGGAGCACTAAATAAGCTCAGACAGAAAGAGCGAGCTTGTTGCAGCCAAGAGGGACACTTGGAAGAATTCACAGGAGCTGAGAGAGGAGCTGCAGTTTACAGAGACATTTTGGAGATGGCCTTTGAGAGCAGACTTTTGCTCCAGATAAGCTAAGAGGAGACAGATGCCCCAAGAGCAACAAAGAGTAACATTTTTGAGGAGCTGCAGCCTAGAGAGGAACGTCCTGGGAGAAAGTCATTTTGAAACCAGAACTCTGGAGCAGACACCAGCCACGTGCCTTCCCAGATAACAGAGGTTTTCCGGACGCCATTGGCCATCCTCCAGTGAAGGTACCCAATTGTTGACACCTTACTGTGGACACTTTATGGCCTTAAGCCTGTAACTTTGTAACCAAATAAACGCCCTTTATAAAAGCTGATCCATTTCTGGTATTTTGCTTAACAGCAGTATTAGCAAACCAGAAGAATAAGTGTCAATATTTTTGCCACCCTTTTGCTTCCCAAGAAGGGGCCATTTCATGGGCGCATCATCTTTGTTGACAGTTAGCCTGTTGGGACAGTGCCAGAGCCAAAAGACTGCAGGGACAAGTCTCCCTTGAATGATCGGTTATTGGAGGCCAACTAATCATTGTAGCTTGGATGGATCCCACAGTTGCTATGAAGCTGGATCATAGACGTAGTTGGAAAAATGGTTCTGTGTATCAGGCTGAAGGGTAAGGAACAAGTGAAAGTGAGAAAATGAGTTGCAATATTGGCATTTGGGAAAGTTGGAAGTAGGACAAATTTAGATACAGTCACAGAGGATAACTCAGGACTACACTTGGGAAAGTTGCATGTATGCCACCACTTTCTTCTGTGTAGAGAAGGGGTAGGACTTGAACAAGTGAAAATGCAAAGCTACACAAGGAGTTTACTAATTTTTATAGTAGTCAAATGCATTCACATACTCACCATACTGACTTGATATGTAGAATTTATCTCACTTTTTAATAGCTTATATCGGGAACTATGTCCCCTAGTTTCCTTTTGGTACAATCAGTGGAGCCTACATATGTGGAAATTGTATCCAGCAGACTGTGTATGTACAGACCATGTATTTTCATTTTTATATATCCCTTAGTCTTAAGCCACTTACCACTGTCTAAATTCTTTTTATTTTAAATAGTATTATGAAAAAATATTTTCAACTGCTTCCATATTCCTAGAGGATGACTGATTAAACAAATATAATTTGAAAATATTAATTCTGTCACTTTATCATTTTCTCAAAGCTTAAAGTTATTTCTTTGCTATCTGATCTCAAAGTGGACTGGGATGAAAAAAGAAAAGCAGCAAATTATAGACTTATTGTCTAGGAGGGAGGTGAGCAAATGTCTTCTTATGGCAAATAGTGTCCTAAGCTGGAATTATACCTTTTCATTCTCAGTCATTAATTTCTCCCACCATTCTAGGAATTTTCAGAGAGCAAAAGTCCAGAACCAAGAGAGTTTTGTTTGTACCATTCAGAAGCCTAGGTACAGCACACTTATGGCCATGAATTTCCTACTCAGATTCATCGTTCACATATAACTTCAGAAAGAATAGCTTTCTCCCTTTGGCTTCCATGCACCTTGAAGAAATATTCTCTTATATGCATATGTGACCACTGCCTTACTGTTAAATGCATCATGTCCCTTAGTTTATCTTTACTATTATTTGCAGTGACAATTTTACCTCCCCTCTCCCAGGAGGCATGAATCTTAGATGCACCTTAGGGGAGGAATGAAATTAACCTTTTCTGCAAGCTGTTATGTGTGAGTATTGTGACATGTACAAAAATGCAAATAGATGAAAACTTCATTTAATTCCTTAAATAATCACAACTGGTAGGCAACATCATTTCGTTTAACATATGAGGATTCAGGATTAAGGATGCATAAAACTTGGAGAAAGTCTAGGTCTCCATGACAATGAAGGGTCAGGGATTCAAGACTGGCATGAATTTGATCAAACTAACTTATACGCAGAGAATGAGTTTTAGAGAAGAGTTAGATTAAAGTTCACACATTTTCACTGAATTTCCAGCCTGGGATGCTCTGAGCCTCTAAGAACCCAGGGAATTAAAACAGGGATGTTTAAGTAGCAGCTCAAATCAAATTTATCCTAGCTCATTATTTTGATCACCTTGCTGCATCTGTCTAAAAAGCTGTGTCAATTTTTCTTAATTGTTTATTTAAAAGCATTTCCCTGCAGAATTGTGTTTTAGAATTTCCGGTTTGTTTTTTCAGTTCCTCTTGGAGATGAATTTTGGAGAAAATATGATTGAATACCTACATGTTAGTCTTCTGGGAATTACGTACAAAAGAGAATGTGATGATACTTCTATATCTTGATTTTTATTTGTACTTCTATTGCCCTTTAAAGCTAACATTTCTGTTGCATTCAGAAAATGCCTACCCTGAGTCAGGACACAGAAATGTACAGGATGTGGAATCTGTCTCCTAGTAGCATTGATGTAAGGCAGGTGAGGTAAGCATTTTAAAACAAATACAAAGAAGGTAAAATGGACAAACCAGGAACCAAAGAGCTATACAAAATAATAAGCTCAGTGAGTTCTGTGGACAGAGTGCTATAGATTAAAGGGAAGGAAAGAGTTTTTTATTTCACAATAGTGAAACGTTTGCCATCCCTTAATAGCTTTGTGACTTCAAGAAAATAACGTAAACTCTCTCAGCTTTGTTTCCTCAATTGTAAAATAAGAAAAATAATCACCACCTTAGAGGGTAGTTGTTTTAGTTTGCCAGTTCTGTCATTACAGAATACCGCAGACTAGTTGGCGTAAACAACAGGAATTCTTTTTTTTTCATAGCTTTTTGGGGGCTAGAAGTCTGACAGCAAAGTACTGGCAGAGCCATGCTTTCTTCTAGGTCTGTAGCATGCCAGTGATGGCTTGCTGGCACTCAACCTCTGCCTCTGTCACATGGCGATGTCTCCTTTTGTATCTTTCTGTTCTGTCTCCTTCACGTTCAATTTTCTTTCCTATTTGGCCACATCTTAATAGGATCTTTGAAGATACGTTTCACAAATGAGTTCACACACCCAGGATGGGGGTTAGGAATTGAGCATGTCTTGTGGGGGACATGATTCTATCGCCAACGGTAGTTGTAAAGAAAAATGAGACGGTGAGGTAAAGGGCTAAATGGTCAATTAAGGGTTGCACACGTCACTGTTATCACGAGTCAACGAGGAGACACATTTGAGGCAAACCTTCCAAGAGAGAATTTGAACAAGTTTAGGAGCATGGGAAGGACAACGTCCACGTGGATGGAGAAAAGGTGGGTTGTGGAACAAACAGAGGTATAGAGGAGACACTGCATTGCATGATCAGGAAAGGAGGGGTAGGACCATCAAGTTATCTCGTTATTATGCTTGATAGTGTCTGATATGTAGCATATATTGTAGTATATGTGTAGTATATATATATACATGTGTAGTATATATGTAGTATATATTGATGCTTGATAGTGTCTTGATTCGTGTCTTGATATACTGATGCTTCCTAGTGTCTGATATGTAGTATATGGTAAAACAAATTCACCATATAACGGTTGGCTTAAACAACAGGAATTATTGGCTCATTGTTTTGAAGCTAGAAGAAGTCCAAAATTGAGGCATCAGCAAGGCAATGCTTTCTCCTCAAAGACTGTGGCACCTGGGGCTGGCTGCCAGTGATCCTTGGTCTGTGGCCTTTCTGTCATGTGACAAGGCGGATGGCAGAGTCATCTCCTTTCTCTCTTGAATTATGTTGACTTCCAGCTTCTGGCTGCTCTCTGTGGCTTCTCCCTCCATGTACAATTTTCTTTGCTTATAAGGGTATCAGGCCATATTGGATGAAGGCTCACCCTCTTTCAGTTGGGGCACACCTTGGCTAATAACATCTTCAAAAGCCCTGTTTTTAAATGGGTTCACACCCACAGGACCGGAGAATGGGAACTGAGCATGCCTTTTGTGGGAGGCATGATTTAATCCCCAACAAGAGATATGACGGGAAAACTAGTTTGGGAGCAATATTGATATATTGCTGGCTTGGCTTTGCAATTTGCTTAGGATATTTTTCCCAAGTGTTACCTCCATTGGGAAAAATTGTGAAACATTTCAAAATGTACGAAACAGTGATTACTAGGTGTCTTGTTCAGCTCACTCTTTTATGTTACCTGATTTTATAGAGACCTGAGCCACTTTTCATTGTGTGTGAGCTATTTTCTAAATCTGTAGATTGTACAAAGCATAGACTAATACAGAGGACCTTGTCCTAGATGAATTTTGTACAACAGAACAGAATTGGATATTGTGCTGTGCCTGTTGGCTAGTTTTCACTGATACATACATTTATTTCAGCATTCCCAATTGCTTGTTCATATTTGTGTGTTGTTTAAATTCTCCTTTGAACTTTTTGCAACATCTTACTTGTTCCCTCATTATTTAATGATAAATAAAATCTTAGCACATATTCATTTTATATTTGTTAATCCTATTTAGTTTTTTTTTTTTTTTTTTAATATTCTATAGCATCTCAAAAGCATTCTATCGAGCACAATCCCTTTCCTTCTATGCAATCTGGCAGGGGGTGTCAAGGAGAATGAAAATGGGAATAGAGGAGAGACGTACCCTATCAGTAGTCCCCCTTATTGCCAAATTTTCCCATCCCTCCCCCCAACCCAGCAAGTTTAAAAAAGGTAGTTTAAATCAAGATCTGGAAGCTTTCCTCTCAAACTGTGGTCTATGGAGCAGCAGCATACACATCCCCTGGGAGTTTGCAGGAAATGCAGAATCACAGATTTCACTCCAGACCCACTGAATCAGAAGCTTCATTTTAATAACATCTTCAGGTGATTTGTGTTCACATTTAAGTTTGAAAAGCACTGTTCCAGAACACAGACACCATGCAACTCTCAGCTTTAGGACCTCACGGCTTCCTGGTGCCTGTGTGAGGCAGAGGTCCAGGGTCCATGCAACCAGCCACCATATGAAAAGGCACAAACCATGAACACTTACCATTTCTTTTATAAATAAATAAATGAATCAGAACAATTCTAAGCCCTCGAAGTTTGGTAATGGTTAGTCATGAGTGAACACAGGTACAAAGGTAATGGAATATGAATATATATTACATATAAATATATATAGATATTACCTCTAAATATATATTGCACATAAATAAATTGCATCTAAATAATTATAAATATATATGAGTCCTAGTGATCCCAAATCCTTTTCTGGCTGCTGACTGTCCTTGTTATATTCTAGCTCGATCATGCTCAGGACCCTTGACCTTGTCACTCATCTTTGCACTGTCCTGCCCTTTTGAATTTGAGATACCAACTTGTTCTCCTGATTTTCTCTAGGGACGTTGTTGACAGGACTTCTGTGACTCTTTCTGTTTTTGGTAGACTGGAAGAGGCTGCCCTTGTCCTGGCTTGGCCTCAAGAGCCCTGTTTTTGTGCACTGATTATTCTCACTCATCCACGTGGAGGAGACAACCATACTCTCTAGGGAGAAAGTTCACCCGACAAGGACTGCTTTGGCAGTCAGCCCTGGCTCCCACAGAGAAGAAGACACAGTATATATTTACTTTTACACAAATCAGTGTTATTTTTAAATAAAGAGCTTTGACTTTTCATGCGCAATGGGAACAATGAATGTATGGTGATGGGTGAGTTTAACCAATTGGCCTTTAATATGATCTCACACCAGGTTTTTTCAACCTTGGCACTACTGACCTTTTTGGAAGAATATTTCTTTGTTGGGGGGGTAGGGCTGTGCTCTGCATTGTAGGATATTTATCAGCAACCCTGGCTTCTACCCACTACATACCAGTAGCACCCCTCCCCGAGGTGTGACAACCAAAAATGTCACCAGACATTGGCAAATATCCCCTGGGGTGGAAACTCACCCTTGATTTGGAACCACAGTCTTAGACATATATCCCTGTGGTCAAGGTTGCTTTTATCTACAATCCCAATCTTGTTAACAAGGAAGCAATCCCAACATCTGACCTGGGGGAAAACAGAAAAAAGAATTTGTGCATCCCCAACATGGTTTCATTCAGGATTCCTGGGTGCATAGCAAAGTAAAAAGTCATCAGTTTGTTTTGTTTTAGTGCTGTGCTTTAGGGGAAAAGCAAAATGATCTGCGTGTACATGAGTGAGACAGAAAGAGATATTTTCATAACACAGTTATGCCAGAGAGAAATTGCATGCAATTAGGTTGAAGAATGCCTTGTTCAACATGCGCTTGGCATAATACAGCCAGCAGGTTGCAAATTGTGGTATATAGATTTTCATTATCTGGTCTGTCTAGATGTATTTCTTGCACTTAAAGACCCAGATATAAGGGTTGGTGGGAAGTATGTAAATTGTTTGCTGCTGTAACTAACTAGGGCTTAACATTTTCTAACTCCACTCCTGCTGAATCTGCATTTTTTTCTCAATTGCTCTTTTTTCTAGTATGTTGCTATTGTGGTGTCTCCCATGGGCTATCAACACAGTGTGGACAATCGTTCTGAAATTCTCCCAAGGCTGCCAAGAGCCCAGAGAAGCCTGCCCATCTCCACGCAGGGCACATCACTGCTCTAATGGGAAAGACCATGGAGTCTGTTTTTCATTAGTTGCTGCTCATTTTCTAATTCCTGTGACTCCTCTCTGACCCCTTCAAATTTACACCGTTCATCAAATGACTATCTTACAAGTTTTGTTGTTGTTGTTGTTTTAAATATACCAGTTCAACATTTCTGTTGTTTTCTACTACATGTCCTATCAGGCCTTTATTTTTATCAGTAATCTGTCAGCCCGGAGTTCAAATCCTAGCTCACCACTTAGTAGCTGGAAAACATACTTAATTTCTAATCAGGGATGATTGTCAAAATATGCCACATTCCTCAGACAGATGGCAGCCATAATCTGGGAGCAGAGCCTGAAGGCCCCTTTTGTGCCAGGAATCCCCACACTGGATTTACAAGTGGGGATCCTTGAGTAGGACCCCAACCACAAGGGTAGCAGGAAGGGACTTGGGAAGATGGAGTAGCAGATTTACCCCTGGTGCGGAAGTATTTCAATATATTCCCAGTCATACAACTATGCCTACCGAGCTTGCTTAAGCCTCACTTGCATAGAACAAAACGGAAATAAAAGAATTTATTTCATTGAGTAGTTGTGCAGCTTATCTGAGGTTTTGCAAGTAAAATACATACCATCCGGCCTGACACAGTGTAAGTGCTCAACAAAAATTGACTAATACTATTACCAGCTTACTATTGTTTGTTCCTTATCTCTTTTTATGCTTTCTGTTGCCTCATTCTTCTACCCACATGTCTATTCTGTTTCTAGTTCTATTTTCCCATTCCTTTATGGTTTTTCTTTACAATTTTCTCATCTCTCTACTTTCCTTTTCATACTTCCATCCTTTTTATACTTCCCTATGATGTTTCTCCTTCCCTGTTAGTATCCTGTCATGCATTTCCCCCCAATTTATGTAGGAACGAATATACAAATATGAATACATAAATGCATGGGAATGAATATGTAAATGTATTAGGGAACAAGGCAATTTTTAAAAGAACGAATCCAAGCCCTGCAAGTGAGAATGAATAGAATGGGGTGTTTCCTCAGCACCTTAACTGAACTTCACTGTCTGCTGAATACTGGGTCTGTGGAAAACTCATGGATCTGTATGAAATTCTATATTTGGGGAAAAGGGACCTAGAGGAGGGTGTTTGGGGTTTTGTGTCAGGGCAGACGTGAAACTATGAGCAAATAGCATATCATGGCCCCAGACACAAGGGTCAGATCCCAATAGAGAATGGAAGTCAAGGCCAACTTGTGAGATCTGAATCCAAGACTCGGTTGTGTCACTTGTTAGGTATGACCTTCAACAATGCATCTTGCTGCACACAAGTTCCTTACCAACAAAACAAAGGAAGTGACCTAGATAGTGTTTCATGTTGCTTTGAGATCTAGAATCTCATAACCCTACGTCATTCTTTAATTGCCTTGATGGACTGTTGAAAAATGATCAGCTACCAGAATTCTTAATCAGTTTTCAATTGAAAGAAGAAAATCAATTCTATACTTCTATTGGCCTGGCCTGATTTCAGGACAGGGTGGAGAAGGAGGTATGAGGAAGTGGCAGTTGTCTTGGGTGGGAAGGAGACTATCTCCCAGCTGCCCCTATGATGAAGAAATAATTGCTTAATGGCTGGGCAATTTGTGAAGCAGCTGCTGGTGGCTTAGGGACACAGCTGTTCCAAAAGGGAAAAGAACTGGGGCTTCTCTTTTTTTCTATATCCCACAGTAGACAAATTAGCAATCTAATCTTAAAATAATTGATGAAATCCTGGTGAGAAATATTCTATAGACTCCCTTGATGAGGTAGGATCTGAAAGACTTATGAAGTTTCAAAGCTCACTTGCTGGGAATAAATCTTAAAAGTACAAGAATCTGACAAAAATATAAGCTCAAAGGAAATTTATACCGAACTCCCTACTTGATGTTGTTATAATTGACAGTCATTATTTCTACTCCCTGAGGTAAAATAAAATCAAAGCAACAACATATCAAAGCAGCCCTCTTTATGATCTGGGCCACTAGGAGTAGAACAAAATAAGGTTCCATTCTTTGGTGGCATTGGCAGGCCTGAGGGTGTCTGGTCAGTTTGGGAGAAGATGATAGTGGGAAGAAAATTAAATGCTCCATGAGTATTTGAGTACAAATATCTGGACCAGGGGTTTGGGGTCTATTACCTCACTTGATCTCCAGAGCCATTCAAGAAGATCTCATTGTTTCCATTGTGCAGATGAAAAGGCTGACGCTCCAATGACTTACTCGCCTAAGGTAGTGAGTGTTGGGAAAGTTAGAATCTAGTTAAGGGAAATAATCTGGAGTGAGGCTGTTTGAATGCTGGCCCTGCCACTGTGTAATCATGGACACATGACTTAGCCTTCAGAGCCTTATTTTCCACTCAGCCCTGCTCCCAGACTCAATTCACATTCTTTGATAGTGATTATTATCTGTTCTGCCCAATATCAAAGCCCTTGCTCTTTTACTATAATTTGCTACATTGAAGGCAACACAGGTTTGCAGAAATAAATGAATGAATGAATAAATAAAAATAAACAACATATCCAGCTAAAAGAAATCCATTTGATACCACAAAACACTGTATTAAGTTCCCTAACATTACATTTTTGTTGTTAAGAAAGAAACATGAATTCAAAGGAATGTAATGCTGACTCCTTTCAGAGGATGGTTGCCAAACATCCTGCACTCTTTTCTCTACCTCTGAGTATTAATTTGTGAGTTGTCAATGGTCCAAGCAGGACCTGTGCAGTATCTTGCATTGTGAGAAGTTGCAGGGGTCTATCTTTCAATAAATTGCCCCTTGAAGGAACTAATGATAACCTAATCTCATCATCTCAAGATTGAACAAGACTTGCTATATTGCAAATCTGTTCAGCTGAGGAGCAGCTCTTGTGGCTGCTTTCCTCCAGCTGTCTAAATATGACTTAGCTCCAAATTTTGTCCTACTCCTACTTCCACTAGGAACCTTGCCCGCAGGCGTTTAGGACATGCTGAACTTCTTTCTCCTTTTAAACCTTCCAAAGTCCACACATTTTGGAGCTTGTTTTGGTTATCCTATATTGCCCTCTGATTCATTGTAAACCTACATTTGTTCCTTGAGGTTGGAGGGCACACTAAAAATCTCATTAGTCCCCTGCAGAGCTCAGCATCACGAAGGGAAAGTAACAGAAGAATGAACAAATACTCAATTTTCAGACTCCGGAGTTAATATTTTCATAGCTGGAGTTGCTTCTTCCTCAAAAGCTTCAATTAATTTAATTGAAGCTACATGACAGAGTCATGAGATATAAATAGGGTTAGGTTCTCATCGTGGCCCTGCCAATTATCCCATGTGTGACCTCGACCTCTTTATCTGTACAATGGGAACAATGATACTTATCTCCAAGGGTTATAAAGAGAATTGAATAAATTTAATCCAGTTACTAAAAAATACTCAACAAATGCCATTTTCTTATCTTGTTCTTTCCTTTAGTGACCATTTCTGTAAGCCAGGCTCCCTTGTTAATACTACAGAAAATATTCTCAAGAAATTCATATCTTTGGTTTGTTGACATGTTTTCAAAGCTGTGTTGATAATCTAGAGCTACACCTTTTGAGTAATAATAGCCTGGTTGCCACAATATGAATCTCACAATAAAATGGGAATCTAAATGTGACAGAAATTAGCATCCTTTTAAGGAAGGGCGTAGACACTCAACATTCCTCCCTTTTTTAAGAGGGTGAAATGTCTCAGCTTGCCACCCATGAGATACTTTTATCTTAGACAAGAATAACTTGACATGGTCCAGAAAACCAGATAAGTGGTTGCCAAAAAAAAGCCAGTATTTCATAATTAAACAGATAATTTGGAGAAAACTCATTGAGTGCTGAGACTGTGTAAAGCAGTAATTTTGATCTTCAGCATACATCAGAATCACCTGGAAGTCTTGTTGAAACACAGATTCCTTTGTCCTACTCAGAAAGATTCTGATTAAGTATATCTAAGGTGAGGACTGAGAATTTGTATTTCTGATGAGTTCCCAGGTGATGCTGTTTCTAAGCAGACTTTCCAATTAACATATTACCATCTACAACAAAGGAGAGGAAGTCATTAAAAATTATCACAGGAAAATCCCATACGATGGAAACAGTCACCACTTTTCAATCACCTACCAGGGGTTAGGTATATATAGGGCAGTGGTTTCCACCCCAGACCAACTAAATCAGAATCTTCGAATGTGAGACCCAGTAGTATTTAAAGGTGCACAGGTGATTCCAATGTGCAGCCAAGGTTGAGCCAATGGTTGACAACCACTGATGGTGGTGGTGGTGGTGGTGGTGGTGGGGAACTGGAGCCAGCTCTTACTGACACACAGGAGTCTATTGTTAAAATTTTCAAGTATTTTATGAGCCTGTTGTTAAACACATTGGTAAATTTAAATTGTTCATAGTGGGAGTATTTACACTGTGGAAATTGGCAAATGCTGCAAATAGTTTTTTTTTTTTTTTTTTTTTATTCTTGGGGAGAGATTGTTATTAAACATTTATAATCACACAACTGGCCCAAAGGGGTGACCATATAATTTACCTTTTATACCTGGATAGTTTTAAGAGTTAAAGGTGTCACTATTAATAATTATACCTGGACAACTAGCCACACGTTATGATTACCGTCTCTCTTTATATGTAGGTACTTAATCCCTTGTCATGTCTGTGAAAAGATAGTTATAATATTAATTTAATGGATGAGTCAACAGAGGCTCAGGATGCCGAGTGCCTCTAATTTCATTCACACAAATTGAAATGAAAAGAATCAGAACCAAGGTCAGTCTGACTCTGCTATGCCTCCCACTCCATGAGGACGAGAGGAATATCACTGGTAGCTGAGGAGTAGAAAGGAGTGGAGAATATTTTGCAAAAGTACAATCTCATTCATTTCAGTAAAATTAAGGGAGTAGTAACAGCTTTAAAATAGTGAGTTTAGGTAGAACGTACTTGAACATGTTTCTGATCACTGAATGATGTTAGATAGAGTGAAACGACATTATCCTACAGCAGAAATATTGAGAACAAATATTATACCAAAATGTCCCCTGTGGAGCTATGTCTTTTTTCTAATAATTAAATTTGGTTTTATTGAGATATATTCACATACCATACAATCATTCATGGTATACAATCAACTGTTCACAGTACCATCATATAGTTGTGCATTCATCACCCCAATCTATTCTTGAACATTTTCCTTACATCAGAAAGAATAAGAATAATAATAAAAAATAAAAGTAAAAAAGAACACCCAAATCATGCCCCCCACCCTATTTTTCATTTAGTTTTTGTCCCCATTTTTCTACTCATCCATCCATACACTGGATAAAGGGAGTGCGATCCACAAGGTTTTCCCAATCACACTGTCACCCCTTGTAATCTACATTGTTATACAATCATCTTCAAGAGTCAAGGCTACTGAGTTGGATTTTGATAGTTTCAGGTATTTACTTCTAGCTATTCCAATACATTAAAACCTAAAAGGTATCTATATGATATGTAAGAATGTGCACCAGAGTGACCTCTCAACTCAATTTGAAATCTCTCAGCCAGTGAAATTTTATTTTGTTTCATTTTGCATCCCCCTTTTGGTCAAGAAGATGTTCTCAATCCCATGATGCTGGGTCCTGATTCATCCCCGGGAGTCATATCCTGTGTTGCCAGGGAGATTTGCACCCCTGGGAGTCAGGTCCCATGTAGGGGGGAGGGCAGTGAGTTCACCTGCTGAGGTGGCTTAGCTAGAGAGAGAGGGCCACATCTGAGCAACAAAGAAGCACTCAGGGGGTGACTCTTAGGCACAGTTATAAGCAGGTTTAGCCTCTCCTTTGTAGTAATGAGCTTCATAAGGGCAAGCCCCAAGGTAGAGGGCTCAGCATACCAAACTGTCAGTCCCCGATGTTTGTGAGAACATCAGCAACAATCCAGGTGAGGAAGTCCAACACTTCTGCATCCTCCCCCAGCTCCTCAGGGGGCCCTGCATATATATTTTTATTCTCTGCCCAAATTATTTTGGGAGGTGTCACTATTTCATACAACCTACCAGATCTCACTTCCTATTCAAAGTTCCATGTAGTTACAGTGTTTGAAAAAATTGACTGTAGAAGTTATATTGTTTAGAAAATATAGATCCTGCACCAAATAAACATCTCTTCCCTTGCTCTCACATGGAAGTTGAAGTTTTAGTGTGAAGAAAATCTACTAATACTGGATATTTATGAGAGAACTCAGGCCTCACCTGGGTATTAGATATTTGTACTCCAGTTTGATAGACTGAGAAATGAGACAAAGAGAGTGAGGGCAGGAAGGAGGTAGCAGAGACAGATAAGAGATAAGACCAAGAGATGGTGGATCTTCTTCCATTTCTCTTGATCTTATACTTCCACACCCACCTATATCTTCACACAACCTATCTTTGTCCTTCCCTGTTATACTGGCAGAGCCATTTGTCCTCTTGCCTAAAGTGACCCTCTCCTCCTATGCCTTCAGTCCTCACACATCCTCTGCATCCAAGCACCCACAGAGCTCTCTCCTATCATCTCATGTTTTTTAACAAGATTACTTTTCCTTTTTAAATTCCTGACATACTTCCCTTGTTTCCTTTAGTTCATTCTGCTGCACTCAATAAGTTTGTTTGTCTGAAATGTCTTTATATCAATTTTATTTTTATAAGATATTTTCCTGGATATAGTATTCTGAGTTAGCAATTATTTTCTTTTGGATCCTTTAAGGGATCAGTCCACTGTCTTTTGCCTAGCCTTGTTGATTCGGAGACGTCAGTTGTAATTCTAATTGTTGTTCATTAAAAGTGTTCCATCTTTTAAAAAATCTCTGCTGCTTTTAAGATTTGCTCTTTGACTTGATATTTAGCAGTTCCATGCTAATTTATCTAGTTGAGTATTTATTTTTGTTTACCCAATTTGGGTATCATTGTGCTTCCTGAATCTGTGGATTGACATCCTTGTTTTGTTAAGGAATATTCTTGCCATTAGATCTACAAATATTGCTCATTGTTTTTCTTCTTCTATTCTGGAGCCTAGTTTTAAAAAAATAGTTAGATCCCTTAGTATCAACTATATCTCCTCATACCCTTCTGTATTTTGCATCTTTTCCTCCTTTTTCGGCTACATTCTAGGTGATTTCTCCTAATTTATCTTTTAGTTTACAAATTCCACTTACAGCTGTGTCCAATCTAATATAAAACCTACTTGTGAAATGAATGATTTTTTGTTGGTTGTTATTTTAGGTCTACAAGCTTTGTTTCTGTATTTTTATATCTGCTATGCTATATTTTATAGTTTTGTATTCCCCTTTGATATTTTCAAGTTTGTCTTTCTTAAACATAACATGATCCCTTATTTTAAAGACTATTTAATAACTCAACATCTAAGTATTTAGTGGGTCAGCTTCTCTTATCTGTTTTTCTGCTCTTGCTCCTGGTATCTTTGGTCCCTTTGTTACCTGGATATCTTTGGCTCTGAGCTAGTCACTTCATGTGAATATTAATTGTAGGAATAATTTGAATACGTAATTTCCTTCATAAAGAATTTGGATTTGCTTCTGACACACTCTTGGGGGAAGCACCAGCTCATGTACACCGTAAAACAAATTCAAGCCTTGAGGTTTACTGGGAGATCTGTGTTTTGAATCCAGGTGACAATTCCTCCCAAGACTTGGGTCCTTCCTCTTCATTTTTCTCTTGATGATGTGCCTTAAATGTTCTTGGGTTATAGGGTACTGTCAGAATCTCCATCTTGTGTCGGTGCTGGGCTGTGATTTATTCCCCCCTTGTCTCATAAACATATCAAAAGGAAAGCTGATTTTCAAACTTTGGACAACTTCATGGGGCAGTGGGGACAGAACTCATGCAAAACAGCATCTATTTCCATGTTTCTTGATTCCTAGTTTTCTTTCCTTTTTTATGTGTGGTCCAGTAATTCCTTGCTGTCTTACAAGATCTTTTATCCTGTATGCAGTATTTCTTCAGTTTTTTGCTGAATTTTTATTGTTTACATTGTATTGATTAAATAGCTGTTATTATTATTTCTCCCAAACACTTGTTTGTGTTATAACACTAACAATTTTTAATGTTAAAAATACAGTTGCTATCTTGTATTTTATCTGCCTCCCCCATTTTTGTGTTTGCCCCCAGAATTCAGTGACAAGTTATGTCTTGGTCACCATACCATCAGCACCAACACAGTGCCTAATAAATAATTGCCTCTAAATAAATATTCTTTGTCTTGAGTTGGAATGATCAGTGTTTGAATGCAGTGTTCACCTACAGCTGTTTGACATACAGTGTACACTTTATACTGTCATAAGTTCAATTCCCTCATCTGCAAGATAGGTAGAGCCATGTCTACCTTGTTGACTTTTTATCAGAATTAAAGTTAATAGGCCTTGATATAAAATTTTACTTGTTGTAGTTAGTGCATGTAGATATCAGCAGATGTTATGAAGTAACTGCTTTCAATATGATTATCTAATCCTCTGACTCTATTCTAGTTAAAACTTTCTTGTTGTAAATCTGTGAGATGATTCTTGTCCTGGCTTTGACCTTTCATTCACACATTTGAGATCTTGAGCAACATATATTGATTGTCTTTGCTGTGATGGAGCTGGTCTTTCAAGGAAGCATCATAAATATTGCTGTCAGTTTGGATCTCTTTTGTTTTCAGTGTTTCTATGTTTAAAATTTTGCAATATTTACAGTAAGGAGCCAGTTCCCAGATATGAATCCTATGTAATTGTTTTTTCTAATGTTTGGTACTTGAAGAGGCCAGAGTTTATTTTAAGAAAAGACTTCACCCTGTTATTTATTGTTTCCCCCTTGTTCTGTGGAGGTCAAAGTGGGAGGTGCAAGAAGAGATTATCTCTCTAACCTACCCCAGCATTGTAAGGACTACTAGGGTGTTATGTGCAAAGGATTGCATGACTGGGATAAGTGATCTATGTACCCAGCTTTCCACTTAAGCCTTGGCATACACTGGTGGTCCTACTACTTTTCTTTTCTCTGTCTTTCTGATTATTTGCAAATATTGGGATGAGGACTCTGCTTTTTGGCTTAAGAGTATTTGCAATCTTACTCTGCTCAGCTCAGAAAATTTCCAGATGTCACATGATGATGAAGATGATGATGGATAAGTTGAAACCTTATTCTCTGAAATAAGACCAACCTTTTGTGAGAGCAGAGTCAATATCAGCCTCTCTTGCCACCGTGGCTATTAATTTTCTCATGTCTGAAACGAATAGGTTTGGACTCAACCTTTCCCATTCCTATTCTAACATTTTTCACTCTATAACAGGATGTGCAATGGGCTCTTTCTGTCTCAGTTTTTTGCTGAGGATCCAAAGATAAACAATAAAACAATAGCTTCTAACTATCCCCCAAAAGGTCCTAAACCACTACGGGGTGATCAAAAGTCAATGTTTCCCAGTAGTGTTAAGAGCATTTCAGGAGAGAGGTTCTTTGTTGTGTGGGACTGTCCTGCACATTGTAGGAATCTGACATCTCAGCTGCCTCCCCCAACTAATTTGCAGTAGAATCTGAAGTTATAATGTCAACCAAAAGTGTCCCACCTACATTTTTAAACACACCCAAAGGATATTACTGTTTTCTTTGAGAACCACTGCCTAGCCAACCCTTCATCTCTAGAGTACAAAGAGTTTGAAATTAAAAAACAGAAAACAGTATGCCATCCATACCCCCAAAGGGGAGGGAGACACAGTGCCTCCTTCACCCATGTCAGTGAGAGGCTGAGAGAAACCTTGGAGACCTGTCATCTCTTCCCTATATGAGAATCATGACAATGGGTGTGAGATGTTCTGTCTTGATGTGCATGAGGCAGTACATGGGCAAACCAGAGAGAGAGGGCTAAATTGAGAAAGAGCTTTGTGCACAATCAGGAAGATATTCTACATAAGCGTTTCTACTAAATTGCTTAAATAGATTTCAGGGGGAAAAAAATCCTGAATCTTCAAGGAAGTAGTAATTTGTTGTGATTTCTTTTCCTATTCTAAATAAATGTTCACTTTTGAACCTAATTTTGTATTTTAAACTTTATACAAAAGTTTGTAAAAACTTTGTATTTTAAACTTTTCTCTAAATGGGTCCAACCCCTAAGTTGTATATTTCTCAGGATCCACAATCCTGGATCCATTCCTTGGTGAGTGAAAGAAAAAGTTTCAACTGTGTAAAAAGTTTGGGTATTGATAATTTCACTGGACATATTAATTGCAAAAATAAGTCATTTTTGCACATCTGAAAGTGACCAAAGTGTTTTTTTTTTTTTTTTTTTTGATTGACCCATTTATCCAGAGTTATGGAAGGATCAGAGTGAGCTGTTGGAGTAGGTTAGAGATATAATAATCTTTTCTTGCACCTCCCACTTTGACCTCCACAGAACAAGGGGGAAAAAATAAATAACAGGGTGAAGTTTTTTCTTAAAATAAACTCTGGCCTCTTCAAGTACCAAACATTAGAAAAATCAATTACATAGTATTCATATCTGGAAACTGGCTCCTTATTGTAAATATTGCAAAATTTTAAAAACAGAAACACTGAAAGGTGGAACAATCGTGTCTTATTTGGGAGTCTAAGATTTAATTTAGTATACATGGGCACTGGTTCCCTATAGTTAGACCAGTTTTGATCCTAGGTCTGCTTTTATTCACTTGTGAAAGTTGTTTAGCCTCTCAAATTCTTAGTTTTCTTTATCTGTAAAATGTGGATTATAGAACATATTTTAGGTGTGTAGTAGAAGAAAATAAGTTAATTCAAGTAAGGTCTTAGCATAATGCCTGACATAGAGAAAATACTAATATTCCAAAAGTGGTGGTGGTTGTTGTAGTTATTATAAAATAAAAAGCAGCTAGTTTGGTGCTCCTATATTAGAGTTGGATAGATTGAGGCCAAGAATTTAAACATTTTGTTCATCATTACTTAGGTGTTCATGACTATATCTATAGTTTGCAAAATATAGAAATGATCAATATCTCCTTTCCCCTTTGCTTCAGTTCATTAAGAACTGCAACTTATAAATGTTTCTGGCCTCTGAGCTGAGTATGTAGGATCTGGGTTTTGATTTGGTACTTTTATAAAAATTTAGTCCCTTTATTGCTCATTTAGCTGGAAAATCAATGACCTGTGCCAAACAAGTTGTTTTCTTTCTCCTGACAAAAAGCCGATCAGCAAATTTTCATGTTGCAGTATTTTGAATGGCTGGAGCATCAACATTTTATAATAAGAAAAAATTTCAAGTTCTTCAACATTTGGTAAAGAAGTGCTTGTAAAACTTTTCATGTCTATTCACTGTTGGGCAAAGAAAGGTTTTACAATTAGGCCTAATGGTGCTTAGAGTCACCAATCATCTTGGAAAATAACCTTTTATATAACATATCACCTCTACAGGACATTGCACTGTTCACATTTGCACAACTTTACACTTGCTGAGAACTTATCATAGAAAATTAGGAGAAGTATATATGCATGGCCCAGACCATAGCCTTTTTACTGTGGAATTTTTGAGGCCAAAATGAATTACAGGTTCATGAGTAAAACCCAACAAATCTTGGCCCTTTTTTTCCCTCCATGCTATTTCACATTCAAAAGTATTTATGGACTTTTCTCATATGCCAAGACGTGGGTTTGGGATGAATAGTTCAGGTAGGAATCACTGTATTCTCATTCTTTCAAAGCGGAAATCATGCTTTTGCAAAATCCTTCTAGTTCATTCTCTACTTTGTCAAGAGCTCGGCCAAATGAAACCTGTGTTCTCCCACAATGCCTCGGGTTTCCCAGCTTGTAGCAGTGTCCTCAGACATACGTTGGAAGAGTGATTGATTTCCCTCATATTTGAGCAGTGTGAACTTCATTTTATCTAGCAAGAATTGTAGAATACCCATGCACATTTTAAAATAAGCCTAAACTGCTATTTTTCTAAGCCAAATGACCTGCAGGAAATTGTGCTGATTAATTTTTTTCATTGCTGTTTACACATTAGAGTTTTTTCCTTTGAACTTGTGGGACACAAACACTTGGGTAAAGGCTGTCTTCTTCACCAGACTACTTATGTCAAGGACATAATGCAGAGATGTCATCTCGTAGGTGCCCTATGAGAGTTTGCTATTGAACTTCCCCACCCTCATCTGAGAGGCTGCTACCTTTTCTTCCTCTGGAGCTGGAGATCTTGATACTTCATACGTCAACTACTATTTAATGAACCTCTTGGCAAGAAAGAAATTCCAAAAAGTGTAACAGGGTCAGTTCTATGGAGAGAAAGGCCCATATAATTAAGCGGAGAATTACAGCATAAAAAATTCAATTTTTGGTGTTACGAGTTTTGTAAGGGGCAGATACTGTCTCTGAGCAGAATGATGAGAGAAAAGCGACTTCTTCAGAAGTTCTCAGAGTTACACCCCTGGAACAATGGCATCAGCCTCTCTGAGAAAATTGTTAGAACGGCAAATTCTCGCGCTCTGCACTAGACTTACTGAATCAGAAACTCTGGGGTGGCGTCCAGTAGTTCTGGTTTGAACAAGCCCTTCCAGGTGATTCTGATGGACCCTCAAGTTTGAGAGCCACTGTCTAGGTAGGCCAGGCTCATTCCACTTCATCATGGTACTTCCCAACATGATGCCATGGTAAATGAGATTCGATAGCCTCACGCTTTGGCCAATTTGGGCCAAGTCTTCAGGTTGATTAAAAAAAGCCTCCATCTAACGTTTCCTATTGAATGCGACCCTTATATTATCCATTTTTGTCCTGGTAGATCTTAGCTCGGTTCCTGGAACATATAAACTGGTTAACAAATAATAGCTGAATGAGGGTGGGTTGATGAATTAAATAAATATGTGTAAATATATGCAACAGGTGCTTTGGGGAAAGGATAGATTAAGAACTACAGTTCTGGGTAGCTCCGTTTCCATGGTGATTAAGAAATCATGAGAGAAGGTGAGCCCAGCCAGGGAGTGGATGGGAAAACATTTCTCCTAGAATACTCACAAAGTCCATTTCCAATGTCAAATATTATTTCTTTAAACCTTACCCCACTGGAACCTGGACAACTACAGTAGCATTCTGGAGATTTGTCTCCCTTCAGCACAGACTGTTCCAATGTATTATATAACTAACATTAAGAACAATACTCTTCAAGGGTCACTTTGCTTGCATAACATCTTTTACAATTTCTCCAGTTTGTGCATCGGTGCCTCTCTCTGTACTGGGCACCCATGACATCTTGTGATTACCTTGATGTTAAGGCAAACATCTATCCTTGTATCTGGATCCTTCTCTAAACTAAGAGAGTGTCATGAAGAGAAATAATATTTCAATTATCTTGTATAATTCTTTTTCATATTCCTAACAATTACCACTGTTCCCCAAAACAGGCTGATAAAAATATCTAATGTGTGTTTATTTGATAAATGAATAAAATTAGTTTCTGGCCATGAAATTTATGTTCCTTCTGTTAAGTTTATTCCAGTCTTCCAGTCTTGCCCATTTCCTCTTCCACCACTCTCATCTTTTGCTCAACGAATCTCCTTGGAGTCCACTCTTTCCTCAGTTGCTCAGACCACCACTGTGCCATGTCTTCTGTATCATGGTAACAAGGTATTTGGGGGTTCATTTCTAAATAAGTCAAAGCTGGCAGTGTCAGGGAGACCCTGAACCTTGCACTTCTTTTGGCTTAAGCTCTGATCTAGAATCTCAGAAATTAACTTCTGGTGCAGCTGCACAATTTCCCACTTACAAACTTGCTGACCACTGAGCTTCAAATAAAGATGTGTTTATTCTTTAATGAAATCAGCAGCATGGTGGGTTTTCAGACAATGATGATTCAATGACTTCTGTTGTTTTTAATTCCCAGGGAAATCATAACCAAGCTGATGCCATGAACCTCTCCTACAAAGTCTATCCAGCCCCCAAAGCTGCTGTGGTGTCCTATCCCCACGTGGTCTGCTCACAAGCACCCTAATGTGGAAATTTGCCATGTCTGCTTTCTCCAAAACATTCAATGCATTTTCAGCTTTTTTTCATACATTCTGCATATTTGTAAAAGTTAGCTAGACCAGCAGAGATCCCTTTGTGGTCTATTTCAGTCTGTCTTGATGGATAGAGTCACTGATTTCAAACATGGCAGCTGGATAGGAAGACACAATTTTGACTTTCCTTCATCCCCAGTCTCCCACCTTTTTTTGGGCAGCCATGAGGTATCTTCAGGAACTTCTGGTTCCTGAGATAATTCCTATGGGACACTGAAGCAGCATATGCAAAATACACCAGAATTCCTGCCGTCGGCCCATTAACCATAAGTTACATACGTAAATTTCACTTATTTACTTTTATGTTTGTACTGCTTTCAGTTTTACATCTTAAGTTCATGTAGTTTGAGTTCCTTTTAAAGCATAAGACAATGTAGACCAGGAGTTAAAATCCTGGATTTTAGAGTAAAATTTTGGATTTGAAAGCCAACTCTATCATTTATTACCTTACGGATCTTAGAGAAGTTACTTCTCTAATCTTCCTCAGAGTTCTCATATGTAAATTGAAGTTGATAATACCTACCTTCAAGGACTGATGTAGGAATTCACTAAAGATTCACTCATTCAACAAATATTCTTTAATACATGCAGGAATTCAATCAAGAGGTGAGGATGTGGGCAAGACAAGCATGTTCTTTGGCTCCTCCTGGGGCTTCTGGCATAGGCAGTGGAAAATGTCTTCTAAGCCATTGCAATAGTGTTAAGTGTTAAAAAGGAAGAAGCGAAGTTCATTACTGGGATGTGAGTGAGAGCTCTACGTGGTCTGGGGGCCATGGAATGGAATTCTCATAGTATACAAGGTCAGGAGAAAGGTTCAACTGCCAAATTAGGCAATCCCTGATTTGTTCACCCTCTACTGGACATTTTGGTTGAGGACTGGAAGATGAGGGTTTGGCGGCGGAAGGTAAGGGCAGGGCATACAGCTGAGTCAAGACCTGAAAAACTACAAGCCCAGGATGATTACAAGGAAAACAAGGATCAGACTTGGCCTGAATGCAGCAGTGCCTGAGGACCCTACAAGGAGCACATTACTAGTGCTGGATATGTTCTGTGTTCTCAGTAAATGGTAGCTCTACTTATCATTCAAATATAAGTTAGCAGTTTTCTGGTTAGTACCAACTGCAGAACTGATTTTTTAAAATTTTTTTTTGCTTTTTTCTTACCACAGTGGATATAATCCCTAAACGCAGTTTTGTGGCCCCAGATTAGACCATCCTCAGGCGAACAGTAGCTTTCTTTTTTAGTACTTTACCTTTTTGTATTGGCCAATGTCTCTACCCCCACAGGACACTTAAGCCCAATTATCAATATAAGCAGTTTGACTCTCCCCAGAAGGACAGCCGAATGCCAGTCACCTCAGGCAAGAGCTTTTGGCTGCTTTGCAGCTTTTAAATGACTCATTTTGAATAAGTAGGGCACTTCTCTGGAAGGATTTAAAGCCACTTTATATAAGTTGCAATTAGTGGCTTCCCACAAATTGCATATCTCTCCAGCAAGTGTGCTCTGTCTGAAGTGCTTTGTTGACTGGCTCACGGGATTGTACTTCATTGTTCCTCAATAGTCAAATATATTTCTCTTCTGCTTTTATATCTGCACACTTAGAAACAGAACCTCCCAGCAGTGCACTGTAGGGGTCTGCAGCAGGCTGTTTGCAACGGCCCCAGACAGGGGTACACAAAAGTAACTTCCCACGTCACTTTCAAAAGATGTTTTATTTTCTTGGCAGAAATGTTTTTCCATTTTATTTTTAGTATGCAGGAGGCTCCTAAACTCTACTGGCTTTTCCCCTTTATTATAGTAAATAGAAGACCCACAGTGATAAAGTAAACCGATTTATAGCTGTTACATTCAGCCCAGTTGCCAATGCTGAGACAACTTGATTTTTGCTCAGACAACAAATGCAAAGTTAATAAGAAAATAGGAGAGGCTGATTCTTGAGGCAGAAAATACTTTCAGTTGCACAGATGTGTCATCAGACATAGTGAATTCATACCACTGAACCAGAGAATAATTTCATCAAAGGCTTTTTGTCTGTGCTAAACATATTTTGGAGAGACTCCATAAGAAGTATTTCATGAAGGCAAAGTATGGTTTGATCATTTCAGGAAGATGGCTAGTTAAGACAACCTCAATGCTCAAGTGGAAGCTAAGCGTATCATGACAGGCAACCCCCAAATGGAAGATTCCCTATCACTAATTGTCAACCAGGAATCAGTGAGGGTCTAGCACAAGAGTCAGCTATATGTTCAATGTTATTTAATTGTAAAAAGAAATAACGGAGAAACAGGATGGAGATTTAGAAGCCTTAGAGACTGCCTGTTTCTGCCACTTTCCAGCTCTCTGACACTAGACAAATTAATCATATGCTCTTGACCTTTTTCTTATCTGTGAAATGAAATAATTAGACAGATACTCTTTAAGATTGCTTCTTGTCATAAGACTGTGGATTATCTGGGTTGAAATCCCAGGTGATTGTCTAATTCTTTGTCCTTGGACACTATTTAACCTCTCAAACTTAGTCTCTTATATCCTAACATACTATTAATAATATATAGCTTAATGTTATTTGAAGATTGAGACAACATATGTAAAATCACTGGCAAAGGATCAGACACATAGCAGACCCCCAATACCTGTGAAGAGCCTTGCTATCTATTGTAGGCAAAAAAAAAAGTTAAGTGGAAGACTGGAAGATTTTTTTCCAGTCATCATGGGGTCTGCATTTTCAATAATTTTTCTTGAAGATGGCTTCTGGGCATAAGGCATACACCTCTGCAAATTATTTCTCATTGCTATCATTTGAGCAGGTTAACAGAGGTGCAAGATCTGAATAAAGAAGAAATAAGGAAGAAAAGACAAAATTAAAAACAGTCTTCAGAGCAACCTGGCATCCCATAGAAGCAGCAGGCAGGTCACTGACAAGGCAAGTTTGTAAGGTTACTGCAATAGAATGGGCAAGACTTGACTCTAAGATCTAAAAGGTAAAGAATCTTTTAGCACTATTACATAGATTTGTAGGGTTTGTGCTCCTTACCTTCTTACAGGGGAACCCAGAAAAAGGCCTGGTGTGAGGGGAAGGTGATGGGCGTGAAGTCAGACATTACAGCAGAGAATTAGCTTTCCACCCAAAATGCAACATCCTCCTTCCATGGTGTGTAGTGTCTGCAAGAATGTGATTGTCCAGCCAGGGCTTAGACTTCCCACTTCCCTTTGCATACACATATGGCCACATGACCTGCCCTCGCCAATGGTGCATGTGCAGATGTGACATGTGCCACCACTGGGCTGGGAGTTGCAAGCAGCTGGGGTTACCTTCCACCTTCTTTCCCTCTCTTAATCAGCTGCTGGATGGAAAGGAAACAAGACCTTAAGGATGAAATTACAGTTGACAGGAGCCCAAGCTCACCAGTTCACCACATTCCAGAAAGCTCTCTTTGAACCAGGAATTCTCACTTTGAATGTGACATAAGTGATAACTGTATTTCTATTCTATTAGCCACAGAAGTTTTGAGATTTATTAGTTCTTCCAGCAGGAAGGAAGTTAGATACTGCAACATGGATGGATCTCAAAAACATTATGTTGAGTAAAAAGCCTTATACAAAAGAGTGTAGACTATATGACTCCATTTAAATGAAGTTCTAGAATGGGAAAAAACAATGGGAAAATATCAGAAAACTTTGTTGCCTCTGGAAGATAGACATAGGGTTTGACAGGGAAGAAACATGGAATAACATTCTGGAGTGCCCTTAATGTTCCATATCTTGATGAAGGTATGGGTCCCAAAGATTTATGCATGTAAAAGTCAGCAAATTTACAGTTAAGATGTGTGCACATCCTTGTACATAAATTTCACATCAAAAGAAAAGCTGTAAACAAATTTGGAACTGGGGCTAATGATATGTATACTGAAGAAGTTAGGGGAAAGACTGTACTGACATCTATGATTTACTTGGAAATGCAGCAAGAAAAAGATGGACTGATGTTTGGATAAAGGTATGGAAATGTGATAGAGCAAGCATAAAAATACTAGTGGTAGATTCTAAGAGTTAGGCATATGAAATTCACTTTAAAATTCTTTGAATTTTTCTCACGTTTGAAAATCACACAATAAAATATTTTTGAAAAAAATTTGGGAAGTATAATGCAGAAAATCTCCCCTTTCATATCCAGATAGCAGTGTGAGGACATTTTTAAGAGACGGAAAGCCAGGAGACCAGGAAGGAGGTAATTAAAATAGTCCAGGAGAAGGAAGGTGGACAACCTCATTAGTTAGAAGATAGTGTTTTTTTTTTGTTTTTTGTTTTTTGTTTGTTTTTTCTATTGTTTAATTGCAAGATATTTAATGGCTGGGCTCTAAAGAGGCTCCCTACTTTTCTTTAGCTAATAACCTGGAATGGCATGTCTCTGTCTCTTTCTATTATGGGCTTTTATAATGAGATCATAATTAAAGTGACTGGGCTTCCCAAAATTCATTAGAAAAGAACAATCTGGCCAGGCCTTGAATGCCAATAGAGCTGATGAATCCAACAAGAGGAATTTTGACCAGCGTATGTTTTATCAATATGTTTTTAACTTTATTTGCTCTTTTTATTCTGATAGCTTAACTGTTAAGCACTAATTATAGAAATTTTGGAAAATTGAGAAAAGCCAAAAGAGAATTAGGACACAACCATTAAATTTGGTGTGGCTGGAGTATAGGATGGGGTAGATTACTGACCCTGACCTCGAAAGCTCTGAAGAGATTGTGAGGGACAGTCATCCCATAAGACGTGTTGCTGATATCTACCATAGAGAACCAATGTCCTTTAAAAAGGTTTTTAGAAGAATGACTCTGGTGACAATGTGGAGGAATAAGAGACTGTTGACAGGACAAGATGAGTGGTGGAGTGGCGGGGGATATTGGTGGATAACTCTAGGCAGAGACATTGGGGGTTGATAGGAAGAACTAGATTTGGAAGTTCATCCCTTGGAAAAGTCAACATGATTTGGCTGCTGACAAGTTTTAAACAGTGAAGGCATGAAAAACAAGGAGTCAAGAACCAGTCAAGGATGACTTGGGGTTTCTACCAAGGAAGACTGGATGGATGGTGAGGCCACTGACTGAGTCATGAATTCCAGAGGGAAAATGTGTTTTGGGGTGGTGGTCAGAGGTTCTTTGTGGATTTGCTTTTGGGACTGAAAACTCGTGTTTATAATAAGCAGGTCCTATTCAGTTTGGCTGGACAGTATTTGTGTCAAGCGTGAAACAACAGCAAAGTCCCAAGTAGATCTACTTAAGTGTTCTTTTACCAAACATACACCTAGCACCCATCCTATTTATTTTAAAGAAGTGGGAAAGAACTCATGGGGCCATGACAGTCCCAAGTGTTACTGTTAGGTGGTTCGTGTATCTCTTCAGTTCAAGGAAACATATATCAATCCTGTACCCTGTAGGATTGATGCAGATGAAAGAAGTTCGTTACTCATCTCAGGTTGTAATTTCAACCTTAAGAACAGAGAACACTCACAAAGGATACCAAGCACTGTCTAGAATATGATAATACTAACCACAGAGGAAGTAGACAAACATGCTCATTATCCTATTAGCTGCAGAAGTAGAAATAAGAAACCAGCATATGTTAGCAACCTCCCTGTGAAAGACACTCTACTAGATGCTTAGATTAAACAAGGAGGCTGAGTATTATCAAATACTTTTATAAATGATGACTAAAGATGAGAGAGACAAAGTAAATAGACCAAATTTTCACTGTAAGAACATAATTGGGTGGGATTTGAATCCAGGTCAGTCTCATTCTAAATCCTTTCCACTCTTTCCACTTTTTCCACTCTCTCATGACTGTATTGGAATTAAAGGGTGGAAAAAAATCAAATGACTTGATATGAATCACTATGAGAAGAAAAAAGAAATGTGAGAATCTAGAATCCCAAAGATAAGCCAGGCAAAAGTCATATAGAGTTTCAACAATGCACTGCTAATTAGCTCTAATACTTGGATCTAATGTTAGGTTTTCTGAGGGCTGTGACATTCAGAGATGACTAATTAACCTGTGCAGCAAATGCAGTTCATCTGCTGCCATGACAGCCAATCAAGACTGGCTTACTGTTTGCTCATTTGGAAAATGATTAAGATTCCAATTTAGACTTAATTACAGTGCAAAGGTTGACAATTATCTTCTCTATAGAAGCATCAGATGCTTCAATATCGCTGTGAACATGTGCCTATAATTATGTACATAATTTGTCTAGCAGAAAATGTAACTCAGTCATTACCTGGATCTTATGCCTGTAATTAGTGATAATAAAAATACCAAATGGAAAAGTGAGTTGATGGGATGTTAGGACCATTACAATAGGAGAATCTGCATGAAGTTGTTAGCAGAAACTCAGTAGCAACCAACCTCTCTTGAACTGCTGCCCCCCAGTAAAAACAGTTAGGAAGTTTGAGAGAAAGGTAAAAATTATGGTAGAGTGACGGCAAAGTACAATTGCTTTTCTAGGATTTGACTGCAATTATTAGAAATCCCATAGTTACCTCAAATCTGACATATATAAAACCAAATTTCATCAATACCCCCCTGTCCTACTAAACCTGCTCGCTGTCTCTTGGGTTTGCAATGTTAGATAATGCAACACATTCTGGAGCCACTATAAACATTAACATCTTACTTCTTCCAACTAAGAGTTGTAATTCATTAAATGTTCCTGAGTGTGTCCCCTTCTCTTCATGCCATGAAACTTCCATAGTTCAGCCTTCATCATTGTTGGATGGTCAGTTTCAAGAAGAAATATGTGTTTCTGCCTTTCTCTAGTCTTCTCCCCTCTGCCATTCATCTTCTACATTGCTGCCATATGGTCATTGCTAATAGCCAATCTAATCATATCGTTTTGCCACTCACAAGATGTGAGAATGGCCAACGTTTCCTAAAAGCATTTAGTAGGGCAAAGCAAACATTTTGTACTTTGGATTCTTTGCCAACTGCATGCTGTCCTACCCCACTCTGCAATTTAGTAACTAGTTTCATTAAATGGCTTACTGGATATGTAATAGAATATGCTCATAATTTTGGTTTCCTCTTGCAGCACAGCTGACTACCGAAAACTCAGTGACTAAAAGCAACCATTTTTATTTTGCTCATGATTTTGTGGGTCATGGACATAGGATGCTTTGGCTGGGTGGTCATTTCTGATCTATGTTGCATGTGCTGGGGTGGAAGAATCTTCTTCCTAGATGGCACCTGCACTCACAAGTTTAATGCCTCAGAGCTCCTTTGTCACTCTCTTTTCATTGGCTTCTCGTTCTCCAGGGTTTCTCCACTTGGCTTACCTTCCCTCAGCAAGGTGATATAAAGGAAGTTTCCTTTTTTACATGAGGGATGGATTCCAAGAGGCAGGGAGTAGAAATGGCCATGCTAGTTAAAGGCTATGACAGTGGCGTGGCAACAATTCCGCCATATTCCGTTAGTGAAAGCAGTACAGGAGCCCCTCAGATTTACAGGTGTGGGGACATTGACTGTTTATTGATGGAGAAAGTAGTAAGGTCTCATTGCAGAAGAGCATTAGGATGGGAGATATTATTTCCGTCTTTGGAAAATACAATCTTTCACACTCAGGGATGGGAGATATTATTATGCATCTTTGGAAAATGCAATCTTCTATACTCAGGCTCCTCCCTCCTTCTGAAATGCTAATCATTCCTTCTATACTATCCAACTCCCTTGTGGCTTTGAAGGCCAACTCTAGTAATAGTTGCTCAATGCTTCTGTCCATTCTCTAGGCAAAATCAATCCCTCTCCCTACAATATCCCTATGGTAATTGGATGAAAACTCTTTTATCCTAGAATGGAACATCACTGTCTATTTATTTACATATTTACCTCTTCTGCCAGAATGTCAGTGTGAGGTCATATTTATTTTAGAATCCCTAGTGTATAACACAGAGCCTGGTACATAGTAGACATTGGATACATGTTATTTTGCTCATGAGCCTGAGTAACTGAAAGAATGGACAAATGTCTCTGCACTATTCATATATCATATGTGGTATGTAGGCCCTGTACCTGATGTAGTCCCTAGAATAAGTTTAGTACCTTGTGGTAACCATCTTCTAAGATTGTGTCCCTTGATCCCCATCTTCTGGAATTCACACTCTTGGGCAGTCCTTTCCCACACTGAACCAGGGTTGGTGTCTGTGACTATTAGAATGTGGTAGAATTGATAGTATTTCACTTCTGAGATTAAGTTGTAAAACATTCTACAATTTTCTTCTTTTTGTTTTTTTCTCTTTCACCCTCTTTTTCACTGGTTTTGGGACAAATCTGCTGCCATGTTGTGGGCAGTGCTATGGAGACGCTCACTGGGTGAGGAGTTGCAGCCTCCTGCCAGCAGTCACAGGAGTGAGCTTGAAACCTGGTTGTCCAGCCCCAGCCAAGCATCAGGGGTCTGCAGCCCCAGATGAGAACTTGACTGAAACCTCCGAAGAAACTCAGAGCCACAGAACTGTCAAGCTAAGCTGCTCCCAGATTCCTGACCCTCAGGAACCATAAGAGATCATAAATGTTTGTTATTTTAAGCAGCTAGGTTTAGGGGTGATTTTCTTTTTATGCAGCAATAGATAATTAGCTTATTCCTTAATAAACATTTCTGAATATTTTCATTAAAAGTAGCAAGAATGAGGCAGTTACCATTCTTTCTCTTGGATTTTTAGCAAAAGTAGCTTGTTGTTATTAGAACAGACACCTGGGTGGTAATTTCTATTCGAAGCCAAACACCTGGGCTTTTTCTCCATTGCAAAGAAACTCTCAGTTATGACCAAGAGAAAGAAATGATCTCACTTCTTGGAGTATTTGTGATGATTAGCTGCATGATGAAGTGTAACATGTCGTGCAATAAACGATTTGTACTTAATCTTCCAACACTTTTTCTTATAGAATGAATATAATGTCAAGGAAATAAACATTAAGCCACTAGATTCAGTCAGGTCTTGCAAAGTACCTTACTTTGATAGCTTTGTATTTTAATCTTTAACTGCCAAACTGGAAAAATTTCTGATTATTTTAGTTGAAAGTAAGGGCCTTCATTTCGTTTTAACAAAATTGAAGATGAAAGAAAAATATGAAAAAAAAATATCTTATTTATATGTTTTTCCAAGAGATGCAGGACTTTTAAGGAGGATGTTAAAAATGGAAGATGACTCAGGATTCATTTTTTTTTTTTTTACATTCCAATCTACTTTATGAAGTGTTTGGCTTTATAATAATCAGAAAAATTCCATAAATTATAGGCATAATAAACATAGTTTTATTAGTTTAGTAATTCTTTATATGAAACTGCTCAGCCATATTCAGCTCTTCACCAAGCATTTATAGAATGCCAACTGTTTCCTGGCCAACAGCTGGGATCTTGTTAGAATCTTAGAGTATGAGAAGCTCCAAGTGGGGACTTCCAGTGTGAACATGGCTCAGAACTTTCTCCTTCTTCTCCTAGAAATCATCTGAAAGCCACAAAAAGTAGAAAACAAACAAGCAATAATCATAGATTATGTTCAGTGAAACTAGGAGGTGCACATAAATCTTAGACCTCAAAATACTTGTGTGGGCTCTGAAAAGCAGCTGTTGTTGGGGAAAGGCCCTGGCAGCACAGCAGAATGAAAAAATAAATGGAGAAGTCTCCATGGTAAGAGAGCTTGGTAGTGATGGATCAAGAAATTAGTAGCGCAAACATCCTTCTCAGAGGAAGGGCAAAATCTGAGGAGGAAAACCTGCATTACTTGTTTGCAATATTACACATAGGAATTAGGAATTACAAATAGGAAGGCTGGTACAAAAGCCTTTGTGAACCCAGTTTTGTTCAAAGAAGCCAGGAAGGCAGGGCTAGTCAAAGAATCATACAGATCAGCCATATTTGCTGAAAGAAGAGAATCTTCTAAGTATGAAAACCAGCTATACCCCAACAGTATCCTGGCTCCTTCTTACAAGAAATTCTTAAAAATAGCTTGTCTTGCAAAAGATGATTTATTCTATGATAAATAATCTAAAGGAACTAACATGGTAGTGATACAAAGATATAAAGGGAAACAAAAAGAAGGAAAAGAGAAACAACCTTAATGACAGACTAAGCACACACACATGCACACACACACGTGCACACTCATCCCTTGTCATGGAATAAACATAGTCACCAAGTTTGACTCAAATTTAAAAATCCGTGAGGAAAATCATTAAGCAAAAATTCAAGAAGTCAGGGGAAACATGGTAAGTTTAGCAGGAAGATATGAAATATGAAATGGCAAAATTCATGAATGAAGTAAATGGAAGAAATAAAACCTTTCCAGAAATCAAGACGAAGTTGAAAGGCATATATGATAAGACAAACACAGAGGAAGTCACTGTAGAACTATAGAAGATAAAAATGAAAAAGCAAACAAAACAAAATGGAGGTAAAAAGTTTTAAAGATTTAAAGAAATAGACTATAGAATACAAAGGATATTTAACATATGTATCATTTAAGTCCCTGAAGAAGAAAGTCAAACTATGAAATAAAACAAATATTTAAATACATAATTCAAAAATACTTTCTGATACAGAAAGGGCATGAATACATACCAAAAGGACACACCCTGTACCAGGAAAACACAGCAAGAATGGTTAATACTGTGACATTATTGATCTCAGAAAATGAGCAATTCCTTTGGCAAAGAAGGCAAAAAAATCAAGTCACTTACAAGAGGAAAAAAAAAAAAATCAAGCTGACTGCAGATTTATTGACAGAAAATCCTGGAGCAACAACTACAAGATCCTCAAGGATTATGAAATCCAGCTTAATTTTCTTTATGTATAAAGTTCACAGAGAATTTTGAACAAGGAAAGTCTCAGAAAATATTTTACCCATGAGCCCTTCTTGAGCAAACTAACAGAAAACAAACTTTAGGAAACCAAGAAATGACTTAAGAGATGAGAACAAAAGAATAGGAGGTAGCCATTGTATTCAATACATTTGACTGGAAATGTAAGACTAAAACAGAGATGGAGGGGAGAGTGAAAGAATCAAATGCACATCATCTGCCCTAACAGAGTAGAAATGATCCAATAAACACAAATTGGGAAGAGAGGAGGGAAAGAAGTGAGAAAGACAGAGAGAGAGAGAGAGAGAGATATCACTGATTGCTACATCAATAATAGCTGGCCTAGAAATTACATTATTTAAAGCTGATAGAACAAACAATAGATATATAAGTATATTTAGGTATATAAAATAAGCACAAGAAAGATATTATTAAAATTTGGTGATGACAGAGTGAGAGAAAATTTATAATTGCTCATAGCAAGTAACTTATAGCTACTCTCTATAGAAATAGAGGCATATTAGTAAGATAATTGAATTCCTCTCTGCCATTCTATGACAGCTCAAGTGGAGAAAATCTATGCAAAAGTATAGAATATCTTAACATAATTTTAAAAGTAGAACCGATTGACATTTATCAGATTTCTTTTGAGACAGAATAGGACTTGGCAACACATCATGCAAAAAAAAAAAAAGGGCTATATTCTAAATCACTAAGTAAACCGCAGTAAATTACAAATAATAAATATGCGGACAGCATTATGTCATTGCAATTCAATAAATCTATTAAGTACCATCAGGAAACAACAACAAAAAAAGCCCCAACCTAGAAATGCATCAGTTATCCCAATAAATTTTTGGTACCAAGAAAAATATACGGTGCATAATCTTAGCCTATCTATTAAATTATAAAAAATTAAAACAGCATGTGGGATAGACATGGAACAGTCCTCAGAAATATGCTCATATGCTTCACACAGGCTGAAATGGGGGGGGGATAAATTAAAATGAGTAAAATAGATTGTCTAATTAATTTAGATTTTAATTTAATTTTCAAATTAAAAAGAATGAAAATTTAAGTATATAAAATACAAATAATATGAGGGAAGAACTACAGAAGCAGAAGTTAATGAATCATAAAAATGCTATTACTAAAGTTTATACAAACAAATTTTAAAGTCTTGATGAAATGGAAAATTTTTAATGAAATTACTAAAACTTACTCCAGAAGGACTATAAAACATGAGAAGCATGATTTCCATAGAAGAAACAGATAAAAAACTATAAAAGAATTACTCTTGGAAAAAAACCATTAGGAGGATTCTACCAACTTTTAAAGAGTAAATGATTGTAATGCTACTTAAACTGCTCCATAGAATAGGCAACAAGAGAAAACTTTCAAATTCTTCTTGTGAAATGAACATTTTTTTTAATCCCAAAGACTGATAAAGGTAACACATATAAACACAAAGAAAACGAACTTCTTATCAATACATGAATCCTATATAAAATATTAACAAACAGAATCAAGCAGTGCATTTAAAATTAATAGTTAATGATCAAATAGAGATTCTTCCAGGAATGTAAGGAGAATGGAACATAGAAGGTCAAGAGTCCCCAGCTGCTCTTATTAGTTCTTTACTAATACTTTGACATGTGGCTATTAGTTAATTCATATTCAGTAGGTACAACACGCCAAGCATTGTTGTAAGTACTTTACATTGATTAATTAATTTTGTCCCCAGAAACTTCCATTTCCCCATTTTATACATATGGAATGGAAGGCTCAGAGAGGTTAAGTGATCTGCCCTAGGTCACCCAGTTAATAGTTGCTGGAGCTGGAATTTCATCCCAAGGAATTTGGGAGCATAATCTTAATCAGTTTCAACTTCTCTATGACTTACAAACCGTTTTTGATTTCCTAATGCTCATGTTACACATAGCACACCCGCACTGAGATGAGTTTGATTATTACAACACTGCATGAGGGAGGCTTGTCATATTTTTGAGGCATCTAAGGGACCATCTTGTGTCTCGTCAGTGATGATTCATGCAAAGCTCTTACTTGCCTGGTCACAGAAAGTCTTCAGTAACTTTTGACTACCATAGTGAACATCATAGAAGTCTGGGGCAGAATGGAAGATGCCAGCTGTGAGTGATTATCCTTCTGTGCATCATATGTGGCCACAAGTTAATGAAAAGTGACATCAGAATCCCTGACAAGGGGCCAGAAAAATGTCCCCTTTCCCCATTGGGCTCATTTCACCATATTGAGTCAGCTAATTTCCCTTACTCCTCAAAAGAATCTGGTAAGGGTGGTTGGAAAAGTAAAGAATTATTCTGCTAAATAGATGACAACTCCCCAGTAAATATGTTTTACAAGTTCAGATATGCATGCGTTTTATTTGTAGGATAAACTCCCGCAATTTGTAAAGGCCAGAGGCTCTGAATTATCAGGGGAAAAAAATAATAAAACAGTGTGAGAGAGTGCAGGAGCTCTGATTGAGCTCTGAGCATTGAAGGGAGAACATGTTGATCTGCATGATCATCCTCCAGTGACTCATAAAGCCTACTTCCAAATCCCCTGATTTTTCTACAGGTGAATGTTAATCATGGGGGGACGATGTATCAAGATTCCAAAATGGATAGAATCCTTTTTTTATACACTGCAACTCCAACTCTTGACATTAAATACCAGGAGATTTCAGCTGCATCCTATCATTTGTATTTGTGTTAGCTTTATAGCATGGATAGATTAGAATTTCAGAGCATTCCTGATTGATGGTCGTGCCAGTTTGAAACTGTTATGTATCCCAGGAAAGGCCATGTTCTTTTAATCTAATCTTGTGGGAGGCAAACATATTGTGGGTGGGACCTTTTGATTAGGTTGTTTCCATGGAGATGTGATCCACCCAACTGAGGGCAGGACTTTTTGGTTAGATTATTTCCATGGAGCTGTGACCCTGCCCATTCAAGGTGGGTCTTGATTAGTTTAGTGGAGTCCTTAAGAGAGCTAAGAGCTGACAAACCCAGACACTTGGAGATGCAGACACAAAGATGTTTGGAGATGCTAAGCTAAGGAATGAAGCCCAGAGTTTGCCTGGGAGAAGCTAAGAGAGGACCCCCAGACACTTGGAGAAAAATGCCCTGGGAGAACAAGCGAGGACACCACAGGAGCTGAGAGAGAGAAGCTAAGAGAGACAGAAGGCCAGAGACATTTTGGAGAAAGACATTTTGAAACCAGAACCTGGGAGCAAAGTACCAGCAGACACCAGCCATGTGTCTTCCCAGCTAACAGAGGTTTTCCGGATGTCATCAGCCTTTCTTCAGTGAAGGTATCCTCTTGCTGATGCCTTAGTTTGGACACTTTTATGGCCATAGAACTGTGAATTTGTAATCTAATAAATCCCCTTTATAAAAACCGATCCTTTTCAGGTATTTTGCATTCCGGTGACTTTAGCAAAGTGGAAGGATGGTTTTCCTAGAAGAACGGACAAGCATCCTCATCTGCATGAAAAGAAGTGTTCTAGTTTGATAATGCTGCTGGAATGCAAAACACCAGAAACGGATTGGCTTTTATAACAGGGGGTTTATTTGGTTACATAGTTACAGTCTTAAGGCCATAAAGTGTCCAAGGTAACACATCAGCAATCGGGTACCTTCACTGGAGGATGGCCAGTGGTGTCTGGAAAACCTCTGTTAGCTGGGAAGGCACGTGGCTGGCATCTGCTCCAAAGTTCTGGTTTCAAAATGGCTTTCTCCCAGGATGTTCTTCTCTAGGCCACAGCTCCTCTTCAGAATGTCACTCTCAGTTGCTCTTGGGACGTTTTTCCTCTCACAGCTTCTCCAGAGCAAAAGTCTGCTTTCAATGGCTGTCTTCAAACTGTCCCACCATCTGCAGCTCCTGTGCTTTCTTCAAAGTGTCTCTCTTGGCTGTAGCTCCTCTTCAAAATGTCAGTCACAGCTGCACTGAGTTCCCTCTGCCCGTCAGCTCATTTATATGGCTCCACTGATCAAGGCCCACCCAATGGGCAGGCCAACATTCCACAGAAATTATCCAATTAGAGTCATCACCTACAGTTGGGTGGGGCACAGCCCCACAGAAACACTCAATCTAATCAACACTGATAAAGTCTGCCCCACAAGACTGCATCAAAGAATATGGCTTTTTCTGGGGGACATAATACATTCAAACTGGCACAAGAAGCTTATTTAAGTTTCTGCCTCCTGCCTCCTAATGAAGAGTGAGCTCTGTCAAGTGGGTTTCTGATGTCCACGGCACCCTGTGATTACCTAGTAAGTGGCAATTAGTGGTGACGATGGACTTCATAGCACAGTAAAAAGTCTGAGGACCAGCCCAAGGCATAATAGGACCAGAACTCCCTCTCAGTGTGAGACAGAATGATCAGTCTAAGGAATCACTCATCCAGGAAAATAAAGAGCCAAGTGCTGTGTGCATTCTGAATTAAAGGATTAACTAGAAAGAAAAGATAAAAATCAAAGGAGTCCCTTTAGCTTATAACCATTAGCTTAGTCCATTAACTAGAATTCATTGTCCTTCCTCCAATAGTTGGAGGAGGCAGTGAGAATGTGGTTAACAATGCGGGGTTTGGAGGCAGGCTGCGTTGCCTTTACTCCCTATAAGCTGTGAGAGCTTAGGTTAGTTATTTCACTTGACAAAGCTTCAGTTGTCTCACCTGTAAAATGGGAATTATCATAGCACTTACCCACCGGGTTACTGTGTAGTCAAATGAAGTCTTGCGTAAGGAGTGAGTTAGCATGGAGTGTAGTCTGCAGACCAATTTTTAGCAGTCCATGACAAAATATATACAAAAATTGAGAGTGCTCAGAAACTTTTAAAGCAATTTGACAGAGTAATTTTATGTGCCTTGAATCAAATAACTTTCTTTTAAATGAGCATGTGTTTTGGATGGCTTTGTTTTTATTTCATTTATTTCTAGGAAGTCATTTTCATTGTATTTTACAAAAATATTGACAAATTCAACAAAACTGGTTCTCGACCACAGTTTGAGAAGCAGTGAAACAGTGGGCTTAGCACTAGTTTCTGCCCATAGTAAATTCTCAATCAATGCCAGTTATTCTTTTTTATTGTTATTAATTTTAATTGCATCATAATACCAGGCTCTAAGTTTACCAGGTATTACACTCTATCAGATACCATTTTGTACCATTTTGATGCTTTCTTCCAACCCCCTGGCCCTTGCTCCAGCCATCTTTCTGGTGGTCAACCTCCGGTGGGCTCCACCTTACTTCACACAGGAACAAGCTGATCTTACCCTGATGTGCTTGTGACGTTCTTCCACTCACCATCCCAGGGCTGCCATTTTGACAGCAAGGCTGCGGATATCAGGGGACCCCACTCACTGTAGGTGCATTTGCAAGCCAGAAGTGCGAGGGAGTTACCGCTCCATGAGATGACACTTTGCTCAGTGTGAGATGACAGGGCCACCAGTAGATGAGCTTTTCCCTTTCTTTCCCTAGACCTACTATCCAGAGACTTGGTTAATGGCTTCTGAGAGGACAGTTTCACAAGACGGAGCACTTAGGAGCTGCCAGCTCTGTTCCCCATCCTCTCATGGGGTCCCCTCCTTCCTGGCTCCTTGCCCTTGTCCCTCACTCCTCCTCCCTGGGATTGCACTCCCCAATGAAGAATTCACCCTCCTTGAGCTGTGCACTGCCACTAGAAATCACTCTCTTTTATAGAATTATTGACTCCTACAGACCTTCAGATTCATTCAATTTAACACCTTCTACTTTACAGGTGTATTTACAATCCCATTAAATGGGATTCCCAGACGGTGCCAGACTTGTACCTAGAAGCTGCTGGACCTATTAGAGGCTGAGTCTCCCAGGGCCCGGTGGAAGATTCTAGTCCATTTTCTAAGGCATGAGCTAAAGAGTCATAGAGGATCTTTAAAGCTGTTTGTCAAATGTTTCTAAATCAAACATATTGACATGACTACTGTTGTAACCATTTGCACGCTCGGGTAAATCTGACATGACCCCCAATGGTGTACGTCCGATACTGAGAATACTTAGTTTGCTCACTTTTATTCCTGGTATGGTCTACAGCAGAGATTACAAACTTTTTCAGTACAGGGGCAGGTCATTAATATTTTAGGGTTTACTGGTTACATGTGTTGTCTCTCACAGATTATTCTTCTTCTTCCTTTTCTCCTTCACCTTCTTCCTCCTCCTGCCTCTTCTTTGTTCAACCTTCAAAAAATGTAGAAATGTTCTTAGCTCGTGAGCTGAACGAAAACAGGGCGCAGGCTGAACTTGATAGAAAGGATCCAATGAGATGAAAAAGGGACTGAACGCAAGACCTGGCAGATTAGCACTTGCTATGTCTGTTGATTTTGCCAGTTCCGTAGTAACAGCCAACATCCAAGCAAAGGGTTGCCAGATAATTGTCTTGTAGCTAATTGACAAGCTATTTCTTGTTTAAAATGTTTTCAGTCAACTTCTATAACCTGGGTAAGGTAGATTTAAGAGAAACAAGACTGTGAATAGCATTCAACATCATTGCGTATTTACCATGCTCCACGCTTAACGTGATAAGTGGAGAGGAGGCCGCACATGATTTGGGGTTGCTTTAGCTATGGCTTAAAATTTATAGTGCTGCTTACTTTATCATTAGAAAATTATAATTAAATTAAAATTTATAATATTTGCATTTATAATTTAAAATTTTTAATGCTGCTGAGGTTAATTCAACCACCAGATCTGTTGGAATTACTTTCTCTTTGATCAGATTGCATGGGCTCCTGTATTAGCTAGAAGGATGTTTCTCCATTAGTGGAGAAAATAGGCTTGAATCCAAGCCAGTTGTACCACATGTGGGAAAGGTAGTAATTTCCTCTTTTTAAATAGGCCCATTGATGAAGTGAGGGGGACCCAACAAAACACAGCACAACAGAACCCTTGCCTCTTCTGTTTTGGGAGCAGTGCCAGTGAAGCTTCAATGAATGGATTTCATTGCATCTAAGGAGGGTACACTGGCTCTGATAATCTTTCTAGGCACCTATATCAGGTGTAGCTGCTCTCAGCTGACAGTCCTGCCAAGTGGTCTCTTAGTGGCATCGTCCCATCACCTCCCTTTTTCCTGAAGCTTCATCACTCTTCACCTCCAGAACAGATAATGCTCATTTTCAGATCAATTCACAAAACCCTGGGCTTGGCAGAGCAGCCTCCCTGGAGAACCTGATAATTCAGACGGTCGCTTAATTGGTCTGATGATGCTTGTGTCTGGATCGAACGCCAAGCACTATAATTACACGGTGAACTTCAGATGCAGGCCCAAAGCACCCGAGGTCAGCTTTCTAGGGATTTTCTTGCTCCATAAAAATGAGAGGGTGCACAATGTTCCCAACACATTTTAAACCTGTCAGGTGAGTTGGAATGACTGTGGGGTTTGGAGACTGATGATCAGTCTTTAATTTAATCCTCCACTCACTGGCTATATGATTTAGGGTCAGATTCTTAAACTCTCTGAGGCTCATTTCTCTTTTTCTGTGAAATAGGAATGATTACGTCTATCATAATATTGTCGGAAGGATTAAATAAAATTATGTTAACATAGCAGTTAGTACTAGTTAACATAGCAAGTGAGTACTGGATCACTTGCCTCATTTGAAGTTTTCACCTGTGCACTTAATCACGAACATTTGGGTAGAGTTGCCAGAGTTAGCAAATGAAAACACATAAATGTGAATTTCAGATAAACAACAGATAATTTCTTTTTAATTTAAATATGTTCCAACTTACATTGGACATAACACCTGTAAGTTTCATGGGATACACTTATATTAAAAAATTATTCGCTGTTTATCTGAAATTCATATTTAATGGGAGTCCTGTATTTTATCTGGCAACCCTATACTAGGGGATCTAGGAATCCTCTTTTCAGAATAACTATTGAGGCTATGTCAGAACTCTCAAGCCAACTTTCATGTTCTACTCAGATTGCCCTGGCAAGATATTAAGTTTAAATTTTCCAGCTTCAGATATTCAGAGCAGGAAAAAAAAAATATTCTATACAAACAGAACAGAGCCCTGAAAGGCAGGTTGTGAGGATGATGTTATATAGTTCAAAAAGCAGAAAAAAATAAAATAAAGCCATTTAGGAATTTCCCAAATCTCAGAAAAGCTCCTGTGACCTGTTTAAACTTGTCAGAAGCAATTTACAATTGCTCATCCTGGGCCTAGGGAAGAAAAGACAGGTTCTTCTTACCTCCACCAAAACCCTCCAGGCCCTGCCGAGGCCAGGCCTGCACCGGAAATTGGAAAGATGCAGAGCGCCAGTATTTGTCTAGAAAGGGGTTTTTCTTGTCAGCACATCCGGTGAACAGGCTTCAAAGGCAGACAGCTGCCTGGCTTAGCCTCAAACTGAGTCTCCTGCTTCTCTCCAGAGCAAAGTACAAATGTTTTCCTGTAAGTTTAGAGAGGAAGGTGATGAGAGAATGCGGGTATAATAATAATCACTTTGTGGAGCTCTGAGGATTAAATAAGATAATATGTTATAGACAAGACCTTTAGCTCAGACTCTGGCATGTATATATCACCACTGGGGAGATGAGTGAATGGTAATTGAGCACAGAATATTCTGTGTAGGAAAGGCCTGGGCACAAGGGGAGGGGGCCTTGGGGCAAGTCCTGTGATAAAACACCGGGGCAGATTTTTCTTTGCCTTACAAGGTTTTGCAATCTAGTGGTGAAACAACAAGAAACACAAAGTCTAGATGCTTGTGTGAAAATGGAAGAGAAAAGAACGAGGGAAGGTGTAGGAATTTACTGATTTTAACCTGCCCTTGATCCTTACTCATTCTCAATACATACATAGTTTAAACACAAAAAAATGACCAAAACTAGGTGCTAAAGTAAGTAAATTATGATCTATGCAGCCGTTGAAAAGTATACTGTTGACAGATATTGTCTTGTGAAGATGTTCACAATATATTGCTGAATCAAAAGAAGCAATCTTCAAAAATCGTTTTATTATGATATGTATAAAACTGAAAGGACAAACACCAAAATGTACATAAAATGACTCCCTCTAGGAAGTTGGATCATGGGTAGTAAGTAATACATAGGGTTATTTCTTTGAACATCACATGGTACAGATGTTCTGCACTGAACATGTTTTAATTTTATAATTAGAAAAGATGACAAATATGAAAAATAACCAAAAATCCACAAATAACATCCCTCCCACAACAAGGATTGAGAGTAGTATACTCATGTGAAAAATTATGGACCAAATCAAGGTTATCCAAGGGCAGTAAATGATTGAAAGTCAAGCAAGTCTTCTCTATGCCAAGCATTCCCCATGGAGGGGAGTGTTAGGAAAGGCTGTGTGGCGGCAGAATGCACCAGAACCACGGTGCCTGCTCTTTACTGCTACCACCATTGACTGGTTGGTGCCCACGTGGTCCCAATTGCTACATGCTTTGAATATCGCCTCTGGACATGAATTAGGGAAAGGCTTCTTTTTCCTTTTTTTTTTACAAAACACAAAGTGGGTTCATTATGAAGGTTAACTTCACATGTCAACCTAGATAGGTTATGGTATTCAGCGGCTGCCTCAAGCCCTGTACTGCTTGTTATTGTGAGGGTATTTTCTAGATGGGTTTTGCATTTGCGATCAGTTGATTACATCCACAATCAACAAAGGAGTTTGGCCTCAGCCACGTGGCGAGTCCCTTATTCATTCAGTTGGAGGTCTTAAAAGCCAGAACTAAGGACTTCAGAGGTCAGAAAAATTTCTGACTCGACTTCAGCATTGACTCTTGCCAGAATTTCCAGTTAGCCAACTTCCCCTGGGGATTTGGGACTCAAGACTTCAGCATCACCTTTATCTAAGTTTCCAGCTTGCAGCCCATCTCACAGAGTTCAAACTAACCAGCCCTCATGATTGCAAGAGCCAGTTCCTTATAATTAATAAATGCATACATACCTAAATTTGAATATAAATATGCATGTACATGTACATATACATATAAAAATATATCCTGTCAGTTCTCTATCTCTAGAGAACCTATGTAATACTATATATATATATAATGTGTGTATCAATAAACAAATGATAATAATTTGATTGAAATATATTATAAATGAATATTTATAAAACTCATAAAATATACAAGACATTGAGCTTGAGGCCAAGGATGGAAAGAAGTAAACAAACAAATTTGTTCTCAAAAGATTTACAATCCATTTGGGGAAAGAAGGATACACTCATTAAACAAACATGTTCAGCCATGCAAGAGAGTAGGGTAAAGTGTCAAAGTGGAATCGATAAGAGAAATATAAGAGGAACGAGAATTGATTTAGGGCTTGAGTGATACGGAACTTCATAAATAAAGTGCCTCAAGAGCAAGGAGGGTCTTGGTAAAGAGGGATAAGGAAATATAATCATTCCTTGGAGGAAATTGTTGAAAGGTGTTCAGGTTTGCTAATGCTGCTGGGATGCAAAACACCAGAAATGGATCAGCTTTTATAAAAGGGGGTTTATTTGGTTACACAGTTACAGTCTTAAGGCCATAAAGTGTCGAAGGTAACACATCAGCAATTGGGTACCTTCACTGGAGGATGGCCAGTGGTGTCCAGAAAACCTCTGTTAGCTGGGAAGGCACATGGCTGGCATCTGCTCCAAAATCCTGGTTTCAAAATGGTTTTCTGCCAGAATGCTCCTCTCTAGGCTGCAGTTCCTCAAAAATGTCACTCTTAGTTGCTCTTGGGGTGTTTGTCCTCTCTTAGCTTCTCTGGAGCAAGAATCTGCTTTCAATGGCCGTCTTCAGACTGTCTCTCATCTGCAGTTCCTCTCTCAGCCCCTGTGCATCCTTCAAAGTGTCCCTCTTGGCTGTAGGAAGCTCGTTCCTTCTGTCTGAGCTTATATGATGCTCCAGCAAACTAATCAAGGCCCATGCTGAATGGGTGGGGCCATACCTCCATGGAAATTATCCAATGAAAGATATCCCACAGTTGAGTGATCACATCTCCACAGAAACATCAAATCAAAAGTCTCCAACCCAATCAACACCAGTAGTTTCCTGCCCACACAAGACTGCATCAAATATAATGGCGTTTTGGGGGACATAATATGTCCAAACCAGCACAAAAGGTAAGGGGACACCTAGCATGTTTGGAGATTGATCAATAGAACCTTATTTTTAAGGAAGTATTTAGAGAGAAGGTTATGGAAGTAAATTAGCAACAAATCATTTAACCGTCTTAAATTCCAGATTAAGGGGTTTGGATATGCTCTTGAAGGCTGTGGAATCCATCACATTTGTAGCAGGGAGGAAGATAGTTATATACTCCTCCTATAGGAGGACTAAATATGGCAGTGGTGTAAAGGAGACAGGAAAACGCAAAAAGGGAAAAATTTGTCAGAATGCTCTTGTACTGGCCCAGGTATGAGGTGATGGAATCCTGCTAGAAAACGGTGACTGCGGAAATGAAAAAGGTGGCGGGTCTCATCAGAAAGCAGACACACAAGACAATCCTGTGTTTCAAATCTGAGTGCTGGAGATAATGATGTTCCTCAGCCAATTTGAAAGACTGATGGTGAGAAAGACTGTGAAATCATTATTAAATAAATGACTTTGAGAGAATGCTCATCTCTCTTAGCAGAAATGACCAGTGATTAGAGTTGGAGTTGAGAAGACATGCTCTACCTGCAAATTCTGATTTGGAGAGCTATCTGCAGAGAAGTAATCCTTGAAATCACAGCAGTGATAAGCATTCCAGGGGTGGAGATTATTGATTAAAGTAGTGGGAAAAACCACAGACTGGGTCACTAGGGGGTTCTGGTTCCACAAGCTGCCAAGGAGAAAATTCTTGAAAACCAGACATTAGTGCAAATAGTTCTCTCTTCCAGTTGGCTCTGTCAATGCATAGCTTTGTAGCAGCAGTTAATGAAAATATAACATTTAAATGAAATTACCTGAAATGTATCAATATTTTCTGATCTCGGGTGAAATTTTACCTCACTGTAACAGAAAATCATGGCAATTTCTGTCTAATATCTGACCTACACTGAGTTCCATTCTGCTTTTCCTTACCCCTGTTCTTTATTTAGGCCTCTTAGCTCATTTTTCACACCCACAGCTAATGGTTTTTCTTTTCTTGTTACATGATTTAATTATATTTCTTTGTAGGTGGTTTATTTGTTTGTTTGTTTGTTTTTGCTTTTTAACAGCTCCAAAAGACTACAGGAACACATCATAATAAGAGTAGAAAAATCATGGTTCTTAGTGTCAAACCAGCTGGGTTTCAACCTGTATTTACCAGTCAAGTGCTCAAATGCAAGTTATGTAATTTTTGTGAGTGGCAATTTTCTTTTCTGAAGGAAAAAAAAGAGAGAATAAAATCTCCCTCTGAAAGTCGACAAAGGCTTAAATAAATGATAGAGTAAAAAGAGCCTCCTCGGTTTTGCAGTCAGACTAGTCTAAGTCTGAAACCCAATACTACCCATATGGATTCTGTCATATTAGACAAGGTAATTTACTCAACTTCCCCACTCATCTGTCAAATGGGGATGATGATATGCAACCACCAAGGTTTGGGCGAATATTGCACAAAATGAGGAAACTAGATGTCCCATACCCTTCAACATGCTACAGAATCAATACCCTTCCTCGCCTAGATACAGCATAGCTGATTTCAAAGGAGAAGGGAATCTACATAAGATCCCACAAATGCTTTTAAATGGACATCCCCATTCCCCTCCAAGCCTATCCATTTTAGTGTATCTACTGATTACCTGGAGGAGGCAGAACAGTCACTGTGGGCTTACAAGGTTCCAGGCACTTTCCTGAGTGCTTTACAAGAAGTGGCTTTTCACAGCAACCCTGTGAAATAGATGGTCTCAGTACCAGTGGTAGCAGCAACAGCACGATTTTACAGATGCAGGAAATGAAGCACAGAGGGTCTAAGTAAACTTGCCCAACCACGTGGTAGTAAATGGCAGACCCAGTTTCCACCTCCAGCAGTCTGACCCCAGGGCCCATGCCCTCAACCCTCAAATAGATGAAAGACGGGCAATGGCTGTTTTCAAGCCCTGGTCAGTTCTGGGAACTTGAGGTTAGGGATTTGGGCAAGCAGATTTTCTACTTTTAGCCACAGCCTTCTTTTGAGGACCTTGAATGACTGTGACTTCTGAAAAGTTAAGTTACATTTGTAGAAATAAATGAAAGAAATTTAGGTTACACATGACATAACATTTACTCATGGGCCCCAGTGTTGTTTCTGTTTTTATTATTTCAATAAAACTTTCCCTGACTTAAAAAAAAAAAAAAAAAAGGACATTTTGAGTTACAGTTTGCATCTTTTCTGCAATTTGCTTTCACTTTTCTGTCATAGCCTTGTGACATTTGTCAGCACACCAGCGGTTGCATCAGCCCTAACATCAGCTTGATGCGATCAATTTTCACATGACAGAGCTCTGAGGTTCTTCTGTATCCAAGGAAAAAGTGATTAAAATAAAACTCACATTGCTAATCTTCTTTAGTATTTGCTCTGGGCATCCCTCCACCCCTCCCTGGTTTGTTAGTATGATGATATACAGAAGTTGTACACCACAACTGAGAATCAATAAGTATATGTGAGGGAAATATACCACCAGCCAATTATCTTCCCTCAGAATGAGTTGTATGATCTGGATATCAGGAAATAGGCAGCAGACCATCTAAAAACTATTCCCAAATTTTCCCTACTGAAAACCTCCACCTGGTTCCTCTGGTCTCTTATGCATGGAACTTTCAGGCTTTCAAAGAAGCTGAAAGAGTTTCCAAAAATACTGACCTATTCAAGTCTAGGTTCAGGAGACCCTTAATCAAAGGAAGGCATTTTATCCAATCCAGAATTTTCAACTGAGGTTTTTTAGCTTCAGATTGTAAGAGGCCAGCTGAGAGGAACCAGCAGTAATTCAGAGAAGAAAACACAGCTTCAGTCCACCCTGCAGTGCTTGCTGTCAGAAGTTTTTCCACACATTTGCTTCCCCTTGTAAAATATCATGAACCAATGTACCCAGAGGACCATTCGACAGATTGGTTGGGGATGGTGTGAATTCTAACCTTGGGATGTGTTTCTGTGTCTTTTGCTGATGCTTCAGGGACCAGGTTGACAACTTTAGGAAAGGAACGTTACATTATTAGACTTCAATTCCAGCTGAAGAGAAGTCAAAGAGAAATGCAGTTTGGCTATTCAGACAGGGACTTTGAGCAGAGATGTTCCGATTGATTAAAAAAAAATATTGCAATTAAAATAATAATAGTCCTTACTATGTGAACAGATAGTTATATACATTCTTTATATGAAACTTTCAGTGCTGATATTATTATCCCCATTTTTACACGAGGAAGTTCAGAGTCAGTGAGATTAAACAACTTTCTACCAAGCAGAGAACAGAGAACTCAAATCACTGCCCCGCTCTGAAGCCCACGGTCTTTGTACCTGGGGATTCTGCTACTCTGAGACTAAGATCCAAGATGCAGGGTTTGGCTCCCTGATTTATTGGCTCAGAAACTCAATTTTACCAGTTCACCCTATGTTTATTAGGCTCAGGAGAACTTATTGACATGAACCAAATCACAACAGTCATGAATAAATCGGAAGTGTCATACCTTAATTTACACTGGGAGCAATATCTATTACAATAAACGGCCTGGCTCATTTGCTCAAGGGAACCCCTCTCCTAGTGAGTAGGTCAACCCAGGAGGTGAAATAATAAATCAGAGATTCTTGTCGCACCAAGAATTAGATGAAAGGGGGAAGGGATGTTCTTAAGGAGTATCTCCATAGCTGGAATGCCTGGATGAATATCTGGTGAATAATTTCCGAATAATTGAAAGCAGTTCCCCCAAATCCAAGCACCATTCTCCTTATCTAGGACCCCTAGGACAGGGTCAATAATAGAGCTTCGTTTTAAAGATTCTGTTCCCTTGGCAGTACTTTGTTGTGAGACACCATGAATTGGAGATTTTACCTGTGATTCCCTCCCTTAGGATTCCTGAAAGGGAATCCTTTGCTCTCTCCTGAAAATGGGGTGACTTCCCACTGAGAGTCATTGGAATGGAAACATAGGACCCTCTCACTCTCTATAAATATGGAATGTCCACTTGGAGCAGAAGAGAAATATGCTTTAAAGCCCCATGTAATCTAACCCTTCACAGGTCCCTGGGCAGTTTGATTAACTGGAGTAAAAAAATGTATTGCTCCACCTAATTCCACATTTTTCAAGTAGGCGGAGAGATGCACACACATATATAAGCAAAAAGATGTGTGGGAATGAATTGCTAGTTGAAGGACGAAAAAAGAATAATTACTTGCATTAAGAATATTTGCATTCCTGATGAGTTAATGCAATGTGGAGAATTCAAACCACCCTGCAGAGACTTCTGATTGAAGACGGCAAAGGGGCCTCAACTTATTATGCATTTTAAATTCCGAACAAGATTTCCATCCATAACCTGAATATCTGAAAGGAATTTCAGGTCAAGCATTTGGGGAACAGGCTTATTAATACAAATCTTGCTGTATTATCACTGGGAGAAGCAAGACCAGGGCTCTGTACATCCAGCAGGAGAGGAATCCTGGGATATCGGTGGGGGGTTTGGGAGGGGACATTTCCGGTTCTGAGTGAGGCAGAAAGGATCACTGCACCCCAATCTTCCACTTCCATCAGATGGTTTCAATTTCCAAAACTGCCCTCAGGCTTTTCTTATTTTGCATCATCATCCAACAAGCAAGTTCTCCCTCCTCTACACCCCTCCCCCAACCTCTTTTGGATCCCACTATTCCAAACTAATAAATAAAACCTGTGTTTCAGTAACTCCTCATTCAATACCCAAAACACCAGTTTTAGTCCTTGTTCTATCACGAATTGCACTCTTGTAGCCTTGGACAAAAGAACCCTTCTTAGCCTCAGTTGTATCATAATTAAAACAAGAAAAGTAACACTTTCATGCCTACCCTACAGTATTTGTTGTACAATTTAATATACTGTTGCACTACTGTAGGAGACATTAAATCTTATTTCTGTAGCACTCTATAACATATGAAATGATCATTAATGATTTATACATCTATCTGTTCATTAGAAAGGTGTTATCTCTCCATGCTTCTTCATCCTTTTATTGGCTAATTATTTCTTGCATTTGCTAAATAAGAACTGGCTGCCAGCCACTATTATATGCACCGATGCCTTTTCTGGGCTCTCCACAATTACTGCTTATACTCCCTTTGGGTGATTCACTCACTCCTATTACAACTTAATTGCTAACAAATTTGTGTTTTCAGCACACTTTCTCTTCTGAACTGGAATCCAACTACCAACTATGCATCTTCTCTTGCCTATCCTTTGGTCAACTCAAATCTAACATGTCCAAAGATTACCACGAGTAGCACAACTTTCTATCCATTCACAGATACAAAACAAAACAAAATTGAGATTTATCTTTGATTTATCCCCGTCTCTTACCCAAAGTCCCCACAACAAGTGCTGTCAGTTCCTTCTCCTAAATATTTCTTTATCTGACTCTTCAATCTGATTTTACTGCTACCATGTTGAGGCAGGTCATCATAATTTGCCCCAGTTGTACTGCAACAAGTCCCTAACTGGTTTCCCTGCTCCAGACTTCCCCCCCATTCTGATCTGTCCTCCTTATAGGAGCTTAAGGGATTTTTCTAGTTTGAGCTGCAGGAGATGGGAGTGGGCCAGTGGGCTGGGGTTGCATCATTCAGGATGGTGAGCAGAGCCAACCCCTCACACACTTCCTGGCAACTTGGAAAATTCTCAATGCTTGTTGTCAGCTTTTCCAAAGTATAGGAAGGATTTGAAAACATTTAAATTCTGTAAAATTAAAGTCAGTCTAACACTTTTTAAACTAAAAGTAATGACATTTACTCCACTGCAGTATTTCTCCTTCCTTCCTGGATTAAGGCTGTATGTCATTGCCTTGTTTGTAGATTCTTACCAAAGGATCACCTAAATGTCAGGGGTAAGTGAAATCCCAAGACATGGATGGAAATGTCAGCTTGCAGATGCATTGAAACTGGTTATTCCAAAGGAAATTGGATGGATCTCATAAAATATAGCAAAATCCTGGTGTATTGGGAAATGGCAATCTGACCAAGAGAAATCAGATTTAAAGTTCACCCTTCCAAGTTTCTACTTATGTGGAAAAACAGTAAAATTACTGCTGAGACTGTAGTGTTGTGACTATAGACTAACATTGACTTTTGAACTACAAATGTGTGGCTGCTAAAACATCTTATATAGCCCTCTGGAGATACTTTTCCCTATATTCAGAATTCATTCCCTATACCAGATAATTCATTTGCTTTGTTTACTGCAGATTTGTGGAAAGTCTTGAAATGTCAGAGGAGACAAATAAAATGAATTGACTCAAAATCTGGGCTAGAATTTATAAAAGCACCACTTCATGACGTTTGGTTTCCTATACTTATCATCATATTTAAATAATACGTAGGGTGACAAAGACTACATTTTTTTTTCCTGCAGAGTGACCTAGGAGACTTTATGGTACACGTTTAAGAGCACAGCCCTTAGAGGTCTTGGCACAAAGCCAGCACTCACTAAATATTAGAAGAATGAATGAATAAGGCATAAAATCTAGGTTGATTCTGGGATCTGCAACTAATAAAGACTTGAGCTTAAGTCCTTGACTTTTTTTGGCCGTTATCATAACTGCAAACTGATAACGATTTCTAACATTATTGTTGCAAAGTTTAAAGAAAGAATGGATAAAAACTCACTAGCATACTGCCTAACAAGAGTTGTTCTGTACCTTTTCGCATAGCTTTAAAAAACATTCCAAATGTGATCCTAATGGATCATGGATTGAACAGTATTCATAGACATTTATTAACCTCCCTCAAAAATGCTATGGAATTGGAAGAAATGTACATTTGGATTTCATTTATTTATTCAAGAGACCTGGGTTGAGTTACATAATCTCTCTGTCCCGTAATTACTTCCTCTATAAAAGGGGGATAATTATAGTACCTACAACATATTAAGCTTTTAGTGGTATGCAAGCCACACAAGTGCTTGTAAAATTAGCTAATATTATTTTTATTGTCAATTATTTTCCTTTCCTGTGACATTTCTCAAGTTTTGTACTGAAGCTAGGAAAAAGTAAAAGAGGGGAGGCAAAATGTACAACAGATTATTAATCAGCTCTTTGGTAATATAGTGTTACATCTCAATTTCAAGGGTTTTTTGGGTCTATTTTTACATGTTTTTTGTGTGTTCCTTTTTTTCTGCAGATTACCAAAGCACCAAATATTTTTATAGAAAATTTGTGAAATACAAAAATAAAGGGAAAATATAAAGTCACTATCATTACTGTTATTAATTTATTATATGTACAAATAGATAGCTATAGCTATCTATCATCTTGATGAATGGATGTGTGTATACTCATGTATTAAGTTCTTTTAAACAATAAGGATCATGTTTCAAACTTAATGCTATATCATTACAAGTATGGCATTTAAAAAAAAAATTTATTTTTGCTTTCCAGCAGTCGTTCCCACTGTAATTGATTGAATGGAATTCCCCCCAAATTCACATCCCCTGGGAACCCCATAGTGTAACCTTCTTTGGAAATAGGTTCTTTGCTGCTGTAATTAGTTAAGGATCCAACTGAGATTGTACTGAATTCGGGTGGGTCCTAAATTCAGTAACTGGTTTCTTTATAAGAGGGGCACAGAGTTACAAAAAGGAGAAGGCCCTGTTGTCTTTTACAGTTTGATCTCATTTAAAAGCTTCTTGTTCTTTAAGATTTGCATTAAATATTACAGAAATCTCTCTTAAATGACTTTAACCAAACCACCAGATTGACAGTCTGTTCTCTCAGGGATGTCCACAGTTCTCTGAATGCTTATTCTAAAAGCCTATTGCCTAACAGCCCCATAATTCTTTTCACACCAAGAGATAGTTTTTGTTTTTATTTCTGTTTTGTTTGTGTGGGGTGTATTTGTTATTTTAATTATATGATTCAAATAAGAGTTATGCAAATTTGTGAAATACGGATGTGGAAAGAAAGCTGTTTTCTTTGAGACCAAGTTAAAAGCTTCGAGAAAAATTTAACAAAGGCAATTCATTTAAAAATTATTAAATGAGAGGAATAATGGTGTAAAAATTAACAATCAAGAATAATTCTGTGCTCAGATAGCTTTGCACCTATCATTAAGTTCCAGACATCATTTAAAGAAACCAAAATTGGAGATTTTATATAATAAAACATGGATTTGATTTATCAAAAATGATGACATGGTTATCCGTTCAGCAGGCCTATCTATAGTAAACACATACATGTGTGTGTTCACGTGCGCGCACACACACACACACACACACACACACACAGGCTCTAGCCCTATATCAAATTAGCCCCTTATCAAATGATTTTTCAAATGAGTTTACATGAAAATATATTAATTTAAATGAATTCCCTAAGACATATGCATATCATTCTTTATGATTTCTCACTTTAATTTAATTTTTAAATTAACCAACCAACTCTGTCCCATTTTGGTTACACAAGAGGTTTTCTACAGAATGGAGGCTCAGCAAGGAGAGTAGAATTCATAAGAGCATATGACTTCTCAGGAATTTTGCCCCTTTCCATTATTCAGCAAAGGCATGAGACTATCACAAATACTGTCACAGAAAATTGTCTGCCAATTTTATTACACTTTTTCTAATGCAAAGAGAAAATAACCCAAACTGACATTGGAGGATTATTTCTTTTAATTAGTAAAAATTCACAGATTTCCTTTTTCTAAACATCTGCCACATTCTTTGTTCTTCACTCGCTCCTCGCCCTTGTATTGTTTTTCACATAAATGATAGTTACTGAAGTCAAAAGTGCACATTAATCTGCATGATGATTAGCAACAGACGAGAATTCATTTTGCTGAAAGGTCATAAAATCCATTTAAAAAATTAATCCCAGAGAGACAAATAGGTGCCTAGGCTTGTCCACATAGATAATCTGGTTTTCTAACAAGCTGCCTTCCCTTCAAAGCACCCCAAGAAAGATTGACTCTGAATATTTCTAAAGTGCTAGTGCAGATTTAAAACTAGTGTAGATTCCCCATTTGAAATACGTGATAAAGAAATTTATTAGAAAAGTTTTAATGAACTTCCACATTTACAAGGTTGATTAAGAATGTTTTGAGATTTCTTCACTGAAACCGACGGTCCCAGATGTTCCCTGATTCTTCTTCACCACACTGATCAAAATTACTTTCACTCTTTAGTCAATAATATTCATTATCCCAGATTGTTGTAGCTTCAGAGAATGATGTTTAAATAGCCTCTCTTCATGCATGTGCTGTTTAGTCACCATTAAGTCCCACATATGACCTGCAGGAAGCACCCACAAAGGAAGTTTGAGGGCCAATCTCTGATGGATGGTTGCACACGAGTTTTAATCACTAACCCTAACAACCTGGTTTGTTTCTGTGGGTCATATTTGCCCTTGCTGTAGAACTGGGATGCTGTTACTCAAAATGACCCTTAGTCACTTCACTGGACATTTCAAGCATGTAATGAAACTGCATCATCCATGTGCTACATGCTGCCCTCAGCAGCAGCGCCTGGAAGCTAAGGTAGTCAGATTTCCACAGAACAGAGAGATTTTAGGGGAACAAAACACCTTTGACTTTTAGATTTTGGCTGAGTCATTTTCCAAGTATCTTTTTAGGCTGAGAACAAATGGTCTTTCCACAATGACAAAAGTGTTGGAAACAGCTAGAATAGCACATGCCAAGCTCTTCTGTGTGAAAATATGTGCCTTTGAAACAAATGTTCTCTTGCTAGAGTAATTGGCATATAGCAGGTGTTCAAAAGCTCTTTGTGTATTACATTAAATGAGGTAACTGGAGGCATGGCCGGATCAATTTTTCCCAAATGTTGCAGGAAAATTGGAATGGTAGATCATGAACATGAGATCATTTTATAGATTTGTTTAAAGATTTTCTTATGTTTAGGAGGTTAAGAAGTATGAAGAGAAATAAAGTCTCTTCAAAATAGAGAAAATATCTACAAATATGGTTATAAAATGTGGGCCAACACAGAGGGAAATCTGGAGAAAGAGAAGAAAGGTTCAGAATAAACCAATACGATAACTCAGAATGTTTACAAATTCTGGTGTAGCATCTTTCTCAGGATACACATTTTTCTCTTATTACTAGGACACAAAGGAAAAGAACTAGAGTGATAGCAGAAATGGAGCCATTTTCATAGCAATTAAAAGCAAAGCAATAAAAACCGTTTAAACAATAAATACCAAAATCTAAAATAAGCTTGTGTACAAGGAATTTTTTTATATCAAGTCTCCCTAAAGTTCCAAAGCTCTGGAATCAAATCCTAGCATTACTAGGAGATATTTAGGACTGTAAGTCAGTTGTTTAAGGTTATTCAGAAACCAGAAATCTCTTAAAAGTTAGGAGTGAAATACTTATATTAAAAAGGAATGATCTTAAAGCAATAACCTCACCTTTCACCTTAAAAAAAAAAAAAAGAAAAGAAAAAGAAGAAAGCAAACTAAACCCAAAGCAAGCAGAAGGAAGTAAATAATAATAATAAAGGTCAAAATGAAAATTAATGAAACAATGAATACAAAAACAATACAGAAAATAAACAAAACCAAAAATAACTTCTTTGAAATATCAACAAAATTGATAAATCTTCAGCAATGCTGACCAAGAAATAGAGAAAACTCAAATTACTAAACTCTGGAATGAAGGAAGGAACATTACCGTCAACCTTACAGAAATAAACCAGATTACAAGGGAATGTTATTAACAAGTTTATGACAACAAAATAGCTAACCTGGATGAAACGCACAAATTTCTAGAAAATATTAAAACTGACTCAAGAAGATATAGCAAATCTGAATACACTTATAAGTAAAGAGATTGAACTAGGACTGAAAAAAAAAAAAAAAAAATCCTCCAAAGCAAAGCCCAGGTGCAGATGGCTTCACTGTTGAAGTCTACTGAATGTTTAAAGAATAAACACCAATCCTTCACAAACTTTTGCAAAAATTAAAATAGAGGGAGCACTTCACAACTCTTTCTGTGAAGCAAATAATTCCCAAACCAGATAAATAAGTCACAAGAAAAGGAACTGCAGACCAATATCCCTTATGAATTTGGGATGTGAAAATATTCAATAAAATACTAGCAAAATTAATCCAGCAGAATTTTAAAAAGAATTTACCATGGTCAATTGAAAATATCCCTGGAATGCAAAGTTGGCTACATTTAAAAAATCCTAAATAAGCTAGTAAGTGGGAATTCTAATTCTAACAGTAAATGGAATTGCCTATCATTCCTTTTATCAAAAAAAATCAATGTGTTACAACACATTAATAGACCAAAGCAAAACAAAATCCACATGGTTATCTAAATTGATGCAGAAAAGACATTTGAAAACACTCTTTCATGATAAAAACACCGAACTAATTAGGAATAGAAGGGAATTTCTTCAACCTGATAAAAGTCATATACAAAAAACACACAAACCAACCCATAGCTAACATCAGGTTAATGGTGAAAGATTGGATGTTTTCCTCCTATGATCAGAAACAGAACATTCTCACCAACACTATTCAACATTGTACTAGAGGTACAAGCCAGAGCAATTAAACAAGAACCTTTTTCTTTTGTTTTTAAAGACATCCAGATTGTAAAGTTTGGCGTAAAACTCTCTCTTTAAAAAAACATCCAGTTTGGAACAGAAAAAGTAAACATATCTTTATTTGTAGATGACACGCTCTTGTATGTTAGAAAACCTTGTATATTAGAAAATCCTAAAGAATTCACCAAAAAAGCACTATTAGAACTAATAATGAGTTCAGCAAGTTTGCTGGATAGACAATCGATATGGAAAAATCAATTTTATGCTTATGCACTAGCAATGAACAATCCAAAAATAAATTTAAGAAACTAATTCCATGTACAATTGCATTGAAAAGAATAAAATGCTTGTGAATAAGCTAAACAAAATAAATGCAAAACTTGTACACTGAAAACTACAAAACACTGTGAAAAGAAAGTAAAGAAGACCTAAATAAATAGAAAGATACCTTATGTTCACAGATTGGAAAACTTAATATTGTTAAGATGGCAGTACTCTACAAATGGAGCTCAATTCCAACACTGTCTCTATCAGAATCCCAGCTGACTTCTTGTAGAAATTGACAAGCTGATTCCAAAATTCACATGGAAATAGAAGAAACAATCTTGAAAAAGAAGAACAAACTTGGGGGACTTGTACTTCTCAATTTCAAAACTTACTACAAAGATACAGTAATAATAAATCAAAGGAAAAGAATCAAGGTCCAGAAAAAACACATTTATGGACAATTAATTTTCAACAACAGTTCCAAGACAGTTCAATTGGCAAAGAATAGTCTTTTCAACAAATGATGCTAGGACACCTGGTTAGCCACAACCGAAAGAGTGAAGTTGTACCCCTACCTCACACCATATTCAAAAAATTAACTTAGATCGACCATGGATCTAAATACAAGAGCTAGAAGTATAGAACTCTTAGAAGAAAGCATAGGAATAAATCTTCATGGCCTTGGCTTAAGCAGTGGTTTCTTAGATATGATAGCAAAAAGATAAGTGAAAGAGAAAAAAACGGATAACTAGGACTTCATCAAAATTAGAGACTTTGGTGCTTCACTGGACATCATAAAGAAAGGGAAAAGACAATGCACAGAATGGAGAAAAAATTTACAAATCTTATATGTGATAAGGAACTTGCATGCAAAATGTATAAAGATCCAGATCTATAAAAAGAATATTTACAACTCAACCATAAAAAAGTTAATAATCCAATTTAAAAGTGGCAAAGGGTTTGAATAGACATTTCTCCAAAGAATTTATACAAATGGCCAATAATCATATAAAAAGATATGTAATATCATTAGTAATTAGAGAAAGGCAAATAAAAACCATAGTGAGATACCACTTCACACACACTAGAATGGCTATAATCAAAAGGGAGATTATAACAAAAGTTGGTGAGGATGCAGAGAAATGAAACACTCATAGATTGCTGGTGGGAATATAAAATGATACAGCATCTTTGGAAAATACTTTGGCAATTTCTCAAAAACATAAACATTTTCACTCTTAGGTAAATACCCAAGTGAATGGAAGACACGTCCAAGGAAAATCTTGTATGAGAATGTTCATAGCAACCTTATTCATAATGGTCAATAAGTGGAAACAACCAAATGTCCATTAATTAATGAATGGATAAGCAAAATGTTGTATAGCCATACAATGACATATTATTTGGCCATAAAAAGAATGAAGTACTGATACATGCTACAAGGTAGATGACGTTTGAAAACATTATGCTAAATTGAAGATGCCAGAATCATACTGTATGATTCCATTTATATGAAATGTCCAGAATAGATAAATCCATAAAGACAGGAAGTAGATTAGGGTTTTGTTTTTTATTTTTCTAGTCACTGGGGTTAGGTGAGATGGGTATAGGGGTTCCTTTTAGGTTGATGAAAATGTTCTGGAAAAGACAGTGGTGATCTTTGCAGAAGCTTGAGAATACACCAAAAAACCACTGAATTGTACATTTCAAAAGGGTGAACTTGAGGGTATGTGAATTATACGTAATAAAGTTGATATAAAAATACTGAAAATAGTTAAACCAAGGATTCAACTTGAGATATTAGATGCAAAAAGCAATTATAGGATGAGTCAAGCAGAAAATAATGACAGAAAGCAAGATTAGTCACAAATAAAAAGAAAATAGGAGAATTCCCTTGCAATTCTAACACCGATTTAAAAAAGGAAATATAACACATATATAGAAGATATTTTAAAAATTATGAAATACTGCTAAATAAATTATTGGTAATTATTTGATAATTTAGAGCAGAGATATTTAATAGAACTTACTGAAATGATGGAGCTGTTTTCTCTCTGCCCTTTCCGCTATAGTAGCCACTAGCCACATGTGCCAATAGAACTTGAAATGTGAGCAGGGCAATTGAAGAATTAATTTTGAAAGTTCTTTGACTTTAGTTCATTTAAATTAAATAGCTCCATGTGGCTAGTGTCTATTGTATTGGACAGTGCAGCTTTAGAAGACATGGAAGCAAAATTGAAACATCAAAACTAACTCTGAAATAGTTAAAATCTGAACATTATAAAATTCAAAGGAATAAGTTTAGCAGGAAACATAGTGTTACTATGAAAACTGCCAGAAAATTTTTATTGAGTATGTTAAAAAAAAAAAAAACCCTCCAAAATGGAAAGAATTGTCATGTAACTGTCAACCCTCTAAAATATTATTTCATCAAAAATTGATTTGTAAATGTAAAGTTGTTGCAATTAGAAGTCCAATGTGTTTATTTAAAGGTTGGGGACAATTTTAAAATTAACATTGAAAGAATTTCTGAAAGATTAAAAAAATTTAGAAAGGAAAAACATTGTAAGGGAATTGCCTTAGCAGATATCAACACTTACTAAAAAGAGACTATAACCCAGGGGGTTGCTAGAGGTGACTGGATATGGGTCAGGGGAGTCAACAGTATACTCCTTTTCCAAACTGCACATTCAACAACATTGCTTTGAGAGCTCCAAGTCGACCAGGGAGGCAGTATTTACATCAGGAAAATCAGCAAATGTACAGATCAGGGCTACCCGTCCCCAAAGTGGATTGTTAAACATTTACCAGCAAATCACTGCTGAAATCAATAAAATTAAAACAGGCTCAGAGGGGCCAACCCTTCTGTGGAACAGAATAGACTCTTGAAATAGATCCAGGGGTATATGGGAATGTAACATTGTGTCTCACTTCACTGGTCAAAAGAATGGGTTTATTGAAACTATCAAAATCCAACCCAGTAGGCTTGACTCTTGAAGACGATTGTACAACAATGTAGATCACAAGGGGTGACAGTGTGATTGTGAAAGCCTTGTGGATCACACTCCCTTTATCCAGTGTACGGATGGATGAGTAGAAAAATGGAGACAAAAACTAAATGAAATATAGGGTTGGGGGATGATTTAGGTGTTCTTCTTTACTTTTCTTTTTATTCTTTTTTTCACTTTTTCTGGTACAAGAAAAATGTTCAAAAAATAGATTGTGGTGATGAATGCACAACTATATGATGGTACTGTGAACAACTGATTTTACACTTTGGATGACTGTATGGTATGTGAACATATCTCAATAAAATTGAATTAAAAAAAAAGAATGGCATTGATGCTGGCATGATTAGCTAGCTATCAAAAAAAAAAAAACAAAAAAAAACAAAACAAGACTATATCCTTTATTTATAACTTGAAAAATAAATTCCAAATGGCATGAACTTATTAAACACAATACAAATTCATTAGAGGAAACTTAAAGCATGAGTGTATACATTTTGGTTGAAAGCAATTTTCTGAAGCAAGATGGGAACCCTAGAGATCAACAAGGAAATTTCAAATATACTTGATTGCATAAACATTAAAAAATTATATGTAACAAAAATTGGTAGAATATGTCCAAGCAACTCAAGTAAGCTTCATTCTCTGTCAGTGAAGAATAACAACACCTAGCACATATTTACACTCCATGTATTTTTCAGCACTCTTTACACAGAATATATTAATAATGTTTGTCACGTAACTGTGACCTCAGTCTGGCTTTTGAGTTTAGATATTGTATATTGCGTCTTTTGCCATGTAATTTTTTTTAATTTGATAGAGATTACTTATTGTGATGATTAAGTTCACATGTCAACTTGACTAGGTTCTGAGGTCCAATCAGTGGAAGGCCTTAAAGGGACAACTGATTATTTGAGCTATTAGAAAGAAGAATTTTTGTCTCTATTTCAGCCAGCCAGCTTCTACTTAAGAATTCATTGAAAACTTTATTGGAGTTCCCATTTTGCAGCCTGCCCTATGGAATTTAGACTTGCCAATCCCTGTGATCATGTGAGCCAGTTCCTATAATAAATCTTATATGGAATATATATAAATCTCCATTCTGTTCTGTTTCCTTGGAAAAACCCTGTCTAATAGGACTTACTCTCCCACCCCCACAAAAAAGTTGCAAATTACATTTCTATCAACAATATATGAGAGTTCCTAGTGGACTATATTCTCAACAACATTGGATATTTTTGGCTATTAAGATCTTATTAATTTTTATCTCTTAATTTGATCCCTATTTTGATTTGCATTTCTATGAATTTATGTGAAGCACTTTTTCTTACTATTTTTGACCAATTTGAGTCTTTCTTCATTCATTCAAAAGTAATTACCCAATACATATCAGGAGGCAGAAGCATGGGCTCATGAATCAGTCACCACTTGGATCCTACTTCCTCCACTCTGGGCAATTCTAGGCAAGTTATATCAACACTTCATGCCTAAATTTGCTCATCTTTAAAATGAGGCTAATAAGAGTACCTATTTCATAGGCTTGCTGTTAAGATTCTGTAAGGTAACATCTGCATGCAGTGCCAAGCAATGCTTTGCATGTAATAAATGAGCAACCAAGGCTAGTTGTTATCATGCACCAGCTATGGTTCAAAGCACTGGGGTCAGAGCTGTGAATGAGCTGAAATCCTGCTCATGGAGCTTACATCCTAATGAGGAAGGAAAGACAAGAACCAGGTCAACAAGTACATGTATTTAAAAGTCGGTGCTTTAGGCCTGGTCCCAGCTGCACTATGCCTCATGGAATGGGCTGGACTGGACATCTCTGACACCAAAGGAACAGCAGGGACAGACATTTGCTGTGTGTGCTGCTGAATCCCCACCCCCACCCATCCCCAGTCCCCAGCAGCCTGTTCAGCTTCTCTGCAGAACTTGAGAGAATCACCTCCCTTCTATGGGGGGCCTGTATTTTCCAAGGCCTGCCCAAGACCTTAGGAAGACCCAGGGGCATCAAGTAGCCCAGGATTGAAGAGAGTAGAGGTTAATTTTTATTTTCACATCTTTGGGTTATCTCACTTTTCATAATAAATACATATTAATTTCATTATTTCCAAGAAATTCTAATATGGAGAATTTTAAATGAGAAAATATAAAATAAAGATAAACATGAAAAGGAAGATAAATATTATTTATATGGAAAATGTTTAAGGTAAAAAGGAAAGGGTAATATTGATACATTCCATATGCCTTTAGATAATCTGGATGGGGTATTCCAAAATATTAACAGTAGTCATCTCTTGGTGGTGACATTATTTTTTATTTTATTTTATTTTTTTATTTTATTTTATTTTGAAATAAATTCAAAGTTATAGGAACAGTTGCAGAAACAATACTAACCCCATACAAAGAATTCCATCATACCCTGACACCCCGCCCCCGATAGCTCAATCCACCAACCTTAACATGCTGTCACATTGCTATTTCTTTCCCTCTCTCCCTATCTATCATCCATCATCTATTGCTCTGTCTTCTGAACATATGAGAGCAAGCTGCACACATCCTTGAACAAACACTATAATTCACATATACACTTCCCATGAACAAGAACATTCTTTTATGCAATCCCATTAAGCGCAGCTAAAAGTACAACAGGTTCAACAATGATACAAAGCTTACATTCTATATTTCCTTTACCTTATGTCTCAACTGTGTCCCTTTGAGCCACCTGTCCTCTATCCTCTAATTCCATTCAAGTTCATCCTTGGCATTCAGTCATCTATTTAGACTGTCTTTTTTTTTTTAGTTGCGGGAACATATATACAGCCTAAATCTTCCCATTCCACTCCCTCCCTAGCCTTCCATTAGTGGGATTAATCACCTTTAGAATGTTGTAATGCTCTTTCCCACCATCCATTACTAGAAATTTCCCTTCACCTAAAACAGCAGCTCCACCCTCATTTCTTAACTCCCCATTGCACCGTCCCCCATTTCTCTTAACCCGAACTCTACAATTCATCTCTATGGTTACATTCTCTGATAGTTTCTTTGTGTTTGCTGTGGGGGTTAAAATTAATCTCTTATATCCATAACAATCTTGTTTTTCTTTGATACCACCTCCACTTCAATAGGACACATAAACTATGTTCCTATACTCCTCCATTCCCCTACCTTTATATAGTTGTCTAAAATTACATATTTTACATTGAGTTCAAAACCACTGATTTGTCATTAGGGTTTGTGTAATTTATATCATGTAGGAAGTAAATATGGAGTTACAGTTCAAAAATTATTGACTTCTATTTGTATTCCATTGTGGTTAGAGAATGTGCTTTGAGTATATTCAACTTCTTTTTTTTTTTTTTTTTTTTAATTTCTTGAGGCTTGTTTTATGCCCCAGCTTATGGTCCCTTCTGGAGAAAGATCTGTGATTGCTAGAGAAAAATGAGTGTCCTGGTGCTTTGGGATGTAAGGTACTATATATTTCTGTTAAAATTCTCTATATCTCTTTCTTCTTTCTGCTGTTTCTCTGTTGGTAGGGTTCCCTTTAGAATCTGAAGTAGGGCAGGTCTTTTATTGGCAAAGTCTCTCAGGATTTGTTTGTGAAAAATTTAAGCTCTCCCTCAAATTTGAAGGAGAGTTCTTCTGGATAAAGTATTCTTGGTTGGAAATTTTTCTCTCTCAGAATTTTAAATACGTCATGCCACTGCCTTCTCGCCTCCATGGTGGCCACTGAGTAGTCACAACTTAGTCTTATGTTGTTTCCTTTGTATGTGGTGAATTGCTTTTCTCTTGCTGCTTTCAGCACTTGCTCCTTCTCTTCAGTATTTGACAGTCTGATCAGAATATGTCTCGGAGTGGGTTTATTTGGATTTATTCTATTCGGAGTTCGCTGGGCATTTATGCTTTGTGTGTTTATATTGTGTAGAAGGTTGGGGAAGTTTTCCCCAACAATTTCTTTGAATACTCTTTCTAGACCTTTACCCTTCTCTTCCCCTTCTGGGACACCAATGAGTCTTAAGTTTGGATGTTTTATTTTATCTATCTTTTCCCTGAGATCCATTTCGATCTTTTCAATTTTTTTCTCCATTCTTTCTTCTGTTCTTTCATTTTCTGTTCTGTGGACTTCTAGGACACTGAGATGTTGTTCAGCTTCCTCTAATCTTGTATTGTGAATATCCAGAGTCTTTTTAATTTGGCCAACAGTTTATTTTATTTACATAAGATCTTCTATTTTTTTATTTAGCCTTGCAATGTCTTCTTTATGCTCTTCTAGGGTCTTCTTTATGTAGCTTCTATCCTGGGCCATGGTCTTCTTGATGTCCTTTAAATCCTTTGCCATGCTTTTGTTCCTCGATTGTATTTCTTTGATTAATTCTGCGAGGAACTTCGTTTCTTCTGATAACTTGATTTGTGTGTTTGGAGTTGGATTCTCCATATCATCTGGTTTTATCATATGCATTGAGATTTTCTGTTGTTTTTGGCCTCTTGGCATTTGCTCTGCTCAACAGGGTTCTTTTAATTTGTGAAAAAAAAAAAAAGAAAAACCTATCTAATTTTTCAGAAACACTGTTTGGTGACATGCACTTTCTCTAACGAACCAGCAGATGGTGTCTGTGAGTCACCTATACCTCTCAAGTCAGTTCTCCACCTTGTCCGTCCGTTATATGGGGAAACGATTCTTGTGGGGTCCAGCCGGAGAACTCAGCCTGGGTGTGTTGCTGGAGCTGTCCACCTGGAATGCGGGGCGCCTGTACGGGTGGTCAGGGAGGAAGGACAGCCTCAATATTCAAATCCCCCAGGTTCCCGGAGATTCAAGGCTGCTGCAAGAGTCCAAGCCTTCATTTCATTTCAGCCCCAGCCCCTCTCTCTCGATGTCCCACAAACCACCAGATTTGGCGTAGTGTCTCTGGGATCTCCGAGCAGGTCCCCCCCGCCCAGCCGTGATCCTCCAGGACCTCTGTTGAGGTAATGCTGTGCTAGGTCATCAGCGCGCACAGTCCCTCAAGGGAAGCCCCGGGCCACCGGGCCGAGCCGGATCGCTTTCAGCCTTATGCAAAAATGGCCGAACGGGGCATCTCCACACCTCCCTCTTCACACAGTTCCTCCTTCCCAGCTCCGGGACAACTGGCAGGGCTCTGGGCTGTGGGCACGGCCCCAGGCAGGAGTTTATCCAGCCCTCCCAGGAGCGAGCTGCTAGCCGCAGGGATTCTTTTGGCTTCTGACTCTCCACTCCGTTCCCTCAGCCCCAGGGATATCTGCAGCGGGCTATCTTCCAGGCCAGTCACCGAAAGGCCGGCCCAGCCCCCTCTTGGTGTGTTTTACTGCGTGTTTCCCACGATCGCACCTGTAGCCGATTGCACCTGCAGCCGCTCCTGGCTTTTCCCCTTTTTTCTTTTTTTTTTTTTTAATTAAAAGAGCCCATTGGTCTCCAGATGCCAAACCCTGGCTTCCCCAGATTGCCACACAGCTGTGGGACTTCCAGCCAGCTTACTCACTCATTTCAGAATGCAGACTCTCAGTTTCACCAAGTATACAGCCCCTGGGAACTAGTAGATCTCGTCCAGCTGGCACAGCGCTGTAACCGGTATTCTGGGTCACTCTCTGGTCCTTATATAGTGTTTTCCACGGAGGTGTTCCTTAGCCCTGTCTCACCTAGCCACCATCTTGGTTTCTCCCCAGTGGTGATATTATTTTTATTAATTCTTTAGAGTTTATATATTTTGAACTTTTCACAGGGAACCTGTATTTCTTTTATAATCAACAAATTAATTCAATAAATGTATTTTGGGTTTGGGAAAGAAGTTTCATTGAGGAAATAGAAGAATAATGAAGCAGAAGGCCCAGAAACTATGGCTGGGTCTCAAGCCAATTTAAGGGACTTAGAATGAAACCTCCTCAGACTCCTGGAGAGGTTTGGAGAGCATTGGTTCAGGGCAAGAGAATGACCTTAGCAGTTCTTACCATTTCTCTTCAGAGTTCTCCTGAACTCTGCTTGCTGTGTTTTGCCTTTAAAAATTGGGGGTTCCAGAGAAACTCTTTTGTTGCTCAGATGTGGCCACTCTCTCCAAGCCAACTTTGCAGGTGGACTCACTGTCCTCCCCTCTACGTGGGACATGACTCCCAGGGGTGTAAATCTCCCTGGCAATGTGGGACATGACTGGGGATGAGCCTGCCCTGGCCTGGTGGGACTGAGAAAGTCTTCTTGACTGAAAGGGAGAAGAGAAATGAAACAAAGTAAAGTTTCACCTGCTGGGAGATTTCAAGTGGAGTTGAGAGGACATTCTGGAGGTTATTCTTATGCATCATATAGATATCCTTTTTTTTTTTTGGTTTTTAGTATATTAGAATAGCTAGAAGGAAATACTGAAACTGTTGAATGGCAATCCAGTACCCTGGATTCTTAAAGACAATTGTATAACTATGTAGCTTACACAGTGTGAATGTGTGATTGTGAAAACCTTGTGGCTCACACTCCCTTTATCCAGTGTATGGTCAGATGAGTAGAAAAATGAGGATAAAAAGTAAAAGAATAATAAGGGATGTTTTGGGTGTTCTTTTGTCTTTTTCTTTTCATTACTTTCTTTTGGAGTAATGAAAATGTTCAAAAATTGTGGTAATGAATGCACATCTATATGGTGGTTCTGTGAACAACTAATTGTACACTTTGGTTGATTGTATAGTACATGACTATATCTCAATAAAATTGCATTAAAAAAACACACCTTCAAAAAACTAAAAAAAAATTGGGGGTTAAAATGTTATTTTAATTCCCAATTCATTCTATTTAGTTAACATTATCACAGATAACTGTGATTTTATACTTCTCTGGTTAATTTTTTTTAAATATTGACATTAATGCTATTTTAATTACTATACTGTTAAACAAAGAAATTTCTTTAGCAGAATTTGATGGAATGCTCCCTCTTGAACGAAGCCTTCGGAGCAGGCAACAGGCACCAATTCCCAGTGCACTTTGAGCAACAAGGAGGTCTGTGAGGGGCACAGGATTGAGGAAAGGAGAGTGGGGCACAATCAGAGCTGAAAGAACAGAGTGGAAATTGTCAGAAAGGAGAGATGAGAGGAGCTGCTATGTTTTGTGAAAGGGAGAGAGGTCTAACAAAACATTTTGCTTTATATTGTGCAATGAATTGGCTGTCTCGGCTAATGCATGAGAGACCTACAGTTAAAGACCTATATTACACTTTCAAAAATAAAGTTTTAGTTGACTTCATTTCTTTTGAGTGCAACAGTGTGAAGAAGGAAGAATTATCTGGAAAACATTTGGGTCTTTCACCAGGGATTGGAGACCTGATGGATAGTCCCCAGAAGGCCCTCTGATTAAATGATCCCTCTAGAATGAAGCAAAGAATGCCCATTCACAACTGCCAGGAAGTTGTGATCACAGTACAATAAAAAAATAGGAGTCATCTGGTCCTCACAATTTCAACTCAAAGTAAAAGGGAAATTGTGGCAGCTATTGAGACTGGATGGTTCAGATGGTACTAGGAGCAAAGGGTTCTATGAATACACAAAACTGGGAAAGTTAATCAATATATATATATTTTTTTTCCTCAAGGGATGAATATTTTTTTTCATAAAAGAGTATCTCCTCTAGAGATGAACGTAGGGGGAGAAAATTACACTTCTCAGGGTGGAAAATGCCCCAGCTTGACAGGGCAGTCACTTAGAATGATACTGGATAATGCCCAGAAGATGGAAGTGGGTGAGAGAGCTCTGAAACCTTAGGGGCCACCACGGAGCAGCAGGAGGGAGACCACAGACACAGTTCTGGGGTGTGAGACTGTGGGGAGAGAGAGATTTCCCAAGAGGTTGCTCAAGAAGCTTCTTCTGTCTGGTATATAATGAAGCCTCTTTCATTGCCTCTTACAGAGTTGAACAGCAAACACTAATATCAGCTTGTGTTTCTTTAGAATGTTGGTCACAAAGGCTTTCCTTTTTGGTATGTGTTTCCTGACAGCCAAGACTTAAGATTTATGAAAGTTTTAACTGAGATCAACTTACACAGTTAGATAGCAAGTCGATCACAGAATTCTAGACATGGGGGACATCCCTGACCAGCTTCTTACTGCATTAAGCCATTCTCTGGCCTTCAAGTTCATCAACCTTCTGGCCGTTTATCTCCCACCTTCCTTCCTGCCTTCCACATTTGATGGCTTGCTCTTCCTACGTTATGCCATGGGTGATATCTTGCTTACATGGCTTTGCTCTCACTCTTTCTCTCTCTGGAATCCTTACTGATATTTACATCTGCACCCCTCTTCGGATTGTAACTTGCTACAGTATGGTCTTTTCCATATAGCCACAGGCTTTGCTCCTGCCCTTCTCTCAGGTTTCTGTTCAAATGCCTATCCTCCATGAGGCCTCCCTGAGCCCCTGCCTAGAATAGCGCTTGCTGTTCTCCAGAGCCGCCTCCAACTCTGTGTCTCCATAGCTCTAGCTGCTAACTGGCATTGTGGTATGCATTTGTTTTCTTCTTATTATTTTTTTTTATCTTCTGTTTGGCTGATAAGAATGTAAGTTCCATGAAATAAGGTCTTTTCCATGTCATTACCTGTTCTATCTGTAGCTTCTGGAATAAAGCCCACATTTGGTACTCAATGAAAAGTTCAACAGATGAATGAATCAGAGCTGCGTCTCCTTTAACTTTGTATTTTCCCAATAACTAGCACAGGATCTAGCATAATATAGGAATTTCTTGATTGCTGAATGAATGTTAGTCCACAAAAGTATTAGAGCAGGAAGATAGTTATAGTATGATAAAATGTATCTCTTTGTTTAAGGAACCATGGTTATACATAGATATATAGATAAGAAGTATACATTGTGAGTGAAAGCTCTCTGTAGTCTTGATTACTTAGTTAAGTCCTGATTCCACCCCTTTCTGGTTGTGACATTAGACAGGTCATCTCACCATTCCGTGCCTCAGTTTCCCCATAAATAAATTAGAATATTAACTCTAGCTTCCTAATATATTTGTTGTGAATATTAAATTAACACATTAGATATTATCATCAACTTCATCATCATCTTCATCATCCCTATTATTACATCAGGAAATAATCTGTGGAAAAATTAAAGAAAGCAGGGACTTTAAAAGATAACTTTTACAAATAATTTTAATAATCTAATATAAAGTGTAAAAGTTGAATAATAAGATTATACATATTATATAAAATCATATATATAATATGAGGTCATTTATATAATATTTATACACCTACATTTCTACATGCCTAGCAGGGATCAAGAGTATCAGTTTCTTTATCTGGATTAGAGCACATTCATCTTGATAGTCGTTACTTCTGGATGTTAACACTCTGGATGGCTTTTTTCCATGAATACTTTACTGAATTTTCTACTTTTCTACTACAATCATGCAATACTTCTATAATGAACACAAATAATAAATACTGTAAAGATTGGCTTTTTACTAGTTTAAAAAAGTGCAAAGCAAAGCTAAATGCGTCCTGATTGCACTCTGCCCCAGACTGGCTGCTTTGCTGGTGCCATCCAGGTGGACCCGTGGGAGAGACTGCAGAGTCCGGAAGTGAGTAACGTCCTTCCTCGTTCCTGGGACCCACCCAGGCAGAGCTGGTGGATCTGCCCGCTAGGGGCTCTGGCCTCAGGCACTGACTCGCTGGTGGCGCTGGGCAGTCACATTGCCTTTACTACACAGGAGCCTGAATCTTTGTCCAAACCAACCACCCAATTAACTTTCTTTCAAATAGTAGAAGTTTACTTTTGAAAAGTTGGGTTTTTCTTCATTTTTTTCACAGCTGTCTTGGCAACATCTGGTTCCAGCCTGGGCAGGAAGTATCTGAGTCAGAGATGGGGTGAAACGATTTTTTTGGTGTTGCTCCCAGCTCTCCAACAAGGACTGTCTCTCCTGGAGCGTTTTGCCTGCTTCCACAAATAGCTTGCACAGAGGATGTATGTAACAGGATTCAACTAAAGCAGACCTCCAGCCCTCCCTCGACTGTATTTGAAAGAATGTGAGTCATCGGCATGGGTCCTGTCCTCTTCAGCATCCTCAATAAATTAGCAAAACTCAGAACTCCCCACTCCCCACCCCATGGGAATGGAAAGAAACAGAGACCAAGAGAGAGAGAGGCTGGGGTTGTGCCTAAACCAGATAATTTAATAAGATATTTTTAGAGAGAGAGAGAGAAAAGGAAGGTAGGAAGGAAGGAAGGAAGGAAGGAAGGAAGGAAGGAAGGAAGGAAGGAAGGAAGGGACACAAAGAACAGAGAGGGAGGGAGGGAGGAAAATTGAAACGCTAGATTCCGGATACACATTTTGGTTCACTAATCTCAATAAATGCCTTGATGTTGCTCCAGCTGATGCTTCCTCATCCCCTCTTCTTCTCTTTCATCTCCTTCTCTTTCTTCTCCTTCTCCTTCCCCCCCCACTCCCTTCCATCCCCATCCTTCTCTGTCTCCTTCTTTCCTTTTCCCTTTCTTTTATTTTGGGATGATAGCAGTTGATATTGATTTTTATCTGAGGTGGTCACACAATTTCTCAGTCCCTTTCTTCTAAGTAAAGAAAGTTGTCTATTTCCTGTTTCTACATCAAGAGGAGCTGAATGTGTGTGTGGCTTGAACTGGCTTTACTTCAAGATGAATCCAGTGTTTTGTACCTCCCGCTTCTATCATCAAGAATTTTGACTTCAGTTATCTGTTAGAATTCATGAAGCAACTCAACAGATCTGAGAACTGTGACTGGGATGCGGCTTATCTTGGTGGAAGCAATATAGGCTACACAATTCCCCTGTACCAAACCTCAGTTTTGACGTTTATGAGCTATGAGATACGGGGCATTTTCTTAACGTCTCTGAATCTTAGTGCCTTGATTTATAGGAGTCATTGGGTTGGTATGATGGTTAGATATAATGGATAAAAGTGTTTTCCACATGTTTTTTTGACAAAAAGATTTTGATTTAATCATTGTTAATAACCTTCAAAAATATGACTCTTGTACTTTCTTCTGAGTTTAAGTTCAGGGCTGAAATGATAACTTGTCAAAAGGTGTCCCCTCTGCATGGACTAATTACAAATTCAGCCCTTTCATGTACTCAGACACATCCCGAGTCCTCCAAGCTGAATTTCAGCCCCCTGCTTCCCTGGGGCTGCACCTTGACCAGGAACAACATTTCAGTGCAAAGCAGTGGGCCTGTTTGAAACTAAATTCATTTCTTCAAAGCTAAATGTATAATTTCTAGGTCTATCAATACATCAGAGTTGGGAACTTGAGAAGTAGATACCCCACACATGGAGTGAGGATGGGCCTTTGCCTGTGATTGAGAACTTCAGCCTCGTGTCCTTAATTGCTCACCCTGTGTTCCTTCCAACTCCATCTCATGCTGGGTTTTGTTGTTATTTCTTTGTTGTGCTTCTTCTTGCTATAGTGTCATGAATAAAAGCATTAAGAGAAATGCAGTCTTTCTGTTTTTCAATAACGTGATATAATGATAAGGCACCTTAAATGTGTATTGCACTTTGGAATCTCGGGTGTTTTTATCCAATTACCTGTCTCAGGTTGGGTTCTCTGCAGATTAACATGCAGGTTTATTAGGTACTGCTCTTGGGATCAAAACATTCGGGGTGGGGGTTGAAACCAGGATTGGGCAGAGGGAGAAGATGAGCTGTGATGCAGTTTTAAATGGAGACCTCAGATCCATTGGGGAGTTCTGAAGATGGGATGACCCTTTAGAGTTGTCCCAAGTCTGGGCCAGGGGGCAAGGCCTTCATTTCCTCACACCAAACAGTCTTTGGATGAGTGTCTCCCTGGAAAGGGGAAGCAATCTTCATCAAGGAACTTTACAGCTAAGAGCTTTCTGCTGCCAGTACCCCTGACATTGGTGAAGTAAGTCCTAGAAGGAGATTTGGCTGAAGTATGACAGGGTCCACCATATGTTTATGTCTAATCATCATCTACTGTATAAGAGGAATAGAATTAACAATCCATTTTACAGATGAAAACTGAGAGTCAGAAGAGTTCATTGATTAGCCAAAATTCCCACAGTTTGTACATAGCAAAGCTGGGGCTGGCATTTTTTGATACTCATTTGTAATTTGTAGATAACTGGCTTTAAAATTTTGAGATAAATAGAGATATAGTTGTGATTATGCATGTCTATAAATGAGTTCATTACATATTAATATGTAAGATTCATTCATTTAATAAACATTTACCAAGTGACTTCTATGTACAAAGTCCTGCAAGAGATGCTGAGAACACAGAATCTCCTGGAGTAGTGGGAGAGGGAGATAACTAACAAACAATTAAAACATTTTGGGGTAAAAGCTGTGCTAGAGGGAAGTATAGTGTGTAAAGAAGTATTAGAGATAGTATCTACCTCCCAGCCCAAGAAGATCCAGAAATTGGTGATATTCAATCTGGGTCTGGTTACATTCATATTGATCTCTACTTCCCATCAGAATGGATTAATTTAGTTCCCTAGCAGAAAAAAGACAGTCAAGAGCACTCTTGAGGAAATAGAATAGGGGAAAATTCCCCTCAGAAAGAAGAAATGACCATGGAAAGTGTTTAGTTTGAATAAGCATCAGAAATCATAGACGTGTGGGGCTATGGAGTATCAGATCACTGAGGCCTTAAAGGGAGAGATGAGGCTTGATGCATAATTTTGCCTCTGGTTGACTACTTATACAACCCATGCAATGCCATTTTTCTTGCTTATGAAGTGCAGAATAGAGAAGGCAGTAGGGATTGCATGCTCCCTTTCTGTACAGTTCTCCATCAACTTTCAAAAGTTTATCCTGCTCAGGGTCCAGTCTGTTACCTAGGATATTTTGCCTGAAACTTCCTGGTGTGAACATCTCTATGATGTTATACCAAATGCCTAAGGGTGAAGCTACATTTCTTTAAGCACCTCCTTTGGTCCAGTACTAAGCAATTTAATATATTTTATCTCAACGAATCCTCTTGGAAGTACATAGATTGTCATCATTAAGGAACTGGGGCTCAGAGAAGATGTCATTTGCCCAAGAAAATGCAGCTAGTCAGTGGCAGAGCTGGAGTCCCCCCCTTCTTCTGAACTGAACCCCAACTGAACTGACACCTGAACTTCACACGTACGTCTCAGTGCTCAAGACTGGCCTGATGAGGCTCAGAGAGTGATACAATTTTGTGTCAAGCAAACCTAGTCTTTCCTATCAGAGGACACCTGTCCTCAAGATGGACCAGCAAAGGACAATTTGCTTTATTTCTAGAAGAACACAGGGGCTAAGAGTACAGGTTCTAGAGTTAGACAAACCTGGGCTCAAACCTAAGTTTTGAGACATGCTACCTGAATGACCTCAGGCAAGTTAATTCATCTCTCTGCCTCAGTTTCCTCATCTGTGATGGGATGATCACAGTACCCAAATGATTGGGTTATTTTGAGGATTTCATGCATAATGGACTGAACCACTTGGTAATATGTCTGGGAAATGGTAACTGCTCTTAAATGTGAGCTACTCGTCACCTTTTCAATGATTTTCCACTCTCCTCGTTCTGCCACAGAAGAACCAGCTCATTTGTGCTGTGAATTTATGTCAAAAATTGATGGGATTTTTCACAGTCAGCTGAAATCTTTATTTCTATTAGAAATAGCATTTGGAAGGATCAAACTTCTATTTTCGATGCTTTTTCTCTCCTTTCCTAGCTCTTCTGTTTCTGTAGTGAGGAAATGATAGGATTCTTGCTGCTCAATTTATTTGGACTCCACAATATTTTCTTATTGCCTTGCTTTGCTCAATAAACTTTAGGAATTTAGCTGACTTCCACTGCAAGGTGTGTGATGCGGTGAAAAGTTGATAGAAGAGGGAAAATAAGACCTAGGTTTTAATGTAATAGGGCAATAACAGGGAATATATCCCTTAATCTTCCTGAGCCTCAATTTCCTCTTAGGTTAAATGATATCTAGCCTACACATCTCACTACTATTAGAAGCATCAAAAGATACAGTGACAGTAAAGTATAGATTAAAGCTTAAAGTTCTGTAAAAATATAAGCTTTTATTATTTTATTGCTGCTCTATGGTAAGGAAGAAGCTACAGGAGAAAATGAATACCCATCTATTCTAATTGTTAGCTCCTACAACAGGGAGTTACTGGCAGGACCTGTTTAGTCTAAAAGTACTTTAGAAAGGGCAAGGGAACAATTTACTTAAACAGTATGTCTATGATTTGTTAAACCTTATGGAAAAGGAATAGTCATAGGTAACCTCAAGAGCATAAATATTAGTAAGAATATTGTATAATAGTGAGGAATTAATCAGTTTTGGGTATTTGTTGTCTTTGTATTATAATTTATTTAATGGTGAGTTTATATTCTTTAAAAAAAAATAATGGCTATGTTCAATAACTGGTTTTCAAAATTCTGGAAAAATAAAAATTTGTTATTTTGGACTAGTAAAAATTGACTCCATCATACTGTGGTCCCTTAGTATTCCTTTCTATATAAAGGAGATCATTATATGTCATATGATTTTTAAGAATGTATACAAATTGCTTTGTGTACTGTACCCATTTTTTAACTATATATTTTTCATTCATTCAGTATTCTTTGGGCTGTGGCATGCTGCATCTTGATTATGAAGCATTAACAGACTCCTTGCAAAATGCCATTTCTTCCATGTAATACCCTGTGGCATTTAAAAGCAGCACACCAAAATGTTTCCGTGTGATAGAATATGAATGCTTAAAAATGAAATATTATTATACAATTAGTAAATAAATCCATGTCTTTTGTTTCTGGCAGCCATTAGAAGTCTCTCAATTTAACGAATAATCTCAAAACATACTTCTTTATCCTGACTTTCACATTACACTTTTCAAATCAGCAGACTGCAATGGGTGGAATGCGCCAGTTTGATGTATTATGTCCCCCAGAAAAAGCCATATTCTTTGATGCAATCTTGTGGGGCAGACATATTAGTGGGAATTAAGTTGGAATGTTTGGATTAGGTTGTTTCCATGGAAATGTGCCCCACCCAACTGTGGGTAATAACTCTGATTGGATAATTTCCATGGAGATGTGGCCCCGCCCATTCAGCAAGAGCCTTGATTAGTTTACTGGAGCACTATATAAGCTCAGACTGAAAGAGCAAGCTTGCTACAGCCAAGAGGGACACTTTGAAGTATGCACAGAAGCTGAGAGAGGAGCTGCAGATGAGAGACAGTTTGAAGACAGCTGTTGAAAGCAGACTCTTGCTCCAGAGAAGCTGAGAGAGGACAAACACCCCAAGAGCAACTAAGAGTGACATTTTTGAGGAACTACAGCCTAAAGAGGAACGTCCTGGGAGAAAGCCATCTTGAAACCAGAACTTTGAAGCAGACGCCAGCCACGTGCCTTCCCAGCTAACAGAGGTTTTCTGGACACCATTGGCCATCCTCCAGTGAAGGTACCCGATTGCTGATGTGTTACCTTGGACATTTTATGGCCTTAAGACTGTAACTGTGTAACCAAATAAACCCCCTTTTATAAAAGCCAATCCATTTCTGGTGTTTTGCGTTCTTGCAGCATTAGCAAACTAGAACAACGCCCTTTTCTTTTCTTTGGACTAGGTCTTTATTCTCCTTACTATAAAGCTTTAATTTTTAAAATCAGCCTCATAAATTTAAAAAAAAAGGGAACCCATAATGTTCATGGATGATTCTTTTGAAACCCAACAAATGTTTTTTTCCTTGCCCCTTTTTTGTGTGTAGAGGGGGTAGTAATAGATAAATGCATAAGTAACCCACATAAAATTTGACAACCCGATATTTATCATTCTGCTTTGTGGGAATCCAAGGATCAGATCATGATGATCCAGTCCAATTCCCAGACCAAGGGGGAAAAGCTCAGCTCTTTCAAGGACCAGCTACAGGAACTTGACTCTGTCTTGCTGCCAACAGCGAAGCTGAACACAGGGACATGGGGCTTTATGAACTCACATAGACAGGGTTTTTAATGATAGGGGCTATTGGAACTCACATAGACAGGGTTTTTAATGATAGGGGCTATTGGAACTCACACAGACAGGGTTTTTAATGATAGGGGCTATTGGAACTTTTTCTGTCTCTCTACCATATGCTCAGCTGAAGATTTGGAGAATAAAGCAGAATACATTTAGAAATGTGTCGAGGGGCTAAAATCCCTGGGCCAGCTGCAGGGCTTTAATGGTCACTGTTTTAAGACAGTTCCTGGCGAAAAAGGCTTTGAAAATCCATTTTGGAGCATTTTTGCAGTCGGAGCTGTTTGCTGCTTGCTCAATGGGACATTTGCCAATAGATGTCAAAAGACTAGGACAGAGGGAACTGCAATAGATTTAGTAGATTTCCAAATTGGATCAAGCCAGGTTTAATGCAGCTAACCAACCTCCGTAACTGAGAGGTTGTTTCTTTATTCACCAGACTCTGCTTGACACTGGCATTAACAAGTAGAGGCAAGACTTTACAAACCTGTGCAGGGAAAGGCAGGAATCTGGGGGTGACCTGACATACTAAATCCAAAGGAAGCCTGAAAAGAATCATGATGAGAATGCCACCAGTAGTGTGGGGCGGCATGCAATGCAATGGAGGGAGGACAGAGATAAGAAAGAACCCTACTAGTTTCAGTAGAATTGATCCTACCTTAAAAGGATGTGAATCCTTGATTTTGAATATCAAACCCTTGAACCACACCAGAGAGTAAGAGATGTGAAACAGCAGTTGAATTAGCAACTACAGGATATTTCCATTTCCCAATTAGAATTTGCAGTTCGCAGTTATTTAACTTGCCCAGTCAATGTTCCTGGGTGGGATCACAGCCCTGTGGATCCATAGCTATTTCAGAGGAGAGGCTCAGGGTACACACTGCAGAAAAAGCCAGCAGAGGCCCAGACTTTTCCTAGAGATTCCACTGCAATCAAAGTATATCTAAGAAAATCCTCTCCAGCCTCTGATTTGCTGCCAAGGGTCTGCTCCCCCTTGCTTTTTCGTTGTGCTGCTGTGTCTAACACTGGATTAGACCTCAAATCTTATATCCTCTGCAGGCTTCTGGATCTCCATCCATCTCTGATCCTGCTTGAGTGCACTAATACTAGGGTTTGGTAAGGTTCCCAAGTCCTTCATAGCACCTAAAGTCCATTAATATCCACTTGTAGATATCTTGCTTCGGACCCAGCTCTAGCAGCTTGAAAGTACCTTGTCGCTCCATCCCCAACCACCTTGGCTATGTGTTTCACCAATCATTTGATGCCGGGAGAAGTGTTGGCCAGGTGGAACCACAGGGTTGGAAGCCCAGGCAGAAGCAGAAATTGCAGCCTGTTTGTTTGTTCTCAATAAGCAAATTGTCTAACTTCACAGGGCCTCAGTTTTCTTATCCCCAAAAAATATGTGTCAGTGGAACAGTAGACTTCAAACTTTTGTTCCTGCCCTCAGAAGCTGTTTTGGTTTGCTAATGTTGCTGGAATGCGAAACACCAGAGACGGATTGGCTTTTATAAAAGGGGGTTTATTTGGTTACACAGTTACAGTCTTAAGGCCATAAAGTGTCCAAGATAATGCATTGACAATTGGGTACCTTCACTGAAGGAAGGCTAATGGCATCCAGGAAACCTCTGTTAGCTGGAAAGGCACGTGGCTCGTGTCTGCTTGCTCCCAGGTTGCATTTCGAAATGGCATTCTCCAAAATGTCTGCATCAGCTTCCAACGGCAGTCTTCAAAATGTCCCTCTTGGCTGTAGCAAGCTCGCTCCTTCTGTCTGATAGTGCTCTAGTAAACTAATCAAGACCCATGCTAAATGGGCAGGGCCACACCTCCATGGAAATCATCCAATCAGAGCTATCATCTACAGTTGGGTGGGTCCCATCTCCATGGAAACGTTCAATCAAAGAATTACAATCTAATCAACACCAATACGTCTGCCCATACAAGATTGCATTAAAGATTATGGCTTTTTTCTGGGGGACATAGTATATGTACAAACCGGTACAAAAGCCCTCACTAAGGTGGAATCACATCCACCAGGATTCATCTACTTTTTAATAGATCATGGTGGAGCAGCTTGGGTTGAAGCCCTGGCAGCCTACCATGTCTCTCTCCACCTGCCAAGGCCCTCCAAAGTGCCATTTCAGACCTCTGGGACTCCTCAAGACACCATGTGAAAACCGCAGAGTTAAATGAGCTCTCCGTTTTCTAACATTGTGAATATTCATGACTTCATGGTGATGACATAATGAAAGCTGAGACTCCAGCTGAGTTGTCTGATTGCCCCCCCAGGACCTCTCCACTACCTCACCTCCAGCCCTGTGCCTACTCACACTGCCTAAACAGCGGTAGGGTTGATGAAGGCCAAGTTTACACCTGAAGGAGACACGCGACAGAAACACGCAGCCTTGCCTTGGTTTGGGGACAATGACCAGGGCTTTGGGCTCACAGTCCATATTTATAAGTGGAAGCCCAGAGTTTTAAGCCTTGCCATTGTTTGTACTTGTCTGAAAAGCTCTGCCCATCTCTCAGCTCCATCTGGCACCACATCCCCTCCTGTTTTCTTCGTTCCACCCACGGTGACCAACTTTTGCATTCTAAAGCTAAAATAACTTTTCATTATGAGGCTTCTGCATATGTTGTGCCCTCTGCATGGAAGGCTCTTCCCCCAGCTCTTCACCAAATCAACGTTAACTCATCATTCAAATCTCTGCTCTGCTGCCCCTCTTCCAAGAAAGATTTCTCTGACATTCTGGTCTAGGTAGAATCAGGCTGTTGTTCAGCTCATAGTCCCATGGAGCTCTCACCCATGTCCCTATCACAATTGCACTTTTACACACTTCCAATTGTAAATAACCTGTCTGATAATTTGACATTTAGTTTTCCCTCTAGACCAGGAGTTGGTAAACTATGTCCTACCAAGCCTAGTGCTTATTTTTGTAAGTAAAGTTTTAGTGGAATACAGCCATGCTTACTTGTTTATGAACTGGGTATGGCTCCTTTTGCTCCATGAAGACAGAATTGAGTAGTTGCGACAGAGAACACCAGGCTCGTAAAACCTAAAATAAATACTATCTGGCCATTTACAGAAAAGGTTTGCCAATCTTTGTTCCGGACCTTAGGTTCTGTTATAACAGGGAATGTGTCCATTTTGCTCACCATTTTATCCCCCATAGCTAACACAATTCCTTGTGTATAGAAGCTTAATAAATACGTTTAAGGAATGAATCAGTGAGTGAAACCACATAGTTAGCTATATGTGTGCAATGTAGTTGAAATTATGCAGTAAAAATTTTTTCAACAGCATAGGAAAGGAAAGCCCTATTCTCAAAAGGCATTTTTTATTTAAACTTTGTCACCACCAGAATAAACAAACAAAAAATGAAAAATGCATTAGGGAACAATTGCGATCACCATTGATTTTAGAGTTGGGCTGACTGAAGCAAAAAATAACCGGGCGTAGGATTAGAACAAAAAATCCTGACCAAATATCAAAAGCAAGTGTTTCCAGTTGAGGAGTTACTGTCCTTAAATTGCCAGCCAGCAGTTTAGCCTTTTTAAATGAGGCGTGTAACTCACAGATGCTATTTCTTAATACTGTTATGAAACATGAGTTCTTCCTTGTTGATTTTAAAACATTTTATTTACTTATTACACAAATGGCCTGAATTACATAAAAAACAGCAATATTGCCAATTTTGCTAATCTGGTTGCTGGCATAAGCATAGGGCATTTCTATAAATTAATATACATGTACAAACGTACATGCAAACATATATTCAAGAAGTAGTATCTTGCTCCTTTTTTAAATTGTTTAAACATTTTTTTTTACTTGTTTTATAGAAAAATAATCAATGAACAGATTGGAACTGGGCTGGGCTGGGGAGCCTTTTGACTGCATTAACAGATTCCTGTTTGGCAACATCCTCAGCCCTTAACAGTCCTGTCCCAAGTAATTTATGACAGCAATAAATAGCTGAGTATTTTCCATATTCAAGGGAGCTGCCTGGGTCTAGAAGAAACATAGACCTGCTTTCAAATTTGATCCATGTAATAGATTTGGAAGCAAGGTCTTAGAAATGGAGGCCATTAGATCAGGAAGCAGCTGTCGGGCTGTCCAAGTTCCTATTCAGCAGCCATTCCTGTCAACTGTCACCGCTAGACAATTTCCCAAGACCCTGCTTATTTGGCATGTGACAAGGAGTCAGTCCCACTTGGTGTGACTCGGAAGGCAGGTCTGTGCAGTAGCAGATTACAGTGCAGGTTTATCTCAGCTCAAAACCTGCTTCTGCTACTGAGTAACTGTGGGGTTATGGGCAAGTGATTGCACTAATCTGTACCTCAGTTTCTTCATCTGTGACAATGGAGGAAATGAGGAAATGATGACACCTGTAAAGAATTCAAGGAAAATGCTTAGAACAATATCTGGCATATAGTAAGTGCTCAATAAACTTGAGCTATTATTATCAGCTATTAAACAGAAGCCCAGCGACAGCCTTCTTCCCTAACTGGGAAAGCTTTTGAAGACAAGAATAATTTTTTCATGAGGTCAGGCTTTCAATTCATATCTGTGCTTACCCATGTTTTCATTCATTTGTCCAACCTCATTGGACATGATTGAATTTTTCCTAAGTAATGGCCTCTCAGTTTTTTTTATTCTAAGAACACAATGATGTTGAACTGCTCTCCAATAGACTCTTAGTCCTCAAACTTTTCTATCATTCAGATTTTATGCTAAAATGCTTTTTCCCTCTTTTCAATAAAAAGAGAAACAGAACTTGCACTTACTGAGTACCTAACTATATGACAGACATTTTGTAGGCTGCTTTGATGATTTGATTAACTTTGTCCTCATGATATGATCCCAGAAAGCAGGTATTGGAATCTCTAAACTGAGGCTTAGAAAGATAAAGAATTTTTTAAAGGATCATGACAGAGGCAGGATTTAAACCCTGGTTTTTCCTCCCTCCATTCCCTTATTCATGTGATTATCGGCAATGAGTATATGGGTCAGGGTTCTCCAGAGAAGCACAACCAACAGAAAATCTCTCTCAATAGATAGATGATTAATAGATAGATAGATAGATAGATAGATAGATAGATAGATAGATAGACATAAAGATATTTCTATATGGAATTGGCTCACATGATTGTGGGGACATGCAAGCTCAAAATCCATATGCAGGTGACAAGCTAGAAATTCCACTAAGACTTGATGTTGCAGTCTTAAATGCAAAATCTGTAGGGAGACTAACAGGCTGAAAGCTCAGACAAGAGTTGATGCAGTAGTCTTGAGGTAGAATTTCTTCTTTCTCTGGAAACTTCCTTCTTTGCTCTTAAGTCCTTTAACTGATTGGATGAGGCCCACCCAAATTATGGAGGGCAATCTCCTTTTCTTAAAGGCAACTGATTGTACATGTTAATCCTATCTATGAAATTCCCCTACACCTACCCCTACTGTTTGACCAAATGTTTTAGTCTGCTAGGCTGCTGAAATGCAATATACCAGCAATAGGTTGGCTTTTAACAACAGGAATTTATCAGTGTTTACAAGCTTACAGTTCCAAAGCTGTGAAATATCCAAATCAAAGCATCACCAAGATGATACCTTCTTCCTAAGGATCAGCTGCTGGCGATCCTGGACTCCTCTGTCACACAGCTAGGCACATGACAGCATCTGCTGTTCTCTCCGTTCTCTTACAGGTTTTGTTGCTTCCAGCTTCTGTCTTCAGTGGCTTCCTCTCTGTTTCTGTGGCTTTCTCTTTCATTATCTGTGTCTTTCTCTCTGTATGGGTCTCTGCATTTCATCCTCTTAAAAAGAACTAGAGTAAGAGGATTAAGACTCACCCTGAATAAGGCAGGTCACATTTTAACTTAAGATCCTCCTTACCAAAGCATCCTACTTACAATAGGTCCACAACCACCTGAATGGATTAACCTTAAGAGCATGCTTTTTTTGGAGTCCATAAAACCTCCAAACCATCACACCAAGCAACTGGACATCATAACCTAGCCAAATTGACACATAAAATTAATTACACAGGAAGCACTTGGTTTCTCCCGAATGCTGCCTATTTACAATGCAAATGTCTTATAGCTGGGACAGGATGAGTTTAGTTGACCTATCAACTTAAATTTTGTCTCCTACTGCCTCCGCAGGCCTGTGACTTTTTTATTGATTCTTAGGTAAGAGGCAGACCCATAGGTCACTTTATGTAGCAAATATTGTTTCCCTTCAGAAATTAGACTATCAAATGCCAGGTGTTAATAATAGGGTGGTATATGGGAATCCTGTATTTTATGCATGATTGTTCTGTGAACCCACAATTTCTCTAATAAAAAATTAATTAGAAAAAATACTACAAAAAAAAAACAACAACTCTTGAACCCCTAACTTAATGTTACATCTCTCTTCCTACAGCTGGATCCTTCTTTCTCTCTCTTTCTCACCTTCTTGTCCACTCGCAGCCACAGCTCCCATCAATCTCCAAGTGACCCATTGAAATCCCTGCCACTAGAGTTAATTTAGGTAAGGGGATATCACCTCTCAACCCATCTTGTATCTGTCCTCCAGATAGGAGGGTGGGAGGAGCAACTGACAACTTTCCACAGCTTTCTCCAAAAATTCTCTTCTCAAAATTCTCTCTGTCTGTTTTAATGCTTTTATATCCTCAAAACAAGTCAGGGGGCTCTGGTGGAGGGGTCCAAGAGTTGTGAAAGTAGTTCTAGATTTCTTGGACCTGGACAAAACCTCAATTTTAGCATCCCGTAAATATGTACAACTCAGGGGGGCAGTTTGTTTATTTGCTTTCATCCTTGTGCTTGGAGACTCAGAATCTACCCTTAGCCCCATTCCTGCTGCAGTTTTCCCACTTTCTTCATTGTATATGGTGGAGCCTCAAGGCAGCCCAATAGGATCTCCCTGCTTAAGTGACCATGCATGGAGCTTGTTCCAAAGACAGTGAGTTCACGAACAGAGCTACATTGTGACTGAAGGAAAAGGGGAGTCTTGGCCTGTTTTACAACCCCAATGCCTACATTGAAGCACATGGCCGGATGGACAGGAAATTTTGTAATAAAATAATATGACAGATACACAAAAGTGGAACATGGCTACAATCTGCCTCAAGAACTGAGTGTCCAAACCACTGATGCTTTGTGCATCTGTTAGATGTTACACCACAATTGCAGCACTTCAGCAAATCAACAGAAGACATTGGGGCAGGGAACCAGAACGGTCAGAATTCATAGATCTGAAGGGTAGAACAGCAGTGGGATCATGACTCCATCCCACATGAGCCACAGAAGTCTACATTAGGTTTGCAATTCAAGGGTTCCCCAAGAATCAGGAGAAAGGGGAATGATTTCCAGGGAGGCTGAGTAGCATAGAACCTGTGAGAGACCTACCGGAATTCCCAATTCGGTGGGAACCGAGGGTTCATCCCATTCTGCAAATCGAGGCTGATTTGGGACACTAGTTGGGGCAGCACTGCGCTAGTTCTGGCAAGACCTGCTATATCATTCCACAGCTCCCCTCGTCTTTCTCATGTGCAATTCAGCTCTGCCTCTGAAAAGCACAATTCTATCAGGCAGGGAACAGCCACCCAGAACACCCAGAGTCCCTGCTCAGGATGGCAGCCTCCTTCTACTTCTCCTGGGCTTGCAGAAGAGTCTGGCTGATGTGCAGCAATGCAAAAGGGTTCTGTAGTGGCTCCTTCTAACCCACAAGGACCCAAGGTAGGCTCTCCTGTGGGCAGTGACCACACTTTGAAGCATCTGCCTGAAGGAAAAAATGAAAGGTAACTGTAGTCCCACATGGAGGTTTGGTCATGGGTGGGTTTGAGCCCCAAGGGCCCCCAGTTTGAGACCGATTCACCTGGATATGAGATCATGACACTTCCTACTTCAGCACGGCCAAAAGTCACATTCTGCTTCATTCTTCATGTTTGGAGCTAGTTCTGGTTTGGAGCAAACCTGTAGGCTGAGTGAACCCTTTTGGGAATTGCTGAACAAATTCAGGAGCTGAAGTGGAGGCTGATGCCCACATTCAAATCACAGATGTTTCTAACAGGGAAGGTCTATTTTTACTCTACGGTCACTTTGAGCTGGCCTAGTTCACACCTTCATTTGACATGAGAGAAAGAAAGAAAGAAAAACAAACAATGAGGGGGATAAAGTGATGCACCCATCATCACAGAGAAGGTCAGGGACAAAGTTGGGACCCAGACACCGTGGGAACAGAGGGCTCACTTCACCCCCTGACTCTAGGAACAGTACCCCGTATCGAAGGCAGAGGCCTTGGCTATGGTTTCTAAATGGGGCTCCACAAGAACCGCAGGTTTCCCAAAGGAGTTTCTTGCAGTTCATTTAAAGTAAGAAATGAAAACACAGCAAAAACAACTTAAAAAACAGAAGGTACTCATTCCAAAGCCTCCGAGCCCTAGTGCTGAAGCACTGCTTGAGGTTTTAAGGAATCAAAGCAAAGCAAAAACATTTCATATCCTCCATGTTTGAGAGCTACTTCTCATTAAACAAGCCACGCTCCATCTCATTTCCAATATCTCAATCTGTGGGATTTTCAGTGATTCCATCCGGGAGCCTCAGAGCCTTCTCCTTGGCAGGCCAGTGCACAACTTAAAACAGCTCAGCTCAAGAGGACACTTGCATGTTTAGCTTGCATTTTCCCTTCCCTAATTTGTTCTATTAATCCCAGACTCATTTCTTGATACCTGATACTTTGCCCACTTATGTGTTTCCTGTCATTAACCGGAGCCCTGGAGAACTTCCATCGCTTTCTCCAGGGCAAAGGGGAGTTCCTGTCCCTCCCTTCAGTGAGTGCTTCGAGTTGGGAGATGTCATCTTTTGCCTTTTTCAGAAGCAAAGCTCTCTGTAAGGGACGAGGCACACTTCATAGGATGTCTGCTCAGAAAAGAAGTTGTGAGGGTCCAGGGCAAAGGGGCGAGAGGAGGATCAGGGGTGAAGTTCACCAGGATGCCAGTGGTTTCATTCTGCACCCCATTCCATGACTAATGGATACTCGCTGCAGACCAATGCGATGAACCTTAAATGGTAGCCTGAAGGGATATATGTATTCAGCTTAAAAGTAATTTTTATTTAACCTGTAGTCTACAAATAACTTTTGGTTAATTTCTTTTCTGTCTGATTAAAACAACAAACATCACATTTCGTACCTCCTTATTTCTTTATGGACTTAAATTGTTTTCTTTTTTCCTCGTAACAATAAGCATAGCTCAAGCTCAGCCTGTCCCTGTCCCTGAGGGACTCTTAAAGCAATGAGGAAATTGTAATTTAAATATCATCCAGTTCAAGCTGCAGTCATTTCACTAGGCTTAAATAAGGAACTCTCCATCATTGCATGTTATAATTATGTCACCACATCCTATGTAACTCAAATTAGATGATGATTACATGCCATATATTAACATTAATTGGGTAACTAGACATAACCATATGTTTATATGTGGTTTTAATTACCTTCTTGAAAAATCCTACTGAAGAAGATGTATGTGACAAATTTTTAAAAGAGGGAAAGTAGCAAGAAAAAAAGTTCATATAAGTATCTGATATTAAGCATATGGAGGAAGTACAATTGATTGGAAGAGGCTTTTAAATTAGCATTTATTTAATTACCCTGGTTTTGTTCTTTTGTTTCTAAAAATCATTTTATAATATTATGAAAGTTCAAAGCAGATCAGCCATAAACCCACCACCACAAGACTCTTTTCCAGACTCTGCTTAGATCCACATATATTCATAAGTATCTGTGATAATGACATTTTACCAAATTTTAATTCTGCATTTTCATATAACTTGCCATAAATGATGTTTTTCTTCATTTTATAGCTTGAGGTTCATCATGTATGATATTAAAAGCAGTATGGCACATTGAACAAAAGCACCAACTCTGAAATAAGACTTGATGTCTCTGTGCCTCAATATACATTTCTGTAAAATGGCAATAGTAGGTATCTACCTCTTAGAGTGAATGTTAATGTTTTATGTGTTATTTTATGCTGAGTGCTTAGAAAAAGGGATAAAATAGTGTATTATATATCTGTAATGTTGGTGTTATTTCTAGCCAGTTAAGAACCATAATTTTCTTGACCCGTTTCCTATTTATTGACAACCTGATTATCTCCAATTTGTGGTATTATCAATAATACTTGGATAAATATTTTTGTGCACATAAATCCTCTTTCTCTGAAATTTTCTGGGTGAAATATTAGTTGAACTTCTGAAATACATATGTGCAAAGCTTGCTTTAGGACCCCATCTCAACACAGTTCCTCATTCAAAACATATCAAGGCCAGCAGAGAAAAATAACTGAAAGATGTATGTTTACTGCATTATTTAAAAAATATATATCCCTCATGAACGGTGAAATTTATCCACTTTTTGTAAATCTATTTCTCCTTCCTTGGGTACACATACAGTCACTCCACCCTAAAGTCGGTCTCTTCTCCCCACTCCAAACTTCCTCCCTATTTCCTATCCAATTTATTCCATGGAAGGCTGTGCTATCAGTTCCTCCTTTCCTGCTAATAACTTCTGTTCTTTCTATATCCAGCTGTTACCTTGTCTGCATCTAACCGGAGCTCAGGGGCTGGGTCAGGGTAGGGGGCACTCGTATTCTTATTGCAGGGAAAAGAGGAGAGGGACATTCATGAATGTATCTATATCTATAAATATCTATAGCCATATTTACATATTTTTATCTCTCTTTTGTTGTTATCACACCTTTACTGCTGTTTTTCTATATTTCCAAATTGTTTTTCTAAAATCTTATGACAAATATCCAAATTGTCAAAATGCTGAGTAAATTGGTATAACACAGTCCATCGCAGCTAAAATCGGTCTTACTGAGTGGTCATCAGACAAACAGGGCTATTTGTTAGAGACCTCTGTAAGCATCACATTGATTTCCATTCTCCGATCTCGCCTTTGGGCTTCTCCAGAGCAGAGGCATCTCATTTAACCTTGAAGAGATGAGCAAAGTTTAGAAGAGAACATTCAGCTCATGTATTCCCATAATGAGATGTACCCGAGTACACCTGTGCCACTGGGAAGCACAGGAAGTGGTCACACAGGAGGTTCATAACTCCGTTAAACTCAGGAACAAGGCATGCTGGGACATTAGCACAATTTACTGCCAGGAAACAGGTGGGAGAGGGGATGAGGTGAGTAAGACAAGAGCTAGGGAAATCCAGCTCCAAGACTTACCCTCATGGGGAACAGAACTATCCAGTGAACAAACTAAAAGCAGAGCAGATGTGGGTAATGAGAAGGGAAGGCCCAAACTGGTGGAGATCTAGGCAACAAAGAAGCCTTGCTCCATCAAGCTACTACAGAGCCTCTGGACAACGGAGGCATCTATCAAGGTGAGAAAGGATATTTGGCTCTGGCAAGCCAGCCAAACTTTCAAGACAACCTCTGGTAACATGAGAAACTAAAATCCCAGGCCTGGGAACTAAGGCTGAAGCATATTGTGCAGACTGGACAAACAGAACAGAAATAAAGCATACAACTCTTGCTGTCAGGAGGAAGGCCACGTCCCATGATCAGGCCCTGTCACCTCACAAGCTCATCTCACAACATGGTTTTCCTCTTTTCCTTGCCCATTGCTAAACTCTAAGCACATGAGATAACTTTCTTGTCCTCAAGGGGATAGCCCAGCCTTCATTTAGCCTCTTCTTTCTTCCAGGGATGCTCCTCCTTTCCCAAACCATTTTACTCTAGTTAATTCATAACTGAGTTCATGGAAGCATTTCCAGATTAGTTCATCAATTTATTTAGTCAGTAAATTTATTGAGTGCCTACTCTGTGCTAGGAACTAAGGGAAAGGTGATGAACAGAACAAAGTCCTGCTGAAATAGACAACAAAAAACAGATGAACAAATATACAATAAATTGAAGTTAAGTTATAATTTTTAAGAAGAAAAGATAGGTTAAGGGAATATAAAAACAAAGCAAGAGATTATAGCAGACATCCTAACAGAACATTCTGCAGTGACAGGAATATACTACATCTGTGCTGTCCAATAAGGTAGCTGTTAGCCATATGTGGCTATTGATCACTTAAAATGTGGGTAATGTGACAGATGAGTTTTAAATTTTATTTCATTTTAATTAATTTAAATTTAAATAGCTGTAATTGGCTATTGGCTACTATATTGGACAATGCAGTTCTATAGAATCATAGATTTATCTTTTGAAGGACTTAACACAAATTTATAGCACCATATATGTCTCTATGATTTTTTGTTTAAAGCAGGTACCATTTATGTCTTGGTTATTGCCTAATGCAAAACAGCACTTTTCATATAGTAGGTGCTCAATAAAAATGTTAAATGAATGATTAAAAGTGAAACAATAGAAGACGTAAGTATTATGTCACTTCCTCAATATCTGGAAATGACTGTAATTCTACATCTGTTAAGATGGTCCTCAAACTTTGCTACTGAATTCCCTTCTCTTTTAAAAATTGGCTCAAAGACAGAATTCTTGGCTGGGTCTATAACGGGCAGTTTTGGCAACTTGGAGTGGAGGGATGACCAAAGCAGGGCCAGAGATTTGTAGAGCTATTTGAGCTAATCCTGGAGAATAGGATGTTTTGTAGACATATCCTAGGAATGCAGGAGCTCTGGAGCCAAAGTGGTACCTGCTCTGATACTTATCAGGAAATATCTAGGGCTAGAACTTCTGTATTCTCTGAACCTTTTTCTTTTAAAATGCAATGTGTACCTACTTCATTAGGTTGTTCTGAGGCCCGTGAGAAGACAATCATATTGCTCAATATATAATTAATTAGCACTTCAGCTGCTTCCCACAGTTTTCACACTGGCACTTATTTGCAAAGATGCTTACAGAACAGCTGTAGTCATGGCTACATAAAATATAGAATAAGAATCTAGAATGTTCCCTGGTTACTACTATAGAGAATCACAGTGTATATATAGCAGCTTGGAAATATTCTTGCTGATCCCTCTATTTTTTGCTCAACTCTTCAATTCCTATCTCCAAAGTTGTTTTCAATCTTCACAAAAATGTATAATACTGCCAGTGGTGAGAGTTTAAAATACACAACCATAGCAATTCCTTAAGAAGTTTAGAATGAACAATGAATGAAAATTGTTAATTTTAAAATAAAAGAAATTGTAGAGGACATGAAAATACCCTTTGGGAAATAATTCCAATCAAACAATGGTGGAACTTTACCCAAATAAGCCAGCCTTTAACTCTAGCTTCTTCTTATTCTAATCCAGGTCAATTCCATAATTATTTGTTTTCCACTTTGTATAAGGTAGTGTTCATGCATAGTTCAGTGAAGAGTGAGACATTGCTCATTGCAATTATCACCACACAATGCTTATTTCATTCTTTATAAGGAACCCCTTTGTTCTTGTCTTTAAAAAGAAGCTCATTACCTAGATTTGACACTTCAGTGCCACATTTCTTTTAGTATCTCTGTCTCTTGAATGCCTGGATCTGATACTGAGGGCAGATGATTGTTTATCTGCCAGTGTATAAAAGGTAATTGCTTTTGGCACTTCATTTGTACCATTGTCAGATCCAATCACGTAACAACCTTGATTCCCTATTTGGTCTGTACATTGGGAAAATGGTGGCTGTTTCCCACCCACCAGCTCTCTCGTTTTAAAGCAGCTTGTTCTGAAATGTCAGGCAAGCACTTTGGTTGATGCAAAGTTCCATCCCAGGGCTGTACATCTGGACCCTGTAACTCCATGACCTCTCAAACTGAAAAATGTATCAAGAATGGACACTCCAGTTGATAACAGCCTTTCAAAGTTCCAAAAACAAACCAGCATGAGTCTGTTGGCAGGACCGTCCCTACGCTAGCCTTGCTAGTGCTCACACATATGGTAGGATGCTCAGACCCCCTCAGGAAGGCTGTACTACCTGTAATGGTTGGGTCCATTTTGTCTTTCCTCCTGGATTTGTCACATGGTTGTCTCTGTCCAACAAGTGAGAACAGAAGCTGCAAGTTTTCTGGAGGTAGAAGCTTAGAAGTTCAGGAGTCACACAACATCACCAGCAATGCATCTCTTGGTCAAAGCCATCCCAAGGTGAGCCCAGATTCATGCAGAGAGGAAATGGGTTCCATCTCTATATGGGAGGAGTGCTAAGATCAAATTGCAAAAGGGGTGTTCATAGAGGGAGGGAAGAATTGTTGCAGCCCTCTTTGTAAAGAAACTACCAAAACCTCTTGTAGCCCCCAGTCCGTTATTTATCTATGGTCATGAATACACAGGCAGTTGAAAACTGAAGACCCACCCATAGTGGGTTGCAGCATCTCCTTCTATAGTTCACACATTCCAGCCCTCCCTCACCCCCTCATTATAGCCTGGCTCTGCTAGGGTCTCTGCATTTCTTCACAGATCACCTGTGCAGCCAGAACCACAACATCACCACTTCTGGTGTGACCAGTGACCAGAGACACAGCGAGGTGACTTTCCTCACCTGTTGGGCCTCCTTAGTAGCAGGAAAGAGTCTGAAGCAGTTTTCCTAGTCTAGGTCAGCTTCTCTTCAATAAGACATAATTATTTCTTTCATCCATTTCTATTTGCCCTCTGAGAGAGATTTTTACAAGTTCTGAAGTACAATAGAGAGCAAAAAAGAAAAATAGAATTAGAAAATGGGGCCAACCCCTAGACTTTACACATAGTTGGATGTCATGTTGGGTAGTGTTGGTTCAATGACATGGGCACCAGGATTTTGAAAATTAAGAGCCACTAGTACTCTCCTGCTTCCTGTATGTTCCTTCTGTACCGTCTTCAAATTTCTGCTGATCAGGTAGTAAAGTGATCATGAATCATAGCAGTTTCATAATGACTCTGTGCTCTACCCATCACAGTTTCAGTCTGGAGCAAGAGAACCATTTAAGATAATAATATTAGCATATTCATAGAACTTTCAATCTTCAAATCCCTTTCAAGGCATTAGCAAATTAATTTTCCCAGAACTCTTTAGAATAGATAATTACTTTTTACAGTTGGAGAGAGTGAATCCAACTATGAAGTTGACCTACAAATGTTACCCAATGAAGCCATGCCAGCTAAGGCTTAAATCCTTCCCTGCTGTCACTTTTTGTTCACCCCATCCATCACAAGACTCTCAAGTGTCACCAAATATTTATATATTTATAATGAGATTTAATTGCACCTTTGTTTATTGGAAATATTTATTATGGACTCAGAACTCTTCAAGGTTCCAATTGGGTGGAAGGGAGAGTGGATAAACAAGATAATGGTTTCTGATTTTAAAGACCATTAGCAACCCCAAACAGCCAGGCATACTCTGAGAAATGTCTGAGTTCAGGACTGGATCAGGAAAAGTACAGGGTGAACCTAGAACACATCACTGTGCCAGTAGGCAATAAGTGCTCAAAGACTTAAAGGCAATAGCTGGCCAAATTTAGGACACTATGAGCATTTAATAGAATAATGATGAGATGTCATACAACAAGTTGAGTAGAAGAGAGTAAAAGTGTTCATGGAGTCATGTAAAAAAGGTAGGATAGGGTAGTGAGCTGTTGTCTACAGAAGGATGCTAGGCATAAAGTTGAAGAAGAAATCATGAATTAGATTGCAATCATTTGTTGGGGAACAGGGTATCCACGTAGTATCAAGGTATCACTTCACAGATTACTTATTAATTACTGTGGGGGGATCTGGTAGACACAATCTGAACCAAGTGATCAAAGAAAATGTTGAGACAAACTGACATCATGTGCCTCCTGAAGGGTTGCAAAGGGAAAAAACATATCATCTTTGTCACATATTTTTACAACTTCTGCAGTATAATTTCATACTATAAAATCACCCACTGTAAGTATATAATTCAATGATTTTTTAAATGTATGGAGTTGTACAACCATCACCACAATCCAGTTTTAAAACCTTTCCATGATCCCAAAATATTCCATTGAGTCTGGTTACAGTCAATCTGTGCTCCCTTCTACAGCCACAGACAACTACTGATCTGCTTTAAGCTTCCATAAATAAGGACATTCTGGATACTTCATAAAAAGAGAACTGTGCAATATTTTTTTGTGCCTAGCTTCTTTCAATAAAAATGATGTTTTAACATTCATCCAATGTGATAGTTTATTTTATGTGTCAACTTGGCTAGGTGATGTTGTCGTATTGTTTGGTCAAGTTGTTTCTGTGGAGGTGTTTCATAGATGGGATTAGCATCTCCAATCATTTTACCTTAAGAAAAGGAGATTGCCCTTCTTGATGTGGGAGGGCCTCATCCAACCAATTTGGAGGTCTTAACACATTTAATGTAATAATTGACATTGCTGATTTCACATCATCCATTTTTTCTATTTTTTTTTTTGTTTGTCCCATATCTTTTTTTTTTGTTCCTCTGGTTCTTATGAATGCCTTCCTTTTTGTTAAGTAAATATTTTTAGTGCACCATTTTAATTCTAACTTGATTGGTATAACTATATTTTTAGTTATTTTCTTAGTGGATACACTAAGGTTTACAGTATGCATCTTAACATTTCATAATATGCTGTAAAATAATGCTAACATTTCTGGTAAAATATTGAAACTTTGTTCCATTATGTTCCCTTTTCATCCACACTATTGTCATATATATTATTTCTACATATGTTACAAACCAACATACAGTGTTACATTGTTGTCTTATACAACCTTATGTCTTTTAAAGAATTTAAGAGAAGAAATAATAAAATATATATATATATTTTTCAATTCTTGTATATTTACCAACATATTTACCATTTTTGTCACTCTTCATTTTATCCTATGGTTACAGATTTCTGTCTGGTGTCCCTTCCTTTAAGACTGGGGATTTCCTTTAGTATTTTTTGTAAAGCAAGGTCTCCTAGCAATGAATTCTCTCTCAGTCTTTGTTTATCTGGAATGTCATTTTTTTTTTTTAATAACTTTTCTGGTATAGAATTCTTGATGGACATTTGTTTTTTTCTTTTACTTTTGAAAATCTCATGCTATTACCTTCTGGCTTTCATTACTTCTGTTGAGAAGTTAGCTGTTAATCATATTACTGTTCCCCTGTATATAAGTCATTTTTCTCATGCTCTTTCAGATTTATTTCTTTATCTTTGGCTTTTAATAGTTTTGCTATGTTGTGTCTACGTATGTCTCTTTTTGTAGTTATACTCCTTCTGATTCATTGTGCCATTTGGATCTGTAGATGAACAATTTTCATCAAAGTTGGGTAGTTTTCAGTCATTACTTCTTCTAATATTTTGTCTTCTTCCTCTCCTCTCCTTCTAAGTCTATGATGTCACATAAATTGTTACACTTGGATGCCAATCATAGGTCTCTAAGTCTCTGTTTATTTTTCTTTGATCATTTTCTCTCTCCTCATAAGATTGGGTACTTTTCATTGATCAATCTTCAAATTGAAGCTTTGCCATCTCAAATTCTTTGTCTATTCTTTCTATTAAGTTTTCCATTACAGCTATTGTAATTTTCATCTAAATTCTGGTAAAATATAGAAATTTTGCTCTGCTACGTCTCCTTTTTCTCCACCCTCTTTTGCACTGTTGCCACATATATTACATCTGTATACATTATTAACCCCAAAATATGTTCTTATAATCATTGCTTTTTACACTTTATGTTCTATACCTGTGTTGCCTTATACAATCTAATTTTACTTATGCTACCAAATTTCCATTTAGCTCTCTTTTAAAATTTCTGCTTCTTTATTGAATTCTTTCCATTGAGTCAATCTCATCACACTTTCTTTTAATTCTTTAAATTTGGTTTCCTTTAGTACTTTGAACATACGTAAAAATCACTGTTTTGAAATCTCTATCTGATATATCCAATATCTGGGGACACTCAGAGAGAGTTTCTATTGAGAGTTTTTTCCCCCATAATATGGATTCATTTTTTTTTCTTCATGTGTCTTACAATTTTTTATTGAATTAGAGTTATTTTAGGTAATGTATCATGTCACTCTAGATTCCAGTTCTCTTATCTCTAATGGTTATTGTTCTTTTGTTTTGTAACTTGTGTGGACTAAATATATGAATTCTGTTTCCCTTATTTTGTATAGCCACTAGTACTTCTGCTCCATTTATGCATTTATTTGTTTGTTTTATTTGTTTGTGACATTGACTTCCTTGCGTTATTTTAGTGCTCAGTCAATGATTTTTCAGAAAGTGTGCTCAAACACCTTGAGCCAGTGAAACTTCCACTCTTTGCTCATGAATCTCTGTGTGGAAGTGCAGAAATTTAGAGAAGAAGAGAATTAGGGCTTCTTCAAGTAAAGAGGAAATATATTACGGAAGGAGCAGGACCATAGATTTGCATTGACTAATGGTAGAATTTGGCTAGGCAGAAAAGAGAAGAGCAAAGTAAAACAATGTTTGGAAGAGGTGTCTGTTCTGCTTTGCTAGTGCTGCCTTTTTGCAAAATACCAGAAATGGATTGGCTTTTATAAAAGGGGGTTTATTTGGTTACACAGTTACAGTCTTAAGGCCATAAAGTGTCCATGGTAACACATCAACAATTGGGTACCTTCACTGGAAGATAGCCATTGGCATATAGAAAACCTCTGTTAGCTGGGAAGGTGTGTGGCTGGCATCTGCCCCAGAGTTCTGGTTTCCAAATGGCTTCCTCCCAGGATGATCCTCTCTAGGCTGCAACTTCTTTCCAAAATGTCACTCTCAGTTGCTCTTGAGGCATTTGTCCTCTCTTAGCATATCTGGAGCAAAAGTCTGCTCTCAAAGGCCATCTCCAAAATGTCTCTGTAAACTGCAGCTCCTCTCTGAGCTCCTGTGCATTCTTCAAAGTGTCCCTCTTGGCTGTAGCAAGCTCACTCCTTCTGTCTGAGCTTATATAGTGCTCCAATAAACTAATCAAGGCCCAGGCTGAATGGGCAGGGCCACACCTCCATGGAAATTATCTCATCAGAGTTATCACCTACAGTTGGGTGGGTTGCATCTCCGTGGAAATACTCAAGGAATTACAAACTAATCAACACTAATACATCTGCCACACAAGATTGCAACAAAGATAATGGCATTTTGAGGGACATAATATATCCAAACTGGCACAGTGTCAAACCAGGAATAAGCTTGTATGTTTTCAAGATAGAGAAGTGACCTACATATCTACAGTGTAGGGTCCATGTTGAGAAATGGGTGGGGGAAAATTGGTGTGGCAGAGTGAAGGAATAATTAGGTCAAAGGATTCCATTTGTTTTTAAACGTGGAGCTGAATCCAAAGGCCAGATGAGAAGGTGGAGGGTGGCACGAAATGCCAGCTTATTTAATTTATTAGAAGGAAATAGTTCATGATAGAAAATGAGAGCAGCAATACTTTAGAGACAGTGGTACAAGGGACAGAACCATATGGTTCAGTGGTTTGGAAATGCGGCTAGGAAGTTAGAAGAAAGAAACCGTATCTCTCTTTCTGTGCCATTGCCTCATTGCATCAGAATAGTGATCCCATGAGTCCATGAAAAATCCATGTTTCTGATGGGGAATGTAGAGAAAATAATTTTAGGACAAAATAATATTTGTACATAAGAAGAATAATTTAAAAAAATCATATTGGAAAGTTGACAGCTGAATATTCAGTCTCTTGACTATCACCAAATTTTGGATTTTTTAAAATAAATTTACTTCTTACCCTGCTCCATATGAACATAATCAATTAACTCAGCTCCCTGCGTGACTTACCACTTCCTCATTATGTCTCTTTCCTACAAATGGGAATCTCACCCAGCCATGGACTTGTATTACTGTTGACATTTTCATGAAAACTCTCCCATGTCAAGTTAGAAAAACCTTATCCAGGCCAAGTTAGCGAGTACTACAAAAATCTTTGTTCTGCCAGAGTTAGCTCTGATACTCTGAGCACCCCCCCACAAAAGTTTCATGGATTTTCTATAATACGAAGCAGAAATAGTCTCATATTAGACAACCGTAACAATGTTTTCAAGAAGTGTGTTAAAAGAATTTGACTTGAATTTATTTCATACATATTGGATTTGGTATATCCTGTGTGTTTACACAGACACCAGTATACCTTCCCTAACAACAATAAAACTAAAAAAAAAAAAAAAAAAAAAAAAAAGAATAATTTGCACAATAAGAATAACAGTGTATCCACTGGCATTCATAACTCATTTCTACCTTCTATAACTTTTCTGCATCCATTTAAAAAAAGCAATTCAGATACACCTATATAGGTGAACAGGTCATAGTCTCTGACTTTGGGGAACTTGTGAAAAGTATGGCTTTTGAAGCAAAAGTGGCAGAAGAGAGTATTAAAAATACGTCTAATTTTATACATGATCTTTCTTTTTGTGTCTATGGCCAAATCTTGATGTCTGCAGTAATGAAAAGATGTGGCCATAACAGCTCCTGGTGAGAACATGGATACACTGCATCCACTACTCAGAGGATTACATTTACAAGCTTGTTACAGTTCCATTTCTAATTCCGTAAACATCCGAGAGTCATGTTCAACATCAGAAGCCAGCCACAGGCAATAACTCATCTCACATTTCATCTAGCTCAGTGTTCCTGGCTGCAGCAATGCTCCCTGTTTCTTCAGGTCCCCAAATCAATGACCCCAGCATTGTATGTTAAGTATAAATGTTGATGCCTTTCCTGGCCCATCTCTTTTATTGGGTGATGCACTAAGATCCGCCTTTGACTTACTGACCCTAGCTTTCCTTTTGCCTCTGCTTTGTAAGGCCCCTTGCAGAATTGTTCACGGCTTTAGATAAAACTTTGTCCAACACTGGCCATATGGAACTTTCGCCAGTCTGACCGTAGCCCCTCCCTAACTCTGCCAGTCAGGGGAGGGCCAATCAGGAAACTACAGAGAATCAAGATGATTGAAATATTGTATTTTGTCTATGGGAGACTTGTCTGGAATAGATGGTTTAATGTGCCAATCCACAAGCCCATGGTGTTTCAGCTGATGGTTCTCTAACACAATTTCTGTTCTAAATTTCTTTGAGCCATGGTTGATAAAAGTATCATTTAGGGTTGAAGTTATTAAGATTTTCCATGTAACTAACCAGTTTCACTTAGACTTGTAAATTTAATAGAGTCCATCTGTCACTTCTAATCAATCATGCTGTATTTGTTTTCCAGCAGAAATAATAGCCAAATTGCCTGTTTTATTTTGATAAATCTAAAACCAATTGGTCATAGAATACAAGGATTAATGATATAATACCAGATAAATTGCAATGATTAAATAAAGTTTCTCATTATTGAGGCACAATAAAACTATTTTAATAACAGTTTTAATTTTTGAAATATAAAGACATATTAGGGAAGTAGACTCTCTGCCCATAATAATTGCAAAGATCATCTTTCTGATTATATGTGGTTCTTCAAGCCATGAAAAATAATTTTAACTCTAGTATACCATTGCACCTGTTTGTCCGAGAGGGGCAGTGCCCTATATAAGCAGCTGGGCAGAGAGTACAAGTGGGAAGCAGGAGAGATTGTCTCAATCTATGCCCAGAGTAAGATGCTTTGATTCCTGTCATGAGTTGGTAACACTTAGGTTTGACATTCATTGCCTCGGTGAGATTTCAGAAAGGAAAGCTGAGTGGCCTATTTACTATGAAGAACATTTTCCCTTTAGAATTATTACAGAGAAAGAGTAAGATCGGAAACTAATGGGAGAGGATTGTGGGATGGTCTTGGAGTAGGAAGCTCCAGGAAACAGTCCCTCCACCAGAACACCTATTAAACAGCAGGAACTGTCTGGATCAACTGTTTTGAAACTCTGGAGTCTGGTAGAACACTGTGCAGCCTCCAGGGAGGAGCAGGAGGAAGAGGCCAGTAAATTGCAGTAAATACAGGTGAATTTCACTCTCCAGGCAGCAGCTACCATGGCCCAACAGCCAGGCTTGTGGCAGGCAGCTGTGGGGCCCTCAACCCCAGCTCCTGGTGCAGCTTGTGGGATATAAAGACCTAGTTCCCCCAAATCCGAGGCCTGTGGTCTGATTGCTGATCACTGCTTTGGATCACCTGTTTCAGATTGCTGGGGGCCCAAATCTGAGGGCAGCCATTGTGCCAACCTCCCTTGGGCCAAAGAGGCAGAGGAACTTTAAAGACAGTAACCTTCCTCAAAACTACAGGAAAGACTTACAGGGCTGTATTTACTGGGCAATGGCTGAATTTAAAAAAAAAAAAAAAAAAGTAGCTCCAAAGAGCCATAGGAGAAGATCCTAGCACCTTTGGTGGCCCCTCCCTCACCTCTCCCCAGGTGGCCCCTCCTTCACCTCTCCCTAGGGCAGTGTGGAGTCAGCCAGCTCTTCCTTGTGGGCCCCTGGCTTCCTTCTTGCTGGTAAAGACTCACCTGGGAAACTTCTTTCTGGTTCACTCCCACCTGCACCAGAATTTGCCCTCCAGGCAAAAGCAGCTTGGAACAGCTAAAGCAGTTAAGAAACAATTGAGTCAGATGGACTGTGGCAATGGTTTACCTGCTTTAAATTCTTCCTTGGAGCACCAGGGAGAGAATAAGCTCTGTTTCCTGGAGAGGAGAGGGGCCAATACAACTATTGTAAACAGGGAAACTCCTACAGCCACTAGTGAGCACAAGCCCCGGTCAAAACAAAGGCTCATTAAAGACAGGGAGGACACTGTGCTTTGCATTCACCTTGGGTTGACTTTCTTAATAAGAGAGCTGAAACTTGAAGAAGAACACAGGCAAACACAAAGCCATTTTGTAAAGAATGTGAAAGGTGGTTTTTGCATTGTTTTTTTGATTTTGTTAGCTGCCAGCATTCAAAATAATCTCTGTCATCTAACAAGTTGGATACAAATTCAAGAAACAAACAGCTCAGAGACTAAATCCCAGGATTAACATTTTAAAAAATTAAAATGCACAGTTTGTAACCAAAGATTACAAGGCAAAGGAACAGGAAGCGATGGCCCATCCAAAAGAAGAGGACGTAAATCCAGAACACGTCAATGAAGAAAACCAGACTGTAGTCATAGCAGACAAAGACCTTGAAAAAATGATCTTTAGTATGCTCAAGGAGATGGAGGAAAATACAGAGAAAGGACTAGAGTATATGAGGAAAACAATTGATGGACAATATAGCTATCTCAATAAATAGATGGAAATTATAAAAAGGAGTCAAACAAAGCTACTGGAGTTGAAGACCACAGTATCTGAACTGAAAAAATTCCCAGGAGGGTTTCAACAGCAGATTGGAGTTTTCAGAAGAATCAGTGAACTTGAAGAAAAGACAATTGAAATGAGTCAGGCTGAGGAGTAGAAAGGAAAAAGAAATAGAAAAAGCAAAAATATCATGAGACCTCTAGGACACCAATACATGTATTATTGGAATCCCAGAAGGAAACAAAAGAGAGAAAGGAGCAGAAGGAATTTTTTTTTTAATGACAGAAAACTTCACAAACTCCACAAAAGATATGAATATGCACATCCAAGAAACCAAATGAAAACCAAATAGGGTAAACTTGAATAAATCCAGGAGCATTATAGTCAAAATGTCAAAGGCAAAAACAAGGAAACAGTTCTGGAAGCCGCAAGAGAAAAGCAAAATGTTATGTACAAAGGAGTCTCAATTAGACTAAGTTTTGATTTCATGTCAGAAGCCATGGAGGCATGAAGGCAATGGGATGAAATACTTAGAATGATGAGAGAAAACAATTGCCAACCAAGAATTTTATATCCAGCAAGACTTTATTTCAAAAATGAGGGAGAGATTAAGGCATTATCAGGTAAATATACAAAGAAACGAAATGATGGCCCAGGCAAAGGAGAAGATGGAAGCATGAGAAACCATCAATAAGAGGATCAGACCTGGAACATGCCAAAGACTTTTAAAAAATGGTCCTAAATTTACTCAAAGAACTAAAGGAAAGCATGGACAACAAATTAAAGGATACCAGGAAAATGATAGATGAACACAAAGAGATGGAAACCTAGAGATGGAAATTATGAAAAGGAATCAAAATAACTGAAGACCAAACCAACAGAAATGTAAAATTCTCTAGAGATAAAAATTCCGTTGTGGAGTTCAACAGCAGATTGGAACTGGCCAAAGAAAGAATCAGTGAACTTGAGGGTAAGACAATGAAATCATCCAGTCTGAGAAGCAGAAAGAGGAAAGAATGAAGAAAAGTGGACAGAGCCTGAGGAACCTGAGGGACACACAATCATACCAATATATGCATTGTGGGAGTTCCAGAAGAAGAAGAAAGAGAGAAAGGGCAGAGAAAATGTTCAAAGAAATAATGGCTGAAAATATCACAAATTTTACGAAAATTTGAATATACATATCCAAGGTGCTCAATGAACTCCAAACAGCATAAACCTAAATAGACGTATACCATGCCATGTTGTAATCAAACTGTCAAATGCCAAAGATAGAAAAATCTGAAAGCCTCAATAGAGAAGCAACACGTCACATACAAGGAAGCCTCAATAAGATTAAGTGCCAATTTCTCATCAGAAATTATGGAGGCAAGATGGTAGTGGGAAGAGAGATTTAAAGTGCTGAAAGCAAAAAATTTCCAACCAAGAATTCGATACCTGGCAAAACTATCTTTCAAAAATGACTAAGGACTTAAGACATTCCCAGATAGACAAAGACTGAGGGACTTTGTCACCACTAGATCATCCCTACTAAAAATGCTAAAGTGAGTTCTGCAGGTTGAAAGGAAAGGACACTAGATAATGGACTGAGCAACATGAAGAAATAAAGATCTCTGGTAGAGGTAATAACATGGATAAATATAAATACTGGTACTACTTTAGTTTTGAGTTTTACCTCCTACAGGATCTAAAAGACAATGACATAAAATGTAATAATAAATCAATGGTTTTGGACTCAGTGTAGAAATATGCACTTTGTGACAATACTCTGCATAAAGGTGGGGTGATGGAGGGATGTAGGAACATGGTTTATGTACGCTATTGAAATTGTTAAGTTGGTAATGGAGCAAACAAGATCATCATAGATTTAGGATGTTAAATTTAAGCACCATGGTAGCCACAAACAAAGCACTAGAGAATATGCAGACTCATGGAGACACAAAGCACAGTACAGGTTACAAGGGATGGAGGGATGGGGCAATGAGGAGTTAATGCAAAATGAGTGTGGGGTTTCTGTTTGGGGTGAAGGCAAACTTCTAGTAATGGATGATGGTGAAGTTACTGCAACATTGTGCATGTGATCAGTCCCACTGAATGATATGCTTGGGAGGGGTTGGGCTGGGAAGATTTGTGTTTTACACGTGCTTTCACAATTAAAAGAACATAGAAACTAAAGAGAAAATGACACTTGAATATAATACGTGATACTGGAGGGATCTAAGAATGGAGGGAAAAAGCACAAAAGGACATTATTGGGTTATAAAAAATTGGAATATAGTTGGAAAGTTTTACAGCCACATGAAATTTCTGCACTTAAGTTTATTACAAATGGACACCCTTTTTTGTAGGAAATTTACATGAGATATTATGTGTTCAAGGAGTATGATGTGTGTAATATGCTCTCAAATGTTCAGAAGATAGGTAGATGATGGATGGAAGGAAGGAAGGAAGAGAGAAAGAAATGGCAAAGGTGGCAGAAAAAATTGGTGGATCTGGGTATTTGGGGGGGGTATGTTGGAATTCTCTGTATGGAGTTTGTATTTTTTTTACAACTGTCCTGTAACTTTGAAATTATTTATAAAAATAAAAGAAATCATAATGAATTGGTTGGCAAAGAACAAGGTGAGGCTGGAGAGGAATAATAGCTAATACTTTTGGAATTCTGACTCTATTATGAGACTGAAAATATTTTAGATACTTCCAAGTGTATTTACTCATGGAATCCTACAGCAACTTAGGAGGAAGTATAAATATTATCCTCATTTTACAGCTGGGGAATGGATTCATGTAGAGGTTAACTTGAGGGCTTGTGCCACTCAAGTAAGAAGTAGTTAAAGTAGCTGATGTCAGTTGATCCCATGTACTCAACTGCCTCTTGGAACTCCTCTGACATTACTTAGTTTACAACTAGTCAGAAATACCGAAGAATGGACCTTACTAATGAAGTGGCAAATATCTGAATTTTCCTGTTCTTCCAATAATTACTCAGTTTTTCTTGCTTTGCAGGATATACATTTGCACTCTTCTAACTGAGTCTAGGCTCCATGTTAACAAGTGTTTTCTTTTTCTATGTAGCCTACCACTCAAAGTAGCACTTTGCTCTTGACTCAACTCCATGCTCTCATGCAAGCTTTAGAAGCTGGATCATTGAAAAGGGTACAAAGGACCCTTGTGTGAGCCAATAGGGAGCAGGTATGGGCAGTGGATTCATCTCCGTCTAATTCCTACCAAGTAGTCCTGAGGAGTGAAGGGTTGCTCCCTTCATTGGTGTGCAATTTGAGTCTACAAGATGGTAAGAATAAGAGCAATGACATTTGTCAAGCACTGACTACACAGAGTAGACACCATGACTATTGCTACGTATGAATCATCTCACCGTCTCGGAGGAAACTTATTAAAATACTATTGTGATGTTATTTTCATAGATAAGGAAACCTAGGCTTTGTGAGGTTAACTAAATTGTCCAATGACCAGCAAGTGTAGAGGCCATACACTTAACCACTACACTATACTCCTAGAAGAGGGAGAACTGGACTTAGTATTTAATGAAAGTCCAAAGGCAGGCTGAACTCACAGGTGAGTGAAATAAGCTGTATACAGTATATGATTTAAGGAACATTAAAAAATAATCTCCAGTTAAAAATGTATATTCATATATCTATTTACATATACATGCACACATTTCCTATTTACTTATTATTCAAAATGCATTTAAATATTCTAGAGCATTCCACCCTCCCCATTTATGCAGGACACATATATTAAACCTTGAGTAGAAAAGAGTTGGAAAGACATATTTGCCAACTGAGAATGAGGCCCTGGGCAATAAAAGGCAGGACCAGTGCCTTTGGGAAACAGGCCAATCAAGACCTGGGGAAGAGGTGTAGAAAGGGAAGGCAGGATGATTTCTGGGTGTTTAGGCTCCTCCACAAACAAAAGAGCATCAAGTCCAAAACACGAGCTTCCTTTCCTATCTTTAGCCTGGCTGCTAAAGTTCGGATCCCTGTCCAATTATTTAGCCTATCACCTTCCCTCCAGGCCATGTGGATTCAATTTTCCTCACATAAGTTTGCTGAGAGCAGAAGCAGAAATCCCAAAGGATGATTCCTTAAGCAAAAGGAGATTTACTACTTTAACTGAAAGGGTATTTCATATGGTAAGAATACTGTGTGTGTCAGCTGAAAGGGCAGCCCTGGCCATGGCCTGAAGACTCTGGTGACTTTCCAAGCAACTGTCCTGCATCTTGCAGTTTTTCAGACTCTGGAGTGTAGTCTGGAAAGGAAAATCACAGCCAGAGCTCTGATGAGGAGGTGACTGATATATCTACAGGCCCTGACCCCGGCAACCCCACCCAGTTCCACAGCTCGGAGAGGCTGATCATGTTTCCATGGCTCAGTCCCAGTTGTAGTCAGTTGCTCCTCCAATCTCTAGGGAGGGAGGGAAGTGTGGTGAGATCAACTATTAGCTGGATTTTAGGTGGCAGAGAAAGTCTAGAACTGGATGCCCCATGACCACCCTTGTAGGTATCATCAAGAAGTCTACTCTATTTGTTATCTTCAGAATGAATATATCTTCCAGTTATCTCTTTGGGCTGCAAATCAAGGTTGATCCAAACATTACAAAGGCCCATTTAAATGAGGGCACCAGGGACTTGCCAGCTGACCCTTTGGAATGGCAGATGCCAAGAGTTTGGGTTTTAAAGGTTAAGGACTTGAAATTGAGCTTATGGAAAGCTACACTCTGCTTTAAACTGCCTAAAAGGCTGTCTCTAAGGAGACAGACCAGAAGCACGGTGAATGCAAATTGTGAGGCATTCGTGGGCAGCACCAGTGTTAGGTGGGAGATGCCAGGGTTAATGGCGACTGGAATGGACACCAGAGACCAGGTGGGAATTCAGAGTCAAAGTCAAGAAGAAGGGGCAAGTAGGACAGAGGGATAAGATCCTATTTCCTTCTCCCTGAGAAACACCACACTGTAGGATGTTTAGAGGAGTCACTCAACCCAAATCTAACTTCATCTTCCACTGAGTGTTGTTCAGAGAAAGTATAAGGCTCTATGCAGATGGTCTGCTAAATATGGAGACAACGTGATTTTTGTGCAATGTTTTTTTAGAATGAGAAAATTTTTTAAAATGAGAAAATAAATGACAGGAAAACACAACATTTAATGCTGACAAATATCATAAGCATCAAAACATTTAGAAAAATAATATACTTTTTCATTAACTGTCTGGCCTCCAATATGTTTTTCTACATATTTTGGCCATCTAATCTTTCACTGCCTTTTTACAACCATTTTGTGAGAGAATAAGAAAGATAAATCAATCTTTCCTCAAGTATGGTTGTTCGAAGTTTGTTTTTTATTATTCAAAGTTTAGAGAAGTTTCAGCTTCACCAGTTCATTATTGGATTTTCAAATAAAATTTTAGGATGGCTGTCAAAATTTGGAAAACCTGTATCCTTTCATATATTTCATATATTACATGTTGGTTCAGATTTCAGATAATTTCAGGTTTTCTTGTTGTGTAACTCATATTGAATACTCATATTGAATACTCCTTGACACATTCATTAAATAGTTGATCATTGATATTTTTATTGAGTGGTGCATTATGAGTTTTGTGTTATATTTATTGATGTCATATGACCTGTATGAAATGTACATCTTTTTTCAGTGTGTTAAAATGATTTACCCCTTGTCATTTGTTAGGTAAGCACACAATCCAAGAACATATTCATTCATTCTGTACAATGTTTTTCTCTTCCTCTTAATGAATTACTGCTCATAAGCATGTTGCTAGGGTCTCCCCACCCCTGCATCAGAGGGTACTTGAGCTAGTGAGGGGTGCATAAGCACAAACTTCATCAGCTTCACAGTAAATGACCTGAGGCTGTGTAATATTAGATGAAGCACTGGGTGATCAATTTAAGCACAGGAGATCTCTTTGTTTGCAGAGAAAAAAGTAGTTCCTGTGATAGGAAGTCAATGTAAATATAAAGCAAACTTCCCAGCTCTGGTTAGCATTCTCAACATTCTGGAAACTTCTTAATTCACCAAGTATATTGGGGAATAGGGGACAAAGTCTTTTTTTTTTTTTTTTTTTTTTAACTTCCATGTGCATTAATGTTATTTGTCTTTTTTTTTTTTTTCTGATTCAGCAAATTGAACCAACATCTGTAAATTTTGAAATAATGATAACATTACAAATCTGACCCAGCTTAATCCTATAACGTTTTTGTAAATGTCCCAATACAGGAGAAAAAGCCCTAGTGAACCTGCCAAACATATGCAGGTGTGGGGCATAGTGGGAATCTTTTCCAGTGAAAATTTAAGATTCAACATTCATATCTTCTATATCCTTGCAATGAAGAAATCAAACCCTCTCTTTCTTTCTTTCAAACTGGGGATATTGAGAAAACAAATGAGACTCTGTGTGTGTGTTTGTATGTGTGTGCATCTGTCTGTCTAAGTCTTTGAATTCTAAGGAAAGAAAATATGTTATATAACTTAAGTGTGCTCCCTTCTCTTCACTTCTCTAATTCCTTCTGCTCCTTCTTTTTCTCCTCCTGTTAACTGTCACCTGAGGTCACCTAGAATATAAAGAATTTTGGATATCATGTGACAGCTTACAAAATGGCATGATTGTGTCTATGTGTGGGTGCCACAGATTTTTGTTGTTTTATGAATTCACTGTCATCTTGTTGAAGTTCCATTTGATGTCCAGATCCCCCCTGACTCTAACTTGCAGAGCTCCTGCTTGTCAGTCACATTTTAAGCTTCTCCATGAGAACATAGCTATAATCTAATTGTACTGATGAGTGCTGGACAGAGGGACTCTACTTTTCCATGGAGTATCGTAAATAAAACTCCAATTCTCATAGGCAATTTATGTTGACATTTATATTTTGGCTCCTTTCCTTTCTCAGATGAGAGAGTATTTTAATAGTGGAACTGAAAACTTGGTCAACATAATAGGATTTCAGTCTACTTAGGGAAATCATTTGGAGCACTGTGCTCTACTACAGATTCATTTTGACGTCCATGTCACAGACCTTGCAGATAAAGAAAAGGATTTTTTTTTTTTAACTTTAGCATTAGCTTTAACATTTTTTTTCAACTAAAAAAATATGTTTTGCTAACCCTCTGCAAGGCAAGATTATGCAGTGTTAGGTGATTCTGAGTTTTTCTTGAGGATCAAAGAAATGGTGAATAGGTAATGATTCATTAGTTCAGTGTTCTAGTTTGCTAATGCTGCCAGAATGCAAAACACCAGAGATGGATTGGCTTTTATAAAACAGGTTCATTTGATTACTCAGTTACAGTCTTAAGGCCATAAAGTGTCCAAGGTAACACATCAGCAATCGGGTACCTTCACTGGAGGATGGCCAATGGTGTCCGGAAAACCTCTGTTAGCTGGGAAGGCACGTGGCTGGTGTCTGCTCCAAAGTTCTGGTTTCAAAATGGCTTTCTCCCAGGACATTACTCTCTGGCTGCAGTTCCTCAAAAATGTCTCTCTTAGTTGCACTTGGGGTATTTATACTCTCTTAGCTTCTCTGGAGCAAGAATCTGCTTTCAACGTCCGTCTTCAAACTCTCTCTCATCTGCAGCTCCTATGCTTTCTTTAAAGTGTCCTTCTTGGCTGTAGCAGCTTGCTCCTTCTGTCTGATCTTATATAGTGCACCAGTAATTTAATTCAGACCCACCTTGAATAGGCAGGCCAACACCTCTATGAAAATTATCCAATCAGAGTCATCACCCACAGTTGGGTGGGGCACATCTCCATGGAAACACTCAAAGAATTACAATCTAATTAACACTGATAGGTCCACCCACACAAGATTATATCAAAGATAATGGCATTTGGGGGTACATAATACATTCAAACTGGCACATTCAGTATGATTAAAAAAAGTTTCACTGGCCATGTGTCATGGGCAAGTCACCACGATCAGCATCAGGGAGAGAGCATCAAGTAAGACCTTCAAGATGCACATAGTGAAAGAAAGTGCAAAACTTAAGTCATATCAAGATTGTAATTAACAATTAAAGATAGGTTTCTATAGAAGGAAGAAAAACTAAACCAGACTGAGGGAGAGTGGAGTCCTGTTGAAGAAAGTGACAGTGGACTAAGTTCTGAAGAATCAGTAAGAATCGTTTAGGTGGAGGCTGAAAGAGAAAGTCAATTCAGAAACCAGAACAGAGGTGATGTTATGGTGATATAAAATGACCCATGCAAAAGTCCCTGGAGCAGCTCCAGGCATGAAGCAAGGACTGAATAAGTTCTGGTTTTCTTTTTTTCTTTTAATTATCCAAAGTTGACCTTCATTGATTGTTTTACTTGTCTAAGCCATCTGGCACTTTGTGGAAATAAATGTCCCAATTGAATCCACTGGAACAGCCTCAGTGAGCTTTGGATTCAGCTGCAGTAGCCATGAGAAGGAAGAAACAAAAAAGTGATCTCAATTGACTATTAAATGAGGCAGCCCCAGAAAGGCTTCTTGGTGCCCCTGCAGAAATACTTTGTGAGGCAGGTACTGAGAATGTGCACTAAGTAGCAGAGCAAATGTGACATGGGATGGCTAAAGACTTCAGTGAAAATATGGTGGAAAAGAACTAGAAAGTGCTAAGGATTTGAATAAATGAGTAAACCAGGTGAAGCACTTATCCAATCTAGCAGAATTCGGGCAATTTTGCTGGATTGGAAGATTGACAAATAGACCTCTTTTCTTATTTGCATAAATTTTTAAATTGTTTAAATAGTCACATGATTCAAGCATCAAACACCTTTCATTGTATTCTTAAATACCTTTCACTATATGCTTCAGCCCTACCTAGCCCCTTCTCCCTTTCTGAACATCTTCAAAGAATTACAAATATTTATTTTTATATTTCCATACGTCCATTCATTCATCTAACAAATATTTATTGACTGCAAACTCTGTGCCAAGCAATACTCTAGCCATTGGGACCACATTGGTGAACCGAAGCGGCAGAAGTTACCACCCTCCCTGATCTTTCATTCTGGCAAGAGGAGATAGACAACAAAAAGTAAGTAAAATATAGCATATTATACCCAGCATAAGTAAATTCATAGAGGCAGAATGTAAATTTCAAGTTACCAGAGGTCAGGAGATGAGGGGAATGAGGAGTTATTGCTCAACTGGTGCAGAGTTTCTGTGATCAGAAAGTTTGGGTAATGGCTGTTGGTGATGGTAGCACAGTATTGTCAATGTAATTACTATCACTGACTTGTACACACAAAAGTGGCTAAAATGGGAAATGCTGAGTTGCATACACATTTACTATAATAAAAAGTAAAAACAAAACAAAAAAATATAGAGTTAGATGGTATAGGCACTATAGGGGAAAAAACATAAAGTGCAATAAGAAGGAGAGAGAGTGCCAAGTTGGGTGGTGAAGAGAGTTCCCACTCAGAAGGTGGCATTTGAGTGAAGACCTGGGAGAGGTGAGGGAGCAAGGCCCATGGATATCTGGATGGAGAGTACCCCAGAGAGAGACAACAATAAGATCAAGCCGCATTGATAGGAACAAGCCTGACATTTTTTAGGAAGTCCCATAACTAGGATGGAGTGAGTTAGAGTCAGAGACAAGATCACAAAAGTAAAGGGGAGGATGCTGTTGAGAAGCATGAGAGGGTTTTTGAGCAGAAACATTTTTGCAATCACTCCTGATCCTGGGATGAGGATACACTGTAGAAAGGAGAGAATACTGATGACCAGGTAGGAGGTGAGTGAAATGATTCCAGGCAAGTGATGCTGTGATAGGTTGAATTACATATACTGGGAAAGACATGTTCTTAATCTTAAATCTATTCCTTTGGGTGTGAAATCATCATCAATCGGAACTTTTGACAATTTATTTTTAGTTAGGTGAGGCCAAATGAATCCAAATGAGTCTTATTCCTGTTACAGGAGGCGTTATAGAGAAGGCCATGGAGAGAAAGCCACATGGAAAAGCAGAAGCTGCAAGTCAGTGGAACCCAGAAAATCAAGGACAGGGCATGACCATGTGACAGAAAAGTCAAGGATCCAAGGATCACAGGCAGCCAGCCCCAGGATGCTACAGTCTTCTGGGAGAAAAAAAGTGCCTTGCTGAAGCCTCAATTTTGGGCTTCTTTTAGCCTCCAAACCAAGAGCCAATAAATTCCCATTGTTTAAGCAAACCCATTGTATGGTATTTGTTTTAGCAGCTGGGAAACTAAGGCAGATGCTGATGTCATGAAGTAGGATGGTAACAGAGGTGAGTTGGGATGTGGTCAGTTTGGTGAAATATTTTGAAGGTTAAGCAGACAAGATTTACAAATGTTCACATGTGGGATGTGAGGGAAGGAGAGACATCAGAGCTGGCTTTAGAAACTGGAAGATTGGAGATGTAATGAGCTAAGCTGGGAAATATTTCAGAAGAAGCAGGTTGTGGGATAAATAGTTGGAGTTCACCCTTGGAAATGCTTAATTTGGGGTGCCTATTAGACAAGCAAGAATATCTGTCAAGTAAAAGTCCGGTTAAGGACAATGAATTTGTGGGTCATTAGACTATAGATCCAATTTGAAGTCATGAAGGTGGATGAGATCATTTAAAGAATGGCTGTAGATAGAGGAGAGATAAGACCCAAAATGTTCTATACTGATCAAAGGTCACTGACATAAGGAGAGGAAGGAAAAGTGACTAAGAGGAAGCAGGCAGTGAAAGAGTTGGAAATCCAAGAGATAGTGGTGGATGGAAGTGCTGCAAGGAGCTGGGAATGATTGATTCTGTTAAATATACTCTTGGACAAATAAAATGAGGACCAGAAATTAACCAACCCACATAGCATTATAGAAGTGACGAGTGACCTTGCACAAATATTTTTAGTGAAGTATTGGGGGCAAAATCCTGGTCAAAATGGATTTAAGAAGAAAATGAGATGAAAATAATGAAAGATGGCAGGTAGAGAGAATTTTTTCAGATACTACAAAACTGAGCAAAGAAATTGTGCAGTCACTGAAGTGAGAAGTTCGTGTGTTTTATGTTGGTTTTTTTACATAGGAGAAATAATAGTAAGTTTCTTTGCTAATGGTGGACAGCAGACATGTATGAACAAGATGGATGTGGCTTTAGGTAGGAGCACAGAAATTTGCATCCACAGTTACAGGAAGGCAGGCTGAGGGCTGAGTGTACAGAAAGAAAGGCATAATGGAGGAAGACACGTAGAAGGTTAGAAGGTCCCCTCCAACTGTTCCTTATTTCTCAGGGAAATAGGTTGCCGAATCTTTAGTTGAGCATAAGGGAAACGGAGAGATGATGAGGTTTGAGGATAGAGGAGATGGTATGACAGATTTGGGGGTGGGGGATTGGAAAGTAAAGGGGCAGGAGAAATGAATGTGCATCAGGTATCCCCTTGAGGATGATGGTCAAGAATTTGAAATGACACCAGTAAAACATTTTTTATTTGCATTTTTCATTAGCAGACTTCAGTTGCAAGGCACAGGCAATATGAAAGGAGCAATTAGGTAAAACACTATTATTTACAAAATGTAGCAAACTCTGTACATAGGAAAACACATCAGACACTTAATTTCTCTGAGTCACCATTACTTCATTTATAAAAAAGGAATAATGATGCCTTATTCATATTATTGAAATAAAGCTCAAATTTAATAACAAATGTTGAACACCTGGAATAATTGTAAGTATTTGTGAAGATTCCTTTCAGTTCTTTTTCTTTAAAAATAAATTAAAAATACAGAAATGCCATTCTTTTTGATTGCTGTGATACCTATTTATTGTATAGAAATTTTTCAAAATGACATAAAGCAAAAAAAAATTTAAAAACCATCCATATTTCTATCCCCGAGTTCAGCATAATAAAAATTTTGGTGTATCCATCCATATAAATATTTATATTTACATTTAATTTATATTTATGTTTATGTTTATAGATACATGTCTGTTTTTTCCCAGTTCAATATATATCATGAATCTTTTTTTGTTTTGCCTTGTATTTGTTTTTATACCATTAAATTTTTTTAAAGCATACTTCTAATGGCTGTTTAGAATTTATGAGACAGATGTATGTTGATGTGATAATCTAATCCCTTTGGGCTGTTCTTCTTTATTGAATTCTATTATAAGCTAAACTGTGGTAAATAATCTGCTGCTAAGTCCTTGGGCACATTCATAATTATTTCCTCAGGATAAATTCTTGTAGGTGAAAATTGTTGGTTCAAAAACTATGTGAACCTTTAAGGTTTTTCATATATGTTCTCAGATTGCCCTCCATAAATATAACCATCTAAACTCCCAGTTCACTACTATACACTGTCTCATCAATGTCATCCCTAGCAATTGTTTACCCTTTGATTTTCTCACATCCTTTCAGTGCTTCTGTGCATTGCCCTCCATATAATGAAACCTCAGTAAATTTCTTTTTACTATCAAATAGCTAGAAATCCCATTGTTTTTTAAATGGGATGTAATATATGTAATATAATGCTTTGTTTTAATTTCATATCTTTACCTAACAAATGGATGTGAATGGTAGTTTTTGTAAATGGAGTTGTAGCCTTCTAGAAAGAATTTCCCTAAGAATACTACGTGTGTTTCCACCAGCCATTAATGGTTGCTTGTTTTGAAGATAGTTTAGCATACCGGACTTAACTGGGGAAATAGAGACTAAAAAGCAATGACATAATCTAGGACTCCTGTTACTAATATCACATCTTAGAACACCGCTGCCATTTCTCTGGTCTAACAATAAAAATAAATAAGACATAAACAAAATCTTTCTTTGCATATAATTTCTTTCCCTAATCATTTTATGTTTATGTATTCCCTTATCTTTTTCCATTTACAAATAAGTGATTGTCTTAAATTCTATTCTCTTCAGTACTCACAAAATAAATTTAATTCATTTAAATTCTACATTAATGTATCAGTTATTATATTGTGGAATGATTAGTTTTTCATCTATGACTCCTTTGTTTGAAAACTAGATTTCTGGAAATATACTGGATTTTCCAGACAGATTTTAGTGTTCTCAATGTGACCCTGTTTACCTTACTCTGGTTGGTTGGAAAGGCCATGGGCATCTCTGAATTTACAATGTTGAATTTCCTTTTGCTCTCCCCTGGGTCTCATTTCTCCCAAACAATTCCATCAGCTGCATATCATTGAGCAAGAGAGACACCATGGAAATTGGAAAGATAGATGACAAGGCTGGCTGCCTGCCTCATTTGAAGAGACCATATCAAACCCTTCTGCTCTGCTTCAACCAGACGTCCTCCACTAATACATTTATAAGACCGTGGCCCACTGGGATCCTGTAAGAAAATGATCTAGGGCCTGGAAGGTGAGGAGGAACAAATACTTGATTTAAAAAATGAACCCTCTATGCTTTGGTTTTAAAGATATATAAAACCAAAACATTTTAAAATTCATATTTTCCCCTTAGACTCTATTTGATCCCTTTCTTTTCTTGATCTCAGGCAGGTTCATTATAAACCCAATGATCCAACTTAAGCTTTTCCACAGAATTTCTATTTTCATTCTTGCTAGAAGTAGAGAAATGAAAATTGTGATCTGCTGTCTCTCTTTCAAGTCAAAATCCTGGTAAAAAAAAAAAAATAGAATTCTCTTTCTCTCATTTTCCCAGTCAAAGCCAAAAGAGCAAACTGTCTTTAAAACTATTAAAGGATAATTTTTTATAGATAGCATAATCATGACTCATTCAGATATAAACTGAGCACATGTAGAAGACTTTAATAACTCATTAATTAATGAGGGAACAGGTGAGACATTACAATTAGTTCAAAGGAGAATTAAAAAAGCAGAGAAATACAGAGGGAACTAGGAATTCTGAAATGAATTCACAAATAGATGAAGAACAGGTGGTCTAGCCAAAGGGTAATAATCAAATGCATTCCATCAGACAGATGATTTGCACTTCTCTGGATGAGAATTATTTGCATTACCATCAGTTTTCTGCAACTTACAGATTTATAAAATAGTTTAAAGTCAATGAAAGGTAGGGCTAACCTAGATGGGTGAGCTAGACAGTACATTCCTCCTTCTTCTTCCTTTTTTTTTTTACTTTTGGCCCATTTCAAAGTCTTACAATTTTTTCCTGTCCAAAATATCTATCCATCCCTAATGTCCCATGACAAATATATACAAGTTTCCTGTGGAAATACTATTGTTTCACAAAAAACAATAACTCTGTGGCAGAGTTTTAGTTATGGGGTGATTAGATTTGCTGGCAATTTGAGATTTTATATATATATAAAATATGTATATGTATACATACATATACACCCATCCTAATTCCCATGCAAAAGAGCAAGAAATTCCTGAATAACACAAGATCCCTCTTCAAAAATTTACAATTGCAATCTCAGGTATCACAAAATAATCATTTAGGTTGTAACTATTTGGAAAAGGAAAATGCAGTTCTAAAACTCCCAAACAAAATAATTCTGGGAAAAGATTGGTTTCAGAGAAGGGATTTAAAAAAAAAGTGAAGAAATATTTATTAAGCATGCACTATGCATCAAGCATGAGCTAAGCGCTTGATACATTAACATAATATTTAAACCTCAAAATTATCATAAAAAAAGTATTATTTTCTTCAATTCATAGACTGAAAAAAATTAAATAATTAAGACAAGGTAAGAATGGGATTCAAATCCAGAAAGTCTGATTCCAAAACACATGTTTCTGTCCGCTCCTGCAGAAGGGGTGGAAAGATGTTGGCTTAGGGTCAGGCAGAAACCTCTCACAGGGAAAGGTAAAATAATTAAACCTTAAAATGTTAATGATATATAAACTCTCCTTAAATAATAGCTTCCTGAGAAGCATAATAGTTAAAGATAATAAAAGCAGAGAAATTCTGGAAGGAGTAGAGCTGGAGACAGAGCTCCACCTGTTGAGGTTTCCCCTTTCCCTCTCAGTGAATTCCTTGGAGCTTCCAGAGTCTCCCAGAAGGGAGTTAAAGATCCCTGAACCCACCCAATCTCATCAAAGACACATCTCTGTATTAGAACCATGTTTTGTAAAATTTCAAATCCAGTGCTTTTCTTGGTAAACCATGCTGCCTTGGCTGGAAGTGAGAGCTGGACTTGAACCAGCACAGGAAAGCAGCATTTTAATTTGGAGTCCAATACTGTAACCAGGAAGCAATCAGCTCTGATTTTTGGAGACCAGACCCTTCTTGGTTCTCTGAGGCCAACCACCTGAGAGTTAAGAAAACATCACCCCACTTTTGTGCATGGAATCTCCATGTATGAGACCATCTTGAGAAAGCCCTGTGATCTACACATGGGAACAGAAGTCCAGGTGTGAAGCCACAGTCCATTTTGCCTAGGGGAAAGGTAAGAGGAGAAAGATAGGGAGAGCAAAGAGAGAGTTTACCCTGAGAATAAAGATGTAATCGTTAAGCCCGAATATATCTCTTTGCTTCCTGTGTCAAATCTGCTGCTGACAATGAGATTGCAGGAATACATAGAGTTTGCCACTAGTCACGTAGTACGTTGGAAATCTAAACAAGCCCTCCAAACACCTCCAGACATGCTGGCAATTGCCAAATCATCAGTCAGGACAGGATAGGTTATGCTGCAGAAACATGCAATTCCCAAACCTTAGTGCATTATGCAACAAAATTGAATTCTTAATTCTGCTAGAGCTCCAACTCAGATCATGAAAGGCACTCGGCTCACAATGGTCACTCAGGGATCCCAAGTGATAAATGCTTGTCCATCATGTACTTGCAACATGTACTTCCACTAGCTCCACAGCAGTGGGAAGGGAATGTGGCTCTTAAAATTTCACTCATACATGATACACCTCACTTTCACCCTTTCATTAATCAAAATAAATCACATGGTTATGCCCAGCTTCAAAGAGGGCAGAGAAATGCTCTCATACCATGCGCCAGAGCAGAACCAGAATATCTGCAAACAGCCCCAATGACCAACACACAGGATGAGACTCACCACAGTGGAACTTTGTGTTTCCAGGGTGCACAAATGCACACTTTTCTAAGTGTATAATGCTTTGTGTCTCTGTAGCTCTCCTTTATGCATATATTGTCTTTAGTCCCTAATATTCCTGTCTTTATCTGACTCTTTCAACCTAGGGGCACAGCCACATCTAATCCCCCCTTCAGTCCTGAAGAGGACTGGCCACATTACACTGGAATTGCTCTGCAGGCACTGCCTGGCTGAGGGGTAGCTGCCCAGATCAGGAGCCTCCTGCTGCTCTGCCCCACCCACCAATTTGGACCCATTTGACTACTGGCACTAAATGTGTCCAGACTGAATTGGCACAACTCTTAGTACCCTGACATCTGGGCTGTTCCTTCAGCCCAACAGGGAGTTTAGCCCAGATCCTCAAATGCCCTAACTTCTTCCACTTCACTCCAGGTCCAGTGTTTAGGATGCTGAATGCCTCAAAGACAGCTATTTAGCCATGCCACTTCACAGCCTTCACTTTCTACACTCTTGAGCCTGGTAAGTTATAACGTGGTATATGATACAGACTTTTGCATAAGTAGCAAATGCAGTTTACCTGCCTGTTGGGTTGTGTCTACCTGGTTGATAGCCTCGGCATGTCCTCCTTTCCCTTCTCCACCCACTGCTTCATCCTGCCTTCTTGCATGAGAGGTGGACCACTCAGAACATCCACTGAGTGGATGGGAGAGCCATGGAGGATGGGGGGAGAGGGTGGGTGCTCCCCCAGACTCAGGACTAATCCATTTAAATTTTTTGACTCTTTCCATTAAAATTTTCAAAAATCCCTTGGAGGAATAGTTGAGGATTTGAAAATCTTCATTCCCTTATTACCCCATGTTTTCTCCATGTTTGAGCCCACTTCAACAGTGCTTATTTTAGGAGATATTAATTAAAAAAAAAAAAAAAACACAAGAATTGATTGTCCTCCATGTGAAAAATGGAATGTTTTAAATCTGTCCCCTTTAAAGCAAAGATAAAGATTACCCTTCATCTGAAACTCAGGGATTTCTGTCCCAATAGCCTATGACCTCGGATCCATACTGACACCCAAATGAGAGGGCTGCAGAAGAGGAGACATCCAAAAGTCTTCACTTCATGAGGTAATCTTATAATAATTGTGGAAGTCAATTTGTGAATTTGCTGAGGGGGGGGGTCATCCCACCCCCTTTCCTAGCCCCTACTTAACACTTGCCTCCACTTCTATAGAGGTGATTTCTCTCTGCTGGAGTTTCCTGTATGGGAGGGCAGGCTAGATTTGAAGTGCTCTGGGATCTAGTCCTAGTTCAGTCACTTAAATTCCATGCAAAACTTGAGCAGTCATTGTAATTCCCTGGCCCTGAGTTTCTATATCTAAGGAGGGATATTGTCCCCTGCCTTGTTTATCTAAAAATTAATGTACTTTGAGCACTGTGCAAAGATGAGATCTCATCGATCTTACCCACAATACTATGAGATCATTGTGATTATTTCTTCCTTTTTTTAGAGGAGGAAGCTGAAGCTAAGACTCAGAGAGGTTATATGCCTCATACAGGTACACAGTTGGTGAGTGGTAAAGCCAGAAATTATACTGTCTGACCCAAACTCTTAACCATTCGGGATTTCAGCTCAAACGACAATGTACTGGTTCAAAGGCAAAGGAAAACTCACTAAATTTATTTTTCAGAAACTTTAATCCACTGGAGTGTTCCTATGCCAGACAAATCCTAAAACCCAGAGGCAACGGCATCTTTAAGGACAACAACCAGATGCATCCCCCTTCCCCATAATGTCAACACCCCTGTATAATATGAACAAGTTAGGGTGGTCACTGCCTAGACACCGTTGAAAATCAAGAAAGTGATTAAATGAGAGGAAGGGGTAGCAACAGACACAACAGGATTTAACAAAGGATTACGAATACGAAATCTTTATATAAATATATATGTTGGATGCTGGGGTGTTGGAATAGCTGGAGGCAAGTAGCTGAAATGGTGGAACTGTAGTCCATGGCATTCTCTGAAATTTGCTCTTTATCTGCTAGTTGGATTGTGCTTTGAAAGTTGTCACTTTTCTGTATATGTCTTGCATTTCACAGTTGGGAAATAGCTGAGACTGTGGAATGTTGGCCCATGACATTCTCTGAAATTGCCTACATGGCTACTTATTGAATCATGCTTTGGAGCTTGTCACCTTTCTGTATATATGTTATATATCACAGTAGGGAGGCAACTGAAGTTGTGGAACGGTAACCCATAACATTCTTTGAAATTTGCACTCTAACTACTTGTTAAATAGTACTTTGAGGGTTGTCACTGTTCTGGATACATGTTGAATTCCACAATAAAAAATGTATTAAAAAAAACCAACAAAGTCAAAGGAAAGACTCCCATGAGTGTAAGATACTGTTATTCTCTCTAAGGTATTCCTGATCTTAGGAGAAGGTGCCTCGGCCACCAGGTTGGTGGGTCCAGGGGTTTGGTGGAGTTGGAAAGGGCAGTCCGTTATCATAGGCACTGAACTCGAGCTGAACTAATCAAATTCTCTACTGGGAGATCCTAATTGCCACGCTGTGATTTTAGTGAGTGTGGCCTGGTTGTTTGGACTGAGAACATTGCACACTAGGAACTATTAGGCAGCCACGTGGTGGGGGAACTGATCTGGAGAGGGAGTGAGAATGGACAGGTACACAGAAAGGAATAAGGATGAGACTAGGTGACAAAGCAAAGAGAGGATGAAGAATGATGCTGGTGGCTTTCCAAGTCTAATTACATGCCTTTTAAAGATCAGAGGCACTTCCTGCCTTTTGGTACCATAAAGTAGACCGAATTCTTCCCCATTTCTTGCTTGAGCTATTTTCAGTGGTTTTCTGTGGTTTATCCAAAATTTAGCATCACCTTGTCTAAACATTTCTATTTTCGTTCTGAAATTCATTTTCTAAGATTCTGCTGTTCAGTTTCTCTCCTTGGGTAGTCAGTGGTCATTTTGGAGATTTACTGAAACAAGTAAAGGGTCTTAACTTTCTTGCAAAGTGTTTGAGAGTGCTAGGTTTGGATTCAGACAGCCCCAGATATGAATCCAGCTCCATTTCTGACTAGCTGTGTGTTCTTGAACAAATTATCTTTGTCTGATCCTCAATTTCCTAATGTGTTCAAAGGGAAAACAAGAACAACTACTCTGCAGGGCTGTCAGGAAGAAAAAGAAAGTACAGAATTTGACATGTTTATCAGATTTTCAATCACTAGTAGCCATTCAACTACTACTGCTCATCCTTTCTGTTTTGAAAAGATCTTTCAAGATTTGAGGTCTGCAAAACTAACTCCCCAGTCCCCATCATAAAAACTAGGTACTGTACATGGAAACCAGTGAAGTTGTACTTCTTAGACAATTTCCTCTATTTAAAAATGCTGATCACAATTCAGTCGCTGTAGGATGTAAAAAAAAAAAAACCTTGATTATCCCTTTGTCCTTGAAAGCACTATCACCCTTGTTGGCTGAAGGCCAATCTGATTTCTGAAGTGGAAGAGCTGCTTTTTACTTGTAAAGGGAAAGGGCTGCTGGGAACTCATCAGAGGCTGTCTTCGCAGCAGATAGCAATAAACATCCGCAGGGAGTGTGTTAATTGGTCTTGATCCTTGTCATTTTCTGCCTCATTAGTAAGCCAATGCCAGGTAGACAATGTCAGCAAACACACAACAGCTAAAACTGTCCTGATGCAGGGTAATAAAGAGCATTGGCCTTGGCTTGCTGCATTCCTACTCAATCTCATTGACAGATTAAACATCCTTCATGCACGTTTCAGCTGCTAGGTTAATATATGTAAGGACATTATTTCACTGACTTTGTTTAACACCCATCTGCTTAAGAAATGGAAGATGATTTACTGCTTAGAGAGGTTTATTTTAAAACTACTTCCCGACATCAGAGAGAACTGCTCTGTGGTGTAACACTCATGCCACTGCTCTAAATACTGGCCTGCATTTTGCTCCTCCAAGTTCATGGACCCTCCCATTACTAGGCCCAAATGCTCTAAATGTGGCCCACACATGTATGCATTGGCAGAGTAGCAACTGCTGAGGACTAAGAGGGAAGGGGAGGTTGCCACGGGCTCCTCTCCTACCACTGGCTGGCTTTGTGTCCTGGGACAGATTGCTTAACCTTTCAGGACATTGGTTTCTCATCCCTAAAATGCAGGGATGGGTAACAGTATTTGCTTTGCAGATCAGTGAGGATCAATGATTATGAACAGCTATAATCCAGACATTGAGGGTAAACGCTGATAAAAACAGCTGTTGCAATGATGATGACAATGACAGTGATAGTGATGATGTCAAGGGGCTTGGAGTCCTGTTATGTTGGGGATTGGCAAGACATTTGGAGGATCTCAGAGCCCATGGGTTGTAGCAACTATTTTGTGGCTCCTTCTAGTTTCTTCCTACAGCAGCCCTGTCTGTGCAGCAGAACCATGGTCAACTCGCCTAACGTGAGCCCTCCCAGCTGAATCCCCACCCACAACTTGAGACCTGTGTACAGATCTTGAGACTTGACTCAGAGACTTACTTTGGACTGCATTTTCAAACAGAGTTCGCCTTAGATCCTGTCCTAAAGCACCTTCCCTGACATGCATGGTCTTCCAAAGACTCTCCTACAGGCCTCTGCCAGAGCTGAGGAGGGAGACGCTATTATGTCAAAACCCACAGAAAATTCTTGGTGGCTCCCCGGGAAGAACTGAAGCCTATTTTTGCTCAGCTCCTGCAGCTTGCTCCGAGATATCTTGATGATACTCTTCTTGTTCTACAATGCTATCATTGGATGTATCTGCCTAATCTCTATGTTTTGACCAGACTAGGATGGAGGACATATTGAATGATCCATTCTTGAGAGGGGAATTCAGGCTGTAATGGTGGTTCTGCCCTTTATATGGAAGCCTTTGAATTATGACTGTAAGGTAATAATCTTTGTGTTTTCTATTTTCAAGTTTCTAACTATAAATGTATTGGCTTCAATCCTTTTGGGAATCCAACCAAAACAAAATTCACCAAATCACTTTCAGAAGGCCAATGAAGATGTCCAAAATACAGCTGCAACACCCACAGTTTCTATTTTTCTAAGCTGAAAACAGCTCTCCCAATTGATTTTCAGATGGTTATGAATAGTTTTCTTTGATCAGCAACATATTGCCAACCTCAGCCTTTCTTTCTTAAGCTCATTATTTGCTAATGATTTTCTTGGCCACAAAACTCATAAAATTCCCTTGAGTTCCTTTTTTTCAAAAAACTCTCAGGACGATGGTTCCATTTGTTCAGCATCTGCACTAGACAACATCTGGAGCTGAGGAAATTCTGCTGCTCTGGATATGATGCCTAAATGAAATTACTTTTTCATGCACTTCAGAAGGAATTCAAGAGCATCCTTCTGCCCAAACAGACCTTTTGTTCTCCTCTAGCAAGTGTTTCTCATTAAAAATGTCATCTCCCTAATAAATTGCTTTGCTGCCCCTGCAGCTGGGCTTATTGTTTTCATGGTTTTGTGCTCACTCTGATTCTCACAAGGAACAGAAAGCAAAAGAAAAATGGGACTTTTCCCCCATTCTGTCTGCCTGAAATGTTTTTCATCCACCTTTGTATTTGAATGAGAAATTGCATTTTATTGGAGCCCTCTATTCTTGCAGTATTTGCTGCTTTGGGCAAATTTTCCTCAAACATGCCCTGCCAGATGTACTTTTCCTGACTAAATACTGGTTGGTAGCAGCTTGCAACTAGTGGTTCCAGCTCATGCTGGAAGGTGGCATTTTTAGATTATAGTCTACTGGTTTATTTTTTGCAAGAAAATGTCCAGCACAGCCAGTCTTTAGCCTCTGCAGTAATAACATATTCCTCAGTCTTGGGGAAGGCAGGAAGGCAGGGTTGAAAGAAATTAAGTGGGGGCAACAATGGGAGGGTGGGAGATTTGTACGTCTCTGTGTGTGAATGTATATGTGGGATTGTGGGTTTCTTTAAAAGCCCCACCAAAGTGTTAAGCAATCTTGGAAAATTCAGTCCAAGCTAGGTCCTGGGAGTTCAGGTGGGTTTTGAATCTCTGGTCAAACTCAACCTCAGATGTAAAGGGTACACCCTTCAGCAATTTCTTTTCCTCACACCCCTATACCCTTCCCCATTGCTCAATTCCACCATTAATATTTATCCATCAGGTCAGCTGGAGCTTTTTTTTTTTTAGTTCAGTTTTATTGAGATATATTCACATACCATACAGTCATCCATGGTGTACAATCAGCTGCTCACAGTACCATCATATAGCTGTGCATTCATTACTCCAATCCACTTTTGAACATTTTCATTATACCGGAAAAAATAAAAACAAGAATAAAAAATAAAAGTAAAAAAGAACACCCAAATCACCTCCCCCCATCCCACCCTATTTTTCATTTAGTTTTTGTCCCCATTTTTCCACCTATCCATCCATACACTGGATAAAGGGAATGTGATCCACAAGGTTTTCACAATCATACTGTTGCCCCCTATTAGCTACATAGTTAAACGATTGTCTTCAAGAATCAAGGCTACTGTGTTGGAGTTTGATAGTTTTAGGTATTTACTTCTAGTATTCCAACACACTAAAACCTAAAAAGTGTGATCTATATAGTGCGCAAGAATGTGCACCAGAGTGACCTCTTGACTCCATTTGAAATCTCTCAGCCCCTGAAACTTTATTTCGTCTCATTTCGCTTCCCCCTTTTGGTCAAGAAGATGTTCTCAATCTCACGATGCTGGGTCCAGATTCATCCCCAGGAGTCATATACTGTGTTGCCAGGGAAATTTACACCCCTGGGAGTCAGGTCCCACTTAGGGGGAGGGCAGTGAGTTCACTTGCTGAGTTGGCTTAGCTAGAGAGAGAGGGTCACATCTGAGCAACAAAGAGGTACTCAGGGGAATACTCTTAGGTACAATTATAAGTAGGCTTAGACTCTCCTTTGCAGTAATGAGCTTCATAAGGGCAAGCCCCAAGATAGAGGGCTCAGCATACCAAACTGTCAGTCCTCAATGTTTGTGAGAACATCATCAGCTGGAGCTTTTTAGATGCAAACTCATTTGCCTTAGTTATTAAGTCCACTCTCTACATCTGACAAAAATAAAAATAAGAAAATTGGCCTAACTGAAAAGAGAGAAAAGACATTTCTGGCACACAAATTGCTTTGCACTGGGAATTCTTTTATATTTCCAGGCTTCCTCTGACCTTTTCAAAACCTGGGAGCGATGATAGAGGGGGCTAATGGACAAACCTGGCAGACTGTCAGGAGCTGGACTCCTGGGCTGATTTTGCATGCAAGTTCCCAGAATTTGCTTAACCTAAGTCAAACAAAGGCCACCATGAACATCTGTGCTCTGTGATTCTTTGGCAGCAGAGCAGCAGATCCCCGAGGCCAGGGTCCCTGAGTGAGATGATAGCTGATTCTATCTTGTGAGCCAGGGGCTCTGTGTTCCTGATTGAAAAGATCCTGGGCAGGTTGCACCCTTGCTGTGTGTGAGGTTCTGTAAGGACCTTCTAGGGGCACATAGCTGAATCCGACAGTGGTCTATCCAGATGCCCATGCAAGGCTATGCCAGGCCCCATTGAAGGCACAAAGTTCAGCAAGCCCCATCTCAGTCAGAGGTTCTTACAGTCTAGATGTGAGACAACTTTTAAAATATTTGCACATTTGTGATAACTGAAAGTACAAGTCATAACTGCAGCAGGGGCAAAGTGTTTCACGCAAGCTGGTAGAATCAAGGGAGTTGGTGATTGAGATAGATTTGATTGCATTAATCAAAGTTCCCAAGGAAGACAAGGAGAAATGCTTTCCTATCAGAGAGTCTGGGTTCTGAAAAAGCAAAAGGTACGAGACGTCCATTTTTTTTTTCCCTTTTTGTATTCTTTGTTCTTATTTTCAACAAATAGCATGTACTATGAGGCAGGCACCATTCAAGGCACAAGGGATACAGTGCTGAGCAGGGAAAAGGGTCTGCTCATATAAAGGGGGTACAGATCACTATTTCATAAGCAAGTAAGTATATAAGGGCTACAAAGAAAAATACATCAGAGTAAAAAGATTGAGAGTGATGGTTAGGAAAAAAGAGAGCTGAATACAGAAACCTAGAATGATCCATCTGTGGAGGAAATTTCTGATGAGACATGAATTTGAACAGACATAATGTGATATGCTCCAGGGACTATAAGTACTTGGTACTTGTTGGAGCATAAAGTGTCAGGGAGAGTAAAAGGCACAAAGTTCCAATAGATCAGTAGGGGCTGTATTATGAAGGATATTTGTAGTGCATGCTGGAGGCATTCATTTAAGTAGAATGGGTAAGACTCGCAGTGCAGCCATGAAGAGTTTGAACACTCTGGTTGTGGACTTGGGGGTGGGGAAGAGACATGCATTTTGGAGTATTACCCAGGCATATACATGAAGACTGCTTTATAGTGAGGAGACTCCAGAGCTAGACAGATTGGGTTAAAAGATATTGCCATTATCATCACCCTCATCACCATCATAAATAGTGCTTATTGAGTTCAACTTATCTATAAGGTACACATTGCCAAGTATAAACTCTTTTAATTTCTCAACAACCCTGTGCACCAGAAATCTTAAGTGCCTTGCCCAAGGTGTCTTAGCAGGACTTGGCAGAGCAGGAGTACCCTCCCAAGCAGTCTGGGTTCAGAACCTGACCCATAACCATTATGCTGAACTAATGACCATCTGCATTGAGAGAACATGGAAACCTGGAATGAAGGTACTTTCATTGGGGCTGGGGAGGAAAGGATGGGTATGAAGTGCAGTAACTGGCAGGACTTGCTTGATGGATTGGCCTGTGGCTTGCAAAGGAAAGAGTAGAAAATGCCTCAGGAAATCTAGCTTGGACAGCCACGTGGATCACCATGCCACCAACAGAGACATACATTGTTTAACTGAGTTTCAACCTGAGGACCTGATATGTTACAGAGGAAACAGGTAGAACTTTCCCACGGATGAGTTATTTGATTAGTCACCCAATACAGCCAACTGTTACTTGAATAGGGGCACATTCCTACAGGGTATGACAGATTAAACCATGTCAGTCTACTATTCAGTATTTTTTGATCGCTCTTATGTGCTTTTCAAAATTAACACAAGCTCCTCTTTCTAGGATTAAAGGAAAAAGAAAACTTCCATATGTACTATAGTTCAAATAAAACTCATCTTAATCTCCTGCTGCTTTCCTATTAAAAGCCCAGTCTCCAATCAAACTTGTTCCAGCAAAGCACCTGGCACCCCATGGGTGCACAATCATTTGAGACTCTAGAGGTCTATTGGGAAGGGCATGGGCTCCAATATCAGAAAGACTGAGTTTGAATCTGGGTCACTGTATTTAGTAAACTCAGATGACTTGTTTGATCTCTTTTCAGGTTCCTGAACAGTCCCCACTGATATCTGATCCCCACATTGCAGAAAGGACCAAACCATAACGTCCAAAATCACCTTGAATTCTTCTATGGGTTGTGAGTCCAGTATCTTATTTGATACTCCAACAGCCCTCTGCTCTAGATACTATTATACATCTGGGAAAACTGAGGCACAGGGCAGTTAAATAACTTGCCTAAAGTCACACTTGGCAAATAAGCACTGGGCTTGGTTTAGACACCAGGCAGTCTGACTCCATCCTCTTAATCACTGCATTAGGTTGACTAAGTGAGATTGTACATACAAAGCACCCTGTACATAAAAGACCCTTCAAAAATGTCGTTCCTCTCTGCTCTCTTCTGCTGCTGCTGTCTGCAGCCCTCAACCTGATTGCTGTGTGATTTCAGGCTAGTACCAAAACCACAATTGCTGGGTATACTTGAATTGGGCCATTGAGCAACTTGCCATATTGATCACTCTATGTAAAGCAACATGAACAACTCAGAGGAGCAGCATCTCCATAATTAGAGAAACCCACCTGGCACCCAGAATGCCTTCATTGTTTCAGGGCATTATCGTTGCTATCAAACCATGTAGATCTCTCAGGGGTGATTTCTGGATAGTAAATCTTAATCAGGCACACTTTGAGGTTCTTCTCAAATCTTGTACGTTTCATTGCAAAAATGGTGACCATCTCACCATCACCAATAATTGAATATACTGGTGGGAAGGAATCCTTATGCTGAATTTAATAAGTGGTCCTAGGATCCACAAGCTGTTGTTGTGGAATGACTTTTTCAAATGAGTGGAATAAAGAAATTCTGCAAATGATCAGCTGACTGCTTAGAAGGCTGATAATTCCTACTGGTAAATAGTGAAAACCATGTTTCCTAGTTGACATTTATTCAAACTTGGACAATTGGAAAAATCTTCCACACCAAGGAAGTAAATATTATTAGTGAATGGATTTTATTTTACACCTTTATGGATCAGGATTGGGGATAATATGCACCCAGCTCCAAACTGAAAGCACAGCCATGATGTACTTTCCTTCTTCTCCTCTAGGTTTTCACTGAATTGATGTTTTTCAGACAAAGAAAAGTGTGTGTGAAGGTGTGGTGGATTTGAGGTGTGTCAACTTGCTGGGTTTCTCTTTCCAGATTTCTCCTTCCTGTGTGTTTCTGGTTAGGGTGGGTCATAAGAGGTTGGAGGGAGGAAGTTAGGCAGCATTCGTGTTTTAGCTCATGCATGCTGTTGCTGATTTGCTGGCTCATCTCATCGGCATGGGAACATGACAAGGCCTGCAACTGCTCGTCCTTCCATGGGATTCTCCTTCAGCTTTCCTGACTCCTGGGCCAGATTTTTGTGTTTGGTTCCATGATGAAGGACCCAGCTTCTGCAGGACACCCACACAAAGGTCAGAGGCAGCAAGAATTGCCATGAGTTTCAGTCCATCCTTGTGGGCTCCAGATCATGCTTTTGGGTTCCCACTTGCCCTGGCTCTGTCCAACTTTGTATCTATCCTGCCTTCCTGACTTACCCCCGGTGGACTTCAAATTCCAGCCTTACAAAGACAGCTTAACAAGCTGCCAGAAAACATAAGATTAAATCCCTGTGTGTGTTTGACACCATACACACACAGTGTTTCTTCTCTAATTGAACCCTGAGCCTTACTGAAGAATACAGATTGAAGAGACCTGTATGCTAGCAAATGACCAACAGTTGACTCTCTAAAAACAAACAAGCCAAGCAAAACAAAACAAATCTGATTTGTACTGTTTGCCAATATCCACGGTGAAAATAACCCCATCAGAGATACCAATGTAACATCATTGAACAGAAACTTGGGAAGAAATACACTTTATATAGTATTTTCTCTGTAAGGATAAAATAGACCTATGAGCACTTCAAGAGCAGAGTCAGGGATTGGCCAACATTTTGGTAAAAGGCCAGATAGTAAACATTTTGGGCTTTGCAGCCATATGATCTTCGTCATAGCTTTTCAAGTCTGCTACTGTAGTGGGAAAGCAGTGGCAAGTATTCCTCATTTTATTGTGCATCACAGATATTGTGCTTTTTACAAATTGAAGGTTTGTGGCAACCCTGCATTGAGCAAGTCTAATGGCGCCATTTTTCCAACAGCTGTTCTCACTTCCTGTCTCTGTGTCACATTTTAATTAAGGTAGGTACATTGTTTTTTTAGACATAATGCTATCACGCAAGTAATAAACTACAGTATAATGTAAACATAACTTTTGTATACATTGGGAAAGTAAGAAATTTGTGTAACTCACGGTATTGTGATACTCGCTTTATTGCAGTGATCTGCAATTGAACCCACAATACTTTCAAGGTATGACTGTATCTAAATGAATGGGCATGGCTGTGTTCCAATAAAATTTTATTCACAAATACATATAATGGGCCAGGCTTGGCCAGCAGGCTGTAGTGTGCTGACCTCTGCCATAGATAATAGTAAAAAGTATAAAATAATTAAGAAGTGATGAGTTTTGTGTATTTTTTATCTTTGTTTTTAATAGCATATATTTCATTGTAAAGTTACATAATTTAATTTTTAATAATGGCTGAGTTTCACAATCTGCTCACAGAATTTCTGAAGATTTATAGTCAGCTCTTAAAGACAGGTGTAAATGCACTTCTTGGTTCCCATTCAAGGTCAGCCCTTCCCAGCTGTGTGGCTTGGGGCAAATGACCTCATTTCTCCCACCAGGAAACCAGGGGTAGAGCTGCCCAGGTGTGCTTTGAAAGGACTAGACACAATGTATAGAAAGAATCGAGCAGCTAATATTAAAAAAGTGTTGCCTAGAGCAATGAATGAGGAGGTGCATTAATAATTGGTATCTCTTTTCAGTTAAGGCCTTCAGTCCATTTCTAAAGGAAGGAATCTGGCTGGGGAGGAGGGTGGAGGGGAGCCAAGGAGGCAGAATTAGCCCAGATTTAGTGTCTCTTTAAGTGTCAAATACTGCTAAAAGTGCTTTTGACCTTTTCACTGAATCCTCACATCAAACTTGGAATATATTATCATCCCTATTTTACAGACATGAACCACAAGATTCAGAGAGGCTGAAGTGTGCCTAAGGTCATTCAATCGGCAGGGGCAAGAACTGGGTTCAATCCTGCTCTGCCTGATGCAAAAGCCCCTTCCCTTTGTGTGAGCCCCTCCCCTTAGGGATGCCAGCTGCAGCCACTGTGTGCCAGTGACATCACCCTGGTTGTATTCAACATTTTATTCCTGGGATACCTTAGGGTGGGAAATCGTTTGGAAACCCGTTTTATTAAATAGCTGCATATGCTGATGCTCCTCATACTGTACCTTTGCACTGACAATAAAGGCCGCTGAGGCAAATCAGCAGGCATTTAACTGAATACCCTCAGTATGTGCGGCACTGAGCTGGGTGCTAAAGGTGCGCCAACAAATGGCACGGCCCTTCCTTTAAGAGGCAGGCTGCCCAGCCAGGGAGAAAGACTCAGCAAGGAAAGAAAACCCTGCACTGCTTGACAGTGTGATAGGGGCTAGGAGAGAGAGTATATGGAGTAGACTGAAGGATGGACATGTTCTTCAGAGGAGAGCTGGCAATTCCGGAACATTCCCTGTTCTCTCATTTCTCTCACATTCTGGCATCCGCACATGTTGATAATGAGCTGTATTTCTTCCCTTTCCCCTTCCCTCGACACTGATTTGCAGGACCCATCCTCTTCCTTCTTCAGGGCACATTCCAGGAGACTATCCTGTGGAAGCCCTTCCCCAAGGCACGGAGACTGGGCTCAGAGCCTCTCTTCTATGCTTCCATAGCACCACGGACAAGTATAAGCTATCCCTAGACCTAACGCAAGATCTTGCAAAGATCTCTTTATGCACTTGTCCATTCCATTAGACAAAGAGCTCCTGGAAGGCAGGGCTCGGCTATCTGACCAAGTATGATGTCCGGTCTATACTAGTGTGTGACAAATGCCCAGAGAATGAATAAATGAGCAAAGTGTGAGCCAAATCTTCAGGAATATCAGGGACACAGCAATGGAGAAGGTAGGCCAAGGGGAAAGCAAGATTACATCTGGCCACTAAAGGTCCAGGCAAGTTACCCTCCAAATTCTAAAGACTCTCTCCCTAAAGGAGAGTTTGTTTCTTTGCCTTTTTCTTATCTCTCACCCCAAAATAAATACACCTTTCACTTGGAGTATTTTGTTTTCTTTATACCTAATCTTTATATGAATCACTTATAGATGCATCATGACTGAGAATCAGCTAATTCCATTCGGGAAGAGTCTAACAGCTTCTGAGAGAATAAAATTGCAGCCACACTGACCATCTCATCCTTTTCCACCAATCCAACCATTCAAGACAATCTCATGAGTTCATAATATAATAAACATTGCCATTCTATGCCAAGAGCTTCTCATTTATCCCCTGTATATTTACAAGTGTAGATTCTATTTGCTCTCTGGGATCCTTGGCTCCTGCCCCAGGTTACTGATTATTTAATCACACCCTCTGCTGGGGTTCTTCTAGGTAGGCTGACTGTAATGTCTAATTCTCACCCTCTGCATGACAGACTGCTCAAGCGGTCCAGGAGGAGGCTCTCTATCAACTTTGAAATTGGCATTTCCATGTCAGTACGTTGCTTTCTCACAGCAAAACAAACTCTGGAATTGGTGAATTCCTCCCCATTAAGGCCATTTCCTATTTGTTTCTGCCTTCTCTGCTGTGGCCCTTGGGGAAAGGAAAGGATTATAACAATTTTCAAGCAAATTTTTGCAAACCCTTTGATCTCCAGCAAGCCAGGATAAGAGAACTTGAGCTATTTGGAGATGTCATTTAAGTCTTTCTCCATGTAGAACTCTAGAGCAAGGCAGCCATCCATACCAGTTATCTGTATGATCCCCAGCTTAGTGAGTCAGAGAGGTAAACAGGGCTTAGCGGGACCAGCCTGACTCTGCTCCACAGTGCCTGGGGCCTCAGCTAGTAAGAATGAAGTACGGCTAGGGCCTGGAATCATCCAGAAGTTTCCTCACGCACATATTTAGAACCTGGGCTCAAATGACTTAAAGACTGGACTTAGCTGGATTTTTCAGTGGGAACACGTCTCTCCATGTGGCCTTTTACAGTAGAGTAGCAGGGTCCTAGAAGAACCCAGAGAACAAGTATTCTGAGGGACCAAGGCAGAAGCTGCACGGCTTCCCTTGACCTAACTTTGGATGCCACACTGCGTTCTATTCTTACAAGCAAGTCAGCTCAAAGAGTCCAGGGAGGGGAATTAGATGCCTTTCAATGGAGAGGTGGGGGGACGGGCATAAGGCAGCATTGCAGAAGAGCCTGTGGGATGGAAAATAACTGTGTGGCCATCTTTGGAAAATACACTCTCCCCTCCATGTTTTTAATCTCCCCCTGCCTCAACTACTCAGACCCTTCCCTTGCATCTCCTCCTCTGCTTCTCTCCAGATTGGTCCCTTCCTTTTTTGGGCCTCCTTTCATTCTTTTCTCCCATTTAGATGATAAAACAGCCTCCTCAATGAGAGTCCCCTGACTCTGCCTTCTCCCAGGCCCCTCTGCCCTGCAGCCAGAGATCTGGCTAAAATCCACGTGGTAACATTTTATCATTTGACTCCCCACCACCCCCACGCCCCTCCCAACTCACCCCCTGCTGGGTCCTCACGGGATCCTCCTGGGTCTCTCCCACTGCTCTGTTAAACCCAAGTTCCCTACCTGTTATCCAAGACTTTTCTTGGTGCAGCCCTGCCTGCTTCACGGCCTGTTTTCTCTCACTGCTCATGAACTCCATGCCACTCTCTCAGCCCGCTTGGCTGTGTCACACCACCATGCAGACACCAAATGCTAGACAAATTGCAGCTTTTACCATATTACCCATATTGAGGAAACCAGGATTCCCTTCTTTTCCCACATTCTTCACTGTGAGTGAGTAACAGAAGCGCTGCAAGATAAGATCTTCCTTCTGTGCTTAGGGTTTAAAGGAGAGGGGATAAGGAAAGAAAATGAGGTTGCAATTTGGTGGTTTGGGTTGAAGAATTGCAAATGTTAAACTGTAGAAGGAATTAGATTTTCATGCCCACTATGTATGAGTTACAAAATCATAGGAGTGGTTGATTCTGTGCCTTTATTTCCACTTGAAACATTGGAGTCATATTGAAAGAGGTTAAACAACTTTCTCCCAGTTACTCAGCTAATGGTAGAGGAAGTAGGATTTTGTATTCTTAATGATAAGGGTTGGTGTAGGCAATTTCACGTCAGTGGGGAGCTTTGAGCTTCCTGGATGCAAATGGCCAACAAATGTAATACATGCTGATACTATTTCAGACCCTATGTCCATTCATTTAACAACTTAGTTAACAAATGTTTAGTGGGCACCTATAATTTGGCAGGATCAATTCTAGACAGTGGGGCAGAGAACTGAATAAAAAACTCTGAACCCATGTTAATCTGTACATTTTAGTAGATATTCAACCTGGTTCCTCCTCTCAGTGAAGAAGTCATTTACTGTTTCCTGAACTTCCCTCTTAAAGTTCTGGTACACTGTATAATCTAAAATACCTCTCCAAAATTTCATGAAGATAAAAAGGTTGGTAAGTTTTGAGTATCATAGTGAAATTCTGTTTTGTTTTGTTTTTTTTCCTAATTATCTACTTACTCCAGAAATGTGCAGCTTGAGTGCTCTTAGAATTGGTCCTCTGGTGACATTCTGATGTGCTTTAAGTGGAACCATGAGAAAGAGCTGTTATTCACCCATTATTCCTCTATGAAAACAATTTTATATGCTTCAGCCTATGTGTTATCCAGCATTCTTGGAACAAACTAATTAACAACAGTAACAATGAGACTCTTGTTCTGTATTTTAATGAGAATTCCTAGACTCCAGTGTTTTGACATTAGACATGAGGATTAGTTTTGGCTTAAAATAAATATTACATAACAACTTAAAGTGCCTTTTTTCCTGTATAGCATAATGTAGGAGTCTATAGATCCCTGGGACATACTTCAGTTCCTCTCCTGACCAGTCATACAATGCGTGTAACCTTGAGACTTCAGAAAATTCATGCTTCACTTTTCAGTTTATTATGCACTAACAAAAGAAAGGACACAAAAGGAATATGGAGATTATTTGAAGGAATAGCAAATTTTAAAAATATGATGCTTTGGCATTGTATGATCTTTGCAGTTCACAGAGCATTTCACATGAATTATTATCATTCCATTTCATTGTTACAACAATCCTGGTAAGTAGGGTTGTTATTATACTCATCATATAGACCAGGAAGCCAGGGCTCAGAGAGATGAAACACTGTCCAAGGTTGCCCACCCAGAAAGGGGCAGTGGTAGGAATGGAACCCTGTTTATCGGAACCCCATACAAAGCATGTTCTCCATCACCATGTCCCCATGTAGCCCCATGTAGCCTAATGTTTCTCACTGAGTGGGCCCTTCTGCCAGGACATGAGTTTTTGATCATGAGTTTTGATTGATCCATTGCCAGCGAAGACAGCTCAATGGGAGAAAGATCAGGAATGGTCTTTGGAACAGCATTTCTTAAACAGTAGGAGTTAGAACTGATTTCATCAGAGACTTAAAGGTACTGTTTTGGTTTGCTAAAGCTGCCAGAATGCAATGTACCAGAAATGGGTTGACTTTTAACAATGAGGATTTATTAAGGCCTTGGAAATGTCTAAATTAAGGCATCAACAAGAGAATACCTTCTCTGAAGAAAAGCTGCTGGCATCTGGGATTCCTCTGTCAGATAGCAAGGTACATGACCAGCATCTGCCAGTCCTTTGCTCCTGGGTTTTGTTGCTTTCAGCTCCTGATTCCAGTGGCTTTGTCTCTGAGCATCTGTGGATTCTCTGTTAGCAACACTGGGGTGTTTCCCTCTCTAAGCTCTATCCAAATGTCTCTGCCTTTTATCCTCTCATAAAAAGACTCCAGCAAAGGATTAAGATCCACCTAGAATGGGTTGGGTCATATCTTAATTGAATCAACCTAATCAATGTTCCCACCCACAATAGGCCTGTACCCACAAGAATGGATTAAAAGAACATGGCCTTTCCTGGGATCTATAAAAGCTCCAAAACAGCACAGCTATCATGGTCAAAAGGAAATGTTGAGGCTCAGTTAAAGTTAAATAGCTTTATTTCTTTTACTAGAGGTATTTTCAGAGATTTAAGTAAGCTAATACACATTGGAATCTCTGAAAAGACACTATAGAGGATAAGGGTATGCAAAGCTATTTAACAAATAAATATCAAAACAAAAAACCCTTTTGGGGTGAATATATCCCAAGACTAGTGTTCTATAGTGCACATTTTGGAAACACTGGCTTATAAACATCACCTCAGATTCCAGATATTTAAGTCGTTGCACTCCTTAATTGCGAAGTTTGCTAGAACAGGAGAAACTGAGCTTTCTACCAGCCAGATTGGGTTACAATTTCAGCTCTATCACTCCCCAGACATGTTAACTTGGGCACATTTCATAACACCAGGACTCGGTTTTCTTGTCAGCTAAAAGGGGGTAACAATTACAAGATCATCAAACATTGTTGAGGATTAAGTAAAACAGAAAACACTTAGCACAATCTTCACAGACAGTTGGCATTCCATCAAGGATATTCACAGACAGTTGGCATTCCATCAAGGATATTCACCTTTCTTTCACCTAAAACAACTCTATTTGGTTCTTTGCTTCTCATCCCTGAACTACTGAAGGCAATTTCTAAAGATGTCACTTGTGTATGGCCCTCATCCAAGGGAGCATCTCAAGAAGAGCCCACAGGTTATGACAAATCTCACCTCTCCTATAAACGTCAAGGTTTATTATGCCCCTGTTCCAGACCACACAGGCATAATTTTAATTTCCATTTGTTTGTATCAAAAGTTTCTTATTTTGCAACATCTAACCTCACCGCCCTGCCTCTCTGAATCTTTTAACTGCTTTCCTAGTCCATCTGGCCACATACAATAACCCTTCACTCCTGAACCTGAAATCTCACGAAGAAAGAATGTGAAATAAGCCTTATTTCATCACTCCACATTTGCTGAGCCACTGGGTTTCAGCAGTGTACAGTTTGAGTTGCATCACAATATTTTTCCTATGGGAATAACTGATAGGCCTCTCTGCTCATCTCTCACATCTACCTTGGAATCATTGACCAAAGGATGTTCAGTGTTTTGTTTTGAACTTTTGCCATGCCAAACTTCTGAAGATTGCAGCTTCATAAGCAAGTTTGACATGTCAGCAGGCTTTTTTCTCAAAATGTTTCCCTTGATTGGGTTATGCACTTCTTTTATTAAAATGTGAAACAGAGTTAACATTTTCTACAATCAAATTCTTAATCTCTTTTTCTTTTTTGTGGAGGAAAGGATTGGGAGTTTGAAAAGAGAGGGAAGGAAGGAAAGCAATGGGAAAAGGGGCACAAACACACACACTCACATACACACACAAATACTTTCTAATCCAGGCCACCAAGAAAATAGGAACTGCCACGCAACCTTGATCTTCCTTCTTTGTCACCAAAGGGACCGAACATCTTCAAAAAGGTGTCAAGGTGCACATTATTTTGGCTCTCATCTGACTCAGGAGCAGCATGGTAGATGAACAGGCAATTTTTTATTAGTCTAGGCAGAACTGAACCTTCTGATTTTTTTATTTTACTTCATCTACACTAATCAGGATTTGCTGTTATGTGAGAATAATGTGGTTATGTACAGATATGTTAAGCAGGTAACAGATTGGGTGCCCACCCAAGGTATGCTGAAAGAAACAAAAAAAAAAAAAAAAAAAAGAAAGAAACAAAAAGAAAAGAAACAAAAGAAACAAAAATGTCTTGAGATCATCCTATCATATAATAGGCCTGGATATTCTGATCAGGCATCTCAAAGAAAAAGCCTTATTTAATTTAATCCTCAGCACAGCCCTGTAAAATAAATAGCATTAATTTACAGTTGAGGAAAAGGACACTCAGAAAGGTTAAGTAATTTTCCCAGGGTCACACAGCAAGTGATTTGCAGAGATAGGCTTCAAATCTAGTTCTGTATGCTTAGACTTCAGGGCTCTAGGTATTAAACTGCTCTGCTTCCCACTCATGTTACATCTTTCTGCAATTTCCCCCTCCCCCTGCTCTATACCTCTCATTCAGCCCTTCAAATTCCATTTTATTTTTTTAATGAGAAATCTTTTCTAAAAAAAATTTTTTTTACTGCATTTCCAAGCACCTGGGTAAATCCCTAAAGGTCCATGGAGAAGTTGTAAGACCTGATTTCCGTTTTATAGGAGATGGAATACTTGCTGTGAATGACAACATGACAGGCTATTTCCAAGGGTTTTACTTTTCTCTCTCTAGCTCTCTTTCTCACATACACACACACGCACACATGCACACTCATGCTCTCAATCTCTCAGGCACACATGGCTTTCTTATCCTAAATACTGTTCCGTGAGAAACATTTTACATTATGTAATTCCTTTTGCAATCATCTGATGAGAGAGAGACCTGAACCCTGCTGGCAATTAACACGACCATGAATGCGAATGCACGTGAGGCAGGAGGGGTGGCTAATTCTCCTGGCCTACAATTCAACTTAAACCCTAATTCCTGAGATAGATCTCGTTTCTCAATTTAATAGAAACCAGAGGAACCAGATGCCTCTTGTTAAATGATAATGTATGCTCAGGAAAAAAAAAAAAAAGAGAGAGAGAGAGAGAATGACTTTTAAGTTTTGTTTTGTTTTTCCAAAAATATTGGTGCTGTCCAGCTGGGGTCAAAGTACAATTTCAAAATACATTTATATTGAAAATCTACCTTCATTCATGGAAGGCCACCTGCATCATTTACCTCCCAGAAAGAAGGTAGCATAGAATCTGAAGGATATTTTTATGGGTCTTTTTTTCATTGTTTATTTACAAGATTTCCTTGTCTTTATTTTTTCAGTAGGATATGGCACTCACAGTAATTTTAACATGATACACTCTTTTCCCTCTTTAAATGACACTATTTTCATTTTAATTCAATTAAATCTGTGATCCTAACAGATGAGAAGGTAATAGATATATACTTTGTCAATCATTTAATTGCAAATAAAAATCATGCATTTCAATTTTGTTATTACTTCTGTGTTGGGACATGACCCGTTACAGCTGAATTCATGTATCATCTATAATAGGCCATTAGCTGGAAAATGGAGCATTTGAAAAATAGGAGATTATTTTTTAAAATAAACAATTAGCTTTTTAATCAAGCTTATACATAGGCAAAACGACATCAAATAAGAGCTATTATAAAATAATCATGATTTCTGGGAATTTGAGGATACGTTGGCCATTTGAACAATGCTTTTTCCTGCCTTTTTCCCTTTTTCATATGTTGTTGTTGAATTCTTCTCAAACTAAACTAAGCACTGCCTACTATACACATGTATTTGTCGGAACCATGTATTCTTGATTAAGACATGTAATAAAATTTAGGGCTAAGCACATCAGCCAAACCAGTGCAGTTTCTCAAGAGTCCCAACATAGCCATTCACGTGCTTCGACTGCCTAATCTGAAATGAGGGAAGAATGTCACCACGTGGCCTTAGGCACATTGCTTGACATCATCGTGCCTCATTCTCTTCTTCTGTAAAAACCAGAGATCGAACAATTATCCCTGACAACTGTTGTGCTGATTGGATGAGATCATTGGTAGAATGTCTTTCACGGCTCTAGGCACATAATACACCATTGATATACTTAGGCTGTTATAATTATAATGATTCATTTCTTGCTTATGCCTGAATTCAGTCTCTGAGCCACATCCGATAGTCGTAAAACCACCGCAGAGAGGATAAAACAAGAATGTGCAACTAGATGTTATATTTTGGACAGCACTAGAGGGAGCAAGAGGTAAATGAGCCACCATCTTTCTCAAACTTGTCTTGATATGCATTATCAATATTTGCCAAATGCTGATAGCATATCTACAGGAAATAAATCATTAGGTAGAGGTCTCAGTTGGATCCAAAGCAGGGTATGATATAATGACAGGTCTCAAGAAATGTATAATCTAAGTGAAGAAAAAAAATCATATGCTTTAAAAACCCATTAAACAATAATATAAGACAATGATATATGCAAAGCAATAGTAAGTTGAATGCCTCATGGAAGGCTACAGAAGTTCTGAAAAGGGAACACTGTATCCCATTTACTTGGGGATAAAATGACTTGGAAAAGTTTCACGTATTTAATATGGACCTTGAAGGATAACTTAGATTTAGACCACTGGAAATAGCATCCCTGGAAGATGGAACAGAGGAATCCAAGCAGTGAGTGTGTGTTCCTCTCCCTTTAAAGGAAGGCTCCTGTTCCCCACTTTATGCCTAATTAAACATAATAAGGAATGCCTCTCACTCAGCTACCCCCCCATATTGAATGCTGCAAATGACTCCCGATGCTTATTGGATTAAACCAGACGTCCTAGCCTTGCATTGTATGCCTGGATTCTTTTACTTAGAAATAAGGATGGAAATACAACACTGAGGTTTGGATTTCAAAGGACTTGTAAGTCACCCATGGGCTATATATCTGCACTGCCTTAAAAAAATGGATCACTCTGGCTCTACTCTACTGATTAGTAGTGTTGAAATTACTAGGAAATATTAATTTTTAAGCTTCTTAAGTGTTAGCAAAAATATGGAAACTAAGAATGTCATAACTGTTTTAGTTCTGTCATGTCCCTTTTCCCCATATGGTCTGGAGTGGGGTAGAACAGCTTTATCAGTAGTGGAAATTACCTGTCCTCCTAGGTGCCAGTTAAAAAAGATGAAGTGTTACAGGTTTCAAAAAAAAAAAAAAAAAAATTGTCACCTAGAGAAAAAAAAAATAAACAGAATTTCAAAGGATGTTTTTTTCTCTCTTTCAGAAAAATCAAAGCTCAGCTAAGGTGAGGCATGGTAGCTAGCTGGTGGATCAATTGTTGAATGACTTTGTCAATCATTGTAGGGGATAACCAATGAAAACCTTATTATAGTACCAGAATTTGAAAACAGCCACTTAGAATAAAAAGTTCCCAGAGCAGTGTTAGCCTATCTTGTGGAAAATCCACTGTCACTTTCTAGATTATTATTTTTAAAATGTGCGATATGTCACATAAATTGCAGTATCTTATGTGACTTTAGTTTCATCAGTTGGGAAGGAAAGTCATTTTTAAGACTTTTAAAAAATATTAAACCCGTTTTAATATGTATTAGTCCACTGAATTCCACATCTAGTCATTCCTATAGTCATGTCACCCAGCAGGTATCACAGACTAGCCATAGGAATAAGAAAAGCCACTGTTAATTCCCAGAGGACTAGAAAAGGTGCCATAAAAACCCACCACTTCTTCTAAGAAGGCAGCCTCTATCTTAGTCTGCCAGGCTGCTATGTCAGATACAACACACTGGCTTGGCTTAAACAACCAGAATTTTTTTGTCTCATGGTTTCAGAGCTTGGATGCTTATTTCTGCCCAGGGTCGCGTTCTGCTGCTGCTGACTCACCACAATCCTTGGGGTTCCTTGGTTTGCACCTCTGCTTCCTGTCACACATCCTCTCTTTCCTCACTTCTGTGACTTTCTCTTTATAAAGACTCCTGTAATTTGGATTAAAGTTCACCCTCATTCAGTTGGGTCACATCTTAACTAAAAATAAACCTTCAGGAAGTCCTATTTATAGTGGGTTCACACCCACATGAATATGGATTAAGATTATGAAAATGCGTTTGTTGAGGTACATACCTCAATCTTCAACAGCCTCTTATCTCTTTTGTTATGGAACACTAAAGAAATATAGTAGGTAGTGAAGTCATGGGACAAGGAGCTGGGCAGATGGAGGTATCATGGGCGAGGAATAAGACGAGCAAACCTTTAGAGTAGGAAATAGTGACGCACATTTAGAGTACAGCGATGAACGAATTCAGCTAGACTGCAGAATGTGTGAAGAGATGTAAGAGGGAATGTGATAACGTCACTGGAAAGCTGGATTGTATAAAATAATCCAGGCAGGCAATGCCAGGCCAGGACGTTTGGGTTTAATACAGTGAGCAGCCGGGAGTCATTTACAACATTTGATATGGGGAGTAGCTGAGTCAGAGTCATGACTTGGGAAGATTAATTAGACATAAAGAAGCAAGTGAATGAGAAATGGGAATGGCACAGGTAACAAGGAGACCAGTAATTTTCTAGTATTCAGAGAAAGGTATTGTTCTAGTTTGCTAATGCTCCTGGAATACAAAACACCAGAGATGGATTGGCTTCTATAAAAGGGGTTTACTTGGCTACACAGTTACAGTCTTAAGGACATAAGGTGTCCAAGGCAACACATCAGCAGTCGGGTACCTTCACTGGAGGATGGCCAATGGTGTCCGGAAAACCTCTGTTAGCAGGCTGGCGTCTGCTCCAAAGTTCTGGTTTCAAAATGGCTTTCTCCTAGGACGGTCCTCTCTAGGCTGCAGTTCCTCAAAAATGTCACTTGTAGTTGCATTTGGGATATTTGTCCTCTCTCAGCTTCTCTGGAGCAAGTCTGCTTTCAACTGCCATCTTCAAACTGTCTCTCATCTGCAGCTCCTGTGCTTTCTTCAAAGTGTTCCCTTTGGCTGTAGCAAGCTTGCTCCTTCTGTCTGATCTTATATAGTGCACCAGTAATTTAATTCAGACCCACCCAATGGGCGGGGCCAACACCTCCATGGAAATTATCCAATCAGAGTCATCACCCACAGTTGGGTGGGGCACATCTCCATGGAAACACTCAAAGAATCACAATCTAATTAACACTGATAGGTCTGCCCACACAAGATTACATCAAAGATAATGGTGTTTGGGGGGACACAATACATTCAAACTGGCACAGGTATGCAGCCCAGATTTTGTTTTGTAGAAACAGAAAGGCAGAGATTTTAGAAAGAATTAAAATGATGTGGATGTGTAAAAAAAAAAAACCAACAAAAAACTCAGTTACATTTGGCTGGGGAAACTGGAGAATTTGTGGTACTTATAATGGATATGGGAGAGTTGGGAAGAAGAGTTGATTTGGAAATAGGAATTTGGAGGGGCTGAAACGCACATCGATATAGATTAAGGTAGATATAACCTGCACTAGGAGAGAAATTAAGCCAGGAAACTAAGAGGAAATTTAGGCTAGGCTTACCTATTTTGGGATCATCCACATATATTAGCTATAAATACATTAGATATAAATGCTATGTCTGTGACATAAGGAAGTAAATTACATGGTATAAAATACCATTTTCAACTTTTGCTAGTGTTTTTTTTCTCTACAAATGTATTATGAATCTACTGTCTGATTTCTTTTTTAAGTCCACAGTCATTAAGTGCTAATTATGTCATTTCACTAAGGATTCTAGGCCCTTGATAACATCAACATTTCTGGTCAGAATAATGGTACCAACCACTAGTGATCAGGGTGAATAGTGATCCACTGATAACTAAAATAACCTTTTCATAATCCCTCCGATCACTGACCCTGGTGATAACGTTCAATTACAGTCAAAGCTTGTTAGTGCATGGGCTACTGGTAGAAGCATACATTTATTCAAATTTTCTGGAGTAAAATACAGAGATATATCAAAAGTTTATAAAAGCATCTGTGCTGGTTTAAATTTGTTATGTACCCCGGAAAGGACTACATTCTTTTAACCCATTCTTGTTGGGGCACACCTATTGTGGGTGGGAACTCTGGGTTAGACTATTCCAATTGAGACGTGACACAGCCCATTAAAGGTGGGTCTTAATCCTTCACTGGAGTCCTTTATGAGATGATAAAAGGCAGAGACATTTTGGAGAGAGTTTAGACAGAAGCCCAGAGACATTGTCAAGAAAGACATGGAAACCAGAAGCTAAACCTGGGGGAGAAGGACCAACAAGCTCTGGCCATGGGACAGAGGAACCCCGGATACCGTCGGCCTTTCTTCAAAGATGGTATCATTCTGTTCATGTCTTAATTGGGATATTTTCATGGCTGTAGAACTGTAACTTTGTGAACTAATTAACCCCCATTGTAAAAGCCAATCCATTTCTGGTATACTGCATTCTGGCAGCTTTAGCAAATCAAAACAGCATCCATATTCATTTCCATGGAAAATCCACTTCTAAGAAAGCAGCCCAGAAAATAATTCCACAACTGTGTAAAAATGAAACATTTTTCATAATAAATTTTCATAATAAACCTGGGGGTTATGTAAAATATGCAGTTATTGCAGGTAGCTAAATTGTGGAATGCTAATATAACTGACTACTGAAGAGCTATTAACAATAATGAAGTACATGTTTTTTATTTAAAAGGAAATCTGTTTGTGATAAATGAAAAAAGTAGTTTATAAAACTATATGTATGGTATAGCCACTTATATTATGTTAGAATATATGTCCACATTAGATAATTTTAGAATATACCTCTATCTATTTTCCTATCTATTCATATTTATTTTCTAGATAGTTAAATATATGCAAAATATATACATCATCAAATGTTGACAGCTGTTATCTATGGAATGTGGAATTCGGAGTATTTTCCCCCTAAATGTCATTTTCTACAATAAACAATCAGTAAGTGTGTAAAACACAAACACACACAAGCAATGTGTAGATATTTAAAGTTGACCTAAGTTACTCTTATTCTATTGAAGTTTGGCATCTGAAGAAAAAGGGTAAGAGCCAGAGATCAGAATGCAAACTGAAAGTAAGCCAGAAGGGGAGTGATGGGCTGCAGTGTGGGGCTGGGGAAGTGCTGAGAGGTGGAGTCAGGGCAGAAGAGTTTGGAGAGTTGCCTTAAAGATCACCTTGCACTTTTCAAAGATGACATCAGAAGGGCAGGGCTTCAGAAGGACAAGGCTTTTACTACAGTCTGCTCTCTTTGAAAGTCTGAGCTTCAACTCCCTCAATAGTCACAGCATCTGTCTCAACAGTTTCCAAGCTATCTGATGGCTGACAGAATCCTTCAGCTGTGCAAAGACCAATACAATACGGAAGTGGACACTGAACAATTTAAGATGGTAGAACAATAATTGGAGGAAACGTCTCAAATAAAAACCAGGGAATTTCTGCTATTGGGATTTCAATTCAGAATAAAGGCTTACAGATTTTGTTTTTCTTTCTTAGCTTTTTTTTTTTTTTTTTGTAAGTGAATAATTTTTTGTTCACTAAAGGAAATGTCCTCAGCAAAGAAGTGCTTAGAGCTGTGAGATTTTGATGGTGAGATTGAACCCAGGTGGTTCCAAAAATGCAGTCTCTACCATTAGGGGGAAAAAAATCCCGGTAAGAACTAACATTTTTCTGTTTGCTATCAACTTTTAGAGGTTTTCATATCATTATTATTATTAAAAACACATGTTAAAAAAATAAAACTGATATACATCATCAGCCAGTGCTCTTTAGCAGGAAAGGGCTGGATTTGAACTGCTCAGATGTTTCTGTTAATTGTCCAAAAATATATCTGGCTAATCCTCCTCACCTATTGCCTTCTATTTTTTCCCTCCTACGCCAAAGGGAAATTGATTTTTTCGACTATATGTCCAGGAACTTGTGCAGTGTTGGGGCAAGAAGTTACAATTGAAGAGGAATGTTGGAACTACCCAATGTTATTTACATCTTCTCCGTGAAGAGATTGAGAGATAGCCAGAAACCAGAATGGTTCTGGGAGAAGTTTGCAGAGAACTCAGGGCCAGGCAAATATGATCTCTTCCTCACAGTACTGAGTTGCTGATGCATTTTCCCAAACCCCAGTGTCACATTGAGCAGAGTGCCAGTTAGGATGTTCAGGCTCTAAGAGAAAACAAAAAGTTCAAACTAGCATACATATTAAAGGGAATTTTTTGGCTTACATAACTAAAAAGCCTGGCTCAGGCATGTTTTTGACGGTTTGAGCTCCATTTCTTTATGAGTGTCTCAACTCTTACCTTCTCTAAGTTCCAGCTTCATCCCTGAATCATAACTTCCATAAAAGGAGAGAGACTGCAGGCGTGTCACCATTCCTAGCAATGTTCCCGAGCATTCAATTGACTGTGCCACCTTGTAGCCATCCAGTCATGGCCTAGGCTTTATTTACAGAACCAGTTACTATGTCAGTGTATTAGTCAGTGTTCTCTAGGAAAACAGAACCAACAGGAGATATCTGCAAACATGAGATTTTATAAATGTTCTTCACACAACTGTAGTGATGCATGAGTCCAAATTCTGTAGGGCAGGATGAACGAGTGCAAAGTCCATAGGGCAGGCAGTGACCTGCCAACTCTGATTGAGGTCCTCAATGAACTCCCCAGGAGAGGCTGGCTGGCCGAAGAAGAAGTGAAATTTCTCTCTTCTCCCTTAAAAGTCTTCAACTGATCAGATTAAATCCAGCTGATTGGATTCTCTTCCTGGTAGAAGACACTCCCTTAGTTGATTGTAGATGTAATCAGCCACAGATGCAATCAGTTGACTGATGATTTATTAACCAGCCACAAAATATCCTTGCAGTAATGGTTAGACCAGTGCTTGCGTGACCAGATGACTGGACACCATCACCTGGTTAAGTTGACACATGAACCCAACCATCACAGTCAGGGAGGGTTGCATCACCTTGATTGATTGAGACAGCCCATGATATCTACTCAGCCCACTCAAACTATCTGTTGGCTACAGCACAGTGAAAAGAAGGAATGAATGTTGGGGACCCAACCGCAGCATCATCTCCTGTAAACTGGTAGATGAACTCCTTTTTCCCTAACTAGTTGCATGTCTAAGAGGCTTAAAACAGTAAAAATAGGCTGAGGAGTTTCTTAAGTTTGTTTTCCCCAAGCCCATACAATTTCTCAAAAGATGTTTTGGGCTAAATTCTCAGCATATTGATGGTTTTATAGACAGGCCAAACGAATGCAAAGAAACTCATGCCAGAACAAAATAGATCAGAGCTCATTTGACCTTCACAGTGTGGCGAAGGTCCTAAACGTCAAGTAAGGTACCAAAGGGTCTATTTTATAGTAGCCTTATGTGAGGAGAAGAGACTGAATGTCAAAAAAAAAAAAAAAAAAAAAAAAATCCCAAAACAAACAAACCAAAAAAAACCCTGAAGACTTAGGCAAAGATCTCTGATAAGCATACAAAAAGTGCCCTGGTCATTGGTCCATCCATTTCAGCCCTCCTTCTCCCCAGGGATGGAATGTGGGAAGGAAGGGACAAGACAAGGGCTCCTCTATAAAGACAACAGAGATAAAAGATGAAAAAAAAATCCCTAATAAAAAAAAAATTCAAAAAATGAGAGGAGACAGACTACTGTGGAGATTCTACCTTTATTAACCACAATTCCTTCTCCCCCTGCTCCTTTCTTTCTTTTCTTGATTTAGGTTTACTTGGTTTTTAAAACAAATTTAAGTGCCAGAGGAGCACTTAGAGAGTCAAGAAATACCACAAACATCTTAACAATAGTGATGTTTTGATATTTTTTTATAATTCTGAAAATTTTTCTTTGGTTGAAAAGCTTTATTTTAAGGTAATGTGATATTCACATTATTCATGTGTTACTTAAATGAACAGCTAAATAGAAAAAACCCAGGCTGCCACATAGCCGGAAGGCTCTTTCACAGGTTTACCCAGGAAGTGCAATGGGGCCCAGAACTTCTGCAGAATGGGCACATCTTCTTCCAGCAGAATCAGTAAAGATGCTGTTCATCCTTCCAAAAGTCCCCTCTAGTAAATCCACTTCCCCTCCTAACATCACCTAACAGATGCTGATCAGAAAGAACTCCTTAAACTGCATGGAAAACTCCAGCTCCACATCAAGAGATCCCAGATGGCAAGGTTCTTTGAGCAAGTAAATTGGAGAGGGCATACCTCTTCAGCAATACAACATTTTCCCTCAATATCATGCTGCTTGTTTTCATTAACTTGCTTTTTACTTTTCTGAAATTAAGGTATGTTTTAGAATCTATACCAAAAGACCCTTATCAGCCAATGAGCAGAAGTGTAGGTCAAAAGAGATTTGCCGTTGTCTGGGTAGGTATGAATTCAGCGTAGGGCAGTGTTGGAGATTGAATCGTGCCCCCACAAAAGGTATCTTCAGTTACCAACTCTTGGTCCTGTGGGTGTCAACCATTTGTAAATAGGACTTTTGATGATTTTATTAAAGTGTGCCCAAAGTGAATGAGGGTGAGCCTTAAACCAATATGTCTGCAAGTCTTTATAAGCAAAGAAAATTGAACACAGAAAGAGAAGCCTTGGAAAGCACACAGAAGCTGGAATCAAGCAAAATCCTGGAGAGAAAGAAGATGCTGCCATGTGCATTGTCGTGCAACAGAAAAGCCAATGATCAAGGATCACCCACAGCCAGCACCCAAATGCCACAGTCTTCTAGGAGAAAGCTTTACCTTGCTGCTGTCTCAATTTTGAATCTCTCCTAGCCTCAAAACTGTAAGTCAATAAATTCATATTATTTAAACCATTGTATGGTATTTGTTTTAGGAGTTGGGAGACTGAAACAGGCAGATTTTTCAAGTGGTCAGTATGAATTGCGCACAACCCAGACGAAAATCATGCTGGTCCCACAGCTCTCTGCAGAATTTCAAGAGAATGCATACTTCCATCGATATATAATTCAGTTTTTTAAGTAAGAAATACAAACAAACCTGAGAATCTGTGATATGTCTCAATTATGTTCTCAACTGCAAAGGTACTAATGAAAGCAAACTCATGGTTGTAGATTGTGAAAGTGGTCATGTAATTCAATCTATGTATCATTTTCAAAATCAGTAAGAATTTTTTAAAAAGTATATGGTCTCTGAGAGTGAAAAAACTGTAGACATCAACTTCTATTGCAATATGGAACGAAAGAGTGATAGCCATGTGTAGATTAAAATATATCAGTTGCTAAAAAAATTGTACATTTAAATTCTATTAAGAATTTACCAAAGCATATTAGCCAACAATATTTAAATAATGATAAATTACAATAATTGGGTTTTTTTTTTTTTTGGTAATTTCCATAGCCAATTGAATTTCACAGTTGTTTTTGCTGGTGTTTCCTGAACTGTTGTATCCATAGCGAACTTAAAGCTGCAATTGATGAATGAGTGTAATTTCAACATGAATGTTGGTTGATATTTTCTTTCACTTTAATGAGTAAGACCAATGTGAAATAATCAAGATGTATGTACAAATCTCACTTATTCATTCTTTTGATGGATCAGATATTGTTTCTGAATGCTAGAAAAAATTTCCTACATTTTTTATGCTATTCACAATGTACTACTACTGATGACATATTTTACATTTCATCGACATTAATACTTTCTTCATTATCATTTTCCTAACTCTAGACAATCAACAAAATAATAAATTGAGCTCTGACTTGTAATTTTTGCCACTTTCCATGGTATATGTATTCCCACCATGGTTGATTTTTAAACTTGGACCAATCTGATGTCACCGATTTTTTTTAAAAAGGATTTGGGAAGAGATACAGAGTAGAACACCATTATGTGATATTTTCATCATACAGATGATTCAGGCACAAATAACCTCAAGAGCAAATGTAAGGCTAAGATGTAGGAGAAGAAGTAAATAATGAGCTTTAAATATTTACTACCTTTGTTTTTTTTTTAATTCCATTTTATTGAGATATATTCATATACCATACAATCATCTGTGGTGTATAATCAACTGTTCACAGTACTATCTTATAGTTGTGCATTCATCACCCCAATCTACTTTTGAACATTTTCCTTGCACCAGAAAAAGAATAAAAAATAAAAGTAAAAAAGAACACCCAAATCATCCCCCCATCCCACCTATTTTTCATTTAGTTTTTGCCCCCATTTTTCTACTCATCCATCCATACACTAGATAAAGAGAGTGCGATCCACAAGGTTTACACAATCACACTGTCACCCATTGTAAACTACATGGTTATACAATCGTCTTCAAGAGTCAAGGCTACTGGGTTGGATTTCGATAGTTTCAGGTATTTACTTCTAGCTATTCCAGTACCTTAAAACCTAAAAGGCTATCTATATAGTATGTAAGAATGTCCACCAGAGTGACCTGTCAACTCTATCTGAAATCTCTCAATCACTGGAACCTTATTTTGTTTCATCTCTCTTCCCCCTTTTGGTCAAGAAGATGTTCTCAATCCCATGATGCTGGGTACAGATTCATTGCTGGGAGGCATATCCTTTGTTGCCAGGGAGATTTATACCTCTGGGAGTCAGGTCCCTTGTAGAGGGGAGGGCAGTGAGATCACCCGCCAAGGTGGCTTAGCTGGAGAGAGAGGGCCATATCTGAGCAACAAAGTGGCACTCAGGGGGAGACTCTTAGGCACGATTATAAGCAGGTTTAGTCTCTCCTTGCAGCAACAAGTTTCATAGGGGTCAGCCCCAAGACAGAGGGCTCAACACATCAAGCCATCACTCCCCAATGTTTGTGAGAACATCAGCAACAATCCAGGTGAGGAAGTCCAACACCTCTGCATCTTTCCCAAGCTCTTCAAGAGGGCCCCAAATATATATTTTTATTCTACACCCAAATTACTTTAGGATGTGTTGCTATTTCATTCTAATCTATACAGACCTACCATAGCTCACTTCCTATTCAAAGTTCCATGTAATTGTAGTGTTTGAGCAAACTGACTGTAGAAGTTAGATTGTTTAGAAAATATAGATCCTACACCAAATAAACATCTCTTCCCTTGGTCTCACACGGAAGTTGAAGTTTTAAAACACAGTCAGTTTCAAACTTTACCCTTTGGTCCAATTTGCTCTAGTCTGAACCAGATCTGTTTTATTCATATCTCTAATTGAAGTCTGGGCTCTTTTTCAGCTTTTTTTTTTTTTTTTAACAGTTGCTGTATGTGTTAATACTAATATTCATATCTGCCACCCTCTAGCTCTGAGTTTCAGGTGTAACACAGATACCCAGTGTTCCAGAGACCAATCAGGTTATACACTAAGGGATCAACATCTCAGAGTTTGGAGACAGCCATTACAATTCAGGAATAGATTTGACTGCTGTAACAGATTACAATCTAGGGACCATTACAATAATTATTTCCCTGTTAGGCTGTGCTCTAAGATTCAATTCTGAGTTTACACATTGTAGTTAGTCCATATTGGTGAGGCATTATAGTGTTTGCCTTTGTTTCTGCCATACTTCACTCAACATGCTGTCTACAGGATCCATTCACCTCGTTGCGTGTCTCACAGCTTCACTCCTTCTCGTAGTTGCTCAATATTCTATTGTTTGCATACACCACAGTTCACCATTCTGTTCCTCAGTCGGTGTACCCTTAGGCCATCCCCACCCATTGCAAATCATGAATACTGCCTCCATGAACACCAGTGTGCAAATGTCCATTCATGTCTCTGCTCTCAGATCTTCCAAGTACATACCCCATAATGAGGTTGTAGGACCTTATAGCCCCCACATACTTAGCTTCTTGTGGAGCCATGACAGTGACCTCCAGAAAGTCTACACCATTCTGCCTCCTCATCAACAGCAAATAGGTACATCCCTCTCTCCATGTTTTCTCCACCATTTTTGCCTCTATATTTTTCCTACAATCTTATAGAGATACATTCACATAACATACAACCATCCAGTGTACAATCAGTTGTTCATGGCATCATCACATAGTTGTACATTTATTACCACAGTCAGCACTTGAACATATTATTATGAAAAAGTTTTTTTTTTGGTGAATAATAAAAAAGATAATAAAAATAAAAATAAAAATATCATACAATACAATATAATAGTAAGGATAGAAAACACCACCACTACCAAGAATCCCATATCTCTCCCTTATATCCCCCTCTCATACACATTTAACTTTGGTATATTGCCTTCGTTGCATTTAATGGAAGCATATTGGAATGTTACTGTTGACCACAGACTCCAGTTTGCTTTGATTATTTTTTTTCCCAAATTATCATCCCTTTTTCAACACTCTGCATGGTTGACATTCATTTGTTTTCCCACATGTGAGAAGATTTTTATATTTGTATGTTTAGCAACAGTCATTGGCCACTCCAGTTTTTGCCAAGTTATACAGTCTGTCTTCATCATCTATCTTTACCTCTGTTGTCATACATTCCCCTATCCCACCTCTTTCAGCTTTACTCACAGACATCTTTGTTCCATGTACTTACAATATTGTGCTACCATTACACAGTATTATGCTATCTATTTCTGGATCTATACAATCAATCCTGCTGAACATTTCTGTAGTTCTTCAGAATCAAATGCTTGATCTCTACCCTCTTTCTATCTCCTGGTAGCCTTTGTTACCAGCTTTTAACTCTCAGAGTTGGCTCATTAGTGTTATTTCATACTAGCGAGCCCATAAAGTATTTGTCCTTTTCTTTCTGGCTAACTTCACTCAACATAATGTCCTCAAAGTTCATCCATGTCATTATATGTTCCATGTCTTTGTTCTATCTTAAAGCTGCATAATATTCCATTATGTGTCTATACCACAGTTTGTTTATCCTCTCGACCATTGATGGACATTTGGGCTGCTTCCATCTCTTGGCAATCAGGAATAACACTGCAATAAAAATCCGTTTACAAATGTCTGTTTGTGTCTTAGCTTTCAGTTCCTTTGAGTATATACCTAGCAATGGAATAGCTGGGTCACATGGCATATCTGTATTTAGCTTCCTGAGGAACCTCCACACTGTCTTCCAGAGTGTTGCACCACTCTGCATTCCCACCAGCAATGAATAAGTGTGCCACCTTCTCCACATCCTCTCCAGCACTTACGATTTTCTGTTGTTCAGATAATGGCTATTCTGGTAGGTGTGAGATGATACCTCATTGTGGTTTGCATTGTAGTTTGCATTTCCCTAATAGCCAGTGAAGTTGAACGTTTTTTCATATGTTTTTGAGCCATTTGTATTTCCTCTTTGGAAAAGTGTCTGTCCATGTCTTTTGCCCATTTTTAAATTGGGTTATTTCTCTTTCTGTTGTTGAGTTGTAGGATTGCTTTATATATTTAGGATATTAAACACTTAATGGATATATGGTTTCCAAATACTGTCTCCCATTGTGTAGGCTGCCTTTTTACTTTTCTAACAGAGTCCTTTGATGTACAAAAATGTTTGATTTTGAGGAGATCCCATTTGTCTATTTGTTCTTTGGTTGCTCACACTTTGGGTGTAAGGTCTAGGAAACCACCTCCTATCATAAGATCTTTAAATTGGTGCCCTATGTTTTCTTCTAAGAATCTTATGGTCTTACGCTTATGCTTAGGTTTTGATCCAATTAGAGTTCATTTTTGTATAAGGTGTGAGTTAGGAGTCATCGTTCATTCTTTTGGGAATGGATATCCAGTTCTTCAAACACCATTTATTGAAGAGGCTGCTCTGTCCCAGTTGATTTGGCTTGACTGCCTTATCAAAGATCAGTTCTCCATAGAAATAGTTTTCTATTTCTGAAAACTCAATTTGATTCCATTGGTCGGTATCTCTGTCCTTATGCCAGTACCATGCTGTTTCGGGCACTGTAGCTTTGTAATATGCTTCCAAGTCAGGTAGTGTGAGACCTCCCATTTCATTCCTCTTTCTCAAGATATTTTTGGCTATTCAGGATACCTTGCCCTTTCAAATAAATTTGGTTATTTGTTTTTCTATTTCTGCAAAGTAAGTAGTTGGAATTTTAATTGGTATTGCATTGAATCTACAAATCAATTTAGGTAGAGTTGACATCTTAATTATATTTGGTCTTCCAATCCATGAATACAGTATGTTCTTCCATTTTTTAAGGTCCTGTTCGATTTCTTTTAGCAGTTTCTTGTAATTTTCTTTGTATAGGTCTTTAGTGGTCTTTGTTAAGTTTATTCCTAAATACTTGATTCTTTTGGTTGCTATTGTAAATGGAATTTTTTAAAATTTCTTCTTCTTGTTGCACATTACTTGGGTATAAGAACACTACAGATTTGTGCGTGTTGATCTTGCAGCCTGCCACTTTGCTATATTTGATTAGCTCTAAAAGCTTTGCTATAGATTTTTCTGGATTTTCTACATATAGAATCATGTCAGCTGCAAACAGTGAAAGTTTTACTTCTTCCTCTCCAGTTTGGATGCCTTTTATTCTTTTTCTTGCCTGAGTGCTCTAGGTAGAACTTCCAGCACAATGTTGAATAGCAATGGTGACAATGGGCATCCCTGTCTTGTTCCAGATCTTAGAGGAAAAGTTTTCAGTCTCTCCTCATTGAGTACGATGTTAGCTGTGGGTTTTTCATATATTGTCTTTATCATATTGAGAAAATTCCCTTCTATTCCTATCCTTTGAAGTGTTTTCATCAAGAAAGATGTTGAATTTTGTCAAATGCCTTTTCTGCATCAATCAAGATGATCATGTGGTTCTTTTGCTTTGATTCATTGATGCAGTGTTTTACATTAAGTAATTTTCTTATGTTGAACCAGCCTTGCATACCTGGAATAAACTCCACTTGGTCATGGTGTCTAATTCTTTTAATGTGCTGCTGAGTTCAATTTGTGAGTATTTTGTTGAGGATTTTTGCATCCACATTCATTGAAGAGATTGGTCTATAATTTTCCTTTTTTTTGTAGTATCTTTGCCTGGTTTTGGTATTAGGGTGATGATGGCTTCATAGAATGAGTTGGGTAGCTTTCCCTCCTCTTCAATTTTTTTGAAGAGTTTGAGCAGGATTGGTATTAATTCTTTCTTGAATGCTTGGTAGAATTCACATGTGAAGCCACCTGGTCCTGGGCTTTTCTTTTTGGGGAGCTTTTTGATGACTGACTCAATCTCTTTGCTTGTGATTGGTTTGTTGAGGTCCTCTAGTTCTTCCTGGGTCAATGTTGGTTGTTTATACTTTTCTAGGAAGTTGTCCATTTCATGTACGTTGTCCAGTTTATTAGCATATAGTTGCTCATAGTAACTTCTCATTACCTCCTTTATTTCTCCAGGGTCAGTAGTTATGTTTCCTTTCCTGTTTCTGATTGCATTTATTTGCATCCACTCTTTTTTTGCTGTTGTTGTTGTTGCTGTTGTTGTTGTTGTTAGCCTAGCTAGGGGTCCATCAATTTTGTTGATTTTCTCGAAGAACCAGCTTCTGGTTTTGTTGATTCTTTCTATTGTTTTCCTGTTCTCCATTTCATTTATTTCTGCTCTGATCTTTGTTATTTCTTTTCTTCTGTTTGCTTTGGGGTTTATTTACTTTTCTTTCTCTAGGAAAGGGGAAGAAAGAATAATAGAATAAATAATCACTGAAAATTTCCCAACAGGAGCTGCAGATGACAGACAGTTTGAAAACGGCCATTGAAAGCAGACTCTTGCCCAGAGAAGCTGAGAGAGGACAAATATCCCAAGTGCAACTAAGAATGATATTTTTGGGGAACTGCAGCCTAGAGAGCAACGTCCTGGGAGAAAGCCATCCTGAAACCAGAACTTTGGAGCAGACGCCAGCTGCATGCCTTCCCAGCTAGCAGAGGTTTTCTGGACACCATTGGCCATTCTCCAGTGAAGGTAACCGATTGCTGATGTGTTACCTTGGACACTTTATGGCCTTAAGACTGTAACTGTGTAACCAAATAAACCCCCTTTTACAAAAGCCAATCTGTCTCTGGTGTTTTGCGTTCCAGCAGCATTAGCAAACTAGAACAATTACCTTTGCTTTAATATAATTTATTTACTTGTAAGTTTATATATTTATGGTTTAATAATGGTTGTGTTTAACTACTGGCTCATAAAATTCCTAAAAATTTATTAATCAGCTCTCATTACTCCCACACACCACTGAAATCTACCTACCTATCCCGGCTGTGATGCTTTAAAGTGTTAGACTTGAAGTCACTTTTTAAATCCCTTTGTCTCGTCTGGTCTCCTTTCTTACTTAAGGATCACCTCAGTCTATTGTTATTGTTATTGTAGCTCTAGGCTTATTTCTAAATTCTTTCATTCCTTTTTAATTCAAACGGTTCAAATTTTAACCATCTTTCTTCTTGTACCTTTTATTTTGAGCATCCCTTAACCCCCTCCAACAATTATGCAGCCTGATGAAAGTCTGGGGTTTGCAAATTGTTATTGGATATAGTTTAGCCAACAAGTAGGCCTATAAAGCTTAGCATATTGATGAAGAAATAATTTCAGAGAGGAATTCGAGGAACACAGAGGTATAGTGTGGCCCCTGGCTCCCCCATGCCCTGGGAACCACTTGGATCTAAGCTTTCTAAAGGCACAACCTATGGCTCATCTCCACCTCTCCCCTCTGCCTGGCCCACAGTGGGCATTTAACACGTTGTTGGTTAACTTCTTTGTGCCAAGAGGGCAATTTTCAGCCTTCGCTGTCTAACCCTCCCCCTTGCTGGTTTTGACTGGCTCTGTTAGATCCTTCTTCACTTCCACAGATGTGTTTTGGGACTTATTTGAATGGCTCATCAGACTCTGCCAGATTTCAGTTGCCTCAGCTTGAGGGGACTGTTCCAGGCCTCCTGTTTATGATTCCCAACTCTGCTGACTTTGGCCCACGAGGGTGGAATCTACACTCAGCTGGAAAGTCCAACGGACTTAACATGCCTCTCCTGTACTGTCAACTTTGACCTCAAAGAGTGTGTCCTGGCATCATGAATTAGTTTCCATTTTAAATCACAAATTTAAGACACTACAGGCTCTGCTGGAGAATTTAGAGTGTTTGTATGTTAAGCTCAGGTAATAGAGCACTGTACCTTGTAAGTCCAGGAAATACCAATTAGCCAGGAGTGCAACGTGTTTGACCACAAAGAGAGCTGGCTCTGTTTCCTCCCATCCAAGGAGGGCAGCAGTAAGCCCTTCAGAGGTGACATTGACCTGCCCGTGGCAGACGTCATTAACGTGTGCTGTCCCCTCCCTGATAATGCTGGGACATAGCACACAGACTTGAAGGGAATAAGTGTGGCTGCTTCAATGCTACAGGCTGTCTTGACATACACTCGAAATATAATACTGAGTAGCAATGTCATTTTAGCCCATGGGTTCTCAGTCCAGTAAGTAGTCTTTTGCAGCAGAGGAGCTGGGGGAAAAAAAAGTATTGGTCATCAGGGTTGTATGGCATGTGTGCCGATTCATAAGATCCCTATTTATTCATCATAATGGATATTAAATGTAAGTCCTATTTGAGGGAGAGAAAAAGAAAAAATACACACACGATATACACATACATGAACGTGCATAAATTGCATATACAAATCAAACTGCTTGGCATTTTTTCACCCAAGTAATAGATCCTAATACTGATGCAAATTTGCACAATAATAATCAAGCAGAAAAACTAATCGAACAAAAAAAAAAGTCTGTTTTTATAACAACCACTCCAATGACTATTTTGTAAATATTAAAATACAAACATTACTAGCTATAACTTATATACGTTTAAATTAGGCTACAATTATTGTGCACAGATGTTTAAGAGTAACCTAAATAAAATTCTGGACTTCATAATCAGAGAGCCATGAAAAACCATCAGCTGGAATCCTTAAGACTTGGATCACTATAACGAATTTACAAAAATTTGTAGCATTCTTTTTTTATGTGGAGGGGATTATCCAATGTAAAAAGACAGAAGCTGATTATAAAACACCATCCATGTGCCTTTGAAGTTTCAGAGTCACAAAGATACTTCCCTGGATGCTCAATTTCCCATCTGGCAACTTAAAAGTAAGTACTTGGACATCCAGGATCTGAGAATCTCTCCGGGGTCTGGCTCTGCGTGCCTTGTCAAGCAGGACAGTGTGCTCTCCAATGTAAGCTTGGGGATATGGAAGAACAGTTGTTCCTCTGAGAATGGGAATCGATGCAGATATCCGAAAGATCACCAGCTTCCTGAGCAGTCGGACCAGGCACTGTTCTTAGCTTTGATTTGTTGGAGAGGGAATGCTTCCTGTTCATGAGGAGCAAAGACAGAGGTTTTTGTGCTTCGGCACTGATGTCTGCCGGGGGGGTTTCTGGCTCGCTGGCAGCTCCACTAAAAATGTGACAACTTAGTCCCTAAAATTCAGAAGCTCTTCAAGACACCTATGTTTCCTCTATCGCTTTTAAATCATGCGTTTTTTTTGTTCAGTCTTGTAAAACACCTAAAATTCTCTTTGGAAGCAGAGTGTTGCATGATATGTGAATAAATTGGGATTTTTTAAGACTACTGTAAAAAGAAACACACACATATAACTCTGGAAAGATCCCGAAAGAGATCCTGACCTGCAGATTATTCAAAGGAGACTTCCCCTAGAATGGGAGATTTGAAAGTGAGGCTGGTAGGATCAGAGAGGTAAACTTGGTGCAAAAGACTATGTCAATGATCTATTAGCTTTTGGATGTCTTCTGTGTTGTAAGGAAGCCAAGATTGGGGCTTATTAGAAAAACTAAAGTTACCTGCCATTCCAAGAAAAAATATCTGCATCTCAATTCTTTTTCCCAATTAATAGTTGTTATGTGGCTAAATTTCCTTTTTATTTCAGAAGGAAACAGTCCACCATCATCATCATTGTCTGTTTCTCCCCCCAAATTTAGCAGTTTTATTAATAATAATAACACATACATTTCCTTTCATGATGGCTTTTGATTAGTGACTGTAAAGAATAAAATACAACCAACCAGAAATCAACACCAGATCTCGAGAAAACATTGAACTATGGAAGAAAAGTAAGAGATTTAAGTATCAAGTGCTGAAAAGTTCTGTTTTGGGGTGATAAACAGGTTCTTACTAACCAGTTAGCAGAGGGAACATGAAAACTCATCAATGAATCATCATGAGATCATCTAGAGTAATGAAAATGTATATTTGCTAAATTTTGGTCTTTGTTTCAGAAATGGGAGATGACATAGGCTTCACAACTTACCAAACTTACTTTTAGTAGTTCTCTCAAGTTTTCTGGAGTCACTCTGTTTTTCCCTCTTGACCAGTTGGATGGGCATGGGCCACTTCTTATCCAAGTACTTAGCTTCAAGGCTAAAGACAAAGCATGACAGAAACACAGCTGGGTAGAAGCCTCAAATTCTCTCTAACATGGACTGAAACAACCAGGGAGGAACTTATTCATTCCTTCAAGGAATCCAACTTTCAAAACAAAATTTTCTGGGCTTAACTGATAATTAATATTTAAAAGTGCATTTTAGAAATGTCTTAAATGCTGAAAATTATTTTTGAATATTTAAAAAATTATTCACAATCGCTCATTGGTAATCATGTCAACAATGTTATTTTTTTTCCATTCTCTCTTCTTTAAGGATGATTTAGGATTATCCTATACATACACATTTGTATTCTGCCTTTTTATGCAGTATTTTAACATGATCTTTTTCAATGCTATCAAATATTCTTTAAATATTAGAAGTTTAATGTTGATGTTATATTTCACCATTTGGACCTATTACAATGTATTTGACCATTCTTCATTTTTAAAGTAATTACTGTCCTCCCAGTTTTTATTAATAAACAGAAATTATGTTGGGCATTTTCAAGCATAATTTTTTGTCTGTGTTTCTGACTACTTGCTATGGTTACATTCTTGAAAAGAGAAATACCAGGTCGAAAACTACAATTGCTAAATTGTTTTCTAGGAAAACCAAACCAATTTATATTCTCACCAGAAGTGTTGAGCACATATTTATAATAGCAACATTTTTAAAAATCTTTGCTAATTTGTGTGTATGGCATATTGTTACTATTTTTAAATTTACATTTCTTTGATAATCACTGAGTTGGGCTATTTTTTGTGTACATTTATAAATGATTTGTAGTTCCTCTTTGAGAATTGTTCATGAGTTTACTCATATATAGGGACTTTGTACTTTTTATAACATTGATTTTGATAAGCACATTTCATATTTCTTAAAATTTTTCCAAAGTGTAAATTTTTTTTCTTTCAATTTTAAGAACTTGATTGGTGTATAGCAGTTTTCCCTCTTTAGGTCCACAAGGCCATCTGCAATTTTGTTTGTCACCTTCTTGAGATGATGATTAGAAAGACCTTCTCACCCCAAGATCAGACACATCTTCACCTAAATTTTCTTCCATTTCTTGCATGGTGTTCTGGTTTGCCAATGTTGCCATTATGCAAAATGCCAGAAATGGATTGGCTTCACTGGAGGATGGCTAATGGCATCTGGAATACCTCTGTTAGCTGGGAAGGCATGTGGCTGGCATCTGCTCCAGAGTTCTTGATTCAAAATGGCTTTCTCTCAGGACGTTCCCCTCTAGGCTGCACCTCCTCTAAAATGTCACTCTCAGTTGCTCTTGGAGCGTTTGTCCTCTCTTAGCATCTCTGGAGCAAAAGTCTGCTTTCAAAGGCCATCTCCAAAATGTCTCTGTAAGCTGCAGCTCCTCTCTCAGCTCCTGTGCGTTCTTCAAAGTGTCCCTCTTGGCTGTAGCAAGCCTGCTCCTTCTGTCTGAGCTTATATAGTGCTCCAATAAACTAATCAAGGCCCATGCTGAATGGGCGGACCCACACCTCTGTGGAAATTATCCGATCAGAGTTATCACCTACAGTTGGGTGGGTTGTATCTCCATAGAAACACTCAAGGAATTACAATCTAATCAACACTAATAGGTCTGCCCACACAAGATTGCATCAAAGATAATGGCGTTTTAGGGGACAGAATACATCCAAACAGGCACATATGGTTTCATTTTTTACATTCCACTGTTCAATCTGCCTGATGCTTGCACATTTTAGTTTGGGTGTGAGAAAGAGCAATGACATTATTCTTTTATAAAAGTTAAATCAGTTGCCCCAGTAGAGTTTACAGAATAATTTTTCCTTTTATCTCAACTATTTGTGATAGCAGGCTTATTATGTATTAAATAAACATTCACAAATGTATGCATTCAAAGAGCCTAATTTATACTTTAAATTCAATTTCATTTTTCTGCCCATTTTTTTGTTTATTAGTATCACTTTCTTTAATTTTTAATTATCATAACTTTACAAGATAACTTTATATCTGATTAGCAAATCTATTTTCCTTGCCTCATTCATGATTTGTTTGGCAATACTCCAGTATTAATTTTTCCAGATGTACTTTAGAAACATACTTTCAAACCTTTTCCATCCCACCCTAACCACCACATAAATAACATTTTGACTTTTATAGTATTAAACATAAAATTAATTTTGGAAAACTAACATCTGTGCACCATCTATATCCAGTAACATACTAGTTATTCTCTGTCTTTTGTGTCTCTTAGTAAAGTTATATTGCATCTTTACTGTCATGCACAGATCTTTATGAAGTCATTCCTGTTATTTTTGATGCTGGTAAAGAAATTTTTTCCAATATATATAATTTACATAGTTGGTTCTCTTCGTTGTACCTAGAGGACAAGTAAGTCATTTTCAACAATTGATGAATTATCATTGTTTTTTACAATATAACTTCATGACTGTTCATGGCGTATTGCATTGGCTGGATCTACCAAAACATTGTTAATTTATCTTATTGAGAATGGACATCCTTGGTCATGGGAGCAATAAGTCCCAATGCATTTTGGGAGAGAAGGGAATGAATGGTGAAACTGTGTATGAAATGGCTTCCTGAAAGTTCACGATGCATATTAGTATATAAAAGCCTCTGAGATGCTCTGCAATAAAGACCTTTGTTTTATTTTCTTTTCAACTGTTATTTAATATGCTTTAAGTGGCATTCCCCCAGCCCAGGTTTCCACAGAACCATTTTTTTTTTATGACATTTATTAACATTGCACATACCATGTTCTTTATCTTAAGATGGTCTTCTATTTTTTAGTTTTAAATGTGCTTAAAAAATAAGAACATGAACTGATGTAAATTTATTCAAATGTCTCTTCTCATTTGACATATTAATGTGATATATTATTAGTGGTACAGGTCCTTAAAAATATTTGAATTCAAGGGATCAAACAAGATTGCCCACTGATTATTTGTTTAATACTTTGTTGAACTTGATATGGTGGCATTTTACCAAATATTTTGCACTTATAGCTCACATGCAAAATTAGTCTTTATATTTCTCTTGGGGAGTTTGTCAGTTTGGGGTAGTAGAGTTTTGCAATTATCATAAACTAACTGAACCTTTCCATCTCTTTTAATACAATAGAAGAGTTTATGTAAATTGGAATTAGCATGCATGGGTATGAATACACATGACACACACACACACACACACACACACACACACACACACACACATACACACACAAGGAGGAATCATCTGGGGATCGATTCCCTCCTGGCTCACCCTTTAAATGGGCCTGTAATGTCTTTCCTTGGCTGGAGTGATGCTCTCCTTGCTTAAGAGTAGGGTATAGGGAGAAACACTCTCTTTCCAACTTCAACTGATGAGGAGATATTTATCCAATATTTTTCTACTGGTCTACAGAGTAAAAATCACCAACACTACTGCTTAGTGCTCTTACTGTAACAAGAGGCATTTATTCCAGCATGCATTTTTTTAAGGGCTATCTGTTGGTATCCTTCTGTAGACATGGTTTACAAAATTGGCAACGCCTAAAGGAGACTTCAAGATCTTCTCTTCCAGCCCCAACCTCTTCATGACTTTACCTCCAGGCATGTGATTCCTAACTTCTTCCTCTTCTAACACTTCTACATTTCTGGGAACTTTGGTACCCATATGGATGTCAAAACAAAAGTACGGTGTGGGAATGGGGGAAGAACCCTGATTGGCTGCTTCAGAAAACAGTTTCTCCCTTTGAGCTTATCTCCACTTCCTCTTGGAAACCCATTAGAGGGCCAGATATGCCAACATAGGTTTGGGATAACTAGCAGAGTAGAGGAAGTCTAAGTTCTGTGCTTGCAGGGAGGGATGCCACACCCAAACACGCCTGTTTGGGTCATTGAGCCCTGGGGCAGTCCTGGGTCTGAGGCACTGGGGGCCTTTGAGGAAGGTGTGGGGTGGTTTGCTACCAGGAGAAATGGATGGAAGCCTGTGTGAGGGGCAGTTAGAGCCTCCATTTCCTTCCACAGCCTGGGAGTCAGATGGTCACTCCTTCTCCAGGACATTGACTCTCTGGGTAGGGGTAGCAAGGAACTCTGGGATCAGGACTCTTAGGCACACCGAAGGTGGGGATTCATGGAAGTTTGCCTGTGGATTCCAGCTCCTTTCCTCTATCCCCTGGGCTCCCAGGATGCCAAAAGACAGGCATACACTTCTGGCAGGACATAGGCGTTATCCTTTCTGGGGAAGCATAGCTGGCTCAAGAGAAAAAGACCTACTGATATTCACTCATGGGGTCCCCTAGAGAAAATGATGAAGAGGAAATTATCAAAGATATAATAGAAAACATTTTAACACTGAAAAATATGATTGTCCAGATTGAAAGGGTCCATTGAGCATCCAGAACAATGAATGAAAAATGACCTTCAGGGCATGTGGTCATAAACTTCTAGAATACTGACTATTTCTTTTTTATCTTTAAGTTTCCAAATTGAGGAAGGGGGCAGGGAGTCACATACAAAGAATGAGAATCAGAAATTGTATCAGCTTCCCGAAATGACACTTTAGCTTGAAGACAAAAGAGAAATGCCTCCAAGATTCTGAAGGGAAATGTTTCTTCTAAAGTTCCAAATTAGGGTTTCCAGAGATGTGATCACCTTGATCTCTACCTAACAGCAGTGATACCCAGAAGGATCTTTTCTGGTTGGTGGAGAACTAGAATAGACTCCTCTAGGCTGTTTGGAGTTAAACAGGAGTTGATAACATTGTATCAGGGGAAGTCAAAGAGGGAGATCCTCCTTCCACTTCAGAGCAGATTGGAATTATGGGGGGTGACGCAGAGGGGAGTCGGGGGGCCACATCCTTTATGAGAGAGAAATGGTTGGTGCCAGTCTAGAGACTAATGCCTCGTCAAGAAGAACTTGATTCAAGGCCTTGCACTAGTGTGCACAAGAAAACTAAATCTGGAGCTGAAGAACTCCAGCAGTGATAAGATCATGTGCCGTAAAGACAGCAGAGGTAGAAACAAACTCCGAGCAGTTCTTCAAAGAATTGATGGAGGAAAACATGGTCCAATGGAGACTCTAAAAATCAGAATAAACTTTGGGAGATGGGAATGTCAAGTGAGACCACAAGGGCTTCCTCCTTGTTCCTTGAACACATCAATATTCCCTTCTTGGTTTCTTCCTCCCGAAACAGTCTCAGGTGACCAACTGCCTCCTTCACCTGCTCCAGGTCTCTGCTCAAGAACCTGCTATGACCTCTCTTGGTAGGTGCCATCTCCTCTACTTGGAACACCGTTCTTCCCTTTCCTTTAACTGAATTGATTCCTCTTAGTCCTTCAGATCCTTCAAGAAAGTCCTTTGGTTTCTTTGACACCCCCCTAAGATTAAGAAAGTTGCTCCTTCTAATGCCCAAATGTGCTGTCTCTTTGACCCTCTGATGGCCCTGCTCCCACTCTTTTGCAATTGCCTTTTACTTATCTAAATTGCCCATGAAGTTTTGCCTTCTTGGAAAGAAAGATTCATTGTTTTATTCCCAGTACCCAATGCATAGAAATCTCTCAAAAGTATTTGTTAAACAAAGGAATTAAAATATGCACTTATGTTTACCCTTAGACAGTGTTTGTGCTTTTATTAATGGATCCTCACATTCCAAAATCACTGGGTATATCCATGTTGTCCCCAAATGTCACACCACCATTCCTAGTGTGGGATTTAGAATCCACAAATCTGATGCCAAGATATTTTTAGGTCTCATTTAATTTTAAAATAGAAAAGAAAACAAGTGTTCATTTCCTTAAGCTAAACCTTCTTACAACCCTATACTCTGTCATTACTTATAACTTCAAATATTTTAAGGGGTGGGGCTCCCTTAACTTCCTCACAATACATTCCCCCTCAGTTCCCCTGGGGCTATCCAGAAACTTCCTTTCTAGATGCTAAGCTCATTGGGCCTATTGCCAAATCAAATGGGCCTTCTTTTTGCCATTTTGCCTACAGCCTGTGTTTAGGTTTTCCTAGGAAGTAAAGAAAATTGTTAGACCCTTCTCCAAATATAGGGCACTGATAGCTTTTAGAGCTGACCCCACAGACTGTCTGTCTAGTGCTTCTGCAAAATCACATGCTACATACTGTGTGTCGTGGAGTTGGCATAGCTGTTTGAAACTAGGCAGACCTTTTGTAGTGTTTAGTTTGGGGCAGAATTTATGTTTTTGGCTGGCTACCACCATAAAATGTATTTAGTTTTAACTGACAGGCCTGGTCAACACCATGGGAGAGAGGTAAGTCTGCCTAATTCCAACTAGGTGAGGCCAGTTCAGAGGGCAGGCCCCCCTTCCAGATTTTCTTGTGTTCTCCTTCATGCCTCAGTAGAGGTGAATCCTGGCAAAACCTTTGCATCCTCCTACCTGATTTTCTTTGATGAATACTTCCCGCCTTGGTGATGATACCCTTCCTTAGAAACCAGTCATCCATGGCGTTTGGGAGAAGCTATTCAGAGAGTGGTAAAAAAGGGATTTGGTCATACATTGAGGAGTAAGACTCTGTGGCCTCATGTGGAGGAGAGGGTTGTTGTAAGACATCTTGAGCAGTGAGACATGGGATTTTCCTCTGTATACCTGAAGCTGGGCAGCTTTCAGGAGCAATTCAATGGGATGCTGACTAGCTGGTGACAGGACAACTGCCAACTTGATATGAGACTTGGCTGTTTTGACACTAATGCCTCTGGGGCACAAAGGGTTTTTGTTCTATCCCCACTCTCCCAGAGGGATTTGCAATAAGTTGCCTTATGATCACTTGTTTTATTCAGTTCAGTGTAAATTACTGTGCTTTTTCCTACTGTCTCAAGTAGAGGCTGTGCATTTGCCAGTCTGGGAAATTGTAGGCTCCCTGTTTGAAAAGTGCGATCCAACTCTTATGAACCCCAATGAGTCTCTGTGGGACGTGTCAGTGAATTAGAGGATGGCACGGGTATAAGGGCCAGTGCAGTGTCTCCTGTAATAGGTGAGAATGAACTCCAATGCAACTATCCCATCTCAAGGTCACCCACAGAATTTATAAATTTGAGTTAAAAGTTAGGAGAAATCATGAAAATGAGCTAGCAATAATCATTTGACAATCTTACAAAATATTCAGGGTGCCTTCATTTTCTTTTTTTTTTTTCTGAAAGAAAATAAGTGGAAGGTAAATGATATCATGAAAATATAAGTTCCACAAAGTAGAGATTTTTGTCTATTTTTTTTATTGGACACAGCTAATTAGTGGATTTAGCCTGCTCATAATAGACATTCAACAAATACATACTGACTGCATAGAAGAACGAATTAATTAAAAGTATGTTTTCAGAGGGCACTTAACATGAGAAAATCTAGCATCCATCACACATCTTCAAAGGCCTGAATTGAAATGTACCAAATATAGTCCCTGCCAATATGAGAGTTTTGCCAGGTAAATATTATTTCTGAAATGATGAATTGAACACTTTTATTGTATGAAAGTGCAATATGAAGGAACACACACCTGATTTAAAGGCATTTATTCAAATTCAAGTGATGCATAGTTGTATGTAGTATTATATTACATTGTTTTATTTTATTTTATTTTATTATAGATATTTTTCCTCCTTATTAAGAAGAGGAAAGGAACACTATTAAGGGACAATCATGGAGCCTAAAGTCCCTAAAGTTATCAAACACAGATGCAGAAGGTGCAAATGACACATGGACTCAAAGCACTTGGCTCAGTATTTCAGGGGCAAATGAGGCTGCATGTTGGAAAGGAACTGCACCTGCCTTCAGTTTTTTCTTCATTCTATTGGCCCTGCTGGATTTTGGCAATGACCTCTGCTAGCATGTGCTCAGCCAAGGATGTTACTGATCATGGGACACATCCCCCAGATGATGAGGTGTCTGCATCCCACATTTTAATTGTCCTTTGGTTTCTGGAAAGGTGGGGGCAGAATATGGACTTCAGCTGTCCTTTCATAACAGGCCTGTGGGTTGAGCCATGGCTTGGAAAGGGCTGGGATGCTGGCAGGCTCTCCCGGAGAATTTTCCAGCAGCAGCGTGGCTCCATTTGCCTCATTCAACAGGTCTTCGGTTGGCTATATTAGTTCATCGGCTTCAGACTTTAAATTGGCACAGATGCATTGTGCAGATGGGGCAGTCACATCGCCTGGCCTGGAATTAATTAAAAACTGGAATATTTTAGATCAGTAGGAAGGAGTGTGGCCAGATTTGCAAGGGTAGTACAAGTGAGCCGAAAGAGCAAATTGATGAAGTCCTTTGAGACAAATCACTGATCTTGACCTTAGGTATCCTAAACTGGGCTCAGGCACATCCTTGTGCCACATGGTCCTTGTGGACCCTCACAGCTACTGAACCATCTCATTGGCTTGAGAAATATGCTCATTAAAAAAATCTTCCTAGTGGCACAATGTTTTGTTAAGAAGAGCAAGTAGCCAAGCTTGTTAGCCTCAGGGAACAGATGCCTCCAAGTGAGTGAAGACCTGTGAAAGACATTTAAAACAAGGGAAAATTACTGCCTGCTTGAGTGTCAGGGGCTTTGTTCAGAGGCCTGGGCTTTAGGTAGGCTAGAGAGCCTCTTAGAGACCTGCGGCCATAGTGGGACACTGTGCACAGGACTTCAGTCTGGACTTGGAAAGAATTTCCTAACCTCCCCTCTCTCCCCTCTTGGTGCTTGCCTGCTTGTTTTACTTTGGATTCAGTATTGGATTTAGCAATGGAAACAGGATTTAGATCCAAAGGGTCCTACTCCAGAATGTGTTCTTTAAATCTCTACCTTCCACAGCCCATCCAAAGGGCAGATGTCTGTCCCTGGCAATGGCCTGTACATTGAAGAGCTAGCACATTAACTGAGAAGTTTTGCATTAATTAAATGTTCATCATCCTAATAATGAATTTTTCAAACTGGATCTTGGATGCTAAATTAGATTATAGCATCCCCCAAATGTCAGGATTACATAAGAAAAACAATAATAATTATAATACTGAAGGGAACTAATTATTTAGTATTTGTGTATTCAGTGTATAAGTCACTGTACCAGCCACATTACATATTTTGGTTCTGATCGAAAGTAATAAATAGCCCATTTTATTCCACTATGGGCTAACCCCAATCACCGTAGTACTACCCACCAGGTTGTAGCTCTGTAGGTCCTTTATGAATTTTATCTTACAAAATACATATTAATGTACCCATTTTATAGATGAGGAATCCAAAACACAAAATGAAATATTAAGGTAGAAACTCCCAACTGTCTGACCCCAACACCCAAGTTCTTTCTGCTCCCCATTATGTGGTGGGCACGGCTTGCATTGAGTTATATAGTTGATATCCAGTGAATCAGATATGAACAAAATATTTGTACATAGTTGCTGTGAATTTTAGATACATGGCTTTCAGAAACATCCAGAATGATCCTTAGACATGAACAATTTGTGAAGGCCTTTGAAGGACAGAAGGTTACATAAATGGATTAATGAGTGACTTTCTGAAAAGAACAATGTGTATTTAATGTTTTCTAAAAATCCCATAAATGTCACCATGTCCTGCAAAACACTGCAGCTGCTGCTTTCACGGAAAGACATGGTCTGGAGGTTGGGAGCTCGCACAGCAATCCCCTGCTCAGGCTGCCTGGCTCCTTTTCAGAATGTTTCCTATGTCTCAGCCTCCAACACAACTCTTCATCCTGGAAAAGTCCATGTCTCGGTCCAGCTTGGGGCTGTGATTAATTTTTGGTGGGTAAAGGGAAGAATTAGTCATACCTAGTCTTCTGTGTGTGTCTAATGGGAGCACTGTGGCTGGTGGTGAAGATGGTAGTTTATCAGCCTGGTGACTTGTAGAGTCTACAGCCCTGCTCCTCTGAATTCCCTTTCCCCTCTGAGTCACTTTACAATAATAATGCCGAGGTGAGGTCCAATATCTGACAGTGGATCTCCTTGTACTAGGCTTTTGACATGGCAATAATGGCCACATTGTGAAAGGAAAGATGATGTCACCCCCTTGGCAGTTAAAAACAAAGGGGGGCAAATGAAAATGACCGGGGCCACCCAAAGAACTGCCAATCAATATTATCGACAATAAAGAGGAAATCATTCTTTCTCGAAATCATAAAGTATGACTGAGCGAAGCAGTATTGACCTTGGGGTAAGGCATTTCCTACTATTTAATGAATGGCTAAAAAGCTGATGGACCTTTAGTCAAACTGGTTATTAACTGCCTGGAAGTCATAATTGCTGCTATGAATACACAGCCTGTAAGGAAGCACGCATCTCACTTAGACAATGTGCTGTTGTAAGCAAACCCCAAAACTGGACAATCAGGCCAACCTTCCAAGCAGCTGGAGTGACCCCTGCCCCAGAGCTTCATGCCATTCTCACTGGACACCACTTTGTAAAGATCCAATGTTATGTAAAATTCCAGAAATAAAAACAGATGATTTTTGCCAGCCTTACAAAACAGAATGGTACACACTCCAGGTGTAGCAATGAATTTCAAAGGTGATGGATTGAACCGATATATCACTATGCCTACAAAGGCCAGCACTGGTCACTGGAAAAATGGGAGCTACGTATCAACTACATGTAACTCTTCTGGTATCCATATTTAAAAAGAAACAGGTGAAATGAATTTTAATAGCATATTTTGCTTAATCTAGTATGTCCCAAATATTAACATTTTTACATGTATTCAATAAAATATTGAGATGTTTTTCATTCTTGCTTTATACAAAGTCTTCACCATCCAGTGTGTATTTCAAACAGCAAATTTTGATTTGAACTAACCACATTTCAAGTGCTTAAGAGCCACATGTGGTTAATGGCTATCACTTTGGGACATGTAGGCATGGGTGATTGTTTTGGTTCAAGCAATACATTAGAATGTTTTAATGGGTGAAAAATGGTCAAAAAAATAGGGTGTATTTTCCCATAATTATCAGGAAAAAGCTAACTTAGGGGAAAATGCCAAATAAATTTTAATTATATATTCTAGAAACAGTGAGTCATTCATTAATGGCATCTGCATTTGAAAAAGGTTTTACACAGTGACTAATTGTTGCCATTTTCTCTGGGGATAGAGCAGAAATAAATAGGATTTGATAGCAGTCATATAGATTTAGCTTCTCTTACAGAAATGTTTCTGGATTTCAGGGGCCAGGTGATTCCAGAATTGGCTTGCAAGGGAAGCAGTATAGCATAGTAGAGATATTCTTTGGAGACAGACAGACTCAATCCCACCACTTTCCCACTCTGTGGCCCAAGACAGACGACTTTAGTTTTGAGAGCCTAAATGTTCTGATGTCTGAGGTATGGATGATAATGCTTACCTCCTTTCTTGTTGTCATTGTGTGGATTGGATAAAAGTAATGCAGGACAAGCCAGGATTTTGGTACCATTGTCACTGTACCAGTTTGTATACATTATGTCCCCCAGAAAAAGCCATGTTCTTTGATGCAGTCTTGTTGGGGCAGATATATTAGTGTTGATTAAGTTGGAACACTTGGATTAGATTGTTTCCATGTAGATATGCCCCACCTAACTGTGGGTGATAACTCTAATTGGATAACTTCCATGGAGGTGTGGCCCCGCCCATTCAGCATGGGCCTTGATTAGTTTACTAGAGCACTATATAAGCTCAGACAGAAGGAGCGAGCTTGCTACAGCCAAGAGGGACACTTTGAAGAATGCACAGGAGCTGAGAGAGGAGCTGTGGTTTACAGAGACATTTTGGAGACAGCCTTTGAAAGCAGACTTTTGCTCCAGAGAAGCTAACAGAAGACAAATGTCCCAAGAGCAACTGAGAGTGACATTTTGGAGAGAAGCTGAAACCTAGAGAGGAATGTTCTGGGAGAAAGCCATTTTGAAACCAGAACTCCGGAGCAGATGCCCGCCACATGTCTTCCCAGCTAACAGAGGTTTTCCAGACACTTTTGGCCATCCTCCAGTGGAAGTACCCGATTGTTGATACATTATGTTGGACACTTTATGATCTTAAGACTGTAACTGTGTAATTAAATAAACCCCCTTTTATAAAAGCCAATCCATTTCTGGTATTTTGTATTCCGGCAGTATTAGCGAACTAGAACAGTCACCGTCTTTGACAGCATCAGAACATGGAAAAAAAGGCTTCTAATAATATGGCTGCTCAACTCGGTCCAGAGAAAATGGGGCCCTTGCAGGCCCATCGCAGGGAGAAGTTGGAAAGATCATTTTAAGTGAGTATAGTGTTGAAGATGCCCGATGCCTAGCCAGATTAATCTGGGTGGATGTTGGCAGCTTCTGGAGGAAAGTGGCTATAGATGGAGACTGATGAATTGAAGAAAACAGGGGCCTGGGTGGAGAAGTGGAGGATACAGGATCGAGGATGGAATTACTCATCAAGAATAAGCAGGTTGTCAAGAATGGTCTGGACCAGTAACATACAGAACACAATTGGTGGGGCAACACCAAACACACTTTGTTCTCCTATCCAAAAGCCTTTATCTTCAAACGTAGACCCCTCGGAGGGCTGCCATTCATTTATACCCATGTGATATATGAAATAATTTTTTCATTGCTTGAAAATTGAAACTCGAATAATGTGTAGACCCCTTTTTAAAAAAAGCAAAACATTGGTATGGATTATCGGGGGTATCCTGAAGCATTTTAGGATAACATCTAGTGATAAGTAGAAAAGTAAAACTATAAAACCCAATAAATTTATAATTAATATGCAAAAATATCTTAGACCTCAGTAACAACTATCACTGAATAGGAAAGATGTGTTCTGAAACAAAATTGCTGGTATTAGGTTTTAATAGTAGAAAAATATAGCCACAAGTCTAGGTCAATGTTTCATTCATTCACTTATTCATTCATTCCCTGATTCACTCATTCATTAAATATTTATGACCATGTACCAGGTACCACGCTGTCCTGAATACCTGGGATAGAGCCTTAAATGAGACTCACCTTCTCTTTCATGGAAATTATACTTTCGCATGTATTTACACAATACATGTAAACAAATAAATAATAGGATTATAAACGATGGCTAAAGTGCTACAAAGAAATTCACACTGGATGATGAGACAGAGACAAAATCATGGCATGGGAGCATGGCTGGTCTGGCAGAGAGGAAACTTGACTTGAGAGAGGCTGATTAGGAAATCTTTCTTGGGTCAATGTGAAGGATGAAATGGATCAGGTCTGGGGCTGCGCTTTCCAGCTAGCCTAATCAACAGGTGGGCCTATATTTGTATTTTAATAATGCAAAATTTACTTGTTCAGATAAGACTGATATGTAAAATATTAGGAATGACCTCAAGACCTTGTTTCCTTCCTCAGGATAATCAGAGCTCAGACTTACCCTAACTTTGCCAGCAAGAAATTCTTGAATGCTAGTTTCGATAAGTCATTTCTTGAGAATTCTGTGATGCTACCTTACACCCATGAAAATGAGGTTCACACTACTCAGCAGGAAACCCCTTTCTGGTGGCAAGACTTGTGCCATCATTTCCAGTGGATTTCTCTCCTAAACAGTCTCTAGATAAACCCTGTGAAATTCTGGCTTCTCGGCTTGCCTTTTCCATGTTTCAAGCTGACCATCCCGTTGCTGTTCTCATAGTGTCTCTCAAAATTGAGTAAACGGCCTTTGGTTAGTTTCCTGCCTACCCCCATTCCAATCATATTCAGTCCCACCTTCCAGATATCACAACTAAGAGATTTTAATAAGTATTTCAGGAGTTACCAAGCTCTTCATCCCCACCTTTGCAAAAAAAACTTTGGTTTCACTCTCATGTATAGCTAATCCATACACACCAAAGTAGTTACTAGTTTAGATCTCAGAAAACAACTTTGTTTTCTTATTCTTTGAAGCCTCCATGCTGCCCGTATGCGCCTCCAACTCAACTAAAATGTTTTTCCTGTACTGTGTGGTAGTGTCCATACTTTGGGTGGGATTTAAGGATGCAAAATGGGTCCAGTGATTGTTCCCTCATTATGCATCTATGAAGCTTGCATTCCATTTAAAATTTTGCAGGTGCAGCAACAAAACTTATTGCTATGTCTGACTTTGAGAAATTTAATAAAGAACTGCTTCACATGTGAAGGTCTCATCAAAGGTAGCTTAGCTCTCTCAATTACCATTTTCCAACTTTGTCGGAAGATGAGAGATTTTGCTTCAAGGTTTCTTTTAAGAATCATCCCTCCTGTCCAGATTTGTAGTTAAGCAACACTTGCTCAGTCTTGTTTCTATTTGCAATTCTCCACACACCTAATGTATTGGAACTATATGTCAAAGTGCATCAGTTTAAGCCAGTAGACAAGATTGATTTCAATATCTTGTTACCAGTGATCCAATCTCAAAAATTTATCATTAAACTCATACATACCTCTAATGATGCAGATGAAAAACACAAATGATGGACAGCACTAAATAATAATTAGCATTTATCAAATGTTTATCATGTGCTAGACACAATGTGAAACCTCTTCTCTCCTATTACCTTATTTATGTTTTTCAATAATCCTATGAGAGAGATGTCATTATTATCCTCATTTCACAGAAGAGAGCATGAGGCCCAAATAAGTAAAGAGACATACCAGGTTCATGCTGTTTGTAAGTGACAGAGCCAGGATTCAAACCCAGGACTAGCAAAGTCTAGGGTCTAGGTTCTCACCTATATAGAAGACCCAGATTATAAACCAGCATGGACAGTGTAAATAACTTCTTGAAGAATGAATGCAGTTTAGAGATAGGTAAATAAAAATGGATCTACAATATCAGAAATAATAGAAGAGGTGGAGGAGTTTCTTTCCTGCCTTTCCTGTTTAAAAAGGGAAAATAAAGAGAGCATATGATGAGGAGGAGTGGGAAACACTGAGGGAGAGCTGGGGTAGGGATGGATATGGAGGACCTTGAGTCCTTCCAGAGAAGACAAATGACTAATTGTGCTTATGCTAAGAAAGTGCGATGGGACATGTCTTAGGCTTTTTCAAATGGTTCCAGCATGCTTTAGCTTATGTTATCTTTAAAATGATTTAAATGCAACCTATGTTTAAAAGTCCTTTTGGTGGCAAGTTCATAATCTGCTCAGTGTCCAACAAGACTCTCCACAGTTATCAAATAAACAATTCCAAGGCATAGCTTATAGGGAATTTATTTTAACCTGCTTTTATTTCATGGGTGCTTTCCAAGTTGTGCATGTTAACTGTGAAAGGACAAATGTTTCCCATCAGGCCTGCTCTAGGGGAGATGGGCCATAAACAGAATTCAGACTAAAAATACAAAAAACATCTCTGGAGATAAAATATTTATAATTCACGTATATGGAAAGACCCATACCTCTGTGCCTGCAGAATCTTTTCTGATAATTACTAAAGCTCTTTTAAAAGGATGTATCACACTCCTCTTGGACTGTACTTCGTATTTCCCCACCTTTTTGCAGAGGCTATTATTACAGCAACCTGCTGAGTGCAGGTGTCACCCATCAGAAGTTTGTCTTAGCTCCAAGGGTTATTTTGCTGCCACTGCATGGAATAGGCAGAGACCTATTTTGACCCAAGCATATGCTAGGATGTGAGAGGATTGAGTCAATGTACCACTGGACAATGCTTGACCAATGGAGGATGAGGTCTGGTTGGTAAAACCTCCCCTCTTCTACCCAGCTGGTTGGCAATTTTGAAGTGCATATTTATTCTACTTCCCCAAAGTGCCCCAGTTTTCCTTGGTCATGATCTGCTTGAAGCACTGTTCTAGTTTGCTAATGCTGCAGAATGCAAAACACTGGAGATGGATAGGCTTTTATAAAATGGAGTTTTATTTCGCTACACAGTTACAGTCTTAAGGCCACGAAGCGTCCAAGGTAACACATCAGCAATCGGGTACCTTCACCGGAGGATGGCCAATGGCATCCGGAAAACCTCTGCCAGCTAGGAAGGCAGCCGGCATCTGCTCCAAAGCTCTGGCCTCAAAATGGCTTTCTCCCAGGATGTTCCTCTCTAGCAAGCTTGCTCCTCTTCAAAATGTCACTCACAGCTGTACTCCGTCCAGTCTCTTTTGAGTCAGCACGTTTATATGGCTCCACTGATCAAGGCCCACCCTGAATGGGTGGGGCCACGCCTCCATGGAAATATCCCATCAGTTATCATCTACAGTTGGGTGGGGCGCATCTCCAAGCAAATCTAATCATCATCAAAACGTCTGCCCCACAAGCCTACATCAAAGAATATGGCTTTTTCTGGGGGACATAATATATTCAAACTGGCACAAGCACACTCTTGGATTGGCTTTTGCTCTTCCCAGTTACCTCCTCCTCCTCTTTGCATTCACCTTCTCCCTCCCACCCCACCCCCTTGTACCCAAGTCCTTGTCTCAAACTTTGTTTTTCAAGAGAATCTGGACTAAGAAAAAGTGTTTACCTATATCTTGTGGTTGAGGCACCCTATTCTTTTGTTTTCTTTTGAAGGTATTGGGCAATGAATGTTTTAAGTAATGTCTGAAAACTTATTTTTATTGGAAATGTAGTCAAAATACTTGATACCCTTTACAAAAGTTAATTTTCCTTGGGATATGATAAAATCAGAGTTGGCAATCCTGGTCTTGCAAGAGAGGCATGAAATTCTGGTCCGCATGTAATTTCATATTTCATACATACATCTTCTGTTGGATTGTGAAATTCCTTAGAGGTGTGTCCAACATATTTACTCCCACTTAGGACTCAGTAATTCTGGAGGATCCATAAATGTAAAATTCTTAAAATTAACCAAACTCATCTAAATTTCTTGACTGGACGTTTGGCATAACTTGAAACAGACTGTGAAAAACTCATCAGATCACTCAATTCACACGGTATGTCACTTTTCACCAAGATCAAAGATGGTAAACCATTTGATCTCAAACTTTATTTTTATAAGACTCTCATAGAGAATTGGTTGCAATTGTAGATTCCCCAGCTACATGCCCAGACTCTAAGTTAGTAAGTTTAACATAGGCCAAGGTATATGTGTCTTTAATCAACCTTTCAGGGAATTATGAAGCAGATGGCCATTGGACCATACTTTGGGAAATACCACCTAAAGACCCTTTGAATTTCCAGGACTGAGGTTCGTCTTGAAACAAAACTGCTCACTTTGCAGATTAGAAAGATGGTCACAGCAGCATTTTTGCTTTTTTGTTGTTGTTGTTATTGTTGACTGCATCCTGTAGAGTATGTCTAAGAAAAAAAAAATCTCTAAGAATTTTAAGCACAGAGAAATGTAATGCAGAACATTTGTTGCAGAGGTTATGAAAGAGACACAAATTAGGGGGCAATGAAGCAACTGGGAAATTAGCAACATCAGGAGGTTACCACCAACTTTAAGAAGCAGCAAGGAAGGAAGCATGTGGTATGCCTGTATTCCTCACACTGGTGTTATCTTGGAGAAATAACCACCTGAGACAGAGAGAAGGGAGAAAAATGCCCTGGCCTCTCCCTTCCTCCTACTTGTCAGTCTCTTGGCAGTGCTTGGCTGAACCCATCTGAAAGCCAGATGGGGGCCTGGGCAAAGCAACCTGCTGATGTCACTACCCCCACCCCAGCCATCCATGATTCAAGGCAGAGCAGGGGAAAGGCAATAAATGGGCTGAAGTAGGAGGGCCAGGCGCATCACAGCTATCTTTAGTTTAATCTATAACATCACACTGACTTATGCTAGGATGTGGGTGCCCACATTTTCCACATTTCACTGAGTGTCCTTGGAAGCTAGATCTCTACAGACCCTACACAGCCTCAACAGAGAATTTTAGTTCCCTTGCCTTAACTCAAGTGTGCCACAATTTATTTGCTTTCCTTTGGCTGTTATGTCATTGTCTAGGACAGTATCTTTGCTTTATAAGCGATGAGTGGTGTGCAGATATTTTGCAAGGTGTAAAACAACCTCATGCTGTAGCAGTTAAGTTGAGTAAAATCTTCCCAAAGGGAAGTTCCTCAAAACTTTATATAATTCTAAGACCCTACTTCTAAGAAAAACACTAATTCTAAGAAAAAAAGGAGGGAAGGATAAAAGAAATTTGGGAACATTTTGCTAATAAAAAGTTAAACAAGTTTCTTCATTGTCATTAATATGCTAATATGCATCACGAATCTCCAAAAGGGAGATCCAATAAGTATTTTCAAACTTATTTTATCTTTCATTCAATTGACAAATGTGTGTCGATAAACTATTTTATATCTGAACCTCTTTGAAGTGCTGGGGACACAACATTAAACAAAGTAGACAAAATCCTCAACCTCGTGGAGAATGAATTCTAGTGGAAGAAGATAGTAAAAAAATCAAAACCAACCACAAAGTAAATATTATAGTATCTACTTTTTTCACAGTACTTCTCTAATTAATATTCAATAAATATACTTTGAGTAACACTACGATGCCTTTAATTCTGTTGCGTTAAGCTCCTGACAGATCCAATAGATTCCAGCCTCTTCTTAAAACCTTCAATTACCTTTTTTCTTTTTAACCTAGAAATAACTATACTGGTTAAATATTATGACTCTGGGATTAGGTTACCCCTGTTCAAATCCTGACTCTGCCCTGCCTGGCAGAGTAACCTCTCTGCCTGGTTCTTTCCTTCCCTCCTTCATTCTGTCAACACACATTCATTGTGCCAGGCCCTGGGCCCGAACTTCAGGGTCCATTTGCGATGCAATGAAGATCCTTGCCATCCAGGAACTTACCTTTAGGGTCAGTTTCTTCTCTGGAAATTGAGGATAATAATAAAGTCTGCCTCATCAGGTTGTCATGAGGATTAAATGACTTAATCCTCTTGAAGCATTTAGTACAAATCGTAAGAGCTTACTAAAGGTTAGCGGTTGTTATAACATGTTATCCCCATGCTGAAAATCCTTCAGTGAGCCACTGCTGCCTTGAGGGTAAATTCCAAACTGCTGTGCATGATAGATAAAGCCTTTTAGGATCTGGCTCCTGATTTTGCTGTCTGCCTCATCCCTTACATTCTCTTTCCCTTCTAACCGTAAAGAATTACTCATGGATCCCTATTGCGTGTTGTACTTTCACACCTGTACAAAGCTTTTATGCATCCTGACCCCTTTACCCAGAATAACCTGCCTTGGGCCATCCTTTTGATGAATACTTTTTCTCCCTTCAAGAATTAGCTCAATAGCCACCTCCAAAGACTATTGTGATACTCCTTTGTGCACATCCACAGCTCCTGTTGGTCGCTTTAGCTCCTTTGCCCAAAGAGCATTTATCACACTTTGTAAGTGCCAGCTCTATTGGCATTTCTCATATATATTTCAGTTCATTTACTTATATCTCATACTGGACCCCAGGGGCAGAAAGAATGGCTGAAGGAGATGGAGCTATGGCAGGAGAAGGACTCCTGATCAATGATGGCAGAATTGTGGTCATATGTTTACTTCCCAGGCTCCCCAAATTCCCATGGAAATGATAGTAAAGATGCTTTCAAAATGTATAATAAAAACTTTTTTTTTCTGAGAATTTAGGTAGGTACCAGTAGAGGATCAGAAACTTGGAGATGTGTCTTAATGGTAAAATGTAGAAGAGATTGGATGGGAAGACAACCAAGGCAAGAAATCCATAGCCCAGAGCCCACACAGGCAAAGGCTGCTGTGGAGAGAAGAGCCAAGCTTTCCAGCAGCCATTGGAGAAACACCAAAGCAGGGTTAGCAAGCAAACAGACTAGATGTGGGCTGGAGAGAAGCACCAAGGTTCAAGGTTCAAGAACCCTTTTGAGATCAGCTGGGCCAGGCAGCCCTTCTCCATCATGATATATACTGAGTGGCTGGCTACAGAATTTTCTCACTAGATAAAGTCCTATGACCTCTTTTCTAAGCCACCTGAAATACCAGCTTAGAGATACCCTCAGTACAGGTGTTGAGGTCTGAGAAATAAACAGAGCAGAGCATGACGTAACTGGAAACCTTCAGAAGGGATCCAGAGAAATTAAAACATGATCTAGGTACCCAGGAAAGATATACACTAAATGTTTCACCTCTGAATAAACCCTCCCTACTTTGGCTATTTTCTTACCTGAGCTCCCTGCTTGTGCACAAAATAGGGATATTTCCCTCTCTGACTGGTCCAGTTGAACTCTACAAAGCTTAGAGTTAATTTTCCTATTCAGGGGAGGGGCTCATTTATGAGACAGATTTATATGGTTGAGGAAAACACCTTCTTACCTGTATATGTTAAGCAATCTAGTATTTCATTTATAAATATACACATACAGCCAAAACAAATCACTATTATGGGTTGAATTGTGTCCCCAAAAAGTATATGTTGAAGTCTTAATCCCTAGTACCTCAGAATGTGACCTTATTTGGAAAAAGGTCATTTTAGGTGAAATTAGGCAAGTTGCAATGAGGTCATACTGGAAAGTAGCATGGACTCTTAATCTAATATGACTGGTGTCCTCATGAGAAGGGGATTGGAGACACAGACAGAGGAGATGACCACATGACTGGAGGCAGAGGTTGAGTTATGCCACAAGCCAAGGACTGTGGACCATCACCAGGAGAGAGGCAAGGAACAGATTATTTTCTACAGTCTTCAGAGGATCATGGTCCTGCCAGACTCCTTAATTTCGGACTTCTTGCTGAACTGCGAAAAAATAAGTATCTATTGTTTTAAGCCATACAGTTTATGGTACTTTCTTATGGCAGCCCTAGGAAACTCAGACAATCATAAAACATTTGAAGAAAACCAAAGGTTTGATAGAGAACAGATTAGGTGACTAAAGAGAATAATGACCCTAGGAAAAAAACAAAATAGAAAAGAACTAAACATTAACAACAAAAATCTAATCAGTATCCAAAGAAAGGTTTAGGGGGCTATTTTATTCATAAAATGACAATAATAATAATGGTGTTATGAAAGGGAAGGTGATGTGGAAGGTGGATATAGGAAGTATAGTGTCTGTCTAATAAAACTCCAGAGAACAGATAAATGGAAGAAAGGAAATGTTCACAGAAACAATAGAAGATAATTTCATAGAGTGGAAGGAAGGATGGCATTCTAGATGGAAAGGACTCACTGGCAGTTAAGCAGAATTGCTTCATACAAACAAATAATGATGGAACAGGGAGTAATGTGAGCATTCACTAGATGGAAAGTGATGGAGTGTTTTTGTGAGGAGACTGAAACATTAAAGATAAAGTGAGAGTGAGAAGAGTTTAGACATAGGTAGGAGCCTCTGCAAAAACTGAAGGCAGGAAAGCACTGGGTCAGCCAGAGGAATTGGAAGGCCAGAGTGGGTCAAAATAAGTCTGAAAATAAATCATTCATGCTAAAATCAGGCTATGGGAAAGAACTTAGATGTTATTCCTTGAGGATAGGAATCCATTAGAGGATTTCAGGAGAGCAATGCGATCCAATTCCCATCCAAGAAGATAATTTCTGTTTTGTGGAAAATGTGTTAGAAAAGGGCAGAATTGGAAGCAGGGAGACCAGTTGTGGAACTCAAGGTGGGAGAGGATGTGGCCTGACCAGTCTGGTGGAAGAGGAGAGCTAAAGGAGTGGACAGATGTGCCATATATCTTGAAGGTAATGTCAGTAAGATGTGCAGATAAATTAGGAATAGAAGAAGAGAAAGAGTCAAGAGTAGCTACTGAGTTTCCAAGTTGGGCAGTAGGATAAATGGTGGACTCATTTCCCAAGATGGGGAAGGAAGTGATGTGAAGATATTTTTAGACAAAGCTTCTGGGGAGGCTGAGCTTAAAAAGAACATCTCTCCGAGGATGAATTGTGGGGCCACTGGCAACAGGATTACACATAGAAAGATTCTGTTTAACAAGCACTAAACAAGTCCACTCCATATTGGACTCATTTTGAAATTGATGAATTGTTGGCTTCATAGTGGATACATGAACTCTTTAAAGGCAGAGACTTTGCAGTATTCTTTTCTGTGACTCCAGCAACAAAACCAGGGCCTAGCACTTGATAAGTTCTCAGTACATACTGATAGAATGATGGAATGAAAATTGATTTAATGGCAAAAGTCATTAAAATTGGAGATGTTATAAACACATATACATGGTGCATATAGGTTAATATTGTTCTTATTAGTAAGACAGTCATACACCTCAGAAATTCTGAGATATTCCCCGTTTCAACACTTGCTCATTATCACATCTTGTGTTCTGATAGAGTGAAAGAAAGACAGAGGTGATAAATTAGATAAATAGATAGATAGAGGGCTACAGATGAATGATCAATGACAGGTAGATAGATATATAAAGAGATAGTCTATAACAGAAAATTCCTTCAATCCAGCATCTCCCTTAATGAATCCTAAGAACTTACCATTGGGAAGTCTTTTAGTTTGGGATAAATACTCCATTTCAATAGCAACTACAACAGTAATAATCATTGGCTTTGTTGAGTATCAACCAAGCACTGTATGAATGACATTTCATGCATCACACATTACCATACTGAATTTTCAAGACAGAATTTTTATACTCATTAGAATCTCTACTTTACAGATGAGAAAATGAGGCTCGTAGAAACCTTTTGGTTGTCACAAGATCACAGAGCTAGTAATGATCTATCAAGGGTTTGAAGGCCAAATAGTTCAGACTCCAGAGTCCGAGATCTTAACGTCAAGAATGTAAATATCTCTATATCCCTAAAAATTTTACATCCCTAAGGTTATAGTGAATGTGGTACTGACCCAAGGGAGCTCAGGTTAGGTGAATTGGGGTGCGGATGGATGGGGGGGGGGTCTACCCAGCAGTTAAGTACTGGAAACCACAGGGTCTGAAAGAAAGGGATGTCAGAAGCTCCATGAAAAACAAAGACTGTGCTCCAGAAACAAGTTTAACCTATTTCAGAATGTGTCTGTGGCCAGCCCTTTGTCCTTGACCTGTGCTCCATCACCAGGGCTCTTGCTAGAAAGATGATTTACAGTTCTTCATGGACCGAAGCCTTTTTGCAGAGCCTGCAAGACAGGAACAATGACTTTTATTTTCCCGAGTTGCTCTGAATGTGTTACCAAAGTTCTGACTTGTTTCAAGCAGCCTTGGGTGTTTCTGAGCTCTGAACGTTGACTTCATTTTAGAGAAGAACTTCTGTTTTACTAATTTAATATAGGAAACCAGGATGTTGCAGAAATGGTGAAATATTCAGAAGGGAAAATCTGGAAATCTGTACAGATAAGCTATTCTGGAAGTTTTGAAGAGATGTATTTCATTTGTTAGAAAATTTATTTTATTTATTAATTTATTTCCTTGACCTTCCTTGTCATACATTTCTCCCCTCACCTCCATCCAACTTGGAGACTTAGCATATGATTTATTTTCCCTCTTACAGTTCTTCCCCAGTGAACCACTTTGATTGGCAGCAGACGTTGTTCTGAAAACCTGGTAGAAATATTTGACAAGGCATCAGGGACCGAATCTACTTAGCACCGTTCATGCCACTTCATCTATTTTTACCACGCTTCCACTAGATTGGCCAGGAGGAAATTGCACTAGAGTTACAACTGTGTAGCCCTTCAAAAGGCTTGCTTCAACCTGCCCCAGTTGGCAGTTTACTGTTTAATTATCCCTTCCAGTCTAACCATAAAATCTACTGGAGATGGGGAAGGGTTTATGCAAACTAATATAGTCCAGATTGAGAGGTTTTTTGAAAAGCAGTGCTGCCTATTTAGATACCAGTGACCTTTCTTCCAAGCTGTGGAAGCAATTGGTGTGGATGTAATTGCCTGCTTGCATCATCTGTCCGAGGAGCCTGGTTCTTATTTTGAGAGACAAAGGAGTCATGTGTCTTTCCATGAAACATAATGGAGATGGGATAAAATTGGAGGCTCTCTAGAGGCCTGGTGGAAAGTTGATCTGCAAATTGTGATCAAATTTTTTCCACTTCATTTTTAAATGAGTTAATAGGGAAGGCCATGTGTGGAATAGCGTTGGCTATTTTTCTGCACTCGATGCCCAAGAGAGCACAGTTTAGACCTTTTCACATAGATTAATGTCCATTACCTGTACTGAATGAGAGCATCGAAGTTTTGTCACTGTTGCTGTTTTAATGTTTATCTTTGTTTCCCTTTGTTTGTTTTGGTTGTGCTTCCAAAAAGATGCACAGATCGCTTAACAGTAGTGACTTTTTTTTTTTAATGGCACTAAATATTTCTGAAATATCTATAAAAAGTTCTTTAGATAGGGCTTTTTTTTTTATTAATTTTCTTTTCTTGTTTTGGTTTTTTCTTTTCCCTCCTGGCTGTTTCAAACCAATGGCATATTTTAAAGCCAGACAGATTCATCTCTGGAACCCCAGTCATCAAGCAACTCTCTCAGCCCCTTTCCCTGGCATTCTCCTTCCCAAACAATGCTACTCCAGCCTTCTACCTCCTTTGCAGTCATGCATTCATTTAACAAACATTTATAACCCACGAAGGAAGTGCCAGATACCGTGTTCCAATAGGGATAAAGAGATGGCAGATCCTGTCCCTGTCTCTTAGAGCCTGCTAACCATGTTAAGAAAATGTTCAAAAAACCAAAACATAAAACACACTAAATAAGCCTGAGCATATCTCATCACTAAGATTATTTGTATATTAGCAGAAAATAAACACTATGGATTATTTTGTCTGAAATATATGCATGCCCACATAATTTTGCATAAAATATTAGGGCTTATACGGACCCCATAAAGCCTGTCTATTGAGAGACAGCAGATTGAGTGTCCTGTGAAAAATATATTTGGTTATGGGAACTTCTGTGAGCTTTTGCTCACATGACATGTCCACTCGCTCTCTCTGTTGTCAGCTCATGGTGCTCTGGGGTGCTCAGTTTGACCCCAATCTATGAGCCCTTCCTCCCTCCCACTCACAAAACCAGTGCGTTATCTCAGGATTCCTTTGGGCTTAGAAGTGTCCTGGAGTGAAATGCCTCAAAGCACAAAAAGGGTATTGTACACACACACACACACACACACACACACACACACACAGCAGATTCAGTCCTTTCTCTTGTCTTCTCTGACATAGAGCTACTAGATAATATAAAAGAAAAAAATAATGCATATCTAAATCTGAATGCAAGAAAGGAAATGCCCAGATGCTAGAGAGAAGCAAGAGCTCATATCCCAGCAGTGAGTGGGATTTGAAGCCCAGAGGTGCAAGGATCCAAAGAGATCACATATGTGCCTGAGGGCTGGGCTTATATCACCCTTGTCCACTTCTTGGGGGTTAAAGACACAGACGCTCTGCTGGAAGGAAGATGAGGGGGCTGGGAGATACAAATGGACTCCCCGCATAAAGCCTGGAAAATCTGGGAAAAGTTTTTCCTTCTACAAAATCTCTATTCTCCAAGCAGCCATACAGCCTGCAATCAAGCCACCTGCACTGGCTTAGATGAATGTTAAGTCACCTGCAGGCAACTAGAATTCCGACAGTGTGAAGAAGAAAACTCCTAGCTAAGCAATTAATGTAAACTGCTCTCAAGACAGGAAGGGACACAAAAGAGGCAAATTTGAAACTAGCCTTCAGAAAACTTCCTAGAAAAAACAGACACATAAAATTGTCTCAGAAGTCAATAGGGAAAGTGGTAAACAAAATAGAGCAAACCATAGCGTGAGAGAAGTCGACTGGCCCTAATATCAGAGGAATCCAATTCATACAGCAATAAGAAATTCACTTAAATAGTACACACCACACCTGAAAACACATGCAAAGGATTGGGAGAATAAAATAAAATGCAGATTTGAAAATTTTTCAAGTCGACCTCTGGTAAAGTGAATCATGTGTCTATCTCTTTTATGCAGAAAACTAACTGAAAGTGATTTTTTAAAAAAAGTATCAACCCACAAGGACAAAGAGATGACCATAAAGAAAGTCAACCAAAACTTGGAAGATGCAAGATAGATATACAATGGTCACTACCCTTACAGAAGAGGGAAAGTTGAAATTTACCTGCATCCGAAAAGAAGCAAACTGATTCTGTCACATAACGCCAAAAGCTCAGGACACAGAAGCCTATGTATCTCTGGAAGTAGAGTGAGGAATGGATCTCAAAATGGAAAGATTGAGTGAGATTCCTGTAAGGAGTCAGATCCAAGAACCCCTACTTCCTTCCTCCATTCCCACAACCAAGAAAAAGGTGGAGATTTATTCTCTGGAACGGATGCACTTTTCTAGACACTGGACTCCCAGATGTCAGGCACAGGTGTGCGGTCGCGGTTACTGCTTCTAGGGGGAGGGGCGGCCGGTAGCTGAGCCCTCAGCTCTCGGGGCTGCTTAAAGGGTACCGGCGGCGGGGGCTCTTTCCCGGAGGCGAGGGCGAGGCGGAGGACTTGGCCGGGTCCTCGGCGGGAGGCGTGCAAGGTATGGAGGGCGGCGATAAGGACAAGACACTCTTCATCCAGTAGGAGTATGCGCCAAAGAGATTTATTCAGGGGTGATTATAGGTTATATAGGCTGGTAAGAAGGGCAGGGCTGGAAAGGAGGTGAAGCAGCCTTAAATGGCAATACTGAAGGGAGAGGGGCTAGTATTGGTTCTGAGAGGACGCAGGAGCCGTTGCAGCGGGCGGGGGTTGTTCTGGCCACGGTGCATGCGCGCTGGCGGTGGCAGGAGTGGCCTTGGCACAAGGGAGTGTGTGGGTAAGATAAGGAAGTGGGGAAAGGGCAGTTGGGAGAAAGGCGGTTTCCTCCGGCAAGCCTCCCCTGCCAGTGGCATTTTGGGTGAGGAAAAGGGAGCTGCCTTGACCTCGCTCCCCAGGCTCGGGGGGGCTGCAGAGGGCACTCACGCCCGTACCTACTACCCTCCCCAGGGGGTGATCAGGTCCCCTGGCCCAGGCCTGGCAAGCCGAGGTACAAGCTCAGTCACCCGCACAGGTGAGGGAAGGGGTAAGGCACATTCAAAATGCCAACAGAGGCGTCAAATAAACAACTATATATTGAACAGTAAGCCCCCTTTCCCTCTTCTCTCATATAATGTGTTCTCTAAAAACCCAAGGGGGAATGCTGAAGGATTCTAATTTGGCCAAATGGAATGGTCCAAGTTAAAAGACCTGCAGACGATAACATTCAGACATCCCGAAAAGAAACTTCTGGGTCCCTTCTCAGTTTCCCTCCAACAAAGTTTACTAGCCAATGAATCCTACCATGCATATAGCTCACAATCAACATTTTAGTGTCTCATTCTTATTTAGGAATGAAGAGGATATCACTTGTTATTTGTGAAAATCCCTACAATAAATTAAAAACCAAAAGAAACAGAGAGAGAGAACTCGGAGGAAACAAGCAATGCATACCATTGAAGAGTTCAAATTATATGTATATAGACACACACACATAAATAAATATACATAATATATATATATATATTATGAGAGTTTATGATGAGTGAGATAAGAGAAAATATTGGCATTCATGAATCAAGGAAAGGATTTTTTAAAGGAATTTTCAGCTAACAAGAAATAACCTGTGGAAATTAAAATGATTTTAAATTATAATGTTCAGTGGAAGACTTGGAATATTAAGTGGAGGAAATCTCATAGGGAGCTTAAAAGAACAGCAAAGATTTGATAGCGCGGTGTGAGAAAATTAGAGGAATATTTTAGAAGATGCAACATCTGGCATAGTATTTCCAGAAAGAGAAAATATATGAAATGGAATGAAATAAATAATAAAAGAAAATATTCCAGAACTGAAATGTTGTTTTACCAGTTTGAAACAGCCCACTACATATTCAGAACAATGAGGATTTAATTTTGCTCAAAGGACTTTTATAGATCACTCAGAGTTTGAGGGAAGAAACAGTGATAGGTAGATAGAATGACAGGCAAGTAAAATATAAAAAGGCAGTTATTAGCTCTAGGAAACAAAGTCAGTGAGAAAAAAAAGAAAGGAGAGTCATGTTAGGGAACTTGTGTCCTACTTACAAATACTATTTTATTTAATAAACAATTTTAAAACTCTACTGAGAAGATTAAAGACAGAGATGTGTAAGTATAAAAAGTGGCAGAAAACCAATTTCTCATCTTCTCTAGCAGGAAATAAAGAAATATTGCCTAAAATAGAAAAATCAAGAAAAAGCAGCAGAAGCATTCATGGACCAAATGTGGCTAAGAAATAAATAATACACTGGAAATTAAATATGAGGAAATTTCATATCACCCAGCACAGAAGTATAAAACACTAAAGAGATGTAGAGTTAGAGTAAGAATAGAAGCTCTAATATATCCTTAACAGGAATTCAGGCAGAGAAAAATGAGAATAGTATGGAGAAATAGTGAAATAAATAATGGCTGAGAATTGCCCACCAATTGCAGAAAAACAAGTGCCATCATGCCCACTCATGTGAAGTCCTAATAAGAATTAATTCAACATTTTAGAATAAGACACCTTGTATTATAACTACAGAACACCAAGATAAATAGAACATTTTGGAAGTTACTGGCAGGAAAACAGAGTTTACCTGCAAATAAAAAATAATCAAGTTAACCAGGGTCATCAAAAATTAAAATCAGAATAATACCTTCAAAGTGCTGAGAGAAAATAACTGTTAGCCTAGATTTCTAAGTCCAGTTAAAATATTTTCATGAGTGAAGATGATATAAAGACATTTTTCATTACAGAAGCCCACATGCCCCCAAAGAAAGAACTACTAAGAGAAACAATTCACTAAAAGAAAAGTAAACTCAGAAGTTAAAAAGGGTAATCAAGAAGCAAGGGTGAGCAAAAGGGAAAACATGATTGTGAGCTTTCATGTATGTTAGCTGTAAACAAAATAATAACTTGTGCACTTAAAAACAAAGAAAGGGAAACTCTATATTAAGACAGAAGTTGTGGGGCAAAAGGGAAGAATTTGAAAATAAGTTAGTTTTCCAGGGCCCTTGATTTGTTTACAAAGAGGATGGAGAGACACCAAAACATTAGACTTTTTAGAAAAATATAAAGCTAAACAAGTATTTTCTAAGCTTGAGTAGTTAGCAAAATAATAAAATTAAAATAGAAAAAAGACACAAGAAGAGAATAAATAAAATTCAATCAATCCAACAGATAGAAGAAAAGAAGGGAAAAAAGAGCAAAAAAAAAAAAAAAACACGGTAAATAGAGACACAAAACAATATAGTTAAATGAATAAATATAAACAGGTTATATTCAAATATTAAAGGATAGAGAATAAATGATTAGGCTAAAAATTCCAGCTATATACAATTTAAAGATCATTGTAAAAATATGATCTTAAAGACTGAACATAAGAAGATGAAGGCTTAGTAGACAATACCAGGCAGAAGCAAACAGATACAATAATTCATCAGATAATCCTGTAGATTATTATTTTAAATATAGTCCAATCTGACCATATCTCCCGATCACTTGGGCCGGACTACCATCATTATTCATGAATCATTACAGATGCCTTTTAACTGTCCCTGCCTCCCTCCCTTGCTCACCTGGTCTTTTCTTCACAAAGCAGCCAGAGAGGTGATTCTAAACCCCAAGTCAGACCATGTGACTCAGTTTCCAAAAATTCGCGTGAAGTAAAAACTAATTCCTTTCAATTGCCTTGAATTCCCATCATTCTACCCTTGTACGTGTCAACCATTCTCCTCTCTAAGGGATTTTATTCAGTGAAAATGTGTAACCCACCACTAAATTATAACAGCTATGTATTTTACATGACCAAACAAAATGCCAAAATATACACAGCAAGAAATGGCTTAGATGACACAATCATATGTCATATGTATGATGTAATTAGCTGCACACAATCATAATGAAAGAATTAGCAATCTTCTCTCAGAAAATGATAAGGAAGGCAGGCAAAAACAGGGCGTAATGTGAAATATCAAGAGGAACACAATTAACACGTTTAATATAAAACATATATAATTTTGTGAGTTTAGGGGAGGCAGCATTTCATGGTGATTGAAAATATAAGATCAGTAGCCAGATATCTTAGATTCAAATTCGAGCTCACTAGGTTACCAGCTGTCTTAACGGAGATGTACATTTGTTACCAAAGCTTCAAAATAGGAATAACAATGATACCTACTCCTTAGATTTTGAGGATAAAATTAAATATTAGTGTGAGTGCTAAAAAGTGTGTGTGTGTGCGTATAATTCTGCAAAAAAAAAAAACTCTAAATCCCTTTTTTAGAAAATACAGAGGATTTACAAAATTGACTATAAAAAAACCTTGATACATGCATATACACACACACATACACATATATACATACAAATGGATATATATGTATGTAAAGACAGATTGAACTTAATGTGGAAATTTGGTGGACAAATACCAAGCACAAATAAATGGGCATAATAAATCATCATTATTTTATTAATAATAACTTGAAATAACCTATGGGTTAAAGATGAAATGCCAGTTAATTTACAAAATATTTAGTGCTGAAATGTCATGAAAAATCCATAGAACAAACCTTTTAGGTGGTGATGAAAATGGTTGTTAAGTTGAAATATAAAAGCTTAGATGAATATATTGGGGTGCAGAAAAGATAGAAAATTAAAGAAACTAAATATTTAACTTTGCTGAAAATAGAAACAGATTAAACCCATATAATAGAGAATAAAAGAAATAAAAAGTATAAAATAAAAAGTCTATGAAATAGAAAACAATGTAACAACAGGATGATCGATAAAATCCAGAGCTAGATTTTCAAAAATATTAAAAGCAGATAAACATCAAAAAAAAAAGAGAAGCATAACAACAGAAGTGTGAAAAGAACTTAAAAATTTTATAAATCAAAGAAGAATATTATGAGGATATTTATATTAATAATTTTTAAATGTAGATGAGACATTATCAGAAAAATTATCAAAATTGATATAAGGGGACAAAATATCTTGAATAGACCAATAATCATTATAGAAAGTTTTACTTTTTTTTTACTTTAGTAAAGAAGTTTTACTAATTCCTTAATAAATAGATAACCTGTATCTTATATAGGGTGTATAAAATATCCCACAGGGAAAAAAAATATAAAGCTATAAAATTTCATGAGTTTAAGAAAGGACAGAGAAGGAGTGGATATTATAAACTCACATATCAACACAGATGCAAATAATCCCAAGTAAAATATCAGCTAGTCACACCAAAAGTAGATTAAAATACATTTTTTCTCAAGAAGGGTTATTCCAGGAATTCTGATTCAATATGAGAAAACCTATCAATGTAAAGCACCAACATGAACAAATTAAAGGAAAGAAAAAATCTATATGAGAAAGTATTTGATAAAATTCAATAAACATATGATTTTAAAAGAAATCATTAGCAAAGTATATTTAAAGGAAACTTTCTTATTCTGATAGTGGAATTTACCAAACCTTACAACCAACCTCAAATTTATACTTAATGATAAAACTTTAGGAGATTGCCCATTTTAGTCAAATAAAAACTGGGGATTCCTCTACTATACAAAACTGCATTAGAGGTCCAAGTCAATGGAATAAATCAAGAAAAGGAAAGGTAGTTATATGCATCAGAAAAAAAAGAGACAAAACTGGCATAATTCCCCAAGCAAAATGATTGTCCAAATAGAAGACGTGAGAGGATCGATCAAACTATCAGATTTAGTTAGGAAATTATGCTAGTATGCATATAAAGTTAACTGTAGGAAAAGAAAAAGTAGCATTCATATAACTCAAAAATAATCTATTGTAAAAATTAATAGGGAAAAAAATCTCATTCAAATAAGCAATCAAAACTATTATTAACAGTAAACCAAGAGAGGACTTTCAGGAAAGATGTAGTAGGGAGCTCCAGGACTCAATCTTCCCAACAAAACAGCTATTAAACAGGCAGGATGTCTGAAACAACTATTTGGAAACTCCAGAGGCCAGAAGAACGCTGTACAGTATCCAGGGAAGAGCAGGAGGAAGAGGCAGAAAAATTACATTAAAGAACTGTAAATTGCTCTCTCCACACAGTGGTATATTGCATTTCATCAGCTTTAGCAAACCGGAACAGTAATGTAATAAAGTTATTTTTGATTGATTGGTGTGCTGGTTTGGATGTATTATGCTCCCAAAATGCCATTATCTTTGATGCAGTCTTGTGTGGGCAGGAAACATATTGGTGTTGATTAAGTTGGAGACTTTTGATTGGATGTTTCTGTGAAGATGTGATCACTCAATTGAGGGTGAGATCTTTCCTTGGATAATTTCCATGGAGGTGTGGCCCCGCCCATTCCGCATGGGCCTTGATTAGTTTACTAGAGCACTATGTAAGCTCAGACAGAAGGAGCGAGCTTGCTGCAGCCAAGAGGGACACTTTGAAGAATGCACAGGAGCTGAGAGAGGAACTGCAGATGAAAGACACTTTGAAGATGGCCATTGAAAGCAGACTTTTGCTTCTGAGAAGCTAAGAGAGGAAAAAGACCCCAAGAGCAACTGAGAGTGACATTTTTGAGGAACTGCAGCCTAGAGAGGAACATCCTGGGAGGAAGCCATTTTGAAGCCAAAATTCTGGGGCAGATGCCAGCCACGTGCCTTCCCAGCTAACAGAGGTTTTCCGGACACCATTGGCCATCCTCCAGTGAAGGTACCCGATTGTTGATGCATTACCTTGGACACTTTATGGCCTTAAGACTGTAACTTTGTAACCAAATAAACCCCCTTTATAAAAGCCAATCCATTTCTGGTGTTTTGCAAAGAGGCAGCATTAGCAAACTAGAACAATTGGTAATAACACCCTCACATGAGGATTCTACAGTTAAGAAAAGAAAGGACTTCAGGGAAATAGACTGGGAAGGGAGTAGCAAGAAAGGGGAATAAAGCTCTACCTACCCTGTGAAGGAGAGGCAGAAGCATTTATAAAGGCCACACTTTTAGGAAACAGGCGCACTGTGCACATCAATCAGAATATTAGAGACTTAATCAGAATATTAGAGAATGCCTCTCTCCACCATACTCTATCACCATGCCAACAAGCCCCCACTGTCATCATGGTGGATCACAGCTGAAAGAGATAGGAGAAACAAACTCTCTCTGAGGATGAATACAAAGGGAAGCCCCCAGGACAAGAAGAGACAGAAGCAAGGTCACTAGAGGAATTTGAAGCTTCTGGTGCCTATTGCTACAATACACATTAAACCCGTCCCTCCTTCTGGTCAGATTAATATGTCCTCAAACTAAAGGCCTATGTCAGTATTGATAACCCAATACAACATGTCCAGCTTTCAAAAAATAAAAAAAAAAACCTGCAAGGCATGGCAAGAGGCAAGAAAAACCACTCTGAACAGCCAAAGCATTCATCAAAACCAGACTCCAATAAGACAGAGATGTTGGCTTTATCAAACAGAGAATTTCAAATAACTAAAATTAATATATTAAAGGCTTTAATGGAAATAATTTTGCTAGAGAGGCAAAAAATTATGCATCCTCTTAAATGCCAGCAATCAAATATAATGCTTGGTAAATATATTGAAAATACTCTTAGCATGTACATGGTGATATATACAAATGTTCATAATTGCAACATTGTTTTTACAGTTTTTTAAAATACCCATCAATCGAGGGTTGGATAACTTTAACTGTGATGTTTCATATATATAACACAAATGTTAAACATGCTGCATATATGTTAAATATTTTTGAAGCAAACACAAATATGATAAACCATTATTTTGTTTATTCACTTTATTCTGAGTGGTGTATCTATGGATATTTGCTGTATTAACCTCTTTGCTCTCTTTTTATTTTTCATGTTTTTAAAAAGTAAAAAAAAATGATTGGATTGTTGGTTGATGAGAGGCCCTGGGCTAGCCTAGTCCCTGGTCACACTCCAGCAGTATTCTAAGCAGTAGTTCTTATCTCAAAGTCCCTTTTGTGTCACCTCAGGCCAAGGCTAACTTCTGTCTGATATCTGGAGCTGGTGTCCCATTCCCCATGGGTCCTTCTCTCCTGTTCTCCTAGATTCCACCCATGTTTTTCCAAAGGGATTCTCTTTTCATCTTCCCCAAATCAAAGGAATTCTCTTCTTTTTTTTTTTTTCCAAATAGCTTCCCATGTCACTTCTGGAATAAACAATTGCCCTTTGACTACAGTATAAATCAATATCACACCAGAACGCTGTTTGCCCTTAACGGGAGGATTGGAGAGACTAGGCCTTAACGCGATGCCTGCTGTCCATTGCCTTGCAAGTAAGGAGCTGAATCTGTTTTTCCCTGGGACGGTGGCCTTCTTCTTAAGACTAAGCTATAGAATTTCTAAAAAAGAAAGAAGAAAGGTTGTTTTCTTACCAGAAACAGATTGAGCGTTCATATTAGACTGTATGAAATTCATAGGAGCCTAGGCAAGATATATTCTTTGGAATTAGTAACGTAGGAATGAGTAATTTTCTTCTCTCAAGCAAACTGCAGAAAGTCTTACTTCCTTAGAGGAGTCGGGGACACTAAGGGGATGTCTCTGAGATGCATCTTCCCAATGACTCATGAAAACCCTTATGGAATAACTAAGTCAAGGAGGCAAAGAAGAAGGAAGAGAAAGATAACACAAGTTACCAAAAGGGTTGCCTTCGGTCCCTGAGAACACGGCAGTCCTCACACAGTACTGAAATTATCTTTTTGTCTATTTCCTTCATAAGCCTCTAAGGAGGGCAAAGGCTCTGAAATATCTTCCACATGCCTGTAGCTCAGCACTGATGCCTGGTCCAGACAGGTTTTTAGAATATCCTTTATGAAAGACAGAATTAATGAATTCATCAATGGATGGCTCAAAAGAAATGTTAAAGAAGCAAAGATTAAATAAGAATGAACAAAGGGCATTTGGTATTTATGAGGTTATGTAAGGGTTATTATTCATTTCAGAAATCTTTTTCTTTTGATATCTATTGGTACCTCAGGTGGAATAGAAATGCCAATTGAAATAAAAATTGACCTCTTAAATTATGAACAGGAGGTATTCCAGTTAATTCAAGTTATTTGGATCAATACTTTCCTCTCTCATTTGCTTAAAGATAATTTTTTAAATCTAGTGAACTGAAAAAAATGAGTTTTAATTAGTAATATTTAATATGATTCTTTATACATAACAAAACTTTTTTTAATGAAATGATATGATTCTTAGGTTTGCTTCCAAAAATATGTGGAGGAGTAAGTGGGTAGAGACAGAGGAGAAAGGAAGTTGGTCATGAATTGGTAAGTGTTGAAGAGGATGGTGGTTATATGCAGGTTTTTTTAATTACTATTGTGTCTTCTTTTGTATGTATTTTAAACTTTTCAGAATAAAAAGCTAATATTTATATATAAATTCTTTACATGTAATTATTTTTTTACTTACATACAAAAAGTGATTTTTTTGCAGACGAAGAAATCAATACATTTTTTTTATGATTAACAGACATCATGATCCTTAAATTTATTGGAGTTCTTTCTCTTTAGAAGTCCAACAATAAAATGAATGCCTAGTATGTTTTCTTCTCTTTTTCTTTATCAAAGTTCTATGATATAAAGAGCCCTCTGAAGGACTCAAGATAAATTGCATCCCCTGTGATTCAAGGAATATGTATTTGAGGAATATAAATGACATCTTTTGAAGGAAGGAAAATTGTAAAAAACAATGAACATGCACAGCCAAACTGATTGCCAGTGTGTCGGTGACTTTTGGTTTAGGAATTTGGCTTCCTGCACCAACCAGAGTGAAGATAGCACCATCCTTCCCAGGCTGTGCCTTAGAGAAATGATTCTTCCAGAACCTCCAGCCATCAAAGCAGGAGAATCATAAGAACCATTCGAACCTGCCTTTATTATATACCACAGCTTCAGCAGGAAATTAGTCCCCTTGAAAATGATATTGAAACTCATCTATTTAGTTTTGTCTTGTTTGGTTCTCTTCTGGTTTGCCTATCATTTTTGTGGTTAGATTTATTTGTTTGTCCACCAGTTGTGGTCATTCTTCAAGAGGTTGCAATAGAGTTTCCTGTGATTATGTCAACATTCTGTGTCTGCTTCTATTCTGAGTTTATATATGCTAAGTAGCTAACAATGTTGTTATAATTTGCTGAAAGGGATTTGCACAGTCTTTGAAGGGCTTTGTAGGGCACAGGGCCTGGAAGTAGAGATGACTATGTCCACTGTTTGTCTTTTACTCTCTGCTGTCCCAGAAGGTGTTAGGATAAAATTTAACTAGAGCCACATCCTGTACATTGGTATCTGAGTGGAAAGCAGCAGTTCAAACATGCATTCCATGTTCATGTTCACAGCAGGAAGTTCTCAGATGACAGAGGGACAATCTCCTTCCACATTTATCATTCATAATTCCAGGAGATATTTTGGAGTTTTTCGTATAGTTTTGTTTGTCATAAACATGAAAACTCTCCTAACTTCCGTTCAACAACTATTCAGCACTTATGTCAAATTCTATACCAGGCATAGGGAATAAAACAATAAGACAGTTTCTGCCCTTGGGGAACTCAGAGTGTAAAGAAGGGGATCAACAACTAAATATCCATATAGACTATAGTGGATTCAGTGCCATACAAAGGTATGCAGGAGGTACTCTGGAATCAATGATGAGGGTGTCTCAGACCGAGCAGGAAAGAGTGAGAAGCATTTCAGGAGACATTCAAAGGATAAGCAAGGGCTTATCCAATAGAGAAATGGAGGGAAGACATGTGGTCAAGGAGAACGGCATATCCAAAGGTACAGAAGTAAGACCATGCATGGAACAGCCAGGCAACTCCATGTAGATTGGCTGTAAGGTAGGTTGAATGTGGGTGAATCTTGAGAACTGGAGTTAGACAGATGGGCAGGAGTAACATGGAAGTGGATGCTAGAAAAAGTTCTTCTTCACAGGACTCCATGTAGGACTCAAGTAAAGTGCATATTATTCAAAATCTTGATGAATTAGCAACCCTAGATACAGCTAGGCAATTTACACATCTAAGCATATTGGAAAATCTGTTGGGTGGATCTACTGGGAGACCATCTGCACATGGACTGGGAAAGAGAAGCATCTTGGGGAAACATATTTAAAGGGAAGAAGGGGCCAGGCACAAAGGAATATTGGATCTGTAACTGAGTTTTGCTTATTGAAAGGTGAATTAGTCAGAGTTCCCCAGAAAAACAGGACTGACAGCCTACATTATATGTATAAACAAATTTATTACAGGAATTGTCTCACATGACTGTGGGGATTGGTAAATTCAAATTCTGTAGGACAGTCTGGAAGTTGGGAATTCGATGAAGGTGACAACAAATTTCCCATGAGAAACTGGCTGGCTGCAGTAGGGGTAGAAATTCTCCTTTCTCACCACTGAATTCCTCAGTCTTCCCTTTAAGGCTTCTAGCTCATTGGATGAAGAGATTCCTCTCAACGCTGAAGGCAATCCCCTTTGTTGATTGTGGATATAATGGGTCATAGAGTCAATCAACTGAATGATTTAAATACATCTACAAAACACCCTCATAGAACATTTTCTTGACAAAAAGGGGGATGTGAAAGGAAATGAAAATAAGCTTCAGTGGGAGAGAGATTCCAAAAGGAGCCGAGAGGTCACTCTACTGGGCACTCTTAGGCACAATATAGACAACCCTTTGTAGGTTCTAATGAATTGGAATAGCTAGCAGTAAATACCTGAAACTATCGAACTACAGCCCAGAACCCATGAATCTTGAAGACGATTGTATAAAAATGTAGCTTATGAGGGGTGACAATGTGATTGGTAAAGCCATATGGACCACACTCCCCTTTGTCCAGTGTATGGATGGATGAGTAGAAAAATGGGGGCAAAAAAGAAAAAAAAAAGGCACCCAGTGTTCTTTTTTAGTTTAATTGCTCTTTTTCACTTTAATTTTTATTCTTAGTATTTTTGTGTGTGTGGTAATGAAAATGACAAAAATTAATTTTGGTGATGAATGCACAACTGTAAACAATTGAATGTATGCTTTGTTTTGTATGACTGCATGGTATGTGAACATATCTTAATAAAAATGAATTAAAAAACAAACAAACAAACAAACAAAAACACCCTCACAGTAACAATCAGGCCAGTGCTTGTTTGACCAAACTGGAAAACATAACTTAGCCAAGTTGACATATGAACTTAACATCACAGAGGGGGTTAGGGACTCTGAGCACAACACAATTGCTGACAGTCTAAAATGTCTTTAGCCTGGCCTCACGGATCCATGTTGGGTCCTGGAGTTGGTGGGGATCAAAGTAAGGAAATGGGGATGAAATACATAAAACCTGATAAGGCTGTTTCATTAATCCATTTAAAATAGCAGAACATAAAGAACCCTGCTTAGGACCCTCTCTAAGCACAAAGATAAGAGAAGCACTATCTTCTTGACCTTCCACTCAGCCAGAGAGCATGGGATGCCCTGGGTTTCCCTGGAATGCCCCCCTGGGTTGACTTGGATGCCCTGCGATGCCCTGGGATGCACTGGCATCCTGAGGTCTCCAGTGCAAAAATGGTCTTGCCCATGAGGATAGCAGTGATGACATAAGGAAAGGGTGCCTTATCCCACTAGAGCAGGGGCAGGGGCAAGCAGGAGAATGCCAAGTCCTTCAAGCTGCCTGCAGACTTGCTCCTGCGCCTAGGTGAGCAAACTGCTGGGGCCAGCCAGCAGAGCATGGTTGGAGGGAATTTCATAGCAGATGAGATTACAGAGCATACCTGTGTTTTTCAGGTTATGTCTTATTCACTGTTGTATTCCTTCAACTGAGCCTCCTGCCAGGCACTTAAGAGAAGCTTCATAAATATTTATTAAATTGAATTCAATTCAGTTTTAACTACTGCAATGAAATATTGATCAAACATGAATTGTCAAAGCCTCCAAAGTATACTTTAGATAGAATAACAATTTTTATAAGCTGCTCTCTTCCATATTGGGAAACTGTCACATAGCAATAAACTATCATACAACTTCTCCCCTTCAAAGATGTTTTATGTTGGGCTGAATTCTACTTCTCTGAACCAGTGCAAATTAAGAACCAAATGATATTCTTATAATTTCTCATGCAGATTGGTCACTGACTTTTTGTACTTTCTGCAAAAAGAAGCAGAAGAGTTCTGCCAGGACTCTGTTAGGGGGAAAGTCACCATGCCTCCTTCCTCACTCTGGGTCTTGGACACTGTTTGTGAATTTCAGCACACACTCTCCAACAAAACATCTAGCTCACTCTCCATCCCAGCTTAAACAATGAGCACTTTTGCAACCACACAAGGCATGCCTAGGCTTAACCTAACAGACATAGAGTCCCCTTGATTTAAACCTGGCAGAGAGGGGTGAGGCAGAAAGGGGGAAGAAAGAGATGGGCCAGCTGATGGTCTTAGGATCAGCTTTCCAGATGGGCCCCGTTTTTTTTTGCCCACTCCAGCTGTCGTCAACTTTTCAACGTTTATTGTTTTATTTCCTTCTTTCTTCTTGCCCGCCACTGAAATTGCACTAAAGCCTCCTCCTCCCAGCAAAGTATCATATGCATTTTATTCATTGTGCTCTTCTGACCTGTGAGCATCTTAAGTAGGGTTTCCTTCACAGGTTGCAAGTTAATAGCTCCGAGGGGAAGCTGATGTGAAAGTGCTGTCAGACATCAATCATGACCTCGCATGTTCATTCTGGGAAGTGTGCATTGATTATTTTTACTTCTTTGCTCCATCTCCTTCCTCAACTTCCCTTGTAAAGAGAGCACTGTTCTCAATATGAAGGACTTAAAAAGATCACTGATGTTGGTTTGGTACTCCATCCCGAGACGTTTGGGTGTCCCCTTCCACAAATGCTGCCCAGGTCTCCAGCAATATATTTATCCCCTTCACTGACCTCAAACCACTTCAAGGATTACATTCTTCAGTCTCTCAGCAGCACTTCAGGAGAGCATAAGGAGAAAATAATTTTCATTTCTTGAAAGGTAAATTGTGCCAGAATGAACTGACAGGGTGGGAGTTATTGAGGCAAAAGGCTTTTCAACAGAAGTCACCAATTTGGCATTCATAGTCCCCATTCTGAAGTTCTACTAGGTCATTGCATGGAATAAGGAAGGCAAAGAATGTTCCACTGGCATGGCTGATTTCTATCTCCTTGTTTCTGGAATAACTTCTGCATTTCTTGCTTTTTGTTTCTAGTGTATGGAATTTACAGGTCTTGGTGATAAAAGTCTAGGATCATATAGAGCTAGAGATTTACAAAGATAAACCTGCTCCCCTGGCATAAACTGTCTCCCCAAAAGCTGGTCCATTCCAGGAGAGAATTCCTTTGTAGACAAGCTATATAAATAACACCTATAGCTTAAAGTGACAATAGCAGTTACTGTGCCTCTAAGGACTTCCTATAGGGACAGATATGATGCTACAACCATACACACATTAGTGCTGACTCTTCCTGCAACCTGGGAATGACCATTTGTTTGAGGTTTAGAAATGTGAAAAGAGATGATCAGACAGGTTAAGTCACTTGGCCAGAGCCAAAGAATGGAGGGAGGATTCAACTCAGGCCCACCTGTCCCCTTCCCACTTTGGAATCTCTGATATCTTTCCCTACCATTGGGATGGAAAGAGAGATAGGGGTATATCTTATTGTCAGTGAGTGCATTCTATTATTTTCCTATAAAACAACATATAGAAGGCAAATGTTGATTAGACCTAACATTTTCCTAGACCTATAATGTAAGGTGTTGATAAGATTTTTATATGGAAAACCTTGGCCAAAATAGTAGATGATGTATTCAGAAATGTATGGGTGTCTATTGAGGGGGGAATAGGCTATCCTAAACTCAGAGATCTAAAAATAAGGAAAATCATTTCTTTGTTGACAGTTCTGTGATTTGGCCAGGGCATGTAGGGAGAGCTTGTCTCTGTTACTCATGGTATCTGAGGGGGGCAGTTTGACTATGACAGGGAGATCCACTTTCAGTTTGACTCACACACATGTCTGGCAAGTTGGTGCTGGCTGTTGCCTGGGAGCTGAGCTGGGGCTGTCAGGTGGGCCTTCATTCTCCTCCATGCAGCCTCTTGACGTTTTTAGTTGGACTTCTTTCAGCATGGCAGCTGCATTCTAAGAGGGAGGGTCCCAAGAGCTAGCGTCCAAAAAATGATATGTCAAAATGCACAAATACTTATCTAGCCTCCACTTGCATCACACCAGCTAATATCCCAATGGCCAAAGCTAGTTGCACAACCAGGTCCAGAGTCAGTGTGAACAGAAACTACACATGGACATGAATACCAGAAAATGGAATTCCTTGAGGGCCACCAAAGTAGCAATCTACCACAAGAAGCAAACAGATCTTGATCTAAATATGTACTCTCATTAATGGCTTGCTGTATCAACTTGAGCAAGTTTCTTAGCCTCTCTGCCTTTTTACCCCCTCCATCTCTAAGATAGGATTAACAAACTCAACCTCACACCCTTGATTAATTGCTATAATTTCCAAACTTGTGTAGAATTAGAGCATCCATCTCTAAGAATCCTGTTATTCCAAATTAATTACTGGTGAAAGGCACCATGGCTTAATGATTGCATGACATGAAAACAGGAGTTGGGTAATGGTGGCCAACTTCAACCTTCCTTCCTGTAGAATCCTGAACCACCAGCCTTTACAGTTTTCTGATAAGGAATTACATAATGGATTTCAAAACCTGTACGTAGTGTTGATAAGTATTGCAAACTGGCTCTCTTAAGCAGCAGAAATTTATTGTCTCACCGTTTCATGGCCTAGAAGTCCAACCTCCTAGTTATCACCCGGCCATGCTTTCTCCTGGAGTCTCGGGTATTCTAGCGCTGGCTTGCCAGCAATCCTTGGAGTTTCTTGGCTTACATCTCTTCCTCCATCACAGGGCCAACTCTCTCTCTTTCCTTCTTTGGCTTCTACTCATTGCATCTGAATTTCCTCTGCTTATGAGGACTTCAGTCATGTTGGATTAAGGCCCCCTCTCCTTCAGTTCAGCCATCCCATATCTAATAACATCCTCAAAGATCCTACTGGCAAATGAGTTCACACCCACAGGACTGGGTGTTAGGACTTGAATATGTCTTTATGGGGGACTTGATTCAACCCCCAGGGACAGGAAAGAAGACTCTCTATGGGGGAAAAGCACAGTTTACTTGAAAGCATACAGCATTTGAAGTTAGCAGTACCCGAATATAAATCCCAGTCATGCTGCCGAGTGATCGCAACTCCCCAGCAACTCAGATACTGTTTGTCTCAGTTTCTACATTTCACAAATGAAGTGCTGGGAAAACTAAATAAGATTATATAAAGTGCCTCTTATAGAGTCCCATATTAATATATATATATACTCAATAAATGGTAATTGTTGCTTTTGCATTTATTGCTCTTATTAAATGATTAGTGACAAAATAATCAAAACCCTAAAAGCACGTGACATTGCCTGTATCTTCATTTTCTTGCTGTTTTTGAACGAGGACCTCTATATATCTGCTCTGGGCTATGCTTTAGCATTAAGGGTCTCAATTCCATTATGTGATGCTGTGATGCTCTAGGCACTGCTCTCTCTGAGTCTAGCCTTTCTCCCATAAAATTATAAGAGGTTTAAATGGTATGTGAAATCCTTCTATGCACTATTCAGTACTTCATAGATTTTGTAATACTCTAATTATTACCTGTATTAGTATACAATCTCAAATATTGTATCAAAAATTAGAAAACAACATTTAAAATTTTCTCATCACTGTACTAGTATAAGGGTCAGAAATCCTGACTCAATAATGGCTCACAGTGGGAGGGACCTCACTTTCTCTCTCTCTCGTTGCTCTGTCTGCCTCATTATGAAACTTCCATCTCGAGGGCTGAGATGGCTTCTCCAAATTCCACCATTGCATCTACATTCTAGACACTGGGAAGCAGAGAGGGAAAAGTGAAGGCAGGGCCCATAAATTGTCCATATACCCACTCCCACATATCATTGGCTGCAGTGTAAGGACATGGCCACACAAAGCTTCAAAAGATGCTGGAAAAATGCAGGTATAGTGATGCAGCTATCTATCCAGCTAAAACTCAATGGTGATATCACTAAATAATAATATTTAGTATTGGGAATCAACAGACTGTTCTCTGTTACCTAAAATTGACCTCTAGTTGGATCAATGTTATTGTATTGATTTCTTGAGAAACATTTTATGCATCAGAATCCTGCTATGAAGACAGAATAGGCCATTAGTTACAAGGGTAAAAAGGAAGCATAATTGTTCTGCACTTGGAAAATAGGAAATGCACATTTTAAAAGTCTAGACCCAATCAAGAGGTTTGCACAACACCTAGCCTGGGCTTTGAGCCATGTTTTGTGTTAGAGGACAAGGGGGAAATGGATATTTGGTTACCAAAAAGGTGGCATGTGTCAGAATCTAGAGAGTTGTTTACCAGACTAGTTTTCTAGTCTCTTCTGTAGTTCAGTGTATAATTTAGCCATGGAATGTAATTAAAAGTGACATGTGTCACTACCAGGGCTGTCCATGGAACCCTCCCATATATGATCGATCCTCCAGGCTCTTTTTTCCTTCTACCTGCTCAATAAGGATGTGCATGGCAGCTTTGGAAACAATTTATGTTTGAGATGATAGAACCACCAGATAAGAAATTTTGGTCCCTGAAGCGCCACATGGAGAAGAGCCCTGCGCTGATCAGGAACACCTGTTTTTGACTCTAGGTCAGTGAGAACTATACCTCTAGCGTGTTTAAGTAATGATATATATTTTAGGTTTTTACAGAATTACCTTAACTGGAACTGCCTTCACTAATAGCATGCTAATATATGGGATAAAGAACAGTTTTGGGAAATGTGGAAGGTTAATCAGGAGGTTCTTGTGGTTTTGATTTTGTTTGGGTTTTGCCATAATAAGTTTGAGATGCCTGTCAAAGAAGAAGAATGTCACGGAAGCATTTGGTATGTGTAAGTCTAGAATTTCAGGGAGAAGTCAGAGCCAGAGGTGGAAATTTGAAAGTCATCAGAACTTAGATGACATTTACAGCCATAGGACCCAGTTTATAGTTAAGAGATGGCAGCCAAAGACTGATCCTAGGAGCAGTCAACATGGCAGAAGAAAAGGAGTCAGAGAAGGAGGCTGGAAAGCACCATCCAGTGAGGGAGAAAGAAAACCAGAAGCGTGTGATATCACCAAAGGTGAATCCAGCCTAAATGCTAATTCACGTTTGAAGTTTCTGACATCACCCTTGGGGTCTCTTTGGGAGGCAGAACTTTGCAGCCCCTAAGGTAGAATGTCAAAGTTTATTTCTACAGAAATAAAGTGTAAAATAAACCACCTGTTCAGTAGACCGCACACCTGTGTTTGCTGAAGTCCTTCTCTCAAGGGAATAATGAGTCAGAAAATTTGAATTTGACACTTCATTTTGCAATCCCCTGAGTACCTGTGGGACTACATAAACAATCATTTCCTGTAACCTCAAACCATACATCCAGTTCTCACCTCACTCTTGTCACCCACACATGCTGACAGGTTTCCTCCCCCAACAGGTTCGAAATGAGCCAAACAAAACCAGCAGGTGAGCAGTAGAGAATCGAGTAAGTCCCCACCATAAGAATTTCACAAGCAAAGCATGCAATCATGCAATCACGTATTTGCAAAGAGTTAACACTGGGGGTGAAATCATCACTCATATTTTCTTCACATCTTCACAATCAGAAGGTGCAACTGAAAGGAAGTTTCTTTCTTGGACTCAGGTAAGAAAATGCAACAAGAGGATACTTCTGGATTATTTCAACCTGGGTTTTGGGCCATTTTCCATCAGGGCTCTGGGCAATGACTTATTCATTGCTGAAGAATTGTGTCCTTAAAGTGAGATGATTCTTTAACTTGTTATTTTAATATGTTAAGGCTCAGTCTGAGTATCTGTAACAAAGAGACTTCATAATTCAGTGGATTAAATAAAGCAGAAGATCATTTCTCTTACTCTCAAATCACAGTCTAGGGGTAAATGACCTAGGGCTGATGCATGGACCCTTCACCCTCAACATATAACTTCCAAGTCTGAATCCAAGGTGGCTATTCCAGTCTCTCCATTTCTCCACCAAAGGGAAGAAACACAGAGGAAATGGAGGACAAGCAACACTCTTGAAGGAAACTGATGCTGAAATTACATACATCACTTCTATTCACATTCCACTGGTGAGAATTGAATCACACACCCAGCTGCGAATAAGGCTGTGAAATGTGGTATCTAAAGGTAGAAAGCCAAGGAGTTTGTAGGGGGAGGTTTCTGCTCTAAAAAGAATACTGAAGAATGGATTCTAGATGGAAATTAGCAGCCTGTGCCATGATGTTCAAAAAAGATCTGACATTCACAGGCATAAAATAGACCACAATATGGGGCTGCCCTTTAGATTCCACTCACCCAACATCAGGCACTAGGCTGCCATCTTCTGACTCCTTTTCACCTTCAAGGCTGCCCATGGTATTCCTTCCAAATTGACCTCAACACTGTAAACAAATTGATATTGGTATTAACAGTGAACTGTGCTGTATTCCAGGCTTATAGTAGAAATACAAATAGAGCTGGCTGATGTGACAAACTCTGTTTAAGAGATTAGAATATTGGTGCGAATTGATCTGAACAGCAGAACAATGTCCAACATTCAGAGAAGACGCTAATCACCCTTAAACTTCCGTTTCTTCTTGTTGCCTTTTCCAAGGCCCTGGGAGAAACCATGGCAATGTGGTCTCATGATCATATCATTGTTTTAATTTGTCAACATGAGAAAATTTAACTTTGGTTTGTTAAGACTAACTCGTCCCTTGTGGCTAGCCTCCAAGTTGGATCCCAAAGAACCTCACTTCCTGGTAATTATGCCCTTTTGTAGTATCTTCCGTATTGAATAAGAGTGGACCATTGTTAGCAAATGGAATGTGTGTGACTTCTAAGAGTAAATCTTGAAAGGCATTGCCACTTCTTCCTGGATCACTTGTATTTCACACTCTAAGGGAATCTGGCCACCATATTAAGATACTCAAGCAGCCCTGCTCAGAGACCCATGTGCAGAGAAACTACCTTGCTAGCACCAAATTGCCAGCCATAGAAACAAGGCACCAGGGAAGTGGATACTCCGGGCCCAATCAGCCCTTCAGATAGTTACAACTTGGAGCCTTTAAGTCTTTCAGCTGAGGCCCTGACACCATGCAGAAGAGATAAGCCATATGCTCTGTGCCCTGTCTGAATTTTTAGCTGCCAGAAACCATGAAATAACAAATGATTATTTTTCTTTTAAGGTGATTTGTTATGCATCAACAGATAGCAGATAATATCTTCTCATTCTGATTTCTTCTCCATTACTACTCCACTTGTGCTGGGTGGCATTGGAATGGCCATGGCATTGTGGGGACCTAGCCAAGGGGAAGCTGAGTTGGAAATACTTGTAGTTTTGGGTTAGTGGGGGATATTTCTGTGGTTTGCAGGCAGTTTTGTGTATAGATAGGTTATTCCTAGCCATCCAAGTGTAGGAACAGCTTCCAAGCTTCCCCTTACCACCTACTGTCACAACTCATCAAGTGTCATGATGTAAAGGTGAAGGGTTGATGGTTGTGTCACAATATAAACATGTGCTTTGGAGCCTGGCAGCACATGGACCATGCAGGAAAAACAAGGTGTGAAGTACATGCGGGAAAGTCTGTTATTCAGACAACATGTAAAATCTAAGTGGAAGATTTGTTTTCACCCGTGTCCAATCAAAATTGGGAAGTTCTCTCCCATTAGAAATAAATGTGATAATGGAATGTATACAATTATAAATGTACACCATACTTCTCTTTTCTTTTTATGGAAAATACACAAGATAGACTTCAACAAAACTCATGTCTTCATAGTACACTATCCTGTAGCAGTACTACAGAGAATCCATCTATGTGGGAAATCATGTATTTTATACATCCCAACTCTCAGTAACAACAAACAAAGATCATGCATGTATAGGAAAAAAATGAATTGTTTTTTACCTTGATAAAAATGATATGACAAAATCATCATCATATGAAGAAATGATGAAGTAAACAAGTGAAAATAAAAATTAAGGAGAAAAGGAAAAGCATTATTTATAGAAGTGTGTTGGGCACTAATTAATAAAATATAATGGACTAATTGTGGATTTTACAATGCTTATGGTATGTTTCAACTTCTTTTAACATTTTCTCATCCCAAATAAATTTTTATTTTTTTGCCTAATGTTATGTTCATGATTTTATATCACTCTTCTTCTTAAGAAAAGTCTCAAGATTTTGCAGACTTCATACCTCACAATACCCATATCCTCTCCTGACTCCTTATCTTTGCTCATAGGAGTTCCTCAACATGAATTGAATGCTTCTCCATCCACCCATTCATCCATTCATTCAGAAAGTCATTGATAAATATTATCAGTATTCATTGATAATCATTGTGAAGAGTCTTTCCAAATGCTATGAGCCACAGAGAAGCAGTCCTTGCTTTGGACCACAGAAATCAACAGTTTCTGGATTTATATGCTATTGACATGCTTGTATGCTTGTCTCTTTCTCCCTATGGCAAACTCTTTGAATGCAACTAGGACTTTCTTCTTTATTTTTTTTATACACACAGATAAAACAGTGTCTGACACTGGGTAGCTGCTTGTTCATGAATATTCTATAGCACACCTCCAACAATGGGATCCCAGACGTGACAGAGCACTCCCGTATTATTTCATTCTGAATTTGAAACCAATTCCAGTCGTAATCCTCAGTTTTTGATGCATCTCACTGAAGGATTGAGTTTTGTATCTTCAGTTGGCTGATTTAAAACCTTAGGTGTCCATTACTGTGCGTGGTGGGCAGACTAATGCCCCCCTCAAAACTGCCCACATCCTAATCTCTGGAACCTGTGACAATGTGAGGTTACGTGAAAGGGAAATGAAGGTGGTTGATGGCATTAAGTTTGCTAATCAGGTGACCTTAAAATAGGGAAATTATCCTGGATTACCCAGGTGGGACCAGTGTAATCAAAAGAGTCATTAAAAGTGGAAAAGGGGGAAGAGAGAATCCAAGAGATGGCAGCTTGGAAAAGGAAGGGTCAGACCTCGTTGGCTTTGAAGAGAATGAGGCCACAAGGCAAGAATGCAAACGGCTTCTAGCAACCAGAAAAGACAAGGAAATGGATTCTTCTCTAAAGCCTCCAGAAGGAACACAGCCTAGCCAACACTTTGATTTTAGTCCAGTGACACACATTTCAAACTTCTGACCTCCAGAACTGTCAGATAATGAATTTTGTTGTTTTAAGCTACTAAGTCAGTAGTAATTTGTTACGGCAGCAATAGGAAACTAATACAATATGGTAAGCTTATTCAAACTAAGCCCTTGTTCCACTAAAAATCATATCCAGGACCACCTCAGTGTATGGCATGTACTAAAATAATCTTTGAAAATATGTTCAGCAATTACTATGCGGCAAATAACTCTTAGTTTACCAGCCAGTGTTCCCTCTGTTGGAAGTCTGACCCTGCTAATATTAATCTAGCAGATTTGGAATCTAGCCAGATCCCCCAAAGAGTTTAGCTGGGACCACTTAGAGGAAAAAGCACCAAATAGGTATAATACTCATCCAAATAACCAGTGTGCTTATGCAACGTCTTTCACTTTTTAGGCTTCCACTTGCTTGATACTGCATTGATTTTGGCTTATTGAGTATTTGCATTCTAAGGAAGGCAAAGTACCAGCAAAGTAAATTCTTCTTTGTTCATACATGCTGGCTATTAATGAATACAAACAGATCCTTGGATGTATGTGCTCTGACAAAATCTCTACCAAAGGTCAAAATTCTTATTTAAAGAATGAGTTATTAGGTAAACACATTCTTGAAAGATTTCTCCTCTTGAAACGGATATTTTTGTCCGTCCATGCCAATCAAGGAAATGATAGATAAATTAACAAAACTTCAGGGAAGGAACTTCTGGGTATTGAAAGGATGAATTCAGGGGATTTTCTCTTGCACGTGAGTGGATTGGCTTTGCTCTTTCCTTAAGCTACTCTAAGAATTTTAACAAAAATAACAAGAAGATGACCTGATATAGCCGACATCTCATTGGCCAGCAAATGAGAGGATGTATTGGAAAGAGTGAGACTAAAGGCAAGGGGAGGGTTAAACAGGTATTGTAAAAGCATTAAACAGCTATTGTAAAAGCAGCCCCCATAACTATCAAGATGGGATCTCTAAGAACTGTATACTTCGCCACCTCTGGGGAAACAGAATTATCCCTGATCACACTGACACCACACACATTTTGAATACAGTTTTAAATTTTATTTGACTGAAAGCTTTTTAGGTATGATCAGCCACATTTGCCTACATCTCCTTACATGTCAAAATTGTTGCTAACGTGAACAGTAATCATAATCTTATTTTTTTTTTTTTTGAAATGGTTAGTGTTTCCAGATTTTTGTCACCCTAGATGTTTATGGGGATGGTTATATCAATGCTTTGGTTGCCAGTTTGGAAATCTAAATTAAAGTGGCAGCTGGAAAGGGAAAAAACAGGAAAGAAAAACATAAAAAAAAAAAAAAAAAAATTTGTAACGCTTTATTCAATTCTTCAGTCTTCCCAAGCCCTTTGGTTTCCCCACCCCCATTTGGACAGTTAATAATACTTGACATTTATAGAGCTGCTTTCCAAACAAAGACCCAGAAGACTTAATGCACCATGGTAGGAGGCAGAAGGAAAATCATCTCACATGGCAGGTGCATGACTCCACCTCGGGTGTGGAATGCAGCAGCTGGGCCACAGCTGGAGTGCAAAGAATGAGGGCCATGACCCAGGACGGGAAGGGAGAAGGGGTCCTGGGCCTAGTTGAAACTTCAAGGGCAACAGGAGGCAGCAGCCTGAGAGCAACTCAGTGGGATGTTGCCAGGATATTAGCCTCAAAAAGCACACAGATTCCTTTGTCAAGGGTAGAGGGAGACTCTCTCTGGCTTAGCATAGGGGATCATCAGTGGTCAGAAACTGACTCTTCCTAATCCACCCCTGACCAGTGTCTTGTAGAGATAGAAACACCACAGCCCGACTGGCACGAGCAAGAAGCAGAGGCTCCTCTGTCAAGGGGGATTCTGCCCTGGATGGAGGAAACAGAAAAAGAGGGACTTTCTTTCCACTGTACTTGGCGGGGGCGGGGGGTGGGGGGCGGAGAAGATTTGCACCCAGCAGACACTTTTTGTTGGAGATCTTAAAACAATGTGGTCAATTCCAAATATTTTAAAGAACAATTTCCTGGAGAGTTGGTCTTGTGCCTGCATGACTGAAACATTATTTCCAATCTGTTCGCTTTTGGTATTTTCAGTGCATCTCTTCAAATCACATCCCGGCAGTAAAATAAATGGGAATGGGGGTCCCAAGGCTTCCTGTTTTTGTTGCTGTTTTTAGAAAGAGGTTTGAAGAAAATAAAAGGGGAAATATACCTCTGGTTCATGGGGACTTGCTGAATCCTCTTGGTTGATATGAAATTGATGGTAACTGATGAAATCGTGACAGATGTGACAAATGTGAAGCAAACAAAAAGGCCTGAGTCTCCACGCTGAGATGGGAAGCAAGGTACGTGATTGATCACAATTTAAGCCCAGTCCAGGGATCTCTGCTTGCAGAGAGAGCAAATAGGTTTCAGCGTGCGTGTGCATACCGATCAGTGATGTGGCTTGGCATGTCATGTTAAGCAGGATCCTCAGGCCACAGCCAATAGATTCATCTGGAAAGAACGATAAGGGTGAGGAGTATGAAGGAGTAGTATGCACCCCGTGTATTCTCAACCTTGCTGAGGGTACATGAAGGGGTGACTGGCATGGCAACTAACACACGCTGTAGGGCATTTTCTGATTTGAAAAGAAAATCCTTCCTATAAGGTGACTCCAGAATGTATGCTGTGGTAATGGTGCTACAACAGAAAAGTGGAGGACCTCCACAGCCACTTCTTTAAATTAAAAACTCTGCAGGCTCCCCTTGGGTTGAATGCCTGTAAGTCATTCTAGGTGTGTTGGGACACTGTGGGGGGGGGGGGGCATGAGGGGACACGATCTGGGCTTCTCAGCCTTTGGCAGGCCATTGGGAGAGGTGCTGAGGAAGACAACTAACTTATCCGAAGTATTCCCTATGTGCCAGGAAATCTTCTGGGAATTCCTAAACATTAACATTGGTACTCCCTCCACATCACCACCATGAGGTAGAAAACTATACATTTATTTTATAGATGAGGAATCAGATTTCCTGACGTTTAAGTTCAAGTATGTGCAGAGGGAGGCTTTAAATCCAAGTTTTTTGACTTCAAGAATAAACACAATATCTAACATTTACATGCATGGTCATTTAGTTCACATAAAAGTCCTACTGTTATCTCCATTGCCTGGATGCTGTGGGTACTGCATGGCAAGGCTGAAATTCTCACCTAGGTGTGTTCTGCCCCTGACTCTTCTCCACAGCCATGATGTGTGGTCCTGCCTTGAAAGCCCAAAAACTGCCATCTCCCATTTAAGGGATGATCAGTTGATGCAGGGGAATGCTTTTTAGATGAATTTACTAAGCACCTTTCAGATGAATTTACTGAGCACCTTTTAGATGTATTGTAGCATGTCCAGAAAGAAGGCGTGTGTAGCTGGATCTTAGCAAATGTGGGAGGGGAGATGATGACTCAGTGAGGATGGACAGGGAGAGACTACATAGGGTCTTGTGGATCATGGGAAGGACAATTGTGAACAGAAACCCTCCTTCCCCAGAAACAGATTTGAGAGCTTGACCTGCTGTGAGAGTAGATTTACCTGGAGATTAGCATCTCATGTACTGTGGCTGTTCCCATCTACTTGGCTACATCATGTGGGCTGGAAGAGATGGGCAGACTGGGGCAGGGACATGGGGAACAAGGAGCAAGGATGTTGGGCCTGAGACCAAGCAAAAAAGTTCAGCAAAAAAGAGTTAGATTCTAGAATTCTAGACTTGTATTGATTCTACACTGGATCTATAATGAGGTTATCTGCCCATCAAAAATCCTTATGAATAAGGATGGGAAAAATAAGAAAAAATTAAGAAAGAAAAGGATGGAATCTTGAACACCAATGGATATGGCCAATTTGGCTATATAAGCTGAGAAGTAGGCTAAGTGCTTGAGAGAAAGGGCATTTGCACTTGTCTTTCTTTAAATTGAAGGAAGTAGAACAGATCTCTCAAAACATGGTCCTCAGACCACCACATTAGAACCACCTGGGGGGCTTTCTAAAATATATATTCCTGGATCTTAGCCTAGTTCCACTGACTCAAAATACACAGGCAGAGGGCCCTCAGCATCCCATGGGGTTTGCCTGCACTCTCCGACTGGCTTTTGTTGCAGGTGGGGGTTATAATTTCAAGCAGTGTGGTCACGATGGATTGGATTCCAGCCTGCAGTTCTACCACTCACTAAGTGACTTTGGAAAATAAATTTACTCCTATTGTCATCACTAGTACTTATCACCTTCAGGGTTTCTTGTCTCTTGCTATGCCCTTATTCGTTAGAATAACCAGTGGATGTTTTCTTAAAGAAATACTGATGCCTGGATTTTTACATTAGGTTCTGAGGTATGACCTGTGGCCTGAGCATATCTACATTTTATTAAAAGCTTCTCTAATGTGTTGCCAGAGGTGAGAATCATTTGGAGTAGTGAGATAACATATGCAGGCCACCTTGAGTCATAAAAGGAGAGATTCAATGTTAATTTTCCCTTTTCCATAGCTTTAAGAAGAGGAGGGTGAGAGGGAAAAGTTTTTTGAGTAGAACTAGAAAAAAATAAGTACTTGTATATAAGAAATTGATAATTAAACAGTTAATTGTTTTGGAGGTGTCTTCAATATCCCAGATATGTGCTTTAAATACATTACCTCTTTTGATAGTTATAGTCATCCCTATCTTACAGGTAGGAAAATTGTCACTCAGAGAATTTAAATAATTTGTTCTACAGCGGGGCTGGTAAGTGAGTTGGGATTTGATCCCAAGTGTGTCTGACTCCAATGTCAAAGATTTTTCCTACTGATTACACCAGACTCCCTCTCTGTCATAAAGAGCCTTCAATACATATTCATTGAACAGAAATAAATTTAACAGTATAGATTCGTCAATAAAAATTCAATTCAGGCAAATAAATGCCCATTTTATAATGGTCATTCCAATTTTTAAAATATTTATTTAGACTAGTGTGCCCCTATAAATATACTATAAAAGGAACTCAAGGATGAACAAACATATCCCCTGCATTAAGGAACTTATTTTTTATTTTATTTTATTTTTTTAGTATAGGGCATGAAACCAGTATACAGATAACTATAACATAATATGACAGAGTGGTTCAACCAAGTGCTGTAGATATTTAAAGCAGGGAGAAGCAAAGCCAATGACCAGTCAGGAAGATCTTCATGAGAGTGGTGGGCTGGGTTTGAAGAGTAATTACCTGTGATTCAATGTATTGCTCAAAAATACCCTTTCCTCTCCTTGGAAGCAGGATTACCTCTTCTTGCCCCAGTGACCTCAGTTCATTTCTATGACTGGTTTGGCCAATGAAATGTGAGTGGAAGTGACCAGTGTCACTTTGAAGTAGGAGCTTTAAGAGCCAGTGCACGGATTGTCATCTTTTCCATCTGCTTGAGAGCTTTCGGATGCTGTCCTGTCAGCCTAGGTCTGGGAATGAAAACAATGTGAAGCCCAGCATCAGCCGTACTGCAAGGAGCCGGAAATGAACCTTGATACACACTGAGATTTCCGCATTATTTGTTATTGCAGCACAACCTTCGCACCCTGACTGACACAGTCCCCAAGAGCAGAGCTCTTCAACTGGAAGCCACACATTGACTGGAACTGAAAAAGGAGAAATAAAAAGACCCCAAGGCATAAGAAGCAATTGAAGTAAACCCCAAAGCAGTGATTAGGGAACATCCAGTGACCTCAGTCCTGGCAATACCTTCACATTTCTTCAGGAACTACTGAAAAGCATCGGTGCCTGAGCCTCTACACAGATCATTTGAACTAGTATTTGGGTATAAGTCTGTGCCAGTTTGGATATATTATGTCCCCCAAGAAGAAAGCATGACCTTTTAATCCAATCTCGTGGGATATTTGGATTATATTGTTTCCAAGGAGATATGACTCACCCAGCTGTATGTGATAATTTTGATTAGATTATTTCCATGGAGGTGTGGCCCCACCCATTTGGCATGGGTCTTGGTTACTTTACTGGAATCCTTTAAAAACACTGGCATAGACCCAGACGCTTGCTGGCTTAGCTCAGAGGTGCTTGGAGTTGCGGGCCCCGATGGTGGCTGACGCTTAGACATTTTGGAGAGCGCCATTTTGAAACACAACCTGGTAACACGCGAACGTCAGCCATGTGCCTTCCCAGCTGACAGAGGTTTTCCGGACACCAATGGCCTTTCTCCAATGAAGGTATACTCATGTTTATGCCTTGGCTTGGACACTTTTATGGCTGTAGAACTGTAAACTTGTAACTTAATAAATCCCCTTTACAAAAGCCTATCCATTTCTGGTATTTTGTGTAATACCAGCATCAGCAAACCAGAACAAAGTCCCAGATATTTGTATTTCTAAAAACTCTCCAGATTACTCTAATGTGCATCTAAGATGAGGACTACTGGTGTAGTCAAATCCTTTTATTTTGCCAATGAGGAAATCAAATCCTAGAGGGGGGAGAAAGGACTTATTCAACCTTATTGCTGGACAGTGACAGGATCATAGATGTAACTCTGTTCTCTGGGGTCCAAACTCAGTGTTCTACAGAATAAATGACAATTAAAATTACAATAAGTCTATCATGGTGTTAGAATCTGATGCAACCTGCATTTCAAATCCTGACTTGAAATTTACTATCTGATAGCTGGCAAATCACTTAACTTTTCTGAACCTTTATATATATGTATGTGCATATATATGTATGTGTGTGTATATACATATACATATATATATGTATATATATTCCATAAAATGGCAAGCTAGTAGCTGCCTCACAGCATTTATTTAATGAAATAAAGTATATATGGATGGATGGTAGAGTAGACCTTAGGCAACAAGTTTTGTATTTAGTCCACCAGGTTTCAACCCCCACACTGCAATTTACGGTATAATAGTTGTATCCTTTAATATCCTTGGGCCTTATTTCCTTCAACTGTGAAGTGGGCTTAATGTCATCACTTCCCTCTTGGGGTTGTTTGAAGATTACATATAGTGCTGATGTGTTGCACAACCCAAAAGGCACCACCGCATTTTCATCTATGAAGTGGCACTCCCTGGAGGTGTACACAAAGAAGCACCGTACATTAGTTATTTCATGTAAAGAATTCAGAAGTGTACCTGGCACAGAGTAGGTGCTTATTATATGTTAGTTATTATGGTGTCTAGTATGTTCGATATATATTTATTGAATGAAAGAGTGAATAGAGTACATTATTCACGCCACATTAGGCCAGTTTTTATAAAGAGACAGGTGTATGTAGTACATAAAAGGAGGTGAAAATTAGATTTTAATGGGTCTTGGATGCCAACTAAATATCTTGAATTTTGTTTTCTAGGTAATAGGGAGCCACTAAATGTCTCTGAACAGGGGAGCAACATACTCGAGGCAATTTTAAGAGTGATTAATGGGGCAGTGATCTATAGGATGGGGTGGAAAGGTGACCAGTTATGGTGCAACGTAAATAATCCAGAAGGGATTAGCATGAAGACAGGACAAGACATGCCATGGCAGGGTCTCCAAGGAAACCAAAAGAGACAGTGTTCTAATTGTTCATTAAGAACTCTGGGTCTTAGACCCAGCTCTACCCTTGGCTAGCTCTGTTTCCTCAGACCCCTCTCAGGAACTCAGCTTTCTAATAGCTAAAATGAGATCATTGGGCTTACCCCTCCCTAAGGTTATTCCAGCTCCAGAGTCCCATCTGTGAATTTCAGAACAAGCTGGGGTGGTTATACAGCTCGTTGTGAGCCTGGCTGCTGGCTGTTCCCCATGCCTATCTAGCTGTGGAGCCCTGAGCAGGAAGCTTAATGGGGAGATTGCATTATCTTATTTTCTGGGGAATTGTGTCTGTCTGTGAAATTTAAAAGATTAGCTCCTCAGACAGCCCCTTATTTATTTAAAGACAGTTAGGTTTATGAAGGAGATGGGGAGGTATTCGCCTGGAGGTCAGTTTTAACTCCATGCTCTCACTTCTTTAAATTCAGGGTAAGGTAAAGAAAATGACCCTTCCAGTTTAATTCCCCTTGCCCCAGTTCCTCTAACTAACATAACTAAAGAGACCCCAGTAAACACATAGGTTCACATTTATATACACAAACTGACATGCACATTCACACACGGCCATGCTTGCACACTCACACTCATGCATGCACACTCAAAAACCCATTCACACCCCTTCACAGATGCATATGCTCATAGTCACACTCAAATACTTACTCATGCACTTCACACCCACACACACTTATGCAACCACAAATGTGCACATGCATGCTTGTACACACAGTCTACACACACACACTCACACATGCTCACTCATGTGCACACCCATCCTTCTGCATGCATACACACACTCATGCACCTATCCTCACAGTCTGTGCAAAGTGCCATGTACAGACACTCTCACTCACATGTGCATACACACTCTCTCTATGGAATTTTCCAGCAGGAGATTGTTGAGCATGCCTGCTAGGCTGGCCTAGGCCGGCCACAAACCATATAATCAGCGCTGCTGCCGCCCCTCAGCTCCATCAAGAGGTTTGGAGATGTGAAAATAGTAGGTAAGGCTTGAATTTTGAATTTACTGCTGCAGCCAATATACCTGGAAGGGTGTCAAAACTGAAAGCTCCTTTTGTAAGTCCAATGCTAAAGTCTTCGTTCTCAGGAGCACCAGCCTCCCAAGGGGACGCACGGCCAGGTGATTAAAACCAGCTTCTGCCTAATTGAAGAATAACTGCCCTTCCTTTCTTTCCAAATATGTTGGTAAATTCCATGTAATTAAATTTCCCCTTCAGGGAAAGATTGGTGGATTGCTTCTGAGAGAGAAAATCAATGGCATGTGGCCAGCTACTTCCAGGCCATTCAGCTCTGATAAGGCCTGAGCTTCCTCCCTGTCCAGGCAGGCAAAGGGTACAGGGATGGGGCCACGGTGTCCCAAGTGCCCTGCTACCCCATCCCTCAGGGACCAAAACAGGCTTCATCCTGGGTATCCTCGGGCAGCTCCTCACCAGGCAGAGGGAGCAGAGTGGGACATGGAAAATGTACTCCTTTTGGAATCAGAAGGTGGCCCTTGTGTCATGGCTCTGCCACTTTTTTTTTTTTAACATGCATGTATTTATTCGTGGTTGACCCGTCCCCAAAGAATCTGCAGTCTCTGCATATAAACAGATTAATGGAAAATAAAAGCCGACTCAAACAAAGAAGAAAGCAAATATGCCAAACATGAAGGCATGAAGTTAGAGATCCACTAACCGCCTACTAATCGTTGCCCTGTTCTTTCTGGCAGCCTGGGAGTAAAGGGAAAGATGACAAGCTGCATAACCACTTAATCGTCAGAGACAGCGACTCTGACTCCTGAGGGATCCTTTTTGGAGGTTTCTTCTGAGCATAAATTCTTCAAAGTTCTGACCTGAAACATTTTCTCGGGGTTATTAGAAACACATCGGACAAAGCCCTCATTACGTTGATTTTTATGCCACTCGTCACTCGGCTGCTCCAAGCTCTTAGATATTTTCCTTTGCTCTTTCGCCAAATGAGGCTTCTAAGCTCCACACCTAGTTTAGCTATAAATGTGAAATGATACCTAAGCTAGCATATGAGCAATGTAAATACACAAAGCAAATATGAAATGTGATAATTATTTCATGTATTGTGAGTGACTCAAAGTTGGGGCCTTCAGATTTCGTTCCTCCCTCCCCAGGGAAGGACAGCATACATTTCCAGTCAAGGACACAACCCCTTCGGGTTACATAACCCTCTGGACAGAGAGGGGTGCGTCCCTAGAAGGGAGAGCTGACCCCTCACCAGCTAAGACCCTGTGTAAAATGGACTCTTGAGTCTGACCTCTATCCTGAATGAGAAGCTCTCAGGGCTCTCTCACAAGCCAATTGGCCTGAGCATCTCAGAGTTTAATTGGAATTATTTTTTTAATTAACTTTATTTATCAAAAAATAAAAAAAACTGGAATTAACAGTAATTTATTTCTCAAGGCTGAGAAAAGAGCGAGCATGATCCTGAGCACAGCTTCTGGGTGCTGTAAGCTTTTCCGGTATATTCTCCAGCCCCTTCCATTTTCACCAGCCTCCTCCTCAGCCCAGTGATCAACTCTAAGGCTTTCCCCGGAAAGCAAATGGCTGGGCTCTGACACCACACCCTTCAGGGAGGGCTGGGGCCAGATTCTAAACCAAGTTCAGCTGGTAATTTCACTACAAATTGCTGCAAGTGTTGAACCTCCCGGGGGGCTGACTGACTTGCTCCACCAGCCCTGCCCCTCCTCCCATCCTTGGCGGGTCAGAATCCAGCTGAAAAGGCAGCTGGGCACGGAGGCTGGATGGCGCTGGGCTATGCGGTGGGTGTGTAGAAAAAAATAATAATTTGTCCTTTTTATTTGGAAATCTGTGATTCATGCTTATAAATGGGTGTGTGTGTGCACAAGGCCGAGACGGAGGCAATGAATGCTTCTGATTTACTTGCAGAGCTGGAGGCTGCGGGCAAGCACCTCTCGCCATTGCAGGGCCATCATCGGCTGTGGCCACCATCTGAGTGGAATCCAGGGGACAGATTCCAGAATAAGGCCTCATGCTGGTTGGCCTCTGACAGTTTCCAAAGCCCTTGCATAGGCACTATCTAGAGCTTTGCCCAAAGAGGAAAAATTAACACTTTGATTTATCCACCCCTTGCCTTTTAAAAAGCAAAAAGAACCGCATAATTGTCAGCCCAGCAAAGCAGTCTTCTGGTTCTGAAATAACAGGCCAGTGACTGTGAGCTGGCTCGGACCCCTGGGCGTGGGGTCCACATGGGCTGATGAAGCACAGAGAGGCTGTCTCCCTCCTAAAGATGCGCAGTCTGGAACATTCAGGGAATCCATCCCAGAAGGAAATGAGTAACATCTGCGATTTAGGGATTAACATGGGATTAAAATAGCTGCCCCGAAGAAGCAGCGGTTACAAGTGGCTTCAAAGTCAGAGGGAGGTGCCTGGGGGTTCTGGCTCAGCTCTGTGCTGACTCACTGTGGTAAGTGAGCCTCAGTTTCCTTCTCTGTAATAAGGGAATCATTATACCATCCTGGCAAGATCATCATCAGAATTTAATGTGACCCTTATTTTTTTTTTTAATTAAATTCAGTTTTATTGAAATACATTCACACACCATACAATCATCCATGATATACAATCCACTGTCCACAGTATGATAACATAGTTATGCGTTCATCACCACAATCTATCTCTGAACATTTTCCTTACATCAAAAAGAACCAGAACAAGAATAAAAAATAAAAGTGAAAAAAGAACACCCAAATCATCCCCTCATCCCACTCCATTTGTCCTTTAGTTTTTATCCCCATTCCTCCACTCACCCATACACTAGATAAAGGGGGTGTGATCCACAAGGTCTTCACAATCACACTGTCACCCCTTGTAATCTACATTATTATATGATTGTCTTCAGGAGTCCAGACTGCTGGGTTGGAGTTTGGTAGTTTCAGGTATTTACTTCTAGCTACTCCAATACATTAAAGCCTAAGAGGTGTTATCTATATAGTGCATAAGAATGTCCACCAGAGTGACCTCTCGACTCCATTTGGAATCTCTCAGCCACTGAAACTATTTCGTCTCATTTTGCATCCCCCTTTTGGTCAAGAAGATACTCTCAGTCCCACGATGCCGGGTCCACATTCATCCCCGGGAGTCATACTCTGCGTTGCCAGGGAGATTTACACCCCTGGGAATCAAGCCCCTTATTTTTTAATTGCTTTACAATTGGTCTGGCCAGTGTGGATACTCAATAAATGGCAGCTATTTATTCAGTGCCCGCAAATATTATCTCAGATACTTTATTTTTCCAGTGAACATTGCCATAGGGGTTAGATCATATAGCTTCCGTTTATCTTCAGTTATTACACAGCATCATCAGAGTGTGACTTTGTCCTGTCCTGTGTAAAGCTGCAGTCCCCTTCTCTCCCCTGCCTACCTGGTTTGCCTCACCTTCAGTGAGGTGGAGGAGTGGGCTGCAATTTCTTCTTCCCCTCCCTCTACAGGATCTGGCAGTTCTGGAAGGACAGAGATGTTTTCCCAAGAATTTCCTCAAATAGCACCAGCAACAGGGTGGGCCTGCAATGTTCTGCAGCTGAACAAGAACCCAGCCAAGGGAGGTTTAATCTGTCATTCTTTCAGGCACCACCAATCTTTAAACCTCACCTGGCTTGAGGAGGAGAGACCCATTTTCTCCCTGTGAAAGCCACATTAACCCCCAGCATCCCCAAAACTTTGGACTCCAGACACTTGCTCCTATATTCTGTTCTCTCATGGTCTGGGGGGAGAGGGGGTGGGTAGGAGTAGTAGATCCAATTGCCCTCCTAAACTAGAGTTTGTGGGCCATGGTGGAGGGTTCTTTGGAAGCTCCCTTTAGAGCTCCAGAGCACAGGTTCTCAAACTGCAGCTTGCATTGTTGGGAGGGCTTGTTCAAACACAGATCCCTGTAAGTCCAGAGTTCAGTGCAAGCATTTGCACTTCTAACAAACTCCCAGGTGAGGTTGATGCTAATGGTCCCAGGACCAACTTCCAAACCACTGTGCTAGAGAATACAAATCTCTTGTTTATTGACCTCACTTCTGTGGCATCAGGAAAAGTCCTACCCAGCATCCCGTTATATTGACAATGCTCCATGGCTGGTATTTTTATTCTAGTTTTATAGATGATGCAGTCAAATCTTGGAAAGGTTGCATGGTTTGTCAAGAGTTAAATAACTAATAAGTGGAAAGTGAAGTCTAGGACTAATATTTATCTGAATCTAAAACCCCTGAATTTTTCACTTTACTGTGTTTTCATGGATGAAGAAGGATATCAGAAGGAGGTGAAGTATAATTTACTTTTTCAGGCAAAGAAACCCAAGCTCATACATGAGAATCCTTCCCCAGACCCCGTCCCCTTGCCACAATTGACCAGTGAGTGGTGGAACCTGACCTAAGCTGGAGAATCCTGTTCCTTCCTTGGAAATTGTGTAAACCAGGATAGAAAGATCTCTTTTGTGGCTGGACTGGAACCTGTAAGATTCAGGTGCTCTTGGACCCTATTTTGTTTCATGTGGACAGAAGTGCAGAAGGCCTTGTCTGCAGGTACAGAAGTGTAACATGATTATGTGGACAAAAGGAGCAAAACTTTGCAGTGTTCCTTGGATTTCCAGTCCTGGTTCATGTCTGGGGGCCTATCAGCCTCCCTGCACCGGGGTTCCATGAAACAGCCTAATGGCCTTTAACCTTCCCCCTGGCTATCTTGAAGTAGATCTCCTGCTACTTGCAACTAAAAGCTTCTTTAATATAATATATACCACATGTATATTCCACAGATCTTTATAGTTCAACACTCTGAAGAACTCATAATTTGAAAGCAAAATGAAAGTGATATACTCCCTTTATCCAGTGTATGGATGGATGAGTAGAAAAATGGGGACAAAAACTAAATGAAAAATAGGGTGGGATGGGGGGGGGGGTGGAATGATTTGGGTGTTCTTTTTTTACTCTTATTTTTTATTCTTATTTTTATTCTTTTTGGTGTAAGGAAAATGTTCAAAAATTGTTTGGGGTGATGAGTGCACAACTATGTGATGGTACTGTGAACAGCTGATTGTACACCATGGATGATTGTATGGTATGTCAATATATCTCAATAAAACTGAATTTAAAAAAAAGAATATGCACCACACTAATGAAAGTGTTTGTAATAAGGTGGTATATGGGGATTCTGTATTTTATGCATGATTTTTCTGTTAATCCACAACTTCTCTAATAAAATAAAATTATTAAAAAAATGAAAGTGATAACTTTATTGGTCATTTTTAGCAGGGAGAATCAAGGTAGCCATGATGTTGTGTGCTAACACCTCCATTTTTGTTTATTTATTTTCCGGTCTCCCATCCTTGGAAGAATTGATGACAAGTGTAAGTGTGTGTGTGTTGTATGTATGTTTGAGGGGTCTTGCCAGTATTGGGTGCACAGACCTCCCCTTAGATCTGTACCCTCTGCTTGCTGCCAGGCCCCTGAATCCTTATCTGCTAGATGTTGCTACCCCCTGGTGTGCCCCCGAAGGCTGGGGAATGACATTCTGCCCCTCAAAACTCTCCTTGGGTTTGTAAGCACTAAGCAGCACCACAAGATTCTATTTCCCTAAACTCCCAAAGTGAGTTTCTCCCTAATAAAGGCCAAAATAACACCATCAATCAATAGGACTTGTTCTTTTTTTAAAAGTGCATGTCCAAGGAGCTGGGATTAGCACTGTGTTATTGCCCCATACACAGCCACCCACGGAGTCTTCATCAGGCCCCGGCTGCTCAGGAAGCCGTGACTCAGCTGGGGAAGCCAACCGAGTGGTGAGGTCTTTTAAGGGTAATTTAGCTACATGTAGATGCTTTGATTTATTCTTTTTCCTCCCCCAGATAACAGACACAGTGCCTAAGTGTTCCTGGGATGCTGGCAAGACTCTGGGCACCCTAAGAGCTCCCCATCCTCACCTTCCAGCTATGTCCTAAATGCCTTTGCACACAGCTCGTAACTTCTGAGCTCCACTGTCAGAAAGCCCCATTACCTTTCTTTTGATTCCCCTCCTGTCCTGCTCATGCAGCCTGTGGGGCAAACCGAGAATATACAGAGTCTCCATAGCAGCAGATCAAATTGTAATTGGAGGAGGGGAATGGGCTGGAATAATTGCTTAGTACAGAGTAATGGATATGATGTCATGCATGTAAGTCATTGGATATGTGCATATGGGGGTGGGGGTGAAGTTAAGTAGACGTTGCTGTGGTGGGGCCACCACATATAGCTATGCAGACTGAACCCAGCACAACTCCAGGGGGCACCATTCACACAGACTATGGTATGAATTAGCCCTTGCCCCAGGGCTGTGCAATATTGTACTTCTCATCTAGGTTCTCCACATCCAGTTCAACAAAATTTTTTCCTGTGTCCTTGCTGAAAACTAAAATAAAAGGTTTTAAAAGAAAGGTCAGCCCCAGCAAGAGTTTCCATTTTAAGATATGCCAAAAATGAAGTGAGGCATCGGTGGATCCACATTACTGAAAGAGCCAGTGGTGTGCTTGTACTAGCTTGCAAGAAACATTCTTAACATTTTTCACCACGATGTGTTCAGTGACTTCCTGTTACTAGTCTGAAATCAGTGGTGGTAAAGTATATATAGCCCAGAAATTGACAAACACCATAAGTCAGGGTCCTTTTTGAGTCCCTGGAGAGCCTGTTGTTAAACATTTACCAGCACACCACCCAAGTTCTCAATTCTTACCAGGGACAAGGACGATTTAAGAATGGCTTCATTTTCCCATTTGTCCTCTTAAGTCATTGTTTGGCACACCCCATAAAAGCCACCCTTGCCAATCCACAGCTTCACCTGAGGCCCAGCCCTCCAGAATCTTCGATCCTCCTTGACAGTTAGCTGAGCCAGACATTTAAACGATCTCTGTCCACACTAAATAAACAGGAGTGACATTTGGACAGATATGCTCAATTTTGAAATGTTTTCTGGGGTGTCATTATATCCTGATCCTTCAAGCTTTTATAGTTGGCTGAAACTTTGTAGACATGAAAATGTTCATCCATGTCAACTTGGCTTTTCTATAATTTGCCAAATCTATGAAGATAAAAGGTATGTCACTTGCATTTTGGAATAACTAGTCACTGATTCCAGGAATATTTGATCCACCTTAGTCTCCAAGAGTGTACCATGACTTTTTTTTTTAATCCTAAACTAAGAGCTCATTCTTTTTAGTCTAGAAGAATTCTCCAGGTGACATCCATAGAAGGAGGCTCTTCTCCCTGGCACAGGATTTAGGTGTTATGTTTTAGTTCAGCTTAGTGGCAACGTGGTAAGCCATATTACATTGCTAGTAAGCATTTATGCAACACTTTACAGGTATTTGTGAGTTAATCTATACTACCTTCCTTTAGGGCATATACAAATAAGAAGGAAGCAGTTTTTAAGTTTTCTTAATACTAGAACTCTGCATTCTCTACCAAGAGTGTTGGGGTGGGGGGATGGTTAGGGCATTTCCAATGACTGGTACTAAGCTTCTTCACTAATGGGTCATAAATGTGTGTAGTTCCCAAAATAAAGGGGAAATTTTCCAGAACAATAGATTTTTGTCAAACTTCTTCTCCCCTAGCAAATATTTTTAAAGTTAGATTATAAAATATTATTTAAATAGTTTAAATGATTCTGACAATATTGTTACCTGGATGTTTCTTCCTGCCCAAATACAATAGTATGTAATTTATGGAGTCTACTGTTTGCCAGGCATCCTGCTATACGATTCACCCATATTCCCTCATTTCCTTCTGATAGCAAGGTCATCAGGTCAGTGGTGGACAGCTTACAGGGGAGGGAGTTGAGCCTCCAAGAGTTAAGTTAGCCGTCTTTGGTGCTTGTGCTATTTCCATCATATATGCTTATGTTATTTCCATCATTCATACCATGGCCCCACACAACTGGCAAGTTACATGTGGTCTTAGATCAATATGATTCCTGCATGGAAGATGAACAGATTAAAAGATTCTTCTTGATATCAAGAGCAAAATGCATGTTGATCTTCAGGAAGTACTGGCTTTTTCTCTTGAGAACCCTGAAAACTCCAGTTCTTTCTTGGCATGTAAGCATCTATCGACTGCCTTTTCTAGCAGTTGTTTTCAAAAATGAGCAAGACAAGAACAAGTGGGGCACAGACCATCCTTCAAACTCTATGAGGAAGAGCAGCATCAGCCTCTGAGAGCTTATGGAAGAAAAAGAAACTCTTCATGAAACGATCATCACTGGGACTCATAAAGTATCTGGAAATATAACAAACACTGCTATCAATGAAAATGTGTTTGGATTCAACCATCAAGCTTGCCAAAGATGAAAAAAAAATTGTATGTCTTCAGCAATAACTGTATCTGAATCATACGGTGCACATCTGTCAGGCATTCTCTCCCAAATGACCCAGCTAATCCAAGTGCATCTCTGCTTACAAGTACAAAGGAAAGCAAAGTAAAAAGCCCATTAGGGAAAGGGAATAATTTTGCTGTCAGAATATTCATACTGTTGCAAATCTCTTGGATTCAAAACACATAGTCATGAACGTGAGACTCCACTTCTATAACCTTTGAAAGGATTCTAGAACATGCACTCCCTCTCAGGATGGATGCTGAGAAAGTTACTTTCAAAGGTTAGACCCTCCTGAGGGGTCTCCCCAGGAATGCAATTGGCCCGCAGTGGCAGAGAGTTAGCATAATACAGTCTCAGATTCCTTTTCTGGTTTACTTCAGACACCTCCGGTTTCTGTTTTCATGTATAATTTTTATCTGTATTTGCAAATGTACAAAATTAAGAAACAAGAAGCATGGGGGAAGATGAGAGGATTATAACATGAAAGGGACTTTGCAGACGGTGCAGTTTTAGCCTCTGAGTTTAAACACAAGGAGACCGGGGACTCAGCAATGTTCAAAGACAGGCCCTGGTCACGGAACCTTTTGGCAGTGACCAGAACTAGATTCTAAGTGTTTTCCCCTCGCGGAAATCCTGCCCTGTACCCTGCCTCTGTCAAAGAAAACATTGCATATCCAGAAATTGATAAAAATTCTAAAAGCTTCAAATAAGTACCTTGGATAATGATCAGTAAAGAAACAAGCTGATCAGGCAAAGGTAGCACAAGTCGAGTTTAATATTTTTCTTCTTTTTTAACTTTCTTTTGTTACTCATAAAGTGTGCTTAACCTATCTACATAATGCTACACATAACAAGTCAGAATTCAGAATAATTTACTGCTTCTTAAACTATGATGCCCAGAGTGCATTCTGCAACTGATTCTTAGAATATGACCAAAGCATCCATTGTAACAAAAATTAAATCTGATGAAAAGTAAATTCAGCTGGAAAATTTATAGTACAATAAACATCTTTAAATTTAATCACACTTCTCAATTTAATACACCAAATACGATAAGAGAGAAAACCAAATTTCACAACTTCTATGTTCCTAAAGATGCAAACTGAACATTTTTTAACATTTTCACTTTTTTCACACTTACTAAGATTTAAAATATGGATTTTCTTTCTCCTCATGACTTGAACATTTCTGTATATTTTAGGTCCGTAGTGAAAAGTGTTAAGGTGTATCTTTATAGTGTAAAATATAGCATCATTTGGTCTGGGCCACCTTTTTAGCTAATTTATACTGTTGCACATTTAAACTGAGAGATTCAATAAAAACTGATAATGTAAGGGGCTCATGTTAAATAACAAAGCAGTTATAATTACTCTTATAGGTATAGTGAAGGTAAGATAGCTATTAGCTAGAAGAAAATGCCTCCATCCCTAGGGTATAAAAACAGTGTTGGTAAAAGTGCTTTTTTCCTCATATGCCTTTTACCAAATGCCCACTGAAGTTCACACTCAGTGGGACAGCCATCAATCTGTTTTGTTCTTGCTCTCCAATTAAGAGTTTATGTGTTTATTTTTCAACAAACTTCCTCATAGAAGTGCAATAGAGGAAGATAGAATTATTGGGGACGACTTGGACAAGTCTACTTTCTTGTCTGCTGATGTATAAACACAGGTATTGAAAACCTCAATGGAAGTATGTTTTTCCTTGAGGTAAGAATCCGGAGCAGGCAGCCCAGAGGAAAAACCTGATCTTAATGTGCCTCAAAGACTCTGTGTCTGGTCCATGTATTCTTGTTTTTATTATTGTTCATATTAACTCTTTTTTTTTATCATATTTATCATATTAACTCTTAGGTGTAAAGTTTTCAATGACAGACGAGGCCTGAATCACTCAGTTTCGACGGACCAAAAAGTCTGTGTCCAGTCTCTAAGGTATGGCAGTGGAATCTGTCCCCTAATACACCCCTGCCACATCCCCAAAATATATGAACGCCGTACTCTGAGGTTTCCCACGAGACGCTGATTTCAGGGCCCCGAACAATCTTATCAAATGTTAGAGTGCCCCCTAAAGGCTGTGAGGTTGGAAGCCGGCCCAAGCTTGGACCTTACCTCAGGCAGCATTTGCCCATGAGATTTGGGGATTGGAGAGCTCTTGGACTGCCTTTTAAAATAGCACCAACTTTGCCAGTAAAGGAAGAACTACCAACAGTGGCCAACCCGTGAAAACCTTATTAAGAAGGAGCCCCGAGTCTCCTGTGTGCTAAACAGCCATCGCCACTCTGATAAAATGATAAAATGGCTGACAATTGAACAGTGCCTTGGAGTTTACTGAACACTTTTGCATGAATTCGGTGATCTGATGCTCCCTAGGAGGGGCCCTGCTGGGAAGACCCTTGGCGACCTTTCTCCCCCACCCCTCACACCTCCGCTCCTGCACTTGGCTGGGCCTCAGTGCTGAGCTACTTCATCCAGTGTCACCTGATTCTCAGTGTCTATCTCATCAGCCCACCCAGTCATGATTATTAGATTACCATGATTGTTTACAGGTTCTCCAGAAAACAGACCCTCAGACGTATAAGTCCTATGAGAAAGGGTAATTGGGGAATGATACCTGTGTAAGAAAAAGGGAGTGGGCAGAGCACATTGCAGAGCCAAGATTGCCCACTGGAAGGGTTCCAAGTAGGCTGGAAATGGCCAGATCCTTGCACTATCACCTCATGCATTGACTGATGGCCACCTGGGAAGTTCACGCCCTTGGCTACCCCCTCCTGGCTCAGTCACTAGCTGGGGACTCCCTGAGAATCGCAAGACCTCAGTGCATCAGGGCAGCTTGAGCGGGATCAGACAACACATCCCATGTCTTCCACAGCTCCCAGCCTCATTCATGATCAGTGCCCTCCTCTTCCAGAAAGTCACGTTTTTCACCCAGACATAGCAGAATCTTGCAGGTAATCCAGAACCCTGAGGTAGGCTGCTGGTCAGGTTTTCTGTGTCCCCATCTTTCTGACACAAAAAGTTAACAATCAATAAGGTGAAGTGGCATGCCCCAAACCATACAACTAGTCAGGGAAAAACAAGCTAGAGCAGCAGAACTAGCATGCTTTCCTTTGTAAATCAATATTTGCCAACTTTTATTAATAAGGTTGCTGCTGACAGTGCCTGGCTCTAGGCTGCATGCATTATGCATAGCATGTCATTTAATCCTCCCAATCACGGCGAGTTAATATTGTAATCTCTGTTTTAGTGATGAGAAAACTGAGTCTTAGAGACGTTAAGAGATTTGTGGCAAATCACATAGCCTGTGGAAGGTAGAAGTGAAGTTTGAATCCAGTGTGACTCCAGTGCCTGCAATCCTTACTTTTATGCTTTATTTCTTCACCGTGGTTATAACAGCAGTTGAATCATGGATATCACATGTAAGCAGCCTGGCCTCTGATATTATTTCCACAGTGCATTTTTTTTTCTTTTTTGCTCTGTCAAATGTATCATTTTGAGGGATATCAGTTCAGAAAACTATTTAAATACTAGGAACCCTAAACGAAGGAAAATGATCATTTTCCATTGCAAGAAAGATAGCTCAGTTAAACACACCTCAAGATTCTGGTGAAGCAACACTTCCACAATTTTCTAGAAACCAAAGGAAAAGGTTGAAAATAAGAAAAATGTCTGGGATTTTTAAAGCACAGCAGAACACTGCTTGTCATATGGGTATGCCAATTTTCTAGAATATGGTATACTGAAAACAATCCCAAAATGCTATTAACTCGAAACAAATTGGATTTTCCTCAACTTCAACAACCAAAGGTGACTTCTTAATCTCAAAGCTGTACATGAACTGAGACCATCATCAATACGTATCAATTGATCATTAACATTCCTCCATGGAGCGACTTTTCACATCAACCGAAAACCCAGTTAATAACCAGGCAAATATATTATTATCTTTTTTGTAATAATCTAGAAATGTTATTAAGGTGAAAGTCTGAGTATGCACATTTCCTTCCACTAGTTTAAATCTTCACCTGGTAGCATATCTTTTCACATTATTATATAATCTCCATCACCATTTTTAATGACTGCATTCCATTACATGGTTGTGATGTAATTTAGATAAACAATTTCCTGTTGGGAGACAGTATTATAGGTGAGTTTAAATTTTTAATGATTCTAAATAAAGCTTAGATAACTACTATTGTAGGTATTTTTTTCCACTGGCTGAGTCCATTTAGTATAAGGCAGATAACCAAAACTACTGAAAGTATCCTTGTTATATAGTTAATTTAAAGGTCATATACATAATGATGACCCAACCCCAAGAAAAAGTAATCAAATTTATTCAATTTTGTCTACTCTTTTGTTCTTTGCTGGGCACTGGACATACAAAAATGAATCCTCTTGTTTGACTCCATTGTCAGTAAAAGTACATGCTTCAAAAATCTTTCTTCCTGAAAATATTAAAATATTAAAGTGAAGGAAAACACATGTCCTCCAATCCTGGGAGAACAAAAAGAGACTTTATATGTTCATCTATGAGCATAAGAGATGGTAAGTGGCAGTACTGGAGCCTATGCTAGAAGAAATATCTGTGACCTAATGCTATGCAGAGTTAAAATACTAAGTATTTATCTTGAACAAATTGTGCCCCTCACTGCAATTTGATCTGTACTTTCATTACATCTAGTTATTAGCATTACTCAATTTTTTTTGCACCAGACCTTCCACTATCAGATAATCCAAATTTTCTGCATGTTAAAACCTGAGTTTTATCCCCCAATGATTGTTAAAACCCTTCCCCATTATCTTACAGGAATAATTGTAATTATTTATTTGCATATTAATAATGGCTGAAAGGAGTCTTTCACTCTTTATGTAAGAAGAATCTGTTTCTTTTTTTTTAAGTTTCAACAGAACAAAGAGTCAATTTGTCTTAATCAGACATGCATTTCTTTTTTTGGGGAAAGAATTTGTATATGGCATAATATGTCCCTAAGTGAAACCAAGATCTATGATACTTACCCATGAGGGTAAAACAATGGCAAGCATCACATGATTCACTCACTTTGAGCATCTTTCTTTTTGCCTTTAATGCTATTAGGGACTGGGCTTGTACTGTATGCCTTTCCAGATCCTATCTAAGAGTTATAGGGGAGGCCATAAAGACCGTGAGCAACATGGAACTCTGCTTACTGTACATTTCTGGAATGTTAATGGTTGACATGGACAATGAATTTCTCCTCAAATTCAGATAAAATATCATGCAAACAGAGCTTCAATAGAAATATGAGAATATCATCCTACCATAGCCCCAACAGATTACCAACCTGGGGACTGTCCCTCTTATATAGACTTGGTTGTGGCCCTACCTGAAGATATATATTGGGGGAATCGAAAAGAATATGGATGGTATTTTTAAATTTTAATGAATGGAGATAATTTCTTTATAGAAATATGAACTGCTAAAATTATCACAAGGGATAAATACTTACAGATAATAACAATAAAAGAAATCCCTTTTTACTTTGTTCCAGAATTTGGAGAAAGGAGAAAACTCCTAGATATTCTTTACAAAGCTAGCATAATACCGATTGCCAAAAACTTTATATATATATATCCAGGTGAAGAAAATTTAAGGTACATTATACTGCTGTTTGGGTGATTATTTCTTTAGTAAATGAGATAATCAGCATTTAAAAGAATAGTATTCCATGGTCAATTGGGGTTCACATCAGAATTGCAAAAATGTCTAGCTCTAACTCCAGAAATTCTGATTCAGTTGGTTCAGGATCTGATCCAGACAAATGAGAGATTCTAATATGCAGCCAGATCTGAGAACTAATTGTGTGCTTCAGAACAAGTATAATTTTATTCTACCCCCAGCAATGCAGGAGAATATTTCCTTTACTCTCACCAGCAGTGGATATTACTAAGATTTTAAGTTTACATGAGCAACAGAAACAAACAAACAAACAAATTAACAAAAAACACCACCACCACTAAAGTAACATGAAAAAAAGGCAAATGGATTTAAAGCTTTATTTTTATGCAATCAGATTATAAACTGAAAATCTAATTATAGGGAAACATTTCTAAACATATCATCAAAGCCAGAAATTCTAAAAGTAAAAAATCACTTTGGATTTGACTAACTGAAATTTTATGTTCTATGTGTCAAAGAAAGCTCACCATAGATAAAGATAAAAGGCCATGAGAAACTGGAAAATATTTGCATTTTATAAAGGAAACATTGAATATCCATGAAATATAAATATAAAAGATTCTTATGAATCAATCAGGGGAAGATTAATGCCCCAATTTATGGTTAAAAAAATTGTGAGCCAAAGATATGAAGTAGCATTTTATGTTAAAATGTACAAATTGTCAATAAATACTTGAAAAGTGTCTATATGCACTAGTAAGAAAAGTGGTGCAAAATAAAATAACAATAAGTAGCATTTTTAACAGACTTGCAAGGTTGTGTAATAGTGAAATGCCTAAGAGCAGCAACTCTGGGTTTAAAGCTTAATTCTACCACTCACTAGCTGTGTGGTCCATGGGCAAGTTACTAAACCTCTCTGTTTCCTCATCTTGTATGGATGAAATGAGTTTATGTATGTGTAGCATTTAGAACAGCACCTAGAATATGGTAAGCATCATTTAAGCATTGGCTATTACTCTTGCAAACATTAATTAAAAGTCTACTGTATCAGTCAGGGTTCTCCAGAGAAACAGAACCAATGAATATATATATTTGATTTATTTTCAGGAATTGGTGCACAGAATTATGTGAGCAGGCTTATCTGACATTCAAAAGGCAGGCATGGCAGGCTAGAACTCAGGTAGGAGCTGATACTGCAGTCTTGAAGCAGAATTTCTTCTTCTCTGGGAAACTTCAGTGTTTGCTCATAAAACCCATCAATCAATTGTATGAGACCCACACACATTATCGAGAGTAATCTTTACTTCAAGCCAACAGATTGTAGGTGTTTACATCTATAAAACACCTTCATGGCAACATCTAGATTAGTGTTTGGTTAAGTAACTGTGTGCTACAGCCTAGCCAAGTTGACACATAAAATTAACCATCACACTTAACTAACATCCACTGTTGGTGAGAATAAGAGGAAATGTTCTTATACTTTTCCAGGGGTAGAGCAAAATTATGCAACATGCTGAAGCACTTACTTATTCAATTATTCAACAATTATTTATTGGGTACCTATTATGCATGTGGGACACTTCTGGACCTTGGTTATTCTGCAGTGAACAAAGCAGATAAAGTACCTGACCTCATGAAGCATATACACTAATAGGACAGACAGAAAGTAAGTGTATTTAAAAATAAACATGTAAGATCAAAAAGTATAAGAGCTCTAAAGAAAAATTAATTGAGTAGGTGTGGAAGCTGCTATTTTGGATAAAGTAGTCAGGGGAGGTGATTTCTGTACAGAAACCTGGAAAGAAAATGACAAGAGAGCCCCAAGAAGAGGGAAGGTACTTCCAGCTGGGGCAGGCCCTGGGTGAGAACAGCAGGGACAATCTGACTAGAGCCCAGGGAGCAAGGTGAAGCAAGAAAGGAAATGAAGTTGGGTAATTAATCAAGGACCAAATTAGTCAGGACCTTGTAGAATATGGAAAAGCTTCTAAATTTTATTTGAAGGATTGTGGGAAGCCTTAGAGGGTATCAAACAGGCAGTGGCATACTGGTAAATATTTAACAATTAGCATTCCAGAAAAAAAAAAAAAAAGTTTTACAGTGTTTGCCAATTTCAAAGATGGATATACTCCCACCAAGGCCAAATTCAGTCTACCAATGTGAGGTCACTGGAAGTGGAGTTAGTAAGAGATATGCATGATAGAATCAAATGAGTCAGTGCCAGGGGTCTCGAACACACCACAGTGACAAGAAGGTAAAATGTACCAATCTACATTTTTAAAGGATCACTCTGGCAGCAAGATGGAGAAGAGATCCTAAGGAAGCAAGTGAAAGCAGAAATGCCAGCAAGACAGTGTGTGGTTACACTCATACAGGAAATAAATAAATGTGGCTCAGACAAGGGTGGAACACCAGAGAGTAATAAAAACAAACACCTACATAGTGTTTTGAAGTGCCAGCTCCTGTTCTCAGCACTTAAATAGTGACTTATTTCATCCTCACAGCATCCCCATAAATAAATACTTTTATACCCATTAGACAAATGGGGATACTGAAACACAGAGAGGTTAACTAACTTGCCCAAAACTACAAAATAGACTAAATGGGGATTTAAATAATTTGGAACTACATTCATCAATAGCCTGGTTATCACCAATAACTGCATATATTTGGAATAGGTGTAATATGCATAATATTTTCCTAATATGTGAACAAAGAATTGCTAAATTAAGAAGTCTTAAATGTAAGTACATATTTGAATCTCTCTAATTTAGAATTTCTGAAAATGGCCTAGACCACTGCTTCTCAAACTTTAATGTGCACACAAATACACATGCAAAACTTGTTAAAATGCAGTTTCTGATTCTATAGGTTCAGGAGAGGACTTCATGAAAGGTTGAGTGGAGAACTTGAAAAATACTCTTTTCTAAAAAGTAGTCATAATACTGTACAAAATTATCAACAACCATTTAAAGACTCTGGAAATTGCCCAAAGGGCATAGAACAAATTGAGAAGTATTTAAGAAAATCTACTGTAATTGGAAAGAACAATTGAAGTCTGTGCCTACAATAATATTTTAGTTAGAGGCTGCTCCCATCTCTGACCCTTGCCCACCAGCTTGTGAGCTGAAGTTCTATCCAGGCTGGCAGGGAGGCCGTAAAGACTAGCAGCTCTGCTGCTCTGTCTGCAGGTGACAGACTGTATTTGAAGTAGAGAGTGGAAAAGCCTGTTGTTTCTCATTGTTGAAAACAATAGAAGTATCAGTGGCAAATAATCAGGAAAGGATAACACAAGCCTGCCGTCCATATTGATTAAGACAGCAACAAAACAGCACACCAACCAGAAATGTAACAGAGAGATTAAGGGAAACCAGATGGCCAAAGAGGGCCTTGCTAAGATCCCACTTATTCTTGGTATTGTGGAAAGTTATGCATGTGCACAAGATGTGATTGCTAAGGAGAAACCAGTAAAGGCCCTAGAAGGACTCATCCATGGCTGAGCACAAGGTCTTATGAATGCAGAAAGCCTCATCTGTAAACTCCCCTGAACTTTTGACACATTCACCAAGATGGCCCTCATTTACCCTCACGTTTTGGTACTCACATCTTTGTCTGATCCTCTCCCCTTGAGTGTGGGCAGGACCTGTGAATTGCTTCTAACAAACAGAATATGGAAAGAGTGACAGAATGCAACTTTCTTGATTATGTTACGTAAGATTGTAATGTTTGTCTTGCTGGGAGACAAGCCCAGCCCCTTGGGGGCTTCAATGAAGCAAGCTGCTAGGTTGTCAGCTGGCCTATAGAGAGCCCCATGTAACAAGGAACCGTGGGCAGCCTCCAGTGTAGAGTCAGCAAGAAACTGAGGCCCTAAGTTCATACCCTCAAAGAACTGAATTCTACCAACATGTTAACTCACAAATTTGTCCTTTCCCTGTTGAGCTTTAGGATGAGACCACAGCCTCAGCCAACACCTTGATTGCATCCTTGTGAGAAACTGAAGCAGAAGATACAGATAGACCACGCCTGACCCACAGATATTCTAAGACAAAAACATGTGTTGTTTTAAGCTGTTAAGATTGTGGTAATATTGTTATATAACAATAGATAACTGATACATCAAGGCACACCAGACCCAACAGCAAATGTTTAATGGCTCAAGGTTTTTAAATACAACCTCTGACCAATCATTGGCTGACCACTAAGCTATGTTGAGCCGGGTGCAACTCCTAGAAATCCGGGCCACACACTGCAGGTAAAACAAACTCCACAGGCAAGACAACAACCAAACAGTAACCAGCCCCTTGTGGGGACTGAGGGTATGGAGATCAAAATCCAGGGTTGCTACAATTAATTATCCAAAACATCCAGTTTCCAATATCAACAACAACAAAAAACTACAAGACATGCAAAGAAACAGGAAAACTGTGACCTGTGATTAGAAACTATCTCTGAGGGCTCCCAGGTATTACACTGACTAGACAAAGACTTCAAAGCAGCTATCATAAATCGGTTTAAAGAAGTAAGGGAAGTCATCCTCAAAGAATTAGAGGAAAGTATGATGGCAATAACTCATCAAATAGAAAATATCAACAAAGGGATTAAAATTGTTAAAAAAACAAATGAAAATTCTGGAGTTGATAGGTGCAATAGCTGAAATAGGAAAAAATCACTAGAATGGCTCAATAGCAGATTTGAGCTGACAGAAGAAATAACCAGCAAACTTAAGGGCAGGTTAATAAAGACTATCAAACCTAAAGAACATAAAGTATAAGGAAGAGGAAGAAAAAAAGAATGATTCGATGATCTAATTGAGGCTCTAAATTAAAACAGTCTAAGAAGCTGCTGGCCCTTGGAACAGTCTTTGAGCAATAAGATTCCAAATTCAATTTACTTTTGGACTATCTCTTTAAAAAAATGAATAATGCAAAAATGTGGAAAGGAAAGTATCTAAGTTCCTCAAGAATTCAAACTACTTTTAAATATTTTAAGAGCATCCATGTATATTCTAACAATTAAATTAACTCTGGATCTATCATTTCTTTAAAAATAGTCAGAGAGGTCTCTCTTTGGTAAAAAGTCAATAGAAATAGGTTCCATTCTTCCATAACAATAAATTTCTCTCAACACATTTGTAATTGACATCTTCACTGATTCAGGCTGGCTTCCCCATCTTAAAACAGCTGATGTCTTATTGTGGTTGTAATTTTATTCATTATACCTTCTTCCCCCTTATATGATGAATTAATCAGTCCATTGAGATAACAGTGACTGAAAGTCAATGATACCTGAAAACGAGCATGTAGCACCAGCCAGAAGATGTCATAAACATAATGGATCATTAACCATAAACAAGAACTTATTTAGTTACTTTGACCAATGTCATGTGCTGACTTAGATTTGTCTAACACAGAGATGCAGAAGGCAAGCATGAAGGAAGTTTACCTGCAAAAATTAGTATCAGCATTTTGCCTGCCAAAAAACAAACTCATTGGTATTGTTTACTTTCCCAATATTGTATGGCTGTCACCAGCATCAATTACCCAAACTTTTTCATCCCCTCAAACAGAAACTCTGTACCCCATAAGCAGTAACTTCCCATTCCACTCATTCCCCAGTCCCTGGTAACCCATTATCTACTATATGTTTCTAAGACTTTGCTTAGTTCTAGATAATTCATATAAGTGAGATCATACAAAAATTATCTTTTTGTATCTGGCCTATTTCACTCAACATGATGTCTTCAAGATTCATCCATGCTATCACATGTATCAGATCTTCATTCCTTTTTATGACAGAATAAGATTTCATTGTGTATATGTCTACATTTTCTACCATTTGGCTATTGTGAATAATGCTGCTGTGAACATTGCTGGACAAATATCTGTTTGAGTCCCAGCTTTCAATTCTTTTGGGTATATACCAAGAAGTTGGATTGCCAGGTCATATGACAATTCTATGTTCAACTTTCTGAGTAAACATCCAACCGATTTCCACAGAGGCTGCACCATTTTACAATCCCACCAGCAATGTATAAGGGCTCCCACTTGTTCACATTCTCAACAACAGTCGTTATTTTCTGTTTTAAATAATAGCCATCTCAGTGGGTATGAAGTGGTATCTCATTTGGGTTTTGATTTGCATTTCCCTGATGACCAACGTGCTTATTGGCCATTTGTATATCTTCTTTGGAGAAGTGTCTATTCAAGTTCTTGGGAGTCAGAGATTTTTATCAATTACCCATGATGCCTTGAAGAGCCTCTTTCCAAATATGGAACTTCATATAGAGAATTAGTGATCTTACATGGTGCTCAAAGAGTGTGATGCTATGACTAGCACAGACACAGTCCCTAAAAACTTTCTGAAAATGTGTTTCTACACAATAATCACATATACACTTCAAACAGGAGAACTATATATTATGTATACACTCATTCAACATATTTGCTAATTGCAGCATTAAGTCAGAAACATGATTGTATCCTTGGGAATCACAAAAATAAATCAATTCAGCTGAAGGAATTTTGAGGGGAGGGGTAGTGATGGGAGGAATGAAAAATCCTAGTAGGATAAACTTGGAAATTGGATAGTTTTTACACCTGGGCTTGGGCCATAAAGATTAACTGTTTAGGAGATGTTATCACCAGAGGTAGAGGAAGCAAAAAGAAGAATGGGTCACCTGGGGTAGTGAGGAGTGGGGAACTGTAAAATGAGAGCTCTCCCTGACAGAGGGCCCCCTGGCCCTGGAGCAGCACCCTGTTGAAGATTTGCCTTCCATTGGTGGGGAGGGGGGGAGCAGAAGCCAAGGATATGTGTCACAGAAGGAGGCACTGGCCTCCTAATGGAACCAGAGTTCTAACAGTTCCTCAGGTCCCACCGTGATGCAGGAGACCTGCAGAAAGGTGTGGCAGACACTGTGCATGTGTGCGTGTGTATGCACGTGCACGTGTGTGTGTGTGTGTGACATAGAGAGGGGAAGAGAGAGAGAGAGCGAGACAGAGAGACAGAGAGAGTGCAACACTGCCTTTCAGGTGCAGGCTATTTTAATTTTCTTGTTGCAAATACCATGCAATTTATTGGCTCATGGTTTTGAGGCTAGAACAAGTCCAAAATCAAGGCCTCATCAGAGTGGTGCTTTCTCCCAAAAGACTGTAGCATTCTGGGGTTGATTGCCAGCAGCCCTTGGTCCTTGGCTTTTCTGTCACCTGGCAATGCACCTAGCAGCCTCTCCTGGCTTTTCCTTTCTCTTCTGGGTTCCGTTGACTTTTAGCTTCTGGCTGCTCCCTGTGGCTATTTTTCTCTGTCTGACTTTCACTCCAGCTAGAAAGGACTCCGGCCATCCAGATTGAAACCCAACCTGATTCAGTTGGGCCACACCTTAACTGAAGGAACATCTTGAAGAGATTTTATTTAAAATGGGTCCACACCCATAGGGAAGATTTAAGTCTAGGAACATGTTTTTCCAGAGTGCATAGCTCCAAGCCACCATACCCAGAAAGTCACATGGCCGTACTGGACCAGGGAAGGTCAGCAGTTTGAGATTCCAGATTCCTTTTGTGTATGTGTGCCTGTGAATGCATGGGTGTGCTAAGTGTAAATTAGAAGGGCTCAGCCCACAATGAGTATGCTGATTATCAGTTTATTCCCTGATACTGGCAATCAAGGAAAACAACTCTTCCTGTTATTTTGAATTCAGGCAATGTTTGAATACCTAACTTAATACAGCAGGTGCATTGTGGCATGGCTTTATGCATAAACCCAGAATCCCCTCCCTGGCTAGCCTGTGCCACTGCCCACAGTTTATTGGCAGGGTTGGGTCCAGGGGAGGCAAATTAGGTATCTAGGGTATGAAATTTAAGGAGTCGTTTAGTCTCAGGGTCATGCATTTGAATCACTCTAGTCCCAGCCCTGGTTATAGCAGCATTTCCCAAAACATCAACCCTTCAGGATGCTCCAGGAAAACAAATAAAAAAAAAACAGGTCCTTTCATCAAATAAATTTAACAAATGTTTCATCATTTATACACTTTTAAGAGATTTACTTGGAAAAATTATCTATTAATAACTTTAAGAAGAATAGCAATAAAGAAATCTATTTAAGTCTGCCTAAGAAAGCATTTTTCAAACTTTTCCCTGACTTTTTTTCCCAAGGAATTTGTGTTGACATCCTATAAATACACTCTGAGAAGTGCTAGGTTAGAGTTATGTTAAGGTGGCTCTAGGAACTTATAAACAGATGTCTCCTGGAGTCTAGTGGCTGTGCTGCTAATCTTCAATAATTTCCCTCTTCCATCTCTTATGAAATAGCAGAAAGGGAGAGTTTTCCTCCCATAATCCTAAAATCACCAACACATAAGTCCCATCCTCCAGGATGCTTCCATACTACTATGATTAGCATATTTATTTAATTCTTATTTTAGGCATCTGTATGTAATTGACATTCATTCCCACCAGGTTCCAGAAATGCCAAACAACTCCAAATCTACCCTAAACTCTGGTATCAGACTTGTTCTGATCAGCGTTTTTATCCACGACAAAACAAAGACCTTGACTTCATGCTGAATAAACTCACAAGTGACGTGGATTTGGGAGACACAGTTGTTCACTTGAGGGTTGATTATAATCCTATTAGATTCAAGAATAGCTTGAGCTAATGAATGAAATTTAACAGTGAACACAGAATTGTGCACTTGGTTCCAAAACAAATAAACAAACCTCCGAATCTAAAAGGGCGAACTAGCAGCAGTGTATAGAAGCTAAAAGGTGGCATAAATCAGGGTCCACAAAGGAAGTATTTCTATGCTTATAAAGGAAAGACACCATAAGGAGATAAGGAATTCTCTACCACTAGAGGCAATAAAGCAAAAATACAATGAACTGGGACAAATCACGGGATGGAAAGGGTGATACCAGAACTAGATCTTAAAAGGGTATACCCTAACAAGAAAGAAATATAGTCCAATATAACTCATGTCTAGGTATTAGTGGGGTGGGGGTGGGTAGAAAACCATCCTTGGTAAACTTTAATCATCATGATACATGAACAGATTTTGAGAAAGTAAGAATCAAGAACAAAAAGTAGCAAATCAAAAAAGTGCTATGACTGCAGATGGTGTTTGCCCTTATTCAGCCTAATTGCATTATTGATTTCCATTAGTCTTCATACAGGAAGTGAGATTGGAGCAAAGAAGAGTTCACAGGGATGCCTTATCTTTAACACATTGAGGACTGATTACATATATATATATATATATATATATATATATATATATATATATAGCAAATTGTGAATAATTTACCCGGGAGCCTTTTCCTAGACCTGTTCCAGGAGTTTCTGTTGCAGTCCTATGTCCCTTGCCTGTCAAATTTAAAAGCCCCTCCCCCATACATCTACCTACATGCACACACACATGTGCATGCGCACACACCAGAGGCACAGTCATCCATCCCTGGACCATGGCCCAGATCCTGGATACCTGGTACAGAGCTCATCCGTGCCAGTAGACTAGGCCATCACACAGTGAGAGCAAAAAGGTCCCACTTCACAAGCACAACAACTTCTAAGAAGAAACAACAGGCCCGATGCCAACAGAACCAGAACAGGAGAAAAAAGAGGTAGGTGGCACCAGAAGAAATTGGGTTCAGCCTAGGAAGGGTTACTCTTGATTATAAATCTTGCTTGATAGTGCCACCAGTTCCTGGGTTCCATGATGTTATATGGATGAAGTTGGCAGATCCTGCCATAGGGATTATAGTTTTTGGAGGTTGCACATTTTTAGCATTGTATTTGACCCGGTAGTTAAGACACATTGAGAAACTCTAACATAACCCATTTTCTTTCCAATAACTTCTAGACAAGACCCTCTGCCCCCTAAAATAGCACAGGACCTACCTTAAGCTATTCCTCTTCTGGAAGGAGAGGAATAAATTAAATCATAACTGTTTGCATTCCTTTCCAAACAGATGATTCCATGAAACCAAGCATAGAAGGTTTTAAACAGGAGGTGGGAGGGAGAGAGCCCATAAATCACAAGATCAGTCTGTCCACTAGGGGTCCAGAGTAACCTCAGCCTCATCCTCCAGAATGCATGGAATTCAGTAGCACAATGTGTGTGTGTATACATGTGTGTGTGTGTGCACACCTGCACACGGATAATGTAAGAGAAAGGGATGAATAGTGAGAAGAGATCCTGGAAACTTGTTCAATCACATCCCTCAAAACTCTAATACCCTCCCTCCAAGGGGGCCAGGGGTGAAGGAAACGGAGAGCTGTACATCCTGGGTAAGTGTCACTGCACATGCTGAGAGATGATCCTGATAAGACAGTGTTATAAAGAGGATCCAAAAAGGTGTGCTCATAGAACTGTGGCCCTATGTAGGACTGTCAGCTACCTGGGCATTAAGGGCACCTGAAGCCATCAAGACACAGAGAGAACCTTGGAAGGTCCCATCTCAACAGAACAGTCTGCAGTTCCGGGAGAGCTTTGTGGTTGTGGCTTTGTGGCTGCTGTGGCAGCCCATCACCCTGTCCCCAGAAAATTCCATCCATCAGATGCAAAAGGAAGTGGGGGTGCCATCAAAAAGCAAGCACAATGTCCTTCCCTGGATTTTCTCAGGGCTCCCCTGACAGACTCTGAAATGTGCCCTACAGTGTTACCCAGGCTACCAACTTCAAATAAGCTTGTCTTTTGCAAAAGGAGACAGCAGGGACATTTTAAAAATAGCAACCTTCTTCCTTGCCAAAAGGAATGGACAATACTTTCAGCACAAGGCAGGGAGCAGTGGGCAGGGAGAAAGTTGTGATGAATAGAATTAGTAACATATATACAAGTAACTACCCTTTCTTTAGACAGAGCATCCTAGTTTATGTAAAAGATGTATTTTGAGCATCAGTGGCTGTGCCCCCACATCATCTTTCATTTTGCTTATTAAATGTTCATGGCTCCTGAGAGAGCCAGGGGAGACAGCAAAATAGAAGTGTGCTCTTGTTCAAAAATGGCATTGAAAGGTTAGAAGGGATTCCAAAACTAATGATCATCAGTATGATTCTCTTGCTTTTGGATTCAAGAGATTGAATTACTGCCTGTGGCTTAAGTGTTTATTAGCCTGGGCTGGTACATGTTCCTTGACTAAGATGCTTCTTGAATGTCAAGAACAGTTGCCTGTACACACAATCCAATCTTCCCTCATTATTCCTAGAAAATCCTTGCAATCACCTCAAGAGCCCTTGTTTTTCTTGGCCAGGAAGCTCTGCTTTCTTTATCCTCTCAAGAGTCAGATCCCCTGAGTTAAACCTTCCTGCCCATGGGTGAAAAGACGTGGCCGGGGCAAGCCGTAAGTCACGATGATAAAAGTGCACATCCTATTTGGGCAGACCGGACAAAGGCAGTGAAACAGAAAGGCATCCAGTCTGCTGCTCGGAATACCAAGCAGCAAATCAGGAGGATAAAAAGCAAACAAAGTCTGCAGGATTTATGACAGGGTGCCCTGGGGAATAGTAAAACAAGAGGGACCTCCTCAGTCAGTATAGCAGTGATGGCTGAGGCAGCAGTGTTGGGTCCCATGGTGAAAGCCTGAGAAAGCACCGCTAGATGAAAGGATGGGGGAAACATATCCTTACAAGCAAAAACTGACTTTCAAAGAACTAGATCTGAAGATGCATGGGAATAGGTTCTTGGTGGAGTGATGGGGAAAGGAGAAAGAGCCCACAGACATGCTCCACAGAAATCAAATTAAGGATAACAGTGTTATGGGTATAAGGGAGAGGGGGACAGAGTTCCAGTTCTCAATTCCAAATAGAAAATACTGAACCTGCTACCGGACACTTGGCCTGGATCATTTACTGGCTTGGTTTTCAACATCAAGTTAGGAAGAGCTTGAAAATGTCCTTATTTCTCAACAGAATCTGTGAAACCCATGACTACTACTTTTGTGCGTGCTCTGTGTGTATGTGTGTGTGTGTGTGTGTGTGTGTGTGTGTGTATTTCCATTCATTTAAAAATCATTCTTTAGCTAGAAGGAAATACTTGAAACTGTTGATTGGTAATCCAATAGCCTTGATTCTTGAAGATGATTGTATAACTATATAGATTTTAGGGTGTAACTGTGTTAATTGTGAAAACCTTGCAACTGACACTCCCTTTATTCAATGCATGGACAGATGAGTAAGAAAATACAGACAAAAATAAATGAATATATAGGAGGATAAGGGATATGGGATATGTAGGGTGTTCTTTTTTATTTTTATTCTTACTTTTTTTGGAGTAATGAAAAATTTATTGTGGTGATGAATGCACAACTATATCATGATACCGTGAACCATTGATTGTACACTTAAGATTATTATCTGGTATGTGAATATATCTCAATAAAATTGCATTAAAAATCATTCTTCCAGAAAAGCAGCCTCTTATCAAATGGTTAATACCATAGCAGCAGATTATGAATCAGAATTCCCTCTTTTGGCCCTCACTTGCTTTAACAGTTGCAAAGGGCCTGAGATTTTATGCTATTTGCAAGCTAACAAGTTAGCCTGCCAGAGTTTCATGGGGGCTGGCAGAAAACATAAGGTTCCTGGGTCAGAGACAAAAGATTTCATTACTCAGGGCACAGCCAGCAGTATGCACAGCAGCATATCTACATCAGTTTCCCTTGCCCCCAAGGCACACAGGGCAATGCAGATGGTGCCAGCCTGTGCCCAGCACACACAATGGGCTGTGTTACAGGAGAGGAACCCTACGCTCAGGGAACCTCAATTTTTGTATAATGTGGAATAAGCATGCCTGCCCTTTTCTCCAGAGTGAGACACTATCTCTTTCTTCAAAGGTTGTCTTCTAAATGAACATCCTTGTAATAATAGTTCAGACTGAAGACAGTGTTTCTTCTCACAAGATGTGCAGAATGTGACAGACCCATGGAGAATTATCTCCCAACAGTTTTTATCCTCTGATCTTCCTCTTTCTGAATCTCATATTTTCATATTTTAAATAAAGGGGTTAAACTGGATCTAATCTAAGGTCCTTTTAGGACAAAAAAAATGAAGATTGTGGTTTCTTTCTTGCTTTTTTTAGAATAGTTTTATAATCTCAGAAGGTCATGCTTATTTCCAAAGTATCACTGCTGTTTGGAATTTTAACACACACACCTACACCCACACACAGTATCAGTACCTCAGCAAGAGTGATGTTTCATTTCTTCCTTTCTTTCTTTTTTTTGTTGGAAGCTGATATTACAATGAAAAATGAGCTGTGATCGAAGAAACATATATATCTGATTTCTTTTCCTACTATCTTAGATTAATTGGTAAGACACTTTCCTTGATCCAAAGACATGTTAAAAAAAAAAAAAGTCTGAGAGTGTCTTGTAGGTTTTCTTCCTATTTATCTTTTCTCCTCACCCTCATTGTGAACTTGTTCTGGGAGTGAAATAAGAGCTTTGCGAGAAAAGTCCTGCTGATCCTTGCAAAAGAAGTGAGGGCATCAGGCAAAGGCCACCTAATGCATCTGCTGCAAGTCGCCTCGGTCACCTGCCAGCATCAACCACAAAGTGCTCATGATTGTAACAGCTCTAGGATCCCTCCAAGCTCAGTGGCCGTGCTAACCTGCTGACATTGGATTCATGAGGATCACCTTCTATGTCTGGATTCCCTCCATAAAGTCAAATGAGTTGCGTCTAAGCTTCACAATTCCATAGACTTTTCATTGAAGGGGGTTTGGAAGCTCCGTGGAAATCACCCATGTCTGCCATGTCTTTCCTCAGATGAAGATTATCAGAAGGCTCCCCAGAGCCAGACACTGGGACCTCTCTCTTAGGACCACCAGAACAGTTCTGTCCCACACAATTCTTAAGCTGGGTTCTGAACCACTAGCCAGTGAGGCCTAGACTTTAAGGTATTGCTCTAGCTCAGTATGATAGTGGCTGGGATTTGCATCGAGCATGTTTATATTCTCCCCTGACCCAGGAAGCCTTCTCTCTTTGTCTACTCTTATAACAAGATTTCTGCCTCTTGTTATAAGAGTAGTCACCACTTATCACCGCAACAGTCACCACTTATCACCCTCTCAGCATGTGCCTGACAGAGCTGACAGATACGATTTTGCAGATTTTGAACTCATAAGTCAGTGGGACACCACCAGCTAAGTGCTTGACCAGAGATGTGCAGTGCACAATCTATACAACCTTACCTGGCAGCCTTGACAGCATTTGCTAATCATTTACTTATTTGCTTATATAACCCTCACAGCAGCCTCAGGTTTTAGGTGCTATATCTAAATTCTCACAGGAGAGCACTAAGCCCAGAGGGGTTAAATTCCCCAAGGATTCTGGGCTACAAGAAAACCAAGTTAAGATTTATACCTTGACAATCACCTCTGAGGCTTTCAAACCCTGTAAAAGCTAAATATGTAACTTTTACTCAAAGAAAACAAAAGTTGAGCAGGCTTTCCTCCATCTTCTTCCTTTTCCCCAGGGCAGCTCTCGGATGCCTCCAAAGATTACCTCAGTTGGTGGCTGGCTTTTCCCTAGGCTAAACTTATTTGTTACAGTGGCCATCTGCATGGCTCCTGATAACGTCCTCTTTACACTTGTAGAACTTCCACCTTCCCTCCACAATCTATCTTTGACATCTCTTAGTTGCTGGCTAAACCAAGCTTAAAAGACCTTTAGCACTTCTTGACTTTCACTGATGATAAATCCATTTCCTTATTTCCATCACCAGATCCCTAATGAGCCTGAACAAGGTTGAATTCTGCGAGCTCCTTTGGTCATGGACACCTGCAATGCCATCTATTTTCCAATCCTCGATAGAAGCCCTAGGAGGATATAAGTCCCTCTGACCCAGAGATTTAGAACCTGGCTCCATCTCCCTGCTCCATCTCTCACTTAGACACAAAATGTCTCTTGGCCTAAAGCAGGGCCATGGTATAGCAGGGCCAAGCTCCTTCCTAAGATACTTCCAAAGTATCACTGCTGTTTGGAATTTTAACACACACACCTACACCCACACACAGTATCAGTACCTCAGCAAGAGTGATGTTTCATTTCTTTCTTTCTTTCATTCTTTCTTTGTTGCTTATACCTTGACAATTCACAGACCTTAATTATGAGGTTGATGTCATCTCCTGTAGAGAAGGAAATAAAGCATGGAAACACTTTCCCCTCCACCTGGCTACCTCCTAACAACCCACAGCCTGAATAACCCATGCGTATGACACCTCCCTGACTGTCCAGCATGAGTTGGGTACTGCTGGCTCTGTGGACCCTCTCCTTCTCTCACCACACCACTGAGGTCTCTGTCTTGTGATTCTCTGCTTACTGATGCCTCCCTAACTAGACTCTGAGCTCCATGAGAAAAGGGACCTTATCTGCCTTATTCAGTACTCTACCCAAACCCCTTTCTGAATCTCGCATAGAGTATACGCTCAACAAAGATCTTTGAATGAATGAATGATTGCAAATTGTTGGATTACAAAATACCAATTTGTGGTTTATATTTTCTGGTGGTAATATTGATTGCTATATATTCAGATGAGGTTTACTTTTAAGTTTTAAACTTGTGTTACATTTGGAAAAGTTATTTTAACTCTCTTCTCAAAGATGTGACTAGTATTTGGTTCTTCACTGTCAAGGGCAATGATTAAAATACGTTAGTATTTCAAAGCAAAGATGAATGGACCACTTGTCTGTACCTGTTATAATCTTCAGTTTGTCAACTTCTTAAACAAACTTTAATACAACTTTAATGTTTCAAAGGATGTGTTCTATTGGACTTACTCTACCATTCAACTTTTTAAATTATTGAGAAGTTGATGTAAACATAAAGCTTATTCACTACATTTAAACTAAACCTTTAATATTCAACATTGCATTTACTAAAAACCAAATCTGATAGCAAGGATTTCTTTTAATTATCACCTAAGACTGTATTTTTCCTTTAAAAATAGTGAACTTGAAACCCCAAATTGAAAATAGTTTTATATTTGGCAACATGTTCCCTTGGGGTGTCTTGACACCATATAATTTTATTTGGTGCAAATACTATTAATATATCAATATGAAAAAGTTCCAGAACTAAAACTCTAAGGTCCCTTTCCTGTGCCAAGGGTTACCGAGGTGTGGAATGTGTGAATCTCAGCTTACAGGCTTTGTTGTTCATAGAATAAGCACAGGTGATGTAGGCTCCCCCTTTGATGTGTCCACGTTACAGGCTATGGAGGGAAACATTTGAGTATTGGGTCGTGTCCACTTTGACTTCTCTTGACAAACTCGTTCTCACATTATTTCCAGAGACAAATATGTTGAAAGTGAAGAACACAAGAGCTTGCTAAATATTAGCTTTCAAAGGCTTGGAGTCACCTGATGTTTGCTTGGGTTACCTCGTCTTCAAGCCTGTATAAAGAATCATGTTTATTCTTGAACACTCTTCAGGGCTGAGCCTCTGCAGGGTAAAGAAGTATGCAGAAAAGAATGTAAACAGGGTTGGGGTCTGCTTGGTTCTGTGGATGCAGAAACCTTCTCTTAACTTAGGCAAATCAGTAAGAGCGAAAAGAAGAGCACGGGAAACCTATAACAAGATTTTAAAGGCAAAAAAATGAAGTCTTAAATGAAATTCAAAAGAGTAAAACCTAACACCTTCCATAGCCCAGATTTTTCTCCCAGGTTGGGGTGATTGCATCCTAAACCTTAAAAGTGTAACCTTTTCTGCTGGTGTAAAATAACTTGAGAGTTATCAAATTTATCTTTTTGTAAACATGAAATGATCACTCTGGTGACTCATATTCTTAGGGTCACTTAAGTCAACTTAAGTGTAATATGTAAACTGTCAGCAGTTTAAGTTGACCAGACAACCCTTTCCCTGAAAATATTACTGGGTACAGTTAAACTTCAAGAACTCCCAGGACTAAAGTAGCTGAATCATCCCAAATTAATTCAATTAATATCACAAGTGGCAGAATTTTTAAATGCTTAGGAACTTTTACCTAAAATCTCTCTAAGTTGTTATATTCAACATAAATTAAACATCTTAATGGCAATTTAAGTCTTAATTGGCATTGTTCTATTGGGGCGATATTAAACAGAGTCTAGGCTCAGAGACTTACCAGCTGTGTGATAGACAACAAATCATTTAATTTCTCTGATCATTTGCTTCCTTCTTGTAAAATGAGAAATAGCTTTACTTATTTCTCAATGAAATTCTTATAGGGTTAAAGAGTTAAAGAATATAAAAGAAATTTACAAACAATAAAGTACTAGGTACATATGAGAGCAGAAATTTATGGGGAGAAGCTAGAGGGTTGAAAATTTTGACAAAATCTGTATTGATTTATTTAGGTATTTTTTATTGATCATTTTGTTAATTTTATTTATATTGACATAAACAATTATCCATTTAAAATGTTTTTAAAGTTTTATAGAATTAAACATTGCTTTATCACAATGTTTAAAACTTCACTATATGATTCATCACATATTTTGTTATTTGTCTATAGATGCATTTTGTGTTTTGGGGCTTTTATCACAAATTTTTCAAGGAACCATTAAGTTAAGAATAACAACTTATTTAATCTCACAAGATTCCATGAGTTAGATACTGTTTTTATCCCCATCTGATAGATGAGGAAACTGAGGCACACCATAGTTAAGCAACATAAGTAACTTGACCCAGAAGAAGCAGCAGAGATGAGCTTCAGGTCCAGCAACCTGGCTCCAGATCTGTGCATTTAACCCTACAATCATTCAAATTCTGACATGATCTTTATGCTTTCTTTATCCTGCTTTCCTTAGATTAACTTTGCTGGTTTTCTTAAGTACTGGTGATGAATTCATAATTCATTTAGATTCATTCATACCAAGACAATGATGAAGACATTTAAAACTATGGCATCCTCTTGGTGTGTCTTTTGCTATGTTCCATACATTTTGATGGGCAGTGCTCTCGATGTGGTTATTTTACAACTAATATATACGAAAACTTATTTCAAGTAAACCTTTTATTGCTGAAGAGCATACAAACAGAGAAAAGTAGAAAGTGAGCCCCTCAGTGTTGGCTGACCTTCACGGTGGCCCCAATAAACGGGACCTCTTGGCATTCAGCTTCTTGTGCCCTCCCCTCCATAACAAACCCTGGATGGCCTGGGTGATCACTATGTGACTTCCAAGACTGGGTCATAAAAGATTGCAGCTTCTGCCTTGGCCTTCTGATCTCTTGCTCTGGGAGGAAGTCTGCAGACATCTGGTGAGGACACTCAAGCAGCCCTGGGGAGAGGAACCATCTGGCCAGCCCTGTGAGTAAGCCATCTTGGGAGTGGATCTTCCCATCCCAATCAAGCCTTCAGGTGATTCCAAGTCTCAGCCTTTAATCCTCCAGCTAAGGCCCTAGACATCACAGGACAGAGACACACTGTCCTCACCGTCCCCTCTCTGAACTCCTGATTCATAGAAACTGCGGGTTAATAAATGATTACTGTTGTTTTAAGCAACAGAGATTGAGGGAGATCTATTACACACAATAATCCATGTAGTATCCATATAATCATAGCCCAAATCAAGAAATAGAGCATTACAAACCCTCCTAAGCTTCTCTCTGTGCTCTCTTAATCCTACCCCATCCACTATTTTGATTACTAACTTCATAGATTAGTTTGGTCTGCTTTCGAACTTCATATAAAAAGAATACCACAGAAAGCATTTTTTTGTTCCTGGCTTTTTTTCAGTGATTATGTTTGTGTGATTCATCCAAGTTTTTGCAGTTCAAAGTAGTAAATTTGTTTTCATTGATGTATAGTGCAGCATATACCAAAACTTCATTATTCTACTGTTGATGGATATTTAAATTACTTCAGTTTGAAGCTGTTATGAATTTTTCATACATGTCTTGTTGGTGCACATATGCATGCATTACATGGGACTATACACTGGAGTAAAAGTGCTAAGCCATAAGATATGCCTATGTTCAGGTTTAGAAGATGCTGATTTCTATCCCCAACAGGAGGGAATGAGAGTTCCCATTGTTCCACATCTTTGCAAATACATGGCATTGACAACCTTTTTCAAGTTTAAGCATTCTGGTGTGTTTGTAGCGGTGTTTCTTTTGTGGCTTTATTTTAGTTTAGTTTAGTTATATTTCTCATAGCAGAGACTCCATAAGTACAGTTTACAGGTAATTGTGTTGGTTTGAATTTGTTATGTACCCCACAAAAAAGCCATGTTCTTTAATGTAATCTTGTAGGCAAAGACCTACTGTGGATGGGATCTTTTAATTAGATTATTTCTATGACAGTATGGCCCCACCCTATCAGCGTGGGTCTTGATTAGTTTAGTGGAGTCCTTAAGAAGCTAAGAGACAGGAGTGCCTCAGAGCCAACTCAGAAACTTGGAGATGCAGACTGAAAGTCCTTTGGAGATGCTAAGCTAAGAGATGAAGCCCAGAGTTTGCCCAGAAGAAACCAAGAGAGAACCTCCAGACACTTAGAAAAGACCTGGGAGATCAAGCAAGGATGCACAGAAGCTGAGAGAGAGAAGCTAAAAGAGAGAGAAGCCCAGAGAGTTTTTGGAGAAAGTCATTTTGAAACCAGAACCCGGGAGCAGATGACCAGCAGAAGCCAGCCACGTGCCTTCTCAGCTGACAGAGGTGTTCCAGATACCATCAACCTTTCTTCAATGAAGGTATCCTCTTGCAATGCCTTAGTTTGGGCATTTTTATGGCCTTAGAACTGTAAATTTGTAATCTAATAAATCCCCTTTGTAAAAGCCAATCCATTTCTGGTACTTTGCATTATGGCAGCTTTAGCAAACCAGAACAGTAATAAAGCAAAAAAAAAAAAAAGATATATTCAATATAGCATTAGATAATACAATATATTATATATTAATAGAGAGATATTGTATATTAAAATATAATGATATAATTATGTTATATTTTATTATTAGAGAGATGTATTATTTTTTAATTAGAGAGGTAATCATTAGGAAAACAACAATGCAAGTGTCTTTCATTTTTTTCCTTTCCAGAAATTGAGCTGCTTTGTTTCTGTGGAGAATTCCCCACCTTTCGAGTCCTAATGGGTAGGAAAGACTTTCCCCAGCTAGAGAAGATGAAAATAAATGCTTTCTTTTCCCCTCCAATTTGTGTCCAGGCATATGATTCAGGCTATGCCAACAGATACCATTTGCTGGGCTGTAATCCAAGAGCTAATGACCCAAGAAGAAGTGGGTGTATTCTCTCTTTCACTCTTTCTCCTTCCGTAGTCAGAGTAGAAATGGGGTGGCAGCAACAGAAGCAATGGTTTCCTCGGCATAATTAATCCTAAGATGTAGTTTGGGTCATTTGTTATTATCTTGAACTTCATTTATCATTGAATAAATGAACATAATAAATAACAAATAAGTGAATATAATAAATAACTTCACTTATTAATGAATATAGGTCTACCGAATATCCTTTTTTGAGTTAGACCAAAAAAATCTCTTAAATCACTAAATAAAAGTGTGATCAACACATATTTTTAAGTTCTTCAAATTATATCTATAATTAAAAACAAAATATTTAAATTATACGAGACATAGGTAAATGAAAATGACTTAGAAATGTTAAAAACAAACATAACAGGTAAATACTTTAAATAAGAAAAAAAAGAAAAAAGATCTCAATTTTCTCAGATCAGGAAAAGTTAATAAAGGTAAGTTTTATAATAATAAAATGTGTAATATAATATGCAAATACATCAAACATGAATCTTTATGTACCGAGTTAGAAAAATATCACAATACAGGAAACAAAGTCTACAGACTATAAATAAAGGAAATATAAACAGAAAAACAATGGCTGTAAAGGGCCTAAATAAGACAATAAAATAGCATATAGCAAACAGAGAATATATCTTTTTTTGAATAGGCCATGAAAATTTACAAAAATTGACAACATATTAGGCAATTAAAAATTCTAAAATATACAATTATAGAATAAATTAATTGAGTAACATAAAACTATAATAAATTATTTAAAGCCAACAACTCTGGATCAAAATATTTTGAACCAGAAATTTTAATAGTTGGTTTTTAAAAACAAGAATAGTCAGCCTCAAATTCTAAAATATCAGGAAAAGAAAAAAAAATGACAACACTAGAATATGCCTAAAGCTAGGTAGAGGGGCAAATTTATAGTAAACATTTACATTATTAGATAAAAAAAAGAGAAAAAGTAAATGAACTATGAAAATGAAAAAGTAAACATCCAATTCAATTTTTAAAAAGATAAAATAAATAAGCATAAGGAAAGCAGAAGGAAAATTTAAGAAAAGATAACTAGTAAATAATAAATTAGATTTTTTTTTTAAATTGATAAATCAATCCCAGAGCTGGTTCTATATTTTGAACTAGATCAACCACTGGCAAATCTAACTTGGAAAAAAAAATTCTACATCGTAAATAAAATATATATGATATATTCAGCAGTATGAAAAAAACAACTAAACTAAACATGAATGAATTGGATGGATTTCTAAATACATATAGACGTTTGTCAAAATTGACTCAAGAAGAGATAGAGATCTAAGCAGTATCTCTCAATTCTGCCTACAAATTAGAATCATGGGGGAGGAATAGGAATTCACTTAAAAACAAAACCAAAACAAAACAAAATTAGCGCATGCAAACCCCCAAAGATCCTGATTTAATGGTTATATGTGGAGTTTGAGCCTAGGCATTTTAAAAAGAAATCTCCAAGTGATTGTAATACGCCCCCAAAGTTGAGACTGATTTCTACAGACAAAAATCATTGAGAAAGTTGTCACAGAGCTTAATTCAGAAAAGACCCCAGGCCTAGCAATATAAATTAATTTCAGATTATTGAATATAAAATTATGATGAAGCTATTTTAAATGTTCCAGAGAAAAAGGGAAAACATCCCAAGTCAGTGTTATAAGACCAGCATCACAGTAAAACAAGATCTTAAAATATCTGCCTAAAAACCGAAGCAAAGAAAACTACAGGCCAATCTCACATTCTGTAATAGAGAATTGAGTAAAACACTACAAGAAAAATATGCTACAGTGGCATACAGTTTATATTAAAGCACAAGGATAGATTCTTTTCTTTTTTTAATTTTTATTGAGATTGTTCACATACCATACAATTATCCAAAGATCCAAAGTATACAATCATTTGCCTCTGGTACCCTCATATAGCTGTGCATCTATATCCACGCTTCATTTTTGTTCAATTTTTATAACCTTTTCATTACTCCAGACAAAAAATAAAGCCAAAGATGATACAAGAAAAAAAAAAAAGAAAGAAAAGAAGACTCAAATCCTCCCATATCCCTAACCAACCCCCCTCAATTGTTGACTCATAGTATTGGTATAGTACATTTGTTACTGTTTATGAAAGAATGTTGAAATACTACTAACTGTAGTATATAGTTTGCGATAGTTATATATTTTTCCCTATATGCCCCTCTATTATTAACTTCTAATTGTATTGTCATACATTTGTTCTAGTTCATGGAAGAGATTTCTAATATTTGTAAAGTTAATCATGGACATTGCCCACCATAGGATTCAGTTTCATACATTCGCATCTTTTGACCTCCAACTTTCCTTCTGGTGACATATATAACTCTGAGCTTCCCCTTTCCACCTCATTCACACAACATTCAGCACTGTTAGTTATTCTCACATCTTGCTACTGACACCTCTGTTCATTTCCAAACATTTAAGTTCATCCTAGTTGAACATTCTGCTCATACTAAGCAACCACTCCCCATTCTTTAGCCTCATCCTATATCTTGGTACCTTATATTTCATGTCTATGAGTTCACATATTATAATTAGTACCTATCAGTGAGACCCTGCAATATTTGTCCTTATGTGTCTGGTTTATTTCACTCAGTATATTGCCCTCAAGGTTTTGTCATCAACCCATTTTTTATGTGTTCACCACCTTCACCACTATCTATAGAAGGGCATCTACATTTCTTCCACAAGGCAGGAGGGAGAGTCAAAGAAGGTAGAGAGGCAAAAGAAAAAGAAAAAAGAAAGAGGAAAAAACATGACAGCTAGGAAGCAGCAAAAGGAAAAATAACCTTAAGTCAAAGTAGAGTAAAGTGTTGGACAACACCACCAATGTCAAGTTTCTAACACGCCTCCCCTATCCCCTCCCTTATCTGCATTTATCTTGGTATATCACCTTCGTTACATTAAAGGAAGCATAATACAATGATTCTGTTAGTTACAGTCTCTAGTTTACATTGATTGCATCCCTCCCCCAATGCCTCCCCATTTTTAACACCCTGAAAGGTTGACATTTGCTTGTTCTCCCTCGTAAAAGAACATACTTGTACATTTTATCACAATTGTTGAACACTCTAGATTTCACCGGGTTACACAGTCCCATTCTTTATCTTTCCTCCTTTCTTCTGGTGTCTCACATGCTCCCAACCTTCCTCTCTCAACTGTACTCATAGTTATCTTTGTTCAGTGTACTTACATTGCTGTGCTACCATCTCCCAAAATTGTGTTCCAAACCATGCACTCCTGTCTTCTCCTATCACTCTGTTGTGCTCCCTTTAGCATTTCCTATAGGGCAGGTGTCTTGTTCACAAAGTCTCTCATCTGTTTGTCAGAAAATATTCTGAGCTCTCCCTCATATTTGAGGGACAGCTTTGCTGGATATAGGATTCTTGGTTGGTGGTTTTTCTCTTTTAGTATCTTAAATATATCACACCACTTCCTTCTTGCCTCCATGGTTTCTGCTGAGAGATCTTATTCTGCTGCACATAGTCTTATTAAGCTTCCTTTGTATGTGATGGATTGCTTTTCTCTTGCTGCTTTCAGGATTCTCTCTTTGTCTTTGACATTTGATAATCTGATTATTAAGTTTCTTGGCGTAGGCCTATTCAGATATATTCTGTTTGGAGTATGCTGCTCTTCTTGGATCTGTAATTTTATGTCTTTCATAAGAGATGGGAAATTTTCATTGATTATTTCCTCTATTATTGCTTCTGTACCCCTTTTCCCTTCTCTTCTCCTTCGGGGACACCAATGATACGTACATTATTGTACTTTGTTTCATCCTTAAGTTCCCGGAGATGTTGCTCATATTTTTTCTTTCTTTTCTTCATCTGCTCCTTTGCATGTAGGCTTTCAGGTGTTTTGTTCTCCAGTTCGTGAGTGTTTTCTTCTGCCTCTTGAGATCTGCTGTTGTATGTTTCCATTGTGTCTTTCGTCTCTTGCGTTGTGCCTTTCATTTCCATAGATTCTGCTAGTTGTTTTTTTGAACTTTTGATATCTGCCTTATGTATGCCCAGTGTTTTCTTTATAGCCTTTATCTCTTTAGTGAAATATTCTCTAAACTTTTTGAATTGATTTAGCATTAGTTGTTTAAATTCTTGTATCTCAGTTGAAGTGTACGTTTGTTCCTTTGACTGGGCCATAACTTCATTTTTCTTAGTGTAGGTTGTAGTTTTCTGTTGTCTAGGCATGTGACCTCCTAGGCCACCCCAATCAGGTTTTCCCAGACAAGAACAGGCTCAGGTCACAGAAGGAGGAAATATATTTTGCTGATGGTTTTTCTGAGAGGATTGACACACTGTGTGCTTTTCTGCCTGGCAGATGCACGTGTCAGCCTGTCACCCACTGGCTGCCCTCCCCCAGGCTTTGGGGTCTGGTTCCGGTAAGGCAGGCTGTAGAGCTGGGCCCCTGCCTTTCCTCTTGGGAAGCTATGCCCCCTCCAGAGAGGTCATCTGCATATCACTAAATCCTTTGTTTCTCTGACTCTGCAGGTCAAAGTGCTGCAATTTTAAAATGGCTGAGGCTTTCTTTACTGCAAAGTGCTGCAGGCTGAAAATGGCTGAGGCTTTCTCCACAGAGAGAGAAAGGGACAGAAAGCTCCCAGATTCACCCGTCAGCCAGAGATAGCACCCAATCCTCTGGGCTCCCCATCCTGAGACAGATATGTCCCCCGACTCTCCCAAGGTCAGTTGTCACCAAAAGCCTCTGTCTGCTTGTTGAGGATTTGCTGTCTGTATTGGGCGGTTAACATTAAAACCCCAGTTGGGGCTGGGCTGAGGTACACTAGCTTGTTTGAAGAGTGCTGCTCTCTAGCACCATGAGGCTTCTATGAGGGAGGGGCTCTCAGTGTGGGTCCGCTGTTTTTACTTACAGATTTTATGCTGCGATCTCGGGCATTCCTCCCAATTCAGGTCTCTGGATGATAAGCAGACAGTCACATATGTCTCCCTGCAGTTATTCCAGGTTATTTACTAGTTTTTTGGTCATTTATGATTTGTTCCAGGGGGGACTAACAGTCTTCCAGTCCCCTCTATGCCACCATCTTAGCTCCTCCTCACCACAAGGATAGATTCTTAATAGCAAATCTATTAAAATAATTTAACATATATTAAAAGGTCAAAAATTTTAAAAAATTCATTTATACCTCAATAGAAGTCAATAAGCTGATGTCCACCCAATTTTAAAATAAAATTATTTAATTATTTTATTAAAGAGAAAGAGGTGAATACTTCCTCAACAAGTTAAAAATATTTTACATATTAAACCAAAGGTAGCCTTATGCTTACTTATGAAAAAAAAAAAATCGCCATAAAAGACAGAGAAAAGACCAGGATGTCATATGCCAAAACGGGTAAATGGTGGGACAATTCAAACACAGATTTGCTCTGTCTATTCTGGATCACCACTTCCAAGAGAAAGAATCCAGTCAATATAGCAATCAACTCATCAAATCATACTACTGTGTGGAAAAGTGGATTACAAATAAGTATCCTCCATTCTTGTGGAGCAAACTATAAATATTTAGATATGTGTATTTATTTAATATTTACATGTTTCAATGTACACAGAAACCATCTGTAAAAACACACACAGAGCTGTTCAGTGATTGACGCTGGAAGTTAGGTATTGTTAGGGGGCACTGCTTTTCTACTTTGCATATTTATTTAATGTTTGGCTTTCACCTCCACTTGCCCCCAATGGACATGTATTATTTTTCATAATCAGAAAAAAATAATGAATAAATTTCTAACATAGAAAACATGAAATGAACCACCTAAAAATATTATGGCAATTATTATGTATAAAAACATTTCTATGGCACAAGTAGAAGTATGAATCCCCTTTCAGCAAAGCAAAGGAAAATAATTCTAAGGAGCAGTTTTGATACTGTTTAAAAGTCAAAGAGGCTCGTTGCGTCTCAGGGGAAGGAGCGCCACGCCTGGGAGAAGAAGGAGGAGGAGGGCTGAGCGGCTGTCATGTTACTCCTCCAGGAAAGTAGGTAGAAAGCCAGGAACTAAGTGGACTGGACACCACAGAGCAATCTGACTTTGGGCATGCTTCATACAACACTCATGAAAATGTGGAACTGCTGAGATCAGCGAAATCTAAGCCCAATACAGAAAGTTTCAAAGACTTGTGATTTGGGCAGGTCAAGACAAGAGCAGAACTAAGAGAGTTCTGAGACAAAAGGCAATAATCCAGTGGCTGAGAAAATTCACTGAAGACCACAACTTCCCAAGGAAAGGGGGGTGTCCGCTCACAGCCATCATCCTGGTGGACAGGGAACACTCCTGCCCATCGCCAGCCCCATAGCCCAGAGCTGCCCCAGACAACCCAGTGTGACGGAAGTGCTTCAAATAACAGGCACACACCACAAAACTGGGTGTGGACATTAGCCTTCCATGCAACCTCAGCTGATTGTTCCAGAGTTGGGAAGGCGGAGCAGTGTGAATTAACAAAGCCCCATTCAGCCATCATTTCAGCAGACTGGGAGCCTCCCTACACAGCCCAGCAGCCCAGAACCACCCTGGGGGGACAGCACTCACCTGTGACATAGCACAGTCATCTGTCAACATAGGACCAGGGGGTGCACGGCCTGGAAGAGGGACCCACTTGCAAGTCTCAGGAGCCATACGCCAATACCAAGGACTTGTGGGTCAGTGGCAGAGACAAACTGTGGCAGGACAGAACTGAAGGATTAGACTATTGCAGCAGCTTTAAAACTCCAGGATCACCAGGGAGATTTGATTGTTAGAGCCACCCCTCCCTGACTGCCCAGAAACATGCCCCATATACAGGGTGGGCAACACCAACTACACATGCAAGCTTGGTACACCAATTGGACCCCACAAGACTCACTCCCCCACTCACCACAAAGGCAAAGCAAGGGAGAACTGGCTTGTGGAGAACAGGTGGCTCGTGGATGCCACCTGCTTGTTAGTTATAGAAAGTGTACTCCACGAAGCTGTACATCTGATAAATTAGAGATAAGGACTTCAATTGGTCTACAAATCCTAAAAGAACCCTATCAAGTTCAGCAAATGCCAAGAGGCCAAAAACAACAGAAAATTATAAAGCATATGAAAAAAACAGACGATATGGATAACCTAAGCCCAAGCACCCAAATCAAAAGATCAGAAGAGACACAGCACCTAGAGCAGCTACTCAAACAACTAAAGATGAACAATGAGACCATAGTACGGGATACAAAGGATATCAAGAAGACCCTAGAAGAGCATAAAGAAGACATTGCAAGACTAAATAAAAAAATGGATGATCTTATGGAAATTAAAGAAACTGTAGACCAAATTAAAAAGATTCTGGACACTCATAGTACAAGACTAGAGGAAGTTGAACAAAGAATCAGTGACCTGGAAGATGACACAATGGAAAATGAAAGCATAAAAGAAAGAATGGGGAAAAAAATTGAAAAAATCGAAATGGACCTCAGGGATATGGTAGATAATATGAAACGTCCAAATATAAGACTCATTGGTGTTCCAGAAGGAGAGGAAAAGGGTAAAGGTCTAGGAAGAGTATTCAAAGAAATTGTTGGGGAAAACTTCCCAAATCTTCTAAACAACATAAATACACAAATCATAAATGCTCAGTGAACTCCAAATAGAATAAATCCAAATAAACCCACCCCGAGACATATTCTGCTCACACTGTCAAACACGGAAGAGAAGGAGCAAGTTCTGAAATCAGCAAGAGAAAAGCAATTCATCACATACAAAGGAAACAGCATAAGACTAAGTAGTGACTACTCAGCAGCCACCATGGAGGCGAGAAGGCAGTGGCACGATGTATTTAAAATTCTGAGTGAGAAAAATTTCCAACCAAGAATACATTATCCAGCAAAGCTCTCCTTCAAACTTGAGGGAGAGCTTAAATTTTTCACAGACAAACAAATGCTGAGAGAATTTGCTAACAAGAGACCTGCCCTACTGGAGATACTAAAGGGAGCCCTACAGACAGAGAAACAAAGAAAGGACAGAGAGACTTGGGGAAAGGTTCAGTACTAAAGAGATTCGGTATGGGTACAATAAAGGATATTAATAGAGAGAGGGGAAAAATATATATGACAAACATAAACCAAAGGATAAGATGGCTGATTCAAGAAATGCCTTCACAGTTATAACATTGAATGTAAATGGATTAAACTCCCCAATTAAAAGATATAGATCCACAGAATGGATCAAAAACAATGAACCATCAATATGTTGCATAAAGAGACTCATCTTAGACACAGGGACACAAAGAAATTGAAAGTGAAAGGATGGAAAAAAATATTTCATGCAAGCTACAGCCAAAAGAAAGTAGGTGTAGCAATATTAATCTCAGATAAAATAGACTTTAAATGCAGGGATGTGGAGAGACTAGAGGAGGCGGGGCAAGATGGCAGACTGGTGAGCTGTATGTTTTAGTTACTCCTCCAGGAAAGTAGGTAAAAAGCCAGGAACTGCGTGGACTGGACACCACAGAGCAATCTGTCTTTGGGCATACTTCATACAACATTCATGAAAACGTGGAACTGCTGAGATCAGCGAAATCTGTAAGTTTTTGCGGCCAGGGGACCCGCGCCCCTCCCTGCCAGGCTCAGTCCCGGGGGAGGAGGGGCTGTCAGCTCCAGGAAGGAGAAGGGAGAATTGCAGTGGCTGCTCTTATGGGAAACTCATTCTACTGATTCAAACTCCAACCATAAATAGACTGAGACCAGACACCAGAGACTCTGAGAGCAGCCAGCCCAGCAGAGAGGAGACAGGCATAGAAAAAAAAACAACACGAAAAACTCCAAATAAAAGCAGAGGATTTTTGGAGTTCTGGTGAACACAGAAAGGGGAAGGGCGGAGATCAGGCCTTGAGGCGTATATGCAAATCCCGAAGCAAGGCTGATCTCTCTGCCCTGTGCACCTTTCCTTAATGGCCCTGGTTGCTTTGTCTATTAGCATTTCAATAACCCATTAGATCTCTGAGGAGGGCCGTTTTTTTTTTTTTTTTTTTTTTTTTTTTTTTTTTTTTTTTTTTTTTTTAAATCCTTTTTGCTTTTTCTAAAACAATTACTCTAAGAAGCTCAATACAGAAAGCTTCAAAGAATTGAAATTTGGGCACGTCAAGTCAAGAGCAGAACTAAGAGAGCTCTGAGACAAAAGGCAATAATCCAGTGGCTGAGAAAATTCACTAAACAACACAACTTCCCAAGAAAAGGGGGGTGTCCGCTCACAGCCACCATCCTGGTGGACAGGAAACACTCCTGCCCATCGCCAGCCCCATAGCCCAGAGCTGCCCCAGACAACCCAGTGTGACGGAAGTGCTTCAAATAACAGGCACACACCACAAAACTGGGCGTGGACATTAGCCTTCCCTGCAACCTCAGCTGAATGTCCCAGAGCTGGGAAGGGGGAGCAGTGTGAATTAACAGAGCCCCATTCAGCCATCATTTGAGCAGACTGGGAGCCTCCCAACACAGCCCAGCAGCCCAGAACTGCCCTGGGGGGACGGCACTCACCTGTGACATAGCACAGTCATCCCTCAACAGAGGACCCGGGGTGCACAGCCTGGAAGAGGGGCCCACTTCCAAGTCTCAGGAGCCATACGCCAATACCAAAGACTTGTGGGTCAGTGGCAGAGACAAACTGTGGCAGGACTGAACTGAAGGATTAGACTATTGCAGTAGCTTTAAAACTCTAGGATCATCAGGGAGATTTGACTGTTAGGGCCACCCCCCCTCCCCGACTGCCCAGAAACACGCCCCACATACAGGGCAGGCAACACCAACTACACACGCAAGCTTGGTACACCAATTGGGCCCCACAAGACTCACACCCCCACTCACCAAAAAGGCTAAGCAGGGGAGAACTGGCTTGTGGAGAACAGGTGGCTCGTGGACGTCACCTGCTGGTTACTTAGAGAAAGTGTACTCCACGAAGCTGTAGATCTGATAAATTAGAGATAAGGACTTCAACTGGTCTACAAACCCTAAAAGAACCCTATCAAGTTCAGCAAATGCCACGAGGCCAAAAACAACAGAAAATTATAAAGCATATGAAAAAACCAGACGATATGGATAACCCAAGCCCAAGCACCCAAATCAAAAGACCAGAAGAGACACACCTAGAGCAGCTACTCAAAGAACTAAAGATGAACAATGAGACCATAGTACGGGATATGAAGGAAATCAAGAAGACCCTAGAAGAGCATAAAGAAGACATTGCAAGACTAAATAAAAAAATGGATGATCTTATGGAAATTAAAGAAACTGTTGACCAAATTAAAAAGATTCTGGACACTCATAGTACAAGACTAGAGGAAGTTGAACAACGAATCAGTGACCTGGAAGATGACAGAATGGAAAATGAAAGCATAAAAGAAAGAATGGGGAAAAAAATTGAAAAACTCGAAATGGACCTCAGGGATATGATAGATAATATGAAACGTCCGAATATAAGACTCATTGGTGTCCCAGAAGGGGAAGAAAAAGGTAAAGGTCTAGGAAGAGTATTCAAAGAAATTGTTGGGGAAAACTTCCCAAATCTTCTAAACAACATAAATACACAAATCATAAATGCTCAGCGAACTCCAAATAGAATAAATCCAAAAAAACCCACTCCAAGACATATACTGATCACACTGTCAAACATAGAAGAGAAGGAGCAAGTTCTGAAAGCAGCAAGAGAAAAGCAATTCACCACATACAAAGGAAACAGCATAAGACTAAGTAGTGACTACTCAGCAGCCACCATGGAGGCGAGAAGGCAGTGGCACGATATATTTAAAATTCTGAGTGAGAGGAATTTCCAGCCAAGAATACTTTATCCAGCAAAACTCTCCTTCAAATTTGAGGGAGAGCTTAAATTTTTCACAGACAAAGAAATGCTGAGAGAATTTGCTAACAAGAGACCTGCCCTACTGGAGATACTAAAGGGAGCCCTACAGACAGAGAAACAAAGACAGGACAGAGAGACTTGGAGAAAGGTTCAGTACTAAAGAGATTCGGTATGGGTACAATAAAGGATATTAATAGAGAGAGGGAAAAATATGGCAAACATAATCCAAAGGATAAGATGGCCGATTCAAGAAATGCCTTCACGGTTTTAACGTTGAATGTAAATGGATTAAACTCCCCAATTAAAAGATATAGATTCGCAGAATGGATCAAAAAAAATGAACCATCAATATGTTGCATACAAGAGACTCATCTTAGACACAGGGACACAAAGAAACTGAAAGTGAAAGGATGGAAAAAAATATTTCATGCAAGCTACAGCCAAAAGAAAGCAGGTGTAGCAATATTAATCTCAGATAAAATAGACTTCAAATGCAGGGATGTTTTGAGAGACAAAGAAGGCCACTACATACTAATAAAAGGGGCAATTCAGCAAGAAGAAATAACAATCGTAAATGTCTATGCACCCAATCAAGGTGCCACAAAATACATGAGAGAAACATTGGCAAAACTAAAGGAAGCAATTGATGTTTCCACAATAATTGTGGGAGACTTCAACACATCACTCTCTCCTATAGATAGATCAACCAGACAGAAGACCAATAAGGAAATTGAAAACCTAAACAATCTGATAAATGAATTAGATTTAACAGACATCTACAGGACATTACATCCCAAATCACCAGGATACACATACTTTTCTAGTGCTCACGGAACTTTCTCCAGAATAGATCATATGCTGGGACATAAAACAAGCCTCAATAAATTTAAAAAGATTGAAATTATTCAAAGCACATTCTCTGACCACAATGGAATACAATTAGAAGTCAATAACCATCAGAGACTTAGAAAATTCACAAATACCTGGAGGTTAAACAACATACTCCTAAACAATCAGTGGGTTAAAGAAGAAATAGCAAGAGAAATTGCTAAATATATAGAGACGAATGAAAATGAGAACACAACATACCAAAACCTATCGGATGCAGCAAAAGCAGTGCTAAGGGGGAAATTTATAGCACTAAACGCATATATTAAAAAGGAAGAAAGAGCCAAAATCAAAGAACTAATGGATCAACTGAAGAAGCTAGAAAATGAACAGCAAACCAATCCTAAACCAAGTACAAGAAAAGAAATAACAAGGATTAAAGCAGAAATAAATGACATAGAGAACAAAAAAACAATAGAAAGGATAAATATCACCAAAAGTTGGTTCTTTGAGAAGATCAACAAGATTGACAAGCCCCTAGCTAGACTGACAAAATCAAAAAGAGAGAAGACCCATATAAACAAAATAATGAATGAAAAAGGTGACATAACTGCAGATCCTGAAGAAATTAAAAAAATTATAAGAGGATATTATGAACAACTGTATGGCAACAAACTGGATAATGTAGAAGAAATGGACAATTTCCTGGAAACATATGAACAACCTAGACTGACCAGAGAAGAAATAGAAGACCTCAACCAACCCATCACAAGCAAAGAGATCCAATCAGTCATCAAAAATCTTCCCACAAATAAATGCCCAGGGCCAGATGGCTTCACAGGGGAATTCTACCAAACTTTCCAGAAAGAACTGACACCAATCTTACTCAAACTCTTTCAAAACATTGAAAAAAATGGAACACTACCTAACTCATTTTATGAAGCTAACATCAATCTAATACCAAAACCAGGCAAAGATGCTACAAAAAAGGAAAACTACCGGCCAATCTCCCTAATGAATATAGATGCAAAAATCCTCAACAAAATACTTGCAAATCGAATCCAAAGACACATTAAAAAAATCATACACCATGACCAAGTGGGGTTCATTCCAGGCATGCAAGGATGGTTCAACATAAGAAAAACAATCAATGTATTACAACACATTAAAAACTCGAAAGGGAAAAATCAATTGATCATCTCAATAGATGCTGAAAAAGCATTTGACAAAATCCAACATCCCTTTTTGATAAAAACACTTCAAAAGGTAGGAATTGAAGGAAACTTCCTCAACATGATAAAGAGCATATATGAAAAACCCACAGCCAGCATAGTACTCAATGGTGAGAGACTGAAAGCCTTCCCTCTAAGATCAGGAACAAGACAAGTATGCCCGCTGTCACCACTGTTATTCAACATTGTGCTGGAAGTGCTAGCCAGGGCAATCCGGCAAGACAAAGAAATAAAAGGCATCCAAATTGGAAAAGAAGAAGTAAAACTGTCATTGTTTGCAGATGATATGATCTTATATCTAGAGAACCCTGAGAAATCAACGATACACCTACTAGAGCTAATAAACAAATTTAGCAAAGTAGCGGGATACAAGATTAATGCACATAAGTCAGTAATGTTTCTATATGCTAGAAATGAACAAACTGAAGAGACACTCAAGAAAAAGATACCATTTTCAATAGCAACTAAAAAAATCAAGTACCTAGGAATAAACTTAACCAAAGATGTAAAAGACCTATACAAAGAAAACTACATAACTCTACTAAAAGAAATAGAAGGGGACCTTAAAAGATGGAAAAATATTCCATGTTCATGGATAGGAAGGCTAAATGTCATTAAGATGTCAATTCTACCCAAACTCATCTACAGATTCAATGCAATCCCAATCAAAATTCCAACAACCTACTTTGCAGACTTGGAAAAGCTAGTTATCAAATTTATTTGGAAAGGGAAGATGCCTCGAATTGCTAAAGACACTCTAAAAAAGAAAAACGAAGTGGGAGGACTTACACTCCCTGACTTTGAAGCTTATTATAAAGCCACAGTTGCCAAAACAGCATGGTACTGGCACAAAGATAGACATATAGATCAATGGAATCGAATTGAGAATTCAGAGATAGACCCTCAGATCTATGGCCGACTGATCTTTGATAAGGCCCCTAAAGTCACCGAACTGAGCCATAATGGTCTTTTCAACAAATGGGGCTGGGAGAGTTGGATATCCATATCCAAAAGAATGAAAGAGGACCCCTACCTCACCCCGTACACAAAAATTAACTCAAAATGGACCAAAGATCTCAATATAAAAGAAAGTACCATAAAACTCCTAGAAGATAATGTAGGAAAACATCTTCAAGACCTTGTATTAGGAGGCCACTTCCTAGACTTTACACCCAAAGCACAAGCAACAAAAGAGAAAATAGATAAATGGGAACTCCTCAAGCTTAGAAGTTTCTGCACCTCAAAGGAATTTCTCAAAAAGGTAAAGAGGCAGCCAACTCAATGGGAAAAAATTTTTGGAAACCATGTATCTGACAAAAGACTGATATCTTGCATATACAAAGAAATCCTACAACTCAATGACAATAGTACAGACAGCCCAATTATAAAATGGGCAAAAGATATGAAAAGACAGTTCTCTGAAGAGGAAATACAAATGGCCAAGAAACACATGAAAAAATGTTCAGCTTCACTAGCTATTAGAGAGATGCAAATTAAGACCACAATGAGATACCATCTAACACCGGTTAGAATGGCTGCCATTAAACAAACAGGAAACTACAAATGCTGGAGGGGATGTGGAGAAATTGGAACTCTTATTCATTGTTGGTGGGACTGTATAATGGTTCAGCCACTCTGGAAGTCAGTCTGGCAGTTCCTTAGAAAACTAGATATAGAGCTACCATTCGATCCAGCGATTGCACTTCTCGGTATATACCCGGAAGATCGGAAAGCAGTGACATGAACAGATATCTGCACGCCAATGTTCATAGCAGCATTATTCACAATTGCCAAGAGATGGAAACAACCCAAATGTCCTTCAACAGATGAGTGGATAAATAAAATGTGGTATATACACACGATGGAATACTACGCGGCAGTAAGAAGGAACGATCTGGTGAAACATATGACAACATGGATGAACCTTGAAGACATAATGCTGAGCGAAATAAGCCAGGCACAAAAAGAGAAATATTATATGCTACCACTAATGTGAAGTTTGAAAAATGTAAAACAAATGGTTTATAATGTAGAATGTAGGGGAACTAGCAGTAGAGAGCAATTAAGGAAGGGGGAACAATAATCCAAGAAGAACAGATAAGCTATTTAACGTTCTGGGGATGCTCAGAAATGACTATGGTCTGTTAATTTCTGATGGATGTAGTAGGAACAAGTTCACTGAAATGTTGCTATATTATGTAACTTTCTTGGGGTAAAGTAGGAACATGTTGGAAGTTAAGCAGTTATCTTAGGTTAGTTGTCTTTTTCTTACTCCCTTGCTATGGTCTCTTTGAAATGTTTTTTTAATGTATGTTTGTTTTCTTTTTAACTTTTTTTTTCATACAGTTGATTTGAAAAAAGAAGGGAAAGTTAAAAAAAAAAAAAAAAGAAAAGAAAAAAGACAAACAAGGAAAAAAAAAAAAAAAAAATATTTAGTGCCCCCTTGAGGAGCCTGTGGAGAATGCAGGGGTATTCGCCTACCCCACCTCCATGGTTGCTAACATGACCACAGACATAGGGGACTGGTGGTTTGATGGGTTGAGCCCTCTACCATAAGTTTTACCCTTGGGAAGACGGCTGCTGCAAAGGAGAGGCTAGGCCTCCCTGTATTTGTGCCTAAGAGTCTCCTCCTGAATGCCTCTTTGTTGCTCAGATGTGGCCCTCTCTCTCTGGCTAAGCCAACTTGAAAGGTGAAATCACTGCCCTCCCCCCTACGTGGGATCAGACACCCAGGGAAGTGAATCTCCCTGGCAACGTGGAATATGACTCCCGGGGAGGAATGTAGACCCGGCATCGTGGGATGGAGAACATCTTCTTGACCAAAAGGGGGATGTGAAAGGAAATGAAATAAGCTTCAGTGGCAGAGAGATTCCAAAACGAGCCGAGAGATCACTCTGGTGGGCACTCTTACGCACACTTTAGACAACCTTTTTTAGGTTCTAAAGAATTGGGGTAGCTGGTGGTGGATACCTGAAACTATTAAACTACAACCCAGAACCCATGAATCTCGAAGACAGTTGTATAAAAATGTAGCTTATGAGGGGTGACAGTGGGATTGGGAATGCCATAAGGACCAAACTCCACTTTGTCTAGTTTATGGATGGATGTGTAGAAAAGTAGGGGAAGCAAACAAACAGACAAAGGTACCTAGTGTTCTTTTTTACTTCAATTGCTCTTTTTCACTCTAATTATTATTCTTGTTATTTTTGTGTGTGTGCTAATGAAGGTGTCAGGGATTGATTTAGGTGATGAATGTACAACTATGTAATGGTACTGTAAACAATCGAAAGTACAATTTGTTTTGTATGACTGCGTGGTATGTGAATATATCTCAATAAAATGATGATAAAAAAAAAAATTCACAAAGCATTAAAAAAAAAAAAAAAAAAAAAGAGAGACTAGAGCATGTATGTCCAACGCACAGAGCCTATGTCACATCCTGTGCTTTTGCAAGGAAAGCTGGGAAAGTTAGTTTTGGCTTCCACCTTGGAAAGAAGGACAAGATTCATGATGTGGGAAATTCCTCAAGCACAGGAAGAGTGTTGAAAAGATGCTAAGCAACCACCAAAATGTAATATCAACTATGAAGAATACAACTAATAAAGCATTACCATACAAAAAAAAATAAATAAATAAATAAATAAATAAATAAATAAATAAATAAATGCAGGGATGTTTTGAGAGACAAAGAAGGCCACTACATACTAATAAAAGGGGAAATTCAGCAAGAAGAAATAACAATCGTAAATGTCTATGCACCCAATCAAGGTGCCACAAAATACATGAGAGAAACACTGGCAAAACTACAGGAAGCAATTGATGTTTCCACAAAATTGTGGGAGACTTTAACACATCACTCTCTCCTATAGATAGATCAACCAGACAGAAGACCAATAAGGAAGTTGAAAACCTAAACAATCTGATAAATGAATTAGATTTAGCAGACATATACAGAACATTACATCCCAAATCACCAGGATACACATACTTCTCTAGTGCTCACGGAACTTTCTGCAGAATAGATCATATGCTGGGACATAAAACAAGCCTCAATAAATTTAAAAAGATTGAAATTATTCAAAACACATTCTCTGACCACAATGGAATACAATTAGAAGTCAATAACCATCAGAGACTTAGAAAATTCACAAATACCTGGAGGTTAAACAACACACTCCTAAACAATCAGTGGGTTAAAGAAGAAATAGCAAGAGAAATTGCGAAATATATAGAGGCTAATGAAAATGAGAACACAACATACCAAAACCTATGGGATGCAGCAAAAGCAGTGCTGAGGGGGAAATTTATAGCACTAAACGCATATATTAAAAAGGAAGAAAGAGCCAAAATCAAAGAACTAATGGATCAACTGCAGAAGCTAGAAAATGAACAGCAAACCAATCCTAAACCAAGTAGAAGAAAAGAAATAACAAGGATTAAAGCAGAAATAAATGACATAGAGAACAAAAAAACAATAGAGAGGATAAATATCACCAAAAGTTGGTTCTTTGAGAAGATCAACAAGATTGACAAGCCCCTAGCTAGACTGACAAAATCAAAAAGAGAGAAGACCCATATAAACAAAATAATGAATGAAAAAGGTGACATAACTGCAGATCCTGAAGAAATTAAAAAAATTATAAGAGAATACTATGAACAACTGTATGGCAACAAACTGGATAATGGAGAGGAAATGGACAATTTCCTGGAAACATATGAACAACCTAGACTGACCAGAGAAGAAACAGAAGACCTCAATCAACCCATCACAAGCAAAGAGATCCAATCAGTCATCAAAAATCTTCCCACAAATAAATGCCCAGGGCCAGATGGCTTCACAGGGGAATTCTACCAAACTTTCCAGAAAGAACTGACACGAATATTACTCAAACTCTTTCAAAACATTGAAGAAAATGGAACACTACCTAACTCATTTTATGAAGCTAACATCAATCTAATACCAAAACCAGGCAAAGATGCTACAAAAAAGGAAAACTACCGGCCAATCTCCCTAATGAATATAGATGCAAAAATCCTCAACAAAATACTTGCAAATCGAATCCAAAGACACATTAAAAAAATCATACACCATGACCAAGTGGGGTTCATTCCAGGTATGCAAGGATGGTTCAACATAAGAAAAACAATCAATGTATTACAACACATTAAAAATTCAAAAGGGAAAAATCAAATGATCATCTCAATAGATGCTGAAAAAGCATTTGACAAAATCCAACATCCATTTTTGATAAAAACACTTCAAAAGGTAGGAATTGAAGGAAACTTCCTCAACATGATAAAGAGCATATATGAAAAACCCACAGCCAGCATAGTACTCAATGGTGAGAGACTGAAAGCCTTCCTTCTAAGATCAGGAACAAGACAAGGATGCCCACTTTCACCACTGTTATTCAACATTGTGCTGGAAGTGCTAGCCAGGGCAATCCGGCAAGACAAAGAAATAAAAGGCATCTAAATTGGAAAAGAAGAAGTAAAACTGTCATTGTTTGCAGATGATATGATCTTATATCTGGAAAACCCTGAGAAATCGACAATACAGCTACTAGAGCTAATAAACAAATTTAGCAAAGTAGCGGGATACAAGATTAATGCACATAAGTCAGTAATGTTTCTATATGCTAGAAATGAACAAACTGAAGAGACACTCAAGAAAAAGATACCATTTTCAATAGCAACTAAAAATTCAAGTACCTAGGAATAAACTTAACCAAAGATGCAAAAGACCTATACAAAGAAAACTACATAACTCTACTAAAAGAAATAGAAGGGGACCTTAAAAGATGGAAAAATATTCCATGTTCATGGATAGGAAGGCTAAATATCATTAAGATGTCAATTCTACCCAAACTCATCTACAGATTCAATGCAATCCCAATAGAAATTCCAACAACCTACTTTGCAGACTTGGAAAAGCCAGTTATCAAATTTATTTGGAAAGGGAAGATGCCTCGAATTGCTAAAGACACTCTAAAAAAGAAAAATGAAGTGGGAGGACTTACACTTCCCGACTTTGAAGGCTATTATAAAGCCACAGTTGTCAAAACAGCATGGTACTGGCACAAAGATAGACATATAGATCAATGGAATCAAATTGAGAATTCAGAGATAGACCCTCAGATTTATGGCCGACTGATCTTTGATAAGGCCCCCAAAGTCACTGAACTGAGTCATAATGGTCTGTTCAACAAATGGGGCTGGGAGAGTTGGATATCCATATCCAAAAGAATGAAAGAGGACCCCTACCTCACCCCCTACAAAAAAATTAACTCAAAATGGATGACAGATCTCAATATAAAAGAAAGTACCATAAAACTCCTAGAGGATAATGTAGGAAAACATCTTCAAGACCTTGTATTAGGCAGCCACTTCTTAGACTTTACACCCAAAGCACAAGCAACAAAAGAAAAAATAGATAAATGGGAACTCCTCAAGCTTAGAAGTTTCTGCACCTCCAAGGAATTTCTCAAAAAGGTAAAGAGGCAGCCAACTCAATGGGAAAAAATTTTTGGAAACCATGTATCTGACAAAAGACTGATATCTTGCATATATAAAGAATTCCTAGAACTTAATGACAGTAGGACAGACAGCCCAATTATAAAATGGGCAAAAGATATGAAAAGACAGTTCTCTGAAGAGGAAATACAAATGGCCAAGAAACACATGAAAAAAATGTTCAGCTTCACTAGCTATTAGAGAGATGCAAATTAAGACCACAATGAGGTACCATCTAACACCGATTAGAGTGGCTGCCATTAAACAAACAGGAAACTACAAATGCTGGAGGGGATGTGGAGAAATTGGAACTCTTATTCATTGTTGGTGGGACTGTATAAAGGTTCAGCCACTCTGGAAGTCAGTCTGGCAGTTCCTTAGAAAACTAGATATAAAGTTACCATTCGATCCAGCGATTGCACTTCTCGGTATATACCCGGAAGATCGGAAAGCAGTGACACGAACAGATATCTGCACGCCAATGTTCATAGCAGCATTATTCACAATTGCCAAGAGATGGAAACAACCCAAATGTCCTTCAACAGATGAGTGGATAAATAAAATGTGGTATATACACATGATGGAATACTACACGGCAGTAAGAAGGAATGATCTCGTGAAACATATGACAACATGGATGAACCTTGAAGACAAAATGCTCAGTGAAATAAGCCAGGCACTAAAAGAGAAATATTATATGCTACCACTAATGTGAACTTTGAAAAATGTAAAACAAATGGTTTATAATGTAGAATGTAGGGGAACTAGCAATAGAAAGCAATTAAGGAAGGGGGAACAATAATCCAAGAAGAACAGATAAGCTATTTAACTTTCTGGGGATGCCCAGGAATAACTATGGTCTGTTAATTTCTGATGGATATAGTAGGAACAAGTTCACAGAAATGTTGCTATATTAGGTAACTTTCTTGGGGTAAAGTAGGAAGTAAAGCAGTTATCTTAGGTTAGTTGTCTTTTTCTTACTCCCTTGTTATGGTCTCTTTGAAATGTTCTTTTATGTATGTTTTCTTTTTTTTTTTAATTTTTTTTTCATACAGTTGATTTAAAAAAGAAAAGGAAAGTTAAAAAAAAAAAAAAAAAAAACAAGGAAAAAAATATGTAGTGCCCCCTTGAGGAGCCTGTGGAGAATGCAGGGGTATTGGCCTACCCCAACTCGATGGTTGCTAACATGACCACAGACATAGGGGACTGGTGGTTTAATGGGTTGAGCCCTCTACCATAGGTTTTACCCTTGGGAAGACAGTTGCTGTAAAGGAGAGGCTAGGCCTCCCTATAATTGTGCCTAAGAGCCTCCTCCCAAGTGCCTCTTTGTTGCTCAGATGTGGCCCTCTCTCTCTAGCTAAGCCAACTTGAAAGGTGAAATCACTGCCCTCCCCCCTACATGGGATCAGCCACCCAGGGGAGTGAATCTCCCTGGCGACATGGAACATGACTCCCGGGGAGGAATGCAGACCTGGCATCGTGGGATGGAGAACATCTTCTTGACCAAAAAGGGGATGTGAAAGGAAATGAAATAAGCTTCAGTGGCAGAGAGATTCCAAAAGGAGCCGAGAGGTCACTCTGGTGGGCACTCTTACGCACAATTTAGACAACCCTTTTCAGGTTCTAAAGAATTGGGGTAGCTGGTGGTGGATACCTGAAACTATCAAACTACAACCCAGAACCCATGAATCTCGAAGACAGTTGTATAAAAATGTAGCTTATGAGGGGTGACAATGGGATTGGGAAAGCCATAAGGACCACACTCCACTTTGTCTAGTTAATGGATGGATGAGCAGAAAAATAGGGGAAGGAAACAAACAAACAAACAGACAAAGGTACCCAGTGTTCTTTTTTACTTCAATTGCTCTTTTTCACTTTAATTATTATTCTTGTTATTTTTGTGTGTGTGCTAATGAAGGTGTCAGGGATTGATTTAGGTGATGAATGTACAACTATGTAATGGTACTGTGAGCAAACGAATGTACGATTTGTTTTGTATGACTGCGTGGTATGTGAATATATCTCAATAAAATGAAGATTAAAAAAATTCAAAGAGCAAATACTCATTTCAGGCACTTTCTTTAAGAAAAACAATCCTTTTAGAAAAATCCACGGTTTCTTTTGGTGATGGGTGCCCTGGAGGTCATTTCAATGTGTTTTTAATGGGAGAAAACCCAAAGCAAAATGTCAGGTGGTCCTGACACCCAGTGATCCCTTCTAACCCGTTCCTGCCTGACTCCTGCCCTTACAAACTCTTTCTAGAACACAGAAGCCACTCACTGTCAGGCAAAGGTTGAATATGGCTCACAGTTGTGTTGTGTTTATCCTTTCGTAAATCATTTGAATTAATTGCCAATGTTTGAGATTTAGGAGAGTTCACATAAAAATACCCAGCACTCTGGAAACCTGGAGTTGCTGGCAGTGAGTTTCCTTAATTCCTGCGTGGAAGCATTCGGTCAGCCCTGGCTGACAGCTGCCTGCCTGCTCTGCACAAATTCCCCCAAATTCTCGCTGTCCTCAGTCCCCTGAACGTGGCATTGCCCTGGGGGAATTAGATTCTGCCACTTGCTACGCCTTAGGAACCCCTAAAAACCTTACAAAACTTTTCAAAACCTGCATCTATCCTTCACCTGAAGTCACAAATGATTGAGAAAGTTGTACTGTGTCAAGTTCTCTCTGGGAATTTTTCATTTTGTGAAGAAACAAAGCTGCAAACAATTTCTGCCCACCTTTTGGTCAAGAGCTGTATGGTTTTACCTGAAACAACGCAAATCTCACAGGGGATGTAGTTTCTTAAACGATCAACTTTAGCACCCTGAGAAGGTGTTGTGTTTTGAATTGTGTCTCCTGAAAAGGTATGCTGAAGTCCTCACCCCCAATTCTGTGAATGTGACTTTATTTGGAAATCAGGTCTTTAAAGAGATGATTAGTTTAAGATGAAGTTTTACAAGAGTAGCAGGGGCCCTAGTCCAACATGACTGGGTTCCTTCAAATAAGGGGAGAGGATGGAAGGACAGAGGGTTGCAGCTACAAGCCAAGAACACAGAGGACGGCCAGCAAACACCACAAGCTGGAAGGGGCAAGGAAGGCTTCTCCCCTACAGGCTTCAGATGGAACAAGGCCTTTGATGTCCAACATCTCAGTTTTGGAATTCTGGCCTCCAGAACAGAGAAAGACAATAAATTTCTGTTGTTTAAAACTGTCCACTTTGTGGAACTTTGTTGTAGCAGCCCTAGCTAGCTAAGATAGAAGGTAGCACTTGCTTTTCAATGAACTAGATACATGGGGTTTTCAACCATGAGAACATAGTCTTAGCGTGATGTTCTTGTTTGCTAAAGCTGCTGGTATGCAAAATATCAAAAGTGAATTGGCTTTTATAAGAGGATTTATTAGGTTACAAATTTACAGTTCTAAGGCCATACAAGGGTCCAAACTAAGGCATCGACAAGAGGATTCCTTCACTGAAGAAAGGTTGATGGTGTCTGGAAAACCTCTGCCAGCTGGGAAGGCACGTAGCTGGCATCTGCTGGTCTTTTGCTCCTGGGTTCTGGTTTCAAAATGGCTTTCTCCAAAATGTTTCTGGGCTTCTGTTTCTCTTACCTTCTTTTTCTCAGCTCCTGTGCATCCTTGCTTGTTCTCTCAGGGCATTTCTTTCTAAGCATCTGGGGGTCCTCTTAGCTTCTCCAGGACAAACTCTGGGCTTCATCTCTTTGCTTAGCATCTCCAAACATCTTTCTGCCTGCATCTCCAAGCATCTGGGTCCATGTCGGCCCATGAGCTCTCTTAAAGACTCCACTAAACTAATTAAGACCCACCTTGAATGGGGAGGCTCACACTTCCATAGAAATAATCTAATTAAAAGGTCTCACCCACAGTTGGGTGGGTCACAGCTCCATGGAAACAACCTAATCAAAAGATCCCACCCATAATAAGTCTGCACCCACAAGACTGGATTAAAAGAACATGGCTTTTGTGGGGGGCATAATAAATTCAAACCAGCACACTTCACTTACAGCTTTCTGTTGTTCAAATCTGAAGACCTCGCAATGCTGTCGCCCTGTGGCAGAGTCTGTGCAGCAGCCCCATCATCCTGAGGTCATGCTGCCATCTGCTGAGCCTTCCTGAGACTGCATGGACAGGTGTTAAAAAAGCTCAAAGCTTGCATATTGGAACCCAGAATTTAAATGGAATGCTCACACAAATTGTGCATGTGTGGCTTATATTAGTGGCTAGTTATCTGGGAATACTTGCAACACTGCCAGTTAAATTTCTGTGATGTCCTAGGGTGTTTGTGCTAGAAACAGATGCAGATGTTTCCACAAGGAAGTTGAGAACCAGGTATCTTAAACAGTAGGAGAAGAAATTCATATCTAAGATGGTTTGCCTTAGTGATTCCCCAATATTTTCTGCTGGTTGAATAAAAATGAACTTAGGGGCTTGTTATAAATCTGTTCTTGGGTTCTAACGCAGATATTCTTGTTCAGTGTATCTTGGGAGGATCCTTAGAATCTGTATTTTTTAATGCTCCTCCAGCAATTTGATAAGCCCCCTGATTCGTGGGCCAGTGGGGGAGATGACAACCAGTAGAACCAAATTTCACTTATTCATTTGTTCAAAAAGGTGCTGAGCGTTCAGGTGCAATTGAATTAAATTTGAATCCAAAGAAAGAGCTCTGCTTCATGTTGTATGAGGATCTTCACCCACGTAAATAAATAAATAAGGCAAATTAGTCCATGAAGGATGTCTCAAGCACATCAGAAATAAAGGAGAAAGCTCTCTAGCTAAGCCAACTTGAAAGGTGAAATCACTGCCCTCCCCGCTACATGGGATCAGACACCCAGGGGAGTGAATCTCCCTGGTGATGTGGAATATGACTCCTGGGGAGGAATGTAGACCTGGCATCGTGGGACGGAGAACATCTTCTTGACCAAAAGGGGGATGTGAAAGGAAATGAAATAAGCTTCAGTGGCAGAGAGATTCCAAAAGGAGCCGAGAGGTCACTCTGGTGGGCACTCTTATGCACAATTTAGACAATCCTTTTTAGGTTCTAAAGAATTGGGGTAGCTGGTGGTGGATACCTGAAACTATCAAACTACAACCCAGAACCCATGAATCTCGAAGACAGTTGTATAAAAATGTAGCTTGTGAGGGGTGACAATGGGATTGGGAAAGCCATAAGGACCACACTCCACTTTGTCTAGTTTATGTTTGGATGAGTAGAAAAATAGGGGAAGGAAACAAACAGACAAAGGTACCCAGTGTTCTTTTTTACTTCAATTGCTCTTTTTCACTTTAATTATTATTCTTGTTATTTTGGGGTATGTGCTAATGAAGGTGTCAGGGATTGATTTAGGTGATGAATGTACAGCTATGTAATGTTACTGTGAGCAATCAAATGTATGATTTGTTTTGTATGACTGCGTGGTATGTGAATATATCTCAATAAAATGAAGATTAAAAAAAAAAAAAAAGAAAGAAAGAAAGGAGAAGGATGCCCATAAGTTTGTCCATGAAGAACGGAGCAGTTTTCCAGGGCAGTATTTGAGGGTCCACTGCCAGGCAGACATATCTGGAAGAAATATGGGAATGGAAAGCAAATACCATTCTAAGTAAAGAAAATAATGATGCAAAGACATAGAGGCTTGCAAGGGCACAATATATCTTAGAAACAGTGAGGACTGTGTTATTAACTGAAATTGAAAGTTTCAGCAAACAGGCAAGAAATGCAACTGCCCAAAGGGGCAAGAACCACATCCAAAGGTCTGTAGGCTCTACAAAGGAATGCACATTTCCTGATGTAGGTGAGCAACAGGGATCCACAAGGTTTGCACAGGGCAGAAACAGGATCCAATTTGTGTTTGGAAAGAGTATGTTGCGAGGGTGTGAAGGTGGATTTGAGAAGGATGCTCCAGAGAAAGGAGCATGAAACAAATACTGTTTTGAGAGCTCAAGGATTGGAAAGGAGGAACTGAGATAAAGACATTCCCCAGCAGGATGAATAGGGGCACGATGACTGACTGTAGATGGTTAAGCAGAGGGAAAGTATCAGATAATGCCTAGGTTTTTCCTCTGGCTTGAGCGGCTGGGCAAATGGATGTGCCCTGCCCTGAAGAAGACAATAAAGGGAAGGTAAGATGATGCTGAGTTCGGTTAAACTACAATTTTGAAACCCTAACATGGCAGTGCTGCAGCACCAAAGTGGTACCATCTGGTAGATAGTCTGGAATTTAGAAGAGCGGGTTGAGCCAGAGGTTTAAGTGTACAAGGCAACCTGGGTGCAGGTGATAAATGCAGCCAGGGGTGGGTCATACAGTACAAAGTGAGGAGAGGTGAGGAAGGGTCCTGGGGAAGATAGGCACTGAAAGAGTGGGGTGAAGGAGCACGCAAAGGTGGTGGAGAATGACAGGCCTGAGAAGTTAAGAGGCAGAATAGAAGAGAGTGGCATCTCTTAGATGGGAAGCGAGCTTCAGAGACGTGGGGGTGTTTGACAGTGTCAAAAGCTTCAGGGTGGTCGACTAAGACCAGGAAGTGTTTGTTAGACTGCTAGGAGGAGCCTATGAATTTAGCAAGAGCCGGGTGGTGGTGGCAGAATCAATACAATAAGGGGAATTGATTACTGAATTAAGACTTCCTTTTACTAAATTCAGTGGTCAGTATTCAATTTTTCACTCCAGCATTTGAGCGTGTTGTTGTCTTCTTCATCCTTCATGGAGAAGGAATGAAAAGCTCAGAAAAGCAAGGGAGGCAAACAAAATAAAAAAAACAAACAACAACGACAACAACAAAAACCAAGAGGTAAAGAGAGCAGCCAATGCAGAATGATTTAGCTAATAGACATACAGTTAAAAGGATCCATGGCTAATAAGTTGCTTTTGTGAGTGCGTGTGAAACAGAAACCAGGAGCACAATTGTCTGCTAGGAGCAGGCGGGGTGAAAGGTGAAAGTTTGAAAGTAGCTATTGAGGGGATCTGGGAACGTACATGCCAGGGGTTATGAATTTTTAGGGTATCCATCTGCACAGTTGGAATTATCCACTATTGCTCAGAAATACTGGCATAGGCTAGAAGAGGTGGACTATAGATGAAATGGGTACGGAGTAATTAAATGAAGCTCACCCAGCTCTGTGGTCTTGTTTCTCACCCAGCACTAGGAATCTCCATGACCTTTGCCATCATTTCATCATCTGCAAAATGAAGATCTGGAACCAAAGGCTTTCTTGGCTCCCCATCAGCTCTGACAGAGTCTATACCTCTATCGCTTGAAGTCACACAGCCAGCCAGCATCCCCCAGACTGTCTTTCCCTCTCTCCAATAGAACAATAACCATGCCAGGCACAGATTCCCCTAATTAATTCTTCCCACAACACTATGAGGTAGGTATTACGATGATCTCATTTTATAGAGGAGGAAATCAAGGCTCAGAGAGCTTAAGAAAATTGCCCAAGTTCACACGGCTAATAATTCAAGGAGCAAAGTTTTAAACCCAGATAGTCTGACTTCAGAGTAGGGAATCATAACCACGACTCTACTATTTCCCCTAGAAAGAGGCTTGAGGAGGCCTCAGGAAATATTCAGAAGATCCTTCAACAATGTGAGAATTTCAGCCAGTTTGAGAGTGGTTCCTCCACAAAATTCAACCCCACAGGGCTTGTTACAAAGCAGGCCCCAAAACTCTTGACTTAAAGCAGAGGAATTCAGCAAATGGGTTAGTCTTTTGCCTAAACTGACACCTACCTTCTTGGATCTATCATCAAATTTGGACTCCTACAGTTAGAAATATAATAACAAGGATATATATTAATAATATTAATAATATTATAGTATTATATAATTATATTATTATAATTACTGAATTGTTATATAATAATAATATATAATAAACATTCTCCTCTATTACTAATTAAAATATTTCCTGTTAGATCCACTTTCTAGGCAGTGGTTGCAATTTCCTTAAGAAATCACATGAGTTGCAGAATTCTTAGTTCTTTCTGCCTCTGCTTCTCCCAAACCATGATGCTTCAAGGGATAGCTAAGGGAGGCCATTCACAAAAGACCCCTTGGCATCATTTATGATAAAATAAGTAGCCCTCAAATGGAGAACTTCCCAGCTCCTCCGGAATATAGTGTGTTATTGGACAAATAACCATTTGACCTCTAACCACGTAATATTTCTCTCTGCAAATGGACCGTTCCCCCTGTCTATAACCTTAACCACTCCATCTTTGCCTGTAGAAGACTGCGGCATCCTTTTAGGCCTAGCTCAAATGCCACCATCTGCTTGATGTCTTTGCAGGCACTGTGATCCAATTGAATCTTTTCCTCTCTTGAGCCTCTGTATCACTTACTTGTAAACATCCATTATGATGCATATTGCTATTTGTGTCTGTGTCTTCTTTCTATTTATGAACAGGGTTTCATTTTCATGGAAGCATAAGGCAAGGTTGGGACATATCAGCTTGCAGGCTGCTGCCAAGTTGCCTCCCAAGCCTGCCTCCCTCCCCTGTACACTAAGCTAGATCAGCGCATTCTAGAATCTGGTCCTTAGCCTCACAGGCTCAGGAACTCATATTTGTAAGGGTACTCTTGGGGAGGCTACCTCAGCCAACTGATTTCAGCAAGTTTTTAAAAGTGCAAAGAATGTCAAGTTTAATCTGTAATACTCTGGTATGATAAAATATCAGTATGATCAGAAATCTTCATAAACAAATGGTTAGGATGGGAAGTATTCACTATATGGATAAAATCACTAGCACCAGCCTATGCTGCTCAAATGGATCCACTCCAGCACAGGGCTTTATCTGTCAGATAAGGAGCAGAGAAGACCCTTCCTTGGGCTGAGCTAGCAATCAGGGCTTGTTCATTCAACTTCAGTATCTATGTTGGCCACCTCTGTCATGTCCATTCATTCTTCCTCCAAGCAGAGCATGATACAATTGATCAGGATTTCACTTTCTATAGTATGATCTCTTGCCATGACTACCATACCACATGGATACCATGTCTAGTGGTCTCAAATTTTGTCCTCATGGTAATTAACCATCTCTTGGTTTCTTCCCACAGCTGGTGGGAAACTCATTCACTGTATGAGGATTTTACTTGTTTGACTCAGAAGATACGAGCTGCACACTGTAAGTCTTCCTAAGAACACAGTGCATTGTTCCTTTTTCAGTTCATACCATACCACCTAGTACAGTGCCTGGCACAGAGTTAGTTCTCAGTAAATGTTTGAGTTGACCTGAATTTGTCCCTTTGGTTTTTATTTGTGCTCATAATATAAACTTTGCAGGAATTGCATGAATTTTAAGAGTGTTGGTGCCACTACCAGCAAGACTCCTATGCTAAGAAGTAAGTTTAATTTGTCATTTAGTTTGCTATTCCCAAACAAAATGACAAATGTCCACATTTGAAATAGGAAATCTCAGTGATTGCACTGGCTATATCATGCCATTATAGAACCACTAATTCTAAGACAGTGTTTCTCTAAATGTGGTCCCAGAATAGCAGTATCACAATCACCTGGCAACTTGTCAGAAATGCAAAGCCCTGGGATCATCCCAAGAACTATTGGATCAGAAGTTGTTCAGGAACTCACAGATGATTTCATGGGTCTCACCTGCAGACAAGGAGGTACAGCTTAAAACTCATGCAACTGAGCCTGAGGGCATAGCAGATAATATGCATCCTTCATGATATAGCCAGTTGATATGTATTTAGTTCAATGATGTATGCAAGAGGCAAATTAAATCAAAGCATTTGCTTGGTTGATACTGTAAATAAAGACAGCCCTGATTATCACATACTGGGAAGTATCTTCAGCCAAAAGTGCATTTGGATGATTAAGTCATTCAGAGCAAACCTCTTTGCCAGTCATGAATCCTAGTTATTAAAACAACAGAAAAGAGAGGAGGTAAAATATCACAAAAGCTTCCTAATGAGGCTAAGTAGTCCAGGAATGGAAATGAGAATCCATTTGTGGTTGGGCCCGGGCAGGACAATTTAGCAAAACATATTCTGGGTATCAGACTTTTCTTACATGCAATTTTATTGAGATATACTCACACACCATATAATCCACCCAAAGTATACAATCAATGGTTCATAGCATCATTGTATAGTTGTGCATACATCACCACAATCAATTTTCAAACATTTTCATTACTCCAAAATAAAGAAAAAAAAAATATATATATATATATAAGAAATTAAAAAGAATACCCAAACCATCCCTTACCCCCAACCCACTCTATTATTTATATATTTGTGTCATTATTTTATTACTCATCTGCCCATGTATTGGTTAAAGGGAGTGTCAGTCACCACATTTTCACTTGGCTATTAGACTTTGAGGAGCTTTGCCAAATTGCAGCCCTCCTGAGCAGGGAGGGGATGGTGGAAGATCTGCGAACTACACATATGAGGAATGAAGAGAAGAACAAATCTCTCCAGCACAAAACAGAGCAAGGTGGAAGCGACTACAGCTGGGGATTCTAGCTGTGTCTGTCAGTTGCCTTCTGCTACTCCTCTGGGTGACATTTCATGGTATTCGGGGTGATAAGTGTTAAAAGAATATTATCTAGGCTGAATGAAGCCCATGGAACTTTGTCCCATCCCTGGGGTGAACATAAATTAGTGTTTGCACAGGAGAGCGCCATTTTAAATATTGCCCTCATGTGATTACAACGGTGTCCCTTTCCCTTTCAAAAGTATCCCAGTTTTGACATGAAATATATGGACACTGTAGCTATTACTCAAGTGTTTCTTCTTCTATGTCTCTCTTGTCTCTCTCTCTTCCTTTGTCTCCCTCTCTCCCTCTCTCTTCCAAAGTTCCTGCCATGACTAGAAAGATTCAACAACCATCTTCCCATGTTCTTGAAATCAGGCTGCTGAAAGGCAGTGGGGGATTGCACAGATGGATGGATCACACCCTCAAGTAATGCCATTCATGCAAACCATGCTGTGAATTGTGCCACTGGAATTATGCAATACCTAACAATCTGTGCAGATGTGTGTGGTACTCTGCAAAGAGGAGTCCCTGGGATGAGATCTTACCTCCAGGCTGGTCTGTCTGTGTAGACCCTGCATCTCTAGGTGAATTGCCTTCCCCAGGCTGATAAAGGCTGGAGCTGTGTAAAGATCCACTCTAGGATTTGGAATTTTAATCTGCAAAATTTTTCAGGGCCATGCTCCAATTTCATTCTCCCACTGCTCTTCTCCCTTCAATCATTCTGCTCCCCAATCTAATTTTTTTTTTTTTTTACCTCTAGCCTTTTGATTGAAGATCGAGGTGACCTTTGAATCTCCATCTTCTACAAGATACCATCTGTCTTCATCTCCTTAATCCACACCCAGGAATTAGGACCAGGTCACAATCTACATGTCACTCATCATATACATCTCCAAGTGGTCTCCTAAAAAAGGAGTATTATTTCAGGATATTTGTTTTTCCTACTCCTGTGTTTTATTTTGTCTGGAAATGTTTATTTTTATTTTTTGATAAATAATGTTAATTAAAAAAAAAGGAATGGAGCACGAAACTTGAGAAACTAGGAAATCAATCCAGGCAGAGATCTCTCCTTATCCCCAGAAGATCAAATATGGCCCCACTTCATGATCCTGGAAAAGGCTGATTCAACTTGATTTCCCTGTGACAACCTACCCTAGCTTGGAGCCCTTTAGAAAGTCCCTGAAAAGAGCATGGCAATTGTCTGGATAGCTGAACAGAGGAGCTCCAATAATATGTTCAGCCTCTGCAAAACTCAGGGCACAGAGCACCCAAATTATCCAAAATGGTTCAATAATATAGCTCAGTAACCCCCCATTTAATAATCCCTGTCTTAGAGTCCCCCCACTGGGGCTATACACCAGACCCCTGCCCCTGAGAGAGCCTATGACAGACTATTACACTGTGAGCACAGAATGATGCTTTTAGGGAATGTCCCCATTGACTTACCCAGCACAGACACTGGGCTTACTCCCTCCTTAGTACAAGGGCATTGGCTTGCTCCATTTGGTGTTCAGCCTTATGAGATATGCTGACTTACACCTTTACTTACCCTCTGTGGCATCCCCATAAAGCAAGAGAGTTTGGGACAGTACCATGCACTCTTAAGGGGACAGGTCCTTCCATTTTCCCTCAAATTGAACTCACTCGGCAACCTGCAGAAATCTGACTCAACCTCTCCGCTCTCATCAGCTTCAGAGAAGACCCTCTTGCCAAGGTCAACTCCCGATCGACAAGCCAAAGGATTCTTTCCAATTTATATCACACTTGGTTTACTTTGGTTTTTTTTGCTTTTATTTATTTATTTTTCAATTGTATAAAGTAAAATTCTCTGTATTTTACCATACTTACATGGAATTGCATGTATTTTTATATATGCATAAATTTTGTATCTATCAGTCTTTATCCATTATAGACCACATATGGAACAATTCCTGTACTCCTAATAATTCTCTCGTTCTGTCCCTTGGCATTCAGACTCTCATCTTATCCCTAACATCTGGCAGCAAAGGATCAGTTCTCTGCTCCTATACTTTTTCATTTTTTCCAGAATATGACATAAATGGAATTGTGCAATATGTAATCTTTATAGACCAGATTCCTTCACTTAGCACAGTGGTTCTCATTTGGCAAAGTCTGGAGACATTTTTAGTTGTTATAACTTGGGATGGAAGAGACCTACTGGCACCGAGTGGGTAGAAACCAGGGATGCTGCTAAACATCCCACAATGCACTGATCAGCTCTCTCAACAAAGAATTATCCAGCCCAAAATGTCAAAAGTGCTGCTGTTGAGAAACCTTGATTTAGCACAATGCATTTGAAATTCATCCGTATTGTTGTTGCCTGTATTAATAGTTCATTCCTTTTTATTGATGAGTACTATTCCACTGTGTGGATGTAGCACAGTTTATCTATCCATTCACTCCCTGAAGGGTACTTGGGTTGTTTCCAGTTTGGGGAAATACAAATACTGCTGCTACAAACATTCATGTACAGATTTTGGAATGCGTATGTTTCATTTCTCTAGATCATACCCAGAAGTGGTATTTCTGGGTCCTATGGTAAGTGGATGTTTAACTTTCTAGAAACTGACAAATGCTTTCTTGAGTGGCTGTACCACTTTGCATTTCTACCAGCAAAGTTTCTCCTTAAAAAAAAAATAGTTATTCCTCCCTGAGAAGGTGATAATTGAGAAAAGATGTAAAGGTGATGTGCTAACCTTGGGGATTTGCAGGATGAGCCTTCTGGGCAGAGGAAATAGCCAGTGCAAAGTCCCAGTGGCAGAAATGGGCAGCTTTCTTGTGATTAGCCTCTGTGTGGTTTACATCTGGTTTAATTCCCTACTTTCAGCTTATCGCTATCTTTACATATAAAGTACATTTATTTTAGAGAGGATATATTTAAGTCTTGTTTTTAAATTCAATATAGCAATCTCTACCTTTTATTTGGAGTATTAGATATTTTCATTCAATATTTTCTGGCTGTGTTAAATTTGCCATCTTGCTATTTGTTTTTTATTTTTTGAATCTGTTCTTTGTTCCTTTTTCTCACTTTCTTCCTGCCTGCTTTTAAATTAATTTACCATTTTTAATGGTTTCCTTTTTCTCCATTATTGGTTTATTAGCCATTCTTCTTTGTTTAATTTTTTAATGATTACTCTGTATCTTTGTCCTATCACAATCTACCTTCAAATAATATTATAGAAAATATTTTATAGTATAAGAATTTTACAAACTGATATTTCTTTTTCCTCTCCCATTCTTTGTGTTATTGCTGTCTTAACTTTTTGCTTTCACATATATTAAAATGGAAAAATTCATTGTCATTTTTGTCTTAAATAGCCAGTTATCTTTCAGAGATGGAAGTTAAGCCGGCACCATTTATTGGAAAGACAATCCGTACTGCAATGTACAGGGGCATCTTTGTCATGAATAAGTTAATACAGAGGTGTTGGTCTATTTCTGAATTCTCTCTTCTGTTCTACTGGTCTATTTGTCTATCCTTGCACAAGTAATGACCTGTCTTAAATTCTACAGTTCATTAGTAAGTATATATATCTTGTAGTTTTTCTCCAACTTTGCACTTTTTCTAGATTAGCTTCATTCTTCTATAGGCTTTGCATTATACGTACTGCAATTCTGTTAGCAATATGTTGTAGTCATCTCTGAAGCCATCTTGCATATTGTGAGCATATATTTTTTCATATATTTTGTGATTTTAATGACATTATACATGCTATTTTATTTAAACTCCATTATCTAAACATGTTTCTTATATAGAGAAATCTAACTGATTTTGTATATTGACCTATAGTCTGCAACATTGTGAAGTTCATGTGCTACTTTTCATAGCTTTATTGGAGATTTAAAAATTTTTTCTATGTACTTAATCGCATCACATGCAGATAAGGAGAGTTTTATCTCTCCCACTCCAATATGTGAGAATTGCGTTTATTTTTCTAAACCTATTGCCCTGGCTAGGGTCTCCAGTACAATATGAAATAGAAGTGATGACAGTGGACATCCTTGTCTTGTCCCCAACCCTAGAGAAAAATAGTCAATAATTCATCTTTAGTATAATGTTAGCTTTAGGCTATTGTAGATGCCCTTTGCCAGATTAAAGAAGTTCCCTCCTGTACTGGTTTGTATGTATTATGTCCCCCAGAAAAAGCCATGTTCTTTGATGCAGTCTTGTGGGGGCAGACATATTAGTGGGGATTAAGTTGGAAAGTGGATTAGGTTGATTCCATGGAGATGTGCCTCACCCAAATGGGGGTGATAACTCTGATTGGAGAGTTTCCATGGAGGTGTGACCCTGCCCATTCAGCATGGGCCATGATTAGTTTACTGGAGCACTATATAAGCTCGGACAGAAGGAACGAACTTTCTACAGCCAAGAGGGACACTTTGAAGAAAGCACAGGAGAGGAGAGAGTAGCTGCAGATGAGAGACAGTTTGAAGACAGCCATTGAAACAGACTCTCGCTCCGGAGAAGCTCAGAGAGGACAGACACCCCAAGAGCAACTAAGAGTGACATTTTTGAGGAACTGCAGCCTAGAGAGGACAGTCCTGAGAGAAAGCCATTTTGAAATCAGAACTTGGAGCAGATGCCAGCTATGTGACTTCCCAGCTAACAGAAGTTTTCCAGACACCATTGGCTATCCTCCAGTAAAGGTACCTGACTTTTGATGTTTTACCTTGGACATTTATGGCCTTAAGACTGTAACTGTGTAACCAGATAAACCCCCTTTATAAAAGCCAGGCCATTTCTGGTGTTTTGCATTCTGTCAGCATTAGCAAACTAGAACACCTGCTATTCATAATTTGCTGAGAATTTTCATCATGACCACATGTCAAATTTTATCAAATGATTTTTTTGCACCTGTTGAAACACACATATTTTGTCTCTCCTCTATATCCTCTTAATGTATTGAATTACCTGGATTAGCTTTTCAACATTGAACCAACCTTGCAATCCTGATGGAAAGAGTGCCTAATGATGGATCATTGAGTGACTAGGTGACCAGAGCTGTCCATCAAGAATTGATGCTGTCAGATCCATCAAATCATAAGATTCAACAGGACCAGTAGCAATTCATCATATGATGTGAGAGGTATTTCAGGGACTGATCCTGATCAGGTACAGTAGGCACAAATAAGACCTGTGATAGTTGTCCTCACCTCCTATCCTCTCCCACAGCTTTCAGGTATGGCCTCCAGGAGAAAGAAAAATAAATAAATAAATTAGACTTGGTTTTTGGATAGATTTTCTCATTATTTTGGTGCAAGCTTTATGTTTATTGCTGCTATTCTTCAGCCAAATTCAGAGGTAGCTGAAAGACAGTAGTAAGAGGAAACCTTCCACACAAGAGCACTGTCTGTGGTCCACCTGGCCATCCACTTTGTGTGGACAGGAGAGTAGCCTAAAGTAAGAAGCTACAGAGATTCATTAAGAGTGGCACATGGTCGATCTCACTGGTCAGAGCCTAGAAGGAACAAGATTAGAAGATTGATGACAACAGTCCTTTGGGAGTGGGCACAAAATATGAGGATCTTGTATCAGATGTTAAGGTCCATCAGAAAGCATCTACTGCAGAAGAGACATTAAATGGCTAGATTGACGGCTGCAAGCCAGCTTGCATCCTCAGCTACTCCAAGGCATGCATAATAGGGCCATGAATGAAGTAGCCAAGGTAACAGAGATGGAGACTATGCATAGACCTAAAGCATAATCCATCTCACCAAATCTGACCTAGCTACTGCAGCTGCCGAATGGCCCTCATCTATAATATGAAGATATTAATAGCACTCTTCCTCAGCTGCTGTATTAGTGCAGGCATTAGAACATTTACAGTAGCACTGTTCATAGGGGAAACATTGCTAAAGAATAAATATCTTTCAGTAGGTTAAGACTGAATAAATTATAGTAAATCCATATCAGGAACTAGCATGTAAAAAGAATAGTATACCATTTGAGGGCTTTTTTTTTGAGGTATTAAGCAAGATACAGATGTGTTCATGTAATTTTTAAACAGTCTATAAATGTACAAACGTGTGTGCTCATGCATACATATGTCATTGAAGAAAACCATGGAAAAGCATGTATTATGTTAACATGAGTTCCCTGAAAAAGGGAAAACCAGAAGGGGCAGGGGAGGTGGGCTGACGTGGGACAAAGAAGAAGGAAAGCCAAGGAAAAAGGATGCAAAATGAAAAAAAAAACCAAAAGATTTTATTTCAAGAAATGCATGAATGGGATGACCACTTATCTCTTTTTATAAAATTTTATTTATATTTGTTTATGGGCGTAAATTAATATTTAGAGTGTTGATTTTTAATTTCAGATTTAAAGTACTGATTTAGTACAAACTTAAATACAGTCTTTAATAAAACACCTGAGTTATTACAAGCAGTTAGAAATGAATGGGGTACACCCCTAAGTTGATGACTGATAACTTGCAAGAGCTAACTACTACATTTACTTGCAAAACAAATGTTGATTCCCATGCCATGATGTATTATGAGGCTTAGTAATTTGTTGGCCTGCCATGATGTGGTTTTTAATTCTAATGTCCTTTCTAAGAATTTTGATAGTAGAAAAGCTGATAATTCAGACCAGCTATCTTTTGACAGTATATTCCCCCCTTCTAATTTATTCATTGGTTACAAAAGAATTTAAGACAGTGAATGCTTACTCTGTGGACAAAGGTATAAATCTAGTTTAATCCCTAAATTGCCCTTTCATGAAATCTACTAACGTGCTTTTACTTGCCTAGGTCTCCCCAATTCTTCTCCCACCCCCACATTGTTTTACAAGTTTCATATAGTCATTTGGACAAATAATATTCACAAAAGAACAAACCTGCCCCCTGAATTTAACAGAATTTCTAGATTGTCGGTCAACAGTTTTATTGTAAAAGACCAACTATGACGAGGGACATATGCTCATGGTCTGGAAGCCAGTCCAGCTGCAGTGTCCTTCCAGGCTAGGAAGGACACAGCACACTTTACACACCTGATCAGCACTAGATTTATCTACACTACTTAAAGGTCTTGGTAAGCCAATGCTGAGATTTGCTAAATGGTGTCTGGCCATTGTACCCTAATTGAATTGCTAAAGATTTGGTATGGTGCACTAAAAACATAGAGATGTATGGCAGAATGATTGGTGAACTGTTAATGAAACTGATCGCTCACAATTGCCAATAAATATTGAACATTTATGCATCAGCCACTCTTTTTCAGAAGCCTCACGCCTAAAGTGTATTTAAGTCTCACAACTATTCTAGGAAGGATCATTATCATTCTTATTTTACAGATGGGGAAACTAAGGCATAGACAAATTAGATGAATTACTAAATAAGATAAAGTGTGGCTAGGAAGTGGTGAGGCTAAGATTTGAACTGAGTTATTTGACCTCTATGCTTCATCTTCTCAGATTTAAACCTGAAGTATCCAACACTGTATAGTCTTCTCTTCTGCCCAGAATTAGATCCCTATTTTCTTAAGAGGGGACCAAGATCACTAGTGCCCAGCAAATGGAGATTTTCAGTTTCTGAGATAAATTGACAATTAGGGGGGTGAGATAGAGATGTGAAGGTCCAATCTGGTAGGAATGGCTTTGTAATTGTTTCACCCCCATCCCTCCCTTATATAAAGAGAGCTTGGGGGTGGGGACGGGACAGTGCAGTGAAGAAAGACATAGGAGTGGGGGGAAGAAAGGATGTCACGAGAGCTTGAGGCTCTGCAGTCTGCTCTCACCCCCTGCTGAAGCAGAAATAAAGATGACTCCCTGGGACCTTGAGGCATGTTGACAAGGAGAGTGACAGATGCACTATGTCCCAGACAAAAGATAAGAGCTGAAGTCTCTTAGACACTAGCAGTGCCACTGGGGCTGTGGGGAACAACTGAAGTGGGGAGGGGTGGCATAACATGTAGGCATGAGAATTGACTCTAGAAAAACTACCCTGACATCCCATAGACTGATTTCTCGGCTTTCTTGGCTCAGGAAGGATTTGAAGAATATCTATCCCTGGGACCTGAAGAGGGAAGCTGGGACAAAGGGGCTGGCTTGCTTGCAGGAGATCCTTTCAACTGTGACAAAGAGATTTCCTTTCAGTGGCCTGCAGTGGAGACCTCTGTTAAGAGTTTGGAGGAAAGGAGAAGAAAAGCCTGACATGGAATTTTGAACCAGACTGTAACCGATTTGATGATCCTGAGTAACCCCAAAGCACTACCCTTTACAGAGAGAAAATTTGGAATATGGAAAAGTAATCTAAGTCATCGTGGAATATTCCTCTGAATGGTATAAATATATCTTGCACCCACCCCATCCCCACTTTTCCTGTTGTAAAACTCCTTAAGTTATAGCTTTCTGTCTTCTTTTGACCTTTAAAACCAGTTGCTGGACTCAGATAATTTTAGCTGTATTTACTACAGAATTAGGAAAGAATTCAGTAAGGTCCCTTCCTGCTATTGCATTCTTGAAGTCTGGGTGATTTTTTTAAAGTGCATGTTAGGAGTACGGGGTGAGGGTGGGGGGTGGCAGATTGTATAATCTATTGCTTGTAGAAATTTTCTCTCAACCTGTGAACTGTTTGAAATGCTTTTTAATTGCAGAGCGAAGAAAAACAATAATATCTTAGAAAGTGATGAAGTTCTTAATAGGAAGTAGCTGATATTATGCGAAATGTATTAAAAATGGACCCTCAACCAAAAGAAAATTTGGAAATCACTGCTCTAGATGCTGCTGAGTACCAACACTGCTAGGGAATGTCTGTAACATATTTTACAGTTGACAAGATGCTGATAGTGTTTTGATTTGAATAGTTAAGCACCCAGGAAGGAATCAGCCAAACAACAGCCAAGGTTATAAACCATAGTTCGATAGGCATCCAGGTACTTACAAGTTCTAAGAAACTGCTGTGCTCAATAACCCAATCTTATGTCATGCCAACTCACTGGAGCTGCCATTCAGAGTAGTCTGACCTTGCCTGGAAGCTTAGGAGTAAATAAATATGTAATGTATTTGATTCTCAAAATTGACAGACTTACTTAAAATAAACCTCAGCTAACAACTATTTTCTAAAAGATTATTCCAACTTCCAGAGTGATGAAACATAGAACATTTTCCTCCCAAGAAAGGTGTTTTGCTAAATCTGGAAACAAAGTCAAGAACCAAATGGGAAAAGATGAAACAAACCACTGGGATCAGGTGGGAAAACACACAGATTGCCACTACCAATTGCAAAGATAATTGTCTGAAGGATGCAAAGGATTCTGCTATAGTTACTGCACAGGACAAATTTGTAAAAATGAAGAGTAGAACAGAAACATCTATGCAAATGTAAAGCACTGATATGTTGGGAACTTTAGTAAAAAAAAAAAACAAAAAACACCAAACCTATGGAAATAGTGGATTTTCTTAAGTTTTTTCCACTATGGACACTGGGATCAAGAAGGTCAAGCAGGTTCACACATCATTTATAACATGACATATCTGGTCAATTGATACATCATAAACTGGAATATTTCAAATTTATATTTGTAAGCCACAGGACAGCACAGAACTACATATTTCTCATTATATTCCTTTTAACTTGTAATCACCTTTTTAGAAAATTCTGGAGGCTAAATGCATGGTTTTGCCTGAAGCAGGCAGTCATTTAACATGTGCAAAGTAAAGAGATAAGCACTGAACACTCCAAGTAAAAACAAGAGAAGGAGCAGTTAGTTAGAAATGAGGGTGAAGATGGACGGATATCTCTATGGCTGCCATCTTGTCTGCAAAACATATCTCTTGATTCAATCCAGTGCTTGGTAGAAAGATGGAACATTTTTGAAAAGCTGTGTGGGTTATGAATGCTGATAGCCTCTTATCAACTAATATGGGAACAGGGAGAAATAGCCCACTGGGTCTAACTGTGCAATGGCAATTTAATACAAGCGCTCAAATTTGTCAGACATCAATGTTTTAGGTTACCATGTTTTGTTAACAGATAAGAAAAATACCCTTAACTGTAAATCTTAGGCAGGAAGGAGTGATGATTCTCATTTTGTAACATCTATTTCCTCATAAAATTGGTTAAAGGACTGTACCCAGTTTGTGTATCAAAACTTGGTCAATAAAAATTCACTGATAGTCCATTACTTGACAAACTTCATTGTTAGGATTTCAGTTAAATCCTCACAAATCCTTGCCTGTGTAATACTTTTCTTCTCTCCATCTTTTCAACTTCATCAGAAGTGATACATTATATAGAGACATATTTATCTTCTGGCTAATCCCAAATGGACAGAATAAAGAGCTTGACACCAATTTTAAGCTTTTTTTTCCCCCGCTCTCCTAATCATTTATTGCAGAAGAAAAATAGCCTTACAAAAATGGATTTTTTAACCTCATGCTCAATAAATCCTAAGTACATATCTCTTATTCTCCATCACACTACAAACACGCTTCTATCAAGATAAATATTAAACTTAACCCGAGGTTGAACATCAGATTTAAGCAATGACAAATTCTTCACCATTTCTCCACACATCTTTTACTTTTTTCTGCTAAGTTGTGAATTTCAAGCTTGTCCTCTAAATACACATGGTGGAAAAGGCAAACTTTTTCGAACTCTGACAAACTGATACGACCTGACTTCACGAAGAATTTTTTTTGTCTTTTGCCTGCTCATTTTTTTGTGCTTTTTTGCAAAATTTGGACCTTCAAAATTGAAATCCATCTAGTGTTTTAAAAGGAGAACAAAGAACATCAATATTTGGGTCAGTTGTTCTCAAAATTTGAATTTTTATCAGCAAAATACATTTTAATTAGATGATTGACATAAGATGCAAATTCAGATTGTATCCAGTTCAGACATAGTACTCACACAAAACCCCCTACTGTCTACTATTTCTTTACTTTCATGATAAAACTCTTAGAATGAAGGGCAGTTTTTAAAAATGGGTGACTAGATTGATGTAAATGTATTAATTACCTCACTCGTTTTTTCCCCCCTCATTTTGTTGTAGATTCACCTTGGACACAGCGGTCTGCAGCTCTGCTCTTGGGAACAATGGTTTGGTTTAATGCAATAGATCCCTTTACCCACCCACCTCTAAAGCAAGGAACTGGCAGACCTGGGCTCTGATCACCACACTCTGTTAAATAAATGACAATTCTATTTACCAGCTTTTTGCACAAGACAAACCATTTTCCCTTCAGAAGCTCACCAGTTTATTTACATTGCAAGATCATTACAGAGATCAAAGGAGACTGTGAGGAAATGTTTACTGTGTAACGAGCTAGGGTGTTTTTAGCTCACATCCTACCTGGGTGAAAGAACATACCTAATAACAAGTATTTTAGCTGGAGTATCCATCTCATGTTATCAGTTAGCACAATCAACATTGATAATATTCCCATTTGACTAGAAACTAGAAAACTAGAAATGATAAAGGTCTTCAATTAAATCCCAATCATTGCTACCTCAGCTGCATACGATTATTGTGGTGTTTTAATTTCTATATGGTTAAATAAGTTAACTATGAACACAAAACACTGAATCACACACACAAAAAAGCCAATTATGAAAAAGGAATCTGTCTTATTGCAAGTAAAAACATCCTATTTACCTGTTCATATTCACACTTGGCCTTTGAAAAGATTGTCTTCCCTCATTTTGACATTTATTCTTGGAATCCTCACCATGACCTTAACTTAGAAGACAATTTTTAGGTGATGAAAATTCTTTGAGGCTTCTTGTGCTATTTTTTGGCTAGGCAAAAGGCTAGCTCAAAAAAAAAAGTAATTGTTGCAACAAGACCACATTTTCTTCAAATTAAATTCATTTTGTGAGCACCTACTGATTGCTAGGTACTGTGGGAATCCCTTCCTTTGTTTTTCATACTGTCTATTTTATTTGGAGAGAAGAGTTTCTTTTGTTCTGTCCTTTTATTTGACAAATTGTTTCAAATTCTCCCCTCTAAAGAATGCTGCACTTTGTATTGGGGTTGCCTGGCACATTATTATTTAGGCACTCAGTTTTTAAAATAAGAAACTTCATGTGTATTTTCACCTATCAGGGCATTTAGCATCTCATAGGCAAATGTTCAGGTGAGAAACCAAGACAATATGGCACCGATTTGGGAGAGTAGTCCCACTTACCCCACCTGCATGATGCAGACATCATCAGTGATTCCTTCTGTGTTATTTCAAACTAAAATCTCTTCCATCACCACATGTCAGGCAGCCCATAGGACCAATCAGAGACGATGTCTGGAAGAAAAGTTTTGGCCATTACTGAGCTAAGGTAACTTCAGTTCTGGATAGAAATTGAATATTTTATTGGTGTATGCTATATTTTTATTATTTGGTATTCTAGACATAACCTGAGATGATGATATTGGCCAGTTCCCTAAAATGTTTGAGATTCATAGTGTCCAGTTGACAAAAGATTGTGGAAATAGGTGCAAATCAGTCTTGCAGAAATAGTAAAGTGCTTCTCATAAGTAAACTTGGGTTGCTCACTTGATCTGCTCACTCTGGGCATCAGCACCTAGATGGTAATGATGAGTTGGGTCTACCTGATCCAGGAAAAAAATCACAAACTGTGAGCCTTTGGGCTTCACCTTGACCATAACATGTTTAATTTGGTTGACAGAATGTTGACCTCATAATGTTCATGTCATCTACATCAGAGTTCACATCAAAATCTGGATTACAGGCAGCTCTTGAAAAACAAGAATCATTGGGCAGGCATTTCCACAATTCTTTCATTGACACATCATGTCAAATTCACACTGCCCAGACCACTTCCAATTTTTTTTTTTTTTAGCCACTTTGCTTCATTTATTAATAACATCTTCTTGATCTCTATTTTAGAGTATGATTGCTGATCTGTTAAGGATTCCTGCTGAGGTTCTTGTGTCCAGAACATTGCAAAGACTAAGTAATAATGTGCTGAGAGACTTGTTGACCAAACCACTAACTTCAGCATGGATTACCCAGACAGCAAACATGCCAGGCTGGAGTGTGCCAAAGCTAATGAATGACCCTCTTTGCTAAGGAATTGCTTCCACACTCCTACGGGGAAGGGGAGTGTCTCAGCTCTGAATCTCTGAATCTTCTCCTCTTACCATTTTGTCCTGATGATTCTCATCTGGGTCTTCCCACCTACTGCATTTACTTTTACCAGAGCAATTGTTACTAAATTGTGACAAAAACATAGGAGACTCTACAAAAGCATTAAAAGGTTCATGCTTAGGCACAGAGATTACTGCAACTGTATTTCTACGGTTTAATAGCACTTGATGTAGGAGGTTCTCTCTTACAGAGCAAAACTGGCAAGGTTGCATTATGCAAGTGCTTGCTACTCTTTGCTTTGAGTTCTCCTGGCTTTGTGGCTTTCTGTGCCATTCTGAGCCGCACGAAGGCCATGGAAAAAGCAGCTTCCAGGTTGATGGCACCCCCAAAATTATAGAAATCAAGTTCTTTATTTTTCTCTTATTAGTACCTCCTACTTCCAACACCCATAACATTTTACTGTTTACCCACATCTATGTGTAGGCTGTGTCTAGTTATCTGAAAGATGATATTGTCAAGAACATGCTTCATAAGGTGCCATCAGCTGGCTCCTAGAACACAGGCACCCTGCTCCCCATGTGGGGTTATGGCACACATATATCTCACCTTTCAAAGCCTTACTGTGTTCACAAAGGAAATAGATACTTCCTGGATGAGAGTGAGCTGGGGAGAGCAATGGGAGAAGTAAGCCATTTGCTATTCAGTGCTTATGCCTAGGAAACCCAGATTAAAGCTCAATCAAGTTTTTTAATCAAAAGAAGGGGAGGAATACACAGGTGGAAGACATAATGCAAATGAATTTCAAAAAGAGTGCAAGTCTCCACTTTACCCAGGTACACTTTTGACCCAAACGCTTATATGATAAATGGAATTCTACTTCCCAGGGCCTTTTTCGAGCCATGACTGCTGAGAATATTGACTTACTTTTGCAATTTGGAATCTCAGAAACTTAGATCAAGGTGAAAGTCTACCCTTTTGTAACTTTCTCCTAAGTTTCTAAGATCCAGAGTATTCACAGGCAACTAGAAAATATGAAAATCCCATGGGACTTTTCTCTCTCTTTCAAATTAATACTTGTGAAACAAAACAATCTATATTTCAAAAATACAAATTAATGACATTTTCTTTATAATATATGTGGGTGGAGGACTTGGGAAATACTAAGATGAGTAAGCTGTAAGTCTATTCTTAAAGAACTTCCATCTTGTTAACTTAAAAAGTTTTGTGTGTAAAGCTTTTCTTTTGGTTTGGGAGAGAGACAAAGGAGTGGTTGGAAATAAAATTGAATGGGCCAGTGAATTGTCAAAGAAACTAATAATTTACTGGAGGAAGGCAATTCTTATGAATAATTTGTTCAATTTTTAGCCTCACTATCAAAGTTTAACCAACCCATTGCTTTTTTAAAAAAAAAATAATTCTGTTACCATATAAACAATCTAACATTTCCCCCTTTAATCACATTCAGATATACATATTTCTCTTCTGTTAATTGTGTTCACAATGTTGTAATCCACCATCCATTACAAAAACATTTCCATCATTCTAAATAGGAACCCCGTACATTTTAAGCCTTAATTTCCCATTCCCTATCCCTACCCCACCCCTGGTAACCTATATTCTAGATTCTGACTCGATGAGTTTGCCTGTCAAAATTGTTTCAAATCAGTGAGATCATAATATATTTGTCCTTTTGTGTCTGCACCAAGGTCTTCCACAGCGGCTGCACCATTTTACATTGCCATCAACAATGAATGGGTGTTCCTAATTCTCTGCATGTTCTTCACACTTGTTATTTTCTGTTTGATTTTTTTAATAGCAGCCATTCTAGTAGGTGTGAAATGGTATCTCATGATGCTTTTGATTTGCATTTCACTGATGGATAATCATGTTGAACATCTTTTCATGTACTTTCTAGCCATTTGTATATCTTTTTTGAAGAGATGTCAGTTCAAATCTTTTGCCCATTTTTAAATCGGGTTGTCTTTTGTTAAGTTAAAGTTTTCTTTATATATTCTAAATAATAATCATTTATTGGATATATAGTTTCCAAACATTTTCTCCCATTCTATAGGTTTTTTTACTTTCAAGATAAAGTCCTTTCTGGAACAAAAGTCTATTTTTAATTTCTAGGAGGTCCTACTCATCTATTTTTTATTTTGTTGCTTGGGCTTTGTTTGGGAATAAAGTCTAAAAAACCATTGCCTAACCAAAGCTCCTGAAAATGCTTTCCTATGCTTTCTTCTGGAAGTTTGTTAATTCTAACTCCTATATTAAGGCCTTTGATCCATTTTAGGTTGATTCTTGTATATGATGTGAGGTAGGGTTCTCGGGGTTTTGTTTTTGTTTTTGTTTCGTTTTTGCAAACGGAGGTGCAGTTTTCCCAGCACCATTTGTTGAAGTGACCATTCTCTCCCAAATGAGTGGGTCTTTGTCACCTTGTCAAACCTCAGTTGGCTAAAAATGTAAAGGTTGATTTCTGAGCTGTCAATTCCATTCCATTGGCCTATATGTCTGTCCTTGTGCAGTAACTTGCTGTTATGGTCACCGTAGCTTTGTAATAAGTTTTAAGATCAGGAAGTATGAATTCTTCAACTTCATTCTTCTTTTTCAAGACAGTTTTAACTATTCAGGGTCCCTTACCTTCCATATAAATTTGATGATTGGTTTTTCCATTTCTGCAAAGAAGACTTTTGGCATTTCGATTGGGAATGCAATGAAACTATAAATAGCTTTGGCTAATATTGACACCTTAATGCTATTTAGTCTTCCAATCCATGAAGATGGAATGCCATTCCATTTATTTAGGTCTTCTTTGATTTCCTTCTACATTACAAGGTTTTGTAGTTTTCTGTGTACACATCCTTTACATCCTTGGTTAGACTGATTCCTAGATATTTCATTCTTTTTGTTGCTATTGTGAATGGAGTCTTTTTTTATTGATTTCTACTTCTGACTGTTCATTGCTTGTGTATAGAAACAGTATTCATTTTTGGGTGTTGATCTTGTACACTGCCACCTTGCTGGATTCATTTGTTAGCTCTAGGAGCTTTGTTGTGCATTTTTTGTTGTTGTTGTTAGGATTTTCTGTATACAGGATCACATCATCTGTAAATAGGAAATGTTTTACTCCTTCCTTTCCAATTTGGATGCCTTTCATTACTTTTCCTTGCCCAATTGCTCTGATAAGAACTTCCAGAACAAAGTTGAATAACAATGGTGACAGTGGGCATCCTTGTCTTGTTCCTGATCTTAGAGGAAAAGCTTTCAGTCTTCTACCATTAAGTAAAATGTTAGCTGTGGGCTTTTCATAGATGTCCTTTATCATGCTGAGGAAATTTCCTTCTATTCTTAGTGTTCTAAGTATTTTTATGAAGAAAGGGTGCTATATTTTGTCAAATGCATTTGCTGCATCAATTGATATGATCATGTGTTTTTTTCCTTCATTCTGCTAATGTGGTGTATTACATTGGTTGATTTTCTTATGTTGAACCAACCTTGCATACAAGGGATAAATCCTGCTTAATCACGTTATATAATTCTCTTAATATGCTGCTGTATTCAGTTTGCTAGTATTTTGTTGAGGATTTTTGCATCAATATTTATAAGAGATATTGGGCTGTAGTTTTCTTTTCTTGGGGTGTCTTCAGCCAGTTTTGCTGTGAGGGTGATGTTGGCCTCATAGAATGAGTTAGGGACAATTTCCTCCTCTTCAAGTTTTTTGAAGAGTTTGAGAAGAATTGGAGTTAAGTTGTCTTGGAACATTTGGTAGAATTCACCTGTGAGGCCATCTGGTTCTCAGGTTTTCTTGGTTGGGAGGTTTCTGATTCCTGATTCAATCTCTACTAGTAATTGATTTGTTGAGATCTTCTATTTCTTCTTGAGTAAATGTAGGTAACTTGTTTGTTTTTAAGAATTTGTCCATTTCGTCTAGATTATCTAATTTATTGGCATACCCTTGCTCATAGTATCCTCTTAAAGTTATTTTTATTTCAGTGGGGTCAGTGGTAAGGTTCACCTTTTCATTTCTGATTTTGATTATTTATATCGACTTTCTTTTTATTCTTTGTCACTCTAGCTAAAGGTTTGTCAATTTTATTAATCATTTCAAGGAACCAACTTTTGGTTTTGTTGATTCTTTTTGTTTTGTTTTGTTTTCTATTTCATTTATCTCCACTCTAATCTTTGTTATTTCCTTCCTTCTGCTTGCTTTAGGTTTAGTTTGCTCTTCTTTTTCTAGTTCTTCCAGTTTTGAGGTTAGTTCTATGGTTTGGTCTTCTTTTTTAATATAATCATGTAAAGCTATAAACCTCTCAGCATTGTCTTCATTGCATTCCGTAAGTTTTGGTATGTCGCACTGTAATTTTCTTTTGCTTCAAGATATTTCCTAATTTCACTTCTGATTTCCTCATTTACTCATTGGTTGTTTAAGAGTAGGTTTTTAAAGTTCCATTTATTTGTGAATTTCCCATATCTCATGGTATTGATTTCTAGCTTCATTCCATTGTGGTTGGAGAATATACATTGTATTTGAATTTATTGTTACTTGTTTTGTGACCCAACATATGGTCTATCCTGGAAAATGATCCATGTGCACTCAAGAAGACTGTATATTCTCTCTTCATTGGATACAGTGTTGTATATGTGTTTGTTAGTTCTAGTTGTTTTAGTGTATCACTCAGGTCCTATACTTCCTATTGATCTTCTGACTAGATGTTGTATCCATTATTGAAAGTGGTGTGTTAAAGTCTTCTACTATTCATGTAGAACCATCAATTTCTCCCTTCAAATCTGTCAGTATTTGCTTCATATGTTTTGGGGCTCTGATGTTAGGTGCTTATATATTTACAATTGTTACATGTTCCTGTTGAATTGTCTCCTTTATACATATACAATGGCCATCTTTGTCCTTAATAGCTGTTTTTTACTCAGTCTATTTTATCCGATATTAGTATAGTCACGCTAGCTCTCCTTTGGTTCCTACTTGCATGGTATATATATTTTTCCATCCTTTCACTCTCAATCTACTTGTATCTTTGAGTTTATTGTGAGTCTTTTGCAGACAGCATATAGATGGATCATGCTTTTTTATCTATTCTGCCAATCTCTGCCTTTTGACTGGAGACTTTTATCCATTTGCATTTAAATTCACTACAGATAATACAGGAGTTTCTTCTGCCATTTTGCTATCTAGCCTTTGTAAGTCTTGTATCTTTTTTGTCCCTCAGTTCTTTCATTAAAGCCTAATTTTATATTTATTTGGTTTTCTGTGCTGTAACATATTGAGCACCTTCTCATTTCTATCTGGATAAATTTCTCATCTATTTTCTTTGTGGATACCATGGGGTTATAATTTAACATCCTAAATATATATCAACCATATTTAGTTATTTAGTTTGAAGTCAACTTAACTTCAGTAGCATCACATATACTTTTCCTATACCCCTCCACTCCACCCCCGCCATTTTTTGAACTTGTTACCACTTATATCTTTATGTATTGTATGTTGAAAACCATAGATTTATCATTACTTTTTATGCATTTGGACTTTAGCACCCATAGGAAGTAAGAAATGAGTGAAGTTAAATACCAAACAATGCAATGAAATACAATACAATACAATACAATAATACTGACACTTACAATTACCCAAATGGTTACGTTTACCACAGGTCTTTATTTCTTTAAGCTGCTTTAAACCACTCTCTAGTGCCCTTTCCTTTCAGTTTGAATAGCTCCCTTTATCATTGTCTGTAGGTCAGGTCTAGTGGTGACGAATTCCCTCAGTTATTGTTTATCTGAGAATATCTTAATCCCTCCCTTATTTTTGAAAGAGTCTCGCTGGATATAAAATTCTTGGCTGGCAGTTTGTTTTTATTTCAGCACTTTAAGAATTTGAACCCCCTGCCTTCTTGCCTCCATGGTTTCTGATGAGAAATTAGCACTCAATCTAATTGTGACTCCCTTGTACATAACATTTTTGCTATTCTCTTGCAGTTTTCAGAACTCTCTCTTTATTCTTTGCATTTGATAGTGTAATCACTATACGATGGTATATATTTTTCTTCATGTTTATCCTGCTTGGTATTGGCTGAGCTTCTAGGATGTGCATATTCACATCTTTTGTTAAGTTTTTGAAGTTCTCTGTCATTATTTCTTTGACTAGTCCTTCTGCCTTTTTCTCTTTCTTCTCCACCCCCCCCCCCCTTTCCTTCTTTCTTCTTCTGGGACTCCCATAATGCATATATTGATATGCTTGATGATGTCCCAAAGGTGTTTTATGCTGTTTTTGCTTTTAATATTTCCTTTTTTCTGCTCCTTAACCTAACTCATTTCAAGTGTCTTGTCTTCAAGTTCACAAATTCTTTCTTCTGCCAGCTCCAATTTGCTCTTGAAACCCTCCTGGGCATTTTTCATTTCAGTTATTGTGGTCCTCAACTCTAGTAGTTCTGTTTCGTTTCTTCTTAAAATTTCCATCTCTTTACTTAAACTCTCATATTGTTCATTCATTGTTTTCCTGATATCTTTTGGTTCTTTCTCTTTATTTTCATTCATCTCCTTGAGAATTTTTAAGAACATTTTTTAAAGGCTTCATTCAGTATGTCCACATGTCCACAATGTCTTCTTCATTGGCGTGTTTTCTATATTTTTATCCTCTTTCTTTGAATGGGCCATCATTTCCTGTTTATTTGTTTCTCTTGTTCTCTTTTGCTGCATATAGTACATTTTATTATTTTAAAATGTTAACTCTGGGGTTTATTCCCTGAGATGTCTGTTTGTTGGTTTTATAACCAATTGGTGATGACAGAGATTTTCTTGAGCTTCAGCCCTGCTTTCCGGAAGGTCTGCCCAAGGCAAATGCAGTGTGCAGGGTTTTACCTGTCTTTCTCGGCCTCTGTCTTTTCCTGGGATTTTCCTTGTTGGTTGTTTTGGAGTTCCTCTGTTTACCGGAGTTTGGTCCCTTCTCTTTCCCTGGAGACAGACCTCCCTTTCCTGGATCTTTGGGGCACAGACCTTTGTCCCAGAGTGTTCACCTGTATAGTTTTCTTACACTTCTTTTGTTGTCTGAAGCTGCTTTTTCCTGGTTGGCAAATTCTGGGAGGAGGGTCACCCCAGCCTTTCCCAGCCTAAACAGAGCCAGGGCCCCTACGAGGGGATACAGACCCGAGGAGGGGATCGGGAAGGGTGCCCAAAGCTTCCTCAGTGGCTCCTCAAAGCTGAGCTTTCCTGGCCTGCCCAACAAATGTTGTCCTTCAATTAATGTGCCCCCAGCCCTGAGGAAGTGCTGTGTCTTTGAATCTCCACTGCCTCTGCTCCTATCTAGGGAGGGTTGAAACAGTGGCTATCCTCAGAGCCGGGTGCCCAGAGACCTGAATTCAGTAATCCAAATCCATGATCAGTGATCAGCTGTGTTCCAATAGCTTCACAGTAATCTATCTATCTCTAAATGGTTTTAATGAAAGTCTTTAATTTATCTAAAATTTATTCTGGACTCTTATGGTTTCTGCTCCTCCAAGTCTTCCTCTGGGTGCTCTAGCTCCTTACATGGTTGGTTATGTTTCTGTGCCATTGTTTTGTGACTCAGGTGCAGAATTTGGAGACCCCTGGGCAAGGGTCCTGCAGATGATAAGGGCTGATGCAGTCTCTCCCTTGGGGCTAGTGGAGTAGACTCAGAAAAGTTGTCTACCTCCCACCGAGGCCCCTGGAGTAAACCTCTCTGCTCTTCAGAAGTCCCAGCTTCAGGGAATGACAGAGCCCACTCCCCAAGCAGAAACTCTTGGCCCCTAGGTGTCAGGGAGCACAGACACTCAGATTTCGTGTCCACATTGCTCAGGGCCCCACATCTCAGCTCTACACCTTCTTCCCAGACTCTGCTACTTTTTCATCTTTGCCACGGAAGTCCCTAATGCCCATTTCCAGAAGTTCAAACAGCCCCTGGCAAAGGCCCCATAGAAATTTTGTTTTGATTTGATTTGTTTTTCTTCTATAAAGTAAACAGATAGCAGGCATCGTTTGCACCTGACTGCCTGTTGCTATATGTGTGTATGCATGTGTGTATGTATATGCTAAATGTATATCAAGCATTTATATATATGCTAAATATATAAATGATATGTGTATACCTAAGTGGGTCAATAAATGACATGATGGTGGGCCACAGAAATCATTGCATGAATATATAATATTATTTACATAGTATTACCCTGACTCCTTCAACAAAGGATTTGCATAGCTTGCTTTAATATTAGCTCATAAATATTTGTCCAACAAAGAGACACAGCTCCCTCCTACTATTCTTTCTAACCCATTTCCACTTCTTAAAAGGCCAGTAGACTCCTGAAGAGCCACTGTCAGTTCTGGTCTCGGAAACTTCCAGTGGAGAGGTCAGGGTGGGACTGAGGGCTTGCCTTAAACTGTTTGGTCCAACTATCAGATATTATAAGCTCTTATATAAATGAGGCAAAGATGGTCCTGAGTGTGCTGTTTACTTCTTCACAGCAGGCTAGGGACTGTTGGCCCAAAGCCCACCAACATGAAACCCAGATTCTTACACATTCGATTGGCTTAAAATTAGCCCACATGAGCAATCTTTAGCCATTTAGACAAAACCTGCTTTGCATGCCCTGCAAAATGGCACCCAATATGTGCTGTAAAATACCCCAAGCCTTGTCTGCTCTTTGGAACTCTCTGACCCAGGGACGCCCCCACTATGCAACTGAGCAATATCACCTAGGTACATAAGCCTACTCTCCTGCTGGAGTTGCCCTTGCTCTGCCTCCCCTTGTGTGTGGTTCTTTGCCTCTGGAAGGTCTCCCACTGACAGGGATTACCTTTCCCAAGCAACCTGTGTGCTAGTGCTTCCTGAGTAAGGCTTGCATGCTACTGCCATCTAGTGGTCAAATCTTTTTTTTCCCTCTGCTCCTAAATCTTCAAATTCACAGCATAACTTCACCAGAGATGTTGAGACTGGGGATGTAATTCCCACGTGCCCTACCCAGGAGAGAAGGAAACATAAACTCAAATGCCTATAAATTAACTTGCAATCGGAGCTGTATCTGGCATCATAACCGGCACTGGTCATCCACTTTTCCTCGGTGGGCGGGTCTGCTCAGAAAACCTCATTACCGATCGGAATATTCCAGGGGAGCAGAGGACATTGAATGATTGATGGGCATTTCAACAAGGCACGGAGCAGGGGAAGGGCAAAGTCATTAAGACACACAAGTCCAGGTTCAAATTTTGGTTCTGATATTTTCTAATTGACAGTCTTCTACATGTACCTCACTCTCTGCACCTCTATTTCCTCTTCTGTGCAGTAAGGTAACAAATGGGACTGCTCTGAAGAATAAATGCTCCAGCGTGCCACAAATATGATCTCATGGCACCTTCACACCTGTTTTGCAGCTATTAGCACAGCTTTAACAGTGAAAGAGAGAGGTGCAGCATGGCGACTTCCCAGTGCCGTGTGCTGGGATTCATTCCCAGGTCTCTGGCAGCTGGGCCATCTTCCAGCTCTGCCACTGCACCGTGAGCCTCTTACTCTTTCCACTAAAGCTCAGCAGAGACACCCAATGTGAGACTGCATGTGGTAGTAAGAGGTCATCTAGGGCTAACTTCATTTTCACCACACATATCTGCATTTCAGACAATATAGGAAAATAATTATTTGCCTCTGACATAAATGCCTGCACGTTTCCTCCCCTCTGACAACAGTAGCTTTGGTCAAGACAATATGTCAAATACATTGCCCTGTTGTTTTGATTATTTCATAATCATAGCAGGGGAACAGCAGTGTCAAAGGTTGTTACATCACCACCACCCCCCCCGCCCCCGTAAAGCTCATGGAGTGCTTTTAATTATTTTTATATATTTTTTATTTTGTTCACTTTTTCTTCCCCTAATAACCTCTAACCTACTTTCTATCTCTGCCACTTTGCTATATCTAGTGCTCTTTTATAAGCGATATCACACAGTGTTTGTCTTAACATTCCTTGCTTATTTGACTGAGTACAATGGTTCTTCCATGTTGCAGAATGTTTCATAACTTCATTCTTTCTTATGGCTGAATAATATCCCATCATGTCTATGTACCACATATTGTTCATCCATTCATATGCTGAAGGACATTAGGGTTGTTTTCACCTTTTGGCTATTGTGAATTATGCTGCTATGAATATTGGCGTACAAGTATCTGTCTTCACTTCCTTTGGACATATATGTGGAAGCAGATTTTCTGGGTGATATGGTGATTTTATATTTTACTTTTTGAGAAACAGCCATTTCACTTTCCAGTGTCTGCACCATTTTACACACACACATACACACCCAACAAAACACTGGACATCCAGTTATTCTGCGTCGTCTTCCACACTTGTTATTTTTAATATTTTATGTACTTTTACATTTGATAACTTTTATAAAGGCAAAGAAAACATTCAGAAAGATATAAATAAATAACTAAATCTGAACACAAATTGGGTACAAAGGAACTCCAGGGTTCCTTAAATAATAGTTGATATCTCTCCTCACTCATCCTTGTTTATTCCAGAACCTTAAGGAGACCTCAAGACATCAGCTATTTTGGCCACAGACATCTAACATACCTACAAATTGCATGTTTGCTTATTCTTTTTTTAAATATAAAAGTCAGGATGTTGTGCCTGATTGACAACACATGGGACTTGTCATGACAAAAACTGGGCTAGACTCTGCACTTCACCATTTACAAGCTGTCAACCTTGAACCTGTCACTTCACTTCTTTGGATCTCCAGTTTCTCATTTATAAATGGGCTAAAATGATTTGTATCTCAACAGGCCATTGTGAAGCATAAACAAATTAGTAGATATTAGCCCACCTTCAGCAAAGCTCAGGAGGGTGGGGTGATTTCTGCTCTGTGTGGGAGGCAGTGTTGAAGCAGAGCTGTTTCACGGAAAAAAATCACAAGGACGTGGATTCTAACCACCCCTTTATCACATTGTAGCCATTTTCTTAATCTATCTGAGGCCCTGCTGTAGCACCAATTTAAGAGAGTTGTGAATATATAATATAATATGCCAGCGGCAGATTGAGGGACATAAAGAGGTTTAAAAAAAATTCCATCTGCCTCCTTCACCTCCTCCCAACCCAAGCCCCAGAAACGCGGTGATGTTACCCCACGAGCGAGTGGCAGCCACCCCGACAAGATTTAATGTCTTTCCTTTCTGTTGCTGCTTCTCTCTCTCCTTGGGACTTGTGCTAAGAACTTGAACTGCACAATTTCATACCATTTAAGAAAGAAAGGATGTTAGGGAGTTCAAGGGGCAGCCACTTGGCAAACATGAAAGTCTGCTTCAAGACGTCTTGATAAGCTCCCTTGCCATTCGGGTGCTCCGCGGAGCTCGCCTCCTGCAGAGCTAATGACAGCTTCAAGTCCCGGCTGCTTATATCCCGTGGCAGCAATTAGAGAAGCTGCGGTTCAACCTCGGCCTTATTTTATCCTGTGATTGCTAGGGAGAGGTCCAAACAGCAGCCAGCAGGCAGTGATAGCATTACCTGTTATCATTGTCATTTTCTATTTCATTTATGTTCAGCTGTCTTAAATATGGGAAAAGCAGTTTTTTACTTAAAGAGGTTGGGCTCTGCACTTCCAGATTTATCAGAATAAAGTAGAAATCAGGCTGGGTAGTTGTAAGGGCACAGGGAAAAACACCGTTTGGTGACCGGAGGTTTGAATTACAGTGGGCAAAGATAGCGGGGTTCTGCTTAAGACTTTAAACATCCAAATAGGTGAATTAAAAATAAATGCCCCCTGGACTCCTTCTGAACCATCATATCTTTTGTTATCAGCATAAAATAAGCTGCACAGCAGTAGCTCTCATAAATTCCAAGGATTAAAGCACACAGATTGCACTAGCGCATTCTGAGAATAAAGAGTGTTTTGTATGGACGCTTCTCACTAGAGTGGTAGCAGAAGCAGTTATCTGTTTTGGAGACATTAATTTGGAAATGAGAACAGCTATCATTTATGGGGCCCTTTCAAGGTGCTGGGAAGGACCCATTCAAGGACTGTGCATATAATTTCATTTAAATTTCACAAAAACCGTACGAGATGAAGAGTATTAAAGATGAGAAAATTGAGACTCAGAGATAATTAGCCTGCCAAAAAATCAAATACCTAGTAAGTAATGGAGAAGCAGAATTTTAAAAAGAAAAAGAAGGGATTTTAAGAGATTCCAGGTGACAGCAGATCTTTCTGACTCAAAAAATCACATCCTTTCCATCGGGTCACATGTCTGATATATGGAAAATAAATATTGCCACGTTTCTTCAAGTCTAAGGTGACATCAATTGTAAGATGCTCCTTCATGTAACACAAAGGAAAAGAAAAACCAACAAAACACTGTCAGTGAAACTGACACATCATTGATTCTCAGATAAATCGTGATTTCAGAGATGCAAAAATTGGGGGTGGGGGTGGAGGGAATGTACTTTTTAAAATCCATGAAAAATGGTAATTTAAAAATTAGGCTGACTTCCCCTACATGGGACATGACTCCCAGGAGTGTAAATCTCCTTGGCAATGTGGGACATGACTCCCGGGGACCCGGAGTCGTTGAATTGAGAACATCTTCCCGTTCAAAAAGGGTAAGAGAAATGAAACAAAGTAAAGTTTCAGTGGCTGAAAGATCTCAAATGGAGTCCAGAGGTCATTCGCGAGGGTATTCTTATGCTTTACATAGATATCCCTTTGCAGTTTTTAGCATATCGGAATAGCTGGGAGGAAATACCTGAAACTGTTGAACTGCAACCCAGAAGCCTTGATTCTTGAAGATGATTACATAACTATGTAGCTTACATGGTGTGACTGTGTGATTGTGAAAACCTTGTGGCTCACACCCCCTTTATCCAGTGTATGGACAGATGAGTAGAAAAATTGGGAAAAAAACTAAATGAATAATGGGGGGATGGGAGTACGGAAGGGATGGGATGTTTTGGGTGTTCTTTTTTACTTGTATTTTTATTTATTTTAATTTTTTTTGGAGTAAAGAAAATGTTCAAAAATTGATTGTGGTGATGAACGCAGAGCTATATGTGAACAAGCAATTGTACACAGTGGATGACTGTAAGGTATGTGAATATATCTCAATAAAACTAAAATTAAAAAATAAAACAAATAAAATAAAACTGGGCTGAAATGTAAACAATAAAGAAATAGCTTAATGGCACAGGTTGAGGGGAGACTGATGATGTACAAGGCAAGCACTGATTACCTCTTCCTTTCTCCAGAGCTGAGGATAAAATCCAGGCTGTCCACCGTCACTGAGTCAGGATTTCTACCAGCAGGTGGCAGTGCAGGCCATTGGATGTGGCCTTTGGCCTTCCTAAAGCGAACTGTAAAAACTAATTTTCACAGCTTTAATTTTTCTTCCTCGCTTCTGAGTTAGTACAAACCTCAATGTCACTTCCGTCCCATTTACTTCATCCCTTTTCCTCCTATCTGATATGTCTTTCGTACCCACTAACTATTTTTCTCCCCATTCTCCCAAAGTCTGGAACAGGTCAGTTTGGGATGCAAATAAATACACCCTTCTTTTCCCTCTTACTTCACACCAGAAATTAAGGGATTAGCTAAAGAGAGGGAAGCTGGTGTCTTGATTTTTCTATTTGTTCATTAGGGAATATGTTCCGGACCAGAGTCCTTGCAAATCTCTTTGCATCACTTTCCTCCTAAAATTCTCACATACCTCCCTAGGGCTCACAGGTTAAAGTGTAAGCATGAAAATCCACTCCTATTCTGCTTCCCCCACCTCCTTATGCTGCCTGCACACCAAATTCCAGCCACCTATGAGCTCATTAATTCCCCTTCCTGGGTCCACTCATGACTCCAGACCTTAGCGCATGCTGTTCCCTCCCCTGCATGCTGTTCCTTCCCCCTCTCATCCTCCTAGAAAACATCACATGCCCCTTCTTCAAACCTAAGTTCAAGTTCTCTAGTGACAGGTTTTCTCACTTGAACACCGTCACCCTGCACATCACTCAGACTTAGCATCTCTCTGTATATATATGCACCATATGCTAGTCCCTTTAAGTTATTTATCAACGTGGCAATCTTCCTCCCTCTGACTTATGTCTGTATCCTCAGCACCTAGCAAAGGGCTGGGGTAATAAGTACTCGATTGATTTTTATTAAATGTATAACTGAATGCCTCTTTTCTAAAATATACTAGAACTGATGTCACTAGGGCAGTGATTTTTAACTTGTGCACATCAGAATCACTTGAGGAGGTTTTAAAATTCCTGATATGCCAACCCTACCTTAGACCAATGAAATCAGAACCTCTGGTGGTGGGGAACAGGCATCAGTAGCTTTTAAGCCACTCCCCCAGTGGTTTCAAGGTGCAGCTAAGGTTGAATGGTTCTCAAAGTGTGGTCCTAGGAAGAGCGTTTCAAAATGACTGGAGATATTACTTGAAATGTAAATTCTTGGGACCCAGCCCAAACTGTAGAATCAGAAATGGTGGATGGGTGGCAACAATCTGTTTTAGCAACCCCCTCAGAGGATTCTGATGCTGAGACCTACTAAAATTTGAGAACCACTGCCTTAGAGGTTTTCTTTAATTAAAGCTGTGTTGCAATGTAAGGATGAAATCCTCTCTCCCTTTTTCCTCATTTTCTATTCTGGGCCCTATTTTTTCTGTGTGGCTATGCTTCCAGATAAACAAGAGCCCCGTTCTGGTTGAGGAATTTTTTTTTTTTCCTCCATCCGCTTACGTCTTGTGATCGACACCAATTTATAGTGAAGAGGCTTAAGAAGTTTTACACTTTTATTTTAATCCTTAAAACAAGTGGAGAAGTATCTATTATATAGCTGTTTTCAAACTGGAGAGTGCAAATTGACAAAAGCTAAAATGTATTGAAATTTTACCACGTACCAGATATTGTGCTAAATGTTTATCTCATTTATTCCTCCCAATGACCCTAAGAGGTTATATGACGCTCATTGTAAAGATGAGGAAAGTAAGGTTGGAGAAAAGTATAACAAGTCCAGGGGAAATTGCAGGGTTTTGAACCTAGATCTTCCCTAACATCAAGTTGCCCTCTGGGTTTTCATGGTCCCACATTTCTTATTTTGCCCAAAATTATGCAGCTTTGGGGTGAAGAACAATTTGCTCTTCCAGCTAGTTCCAGCACAAAGACTGTCACCTTGAGGACATTAAAAACTCAAGCTGTTTCTTACCCATCTAGAATGGCATACACTTCTGGATGCGCTGTTTTCTGAGACTTTGTAACAGGGCACACAGAACTGCAGATGCAAGTTTCTTCTAAGACACTCACATTCTCTTATACTCACCCTTTGTTCTAAAAATGAGAGCTGAATTCTTGGAGTCGTTATTAACACGGTCCCCTTTTGAGTCCATGAATATTATCAAAGTTGTGCAAACATGAATGAAATTCATTCTCCATGTTTTATTTATTCATTTATTAAACATTTATTGATCCATGTTTTGGGGAAAGAACAGAACAGGACTTGGCGCACAGTCTCAAAGGAGAGGAAGGGATAATAGTGATTATAATATAGAGTGGGATGTGTCAGAAAAAGAATGCTTACGGCATGCTATAGATCCATTGTGGAGGGCATCTGTCCCAGCTTTGGGGTGTCATGAAGAGAATACCTTCAATCTCTTAAAGAAAACAACTCAGAGAGGCATAAGACTTAGGAGCCAAAATAAATGCAGTGCACAGCAGCAAACAAAAAGAATGTTTTCATTTAACTGGCTTCTTCCTTCCCAACTGAAAATGATGCTGTTAATTTGGGTTTCTCTCCATTTGGATATTTCAGTTATTGTGGTTTATTTTTTGGGGAGTGTCACCTGGCTGACTAGGTTAATGACTCTACATATTATTCCTTTCTAAATGAAATATTATAGTATATGAAATCCAGCATCTATTTAGATGAACATGTGGGATCAATTGCATCCCAAGCTCGAGTCTCTGTTACGAAGCCTATCCCTGATCCCCGAGTTCCTACTTTCCTACTAAAAAGATGGTATGTGCTTGGAAATTTTCTACTGTTATAACTTTCTTATAACAGAAATGAGAATTATTTTTTAATTTACAGAACAAAGCTGCCTCGTGTTCTGACCATACACAGAAAATGAAAGATTAAAACTTCAAGACAGTGGTATTTATTTCTGGCATCTACTGCCATTGGTCAACCTAGTAAGAAGAATGGGTTCGGGGTATTTAAGACTAAAAGAAAAAGAAATTACTGGAATAGGAAACAGCAGTTCACCATGACACCCCACAGCCTCATACCTGCCTATTGGGTTGAGTAAGTTGAAAAATGGGAGAAGACCCCTCTTCTAGAAAACAAATAACTCTTTTCTATTTGTGTCTTGTAAACTTACTTTCTATCTCAAGTTTAAATGCTGCTGTTATGCAAATCAACCTTCCTTGGTGTGTGAATATGTCAGCTGGCAGAAAGTTGGAGTTATGAGAGAGCTTCCTCTCTGTTCTCCTGTAGCCAAATAGGCAAGAGAAAGTATGGATTCATTCAATAAATATTACTGAGCACCTACTCAGTACCATGCACTGAGCTAGACCCTGGAGGCACAGCAGGAAATAAGACTAAAGCCCCTGCTTTCTTACAATCAAGAAGCAGCATGCATACAACAAACAAATCAATGAAGAAGCTAAGTTTAGGCTGTGATGTGTGTGACAGCCAGGGCCATAAGATAGGGGGTGGCCAGGAAAGGACTCTCTGCATTAAGTTGCATATCGTGTGAGTTTTCTCTTAAAAAGCCTCTCTTGTTCTTTCACAGAAAGATCATTGTATCTATGTTTTACTATGTCTTAGTGATTTTGGAGATCTGGCATGGATGCTATCGATTTTGGAAATAGACTAAATATTTGAAGGCTTGGAAGAGTTGAGCTATCTGGAGAAGCCAACCTGAAGTTCTATTTCCAAAGCAGCCTACCTCAATCATCATCAGTCATCTTTGGGTAATGGCCAGCAAATATGTCTTCAGCAATTAGACCAGTCAGAAGGGACATTTCCATAGGATTCCCATGGGCCATAAAGAGTACAATTCAGCCTCCTGAATGCAAGGCATTCCCAGTGAAGGGGATTCACATTTAGAGGCAGCAGAGATGAGAAACACAAGTATACAGTAAGCCACTGGGTGCTCTCTGGGATCCAGCCCACCCAGGGAGCTTATTCATATGACCAGCGATATTGAGTCTTAAATTGCAGTGGTGAAGTAAAATAAGACACCACAGAGGGACTTCCTGTTTCTGGTCACATGAGCTGGGTTATTCAAATGCTCACTCCATTTGCAAACAACTGAAAAAGCTAAGGAAAGTGAGTTTTTTGTTTTTTAATCTGCTTAAAAAATATGAAAGAGCTTATCAAGATAGCAAAGAATTTCTAGGCCAATATTAAAGGGAAACTGTTTCTGCAGACAGATAAACTTGGAAGAAACTTTTAGTCTAAGAGTGTTTGTCAACTCAGGAACATGTGACAATCTAAAGGGTCAAGGGGGACCAAAAGGGGGAAAAAGAGAGGTGACAAGCTGAGGTTACAGTGGCTGAGAGATCACAAAGAGTTGAGAGTCTATCTGAGGTTACAGTGGCTGAGAGATCACAAAGAGTTGAGAGTCTATCCTGGAGGTTTCTCTTATGCAAGCTCCAGCTGGACATCCCAAATGGCCACGGTATGCCATGCCCTCACCAAAAGTAGTCCCCAAATACCTAGGTCCCTACCTGATACTTGGTACTCTATAAAAGATTCACTCACTAAGTTTTATCTCTCAGAAACTTGAATCCACCAGAGTGTTCCTATGCCAGACAAGTCTTAAAACCCAGAGGCAACAGCTCCTTTAAGAAAAACAATCAGATGCAGCTCCCTTCCCCATACTGTCAGCACCCCTTTAGTATGAACAAGTTAGGGTGCTCACTGACTAGACACCCCTGAAGATGGAGAAAGTGATTGAGAGAAAGGGTAGTAACAAACAAGATAAGATTTAACAAAGGTATATAAATACTGAAACTTTATACACACACACACACACACATACACACACACACATATATATTTAGATATACACACACACACACACACACACACATATATATATTTAGATGCTGGGGTGTTGGAATAGCTGGTAGGAGGTAAATGACATGGTGGAACTATACCCTGTAACAGCCTTTGAAATTTGCTCTATAGCTACTCATTGACTTGTGCTCTGAAAGTCTTCACCTTTCTGTATATACCTTATGTTTCATAATAATGAAAGAACTCAAACTGTGGAACTGTAACCCATAACAATTTTTGAAACTACCTGTATAACTGCTTGTTGAGCTGTACATTGAAAGTTGACACCTTTTTGTATGTACGTTATATTTTATGATAATGGAAATAGCTGAAGTTGTGGAATTGTGACCCATTACATTCTTTGAAATTTGCTAACTACTTGTTAAATCATACTTTGAAAGTTCTCACTGTTATGTATATGTGTTAAAGTTCACAATTTTAAAAATGTATTTAGAAAAAAAAAGGTCAAGGGGGATAAAGAGGAAAGGAACTGCCTTAGTTGGGGGAAAATAGGAGAGACTCCCTATATCTAGCTGGGACCCCCAAAGAGTAAACCTCAGAGTGAGAGTGCACCAGAAGTAGAGTAGCTCTCATGTTAAATCATGACCTGACTTCAAAACACCTGGACCATCCAAGGAAATTCCAAATTGAAATTTGTGTAAGATGATCCCAGACTGTTGAAGTTTACAGCCATCTACAAACTAAAATCCTTTCTTATGAAAGGTATCTTAATTGAATACCTCAAGCTATTCCTGTAAATACATTTTCAAATACAATGGCTGACATAAAAACAAAATCAGGTACAATGAGATTCCATGAGTAAGAATCAGCTGGGGAGGGAGGTAAGGGTGGGAATAAAACAGACTCACAAAGATCCCAGCTATTGCAATTATCAGACAGGGAATACAAAACACCCAGTTTACTATGTTTAAAGAAATGAAAGTCATGCTTGAAGATGTCTGTAGGGAAAAAGCAACTCTAAAAAGCAACCTAGCATTTCAAAAGAACAAACAGTATTTTTAGAATTAAATAAAATAATTGAAGTTAAGAACTCAATGGAGTCCATCAACTGGTGAATAGATAAATAAAATGTGATACATCCATACCATGGAATATGGACTATTATTTGGCAATAAAAGCAACAATGTATGATACATGCTACAGCATGGATGAACCTCAAAAATATGCTAAGTAAAGATTCCAGATCCAAGAGAATATATAAGATTCCATTTATGTAAAATGCCCAGAAAAGGCAAATCTATAGAGACAGAAAGTAGATATGTGGTTGCTTAGACCTGGGAGACAGAATGAAGAGAGACTATAAACAGACACATGGTCTCTTTTTGCGGTGACTGATGTGTTCTAAGATTAGATTGTGGTGATAGTTGTACAATTCTCTACATATATTAAAGTATATTTAATTTTGCATTTAAAATGGGTGAATGGCATGGTATTTAAATCGTACCTTGTTTTAGTTTCTTGTGCTGCTTAAAGCAAAATCCGTGAAGTGGGTTGTCTTAAACAGTGGGAATTTATTGGCTTACAGCATGAGGCTGAGAAAATCTCCAAATCAGAGCATCAAGGCAATGCTTTCTTTCTGATGACTGGTTGTCAGTGATCCCGGGCTCCTCTGCCACATGGCAAGGCACATGGTAGCATCTGCTGGTCTCTCCCTTCTCTTCCAAGTTTTGTTGCTTTCAGATTCTTGCCTCCATAGCTTTTTTACTCTCTGTGTATTAATTCTGTTTATAAAGGATTACAGTAAGAGGAATAAGACCCACCTCTGAAGGAGGTGGATCACATCTTAGCTGAAGTAGCCTCGTCAAAAGATCCTACTTACAATGGGTTCACACTCACAGGAATGGATTAGCCTTAAGAACATGTTTTTCTGGGGTACATACAGATCCAAACTACCACATGTCTCAATAAAGTTGTTAAAAAAAAAAATCTCAATGGCTAGGTTTAACAACCAATTATACACAAGCAAGTCCCAGAGAAATTTTAGTAAATAAAATAAGATTTAATAAAACAGAGATAAAAATAAGGAAAACACAGAAGGATTGGTAAAAGACATAGAATACAGTGTCAAAAGGCCTAATATAGACTTGATATGAGTCCCAGATAGAAAGGAAAGTGAGAACGGATGGAAACAATAAGCAAAGAGAAAATATGTGAGAATTTTTCAGAACTGATGAAAGACTTCAAACCACAAATTCGAGAAGACCAATGAATCCCAACAGGGATAAATAACAAAGAAATCCATACCTAGACCCATTATAATAACACTGGTGAAGAGAAAAATTAAGAGAAAAGAAGCTAGAGAAAAAAAATAAAGATTACCTTCAAAAGAACAGCAGATAGATGGATAGCTCAATTATCAACATCAACCATTTTCTTGTATGCTTCTTGTCAGGAGGACCAATTACAAAACATTTTAGGAAGCAGAGGCCCTTAGGGATATACTTATGGGAAGATCAAACTCCATACACTTTCAAACAATCATTAAATTTAATTTTCATTTGTCATGTATACTTAGTCAGGTTCTTTTCCTACCACAAAAAGAAGGCAGAGAGAAAAAGCAAGACCTGAACAGGGAAGGTGGCAGCAGGAAGTACTTTGTTGGAGAGGAGGTTTGGGAGTTGAGTGACAGGGACTTGAACCTTAGCCTGTCTTTGGCAATGACTTCACCTTCTAAATCTCAACTTTCCCACTTATAAAGTAAGGAGATTGATCTAAACGATCTTTAAGGTCCTTTCTAGTTCAAAAATCCAATTGTATTGCAGTTATAAAGAGAAAATCCTAGCTATTGATTCTGAATAAAGCAAAGACATCCTTATGTTACAGAATTCTGACTTATTTATTAAAAAAAAATCCCTCTACCATGCTCAATCCATAGAATAAAAGAGAGAATCAATTTCACACTTGAGGTAAAGATCCGTATCACTAAATAATTCATGCTGGGATAAGAAGATGACAATATGGAAAAGCACAATGTGTACCTCAAGCTATAACAGTGCCTAATGATTAAATACTCACTTTATAGTCACTTAATTTTTAACCATTAATCTTTATTGTCTGTATGCAAGCTAAATTAAAGCAAAGGTCATCAGAAGAAATGGATAATTCTGAAAATGACCCTAGGGTCAGATGAAGTTGGTCTGATGAAGTAGGTGATAGAGGGGACAGAGATGAGAACTGTTGAAGATAAACTTTGAGAGGTGTTAGAATAAAAATATAAATGAATCACATGTGTTTCTGAGGCTTCAGTACTGGTAATGTGGGGTAATAATGATAATTAGTATTTGTGGAGAAGATGGCACTCACGTGGAAATAGGCAGGAGAGAGATTGGGTCCAGAGATAGAGAGCTATCTGGATGAGACTGAATGGATTGCCTCCAATAGAGGGTTTTAAGAGAGAGAAGAGCAGCAGACTTTGCACAGAGCCTTGGGGCATAGCTGCACTTAGGCAAAGTCTTTGCATTTGGAGCAAGTGCCTTAGGAGTGAAACAGTTTAATGAAAAAGGAAGTTTATGAATGAGGAAGAAGAGCCCCAGAGAGGGATGTAAACAGGAAGAAGGAGCAACTGAAGAAGGCAGTGGAATAAGAGTCCAAATAGGTAGAGGATGAGCCAGAAAAGTGCCCTGGAGTAGAAAGCAGAAACACAAGCTGGGGAGAATGCTGGCAGGGAGGTGTGGGTTAGTGGTGCCCTATACTGCAGATACGTGTGGGAAGAAGGATGCCCAAAGTGAGAAATTCCAGAAAAGATAGGGTGGGAAAGTTTTCCAACTCCAGATGGGACAAGTAGCCTTGGAAAAGTAGGAGAGAAAGATGAGAAGACAAGTGTAGGGAGTTTACTAGTCATAGCTTATTGCTGCAAACCATAAACTGGCTAACTCAACAAAAGGAATGTATCCCCAGACTTCCAGGTAACTATCAAAATTTATAGAAAGTTCAGATAACCAGGCTTAGAAAAAGGGTTGAGCCAAGGGAAACCGGGACTGGAAAATGCAGGTAAGTTCAAACCATAGGATGGACTTAGGTTAGGACCCCATCAGTGGCCCTGCTGCCACTGGACACTCACAGCTGATAGCACAGTTGTCTCCATGCCACTGCTGTCATCACCTCCAGAGCTGTGAAATTCCCAATTGTTACCTCAAGACTGAAAATTCTGACTGCCAGTATCTTGTTGGTCAAACCTTGGTCACCTGCATACTCCCCAGCTGCCATGACTTCCAAGAGTTCCTGACCCTTCTGCTTTGGGAGACAGAGCCTCGGCATACTTAGCTTCCAACCAGGATACACAATGTAGGAATTCCCTCAAATGGTAAAGCTCTTAAGATCTTGAGAAGCCAAAATAAAAGACAAATGTTTACCACCTACATCCCACCCCGCCATTTCCCAGGCCTGTATTTCAAAACCAAAACCAAAACCAAAACCAAACAAAAACACAGTGCAAAAGGTTTCTATCCAACATAAACCAAATTGCCTTTGCACAACTGAAAACATTCTCCACTCCCCAAAGGAAGCCAATAAAAATTCTCCACTTCATTCAAGTTTCAGCCCCGGGATCTCTGACTGACAGCCAATCCTGTTTTTCAGTTCTGTCAACTCCTATGTGGACATATTGCAAAACATGAAATAATTACAAAAAGTAAAGTGACACCAACACGTATGAAGTCTTGGGTAAAGAGACAAAAAAAAAAAAAAATAGGGAAGTTAGTTAAAATGTTTACATGGCACAATAAGGAAGGAAATCTGGGTAAATGTTCTAGTCATTTTCTCTGCAATATATCATGTGGATGTAGGTGATATTGATGGTTTATCTCCTCTAGAGTCCACTTCAAGTTTACTTTGCCTTCTGCCAGCAATTCAGCAGCAGTTCTGGGGTGCTTAATCAGTGGAGTGTCCCATAACATCATACATGAGTATTTGAGCTCTTGGTTGTTGGGCATGTGTAGGGTTGCAATTGGCTTTCAACTGTGTTCCATTAACTCTTTCTCTCTCTCTATTTTTTTTAAGTATATTTCAGGTATGTATTGTGCAAGAACAGAAATAAGGTTAGCTTATGGTAAATCAATACTACCAAACCATTGCAAAATGATGCCCTTTGCCACAATGCGACATTTAATTCTCCCCACGGTGTTAGTTTGCCAGGGCTGCTATAGTGAAGCACCACAGACTTGCTGGCTTAAACAATAGGAATTTGTTGTCTCAAAGTTTTGGAGACCAGAAGTCCAAAATCAAGGTGTTGGCAGGACCACACCTTCTTCCATGAAGTCGGTAGCATTCTGGTAATGGCTTGCTTGCAATCCATAACTCAATCAAGCAATCCACAACTCAGTCTCTACTTCTGTCACATGATGATCTGTCTCTTGTCTCCTACTTCTCCTGCTCTGTGTCTAGATTCCCTCTGCTTATAAGGACTCCAGTCATATTGGATTAAGGCCCACCCTGATTCAGTTTGGCCTCATCTTAATAGGATTTTTGGCAATTCTACTTACAAATGAGTTCACATCCATAGGATCAGGGGTTAAGACTCGAACATGTGTTTGTGGAGGACATGATTCAATCCATAACACTGGCCAACCTAATCCAAATTTATTCATGGAGGATTATGTTATTTAAAATTATAAAAACAATTGCAGTATCCCTGCCAAGTGATTTGTGTCCCTACCCTGATCCTATTGCAATAGCAGTGGTCTCTACAATTTTATTATCAAAATAAATCTTTTTAAACAAAATACAATTTAAGAACAAATTAAAATACCTCAATAGCCTTAAACCAAACTCCAAATTCACCTATTTAAATAATGAGTAATATTTGCCTCTCTCTGATTCAACAATTTTCCATTCAACACTGGAGCAAGAAATATTTCCCACTTGAAATTATTTTTCTATATACAACCAATTCAAAGTAGCCAGCACAATTATTGGTAAAGAAAAGTCTATGAATTACCATCTTTTTATTATTTATGTTTTAGCTGTTTCAGACTTGAAAGGTGTGTAAATTTTGTTATTCCTGATAGGAAAGCATGATTTGAAAATCCTGATGGCAAATCAATCACTATAAAATGTTTCTGCTACACTGGGATATGTATTATTAGGTAAGGATTATCCTTAAAGTCTTCCAACTTTCTTGATTACGTGGCCAGAGGTTTATTGTTTTGCGTGCTTGCTACCTTCCCTAAGTGATCTGGGTTGTTTATTCTTCAGCAAAGGCTTAATTTGTTTAAAAGTTTCTATGCTTGACTTCCAAATTTAAGTAGCAATTTACTGATGAGTTTCGTAAGTATCTTAGGTCACCTTCATAAAAAGTAAATCTTGAAACAGATGGTATTGAAAGGTGAGCTTATGAATGAAGTAATCCCAAGGAAAACCTATGTGAATGTAGGAAAGCAGGATAAAGTAAGGGAGGAAGCCAAGCAAGGCCATGGTTGCAATCAAAGCTTTACCAAGGATTGTTTCAGCCTGAAACCAGAGGGAAACTCTGACATGTGAGTTGGACCTCAGAGCTACCTTGACTTGAGGAAGGGGTATGAGTCTTTCAAACTCCCAAATCCATCATTTCCATCATTGGCTCAAAGAAAGGTAAAGTCCCAATTCCTGCTCAAGGAAACTCTCTGAAAAGGAGTTGCAGGTATTGACTTTTGAGAGCAAAAGCTCATTGTGGCCGTGGGGCCCACAAATAGAATAAAAGGGACCCAAGAGATGGAGAACATCTTCTTGAACAAAAGGGGGATGTGAAAGGAAATGAAATAAGTTTCAGTGGCAGAGAGTTACCAAAAGGAGCGGAAAGGTCACTCTGGTGGGCACTCTTTCACACAATATACACAACCCTTTTTAGGTTCTGATGAATTAGAGTGGCTAGCAATGAATACCTGAAACTACCAAACTGCAGCCCAGAACCCTTGAATCTTGAAGACGATTGTGTGGGAGTGTGGCTTATGAGGGGTGGCAGTGTGATTGGAAAAGCCATGTGGACCACACTCCCCTTTGTCAAGTGTGGATGGATAGGTGGAGGATGGGGGCAAGGAAAGGGGAAAAGGGAAGGCACCCAGTGTTCTTTTTTACTTTGGTTGTTCTTTTTCACTTTAATTTTTATTCTTGTTGTTTTTGTGTGTGTGATAGTGAAAATGTTCAAAAGTTGATTGTGGTGATGAACACACAACTATATAGTGGTACTGTGAACAGCTGAATGTATGCTTTGTATGACTGCATGGTATGTGAATATATCTCAGTAAAATTGAATTAAAAATAAATACACAAAATAAAATAAAAGTATAGAAAGGTATCTTTTAACTTTGAACCCTATGAAAAAAAAAGGACCCAAGAAGATCTAGTTGAGTACTAACAGTATTCACCACAGCAAACACTGGATTGTTCTGTTACTTTGACTTATCTGTTAGATCCTTGACTATATTCTGTAAGGCCACCATAACTTCTTGACCCTACATAGCTTCAAGAACTTCAGGATCAAGATTTTCATCAACTCTAAACGTTCCTATCATTTACACTATGCCTCCTCTTATTAGAGTTGTTCTTTCAGGAAAATTAGCAGGTCTTCCCAAGAAAGCCACGTGAAAAGAGCAAACTGGGCTCCTGAAGGTCACCTGGCTTGTTTCTCCTTTGGATTTTCTTAACATTCTTCTCAAGCCTTCTTTACCCTTTCTAACTTTTCTTTGATCTTTTTCTTTCCACACATTTTCTACCCATACTTCCTAATGTTCTGGATATTTCTGTGCCCTTGGTTGATTTTTTTCACCATTGTTGTTTGTTTAAGGTAACTCCACCAGCAGCACCATTACTGGACTTCAACATCACCTTTGCAGGAATCTTAATGATGCTTTAGCTCCTGGAATAACATGTCATTTATCTCTTTGCAGAACAGCACCACTCCTTCAAGAATTAAAGTTTGTCCTCACATGGACTTCTCTGTGTGTCTTTGAGTAACTAATCTCCCTTTCCTTTCCCTTTTAAAGGACACCAGTCATTGGATTTAGAACCAACCCTAAGTCCAGGATGAAACCAACTGGCTTCATTGTGACCAAGTCAGAATCCAAGACCAGATTTATTTGACATCACTCTAATAATTATGCTATCTTGCCTCCCAAGGATGGTCTCTAATAGCCCCAGAAATAAAATTAGGAGGTAGGGAATAAAAGAGATGGGTTAGATGGTATTGATAGATTAAAGGGGATGGGTTAAATCTAATGTGTCATTAATTTATTTGCTACTATGCATTGACTGACAAAAGTTATGGAAAACTCAGTCCATATTGATTGAAATCCTCAATGCTTCTTGTCCATTTTCAAACCCTAATGTGTCAATATGGGCAGTGCAATGTTGTGCTTCGAATGGCCAGGTAGGGCCCACCACTAACTTTTGGGATTCCAAGGCAAAATTTAAAATGGAGGCCCATATAACATATGTTGACATATTTGAAAGTTATAAATCAAATGATTTGCTAAATAAAGTATGTTCTATCCTCTTATCCTGATGACATATCTTCCTAATGACTTGGGAAGAAGTTTTATATATATAATTCCCAGATTCCTTAGAGTGCTTTTGTGGATTATGGTAGCAAAAGGAGATGTAGCCAAAGACCTGACCAATTCTCTGCCCTTTCCTGGCCCCGTCCTGAACCTTGAGGTGCCTGGCATGCACACATGTGTACACAACACTCTTGCCTACACATCTGAGCTTGTTCCACACACCCCCATACAGCCACCTCTTGCCCTCACCTGGAGCCCAAATTGAGCATGCTGGCTGCATGGTCTGCCCAAAGAATGGGCAGAAGACCACCACTGGCCTTAAACACAGGTTTAGGATATCTGGACAATTGCAATTCTTTCCTAACTGATCTAGTTTCCTGAACCCAGTTTTTCCTGGACCCCTACATCCTACCTCTGCTTGCTGCAGACAAAACATTTTTCAGTCTATAATCAGAGTAATAATTTTTTTTTTTAAATCTGATGCTGTCACCCCTCTGCTAACAATCCTTGCTCTTAGGAAAAGGATTTTCCTTGTGCATCCTCAAGAAGCAGGTTTTCAAGGCCCCGTGAGATCTGAGCTTTTCCACCTGCATCTCTCACCACCTTCCCTTGTGGTTGCTCCTCTGCAGTCCCATGGGATTCCTTTTCATTCTTTGAACTTTCTAAGTCTCACTCTTCTTTCCATATCTTTAATTTCTCTTATCTCCATATCTTTACAACAGATTTTTCTGCCCTTATTCTCTCTTATACTTTCCTTTCATCTTTCTTTACCTAAAATATAGTAATCATCCTTCAGTTTTTAACATAGAAGTAACTCTCTCTGCGAAGTCTTCCCTGACTGATGAAGATGCATTTAGATTCCTGGTCTACATCTCTGCGTACCTCCACAAGCATCCTATGTTTGCATCTTTGTAGCATCATTGCAACTTAAATCCTTTGCATAATGACATTCCCTAAAGTAAGCAAATTCCCAAAGACTGTTACGCTTGATTCTGATCACTACTTTATGGGGTGTTTGGTATTATTACTCTTTGAAAGATGGGAACAGAGCCCCCAGGGTTTAGGGACTTGCTCCAGCCTACGCAGGTAGCATTGAGAAGTGATGGCTGTCTCACTCTAAATGCCATGATCTTCTGCCTATTCATTGCAGCCCTGGTGTGTCAGGGCCTTCCTGACAGTAGACAAGTCATGTGCTAATGGTTTCTGTAATTCCTAACACTGTTCTTTAAAAGCCCAAGCATGAGCAGGCTGAGGCTGCCAATAAAACAGGCAATTAGTACTGTATTTGGGGTGGCTTTTCCTCTGTATCACCTCAGTCCCTGAAGATTCTCTTCTTTATTTATCCACTGAAGCTCAGCAGACTCTCTGGAGCTTCCTCTGACATGGAACAATAATAACCAGTCCACAAATGACAATTCTATTATAACTTCACTTTCATCTCCAGAGATGCCCAGGCACCTTGTCAACACAGTTTTCAGCTTTGTCTGAAGACGAGGCCAGATGCAGGAAAAAGTGGGAAACCCTGGTGTGGGAGTAGATGTAGGAAATGAAAATTGTGATCTGGTTCTTTTCCCTCTTGTGTGTTTAATATTTGGAGAGTTACAAAATGCTCTTGTCATGTGTAACTTTATGCTGACAGATATAACCTTAGCCCAGGCAATTTTCAAGGGGGCAGGGGTGATTCTTATCACAACTGATATACTCTAGGACCCAGAACCTGATTGTGAATGACAAATAGAGCCTACCTAGCGTGATCAAGCTTCCCAGTTTGCTTTGGAATGAAGGATTTCAGTGCTTATACTGGGAAAGCCCCAAGCAAACAGTCATCCTACCAAATACAGCAACCATCCAAACCAGGGATTGGCAAACAGGCCTAAAGGCCAAGTCTGGTCCACTGCTTGTTTTGGTAAACAAAGTTTTATTGGAACACAACAACGCCCATTTGTTTACTTATTGCTGATGGCTGATTTCACACTGGCAGAGTTGAATGGTTGGGAAAGAGCATATTTTCCACAAAGATGAACGTGTTTACTACAGAAAAATTCACCAACCCTTGACCTCTACCTCATCTGGAGGAGATCTTGAAGGCGAGCTGTGCAGAGTCGGCTAGCAGATTCATTGAGGATGACTGAACCCGCATTCTAAAATAAGAACCACATGTATTTTACTATGTGATTGACAAACATAAAAAAAAAGAGAGAGAAGGTTTTATGTGGTGACATTCTGACCTCAATATCCATTTACTCTTTGATTAAAAAGAAATCATGTGATTATAGAAAAATGTAGCTTATGAGGGGTGACAATGTGCTTGGGAAAGCCATATAGACCACACTCCCCTCTGTCCAGTGTATGGATGGATGAGTAGAAAAATGGGGGCAAAAAAAAAAAAAAAAAAAAGGCACCCAGTGCTCTTTTTTACTTTAATTTTTATTCTTATTACTTTTGTGTGTGTGGTAATGAAAATATTCAAAAATTAATTTTGGTGATGAATGCACAACAATATAATGGTACTGTGAACAACTGAATGTATGCTTTGTATGACTGCATGATATGTGAATATATCTCAATAAAATTGAATTAAAAAAAAAAAAAAAGAAATCATGATAACTCTTAACCAGAAAGACCAAGGGAATAGCTATTGTTCTTTCTCCTATCTAAAATTCTCCTCATTTTTTTGTCCAAGTTCTTTTTGCCTTGGGATTTAACTTCCTCATATCATGGTATTTTGTGCAACTCTAGAATCTGCCAATGATCAAATTTTTCATTACGTTTCACATTTCTAATCTTTGTTTTTCTAGGATGACTGTTTTCCCCAGCTGTTCCAGCTAAAATATCGTCTACCTGCTTTGGTTATCCACACAGACTTTGGAATTAAACCTTGGTTCAAAACCTAGCTCTGCCTTTACTTGCTGTGTATTATCTTGGAGAGGTTAAACCCATATTCTTGTTTCCTCCTGGGGTCAGTAGCATTTTGACAGGCTGACATTCCTTTCTGTTCCTTGGCTTTCCCATCACATGGCAATATTCTCTCCTTCCTCTTACAGGTGCCAGTTGACTTTCAGCTTCCAGATCATCCCCATGGCTTTCTCTCTGCTAAGCCCTCCAGTGACAGGACTAAGACTCATCCTCATTCAGTTGGGCCACCCCTTAACTAAAAATAACATCTTCAAAGGATCTTATTTACAATCAGTTCACACCCACTGGAAGGGGATTAAGATTAAGAACATGTTTTATCTGGGCTACACAATTCAACCTCCCACAGTAGTCATTAAGAAAAGGTAAATTAAAACCACAAGAAGATACTATTAGATAACTACTGGAATGACTAAAATTTTAATAAAATAAAAAGAAGACTGACCATACAAAGTGTAGGCAAGGAGATGGAGAAACTGGGACTCTCATATATGCTTGTTGGTAGTATAGAACGATACAACTACATTGGAAAATGGCAGTTTCTGTAAAAGTTAAAGATATATGTACCATATGATCCAGCCATTCCACTTCCAATTATTTACCCAACAGACAAGAAAAAAATATTCACTCAAAGACTTGTATGCAAAACCTCATAGCAGATGCATTTGTAATAGCCCCAAATTGAAAATAACCCAAATGTCTATCAATGGGTGAATGAATACATAAATTGTGGTATATCCGTATAACAGAAATTATTTGGCAATAAAACTGAAAGAACTGTTGGTATAAGCTACAACATAGATGAAATTAAAAATAATTATCCCGAGTGCAAGTCAGATAAAAAAGAAGAGTACATTCTATATATCTCTATTTATAGAAACTCTAGAAAAGGCAAACCAATTTATAATGATAGAAAGGAGATCAGTGACTGCTTAGGGAGTAAGAGGCAAGGAAAGGAGGAAGTCAGAGATTTCAAAACGGCATGAGGAAACTTTTGGGGTGATGGATACTTTCACCATCTTGGTTATGGCAATGTTTTCATGGTCCTATAAACACATCAAAGCTTATTACATTATACACCTTAATATGTACACATTATACACCTTAATATGAACACTTTATTAAAGTCAACTACACTTCAATAAAGTTGGATTTCTATTAAGCAATACAACAAATAGCAGCACCAGATCAATTTCTAATGCAACATATTTAAGTGGGAGTCTGCCTCTTTAATACACTGAGCCCAGTGAGTTTGGTTTTAAAGTTGATCATGTTCTGTGAAACATAGCTTTGATAACTCCTTCTAAATTAGTCTCTCCAACTGAATTCAACTAGATAATAAGCTTGCTAAAACTTCTGATGTATAATATTTGTTAAATGATTCTATTTGTGCCAGGCTTCCTGTTCTCCACTGAAAACTGCAAATACAGCAAAAGTGGGTCTACAGATATCACTGGAAAATGTGCCTTCTACTGAGGTTGTAATTTCTGGCAGCAAATCCTTGTGATTTGCACATCCATGGACCCCTTCTCCCCTGGGCTTCGGGATAGGAAGCTGGTATATGAGCCTAATGCCAAGCACATTCCTTTAACATGGGGCCTGCTACCTCCTATAGCATTTCTCTTAGAAGGAAGCAAACTTTAGGGCATAGCCTCTTTTAAATCACCCAGAAAATAGGAAAATAAAAAACAATTTTTATTTTCCTTTGTCCCTTAATCCCTTCTAAATTTATTCATAAATAAAAGAGTTCTGTTTTATATGAAAAGATGCAGGCAAGCGGGTTTTTGTCTTTGCTTTCTTTAAAATCTGGAACTTTTATAAATAAAAACTGAGTATAGACTATATAAGTGAAGAAGGAAAAAAACCTTAGAGAGAGATTGCTATTTTTAGTCCACTGTAAATGTATTTTAGAAACACCTTCACAAAATGAATTCATGGAGGAGGGTATGGGTGTGATACGTTTATCCTTGAAAAGGGGGGAAGAGAACTTTTTCTGTAAAACCTACCAAAGATCACTGTCTGAGTCCAAAAGGCCTGGGAGACCTAGTGCCTCTGTGGCACAGCTGGCTCTCCTGAATTTCTGAATTTCCGTGGGCCCTTTATGTCATTGCGACAAGGTCATGTATTTGTACAGGAAATGCTCTCACCCTTGATAGGTCTTGCTGGAGGAGGGGTGAGCATGACTTAGCATTGCTTCTTTGAAGATTACTGGAAGCCAGTGTGTTCCTCCTACTATCTCCTGTGCAAGGATAAACCAACGATCCTTTAATAGGGCTGGTGGTTTTTCTTGTCCTTTCCTGTTTGGAGAAGGACACTGACAGCAGAGGGAGCCAGGTCACTGACTCACAAACAGCCGAGCATGCCAGACAGCAGGCAGCAGGGTGATGCTCACCCTCTAAACTTCACGGTCTCCACTTTTGTGATGAAAGCCCCAAACAAGATCCGATATGATTCTTAAAAATTCTCTGAGACATTGCAGTGAAGAGATCTAGCAAAGGTTAATTTAGCAATGTGATGAAGATTAACATTGCCAGTGATAACACGTGAATACCACAGATCGCCTGATATGGTGTGATGGGGAGGGCACATCTGTGGACATCTCCAAAAAGCTGTAACTTCACTCCTCATGAGAAAAATGACAGACCAACCCTGGTTGGGAGAGATTCTACCTAATTCCTGGCCAGTATGTCTCAAAGCTGTCAAGGCCACTAATAACTAGGAAAGACCCGGAAACTGGCACAGATCAGAGGAACCTGGGTAGACAGGACAGCTAAATGCCATGAATACTTGAACTGGAACCTGGAACAGAGACAGGGAATTAATGAAAAAGCTGATGAGATACACATAATACCTCGAGTATAGTTAATAGCAATGTACCAATGTCAGTTTCTTGGTTGTAAAAAAAATGTATGTTGGTATTGTCCGATGTTCATTACGTTGTTAGCAATGAAGAGAACTGGTGAGGGAGACAGGGGAACTCTGGGTACCATCGTTGCAACTGTTATGTCCATTGAAAACTACTATAAATAAAAAAGCTATTTTGAAAAACTAAAAGTACTTCTGAGAAAAGATGTTGGCACCCTCTTGCAACTTAAACGTCTCAAAAGAAAATTTATAGCTGACAGGAATGATGTATGAATAGAGGAAATAAAATTATCTAAACAGATGATCTTCTTCAACCATTGCCCATTTCGTCTGAATTTCATTGTTCCCTCCCCTGAAAAAGTCAGATAATTAGGTGAAACTAAGAAGTAAGTTGAGTGGGAAAAAAGAAAGCCTTGAGAAAAAGATAAGACCCAACCCATGTTACATGTTCCAAGAAGTGAAGTTACATTGGTTATTTGTTCGTGTGCTTTCCTTGTGCAAACACACATCCAGTGTAACAAGAAGCATATAATTATTGTTTACACATTTGTGCCCTTCATTCCACTTTGAGTTCCTTGTGAGGAAGTACCCTAAAGGTGGAGTTATTAGATAAGAATATAAATAAATTCCAGTTCCCCAATTTCTTAGCGGCATGACTCTGAATAGTGCAATACATTTCCTTAGGCTGTATTTTCAACCATCAAGTTAGACAAAACCATTTTTCCAAGGTGACTAGGAGGATTTAATAGTGTTTAGCACAGTACCAGCATATAGACACCCAATAAATGTTTACACCCTCTTTTAAATTTAGTGTGCAGAAAATTTTGTGCTTCCATGGAAAAGAGCATTGTCTACAGTAGTAGAATCAGATATTCTGGTAGAATCAGATAACCTGGAATAGAAATATCTATACTATTCCAGATTATCTGATTCTAGTCTTTCACTGCCCTCAAACTATTTTATAACTTCATACATTTTAGAAAATTAACAATGCAAAAAAGAATTTTTTTCTGAAAAGTGTTCAAATTAATTCTGTCCAATGAAGGGAAAATCCTTCCCCGTCACCCATGGAAAAAGCAGTTTTGCATCCATTTGCAAGTTCACCTCAACATCCTTTTACTCCATGTAAATGTGTGCATCTTTGACTTCCCCTTTGAACTGGTTGTAACATTTTAATGAATCCCTCATTAGTAAGGGGTTAAACAAAATCCCTAATGCATGCCATTTTACATCTCTAATGGAATCATGATTTTACCTTTTTCCAAAAATTATCCCTTACCAAGGGCAAGCATATTGTTTTATTCATCTTTGCATTCCCTATGCCTCTCCTGATATAAGGTGTGTAGCAAATGCTCCTCAAATCAAATTGATGCTGGATTTCAAATCCAGGAGCAGTTAGAAGAAAGAAATTTTGCAATCTGATATGAAATTAAACAAGCCTAGCAGGCTGCCTATTTAAGATCTTAAGTAAAGGTGTATTGAATAGAGGTGTAGAGAAGGGGCAAAGTTCCAGTGTCAAGTCAATAGAATCTTCCTGTGGGAGGCAGCTGCGGCCTCATCCATCAAGGCCCGGTGTCCGGCCGTTCCACTGGCCACTTGCTCAGGAGGAAATGCAGCTCCTTCGTGGCTACACGGGCAGGAGCTGTCTCCGCCACTTAACGGACGCTGAGGAAGCACTAAGTGGAGGTGGTTTACCATCAGCAGTAGTAATTCTTAATGCACACCAGCTAACTCCCCCCAATAGTCAAGCAGTTCATTTATCACTAAAGGCCTTACATGAAGTGCTTGGACCACAGTTTTCATATTCAGAAAAATCTAGGTTCAAATTCCAGCACTCATGGACATGAACTTGGAGAGAGGAGGATGGGTTATTCGCATGGAGAGCTGTGTTTGCACACAGCAGCACTCAATAAAAGTAAGCCTTACGATTACTGGCTAATCGAGGAAAGCCTTCAAGGCTCAAAAATCCTGAGAATCAAAAGAGAAGACAACACCGAGTCTAGTTGTTGCACTTGAATTGAGATAACATTCCATGGTTGCTTTTATTAATCACCACGGTAGTTTAGTGACTATTTGGCCTACTGCCATTATTTTACTGATTGGAAAGTGGAGGCGTCAGGGGACAAGTTGGTTTCACAACGTGGCGTTGTTATTCCACGGCAGAAGTGGTACTAGAACTTAAGAATCTCAACCTCTGCCTTAATATTCTTCCTAAAATATGGTGCTGACTTCAAGTCCCAGGATGCGCTGCCACAGAGTGGCTTTGTGTTTCAAACAGTACCTAACAGCCCTCTAAAGAAAAGAACAAAAATATTGTAATGTACAGGAAAAGGGGGATTTGGTGTCATCACTGGTGCCCTGAGACCAGAACTCTGGACCTGAGGTCCCTAAAATTTTGTAAAATGTCACTGCCTTTAACAGAGCTGATCTCTAGGCTCTAACGCCAATTGCTTTAATAAACGTATTAACAACTTACCTGATCAATTATACCCGATTATCATATTCAACAAAATGGGTGAACAATGCAGCTATGATTTCAGTTCATTCCAGGATTAAGATTGTACTTTTTCATGCAATTATGGAAAAGAAAAACCTGACATCTGTAATACTTGTTTGCTCATGAAAAGCTTTCCAAAGAGGAAGAAGCAAACCACTGATCACCTTTTCTTTTGTTCTTTTAGTGGCTTTGCCATTAAATGTGTGTGTATGTGTGTGTGTGTGCATGTGTGAGCATGTATTGAGTTTCTCTGTTCAATATTAAAGCAGATTTTGGGGAAACAAAAAGAAGAAGATAACCAATCCCTTGACCTCAAAATCTAATAAGGAACTATATATGTCCACAAAATGGCTTGTTCAAAAATGTTTACTTGAAATAGCTGAAATGACCATCAATAGAAAAGAAAAAAACTGTGCTAAATTCATACAATGGAATATTACTCAGAAATAAAAGGACAATCTACTGATAGAATAAAGTGGAGGAATCCCTAAAACATTCTGCTAAGTGAAAAAAAAAAAAAACTTACACAAATAAATAGTAGCATTTACTTGAAGTTCTAGAGCAGACAAAACTAATCTATGATGAAAAAATTGCCAGAGCCAAGGTTGCCTATCTGTGAGTTTGTATGCAGGGAAGTCATTGACTGGGAAGGGGCATGAAGGAACTTTGGGGAGTGAAGGTAATATACTATATCTTGGTTACAATAGTTTATTTATTTATCAAAATTTAGTGAATGTACACTTAAGATTTGTGCATTTCATTATATTTTATGAAATATATGAATTTAAAATTTACATTATATCAAAATACATATTATATCAAATATATCAATTTATAATTTATGTATATCAATATGTCTATATAGATAGATACATCAATATATAAATTTTACATCAAAAGAAAAATAGAAATATTGAACTCTAGTTAATGGTATGTATGGGGTTACATGTACTGATGTCTGCAATTTACTTTAAAATTTGTAAAAATTAAGTAGATTGGTGGATGGATAGAGATATGGATAGTTGGACAGATGTGTATGTGCTATTCTACCACCCCTAGTAGAATCTAGGTGTGGATATGCAGTTTCATGGTAAAAATCTTACAATTTTGTGGTGCATTTGAAATTTTTCATAATAAGATCTTAAAAAAAATCTAACGAAGTTGAGGAGAAGAAAATTACTTACAGACATGGGCTTCAAATCATCACTATTATCATCACCAGCAAATCTATCAATTCAATTTGTTGAGAATCTACTTTGATTCAGATATATTCAAAATATTTATTATCCCCATACCAATCCTCCAATGTAGATATTATTTCCAACTCACATATGAGGAAAAAGCTCAGGAAGGGAAAGTCATTTCTTCAAGGTCACCAAAAAATTTGAGTGAGATAGTTTGAGCTTGTATTCTACACCAGATCTGTTTTACTTGTTTATCTATTTGTTTTGTTTTTGGTCTCATTACAGCCCTCCTACAAAACAACCAAAACATTGAGCAAAGTTCTAGAGTATTCACATTTGAAATTTTGTTGTTTAGATTATAGGATACATTAGGTAAGCTGAAAAAAGAATGATCAACCAAAGCTTGAGAAATACTTTTAGGAAGGAAAGCAAATTTGCAATGGAAATTTATGTGATTTTGTTTGTGCTCGCAGATGGCCCCAGAAGTGGCCTTGCCCTATAGTATAATGGAACATACCAGACTGGAGTTGGAGTGGACAAGATCACTGCCAGTCAAAGAAGTGCTGGGGAAGAAACAGATACACCTAGCAACCATTTCCTTGTCCTAGTCTACCCCAACTCCTTTCCTACTGTGCGCACATGTTTTGGTTTTTTTCCATTCTGCAGCCTGGGAAGATGTTAGTTCAATGAAAAGCCTTGTGCCAGTTTGGATGTATTATGTCCCCCAAAACACCATGTTCTTTGATACAATCTTGTGGGGACAGATGTATTAGTGTTGATTGGGTTGGAACCTATTGATTGAATGTTTCCATAGAGATGGTGACTCAATCAACTACAGGCAAGGCCTTTGATTGGATAATTCCCATGGAGGTGTTACCCCACCCATTCAGGGTGGCTCTGTATTAAATCACTGGAGCCATATATAAGAGCTGGCAAACAGAAGGAACTTGGAGCAGCTAAGACTGACATTTTGGGGAGCAACTGAGAGTGACATTTTGGAGCTGCAGCTGGGAGACAGACATTTTGAAGACAGCTGTTGGCAGTTGAGACAGACATTCTGGAGAACGCCATTTTGAAACGCAACCTGGGAGCAAGCAGATGTCAGCCACATGCCTTCCCAGCTAACAGAGGTTTTCTGAATGCCAATGGCCTTTCTCCAGTGAAGGTACCCTATTGTGGATGCCTTACCTTGGGCACTTTATGGCCTTAAGACTGTAACTTTGTAACCAAATAAACCTCCTTTATAAAAGCCAATCCAAAATGGCAGCATTAGCAAACCAGAACAGGCCTCAACTTACTTTAAAATCAGAAACCGGGGACAAGGAGTCCCAGCTGCTTAAGAGGATGAGAACTTTCACAGGCAGTCCCCCAACCCCTCCTCCTTTGAACTGTATAAATATCCCACCCTTAGAGACTACAAGTGTCTCTCCTCTTGGACACGAAATGGGGCGTGAGGAGCTGGCAGCCACCAACCCTGACCTGAGCAGTCTGGCTTTCCCGAGAAACCAACCACAATGGGATTCCTTCCCCTACTCCTTAAGCTGTATAAGTAACAAGGCAGTCGTTTTCTGAAAGTTTCTGTTTTTCATGAGCCTCTATGTTGCCAGGGCATGTGTAGCAACTCACTTGACAGACAGCTTGTATGTACTGGAGTTATTCATCCGAGCACAGTAATAGAGCACATGCCACATTTATAGGAATCCTTTGATGATGTGTTCACACCTCTGCTTGGCTTACAAATGGGAGACGTGTAAAGGTGCTTTGGATCATGAATCATACCATCTTTTTTTCCCAGTTACCTTGGAAGGCAAAGTTGCTAGGTGACTTTCTGTTCAGTAGCTTCATTTCCAAATTACTTTAGGTCATATTAACCTAGAATGCAATGAGATCTTGTCCAAGTGGCTTGAGGAAAAGTCGGCATAGTCTTGATACATTTCAAGGAAAGGAGAAGTGCCTGACCTAGAAATTTTGGTTGGTGGCATCGGGCCTTGGAAATTTGCTTGGTTGATACTATAAAGAGCCCTGTGTGAAGTCTTAAATATCATTATTACTTGGGTAAAGGCAAACATTTATAAAATTTTAGTGCCAGACCCATAATGGCTTACACTTGATGTAAGCAGACTATTTCCCATAATAAGACTTCTCAGACTGTCTAACTACTGTTTCTTTGCTTTTGTTGGAATTTGATCAACTCAGCGAGTTAACACAGATGATGTCATGGTCATCAAACTCTGTCTGGATGCTACCAACATCAGAATTTTGGGCCTGGACCCTCTTATCAGAGCTGCCAGTAAGACAAAGTAATCAATTGAAAATAATAATAGCAATACAGTGAATGTTGGGGACTGAACATATTAAGGAGCTTTGATCTAGTACAATATCTTCAAGAAATTGCCTGCCTGAAAAATGACAGTATAATCTGCCGAAGAGTTGAGTTAGGAATTCAGATATCCTGACACTTTGTGCATTTCTCCATGATTTTTTTAAAAAAAATGTGCTTGAGTCTCTTCTCTTATGTAGACTTCTACATGAAACTTTGAAGCTGTTTACTGGAATCATTCAAGATATTATGATCAGAGATAAAATCCTTTAAAATATCAATAGAAAGTAAAATATTCATAACCCAGTGCCATTACTAGCTGCGTGTCTTTGGGCAAGTTACTCAACCTCTCCAAGATTTGGCTTCCTTAAATATAAAATGGCTAGAATTCTTCCATTCGTATTCATTTCACAGGGTATTATGAGGATTTAATGAGAACATCCATGTAAAGAGTTTGGCCTAGGGCTAGATATGTACCATCCAGTACATATTAGATCAATGGTTCTTAAACTTTTTCATCTCTGGACTCCTTTAGGTTCTTTAAAGAGCTTTTGTCTATGTGGTTCTATCTATCAATATTTACAGTGTTAGAAATCAAAACTCAGAAAAATTTAAAATATTTATTTAATTCCTTTAAAATAGCAACAATAAACACATTGTAGGTTCATGTATTTTTATGAAAAAGTACTATTTTTCCCAAACAAAGAAAATATAGTGAGAAGGTGGCATTGTGTTACATTTTTACAAAAAATTTTAATGGGCCAGCTAAAATGGATTCTCACATATGCTTCTCTATTCAACCTATTGCAATATGGTGTTTTGGTTGACATACATGAGGAAATCCAACCTCATACAGGTATAAGGTTGGAAAAGACAGAGGTATTTTAATAGTCTTTTAAGATAAGTGTAAAAATTCTTTGCTATTATACTGAAATTCAACAGTCATTTCTTAAAGGTTCGTTGTAATGTAGAATCCCAAACCATACCAAAGAATTATTTTATTCTCTATTACACAAAAATCCATTGGTCTTATACTTTGAAAAGATACTTTTCCCATGCATCATTTTTTAATGTTATGCATTGTACTTTTCTGACTTCACATCAGTGTTGAAAATATAATGGTGAGTAAAAACTGCTGGTGCTTATCATGAATCAAGGTAGTGGTACAAACTGCATAAGTGATTGTAAAATATACTGATCCTTTCAGTTGTGCAGATCTTCCATATATTGACACAAATTTATTACAATATAGTTTTTAAAAATCACATTTGTTAATGTCACCACCTATTTCATCAGAGTCTTTAAGAACTGAATAGCTGTCAAGGTTATGTGGGCAGATACACAGTTTCCAAAAAATATAAATTTTGCTTGAAATCTTGAATTTATTATTGGCAACAAATACTCTCAGCTATTTATTTAAAGTGCAGGTCCACTTCATTCACTTTGAGTAATATTTTTTGCATTAGTACCCAAGTCTGAGTAACCATAGTTTGCCAGACATTCTTTCTAGTAAAAACGATTTTCCATGAAAAAGTGGCTGGTTGATAACTCACGCAAGTACTCTTCCTTGAACCAATCATTTTACTTCATTTTGTAAGGAGAACTATTTTATTTCATTACATAGCTTCATTACGTAGCATCATAAGCTATATGTTATATACATGTTTATATGATATATGTGTTCTTCACATATTGTCATGCAGAATATTAAAAAAGGCATGTTCAAAGATTGAATAATTCTATTGATATCCCAAGGACAGTCTTAATTTAAACTGGAATTTTCTTCTTAATGTGAACACCTGACAATAAAGAATAGAGTGATATTTGTACAGGTTGGCACCACTCCCTTCATGATAAGCACCAGCAGTTTTTATTCCCCATTATTTTTCAACATGGATGCAAAGTCTTCAAAGTGAAAAGCCAAATAATACTGTATTACTATTATTATAAAAATGGTTTTGAACCTTGTTGACACAGCGAAAGGGTCTCGGGGACCCCAGGTGACAGAAGACCACACTTTGGGGACTGCTGCCTGAGAAGGCATTCATAGTGCTATGACTATCTGTACCGATACTACCACTACTAAAACGAAACACCAAAAACCGATGTAGAACAAATGTCATACAGATCACTTAGCTTCTATGGGCTTCAGTTGGACTTCAGCTTCTGGCCAAGATGGGTTAAAAGGAACTAGATTTATCCTCCTAACTCTAACACGGAAATACCAACTGAATATATATGAAACTGTAGTCTTCATGGACTGGACAACAGGCAATAAGGAGGGAAATAAACAATGTGAGCCCTATGATTGCCCCAGTTTACTGCTTGGAAAGTCTCCAGAGCTAGAGAAACCGAGCACAGCCCGGCGACCTCTCTGATTCTAAGAGTCAGAGTTCAGAGGTTAAGGAGGCACCAGGCTGGGCAAAATTTGTGGGGCTGAGTATGGGTAGGAGGGATCTGGAAGAGAGAGTGAGAGAGAGAGAGAGAGAGAGAGAGAGAGAGAGAGAGAGAGAGTGTAATGGGCTGAGAGAGAAGTAGAGAAATCTTCAGAGGCTTCCTCTCAGTTATTTAGCTGAGTAGCAGTTATCTCATGTGTGAAGAAAATACTGAGACCAGAAAAAGAACCACCAGAAAGGAAAGGAGCAGGTGGAACAATCTCTGAATCTCACAAGGGTCAGAAATAGTTCATGTTCCTAGGAGTAACACATGGGATAGAGTCCTCAGAGGATATAGCTCCAACCTAAAGACTTTTCTGGGCATACCCAATACCCAATACAGCTTAAAAGCAGGCCTCAAACAGTGTTCGGACAGATGAGTAAAAAAAATGGGGACAAAAATGTAGATGAATAATAGGGGGTCTGGGGGAATAGGATGTTTTGGGTGTTCTTTCTTACTTTTAATTTTATTCTTATTTTTATTTTTTGAGTAATGAAAATGTTCAAAAATTGATTGTGGTGGTGAATGCAGAACTATATGATGGTTACCATGAACAACTGATTGTCCACTTTGAGTGACTGTTTGGTATGTAACTGTATCTCAATAAAATTGCAAGGGGGATAAAAAAAGCAGGCCCCAAGAGGATCAAACTATTTTCAAGAAACTAGTAACTACAATCTCAGAAAAAAGACCCAAAATATTTAAAGGAATGATAATGATAATAATAATAATAAACTCAGCACCCAACAACCTAGAGTTAACATTTTTTGGCATTCAATCATATTTTAGTAAGCATGCAAAGAAAAGGACCTATAACACATAGAAAAATCAATCAATAGAAATAAACCCAGAAATGAAAAGATGATTGGAATTAGAAGACAAGAAGGATAAAAAATATTATCAGTATTAAATTATACTCAACATGCTCAGCAAAGTTGAGAAACGTATGATGCTATGAAGAAAAATAAAAGATATACAAAAGACTCAAATTCTAAAAATGAATAATATAATGTTTGAGATGAAACACTGGATGGGATGAGCCACTGCAAAAGGAAAAAATAATTAATTTTAACATATAGGAATATATTCTGTCCAAAACAATATATACGAAGAAAAAAAGTCTGAGAAACATGAACAGAGGATTAATGAGCCGTGGGACAATACAAGTTGCCTAACAGGTATATAACTAGAGTTCAAAAAGGGGAACAGAAAAAATATTTGAAAAAATCACAAACTGTGGGCCTTTGGGCTTCACCTTGACCATAACATGTTTAATTTGGTTGACAGAATGTTGATCTCATAATGTTCATGTCATCTACATCAGAGTTCACATCAAAATCTGGATTACAGGTAGCTTTTGAAAAACTAAGAATCATTGGGCAGTCATTTTGAAAAATAATGAATGCAAGTTTTCCAAATTTAATGAAAAATATCAACCCACAGATTCAAGGAGCTCAACATACCATAAGTAGAATATTGATTCATTCATCAGACATTTACCTGTTTGCTAATTAGTGAGGGTAGGCAGCCTCTAAGCTGGCCCCAGTGACGCTTGCCTCCTGGTATTTATGTCCTTGTATAACCTCCTATTCTTGCATGTGGGATGGAATATCGATTAGCATCGAATGAATAAAATATGGTGGAAGTGATGGGATGCCACTCCCAAAATCCGGTTAGAAAATGTTTGTGGCTTTTACCATGGTCTCTCTCCCTCTCTGATGACTAGTTGTCATATCCTGAGGAGAAGTCCATGTGGCGAGGAACCACGGCCTTCCAGCAGCCATGTGAGTGAGTTTGGAAGCAGATCCTCTTACCCTAGTGGAGCTTTGAGATGACTGTAGCCCCAACCAACAGCTTCTCTGCAACCTCGAGACCCTGAACTGAACCTAAGCCACACCTTGATTCCTGCCCCACAGAAACTGTAAGAGAATAAATGCTTGTTGCAATAAGTGATTGAGTTTTCCAGTACTTTGTTACACAGTGTTAGATAACTAATAGAGTAGGTATTCCAGAAATATTTGTGAAACAAATGAAGTTTGAAAGATACGACAGCGTTATAGAGTGAATCATGTCCCCCCAAAAGACGTGTGTGTGTGATATTTGATAATAGGATCTTTGAAGATGTTATTAGTTAAGATGAGGCCAAACTAGATTAGGGTGGGTCCTAATCCAGTATGACTAGAATCTTAATAAGCAAAGGAAATTTGGATCCAGGAGGAGACAGAAAGGCAGACAGATGCAAACCACCACCAAAATGCTACAAACTTCAGAGAAAGTATGGCCCTACAAACACCTTGAATTTGGACTTCTACATGCCCCAACTAGAAACAATAAATTCCTGTGGTTTAGGCCAACTGGTATGTGATGCTTTGGTACAGCAGCGTTGCAAACTAAAACAAAGAGGAAACCCAAATGAGTCTTTTATTTATAAAGACAAAAGCAACTTTTTGATGGAAGCATATTAAGATTACTGAAGTTATATTGCTATGGGGATTCTCGGGAGAGAGGGGTTGCTTCTGCTTGAGGAGAGAGGGGATTTTTGGGGGAAGGAGACAGAATTTTATCCGAGCTTTGAAGGAGGTAGCATTTGAATACATTGAACTGGCAAGTCCAGGACTCAGGGTGGAAGAATTCGACGAATAAGTGGGAGAGGTGGGAAATCAAGGGGCTGTATAGAGGAAACTCTGAGCTGAATGCAGAGAAAACCAGAAAAAAAAGACGATAATGGAATAGAAGATACCTTTTGTATACAGAGATAATGTGACTTCTATCTTGGAAACTCATGCTACACAAACACTGCATTTAAAAATAGTCATTAATTCTTGCAAATAAGTTTTTCTAACATTACCCTCTTCTTAGTAAAAAGGAGCATATGCACCTTCTTGAGTTGAATTTCCAGAACGGAGCTAAAAATTTTTCATATTCTCAGAAAATAATATAGGCAGATAAGGTACAATGTAGCCTATTAATTTCTTCATTAAGCTGAGTGTTGTGCTGTTCCAAAAGCTGCAGTGAAAGCCACACCCTGAGGGAAATGTGATTATAAAGAAGCAAAATCCATTTTCTCGTCTGACTTACGTTATAGCTACACATAGTGTGAGCTTTGATTGTGCTGGGCACGCTACCATTATTTCTGATATAATGGAGGCCGTTCTCTGACTTATTTGTCTATCTTACTTATCTTCACACTTCCTGGTGTTCTTGTTCTTGATGGTGTAGAGTAGTTCTTTCTTGCCAATTTAAATTTCAACTTGCTTTCCCCCCACTGCTCATTGATCACTTGCTTTTTCATTTTTAATTTCCGTCCTTTGATTTGCAGTCACACTTTTCATGGTGCTGCTAATTCTGCCCTTTATTCTTCTGCCATGTTTCATCATTAAGTGACAGTGGAAGTTTCCAGCTTCAGCACCTCTTGCTAAAATGTGCACTTCAGAGCTATAAAAGCATGAGCAGTGAACAGGACAGTGTCTCCAAAAGCATTTTAAAAGCTGCCCCTTTATGAGAGGGGGATATAAGGGAGGGACATGGGATTCTTGGTAGTGGTATTGTTTTCTGTCCTTACTATTATAATGTATTGTATAATATTTTTATTTTTATTTTTATTATCTTTTTTTTTTATTTTTCACCAAAAAAAAAACTTTTTCATAATAATATGTTCAAGTGCTGACTGTGGTGATAAATGTACAACTATGTGATGATGCTATGAACAACTGATTGTACACTGTGGAGGTCTGTATGTTATGTGGAATATATCTCTATAAGATTGTAGGAAAAAATATAAATAGAGGTAAAAGTGCTGGAGAAAACATGGAAAGAGGGATGTACCTATTTACTGTTGAGGAGGAGGCAGAATGGTGTAGCCTTTCTGGAGGTCACTGTGGTGGCTCCACAAGAAGCTAAGTATGTGGGGCCATAACGTACTACAACCTTATTAGGGGGTGTGTATTTGGAAGATCTGAGAGCAGAGACATGAATGGACATTTGCATACTGGTGTTTATGGAGGCAGTATTCATGATTTGCAGTTGGTGTTTAATTAAAAAAATTAAAAAAAAAAAAAAAAAAAAAAAGCAGGCCCTGTGAGCCTGCTCCTTCTGACTTTACTTCCAGCTCTCAGAGAAATATTCTTTACTTTAACAAGACTTAAATTCATGTAATATACTAAAATTCAGGATGCTCAGGTGGAATAATATGTTGGCATTTGCTTCATTCTCAAAGTAGTGATTAGCTTTCATTGCTGGGGAAGAAAGAATCAGTCAGAAAAGGAGCTTTACAGCTGCAAAACTTAACAAAGACACAGAATAGCTTAATCTCAATTATGAGCATGTAGCTTGGATTCCCTTCTTAGTTTTATTTAATTCCTGAGCCAATTTTTGTCACTGAATGTGTCTGGAAGAAGCTGACTCAGTTTGAATTAATATAAGGCTGGGATTTTTAATAAGAGGTGCTGAAGTAGAACCACATTTTGCAAATTCATCAAGTATGTCTTAGTTTCACCAAAAAAAAGAAAGAAAGAAAGAAAGAAAGAAAAAAGGTAGAGAGGTCACAGTCCATACTGAGGGGGGTGGTACAACAAAGATAACTGTAAAAATTTCTAAAATACAACCAAGGATGTCATATATTGAAAGAAAGAGCTAAGAAACTCTTTTCCCTTTAAATGATGCAAAACAGATTTTATGTTTAATCACTCCTCTTCTTCATTTTAAAATCAGCCAAGTAGGAAGATTGAACTAAGCAAAGTTACTTTTTAAAAGAATGAGGCCTTTTACAGAATGTATAATTTTTCACTATAGTTGGGTGTGTCTCAATAGAGAAAAAGAAAAGATTTAGCATCTCTATACTGGAAATTAATCAATTCATTTAGTTTTAAATTCAAATTTCTTAGTATTTTATTCTCTATTTTGGGCCCAGGTTTTCTCAAGGAGTAGGCACAAAAGTCATTATAATGATGTGCCTAAAAAAATTAGTAAAGCAGATAACTGTATACAACATTAGCTTGTAGAATATTGTCATTATGCATTTAATAAGGCCCCATCTATTTCCTGATCACTTTTTAGTCCATTAATTAGTGATTCTATACTTTTTTTGTAGGTCATCATTACGGCCAGTAATTGGAGGCTGGATGAATTAAAATTTATACAAATTATATGTCCCAGGCAATCACAAACATAGACTGGAGACTTCAAGTTCAAAATTCATTAACATCCTCAGCCAAACAAATGTAGTTCTTTTGCCTCCCTTTATATTCACATTTTAATTTTCTGATTAATGAGAAAACAGTTATGGAAATATTGCTAGACAGATCTGGCTTCATTCCCTGAATTTATCTTCTCCTGCTGGTTGAGTTTGTGCTCAGCCCAGGGGATCTTCACACAGGCAGATCCCCTTCCTCTATATCTGGGGCTACCTGGAGTCACTGTTCCTGCTAAACTACTCTTGTATGTTTTCTACCTGGTCTTCTGCACCTGACTCGACTCTACCACTGGGTCTGCAGTGCTGCTGTCCGGCTCTCTTCCATATGACACTATTGCTCTTGTTTGTTAAGTTGTCTTTCCTCCTTACCCAACTGGGAGCCCCTGGAAGGCAGGAGCCATATCTCATTTGCCTTATATCCATCCATAGTGTTTACCATGGAGCTTGACACATTATTGATCATGGGACTCTATTTCGCCACCTGTATCATTTGGTCCACACAGAACTGACACTACTTGAATTTGCATGCCTGGAGGTGGACATAACGTCTGCAGTTGGTTGCAGCCTCTTTTTGCTTATATGTGGCCACAGTCAGGTCATTTGTAACCCCGGTTGCAGCTGTTCAGTGTATGTCAGTTGTATGAATGAATATACTTCTTACTGTACAGAAAACTGACTAGTGTCCTAATTTTCCAGTACTGAAAATTCCTTTAGTTTCATTTCACACTTAGGAAAATAAAAGTAGAAGAATACTAACTCTAAGGTACAAATGCAAAAATGCATTTCTGAACACTTGCCAGAGGCGGGCTTCTCTGAGTATTCTGGTAACCGAATTAGAGAGGAAAACAAATCCAGCTGTAATACTTACAAAACCCACAGGGCACAAACAAACCAGCAGCCGAGGAAAAGCCTAACATTTCTGTTCTTGAGATGAGAGAGGACTTCTACTGCGGCTTATCTTAAGGAAGGCATTGCAATTTTAAAAACAATGTACCTGACCAACATGCCTAAAGCAAGTTCAACAACCCTTTTCTCAAAGTTGATTCTTAAGATTCCCCCTCACTGCGGACAATGCACTAAAGCCGAATTCAATAAAAGCAAGTCTACGGGGGTGGGGGGTCATAGCAATGCTGTATTGTATGAAACTCTCTCTTGGTCTGGTCTAATCTAGAGGAAAGTTTAAGCAATTAGTACAACAAATGATTTTTAGATCATCATACATAAAATGCTGATGCTGAGGAAGCACCAACAGGCAAGGCTAACCTTCACCTGAAAAAGTAAACTTGGGTCTGCTTTACACATCTGATAACTGGGGGACTAAGTCTCTTAAGATTTAGCATCTAATAAAATGGCTGATAATTTTAGCTTTTAAAAAGCATTTGTTCCCAGATATTCACAATGACCACAAAATTCTCACCCAGAAAAAGTATCTCCATAAAAATCTAACTTTGAACAACTTACTACCTGGGAACATTTCCAGCCATCAGCTTGTATTAAATACATGCCAAGGTATTTGATATAACTTGCTCCACAGGATTATTAGTACTACAACAATCAAAGGTTGGTGTTGGTTTCCGAAGAAAGGTTTTATAAGTATTTTTTTTTCTGAATAATGAGAAGGTAAGTTTGGTTTTCTGTTAGGGCCGGTCTTTTGTTCGAGAAATCAAAACTCTGCCATCCACCTGTTGGGGAAACACAGAGCTAGTGAGCTGCAGAGGCAGGCCTGGAGTGAGCTACTAAATTTAGCCACTCTACACCTGCCACTATACAAAGGGGATATGCTTTCTAAAATCTGTCATCACAAGTATACAAGAGAAGAAACCATAACTGAGGAAATATAATAACAAAATATTAGTACTACAAATAAAAGGAAAGCCATTTTCTCAATACCATGTAACAAAGTACATATGCTTCCTTCTAGCACAGACTAAACATTTGCCACAATAGACTAAATTGTGCTTTAGCCATTAGATTGATTGCACCTCCTGGTAGATCGAGAGCTACATGTTTACATCTCAAATGCTTTTGTACATTTGTTTTTATTGGACCAGAAGTGACGATGAACACCAATGAAGGGAACTGTGAAGGATGCTAGGTGCCAGGTCTTCATATCCTCAGCAGATGTCAGAAACCTTTCTCTTGGGCATTCAAGGAGCCTATAGTCCCAAGACTAACCTTGAGTCCTCCAACTGGAGCCTATCTGGATTGAATGCATAGCCAGATGTGATGGGAAGACCCAAGGGAGAATGGTCACGGTTCCCAGGGAGCAGAGAAGAGTTAGCACACTAATTTCTAAGCATTTGCAGACAGGATCTTCTCTGTTTTAGAGAAGACACCTCCAATCCCATAGTGGGAGATTTTGGGCAACCATGTGATTGTCACCTGTCCTATTTAAATTGCTTTGGTGTATTCAAACAGGCACAGCCACATTGCTAAGACACCTCTACTGCAGTGCTTCCGAATGTATTACAGGCAGTTATCAGCTGTGATAGCAAAGGAGCACACTGGACTTGCAGAAGACATACGTGCCATTTAAAATGCACTAGCATAGGAGACATTATTAGATTGCCATGCAACCAAACATACACTGCCTAAGAAATAAAAGCAGTCGTACCTGGTAGGACTCATGTAAATGTGGAGAGTATGAAATCTCCATCTCAATTATCATACTGACAATAGGGCTGTTTCTTCAGAGGACAAATATCTTGTTGCTTATGTGAATTAAGAAAGCAAGAGAGAGAAGGTTGCCTATTACAAACACAGTATACTTACAGCAATTATGACATCATTGACCAGTGCCCATAATACGAGACTTGGTAGAAATCTGTTTAAGAAATCCAATACAACAAAAGAGTATTAAAAATTTATCAGCTGCATAAATGGGTCCAACACTATTCTAAGTGCTGCTACGGTTATATAGTAAAGCTAAATTGGTTAAAGCAACAATATTATTCCCTGGGTGGAACATAGTATTAGAAGGGGCAGGTAATACGTTTGGACAATATTTAAAAAAAAAATACTTAAGGATTACAGAGGAGGGTAGGAGGGTGAGGGTAGGGGGAGGTACGACCTTAGATTTCCATAACTTTAGATGTTTCACTTTCTGTAGAATTTAGTGATTGAAATGCTGTTATTCATTTTCAACTTGTGGTTGAGATGCTGAACCACAAAATAGAAACTCCACTCTGGCAGGAGTTGGAGGCAAAAGCTTTTTGTGTTGGTTCACTTGCTATTTTAATTCATTGCATTATTAATCTGTTTTCAAGGTATGGTTGCTACTTGTCTCAACTTATGCTCTTTCTCTTCTTTTCATACTTGGTCTCTTTTTCCGGGTTACCTCTGCTCTTGAAGGCAGGGGATGTAACCTTCAGCAAAAGCTTAGTGGAAAAAGCTCGAATTTCCCAGTAGGCCTCAGGTAGCTCTCACTCTGCTGAGACGTGATTTGTGCCCTCCGGCATGTTATTTCATGGTTCTGAGTATTATAGTTTCCTCATACTAAACTAGGGATATTATTAACTATCTCTTGGATTTGTGAAAATTAAATATGTTCACGTGTTAATGCCAAGCACAGATAATGCTACACATTTGTGCTTTAGCCCTGGTGGCTAGTGTAAGTAGGTTTTTCATGATGATGGCAGCACTATTTTCTATCCTTTCCTCCCAAGTTCTCATGTTTCTAACATTTTTATCCCCTCCCCACCCCATTTCCTACCTTACTATTATTATCATTAGCTAATCTTTATTAAGTGCTTTCTTACCATGGGCCAGGACCCTGGGGCAAGTACTTTACATAAATTATCAAATTATTTCTCAGACTCTAAATTATCAAATTATTTCTCAGACTCTAGCTATGGGATAGCTATCATTGTAATTCTATTTTACTAAGGAACGTTGAAATTCAGAGCACTAAGATAAGTGAACTCGCTGGCTTACACAATCAGTTGCTCAGGCAGGATTAGATTTGAGACCTTTCTGACTTCAGAGCTAGAGCTCTTAATCACCAATTACTACCAAGTAAACCCTTCCCCAGCTCACAAACCGCCCATTCTCACAACAACTTGTAGAAAGCCATACCCAAGATAGCTTGTTTCCATAACTCCCTTGAAAGCAATTTAAAAACTGTTTTTTTGAGGGGGGGGGAGAGGTTGAGAGGGGTAAGTTCCTGATCCTATTCTGCAGAGAATTGGTGCCCAGTAGACGCGGACTCACTAAGGAATGGGGAAAGAAACTGAGTGGGCAGAGAAATAGAGTAAATAAAGTGCAATAAGATTACAGCAGGAAGAAATAGAGGGAGGAGGAACATGCAGAATGAAAGGGGAAGGAACACTCGGCAAATATTTACTGAGCACCTTAGTTCTGATTAGTTCACCAAGGGGACTCTACGGGTAAGTTATCACTTAAGAATTCAGTGCAGCTCGGCTGGGCACCTACTTCAGCCTCTCTTTACAGATGAGCACCCACGGCTCAGAAAATAGCTCGGTAGATCCGGGAAGCCTACTTCCACCCATCGCGCACCACGTGGAGCAAGTTTAAAAGCTTGCTTGGCTCTGGTACCTCTTCCCAGGGTCACAACGGCAAAATCACAAGCTGCTCCCCATTGACCCTTTAGAGACATGCTATGAAGAAACTACAAGTCTGCAAGCCACACTCATCCTCTTTCTCTACTTTAAACCTAAACGCAAGAAAACTCAACTGCCAAGTCAGTGCCAGACTTTCTGGACACACCTTCTTTTTCCTGTGTGCCAACCCAGACGAATTAGCAACAAGCAAGCGCTTGCCCAGCTGGCGCCCAGGACCGAGCCGCAAAACCGTCTTGCAACACGCGGCGGGGCCACCGGCGGCCGCGCCCGCGCTCGGGTCGGAGGCGGATTTAAGGTGACGCGCGGCCACCTCCTCCCCTTTAAGGCGGGGCTCGAGAGCCGGAGCGGAGGAAGTCGGGCGGCTGCCGGCGACGTCCCCGCCCCCCTGCGTCCCGGCTGCTCCCCGAGAGCGGCGGCGGCAGGTCCCGCGCAGGTGAGGGGCGCGCGCGGGCCGGGCTTCCAGCCCCGGGACGCGGCCTCGGACAGCCAGGGCGGTGCCGGGCTCACCTGGCGGCGCGCGCGGGCCGGACAGCAGGGTCGCCGCTGCTTTCTCCTGGGGGTGAGTGTCTACTCCGAACCGTGGCGGGGAGTTGGGGGATCCCTGAACCGAGGGTCCAGGATGGGAACCCATTGGCGCTACTAACCCGGAGCTGCAGGTTTAGCGGTCAAAAAAGGGTCCCGAGGACGCAAGGCCGAAATCCGGGGCGAGCAGTGCTGGAGCGCGCTCAGGGGGAGGACAGTCTTCCCCGGGGTTTCATTGCAACTTAAAGGACACTCCTTAGGTCTCCCCAAGGTGCAGCGAGTTGGTCACCGCCACCGCCGCTGCCTGACTCTCTGGACCGTCAGTCCTTCACCTCGGTGAGCTTTGATCACTCTCGCGTCGTGGAGACCCAGAGATTCAACTGGGTCTCCCTATGTTGACATTTGACCGACTACAGGAGAGCTGAAAAGCTTATGGTAATTGTGTAGGTTACAGAATGTCTCAGTCAGAGCCAGAGAGCCAGAGAAATGGGAGAGGGAGGGGGGGGGTGAGAGAGAGAGGGAGATAATAATAATAAACTTGAGAAGTGATTGTTTCCGCAATTAGTCCCTCAGCGCACTGTCCATTTGTAAAGCAAATAGTGCGCAGATGGATTTTAAAAAATGGTTGGATTTCCATAAACTAGGATTTCTCTCCTCCTCCGAACTTCGTGAAGTCTGAGGGTCTCAGCCGCGTCTGCATGCTTGCGTGAGTTTGCTCTGGGAGTTACATCTGCAGAGGCATTTACAGGGATGAGACAGCTTTTCCGGTGTACCTTGGGACTGTAGGTCTTTACGAATACCTGCTTCATGGAGGTACAGATCGCAAATCCGTCTATGGATTATGATTTCCATTAGCGTTTATTTTTGTTTGAGTCAGCAGCATTTCAATTCAAATATTTGCTGTATGCCTGTTAAGGGCGAACCTCCGTGAGAGTCAGGTTGATGTGCTCTCTGGTTAGCACAGGTGTTGATACAAAGGGGAATTTTGAGGGCACTCTTTCTTCCTCCGGGGCGGATGTTTAAAGAGTCCAATGGCACATGGCGCTTTGCTTCAGCACCTCTTTGATCTCTGGTAATTAAACATTTAAATACAGGGAGGTTTGTAAGTTTTGGAAGAATATTTGTCATTAGCCTTGTCAGTCATAAAAAGGGGCAGCAGTTATGAAAATCATCCTTAAAATAATATTACGAATCAACTCTCAAACACCATGCAGGTCACTTTATAGATGTATCTTGTCACTCTTAATCTCTGTGACAATAACTCCTCTGTAGATAAGTTAACTGATGCAGAGAGGAACCCAGCAATTTGTGCAAGGTAAGTGATGGACCTAGAAATTGAATGTGGTCGTTTCTGAATGCAGAACCATTTTATTTTGTTTTGCTTTTTGTTTTTGTTTTGTTGTTGTTGTTGTTGTTGTTGTTTTCGCTGTTCCATGCTCCCGAGAGGACAGAGAGTGGAAATATGGCAGATTTAATGGAAATGAGAATTCAAATTTATATTCATACATCATTCATACCTCCTGGGGATAAAGGTAGTCATCATAAATAAAATGAGCACTGTTTTCTTTGTACTTTTGTGGTTAAACTAGGACAAGTAATGAACAGCTAGTTTTAAAAAGTGAAGTTTATTCTATCTTCCTTATTTTTAAGGGTCTAATATATCCGCATGGGGCCAATCAGTAATGCTTTATATGTATTCGCTCTATGTTGCCCAAAGAAGGAACAGCTAATTTTGATATTATTCATATGCTTTAACATATTTTCAGCTTGATTTCTTTCCACAGCTGCAAGGTGAGGAGAGGCTTTTCTCACCTAGAAATGACTTTGTGTTTGTGTATAAAAGTATAAATGAATCATATTTATTTTTTGAAGATATATCCATTTTTCCTTCCTGCTATCTCTAGAATTGTAGAGCACTACATTGCACTTATCTGGGAAGGACTTTCAAATTGATAAAACTAATTTGACTTTTCAGTAATTGAGTACCTGAGTAATAACAACTCAACCAACAATTCTTTAAATGCATGTATACTACAAAGATGATTTTCAAATTAAATTTATTTTACTGTGTAGAATGAGAGTGAAAATCATTTAGAATTTAAAATAATATTTCCTGATATGGGGAGCACTGCTTTCTGGAAACCTTACAGTTGCTGGTAATTATACACAGAAATTGAAGGGTTTCATAATTAAATTACTTTGAGGTATTCTCAGTTAACTTTGGAAGAAAGGCTCTTTGCTTGTGTTGGGAGGATCAGTTAGGATATTCTGCCTGGATTTCGCTAGTCCCCACTTATTTTCTCTGTTTTCATTTGACAGTGGAATTGACAAGACACCCAGAACCCCTCCTTAGAACGTTTTGCAATCCTGCCCAGCAGGTGTTTATTAAAGAAAAAAAAAAGGGCTTACTTGGTTTATAATGGGGATGGCTGAGTGAGGGTGGATAGATGATGAGAATTAGAGAAATTCCCAGGAAAGCAAAAGGGCCAGGAAGTAAAGAAGGGTGTGAGGCAGGGGCAGGTTCAGGTTTTGTGAGGCCTGTAGGGTAAATAATTGGTATGTGGGGGTGGATCTCATTAAGCAAAAATAATACAAAATCAGTTCTGAACAGGGCTATTTAGAATGAGAACAAGAAATTGCAGCAATTTGCTGAAAGTTTCTGTGTCTTTCTGCTGAGATCTTTTTGAGCAACTTACCAGAAATACTTATATTGAAATGCTTCCTGATTGCAACCTGGCTTCCCCTCCTCCTGAAAATACTCAGCATCTCCTAGCAGTGAATAGCACATGGGTGAGGGGCCTGAAGCTCCATTAGCTTCACAGGATGAGAGGGTATTTTGTAGTTAGAGACAAAGGACTCTTCGTGGTCCTTTGAGCAGAGGAGACTACTAGCTGGGTGGGAGGGGCCCTGGGCTTGTCAGGGACTTTGGGTGCTGCACATCCACTGTACAACACTGAGATTGGTTGGTTCCCATGGATGCCTTTGGCTTCTCCAGCTTTCATTCTATTAGTCACCATCTACTGAGGATTTTCTAATGCCTCAGGCACTGAATATGGTGAGATCCTGGCTGCCAGGGAGCTTCTAGTCTCAAGGAACTGATTTCATTGATCACACAGAAGTGTTACAGGTGCTGGCATAGAGGCTGTGTGGGAATCTCTAAGGGTCCCTAAAGCTTGAGCTGAGTTTGGCATTGTTGTTGGAGTTACTGAGATGAAGGGGTCCAAGAAGGCATTCCAGGTGTGGGAAGGGATGTAGAGAACCCTGGAGGTTTGGACCCCCAACTCCCCTCCACTGATGCGGTGATGCCTCTTAGTGTTTATCAACATGTCCTTCCAGCCAGCAGTACCCACAGCCTGAGATTAACTTGTTAGAAATGCAAGTTCTCAGAATCCTTCCCAGACCACCTGACTCCAGAATGCTCTGTCCGGAGTACAGCAATCTGTGTTTTAAGAAGCCCTCCAAACTGGGGAGAAATGCGGACATGTTGGACTTTCCCACCTGGTTTATTGCTGATTTTCTTGCAAACATTGAGGACTGCCAATTTGGTGGGCTGAGCCCTCGATCTGGGTGCTTTCCCTTGTGATGCTGGTTGCTGCAAAGGAGAGGCTAAGCTCACTTATAATTGCATCTAGAGTCTTTCCCAGAGAGCCTCTTTATTGCTCAGATGTGGCCCCCTCTCTCTCTAAGTCCACTCGGCAGGTGAACTCACTGCCTTCCCCACTATGAGGGACATGACTCCCAGGGGTATGCATCCCCCTGGCAATGCGGGAAATGACTCCTGAGGATGAGCCTGGGCCCAGCACTGTGGGATTGAGAAAATCTTCTTGACCAAAAAGGGGAAGAGAGGTGAAACAAAATAAGGTTCCAGTGGCTAAGAGATTTCAAATGGAGTCGAGAGGTCACTCTGGAGGGTATTCTTATGTGCTGTATAGATATCACATTTTAGTTTTTGGTGTGTTGGAATGCCTAGAGGGAAATATCTGAAGCTGTCAAACCACAACCCAGTGACCTTGATTCTTGAAGACAATTGTATAACTATGTAGCTTGCACAATGTGACCCGTGATTGTGAAAACCTTGTGGCTTGCACTCCCTTTATCCAGTGTATGGACAGATGAGTGGGAAAATGGGGACAAAAATTAGATGAAGAATAGGGTGGGATGGAGGGGATGGAAAGTTTTGGGTGTTCTTTTTTGCTTATATTTTTATTTTGGAGAGAGGAAAAGGTTCAAAAATTGATTCCAGTGACAAACCCACAACTGTGTGATGGTGCTGTGAATAATTGATTGTACACTGTGGATGACTGTAGGGTGTGTGAATATATCTCAGTAAAATTGTATTAAAAAAAAAAAAGAAGCCCTCCAGATGATTCTGGTGCATGCTAAAGTGTGAGAACCACTGCTCTTCATTTTTAAGAGAACTGGTTGGGCAAATTATCCCCTTGTGGTGATGGAGGATGGGGAGTGAGCTGAATAGTAATGCTATTATATTATTATTGTAATATAATAATACTTTGTTTTATTATAGCTGACATTTTTTGGGCACTCAAGTTGTGCCATTCATTGTGCTAAGAAATGTTAACTCTTTTAATCATCAAAACAACCCCATAAGGTAGGGCCGGTATCATCTGTGAGCAAACTCAGGTACAGAGGGATCAAGGGAATTTCCCGAGGTCACGTAACTGGGAAGTGGCTGGGACAGGATTCAGGTTGGTTCCAGTGCCTTGCCCTTCTCCTACCTGGGAGAGTTTTCATCAGTGTTACTGTTGCATGTTGGCATTAGGTCTGGAAGGCAAGCCTGAGAATGCTTGGAATGCCTCTATTAACAGTCGTCGTTATTTGCTGGATCCTGGGGTTAGCAAGTTTTTCTTTAGTGACAAATACCCAGATTAGAAAGGAAAACTAGTATTGCCATTCATTCCTAATACAATTTTTTTTTCAATTTTATGAATATCTGGATGCCTTCAGCCTCAGCAAATGGATAAGTGCTTGCACATATATAATTGCATAATGTGGAAGTGCCTGTTTCAGCATTATTATGGGTTCATGTGGAATTCCCCAGTGGGGAGCTGTGTGGGAGTTCCTAGTGATTTTGGAAGGTGACCCTGTTTAGGAATGCTGGGGTTTGATCTGGGAATTAGCACAGGGACCTTTCTCCTAAAGGCAGTTCCCTCCCCAGGCCAAGAGAGGACTTGAAGGTAGTGTTGAGTTTGTTCACAATATCCTGGAAGGTATCCAGAAAACCTCTGCCTTGGACTTCTACAGGCTTTCTCTGAAAAAAAGTCATGTCTGTGATTATATGCAATTTATTCCTGAATAGCACTATACTATAAGGCATCACGAGTAGATATATCTATGAGTTTATGTGTATATGGTCTTTGGGTTTGAATCACATATTCCTTTGTCTTCCCTTCTCCTCTAGAAAGTTTGTGTAGACAGATATTAATTTGATTTATGGGAGGCAGCGAATCTAATTCTGAGAGTACCAGCTGTCTCTGGTGCTCTAACTCCAGTGCTCTTTGGAATAAATGTCCGAGCATCAGTTATTCATCTGGTCACTTATTGTCTGCCTAGTTGAGCCAAGTGTCATGTTAGGCACCAGAAGGAAAATTAGTGTTGACCAAGACAGACAAGATCCCTAAAGACTATAGAGAAATGCTTGCTGTGCAAAGTTATGGAGGAGCAGAGTTAGATACTCTAATTCTGACAAGGAGCCAGTGGTAAAGGAGTTAAGAAGTTCTTGTAGTTCAGAACTGAGGTTATAGGGCTTGGATTAAGAGCTGTAGTGAAACAGAAGTGTGGAAGGATTTCAGAGATATCTCAGAGGTTGCAAAGGTGAGAGAGTAGATGTGGGTGATGATGGAGAGGAAGGTTTGGAGGCTGAGGATCCAGGGTGTGTCTTGGGCCTGGGATGGTGCCATTAACAAAGATCAGCATTAGAGGAGAAGACTGTTTCAAGAAAATAATAATGAATTTCATGGACATTGTGAGTTTGAAATATCTGGATGATTCCAAGACAGAACTGGGGTGGACAATTGGATAGGTCAGGAGTCTGCAGCATGGGAAAGAGGTCAACATTACAGGGATTTGAAAGAATTGGCCTCTAGGTGAGAGTGGAAGTTGTAGGAAGAGGTGTGATCTCCCAAGGAGAGAGGGTAGAGTGAGAAGATGGTCACAGAGGAAATTTGCACATTTTTCCTGGTTGTACAGGATATGAACAAATTCTGATTCCTTTGGTTTAAAAGGTGAAAAGGCTTTCCTTCTGCTTTTTAGAGGCTGAAGATGAATTCTCCACTCCCTTTGGCCTTTAAAGTGTTGGACAGCCTGAGCTCTGACTGGTGGGAGGAGGCCTTCCAAGTGCAAAAGAAAACAACAGCCAGCTGAAGCATAGAGTGACAAGGGGTTTGTTGAAAGTTGTTAGCCCATATAATTTTCACAAGGTAGAATGTTTACCATATAGCCTCTTAATTTGTTACTTTCTATTATTAAAAAAAGAGTCATAGAGTCATACCATTTTGTATATTATACAGATCAGCCAGTGCTCTTTTGTAGCTGCTGCTGCTAAGATTAATTTTTGTAGAAGATATATAGGCTTTCATAGGTCTCAGAGTTAAGTAGCAGGCTTTAAAAACAAAGTGTTGAAATTAGTGGAAATAAATGAATATTTGTTCTTTCATCCAAAGCTATTAATTGAGTATGCACTGTGTGTGCTGTGTGCTGGAGAGTGGTGAATAAAACAGATCTCTGCCTCTCAGAGTTTATAGCTTAGAGGGTGATGTTAGACGATTTAAGCGATTACAATAAAGTGTGCTGTTCATTAATGGAAAGGTACAGGGTGCTATGGGAGCATATGGTGAAGGGCACCCTCCAGAAGAAGTGCTGCTAGAGCTCGGCAGGCAAGATAGTAGGAGTTGGCTAGGGTAAGTGATGGGCGAAGAGCCCTTTGGGTAGTATCAGCGGAGAGGAAGTTTTGGAAAGTACAGAGGAACTGTTTTGGAAAATTAACGGATGGATGCATTTGAAGAACTGAAAGTTTCAGATAGCCCATTTAAAATTGTGTTCATTAAAACATAGTTAATAAACAGGAATATTCATGACAGATTTATAAACTGATCAGGAAAACTAAAAGAAAGTATTAAACTGTTCTGTGTGACAGTGACCATGTTCTGAGAAGTGTGAAGAATGTCTTCAGATCCAAGAGGCAATGGAGCAGTCATTGACAAAAAAAAAAAAAAAAAAAAAAAAAAAGAAAGAAATAAATAAAAAAAATAAAAAAAAAATATTTAAAAGTATTTCTTTTTTTGGGGGGGGGAATATGATGCTCTTTTCAGCAATATGAAGCATATTTTCGGTTTAGTTTGAGAACTTAGTATATAAAAACAACATTTTATTACTTGAACCACAATAACCAACACTTGCTGTAATAGTTCTGCTTAATGTAAAGCTTATTTGTAATTAGCTTAGCTTCCTAGACTTATAGACTGGAAATGATCCTTGGGATCAAGTTTTCTACCTCCCATTGTCCCCTCATTTTATAAATCTAGCTGAAACCTAGGGGTGCTGCAGTTTTACTTACCCTTAAACCTTCAGTTGGTGGCAAAGTCTGTCTGGGAAAATGCATCTGCAGCTCTTTTTCCTACAATGACATACTTTAATTGAATTCGTCTGTTGTGGGAACAGGTCCTATAATTAACTATCTCCGTCTTCTACAAGTCTTTCCCTCCACGAAGCTCCCTCCCTCTTCCTCCTTTTCTCTTCTTTGGTATGTTTGTCATCCCTTACATAATTTACTGTTTTGAATTATGTAGGAATCCATGGCAGAAGTTGCCTTCAGCATTTTAGGCCTGTCTAAACAGGTACAATTTCTTTGACATTTCCTTCATTATGCTGAATCTCACAGACATTTAGCTTTGCTGAGAAATGAGAAGTAGGTTCTTAGGAAGTTTCCTTTGTTATTATTTGAACCAGAAGACATGACAGAACTGAGATGGTGTGTTATGAATTGCCTTTAGACACCTTGAATTATTTATGTGCAGAAGTAAAAAAAGTTTGGACAGGTAGGTGTGGCCATGGTCAGTTATAACTGATTCAGTTACTTTATTAACTGGTTTCTTTGCAACTTCCAGCTTTGTGTCAAACTCCAGCTTTACTGTCATGAGCCCAAGATCCTACATCATTAGTTGATTGCTTAGTTTTTGTGTTCAGTTTTCTATATGTGCCTTTTCATTGATAGTTTTGTTTCTATTTTCTTTAGTGGAAGAAGTTTTTTGCCTTTCTTAGTTTGTAGGACACATAGACTCACCTGCTATATATTTCATTCATTTCGTGTGCTGAGCTTCTGCTAGTTATTGACATCGTTTTGATCACTTTATTCCTCTCAGGAACCCTGGTATGTAGGAGTCTTATCCCCATTTTATATAAGAGGACACAGACTCAGAGAAGCTAAGTAAGTTGTACCAGGTCACTCAGTTGGTTGGAGTTTTGACCCATGCCTCTTTTTTTCCCCCACTTTTTTCTTTCCCTATTATTCAGTTCTATGCCAGTGCTATTTCAGTTGCACCACTCTACTTTGCTTCCCAGTGAAGTTGGTTAAGCACAAAATTAGAGGGTCTCCAAGACCTATTCCAACCAAGATTCTCAGAATTCCTGGGCATCCTGGGTTTGGAAGCTGCTGCTGTGTGCATCCCCCAGGATGAATGCAGAGGTGAAGGTGAAATCTTTCAGCACAGAAGATACTTTAAAATCCCTATTGATGAAGCCCTGAAATCCTGCTAAACCCTCTTATGAGATAGTCTTTGCATGGTCTTGATAAATATATCACTTTAGGGCAATTTCTGGGCAGGAGGTTGTGAGTATATGAAGCTGGATACTCTGGAGAAGTCTCTCTTCTTCTCCTGACCCTGGTGATGCCATAAACACAGAATTGGTAGAGTAGATTTATGTAACAAAGCAAACAGTCACTGAAGTCTAAATACCACACTTAATTCCTGAATGTGGTTTTACGTTTTTAAATTGACTTGAGCTTTTAAATATATACAGATGTTGACATTTCAAAACCCAGATAAAATTCTTATGGTGCTTTTGATTATATCTAGGAGCTTCCTCTCTCTCACTCACTTGCTCTTGCTCTCTTTCTCTTATTTATTTATTTGTTTGTTTTTAAGCATTACTACCCATTTCCCCAAAGAGGTCTTTTAAGGATGCACAATATACAAATGAGCTAGAACCTTCTCTGCTTGAGGTGGTCTTGGAGAAGCTGGATTTACTTCTGCTGAAAGCTCCATTTGTCCTAGTGGTGGCTTCTGAGTTACCAGAACCCACCTTTAGTCTGGACATAGCATAGCCTCTTGAGGACATGATAGCAGATGCCAAAGCTGACTGAGTGACAGTGTGAAATGCGAGGAGGTAGCTAAGGCATCTTGCCATCTGATGTCCTACGCACAGCCTCTTGTGCCTTTCCAAAGAGCACTCATCAGTGCTGAATAGCTTCATTCCAATTAGAATCCAGTCATTCATCTACCGTAATATTATGATATACTATGAATAAAAACTTGGCTTATGGGTTAAACTCTTTCCCATAAGAGATTTTGCTGGACCAGTTCTGAATATCTTATTTGCACAACTGGTCATTTATCTGGTTTATGCTAACATTCTGAACTGGCCAGTCAGAAAGTCACTACCTCTCTATTAAATGTTATTTCCTGATAGTGGCTGGGGTTCAGAGCCGAACTTATAAAACATTGTTATTGTTCTTTTTTTATTATGTAATAAATCATGGTATGAAAAAGTATACAACACATCCCTTTACGTGTGCACATGTATTCACACTTTGTGCTGGTATATGAATATATTCATTTTTCTGGAAATAATCACTAGAAACTTAACACTGGTTCCCTTTATGAAGATGGTCTAATCTGGGCTGAGTCATTTTTTGTCATGTGCCTCTCTACAGAATTACAATTTCATAATTTTAATTTATTTGATATTTTAAAATTTTGAAACATTCTTTGGCATTTATTATCAAATTTTATCAGCCAAATAGCTATTTTGAGATAGAGGATCAAACACTACAGTGTGTGTTAGTTGAAATAATGACATTTCCAAGTTAATTCTGTTCATTCGACAATCTCTCCTGGAAGCCAGCCTTTGATGAGGTCAGCATCTGGTGGAACTACTTAAGAAACTTCCACTCTAAGGGGCCAGCCATTTAGGACCAGGCTCGCTGTGTTCTAATCAGAATAAGAAAGGGGATGAAAGAAAGCATGAGAAGAAATGAGCACTAAATTAAAATATTTCAACAACAACTAAAGATACATTTTATGGGATAAAGAAATGGTCTAATTCAGTCCATTTTACTGAAGTTGAACCATTATTCTTAGGGATCTGAGATACTGCCCCTGCTTTTCTTAATACTGTAGATTATTACTTTCATTTTTGAGGTGTTTTTCCCTTTTGAATTTTTAGCTAAGCCTTGAGGTCAGAAAGCTGATGTTGGACCTCCATACATCCTATTCTCAGTGGTCATTTTAGAGTTTTCTTGATGATTACGGTATAGTTAGATGAGAGCCTGGCCACTCCTGGGCAAACGGGAAAATGCTTCTAAATATATGTCAATGAAATAACACCTTTGAAGACTGATTTTAGAAGGTGGGAGTCTAATTAAAGGATATTAGTGGATTCTCCAGCCTTCATTTCTGATGATTGCCAAAATAAAAGATTTTTTTTTTTTAAGAAGAGCATCGAATAGCTATGTTTTAAATGGGGCAACAAGAGCACGTAGAAGTGGTTCCTGGTTTCAAAAAAACTTATTTCTTGGAAGAGTCAAGATACATCTTCAAGTTTATAAGTACTCTCTTGGGAGTGGAGAAGGATTTTAAAGGCAAGAGAGCTCTGTTTAGACTGAGAGGGGGAGAGGAAGTTTGATTTGAGTCTGGAAGGAAGACTAGGACTTAGCCGTAAGGCTTTGTTGCAGAATCCTTGAGGAGATCTGCTCTGTTTATGTCTGTTCCTTTCGTGATGTGTAGACCCCTGGAACTTTGCTCTCTTTGCCGAAAGACTCTTTGTCGTGTTTCAGGAAATGAGGTGGCAGAGACTGTGTGGAATGAAGGCATAAGATTAAGAATTTGTAGTCTGGAGCTGGGCTGTTTGGCCTGAATCTTGACTCTGCTGCTTAATAACCGCTTGCCTGATATTAGGCAGGTTACTCCAGTGTTCCATTCCTTAGTTTACCCATCAGGGAAATGAGGCTTCTAATAGTACCTAAACTATAGGGTTATGAGGATTAAATAACAATGTACATGATGTCTGCAGCATAATTTGCCCCATGTAAGGATTTGCTACTGCAGCTGCTACTGCTGTTGTTTTCATACCATAAATGGTAGGAAGCTCATTTTGGCTCTAATGAACTATTATGTGTCATGTTTGCCTATCTTAATGTAATATAATAATTGCTTCATATTTTAAAATTCATTTGTACTATTTCAGCTCAGTGGAAAGATGTGTTCAGATGTTTGTAATCCTCCAAATCTTTTCCTAGTTGATGTGTTCTGTGAAATTGGTTACAAAGTACACAGAATGACAAGCAACAGAAAATTGGGAAAGTCCATCTGGGAATTACCAATTTAAGTTAGCATATGATAGTGTCCACTTCATACAGCTGACATTGGCATTGAGAGAATCACAGTGGTGGGGAAAAATCAATAAAACCTTTTTAACAGATAGATTGTTTCAATATTGATAATAGTGTTCTTTACCTTTTCATTTGAGAGATGCTGCTATAATGGAATGCCTTATAAATACTCATGTGTACTGACTACAATCTTTGATATTGGTTAACTCCTTTGGGTATTTTGTTATAGAAAGTTCCATGGGCATTCCACCTTAATGCATCACTGACAGGTTTAGAAATATATTCCTCAAATAAACCATACTTCAGATGAGTGTAGGAAATATTCACTAATCCATATTTTAAAAAAAAAAATTTTTTTTGATTCACAGCCAAGGAAGGATTTGATATGTATGTGCACAATTCATTTTTTTTTTTTTTTTTTTTTTTTTTCATTTACAGCACTTTCCCTCATTTGATTCAGACATTTTGGGTCAGTTCAGAGGGGATTTTTGAAGGCAAATGAATCAGTTCCTTTTTAAGGCAAATAAATCAGTTTCTCTTCTTGGAAGCCTCACCTGTTGTCTTTTCTTGGTCCTGACCTGCTGATGGAGATCTGCTATCTCCAGGATCCTCAGGATTGAAAAGGATTTCAGTGTACTGAAATCCAAACATTGATGGGAGGAAGGGAAGGGGGATTGGACTTGTAGACTTCTGCAGTCATGTCCAGTTCTAGCATCTTTTGATTCTTGGTTGACAGTTTCAGAGATCAGTTATGTGGGCTGCATCCTGTTGTGGAATTCAAGGGCTCTATTGTTAGCCTGTTGACTGTAATTTTACAAAAGTCGTGAGAGAAGTGGATTGTTCCTTTATGAAATGATTGGGGGAAAGCAGATGGGATATGTAGGTAGATGAAGCAAGCCCAATCCTCCCCGTAGTTACCTCCAGCCACAAGGTGCCTGGTCACTGTTGATTAAATGCTCTGTATCTGGTGCATGAGGTTACTATCTTATCATAGAGCAATAAATGTATTACAGAACACACGTTTTTAAAAATCTTAATAGTTTGACACTGTTTAGGTTGATGAATATTCCAGTTCTCTAGGAAGTCTTGGATTTCTGGTTTATATTCAGTCATGATAGTGGTAGAAGGAATAATCCTTTGAATTCGTTTATTCAATCAAAACTTCACTGCCATGTATCAGGTATTGTCTAAGAGCTAACTATGCAGTTTGATGAGGTAGAGACAGTCTCTTCTCCTCAAAGAACTTACACTATGGTGCAGATGAGGGGAGGATTAGAGAAACCAGGTAAATAAACTAATACGATAATTTCAGATCATCAGGGCCATGATGAAAGGTGTGGCTACCAGGTGCTGCTTCACATCTGGAAGTTCAGGGAAGGTTCATTCACTGAGTAGATGACACATGATCTGGGACCTGAAGGAGCCAGGTGTTTGATGGCCTTGGGAAAAACAGATAAGCAGATCATATAACAGCCCCTAGCCAACCAAAACAAAACCTGTAAACCTTTACCCCAAATGTTTGATGCACCATTTTTAACTTGTTCTGGGGCTGTAGCATTCTGCTTCATCCAGGCATCACTGTAAGATCCTATAGGATGAAACATTAAAAATATTTTGAGGAGTTTGGTGGCTTGGAGGTGTGTACCCCAGAAAAACACTTCTTGATCTTAATACATTCCTTTATGTGTGAACCCATTGTAAATAGGATCTCTTGATGAGGTTAATTCAGTTAAGGTGTGATCCAACTGAACCAGGATAGGTCTTAATCCTATTACTGGAGACTATAGAGAAGACCACACAGAGAGAAGCCACAGGGAGCAGCCAGAAGCTGGAGGTAAGAGGAACTCAGGAGAGAAAGGAGAAGATGGTACCATGTGCATTGCCATGTGACAGAAAAGCCAAGGAACCCCAAAGATTGCCGACTGCCAGAATATACCAAGGCTTCTGAAACTGTAGGCAAATAAATTCCTGTTGCTAAGCCAACTCAAATTGTATTTGTTTTGGCAGCAGAGAAACTAATAGGGAGCAATTGCTTAATGGGTACAGCGTTTCTGTTTGGGGTGAGGGTAATGGATGGTGGTTTTGGTAGCACCAAAACATTGTGAATATAATCAATACCATTGAATTGTGCACTTAGAATGGTTAAAAGAGAATTTTTTTTATTAGAGAAGTTGTAGGTTTACATAAAAATCATGCATAAAATTGAGAGTCCCCTGTATACCACCCGTTCCAGTTTGCTAATGCTGCTGGAAGGTAAAACACCAGAAATGGATTGGCTTTTATAAAAGGGGGTTTATTTGGTTACACAGTTACATTCTGAAGGCCATAAAGTGTCAAAGGTAACACATCAACAGTCGGGTACCTTTATATGAAGGATGGCCAGTGGCATCCGGAAAACCTCTGTTAGCTGGGAAGGTACATGGCTAGTGTCTGCTCCTGAGTTCTGGTTTAAAAACGGATTTTTCCTGGGATGTTCCTCTCTAGGCTGCAGCTGCTCAAAAATGTCACTCTTAGTTGCTCTTGGGGCGTTTGTCCTATATTAGCTTCTCAGGAGCAAAAGACTGCCTTCAAAGGCCATTTCCAAAGTGTCTCTGCAAGCTGCAGCTCCTCTGTCAGCTCCTGTGCATTCTTCAGAGTGTCCCTCTTGACTGTAACAAGCTTGCTCCTTCTGTCTGAGCTTACGTAGTGCTCTAGTAAACTAATCAAAGCACATGCTGAATAGGCGGGCCCACACCTCCATGGAAATTATCCAATCAGAAGCGCATGCTGAATAGGCGGGGCCACACCTCCATGGAAATTATCCAATCAGAGTTATCACCCACAGTTGGGTGGGTCGCATCTCCATGGAAGGAAACAATCAAAGAATTACAATCTAATCAACACTAATACGTCTGTCCACAAGATTGCATCAAAGTTAATGGCATTTTGGGAGACATAATACATTCAAACTGGCACACCACCTTATTAACATTTTGCGTTAGTGTGGTACATTTGCTACAATTCATGAAAGAACCTTTTATAATTATAATACTGTCTATAGTTCATCATTTACATTAGGATTCATTATTTGTGTTGTACAATTCTGTTGGTTTTTTTAATGTTTATTCTAGTAATATATACCCAATCTAAAAATTTCCTTTTAAACCATATTAAAATATATAATTCAATGCTGTTAATTATGTTCACAATGTTGTGCTACCATCACTTCCATCCATAAAATGTACAAAGTTTCTATTTGGGCTGATGGAGAATTTTGGTAAAATGAGAAATTTTGCATTAAATGTGTTAAAATTAAAATATATGTGTGGGATATATATATGTGTGTGTGTGTGTGTGTGTGTGTGTGTGTGTGTGTGTGTGTGTGTGTGTATATATATAATTTTTTTAAACATTAAACTTCTAACAAATCCTGAGCAATAAAATAAAAATCCTATAGGACTGAGTATTATGGAAATTATGGGCCTTCACTGGGGCACAGTGAGACTTCTACCTTGCATAACCCAAGTTGATTGAACTTTGCACCTAACAAGAGTTCTTCTTTGTTTACCTTCTCATTACATGTACTGGTTAGGTAGGTCCAGACCTGGGGTGAAGCTTGCTTTAACTTTCTTTTCATTCCTACTCAACACTTTTTGCTCTCTGAAAACGACACTCTGGCCTGTCATAGTCTCACACTGTCAAGATTCTGCCCATTTGTGTCAAGACACCTGCTGGAAATTAGACCTTCCTAGACTTTTTGTCTGAACTTTACAACTTTTTCTTTTTTTTAGCATTTTTCTATTATTTATGAAGTTTGAGTTATTTTGTGTATTTATGGAAAATGCACAAAGGCAGGTGATGAGACTTTGCAAAGGTGCAGGGGTCTGAATCAAGAGCTGCGTCATGCTCTGTGGGTGGAGTTGTCCCTAGTGGTGTAAGCCCTCCACTGTGGTGTTAGCAGCTTCCCTGGGTTTCTTGTTGATTAACTATAAGTACAGAAAAGTACTTCTTGGCTCCTTCAGAATAGGAAGGGATGGTGATGCAGTCTTATAAGTCTTATAGGAAAGCAGAAATTTACTAAATAAATATTGAATTAACGTGATATTTAAGCACTTGGGCTGGACTAGCTGTTCTCCCTCTGGAAGCTTGTAGTTTGTGTCAAGACAATAAACATTTTATTGCAGATAAGTAGGAATCATAACAACCAAGTAATACAGCAAATCATAAAGATATCTGTCAGCGATTCCCTGTCACCTGTGTCTTCTACGTTAAATGGTTGCATTCATTTTTCTGAGCATTCTGTTCTTTAGAAATACTAAGTTCTAAAACTACGTACATGGCCTTTTTTATGTTGGCTGTTGGACAGAAACTGATTGTCTATGTCATGTTTCGGTTTGCCTGCTGCCTCTTGAATTGATTCTTTACAGGAAAGCCCTAGGATATTCTTGGTCCTTCTATGGTATCCATGTTTCTGATATTTGTACCGAGGCAGAGATGGCAAATAGCTGGCATAGATCCATTGCTCTCCTTTCCAAAGCCCAGGGTAGACAAAGTTATTGATTAAATCAAGATTCCCACTGAGCATCAGACTCTTTTCCAATAATAGCTCTTCAGGCAGCTGCCATGGATTGATCTGTGCTGGCTGTCAGATGTCTAGTTGTCTGAATGAGCTTTTCCTTTTCCTTTTTTTGTTGGGGAAAGCACACACAAACACAAACATACAGAAATTATCATTGTAAACAGTACCTTAATTTTTACTTTTTATAGATTACATAAGCAGTACTAAGTCAATGTTAAAGGTAATTTTTAAAAAAATGTCAATATTCTTTGCCTGGAAATGTCAGCTGTTTCTAGTCTTCATCATTTCATTCCAGTCTTGTCCATATTTATAATCATTTTACAGAGCTCCAAATACAGTTTAGGTACAATTTTGTAATTTATATGCTTTCCGCTTAAATTTATATCATAAATTATTTTCCATGTGACTACATAGCTTCAGAGATTTAATTTTTAATGGTTGCATTAATGAGGAATAGTGGTTCTTATTTTTGTTTATTATGTGTATGTATCTCTAAAGTAAATCACTTAAATATAGGCATTATATACTGAATTTACTGGCTTATGGTATATTTATACTTTATGTTAACTACTCAAATGTCACCTTGTGCAGATTGTGCAAGCATTTTATTCTTCACCTGTGATCATGGAGTTATTTAAAATTTCATGCTGTGTGAGTATATTGGGAGTTAGTGTAGAAGCCAATGAACCATATATTTTTATATGGATTTTCTTTAACACACTTCTACATCTGTAAAAACACATTAAGGCAAATCACTCGGCTCCCCAAAGAACTAACACCAGGGAATTACCTTGAAAACAAAATTTATCTAAGCGAATTTATACCTTACCATGGGGATCAAAAGTGGTTTATTTTTCCTTTTATAGCTCAGTGAGAATTTTTTTATCTCAGTTATATTAAGTGACCGTGAGCTGTACAAGGTGAAATTACCTAGAGAACAATTGTGAAATTAAGAGGAAAGTAGCCTGATATAATGCATTTGGATTTTTATTCTTATTTATAGAACTGAGTATGAAGGGACTAAGACAGCAAAATTGACAACACAGCCACATAATTTTAGTGCCAACATTATCTGTTCTGGGAAAAAGCTGTCTCTGTTGTGTTATTAAATGTGAATTGGGAAAATTGTGGGAAGATGGAATAGAAATCTCCAGAAATCTCCATAAGAATAATTATTAAACAGGAAGGAACTGTCTGAAACAGCTATTTTGAAACTCTGGATTTTAGTATAACACTGTACAGCATCCAGGGAAGAGTGGGAGGAAGAAGGTGGTAAATTACAGTAAATATCAGTAAACTGCTGTCTCTGTACAGCAGATAGCAGCACACACCCAGCTCTTGCAGCAGGCAGCAGTAGAGTCTGGACTCTGGGGTAGCTTGCTGGTACCAGACATAAAAATCCATTTCCCCAAGATGCAGGGGGTGGGGTCAATCTCTGATCACTGCTGTGAGGGCAGCCATTGTCCCAACCCATCCTGGACAAAGGCGGTAGAGGAGACTTAAAGAAGTATGCTTCCTCAGAGCTGTGGGGGACAGTTGAAGAGCTGCCGGGGCTGAGGCAAGGAAGTGCAGTTTTGGGGGCATGGAAGGAGCTCCTGGCACTCCTCCTGCCCCTTCCTTACTCCTCTCCAAGGTAGTTTGGAGCTGGCCTCTAGCTCCTTTGTGGGTCCTTGGCCTTGTTCTGGCTGAGAAGACTGACTTGGGAAACTCCTTCCCAGGGTTCCTCCCTCCCAGAATTTGCCCTCCAGGCAAAGATAGCTTGAGACAAGGAAAGCAGTTTAAGAGACAGTTGAGGAAGATGGCCTGGGGCCAAGGCTTACTTGCTTTAAGTCCTGTAGTAGAAGACTTGGGAGAGGGAGATCTGTTTCCTGGGAAGTAGAGGGGACATTCAAACTCCTGTAAACATGGGAACTCCTAAGGCTGTTAGCACGCACAAGCCCAGCATACAAACCAGGCCCAGAAAAGATAGGGAGGACCCTCAACTATACATTCACCTTGGGCAGCCCTCCCTCATATGAGGGCTAAACTCTGACGGAGAGCACCAGCCAATGCATAGTTGATTTGCAAAGACAGTCACAGGTGTTGTTTGCTTAGGTTTGCTCAGTTTTGTTAGCTTTTGACACTCGAGAAAATCTCTGTCATGTTACCAGATAGTTACAAACTCAAGAAACAGACATCTCTGGAAATAAATCCCATATTTAACATTTTAAAATATTAAAATGCATGGTGTGCAACAAAATATTAAAAGGCAAACAAAGGCGCGCCAGCCTACCACGTATTTGGCTGGGCACCCTATCTTGAAAGATCATAAATAAATTCTTTTCTCCTCCAGGAAAAAAAAAAAAAAAAAAAAGGCAAACAAAGAAACAGGAAATGATGGCCCATCCAAAGGAAGAAGGTAAAAATCTAGAAAATATTAACAATGTCCAGATTATGGACAAATCAGACAAAGACTTTAAAAATATGATCTTCAACATGCTCAAGAAAATGAAGGAAAATATAGAGAAAGAATGAAAGGATATCAGGAAAGCAGTCAATGCTCAAGGAGATGAAGGGAAATACAGAGAAAGAACTAAAGCATATCGGGAAAACAATGAATGAAAAATATGAGAATCACAATAAAGAGATACAAATTTTAAAAAGGAACCAAACAGAACCACTGGAGTTGAAGTGCACAATAACTGAAATGAAAAATTTCCAGGAGGATTTCAACAGCAGACTAGAGCTTGCAGAAGAAAGAATCAGCAAACTCAAAAACAAGACAATTGAAATGAGTCAGACTGAGGAGCACAAAGGAAAAAAAGAATTATGAAAAACAAAAATAACCTAAGAGACCACAGGGACATTGTCAAGCATATCAATATATGCATTATGGGAGTCCCAGAAGGAGAAGAAAGAGAGAATGGGGCAGAAGAAATATTGGAAGAAATAATAACAGAAAACTTCTCAAACTTAGCCAGAGATGGGACTGTGCACATTGAAGAAGTCCAGAGAACACCAGTTAAGGTAAACTTGAAGGAAAATATTCTTTATCCAATGCAGAGGACAAGGAGAGAGTTCTGAAAGCTGCAGGAGAAAAGCAACATATTACATACCAGGGAGTCCCAATTAGATTAAGTGCTGATTTCTCATCAGAAACCACTGAGGCAAGAAAACAGTGGGTTGAAATACTTAAAGTGCTGAAAGAAAACAATTGCCAACCAAGAATTTGATATCCAGTGAGACTTAACTTTCAAAAATGAGGGAGAGATTAAGACCAAATATCTCAGTTGTATAGAAGAAAACCATTTCTCTATCAGAAATTGTAACAAATCTAAAGAAGTCTTCTAATCCTGTTTCTTGTTAGGTCTCCCAGGTACCTGGCTGACCATACTTGAAATGTAGAATTTCTTCCCTGAAGATATATTTGAAATCATTTCTGGCTGTGGCTAGATTGAGCATCTCTCCAAGAAAAAGAAAGTGTTAAAGTTATAAAATCAAAATATTAGGGACTATTTTTTAAAATTAATAATCAGTGTTACCTACTGAATGTTGGCTTTAGCAAAAGGAGGAATAACACATCTGACCACCCAATAGAAGTTTCCTAATAAATTGTGCTTCAATGAATCCCAGCTTTGCTAAACTTTACATCACATTTATTGACCTTTCCCAAGCATGATCCATCATTTGTAAAAATTCTACATTAAAACCATCTGAAGACTTCTAGCTTTAGAGAAATAACCTAGCAACATTGTTTAAATGACAAGCAAAACAACAGAGTTTGAAAATTCTCTCTTTTGAAGTCATTAGTTTCTAAATAAAGAGTCATCAGTCATTTAAGTGTAAGGTCAATGATAAATTAATACTTACTCTCATAGGACAAGTATGATAGTTGAAATTCTTTCATTCATTCAACAAATATGTCTATAGCTCATTATTTTTCAGAATATGAAAGTGTCTTTTCTTAACATTCATATAGCTGAGTTATATTGATCTTAATTTATACACATACGAAATAATCACTTCAAGAAAAATATACACTGGCCAGATTTGTCAAATTTTCAAATTAACTGAACAATTAGTTTAGGGATAATGTCACCACCATTTAGTTTGATGGCTGTGTGCAAGCACCATACTGAACACTTCAGGTCTAGAAGTTCACTGAATCCTCACAACCACAACAGAGCTGCATAAAATTATCCTGATAATACATGAGAAGAAATAAAAGATTAGAAATATTAAGCAGTATTTCCTCTAATAAGTTGCAGTGCCAGGATTTGAATCAGGTTTACTTTGACTACAAAATGTGTGCTTATACAGCAGGTTGCATTGCTGTCCCTATTGGATGATCACCAAATCTCTTCTGTGCAATTCAGTCATAATATTCTAAAATAAGATCTAAAAAAACCTGAAAAGACACTATGGACTACATTGGTGCATTAAAGCAGGAAATGGTTAGAAAATTACAAAGGCTGATTAGAAAGTGGTGGGACTTAAATATCCTAGGAAATAAATGGCATTAATATACAGAAGGAATTGGAAAGTAACAAGAACAACCAAGTGAAATGAAGGAGTATTTGCTGTCACCAATCCAACACTGAGGCATTCAAAGCTTTCTAATATATCACCACCCACCATTGCTCCAGCCTCTTTGTACATGCATGTGCAGCCTCGATTTCTACAATTTAAAATGTGAATCATTGAAGGTGAAAGTAAACAGTATGCTCTGGAGCATAAAGAGCCATGTTAAAAGCAGGTGCTGGTTTTAACCCACTAATGAGCTATAAGAACATCAGACTTGAATTTAGCTTGTGAGAAATCTTTCAATTTTTGGTCTTTGGATTTTAATAGTTACACTTACATGAATATTGGAATAGAGTTAGATGTGCGACATGAAAAGACATGAAACAAATGTATTGGTTATATTTTCTATGAGTCTAAAATGGAGTCCATGGATAAAGAAGGTATTATTTATTTCCTACCCATTAGCTAAAGGGATAAAATACACACCATTCATTCTGAGATAGTTAACAAGGCAATCCCAACATAAGGTGGAGTGATCCATGAAATGTTAAGAATGGGTGCTCTTGAAGCACATGGAAGATTTATCGACTGCTGATAATAAGGGACTAGGCCAAGGAAATGGTAGTTAGGAAGGCGATAACAAAACTGATTGAGAAGGTGAATTATGCAGTTAGTTGATCATATGTGTTGGGGACCAGGGGCTGAGGCAAGGAGGTGGCATCTAAGCTTTCTAAATGGATAGGCCAGGGCATTTGGAGGACCCATTAATGAAGACAGGAAACGAGCAAGAGCAGTTTACAGACGTACGATGAATTTCATGTTGAATGTGTTCATTTGGAAGTACTGAGAGGTTGTCCAAGTTGAGACAGATGATCGTCCAGTTGGATATCTGGATTTGGAGTTCAGGAGTGAGGTCTGGGGTTGAAATGTGAAAGATAAGAACCCTTTCCTTTCCAAAAAATATAATGTGTAAAATGAAAGGAAGATGGGATTAGGGGCCTCGAGAGATCTCTGACATTTAGTGGAAGGATAGAGAAAAGAAAACTGATAATGAAGTCTGAGGACATTTGGCCAGGAAAGCACAAGGAGAGACAGACAGGAAGAGGGAACAGGATGAAGGAAGCTGAGAGAGGAGAAAGTATCCAAGAGGAAGTGAGCACCAGTTTCAAATACTCCAGAGATGTCGCCTGAGGAAAGCTGAGGTGCATCCATTGTTTTTGGCTGCTGGGAGGGCAGAAGTGACCTGGGGACACAGAAACCAGAATGCGGTGAGCTGAGACAGGGAAGGCAGAAAAGCAAGATAATGACAACAGACAACTTTTCAAGAAGTTCTCCTGTGAAGGGGAGAGAGAAGTCACTGTAACATGCAGTGAAGAGATGGCAAGACAATGAACAGTATCATTTGTTTAAGTTAATTTTTTTTCAAAATTAAACCTATAGAAATAACAACATATATAAATCAGACTAAGTAGATATTGCAAATATATAAGCATTTTTAACTAAGGATTTGGGTTTTAGTTGCACACCACCCACCCACCCCCACCGCCAGAACTTCATAACTGTTCTCTCTCCCCACCTATGTCATAGTTTTCATGTCTAATTTTGATGGGAGGCAATGCTTTCTAGCTCTGAAGAACCTCTGGGTTATGTTTACCACCCTAATCACAGATAAAAGTTTCAGAATTCAGAATTAGGAAAGATTTAAGTAATTGAGGATTTTTTTTTTTTTTACTTTCAAAGACAAGAAAACTGAAAAACAAATGTATGAATGGAAAATTGTTAGTTCCTCTCTGTGGCACCTGGCCTAATTAAGGTGACAGAGGCCTAATTAGTGTGTTAAACTGAACTGAAGGTCAAATGGCTAATTAGAGATGGAGCCATGGCTAAAATTCAGTTTTGGACTCTCCAGCTAATTTCCTTTCAATGACATTTCAAAAAGCTGGGTTTTGCACCTAGAGAAATTTTTTTTTTAAAGAAACATTGTATAATTAATGTTTAAACAAAGTTGGAATGTATACATGGATTTGTAAAGTAACTTTAAAGAAATGTAGTATTTAAAATATTTGTGTTAAAATAATCGAGCATATGTTTCCATAGCAGTGTCTCAACCTCAGGTAACAACAGGTGTCAGAGAAGACCAAGGTGGAAAAGAGGCCGAAGTAGGACAATGAGGAGTACTGGAGAATAAAGCAAAATCGAGAGCTCATGCCTCCCAGGAAGTAGAGCTCCTAGTGGAAGCCAACGGAAACCCTGCAGAAACACAGTCCTGAAGTGACCACACATTCTGATTTGTTTAAGAGATGCTCACAGTCCAGATATCTATGTGAAATTTCCATATTTTTTAGAACACTATCTGTCAAACAAAAGTCATCCAAGGGCCACTATTTTCAAACCATTTCCATAGTCAAGCTTCCTATATAAATATATAAATATCAGTGTGTTCATTGTCCTTCGGATATTTGCTGTATCTATGAGGACATTTTCTCTGCCGTCCAGTCCATAAATACTTGGCAATTCACTTTTTTAAAATAGAGAAGTTGTGTGATTCAGAAAAATGATGCATAAATACAGGGCTCCCATGTACCATCCTTGGTGTGCTACATTGGTGTGGGTACATCTGTTACAATTGATGAAAGCACATTTATATTATTATACTATTATATGTAGTCTATCATCTAACTTAGGATTTACTGTTTGCATTCTACAGATCCATGGACTTTTTAAAAATTTTTATTCTACTGACATCTATACAACCTAAAATTTCTCCTTTTAACTATTTTCAATTATATAATTCAGTGCTGTTAATTTCATTCATAATGGTCTGTTACCATCATTACCACCCATTACGAAAACTTTTCCATTATCCCAAATAGAAAGTCTGTATATTTTAAGCATTAACTCCCTATCTGCTACCCCTACCACGTCCCCTGGTAACTTCTGTTTCTAGATTCTGACTCTACAAGTTGGCTTATTCTAACTATTTCCTATCAGTGAGACCATATTATATTTGTCCTTTTCTGTCTGGCTGTTTCACTCAACATGATGTCTTCAAGATTCATTCATGTTGTTGCATGTATCGGAACTTCATTCCTTTACAGAGCTGATTAATATTCCATTGTGTGACTGTACCACTTTTTGTTTATCCATTCAGCAGTTGATGGACACTGTGTTGTTTCCATCTTTTGGCAATTGTGAATAATGATGCTGTGAACATCAGTGTGCAAATATCTGTTCAAGTCCCTGCTTTCATTTCTTTTAGGTATATACCTAGAAGTGGATTGCTGGGTCATATGGTAATGCTATACTTAACTTTCTAAGGCACTGCCAAACTGTCTTCCACAGCGGCTGCACCAATTTACATTTCCACAAGCAATGAATGAGTGTTCCTATTTCTCCACATCCTCCCCGACACATGTAATTTTGCTTTTTTTTTTTTATAGTAGCTGTTCTAGTGAGTGTGAAATGGAATCTGACTGTAATTCTGATTTGCATTTCCTTAATGGCTAATGATGTTAAGCATCTTTCCATGTGCTTTTTTGATTATTTTATATAGTCTTTAGGGAAATGTCTATTCATAATTTCTACACATGTTTTATTTGTCTCTTTGTTGTTGAGTTGAAGGATTTCTTTATATATTCTGGATATTAAACCCTTAGCAGATATATGGTCTCCAAATATTTTCTCCTATTTGGTAGGTTGTCATTTTGCTTTCATGATAAAGTTCTTTGATTCACAAAAGTTGTTAATTTTGATGAGGTCCCATTTATCTATTGTTTCTTTTGTTGCCTGTGCTTTGGGGGCACAATGTAAGAAATCATTGCCTAACCTAAAGTCCTGAAGATGGTTCCCTAAGCTTTCTCCTGGGAGTATTATAGTTTTGGCCCTTATATTTACGTTTAGCCAATTTAGGTTTTTGCATGTGGTGTGATATAGAGGTCCACATTCATCCTTTTGCAAATGGAGATACAGTATTCCCAGGATCATTTGTTGAAGGGACTATTCTTTCCCAATTGAGTGGTCTTTGCCACCTTGTCAAAAAATCAGTTGGCTGTAAATGCTGGATAATACTCGTGACCATGGGAATCCTTGTCTTGGTCCTGATCTCACAGGGAAAGCTTTAAGTCCTTCACCATTAAGTATGATGATAACTGTGGGTTTTTCATATATACCTTATATCATGTTGAGGAAATTTCCATCTATTCCTGGTTTTCTAAGTGTTTTTATCATGATGTGGCCCTGGGTTTAGTCAAATGCCTTTACTTTGTCAGATGAGATGATCCTGTGGTTTTATTTCCCCTTCATTCTGTTAATGTAGTGTATTACATTAATTGATTTTCTTATGTTGAAAGACCCTTGAATACCCTGGATAAATCCCACTTGATCATGGTATAAAATTATTTTAACCTGCTGTTGGATTTGGCTTCCTAATATTTTTTAAAAGGATTTTTGCGTCTATATGCATCTAAGAGATATTGATCTGTAATTTTCTTTTCTTATGGTACCTTTATCTGGCTTTGGTATGAGCATGATGTTAGCCTCATAATGTGAGATAAGGAATGTTCCATCCTATTCAATTTTTTGGAAAATTTTGAGCTGGATTGGTGTCATTTCTTCTGGAATGTTTGGTAAAATTACTCTGTGAAGCCATCTGGTACTGGACTTTTCTTGAAACGTTTTTGATTACTGATTCAATCTCTTTATGAGTTATTGATCTGTCAAGATCTTCTATTTCTTCTTGAGTCAGTGTAGATAATTTGTCTGTTTCTAGGAAGTTGTCCATTTTGTTGGTGTACGGTTGTTCATAGTATCCTCTTAGAGTCCTTTTTATTTCAGTGGAATTGGTAGTGGTAATGTTCCCCTTTTCATTTCTGATTTTAGTCGTTTATGTCCTCTCTCTTTTTATCTTTGTTAGTCTAGCTAAAGTACTGTCAATTTTATTGATTCAGAACCAACTTTTGGTTTTGTTGATTTTCTCTATTTTTTTCTTCTTTTTTTTTTTAATCTCTGCTCATTTATCTCTTCTGTTGTTATTTCCTCCTTTTTGCTCACTGTTGGTTAAATTCGCTTTATTTTTTTTCTAGTTCTTCCGGTTTTGAGGTTAGGTCTCTGAATTGAAACTTTCTTCTTTTTTAATGTAAGCATTTAGAGCTATAAATTTCCCTCTCAGCACTGTCTTTGCCGCTTCACATAAATTTTGGTATGTTATATTTTAATTTTCATTTGCTCTGGATTTGAAGCTTCCCTGAAACCAGGCCAGTTGAGCAACTGGATATCACAGTAGTCTTTGTTGAGGAGGCAGAAGGAATGAAGTGGGGCTGGGGAATTTGTTGGTATAAATGTGGCAATCACTCAAAGGTGCAGAGGGTTATTATGCTGTGTGGCTGTTATGGTGTGACCTTGGGGAAAATGTTCTTTTCTGTTGACTTCACTGCTAGACTTAAGTTAGTATATCATACTTTGATTTTTAGCAGGGATGGCTTTTGTTTTACCAGATATCCCATGAATATCTTTTGTTCACAGCCACATTCCAGTGCCCAGAACATTTCATGACATATAGTAGGTATAGAATACACACACACACACACACACACACACACACACACACACACACACTTCTCTCTGTTGCATAACAATTTTTTTTAATGATGTATTTAACTTGTCCTTAAGCTGCTTCCCTGCACAATATGGGGTGCCTTTCAAATAGAAATGGAAGTCCCAGTAAATATTTGCAAAATTTGCCTGGCACTGCTTTGGTTGGGAGACTGCTGTCATGTTACCAGTGAATATCAGTGAGCCAAACTGTCTCAGGGATTGGTGTCTTTCTGTGAGTGTAATTCTCAGAGAGGTAAAGGATCTTTTTGGAACGAAGCATAACCTTCCCATGTTCTTATTTCCTGAGTGTACAAAATAGGCAGTGGATAATATGAGATTTGCTATATGGCTTGGTATTTCCAACAGTACGATAGATCCACTTTCCTTGAAATCTGAGTAACCATAAAGTTAAAAACAAAGGACCAAATCGCAAATCAAAGTACCTTTGATGCTTTGCTTTTAACTGGTCTCCCTCCTCTGACTCTTGCCCTGTACGGAATAGGTTTTCCACATTTACTTATTTGATCCTTTAAAAATATATGAGAAATCCTCGGATGAACTTTCACTCTCCTTCCCTACCCAGCATGATTTTCCATCTCACTTACAATAAAATCCAAAGAGTTTGTCTGTCCCAGCCCCATCCTGACCTTGTCTCTTTCTGTCGCCCACTAGTTCTTGCTGTTCTGGTTGTACTGACCTCTTTGCTACTCCTAAAATCCAAGAAATATGTTTCTGGCTTAGGGGCTTTGCATGGACTCTTCTCTGTATCTGGAAGACTCTTTCCCGAATATCTTGTGTTTCTCCTTGTCGTTTAGGTCTCTGCCCACATGTTACTTCCTCAGTTAAATGACTCCATTTTCCCCTCTTTGCATATCTGTATCCCCACTGGAACAGAAGCTGCATGAAAGCAGGGTCCCTGGCTGCTTTCACCACTAAATTGATGAATGCATAAGAGTTGACCTCCTGGCTTGGAAAGCTGATCCTGGGGGCCTTTTCAAAAGAAGGACTTCCTGGATGCATAATAGATCAGAACAAATTCAACATTATCTCCGGTATATTTTGCATCTGCCACAGTGGTGTATGTGAATGACAATGGCCTGGTAGCGCTACAAAGAAAAGTTGCTTTGCGTTTTTGGAAACCTCAAAGTTTAAAGAATATTTATTGTCATTTCTACATCATTGACTTTTCATTTGCTTCAAATCTCATGAGAGTTGCTAGTCCCTGTGTGTGTGTTTTATCGATGAAGTCACAGAATTCTCCAACCCCACATAATAGTAACTGGATTTATTTTAATGCTGTGAAGTTGAGTTTCTGCTCTAATTATGATTGACTCCTCTCTCAAAGGAGATGCAAATCTTTTTTTCCTACCTCTGCCCTATCACCTGGGTCCACAGAAAGGCATTTGTGTATACATTTGAAAATTCAAATTTTATATGAGTGGGCCAGAGGAAGCAAAAGGAAGAAGTGCATAATATTGTTTGTAAATGTTAAACTTGAGATACATGAGGTCATTTATTGAAATTAATGCTTATTGACTTTATCCAAAACACCCTTTTGCAGAAGTGACAGCGATATTTACCAAAAAACCCTATTTACATTGTACTTGCATTTTTTTAAAAACAAGTATCTTGCCTAGTTAAATGTGTCTGGTTTCTATTATGTTTGTTACCTGATCCTTTCTGAAAGAAGAGACGGTTCTGAAAATAGTTATTGCCTAAAGGGGAAAAACAAATTCTTTTCTTAGTATTGCAGGTTTTTTCTCTTTTCCCAGCAGATTAAAGAATTTTATTGTTGAGGTGCTCTAGAAATGTTCTCTCCATGCTCTTTTTATCATATACCTTATAGCAAAAATTTTTGAACAATCTGCCCAATATAAGTTTATATTTTTATTTATGAATTATGCATATGTACTGTGGGACTGAAATAACATGTATTATTAAACAGAAACAAAAATAGAAATGAAAAGGATACATTAAATCAGTCTAAATGGAAGATCCAATATTTTCTTCCCACACCCCATGGCCATCCTGTATACTCCCTGGGCCTGTCCAGTCTACTCTGGGGACCCCCTCCATCCCCCCAGTCTAGAGGAGGTCGTGAGTTTTCAGGACCTGGATAAAAATGCATCATCAAAAGATGACCAAATTCTGCATAGGGAGGCTGGAGGGAGTAGTGGGCAGGATAGTTAGCTAAAGGTCCTGAATGAAATGCACTGGGCTCTAAATTCTTTACCTTTAGAGATAATGTATTAAAGTGCCCAGCATGGTGCCTATAATTGCCATGAGACTATTTTCTAAAGAATATTGCTTTCAGGATCCTGATTACTTGTGAAGGCTTACTCAGTACTGCACTGTAGAAAATGGTGTATTTGTCCTGATTTGGTAACTTGTACCAATATTCTTATTTATACCATGACCATGATTAGAAGTAAGCAGTAGACAACTCCAGTCCTGCACCATAATGTCCTCATCGCCACCAGGTAATTACCCTTTCCAGCTTCCAGACAGGTGGTGAGGAGCCTTCTGATCCCCAGCTGCCCTGTTCTTTGCCTCCCTCAACCTCTCCCTTCCCCCCTTTCAGCTCTTCACCAGCAGGATCATTTGCTTTATCTCAGGAATATACGAAGAGACTCCACCTCTGCCTCATACTCATGTCCACCCTCTTCCTTCCTCATCATCTGTTTTCTCTACCCACAGAAACTGGACATACACTTTGCGGAAATTCTGGTCATGGAGCATCTCCTCCTCTTTGGAAATAATAAAGCTTTCACAAAATTATTCTTCTCTCAGAGTCCAATGAGACTTCTCTTCAGTGTGATGCATCCGATTCTAGATCGCTCTACCATCTCTTTGTCATCCCATCCCCGCAGTGCATTCTACCCCCCCGAGACTTGACCCATTTGTTGTTCCTGTTTTTCAACATTGGGCATTGTCTCTTTTTTATTCTTTTTTTTTTAAAATATAATTTTAATGAGATATATTCACTCACCATACGAACCATCTGAAATATACATTCTGTCTCACAGTATCATCATGGAGTTGTGCATACATCCCCATGATCAATTTTGGAACATTTTTTGTTTCTCCAGGAAAGAAATAAAAAGAAAAATAAAACCCGAATCCTCCCATACCCCTTACCCCCCACCCCCCTTACTGACTTATAGTATTGGTGTGGTACATTTGTTACTGTTGATGAAAGAATATTAAAATATTACTGTTAACTATAGTCCATAGTTTGCAATAGGTTAATTTTTTTCCATATATGTCTCTATTATTAACTCCTTATAGTAGTGTCATACATTTGTTCTAGTTCATGAAAGAACTTTTAAATATTTTTACAGTTAATCATAGTAATTGTCTGCCACAAGATTTTCTGTTATACATTCCCATGTTTTAACATCCCCCTTTCCTTCTGATTATACACATGACTCTAAACTTCCCCTTTCCACCACCTTCACACACCATTCAGTACTGTTAATCACTCTCACCATAATATGCTACCGTAAAGCATTGTCTCTTGCTCATATCATTTGTCTCTCAGTGACAGGCTTGCATGCTATCCAGAGTGACAGTTCCAAACTCCCTTTTCCTGCTGGCTTCTCTTCTCTCATTTCTCACCACAGGCAGAATGGCTGAATGCCCAGGTTGTGGCCATATAGTTAAAGGGATTTCAAATGCCACAGTAAGGACCTTGAGCTTTACCTGCCGGCACGCGGGAGCCATTAATGTGACTCCATCTCTACTTTGGCAAGACCATGGCTCTGTTGGGGTAGAAGATTGTAGAAGAGAGAGGCTTGAGAAGGGGCACTAGAGGCTCAGAGCAAACTCCCAGATATGCCCAAGACCTCCTTATTTCATTCTGTTTTCAAAACGTTGGTTTCATGGGCTGCTCTGCCACTTGATCAGTTTGACAGCTGGAAGAGTGGGGAGCACATGGACCTGGAGCTGAATAGCCCCGACTTGTATCACAAATCTGCACCAAAACTAGCTGGTGACCTGGGACAAGCTATTTAATTTTTCTGAGATTAGTTCCTTTATCTGTAAAGTCAGGGTGCAAACTATCCCACTTTTTGAGTTTTACGTAAATTAGGTACGTGACGTGTAATTGAGTACCAGGAAGATACTGTGCTCAGCAAATGGTGTGTTTATTTTCTCACACACCATGAGATATTTGCCTGATAGAATTGTAAAAATCTGGGCATGTGAAATTGATACTTTTGATATTCTTATTTGTGTCTTTATTAATGAACACAGATAATACTAGTTGGACAGTATTAACAAAAGGGTTTTTTGAACCATGTAGTAGGCTATCAATTACAATTACTGCTGTCTGGTATTTGTGTCTGTTTAGAATGAATTCATGTCATAGTTTAAAACTAGCGATAAAATAAAGTATTTCCCATGGTACATCACTGTGGGTGGAAAATGTATCTTAAACCCATGACTTGTGTGAGGTTGCATTACTTTTGTTGATTAGGAAACTACACTTATTTGAAGACATTTGAAAAGCATAATGATTTCTTGTAGAGAGCAATCTAATTAGACAAATGTCTAATTACTTTTGGGAAACTAATAAGTTAATGTTTTATTTCCTCCTTCTCTAATTATTGCCATTACACATTTCTTTCCAGCAGTATAATCTATTGTGTTCTCTTATTTGGGGTAATTTAGCTTATTTTGAAAGATTAAAAATAAATTATATCCAAAAGACTTTTGGTGGACATCACATAAAATATTTTAATATTGTTAAATACCAATAGGTGAAATGTTATAGCATTATTATTGTATAACTATAAAACACAGTATTTCATGGTACCCTTTAATATGTATAACATTTGCTAATTGAGCATCATTTGACAAAGAATTGTTTGAAGCTGGCAGTTTTGATTTGTGTGTGTGTGTGCTTACATGTGTGCATGTTTCCCAGCCTGTCTTTTAGCAACTTATATCATGAACTGTTTTCTTTGGGCTTGCCTAAGGCATTGCTGGAAACGTCAGACTTGCATCATTTATCAAGATGAATGGTCTGTAAACTTACCCTTAATTTTAACTTTAATTGTGAAAAAGAATTCAACAATGGTTGCAAGATTCATGAAAGTCATAGCTGAAATGTTCATATATTCAATTTAGAATGCATTTAAAATATCTATTGCTTCTTAAAGCATACTTGAAAAGGTCTGTATTATGTTACTTCAGTTGCAAAATGAATTGGGCACATAACTCCTCTTTGGAAAAATCTAGATTCTTATTTCTTCCTTATAAGAGAAAGAAGACTCTGGACTTAAAGATTTATCTTTGCATCCATAAACTTGTTTATTAAGCACTACCAGACATGCTATGCACTTGGGTTTTGGGCTGAATATAGACTAGACAAAATGACTGTCAAAAGGAATATAGTTAGAGTGACAAAGTTTAGAAGCCATATATGCTCCGAATTGCCATGTGAGCGTTGTTAAACCACTCCTTCCCAGAGGTTTAATTTGGTAGATGTGAGGGTATCTATCAATTCTCCTTCTACCTGGGAGGCCTGGATTCTCTACCTGGCCCCCTTCTGACCTGGTGCTGACACTTAAGACCTCTTAGATGTTTGCCACCTCTTGTTGGTGACAGTCCTTACTCCTACCTGAGCAAGTGAATCACCTTTGCTTCCTTCCTACAATCCTGCAGTTAGCTGAGCCCTCCCTAACACCATGCATTAGGAGGTCTTATGGTGTAGAGATTAAGAAAGAAGCTGTGTCCATTTAATGGGGGAAATCATAGTCTTTTCAACAAATGGTGCTGGGGAAACCGGATATCCACATGCAAAAGAATGAATCTGGATCCCTACCTCACACCAGATTTAAAAAAATTAACTCTAAATGGATCAAGGATCTAAACATAAGCTCTAAAACTGAGAACCTTGGATTTGGTAATGGTTTCTTGGATATGACACCAAAAAGCACAAGCCACAAAAGGGAAAAGAGATAAATTGGACTTCATCAAAATTAAATTTTTGTCCATCAAAGGACATTATCAAGAAAGTGAAAATGTAAACCTACAAAATGGTAGAACAGAGTTGCAAATCATCTATCTGATAGGCTTTAATATCCAGAATATATAAAGGATACTTATAACTCAGCAACAAAAAGACAACCCGATTAAAAAATGGGCAAAGGACTTGAATAGACATTTCTCCAAAGAAGATTCACAAGTGACCAACAAGAACATAAAACAATGGTCTACATCATCAGTCATTAGGGACATGCAAACATGGTAAAATACCACTTCACACCCACTAGAATGGCTACTATTTAAAAAAAAAATGGGGAGGGGGAGAAAGAAAAAAAAAAACAGGCTGTGGATTCAGATGGTCTGATTTCAAACCCTGGCTCTACCACTTACTAACTGTGTGGCCCTGGGCAGGCTACTTAAGCTCTTTAGTACTGCAGTACGGTAATAATACTTACCGTAAGTATTCCTAACTTTCTGGTGTTAGGAATTAAGGAGAGAATGTACTTAAAGGTATTTAAGACAGGAGTTAGCACTAATAAGCCCTCAAATTTAAACTATTGATTCACTCCGTTATCCATATCCAACTTTCCTTTTTTCCCTTTAAGTATTTTAATCATTTAGCAAAAGTGTTTATACCCCCACTCCCCACCCCCCACCCCCCCACACACAATTTAAGAGGGAGAATTAGGGTGAAAAGTACTCAAGAATGAAAAGGTAAAGAAAGCTGAGGTGTGTTAGAATAAACTATGCGGTTTCAGGGAGATAAACTCTCACTTTGGTCCTCATTTGCTACCAGTTTCAAAAAAAAGGAAGAAAGGTCTGATTCTCACTGTCTTTATAAATCAAAACAATTGCTCAGGAAGAGCACAGCCATTTCTTGGTTCTTTGCAGGACACTTTGATAAGCAGATGCCTGTTACGCTAATCTGAAATGTGTCTGCATGTACATATAACTCTCATTAAACTTAAAAACTTAAAGGTTGAACTTGATCTCATTTAACTTCAGATCTCCAGGCCTAGCTGAGGAATTCTTGCTTTTGATGATATGACCACCAAAACCCTTGTCTCTGTAAGAACTATGCATTTGTTCTTCCTCAGAATTTATTGTGGGTCATATATGCACAACCCTAAATGCAGAAAGAGGCTTTGAGTATTATATAAAGACAGTGAAGGCATCAGATGGGCAGATAAAGGAACAGAATCCAATGTAGTTCATACATGGAGCCACGTGGACTCCAGGAATATTGTGGTTGGTGCTTTAAAGCTGCTATTACTAAATATTTTAAAATACATACTCTATTTGTATATATTCTTTACCTGTAGATTGCATATAATATTTCAAAACAAATATAATCTGTACATTTTAATTTGAATTGCAAAAGATATTAAGAAGGAAGAATGACTGACATACAACTAGATCACACAGTTGTTTACACAACTCAAAATCTGCTAAATATTATTCATTTGTACACTTAAATGGGTAAATTGTATGGCAAAATTTGTATGGGTAAATTTTATGGTGTATAAGTAATACCTCAATAAAGAAGTTTTAAAAAGGAAGGGTGAAATAAAGATGAAATAAGCAGTATTTATACATTTTAAAACATATTTATTTTAAGTACAAAAAATGTTTTTGCTCTTACCCAATTAATGAATAATTAAAGACTTTTTTTTTGTAAGAGCAATATGATTAAATGCATCATCATGGGCACTTTTTATCTCTTAATTGTTTGATGAAAAGTCACACTAGGAGTATAATTGCCACCCTTTTTGTATTTTTACCTGTACTTCATTTTAGAATTATCTTTAGTCCATAGTTTCTTTGTAAGATTTTTTGAAAGTAAAACTACATGACATCCTTAAATTCCTTTAGCCAAGTGTGTCTGTGTATGCACGTGCAGGTGTGTACACGCTCATACATACACCAGCATGACACAGCCTCTCGATACGTACCATGGTGGTTGGTCCTGAGAGTGAGCACCTAAATCCACCGCTCGGTACTCTGAAACTTCCATTCGTCCCTCCAATTAGCTCAAAATGGCTGCGACCAACTGACATGGATTAGGTGAGAATATATTCTCTCTTTTTTCCTGGCTATATTTCTTCATTAGCGTTTTTTTCTTAAGTGGATTTGCATGTGTATGTATTTTGGTTTATTTATATTTTTATTATTAAATTTTTTTGTCTTTCTCTTCCCCTAGGAGTTACATTTCCTGAGTTCAGGGACTTAGTTTCAGGGAAGCAAAATGTTCCCCCTGTTCTGTTCATTGTGGCATTCCCAGCATGTTGGCACAAAGTAGACGCTAAACAAATATTGCCATATGAGTGACTCAATATGTATGTTAAATGTTAGGCATCATTCATTTTTCATGCATTTTTAAATAAAAATAAATACGTGTAGGAGCTCTGATTTTTTTCCCTGCCCACACTGAGGTTCTCATACCAACTTTGGAGACCGCTGCCGGTGGGTCAGTGGAACTTGAATGGCAGAGAGGAGGGGGAGGGGTATCCCAGGCAAGGGCCGCAGTTCAGAGCTATGGAGATGGTGTTTGGTTAGAGGTTAGACTCCCTTTGCTGGAATGTGATCATTGGGTCAGACCCACCTTGCCAGTCTTCCGTTTTGAAAGGGTTGGTGTGAAGAGTTATCAGAAAATGAAATAGGTAAACATAATGCCTTATTCAGAATAGTGTGAAACATTGTTGAAATATAGATTTAAGTCTGACATTGAGATACATGATTTGTCCACATTGGCAGGATTGGCAAAGATTGGGAAGTACCAAGGTGAGTTGCATCATTTCAGTTTGTTCTGCAGACCTGCTTTGTGACTTGATTGAAATCTAGTTTGTTCAGTTTTTTTCTTTTTTTTTTTTTTTTTCAAGATCGGGTTCATTGAGGTTCAATTAACACAAAGTAAAATTGACTTGTTTTAGGTATATAGTTGTGTGAGTTTGATAAACATGTGTAATCATGTAACTACCTTCACAATTAAGCTTTAGAAGGACACTAACACCCTCAAAATTCCCTTGTCAGTCCCCGTCCCCTATCTGGGCAAACATTGATCTTATTTCCATCCCTATAGGTTTCCCTTGGTTGTTTGTGTGTACGTGACATTTTGTGTCTGGCTTCTTTGGCTTGTCATAGTGCATTTCAGATTCTTCCATATTGTTTTGTACATCAGAAGTTCATTAGTTTTGTTGTTGAGTAGTATTCCACCATTTGAATGTTCCATAATTTTTAATCCATTCACTAATTAATAGAAAGTTGGGTTGTTTCAAGGTTGTGAGCACTTTGAATAAAGCTGCTATAAACATTCATGTGTGGATTTCTGTGTGGGCATTTGTTTCATTTTTCTTAAATACTTACAAGTGGGATTGCTGGGTCAATGCTAAAAGTATGTTTACTTGTATAACTATCAAACTCTTTTCCAAAGTGTCTGTACTATTTTGCATTCTTATCGGCAATGCATGTGAGTTCCAGTTGCCCCCATCCTTGGCAGCACTTCGTGTTGTCAGATTTTTGTTTTTGTTTGCTTGTGTTTGTTTGTTTGCTTTTAGTCAATCTACGACATACTTTGTTTAGTTTTGAGTAAATGGTAGGAATCCTAGTTACTTTCATTTTCTTCCCTATAAATCTAACTGTTGCTCTCATTATTTCTCAGTTTCTTGAGGGAGACTTCTTACCTTTCTTACCCCTCCATTGGCTCCTTTCTTATAGATTATGTGATTAAAACCTCATTAAATGCTGTCACCACGTATTTTTCTGCTTATGCTTAGTATATATTGCACACTGCTTTGCCCCTCTCCCTGACCCCTGAATTCTTGCCTTTAGATTACCAACTTCTTGTGGGCAGATTTTGTGCCATTCTGATCAGGATGTAGGTGCACAGGTGACACTATTGTATTATTGGTTTTTAAGAGGATAAGAAATAATAGCCAGTGATGAGAGAATTAACAAAGTGACCCTTTAAAAATATTTTTCTATGTTATACCATTTTAGATAATTTTCAGGACCAAAGAGACATGTTGGCCAGATTTCAAGTTCTGAATAAAGGATGGAGTGATGGAACATTTTTATTAATATTTTTTAAAGCTTTAATTATAAGGGCCTTTTAATTACTCCAACAACATTAGTATGTCTTCTTCACTTAGCATCAAGTGCCATTTCTAAAGTGCCTATTGAACTGTCTCCCCTTGAAACGACTGGGCTTGGATAGGCTTAGTTTCAAATTCTGCCAATTTTCAAGCTCTTTTCAAATTCAGTTGTATGCCTAATTAATGTTTTAGACAGGTAATACTAGAGACTTATCCCTATAACTTTGGTTATCTTGAGTCATATCTTTTCAATGATTGCCCTGTAAAGACTGAATGAAAACTGATGTCTCAGTATTAATTTTCAGTGTTTCTTATGTAAGCTCTCTTGTGTGGCTATAGCAGCTTTTTATAAGGATTGAATCTATCACGCTTGCTTATATATATGATTATTCATTGCTGTAGACATTTTCTTAGTTATTTCACATTAGTGATTCCTCTCCAAACAAACTTAATATGCGGAGGGTCTAGAAGAAAATCTCACTTCTTGGCATTTTCCATAGAGTCCATTACATTCCCAAATCCCCCATAAGCAGTTATTTTATTACTCCAGGGACTCTCAGAGTTCAGCTCTCTGCTTGAGACAGTTATTCTCCTGTCTAGACAATTATGTTTCAACTCTGATATTTAACAATGATGTCATTGTGTCAGAGTTTGAAGCAAGGGAGGGATGTCCCAAACAAAAGCTTTTACATCCATACCTCTTTCTCATACATTTCTTTCCACTTGCCCCATTGCTGCTATCAGGACAAAACAAGAGGGCAGAGCAAAGGGGTGAGAGGAGCAGACTGTGCTTGTGGTTCTGGCTAGTGAAGGCTGTGTCCTTGTCAGGGGCTTTTGAAAATGTAAAATGTGTGTGACGTTTTTGATTGTCACAATGACGAGAGACATTACATAGGAGGTGGGGCTTGGCTTGACCAATGTTATCCTGCAGTGCATAAGACAGTTCCTCCCACAATTCCCAGAAGTGCCCTTGTTGAGCAGTGCTGAGCTCTGTAGGTCTGGGTTCAATCTCCTGCACTGTGTACCCAAAGAAGTTACATTGTTCTTGTCTGTAAAGCTGGAATAAAATACAGGTTGTATGAGGTTATTTTGAGGATTGCTAATGATGTCTATAAAGTGGTGAATACAGGATCAAACACACAGTAGGAGCTTGTGAAGAGTCATTTGCAAAATTGTTAACCCTCCAGTGGCTTCCCAACCCACTGGCTGTAAAAGCCATAGTCCTCAAAGTGACCTACTAGGTTCTAAGTGGTCCAAGCTTGTGCTCTTCTTTGAACTCATCTGCCACTTACTTGTCCCTGGCTCTGCTCCAACCACACTGGCCTCCTTGCTGTTTCTCAAACTCCCTGAGTAGGCCAGCCCTTCTGGACCTTCTACACTTGCCCTTTCCTCTGTGTGGAAGGCGCTTCTACTTACATGTTCACTTGGCTCTTTCCCTCACTTCCTTCCTCTCTCTGCTCACCTTATCTGAGGGAGCTTTCCTGCTAAGTGATGTAAAATGGCAGCCTGCCTTCTCCAGCTATCCTCTCCCCCTCAACTGTTGTTCTTTCTCTTGCCATCACAAACCCATTAAATATTTGTTTGTTAACTGCATGTATCCTCCACGTAAAACGTAAGCTCATGCAAGCAGGGATCCTGTTTGTCTCACTGATACATCCCCCAGTGACTGGAATATCCCCTGATCTTAGATATGAACAAATAATATTGAATGAATAAAATTATTATTAAAAAATAGCATGGTAAAGAAGGAGTGTGAATGGTAGTGCTTGGGTATGTACCCGTGTTGCTTGTGTCTGTGAGTGAGCGTGTGCATGTATAATAAAGTTACACTTTCTTCTGATTAAATAGGTTCTAATCCAGATGATGGATTTAATGTTTTATGAACATGAACAGTTTTGAGAAATGTTGCAAGAGCTGGCAGATGCCACCAGGTCGTCTCAAAATCAGATTTCTATACTCTCTGTTCATCCAACTCTCTGAATCTTCCATTACTTTTAACTGAAGATAGCCTGCAACTTTTATTTTTATATGAGGCTGTCTTAAGAGCATTAAGATGTGATTATCACATTGTGTCTGTGTTTTAAAACCAGTTGAAACTCTCTAGAGGTTATCAATAAAATTATTCAAGGCATGTTAGAATTACTGAGTTTTCCTGTCTGCTCTCAGGAGGTGTGATTGTTCTTTGAATAGGCAATAGATGTTTTCTGCTTCTGTGAGGTTATGTGAGTAATAAAAGAAACCACTGGCCTGATGTTTTGGAAGCAGGAGAGAGCTTAACTGAGTGAGGTGCTTTTTTAGAAGATAGAGATTTGCGTTTGCAGTTTCCTTCTTGCTTTTGATAAGTGCAGCCATTTCTCTGAAAGATTTTGCTTTGTGTTCTGAAAATGTTGTGTCAATTTGGTGGCTTTCAATTATATACAATTTGTTAAACATGCTCTGTTTAATGCTAGAAATGGCTTAGGGACATCATATATGTTTGGTTTCCCTTGTACTAACTTAATATTTGTCTCATTTAACATTGTAAAATAGTGTTATATATGGTTTACCTAGGAGGGATATGATTTAATACTGTAAATCATTATCTTTCCTCATACATGCCTTCTGCCAGTGAAGTCCTAAAGATACTTCATATGTTATGTTTCCACAAATAATTCCTAAGCAAAGTACATCTTCAAATGTAATAGTAATGTTAGCTGGGACATTTGAAGTTTGACAGTTATTTTCTCATGTGGGACCTGGTTAAGATATCTTGTCTGTGTGGTTTAGCATAGAGCCATTAAACTTGGTTATGTGAAGAGAAGAATTACCTTCTCTTACACTTGGTGTATACTGTCAAGTATAGCAATTATTTAGTGGACAGTGCTTGATTTTCAAAATTTTTGTTTCTTAGCTGCATGGTAGGTAATAAATATGACAGGAAACTGAGCAGTTTGTGTATATGTGTACGGAAATTGTGTGTTACGTGCACACGTGTTGGGAAGTTCTAGGGAGCAGTTTAGCCAAGTAGTAATTATTTAGCCAGAGAAACAAGAGCCTTTAGCATAAATAGTACTCCCACCCACCTTTAACCATGATCAAATCTCTTCAACTTGTCCTACATCCTTGTCCTACATTTTTTGTACTTTTTAAATTCAGTTTTATTGAGATATATTCACATACCATACAATCATCCATAGTGTACAATCATCATAGTACCATCCTCTAGTTGTGCATTCATCACCACAATTAATTTTTGAATATTTTCATTACTCCAAAAAAAAAATAAGAATAAAAATAAAAGTAAAAAGGAACACCTAAAACATCCATTCCCCCTCATCCACCCCTATTATTCATTTAACTTTTGTCCCCATTTTTCTACTCATCTACCCGTACACTGGATAAAGGGAGCGGGAGCCATAAGCTTTCACAATCACAAGGTCACACCATATAAGCTATATAGTTATACAATCATCTTCAAGAATCAAGGCTACTAGGCTGCAGTTCAACAGTTTCAGGTATTTCCTTCTAGCTATTCCAATTCTCTAAAAACTAAAAAGGGATACCTATATAACACATAAGAATAACCTCCAGAATGACCTCTCTACTCCATTTGCAATCTCTCAGCCACGGAAACTTGATTTTGTTTCATTTATCTTCCCCCTTTTGGTCAAGATGTTCTCAATCCCATGATGCTGGGTCCAGGCTCATCCCCGGGAGTCATGTCCCATGTTGCCAGGGAGATTTACACCCCTGGAAGTCATGTCCCACGCAGTGGGGAGGCCAGTGAGTTTATCTGCCAAGTAGCCACATTTTTTGAAAGTCATCTGATCTGTTACCTCCATTTCCTCCCTTCCCACTCCCTTCTGAACCTGCTCCAGTTAGGTTTTTCTCCCCATCATACCATAAAAAGAACTCACACCAAGATTACCAATAATCTCCATTTCACCAAATGGATACTTTCAGGGCTGATATGATCTGATTTGCGAGCAGCACTTGGTGCTGTTGACCACTTCCTGTATAAAACACCCTTCCCTTGGCTTCTCTGTTTGGGGTTGTATTTTTCATAAGGTGATGACACCTTTTTTTTTTCCTCTGTCGCTCACTGTCTTTTTGGCCTCATTTGCAAGCTTATCTTCTCTAATAGGCCAATACATGCTGGAGTTCCTTAAGGCTTATTTCAAGTTCTCACTTTATATACTTCTTGGCAATCCTACCCATCCGTTGTCCAGTTATCATCTAAATGGCAGTCTTTTCAGAGTCTGTCTCTAGACCTGACTTTTCTCTTAGCTCCACTCTCATGTGTTCAGCTGCCGACATGGCTTCTCTATCTGAACTTCTCAAACACAACAAAGCCAATACTGAACTTTAAAATCCGGACGTCTCAGAAGCGAATGGCATTAGTACTTGCTAATTTTGCAGGACTCAAGCCTAACATCTCTTGTCTCCTTTCTTCTTTATTGAGTCCTATCAATTTTGAGCCATTGCCATTTCTCTATAGCTTTTCTCTTTACTGATTGAACAGGAAGACCAAAGAATCAAAAGAACCTAGACCTAAGCACACAAGTAACCAACTTGAAGTAATTGACATATATAGAACCCTACAACTGCAGAATTAACTGTATGTTAGGCCATAAAGAAAGCCTCAGATTTCAGAGGACTGAAGACATATGGATCTACTTTCTGACTTAATTCTCTGAAATTAATTTAGCAGTCAATATCGCAAAGATAACTAGACAATCCCCATATGTTTTAGAAATTAAGTACTATTCTTCTAAAAAACCTGTATGTCAGGGAAGAACTCAAAATGGAAATTAGGAAAGTTTTGGACCTGAATGGTAATGAAAATATGACATATCAAAACTTGTGTGAAACAGCCAGAACAGTGCTTGGAGGGATATTTGTTGCATTAAATGCATGTATAAGAAAATCATACAGTCTGGAAATCAGTATCTAATTTTCCAGGAAAAAGGATAGCAAATCAAGCCCAAGCAGTGTGGAAAGAGAGAAATAATAAATAATAAAGATAAGAAGATAAATCAATAAATAAAATAAAGTTAAAGTTAATTCTAGACAAGTTTAATATATATGATAAACACTTTAAAAGATTGGTCAGGAAAACAAGAAATGAAACACATTTCCAATAAGAGAAATGAAAAGGGGTATATTTACTACCAGCCATATGGAAAGTAATAACATAAGAGCATGTTAACAACTTTAATCTAAAAAACTTAATAATTTAGATGAAATGGATAGAATTATAAAATAAAACAAAAACAAAACAACTTATCAGAACTGACCAAAGAAAAAAATAGAAATTCTGAATACTGTGATAGCTATTAAATACATTGAATTGATTACTACAAGTCTTCATACTTCATATACACATAAACTCTCCTCTTTCTCCCTCCCTCCCTCTCTCTCACACACACACATAAACACACACACACACACACACACACACAGAGAACATTTCATTGGTAATTCTTTCAAATATTAAATGAAATAACACAAATTTTACACAACACAGTAGAAGAGGAACTATCTACCAACTATAACCTTTCTAACAAAACCTGACAGGACATAAGAAAGGAAAATTGTAACCACTCTCTCTCTCGAAGATAGGTGTAAAAATTTTATGTAAAATGTTAATAGAAAGAATGTAGTGATATATAAGAAGGAAGTACATCGTGTCCTGGTGGAACTTATTTAAGCAATGCAAGGGTCATTAAATACTTGCAAATCAATATAGTTCCTCAAATTAATGGAAAAGAAGAAAAGCATAGGACCACCTTGAAGGTTGCAGAAGAAGCAGCTGATACAGCTAACAGCATTTAAAATAGAAGCAGTTATCAAACTAGAAATAGAAGAGAATTTCTCAACCTGATAAGGAGTATTTATTTTTAAAAGCCTACAGTAAAAATCATACTTAATGGTGAAATTTTCAAAGCTTACTCTCTCCGAGTGGTTACAATGCAAGAATACCCTTTAACACCACTTCTATTAAACATCGTGCTCCAGGTTCTAGCCGTGGAAAAAATGTAATAAGAATTAGAAAACAAACAAACCTGTCATTATTCACAGATGGTGACATTGTACATGTACAAAGCCTGGAACTATTTACCAAATATATTGTTAGCATTAGTAGTTGAGTTCAGCAAGGTCACTGGATGGAACCTAAGTATGCAAAAGTAAATTATATTTCTATACACCAGCAATAAGCAAACAAAAATGAAATAAAAATGACACCATTTACAGTACCGTTAAAAATTATCCAAGAAAAGATATGAAAAATGTTTACACTGGAAACTTCAAAAGATGAATGAGAGAATTTTTAAAAGCAAATAAAGATTGTTTTCCCATATATTTATCTTTTCCCTGCTATAGACTCTTTTTTTCCTATTCCATCAGTCTATGTGTGCATCCAAAGAAATCACTGTTTTTAATGGCGGTTTTATGGTAAATCTTGATATCCTGCAGATTCTGTCTTCCTACCTTATTCTTCTTATTCAATGTATCTTGGCTATTTGGAGCCCTTGATATTTGCAAAAAGATATTTTAGATTAACTTATAAGAAAGCTAAAAGCAGGTATTAATGAAATTGAAAAAAATCATTAAATAGATTGAAAAGATTGATAAAATTTAACAAACAAGAAAAGGTTTTCCTGTTTTATAAGTGTTTACAAAGAAATAACTATTGGCTTCACAATAGTTTTTATTCTATGACCAAATAAATAATATCAAAAATATTAACAGAGACACATCCATTAATAGGGCAGAATTTTAAATGGTAATACTACAAAATTTTATGCCCCTATATTTGAAATACTAGATAAAAATGTACGCTTTCATAAAACATATATAACTTATCAAAACAACACAAGATATAGAAAATCTGAGTAAGCTTATAACCAATAAAGACATTGAATCAATAGTTAAAAACTCTTTTCTCAAAAACCTTCATGTGCAGGTAGTTTTATAGTTGAATTCTACTAATCATTTAAGACATTCCACTCTTACCCTAAATCCCTCTTTCCCAAAGGCAGTATAATCTTATCTCTCAAGCTAAAAAAGGAGCAAGAAAGGAAAACTACAGGTCAATACATGCAAAAATACATGGGAAAATCCTAAATACAATGTTTACACTTGAATTTAGGAGTGACATTTTAAAAAATACAATACAAAAAAAGACCAATTTGGTTTTATGCTAAACATTAGAAAATGAATTAATGTCATTCACTTCATTAACAGATGAAAGGAACACAAAACATGACCACCTGAGTAGATAGAGAAATAATCTTTTGGCAATATTCAGCATTTGTTTATATTAATAACTCTTAGTAAACTAAGAGAAGAAGGCTGTTTTTTTCACCAAAATATCTAAAGCGATGCTACACAGATGCCCAACCCCATAACTACCACTGCACATTGTAGTAGAAGTCCTGAATAGTGCAGAAAGGAAAAATATAATATATATATAGGTTTTGGAAAAGAAGAAACAAAACTCATCATTTGAGAATAATTTGATGGCCTGCATTGAAGGCTAGAGATAATTTATAAAATACAAACAGATTATTAGAGTTAAATGAGTTCAGCAAGATGGTTAGAATTAGAATAAATTTATGAAAGCCAATTGCTTTCTCATAGAATAGCATCGTATAATAAAGATAGGGTAAAAATATCAATAACAACAAAATCATGAGGTTTAATTTATCAAAATATGGACATGGTTACAATTATGAAAATTTTAAAAATTGATCACTAAAGACTGCTTAAAGATATACAGAGGGTAACCATATTCATGTCTAGGGAGATAATATCATTAGCTGTCAACTGCCCTCGATTAATTTGTAAAGTGATTGTCAATCAGAATGTCTGGTACTTTTATTTGGGGGTTGGAGGTATTAGACAAATGCATTCTAAAGTTTGCATGGGATATCAAACACAAAAGAAACTGTTTTAAAGTGCTATAGCAATGGGGATGGAGTGGACTTACCCACCTAGATATAAAGACTTAGTATAAACCTGTAGCAATCGATTACTGTGTGATATTGACACAGGTATAGATGAACAGGTAGAGATAATATATGAAACTTTATGTAGGTTAGAGATAGCATTGCAGGTCAATGGGAGTGTGAGGGAAAATCTACTCAATAAAAGACACTTCAAAACATGAATATTCACATGTATAAAACATAAAATCTGATCCCTATCTCAAACCATAAACAAAAAATCCGTTCACAGTAGATTAAATGATTATTGTGAGAAGGAAAATGATAAAGCATTTACAAGAAAATTTACGAGGGTATATTTATAACCTTGGGGATTTTTAAACCATATTCCACAGATACATGCCCCATACAAAAGCCCACCATGTAAAGAAAAATGTCAATAAATTCGACTCACCAAAATTAAAGCTATTTGTGAATTATGAAACCACATAAAATTAAAGAAAAGCTATTAATTCGGGGAAGAGGTTTGCAATTCAAATTACCAAGAAAGCATTATTATCAGAATTTAGAAAATACTGTTTCAAATAAATAAGAAAAAAATCAACCCAGTATAAGAATGGGGAATGTTCACATATATGTGTGTGTATGTGTGTACAAACATTTCCCACCAGAGGAAATGGAAGTATTGAAAGACAGCATGCAAATGAAAAACCTCACTGAGGTTTTTGTGTATCACAAGAATGCAAAGTACATCATCTAATATAGCTGCTTGGGGGAATGATTTGGCAATATCTAGCCAGGCAAGTTTAGGATACCCCCAAACCAACAATTCTACTCCTAGATTTGGGACCCCAATTGTAATTTAGGCAGGACAAGTCTCTTGTGAGTTATCTTTAGCATCCCTGATTTCCACTTCCTACATCTGACTTTGACCCCCTCCCAAGGACATTGAAACAACCAAACATTCGCTATATATTTCTGATCACTTTCAGTGATGCAGTCCATCCCTGTTTAAAAATATCTGGGAGAAATTGACATGTGCATCAGGAGGCAAATATAAGAATCATCTTTAAATCTCCTTTTGTAATATTAAAATATCATAAGCATCTGAAGTGTCCATCTTCAGGAAAATTAATAAATAAATTACAGCATCTTCTGACAATGAAATACTTTACAACTATTTAAATGACTTCAATAGAGCTACAATTATCATTGTAAATAAAGTTCCTAAAGGCAGTGTTGACTGGAAAAAAACATATAGTCATATACCATTTGTATGAGGTTAATAATAAGTAGTTTATAATCATGCAAAATAGGACCATGTTTATATATCCTTGAATAATATGTAACAAAATACATGGATACATTAAACGCAATTTTAGAATAGTGGATGTTTCTGGAGGGGATCTTGGGAAAGTCATCAGAGAGGTAGATGCAGGGAGCGTAATTGTATTTAAGTTTTTATTTCATAAGGTATTAATCAGTATCTGTATATTTGTATGTAAAATTATGCATTTGTATAATTTCCCATATTTTTGTGGCTAAGGAATATCAGAATTTTAAAGAAGTAACTGAAGAATGTTGAATATAAAGCAACAGCCATGGAAGTGGGTATGGGAATACCTAACCAATGCTGAGAGATTGACTAGAGCTTATAAGGTCAAGGGTCTGAAAATCATTATGTGCTGGGGTCTACGAAGAATGTCAGGGTGATATATAAAAGTCCTTTGAAAATATTTAAGCAAGAAAAATTAGGAAAGATTAGACCTCTATTAGGGCAGGTGAGATAGTGTTGAAGCCCACTTTTTTGTGTTTGTTTATTGTTTGCAAAGCACTTTAATGGATATATCATTGGATCCTAATAATGATTCTACAATAAGAAACATAAAGTGGGAGGAGACATCTATGATGCTTAAGGTGGTTGTGAATTACTCCTTAGCTTTTTAAATTGACTTGGTTTATCTAGACTCAATTAAAGTGAAATAAGGATGCTGAAGAAATTTGCATTTTTGATCTGCCAAGATGCAGTGTTCATCTTCTTGAATAGTCTACCAAACATTAGAAGAGCAGCCAGAAATTATGAGCACCTGGTAATTGGTGTCTTCTCCTCTTTTTCCCTATCTGCATTTTTCCTGGGATAAAGATGGATTCCAAAAAGTACAGAATTGGCAGTCAAGACTTCCATTCCTGCTAGAATTCTAGTCTGAGATTGTTTGATGAAAGTGGTATGGTATAAAGCACTGGGGAAGATAAAGCTCAATATGGCCTCTGTATTTCCGGGTAACATTGAGATATGCTATGAGTTGTCCAACAACACCATCAGGTTCTTGCTCTTTAGGTAGAGCTGAACAGCTTTTCTTTGCTTGTTATTTGCAAAATTTGCTGCTATAATAAGATTTTAATTTTCTTATTCTGATCTTTTGAAAATATTGTTTGTTTTCTTTGGTTACTCTGGGTGAGGAATGAATCAAACTAATTTAGAATATTTCCCTTCCTTTCAAATCTGTCTATTATTTCCCCATCTGCTCAAGCATTGAAATTCTGACTAATAGTTCTATGTCAGGGGTCCCTGAGACCACCGCCAGTTTTTTGATTCATTAGAAAGAATGATAGGACCAACACATTGTCATATTCTTGGCTATGGTTTATTACAGTGAGAGGAATACAAGGTAAAATCAGCAAAGGGAAAAGGTATATGAGGGAAGTCGGGGAAAAAAAAATCCCGAGGGCAAACTTACAAAAGTCCTCTCTCAGTGGAGTCACATAAGACATGCTTAATTCCTTCAGGAATTAGTTGTGACAACACATGGGCAGTGTTTACCAGGGAATCTTGGTAGAGTCTCAGTTCCGAGGTTTTTCTGGGACTGATCATGTAGATAACTTCTTTTTAGCGTATTCCAGAAATTCACAATCCCAGAAGGAAATGAGGCGTTCAACATAAACCAGTTTAGGCACAGTGAGCTACTCTTACCAGTTGAGTAATGGAAACAGTACAGAAATCCAAGTTCCCAAATGCCAGCCAAGAGCCCACCTTGCAAACAGACCTTTCAAAGAATAGTAGTCTTAGACCTCTATGTTGACTCTTTTCAGAACATTAAAAAAATATATTTTAATGTATGTTGAATGGATGGTTGACTAGATCAGGGTTCAGTATCTTTCTTAGATCCCTTTTGTTGAATTCATTCTGGTTATTTCAGAATAAAAGAGTAACTATTGATATCCTACCAGAGATTACAGTTAGAATGGAAATACAAGTATCTGAATACTTCAGAAATCCTGGCAACTTCCTCTTCTTTCCCCCAATCCTCTCCAAGTGCAAGATATGCGTTAGAAATTATGCAATTTTGGGTAAGCAATTCTGGGGACTTTTTCTATGGATGAGATTTTTAGGAGCCTTTATAATTACTTTATGTTCCGGTTTGCTAATGCTGCATGTTATGCAAAATATCAGAAATGGATTGGCTTTTATAAAGGGGGTTTATTTGGTTACAAAGTCACAGCCTTAAGGCCATAAAGTGTCCCAGCTATGGCATCAACAAGTAGAACTTCACCATACCAATGGTGTCTGGAAAACCTCTGTTAGCTGGAAAGGCACGTGGCTAGCATCTGCTTGCTCCCAGATTGCATGTCAAAATGGCATTCTCCAAAATGACAGCTTTCAATGGCTTTTTCTGGGGGACAACATATGTAGAAACTGACACACGTTATATAATGTATTATTATATATTTTTATAATAGTGGGATGGGGTATTAAACAGGGGAGCTAGGTACTACTCGTTTCTACTCCTCTATTAAATGAGTTATGTTTCTTTCTAAGAATGTAATTATATTGGAATTGAAAGGTGCTTCTAGTCCTTTAGGTTGATCTTAATTTTGGAGGGGTTTGTGTAACCCTCATATGTTTTTAAATACTATATTTAGTATATGGAATGATTCTGCCCCCCAACTGGATTACAAATTTAGTATCAATGTAACTGACAGATTGAGAAGCTGTGGTTTAGAAGAAAAAAGTCAAATCTATTTTAAAAGCAGAGAAATTATTCATTATATGGAACCAATATAGAGAGACTTTTCAGTAAGGATAGGTGGAAAGCTTTGCTGCTACAAGCAGAATTAAATGCCCTCAGGTGTATAGATTCTTATCTCAGTTCTGTAAGTTTAATGAATAATTTTTTTTCTGTAAAATTTTGTTTGCCCTTATCTTTTCCAGTGATATAGTTATACTTCATCAGATTACCAGTTTTATTGGACTTTGTAGAGTTATTCCTGTTATTTCAACAGGATGTGAATTGAGATTTTCTTTCTACTATTGAGAAAAAAAACTATCTTAATGGTTAGCCATAAAGGTCTCCTTGTTTCCAATGATGACACATTCTGACTAATCTCTACTTCCTGCTTTGTCATTTGAATTGCTATGCAGATTGTGAAAGCAAACTCTTTTCATCATGGTTGCAATAAAGAAGAACTTTGAGAAACATGATTTGAGTCAGTGCTGCTGAACGACTCTAGTACACTTTAAAAAATTATGCTGCTGTTATCTTCAGAACCTCTTTCCTTCCTTTTAATTCTTATTCAGATATGGGTTATGGTCCAGGTTCAAGCAAAAACTTTGGGACTGGTTTATAAAAGGTAGTTGTTCTTTTTCCATTTGGCCTATTGAGAGCAGCCAGCTGAGGAGGATGCCTGGTTTAAAATCATAAAAAATGAAACTTCCATTAGGCTCCTTGGCTTATGGCTGTTTCCTGTAAAGACACTGTGTGCTCCTTAGTGGTGTGGAGAGGCAGAATGCTTATTTTCATTCAATAACTAAAAGCTGGAGTACAACAGATAAAGTAGCACAAATAACATTGTTTTATGATGAGATTTTGCTCCTAGGGCTGCTTGTTTACAGCACATGGGTAATATTTTAATTTGTAGCCCTAAGGATGTTCATGAAAATAACCTGTGTCATGGTAGAAAATGGAACAAATGTCCTTAAGTTTGTTTTTTTTTTAAAACTTTGTTTATCAAATAAAAAAACTTTTCCAAACAAAACAAAGCAAAGCAACGGGAAAAGCAAATATCCTGATTGTTTTTAAATATCCTTTGAGCTAAGGGAAACTGAATATGTTTTGGTACTCAGATGGTTGGATTTATCTCATCAGCCTTTTTGTTAAACCCATTTGTTCACTGGATTTATTCTTTTTTTAAATAAAGTATTTTCTTTATTCTAAAGAATATATTTTTCATTGGAGAGGTTACATTTTCAAGCACACTGAAAAGAGACAGCAGTACAATAGCACTTTAGCTTTAAGCTAATAAAATTATATTTTTCTGGGCACATGTTTTTGCGTTTATATGTTTGCAGTACTATACACATGGTTCTGTACTACTTGCAAATTTGGAGAAATTATGGTCAGAATGCTTTTGCAAAACTTGTTAAAAGGGTTCCAGTTCCAGGTATGATGGAGTAAAACCACTCCAACTTTTCTTTTTCACTGAACATAGCTATAAAAACCTGGATGGGATGCTTGGTGATGCTAGCTGAGATTGCTGAAAAGTCGATAATGGTGGTTAGATTAGGGAAGAATGCTAGAATTGAAATAACGCTGAATTGGTGGTGAGTTTACCATTTTTTTCCCTTGCTATTATTCAAGGTTCTCCAGAGAAAGAAAAAAACCTGAGAGGATACACACACACACACACACATACACACACACATATGTATATATATTATATTTATATATGTATACATGTGTATATACATTTGGTATATAGAGGTGCATGTGCATATATATATGTGCATGTGTATATATAAATATCTAAATATTATATTTATATATGTATACATGTGTATATACATTTGGTATATAGAGGTGCATGTGCATATATATATGTGCATGTGTATATATAAATATCTAAATATTATGAGATTTATTATGGGAATTGGCTCATGCAACCATAGGATGGGTAAGTCTGAATTCCATAGGGCAGGTTGTGAGTTGGGAATTCTAATGAAGGTTTCAATGAAATCCCCAGGAGAAGATGGCCAGCTGAAGCAGCAATAGAAATTCTTTCTGACTGACAAAATCTTCAGTTCTCCCTTTAAGGACATCAACTAATTGGATGAGACTTCTCTCATTGCTGAATGCAATTTCCTTTGTTGGTTTGTAGATGTAATCAGTCATAGATACAACCAACTGACCATGATTTAAATCCATGATATATCCTCACAGCAACAATCCTGCCAATGCTTCCTTGACCAGGCAACTGTAACTAGGCAAGTTGACACATTAACTTAACCATTACACCCCTATTCTGCATTCAGTACAGCCAGAAATCCAGAATTGAGAACTGGGGTGGGACAGGGAGAGAAATCCAAGAGAATCCCTCTAGTTCTGGCTCCAAAGCAGAAAAGGTTTTGAAACTCAGAGAGAAGGGGGAAATTCTCCATATTTGGTCTCTCCTTTTCTCTGCTTTTTCATGCCTCAGCTTCCAGGGTTATCTTGTGACAGAGATAGTGGTAGAAAAAGTAGCTGGCAATGGGAAACTGCAGGAACTAAAACAATGAGTTAGGGTAATATTCATTTCTGTTTGCTGGAGCTGGATCTCTGAGAGGGTAGAGGTAACCCATTGCTTTTTATCTCTATTTCCCACTGCTCTGGTGCAGTCATAGAAGTGGGTTGCTTCTGACTGGAGAACTGAAAAGGGGGGCTCCAGGGAATGGAAAGTACCAGAAGAGACACTTGAGAAGGAGAAGTTTGGGAAGTAAGCCCCATGAAGCAGTGTGTGAATCCTGGATTCACCCATGACCTGCAGTTGTACGTATCTGATCCTTACTAGCATCCCAACAACTTTAAGAACTGAGTTAATGAATAGATCTCCAACCAAGCTCCAGACTGACCATTACGTGGCACGTAGCCAGACAGATCTGAGTAGCCCTGCATAGCCTCTGAAAACTGAACTGACATTGGAACTACAACCCAAAGAAGGAGAGGGAATGAGGAGGACCTGTATCATGGTAGGAGGCAGATAATGCCCCTCTCAAATTTGCTCAGGTCCTAATCTCCAGAGCCTGTGAATATGTTGTACTACATGGCAAAAAGGGCTTTGCAGATGTGATTAAGATTACAGATTTTGAGATAAGGAGATTATCCTCTATTATCCTGGGGGACCCATCAAATTACATGTGTCCTTAAATGCGGACAAGCAAGATAGAATAGTGGGTCAGAGACATGCAATGCGAGAAGGACTTGACGTGCTGGCTTTGAAGATGGAAGTTGAGGAATTTGGGCAGCAACTAGAAGCTGAGAACAGCCCTCATCTGACAGCCAGCGAGAAAGTGGGAAACTCAGTCTTACAAATGCATGGAATTGAATTCTGCCAACAAAAAGAATAAGCAAGAAACAGATTTACCCCTACAGCCTCCAGGAAGGAAGAACACAGCTCTGCCAACACCTTGAATTTTGCCTGCTGAGACCTGTCTTGGACTTCTGACCTTCAGAACTGCAAGATAATAAAGTTTACTTTTTAAGTCACTAAGTTTGTGGTAATGTGTTATGGCAGCAATAGAAAATTAATGCAGGTGGTAAGGATTCTCCATTGCAATTGTAGGTTTTTTTAATCTAAAATATTGATCCAAGTAGGGTGTTAAAAGTTAGCTATGCATGCTGTAAACCCCTAGAGCAACCACTAAAAATCTACACCAACCGAAGTGCTGTTATATGCCTTTATTTTGTATCTAGCAGGAAAGCTTACAATAAAACTTTAAAACAAAACAAAAAAATCCCCCAAAATTTAAAAAATGTAAACCAAGAGATATAGTTAAAATGACAACTTATACATTAAAATGGAAAAAAAAATCTCAAAAAATCCCCAAAGATTGAAGAAAAGGGGAAGCAGAGGAATGAAAAATAGTGGGAATAAAAAGAAAACAAATAATAAAATGGCAGATCTAAATTCAAACATATGAATCACTATATTAAAATAAATGGTCTAAATGAACCAACTAAGAGATAGAGATTGTCAGGTTGTACTAAAAAGCATGACCTATCTATATGTTTTCGAGAAGAATCACACTTCAAATAAAATGACATAGGTAAGTTAAAAGCAAAAGGATGAAAACAGATACACCATACAGACACAAATCAAAAGACAAAATAAAAGAAAAATACCAGAAATAAATTTATCAGGGATAAAGGCAGACATTATAAATTAATCAAAATGTCCATTTGTGCCAGTTTGAATGTATTGTGTCCCCCAAATGCCATTATCTTTGTGGTCTTGTGTGGGGCAGGCGTTTTGGTGTTGGTTAGATTTGCTTGGAGTGTGCCCCACCCAGCTGTGGGAGATAATTTTGATGAGATGTTCCCATGGAGGCGTGGCCCCACCCATTCGGGGTGGGCCTTGATCGGTGGAGCTATATAAATGAGCTGACTCAAAGAGAGAAAAGAGAGTGCAGCTGGGAGTGATGTTTTGAAGAGAAGCAAGCTTGCTAGAAAGGAACGTCCTGGGAGAAAGCCGTTTTGAGGTCGGAGCTTTGGAGCAGATGCCAGCTGCCTTCCTAGCTAGCAGAGGTTTTCCGGACTCCATTGGCCATCCTCCGGTGAAAGTACCCGATTGCTGAGGTGTTACCTTGGATGCTTTGTGGCCTTAAGACTGTAACTGTGTAGTGAAATAAACCCCCGTTTTATAAAAGCCTATCCATCTCTGGTGTTTTGCATTCTGCAGCATTAGCAGACTAAAACACCATTCATCAAGAAGACATAATAATTCCAAATGTGTATGTACCTACCAACAGAGCTCCAAAATACGAAAGTAAAAACTGACATAACTGAAAAAAGAAATAGACAAATTCACAGTTATAGTTGGAGATTTCAATTTTTTTCTCTCAGTAATAAAAAATAGACAGAAAATCAGCTAAGGTATAGGAGGACTGAACCCTCAACCAACTAAATCTAATGGACTTTTATAGAATACTGTACCCAACAACAGCAGTATATACTTTCTTTTCTAGGGCACATGGAGTATTCACCAAAATAGAACATATCCTGGGTCAAAAATCAAACATTAACAAACTAAAAAAATATATAATCATATGATGTATGTTTTCTGAGTGTAATAGAATTAAACTAGAAATCAATAAAAATATATCTGCTAAATTCCAAAATATGTGGAAATTAAACAATGCACTTCTGAATAAACCATGGCTCAAATAAGTTTCAAAATAAATTAAACATATTAATGAAGGTGAAAATACAATATACTTCTGCATAAACTATGGCTCAAAGAGGAAATTTCAAGGTAAATTAGAAAATATTTTGTACTAAATGAAACTGAAAATAGAACATATCAGAAAATATAAAAAATACAGCTTATATGTAGCATTAAAGCTTATTTTTTAAAAGAAGAAAGGGGTTAAATCAATTATCTAACCCAATGGCTGGCAGACTTTCTCTGCAAAGGACTGGGTAGTAAATATTTTAGGTTTTGTGGGCAATATGATATCTGTTGTAAACATTTAACTCTGACACTGCAGCAAGAAAGCAACCATAGACAATTCACAAACAGTTGAGCATGGGTACAATACAATAAAACTTGATATACAAAAACAGGTGGTACTCTGGATTTGGCCTGTGGCTCTAGCTTGTTACATCCTGATTAGGTACCATTCAAGAAAGTTAAAAAAAAGTAAATAAAAATTAAGAGCATAATAAGCCCAAATCAAGCAGAAAGAATAAATTAATAAATAAAAGAGCAGAAATGTATGATATTGAAAGCAATAAAAAATACAAATCAATTAAGCCAAATAGTAAAATTGATAAACCTTAATGTTGAAAGGTTGAATACTCACCCTGTAAGATCAGGAAAGAGACAAGGATGTTCAACTTCACATATCCTATTCAACATCATTCTTGAAGTCTTTGGAAGTCCAATAAGACAAGAAAAATAAAAGTCATAGCAATAGGAAAAGAAGAAATAAAATGCCCCTATTCTCAGAAAACATAATATTCTATGTAAAGCATCCCAGGATTCTAATAAAAGCTCTTAAAAATAACAAGTTTTGCAAGTTCACAGGACACAAAGTCAACATTACAACTTCAATTGTATTTCTCTATACGAGCAATGCACAATTGGAAACAATTAAAAAATATGCTAGCGCCAACAAAATTGATATACTTAGATATAAATCTAAAATTCACATACTGGATATATATGCTGAAAACCAGAAAGGGCTGATGAAAAAAAAAACACAAACAAACAAAAGCAAGAACAAGGCCTAGATAAATGGAGAGCCAGGCCATGTTCTTACATTGGAGGACTCAGCATAGTAGAAATGTCAGTACTCCCACACTGATCTGTAGATTTAACACAATGGCAATCAGAGTCCCAGGAATATTTTTTATAGACATAGACAGATGTATTCTAAAGTTTGCATTGAAGTACAAAGGAAACAGAATAACTAAACAGTTTTGGAAAAGACAAGTGAATTTGGCACAATCACACTACCCTACTTTAAAGGCTTTGGACAGCCATCAAGACAAGTGATATTGGAAAAGGGACTAGACACATAGGTTAGTGGAGAGACCAGGAATAGCCCCTCAGAAATGTGCATTTCACTTTTGACAAAATTGCAAAAGCAATTCAGTGGAGAAAGGATAGTCTTTTTGACCAATGGGATTGGAACGATTTGTTTCCCATATGCAAAATTGAACCTTGATGTAATCCTCACATCTTAGACAATCATTACCTCCAAATAGATTATATATCTAAATGTAAAATGTAAAGTAAAACTTTTAGAAGAAAATATGGGGGAAAACCTTTGTCAACTGGGGATAGGCAAAGAGTTCTTAGACATGATATCAAAAGCTCATTCCATAAAAGAAAAAGCATTAAACTTTATCAAAATTAAAAAGTTTTGTTATGCAAAAGAAATCATTAAGAACATGGAAAGCTGCAAAGTGGGAGAAAATACTTGCAAATTATGTGTCCAACAAAGGACTTATACCCAAAAAATATAAAGAAATTTCACAAGTCAACAATAAGAGAACAAACAATGCAATTTAAAAAAATGGATAAGTCTTGAATAGACTGTTTACCAAAGTAGATGTAAGGATAGCAAATAAACACATGGAAGGTTTGCAACATCATTATCCACTAAGAAAATTAAAATTAAGACCCCAATATGATACTACTACGTATCTCTTAGAATGGCTAAAATAAAGAAAAATAAAATAAATTAATGAAGTAAAATTATTGACAACTTATATACCAGCTGCCAGCAAAGACATGGAAAAACTGGAACCCTCATAGTAACTAGTGGGAATGCAAAATGGCACAGCCACTCTAGAAAATAGATTGGCAGTTTCTTATAAAGTTAAACATTCACTTAGCATCTAACTTAGCAATTACAGCCCTGGGAATTTATCACAAAGAAAAGAAAACTTAAAGGTTTGCACACAAATATTCATGGTATTTATAATTGCCCCAAACAGGAAACAACTCAGATATTGTTCAAGGGGTAAAGGGATAAACTCTGATACATCCATACAATTGGTGTTAGTAATAATAAGGAATAATAAGTGGTTAATAATAAGCACTCAGCAATAAAAGAATGAAGCACTGATGCATGTAACAGCTGGAATGAATATTAAAGGCGTAACACTGAGTGAAAGAAGCCATTCTCTAAAGGTTAAGTTCTGTGTATTGCATTTTTAGGACATTCTTGGAAAGACAAAACTAAAGTGCCAGAGCACAGATCAGTGATTGCCAGACGCAAGAATTGGGGATTGGGAAGGTTGGGGGGTGGGTGTGACTAAGGGGATAGTTCCAGGGATTTCTTTGGGTGATGGAATCCTTCTGCATCCTGACTCTGTCAAAATACATGTGTCAAAATTTATATAATTGTACACCAAGAGAAAAAAAGACAATATTGCTATAGGACAATTAAAAAAATAAAATGCTAAAAAAATATTAAAAGCATTTTTGATCGAAACAAACATGGTGAAATGTTCAGGCCCATTGTTGAGTTATCTTGAGTTCACGCCTGCCTTCTGTCTGGTATTTCTTTTGAGTATATTATAATGTTCCATTAATGGCCCCCAATTCACCTATATCCCCCTTCCCACCAAAAAAAGAGAGAAATTTTATTGGCATAGGACAGTTTGTGTGGAGAATAGAAATGTTTTTGCAGACAGAACACATTCTTCAGAGATGCAACTTTGTTCCCACCAAATCTTTTCCCATTTTCTTAGAGATTTTTGTTTGTTTGTTTGTATGTTTTTTTTAGAGATACAAAGTTTCCAAACCTCTCTGTTCCAAAAGAATTAAATTGCCACATGCATGGTAACCCCCATCCCCAAAGGCAGATCTCCCCAAAGGGGAGTGGGAGCATCTGTCTCTAGGACTTAGATTCTTCATCTTTACTGTGCACAATAAAGATGGTCCTTGGGTGAGTGTGTTTCAGGAGATGCAGGGACCCCTCTTTGAGAAATGCTGTAGGTCCAGAAATTTAAACTTGTGGTCTGTGTGTGTCTGTAATATCTCTTGTGCTCATTCTGATTATCTGTATTTAAACTCATATTCTCCACCTGACTCTTTCTAAGTCTGCACAGTATTCAGTGGAAGCATCTTTAGTCATAAGGTCCTTGTGCTGCTTCTCCTTTTCTCTGTTTATCCTTTCCTATGTGTTGGGACTTTGTATTCAGACATTGCAGGGATGTGTGTTATTCCCAAACCTTGGGCTCATTGTTTTTGCTGGGCCACCTTCTCCATGTTTATGTTTTTCATATATTTATTGCTTGCATCATAATAGACTTTTCATTATTTAAAATTGTTCTTTTTCTTTCTCCAACTCAAAATTTTGGTTATAAATCCCTTGATCAGAATGATGTTTCTTCTGTCAAAAACTTTGCAGGTTGCTGTAATTAGAATTGAATTTGTATAAATTGTTTTGTTTGGATGTTTCCTTTGTCTTGTTTTAGTTCCCACATATATGATAAATTCCCCAAGACTGTGATACTTGTCCTGTCTCTTGTAGTGTCTATCACATTTTGAACACTCAGAATATGTTCGTTGGTTTGACTTTTTTCTCTTCTTAAACGCTCTTCCCATGACTGCATAGAACGCTACTCTACTCACCTGTGTGAAATGCTAATTGACTAAAACTATTTCTACATATAGGAGCAACCCCTTTTCGCATATTTGCAAGTCAAGCCATGAAATGTTGATTGAATAGTATACTTGTGTCTTACTAATGTGAAACATAAGTTTATGCTTAGTGTAATATTTTCAAAGCAGCAAAAAGTTGTCAATTGTCTTAAACATTTAAAGCCAGAATGGTCCAATAGGGAATATTTGCAGTAATAATTTAAAAATAGCTAACTATGTATTAAACATTTGCAGTGTGCCAAGCATAATTCTAAGTGCTTTGCATATACTAACTCATTAAATCCTCAAAAGAATCCAATGGGGTTGTTGTTAAACTTGTCTGTAAAATGGGAATAAGAATGACATAGAGTTTTAAGTAATTTGCCTAAGATATCAAAAGTAGGAATTTTAACAAGAATGACAGTAATGATTAAAAAAACAGCTACCCTTGACTGAACACTTTCTCTGCAATGGACCCTGTGCTTTTTACATTATTTCATTCCATCTCCTGTGTATAGGAGACAAATCATTTATGTAATTTATACCTGATGTCATATATACATGATTTAATTTCATCTTTGTGGTATGGGTGAAAAAATGGAGCCGTAGGGTGGTGACTTTCCTCTGAGCGTACATCTAAGTAGAACATAGCCACAAAGGAATTCCAACCTGTGGATTCTGTCTCCATCACCCAGGTTCTTCCGGCCTGCATTGTCCGCCCTGGGAAGGGTGATCTCCCGAGCTGGTCATTGGGCAGGAGCTGTGGGGTCACCCAGTCCTGAACTTCAGAAGGCAAAGGGCCACCTGCCCCCTAGTTCGTGGGCTCTCTGAACTGTTCTTCCCGATGTCTAAATATCCTGTTCTATCTAGCGGTCAGGTGGGGCAAAAAAGCATGGTTCCTGATTTTAGAAAATGGAGCGTTTCCAAGTCTCCTGGCCTTTTCTTCTCTCTACCAAATGTGACAAAATAATGACGGGGCGGGTCAGCGTGGCCTGATCACCCTGCTCTTCTTCGTACTGGAAGGATTTCCTAAGGGGTACTTGACCCACACGATCACGGTTTATTTCTCCAAATTTGATATTGGTTTAATCCCTGATGAGCTGAACCTATTATTTCTCAGATCACCTACTCTCCTGCACAGCATTTACCATGTTCTGTAATTGCCAATTTATTTGTGAAGCATTCCTGTCACTTACCCCCTGCTGGTTGGAGGTACTTTATCTGTCATACATCCTCAGGTGGATGCTCTGAAGCTTACTTTTCCTGAGGGTTCCGCTATAAAAGTTTTATCCTTTCTTCTGCAGTGGTACATTGAGATAAGAACAGACCTCCCATTCTTATAAGTGTTTCTCTCTCTACTCACCCTTATTTTAATGTAAATTTTAAGGAGGCTAGATGGAATCCTAGTTGATATGGGTGTGTGTTTATCCTTCAAAATACTCACTTAACTTGGGAAGGGAAGATGTGTTTAAAGTAGGAATTGGGGAGCTATGGCCTGCTGCCTATATTTGCAAATAAAGTTTTATTGGGCAGAGTCATGCCCATTCATTTAGGTATTGTCTGTGTTTGCTTTGGTGCCACAACAGCATTGTTGAGTGGTTGTGACCCAGACCCTCTGGGCTGCAAAGTCTAAAGCATTTACTAACTGGCCCTTTATGGAAAAGGTTTGCCAACCTCTGATATAAAGAAGTACAAAAGTGCTGCCTTTATCATAAGAATTAGAAGCTGTTGGTACTGTTCTGGTAAATGTCTTTAGCTCTGCTTTCCCTGGAAACAAAATAAGAAAGTAGAATTCTTACAAAGTGGTTTTTTTTTCCTGCCAATCTTATTTTCTCATTCATTGCTTTAACTTTTCCATAACTACTCTGATTTAAAAAAAATATATTAAAAATTTACTTTCTTAAAAAAAATGCTTTTCCTAATGTTGGTGGTAGTTACCCATCAAATATTTCAATTTTGAACCCTCAGTAGACAATGTGAGTTTTTTTGAGCCACTTTACCCACTTCCTATGCCCTAACAACCAGGGAAGGCTCATGTTCTCTCTCCTTGTATTCTTTTCTGTAGGAGTCCCTGAAGTTATTTTCGAGAGACGTACTCTTTCAAGGAGCAACTTCTTGGGTCTTCATGCAGACATGGATCTGGATAAACCATCTGTCTGGGATTCATTGAAACAGCGGACCCGGCCTTTGTTAGTAAACTTGAGCAAGAAGAGGGTGAAGAAGAACCCCAGCAAAGCCCTAGACCTGAGGGCCAGGCACCAGCTGGACCGCCGCCTGAGCCTCTCTGTGCCCGACATCCTGGAAGCCGGGGCCTTGCCCCCCGAGGGGCGGCCTTACTCTGGGCCCCAGTCCTCCTACACTTCAGTGCCCAACAGTCTGTCCACCGCAGGGATCTTACCCAAGAGTAGCAGTAGCTCCTTGAAACAGTCTGAAGAGGAATTGGAGTGGAGCCAGGAAGAAGCTGGCCACCTCCAGGTGGTGGAAACGGACTCAGAAGAGAACTATGCGTCCCCCACCGAGGACAGGAGGTCCTCCAGCCACAGCCTCTTTGATCTCCAGAAAACTCTGCTCGGAGGCGACGCATCAGAAGAGCCAGAGGTGAGACCTGGGCTGGGCACTTTCTTCTTCCTTTTCTTTTTTTTTTAAGCACAATCAGTGCCCTTGGAAAAATTTTTTTTTAGAATTATATTTGTGGTTAGCTTGAGTGGAGGAGAATGCCATTTACAAGAACTTAAATTAATGTAATATTGATTGCACCCAATCTTCCCATTAGTCTTAGGGTTGACCTCTACATATCTTAAAACTATTTCAAATCAGCTTTCTGGGACACTTTAAGATATTAAAAGCTATATTGGATGAGCTTTCTTTTTTACATCTCCTGGCAAAGAAGTTAAGATCATAACTTTTCTGCTTTCTTTTTGCTTAAGTGTGTGCCTTCCTGTGTTTCCATATTTCTCTATGAAAATCATTGCACAATCCTACACAAAAGAAAACCATGCGTATTAATATCCCTAAGAAGATGTGTCCCCTTTGACTCAGAGGATTTGGACTTCTTCCATTTTCACATGTGTGTGTGTGCGCGCGTGCTTGCACACTCACCTATGGGCAACTTCTCTTGCATTCATGAAAACAAACAAATAAATATTGAAGTACACACATTCTTATCTTTTCAGTGATTTTTAACAAAACTTGACTGAAGTTCAATAAGGTAAAACAGCCAAAAATAGTTATGAAATCAACCCTACCTTTCCAGGATTAATTTAAATTCAGTCACCGAATTAATAAATCGTGATTTTGGATGGTCAATTTAATCTTTTTTTTTTTTTTCATTTAATTCTCCCAGTAATCATATTCAGGTAAGCAGTAAATTGTCAAGAAATAATGACTATTGAATTGCGATTTTGGTTTTACTTTTAATACCGAAGCACGTTCATTATGTTCTACATTTGAATTTCACTGGGGACTGGGATCGTGGATATCTGAGGTAGTTTTAGCTACATTCTCTTGGAAGTACTATAAAGTCAGCACATTGCTAGCCATTAAATGATTTTATGTATTTGTCTTTGGTATTAATGTCTTTGTTAAAATGTTATAAATTTTATCGTTATTTACACATTTGAAATTTAACTTTTCCACTAAACTAAAGATCAATTAAGTAGGTTATTCAATTAGGTCAATACAATGGAGGTAACATGTTGAATTATGTACTGACATTTATCTTTATCTTTTTGTTTCTTATTAACTAACCAGAAAAAAATAGGTGGGCTTCTTGGCTTTGATATGCTAAGAATCTCAAATTAGAAGGAAGTTTTTCCTTTTTCTTTTTTTTTTTTAACCTGTGGTTGTTAAGATTTTAACGTTTTGATAGTTGTTGAATAAATATAAATATTTGCATGTGTACTCTAGGCCAGGCAGTGTAGAGGTTGCTGTCGGAACTAGAGGTGGGTAAGAAAGTGAACTTGCCCTCCATGGTCTAGAGAGACAGCCTTGCAAAGCACCAAGCATGACATAAGAGGCAAGCAGATATCAGAGCTGTCTTACAAAACTTCTAAGCCTGTCTCGTAGCAGCTCAGTGGAGGGATGAGATCAAGGTGTGGGAGATGAAGGCATCTCATGTGAGAGGCACAGAGGAGGAGTACAATTTGGACAGGTGAGAACACATGCACATGTGGATGTGTACATTTGGGTGTGGTGAACATTTTGTTCTGCTGGAAGACAGGCTTCTGGAGCTCTCTTTGTTGGGATGTATATATGGAAGGGTGATGGCGGATGGATGGCTTTGGTGATGGTTGTTATTTTCTCTTCCCTGGGCTAAATTTAGAAAAGTCTGGAATAAGCAGGATCCATCAAGAATGGGTTGTTCTGTGTAATTTGATTTTCTTTATAACTAGGCCATTTAAAAAAAATCTACTTTCTTGAAAAAGAATGTTTCGCTTCTATTTTCCTGCCATAGAAACTACAAGATAGAGACTAACACTGTTTCTTCCTTCCATGCTTGAGGTTCTGGCCATTAGAGTGCCACTGATCCACTTGGCAACTTGGTTCCAGAGGATGGAGGGACTGGGCCACGGTTTATCAGGCCTCTGGGGTCGCTTGTGGTCAGGTGTGTAGTTCTACCTAAGCCCCTTCCACTCACTCCTCCCCTGCTCCCACCTGTATTGGGTGGGTCTGTCCCATTACCTAAGGATCCAGAGATTATCATGCAGTTCAGAAATTAACTGCTCGCTTGAGCAAAATCTCCGATCGGCTATGCTCATTGGGGTGGGCATGGCTGGGAGAGACATGACTAATATGTCTTTGCTTTCTCACAGCCACACAGCATATGATCCACCAATATTTAAACCAATGATAGCAATCTGAGTATTCAGATCAAAAGAGGGTTTTTTTTCCCTTGGTATTTTTAATGTGAGTTCTCTTCAGTTTATGATTTAAAGACAGTATTAATTTTGTGTGTGTGTGAGAAAAAATAATCATTGTACTGTAAGTAAAATCTGTTTTAAGATGTTCACTGAAAATATCAAGAAGTTTAGCCAAGTGTAGCTTTTTCAGTCCCTTTCAGCTTGAGTCTGAAACTAAGTTTAAATTTGAATTTATTTTGTCTGCCTTTTTTGAATGAAGACATGCATCTTGCTGGGCTCATGTGATCCAAGAGTTTTGGAGTTGTTTAATCTGCGTCTCAGATCTGGCTCATCTGTTTCTTCCTGATGAATAGCAATCGGCTTTGTTTAATTCTTATGGGTTAGGGAAGAAATGAGGCAAAATGAAGAGGTTGACCTGTGACATGCACGTTGTACAATAAGATAATCAGATGTTGGCCATGTATCCTTGCTTTGACCTATTTTGTAGATTTCCAGAGGGGATAAGGGAAGGGGCATCCGTGGGATTTGTCTCACCTGATTTTTGCTCAGTGTGGAGTTCGTACCGTAAGAAGCCTGTTGCAGTGGGAGAGGTCCCCAAATATTATGGTGACTGAGTGCGCCACCATCACTTTCTAGTCCCACCAGGATCAGCAAAGGAAGTGAAGTATTGGTTTACAATTATGGGAAATTGGAATGTTGAGGCAAAGGAGGAAAGCAAGATTGAAGGAAAAGAAAGAAGGGAGGTGAGAATGTAGAGGACAGATGTTGCCTGTCATACTCAATGCAGGTGATTAAACTGGCTATAAAACCAAAATGGGAGAAAGAGGTTTGGAATAGAAGATGCACTGGTAGAAGGTGATTCAGCCAGACTGTCCCTTGAGCCGATTCATAGCGCACTGGATGTCCCACAGAAACCCAATCTCAAAGAAATGCCCCACAACCACAGAACACCTTTTCTTGGCAACATCACCATTATACACACTCAAGTGAAAATCCTGTGATTAATCTTAGACTATTTTACTTTCCTCACTTGTAACAGTCTATACAATTTTCATTTACCCTCATCATATGTGTTTCCTTCTCCCTTATCCACTCATTTTTCACTTCGTCCTTCCCATCCTTCAAGGCCCAGAGGAAATTCTTCCTTCTCTGTGGTGCTTTTCATGACTCTGTAATCAGATGTAATGACCCTGCCTTCCTTTCCACAGCTTGTAACTTTTACTATCACTGAGCACTAACTTCATTCTGCTTTGTGCAGACTTCTTTAGACAGAGAGGGAGAATAGAAGAGATAAGGGATATAGGGAAGGCAAGGCAAATTGATACTGGCCAAGGGTTTCACTGGGTAAGACCTTGAGAAGGTCACCATGTTCCAAGATGCTCAGTGGTCATCTGTTCCTGAGGACTAACTCCTCATAACCAATTTATCATGTGACTGTGCTGCAAATGACGATCACAACTAATTTGCAGTGAAAGCCAAACACCATGTAGACTCACATGTTCATTTTGACCTGAAACAGCTCATTCTTTCTTTGTTGTCAAATTACCTTAGAAGTCAAATCATAATTGACACTTCATTAACTTGTTGGGAGAAATGATTGTCTCAGGGACTGGAAAAACTTGAGGAATTAAGTTAGGTACATTTTCTTCCTGAGATCAGCCTACCTGAGAAGTTCCATCAGAATCAGGAGAGTGTTTGGTGAATATGAATCACCTCCCAGGGAGACTAAATGGATTGCATGCTGAGTGGTATTTGGTATGTCACTCGTCCCCCAAGGATTGCACCACAAATGAGAACTTGACATTCTCACACCTTTTTTTTTTTTCTTTGCTGGTGAAACCTACATCCATCTCTCCTTGCAAACCTGTCTGGTCAATGAAGCCAGGATTCTTCAAGTCCTGTGAAATAAGCTCTCTCTTCCCCTTGTGTGTGGTTCAAATGGGTAAAGGGCAAACTTTTACCTACGCTTCTTTCTTGGCCTCTCCCTTTTTCTTTCTTGGCCTCTCCCTTTTTCTGATTGACACATTATTTCATTGGATCTACTTACACTTTCAATCAGGCTATCATGGTGTCCTAGCAACCACATTTTTTTAGGTGACTCTTCATGCATGTCTTTGCTCTGATTCATGAAGGGTAGTCTTAAAGTTTAATTCTCAGAGGGTGATCTTATTGTTCTCATCACCTAAGTCTTGGGGCTGGGCTGGGGAAAAAAGTATTTTATGCTACTGCCAAACATCAGTAACACTTTTTATTTCGTTAGTTGTTTGGAAGTCTGCCTCTTTAGATTGGAGGCTCCTGAAGAGTAGAAACAATGTCTTTTTTCTCTTCTTCTCCCGTCTTTCTGCAAATCTTATGAAATAGATTGATGCATGCTGTTCCTGCAGTTGACCTTCAAGCCACAGGCCACTGTGCTAGGTGCTCTGGGGGCTATATGAAAAAAAATGGAGTCGGGCAAGATGGTACCATGCAGCAGCCCTGGGTGGGTAGGTGAGCCTTAAATAAGAAGCTAAAGTCAAGGAGGCTCAGAGGGAGAATAGCTTATCTTTTCTTCTTTCCTTCTTACCTTGCTTTTTCTTCCTACTCTCATTCCCAGTTAGCATTCCAATGCCAGGAGTCTTTTACAAGATACTTTACATTCCCTGAAATCATTAAGGATTTAGAAAATACAGAAAGTCTCCTCTTTAGTTCCATCCCTTAGTGTTCATGATGGAATTGAGATTAGACTCAGATACTGGAAAAAAATGACCACACCACCTGGCAGTCTCCTGTCAGTGCTAGATAACTGAGTGACGGGAGAGGGAAGAGGTTGCTCTAAGTGGGATGGTCACAAAAGGCTTGAAGATGATGACTTTTGAGGATGTGTAATACTCAGATAGGTGGAGATTAAAGCAGAGGATTTAAGTCCATGCTTGTGAGCAGAGAAGAATAGAAAGCTTGCAGCCTAGTACCTGGCAGACATACGTACTTAGCTAATGCTCGCTGTTAGGGTTCTGACTGTATTTATTAGTGTTGTTACAGTTATTTTTATCATTTCTTTCTTCAGAATGAAATAGAGGTTTGGAGATGTTGAAGAGCTTGCTTAAAGTCACCTAGGTAGGAAGTGGCAGGGTCAGGCTCTAAACCCAGGACTGTCTGGATCCAAAGACTGAGCATAAACCTGCAGGTGCAACAGCAGTTTGGAAATGCAGTCCTGCAACTTGGTAGGACTTAGTAGAGTTTGGGATAAAAAAAAAAAAAAAAAATCAACCATAAACAGAAAACATTATATGTCTGTGCTCACTGTGTCTTTCTAAACACAGAGATAATCACAGTGGTCAAATGGGCTTATTGTCATGGTCAATAGCTAGCAATCATGAATGGAAGGAGCCTACCTCAGTTATCATCCCTGTAATTCCACAGTGAGGAACATCCTTCTCTGACATTTCAGTTGGCAGTTGGAGTTGTAAACAACTAGCTTTGGTGCTTGCTCATGTGGGTGAGTTGAGTGGTTTAGAGAAGTACCCCATTGGGATATTTCCAGAAGCTCTACTTGGCAGCCACAGAGTTTCAGTTGAGTGACCACAGAGAAGCAAAGTGACAGACCACAGAGTGGAAGAAACAAGCGACCACTTGCAGAATTAACCAAATGCAGAAATTTCTCCATACTTCAGTTAGGTGTTCTTTACTATGTTTGTTTTCTCTCAAAACTCCTATCTCAACATCAGGGTGTCAGCGAGGTAGGGGGTTAGCAATGTTCCGGGGTCCTTTATGGACCAGGCCTTCTTTTTCTTCTCTCTTTCCCTGCTCCTTCTCCACCTATTGACCACCTAACATGTGCTAGATGTGGATTAGGTGCTGACGACATATAATGAACAAAACGGACAAAATCCCTTCCCTGTGAAGTTCGTACTTTGGAGTAATGCTCCCGATATAGTCAGAAAGTGATGGGTGTAATGGAGAAAAATAAAGCAGAAGGAGGTGCCTCAGAGTGTGGGGTTAGAGGTGTTACTGTTTTAAACAGGGTGGTCTAGAAATACCTCTTTTGAGAAGAAAATATTTGAGCAAAGACCTGGAGTTGGTGACAAAGCAAGCTCTGTACTTATCTTGAGAAAAAGCATTTCCGGAGGAGAGAACAACAGGTGTGAAGGCCCCATTTGGCAGGAGTGTGCTTGGTGTGTTTTGGGAAGAGCAAGGAAGCAGTGTGGCTGGAAAGGATGGAATGAGGAGGCAAAAGTCAGAGATGTCAGAGAAGTAGCAGAGGCCATACTGTGTAGGCTTTCAGATCCCACCAGGTGGCATCCAGTAGATTGTGACATTGCCTGGGGCACTGAGAGAGCAGGTGCACGCGATTTCAGTGGGCCCCATGGGTTCCAAGCTGTTTTGCTCACAGGCAGGGCAGAAGGAAGGGTGGCATCTGGACAAGACACTTGCTATACCTGCTGAAGGCTCTGGGAATAGCAATAAGTCCAAGTTTTGCCTTGGAAGGAGGAGGGCTGTGGAGGAAGTGTCTGTGGGTGGAAGGGAGGCATGTGGAAGGAGACGGGGCACTGTCCTCGGGCTTCCTCAGCCCACCCTCCATCTTTGTGATGATAGCGCATGCAGGAAATTTAGGGAGAGACCTGGGCTGCTGACCACCTTCATCGAGTTTTTTCTCCTCTCTTCCCAAACACATCCATTATTTCTTCATCATCATCACTATCATCATCATCATCATCATGCCAATCTACTACCAGTGACTGAGAGGTTACGTGTAAGGAACTCTGCTAAGGGATAGTATAATGTTATCTCTTTGGACCATCTCTCTATGCAAGGAGCCTGGTTCAGTGTCTGGCCCAGAGTAGGTGCTCAGCAAATATCCTTTGAATGAACTACTTTTTCTCCTAATAACCTATAAAGTACCTGGTTTTTTTTTTTTTTTTTTTTTTTTTTTTTTTTTTTTTTTGGCTTTTTAAAAGGTGTCCCCATGTCTTGAATTTCAAGTAAATTTTTCAAAGATGCAAAACTAGGAAGCAGCAGAAGTTGTATTAGAATCTTGGTCTTTCCAGCTCCAGAGCTTGTCCTTCCCTACCAAGTAGTGCTGCCTCTCAGAATGTCAAGTGATGTGTCATTTGGACCCTCTAGTTTTTCTGGGCATGTTGTGGTACAGTGGAGAGAGCAGGGTACCCGGGACACACAGGGGAAGGCCCAACTCTGCTGCTTCCCTGTGACCACCATTTAGCCTCTTAGCCCTGATTTTTTTTAAACTTTTTATTTTTAAATAATTTCAAATAATTTCAAACTTACAAGATAGTTGCAAAACTAATACAAACCTTATATAGAGAACTCCAACATACACCCCTGCCCCCTAGATATCCAGATCCACAAATTTTAACATTTTGCCATCTTTACCGTATTGTCTATCTACTATTTATCCATCTATGCATCTATCTATCCAACTAACTAATCTCTCTATTTTCTGAACATTGGAAAGCACGTTCCACACATCATAATACTTGGACGTATTATACTTCCATGCACACTTCCTAAAAACAAGGATGTTTACTTATGTGTGCAGTTTCAAGTTCAAGGAATTTAACATTTATATAAAGCTTATCGTCTGTAGTCCAGTTTTTTCTTATGTCCCAATAATGTCCTTTTAAGCTTTTTTACCTCCATTCTAAGATCCCATCTAGTTTTCTGTATTGCATTTAATTGTCATTATTTCTTTATCTTTCTTTTTTTAAAATTGTGGAAACATATTGCATAAATCTTCCGAACCCGACCACTCCCAAGCATATTATTCAGTGGGATTAATCACATTCACAATTTTGCTGTACCCTAACCACCTAACCACCATCCGGTACTAGAGCTTTCCCTTCACTCAAACACAAACCCTATCCTCATTTGCATTAACCTCTCATTACTTCTTCTCCCTACTCCTGGTAACCTCTATTTTACTTCTGATTCTTTGAGTTTGCATATTCTCTGATATTTTCTTTGTGCTTACTATGGGTCTTAATTTTAACATCCCAAATCTATAATAATTTCATTTGCTGTGATACTAACTTAACTTCAGCAGCATACATAAATTATGTCCCTGTACCCCTCTGTCCCCCCACCTTTATGAAGTTCTTTTTAAAAATTACATAGTTATCATTACTTTTTATGCATTTGCCTTTTATGCATTGTAGGAAATAAAAAGTGGGGTTACAAATAAAAAATTCAATAGTACTAGTATTTATATTTAATAAATGAAATTTATTCATTTTCTTAACATTTAATTTCTTAACATTTAATCTGCAAAACTCTCTTTAGCATTTCTTATAAGACTGGTCTAGTGATGGTGAAGTCCCCCAGCTTTTATTTATCTGGGAATATCTTAATCCCTCCCTCATTTTTGAAAGATAGTTTTGTCAGATATGGAATTCTTGGTTGGCAATTTTTTGCTTTCAGCACTTCATATATGTTTTCTCACTGCTTTTCTTCCTCCATGGTTTCCAATGAGAAATCTGCACTTAATCTTATTGAGGTTTCCTTGTAGGTGACACATCATTTCTCTCTTGTGGCTTTCAGAATTCTCTCTTTATCTTTGGCATTTGACAGTTTGATTATAATGTGGCCTGATTTGGGTCTTTTTGGGTTTAACCTGTTTGGAGTTCATCAAGCATGTTGGATGTATCTGTTCATGTGTTTTGTTAAATTTGGGAAGTTTCAGTCATTGTTTCTTTGAATTTTCTCTGCTGTTTTCTCTCTTTCTTTTCCTTCTGAGACTCCCATAATGTCCATATTAATATACTTGATGGTGTCCCATAGTTTCTCAGGCTTTGTTCACTTTTTTTCATTTTCTGCTCTTTCTGCTTCTCAGATTGGATGATTTCAATTTCTTATCTTCAGGTTCACTGATTCTGTCTTCTGCCAGCTCCAGTCTGCTGTTGAACCCTCTAAGAAATCTGTAATTTGTTACTGTGGTCTTCAGCTCTGTTCGGTTCTTTTTCCTAATTTCCGTCTCTCTATTGATATTCTCTTTGTGTTTGTCTATCATTTTCCTGGTTTCCTTTAGTTCTATGTCTGTGTTTTCATGTAGCTCTTTGAGCATATTTAGGACCTTTTTTTTAAAAAAAAAAGTCTTCGTCTGTAATATCTCAGGTTTGATTCTCTTCATTGACGGTTTCTGATGCTTTAATCTTCTCCACTGCTGGGCCATCATTTTCTTGTAGGTTTTGAATCTTATGTTGAAACCTGGAATTTTGATATTTTAATGTTTTGCCACTGGAATTTAAACTCTGAGGCATGTGTTCCTGAAGCTTGTATCCAACTAGTTTACATCCGAGTTTTCCTTGAATACCAGGAGCTAACAAAAAAGAAAACTCCTTTCACAGTCTTTGCAGATTGACCTGAGAGTGCTCTTCTTCAGAGCTTATGCATACAATGAGTTTGGAGAATAGCTCCAGTCTAAAGCATAGCGGCCTCCCTGTTCCTTTCTGCACATGCTCTTGTTTTGGACGTGTACATTCACATGGTTCTGAATGTCCCTCTTCCCTAGGAAATGGTTTCCTCCCAGTCCCAGGATCTGCACTGTATGACCTACAGCCTGCAACCCCTGGTCCCACGCAGCTCCTCGCTGCTCTTCCACAATGTTTTATAGGTGAGCTCTGTGAGATGCCTTCTACCTGCAGGCAAGTTCTGGAACAGTCAGTTCCTCAGGCCATCACCAGACAGATTGGAAGAAACATCCACGCTCCCCGTATGTGGACAAGGATTACTTTGCTCCCTCTGGAACTGGGACGAGAGATCCACACTGAGAAAGGGGACCAGCTCCTCTCCCATCTGGTGAGGGATGGGGGAGGTGTCAGCAGGGGCACCAGGAGATCCTTCCACTTTTAAGTAGCCTTTTTCTTGATTTAGCACTCGCCCTATTACTGCAGTCCTAAATTCATGATGCTAATGATAGTCCATGGACTCCTAACTCTGTGTATATCAGAAAATACTTTGTAAATTTTAAAGTGATAAGACAATGTGAAGGAGATTATTATTCATTTAAATTATCTCCTATTAAGAAGCATGCCAAAACAGTTACGGAAGTCAATGGAAAAATCCGCTAAATATGTCATGGAAGTTTGTAGAGCATTCTATGCCAGGTGGTAGCAAATGTTTTGTGTAAAAGGTCAGATAACAGATATATTCCGGTTTGTTAAACTGGGTAAACAAAATATGGTATACTCGCACAATGGAATACTACTCAGCAATAAAAAATGACAACTATTGATAAATACAACAACTTGGATAAACTTCAAGGGAATTATGCTGAGTGAAAGATGCCAAGTCGCAAAAGACTACATCATTCCATTATATGACATTTTGGAAAATTAAAACCATATGACAAACCAGATCAGTTTGACTACAGTGGGATAGCATGAGGGATTTGGGGGTGATAAAACTATTCAGTTTCCTGACTGTGGTGCTGGTTACACAAATATCTAAATGTTAAAAATCATAGCACTGTACACACATGCAAATTTATGTGTGCTAATTTAAAGAATGAAGTTAAAAAACAAAACAAAACAAAACCTGAGTGCTTATTATGCTTATTGATAACACCAAAAAATGTCTTCTAATGCCAGTGACGACAGGAGAAATATTAATTGCACTCTTTTTAATGAAGAACCAACTCATCTATGTAGTTACTAGACCTAGAAAGAAGTGGGAAAAAACAGAACTTCCTTTGGGGATAATGCATTAGGCTCTATGCAGGCATATATCAGAATATTCAAAGTTATGTGTCCCCCAGTGGCTGTAACTCGGCCCTCCTGTGCATATGTAGCATTTCTGCTGATTTTTATGGCAATCGCTTTTCTACCTTCATGTGTGTATATGGTGCATGACAGTTATGGTAGCTTTGGGAACCATAACTTTAAGTTCTGTGACTTCTCTGTGAGCAAAACCAACCATAACGTTGAATTAATGTAGCTCTTCACATTTAATTTCCATGTTGTTGTAACTGGAAGACTTATCACATATTTTAGTAAAAGCTCTGTGTTAATTTTAGATCACATGTAAATGATTGTGGTTATGCAGTGGTGCTGTGGATTAATTTTGTCATTTAAATAACATTCATCAAGCACAGTCAGTCCAACTTGGGAGAATGTGTACAGTGTGCTCAGCCTGACCAGTGAAGTTTTTCAAGCATCCATCCCTCCACTCTTCTATTTGCAAGAAGAAGATACTAGGCCACCATGACCCTTGGCTAATACCACACGATTTGCACTTAGAAATTCTGATTCTTGTATGGGTCATTCTTTGGGGTTGTCTTTGAATGGGATTAGGTAAGCAGAGCAATGATTCATTTCATACAACAAGTGACACTAACTGGGGCGTTTTCAGTGTGTGCATCGGACAGTGGCAACTACTGCTGGCTCTGCACCTGACTGTGTGGCCCGTCTTCATGCGTGTCGTAAATCAGACAGAAGAGGAAGTGACTGAACTTCTGGGAAATGATCGCCGGCATTTTGAAAGTCATGCAAAGGCAGAAAAGAAATATTGTGAAATTTGGAGAGTTGGTTAAGGTTCTAATTGTTGTTGTAAAGCAGTCTTCAGTCAGTCTTGTCCAGTTCACCTGGGTTTCTACTTTACTCAAGACACAAATTAGGAGTGTTATAGTTTGCTAGGGTTGCCATATCTCAGTACCACAAACTTAGTGGCTTAATGCAACAGAAGTTTATTTTCTGACAGTTTTAGAGGATGGAGGTCTGAAATCAAGGTGTCATTGGCAGGGCCATGCTCCCCTTGAAAGTTCTAGGGAAGACTCTGTTCTGTGCCTCTTTTCTAGCTTCTGGTGGTTATTGGCAATCCTTGGCATTCCTTGCCTTCAGACACACCTCTCCAGTCTCTCCTCCATCATCACAGGCCCTTTACTTCTCTGTGTCTGTGTGTGTGTGTGTATCCAAATTTCCCTCTTCTTATCAGGATAACAGTCATATTGGATTTGGGTTCACCCTAATCCTATGTGACCTCAGTTTAACTTGGTTACGTCTGTAAAGACCATTTTTTCAGTAAGGTCACATTCCTGGGTTCTGGGTGGACATGAATTTTGGGGGAACACTATTCAACCCAGTACAAGGAGATCCCAGGAACCAGCAAGGGAGGTATTTAACGCAGGACCTGCTAGCTCCCATCTTGCCCGCTCTCAGTCCAAGTCCCCTCACTGAAAGTTCAGGTTCATTTCCTGGCCAGGCTCTGGTGGTGTGTTAGGCAGCAGGGGGCTCTAGTGTCTGAAGTATTGGGGATCTGTGAGAAAGGTCAAAGTGTCTGAAATAACTTTTGCTCCTATGTGAATTAATCTGAATTGAATGGAATATATTCAAAATCAAGGGACATTAGACCTGGGGGCTGGTGGGGAAAGAGATATAAGAACTGTGAGGCTCCCAGCCAACTTGCAGTCAAGGGTTATTTCTGACCAGTTGTAGCCTCTCCTGATGTCACTGCACACAGAGGTGGTGGACCAGAGAACTAGGCTTCTACAGCTGCCTGAAGCTCCACTCAAGAGAGTGTGTCTCCAAACATTAGGACTGGTGGTTTGACATGCTGAGCCCGCTATCATGGGACTTGCCCTTTTGAAGCTCGTTACTGCAAAGGAGAGGCTAAACTTGAATATAATTGTGCCTAAGAGTCTCCCCCTGAGTGCTTCTTTGTTGCTGAGATGTGGCCCTCTCTCTCTCTCTAACTAAGCCCTCGGTAGGTGAACTCACTGCCCTCCCCTCTATGAGAGACCTGACTCCCAGGGGTGTAAATCTCCCTGGCAACACAGAATATGACTCCTGGGGAGGAATCTGAACCCAGCATCGTGGGATTGAGAATATCTTCTTGACCAAAAGGGAAATGCAAGATGAAACGAAATAAAAGTTTCAGTGGCTGAGAGATTTCAGCTGGAGTCAAGAGGTCACTCTGGTGGACATTCGTATGAACTACATGGATAATACCTCTTGGGTTTTAATGTGTTGTAGTAGCTAGAAGTAAATACCTGAAGGTGTCAAACTCCAACCCAGCAGTCTGGACTCCTGAGGACGACTATATGATAATGCAGATTATAAGGGGTGACAGTGTGATTGTGAGAACCTTGTGGATCACACTCCCTTTATCTAGTATATGGATGGATGAGTAGAAAAATGGGGACAAAAACTAAATAAAAAATAGGGGGGGATGGGGGGATGATTTGGGTGTTCTTTTTTACTTTCATTTTTTATTCTTATTCTGATTCTTTCTGATGTAAGGAAAATGTTTGGAAATAGATTGTGGTGCTGAGTGCATAACTATATGATGGTGCTGTGAACAGTTGATTGTACACCATGGATGATTGTATGGTATGTGAATATATCTCAATAAAACTGAATGTAATTAAAAAAAAAAAAAAAGGAAAAGAGTGAGTCTCAGAAGAGCAGCCAGGCAGCAACTTTGAATTGTGCACAGGGCCACCGTGATTTCTGCTCTGTCCCCACCTCTACCCCCAAAGGTTCATAGTTACCTGCGGTCGCAGTTGACTCGTCTGGGGGAGGGTGGCGGCCGGTTGCTAAATCCTAGGCTCCCAGGATTGCTCCGAGGGTACCGGCGGCGGGGGCTCTTTCCCGGAGGCGAGGGCGAGGCGGGGGACTTGGCCAGGTCCCCGGCGGGAGGCGTGCAAAGTATGGAGGGCGGCGAGAAAGGAACAGGCGGGACACGGTTCTTTTAGGATGAAGAAAACCAAGAGAGTTTATTAGGGGAGAGTACAAGCTTATATCGGGCGTTTAGGGGGCGGGGTACCTGTAGAGGTAAAAGGCTTGGATTGGTTCTGAGAGAGCGCGGAGGTTGATTGAAAAGGGGCGAGAGTTGCTCCGGTAACGGTGTCTGGCAACAATGTATGCGCACTGGTGGTAATGGGAGTTGCACCGGCAACGGGGAGTGTCCGGGCAAGATAAGGGGGTGGGGAAAAGGCGGTTCCCTCCGGCAAGCCTCCCCCAACACTGGTATTTTGGGTGAGGAAATGGGGCCTGCCTCCGGCCTCACTTTCCCAGGCCCGGGGGGCTGTAGAGGGCGCTGTCGCCCGTGCCCACTACCCTCCCCAGGGGTGGATCCGGTCCCCCAGCCCAGGCCCGCCAAGTTGAAGCACGTAATCAGTGTCCCGCAGTTACCCATGCTCACACTGCAGGCCTGCCTCAGTCTCCAAACTTTTATCCATAACCTTGGAAACACCGACCCTTTTTGGATGGGGAAATCCCATCTTTTTCACATGAGAAATCAGCCTTGGCTAATGAGTCAGACAAACAAGAGTGTGGCCACGTGGCTGGAGGCCATTCCACTCCACCTTTCCATGGCAGGCAGCCGTCCTCATGTTCAGCCCTGAAACCTCCATAAAGTCCTGTACTATCTGAACCTCTCATCTGTGCATGTGAAACCTGGCACAATTGAGAGGTATACTGTATTCCATACAAACTACTAAACCATGATGAGCCTTGTATTGCCCTATGGAATGATTTCCCAGATATCCAAGTTTAAAAACTTAGACACCTCACACTCTGAGGTCCTTTGTTCAGAATTTGCATTTCCTAGTGTTTCTGATGTAGTAAAGCTTTTTGGTTGGTGATTGGACTGTTGCCAGACATCAGAAGGTACAGTTTGAGGAAGATCTTGCAGATAACATTGTGAAATTGTTCTCCTTGACTGACGTTTTCCGGAGCCGCCCTTTTCCCTTTGGGCCAGGTAGGCCAGTGCTAGGAGGCAACAAGCCGGCCAGCTTTGCAGCTCCATTTTTCTTCACTGAGCACGAAGCTGCTTTCATGCCAAGCACATGGATGAACTAGTGATGCCTGAGTGGTCCAGTGGAAGGGCAGGATCCGCTTTATCCGTATCCATGATCAATAACTAGGAGGGCAGAGACTGCAGTTCAATTGCCACCACCAAATTCACCTCTAATTGCCAAGACATGCCATGCAAAACGGGCAGCCCACATGCCAGAAAGAGTATGCAAGTGTCAGATCTCCAAAGCAAAAGATCTGATAAAGGATATCCATATGGGTTGATATTCTGTTGCTTTTCTAAGCAGGCTTTTGTTTTTCTTTTTACTTTCAGAAGCTATGTGGAAGTGGTGATTTGAATGCTTCTGTGTCATCCCAACATTTTGAAGAACAATCTGTAAGTGCGATTCCTTAAAAATAAGCAAGCATGCACTAAAGCAAATATTGTAATTATTTTTCATCCAATGTTTGGATTTGCATGTGTTTACCTCTTATATTTCTAAAGAATTATGAACTGTATCCACTCACAAAAACAGGCCTTGCAATGAGAGCTGGAAAATATTAATATCGATTGTCAGATTGGGATAGAGTCTTCTAAAAATACACAGCAGCTATGAGATTAAGTGAGATAGGAAAGGAGATAAGCTATTTTGAAGTGCTTTGAAACATGGATGGGGGCATTTTCAAAGGAAGGCTATTGAGAGTGACTTGGCCACAGAATCCATTAACTGAATGTCAAAGAGGGAATGATAAAGTGTATTAGCTGTCCTTTCTCTTTGAGGAAGGAAGGAAATTTGAACTGGCTCAACATTTTAATTGGATTAATTTAATCAACATTCAAAGACAGAGTTGAATTTACTTTTATCGCTTGTAGGAGTTGAAGCATTCCTGGAGGGGGACATGAATGGCCTTGGGAGGAGGTGAGAGAATAGGCTAAAAGTGGAAGATGCAGTGATGGGGTCAGAGAATGAAAGAGAAATGTGGAAATGAGGCGGAGAGCCCAAAGCGGGTCCCATGTGTATACGTGGGAAGGGTATGTGTCGTATGGGCTCAGTAGGGATGAACCGAGTGGTTTAGAGTGAAATGTTTTTATTTTACTTGGAGGAGGTCTACCGGAACTCAGAGGGGCTTGGGAAGAAAGGGGGGAAGGAAAAGGGGAGGCGTTTTGCTTGCGAGTTTGAAGTGTGGACCCGTGTTCTGCAGGAGTTAGCCCTAAAGCTGCACGTCTTTGCATGCTCTTTCCTGTCTTGGAGCTCCAGTGAGTTATGGAATAAAGACTCAAGAGTCCTGCAGTAAATAAATGAGTTTAAGAGTGTTTCAGGTGTTGGCGTATCACTTGTCTAATTCTTCTTGGAAAGTTAAATCTGACAAAGAAATTATTGTGATTGCCTTGAATTGTGATAAAATCCCACTGGGGAGATGTGTAAATACCATGTTAATAAAACAGTGTAAACAAGTTATCAAAGTATGTGAGAGTTGGAGCAGACACTTGAAGATTTACCGTAGTAGGGGCCTTTTTTTTTTTCTAAATTAGTTAAGTGTATATGAACTTCTCTCACTTGGGCCTAAAACATACTGATGACTGATTTCTCACTCTGTGCAGACTCTCCGGGAAGCTGGCGATGGCTTGAGTAACCTCCAGAGCCCTTTTGCATATCTCTTGACCATACACCTGAAGGAAGGCCGGAATCTGGTCATCCGAGATCGCTGTGGTAAGGGCTGTGTCCGTTATGCTTTTTGCAGCCAGAAAACCTCGTGTCTCTTCCCTTGTCTTTAACGTTGTTAGTCCACCTTCTGCATCTCAGTCTGGTATGCCTAAGTCTAGGATTCTTCAGGTAACAGGGAACTTGGAGCAAATGATTTAAAGAGGCTGATCCTTCCCGTTCTTTTCTATTATTAAATTAATAATGATAACAACATGAAGTTGTTTTCAAATGAAATAAGGTAACTATGAAAACTCTATGCCTGGCGCATAGCATCTCTCAGGAAAACATTCCCTTGGTCCTCCTTTAATTGTCCATGAGAGAGACATGGATAGATCCTTGTTATGAGGTCATAAAATATACAAGTGGATGGAATTGCCCTTCAGACGACTATCCCTATCCCCTCCCATCCTGAAATTCCACTAGATGCCTTCAGGATAACATATTATTATTATTATTATTTTATTGCTTTATTCACCTTTTCCACATACATCCACCCCCCCACTTTCTCTCTCTACCTACCTACCCATCACCTATATAATTGTAAATTGAAATTGTACTAAAATGTCCATATTGTTCTGCAGTTACTCTTTTTTAGCTTCACAATTTGTCATCAAGATTGACAGTGTTTTTCATGTAAATCTATCTTCTTTCTTTAAAATGCTCCATAATATTCCACAGTATGATGTCCTGTTTTATCTCTCCTTCTCTTGATGTTAGTTGTTTTGATCCTACTTTCTCAACAGTGTAAATGATGCTGTGATGAACATCCTTGTGCACGAGTCTGGGTGCCTGGATAAGAATATACCTTAGATAAAAATAGCATTGGAACCCAGCTGGGTTCAAATTTTGACTTCTCCATTTATAAATATTTGACTTAAGAGAAGCTCTTTGACCCCTCTGTACCTCAGATTCCCCATCTGTTAAACAAGGAGCATAATATTAACATACCATATAGGCAATTAGGAGTATTAAAGGTATTAATTTATATAAAGTGCTTACAAACTATGCCTGGCTCCTAATACTCAGTAGAAGTTAACTGTTGTTAGCAGCAAGAACAGAACCTAAACATATCCAAGGAATGCACAGTTTTAATTTGAGAGATTCTGACAAATTTTTCCCTAACATGTTGTACAAATGTATATTCTTTTCCTACAGTATAGCTATGTGTTCCCCATCTTGTTAGCACTGAATATTTACTTATATCACTCTCCGTAGTTTTTGGTAGTCTGATAGATCAACATGGGTTTTCCTTGTTTTCATTTGTACTTCTTGTATTACTATGATGATGAACATAATTTTTAAAAAAACATTTTTATTGTGAAACTTAACATACATACATAACAGTGATAAATTTCAAAGTATGATTTAACAAGTAGACAGTAAATTTCAAAGAATGTTATGCATTACAGTTCCATAGTTTCAGTTATTTCCTTCTAGATATTCTAATACCCTAACATTTAAAAAAATATTTATGTAAAGATTCAGTATTTGTAATCCTTTGTTAAATTCTATCTTTTCTGTTGCTACCCCTTCCTCTCGTTTAATCACTTTCTTGATCTTCAGGGGGGTCTAGACAATGACCACCCTAACTTGTTCATATTGCAAGGGGGTGTCGACATGGGGAAGGGGAGTGCATCTGGTTGATGTTCTTAAAGAGGTTGTTGCCTCTGAGTTTTGGGACTTGTCTGGCATAGGAACACACTGGTAGATTTAAGTTTCTGATAAATAAACTTAGTGAGTGAATCTTCTATAGAATCTCAGATAGGGACCTAGGTATTTGGGGACTACTTTTGGTGAGGGCATGGCATACTGTGGCCATTTGGGATGTCTAGCTGGAGCTTGTATAAGAGAAACCTCCAGGATAGCCTCTCGACTCTGTTTGGCGTCTCTCAGCCTCTGTGACCTCAGCTTGTTACCTTTCTTTCCCCCTTTTTTGGTCAAGAAGGCATTTTCAATCCCTGGATGCCAGGGCCAGGGATGAGCATAATTTTTAAATGTATTGGTCATTAGTATTTCTTCTTCTGTGAATTTCTATTTATATCTTTTGCCTAGTTTTTAGTTGAGTCATTTCTTCTAAATTTTTGCAATTATTTTTAATTTTAAAAAATATATGTTTATTGTATGGTAAAACTATTTTCCAGGTTTGTTGCTTATCTGTAATTTTATAATCTCTTTTGTACTTCAGAGGTTTTACATTTCATCGTGAGCAAATGTATCTGTCTCTTCCTTAATGACCTTTTTCATTTATTTTTCTTTATTAGTTGGGACTTTTCATTCTAAAAATTTCTGTCTTTCTTCAGGTCTTGAACAGTTTTTCCTATTGATTCCTGTCTTTATGTTCTGGAGCACCTAGTAAAAGAACAAAGGGCCTTTTAGACCATTTTTCTGTCTTCCATGTCACTTAGCCTTTTCTTTCTCCTTCTTCCCATTTTTTTTTTTTCCATTCAGAAAAATTTCCTCAGCTTGGTCTTCCAGCTTATTCATTTTTTGTCAGCTATTACTATTTTCCTTTTCAGCTTAACTATTCAGTTTGTCATTACATTTGTCACTTTTTCATGTTTTAATAGCCTATTTTTATTTAATGAATGGGATGGTGCCCTCTCTTCTCTTGAGAAGATTAATTGCACATTTAAAAATCTCCTGTTCATTGCATTTGCTGCATTTGCATAAGGCATTAGTTTCCTTTGCATGTTTGATACTCTGAAGAGGTGTGCTCATCTTTTTATTTGTGTGTCCCTGTTTCACCATCTATGGATGCTACCTTTCCTTATTGTGACCTGCCCTCTGTGATGCTGGGGAGACTTGGGGCATGCAGCTAGACAGGGTGAGCCAGTGGTTCAAGATGAGCTCTCTCCACTCCTCCTGGTTATCAGCTGTCACTTACCGCCTTCCCCTCTGGCTGGCCGCCCACACTCTCTTTGTAGCTTGCCATCAGGTGCTTTGCTTCTCCATATCCAGCTGCTCCACAGCTGCTCTGCTAACCAGACACCCTGATAGTGCCCTGGCCTTCTGCTTGCTCTGTTGCCTCCCAGCTTGGGCCACCCCTGGCTCACCTGCTGCAAACCCTCTCATTCCTCCCACTTCCAGTCCAAGAAACCTTTTCACAGTGACCCTCTGCTGCTCATGTTTTAGGCTGTGGATTCCTGCATTGATTTCATCTGGCTTCTGACTTCCAGGGCTGTATAAAGTATGCCCACTCTTCTTTTTTCCTAAACAAAAACACTTTTTCTTTTCTTAATGTATTTTCTCAAATGTAGCATCTTCAAATAGTGGAAATTTTCATTTTCTACTCATTGGTTAAATAAGGTATTCTATTAAAACCATAATTTCTTATCCATTAACCACACAGCTTCTTGTATTCTGTCATTGTCTAGACTTATCCATTTTGATAGATACATTTTTTATGTTGTTTTTAAAGATTTGTGGCAGATAGCATGTGTGGGCATATGTGTATATGTGCTTGGTCCTCTGTCCTTATCCAGATTCCTCCCTTTAAAGTAGAAAGTGAAAGTTCCATCCTTGTGTATCATAACATGTATTTAATTTCATATTAAAACTTAGATACACATATCACTCATTGGAAAGAAAACAACCCTGTTGTTGCATACTTTTTATTTTATTTTATTTTAGTTTTTACATTATAAACCATTTATTTTATATTCTTCAACGTTCACATTAGTGGTAGCATATAATATTTCTCTTTTTGTGCCTGACTTATTTTGCTCAGTATTAAGTCTTCATACTTCTGAATATATAGATTTTTCAAGTTTGGAGCACCCTTTTTTTTTTTTCATTTTAGTGAAAAGTAGCTTTTACCATTAAATTCATATAAGAAGTAATACCTAAAGGTACATAAGCAAAATCCAGCATGAAGTTACCTCCCACAAACATCCTGACTGTTGCTCTTAACCCGCACAGCGTCTAGCAGTTGTTTCTGTCAAATAAGATCAGTCATTTTGTGACAGCTTATCTGGAGATTAGAAGAGTATCCTGGAGAGAGTGTATTTAACTTTACTAGGAAGAAAGTGTCCTAAAGCTTTAAAAAATTGTGTCCATTTTTATATTTTTATAATTACCAATAGTGTGTAGCTTTGGGGATATCCACATGCCAACTGTCCCTTTCCTGATTTCTCCCATCTTTTCTGATTCTTTTGTCCCTATTGATGTGAGTTATCTGGTCACACCACTATTGGCAGGTCATGTTGACACAGTTACAGTAGATTCCTGGTTGATTGTCAGTAAAGTTTGTAGATGATGAAGGAGGTATTGTACATGTCAGAAAATGAATTAAACAATAAGGTTTACATACACTTAGTCCCTACCCTTCTGCTGGAAGACCAAAGGATAGATTCTAGTTTGTGCTTAATCCCATCACTCGTCCTCTCCAAGTGCGCAGTTTCATCAAAGTTAAAACATCATGGAAGAATCAGGCTGTTATCTTGGGTAAAACTTATGATAACTAATATAACCCAAGTGCAAGTAAATAAAAAGGAATGTAGGTTGTAAATCTTGCTGTTCCAGAACTTGTTTCTTTTGGAACCAGTAGCAATGGTTCCTGTAGGATTTCTTTTATTTGGGGTAAGATTAGTAACTATCTATTAAAAAAATAGCTCGCATCTAGCAAGTATTTTTTCCTTATACTTTGAGGGGTAGTGTGCCTTCCTGTACTATAATTGTGTTGATTCCCTGATTGTCTATCAGAAGTATTAATATAAAGATCAGAGCCTTCTCCTCAAAGGAAGAGAGCATGTGAGAGTCACTCATGTTTTAAGAAAGGATCATAATTCTTGGCTCACATGCTGCACTCCTGCCTCCTTTGCCTGAGACTGACATTATTTATATGTGCAGCATTATTTTCAATGGAAGCTTTGCCAACCTCAGAATTCTCTCTAACATAGTCCTTTGGGCCAGAACTTCTCCAATTTGAATAGTTTCAGAACAACCTGGAGGATTTATTGAAGCACAGATTTCTGGTCCCCATGCCCAGAGTTCCTGATTGGGTATTACTGGGGTACCTTTCTAAATAGTTCCCAGGCAATGCTGATGCTACTGGTCTGGGGATCACCCTTTGAGAACCATTGCTCTCAGCAGCTGCTGAGTGCAGATAGGTGCTGGCACAGGAGCAGAAACATATGCTTTTCCCGGTAGGTAGAGTTTCAACTTTTTATTAGCCACCACGTTTTATTTTTCTGGGGTTTTATCTCACTAGCTATTTGCTCTCCAGCATTGGTCTCAAGCTTTAATTTGTATTCTCTAAACATAACTCAATTTGGTATTAGCTCAGTTAATATAATTAGGCACAGAAAACTTTGTGATAGGCCGAAGTACTAAGTAAAAGAACTTTTGAATTATCTGTGAATTTGCAACATTCATTCTATATCACGTTCTCCAGTCTCTAAGATCAATAGCTCGTTGTTGCATATCCCTCAAAATTTGTTCAAATGGCACTTCTTCTGTGTAGTTTTTAATGTTTTTCATAGCCAGAAACTCCTTATCATTTCAAACCTATGCATCTTTTACCTCTATAAAAGTACACCTTTTTCCTCATTTGGGTAATTGACTGATCCTCTCTATTAAGATATTAGCACTGTATTGGCTGGGAGAAATTTTTTTTTCATCTTTGCATGCCCTACTGTGACATACTGGTGGTTTGTGCATAGAATGTTATTGATAAATTTTAGTTCTTCATTGAGGAAATCTAATTTAATTGCTAGACTTAAATAAAAGGAGTAAGGAGTATTGAGGGCTACTGAAAATGGGAAAACATCTTATCAGAAGGGAAAAGGATTCTTTTACTCCTTTACTCAGTAAACATGGAGTGCGTCTCACCAATGAAATGGGCACCAGACCAAGTACTCTACTGAGAATCATGAAAAAAAAGGACTTGCATAATTTTAGAGCTGGTAGATATCTCACAGATCGGTGTGCTCCAGCCACCAGTTTAACAGAAGTTTTAATTTAGGAAACTTGAGTACAGAGTGTAAATGACTTGATCAAGGCCATATAGCGAGGTAGTGGTGAGGCAGGACTCAGAGCAGACTGGGTAAGTGGAGCAAAGAGAGGATTTGGACACTGCAGTTTACGTCTTAGCTTTGTGACCTCTTTGGGCAATTTATTTAACCTCTCTTAAATTTAAATTATACCTCTGTAAAAACGGGCATGATATTAAGAATTAAAAGAAAATACATGTATGGTACAATGTCTTACATGTAGAAAATAGTCAATAAATGGTCATTTGTTTTTAAATAAATAATAAGTCAAACCACTCATTCCTGACTCCCAGTGCAGAGCTCCTTCCTGTGTTCCATGTCATCTCCCCCAGCAGTGAACTTGGTCATGTTGCCTTATTTGTGTCAATTTTTCAGTACCCTGTGCCCTCTCTATATGCTCCATCTTCAGCATAGGGGTTTGTTTGTATTTCATTTTCTTCATAAAGAATTGTGTGTTTGATTCTTAACTCTAAAATTTAATTGACCAAATAAATCAAAAATTGTTTTTCAATTATGACAAGGTCTTCTTGAAAGTGTTGTCCAGATGTGTTGCACCCTTGACTGTAGAGTCTGCTCTGTGACCTTCAAGTCCATTGCTGCACTCTTGTCATGATTATGGAACACAACCCGGGATCAACAGATGCCAGCCACGTGCCTTCCCAGCTATCAGAGGTTTTCCGGACACCATTGGCCTTCCTTCAGTGAAGGTATACTTGTGTTGATGCCTTTATTTGGACATTTTCATGGCCTTCAAACTATAAATTTGTAAAGAAATAAAATCCCTTTGTAAAAGCCAATCCATTTCTGGTGTTTTGCATAATGGCAGCATTAGCAAACTGGAACACCATCCCGATGTCTTTAGTTGTCAACCTCTTGTTCTGGTTTGCTAAAGCTGCCTTTATGTAAAATATCAGAAATGGATTGGCTTCTATAGAAGGGATTTATTAGGTTACAAATTTACAGTTCTACAGCCATAAAAGTGTCCAAACTAAGGCATCAACAAGAGGATACCTTCACTGAAGGAAGGCCAATGACGTCTGGAACACCTGTCAGCTGGGAAGGCACATGGCTGGCATCTGCTGGTCCTTTGCTCCCTGGTTCTGGTTTCAAAATGGCTTTCTCCAAAATGTCTCTGAGCTCCTGTCTTCGCTCCTTCTCTCAGCTCCTGTGCGCCCTTGCTTCTTTCTCCCAGAGCATTTCTCTCTAAGCATCTGGGAGTACTCTCTTAGCTTCTCTGGAGCAAACTCTGGGCTTCTTCTCTTAGCTTAGTATCTCAAGGCATCCTTCTGTGTGCATCTACAAGCATCTCCAGGTGTCAGCATCTGTGGCGGCTCTTGGGTTCTCTTAAGTATTCCAGTGAACTCATCAAGACCCAATCAGAATGGGTGGGGGTCTACACATCCATGGAAATAATTTAATCAAAGATCTCACCTACAGTTGAGTGGGTCACCTCTCCATAGAAATTCAATCAAAAGTTTCCACCCAACAAGATTGGATCAAAAGATCATGGCTTTTCTGGGATCCATAACTGTTTCAGACTGGCACACCTCTCTACCCTCTGTACAGTATATATATTTTCTTTTGACTTACGAAGCCCAGAAAAAGCTACAGATCATTATATAGCACTGAAGTTAGTGGGTGACTGGTAACAACTCCCTGTCATAAACATGATATCATGGGAGGCAGAGAGGTTTTAATTAGGTTGTACTAGAAGTATGGCCGCATTTAGAAGATTCCTCTTACATGTCATGTTGCTATTCCTTCAAGAAGTTCCCTTGAATCTCTGGTGTATGGTCTTTCAGCCTTCACTAGAATGGATCCAGTATCAGGAGCACAGTACTATATTAAGCAGCCCTCCCTTTTTTTCTGTTGGACAACTTTGGTTTCTAGAGTGGTCTTTCTAAGGATGAGTCTTAATTGAATGCTTTAAAATGCCCAGGCATTGGCTTGAACTCCATCCTCTTTTACAGTCGATATGACAAAAATCATGGCCATCTCTGTATCTCTCTGTTCTCTCTCACCCATTGTCTGTCTGTAGTTTGCTGTCTGTCCCTCTCTAACCCCTCCTTCTCTCCTTTCATCTTTTTTTTCTTGTCTCTGCCTTTCTACTCCCCCCTGCCCCCCATCCTAACTTCTTCCTTTTGCTCCTTTCTATTCTCCATCTGCTTCCAATTTTTTCAGTGAGTTTCTACATTGTTTTTGATTGAACAAGGTTATGCCTGTTTTAAGTGCTTGATCTGTGACATTGTCTAGTAGCTTTTGTCTGTGTTAAATTTTGAGATTGATACAGCAGAAGGAGTATGATATGACCAATTGATTTTAACTCCAACTTATTCATAATTTGGCTTGGTGCATGGAGGAAATTGCACCCAGGCTCAGTTTCCCACGGGAGGGAATGTGGCCAAGGAGATATTTTGGCAGCAAAGCTGGTAGGTTCATACCAGGAGCCTTGTTTTCTAGGGTTTGAGCATAGGTCAAATGACTGGAAGGTCGCTTTTGCTGGGATAAATGCTCAGGTTAAAGCCTTTTAAATCCTAGAGCAATATATTCATTCCTGGACAACAACAGCCTCTGCATTAAAACTATTTTTTCCCTTGAAGTTAAGGCTGGTGTTAGTTTCCTGCTTGTGCACAGAAGGTATACTATGTAGTTGATGCCCTCTGGTGGCCACTTTTCAGTGCTGCAAGAGAGAAAGAAAAGTCATTGAAAGTGTTCAAAATTACTTCTGCTCTAGGTAGGCCTGAGGTTGGACAGCCTGCTTTTTTTTTTTTTTTTTTTTTTACAGAAAAAAATCATGATTTGTGATAGCTCCATAAAAATAACCAACAATTATTGACCCTTACATTTGCAAAGTTATTACCTACAACCAAAAAAAATTCCATTCCAAATCAGAAATGAATAAATATCTATTCTCTTACTACTCCTTTTTTTTTTTTATAGAGCAGTTGTAGGTTTACAGAAAAATCATGCAGACAGTACAGATTTCCCATATACCCACTTCATGCATATAGTTTTCTCTATCATTAATGTTCCAGTTTGCTAAAGCTATAATTATGCAAAATACCAGAAATGGACTGGCTTTTATAAAGGGGATTTATTAGTTCACAAATTTACAGTTCTAAGGCCATGAAAGTGTTCAAACTGAGTCATCAACGAGAGGATACCTTCACTGAAGAAAGGCCGATGGTGTCTGGAACACCATGGACAGCCTGCTTTTTGATGTGAGCCTTAGCTGTTGAAAACTCATTACACATTCATCCAGGAAACTGCACGCACTTTCCATTCCCAATCACAGGTAGATAATCGACATTTGTTTTGTTTTTAGAGTAGGGTCAGCTCCATGTGCAGATTACAGAAAGAATGGATTAGATGCATCATTTTCGCATTTGAAAGGAATAATTTAGAGGACAGATTTGAAGATTTCCCATGAGTGTGCGTTCTGCCATTAATAGGCGTTTAATAAATTACCAGCCCATTCAAATGGGATGCTACCTGAGTTTAAGCCCTGTTTTGCTTTTTCTATTTAGTAGAATAATTTTTATGATTATAGAATTTTTATGCTCATATGATTTTTCTATAAAAAAGAAAAGATAATCTCATTTTATTCCTGGAGAGAAACATATTCTCCTTGTTGCGGCTGTAATTGAGGGGCAGGTGGGATGTTTCTCAGACTCTACTTTGGGTTGAGGAGCAGCGTAGAGCTTCTTACTGGTGTGCTGAAAATTGGGTGTACTGAGACATCAGTCCCCTCAGCTTGTGCCAGTCCCTAAGCAGCCCCTTCCATTTACCCTGGCAGGCCATGCAGTAATTATCATCTTTTTGTGCCAGGATGTGAAAATATTGAGGCTCTTTGGCCCAGTGGGTCAGAGTCACGGACACTGCCAAAGGCCCATCTGAGTTTAAATACCAGCTTCGGCACTGCCTTGCAAGGAGGCACTGCCTGCTAAGGTTATAGTGAGGATTATCCCAGTGTGTGTCCGTGTGCGCGCATGTGTGTGTATGGGGGTTGCTTGAAACATGGCCTGGAAAAATAAACAATGAATGTTAGCTATTATTATTAATGCTGTGTCCTATTAGAATTATTCTTGCTTGGGTTCTGTAATTGTGCTTTTTCTGTGGGAAAGGGAATAGCTTAATGACATTTGTCAGTTTCAAAACATACCATCTTCCCAGCTTCTTCATATTTTTTTGCACCAATTGTGTAACTTCTGATTTCTACTCTTTTTGAGGTCGATTTTTTTTACTCCTGGGATAAGGACTGATGGTGGTTGTTAAATGTTTTGTCTAAAGCCAGTTCCTATTTTCTGTTGGTGAGACAGCAGAAATGAAAGAGAAACTATTTTTAAAGGGTGACTATTTGAATAAGGACCCTACTGTGGACTTGTGGTTTTATTTTCTTCAAGTTAAATTTGTTCCAGAAAGTGGGTTTCAAACATTATACGGGAAAATTGGTGTGGATGAGGAAGGCATACCACTAGCTCATTGTTTTTTTGTTGTTGTTGTTTGTTTGTTTTTATTAAATTCAGTTTTATTGAAATACATTCACACACCATACAATCATCCATGATATACAATCCACTGTCCACAGTATGATAACATAATTATGCGTTCATCACTACAATCTATCTCTGAACATTTTCCTTACATCAGAAAGAATCAGAACAAGAATAAAAAATAAAAGTGAAAAAAGAACACCCAAATCATCCCCCCATCCCACCCCATTTGTCCTTTAGTTTTTATCCCCATTCCTCCACTCATCCATACACTAGATAAAGGGGGTGTGATCCACAAGGTCTTCACAATCACACTGTCACCCCTTGTAATCTACATTATTACATAATTGTCTTCAGGAGTCCAGACTGCTGGGTTGGAGTTTGGTAGTTTCAGGTATTTACTTCTAGCTATTCCAATACATTAAAGCCTAAGAGGTGTTATCTATATAGTGCATAAGAATGTCCACCAGAGTGACCTCTCGACTCCATTTGGAATCTCTCAGCCACTGTAACTATTTCGTCTCATTTTGCATCCCCCTTTTGGTCAAGAAGATACTCTCAGTCCTACGATGCCGGGTCCACATTCATCCCCGGGAGTCATACTCTGTGTTGCCAGGGAGATTTACACCCCTGGGAGTTGGGTCCCACGTAGTGGGGAGGGCAGCGAGTTCACCTGTCGAGATGGCTCAGTTAGAGAGAGAGAGGGCCACATCTGAGCAACAAAGAGGTACTCAGGGGGAGACTCTTAGGCACCATTACATACAACTTTAGACTCTCCTTTGTACCACTAGCTCATTGTTAACTGGCGTTTTGAACTGAATATGCTGTGTTGACCTGATTTCTATTTTATTCTGTTCTTTCTTAAGTAAAACAGGAAAACAGGACTTCATTGTAAATTGCTTAATTTCTTTCTCCCCAAAACATATTTTCTATATCACTAAATTTTTATTTTGACAAGAAATGAGAAGCTCTATCGTGCGTCATACTTGGTTTAACCAGTGTTCCACATTGAGTTTCTTTCGAATCTTTCGTTAGTTGTAATGCTGTAATAATGTTTTTGTACCTAAATCTGTGTATACAAGTTTCTATTTTATTTCTTTGGTATTAATTTATTGAATTGAATTGATTTCCTCTGTCACATGATCTCAGCATTTCAAATTTCTCATTTCAGAACTGTCACTTCACTCTTGATAAAGACTTTTCTGTTTTGAAGCCCAAGCAGTAGTGTATAAAGGGGTCCACTTTCTTATTTTATATTGTGAGTAGAATATCATGTTAGTATGAGAGAGGAAAAGTACTATCTTAATTTCACTTTAATTTGTACTTACATTAATCAGTTTAGACCTTTAAGGACATTTGGTTATGGGATATTTGCTTTATTTTGTGTCTAGCCTATTCTACCATTTGTTATAGCCATACTTCTCTTTCCTGTATATGTTCACATGTATTTTCTCATTTGTCATTTGTTCTTTATTTTGTTTAGAAAGTTTTTGTTGCAAAAAATACTTTCAAGTCTTACAGTCATATCCTGGAGAGTTTCTTCCTTTGTTTTTGTGCCTAGAAAGGCTTTTCGTCTCTTGAGAGGGACACACATTAACCTATATTTAGTCTCTTTTCTGTCTGATTTTACATTTTTCATTTATATCTTTGATCTGTCTTGAGTTTATTTTGGCTTCCAGCATGGATGGGGAACTTAGTCTTATTTTTGTCCAACAATTATCTAATTAACTAGGGCTAAATATTCCTTTCCCTGATAGTTTAAATGCCACTTTTTAGTCATATATTAAAATATTAGAGCCTGCTTCTTGGATTTCTCTTTGATTCCACTGATAGGCTTTTTGTTCAGGTGCCAGCACCACACTGCAGTTTTACTGTCACCAAAGATCATAATCAGTACTTTTCATTTTGTAAAATTTTGGTTTTGCTTCTTATTGGAGTACCTTCTCTGAACACCAGATGGCATGAGGTCATCAGCAAGTCTGTGAGGGAGCTACAAAAACACGTCTGGGCTAGTGAATCAGGAAGGCTGTCATTGAAGAGAAAATGTGAAACTTTCAAAGAGGCAAACACCCATCCTGTAAAGTGGCTAGGAGTTTTCTTCTGCTGGTCGAGTTTGGGTAGCTTGCCAGGGTCCCACAGTAAGTGAGTGAAGCTGACTTTTAAAATCTGCTTCCATTGATTCCTTTGTCACTTGATACAGATCATCCAATGTAAAAGGACATGTTTGTCCTAATAGTCTTTAAAGTATCCCTGCAAGTAAGCTCTCTGTAGATTGTTGTTTGTTTTGTTTTGAGACAGTGTGTCTGCTCATGGATGGATTAGACTGTCTCTGATGCTCATTTACTAGTTCTTTCAGTGAGATCCCATCTCAACTCCCATGAAGTTCCCTGGAACAAAATGGGGGCATTTCCTGTGTCTGCTGCAAGCAAGAAGTGCCTTACACCCAACCTGAGATCACTGACTTCAGTTTAATCAAGCATGTCTGTTCTGTGTGGTTGGATGGGACATCTCTACAGTGGACAGTTTCATCACCTGTCTGTTTCTATGACAATAAATGTGTGCTATGTTGCAGGCTGTGTTTCCAGCATGTTTACTTACTTTGTTTCATTGTCTGAGATGTTGAAATGGTATGCTCTGTTTGTGTGCTGCATATTTATGTATTCCTGTGTGTTTCCCATGTATTTGTGATTGAGTTCTATCTTACTTTTGAGCTCTGGTAGGGCATTTTACCATTAGTTCTATCATGCCATCACCCTCCAAGCATTATAACATCGTGAATTTGAGGTGGGGAATCTGGCCTTTGATGGAGAAAGAATTGCTCCAGATACTATCACCTGTGTAATAGTTACCTTGGTGACTTGGAACGAGGACATGTTCACAGATTCTGGGAGTGAGAATTCTGACAAAGCACAGTGGAGATGGCTTGTCCTTACTCCATACTATCTTTGTTCCGCAGCTGGGAAGATTGGAATGTTGGGTTGACTCGACTGTTGGGGACTGATCATCTGGAACTTGGAGGCTTTACCCCGACATAGGATGCCCAGCTAGCTGGAAGGCTAGGACTGCTCCACAGGAGGCTCCTCCATGCAGCCTGGCTTCCTCACAGCACAGCCGCCCCTGAGTTATCAGACTTCTTACACCATCTCTGAGCACTCAGCATGGGTGCTCAGATGCCCAGTGAGAAGCGTGTCGCTTTGATGATGCAGTCTTGGAAAGAACACAGTGTCCTTCCTACCATGCTGCATTGGTTGAAGCAGGCCCTGGATTCATAGGGAGGGGGCAGACACACTACTTCTCGATGAGAGTGGTATCATGAATTTTGGGGTCACATTTTAAATTGCTTCAGTTTATGAAAGCTTTAGGGTGGGATAGACCTGGGTCCGAGACCTGGCTGTGTGCACTCACTAATTTTCCTTATTTGTAGTAATGGCAGTGTAAATAGTACTTATTCCTTAGTGATGTCAGATTAAATCAGGTAATGCACATTGCCAATGTAATTACTTAAACATAAGCCCCGTTCTCTCTTTTTCAGGGAAGCTGGTGCTCAGTTCTTTAGACTTAGATTGATAGTTAATTAAAAGCTGTGATAGGGGACTTTTAGTATTTTTTAATAGCAAGGAGAGTTTTAGTGTACTAATAATTGTGTGTGTGTTGCCAATTGGATAACCAGAACCCAGAAAGCTGACATTCACATATCTTTGTTATGTATTATCCTTTTAGGGAGACTTAAGGCAGCTAAACTCATTGACTATCACTGGCTATTTACTCCTTTCTTATTTCCTTCCTTTTTTTTTTTCTTATCCCTTTTTAGTCTCTCTATTGCTGCATCCAGGCCCCTGCCTCGCTTTGTGCTTTGTCTTGCTGTTGCGTGTTCTGCCTTTTCCCTGGGTCCCTCCTTTTTTGGTGTGCCAAGAACAACTGCGCGTCATGTTTCCAAGCAGAAGGACACACCTCTGTGTGCTTCACTTCACCTGATCCAAGAGAGGAGAGCAGGCATATTTGCTCAATGGCCATGTCACTGAAAGCCAACTTGTTCAATAATCTACTCACGAAATGACCAATCTGCTGAAATTACAGACTTCATCAATGTTGGACAATATTTTTCTTTCAACTATTTGTTAAGTTTATAAACCTTTTAAAAACAGCTTTTGGAGGTCTCTGGGTCATATTGTAACCAGTTAACTGGTTATAAAGACAAAACAAGAGCAGCATTTTAAACAGTATTTACTGTGTCTCAGGCTAAAATAGAAAGTGATAGAAAAGTCTAAACGTGACATAGCCAAGTTTTCAGAGCCAAGAGAGGGGAAGACTGAGGAGAGAAGAGGGTAGAGGTTGGAGGAGAGAGACAGGTGGGAGGAGGCCACGGGAGGGGGAGGTTGGAGGGTCTGGGAATGGCACCCAGTGGGCTGAGGCTGGAGGCAGAGGTTTAGGGAGAGCAGCTGAAGGAGGTGTAGGGAGGCCACAGACAGGGGGAGATGCTGAAGGCCCCAGAAGGAGCTGGATTCCTAGGCTCCTGTAGGCTCCATTATTCATTCCATATGGCTCTGTGGAAACTTTATAAATAGTTAAAAGTGACACGTTTTGGTAAAATTGGCAATTGCAGGTCATCAGTTCCCACTCTCAATTGCCCATTGGTTGAATTTGTCATTGGAAATTCTTTCAGTAAAAAAGCAGGACCATCCCAAGGCAGGCCTTGGCCAAGGTGTTTTGGCATGTTGCACATGGGGAACTCCCTTAGGGGCTTCCTGGAGAGGAGGGCAGACCATACTCACGAGGAAAGTTCAGGAATTGTTCACCCAGGGTGTATTAAATGACAAAATGTGGATAGCAAGACGTGTAGGAGCTCAAGGAGGAAGTGGTTCTTTGTGGTTGGTAAAAAGAATGGGCCAGGGTAGACCTAGGGATTTGCACATTCCCTTCACTTTATCTTAGTGGGGAAAACCAGGCTTGGAATTCCGCTAGACTTGAAACTCTCACCATCTTCTCAAGTAGTATAGATTTTGCTCTACAAATGAAAACACTATTTCTTCTTTCTCATGTGCCTGAGGAAAAATGCCCTCTGGATTTCCAAATCTGTCATGGTTTCAGAAGAGGCAGATTAAGTGTGCAGCATTCAGATACTACTATGGGAATTTCAGCTTTACTGCTAGAGGGCAGCAGCAACTGTTCAAATGTCACCACTAGCTTATTTTCTGGAAATTTAGCCAGCCTCAAAGCAAGTCTGAACGTGGGTCTGTGGAATCCCTATGTAATCAGCTCAGGTTTAGATGTTTTTACTGGCAAGAAGAAAAATACAAGAGATTCTAGATATGTGTATATATTCAGAAGATTCTGAATGTGTGTGTATAAATAGGACTAACAGTCACTTTTTACTCTTAACGAAGATTTAAGAAAAAGTCAAACTTACACTTTTTTTGCGTAGTTCCAAAATGCTGTTTATGTAGTATGAGTTCAGTTTCCATAAAGATTTGGTACATAATTGTTGGCTTGAATCTGAACCCTGAAGAGATCCTAATGAAAGTTATCTGATATTATAAAATGAGAACTTAAAATGTAAAGAATCTAGAGATAATTTCTTTTCATGAACAAACAACTACTCTGACAAATGCATTTAACTAGGAAACTTTTCTCCTTAAGAAGGTCTTTCTTTTTGAGAGACTGCATGGCTAAAATTGATAACTTGGCAAATGGGCTTTGCTGATAACAAATAAGTAGATTTTGCCTACAAATGGCACTTTTGTAGTCAATACAGTGGATATTCAGCTCAAATTAGGAATGCTAGTTTAAGAAAATATGCTATTTTGTAATACATCTTCAAAGAGCTCTGAAGTCATCACTGATTAACCTTGGGACCGTAGATAGGGAAGCAGCCAGTACTTACTATGAGTAGTCATGGAGTTTTAGGTTTTATGTGTTCTTTTTTTTCCAAGACAGCTCAGGTTGTTTTATGGACAATTTCCCTAGCCACATGGAATCCCTGTGAGAAGGTGTACAAGACAAGGAATGTTCTATCCAACTTGTGAAAAGAGAAGGTGTTATATATAAATTTCATGCCTTTAGAAATCTTAATGGAAGAGATATTATAGAGAAAAATTAGCAAAGCATGTCATCTTGGACAATTAAAAATGAAGTAAAGGAACATTTAATACAGCTACATCCATTGTTATATGTTCTCCCTTTTTCAACTTACACAGGAATACCAACGATAGTAGTGGCTATTTTTGGGGCACTTGCTATGGAACATTCTCAGTAAATGGCTGACCCTTGTTATCATTGGAGTATAAAGGCTCATTCAGTTCTCAGGCAATCCTGTGAGGTTGGTATTTTTGCATCTTACTGGTGAAGAAACTAAGACATGAGGAAATTAAGTAAATTGTCCCGGGTTCTACAGTTACTAAAAGGAAGGCCTGGATTTTTATTCCACCTGTGTTCTTCTTACTTCTAAGCTTTTCCATTCACTCTTCGCATATTTATAATACACACCTAGCATTCATGTTAGACGCCTTGTGGCATAAATCGTACCTTCCAGGACCTTCGGTCTGTAGGAGATTTCTTATTATGTTCAGAGGGACCCAAGTAAAATGATTTATGTATTTAAATAATTGTATAAAATCCAGAGTCGAAAGGGTTTAAACTGTTTTTGTTGTTTGTTTGTTTGTCTTTATTGCAATTTGTAGCAATGTTTAATATTATACTCTCCATTTGATGTTTTTAGTGAGAAAATAGCAGCTTTTCTCAGTGGTTTTGATTAAATAACCCTTCCAGTCCATGGAGCATCTCTTGGGCATAGTGGACAGGTTGTGAATCCCTGCGTTGGTACTTTTTTTATGGTCTGGCTGCACCTTCCTATCCAGTCCTCAGTTCTCAGGTGCTATATGTCTCAGCTACTAGGTTTCTTTGCTTCAGCCTTTTTCTTCTTCATTCTAAATTATAAGCTGCTGCCAGATTTATATTTCTAAAGCTTAGCTCTGATCATTTGACTCCTGCTTATAAGTGGACCTGAATTTCCTTCCCTCCTCAAACTAAAATAATTCCAGATGGACCAAAGACTTAAGTGTAAAAAAAAAAAAAAAAAGAAGGAAAAAGAAAAGCTATGAAATCAATGGAAAAAACATGGCTGAATTAATTTAAAATCTTGTGGTGAGAACATTTCTTCTAAGCAGGAAGTTAAATGACAAAGCCATAAATAAAACATTGATAAAATTTTACTAAATGAAAAAGAAAACTGATAGCAAGAAATAACATGTCTAAACAAATTATGCCAAGATGTATAGCCAATGGCTATTTTCCATAGTTAAAGGCTCATGCAAATCTGTAAGCAAAAAACACACCATGATCCCACAGAAAAATGAGCAAATAATATGAACAAGAATTTCACTGAAAGAAGTATAAACATAGGTCATAAAATATGAAAGATGCTGAGCTTTACTGAAAATGCTAAAGATAGATAAAAATGGAGATACCATTTTTTTCTTGCTATTAGTTTCAAATAAAGGTTTGTGAGTATGCAACAAAACAAATACGACCTTATACTCTGGTTGTAATCTAAATTTGTTAAACTTTTTGAAGGACAATTTGACAATATCTATCAGAACCAGCAGTTCCAATATTAAAAATTATCACTTGAATATAATCCCTTAAGAACTTCAAGATAGTCATACAAGGATGCTTACTACAGTGTTGTTTGTATTAGTAAAAAATCAGAAATGATATAAATATTCTTTATTTGGCTGCCAGCTAAATAAAAATGCATCAATATAATGAAAATGTAGGCTGTTGTAAAAAACCTGGTAGACCTGTATGGCTGATAGGAACAGAGATCCAAACTACATTAAGTGTGAAAACACGTAGCCCAGTGCATATAATGTGTTTACATTTTGTTAAAAACAATTCTATTGTTTTTCTGTAAGAGTACCCAAGACACTGTTTATAGTGGGTACATTAGTGGGGCAGGAATGAGGAAAGGGTAAGTGGATAGAGGTTTACTTTTCATATTAGACTTTTCAGAGTTATGTACATGTATTACTTATATTTTTTAAAAAAAGAGGAAGAAAGAGGAAAGGGAAAAAACAAACATATTTTTCAAATATCTTAAAATATATAAACAAACTATTTCTCAATATATTTTTTCATCTTAATTTCTGGGTAAGTTGAAATGCTTAACTTTGCACCATACAAATTTAGTAATGTTTGGTCTCCTTCCCCACCTCTGCTCTCCGTCCACCTTTCAGTGCCAATCCCTCTTGCTGGAATGATCCATCCCTCCTCTGCTTGGTCAGACCCACTCACATTTCAACTTCCGTCTCCCTTATTTCATAACACCCTGACACCCCAACTAGAATTGATCTCTGCCACCTGTGGACTGCCACAGCCCCTGAGTTCAGTTCTATTTTGACACTTACCTCTTGGACCCGGTGTCATATTTTTAGAGTGTGCGTGCCACCCACCAGGCGCAGAGGACTGCAATGTGGAGTTGGTTTCCGTCTGCAGCCTCCCGCTGAGCCTGGCACAGGGCCGTGCTCTGAAGTGACCGGTGTCTGTGGCATGTTAGCCTGCTGGAAGGTGCAGCTTCAAAGGAGGCTTTACGACACCCGCCGTCAGTGAGCACGGGCAGAACAAAGGGCTGCCACGCTGGTGGTGGGAGTGTGTACTGGAACATTTTTGGAGGGTCGGGAATGGCTATTAGTTTCTCTCTCGATATATAGTTTCTCTCTTCATATAGAACCAAAGTGTATTCAAAAGGGAGCACTGGCCCCTGATTCTTAACTCCTTGACCTTCCAAGATTGAGGTTGTATGACTTGCTCAGGTTCACAGGGCATAATTGGAGGCGGCCTTGGAAGTTCCTCCTGGAGAAATGCACTACCTCTTTATCCCAAAGAGCCTCATTGTTTATGAAGCTCCCAGTGAAAAAGGTTAAAGTCCACCCATTCAGGTGTCATCTCATCATTCGTGTAATGTGGGAGTTGCGTTCCTGAGCGCCAACCCCTTTTCAGGGCCTGCCTAGTTGAGATGTAACTTCCCTGACAGTGAGGCACTTAGGCTCAGAGAGAAAATCACAACGTGCTCCCCCCCTTACTCAAATTTTCCCTAACAATTAACGCCACACTAACTTGACACCCTCTTTACTTGTTTGGCTTTGTAAACCCTGGTCCCTTTTTCTATTAATTCCAGACATTAATATTTTCTTTCACGCGAACGCCGCCATTCACCCGTGAAACAGTTTGAACATTATGTAGCTGTCAGGATGCCTGGGGATTACCCAGTATGCCTTGCCTGTGAGAAAGTGACACCACCGAGGCCTAGTTTTGAGATGTTTATTTTGAGAGGACGCTGACAAGCATGAAGGCCTGATCCCAGAGTGGCAATTTCATTTAATTAAAGGCCTCTTTTTATTATAGTTTTCCCTCACTTTTTTTTTATATATATATATCAGAATGATGGTTAAAGCCTGACTCGCCAGCAGTTTTCTTTTGTGCTGTGAGGGGGAGGGGTGGACGGAGAGCTGGCTCACCGAGTATTCCTCTGAAATAGCCACCAGTGCGTTCACTTTTAAGATCCCTTTCAGAACTTCTGCTTAACATGGGGTATGTATGTGCCTCTGAGTTTAAAATAAAGAGGGCTGGCCTCTTTTACCTTTGTATCACCAAACTTAAAATGTGAGAGTGGAATTCCTATATGAGCATTTTTTTTGTCCTCCCTTATTTTCTTTATTTTAAAATTAGTACCCTTACAATACTGGAAGGAGAATCTGTCAAAAGTGTGCCTTAGTTACTCTATCATGGCTTTTAAACAACGTATGTCAGCTCATTTTATAGTGATGTGACTTTATTTTCAGTTAAAATAGGAAATGTATTGCAATTTTCAATATATTGGACCAAAATAGACACGTAAAAAGATGCTGGGAAAAATAAAGTTTGAGGTTCTCATTGATGGCTATTAGGATATGATAAATGCTTGTGACAGAGTAGTCTTATTGAGTTTTGATATAATACTGTTCGACTGTAATGGTCTGACCCTAATATCAGAAATGGAATTCAATAAATATTCTGAAGGCTTATAATGGGCACTCTTCTGGGTACTTGGTAAATACTGCACAAAGCAGATTGCTGGTCTTTGTACATTTATTCATAGTTCTGTGTTTCACACATAGTTATGATAACTCCCCAAATTTAGCTTTATTAATTTATTTGTAGCATTGCCAGCTGTCCGTCATTTGTTCACTTGTGGATTGCCCATTCATTTGAGCCTTCAGTTTTCATCCTTCACTAGGCATCAGTGAACACGTATAACCCAGGCAACATCTGATGTCACAAGAGCAGTGGCACGCATGCACACATGTAACACACACATACTCACAAATATTCACATAGCATGTTTGTGGGCGTTTTTTTCTCTCTCCATTGATCTAAAAAAGTGTGGAGGCAGGTCAGTCACTGACGCTTCCTTTTGCTTTGGACGTTATTCATTCTCTTTGGCATCTGTTTCAAAGCTCCCTGGGAGGAGCCGGCAGGTCAGGGGTGTCAGCTCTGCGGCCAGCTGAGAGCCCAGCAGATTTGGAGTTCAGCTGGCCTGGGTGAAACAATGTTAGCTGCTTTCCTGCAGGTGCAGGGAGACAGCAAAGAATGACAACTTTGTCAATTTAATTTCTATGCCCCCAGTTTTGATCTTAGTTCCATTGCTCCATCCTTTTGAGTCTGTGGTTTCAGAGATTGATTGATTATTACTATATTTTAAAGTACCGGGCTCTGTTGAGTCCTGCATCTGGTCAAACTTTTGAAAACAGTTTCTTTCCCTTTTCTATGACTCCCTGTGGTTCTTGGGAGGGGTGGCCCTCTCCCCGGCATTCCTGACATCACTCACTGGTGCCAGTGGATTTTGCGTCTTGATTTTTCGGGGGATAGTACAGTCGGTAGTGGCAAAGTAGTAGTTACCCACAAAGAAGCAAAACAAAAGAGCTTGAGGAGCTTTGTCATTTCCCCAAATTGTTTCGTTTTTCTCTCCCTTGCACCTCTGGGACCTTTAGTTTCTGCACAGGGAGACATTTGTTCTGGGCGGGCTTGGTGGAATGCTTTGAGCCATGGGAGTGTGGAAAGAATCTTCACTTAGTGGAGATCCTAGGTTTTCGCATCTATTTTTAAAACTTATCTTGCTCTCTTTTTCTTTTAAAGGCACAAGTGACCCCTATGTGAAATTTAAGCTGAATGGGAAGACGCTGTACAAAAGTAAAGTCATCTATAAGAACTTGAACCCAGTTTGGGATGAGATAGTTGTATTACCAATACAAAACCTTAATCAAAAGCTATGGGTGAAGGTAATTAAGACTTTCAAATCTGCTCTTTTATTTAAAACATTTATTCCTCTGCAATCCTTGATGATCTCTTAAAAGTAAGCTTGACAAAATGAATTCTTTTATTGTTCTGAGGCACTGGGTTAAAATATTAATTTGGTAAGATGTCTTCGTATCATTTGTCAAAACTGTATGTTTCCTCTCAGATCAGTGAGATTACTCTACAGAAAATCAGAGTGAAAACAATAACTTCATTGATTATATTTAAACTTACTGAATGTGGAAGAATTATTAGCAGAAGTGCAGTGGCGACAAGTAGTAAAGTCTTTCTCATTAGGAATAACTTTATACTTAATAAAGCTTAAAGTTACCGGTAGTAAGCATCAATTGCGCTAACATCTGGGTTAAAACTGCATGAGTTGAGTGCAGGATGAGATTGCTGTAGAATATTTAGCAAATTTCGATTTAATTGGCAGATCTGCTCACTGTGGAAAATACTTAATTTTAATGAGAGACAGTTTAAACTACAGAGAGTGGTCCATTGTGCATAACATTTTAATGTACATGAATACTGCCTTAAAAGTATTTTCTCCTGTTGTTTCGGTAGGCAAAATGGGCAAATTCGAATAAGTTTGTTCTCTTGGCTTAGATAAATTCCCCTTCAGCTGGACTGTGCAAATTATTTTTAGATCTAAATGATTGAATTCAAATTACCAGGGTATTCCATTTGCTAATAATTAGGTAAACATGGTTGGTTATCCACATTCTTGTGTTTTACTGGCTTGTTTACTCTTTGTAGGTATATGATCGAGATTTAACCACTTCTGATTTCATGGGTTCTGCCTTTGTAATGCTCAGTGATCTTGAGCTTAACAGGTATTGTATTTTTACCATGTAATTGTTACTGGTGAATTTTAGAGTGAACTTAAGATAATGTTAAATTAGATGGGATTTGTTGAAATCAAATGACAAAAATAACTGAATAAATGGAACCATGCAAGTTATAATTCTCATCATATCTTTGCATTTAGCTTTTTAACTCCCAAATATATTAAACATAAAAATATTCTATAATGTGTTCTAAAATGTATATTGGATTTTGTGCTTTCATGTATTGAAACTCAGGTTAATTAACCTAATAAAATTAAAGCAGGCATTTAAAGTTTATTTGTCGGGCTGGGGAGCAGACTGGAACCAGTTAACCAACTGTTGAATTAGACAATGTCAAACAATTCCTCTATCCTGATTGTGGTTGTTCTATTTTCTCTGAATTTTGTGTTTTTTTAAAGCAGTTTGTCTAATTCTTGTTCAGAGGCAGGCGACTTTTACCATAAGTTCCTGGTGGTGCCTTCTAAGATGAAAGTCCTATCTTTAAGTGCCAACTAATATTAGTTACTGTTTTTTGCTTATAGAACAACTGAACATATTTTAAAATTGGAAGATCCAAATAGTTTAGAAGATGACATGGGAGTTATTGTGTTAAATTTGAACCTAGTAGTAAAACAGGGTGATTTCAAGAGACATGTAAGTATGACACTTTTGTTCTTTTTAAAACTCTTCATTGCAATTGTCCTTTGATTACTAGGCTAACAGATGACTGACATTTTTGTAATTATCTATGGGTGGAAACAAATAATTTTATGGAGATTTGAAGTACCTTTCTGTGGTTATATGTATCTTCCTTTTTGGAACTCAGGAAAGTAAATCCATTAAGGATGGGTAGTACTGCTATTATTAAAACTTATATGCTGCTTATTGTTTGCTTGTAACAGGTCATCCAAAATATACTTTCACTGAATGTTAAGGCTTCCATCTAAAATTATTTTAGGGAGATGACTTTTTATTCAGTTATGAAAAAGCAGTTCTCAAGATTTAACTATTACTTTATACAGTATTTAATGTGATCAGGCATACATTTGCAGCATTCAATTTCTCCTTTTTTTTTTTTTTGTATGTTTTTGTTTTTGTTGTTAGTGTTAGCTACTGGGTTTTCCATTAAGAGTACTTTGGGGAAGATACAAATTTTAATGATCTGTGGTCTATTTCATGAAAATCACCTGTTAATACGCTATCTGATGTGTGTAATATGAATGAAGACTTGACTTTTGTCACATATGGTTGAGAGTCTGATCTTATGGACCAATATGTAGATTTAAGTCATGATCTTATTTTATATTCAGATTTTATACCTTATATTTCTGAGTATTAAAACGAGAACAAAAACGTCATTGATTATAACTTATTTAAAAGGTATTTTTAAAGTCCATTAAAATATCTGCTTGAAGAAAGGATAAGATGTGTTTCAACTTAACATGTTTAGAATCTAGTACGGAAATCTGAAGGCTATTTATAAATTAGGCTTCAGATCATTCTCTTAGAATTAAGGCATTGGGGTCGGTGAGAAGACTATTCTAAATGTCTTCATTTTGACATCACTTTTGCTTTTAGTTATAATTTACTTTTATGATAAAAATCATGACTGATTTACCAGTAAACTCACAGATGCTAGCTTAAAGAATTAAACTGCATGACTGCCTGTGATATCTTTGGCTATTTTGAACAAAAGGCTAGGACTTCTCATTTTTTAAAAGCACAAGTAAAATAGGCTATAAAAGTTAAGTAACCTATGTGAAGGGTTTTAGAACCCAAATAGAAAGGTAGTAAGCTTTCATACTTACATGAGCTTTTATTCTAGTTATCGTAGTAATTTCCCAAGTATTTATCCTGATCTTTAAGAAAACTTTTTTGCTTTTTATATTAAGGAAAAACACACAATGACATTTGAGTTGTTGGATGGTCAACTAAACATTTGTGATTTGTAATTTGAATTGCTTCTTTTTGAGAATTTACTTGACAATAGCTCAGGAAAAAAACCTCTATTTCTTTTTTTAAAATGTGGCACTATTAAAACCTGACACTGAAATAAAGGTGATAGTTTGATGTTAAGAAGGTCTAAAAAGTGATGTTAAAAATTATTATTTTTCCCATCCAAGATAATGAAAGAGGGTTTTTCTTTGTTTTCCTCCCAGTCTTGACAATATTGTCATTGTGTCTATGAATTGATGATATTCAATTTCAATACAGTAGGTGACCAGTTGCTTGATTGGGCCACCAAGTTAAAATAACATGTAATATAAATATCAGTTACCACATGTTTTAACAAATGCCAACTGATGTGCTCTAAGTATTTCTTACCTGTTTAAATGGGGTTTGTAAAGTTGAACGGTTTCCTCGTGGAAGTCGCTGCATTCATAAATGACTACCCTTGTGAATTTTTCTGTCATACATTGGATTATGTTTAACAGTGAATTGGCACTTAAGAGAGGTGTAAATTTTGCCAAAATCTGGAGTTTTAAAGCAACGTCCTTTCAGTTTCAATTTGTTTCAAATTGTAGACCATTTAATGCTGGGGGCAGCTTAGATTTGTTTTTGTACATCTCAAAGAAATCTTTTCCAAGTCCGAAGAGTAGCCACAGTTGTCATTTTATTTAGTTTGACCCTCCTTTCGTCTGACTGCCTCACCTCGTTTACCACAGTTTCTCAGAGTTTACCTGCTCATTCACAAACTTTCTTGCTTTCTTTGTTCTTTGTTTGTCTGACAGAGGTATGCTGTGCGATATACTTATTTTATATATATTTTATGGAGGTGTCATCATATAGAAAATCCTGCCTGCTCTTATTTGTTAGTTCTATTTTTTCTGTTTATATACTTGATCAAAGTCTAACTGAGCCAGGAATAATTCACCATGAACCACATGTGGATATTCAACTTGCAGAACATAACTTGGCCCTCAGAGGATACTGTAGATATCAGAAAATGCTGGCTATCTTCTTGAAGTTTTAGTTAACATTTCAAGATATTCTTATATGGTGTTTTTAAATGGGAGTAAGTAGTACTTGGGATTGGAGGGCAACAGTTTATTTGATTGGAAATCATTTGTTTATAAATTTCCATTTGAATTTAAAGTCTGATGGAAAGATTTCGATTTGAATTCTCACTTTTGTACCCATTTTTCTTTCCATCATCCTTGTTTCATTGTTGTTTTAGATCCGAGATCAGAAGTCTTAACATGTATGAAATGTCTATGAATTACCCTTAAGTACAGCATTATGTATTTAGTAGGAAAAGACTGACTGGAGGGCCGATATATTGCTATGCGTTTCTTTCTCTTGGCCAAAATAGGATTGTGGTTAGAATTATAAGCCCTGTTGTCAGACTGATTGTGTTTGAAGTCCACGTCCATCTCTTTCTAGCTTTGAGAAGTTGAGTGACCAGGTCAAATTCAGAGAGTTACTTAACCTCTCCCAGCCCCAATTTCCTCATGTGGGAAATAGGGATAAAAAGAGTTTCTGTTTCTCAGGGTTGTGAAGATTGAAATGATCAAATATGATGCTTGGCATGGGGTACACTTAATACATGTTAGCTCATAATAATGTATTAAATTTTTTAGTGTCTGTAATGATCACTTTACATTAATTTCCTTGTTTATTTTGTTTATCTTTTATGATTGTTACAATAATCAAATGAGTTATTGTATGTCAAAGGGCCTCAAGCAGCCTTGTGCATCTATAAGATGGTGATTAATGTTTGAGGTTTTTTTTGGGTGAAGATATTTGTCACTGTATTGTTGGGGAAATAGATAAAAATTGATTTTAATACACAAGTTGTAGTACCTGTAACTTTATGTCACGGGCAGAATGTTGAATTCATAATTTCAGCAGGGGAATTGTTTTTAATGAAGAATATTTTCAAATCATTTCTGTACCAATGTTTCTAGTTGCTGATCACTGGAATGTAAGTGGATTTCCCCTGAAGAATATTTATTTTCTTATTAATTTATTGGGAAGATATATTGGCAAAGTGGTTAGGTCATTTACCTAAAGGTATTTTTTTCCTTAAGCATAATCGTAAATGTGGTCTGCTCGATTAGATTCATAATTGAGTTGTAATATCCAGAATTTATCCCAAATTTTAACAACCAGTTAGCTGGTTAATCAGCCAGAGTAAAGCTTTGCATTATTGGACAGTGACAGGAGTAATGAGAGGATTTCACTGGGAGAGAACTTTTAGAGTGGCAAATGAGAAATCAAAAGAGAACAGTAGTGAAGTTTCTTGCTGTTCAGAATTTTATTTTTTCTTCCCTCCTCAGTGTGGGTTAGCCTGGTTGTCTTAATTATGTCGGAAGGTCTCAGATTTTTTCCCCTAACATTTTGAATATTGAGATTTCATCAAGGAATACAAATGGCACTGTTTTTCCTAATTCTAAAAATATGGAAACCTAAACATGAACTCTCACTGTCCATGAATTTCTTAATATTTCAATAGGAGAACTCTCTTTTTCTACTTCTGTTTGTAGAGAAAAATTTCAGTATTGTATGGTAATTTTAAAAATTAATATACTTGTAATGATTGAAGAGTATTCATTTGTCCTTGGCTTTCCGTTACTGGATACGGTGAGAAAATAATGCAGCACAACTACATAAATGTGATTTTTCTATGTTTCTAACCATTTTTTTTGGCTCAAATGTGCTTTCTCTGTAACCTCAGAACATGGGTCTTAGTTGGTGAGTGTGGTCTGCACAATCTGATATAATGGTGTTATAATATGATTACATTGTTAATGATTCTTTCTCTCTCTTTTATTTTGCCATTTTTCATCATTCAACGGATATAATCCTTAGCGTTGGTCAAATCGGAAACGGTTAAGTGCCAGCAAGGTAAATACACGTTTTTTCTTTCACTCATTTGGGAGAAACTTCACCTTTGTCGCAAAAACGAATATAAACGTGATTTATATTTCACAACCTTTAGATGTAGCAACATTCTTTTTCTCTTACTGCTGTTACAAATAAGAAGGGGAACCACCTACCTTTTAAAATTTCTTTTAATAGGGGCTTTGCCAGATGTTTGAACTTACACTTATTTTGGTGGTAACATTTTATATGTTGGCCATGTTAAAATGTTACACTTCATTAAGCTTGCAATATTTAGAGTAGTATGGTTAGATTTAGTCCTTTAAGAAGTATTTGCCATTACATAGAAACTAGCCTTCCTCTTACAGGGACAATTTAAGATTGAGAGGAATATGTGATATATTTTATATCTTCTGAAAAATCAATTTATTACTTTTTGTAAGAGTCTCTTTAAAGATTTTTTCAAAAGTGCTGGTGATTTTTTACATTGCTATTGCCTTTTTAGATAATTCTACATGACTGCCCCATTTGTGAAAAATATACATGCACCGAGTAGGAATATATTATTAATTTATCAGGTTATTAACTAAAAAGAAAACAAAAAACAAAAAACCCTTAAAGGGTTTGTAACCTAAGTAACTAAATGACAAAATTAGTGTAACAAACAAAAAAATCCCAACAAAAGTAGTTATAATTTAGCAGTTCTGATAGTTTTTAAAGAAAAATAAGCCACACAAAGTAATTCCAATTTTCTGATGCAGGATTTGGGCTATTTATCCAGTTCAGTTTCTGAAATGTGGTGGTGGTGGTGTGTGTGTGTGTGTGTGTGTGTCTGTGTGTGTCTATATATGCTTGTATTTGCATACACTTACATATGCATATGCAAATTTCTAACCTCACTGTACCTCAGCTGTTTGCATCTCTTTAAAATGAGGAGATTGGAAATGGAAGCTTCTTCCAGTGTCTATGAGGGTGAGGGGGAGTAAGTGAGACAGACGGAGGGAGGAAAAAAGAGAAGACAGATAGATGATTGATAGAGAGAAGATAGATGGATAGATAGATAGACAGATAGATAAAGATAATGGGGATGAGAGAGAAAGAGAGCGGGAGAGAGAGAAAAGAGAGAATTTTAACCTGACTAGCACTAGTCACTTAGGAAGAAGGTCATACTTTCTAAACCTTGCTTTTTGAAATCCAAAGAAGACAAATTTTAATTCTTATTTCCTGAAATATATATCCTTTGCATTTTGAAAACTTTAAAAAATAACTTTGATAAGGTGCTTGCTTGGTTATCCTACCAGTTCACTTGGTTCCCAAGATTCTGGTTCTTCTTAGAAATAAAATTAACAGGAGATAAAGAATAATGTGAAGCTTTCTCAAAAATTCTCCCAACTTTTGCTTTATTCCCTTGTAGTCACTAGAGGGTAGAAGAACTTCATTCCTCTCCAGAAGGGAGCCCTGCTCTCCTCTCCCGCATTAAGGGTTTCTGTAACCGTCGGAGGCAGTAAAGTTTCCCAGAATGCTGTGGTGGAACCTGACAAAGCAGTATTTTCTCCTTTATTGATTCGGCTGCTGCACTAAAACACTGTACTGTACATCAATAACCATCTTTAGTTAGGGAGCGTTGGTCTGTGGAACAGCACTGGCAGTTTGTGGAAGAACATAAAGACTGGGAAGAAAAAATGTGAGCTTGGGGAATACTGGAGTCTAGGGAGGACAGGGGAGGTTATGGAAGGATGGCCAAAGGAATGAAGAGGGATAGAAACAATGTGGACAGCCTGAATAAAAATATCAAAAACATGAAGGGAACAGAGGATCCCAGAGAGCAGTATAAGAGTTGTGCCTTAGCACTGAGCTGTTGTCATCTGTTTCCACAATAATCATGGTAGTTTTGAGAATTTTGACTTCAGTATCCTAGGATCAGGGACTTAACATAGCCCCAAACTGAGTACATATGTTTAGTGAAATCTTAGATGAAAAGCGTTCATTGAAAGGTATTCATGATCTTGAGAGATGCAATTTATATAGGGAGGAAGAATTCCCATTGTTATGTTGAATTTTTGCATTTTGGAATTTTCAGTTTTGGAGAGAAAAGGGAGATAAAGTTCTAAGTTGACTAATGAATATGATCACATGGAAAATCTATAGACACTGTGATTAAAACTCTGTAAAGAAATCAAAATACCCTGGTTAATCTATCTTTTAGTATTTTAAAAATATAAGCTCCTTTTATAGAATTTCCATATTATATTTTTAAAATATTTTTAATCAATTTGGCATAAAGATAACGTAGCTATACATATTCAAAATTTTACCAGTCTCAAGCTTTACTTTACCTGTAAGATATCATTGACTTTTTCACCTCTGTTTTATTTTTATCATAACTTCATTTTGATAATTGCTCCTAAATTTATAATTTTGCATCATCCAAAAGATTCCTGAAGAGCAGAGCCTTTGTGGACCTTATTTTAAACTGTTTCCTTAACAATTCTATCCTGGATTTTAATATTAAATACATAGAGAATATATTTTAAAATAGATTGAGTTTTTATCCAAAACGGCTTTGTTTATATTCTGGTAAGCATTTTTAAATGAGAATTAAGAATATCATTTGATAGGGCCTGAATCAGAAACACAGTTCTCTTTGTATATTTGCTATACGTAATCTTCAGGTTATCCAAGTTTTTAATGGAAGTAACAATTTCAGGGATACAAAATTAACAGCAGTTACTTCTCTTATACCAAATAGTCTAATGGGGCAAAAAAATCAATGATAAAAAATGGAATTGATAAATCATTGACTGTATTTAGAAATTTTGCATGCTCACATACATGTATCTAAATACCATTTGGGTCTGTAAAAATGTTATGGCTAACCCTTTAGCACTGAGATAAGTATATACTCTTAGATTCTATTTTGACAAGCATTTTATGCATTTGTATGTCAGCTATCTACATTAAGATATATGACTTATGCTGCTATGAAGTATTTTTTTTTTCCAGTGGGAAATTAATTGACCTCTGGTGCCGATTCTTGGCCTGTATGCCTCCACTCTTTTCTCTTTGTTGCTCTCTCTTATTGCCAAAGCTGAACTCTGCAGGCTCCATTTCCCAGGTGCCCCTCTCAGCTGACATCTGGCTGGCTTTGTACAATGAAAGGCATGGACAGGGTATTGGAGGGCAGGAGGAAGGGGGAAACCAGGCTACTTCTCACTTTTTTATTTCTCATCTTTTCCTCTGCCTCAAGTGGTGTCTGAGGCATGGGCTGCATTTTTGCATCTTCCATTAGCCAGATCTGCAGGGGTTTTAGCTTCTACAAGGTGACAATAAACCCCATGCTTCTTTTTTCTTTTTCTTTTTGTCTCTCTAGCCTAGGGATCATCAAACTTTGGCCTGAGAGCAAAATCCAGCCATATGTCTGTTTCTGTAACTAAAGTTTTATTGTAACACAGCCACACCCCTTTGTGTGTGTGTGCTGCCAGTGGCTGACAATGGTAGAACTGGCTAGTTGTAACAGAAAATTTATGGTCCACAAATCCTAAAATACCTACTGTTTGGACCTTTACTAAAAAAAAGGTTACTGGCCCTTGCTGTATCCTAAACCAGCTTCCTATTGTTGCTACATGTTTCCCTCAGTGTTCACTGTTTAGCTTCTTAGCAATTACATCACCTGTTCTTTGCAAATAATCCCTCTGTTGTTAATATCTGGAGCAATTTTTCTTTTCCTGTTGTTTGCTTATGCAAAATATAGAGGCCAAGCCCTTGCTTTGGCTTTTTAAATACTTTTTAAAATGCTATTACAATAGGAGAGGGACAAGGTGGCAGGAGGGGAGAGGCAAGATGGCGGCATAGAGAGGAGAGGAATTTAGTTAGTCCCCCTGGAACAACTAACGAACAACCAAGAATAACTAGTAAATAATTTGGAATAACTGCTGGGGGACAACGATGACTGTCCACACATCGTACACCAACCTGGATTAGGAGGAATGCCTGAGATTGCAGCATAGAATCTGTAAGTAGAAACCATGGACCTGCACCGGGAGCCCCTCTCACCATGGCAGGCTGACCTGCAAATCCTCACTGTGGTAGAAAGCAGCACTCTCCCAGCAAGCGAATATAGCTGAACCGAGCTCCAACTGGGGTTTTAATTAACAAATGTGGACTGGTGAATGCAAGCTACAAATCCCCAACAAGCAGACAGAGGCTTTTAGTGATGACTGACTTTAAAGAACTAGAAGACTCATCTGTCCCGGGAGGGGGAGCCCAGAAGATTGGGTGTTACTTCTCGCCAACGAGTGAAACTGGGGGTCCGTGTCCTGGCTCTGAAAGGGGGCTTCCTGTCCCTTTTTTTCTCTCTCAACCTGAGGGGCTTGGATGAGAGACCTGCAGCCATTTTCAGTTCACAGAGCTGTGACCCAGACAGGGGTGGAGATTACAGAGTCAGAGAGACAAAGAAGCTATTCAAATGCAGATGATAACTCCCTAGAGGAAGGAAATGGGGCCAGCTTTTCCTTCAGAACCAGACCCCGGAGCCTGAGGGAAAACAGCCAGAACAGAAACTGAAGGGGCCACACCTCCCTACACCAGTTGGGAGGGACAAGCTGACAGGCGCCACCTGCTGGGCAGGTTAGGAAGAGCACAGCAACTGGAAACCTCACAGGGCAGTCTGTCATTCTTCTAAGATACACCCTGAATATAACACTATTCTGAGCCTTGAACCTGTTCTGCTCTCGGAAAATCTCATTGGGGTAACCAAGGAAACCAGATGCCTAGACAACAGAAAACTACGACCTATACTAGAAAAAATGAAGATATGGCCCAGTCAAAGGAACAAACTTACACCTCAATCAAGATACAGTTGAGATATTGTGTGGGAAACTGAGTTTTCCATGCTGCCTGAGGCATATCTACGGTGGTGGCTGAGAATGCTGAGCCGCAGGCCTGCATAGAATGCCATGCAGGCCCGCCCTGTAAAGATGTAAGCCTTGTGACTATGATAACGATATACACCTGATGTATGTGTCTTGTGACTATGATATACACTTGATGTAACTTGTGACTGTGACGTTCCTGATGTAAGCAAGATGTACGCACCCAATGTAAATGCATCTGATGTAAACGTAGGTATCTGGTGGGCTCTCCTGAGCCCGAGGATCTTTAGCATATGCACGTGATCTGCTCTAATAAATAGCTGGAGCAAAAATGCATTGGCATCCATTCACCCTAGAGGCGAGTGGGCCCCCTGCTCCCTTAACTCTTAACTTTGTGTCCGCATCTCATTCCTGTGTCGCCCTGTCAGCAATATTGTTTCACTTTAATGAAACAATCTATTAAAGATTTTCAAAGAAATATACTTAATCAAATAAAAAAACAAATTAATGAGTTCAGGGAAGACAAAACAAAAGAGATTAAGGCTATAAAGAAAACATTGGGCAAACATAAGGTAGAAATCGGAAGTTTGAGACAACTGGCAGAATCTGTGGAAATGAAAGATACAGCATGAGATGAAAAACACAATGGAGACATACAACAGCAGCTCTCAAGAGGCAGAAGAAAACACTCAGGAACTGGAGAACAAGACACCTGAAATCCTACACACAAAAGAACGGATAAGGAAAAAAAAAATATGAGCAATGTCTCAGGGAATTTAATGACAGCATAAAATACATGAATGTACATGTCGTGGGCACCCCAGAAGGAGAAGAGAAGGGAAAGGGGCAGAAGCAATAATAGTGGAAATAATCAATGAAAATTTCCCATCTCTTATGAAAGACATAAAATTACAGATCCAAGAAGTGCAGCATACCCCAAACAGAATTAATCTGAATAGACCTACGCCAAGACACTTAATAATGAGATTATCAAATGTCAAAGATAAAGAGGGAATCCTGAGAGCAGCAAGAGAAAAGCAATCCATCACATTCAAAGGAAGCTTGATAAAACTATGTGTGGATTTCTCAATAGAAACCATGGAGTCAAGAAGGAAGTCGTGTGATATATTTAAGATACTGAAGGAGAAAAATCGCCAACCAAGAATCCTATATCCAGCAAAACTGTCCTTCAACTATGAGGGAGAGTTTAAAATATTCTCTGATAAACAGACAATGAGAGAGTTTGTGAACAAGGTACCTGTGCTACAGAAAACACTAAAGGGAACACTACAGACAGATAGGAAAAGCAGGAATGAGAGGTTTGGAACACAACTGGGAAGATAGTTGCACAGCAGTGTGGGTACACTGAATAAAGATGACTGTGAGCGTGGTTGAAAGAGGAAGGTTAGGAGCATGTGGGACACCAGAAGGAAAGAGGAAAGATAAAGACTGGGACTGTATAACTCAGTGAAACCTAGAGTGCTCAACAACTGTGATAAAATATACAAATATGTTTTTGCATGAGGGAGAACAAATGAACGTCAACCTTGAAAGGTGTTAAAAATAGGAGGTACTGGGGGAAAAACACAATCAATGCAAACTAGGGACTGTAATGAACAGAAACATTGTATTATGTTTCCTTTAATGTAACAAGGCAATACCAAAGCTAAATGCCTTTAAGAAGGGGACATAAGGGAGAGGTATGGGACTCTTGGCATTGGTGATGTTGTCTGACCCTTTTATTCTAATTTAGGTTAACTCTATCTTTCCTTTTGTTGCTTTTTTAGCTGTCATGTTTTTTTTCTTTCTTTTTCTTTTTCTTTTTTCTCTCTACCTTCTTTGACTCTTCCTCCTTCTTTGTGGAAGAAATGGAGATGTCCTTATATAGATAGTGGTTTTGGTGGTGAATGCATAAATATATGACTATACAGGGAACCATCGATTGTTTACTTAGGATGGAAAGTATGGTGGATGAACAAAACCATCTTTAAAAAAAAACAGATTGATAAAGAAGCCTTGAGGTCATTACATTGAGTAAAATAAATCAGACACATAAGGACAACTATTGCATGGTCTCACTGATATGTACTAATTATAATATGTAAACTCATAGACATGAAACATAAGTTACCAGGATATAGAAGGAGGTTAAAGAATGGGGAGCAGTTGCTTATTATTAGCAGAATGTTCAAGTAGGTTAAACTTAAGTGTTTGGAAATGAACAAAGGTAATGGTAGCATGTTATTGTGAGAATAACCAACAGTGCTGAATGGTATGTGAATTGGTGGAAAGGGGAAGCTTAGAGACACATATGTCACCAGAAGGAAAGTTGGAAGTTAAAATACGGGAATGTATGAAACAGTGAATCTTGTGGTGGACAATCTCCATGATTAACTGTACAAATATTAGAAATCTCTTTCATGAATTAGAACAAATGTATGACACTATAACTAGAAGTTAATAATAGAGGGGTATATAGGGAAAAAATATACCTGTTGCAAACTGTGTACTACAGTTTGTAGTATTTTAACATTCTTTCATCAATAGTAACAAATGTACTATAAATACTAAGAATCAATAATGGAGGGGGGTGGTAGGGGTATGGGAGGATTTGAGTTTTCTTTTTTTGTCTCTATTTCTTTTCTGGAGTAATAAAAATGTTCTAAAAATTGAAAAAAAAAATAATTGTGGTGATGGATGCACAGCTGTATGATGGTACCATGGGCAATTGATTATGCACTTTTGCATCTTTGGATAATTGTATGGTATGTGAACAACCTCAATAAAATTAAATAAAAAATGCTGTTGTCTTCTAACAACCCTGGATTAAATGGTGAGGATTCCATATGAGCTTAGATTATGCACTCCCTTGTCTTCTCTCCTTTTTTACATTTTCTCTTTATCCCTTTATTCCTTCTGTCCCTCTTTTTCTCTCTCTTGAATATCCAGGGCTTTCCTCAGGAAGTCAGTGTTTCACAAGGGTGGAATTGCTAGAAGTGTTTTGCTTAGGGAAATTATTTTATTGTTATGAAAGGTGGTACTGAGTGGTAACATTACCAGTTTCCCTGCTGTTTTTCCAGTACACTGTGAGAACTGGCAAATTGGCTGAAAAGTTGATCATGAACCCAAAGAGCTGTCATGTGGCACACATCAGGGCCCCACTGGGGTTGTGCTTTTGCCTTTGACTGAATCATATGGATGGACAATATCAATTTTGCTTCTGAACGCTAAGGAAATACTAATTCACTAAGACCTCATTACAGATTTAAGCACTTTGCAGACTGCATGTTTTGAGGAGTCATTCTTCTGCTAAGGTCTTCAAAACTCAGGTGACTTGCAAGCATGACTTTAAGCTCCATGACAGGCATTTTGCCACAAGATTGGTTTGATGTGGCAGAACTTAAATTGAAGGAGAAAAGCCAACGAATTTGGAGGAAAGCACCATCTATCCATCTATCTATCTACCTATCTATCTATCTATCCATCTATCTATCCATCTGTCTATCCATCTCTGTGTTTTTTTATTTGTTTATTTATAATAAGCTGCTCTGTGACCAGAGCCCAGGTGATGATCAGGAGGGAGTTTTGATGATTGGTTTGTCTACTGCTATAGTTTTGGGTTGAGAAGGAGCTACTCACACTGGAATGGATACCTCTTCTCCCACCTTCCAGGTAAAGGCCCATTTTTAGTCTATGTCTTTCTCTAATTTAGATGCACATCCTTTATTTCTGTGTAGGCCAAAGAAACAGTAAAGGCAAAAGCCTTTTACAAGAGCAAGTATGCTCAGTTTGAGGAACAAAAAGGAGGCTATTATGGCTGAAACAGAGGTTGACAGTCTTTCTCATTTAATAGGCTGCTGTTATTTGTTTATTCTGCCTGTTTCATTTTCAGACATTCTTAACTGAACTCAAATCCCACCCAACATAACACCTTTTACCTTTTTATACCCCAAACAGCCAGCCAGATAGATAGATAGATAGATGGATAGATAGATGATAGATAGATATGGATAGGTTGATAGATTTATGAATAGATAGGTAGATAGATGGATTGATAGATGCATAGATGGTTGGATAGATAGATGAATAGATAGATAGATAGATATGGATAGATTGATAGATGTATGGATAGACATAGATAGATAGACAGTCTGTCTACCTCTCTAGAGAAGAAGCACTGTGAGTGTGCTGAGTGTCTTGAACCCTATGCTTTGCTGCCCATTTATGGCATCTAGGTTGGCATTAGCCTGGGCAGAATGATGTCCAGAGGCTTTCCTCTTTTCTGGGGGCCTCAGACATGCCCAGGTAAGGCCATAAATCTATTGCAAGCCTCAGAATCATGTGTGCCCCAGGCCAGAAGGACCAATATTGATATAAAGCTTATAGTCTATATTCTAATTTTTCATATGCCCCAATAATGTCCCTTTGAGCCCTTTTCTCCTCCCTTGCTAGATGTTATCCAAGATCTTTTATTCTGTTTAATTGTTATTGTCTCTTTAATTGCTACTTCTTCTCTGTCTTTCCATCTCAACTACTCACAGGCATTTCATTCAATGGGATTAATCACATTCACAATACTGCAATACCCTCATGACCTTCCACTACTAAAACTTTTCATCTCCCCAAATAGAAACTCTACACACATTATACATTATTTCCCTTTTCTCCTCTCCCCTGGCTCTTGGCAACCTCTATTCTAATTTCTGTCTCTATGAACTTGCATATTCTCTGAAAATTTATTTGTAGTTACCATGGAGCTTAAATTTAACATCGTGATTCTATAATAATCTTGTTTGCTTTGATATCAAGTTAACATCAATGGTTTTACACAAACTGTGTTCCTACACCCTTCTCTTCCTCCGCCTTTGTGTAGTTCTTGTCACAAATTACATGTTTATGCATTATGAGTTCCAAACCACTGACTTCTCATTACATTTTATGCTTTTGCCTTTTAGATCCTATAGGAAATAAACTATTGAGTTGCAAACCAAAAATACAATAGTACTCCCATTTATATGTACCCATGTTGGTAACCTTATCTGAAATCCTTATTTCTTCATGTGGCTTTGATTGGTTGTCTGTTGTTCTTTCCTTTTAACCTGTAGAACTCCCTTTAGCATATCTTGTAGGGCCAATCCAGTGGTAATGAAATCCCTCCACTTTTGTTTTATCTGGAAATGTCTTAATCTCACCCTCATTTTTGAAAGACAGTTTTGCCAGATATGGAATTCTTGGTTGGTACTTTTTTTTGCTGCCAGCACTTTGCCTTCTTGTCTCCATGGTTTCTGATGAGAAATTGGCACTTAATCTTATTGAGGCTCCTTTGTATGTGACATGTTGCTTCTGTTGAGGCTTTCAGAATTCTGTCTTTATCTTTCTTTGACATTTGACAGTTTGATTGTAATATGCCATAGTGTAACTCTATGTGGGTTTGTCCTAGTTGGAGTTTGGTGAGCATCTTGGATGTGTCTACTCATGTCTTTTGTTAAATTTGGGAAGTTTTCAGCCATTATTTCCTTGAATATTCTCTTTGCACCTTTTTTCTTCTCCTCTGGAACTCCCATAATATGTATATTAGTATGCTTGATGGTGTCCCACAGGTTCCCTGGGGTCTGCTCACTTTTCTTATTTTTTCTTCTTTCTGCTCCTCATACTGAATGATTTAAATGATCTTATCTTCAGGTTCACTGATTCTTTTTTCCATCATTGCCAATTTTCTGTTGAACCCCTATAGGGAATTTGTAATTTTTGTCACAGCGGTCTTCAGCTCTGTATGGTTCTTTTTCATAATTTCCATCTCTCTATTGACACTCTCTTTGTGTTCATCTGTTGTTTTCCTGGTTTCCTTTAGTTCTTTGTCCATGTTTTCTTTTAGCTCTTTGAACATATTTAGGACCATTTTCTAAGTCTTTGTTTGGAATGTCTCAAGTCTGATCCTCCTTGTAGGCAGTTTCTAATGCCTTAATCAACATTGCCTGGGCAATCACTACCCATTTCTTTGTATGTTTTGTAACTTTTTGTTGAAACCTGGACATTTTGATAGTTTAGTATTTTATTGCCTTGTTCTGGTTTGCTAATGCTGCTCTTAAGCAAAATACGAGAAATGGGATTTGCTTTTATAAAGAGGGTTTATTTGGTTGCAAAGTTACAGTCTTAAGGCCATAAAAGTGTCCAAGCTAAGGTGTCAACAATAGGGTACCTTCACAAAAGAATGGCCGATGGTGTCTGGAACACCTCTGATGTCTGGGAAGGCACATGGCTGGTGTCTTCTTCCTTTGCTCCCAGATTGTGTCTCAAAATGGTTTTCTCCCAGGATGTTTATTTCTAGGCGTCTGGGGGTATTCTCTGAGTTTCTCCCAGGCAAACTCTAGACTAGCAAAAGTCTACTTTCAATGGCTGCTCCAAAATGTATCTCTCAGCTGCAGCCACCATCAGGGGTCTTCAACTCCAAGCATGTCTAAGCATCAGCATTAGCAAGCATCTGGGCCTGTGTGACTCTCTTTTAAAGTACTCCAGTGATTAAATCAAGACCCATATTGAATGGGCAGGGCCACACCTCCATGGAAATAATCCAATCAAAGGTATTACCCAGAGTTGGGTGGGTCACATCTCTGTGGAAACAACCTAAACCAAAGGTTCCAACTTAATCAACACTAATATGTCTGCCCCCACAAGATTGCATTAAAGAACATGGGTTTTTCTGGGGTACGTAATATATCCAAACTGGCAGAGCTATTATTTACATTCAGAGGCCTGTTCTTAAATTTGTATCCAGCTAGTGTTACAGCAAAGATTTCCTTAATGCCAGGAGAAAGAAAGAAAGAAAGGAACGGGGAGGGGAGGGAAACACTTTTTCATCCCTGACTCTCCTTCAGGGCTTATCCAAAAAATGAATTTAGAGAATAGCCCCAGACCAAAGCTTGGGCCCTTCCTGATCCTTTTTGTGCATCCTCTTGTCTTCGGCATGCACATGTGGCCCTGGTAATTCCCCCATTTACATGGTTCCAGATGTCCCCTCTTCCCTAGGAAACTGTTTCCTCATGGCCCAGGCGCTGCACTGTGTGTCCTATAGCCAGACATACAACCTCCCAATATGTGCTCAAGGGTTTGCTCTGCTCCTTCTGGAACTGGGGCCAGGGTGGGAGTGCAGGCAGACTCCATGCCAAGCTGGGAAGTGTTGGGAGGGGCAGCCAGGGTGTCCGGAGATCCTAGTGCTTTTTTTTTCTTTTCTTTTTTTCTTTTTTCCTATTGCTTTTAAGTAGCCTTTTTGTTGCTTCAGTGCTCACCCTTTTACTACAGTCTTTAACTCTTTTTCTGGAGCTTTGAGCAAGATGTTTCTGGCAGTGCTTGCTGGTTGTTCACAGCTTTTGGGGGGGGTGGGTAGAGTCCTGAAGCATCTCACTCTGACATTTTGATCAGAACCTCCTCCCTCATTTTTAAATAGCAGTTAATATGTCAGAAGCAAAACTTTTCCTGTTCATAAATTCAGAGAGCCATTGGACATTTATAGTCTTTATCTATTTTTATCTTCTCTTAATTTAACTTTTATTTTTAAGGTGAGAATTGAGTGGTAATAGTCTCTTATAATTTAAAGATACTAAATTCAATGAAAAACTTTGATAGCAATGTCTTGGTTCACACATTCATATTCTTGTATCTGTGATATAGTTTTCACCTGTCAATATGAATCATGTACCATGTGGGAAATTTAAAGGATTTTCTTTATGTCCTTATGTAAGATTTGGTGTAGTTCTAATACAATTTATGCCTCCTGAATCCTCTTCAGATGATTAAAAGGAGCTGCTGAGTAGGGTCTTTTTTTGGGAGCCTGTTCCATGGATGCCTGGTTCTTCTCATGTCGTGCCTTAAAAGCTGTTGACAAGAAGCAGTTGTTTTACATGCTGCAAAAGCTTGAAAGGAATATTTCAGTGAAACCTTTTATTGACTGAATGTTCTCCCATTGCCTTTCAAAGCAGTGGCCAACATGGTTGGAATCTTGGGTTCCTGTTCATGGTTTTACAAAATTGGTTAGTTTTTTCATGTGTTTGTTTCCACTGACTACCTACTTTCTCAAAGTGAGTTAGGAAAATAATGAACCAGAGTCAAAATAAGATGTCTTCGCAATACTGAAATATTTGCATTTTTATATTTCTATGCTTGAGATGATATATCAAGTGCCCATACAGTATTTGACCCCCAGTATGTGTGTACTAGTCAATGCCTTCCTGATCCCCCCCCCCCTTTTTTTTTTTCTATTTTGTTGCACCCAGGGTACTTTGGATAGTTACTCTATGGTATGGGTCAACACAGTCATTTCAGGAACAGGGTATAGCTGAATGTAACATCACTTATGATGGCTGCTGACTACAGCCCCAGTTTCTGAGATTCTGTATCCTCATTTCAGGCATTTTCTTTACTCCTGATCTCTCTGCCAGTCTCCCTGGCTTGGAATAGATTGATGATATGGAGCTGACATGCCCATCATCCCTTCAGGCCAAGAGAAAGGGGTATTAGAGTCCACATCAACAGCCTTGCTGCATGCCCCTTGGCCATATATCCTAAAATAATCCACATCCCCCAAATTTAGCCCATTTTCTATATCACAGGAAGGACAGTTCATTTACTTTCTTGTGAATCTATTCCTAGATCAAAAACTTCTGAAGGGTTCTCTACCATTTTGAAGTGAGCTGAAGCTCTGCTGCTTATATATCCAGTTGCCTTCCCTTTCTTCCCTGCCTTCATTATCTGTGGGATTGTCATGGCCCAGAAGTAAACTCATGTTTTTAAGCTGTTTCGTTTTTATGAAAGTGAATATGTTTCTAAGTTAAACATCACACCTTGTTTTCACTATTAATAACTAATCAGCATGCTTCAGATGGAAGTCACTTTATAAAAGAACGGGTGTGGATTTGGCAGGGTAGGGGCTCAAGAAAGAGAGAGGATATGAATGAATCAACATAAAAAGAGTAAAAGGTTCTGATCCATGGGGAGGAAGGAGGAGAAAAATAACAAAATCCTTATGGGCTATATTTTACCCTCTATGTCTGCTGAGAAATTAGGGTCAGGACCCAGAAGCTTTGCACTATCTCCTGGTGTTTGTTTCGGTTCAGGTGGGGTGGACTTCCCCTTTGATGGGTAATTTCCTTCTCTCCTTTCACATTCCAAGCTGCATTAAGATGACAAATTTCACTTAAGGGCTCAGGCACAGACATGAAAACCTGAGCCATTCAGCTAACTGAGTGAGTGCAGATGAGACGATTTATTGTGGGGAGAAAGGGAGTGTTTGAAGAGAGTGCAAAAGATTTTGAGAGCCCAGCTCTGCAACAGAGCACACAGGATGCTCAGACCCTACCCCCAATCACAGACTCGCTGCTCTTATGCCATCATGACAAGGCTCAAGGGTAGAGGAGAAATGTTTAAGTAATTAAGAAACTTCTTTCTCACACGCTTACACATACGCACGCGTGCACCAGGACATGTTGCTTACAGATGAAACTTCATTTTAGAGATAACCTGATAGTGAGTTTTACAGAGTTATTTAGGGCGAGCAAAGTAGAATAAAAGGCTTATGTTCTTTCTCTTCTATCTGTGAATTGTGCAGTAAATACTTTTCTTCTCCCACTCTGTCTTTAGTAGGGGAAAAAAAAAATCTTGGACAGCAAGGAGCAAGTCCATCACATCAAACATGACTGTGTTAAATACTAAAATGTTCAAAGTCTGACTGGGATAGATAAAGGCTTTGATGGAAAGTGGATATTTCCCAGGGACATTACAAGCAATAATCCAGATGTTATGGTGTAATGCAACGAGTGTCCGTGGATAGATCAGGAGCTCAAGCCAAGCTGTGCCTGATGTCGGCCCCAGCCCTGCCCTCCCATGCTGTTCGGCCATATGGAACCTATCTCTCAGCCCCCTTAATAACCAGCTTTGGATTCCATTTTCACAGAGCTCATAGAGCTAAGTGGGACTGTTTTATGGACAAGTTAGATAGAAGCCTTTCCAAGATAAACATCCAATTTGAAATTAGGACATACCAAGCCGCAAAATTATTTTAGGGCATATTTCATGGAAGCACTGCCATTTTTCTTAGGCAATTGCCAGACTGTAGGATACCCTTTGATCCCTTGTGGACATTACTCCCTTCTTTATAAAAAGAATTTTGAAATAGTTGCTGTGTTTAGGGAGGAATAGATCTGTCGGAACTTTGAAGCATGGCCATGGGATAGGTCATGCTTTAGCTTTTTGGTCTGCAAGTCAAACTTTAAGAAAGAAAATTTTAAAAAGGAATTGTGCCAGGATATATGAATCAAAATCTCATTTTCTTTCTAAAGACAGGAGTTTTCAGCCCATGTGCCTAATAAGCTATAAAATGTATATCTACATATACACACACACATACACACATACCTACATCTGTCTGTCTCTCTGTATATTTATCTGTCTATCTCTCTATCCTGATGGGTTGTGTTGTTTTTAATAAATGTAAAATCACCAATTTTTATCTATGCTATTAGCCTTCATTGTTAAACATATCCAACTGCCCAGAGGAGTTACGATAAAATGCCTTAAATTTCCTAGAGGAGAGGCTGCTTTTTTGTTTGTTTTTAAAATTCTTTGCCCTCCCTGCTTTGTCTCAGCTTCTCCAAAACCTCTGTGGGTATGTTTGTATGTGTGTGTGTGTTTTGTGTGTTTCAAGAGAAAAGCAATAAAGATATGCAATTTAGGAGTAGATATTTTTCCTTATATGTATTTTGTTTAAGGTTGTTATAAAATTATCTACAAGTCACCCTGGTGCACTGTTGCAACATTTATTAAGGGTGATAGAGTGATGTGTGTTGGATGAAGTACTCTGGTATTAAATTAATATGATACTGACATCCCATTTGTTGTGATAAATTGTGACTAACTGGTTTCTGAGCAAATTGGTGTCTAAATGATCTTGCAGATATATTGAGCAAGTAACAGGAATGAATATACAGTGTTAGAAATTCATTGCTTTTCTATGATACTTGGTGCCCTCTACATTATTCTCCAGCCCATTTATTTCTTCTTCAAATAAAGAAACTCAATGCTTGTGCCAATTTACTTACTAAACAGAGAACAAAAATGAACTCCCCCAACTAAATGCAGCATGTGGATCACGTGGTAATACTGACTCCATCAACCTACCTATAAGAAGACATTGTTGAGACCATCATGGAAACTTGAGTATTGGTTGAGGATTTAATGATATTAAGGAAATTATGGTTAATTCTATTGAATGTGACCTTGGCATGGTGGTTATGTAAAACCAAATGTGAGTTTTGCTTTAAAATACTTCAACAAGAAAAAATAGCAAAGGAATAGATGAAACAAAGATTGGCAAAATCTTGAAGCTGGTGAATAGTACATGGTAGTTTATTGTACTTTTCTCTTTCCACTTTGTGCATGTTTGAAAGTTTACATAATGGAAATAAAAACAAACAAATGTGTCTGTCTCTTGTATAACTTAATAATAGGGGATGTTTGCCTTTTGCTATGTTCTGTTTAAGGTGTGCATGTGTGTGAGTGTGCACGAGTAATACAATTTAGAAAAGGGAAAAAATAAGTTAGATCTCGAACCCTACTGTGAGAAGTACTTTATGCGTTCTCCCACCAGATCTGCAAAGCTGATTTGGCCACCTAGCCTGATGACAGACTTTATTGGGAGTTGTGAATCTTACTGTGGTATTGGATTATTTTTAATCCTCCTAATCATAGTTAGGAATAAATGGATGTGGGGACAGATTCAAATGTAAGGAATAAATTCAAAGCTATTATTCCTAAATGCCTGGAGTTATTTTGTTGCTTTGCAAAGCAATACCTTCTTCTTATATTTCTGTTTCCCAGAATGCCTTTCTTCCCTTCCTACTACTGAAATAGCCAAAGGCCCAGTTTAAAGATTCTTCCCAGAGAGCACATCTCTGTGGGAGAACAGGCCCGAGCCAAACGTAAACCTTATTTGTGTTCATTTTTCACTATATTGTTACAAGTCCAGTGCTTGAGAGGAAAATCACATAACTGTGATTGCAGGTTCGTGAAACCAGTGAAGGCACTTTTCATTAGGCAGGGAGTGATGTTTATAATCAGATATTGAAAGCTGGAATTTCTTTGGTCACCAAAGTCACATTTAGGGATTATAAGCAAGTTCACATGTCATCTTTATTTTTTGCTTTAGTCCTCTTTGATACGCAACCTCCGACTCTCGGAGTCCTTGAAAAAGAACCAACTCTGGAATGGGATTATAAGTATAACTTTGTTGGAAGGGAAGAATGTCTCAGGAGGAAGCTTGCCAGAGATGTTTGTCCAGTTAAAACTGGGAGATCAGAGGTATAAAAGTAAGGTAAGTTCTATCAATTCCATAAGGAGAGCAGTATATGTAAGAACTAAAAAGGAATGTTTTCTACTCAAAATTTCATAGGACTAGAAGTAATTTATTTTTAACCCTCCTAACCATATTTAGGGATAACCCAGAGAACAAAGTAATTCTATACATACAGCCAATAATTATGTGTGTTATTTTGATTGCTTAGAAAAATTTATTTTGACACAGTAACTCAGAGCTGGAACAAGCTTATTAAATAATAGATATAAATGTGTCACATATTTGGATTTTTTAAATGATTAAATGGTGTTTCATAGAAAATAGGAAAAGGATAACAGAATGTTTTCAAAATCCTAGAAACATAAAGTGCTGTAATATATTATATTTGTATTTAAGTATTTGAGATAACTAAAATATTTCCAAAATTACATGTGCTTTCCTTTCTCTTACTTATTAGTATTAACAGCACAAATATATAGCATCTAGCAATGCTGTTTTTTGCTGTGATTTTTAAAAAATAAATGATCTAAAGTGTTAAAAGTGATTTGTTTTGAATAAATGTAAACACATTTTGAACTCTCATTAAAAATCGGTCCTCTCAAACTGCCAATCCAAATTCTATTCAGTGTTTAATCTTAGTAAATTTGTGTGGCTTTTATTTCAAAAACCTAGTCTCCAAACCATGGTAATTAATTAGTTTTGCATAACTGTCAGACAGGAATATTTCCAGTGTTTTATGGATTGAGGGAGCTAGGGCACTTTAAAGTTAAGTTACATGCCAAAAGCCACATAGAAATAAAATCAGTGGAAGATTTTGAAAATAGACCAGGGGATACTTGCAGTTTGGGCTTTCCAGCCTAGAGGACATAACAGATGCAGACACGTTGGAAAGTGATTTAGGGTGGAAAGAGGTTTTCTCTGCTGTACTATTTTCAGTGTAATATCAAATATTCGACTTCATTTACTCCAACCCAAAGAGTAGAAAATTGAGACTTACATTGAAGACTAGTTTATAAGAAATGTGAAAAACTGAAGGCTAGTTATTCCGGAAATTTGCAGATCATTATTTTAACGAGGTAGTCTCTGGCTGTACCTCACAGTGAGCATATCTAAGATAATCACTTCTCTCCACTAAGATTCCTTGAGCCGGTTGGGGTCAGGCTCAGGATTTATAGAAAAATTATTCATCTCTAAGTGCACTTAGCCCTTTGGACTAAGGTGAAGTGTAAAATTAGTCCAATATCTGCTACATCCCCCCTTGGGGAATATTGCATTTAGTTTGTGCTCTGATAGAGTATTTTTTTTCTTTTGGGTTTCTAAATTCTGTGATCTGATATATTAAGCCTAGTGTGAAAAACAGCTTAAATTATTTCACACAACGCGGCCTACTTTCGGGTCTGAGCTGTCAGTGTTTTCCCAAACAGGAATCGTTGGTGCTACGATTTAATATTTGATACTGTGCTCTCTTAGCCTAATACTCAATGGCCAACATTTTTGTTCCCTTTTTACTCACAAACTGGGCCTCTTCGTAAATGAAGCACCAAAGAACCAAATACATACACAGTTTGAAATAACTCTTGAAGAGTACAGAAACACTTGTGGAGTTTTCAAACCACTCCTTTTAATTTCCAAGTATGGCTGCAGTGGAATTTTCTAACTCCCTCCTATTCTAATAACTGGATTCAGTACCTCAGATTTTAAAAATAGGCAACACTATACAAGTTGTGGGTTTCTCATTTTATACATCTGACAGATGTTAATGAAGACCCCAAACTGTTAATTTACATAGTTCTTAAGCCAGCACTGAATGGATATGCCAATAAAAATGTTACATGTGTTTGATTAACTCCTTAGTGTTATCTAATTGTAATAATTGTAAAATGTCTATTGATATATATGCACAACATCTATGTTATTTATGATTTCTTGTGGGGTAACAGAACTCTTTCTAACTTGGTGGGTAAATTATTGAATCTGGAGGGTAGCTAAAAGCATAGGGATGGTTTGCAAATTCTCGAGCACTCGGGGAGTCCCCTTTTTTTCATGAAGGAAAGCTTTACTTTATAAGGAGCATGAACATCATTATGATCCCCCTGCAGTTTTAGAAATGCAATTAATGTGTAGCTGCTGTAGCAATGAATAACATTTTAAGAAAATAAATATTATAACTGCATGTTTTCTAGACACTGTGTAAGAGTGCAAATCCCCAGTGGCGGGAACAGTTTGACTTTCACTACTTCTCTGACAGGATGGGCATTTTGGACATTGAAGTGTGGGGAAAGGACAACAAAAAGCATGAGGAGCGTCTGGGCACGTGAGTCTGCTCTGCTTTCTTCATGGTGGGATCGTGCATGGAGCTTATCTCAGAATGGGGCTGGGTCTGAGACAATATCTTTTGCTGTTTGGGCTTAGGGTAAAACCTGCCTTCCCCACCCCAAGGAACTATAAGTCAGCTGGACAGCCAACCCTAACTGGGAGAAAGCTTATTTTGTTCTGTTATGTTTTTAAATTGACAAATGTCATCCATTATTGATTAAAACCAAAGCATATGGTATGTGTTGGGAATACTCTAAAGAAAAATTATGTGTCTTCTCAGACTATTTGGGAAATGTTTATATAAATAAGCAATATGTCCTACAATGTTGGCTTGCTGCTCACTAAGATATGGTATAATTTAGTAGGAATATAGGGCTAGGTGTCCCAAATGATTGAAACTTTTTCATGTCCTTGATGAAATTTGTGGCAAACCATAACAAAATCTGTCAAGACTAAACTTTTCCTTATTTTCCTTATTCATTTATTTTTTGCTTTGGACCTCCCCATCTGAATTGAGAGATTCAGTCACATATAACTGATAACAATAACAGTATTATACCTTTCTCCTAGAATTTGGTAAAGAATACAATTAAATGAGATAGTGCTTGGCACATAGTAAAAACATAATGACTGCTATATGTGGAAGCCTATGCCATCTCTGATCATTAGAACAGCCCTGAAAATTAGTGGCATTATTCTCATTACACAGAGCAGGAAATGAAGGCCAAGAGGTTTACAAACAACTTTTCCACAAACTTAACAGCAGAGAGTAAATGGCAAAGCCAGGAGTCTGTCTGTTTTCAAAAACCAAGTTTCTTTCCACCAAACCACTGCCTTTTGTTCATCCCATATGCATACAAACTTGTACACAAATCCTAAATTTAGCACATAAGGGCTCAAAGAGATCTCAACAGCTGTCGGTCTGCTATTTTTCAGACCACGTTCTCTGGAACCCTGGGTTCGAGGAGACCCTGGGGGAGTGGGAGAGCCTCCCGCCACCTCTGCCCTGTAGCCAGGGCATCTGAGTGTTGTTTGTGTTATATATTGCCATTGTACCTCAAATTCCTTTTTTAGAAAAGAGTTTTATTGCTGAAAACTCTGGATCAACAAGCACTCATCTAGCATAATTCCTTCATTTTACAGATGAGGCCCAGGGAAGTGAAATATTTTTCCAGCAGTTAGGAGTTTAGAGCCGGAGATGAGATTAGAACCGGGTCACCCGATACCTTGTGCAGTGCTTTTTCCCTGTAAAATACTTAGCACAGCATCCAGTACACCATGTCAGCTGTTTTTGTTATCATCACTCCATCCCACCTCAGTAGCTCATCCTGAGATAGATAAGTGGAGAGTTTGGTACTCATGGAACATTCTTGCAGTGTTTCTCCAAAGAGGCATCCTGTAGCATGGGGCTGTCTGGCATGTTGCAGAACCTTTAGCAACACTGACCTTCACCTACGTCATGCCAGAAACTTTCTCGTTATTGTGTGGAAGACAAACCCATACACAGTGCACACCCACATTCCACTCTGCATGTCTAAACACCCCTGAGGAGCAGCTCTGCCACCAGTCAGGACCTCTGCACCTTGTCTTCAGCATGGCATAGCCCTAGTTGCATCTCCAGTTCTATACTTATCTGATAGGTAGCAGTCATGGCTTTGTGACAATCTCATGGACTGGGTTTATGTGTTCAGATAACAAACCAGATAATGCCAGCCCTCTCCTGCTCATGCAGGATATCCTCCTGTGATCCAATATTTCATAGAAATTGCCCAATTAGGTTGCTTGCTGAACCTTGCCTTTCCCTTCCAACCACACAAGGTAACTGATATCTGAGATACTTCTTGGTACCATAAACACATGTCACCTCTGTGACCTACCCAGGCTCTGCAGCACTGTTGGTGGAAGTATCAGAAGCTTTGCACTTGCCTGCGGTGCAACAATAAGTTACACAAATGCAGAGAACTCTCTGTCCCCAAAGTGTTATCTAAACAGTGGGAATTTGGCCTCCCGTGATGGATGGCCAGCATGTTATTTTAGTATGTGCAAAGAATAATGGCCTTTCATTTCTCATGTCATTGTGATGCCATGTTTCCTTTACATAATAGGAAATGCTTTTCCGAATGAATGTTGGGTTATTTCGCAGAGAAAAAAAATAATTTAAGATGTCCCTTTTACTTCATGTTTTGTCATTTGTGTGTCCATTTATTATTATAGCTATTTCCTGTTTGTAACTGAAAAATATACCTGTACTAGTGACTATTCTGTCCTTCCTCTGAATGGATTTTAAAGGATTTTTTTTTTTTTTTTTTTTTTTTTTGGTATCCTTTTCCTTTTTCCTCTCCTGAGGCACAAAAGATAACAAAATTCCCTCTTGGGAGATGGCTACAGAGCATAACCCTTCAGCCAACTTCCAGGTGGGGCAAAACCTACTCTAAAATATATACTGCTTCCCAGATTTAAAGGAAAGATTGGGCCAGCATATGCTTATAACCCAATTGTTATTAAAACGGTTCCTTCTTAATTTGTTACTTAAAAAATTTTTCAACTTTGTTTTTCACATTTCCTTTTCTTTGTTGTCTTAACCCCAGGGCTCAGTTGTTTTATTTTCCAAATGTTGGGGAAACATCCTTTTCCCTTAGCAGACTCCTAGACGGTATGAGTGAATCTTAACTGTCTCCCAAGGCCTCTCTCATGCTTGTTTTTGGAGAACACCTTGATGATAGAAATTCAAAGCTTTGCATGGCTTCTCTGAGGGAATTCTCAATGAACCTTCCCCTCATAGGCAGTTCAATGTGAGGGAAGGGATAACAGCTTTTGAGTCATACATCTTTGACTTCCTTACTACCATACCATTTGCCAGCTATGTGACCTTGGGAAACAAATTCACTTGTGGAGTCTGCCTATCTATCCATCTGTAAATTGGGGTGCTAAACTGACCAGGGTGCTGTGACACATAATGCAATCCTTGGGGTCCCTTGACTTAAATCTCTCTTTGCATCTTTTCTCCCAGTTTCTGCTAACTTCTGGCTTCTGGCTCCTCTCTGTCGCTTTCTCTGACTCTTGGTGTCCAGTTTCTTCTCTTTATAAGGCCTCTAGTAATACAAATCAAGACACACCCTAATTCATTTGGCCACACCTTCACTAATGAGAACATCTTTAGAAGGTCATATTTATATGTAAACTAACACCCACAGGAATGCAAATTAAATTTAAGAATATGTCCTTTGGAGGAGTACCTAATTCAATCTACCACATGGGGTCACTGGCCAACTTGCAGCATTCTTGCGACTCTCAGCAACAATGTCTGTTTGTTATCTAGGTCTTCTTAAGCACTCGAATGGTAGATAATACTCTTATTTTTAATTTTTTAGATTTTTCTACATGGTAGCTATAGATACCCACACAATTCATAACTAAAATAATGCAGTTGAAGTATATAACACATGACTAAAAACCTCCAGCATATCTTTTGCAAAACAGTATAGACTTTTTTTTTTTTTTAGGTATTTTTTGATAGGGGTGAGATGGGAACCTTTCAAGGACATGGTAGGAAGGACATTTGTTGACTGAAGGACTGAGCATTGCCAATTAGCCATAGCAATACTGAGATTTTGTAGCTAAGGACAAAAAGGCTGGGGTAATGGTTGCTTATGTGAAGAGAAATCACAATGGCATTGGTGAGTTCTTAGCTTGGCAATGGTTACAACACGGCCCTGCTGGCACCCAGCTTCCCCCAGGCTTTCCCGAGTCCTGGGGAGCCTCCCCACTTCCCCAAGTCCACTGTTTTCCACTGAGTCTCAGATATCCCCAAGGAAAGCTGGGTGCTGGGGGCATGACGGTGCTTGAGCAGATTCATCAAACCCTGAAACCATGGTTCATGCTAACCCCAGCAATTTTTCATGGGCAAAAACAAAAACAGAAAAAACAGAGTCTGATCTTAGAATCCACCAATGGTCCAGGGACAAGGAACATTTAAGGGAATAAGAATTAAAACTAAGAGCTAAGTTTAACCAACTTCAACTTTGAACCAAAATGGTCAGAGTCGGAATACAGATTATTCCCTTATAGCCTGCGTCGTTTCAAAATAATCATTTTCTTAAGCTATATTTTGCATTTCAAGGTGATTGTAGAGATGAACTCGCTGTAGGATGTGCTAGACTTAATTTAGTTTAGAAAGGTTAAGGATGAGATTTCTCAAGCTGGCTTTCACTGTCATGTCTCATATTCTGTCTTCGGTCCCAGATGGTGCCTTATAAAGTGACTCTGACATTTTCCCAGTTTATTAGTGACTTTGAGGCAGTGGAGACTCTCTGGGCTGGAGAATTTCTTTGGACAAATTGCACCCTGTATCGTTGATCTGCTTTTACGGCCAGGCTTGACACATTCACAGTTTTCTTCCTGTTCCCCCACTTCCTTAGCTGCTGAGATTTACAGCTTTTAAAACTGTAGCACTCTTTTCTGCCCCTTGCATTGAAGTTAAAAGCTGACCAGTCTGTAATATAAAACATGGAATTATGGTAATGAATAAGAGGTTAAAAGCTGTCATGACAAGTAAAACTTGAGCAGGTTTGGCTGACTGATACGGTGAAATAATGTGTGGAATTAAAACATTAAAACGCTGTGGGATTAATGGAGAAAGAAGGGAACAGGAGGTCAGAAGCAATGCTAAATCAGCACATGAGCTGCCTGTGGGCTAGAGAGGATAGCTTTAATATATACCCATTGCAGGGGAAGAAAAAAAAGAAAAACTAATTTAGATTTAGTCCCTGTTTTCTTAAGGTAAGTAGAACCAGGGAATTTTCAGTCTGGGAGTCACCTAGTAAATACATTTATTTCAACTGGAAAATTTTAAAAAAAGCACTGCCTTTATAATTTGGATTTTTTTTTTTTTTTTTTTTTTTTTAATTTTTTAATGTTTTAATTACGCCATTGGCATTCATTTTTTCATTCATTTTATTCAATGACTACAGAGCACTCTGCATGCCCAGGAGCCTGCAAAGTGCTGAGGGTTCAGTGGAAAACGGTACAGCTATGGCTTCTATCCTTCTATTCTCTCCTGGGCTACTACAAGTATATAGGCAGTGACAGCTGTGGGGTGATCACTGTAGAGGCTGAAATTATGGAAGCCAAGCTGGGGTCTCAGATGGTGGTAGGGGGTGGCTCCTAGGAGAACTGATCTATACGCTGCAAGATGAATGGTAGTTAGCATGAAGTGGACATTGCCGGAAAAGCTTTCCAGGAAGAAGGTAGAGCAAGGGCAACTGCCTAGACAGGAGGGAGAGAGCTTCTCTTCTGAGAAATGGAAAGGAATACAAAGGGTGGTGGTGTCATCTCGAGGTGAGGTCACAGAGGCATTGGATTCCGTCTCTTGCAAATGAACAGATTTTGATGTTTTCAACTCCATAATGAGTAACTTATCAGAGTAGAGTGACTGTTGACTGAATATTCTAAGACCCAGGCTTAGAACGGGGATTTCTAATAACTAAGGGTCAATGTGTCCCGTCTTCTGAATGATTGTCAAATGTGGTTATTCCCCTTGCATGTGAAGTCACATGTTGCCAAGGAAACAGACATAGTTTGCTACTGCTCATGTAAAACATTTCTTATATAGACGCTCTGTGTATGTTTTTCACATTGTTTCTATCGGATGGAAGAGCAGTATTATACGTTTTATTGCTTTATTAGCTTTTATTAACAGATTGTTGGATATATTGGCCAGGGTTTCTTGGACCACGGTGAGTTCACAATTTTTAAATTATTTTTAGGTTAATATCGCCAATACATTTATCAATGTATTTGTGCAGTCAACAACCAACCTTGTAGGTTTTTTTAAATACTTCCATTGGTGTAATTCACCGCAGCGAAATTATTAGCACTTGTCTAGGTTAGGGGTTGACAAACTAGGTTCCTCAGTCAAACAGCCTGTTTATGTAAATAAAACTTCACTGAAACACAGACTAGTTCATTTGTTTCCATTGTCTGCGAATACTTTTAATACTAAAACAATTGCTGAGTTGACGGTTTTGACAGAAATTGAATGGTTCACAATTTGAAAATACTTCTTATCTACCATTCACAGAAAAAGTGGTCTAGTTGCCTATCATTTATTAATGTTGGTGTTATTTGTATTCCTAATTGAAAACATTCATTATAGTACCCTTTTAAGCCATATATCTGAAAGCAACTTATTTTTGAAGGGAAATTCACATTAACACTAATAAGCAGACTTTTCACAAATACTCTTAAAAGGTTGTATTTGTCTAGGGATTGGGAGTAAATTTAGGGGATACATAATGGAAGGGAAGTAGAAGGGGCGGAAAGAAGATAATATGTATGAACACCTTTAAAGTTCCTTAATTATACATTGAATGAGACTGGAGGGACGAGAAGGTGGTATTTTGATTTGCCCAGGAGGCTGGGCTGGGTTGAGTCTGCCTTTTCTCCAAGGCGCTCTCAGAAGATAACCCTGTGGCTGGCTTAGGTGGCAGAACAATTGAAAGAAAGCCTTGGAAAAGAGCAATAGATTTTGCAAAGCTTCAGTCGTGACTAGAGAGAACTGAGAACCATGTAATTCAGTATTGTTGCAGTGTAGAATCTAAAGGAAAATGGAAGAGTAAGAAGGCTGGATTCTCCATTTAAGATTTTTATACTAAAAATGTCTGACGATCGTATTTTTGACTATTTACACCTGAAAGATTTTAGATTTTAGTCCACTTAGCTTTATTTGGATCTAAACAAGGGGAAAAAAACCTCAAAAATCATTTTGTTCACATGATATGTACTAGAACTGCATATACATGACCTTATTCTCTTTTGCAAGGTTAGAGGAGAATTGTAGAAAAAGCATCTGAAATTCTGAAAGAAAAGCCCTTTTTAAAAATTTTCTTCTAAATTGGGTGATAAGGCAGTGGTCGCCTCCTAGCTTTGGAGTAACACAAATAATTCTTCTAACTTCTGCTTAACCTCCAGAGCTTTTGGTTCTCCATGAAATTTTAGGACAAACTGGAGCATTGTGGACTGAGGTTAAAATAGGGTAAAATATAAGACCTGGGGAGAGGGTCCTCTATGAAATAGGTTTCCTCTCTCTCCTGACTTTTCTCATTTCTTCCATAATGTGGGAATAAATGGGTAAGCTGAGTGGGTAGCAGAGATGCAGAGAACAGTTCATTTGTAGAACATTTCTAGAAAGACATCCTTTTAGGTAAGCTGGTTTTTAAAACTATGGAGGACGTGGCTTTAAATTGGTTCTTAAGACTAAAGACATCAATTTACATAACTCATGTGCCAAAGAACTGAGGTTTAGCATCATTGTACATGATGCTGATAAATTGATTTAATTTGACCTTTCATGACATTGAGAAAGTTAAGGTGAATATTTGGCTGAATTCACTAATTAGTTAAAGAAGAATTCAGAATCCCATGAAGTTGGTTTCAAAAACCTCTTGTCTCATAGCTAATATAGGCACGGTTATTTTGCATGTTGCTGTTCTTTTCTGGTTATCTAAATCATTTTTAAGTGTGAGATAGGTGCAAAAGTTTCATAGTGGACAGAAATGACTGAAAAGTTTGTGAACATATGTAATTTCTGAGGAGAAACCCAATATTTACTTCACATTTTGTTTGGTGTGTGATTCAATTTTTTAAAAAAATAATAAACTGGTCTGTTCCAGTAAGTTTTGCCTGTGTACAGTCACCAGGAGTGTTTGCACAGTTATTCTAAATATTCTAGTATTGTTTACAGCATTTTTGGGTGACTTTGGGAATTTATGACCAGTCCATTTTTAATGAAAGATTTTATTGCCCAATCATGCATTGTTTTTGACCCACAAACATTATTAGTTATCAGAGGTCTTGTCTCTAAATAACTTTTGGCTGTTAAAAAAACACAAGACCACTGCCACAACAAAAAGTAGACATTCAAAGGACAAGAATAAGTCATCTTTATTAATGATATTAAAAAGAATGTGCCATAAATAAGTGATTGCTAATTTGGACTAAAGTGACCACCAAAGAAAATTCACATAAATTTTACATAAGAAATAGTTTTATTAGGTAAAATTGTTTATAACAGTGTAAAATAATGCTTAGCAAAGTATTCCCAAGCAGGCATACTATTGCAGTATTGATTATGAATTTCTACAAAACTGTTGTAGAAATGCCATAATTAAAGCACTGGTGTTTGTTTTCTTTCCAAGCAAATTTAATTTCTCGGTTACATAATTATTTATGAAATAAAACTATTTAGTAATTCTTTTCCTAAATAGTAGTAAACTTTAACTTTGAAAGTTTCCTTATTGCTACAGAATACATTTGTTTTGATTCAAAACTTAAGGATTATTTGAAAAGACGCATTTTTTTTAATCTATCTTCAGTAGAGAAACTTGATGAATTTATTGCATGCAGAAACTCCAAACCCTTGCCTTGCCAGCTGAGGTCACTTTTAGTAATTAGGAATAGATAAGTATCCTGAATTCAATAGATAAATATAGAGGTATCCTTAATTCTATAGGCACGTATCAGTATGCAATGCATCTTTGATCCTGTAGAAAAAGCTAGTAGCAACTTTTAATGTGATGAAATTTTTTTGTTTTTTTGTTTGTTTGTTTGTTTTTTCCTTTTTAGTTGGGACTGGCATGTTTCATTCAAATTCATTAAACTGGAATTTTTTTACCTAAATATCCATGTGGCTCAAAATTGTTCGTGTTTTATGTAATATGTCAGTTTACCTATTTCTAATCATCTGCAAATATACAAAATCCTTTGGAGAGCTGCTTGTAAGAATCCATCCTTCCAAACATCATAGAAGGCAGTGCTTCCATTCCTCATCTGAAGTCTTGAATAGTCATTGCATTCAATAAATATGGTGGGAAAAGGAGAATAAATTAATTTCAACGAAAATCAAAACTATACATCAAGGAACTACCATTGCCCATTCCCTCCCCACTCCAGCCTACCTCTCTTACTTCACCCACCTGTGTACAAAGCAGGTTGTGTGTGGTCCAGGCAAACTCAGAGTTTTCAGTGGTAAAGCAAATATATGACTTAGCACCTAAGCCCACTTTTTTGGAATTTGCTTCTGTATTTAAATGTGTTTGAGATTTTCAACATCCCCAGATCGTTGGTCGTTAAGAGGCGGAAACATGCAATTTATAGTAGATGGGTACAGCATTCTCTGCCAGTGCTGCTGAAATGGGATCAATCAACACACTTCATGCTCCATTTGTGCAAAAGAAGCCCACCTGGGGGAACCCTGTGGAACTGTGCCTTATTAGGAAAACACCTTAACACATTTCTATAAATAAAATTTGCCAGTTGGCATTAATCAGGGAGAAAATGGTTTCTCCGTAAGAGCTCTCTCTCTCTCTTAAATTTGTCTTTTTTCTTTTTTTTTTTTTAACTCATCCTTTATTTTCTTCCCTCGTAAAAGAGAGAGCCCAGAGAAGCCATATAGAGCACTTATTAGTAAAACTTAATGTTTGAAACTTTTTCCTCCCTCTTTCTTGATCTCATTGTCTTTCTACAGACCTTATTTGGCAAAGACCAGGGTCTCCTCTTTTCATTTGCTATCCCCAGATGCTGCCTTCTTTTTTATTTTCTTTACCTCTCCATCTCCTTAATTTTAGAGTGTGTTAGGCTGGGAGTGTCTGTTAGGAGCCAGGGGCACAGCTCTAACCTTCACTGCCCTGTGGGGACACGGAGCAATAAACCCGAGTCCAGACCGAGTGAGGTTTCTGGGACGATGAAATAAAAGTCAGCTGCTTCGGAGCTTCCACAGTGGCCTTGAACTAATCACTTTTCTTTCTCTGATTTCGTGAGAACATTCTAGGTGTAAAGTGGATATTGCAGCGCTCCCGCTCAAGCGAGCCAACTGCTTAGAACTGCCGCTGGAGAGCTGTCTGGGGGCTCTACTGATGCTGATCACGCTCAGCCCCTGTGCAGGAATTTGTGTGTCTGATCTGTGCGTGTGCCCCTTGGCAGACCCCAGCGAAAGAAAGCAGATTTCCCAGCGATATGTGAGTGCTTTGCCTGCTTCCACGGCTCCCACTCCCGAGCCCCCCTTTTAAGTGGAAACCATGCGTATGAACTGAAAAACGGCCTAAAAAAGAAATCTTTGTCCAAAGTTTAATTGTATGTCTCATAAAACAAAACATCAGACCTAGAGGTTAATGCATTAGTGAGTAGGTGAAATTAGACTAGAGTTTGCCTGGCTATTTTAAAAGGTACTTTGAACTTTTGCTTTTACGAAGTCTTCGGAGAAAATTGAAATCTGCAACTAAGCAGACTGTTGTTTGGCGTGTCTGCATATGAGGATCGGGATTTTAATATAAATTCGCAAAGTAACTTTTTTACCAACAGCTGATGTTTGCAAAGTTATAGATATCTTTCTAGAACCTTTTAAGATCAAATGGGAAAGTGCTTGCGCCTTATAAAGCAAAGCACTAGATCGGCATGAAAGATTGTTGTTGTATACTCTCGTGGATGATAATAGCAGTGTGTGATTTTTGCCTAAGTAGCTGCAGTGTGCTTAAAAGTCCACTCAGCGTTTTAAAATGGAATGGCTTTGTCCTCTTCATTTAGTTTTTGTACTCTTGCTTTTTAGATGCTTTTATTTGCATTCTGTTTTTATCCTAAAGTTTTTTATCATAAAGTTTCATTAAATGGAAAGGAGGGGGGAAAGGGAATCAAGGTATTTCCACACACACTGCCCAAGTGGACTCTCTGTGCTCCCACGAGGGGGTGATGTTAAAAGTAGATTGTATGTGCTTGAAATCTGTTTATTTTAAAGCCATAGATAGTTAAGTCTCAGTCACCTTTCTTTTAATCTGGCTGCATGAATACTTTGCTGTCCTATTAAATGGCATAATGCCTTTTTTTTTGGAGCTTTTCTAAGAGTTTAATAAGAAAGGTGAAGATAAATCTAGAATGTACTTCCTGTACAATAAATAGTATGGCAGTAAATAGAAAGTGATTTTCATTTTTGATCTCCTTTTCTCCCCCTCAGTGCTTACAGAACTCCCTGAAAGATATGAAGGACGTCGGCATTTTACAAGTGAAGGTTTTAAAGGCAGTAGATCTCTTAGCAGCAGATTTCTCAGGTACAGAATATTTTCATTTTATAATTCATGCTTACTTTTGTTTTTATTTATTTCTGCCTTTGAAATGATCTCAGGGAAAAGAAAAATATTTTAACATGTGTAAAGTAATCATGGTCTTTCATGTGGGGAAATAGAAGTTAAAAGAGGCAGGCCTGTGCAGTTCTTTCACATAATAACATTTTCCACAAAATTATTATTTCACCTAATTTAATTATGGTTAGATAATCTGGTCCATTTGAGTTTCAAATATATTTGCAGATTATTAGTGTCACCACATCTTTATTCATTAAATTAATTTTCTAATAAAGCTGTTCTATTGTAACTCTAAAGACAGTTATTTGCCTTTTTTGCCTTTACTCCCACGCAGCACTCTCTGGTACAAATGTTTTACTTCACAGTGTCGAGCAGGTTCATAAATCTGAGCATGAAAGCGGATATGGCTTCCCTGTAACAATGACCAGAGTGTAGGCCATGGGGCCACTTTGCAGATGACGTTGTCTTACACTGAGTTTCTCTTGGTGCTTCATTCTCTCAAACTTTTAGATGGAGGCTAGGAAGTGCTTTATGCTGACTGCTCCATTACGTGTGGAGTAGTCCAGACGTTCAGCGTCTGATCGGCGATCCTCCACTCACTGCCAGATTATCCCCTCATGTTCACTAACAATTTAGATGCCTGAGAGACAGCTGCTATTTACAAGCATGTTGATGAAAGCAAAGAATATTATGCAGCACAGTATTGAATGTTTTTATATCTCACGTTTTTAGACTGGAGTCTAGTCTTTTGTGTCCTTGCACACAGAAACAATCACAGTCTATTCGTATAACTTCAGAATTTCTGAGTGCGTAAAAGTAAGCTCAAACTTTGGAAAAGAGTATTTTAGGCCCTTTATACCACAAAAAGCATGGAAAATACAAATTTAGTTAAAATAAGGGCATCTTACCAACCTCCATCAAAAATGAACTGATAAAAATGACTACTTGAGAAGCCCCTCGAATAAGATGATCCCAGGAAGCAGACCCCAATTTTTTTGCCCACGTAAATATATTCATTTTCAAGGTTTTAGTTGAAATATCCAAATGATTGCTTCTAATATTCATTAGTTGAGTTGCAAAGGATTATAGTCTCATATTAATTTAGAAATATTCCTTCATTTTTATTTATATTTCATGAGAACACTTTATTCAAACATTTCATGTGTCTTTGCCATTAGTGTTTTTTTTTTTTTTTCACCGCTAAGGCATATTTAGAGTTATCCACCATGATTTTCCAGAGCTCATCATTTTTACTTCCACCTAAGTGTTTGGATGCAGCACTTCTGAATCGTGCTTGTTGCTGTCTCAGGCAATGCCGTCTCCAGCCCTAAGAGCTATTTATACCATAGGGACAGTGTTTTTAAAAAATTCCTTCTGTAGATGTATATTTTGTGATCTCAGGTCTTAATTGTGGTGCTTTAAGTCTTTTAAAGGCTTGTTTGCAACTATATCCATATATGGAAACCCTTTTTAGCTACTTTAACCATCCTTTCAGATGACACTCATAAAGCCTTACAAACTAGTATTTATCATACCTGCCTCACGTCAAGGTATCTTCCCCAAAGAGTACATTGATTATTAAAATAAAGTGAGTAAGTGGAACCTTCTTGCAAAGTCTGGAATATAAGACAAAACCCTCTTTTTGGAAGAATAATTTTTGGGTAAATGTTATTTTCCTTATATTCAGGATATTCAGTATATAGTTTTGGAAGGTGAATTTGAATAATGAAGGTGAGTACTGAAGGATTCTAGTTACAAAAAGTGGTGGATGGAATTCAAATAATACGGTGAGGTTTGATGAAATACCCTGACATTTTACTAACCCTCTTATTATATGTGAGAAAATTATCACTCTTCAGAATTGAGGCAAAGAGACGTGTTGTTAGCTAAACATGTCTGTGGACCATACTGATCTTTATTTTTAAAATGAAATGTCACAGTCTGTGTCCTTTATGGGTCACAGGTTCCTGTGTGAGTCCTCCAGTCTGTTAACAACCAAGGCATTGCTTTAGGACAACACAGTGAACCGAATTCTGCAAAGTACTGCAAAGTAACTTTTCTATGTGAAAAAAGAAGTGGATTCAGTTTTCAGTGAGATGGCAATATGGATATACTTGATATATGGTATAAAAACATCAGCATCATTTGAGTATAGGTTGAAAGAGTCACCCATCTTTGCCAGTGCTAGGAACATTTAAGAAATAAGTATCTACATATTTTTTATACCTCTGTACTGAGCATTTTCTGGTCAGCCTTACTTTACAAATGAGAGTACAGTTGCAGTTGTTCAGAGAATGAAGTATTTGCCTACAAGTAAAAAAGAAATACATTTACTCCGAATAGTCAGGGACACTGTCTAAAGAATGATGCCCATTTTGGACATAATACAAAAGAGAGCTTTCCAGGACTTTCACTTTTCTTCTCTTTCCTTGTAGATTTTTTTTTTTTTTTTTAAATAGTGGTAGTAGCTGTTTGTGCAACCCAAATGCCATAATCATGATGCCTCTAGGATGTGATGCCTAAGATACTGGGGTCCTGATAAAGCGAATCTTCATGGAGCAATTCTTGGCAATTGTCTATGGAGGTTACAGTTAGAGCTTGTGGGGTGAAGGGCCCTCCCTTACTACAGAAAGAACGGATGCCTTGATCACCCATATCATCGGTGCTTTCCAGATTTTAAAGTTATCTATCTCCTTATCAGTAACAGTTAGAAAAATGTCAGTTACCCATTCCACATCAAATTTAGAGGGATATTCATAATTGTTATTGATGTTACAGTTATATAGATATTCATAAAGAAGAAATAAAATAAACTTTGGCAAAATTGAACACTCATTACTAGTATTTTAGAACACGGGATTAAAAAGATATATACCTAAGTTATGTTACCCTTTTTCATAAAAAATATGTTTATATAGAAAGGAAAAAAATCAATGTTAACTTTTCAAATGTGTTGATAAAAGATATTTATATTCTAAGTCTCTATTAAACGATATTTATAAAAGATAGACTTGAATGCTCTAATGTATAAAAAGATATTTAGTTTTCTAATTACTAATTAATTTCATCAATGTGCTGTTTAAATGTGTGATTGGAACAATTTCCATAGTCATACATTTTTATTTGTATATAGCGTGGTACTTTTTATAAGTTTCTGACATTTGCTTGTATATAAGAGATAGGCTCTTTTTTTGTTTTGTTTTGTTTTAAAGAATCTGAAGTGACTTCTCTTCTCTTGTAGCCTGTCCCTACAATGTTGGTGAAAGATATTTTAGTGTTCTCAGTTCCACAGCCAGCATTACCTGAGGATGGCCATAAGCAGTTATCCTAATAGAGGAACCTGTCAGATATTTTTATTAAAGAGTTTGCCTCACAAACACCTTGTGCTCAGCATAACCTAAAATCTTCTTTAAGTAAAAGGTCACCCTGTGTGCTCTCATTACCTTCAGGGTAAACCAGGCCACAGCCTTGATGCACAAAACAGATGATAAATTGTAGCTGGAGCCTCAAGGTGAACAGAGTTGTGTGTAATGTTTAATGAGAACAACACACTTCACTCCACTGCTGCTAGCCTTAAAACTCAGCTGTTTCAGGAAGAAATAGCCTGCATTCTTATTAGTAAATGAGAGGGAGTAGCATCTGTCCACAATAGAGGCCCTCACAGAGAATTTCCTACTGTGCCCAGGGGCACATCAGGTTTATGAATTAAGACCGCTGAAAGGAAATTCAGAGCCTATCTCATAGACTCCAAGAAGGTAATAAAGTAGACAATGGGTTAATGGGAAAATTGTTTAGAGAACTGAAATGTTTTCTGGTCCCAGTTGTATCTTATCTCGCGGCTGATGAGGGGGCGTATCTTTCCTATGAGCGAGGTTAGCGATAAAGAATAGAGAACTCACAACGCTTAGCACATGTATGGAGTAGTGTTCTGGATAGTCTTGTTATAAGTGATAGGATGTTGTGGGGAAGCTGCTGGGATTGCAGCATGTAGGGGTTAAACCAGCACATCAGTATTGAAACCACCCTCGCCCCCATGTGCATAGTGCATATCCCCAAATTTGCAACCTCCTCGGTAGCTCTTCTCCTGGTCTTAGAGTCAAAATGGGGGTTTCATACCTCTTGCTTCCCTGTTAATTAAGCTTTCTCTTTATTTTCTTTTTCTAAACGTATTATATAATTATTCCGGTCCCCCTAAGGAATCTTCCAGTGGCAAGAGTGGTTATTCTTCATTCACCCTCTGCTTTATTCCCGCACCCCTCAGCCATTCACCACTGCTGGGATCCCTCTGTGCTTTAGGAATCCTGGTGTAAAATGAGCAAGATAGAAACTTAGATTTTTCTTTAACTTATCATGTCAGTAGTAGCCAAAGAGCAAGCAGAGTAGCATTCTAACCTTAGCTCAATGTAGGATACAATACAATATAATGTGATATTAAATAGTAAAGTATAATAACATAAAAATAATGTAGTGTGATAACAGTGTAATATGATAAAAGATAAGGTATATACAATATAAAATAAATACAAGATAATATGATATATAACAATAATTTAATGTATTATATAATAGAATATAGTATCCATGAATATCCTCTATCCTTTATAGAAAAGTCCTACTTAATTGTTCATGTTCTAAACATCCTATTAATCTGTATCTCATGATCAGAAGCTGAAAAATTATTAAGAAACAAAATTGGAAATATCATTTTTACTCAGTTTAGAGATATTTGCCCTCCAGGAGCCTCACAGTTTTTGTTTTTTTTTTTTAAGATATAAGATTTTGCTAATAAGCATAGTAAGCATATTCAAAGGAAAAAAAATACAGATTTCATCTTTTTGACTTTTTAGCACTTTTTACCACCCAAATATACCCATCAAACACAAAAAGTGTCCAAGTGGATCTGGATACTCTTGATGTCTCGGCGGTAAAGTTTTCTCTTGGACCTTTCTCTGTTTCCAATGTTAATAAATAAGGTAATTATCAAATTAACACATAATCTCAGAATATCTATCAGAGAAGTGATAAAGGCAATGTGTTTTAAGACCAGAAGAAATTATGAAGTAGCCTTATTTAATAAATAAGGATGTTAGGGAATGCAACAGTGCCTGATCCAGGAAAATAAAGATGCATTTAATTCCAGAACCCGTTTCTTTCCAAGGGGCCCAGTAGAGCTTCCCCAGCTCTTTATTTTCTTAAGTTTTTCTCAACGTAAGGTGAGTCAGCTTGATGGTAGATCCAGTAATGCTCCAGAAATATTCGTTGAGCACATACTATAGACCAGGTACACCTTAGAGAGCTGATGATCAGTAAGAGTGGGTTTCTGTCTTCTTTTACTTCACCTTTCTTCCTCTCCTGAAGAATAACTACCAGATGTAGGCAGTGGCTTGTATCGTTGAAGTGAATGAGGGCCTTGCTCAAAATCAGTGTTATTTCAAGTTCACTGGTTCCTTGCCTAAGCCATTAGGAGGAGCTCTTGGTCTGTTCCTCACCTAGGTTTGACCTCCCAATTTAGTGGCAAAGTGCTCCATTTATTTAACAACTGCAGGAGCCCTTCCCATGTGCCTGGGACTAGTGCCTTAAGTCTGTCAATATTCAGTCCATGGTTTTTTCATTGAAGGTGAAAATTAGCACCCCTTTTTTTGTCCCTTATTTTTACAGTAGTGTCCTCTCATTTTTAATCCCTGTATATTATGGTCCAGTACAGAGGTGTATTTAGAAGCAGAGATCCATTAGTAAATCTTGTTTCTAGCACCTACTCACCCTGTGTTCACTTCCTTGCGAATATTTTGAGGGTTAACTTAAAACCAATGGAACATGCCTGGCACATGTAAATAAGTGCTTATTTCCATTATTTATTAAATTAACTAAATTAATTTTATTGGATGTAGTTGATATGTAGAATTGTACAAGTGATTGCCTTTCTGATATTTTGCTTATGATCTCCCTAGTTTTAGATAATGTTGAAAATATAAGCATTGCTAATGACTTTTAGCTCATCGTACTTTGAGAAATCTGCAGTTATCACTATTAAGATGGTTGGAATTGTTTGTTTCTATTTCCTGCTAACATTATGGGGAAAATAGTATGCTTCATGGTAGGGAAATTATCATACTAAATTAGTTTAGTGCTTGCATTTCACATTTTGATAATCTGGAAAATAGTTTTATCAATATGTAATACCTTTATGGCCTCGTTAATTTTTTTCGTATGTATATAAAGTGATAACCTCAGAAACTGTTGACCCAAGTATTGCATTTAGACCATACATTTTAGATTATGAATGTCCCCGCTATATTCTGTAACACTGACTATTCAGTAGTTTCTGTAAATCATAACAGTGGCTGTAAGTTTTTTGCTGTTGTGGTTTTGTTTATGTTTATTTTAATAATGAAGGTTATTTGTGTCAGAAGAGGAATAGTCCTTCTGGTTATTGTTCACTGGACTTTTAAGCCACATGCCCATTTTCTGGTATTTTGTTGTCTGATTCTTGACAATATTTCCATAGTAACACCTCTCCTCATAAAGATGCCCCATTTTCAAAGGGATGTTTGTAATTGCAATTTCTAGAAAGCTCAGCAATAGCAACTGAATGTTTTAATTTTCATGAGAATCTCATGGATAACTGAGCCCAAATCAAGGTCAACTTTTTTTTAAATAACATTCAAAACTATATAAATCTCCTTTGACAGACTGTCTCTTTTAAATGTCTGCCAAAGAAAATGGATTCTAGTCAATGTAAAATTTAGGAGTATGTAAGAGGTTTTACTGCTTGAAAACTTAATGGGACTGTGAGAATGAATGGATTCAGTTCATTTGTGTTGTTCCATGAATTAGCAAAGGGATCCCTCCATCTTACTGGATGGGGTCTTAGTGCTTAGCAGGTAATACCTTAATTTATTCAGCAAGTACACCTCCTCTGTGTGAGACCCTATGTTAAGAATTGGTTCCTGCCCTCACATTAAGAAACTAATTGAATCAATAACTGTCAAATTACAATTATATAGCATAGGTCAAGTATAGGGTGCCCTGATTCATTTAAAGGGCACCTGGCTGCTGTTCTTGCAGGAGGTGAAATTTTATTTGAGATGTCAGTTTTGAGGAGTTAGGTCAGCAGAGATGAGGGAAAAACATTTTAAAATGAGGGAATAGCATGCTCAGAGGCCTTCAGTGCTTTTCTAAGGACCTGGAAGAAAGCAAGTAAAGCTGGAGAAAAGAGAACAAAGGGGCCTTGATGGGAGAAGAGGCTAATGTTTTAGGTGGGACAAGATTATGCAGGAACTTATGAACCAGGTTAAGGAATTTGGGAAACTATTAAAGTAGGGGAGTGCCATGATCCAACATGAATTAATTAAAATGTATTCTAGTGACTATAAGGAGCAAGGATTTTGAGTGGACAAGAGTGAAAATGGGGAGAAGTTAGGCAAGTTTGGTAGGTGATGGTGGCAAGTGGAACTAGAGCAGTGGCAAGAGAGTGAGGTTAGAAGAAGGAAAATTCTCATGTCACCAGTGCTTGTTTGTTCCATGCTTATATGTTAGAATGTTAGAACATCAGAAATTTGGTAAAACAACATTTAAGCAAAATCAAGTTCTCTTTCTTAGCTGTCCTGACAGTCCTAATTGATACCTTATTCTGTACATCTGTCACAAGGAAGAGAGCAGGTCCTTCCCAGGGAAGATTTGTGACCCACTTGGAGAGGCAGGACATACATGAAAAGTTAGGCACAGAAAGACAAAGACCACTTTCTCCTCTTTTAAAATCACTCTCAACCTCTAGCATGACACATTCCGTATTGTGGAGAATCACCAAGTATTTGTTGAACAAATGAGCAGGCACATCATACAACAGGGCATTATAATACCCCCCAAAATCTTAGGATCCTGAAACTTAAGGGTGCAGAGGAAAGTTCCAGGCAGAAGACATGTCTTGAATTGGGCCTTGGAGGTTAGTTGGCATTTGTATTATTGGGGAGGAGTAGGGGTTGGGGGAACATTGCCAGGAGAGGCCATTGCACCATATGGCAAAGTAAGAAGCACGAATGAGCCCTGCCTCACTGTGTGCTAGAGAGAACGGGACAGGGACAGCCTGCTGAGGTTAGAGGTGGGGGAAAGGCACACCAGCCTTGCTAAAAGGGTTGTGAATAGGGGATGGGTCAGGATGGATTCTGTGTTGAGAATATAGATTGACAGTATTGATGGATTGTGTGATGGGGAATATAGAATTCCCACATGAGCAGTTAAAATTTGCTCCACTATGCAATGACAAGGTTTATAGATGGTTAGAAATAAGGCATGAAGGTGGGGTTTTAGGAAATGTACTCTGGCTTGGCTCTTCTGGCTTCCTACCTTCTCAGCCTCTGAGCTATAATGCTCCACACATAGATTCAGGAATTTTCTTCCTCCAGAAATCCTTTCTCCCAACCCTGCCCCCTGTGTTGGCAATCTCTGGTTGAGTGAGTAAATGAAATAGAACCAAAACAAAATGTCTGGTTATGGCCTTTAAGGCTACAAGTCAGTCTCTGCATCTGTCCACCCTCATATTTCCTAACTCCCAATATTGGCATGTTTTTAAATTTATTTTTATCTACCTAATGAGTGTAAGGCTCCGAACTGTCCCCATCTCCTCAAGAAGGACTTACCCATTTCTGCGAGCCAAACCACTCCCCTTCTAAACCTTAAGATTCACCTCCCGTTGTGAAATGTTTCTGGAGTTTTCCCAATCAAATTAAATTTCTCTGAATTCAGTTTCATCATCTGAAAAATGGCATGTGCAACACCTAGCCTATAGAGTTGATGTGAGGATTGAATGAGAACTTGCATAAAGCATGGTGTCTCCTACAAAATGCAGGGGGATGGAAGGCCCATGGCCCTCTCTCGTCAACCCCACCTCCGGGAGCCAGGAACTTCCTGGCTGCCCTCTTTCACTGGGCTGTAGCAGTGCTCATAGGGGATGGCAGGGGCATGCCCACATCGAGGGTGCCTGTGTCAGGTCCTTTAAATGAAATACACAGGCCAAATGTGGAACAGAAATGCACAGAGAAGAAGAGAACAGGTATTAGGACAATCTACAATGGGAGGTCTGAGATGGGAACCACCCAGTCCCTGTGGAGGTGAGTATGAGGGAGGTTTTCACTGAAAAAGTGACAGAGAATAGCAGAGGTGAGTATGAAAGTTCCTTGAAGGCAGTGGCTCAGTGGTCTTTGTGTATCAGTGCCTGTGCTTTAGGGCTAGGGACAGAGTGGGTGCTTAACAAATATTTGTCAAATGAATGATCTGACCCCTAAAATTATTACTTGTCGTTCAACTACTGTAACTGACGAAAAAAGGTAAAATGGTTTAAATGAAAACTTCTACTTGCCATTCAAGGAATATAGATGAATTTTAAAGTGGTGTGAAAAAAATAGTAAAAGCTATTGACTGCAAGCTGCTAAAACATCAAGGTGAAACTGAATCGCCAACAACAAAACTGTAGATGTTCTTTCTGCCTGTAAAATCTCTGGAACAAAGAGGAAAAGTGCAGACCCAAATGTATACATATCAGTCTGCGTGGTGCCCTTCTCTTGGTACCATTGGGAATACTCGGACATTTCATCTATTAAGGGAGGCAGTTTTTATCCCAGATAAAAATATCTGTGACTTAAATTTTATTGAAAGGCCCTGTGTCTCTGGAACCTTTTAAAAGGGAAATAAATGAATCCATAAAGTCTATGTAAATTCCTCTACAACTATTTGAATGTCTTTGTTTCTTCTCCCTGCCTGTTTATACTATAATATTAATAAATGCAGTGTTTTAATGAGCTTTGACTGAATTATCTTCAGAGAGTTGGTGCAATGTGTTCCTTAGAGGCATATAACTGAAGTTGCCAGTTTCTGGCGGGAAGTCTGCTCCTTATTAGCTGGGACAGCAAAAGCGTGCCTGCTCCAGAGCTCCGGAGCTGAAGCACATGCCCACCTGTGCCTCCGTGGGGCCAGCGAGCTCTACCCTGCTGCTGTGTGGAGGAATTCCAGGGCTTTCATTAAAAGTGTCAGACGGCTTCCCCCGAGCAAATGCTGATGGCATGTCATTGTCATTGCCGGAATCTCTGGGGGAGCAGCGCTGACACCTACTAATAGTCTGACAAACGGTTAAGTAGCTCTTTGAGCTTGGGTTGAGGAATCAAGCTTGCTATACCTGAGCATGAAGCCGGGATCATGTTTTCTTTCATGGTCAGACTGAAGAGGAAATAGGTTCTTCTACACTGGCAGACTCCTTCCTAAACCTTTCCCCTGAAAACGACAACAGCAACAACAAAAAAACACATCCCCAGAGTAAAACTGTCTTCAAATAAAACTAAGACTTATTGTAGATTCAGATGCATTTTTGTGTTGGTTTGTCTTGGGCTGCCCATATCTGAAGCCCCTTCTGGATTTTGGGTGGTCTCCACTGTATATTTTGGAGATGGGGGTCAGAACCCACTTTCAGCCACAGAAGCTAAAGGAACTCCCTGTCTGTGTCTTGGCAGATAGGGCATGGGTTGTTGCTAGGCAGGAGCCATAAAGAACCTCCCCTAAGACCATTACATCTTCCTCAAGTTGAACAAAGAAGCAGGAGTGGAGGAGGCACAGAAATGCCTGTGGGGCCAGTGTCCAGAGGAAGCAGAGTCCACCCCAGCCCTTTCCTGGGGTGGATTATTCGCTGTTGTTCTTGTGCCTAAGTATTCCTACCTAGTACTTGGTTTCTAGTGATTTTTTCAAGCCTGATTTTCCAGCCTTTACAACAAATTTTGCGAGTTTGATATTATTTCAATAAATTCATTTCCTGCTTAATTTAGACAGGGACTATTTTCATAGTTTGCAACTGACTACCCTGACTGATTCATTTATGTCATTTAAATGATAGCTTGAACTTTATACCTCTGGCCCAGCATCCAAGACTCCAGGCCACTAAGCAGTTGAATGAAATCTCCTATTTCATACTAACCCTTAACCATGCATCTGTTCCTTTTCTCCTCTTTTTTTTTTTTAAATATAATCTTTATGCAGGCTCCTGCACATGTCAGTTTCTCTCTCTTGGTGTGTAGTACCTCAGAGCTCCTGGTTATTACATGAATTACATGTCGATTCAGTGACCCTAATGGTAGACCAGCAGGTCAAGAGGCCTCTTTGCATTAGGGCCTGGCCTGGGATGCCTGGGGCATTTGTTGGAATAGCATCTGTCCTGATGTCCCCAATTAATTTAGTACACCCTGCTTCATAATGTGACAGTGAGCTACAAAGGCAGGCAGTGTGCTGATGCTATATGGACATTGTGGAGCCATTCATTCATTTCCTGACAGTTCAGATTCTGGATCCTTCTGCCAAACTGAACAAAAAAGATGAAAAGTTTTATTGGGTAGCAAAATTGTCCAGCTTTGGGCTTAAGATTTTCTTGCCTTTAAAAAAAAAAATTGTATTTTTATTTATTTATTTATTTATTTATTTATTTATTTATTTATTTGAGGATGTGGGAGGTAGGGTGGAAGAAGATGAAGGAAGAAGGGAGATGGGAGAAGCAAGGAATGAACTTCATTTTCTTTTTCAAGTTAAAAACCCTGAACTAACTTGATGGGGTTATACTCTTGTGTGTCTAAGAGCACCAGATATGCAGCTCATGTGTTCAAATGATGAACTAAGTCTATAATATCCTGCATGTTTATGGCTGTTCTCTTAGGAGCATAGTTTTAATTCCTACATAGACATTCTTACATTTTTTCCTCACTTCTCTCATGGCTACATGGAAGCCTATAAGTTATTAAAGGAAAGCAGTGATCTTTCTATCTATGTTTGACTTAAAGAGAATTTGGGAAGGAAACACAGAAGAGCTTCATTTTTAGAAAAACACTTCTAAGCGGATTGCCTGTCACACGCCAATTGATACTCATTCCTGTGAACCTGCATGAAGGTCATTGGCTTTCAAGGCTAGGTCTCCATTGTGTATCAATCTCAGCCCATTAAGTATGCTAATGTCCCAACATCTAAAAGCCTTGCCCATTTCTGGAATTCCCATAGTGGACCTCTGCATGGCTAGGTGGAATTGGAGTCTTAGCTTTGCTCTTTCAGCGAGCACAATTTTATCTTTACTAAAGTGCCATGATTTCTGTTCATTTTGCCTCTGACATTTTTTAAATTTACTTGTGTTTGACTGATGTCTGTATTCTCTTTCCAGGGAAGAGTGATCCTTTTTGCTTGTTGGAATTAGGCAATGATCGCCTTCAGACACATACGGTTTACAAAAACCTCAACCCTGAATGGAACAAAGTTTTTACATTGTGAGTGTTTTAGTCTCCTGAATACTGAGGAGTGGCTTTAACTTAGAGAGCAATTATCCCTGATATGTTTAGGGCCGACTGGGACTCTTGAATGGAACTTTTCTGTCCATTTTTATGTGCAAAGGGTGAATTTTATTGTTTTTTCCTTCTGAAAACCTTTTATCCTTTCATTTTATAGAGTACAGTGTTAATAATAGAAGAGACCATTTGAACTGCAAGGGAGTGTTACAGGAGGCATTTGTAAAGCAGATCTTTTAGTGGTTGAATTAATCTGTGAGTGGATGCAAGCCTCCATATATCCAGACTAATTCCTTCCTGAGTTAGGGAAAATTACAAATGGAGACCTGCCTTAAATTCAAGGAGCTTGTATGTTATTCATTATTTCAATGACTGAAGGCTTGTATTCTGTTAGTCTTTTGGAAAATACAGATTCTCTGAGAATGCTCAAAGACTCTCAAAGGCTCCTTGAAGTCCAGCTTATCTCAGTGGCTCGATGTCCTGCCCACTCTTTTCCAAATCTAGGCATTTAGGGGCTGGGTATATTCATGTTTCCGAGTTTGCTGTAGATTGGGAAGCACTTGACCATGAAGGGGAGGCTATACATTGAATCGGGTAAAATGGGGGTACACTGCCACCACAAAGCTGAAGAAATGTTCTGTGCTTGTAAGTGAAAGAATAAAGTTCATTTTAACTGGGGTTGATGGTGTTAGTGGAAAGTTCTCGAGAATCTGTGAGAAGTGGGTTTATTCTGCTAAGCAGGTTCACAAATTACCAGAGGACAGGATTCTCTTGTTTGCCCAACACCTTGATCCGTTTGTCATCATAATGTCTCTGATGTATGGCTTCTGGTCAGTATAGAAAATGTTTCGAAATATGGGATTGCTAGCATGTTTCAACATGCTAAATTATGTTTCAACAATAAGAGGCTTTCTATGTATTTCAGCAAACAGTGACTTTTTTGACCACCTTTTTTTAAAAAAGAGATTTTTCATTAATTCAAAATAAAGAAAATATTATTTTTACTCATTTCTTTTTGAAGCTAATTTGAAATCACTTTCCTTTTACCCTCCTCACCTGGTCTGGCTTCACCCCTTTTGTCTTTCTTCGTCCTGTCCTTTAATTGTCCTACCCTTGAGTGTATGACACGGAAAATGTCATGGTAAAAAAGTTGACTTCTTTTTTTCACATAGATGTCTGACTATTCCATGATGGAAGGTTTGGGAATACAGTCAGTTTGATTTAATTTTTGGAATTTAATTAAATGGTAGTTTTATACTCTAAGGACATGCAGACTTAATTAGTGAAACAGTGTTTTCAGATCTTTGTGGAACAGACTTCATGTGTGTGTTTTTGTGTTTAATACATGGTGTGTTTCTTGTTTTAGTCCCATTAAAGATATCCATGATGTTTTGGAAGTGACAGTATTTGATGAAGATGGCGATAAACCCCCGGATTTTCTGGGAAAAGTTGCCATTCCCTTGCTGTCCGTAAGTTACCTTTTTTAATAAATAATTTGTGAGTCATTTTACAGTTAATGAGTTTCTGCAGTCTAGCATTGTTTAATCTTTGTCAGTCTGGGGAAAAAAATCCTCCCAGCTCTAGCAAAAAACTATTATTTTATTCCTCATCTTTATTAGTATTTTCAGTAGTTTCAAATATAAAATAACAGCATTTTCTACATGTCAGTCTGATATTGATTGAACCAACCAAATCACTTTGACCAGTCTTTCAGCTCACATTTAATCTTTCCATCTTAAGATGCAAGTTTCTATATGGTTTCAAGGAATGTATATTGATGACTGATTTTTCATTTATTAATGAAAATACAACATGTATTTCTTTATATCAACTTACTGTACCTTTTTTTTTTCAAATAGTTGTCTGTATGTGCACATTTGTTTTCAGTACCACTAAAGACCATTTTTCCAAAAGTTCTATTTGTCTTTTTAGTGGTCATGTTGTTTTCAACCTCAGAAAACACTTTGTGGAGGAAAGTAGTGAAAAATAGAAGGAAGAATATTTCAGCAACCCAGTTATAAGAGGACACCTCAGAGTCAGCTAAGAGGACTTGAATAAAAAATAAAAATAAAAGAATAGGTAAACCTTATAAAATTTTGAGAAGAAAGCATCAAATAATGCCAGGGAAAAGACAGGAAAGCTGGGGTCTGAACTTACCTCCTATTGTTATACCAAATATACTCTTCCAGAAGAGAGAATTTCAGTGTTTCATCCAAATATTATATGTTTTATTGTATAGTCATTATGGGTCTTATCAGCTGATGAGGCTTTATCTGTTTATTCCTAAAGACATATTTTTCCAAAGCTATTAGGGCATTTTCATGGATGGAGCAGTCTGTAATTTAACCACGAGATTAGTCCAGCTCACATGTTTACAGAGGGGGGAAAGGCTGCACCTCTTAATATCTCATCTTCTGTTTTTTGATCGCTTTGTTAATTTCTCCCCAAGTTCTCATATACCTGTTGTAACTTGTACGGAGTGGTTGGAGCATCTGCTCCCTCGTAGAGCTGCCTCCTGCCAAATGCTCTGGGACATCAGCGACAGGCTATGCCTGCTCTCAGAGAGGGGATGGTAATTTGGGATTTCCCACTCTTTTATTGCAACTTTGTCAGTTATTCCTGAAAGAATACGCGTAACAGGAACCTCTGAAGGGACTGGAAAGAAAGTCTCTCCTTTGTATTTCATTGTTATCTTTTGCTCTCTCTCTTAATGTTTTTGACAGTTTCCTCTTGTTTTTGTTGATGAATCCTTTAACAGCATATTTTATTCCTTGCTTGCCATACACTACTTGGTATCTTTTAAAAACTCCTTGTTTTGCTTGTCAAAGTTTTGCATATTTGGTCTTTCTATATTGCCAGCAGTTGACCCTTCCTTATTTCTACTTTCCTCCCTCCCTCCCTCTTAATGCATAATGTCTAGGTGCTTTTGGGTTAGAGCTAAGAAAAATGTAACCTCCCACTAAATCAGGGTTTCCCAACCTCAGCACAATTGACATTTTTCATCAGAAAATTCTTTATTTTAATAAGTTGTCTTGTGCATTGTAGGATGTTTGATGGCCTCCTTAACCTTTACCCACTAAATAGCAATAGCAACTACACCACCATCACCATTACCACCATCACCACCATCACCACCGCCACCACCACCACCATCACCATCACCACCAGTAGCACCACCATCAGCATCACCACCACCACTACCATCACCATCACCACCACCACCGCCATCACCACCACATCACCACCACCACCGCTAGCACCACCATCACCATCATTACCATCACCACCACCACCACCAGCACCATCACCATCATCACCACTACCACCACCAGCACCACCACCATCACCACCACCACCACCATCACCATCATCACCACCGCCACTACCACCACCACCGCCACCACTTTGTGACAACCCAAAATGGCTTCAGATATTGCAAAATGTCCTATCAGGGCCAAAATCATTCCCAGTGGAGGATTACTGAGCTAAATTAGTTCATTTTTCAAAACATATCCTTCAAAATACCAGGGAGATTTATTTGCGAAAGACCAAGTTAAATGCACACAGCGCCCACATCTTAACTCTTTTCAGGTTAGGAGCTGCCCACAGTCTGTTCATTCATTTGTTCAACAAATATTTATTGAATGTCCCCTTCATGTCAGATCCTATTTTAAGGGATAACTCTCAAATTTTGCCCACAGTGAAGCTCACTTTTCTCTTGGAGATTCTATTGCAGGAGACAATGTGTAAACCAAATAAATATAATATACAGTATATTAAATGATTAAAGTCATATGGAGTAAACTCAAGCAGGGAAAGGGGGGCACCAAGAGTATGTGGGGGAGGATATGCAACATTTCATAAGGTGGCCAGGGAGGGCCTTATTAAAAGGGAAAATTTGAGTGAAAACTTAAGGAGATGAAGGAGAGAACCATGTGAATATTTGGGAAAACTCCTCTGGCCAGGAAATGTTCACGCTCTAAGAGTCTTAGACAGGACCTTGGCTGTAGAATTCCAGAAATATCAGGGAGGCCTGTATGAATGGAACAGTTTGAGCCAGGTGGAGGAATAGCAGGAGGTAGAACAGAAAGGAAAACTGGAATGAGGTGGGGCAAGGAAAGGATGCTGTAGGACCTTGAAAGCCTAAAAGTTTGAAGGACTTCGGCTTTTCTCTAGCAGAAGATGGGAAACCACTGGGAGTTTTTAGGCAGGGAATTTTTGATTTGGTTAACATTTGTTTCTAATACGAAAGGCTGTTCACCGCTGAAAGGCATCTAGCTTGGAAAGACAGCTTGACTGACAGCTCTATTACCCCATTAGGGACCTTGGAGCCAATGGATGTTGAGCTAAGGGACTTTAGCTGATGTTGTACAGTGTGGCTATCTCAATTCAGACGTTTCTGCTTCCTTGGCCAATAAATTGGGAAATGGATCAAATTTTACAGGTGGTCTTTGTGGGTTCTTCCTGACAATTTTTTGTGCCTCTGAAACATGCACTCCCCAAGTGAACTGATTCCACACCTAAAGTATAGATATAAATATGCTAGAAGAGATGCCATAGCCCTCATTATCTGTAATAAGCAAATGCTAGGTTGTTAATTATTGCATTGATTCTTCTTTTTTCAAATAATTCCAACTTGTGGCTAGGAGGATATTTTTAAAATCTGTTTAGAAAAAGGTGTTTTCTTTAGTTAGCATCTATTGAGTGATGCTTAACCAGCAAAACCTGTGCTTTGCCCTTCACATGTTAAATTGATAATTCTATAGTAATGTAAGGTATGTTGTATTATGATGCCTACTTACTAATGAGGAAACTGAGGCAAAGAAAGACTCATATAGCTGATGAATAATAAAGAAAGGAATTGTAGTTATGCAGCTTGATATCAGAGACTGAGCCCCTAAAGTAGGTTAAACAGTAGGTTAAAATGTAAATATCATTCCAAAAGCAATGATCAAGAGTCAGGTTTTTTTTGTTTGTTTGTGTTTTTTTGTTTTGTCTTGTTTTGTTTTTGCGTGTGTGTGTATGAAACCACTGTGCTAAGTGTGGTGGGGAGTGACTGGGTGGGTAACAGTTGAAGAGTTGCATTTTTGGGATTATGTCAATGGAATGAGCACAAGGCCTGAAATATTAGGTGTCACTCAAAGGGAACAAGAGAATGGGAGGGGAAGAGAGTGATTTAACAACGGGAGACTTTAGGAAACAGGGCATTTGAGCTGGGTCAGAAGAATTTTTTTCTTTTTAACTTTTTATTTTGAAATGCTCTGAAACATACAGGACAGTTACAAAAATAATACAAACCCCATACAGAGTGCCAACCTACTCCTAGTCCCCAGATATCTGGGTCTGCCAATGGTAATACTTTTCCACATTTGTTGTATCATTCATTATTTCCATCTATCTATCTATCTATCTATCTATCTATCTATCTATCTACCCATCCACTGATCTTTCTATCAGTCTGCCTGCCTGCCTGCCTGCATAGCAATCCATTTTCTGAACACCTCGGTGCAGATTTTGTACATCATCCTCCTTGAACACTTAATATTGCTAGGTGCATTTCCTAAGAGCAAGGATATTCACTTATGTAGCCACCTTAAGTGCAGTTATCAAGTTCAAAAAAATTGACATTGGTATAATGCATACAATCTGTACTCCTATTTTTCAGTAATGTACTTTTGAACCTTTACTCCTCCCTTGCTAGATCCCATCCAGGATCATGTATTGAATTGAATTTAATTGTCATTGTTGCTTTAGTTGCTTGATTTTGAAAAAAATAGTGGAAACGTACATACAGTATAAACTCTCCCGTCTCAGCCACACTGAAACATACCATCTACTGGGACTAATCACATTCACATTACTTTGGTACCCTCACCACCTTCCAATACTAAAACGTTTCCATCTCCCCAAACAGAAACCCTGTATCCGTTAGGCATGAATTCCCCATTCCTTCTACCCTGTGCCCCTGCAACCTGTACTGTAATGTCTGTCTCTATGAGGTTGCATATTCTTTGATATTTCTTTGTAGTTAGCATGGGGCTTAAACTTAACATTCTAAATCTATAAAAATCATGTTTTCTTTGATACCAACTTAACTTTAATAGCATGCAGACAATATGTTCTTATTCCTTCTTCTTCCAACCTTCATGTAGTTTTTGTCATAGATAACATGTGTATAAATTGTGAGTCCAAAACCACTGATTTCCCATTACATTTTATACATTTGCATTTTAGATTCTGTAGAAATAAAAAGTTTTTAGGAACCAAAAATCTCTTCCTTTGCCTGGGCCATTGCTTCCCATTTCTTTGTATGTTTTGTAACCTTTTGTTGAAACCTGGACATTTTGATATTTTAATGTGTTATAGCTGGAATTTAGACTCTGAGTCATCTATTCCTTAAGCTTCTATCTAGCAAGTATTATCACAGAGCTTTCTTTGAATGCCAGGAGCTAACCAATAGAAAAAGAAAGATAAAAAAGAAAACACCTTCTCTAGTCTTTTCAGTTTGACCTGTGCTGGTGTTCTCCTTCAGGGCTTATCCATACAATGAGTTTAGAGAATAGCTCCAGGCCAAAGCATGGGGGACTCCCAGATCCTTTCTGTACATGTATCTTTTCTTAGACATGCACATTTGGACCTAGAAATTCTCCCATTTACATGGTTCTGAATTCCCCCTCTTCCCTAGAAAAACAGTTTCCTCATGGTCCCAGGCACTGTACTGTATGTCTTATTGCCAGCCATCCCTTGCCCAGGCAGCCATTTGATTGCTCTCCCATGCTTTCTGTAGGTGAGATTTCTGAGTTGCCTTTTACTCACAGGGAAAGTTCTGGGATGGCAAGTCCCTTAGGCCACAACTACACTGTTTCGGCTAGACGAGCATGCCCCCAGTATGTACACGAGGGTGATTATTCTCCTTCTGGAACCAGGACCCTGAGTGGTATGGGAGGCGCTAGCCAGGGCACCATCAGATCCTACTGCTTTTAGGTAGCCTTTTTCTTGAGTCAGCATTCACCCTGCTACTGTAGTCCTTTAACTGTTTTCTGGAGCTTCAAGAAAGATGTTTCTGTCAGTTCTTGCAGGTTGCTCACAGCCTCTGTGGGGGCTGTAGTGCTGAAGTGTCTTACTTCACCATCTTGAGCAGGGTGTGGGCCCAGGAAGGATTCTGATAATGGCAGATGGGAGAGGTGGATAATGAAGGTCATTACAAAAGAGGGCAAAGCTCGAGCAGAAGAGCAGGAGTGTGAGCGAAAGGCCTTGTCCTGGGAACTAGAGGGCTGTCTGGAGCTCAGGATGAATGGAAGGGTAGAGAGGGGAGGGCTGGAGGCCAGTCATGCAAGTTGGAGGGAATTTGGGGTTTCTTCTGTTAGTGTGAGGAGCCCTTGAAGGCTTGTGACCTGGGGACAGAGTGATGAGAGCCCTTCAGTAGGAAGAAGGTTTTGGCTACAACGTGAAGCAAATTAGAGAGAAAGAAGACTCCTGGAGAAATTGGTTGAAATCCTAGCATCCAAGAGAAAATCCTTAGATTTCACATGGTGTGCCTCTTAGGAGAGGGATTTATCTGTTTGTTTTTCCTTCATGTAACTGGATTCAGTGGTGCCTCGCTATTTTCTCTGTAGGATATCTAATAGTAGGCAATAGCAGCTTACATTTTATATTTAAAAATTAAAAAAAATGGATTTCTTGGAGAAGAGTGAAAATAAATTTTGTGAGAATGTTTTCTTTAATCAAGTGATAAACTAAAACTTAATGTACACTTTTAGAGACTAGGTAAAGTATGTTTTTAACTGTCTAAGCATAAAGAATGTACTTCAGCTTTTCATCTCCCCCAAAATGTTAGTATGTTAAGTGAATTGAGCCTATTTGACAAAGAACCTATTCTTCTGAATTAACTGTATCTTTATAATCACACTGAACATACTGACTATTGACTCATTTAAAATCCATGTACTTAAGTAATATATTGATTACTTGTAAATTGTTCTAAGTGTACATATATACATATATATCGAATTAAAAGAATTTAGGCAAATGGATCATCCTTCTGTGTATTTGATTTCAGTTCAGTTATTTAAAATAAACATCACTTTTTAAAATGCCTTTACAGATACGTACAACTTTTTAATCATATTCTCATGATGTTAGAAAACTACAGTTGGAATGCATTATAGTCTGAAGACGTCTAATATTTTCCCATTTCCACATTGTTTTTGTAATCCTCTGATCTGTAACAGAGTAAAAATGCATTGTTCAACAATAAGTACATTTTAGAGTTTTAAAAATATCTGAGACAGTAGTTTTCTCCCAATGATTATATTATTGAGTATATTTATTTAATATTTTTGCCTTTGATTAAGATAACGTGATTCTGTCCTGGAAATTGGGCTGGCTTGTTCTTATTTACGCCATTCTCTTTTATTCAAGGATACTTTTACTCTCTCAAATATATAATGGGCCAATTTAGAAAAAATTTGAATATCAGTTTAAGTGACTTCATCTAAAAATAGGAAAAACCTGTATTTACTGATATTCCCTTATCTCTAAGAGAAATCATCTGCAGTTAGAAATAGCTCACATCCTCTGTGCAAGCCATCTCAACATGCAAAGTGAGTCTATAATCTATAATCAGAAACCCAGGCTTTTAAGCAGTCCTGGTAGAGCACTGACATTCTCTGTGATTCCATGTGTGCAGTAACTAGCTTCACCAATAGCAGTTTCACTTAATTAGTTTTATGGGGCAAATTTGCTATAACTGCTTGTACCAAATAAATGCCCATGCAGAGCTTCATTTGCATTTCCAATTAAGTAGTTGCCCAAGTTTCACCTGTGGTGGCAAGGCCTGAGTTTTACACATTGAAATAGATAGCTCTTACTCAATCATAGATTTTTTAGGTTAGTGTTGAAATATTAGCCATTAAAATGAATAAGATTGATATATAATTTTATATTAATATCTATGGGTACAAAGCCAAATTGAAAAAAAAAAAAACTATCGTTTTGTTAAGGTTTGGTTTTTCAGGGTATGGAATTTGGTCTGGGAAACCCAAGTGAGTCAATTCGGGGCTGTGGGTTTTGAGAGGGAGGGAGAGATAGTCATGAGAGGGGTTATTTGATAAAGGTGATGCTTTAATCCCAGTATAGGGCTAAAATGGCAATTTTTGAGCACATTCAACTTTCCTGTCCCCTCTACTCTTTGTCCAGTATATCTATTGAAATAAATAAAGGAAGCTAAAATAAGGCACATTTCTTTATCAGCCCTAAACCTAGGAAAGAATATCTCTGACATATTGGAACTTTCATGAACCATCTGCAGTAAATCGTGCAGATCATACTTGATTAGGGCGGACAGCCTAAGAAGTGAAGAGGAATGACAAGCTGGGTTTCCCTAATGCCCTATAATAAGAAAATGGCAGGTATAAAACCAAGCCTGTCACACAGGACAGTAAATGTTGAATGGGTTAAACTCTTCTATTAAATGGAAAAACCTCTTATGTTGATTCCAAGAGTAAAATCTAAGGGCTGCTTCTTTGAGACACTTACCACACAGTAACACAAATTAATGAGCAAAAATATACCACATAAATGCAAATACATGGTAAGTCAGAAACATGATGCTAGGTTATTTTATTAGTAAAGAAAGGTTTAATTATCGATAAGGTTACCATAAACATGAACTGTTACATGAATAATTTGCCATAGAATTATATATATAATATTTAATATACAAGAAAAATTACAAAATTAAAATCACAAATGAATATCTATATCTATATCCATCCAGCCTTAAAAATATCATAACAAAAAATAAGGCTGTAAAGTGATGTTTCTTGAAGTCCCAAATGTGACAATTCCATAAAGTGTTTATCATAGTGAAGATTCCTAAGCACCATTTCACAGCTAGTAAATTTCTGGAGATGAGACCCTGGAATTTCCTTTGTAGCAAGTGCTCAGGTGATTTTTAGACATACCAAAGTGGTGGTTCTCAAACTTTAGAGAATAAGTAATAAGCTCATCTAATGTGTATGCATTTGTGTATATTCACATAAAAATATAAAATATTATGTTCAATTGGCCACTTAACGTTTTCAAATATTGATCATCTTGTGGGTCCAAAATGCAATAGATTCCCCAAAGACAGATATTATACAAGAACAGTACTATAAAAATAGATATTAATAGCAACAAAACAAAATAAATATCAACCCACTTGGTGGAAAAAAAAACCCCAAGTGGCTAGTGTAGATGCCAAAGCTGCAATTATAGACTGTTTCAAAAAGGACAATGAAATATAGTGCATAAAAAATTGTGGATATGGGCCAAATGTATTATTCAGAGGAAATCCTTACCTTGAATGGTTTTATCAGTAAACAAGAAATGTTGAAAATCAATTAAGCTTCTCAACAAAAGGAAATTTAAAATTGAAATACCTGGAATAAGCAAATTCATAGAGACAGAAAGTAGATTGGAGGTTATCAGGGTTATTGCTTAATGGTACAGAGTTTCTGTTTGGGATGGTGAAAAACTTTTGGTCATGGATGGTGATGGATGGTAGCACAGCATTGTAAATATCATTAATGCTGCTGAATTCCTCACTTAAGAACAGTTAAGGTGGTAATTTTTTGTGCTATACATATATATATATATATATATATATATATATATATATACAGTACAAAAAAAGTAAAATTTTAAAAATTATCTAGTAAGTTAGTAATTGAGGAGCACTTCATTAATATGAATGACATCTGTTACAGGCATCACAAACATCAATGTTACTACTGAAGCACTACAGTCTATTGTCTCATCTTTAAGATGAAGATCATATTTCCTACTGCATAGATTGTTGAAAAAATTAAATATTTATCCCTTTGAGAACTATTAAAATTAGCCTTTTACGTCAGATCTACCAATGCAAAAAGATACAGAAGAAAGAAAATATTCATATTTAAAGGCAGAAACAAATTATCTGCATATGTTATTATCCTTAAACATAAAGAAAAATAATAGAAAACATATTAGAATTTAAAAGGTCGGTAAAGTGTAAACTGGATCAACATTAAAAAAGAAATCAGCTATACCCCGTAGGAAAACATTTATAAAAGCTAAAATAGCATCCAAGTCTATAACAACAAAAATGAAAAACTGTAATGTCTACTTTTTACATGAAGAAATTCTAGAACTCTACCGAAGGACATGAAAGAAAACCAAATCAATAGAGATCATTTAATATATAAAAAATTTGAAACATCAAGTCATTGAGGAAGAGGACAATTATTTAATGAGTGACTCTGAGAAAGTTGGTTACTTTACATCAGGGGAAAAATGTGTGAGTTTGTTACACCAAACACAAAAACAAATTCTAAATGAATTAAAGATCAAATGTGAAACAAAACTCCGTAAGAAAAATTATTAAAATAGTGGGGAATCTGCATATGTAAGTATAAAGTGAAATACAGGGGTCATTAGGAGAGAAGCCTGGGATGTTGATATGGTCAAAACAAACATAAAAATTGCCATCATAAATTAAAAGACAAATGTCTGGTAAAAAAATACTTGCAACATATAAACAAAGGGATAATTTTATTAATTTATGTGTTTTTTTTTAAATCCTTAAAGAAGGAATAGTCAACCTAGCCGAAAAGTTAATTCAAAGGAATAGAAACCCTAAGAGCTAATGAGCATAATATTGACTCATTTTATTCAATTATGATCATATTGGTTGGGAGCCAGATTGCCTGGCTTGGCACACTGGCTTCTTCCCTAACTAGCTGTGTGATGTTTGACAAGTTACTTAACCTCTCTGTCTCTATTCCCGCGTCAATGAAATGAGGGCAATGGTCATGGTATCTTCGCTGCAGGGATGTCCTGGAGATTAGATGAGTTCGTAGCTGTAAAGTGATTAGTACACTAATTATCACGCAGTAAGCACTATGTAAGTGTAAGCTATTGTCTTCTTCATTGTCATTTTATCTGAAATGGAAAGATATAAATTTTATAAAATCAATAACTGAAATTATAAAGTCAGTTTAAGCAATCAGCTTAATAAATATAGTAAAGACTTTTGATTACTGCTGATGATTAAGGTGTGGAAAAGGACAATTCCAAAGTCTGTTGGTGGGAGTATGAATTGGTATGAGTCTTGCAGAAGATACCTCGATAAGAGGGATTAAAATGTAATGTACACATATCTTTGAGCATTTGTTTTCTCTAGGTATCAGTTATAGGACTTGGAGAGTTACAGTAATTGCCTATGATCACACAGGTGCTAACTGCCAGAAATGGGAATTGTATCTAATACTGTCTGGTTTCACAGTTCTATCATGGCCCACTGATAATAAATATATGAAAAAAATTAATTCTTGCTAGAAAAAGGTACTTATTAAACGAACCTGAGACCATTTACTTCCTGTGAAATTGCTATGTATTAAATAAAAATGCCTACAGTTGATAAAGTTGCAGAGAAATGGGCAGGCTTATTCAGCTGGCTGGCAGTATTAATTAATATAGAGTTTTGGGAGGACAAATTGGCAATTCTTGCCTAACTCACAAATATAGGAATGTTCTATGAATCAGCATTTTCACCTCTAAGAATTTATCATAAGGAGTGTGCAAATATATCTGTATAAATTCATCACAGGGTTTATAATTGTTAAAAATTGGAAGCAGTCTTACTAAGTTACAATAGAGTGGTGAAGTTAATTATAGAAAATTCATAAAGTGAAGAACCATTCCAAATTATGTTAGTTAAAAAAATCTTAAACAAAATATTTTCTCTGTAACTTGTCCTCGTGCTTTACGTGGGTAAATTTTCCCATACATTTTTAAAAAAAGACAAGTTATTCAAAATTATGAAAAAATTTAAAAGACTAGAAACATATGATATTTTTCAAGTACTTTCTGTCTACCTTTCACTGTGCTCATTGCTTTTGCTAATTATTTCACAACAGCCTCTGCAATAGGCTCCATTTTTATTCACATTTTATAGATTGGGTTTAATTAACTTACCCGAGGTTGACCAGCCAGTGCAGACAGAGCCAGGATTTAAGCTCAGTTCTCCTACCTCTAGATCCCCAAAGTCTTACCCTGTACATTGCAATCCTATTTTTGTAAGATAATTAGAAACATATAAAAAAGAGGTGCTGTTTATTTTTTTAAAAAAATAAGTTCAATTGAAATTATATTTCTCATTTAAAAAATTTTTTTAAATTTTTATACAGATTTTATTATTAATGTAAATTACTTTAATAAAGATAGTTTGTATTTTGGGGAGAGGGGTTGATAAGAAGGGCTGGGCACACCGTGGTTTTCTTTCCAAGGTTCAGAGCTGGGGCTTGGATTCGGGCAATGGGTAGAATGATTGGCCTTGGAAGGCAGAAGAGTGAGTGATGATGGAAAGGGCCTGGGGCAGTGAATTCATTGCTGCCCTTACTGGCTGGTGGTTGTAGATTGTCCTCTGGGTCAGGTCAGGGCGAAAAAATGACCTGGTTGACATTTGAATCTTCCCTGCTGTTTTGAATTTGTGCTGTAAGAAGCAGATCTGATTCCAAATGGGGACAAGAATGTGTGTTGCTCCTAAAGAAAATGTGTTTGTTTTCCTCTTGCCCTGCTGCATGTCTCCTCTCATCGCATGTTACTGGAGAGTCACTTTGCATGCACATCAGCTGAGTACAACATGTGTCCATGGTGTGGCTACTTTAAAGCATTTCCCTTTCGTATTTAATGAATGATGCCTGATAAGAGTAATGCTAGCTGAATCCAAATATTCTCCAATTTTTCACACAAAGACCAAATAATTGGGGAATCAATATGACTCTTTAGTTTGAATTTTGATCTTAAATTTGTAGTTTTCCTCCTGAAACTAACTGAGGTTTTGTTCCCTCATATTTATTTTGATTATTTTGATTATTTTTGCTTTTGAGTGAGTTGGTGATTCTTTGCACCAAAGAAAGTTATATTAAAGCATGATAGTGATAATTCTTTCAAAGGAGTTCCAAAAGATTTATAGGTTTTGTTTGTTTGTTTTTTCTGTTCTCACATACCAACCTTGGTCATATGCTGATTATATGATAGTGTAGTTTTCTAATATAATGATTAATAGCATTTCTTTGACTCAAAAATTAGTTTTATCAATTATTAAAAAGCTCTCCATATTTATGACATTTACAGCTTATTTAAGCAGTTTTACAATTTTTCTAATTAAAAAAAGTTGAATGGTTTAAGGATGCTCATGAGTTAGTTAAAAAAAATCTTAAACAAAATATTTTCTCTGTAACTTGTCCTCGTGCTTTACAATCCTGAATCATTACTCTGTGATACACTTCCTGCACACTTCACTCACTGGTTAATTTAACCATGAAATAACTGTTAGCAAGCTATTGACAAAATCTCTCTGAAATATCATAGCGTTTCTGAAAATGATATAAAGAGCAATAAAAAATGCCTAATATCTTACTTGTGGAAGTTGGATTCCTAATTACATTAGATCTGTATAACTATCCTTCAGAGATGTTTTCCTCAGATTATTGCCTAATATAATGCATTCTTCACCTATGAAAGGTAAGTGTAATAAGTCAAGTTGAAGAGTTTATTCATCTTGTAAAACTGAAGTCAAAGATATTTTCTATTATTTTATATCCAATGGCTTTTCTTTTTGAGTCAAATGAAGCCCTCCTACATGTTAGCCCAGGAAGATTCTCCCAAGAACGTGTAGAATTCCTTTTGTCTGCCTTGTCTGACAGGGATCTCAAAATTAAACTTTGGTTTTAATTGAGGTAGCCACCTTATACCTAGGAACCGAATTATATAGAGATTCTTCTAAATTTTTCGGCTGTGCTTTAATTGTCCTATTTAATAGATGTTTTAAAATTATAAACTGATAGAACTAATTTTAAGAGTTCAAAATATAAATGAAAGAATTTAGACATGAAAAATATATATTTAGCTTTCATTTCCTATTATATAAATGCTGACATGGGGGTTTTGTCAGTTGGGCTATTACTGAACATTTCTTTATCCTATATACTGGTGTTGTAAATTGCATTATATAAATAAAGACAGTGAAAAATGAGAATATTTTTAACAGTCTTTGTAGATTACTATTACAGTGTTTAATTTTAACAGTAACTATTCAAATGCTTTAATTTCTTCTTAACTGAAACATATTATCTCAAATACAAAGTAGCATAAGTTTCCTCTTTCCCTTGCCCTTTGTCTGTTTCCAAGAGATACTCTTTGCAGCAAGCAGACGGTGAAATTTGGAGTCAACAGAATGTTCATCAGTAGGAGAATTAATAAATTGTGGCATATTCATAATTTGAATATTATGCTGCAGTTTAAAGGAATGAGGCAGATTTATATATTAACATATGTAAATTGCCAAATCATATTGATGGATAAAAAAACCAAATTAAAAATACATGTAATTTGATACTTAGGAAAAACAAAACATTAGATACATTTTTCGGGGAAATATTTATGAATATAAGTTTTCAATAATGTTTAAGAAGGCTCTATATACCAAATTTCTATGTAATTTCTGTAGAGGGAAGGGATTGTGATGTTTGTGGAAGTTCAAAGGGACTTGAGTTTTTTCTGTAACTTACAAACTTTTTACAAATTTTTAAATTTGTTATTTGTATATTTTAAGATAATTTTATGTTAAAGCGCTAAATATGAATAACTTCATATCTCTCATTTTAATGACTGCTTTAATGTCCCTAGCTGGATTCTGTGTTTTGCTGACACAATGCTAGGACATTGAGAAAGAGGAAACGGTCACTCACCAAATTAAAAAAAAAAAAAAAAAAAACTGTTCCTTTTGCTATAAAATGTTGCTTCTTATACCGATACTTCTTGTTCTTTTGTTGACCTTCCCTAACCCTTAAGAAATCATGGAAATTTTAAGAATGCAGTGACTGTGGGTTGAAGCAAAGCTAAATTGGACCAAAGACAGCTTGGCAAATTGTCATGCTGTTTTTGTATTTATTTCTTTCAACTTTAACACCCACAATTTATTAAGTGAGACTGTGGATAAAAGCGGAAGCTCAGAATCCTGTTTGGACACCGTTTAGGAAGGAAACCAGGTCTTTATGGGGCACCCCCTTCCTCTTAGCCACTGGCCAGGAAAACCTTCTCTCTGTTTAAAACCTATTCAATCTGAGAGAGGTGGGGCAACTTTGGGAAGGAAAGTGACCTCTCCTTTGCAATGTAGGATTGCTCTATTTCCCCTGTGACTGACTCAGCTCATTTCCACCACTGTTAATAAGAACACTTGTATAAATGCTTATGGTGACAGCAATAGTCATTTAAAATATGGCTCACATTTCGTGTCCTCAAATTTCCCATGTTATTTTAAATCTTTGGTCGTTACAGTCCCAAACGAAGCTTTTGGTGAGCTCAAGTTTTGCTGATGTCATTTTAGAGTTAACGGGTCTGATTCGTAAAAGCCAAATGTTTAATCAATACTTATACGACCGTGTATAATAAAAGCATTGCTGCTATCAAATCTGAAAAGAGAATCCTTTTAATGGGAGCCAAATAGGTTTCAAAATGGTACAGGAGATGTTTTTTTTCTTAGATGCTTCACATACTGGGGCCAAAAGGCGGATTGGCTTGTGGAAATGCCGTGAGATACTGGCAGAGAGAGGATATCAGAGGAACTTGTTTATCTGGAAGGTTTTTTGGCACTTTGTGCATTTTGAATGTTTTTGCACTTTGGACTCAACTTTAGCAAAATGGATTTATTTATTTAATATGTGTTGTTTCCTGGCTGTTAAAAAAAAAAAACAAAACTGATCATTGTTATGAAAACCTGTCCCTTTATTCATTTCCTAAAAATATTTTAATTGCTTTTTGTATTGTGGAATAGTTTTAGACTTACAGAAAAGTTGCAACGATAATACAGAGAGTTCCCAAACACCCCTCCCCCAGTTTCCCCTAACGCTAACTTCTTATGAGGCCATGATACATTTGTCAAAGCTAAGAAGCTGACGTGGGTAACTTACTGTTAACTAAACTCCAGTTTTATTTGGATTTCACCTGTTATTCTACTACTGTCCTTTTTCCATTCCAGCATTCAATCCAGAATCCCTTGTTTTTAATTGTCATATCTCCCTAGTCTCTTCAGATCAGTGACAAGTTTTTTTCAATCTCTCCTTTTTTTCCCTATGTCCTTGACAGTCTTGGGGAGTACTGGCTAAGAATATTATAGAATGCCCATCATTTTTAATAAATAAAAATGTGTTGCCTCTGGGGTTTTTGAAGGAAAAACCCATGTACTGTCAGTTGCAATTTGAACCACTGATTTTCCATCAACTCACCAGTTTCAGCCTGGTGGTTGTTACTTCAGCTTCCTATCAGTTGTAACAGCACTCCAGACCGAGAAGTTGACTTAGGATAATAAGTGTAATATTTGCTTCATCTAGGATCATTCTGCCTTCTCACCTTTGCCAAAATCAGTTTTGGTTTTTAAGTTTACACCACGCGGAAAGTTTGCACCAACATGTATTTTATCTTTTGTTTATGACAGATTAGAGATGGACAACCAAATTGTTATGTATTGAAGAATAAAGATTTAGAACAAGCTTTTAAAGGAGTTATTTACTTGGAAATGGACCTCATATATAATCCGGTAAGTGGAGGGGGCCATAACTTCCAGCTTCTCTATACCTAAAATAAAGGGTGCTCAACCTTTAGGAACTCAAATCAATGCAAAGTCTTTCAGACTTGTAGCTGGAGAGAAGAGAAAACCGTGTTCTGTCTAAAACTCAGCCATAAAATTGATGCTGATCACTGCAGCTTTTCAACATTTTTTGACAAAGTTGAACCAGCAGAATTGATGCTGGTTGGTTCTCGACAAATCTAAATGTCAAGGAAAAAAAATAAACAACAGAGGAGGAATTTAGATTTTTTTTTTTGGTTTATTATTTGTAATCTTCTTACAAGGCAACAATTGGCTGTTGGACAGAGATATTTTCAAGCTTCTGATGTGTTATTTAATTATTTTAATAGATGCCCTGGTATCCGCAACCAAGACTAATAGTCAATTGAAAATGGCAGTTAAAATAGGAATTGACTTTTTTAAGGTACCCGTAAACATTTTGTTTTTAAATAAATAGTAAATGTACATTTATTTACTGATCTTTAGATGCGGATCAAATACCTTTGTTTTTTCTTTTTTCTTTTTTAGTATGGATTTGCGATTTTTAGTTCTACATTGTGTTCCTTTATAAACCATCCCCATGACATCTATAATAATTTCTAGCTTCAGTTTCTTTAAAGAAGAGGGTTACTTTAAAGACAATCACAAAACAATCTGACTGCCTACGTCTTCCAGATGTTTTTCCTTATAAATTCATTGCCTCAGTAACAGTAACTTTTTAGTGACGAACTTTCTTAAGCAATTCACATGCCAAGTTTCTTTGGGTTCATGCTCCTATTTCACCATTTTCTATAATAATTTATTAAAATATGGAATTACAGTAACAGGTGAACATGGCGTAATCAGGTTTGGGAAGTAGGACAACTGACCTGTGTTGGGTGTGCAATTCAACTGTTGTGAGAAGTTTCTTGCAGATGCTGGAGTGTAGCCTGTTGGAGCCCGGCTGGGAGTGTGCAGCAAGCTGGGGGTGTCCAGAAGGAAAGATGAGCAGGGTTAATCCAGTTAGCAGTATAAGTGCATGTAGGACAGAGCTTTTACTGTAATTATTGTAATAATGGCTGCCATTGATTGACCATCTACTATGTGCCAGGCTCTTTTAACCCTCCTGATTTGGGTATATGATACCTGTAAATAGGTATTGTTAATTTCATATTAGGGGCTTAGAAAGGAGAGGTGATGTGCTAATAAAGGGGGGGAGTCAAGATATGAATTCAGATCTTACTGGCTCTGCAATTCTTTCTAAGTTAAACTGCTTTTTGTTTATTGTATTTAAGAATTCACTCATAAAATGAATGGAGTGGAAATGTAATATATATGCATATGTGTGATATAAATAAAGATATATATTAGGGTATGTAATTAAGATATAATTATATATATGTATGTCTGTATCTGTCTGTCTATCTATCTATCTATCTGTCTATCTAATCTTTGGCAAATTCCCTGTAGTGCTAGAACTCTGGGCATGGTCTTCTGTATAGGAGAAGTCTGTTATTACTTCCTCTTCTCTCCCATTTCCTTCCTCTCCCCTTCAAGGGAATCATATATGGATATTGTACCACAGACCACCCCTCATCTCCCACTTTTTCTTTGCCAAACATTTGTACATAGACTATGCATACAGGTAAAACTCGAGTTTAAGGAAAAAGAGGGGTAGAGACTTACATAGAAAATATCTTGATTAAATGTTTTTTTCAGTTGTCATCTGATCTAGAGGAAAAAGACTTGAATTTTATTCTTTGAGGATTTCCACAAACTGGCAATGTGATGTAGACAAGTCACGAAATTTTCTGAACCTCAGTTTGTTTCCTGTAAAATGGGGCTAAAATGACTCATCTACTTATTTTTCCAGATCATTGAGAGGAAATGAGATACTTTTTGGGAAAAGGTGTTTTAATAAGTTAGAAACTGGTATTCAAATGTATGATTAGTGAAAGCTTAATTCAAAACTTTGATGTAAAAATGAAGTTTTATCTTTTAGAGACTTTGGTTTGAGAATGTCATGAGCCTTGGTTTAAATACTTCTCTTGGTTTAAACCATCTGTGCCATGGTTTAAACATTTCCATTGCATTAGCCAAGTGGAGGCAGATTCTCCAGGCTCTTGGTTAGGTTTGACCTTCCCCAGTGATTCTCAGGAAATGAAACCCAGGTCAGATATAGAGCCTGTGTCCCAAGATTCCTCAGGGTCAGGGGGTATGGATTGCACTCTTCTTTCCTGTCATTAAGAAGAAAAAAAGAAGAATGAAGGCCATATAAATGCTGCCATTTTTATCAACAATGTCTTTCTAGGTCAAAGCAAGTATTAGGACCTTTACCCCCAGAGAAAAGCGCTTTATTGAAGATAACCGTAAGCTGTCCAAAAAGGTGGGTCAGTCCAGTAAGTTAGTACACTTTGTGCCTAAAGAATTTATTTGCTGTTATTTGCTGGCTCCACTCTCCCTTCTTTCCTCCCTCCCTGTCTCCCTCTCCACCCCCCTCTGTCTCTTCTCCTTCCCTCCCTTTCTCTTTTCTCCTCTCCCTCCCTATCACCCCTTTCTTCCCCTCTCTTTCCCTTCCCTACCCCCTTTCCTCCTTTCCTTCCTCTCCTCCTCCTCGTCCCTTCTCTCTCCTCCATTTCTCTGCTTCTCTTCCCAAAACAAGGACCTCAATCACGTCAACAAGAAGAGGAAGACTTAAAAAATTATCTATTGAATGAAGCAGAAAGTGTCAGCCCCCGATTATTCTCCTGAAACATTCTGTAAACAAGAAGTCCTAGCATCAAGACTCCAGAAACGTGCTCCTGAATTAACTTTCTCTGCCCACCCTCTTTGAATCACAACCATTTGCGCAGAACAGGAGACGTCTGTCCATTGAGTCCATAACCAGACTATCCCAGCAGATCTGTAGAGAATTCTAGCCCCAGGCTCACCCACAGCTGCTCTTACCATTTTTGTATTGTCCAAATTTGGATTATGGTGGCATTTTACCCTAAGTTGAATTAACTGTCTCTCCCCAGCTATTTCCCTTTGTACCTCTCTCATCAGTTCAACAAAAAATGAAGATAAGGACCCAGTGAAGGACGTCTCACATTTTTTAACATGACCTTTACATTTCTTTAGAGTTCCTCCCTGTCCTGTTCAGAGATGGTTCAGGACTTCACTCTGTACCTATTGTCCCTCTTCAGTTGTGTAACAAAGAACAAAGTGTCCCCTTTTAAAAGTGTTTATTACTTCTGCCGCTTCCTGTGGGTGAGCAGCTGTGGATGACATAAAGCAGTTAAATATAAAGGCATCTTATCATCCTTTTGTTTCCCATGGACTTCCGGGCCCACTTGGGGAAGGCCTTAAACTTCTTCGAAAAGGAAGCGCCCGAGTGTTTTCTTTTGGTCTGCCATAACATTGAGTGTAATATTAATTTTGTGTAATCTGAGTCAACGTCTTGTTTTTTTATTATTATTATTGCCTTTCACTCTGTTTACTTGAAAGTTAAAACCTCAGTTGAGGTAGGTGGGGTAGCTGCTTTGCAAACAAATTGAAATGTATCTGCCTACAAGTGGGAGAAAAGACATTTCCTTTGCAAAACACTACCTGGGGGTGGGATGGAGGGCTTGGGGATGGAAGAAGGGGATAGCTTTAGGCTCAGAGAGCACCAGGGGATTCGGGCTAAGATCCCCATGTAGTTTGTACATACCTGCCTCCATGTACCTCTCGCTCCTTTGTGTCCCCAAGTTTTCATAAAGTTGAAACTTTTGCTTAGGATGCAAATACTTAAAAGCACTTGCTATGTGGCAGGCACTTTTCTAATCCCATTAATCCTCTAGACAATCTATGAGGTTAGTACAAATATCAATCCCATTATGTAAGAGAGATGTTAAGAAACTGCCCCAGATTCTCAAAGCCAGGAAGTGGCAGAGCTGGGTTCTGGCTTCTGTGAACTATCCTTTTCTATATCCTTTTTTTTTTCTGAACTAAATGAGCCATATTACTTGCATATTCCTACTATAAATCTATCAGTTTCCTCCCAAATTAAACAACATACATCCCCACACTGCCCTGCCCTGTCCCCCTTCCTCTAAGCCCCTCCTCCTCTCTGTCTCCCAGGCAATCACATGCAAATTCTCACACACCCAACGCCTGGCTGGTGTAGCTTTCACCAGGTCTGGTTTGGGCCAAACATTATTGAAGAGCCCATTCTTCATCAAATGCCCTATAAAATGCATTGGATTTTCTCTTCGTCTATGGATGATAACATTTTGAAAAGAGTTGCTGAATGAGTATTAGGACTTTTCCTTTCTCTTAAATTGTTTAGTATCTGCAGGTATACAAAATATTACCTAATCTAAAGAAAGTATTTGTTGTAATTTGGAGTTTTTAATTCTAGCTCCCTATTTCTCCACTTTAAAAAAAAATCAGATCTTATCAAGAGATGTAGACCGCGTGAAAAAAATCACCATGGCAATATGGAATACAATGCAGTTCCTTAAAAGCTGCTTCCAGTGGGAATCCACATTGAGAAGTGCAATAGCATTCGTGGTAAGCTTCCTTTTTTGTGTTCAAGTATTTTTGTGTACATATTATTTGTCTGGGTCCCAAATCCAAAATGCACTCATGTTTTATTTTACTGACATGAGGTAGAATGAGAAATATTCAACATGGTTGAAGTTTACACCTGTTAGGAAACATAAAACATGATTTGCATACATCCATCTTTGTAAAATATATCATAGCATAGGAGATGATGTGAGGGCTGTGTTTCCAAGACTGTACTTATGTCAAATGTACCCTTGGAAATCCCTTAAATTACCCACATATGAATCATGTACTATCTCCTGGTAAGTAAGAGATCTAGTGTTCTAATATATTTTTAAATGTGCTTTTTTTGTCATCATTATTGTAACACATTTGTATACACCCCTGCATTGTGCATATATCTCTCCTTTTGTGCCAATGAATGCCAGTAATTTTTTACAACATGGCGGTTGAAATATCGCATGACTGAATTATTCTATAGGTAAATCCTGGGTTATATAACCCCTTTTCTTAGAAGACTTCAGAGCAGTGAAGAAAATAAGCTGTCATTTTTGGCTAATTTATGTTTTTAAAGTAAATCATTCACAAACTATTATTAAAAAATCATTAGGATCACATCACTGGAGACATACCTGGTCACTACACGTACAGTTTCACTCAACACCACAAGGGAGAATCGCTGATGGATGGGACATGAATTCTCACCTTTCTTTAAGGACACTGGCCCATCCTTATAAGCATAATAAAATCACAGAATCTCAGAGCTGCAGGAGATCTTGTGAAACCACCTACATCAATCATTATAGAGTCCAAGCATCTTAGAAGTCTTCCGAGTTTGTACAACTCCCTCACTTTACTTCCCTGGGACTTCTCCATCATTTGAAAAGGGTCTTTTGCTTGATCAGATGAGTAATGCCAATCATGAGAGAAGAAACCAAGTTTCTTGACTGTCAATAATGTGAATTTTGTGTTTCTGTACTGTGTAAAGATCACTATGGGGATTAATGTCATGTAGGAGTGGTTTGGGTGTGAGTATAGCAGTAAGTCTGATTTCTGGTTTTTACATGGTTCTTCTGTCTTTCTTTTTTACTGTTGTCAGAATATCCTCAATGCTCTGTCCTAATTCATGGACTTACCCTCTAAAAAGGATCAGCCCAAGTTGCCCATGAGTGAAAAGTCATTACCACCTTTCTTATGGAATCAGATACACTATATCAGTTCCATAAGAGGATTTTTCCTTGCCATTGGAGAGCATTTTGTTTGGCTTAGTTTATTTTAGTGTTCCATTGCTTCATGGTGTAGGAGATCTATGAGAGCTGGTAGGCCTGACATTCAATATATTTTTTTGTTGTCTGAAGTTGTGAAAATATTTGGCCGTAATAAAAACATGAATAAGGATATTATTAATCCATATCTGCCTTTGACTTGGCATGTATCTATCTACTTCTCTTTCTCACACCTTCCTGAGCTGGTGGCTTGATGCGTTTGGTTCCTCCTCAACTTCTCCAGCTCCAGTTCCCCCTTGCATTCTCTTTGAAAACTTTCTCTGGAATGTTCTGTGCAATTTGGGGCAAAAGAGAAAGTGAACCTAACTAGTGGCTTCTTCCAGTCAGCACCTCAGCCAGCCACTGGGAGAAGAAGAGGATTTCCTCTTTCTCAAGCTGAGTTTCTGGCACTGTGATTTTAGAAAAACAGAGATCTGTTGCGTGGATTCTGTAGAGCAATGACAGAAATGATTAATGGGCTGCTGGCCTGATCTGAAGAAAGATTAGAACAAATGACTAGAAATGGATTGTCTAAGAGAGGGGAATAGAGCTTTGGCAGCAGGGCCGCTTCTCTGCAGCCCGTGTGTCCTCCCTGCTGGGTGGCCGTGCCGTGGAGCCCTCTGCCAAGCGTACAGTTGCAGGCAGTCAGGTCGTGCTTCCAAGGCTCTAAGGCTTGCAGAATGGAAGATGAAGGTTGTTTTCTTCTTGCTGGTTTTTCAAAGTGTGATTTTGCCTGGATTCCCATGGTTGTAGGGGACAATGGGTGGCTCCACTGCGTATGGGGAGATACTGTCCATTGGACACCACTGAAAATAAATCCCAAGCCAATAAGGAGTGATAGATGCATAAATTCTATCTTTTGATTATCCTGAAGGTGATAGAATGAGGAGTGTTGAGTTAAACACATTTAAGGTTCAGTTTTCACTTGAAATGCTTATATTCTAATGTTTATACCACTGTTAATTCAAGCAGCCGTGGCAAATCTCAGATCAAACACGCAGGTGGACTTCTTCTCGTCCCTCAGCTGATGAAGTGTGATTTTATTAAAGAATATCTTTGTCACCACTGTCACTACACAACTATTTTTGCTATTAAAATGAGAATCTACAGAAAATGCACTTTGAGGATAAAATTACAAAATATATTTTAGTTTCCACTTTTAAAAATATCATGGGTAGCCAAGCCTTCTTTTTTGCTTTTCCATACCGTTTTTTGGAACACATTTTGGTTTCAGGGAAATTGCCTGTGGACTTCCATTAGCTGCCTGCAGAATGGGTAGTTACCCTCCCGTGGGTCAGAGCTGCCGTTGGCTGTTGTGCTGTCTCTCTAACTCCATGAGCCTCAGTTAGGGGTGGCCTTTCTGCAAAATGTTAGGTTCTTAGGTGACCTCAGGTTGGAGGGAGGCTCTGAATTTGAGCCAGGCTGCTTCTCTGCTTGGTTCCATCACGAGCACCATATCTGACTGTGGTGGTATCCACTGAAGGGTGTTCTGCTGTGATCTGCTGCAGACAGATGGTGCTCCTTGCCTTTCTTCAGCAATGTGACATTGTTTCCATTCTTAAATTGCTTATCTTGGCACTACAAGGGCAGAGCAACGTCGTGGTGGTCAGAAGCAAGGTCTTGAGCCAAGTATTTAGTAAGCTTCCTGCTGACGTTTGAAGGCCCTTCCTTCTCAGTTAGACATTAAGATAATGCTGTATTTAGGGCTCATTTAGACAGGCGTGAAAGGAACCATTTTGACTGAACCAGTCCCTGATAGAGCTTTTCCTACCCCTTCGAGGTGCAAGAAGCAGTGCTGACACCACAAGCCAAGGACAGAACTAAAGGGATATTCCCCCTTTTCTCATTTCTACTTTGTCAGATAAAAAATAGCCTGTGAACATCACATTCTTGTCCCTTTTAGATGATATATAGTGTAAAAGTTATGGGATCATGTTTAGTGTATTCTGGCTGTTAATTTTAAGACTTTGTAAAAGCAAACTATATTTTTTCCAAGGACTTCAATGTATGTGTGCACATAAATCATACCTTGTTGAAAGCAAGAGTTAAAGAAAAGCAGACTTTTAGGATCCAGCATCCAGTCACAAGAGGATTGACAAACATACGGGAATTTATTTTGTCAGACTGTCTAAGCGTAAACCTCCACACCATGGGAGTAATCTCCTCTACACATGTATGTGTGGCTGGGTTCCCAATACTAGGAGAAGAAAGTGATTTTTACTTCACTGATTCTTGGTGCATTAATACTGCCATATGCCATTGAATTAAATCCTAAACTTGAGCATTTTTTTAGAGTGGCCAAGCCATTCCAGATTATGTTCTCTAACAGTCTCATTTTTGTTTCTGTTAGGATGATTACGGAAATGCTTTCTTGTTGTCTTTTAACTCTTTCTCCTTCCTCTGCATTTTCTAGAATTTTTGGTTACGTTTTCTAAGCCTTTCTTAGGTCATTTACTATGAATTATTTATTTTTTTTCTCTCAAAAAGTCATAATCTTGATTTTCCCAGTTGAATGACAAATTCATAGGGGATGTCAATTTATTGGCAGAGACCAAATGGAACTAACACAGTGTACCTAGAAGTAAGTTCATCTGTTTATTTCCCTATGAATGGAGTTGTAATTATATGTAGTATTCTATATATATGCACTTGCTTGTTCCCACATGTAGACTTTGAACTCTAGAGATAATAATAGCTCATGTTTATTGAGTGATGGCTCTGTGTCAGACACTGTCCTAAGCATTTTACGAAAAACTCATTTAGTTCTCACCACAACCCTCTGTAGGTGCCAATGATTGTCTTCTTTTTGCAGATGAGGAAAAGAAGACTTATAGAAGTTAAGTAAAATATCAGAGCTGGTGTGCTTTTGCGAAGCAAAGCTGGGATTTAAACCTAAGTCATCTGGGTTTAGAATCCATGTAATTAACCACTGAGCAGTCCTACCTCTTGGTGACCCCAGGATGTAGAGTTTGTAGATAATATTTAGATCAATAGATAATGGCTCTAGAGTCAACCATATTTATAATTTCAGATATGTACTTAGACATTATATATAGGAGTGAAGCCTAACCCTAGATGCCTTGGGGAGTTAAAAACTCTCAAGAATACTCATTTTGTTCACAAATGATGGGACTGAAAGTAAGGAAGAAAGCGAAGGTGGAAATGTCCATGATGTTGTTGGGGACCCAGCCAGGCACTGTGAGTCACATGTATATGACATCCTTCGAGTCCAGCTTGATGGTTTATAAAACCTAGTTTCTGCTTCTAGGCTGAACCCCAAATTAGAGTTTGAGTTATTTCTTTCCTGCCTTTTGGGGAAGTTCTTAAATGAAGGCTGAAAACAACAATTGTATAGCGGGGCCATGGAAGAAATAATTTTCAAATTTTCTTTAAGACTTCCAAGGTGTTCAAAATAAGGGACAGAGGAAGAAGTGAATAAGTATCTACATTAATACATTCCTTCAAAATATCTTAAACAAGAGGTATCAGTGGCGGGCTATATGTCCAGTGCAAATACATTAGTTGACAATAATGAAGCTGAATTTGTTCTCAAAAGGTGATAATTTTGCATTATGATATTTGTATTATAGAACCAAACATATGTTTTGTTTTCCATTTAGGTATAAGTATTTTACCAACCTCAATATTGTCTTTAAAAATAACTAAAGGTATACCCTAAATGCATTGCTTTTAGATGTGAAAAAATGGCATTTATTTGACAGGTAGCATTATCAGAAGATTATTTTAAACAGTCATGGTCTCCTAATAGTTTTAAAATAGGATTGTATTTATGTAGTTTCATTATCCCACCCATCTTTCAGGCACATGCCTATTACAAGGAAGAAGACAGGCCTGTGGAGCATTGATGGATTCCTTACTTTATTAAATTTTTACTTGGATATTTGATGTTAAAAAGTCATCTAAATCTACCATATATCAAGGGGTATCTTCATAAAGCTATGGTTTTAACATCTGTGATTTTTTCAGAATTTTTTGAGAGTAAGAAAATGAAGAATTTATTCTTCAGAGTGGACAAAGACTGCAATATGATATGTAATTTAAGGTGTCAATCAACCTCCCCACCCCCAATAAGGTTAAAAAATAAAACTCTCCATTTTCTTAGCCATATCCCAGATATAGCATTTATAGAATTCTTAACTTTTAAAGGTATTAGAATATTGAGAAATAGGAAATAATTTCATATTGAACTTAGGAGTAGCGGTAATAGAATTGGCCCTTCCAACACACACACACACACACATGCACACACACATCCAATAAGGAGCAGAGGTTATTTGGGAAATAAAAAGTTGCCCTATTGCATATTTTGCAAGAGTAGTTCAGTAGAAACTGGATGCAAAACTATTAGATTGCACCTGTCTATGATCCCTTCTCTGTCCCAAAGAACATTCAGATTAATTTCATTCACCCAGTTCAAATGAAAAATGTGGTGGACATTTTGTTTTCAGAGAAGACTCTTAAAATCGTGCTGGTCAAATATCTTTTTCATACTTTAGATATTTATATGTTAATTGTCTCTAAAAAATTTACATTTTTCTGTAAGTTCTAGCCCCAATTTATTCACATCTAGATGTGCCTGCATTTGATTAAACTGTTTGAGTTCTGTTTCCATGTTCACTGAAAGTCACAATTAGATGTGTGAAGCAGACATCACATGTGTGGATGCTATTGGAACTCAGAGATTAGTGGTGTTTCCATAAAGCTGAAAACAAATTCCAGTTACCATAACCATTTTGTATAGAAGCAGGTATTTTAAAAGACATATGTGTGCATGCATACATCTAAATATAAATACATATACATATGTATGTACATATATACACATACATATGTAAAAAATATAAGTAAATAGTATAAAATGCTTAAAACATCTGGTGGTGTTATCATGTCTTTTATTTAACATTTATAAAATAATGGCCAAAATCTTCCTTTTAATGGAGGACTACATAATACAGTTCCAAAAATATTTTAAAGTTTTTTTCAGTATTTTTTCGTAAGAACAATCCATCATTGCACTTTATGATTATGTTTTTTTACAACATAATTGCACCTTCTATTGACAGCTTCTCAGGCATTAACTAATTATGCCATTTAATAAAATTACAGTAATTGCATTAAAAAGATTATCTGTTGAAAATTTAAAAGGACACTATTAGCTCTTTTAGAATTTTTTTGTGTTTATATTTTCAACTTTATAATTGAATTGCACTTCCAGAGAGAACCTAGAGACACTGACTGGGGAAATCACTTGGGTGTCTGGATTTTGACTAGTAAACATAAACTCTTTACTTTTTAAATCCTAGAACAGGATACTTTGCAGATGTTTGTACACCTCTATTATATAATAAGTGAATGGTTAAATACCTCTTTTTTTATTGTAGGTTCAGTCCCTATATCAGAGCTTTCTACCTTTATCAACTGCTTTCGCTGAGCTTCTGTTCGGGGACCACTTGCCAGCACACTTGTTCCCCTTTCTGTGAATTTTCTAATTATGAGCCATTGTATTTTGCAGATTCCAGAAACCTCAGTCCAGTTCACTCCACTGTCCAGAGATATCCAGCTGTTAATTTGAACTCAATCCTGGTTTTAAGATCTTAAATATTAAAGAAATAAATGTTTTTAGAGCTCATCGGGTTCTGCAACCCAACCAGTGCTTGAGCACCTTCTTCAAGTTTACCTCTCTGACTCTCTCCTTCCCTTGCCACGACCATTTATTTTATGGAGTGTCTAATATACTGCAAGGCATTTAGATACAGAGATGAACTGTTCGTGCTAGCCATCCGTGCAGCTGTCTTCCTCCCCTCCTTCCCTCCTGCCCTTCCTCCCTCTCTCCCATTCTCTTTCTCCTTCTCACTCTATCTACCTCGCCTCCCAGCCCCTCCCCAGCCTCCATCCCCACCTCCCTCACCCTCCTATTTGGCACACACACACCCCACACAATTACCCCTTGACATTTGAAAATGAAAATGTATCCTACTGATTATTAAAGCAGACCATGAGAAAACTCAGATTTGCCCTTTAATAATAAGGTGATAAGTAGAGAAGTATTTTAAAAATGTGTAATGAACTACAGAGATGGGTAGGAATTATTGTTATCTGATGTAACTATTGTTGGTGATGATATTGCTGTCCTAACTCAGAGAAAGTTCTCACTAAAAACACACACACACACACACACACACACACACACACAAGTGTTGTTTAATTGTGAAGGGTGGGTTGTATGAGGAGTTGTTGAGGATCTGTTCATTGATAGGTTGAAAAATGCAAACTTTTCCATTATATGCCATGCTTAATGTTCAAAAGTCAACCCTTTCCAGGACTAATCAATACACATGGAACCACCAAGTGCCAATGCAGGTGGTTCTACTCTTAGTGTTGTGATAGCGCTCTTCATGCTTTGACTAATAAACTAAGTTCTTCACCTCAAAACTCAGTTTTACTTTGATGTCCTCTAATACTTCAGGCTAATGTCATACATTAAAGAATTATTCATTGTAATACCATCATAGGATTGAAGGATTGCTTTAATATATTGTGAACTGATGAATGGCAAAGACCCAGTCTTTTATCTTGTGTATATCCATGTTGCTTAGGATAATGTTAAGTACACAGCAGGCATCTAATCAATGCTTCTTGGAAGAGTGCTGGAACTAACACAAGCCATCTGTTACAGGATGTTGGTTTTTTTTTTGTTTATTCCAACTCCTCCTCTGATCACAACAGCCTGTGGCCCCTCCAGTGGGTAGAACTCAGAGACCACCTAACAGGTTCATCATAATCTTGTCTGATGTGCACTTTTCTGGCCCTTTCCTGACCCTGCCCATCCAGGGGTGGTGTTAATTAGCAGCAAAATGGCCAAAAGGCAGCTAGCAGTGGAGAGGGCTGGCAGCGGGGAGAGGTTGCTGGCAAATCTGTAACCCAGATCAACAATCCCTGAATCTGGGGTCTTTTATTTTTCATTTTTACAGAGCCCAATGCCCCCCTCTCCCCCCACAACCCAGCTCCATCTGTTTCTATATGTGACACCTGGATGTGCAAACATTTTATGTGATGCAAAAAAGGGAAAAGAATATTTAAAAATGAAAGAGAGAGAGAGCTGGTATGTGTGAAAACAGAACCAATTTCCTGCTTGGGTTTTGACCTATTGAAAAACTTCAGGTTCAGCACTTATATTTCTGGCTAATTTGATATTGCCTTTTTTGCGGTCAGAGCTTTGTCATTTATTTCTAAGCTGTTGTTTTTATTAGTCTCTCTGGCTGATCTTTTGGGGCTCCCTGTCAGGTGGCGTGTGCTCTCCATTGTCTGGCTGGGCTTGGCAAGCTGCAGACCCTTTTATTGCTGTGTGATGTGGGCGTGATTGCCTGGTAGCCTGTAATTAGACCCACCACAGGTGACAGTTACAAGAGAACCTGGTAATCATTTTAGCTGCCTGATCTGATGTTTATGGAGAGAAACCTCCTTTGTGGTCTGGCTAGGGCTTAACAGCAGTATGTTCTACTTTTGCCATTTGATTTATGATTTAGGAAGGTGGTGTTTTTTGCTACCTCACCCCCTATCGTGAGGTTGTGCCATAGACTTTCAAATAACAGATCTAATTTTGGGGAGCTTTTCATTGGCTTGGCCTGATAGTCCAGATCTCACTTTTACTTCCCCCAAAAAGATATGAAGATTATTTAATCAAAATCAAGTTCAGTGTGTAAGTATCTAAGCCGTGGACTTGCACGGTGTTTACTGACGGCTTTAATCTCGCTGGGATTCTCTTATAACCTAAATCCCGATTTTTCAGTCTTTAGAAAGACTCTTCGATTTCTTCCTAAGCCATTTAGTGCGGTCGCGTTTGCTGCTTCGAGGGGGGGGGGCAGCCGGTTGCTGAACCCTCGGCTCTCGGCGTTGCTCTGAGGGTACCGGCGGCGGGGGCTCTTTCCCGGAGGCGAGGGCGAGGCGGGGGACTGGGCCCTAGTCCCCGGCGGAGGCGTGCAAGGAGGGCGGCGAGAAGGAGCAGGCGGGACACGGTTCTTTGAGGGTGTGGAAAACCAAGAGAGAGAGAGAGCTTTATTAGGGGAGAGCACCAGCTTATATTGGGTGATTAGGGGGCGGGGTAGCTGTAGAGGTCAAAGGCTTGGATTGGTTCAGAGAGGGTGCAGAGGTTGATAGACAGGGGGCGGGAGTTGTTCCGGTAACTGAGCATGCTCACTAGAGGTGGGGGAGTTGCTCTGGCAACGAGGAGTGTCCGAGCAGGACAAGGGGGTGGGGAAAAGGCGGTTCCCTCCGGCAAGCCTCCCCCAACAGTGGTATTTTGGGTGAGGAAATGGGGCCTGCCTCCGGCCTCACTTTCCCAGGCCCGGGGGGCTGTGGAGGGCGCTGTCGCCCGTGCCCACCACCCTCCCCAGGGGCGGATCCGGTCCCCTGGCCCAGGCCCGCCAAGTTGAAGCACGTAATCAGTGTCCCGCATTTCCCCCTTCTTTTCAAATTAAAGGGAGAAGCTTACCGGAGAGGTCCGCCAAGGGATGAGGGAAGGGGACGGTTGGGGAGGGGAAAAAGGGGTAGACGGTGGCTCAGCAAGGCTGGAGCTCAGCGTTGGTGTGGCGCCCGGGCGCTCGACAAGGGCCTTGCTGGTAGCGGGCTGGGCGAAAGTTTAGAGAAGCTGGAGCTCGGGGTTGATACGAGGTTCAGGCGATTGAGAAGGGCCTCGCGGTCGACGGGTTGACCGGTGGCGGCGAGGTCGCTGAGGGTTGGTTGTCATCTTGGAGTAGGCAGCGTCAGAGGTGGCGAGTCGCTGGTACTGAACTTGCACGAACGAGGAAAAAATAGCATCCGTTTGTTTCCTTACAAGTTGGACGATTCTGCGGATAATGCAGGGCCCTAGGGTGAGAGCTAGAATGATCATTAGTAGGGGGCCGAGGAGAGGGAGAAGGTAAGGAAGGAGGGGAGTAAAGATGTGGGACCAATAGTTGGTGGCTTCACGGTCTCTTTTACGTTGTTCCAGTCCCTCTCGGACCTTTTTTAGGCTGTCCTCGGCGAGACCTGTGGAATTGGCATATACACAGCACTCTTCTCCTAGGGCGGCGCAGAGGCCCCCTTCTTTGAGGAGGAGAAGGTCGAGACCTCGGCGGTTTTGGAGCACTACCTCAGAGAGGGAATTGACAGAATTTTTAAGATGGGAAATAGCGTCTTGTAGGTGACGAATGTCCTCGTCAACAGCCGCCCGGAGGTGAGTTAGGGCGGAGCTTTGACTGGCTAATGCAGCGATTCCGGTGCCAGCGCCTGCAAGACCTAGGAGGGAGGCAATTGTGAGAACGGTGATGGGCTCTCGCTTTTGCAGTGGGGCAGGAGCTGCAGTTGTTTCCAGGCGGAGGAAGAAGTCTTCCTCACTGTGGTATAAGACCTTAGGGATGAGGACAATCAAGAGGCAAGTTTCATGAGTTGTATTGAGGGTTTGTACATTAAGGCAGGGGGTAAGTCCTGTAGAGGAGCAGAGCCATTGGGAGGAGTTGTGGGGAATAAGAAACTTGGCAGAGCTGCTGGGAGAGGAGTAGTCGGCACAAGCTGTGAGGCTGGGAGAGTTACTTGAGCGAGGGCGGATGCACTTCCCTGTAAAGGAGACTGAATGAAAGGTTAGGGGGACGGCAGAGGTATTCCAATTGCATTTCGAAGGGCTGTCCTCTGTGTTTTCTGAAAAGGAGAGGTTGGAGGCAATTGGCTCATACAGGGGGAAGGAGGTGGAGAGGCAAAGCCAACAAGAGGAGGTAAGATTGGGGTTGGAGGAATTCACTCGGACTGGGGTCCAGGCCCAGGTGTACTGTTGTCATCTGGTGCACCAGGTTGCAGAGACGACGGTGTTCTCGTCTCGTTAGACGCATGGTTGCTGGTGGCGGGCCGGATTGCCCTTCCTGGGATCCAGATTGGTTGTGCTGCATCATCTGGGAAAACACAAGCAAACCCGCGCCCCTGGGCGAGGATTGGGGAGGGACCCTTCCAGGCATTATTCTCTGGGTCCTTCCAGTAAACCATCGGGGCCTGGGTGGGCCTATACGAGGGCCCCCAATGTTTATGTAGGGGCGAAAGCCCTTCCTTATTGAATGTGAGTAGATTAAGGTGAATGAGGGCTGCTATGATAAGGTCCCCTGGAGTTGCCTGGGGGAGCATTGCCCTCTCTTTTTCAATTTGTGTTTTTAAGCGGCGATGGACTGCTTCCACAATGGCTTGCCCCTGAGGATTATAGGGGATGCCGAAATGATGGGTGATGTTATATAACTGAAGAAAGGCCGCAAAGGAGGCACTGCGATAGGCATTGTCCGTTTTTAGGTCCCAGGGGACTCCCATGAAGAGAATTCCTTGTCTTAGGGCCTTGATACAGTGCTTGGCCGTTTCCCCGGCAAGGGGGACTGCATAACACATGGCCGAGAAGGTGTCAATTATTACATGCACATATTTGAGGCGTCCAAAGGACGGAACATGAGTTACATCCATTTGCCATCTAGAATTGGGTTTTAGGCCTCGTGGGTTGACTCCCTGAGGTTGCAGGGGGCCAAGCGGCGCAAAGGGCGCACAAATTGCACAATTGCGGACAAGATGTTTACAGGTATCTAGGGGGAGGCCACATAGATGATGTAACGACGTAGCCGAAAAGTGAAACCTAGAATGCAATACCTGCTAGCTGCGCCCGCGTGATTGGGGACGGGGACTGTAAAGGCAAAGCGCGGGCGGTCTCGCTCATGTAGCGGGATGGAAAAGAAACAGTCTTTGATGTCAATGGTGGCTACATGATAGTGGGCCGGGATGGCTACTGGATGGGGGAGGCCAGGCTGCGGGGAACCCATGGGAAGAATATGCTTATTGATTTCCCGCAGATCATTGAGGAGCCTAAATTTCCCTGTGGCCTTTTTATGAATAACAAACACTGGCGAATTATAGGGACTAGTAGAAGGTTCTATGTGGCCAGCGTCCAATTGTTCCTGGACCAGGGCTTGGAGTGCTACTAATTTATGCGTGGGAAGGGGCCACTGCTCCACCCATATAGGTTCCTCAGTATCCCACTGTAGAGGAACGGGCGCTGGAGGTGTTAAACGAGCAGTGGCGCACATCATTGGGGGGGCTGCGCGGTAAGCACTGCCCCAAAAGCGGCGAGGATATCACGGCCCCATAAAATTTGGTCTATGGTGTGCAGAAATAACGGGCGGAAGGTGCCTGAGTGGCCCTCTTCATCCTCCCACTTAACGGGTCTCAAGGCCTGAAGAGAAGTAGAGGTACCGGTGGCTCCCACTACTGAGGGACCATCAAGAACCATGCACATGGTGGCATACTGAGCGGGCATGCAAGAGACTTCTGCCCCTGAATCGAGCGTGCCCGTGTACCATTGTCCCTCTATTCTTAGCTTACGAGTAGGCTTTTCTGGAGTGATAGGGACTGTCCAGAGAAGCGTTTTACTGCCGGTAAAATGATTAGTTTTATTAGAACCGGCCGGCACGCTGCCTCTTAGGGGCGGGGCTGAGGCTTGCCCCGCTTGGAGTTTAAAGCTTGCTCAGTACCCTGGCGCTGGCTGCCGTCAGGGCACCATGGATAGCAGAGGTTTTTTAAGCTATCCTTGCTAAGATCTCTGTGGCTGCCCTTGCAATCGCGTGCCCAGTGATAGCCACGCTGGCAGCGTGGGCAGGGAGTGAGAGGGGGGCGCCCATTGCGTTGCCTGAAAGGCGGGCGTTTGACCTCCGCATTGGGGCACTCCCGGGCAAAATGACCGCTCTGCCCGCACTTAAAACAACCAGTGGTGGCGGCTAAGGCGGCAGTGACAGCGCCAGAAACAGCCTGGGCTAGGGACGCAGCAGCTGGGTCAAAGGCGCTGCAGGCGAGAACCCAATCATTCAGAGTTTTTTCCCGCAAGGGGAGAATGGCTTGCTTACAGGGGGGGTTAGCCCCTTCTAGAATGAGTTCCCGGGTGAGAGCTAGCTGTGCTTGGGGGTTGCTAACTTTTCTAGCACAGGCTTCTTCAACCCTGGAAACGAAGGTGGCGAAAGGTTCGTTTGGCTCCTGGAGGAGCTTGGTAAAGTTGTCAGGTCGACGGGCAGAGCAGTTGGCAAACGCACGTAAGGCGATGCCTCTGAGGACAGTCCAGAAGGTAGCAGGGGCATGAATATAAGCAGCCGCATTTAGAAACGCTCCCGTGCCCAAATAGGCTTCGGGGGGATGATAGACTCCAATGGCTGCGTCTTGCTCACTTTGCTTAGCTGCCTCGGCCTGGTAGTGAGCACGCCAATCAACAAACTGACCGGGGTTAAAAATTGAACGGGCAAGCGAGGCCCAGTCTTGGGGGATGCAAAAATCCATGCCGAGATCCTGCAGTATTTGAGAAGCGTATGGGCTACCTAACCCGTCCTCCTTGACGGCCCTGCGAAGCTGCTTGATAGTATCTGAGTCAATGGGATACCAGTCATGCGGCCTCTGTGGGGTGGGGGCAAGGTTAAGAGGAAAGCAGCGAAAAGCACGAGAGAAAGGAGGACGCACTTGCAGAGGGCCTGGCACGGGAGTGGGGGTAGGAGGAGCGTTGCCCCAAGGGCTGCCTTGAAGCGTAGAAGGCAGCCAGGGGTTGTTAGTCGGCAGGGTGGGAGGAGCGGCGGCAGCTGCCGGTAGCGGCTCCGAGGGGGAGCTCGCCGCAGGGGGGGGCGGAAGTGGGAGGCCCCAAGCGTCGCAAGATGGCGGCGCAGTGGGCGTGGCTACGACACAAGATGGCGGACTAGCTCTGCCCTGTGAAAGGGCGGGGTCTAAGGCATAAGATGGCGGACTAGCTCCGCCCTGTGAAAGGGCGGGGTCTAAGGCATAAGATGGCGGACTAGCTCCGCCCTGTGAAAGGGCGGGGTCTAAGGCATAAGATGGCGGACTAACTCCGCCCTGTGAAAGGGCAGGGCCTAAGGCATAAGATGGCAGACTAGCTCCGCCCTTTGAAAGGGCGGGGTAAAGCGCATGCGGTTTCCGGCCCAGCTTAGGGCTGACGTCATCACTAGAGCACTTCCTCCCCTCAGTAGAAGAAGAAGGAGGAAGTTCGCCATTTTGAAGCAGTCTGGGGGGGCAGTTGCAAAGAGGTACAGGGCGCCAAACAAAGAGAGAAAGACAGAAAGGAGGACAGCAAAGTAATGGAGGGGAAGAGGGAGAGCGTTAGGAAGAATGGGGGTTATAGAAGAAAAGAAGGAGAGGCAGCCGGGATAATGGGGGAAGGGAGGAGCGGCTCCGGAGCGGCGAGGGAGAGGCGGCCCCTAACGCGGAGCGGCGAGGGAGAGGCGGCCCCTAACGCGGAGCGGCGAGGGAGAAGCGGCTCCTAACGCGGAGCGGCGAGGGAGAGGCGGCTCCGGAAGCGGCGAAGGAGAGGCGGCCCTTACCTTGCAGGCGAGGAGAAGGGAAGCTGGAGAGGCGTCCGGGCGAGCGGGCGACCTGCTAAACCGTCGTGTGGAGAAGTCCTCACACGGGGCACCAGTTGCGGTCGCGTTTGCTGCTTCGAGGGGGGGGGGGGGCAGCCGGTTGCTGAACCCTCGGCTCTCGGCGTTGCTCTGAGGGTACCGGCGGCGGGGGCTCTTTCCCGGAGGCGAGGGCGAGGCGGGGGACTGGGCCCTAGTCCCCGGCGGAGGCGTGCAAGGAGGGCGGCGAGAAGGAGCAGGCGGGACACGGTTCTTTGAGGGTGTGGAAAACCAAGAGAGAGAGAGAGCTTTATTAGGGGAGAGCACCAGCTTATATTGGGTGATTAGGGGGCGGGGTAGCTGTAGAGGTCAAAGGCTTGGATTGGTTCAGAGAGGGTGCAGAGGTTGATAGACAGGGGGCGGGAGTTGTTCCGGTAACTGAGCATGCTCACTAGAGGTGGGGGAGTTGCTCTGGCAACGAGGAGTGTCCGAGCAGGACAAGGGGGTGGGGAAAAGGCGGTTCCCTCCGGCAAGCCTCCCCCAACAGTGGTATTTTGGGTGAGGAAATGGGGCCTGCCTCCGGCCTCACTTTCCCAGGCCCGGGGGGCTGTGGAGGGCGCTGTCGCCCGTGCCCACCACCCTCCCCAGGGGCGGATCCGGTCCCCTGGCCCAGGCCCGCCAAGTTGAAGCACGTAATCAGTGTCCCGCAATTTAGCATTTCTGTTTCAACTCATTGTCAGGGATGCTTTTTGTCAAGAAAAAAGAAAGAAAGAAAGAAAGAAAAGAAATAGACTTCTTGGTTCAGTTGGTGGTGAAGCCAGGCCTCCGCAGTTGCGATTTGAGATCTAGAAAAGCCTGGGGCCTGGGAATGCTAAATATGGAGGGCCTTCCCTCTTTATCCAGAGGGGAAGAAACCAATTTACCCAAGGCCTCATGGCTCCTTGCAACAGAGAATGCTCAGCTTTACCCCAGTTTTACAACATGCAACTTTGTGTCTGTAAGTATTGCAATTATGGTTTTAATTCGTGATCATGAACAGCATTTAATGCAGTAGCCACTGATTGTTACTTAAGGAAAAAGAACCTCCTCCCTTGAATCTCACATTTGGGAAATATTTTATATGTCTGTGGAATCGCTACTCAGAGGAATAACGTAACATGGAGGAACATAAATCTGCATTGTTAGTTTATGTGCATTTGCTTAACTCTTATAGCAGATGAATTTTCCTCATCAAACCTCTGTGGTGATAGTGATGATGATGATGATGATGTTGAGGATGAAGATAGTGACAGTGGTGATGGTGATGATGATGATTTTTTTGTGGATTTTGGAGGTGTCTAAATTTTGATTTCTGCTATAAAAACTTTTTCTTGCTTTATTATACTATAACACTTTTAGTGAAATATTGTCTTCCATTTAAAGAGCCATGGAATACTAAGTATGTTTTTATTGATAGCAACATTTCTTCAGTTCTGGTATAAGCCAGGTGCATGCAATTATAAAATTTATTTAAAGTATTCCATAACAAAAGGTGTTTTCCTTGGAAACTCTTGAAATCCTCACATTTTTTTGTAACGCTCTTTCTATATGCTAATTTTCCCCCAAAATTTAGAAAGATGCCATGTATATGGCTGTTAAAAGGTTAAACTATCTGTGGCCTTGTGAGCTACACCTCCTTTTTAAACCATTCAAAGATGTACATATTTTCAAAATAAAAAACAATTGGTTTGGTTCCTGGAAATTAAAATTATGAGAGAGAGGAAGAGAAAGAAGAAGGGACAAGGAGAAAGAATAGCAAATAGCCTAAACTTTGCATAAGTTTACCTAAAGATAGTCCTGCAGGTGGCGATAGAAACTCACAAATGATAAAAATCCCGAGGTAAATTGCTATGGGCTGCTGCTGCTTGGGGATTTCAATTTCAGCAATTTATTTTTAATTTGATACAATCATTTACCAGAAGAAATCATTGCATTAGTAAAAAAAAATTTAAATTTCCATGTTGTGTAATCTTCTACTCTGTTTTTGTAATAATTTTCTTGCATATTCTGGGGTGTGTTCATCTTTATGCAGAAGATATACAGAAGATGCAGATTATTGCAGAGTTGTATGGTTTTCATAAGGCAAATAACCATTTTAAGCCTGGGCTTTTTTGTCTTGTATTTTTACTTTTCTTAACCTGCAGCCATAGTACCATGTGTGTGTCCATTTGCATGTGTGCATGTGTGCAGACACGCACATATCTTCAAATCAGAGTATCAAATCCAGTTACTTCCAGAGGGCATGTCTCTCCTTAGCTAATTGCTTAGGGTTCGTTTTAATCTGAGCAGGATCAGAGATTCCTTGGAAGTTGTTTTACCCAGAGATAAGACACATAATTTCTTTTAAAATATTTCACAATGCATACTTTGTATGATAGCATGTTTTCAATTCTTTTCACTATTTCATTTTGGACATTGAACATTGTCGCAGCAAAGTTAAAGCGTTCAGTAGATAGGAGTTCTTTCTTTCCTGCTAGTTAAGGTTCAAAAGTTCTCAAATTGATTTTTTGTGAATATATATTTTCATTTGCCATTTGTTTTAAGTTTGAGCTTGAAAATGCTAACTTGAAAGTGATTTGCTTAAGCATGAGCTAATTTTCAGTGCTCCTAATTTTCTTGATTAAAAGAGAAAAAAGAGAAAGAAAAAAAAACCCTTTGCAGTGAACATTTTCAAGGGTAACTGCTTTGCTTCTAAGAAAATATAATTATTTTGGTTTAAATGCTTTAGGCTTTAGATGTTGTGTCATCAACAGACAAGTGTGATGATCTTGAGCAAATTATGTGAATGTCTGCATTTTTCTCTCTTCTGAACATTTCCCTGAGTCTTGTGGTGAAGTTCAAAACCAATGAGGTCGTGTATATCACACCCTCAGATCCAGAATTTCTTATAATAAAAGTGGTGAGGAAAAAAGAAAGAAATGAAACCTTCTAGTATTCTTATATTCTGTTTCAATTGCTATTCCAATTACTCATGGGGCAGAAGAGTGGAAAACAAGCCAGATCCTCTGAAAACCTATTTTGCAGCCTTCATATAAAGAATATTCAGTTCTCTGCTCTGTTAGCAGCTGACCAAAATCTAATCCGTTAAAAAATGTATCGTGGTAAGCTGTTCTTGAAAATGTTTATAATAAATGGTAAAAGCCAAGCTTCCACTGTGAGATTAGCAGTTGTAACAGGATGTGTTCATCAGGAAATAGGTTATTGCCTGACCAGTGTGTCCTGCCGAGTAACCTGCAGGATGGAAGAAGATTTAAAAGCTTGCAGTGTAAGGATTTTATTCAATATCCCCCTTTTGCTTTCTTTTGCATATTACAGCGTTGTTTGGCACACATGGTGTTTTTCTCAATGAATCTATTATAAAGTTCATTTTATAAACAAAAAAGCACCACATGCTTTGAGGTTTGCCCTCCCTCCCTGCCCCATGATCATCAAATGACATAAGAATATTAATGTAACTAATGCACTTTTTTTTTTTTTTTTTTTTAATCATCATTTTATTGAGATATATTCACATACCACGCAGTCATACAAAACAAATTGTACTTTCGATTGTTTACAGTACCATTACATAGTTGTACATTCATCACCTAAATCAATCCCTGACACCTTCATTAGCACACACACAAAAATAACAAGAAAAATAATTAGAGTGAAAAAGAGCAATTGAAGTAAAAAAGAACACTAGGTACCTTTGTCTGTTTGTTTGCTTCCCCTACTTTTCTACACATCGATCCATAAACTAGACAAAGTGGAGTTTGGTCCTTATGGCATTCCCAATCCCACTGTCACCCCTCATAAGCTACATTTTTATACAACTGTCTTCGAGATTCATGGGTTCTGGGTTGTAGTTTAATAGTTTCAGGTATCCACCACCAGCTACCCCAATTCTTTAGAACCTAAAAAAGGTTGTCTAAAGTGTGCGTAAGAGTGCCCACCAGAGTGATCTCTCGGCTCGTTTTGGAATCTCTCTGCCACTGAAGCTTATTTCATTTCCTTTCACATCCCCCTTTTGGTCAAGAAGATGTTCTCCATCCCACGATGCCGGGTCTACATTCCTCCCCGGGAGTCATATTCCACGTTGCCAGGGAGATTCACTTCCCTGGGTGTCTGATCCCACGTAGGGGGGAGGGCAGTGATTTCACCTTTCAAGTTGGCTTAGCCAGAGAGAGAGGGCCACATCTGAGCAACAAAGAGGCATTCAGGAGGAGACTCTTAGGCACAAATACAGGGAGGCCTAGCCTCTCCTTTGCCGCAACCGTCTTCCCAAGGGTAAAACTTATGGTAGAGGGCTCAACCCATCAAACCACCAGTCCCCTATGTCTGTGGTCATGTTAGCAACCATGGAGGTGGGGTAGGCGAATACCCCTGCATTCTCCACAGGCTCCTCAAGGGGGCACTACATCGTTTTTTTTTTTTTTTTTTTTTTTTTTTCCTTGTTTGTCTTTTTTCTTTTTTTTTTTTTTTAACTTTCCCTTCTTTTTTCAAATCAACTGTATGAAAAAAAAAGTTAAAAAGAAAACAAACATACAATAAAAGAACATTTCAAAGAGACCATAGCAAGGGAGTAAGAAAAAGACAACTAACCTAAGATAACTGCTTAACTTCCAACATGTTCCTACTTTACCCCAAGAAAGTTACATACTATAGCAACATTTCAGTGAACTTGTTCCTACTACATCCATCAGAAATTAACAGACCATAGTCATTTCTGGGCATCCCCAGAACGTTAAATAGCTTATCTGTTCTTCTTGGATTATTGTTCCCCCTTCCTTAATTGCTCTCTACTGCTAGTTCCCCTACATTCTACATTATAAACCATTTGTTTTACATTTTTCAAAGTTCACATTAGTGGTAGCATATAATATTTCTCTTTTTGTGCCTGGCTTATTTCGCTCAGCATTATGTCTTCAAGGTTCATCCATGTTGTCATATGTTTCACCAGATCGTTCCTTCTTACTGCCGCGTAGTATTCCATCGTGTGTATATACCACATTTTATTTATCCACTCATCTGTTGATGGACATTTGGGTTGTTTCCATCTCTTGGCAATTGTGAATAATGCTGCTATGAACATTGGCGTGCAGATATCTGTTCGTGTCACTGCTTTCTGATCTTCCGGGTATATACCGAGAAGTGCAATCGCTGGATCGAATGGTAGCTCTATCTCTAGTTTTCTAAGGAACTGCCAGACTGACTTCCAGAGTGGCTGAACCATTATACAGTCCCACCAACAATGAATAAGAGTTCCAATTTCTCCACATCCCCTCCAGCATTTGTAGTTTCCTGTTTGTTTAATGGCAGCCATTCTAACCGGTGTTAGATGGTATCTCATTGTGGTCTTAATTTGCATCTCTCTAATAGCTAGTGAAGCTGAACATTTTTTCATGTGTTTCTTGGCCATTTGTATTTCCTCTTCAGAGAACTGTCTTTTCATATCTTTTGCCCATTTTATAATTGGGCTGTCTGTACTATTGTCATTGAGTTGTAGGATTTCTTTATATATGCAAGATATCAGTCTTTTGTCAGATACATGGTTTCCAAAAATTTTTTCCCATTGAGTTGGCTGCCTCTTTACCTTTTTGAGAAATTCCTTTGAGGTGCAGAAACTTCTAAGCTTGAGGAGTTCCCATTTATCTATTTTCTCTTTTGTTGCTTGTGCTTTGGGTGTAAAGTCTAGGAAGTGGCCTCCTAATACAAGGTCTTGAAGATGTTTTCCTACATTATCTTCTAGGAGTTTAATGGTACTTTCTTTTATATTGAGATCTTTGGTCCATTTTGAGTTAATTTTTGTGTAGGGGGTGAGGTAGGGGTCCTCTTTCATTCTTTTGGATATGGATATCCGTAACTAATGCACTTTTACAGAACAGACTTTATAGCTTAGGAAAAGAGAGAGAATTGTGAAAGAATATTTTCCAGGGGTCCGGAACCCCCTCCCCCATCTTAAAGATACAGGAAAATACTGCTAAGGGTTGTAGTGATTTTCCTGCTTTGGGCTTGACTGCAGTCCAGCCTCCAAGCTAGTGGACAGTATTGCTCATGAATAATGCTTTCTATGGGGATGATAACCTACGTAACACACAAAGAGTGACTATGAGATCAAATACTCGGGCTAAAAAGCCTTAGGGAAGCATTATGTGTCTCAGGTCTGATCTATTGTCTGGGAGGTGGGAGAGTGGTAATGCACTCTGCAAAGATTACACTCCCTCTCTAATTGCTCCAACACTTCCTTAAAGGATTTAAGCAGTCAGGAAAGGTGACACTCCTTGTCAATTTTTGTCTTCTGCCTGCAGTTGAAGTTTATCTGTCTTTCCACTGAGACCACTAGATCAAGTAACCCAGCCGGTGTCAAAGGCATAAACTCTGAATTAGGAGTGAAAGCACCGAGAGTTGTTATTTACAGCTCCATTATTACCTGCTCTTTAAATGCTCTGCATTCCATTTCTGGTGTTTACATTGTGAAGACATAGCATCTCTGTGTTCAAAAGGGAGACTGAGAAGAGTCCAAGGCTTCCCTTTGATTTCTGATGCAATTTGTTTGCATAATCTTTTCTGGATACCATAACTTCCCATGTGGCATTTTGCATTTAAGTTATTTCAGTTAGACGCACGGAGAATGGAAAACTTTCGCTTTTCCTTTGTGTCACCTCCTCCACCAAAATGCACGCATGCACACACGTTATGTACACACAGTATTCTGAAATGTTTACCCTGAGTGAGGCATGTAGAAAACCAACCCACACTTAATATCTGATAACATTTGTCCAAACCGTCATTGCAAACTTCAAAGGATTTATATTGTACAGACACAGTTTAAAACAGGTTTCCTCTCTGCATTGGAGAATACTTAATTGTGTGGGACCTGGTATAGTCACTTTATTAGATCCTGCTTCTCTTATGTTACTTTGATTATAACTCAAAATTTTCTGAATAGCGCTTGAAAAGCTTATAGGAAGGTCTTGCCAGTTCTTCCAAAGCAGTGGTTTAGGAAATATTGGGAATCCATACACTTGAGATAGCATGATAAACTCCTGAAATTCATAGTCTGTGTTGCTGGGGGAGTGGGGAGGACAAGGTTTGCATTTCACCCTGAGCATTTTCAACTCACTATGCATGGTTAGAATTCCTCATAGATCAGTTTGAATTGCTAATAATATTTACGTAGCTTCCAAAAGAGACGTGGGAGGATTCCCTGTAATTCAAGATGGTAGCTAACTGATGATGAAGAAGGATTTTTTTTTTTTTTTTTTTTTAAGAAATCCCTGCTTTCCCATGAGATTTTCACACTTTTCGGCTGACAGCACTATATTTTACTCATACTGTGTAAAGCTGTCAGTGTGTTCGTGTATGTGTCTCCTGAAGACTCTGAGCAGATGACGAGAACAATTGCTGGAGGGGATAACCGCATTTGAATCAGAATCTTCAAAAGAGAATTTTTCTAATAGCTCCTGTTCCTGCTCTGCCGTGGACGATCCCTTGCACTTTTTCTAATCGCATGTTATCTCACACTGTTGGTGGATTACACTGAATGTTTCATCTGTATATAAAAATTAAAAATTCAAACAAAAATCTGGCCCACATGAAGAACAGGCCCTTTGGGCATATGGTTCATTATGCATATTCGTTTAATTACTAAAACACTTGGGATGGCTTTCCTGCCCTTGCTTTCAGCTTGCAAAGTTGGATCTCTTCTATTGTACAGAAAATGTAGCACAGAACTCTGTTCTGAAGGAGAAAGAAAAAGAAAAGGAAAAAAAAAAAAAACCTTTAAAGAAATTATTGGACTTCATCAAAAGGAGGAGGTATGATTCTCAATATGAAACTGATGGAAATAGGAATTTCTCTCCTCTTTCCCTCTCCTTATTGTCTTCCTCCTTTCCATTTCTACCACTGCCCCTGAAGGTTGCTTTTACTGTGATTAGCTTATATGAATGCTAGTAGCTAAGTAATATGAGACTAAGGATTTAAGTTTCAAGCACATTCCCTCCCAGCGACTCCAGTCTCCCCGCGAAGCTGTATAAGTTTTATGGGTTAGAAAGAGAGTGCTGGGAAAGTGTGACTTTAATTGATTTTTCAGGGCAAACAGGTGGTGATGGTTTAGACATCCCTGGCCTCGGTGCCACTCCTAATTTGGGGCTGCACATAAAATAGCTTTATTAAAATAAACAATCTCTTGGCTTTCGTTTTACCTGAACATCTGCCTTTGGGTTTTTAAACGGCCTTTTAAAATATTTGCATTCTGTACTTAAAGGATCAGATCCTAACATATCTGAGGAAGACTATTTTCTAGTCATGCCATCAAACTTTTTTTTTAATTAAAGATATTTAAATTCAAACAGCATCTTTAAATGTAATCGTCGTTTCAGTCTTTTTTTTTTTTTTTGATGTTTGTTTTTGGTTTTTCACGGTTTTTTTTGTTAGCACATTTATTTATGTGATGCAACAGACTTTGAACTCAACAAGCCAAAAATTGAAGTTGTAGTTGCTGGGTTTTGATTTGAACTTTTATTTTGGTGAGAAAAATATTATTCGGGCAAATGTGCATGTGTGTTTGTGTGTGTGTGTGTGCATATGTGTGCCCATGTATGTTTACAGTTGTTATTTTGTTGTTGTTTTTTCCTCCCTGGTTGATAATGATGTCTCAGCATTGTAGGAATGTTCCATGGACTCCTGATCAGGATAAATTCAAACCTCTTAAACCCATTTTTAAGGGAAGGGAGGATTCAAACCTAGCATCGTTTTTGTTTTTAGTGGCAAGTAGGTATGGTTCTGATGCAAGTACAATTTTGCTTTTCAATTAAGCAAATAGGCATTCTATCTGAGTAATGGGAGGCCATCCAAGACATTCTGGATAGGATTCCTGAAGGAATTGCACTTTGCTATAAATAGCATTGTTCACTAATCACTATTAGAGTGTTCCTGAATTAAGACACCTTAGTCTGTTTAAGCACGTCAAATACGTTCGGAGCTACTGCAGGCTCAATGCAAACTTATTGCAATCCTACTTCTTTTAGTGCCAGAAATAAAGCTTCAAGTGTACTAACTTAATACAGTGAACTGCTTTTCTCTATCAGTGCACTAACGCCAGTTAGGTACATTTGCTTTATTAACCAGAGTGTTTTTTTTTTCTTTATCTATTCTGATCTAATATTTCTATGAACATGAAGGAGTAAGCCATAAGTGTTAAGTTTAAACTTTCAGTCATAATTGCTGCCTGTTGCTCTTGAGACTAGAGTCAGAGAACACTTTTAGAGGATGCTTTGTACACTTAGAGCACAATTAGCGCCCATCCGACCACTGCCGTGGAGGGTGTCCACAGTGTCAACGATTAAGCCTCTGAAATGAGCGCAACACTTATCAATACATTTAATGGAATTTTTTTCCTTGACCTCTTCAGATACCCCACTTTTTGAAGAATAAATAAATGTATGAGGATTTTCTCTCCCTTCCTTTAATCAGGGCAGAGAATTTGCTGATGGTTTTGAAAGACAGATTTACCAAAATCAGACTTTCAACTGCTCAATTACCAGCTTCTGCAAAAACGCATAATGAGAAATTTATTGTCTGATTCTAGACCTGAAATTATGATCATTCTAGGGGGAAAAAGCCAATAGTTGCCACATATTAGATGCTTTCTTTCTTTCATTTAGTTTAGTGCTTTTCTACTTTTAAAGTAGTTGTGCTGCTTTATAAGTGATGTAGGGGTTTTTATTGTGCCATAAATGATTGACTTGTTTCCATTTGTATAAAATCATCAACAAATGTACAGTAAAGGGTGGGCAGTAGCATGATGCAAGCATTAAAATGATTGGGATTTAATAAATGCTTTACATTTAAAACAGAAAGCCACTACATATTTAATATGAGATGTATGTATACACAGAGGTTCAAAGCATTTTTTTCTGTTTTTAAAAAATTCTTTCATACATACAAAAGGAAAAAGTAAAAGTCAACAAAAACTCCATGTCTTGAATAATACAGTCCTAAAAGACTCAAATTTATATTTAACATAAAGATTAGATAGACTTTTTATGTATCGACTTCCTTTAACATCAGAATGGGGTTAGCTATGTTCTTCATGGACATATTCAACATTGTGGTGTTGTTAAATTGGTGATCTGAAAATTATGTGCATTGTTTACTTAGCCACAGAGGATAATAAAAGCGAGAAACTCATAATGCAGGTGTCTCTCCGCAGAATCATTGGGAGTGAGCTACCAGGTGGGGTCATACCTAAACAAAACTGGAACTAATGTTGGAGTTTTTCTCTAAAAGACAAGGGCACCCAGAATGATCCCTCCCCTTTTTCCAGCACTATGAGTCTGATCAGGTCATTCTATGTCAGGTAGAAACCATCAAAGACAATGCTAAATAATCATCAGAAATGGTACATTTCAATGTTACAGATCTCAGGAAAACAGGCAGTTAATGAATGTTAAATAGGTAAAGTTCCTATAAACGGTGGCAACCCGTGCCACCTAGAGACACTGGTGAAAATATGAAGGTTTTATCAGAGGGCAGGGGAGAAAAGTGAGGCCCAGAGAAAGGGTGGACATTGCAGTTCTGCCCCTGCTCCTGTTGGGTTTACCCAGGTTTTTCTGCTATGATTGGTGTCCATTTTCCCTTCCTTCTTTCTAGGGGGGTGGGGGAGATTGTGCCAGAAAGAATGAGACCCCCCCTAGACACACTGGTCTCTTCCAGAGATGTATTAATTGTTCTGGTCAGCCTAGACAGCTTTTCACAGATTCCCTACATGTGTTCACTCCTTTTGCATGGTACTACTGTATTAGGTTTCTGTTGCTGCTATGACAAATTACCACCAACTTAGTGGCTTAAACAATGCAAGCTTATTATCTTACAGTTCTATAGGTCAGAAGTCTCAGATGGGTGTCATTGGGCTAAAAATCAAAGTGTCAGCAGGGTACTTTCTGGAGGCTGTAGGGGAGAATCCATTTACTTGCCTTTTCCAACTTCTAGAGGCCACCCACACAGCTTGGTTTGTGGCCCTCTTTCTCCCTCTTCAAAACAAGCAACAGTGGGTTGGGTGCTTCTCATATCACATCACTCTGACCTTGCTTCCTTCCTCACATCTCTTTCTTTGATTATTTTACTTACCTCTTCCACTTTCAAGAACCCTTGTGATAACATGGGACCTACCAAGATAATCTTCCTATTTTCAAGGTCAGTTGATTAGCAATCTTAATTCTGTCTGCAAACTTAATGCCCCTTTGCAATGTACACTAACATGTTCACAGGTTCTGGGACATCTTCCATTTTTCCACCTACCACGGGTAGACTCCTCATTACCGTCTCCCATCCACATTGCTTTCTTTGTAAGGATTTCTGAAGCAAGCACTGTTTTCGTGGTTAGGAAACAGTTTGGTTAAAGGCATCCATTCGAGAGTGGACTTCAGTTGGAAATATACAGAAGGCACACATTACTGGCACACCCTGAACGATTTTTGGTATTTAGCTTATTAGTCAACTTTCTCCATGGCTGCTAGCATAAGGCAGGAGGGCAGGAGACCTAAACTGTGTGATAGTCCACACAGTAGATCTCAGGTATGGGTATGAGAAGCCCTGTGGGCAGAATAATGGATGGATTGGTTTCAGAGGCCAACCAAAAGAGGTAAGGGAGTGACTTGGGTTTCCTAGGACCTAGAAGTAATTCCTGATGAGTGGGTGGTGCAACTGGGCAAGAAGTCCATGGTGTTTTCCTACATGATTCCACACAGTTCATCAAAATCCCAGCTGTGTTTTAAGAGCCAACAAAGACCTATATTCTGTGTAAAATATCCTTTAGTATCCCAGGCAAAAGTAATCTTGCCCAATCTCCTGGGCTATTGACTTTTGTTCCTAGTTTTTTTTCTGTTTTCCATTGCCTTACTCTATTCCCATAATTAAGGGCGCTCTGCTATCAGAATTATCTATTCAAAAATCTGATCTTATCATTTCTCTCTTTAAAAATCCATAAATGATTTCACATTTAATTTAGGACCTCATACTCAACTTACCACCATGACATGCAGGTCTTTTCATGAACTAGTCCTCACTTACTTGTTTAACTCCATCCCCAGCCATCAGTCACCCAATGATGCAGCCATACTAAGTGTTTTACCTCTCCAGATATGCAAAACCTTTTTTTTTTTAAGCTGCTATTTCTTTTGCCTGTACTTCTTTATCCCATTAAACTCTTTAGTCTTATTAATCTAAGCGCCACAACTGTCTAGCATTGGGCCAACACAAGTGAGTAAATGTTTTTCTCATTGAAGTAATGAATGATCTGAGTGCTTTTCTACAGAAATAATTAGTGAAGTAGAAACCAAACAAAATTTATCTTCCAAGTGGTTTTCTTCATGACCATTATCACTGTCCTTTGACTGGAATACAATCATTTTTCCACTTTGTAAAAACATGAATGATGATAGTTTGCATTCATTGAGTGCTTAGTGGGTGCTAGGCCCTTATATTCATTATTATATTTAATCCTCTCAGCAATCCTTGAGGCAGACATTCCCTTCCCATTCAACAGATAAAAAAATGCTAAATAATATTTCCCAGATCACACAGTTAGTAAACAGTAGATCCAGGATTTAGATCCAATTGATGTATGTTCTAAGCACCCATTAAATAAATGCTTAATGTTACAGTATTTAATTGTCTCAGAACTTTGGAAAATGATGCAAAGGGAAAAAGTACAATAGAGATGTTAAGAGCTTTTGGCTCCATACTGAAATCCCTCCTCCCCCAATAAAGTCTCAGCCAATTTTATTTGCTCATTGAAAATAAACAAAGAAAAAAATGTTCTTTGGATTGCTACTGAACCATGTATAACAATGTGCCCTGATATTTTTTTACTAACAATTCATTTAAATAAAACTTGATGGGGAATTCAAATTTAGCTTTGTGTGTATGTGAAAGAGACAGGGGGTGGGAGGAGAGAGAGGATAGGGGAGGAGAGACAGAGAGAGAGTTTGTACTTGTAGTTGCTGAATTGTAGAAACTATTTTTTATCTGTTTTTTTTTAAATCTCATTTTTAGCAACACAGTGCCTCTTAAATAGTAAATGTTCAAATGTTGGTTGAATGAATGGTTGAGCTGATTTATTAATTCAGCAGTTTTATTTGATTTAGAACCTGCCATATATATTTGACCAACTTGACTTTTGGGGGCATTAATGTAGAATATAGAATGGAAATGAACCGTTCGCCACAAATTTTCCCTGCTCGCCCTTTCCAAGGCACACACAAATGTCCACCCTGGGGATGCACTGGGGAATCATTTGCAATGTGTCCTTCTGGAGTATCTTGAGCTCTGTATTCTTGCATTTGTGTTATCCACAGCCATAGTTTGGATTCCAATTTAGGTTTTAGTTAATCCTCTGTTACCCTTCCATATCCCTGCACCCAAGAAGCTGCCTGCTGGTTGACATCACCCAATTGTAGTGTTGGGTCCCAGAGAGTTGAAATGAATAGGATTTGGTTAGATCTTTATTTAAATGTTCATTTTCAGTCCAGTTCCAATTCAACAAATGTTTGAGTATCAGTTGCATACAGGACACCATCCTAAATTTTATGAGAAATACAAAAATAAGTTGTATATGATTCAGCATTTTAAAAAGCAAAACAATTCTGGCAAGGAAAACAGACATGAATAAAAATAACCATGATACCAGGCAAAATAGATGTGCTCTAAGAACTACTGTAAGAATTGCAGTGTATTATGAAAAGCCACGTAAAGTAAGAGGTGCTTCCCACTGGGGAAACCAATGAAGAGTAAAAAGGAACATTCCTAGGGATGCTTTGAAATAAGGAATTGAGGAGGAAAGCATAGGTGGGGTTTTAGAATGGCAATTTATGTGCCTGGAATTTAGAAAATATTGTAGGGATCAGAGAGACAGAGAACATTGTAAATGTAGATTCAGGCCATAGTCTCATGTGCCTTGAATAGAAAACTAAGAGTTTTGGATTCTGTTCTGCGAAGAGTGGGGCATAATGAAGGCGTTGAGGAGGGTGCCATGATGAAAGTTAAGCTTTTGATGCTTGCTTTGGCCCTGATGTGAATGGATAGGAAGTGGAAAACAGTATCAGTAATAGTTTATTAATTAGAAGTGTATTAGAATAATCTGGACCAGGAGTTGTAACTCTCAAAGAATGGGACACATTTGGCTCCTGTGGTCATTGTGGATTTTTGATAGTTTTTTTTTTTTGGGGGGGGGGTGGTTTGTGTGTGTTGGGGTGCAGACAGACTATTTCAAAATAATTTAGTTCTTCTATTTAAATATTGGAAGGGTTCACATTATAAAAAAATTAAAAACTTTAAAAAAAATTTTGAAATAAATTAAGGTTTGCTAGAAGTTGTGACAATAGTAAAAAGAGTTCCCATCCACCCTTCACCCAACTTCTCCCATTAATATGTTATGACCATAATACATAGTCAAAACCAGGAAAATGATGTAGGTACAGTACTATTAACACAAAGAAAGACCTGATTTGGGTTTCACCAGTTTTTACATGTACTGTTTTGCTGTCGTTGTCGTTGGATAATTCTATGAAATTTTATCATATATCATGTAACCATCAGCAGAACCCAGATGCCAGTCTGTTCCATCTTCACGAAGAGACGCACTTCTATTTTCCCTTAATATTCATACCCTTCCACCACCTCTAACCCCTAGCAACCACTTATGTATTCTCCATCACTATAATTTTGCCAAACTCAAGAATGACTTAAAATAAAATGATAATGATAATAATAAAACTATAATAATAATAATCTAAATATATAAAGATATATATAAATATGCCATGTAATGAATGAATCAACAGATGAATGGATAAAGAAAATGTTGTATATACATATGATGGAATATTATTATTCAGCAGTAAGAAGGAATGAAGTCCTGAAGCACAAGACAGCATGGATAAACCTTGAGGGCATTATGCTAAGTGAAATAACTCAGACACATAAGGACAAATATTGTATGATCTTGCTGATATGAACTGATTATAATATATAAACTCATAGACATAAAATATAAGTTACCAGGATACAGAATGAGGCTAAAGAATGAGGAGCAGTTGCTTACTTAATATGTGCAGAATGCTCAACTAGTTTGAACTTAAATGTGTGTCAATGGACAGAGGTGACAGTAGCACGTTATTGTGAGAATAATTAACAGTGCTGAATGGTGTGTCAATGTGGTGGAAAGGGGAAGTTTAGAGTCATATATGTCACCAGAAGGAAAGTTGGAGATTAAACATGGGAATGTAAAAAAGTGAATTTTGTGGTGGACAATGTCCATAGTTAACTGTACAAATATAGAAGAGTTCTTTCATGAACTAGAACAAATGTACAGCACTATTACAAGGAGTTAATAATAGAGGGGTGTATGGGAAAAATGTACCTATTACAAACCATGGACTGTAGTTAACAGTAATATTTTTAATCTTTCATCAACAGTAACAAATGTGTAACACCAATACTATAGGTCAGTAATAGGAGAGAATAAGGGGTATGGGAGGATTTGAGTTTCCTTCTTCATTTTTATTTCTTTCCTGGAGTAATGAAAATGTTCTAAACTTGATCAAGAGGTTGTATGCAAAACTATGATGGTACTGCGAGCCAGTGATTGTATACTTCAGATGGTTTCTATGGTGTGTGAATATATCTCAATAAAACTACATTAAAAATAAATAAATAAATAGATGGATGGATTGATAGATGGTATAAAATAAATGAAAGGAATCAAACAGAATGTAACCCTTTGAGACTCAGCATAATGTCCTTGAGATCGTTCCAAGTTGTGTGAATCAGTAGTTTGTTCCTAAGGTTTGCATGACAGCAGTCAGCTAGAGCTGAGTAGAAAGTGGACGCCCTGGAGAGGAGATGCAGTCTGCCTGCACCATTTCCCCTTTGCCCTGTGGTCTCACTCCTGGGCTGTCTGCATTTCTTTACATTATCTGCTTGACCCTTGTGAGCTTTTGAGTTTGTAATCCTTGGTGGTGGCCAGCATTTTGAAACTGATGTAAAATGAGCTGTGAACGTTAATATATATAATATAGGAAAAGCCTTGGATTCCATTCTTAAAACAATTTTGGAAACTCTGTGTGAAGTAGTCGAACTTGACAGAGATTTTAAAAAATTTAGTGTGTTTTCTAGCATGTATGCAGTGTCTGCAAACATATTAGACCACGGAATATGTTTTGTTTGCTTTTTGTGACTATAAAGGAGTTTGTACATGTAGCGGGTAAAGTTCTCAGAGGAGGGGGTGATGGGCTGTTAGGAAGAATGGCTGCTATGGAAAGCCAATGCTGGGATGGCCGGTGTAGGGGAACGAAGGTGGATATGGTTGCATCTAGGGATTAAGATAGTGCAGTGTCTTGCAGACTCCAAGATATAATCAAATCAGCTGTTGGTTTTGCTAAAATGCAGATTTTGGTTCATAAGGTCTGCCCTGGGGGCTGAGATTCCTTATGCCCAAAAGTTCCCAGGTCGTGCCAGTGCTGCTGTCTGTGGATGACATTTTGAGCAGAAGGGCCATAGACCACAGAGTTCAATGGGACGGGACTCTGGGTGCTAATGTGAAAGTATGCGTCCACAAGGCCTTATATCCACGAGTTAGCAGACCTGGCTTAGAATCCTGGCTCAGCCACTGCCATTTTAAACAAGCTGCCTTTTCTGCTTCAGTAAAACTGGGCATTGATGCCTACCTTTCAGCTCAATGCAGAAGTAGATTAAGGGAAGGAGCGTGGCGGAGTGTTCTAGTGTAGCCAGTCTGTAATTAAAGGCATATTGTAATCTAACTAGACCTAAGGATTGGTGTGTCTGAGAAGGGCTGTCACAAGGTCTCCATTCACTATGAGGGTCCCTAATGCAAGCAAGAGATATAGCCCAGAGACGGACCCCCAGTGTGCCTTCCAGCCTGCAGGATGCCGAGCAGTAGACCTATATGCATGTGGGCCCTATGGAAGATTTAAAATGAAAAAGGGAGGCCCTGCATTTCCCTCTTAGCCATTTTTCCATGTCTGACAATAGAGGGAAGAGGAAACAAAAGTGGGGAATCATCATCACCATGCAAATCTGTAGCTGTCATGGTTTGGATTACATGTGTATGCTTATTAGATTGTGTTGACATCTGTTCTCCTTTTCTGCTTTCTTCTCCATCCTGACCTTCCTCACTTTCAAAACAATGCTTTGTCCTTCATAGCAGCTATTAATCAATGGTGGCTGCTTGGGAGCCCACAACTACATGGCTTTTGAAAGCATCCGTGGGTCCGTGCAGAATCATGCCCATTGTTTCTAATGGTACATTATCTGCTGAAAATGTTTAATTGTAAAATATACTATATGTTTAAGGGAGTTTGTAAAATCAAATGTGTGCATAGGTGCACAGTTAAAAGAACAAGGATAAACACCTTTCTACCTACCACCCAGCTTAAGAACTAGAAAATTTCCATTATTTTAGAAGCCCCTTCCATGCCTCTTCTTGACTCAATCCTTCTTCCTTCCTCACCCCTAGAAGTGATACTGAATTTGGGTGTTATTCACTTGGTAACCATTAAGGTTCTCCCATCTTTTTGGCAAGTCACTATGATCTAATCAGGAATTTTGATGATCCAAGGCAGGATTTTAGGTATTTTGAGGATTGGTCAATTTCTGGTTTATCCTATGTCTAGCACATAACCTGTCAGGAGTCTCAATAAAAGTTTGGAGTGTTTACTAGGGCCCTTCCTCCAGTCCCCTCGCTCCAATTTTTGTCCTCCCAGTCTTTGAAATCTCCAAAACCTTTTAGTAGCCACTTACTGCTTAGTCTTGCAATCTTTCATCCCACTCATGTTTGGTTTGGAAATTAGAAGATTTTGAAGAGGAATTGCATGCAGAATGTCAAGCTTGAAGCTCTGCTGTTCCATTTTTTCCTAGATCTCTTGTCCCTCACATCTTGGCTGCCCTGCACTCCATATTTTGCCTCCCTAGATTAAGACTGATGGAAGCTCTTTACTACCACTTTGTGCCCAAGTTCTCCTGGCCTGTGCAGTGAATTGACAAATAATGTGTCAGGGATAAAGCAGTAGCAAACCAAAGCCCACCTTAATGCTTTGGTTTGCTCCTTGATCTTGTCCCCTCAGATTCTGGCTGCCTTGATTATTCTCAGATGACTTCTAAGTTTGTTTTCTTATGTACTTTTATCCACTTTCATAGGTTCTTTTTTTTTTTGGCAGTAAGATTGATATAAAGTCTTCATATTCAGAAAGCTGAAATTTTACCTTCTACATAGCATGCGGGGTTAACAATAAGGATATTTTACAGTTCTTTAAATCAAGCCACACCTTTCCCATTTTATAAGCTTTGGTTGTCCTCTGTTTTAATTCTAGATTCGTCTGATTGTACACGTTAGACCTAATTGTTTTTCTGTAAGTTAATGTTTATTTAAATTGTCGTGCAGGATTCTATTACTTTTGCTTGCCATTCATTCTTGTCTCTCAGTCTTCATACTGGGGCAATTTTCTATTTGAAGTGCTTCTTTTTTATTTACTTTGAAGAGGGTCTTTTCATGAAAATCTCTTCTGGCTTATTTTTTTTTCTGATAATGTATGTCTTTGTTTCAATCTTCATTATAGGCAGTGTACTAGCTACAAGATTCTAAATTGAAGGACTGAAAGAATATATATCTTATTCTACTCTCTTCTTGTCCCTGTTGCATTTGAGACATAAAGTCACTCAAATTGTTTTTGTTTTTGTTTTTGTACTTGACCTATCTTTTTTCTCCTTAGCTGTTTTTAAGTTCTTCTCTTTTCCTCAAGTGTTTTTCAGCTCTGTTGTGTGTTAAGGCAAGGGTTTCGTCTATTTATCCTAATAAGGTTTCTCAGGGTTTCTTGGATCTGAGGACTGGTATCTTTCATAAATTTTGGAAATTTTTCAAGTATTTTATCTTCATGTTACTTCTTCCCCATTCTATCATTATCTCCTCCTATTCCCTGGACAATTACTAGACATATGTTAACCTTTCTCACTCTGTTCTCCACATCTCTTAACCTCTGTTATAATTCTATATCTTTATCTCTCTGGCCTGAATTCTGAATAATTTCCTCAGAATTAATGCACAGTTTGATAATTTTCTCTTTAGGTGTTTTTAATTTTCAACTTAATACATCCATTGTATTTAAATTTCATTCTTTTTCCTTTACACTGTTTCTCACCAACAAGGTGAAATGGTCGATCATTAAAATGATTTCCTTGCCCTCTCTACCTTCATTATACTCAATTAGCAATACCTCAAGTGAACATGGCTATAGAAAAAACACGTTTAGTGCCTTCTGCCAGCTCTATTACATGTCTATAATTCATTCTCTTTTCTTCTCTTCTAGACTATTTCACTATTTCATAACTTTTCTTCAGCCCTCAAACTTCCAGTAGTGAAAGCCCCCATCCTCACTTTCAGATCAGGACCTTGATTTCCTCAAGTTCCCCTCCCATGCTGCCCCACCACAACTATATTATCTCTTTACCAACATCTGGGCCCACTTTATTTTCCCTCCTGCAACTGTGGATGAACTGGCCTTGTTGCTACCTGTGGTATAATGAAAAACTTCACTGGTCTTTGTCCACAGTTCCTGGGGAAGCAGCCTCTGCATCTTTGGGATTTTCTGTGATAAGAGTGCCTTTTGTCTTCATGGCAGGGCCTGCACTACCTTTGGCAATTCTTACAAGACAACAGGGAGAGCCAATCACAGCAGTTGTAGGGTGGGGCCTGGCCACACCAGAAAGGCCAACCAGGTGATAGGGTTTGGGGCTTTGAGCCACATCATATTAGCTCACCTCCCTGAACTCTGCAGATTGAGCTGCAGATTGAGCTCAATCTGCAGATTGAGCTCAACCACGCAGACATTTATTCTTTCAATCATGCCTACCTAATGAGACCACCTATGAACTTGGGACACCTGACGCTCCAAAGAGCTTCTATGATTGAGAAAATACATAGCTGTTATGCTAGGAAGGTGACTCATTCTTATGCACGTGGAGAGGACACAGAAGCTTGAATTTGAGACTCTTCAGGTCCTTGCCCTATATGTTGCACCTTTTGGCTTCTTATTTATATCCTTCTAATATAATAAAAGTGTGATCTTAAGTATAGTACTTTCACTGAATTCTTTGAGTCTTTCTTATGAAACGTAAGGGGGGAGGGTGGGAACCCCCAAATTTGGAGCCATTTGGTCAGAAGTGTGGGTGACCTAGGACCCAGAACTGGTACCTGAAGGGCAGTCTTGCAGAGGATTGACTTAACCTGTGGGATCTGGCCTAACTCCGGGTAGAGGCAGAGTTGAGTTGACTAAGAGACTCTGCAGTCTCTGCAGGTGCTGATTGAGCTTTTTTGATAACCCACGCCCTATCTAAAGCCAACCTTCCACCTTTGCACAGGATCCCACCCCAACCTACCAACTCAAGAATATTGCTTCAACTGTTCTTTCTTCTGTCTCTTAAATCATCAATATTTTATTTTCTCTCTCTCTCCTGGATCATCTCTGTATCCCCTTCCAGCTATTCTCCTATTCTATGTTCTTTATAATAAATTCTTTGAATGAGTTGGGTCTATTCTCTGCCAACATTCTTCCCATTTTCTCTTAAATTCATTCCTGATTTTTGCCCCATAACTATACTGAAACTTCTTTCATTAAGTTCCAAATGACTAATTATCAGGGCTCATCTTACTTTACAATGAATTGACACGCTCCTCTTTAAAATACTTTATTTTGTTTCCAGGATACCACAATCTCCTAGTGAATCCTATTTCTCCCTGACTTCTCTTCAGTCTCCTTTTCTGGTTCTTTCTAATCTTTTCAACCTCTAAATTTGAAGTTTCCCAGGGATCGCATCTAGTCCATTTCTCTTTCTACAGTTACTTTCTTGCTAACAATATCTAGTCTGATACCTTTAAATGCTGTCTAGATGCTGATAATTCCCAAATTTATGTCCCCAAACCTACCCTCCACCCTCTACTCCATACTATATATCTGTCTACTTTATGTCTCCACATAGAGATCTAATAGACACTTCAGACTCCCTTTCCAAAATTGCTCTTCCAACAGTCTTTCTTATCTGTATTAGTGAACAAATTCATTCTTCCAATTTTCAAGCCATGGAATCACTCTTGATGATTTTCTTTATTAATATCTCCTCATCCAAATCATCTGCATATGTTCTTGGTTTTACTTTCTAAATAGAGTCAAAACCTGACCACTTCTCACTAATTCCACTCCCGTCACTCTGGTTCTAAACTGCTAGTTAAATCTAGCCTGGATCACTGCAAGAGCTTTATAAATGAAATCTGGGCTTTGACCCTACTCTCTTTATGGTGTGTTCCCATAATGCAGCCAGAGTTATCTTCCAAAATATGAGTCAGACATGTCACTCTTCTGATCAGAACTCTCTCACAGCTTGCCACCTCCTTTAGAAAAAAATGTCAAAGACCTTATAGCCATGGAGTGGACCAGGCCTTTAGGACTAGCTCCTGTATCTTTCCCACTACTTTTCTTTCTAATCTTCTTGCTCACTCAGCCCCAACCACAAGGCACTCCTTGTTGTTCCCTAAATAATGCCAGGTATCCTCCCACTTTAGGATCTTTGTATTTAGTGTTCTCCCTGCCTGGAAACACTCGTCACCTAAAAGCTACGCTTTCTCCAAAGTCTTTGCTCACATGGTGCCCTCTCAGCAAGGCTTTCCCTGACCAGTCTATTTATAATTGCAACCCCAGCCCACTGCCTGATGCTTCCTTCCTTTTATCCCTGGCTTTTTTCATAGCAGTTTATACCCTCAGATGTATAATTTACTTGTTTGTTTAATCTATGTCATTGCCAGTCCTCAAATACAGTCTGTGAAGGCTGGGCTTTTGTTTCATATGGTTCATATGGTTTCACATGGTTCATAGTGGTGTTTACAAATAATTGCTAAAGGAAAAATGAAAACTATAGTTATGCATGAATCAAAGTGATAACAGAAAGGTGGGGTTAGTGTGCAGTATTATGGGCTGGGGATAAGGGACAGAATGTCTCGGAGAGGAAGAAATACTCAGGCAGTTGCAGAAATGGCTTTTGAAATGAGGGAAGAGTATGTTGAAAAGCACAAAATCTTGATGTTTGTTTCTTGTGTCACGGTCTGCAGGTGGTATCATGTAATTAGGGATGCAGAATGTGTGGGTGGGCGTTGGCTTATGGAGTAGAGTTATGTAGGGGGCAGTTCATGATTTTTATATGTTCAGTTCTTTCTGAGCTCTCTTATTAGTTGTAGGAAATTTATCCTTTTGGAGATCTGATATCTGATATAGAAAATCATTTAAACTGCAAATCATAACAATTTTTCTTTTTGTCTTCCAATCCATATGTTACTTATATTTTCTCTTATTGCTAAGCCCCTAACATTTTATGCATTTTTCATAATGAATAGATATAGAAAATTTTAATATATATTAATCAATTTTGATTATCATATTTTAAATTTCTTCCTATTAATCTGACTTGCTTCATCAATCTTACTCATGATTTCATAGTATATATTTTCCTATCTCTTTGCCTCTTTTTTTTTTAGGTTTCTTTCTCTTACTTTTTTCTCTTTGTTTTATTATGAACAACACAGGAAAAAGTAGATAAAATAGTACAGTAATTTATCCAACAGATGAAGCTAGAGATTTTTCTAATTGTTACCTATTTTCATTTCCCTATCCTTAAAGTTCTTTTTAGATTAGGGCTTTTAACCATATTCCAAATGCTTGCTATTTCCAAATGTCCAGATACTGGATAAGTGGGATTTTATTGTTTTTTGTTTGTTTATAATGGTAAATATAGCTACAAGTGAAAAAAGGCTGTCATAAACAAGGATTTGGAGCAAATGAAGGTCTAAGACACTGTTGGTAGAATACAAAATGGTACAACCACTTTAGAAAACTCAATGGCAGATTCTTTAAAAGTTGAGCATATGCCTACCATAATTTCCATCCTTTCTACTCCTAAATATTTAATATATTTCTCACACTGAAGACTTGTCCACAAATGTTCATAATATAGCAGTTTTATTCCCAATAACTAAAAACCTGTCACCAGCCCAAATGTCTACAAGAGATTGTAGAATATCCACACAATGAAATACTACTTAGAAATAAAACAGAACAACCACCTATAAGATGTTAGAACTAGTGTTTGAGCCCAATTGCTTTGACACCGAAGGAATTTCTCACTCTCCCGTCCACATCTACACAGGTACATAGGATGTGTAATTCCTCAAAAGGTGTAACTTCCCCAAGTTGTCTCAGTTCTTCAGCTTGAAATAGTTCTTCACTTTCTGCTCCAAAATTTATTGACATACTTCTTATGAAAATAGGAGCTACAAAAATACATAGATAATCTCAGATGAGGGAACGTGGTATTTAGAGACTTTGTATTTTTCTAGGAAAAACCCTGAAGATAGAAATACCTTGGGGAGGCAGTGGTTCCAAGTCAGCCCTGACTGAAGACAATAGCCAGAGTTGCCACAGATACTGAGGAACCTTAAGAAAAATGCTCTAGTTGTTGCTTCTTTGGTTGTGATATGAGAAGGATATTATCTCACTTATGTCACAAATTTTTAAAGAAAAAAAAAAGCAGTCTATATCTACCAGGTTTCACTTTGAAGTGGTCTGTAACTGACTAGTTAACCACCAACCAGCCAATTAAATATCTCACTTCAAGATGGGTAGCTTGGGATACCAAACCAAGGACACAGCTGTTACCCCAAATACTTTGGGCTCTCCTTATTTGAAATTACCTTAAGATTCTGTCCTTCTGCCCTTTGAGAGTAGATTGAAGACCAGGAAATAGCCAAATTATTTGAAGCCAAGTCTCTGAATAATTTTCAAAAACACTGCATTTTTTTAAAAACTAAATATTCCACAGATGAGATCTTGCCTGTACATTGTCCATGAAGATACTATTTAAAAGGAATTAAACAATGAAACCAAGATGTTCATTTGCATGTGTATTTTCTAGTACAGTTGTTCATAAAAAAAATCATGGATTTTAAAAAGTATATATTTGTATTTCAGAAATAACACAGAGATTTAGACATCCAGTTAATTTGTTCATTGTTTGACCCAATATTGGTCAGATTAACCAGGTGATATTAAACTGCCATTTCCACTTTGCAGTGCCTTAAGATGATATAAAATACATTAAGCACATAACTGCAAAATTAATGTTCACTTATGGCAGAAAATTAAGGGGAAGTTTGTATGTATAAATCAAGTCCCAGCTAATGAAAAATCTACTTTCTAAGATGTTACCCATTCCTATGCCCCAAACTGAACTGGGTTTTAAGAAAGAGAATTCATTTCATCAATGGATTGAGGCTTAAAGTTAAAATGAAACATATTGCGGAAGAAAAGCATAAAGATTAACCCAGCATCCACTTCCCATGCCACCTACCTAAACTTTAACTTAACTGGACTCCTGTGTTAAAATCAAATCAGAGAGCAACATCAGAGAAGCACAAAGGAAGAGCTAGTTGATTTCTTTTGGTCATAGCATGGCTATTTCAGAAGTTCATGACTTCAAGTGACTGCTCTAGGGGTTGGAAGCCATTTTATCTGAGAAGTACTGAAGAAGGGCATAACTTTCTGTGAAAAATCACTGGAGTGGCCCTTGCAACAGCAACAAACAAATGACAAAGGGCAGAACACACACACACACACACACACACACTCCTTTAAGAATACCAATTAAATCAATCCATTTGCTAAAATAAAGAATAAGTCTAGATATTTGAAACAGTTATTTCTTAAAGTAATTATATGATCTTTCATCTTTTTGAGCAATTATCCTGTAAAAAGAGGACATAATTTTGGGGAAAATCATATGCATTTATTTTAGAATAAAGGTATTAGGTAAAGGAAAAACAAAGTTATTCTACCTCTGTTCCAGTAAACACCAGAGTTAGACAAAGAGAAACCAGTGTAAAAATTTGTTGTTAATTTGACCAAGTAAACGTTAATTTTGAAGATGACACTTGAGTGATCAGTAAACTGCCCCTTCTTAGGAAATTGTAACTGCCTTTCTTGTCAATATAAGAAGGAAAAAGAAAAAACCCACCCTATATACTACTATGCCAAAGCAAGTCTGTAGAAAAACACAATTAAAATGCAACCTAGTTTTATCATGTCTATATACAAGATTGAAATCTTCTATTGCTTCCATTGGTATTGGCAAACTATAGCCATTGTGTAAAATCTAGCCTGCCATCTGATTTTTATAAAGTTTTATTGAAACACACACCCATGTATTTACATATTGTCGATGGCTGCTTTCCAGTTACACTGGCAGAGTTGAGTGGTTGCAATAGATACCATATGACTGACAGTGCCTAAAATACTTACTATTGTTCCTTTACAGAAAAGTTCACTAACCCCTAGCTTACAATTTGATATTTAGACCTCTTAATTTGACATCTGTCACCTTCATGAACTCTGATAAGAGAGCTCAGAAAGAATCTGGACAACATAGAAAAATCAGCATTCTCATGACCAGCAGTAACCAATCAAAATGTGTAAATTAAAAAAGGTCCCATTCATGATAGTATGAAAACTCTAAGCTATTAAGGATAAAATGAGTAAAAGAAATGCAAAATCATTATGGTGAAAAAGAAGTCTGAAATATATGGAGAAATAAACTTTATGATTTGGAAGGTCAATATCAAGATGTCAATTTTCTCCAAATTGATATATGAATTCAGTAAATTCCTAGCAAAATTCTACCGAGAATTTTATGAAACTTTACAAATTGACTCTAAAGAACATGTGGAATAGCAAATGTCAAAAAAATATCCAAGACAATTTTGAAGGTGCAGTAGCAGAGAAGTGCTCACTCAGTTATCATCTGATTACTAAACTAGTTTAAAAATGTGGTTTTGGTAAAGTAGAAAGACATACTAGTGGAAGAGAATAGAAGGTCCAGAAAGAAGAAAAAAGTTCATATGGGAAGAAAAGGTCCAGAAAGAAGAAAAAATAAAATAGAAGGTCCAGAAAGAAGAAAGGTCCAGAAGGTCCAGAAAGAAGAAAAAAGTTCATATGGGAACTTGGTATGTGACAGAAGTGGCAATGCAGATCAGTGAAAAAAGTATAGATCACGACATGAATTTAGTTGCAAAAGTTGGCTGTCTATAAGAAAAGTGTTCAAATTGGATGCTTGTTTCAAACTATAAACAAAAAGCAAATTTGAGACAGATGAAGATCGATCTCTCACACGCACACACATGCACACACAAGGAAAAGGCTTGATATCTTAAGCAGCACGTTAAAAACACAAATACTAAGCCTAGGTCTAAAGATAATACATTTGACTACACAAAAAACAAAACCACTGTTTGAGCCAAAATCTGCATCAATAACAGAGTAAAATGGATAAATTTTAGAATAGTCATTTCAGTGGGATACCATATATCAGTTAAAATGAATGTACTTGATCTATCTGTACATCATTAATAATAAAAAATGCAGAATGATGTTCACATTTTGATGCCATTCATATTATTTTTAATACCCTATACTGATCGTCCTAAACCTAAGGTGTCTTCAGGTGGGGAGAGTTCAGTCATTTTTAGGACATGGTTGCCTCTGGAAAGGGGAGAAATTGGAATAAGGAAGTATGACAATGAAAACCAGCATTCCAAACTGGTTTATTAAACAAAAGAAAGAATAAGTAAATCAGAAAGAAACAAGACAGCATGTTTGTAATTCTTAATGCCCAGTGGGGGAGGGGGGCGCATGGGTATTTTAAAAATTAGTCTGAGTACTTTTTGCATTACTGGAATATTTAGTAACATAATATAAAAGTAATATCTGAGGCATAGGGAAGGAAACAATAGACTTTAAAATTTGTTATGTTCAAATAACCCTGATACCAATACTTGAAAATAGCACAAAAAGCAAGCAAGATAAATGTAATTCATGAGTATCTGTGCCAAACATCTTCAAGAGTTCCCAAACGAAATGCAACAGCATATTAAATGACTGTTACAACTCAGTCAAGAAGGGGTTTCTCACAGAAATACAAAGTTATTTGATATTAGGAAATGATAAATACATTACACCATATTGATGTTCTAAAATAGGAAAAAAACCTCCCCATAATCTCAGAAGATACTGAAAGGAGAACTGATGAGCCACTGTCCATTCCTGATTAAATAAGCCCTTATTGAAATGTGTGTATTCTTGTTTTAAAAATTTTATTAAGTTTGGAACAGACACAAGAGAGTATTTATAAAATATTTAAATGATATAAGGAATAATAAAATGAACATCTGTATGCCAACTGTTTATTTTACAGAGTAAAAATGGCTTTGTGCCTATCTGTATGTGTTCTTAATGTGATACAATTTATATGGATCAAATCAAAAGCCTCCATCATGCTTATTCATAGAACAATGGCATACTAGAAGCATTTTTACCTCAAGTCAGAGAATAGACAATGATATCCTTTTTGCCAGTTCTATTTGACATTGTTCTGTTAATAGTAGGCAATGAAGTTAAGTAAGAAAAGTCTAGGTTATGAATATTAGGAAAAGGGAGGCAGTGAGATTCCTTTTTTGCAGATTATGTGACTGTATTCTTAGAAACCCCAAAAGAATGAAATGAAAAGCTATTTGAAACAGTAAGAAAATTCACCAAGGTTGCTAATTAAGAAATAATATGTTCAAATTATTAGCTTTAATATGCAAACAATATCCAATTAGAAAAATATAATGGAAGAAATAATTCCATTTACAAGAACAACCAGAAATAAGCAAAGAATTCATCATATCTTACAAAAAGAAAACTGTAAAATTCAAAACAAGTTTTAAGTAATAGGTAAAACAATACTGCTTTGGAGAAGGAAGATTTAGTATTTAAAATGTGGTAATTTACCTGTTTGAAGTTGATGTGTTACAAGAGTGACATTTTTGGGCTCCCATGAGCTGACAAGGGATAACTCTAATGATCTTTTGTATCTTCTAGACCACCTGTGAGGTTGGTCAAAACAGAGACTCAAGTTTGAAGTGATTTGCCCAAGATTTCACTCCTCCTTGTGTTATAATAGTTTTGAGTTCCTCCATGGCAGGGCCTGTGTCTTCTTTGCGTTTTGTCTGTAGCAATGCTATAGATGAGGCCCTTGGATTTCCCACTTCTCAAACCCTCCCTCTCCCTTCTACAGTAGGCCATAGAAATTCAGAAGCCAACAAAAATTGGGCAGGTAAGCTCATACCTTGCTTGATGTAGACAGTTCTAGCCAATCATTTTCTTGTGACTGTATAGCCACAGGATTGAATGATTTTTAAAGAGATTTTATTAAAATTTGAACAATTTAGATTTTTAAATATTGGCAGCTTATTTAAAATATACTCTGCCCAGGTCAAACCTCACCTGCTGGCACAATTTGGCCCATGCTCTGCCTCTCTAGTACCTTAGATTTTTCTGTAGTGCTTTATCTAAAATCTGGCACACTAAATCCAGGAGGGAAAAAACTGAATAGGGTACTGTTCTGGTTTGCTAATGCTGCCGTTATGCAAAACACCAGGAATGGATTGGCTCTTATAAAGGGTGTTTATTTAGTTACAAAGTTACAGTCTTAAGGCCATAAAGTGTCCACTGTAAGGCATCAACAATCGGGTATCTTCCCTAGAGAAAGGCCATTGGCATCAGAAAACCTCTCTTGGCTGGGAAGGCATGTGGCTGGCATCTGCTTGCTACCAGGTTGCGTTTCAAAAATGGCTTTCTCAAAATAGCAGTTTTTAATAGCCGTCTTCAAAATGTCTGTCTCAGCTGCAGCATCAAGCTCCTTCTGTCTGAGCTCTTATATAGTGCTCTAATAAACTAATCAAGGCCCATGCTGAATGGGTGGGGCCACACACCTCTCTAATCAGAGTTATCACCTACAGTTGGATGGGTCACATCTCCATGGAAACAACCTAATCCAAAGGTTCCAACCTAATCAACACTAATATGTCTGCCCCCACAAGATTGCATTGAAGAACATGGCTTTTTCTGGGGGACATAATATAGCCATACCGACACAGATACATAGGGTAATGAGTTTCCCATGTATGGAGCTACTGTATGCCATCTATTCCAGATGGTGGCTAGATACCTCACATCCCTCCTCATCCTTGTCTTGTTCTGCTGCCAGTTCTGAAATTGCATTAACTGTTACGTTTGTGAGTGTATCTGTGTGTGTGTGTGTGTTAACTTGCCGGGAACTGTTTTTCAAACCAATCGCAAAGACAGCCCCAGGTTTAATCTCTTTAAGCAAATGCATGGAGATTTAAGATTGCTCCACCACTCTTTCGCCAAGCAGCCCTTTGTTCTTATTTGTCTTCAACCAGGTATTTTTGGTCACCGTCTGGAATTTTGAACTGTACATGATCCCTCTGGCATTATTGCTGCTCCTCATTTACAGTTTCATCAGACCCGTGAAAGGGAAGGTCAGCATCCAGGACAGCCAGGTAAGCAGAGAGTCCACTCCGTTTTGATATTTCACTAGGAAAAGAAAATATGTGTGAACAACAAATGGGAGCTACAACCAAAACGGCCCAAGTCGATCACACTGGAGACATGAGCAGCACTCACATGGACCCATTTTCCAGGGGAAGGCTTTCATTGCATGTAATCTGGAGTTTTTCTTGGATAGCATAAGTCTGAGCCTACATTTGAAGCAGTAGGGAGGCTTTTGGTTCTTGGTCATTGTTTGAACCTGCTGATGGCACTTCTGCATGCATAGCTTGCTTCACCACTTGAGAAAAACCTTTGGGCCTCCCTGAGCCCCTGCAGGACATGCAGGACTTTCTTGGGGCACTGCCCCAGGCCTCTTTGCTTAGACACCTTGTGCACTTAACTCTTCTCTCCTGTGGTCTGAAGGCTCAGCAGATTCTTAGAGGCTTGCCAACTTCCAGGGCAATCAGAGATGGGGTGAGCATGGCCCCTCCTTCATCAGGTGCCCAAATGTTTCTTGCAATTCTCTGATTTCCCTGTGCTGAAGGGGAATCATGCAAGGCCCCTTCTCAGAAACCTTCCCCATTGTCTACTTATCTCACTTCTCTCTCTCTCTCCTTCCCTTTTCCACTTATCCCAGACCATAGGATCTTTTTTATAGTCTCCATGGGCAGGAACTTTTGTTTATAGGATTATAGTTCATCATCTTACCTTTCCAGAGTTAAGATCCCAGTTTTTGAAACTGAAAAATCTAAGATTTTTAAACTTGATAATTTTTTTCTGAAAAGATCACTTTTACTTTGAGTTTCCTAAGACTCAGATGGTGATTGTTGTCACCTATTCTTCCTCATTATGTTCTTGTTGTTTAAAAAATCATCTCTGAAGTAATGGTAACTTAATGGTTGTTTCTGGTTGCATTTTGGATGGTGGGCAGGTAGGAAAAATCAGTGTTTCAGCTGGGATAAAACCTCGGGTAGCTTCAAAATTCTATTTTTTTTTTATTTGTTTAGTTTTTGTCTTAAAACAACGCACATTTATTCTCTGACATTTGTGAAGATCGAAAGTCTTGATGCAGATTTCACTGACCTAAAATCCAGTTATTGGCAAGGCTGCACTCCTTCTGGGGGCTTCGAGGGAGGATGCATTTCTTTTCCAGCATCTAGAGTCAGCCCCATATCTGGGCTCATGGCCCCTTCCTCATCTTCAAAGCTAGCAACATTGCATATCTCTGTCTTTCATATCTCCCCAAGTCTCCTCTCCTGCCTCCCTCTCCCACATTTTTTTTAATTAGAGATGGAGTGGGCTTACAGAACAGTCATGCATAAAATACAGGATTCCCATATACCATCCTATTATTAACACCTTGCATAGGTGTAGCACATTGATACAATTGATAAAAGCACATTTTCATACATGTACTATTAACTAGAGTCTATGGTTTAACTTAGAATTCACTGTGTTGTGCAGTTCCATGGATTTTATTTAAATTATTATTCTACTAACATATATGCAACCTAACATTTCCCCTTTCAACCACATTCAATCTGTGCTGCTAGTTACATTTTAAGGGCTGTGCTACCATCTGTTAAAAAATGTTTCCATTGTCCCAAGTATAAACTCTGTACATTTTAAGCCCTAACTCCCTATTCCCTATCCCCAGCCTGTCTCTTGGTAACCTGTACTCTAGATTCTGACGCTGAGTTTGTGTATTCTAATTATATCATATCAGTGAGAACTACAGTATTTGTCCTTTTGTGTCTGGCTTATTTCACTCAACATGATGTCTTCAAGGTTCTTCCTTGTTGTTGCACATATCAGAAATTCATTCCTTTTTAACACTGACTGATATTCCATTGTGTGTATGTTCCACATTTTGTTTATCCATTCATCAGTTGATGGACACTTGGGTAGCTTCCATCTTTTGGCAATTGTGAGTAATACCACTATGGACATCAGTGTGCAGATATTTGGTGGAGTCCCTGCATTCAATATTTTGGGGTATATACCTAGAGGTGGGATGACTGGATCATATGGTAATTGTATAATTAAATTTCTGAGGAAGTGCCAAGCTGGCTTCCACAGATGTGGCACCATTTTACATTTCTGCCAGCAGTGAGTGTTCCTATTTCTCTGCATCTTCTCTAACACTTGTAATTTTCCATTAAAAAAAAAAAATAGTAGCCATTTTAGTGGGTGTGAAATGATTTCTCATTGTGGTTTTGATTTGCATTTCCCTAATGGCTAATAATGTTGAGCATCTTCTCAAGTGCTTTTGGCCATTAGTATATCTTCCTTGGAGAAATGTCTATTTAAGTTTTTGCCCATATTTTAATTGGTTGGTTGTCTTTTTTGTTGTTGAGTTTGACTTTATATATTCTGGATAGTTGGCCCTTACTGGATATGTGGTTTCCAAATATTTTCCTCCCATTGTGCAGGTTGTCATTTAACTTTCACTATAAAGTACTTTGATGCACTAAAGTTTTTAGTTTTGATCTTATTGCTTGTGCTTTTATCTAAGCAGCTATTACCTAACACAATTTCCTAAACATGCTTTCCTACATTTTCTTCTAGAAGATCTTTAGTTCTGGCTCTTAATATTTTGGTCTTTGATCCATTTTGAGTTGATTCTTGTATCTTGTGTGAGGTAAGGGTCCACCTTCATTCTTTTACAAGTGAACAACCAGTTTTCCCAGCACCAGTTGTTGAAGAGACTGTTCTTTCCCAATTGAATGGTCTTTCCCCCTTGTTAAAAATCTGTTGGTTATAAATGTGAGGGTTGATTTCTCAGCTCTTAGTTCAATTACCTTGGTCTTTGTCTCTGTCTTTGGACCAGTACCATGCTCTTTTGATTACTGTAGCTTTCTAATAACTTTTAAGATCAGGAAGTATGAGTTCTCTAACTTTGTTCTTCTTTTCCAAAATGGCTTTGGCAATTTGGAGTCTTTTAACCTTCCATACAAATTTGATGATTGGCTTTTCCATTTCTGCAAAATGGAATGGGATTGAATTGATTCTGTAAATCACTTTGGGTAGAATTGACATCTTAAAAATATTTAGTATTCCAATCCATGAACACAGAATATCCTTCCATTTATTTAGGTCTTCTTTGATTTCTTTTAGCAATGTTTTGTAGTTTTCTGGATACAAGTCTTTTACTTCATTAGTCAGATTTGTTATTAGATTATTTTATTTGCTAAATTGTAAATGGAATTTTTTTCCTTGATTTCATCTTCCAATTATTCATTCGTAGTGTAAAGAAACAATAATAATTTTGCAGTATGGATATTGTGCCCCACCACTTTGATGAATTCATTCTATTTGTTGTGAACTTTTTAGGATGTTCTGCATAAAGGATCAGGTCATCCACAAATAGGGAAAGTTTTGCTTCTTCCTTTCTGATTTGGATGTCTTTAATTTCTTTTTCTTGCCTAATTGCTCTGGTTAGAAATTCCAATACAATGCTGAATAACAGTGGCAACAGTGGGCACCCTTGTCTTCTTCCTGGTCTTACATGGGAAACTTTCAGTCTTTCATCATTAAGTAGGATGTTAGCCATGGGTTTTTCATATATGCCCTTTTTCCTGTTGAGGAAGTTTCCTTCTATTCCTAGTATTCTAAGCGTCTTCATCAAGAAAGCGTGCTAGATTTTGTCAAATGCCTTTTCTATGTCAATTGAGATGAACATGTGGTGGTTTTTCCCCCTTATCCTGTTAATATAGTGTATTACATTTTCTTATGTTGAACCACCCTTGCATACCTGGGAAATATACTTCTCCATCATGGTGCATAATTCTTTTAATGTGCTCTTGGATCCAGTTTGCTAGTATTTTTATTTTGTTAAGGATTTTTGCAGCTGTATTCATAGGAGATATTGGTCGGTAATGCTCTTTACTTGTACTGTCTTTTTCTGGCTTTGGTATGAGGATGATTTTGGCCCTTTAGAATGAAGCAGGGAATGCTCCCTCTTCTTCAACTTTTTGAAAGACTTTGAACAGGATTGGTGTTAATTCTTCATGGAATGTTTCATAATTTCCCTGTGGAGCCATCTGGTCCTAGGCTTTTCTTTATTGGGAGGTTTCTTTAATTACTGATTCAATCTCTTTACTTGTTATTCGTCTGTTGAGATCTTCTCATTTATTCTTGAGTCTCAGTGTATGTAGTTTGTGTGTTTTAGGAATTTGTCCATTTCATTTAGGTTATCTAATTTGTTGCTGTAGAGTTGTTTGCAATGTCCTATTGTACTCCTTTTTATTTCAGAGGGGTTGGTAGTAATGCCCCCTTATCTTTTCTGATTTTAGTCTTTTGTATCCTCTCTTTTTTTCTTAATAGGTCTAGCTAAAGGTTTGTCAATTGTATTGCTCTTTTCAAACAGCCAACTCTTGGTTTTCTTTATTCTGTTGTTTCTTGAATTCTGTATTTCATTTATCTCTGTTCTCATCTTTGTTATTTCCTTCCTTCTGCTTGCTTTGAGTTTACTTTGCTCTTCTTTTTCTAGTTCTTCCAGATTTGAGGTTATGTCTCTGATTTGAAATGTTTCTTCTTTTTTAATGTAGGCATTTGGAGCTATAAATTTCCCTCCTAGCACACCTTTGCTGCATCTCATAGTTTTGGTTTGTTGTATTTTCATTTTCATTTGCCTCAAGATATTTGCTAATCTCCCTTGTGATTTCCTCTTTAACCCAATGGTTGTCTCAGAGTAGGTTGTCTAATTTCCCATCTTGAAGTGTGCTGCCTTTCTGCACTCCTGGACACTGAGGGCTGCTCACATCCATGAGCCACTGGCCCCTTCCCAGTAGCATCACCACAGTTGAGTATTGTTAGCATGTAACAATTGTCTTTTCATACTTAATTTCAGCTATATACAGGACCAGTTGCAAAAACCAATACACATCAAGATTGCACTTGCCCTTTGTGCAATTTATGCCGAGATTGGACCTGAAATGTTTCACAGCTTCCTATTTTCCCAGTAGCTCTTATCCAAAACTGATCAAGTGGATTGTATAATATAATGTTAGGAAGAAATTAAGTAATAAGACTGTAATTTTTATTTTGATGCTATCTTAAGTGATTCTGTGACCAGTTTTGTAGTAAAAACTAAAACCTTTGTCTATATCTAATGAACATATATATTATTGGTAGCAACCTAACTCTGAATAATTACATATATACCCTCTAAAACCAAAAGGAAGATTTATGTCAGAAATAAATTAAGAGATTATTGCCTTTGCATTGGTGACTTACTTTACCAGGAAATGTTCAATAGATTTTCTATATATAGCAAAATTTTCTGAAACATCTTAAAACTGTTTTACAATGATCTGGTGGCTCACTTTTCTAGAATACTTGTGACTTGGGTAATTTTATCAAGTATGGAAGTTTCTCCTTCAGCTGCTGCATTTCATGAAGTGGAGGCTTCTTGAGATGGCACTACCCCGAAAGATTTAAATTAGATCTCCCAGAGCCATTGTCAGTATCTCTGAGAAATTATGTAGAAGTGTTAAGAGTGCTGGAGTAGAATGTCATAGCATTATTGTTTTCACATGTATCTTTATTGAAATAAAACAACTGATGATTAGCTGTATAATCATAGACAAGATAAATGTTAGATTGATATTGAAATGTACAATATTGAAATGCAAAATGAATGGTGGAATAGTTAGGAGACTTTCAAGTTAGTTGCACAACTTTCCTCAGAACACTTCATAGTATCTTGAAGTCTACCTTGAGAGAATTCTCTAGCTGACAGCCACCTGGTTTCTGCCCTTGCCCTTTTTCTTAGGAAGCATGTTTCTCATTCAGAGGCCTAGTGAAAACACTCAATTTTCTGAAGCTTATTACTTTTTAACTTTAAACAAAACATCCTTGGGTAAAATGAGCTAAATAAATATAGAACACTCAACAGAATATTAACAAGAAGAGGCTACATTGTGGATCAGGAAGTTTTTCTAAGGTAAATTGAGATCTAGTCACTGGAAGTATAATGACTTTTAACATTTTTGAGAGTAAATGGCAAAATATATGCTTTTACGTTTCGAGGGGCAGAAGGAATCATTTAAGCCACCCAAAGAGAAGGGTCTCATTATTACCTAAGAGCCTCATTTGCTTTCATGAAACACACTTGCTGCAATTGGAGAACAGGTTAGTTCTCCTGAGGATCAATGAATGTCACACAAACTGCTAGTTGAAACTCATGAGAATTCTGAGCGGTAAAGCATTACCAGCCCTGGAGAAATTTCTTGGTGACTTCTCATTGGATTTATGGGGTATAGGAGAGTACTCTCTGGGAACTTCAGAGTTGTTCCCTTTTTGGAGCATGATATTGATGATTCTTTTTTACTATTGGAACAATGGCACCTAAACAACCTACATGACCTTTGTGAGGTTAAGTAGAAAGGTAAGTATTCAAGCTGCAAACAGACCCTGATTTTCTAATACCCAGAATTTTTTCTGAACCCCCAAGCCCATTTGATTGCACACCGACATGTAGTTTTTAAATATTCCACTGATATATTTAAAATTTGCCTATGAATTAACCAAGATTTTAAACTAATCCAAACAAGCCTATTAGCATACTAGCACCTCTGCCCCTGAACTAAAAGTCAGACACCCTTAGGTCTAGAGAGATCCGACTCTTGTGTTCTGTTCATTCACTGCCCTCCCCCAAAGCCCAAGGAAAACAATAATACCACATAGAAACGTGTAACTTATTCCTTGAGATTGATTATATTCAGTCTAATGCATTTTCTACTGTCTAATGTTTCAGTAATGGCCCCAAAGAGAAAGAGCACTCATTATAACAATGAGCCTAGCACAAACGGAGTAAGGTGTTCTCAGCCTTAACACAGCAGTCGTTTCATTTGTCAGAATAAGAACAGAAACTGTTGTCAGAAAGTACAACTCAGCAATGCATTTTTAAAGCTGGATGCCTTCAAAGGACACTCGCCTAATAGCTTTATTTATAGTTAACAGTTTTATGTAGATTATGCATATTGTTTGTAGTCTTGCCAGAGTGTCCCTGAACTTTACAAGTGTTATTTTTGAAGAGGTTATAATGCATTTTGAAAATACTAGGGTTTAAATTGTGTAGAAAAACTTTAAGGACATGTACAAGCTTAATTTGCCTTTGGAAATTTCAGTCGATGGGTTAACAAATTGTGTTTTCCTTTCAGGAGAGCACAGACATAGATGATGAGGAGGATGAAGATGACAAGGTGAGTGTGCCTGAGAAAGAATATAAAAAGTAACATTAATTCTGTGGGCAAATAGTATTCTTCCTGCTTGAGTCGAACTCTGTTTCTTTTTTTAGTATTGTAGAATGACTGGAATAGTGATATTCTTGTAAATTAAAAAAGGATATTCCTTTTTCAGAGTTTTAAAATGAGGTTGAAAGGGAGTGAAATATAAGCAACAAGTGAAAGATCTTAAAAAGCATGCCTACGGGGGAGGCCTTTCATTTGACTCAAGTCAAGATTAGCCTCTCCTTTGTAGATTAAAGGCACCCCAGAAAGGCAAAAGTAAATCATGTGGAATTGCTCTTACTTTAGGTTGGTGTCTGCGCTCCGTGGAGTTGGTCACCCACTTCAGAGCTTGTCACTTTCCCAGCTGTTGCTGGCAACATTTTCAGCTCTATGTCTGTGTACATCTGTCTGTTTTCTTCTCCTGGGAGAATCTCTCAAATCTGCTGCTTTTGTTGTCATTACGCTTTCAGACAAACCTTCTGGAATAAAATGAAAAAAAGGGAAATGCCAAATGAGATGCTACTAGCTTAATGGACTTTCACTACCCTGAAACTGGGTATGTGGGGCTCGTGATGGTAGAATATAGGAGACTTGTGGGAGAGGAAAGGGGGAAAGATGGAAATTTAAGAGTCAGTATCTGATATAAAAATGCCTGCAGAATAGAAATGAATTTAAAGACAGAGGCTCCTTGACACAAAGCCTTAAAATTAATTGAATGGACCAGATGGTTTTGTCCATTTGAAGCAAATTGGATGGATTACAAAGTATGTCTTATTTCTTGTGCTAAGATGATCAGTAATAGCAAAATAATAGAAAAGTATAATACTTTTAAAAAGAGAATCAATCTTTTTCAGAATAGATGTTGCACAGATGCAACTTTCTTTGTGGATTGATATTAGCAGCTTCTGGGTGAAACAACTCATTCAATATTGTAAATAGTCATAGCCAAGCTAAAATGCATGAGGGCTGATTTTACCAAAGGAAACCACAAGTATTAACAAAATTATTTTAAACCCATACTAGGCAAAATTCTAAATATTTATAAACCGGGGCCTAAAAGTGAGGTAGATTTCTGTTTAAATGGGCCACATATGGAAGAAGATGCCATCCTTCCTTTAGGGGTAATTGTGACTGTATCTTTGGCCCATCTGATAAAGGAAGCATCTAACAAGAAGGCAACAAATGAAAAAGTAATGTTCAGCAGCTGGCAAGCAACAGAATCAGGCCATAAGTTCTAGACCCATGGGTTTCAAGGTCTGATCTTCAACTGTGTTGCCTCGGGGGCTCCCTGCGGGTCTGGAAGTGGAGCCATTTGGACTCCGTTTCAAGCCTTTCTGGGAAGGATGACTGAGGGAAGAGTTGAACCCCAGCATCTACAGGCATGAGCCCTAGAGCTGTTGTATTCATCCAAGCCTGGCCCTAACCAGACAGTTGTATCTGCCCATCTCATTTTAACAATTTCATTCAGATATTTTTATCATTATATTTTTAATGGGAACTTTTAATCGCTAGAGCAGGACCATGATGGTTTTGCTTCCTTGCTTTTATATTTCTGTGAAATCTTCTAGAGGATTAAGTCTAAAACAAAATATTGGCTTCTGTTGATGCCTCTACTGTGTAACTTAACCTTTGTCTTGTTAGGGAAGACAGGTAGACTTTTCAGTCCTTGTGTCTTTTACTCTCACTTCTCTAAGAGATTTCTAAGGTAGAGAGATTTTGCAGCTGAGCAAAACATGAGCAGCTTTAAAATGTCTTGCTCACACATCCACATGTGTATTACAAGACATCATTTCTTTTTCATGAATAGCAGCCTCCACAATTAAGATGTGCTCGTCATAATCCGGGATGCACAACCGCTGGGGGATTCCCATCCACAGTGTGCTGTATCAGAGGTTTTACCCATGGAGCCCTCCTGGCTTCTGTTGCATGTTATACATGACAGACCATGCTTCTGGGAATTGTAACACACTCAATGAGAGATGGACTGTTTACAAATTATAAACACACAGCCGTTTAATTCAAAACCAGAAGAGGAGGAAAACTCCTTTCTACCCAAACTATCCATCTTGTAAGTGACACTCCTTAATTGCCAGCACCCCTTCTCACAAAATACCATCATGCATGATCTTGGAAGATGAAAGAAGGCCTGGACCCCTTGGCAAAACTTCCTTGGGAGACAGTTGCTTTCCCATATTCTGCCTGTCTCCAATGCACAGCCCAGGACACAGCCTGGGGTCTGTCATACTTTTACTGTCTGGAGCCGGGATTGTTGTAAAATGACATCACTGTAGCCTCTTTCTCCTTCTCTTTGTTAAAAGCACATGATTGTAATCTGGGTTAGAAACCAGATTAGACTCCACAATTTTGCCTTCCTTTCTTTTGTGGGCTTTCATTTATAACAGTGCTTTCAGGTAACTAGTATTTTTGGCTTTTTAGGAAACTAAACCTACAAACTCAACTTTAAAAGAGGAAATCTTTCATTCTCAGGCCCATGCAAGAAATTGCTTCCTACCAAATTGTTTGCTAGAGACTTCAAAACAAACAGATAATGGCTGAGTTCAGCCAACAGCAATCAGCTGACATTTCCTGGTTGTATTAGATTCCATATGTGGAATTCTTCTGTGTGGGCCTTATTTGTACGGATGGATTAAGATGAAAATTGCATTAATTTTTTTTTCACAGTAAAGGTCAGTAATTGAAGCATGAACCAAGAAAATATTGTATAAAATGCTGTCTCACCATACTTAGGAAAAGTCATGTCAGACAATAATATCTTGTTTTTATTACTGAAGATATAAATACTTGCATTACAGTTTCTTATTTCCAGCCCAACAATCACTTACATAGAATATTTCAGCTTTACTGTTAACATCAAGAAAAATGCATCATAAGGGCATGTATTTAAAAAAACAAAAAATCCCTGCTTATTACTATCAAAAAGAAATTGCATTCTAATGCCTGCATTGTGGATGTGTTTTTTTGTTTGTTTTTTTTTTTTAACTGAGCTATGAGGACTAGTACTTCAATGGTCCACTTTTTTAGGATCATCAATGAGATCACAATTGCCTGAAAGGGTTTTGGAAAAAAAAAATCACCTTTATCATTTATAAATGAAAAACAGATAATGGTATTTTCCTTTAAGAAAAAGAGAAATACATCCAATACATTTCTGTTGATTGATCAATGAACATTTTGTGATGAAAGGAAGCAAATGAATCTATATCCTATTTTCACAAATTAGAATGCCATCATTAATATTTAAGGACATTTTAAATCATCAGTTCCAGTCCTCCAAGCTAATTGGCCCACTCACCATTACCCAAGCAGAGCCTTCTCAGAGGGAGAAGCACATGGCATATGAATTTAGAAAGTGTTGTTACTGTAAGTTAGTCTGCACAGTCCTTTGGACAAGACGGTTAGGCTTTCGTGCCTCATTCCCTGTTTTCTTGTTCCAGAGAGAGAAGATGATCTATAGTATCTCAACCAGGGGAGACTGTTGTCCTTGGAAGACGTCTTCTTACAATCTAATAGTGAGGGCAGTTTTGCTTATGATTTCTTTATACCTTTTAAGAATGTGCAACACACAGTAAATTGGTTTGATTAGTGATTATTCTTGAACCATGGCATAAGCAGTGGTACTTCAAGATGAGAAAGTGTGGTATTTTTTAAGAAGATAAAAGCCAGAGAGTATCTTTGAAAGGTTAATTGTTGTGCATACACACTCACACTCACTCACACAAAAGCACATTTTCAGGGCATGTACAGCCTATGTATAGGATGCATTTTAGAAGCCCTGCTTAGGGATAATTTTCAAGGGAATAAAGTAAATGGTCATTCTGATTTAACTCCTTTTAGTCTGTTTTAATATGATTTTTAGTGATGAGTGTATTTAATTGCTAACAGTCTTAACCATATCATCTTACTTTCAAGACTTTAATAGTAAAGTGGATTCCAGCCAATTCTTAATGATCAGTTTATGCAGGTTTTGAATGAGAAGAGGTTGTCTTCTTTATTTCCCGTACTCCTTTTTTACTTAAACATCAATGTGCTCAAATTTTCTTCTTAAAAATAGGGCTTACTTTCTTAAAAATGTTTTGGCTTCATTACCTTTCGACTTAATTCAGAAATCTTATAGAAATTATTAACCTAGTCCTTTGGAGAATGATTCACAATGTCCTACTTATTATCAGGCTTACTAATATCCCCGGTGCTTGTAGATCTTCATCATGATCTCTACTGTAAGAGTTATACTTCGTACATTACCTACAGTATTGTAAATTATGATATACCAGCCTAAATTAGATGAATTGTCTTTCTGTTAGTTATTATGCACTGTCTAATAGAATGCAGCCAGGGGCTCTGGTGTTTTAGTAGTCTCTGCTGCATCTAGGTTTTAAATTTCTTATTGCCTAAATTACTATATCACACTAATGTAGAATATATTGGATACTGTGGCCTGATTATCCACAAGTCATTGTTTTCTGAACATAGTAGCCATTCCTCATGGCTTTTGTAATGAAATGCCCTCTGTTTCAGTGTAGTTCACCCAAGTCCCAAATATCCAATGAGTATTTGAATTTATAAGACAATGGGTAAAAAATATGGGGACAGCATCTTTTTTTTCCCCCAAGGGAAAATACTAATGTAAGCTATAATTGAAATAAAGTAATAATTTAAAACAAGACCTTTGGAGTAAGAAGTAATTGATAGATTAATTATAATAACAGTATTTATAGAGCATTTCAAATTTATAGACTGCTTTTAAATACTTTTATCTCATTCAATACTCAGAATAAACCATTAAAATTGATATTATTTTCCCCATCTACAAATGAACAAACCAAGGTTAAGAGAAATTAAATAACGTTTCTGAGATTTCTCAGGCAGACTCAAATCCCGCTCTTCTGACTTAAATCCCATTTATTTTTAAACATACCACATTGTTATGAAGGAAACATGCCATTAATTTATTTCCATTTTGCTACACTGCCATTGGTGATATTTACGGAGGTTTCCTCTGTATCAGAGACTCCCAGGGTATAAAGTATACAAACAGAAACAAAGCACTCATGATAAATAATCACAGTGCAGCATGATTGGGTCTTTACTCAAAAGTTGGATGCTTGTGTTGGGCAGTGAGGAGGAAATACTGAGTGAATCCAGGGCTGCTAATAGAAGACGATGTTGGAGCTGAGTCTTAGGGTAATGAGAATTACTTGTTACTTTGCTTGATCATATAAATATTTTCTTGCATTCTCCCCATTTCCCACCCTCGAACAAAACTAAAGAATGCACACAGCTCTATCAGCAACAGCAGTTCTTCATGCTTTATCAACAGTAATTATAGTTATAGGAAACTATAACTATAGCCTTGTTTACTTGACAGTGTCATGGAATTCTGTTAATTGGCTCAGAAAAACTTTTAATGAAATCCATCGTCCCAAGGATCAAGTTCCAAATACTTTTTTTCTAAACTGTTCTCATTTTTTCAATTGTATTTTATCAGTATTTTCCTTTTGTTGTTGCTGTTCTTTCCTTTTACTTTTCTGGCCCTCCTGTTAGATACCAGTTGAAATTCCCGTTGCAAGCCCAAAACATGCATTAGTAAATATCAGTGCATTGTGTAAAGGCTTTATTTAATTTAAAGATAGTTGGAGCAGTATAAACCCCTTAGAAATTATGTAGTTCAACATGCAAACACTTTCCTTTATTTTCATTTCTCAAAGCAAATGTACTGCTTGAAAAGAAAGTACTCCCCTAAAAGAGTATGTATTTTTTTTCCCTTTTTAATAGCACGCACCATTGAGTTGTGTGTGCGTGTGTGTGTGTGAGTGTGTGTGTACACACCATATCTCATGGGAAGAAGCCCTAAAGTCAGTTCCCAGTGCATTAAGCCAGGATTCCCAAAGAACAATTTTTAATCTCACATATCAGAAATATTGCTTCTGTCTCTTTGTTATGACAGATGCTGAGTTTTTTTTCATGCTAAATGTCGCTCAATCTATTTCTAATGTTTATAATTCCTCAAGTTTTCATATTGTGAGCTTTTAATACTCAGTGGGATGAAACAGAGACCAAATATATTCTTACTTAAAGTCTAAAGTTATATTTTTGCATCTTTAGTCTAGATGGCTGAAATTACTGGGAGGATCTTGAATTAGACATGTTGTATTTATCCCTTTTGGAAATATGTGCTTCATGTGACAAATACTACTTAGTTTTTAAGCACTTGAAAGGATATTATCTGACATGGCCAATTTTCAGGAATATCTCTCTGTTTTACTTAGGAAGTTAATAGAGTAACAAGAGATTGTCTCAAATCAGAGCATGCAGGAAAGGTTTAAAGTAACATACTGATTATATAATTAATTCTCAGTTGTAAATTCATTTTGATTGTGTTAATTCTCTCCTAGAGGCTCAAGGCTAGTTTATTCCACCTATAGTGCTGTGCTCATCGGAGACATGAGGAAGGCAAAAAGGCCTTGAAGAAAGAAAGATTGGCCTCCTGAATTATTTTTATTTTTGGTTTGGGTTTGATTTGTTTTTCTTTAAAAACATGAACAAGCATGTAGCAAAAACAGACATGTTTGTTTTTAATTTAACTGCTTACAAAAGTTAATCAAAAGATTTAATTCTTTTGACATTTTATAAAGAAATGGACGATGACAAAATATTGATATTGCTCTCATCTTTGTGTATATATATATATACATATATATGTATATATATATAAAAACTTTGGAGTTTGCTATTATTTTTCTTCCTGTGAGTGCATTTTTTTCAAAGTCCATAATAAAACAAAGGAACCTTATGAGATTTGAATTCTGGGTTTGAAAAATACCATGCTTTCATCTCCTCTTTTATGTGGTGATACACGCTTGTTCATAAAGTTGACAATAAGTCATATTAATTTTACTTATGCCTTGACTTTTTTAAAAGTTTGTAATGAGAATATCCAGTCTTCACCAAATTTAGGAACCTAAAAGTGCATGTTTGGTCACAATTATCTTGTTCATTTTTTTTAGTCACGGCAATGGCCATCGCTATTTGTATGGCACATTTTGTTCTATAAATTGGGAGCCTCATTTGTTAAGTAAAAATGTAAGTACATGTGATAGCAGCTCTGTTTTCCTGAATGAATCACTGTTACTCTTCCTAGGCAGTTTGGTAGCAGCAGCAGATGTAATGCTGTGTTTGCTAAACTGTGTTATCGCCACATTTCATGGTTCAATCTGAAACGTGTAAATAAAGCCAGCATGATGCAGATAGATCTGCCAGCTGGTCGTTCCTACAACTTGGGGTGACATGAGTAGACTTGTCCTGGAGGATCAGTTGTTTGGAAACTTAAATTAACCCCAGTATTCCTGAAGTTAGACAAAAGGTTATTCCTTCTTTTTGTCTTGATGCCTTATTAAAAGGAAAGGGAACTTATATTTATGAAGCACCTGGGTGTGCCAGTGCTTTCCACATGCCATAATATTTAATGCTCATAACACTTCAATCAGGGGTAGAGATCATGATCTCCATTCTCCAGATAGAGAATTTGGGACTCAGAGAGGTTAAGGAATTTTCCACAATGGCAGAGCTAGTAAACTCAAGACTGGTGTTGAACTCAGTTTTTCCTGACTTGCATTGATTGTTGTTTCCAAAATGGATAGGCCTCTGGGGTCTGGTGCATATTAGAGGGTTTCCTGTTTGTTTGTTTTAACTTTTATCTATTTATGTAAATGACCCTGGTTACCCCAACTCCTAAATAAAAATGTAGAAATATCTTTCTCTAAATATTTCCAGAAGGAGGAATGATTGAGCAGAATTTCTCAAAGTATCTCAAAATTATATATTTCACTATGCAGAAAATAGCAAGAAAACAGTGACCCATAGATCCTAAAGAACAAACATGAATTGTGAAATGTTCACTAGAAACCTGTAGGGCTTCTTGGAATGCAGAGGACACCCTGGTGTTGGAAGTCCTGGATTGGAATTCTTTGCCACATACTATGTGAACATAGACACATCACATAACCTCTCCAAATCCTGACTTCCTGTAAATGAAGTTATTGATACTGAGTCCGTTTTGATTTTTAGAAGGATATGTAATTTGTCAATTGGTATATACTCTGCCTTTAATACAGAGTGGATATTGTTAAAGAGAAAAGGCCCACGAAAGCAGTAGTTTATTATATTAAAAGAGGTAAATTGTACAGCACAGACAGTGAAAAGAACATTTGCCACTAGAATGAGTAAATGGACAGAGGCATAAAGCAAATTGAGAGAACAGAGCCATCCCAGTGCTGGCTGGTATCCCTAGGAGAGGGCTTCACAAAAGCCAGTAAGCTTGAATAGGGCTTTTCCATCATTCTGCTGAGTTTTTTGAGGCCTGGAATCTGCGCTCAAACTCTAGGAACTTGCTTAGCTCCCTAGTTGAAATAAATAATCCTTTTGCAGCACTAATATATTAAACTTGACTCCCTCCCCTTTCCTGCATCCAGTCATTCCTCCATCAAACAAGTGCCATAGTATGTGACCGTCACAGTGGGTCTGAGAATACATGGCCATATAAGGTAGCCTCTGTCCCACCAGTTTAAGCAAGACATTGCGTAACAGGAGGGTTATGGAAGATATTCATGAAATGCTCCAGAGTATGAAAATATGAATATCACATTCTTGTAGTGTAGAAGCTACCATGCCTTGATAAACACACAGATGTTGCTGAAAGGCTATAAGTCATTCAGAGAACAGAACCTACATGTATCACTGATCATAAAGACACCTGCCCTCAAATGTAGCCTCATGCAGAGATTTCAAGGTGCAGGTAGAAACACATGTGAAAATGTTCCTCCTCCCTGTCCTGAGGAACACTCTGGTAAGAACTGATCCCTTTCTGTGCTAATAAATTCTAGGGAAATTTATCAGGGTAACCACATGCTCCTCTTTGCACAGAAAATCTTAGTTTACTGACCCTCTGTCCGGCGCTTCTCTCCGCCCCGCCTCGAGTCCTCGGTCGGCCGGCGATGGGGACCAGAGAGATAAGGGGAGAGAGGGTGCGGACAATGTCTTACCCGACGCACTCGTGATCACTCTGGACTCGCAGCAGTGAAGCATGTAGGCTTTTAATGGAACTAGGCAATCATCCTCTTTACAGGTTCCGCCCGGGGCAAGACGCCTCGGGGGAGAACAACCTCGATGCGGCCGTCAGGTACGGCTCCTTGTGGGCTGTCTCCCCGAGCTTTGCCCGGGAACTTTCTTATAAACCTTGCGTGTATCCAATGGGCTAACGCCACGCACACAAGCATGATTGGTGAATACAGCGGGTGGTTACATACATCAGAAGCCGGAAGCAGGATGTGGACGCCATCTTGGCACCACTCGATGGGCGGGGGGACTTTGGAGCAGGTTTACAGCGCATGCGCTATGCCCGTCCCGGGAGACGGCTCTCCACATCTCCCCCTTTATTATTTATATCGACCCAGTGTCCCCAGTGATGAGTGTGCTCCCGTGAACCCAGATGGCTCACAATTTGTTCCGGTGCTTTGGGGAGTCTGGACTAGGTCTCAGCCATTTAGCGGCGGAGCCTCTAGCACCGACCAGAATGCTCACCTCATATGGAGACAGGAGAGTCCGTGAGCTGGAAACAACATGACTCTCCCTGCAGTGCTTTGCCTTGCAACTGGGGGACAAAGGCGGGGGCAGGGATAGCATTAACCAGAGTCGGAGGCGTCACTAGGCGTCCCTATGCATTGGCTAGAGTCAAGTCTGGCCACAACTATGACTCTGCCTTAGGGACCTACCTGAGACAAAAATTATGACTGCTGGCGTCGCCCGTTATACCCGGGACATAGCTGCGCGCTTAGCTACAAACCTCGCTCCCGAGTGCCCCGCCCGAGGCGGCCAGGATGGGGTATGGCCATCAGAATGGTCGCTGTTGGGGGTATCAAAGGTGGAGGACATAGCCATCATAGTGGTAACACGGTAGCAAAGATTTGACTAATCCCACCAATAGTCCCACCATCAAGAGAATCCAATTAGTCAAATTGGGCCAAGAGAACCAAGAGGTGACTTGGTCCCACAGATTTTTTACAGTCTCGCCCAGTGTGGAAAGGTCGAAACTAACAGGCTTCAATTCCCTAATGTTCTCAAGTCCCTGAAGGCCGGAGGCTTGGTCCAATGGCCCAGGCCGTATATTCGTTGGCGTTTCTGACAGCTGCTCCCCGGCCTCCCCAGGTGATGCCACGGTTCCCACCAGTCTTTCCGGAACCCACACTGGTTGACGTCCTGGTTCCTGGGGAAAAACACAAACAGAGCCTCCGGCCCAGCCGAGCACCGGGTCAGGGCCTTTCCACTGTGACGTGGAGGGAGCGATATGGCCCTTAACAGTCTCCCATATAAGGACTAGAATCGGGTCCAAACAGACACCCGTTTGGCGCGCTCGGTCTATATCACGACCAAGTTTCATCCAAGAGGGCAGATTAAGGCTGCCAGAACAAGGAAACCAGGGGGCAAAAGTGGCCACATCATCAAGAAATCGCTGGAGAGAACTTCTCTTAATTGAGATACCCCGCTGTTTCAAAAGGGTCTTTAAGGGGGTTAATAGGGGTGAACTCCCAGACTGCCCCATGCTTGCAGTCGGCACTATCTCTTAATCACTCGGAGAGCTCTTCCGAGTCCCCGGGGCTACCTGAACGCCCACGGGCCCTAGTCCTCGCACGAAAAAAGGGGGTGCTTACCTTCTCGCGGTGATCAGTCGCGGAGGTCAAACCACGGATCCCGGGAGCACGTCTCCGTCGGGTCGAGGGGAACGCGAATGAGTTCCCCGTACGGGCCACCACTTGTCCGGCGCTTCTCTCCGCCCCGCCTCGAGTCCTCGGTCGGCCGGCGATGGGGACTAGAGAGATAAGGGGAGAGAGGGTGCGGACAATGTCTTACCCGACGCACTCGTGATCACTCTGGACTCGCAGCAGTGAAGCATGTAGGCTTTTAATGGAACTAGGCAATCATCCTCTTTACAGGTTCCGCCCGGGGCAAGACGCCTCGGGGGAGAACAACCTCGATGCGGCCGTCAGGTACGGCTCCTTGTGGGCTGTCTCCCCGAGCTTTGCCCGGGAACTTTCTTATAAACCTTGCGTGTATCCAATGGGCTAACGCCACGCACACAAGCATGATTGGTGAATACAGCGGGTGGTTACATACATCAGAAGCCGGAAGCAGGATGTGGGCGCCATCTTGGCACCACTCGATGGGCGGGGGGACTTTGGAGCAGGTTTACAGCGCATGCGCTATGCCCGTCCCGGGAGACGGCTCTCCACAACCCTCCCCCCCTTAGAGTTTCATGTTTTGCTCTCGGCTTCTGCCACAGTTGTCTCTAGGAGACCATGGGATGCACGTGCAGTGACCTGAGTTCTTTCCAACATCTGGTTGGATCTAACAGCCAGGGAGAGCCCGTCTCTATTTTCCTGACTCTGGTTCAGAGCCAGAGTCCCCAAACCTCCCTTTAAAGGGAAGCATGCTGGATACTCATTGATAAAACAAAGTTTTCTTGGATGACCTAACCCCTTCTTGTCTCAGGCAGCGAGGGAGATTCACTTGAGGCAGATGCCACATCAGCACATGGTGTGCAAACCTGCTGTGCCTGGCCTTTGCCAGGCCTGTAAGATCTACGATGTCTTGAAGCCACCAGTTCAGAAGGGTTAGTGGGAAATATGAGACGTTCTAGAGTAGGTGTATGGTGGATATAATGAATGTTTAAGCAGTTCCACTGAGAAGAGAATGGAAAGTAGTCTGAGCACTCATTAAAATGTTTGATTTCACTCATATTGAGTAAATCTGCACCTATTTATTTCACTGTTTGATTATGCCTTTTTTAAATATTGTAATAAACTTTTCCAACAGTAGTGGGTAAACAATAAATAAATACAGAGTACATGTTTAATGAATAATCAAGTACCTATATCCCGTTCCTCAAGATGGTTGCTGATGAATGTCTATCTTGTACAAAAGGCTTGTTCACATTTCCCATCCACCCTGGGGAATGTGGTGATGTCACATACACTTGTAAAATGAAAACACAGCTGCTTCAATAGTTAGTAGTTACTCTAAGAAGACTATACCTGAAAACATGATTTAATACATGCAGCTGAGAAGGTGTGCTTACATGTCTCTGTGGACCATGACTTTTCATTTAGATCAAATGACTGTTCTTCCATATTAATCTATCTCATTTTCTATTCCTACTTTTCATTGTACATATATGAAAAATGGCAAAGAAGCTGTTAATTTGTTGGCTTCAGTAACAGAGGAGAAAACCTTGTGAAGAATCTTACCTACCTGTCATCAAATGATTCAATAAGAACATCAGATAAATTCACTCTGTAATTGTTTTTTTGTTTCCATGCAATATAGGGAATCAAAGTAAGGTGATTTTGTAAATGATGGAACATCTGACATCAGGAATGCCACTGTCAATTTAGTTTAATCATTTAGCATTGCAGATTTTGTAGTGATTATATGAATGCAACTTTTGATGGAGGAAAGCATCATGGCTAAAAAATATTCTCACAGAATGAAGGAATCTATGAGGCAGAAGTGTCCTTGGAATTGGCCACAGTGCCCACATAATCCACAAATTCTTCCAAACAAGCAATAGTACTCTACCAATTGAATTAGGAGTCTTTGTATCTGTGTGTATAAATATCATATATATAGAATGAGAATGAGAGAGTTCAGAAAAAAAACAAGATATTTGTGACAAAGTGGTATTAAATATAAAAATTATATTTCATCATGGCAGTGTGCACTGTGTTTTTGATGTCCATCATCAATCTGATTTTAGGAATGCTTGCATGAAATTTTTGATGAGCTCTCAGTCAACCTAAGCATCCCCCAGCGCTAGTGAACTGTCTTGGGAAAAAAGAAATCCTTTGAAGTATCACTGCATTTTGTGCATAATCAATTAGAGATTTTTAATCAAAATCTTCGATGACTGGAGTGCCAAGTAATTTTGTCTTTTGAAGCATTTAATTAATTGAAATGAATTATTTCAAGCTGGCAAAAAAGAAGACACTGAACTTCATTCCCTACAAAAGCAAGGGGCATACTGAACAAAGTAAACAATGAGATTAAGTGTTGCACATGATTCAATTTTTACCCTTTGGATTATCTTGATTTGTGAGGAAAAACTTTTGATGGAGCGCCTATTTTTGATAGCATTAAGCTATATTCTGTACAGATATGGAAGGAAATTAAGAAACCATTCATTTTTCAGTGTTTAAATTTGGTTGTTACACATTCAAAAGAGCCATAAATAAAGAAAACGTATTTAAACTTTTGTCTTGAAAAAGTATTTGACAGAGAAGTTTTGTATGATGGATACAAAAAATATTGTGCTTTTGAAAATATTTGGGCTGAAATAATACATATTTCAATGTTAAAATATAATTGATAATAATCTTTGTGTATCAATTTTGTTGTGAGTTTTTAAGGTGCCTGTAGAGGGAGCATTTTCTTAATGAAAATCATTGACTATAGTGAAGAGTCAATTGAAAATGTTAGTTTAATAACCATTAAACGCAGCTCTAAAGATGATTAAAAACATTTTATGAAAATATTAGAAATGAAAAAAGATACTCAAAAAGTATATTCTTTTGACAAATAACCACGACATGGGATTATAGACAGATACAACTTCAAAACCAAATAAATATTTGAATATATTTCATATAATAGTTATGGAATGATTATTCTGCATGTTACTTTTTTAAAATTCATGTAATCAATATAAACAAGTGTGTTTTAATTGATAATTTATTTTGGTTTTATTTGAAACCATTTATTTTTGAGAGTTAAGTAAAAATAACATGGAATATTAAATTACTTGTTAAATTGTAATTTGAAAGTTATCACCTTTTTGTATATATGTTATATTTCACAGTACGGAAATAACTGAAACTATGCTACTGTAACCCATAATATTCTTTGAAATTTCCTATATAACTGCTTGTTAAATGGTACTTTGAAAGTTATCACCTTTTTGCATACATGCTATATTTCACAATAAGGAAATAACTGAAACTGTGGAACTGTAACCTATAACATTCTTTGAAATTTGCTTTCTAACTATTTGTTAAATTTTACCTGCAAAGTTATCACTTCTATGTAAATATGTTATATTCCACAATAAAAAATTAATAATAGGAAATAATTTTATAGATCCACCAATAATAATAAAATCTATTTGTCAGTTGGTAAAGAAATATTTCAATAATTATATAAATTTGATTGCTTCTACTCTTAAAAGTATACCAATTTAGATGATAAATTATCCTATCACCCTAATATACTGTGACTCTTTAGCCTAGTATTTGAATATTGAAATATTCAAACTAAAACATCAAATTCCTTAAAAAGTAAAAGGATTTTGTGAGGATCACTTATTATTTTGATGTACTAACTCATGCTTCCTTCACAACCAGAACCCATATATTTGGGTATTTTATAGGGGAGGTGAAATCTGTCAATTGAAATAGGAAATTTTTATGAAATTGAGGCTCATGGAAGTTGGAGTCATTTTCCAATAAATTGTTTTGACCTAAACTGTGTGCTGCTGAAAAGAGGAAGCTACTTTTGCCCTTTGGGTCAAATTCCCTGGTGCTTTCAAGTGCTCCTTTATAAACATGAATACTTATATGGCAGACGCAGATGGGTTTTCACCATTGTGTCCCCTTAATAGATGTCCGTGGACTGCAGAACATGAATTAGGTCATTTTGGCAGCATATCTAATTTTTAACACAAACTGTTTAAAGAATTAAAGTCAGTGAGAGAGCAAAGGAAATAAGGAATTTAAAAATAGGCTGAACAATTTAAAATGTCTGGCAAGTTTGATGTTGTAAGAAAAATATGAGCCTGACTTCTCACATACAGAACGGTTGGATAAAGGCATGTACACCAGATGGTGAGCAGTTACTTGAACCATCCCCGAGCTCTTCACTGGACTGGGACTGGGAATAGAGTGCCCTAACCTCTGTCTCAGTCTTTGATCTTGCTTCAAACATGTAGCTTCATAAGGCAACAAAGGCACACACAGGAAGGGGACTCTGTACTTTTGGCCCTTCTGCCTTATTGGGGCTTTTACCAGCCATCACTATGGGGTGATGGGTTCTCCTTCTCTCCGTCTCTGGATCCAGTTGGATAAAACAGAGAATATAATATAAAAATGATTCTTTTTTCCTTTTGCTGCACAGAAGGGTACTATAGGAATGTTCTCTTACATTTAGATGCTTTTGCTCATAATTTAATACAATTCTAATCCAAATAAAATTCTAGATAGGAAAAAAAGTTATATTAGGATTGTTTCAAGTTTTATATATTAGGTTTTACACACACACACACATGCACACACACACAGACACACACACAATCCAGTTAGGCAAGAGCTGAGAAGATACTGGCTAAATCCCAGTAACAACAGACTTCATATGAGAACTAGAGTATGGTATCAGAATGTAAGAAATAGTGTAAAACACCACTCTGAGGAAATCTTCTTTTCTCCAACATTTAAGTAATTTCTAAATTATATTTGTAAGCATTGGCCACTTAACATGGTAAAACACACTTAAGGTTTTCTGTATGCAAAGTAAGGGTAATATTCCTAGACAGCTAGGTTCTATTTTACATGGATAATCGGAGACTGAGAAAGATGAATTTGTTTGCTTCCCATTCCTAAAAGAAAAAAAAAATTGAATATTCTCACAGGGAGTAACTTTCTGGGCATGTGGGGGCCTCTCATGGCAACTTTCCTTGGATAATAGGGAATGCCAGTCATGACTCCTATGGTTTTTTTATTTAGCTCAGTCTGAACTAGCCATTATTCATTTTATCCACATACACTCTCTGTATCTGTCTTGTATAATCATGGAGTACTCTGCAAGTTTAATTGGTAAAGTATTTCCCATAATGTCCTGCAATGCATTTTGTCAAAACTTTATCCTTAAGAATTGGTTATGGATTAATAATGTCAAAAATATTTACAACAGGACAAAGTAATCTAATTTGTGTGGACTCAGTAAGTGTATCTGAATATCACCCCCTTCATGAAAGACTTAATATGATTTTGCTACCAATGACTGTTAAATATGCATCTGTTATGACTCACTTATTGTATGAGTAATTGTTATTGATTGTCACCTACATAACTAGGAAAAATAGATGAAACCAAACAACAGTATATATGAATCTAGGGTTTTTCTTTCTTTTGAGGTTGATGGTGACCAAAACATGACTGAAGAGTTCATTAGAGTGCAGTGGTTTTAAAATATGATTAAGAAGACAGCAGAATTTGACTGGGAAACCCCAGTACTAAGATTCGTATTATCTGGGTATACAACATGCCGTGCTGTTGCCTGCCGGAAACATTTCTAAACAACTGAGATGGGAGAGGGGTGGAGAGAGCATGCACATACCTTCTGAAGACAGAAAGGGAATCAGAGTCAGTCGAATTGCAGGGATTGCAGATTTCCCTGAAAGAATCATCAGCCTCTATAAGGAAATGAAGTCCTTGTTCTGTGGGGCTTCCATTCATGATCTCACAGGCTTGTACTCTGTGAATGGTAGCATTTGAATGAGTGATCAAAGACCTTTGGGAGTTCATAAACCTTCAAGTTGGGAATAATGCAATTTATCTCTTGGAATCATTGTTGATAACGTTATTATAGCATGGTATAGTAATTTTTCTAGAAGGACAATAAAAATGAAGTAGCTGAGCTGAATCTTGTTATATTTTCTAGGAATCTGAGAAAAAGGGCTTAATTGAAAGAATCTATATGGTACAAGATATTGTTTCAACAGTTCAAAACATCTTAGAGGAAATCGCTTCTTTTGGAGAAAGAATTAAAAAGTAAGTTCAAAACTTGTGATGTTGTGTTTGAGGTTGTGCTGCCATATATGAGGACAGCTTCTGAAGCAATGGAAGTGGCGTCAGATAATGCAAAAATGAAAACAACGGTGGCGGCATGTCCTGTTTGACTTTGGATGGCTAGTTCTTTGAGCCTGTCAGTTTCACAGTTGGACAACGCCTCAGAACTGGGGTGACCCTATGGCCCAATTTATGCAAATCGTCCCAGCGTAATTATCTGTGCCCCCTTTCTCTCTCAAAAATATCCTTGTTTGGGTCCTAATGGATAGCTACTCTATGAAAAGGGAAGCACATCTGAACCACAGAACACAGTAAATGCCTTGAGTGAATTTTTTTCTCAATTCTTAAAAGAAAGATGCATAATAAGTAGCATCATAGATACGGAAACATGAAGTTAATTCATCACATACATGGATGCTTCAGGGCAAGGGTCAACAAACTTACCCTTTAAAGGGCCAGAGAGCAAATATTTTCATCTTCGTGGACCACGAAGTCTTTTTGCAATTCTTCAGCTGTGCCTCTGTAGTGTAAAAGCAGCTATAGATGATATGTGAATTAATGGGTGTTCCAATAAAACTTTATTTACAAACACAGGTGGCAGATGGATTTGATCCAAATCCTACTGTTAGTTTGCCGAACTCTACCAAAGGGTGTGAAGGCTAAATTCTTTCATAGAATTCCAGTTGAGGAAGGTTCTTTCTATGATTCATGGGGAAGGGAAGATATTTGTTTTATTTTACACATTGTGAACTCTGCATATTCTGCATAACTAGGTCTTCATTTGGTACCACTGAACAGAGAGATTTATTTTTTCCTTTAAATTGTAAGCTCATTTCTTCCCTTCTTTAAATCCAGTGTGTATCAGCCATATTGTTCTTCTTACGGATTAGTTAGTACTTGTTTTTTTTTGTTTGTTTTTGTTTTTTGTTTTTTTTTTATCATATTGGCATGCCTATGTGTGTAGTTCTAGCCCTTGGTGTAAGAGTTTTTTAATGAAAAGATAATATTTAAGAACTGAGTGGGTAAATAAAAGATGAAAATTAATACTAAAAGCCAAGTGAAAGCTTTCTTCATCAAAATGTAGGGAATTCAGTAAATGATATTAACATTAGAAATATAAATATCTAATATTTAGTTTTCCTTGTGGAAACTGATTTTATTTCTCAGGTGCACATCAAATGAAATTGCCCTTTACTTCCCATTTATTATAAACATGGTAAATGTTTGTGTTTGTTTTTTTTTTTAAAAGAAAAACTTAAAAAACCTGCTTTAAATCAGTTTGGTCAGTTTTTATTGAATTTACACATTGTTATTCTCATTATCATTAAAGAGCAGTACAATGTTTGCTCATATATATCAATGCCTATCTGTTTTTTTCTCTAAGTTTCATATAAACTGACAAATTTCATGTAAATTGACAAGTGATTCCTGAACTTACTGTCCAAAATGTTTAACAAAGACCTAAACAAAAGTAGAGAACAGTATAATGTTGAGATCAAAATTCTTCATTCATTCATTCAATGATTCAGCTATCAATTGTTGAAAGTCAGACACTGACCTAGTCTAAGAATGAGAAATTTATCAATAATAAAGATAACAGCAACAAGAACTAACACCACATGTCAACCAGGCATCATTCTAAGCCCTTTACATATTGTAACTCCTTTAATCATTCCAACAATCCTATCAAATAAAGATTGCCTATATTCCCATTTTACAGATGAAGAAAGTGAGTCCAGAGTAGATATTATGTAATTCAGTGTCATACTACACCAAAAGTTAGTAAATCCTACAGCTTAAATTTGAAGATGCCTTCTACACTGTAATGTTATTATTCTGTAGAAATCTATTTTCCCATGAGGGAGAAAATTTGGTAACAGACTGTTAGAATTCAGGAGAATGGTGCTAGATGAGGTAAGACAGGCAGCTGGCACTGTCTGACTAGCCCAGGAAAGGATGTAGGAGAAATGCAGAAATACAGAGGACAATCCTGAAGAAGCAACAACTTAGCATTTCTAAGGTTAGGAAAAAATAGCTGGGCAAAGAATTGATGAGTGAGAGATGGGAGCCCTTGTGTAAGCGCTCAAAGCCCAAGATAGAGAGGGAATTTAGTATGTCTTTTCCATAGGGGGTGGAAGATAGAGTGGCAATGACTAGAAGTGAGGCAGGAGAGATAAGTGGAGACAGATCATGCAGAGACTGGAACGGATGAAAAAAGTCTTTGAAAAAAATTGAGTGAAGCAATGTACTGGCAACATTGAGGAGAGAGGATGTGAAGAAAGGGGCAAGAGCAAGGAAGTAAGGCCTGTTGTTTGGTACAACTGTCTCCATACTTGAATGCCTTTAGCAGACAAATGTGACTGTTGTGCAGTTGATAATGGTAGAGGAAATGTGTCTGATGAGAGGAGAGGGCAGTGTGATTTAAATAGGCCCCCAACTCCACAAGTGCTCTTGAGGGGTGGTTGTGCCCAGCGCAGCTGTGGTGGACGTGTCCAAGACGTATTTTCAGCCCATGAACAGAGCACTGTTCTGCCCAGCTGCGACACAGGAAGGCTCATAAGGCTCAATTCCTATTAATTCTTTGGCCATTCATTATTACAGTGACCTTAAAGTTCCTGCTGGGCATTCAAGTGGGATGTCGTGTGTAACTCGGTTGGAATCCCATTGTAATTCAGTGCAAAGGACCAGGAAAAGTTTTATGCAACTTTTGGCAACTAGCACATAAACAGAGTTACATAAAACTTTCAGAGGGCCAGGCTTCCCTGATACTGGTGTGGAGAACCCCAATAGTATTTCATTTACATGGACTGAACTGTGGCTTGCTAATATTCCTGCTCTGTGCTTTCTAATATTTCACACATTTCACCTGTATGCGTACATCAGCCTAAAACATTTATTCAATATGCAGCATTTATATGATCCTGGGCAACAGGCAGGATGGGTCAGAAGAGTGGGATATATATTACACGTTCCGTCACTGTGGACTGGTGACTTCAACCCTTGTGTTCCTCAGTAGTTAGAGAAATACCCATGGAGGAGATAACGAGATTCAAAATGGTCTAGAAGTACAGGGAAGTCATCCCTGCAAATGTTCTAAAGTAAGGCTTTTCACACACCTTCCTGGGAAATAGAACTTCCCTGGCTAAGAAGTAATGTTGAGAAATACTAAGCAATAGAGTTGGAAAAACAGATTCAGTGCAGTTTGAATCAGGGTGAGGCCATGGGAAATGATAGATTAATACATCTCCTGTTTGATCGGAGAGTGACGTATAAAACAGAGAAAGAATGAAGGGAAAAAGACTAGAGAGGGGGCCCAGCTATGAGAAGAGATTTCACAAGCTAGTCTGAAATCCATGCAAATATGAAGTAAAGCATCCTGTGGGAGACATTATGAAGGATATACGGGATTGTATGACTAGTTATTTATTCCCATGGAAAGAAGAGTCACAGGACTTCATTTGCCCAGGCCTGGGAAACAAGGAAAATAATGACCCCAGTTGGGAGAGGAACTAGAGAAGGGGCTTTCAACTCACCTTGCCAGAATGTGGTCACAGTCATTTTGTTAAGTGTTTTGAGGTCATGGAATGATTTTCTTACCACATGTTAGTATCCTGCTAGGGTTGAATGAATGAATGAAATTTTTTTTCATTGATTTTTCTCATTAATTGAGAGCCTTGACTCCTTTGTCTCAATACTGCCCAAGTTAGAGATTTCCTTTGTAGGATTTAGAGAGCTCTCAAGTCAGGAACACTGGAGAAGTCTGTGAAAATGACAAATGTTTTACAAATTGTTTGATTTAGTTATGAGAAAGTTTTGATTTTCTGGGGTTCTTCAACCTCGTATGGTCTGTGGGATACCAGTACTACATGATGTTCCATGATAAATGGGGTAAAGGTTCCAATAAGTTTTTGAGTGTTAGGGATATTACTATATCATGTCTTTAAATGAAATCTTCAGTCTTATAGACAGGAATATTCAACTGGATCAGATGAGTAAAATGTGCCTTCTTACATTATCTACAGTGCCTACCATAGAGGCAGTAAGTGTGAGCTCACTTGAGCCAACTTTCCTGGGTTTAAATTCCAGTCCTATCATTTGATTTTGGACAAGTTATGAAACATCTATGACTCATAATCTTCATCTGTAGAATAGAATTAATAATGATTCCCACTTCATTCAGTTTTTGGAAGAATTAAAAATAAAAGGGTTATACCAGTGTATATGCCACGTAGTAATCACTTAAAAATATTAATGATTATGAATATTATTTCTTGTAAACTGCCTTGAAATTCTTCCTCTGTGTCTTAAATAAACAAACCTAGTGAATGTCCCCTTAATGTTTGAACATTTTATCACTAAAATCAAGGTTTTCTGTGGGAGGAATGCATGAGTCAACTAACTTGGCTGTTGGGAGGACAAATCTAAAAGGCTCTTTGTGTCAGTGAGTCTGGTCCCATCTCTGTTTCTAGAATTCAACAGAAACATACAAGTCCCCACCAACCCCCTTCCCTACACACATACCTATTGCAATCTTCAAAAGGATTGCATTAATTGGGAAAGAATTAACATCTTGATAAACTTTTAAGTTTTCCAATATTCATGGACATGGTATACCCTTCAATTTATTTGAATCTTCTTTAAATTATCTCATTATTATTTTAGAGTTCTCTATACAGAATCTTTTGTGATATTTCTTTTTTTATGTTTCATGCACTTTAAATGTTATCTTTTTTCAGATTTCATTTTCTGTTTGTTACTAGTGTGTAGAACTACAAGTAATTTTCATACAGTGACTTTGTATATAATAATCTTGGGACACTTAGTTATCTTAACTTATATGAAGACTATTATGGGTTTTCTAATACATAAACATATTGTCTAGGAAGCATATTTTCTTCTTTATTTTTCAGTTCTTATATATTTTACTTTGTTTCCTTGCCTTATTGTACTATCGAGCAGCTCTAGTACAATGTTGAATAGCATTCATGTTAGTGTGGTCATTCATTTCTCATTCATGATCTTGAGGGAAAACTTTCAGTATTTTACCTGTAAGAAGAAGTCTGCCATAGGTATTTGTAAATATGCTTTGTCAGCTAAGGAAGTCCCTTGTATTCCTCATTTGTGAAGCATTTTTGTAATGAATGAGAGGCGAATTTGTCAAGCATATTTTTCTGCATTTGTTGAGAAGAATTGATTGTGTTTTCTCTTCTATCTTCTTGACAGGGATTTATCAATTATATTAGTCTTTTCAAAGAACTACCATTTTGGCTTTGTTGATCTTCCCTATTGCCTGTTTTATTTTTCATGAATACTCTTATCTTTATTACTTCCTTCTACTTTTTTGACATGAATTACTGTTCTTTTTTCTAACTCTTTGAGATGGATACTTAGATCCTTTATTTTTAACCTTTCTCCTTTACCAACATAAACATTTAAAGCTACTCAATTTCTTCTAACTACAGCTTTAGCTCCATGCCAGAATTTTAGGAATGTGATATTTTCATCATTCAAATTTTAGTAAAAAAGTATTTTCTGATTTCCATTTTGATTTCTTTCCTGACCAAGAAATGCGTTGCTTAAATTCCAAATATATGAAGATTTTCTAGCTCTATTTTTCTTCCTGATTTCTAGCCCAATTGCTTTATGATCACAAAATATTGAAATTATTTTCAGTGTAAAAACCTGTTATGTACGGGATTTGTACCTGTGTGAATATTTTGAATAACTATCACATGTATTTAGCTTTCTGTCTCCTTCCCCTGTCTATTTATGCAATTTAGTTTTCCACTATGTCTAATATGCTCTTTTTTGTGGGTGGGGGCTTATTTGTGTGACTAATCTTTTCATATTCTCATTCTTTTTAATAGCTATATAGTATTGCAAAACATAATTTATTTAGATATTTTCTTAAAAAAGATACTTTGGTTATTTCCTTTTTTAACTACTCCAAACCATGTTGCAGCAGACATTCATGTACTGTCTTTATACCCTTGTGCAATGATATCTGAAGGTTAAATTTCTTGCAATGGCCTAGTTGGAGCAATTGTGGAGTATAATTATAACACTTTCATACATAATACAAAATTGTCCTCAGAAATGTTCTACTAGAAGTTCTATAGAAGAGAGAAGTCAATAATGGGCTTACATACATATAGAAATTCGGAATATAAAAAAGTTGGCATGTTAACATAGTGGGGGAAACACTAACTATTCAATAGATGGTATGAAATCACCGAAAGGGGGAGGTCTTTTGGATGTATAACCAAATCTATAAATCAAAAAGGAAAAAGCATTGATAAATTTAATCATGAGAAAATACATAAAATGTTGTACTTAAAAATAACATCATGAACAAATAGAAAGACAAAAAAGTAACACAGCAGAAAAATATTTGTAGCAAATGTGACAGAGGGCTAATTTCTTTAGTATCCAAAGAAATATTATATATCACTAAGAAAAAAAAAAACAAACAAACAAAATGGCTAAAGAGAAGATTGATAAATAATAACTGCTTTACATATTTTGAGTTTTTACAAGCTGCCAGACACTGAGTTAATTACTTGAAAAGCAATTTCTTGTTTAATTCTAGCAAAACACCTATGATATAGCACTTTTATTATTCATATTTTTCACAGAAGAAAAGAAATGAATTAAAATCACTTTCCTGAAGTCACTCAGCTTAGTAGAGATAGGGTCTGATCTTAAGCCCAAGTCAGTAGCTTGTAAGTCCATTTTCTTATGCACTTTCCTAAATACTGGCCTCTGGAAAAGAAAATAAGCTAGAAATCACTGAAAAACAAATTATAATAACCAACAGACATTTTAAACAGTGTTCCAATTTGCTCATAACTTGAAGAAAAAGAAAGAAATGAAAGAAGTAAAAATTTAAATAAGTGGTTAAATATATATTATTGTGCCCCTCGATGGGCAATGATTAAAATTATTGATTATAATCAGTCAACAAGAGAGTGAAGCAACAAGAATTCTCTCAAACTATTGGTGGAATTGTGAATATCAATAGACATTAGACCATCTCAGCCTCCAATTTGCTCACCTGTAAAATGGGGATAAGACTCAGAATTTGGAAGAATTATTGTGAGACATTAAAATATATGAAAAATGTTAACACACAGTCTGGCACACATTAAGTGTCTAATAAATGTTATATGCTGTTTCCCTCCAAATAGCCCAACAACTGCACAAAAACAAAAATAAAAACAAGAAATCAACAGAAAAAAAATCTTTTTCCTCTTTGTATTTCCAGCACAAAGCAAAGAGTCAACAGACATGTCTGTGATCAAAAATGAAGACAAGGAAGAAGTATTCTATGTACTTGTGTCCCTGTCCCCAGCAGGGTGTTGAAATGGCACAGCTTTTTCTAGGATGGTGAAAAGATTTTTCCAATACATTCAATTCCACGTCCCATGTTCAAGATCTATATTTCCAGTCAACACAAAGCACTTGATAGATCCACTGAAAGGAGCCAGGCCTCAGTGAAAATAATCTGTGGTAAAATCTGATTAGTGGTGCAATGGTTTATACCCAAATGCTTCCCTGACCATTTCAGGGCACTGTTAGCATTGTGGAGTAAAGGATTCTGGGAATTCTAAATATAGCTGATTAGAAAACAGTAAAGCACTGAAGCACTATAATAATAGCCTCTCTTTTCTTAAGATTAATTGGCAACCATGTATTAATTTGGAGACAAACATCGATTTGGAAGTGACCCTACCAACCCTTAGTCTTGAGTTCTCCGTGCAGAACCACCTTGTCATTATTGCCACATTTAATCCCTTTTGAGAGACGAAGTCTTCTTTTAGGAAATGTCAGTACCAGGAAGGCAAAGTCACCAGTGTTCTGATAACTTGAATTGCGATTGGTCTTGTGACTATTTCATCAAAAATGCTTTTATGGTTTTCCAGTGCCCAATCAGTTTGGCAGAATTTTACCTCCAGGTTTTTAAAGAAACGTTCCCAATGGGCCTTTTTTTATTTGTATAGCTATGGAATAAACATGGCAGGATGAATATATGGCAACTCCCGAGCATTTGAGGAAATGATATCTGTATGGTTGTTTGTCTACAGCACATTTAACTGGACGGTCCCATTCCTTTCATTCCTGGCCTGTTTGATACTGGCTGTAACCACCATCACTTTGTACTTCATCCCACTGCGGTACATCATTTTAATCTGGGGTAAGTTTGGCATGGTCCTTTTGCTAGCAAACGATTCCAGGTAAGAAACTCATTTTTTAAAGTGTGATTACAAACTTCAAATGTATTCTTGTTGGCAGCTTACTATGAGTTTAAGAAAAGCATTTTGGGAACAAAACACTTCCAGGACCTCCCTGAAAAGGCCAGTTATGTGAACTATCAGCAGAGATATTTATATGCCTCTTGCATAATTGGGATCTAATAAAAATGTGATTGTGCATGCTATTTCCCTCTGGCCTTTCACAGTCATAAATACCCTTGAATAATACATTGCTGTGGCCCAGTAACTTTCAGAAAATGCTGTTGTTCAAACAGTGAGCAAACACCTGCATCTTGCCCTTTATGTTATGTAAAAGTAGATCTGGCCCCTGTCAGGTTGTTCCTGACACATCTTTTCTCCTGCAGGAAAAAACACACACAAAAAAACAAAAACCTAAGTTAAATCCAGAAGTGGTTGGGGAAGGGGAATGAGGGTTCTCTATGACTCCCTTTCCATGCCTGAAAGGAGAGGAAGCTATTATTTAGCAGGGAAAATGAGCTGCCTATATCAAGTTTAATTGCTTTAAAAACTAGACACAAAAATGGAAAACTGGAAATGAAGTTCATGACTTGATTTAATACTCAAGCTAGCAGCTGGACAAAAGACAAACAGCTTTGTGAATATCTGTGCCTGTGTCTGGGTGGGCTCTGGGGTGACAGATGGAGAGTGCATTGAGGTAACTTATTTGTAGGAGAAGCAGTCAACCTTTCTCTATAAGATCGTCTGTCCTGGCTTTCCCTTCTTAGCTTGTATGACTGCTGCTGACTTCTCAGCCATCATCACTTGCAGGGATTTTTCAGAGTTAAGATGTTCAGAGAAGTCACAAAGATGAGCGACTTTGCGTTAAGACTCATTCATCTCAAGATTACCCTGTTAAACAAAAGCCAAGAGTCTGCAAGTGCTGGGGGGAAAGCTACAACCTTTCTAAGACCATGAAATGTAGACCAAGGTGGAATCCTGGTGACAAAGAAAGTCAAACCCCATATTCAGAAATGGAAAAGTAATAGAGCAACTTAGAAAATGTATTAAGTGGAGTGATTCTGAGAGAATGTTATCTATTCATTTTCTGTTTTATCCAGGAGAGGAAAATCCCATAGAAAGAATCCTGTCTTTTCAGAAGTCCCTTTTAATACTTGATGACCTTCACTCTTAGTGAAAATCTTCTTTGTATTCATGCTTAGTTTTTGTTTATATGGCTTTTGGTTTTTTGTGTGTGTTTTTTTTTGTTTGTTTGTTTTTACAATATCTCTTGCATATTGGTCCATATTTGATCCTTAGGAAAGAGAGAGTGGAGCTCCTCAGGGACCACAAATTAAGAAGTATATTGCAGAAGTACTTCCTTGAATACCCTCATGCTGAATGTTGTTTATATAGACTGAATAATCCCATTCCTTTTCCATTGCTTTCATATGCATTAGTTTCCAAATCCATTTATCCATTTACTGGTCACATTTAGAACTTCAATATTCTGGTCAGGGTCAGACAAAAATTTTAACATGATTCAAAATTACAATCATTCAGCCAGTGTTTTGTTCATTTGTAAGTAGCTGGAAGTTGATGATCATGGTCAATTTGTTAAACATTTTCACCCCATGATTTCTTTACTATTCCAATACATATGTGATTTTCTTTTATGCATCTGTCCCTCCACAAAGTATACTGTACTGTATTTTCTCCTCTGATCACCAATTGTGGAATTGTAAACCTTCCTCCTATTTACCCAAATCACTTTGATTTCTGAATTTGTCCTCCAAGATCTTGGCAACTTCACATTATCAATATTTTGCATTTACTTAATGAAATGTTCTTATTATCATTCAGCTTATGGATGAAATTATTAAACACTGTGAAGTTTATTATGCTTTCCTGGGCCAACAATAACCCTTTAAGCTTTATGCTTTATAACTGGTTCCTTGGCTTTATCTTCCAGATTAAGTTTTCTATTTATTGATGAGTTTGCAATAAATAATGTAATCAGAAGCCTTGACAGTCTCACATGATCTGTTGCCTGCTTTCATCATATAATACCTGCCATACCATGTTCTAAAATTCTACTAAGACATATTCTTTTCCAAGACAAGTTAGTTATTAGCCAGTGTGGACAAAGACATTCTTTTGCACATTTCTTATATTATTGTATCTTCTGCAAAGACTTTTTCTTGTACAAAAAGATCATTTATGTGTCTTCAATTTCTAGTGTTCCTTTTATCTTTATTAAGGATCAGATCAATATTTATTATCTTAAGTAATTTACTCATCTTCATTGAGTCTTAAAAAGTGAATATGATCCTAAATTCATCTGTTAAATGTTTTTAGCTTTTTGTAGAAAAGTTATTTAACTGTATGCACTATATTTCCACATTATATATAATCAAGTACTGTTGTAAAAATGAATTTAAGTGTCAGAGTTGCTTGACATAAGCACATAAATACAGCCTCATTTTATAACAGCCCTGTGGAATATTCCTTGGCTCACTGAATTCATTGTAAGGTTTCATAGTGTAAGGTATTTTCTTCCTCTTCATCCCTGTAATTCCTAGTCTGGCTACACATAGATCTTTAATGAATACTGGAAAAATATTTTACGAGTGAGCGAGGCTGCTGGTTTAACGCCTATAATCTATTTAGAGGATGTTTTGTTGGGCCTGCCGCCTCTCTTGTGTGGGACTTGATGTTTGTTTTTTGTTTTTTGTTTTTCAAATGCAGTAAAAAGTAGGTTTAAGAGAGAGACCCGAAATTTTCTTTAGAAAAAAATATCTGCTGGATTTTGGTCACTATTATGATGTTTATATTTCCACATCACAGATGTTTTCATTACAATAACTACAAATAGTTCCTCAGTTCTGATCTGTTTTTCCAATGTAGATATGAACTCCCAAAACTAGATTTTGAGCTTCTTTTAAGAAGGTACCATAACATATTTAACTTTGTATCTCCATTTGATAGCACACTATCTTTTATATGACAGCACAATCTCTTTTATTTGGAAGGCACTCGGTGTTTGATAAATGAAAAACAATGAATGAAAGAACCCTCTGCCTCCATCCTGCCAATGTATTGCAGTTGGAACTACACACTCATAAATGGCTGAAGAAAGAGTGTTGTAATACTGTTTCAAGTTGTTTTCTCATGTGGACATTCATGCAGAGCAGCCATGTGATTTTGCCTCTCTCCTGACTCTGCAGGTCGTGTTTCTTACTGAAAGGCTCTTTCCACCCCACTGTTCTAGTCAATTTATGATCTGAGACCATTAAATGATAGTGTCTTCCCCAAATGTTATCCCTTGGCATTTGGATCCCACTTGTTTTGTTTTGTTTTCATTTAAAATATCCACCTTCTGTTTGTGTATATTGTTTAGATTAAATAATGTAAAGATACGTGTAGCATGGTACTGGATAAAGCCATAACTTCCAAATTTGGGTACGTGATCATATGTCTAATAGTATAAAGACTCCTTTCCATCACCACCTCCTTTGTCTTTTTAAAGCTTATTGATTTTAGCAGTAATGATGATTCTGCATTGTTGTAAAAGTACAGTATCATCTTGCCCATATTGTCCAATGTGATTCTCCCAATGACCCAGGAAACCAGTTCTTTTTTATTACAATTTTAACAGAAACAGTATGAGATTCAGGAAGGTTAAGTGATTTGTCCAAAATCACATAGCTGATATGTGAAGAAGTCAGCACTAGAATTCGGGTATTCCTGCCCATAATCCTTGTTCTTTCCTCCTTGCCCATTGTCTGTTTGAGATGACCAAGGAGTACACGATCTCCTCTTGAAACGTGGCCTCAAACAGTTGATGATATTGTAGAATTACTGAAACATTTGAGCCTGTGAGAGCTTAAGAAATAAGGTGTGCTTTTGAAGCATGCACTCTGAGTTCCTTATAATTTTTGTTCTAAGCTTTTCAAACACAGAGAGTCTCAGTGCATCGTAGATTCTTTCTGCCCTTATTGGTGCATTTGAGCTACTGTGCAGGTTTATAATCTTCTCAGTGACTAAGAATTCAGTGTTTTGATCGGTTGTGATATTATCCCTGCCTTGCTGTTCATTGTAAAGACTCCAGATGCGCAGACTATATATAATTAACAATAGAAGATATATCTTTTCTCAATACGTCTTTGTCTGCCTTCATCATTTTGCCTTGTCTGTTTTATTTTGCCAGAAAGCCCATGCTACAATTAAATGTCTTTAGAATAACACAGTGAGAGTATTTTAGTTTAAAGGAATTCTGGGGGAAATTTGAGCTGGAAACATGAAGTTTGCTGTAGGGGTAGAAGGAAGAAAGGGATAGTGTAGCTTTGACTTTAGGAATCATTTGCTAGGAACGTTCTCCAGCCAAACCAACAAGGACTATTTACTCATGGAAAATGACTGGGTCCCCTTTGCAAATCAGACACAAATCTGACCCTCCAAATAAATGGCTGGATGTTGGCATTATGCCAGATCTAATACCATGTAGGAAGTCCAGTCCTTAGATGAGTGCAAGATAAAATTTAATAAAAGAAGAAAAACATCAAAGCTTCCATGTATTCAGGAGTGTCGAACTGTTAAATGTTACCTTGACTTGTGGGTAGGAGCCATTCAGTGTACACCTATGCTATGAATTCATTCAGCACCATTTGGACTGATACGATCCTTGTTAAACAAGCACCCTGTGGTATAACTTGAGAAGGCCACCTAGTCTTCTGCTTGTAAACCTCAACATGAAATAAGGGTTGACATTTGGTAAATTAAAAAAAAGAAAAAGAAGCAAAGAAAGATAGAAAAGATTAGAGCTTATGAGCTCTGGTTATAAGCCAAGCAGCTCCAAGGAGTAGAGCAGGGGGCAAAAGGTAGTTGAGAACACAGTGGTCACAGCATGGTCGGATATGTCCCTGAGCCCAGAGTGCAGCCACCTAAGTGGGACACTGCAACATGCTGACATCGTGAACGGTAACCCTCCTTCTAATTATCCTTGTCCCCATCCTAAATTAGCATTGCCCAGACATTGCCCAGACAAACCCACACACCAGTGTTGCCGTCCATAAATCAAGTTAGCAACCATAGTAAGATAATTTTCCAATAATAACTTTTCACAGTTTCCTGCAGCATCAAAGTACAATCAACATGTCAAGTTCTGTTCTGCAGTGAGAGGAAAGAAACCTGTGAAAATGAGTTGGAAGGGGGGTGGTTGCGGTGGATAGATTTCTGCAGTTTCTTTTTAACAACAAAAAAACAACTCCCGCCCTCCACCTCTCACTGCAGCGTTCAATCGGGAGCCTCCAAGCAGGGACTTGTTTGGACTAATGAAGGCCTTTTCCCATCTGGGACATTTGTTTTCATAGCAGAGGATGCTGTTAATCAGCGTATTCCAAAAAGGCCAATGAGCTCCACAGTTTTAGCGTGTGTTTCTGCCGCCCTGCTGCTGGGAATGTAATGGGATTTTCACAGCTGAAGAAGGCAGAGGCCCCTCATCTACAACACCCCCTTCCTTCCTTCAAGAAAAGGCATTTGTGAATGATTCCTCATGACAGCAACATGTGCATGACTTGAGGTCCAGTAATTGTTTTCACACTAATTTTTACTTGTGAATCTCCTACCCCTCTGTGTCAGACGAGTTTTAAAGAGGAATGAATGAATGAAAGAAGGAATATAAAGCAAGAACGCCCCTGGTACTTCTCTTTTTCAGGCATAAATAAATTTACTAAGAAGCTTCGAAATCCCTATTCCATCGACAATAATGAGCTACTAGACTTCCTCTCCAGGGTACCGTCTGATGTTCAAAAGGTACGTAATGAATGGCCACTGCCAACGGGAGCCCTAACACCAAATCCCGGCCAGCCCCAGAGCTGGAAGACCACAAGGCTGTGCTGTGTGAGCAATTGAGATAAGGAATCAGTAAATCCTTAAAGAGGCTTGACTTGCAGGGAGGTGGCAAGAAAACCTTTGTCCAAAGCATGAGATGATTGGGGAAAATTACCCTGAAAAAGAGCTACTTAAGGATGATCTGGAACTCATACTGCGTGGCTACAGTGCAGTGGTGGTTGTCACATTTTTGATTGGCTTGCCTCCCTAAAGAGGATGAGATGGGCTCAGTGAGTGGGAAAGAGAGATATCCAAAGCTGGGGAGAGTGTTGCTTATTTTTCTCCTCTTAAAGATGACAGCATTTTAGAGGAAGGAGGGGGCAAGAGGATTATTCTTTTGATTCTTGTTTGCCACAGTGGTCTCCTAGGCCCCTGTTCTACCCCCTTCCCTCTGAAGATTTAGGAATGCTGAGGACAAAGTCCCACTTCCTCATACACACACACACAGAGGCAGCGTGAAATAATTTGAGATCAATCAGAAGTACTATTTCCAGGTAATGGTCACTTAGTCCAGCAGCATCCTGTTTCTTTGGATACAGAGAGATTAACGACAACAATAATGGAAAGTTCCATTGAGTCACCCGTATGGATCAGGTTGCCATAGATCCTTAGGAAAGAGGACAGGCTATGATTTCTCTAATGCGGGGGGGTGGGGGGGTGGAGAGGTGTACAGATCATAGAATAGGTAGGCGGGAGACCGTGGCATGAAATATCATCAAAATGGTCAAAGATGCAATCCTGTATTATCTGAGAAAATTCCAAATTAAGTATTGATTTTTATCTTGGGGCACCTGTAACATAATTGGTGCCCTGCCTCTCTGGGTGGATTGCAGAGCTGTGGGGCAGAAACTCCTTACAGTTTCTTTCCCCTTCTTTCCAAGTCCCCACCAGTTTGTAGAGATTAAAACAGCCTCCATGACACTGGTTTTTTTAACCTTCATTTCATGATATAACCAGCTAAATATGTATTCTATAAATATGAATTTACTCTTTAACATTTGCATTAAATGATATATATATATGAATTATTTGCATTAGATGATGCATATATATATATAAAGGAACCTGGCTTCTGTTTGTGTTGCATTGAAGATTAACAGGTGGGTCACCCCCTGCCACCCTAGGGGACCTTCACAAAATACTCTAAGGAAAGAGCACTTTTTTCATTTATCTTTCCTTAACAACATTTAGCTCACCTTATGTGATGGGATGTATTGTCCTTGGGGAGTTTGGCGCAAATGCTAAAAATGGTGAGCACTTGTGGTCAGCAAGACAAAGCTTTAAATAAGGCATTGCATGGTCAGCCTATCAAAGCCCACACTCCAAAGCAGTGAATTCTCAATGTAAAATCACCTGGGTCACAGTGTGAGTTCATGTCAGTATCCTTAAAGAATGAAAATTTCCATCCAGCCCCCCACGGATTGCCTGTGCATGGTCCAGGCACTGGTTCTCCAGTGGTCATCCAGTTGAGGTTGGCACAAATACAGAGAAGGCACAATAAAAGAGCATTCAAGATAGATGCATAGTATGCTAGTAAGATCCTCCCTTCCCTGTTTGCCAAGGGCACTTTCTAATAACATACAAGACAATTTGCCACTGGGGACTCTCCGGATACTCACATTTATCACAGATGTTTCAGCCATTACATTATAAACTAAATTCATTTTTAAGAGAAATCTCTGTAACTTCGGGACCTAGTATCAATTTCAACATTTTATCCCGTTTAGGCAAAATAAACACATAGAATTTGCTGAGAATTTTTCCCCAAGATTTTAGATATTTTTTAATATTTCTTCATAAGTTGCTGTATCCTATACTAAGATAAACATTCCCAAGGGGCAGTTATTAAGCTGCCTCGTGGTTGAACACTGGCACACACAAAAGGAAAATCATCCAGCAATGCCGAGAACAGGTAGGAGCCCACGCATCTCATTAGAAAAAAAATCTGTTTTTAATATTTTGGTTTCAAGAAATGATGCATGACTTCTCAAATCCTTCCTGCAATTAATCCCTCCATGTTCCTGTGTTTAGAAAATGATTCATTACCTTTGAACCTTCCTTCCTTTGCCTTGGTTTGTCCTTGGGGAGCCATTAACACACGCTGTGGTGAGCTAGGGTTACCTAACCGCCGCGCGCCCCTCTGCTTGTTTTCACAGGTGCAGTACGCGGAATTGAAACTCTGCAGCCCGAGCCCCCTTCGCAAGAAACGCAGCGCTCTCTAGGACACTCGCCGACTTTGGAAACCGGCGCCCAATTCTGTGTTTGGTTGATTAGACCAGTATTATCGCTCTTTCAGTGGTCCCGTGTGTCATTCTGAAATGCGTGCTCTGCGAAGCCCCCTCTCCGTTCTCCCCCCTCCCTCACTTGCACGGTGGCACACACGCGTGTGCACACGCACCCGCCTGCATGGGTGTCTCAGTTGCACCGACGGTCGGCCCAGCGAAAGGAAACAGTCCAGAGACGGTGAAAGACTAATGTCCGCTCTCAGATGGGAGCGAAGGCCAGGCCGCCGTGGGTTTGAGCAGCTTCTTTGAGGAGAGCCACGAGGCCCGCTCAGATTCCGAGTGACCCTGTACTTATTCTCACACCTTCAACAGAGTCTCATGAAGACTCAGTTGTTTCCATGCCCCGCCTCCATACTCCTTTCTGATTATTCGTGTAAGGGTTTTCTTCTGAGTTAACAAGTCTTTGATACCCACCATCTGTTCAAAGGATGTATATTTTAGAAAGGTTTTTTTTTTCTTAATATAATTATCTGTATTAGTCCAAATCTTTAGGAGTGTTCCAGCTGCGATAACTTAGGGCAGATATGTAAAATTTCAGGGACTCCCCGGGTGCTGGGTCCGTTGCGGGCAATGGATGCCTGGGGAAGGGCCGATGGGCTCACTCACCTGAAAAGTGGACAGTTTCAAGGTTTCCTTATAACTCCTTTCCTTCAGCCTTCAGCATTTTCTCATTTCCAAAGTAACAGAGCATAACTTCAGAGAGAAAAAAAAAGAGTGAATTCATGAATTCTGAGAGAATGTGACTACTTACCTGATTATTCATTTGCCCAAATGTTTTGGGCAGAAAGTAAAAATACTGTGGTTGTCCAAATTTATCCTTCCTCCCTCTCACGGGCCAGAAGCAGCTCTGTGTGATACAGATTTATCTCAGAGTCCAATTCCTAAAAACTTAACCCTGCAAAAGTCCCCTTTGATAGGATCTGATTCCTGCAGAATCCATTACTGCCCAAATACCCCCCTCCTCCAAGAAAGAATCCTGATTGGGTCCATATATAAAATGTGTGCAAATATCTTTATCTTCAAACAATATTTAAGTTTGAAAGACTATATTTCATTGTCACATACTTTGTATGTGCAGTTTTGTATTATATGTATAGTAAAAGAAAAGTCCAGGAAAAAGACTTGATTCAGTAGTGGGTTTTACTAATTTTTTTCCCCTCTTGGTTGTAATTTAATAATCTTCAAACAAAATGTTTATGAAAAATGCCAAAGATTCTAAACCTTATCATCCTGTGTCTGTTTTTCTTCATACTGTATCTTCCTGGGTTGCTTTCTGGCTGAGCCAGATTTCTGCATGATTTGATTTACTTCAAGTTAATGAAGCTGGTTGGAAAAAGAGCCTGGCAGAAATTACAAAAGCTCCAGTAAATCTCTTAGTTGTACATACAATAGATACCCAAGAACCTCTTTTGTTAAACCAGTTACTCAATCTTCTGTGTAAACAATGCCTCATTGTCTCACCCCCAGCTATCATCTAGTTTATCGTAGTCTGTCATTTTGTAACGACCTAAGTCAGACAGTTTTAAACAGACATGTGAGATCTGATCAGTCATTTGAATGAAAACTTTCAGCAGCAAAATAACCCCGCATTTATTTAAAAGTGGAACCAATACTTTATTGTTGTTCTTTTGCTATAGAATTTCAAAATGAAATAATTCGCCCAGCAAGAAGGCATCATTAGTTAGACTTAGTTTCTCTGTAGCATGACTGAAATTCTCAGCATTAAGTTTAGGATACAAACACCAGCCGGGATAAAAGGGCACGATCAAATCAACTTTTGATCAATTGTACTTCCATAACCAATTGTTAATTGATTTAAGTAGACATTGGACATAAAGCATGAATATGAGTTGTACATGAAATGTTAAAATTTATACAAGTAGTCAGAAGCTTTTATGAAAGAGTCCAGAATGCTTTAGCTAAAGTTTATGGATTATGAACTCACAATATTATCCCTAAAGATACTTGAATAGGAATGTTGAAATCTAGCCAAGCTTTCCTGGTTCTCTTCTCACAAACCTCATACACCCATTTCCAGCTCTGCCAGGACGTTCTGTGGGCATCTACACCTGGCTAGGCCAGAAACTCAACATTTTCTGTCTCCCCATGTCTTCACGATTCATGCTCCAGTAGTCAGAATTCTCACGGCCTTATTTATCTTATTGGCACTGGTGTCTTCTGGGCTGGAACCGACTCAGGTTGCCGCCTCCTTTTTTTTTTTTTTTTTTTTTTTGCTCCTTATGCTTTTCTCTCCACCTCCCAACCCAATACACTCCTGGAGGTCCTGGGTGTCATGTTATCTTGTCCACTTGTGTTCCAGTAGCCACTACCCAAGTTGAGGCCTCCTGACTCCTCACAAGGCCATGGCATTGGTGTCAGTGACACGATGCCAGGTTAATCCTTGTTCAGACTATTCTTTTCACTTGGGATAACCTCCCCAATTTCTGTCTGAATACATTTTACCCATTCTTCAAATTTTTCAAAAGCCTCCTGCCCTAAATAGGCTATCTTGGTGCCTGGCTGTTGAAGATTCTGCTTCTTCTTTTGTGCCACCTCATCTTATATCTTTCTGGCCTTTGCTATGTTCTGCCATAGGTCATAGTTACCAGAGGCCTTGACTTCCGCTGCCCTCCACTGGCTACCGCATCCTCCCAGGCGCCTAAAGATGCTCAGGAAATGCATGTTTCACTGACTGGGTTATAGATAGTTTTTCATTCTCTTCCTTTCTAGTGGCATGATCAGAACAGAGGGCTTAGCTGGAGAGATTAGTTATCTGTCCTGGAAAGTAATTTTTGCATTATGTAGAGAGGCTGTGTTATATGATATTGTTTATAAGCTCTGGCCATGTCAATATAAACTCAAGTTAAACGATACCTTATATGTGGAGATGTTCTTACCTACATGTCAGAGGAAAATATAATATTTATTTGTGGGCAGTTAAATGATCTTTTGCTTCTTTTTTCTTGTCATTTATCATTTAGAAATCATATGCTGAACACTTATTATTTGCTAAGTAGGAAGTGATGATATAATAAACAGACTACAGTCCCTTGGTTGAGCTAGATGTTAAACAGATAGTTTCAAGCAATGTCTTGGCATCCTCAGATTTAAGCCTGTAAAAGATTCTTCTGGCTGCAATGGGCACACTAGCAATTAGGAATTTTCAAGATTTATAGGTCTACTCAAGTACTCTTGATCACATAACGATGACCTAGACTTTCAAGTTGTGGGAGGGAAGATGGGGGGGTGGAGAGAAATTGGTAGATGATTGGGAGATAAAGTGAACATGACTTATTAATTGCTGGACTATAGTGTGAGTGAGAGGGTAGATTGAAAGATGGCGCTCAGATTTAGGGTCTCCAGATGTATATAGACTGTGTCGTTTTTCTGAGGAAGAGAACTACAGGACAGCCATGGGGCAACTGCATGATCCTAGTATTAGATGGTGTTGAATGTGAGGTGCTGAGAAGCTTCCAAATGGAGATGTCAAGCAGGCAATGGATGGGGAGCTCAAAGAAAGATTTATTTAAGCGCCAACAGTACATAGATAAGTGGTTGAAGCTGTATGCTTTTCAAGAATGGAAACTTGAAGAACTCAACACTCAAAGACCCATAAAGATGAGGGAGCTCAAGAGTGTAAATAGAAATAAAGAGGAGTAAATAGAAAGGAATAGAGAGGAGGAAAGCAGAGAGCACGATGTGCTGTCATGGAATTCAGTGACGGAGCATATTTCGATAAAGCAGGTGTTGTCAATAGGGCCGAATACTGCTTGGGGGTCACATAAGTTGAGGACAGCAAAATGACCTTTACTTAATCACATGGCAGTTCATTGAGACCTTGAAATAAGTCAGAGTGAAGTGGTAGGAAGGGAAACTATATTTGGGTTGAATAGTGAATGGAGATAAGAAAATGGAGCCATCGGATGGAGGTAAACTCTTGAACAAAAGTTTCATTGAGAAAGAGGGAAGAGAGAGTGCTGTGGCCAGGAATGAAAGAAGATGCCTGGGATCATTTTAATCAGCAAAAAAATTAGATATGTCATGACCTCAGTGTAGATCTATTAGCTACAATGGGCATTTCATGAGTATGAGATAGAGCTATACACATGTGTTATTTAAAATGATGCTCTGTCAACATCCCCCTCTTCTTCTCTAATATTTGTTGCTAACTTGTATAGCAACAGAACCGATGCAAAATTGGAGCAAAATATCCTCTAGAAATAAGTTTAGTAGTCAATTGATAATTGAATGAAAGCTGAAATCCTGAAGGGTGCAGAAAGCACATTATTTCTTTGTATAAGGCCCTGAGGTTCTGTTCCTGTCTACTCTGGCATCCTGATATAATCGGTTTGCATGAGTTAAAAAAAAAAAAGATGTTCAAGCACATAAGAATAATTAACATTTTATAGCACTTCCCAAGTGCCAGGCACTTTTCTAAGTACTTTGGATATAATAACTCATTTAATAAAATAATTTAAAAAGCTATGAAATTCCTCCAAATATTTAAGGGGGAAAAAACCACCAACATTATACAAACTCTTCCAGAAAAATAGCAAAAAAACAGGAAAACTTTCTTACATACTTTAAGACCAGTATAATCTTCATAATAAAGCCCAGCAAAGTGATGACAAGAATGGAGAATTACTTACCAAAATCCTTTATGAACATAGATACAAAAATATGATGAAAGATATGTAAGCCTTCTACACTGAAAACATGAATGAAAGAGAATAAGTAAAAGAAGGAATCCATGGATTGGAAGAATCAATATATTAAGATGTCAATAGATTGAATGTGATCCCGATAAAATTACAGGAGGTTTTCTTTTGCAGAAATTGACCACTTCATTCTGATATGTATTTGGAAATGCAAGAATCCAAGAATAGCCACATAATCTTGCAGAAGATTTATTTACACTGGCAGATATCAAGACCTACTATAAGCTATTGAAATTAAGACAGAGTTATTGGCACAAGAATGGGCTAACAGTTCAAAGAAGTGGGAAAGACCAGAAGCAGAACACACATATTTGGTAACCTCTGACCTAATTTATGTCAAAGGTAACATTTGTGGTGCATAGGGAAAAGGTACTGGGTCATTTAGCATCCAGAAGGACAAAATGAATCTTGACCGCTTCCTTATAGCATACACGAAAATATATTCCGTATGAATTGTAAGTTCAAAAGAGGAAGACAAAATGAGTTCAGAAAAAATCTATCAGAAAGCATCTCCTTATCTGTGTGATAAGCAAACATTTCTTAAATTGGACACGAGGTGCTAATCATAAATTTTAAAAATGATAAATTTGAGAACACTAAAATTAATAGTTTCCTCAATAAAACATGGTTAATAGAGTGAAAAGACTCACTATAGAGTGGGAGAAGATATTTATTACAGGATTCTTATCCAGAAGGCAAAAAGAATTCCTACAACGAAGAGGCAGGCAACCCAGTAGAGAACTGGACTAAAGGCTTCAATGGGCACTTCACAAAAGAGCCTTTTCATACAGAAAGGTGCTCAACATCATTAGTTATCAGGCAATTGCAAATTAAAATCACAAAATGATGACAGCTACACATAGCCTGAATGGCTAAAATGAAAGAGATAGTATCAAGTATTGTCAGGATATGGAAAAACACATTAACATATATTGCTGGTAGCAATGTAAATTGAAACAGCCACTTTGGAGAACTGTTTAGCAATATTTATTAAGCTAAATATATGTATACCCTATGACCACCTGCCCAATTTCACTCTTAGGTCTATAACCAAGGAACATGTGCATATGTTCGATAAAAGACATATCCAAGAATATTTATCGCAGTGCTACTTGTATTATTCCAAACTGGAGATGGTATATATTCATCAGTATCTGAACTGATCAGAAAAAAAAAACGTAGTATAATCATACAATGGAATGTCATATAAGATTGGAATGAAAGAAAAACTAGTGTTACATGCAACAACATGGATAAATTTCACAAATAATGCTAAACAACAGAAACCAGACATCGAGCAAATAAATGCAGTGTGAGATTTCATTTATGTAAAGTTTGAAGACAGGTGAAATTAATCTACGTTGCTTAGAAGTCAGGAGGGTAGAAGTCCGGAAACGGGAGTAATGACCAGAAGGAAGCGTGAACAGAGATGATATTAAAATGTTCTGCTGTTTTGATCTGGACTCTAGTTACATGTACTTGTTCACTTTGTGAAAATTCATGGAGCTATGCAAATTCGTGACGTAATTTTCTGCTATGAGGTGTAGTTAAGGGAACTGAGGCCAATCACTGTTACATATTTTAAATACAAAAAGAAAGAGCTAGTCACATTTTTTACATTTTACTTTCCAACAATCAATTCAAATAAGCATTTGTTTTGTGTTACGATTGGGAGTCACCCAACACAGGGAGGTCTTATGTAATCTTATTGCATCTGAGAATTCACCTCTCATCTAAACACAAATCCGTCATCATTTTTAAAAGATCTGTATTATCAAGAGTACTAAAATAGATTTCCCTAACTGATCACTTACTGAAGCATTAAAAATTGCTTTACAAGAGCAAACTGAGCAGTTAAACCTCAGGATCTGAGAGTGTTTCTGAAATTTTTAAATTTTACAGGTTATACTTACATTTATTTAGTCTTGCATCCTGGGACCACCTCTCTCACACAAGTAATCCATTTGTTTTTTTTTTTTCTTTTCACACATTAAGACTGGTAGAGCAAAATGGTCATGGAATGTTTTTAATCTGAGGAAGGTTATGTGTCTTCTCTCCCTTGGGGAGAAATACATGTAAATGCACACACACCTATCTATATATGCATGTGTATAAACCCATACACATATATTAATTTCATAAGTTCTTATAGAATTTCACAGCTCTCCAAAAATTGATCCATGTTTTCAAGGGAAATATTCAAAGTTCGCCTCTTGCTGCAATTGAATCCTCAGCTTGGGGAATGTGTTCTGTGAGCTGCCAAAGGACAGTAGCCTTCTCAATCCCATAATCCAATTCTTCATTATGTAATCTTGTTTCTCTCTGGAAAGATCTCATTATAATACACTTTGAAGCTGAGAAATCCTGAGATTACAGTTTGTTTTCTATTTAATTCATTCAAATAACACATACAAGCTTCTCATCTCTATTTAATGCATGCATTTTCATTATTAGATCAAAACAACTGGCTGGAAAAGTGAAAACACATGAAATCGTTAGTTGAACTGCATAGTAAATAGCTGGCATAAGTGATTTAGTATGAGTCCACCAGATAAATTATGATCCACATAGTGGTAAATGCTTGACATGTTTTGTTTTGCTTTAGTTTGTTTTGTTTTAACTACCAAAAGGCCTGCATAGCTGGAGAGTAGTGGTCCAATAAACAAACGTTATCAGGACAAGTGAAAAGTTCCTTGCACAGTTAAAGGAAAAAGGGGATTGCTGTTTTGTTTTGTTTTGTTTTGTTTTTTCCAATCAGGGTGTTTTATGTCTCCTGCATGTTGGACTGAGCCCACGTAGAAACTGGACTTTGCTGGACTAGGATGTGGCATAATAAGTGGGAAACAGACTGTCCGTGGCTTTGAGACAGTGAGGGCAGGACAGCAATGGCCAGGAACCGGTGCTCTGGTTGTGCAAAGAGTATAATCCGGGGCAGAGCTGAGATCCAGTGGAGGGACAGAGGGTCACAGGCAGGTGTTTCAACCTCTGAAAGTTGTACCCTTGGTTACTTTCTCTCAGGTGCAGCACCTTTTGCTCCAGGGAATTTAGAACTGCTACCTAGTATATGACCCTGATATAAGAAAAAAGTGCTAATATAAATCAAATAAGAGTATTCCTTCCCTTTCTTAATATCTATACTACACACACATATATATATTACATTTTTAATTGCCTGAAGTTGTTATTGTCCCTCTTCCAAATCCTTAATAAAGATACTAAAACCGATCAGTACATGACCTTGATTCTTTTGGCTCACTCCCCAGATATCTTTTTAACTAGATTCATTAGTATTTATCACCATTTTAGAAAGTATACGCCAGTTCCAATGCAGCAGTCTGTTTCCCTTTCAGCAACTTGAAGTTAAAATTAGGGATTTGTGACATCCTGTTGAATCTCCTACTACTTATTCTAAACAGCTAACAGGTCTCCTGGTTATTTCTAGATACTCCCTTCCCCACACTCTCCTCAAGTATAAGCATCAGAATTTATAGCAGTGTATCTGCTTATGAAACTCTGGACTCGGTTGCAATCATTCCAGTAGGTATCATTTCTTGATGGTCATTTATATGCAAGGCATTTTGAAATCATTGTTTTAATCAACTACAAGAATATTTGCATAATTAACACAACCTGTTTTGCTTTACGGTTTTACTGTTTTGATCTGTGCTCGAATCTTGATTTTCCATGAACCACTTCAAAAGAGTCATGGTTTGCAGGCAGAATTCTCTCTGGTTTGAACAATTGTTAGAACTACTGAGATCTGAATGATGAGGTTTCCTGAGAGTCTTTCCCCTTGCTACTTGTAAATGGCTGTTTGGTCATGTTTTCCATTTCTATGTAGTATTCGTGCTAACTGTTCCTGTGAAAGATTTCCAAAATGAACAGTGTCTCATTCATTTTAAAAATTAATGCTCCCCTTTTTTCCTGGCCTTTAGTTTTTAGCCTGGATTTAGATTATTCATAGTCCTGTGGGAGTATGGATGAATGCATTTCAAACATGTGGTCCTAAAACTTCCCATTAAACAGTAGTTTCAAACTTCTCTCTCAATGGCCTGGCAATCTATAAAACTGCAACCTTACTTGATCTGTGTTTTGCCCGTCTTCTCTCTTTTGCAGCTGCCCATCCTCTAATTCAGAGGCAACAAAATTTTTGCATGTCCCCAAATAGGCAATTTAAAGAAAAGAGAAAACTCAGATGATCGGGTGACCTAAAAATTGGGCACATTACACTCTGTCCAAGTGAAAACCAGTTCTCCTTTCTTCCAACTGCTTTTCATTAGCATTTCTTGGTCCTAGCTTGGAGTTGGGTGAGCATAATCATCTGTAGCCAGAAAGATAGAAGTTCAAGTCCAAACCCTAGTACTCTCTGGATGTCTTTGGAAAACTCATTTATCTTCCCAGAACCTCAGTGTCTTTATTTCAAGAGTGGAAATAAAAGCACAAATTATGGGGTTTTTGAATAAAGTACATAAATAATCTCCACAATGTCACATACCGTTCCTTTTTATTGAATTGCACTATACATACAGAAAATGTGTGTGTCAGCAGTGTACTGCTCAGTGCATTTCCACAAACCAAGTATCCCCACAAAGCCAGCACCCACACCAGGAACACTAATGGGAACAGCACCCCAGGCATCTCTCCCAGGCCCCTTTCTAGTCACTACCCACCCTCCCTCCCCCCTCCATCACCACCACCACCACCACCAAGGAGACATTCCAAGGATCTCAGTTTGCTGGGGCTGCTGTAACAAAGCACCACAAACTGGATGGCTTAGAACAACAGGTTACTGCCTCATAGTTTTGGAGGCTAGAGGTCCAAATCAGGGTGTTGGCAGTGCCATGCTCCCTCTGAAGTCTTCAGGGTTCTGGTGGGGCCAACAATTCATGATCTTCCTTGGCTCTTTTGGCAAAACTCAAGCTCTGCCTTCAACACGTGGACATCTCTCTCCCTCTCTCTCTCTCTCTCTCTCTCTGTCCCCCCTTCTCTCTCTTTCTCTCCCTCTCTCCCTCTCTCCCTCTCTCCCTCTCTCTCTCTCTCTCTCTCTCTCTCTCTCTCTCTCTCTCTCTCTCTCTCTCTCTCTCTCCCTCCCTCCCTCCCTCCCTCTCTTTCTCCCTCTCCTACCCCACATGTCCAAATTTCTTCTACCTTTATGAAGACTCGGGTCATATTGGATTAGGCAGCACCATAATTCAGTCTGGCCTCCTCCTAACTAATAACAACCTTCAAAGATCCTATTTACAAATAAGTTCATTCATATTCATGGTACTGGGGGGTTAAGACTTGAACACGTCTTTTGGGACCTAACACCAGGGTTTCTCAACCTCAGTGCTATAGACGTTTCGGACTGGAAAACTCTTTGTTTGGAAGGAATATTCCTCCACCCACTCGGTGCCAGCCACACCCCGGTCCCCAGTTGTAATAATCAATCATGTCTCCAGACATTATCAAATGTCCCCTGGGGATGGACAGAAAATCACCCCAAATTGGAAACCACAGGTATATACTGTTTTTGGTTTGTTTGTTTGTTATCAGGACCTAAGTGAGGCCTGAGCAATGTCTCCTGTGTGAGCTGCCACTTGCTCTCTGTCTGCTCTGTGGCGGCTCTTCTGCAGTGGCTGCAGTCAGTTCCTGAGGACACACTACTGTCAAGAAGGCTCATTGCCTAGTAGTTCTGAAAGCCAGTTCTTTCCTGAGTCTGGAGCAGTAACTGTCTTGCTTTCTTTCCAGTTCTCAGAGCCTCTAGCATTTTCTGATAGTGGAGAGTAACTTGGCATAACCACTTTGTAACACTATGACAGTACTGATTAAGCTGAACATTGTGTTTACCCTATAGCTCCCCCAGTTTGTTTTGAGAATTTATTTAACCATTCATATCTGGCCTTTTTTCCAAAAGAGATCAGAAGTGACTTCGAACCCACATTAATATATGAATAATCTTGTACATTTGGATGGAACAGTATAGCTGAAAATATGATGCATTATTTCCTTGGATCTATACAACAAGTTGAGGAATTTGGGATTATTATTGATTATTTTCTAGTAAATTTTCTTGTTTATAATTTGTTTGAATCCGGTTCAAAGTAAGGCCACACATTGTGATTGTTGATATGTTTCTAAATTCTTTTTTAAGCTGTCTCAATTGTTTTCTTGCAATTTTATGAAAGAAACTGGTCTTTTGACCCAGAGTTTCTGACAATCTGAATTTTGCTGATTGCATTTCACGATGTCATTTAATATGTTCCTCACTCCTCTCTGTATTCTTTAAATTGGTAGTTGGGAAGAGGCTTGCTCAGATACAGGTCTGATACTTTAGGAAATAGTATTTCATAGGTGCTGGTGTATTCTTCTGTCAAGAGACACATAATGTTAGCAATTATTGAAGTCCAATGCCTAGTTCCACTTGGTCTATTCTAGTAATGGTCTAACTCTAGGATTTCTGCTTTATTTATTAGTTTAAACTTCATTAAAGACAGTACCTCATTCTGCTACTTGGATACCTAATCATAATTTTTTAAAAACAGTTTTCTTCACACACCATACAATTCATCCAAAGTGTAAATCAGTGGCTCTCAGTATAATCAGAGAATTGTGCTTTCAGTGCCACAATTTTAGAACATTCTCATAGCTTCAAAAATAAAAACCCCACACCCCTTATAGCCCTCTATTATTGACACTTAGCATTGGTGTGGTAAATGTGGTACAATTCATGTAAGAAAATTATTATATTTGTCCTTCATCCTCCACAACAGGGTTCATTCACTATGTTATATAGTCCCTATTTGCTCCTTTAGCTTTCCTTCTAGTGGCATGCATGACCCTAAACTTCCCCTTTCAACCACAATCACATGTACAATGCAGCACTGTTAACTGCACACAATAATGTGCTACCCAAATCATATTTTTTTTACAGGACATTCAGGACTCTTGCCTTTTATTTACCAGTTTTCAAAATAATGACTTGTTCACTAGCATTATCTAATGGCGATACATTAGATTTTTGCTTTTGGTATTTTTATGCACCAATAGATTTAAACATTTTTATGTGTTCGAAATTATTATCGTTAGCCTTAAAGATAAACAAATTGTTCCATCTTTGCTCAATGGAAGTCTCTTCAAGTGGCTTCTAAGTCTTTTTGACATTCCCAGTAGTCTCTGATAGCTTTCTTGGTATCTGATTTGATAAAATGTTCCAAACCCACTTTGCATGTTTCTTCCTGCCTTCCTGAAATCGGCCATTTCTCCCAAAAACCCTGGTTCCTTTTAATGGAAAATAGCATTTCAAAAAGCACAATCTGGCTCTTGAGCCCCGGGAGTGCTCACTACTGCTGAGTTTGCCATTGTTTCTTGGCCTGTTCAGTGGACACAGCTAGGAATATTTTAAAATACAGTACATCATAAATTCATGCTTATATTTCCACTTACAGAGTTTTCACTTAAATTCTTGGACCTTACTTCTGTATTTTGTTTCTACCAGGTAGAGAATAAAAGTTTTCAATGATATCTATACTGATATAATTTGAATATTGTGAGAATTAGATTAAGTGTAGCTTTCACACAGGGTGGGGGCAATTAAGGAATTGGCAGAAGGTTAAAAAGACAAACTGTAATCCACAGTCAGTCCCCCTGCTTATCCACCCACTATCTACTATCCTTGCAAGGTGGAGACTCGGGGTAGAGTTTCCTTAAACAGCTTCATAAGTTGTTACCAAACTAGCTCAAACTGGCTCTGCAGCTCAAGAACAAAGGAAAGAGGGGTGGAGACTTGTTTCAAATGTTCCAAGTTTGCACAGAAGACTTTTTTTCAAATGTTTCCAGTTTGGGCAGGCTGCATGTTTCATATTTGGGCGGGCTAGTTAGGCTTGTCGAATAGAATGTAACCTCTGAAGTATCCAGCCAATGGAGAAACAGGGGAGGGACTTGCAGTTAGGTGTAGGGAATAAATAGTGCTGGGTCTATTGTTCTGGGCGCCAACCCCCACATTTGGTTGGGCGCCCGTTCTTGCAAGACCATGAATAAATTCTTTTCTTCTCCACAATCAGGTGAGCGTTTATTCCTTTTTAGGAATAGTGCTTGTTTCTCATAATTAGTCATGTTCTTTACTCCACAACACAATCACAACAGTCTCAGAATAACAGTATAAAACACTCCTATCAACAGCATTGTTACAGAAAACAGTTTGCTTATTTATTGATTTATCTTTGCAGTTCCCTTGCAGTTCCTCAAATGACTGTCTTTAAGTCATTTGAAATAGTTCCTCTCTGTATGATTATGCCTGCAATTGCACACGTGTTTTGCTTCATTTGTTTCCCTTCCTTCCTTTTAACTTCCCTCCCTCCCTCCCTTCCTTTCTAATTATTATTTATTTATTTTGATTGACTGATTGATTTCTATGGATTCTTTTTAAATTTAAATTTTGGTTTTATAGTAAGTAAACAATTTACATTCCCCCACAGTCAAATCTATGAAACAAAGAAGTATATTCAAAGAAATAAAGCTTCTATCCCTGTCCCCTCTCCCAATTCTCTCCTCCCCCATAGGAAACCAAATTTTTTTCTTTTTTTTTTTTTTAATCAGTTTTACTGAGATATATTCACACACCATACAATCATCCATGGTGTACAATCAACTGTTCACAGACCATCATATAATTGTGCATTCATCACACCAATCAATTTTTGAACATTTTCCTTACACCAGAAAGAATAAACAATGAAAATATAAAAAAGAACACCCAAATCATCACCAACTTTTTTTTAACCTTATGGCTTACTCTGGCATTTTTTGTTTGTTTTGTTTTTTAATATATGCAGATACATTGTATACAAATATAAATACACTAACCCCCCCACCCTGCTATCCTTCTCAGAGAAATGTTAACATACTTTTTTCACTGAACATTATGTTCTGAGAGTACTTTGTAGTAGTATATAGAGATATCATTCTTTTTTGCAGCTGTGGATGTACCAAATAGAGGATTTTGGGTTCTTTCCATCTATTGCTTTTACAAATGATCCTGTAATGAATTGTTTTGCACATGTATTTTTTTTGTAATTTTTCCAGTGGGTCCTTTGAATAGCTTCCAAGTAGTGGGATTTCTTCATCAAAAGGTAAATATGTATTTAATTTTGTTATAGAGTACCATATTCTCATCTGTAGGGGTTTTACCATTTTGCAGTCTCCTGGTGATACATCAGAACACCTGCTTCACCCAGCTTCACCAACCTAGCAGATTGGCAAGCTTTTGGATTTTTCCAACCCAAGTGAGAAATGGAATCTTGGTGTAGTTTTAATTTGTATTTTTCTTTGTGAGGGAGTGAACACTTTTCATACATTAAAATTCACTTGCATTTATTTTTCTGTGAGTTACCAGGTCATTCTCTAGCTCATTTTTTAGGGGGCTTTTGGTGTTTTTCTCCACTTCTAAGAACTAATTGTATAGGAATATTAACCATTTGTTTGTGGTATAAGTTGCAAAATGTTGCACTAAAAACTGTTGTTCCAAGTAAACAACCACCTCTTCGCGTAACTGTAGGACAGTTATTTGCTGTTGTTTTTGTTTGTAAATTCATGGTTTCTATTAACACAAATCACATTGATATTTTAATTAATTTACTTTTTGTTAATTTTATCCACAAGCACTTCATATCCACCATGCACACACTTCCCCTTCTCCCATCCCCCCATTCCCCGATAACCTCTAACCTACCTTCTGTCCCTGAAAATTTGCAATTTCTAGACATCTCTCGCAAATGACATCATACGATGTCTGTCCTTATGTGTCTCTCTTATTTCACTGAGCATCATGTTGTTAAGGCTCTCTCATTTGCAGAATCTGGGGTCTGTTCGTTTTGAGATCGAACAGTCCATAGCACCGAGTCTATCACAGCACTTTGAGGGCTTCAGACCCTCGTCTGAAAACTGGAGTGTGCAAAATCCCTTCTTTGCTTCAGTTGCTGTTCTCACAATGCCTGCCATATTTTTGTATCTGTTGAAAATTCAAAGGTTCTTTTACTCTTGGATCCATCAGATTCCCCTTTGTTTCCCTCTGCTTCCTCTGCTGATAACAAAGTGGTTTCGGTTTTGGGTTATGCTATTGTAATTTTCCTGCCTGTTTTTAAGAGAACATTGGGAAAGATTTAAAAAAATATGACTATACTGCTGCCTGCTCCATTTTTTCCTGAGTTCTCTGTCTAGAACTATTTTTATTTTCATTTTGCAGAGGGGAAACTCCAGCCCTTAGAGAGTCTTGGTCAAGACCAGGTAATGATATGGAGTGGAATGAGGACTTGAGCATATCCATGAGAACTCCAAGTTTAATTGTGTTCCACTTCTACCCTACAACCTATTTATATTTTTTTAAATCTCACTTTTTAAAAATTTCTTCCTCTGGCATGTTTTATAATGTATAATACATTAGTAGGTAGACTTGTACAAGTATATAATTTCTAAATAAATAAAACTGCAATTATGCTGGCTGCTCAAAATATTGTATCTGCTCAATATGCACAATTTAAAAAGAAACATCTTAAAGAGTAACTTAACCATGGTGCATTAAATTATGTAAAAGTAGGAAGTTTGAGAACTGGTTAGCATGAAAGAAATTAAGAATCTTAGAAAACAAAGAATCATTTTCATCTTCTTTATAATAGCCAGTTGTAATATGAGAGAAGACAATCAAAATACACCAGAAATTATAAACAACTGCTTTCACATGTGGATTCTGATGTTGAAGAGAGCCATATCTCATATACAACAGGAAACACAAATTAGTGAAGTTTCATACCACATTAACTGAACTAGAAAAATGATAATTATTTACAGAGATGAACATTTTATGAAAATTAGCTACATACTACACAGCCAGACTATTTTTCTCTCTTTCTTCACCGTTGGTTAAACATGTAAGAAAAAAAGAAAAAGAAAAAGGAATATGGCAATGAGCACATCTGCAACTATAATGTCTTATAGAATCATTACAAAATACAAGTCTAACTGATAAGCAGAAATGTGCAGAAAAGTTTAATCTGATGCAGTGTCTCATCTGGAGGTCAAAAATAGTAGGATGCATTAAGGGGAGTCCCACTGTATTATGTCCTCTTGCTGCTGTAACAAATTATCCCAAACTCAGTGGCTTTAAAACAACACAAATGTATTATCTTGTAGTTCTGAAGGCCAGAAATCTGAAACAGGTGTCACTTGGCTAAAATCAGGTTGCCAGCAGGGCTGGTTCCTTCTGGAGACTCTAGGGGAGAACTGTTTTCTTGCCTTTTCCAGTTTTATTGGCCACCCCCATTCTTTGGCTCGTGGCCCCCTCCTCCATCTTCAAAGCCAGCCACGTCAGGTGTAATCCTTTCCACTCTGCCATCTCTCTGGCTCTCTTTTCCAATTCACTCTTTCACTTGTAAGGACGCTTGCAATTACTTTGGGCCCACCCAGATAATCCAGGATAATCCCCTATTTTAAGGTCAATTGATTAGCAAACTTCATTACATCTGCTACCTTAACTCCCCTTTGCAGTGCAGCCTAACTTATTTACAGGTTATGAGAACTAGGATGTAGACATTTTTGTGGGTCCCTTATTCTGCCTGCCATACTCATTAAGGCTGTTCCATCTAAAAGTTGCTTAGGTTTGTCGGGAGCTTATTTCTGTTTTGTTTTGTTTTGTTTTTTCCTTAAGAGATTCTGTCATACATTATTTTCAAAGCAGAATTTCTTATACTTGTATGGGCTACAAATATACATGTGTGTGCATGTACACATACACATAGAAACACACTCCTAATTTATTCGAACATCTTTGAAAAACAACAGTATGTGAAAAACACATCGTATTTATAAAAGGGAACCATTCTTATAAAAGGCTCGAATACAGCCTGGAATGATAAAAACAACATGCAGCCAGGAATCAGAAAATCCACTTTCTGGACCCGGAACTGCCCTTTTATAAACTTGAATGTATAACATTGTTATTAGTTCTTGAAAGAGCTGTTAGAGAGCCATTCATCTCAAAGGTATTTACTACTATTAAAATTCCATATAGAAGCTTCAAATCCAACTAACTGTAAAGGATGAAAGGAAGATAGTCCTAGTGTAAATTTAATAGAGAAGGAAATGCTTTTGAATAATCCATCTAGGGCAGAAGACTCTTCAGCTGAGTAAAAACCAGTCTCAAAGCTTGAATCCTTGACGTCATCACTGAACGTTCAAACCTTGAGTAAGAAATTTCAATGCACTCTATTTCAATCTCTCCACTAAATAGGATGAATTGTTTCCAAATAGAACCTTAACAATTGGCATCGTGCATGAAGGGTTTGCTTCTGTGGAGATCTTGGCATTGGATTAGTTCATTTTGTTCTGTAACAATTCTGCTGCAGTGTTTAATGGAAGTGGATGCCAGAACTAATCATTCGGTATAGTTTGGGTTTATATTTCCCCAATTCTGGGTTTCAATTATCCATGTCATACTTGTCACCCATCATTTCAGAAAATCACAAGTTGGCAATCATAATTACATAATTCTTTTTTGAACAAGCCGTCAAGAGAATGAGACTTAAAACTAAAAATTCAAGCCCATTACATTGATTGGTTTGGGGGAATTTTCTCTCTGGATTTGGGCCATGATTGGATTGAAGTAACTGATCATCTTAATAGCATACCAAAATTTTAAACAGGAAGTGCATTACTTTCTACTCCCACTAGTAAATGATTATGTCAAGACTAGAAATCATAAAGTTAGAAAGTGCACAATAATAGAAATAGCAATTAAGCTGGTAGGTTGCAGATGCAGAGCTGAATCTTTGTTCTAACCTAAAAAAAAAAAATTAAAAAAAAACACACAGAAAACAACTAGCTGCATTTTTTTTTTTCTTTCTGAATCTGAATTCTATTGATATCAGTGAGCTGCACAGACTCAGACTGCTGAGGAGGTATTAGGTGTGCACATTTGGGAATGCACACATGCTTTATAGCAAATAGACAACAGGTCAGGCTAATGGGAAAGATTCGCTGGAGAAATTCATTAGGTTTTAATAGGCTTGTCATATTGACACGAAGGACTGCGTTAGTCTTTATTTGTAGCAAAGGTGGGTATGGCAATCTTGCATTTTAGGATGTTCCACTGTTGGCATGTACGCCTGCCAGCTACACAGGGGACATACATTTTGTGGGTCTCAGTGTTGTCAGGAATTCTTTAGTACTGGACCAGGAATAAAGTTAACTTTCTAGCTGCCTACATTGAAGCCATGTAATCTCACTGTGCCTCAGATTTCTCATCTGTCTAATGGAATAATGCTGTCTAGGATTTTTGTGCAGGTAAAAGAAACCAGAGAGAGAGAGAGAAAGAGAGAAACTGTTTAAGCTTTCTGAAAGAGTACAATTTTAGTTTTGTAATTATTGGAAATGACGTATTTTTCACTTTCTTTACCAGGTCTGCTGTGCACTAAAAAAATAAATTAAATTAAGGTGCTAAGTCAGGATAAGCTATGATGGTCAACATGTGGATTTCTGAATGACACGTTGAATCCAGGTTACACAAATTTTTTTCATTGAAACTGTAAGCCTTTATGTCTCATTCCATTAACCTTAGTCAATATTTTTGCTCCTCAGTATTTAAGATCAGGATACCCCTGCCCTGCCCATCCCCACCATGGCTCATCCCCCTACCACCTTCTTCTTCATAACGGAAACTTGCCTTCCATACTCTCCTGGGTTACAGCTATGGGTTCCTGAAATAGTTGTCTTTCTCCTTCTTGATTTTCTCTCTTATTATGCTGAAGTACATCTCAAATACCTTGGTAAGAAACAATACATAGAAGGTAAAGTATTTGGGCCCTTTTCTGTCTGAAAATGTATTCATTTAGTGCTCGTGTTTGTTTACAGTTCAAAAGTTATAGTTCAGTTCTAGATTCAAAGTAATTTTCCCTTAGAATTTTGAAGGTGTTGGAGCCAATGGTTGACGAAAGGTCTGCTGACAACCTTTTTTTTTTTTTTTTTTTTAACTCATTCTTGTTGGCATTCAAGCTGAAGTGAACTCTTTCAAGCTAAATCCTATTATGCACTTTTGACTCTGGAAAATTGCTATTATTTATATGGCAGTTTCTTTTCATTTTCTGTTCTCTCTTTCTGAGACAGCCGTAGACAGAATTTAGTCATTCTTGAATAATTCTTTGTCTTTTTTTTTTTTTTTTTTTTTTTTTTTGTCTAGCAGATTTGCTCTTTTGTTACCATTCTGGGAAATTTCTTTGCCTTTCTCTTTCAATCTTTCAATTAATGATTTTTAAAGAAGTTTTATTGAGACATATTCTGATACCACACAATCTGTATACAGTGTACAATCAATGGCTTTTAGTATAATCACAGAGTTATGCATTCATCACCACAATCAATTTTAGAACATTTACGTTACTCCAAAAAGAAAACCCCTCACCCCTTAGCAGTCACCTCTCAATCCCTCTATCCTTCCCCAGCCCTACATAACCACTAATCCCACTCTGTCTCTATAGATATTTTCATATTTACCTTTTATATAAATGGAATCATACCATATGTAGTACTTTGTGTCTGGTTTCTTTCACTTAGTGTAATTTTTTTATTATTGCTATTTAAAAAAAAATTAGAGAGGTTGTAGGTTTACTTAAAAGTTATGTAAAAAATGCAGTGTCCCAACATACCCCCCTATTGTTGACACTTTGCATTGTTGTTATCTTTGTCAGATCAGATGAAAGAATATTAAAATATTACTATTGGCTATAGTCTGTAAAGTTTCCAATTAAATATTTTAATTTGCTCAATCATAGTTTTAATTTCTAAGCTACTTTTCCCATAGATGTCTCTTCTTTTTTACTATATTATGAAATGTGAAGATATTAGAGTGTTTTCATTCCTCCCTCCCTCCTGCCCTCTCTCTCTTTCTCTTCAGGTTCTCATCTGTTTGCCCAAATCACCTATTTCTTCCATGTCAGTTATTTTTTTCAAGCCACCATTGATTCTTCTTATTTTGGAATGAAAACTGGACTGATGCTGTAGGTAACAGCTCTAAGTTTTCTCTGCAATGTGTAAGTGGGTCTAGTCCAGCTGAACCTGTCTTTGGAAGCAGGCAGCTCTCAATGGGCGAAGGGTGCACCCACCAGCCAAAAGTCCTTTAGGCTGAGAAAGCACAAGGTCAGTTTCAGGTCCTCAGTCTTCCCCAAAACAGAATAGTTGGATTGCCGACACCACACTGGAAGTGTTAACCTTACTGATGGCTGACACTCGACACACCAAGCACTCTTCTAAGTACTTTAAATATAGCAATTATATAATCTTCAAGCCAACTATACGAGGCAGATACTATTCTCATTCCCCATGTTACGGATGAGGCAACTGAGGATAAAACAGTTAACCAAGGTCACACAGCTAGTAAATAACAGTTCAGATCTTTGAATCCAGCCAGTTGGACTCTGGAGGCTATGCTCTTTAAAATTACATGTTCTGCCTTAACTCCCTTCAGAAAGTTCATTGGAATTCTCCAAAGAGACTGCTAGCTGTATGGGCTGAGACCATGCTGGAAGTGGAGTCCTCTTTATAACCTGTCTGTGAATTTCCCTCCTCCCTGACCCACTTCCCATTCATGCCCACTTTGGATCCTGCCAACCCCAAGCCTGAGCTTTGCAGGGTTTCCAGGGTCAAAGCAGCTCCCACTCCCTCCACTGGTGCCATCTCGTTCTGCACTACCACCTCCCCATCGTCACCACCCACATTGCATTCATCTACACACATCTCCATATCTCTTGTCTGGGATGACTTGTACCCCCTTTCTTACATCTTATCGGTTTATTCTCTTTTGTAATATGCTTCCATTTTATCTGCCTCTCATGACAGAGGGGCCATTCTGCCACATTCAGGTAACCAGATTCTAAGAACTTCCAATTCCAACCAAATTTTGGCCCTTACCCTCATGTTTTTCTAGTCAAATATTTTAAAACAACCTGTGCCAAAATCTTTCTAAGCCACTAATTCACTTTGCTGAATCCATCTTAGTTCAGTGATAAAGACAGAAATATATTTTATTGTTTTCAATATGCCTAGACTTAACTATGGACTTTGGCATATATAAAAGCCTAGATCTAATAATAATTATGTCTGAAGGTACTGTAATCAAATTTTATTCTGAAAGATTCTTACTTTGAAAAGGTATTGCATTCTCACTAGTTCCTTCCATAAATTTGGACACTGATGCTGGCATAAGCACTGAGTAAGGTCTCAAGGATATAAGAAAAGAGAAATTCTCTGTCCTTAAAAAAAAAGCAAACAACAAACCCACAATTTTGTGGGAAAACTTAATTCTAGGTATATTTCTCAGGTTTTAAAAATAAGCTCTAGCAACATATAAAGATTAATATTTTAAATTTTAAAACACCTTATTTTTACTTAAAAATGAACCACAGAGGAGAGACAACAGAAGATGGTGGCATCAAGAGGAGTAGAAGTTAGTTGGTACCCCCAGAACAACTAATAAACAATTAGGAGCAACTGGTAAATAATCTGGAATAACTGCTGGTGGACAACCATGACTGTCCACACATTGTACACCAACCTGGATTGGGAGGAATGCCTGAGATCACAGCATAAAATCTGTAAGTAAAAACTGCGGACCCAAGCAGGAAACCCCCTCCCCCCATGGCAGCCCAAACTGCAAAACCTCACTGTACAAGAAAGCAGCACTCTCTGAATAAGCGAATATACCTCAGTCAATTTGGACTGCTCAATACAAGCTGCAGATCCCCAATAAGCAGACAGAGGCTTTTAGTGATGGCAGATCTTAAAGAGCCAGAAGACTTCTCTGTGCTAGGAGGGGGAGCCCAGAGGACCAGTTGCTATCTCTGGCCAATGGGTGAAACGGGGGGGCTGTGGTCTGGTCCCGAAAGGATGCTTTCTGTCCTTTTTTCTCTCTCTCAACCTGAGCTGCTCAGTGGAGAAAGCCTCAGCCATTTTCAGTTCCCAGCACTCTGATCCACACAAGGGTGCAGATAGCAGAGAGATAAAGAACCTATTTATATGCAGATGATAACTCCCTAGGGGGTGTTTCTTCCCTAAGAAGAAGGAGGTAGTGCCGAGCTCTACTACTCGCCTTCCATTCAGAACCAAACCCCAGAAAACCAGATGCCTAGACAACAGAAAACTACAACCTACACTAAGAAAAATGAAGTTATGACCCAGTCAAAGGAACAAAGTTACACTTCAACTGAGATACAGAAATTGAAACAACTAATACTAAACCAATTCAAAAAGTTTAGGGAAGATATGGCAAAAGAGATTAAGAGTATAATGAAAACACTGGGCGTAAATAAGATAGAAATTGAAAGTTCGAAAAACCAACTGGCAGAATCTATGGAAATGAAAGGCACAACACAAGAGATGAAAGACACAATGGAAATATACAACAGCAGATCTCAAGAGGCAGAAGAAAACACTCAGGCACTGGAGAACAAGGCACCTGAAAGCCTACACACAAAAGAAAGGATAGAGAAAAGAGTGGAAAAATATGAGCAATATCTCTGGTAACTTAAGGACAAAGCGAAAAGCAAGAATATACATGTCATTGGTGTCCCAGAAGGGGAAGAGAAGGGAAAAAGGGCAGAAGCAATAATAGAGGAAATAATCAATGAAAATTTCCCATTTCTTATCAAAGACATAAAATTACATATCCAAGAAGTGCAGCATACCCCAAACAGAATAGATCTGAATAAGCCTACGCCAAGACACTTAGTAATCAGATTATCAAACAGCAAAGATAAAGAGAGAATCCTGAAAGCAGCAAGAGAAAACTGATCCATCATATACAAAGGAAGCTTGATAAGACTATGTGCAGATTTCTCAATAGAAACCATGGGGGCAAGAAGGAAGTGGTGTGATATATTTAAGATACTGAAAGAGAAAAGCCACCAACCAAGAATCCTATATCCAGCAAAACTGTCCTTCAAATATGAGGGAGAGCTTAAAATATTCCCAGACAAACAGACAATGACAGATTTTGTGAACAAGATACTTGCTCTACAGGAAACACTAAAGGGAGCACAGAAAGGAAAAGACAGGAGTGAGAGGTTTGGAACACAATTTTGGGAGATAGTAGCACAGCAATGTCAGTACACTGAACAAAGATGACTGTGAGTATGGTTGAAAGAGGAAGGTTAGGAGTGTGTGGGACACCAGAAGGAAAGAGGAAAGATAAAGACTGGGACTGTATAACTCAGTGAAACCTAGAGTATTCAGGAATTGTAATAAAATGTACAAATATGTTTTCACATAAGGTAGAACAAATGAATGTCAACATTGCAAGGTATTAAAAATAGGGTAGGATTGGGGGAAAAATGTAATCAATGCAAACTAGAGACTATAGTTAACAGAAACATGTATTATGCTTCCTTTAATGTAACAAAGGCAATATACCAAAGCTAAATGCATATGGGGGGGATATAGGGGAGGGGTATGGGACTCCTGGCATTGGTGATGTTGTCTGACTCTTTATTCTACTTTAGTTTAACGCGATCTTTCCTTTTGTTGCTTTCTAGCTGTCATTTTTTTTCCTCTCTCTCTTTCTTTTTTCTTTTTCTTTTGTCCCTCTACCTTCCTTGATACTTCCTCCTTTTTTATGGAAGAAATGGAGATGTCCTGATATGGATAGTGGTGATGGTGCTGAATACACAAATGTGTGACTATACAGGGAACCAGTGATTATTTCCTTAGGACGGAATGTATGGTGGGTGAACAAAACCATCAAAAAAATGGGTTGATGAAGAAACCTTGAGGGCACTATATTGAGTGAAATAAAACAGACACATAAGTACAAATATTGTAGGGTCTCACTGATATGAACTAATCATAATATATAAACTCATAGACATTAAATATAAGTTACCAGGGTTGCTTATTATGAGCAGATTGTTCAACTGGAGTGAACCTAAACATTTGTAAATGGACAGAGGTGATGGTAGCACATTGTGAGAATAACTACCAGTGCTGAATGGTGTGTGAATGTGGTGGAAAGGGGAAGCTCAGAGTCACGTATTTCACCAGAAGGGAAGTTGCAGGTTAAAAGATGGGAATGTATAAAACAGTGAATCTTGTGGTGGTCAATGTCCATGATTAACTGTATAAATATTAGAAATCTCTTTAATGAACTAGAACAAAGTATGACACTATAACTAGAAGTTAATAATAGAGGGGCATGAAGAAAATACATATATACCTATTGCAAACCATATACTACACTTTACTAACTGTAAAAGCATTTTAACATTCTTTCATCAGCAGTAACAAATGTGTTATACCAATACTATAAGTCAATAATGGGGGGGTGGTTAAGGGTATGGGAGGATTTGAGTTTCCTTTTTTTGACTTTATTTCTTTTCTGGAGTAATGAAAATGTTCTAAAAATTGAAAAAAAATTAATTGTGGCGATGGATGCACAGCTGTATGATGGTACCGTGGGCAACTGGTTTTACACTTTGGATCTTTGGATCATTGTATGGTATGTGAACAATCTCAATAAAAAAAAATCAATAGAAAAAAAAATGAAACACAGAAATCAGTTGTTAGGCATTTCAAGTCAACAAATATTATTATTTTTTACTCTAAGCAACTGATCTGCAGAGGAGTTTTAGCCAGAAACTTTAGTGAAAGTCATGGCCCCTCTTTGCATTTATCACTGTCAGTCTTGCTCTGCATAATTTTTTGCTATTTGCCATGCATTGTTAACAGTGATTGTCATGTAATTAAATCACTGCTCATCACAAGAACCTGTTTTTATGCTGAGATAAGCATAAGAAGCCTGCGGCAGGACCCCCAGATCAATAAAGATATTCCCAGTAGGATTACAAAGAGGCTAGGGTTGAATAGGGCACCAGAATTAATTAGGAATGATTTCTCTTTTTCTTTCTACTTTCAGTATGTTTTTAATTGTTTTTCTATTTTCAGTGGGCTCTAACCCCTCTTTTATTTTTTTTTAAATTCTACACTGATGCTCAGGCATGCCTGTCCAGAGATCATTAGACGGTGAGTTCTCAATCCCTTCCACTTCTCAGTCATATCCCCGAACTGCAATTTAGTTTAGTCCCAGTGATCTCAGAGTTTGGTGATTTTTAAAGAAACTTAGGAGCTCGAGGTGGTCATCGAGTTTCAGAAAGCTATTTGAACATTAAAAAACAAAAATTCAAATGTAGGTAGATTTCTTGATTTAGTTGGCATGCTTTTGATAAAATGTGACTTTCAGTTTCTGGAAATATCTAGCGTACTCCAAAATGAAATGAAATCAAAATCAAACCTGAATGAAAAATCTTCTCAGTCTTCAGTCCAGCCAATACAATGCTATTGTGGTGAGCAGTATGTGAAAGAACTGGGAAGACAGTGACTCAGCTTTTAGGATGCAAAACGTGTAGCTGAAGTAAGACATTCTAAGACAGAAAAGAAAAAGTTGCCAAGTAATGGAGCTAGCATGGGAAACCAAAAATGATAAGACCCCATTTTCAGGTGCACAGGGTCATGCTGAACCTAGACAAAGCAATAGGGCAATAGGATGGTGACTTTAATGCTTCTGGCTTCCACTAGTCATCAATAATTAAATCATGTGACCATTCTTTCATTCAATACACATTTACTGAATGCTCATGCTTGGCATTTTAACTCTATACCACCTAGTTCCTCCTTTCTGATGGCAGCTGGATCCTTCCACATTATATTGTAAGAATGTGTGTGTGTATCTTATCTCCTCTTGAATTGTGACACCTTCATCTCTATATCTTTCCTAATGTCTTAGTTAAATGCTTTGCAGGTACAAACTCAGTAATGGTATGTTAAGTTAAATGTAGAGCAGCTCCCAAAAGGTGAGCATTGCCTACATGTATTTCATTCATTTAGTTTCATTAATTCATTCATTTGGTTAGTCAGTCAACATTATTGAGAGTTTGCTTCCTGTTAGGTCTTGCTGCTAGATACTGTGCATACAAATATAAATAGATAATGTTTTTTTCCTTTTAAATAGGATGTTTGAAAATAATATCCAATATTTCATAATCTTGACTTGTGCTGACATTTAGTATTAAATTACTTCATAGTAAAGTAATAATGACACTCTTCATGAACCCCAAGCCCAGAGTAAAATGGTAGAGAGAAGATGGTCCCAGAGCTCCTGTCCTTTTATGACTAGGCAGACTCTGACCAGGATTTTACTTCTCTCTCTGTGCCTTGGGTTCTCCTCAAATCCAAAGATATAAAACCATATGGCCAAAGCAACTTCACTAAACCCAATATCTGCCTTGCCTCTCCATGAAGAATTGCAGGTGCCATTTACCATTTGAAAGCATTTACCTTTGGAAGATGGCAGATCTGTTGTCAAAGGGAGTTTCCATTTTCTGAAAGCTTCCGTGGGACACAGAATTTCATTTTTTGTTCTCTGCATTCACGTCATTCCATTGTGGGCTCAATTTTCTCTGCATTTTGTATTTTCCATAAAACAAAATATTTTCCCTTCATAGTCAAAACCATGAGTGACCTTCTTGCTGTTTGCTGCCTCTTTGGCTGCACTAAATCTTTAAGCTGTGTGGTGGGATTTCTAAAGGACATGGACCTCAAACCTGCCAACCTATCAATTTAATTGGGGGAAAATAAAAGTTAGCATGCCTCACACAGGCTAGAGATTGTATTTGCTTCTCTTAGGACACAGATCACACGTTGCTCTAAGAGAAACCTCCTCTTGCAAGAGTTTAGATCAACTCTTCCTTTCCCCTCCCCATCTTAAACCTTTCCAGTGCTTACTTTTGTCCCTCTGGATGGAATTGCTTCTCCTTTTTCTGCAAACTCCCTTTATCTCCAAGGATAATAACATGAGTTTTAAAGCAAACCACACCATCCTACAAGTCCCCAGCAGTGGATCAGGAGGTGACTTTCAGAATAATGAGGCTGTGCTGTCACTAGGGCCCTCAAGAAAATTACAAGGAGATCGTGTCTATCCATGACAACTCCCTAACTCCAGATCTGTCTGCCCACCATAATCAATCAGTTTGTTGGTTTTTGTTGGTTATTTATAGTCATTTTGGGTTTTTAAATTTTGATGAAAAGTACCCACCCACGTTCTTTCTTCTGCCTGTTGATATGTGAACTAGTGGTTTTTGCCAAATAGCTCTGGGAATGTAGAAGTATGTGTGTTTGACTTGTCCTGGGAAGAACAGCAGCCCCTTTCCCAACTCCACATAGTCTGGTGGGATTGTCAACCCCAGTGTCATGTCTGGTCAGAAGGGCTGGTTTTATGATCCAGGCTAAGCCAACCTGATGAAGCAAACTCTTAGCTACAGTGATTGGATCAGCATAAGCAAATGACTCATGCAGGACCACAATCCTTCCAATGATTCATATACACACACTGGAAGAGAAGGAGAGCTGTTAGACGTGATCTTGATTTGCTAGGCTGGAAGAAACTACGGCAGCCGTCTGTCTGCTGTAGAGGGAAAATCAGCATGTAAAATAAAATCCAGTAGACACAAGAACTGTGAGATGGGGACTCTGGGGTCCACTGGGATTAAAGCAAGAACATTTCCTAGATATCCCTGTTAACTGATCCAGTAATTTTCCTTTTTGTGGAGGCTACATTCTGTTGATTTTCTGTTTTATAATAACAGGAGTTCCAACTATCGCATGTGATAATGAAAGGTGCTCTCTTCTACTAATTTGTAGATTTTTCACTACGTAAAAGACTGATGACTTATTAATGTTTTCTGGATATTTCTATGTCCTCTCTTCCTTTTTTTTTTATTGCTCTTTCATTGCCTTCACCCATATTTAGCTATTTTCTTTTTATTTTGTAATAACTTTTTATATGTTTTAGAGCACTACCCCTTTTCTGTCATATAGTGGCGAATATTTTTCCCAGATTGACTTTTGCCTTTTGAATTTGAGGTTTTTTTCCTGTCAAACAAACAAAGTTTTACATTTCTTTTTAGTCACATATATCAGTCTTTCCTTATGGTTTCTGCCTTTGGCATTATGCTCTGGACAACCCTCAAAATATAAAATTTTAAAAATAATCTTTTTTTTCTTAATTCAGTTTTACTGAGATATATTTAAATACCATGCAATCATCCATGGTGTACAATCAGCTGTTCACAGTATCATCATATAGTTGTGCATTCATCACCCCAATCTATTTTTGAAATTTTCCTTATACCAGAAAGAATAAGAATAAGAATAAAAAAGAAAAAGAAAAAAGAACACCCAAATCATCACCCACATCCCACCCTATTTTTCATTTAGTTTTTGTCCGCATTTATCTACTCATCCATCCATATACTAGATAAAGGGGGTGCAATCCACAAGATTTTCACAATCACACTGTCACCCCTTATAATCTACATTGTTACACAATTATCTTCAAGAGTCAAGGCTACTGGGTTGGAGTTTGGTAGTTTCAGGTATTTACTTCTAGTTATTCCAATACATTAAAATCAAAAAAATGTTACTATATAGTGCATAAGAATGTCCACCAGAGTGACCTCCCTACTGCATTTGAAATCTCTCAGCCACTGAAGCTTTATTTTGTTTCATTTTGCATCCCCCTTTTGGTCAAGAAGATGTTCTCAATCCCATGATGCCAGGTCCAGATTCATCCCTGGGAGTCATATCCTGCATTGCCAGGGAGATTTACATCCCTGGGAGTTAGGTCCCATGTAGGGGGGAGGACAGTGAGGTCACCTGCCGAGGTGGCTTAGTTAGAGAGAGAGAGAGGGCCACATCTGAGCAACAAAGAGGTACTCAGGGGGAGATTCTTAGACACAATTATAAGCATATTTAGCTTCTACTTTGCAGTAACAAGCTTCACAGGGGCAAGCCCCAAGACAGAGGGCTCAGCATGTCAAGCCGTCAGTCCCCAGTGTTTGTGAGAACATCAGCAACAATCCAGGTGAAGAAGTCCAACACCTCCGCATCCTCCCCCAGCTCCTCAGTGGGGCCCCGAATAGATATTTTTATTCTCTGCCAAAATTACTTTGGGATGTGTTGCTATTTCACTCTAACCTATACAGACCCACCATATCTCATTTACTATTCAAAGCTCCATGTAATTGTGGTGTTTGAACAAACTGACTGTAAAAGTTACATTGTTTAGAAAATATAGATCCAACACCAAATAAACATTTCTTCCCTTGGTCTCACATGGAAATTGAAGTTTTAACACACAGTCGGTTTCAACCTTTACCCTTTGGCCCTATTTGCCCTAATCTTAACCAGATCTGTTTCATTCGTATCTCTGATTGAAGTCTGGGCTCTTTTTCAGCTTTTTTTTTTTTTTTTAACAGTTGCTGTATGCATTAATACTGACATTCATATTTGCTGAGCTCTAGCTCTGAGTTTCAGGTGTCACACAGATACCCAACATTCCAGAAACCAATCAGGTTATACACCAAAGGATCAACATCTCAGAGTTGGGAGATAGCCATTACAATTCAGGAATAGATTTGACTGCTATAAGAGCTTATAATCTAGGGACCATTACAGTAATCATTTCTCTGTTAGGCTGTACTCTAGGATTCAGTTCTGAGTTTACACATCATAGTCGTCCATATCGGTGAGGCATTTTAGTGTTTGCCTTTGTATCTGGTGTACTTCACTCAAAATGTCTACAGGATCCATTCAGCTCCTTGTGTGTCTCACAACTTCACTCCTTCTCATAGTTGCTCAATATTCCATTGCATGCATACACCAAAAAAATAATCTTTTTAAATGCAATATTAAAATAAAAAATCAACGTCATTCTTCCATACTGGAAATAACCATTCAGAAAAAAAAAAAAATAGGAGACAAGATACCATTTACAACAACATCAAAGGCTATAAAGTAACTAGGGATTAACTTAATAAAAAGTGTATGTGCATTTGTAGAGAAAATCCTGAACCTATTAAGGAGCATAAAGGAAGATTTGATTAAATGAAGAGATACGCTGTATTCTTTGAAGTGACAACTTAATAATAAACTTAAAAATAGGTAATACTCATTGAAGGCTTACAAAATGCTACACAATCTCTAACATGTTTCCCATATATCAACACTGAAACCTCTCATCAACAGCAGATAATCAATATTATCAAGAATGTTAGAGCCAATCTCCCGAATGAATATAGATGTAAAATTTCTCAACAAAGTATTTGCAAATCGAATCCAAAGTCACAGTAAAAGAATTATACACCACGACCAAGTGGGGTTCATTCCAGGCATGCAAGGGTACAGTATAGCACGTTAACAGATTGAAAGAAAAAATCACATGATCATCTCAACTGACACTGAAAAAACATTTGACAAAATTCAGCATCCTTTCTGATAAAAACACTTCAAAAAATAGGAATAGAAGGAAACTTCCTCAATATGATACAAGGTATATATGAAAAACCCACAGCCAGCATCTTACTCAATGGTGAGAGTTTGAAAGCCTTTCCTCTAAGATCTGGAGTGAGACAAGGATGCCCACTGTCACCACTATTATTCAACATTGTGCTAGAAGTTCTAGCTAGAGTAATTAGGCAAGATAAAGAAATAAAAGACATTCACATCAGAAAGAAAGAAGTAAAACTTTCATTTGCAGATGACATGATCCTATATTTGGAAGATTCTGAAAAATCCACAACAAAGCTACTTAAACTAATAAACAAATTCAGCAAAGTGGTGGGATACAAGATTAATGTACAAAATTCAGTATATGTTTCTATACACTAGTAATGATCTAACTGAGGAGGAAATTAAGAAAAAAATTCCATTCTCAATACCAACTAAAAGAATCAAATATCTAAGAATAAACTTAACCAAGGATGTAAAGAACCTGTACACAGAGAAGTACAAAACTTTGCTAAAAGAAATCAAAGAAGACCTACCTGGGTGGAAAGATATTCCATGTTCATGGATAGGAGGGCTAAATATCATTAAGATGTAAATTCTACCCAAATTGGTCCACAGATTCAATGCAATATCAATCTAAATTCCAGCAACCTACTTTGCAGACTTGGAAAATCTAGTTATCAAATATATTTGGAAAGGAAAGTGGCCTTGAATTGCTAAAAACATCAAGAAAAGAAAAGAAAAGAAAAAAAAAAAACAAGCAAGCAAGCAAGAAAGAACGAATGAAGTGGAAGAGCCTATACTTCCTGACTTTAAAGTTTATTATAAAGCCACAGTGGTAAAAACAGCATGGTATTGGAACAAAGATAGATATACTGATCAATGGAATTGAATTGAGAGTTCAGAAATAGACACCAAATCTAATTTAAATTGACTTTTGACAAGGCCCCCAAATCCACTGAACTGGAACAGAATAGTCTCTTTAACAAATGTGGCTGGGAGAACTGGATATCCATATCCAAAAGAATAAAAGAGGACCCCTACCTCACACCCTATATAAAAATCTACTCAAAGTGGATCAAAGACCTAAATTTAAGGCCAGTACAATAAATCTCATGGAAGAAAATATAGGGAAACATCTTAAAGACCTAGTAATAGGAAATGTTTTCTTAACCCTTACACCCAAAGAGCAAAAAATGAAAGAAAAAATAAATGGGAAATCCTCAAAATGAAATGCTTCTTTGCTCCAAGTACTTGTCAAAAAGGTGAAATGGCAGCCAACTCAATGGGAGAAAATATTTGTAAACCATGTATATATTAAGTGTTTGATACCCACTATATTTAAAGAAATTCCACACATCAACAACCAAAGAACAAACAATCCAATTATAAAATGGGCACAACTGAAGAATAGACATTTTTTTCTGAAGAGGAAATACAAATTACAAATGGCTGAAAAGCACATGAAATGATACTCATCTTCATTAGCTGTTAGAGAAATTTAAATCAAAACTGTAATGAGATATAATCTCATACTTATCAGTGGCTGCCATTAAACAAGCATGCAACTACAAATGTTGGAGAGGATGTGGAGAAATTGGAACACTTATTCACTGATAGTGTGAATACAAAATGGTACAGCTGCTGTGGAAGGCATTTTGACTGTTCTTTAGAAAACTAAATATCAAGTTGCGCTACAACCTGGCAATTCACTACTCAGGATACACTTAGAAGATCGGAAGGCTGTGACCCTTGTACAAAAAGTTAATAATGAAGTGGTGTATGGGAAAACCACCTACTGCATGCCATGGACTATATTTAACAGGAATACCTCACTAGTACCACACCAACAGCAGTGGCAAATAATTTGGGGTGTATAAGAGTTATGGGGTGTTTTGGGTTTTCTCTTTGGTGTGGGTGTGTCTATCTGTTATTTTTCTCTTTGGAGCATGAAAATTGTCTAAAACTGAGAGTGATGATGATTATATAACTAGGTGAGGATACTGTGAGACATTGTTTATTTTGGATAGAATATACACTATGTGAATATATCTCAATGAAATCTGCAGAGTCAAAATAAATAAATAAACAAACAAACAGAAAGATTCAAGTGTGAGAGAACAGGTGGAGAAAGAGGTGTACCTATTCAATGTTGGTAGGGTAGCAGAATGGTGCAGCCCCTCGGGAGGGTAATATAGTGAATCCACAGCAGGCTAAATACGGGGTAGCCATATGATTAGGCAATCCTGTTGCTAGGAATATCCTTGTATTCTGGTTTGCTAATGCTGCTGTTACACAAAATACAAGAAATGGATTGGATTTTATAAAGGGGATTTATTAAGTTACAAATTTACAGTTCTACAGCCATAAAAGTGTCCAAACCAAGGCATAAACATGAGTATACCTTCACTGGAGAAAGGCTATTGACACCCAGAAAACCTCTGTCAGCTGGGAAGGTGCGTGGCTGGCACCTGCTTGCTCCCAGGCTGTGTTTCAAAATGGCTTTCTCCAAAATGTTTAAGCGTCAGCCAAAATCAGGGGTCTGTACTCTTGAGCTAAGCCAGCAAATGTCTGGGCCTGTACCAGCATTTTAAAAGGACTCCAGTAAACTAATCAAGACTCACAATCACACTGAATGGATGGGGCCACACCTCCATGGAAATAATCTAATCGAAATTATTGCCTGTAGTTAGTCACATCTCCATGTAAACAATCTAATTCCAATATCCCACAAGATTGGATTAAATATTATGGCTTTTTGCGGGGGACATAGTATATCCAAACTGGCACATCTTGGAAGAACTGAAAGCAGGGACTCGAATAGACATTTGCACACTGATGTTAAAGGTGGCATTATTCCAAAAAAAGGAAAAAAAAAAGAACATTAGAGAGAATGCTTGGAAGATGGAGATATGCAGTTGAGGAAAGAAAATGGGGTAATGACTGGGGAAGAATTTAAAATAAAAAGATGTGGGAAGATGTGCAGAAAAATGAATGATAGCAAGCCATGCAGTGAGGAGAGTTTATTTCAACTGTCTGACCCTGAGGTACAAAAGCAAAGAAATTAAACAGTGAAATAAAATAAAAATGTAAACCTATATTACCTTCTAGGACTTTTAATGTTTTATTTTAATTTGGTGTATGTTTTGAGAAAGGCATTGACCTTTCTTGGTTCTCTCCCCCACTTAAAAAAATTTAGTCAATTAGTTAAATGCCATTTATAGATAATCCACTTTCTCCCATTATTTTCAAATGCCAAGTTTACTTTATGATAATATATGTGGATCTGTTTCTGGATTTTTCTTCTATTTCAACAATTAGTCTGTCTTTTCTTATACCAGTGGAATACTGTGTAACTTGTAGCAGCTTTATAATATAGTCTTTCTTGGTCTTTCTACTCCCCAGTCAATCACCAATTCTAATTCTACCCTCTACATATTTATCAAATTCTTTCACTTTACATTTCCACTGCCTCTTCCCTGGTCAAAACACACACCATATCTTTCTCCTGGAATATAGCATAGCCACCTATTTAATCTGCCTGTCTATCCTTAACCCACTCAAATCTGTTCTCCACCCAACAGAAAAATGATAAACTCCTTAAACCATTAATTTCATCATATCACTCCCCTGCTCGGAATATTTCAGAGATTTTTGCATACTTAGATAAAGTCTATTATATTTTTCTTGGTCTACATGTGGCCCCAGTTAGCTCTCTCTTCACACCCATCCCCTCTCTCTCCCTGGAGTTCCATCATGCAGCCTTAGTGGATTCTTTCTGTTTCTTGGTTGTGCTTGGATCTTCCTGCTGCAGGGCCTCCAAAACTACTGTACCTTCTGCAGGGAACATTCTTACTATTCTCATCCTTACCCTCAGGTTAAATGTTACTCCCTGGCAGGACTGATACATCTGGCTGCTCTTGTGGTGAGCACCAGTCCAGGGGTGCCATTTGCATGGTTTTAATTGTGACTGTCATCCTCTAAGTTGAGCAGAGAACAATGTGTACCACCAGGCAGTGCTTTTCCACTTCCTTTAAAAACATGACAGTTTGTAATTATATATTTACCATATTTGTGTGATTCTTTAATATCTTTCTCCTCTGCTAGACTGTAAGCTCCTCGAGGGCAGGAACCAAGTCTGCTTTGTTCACCTCTATAGGAAAGCACACAGAGTGGGTGTGCAAATATTTACTTAGTGATTGGTTAATAGCTTATTTGTCATGCCATTCCCTATTACTCTTCTTTTTAAAAGCCCCAGGCTGTCTACCCCAGTTCATTCTTCCAGATAAACTTTGGGAAAGATGTCTTTCATGTTTTAAATTATCCTGTTGGAATTTCATTACATTCATGAATTATTATGGGACACTTTGAAATCTTCACCTTATTAAATCTTTCAATGTATGAATATGACATAGCCGAACGTTGTTTTATCTCTTTCCTACCATGTTTTATATCTTGTTTTATATCTTGGCCCACCATGAATGTTTCTTGATTTACTGGATTCTTTGTCATATGCTGGTCTCTTTATTATGATTTTCTCTGATTCTGCTGCAATTTAGGAAGGGGTTGTTCCACAGATATTTATTTTTCAAATAAGATGCTTGAAGAGACAATGGTGGCCTATGTCCCTCCAAGGATGGTTCCTTGTGCTCCTTACTATTTACTCTGTGATACAAATGCATTTCCCAGCTTGCTTAGTCCCCTAAGCTGCTGCAAAATTCAACATAAATGCTTCCATGAAAAATAAGTGATTTTATGTTACTTTTTGTTCATCTGCTCAGGTGTGTTGAAAAGTTATTCAGAAAGTTATTTGGAGAGTTACAGCTCCTTGATCATTTTTGCTGGAGGGATCTGAAAGTCTTTCACCCCTTATAATGAAAAGAGTTTTGACTGTGTGTGTGTGTGTGTGTGTGTGTGTGTGTGTACCTGTGCTTTTGAGGAGCAAAAGAAACAAACAAAATCTAAGTCCCATCACATAAGGCAGCAATATCCCCTCACTGTTAGGTGCCTGAAGGAAGCCGCAAGAAGCCTGGACACCCCAACTCCCAGCATTGCATCTATGTGTTTCGGACCCAAACCTCTCTCCTCCCCTCTCTCTGAAAACCTGGCAGAGTCCTCCTCATCCTGGGGCATCTGTCAGCTCAGCAGCCACCACAAAATCATTCCTCACTTGCACAAAACTGACTTCTGTTTATGGAGTGGCTGGCAGGAACATTCCAAGGCTGCTTCTCTCAGCTGTCAGGAGCTTTTAGAAATAAAACCCTCCTCGGAGGAAGTCAGAATAGCAACAGGAAAATAAGTAAAACCTATTATAAAATAGTTGTCCAAGAACTTGGGCATGGCACAGGGTAGAGATCAATATGCTGTGAAGCTGAAATCTATTTCCACACAGTGTTCTATTTCACAGTTTAATGGTGTTTTAATGTGTTTGTCACTGGGTCCCTTCATGTTACGCAGGTAGAGCCTTTATAAAGGAGAAAGTACCCCAGCTTTTCAAGCTTCGCTGTAACATCTTATTTACCAGTGGCGATCTGACACTTTCTTTTACCTCCCAGAGCCATGGCAGGTCTGGCTCTTCTTTCTCGACCCCTCTGGCTCCCCCCGTCCCCTCCCTTTCTTGTCTCTAATTTTGCAGGAGGCAAAGTTGGGCCCCTCTGAGTGACTCTTAGATAAATCTCTCAAAGCTCTTCAGGATAGGTACCTGTATCAGAGAAAAATGACTAAAGCACTTCTGACCCCTCCAACCTCCACTGGCATCTTTCATTTTGCAGATGTCCCCAGCTGATTCTGTTCAATCTCACTGTCCTTTTTCTGCCCAGGCTCTTTGCTTGATCCCCAGCTCGCTCTCTCTCTCTCTCTCTCTCTCTCTCTCTCTCTCTCTCTCTCTCTCTCTCTCTCCACTTCAGTACACAGAGAATGTGTGGGTCAGGAGGTCTTGACCCTGCTTCTCTGTCCTTGGGAAAGAAATCCTGATTCTTTGTTTTTACCCAACAGGAGATCTTAGCTTCTACCTTCACGCACTTTAAGCCACATGGTCATACAACCATAAGATGAAATATATGGAAGTTCAACCATGGAAGAATACATTTCATTTATTTATGTTCAACCATAGGAGACAGCATGCCACCACTCAGATTTCTGTATATTAGAGTAATATAGCCAGCATGGCATCTCCTTCTGTGTCTTGTTTTCTGAAGAAATGGGTTTTCAGTGGAAATCAGATTGGACAGTTATGATTAGGCATAGCTTATAACGCAGGATCTCCATGTGTGGCCTCTGGACAGCTGGAGGTCCCCGAGACCATTTCAGGGGTCCACAAAGTCCAAATTATTGTCATAAGGATTCTAAGATGCTCTTTGCCCAATTCACTGCATTATTTGCACTGACGACTCAAAGGATTTTGTGTATAAAACTCTGTGCCTTACCACGAATCAAAGCAATGACACCGAATGTCATTTTTTGTGCCACCTTGCACTTGTGGGGGGGGGGGAGTAAGTTTTACTTAAGAATGTCCTTGAGAAAGCAGTAAAAATTATTAATTTTATTAAATCTCAACCAATTTTTTGAATTTGGGGCAAATTAGGAGTTCACATGAAACATTTCTGTTCCATATCAAAGTATGATGTTTACCTCAAAAAAAAAAAAAAAAAAAAAAAGTGCACTTGTGTGATTATTTGAGTTGTGAGCTCAACTAACTTTTTTTTTTCCCCACATGGAACACTATTTTTGCTTGGAAGAACAACTGACAAAGACAAACTATAATTATTCAGACTTGGGTATCTGGCAGACATACTCTTGAAAGTGAATGAAGTAAGTCTGTCACTATAAGGAAAACAACTGACAGTATTTATTGTGAATGATAAAGTAGATTTCAAGTGAAAATTTGAATTTTGGCAAACTCATATCTGCCAGTGTGAGCTTAACAGCTGTCTGATGGGATCAGTGCTGATATTAATGAAAGTGATTGTTTGTTATCTTATAATGAAATTTGTCAAGATTGGAAGTTTTATCTAATTCAGTGAACCGGTGTTTTCCAAATGATGAGAGCAAGATGTTACAAACTCACGCATGGGTAAAAGATCCATTCAAAATATAAGATAAACTAATGGATTTTAATGTAACAGAGCATGAAAATTTTACTCATATAGTTTCAGATTCCACATTGCAACTTTTAAGAAACAATTACTTGTTACATTTTGGTGTAATATCAAGAAAGAATACCCGCAGTTATCAAACAAGGCTGGTAAAATGCTCCTCTCTTTTCTAACTACATATCTGGGTGAGGCCATATTTTCTTTGTATTATTAAACCAAAACAATACATTGCAACAGACTGAAAGCAGAAACAAACAAGAGAATCCAGCTATCTTCTATTATGCCAGACATTAAAGACATCTGAAGAAATGTGAACAATGTTTCTCTTCTCACTAATTATTTGAAAATTTGGTTATCTACATAATATATGTTATTTGTTTCAACATGTGGTAAATTTATTATTTTAAGTGAATTAATAAATATTTTTAAGATTCTCAATTTTAGTTTTCAATATGGTAAATGTTAATAGGCATGACCCACATAAACAAAAGCTCTTTGGAACACTCAATAATTTTAAGATTGAAATTTTTGGACCCAAACTTCTATCTAGAACCACTGTTCTAGACCATGCTAGGAGTTTGGATTTTTCCAAATTTTAGTGAAAAGCCATTCCAGAATACTAAAATGAAGAGTAGCTTGGTTTGGACCAGAGTATTATTAGCAGAGATGTTGAAAAATGATAAAATTTAATATCTAGTTTGGAGATAGAACCAATAAGACTAGGAGATGGAATAAACACATTTACCTGGGGAGGCAGAGGATGGAAGGAGAGGAATCAAGCTGACTCCAGGGCAGGAGTGGCAGATATATCAGCCAGGATTCAACCAGAGAGGCAGACCCAGTGGAGACATGTATTAAGAGATTTATTGAAAGAAATTGGCTTAAACAGTTGTGAAGACTTGCTAAACAAGTCCAAAATCCACAGGGCAGGCCATCGGGAAGAGCAGGCTGGAACCTTCTGCATGGACTGAAGCCACTGTTCACAGCCTCAGCTGTGCTTTTCAGGCCATTCAACTGATTGAATCAGGCCCACTCACATTATCGAGGACAATCTCCCTTATTTAAAGTCAACTGCATATGGACTTTAATTAGGTCTACAAAATACTTTCACAACAATATGAGACTATTGTTGGATTGAATAACTGGTGACTGTTGCCTAGTCCTGGACACATCGAAAAGACTACCGTAGTCCACTTCTCGTCATCTCGATATCCATGCATTTCTCCTTAAACCATGCATTATCACCAAATAAAAATGAAAACAAAGTCATACTTGCCATCCTCACATGAAAAATCTATCCTGTGTACAATGGGAAGCACGTTAACCCTTTTCCCAAAAGAGTAGGCAAGGACTTGGGTAGTGTTTACTCTTACCCTTTGCTATCCTGTGACTTAACAGTGGTGACACAAATTTAACTGTTGGTAATACATCTGAGTTAGATGATAAGGGGATAAGAGAAGGAAGAAAATGACCCTATTTGTCTGCTATATATTGAAATAGATTTATAACAAAATTAGATGGACTATTCAGGAGAACCTCATTTCTGCAACTGGTCTTGTGGTCATAGCTGGCATTTTTAACTCCCTTCTCTACCCATTCCATATTCTCTTTTCCCTCAGCATACACCTCAGTTGGTTATGGTTCTTTGCCTGGTGGGTAACCTAAACTTCATTCCTGAAGGGTCTAGGCCATTAACATTCTTGCTTGAATTGGGCTATTGTAGTTTTCTATTGATTTCCATTACAGGACATGGTAGTTCTAAGAGAAATTATGAGAGATTTCCTATATTCCATACACACTCTTCCTTACCTTCATTGCATGATAGAAACCCAATTTTCCCTTGGTAATTAGAATTAACCACCCCAGCCAGAATAGGAAACCCCTTCTTTGCTTTTTGATCTAGAATCCTGAGGAGCCCAAAGTGACTGGGTGGCAGGTTGATTACACTGGACCACTTCCACCATGGAAGGGGAAGAATTTTGCTCTTACTCTGAATGTGGGTTTGCCTTCCTTGTATACCATACTTCTGCTAAAACTACCATCTCTGGACTTTCAGAATATTTATTGATCTGCATTTTATCTGGCAAGCCTACGAATGGGATTGTGACCCAAGTAATGTTTACTTACTGATACGGGGAAGACTTAGAAACCAAAAGTTTGTGGTTTGTTGAATTTATGAGTTTGGTACCACTTGGATAGGTCAGGCCTAAAGATAAAAATTTGCAAATTGTCAATATAGAGAGAGTATTAAAACCATGAAACTGGATGAAAGAAAAGAAAGAGAAGGCAATCGGGATATTTCTGCATTGGAGAGAAATGGAGTAGAGAGGAAAGAAACAGCCAAGTATAGTAATGAGGAGTATCTAATGATGTGGGAGGACAATGAAAGGAATATGTTGGATTACTACATGAATTTCAATAGTTTGAATTTCATAATCTTTCATAAAGAGAACCATGATGTCAGCTGCTCTGCCATCTGAACAAATGTAAGAATCATGATGCAAAATTTTGCACTACATACCAAATATTTGATGATGAAAGAAAGAGAATAATGATGGTTTGGGATAACTCATTTATTTATTGATTTATTCAAAGAGATCTTATTCACAAAAAAAGATCTGTGACATTAATTTAGGCACAGAGAATAGAAAATATAATAAAATTTGGAATCTTGGGTAATTGAGGAAGGTTTTGATGAAAATGTTGGCTCTGAATTTGGCGTTTGATTTTGATGGGGATGCAGGAAAAGTTTGAAAAATACCCAAAATCACAGATAAGAATTTAAATATCTTATTGTGGGGTTTAACGATGTTCTGTGAATATGAATTGGGGAGAGTTAAGGAAAAAAAAATGACCATTTCAGTTAACTCCTGAGACATTCTGAAATATTATTATTTCTCCTAAATTGAGTCACTTTTTATCACCATTTTCCACTTTCCCAGTGAGGTTATGAACCAGCTGCCTATAGAGCAAAAATATTACCATCCAATTAATATTTTGGAAGCAATGACAGACTCTCCTAACCTCCTGGCTTAGCAGTCTGTTCTGAGAGTCTGATCATACAGAAAGTGGGATAAATCCTGGGCCAAACAGTTCATTAGGTCCTCACCACCAAGAGCAGAGGCCACTTACTGAAGTCTGCGAATCACAGAAGGCTGCAGCAGGGGATTTTGCATTTGAATTATGAATATTTAAATAGGTTTATTAAAATTGTGTCCACAGAGAGCAAAAATGCATTTGCTTTTAAAACAATTAAAAATATAAAGGGCAATGTGGAACAGCCACTAAATACATAAAATTTGGAGTCAGAAGAAACATAGTGAATCCCTTAGTCCAGCACTTTCCAACTTATGGCATGGGGAAATGAATTTTATCTCTATGCTTTATCCGGGCTGCCACTCATTCACTTACTCTCATTCATTTAGTCGGTCAACAATGCTTAGTGTGTAGACACTTGAGCCAGACTGTCTACACATGTATCCTGGCTCTGTCACTGTTTAGTTGTTTTTTCTATATAACCTCTCTCTCTGTGACTCAGTTTGCTCTCCTATAAATGAGGATAACCTCAGTAACTTCCTTAATGTTTTGTAGTGAGATTAAATGAATTAACATTCATATAATTCATTTAGAAGAGTGTCAGGCACATAATAAACATAAAATAAACATTAGCTCTTAAAATGACTAAATATAATGTCACTGGTAGATACTAGAAACTGTTGGGGATCAGAAAAATTGGTGAGCAAGATGGATGCAGTCTTTGGCCATGTGGAGAGAACTAAATACACAGTAACAAGATGTGTTTTGAGAGTTTAATAGGGAAACTGCAATGCTAAAGAACCCTGTAAGTTAGTGTTGAGGGATCAGGGAAGGTTTTCAAAGAGAAGTGGAGTTTAAGCTGAGATATGGCAGATGAATAGGAATTATCCAGGGAAAAAGAAGGGAAGAGTATTACAAGTAGAGATAAAGAACATATTAATACCGGAGGAAGGGGTGAGGAGGGAAAGAAAGAGATGTTCAAAACGGGTGCTGTCAAGTTAATATATTAATAAACAGGGGCAGGTACAAGATGAGGCTCAAAAGGTATGTATGAGCCAGGTCACAAATGATCTTAGAAACCATAATAAGTAGTTTTCCCTTTATCATATAGACATTGGAGAGCCCCAGTGTGGATGATGTTATTTCCATTTTAGAAGCACCACTCTGGTTTGGTAGCAAGTAAAAGGGGAGTGACCTGTAGGGAGCAAGCCAGAAGCAGGGATGGCAAGCATTTCAGGAGATGATAGTGTACTGAGGAGTGATGATGCAGAGAAGATGGGTTTGAAAGATTTTGAAAAATGCAAACATAATGATTTGGTGTTTGACTAGATACGGGAAATCAGAGTCATGGAAGACTCAAGGCTGGCATCAGATTGATGGCTTATGCCATAGTTGTAGATGATGCTTTCACTAACTTAGGGGACATAAGAGGAAGACTAGTTTCAAGGTATATGGGAGGGATGGGAGATGAAAATGTGTTCAATAACAAACCTTTTGATTGGAGGATGCAAGGGCAACAATCCAGAAGAGCTGGTCAATGAGCAAGAATAAGATCTGGGCTGAAGGCATGAGGGAACCCATTGGCAAAGAGATCAAGTTTGCAAGGATAATGCAGAGAATGAGATAAGAGGAAGGCCAACCTAATGGAGAACACTGAAGAATACCATACTCTCAGGGATGAGGCAAAAAAGACGGGACCAGCAGAGGAAAATGAGGTATTGTAGCCAGAGAGCTATGAAGAGTGTTTAGTGTCACCAAAAGTGAAGAGTTCAAAGTTTCTCTTAAAGGGGCACATATCAAGCATGAAAGAGGCTACTAAGAAATCAAGTAGGATAAGGACTCCAGTGACAACGGAGAGTAGTGCCATTATAGTGGGGTGATGGGAGTGGAAGTCAGGGAGCTGAGTGAGAATGAGAGAGTGGAGTCGGCAAAGGTGGTCAACTTCTTCGAGAGCTTTGAAGAGGGAGGTGAGAGACAGAGGGAAGCTGGTGGAGGGGTGAGCTTGAAAGTGAGTGTTTCAAAGTTATGGGCTGAGCCTTAAGTGGGTTTAAATACCATGGAAATGCCCAGAAGAGAGAAAGGAGGATGGAATGGAATCCAGAGAGCAGTTGGAGAGACCAGCAAGAAGGAAGGGAGGATGAGGTGGTGCAGAGAGTATGTCTGTTCACATGCTGGATGGTAATGGAGTTTTCATTCGATGCCTTCCTTTTTCTCCATGTGGTAGCTCACAAAGTCACCAGCAGGGAATAAGGGGGAGTAGGGATGTCAGAGTTGTAGGAGAAAGGAGAAGGCTTGAAATAGTCATTCATGGAGAACATGTGAGAAATCATGACTAGGGGAAGGAGAAGGATTCTTTTCAATAGGAAAATTGGTGAGTCACTCCCACAGCCACAGGCTTATGGCTGAGCCCCCTTCTAGGGCTTCACATCAGGATGCCCTAAATCTCCTAAATGGTCTGGCCCAACCTCCTTCCCTGCCTCATCTTCCAACAAAATCTTTCTTCTTTTCTTAGAAGGACCTTTCAGACTCTTGTGTTTTTCCATGCTTCTTGCCTTGTTGCTTTTTAACAGACTGTTCCCTCTGCTTGAAAGCTGTTCACTCCTATCTCAACTGAATTAGCTGCTTCATAACTTTCCTGTTTATGTGTGAGCAACACTTTCTCAAGGAAATATTTCCTTGACCTTCTGACGTGGTCAAATACCTCTTCTATGGGCAACTTGAACATGCCCGACTTGCCTTACTGAAACTTCCTCTCTATTATTGTATGATTCTTTGACAGATTTTGTCATGTCCATGAAAAAATCAAGGGCAAAGTCCACACTTATTTACATTCACAACTGTGTGCCAGTACCTCCTACAATGCTGGCTCAATTAGTACATTTTTTAAAAATTAAAGAATGATTGACAAATAGTGTAAAAGTGATAGTATAAGAATCAGAAATCCATACCAAAACCTTTCTGAAAATAGTGTTGAACTTGTTTACAAAAAAAAAAACCTCATGTATTGACATTATTGCATTAGAATGCAATACTTTCGGGAAAACATGGTAAGGGGAGGAGACTGACTGTCCACCTTCCAGACTGTTTCCTCTCCCAGGCTGTGATAATCTAGACATTGTCAGTCTCCAAACAGATGCCTAAAAATTGAGCCAAGTTCATCCCTCTTTGCTGACTTTTGTGACGAGACTCAACAGCCCTGAACTTATGGTGTCATGAGCTCATTTTCAAGCACCCCACCCTTGGGAATTCTGTTCACAGGCCATGTATCCTGGGAATTCTCCAGGTCTGCTTTACCTTACCACTCTGACACAAGTATAGCTAGCCTGATACAGTCCAAATCTAAATTTCTGCCACTTTTGGGGCACATCTAGTTAGTACTTCAATAATATTTCCTATGCTTGCTAAAAGCACATAGGGGGTTTAGTCCCTACTAGCTAGTTGTTTGACTCATGCTAAGTTAATTATTTTATCTGAGCTACAGTTCTCTTCTCTGTAATATGATCTTCAAGTGTCCTTCAGCTGTAAAATAAATGATAAAATGAAAGTTATATGATGTTTCTAGAGAAAAACAGGAAACCTTAATGCTTTCAGAATTGTGAGCAGATTGTAATATGGGTACATGATATGGAGATGTATGCATCTGATGACTACAACACAATAGTAGTGTGATTTAGAAATGAAAGGTGCTCTCTGGTCCAGAAGGAAAGCTAATGGAAACCTAGAAAGATGGTCGAATGGATGGATAGCAACATAGAGTGAAAGACAGAAGCAAGAAGAAAGAGAGAAAGAAAGGAAGGGAGGGAGGAAGAAAAAAACCAATAATCACCAAGAAACAAAATTAAGTTCCTCTCTCTGCTTTCACCTCTGGCAAGGACAATGGGTTAAGCATGGTGGTGCTGAAAGGGGGTACTGGCCAGTTCGGAGACTCTGTACCACAGGGAAACTTCAGGTGAACAACTGTCTATAAATAGAGGTTAGGGCACAGCAAATCCTTTGCATTCCGTTGCGATAAATAACGCAGGACTGTGACTTTAAGGAAGTGAAGGGATTTGGTAGATCTAGATCCCCTGGATATCTTAGTGCCTTTCCTTCACCCTTAATGTTGCATGTAGGTATTACACAGAAAGTTCTGCTTTTACTGTATCTTTACTATATTTTACAATATCTCAATAGTTTTACTATATCTTTGAGGAAACAGTGCTTATCCTATTTTCTTAGATACTTCCAGATTATTTAAGTAAGAAGAGAGTGAAAAATATGATACTCAACCATATTCATGATATAAATGATCAGCTGTGTGACATGTAAACAAAGTCCTCTGTAAGGGGCAGTAGGCTGTCATATGTTCAGAAGGAGCATTTGAAACACATTTTCTCTACCTGCATTTTCTCCTTCCAAGGATCTATCTTGGCCAGGATATATTGGTTTGCCTCATAAAGTCACCTTGTGGATTGTTAGCTGCTTTAGTTTCTTGGCTGCTCAAGCAGATACCATGCAATGGGCTGGCTTGATCAATGGTAATTTATTAGCTTATGGGTTTGAGGCTGGGTAAAAGTCCTAATCAAGTCATCAAGGCAATGCTTTCTTCCCAAAGACTGGTGTTCTAGGTCTGGCTGCCCGTGATCCTTGGTCTTAGGTGCCTCTCTCACTTGACAATACAGTTAGCAGCCTCTTCTGGTCTCTTCTCTTCCAGATTCTGTTGATGTTCAGCTTCTGGCTGTCATGTATCCTGGGAATTCCCTGTGTGCCTGAATTTCATTCCATTTATAAAGGACACCAGTAATAGGTTTAAGACTCATCCTGATTGGGCTGGGCTGCACCTTAACACAAGTAATCTCATCAGAAGTCCTGCTTACAGTGGGTTCACACACACAGGAATGTTCTTAAGTTTAAGTATATATTTTTCTGGGCTAAATACAGCTACAAGCCACCACATAAACCAATGCGTCTCCAACTTTAATGTGCCTATGAATCTCCTCAAAATCTAAATTCTGAGACAGTGGTTTCTATCTGAGCTGGGGCCTGAGATTCTGCATTTCTGACAAGTTTGCAGGGAATGACAAAGCTGCAGTTCATAGATACATCTTGAATAGCCTTATAGTGGGCCCAAAATTGTCCCACCATGGCATTTGGCTGTAGACTTGTCCATCATGGTCCTGCTTCTGGCCTCTCACCCCTGTCCCCATTCTCTGCTATAGAAGCAAATTTCTAGCAGTGAGGACAAGACTCTTCCTGAACTGGGATTCCAAAATGCATTCATGGCTTAGGGTACTTTCTGTCTTTAGCCTAGCCTCAACTCAGTACTAGTCATCTTTGGCCCCTGTGCTGGTTTGAATCTATTCTGTACCCCAGAAAGCCATGTTCTTTTGATCCAGGCTTGTGGGTGTAGACTTCTAGTGTGTGGGACCTTTTGATTAGATTATTTCCATGGAGATGTGACCCCATCCATTCAAGGTAGGTCTTAATTACTTTACTGGTGTCATCTTTGAGAGGATAAAAGGCAGAGACATTTTGAAGAGAGCTCAGAGATGCTTACAGAGAAAATACTCAGAGACAGCCATTGAAACCAGAACCAGAAGAGAAGCTGAGAGATGAAATCCAGAGTTTGCACCAGATAAAGCTAAGAGAGGACATGCAGACACTTAGAGAGAAACGTCCTGGAAGAAACAAGGAAGGATGCACAGGAACTGAGAGAGAGACGCTAAGACAAAAACCCAGAGATATTTTGGTGAAAGCAACAGAAAACAAAATCTAAACCCAGGGGAGGCCCAGCAGACTCCATCCCTCCAGATGCCATCAGTCTTCCTTCAGTGAAGGTATTCTCTTGTTGATGCCTTAGGTTGGACATTTCTATGGCCTTAGAACTGTGAATTTGTAACCTCATAAATCTCCTTTATAAAAGCCAATCCATTTCTGGTATTTTGCATTTTGGCAGCTTAAGCAAACCAAAACAGCTGCACAGTATAATCACCTGGGGAGCTGTCAAAATCCTGATGCCCAGGCTGTGATCTAGACCAATTGAATCAGAGTCTTAATAGATGTTTATGTCTTGACAATTTAGGAACATGAAAATTAATAATACACATATTTTGAAAGAACAAAAAGAATATTTACATCTGATTCTGAAATAAATGTAATCACTTACCAATGGGCTATGCATGCCTGTTGGACACTGCAGACCTTCTCAAACCTTGGAATCAGGTTTGCCACCATCACCCTTTTTCCTATATCACACTGTTTTCCCATATACTTGTCTTTTTAAGTCAAAGCTCTCAAAAACCCAACTTTGCAAAAATATGGTATAATTGAAAGCCACACAGCTCAATTTAATTTTGAAACCCTGAATTACCTTGAGCCAGTAGCCTGCATGGTGTGCAGTAGATGTTGACTATATTGAGCTTCTCTTGAAATTTTAAATATCCTCATTCCTTTTGAGTTTGCTGTGGCTCTCCCAGGGCATGTCAAGATGTGGTTTGGAAACTGTGGACTCAGATTCTACAAACATAATATTTCCTCTCAAATTGCTTTAAGTTTGCTCATCCACAATTTCTGTCAATATTTCCCCTGGACCAGTAACAAGCATGCTTTGGGTAGCATGGGTTTTGTGTTTCCTACACGATCTCATTTCCTCACATTCCTCCATTGCTCATTACGCTTCAGACATGGAGGGCTTCACAGTGTTCCTGGAACATGCCAAACTCGATGGTGCTTTACTTCTTTTCCACTTGCTCTATATTGGGTCTAGAAAATGTCTTTCCCCAGAGTTTTGCCTGCCTGAATTCTCCTAATCATTCAGTTCTCAGTTCAAGCATCATCTCTTCATTGAGACTTTCTCTGATGACCCAACTTAAACTGCTAACAACCCTACTCATTCTCTATAATATTACCTTAATTCCTTCTTTTTCACAGCAGTTACAAGTATTTAACACAATCTTGCTCATTTATTGGCTTGCTTATTTAATATTTTGCATCATGCCACTAGTATAAATACTCCATAAGAGCAGAGACCTTGTTTATTTTATACACCTTTATAGCCTAGTGAGTGTCTCAGTGTCTCACATTGAGCATGAACTGTTTTAATAATTGTTGAGTGACTGAATAAATAAATGCTAAATCAGAATCCCTGCTATACTTAAGTTTGTAATGGACAAGTGGTAGTAGCTACGAAATATATAAGGAAAAATAATAAGTAAGCTCTATCCAATAGAATGATCTTTTCCATAAGTTAGGGAAAGAAAGTGATATTTTATTTCAACAGCATTGCTGGTCATCTTGGGGAACAATAGTGGTCTGTGGGAACATAGTTTAAGGACCACTGAGGTAGTAGTTTCCTCCTGGTACATTCTTTGAAGGCTGCCCATTAATTTTTCATTGTGTTTTGGATTTGTGGCTCATTAAAGACAGAGATCATGCAGTATATATATATTTTTTAATTTTTATTGGGATTGTTCAGATACCATACAATTATCCAAAGATCCAAAGTATACAATCAGTTGCCCCTGGTACCCTCATACAGCTGTGCATCCATCACCACACTTAATTTTTGTTCAATTTTTAGAAACTTTTCATTACTCCAGACAAGAAATGAAGTGAAAGATGAAAAAAGAAAAAAAGAAAAGGAAACTTGAATCCTCCCATATCCCTAACCAACCCCCCTCAATTGTTGACTCGTAGTGTTGGTATAGTACATTTGTTACTGTTTATGACAGAATGTTGAAATACTACTAACTGTAGTATATAGTTTGCAATAGGTATATATTTCTTCTCTATATGCCTGTCTATTATTAACTTCTAGCTGTATTGTCCTACATTTGCTCTGGTTCATGGAAGAGTTTTCTAATGTTTGTACAGTTAATCATGGACGTTGTCCACCATAGGATTCAGTTTTATACATTCCTATCTTTTGACCTCCAACTTTCCTTCTGGTGACATATATGACTCTGAGCTTCCCCTTTCCACCTCATTCATGAGCCATTTGGCACTATTAGTTATTCTCACATCTTTCTACTGACATCTCTGTTCATTTCCAAGCATTTAAGTTCATCCTAGTTGAACATTCTGCTCATACTAAGCAACCACTCCCCATTCTTGAGCCTCGTCCTGTATCTTGGTACTTTATATTTCATGTCTATGAGTTTACAGATTATAATTAGTTCTTATCAGTGAAACCATGCGATATTTGTCGTTATGTGTCTGGTTTATTTCACTCAGTATATTGCCCTTGAGGTTTTGTCTTCAACCCATTTTTTTTTTAAGATGGTTTTGTTCATACCTCATACATTCCATCCTAAGTAAACAATCAATGGTTCTCTGTATGATCACATATTTATGTGTTCACCACCTTCACCACTATCTATATAAGGGCATCTACATTTCTTCCACAAGGCAGGAGGGAGAGTCAACGAAGGTAGAGAGGCAAAAGAAAGAGGAAAAATAATGACAGCTAGGAAGTAGCAAAAGGGAAAGTAACCTTAAATCAAAGTAAAGAGTCAGACAACACCACCAATGTCAAGTGTCTAACATGCCTCTCCTATCCCCCTCTCTTATCTGCATTTACCTTGGTATATTGCCTTTGTTACATTAAAGGAAGCAAAATACAATGATTCTGTTAGTTACAGTCTCTAGTTTACATTGATTGCATCCCTCCCCCAATGCCTCCCCATTTTTAACACCTTGCAAGGTTGACGTTTGCTTGTTCTCCCTCGTAAAAGAACATATCTGTACATTTTATCACAATTGTTGAACACTCTAGATTTCACCAAGTTACACAGTCCCATTCTTTATCTTTCCTCCTTTCTTCTGGTGTCTCACATGCTCCCAACCTTCCTCTCTCAACCGTATTCATAGTTATCTTTGTTCAGTGTACTTACATTGCCGTGCTACCATCTCCCAAAACTGTGTTCCAAACCACACACTCTTGTCTTCTCCTATCACTCTGTAGTGCTCCCTTTAGTATTTCTTGTAGGGCAGGTGTCTTGTTCACAAAGTCTCTCATTGTCTGTTTGCCAGCAAATATTTTGAGCTCTCCCTCATATTTGAAGGACAGCTTTGCTGGATATAGGATTCTTGGTTGGCAGTTTTTCTCTTTCAGTATCTTAAATATATCACCACTTCCTTCTTGCCTCCATGGTTTCTGCTGAGAGATCCGCACATAGTCTTATTAAGCTTCCTTTGTATGTGATGGATCGCTTTTCTCTTGCTGCTTTCAGGATTCTCAATTTGTCTTTGACATTTGATAATCTGATTATTAAGTGTCTTGGCATAGGCCTATTCAGATCTATTTTGTTTAGAGTACGCGGCACTTCTTGGATCTGGAATTTTATGTCTTTTCTAAGAGATGGGAAATTTTCATTGATTATTTCCTTTATTATTGCCTCTACCCCTTTTCCCTTCTCTTCTCCTTCTGGGACACCAATGATATGTAGATTCTTATACTTTTTTTCATCTTTAAGTTCCCAGAGACATTGCTCATATTTTTTCATTCTTTTCTCCATCTGCTCCTTTGCGTGTAGGCTTTCAGGTGTTTTGTTCTCCAGTTCTTGAGTGTTTTCTTCTGCCTCTTGAGATCTGCTGTTTTACATTTCCATTGTGTCTTTCGTCTCTTGCATTGTGCCTTTCATTTCCGTAGATTCTACTAGCTGTTTTTTTGAACTTTTGATTTCTGCCTTATGTATGCCCAGTGTTTTCTTTACAGCCTCTATCTCTAAACTTTTTGAATTGATTTAGCATTAGTTATTTAAATTCCTGTATCTCAGTTGAAGTGTACGTTTGTTCCTTTGACTGGGCCATAGCTTTGTTTTTCTTAGTGTAGGTTGTAGTTTTCTGTTGTCTAGGCATCTGACCTCCTAGGCCACCCCAATCGGGTTTTCCCAGACGAGAACAGGCTCAGGTCACAGAAGGAGGAAATATTCAGTATCTGGTTTCCCTGATGGTTTTTCTTAGAAGATTGATACACCTTTGCTTTTCTGCCTGGCAGGTGCACCTGTCAGCTTGTCACCAGATGGTGTAAGAAGGTGTGGCCTGTGGTCTCCTCCCCCAGGCTTTGGAAAGGTGGGCAGTACAGCTGGGCCCCTCCCTTTCCTCTTGGGAAGCTATGCCCCCTCCAGAGAGGTCACTGCATATCAATAAGTTCTCTGTTTCTCTGACTCTGCTGATCAAAGTGTTTTGATTTTAAAATGGCTGAGGCTGTCTTTACTGCAAAGCACTGTGGGCTGAAAATGGCTGAGGTTTTCTCCACAGAGAGAGAAAGGGACAGAAAAGCTCCCAGGTTCACCCGTCAGCCAGAGATAGCACCTGATCCTCTGGGCTCCCCGTCCTTAGACAGATATGTCCTCCGACTCTCCCAAGGTCAGTTGTCACCAAAAGCCTCTGTCTGTTTGTTGAGGATTCACTGTCTGTATTGAGCAGTTAACATTAAAACCCCAGTTGGAGCTGGGCTGAGAGAGTGCTGCTCTCTGGCACCATGAGGCTTCTGTGAGGGAGGGGCTCTCGGCTCTTGGCTCTCAGCGTGGGTCCGCAGTTTTACTTACAGATTTTATGTTGCAATCTCGGGCATTCCTCGCAATTCAGGTTGGTGGATGATGAGTGGGCAGTCACATTTGTCTCCCCGCAGTTATTCCAGGTTATTTACTAGTTTTTTGGTCATTTATGAATTGCTCCAGGCGGGGCTAACAGTCTTCCACTCCTCTCTATGCCGCCATCTTAGCTCCAATCCCATGCAGTATACTTTTTAAATATCTCTCATTAAATATGCAATTTCTTTCAATGCAGAAGTTATCTGTTGACAAAACCTTTTATCATTTGGTGCCCATGAAGATTTCCCTATATTTCCTAGCCCTTAATTAATTTCCACTAAAAAAAGAAAAGAAAGGTGTGGGGAGAGGTAAGAGGGCACATGTGATTTTATGATTCTTCCATCACCAAAGAACTATTTGGAGTATTATATCTTTGACCTCAAAACTGCATGGGAGATTTGATGGTGGAGAAGTCAACTCCATCTTTTGCCATCACTCCCAAAGCTACATGGGGTCATGGTTTACCTAGACAAAGAACTTGCTGAGTAAGGAATCATGGGTATTGCAAAAGAATCTGAGAAGGATACTTGATCACTGTCTTTGGCTTGGTTCAAAGTCTTCAACTCAGTTCTCCCAGAAGGAGACCCTGAAACAAGGATTTGAGTATAAGTGGTTTTCCAAAAAGCACCAGTAAGGCAATGGGGAAGTGAGAAAGGGAAGAAGAGGAAACCAAAAAGGTGCATTAATGAGCAAGTTACTGCTGCAAACAGCTGGAGCTCCATCCTGTTGGGGAACCATGGGAGATGGAAGAAGAAGCTGGGGTATTTGTACTATTACTCCCATTACTCATTGTATGGGAGCTGCTCCCAGAGGGTATTAAAATCCTGGAACTTCTGGCCTGTCTCACATTCAGACTTAATGAAAGCCCTTGGGAAGGGTCCTGGGTATGGATGTTTGGGGAGGATGCCATTGACAAAATACTGTAATGGAGAGAGCTGAAGGGGCTATGGAGTGTCTTCTCCAATTCTGCTGATCAATAATGGATGCAGATTGAGACTTCCTGACTAACAACCCATTGACTAAAGACAGTCACAGCCAGTGTTCTACACAACTGACAAGTAGGGTAATCTTCTTGTGTATGTTTTGTCAAAAATCAATGTTTCCCACATTTTCAATTTCTTGTTCTCTTGAAACTACTGCCATAAATTTAATAAATTTCATTCTGTCTTCTTTCCTCCCCATTTTTAGAATCTTTTAAACATTTTGTTTTTTCCTCAAGGTAGAAAATATGTAGAGTTTAAAGGGAGAAAGGTTTAGTGACAGTCCAATCACACATGATCTGGCTTACTGTGATAATAAGATGCTTATAGGGCTAGGTGGGACTTAGACTATGTGTAGTTAGAACGTTAAAAATGACTGGGAGGACTGTGGAAAGATGGCATAGTAGGGAGCATCAAGATTCAGTCCTTCCACCAAAACAACCATTAAACAAGCAGAAATTGTCTGAAACAATTACTTTGAAACTCTAGAGGCCAGAAGAACACTGTAGAGCATCAAGGGAAGAGTGGGGGGAAGAGGCTGATAAATTACGGTGATGAATAGTGAATCGCTCTCTCTGTACAGCAGCTACCAGCATCCATTCTCCACTCATACAGCAGGGTTCCTTGGAGTCCAGCCCCTGGATAGCTTGCTGGTGACAGAAAGGGACATAAGTTTCTTTTTCCCCAAAGCCAATCACTGATCATGGCTTTTGACTAGAAACTTTGGATCAAGGGTGCATGGCTATGAGGGCAGCCACTGTTTCAATCTCCCTTGACAAAGGTGCTGGCAGACAGTGTTTCAACCTGCTCAGACAAAGGTGGTGTCAGCCACTATTTCAAACCACCTCAGATAGAGGCGGCGGCAGTGGGGACTTAAAGAAGCTATGCTTCCTTGGGGTGGTGGGGAACAGTTAGTTGAAGGGCTGCATTCACTGGGCAGGCAAGGAAAGCTCAGATTTGGGGGGCTTTCAGAGATGCTCTTAGCACCATTCCTGATCCCACCCACCCCCTTCCCTCAGATCTGTATCCCCTCTGTGTTTCCCTAGCCCTGTTTTGGCTGGGAAAGACTGGCTTGGGAAAGTCCTCTCCAGCATGCCCCTCCTCCCAGAATTTGCCCTTCAGCCAAAATCAGCTTGAAACAATGAAAAGAGTGTGAAAAACTATAGAGGCAGACAGTATGGACAAAGGTCTGGCAGCTTCAAACACACAGGAGAGGGAGGTGTGCCTCTTGGGAAACTGAGCAGCAACCAAATCCCTATAAACAGGGAACTCCAAAACAGCTAACACGTAAAAGCCTTGGACAAGACAGATGCCCAGAAGGACAGGGAAATATCTTGAGGTGAATGAATATGAAAATACAACACACCAAAACTTATGGGATGCAGTGAAGGCAGTGCTAAGAGGGAAATTTATAGCTCTAAATGCCTATATTAAAAATGAAAAACTTCAAATCAGAGACCTAACCTGATAATTGGAAGAACCAGAAAAAGAAGAGCAACCTAAACCCATAGTAAACAGAAGGAAGAAAAGAACAAAGATTAGAGTGGAGATAAATGAAATAGAAAACAAAAAAAGCAATGGAGAGCATCAACAAAACAAAAAGTTGGTTCTTTGAAATGATCAATAAAATTGACAAGCCTTTAGCTAGACTGACAAAGAAACAAAAAGAGAGGATACAAATAACAAGGTGACATTACTACTGACTCTGCTGAAATAAAAAGGAATGTAAGAGGAGACTATGAATAACTATATACCAATAAGTTAGATAACCTAGATGAAATGGGCAAATTCTAAGAAGCACAAAAACAACTTACGAATCAACAAACCAATTACTAATAAAGAAATTGAATCAGTAATCTAAAACCTTCCAACAAAGAAGACCAGATGGCTTTACAGGGGAATTCTACCAAGAAGTCTTAACTCCTTTCTGCTCAAATTCTCCAAAAAAAATGAAGAGGAGTAAACATTCCAGGAAGCAAAACTCACCCTCATAACAAAAACAGAGATACCACAAGAAAAGAAAATTATAGATCAATATCTCTTTTGAATATAGATGTAAAAATTCTCAACAAAATGAAAATACTAGCAAAACTGTATCCAACAGCATATTAAAATAAGTAATATGATCAAGAGGGATTTATCCCTGGTATGCTACTTGAGACAATCAATGTAATATAGTAATATAAACATTAACAGAATGAAGGAAAAAAAACACACATGATCAACTGAATTGATGCAGAAAAGGCCTTTGACAAAATCCAGGACCATTTCTTGATAAAAACACTTAGAACACTAGGAATGGAAGGAAACTTCCTCAACATGATAAAGGGCATATATGAAAAGCCCATGGCTAAAATGTTACTTAATGATGAAAGACTGAAATCTTTCCCTCTAAGATCAGGAACAAGGAAGAATGTCCATTGCCACCACTGTTATTCAACATCGTACTGGAAGTTTTTGCCAGAGAAATTAGAAGAACAAAAGAAATAAAAGACAACCAAATTGAAAAGAAGGAAGTGGAACAATTCCCAGTTTGCAGATGACATGATCCTATATACAGAAAATCCTGAAAAATCCGCAAGAGAGCTCATGGAATTAATAAACGAATTCAGCAAAGTGGCAGGATACAAAGCCAATACCCACAAATCAGGAGTGTTTCTATACACAAGCAATGAACAATCGAAAGAAGAAATCAAGAAAACAATTCATTCACAATAGCAACTAAAAGAATCAAATATCTAGGAAAATCTAACCAAGGATTTTGCACAGAAAAGGACTTGTGCACAGAAAACTACAAAACATTGCTAAAAGGAGGCAAAGAAGACCTAAATAAATGGAAGGAAATTCCATGTTCATGGATTGGAAGACTAAATATCATTAAGATGTCAATACTACCCAAAGCAATTTATAGATTCAGTGCAATCCCAATCGAAATTCCAACATCCTTCTTTGCAGAAATGGAAAAGTCAATCATTAAATTTGTATGGAAAGGTATGGGCCCCCGAATAGCTAAAGCCATCCTGAAAAGGAAGAATGAAGTTGGAAAGCTCACATTTCCTGATCTTAGAACTTATTTCAAAGCCACAGTAATCAAAACAGCATGGTACTGGCATAAAGACAAACATATAGACAAATAGAATAGAAGTGAGAGTTCAGAAATCAACACTTGTGTTTATGGTCAACTGATTGTTGACAGGAGGGCAAAGACCACTCAATTGGGAAAGAATACTCTCTTCAACAAATGGTGTGGGGAAAATTGGATCTCCATTTTCAATAAAAAGAAAGAGGACCCCTACCTAACACCATATACAAAAATCAGCTCAAAATGAAAAAAAAAAAAAAAAGACCTAAATATAACAGTTGGTAATATCAAATTCTTAGAAGAAAATGTAGGGAAGCATCCTTAGGATCTTGTGTTAGGTAATGGTTTCATAGACTTTACACCCAAAGCACAAGAAATGAAAAAAAAAAAAAAATAGATAAACGGGACCTCATCAAAATTTAAAACTTTGGTGCTTCAAAGGACTTTATCATAAAAATAAAATGATAGCCTATACAATGAGAGAAAATATTTGAAAACCATGTATCTGAAAAAGATTTAATACACAGAATATATAAAGAAATTCTTCAACTCAACAACAAAAATACAAACAACCCAATTAAAAAGGGCAAAAGACTTGAATAAATCTCTCTCCAAAGAAGACATATAAATGGCCAGAAAGCACATGAAAAGATGCTCAACATCATTAGTCATCGGGGAAATGAAAATCAAAACCACAATGAGATACCTTTACACACCCATTAGAATGGCTGCCATAAAAAAGGTGGGGAGAAAAGGGAAAGTAACAAGTGTTGAAAAGGATGTGGGGCTAGAGGAACACTCATTCATTGCTGGTGGAAATGTAAAAGGATGCAGCCTCTGTGGAAGACAGTTTGGTGGTTCCTCAGAAAGCTAAATACAGAACTACAAATGACCCAGTAATCCCAGTACTGAGCATATATCCCAAACAATTGACAGCAGGGGCTCAAACAGATATTTGTACATCAATGTTCATAGCAGCATTATTCACAGTTGTTGAAAGGCTGGAGTACTCCAAGTGCCCAGCAACAAATGAATGGATAAATAAAATGTGACACACACACACACACACACACACACACACACACACACACACACAATGGAATGCTATTCAACTATAAAAAGGAATGAACTTCCGATATATGTGACAACGTGGAGGAAACTTGAAGATGTCTTATCAAGTGAAATAAGCCAGACAGAAAAGGAGAAATATTGTAAGATCTCACTGATTTGAGTCAATTAGGAAAAGAAAACTCATAGAGTTAGAATCTAGAATATATGTTACCAAGGCACAGGGTGGGGATAGGGAATGGGAAGTTAAGACTTAACCTGTACAGGGTTTCTATTTGGAATGATGAAAATGTTTAGTAATGGATAGAGGTGAAGCAATTAACAGCACTGAAACATATATATCTAAAAATGATTAAAAGGGGAAATCTTAGATTTTATATATAGTAATAGAATTAAAAAAAAAAACATGGAACTACACTGTACAAACATTGAACCCTATGTTAATCCATGGGCTTTAGTTAATAGTACAATTATAAAAATTTGCTATCATCAGTTGTAACAAATGTTCCACAAAAATGCGAGGTGTTGGTGGTGGGATGGTGGATGGGAATCCTGTATTTTATAAATGATTGTTCTATGAACACACAATTTCTCTAACAAAGAAAAAAATAATTTAAAAAAATAAGAAAAAACATTCCTCAAACCAAAAAAATGACTTTGCATTGGTTATAGAAACAGATCCATTTTCTTCTGAGACGTTAATAACCAAGTTGGTTTTAGTATTTTTCTTTTATGATTTTAGTTGATTTTGTTTTAGATCTTCTGTCCCATTTCCCTTTCTGGACTATTCGTGTGGGATGAATGTAATCAATGTTTAATAGTCAGTACTTACAAGGATACTATCACATGGTTTCAGGTACAAACTGAAATTTTCTTTGTGAGAAACAGAATATGGACTAAAAACTGAAGATGGTCAAAAATTATAATTATGAACACTAATTTTAAAATTCTGGGAGAATTAGATATGATAAGATATGCATGTTTCCTATTATGCTGTAAACTTCAAAATATTAACACTGTAGCATTACAAAACTCATAGCCTAAGGTTTAACAATATTTTGTAGAAACAACGTTTTATCCAGAAATACAAACTAAATTGATCACTGTCCAAATTCTCTTTGCTTTCAAGCTAAAGCAGCAAAGGCAGTGTTAGTACAAGAGTCAGGTGGAAATTTTTTGAAAAGGAAAATAATAAAGAGTTTGATGTTGACGTTGATTGAGCCCCTTTTGTTAAAAGCCCATCAAGTCAAAAATGTTCAAATCAATTGGTTTGATTATCAGGGATGGCTCCGTTCAGTTCTTACATGTGCCCTCAGTCAACAGGGGGCCTAGAGACCTGAGGGGCAGACCCAGTTTTGCTCTGTTAAATTGCTCTCTTCTTTTGGAAGTTAACTTGAAGGTCAGTGGCCAGTAAACACTTCTCTTTGCTAAAACACTAAACCTTGGCCAGAGAATCAAGGGAACTTGAGACAGGAAGAGCTTCTTCCCACTCATGTAGTTCTTTTGTATGACACTTCAACTTTGTATTTGTAAAATGACCTTTTGCACGTTTCCAGGGAAGGAAAAAGCCATAGTGGTCCACAGCCCCTAACAACATAGCTCCTTATCTGTCCCTAATGGTAGATGGTGGTTCAACCCAAAGGAACAGCCATGTAGTTCAGTCTAGGACTCTCGGAGAAACCAGGCTAACTATAACTAACTATGTTATATTTGGGGGGAAAGTGTTTATATCTTGCAGGAAAGCTAATATTAATGGAATTCTTTGTTTTTAGTGGAAGGTGGGGCGGCCCTTACTCCCTGAGATTCATCTCCTTATATCAAGCTGAGCAGCTACTTTGCTTTCTATGGAATTCATCCATCTACCAAATATTACTGAGTCACTTTTCTAGGTCAGGTTCTGGTGTCAGCTCTCCTGGGAGATATACAGAATGTTTCCTTCCTTCATGGACGTTGTGTCAAGTTTTGCATGGAGGTAAGTAAAAACACAAGTGATACGGGTGTGATGAGGAGATGTGACGGGGGAAATATACACTGTTAGTGGGAACATTTAATCTGGCTTGGGGTGCCAAGAAGATGCTGTCTAATCAAGGGACTTGAAAGTGAGTAGGTTTTAGCTAGGTGAAGATGGCAAGGAAGAAAGAAAACTGCTATGAGCAAATAGACCATATGTTCAAAGAGAGAGAATGAGAATATGAACCAAAAGTAAATGTTCTTTTCCATTGGTATCAGAGAGAGAACAATGAGTGGAATAGATCCCTGCCACTGCTCAAGGTGATTTTTGTTATCTTGGTGGGAGGAGAATGAGCAAATGCCTTGGAGATGTCAATGATTTGCTGGTAAATGTTTAAACACCAGCATTCAGAGCCTCCCTGATCTGTATCATTTACAGATTCCCACGGAATAAATACTCCCACAGTGGTCTATTTCAAGCTATTGACATGATATCACTGAGGTAGGAGTCAGGAAAAGATGCACACTTAGCTGTGAGAGGTTAAGCAATTTACCTGAAATTTATCCGTAGAAGGGGAACAAAAATATCTACCACTAATTTCTTGCACATGGATTATATAAAATGATAGCATGTCAGATGGAAAACACTTAGAACAGTCCCTAGTATACAGCAGTTGCTCAATAAATGACCATTCTAATCTGACTCCTTTATAATCAAACTTTGTTTTTAAACCAGTCAGAAAACGTGCTCTCAAAGATGACTTTTGTGTCTTTTGGTTTGACTTTTAAGATTTTACAATCTTAAGAAAAACAATTAAATGGACTTTCAGTAGGAAACGTTAGCAATGTACTAAACCTTGCCAAAATTCGAAAAATCACTTGGCCAGAGACCCTAGTTTCTCTTGCTTCAAAAATTAGTGGCTACATGGTCAGTGAAAGCTATGGTTTGAGATGCTGGATGGAAATCTGAATGCAGTATGGGAATGTCTGCACAAAGTATGCCCTGTGTCTGCTCACATTGTTCCTGATTCCAACAGTAATAAGTAATAATAATAATAATTAGTATTGTAGAACAAGGATATGTAAATCACTGAAACTAGATTTTAGGGTTAAAGGTAAAGATCACATTTAAAGCATCTAATTCTGTAAAACTTATGGTACCCTCTATTAATTTGTCTCATCTCACTTTAGGTCCATTCCAGGGGGCTCTAATTCAATGAAAGTAAAACAAACCAACAAACAAAAACAAAAATATCTGCTTAGCAGAGCAGCGTGAAGGAGAGTTGAGAATGACCCCGGGACAGAGGAAAACCCACTCACCACTGCATCCCTTCATCCAGTGCCTGCGTCCCAGTGCCATCGTCACCATGCCCAAGAGAAAGGCTGAAGGGGATGCTAAAGGAGATGAAGCCAAAGTAAAGGACAAGCCACAGAGAAGATCTGCAAATTTATCTGCTAAGCCTGCTCCTCCAAAGCCAGAACACAAGCCTATAAAGGCCCCTGCAAAGAAGGGAGAGAGGATACCCAAAGGGGAAATGGGAAAACTGATGCTGGCAAAGATGGGACTAACCCTGCAGAAAATGGAGATGCTAAACAGACCAGGCACGGAAAGCTGAAGGTCCTGGAGATGAAGTGTGTGCATTTTTGATAACTGTGTACTCCTGGTGACTGTACAGTGTGAAGTACTATTTTTATCAACTTTATAAAAATGCAGAATTTTGTTTTACTTTTATTTAAGTCATGTTGTTAGCACACAGAACATTTCATTGTTGTTTCTTGGGGAAGGTGCAAACGTCACTGATAGAATGTCTCTGCAGCTGGATTGATATGGGAGAAAACACCTTTCCCTTCTAGTTCTGAGAGACTTTCTCTCTACTCCCCAGAGATGGGATTCCCTGAGGTTGACACATATTAGCCACTTGGGCACAAAGCCTTGTGGTATGGAAAACTAACATTTGTTTTTATGTCTTCATGTCCTCTTCTCTCTCTCTGCCTTCAGCATAGACTTGACACCCTTAAACCTAGAGACGTGTTGGAGCCTGTGCCTGTTTGGATGCATTATGTCCCCCAAAATGCCATGTTCTTTAATGTAATCTTGAGGGGGCAGACCTATTAGTGTTGATTAGGTTGAAATCTTTGGATTAAGTTGTTTCCATGGAGATGTGACCCACCCAGCTGTGGGTAATACATTGGATTAGATTATTTCCATGGAGGTGTGGTCCTGCCCATTTAGCATGGGTCTTGATTAGCTTACTGGAGCTCTATAAAGGCTCATAAACAGAAGGACTGCAGAGCAGCTGCAGCTTAGAGGGACATTTTGAAGATGGCCATTGAAAGTAGACTTTTGCTATTCCAGAGTTTGCCTGGGAGAAACTAAGGGAATACCCCCAGATGCATAGAGAAAAATGCCCTGGGGGAAAGCCATTTGAAACACTTGCTGCCTTGGGAGCAAAGGAAGAAGATGCCAGCCATGTGCCTTCCCAGACAACAGAGGTGTTCCAGATGCCATTGGCCATTCTTCTGTGAAGGTACCCTGTTGTTGATGCCTTAGCTTGGACACTATTATGGCCTTAAGACTGTAACTTTGTAAGCAAAATCCCCCTTTATAAAAGCCAATTCCATTTCTGATATTTCCCAGAATGGCAGCATTAGCAAACTGGAACAGGGCCTGACCCCAAAAAATGGTTACCAGAATGCCAGGAAATCTGGACTTTCCAGTGATGCCCCTGAGACGGCATCCATCAAAAAAGCAGTGAGTCCTTTTTTAGATTGTGGATCTTCAAACTGATAATTCTGCCATTTTAATTTCATTTCCTGAAAGTCAGTGTCGGCTTGTGAAAAGCTGTTAAACCACATGCTAAATGTGAAATGTCAACTCTCACTCTTAACTTTCCCTGTTCAGAGCATCACATGAAGACTTCACTGGGTGTGACCATGGCTTTCTGATTTTGTAATCCATTGAAGAAAGGAGTTTGCAAGTTGTTGTATACCGTTGATTGTCTGCCCATGTCCTGCCTGAAATACCATGACTGTTTGTGAAAAGTATCTTTAATAAAGCTGAATACAGTTTGAAAAAAAAAAACAAAACCTGCTTAGCTTAAAAAAAAAACTGAACTAATCTCCATGTCATTCATTATCTTTCCTAGAAATAGAGGCATGCGCTAAATGAGTTGTAGACCTAGTCCTACAATTCTTTTAAATAACCCTCCTACATTACCCTAAAAACCTGAAATTTGAAGCTATGTCATTGAGCACTGTTGATTTTTATCACTTTAATCTATGTAGCACACTTACTTAAAGATAGCCAAGTTTGCCCTCTTCACTTCTTCCCCACTTGTATTCAAGCAATTTGAATGCTTTGAAAGGAAACACATTGGGGATGTTGTAGCTTCTTGGCTGCTAAAACAAACACCATGCAATCAGTTGGCTTAAAAATGGGAATTTATTGGCTCACAGTTTGGAGGCTAGGAGAAGTCCAAAATCAAGGTGTCATCAAGATGATGCTTTCTCTCAGAGGACAGTGGCATTCTGGGGCTATCTCCCAGCAATCCTTGCTCCTTGGCTTTTCTGTCACCTGGCAATGCATGCAGCAGCCTCTCCTGGCTTCTCTGGGTTATGATGACTTCCAGCGTCTTCCCATGACTTTTTCTCTCTGTATCCAAATTTCATTCTGCTTATAAAGGACTCCAGTAATAGGATTAAAACTCATCCTGATTCGTTTGGGCCACACCTCAACAGAAGTAACCTCATCAAAAGTCTTATTTGCAATGGGTTCACACCCACAGATATGGGTTAAGATTAAGAGCATGTTTTTCTGGACTATATAGCTCCAAGCCACCAACGGGAGATGGGACTGTTCAGTATTGTTATTGTGATTGTGGTATTTTATATATATATATATATACACACACACATACATATGTGTATATATATATGTATAAAACTGGACACCAAAAGAAAAAAGTAAATTTTCCTATATGATAAATTAAACTATAAAATAGTTCAGATGAAAAATGAAGGAGGAAAGAGGGAAGGAAGGAAGGGAGGGAAGGAAGGAGGGAGGAGGGAGAGAGTGAGGGAGGGAGGGGGAATGAAGTGAGGGAAAAAGAAAGAAAGGAAGGAAGGAAGGAAAGAAGGAAGGAAGAAAGAAAGAAAGAAAGGAAGAAAGGAAGAAAGAGGAAAGAAGGAAGGAAAGGCAACCCCCTTGGGAAGTTTTGTTAACCCATTCAGCTCAGAGCATTCACAAATGTTTCTCCAATGAACCCCTTCCTCTTCCACTCAAGGTCACCAACCTCAGGGCAGAGCAGAATGTGAAGAGCTTTCTGACCTGGAGCTGGCAGCCCCTAACCTACATCTCAGCTCTTTTATCCTGAGGATAGTAGGAAGTCAGGTCCAAGACCCCCAGTGTTTCACCAAGCCTGGGGTACACACCATTACTTCTGTTGTGGAACTAGCTGAACCTCACTTCTTGCTTCCCAACTCTCACTACCCCCATTTAACCATTATTACCTAGCGGCAACAATTCATCCATATAAGACCTTGGAGACTCTTGTTCAGCACAAGGGCACCAATGTAGATTTGAAACATGCTAGCAGAACCCAATGGTGACTTTTCAAAGATATTGTTAGGATATGAATATAAATAAATCATTACTTATTAAAGTATGTAGTGCTTCTAAGTGAAAAGAACATTTGTCATCAAAGATGAAATTTTTGATATCAAAGATAAAATATTGTAGGTGCTGGGAATTCCATAAAGAATGAGAAAGACATGGTCCTTCTCTCATGAGGCCTAAATTTTGGTGGAGAAAATAGACATGGAAGAAAAGAAAAAGTCATAATTATAGTGCTACCAGGGAGAAGCACCATGACTTGTAGAAAATTCCAAATGACAACCTAAGATGCTGGCAATCCAATTTTATATCCCAGCTGACAAATATTGCCTCCAGTGGCCTTAACTTTGTGCCTCTGGAATCACAGGGTACTTGCATTGTCTTTCTTCTAAGGTCTTTGAAATTCTTCTTGAAGAAAACAAAAACAATTATTTTGTCTCCCCTTCAGACATCAAAGAAGGAAAAAAATATTAATAGGTTCTGGAAGTCTACAAGTGGGAAAAAGACACAGGAGAAGTTATGATATTTAATCTTCATTTTCCCAATAAAGCTCTAACGTCTCCTGTATTTTCACCAGCTTTGACTGTGCTTTCTGGGTCCACAGAGAAGCCTGCTGTCCAGTGGATTTTGATCCAGCATAATCCTCAATTCTAATTAAGGTGCTTTGCAAGTCAACTTATCTGACATGAGCATACAGCAAAAAATAAAGTGAGGAGGCACTGGCCCTCTGAAACAAAACCTTTGTTTTAAAAGCCAGTCTTTCACCTCCTCGCGGTTTAAACTCTGATTGCCTGGAACACAAAGCAGGCCTTGACAATCTTATCCCTGGCTCCAGCAGACACCACAGTGGCAATTGCTCAAATTGCTTCCTCTCTCCAGTCTATTCTGCTCAAGGCAGAGGAGAAACCACTCCAAGGAGTAACCCGTTCAGCCATTGTGAGGACAGTGCCACAATTGCCCTGATTAACGTCATTTTCATTTTGCAGTCATCCAGCAGTGGACTGAGACTTGTCCATTTGGCAACAAGCAAGAAAACGTCCACATTTTAAAAGTTGCATTCTGCAAATATTCCCTCTTTACTGCCGACTTTTTTTTTTTCCAGAATAGCCATCTTTTTGAGGAGAGATAAGGACTTACAGAAAGTTTGTATGACTTTCTTTTTAAAGAAAGATATAAAATTGTGATGAGCAGTGAGCCAGAATAGCTTAAAAGCAGAGGGTTTCAGTGTTGGGAAGAATGGCAGGTTGCATATACTCCTACACCAACTTTTCTGAAGCGAACATTAGGGGACAGAAAAGTAGAGAGACTTGCTCAAGGTCATGAAGACAATTAGTGGCTTTTATTGGACCTTCCACTTGTTCTGATAATGCAATGCTCTCTGTGCAGGCACCAACTTGAAAAAGCAAAACAAACAAATGAAACCACAGTATTGAATTTTTAAATAGAAACTGGACACACAGTCAGTAGTCACACCCTTTGACCAGCAATGAAATGTAATACACATCAATTATAAAGAGGTTAAGGAATGTCAGGGAAAAAATTAGAAAGTCAGATGAATCACACAAACATAATAATAGTCTGTAAAGAATTCAAACCAAAGACAGTATATGCTATATACCTACTTTGGGGGTGCAGGGGACAGCAAAGGGGCAGGGGATCCTGGTCAAGTTCTATTTCATGATGGGAGTGATGGCTAGCTGTGTGCATTTACTGTGTAAAAAAAGCTTCTAACTATTCACTTAAACTTTGTGCTTTTTAAATATTTCAATAAAAATTTTACATATATACATATATGTATGTTACATATTGCATGTTTTATATTCCATATTATATGTTATGTATTATATAATATAAATATATAATTATACAATGTAATTATAAAATAATTTAATTCTATATATAATGTAATATTTATATATTACATATGTAATATATAAATATTGGAAATTTATATATTACTGATATATATATATCTCCTTTGGGGATCACATTGCCTTGAAGTTCAAGACAATGTGGCTGAGTCCTCATCTGTACTTTTCGAACTTTACTCTCGGAACATGGGGTGAAGTAATCTTGAAAGAACTTGGAAAATCAGATTAATGGCCTGGAATCGGGGTGTCTCCATGACCTAGCACAAATCAGTTGACCTCTTTCTCTGATCCTTATTTGCAGAAAGGAGATAGTAAGACATACACCTCCTTGAGGACTAGGGGCTGTATGGAAGGACTGATGAAGTCCTCCCCAGCGTTAAAGTGGGTGATGGTGAGGGTGAATATGTTCAGCTTAGAGCACACAAAACCCTCCATTCACTATCAGTGTGTCTGTAGAAGCACTAATACTGTCTCTCCGGTTTCTACAATTTGCCTATAATTCTGTTCACTCCATCAAAATTCATTCTACTTGAGTCTGAAGCAAATGTCAATGTGTTTAACCACCATGAGATCTTTGCTTTAATTATTCAAAGGTTAGTCATTACTTTGGAATCCTCCTAAGCATTTTTGCAAAAGCTGTGTGTCCAAACATGAGATAGTGGATTTTGGTTAAGGAGCTTAGCAGTTTTAAAACATGGCACCCAAATTTCCTGATATTTCTCCCATTGAGCAGTTGGGTCTAATGCCCCCATTCCTTGAATATGATGGACTTCTGACAGCTTGAACCAAAGGAGTACTCTGTAAATTTCAAGGCTGAGTCATAAAAGGTAATGCTGCTTCTGTCTTCTTCACTGGAATGCTTGGACTTGGATCCTTGAGCTACCCTGTAGGAAGATCAACAGCCCTGAGTTGCCATGTTATGAGGAAGCCAAGCCACAGGAAGAGACCACGTGGAGGTGCTTCCATCCAAAAGTCATTCCAGCCCGGATGCCAGGCTTATAAGTGAAGGAGTTTTCAGATGATTTCCCCCCCAACCATCAAGCTACTCCTCAGGCTTCAAAACTTCCCAGCTGAGGTCCCAGACATTGTGGAGCTGATATAAGTCATCCCCACTCACCCCCAACACAATTCCTGACCCACAGAATCCATGAGCATAATAAAATGGTTATTTTGATTGGTAAGTTTTGGGGTAGTTTGTTATGCAGCAATAGTACAAGTTTGATTAATGTCAGTTTGCTGGAGAGCACGTGCTCCCACTTTGCATGCAAAGGTGAGCCAGGGCCATCTTGGGTTCTCATGCCACAGATTGCTGTTTGACTCTGACCTTTAGCTGTGTAATTTTCCAGGAGAGGAGTCCAAGGCCTTCCCTAACATTGTCCCAGAGTTCTTTTAAGAATCATGAGCATGTACGTGAAAGCACTTTTTAACCAGAAGTCATTATAGAAATAGTAAGTATGCATAAGCAGTATGTCTCCTCCTTGGTAAAGAGTATTTTGTGCCTATCCTACTGACAATTTCTTGTTTTCTAACCTAGTTAATCTACTGATAGACCTTGGCATAAAATGACTGGGCCATTGCGAGAAGCCATGGTATTGACCACCGAAATATAAGTCATAGATCAGGGTCTGTTTTGAATCCGCTTCTTGTGACAGTATATGAGCTGTGAAATGAACTCAGATTTTAGCTGGAGGATGTAGAAGGCTGAGTGTCAGAAGAAGAGAGCAGTCTGCATTTGTGGTTGAGACATGTCTAACCTACTTCATTTTTTCATTCTAAGACAAATAATATTTGAAGATGACTAGAGGGCTGGCTTTGTGTCATTGTTAGATCCTATCACCTCTGTCATCAACATTTTAAAACCAGGATTTTTGAACTATCCCAGCTGATGGTGAGAGTTCTCCCTCACTGTAAACTCATGGTGTCCCTGAGCTCTTTGGACCACAGAAGGGTTTGATCCTCAAACCCAGCCCTTTGGGATGAAGGATAAACAATAATCTAGTCATCATGGCCTTATTTGGTTACCCTATAAAATGGGCATGACATTTGTCAGCAGGGAAACTTTAAATTAATATAACATATTTGGAGCTCATAATGCAAGGAAAGGATTGGGTGATTGCTCTAATGTAGAAGCTTTGGCATTGGGGGTGGGTGGGAAGCATAATGGAGCTAATCTTAAATATCAGATTAACTTTACTCTTTTACAGTTTTTTCCTCTGAACAGTCTTGTATTTCATACACCACATCGAAGTCTCCTCCCCGTGTTGATGCTGGTTTACAGCTCCCACTCTGTATCTCCTAACAAGCTCCTTGGTGCAGCTGGAATTAATGCTTCCTGTCATTTTAAATAATGTGACATTGAAATACAATTTTTTAATGTGCTGGCATTTAACATGCCACAATATTTCAGTTATTTTACATTCATCTGGGTGCTCTACTATTATTACAGCTGTTATGAAATTCTGACAAAGAGGTGCATTTCTTTCTTCTGCTCCACCATAATTGCTTTTTGCCGCATCTCTGAACCGTAACCATGGTGATCTGCAACGTTCATCAGAGGACCTCTTGTTATTTCCCTCGTGTGAATGAAAAACAAAGTGGTATAAATACTCAATGAAGTTTTAAAAAGGCAGCTTTTTCTCTTTCTTTCTTTCTGTCTTTTCTCATTTTTTTCTTTTCCATTAATTTTATTATTTTTTTAAAATAATTTCCAAATGTAGTGGAGCTATTGGGGGTGGTGAAGTAGGTTGCATGCCTTTTAATGAGAAATTATTTATGCAGGGTCTTCACAGAGAGAACATGAGAACTTAAGTCAGTGCCTTCAGGAAGAAGGAACTGTTGTCATCAAGAAAGAAAAAAGGAAATAAAAGGTTTAGTCTTTTCTAAATTTGACTTGTTACAAACAAGTCCTTGTTTGAGCTACTTAATGTGGAATCTCATTACCGTATTGGAACCATGCTGCTGATGTTTTGATTTGCTCTTCCTTTTGGGTGGGAGGCTGAAATCATCATGCCCTGGTAAGGACTTTAAAATACCATCTTTCTGTCAGTTTGGGAGAAAGTTGGTAGGTCATCCTGTCTCATCTTTTTGTACTCTTCTCAACTCTTCTTTCATCCCTTTGTTAGGGTTTATCAGGTTTGACTTGAGTTGATATACAATTTCCATTAAGTTTTCTGTGAGAAAAGGTAGTAAAGGTAATCTGAAGGGATCATGTTGTATGTATATGCCAAGACCAGTGGTAAACCTGGTACTTTGTTCACTTGAAGCATCAGTTCATTCCCAATAGAACTTGGCTCAATGATTTGAAGTTTAGGAGGTGAGGCCCCTTCTTAATCTCAATGGAATGTTTAGCATAGATTTTCCTAGAAATGACTTCAAAAAGTTTACCTCATGTATACATTTTTTTTTCATTATTTCTCCAACTTTTCCTTTTGGACACCTAAAGCTATTGAATAGACAGAGTTTTCTATTAAGTAGAGGGTTTACAAGAGCTATCTAGTTCTTGATGCTACCTAAAGCCAACGACCTTAGTTCCCGTCAGGTCCTTTCTAGTCTACTGCTTGGTCACTGTGTCTATTGTGATAGATCCATTCTTGGGAGCTTGTGGGAAGATAGAGCGACAATAGCAATATATTTTGGAGCCACGGTCATTGCAGAAGCAATTGGCTATGAATAAGGAGAATTTATGGAATGGTTTGGACCAAACCTTCAATGTTAGTGAAAGAAAGTTGTTTTTATGGATAGTAAACATAAATCTGGTATTCCCTGCTAAAGCATTTTGGGTTTCAAGTACAGTCTCATTATGTTTGCTTAAAATTTAATTTGTATGATGAGTGCTTAAAGCAAGTTTTTACTCCTACCACCAAATCAATAGCTTCCAAAAAGCAGCTTTGGGCCCCATCCCCTGAAACTTTCAGCCAGTCCAGCAAATTGATTCTGTGCTGGCCCATGATGACAAGCCAAGTGCACAAATCGATACTTTTAATAATTGTGGTGGCCCTGAGAATGCACCTCCTGGACCTCCACCTTCAGAGCTTCATTGGCCAGGGACTAGCTAATGTGCTCTGGAAACCATGGGCCTGTTTGCACTGAAGTCACACTCCCCATGGGCTGCTCCTGCTCCATGATTGAACACGGATAAAGTTAATATCCTATATACAACTCACCTTCATTCACCATTTTACAATTTACAAAATACATTCACCTGAGTGTCTCATTGTAGCTCACCATGACTCAACAAATTAGTCAGGGAAGGCATATGTTCCTCATTTTGCAGGTAAGGAAATTGGAGCTCTGAGATACAAGGTTTCACTAAGGTATGTGACCCAAGTCTCCTAGAACCAACTTTTCTTCTTTTCTGTATGAACAGGACTTTATTTTATGCATCCATTTATTTATTCAACAAAATATTTGGTGATTCTCCTCCAAGTCAGGCAGTCTGTTAAGTGAGGGGAGAGTGTCACCAGACAAAGATCTTGTGTCCAGACCCTGATACACAGATGATTTGCTCACCTCAAGGTGGGGGGTTATGGGATGTGCTGAAGCCAGAGGACGTAGCAGAGATGGTAAAAAACAATGTTGAGGTGCCAAGCACAATCTGAGCAGTCAGATTGTCCAACCCTATCTCTTGCCTCTGTCATGCTGTTCCTGAACAGGCCCACATCAGAGAGCCCCATTCAAATTAGTATCATAAAAAGAAAGGAACATTTATATAGTACAAAAATAGAAGGAAATTCATATGAAAAGCCAAAAGGAATCAAGAACACATTTTAAAAGGAGAGTCACCTTACGAAAAAGGGGAAAAGGATGAAAAAAACCTTAAATGTAATTTAAAATAAATGAGTCAACTGGAAGAGCTCATGAAAAATACTGAAGGTAATAATGCCAACTCTCTCTCTTCTCTCTCTCCCCTAACAGACACACACATAGACACACACACACCCAAGTAGAATAGATGCTTCTGAAAATAGAGATGAAACTTGAACTGGAGTAGGGAGGGAGGGAGAGAGAGAGAAAGGCAGAGAGAGAGGGAGGGAGGGGAGAAGAGAGAGAGAGAGAAAGGAAGGAAGGAAGAGATGAAGGAAGGAATAAAGGAAGAAAGAAAGAAGAGGAAGGAAAGAAGGGGGGAAGGAAGGCCAAAAAAAAAAAAAAAGAAAGAAAGGAGGAAGAAAGAAAGAGAAAGGAAAGGAAAGACAAAGAAGAAAAAGAAAAAAGAAAGTAATTGGCTTATGGATTCATGGAAGTTTTAAATATCAAATGGACTCAGAAAGAGCTGGAGGTATGTAGATCAGCACCAGAAATCTTCCTCCATCCTCATCTCATCTGCTTTTTGATGTGTTACCTTTACCTTCTCTCACCCCAGGATTGCTTTCTTCACATGACCATTAATAGTTCCATGTTCTACATTGTAACAAATTTACCATTAAATAGGAAATAACTTGATTTCCCAGTTGCAGTTTGAAGAGTCCCAGAATAGGAATTGGCCTGTCTCGTGGCTCATTAACTGAGGCCAGGGGAGAGCAGTGCTATATAAGAAAGTAAAATATTGAGATGACCTGTGGCTTGGTGATGGCAGGGATGGTGGTGGGAAGGTTCCTAGTGAAGGGCGTAGAGGATGCTGAGCAGGCAACCATAAAGGTGTCCATTACAGCGAAGTGATTAGAAAAAATGTCAGATCTTGAGAGCATGCCACCTGAAAATAAATTCCAAATTGGATTAAAAAAAAGGTAAAAGAAATCTATAAAAATTTTAAAAAGAAAGAAAAGATAGTTTCAAAACATATCTTTGGTTGGAGAAAGATGATCTAAGAATAGAAATAAATGTATGAAAATAACAATAGATTTGAGCAAATAAATACCCAAGTACTGTAATTGAAGAACATAATAAAACACAAAGGAAAATGCCTTTTACAAACAGGAAAAATGTTTTGCAATAATTATTACATAGAGTTGATGCCCATAATAATATGTAAATCAGACTTAATAATTATAGAGGAAAACAAGAAAACATAAAGGAAAAATATGACCAAGAATCATGAACAGACAATTCATAGAAAAAGTATGTTTATTCAAAAACTGCATCACGAATTTATCAACCTCATTATTAATCAAATTATAAAGTAGAAAAATTAAATGTCATTTTGATTATCAAAATTATAAAAACTTAAAAAACAAAGGAAACCCTCAACACTCATGAAGCAGAGCTGAGCTAAGCAAAACCAAACTAATCTTATGGTAATTAATGTTAATATGACTTTTGTGAGGGCAATTGGGCAACGTGCATGCAATCTTCACAGTGTGTATACCCATTCATTCTTTAATTCCTTTTTGAGATATCTACCTTCAAAAAATAACCGGAGGGATGTGAATAATGTTTCTGTATTAGGATGATCATTTCACATGGATATATGAAGAACAAAAGAAGAAAACCATCTCACTATCTGACAATAGAATATTAGTCCTTTCTGACTTTAGTTCCATCACCACTTCAGTTAGATTCCATGGCTCACTATTTCATGGGCTTCTTTGCCATTCCTCTAAACTCTCTTGCCCTCTGTATTTTCATCCTTCCTCTGTCTGACAAAGCCCAAATTCTAGATGAACCTGCCAGCCACTCTTTGTTAGTTCCATTGTAATACCAGCCTCTTGGGCTACCAATCCCTTTTACAGAACATTGAAATTGGCTTCTAATTGATGCTTCTGCTTCTACTTATGTTTGCCTCCATTTGCTTCAGTACAACCAGAATGGTCTTTCTGAATCCCAAATCTGCACATCCCTATTGCCACCCTTTCCTGTATGGCCAATGTCAGCAGCTTAACACACTTCACTGGATGAAAAGAAATTCTTAGCAGGGTTCACCATCCCCGATGGCTCCACCCCACTCACCTCTACCATCGCCACATGGCCTACTCCACCTACCTCTTCAGCTTTCTCTCCAGGTTTACTCCTAGCCCTTAGGAGTTTATTCCTAGGCTTTGATTTCTTTGACTTCCTTACAGTTCCTCAACTATGCCAAGATCTCCCTCATCAATTGGCTTTGCATATGGTGTTCCCTCTGCCTTGAATATCTTTCCCTCTCTGCTCCATCTTTCTCTTCCATTTCACTTTGCCTGCTCCTTCAGATTTCAGCTCAATAATCTTTTCCTCATTTCCTGACTTCCTTAACCAGATCAATTTTCCTGTTAAACATTCTCATATTCCAATGCACCATTATTGCATAATAACTCCTTATTATAGATGTATATTTATGTGCTTGAGTCATTGATTAGTACACCTACTAATAGTAGTGTAAGATCCACAGTAGGCAGGCAATATGTCTGCTCTGCAAATCACCGTAGTCACAGGACCTAGCACCAGCCTGGCACACAGTAGGTAATCAATATTTATTTTTTGAGAATGAAGAATTAAATGATGGCTTACACTTATAAGGGAATATCATGCAGCCACTAAAATTGAAGAATTTTTTAAAACATAGAAAAGTATTTTAATACAAATAAATACTGTACACACATCTGTACGTAGAGAGTGATCCCACGGTTATATAGCTATATATGCAAAAAATATTGCTAAAAACTGTTATCTCTGGTTTACCATTAGATTATCTAGATGGTAGAATTATGTATGAGCTTTGTTTACTTATTTCTAATTTTCTAGTATTCTGAAAATATTCTATGATGAGTTTATAGGTCTTTTATTATTAGAAAAAAAATTTTACAAAGTGATGTGGCTTATTGCTATCTCAAGTTTGGAGAATTCACAGTTCAATACTTCATCACCTCCTCAGCCTCTTCTACCTTATGTTGGAGAACCTCTGGTAAACAGGTTTCCCTTCTTGACCCAGATCAGGTCCCCAGAGGGTGCCTGAACCTACCCTCCTGATCTGTGGGCTGGGAATTTAGTAAGCATCTTCGAGTGATGGTGAGGGTAACTCGGAATTGAAATGCCCAGGTCAGTTTGGGCCAGGAGTGTTCGGTCCAAAGTGCTTGCAGCTTCTGAGTCTCTCAGTACCATAAGCAAGGGAAGTAAACTGTGTCAGTATCTAAGAATTTTAGGTGACCTTTTAATGTGGCTATTCTTTGAAAAGTGACAAACTTTTAGCAACAACTTAAATATATATGTATTGATAAGGGATCGACCCTTTTCTCTAAGATTTCAAATACTATTTTTATTGAAGTAGGAATAGAAATAGAATATGAAATAGATCATAATAGTTTCTTTTGTGGTATCTCAGGACAGTAATTGGAATCCTGAAGAGCAGAATGGTGGAAAAGAGAACATGAAATAGATAAAGAGATGTGAGCCATGGTGCTAAAGTTTTTTGATGGGGTAGTTTTTGAAACACTTTCTTACACTGATTTGCTTCTAGGAATTATTTGACTCTTACTTCTGATCTTTGAGGAAAAAGATAAAATTATTTACTATACAATACATTGGGTTAAAATAAATGAAATGCATGTTTGCTTGATCACCAAATTAGTAAAATTAAAATAAAGGGTCTCCTTTTCTTTTGAGGAAGATTAATCAGTGTTTCTTGAAACTGTCATCAAAATAGATATTACAAGACAACCGAAGATGGCAGCTAGGAGAGACAGGGCAAAAAAACACCTCCATGAAAAATACTAGCTAAAAGCCAGAAAGTGAGCCAGAACACCAGTTCCAGCAATGCACCAGCTGGACAAGGTCTGCTAAATCCACAGGGAATGTGCACTTGGTGAAACCAGGAGTCTGCATTCTGAAATGAGTGAGTAACCTGCTGAATATCTGGGAGCCACACTGCGGTGTGGGAAAACCGAGGATTGGCATTTGGAGGTGGACTAGTTCTTTTTTAAAAAAACCCAAAAGCGGCCGCAGATATGGCAGCGAGAACTGCACAGTGAAGCACGGCAGGAACAGGCCGTGTGAATGCCTCAATATCTGGCATGGAAGACAGCCTTTCACGCACCCACTGCTAATTGTCTCCAAGCAAGGAAGGCAGAGGTTAGCCAAAAGGGGAAAAAAACCACATCACTTGCAGCCATCTTGCCGGCGGGCTGGGAATGCTCCTGCCCAGCACCGGAACCACAGCCCAGAGCTGTGCCAAGAAACCCAGTGTAACAGGAAGTGTGTCCAGCAACACACACACACCACAGTATCAGGCATGAACAATAGCCTTTCACACACCCACACTAATTGTCCCTGAGCTGGGAAGGTGGAGCTGTGAGAAAGGGGGGAAATTGACACGCTCCATACAGCCATCCTTACAGCAGGCTGGGAACGCCCCTACACAGTCCAGCAGCCCAGAACTTCCTTTAAGGGCCGACACACAATTGTGATGTAGCACAATCTTCCCTCAGCAGAGGCCCTAGAAGGGCACGGCTTGGAAGAGGGACGCACTCAGAAATCCCAGGGACCATACGCCAATACCAAGGACTTGTGGGTCAGTGGCAGAGACAATCTGTGGTGAGACTGAAATGAAGGTTTAGACTCTTGCAACAGCCTTAAATCTCCAGCAACACCTGGGAGGTTTGATTATTAAAGCCACCCTCCCTCCCTAACCGCTCAGACACACGCCCTACATTTAGGGAGGACAGCACCAACAACACACCCAAACTTGGTGCACCAATTGGACCCCACAAGAATCAGACCCCCACACACCACAAAGACAAAGTTAGGGAGAACTGACTTTAGGGGAATAGGTGACTCATGGACACCATCTGCTGGTTAGTTAAAGTGTATGCCACCAAGCTGTAGATCTGACAAATTAGCGATTCATCTTTCAATAATCCTACATATCCTAAAAGAACCCTATCAACTAAAGCAAATGCCAAAAGGCCAAAAACAACAGAAAATTTTGAAGCATATGATAAAACCAGACAATATGGATAACCCAAATCCAAACATCCAAATCAAAAGATCAGAGGAGACACAGTACTTGGAGCAATAAATCAAAGACCTAAAGACAAACAACGAGAGCATGGCACAGGATATAAAGGACATGAAGAAGACCCTAGAAGAGCATAAAGAAGAAATTGTAAGAATAAATAAATAAAATAGATGATCTTATGGAAATAAAAGAAAGTGTTGACCAAATTAAAAAGATTCTGGATACTCATAGTACAAGACTAGTGGAAGCTGAACAATGAATCAGTGACCTCGAGGACCACAGAATGGAAAATGAAAGAATGGGGAAAAAAATCAAAAAAACTGAAATGGACCTCAGGGATATGATAGATAAAATAAAACATCCAAATACACGACTCATTGGTGTCCCAGAAGGGGAAGAGAAGGGTAAAGTTCTAGAAAGTATAGTCAAAGAAATTGTTGGGGAAAACTTCCCAAACTTTCTACACAATACAAATACACAAAGCATAAATGCCCAGCAAAGTCCAAATAGAATAAATCCAAATAAACCCACTCCAAGACATATTCTGATCAGACTCTCAAATACTGAAGAGAAGGAGCAAGTTCTGAAAGCAGCAAGAGAAAAGCAATGCACCACATACAAAGGAAACAACCTAAGACTAAGTAGTGACTACTCAGGGGCTACCATGGAGGTGAGAAGGCAGTGGTATGACATATTTAAAATTCTGAGAGAGAAAAATTTCCAACCAAGAATACTTTATCCAGCAAAGCTCTCCTTCAAATTTGAGGGAGAGCTTAAATTTTTCACAGACAAACAAATGCTGGGAGATTTTGCTAATAAAAGACCTGCCCTACTTCAGATGCTAAAGGGAGCCCTACAGACAGAGAAACAAAGAAAGGAGAGACAGATATGGAGAAAGGTTCAGTACTAAAGAGATTCAATATTGGTTTATTAAAGGACGTTAAGAGAGAGAGGGAAAAAATATATCTGACAAACATAAATCAAAGGATAGGATGGCTGATTCAAGAAATGCCTTCACAGTAATAACATTGAATGTAAATGGATTAAACTCCCCAATTAAAAGATATAGATTGGCAGAATGGATCAAAAAATACGAACCAACAATATGTTGCATACAAGAGACTCATCTTAGACACAGGGACACGAAGAAATTGAAAGTGAAAGATGGGAAAAAATTTCATGCAAGCTATAGCCAAAAGAAAGCAGGAGTAGTAATACTAATCTCAGATAAAATAGACTTTAAATGCAAGGATGTTAGGAGAGACAAAGAAAGCCACTGTATACTAATAAAAGGGGCAGTTCAACAAGAAGAAATAACAATCATAAATGTTTATGCACCCAAGCATGGTGCCACAAAATACAGGAGACAAACACTGGCAAAACTAAAGGATGCAATGGATGTTTCCACAATAATTATGAGAGACTTCAATACATCACTATCTCCTATAGGTAGATCAACCAGACAGAAGACCAATAAGGAAATTGAAAACCTAAACAATCTGATAAATGAATTTGATTTAACAGACATATATAGAACATCACATCCCAAATCACCAAGATACACATTCTTCTCTAGTGATCACAGAACTTTCTCTAGAATAGGCCATATGCTGGGACATAAAACAAGCTCAGTAAATTTAAAAAAATTGAAATTATTCAAAGCACATTCTCTGATCACAATGGAATACAATTAGAAGTCAATAACCATCAGAGACTTAGAAAATTCACAAACACCTGGAGGTTAAATAACACACTCCTAAAATAAATGGTTTACAATGTAGAATGTAGGGGAACTAGCAAAAGAGAGCAATTAATGAAGGGGGAATGATAACCCAATAAGAACAGATAAGCTATCATGGGTAAATCTAACATTCTGGGAATTCCCAGGAATGACCATGGTTTGTTAATTTCTGATGGGTACTGTAGGAACAAGTTCACAGAAATGTTGCTATATTAGGTTATTTTTTTGGGGTAGAGTAAGAACATGTTGGGAGTAAAGTAGTTATTTTAGGTTAGTTGTCTTTTTCTTACTCCCTTGTTATGGTTTGTTTGAAATGTTTTTCTATCGTATATCTTTTTTAAAAAAGAATTTTTTTATATAGTTAATTTAAAAAAAGTTATTTAAGAGTTAATGACAATCAATGCAATATATGATACTGGAGTGGATCTAAGAATGGAGGAGAAAAGCTCAAAGGGGGCATAGGGAAAAATTGGAATATAGAATTTAAGCTTTATATCCATATTAATTTTCTCGAATTAACTGCAGTTAAGTTAATGACATAAGTGAATATACTTGTTCATAGGAAATGTACATGGAAATGTTATGAGTTCGAGGAGTATGATATATGCAACCTGCTCTCAAATGTTCAGAAGATGATAAATGGGTAGATAGATAATTGACAGAAAGATAATAGATATAGTTGAAAGAAGGGGGGGAGGGAGAGAGGAAGGAAGGAAGGAAGGGAAGAAAGAAAGGTGCTGCAAAGGTAGCAAAATGTAAAATTGGTAGATACGGATATCTGGGGGAGGGGTGTTGGAGTTCTCTGTATGGGGTTTGTATCGTATTTGCAACTGAACTATATGCTTGAAATTATTTCAAAATTAAAATTAAAATAAAATAGATATTACATATGCCATCCCATTCTGCATTTTTTAATGAGTAGCTCAGCATCTATCAATTTGGTGTATTTGCCTCCTGCTCATCCAGGTAAGAGATATAAAGTAGAATATTTGTTATTTTCTTGCTACTTTCATGTGGCCAAGTGATGTCTTAGCCAATTTGCCACTTGAATTTTTTTACAGATAAATTTTATTCATTACTGCCATTCAGATGGATAGGATGTAGACCCTACCTTCTTGATATTTTGTTTTATATATGAAATGTGCAAAGCAAAATTTTTGTGCTCCAACACTTCCATTTGGGATGTCTGAGATGGGTAATAACTTAGCATTTTCTATTAAACATAAAATTTATGGGACATAATCTAAGTCTAAAGGCAACTGAACTTATGCCTACCAAGTCCTTTATTAGTCTATTCCTTAAAAATAATGTCTACTGTGCATTTATTGTATTTTTTTGTGTGTGTAAATATCCAGCTATCCATGAGAACCTATGAGCTCTTGTTTGGGCAAGGCTGGCCCCGTGGAGATGCTCAGTACTCTTCCTTCTCTGGAGTACAGAAGTCAAGTTTCCATACTTTGCCCCAAGTTGATTGGCTATTAGAACATTAGGAAGAAGTGAGCATATTAAACGAGATTGTATTAATATATTGGTGATGAATTTCACATATTGTAATTATATCTAAGGATGACTTAGGTAAATAAAAATCTTATAAAACAATTTTCAAAACAAAGTGTCTTAATTCATCAATCAAAATCCTTTAAAAGAAATCCTTAGGAGTAGTGAGTAGAGTAAAGGGGTTGTTTCCCTCATCTCAAGGGGTATTTTTTTTGGAGGAGGGGGGTGAGGATTGAATGCTAGAGGGGAAACCATTTCACTACTCTGCCCCCAGAAGGATGCTGGAAGAGCAGCAGAAACCAAAGGTCCTTCTGTACAGCTACTGGAGAGAGCCTGCTGCGGTGCCTCAAGAAATCTGAGGTCATTATGTGAAGACAGGGTCTGGTTTCTTCACCTACCCAGAGAAAGAAATGTGAATTGTAGAAGCTGGCAGGAGCTTCCTGTGATGAGCTACACTTGGCAGTTAGGTGGGGCAAGGATGCACTGGTTTTGCTGTGGAGCAATGAATGCTGTAGAACCTAGCTGGGCTTTCAACATATGGAAAAAGCCCTTCCTGGTAGGACTGCCTGCCAGGGTGTCACCACCCCAGCAGCATGGCTGCAGAAACAAGAGCAGAGGGTATGAGCAAGAGGCCAGCCAAAGAGGACAGTGCCCACATCTGAGAGCTGTGCCCAAAGGACATTGCCATGGGGTTCTCCAAAGAACCTTCAAATGTTCTTTCCCTGACAGAAAGAGGTAAAAATTGGGCTGTGGCCACCCAGATAGCATTTATTCCTGGTTATACAAACACTTATTGAAGTAAGACTTTGCTTCTTTTCTGTAATTTACCTCCCACTTCCTCATCCCTAGAAGAGACAAAGGAGGCAGAATGAGTAGGCAGGAAGTACAGATCCCAAGAAAAGACCTTGCCCTCCTTTTCCCCTGCTGGCCCCTGAGTGTTGGCTCAAGCCTGAGCTAGGAGGATGGATAAATTTGAACTCAATAAAAGCTTGACCTTCTGAATTATATTGGACTGGACTTTTGTAACATTGCAGATGAGATTCTTCTACTACTTGAACACATCATCATTGGGCAGGGAAGAAGGATCCTATGTGCCTTGCTGGAAGAAAGTGATTAGAGAAAAATGCAATTGCATTCTGTTTATATTTTATTGAATCCAGCTTATTTAATAAACCAGTTATGGCTTGTTACCTGTCCAGGTCCCATTTGGTCTCCCCATTTTTGTGTACTTCAACTTCATCCCATCTCCTCTGGGTATCACTTCTAGGGAGTGGGTCACCTTTATGGTGAACTGCAGCCTCTACCTCCTCAGTTGGGCACTGGGCACTGAGGAAGCTGGTGGGAACATTTGCTAAACCCATCACTGCTGCCTTCTTCCTTTGAGTTCCCCCATGTTCACTGGACCTCTTGATGCATTGGAGCCACAAGATGCCAAAGCAGCACTGTTTATGCTGCAGAGAAAGGAAAAATGATTCTCAAACAACTCTTTCAATTTTGATTTATCTATTTTGTCCTGCTATAACTTATGGAATTCAGGGATGTTGGGCTGAACTAGGAGATCAATCTTTGTGACACATAGCATGCTGAATTTTGACTCGCCCTCTCCTCTGAGAGCTAAAGCTGTGTGGGTCGTCGTCTTGGGTATTACTTTTCTGTGCTGCATGATAAATTACCACAAAATTAGCAGCTTAAAAATGACAAACATTTATTATCTTCAAGTTTTTGTGGCTCAGGAGTTCAGGCAGTTTAACTGGATCCTTTGTTCTGGGTCTTATAGTGTTGCCAAGTGTCAGCAGGGCTGCATTCTCATCTGGAGGCTGGATTGGAGAAGGTCCCACTTCCCAGCTCATTTAGATTGTTGGTAACATTTATTTCTTGAGGCTGTATGACTGAAGAGTCTGACTTCTTCCTGGCTGTCATCTGAAGGCTTCCTCAGGTTCTGGCAGTTGCTCACAGGTCCCTGCCAAATGGCCCTCCCCAGGGTCAATTCATAACAAGGCTCTTTGTTTCTTTAAGGTCAGCAAAATAATCTTTCACTCCAGTCTTCCAAGAGTCTGCACTGAAGGGGAGGGGATCATTTATGGATGTGGCACATTGAGGGGTCATCTTAGGGTGTACCCACCACACCGTGACTCCCTCTCCTACAAGATGACTTCTCACTAAGATTTCCTTGCTTGCTTGTGCTCATAGACATTTAGAAGACCAGACGCACCAGGTTGAAGGATATTCCTGAATATGCCTTGTTTCCTCACCCCACATCTAAGCCCTGGGCAAGGACTTTATATTCCACCTTTAAAATGCATCCCAATTCTTACCACCTCTCAACATCTCCACCTCTACACTCTCACTCCAGGTATCACCATTTTTGCCTGTACCACGTCCACAATAATTGGCTCCAAATTTCCACTTTCCTATAATATAGTCCATTATCCAGATTGTGACCAGGGTAATCTTTTTAAAAGACATAGATCATATTGCTTCCTGTATTAAGCTCTCTTCATGTTTAGTTTTATACTGTAAAGTCCAAACTCCTCACCCTAACCTATAAGGGTCTATTGAAGCAGACCTCTGCCCCAATCTCCAACCTCACATTCTCTGCCCCCAGGAATTTGGGATCCAAAAGAGCTGGGCCTTTGTCATCTTATTCTCTGTTGGGTCCTCAGTGCCTAGAGTGGAGCCTGGAACATGGTATGTGGACAATATATATTGTTAATTGTTTTCTTTAATCTTATGGATGCTTCTTAGACTCAAGTAGAGAATTCTTTATACCAAAATTAGAGAAATGAAGGTTCTAAGCTCAAACAACAATATGCTGTTGTAACAGTCAACTCCAGACCAGAGTGAGGACTAAATTGGGTAGAAAGGCTCAGTGACAAAGGTCTTCACTGGAGTACTGGGGCCACTGGCTAACACGAAGTCCCTATAACAGTCCCCAAGTCCTAATATCCATTAGCTTTTAGCCCATGATAACTATTCAGTGTAAAGTCTAGCCCTGATTCCCAGTCCTGATGGGTCAAGGATATTAATTCAGTGACTGCAGTAGAGGAACACAATTTCCTTGGATTAAGCCTCTTTACAAGTGTAAGCATGGAGTTTTCAAGATGGAATTTCAGCCTCTGACTCTACCCAAAAAGCAATAACTTATGAGTCTCTGACTTTGGTTCTTGATCTGAGATCCTCTTTCTAAACTCTCACGAGTTCCCACCCTCAGCGTGTTCCAACAAATTTAGGAATCATTCCTCCCATGCAGGGACCATTCACCTCCTCAGTGCCCATGGTAGACACTGGTAATCAATCAAGACCATTCCCCACCCCACCCCCAACCCTACCACCCAGGTAATCTCCAATACCATGTCTGTGTTAAAAGTAGCACTGGGTTGGTATTCAGGATGAAAACAATTTGGCATACTTTCCTCAGGGAACAAAAGATTAACTTTGTTCTTACTCCACATCCTGTGCAAAGATCATTAGACGTCTTCTTCACAATTTTGTATCTTAAATTTAAAGGGTTGCAGCCTGCTTCCCCATTAAAGCTGACTAGACAAAGTTTGGCAAATTCAATCCAAGTTGCAAATTCTAATCAACTCTTAGGGAAGACAGAAATTTATTCTTGGGAGCACTAAGATCACATCTGGGCTGAGCGAAAAGTGTCTTTTCATTCTAGTTCTAGCTCTAGATCCAAACAACCTTCCTGTGGATAACTCTGACCTCACCATGCTTAACAGTTCTCTGGATTCCCTCTGAATTTATAGATTCCTAATTTCTCAGAAGCAATAGGGACAGCCCACAAAGGTTAGAGAATACAAGCTCATTTCCTGGCCCAGACAACTTTGAAACCCATACTGGATACCTGGTGTTTTATTTTAATTCAATTCCCCCTTCTTTGATTTCTGGCAACACAAAGCAGAAAATCCTGGGGCATGGAGTGAGGTAGAAGCCACTGAAATCTGTCCTGACTTCTCCCTCCACAGTACCTTGGGACCCGCCATGTGGTGTGAGGCGTTCATTTGTGGGTATCGAGTCTGTAAAATTGTTTTCTGAAATTAAAAAAAAAAAATTAATTAGAAGGCAGCATCTGTGAACCTCTTTTTGAAGTCACTGTTTTTATCTCATAAATTGTATCAGCTCTGTGGCCCCTTATCCCCATCCCACCATGTCAGAGACTGTAAAATCAGTCTTTCTTCCCATTGTAATACTCATGTAACAGTCAGATGGAGACTTCTCTGCTTAATATTTAACAAGCTACTGATGCTTCCAGGAAAACTTGGAAAAATATTTAACTTAAAGCCACTTCTTCTTTCATAGATTCTCTTGGCTGCCCTGTTTTCTCTCACCCCCTCATTTCCAGAAACGGTGGGAATGGAAGCTGGATATGGGCATCTGAAGGATGCATCAGCATCTTAATCCCTATCTGATGTCAATCTCTACTGTTTAAAACAATATAATGCCCCCTAGTAGCCAATTTTGGGGGCTGTGGGTAAAGAATTGTTTTATTTCAAGTGGGAGATATTTTATCAGGTGCAAAAAAAATTCAAAATAAAATAAAAACAAAATAACTTGCCTAGCAATGATAATCTTATGTTTTCTTTTAGGAGCTTAGCTGAATAGGAGTGGAATGGAGAAAGCGAAGATACAATATTACACCAGTAATGCTCATAGGCCAGAAGTATCTGCAGATATCGAGAATCTGAGCGGAGAGTATTCATGCCAGTAGGTAAGTTGAAGATGGAGAGCAAATTTAAGTGCAGGAGAGCTGTCAGAGACTAGGAACCTCGCTGTCTCATGAAGCAGAAAGAATCAGGTGAGGAGCTGGATACTAAGGAGAGCAGCTGGGCCTGTGTCTTAGTTTGCCAGGGCTGCTATGACAAACACCACATACTGGTTAGCTTAACAACAGGAATTTATTGTCTCACAGTTTCTGAGACTAGAAACCCAAAATGATGGTGCAGGCAAGACTGTGCTTTCTCCGTGAAGTCTGTAGTATTGTGGTGCTTGCTTGCTGTCACCTTTATTGTTCCTTGGCTTGAGTCTCTGCTTCTGATCACACAGCAATCTCTCTCCTTGTATGTACTCTTCCAGTTTCTGCTGACTTCTGGCTTCTTTCTGTGGCTTTCTCTGACTTCTGGCTTCTATGTCTTCTGGCTTCTCTGACTGCATCCAAATTTCCTCTCTCTAGAAAGCTTCCGGGCATGCAGATTAAGACGAATCCTGAATCAATTTGGCCATACCTCAACTGATAATAGGATCTTCAAAAGACCCTATTTACAAATGGTTTCACACCCACAGGGGTGCAGATAAGAATAAAGAACATGCCTGAGTCTGTGAAATGAACCCCGAGGGAAGAGAATAGGCAGACCCTGAGCTTCTAGTTTATAGGCCAGTAATCAGAGAGGGTAGACTGGCAGAGATGGAAGTCATAAAACTGGACTAGAAGAAGCCTATGAAGCATGAGACTCTAGAGTATAGATTAAGAGGCTGGGCTGCAGGGCTTTGCAACTATTACAAAGTAGGTATCACATCCAAGAGACAGTAACTGTTAATCTCTCAATATCAGACCTCCATTCTTAGTAAAAGAATCCTGACTTTAAACAGAATACCCTGTCACCTGAAATAATGCCTCTATTTTCCAACTTTCTTTGTAGCTGCTCTTGGTCCTGTGCCAATAATCTGTAAAGTGATGAATTGTGTGGGAATTTGAAAGTTTCCTTAAAAGAAAGGAAGTAGAGAGGAATGTTTTTCTTTTCCTTGCACCTACTCCTTTACCTGATTCTTTTGGAATTCAGTTCAGATATGATGGCTGGAGCTACAGGAGCCATGGATGGCAGTGCTAGGCTGCTAGGGCAGAAGGTGGGAAGGTGCTGGGATCCCTGCTGATCATGGAGCTACTGTATCACTTTGTTGCACCTTTCTCTATTCTTATCAACCCCATACTGCCCTCTTCCATGCTTGTTTGGTGTGAAAAAGAAATCAAGTTATACCTAATTTAAGAATGATTTGGGGCTTAAGAAGCCAACCTGTTCCTCAAAGATACATATCAGCTTTACCTATGAGAAGAACTTCCACTCGGGGAGGTTATGTGACTCACCTATAGCAAAACAGCTTTAGTACTTGGCAGAGACCTCAATTAAAATTCAAGTTTCCTTTCATGACTTTAGCACTTATCAAAGTGTGGTCCATGTACCCTCTGCTTCTGAATCACCTATAGCTCTGGTTAAATGTTGAATTCTCATCTGTACTCCAGCTCTTCTGAGTTTTAGTCTCTGGAATTGGAGCTTTGCAATCTACAATTTAATGAGCGACTCGGCTGAATCCTAAGTACTCTGAAATTTAAGAAACTCCTTCCATGCAAGTGACCTCCTACCCATGTGCTGTGATGATTAATTTTAGATGTCAACATGGCTAGGTTATAGTGTCCCACTGGTTGGCCAAACATTGACCTAGATGTTGCTGCGATGGTATTTATTGATGAGATTAGCATCTACAATCAGCTGACTATAAGTAAATGGGATTACCCTCCATGAGGTGGGTGGGCCTCATCCAATCAGTTGGAGGTAGGAAGAACAAAAACAGGTTCCAGGAGTCAGAAGGAATTTGGCTTAAGACTATGTCCTCCTCTCCTTCCTGAGTTTCCAGCCTGCTGGCCTCCCTTACAGATTTGAGCTCAAGACTACAACATTTGGAATTTCTAGTCTCCAGACTGCTCTATGCATTTCAGACTCATCAGCCACCATGATCTTGGGAGTCAATTCTTATAATAAATCTACTCGTATATATATAGTATATCTATTTACATATACATATATTCTGTTTTTCTGTTTCTCTAGAGAACCCTGACTGACAGGTACTGAGTCTGGGAGGCCAATTCAAGGGATCCGAAACAAGAATGACATTATTCCCCACTTGATGTTCATAGTCCACCAGCCCAAGGACATTATTGGAGTAAACTCTTCATTAGTGCATGAACTGGAAGGCAGAGCTTCTTGCACTTTGGCCTTAATAGAGGACGGTGAGTGAACAGAATTCCACTTGTCATTGGGAAAGCAGGTTGGAGCAGAGGAAAATTGCAGTTAAAGCAATTGCTGTTCCTTCTTCCCGTCAGGGTCTGTCAGGAGGCACATGCCATCCTTGCTATTGCTCCTTCCATGCCACTGTTCTCCTTTCTTCCAGAGCCCCTGATCCTCTCAAGAGCACACCAGCTGCTTGCTTATACCCTCTCTCTTCTTTCTCATTTCGCATATTTACTATCCCCTTTCCTTTATTCACTGAATACTTAAGCATCTGGTCTATCATCCTTCTTTCCATCTCAACTCCTTCCCATTAACCAGTGGAAATTCTGGCCTCTCATGCTTGATCTTATTAATTTCCAACGATGTTATCATCCTTTTCAACTCAGCATCCACTTCCATTCTCATACCCTGAACCTTATTAGCGGAAACTTCACCATTCTTGAAATCACTCATCAAAATAGCTAACTTAACCATGGCAACCCCTATTCTCACATCTCAGCTCAAGTGCATCTGCTTCAATACTTTAAACAACTTGCAGTTTCAGTCTTGACCCCTTCCCATTCTCTCCATCAGTTAGACTCTCTATTATTCTATTTGTGTTCATCCAGCTTGGTTTGCCATTATATGGAGGCAAACACTCTCTTGCAAATATGCCTAATTCCCTTGCCTCTTTGTCCATCCATCATGAGCAAAATCCCAATCTAGGATGAATCCAATCATTCACATTCTCCATGCCAGTATCCTAAAAACTAAGCCCTACCTAGGGAAAGCCCACACAGTTAGGCAGATTAGATCATTATGAATTCATAATATTTTAATCACCTACCTCAGCTGGGCTCTCATTAAAGTCTAGCGAACATTCTACGTCTCTTGTCCATGACTTCCTCACTCTCCTATCAAAGGAAGATCTATTTGCATGTGCTCTGGCTACCAGGGATTGGACTATACTTCTTATTCCCTTTCTACCCAATATCTTAAACTTCTTCCCCACTTCTGTATCCTTTCCATCAGCAGACAAGCTTACTCTACAGTCTCCCAAACATAAAAATGGGCATGAAAGACTGAACTTTTCCTTAGCTCCTACATTACTCCAGCTACCATCAATTCACTGTATTCATCTCCATGGTCAATCTTCTCAAGGGCTTTCCCCACCTGCTACCTCAACTCCAACTCCCCAGTCACTTTATAATCTGTTGAACTCTGCTTCTACCCCACCACTGCGCCCAACGTGCTCTTAGTAAGTCATCATTGCTCTCTCCATTCTTGGATCCAATCTTAGGAAAACTTTTCAGTCCTCATTTTATGTTGGCTGTGACTCTTTTCATAGTGTCTTCATTTGGCATCCAGGCTGAAAAGGCAGCATACTCTCCAGTCATAGATCCAAACATAGGGAAACTTTAAAGTAAACATCTTTTTGTTTACTATGGGTTGCTATGGCTTTGTTTCACATGTCCTCATTCCAGGGTCCAGGCTGAAGAGGCATTCCCTATCTGAATTACACCCTGCAATATGCCATTCTCATGGAATGGGGAAACATACGTGAGCCAGTCAAACAAAGACTCTTGTTTTCTATTGGGATATGGTGAAGGTTAAGTCTGCTCATTTTGCATTGATCACATTAAGTTAAATGATCAGTCCCAGCATCAATGCATAGGGAAGTGTATCTGACTCACAGGTTGCAGGGTAGGGGGATGCACTATTAGGCACATAGCAACAGGGAAGGGTATATAATTCTCTTACAGGAAAAGGGTGGGTGAATATGTGGGGGCAATTTCATAGTCTACCACAATGATTCCCTTGACCCTTCCTTGTCCACTTATTCTATCACCTACGTTGATCTCACTTGCCTCTGTATCTACTTGAACTCCACGTCAACTCATTCATTGTAATTTGCTAATTCTCATCCATTTCACTATCTGCCATCTCAGTCTTGCCAGTGCTCATCCTGATTAACTTTCTCTGTGCTTTTATTTATTTTGTTCTCAACCTATTGTTGTTGTTCATTGATGAATAAACGGTAAGAAAAAAATGTTGTCTGAGTTCACTATGGGATTTTAATTTTGTGTGGTCCTCACTCTTATAGTCTTTTTTTTTTTATCTCTTATTGACTTCATAGTACATACACTAGAGTGGCTATTAAAACAATCCCCATCTTTCATTTTCTCTGTATCTCTAATACTGTGAATATCTTCATTTCATTGGATAAATAGGTCCTTGGCTATATGAAGATGTTTCAAGCCATCTGGTATGAGTTTTATCAATCTTCTTCCTTGCCATCTTGAAACATTAATGCAGATTCACCCTCCTTCTCTCCTACATCGTTTACAGAACAAGAAGAAGTGTTTCTTTCACTGGACACATCTAATTTTTCTCCCTTTGTGCTCTCTTGTGACAATATTATAACCTTATTGTATTCCATTTACTATTGTTTACTGAGGATGCCCTAATGACTGGTATATGGAAAATACAAAATAAATAATGTGACTTTATTTTTCCAAAGACAACTGGGGTTACATATATGTCAAATAGAATATAACAGATAGGGACTTATTCCTCCATTAGCTTTTTAGGTTTGCTTATCTTTCAGAATAATTTAAATTGAAGTGGAAGACAAATCCTTATTTGATTGTTAGGCTATTCAGTGCTATTTATTTTGTGTAAGTTGTGTGGGATCTAAGTGCACTGTTGTTAAAAGGCTATTTCATGTCACATAGAGGGCCTATTAATTTTTTCGCTAAATTGTCATCATGTCCAGCCAATTGCATACATTTAATAGAGAGAGTCTGGTCTTCTAAAAGTCTGTCTTCATACTTTTTGGTAATAGTGCTATAGTTTACTTTCTGTTAGGCACATTGAGGCATTGCCTTTGTTATCAAAAGTCTGGAGATAAATCTCAAAGAAAGTGTGTGGTTCTTTTATAAGAAGGTCAAAATAATGGCATGAGTTTTCTAGCACAGCTTACAGTTGATAGAGCACGGTGGAGAATTTTGTTTATTTTTTGGATGATTTGCTTTGTATTTATAATGAGAAGAATGATTGTTGAAGTTGATTTTTTAACATATTGTTTGTAAAGAGACTTTTTTTAGACTTAAAACAGGATCTTACCATGGTCATTATGACTAGGATCACAAAATGGTTTTCATTTTCTTGCTTGTAATTGGGATATAACACTAGCTAATAAATGCTCATTCTTGAGATACATATTCATATGCCTGCTGAAAACAGAGAAAGCATAGGGAGAAGAGGGAAATATATAAAATTAGATATTTAGAAGTGACTGGTTTTCTTTTCCATATAATTGACAAACAACTTAAAGTAGAATACATGGTTCATGAAATCAGGATACTTACCTCTTTTGGATCATTATTATTTCCCTAGCACCCAGCACAATGCCTGGCACATAGTATACAGTGAATAAAAATAATTTTCAAATGAATAAATAAATGGATTAGGGTATGATAAGGAAATACATATGGAATTTTTGGTTTTAAAATGGCAGATAAAGATGACATCTCTCCTTTTTAATTGGAAATCATCCAACAGTGAGAACAAAGAGCATAAATGTCAAGCCTACCTTTGATGAAAAGAAGAGATCTCTGTTTCCTCAGTCACAATATTGAAGGAAGGCGTCCAAATGCAGTGATGCTCAGATATACAAGGAGACGCCAAGGGAATGTGTGTGGCTGCAGGTGCCAGATAAAGTTGGAAGAGTACATTTCTCCAAAATGTGTGGCACACCCTTTGTGTAGCCCAGTTACAGGAGGCTCTTGGGGCCTTGCCCAGCTCACAGAGAAATGTAGTAAGATGGGACTGAATAAGAACTAAAGAGAGAATCCATATTTGCAGGGTGATCTGCCATGATGACAGGTTGGAACAGAGTCTCTGAATTGTGAGAAGCCCTCAGATACCAGTCTCTTTTGGCGAGGGAACAGTAGAGGCTAAAAGAATTCACTCAACTGCACAATCCATGCCATCAATACAGTTCCTGGTAGAATAAAACATAAGCCCTTTAATACTCACCTCCTACAAATAGTGGATCCAAGTATCACCACATTAAAATTTGAGAAATAATGAAAGGAACAAGCACAGGACCTGTAAAAATTATATACATGTGAGAAAAATAAAAGGAAAAATAAATGACAGATAAAGGGCACCTACCAAAAGAATGATGCCACAGAGCACATGAATATTTTGTCAAACACATTTCTATGAAATATCAACAACAGTAAATGTAATAATGAACTTCAATGAAGTTGTGGTATTTAATTTTAAAAAAGCACATAAAGAAGGAATAAAAGATTTCATGGAAGATACATCAAGGCAACAGAAGGGCAGGAAACATGGGCTGGCGAAGCCTAGAATTGGCATGAAGAAAATAGAAATAGAAATAAAAAGATCACAAAAATGAGGGCTTTACAAAAACTATAAAAAGGGGAAAAAGCTTGCTGAAAATACAAAAAGAAAGATGAAGGACAGATTGAAATAAATAAGCAAAGTGAAGAAGAAGTGAAAAAAATTTTATAAAGAAGTGAACAAAATTTTATAAAGACCATTAAGAAAATGAAAGGTATAGAGGACAGGCAAAGAAGATTCAGGGCACATAATCCATGTATTATTGGTGTTTCAAGAAAGAAAGTGGAAATGATGAAATAAAGAATAACTATTTAAAAATGATTTAAATATGTATTTAAATTCTAGAAATAAAAAACAAAACAAAACACCTGAATATACAGATTTAAGATATATCCAATATTCCAGCAGAAAAAATTAACACAGAAAGACAAGATATCTTCTAAAAAAGTAACTGCACTTCAACAATAAAAAATTTCCTTTGGAAAGACAAGTAAAAATATCCAATCCCTAAAAAGGGGGAAAAGTCAGGCTGGCTAAAGTGTTCTCTTTACCTAGACAGATAGATAGATAGATAGATGAAGATATAAAATGTATTTATATATCTTTTTTATATACTATGTTTATATAATACATAATATACTTATTGTGCTGGTTTGAATCCATTATGTACCCCAGAAAAGATTACGTTCTTTTAATCCATTCTTGTGGGGCAGACCTGTTGTGGGTGGTACCTTTTGATTAGGTTATTTCCATGGAGATGTGACCCAGTCCATTCAGGATGGGTCTTAATCCCTTTGTTGGAGTCTTTTATGACAGGATAAAAGACAGATGAAACTCAGAGAGCTCAGATAAGCTAAGACAGAAGCCCAGAGATATTTTAGAGAAAGTCATGGAAACCAGAAGTTAAACCTGGGAGACAAGGACTAGCAGACTCCAGCCATGTGCCTTCCCATGTGACAGAGGAACTCCAGATTCCATTGGCCTTTCCTCAAAGAAGGTATTGTCCTGTTGGTGTCTTAATTGGGATATTTTCATGGCCTTAGAACTTTAAATTTGTGAAATAATAAACCCCCAAAAGCCAATCCATTTCTGGTATATTACATTCTGGCAGCTTTAGCAAACCCAAACACTTATATATTATATATTTATATATAATTATATATAATTATATGTTGTTTATCTATATATAGTACAAGAAATCAGAACAGTGCTTACAATATCAGAAAGGAAAAAAAAAAAGTGACCCAAGAATTTTATACCCAGCCAAACTACTATTAAAGTATAAATTTAACAGATATTCATTCTTAAACATGAAAGAACTCAGGAAATGTAGTTCCCTTGAGACTTTCTTGAAAACTTCTCAAGTTTCATGTAGAAAAAATAAATAGTATTTACAGGCATTCTTTTCTTAATGACAATAATGAAGGAGAGCTAGTCCTCTTAAAAGTCAAACTTATTATAAAAATCATAATAATTTAAGACAGTGTGGGCAGCAGGTTGAATTATGTACTCCAGAAAAACATGTTCTTAATCTTAATCTATTCCTGTGTGTATGAACCCTTTGTGAATAGGACCTTTTGAAGCTGTTATGTTTAGTTAAGATGTGGCCAACAGAGTCATGTTGGGCTGTAATTCAGATTACTAGAGTCCTTTATAAGAAGAACGATATTCAGAGAAGAATGCTGGAAGTGAACAGAACCTGGAAGAGAAAGGAGAAGGCGCTACCATGTGTATTGCCATGTGACAGAAAATTCAAGTACTCAAGGACAGCAGTCAGCCAACCCCAGAATACCATAGTCTTTGACGAGAAAGCATGGCCTTGCTCATGCTTCAATTTTGGACTTCTGGATTCAAAACCATAAGTCAACAAATTCCCATTGCTTAAGTCAACCCATTGTATGGTATTTGTTTTAGCAGCTGGGAAACACAAGACAGCACAGAGAAGAAAAAGTCCATAGTAGCCAAAATGCACATAGGAATTTAATATGATGTAGATTTCAAGATTAGTGAGAAAAATATGAATTACTGAATAAAGGATGTTGCTAATTTGGACTAAAAGGAAAAAAATAGATTCATATCTCATGTTTTACATAAAAATAGATTCTATATTTATAAGAGTACTGAAAGTAAATATTGAAACCATATAATATTATAAAATATATTGGAGAATTTATTTGTATAATAGTACAATACGGAAGGATCTTCTGAGAATGATAAAATTCTAGGATTCCAAAAAAGTAGATGAATTCAAATACAGAAAAGTAAAAAATTGCTTCTTTTACAAGAAATTAAAAGCAGGAAAGTAAAAATACAAACCATAACCTTGTAAAAAAGTATTTGCAACTTATATCAAAGACCCAAAATTACTTTCTTTAACTTATTAAGTGTTCCTGGTAATCAACAATGAAAGACCAAGAATCCAAGAGTAAAAGGGCAAGAATCAGACAACTAATGCAAAATGTACATGGCTATTACAGTTATGAAGAGTTGCTCAAATCCTCTCACAATGCTTCTTGCGATGAAAGAAATGTCAATTGAAGCTATGACATGACATTTATCATGCATGAGATGGGCAACAATCAAAAAGTTTGAGAATTGAAGAGGATCTATGAATATGCAGACTCCTGTGCACTGTTAATAGAGATAAAATTTAGCACAATTTTTGTAACCAGAAACTGGGCAAAATTTATTAAAGTTTAAATTTGGCCTATCAATTCCATTTCTATAAATTTATACTACTTCCAAAATATATGGGAAATTATATATGTACAACAATGTTCGTGGAAGCCTTGGTTTCACAGCACAGGATTGTAAAAACCCCAAATAAATCATGGCACATTCATACTACTGAATACTATGCAAGAAAAGAAAATGACAGTTAAACTGATATGGAAGGAGCGCCAAGATATATCATTAAATGAAAAAGGAAAAGGGGAGAAAAATATGTAAAATAAGCTATATTGTGTGTTGTTGTTTTCTTTTTAAGGAATATTCTTTTTAAGGAACATACATGTATGTTCAGAAATATCTTTAAAATTTAAACAAGAATCCAGTAACAATAGTACTTCTGGTGAAGGGAATTAGGGAGCCACACAAAAAAAGGTGTGAAAACAACTTAGCTTTCCTTGATTTGATCTTGTACTTCTGAAATAATAATTTCAGTAACACTTCTAGGTGCCTTTGCATCCTTTATCTCATCTACAGAGGTATGGATTTAAATCTTCGTTCTCCATCGTCATTTCAAATAGAGATCACTCCTTCTCTGTGGGCAAATCTCACTGGGCTTGCACATAGCTTTGCATCTCTTAGTTAAAATCCTATGGGGAGGAACCTAAGATGGTGGCTAGGTGAGACAGGGCAAAAAAAAAAAAAAAACAAAAAAAAACACCTCTGTGAAAAATACTAGATAAAAATCAGAAAGTGACCCAGAACACCATTTCCAGTGATGCACCAGCCAGACAAGGTCTGATAAATCCACAGGGACCATGCATTTGGTGAAACTGAGAGTCTGCATTCTGAAACGAGTGAGTGAGCTGGCTGAAAGTCTGGTGGCCATGCTGTGGTGTGGGGAAAATGTGGGTTGGCGTTTGGAGATGGACTAGTTCTTTAAAAAAAAACAACCTGGGAGTGGCTGCGGATATGATGGGAAGAACCACGCAGTGAAGCACAGCAGGAGCAGGCTGTACCAATGCCTTGGTGCCTGGCATGGAGGATAGCCCTTCCCACACCTGCTGCTGATTGTCTTGGGGCCAGGGGGGCAAAGGGGAGCCAAAAGGAGAAAAAAACTGCACCTCTTGAAGCCATCTCCCCGGCATGCTGGGGACGCTCCTGCCCAGGGCCGGACCCACAGCCCAGAGCCGCACCAAGAAACCCAGTGTGATGGGGAATGTTTCCTGCAGCACCACACACATGCCACAATATCGGCCATGGACAGTGGCCTTTAGTGCACCCACAGCTAATTTTCCCAAAGCTGAAAGGTGGAGCAGTGTGAAAAGGGGGAAATTAACACATCCCATTCAATCATCTTTATATCAGGCTGGGAATGCCCATGCATGGCCCAGTGGCTCAGAGCTTCCCTGGAGGGCTGGCATGCACTTGTGATGTGGCACAAACTTCCCTCAGCAGAGGTTCTGGAAGAGCATGGCTGAGAAGGGGACCTGTTCAGAAATCACAGGGACCCTATGCCAATACCAAGGACTGGTGAGTCAGTGGCAGAGACAACCTGTGGCAAGATTGAAATGAAGGCTTAGGCTCTTGCAACAGCTTTAAATCTCTGGGAATGCCTGGGAGGTTTGATTATTAAAGCTGCCCTGCCTTCCTAACCACCCAGACACATGCCCCACATTCAGGGCGGACAGCACCAACAACACACCCAAACTTAGTGCACCAACTGAACCCCACAAGAATCAGATCCCCACACACCACAAAGACAAAGTTGGGGAGAACTGACTTGAGGGGAATAGGTGGCTCACAGACACCAACTGCTGGTTCGTTAAAGTATACACCACCAAGCTGTAGATCTGACAAATTAGAGTTTGGTATTTTTTAATAACCTGAAAAAACCCTATCAAGTAAAGCAAATGCCAAGAGGCCAAAAACAACAGAAAATCTTAAAGCATATGATAAAACCAGATAGCATGAATAACCCAAATCCAAACAACCAAATCAAAAGATCAGAGGAGACACAGTACTTGGAGCAATTAATCAAAGAACTAAAGACAAACAATGAGAGCATGGCACAGGATATAAAGGACGTAAAGAAGAGCATGGCATAGGATACAAAGGACATAAAGAAGACCCTAGAGGAGCATAAAAGAAGAAATTGCAAGAGTAAATGAAAAAAAAAAAATAGATCTTATGGAAATAAAAGAAACTGTTGGCCAGATTAAGAAGACTCTGGATACTCATAATACAAGATTAGAGGAAGTTGAACAATGACTCAGTGTCCTTGAGGACCACAGAATGGAAAAGGAAAGAACGAAAAAAAAGGAATGGGGAAAAAATTGAAAAAATCAAAATAGATCTCAGGGGTATGATAGATAAAATAAAATGTCCAAATTTAAGACTCATTGGTGTCCCAGAAGGGGAAGAGAAGGGTAAAGGTCTAGAAAGAGTACTCAAAGAAATTGTTGGGGAAAACTTCCCAAACCTTCTACACAATATAAATACACAAAGCATAAATGCCCAGCGAACTCCAAATAGAATAAATTCAAACAAACCCACTCCAAGACATATTCTGATCAGACTGTCAAATGCGGAAGAGACGGAGCAAGTTCTGAAAGCAGCAAGAGAAAAGCAATTCACCACATACAAAGGAAACAGCATAAGACTAAGTAGTGACTACTCAGCGGCCACCATGGAGGTGAGAAGGCAGTGGCATGACATATTTAAAATTCTGAGAGAGAAAAATTTCCAACCAAGAATACTTTATCCAGCAAAACTCTCCTTCAAATTTGAGGGAGAGCTTAAATTTTTCACAGACAAACAAATGCTTGGAGATTTTGCTAATAAAAGACCTGCCCTACTTCAGATACTAAAGGGAGCCCTACCAACAGAGAAACAAAGAAAGGAGAGAGAGATATAGAGAAATTTAACAGACATATATATAGAACATTACATCCCAGGTCACTGGGACACACATTCTTCTCTAGTGATCACGGATCTTTCTCCAGAATGGACTGTAAGCTGGGATGTAAAACAAGCCTCAAGAAATTAAAAAAGAAAAAAAAAATGAATTTGTTCAAAGCACATTCTCTGACCACAATGGAATACAAATAGAAGTCAATAACCATCAGGGACTTGGAGAATTCACAAATACCTGGAAGGTAAAAATGAGGGGGAGATGAAAACATTCCCAGATAATCAAAAGCTGAGGGACTTCATAACCAGTAGAGCAGTGCTATAAGAAATGCTAAAGGGAGTTGAGCAGGCTGAAAGGAAGGGACACTAAACAATTGACTGAAACTACATGAAAAAATAAAGATTTCCAGTAAAGATCACATGGTAAATATGAATACCAATACTCCTGTATTTTTGATTTGTAACTCCACTATTTGTTTCCTATAGGATCTAAAATACATAAACTGTAATGATACATCAGTGGTTTTGGACTCAATGTAAAATACGTAATTTTTTACAAGAACTACATAAAGGTGGGGGAATGGAGGAGTATAGGAACATAATTTATGTGTCCTATTGAAGTTAAGTTGGTATCAAAATAAAACAAGATTGTTACAGATTTAAGAGGTTAAATTTAAGCCCCATGGAAAACACAAAGAAAGTATCAGGGAATATGACCATAGAGATGAAAAGTAGAGTATGGGTTGCGAGAAGTGGGGGAAGGGGCAATGGGGAGTTAGAAAATGAGTGTATGGTTTCTGTTTGGGGTGAAGGGAAATTTCTAGTAATGGATGGTGGGTAGGTGATAGCATTGCAACATTCTAAATGTGATTAATACCACTAATGGAATGCTAGGGAGAGGGTGGAATAGGAAGATTTAGTCTATATATATGTCCACAATTAAAAAAAACCAAAACAGTCTAAATAGATAATGCTAATTAAATGCCAAGGATGATCCTGGATGGGATCTGAGGATGGAAGAGAGGTGGCTCAAAGGGACACAGATGGGACATAAGAAGACAAAAAAAAAGGAAATACAGAATGCAAGCTTTGTATCAGTGTTGAATTTCTTGAACTTAGCTGCGCTTAATGGGATTGCATAAAAGAATGTTCTTATTCATGGGAAATGTATATGTGAATTATAGCGTTTGTTCAAGGATGTGTGCAGCTTGCTGTCATATGTTCAGAAGACAGAGCAATAGATGATGGATGATAGGGAGGGAGGGAAAGAAGGAAATGGTGGTGTTACAGGATGTTAAAGTTGGTGGATCAGGGTATCAGGGGAGGGTGGTCGGGGTATGCTGGAATTCTGTGTATGGGGTTTGTATTGGTTTTGCAACTGTTCCTGTAAGTTTGAATTTATTTCAAAATAAAATTAAAAAAAAAAATCCTATGGCTTCCCTCACCTGAGGATGGGCTCTCTCCTTAGATAGTATGAGAAGGAACTGGGCTTGGAGAAGCAGAGGACCAGGAATTTGTTCTTGGCCCTTCCATGAAGTCTGCTGCTGATGTGATTTCCAAGCAAGCTTGAGGAACTTTTCTTTGGCATCTCCTTTTTCCACTTCATTTGACACCTTCTCAACTCAGGACTGAGGGAAAAATAAATACAACAGCCACATATAGCCATTTTCATTTGTTAATCTGAAAACTCAATGGTTATCTTTTCAGTCCTGCAAAGTACAATTTCCTCTTGCAAAGTATGTTTCTTAGCCTCCTGATTCACTCCAAAAGCTGCCTCCTGTCTCACTAAGAGAGGGGAAAAAATAATTTGCCTGTAGCACTGAAGTTTTAATCATTAAGCCCTTACATTAGAGGTGCTGTGCCTCTCTGATAGTGGAGCCTGACTTCTGGAAGTTGTTGCTGGAGTATTTGAAGCTAACAAAGGAAGTTCCAGAAGGACCTGGTAAACTGTAACTTGATCATTTATAGATTAACAACACCTTCCTGACACACACATACCAACTTCACTTTGGTTCCAGAATTTCCTCTCTTTAGGTGGAGGAAGTGTTGGGGGAGGTAGGGGTACTATTTCTTCTTCCTTGACTCCTCTGTGTTGCTGGATCCATTTGAAATCTGCATTCTACATCCTTTCCACCTCCATGGATGTGCATTTTAAAAGCATTCTCTCAGAAGCCTTTTCCAAGACAACTTTGTCCTAACAACTTGACCTGAGGAGGTTGCAAAAGTTCTGGATTATTCTCTTAGTTTAGCCAGATGGTCTGCCCTTTTGTAAATAAAGTTTTATTGGAACACAGCCAATAAAACTGTGACTGTGTGGCTGCTTTCATGCTACAGTGGCAGAACTGAGTGGCTATGATGAAGACCACATGGCCTGCAAAGCCCAAAAGATTTACTGTCTGGCCCTTGACACAAATAGTTGGCTGATCGTTGCTCTAGGTCATTTAAAATCCATGACACTTGTTTACATTCATTGTAGCTGGAGACATGCTCAGAGTGTCCTCCAGACCCTCAGTCGTCTTTTGAGGGCAACATTCTCATGGTCTGGTTCACCTTATCCTGCATGAAAATAACCTGCCCTTGAGAAGGTATGGATGCTTGGGGCAGGGAAGAGCACAGATTTCATAGGGCTGGCCTCTGGGGGACTGTCTGGATGTCATCTTTACTCTATCACCTCCCATCTTGTGGTAGATTGAATTACATACCGTTTCGGTTTGCTAAAGCTGCTGGAATGCAATATACCAGAAATGGGTTGGCTTTTTCAAAGGGGATTTATTAAGTTACAAATGTACAGTTCTAAGGCCATGAAAGTGTCCAAATTAAGGCATCAAGAGGCAGATGACTTCTCTGAAGAAAGGTGCTGGCATCCAGGGTTCCTCTGCCACATGTGAATGCGCAGGGCTGGAGTCTACTGGTCCTTCTCTCCTGGGTTCTGGTTTCAATGGCTTTCTCTCTCAGCTCCCATGGGTCCTTGCTTATTTCTCCTTGGGTGTTTCTCTCTCTTGGCTTTTATTGTCTTTTATCCTCTTCACAAAGGATTCCAGTAAAGGAGTCCTGGGTTGGTCACATCTCAATTGAAACAGCCTAACTGAAAGGTCCCACTCACGACAGATCTGCCCCCACAAGAATGGACTTTAACAACATGGTCTTTTCTGGGATACATAACAGATTCAAACCAGCACATACCCCAGTGTAGATATTTTCTTAATCTCTATCCACATTCCTGTGAGTGTAGACCCCCTGTAAATAGGACCTCTTGAAAATGTTATTTTTAGTTAAGATGTGGCCAACTAAAGCAGGGTAGGTTTTAATCCAGATTACTAAAAGCCTTATAGAGGGAAGAAACTGGAAGCCTTGGTCAGAGAAGGCCACAGGGTGAAGCTAGAAGATGGCAGGAACTCAGGAGAGAAGAGAAAGGACACTGCCATGTGACAGGAAAGCCAAGAACTCCAAAGGTAGTCTGCAGCCTGCATCAGAACACTAAAGTCTTTGGGGGAGAAAACAAACCTTGCCAATCTCTAGATTTTGGACTTCTAGCCCCCAAACTGTGAGATAATATAGTCTAATTATTTGAGCCAAAACCAGTTTGTGATATTTGTGATAAGCTCAGGCAAACTAAGGCACAGATGAATGACCTTGTACAAATTACTTAACCTCTCTGTACCTCAATTTCCTCATCAGTAAAATGAAAATGAAGGGACTAAGTACCTACTTTCAAAAAGTTATGAATTCGAATGAGATATTACACTTAAAGCACTAAGCTGATGGGCACACAGTAATTGTCAATTAACGTTAGCTGTCATTGCTTTTCCTCAGACACCGATGACCATTTTATTTACTTTCTATGGCCACATCTTGCCCTGACTCTTTATACCAAAGTCCATAGTAGGCCCAATCTATGTACTGTAAGGGGTTGATGAGGAGGCCAGGAGCAAAGTTTTGTCTATCAAGTGTGGCCGAGTTTACCCAGGACTAGCATAATTATAAATAGCTCCCCTGTTCCAATTTGGACGATAAATGATATGGTTACTGTATACCTACTGAATGGTGATTGACTATATCAGATGGTTTCCAGAAACGAATTGCTAGTGGAAGCAGAAGTGAAAGAGAGGTGGAATCCCAAGTCCCTGGGTTTGTCTGAGGTCAAAACTTCCTGGAGTTAACAAGGACTGGAGGGAACCCAGGGTAGGGATGGGCTTATTGAAATCATCTTGAGGGACCTGCATCTCTTTACCTCAGAGCTGCTCTGACTCCTGGGGCTTTCTCGCCTTTGTGAACTGCTATCTTTTGTGGAAATGTCAATTCTCAGTCACCTTTGACTATAAATGAGCCAATTTGTAAACAGCTTTTGTCATATGAGATGGGTTAATGCATCTGGGGATGCAGAGAAAAAAATGGAAAGCAAAATTCAAAATTGTAGACAAACAAAAAACACTTAAGTGTATACATCAATGATAAGCAAATCCTGATTTCATAAATGTTGACGTATAAAAATGCATAAGTCTCAGAGTTGTAGGTCATAAGACTGAGTCAATAAGGCTGTGGTGGGGAGGGAGCTAGGAAGAGGCTCAAGACCCATGTCCAGGTGTGGGTTGATCTGATGAGATGGACCCAGTTAGATGGACCAGTGCCTAATTATGTACAGTGATCCCACGTACCATTAGGATGCAGCAATAGTGGGCCCATGAGCAAAGGCCCAGGGTAAGGGTGAGAAATCCAGATGGTAACCCAGGATACCCGCCAGTGAGCATGATCCGGGCTACAGACTAAGCCCAGGAAGTAAGCCGAGCTCTTCAAAGGTGAGGGTGATCTGAGAAGGCATGAGCCTGTCTGCCCCATTTTCTTGTGAGCTTTGGCAAAGAACGGGCTGGATTGACATTGCCTTGTTTAGGCGAATTACAATGTGAGGTTGCATTAATGTACAGGGGGCCGTGGAAAGCCTCACAGCCAGGAAGAGCAGGGAAAGGTCTCTGGCATAGGAGTTAGTTTGATGAAGCTTTCAGATTGTCCCATGTAGGTTAATGAAGAGCTTCTTTTGAACCGGGAAAGAATATGCCTTGTGACTTAGGAGTTTCCTTTTTCTCAGGCTAAAGAAATAAGAGTCTGGGAAAAGAGAGAGATTGGAAAATTTATTACAAGAAAGTGGTTTATGGGGTTATGGGATAATGAGCACTGGCCAGGCAAGTTGGAAATCCATAGGACAGGCCACCGGGAGGGCGGGTTGGAAACTCTTGGTTTGGAGCTGATGCTTCTCTCCACAGACAAAAAAATCTTCCTCGGGGAAACCTCAGTTTGGTTCTTAAGGCCTTTCAAACAATCGGGTCAAGCACACCCAGATTATCCAAGATAATCTTCACTTAGAGTCAACTGATATGGATGTTAATCCCATCTACACAATACACATGTTACACAACACACAATACACACAATATACAATACACATCTACACAATACACATCTATACAATACACATGTTAATCCCATCTACACAATACTAATCTAGGTGTCACATTAACACCTAGATTAGTGTTTATTGAATAACTGAGCACCACTGCCCAGCCAACTTAACACCAAAATTGACCATCACACACATCCAGTGATCTCTATAATTAAACCTGTTGTGCTTAAAAATTAGAAATAAGTGCTGTTCAGGTATGGATTGGTCTACATAGAGGCAATCCAAAATTGTACAATTTTAATAAATTGGGTTGAAAGGGAAAGAAAAGACTAGAAGATTTTCTAGTCCAGGTGTCTTCCACAATTCCCATTAGCCTCCAAAAAAGAGTCCAACCTGGTCCCAATCTACCATTTCCTATCTTCCCTTCTTTACTACACGCCTCCTCCTTTCAGCCACTAGGAACTTCCTATCTTTGTGTCTTGAAGGTGCCACATTCTTTCATGGCATGTGTGGTGCATGCTGTGGTCTGTGCCCATAATGGAGGGGAAATAACCAAATGAATGAGAAAATGAGAGAGCTGGAGAGCAGGATAAACAAAACCACAGACATCAAGGTGTCATAGCCAGAGGCTCAGTTACTTTTAAGAAGATGTGCCAGTTTGTATACATTATGTCCCCCAGAAAAAGCCATGTTCTTTGTGGCCATCTTGTGGGGGCAGACGTATTAGTGTTCATTAGGTTGGTACCTATTGGTTCAGTGTTTCTATGAACATGCAATTCAATCAACTGTGGGAGAGACCTTTCATTGGATTATTTCTATGGGGGTGTTGCCCCACACATTCAGGGTGGGTCTTTATTGGATCACTGGAATACTTGAAAAAGAGCCACACAGGCCCAGATGCAGAGCAGCTGCAGCTTACAGAGACATTTTGAAGACAGCTGTTGAAAGCTGACACTTTGAACGCCATTTTGAATCTCAACCTGGGAGCAAGCAGACGCCAGCCACATGCCTTCCCAGCTAACAGAGGTTTCCCAGATGCCATTGGCCATCCTCCAGTGGAGGTACCCGATTGTCGATGTGTTACCTTGGACACTTTATGGCCTTAAGACTATAACTTTGTAACCAGATAAACCCTGTTTATAAAAGTCAATCCATGTCTGGTGTTTTGCAAAACAGCAGCATTAGCAAACAGGAACAGAAGAGCATGAGGCTGCCTCAGTCCTCAGACATAATCATGTTGATTCTCTTAGTTCCTTATTCTGGGTCAAGATGCTGGCTTTAATTGCTCTACCCAGCATGCTGCTCCACCAGACTTCCAGAATCCCTGCTTGGGGATCCTCACATTCTGCACACCCTAGAAGGGGTCCTGGCTTCAGAAGAGTTCCCCGACCCTGAATTCTGGTTGGTTAAGTGGGAGAGTAGGAGGCAATGGCAGGTCTTCTAGAAGTATCTGCTCCATAGAAGATAATGGAGGGGTGAGTCAACTTAACATAGGCTCTGCGAACTGTGCCCAAAGTGCTAGGGATATCCTCTATCCAAGTTCTCTGTCTGCCAGTTGCAGTGAGGCCTGCCCCAAACTTCCCTTTTTGGGATCAAGGGATTTATTTATGGCAGGGGAAGAGTGCCTCCTCTCTTCTGTAAGATGTTGAACAGGGTTTAATATTTTTACTGTCAGGGCTGGAGTTTGGGTAGTCTTGGTTAAGAAGTTGGAAACAGCATTAACCAAGTGACCCCAATTAGGGGTTAATTCTTCAAATGATTAAATGACATTAAACATCAGCTTTATTGATGACTAAGTACAGGAGAGGGGTTATGAATGGGAAACAATAAATCTTTTGGCCAGCACCAAAGATAAATAGTTTCCATTGGAATTTACGTCAAGGTCCCCCTAGCTGGCTCTGATGTCTGGGGTCATTAGAAGTTTCCCTGGGGCAGCATTTCTGATTAATTTAGACCATCGTCAGTTCAGAGAAAACCCTGCAGACCAGGAAATAAGTTCTGGGAATTGGGACAGCTCTTCTGCAGGATCCCATTGTGAAAGAACTTGGACAGGGTTACATTTTGTTACTCATCCATTAAAGAGATTGCTGTGGTTTGCCAGTGGATCATTCTCAAAGGGTAAAATGATACAGACGCAATAGATGCAGAACTGAAAAGGGAAGAACACCTTTAGCTATCTGTTCATCCCTGGTGATCAGCTCTGGAGTTGACTGCTTGACTGAAGAGGCCATTAAATGTAGTGGTTAGGAGCCAGGCTACAGGGGTTCAAGTCCCAGCCTGCCCACTTACTGGTAGCAAGACTGGCTCTCACAGCCTCAGTTTCTTCATTCATAAATAGGATAAATAGGATCTCTTAATGGGATCTCCCTCTCTGGAATGAATAATAAGAATTGCCATTGTGCCGGTTTGAATGTATTATGTCCCACAGAAAAAGCCATGTTCTTTGATGCGATGTTGTGGGGCAGACATAATAGTGGGGATTAAGTTGGAATGTTTGGATTAGGTTGTTTGCATGGAGATGTGCCCCACCCAACTGTAGATGATAACTGATGGGATATTTCCATGGAGGCGTGGCCCCACCCATTCAGGGTGGGCCTTGATCAGTGGAGCCATATAAATGAGCTGACTCAAAGAGAAGGAACTCAGTGCAGTGACGTTTTGAAGAGGAGCAAGCTTGCTAGAGAGGAACGTCCTGGGAGAAAGCCATTTTGAAACCAGAACTTTGGAGCAGACGCCAGCCACGTGACTTCCCAGCTAACAGAGGCTTTTCGGACGCCATTGGCCATCCTCCAGTGAAGGTACCTGATTACTGATGTGTTACCTTGGACACTTTATGGCCTCAAGACTGTAACTGTGTAGCCAAATAAACCGCCTTTTTATAAAAGCCAATCCATCTCTGGTGTTTTGCATTCTGCAACATTAGCAAACTAGAACAGCCATGTTTTGTGTTTCTAAAACTAAATCTGTGTCTGAGCCCCCACCCACCTGAATATGATAAATTTGAATGTTTACTGGCTTTGAGTTGTCTCCCCTTCTTGGATGGCACAAGAAAAATTGGGGATGGAGTAGAGATGGTCCACGCCTGCTAAACGGGGAAAGAACTCTTGACTTGTGTCCAACATGACCACTGCCTTTGAGAAGCTCATCCATGTCCTTTCTCAGGCCACTTGCTCCATCTCTTCAAGCCAATAGTGGAGTTTATTACCCCCAGCCATTCACAGATCACCACACTGAAGTCCTGACCTCAATCTAGCCTCAGAGGCTAGATGTGTACTTCTTTAGTTAGAGAAAAAAAAGCAGGGGTGAAACTGAAGGAACTTTTTTCAGTTAAATATTTGGAAAGAATTTAAGCAAGGGAGATTTATTGCCTCGTAGTTCTGGAGGCTACAAGTCTGAAATCTAAGTGGTAGCTGAGCAATGCTCCTTCTGAAACCTGTAAGGAAGATTCCTTCCTTGCCTCTTCCTAGCTTCCGGTGGTTGGCTGGCAATCCTCGGCGTTCCTTGGCTTGCAGCACTTCAATCTCTGCCCCTGGCTGAAGTGGGTAGAAAGGCTTAGGGAAGATTGGTGGCACAGAAACCAAGCTTCTTTGAGGCAAAATGACCTGTGCCCTCAGACAGAGAGAAGTTATTCCTCCCTCTCTACTCAGGTCACAGTGTTTTGGCAACCAAGAGCAGGAAGCTTCGAGAGCATCTGGCACTGTGTGTTGAGTTCCGTGATGGGTAGTAATAATCAGGCTGAGGCAGTGTGGACAGCCGGTGTGGACAGGTGGGAGCAGAGCAGAACGGGGTGTAGGCCCATGTGGTGTGGTGACTATAAAACACAGACTGGCTTAAAGGGCTCCCAGAAATAGCTGGAGGGCACTTGGTTGGGGTATTAATTGTTAGCAGTCAGGTGTGCAGGGGCTCTGATGCCATAATTAGGCCATTAAAAGTAAATGTGATGAGATTTTATATTGAACCGATGCTTATTCAAAAGGGACAGTGGATGATATATAGTTTCAGATATTAAAAGAAGGATATGAAATCTCATTTTATACACAAACAGGTAAGGTCTGGTGGTAAATCCATCTTCACATTTACAAATAAGTGCATGTTTCAGGCTGAAAAAATGGGGCACAGTCTTTATTTAATTGAAATCTTGAGACACTAGATACCAATTAAGTAACTTTTCTAAAGGAGATAGGTAAGCAATAGTTTGGAGACCTTACCTGAACTTCCACCTCTAAAAGTGTTATAGAGGCTTGGAATTAGTGAGTGAGTTGTTGGTTGCCTGGAGAGTTTAACTTGGGTACCTGAAACCTTTGCTACCTGATTCAACTGAAAGAAATATCTTAAAGCTGTAAGGTTGGCCTCACCTGCGCGGGTATTGAGTCTTACTCTGCCAGATCTGCTTCACAAATTCTGGTATAAATGAGACTTTATTGGCTCACAGTTTGGAGGTTAGAAGTCCAAAATCAAGATGTTGGCAAGACCATGCTTTCTCCCGCAGTCAGTAGCGTTCTAGCAATGGCGGTCTTCTGTCACATGGGGATCTCTCTTGCTTGCCTCTGGCTGCTTCTGACTTTTGGCTTCTTCCTGTGGCTTTCTCTGACTAACTGTGTCCAAATCCCTTCTCTTTATAAGGCTTCTGGTTGCATGGATTAAAAACCATCCTGATTCAATATGACCACACCTTAACTAATAAGAACATCTTCAAAAGATCTTATTTACAAATGGGTTCACACCCACAGGGACATGAATTGAGATCTGAACACGTCTTTTGTTGGAGACATGATTCAGCCCTCAGCAGGCAGCAAAGTAGAGTCTCGAGGGTGGCTGCACTCCAGTTCCAATGGCTGCACTCCAGCAGGCAGCACTGGTGTTGCCACACGGAAGAGGGTATCAGGGAGGTGACCTGGGGGAGGGGTGGGGGATGAGGATGTCATCAGCAACGGGCTGGAGGGGAATCTCCAACTGCCCAGGCCAGAGAAGCAGTCATTCTGAAACAGAAATGCAGGTGAGAGAGGAGGGTCTGAAAGTGCCCAAGAAAAGTAGTCATCTTTAACACCTGCCTCAATCAAGTGGCCAGAACCAAAGGTGTAACAGTGCAATCAAATAAAATCTTTATTACCCCCTCACCTCTTCTCTTTTCTTACTCATCCCCACCCCTCAGATCCCAATCGAAAAACAAAACACAACAAAACAACTCTTGGGATCAGAAACCTCATCTGACAAGGTGGGGAGGGACAATGCTGGCAGAAGTACAGAGAAAAGAAGCCAACCACACACCTCCTGTTTGACTGCAAGCTTCAGCCTGGGGGCAGGGGAGACTTTTTAATTTTGGAAAGTTCAGAATATTGATTATTATATTGGACAGGACAATAACTGAACCGAAACTGTTTTAGAGAGGCACATGGCAGGAGAATGTTTTATTATCTGGGAGTGACTAGGAAAATCACCAGACCTGCCCTAGATTTCATCTAAGGGATAAAGGAGGTGTGCTGGTCCCACACGGTATGTTTGAAGGGCAATGGTTGGTAGAATGGAGTGGAGAAAAAAACGTTTCTATTGTACAATGTGAGTCCTTTACTTAAAGTAGCTGGTTCCTACAGGCATTCCCACAAGCCCACTAGCTGCTCACACTCCAGCTCACTCTCCTTCTCTCTATCTCACTCAGTTTCCCCGGACCACAATGGCACTCTCCACTCTCCCTGGTTGCTCTGCTTAACTCGCCACCCCCACATACACACACACTCCTAGAGTCCACCTGGCCTTGGCAACTTGCTTATCTGGGGTCCTGAGATGCCACTTAGCTCTCGGCTGCACCTTCCCTAAGCAATTGGATGCTGCCCAGCTCCTGGCTGAGATCTGGCTAAGATGAGGACTTGGGCCCACTTGGCATCTTCCTTCTCCTCCTGTATCTCATCAGTCAGACTTTCATGTCTGAGCCCTTCATGAGGCCACCAAATAGCTTTTGTTAGTCTGTGGTTTTTATTATTATTATTTATTTACTTATTTATTTTTTTAGAACCCAGGCTGTGCAATAATTCTATTTTTTTTTTAGAACAAAATCTTGCCTATTATACATGCAATACCAGTTTAAAGGACATCACACATTTACGGTGTCGTGAATAAACAATTCGCGCCCTAGTTTCCTAGAGCTGTCATCATAAAGTACCCCAGACTGGGGGGCTTAAAACAACAGAAATTTATTCTCTCAAAGTGTGGGAGTCTAGAAGCCCAAAATCTGTAGCTGCTTCCTACTTCTGGTGGTTGGTCAGCAATTCTTAGGCTTCAGGCTCTGCTGCAGTCAGCATAAGGCCTTCTCCCCTCTGTCTCTGTGCCCAATCCCCCCCCTTCTTTTAAGGACTCCGGTCATATTAGATTAGGGCCCATCCTAATCCAGCCTGGCGTCATCTTAACTACTCACATTTAAAAGATTCTCTTTCCAAGGGAATGGAGATTAGGGTTTATTGGGGATTGAATTATTTCCCACAAAAGACATGTTTCAGTCTTAATCCCCATTCCTGTGGGTGTGACTCCATTTGTAAATAGAACCTTTGAAGATGTTATCAGTTATGGTGGGGCCAAACAATGATGGGGGGCCTTAATCCCACACGGCTGACGTCCTCAGGAGCAAAGGAAATTGAATATGGAAATGGAAGCCGAAGTTGGAAGAAGCCGGAGAACAAGACAGATTTCAATGTGACAAAGGCAGAAATGTGAGGCAAGGAATCCCAAAGACTACAGCAAGCCAACACCAGAATGCTAAGTCTTTGGGAGAAAGGATGACTTGGTGATATCTTGACGTGGATTCCAGTTTCCAAACCCAAGGGGGCATACATTCCTGTTGTTTAAGCCACCCATTCTGTGGTATTTGTCCTAGAAGCCCTGATAAATTAAGAGAGATTTGAACATATCTTTTTTTTTGGGAAAACTCTTCAACCCTTAACAGGATCCAAGGATGTGGGTGATGGGGAGGACTTCCTATCCATTGCATATCATTCATCAGCAAATACTTTAGAGTAAGACAACAGTTTGGTTGATATTACATATGCTGCATTAGTTGGATATGAAGTTAGAATGGGAGAGAAAAATGCAACAAATCTCAGATCCTAAGTTCAAATTTAAAACATATTTATTAAAGTAACCAAAATGGTAGCTGTAGTTACTGTGAGTTCCAGTTGAGTTGCAAAGTGTGGGTGGTCAGAATATTTTAATATTCTTATCTCTTTGGTCACCCTGACAGCGAAATTATTAGGAAGTATTATCAGAACATGCTTTATAGTAAAAAAGGTGAATCTCTCCAGAAATAGACTATGTTGAGGTTAAATTAATTTATTGAAAATCTGGAATAAACACTTTCTTAATTTCCTCATGATTAACCCTGGCCTTTGGGAATAAGAATGGCTGTATATATATATACATATATTTCTATCCTCTATAAATCATCTTTTCTACAGTAAAATGCCCTTGTTTCTCATCATTGTTTTCTTCACTTAAAAAAACATTGAACTTATTTTTTGATTGTCCCGTTGTTCTATCTGTTGATAAATTTCTCATTATTAACACTGGGTTTAAAACCATTAAATTTGTTAACATATGAGATCACCAATATATGACTATCTTCCTATGAAAATGGTAATTTCATGTGGTTTAATGTAATATATAGGTCCTGAGATCAGTTACTGTCCAAAAGATTAGGTAAACAATCTCCTTTTCAATACACAACCATGTATTTCTTGATTCCTACAGATTCTCCCTATGACTTGCTGGTTTAGCAGACATTGGAACTTAAAGTCATTAATAAAATGTAAACAATCCAGGAAGTATAAATGGAGAATTGAGAAAATGGCAGGTATGGTGGAAAATGCAAAATTCAAAACAACCAATTGAGTATCTTATTTGACCTAACTATACATCTGACCTGAAACTGGTCATCTAGAAAGCGAATAAAGTAATCATCCAAAAGCGGTCTGTTCAATGATTGGCAATAAATCTACTCAATATGGTTATGAAATATTGTTTGGATGAGGACTGAATCTCTTTATTGTGGGAACCCTGGCAGAAAGAGGATATATTTGCTGGATTTACTAGAGATTATCATTACTCCCATACCATGATCAGCAGGTGAGGTTGGACTATTACCTGGAAGTTTCCTATTATTTTACTTTTGGACATTGTTGTTGTTGATATTAACACACAGTCTTAAGACTGGGAAAGTACCAGCGGATCTGGAAGGATGCAGAACTATGGCTTACAGGGACCTCCTTCTCCAGGTATGTGGAGGAATCAAGTGCCTGTCTGTCTAAGAGCAGAAGGAGAAATGGATCCAGAGTTATGAGAGTTTCATTCTGTTGTGAAGAGAAAACAAGATGAATGGGGTCGGATAATCAAGAAACTTGTGGAATTGCAGAAGGCAACATGTTAACCCTGAGTTAAAGTAAAGGTGATTCAAAGACAAGGAATAGGAAAATCATTAGAGTAGAAAATACAGAAATCAGGGTTCAACCAGACAATCACCAAGATAAATAGATAGGTAGATGATAGATGGATAGATAGATAGATAGATAGATAAATAGATAGCTAGCTATGCATTTATAACAGGGATTTGACCACACACAGTTGTGGGAGCTGATGATGCAGTCTCTGTAAGGCTGCATGTAGTCTTTGTGTCTGATGTTGGAACATGGAAGTCTCCAGGGCAAGGAGGAAGAAAGACAGATGGATGTAAGGCATGGGAAAGCAAAAACAAGCAGGAATGCACAAGCATGAGTTGGACCTAATTCATTTCTTGCTGCCTCTAACCTTGGTGGCATGAGTGAACTTGTTCTGCAGAAGCTGGGCTCCTTCGTCATGGAGATAAACATGGAAGTCAGAGAAGATCTTGAAGGATCCAGGGGAAGCTGGAGCCGCTGCAGGCCCAGCTGCTGCTTCACACTGATAAGGAAGTTAACCTGTCAGCAATAACATGTGTGAGCTACAAAATGGCTACTGCTTCACTTCTGCCCTCCAAATCTCACACAAGAACCTCTCTTAGGGCCCACCCTAAATGGAAACATACAGGAATTGGAATTCTGTGAAATATGGTTCTGCCTAGTCAAGTTGACACATTACAAAGCCATCACTGAAAGAGGTAAAGTACTTAGGGAAGCCTGATCTCCATGCCCTTCCTAATTTTATCTGCTGGCATGTGCTCCCTGCCTATAAAGTGATCACCACTGGATCACTGGGGGTTGGAGGAAGGGATGGGTCATGGGGCAACCCTGCCTCACACACTCCCCTCTCAAAAACAGTGTTTTCCATTGCTCTGAGATACAGGCCGAGAAGAAGAAAATCAGTAAGCTGAGTGCTAGCTGAGGGCTAGTGGAATGGGCAGAGAAACAAATTCTGGCCAACAGTGGGGTCCTTATTCAAGAAACATGACCTAACAAGATTTCTGGCATTAGTTATTTGAACATGGAGACTTCTGGTCTAGTAGGCAGTAGACCAGCTGTCTGCTAAGGAACTGTGTATCCAGAGTAGGTCCAAGCCTGGCAGAGAGGGATGTGCGATTGCTCGGTTTCTAAAGCAATTGCTTAGCCCTGGTACCTTCACTAAATGAAAGTGGTTTCTAAAGTAATGAAGCCCCCAAAAGGTGACTAATCCCTCTTACCCTTCTCAGGTGTGGTCATGAAGGGAAATAGACAAGTGAGACCCTCCCAGTGAGAAAAATAGGTACAACCAATTTGTGAGCAAGGATCTCATGGCCAAGACCTGGGAGTATGTCTTTGAGCTTAGTCTCTGACACTACTCACCAAGCATTGTTGACCACTGGATGCTACTTCCCATTTTCCAAATAAGAATTTTATTTGTCATCATCTTGGGTTACCAGACTGGAAGCCTCCACATCCAGAACAACTGTGAAGAATACACATCACCCAGAATGCCCAGACTCTGAGCAAGATGAAGTAGAGAGGTGTGCCTTTGTGTGGTTTCTCTTTGGAAAGGAGGTGAGTGCATTGCAGTTACTCACGTCAGGCAAGGTTATTATTTTAAATGAATATAAAATGAATGGCAGGTATATGGGTGCTCATTTGCTATGGAGTGAATGCAGTGGATTTGTACTGTTGCGGTCTGCTCAATATCTCTCTGCCTTTGGGAGAATTTATTCTTCTCCCAATCTATATGACTCAATGGGGCTGTCAATCACAGCACCCTGCCATCTTCTGTGATCAGTGGGCATAGGATCCAAGACATGATCTATCTGTCTGTCTATCTATCTATCTATCTATCTATCTATCTATCTATCTGTCTGTCTACCTACCTACCTGCCTACCTTTCTAGATGAAAGTACACCTGTGCAAGTTTACATATATATGCATATATATACACACATACATACATATATAAATATGTATATAAAAATATATATATATGGAAAATGAACTCTTTCCATTAAATGGATAACTAAGTGGGAAAGTAGGAATATGTGACTCTTGGGCCATCTTCCTCTGGTCGCTTCCAAATTACTTGCAACAAATTCCCCTGAACCAGCTTGAATTTGGTTTCAATTACTTACAATCTGAGTAAGCCTTGACTGATGCCAAATGTCTCCATATCCCGGTTGTTTTTGCTTTTATAATATGCAATCCCCCAAATAAAACTGTATCATTCACTTCATTTCCTTTTAAAATAACAGAGGCACTCAGAGATTACATAAAATGCCCGAGGTCATGGAGCATGTGAGTGGCTAAACTGGGATTTGAGTTCAGGCCTGTTTGACCTGAGCCAAAAGCACATTCCTTGTGTCCCAATCAATCCTTGTGTCCCAATAAATAAGACATTGCCTAAATTCATAGCCAAGAAAGTCTACTGAATGAGTGAAAAGGAAGACTTTTGTAGGCATTATGCAGAAAAAGAAGAGAGTTTGGATATGCTACTAATTTTTTTAAGAAAAGGAAAAGTAAATTTAGCCAGAATTACTTAATTATAAGAGTTTTATATTAATAATACTTTATATCTGCATGGCCCTTTATCTTTTACAGGGCACTGTGATATGCATTGTCCTTCTCAATAATTATCACTTTAACAATTCTGGTCATCTGGCTCATAATCATTATGATTGTTCAGAGGCAGCATTTAAGTCTCCAAGAAGTGAGGTTCCTTGCCCAATGTCTAATAGGTGATAAAACCAGAACTTGAACCCAAATCTCCTGACTCTAAGGCTACAGTCCTCCAATCAACAAGAAAAATGACATTTCTAATGCAAATGACCATTTCGAGATTATTTTCTGTGCAATATTTTAAACTCCGCTGGGTAATTTAGATTAAAATGTTCCTTTTCTCCTTTCATGGAACCACTATTTCCCCTCTCCAACTCCTCCTCTCTGAATCCCTGTATTTATCTCACATAACCATTGACCTCAGTGTGAAGCCAAGTAACAATAAATGGGTTAGTATGTTTATTTCTTTGTGCCTGACTTAAGTGTGTATGACATAAAACCACTATCGCACTATTGAAATGTCGTCGCTGAAGTTCATATCTTCTTCTATTCTTTTTCAGGCCATCATGCAATTCTTGTCACGTGGGTCCTTTATTTTAAATCACAAACTTTGCTTTGTGGCACAGTTCACTCTCCATCTAAGGGGCATCCCAGCTCAGCCAGGTCGGGATTCTGGCCTGTGGAAGACTCCGGCGAGTGACAGAAGTATTCTGGAATTTGAGTTTTCTGAGATGCAAGGTCAGGACAGCTGTAGAGGGAGAGAGAAAAAACCCAGGCCCTTGTCAGCAGGAGAAGGACAATAGGATAATATATAAACACTGCTGTCAGTAAGAATGGGAGTGGTGGGCAGATAGAGGAAAGGAAATCAGCCAAAAAATGCATTCCACAAGTTCCTGGAAAAGAAGCCTGTGGTGCTTGTAGTTTCCCAGTGTGGTTTCCATGTCCTGAACTTGGTTTATGAGATCAATGTCAGAAGAAAGAGGGGAAATGCTCTTTCAGAAATGAACAAGATAATAAAGCATATGATTTTGCTTTAAAACTCTCTATGCTTAAATTGCACAGAGTTTGTATTTTGCGTGGTGGAACAGTCTTGGTAATGGATGGTGGTGATGGTAGCACAACATTGTGAATGTAATTAACAGCACTGAATTATGTATTTGAATGTGGTTAAAGTGAGAAATTTTAGATTGTATATATGTTAAAGGAATAAAATTAAAAAAACATAAAATTGTACAACACAGTGAACCCTGATGTAAACCATGTACTACAGCTCATAATACAATTGCAATAATATTCTTTCATCGGTTGTAACAAATGAACACACAAATGCAAGGTTTTAATAATAAGGGTGTGTGTGTGGAAATTCTGTATTTTTTGCATGATTTTTCTGTAAGCCTACAATTTCTCTAATAAAAAAACTATGAAAAATACAACACTTAAAAATGTTTCTCAATGACTCCTGAATTAATATTAGAAAGGATGGGTAATGTGAAGAGAGTCTGAATTTTAGCTTTCATAAAATTAAATGAGAATTTGATTATACTGTGTTACGGCTACACATAATGTTCTCACATCATTTTTGCAAATCTATTAATTCCACTGGTGATTAGATATGTGCATTTCAACATATCTTGCTGCCCTTTGAAATCTGGTAAAATCAAGATGTTAGATTTTAAGTTATTTTCTGGTTATTAAGATGTGTTTCAATTCTCATCTTTCATCAACTGAAGAGTCACAGGATGGCTTTGATGTGCACACTGTGTGAATGAGTGAACATGTATGTGTGTGAGTGTGAGCAGGTGTGTAAGCATTGGTGTGGATGGGGTTATAGTGTGTGATCATGTGTGTGCATTGTGAGCATGCATGTGAGCAAGTAAACGTGGGTGGGTGAGTGTGTGAGCATGTGTAAGCATGTGTCCGTGTATAGGGAAATATGAGTATGTGAGTGAATGTGGGTGTGGGGGGATGAGTGTGTGTGAGTGTATGTGTGTGAGCATGTGTGTGAGGATGTGAAGTGTATGAGCAAGTTTTTGAGCATGGGTAAGTGTGTGGAATGAACATGTGTGTGTGTATGAGGGATGAGTATGTGTGTATATATGTGTGAGAGTCTGAGCATGTGTGTGACTGGATGTTTAAGTGTTCATGATTATGTGTGAGCATGTGTGTTAGTGTGTGAAGCATGTGAGCATGGAAGTGGGGTGTGTGAGCAAATATGTGAGTGTGGGTGACTGTGTGTGTCAGTGTGGGGGGAGAGCATGGGTGTGTGAGCAGGTATGTTTTGCACACCCCATACTGATGTGCCATCACTCCCACCTCCTAGATGTGCCCTCTGGTACATACTATTAATAAGAATTTTGCATAGCGTTTCATTCATTTAAAAATCAGGTAGGGGAGTGGGAACGGCTTCATCCTTCTCTGGGTCCTGGCGGGGAGCCCCACAGCCTTGGCCCCTCCTGTCAGAGTCCATAAGGGAAGGCAGAGCTCAGCCAGGCAGAGGAAAAGTGGCCAGTTTGTGGACAAAGCCTGGCTGCCCTCTGACCCTCAGGTTAAACTGCTGTCGGGGCTGCTCGTCTGGTGAGCTGAGTTCTGGGGTGAGCCAGAGAACTGTCAGGGCACTCAGCATGGACTTCATCCCAGGGAGGCAGAGAGACAAAATCCCCCTAATGGCCTTCTCTTTCAGCCCCCTCTGCCTGCTGGCTTTGAGGTCACTCCAGAGTACACAACTTAGGGAGTTTCCAGTCACGGAGGAGCTGGCAGCTTCTCTGGACATTCCAGGGAGAGTAAATAAGGTAACATGTTTATGGAACATTTTTCAGGCCTTCATGTGGTTAACTCCTTTGAGACAAGGGTGATGAATATTCTCCCAAAGTGCTGCTGTCACCATGAGGAATTTTGTCATCCTGTGATCTAAATAAGTGGTTTATTGGAGAGAGCCTTTACCAAGAATCTTTGTCAGGGGCCAGGAGGGATGGGGCAGGAAAAACATAGTTGTTTTATAGACTAGATCCCACTGGAATGTGCACAAAAATAATGCAATGTGGCAGGGAGTAAAAGAGACACACAGAGACAGTGAGGCACAACGAAAGCAAGAGAGATAAAGAGACAAAGAAAGAAAGAGAAGAACAAAGAGAGAGAGGGCAAGACAGAAACATACAAAGGAAAGATCCAGAAAGAGAGAGAGAGAGGCAGTTAGGCAAGGAAGCAGAGAAAGAGACACAAAGAGAGACACAGAGACAGGGAGGCAGAGGTGGAGAGACATACGCAAAGAGAACAAGAAAGACAGATGGAGAGAGGAAGAGACAGACGGATACAGAGAGAAAGATACATAGAGAATAGAGACAGAGATAGAGAGACAAATAGAGGTAGAGAGACAGAGAGAGAGAGAGATGCCACAACTAGACAGAGAGTGAGAGACAGAAAGAGGGGGAAGCAGAGATAAAAAAACAAGAGACAGACAGACTGCCAGAAAGACAGAGACAGCCAACCACTGATAGAGGCTGTGCACCTTGCTTTGGGAAAGATTGCATGGGCAGGTCAGGTGGAGGGATCTGGGATGAGCTGGAAACTGGGGCCTTGGCCCATGGCTCTGGGTCAGAGGGGAGTGCAGCAGAGCCAGCAGGCCCTGGGATCCCCTCAGGAGGGGGATGGAGCAGAGCCATGGGAGGGAGCCAAGGGGTGGCCCGGCCCATGGGGAAACAGACATGGAGACGAGAATTCCTCCTGGACTGAACTGAGGAGGCAACGTCCAGAAGTTGATTCATTCCATCAGCTCCATGAGCTCATCCTCAGAGGCCTGCCCTTCCCTTTCCTCTCCATTCCTCCTCCCCTCTATCTTTTGCTCTTTTCACTTCCTCTGTCTTTACCCCTGCAAAAGGTCTGCTTCCTAGTATTTTCATTCATTCAATTCATTCATTCATTCATTCATTCATTCAAAAAATATTTACTAAGAGTCTGCTGTATCCTAAGACTTTTTCTCAACACCAGGAATAAATCGGTGAACTGAACCAAGTCCCATCTATTGTTAATGGAGGTTTCACTCTACGGCTCCCTGGGCATCACACGTGATGGTCAACAGGATCCCAATTCCCAGAGGGTAGGGGCAGGAAAGAGGAGCCAGGGACTGACCTGTTGAAAGAAGGAGGGCAGGGTGGTATGTGGAGAGGACCCGTGTGGTGTGTGTGTGCGGTGTTGGGCGATAGGCAAGGAGGAGAACTGCCTCCCTCCCCCCTTGCCAGATCGGCTGTATGTTTTGTTCTGTCCTGTACCGAGGTATTTATTAAGCATCTGCTGTACTCCACGACCTGGGTCAGATGCTTCAGGGGATGTGGCAGTTAGTAAGTGCAAGGTGACTGGAGCCTAGAGCACTCCAGTCAACTAATGTGCAGGCAAATGTGCACATCTGGAAGAGAGAAGCAGGTAAACTCAGTCAAACTCAAATGTTTGCTTGCAGCCCACTGGGGAGAAAAGTCCTGTCCCCCATGACCTGGTCACTTCATCCAAGGCCACACTGCTGTTTGTTTCAGTTTAAAGGCCTGCACACCTCAGAACAAGCCTTTGTGACCTCTGACAGTGTCTGTATAAAAAGGACACATTTTATACAAGTTCAGCTGAGTTATGTGGGACGAGAGCCCCAGGGATCTCTAGGGTGGACCCCTAACAGACAGTGGAAATGAGAGCCACTGGGCGGCCACCTAGAGCCACTAAAACCGGCCAACAATGGTTCCTTAAGGGATGGAAGTCATTGTAAGCAAAACAAAGGAACCCGCTTCCTGGAGACATTGTCTTTTTTCGCAATCATGAAGCTTTCACTTAAACTCTGTTTAAACTTGGAGTTAAGTGCCCTGGCGTGGCCTTGACCTATTTCAAGTTTGGGCCTCCTTCTGGAATGTGGAAAATTGCAGTTCAGTAGATGGTGCTGTCAGCCTCAGACTGTAACCCGGGCCCTGTGCTAGGTCAGCTTTGGGGTCTGAGAGCTCACTAGGAGGTCACCACAATGTAAAAGAATGTGTGCTCGTTTCTTAATAAGGTTTTTAGGTACAAACCCAACCAAATGTGACCATTTCTACATTCCTCTTCTAGAATTATCCTTGTATCACTGTCATTTACTTAGCATTCACTTATTCAGGCCACGCATATATATTGAGTTGCTACTCTGTGCCGGGAAATATATGGATTCTTTCTGAGATTCAGCTTAGGGGAGCAATGAGGATGTACAAACAAGAACACTTTTGTCTAAAGCCTTCAAGCTAGTATTGATATAAGACAGTGTTTGAATACCTAGCACACACTGTATAATGTCATAGGCTTTTGACCTATATTATTCCTAATCTTTTAAGAATTTCCACTTCTCAACTATGCAAATGGAGATTGGGAAATATTAAATGACTTGCCCAAGGTCACATGACTATTACATGGCTAAAGTGGAAACTGAGGCCAAGTCCATGACTTTCAACTCCATCTCCTTGCCATTGCAATAATACTTTAGGGCCAGGGCTATAATATTAGCAGGGATGGTGCCTGGTGTGCAAAATTTAAGGACGCACTCCCTCTCACCCTGATAAGTAAAGTGGAGACAAAGTAGCACATATAAGTTAAGAGCACAGACACTGGAGCCAGTCTGCCTGGCTTTGCATCCCTGCTTCACCTCTAAACAGCTGTGAAAACTTGGGCAAGTTACTTAATCTCCCTATATCTCAGTTTCCTCATCTGTAAAAGAGGGCTCATTATCTTACAAAGCTTACCAAGATACTATGCAGAGTAAATGAGAGAATATATTTCAAGGGCTTAGAGTAGATAACTAAGACATATACAAGTATTAGATATTTTCATGGTTATACTGAAACAATTACATTAAAAGGCTCTATGTGAGAAATCCCCTTGACAAGATACAATTCCAACTATATAGGAGCTAAGAGGGGAAAGAGATTGCTTCCAACTGGAATAATCTTGGAAGATCCCAGATCAAAAGGTTGCATTGGAGCTGGATCTTGATAGGATTGAAGGATTTTTAACAATTGGAGGTAATAATATTTGGAAAAACTAGCTCCCTTTATTGAGGTCTTACTTTATTCCAGGTACTCTGGAAAGGCCTTAATATTCATTTCCTCATTTTTTTCTGGCAAAAATTCTATAAGGAAGATAACTCTTACAGTCTCTTTTTTTTTTCAGGTTTATTGAGATATATTCACATACCACAAAATCATCCACAGTGTACAGTCGTTCACAGTACCATCATATAGTTGTGTATTCATCGCCACAATCCATTTTTGAACATTTTCATTACTCAAAAAAAAAAATAAATAAAAGTTAAAAAGAGTATCCATAACATCCCATCCTCCCATGCCTCCATATTATTCATCTGGTTTTTGTTCCCACTTTTCTACTCATCTATATTACTGTCACTTATAACTGCCAGTGCTCTCTCTACCCAAGGTCACCTACTCATACCTGGCAGGATTGAGATTCAAGTCCAAGTCCGCCTAATCCCAAAGTTCATGCTCTACCATCCGGTAGAGTGGCATGGGCAGGGCAGGAAATGAAGGCGGAACGTGCCCAGAGTCCCTTGGCCAATTTGGAGCATGTGCTGAGTTTGAATTATGTCCCTCGCCCAAAAGATATGTTAAAATCTTAACCCCTAGTACCTGTGAAGGTGATCTTATTTGGAAATGGGGTAATTAGTTAGGATGAGGTCATATTGGATGAGGGTGGGCACTAAATCCAATATGTCTGGTGTCCCTACAAACAAGGAGAGAGAACAGACACAGAGAGGAGAAAGCCATGTGAAGATGTAGCCAGAGATTTGAGTGATGCTGGTACAAGCCAAGGAACGCCTGGGGCCACCAGAAGCTGGGTGAGGAAGGAAGGCGTCTCTTCCAGAACCTGCGAGAGGGAGGAGATCATTCTCAACCACTTGATTTCAGACTTGTAACCTCCTGAATTCTAAGAATATAAATTTCTGTTGTTTTAAGCCACCCAGTGTGTGGTGATTTGTTACTGCACCCTCTAGAAAACTAAGACAGTGCGCAATAAAAAAAATCTACTTCAGCCTGTGTGCTGTGCCTGTTGGGAAGTGTAGGAGAAAAGACTTGAGAGCTGGAGTGGGCCAGAACTTGAACCTGAAGGGTGTTCAAGGCCAGGCTAAGAGGTTTGGATGTTACTTGTTACTGAACAGGGAACAATTGCAATTTGGAGATTTGGAGTAGGGGAGATGTTTGCCTAGTGCGTTTATATGATAATTGAGAAAGAGTTTGAATGACCCATACTTTAGTCACACTTACATTTTAGAAATGGACAATTTAGGATTAAATCCTCCTATAGCCTCATATTGTTAAAATTATAGGGTTATTTGTATCTATCCTAGAAAAGGCTGTTTGGAATTTTAGATGAGTTAAGAAAAATGGTGTCAGGGAAAGTGAGGAATTTTCAAGTGCCAATTGGTTATATTAAATTACCTGCCTTTGACTCTTCATTTCTGTCTCTTTCATTAATTCAAATGCATGTACCACCTAGAGAAGCATTTTGAAAATGCAGCTAGGCATTCTTTAATGGTAGTAGGCTATGACATTTCTATAGAGCCCAGAGAAATTTGTTATCTGAACATGGAATTTAACTTTAAATTGAGACCTCATTGTTACCCAGGAAGAGCCACCAAGGATCCTTCTAGAATATTTAAATATCTGCACCTCTTTCTTCACTCTCCTCCCATTCTTAAGAAGGACACAGGGAGTTTCTGTTACTCTTCGCTGTTCTGAATTACTCTTGCCCTGTTCTGCCTGTGTCTGTCCCATATTGCAGGAGTATGGCTGGTAAAGTGTTGGAGGCAGGAACTCAGTCCTCTTGTCTTGCTGCAAAACTTGCTGGAAAAGAGAAGTCCTCATTATAATGGTTGTGGTTTATTTATTGTTTTAATGAGCCTTTGCTGCGTAACCACAGTACCATTATGAGCAGGCCACAGTGCAAGAAAAGGAAATTCCCGTAATCATTCTCCTCACTCGTCTTTCATGTTGCCGGAAGTCGCCTCCTCTCGGCAGCCTGCTGCACGGGTTTCCGGAGTTGACTGGGCTTTTGTTCTTATCAGTGATGCCCTCCTGCCTCCCATCCCTCCCTCTCCCTCAGCCTTCTTCCTCCAGACTGCACGGCCTGGAGTATCAAGTAGAGAAGGCAAAGGGGAGAAGAAGGAATAGCATTTCTCAGCCATTGTGAAAAGAAACGCCGGCTAAGGAAAGGCTGCGAGCTATGGGGGATGTCAGCTCCCCCCTTCTCCTGCCTTGTCAGCCTTAAATAGAAACTGATACATTTCACACGATTTTCCCAGGAGGCCACAGTTATTAAGAAAGTGCCGATAATATGTTTAAGAGGAATAGCACTGAGTCAGGATGTCTGCATGTGAATTGGTATGGAACTGTACAGTGGGATTTTAGGTCCTTTCAAGAAAATTTGTCTTTGACTTAGAAGGGTGAGGTAGAGCATCCCAAAATAGAGAACTGGGGTTTGCGAGTTTCAGCTTTTACTTCATTTCTGCTACCTCACCAAGGATTGAATAACTCCCACATTGCCCATGTCGGGTCATCGCGTGTGAGCCAGGGCTAGGGGCTGTAAGCCCAGACCCACCACTGTGCTGGGCAGCTTGCGGTGGTGGTGAAAAAACACAAGCTTTGAAGTTATATGGACTTGAACTTGAATCCAAACTCACCATTCTCTAGTGGTGTCGTGGAGGTGCCAGGCTCATAACTCTTCTGGGCCTCGGTTTCCTCTGCTGTACAATAGGCAGAATTCCTATGGCTTTGGAATCCTGCAGCTATGAGGTGAGGCCACACAGGTAAAGTTCCAGGTAGATAACAAGGGCTCAATTAATAGCGACTGCTCTCCTTTCTCTCTTCCTTCTTGTTCCTCCTATTATTATCATTATTGCTACTACTGCTATTTTTTTTTTTTTTTAATGTTTCTGGGAACTGTGACACACAAGGGTCAATTTCTTAGTCCTGCTGTGAAGAAAGCCCAGCCCAGTGGGATCTTGTTTGGCATGGCCTTATGCCCAGAGGATTGTTTCCTCTCATAACTTCTCAAATGAGTACAGAATTCCTCTGTGTCACGAAGGGCAAAGGAGGTTAGGAGTACAGGCTGGTCTGATCTCTAACAGTTTCCCTGATGCCCAGACCTTCAACTGAACTTAAAGTCTCCTTCCCTGCACACACACACACACACACACACACACACACACACACACACACACACACACATATAGTGGGAGGAAGCTCAGAGACTGGGGGACCAGAAATTTCTTTGAAATATTGTGCTTTAGAATGCAGAAGTGAAACATATGTCATGGATCACAATGGTACTGTTTTGTCTGTTTATTAAAAACTAGGATTTTTCAGGAAGGACTATTATACTAAGAAGAGTAGCTTTAAATTAATTGGAGTAAAAAATGCAAATAAAAAAACATTGACCAAGGAACCTTAATTCATTGGCTCTCTTTCAATAAATACTTTTTGCCTACCAACCATGTATTAGCCACTGGTAAAGAGAGGGAAATAAGATAGATATAGCCTCTGCTTCATTATCTCTGGTGGATTAAAGATGGCCAACATTTTTCTGACTTTTCTCTCAAATTCCCCTGGAGTCTGGGCTGGCTCTAAGACTGCTTTATCCAACAGAATATAGCAGTGGTGATGGTGTGCCATTTGTCCGGATCCAGGCCTTAAGAGACTGATAACCACTACTTCTTGTCTCTTGGAACATTTGCATTTGGAAACCAGCCGCCATGTTGTAAGGAAACCCAAGCAGTCCCATGGGGAGAAGAACTGACGCCCCCTAGTTAGCAGACTTGACTGGGTTCCTGAGCACCAACTTGCCAGGCATGTGAGTGAGCAGTCTTTGGAGTAGACTCCCCCCGTCCCAGTTGAGCTAACACAGCTGACCCTGGGCAGAGCATAAACATGCTGTTGTCAATGAGCACTACCAAACTGTGTGAGCAAATGTGCTAGCAAAACAAATGACTTGTTTTTTAAGTCACTAAGTAACACAGGGATAGATAACCATCATGATATCCTTGAAAGCAAACATTAAACAAATGGTTATGCATGATGAGTGTTAGAAAGGAGAAGAACAAGACCCTAAAGGAGTAAAACAAGATAGGGACTTATTCTGGTCTGTTTTGTTACTAACTAAATGGTCTTGTCTGCACGGATCAATTATACATGCTTTACTACTTTGGCAGTCCTAGCAAAAAGGCATTTGCTCCTGCCTGCCTGACTTTCTGAAATGCATTTAATTTGAAAACACCTTGACTCTCTTTTTACCTGTGTTTCCCTTTTGGGAAGTGGGGAGGATGGGAGAGCACGTAAGTGGGTGATGACAAAACCCATCCAAAAGCAAATTCCATTTACTTTCATCTCCTTCGTAATGGCATAGAAAATGGAGCATAAAAACCTCTCATGGAAGGTTAAGTGCAGTGTACTAAATGTGGAGGATACAGAGGAGGCAATGAAGCGAGGGTTGCGATGAACAGGGAGGAAGGGGTGAGTTCAGGTGCGGGCTTTGCATTTCTTTTCTTTTACTACTGTTCAGATGAAGCTCTGTGATACCACAATTAATATTAAAGGGAGGTTGCACAGCAGATAACCAAGGATGACCTCTTGACAGGAGTCTCTATCAAATTGGGTAATCCAGAGAGGTGTACTATAATCAGCAGACCAGAACACGGCCATCTTGTCTACTAAGAAGACCTAACGCTGGTCTATTTATAATCCAAGTCTGGAGTAAAAGGATGGGTAAAACCTGGTGGAACCAGATCCAGGAGGCCATTTGGATCAAAATCATGTTGGGAGAATGGTGTTGGGAATTTGGAGTTGGTTTGGTTCAAGGAATTCAGGCACCAGACTCAGGATGGCCTTGGAGATTTATACCTGGTTTCCTTGGTTCATTCACTCAATAAATGCTTATTATGTGTTTTATGTATGCCAGACATTGCTGTCGACATTGAGGATGCAGCAGAGAACATGTCAGAGAAGATCTCTGTCTAGGGGGCACATTCATTGTAGTGAAGGCAGAGGCCCAACATGCAAGTAAGCAACACATATATGCATACATGATAACTGCAGATAGTAACAAAGGGAAGAAGTGGAGGGTTAAAACAGACCACCAGTCCTTGTATTCAACGACCTCTCATTCTAACCTGTTATTTCCTTATGTCATGCAGAATAAAATCTGAATGACTTCTCATGGCAATTACGATCCTGCACAATCCAGTATTCCCCAAATTCCCCAAATTTTCTTTCTCCTTCCCTCAATCCCTGGGGTACACCTATATGCTTCAGTCTGTGAGGGAGGTTAGAGTACAAGCTCTTGGGCTAGACTGACTGTATTTGAATCTGAGCCATGGCACACACTAGCTGGGTGACTGTAGGCAAGTTACTCAACCTCTCTGAGCCTTAGCTTTGAGTACTATAAAATGACTAGACTGTGACTGCTATCTCCCAGGACTATTGTGAAAACCAGAAGAGATCATGAACGGGACAGAGCATTGCTCACAGTAAAGCAAGATATGCCTTACTTATTGCAATTAATAATGATATTATTTATCTGTGTGTATACATACATATATGTACTTATTGGCATTAATAATTATATTATTTATCTGTTTTTATACATACATATATGTATGTATATGTGTGTGTGAGTATAACTTAACAATGGCCATGCTCTAAGTCATAATATGTATCGTCTCAATGACACATATTAGGGTTTGGACTGGGCCTATTTTACTATTCCAGCACAGTTGCTAGATGTTGAATAAAATATTCTCAACTCACTGGTGTGTCTTGCAGCCGATAGTAACTAGGAGGGCTCAAAATGGGTAATTAGGAGACTGTCAAAACGAAGCGGTGAAGAACTGCATTCTTTAGCTTTAAGAACTGCAGTTGGGAGCCAGACGATAAGAATCCACGTGTACCACTTGGCAACATTAGAATTCAGAGACAGAGCAATCTTTCGAGATTTCCTCCTTGCAGAGGTGGTGGTGAGGTGGCTGGGGCTGCCCTGGAAACAGGAGTGAGCCTTTTATAATTTAAATATCATTCCAGCAGGGGCAGAAAAAAGGGACAAAATACTGAAAAAAAAGTTACTTAAAAAATAAAATTAAGAGAAATGTCTCTTGGAGGCCACGTCTGTTAAAGAGACCACCTGTCATTAAGCATTTTCCTGTCTATAAACCCAAGATTGGAAGCCGATTGACTCTTCAGTTGTTTAATTTTTAATGCCTCCTGTCTGATCTCTGTGGTAATTATTATAGACAGAAGCTGTTGCATAGAAATGTACCTTGCCTGGAGAAAAAGTGAGCGTTCCCACTGGCAGGGCTGACATCTACTGGGAGAAACCTGTCGGGGAGTTACTACCCACCTGGGGAATTTGCTCTTGCAATGAAACCAGTCCGTTCCCTCATTGCTGGTGAACTAGTGTGATAAGGGAGAAAGGAAATGTCGCTGGGAGGAGTGAACTAAATGGTAGCTCCTCAGCAACAGGGTATGGTTAACTGAATTCTCTCCATCTTTCTGGATTCTTTGGGTCACTCACTCTATGACTTCCAATTTATTGAGCATCTACTATGTGCCATGCATTTGTTGTGGGTACTGAAGGTGAAGCAATGTAGTCAGAGAAAAATCTTAATTCTCATGACCCAGGCATTTTAGGGAAGGAAGGAAGATGATTAATACTTCAACAAATATGGATGCTAGGCCATTTTAGATGATGACAATGCAGAGATGATAAAATTTTGTCATATGGTACCCTGGGAGAGGAAGGGAAGGTCCCCTGCGGAGGTAAGACATGAGCAGAAATTTGAAAGGTGATAAAGAGCCAGAGATGCCCAAATCACAGACATTGGTGATCCAAGCAGGGGGAACGGCAAGTATAAAGGCCCTGACGTGGAGATGAGCTTCACTTGTCGGAGACTCAGATGCCGTTCTGCTAAGAGAAGGGATGTAGACACCCTGTGGGTGAATGATCAATTAAGGGAAACTGAGGCATTTAGGGAACTTGGAAAAGGGAGAATTGGGTCCATGGATTAGGTTTCAAACCTGAGATCCAAACATCCAGGTACTGTCTTGTTCTGACAGATGTGAAAGACACATGCATGAAGTCATGAGTTTGTTCCCAGTGAGTGGGTTCCCTCAGAGCTGAGGTTTCCAGCCTTGGCTCAGGATCATGCCCCTTGCTAACCAGATAAATGCAGGGTCCTCTTCCCAAAGAGCCTTGCCTTCCTCTGGGTCCCCTTACTGCTTCACTGTCCCCTTCTTAAAACACCCCCAACGATGCCAACTCCCTCGCTCAACAGTGGTCCTTGGCTCTCCATGTAAGTTTCCAGCTCCTTAGCTCAACACACAAGACATCAACTATCTGCTCTTTGCATCCCTGGGCATCCACATGGCCACCTAATACTTCCCAAGAAGTGCCTAGGCTGACATCCCACCTAAAGGCCTGGCCGCTCTCAGCCCCCTGACTTTGGCCTCTCTCTTTCTTGTCGGCTGCTCGTCCTTTCCTTCACCGCCGGGGATACTCTCTCATCCCTCGTGTGCCACTTCAAGCTGCCCTCAGCTTCTCTTGGGAAACCTTCCACAGGTGACAGCCTGACTTAGAGCTCTGTCCTCCCATGAGCAGAAAATTGAGCTGGGTGAAGGATTAGATTGGAGAGAAAGACGAGGTTGTGCCAACTTGGGAGGGAAGGGTATTCCAGCAGAGCAAACAGCAATGCAAAGGCCTGAGCTGGACACAGGCTTGGTCGGGTGATTTTTAACTTAATTGTCTATCCCCTGAGCTTGAAGCTTCTGGGGGTGGGGATGAGGAGTGGAGACAGCAGGAGAGGACCTATAGCTGATTTATCCTGCCCCACACAGTAAAATCTCACTGTATTTCTGACCTGGTATTTTGAAGAACTTTGAATTACTTTAGAGGGGCCAAAAAAACTGTGGTACATTTATTAAGTGACAATATTAAAATGAATTCTGCTGTAGAGTCTTCTATCATGAGAGCCATAAATAGTGTTTAATGTTTATAATCTCATTTTTTTTGGAGGACTTTAATTTTGTTGTTCTGGAAGTGTTTATAAAGTAAAAAGGAAGGAGCTCCTGGTGGCATTGGTGGGAAAACTGTTTCACAGGGACTGCGGGGAGATTTACGAAACACTCAGCCAACTGCCCTAATTAAGATATTTTTTTACTGTATTTTAATAGCTCCAAGGTGTCTTGTACTCTCTGTAGCTGGGTTTATAAACAGCTTTTCCTCAAGTGGAAAGGGGAAACTTTCCTTTGCAAGTTGCTGAAGTCTAACTTTCTTGAGAGCAGGTAACCTGGGGTGGTGGCTTTCTTTATTATTTAGTCCTATAGTGCCCAGATTCCATCCCAGACCTGCCAAATCGGAAGCTCTGGGGGGTGGGGTCCGGCAAGCTGTGTTTTAACGAGCTCTTGTGTGATTCTGACGCAAGCCGAAGTGTGAGGACCACTGAGATAAAGGAACACTCTCCTTTGAGCATACATGGGCCAGCTGTCTGCTGGGTCCTTGTTACTTCTCATAGTGTGATCCTCAGACCAGAAGCATCGGGGTCAACTGGGAGCTTGTTAGAAGACTCAGGACCCAGCTGCGACCTACTCCATCAGGCAGTTTTTTGATGTATTGTCCCATACAACTCTCAGAGCAACCCTACAAGGAGAAAGAGAGACGTGGGAATGGCCAGACAGTAGAACAGTCAGAAAACACACAACGTTTATGGATTAAGTTCACCGACTTACATGGGCATGGTCTGTGGTGCCTCAGAACAATTACAATAATAACGTCAAAGATCACGGATAACATCACCGTAACATATATGATCATAATGAAAACATTTGAAATATTGTGAGAATTACCAAAATGTGACACAGAGGCACAAAGTGAGCACATGCTGCTGGAAAAATTGTGCTGGTAGACTTGCTTGAAGCAGGGTTGACACAAACTTCCAATTTGTAAAATGTGCAATATCTGTGAAACATAAAGTGGATTGCAATAAAACAAGATATGTCTGTACGCAGAAGTAATTTTTTTGCGCACAGTAAAGCTTTGTTTTAAGCCCCATGGACTCCATTTGCTGAACAAAAACTTTTATGAACTTTACTTCTTGTTTTTTTCAAATCTCCTCTGTCATTGGCTTTCCTATCACTTAAATGTCATACACCAGATTTCCTTGATGAGCCTATTTGCTTAATGCTCTATTCAGTTATTCAACTCTCGTAGTTGGGCTGTTAGCGTTGTCTTTCTCTATGATCTCTGTGGGAGGGTATTTCTAAAATGGCTCTCAGTAACACCTGCCTTTTTGTACTCACACCTGTGGTGTAAGGCCTAAAATTAAGGTTCAATATCATGTGCTGCCTTGACAACTTCTGGTGAAATGGGAAGGGCTTCAAATGGCCTAACTGCAAGTTCCCCTCCCCGCTTGACTCCCATGGGTAAGGTCCACTAGCCATCAACCCTTCTTATCAAATGGGCGAGGGGTGGTTCCTGCTTATCCCTGAGTAGTGAGTTCCCCTTCCCTCCCACAGAGGGAATTATTCAAACAAGCCAATTGCATGCTCCCACAGGAGCCAGGGGCACCCCACCCCCTTGTTACTACAAAGCCTGTTTCCCACAGTCCCTGGGTGCTCACTCTATTCCCAGGTGCAGCCCCCTGGGGCCCTGCATGGTGTGTGGTGTCCTCCTTTCCCAGGCTATGAATATATGAGACTAATAAACTGCTGTCAATCTCATCTGTCTCATGTTGGGTTTTCTGTGTCTGGCCATCCTCCATCCCTAAGGTGGGAATCCTGCCCTCGCCAACAGGGTGGAGAGGAGGCGATTAAATTGACGCCCATAAGTAATGCCTTCCCCTTGAGTGTGGGCTGGCCCTGGAGACTTGTTTCCCATGAACACAGTACAGCAAAGGTGATGGATGTCCTCGATATTGGGCTACAGAAGACTGTGACTGCCATCTTGCTCATCCTCTCTCTGGCTCTTCTTGGGTCACTTGCTTTGGTGAAGCTGGCTGCCGGGATCAGACCTGTTCCATGGAGAGGCTCATGTGGCAGGAAATGGCGGGCAGCCAGCCCTCAGTGAGGAGTCAAGGCCAACAAGAAACAGAATCCTGCCAACAACCACTGAGTCAGCTTGGGAGCGGATCCTTCCCCAGTTGAGCCCCGGCCAACATCTTGATGGCAGCCTGTGAGAGACCCTGAGCTGGAGGACGCAGCTAGGTCACACTTGGGTTTCTGACCCACAGACACCCATAGTGAAACAATAAATGCTGTTGATTAAAGCCGCTAAGTTTTGGAGTAATTTGTAATAATATATTATTGCTAATTTTGCTAATGTTGCATTAGTAATACATAACTAATACAATCTCTCTGCAGTAGAGATAGTCAAGGTCCTCCTTGTGGAATGGCAGGAGGTCTTCTGTGCTCTAAAGCTGCACAGAAAAATGTAGTGTCCTAGAGTCTGCAGGCATTTACCAAATCTGGATTTCCTTCCTTCCTACGTACATGCATGGCAAACCACACTTCCCAGACTGCACATTTAAAAATGTGCCTGGAAGTGATATACACCTGACAGATAAACCAGCCTGGTTCCTAAAATACCCCATTTTAGGAGAACTTCTCATGTTTGTATTCTTTGCTTGTCAGCTGATTGCATGCAGAGAACCAAGAAGAGGACTTCAAAGAAGACAATCGACAGTGGAGTAGATGGAAGGAGCCTGAATTCTAAGTGATCACTCTGGGGAGACTCTCCTGAGAAACTGTTTAAACAGGAACATTCACACTGGACTTTGTGAAAGCAGGAATAAACCTTTGTGGCATTAGATTTTGTTTATTATGCATCTAAAGCCTAGCATATACTGACCAAATTACAGATCTTATTTTTCTTTTTTGTCTATTTCATTTGCTTCACATGCCTTACATTGTTTAAAATTCAGTTTTATTGAGATATATTCACATACCATGCAATCCTCCACGGTGTACAATCAACTGTTCACAGTACCATCATATTGTTGTGCATTCAACACCACAATCAATTTTTGAACATTTTCTTTACACCAGAAAGAATACAAATAAGCATAAAAACTAAAAGCAAACGAGAACATCCAAATCATTCCCTCCATCCCACCCTATTTTCCATTTAGTTTTTGTCCCCATTTTTCTACTCATCCATCCATACACTGAATAAAGGGACACACTCCTTACATTTTAACATCAGTTTATTATTTTTCAGTCTTTGAAATAAAATGGATCTCTTTTGGTGACATTCATTTATTCATTCAGCAAATATTTATTGGGGGTCAGTCAGCAGGTTTACATAGATAAAAAGGAAGTTTTTCTGCTTAAACAATTCATAATGAATCAGGGAAATGGAAACAAAAAGAGGTAATTGAATTGTAACACAGTAAGTATATATTCATGGACCTTGTTCAGATACCCTTTACACATCCAGCATTAACCCCCTCACTAATCCTTTTACAACATAAACCTTTATAACTCTCTTCATCAGAAGCACATTTATTATCTACTGGGCTTGGAGTTAGCAAAGCATGGCTATTTTGGAGAACAATGAATTTGGTTCAAATAGAGGCAATTTGCATAGGGGAGACAAGAACTGAAGGCAAGAAGAAAACATGCCTAGACATTGGAAATATTTTCAGTAGACACTAGGGAGCCATTGACGGTTGTAGAGGGAAGACCGAGGATGAAATTGTAAGAATCTATTAAGCAGAGCTTTGCAGGGTGGCCTAGAGAAAGGAAGACAGCATGCATGTAGGAAGAGTAGGTGGGAACTTCATAGTGGATCAGACGTGAGCCAACAGAGTGCTGCCTGAGGGTAGTCATAGAGAAAATTAATGGATGAAAGTTAGCAGTGAGAGAAAAATCTATAAATCTGAGTTACCAATTTTGTTGAAACATTGAATCTGAATGGTTGGAAGATATCGCACATGATCTGAGCACATTGCCTGGTGTTTAACTTTTTATTTCTTCCATTTGTATTTAGAGTCTATGTATATGTATGTGTGTATGTGTGTGTGTGATCATTTTCATTGTATAAGATATCATGCTAAATTAGGAAAGGTATTATTTCTAATAAAACTATATTGAATTGTGTTTGTATCTCATGCTTTAGCTTATGTTAACATGAATTACCCCATATTTCTTAGGGAAAAATTAAAAATGCTTTTATTACATCCTTTATATTACTTTTAAGTGTCATTTAATGGAAGCACCTCTAGACTACATAGGACGAGGCCAAGAATTCATCAAAAAGTTAAAAGATTTCTTCACAGTGAGGGTGCTTTCTGTGCTCTGTGATCTCAGCCCTCACACCTGTGGAGGAGAGGATGTGTGTTCTAGTTTGCTAATGCTGCCGGAATGCAAAACACCAGAAATGGATTGGCTTTTATAAAGGGGGTTTATCTGGTTACACAGTTACAGTCTTAAGTCCATAAAGTGTCCAAGGTGACACATCAGCAATCGGGTACCTTCGCTGGAGGATGGCCAATGGCTCTGGAAAACCTCTGTTAGCTGGGAAGGCAGGTGGCTGGTGTCTGCTCCAAAGTTCTGGTTTCAAAATGGCTTTCTCCCAGGACATTCCTCTCTAGGCTGCAGTTCCTGAAAAATGTCCCTCTCAGTTGCTCTTGGGTTGTTTGTCCACTCTTAGCTTCTCTGGAGCAAGAGTCTGCTTTCAATGGCCATCTTCAAACTGTCTCTCACCTGCACCTCCTACGCTTTCTTCAAAGTGTCCCTCTTGGCTGTAGCTCCTCTTCAAAATGTCACTCACAGCTGCACTGAGTTTCTTCTGTTTGCCAGCTCATTTATATGGCTCCAGTGATTTAATTTAGACCCACCCTGAATGGGTGGGATAACACCTCCATGGAAATTATCCAATCAGAGTCATCACCCACAGTTGGGTGGGGTACATCTCCATAGAAATACTCAAAGAATTACAGTCTAATCAACACTGATACGTCTGCCCACACAAGATTACATGAAAGAATATGGCCTTTTCTGGGGGACATAATACATTCAAACCAGCACAATGTGCTTCCCTTTCCTTCCTGCCAATTGACAGGTGCCTTAGGAGAACCACTGGAAATCTGCCACTTGTCCTCTGCCATGAGTGTGGGGGTTGGGAGGTGGAGACGGGTCTACTCACTGCTGGTGCAAGAGGCAGTGATCAGAGCTGCTTGGGTAGCATCGTGGCTAAGAGACAAGGCTGCACTGGGGATGAGGGGTGGGTCCGCTGAGGTTGGGAAGGCCAATGAACGTGAGCTCCTCATACACTAGAGGTGGATGTCATGTATGGATGCGAGATTGTGTCATCTTGAGAGAGATCCATCCAAGAAAACAACCTGGAAAGGCCAAGGTGGTAGACCAACTGACGTGAGACTCAGGGTGCCTTTAGTGGTCAGCTGGAGGAGAACTGCAGGATAGATCTCCTCCCATCAAGTTCTCTTCCCATCAAGGGAACTGCAGGATAGAGATCCTGAACAATGAGGAGTCTTCAAAGGCCACCCCCTCCTCAAGTGGGAAAAAGCTTCAGCATTTTTATTCTGGCACCCTCAAAGCAATCAGTGCCAGATCTCAACAGCCTCAACAGTTAACAGAAGACTTTTCTAGAACCTCCCCTCTTCCTCCCACCCTGTTCCACCATGGAAGACCCTGACAGCAGGAGGGCTGGTGGAGAAGGTGGATGCAGGGAGAGAAAAACCTGACTTTGCCTCTGTTTCTTACGCAAATCCCCCAGCCCAGAATATAATTCTAAGCCAGAAGGGTGGGGGGGGGGGTGAGTTTTAAATTGGATGAAAGTTTAGAAGTTTGATATGACCCTAGGCTATTTTGTTATTCACAACTGATCAGGGAACTTTTATTTGCTGATTAATGCTGACTGTAGAAGCTTTGCATTGTGCTCAGGATTTCAGACAGGGTCTGGAGGTTTGGGGTCCCCACAGAAGAGATCAAGTTGTTTCTTGCTTACAACCCACAGAGTCCTGTCCTCAAAAAAAAAAAAAAAAAAAAAAATGAGATAATTGAATTTTTTGTGGATCTTTGGTATAATTTAAGTGATGTTCCTGTCCAGATCTGACTCAAAAAGAGATTGATTGTACAGGAGTTTATAAACTCCCCGAATTTAAATTCTCCCCTCCTCATTCCTTATCCACCCAGTGCTGAGCCAGATTGGAGCCTGGGACAAAAGGAAAATCAGTCAATACTGACCCAGCCTTTATTTTAAATGTTGATACGTTGCTCAACCTGAAGTTTCAGCATTCATTTTGATTTTTTTAAATATCGCATTAACATTAACACATTATTTATCTTGATTATTAAGTTGCTGTTTTTTGTTTTTTATTTTTTTTTTAATCCCCTAAATTGTGTGTCTATGGCAAGCACCTCACTGGTTTCATCCCAGTCCCTGCTTTGTCTCCATCTCTACCTACCCCAAAGGAGAAGAGGAGATAGAGTAAAACCTTATGGAACAGATCAGTTTGCTGCAAAATCTTCTGTCTCTTGACCAGCTGTCTCACATCCCAAAAAGGCAATTACCAGACCCCTTGGTGCCTCAGGCCAAACTGCTAAAATCTTAATGTTATGTATTTTCTAGAGGGGAGCACATACTCTTCACATTTCTTATCTAGACCACTATTTACTGAGAACTGGTTTTGGCTCCAGGGTTTCCACTTGGCTTATGGAAGGAAATATTTAAAGGTGACCAGTATGCACAGATGTAGCCAGTGAAAACTGTTCTACCTTGAAGATGTTCTCTTCTGGTATTTGGAAGAAGGAGCAAGTGAAAAAGACTTTTTGTTTTTCTCTCTTAGTCTAATTTCGTGGTTAAGTATGGGCTTGGTTAGAAGCCAGGCTGGCTGGCTGGCTTTGCTCTCCAAGTCTGCCACACTCTCAGTGTGTAACCTTCCTTACCGAACCCCAGTTTTCCCATCTGTAAAATGGCACCACACAGGGTGTGTGCAGGCTGGGAGTAGTCTGGAAAATATGGTTCACAGGAAATAGAATGAATGATGTGGACATGGAGGTAGGGGGTCCAGATTGTAAAGTACTTTTAATTCCATTGAGGATTCAGTGAGATCATCCATACAGCATTGAGCTGTACACACAGAAAGCCCATGCTGTGGTAGCTGTTATCATTATTAGACCCGTGCATGACCAACAGTGTTGCTTACACTGGATATGGGCATGAATATGCATGACAGATGCTGCTCTTCCTTGGGCATGCCACTGTCCGTGCAGATATTTTAGCTCCTTGGTCTGCCTGGAGGAGGTTGGCCTGAAAGTAATGCTGAGTCCTCAGCAAAATGGATGGAGAAATAAAGAGGACTTCAGGATGGGTTGGGCAAGAGTTGGAGACCCCAGCCTGGCCTGAGCAGACCAGAGTGGGTCAATGGGGAGGAAGGAAAGCAGCTGTGGGCCAAGAAGGCACCAGAGTTAGAGTAGGACAAACCATAGATGTCCAGGCAGTGAAGGACCCCCAGGGGAAGGCGGGCAGCCGGTGAGACCAGGGCCTCCACCAGAAGTGGAAGATCCTTTGCCAAGGCGTGCGGATTCCAACATCTCACTCTCCCAGGACTGCTGCTACAAATTACCACAAGCTTGGTAGCTGAGTCATTCAAAATCAAGGTGTCACTCAGATGATGAAACCTGGATGGGAGAATCTTACTTGGCCTCTTCGGGCTTTCGGTGGCTGCTGGCAATCCTTGGCGTGCCTTGGCTTTCAGCTGCAGCACTTCAGTCCCTGCCTCCATCGTCACATGCTCTTCTACCCCCTGTTTGCCTGTGTCTACCCTCCTCTTCTTACAATGACACAAGTCATATTGGATCCAGGGCCCATTCTTCTCCAGTATAACCTCATCTTAACTAATTCCACCTGCAGTGACCCTATTTCCAAGGAAGGTCACATTCTGAGATACTGAGAGTTAGGACTTCAACCTATCTTCTTGGGGGAACACAGTCCAGCCCGTCACATCAACTGACCTATGGCCGCTGCCAGGCACAGAGTTTTGAGGAGGAGCTGAAGCCATGCCCAGCCCAGTGGGGGAAAGTGCCCTGACTGGTTAGTGACATCATCCTCATGGATGCACCAGTTCCACTAAGTTGAGCTTCCCTATTTTAATTTTCCAGCCTATTCTGAGCAAGGCCCCAGGAAATGGCTAGGCTTAAGCAGAGCAGGATCCAAGTACCCTGGAGAAGAGGGCTAACAAGCATGGTGTTCTGGTTTGCTAATGCTGCCTTTAAGCAAAATACCAGAAATGGATTGGCTTTTATAAAAGGGGTTTATTTGGTTACAAAGTTACAGTCTTAAGGCCATAAAGTGTCCAAGGTAAGGGGCTACCTTCACTGGAGGATGGCCAATGGCATCTAGAAAACCTCTGTTAGCTGGGAAGGCACATGGCTGATGTCTGCTCTGGATTTCTGGTTTCAAAATGGCTGTCTCCCAGGACGTTCCTCTCTAGGCTTCAGCTTCTCTCCAAAATGTCACTCTCAGTTGCTCTTGGGAGCAACTGAGAGTGCTCTCTTAGCTTCTCTGGAGCAAAAGTCTGCTTTCAAAGGCCATCTCCAAAATGTCTCTGTAAGCTTCAGCTCTTCTCTCAGCTCCTGTGCATTCTTCAAAGTGTCCCTCTTGGCTGTAGCAAGCTCGCTCCTTCTGTCTGAGCTTATATAGTGCTCTAGTAAACTAATCAAGGCCCATGCTGAATGGGCAGGGCTGCACTTCCATGGAAATTATCCAATCAGAGTTATCACCTACAATTGAGTGGGTCACATCTCCATGGAAACGCTCAATCAAAGAATTACAGTCTAATCAACCCTAATATGTTTGCCCACACAAGATTGCATCAAAGATAATGGCATTTTGGGGGGACGTAATATATTCAAACTGGCACACATGGTCAGATGGCCTGTCCACTAGGGTTTACTACAGAGGGTCAGGAGGCACAGAATACAGCCTTTCTCCTCTGCACACCTCCTGCCCCCCACTTCGGGAGTGGAGTTAGCAAGAACAGGATACCCCCAGAGTAAATGGGTAACAGGGAAATGGGCAGGAGCCTTGAAGCTTAAATATGACTAGCTGATGGGGGAGGTTGTGACTCGTGGGGCTCCGCAAGTGTACAGGGACCCTTCGGTCTGCAGCCATACAACCTATTTCCAGCCACATCTGCCAGAGGAACTGAGGATTCTTGGGTAAAGACAGGCTCAAATGACGATTACTCCTATGAAAAGAAGGTCCCGGTGGCCTGAGCAGGGTGAGTCTAGGACATCAAGGACAAAAATGTGCTGGCAATGAAGCAAGGACACTTTTCACTAGAGCAACACAGTTCAACTAAATGCATCCCACCCTATGGGCACCAGAGAGATGGGAAGTGCAGTCACAAGTTAGAAGCACTTGAGCTGTAAACTTTCCAAAGCTCTTGGCCAGGCTGGCGAATGCCTAAAATTTAGGCCAAACTCAACAATGCAGATAGTATCTTTGTTATTTTGTGCTATAACTTTTCAAGCAAAGGCTCTTCTCTTTGGGCAACCTGCACCATTGTTTCACGACAAGGGAACTTTTCTGTATGCCTCCTCTAATCTTTCTTTATGCAACTTTCTCCTTCAGATTCTTGCTTTGATCTTTGCAGCGATAAGGAACAGGCCATTTTCCATATACAACAATTGGTAGACTCTGGACAAGACAACTAAACTCTCAATTCCTTTGTTCCTTTATCTGATCCACGGGGTTAAAATAATAGTTTGGAGAGAGTTGGTGTGAGGATGAATTGCAGTACTACATGTAAATCTCTCCTGACAGTCTATGCTACTCAATAAAAGTTAGCTAGTACTGCCGTTGTTAGTTATTATCGATCCACCTCCAAACAAAGAGACAACTGTAGAAAGATCTTAAAAACTAAAAGACAAGATCAAATCATTGAGTCAATCAATTTTAGAAAATAAAAGTCACTAGTGAAAAGTAAAGACACGTTGGTAAAATTGTTATCTGGCTTCATAGAAGGAAAAAAGAAACATGAAAAATTTTGCTGCATTTTTCCTACTTACCTGGATTTCTTGGCTTCAACAGGCATGGACAAAGGAAATGTTTAGATTTCTTTTATACAGGAAAGTATAAACCTCGAAGAGCGCAACAAGTTATATTACCTATTTCCCTCATTCATTTATTTATCCACTCAGTTGACAAATCTTTTTGTGAACATGTGCTATCAGGCACTGGATCAGAATCATAGATGTATGGCTCTTCATTCTATAGTTTTCAATCCAGCAGGGGAAGCAGCGATCAGCAAATCAATAGGTGGAAAAGAGAGAGAGAAGACTGTACATACCTGGTGAGAAAGATGCACTGAGGACTTTCGGGGTCCTCAGGAGGTGGGGAGAAAGGGTCAGCAAGGACTCGCTGGATGATAGCAATGTCCCCGCAGGCAAGGGAGGGGGTCAGCCCTGGATACATAGAAGAAGCAGTGCAAATGAAGACACAGAAGTATGGGAAGGTCTGGAGTGCTCGGGGCTAGATCCTTGCTACTCAATGAGTGATTAGTGACCGGCTACCTTGGCATCAACTGGGAACAAGGTTAGAATCGTGGCAACGCAATCCCCACCCTGACAGGGCGAGATGGACGGCAGAGCCAGGAGGGGCTGGATCACAGAGGGCCTTCAAGGGGCTTTCACGGCCGCAGTATTGTTGAAAAGCTCCGCCTGGCCGGGAAGCGTTGCAAGGCCAGGGGTGCAGCCTATTTCGTCTCCGTAGCTCTCCACGATGCTTTGTACATTAACACCCATTTGTCTAGTGAATGCTGTGCCAAAGATCACCATGGCCAAATTCTCATCAACCGACCAAGCCCAGTTACTTCACCGCACCTCTCCATCTACATTACAAAGACATTGGTGTACCTGGTCTCTTTAGTCAAAAACCCAGAGAGGACAAACATGCGGTATTTGGTGTGCCCTTTGAAATAGCTCTGGGCTGTGCTGGAAGAGAGAGGGGACACGGATCCTCATCCTACCTTGTTCCAGACCAGATGCCTACAAGGGCTCCAAGGACCCCGGGGCTGAGGATCTGACCCTCCACTTACAATGGCAAGCGTAGGCAACCGCCAGTGATTGCTGGTAATGTTTCTAAAGCACTTGAAGCTCACCTGGGATTAAAACAGGTGCAGCCTGAATGCAAGTTAGCCTGCCGCTATTTTAATTATGAAAGACAGAAGGAATAAAGGGAAGCCCCTGGCAAGAAAAGAGGAAAATCCCAGCCACAGCTCAACGGGCGCATAGGCTTTCACTGCAGCCTGGGGCTTCCCCGGGGCTTGTGATCAAAGACAAGACTCGGCAGTGTGAGGAGCCATGCCGCTCTCATCTTCTTGACAGTGGGATTTTCCTAACCCCCTTCCTTCTGCTCCTTCCTCCTCCTCCAGCCCTGAGTATCTGTAGTCTTGAAAAGGATGGAGATTTGAGATGTGCTCACGTCCATTTATCTCTGATGCTCTCCACAAAATATGTTGATGAGTATGAAATCTTACCCAACTCTTGCCTAAAAAAACGCAGTGATTTGCTCTACCAGCTGCACATGTTCCCTCTTACCGATGCTGTTTGAGGTGATCCTTTTTTTCCTGGTGATCGGCAGAATGTGTTTGTTTCTGCAAACTCACAGAAGATTTCAAATGCTGCAGTTCCTTGGGAGGAGGGTAGGCGGTTAGTCTAACTAATTTTTCAATTTTGTAGCTCACATGATGTCTCGGAAGAGGGATATGTCTTTCCTAATAACCATCATTTCTATATAAAATAGAAGGTATTCACATTATGTCTTCATCTTCTATAGCTCAACTAGTAACAGTATCACAACTACTCCCTCCTGACAACTATCTTCATTTCTCATTAAAGATATTTCATGTTTTATTCAGGAATTTAAATGAAGCTATCAGAGCCTGGAATGGCATCAGTTTGGTATAATTGTGTCTCGCTGATGCCAGCCCCAAGAGTTCTAATTAATATATATTTAGATCCCTGACTGTCTTTAGACCAAATGGTTGAGTGTAGGCGACAGGAAGAAAAAACACAGAAAGATTTGAACAGGAAAGTCTTTTTTAACAAACAGAGTTTTGGGTAATTGTGCATTTCAAGTGTTTTGCTCTGATATCATCAGAAATTACTTTCAAGCCTCTGAGTGCTTTATGAAAAAAATGGACTGCAAGATAATTATTTTTATTGATCACACATTCAAGTTATTAATTTCTTAATCTCCTTTCTTTTCTTTTCTTTTCTCATTTTTCTTTTCTTTTGCAAAAAATGTCCATGTCCAGGGAATTATGTGCATTAGCAATCCTCCTTAGGTTTGCCCTCCCCTCTCCTCCCTCTGCCCTTTTTTTCCTCTGACCTCACGCTATTAAAAAGCGATATTGTTCCTCTTTGCCAACGTGAAAATGACTGGAGCCATCTTGGGATTATTTGCCCTCCCTAAACCCATAATATGAAAAGAAGCTAATTGGGTACCAACCTCATTCCTTATGGGCTTTGCCATTCCCCACAATTCCCTCCAACCACATCCCCATTTTCACTTGCAGGAAATGAGTTTAGGGACATTTCATGTGCTGCTCTAACATTGGAATTCATAGCACTTGTGTTCACTTAGAAGCCTCAATTCACTCCAGTTCCTGGGATGCTCGGGGATGGCAGTTTATAAATCACTCCCGTGGTGTGCTGTATGCAGAGATCAAGACCCCTGCCAGCTCCAGTCATATTGAATTGCACCGGGCAATGGAGTATCCTTAAGAGTTTACAGTAAGGAAAAACAAAGGCCTTATAAATAGGACAATTCAACTGACACCCACAACATTTACAAGGCACTGTTGAAAAGAGAGAGGATGGTATTTCCCTTTGTCCCCAGTTTTGGTTTCACTCACTGAAGTTGAAGGGTAGCTCTCCAATAGGACATAATCTGGGGTTTGGAATATGCTGCATCAAAACTTGAGTTGTTATTTAAACACCCGAAAGGGGTTGTTTCATGGTTTATTAACATGCTATAAATCTATCATGAATCTGGTGCATGCTACAAAGATTTGTGCTCGTCCCTCACCCTCCATAGCAAAGAAAGGTGTCACTGCCACTTGTACTCATTGCTATGGGAGAGGAGGGTGACTCTCCTATTCGCTGGCTGTGTGATGTGCGTAAAGCAAGTCACTGGATCCCTGTGAGCAAGTTTCCTTACCTCTGAACCAAGGGTATAAAAATACATTTATCTCACTGGGCTGGTAGATACAATGTAATAACAACACAGTGTATTGAATGCGTATCATGTTAAGGCATTGCACATTGTTCTAAGCATCAATTTTTCCATTTGGTAACAAACACGGTTGGATTGTAAATTGCTGAAAGCTACACCCTTACACCAATTTGAATAAATTTTTACAATCTGTATTTAACCAGGTTAAATGTCTCCTGCCCCTACGCCGTGAAAATCAGACTGGGCGTTTTGTAGGAATGAGGACTTTGAAAAAATCTCTGTGGGAAGGTCGACCTGATGCATTTCTCTCTTTTTATGTGGAAAAAAAAAAAAAAAAATCCTCCTGAAATGGGGACTCGGGAGTTCCTGAGATGCGCAGAACCTCAGGCTGACTTGATTCCCAGGTACATTAGCCTGCAGCCTTATTGACCACCGTGTCCATTTGCCCAGGCTCGGGGGCTTTTTATTATCTGAAACGCCTCACTGTGTGGCCATGATGACAGGTGGGTCACGAGGAGAACAATAACCAGAAACAGCTGCATGGAATATTCACTAATATGTCAGCAAGTCTGATGCTTCTCAGTACTGTCCGTCCTCTATGGAGGAAAAAAAAAAAAAAAGGAAAAGAAAGCACATTTATTTCCATGAGGCCAGTTTCCATGCCAAACTGAGCATCTGTCTGGCATTTGTTTTTTTTTTTTTTTTGGTACAAACAGGACTCTTGCACGCTCAAAAATAATGTCAAAAGTTCAAAGGGTGGAGAGTTGAAAATTCTCACATGGGCAAATAAATGAGGTCCGCGGATTGGATGGCCTTCACTCGGCTTTACGTGAAGTGTCTCCTTGGGACTGGGGTGATGTGTAGTTTTGATTCTCTGCCTTTGTTCTTCCATAACCTGGTTTGGAATGTTGCCCAGTCCTGAGAGATTGGGGGTCACTCAGGCTTGATAGTGTAAGGTCAGAAAATGGAATGAAGCTCCGATATCTCAATTGAGATTCGAGTGTATAAAAGGATAAATCAAAAAAGCAAAATCCTTGAAGGGACACCTTGCAGCTGTCTCTACAAATGAAAGGTTTCAAAATAAGTAGATATAAGAACAACCGAGGCTGGTTCAACTCACAATTGCCTCCTAGCCCTACCCGGAGGATATGAGAGTACAATTGAATGCTGGAAAGAAAAGCATACATGTTATTCCAAGCAAGGATGGGAATTTGAATTCTTTAATAGATTTTGCATCATTTCAGGGGCAAGGCTTAAACTGTTTGAAAAAAACAAATCCTCTTCTTCATGAACTTTTTTTGCATGATACATATTGAAAATTGTACCCAGTGACTCAAATAAACATCAGACTTTGTAGATCACTTGTTCTTTGTTCTTGAAAATGCTAGGTAATCTCAAAGTTTAGAAATTCAGGGAGGAAGGAAGAATGTAAGTGGATTTTATCCTTTTTGCTCCTAAATGCCACTGTCTCATTTGGCTGTGGGATAGACATGATTTTATGCTTATTTAAACAGACATATCTCTAGTTTATGGCATATTCCAGAATAGAACTGCATGTAGCTCGGAGTGCAATTCTTATGGGCAAACACCTGATCCCCTTTAATAAAAGATTAAAGGGAAATGATTCCTTTGCCATTCAGAGACTTTATTGGGTCTTGTTCATAGACACAACCTTGTTGCTTGGCCTTTCTTAACCAAATGAAGCATCCTAATGTCTGCGCTCCAGGTATAGTGATTGTAAATGACTTTTCCAACTCATTTGCAGAACTTGTTTGGATCCATGAGTGCTCTAAAATTATGATTAGAAAGCAAGACTCAAGAGTTGCAGGCATGCATGTCTGGAGACTGAGATTTGCTGTTAGCCTATGTCAAACAATCCTCTCATTTTCTAAGAACAGTGCTTTAAAGTTATGATTTCCCCCCATGGTCAAAAAATGTAATTCAATTTTTCAGAACACTCCTCCTTAATCTGTTTACTTTTTTAAGCTATTTTCTTTTTTCCTCTTTTGAGGAAGACAGTGGATCCTAGATCTACAATTGAATTTGTGCATTTTCATTTCATTCTAACCAGCTTAATCTGCATTTCCCAATGTGTTTTCTGGGGACCCAAGATCCTGAAGAACGTTATCAAATGTTAGGAGAATAAAGAGGACCTGGGTTAAATAAGTTTGAGAAATGCTGAATTAAAGGTAGTCAAAGAGTTGAATTAAATGCAGAACTTCTCAGATTTTTAATATGCAAAGTAACATTGTGATTTTTCAAGGAGGATGTAGTTATGCAACTTCTCCATTCTTATTGATGTTATTTTATTTTAACCACAAATCTCTTTTCCTGAGACCATTTTTACTGGTCCAATGCTCCAGTGAACTGACTTTAGGAAATGCTGAGCTAAGGGTGATGGTACATATCTTAGGCTACTTGAAGAAAAGAAATGCAACTTTTTAAGATGGCTAATGTCAAGAGCAAGTGATATTGGCGTTTAAATGAGCTTAATTTACCTATGATTCTATCGAAACCAAAAGGAGAATGTTAAAAACAAAAAAACCCCACAAACTTTTATATACTTGAAAGGGATAATTTTTTAAAAAAAGATGAAGAAGCTTTAAAACACATCAAGTAACCTCTTCAGCAGACACCCACATAAAACTTCGTAAATCATTGAAAATGTGATGAGGAGAAAAAATACTGATCAGATACTGTCCAAATAATTATAGTTTATTCTTCAACTTTTTCTCATTGAAATCACATTGTCATTTGAGTAGTCATCTTGACACAATTAATTACTATTATCCAAGGAAAAGGAAAAAAGCCTCGAAATTTAGTTTAACCAATTCTCGCCATCAGACGTAATCAGGCGATAGTGTGAGACTGGGGAGTGAAATGCTTTTCTCTCTAACCCTTTGTTTCTGGCTCTTCTGTGCACCGTACTTATCTCTCCCTCTCCCCTCTAACCTGTCCTCTCCATCCCTCCTCTGTCTGCCTGGCTCACACTTTCAGCCTTCTGTCTCACCAAAGAGAATCCATGTGGACAAAACAGATTGAGAAAGGCAGCCGCAACTGCCCAATCCTCCCATCCAGAGCTGGGACCTTGAGCAGACACTCAATTTCTCCCAGTTCTAGTTGGTTTGTCCCAGATGGCACCTGCAGTCCCGTAAAGCTCCAGGGTCACCACGGTACAATATATTTTTGTGTGTTCATTCCCAGGCACCTACCAGAAGCAAAGCAGTGAAATCTACAACTTCAGAGTTATCACTACTCAGCTAACTACAGTTGTTAGCCTTCCCCTGCAAAGAAAATGGCATTTTATGAAAGAAGGAAATCGAGTCAAATCGACCAGTGAGAAAATGAGATAACTTTCTAAATGTGTGCGTGTGTGTTCTTAAATTCTGATCATGGCCTGAAAGCCAGTGTCTTCTTCCATTCTAGGGCTCTTTCATGGACAGCTCAAAATCAAGCCTCATACATTAGTCATTCTCATGACTATAATTGAGGAATTAACCTGAATATCTGTTCTGGGTTCCTCTGCAGCAAGGGTGCTGAAGGAACTGGCCTTTGCACCATTTTCTCACAGAGGGAAAGGAAATTGCACACTGTGCATGCTCACATCCAGGACGCAGATACTAAATTGTTCCTGAGATGAAAGCATTCATCTCTCATCATTGCTTTTCTCCACAGTTATTTCTTAAACATAACTTCTGTTTACATACAACCCCAAATCAAGGAAAATGATAATAGCACGTGGAAAATAAAATTGTCTAAAGATTTCAACACAAAGTTTGCTTTTGCCTTGAATTCTGAGTGGCTTCTCTCTTCTGGCTGGTTACAAGGTACTTCCAGGGAACATGTTTCCAGAGGATAAGAATGGGGCCAGTGACTGCTGATGTTAAAAGGACATGGCATCTGCACAGGGCCTGAGAGGGGCTGGTTGCACAAATTAAAGTCAAACACATCACAGCCTGATTAGCAGAAATGGACTTGAGTGTGTTGTCTACGATTTTTTTTTTCCTTCGTTTAACAGTGAGGCAAAAAAAAAAAAAAAAAAGGCAACTCTGTTTATTTCCCAAGTTCTGGTTTCTCACTCTATTTATCTGGGAACATAAATTGCAACTAAATGAAATAAAATATTTTAAACGTGGGGAAGTATTTAATCTCTCCCTCTCTCCACCTGGCTTGTTCTGGTTAACAGGAATTTTCACCCAAATATAGTCTGGAACTATAAACCCACTGAGGAAAAAAGCATACATACATATTTTGGGTTGGGACAAAATAAGTTCTCTTATTGCCAAAAAGAGGAATATATGTTGGGATTTTTTAAAAATTTAAAATTTGAAGGAACCACCTTTTTACCTACTGGAAAATTTCTCTCAATGGGTGAGTTCACCCATGAAGAACTTCAATTAATTGGTGTTTTGAAATAAGTCTTGGTTATGTTAAGAGAGAGAGACAAGGGATGCAGCGATGAGGGGAGAAGTCTAAAGATGTACGTGGGAAGTAGTGAGTTTAAAAATTCCACGTCTTTAATGAACCAAATTTTCATTCCCACAGGAAGGGGCTGCTTTCAAAATGTTTCACAACCTACTGACAGGATGGGGGAACAATTCCATGATGTAGCAAGATTGTGAGTTACACTTGCAAAGCCAGGGAGTACCAGTTTAAGCCGAGCCAAAGGACAGACACAATAAAAGCTGTAGTTGTTTTATTTTTGCCCACATTAATTTGTCTCAGGGAACATCGAGTGAAGGGCTCAGAGAACTGTTAGGAGGAGTTACAGCAAACTCAGAGGAGCTGCAGTGGCCTCCTGCACTCTTTCCGGTCTGAAACTTCCTTTGTTCCTACAATCTCAAAACAGCTGTTTCCTCTGGAATCACAAACCCCAGCTGGCAGAGCCTCTACCTCCTGGCTCCTGCTGCACAGAGTGCACGTCAAATCTGAATGTTGATATGAAATGTTCTTCTTTTGTCCCACCCCCTGTAGTCACTTTGACCTTCAAGTGGAGAGCAGTCTAAAAAAAAGTGACATAAACATTTCAGATTTTCAGATTCAGACTTTCCAAATGGTAAAGCAAAGCCTTGAAAATATTTACTATAATCTAAGATAACTGGCTTGGAAACATGTCCAGAAACTTCCTCTGTGGGACAGAAATCAGCATCACTCTCCCAACTTGATTATAGAAAGCAGTATTTTTCACAAACAGTAATGAACTGGCTACTCTTCAGCAGATACTGGGATATACCTTACCGTAGGAGAAGCGATGAGCAGTTAAGAGGCAGTCCTTTCTCATGAAATTTTCAATTTGGTTGATACCTTCCTTTAGAAATTTGGGGTAAGAAAAAAATAAGGAAAAGACTAGATCCCACTCATGGAGGAATTTAGCAACAAGTTTGGAAGAAAAGCCATATTGAAAAAAGAGATGTAGAGAATAAATCCAAAGGTGCATTTGTATCATTGCAAAATAATGGAGTGTTCACCATACACATTTTTGCATTGATGGAATGATGAGTAAGAGTCTGAAGTGTCTGCATGTTGGGGATACATTGTGGCAACTCCATGGATGGAGGTGTTCTGTTTGAGTAAGTTGGGAAGGAAGTCAAGACAATGGAGGATGGCTTGAATAAAATCCCAGGGGACACCCTCGCTTTTCGATTTGGAATGGATCTTAGAACAAATATGGGCTGCTGCCTCATTAACTACAGGGTGCAGAGAATTCCAGAGAAGGATGTGTTGTGCTCCGGGTCACAGGGTGCCCCCGGAGAGGGGAGGGCTGCATCTGGGACGAAGCCTGTCTATCCTGTGTCACACCTGCCCCTTGGCTTCTGCCCCTCTGAAGTCTGGGTAGGTGGTTCTCTATGTGATCTTAGGCAAGTCATTATGAAAGTATCAGCTTCCTCACTGATGAAATGGAAATAAATTGCATCTAACTCATTGGACTACGGTGTGGAATAAATAAGTGCTTAACCTAGTAACTACACCAAGACAATAAATATTTGCTTTATTACAATAATAATACACATTCTTTTTCTCACTATTATTACTAAGCAGGATATATTTACAATGGTAGAAGATTGACTCAGTTTGAATCTCTTCTCTGAAAGAGTGCCAAGACAAAGACATCAAAGTGATATTAAAGAGCAATTGATAACAGGTAATATTTAATATGAACAAGAGAATGTTTGGTACTTGTTTTATTATTTTAAATCATCCTTCCAAATGCAAGTTTTCTTAATTCTTAAACAAAAATTATTACCCAGTGAGTAACTGACTAGGTACAATTTACTGATTTGTACATACAACAATTTATTGAATTATTAGATGCCCGTTGCGTGGCCATTAAGAGCACAGACTGTTGAGTAGGCTGCCTGACATTGTGTCCCTACTCTGTGAGACCTTGGGTAAGTCACTCAACCTCTCTGAGCCTTCAAAAAGGAGATGAGGTTGTGAGAGCATTATGTTAGTTAATAGTTGCAAATATCTTCGAACATGGGTGAAGATGCCTGAAACATCAGTGTCAATATTATGAGTAATCCTTTGATTATTAGTCAATAATGAATAAACAAATAAATAAATAAAAAAATATAAGTAAACAAATAATGGTAAACAATAACAATATCTTTCATAGGTTTTTTTTTTTTGCTGTAAAAGCATAACTAACTGACTTAGAAAGTTTAGAACTACTCTTTCTACTATTTGTACTGGGGAAAACCCTAAATAATTTGTCAGTATCTGGAATTTACAATGAACCAGGTGACAGCAATCAGGGAGATAGGCTCAGTGCTTGGGGTGAAATAATTAGCCTTACATGGGGTGAAATAATTAGCCTTTCACAGGTTGAAATTAATTCCAAGCCTTTAAATACTTCACTTTTTGTAGAGCCTATAGCTACTTCTGGGTTTGACTTATGCTGATTCTAATACTTACGGTATTTGTTGTGGTTGCGCAGGGTATTTCACTTCAATTGTCTAGAAGCCGAATACTGGGGGGCTGCTTCTTTGTGCTTTATGAAAGCATCGGTGAAACATTCATTTACATCAGTTGTAATGGTGAAGTCATTTGTCAGCTTGGCTAGGTGATGTGTTCCAGTTGTGGGTCAAACAAGCCCTGGCCTGATTGCTTTTGCAAGGGTATTTTGTGGATCTAAATCATCAGTCAGTAGATTGTGTCTATGGATGCAAAAAGGAGATAGCCTTCAGCAATGAGAGAAGTCTCATCCAGTCAGTTGAAGGTCTTAAAGAAAGACCTTCAGTCTTTCATCAGTCAGAAGGAATAACTTCCATCTCTACTTCAGCCATCCAGCTTTACCTTGGGAAGTCATTAAAACCTTCACTGGAGTCTCCAACTCGAGGTCTGCCCTGTATATGGAATTTGGACTTGCCAATCCCCACAGTCACTATGGGGTATGAGCCAATTCCCATAAGAAATCTCATAGTATTTATATCCTGTTGGTCCCGTTTCCCTGGAGAAACCTGAGGGATACACCATTAGTTCTCAGAGCTGTCCCTGGACCAGCAGCTTTTAGCATCACCTGGGAGCTTGTCCTCAGGCCCCAGCCCAGACCTGCTGAATCAGAAACCCTGGAATGGGGTCCAGCATGCTGTGCTTTAACCAGCCTTCCAGGGGATCCTGATGCACGTTCAGTTTGAAGACAACTGCTGTAAACAAAAACAAACATCAGAGTTGACATAAATCAAGCACTAAGCGTAGGTGTTAGAATTGCCGCTGGGCAGTGGTGGAGGAGTGCACTAACGTTTTCTCCCCCTCCCCGCCATTTTCCATCCGGGTACCTCCCTCTGCTAACACATTACTCCGCTTAGATGTGTTAATATAACTAAGCAGGTCATGATGAAGTGACTGTCCCCTGAGCCTCAAAGTCATTTCTATCACCACCTATTGCGTGTTGACTTAATTAGTTTAACCCTTGGAAGGCAATCTTATTTTCAACATCTTAAATTGCATCTCTCCATCCCCAGTTTAACCTTAGACTACTGCGGGTGATTATAATACTAATTTTAAGAGGACCATACTCTTTGGGGTGTTTGGCAATGATTAGCTTTGTCCCTGGAGTGAAGTTTAATAGGGAGGGGGTATGTAACTAAAATGCAGAGGCTGTAATTTTGCTGTTTATATGAGAGTCCACTGCTGGGAAGCTTCTGGACTTCCTGGGGGAAGTGAGTGAACAGGGAACCAGAAGAAGAGGCACAAGAAGCAGATCAGGAAAAAGTTTTCAAAGGGGGACTAGAACTCTGGAGAAGGAATGGAATTTTAGGGCTGATGGACATCTGAGAGGAAAGCAGTGACAGTCGATTCTGGACAAATCTCATAATTTCTGGACTTTGTTGGTCCGTCAAAGTTGAGGGTAGGAACAGACAGGTGTTGTGGTTTGGAGTTATGTACCCCAGAAAAATGTGTTCTTAAACTTAATCCATTCCTATGGGTGTGAACCCTTTTAAGTAGGACCTTTTGATACTGTTATCTCTGATAAGGTGTGGCCCAGGATACGTCTTAATCCTGTTGCTGAAGGTCTCATAGGGAAGGTCACAGAGAGGAAAAAAAAAAAGCCACAGAGGCAGCCACCAGAAGCTAAAAGTCAATGGAACATGGAAGAGAAGGGAAAGGCCAGGAGAGGCAGCCAAGTGCATCGCCATGTGACAGAGGAGCCCAGGACCAGGGATCACCAGCAGCCAGCCCCAGAATGCCAATCTTCAAAAAGAAAATATTGCCTTGATGAAGCCTTGATTTATGACTTCTCCTAGCCTCAAAATCACGAGCCAATAAATTACCATTATTTAAGCCAACCCATTGCATAGTATTTGCTTTAGCAACAAGGAAACAAAAATAACAGGTATATCCACCCATCTATCCATCCATTTGTCCATCCATCCATCCAACAAATGTCTATTGAGTATCTATGTCCCAGGCACTGTTTTAGGTACAGGGATATTGCAGTGGAGAAGTAGAGAAAAATGTCTACCCTCATGCAATTTTCCTTCTAGTGGGGTGACACAGATAAAAACCAAAAAAGTGAAAAGTATGAAATATTTAACGATGATAAATTTAAGCACAAACACTAAAGCCGGAAAAGGAAATTAGCGGAGCCTGAGCAGGAGGGATTTATTTTTAATTGAGTGGTTGGGGAAGGTCATGCCGAGAATGACATTTGGGAAAAGACCCTGGAGGTAGAGTATTCCACCTAAAGGTAACAGCAAACGGGAATCCTGGATATTAGGGAGGGTGGGTTTGGTGTGCTCAAGTTTTAGCAAGAAAGGAGTGTGTGACTGCAGTGAAGTGAGCATGAGTGAGTAAGAAGAGATCAAGTCAGAGGATGTCTTAGTTTGCCAGGCTCAAAAACAAATACCAAAGACTGGTTGGATTAAACCATAGGAATTTGTTGTCTCAAAGTTTGGGAGGCTGGAAGTCCAAAATCAAGATGTCAGCAGGCCACGCTTTCTCTGAAGCCTGGAGCCTTCTGGCGGTGGCTTGCTGGTGATCCATATCTCAGCCTCTGCCTCCATCACATGGCTGTCTGTCTCCTTCTGTCTCCATCCCACTCCTACTGCTGAGTGTGTCCAAATATTTCTGCTGATAAAGGCTCCAGTCATATTGAATTAAGGCCCACCTTGTTTCAGTTTGATCTCACCTTAACTGATAACAACTTCAAAGAGCCTGCTTACAAATGGGTTCACATCCACAGGGCCATGGGTGAGGACTTGAACCTGTTTTTGTAGTGGATGTGATTTAATGCCTAACAGAGGGCAACAAATGTCCAGATCACAATAATCCTGGTGGACCATGGAAAGGATTGGGATTTTGCTTTTACTTGGAAAGATCTAATGCATACAGTCTGATCACACATGACTTCTTCCTCCCAGAGAAAGGCAGTGGGATAAGAAGCTCCCTGGGAGCCAGTGGACTAACTCGGAAGGATTCTGCTGAGTGATGAAAAAAGAAAAATAAACAATTACAAACATAAAGAGAAGAGAAAATAGTTGTTGGCAGAAAGAAGAAAAGGGTATCTCTGAGAGGAGGGATGGTAGTGGTCCATCCCTTCGTGAAGGCTCAGAGGGTTGAATATGGTGGGTGTGGGTTTCAGATTGCACAGTTGGGTGATCAGGACCCAGGGACAAATGAGTGTATGGTGGTGGCCACTTCCCACTGCCCCAGAGGGACAGGAGGCAGACATGCTCAATTCAGCAAATATGGCAGCAGCAGAGAATCAAGCCTTGCCAATTTCATATACCACTCCCCGAACTGGTGAGAACTGGGCTGACTAGACTGCTGCTGAGAGTGTCTGCACTTCTAACCATATTTTAGACACTCCTAGAGCATTGGGAGGAGGTAATTTGGCAGAACTCATGTTGGTTCTATATATCCAGCTAACTTAACTGCAGGAATGTTACAGAAAATACTTAGTGGGACAAAGTATTTTGGACCACAGGAAAATAAATGATCAATGGGCTGGAGAACAAGGGAAGGCTACACAGAGTTGGTGACAAGTGGGCCAGGAGGGTCTTGAAGGAAAGCTAGAATTCTAGAATACTAGCAAAGCACCCAGCAGGTGGAATGGACTTGCTAAATTTTCCAGCATGATCCTGAGCTAAAGATGTTTCATTTGCTTTTTTGTCCTTCCTTACATGACAGGCCACTGGTAAAGATGGCATCCCAAAGTTATCAGGTGCCCTATCACAACCCATTTCCATTCATCCTTCATTTTCTTCATCAGCAAGCAGCATGATGTGGCCTGGGCATAGCACCCAGTGTTCACTCAGACTGGCTGGAAGTGACACTGCTAAGGATGGTGAAAAGAGGGTGATGATTAATTACCAATGTCTGCCGTGGGCCAGGGGAAATCTCCATGACTGCAAGGACCCTTGTATGTCCTGCTCACAACTGTGTCCTCCCTAGCACAATGCCTGACCCACAGTAGGACATGTATAGACTTTGTTGAATGTTGGATGACCTCAGACATCTTTGCTGTGCAAGTGTCAAGCCTGGAATAGTGGAAGGAACTTGGGGTTTGAGTCAAGTCTCCTAGGTTGGAAGCCCAGCTTGTCTGTTTAGTGACTGCGTGGCTTGTGAAAGACAGCTACTCTCTTGGAGCCACCGCAGTCTTGCTTGTAAAGTGAAAACGTGCATCTCACAGGTATTTCTGGAGAAGACGTGTGTTGGAAGAGGGTGGATTTCAATACAAACAACAAATAGGACAGTTCCCACAAAGGTACCATAATTTTTGAAGCGCTCATTGGAATGAAATCAAAAGCCTATACTCATGATAATTCAGTAAAGAGTCTGCCGTTTATCATGTGATTTCTTTTTTTAAAATTAGTTTTTTTTTTTTCCTCTAGAAGCTATATATAGAGAGAACAATTTAGGCATCACGGAAAGAGTTATGTGAGCAGCAATAATCTCTCATGCTATTTCTAGAAGTTTTCCCTCTAGAAGGCACAACAATCGTTACAATAAAGGAAAAAGCAAAGTTAACATACCTGTTACATCTCACATTTTTTATGTAGAATGCAAGTTTAAATGAAATGATTTACTGTTTTATTTTGCCATATTGGGTATGATAGAGAACATAAATTTTAACATTTATGCACTTGTACATGAATGCAAAAATGTGTATTTCTCCTTTTATTTATTTTTTTTCTTAATGGTTACAACCATATAATTTAGATGTTAAGAATCCTTTTTGAGTTCCCATTGAACCATTATTTTCTCTGGAGGCAGCAGTGGGCCAGACTAGCCATGGCCCCATAAACATGGTTACTCAATATTAATCATCCTTTCTCACTTCAGCTCTGCATTTCTCAATTTATTCCCCCCACAATTGTCAAGATGCTCAAATTCATCACTTAGGAGAAAAACAGAGATTATTGCATGCAATTCAGTAAATTCCCCCAAGGGGATATGAGGCCACTTTGAAGTTTGTTTTTCTTCTTGAACATTAAGTTTATGTCAGTGGTTGTTCTTGAGTTAGTTTTATAGGGAGAGACATTTTGCGAATTTGTCATTTATAGATTGCATTAAACTGACCTGATTTAGCATGCTGCTGCTTAGATAAATGATATAATGTGTATTTATTCCCAACTATTAGATAGCAAATATATAGCAATTACTAGAAGTGTTCAGACTGGCAAGGAATCCCCTAAGTAATTGATATATCAGTTTTATCCAGCAGCCCGAATGCTTTCAAATTTAGTTATTTATTTAACAAAAATTTATTGAGCACCTATTACATTCCAACACTGTGCTAGACACTGAGACCTCTTGGGTCAGTCATTATGGAAAGGAAGTGAAGAACCTAAATGTATAAACCCACATGAAGGATTGGTGCTCTGGTGAAGGACCCAGAGATATGTGGGATGAGAAATGAGAGTAGAAACTCTGCTAAGAGATGCCAGGAAGACTGCAGGAAAAAAAACAAAAAAACAAAACACTCTCAGAGAAACTAGGGAGGTGAGTGGGAATGTACCAGAGGGGCGGACGCAGTACCCGGTTAAGATATAGGATGTTACAAAGCTGATGGATGCTCATGGAATGTTGAGCAGCCCAGAGTGAAGGGAACAGAGAGAAGAGGGAGTAATGAAAAGCAGGGACACATCCTAAATGTCATGCAGACACTCAACTGGGGTCTGAGAGCTCTGAAGATTTTGGAGCAAATCCTGGTTGGATTTGTGCTTTAGAAAGCTCAGCAGGAAAGCGATGTGAAAGAAGGACTGGAGGGTGGAGTGTGAGGCTGAGGAAGGACAAACAGTCATGATGTGTCTGCAAGTCAATGATAAGAGAAATAGAGAAGAGGGGGGATTTGGAGAAATACTTTAAAGTTTCACTTAACTGCTGAGATCCTCTTCTTTCCCACCCATCCTCACCTCCCCACATCACAACCCATGAGTTCCCATCTTGTATCTGAGAGTAGACTTTAAATGGATGGAGATGGGGAGACATTTGTCTTCTTTGGGCTGATGATGCATGCCACAGCTCTGTTCCCACAACAAGTCAAGGAGTGAAGGAGACAGGGCACAGTCCACTTCTATTCAGAAACAACTGGAACATTGGGCTGACCGTACCTGTGGCTAAGCCACTCCTTGCCTGATTACTGCCCCTGAAATGACATGTTTGTCTTCCCATGTCTTCCTTCTCCCCTTCAGGGTGCTGCCCCGAAGGTAGTGTTCAACCTGACCCCCTTTCTCAGGAGGGCAGAGTACGAAGCTCCAGCAGTGTGGAGCCCAGCATGGGAAATCACACTATCAACTACAACCTCCAGCATTGAAAATGGATGACAAGAAAGCACAGAGTTTTCTGAGATGCAAGTGCCTGTCAGGAACCCGTGGATTCAATTGGCACCTGCAGAGAAGATGTGCTGTTGAGAACAGGTTATGCAGGAAGTGACATGGGTTTAGGAATCCTACAGACCTAGTGTAGAACCTTAGATAGGTCAAGCAGGCAACTTACTTGACTTGTCTGAGCCTCCTTGCCTTTTTGGCAAGTGGGGATCATAACCTAATTTGCTTTGTTGATGTGAGGATTAACTATCATGAAAACACAAAATTCCTGGCAAGGTGTAATATCCTTTCTCTTGTCTGGCCTTCCATTGGGAAAGGCAGCTCCCTGGCCAGTCCCTCCAACCAGGGCACCAATGGGCATTTTATGGATTTCAATATAACTTGACTTTCTCCTATTCCCATATTTGTTTGTCTTATCCACAAGTGTATCCTTTTCTCTGATATCAGCATTTTGAAGATGGTCTATTCAAAGATGTTTCCCTTTCCTGTACTTGAAGTGGCCCTAATCCACACTGACCTCATCCCTAGAGGTGGGACCATGTACCATCTTGCCTTTCCAATTATTTATTAACATTAAAGTGGCAAAATAGTAAGCAGTCTGTAAAAGGTTGGGATTCATGGCCCTAAGTGCTGCATAGTTAAGGATATAGGTTGAAAGAATGGAGGGAAATTGCATTTGTTGAATATAATGCAGAATATTTTTCCATATATTTTGCTTTCCATCCTCCCATCAACTTGGTGAGCTAGGTCCGCCAGTTAATGTTAGGTATGACTACACGTAATATCAGTGCCTGAAAAAGATAAAATTTTATATTTCACTTATGTAATAGAATTCAGAAAGGCAGAACATATGATGGCTCTGCAGGCATCTTTCTATCTTGATATTCCACAGTCCTTAGCATTATCTCTTCCATGGTTCAAGGTGGCTGCTTGAACACCAGCCATCACACCTATATTCTAAGCAGCATGAATGGGGAAATAAAATGCTGTATCCTTGCTCTTTTGTGAATATTTATCAGCTGTGTGATCTCTGACTTTCCTTTACACCTTTTTTTCAGAAGTTAGTCTAATGGTCTCCTCTATCTGCAAAGAAGTTTGGAAAATGCAGCCTTTTAGCTGGGCAAAATGTTCTCAGCTAAAAATCAAGCTTCTATTACTGAAAAAGGTGAAGAGAAAGGACATTGGTGTGCAGCTGTTAGTGATCTTCGACAATAGGTATCATGTCCCTCATTTTTTATAGGAGGGGAAACTGTGTCTCAGTGAGTTTAAGGATGTTCTAGTTACTCACTGCTGAATAAGAAATCAGCCTAAACTTAGTTCCTTAAAACCACAAATATTTTACTATGCTCAAGATTTCATGTGCCAGGAATTTAGGTAGGATACAACTGAGATGGTTTATCTCTGTACCACGATGACTATGGCCTCCTCTGGGATGACTTAAAGAGGTTAGAGAGAACTGGAATGACTCAACTGGAATCAAATGTCTGGATCTTCATTTCTGGCATCGGGGATCAGCTGGAGCCCTCAGCTTTTCTGTGCTGTGGCTAAGATGACTTATTTACTCCCACGCCTGGCACCTTGGCTGGGATGCTGGAGCGATTGGGATTGGCCAGGCATCTTTCTTGCTCTGGGAGACTTTCTCATGTGACTATTTTGGACTGCCTCATGGTCCCAAAGAGTAGGACTTCCTCCAGTGGCATTTGGATGAATCTGAGAGAATATTCAAGAAACCGAGGCGAAAGCTGCCAAGTTCTCTTTAACAGCTTCACTTCTATCCTATTCTGTTGGTGAAGCAATGCACGAAGGCCAAGCCCAGATTCACCAGGAGAGGAAATGGACCCTACATTTCATTGGGAAGAGTAGCAAAAGTTTGTAATCATCTTTAATCTACCACAAAGTGATTGCTCAGGGAAACAGATGAGAAGCCAATGGGCCAGGGACAGACATTTCTTTATATCACGTTGTCCAAATAACAAAACACAAAAGATTTTAGCTGGTTGTACAGCAGAGAGAGGCAATAAGGACTTGTTGCAATGGAATTTTGAAGAGATTTAGTTGCTACTGAAATGACTTAAAGCTTTTGGGATGTTGGGATGGGTGCATGCATTTTGCATATGGCAAGAACATGTCTTTTGGGGGTCCAGAGGAAAGACTGTTGGGGGCTGAATCATATCTCGCATAAAAGAGATGCCAATTCCTAACCCCTGGTCCTGGGGGTGTGAACCCATTTGTCATTAGGATCTTTGAAGATGTTATTATTAGTTAAATTGCAGACTCATTTGTGAACAGGATCTTCAAAGATCCTATTTAGATGAAGTCAAATTGAATCTGGGTGGGCCTTAATCTACATTGCTACCACTGGAGTCCTTTTAAGAAAAGGAAATTGGACATGGAAATAGAAACCAGGAGTAAAAGACACCAAAGAAGGAGATAGCCATGTGAAAGAGGCTGAAATGAAAGCCAAGGAACCCTGAGGACTTCTGGCAAGATCCCGAGAACACTACAGACTCTGGGAGAGAGATGGCATCTTAAGACCTTGAGTTTGGACTTCTGGCCTCCAAAACCATGAGACAGTAAATTCCGATTGTTTAGACCATCCAGTTATGTGATATTTGCTATAGTATCCCTGGAAAATTAAGTTTTATTTGGTGAGTGCAAAAGACTGCAGCCCTCAAGAGAGTATACCCTAGAGCTCTGAGCTCAGCTCTTTAAGCTGAATCTCTTCCTGAGAGCAGCTGATATTTTTACCTCCCCTCCCTAAGTCTCCCTTCCTTCGAACACCTTCCACCTGAACAACTGGGCTGCTGCTTGGCTGTCTCTTTCATATTTGTGAATACTCTCTCAGGTCTGGGAAATCAGATTGCCTCATTTAAATTTAATTTGCATTTCTGTTTGAAGAATCAACCTAAGACATCAAAGGGAATCCAAAAAATTGCTCTACAAAATAAATGATCAAATGACTTCTGAAAACATTGCACTTTTATATCTGGAAATATTGGATCAAAACTGCAATTTCCTTTATTGTTAAAATAAAAGAGAGACTTAAAAGAAACTGCTGTGTAACTTTGACACTGCATTTAACCAAGATACAAACTGTTATAACCTGATAGGTTTATAACCATCAATACATGCCTTCTCTCTCTAATTCATAACGAGTCAGATTCCCCAGTCACTCATCTTCAACTTGGTTTTAAGTTAATTTTATTTAAGGCATAAGAATATTACTTCGAGTACAGGTCATAGATGCCTAATTTACAGTCTGGGAATAATTAAATTACCAGTTTATCTGCTCAAAACAGAGTTGTGTGTTAAAAAGTGGTCTTTGAGAAATTAACTTCTCAAAAAAATTATCTTAATTATTTGTGCATTTAATTTTTCTCCTATTTTAATATATTTATAGGTGGACATTTGAAGATTCAGTGCCACAGTGAATTGGCACTCACCATGGGTCCCGGCAGGTGCCTGGAAAAACACAAAAGAGGAAGGGCACAGAGTTTGCCTCCAGTGGTGGAAACACATGCCCTCTTTCTAATCAGGGGAGTGCAAAGAATGCCTGGTAAATAAATGAGTTGCCATATCTTGCCTTATCAAGAATTTGACAGGTGATGAAAAATTTGAATGCATGATGTCTTGATCTACAAAGAATTAAAAGCACAAATTAGTCATAAAGAATTCGTGGTCCTAGAGACAAGAAATTTCAGCCAAGGGTCATTGGTTGAGATGAAAGACCACCCATTTCATCTCGGGTGAGTGGAGATGATTTCTTTATTTTTTTGTCAGCCTTACAACTAGGTAGGAAGAATCCATAATGAAGAATTAAAATCAAGTGAGTACAAACATTGAGGACTGGCGGTTTGATGTGCTGGGGCCCTCTATCACGGGACTTGCCCTTATGAAGCTCATCACTGCAAAGGAGAAGCTAAACCTGCTGATAATTGTGCCTAAGAGTCTTCCCCTGAGTGCCTCTTTGTTGTGCAGATGTGGCCCTCTCTCTCTATCTCTAGCTAAGCCACCTTGGCAGGTGAACTCACTGCCCTTCCCCCTACGTGGGATCTGATACCCAGGGGAGTGAATCTCCCTGGCAGCGCAGGATATGACTCCTGGGGATGAATCTGGACCTGGCATCACGGGATTGAGAACATCTTCTTGACCAAAAGGGGGATGTGAAATGAAATGAAATGAAGTTTCAGTGGCTAAGAGATTCCAAATGGAATCGAGAGGTCACTCTGGTGGATATTCTTACGCGCTATATAGATGACCCTTTTTAGGTTTTAATGTATTAGAATAGCTAGAAATAAATATCTGAAACTACCAAACTCCAACCCAGTAGCCTTGACTCTTGAAGATGATTGTATAGCAATGTAGCTTATAAGGGGTGACAGTGTGATTGTGAAAACCTTGTGGCTCACACTCCCTTTATCCAGTGTATGGACAGATGAGTAGAAAAATGGGGACAAAAAATTTAAATGAAAAATTTGGTGGGACAGGGGGTGTTTTGGGTGTTCTTTACTTTAATTTTTTGTTCTTATTTTCACCTTTTCTGGTACAAGGAAAATGTTCAAAAAATAGATTGGGGTGATGAATGCATAACTATATGATGGTACTGTGAACAATTGATGTACACTTTGGATGATTGTATGGTATGTGAATATATTTCAATAAAATTAAATAAAAAGTATCAAGTGAGGAAAATACAGTAGGACTTCATTTTAGGTGACCAATACATTCTAAGCCCCTTTGTGTCTAAGTTGAAAATCATGCATAAAAGTGAACCCCATTATTTAAGAAGTATTTCTTATACAAACATACCTATCACACATTTTTTATACATAAGGCAATTAAACACTCTAGTAACAATAAGTAAACAAAATTAACCATAGAAATAATTTTTTTTTCAAATTTTGGTTCTATTTTTTTGATTGCTGATCTCGTATATCTGAATTTGTGTGCATTGAATTCATGTAAAACGAGGTCCTACTGTGTGCTTTTTCACAAGAAGACAGAAATTACTTCCACACTTCTTCCAGTGGTCAAGAGAACTGGCACTTTTTTGTATAGGAAATCCTCTCAATGGACATTTTGCTAGCTCCCATTTGGCTCTTTTCTGCTCCGGAGGGGAAGAAAAGGTCTCTAACCAAGAGAATTGAATTTGTCTGTGAATAAAGTTGTAGCAATGTGAAATCTGTCCTTGGATAATACTGTTTAGATTTCAGAACAGCTGCAGAGTGATAACAGGAGTGACAAAGGGAAAGAATTGTGGTAGGGAGAGGAAACCCCATCAGCAAAAGAGCAAGCAGTGCTCAAGAGAAGCGTCACTGGAGAGAGGTTTCTTATAGCAGGGATTTTTGAGGAATCTAAATATTCCAGTTTACATGGATTCATATTGTGTTCTTTGCAGATTCCCCTCTCCCTTCAAACTTTACCTTCACTGGGTCATGTAGGATAGACTAATAATGGTGGTGCTTTAGGAGAGTGGGGTAAAGGGGCCCCATGCTTGGAGCAATGAAGAAGGGTTTCACTGAGGAGGTGAAATGCTAGTTATTTGTTAGGCTACAGCAGCTGAGGCACACTGCAGGTGGAAATCAGAAAGTTGTGAACCAAATATCCTCACTCCCCCTTTCCACGTACCAGAGGTGATTGACCCCTCAAAAATTTGTGTGTATTTTTATGTGTGTGAAAGAGCACTGGGGAAAGAGATTCAACCCTGAATTCACACAGATATGGGCTATTCAGGATTCCACACCTCAGATTTCATGTTTATACACTTTAGAGAAGGCGGCAAATTCTAAGTGCATGCCAGAGTGGTTGGTTAGTAGCCCGCTGCCCTCAGAAGGGAAATTTCTCCAGTGCTCCTGTCTTCAGCAGCTATCACTGTGGATCAAAAAGCCCCTCGTGCACTCCTCCTTCAGCGTGGAGCTGGTCCCTACAGGATACCATCAAGGATTCGTCTGGTTCTCTTTTTAATAAGTCCAGTAATAAGAGTTTCCACTATGTCCCTTGGGGTATTATTTTTCTATTTCTGTGTTATGAACTCACTGTATGAATTTTAGAAGCTGTTATTTTAATTGACCAGTCAAGCAACAGAGAATTGTCTGCCAGCCCTGGCTCTGTGGAATCTGAGATTGTAGCAAAATTAGAAAAATTTCCAATCGAAAAAGATGGGGGAGGAAGTGGGGTGGGGGTGGGGAGCAGGGGAAATCACAAATCCCGCCACAGTCTCATTCACCTTTGACACTCCCATTAGATTTCAAAAGTACTGTGCAACCTAAGGATCTTTTCCTTCGAAGAATCAAGACAAATGGAGGGTTTCTAAGGAAGGGCTATAGATTTTGATAGGTGCAGGAACACAGCTCTCAACTCTGGCCCCTGTCCTCCATCTCCTTGGTCACTGCCTCGGATAAGACCCTCATCATCCAGCTTCTCCAGCCTCCAATCCTTCACGCCATTGCTAAAGCTTTTTTTTTCCTAAAATACAGATCAGACCATGCTATTTCTCTGCTCAAAACTCGGCAATAGTTGCCTGTTGCCCTCCACAATCTGGCTGCTGCCGACTTCAATTCCTACCCGTGCCCCTTCCAAGCTGATACCTGAGCCTTCAAGAGTGGTCTCCTCATTGCTATTTTCCAAATAGGATTTGCTCTTTCATTTCTTCACACCTTTGCCCAGGCTGTGCCTAAATTGCCTGCCCCCATCCCAACTAACCTTTATTTGACCTTCCAATCCTGGGCCAAAATCTCACTTCTTCTGTCCTTTTATCGGCATGTTTGCTCAACCACTCGTTAATGAACAGCCCCTGTGTGCCAAGCACTGGTATACATTTTTTTTTTAGATAATATCAACATATTTAATGTGTTAAGAACATCATTAAAGGTATATAAAGAATATTCTTGTTCTTAAAGACTTGAATTGTAAAAGGAAAAAAAGGTATAAAGAAGTATTTTCCTAAATATGGCATCTTATGATTGTTGATTTGAGGAAAACAAGCAATGACACAATATACAGCCTCTGGCATGAAAAAAGTAAATAAAAGAGTAAACCTAAAGGGATAAATAAAGCTAAAATACTTATTTTCTGATGTTATTGTTCTACAGAGTTCAAAAAATTATGTAATTAAAATAAATGATAATTTCCTTATATGTATTACTTGCTATATATACTATTATATAAACTCTGAATTTTAATGAATTTTGATCCTCAGACTGGATTGATGCATTGAAGGTCTATGGTCTTTACATGCCAAAATGGCTAGCTAACATATTATAAAATATAAAATATTTCAAAATATTTTCTAAGATATAACTCTTGATTTTATGGAAAAATATGTTCTAAGCCATGAGACATTATTTCAATAAAGAAAGTTGATAATAAAAATTTTAAGCAACTTAGCCTTGTAATAATGAGAAAATATCAAAGTAGGTTGATCATACAGAACACATAAGCCAGAAATGACACTGGAATATTGGAAAGCAGGGGTCACACTGAGAATATAAAGTGATGGGGAGGCAGGTGGGATGGAGGGAGGGAGAGAGAGGGAGAAGGGAAAGGGAAGGAGAGCAACTAGGCAGAGAAAGAGGAGGAAAAAGTAGAGGTTGGAGATGAGTGTGTCTGTTACAGAATGGAAGACAGAATAGGTTGGGAAGTAAGAATGAAGACTGCAAAGAGAAGACAGAAATAAGAGAAAAAGTAAAAGAGAATCACTGACTTTAACCTGCAGAAAGATCAGCTCTTCCTTGAGTCTGAATCACTGAGTTTGTCGAGGTTCATTAAATCTTTCAAGCCTTTCTAATCCACAAATAACCAGGAAATAGTGCCCTTCTAGTCAATTGGATAAACTGGAATCTAGAATCCATTTGCTACTTTTCACCTTCCACATTTTTATAGATGGTGAAACTATATTCCAGAGTTGGGGGTTGGGGTGGGGACAAAACAAACATTAACACTGCCACAAGCAAAGTTGACTCTAGAAATCATTCCAGGCAATTTAAATCGAAGCCATTAGCAACATATTTGCAGTACCTGGCACAGGTTTGAGATGTTTTTAAAACAGTATTAACTCTAGGAAATCTGATCAGAGCCAATGTCAATGCAAATGAGAAAAGGTATATATTAATAGTGATCATTTTAAAAATTGAAAATGATGAAAAACATAATAGTGTGGATATGGGATATATGATTGCATGGCATTAATTTTAGGAGTAAAGAACTGAACTTACAGGGTAAAAAAGTAACCAAAAAGGTAAGTGGAAAATTAATTGATTTGGTAGAGTATAAGCAACAGCAACAAAAGCAATAACTTTAGAGGATGTGACTACAGGTTCTGCCTCATATTGGTGTCTATTGGCTTAATACTTGCTCAAGCGCAGGTTGGAGGTTTGTTCAAGTGCTCAGTGACTAAGCATGGCAGAAGTACTGACTTATGCCATAAAAAAGGAAGCAGAACTCTTTCAAAAATGTGTAGTATCCAAGTGAAAGGCAAGTTGGCAAGTGTACAATTTTGAGAAAAGTCATCAAAGCTCTTCCTTCAGGGACTTCATAGAGTAATGAAGGAGAAAAACAAATACCTAATAAATAAATTGATAAATAAAGAATTGTGAATTAAGAAGTGCTGTGCTAGAAATAAACAGGTTGCTGAGATAGAGCATAACAAGGGGGCGTGTTTGTACAAGATGGCAAGGAGGTGGGCTCAAGGAGGCTGAAGGATGATAAGGACTCAGGCATGCAAAGACCCAGGAGATTAAGATTCTTTCAAGAGGGAACAGGTGTTCTCTTCTTGCATATTGGGAAGAACTTGTCTCGTGCGAGGGACTAAAAGAAGACCATTACACCTGGAGAACAGCACCAGGGTTAGATATTAGTAAAGCATTACAATGTAAGGAGTTTGAATATGATCAAGTGCAATGGGAAGTTTAGGCAGGCTTGGACATGAATTTATACATATTTTTATTCATTAGAGAATTTTTTGGATTACAGAACAATCATGCATAAAATACAGGATTTACTTTCCTCGCCCTATTATTAACACCTTGCAATGGTGGGGAACCTTTTGAACTGTGTTACAATTGGTAGCACATTTTTATAATTGTACTATCAACTATAGTCCATGATCTAACTTGGGGTTCACTGTGTCTTGTAGTTCCACAGATTTTTAAAAAAATGTTTATGCTGTCATTATATATACAATCTAGCGTTTCCCCTTTTAATCAATTCAGATACATATTTCAGTGCTGTTAATTATGTTTACAGTGTTGTGCCACCATCACAAATTTATATTTTTTAAAGATTGTTCTGGCAGCTATGGAAAATGACTGGGAGAATGTAATTAGATAGGAAGCTATTGTAGTCCAGGCAAGGACAAGAGATGATGGGAGCTGGTGCTCTGAAGGCAGGAGAAGAAACGGAAATGGATGGATTGTAGATGTAGTTTGGAGGTAGAAATGCTAAAACTTTCTAATAATTAGCTAGTGCTGAAGGGGTTTACACTAATAAGCAAGCGGGGTGAGTCTAGAGTTACTCTCAGGGGTTTGCCTCACACACTTGAATAGGTGATGGCAACAACTGAGATGAGGGAGAGTGGGATACAGGTGAGGAACATAAAGAGTTCAGTTTTGGCCATGTTATATTATAAATGCTGTGAGATACTCCAACAAAAATTTAAGTAACTGGACAGAGAACATAGGGGTCAGGCAAACTAGATATGTGAATTTGGGAGTTACCAACATGTACACAGTACTTAAATCCTGGGAAATAGATGAAATCGTCTAAGGACAGAGCATAGAGAAGACAATGAAGGTCTACTCGGAAGATCTGCAGAAACTTAATTTGGAGGAGGAGAAGGCCACGAAGGAAATAAAGAAGGTGCAATCAGAAAAAAATGGGAGGAAAACAGGATTGTATTGATGTTGAGGGCAAGGGAGGAGAGAGTTTCAAGAAAGATGGAACAGTGAACTATTTGAATGTTGCTCAGAATTTCAATGAGAAGAGGATAGAAAAGGCTGTGTTGAGTTTGGTAAGTTGGGGATCCTTAGTAACACTTGTAAAGGAAAATTCGGGTAACTGATGAGTGGAAGACAGACAGCAATGGACTGAAGCATGAAAGAATTATGTAGATAATTGCAGGAAGTTTCTTGTGACAGAGTGAAGAGAAATGAGTAGTAGCTGGAGGAGCCTCTGGGATTTGTGATGGAGCAGTGAAGGAGCATCCATTGATGACTTTCATTTATTTGGTGGCATATGATACAAGATCATCAACTGAAAATGAGGTGGGTTGGGAAGAAAAAGCAATGGTTCCAGTAGCCAGGTGGAGGTGTTGTATATTATGACAAGTGGAAAAGCCTGTAGAGAACAGAAATGAAAAGGATGTTCTGATCAGCATGGATCACCAATTTTTAAGGTTGCAATTCATTAATTTATAATGACAAAAATCTGCCTTACAAAGTGGTTTTCTGCAAAAAGAGTTGGCTGCGATGATACAAGTGCGCAGAAAGTGAAAGAATGTATACAACAAATATGGTAGATTTTTCTGGGTAAGTGTGATGGAAGGAAAGGTTGCAAGGAAATTGAGGGTCATTGAAAAGGTGTTGTTATGAGCCATAGGATATAAACTGAAAAAAGTCAGACGCTGATAAAATGAGAAATTGATGAGATCAGTGTTTACAAATCTCAGTGTGGTTTAAGAATTGATTTCATGGGAGTAAGTATTTAAGCAAATGATCTAGAAGGATAGAAGTTGCGTTGGAGAGTGGCATGCATGAAATATTTATTTTTGAGGTGGGTTGTTTCTGGTGATGACAAGATGTGGCTTGGGAGTGGGAGGTTGAATTGAAGTATGGAGAAAATGTCTTTAGGAATGAGGAGATCTAAGAACTGGGAGGCCTCAATGTGGAGTGGTTTATCTCTGTGCACATTTAAGATGTATGAAATGTCCAAACATACCCTGAAATTTTAAGAAAGACAAAGATAAATGCTCTCAGTGTAACTGTGGACCTGCTAAAGAGATAGACAAATGGGGCTCCCTTGCCCCACTTGTCTTACTCTACACAGATATTTCTATGGTGTCATACTAAGACCACCAATATGCAGGGAGTTTCAATGCTGTACAGCGTATTGTGCAAAGCATTGGGGGAGCTGTTTCCCATCACTTCCAGGGCTCCTCAGGCCTAGAGAGTTACTGTTATGAAAAAAAAAAAAAAGAAATGATTGCAAAAGTTGTGGTAGAAGAAGTGTGAGCCAGTAGCTAAACACTTCCAGTGAATTGGGGGGTCACCTGGAGGTTGGTACATGGTAGCAACAGAGGGGCACCAGGAATGGTAAAGCCAGATGGTGCTGACTCAGAGGAGTAGAATATTACAAGCTGGGGTTTGGGGAAGCAATGGTGTGAAAATGTCAGTGGGGCTCAAAAAGGTCAGACACTCCAGGTTGAAAATTCGAAGTAGCAATCCAAGGTGATCATGGAGAGTTGTTCATTGCTCCCAGAGAGAGGTGGTGCAAAGGCCCCAGTGGAGGAGTTTGGGGAAAAGAAGAGGTGTGGGGGATTGAAGAAAGCAGATGAAGCTGGTTGACCTTGGAGGGTTAGTCCTCTGCCAACCACACCACCCAAACCACAATGGAAGGAGTGATTCTATTGATATACATATTCTTGGTGGTAGGTTGGAAACTGGAGCTTATGGTATGCCACTGAAGGCTTTGCACAGTGGTCCAGCAGAAGAGAACATTGAGGAAGTCATGCACAGCTGACTACTTGGCACAAGGGCCCCCTAAGAGGACTCCAATAGCCCTGGGGTCCATGGTTTATGGATGGCTATTCCAACAAGCCTGCGATAGAGCAATGGAAACACCTGAAATCAGGTGGAGGAGGTAGTGGGAGGGGAGTCCTTCAGGCCAGGCAAAGACCACCTCATCTGGGGTGTTGCAGTTTGCTAAAGCTGCCATTATGCAAAATACCAGAAATGGATTGGCTTTTCTAAAGGTGATTCATTAGGTTAAACTTTTATAGTTCTAAGGCCATAAAAGTGTCAAAACTAATGCATCAACAAGAGGATACCTTCACTGAAGAATGGCTGATGGCCTCCCCAAACATCTCTGTCAGCTGGGAAGGCACGGGGCTGGCATCTGCTGGTTCTTTGCTCCAGGTTGGGTTTCAAAATGGCCTTCTCCAAAATGTTTCCAGGCTTCTGTCTCCCTTAGCTTCTCTCAGCTCTCTACTTGGTTCTCCTGGGGTGTTTCTCTCTAAGCATCTGGGATTCCTCTCTTAGCTTCTGGGGGCAAGCTCTGGGCTTCATCTCTTAGCTTAGCATCTCCAAACATTTTTCAGTCTGCATCTCCAAGCATCTCCAAAATCTGCGTCTGAGTCAGCTCTTAGCTTCTCCCTGAGGCAAACTCTGGATTACATATCTTAGCTTCTCTCCAAAATGTCTCTCCCAGCTTCTCTGAGCTCCTTCTCTCTGTGAACTCTCTTAAAGGACTCCAGTGAGCTAATCAAGACCCACCCTGAATGGGCAGGTTCACACCTCCATGGAAATAATTTAATCAAAAGGTCTCATCCACAGTTGAGTGGACCATATCTCCATGGAAACATTCAATCAAAAGGTCCCACCCCAGGAGATTGGATTAAAAGATCATGGCTCTTCTGGGATCCATAACAGCTTCAAACAGACACATGGGGAAAGAGGCTCATGGCTGTTCAGTGGGCCACCGTGGTGTGTGCTCTGAGAGGCCTTGAGTAGTGGGACCAGCTGCAAGCTGTCAGAGGATAGCCCTAGGAAGTATGGAGGTCAGGACTTGGGGTAGAAGCCAAGGGCTCAGTCACAGGCTTCTGTAGAGTTGCCCCCAGTACAGTTGACTGCCCTGTTCTCTGAACTCTAATATTACTCTCCACAACCTGTAATTGTGGTATACACTGCACTGCTTGCGATAATTGTTCTGAGCATTTTTCATTGACAAAGACCGTGTTATTTCATCGCTGGGGCTCACCTTTCTTGATCCCATCCTTTCCTCCCTCCCCTATCCAAAGCCAAGAGCTTGGCACATGATTGATCTTAAATACAAATGTGTTGAGTGAATGAATGAATGAGTGAGTTGTTCATATAGTTCAAGTGAACAGAAACATCTCTCTGGTTTTTGACCTGGACCATCAATTTCTTTCTGTGAGAACCCTTTCAGCCTTCATTTTGTGTCAGAATTCCTCTAGTTTTGGAAATGCAAAATTTGGGACCCCAAAGTCAGGAATTTCTTCAGATTTTAAGCATGCAGTTTCTATTCTATATTTTTTCTTTGAAAAAGTTCCTTTCAATATCAGAGACAATGCCAGATCATGTACTGGCTTTGAAAGGAGACGGGCAGTGAAGCTTTTGATTATTCAACAATTAACAAGTCTTGACTTATTTGAGAGAGAGCTTGAGTGTAGTAGGCTACAAAATTGAAGCCAGCTTTGGAGACTGGGGCAAGTTATTGACAGTGGAAAGAGTTAACCCAATTCTCGATGGAGGTTCCGCTCTGAATCCGCTGGTGTACACGCAGGACCGTATGCCAAGAGCAGGGGGGAGGGCGAGTTGCACAAACAGGAGCGCTAATATGATGTATGAAATGTCAGCGCAGCATCGCCAAGTTGGCCTGTCGGCCTGTCTCCCTGGTCGGACTGCCTGTTTATGCTTATTCAGCCCTTTGAATAATTTAACACATTTCATACTCTAAATTACTCTCAGCAATTTGATGGGGCTTCTGGCAGTTTACTTGAAACGCTCAGTGTTAGGTCAACATAGGGTCCCAGCATCTGCTAAATAGAAGTACTCTGCCTACTTAGAAACACATAATTAGTTTTCTCCGTGGATCTCTTCAGGGCTGGGGTGGGGTGGGAGAGCGGGTGCAGCAGTGCCGGGAGGGAGCCACTGCGTGTTCACTTGGGTGTCAATCCAGAGCAGGCTAGGGATCTGAGGGTTAAAAATTTAATGGGGCAGGAGACTGGCCTTCAGGAGAAGGAAGAGAGGAAGGGCCTGGAAAACAGTTTGAGTGTGCTGTTCAAAGGGGTGTGTATGATAAATGACCCTCATTTAGTCAACACTGGCCAGAGCTGAGTCCTCTTTTCAGTTTAATCCTTATGTAAAATGGGCGGGCCCCAGTGAAGATTTGCCACAGTGGTATCAATATGATATAGGGTGCCAAGTAATTTCTGCAAGTGAGATGGAGACCATGATAGGGAGCCCTCTCTTTACGTAGCACTATCCTCAGTTTACCTCTCTATAAGCAACAGCTGAATGCTTCATCCTTGCAATTCTTGTGTGCTTCTCTTTCTTCTCTTTCTGGAACAATTCAGTTTCCATGATCATAAAAAAAAATTAAACTTTGTTCAGAGCCAGAGATATGCTGGTTTCTTTAATACTCTAGATGTGATTTTAAGAAGCATCTTTCCCTTCACCTTTTTCTCACTCTTTCTTCTATGTGCAGCCAGGAAGGTAAGGGCAAGGACATTTGCAAGAGGTGAGTGTTTTCAATTAAGACTTAAAATCTTCCCTTTGATGATGCACCACACTGAGTGGAATCCTTGAGTATTCTAATGAACCCAGCCAGCCAGTGTGGCAGCAAGTTGATGATGCAAGAGGCCACAGGCTCAGCTCTTTGTTATGTGACAGGAGGGCTCTGATTGACTGTACCCTCTGGGTTTGAATTTCTCCACCACTCTCTGGATATGCTGAAAAACCTTTCTGGGGATTTACAGGGTCTTAGACATACCCAGACTCTATAATGAAGTGTTTGCTTATCATCCATTTTACCCCCTTGGAAATAGTCTGAGCCTGCATTGTCACCTTAGGTCAAAACTATTTGGGATGGTGGAAACTCATGATAAACACATGCTTTTGAGGGTTAGAATGCCATCAGTTTAAGAACATCGGATTAACCTTTTTATTTAAAAATTTAAAAAAACCGCCAAGTATTAACAGGACCAAATGATTGTATAAGAGTGTGTGCATATGTCTCTATGTGTATATATATGCATATATGCATATGTAAGTGTACCCAAACACATGTACAGAATGTACACATGTCAAAATTGATAGATATCCATTCAAATTGTTGTGTTTAAAAATAAATTATACTTTGAAAAGTTAGCAGAACTTTCAAAATAAGCGTATATATATTTATTGCCATTTACTACAAAAGAAAGCAATATTCCATTCTCTGTCTGAAAGTCTGATTTATTTTTAGCAATGAAGGGAACATTTATATTGTTCAGAAGTGAAGTCCCCGCAAAGCAACATTTCCGTGGAATGAGGCTCTTGAGTAGCAGTTACTTCAAATATTTATTGAATATCTTCAAAATACAAAAACATTTTCTTTCAGGTATGATTATATGACTTTTAAAAACAAAGTCCTTGGGTTTGAACAGCATTTATTTACAATTTCCCATTTTTGCTCAAGAAGGTACATTGAATGCATAACATTCATTTATTCCATTACTTTTATTTGGAATGCCAGTCACACATTTTCAATAAACACACCACACTCAGAAAAATTATATCCGTATTATAATAATCACATTTTGCGGTTTTCTTCCAAAACGGAAGAAAGTTGCCTTAGTGTGGTTATCAATCAAAAGGAGCACTTTTAAGTTCCACCTTCAGGTTTCCATAAAACCTTTGTTTAGAGGATACATGATAAGTTAATTTTACTAGCTGCCAATACTACAGTGACCCTGACCCCTGAGTTCCTTCCCTTTGCCCACTGCGAAATAAATAGGGAACTGACAAGTTGGCACAATGGCTTCAGGTGTTTCCAATCTGTGATGATGGTGCATCTGCAAGATATATTTTGCAGGCAAACTAAGCATCTAGACCAGCAACACCCAGTGGGCAGATACTCAGGGAGCCAGAAGATAGCGTTTCCTGATAGCGATATTGCTAGCCGTAGTCCTACATTTATACACAAGTACTATAGGATCATAGTGTTTGGGGAGTGGGCGTTAGGGCACCTAACTTTCAGCTCATTCTCTTAAAGATTATTTTTAACCAAGGATCAAGTTGTCCATTCACTCCAATATGCAGCTTTTGCAACTTTTGCCTGTGAACAGTAGATTTTCCCCATGGAAAAAAAAAGGAAAAATACAATTTGTTGTCAATTTCAACTCAAGGGAAAGACACAGCACACAATCTCTGTTCTTTTTCCTGCAGTTTGTTAGTGACTGTTGCTAGGTAATGACTTTTCCACTAAGTGTCAGGAATCTGATGGGAGGGATTGCAGAACAGTTTTCATTATATAATTAGCCCATGATGTGCTGACTACCACGTTCTAGACTCTCACATAACTGTGTTTAGGTGAGAGAGAAATGTGAGGAAGCAATACCTAGGGATAGTAAAGGTAGGAGCATGCAGTGATAGTCCTAAAACTAAAAAGTAGCCTCTTCCTAAGAACTCAGCTTCTGGCCATTTTACTGCTTGTTTCAACCTGAGTTGTTTTTCTTGAGGATTTACTGCTTCATAGAACAATGATGTGTCAGAAACACCTTTAGAAATAGCAAAGTTTTGTGGCACTGTTGTTCAACAAGTACATTGTCCTTGGAAAGTGAGGATTTCATAGAAGATAAACAGAAAACATATAAGTTCATTGCATAAGAATATACACACGTGCATGCATTCATAAACAAGAAAAAAGGCAGTTAATGCAAGGAAGAAACAAGCAGGACAAAATTATAAAGTCTAGTATATGAAAAGAACAAAAAATGACAAATCATCTTATTTAGCCTTCTAGTTAGATAGAAAGCTGTGTGGTGTAGGGTATAAACATCACTGGCTTTGGGGTCAGGGGCCAGAATTCTGAGCCTGGCCAGCTCAGTCACCTGTGCAGACCCTTTGGGCCTCTGACCTCAGTTTTCTGATGTATAAAGTAGAGGAGGTAATTTTTCCACAGCTTTCCCATTGTTGGGAAGCCATGTGATGTTCTGCTAATTTTCTTTAATTTCTCATCTTTGCTGCATGATAAAAAAGAACTCTGTCTGCTAAAACTGCTAAGATAACTAGGATTCTTGATGCCCACTCCTTCACCTCTGCCATCCTCAGTTAAAAACAAAGTGTTTAATGTAGAGGGGTGGGAGCATGGGGTAAGGTGTGGCAGATATGTTTTGGTACAAGTAGAGGAAAGATCCTGAAAGGATTCTGCAAAATTTGTTCTCCCCCTTCTCCACTCCCCCACTGGACTGGACCCTCATTTACCTCTAACTCCCGAGGTTGAGGAAACATATAGAGTAAAGCTTTTAAGGCCACTCAAAGGAGAAAGAATGGAGATAGGCAAAGGGGCCATGGCACAAGGCTTGCCAGGGCCAGGCAGATACTGTAAATGAGAGACATCTCCCAGTTTTCAAATGTTAGCCACTAATTAAAACTTTTTTTTTTTTTTTTTTAAATATCATGCAAAAATGTGTTAGGGACTGAAAGAAGGTGTCCTATCACCCAAGCATTTCACAAAACACGTACTCTTCTAGGAAGATTAGGACATGTGAATATGATTATACAAGCAATTTCTGATTTTATAATTTGAAGAGGGAATGAATTGTGCCTTTAAAATCATGCGTACTAGAGAGTAAAATATTTTTTGGTAGAATGGAAATTTTTAATCTCTTTCTCCCCAGGGCCAAATTAAGTGGAAAATATGAAGTAATTTTTCTAAGCTCGGGTTCAAAAATTGTCCTGAAATAAAACATTTTTCTGACACCCGAAGGCAGCCACTATTTTGGATACTTCCTAAGTTAATAGGAATAAGGAATATTCCACCCAAAGGAAAACTGCAATCTGAGGTATTTCTCTCCCGCTGTGGGTAAATCATGTTTTTTCTTGTTTCTGATTGCTTTTTGTAAGCTGTAGCATTCTGTACTTACAGCTGGAGTTTCCATCCCTCCTAGCAAGAAATCCTTCCCCGCATGGATTAAAAACATCAAAACAATCAAAACAGCATTTCACATGTCCCCTTCCTCATGCAAAGTCTAAAATCTGCCTGTTGACTTATCACTGTCCTCAATGTAGAAATCTTCCAGACCCTGACCCTACTACCATGGCAGCTGGGAACACCTAGCAGTCAGGGAGTCCCCACCCCACCCCCCAAGCCTGGTGCCTTTGGGCAAGCTGTTGCTCTGTCTGAAACTGTGTCCCCCCTACCCCTTCCCAGGGACTCGACCTCTACCCTTTCCCCTAGTACATTTGTGCAGTCTTCAGGTCTCAGCTCAGCTGCTGCTAATCCCTCCTCAACCCTCACTCACCCTAGCCAGGGTGGGTCTGGTGCATCTCTCTGGACTTGTATAGTATCTGCCTCCCCCTGCCCAGCACTGGCGCACGCTGCATGTGCTCTGGTCTGATCACCACCACTGGACTGAACAAAATCAATGTGAACCAGGGGGCCCTGTCAGAAAGTTTGGCTTTATCTGGAAGCCCCTCATTATCCCCACCATGCCTGCTTCTGCTCAGATCTTCAAGTGTTTGTGGGTTTATTGGAATCACTTTCCCTCATTTCTCTCTGCTCTTTCCATCATCCACACTGGACAAATGTGGTCATTTTATTGCCATTCCTGTTGAACACAACACACATACACACGTACACACACACACACCTTGTTTCATTGTTTACACACCAACACCTTTATGATCTGGCCTTATCTTCTGTCTTCCTGCACACTATTCTCATACCCTGAGCTCCGTCCACCCCACATTTCACCCCATTCCATGAATTCTCTGCCCATTTCCCTGCTCTGTCCCCAACACTTAGTGCCTCCCTGGTATATAATGCATTACTGAATTGACCTCTAGTCCCAGTGTCCCTTTCCAAACAGAGATTCACTTTCAGAAGCCCGTCTCTTTTCACCCCCTGGACCATTTGGCACTTTGTTTGGATTACAGAGACCATATGCCCTGCAATTCTTCAACCCCTGCCCTCAGACTGCCCTGGCTGACCACAGGTCTTGATAGAGCCCCCCATGCCACACTGTGGACTGGGACACTCGATGAGTGCTCTCCCCAGCAGGGTTTATATTTTCAGAATTCACCTCTGGTGTGAAATTTTAGTTGTGGTATCACTGGCCTTTTCAGCCTTCTGGAAATGGACGCATTTCACCATGTCTCTGGAGGCCTGTGTTAAGTCATCTCTAGCTTTCACTCTGGAGACCACCTATGACCTTTGGGAACAGCTGGGCAGGATGCAAACCCCAGGGCCGTGTGCTCAGAGGAGAAGCGGGGTGCAGTGGGGGATCCACTGCCCTTTGGCTGATCACTGAAGGAGCAAAGGAACTTTATTTTACCCTTCTCTAGTTATACCAAAGATTTCTTTGGATGATTTTATGCTGAGGCTAAATTTCTGATCCATGGTTGAAGAATTTGATTTGTAAGTAATTTTTGGTATCAGCTGGATGGTTAATTTTATGTGCCAACTTGGCTAGATTATCATGTCCAGATGTGTGGTCAATCACTGGCCTAGATGTTGCTGTGGAGATACTTTGAAGATGGGATTCTTTAAATAGGGGAGATTACCATTGATAATGTGGGGGGCCTCAACCAATCAGTGGGAGACTGTAAATGCAAATAACTGAGGGTTCAGGGAAGAGAAAGAAATCTGCCACAAGACTCCAACCTTTACTCTTTCCTGAGTTTCCAACCTAAGTCACTCAGGCTCAAGACTTCAACATCACTCTCACCAGAATTTCCTATGGAATTTGGGCTTGCCAGCCCCCACAGTCACATGAGCCAATTCCTTATAATAAATCTTTATATATGCATACATACATACATACATATATGCATATTTATATCCTATTGGTTCTCTTTGGAGAGCTCTTACAGATTCAGTGAGGATAATTGATACAGTGTTATTTCACATCTCTCATTTGGTCTAAGGATATTTGTGCAGTGTTCACCTTGAGTTATTTTTAAAAGCAAAACAAAATGTACTCAGATAGAAAAAGCATCTTCATCATTAATCTCATGTGGCAGGGGTGGGTAAGATTATTGAGATTTACAGAATTCAGTCCAACTCCCAAGATCTGAAATGTGAAATGAGAGTTAGTTGCACACAGAGTCACCAAAAAATTGTCAGCTGTGCGTTGTTTCCCACAAGGAGCAACATATTACTGTAAGGAGTTGCTGGGGGCCCCACTGCCTTCACCTGTATTTCTAATGATTTCACCCAGTTCTGAAGTCCATGTGTAAATATTATCTGTGAAGAGGATTTATTCCATGGGAAGATTTCAAAGCAGGGGTTTATTTTTGTTCAACTAACAAGTATGTAAATGAACCTCTTTAAACTACTTGAGGAGGGCAGAGAGTATTAGCAAAATCCATTCCAGCTCAGGCATGAATTGAGGGGAGGGTCGAGATAAAGCTTAGAGGGAATTTATTTGTTGTGTTAAGTAGAAAACATTTTAAGTATACAGAGAATGTACAAGAGGTGAACTTACAGGCCAGAAAAGGAGAAAGAAGCCACATTCTGGGTAGAAGCCTGAAAGATGGGGCCTATAGTTCAAATTTCCACTTATCAATGTCCCAAAATGTACATGTAAATGATCTCAGGAAAGTGACACCCAATTGGAACTGCCCCCAGATACCTTTCACCTAAAGTGCCCTGGGGAGTGACCCCGTGTCTTCTCTTCCAGAGGGGTCAGCCATGTGCTTTGCTTTTTGCCAGCCTCAAGCACCAGGGCACCATGTGGCCAGTTTTTTGTTATTGTTGTTGTTTTGTCTCTGCATGTGCCTCTTTATATTCCCTGCTTTGGAGTTCTTTGAGTAGAAAGGGTAGGTCTAGAGTGAAGCTGTCAGCTACAGAGGACACCCAAGAACTCTGGTGCAGATGCACCCCTGGGTGGGCTCCTTCCACACCCTTGCCCCTGCCTTCTTTCTCTCTGGAAGCCAAGTCCCTCATCTCCCAGCCTTGTCTTCACTGTGGAAGACCAGGTGATGCAGTGTTAGCCAATGACACGTAGGTGGAAGTCCCTGAGGACAGCGTCCCTTCCCAAATATTAAACGCAATGCCTCCATCAGATAAAGCCATTTAACCCTTCACCTTTTGCCTCACCTCTTGGATAGAGAAAGTGAAACCCGGAGGTGTAACCGCCATTTTGCAACATGGAGAATCAACCATGATAACAAGGTGCTGCCTGCCAAGGACACGAGAGCAGAAACATGGAAGAATCTGTGAGTCTGTGCCATTGTTGAGTTACCATATCAGGCCTAGACAGACTGTGCCCAAACTTCATGAATATAAGATCAATACTCCTCTGGGTTATTATTGTTCACCTTTTAAAACTGTAGATATACAAATAAAAAGGACATTTTAACCATTTTTAAGTGTACAGTTCATTAGCATTAATTGTTTTACAATGTTGTGCTGCCATCACCATCTTCCATTACTAAAACTTTTTCATCACCCAAATAGGAACTCTTTATCCATTCAGCAATTACTATTTTCACCATTTTTTAGTGGATAGTCTTACTCTTATTTAATCCAGTTGTTCTCAAACTTCAGTACCAGAATCATCTGCAAGGCTCATTGAAACACAAATCTCTGGGCTCCATCTCCAGAGTTTCTGATTAGGCAGGTCTGGGGTGAGGCTGAGAATTTACATTTCTATAAGTTCTTAGGTATTGCTGATGCTGTCAGTCCAGGGACCCCACTTAAAAAAACCCAGGTTTAGACTAATTATTCTCGTCCTTTCCTGAGCCACTATGTGTGATAGTGGTCTGTATCATAATCACCGATTTTTAGCAGCAGAAGGGATCTAGGAAAGCCCCAGCCCAAGGATTTCCAACCTGTGGCATCTTGAGGTTACCCCATGTACAGGGTGCACAGAAGACAAGGTGGGCAGGGTTTGGGACATCCAGCCCCACTTCTGCCATCTGAGAATCATGTCCCTTTGTTTTACATATTTCACTGGAACCTCTGCAAGTCACTGATTAAATCCACCCCCTCAGTTTACAGGTAAGGAAGAGTTGGAACTTCCTCCTACACTTAACCCCTGCCATTCTTCTGGTCTCCAGCTCAGTCTGCTTTCTCTTACACTACTACATTAGTGGATTATCTTGGTAGGGTTATCCCACAAACCATCAGTCTTTTGGGTCATATTTGTTATAGAAAGACTTAACAAAAATTACATATTTGGATTACATGGAAGAACAGATGTGTAATACCTAAATGTCTTAGAATAACTAAGACCCAAGTCCCATCTGATGGGCAGATGGGGGTTTGGGCAGAAGTATATTCATTAAGACTGAGATTCATAGCCCCAATCACAGAGACTAGATCTGGAGTTGCTCCATGTGGATGTGGGAAAATACAACAAGTAGTATTGAGCCTTTTGTGCACATGTGGTGGCCTAAAGAATATTGTTCAGTGTTCCCAAAATGATCAAGGAAAATGTTTTATGTACCTTAAAGTACAGGCTGAATTTAATGTTTTTTTTTTAAAATTCCAAACCCATATTAAAAACTTTTCTTTAAAAGAAGGGTGTGTCAGTGTGATCAGCTGGATACTAACCCTACTTATGCTGGGGAGCAATGAAATAGGAGCAAGGCAACTCAGGTTGCAGTCCTAGCACTGTCATGCATTTGCTGTGTGATGTTGGACAAGTTTCTTTCTCCCTCTGGGTTTTGGTTTCTTCACTTGAAATGAAAGGATTGATTTAGACAACCTAAACTTTCTTAGCTCTACAGTCTGTAATTCTAGGGTCCCCTCTGAAGATATGAGAAAACAGACTGAACTATGGGGATGAGACTGGTATTGAGAATAAGAAATTCATGCTTTCCTGCAGTGGGAGGGGCTGGTTCTGGACTTCTGAGAATTCCTAAAAGCCCTGAATTTGCTATCTTTTTGTTTGTACCACAACGGCTTCATCCATGACCCTATCTGCAAAGCTGTCTTCAAGATGTCATTCCACCATTGAAAAAGATGTAAACAAAAATGGTGCCCCATTAATTTAATTATTCCTACCATTAATTACCAAATCTTAATATGTATTGGGAAACAGCATTTCATAAGTATCAAATATTCTGTTGCCTCTATTCAGCATGTGGTGGGTGAAGAGAGAAATTTAAATAATCTCTAAAATTGCTGTGACTTAAAAGATAGCAACAACAAATTGGAATGCTATTTATTGTTAAAAATCTCAAATAAATTAAATCCCTCTTTGTTCATTTTCTATCTGCCAAATGTGTCTAGCTCCCCATGACTGGCACAAAGACTGAAGTATGCACAAATTTTAAGCAAATATTGACAAATATCACAAGGACTAAGTATATAAAATCCTAGTCACATCATGTATGCTTCATTAATTTAAATCCAAACCATTAGCTGTATCTATTAGATCCCTACTTAGAATGGTAGAGAAATATTACTGTGTATAAATGAGCATTTTTCATAGCAAGAGGACATGCATCATAGCTGTAATTCATTAAACAACTTCTCCATAATCTAACAACATGAGCCCTCCTCTTCATCATAACTATCCCAAAAATCCAATAGTGGTTGGCATTTTGTGAACATGGTATTTATCTCTGAGGTTAGCTGCAGGATGCAAACACTAACAAGGTTTAAGAGCCTTTGCAAAGCCCACTCTATCTCCTGCAATACCACATGTGAAATAGGTTTTTCCTCTTTGGGCATTCTTACTTGCAAAGATACAACGCCAGCATGATGCTTGTTTTCACATCCATTAGTCATTAAATGAAATAAATGTACAGGAACGATTTGATATTCCATGGGATTTTAATGTACGTTTGGTCAGAAAAAAAATTCTATAGTAAGCAAGAGTCAAGGAAAGCAACAGGGTGCACTTAGATGATTGAACTCATAATATGTTGGTTAAAATTGTGAGCTTCTGAATCAGAGGATTAGCAATCCAGTTATACCGTTTGTCACCTAGGTAACTTTGGGGGGTAGACCTGTTTAAGTCTCAGTTTCCTCATGTATAAAATGCGGAAAAAATGACAGCTCCTACCTTATGATGACCATGAGGCATAATGATATAAAGCATGTAAAGAGCTTGGAAGAGTTCCTGATATATAGTAAGTGAGCTATACTTGTTACTGATAATTAGAAAAGGACAAAAGAGAAAAAATTAAAATGGTATTGATAAATTCCAGAGCTGATTCTTTTAGCAATCCATTAGAATAGACACACTTCTGCCAAATTTACTCTAGAGTAAAAGTGATAATGCACAATATTAGGAATGAGAAAGAAGGTACAACTGCAGATATGGAGATCAGAAAAGTTTAAAAGAATCCTATGTATACTCTCAGAAAATGAATAATTATTATGGAATAAAAATGAATCAAAAAAAGAAATTGATAAACCTGTTGAGGTAGTATTTACTTATCCCCAGAGAGTAAAGCACTGAGCCCAGATAATTTATTAGGTGAATTCTAGCAAACCTTTAAGGAACAATGACTTCCTATTCTATTTAAAATATACGGATGAGAAAAATGGAGGAAACATCCCAAATTCATGCTGTTATATCAGCATAACTTAAAAAGTAATCCTGCATACTTTTCTAATTCACATTCCATATGTGAATTTGTTGCAGATATTCTAAATTAATTAATAACAAGATTGAGTTGAATTAAAGGATGTTTCAACTTAAGAAAACTATTTATTATATGAATAGATCAGAGGAGAAAAAGATGATTATCATTATATTTCTGTAATCGATTTGACAAAATTCAACATCTCTTCCTTATAAAAATTCTCAAATGGATTGTAGAAGAATCCTTTCTTAACATGACAAAAAAATCTAAGATCAGTCATCAACATTAGTGATATTGATGAAACCTTGGCTATATCACCACTGAAGATAGGGGGAAACATTTTTTTTTTTTTTTTAATCATCATTTTATTGAGATATATTCACATACCACGCAGTCATACAAAACAAATCGTACTTTCGATTGTTCACAGTACCATTACATAGTTGTACATTCATCACCTAAATCAATCCCTGACACCTTCATTAGCACACACACAAAAATAACAAGAATAATAATTAGAGTGAAAAAGAGCAATTGAAGTAAAAAAGAACACTGGGTACCTTTGTCTGTTTGTTTCCTTCCCCTACTTTTCTACACATCCATCCATAAACTAGACAAAGTGGAGTTTGGTCCTTATGGCATTCCCAATCCCACTGTCACCCCTCATAAGCAACATTTTTATACAACTGTCTTCGAGATTCATGGGTTCTGGGTTGTAGTTTAATAGTTTCAGGTATCTACCACCAGCTACCCCAATTCTTTAGAACCTAAAAAAGGTTGTCTAAAGTGTGCGTAAGAGTGCCCACCAGAATGATCTCTCGGCTCGTTTTGGAATCTCTCTGCCACTGAAGCTTATTTCATTTCCTTTCACATCCCCCTTTTGGTCAAGAAGATGTTCTCCGTCCCACGATGCCGGGTCTACATTCCTCCCCGGGAGTCATATTCCACGTTGCCAGGGAGATTCACTTCCCTGGGTGTCTGATCCCACGTAGGGGGGAGGGCAGTGATTTCACCTTTCAAGTTGGCTTAGCCAGAGAGAGAGGGCCACATCTGAGCAACAAAGAGGCATTCAGGAGGAGACTCTTAGGCACAAATACAGGGAGGCCTAGCCTCTCCTTTGCAGCAACCGTCTTCCCAAGGGTAAAACTTATGGTAGAGGGCTCAACCCATCAAACCACCAGTCAGGGGGAAACATTTTATCATGATTCTGTAACTTCTGGAAAAGTCATAAATATAAATTTTAGACATCAGGGAACAAACATAACAACAACTGTATAGAACTTTTATTGGAAGAGTGAAACTTCACCGTAATAGGTGAATACTAATAAATGAAGAACTAGTTCCCTAATTAAAATACTCAATAATGTATAATTTATCCAAATTAAAATACTTTTGTTGTAATCTCCATCAAAACATCATTATATTTTGAAAAAGAATTCTAAATTTTATCTGAAAGGACAATAAAAGAACAATATCAATCTTTTTTTTTTGAAAAAGATTTGTAATGTACAACTTGCTCCAAAAGATATAAGAATGTTCTATATTTCTACAATAATTAAAACAGGGAAGCATTATCACAGGAAAAGACAAACAGAGGGATACAAGCAGTAAGAAGCTTATACATCTGTATTAGTGAGAGTTCATCAGAAAAGCAGAATGGACAGGAAATACACATGTTGTTCCTGTTTGCTAAAGTTGTCGTTATGCAAAATACCAGAAATGCATTGAATTTTATAAAGAGGATTTATTAGGTTACAAATTTGCAGTTCTAAGGCCATAAAAGTGTCCAAACTAAGGCATCAATAAGAGGATACCTTCACTGAAGAAAAGCCAATGGCGTCCAGAACACCTCTGTCAGCTGGGAAGGTACATGGCTGGTGTCTACCAGTCCTTTGTTCCCAAGTTCTGGTTTTAAAATGGCTTTCTCCAAAATGTCTCTGAACTTCTGTCTCTCTTAGTTTGTCTCTTTCAGCTCCTGTGTATTCTTGCTTGTTCTCCCAGGGCATTTCTCTCTAAGAATCTGGGGGTCTGCTCTTAGCTTTCCTGGGGCAAATTCTGGGCTTAATCTCTTAGCTTAGCATCTCCAAATCTCTTTCATTCTGCATCTCCAAGCATCTGGGTCTGTTTCAGCCCCTGAGCTCTCTTAAGGACTCCAGTAAACTAATCAAGACCTACCATGAACAGGCAGGATGACACCTCCATGGAAATAGTCTAATCAAAAGCTCTCACACACTGTAGGTCTGCCCCCACAAGACTGCATTAAAGAACATGGCTTTTTCTGGGGTACAAAATAGATCCAAACCAGAGCATATGTCAATATTGAAAGATTTATTTTAAGACTTGGTTCCTGAGACTATGGAGATTGGCAAGTCAGAACTCTATCGGGCAGACTACAACTTGGAAACTTGATGGAGGTGATTGATGTGGAATTCCCCAGGAGAAGTGGGACTGCTTGATGGTGGAGATAGAAATTCTTTTTCTGACTGCTGAAGTCCTCACTTCTCCCTTAAGGCCTTGAACTGATTGAATGAAGAGACTCTCCTCATTGCTGAGGGCATTCTCCTTTGTTGATTGTAGACGCAATCAGCCATAGATGCTATCAACTGACTAATAATTTAAATCCCTCCTTGAGATATCCTCACAGTAACAATTAGACCAGTGCTTGCTTGACCAACAATTGATACCATCACCTAGGCAAGCTGGCACATGAATTTCACCATCCCAGAGTCTGCGCAAGCATTCTAAACCTTTCACTAAATTACAATGGGGATAACTCATTTAAGGGGTAAAACTAAGAATTAATAAAAATGTTTTGGGGATTATTTGCAAATCATTCAGTTAAACTAAATGAAGGCCCTTACTTTATTCTACCTCCCATAATAAGTTACATATGTATTAAAATATAAATTTATCAGAAAACATTATAGAAGTTCCTTAAAAAGTTAAAAATGGAGTTAACATAAGGCCCAGAAATTCCACTCTTAAGTATATGCCCCAAAATATTGAAAACATATATCTATCCAAAAACTTGTACATGAATGTTCACAGCAATATTTTAGCCAAAGGTGGAAACAAAATCCATCAACTGATGAATGGATAAATAAATGTGGTATATCCATGCAACAGAATATTATTCAACTGCGAATAGGAAGGAAGTACTGGTACATGCTACAATAAATGTGAACCTTGACAACATCATGCTAAGTGAAAGAAGTAAGTCACAGAAGACCTACATGATATAAAATGTCTCTAATAGACAAATCTATAGAAACAGAAAGTGAATTAGTGGTCTGGGTAGTTACAGTGCGGGATTGGGGAGCTGCGGGGATGGTAGCTAAAAGGTAGGGAGTTTCTTTTTGGGGTTATGAAAATGTTCTAAAATTGATTGTGATGATGATTGCACAATTCTGTATATATAATAAAAAACATTGAAATATACATTTAAATGAGTTAATTGTATGGTATGTGAAGTATATCTCAATAATGCTGTTAAACTTTTTTTAAATAATTAAATTTAAATTTAAAAATGAAATAACAATCTTGTGTCAGACAACTTTAAAACATGATAACACAGGCAAAATCCACAAAGAAACAATGTTTTCATCAATTTGAATATGTACTGCTAAAAGAAGTTAAAAGGCAAATTGAAATCTATGAAAAATATATATTTACAATTTATATGACAAATATAGGTGAGTAGCATCAAAAATAAGCTTTAAAAAGTCAAATGCTAAATACTAAAAGCAAGAAAAATATCTTAATTAAGATATTTGCAAAAGGAGAAAGTCTACTGCTCTATAAATACATGATGGAATATTCAACATCACTGGTAATGAAAATAAACATCAAGCAATGATGACATATTTTGGCCATGAAATGGCAAAGGTGAATAAAAATTCTCTATGCTCATAATGGCATGAGAAATCAAGGTTTCATTTAATATGAGTGATTGTAAGTCAGTGCTTCTTTCCAGAAGGTTTCTTAGTACTGAGGTACAGGGTTGAGACTAAGATGGGAGGCTGTGACATCACACAGATGTGGCTTTGAATGCTAGTTCTGCAATTCATTAGCTGTGTCACCTTGATCTTCTCTTTTCCTAAGAGCAAAATTGGCATTGGATTGTTGTTGGTTTGAAACAATGCAATTAAAAGCACACTGCCTAGTGCAAACAAAAAAGGGATCAACAAATGGCTGTGCTTATGATTGTTACAATTATTTTTTAAAGTTCATGTCTTTTGACTTGAGAATCTCACTTCTTGGAATACTTTCAACTAACCTAAGTAAGAATCTATGCAAAGATAAAATGATATTCGAAGTGGTAAATTATTAGAATACCATTTGAATGAATTTTAGTGTCTATATAAGATAAGATTATTGCACAATCATTTAAAAAATGGTTTTAAATTTTCTGAAAATTACTATGGCAAAGTAACAGCTTTCAAATGTTTATACCCATAGATCTAGCAATTCTCATTAAATTTTATCCCAAGAAACTAATTACACATAGGCATACAGATTTATCTGCAAAGATGTCCATTGAATAATTGTTTATACTATTGAAAAACTGGAATCAACCAACTGGAATCAACCTCAATGCCAAATATTGAAGGATTGCTAGATTCCTTCCAAACTTAACTACTGTGCCATCTCATTCACACCTCAAACTCAATATTTCCTGAAACATAATTTATCCTCTTTCTCTACCCAACTTACTCCAGTGTTCCCTATCTCTGGATATGATAGCCTTACTCACAAATTGTTGCCCAAGCTAGAAACTTGGAAGTAATTCTTTAACTCTTCCTGCTCTCTCACCTTCCCATCAAGTAAAACATCAGTTTATTCCCCCCAAATCTCTCACAACTGCCAGCTTGCCTCTGCATTCCTGCCACTGTAGTGCAGGCCTCGTTCATCTTTTGTCTGAACTACTGCCATGACATGGCTATTGTGTCAGCTCCTTCACACTTGCCGATCCCCCCATCCCACTCAGATATTTATACTTGAACCAGAATGATCTTCTAAAATCACAAATTGGATCATGTCATTCATTCCCCTAATTTATACAGTTCAGTGCTTCTTGGGAAGTCTCTTTTCAGAGATTAAAATCTTTCCTTCTCCACTCGGGCAACATGGCGGCATAGAGAGGAGTGGAAGCTAAGTAGTCCCCCTGGAACAACTACAAAAAACCAGAAACAACTAGTAAATAATCCAGAATAACTGCGGGGGGACAAACGAGACCATCCATTCATCATACACCAACCTGAATTGGGAGGAATGCCCAAGAACACAGCATGAAATCTGTAAGCAAAACCTGCGGAACCAGGTCGGGAGACCCCCTCCCCCATAGCCCGAGCTGCAGAGCCACGTGGTGCCACAGAGAAGCTATCTCCCAGCAAGCGAATACAGCTCAGCTGAGCTCCAACTGGGGTTTTAAGTAGCGAGTGTGAACTGCTCACTACAGGTACGCAGCCCCAAAAAACAGACAGAGGCTTTGGGTGACGACTGACCTGGGAGAGCCGGAGGGTTGCCTTGGACTGGGTCTGAAGGGGACTATCTGTTTCTTTTTTGGCTCAGTGGAGAAAGTCCCAGTCATTTTCAGTTTCCAGGGCTGTGACTCTGGGAAGGGTGGAGACACCACAAGCAGAGAGCCAGACCATTGAAATGCTAATGACCTCCACCTGAGAGGTCTGTCTTCTCTAGGAGGAAAGGGGTGGGGCCCTTTCCATTCAGAACCAGACCCCAGAGCCTGGGGGAACACGGCCACACCTCCTCACACCAGTCAAGAATTATAGGCTAACAGGTGTCACCTGCTGGGCAGAAAAGCACAGTGACCTGAGGCATCAAAGGGTGGAGCAATTTTCTAAGACACACCCTCAGGGAAACCAGATACTGAATATTTCTTCCCTCTGGGACCTGAGCCTGTTCTGGTCTGGGAAAACCCAATTTGGATAACCAAGGAAACCATGCCTAGACAACAGAAAATTACAACCTACACTAAGAAAAACAAAGTTATGGCCCAGTCAAAGGAACAAACGTACACTTCAACTGAGATACAGGAATTTAAACAACTAATGCTAAATCAATTCAAAAAGTTTAGAGAAGATATTGCAAAAGAGATAGAGGCTGTAAGGGAAACACTGGACATGTATAAGGCAGAAATCAAAAGTTCAAAAAACCTACTAGTAGAATCTATGGAAATGAAAGGCACAACACAAGAGATGAAAGACACAATGGAAACATACAACAGCAGATCTCAAGAGGCAGAAGAAAACACTCAGGAACTGGAGAACAAAACACCTGAAAGCCTACACGCAAAGGAGCAGATGGAGAAAAGAATGAAAAAATATGAGCAACGTCTCTGGGAACTCAAGGATGAAACAAAGTACAATAATGTACGTATCATTGGTGTCCCAGAAGGAGAAGAGAAGGGAAAGGGGGCAGAAGCAATAATAGAGGAAATAATTAATGAAAATTTCCCATCTCTTATGAAAGACATAAAATTACGGATCCAAGAAGCGCAGCATACTCCAAACAGAAGAGATATGAATAGGCCTACGCCAAGACACTTAATAATCAGATTATCAAATGTCAAAGACAAAGAGAGAATCCTGAAAGCAGCAAGAGAAAAGCGATCCATTACATACAAAGGAAGCTTAATAAGACTATGTGCGGATCACTCAGCAGAAACCATGGAGGCAAGAAGGAAGTGGTGTGATATATTTAAGATACTGAAAGAGAAAAACCACCAACCAAGAATCCGGTATCCAGCAAAGCCGTCCTTCAAATATGAGGGAGAGCTCAAAATATTTTCTGACAAACAGACAATGAGAGACTTTGTGAACAAGACACCTGCCCTACAGGAAATACTAAAGGGAGCACTACAGGGTGATAGAAGACAGGAGTGTGTGGTTTGGAACACAATTTTGGGAGATGGTAGCACAACAATGTAAGTACACTGAACAAAGGTAACTATGAATACGGTTGAGAGAGGAAGATGGGGAGCATGTGAGACACCACAAGAAAGGAAGAAAGATAACGACTGGGACTGTGTAACTTGGTGAAATCTAGAGTATTCAACAATTGTGATAAAATGTACAAATATGTTCTTTTACAAGGGAGAGCAAGCAAATGTCAACCTTGCAAGTTGTTAAAAATAGGGAGGCATTGGGGGAGGGATGCAATCAGCATAAACTAGAGACTGTAACTAATAGAATCATTGTATTATGCTTTCTTTTATGTAACAAAGGTGATATACCAAGGTGAATGCAGATAAGAGGGGGGGATAGGGGAGGCATGTTAGACACTTGCCATTGGTGGTATTGTCTGATTCTTCATTCTACTTTGATTTAAGGTTATTTTTCCTTTTGCTGCTTCCTAGCTGTCATTTTTTTGTTTCCTCTTTCTTTTGCCTCGCTACCTTCTTTGACTCTCCCTCCTGCCTTGTGGAAGAAATGTAGATGCTCTTGCTTAGTATGAGCAGAATGTTCAATTAGGATGAACTTAAATGTTTGGAAATGAACAGGGGTGTTGGTAGCAAGATGTGAGAAGAACTAACAGCGCCGAATGAGGTGTGAATGAGGTGGAAAGGGGAAGCTCAGAGTCATATATGTCACCAGAAGGAAAGTTGGAGGTCAAAAGATGGAAATATATAAAATTGAATCCTATGGTGGGCAATGTCCATGATCAACTGTACAAATACTAGAAATCACTTCATGAACCAGAACAAATGTATGACAATACAATTAGAAGTTAATAATAGAGGGGCATATAGGGAAGAACTATATACCTATTACAAACTATATACTACAGTTAGTAGTATTTCAACATTTTTTTCATAAACAGTAACAAACGTCCTATATCAATACTAGGAGTCAACAATTGAGGGGGGTTGGTTAGGGATAGGGGAGGTTTAGAGTTTCCTTTTCTGTTTTTCTTTTTTCATCTTTCACTTTATTTCTTGTCTGGAGTAATGAAAAGTTTCTAAAAATTGAACAAAAATTAAGTGTGATGGATGCACAGCTGTATGAGGGTACCCAGGGGCAAGTGATTGTACACTTTGGATCTTTGGATAATTGTATGGTATCTGAACAATCTCAATAAAAATGAAAAAAAAAAAAAATCTTTCCCTCTCTTCCCCAAAGCTAATGTCCATGATGCTGCGAATAGGAAGGAAGTACTGGTACATGCTACAATAAATGTCCATGATGCTACACTTTCTCAGACAACAATTATAATCTGCTCTATGATTGGAGGTTTTTGGAAATAAAATGTTGGAATGCTTTCTGCCCCATCACACACTTCAATTGAGGCAAGATAAGCCAGAGTTTTAGGCCTTCTGGAATGAACACAATAGAGAGAAAATTCAGGGAGAAAAATATTAATTAAAATATACATTAAAATCTCAAAAATTGTCAGGTTATAAAATCTCAGCTCCTCTGTGCCACAATTAACAGGCATCTGCTAAGGATCCCAGATTTCAAGCTTTTTTTTTTTTTTTGTATTTCCCATGTAGAGGTCATTCAAACTTGGGGAGGAGGTGGTGAGGAAAGGAAATTAAGAGAAAGATCCTCAGAGATTTAGAAATTTCCTATTAACAGTGTAACTTCAGAGTACAGATCTGAGTTGACTTCCCAAACACCTCAGCTTTCCTATTCTTTTTGCTTGGCACTCACACAGAGAGACCAGTTCATCCCCATGCCCAAGTGTGAGCAGAAAGGGGATGGAAATGCACTGGCGTGGTTGCTTGTACCTATTAATAAAGGACGTTTGTGAATGCCAGGGGAGCTCAATGTAGCTTATCTTCTGAACTGGAGAGAGTTTACCTCAGGTAAGTTTCCTAGGTCAGTTTAGCTTCCAAGGAGAAAGCATGCTCTGTGACAATGGTATTGTTTAAGCTGTGTGTGTAGCAGAAGTTGACAACTTCAATTTTTATACTCAGAGACACTGAGATGCTGCCAAAAATGCAAAGAAAACATCCCTTTCCTTGGTCTAGCACATGTTGTGGATAATGCTAAGTATTTGGAGAAGTACCTTTCTATTCCCTTTAGGGATTTTTTGAGTTCCAAAGAACTGACCAAATGCTACATTTTTCGTGAGCTAATATCTTCTCAGGGCAGTCATTTACATTTTCTGCACTTTCCTTTAATCTTCAGGAAAATGCAGGATAGTCTCAATGAAAATATATCCTCAACTACCATCATTTTGCTCATCTCTTCCAAATTCACATCGCCAGCCAAAAGCTCTCTCCTGGGGTTTAGTGTTATCCTTGAAATGCCCAAATAGTGTTACTAAGGCATTGAAAATGCAACATGTCATGATTTCTATCATCAATTAATTTCTCCCCAAATGCAGCTGTTCCTCTTGATTTTTTTTTTAGTTTGGTTAATGCACTGTCATCTACCTAATCACTCAAAGTGGAAATTGGGCTGCAAACCTATCCCCATTTTCCTCTACCCTATTTCATTAGGTTTATGTTTATCCCAGAGTCTTTCAATTTTTTTTCAATAGCTCCCAATAAGAACTACAATTTACACCAATGGCACGTGTGCACACAGACACATACACACACTTATGTATCTGAAATAAAAGTTTCACAGAACAATAGTTCTTCCTTCTTTGTGTGGTACACACTAATACTTGCTATTCTATTTGTTCTATTTCACTTTTTTTTTTCAGTTCCTATCGTGCTTCTGTAAATTGATTTCACAACCCACTAATGGGTTGAAACCTGTGGTTTGGAAAACATAACCAAAGGAAACCACAGGAAATCAGCGAAATAAGGAGATAATGTAAAAATTTTGCTAAAATACGTAGTGCATATAGATCTTAGATTACTATTAATTGCAATTTTATTGCTATTTCCTACTCCACAGTTTTAAACTACTAAAACTTTTCCTTGACTGGCCTCCCTCCTCCCCATCTATTGCGAAATGCCCATGTCCTTCCCGTATACCTTTCCAAACTCAAATGCCACCTCTTCCATAAGCCTCCCTTCATTTGCTGAATTGGAAATGTTTCCATCATCTTGGTAAATTCCGTATTTCCCAAGAGGGAATTTGGAATTCCAATTCCCAATTGTCTGCACCATTGAACAATTGCACAATTGCACAATTCCCAGTTGTCTGCACCACTCTACCTATCCAGCACTTTCTGCAGCCTGAAAGGGTCGTAAGAGTTAACTATGACAGGTTCATCTGTGTGTTCTCAGTAGGCTCCAGCACAGTCTTTTATGAGAGTCAGTGCTTAAGAAAGACTCTTGAAAGAAAGCATTAATAGGATTGTAAAACTAGTCATACCATGGCTCCAATGGAGCAAAATAAGCCAATCTGACCGTTTCAAGCTTGTTTTGTCACAGGCTCTTAACTCTAAAAGCCCTAACTTTCCAAATTTATGTCACAAAGAGTGCTAAGTTTGACTAGTATGGGTACACGTCTATTGCTATTATTGGCAAGATTCTTTAACAAATTGGGAAGATTCCTCAAAATATTGCCTACGTGTTCATTCTTCATGATCAAAGTGGAAAAAACACAGAAAAATAGGACATGACAATAAAATCAGACAGCTGAGGTAAACATCTATACGTAGATATGTACATCCTAAACTAACTTTTAAAAACAATGTGCCTTCTCACCCAGTACAAATATTGGCAACTGAAAATTTTCATCATAAATTTAAATGTTTCAAAGGTATAATTCTGGCTCATTTTTAGATAAAATGGTTGTGTCATACTTTTAAAGACATCCAATGGAATCAAAATGCCAGTTGTTTAGATGGCCAGGACTGCTATGACAAATACCATCACTTTGCTTAAGCAACAGGAAATATTACCTCATGGTTTTGGTGGCTAGAAATCCAAAGTCAAGGTCGTGGCAGGCCACATTTTCTCCTGGAGTCTATTGCGTTCTCGTGCTGGCTTCCTCCAATCTTTGGGGTTCCTTGGCTGCACCTCTGCCTCCATCACATGGTTGTCTCTCTCTCCTTGTGTCTACTTCTCTGATTTCCACTGACTCCTACTGTTCAGTTGCCTGTTTCCTGTCTAGTTTTCCTCTCCTTATGAGGACTCCAGCCATATAGATTAAGGCCTGCACTGATTCAATTTAGCTGCATCTAAATAAGATCTTGGAAGATTCTATTCACAAATGAGTCTATACTTTTAATGAATAATAGCATCTTTGAAGTCCTATTTACAAATGGGTTCACACCTGCAGGAATGTAGATTAAGACTTGAACATGTCTTTTGTGGGGGACATAAGTTGATCTCCAAAACCCATTATGATTTGAAGCTTACTAACACATTAAAGAACAGTACAAGCACAATTTTTAAATATTCATTTTCCTTCTTGAACTCCTATGTTTATTCTACGTCCTCCACAGATTGCTATCCTAGTGTATTTTTTGTGCTTGAAAATCCATTCATCACTCTATCAGACCTATCTACAACAAAATACATATAAATGTATGTGTAGGTGTTATAATGTGGTTCCTGTGAACATAGCCTTTACAACATTTTTTCTGGACTGGGATATCATTACAATTATTATTCATAGCCAATTGAACTATAAACAGCTTAAACAGATAACAAGTTCTGACAATTATTAAATATAAATAAAATTTTATAGGAATTACATATCTTTAGATAAATCATGACCAACATAAATCATGACCAAACTTTTCTATGCATTAATGAAAGAGAAAGATCTATGCTACTAAGAACTAGTCTGCCTTAATGCTAACACATAGTTTTTTTAAGATAGGCTATAGAGAGGTGATGTCATCAACGTGACAACAAACCATTTTATAAAAAATTTCTAGGTTTTTAAAAAATATGCAAAGTGAAAAATGCTTTGCTGAAATAAATCCTAGCAAAGCCTCTCCTAAGAAACAACTAATAAAAGAATGAATTCCATTTGTTTGGAAACTTGAAGGACAATAGAGAATGGAGAAGGACTCTGCAAATGCTTAATCAAAGAAAAAGAAAAATAATCCACCACATAAAAAGGTAGGAGATCTGTAACCCAGGCTGGCCAGTCCCAACCCCTCCCCCTCACTTGGGCCCACATGCATTTCCAGGCACAGGGACCCAAGTCTGCAGAGACCCATAGTGGAATATAAATGGCAGACAAGAAAGTGCATGCAAAAGGGCCCCCAGGAAATAAAAGAGACTGCAGCAGAACTGTTGGTAAGAGGTGCACACACTCAACCCAGTCTCTGTTTACTATGTCACATAAATGAACAAATGGATCTTTTTGAATATCAGGATGCCCTAATATGGAAGTTAGCAGAGGCAGAAAAGCCTCATGCAAAATAAAACCTGGGGTGTGTCGGTGGGTGGTGGTGTTGGATAGGGGGAGGGACCAAAATGCTGTAAGGCAGGACAGGTCCCAGAACTGGAGGGTGTAACAAAAAGGGGGCAATGAGTGAGAGAGAGAAGTTAAACAAACCATAGGAGCTAGAGAGAAAATTCTGCACAAATAGAAAGAGAACAGATCAAGATTCCAAGAGAAAGAATAGAGGAAAGGAAGTTTTCTCCTGGACGTGAAACAATTGCACATGAAAGGGAAATCTTACAAGTTGTACCACATGTCCAGGGTAAGATTTAGATGCAGAAAATCTGAAACAATCTGAACAGGTAAACATGGGCGACTCTGCATGTCCAGCATAAGTTGGACCAAGTGTCTAGGAAGAGCCTTAATACATAACCAATCTACAATAAAACCCTAGGGAAGAGGGAGAAACAGATTTTAAGTATTAGCATATAAAAATAATCAGATGTCCAAACATCAGCAAAAAATTACAAGTTATAATAAGAAACAGGAAGATACGGTTCAGATAAGGGAACAAATTAAAGCTTCAGAGGAGACAAAGACACTTGAACAACCAATTAAAGAAGTTCAAACAAATCTAAATCAATTCAAGGAGATGAAAGAAAATATCTACGGAAATAAACTCATGATGGATATAGAGCTAAAGAATTTAAGAAGACAACGTCCGAGCAAAAAGAATTTGAAAGTTTAAAAAGAAACATGACAGAAATTTTGGGGATGAAAAGAATAATAATGGAGATTTAAAATACAATAGAGGCATACAATAGCACATTTGAATAGGCAGTGTTCAAGAAACAGTGAACCAGAAGACAGGACAGTTGAAACCATTTAGTCAGAAGAAAAGATAACTAAAAGAATAGAAAAAATTGAGCAGTGCATAAGGGACTTGAGTGACAGCTTGAAACATACAACATACGCATCATGGGAATTCCAGAAGGAGAAGAGAAGAGAAAAGGAGCAGACAGACTATTTGAGGAAACTACAAAGCAGAAAGTTACAAAGCTTTGCCAAAAGAAATCAAAGAAGACCTAAATAAGTGGAAGGACATTCCATGCTCATGGATTGGAAGACTAAATATTGCTAAGATTTTGATTCTGCCCAAAGTGAATTACAAATTTAACACAATCCTAATCAAAATTCCAACAGCCTTCTTTGCAGAAATGGAAAAACCAATCATCAAATTTATTTGGAATTGTGAGTAGTCTCAAACAGCCCAAATCATCTTGAAAAAGAAGAAAGAAGGAGAACTCACAGTCCCAGACTTTCAAACATAGTACAAAGCAAAGGTGGTCAAAACAGCATGGTACAGGCACAAGGATAGATACATAGAACAATGCAATCGAATTGTGAGTTCAGAAATAGACCCTCACATCTATGGCCAACTGATTTTTCATAAGGCTGCCAAGTTCACTCAAAATTTGGAAAGAATAGTCTCTTCAACAAATTATGCTGGGAGAACTGGATATCCCTATGCAAAAGAATGAAAGGGGACTGCTATCTCACACCATATACAAAATTAACTCAAAAAGTAGTGAGGAGCTAAATATAAGAACCGAGAATATAAAACTCCTGAAAGAAAATGTAGGGAAGCATCTTCAGGATCTTGTGTTAGGCAATGGCTTCTTAGATATTACACCCAAAGCACAAGCAGCAAAAGAATAAATAGATAAGTGGGACCTAAACAAAACTGAAAATTTTTGTATATCAAATAACTTTATCAGGAAAGTGAAAAGACAACCTACTCAATGGGAAAAAAATATGGAAACCACATATCCAATGAGGTTTTAATATACAGAAAATATAAAGAAATCCTACACCTTATCAACTGAAGACAAACAACTCATTTTAAAAATAGAAAAAAAGACTAGAACAGACATTTCTTCAAAAAGGATATACAAATGGCCAAAAAGCACATGAAAAGATGCTCAACATCATTAGCAATTAGAGAAATGCAAATCAAAATCACAATGAGATACCATTTCACACCATTAGAATGGCTATTACTAAAAAACACAAAAACAAAAACTTACGACTGTTGGAGAGGGTATGGAGAATAGTAATACTCTTTCATGGTTTTTGGGAATGTAAAATTGTGCAGCTACTGTGGAAGAAAGTTTGCTGCTTCTTTGGAAGGTTAGGTGTAGAATTATCATATGACCTGGCAATCTCACTTCTGGGTAGATACCCAAAAGCATTGAAAGCAGGGATTCTAACAGATTTTGTACACCAATGTTCATGGTGGCATTATCCACATTTGCCAAAAGGTGGAAGCACTCCAAGTGTCCATCAACTGATAAATGGATAAATAAAAAGGACAGCTATATGATCTCTGATACGAAATAATTACAATAAGCAAACTCATAGAGACAGAATCTAAAATACAGGTTACCAGAGGCTGGGGTAGGGTAGGGAACGTGGCGTTAATGCTTAAATTGTACTGAGTTTATATTTGAGTTGATTGTAAGTTTTGGTAATGGATAGTGGTGACGGTAGCACAACATTGTGAATATAATTAACAACACTGAATTATTTTTGTGAATGTGGTTAAAAGGAGAAGTTTTAGGTTGTATATAAGTTATTAGAATAAAAATTTTTAAAATACATGGCTGTATAAAATATAAATGGGTGCAATTGAAATCCACATTATGTAAAAAAATCAAATGTGATATTTTATATTAAAGTATCATATATACTAAAAAAGTAGCTATTATAGCCTCAAAAAGATAAAAATAGGAAGAAGAAATATGACATCATTTATAGAATAAGTAAAATGTAATTCACATAAATATTTAATGAAATATTTGTTTAAAATTAGGTTTTAGATAACCCCTTGAATAAAACAAAGTATGGAATATATCACATAAAATTTTTATTTGGGATTTTGTCCATTATCTCTTGAAAAATTGGTTGTCCCATCAAACATTCTAATTACAGTTAGAAGTGTCTGAGTAACTCAACTACTTTACTTATCCATTTTGAAGGGGATTTGCTTTCCAGCTGTTGACTCATATTGAACAAAGGTGGAAGGATTGCATACATCTAGATATGTGAAAAACAAAAAGCAAGTTTTAACATTCAGTTTTTCTTACTGAACCTCTCTACTTTTTTTTTCTGAGCAGTTGCTACTTTGAACAGTTGCCGAGGAACAGAAGAGTCCAAGTTGTAAGGCCAAAGTTTCAGATACTTGAATTCCACTGAGACAGCTGTGCAGATGGTGGGGAATATAAGAACCCTAGTGGGGTTATGGGTTTAGAGTAGCTTGATGATAATCATTAAAGGAAGTTCCCCTTTTCTGGGCACTTTTTCATGCCCCAGGTCAATGGACTACGATTCATTTTGGATTTTGAGGTGGACGCCTTTTTTGGTAAAGTAGGAGAAATGCTAATTGGCACTCAAGTGATTTTTCAAGCATATTAGTTTTAGAAAAGAGGCCACATTCCATAGAAGATGAACATTTAGAAATTGATCCCCTTGAAACTATCCACGATCATATACCTGCAATGGCTTTATGTTCCGCACAGGTAGCCAGGGAACATGGCTTCAAACTAAACTTGAAAACAAATGCTTTTTCTTGGGGATGAAGTACTAGTTCTGAGTAATTCTTCCTTTACTAATATTAGGGGGTTGGGGACAGTTATGAAATTATATATTTTATGCAGTAGAATAAGAGTCCTTGATCTGATATGTTTTCCTGAAGCATATAGGGGCTCTTTGAAACCCTGTAATTATGTAGGTATGTGCATACACTGTCTTTTCTGGGGTGCAGGATGGTAGCTTTATCAGATTCTGAAAGGATATGTGACCCCAGAAGAGCTTAAAAGTCACTGCATCAATTTCCTCCGTGATTCCTGTTGAATTTCTAGAGACCCCATTATGACAACCACAGAGGAAAATGAAAGAGAATAAAGGATCAGTGTATCAATATTTAAAAGGTAAATGTGTGCTAAGTAGAAGTAAAATATTTAGTTGCACGTTAGATTGGAAATCTCACGAGTCTTTTCTGAAGGAAGAGGATGCTAGGTTTCACGTGGGGAATTTCAAACATGAGTATGCCCAGAAGGAGGTATATGTACCTACTTGAATTTATATAGCCTTCTTAAAGGCAATATCCTGGCTCCTTCTCTGGAAAATTCCCAAACCCTTTATAGAAGGACTAATAATAATAACACCGATAATTATGTTTAAAGACCAACTACTATGTTCTATGCACTTTACATACATCAACTCTTCTCTCAGACACCTGCTGTGTTTAAGAAATGGGACAAAGAAGGTTCAAAGATTTTGAGTAAATTGCCCAAGGCCATACAACTAGCAAATGGAGACCTGAGCTTTGAGGCTGACTTTCTGCTCCATCCCATACACATCTTATCTTTGTTAAGATAATCGTTGGGCAAAAAGCTGCCATTTCCCGAGTCGGCAGCTACTAACTTGCCCCACCTTTTCAAATGTCACTTGAAAACTTTGGAAAACTGAGTCAGTAGGACCAACAAGTAACACTGTGTGTCCTCCACGACCTACCTTGTTTGTGTTGTGTTTCCTCTGTGTACTTATCATTAGTTTGTACCGTCCTCCCATATTTCCTTGGCTTCTTGTACCTGTCAGGCATCCTAAAAATCAAAGAGGCTTGCTTGCACTGTCTCACTTATTTCAACATGACTGCTGAGTCTCTAAAGAAGATATATTCGACATGAATGAGATTTTTCCTCCTTGGGTCTCTTTCCCACATTGAGTTATGTCTCACATTCATTTCTCCCTCTGCTGCCATATATTACATCTCCCCAATTTCTCATTTGTTTTTTAGACATTTCTACCTGCAGGTCCAGTCTCTTAAGCTTGCCATCTTGTTTGTTTTTGACTTGCCCTAAAGCTCCAAGGGATTTTACCTCTTAAAAGCTCAGATCCATTGGCTCATGGGATCCAAACTATGAGCATGATCGAAGCAACTGACATTCCCACGATCCCAAAACTTCCTAACCTCTCCTCTTCTGAGTTTAAAATAATAAGTGGAAATCAGCTTGAAGCAGATGTTTTATTTGCATTTTCATTTGTAGCAGCTTAAACTCATTTGTCTAGGTCACCCATTTCTATGGGACTTATTCCCAATGAAAGCAAATTTAATGTTGCTAAGGAAAGCAATACCAAATATGCTACCTGGTGAGTATCCTCTGAGTTCCCAGTTCATGATGTTTTCTGCTTGGAAATGTGGCTACAAGATAATGGCCAAAACCTGTCTTTCATAGTCCACTTGGAATTTAATCATATAAGCGTCACTCTTAGGGACTTTGCCTTTTATTTATTGTGTGCTACATGTCACACTCTTGAAGATTTTAAATATCAATCAAAAACTTCAATATTTTCACAAATCAAATAGTTGCTATTTGATAGAAGTGTTGGGGTCTCTTGTGAGACAGAGTGCTCCCTAACTAAAAACCAGATGGTTGAGGACAGGAATCATACCTAATTCATATTTATATCCATTGTCCGATGTCTGATATTTATTACAACATGGATGCTTATGTGCTGAGTGAGTGGATGCAAGCTTCCTTCCACCAACTAGAATAATACTGTTGACATACAGTTCACAGGCTATGTGTTTTTCCTGTAATGGAGACTCAGGTGTATCTGGTTCTTCTGCCCCTCTATGTTATTTCACTGGCTGGTCCACATTTCTGCTTGTCGCATTACCAGGATATAGATATTGGCTGGCTGGCATGTATTGGGACCGTAGATGCTAATACCTCTACTGCATGCACCTCAATCTCTTCTAGAAAAGTGAAGCCTCAGAGCTCTGATTTGGACTGGGGACCTTGGGAGACGGGATTAGTGGGTGAAGGTTGCAGAAATTTTAACTGGCAACTGCTAGACATAGAACAATGGGAGCTGTAGACTCTATGTGGCAACCTGTGGCCTGAGCAAAACAGGCCTGCAGATCTTTGATGCACAGCAGTCTGCATGACCTAGGCAGCTAAATGTTTAATCTGTTGTCTTTCTAAGCCACTAAAGAGAAAAAGGGTAAATTGACCTTAAAATGTAACTTTATGGGAAGCAGGCAGGAGGTGAGAGGCTTTTGGTCTCATAAAAAGAGCAAAATGTAATTGTTCAAGTGTTAGTCTAGTCCTTCCTGCACCACCTCTCAGGTCAGAGTGACCTGTTCCTGCATCTATGCTCCCCCGACTCTTAGGAATGCCTTTATCTTAAACCCTTATAAAAGGCTTGCTGTCCTCTTTGCATCATACAGTTGACTTCCCTGTGAATGCAATACCTCCCTGGCCTGAGAGAGCTGTCATGATCTCTCCACAACTTCTCACCCTGTAAGTAAACCCTGAATAAAAGTTTATGTATCAGAAAATGCTTATTGTCTTCTTTGGCCTCTGGACTGGCATGGCCCTCACGGGCTGCAACACTCTATCTTTGTGAAAGTAGATTCAGGAACCTGATCATGATCTCTAGGAGCAAGTCCAGGGTGACCAGGGAGAGACCAAGGAAAGAATTGGCAAAGACAGTCTATATCAGAGGGCCATAATGGCTGAGCAAGCAGCTTTGGTGGCAAAACTGGAGATGTCCCTGGAAGTGATGAGACACAGGGATGTGGCCATTTTTGGTGAGGACTGGGAATTTTAGGAGAGCCAGCTGGGATGGGGCTGAGCTGGTGAGGTCTCAGGGAGAGTACAGGCTGAGCTAAATATCCAGATAGAGGATATCAGATAGATACTGAATCTCAGCACTATGGTATCCAAAGACCTGGTAGGCAAAAAATGAAAGGAAAAAAAAAACAGTTTAAAAAATTAAATATGTATTTATTTTTCATTGTGGTAAAATATATGTTATATCTCAAAATAAGGAAATAACTGAAACTATGGTACTACAACTCACAAAATTTTGGAAATTTCCTATATAACTACTTGTTAAATTGTACTTTGAAAGTTATTACCTTTTTGCATATATGTTATATTTCACAATAAGGAAGTAACTGAAACTGTAGAACTGTAATCCATACATTCATTGAAATTTGTTGTCTACTACTTGTTAAATTGTACTTGGAAAGTTATCACTTCTATGTATGTATGTTATATTCCACAATTTAAAAATATTATTAAAACTCATTTTAACCATTTAAGTGGACAATTCTTTGACATTAAGTATATTGACAATGTGTAACTTTCACTACTTTCTCTTTCCAGACTATTTTTCATCACCCCAAACCAAAAATCATACTCATTTAGCAGTAACTTCCCATTCTCACCTTCCCCCACCCATTAACCACCATTCTGCTTCTGTCTCTATGAATTTGCCAACAATAAGTATTCCATATAAGAGAAATCCTACAATATTTGTCCTTTTGTATCTGACTTATTTCATTCAACATGACATCTTCAAGGTTCATCCGTGTTGTAGCATAAACTAGCACTTCACTTCTTTTTATAGCTGAATAATATTCCACTGTATGAATATACTACATTTTGTTTATTCATTCATCTGTTGATAGATGCTTGGATTGCTTTTACCTTTTGGTCATTGTAGAAAAAGCTGTGATTAACATCGGTGTAGAAATATCTCTCTGAGTCCCTGCTTTTAATTCTTCGGGGTATATACCTAGGAGTGGGTTTGCTGGTCCATATGGTAATTCTATGTTTAAATTTCTGAGGAACTGCCAAACTACTTTCCACAGTGGTTGCACCAATTTACATTCCTACTAATAACACATGAGGGTTCCTATTTCTCTGCATCCTTACCAACACTTGTTATTTTCCATTGTTTTTTTTTTTTTTTTTTTAATAACAGCTATCCTATTTGGTACGAAGTGGTAACTCATTGTGGTTTTAATTTGTAATTCTTTATAGCTGATGATGTTGAGCATCTTTTCAAATAATTTATTGATCAATTGAATATCTTCTTGGAAAAATGTTTATTCAAATCCTTGAGCCATTTTTAAAATCGGGTTGTTCATCTTTTTGTTGTTGAGTTGTAGGAATTCTTTATACGTTCTAGATATTAAACCCATATCAAATATATGGTTTCCAAATAATTTCTCCAATTTTTTAGGTTTCCTGCTTACTTTCTTGCTAATGTTTTCTCATAGAAAGAAGTTTTTAATTTTGCTGAAGTCAATTTCACCTATTTTTTTTTCTATTTTGCTTGTACTTTTGGTGTGAAATCTAAAAATCCATTGCAATTACTGCATCATTGCATTTTTTTTGTTATTCAGTTGCTTTTTTGTTATTCCCTTCTCTTTTCCTTTTTGCTGATTTTTTAAGTGATTTTCTTAATGGTTACCTTTGTAAATACAATTAACATCTTAAACTAATAACAACCTAGGTTCACTAGTACCAACCTAGTTTCAGTAGTTTACAAATTCTCTACTCCTGTATACCTACTTCCTTCCCCCTTTATATGATTATATTTATTATCTCACATTATATCTTTAGATATTGTATGCCCATTAACCTGTATTATTTACAATATTATTTTACACATTTTCCTGTTAAGTAAAAATTTTTTTGTACCAAAAGTACAATAATACAGGATTTTATATTTACCTATATGGTTACATTTATTAATGTTCTGTATTTCTTCTTATGGCTTTGAGATACTGTCTAATGTCCTTTGATTTCAACCTGAAAGACTGTGTAGTATTGCTTATAAGGGAGGTCTTTTGGTAATGAACTCTTTTAGCTTTCATTTTTCTTTAAATGTCTTAATTTCTCCTTCATTTTTGAAAGATAATTTTGCCATATATAGAATCCTTGATTGTCAAGTTTTTTTAATTATTATTTAAGAATTTTAAATATGTCACCCCACTATCTTCTGGCCTCCATGGTTTGAGAAATCCATTGTTAGTCTTATCGGGGATCAAGTCACTGTTTTCAGAATCTTCTCTTTGTCTTTGGATTTTGACAATATTACTATAGTGTGCCATCATGTAGATCTTAGAGTCTTCTTGGAATTCATTGAGCTTCCTCGACAAGTATATTCATGTCTTTCATCAGATTTGTGAAGTTGTGGGCCATTATTTCATAAGATATTTTTTCTGCCCTTCTTTTTCTCTTGTCCTTCTGGGACTCCAATGAAGCACATACAAGGATGCTTGCTGGTGTCCCCCAGGTCCCTCAGGCTCTGTTCATTATTGTGTGATACATATAGCATCTCCTCCCTGAGTGAGGATTTACCTCACTGCTGCCCACCTCTCCTCAGACAGCCCTTCCCACAGCACTCTGGGAGAATACCGTACTTTAGCCACTGTAATCTTACGTGCAACCTTCACCAAGCACATCTTGTTTTCCCAATACTTATATACAAGCCCCTGGCAATTTGTTCCTCAACAATATGTAATCCATAGAATGTTTGCCATTGGACTCATTCTTGCCATCTTTCTGTCACAAGGTAGCTGCAGCTCTCTAATAAGTACTTTTAGACTGATCACCTAGGCAACTAGTGCCTCTTTCTTTGGAATTGCAGTTGCCTCCACTGTGTGGCACTTTGGGACAGTCCCTGCTGGGTTTTTCTTTCATTTCTCCTTTCAAGGCAAGTCCTACTGCTCATTTAGTGGGTGCAGTAAATTTCTTTATTTTTTCTTTCTGCTCCTCAAACTGGATAATTTAAATGGTCTTATGTTCAAGTCTCTGACCCTATCTTCAGCCTGTTCAGACATGCCATTGTATCCGTCTAAAGAGTTTTTCATTTCAATTATTGTACTTCGTAGTTCCAAAATTTATGATCGGGTTTTTTTTTTTTTTTTAATGGCAGTTTATAAGTGTTTACTGTTTTAACTATAACTCAAAATTTATGAACATTTTCTGTTTCTTTAGACTTGGGTTCATGAATTAACCTTTGGGGAAACTTCTTTCCTGTAAAAATTATCTAAATGAGTTACTTATTTGCACAAACACAAAGCCAAGCCCCTTTTCTGAGATGAAGACATGGTCCAGATGCCTTGGTGAGGAGGAAGCTTCAGAATGACAAAGGGAAGATTGTCAGTGGAAGAGCCAGGGTCTCCCAGAGGCCAACCAGCGGCTTCTGGACAAAGTATGTCGAAGACAGGGAGGGTATGGTCAACTGTCTTTACCACTTGTCCCCTGTTTTGGGTTCCTTTGGTCTAAGTCTTCTTCTGAGTGACTCTAAGACCCTGTGTTTTAGTGGAGCAAGTTCAGGCCAGTTGACAAAATATGGTGCAGGGTTAGTGAGGAGCACATCACCTGCCTCTGCTCACATCTGACCTGAGTAGCTTTGTTGCTTGCTCAGAAGCTTTCTGCACAAATACTGGACTTGCTTCTCCCAGTGGTACCATTAGCGGAGGCCGGGGCATAGTGCTCTTTCCAGCAGCACTTGGGTAACAGATGGGGGCGCATGGGCAGCCAGGCAGGAGCAAAACAATATTGTACAGCTCATGGGAGTGCAGCCAACAGGCATGTTTGTGGGCTCAAATGAAACCCCTTTCTGGGGACTCCCAGAAATTGTGAAAGGGACTGAAGAAGGAATTTTGATTTATGAACATGACATGAGATCATTTTCAAACAAGGATTGGCGAGGTCTGGTTTACAGCAGAACTGATCACACAGTGATTAAGAAGAGACTGGGTTCAACTCAGGGCATTGCAGTTTCCATCAGAGTGGCTTTGGGCAAGTTACCTGATCTCTTTAAGGCTCAGTTTCTTCACCTGTAAAAAGAAGAAAATAAAAATAGTATGTCACATGGCTGTTAACAGGAGTAAATGAATTAGTGCATGCAAAGAACTTAGATGAGTGCTTAATAAATGTTAGCTATTATTAATGTACTTGAGCTTCTAAGGAAATTTAAAATGATGTTATAAACAGCAGTTAAGAACTGGCGGAAAGTGAAAAGCAAAAATTCCACTGGGTAATTTTGATAAGTAATGTGCTATTAGCAAAGCAGCAACTGTCAAAAATTTGCCTGTAGTGAATAGATACAGAGAATCAAGTTTCCAGTTTGCCATTCGTGATCACAAGTAACAAGATACACCATTTGAGATAAAAGTTCAGTTCTTTAGGGATCCATTGTCAGTGTCCTGCGTGCTTTCCAGCTCTTTTTCCTTTTCCTGCTCTGAACAACCCACCCCCGTCACAGAGCCCCTAACCTTGGACCTGCCCAAACATATTTGTCAGTGTCTCCCAGATGTCCTTCTTCTGTCCTGATTTTGAGTCAAGAATGCCTCCAATTCCAATTTTTTGGGTCTTGTTTCCAAAATCACCTTTGTAGTTCTCTAGTTAATAGATTATTAATCTACCTAGTTCTTTGAGGTATTCTTGTTTGTTTGTTACTTCTACAACGCTCATAATGAAAAGTGACCCAATGCACCTGCATTATTTAAGGTAATTATTATTATTACAGTTTTTCCTTAGAAGGCCAACTCTAGGCAAAATTGGAAAAACCTAGTGCCATTGGGCAGCCTTCTTTCTAACCCCTTTCAGGATTTCTCCTGATGAGCCTTTGGTTGCACACGTGGAGAGGATTTCACATGTCTGTACAACTATTGAAAGGAAAACAGGAAAGATACCTCCAAGAGGAGAAAAAGACGACTAGTGTACAAAATCAAGCATCCTATGCATATACAGTTTTGTTCTGCTTTTTATCTTAAAGCATCGTGAATATTCTCAAATGTGAATAGACATTCTTAGATCTCATGAATTTTTTTATGTCTACATAGTATTGCATTCTGTGGATAGACCATAAATTCTTTCATTATCTTGATTTTGACATTTAATTCATTTGTACTGCCAACAGTATCAGCATTTACTTTTTTCTGTATTCTACTCTTTTTTACAAAAAAGTACACAGAAACTGCAATGAGATATTCAATTAATTGCACAAATACTGCTTTACCTATACTGATAGCAAAGTTGCTGAGTCTTAATGATTAGCTGGCAAGTAGAAACATGTCTATCAGGTGATGTCTGAAAGTCTAAATAAACCATAGCAAATGTGGCTTTGAATGTCAATGAGTTATGTATGAAAATGCATGTTTTTTCTTTTTGAAAGATACAAGCATAAAAGTTGAGGAATGCCTGAATGCTAGTAATATCCAATTAGAAGCATAATGGAAAAAAGATGGAATTACAAACTTCCCTGCCCATATCCTTAAAAAATAATAAATTATTTTCAATAGTAAAATTAGTATGCTAAATATTACTTTAAATAGTTAAAATTTGGGGTAAAAATTAACTTGGAAAATTCATCTTCAATATGTGTATTAAAAGTAAAGCTATTTTGCATTTAAAATAATCATGGATACATTCTAGAATATTCATGACTATATATTATTTTACATAATTTAAATTAATTTAATTTTAATTAGTTTTTTGAAATTGTAAGCTCTTTTGGAGTTGAGCAACCTGTTGAACCTGTAAATCTTTTATTTAACTTTTATACAGATGTATTTTTAGGAACTAATCATAAAAGAAAGTGGGAGGTAGATCTTTACGATTCTTTGGATCTGAACAACATAAGTCTATCATTTCAGCTTTTCAGGTGAAAATCATATCATCTAAATGTATCTTTACTTACTTTTCTATGACATTGTTTAGTCCTTAGAATTAATGTTAAGTAATACTGAAGGCAGCAATCTTTTTGGATTGACTTAGAATTTTATCACAATGTTGGCTTTTGCCTTAGAGCCAACCCATCTTCATTTTGTCAAGGAATAACTTTCTTACCTGAGTATACTAAGGATTTTTATCAATCGAGGGCATTGAAATTTTTCAAATATGTGTTTGCTAGCAGCAACATTTCATGGTTGTGCTTAGTCCTATATGAAGTTCACTTGGTTGTGATTTACAAAGAGTTCCAAGAGCACTACTGGAGAGTCAGGCTCCAGCTCTTCTATTTAGACAGCTTACCATTTCATTGACAAAAAAAGCACACACAAGATATGGACTCTCAAAGAGTTTAAATCTTCGTGGTACCATCTGGTTCCCTGGAGCTCTCCATGATACCCTACCATAGCACGTGCCCTTGATTGGGTCCAGCTCTAGATATTACTGACTTTCTCTGGCTCAAAGTTCCTGATGCTCATTTCAGGTTTTGAAATGAATCCACTCAATCCCTCCTCCAATAAGAGCCTTTTTAGAAACCCTGGGCATCTCCGGCCTGTGCAAGGAGACTGAGTGGAGACCCAGGTCACATGTGACAGCACAGTTAGAAGCTATTCAAGGAGCCACCAATAGTCCACAGGGAGTTTAGGATGGTCTGATATTGTTCCTGATGTGTGTGATGGAGATGACATCTGAAAGGAGTGCTCAGTGCAAACAAAGCTAGTTAGGGAAGCCCTTGCCTGGGAGAGAGGCCTTGAGCCAAGTCCTAGAGAATGAGCAGTGTGGTAGATATTTGCACTTTTGAAGCTCTTTATTATCCAATTGCCTTTATTGTTAATGCCTTGATATGGCCTTGGTGCACTTTCTCTTTGAATGTGCTCTTGTTGGAAAGCCAATTCCAGACAGCTCTTCCCAGTATTATCTCCCACTGCTAGAGCTGTGGGACCTTCTACAACCTCTCCTCAGCCTGGTGCAGCCAGGAGGCCAAGGCGACCAAAGACGGGTCAGTGAGATGCGTGGGTCTGTGGACTCTGGCTCTGGGGCCAGTGCTGAAAGACAGCGACCATGTGGTGACCAAATGGGCTGAAGCTCTGGTGATGGGGGGAAGGTCAAATCCTTTGTGTGATGTGGCCCCAGGTGTGGGCCTGCTGCCTGGACCCCTCAGGAGATCCCCAGTTCCATTCAATTCTCCATGCCTAGTTCCCTGGTATCTCATTCTAAGGGCCCCTGGTAACCTTCTCTTTTAGTCAAGAGAGCCAGGGCAGGCTTCTTTGCTTGCATCTGAAAACCCTGGCTGACACAGGCAGAATTGGGATAAACACAGGGAAGGGAGAAAAACATGCCAGGTGGAGACACCAGTATCCACAAGGGCTTACCTGTCTCAGTGGAGAGAGATCAAAGGAAAGCCTGGTTGTGGAAGGTACTTAATGCCACAGAAGGAAAGCAAAGATGGAACTAATATTTATTGATTGACTACTACATGCTGGTCACATTTGCACATTATCTCAATTCATCCTTGCAGTCTCGGAGGCTCAGGGTAGTTAAGGAGTTTGAGATTTATATCTAGTCCCCAAGAAACCAGGGTAGGAATTTCAGGAGCTGGAGCAGTCTGTGTAAGAGATTGTTTTGGTTCATTCCTGTTCCTCAGAGATGTCTACAGAGCTATCTTCTTGACATATGTTCTATTTTACCTGTGAGGTGACAGATGGACTAAACAACATATGATTTTAACATGACTAGTTTTATAAGCCTGGTCTTTATTTATTTAGTATAAACAGACAAAGAGATTTAAACACTTTTGCCCAGGTAGTAAACACATGTTTGAGTGGAGTCTATTTTTGCCCCAAGGGAGATAATTTATTATGATGTCCTATTGTCTTGAACTGGGTTTCTCAAAAAGAACACTATGTTCTAAGTCATCTTTTGCATAGCATCATCATAAATGATTATGCCACCACTCTCAGGATAATTTTAGGGCAGGATCATGACCTTTTACAACTGGAAGGAAACCTAGTTCAACTCCCTCATTTTAGAGAAGAGGAAACAGAGACTGCAGACACGATTTGCCAGTGGAACAGGGTCATTTGGTGACAAAATTTGGAAAGGCAAATCAAGTGTCCTAACTTCTGATCCAGTTCTCTCACCGCCGATTGCATTCAGTTGGACATAGATTTTATGAGTACAGTAAAATTTTATATCTAACTAGGGCTCCTTGGGATCACCTTCTCAGACAGTCTAAGTAATCATAGGCTCTTATATATGTTCTTCTGAGAACACTGTTCATAATGGTCCCAAATATCTGAACATTAATTATATTTTTATTTTACCTAGATCAGGTAATATGAGCCTTGTGCATCATATTATTTGTACAATAATTTATATTAAATATTACCGTATGGAAAGAATAGGAAAATCTATCTCTTGACTACCTTACTGTTTCCTGCAGACATCAGGTCCTCCCACGTTGAGGCTGCTTATTGCACATGCAAAGTTGATCCTTCTGGGAAGCTGTTCTGAACAAGTCCCGGCCCAATACCTGACAGGGCTCTGTCTCATATACTTGTCACACCAAACGGAAACCACCTGTTAATTTTTCTGCCTCTTCCTCTAAACTGGAAGCTCCAGAAGCTGCAGAACGAGTGTGTGCCTTGTTCGGCATTGGACACCTTGACATTTATGGCAATGGATGGCGTATATAGTAGGACTCAATAAATGCTTCCTGTGTGAAGGAACTGACCTCCGCCAAAATTCCAAGAAAGCCAAGAATGACCTGTCATTGAACTAATCATTTGCTCCATAATTAAAAATGATAAGCTGACTGTAGTAGATGCCTTCTGTAAACCCTTAACAATGGAGGATGTCACTATCCATTTTTACTCAATAGGGAACAGGGGCTAAGGAGTGTTCTGCCTCTTTAAGAGGAAAGCTCCCTTGTTAGCTGGTAGAGGGGTTAGTAGGGATCACTTTTGCTGTCTGGAGTAAACCCAAGGAGGAGTCAATCTTCCTGATTCCTCCTACTCTGTCCACAGCTCTCTGTAGCTCCTCTCATGCAATGAAATTACTGCCTTCAAGCTTATCCTCACCCTATTTCCCAGATGAATCCTCACCTGTGCCAGCAAGTATTTAAGTGATGTTTCCCACTGTCACCAAATGCAGGCATGCTCACGTCATGGTGCATCATGCATTTCTCTATGGATGGGCCTCACTCCTGGGCTGTCACACAATTTTGTCCTCCTGGTACCCTAGCCCTGACCTCTGGCTTCCTCTTTCATCCCTGGTCTCAGCTCTCTTTTCCCATATCTTTGATAGTCCTCCTGGACAATGGGGCATTTCTTTTTTGGTTCCTGGGCCCAAGTGCTCTCCCTCAGTCTTACTTCACCCCTTCCCTATTGTGAGTCCTGCTTCCTAAGATGGGAAAAAGTCCTTTCCCCAAGACTGAATTCTATCAATGTGCCTAATTCCAAATATCCATCTTTCAACTTCTGTTACTCTCTTTGTCTTTTCTAGTCTTTCTCCTAAATTCTTGGTTCTGGCCCAAGCTTTCTCGCTGAGGGCTTGCTACCCACTGTTAGACTTGCCTGATGCCAACTGGCTACTTGCCTAATCTCTGCTCTGGGTTCCCTTCCCACTGGCCTCCATGTGGGACACTGCATTTCAGCATCTCCCAGCACCTGCCCTGTCCTATTGGATGGCTCTAGTCCTATGCCTCAGTCTTCCTTGCCTCCTCCTCTGACACACACCTGCCATCCTGCTTTATATAACTAAGTACAATTCACTGCACCATGCACACAATCATCCTGATATTATTGGAGTGGAATTCAAGAGAAAGATTCTCATGAGATATTGTAAACCATCTTTAAGAGGAGTCCTTAGAGGACCCTATTACAGAAATGTAAATATAACAGAGAGTGACCTGGTTTGTCATGAACTTTCAGTGCTTTCTGGTTGGATCTCCTCATTTGATCTGTCAGGGCATGGTAATTTTAACTTTCATGTGATACTTCCCTTAAAAGAGGTTAGGAGGCACTGGATTGGAAATGCCTTTTGACCAAATGGGATATGATGTTGACATGGGCTGCATAACATGTTGTGATGAGGGAGCCCCTAGGAAAACATATGGAAACAAAGAGAAACTAGCTGATGGCATTGGCACTAGGCTTTCTTCATGTACACCAGGAGATAGTATGTGGCAGGGTCTGAACCCTGCCTCTATGAGGGAGGCTTTGAAGGATGGGCTAGCTCAGCTGACCTTTCATGGACTGTTGTGGAAACACATGCCAAAAGTTCCAGTGTGGCTAACAAATTGTGATCATTCTCAAACAACCAGACCTCTCATTTAGAAGTTAACAAATTTACATCTGGGGTTTCGAGGGCAGCAGGAATGAGATCTGGTTCAACACTCTCTATATAGCATCAAATACCTGGATGGGCACAGAGTAAAGTTTTAATAGGTATTGGGAGAAGGATGAAAGACCTGAGCTAGCAGGCATGTGTCCCTGCACTATTTTTTTCATAAGACAGTTTTGTGAAACTTTTCACAGGTGGTTTCCAGTTCCTTGGGCTTTTACTTAGAAAAAATGCCCTGGGTTAGCACAAAGTTCAATATTTTACAAACACTCCATTCCTATTTAATCATAGCACAGCAATTCTTCTTCTGAAATTTCACATTAAATTGAATATGTTTGAATGACACCATAAAGGAATACTATAAGCATGACTTTTCCTCTTATTAAAGTTTCTCTTGCTCCCCTATTTGTTAATCCCACGTGTCCCTAATAACTATAATCTCTAATAGCGAGGATTTTGAATATAATTTTTATGACAATTTATTGTCAGTGCTCATTTTTTCAAGCTACTGCAGCGATGTTGCAAGATTAATGTATGCCCAGTATTCCAGTCATGTGTATCAAATGCCTTTGATAGAAAAAAATCTCCCCTAGTAGTTCAGCCCATGGGCTCTGACATTGCTGGATCCTTCCCATTCTTTCCAGCTTTGGTCATCTTCTCTCCATTGTTCCAATTTCTCTTCATATACATAGCAGGTAAAGAGAGCTGCAGTTTTGCCTTCACTTCTCCAGCAATTTTACAGTCTAAATTATATTACTTGTTCCATTTGCCTCTATTTTCTTAATAATAATATTTATAAAAATAATAAGATATATCATTCATGGAGTGACTACCCAATTCTAATACTGAGCCAGGAGTACTGGTGAAGACGATAAAAAGGAGAAAAGTTTAAAAATAAAAGAGCAGCAATGAAATCCCCACCCAAACCCACATCCACTTGCCTAAAGACTTAATTTTCAGCACCAGCATCTTCCTTCCTCTCTCTCTGCCCTGACCCTCATCCCAGTTGCCTTTACCGGGGACTCCACTATCTTGATTCCTTCCCGTGTTCCCACAGCTAACACCAACCTTGTTGATCTGAAGGCTTCAGGGAAATGAGAAGTAGCTTATCATCTTGAAAAGGGCTTCTGTCCCTGCTGTGTGGTATAATTGGACACAGTGTACTTATTTCCTGCCCCACATTATCCGGTCCCTTGAAGACGTCTAGGTCTGCTGTTTTCTTCCCATTTTTAAAAAACTGTTAGTTCTATTATTAACACAGACATTGGAGGGCTTCCTTGATGCCCTTGAATGCCTTTGTGATAGCCGTTGCCTCTCCAAGCTGCTGTTTCCTAGGGATCCTGGAGTTCAATGCCCTCAGTTGAGAGCTCTCGGAACTGAGGCGATCAAAGAGTCATACCATGGGTTCCTGGTGCTCTCTCCTCCCAAATACACCTGCAAATCCAAATGCCTAGACAGTGTTCAACCAGGGGTGTTTTCTATGGTAAATGCCTATTTCTTCCTAACAGAATGGATGCCTGGAACTTCTCTTTTCACTTCACGGTAGGCACCCAAGGCTATAGCTCTAGGGGGTGCTTTAGAAACCACCACCACCTCCACTGCCACTAAACACACAAGTCACACCCCATCTACACAATAAGAGGATCCTTGCTGAGCAAGTGTCACCTCCAACAAGTCTCCTAGCTGCCCCCATCCTAGCTCCACACCCACCAAGCAGATTACAGATCATATGTCCCCACTCCCACCCACCTGCCCCAACCATGCAGAAATTCTGAAGCCTCCACATGTCTCTCCGAGCTGTTAAGTGCTAGGTGGACTTATGCTCCTTCCAGGGAACCCTGTTGTATTCTGCAGTCAGAGAAACTGTTCTCACTTGGTTTCCAATTATTTCCTTATTTATTCATAGCTTCCCATCATGTCAGATAACATGCTAGCACAGATACCGCTTGCCTCCCTGTACTAATTGTTCACTGGAAAAGGAGGAGAGTCAGCCTTTATGCCATGAGAGCTCCATGCTAGGAACACACTTTCTTCTCTGTTCTGGAATGGTACTCGGTCACAGGGGACAACGGGCACGTCAGCATTATTCCACAAGACAGGGTGTTAGGGCAGGAATATACTCCACACACAAGGGGACACCAAGGAGGGGCATTTACCTCTGCCTGGGTGAAGGATGAAAGGAAGGGTGCCAGAATGGGTGTCTTCAAAAAGGAATGAGAGAAAAATGGGCTTTGAATGATGGAATTTGAGGAATGGGGTTTGAGGGACTTTTAAAAGGTTTTCAAAGGAGGAGAAAATTTTTCTGGGAAGAAAAAAAGGAGGAAGAGAAAAAAGAAAAAAGGTGGGTGGGAAATATGGAAGGTTATGGTGAGTTTATAGAAGTGCACGTGGCAGATTGGGTGGGGGGATTAGGCTTAGAAAGGGGATGAGGTAGGGGTTTGGGGAGAGGGGATGAGCAGTGTGGCAGGCTTTTAGGATGCAGCTGTGGGCAACCTTCAGAGGGTTTTAGGAGGGCTGTGGAATGATTGCATTTTATTTTGTTGGATTTCTCTGATAAATCTCCCAGGTATATACACCTAGCATTGTGGTGACAAGGCAACCACAAGCCATGGGGGGTGGTTGAGTTCAAGGATGGCCAGAACCAGACTGACAGCCTTAGGGAGAAGGGGAGCCTGGGGTTTCCCAAGCAGAATACGGCTTTGAATTCAAACTTGCATAAGACAAACATAGGAATTTGTTAGCTTATTAATTAAAAACTGAAGACATCATGGTCGTTGACTGTCTATAGACCCTAGAGGAGGCAGGGACTCAAGCTGCCTCACTGGGGATGCTGTCTTACTCTCTGCAGCCTCTTCACTGTACTTCTCTTTCCATTTTGGACCCTTTGCTCCCGCAACAAACAATTCCATCTTACCAAGTCTTCGTAGCCCAGGATCGCCACCACTGCCACCACCACCACCTCCACAAATAGGTCATGAATCATGGGTTGGATTGAGTCAAAAGGTATGATGAAGTCCTAATCCCTAATACCTCCGAATGTGACCTTATTTGGAAATAAAGTCATCGTGGTTGTAATTACTTAAGATGAGGTCATAGTAGGGAAGGGTGTGCCTTAATTCAATATGACCAGTGTCCTTATATAAAGAGATGATGCACAGACTCACAGGGAAGGAGGCCCCTTTAAGACAGAGGCAGAGACTGGAGTGAAGCATCTATAGGCCGCAGGATGCCAAGGATGGCTGGCAACCCTCAGAAGCTGGGATGGGCCAGGATGGGAAATCCTCCAGAGCCTTTGGAGGGAGTGTGGCCCTGCCAACACCCTGATTTCAGACTTCTGGTCCCCAGTGTGTGGTAATCCATTATGGCAGTCCCAGGAGATTAATATACCAGGCTCCAACAAGATACCAAAACTTGTTCTGGATGCTGTGTATACAGCAATGAGCAAAGCAGTAAAAATTTCTGCCCTCATAGCACTTACATTCCAAGGGATTATAGCACTTTCTTTTTTCTTTTTTTTTTTTTTTTTTGTAGCTCCCACAGGGAAGTCACATGGATTTAACTGGCTCAGGACAAGTATTTTAAATGGCGATGTGCATGTTTGCTTTGGAATGGCTATTTAGTTTACATTATCCTTTATTTTTATTGATTTCCCAGTTTCTCTGCTTCCCCAGGTCTGGCCCCACAACCCCACAGCTGTCACTGCTCTGTGAGTCTGCACTGGCACAAGACAGCTAACAGCTGAGCCTGCAGCCTCTATTGTCACAATTCTTTGACCAGCAGAACAGGTGGAAACTGTACCTGACAGGACTCCTTCCAAAGGATTCTGCATCAATTCCACCTCAGCATCCACCCAGATCAGAGGAACAAATATCCCTGCTGTGTTATAACTTTATACCTAATGGTGCCCCGTGCCTCTCAATTTCTTCCCTGAAGTCCTAGAACACAATGGCTTGACTTTTATCTGGTATTGGAGAGAAGAGGATTTCTGTAGGAATAGAAACCAATGATCACAGTAACTTAAAAAAAGAGTTTCAGCTCATGCCAGATTGATTATGTCAGTGAGCAAGCCATAAAATCTGATGGTTTGCAAGAGCTTTGTACGATTCAATATCTGAGGGAAACATTGATATAAAACTTTTCAAAACAGTTGAGATTATAGTCACACAATTAATTGGTGTCCTTTGCTCTTGGAGGTGGTTGGTTACCTAATTTAGTGATATAGCTTAATGGACCTGACAGGTGACTTAATAAGACTATAAAGATTTAGAAGGTGCCTTAGAAATCTTCAGAGCTAGGTCCCTCAGTTTACAGATGAGTAAACTGAGGTAGAGAGTAAATGGTTCTATTGTGGCCACAGAATGACAGAGCTTGGCAAGAAGCTAACTCCTAGCCAAGCTATCTTGCATTAATGCAATGAAGTGCCCTGAGCAACACTGTCCAAACCTGACCTTGGGAACCCATTCTGGGTCGCCTGGACAACAAACTAGCTGGAAGCAGGGGCTGACCTTCTCCCAGCAGTAAGGGCCTCCCCCAGCCACCCACCCAACAGGAGGACTGCTATATCCTAATGCTCTGAGTTCTCTACGTGTGGGCAGCTGGCATTCCCTGACTGCTGTCCCCAAGTGCCCCCACCCCAGAACCCACCTTGCCCTCCCCCAGGTACTGTCTTATGCTTGTCCTATAACAAGATACCTGCAAGAAAAAGGGGTTTCTCCATTGCAACACAAAACCCCACTCTGGCTCTACAGCCTATCTAGGGAATAATAAGATAATCAGGAACTTACTTTCTCTCGTCCTGCAAACCTTGGCCTGGGTAAGCCTTGCCCAATAACATCTATTCTTAGCCCACTTTATGTGATGTTTTGGTGCCTGACATGTGGAGATCCAGCTAAGACCTACCTGGCAAGACACATACTTAACCTCTGACCTTTAATTTTCAAACTGCAGAATAGAATTATATCGGCTCCTAAGGACTTCACAGGTCTCGAGAGAAAAATATGATGAAATCAGCATGTGCTTGCCTTATGGGTGAGGTCCTTGAAATTAAAGCATTTTATAATTTGGAGTGTTCGGGTTTTGCTCCTTCATATAAGAAGCTCTCTTGGTGAAAAAGTATCACCTCATTCTCTTGCTAATTCGGAGGCTTATCGCACATTCAGTGTTCCATAAAAGTTGACTTGAAAGCTTTCATTTAAAACCCAATTCATATGAATTAGTGTACTACTCAAAATGTCAGGCTGCTAATAGGACACACATAGCAACTGGAAATTGAAATAAGTGCATTTTAATAGAGCTCAGAATTAGGATTTCCTCTATCTGTTTGACGTAGTATCACAATTATAATTGAGGATAGATTTTTTTTCCTGTTGGCATTTAATGATTCTCTATCCAGAATTATCAGTCATCCTGAATTTGCTCTACCATTTTTCAGACATGAAATGACACAAAGGAAAGAAATCCAAAGCTCTATAAGTATGATACTGATACACGAGAGTGTATCTCTGAATAGAGATGAAGGGAAGAAGTGGGCAAATCTAACATCACTCCACTGATAATTCTCCTACTAAGTTACATTCAACTTAATTATGGCATTACACAATAAATTTTTCATTATTTTTTACATTTAATTTTAGAAAAGTTTTAGTTCACTCTGTAATTCTAAAATTGGGCCTAGTTAATTATTTGCAAGCTATTTTGAGAGGTTTTTGAGAAACATGAGCCCACTTCAAAATTGAATGCAATTTAGTTCAAAATAAATGCTTAACTCACTTTAATATAAGTTTACTAGAAAGTTGTGAGAATAGTAAAGAGATTCTCAATTCTCACTTGAGCTTTATTTGAAAAACTGGATCTGACATGAAGATCCCAAATATAAAGCGATGTAGTACAAATGACAGAGAAGCTGTCAAAAAAAATTAGAAAGAGTCTTATTCTTGCCCACGGAGAAGTCAGATAGTTTAGTTTGTAATTTAAATGATGCTCTATTTCTAAGAGAAAGTGGAAATTTGTTTAGCATTGTAGATTTCCTAAATGCAAGCAACCTATAATGAGTAATAAAATAATCAATGTCTTCCATAGGTCCCTAAATTCCTTCAGGTGCTTACTCTTTCTCTTTACATCCAGAAGAGGGCAGTCAGGTTACATGATTCAGAAGCGATCAGCCTTGCCCCAGAAAAGTGACTGGAATCAAGTTTTCCTTTAATGATCTTAAAGGGCACTCAGAAATACCTGAAGGTTTTTTCCTTATATTAAAAACCCTACAACCTTTGAGAAATGGATACTTTTCACAGAAAGCATGGAATGATGGTATATATTTATTTGTACCTTTCACTCATTTTACTCATGGTTTTTCTGTTCCTATCAGCCCTTCTTCAACATTTGGCCAGCACTTGTGGGAAGCAGCAAATCTTATCTTGTAGATCGTCATCCTACTTTATAACTTGGTGACATTTTATAAGTAAATACATATATATATATATGTTGTACAAAGCAAGGAACACTTCTCAGAACTTTATTGTCGAATCCAGAAAAAACAGAATTAGAAAAGAGAACATTTGCAGCAATTGAAAATCACATACCAGATAGAAGAACTTAAAATCCAAAACACTTCTAGCAATATTTAATGGCTATGAGAAAAAATTCCAAATTTTAAACTGGAACTTAGAGTAAAGCAACTTCAGAAGAATGTGATTACCTCTTTTTTTACCCCCTGAAATACAGTATCTTGTAAAATCTTTTAAGTGAAAATCAGTATATGGCTGAACACAAAATACAGTAAATATTTCTGCCACTTTTTTTCTCCTCTTCCTCAGCAATATGGCCAGAGACTAAGAAGCCCCTAATTTAACTACAGCTAGAAAAGCAGAAATATTTGTGAAGGAAGCTTGAAGACTTTATTTAAGCATACATGTTTTTCTTTTCTTTTTGGAAAGAACTTATTTGCAAAGGGCCAGCTTTAATTTTAAAATTATATTAAAAAAAGTTAATTTTAGGGAATAAGTTTCAATAGAAATATAGCTGCAAGAGTTAACTATAATTCATGCTGTTTATATCTGTTTTAAATGTTCTCTTTGTATTTATAATGTTTCTACTGCTATTTTTAGACGATTGTGCATGGAATCAGTGCTAGCTGATGCAGACAACTATGTATGTGTGCATGTGTGTGTATGACTTATCAGGTATGTATACACACACACACACACACACACACACAATCATATTGCTGTGTAAGTTTCCATTAGCTGCCTGACTACAAAAGAGCTTTCTCGGTAGATGTGATTTCACCAGTTATGCACACATTCCTCTTGAGGCCTGTGGATTAACTGGGAATCCAGTGGATTTTCTACCTGATCCATTCCCCTACCCCAACCCCCCACCTTTCCCATCATTCCTGGAGCCTCTGCCTTCGGAAAGTGCTGCCTCGGAAAGTGACCTTGCTCAGCAAATGCCGATTGGCTTCTTTTGAAATGTCTTTCCCAGAAGAGGTGCTGCAGGATGCCAAGTTGTGCTGCAAAGATGGGTATGGGATCGGGGGCGGGAGGGAGGAGAGAGAGGGAAGGGATGTAGCTTGCCGAGGAACTTGTGCTACTTATAAACAAACTTCAGCATTGTTTCTCCAGCCCTTTATGGTGGAGGGGGGAGGTCAGATACATGCTGTGTCCCGGACTCAATTTATGTTCTGTGTAAATCTTGGGGAGAGCTGCTTTTAAGAGGCTGATTTGGTTTGGAAGATGATTTTCATCAGCTTCTTTTAAGAGATACGTGCTATTTCAGCACAAAGCCGAAGCCCAGTTAGAGCTGCACTAGGGATTAAGAAACCGCATGTATTTTAATGCCTTATGAATAGGAGTAGCTGATAAAAGAGGCTCTTGTTACCCCTGCTACATTTAAATGTGAAAAGCAGCTGCTTCTGGTGGGGAGGGGGCAAGGGAGGGGAGAAGAGATATATTATTTTCATAGGGATTTAATCTTCACACTACACTGAAACCATAGAACCTCATTGGCCATTCACCTATCCGCTGTTCACTAATCGCGCTGCGATCTATAAGATTGTGGAGAGGGAAGGAGAGGAACGGGGAGGCAGAGAAAGGGATTGTGTACAGCAAGGAGGCTGACCATTTTCATCTGCATGTATGTTTTGAAACTTAGATCAAAACGCATGCAGTAGAGTATTTTCTGCTTCCCTTATAAGCATCAACCCTTTAAACTTTTAAAATGCCTGCCAATTAAGGAGTTTGATGCAACTAGGCTGCCTTCAGAGCATGTGGTTAGCAATGGCTCCTGAGACTAAAATGGCCACGGAGACGTCACTAGACAATATGGACCATGTATGTGTACGGAGGCAGAGTGGTGGATTTCAAACAGACTTTTCTCTCATTTCAGGGATACCATATTAGAGGTAGGATCCAAGAGATGTTATGAATCTCATAGATAAAGTTTCTTCTGTGAGCTTTATGCCACAGGAAGCTGATGGTATAAGCAAGACCCGGGATTAGTAAATTCTCAGATCTTTGCCAAATGCTATCACTGTTTCAAGAACTTTGCTGAAAGGATGTACATGTTCATCCTTTGAATGAATGAATGAGTGAATCTCAGCATCATTTTTTTCTCCAGGTTATCATCATATAACCTGGTTTTGTTTTTTCTGACTTTGGGCTTATTGGAATTAACCACTAAATAAATTGTCCGTATATGTTTGAGCCCTGATCTGTCCACAAGAATTCTAAAGTGTTTGTTAGGAAAACCCAGGATTTTCCTCCAACATACTGTGAGCAACTCTTTCTGATAAGAATAATCTGCATTCCCTACACCCCCTCTTATTTTTTTTCCAAATTTTATTAATATTACCACTCACAAGAAGTTAAAGGATTAAAAACAAGTCTGGTAGTGATAAATTGGTAGCTCTTGCCTAGATTATAATTAAGGGTAATTCACATGTAGAGGAAGGTTTGACAGCTCTAGCCCACATGCTTAGAAACTTGCATCAAAAGGAAACCAATGAATCATTTGAAGCCAAAGTACAGCCCTGGCCATCTTTGCACATGAAAACTTGACATGCAGGGGGATGGACTGCGTGAGGGCTCCCCAGCCCGCCAAGAGCAAGAAGAAAGAGGAAGAAGGGCAAATCTCCAGCTGCCCTGAAACGCATCAGGAAGCCAGAAATGGGCAGCAAGCTGCTGCCAGCTCCCCAGCACGTCCAGGCCGGCTGCCCACGGCCACAAAGCACACCTCTCACACCTGTTCCACTTGTGCCTTTCATCAGTCAGGAGACATCCCTGTCCCCGGCGTTCCTGCTAGCACAGGCTCTGGCTGGTCCAGTCTCTGGCAGCCTGGGTGGCTGGAGAAGCCACTTTGGCATATTCATCACAGCAAATGAATGTGCCCTCCCTGTCCCCGCGTGGGGCTCATTGCTAATAATGGGCTTGTGCTACTGCTGTCGGGTTCAATCAATATTTTGATTTCCTGACCCGACTTCCCTTCACGTGAGAAAAATAAAAACCAACAGTCCAGGCACCAGGCACCACCTCAAAGCAAGCAGAAGAGGCAGGCAGAGAGAAAGAGCTGGATGCAGCCTGCACCACGGGCCCGGAGCACGTCATGGGAAGCGAGCACAGCAAGCAGTTCTGCGCTCTGAGAAAGCCGCCCGGTGCAGGCTGGTCTGACGCTGCCACCGCCGCTGCCAGCGCTGCAGCCGCCGCAACTGCGGTTTCTTGTGCCGCTGCCGCCTGCAGCCGGGGCTCTCCGCTTCTGACACCTCCTTCTTGCTTTCTTCCTTTCTCCGCCCCTCCTGCCTTTTTTTTTTTTTTTTTTTTTTTTTTCCCTTTTTTAACATAGCAATGGAACATTAAGTTTGGCGAAGGAAAAGCGATTTAACATCTTTTAACTGAGGGAAGTTGATTTTCATTTGAGACGAAATGGCTCATTTTTACCTTTTTAGCTCCTGGAAGAATAAAAAGTGAGAGGGCGACCCTGCATCACTATGGCAACCCCCGGGCCCAGGCTCCAGATGAAGGGAGGTGATAATAGCACAGAAGTTTCTCCCCTTTGGTTGGCATTTTCTCCTCACCCCTACTCCATTCAGGGATGTACCTGGATATATGAAAACAATTATTTATGCCATTTAAAAAAAATATGTCTTAAATTATAACTGCTGAATTTTCTGTCTCAGAACACCAACCTTAAGCAGATCTGTGCCGGGTTTTGTTTGTTGGCATTTGGGACTATCTAATCCCTGTCCTCGTGGTCTTGAATTACAACAGCACTGCCAAGTGACCCCCCCTGGGGAACACAGTGGTTCAGTTACAGAGCCCACCTGAGGGTGCTCTCAAAACCTGTAGCCTTAATGAGGAGAGGACCTGGCCCCAGATGGTCCAAATTGAGCATAGAGACCCCAAATATCAGCTCACTGGCCATTACTGGAGCCTGTCTGCAAAACACTTCTCAACACCCTAAGATCGAGTTGAGGGACTTAAAGAGTAAAGAGGAAAAGAGAAATCAGAACGATGAATGTGCTAGGAAGGCCAGACCAAGCCCTCTAAGGCTTGTCTCCACAGCAGGATGGCCGGCAACCTTGGGGCACACAGACTCAAAGGTCCAGCACGTTCCTGGAGGGTGTTTTTAACCCAGTGTGTTCACTGGTAAATGGAGACGGGGAAACCATACCTTGAACACCCAATGGGTGCCAGGTGCTGTTAGGTTTCTACTTTTCTTATTCCTCTGAGATTCACTGAAATCTTATGTGGTAGGTGCTTTGATCCTTGCTTTACAGATTAAGAAAATAAAGATTGGGTGGGTTAGGTGATGTGCCAATGTCACAGACGCTACAGCCAGCTTTGTGCAAGCCCCAAGGGGGCTCCCGCTCCTTCAATACGACAAAAAGCGTCCACATCTCATCCAGAGGCACAAATAATAACTTCAGGTCAGAAGACAGGAATTTGTGCTTTTGCTTATTACTTGATTCCTTTAGTCCCGATGAAATTGTCAACTGTCTGCTGCTGCAGCTCTCCAAGAACTCGGGGCTGAATGGCTTGAATCCCAGCCCTGTGACCTTGCACAAGACACGCCTCCACTTTCTTATCTGTGTAATGGGAGTATTAATATTTATCTCAAGGGCTGGAGTGGGCATTAAAAGAGAGGGCTTTGTCGAGTGCTTCACAAAGATGCCTGGTTCATACATGTAGATGCGTGAGAAGTATCAATTCTCCTCTGCTTCACTCTCCCGGCCCCCACACAGCCTCTCTTCTCTCAATGGCAACTCTGCTTTTTGCTAAGCTGGGCTGGCAGTGGCTTCCAGGCAATCCCTGTTGCCGTGATAAAGCTTGAGTCTTCCCTGCAGGTTTGGGGGAGGGCTGCAGAGATGCAGCGGTAGAAGTGAAGAAAGGAAGATGGGTTTATAGTCAGTAGGGAGGTGAGCTGAAACAAGGAGATTGTCATACCCTTGTTGCCCTCTGCATCCCTTTGCACTGGCCATCTCCATTGGCTGTGAGTCCAGGGTGGTCCCTCTCCTCATTGTCTGCAGAAGCTCACAGGGAATTGCACAGCCTTAGACCCTTCCTCCCCGGCTCCACTCAGGGTCAGGTTCTAAGCCAGCTCTTACTTAACCAGCTTTGTAAATCCAAATCAAAACCTGGTCTTGAAGGATATGACAAGGTTGCATTGGCTGAATTGCAACTGCTTGATTTTCAAAAGGAAAAGATACTGTCTTCTAGGTGATCCTGTTGCTCCAATATAGCACAAGTGGGTTGCAGAGGCAAAGAAGGCAGGGAAACACCACGTGATCCAATTCTAAGCTATGCAAAGAATGATTGACATCGATGAAATAATGCATTGTACTGGCAATAAAATCCTTACTGAGTTTTAGAGCAGGCTGGTTAGCAAGATGTGACCTTAGTATTACAATGTTCAGAGTCAAAATCTTAGCCACAAGCATCCTAACCAGAAGGCCTATATCTCCCTTCCCCACTTCTTTCTCCAGGCCTTCTCTGCTCACCCCTGACCTCTACGTCCTTCTCCTGCCATCTCTCTGCTCAGCTTTGACCCCTCTCCTTCTCTTGCCATCCCTCTGCTCACCTCTGGCCCTTACCTCCTTCTCCTGAACTCCCTCTACATCTGTGACCTCCGTCCCTTCCCTCTTTCTCTCTCATATATGGAGGGGATATGCAGTGCATATATGCTGCAAACCAGACAGTATATCAGCCTTTCAGCAGCTTAAAAACCAGGAGGAAACATACAATTGGCAGCTAAATTAAAACAGCATATGATACATAGCACAGAAAAAAATGAAATAAAGGGATTGCTTACTTTCAGTCTCAAATTAATCATCACTATTTCAAAGATGCCTCCTTTGATCTCTCACTGTGCCTTGGCTTCAGAGTTCTTTATCACAATGCCGAACATTATTTTTGTCTGCGTAATTATTTGTTTGCTGTCTGTCCATCTCACTGGAATGTAAGTTCTCTGAGGGCAGGCACAGATGAAAGCCCAGGGACAGTGGGAAGAGAAATCTGTTTTCCAGGCCAAGGGAGCCGCCACTGGAAATACCCAGAAGCAGGAAGAGTGAAGTGTCCAGTGAAGCACATGCAGGAAACTCACAGGCTGTGCTCAGGAAAGGCATATTGGGTCAAATCTTGAATTATCTTGCTTGAGGGCCATGGAGATTAGTCTTGGGTAAAGATCAAGAGCAAAGGAATAACATGATAAGATGAGGTCAATGTTTTTTGAAGGCAAAGGAATGTATTGAGTTGATAAATGTTTTAAACTTGAAGGACAGCTAAGACATTGTGTCATGGACTATTACTCATCCATTTAATCCAATGTTGACTGCATACCAGCCATATGACAGTCACTATTGGAGGTTGGGAATATACATTGTGAGCAAAGAGGCACAGGAGCGAGATGGAGCTTGTAATTTAGTAGAGAAACAGGCAATAAATGTGCATATAAGCAGATGAACAACACACAAACAAACAAAAATTATTTCTGGCAGTGAAGGAGGGAGCATTATGGAAGATGGGCACAGAGGCTGTCAGGCCCAGACCACAGAAGGGCTCAGGGGCCAGGGGGATTGGATTTTATCCCAAGTGCAAAAGGAAGTGGTTGGAGGGTGTTAAGCAGAGGAGGGACATGATCTGCTATATAAAAATGATCCCTCTGGCTGCTCTATGGAGAATGGGTTTAGGAGGGGCCGAGGGCAAAGAAGAAGCAAGGAGACCAGTTGCAGCACTATAGTGTAGTCCAGGGCAGAGATGAGACAGGACACAATTCAGGGTGATTTGCAGAGGGAGTGATCCCAGGAATTACTTATCATTTGGGACATAAGGAAAGAGAAAATTCATGGATGATGCCTTGGTCTGGGCTGGAGTGTTGGGTAGATAGTAGTACCAGTTTGTTAGATTGGGACACTTGAGGAGACGTGTTTTTAGAAAAGAGAATCAAGGCATCTATATGGATATGCTAAGTCTACTTGTTAAAAAATATATTTACAAAGAGTTCATAATATAGCATATAGGAAACATTTTTGTTATGACATGATGTAAAAAATGTAAAATACAAAATTATATGTAAAATAATCTGCCAATTATTTTACATATGAATGGAAAAAAGACTGGAAGGAAACGTTCTAGGATATTACTAATGTTTATTCTTGTGGAGATTATAGTAAATACTTTCTTCATTATACATTCTCTATTTTCCAATTTTTCAACAATAGGCAGTATTACATTTTTTGAGTAAAAAAAGAGAAAAGCTTAAGTTATCAAAGGAAAAGATAATTTAGCTTCCTTTTTTGACTCTCAGTTTAATTCAACTTTAAACCCTTTTCTAGGAAAATTTATAGAGAAAAAAGAAAGACACCTAAAAGGTAAGGGAATAAGGACTTGGTTGTAGATAATGAGCCACAAATAAATAAATACTCAAAGCAACCCAAGTTACAGACATGAAAGTATCATAAGGCTCCAGAAAAAAGCAGGATTCCAATTGTCAACGTGGGTATAAGTTCTTAATTTCTCATTGTCATCTATAAATGGACCACCCAGTAGAGTGATTTTGAATAAGACACAATCAGGATCTCCTGGGATGAAACCACCAAACCTATGCCTATTATAGCCATCGTCACGTCATGGCCCTAGGCAGCCATTATTAATTGATCCATAAGATGGAGCATATTAATTATCATTGAACTTGAGGACTTGATTTTCTTTTTAACAAACCCTGATTTTCTTCTTTCTGAGATGTTGAAGTCACACTATGAAAATCTGCTTACCTTTCCAGTTGTCTTCAGGAAGTAATTTATGCTATTCTTCTATCACCACTCTCAAGGATTTAATCCTTTTTAACACAAAGCCCTTGTTTTCCAGATGGAAATGGAAAAAAAAACACCTGAAGAACAGTGCTCTGCAAATGACCTAGCATGATGGTGGGAGAAAGCAACAGAGGCCAATTTTTTGTTCAATAAAAATAGAATTTGATGTGTTTTTTATATGATGGAGTAGTTTCAGAGAAGCTTTCACAATAATTTTTATTAAAGTAAATCCAGCTGAAAAGCTTTATAAATCTCTATGGGAAGCAGCAGAGGAGAGCTGAAGGAGCTAGGAAAACAGAATTAGAAACCTGGTTCCACCCTCCGACTAATTGATGAAGCTTGGAAGACAGGTTTTGTCAAACTTCTATTTCAGCATATGTAAGATGAGCTTGGGACTGCTACTACCTGGGTTATCTATCTTACATTGCTGTCATGAGAATCAAATGAAAACAAAGGAAAACCATTACACAAATATAATGTGGTATGGGAGCAGAGCCTTAGAAAACAATGCCTGTTATTAGAAATCACTGTGTCTTCAACTATAAAGAAAATTGGTGAGCTTTCCAAGAAATCTGAGTTGTTTCTTCTTCTTCTCCTCCTCCTCCTTCTTCTTCCTCCTTCTTTCTTATTTTAATTTACATTTGTTTTGGGATAGTACCGTTTTTTGCATCTCATGAAAGCATTTTTGATAGCAATAAGTAAAACTATGTTTAATCTCTAATTCCAGGTCTGGCAAGCCAATGATCCTCACATGTTACTTTCTCCTTTAAGTTCTTCCTGATTTGCCCTGAAAGATCTAATTTTTTCCCTTTTTGAATTTTGATAACACTTTGTACCTGCACTTACCATTGTCTTATTTTACCTCTCCATCCCAGCCTTCTTTTCACTAGATTATTGGTTCTTTGAGGAGAGATACCAAATTGAACTCCTTTTTCTATTCCTTCTGTGCCAAGCACATGATAAGAGTTAATTATAGAATCATTGGGTAGAGTTCATGTTTTAAACATTTGTCAGGAGCCATGTAAGTAGAGTGGAAATAAGAGTTTCTATTTGAGGCCACACACAAATATTTTCAGATGGCATTTATAAGAAGGAGTCTGAGAGTTTCCTAAATTCCTGTGTAAATTAGGTTTTGATTTTTCATAAATAAAAATCAGAGTCAATGGATCAAGCACCTATTACAAGTAAAGAGCAACACCCAGAGAAAAATCCCTCAAAGGGAAAGATGCTACCTCTAGAGAGTCACCAAGCCCATATCACTAGTTCCAAGCCCAGTGTGACTTTTCAGATTTTATCACTTGACCTGACCCTTCCCATTACGTCTGTGCTGCGGCAATTTGGGGCATTGGTTTGAGGTCTGTCTTTTTGGGAAGCTGGTCTTTCTGGCTTAGAGGCTTCTGGGTCCTGGTAGTCATGGCTTGAATGTCTTCCTAGGGGCTACGAGGAAACAGTAAGAGAATTAGCAACTGTCCAAGAATTTCTTATCAAAACTGGTGAGGGAACTCCCAAGCTAGTAATCTTTCTTGTATATGTTTCCTAGTTTCCAAATGGTGCTAAAGAGCTGGAAAGCCTTTCACATCAGCACAGCTCTGTTCCAAACCCATCTCTGCATGTCCAGTTCCTCTTGCCTTTTTTTCCTGATCTCCCTGGCTGATTTAGAAGCTGGCCCTCTGCTCCTGAAATGAATGCCCGGTGCATCTTCTAGCATAATCCTTACTTCGTAGTCTATCCTGATGTCTTGATATCTCAATAGTCCATCTTGAGCTTTTAAAATCTGGGAAGTAGTCCAATTCCTCCTTTCTTTCCCCTGCCCTAGCACTATGCTTTGCATACACTAGGTGCTCAATACATACGTTTTGAATAAGTAAATCCTTACAACCAGAGGCAATCATTTCCTCTTCTGCTTCACTTTTATGCCTCCTACTTAAATCTTAGCATTTTAAGACTTTTGTCTACCTGATACAAGAGCCTTGGCTTATGTATCCCACCAGAGAGAAAGTTGCCAGGTCCATTTAATTTTTACCTATAACTACACATAACCTTTTCCCCACCAAATCATTATTAAGCTTCTTCCACATGCCAGACATATATTAGAAGCTGGTTATATTGTGGCAAATAAGATAGATTCAGAATTCATGCTCTCAAGGAATATAAAGCCTTCTAGGAAAAACCAGCCATTATAGGAAAACACAAAGGTTCTGTGATAGGGATGCAGGCAGGATTCTAAGGGAGCACCAAGTCTTACATTCATTCATTCATTCATTCATTCATCAGTTCTACAGAACTCCGCCAATTGTGGCATCAGATGACAATCATACAAAAAGTTGGGTAGGGTCTCTGCTTTTAAAGTGTTCAAAATAGAGTGACAGAGATAGATACATGCAAAAATGATTGTTTTATGATGTTTAATGTATTACAGTTCACAAGCATATGCACCCATCATTATGTATTATTATACCAAAGAAGGAATGAGAGAAGAGACTTGAGTTTGAGTTTTTTTAAAAAAAGGATGAATTCACAAGGAGACCTGGTGGGCCAGATCATGCCCACTGGTGAGGCTTACTAAGGGGTTTAAGTTATTATCCTTGGGGTAATGGGGAGGCACTGATGGTTTTAAAGAAGGGAAGTGACATGATCAGATTTGTGTCTCAGATAGGTGGCTCTTGCTGCAGAATAAGACAGATGGGTTGAACGAGAGAAGCTGGCAGCATGGACAGCATTTCAGAGGGGTTGCAATTGTCCAAGCTTCCAGTAAATGTTTGTAGTTAAAGAGACAGATAGCCAAAGACTCTACTGTGCTTTGAGGTCTTAAGAAAGGTGTCAAGCAATTGGAGGTACCACATGCTAAGCAGGAGAGTGACATCTTTGCCCTGGCTGCCCATCATGCCTGGAGTCCCACAGAGAAAGTCCCTGGAGGTCAGGCCAACTCCATCCCCAGAGGTGCTTTATTGATGTCTGTTTTCCAACTTAAGATGTAGTCAACGTTCCAGGATGATGAGATAAATATAATCAAAACATATTTTTCCTTGGTTCCCAGGATGGAATCAGAAAAATAATGCTCAAGGGGGAAAAAGAGATTCATCTGTTCTTTCTTCTGACTCTTGCTTTCTGGCTCAGGGTCAATCAACTTAGAATCAGAGGCTCCTGGAGTTACGTTATGCAGCCGCATTAGTTTTTCAAGGCAATGGGCCATGGCAAGAGTGTGCACACCAGACTGGATTGGCTACACTGCTTGTAGCTGGGACAGCCTTGGCTGTTGGAAAGAGGGGCTAATTTCCTTCCAAACTGTGTCTAGAAAAAAATTCCAGAAGAGACTTGACAGCTCAGATATCTTGAGAATTGTTTTCCATGTCCAGGTATGTGCTAATATGAAGCTAGCTCTGACCTCTCAGAACTATTCCAAGCCTACCTCGATGCAGATCAGAGCCCTCAGAATAATACGATCTTACCACCTCAGGCTTCTCTCATCCATGGTCTTTTATGACTCCAAAAGTCAAGAGTTCATGAATATGAACCTGATACCTGGAGTTTGATGCATTCACGTTGAAAAACCTAATTCCTTATGAGAAGCTATTAAGATGAGTTGACATGAAGGATAAAAGGAAAACAAACAAACAAACAAAAAAACAAATGGCATGCTACTGACAGCAACTCTTTCAAGCGACTTTCATGGATAATTTTATACATTTTTTTCCCACAACAGTCAACAGAGATTAGTACAGAGATTTGTTCCTTCTTTTCACAGAGGAAGGTACTACAAATTAGAAGGATACATGATCTTCCTGAGCTTAACAGCCAGTAATTTATTGGGGGGAGCCAGGATTAGAACCTGCTTCCATAACAGCTAAACATTAAGATCAGATTACCAACCAAAGTTTAGGGAGTGGTGATGTCATTTGGGTTGTAGTTAATTGAACTTCTAACAGGAGATGAGATTTTTACAGATAGAAAGAGGAGACCATCAGCAAATCTGTTCCTGCTCTTGATTACACATTATTATATTAACAAATGGACACAAAACAAAGGACTAGAAATTGTTTCAAAGATCAATATCATATTGTGGCCGTAGAATCCAAAACATTTTCATAAGAGCCACACAGTGCAAGACTAATGATCAGGGTTATTCTCAGCATTGGTGAAGGATCCTTCTGGCAGAATTTCTGAAACTGGAAAAAAAAATCATTTAGGAAGCTGCAGAACTCAATTAAATTTAGGCAGCAACTTTGACCCTGTGGGCCACGCAACTGGGCTGAACACTTTGTTTTCCATGGCTCAGAAGCTCTCTAGATTGTGTTTCAGTAACAATGTGCAGCATGTGGCATCTCAGTCTTTATTTTTAAGCTCTATTAACAGGGTCAGCAAACCTTGTCTATAAATGGCCAGAGAGTGTATATTTTAGGCTTTTACAGGCCGTATGGTGTCTGTCATGACCACTCCGTTCTGTTGACTATTGTGACAAGAAAGCAACCATAGATGATATGGAAATTATTGGGCATGGCTCTAATCCAATAATACTTTATTTATAAAAACAAGTGGTGGGCTGGATTTGGCCTACAGCTGTTGTTTACTGATCCCTGCTCTAGAACAACATTACAGGTATGATCAAAGGAGGACTAGAAGCCCTCAGTCATTCAATAAATATTTAGTAAGTGTCCAATGTCCAATATATGCTGCTGAGAAGTTTATAGGCAAATGCAGGAGACAGACACATAAGCAACTAATTGCAGTGGCTATAATGCTGTGGCTAGAGAAGTTCAAGATGCTGTACTAACACAATGGAGTGGGATGATAAATCCTTCCAGGGAAATTGGAGAAGGTTTCATGGAGAGAGTAACATTTTAACCAGGCCCATCATTTTCCCTTCCTTACTCTTAGAAGATATTGCTAATCTTCTCCTGAATTCCTCAGTTTTGGAAGACATTGCTAATCTAATTGTTTACTTTTCTCCTTAAGCACAGACAAGCATCATAATCCTACTGAACACAGAGGCCCAGAAAGCCACTACCTATCGGTATTGCATTTAGTATAAGAAAAGTAACCTATTTCCACTTCTTCTCGTAAAGAGATGAATTTGCAAGGACGCGAGATATTAGATACAACAGGGACGCTTTCAGGGGTAAAGAAGGCATGGACTGGAACACTGCAAACAGATCTGCAGAACTTCATTGAAAAAGAAGCAATGGATTCAGAACAGAGAGGGGACTAGAGGTAAAGGTGAGCCTGGGGGCTGTACTCTGGCCAGGAGGGATCTCAAAAGCCACACTAAGGCTCCTGACTCATTTTGCTAAACTGGGAAATGTTTCTACCTTTATCACTGTGGTGTCATGGTCTTATTTATTTATTAGGAAAATTTCTGGAATCAATATGAAAGTTGGGTTAAACAAAAGAAAAAATGGGGAGCAAAAGAGAGCTGGTTAGAGGATGATGCAATGATCTGTGAGAAATGAAAAGCATTTGTCTTAAAACACTGGTTGTAGAGATGAAGAAGAGAAAATAGATTTAAAATCATTAATGACACAGAATCTGTGGTGCTTGGCCATCAAAGTTTAGTGTGGAACTTATGAGGAAGAGAAGAAAATAGGACAACTCGCCGACCTTAGATCTGGCCACTCAATAACTAGATGGACTTAAGAAAGAAACATGATTAAGCCAACAGGTCTGATTTGAACAAAACCTTGAAGATGTACACAAAATAGAGAAGGTTGGGGGAAGAGGGACCGTCAGCCTTGGAAGCTGGGGGAAACCTCAGCTGATTTTAATTTTTAATTCTCACTACTTTATATTGCAGCCATAGAATTGAGTAAGACATTGCACTCCTCCTGTTAGCTCATTAGCAATGAAGGATCTGATCTTTAAAAGAAAAATTGGGAAATTTCACCACAGATGGGTATGCCTTGATTGCTTGGTGAGGCTGTTACTGCACAGTCAGCAACAGGTGCTGCTGCCTTTATAGAACCCTGCATTTCAAAAGACTAGCTGAGATTCAGAAATGGTTGGTGAATAACGATTTATGCTGAATGCAAAATCCTGGTCTTGTTTTTCTCATATTTCCCTCTAATATTGAGCAAGTAGAGGTACCATTTCTCTTTACAGATATTTTTAAAATGCACTAATGAATTGTTTTCTACCCAGAAAGTCCTATCTCCAACCACATTTTGAAATTCCCATCTCATGGCTTCTGATAATGTGTAGCTCTCCTTGCAACATGGAGAAAGAATAATCCAAAGAAACACTGGCAACACAGGGTGGATATTGTTAATAATCTGGAAGGGCCTAATCTTCCCCTTTGGAAAAAAAAGCCAGTAAAAATCACCATTTTACTTATGGGAAGCTAATGACAAATTCAGAGTGTGTCCAGATGGAATGACAAGTGACAGCCCATCTTGCATATAGGAATGTGTGTATTGAGAGCATTTTAAGCCTTAAAAATATGAAGAGAAGTTGAAGTTACGTGAACTGACTACAGAAGAAGCTGTGTGGATAAAAAGAGATAGTGTAGGTCTTTCTTAGCTTATAGAGGCAGATGCCAAATTGAATAACATTATTACTCTTTCCTGAAAAAGACATGCGAGACAAAACAGTCCCATGAATGCCCATTTCTCTTGTACTTATGGGGAAAGAAGAATTCATTTGGAATGTACTTTTAATAGTTTTATCCAGTGGAATTCAAGATGTGTCCTTCACATTCATAAAATTTTTCTCATATGTTTTTCTTTTGGCATCCTATCTTTAGACTCATTTGATGGCCATATCAACTTAAACTTTGGAGGTCTATATTGTGCATGAGTATTGGGTAAAAACAAATGTTAAAATTATTTTAAAGTCAACCTTCAACCACAGAATTGACAAGGATCTCCGATACAGTTTGTTAAATCTTCCAAAAAATGTCTTTTCTTTATGCTTTGGTTCAGTACTTATGAGTTATGTGGCTTGGAGAAGCTACTTAATTTTTGCATGACTTAATTTCTTCACCTCTAAATTGAGGACAATTTTAATATCTACCTTGCAAGATTGTCAAAAGTAGAGGGGAAGATTTAAAAAATAGAATACAGGGCTTGGGTGACTGTTGATAGTAAACAAGCAATGAATGTTAGCTATTAGATGCTCATGGTGATTGTGATTTAAACAACAATGAAATGAATAGTATCTACAGACCTGCCCAGGACTGGTGAGCTTCTGAAGTTTATTACTATCTTGTGGAAGGACATATGTTGATGGAGGATACAGCGCTAAATGGTCAATGGCAACTTAAAGAAAAAAAAAAAAGCATAATGCTCCTGTTCTTTGCTGCTGACCTTTTTTTCAATGACCTCTGTAAAGAGGTAACTCCCCATTTTCCATTTAGACCCATTAGCAGGATGTGCTGCAATATGCTGCTTGTCATCTGTTTCAAAGACACAGTGATAGGATACAGGTACACCAGATGGATAAACCTAGTGTGACTAATTATCATGTATTTGCCTTTAATTATTATCATTTATTACCAAAGGAAACACAATAGAGGTTCTCTGACTTAGAAGAAACTGTTGGCAGCAGGGAGGTATTTCTTCTAACATTATTGAGTAAGCTAATGTTTTCATTTTTGGTAAGGAAAGAAAGAGAGGTGGAAAGGGAGGGAGGGAGAGAGGGAGGGGGGAGAGAGAAAGATAGAGAAGGAAGAAAGACAAAGGATATACATCTGTGTTTATATAGATAGATGGATAGATGAAATATGATTTGCTTTAATAGCTAATCTAATTGGTCTCAATAAATACATGTTTAATTTAAAAATAATTTTCTAGAGAATTTTAGGTATTGATCCTTCAGTGCCTTTTCTAGTTTTCCACAGAATAATTAGGTCAACAAGTATATGATGATGATTGGGGTTTAGAAGAGGAATTTGAACCTAGAAAATCAACCCTAGCTTTTTAAAAAGCAGGTATTTGCATAAGGTTCTCTTACAACTTCTATTTTGATTATTCTTTTCTTTATGAAACAGTACTTTTATAAGTTTTACTCCTTGTTGGCTCCAATCATGATTGAGGTAATTTTAAAAACATGAAAGGAAGGCTTTTTCCCTAAAGTTTAGCAGCCAAACCACTTTATAAGAAACTTCTAGGAGGAAAGTGTGTACCCAAATAGATTTCTCATTTAGATCAACATGCACATTACCATAGAGCTCTAAATCACCTAAGGAGTTTGACATCTTGCCATGCCCAAACTCCAGAATTGCTAGGACTACTGCCATATAAAAATGAATTGGAAGAAATCTAAATGAGAAAAAAAATATGCCCTATAATATCATAAAACTTGCAAAGATGCATTTTGCAAAGAGATTCTTTTTCTCTTAATTTCACAAAGAGATCTGTTTTAGAGAAACATTTGTATGGTAGAGTTTTATTTGGTGAAATGAGGACAAAAATAGTAATGGTAAAGTCTTCCCTAACAATACATTTTAGTTAAGGTTAATCCTCCAAAAACCCTGTGAATCTCTATGATTCTTTATTGTCTAGAATTGTATGAGCATAAATACAAAAATAATCCTTTGGGGGTTTGCAATAGGAAAGAGAAGAGAAGTGGATGGTGACGCCAGAAGAGATGTTTTTGAAATGAAACAATAGGAGCGGCACCAGAAGCTGAGATGAAGTGTATCCCATCCTTGCATCTCCAACTTTCCTTTGATTACCTGTTATCCTTTCAATAAACTCCTTTCTCAGGTTATTTAGAGTCAGTTTCTGTTCCTTGCAAATAGAACAAACGTATTGGATAATATTGTGCAATAGTATATTGATGAAATAAAACTTGTCCATTTCATTTCTCCTCTCTCAAGCATCCATTTTACACTGTTCCTCAAAAACCCAAGAGGCTGAAAACAACAGAGATTTTAAGACTGATTTAGAATCAGATGTGCTACTATTTTAATAAGATGTGTATATGGCTATAGTTGTCATGACGTAACCTTGCTTATAATCAGTTTTTATATTATAATATTAAGCTGTAATGTTATTGATTCTTAAACCAGTATTAAAATATAAAATTCAAAGAAGGAAAGACATAAATAATCAGCAAATGTGGCAGGAATAACTACTATTTTTGTCTCCTCTCTTTCTAGGCACATGGAGGGATGGCATCACCCATTTGCCTGTATTTAGGTGTGTCCGTTGACTTGCTTTGACCAGTGACGTGTGAGTGAAATCAATGTGTGTCTGCTTTGTGCAGAAGGCACCCAACTGCTAGTGCTTAACTCTCCAACTCTTCTTTCCCCTTGCCATAATAAAAGGAGGTATTCTCACTGTTGGAGCCTCTGTCGGCCTGAGTCTGTGAGTAAGGACTTTGTGGAAAAGAGCCCTTCACTAATCTAAAGATGGGCATGCAATGTGAGTGAAATAAATCATGTGAGATGTGTTGTTATTGGAGCAAAACTTTGTCCCACCCTGACTAATAGAGTATGGCGTGATTGAAAAACTGCCAGATCAGTAGTTAGGAAAACTGAGCTTATTTCCTGTTCTGTTGCAAATTAACTAGTGGTTTTTGGCAGGTCATTTAAGCCTCCCTGTACCATTCATTTAGTCTCAAAAATTTCTGTGGTAGGGGGTGGAGTGGGCAGAGGTTCCCATTGCATGCATGAAATAATTTTGGTGGTTCCCAGTGCCCCAGGACATTATGGAGGATTTTCTTTTATGGAGGGTGGATGGATTTGCTCAGAGTGATGCATGGAGTAGCCCAGAGTTTGGCAATCTGCAACTTTCATCCCTTCTTCTGTCAGAGCAGATCTGCTTTCACTTGCTTTATACGATGTGAGATTATGTATAATATCTGATATTTAATTTTAGAGAAATATTTCCTTGCTTAAATAATATTTAAAAACCTCTACATTTGATTATCTCTAAATTTTTATCTGGTTCTCTAATTCTCCTTGTGCTTAATCCTTGTTAAAATGATCAGCCACATTACCCAATTCATCACCCAGAATCTTTTAAAAAATATTTTTATCTAAGTGATTCTTTCTGACAAAAGGAAGGGTGGTAAATTAAACCTGAGATTCTTGGAGATATTTGCATTCTTACTCTCCATCACCAAATGGTAACTTGCTCATCTAATGAAGAAAATGAAGCTCAGCAGAGTGAGGTTTTTTCATCTTAGAAGAGGAAGAACCAGGAGTTTAAACCAGTCATGTCCACCTCTTAGGACCATTCTCCTTTTATTATACCACACCTTTATGCCACATTTTACAAATCTAATTACTTCTCCAAAGGATGGCAAGTTTCTAAGAAGTCTGAATAAAACTTATGTCCAGAGTTAATTTTCCTTTTATGTAAAAACCTGGGCAACCCTCAGTATCCTACTTCATAAACAGAGATTTTCTTTGAAAAATGGTTCTACGAAATTGTGTACATTTCCCCATTTCTTCCATGCTATAAACAAAACCATAGAAATCCTGTTTCTGGATTCTAGTTTAAAAACAAAAAACAAAAACTTGGGCCTAAATATAGAGCTGATTAAAGGAGTGAGTCAACATACAGACACGTTCCATAGTCTGGGACAACCAAATCAGCCACTGCATTCTGATTCTCACTTTCCTATAATTAGATAAATATCTGCTCCCTGCGAAGGTGTGATTCTAAATATAATTCCTTAATGGCCTATTAATAATGATTATTAGAAGGAAGCAGATAAAGTCTGTGTCATTCTTCAGTCTACAACTACTCATAGAAGATAAAATAGAGATGGGTGGAAGGATTTAATTGAATTAGAACAGTGTCATAGCCAAAGATGAATAGATGGGGCTTGGAATCAAGAATATGACATTTCAGACTAGCTGGAGGAATGGAAGACAGCAAACCACTGAAAACCCAGTATTTTCAATGAAGGTCGTTCATTTAGTCTACAGATATTGACTGAGGGCTTACTATGTGCCAGGCACCATTCCCAACCCTAAACCAAATAGATATTTTGTTCTCTGTCTTGATGGAGACTTCAGTAAACCCTGTCCAGAAATGGAATTCAGAAAGCTATAAATGTTTCTGAAATTTGCTTCCATATATTAATTGCTAGGACTTTTAAGCCTTCGGACAGCCAGAAGACATATCTAGAGACCCCTCATTTGTTAGGGGTCACTGGGTACAATTAATGATGCTAAAGTTATTTACTCACCAATTTATTCATCCATTCCACAGACATTTATTGGGCATCGAGTATGTGCCAGCACTGTGAAGTCTAGGAGTATAGCCACCAACTAGATAAAGTGGTTGCATTCATGAGGTATGTGTTTCAGGAGAGATAACAAAGGAGTAAAAGGAATATAAAATGATTTTAAAATTTTGATAAATGCTATTTACTTATCATTTTCAAAGGCATGGTACCTACCTTTATATGTGTCAGACATGAGAATGAAGGAAAAAGCCCAGGCAGAACTTTCAACTGGTTAGACTATTCAGATAAAGATTGATTAATTAATAAGTGCCATCAATTATTCACCAAACATTTATTAAATGTCAAACGCTATGTTAGGAGATGGATCCACAAGGGTGAATAAGACTCTGCCTTGCCCATAACGTCATTCTCAGTCTAGTGGAAGAGATGGACATACACATAATCACAAATACATATTAGAAGTATATTAGGAGTACTGGACACAAAGTGCTTTGGAAGCACCAAGGTGGGAAAACTGCCTTTGTAGGGGAAGCTGGGAAAAGATTCACAGAGGCATTGACTTTGCCCTTGGCCTCGATGTGTGTTAAAACCCAAAGAACTAACTAGACATTTTATTTCTCAGTTAGGTACAAGGATTACCCAAGAAAGAAGAAGAAATATGAACTAGTTTCTTCTCTGCTTCCCAAGTCTGGATAACTAGGATTGAAGCTTCTCTCTGCAATACTGGGAGTTAACCCCCTTTTTCTTCTCATCAGAAACTCATTGTTTCCTGTTGAATATGAGCAAATCCCTTATGGAGCTGGATTAGCTAAAAGGCCACATCCATAACTAAAATCCCCATACCCTACTTTTAAGTGTGAATGAAACCATTTTGAAAGATGAAAGGCTGGTCTCAGTCTCAGGGTACTTTTTAGTCCTAGAATAAAGTAATGGTATCCCCATGATGTACCTGGGACAGAGAGACTGAGGTGCAATAATGTAGAGCTGACCTGTGCAATGGCAAGCCTTACAGGTGACAGACCAGAGCAATCAGCTAAATGTTCCCTTCCACGCTGCTGCAGGGGCTGTGAAGGGGGGTATTGCACCATTTTTTTTTCCCCACGTAAGCATGTCTTCCTTTGATGTGAAACATTTAGTTTCCATAGAATTCCTGGAAGAAATTTGGGCTCTGAAACATTATTCCGAACTAAACTCTCCTCAAAATAGTGTTTGTCATGGAGATGCTGCTGTCATTTGGGCTGAAAGATAAGCATAAGCTACCCCATCTCATCCCTTCCCATCTTCCCCCACATATCTCATGTGGCTTCTTTATCATATGTTCTGCAGATTCATTCTTTCTAGCTACAGGAACACACTCTTCACAGAGAATCACAGAAGCTAGTTGAGAAGCCGTACTTCTCAAAAAGTCTGTGCTTATTGCTCAGGGGAGATAAAATAACACTGGAAGATGCTTTATAAATCTTGATACTCATTAGAAAATGTGTCTTTGGGTAGTTGGAACTGGTGGATTGTTGCGCACAGGATCAGCAAAGGACAAGCAAATTTAAATTTCCTTGTGGACTGTACACATAGCTAGCACCAGAAGGGATGGTACAAATGCACAAGTGCCATGGACATGTGCCCTGTAAACTTCTTAAACGGGGGCACTTAATTCCTTTCTCTATGATTCTGATCAGAGAAAGCCCTTAGAGTCACAGTTATAGTCCAGAATCTGCAAAAAAACACAAAACAAACAAAAAACATGTAGGTATGACATACCAAAAGTACATGAATTTAAAGGTTTCTAAAGTACAGCTGCCTTCAACTTTTGTGTTTTAGTTGGGCTTTCCATAGCAAGGGTGAAATCTCAACCTCTATCTCCAGATACATCAGTGATCAGAGGAGGTGAGGTGTGGCTCCAAGTGTGTCTCTGTTTAAGACATGCATTGTTTCATTGTAAAATAGACACTTTTAATAGAAATATAATGCTGTCTTCTAGTGGCACTGACCTGATGGGGGACACAGGGTTTGCTGATGACTTGTTGTGTACATTGATTTGTGCTTAAATTCTTTGAAATACTTTAGTGGATACGCTTTTCTTTGCAGAGTAGGCTGGGCTAATGGTGGTGTGTCCAGGCTCTGAAATCAAAGAGACCTCATTTCAAATTTTGTATCTGTTACTCTCAAGTTGTGTCACCCGTAGCAAGCCACTTTACTTCACTTTCCCCCAAGGTCATCTGTAAAATGGGGATAGTAACAGTAACACCTGTTTCCTGGGGGATGCTGTGATTGAGAGAAATGAAATGAAAGTCCATCGCATGGTGTTTACGTAAGTGCTTATAAATATTAATTAGTGTTTTTATCTTCAAAGCAACTCTATGAAGAGAGGAAGGTGGGATTTCAAACCTCTTATTACAGAAGACAAAATGAAATTTAAGAGAGACCAAGAGCATTGTGTATATGTAAGTGTGCATTTATATATGAACTTATCACATGCATATACTTTTTCTTCTCTCTTTGTCCTCCCTATGGATCCTCACTGAATATCCCTTGAATTTTCAACAGTGATTATGCACTCTAAGTGTAAAAAAATTTCTCAGCTGTTTCTTTAGTCAAAATAAACATACTCCTTTTTTGATCCTATTTAGATGCAATTTCTTTTGTCCAAGTGGGACTTCCATTTTGCACCATCATAACTAATCTTTACCAGAATAGGCTTATAGAATCAAGCAAATAAATCACCATAAGCTTCAAATTTCCAAATGAGAGGTGGAAAAAAAAAACACATTTTAATTAATATTAAGAGAGAAAGAAGTGTATTGCTTTTCTTTTTTGGCTTGTTTATTTTTATCAAATCTTTTCCTTTGAGGGTGGCTGGACTCTCTTCGAACATTTCCATCCCAGTGGCAAGTCACTTTGGAATCTGAATAGAAGGCTCCAGAAAATATTATTTTTGGAAAACAGACCCTAATTGAAAGTCAACACTAGCAATGTCAGGAAGCCGTCAGCAGAGCAGAGTCCTAGGAATGAACAGAGTTTTTAAAGAAGAACTAAACATCTGATCACCCTCTTAGTGGGCAGGGCCTGTTCCCACAGTTTGGGTACAAGCACTGGAGCCTAAGAAGAGAATCTGTAATAGTCAGTGCCCGGCCAATCCTTTCAATTTTATGGTTCATCATCTTGCTTATGAATTACCTTCCTTCTTATTAATTAAAGATGAGGCCTTCATTCTGTCTTGACATTATAAATTTAAAAAAGAACACAATTTAATTCAACAAATCTTTATTGAATGTTGTGCAGAATACTGAAATTATGGAGTATGACTTGGAGCCATGCAGCACCCCCTGTGTTTTATGAATACAGCTGCGGGCATAAATAACAATATTTTGATGTGCTTTGATCAAAGTACATAGGCAGTAGGGAAGGAGGAGGGAAGCAAAGGTGACTGCAAGTTCTATGAGAAAAAGGGTCACATCTTTCTGCTAACCAGCAGCCAGCATTGTGTATGGAACATAGATGCTCAATAAATATTGTGGGAGGAAAGAAAGGAGGATTGGTGGCAGGCAGGCATAGCTCAAAAAGGACATGGCATCTCGGGGGCTCTTAATGGAAAACTTGAATTTCTCCTGGTGCAGGAAGAGTGGAAGAAAAGAGTCATTTAAGAGAGAACAACCTGTGCTAAGAAATAGGGCCTAGGTAGATCATAGGGTTTTCAGAGAAAGAAGTGCACTAAGGCCAGAGCATAGAGTAGATAATGAATACTGGTAGAAAACCGGTATTCTAGTGAAAACTAGAGTACAAAGGTCCTCATGAGCAAAGCTGAGAATTCAGGGCATTCACTTAGACAAAATAAGGATAACCACCAAGTGCTGAGCTTGAAGCCAGTGAGAAGACTATTCTGAAGGGCTTTCTTATCTAAATGACTCTTTTCCTTGCTGGGCTGAGTTCCCATTTTTCCAAAAGAGGAAAGTTGAAAAGGGCTCAAGATTTAAGTGGTTAGAATTTGGAGTGGCCTTAGGTTTAGTTAGCAATGTTGGCAGTGCAGAAGGCAGGACTAGAGTAATGAAATAGACTCAGGAAAATGGGACAAAAATAAAACCAGTTTTTAAAAAATTCTATGGTCTTCACTCGGGGTGGTTGATACTTAAATCATGACCAGGTAAAAGCTGCTCTTGGTGAAGTCCCCTTTCTCCTCTTATTTACAGCAGTGCACACCCATATCAGTAAGCCCGGCTTTCCAAATGGTTTTAAGGTAGGGCTGCTCATTGGGGGTAATTGCAAATCGGAGTTTGAGTGCAAATGTGTAATTTAAAATCACTCTAGTAGAAATCACCCTAGTCATTTATTGAAGGAAGGATGCCCACCCAAGCCACTGGCCTTCTTGAGAGGCTGGATCTAAGGTTCCAGAAGTCTGATTCTTAGGAGCTTCCAAGGTGGAGAGTGGGGTACATATATAAGCCAAACAGGAATTATGACAAGGACTCTGTTTTATTATCAGCAATATTTAGGTGGCTTATCCTGATGGTAACAGAAAAGAAATCATTTGAAAATGAAAGAAAGTGTGATTAACTTAGGGGAATAAAGGCCTGCTTTCCTCCCCAAGATGAGAAAACATCTTGCAGAACGTTGTTGATAGCCTCTCAAAGTTTTTTTACAGGTAATGATTGAACCCACAACTTTCCAAAAGAGGGAAGGAAGTTTTGTGAGATGTAGTTACAGTAGGCACCTCCTGGCTCAGTTGCCAGCTCAAAATGATCAGTCTTCTTGGAAAACAACCATGAAGAATGGGGTAGAGAGCCCAGTGGTGATGTTCACTCTATGTGACCAAGGACCAGAGCCGTGCCATCGAAGGCAGGCTTTCACAGGAAGTTTTAATTTGCCATCTCCAGAAGCTTCCAAAGGAACAAAAGTGATTAAGAACTGGTTCTACGTATTTTGCAAACTATTTGTTCCCCCACTTCCTGACTTCCACTGAAGAGTTATGAACATTGCCCTGATGGGGAAGTGTTTCTCCTGTGCTGTACCTGGCACACATAACTCACTATGAGACTTGATAAATCCAACTTTAATAAATCAATAAAGAATTATCGCTAAGCTTCATGTATCTGCAAGGGCTAGCGCAAGAGGGGTAAGGAGGAATCCACCAATGGAACAAGTTTGAGGCACGATCTGATGTGGCATTAATTAGAGGCTGCCTCCAGCTTACCTGGGAAAGCTTCAGCCTGAGTTTTCTTTTTTTATTACCTTCCCACCTGTAAAGCAGAATTGAGGAGGTGGTTTCACGGGAAAATTCCCAACCTTGTGCCTGTTGAAGGTTTTTGCTGGGCAATTCTGGACCTGTGACTTCTCTAAACTAATAGAATCATAACACTTCCCAAGATGATCGGTCTTCCAGGCTCCTCCTTGATTCTTTCCAAAGGTATTGATTAAGTATGTAATTCCATTTTCTTTGGCTTCTGGAATTTCCTGTAGTGTTGCTTTGGGGGAGAGAAAGAGTTTCAGTATTGAAACAGCTTAATTGTTTGACAAGTTGGTCCTGGGTGCAGGATGACTTGGGTGTCATGGCTGAGTTGAGATGCTACTACATTGTTGCATGGTAGAGACCAGGAATTCAGACCACTGGGTTCCAACTTTAGTTTTGACATGAATTTGAGCCAGGGCCAACCTGACTGGACTCTATTCTATCTTTCACAAGACAGAGAGGATGCCTTTAGCCACCAGAGATAGGTTTCTGGCCACTGCACAGAACTCTGGGAAGCTTGCCTTGTTCTCTGAGTTTCCCTCTTTATTTTCTTTTCAATTATTTTTATGTGTCTATTTATTTTCCTCAACAAGTTCATAATTTCACTTCTTTTTGCTGTTTATATTCCCTCTCTGTTTCTACCCAAACCCCGCCATGCTCCACACTCTGAAAATCTGCTTGCTTTTTAAATCCATCTGCATTGAATTATTTATAGTTGTGATAAAGTCCTGTTTGGGCTGATATTTATTTTCTTTCATAACAAGAAACCTGGGTGAACTTTTCCAAAAGACCAAAAAAGGTTTTTAGTTTGCAAAGATGCTAAGCAACCCTGGCCAAAATGCACAAAACAAGCCTTGGGTGCCCTTTCTCTTGTGATTTGGGTTTTTTTTTTTTTTTTTTCCTCCTTTATTAAACATTCTTTCATCTAAATGTGTTGTGGGGAGGGGAAAAGTAAATAAACCCTTTGAGCATGGACTCTATCCAGTACACGACTGTGTGTCTGTTTTTGCTAGCCAATCCCTTTGCTTCAATTACTTCTAGACCAATAATGATTCTCAGGCCAGGAGGGGAATTCCAGGTTGTGGCTGCAAGAAAGCGTCCACATGATAAAGATGTTCAGTCGTTTGTACTAATTTTTTATTTTACCCTTCATTCTGCATGAAAACAACTTAATGTTTTACTATCCAATTTTAATTTACTTCTGTGGATTTTCCATTGTTTTCTTTCTATCTAATTTTTCATATCACACACATCCCTTGATTACTTGGAGCCTTTGTAGCTGAACTGTTTAAATATCCATGCCACCCCCTTCCTCCATCATCCTTTCCCCTCCTTTCCCTTCCACCTTTCCACCCAGCGTTTCCTGCATTAAATTAATTAGCTTAGGCAAGGAGGTGTGTCAACATGGATGGGTGGGGAGAGCTATTTTCAGACTTCAGTGCTAGATAAATACACACACACCACACATGTACACACTCATACACATCACTCATGCACTGAGAATGCTAAAACAGAATGGATTGCCAGTGCTGTCAAGATGACCAAAGATGAGGGGTGATTAAAAAAAAAAAAAACAAAAAAATCAGAGCAGATATATGAACTCCAAGGTGTAAGCTAGATATGCCAATCAAAGGAATTTAGAATGCTGAATGAGGGAAAAACAAACAAGTTTCATATCTTGGACAGTTTTCAGGGGATACTTTTTATTCAATTGGGGGAAAATAGAAAGTTTTATTTCTTCACCTTGACTCCTTTTATTTCCTCCTCTCCTCCTTTTGTGGAATTCTTATTTTAGGTAGGGGTGTGTGTGAGTGTGAGTGTGTGTGTGTGTGTGTGCGTGTGTGTGTGTATCCCCCTCCCCACTCCTTTCCAATCCTTCCTTTAAGGTTTAATTTAACAATAACATTTGCGATCAGGGTCTGCGCATCTCAAGGGCATTGCACTTGAAATTGCACACACTCTGCACCATTTATCATAGGCTGACATGTGTCATGTTCCAGACTGCGGCTCCAAGAGGTTACAGCTCACGACTGCTCCTTTGTTGATCAGCTGCCGAGACAACTGAGGCACCTTTCTTCCCTTTCCTTTCCTTTTTTTTTTTTCCTTTTCTCTTTATTATTAAAGCTGCCTCATCCTCTTTTGGAAGGCCTAACTCACTCCTTAGCAAAAGAAGAAACACGAAAGGGTTTGTATTATGTTGGACGTTATGTCCGTCCCTCATTTCCTGAAATTTCTGATGGGGGGGCCTCTCAGTGTTTAATAAGATCGGAATGTACCACTATAAACTTTAATCTGTGTTGAGAGAGAAACGGAAAAAGCCATTAAAGTCAGCACCAACCTGGCTTTGTTTCTGAGCAAAGATCACTCTGCACGTGATGGGCATATCGGGAACCTTAACCAGATCCCACATCCTTATTTCCTAGCATACTCTTTCATAGCATGGTCCTTGTTTCATGCTATCTTCTCAGCCAGCTGGGATTTGGACTTAACCCTGGAAACTCCTTTTATGAGAGTCCAGGTATTAAAGCAAAAGGTGGGGACTCACCCACCAAAGAGCTCAACTCCTCTCCAACTTTTAATGGGAACTTGAGCTGAAATGTTTGGAGAAAATTTTAAGTGTAAACTAACTAATCAATAAATATTTTTTGGGTGACTGCCACATGTCAGTTTTGTCTTGAAGTATTTTAAAGCCAGCATTTCTGGCTATATGGTTGCTTCTGCTAACGAAGAGAGGTTCAGAGCTGTACTTGGAGGTTTAAAAGTAGATTTCCCATTTGCTCTCCCACCCCCTGCCAACACGTTCCCATATTACCCTTTCTCCTCCTTCCCTCCTTTTATCCACTGCAGCAACACAACAGAGGTCACTGCTTTACCCCAGAGACCTCCTTCTCACCCTTAGTCCTTTACTCAAATACCGCTTCCTCAGAACAGAATGTTCCCCTCACATCTCACTTTATGTTGCTACCTTTTCTCTATTGCAGTTCCCACTGTTGTATTGGAGAGTTTATTTTCTGTGAGGATTGCCTACTATGCCACTATGCTATAACCTTCTTTTTTTTGCTCATCGTTGTCTCAGCACCTGGCCCAGTGCCAAGCACACTGTAGGCCCTCAGAGTATTTGTTGAATGAACAAATAAAAGATGTTGCCCAAACTCTTCCTTAGGGATTCTGAAAATGAAGTGTAGATTAGCAATTTGGTGCGAGCTGTCCTTAACTATGTTCGGCAGGTATATGGCCACTGTCTCCCACTCATCCAACCATATTACATGACCTCTCACCTCCAAGGAGTTAAAGAATTCACAAACTGGGCCATGCTGGAGTGTGTATGACAAACAGAAACACAGATATACATAGGCGGCCACCGGCTGCTGAAATTTGCCCAAGAAGGAGGCATGTTAGCTTGGGAAAGGAAAGCTTTCATTTAGGTAGCATTTGCCAATACTGACTAGCAGTCAAGAGCTGGGCTAATTTTTGGAACTACAAAGATGAATAAGATTCAGTCCTGAACCACAAAAAGGTTATGGTCTTGGAGGGGCAAGAGGGAATTCCAAAACGATACAGAGGTAGGACCACAGAGTGATGGACAAAGAGAAGCAGCCCACCTACACAGTGCTAGACTCAGAGGAAGTTTCACAGAGACATTAAGGCTGAATATTTAGGAAGGGAGTGAAGCATGAGCCAGGAGGTTAAGGGTAAAGGGTCTTCCCAGAAGAGGCTGCTACCTCGATAAAAGCATGGGGAAGTGTGCGTGCAACGTTAACTGTTCTTTGTTCCACTAGGTCTGTCGTCTCCTGTAGGACTAAAGAAACCATCTGGTCTGCTTTGCAAACCTTCAGGACATAATCCTCAAGAGAACTGGGCTCATCCAACCAGATACAGATAATGGTATCTTGTTGCATGGATCTCAGAATTCTCTAAGGGATTGCCACCTCCATGGACCCCATGGACACAATAGCTAGTCAGCTTTACGATAACTTAGCAAAAAGCAAATCCCCGAGTGTGTCCATAAAAGGCAAGCTGCTGGACTTCAGAAGTTTGCACACTCATTCAAAGAGAGCCTTGGCTTTGCAAACTTCCTAAGGCAGAATTGAAAAATAATTGACAGCTGGAATCACAACTCAAGGTCCATTACAGGAAAAGGTGATTTGGGGAAGGTCCCTGTGATGTCAAAACATCCCAATGAAAAGTGAACAATTGAATTGTCAACTGGTAGTTTTGTTTCTATGACGCCAAACATCAGGGTTGTTTCCAACCATTTCCGTGTTTGGCATCAGTTAGACAATACATTGGGATGATTCACTTTTCATCCAGATACTTTAGCATCCTGAAAGATATATCCTACTTGTCACTTATTCTGAGGCCTGTATGTTAGCATAATGTTGAATGTGAAAGTGGTGCATTGGCAATACTGGGGAGCAAAATGAAAGTCTAAAACCTGAGAGACTAAGTGAACAAAAACTACTGTGAATCTCTCTTCTATTTCTGCCGTATATTTAGTCCTTTTCTTATCTGCAAAAGAATCTTTATAATTCTTAATAAACTGAAAAACTGTAATGCCATACAACTATGCCCTACCTTCCCAATCAGTGGGATGATTCTCAAGATGATTAAAACACACACACACACACACAATCATAAGGTCATATATGTCACCATTATGAAGTAGATATTTGTTATTATAGTTTTCTCGATTTTCATCAAAACTGTAAAAAAAAAAAAAAAAGAAGAAGAAAGGACAATCTGTAACCAATTCACATTCTTCTTTTATTAACAAAGTAACAAAGGAACCTTATTGAGATGTCAGCTGCTGGGTATTGAGAGGAAGGTGACTCAAAGGCTAAAGAGGTCATCTGATTGCTGAAAGGGGAAGGTGCCAGCAAACCAAACAAGTAGAAATGAAAAATAGATAAGACATCATAATAATCTGAAAAGTATTTAAAAGCAATCAAGTGAAGATGTTGAGAATATTGTACAAAAGAATAATGATATTTGTACAGTAAGTAAAATATAGATTACAATTTATAACAGGATACAGGAAGGAGACAGGAATTGTTTATAGGACCTTGCAACAGAATTTCAACAGATCTCTTTTAAAGGCTCTCTCTTTGCCTTGGCATCAAGTTCTGGGCAGCACGGCCAGCTACATCAGATGAAATAAAATGCCCAGGCTGGCATGTGTTACAGGGTCTAAGGAACAAAACCTGATCTGAACTCCAGATTCAGTGGTGTTATCTACCTTTTATCCAGTTCTTTTAGCAAGTCAGAAGTCTCATTACCTCTCTCTTTGAGGCTACTTCTCAGGGAAACTTTAACTGTGGAAAATTTTCTAGTATTTTCTTTATTTTCAAGTGGTATAATTAAATTTTAATCAGACTTCTTTGGTCTCTATCTGGAGGTGATTGTTTCCTTCAAATTACCAGTTTAAAGTTACAGGTCTAAATGAAGTTAATGGTTGAAACAATATTTTCCCAAAGTCTTCCTGCTCTATCACTATACTTTAATGGTTGCTCTAATGAATGGCAGCCCTGCTACTTGGGACCTACTTGATTAGATTGTTATGAGAAGTAAAGGAATTAATATACATAAAGTGCCACAAACAGTGCTTGGCACATAGTAAGGGTCATAGAATGATGGCTACAGCTGCCATTGGGGTTGTCGTCATTGTGATAGCGTGTGAGCTAGATGAATAAATTAGGCTATGTACATTTCCACTGTGTGATGCAATTGCCTAAAGATTCCTTGCTTTTCTTCTACCTTTATACCCACATACTCTGTTCTTTTCCAGTTTGATCTGACTCCAAGCCCTTGGCTCTATGATCCATCTATTAATGGTTACCACTCGTATGTATCGCACACTCACCGTGTGCTGGGCACTGTGATAAATATTTCACAGGCATCATTTCATATAATCCTCCCCTGAAAACTTATAAAGTATTATGGCAGATTGAGTTGTGTCCACTTGGAAAAAGACCGTAAAACATATGAATTCGTAGTAAATAGGACCTTTGGAAGCTGTTATTTTTAGTCAAGGTGTGGCCCAACTGAATCAGAGTGGTTCTTAATCCTGTTACTGGAGACCTTAGAAAGAGAAAGTCACAGGAAGGAACCAGAAGGAGGAAGTCAGAGGGAACCTAGAAAAGAAAAGACAGGGCATCCCTATGTGATGGAAAAGCCAAGGAACCCAAGGATCACTAGCCAGCTAGAACACTACTCACCCCAGGAAGAGTCCCTAAACCCAGGAGCCAAAAATTCCTGTTGTTAAGCCAACTCACTTTATGATATTTTTCATAGCAGCTGGAAAACTATTACGATAGGTACTATTATTTCATAGACAAGGAAACAGAGCTTAGAGACTTGTACAAAGTCACATTGCTAGTATGAGACAACCTGGGGTTTGAATGCGGGCAGGGTCAATGCCAGAGCTGGAATTCTCAACCCCAGTCAGTCCTATTCCCATTTCTCTCTGCATTATCCCAGTTGGAGCAGTGATTGAATATGAGCCTGCTGTTTACCGTCTGGGTATGCTAAGGACCCAGCTCTTGCCTGAAGCCCCCCACCCCACCCAGTGCCTTCTACCTCCTGCTGTCACATTAGCCCCTTGCACCTGAACCCAGCATCACCTGGCCAGCCAGCATCTCACCCCACATTTTTTATACCTTTGAAAGAATAACATATCTCTACAGCTATCAGGAAAAACTTTAAATCAAACTCATTAGAACAAGAGAGTTTTTCACAATGAGGCAATAGTAAATCCCAACCCATAAAATTCACATGTAATTAAAGGGGGTGGATATAATTTTATAACTCCTGTATTTCCTTCCTGAGAATCTTTTTTCACCTTTTTATATAGTGAGCAGTCTCAATTAACCAGAGTTTTTAAGAAATAGGACTCTCTAGTTAAGTTGAGATTTTATTTGTTGTCATCGTAGATGATCACAAAGAAACTCCCTTTGTTTGCATTGCCATTATTATCAAAGTGTTCCTTAAGTGGATAAATCTCCGTCCTTGCCTCAGTAACTGTCATAAACTGAAGTTAACAGATTTCTTTTATTTGATGATTTAGATTCTTGCAGTTTTTCAGGGTCCAGTTTCTGGGCATGGATTCTTTATATTTGTTACTGTAAATATAGACCACACATGGGAGATTAGAAATTGGGAGAGATTTTTCTGTTTTTTTTTTTTCCTATCTTCATACTTCTATAGTATTATTTTCCCCTCTTTGGGGGTGACTCTTCTTAACATGAACCAACGGATAAAAGATAAATTCATAGATGACTGTTGGTTGTACTCATCAATCATTTCATTATTTTACTTCAACTTGCCCTTTCTCTTTTGTCTAGAAACATGAGCCCACCAAATATTTCTTCCTTTCTGTAGCTCTTTCTGATTCCCTCTCCTTTATCCCCAAGCAGACTTATTTTCCCTTCACTGGGTTCCCATAAAATCCATATGTAACATTCATAGTTTAGTCTCATAGTTACTAATTTGCAACTCACCTCCCTGCCTTTCTCTTCCCTTCTTGCCCCCGCCCTTGCCCTGACATGGCTGATGCATTTAATCCTTGAACACTGTCAGCACCTCTACATGTACTGATACACTCTCCTGGGGCTTCATAATATGGTCTGGGGTAGCAAGGATGGAATGAGGACACCAAAGTTCTCAGGCTGACTCTAGCAATACCTTACCTCATGCAGGAGTAGAAGTCTATATTGGAAAGACACTTGAGAGCACTTGAATTCACTCATATTATACATGAAACCAAAGCTTAGGTAAGTCAAGTTTCTTGCTCAATCTTGCAACACCATGGTTTGAACTCAGAACTTCTAGTTTTAGGTCAATCATTCTTTCTATCTTATCTGTTACGTGTGGCCTTCTTCCTTATTTCTTCCTAATTTAGGGGTATGTTTATTTGAGCATAAAGATAAGACAAGATTATAATGGCGAAGGTGCCTTAGAGAACGTTGAACTCTGAAGATACAAACACCATTCATTACTGCATATGTGACTAACATAAATATGTCTATTCAAGCATGTTACCCCTGGTGCAAACCTGTGCTGAGAGTTTCCACAGAGAATAATCTATTATTAACATTTTTATGGCTTCTTCCAGGATGCTGAAACTCTTGTCATAGTTCCAACATGCAATTCAGAAAACATCTTTATTGGCTCAAGAGGTATGAGATTCACTGATGCTAACCTAAATCACTTTTCCTTCCTACTATTACATTATAAATGAAAGGAAAGAAAGATGCTGAAACTGGAGCAAAACAAACAAAAGCACCTATATAAAGAGCCTTTCATTCGGCATATCTGTTAATTAATCACTCTAAAGGAAACAACAGAAATATTTAAAATACATATGTAGAAACAAACAAGCAAGAAAAAACTGTGGGCTGTCACAGCAGGTGAGATTCCTAACGTCCAGAGGATGACTCAGCAGCAGTCAATTGCCATGATTAGAACATGGAGGTTGGTGCTGGCCTGAGAGGTCTAGAAGTTACCAAAGGGATTAGAATATAATACTAAGCAGTGGCCAAGAAGTAGGGCTGCAGGTCTAACTAGAACAAGCCAACTCTGCCCTCTCATCCAAGAGATGAACATGACAGAACCAGCTAAACCATGGGGAAAGAAAGTGAAAAGTCAGGACAGGGACAGGGTTGTTATGTCAGGGAAAATATGATGCCCCCTGCTCCCTATTTCTGGTTGCAGACCGTTATAAAATTGGCCATAAGTTCCTAATCCCTATTTTGTTCAGTCCTCAGCGATCTTCCGTGACTTCCAAATGAAGTATTTGTATACACTGAAGATGTTGGTTGCTTTTTACGCTTGTGTCCAACTGCTTTGCAAGGGGCAAAAGGAGAGAGATCCAACCCCAGAATCTTTAGGAGAGAAATAGCTGTATATATATTTTACATATATATAAATTGAATGGCATCATTGGACCCAAACCAGGTTCTTGGTAGGAGTCTTTTGCCGTTAGTGAAAAATCAGTTACCTATCAGTATCATCATTTTCTGTGCATAAAATCTGCTCTAATGGTCGATATGAAGAGATTCTTAATTTGCTTCCCTGGTTGGTGGCCTCCTGAAGAAGAGAAGTAGAACTGCTGGTTCCAGGAAATTAAGAGAGGCAGTGTCAGGAAGCTCAGCGGGAAGCTGATTTGGGACTGAAGTAATTGCCAAGATGATTAATTATTCCTCTGGGTCTTACACAAGTGTGCCTTTCTCTCCCATTCGGCAGCAGGCTGACTTCAGAACAGGAGCCAGTCCAGCTGCCCGGGCTTAGCCAGCTCCATGGCACCATCCTCCCCTCCAATGCAGGGGCCACGGGGCAGGAAGCCTTCCCTGTCCTCCAGAGAACTGTCTGTGGTGTCACCTTGTCACAGTTCACCTGGTCTCTCTCAGAAAAAGTACTGTGCATTTGTCTATACTTCTCCGGCCTTTGTGAAGATATTCTCTTTCAGGGCATGTCCTTTTGCTGTAAGGAAGGAGAGAAGGGAGGAGTGTCCACCTTGATGGGGGGTTCCTGCCCAAGCTAAGTAAAAATACTAATATGTTTTCATGTGATCCTCCCACAAACCCTGTCAGATTAGCAGAATTTCCTCTGTTCTAGAAATAAAAGGTGTTGAAGATCAGTAGAGTAAGGAGTTGAACTCACACAGTTAAGCAGGGGTGAGGTGAGAGCCCAAGACTTTCTGACTCTGGATGTGCCAGTTTGGTTCTATTATGTCCCCCAGGAAAAGCCATGTTCTTTAATACAATCTTGTGGGGGTAGAGTTATTAATATTTTTGATTAGGGAGTGACCTCTTGATTGAATGTTTCCATTCAATGTTTGGAGATGCAAAGCTAAGGATGCACAGGAGCTGACAGAGGAGCTGAAACACAACCCCGGACCAGCAGACGCCAGCCCCGTCCTTCCCAGCTGACAGAGGTGTTCCGGATGCCATCAGCCATTCTTCAGTGAAGGTATCCTCTTGTTGATGCCTTAGTTTGGACACATTTATGGCTGTAGAACTGTAAATTTGTAACCAAATAAACTCCCTTTATAAAAGCCAACCCATTTCTGGTATTTTGCATAATGACAGCATTAGCAAACTAGTACACAGGAGCACATCATTTTGCACTCTCAAGCCCCCTCTGAGACTAAGCATACAGTTCAACACAGAGGTGCCTTTCAATGAAACCAACATTTATGAATTTTTTCCCCTAAAATCAATAGCCAATGGGAGAGAGAGAATGAGCACAGATCTATGTTTGGCAAATGATTATTGATTTCTTTGCTGAAGAAATTGAAGATATTTGACAACTATTTCAATTCGATAAACCATAAAGTCCTACTTAAGAGGAGAGATGAATCTAGAATGAATGAAGAGTGAAATAAGAGGTAATATTGTATAGAAGTTGCCATGGTTGGGTTCATGTATCAATTTGGCCAAGTGATGGTGTCCAGTTTTCTGGTCAAGCAAACACTGGCTTAACGGTTACTGCAAGGACATTTCATAGATGGTTAATAAACCAGAAGGTTGATATAATAAATCATCAGTCAATTGATTACATCTGTGGCTGATTACATCTACAATCAACTAAAGGAGTGTCTTCTGTGGTGAGAGACTACCATAGGTTGGATTTAATCCAATCAGTTGAAGACATTTAAGGGAGAAGAGAGAACTTTCACTTCTTCAGCCAGCCAGACTCTCCTGAGGAGTTCATCAAAGACCTTTATCAGAATTGCCAGCTCATGACCTGCCCTACAGAATTTGGACTCATACATCTCCACAGTTGCATGAGACACTTTTATAAATTTCATATTCATAGATATCTCCTGTTTGTTCTGTTTCCCTAGAGAACTCTAATACAGAGGCTAAGAGCATTGCCTTTGAAACCATCTTGCCTAGGATCAGTTCCACTGGTTGCTCTATGCTTGACCCAGAGCAAAATACCAAAAAGACTCTTTGAACAAGGCTTAGAACTGTGTCTGGCACAAAGTTACCACTCAAGAAATATCAACTGTTATAATCAGCACAAGATAGGAAATAAAACAATGACTACCCAAACGAATCAGCCTGAACTTACATTTACACCCACTTTAGGTTAAAACGCAGTGGCAAAAAAAGAAACAGGGAAAGCGGGGCAGGGAAAAAATAATTGATTTGGCAGCAATTCAGGTAAAGAAGATCTGGGAATTTGGGCTGGACATGAGCTAAATATGAGCCAAGAGTCGGATGCAATTATTTTAAAAAGGTAAGTGAATGCACTAATAAGCCACATGAATTACAGCAGAGTGACTGGAGACTCTTCTACCTCTGCTCCTGCTGAACAATATTGAGCCAAATTGAGTGTCATTTATGGGCAATGTATTTTAAGGAGGAAACGAACAAACCCCAAACTAGAATGTGTCTGCAGGAGAACAAGCAAGAGGAGAAGGTGTCTGGAAGGTTCTTTTTAATGGAAATAAGATGCAAGATAAAAGTTTTAATTTATGTAAATTATTTTCCAGATTGTTCAGCATAATTGGGTATACTGAATTATTTGTGAGAAAGTTACTTTGTAGAAATATTTATTTTCAACTACCCAAACTAAATGCAAAAATGTTATATAATTTTTAAAATAAGGAGGTGTAATCTAGAGAGAAGACAGAGGGACAGATCTTGACTCACTATCCAAGTAAGCATTTTCATGACTATAACTGTCTGATTATGAAACAGGCTGTTTTGGTAGATAGTGAGAAACCTGTCCCTGAGAGTATACATGAAGAAGTTGAAAACAAACTTGTCATAGATTTTGCCAAGACTCTTCATGGAAATCTGAATTGCATGAGCTCTTTGAAAGTGTCTTTCCATCCCTGACATCTTCCGATTCTACAACAGAAATAGATAAATCTTTTCCTAGCCACCTGCTACCTGTTAGCAGCTTCCCATGCTAACTGGTCCTCTCCATTCCCTCCAATTTCCACCAGGCAATGGGCTGCTCACTAGACTACCCACGGACTTTGGCTCCTTCTGGATGAGTTGGATGCTTTCCAAAACCAGGTGTATTTGTCCCCATTTCAATTTAAACCAGTTGCATCTGTTACTGTAATTGCATGGTTTCATTAAACATTATGTAAACTGATGAAATATTAGTGTTAGAAACAAGCAAGATGTTGTGTCTATGAAAACGAAGTTGAATGCTTTGGAAAGATTTGATGAAGGCGATTTGCTGAAAAGTAATTGCTGTTCAATTAGGTGTGAGTTAGACAAACGTAGGAGATTGGGAGAGATCATTAAAATTTAGATGGATTCTCTTCTGAGATTGCTCTGCAAGTCTTTAAGTTCTTGCTCCACTTTGTAGAAACTGTAACTGAAAATCACAGATGATGCTTAATGGGGGTGATTTGTGCAGAATGACGATGCAGAACTCCACTTGGCAGGCCCATAAGCAGAAAGGCGGCCTCGGCCTTTTATGGATAAGTTGTTAAATTAAAGATATATTCTTACATGTTTTAATTTTAAAAGTTTAACATCTGATGCATCTTTTTGTGATTCTCTACTGTGAGTGAATTTTTAAATTAATCACTGACCATCTACTGGTCACAAATTCATAGACACAAGTGCTGCTATTGTTCAGGCAAGTGACAGCCAAGAGACAAGGAAAGTAAATTCTCCTGTAATCGATAGAATAACTGGTATGGCTGAATGTCACTCTAGAATTCCATGGTGGGAAAATGTAATGATTAGACACCAAAGCTGGGAGAGGTCATTTCAGATGGGGAGATTATAAGCAATGGAGAGCAAGCGGGAAATCAAGCAAATATGAAGGTTGGATCTGGGTCGGAAAAGCAGATTTAAGATTCAGTTCTAGGTGATGATAATGCATACAACTAAGTGATGATAATGTGAGATATGGATGGATTATCATGGACATAAAGAAAAAAAAGATTCTTTTTGTGAGACAAGAGGGGAGGATGAGCAATAAGATGAAATAAGTCAATGCCACATCCTTCCTGGGTGTTCCTGTTACAAGATGAGCAGTGGAAATAGCTGAGATGTAGTCCAGAAGCAAATGCCAACAGTTGATCACTGAGAAAAGCAGGAGAGAGAGAAGAGAAAGTTGCCACTCAGTAGCTTAATTTCAGTCCATCAGATGGCTTAGGTCTGGCTCACACTGCTCTGAAAGCCTTTATAGATGTGCTGGTGGCTCAAAATTCCACCAAGCACCTGTCGGTAGGATCGTTTCTTTGTTAAGGTGGAAAAAGAACATTTGATAAAGAGACAACAGAGCTGGGCCCCACAGTCTGGCACTGCGATGAGCTTCGGCAAATCTCAAGGCAAGACCCTTAGCCTCACTGCCTCTCGTTTTCTCATCTGTCAAGTGTCACCTCCTCCTTGTCCTTAAACTGAAGTCTCAGGCATCCAACAAGATGGGTAAACAATTCAAAAGCAACATAGCAGGAAACAAATGTAAGCTTTTATTACTGTTTGCAAAGGTTTAGGGATGGAACCATCATCTGTCAATTTGCTTCAAATAGAATTGCTCCACTGATGTGGGAAAAGTAAAGGAAGGTGGAATAGAAGCTGATAGAACCACAGCAAAAGGAGCTGCCAATTTATTTTTTAAATGATTGATGTTACAGTGAGCTGATCACTGCCATTTTAAAACAATTTGAACATATATTGATGCTTCCATACCACAGGGGAGCCGTTTTTGTTTCTGTCTTTGTTTTTGTTTTTTTGAGGGGGACTGTTCTTTCACCAGTTCTTTTGATTAATTAAACTATTCTCTCTTCTCTCTCTGTCTCTCTGCTTCTCTCTCTCTCTCTCTCTTTCTCTCTTCTAGTTTGTTAATGCTGCCAGAATGCAAAACACCAGAAATGGATTGAATTTTATAAAAGGGGGTTTATTTGGTTACACAGTTACAGTCTTAAGGCCATAAAGTGTCCAAGGTAACTCATCGGCAATTGTGTACCCTTACTGGAGAATGGCCAATAGTGTGCGGAAAACCTCTGTTAGCTGGGAAGGCATGTTGCTGGCATCTGCTTGCTCCCAGGTTGCATTCCAAAATGTCTGCATCAGCTTCCAATGGCCTTTTTCCAAATGTGTCTCTCATCCACAGTTCCTCTCTCAGCTCCCGTGTGTTCTTCAAAGTGTCACTCTTGGCTGTAGCAAGCTCACTCCTTCTGTCTGAGCTTATGTAGTGCCCTAGTAAACTAATCAAGGCCCCTGCTGAATGGGCAGGGCCACACCTCCATGGAAACTATCCAATCAGAGTTATCACCCACAGTTGGGTGGGTTGTGTCTCTATGGAAACACTCAAAGAATTGCAATCTAATCAACACTAATACGTCTGCCCACACAAGATTGCATCAAAGATAATTGCATTTTGGGGGACATAATGCATTCAAACTGGCATACTCTCTCTCTCTCTGTCACAGGGGTAAATGCTAAGTGAATACAATAGACTGATATATAAGGCAGATCTGAGATTCCAATCTTGGCCTCACCATTACTAGTACTTCCTACCTACATGAGCCTTAGTTTCTTCACTCTAAAAAGAGGACATAAAACTAATCTCAAAGGGTTTTATGGGGATTAAATAGGCTCATAATAATGCATTCAATTTGCCTAGTTTGATACTGACACCAAATAAGCAGGCATTGAAAATTAGTATACATCATTACTGTTCAATTTATAAATGCAGTTTTATACAACTGATATAAGAAAAGAGAATTATCCTGCAAGAGTTAAATTATGATGGAATTAGTCACTTTACAAAAGGAATTTTTTTAACACATTTTATTGAGGTGAAAGTCACATAATATGTATTTTTTAAAATGCACAATTCAGTGGCATTTGGTACATTTACAATGTTATGCAAATACTACCTCTATCAAATTCTAAAACATTTTTATCACTCCAAAATAAAAACCCATACACATTAAGTAGTCACTCTCCTTTCCCTCTCCCTGCCCCACACCCCCAAACCTCTAATAATCATCAATATGTTTTCTGTCTTTATGGGTTCCCTATTCTGGATATTTCATAAAAATGAAATCATAAAACATGTGACCTTTTTCATCTGGCTTCTTTCACTTACACACTGTTTTTGAGGTTCATTCATGTAGTAGCATGAATCAGTTTTTCATTCCTTTTTAGAGCTGAAAAATAATTCCATCATATGCATATACCACAATTTGTTTATCCACATCCCTTGATGGATGTTTGAGTTATTCTTGCTTCTTGGCTATTGTAATACTATTATTATGAACATTCATTTAACAAAATGTATTATTTTTTTTTTCTGAAGGGATTTATCATCTTTGGACCCCTTTTAATATAGAGCTCTGCTATCACACTTCAAATATCATTTGGCTTAGAATTATCAGAAAAGTACCCATTATACACACTGTTGTATAGTGTGACATTTTGAAGAAGGTAGATGTGAAAATCAACACATCTGTTTCATTTCAGCCTTTTGCTGAGTTCTGTAGGGGTAGTAAACAATTGAAAGGCAGACGTGCTCTTCTCAAGGGCTCATACTCTAGGGAAGAGGAATCCAAGGGAACATATACAAATGGAAACAGCTAACCCATAAGACAGCCTTGCGGTAAAGATCCAATGGTGTTATGCAGATTATTAAATGATTCATTCAATCACCCACACATAATTTAGCACTAGGTGCCTGGCACTCTTCTAGGCACTGGAATTGAAGCAAATGTTGACACAGATATTGCACCTGTCCTCAGAGTGTTTACTTTTAACTGGGGAAAGACAGAAGACAAATAAATAAATGCATACAATAAGTGAAGATTGTGGAAAGTACTATGAAGAAACTGAGAAAAGGCATGAAGGAGGGAAGCAGGAGGTCTGAGTCAGCCTGTCCTAGATGGTTTCATTTGAATTGAAGCCTGAATGATGAGAAGGATCAAGACATGTAAAGATGGGGAAAGGGTGTTCGAATCAGAGGGAAAAGCTACTGCAAAGAGCCAACAGTAGGACAAAGTTAGGTACCTACTAGGGGTAGAAGGAAGACCAGAGCCAGAAGAATAAAGGGGAGGTGGGGATAGGAATTGAGGTTGGAGAGGAAGGCTGGGCCCAAATCCTACAGCAATGGGCACATCATAAATAGGAGTTCAGAGAGTGAGTGCTCCTTGGGACCCAACTGGAAGAGGTGGGTTCTCAGCCGAACTGCCAGGAAATAGAGGATAAGGAAAAGCAACATAGTTTAAGGTATAACCGAGAAGTTAGGATTTAAGGGATGATTATGATTACTAAATCATTATATAAATATTTCTTTTTACTTTCTAAGTGTATTAGAATAGCCAGAAGGAAATACCTGAAATTGTCAAACTGTGATCTAGTCGCCTTGATCTTTGATTATTGTATAACCTTTATCCTGTGCCCTTGTGACTGTAAAAACCTTGTGACTAACCTTCACTTATATGCATTTTATCCATTTTTTTTTTAAAGTCTTATGATCACTAAAGACAGCCCCTAATGTTTATTAAGGAAAGGTCTTGAGACCAACCCACCCCAAGTCCAAAGTTGTCTTGATAACCGAAGCTGAATGCAAGCATATTGGGTCTACCTGACATGTGCAGTAGCTTGGACTTTAACCTACAAGTCACCTATACCTCATTATAATACTAAAAATCACACCCATCATCATATTAAGGCTGTAATTTTCTTGCATATGTTCAGTGACTAAACATGTAATCAATCTGCACATGCTCAATAATTAAATCACCTCTAATTACATTGTCTGGGGTCTTTGTGCTCATTATCCTAAAACTGCCCATCTTTTGATACTATAAAGCTATCAGAATTAACGCAGTTTGGGGAGACAGATTTTGGACTGATAAGCGGTCTGCTCTCCTGCTTCGCACCTAGCAATAAACTCTTTCTCTCTTTGAAACCTTGGTATCTCAGTAACTGGTCATTTGAGTGCATCAGGCAGAGAATCCACTGCCTTGGTTCAGTAACAAAGGCAAGGAAATAAATGAAATTGTGGCCACTACATGGGAAAGTGAGCAGCCTAATTTGACTGGCCTGAAGATATAGGCTAGACACAGATTAGGGGAGAACTAAAGAGAACCCTAAACTTCTAGAACAATTTTTCCTTCACAAAGCAGGGAATGGGGAATGACTCCAGGCTTTTGAGCCGAGACTGGTGTAATGAAAATGGCATTCAGGAAGGAAGAACTTGACAGGGTTCAGCTAGGTGCATGAGATGGGGGAAGAAATTGAAGGACAAGCAGCTAAGATGAGCCTAAGTCAGTGTTCTCAAACATGAGTGAACATTGGAACCATCTTCAGGGCTTGTTAAAACTCACAGTGCTGGGCCTTGCTCCCACAGTTTCTGAGTCAGTAGAGTGGGACTAGGCCTAAGCATATGCATTTCTAACAAGTTCCCAGGTGATGCTGATGCAGCTGGTTTGGATACCATACTTTGTGGACCATGGACTAAAGCAACCCTGACACAAAGCAGCATAGTGCAGTGGAAAGGATACTAGGTTCAGAGTTGGGGATGGGGCTTCAGAGCTGGATGTGCCTACAAGGAAGCCGTGTGAACCTTGGTGAGTCACTTCACTATCCTGAGATTCAATATTCTCACCAGAAAAAGGAAATAATACTAATTTGTATTCAAAGATGGCTTGGAGATTTAACTGAAATAATGCTTTTTTAAAATGCAATTTTATTGAGATATATTCACATACCATAAAATCAGCCAAAGTGTACAATCAGTTTTTCACAGTATCATCATATAGTTGTGCATTCATCACCACAATTTTTGAACATTTTCATTACTCCAAGAAATAAAAATGAACATAAGAATAAAAACAAAAGTATGAAAGAACAATCAAAACATCTCATACTCCCCCCCCCATTATTCATTTAATTTCTGCCCCCTTTTTTCTACTCATCTGCCATACACTGGATAAAGGGAGTGTGGGCCACAAGGTTTTCATAATCACACAGTCACACCATATATTTTCTTCAAGAATCAAGGATACTGGAGTGCAGTTCAAAAGTTTTAGGTATTTCCTTCTAGCTATTTTAATACACTAATAACTAAAAAGGGATATCTATAAAAATGCATAAGAATAACCTCCAGAATGACCTCTCAACTCTATTTGAAATATCTCAGCCACTGAAACTTTATTTGATTTCATTTCTCTTCCCTCTTTTGGTCAAGAAGATTTTCTCAATCCTATGATGCCAGGTCCAGGCTCATCCACAGGAGTCATGCCCCACATTGCCAGGGAGATTTACACCCCTGAGAGTCATGTCCCACATAGTGGGAGGGCAGTGAGTTTATCTGCAATGTTGGCTTAGAGAGAGAGGCCACATCTAAGCAACAAAAGAGGTTCTCTGAGGGTAACTCTTAGGCACAATTACAAGTAGGCTTAGCCTCTCCTTTGCTGTAACAAGCTTCATAAGGGCAAGCCCCAAGATCGAGGGCTTGGCCCACCACAATGGTAGTCCCCAGTGCTTGTGAGAATATCAGGAATTCCCCAGATGGGGAGTACAATATTTCCAATTTTTCCCCAGTCCCTCAAAGGGGCTTTGCAAATACTTTTTATTCTCTGCCCAAATTACTCTGGGATGTACTGGGGCTTCATGATAACCTGTACAAACCAACCAGATCTCACCCACTATTCAAGGCTCCATATAATTATTGTGTTTGAATAAACTGACCATACAAGTTAAATTATATAGCATGTTACAGAAAATATAGATTTTCCACCAAATAAACATCTTTTCCTTTGGTCTCACATAGAAGTTGAAGTTTTAAAATACAGACAATATTATCCTTTTCCCTTTAGTCTGGTTTACCTTAGTCCTAACCAAGTCCATTTTGTTCATGTTACTAATTAAATTCTGATCTCTTTTTCAGCTTCTTTAACGTTTGCTGTATGGGGTAATGCTGACATTCACAGTTGCTGAACTCTGGCTCTGAGTCTCAGGTATCACACAGATACGCAAAGTTCCAGGGGCTGACTGGTTTATACACAAACCGCTCATCATCTCAGATTTTAGAAATAACCATTACAACTCATGAATAGATGTGACTGCTATAAGAGCTTACAATCTAGGAACCTTTACCATAAGCCTTCCCCTGATAACCTATGCTCTCAGACTCAATTCTCAGAGTTTGTACATTATAGTTCATCCATATTAATTAGGTGTTATAATGTTTATCTTTTGGATTCTGCCTTATTTCACTCAACATACTGTCCTCAAGGTCCATTCATCTAGTTGCATACCTCACAACTTCATTCCTTCCTGCTGCTCCTCAATATTCCATTGAATGTATATACCACAGTTCACCATTCCGTTTATCAGCCCATGTACCCTTAGGTCACCTCCATCCATTGTGAATTGTGAATACTGCTACCATAAATACCAATGTGCAATGTCCATTCATGTCCCTGCTCTCAGTTCTTCCAAGTATATACCCAATAACCAGGTTGCAGAACCATATGGCAACCCCATACTTAGCTTTCTGTGGAACTACCACACTGCCCTCCAGATGGGCTGCACCATTCTACTTCCTTACCAACAAGGAATAGGTACATCCTTCTCTCCACATTTTCTCTAGCACTTGTATCCCTCTGTTTATTTTTTAAAAAGTTTTATTCATACACCATGCAATCCATTCTAAGTAAACAATCAATGATTCCTGGCATAGTCACATAGTTATGCATTCACCTACACAACCTATATGAAGACGTTTCCATTTCTTCTGCAAAGAAAGAGGAAAAGGAGAAAAAAATGAAGAATAAAAATATAAAAGATAGAAGAAAAATTAAAATAAAGTAAAATACAGTAAAAAGGTCAGAAAATAACACCACAATCAAGAATCCCACATGACTCTCTTATGACCCCCTCTTATAGACATTTAGCTTTAGTATATTGCCTTTGTTACAATTAATGGAAGCATCTTACAATGTTACCTATAGACTCTAGTTTGCATTGATTGTACTTTTTTCCCTTGTACCATCTAATTTTCAACACCTTGCAATGTTGACATTCAATTGTTCTCCCTCTTTTAAAAACATTCTTATATTTGTTCATTTAATCACTATGATTGACCACTCTATAGAGTTCGCTAAGTTATACAATCCCAGTCTTTACCTTCTATCTTTCCTTCTGGTGTCATACCTTCCCCTAGCCTTCCTCTTTCAACAGTGCTCACACTCATGTCTGTTCAGAGTACTTACAATATTGTGCTACCATCACACAGTGATATACTATCTGTTTCTGGATCTATATGATCAATCCTGTTTACCCTTATGTACTCCTTCAGCATTAAATGCTCAGCTTCTACCCTCTTTCTATCTCCTGATAACCTGTGTTCTCAACTTTAACTCTCAAATTTTGCTCATCAATGTTAGTTCATATTAATGAGTCCACAGAGTACCCATCCTTTGTTTCTGGCTAATTTCACTCAATACAATGTCTATTGTCTACCATTTTGACTTTGGGAATGTATATGTCATTTTTATTTTATTTTATTTTATTTTATTTTATCTTATTTTATTATTTTATTTTATTATTTTATTTTATTTTATTTTTCCCCTCTCTCTCTTTTTACTCTCATTGATAGTCTTCATTTCTACTTTCTTCTCCAAACCCCTCTGTGCCAGATTGAATGTATTGTGTCCCCTAAATGCCATTATCTTTGATGTAGTCTTGTGGGGCAGATGTTTTGGTGCTGATTAGATTTGCTTGGAATGTGCCCCACCCAGCTGTGGGTGATGACTCTGATGAGATATTCCCATGGAAGCATGGCCCCACCCATTCAGGGTAGGCTTGATCAGTGGAGCCATATAAATGAGCTGACTCAAAGAGAAGGAACTCAGTGCAGCTGTGAGTGATGTTTTGAAGAGGAGCAAGCTTGCTAGAGAGGAACGTCCTGGGAGAAAACCATTTTGAAACCAGAACTTTGGAGCAGACGCCAGCCACGTGCCTTCCCAGCTAACAGAGGTTTTCCGGACGCCATTGACCATGCTCCAGTGAAGGTACCCGATTACTGATGTGTTACCTTGGACATTTTATGGCCTTAAGACTGTAACTGTGTAGCCAAATAAACCCCCTTTTTATAAAAGCCAATACATCTCTGGTGTTTTGCATTCCACAGCATTAGCAAACTAGAACACCCTCTCTCTTGTCTTTTCCTATCTGCCTGTAGTGCTCCCTTTACTATTTCTTGTAGAGCAGTTCTCTTGTTCACAAACTCTCTCAGTGTCTGTTTGTCTGAAAATATTTTAAACTCTCCCTCATTTTTGAAGGACAGTTTTGGTGGAAATAGAATTCTTGGTTGGCAGTTTTTCTCTTTCAACATCAAATATATCAAGCCACTGCCTCCTTGCCTCCATGGTTTCCACTGAGAAATCTGCACATAGTCTTATTCAGCTTCCCTTGTATGTGATTGATAACTTTTCTCTTGCTGCTTTCAGAATTCTCTCTTTGTCTTTGACATTTGATAATCCGATTATTAAGTGTCTTGGAGTAGGTCTATTTGGATCTATTCTGTTTAGGGTATGCTGCACTTCTTGGATCTACAATTTTATGTCTTTCATAAGAGATGGGCAATTTTCAGTGATTATTTCCTCCATTATTGTTTCTGCCCTGTTACCTTCTCTTCTCTTTCTGGGACACCCATAACATGCACATTCATGCATTTCATGTTGTCATTCAATTTCCTGAGACCCTGCTCATATTTTTCCATTCTTTTCCCATCTGTTCTTTTTTGTGTAGGATTTCAGATGTCCCATCCTCTTTGTTCTTGAATCCTTTCTTCTGCCTCTTTAAATCTGCTGTTGGATGTCTCCATTGTGTTTTTCATATCTTCTATTGTGCCTTTCATTCCCTTAAGTTCTGCCAATTATTTTTTCAAATTTTCAAGTTCTTCCTTTTGGTTGCCCAATATCTTCTTTATGTCCTTCATGTCTTTTGACATATCTTCTCTCAACTCATTGTTTTGATTTTTCAATTGATTTAGCATATTTGTTTGAAGATCTTTAATTAGTTGTTTCAACTCCTGTATCTCATTTGAAGTGTAGGTTTGTTCTGTTGACTGGGCCATGTTTTCAATTTTTCTTGAGTGAATAATAATTTTTGTTGTCTAGGTATCTGCTTTCCTTGATTACCCCACTCAAATTTTCCCAGGCTAGACAGCCCCAAGTCTCAGGAAGAGGGTGTTTCCCTGAGGATGAGACCCAGAAGGTTGTCAGACTTTCCTTGAAGCCTCTAGACTCTGTGCTTTTCCTATCCTGCCCAGCAACTGGTGCTTGTCAGCCTGCAGCTCCCCACCAGTGTAAAGAGATGTGTTGCCTTTAATTCTCAGTGGACTCTATCCCTGCCAGGGTCTGAGAGTGTTAGAAGCCAAGCTTAAGCTCTTTCTGTTTTGTTTTTTTTTCCCCAGGTCCTAGAGTGTGAGTTCTCTGAAGGAGGACAGCCACATGAGCTGGGCCCTGTCTCTCCCTTTTCTTAGAGAAGATAAGCCCTTTAGGGATTTATTTCCTACATTTGACTTCTTCCTTTGTCTCTCTTACTATCTTAACTCCACCCTTGCCTTGGTCTGCCCTGGCAATTGCAAATGCCTGAGGCTTTCTCTAATGAGCTACTTAGAATGAGAAAAAAAGGAAAAGAAAAAAAGGAATCCCTTTCTCAGAGACAGTGCCCAGCCCCGCAGTTATCAGTCAAGAACCAGAGTTGGTGACCAGTTCTATGTGCCTCTTTTCTTGGCACACAGCCCTTTTTCAGTATTCTGAGCTCAGTTGACTCCAAAAACCTCTGTTTTTATTGATGCATTATCTATCTATCTATCTATCTATCTATCTATCTATCTATCTATTTATTTATTTATTTTATCAGCTCTGCCTCCTCTCTGCTGGGAGAAACCTCCAGGTTCCTTTCCAGCTTGCTCCAGGTTTATCTGTGCTCACAGCTTGTATTCAGTAGTCCAAAGTCACAGTTGGAGCTTGGCTGAGCTACCTTCCCTTCCTTCTAGTAGTCTGCTTCTTTTTCCCACAGGGAAGTGTTTCAGCTCAGCCTGCTGTGCTGGTGGGGGAGGGGTGTCAGCTCTGCAGTTTGGGGAGCTTTACTTACAGTTCTTATGCTGAGATTTCAGCTGTTCCACCCATTCCAGACTGGTGTATGATATGTGTTCGGTCACAGATGTCCCCCAACAGTTGTTCCAGACTATTTACTAGTTGCTCCTGGCTATATCCTACTTGTTCCAGAGGACTAACTAAATTCCACATCTCCCGATGCTGCCATCTTGTGCTGCACTCCGGAATAATGCTTTTAAGACACCTAGGAGGATATCTGACATAGAAAATGCCTTTTAGGTGGGTTAAATCTGAAATGCTGAGGATTTGGATTATGGAAGAAACAGAGAGGAATGAATGTATCTAAGAGAAAAGGAAGGCTCTTTGATTTTGTCTGCATTTTAAAGCAAATGACCTCTTGAGTGCATCCTACTGAATCCACAAGTTAATGCTGCATTTAAGTCCTAAGTGGAAATTGGATCATGAAAACAGCTAAAAATTTCACAAAAATGGTGAAATTCTCCAGTTCATCATAAAGAACAGTTCTCAAATATTATCAGTATACTGGCGAGGAGAGCATGCATTATGTGTTGAGAAAACCTTTTTAAAAAACAAAGTCATACTAACGAGATTTTTGAATCAGAGTGTGTGTCTCATGTTTCTGAGGAAGCTTACTTGTTTGAGTAGTAATTCTGCAGTGAGACGTTTGGCTTTGTGTTTTGTTTCTGTTTCTCTCAATCTTACTTGGAAAAAAAATAGAAAAAGTTCTCCATGATGTTATACGACTTCATTTGGCAAACACTCTTCATGTGCTGGGACATTCTGAGGACATCCAAGTACTCACCCTTTTAATTCTCATGAGTTACAGATTGATATCATCCCATGTAACATATGTGGAAACTGAGGCACAGAGCTATTAAGTGATTTGCCCAAAATTTTAAAGCATTTAAGAAGCAGAGTCATATTGTACTGCCTTTCCCTATGTTATTGGGATCTTCAATGTAGGAACTCATATTCCATAGACCTCCTTAGATGGGACCTTAAAATCTCATAGGCTACAGGGAGGAGTGCAGAAAGGTAAGATAGACTAGTGAAGAAAACTCAGAGAAAGCAGGAAGAATAAAGATTAGGAGGATATGGAGGAAAAAGTGATCCATATAAATGGAAAAGCTGCTGTTCAGCTCCAGCTAAATGTCCATGAGGACAGGGAAATTTTTGTTTGCAATTATTTCCCCGCACTGATTTATGGCTAGCCCTGAGAACACTGGACCTGGAAAAGAGTGGGTACTCAGAAATATTTGTTGAGTAAATGAATGATGGATGCAAGAAGGTTATCAAAGTGCAACCAGGTTTTCTATTTTTTTAAGATAAGCTAGACATCCAAAATTTATATATAATTTCCAGATTTATATAAGTTGATCCATTAAACAAAAATGTGTAGGTGGATCATGATCTGCTCATGGGCTGGGTTTGAATAATGGTGGGATTTGGCCCTCGGGCAGCTAATTTGGAACCCTAATCCTCTAGTAAAAGCCATCGATTCTGTATGAATAGTAGACACTTAGTACGGTGGTATATTGTTCCAGGCACTTTTATAGAATCAGATATAACATTTGAGATAGACTCCGGCTACAGTAAAAATTCATACAGGGTGCATGGTTGAGTAAAACATTTCTAAGTCGTGTTGCTGCATTTCCAAGTTGTAATTCCAATTATTGTACAGCTTTGCTTAATTTTAATTTGTTAGGCATGAAAAAATACTTCCATGCCTTTGATTACATAAAGTGGTTTAGAAGATACATTTTAGAAATAATAATATGCCTTGAGCTGTATCATCCTATTTTTGATTTCAAATACCACAGCAAGGGAAGGAATCCAGTTTCTCCCTGAAATATCAAGTCCTAGAAGCAAAACAAGAATTGTTGGTGTAATTTATCACTCAGACCTCAACCAGCAGGATAGTGCATTGCCCCGACCATTTTTCTAGGTCAAGTATTTTGACAATGTCCACAGCCTTGAATTCAATAGTTATAAAGGAACAGAAGGAAAAATACCCTAGAAGCCATGGTTCCACCCCCGATAAATGTAAGATGAATTGAATAATAAGCTAAATTTAGCATGAAGGGAACAAAAGAACACTTGATTCAGCTGAATGCCTAAGCAGAGAAGAGAGAGAAGATTTTTATATCTTAGTCATATTTATACCTTGAGCTGAAATATTTGCAAAATATACAAGAGAGGCATTTACCAGCAGGGCATGGCAAAGACTGGGAGTTCTGTCCAGGATAAGCCAGCGAGAGGAACTTTTCCAGATGTCTGGAGGTGTATGTGTTCAGCTGAGTGCAGTCCTTGCTTGACCTGATGATTTCACATCATTACTGAGGCCTTGGTTAACAGATACCAGACTTTCTCTTTGTGTTTTATTGGTTTTGGCTCCTGATGACCTCTTCTAGCAGAACAGCTTCTAACATCCTGGGAGCCTCATCATCATCATTCACCTTGGGATGAGAATTTGTTTTTTTAAAGAGTCCAGCACAAATAAACAAGACCTCTCCCAGCAACTCCTCCATTGCAGCCTGACTGAATGACCCAAGCAATCCAAGCAAATGCATAAAGAAAAATGAATGTCAGAAGCAAGACTTACAGGAAGCATATTAACTCTAAGGCCTAATTACTTGAAATCAGACAATTGGGATTTGGAATCAAAATGCTTGGGTTCTGCTGCAGGCTTTGATAACTATTCCCAGCTGTTTACTTAACTCCCATCTGTCTGGGTTTCCTCAACTGTAAAATCCGAATAAGACGTGCACTTACATCTAGGGCTATTATAACTATTAAATGAGATAATGCAAGCCAAGAACCTGGCAGAGAATGCCCACTCATTAAGGTTTAGGCACCATTGTTATTATATTACCAGATGAGACAATGGAGCACAAATCCACAAAGATAAAAAAAAAAAGAGTCCAGCTGGGAATCCAAATCTGTTACCCAGGGCCACCATGCTGAACACTGCCCAAGTTGAATATTGCGTAACTTCAATCTATATCATCCACATAAGTTAGGATTTAACTAGTGCCCCCTAAAGTTGTGCATCACAGTAGGCCACCATCCTTTCTGATTAAGAACACAGAACAGGATTCCAACGCAGTAACCACCATGTTGAAAACCAGTCTATGGCTGAAAGTGTAGCTAAGGGGTTTGCCATGACAATGGTAAAATGGACCTTAGCACTTTGCCCAGAACTAAAAGTTGCTTTGCATTTTTAATACTTGCTTCTTTCTCCAAAACAAATGACTGTTTTGATTCTGTTCTTAGAGAACATGTGATTATTTGGGGAAAGAAGGCAGAGAAGGAAGTAGAAGCAGAGCGGGCTCTACCTTCTAAGGCTACCGTGAAGACTGGATAATTGGCACAGAGCTGGGCTTGCAGTAAGTTTGCTGTCATCATTAATTATCAAAATGAGCATTAACATGGGCTTTGGCTTATTTTAGAAGATATGAAAGAAGAGAAGCCGGATGTGGTGTTAGAATCAGAAATCGGACACACAGTGCCTTCTGAGTTTAACAGAAGTATCTATATTCTTATCTAGATAAATATTAAGACGTGTCTCCTCCTCCTCCTCCTTTTTATGCCTTCTTCTTCTAAGTCCGTCTTCTTTCCATCTCTGCAATCTCTTTCCCATATATTCATTCACTCAATTATTTGTTTATTTGATGAACATTTTAAGTGCTTAATCAATGTCATGCCAGGCTCTGTGGAGATGATGACAAATAAGACATGGTCCCTGCCCTCAAGGAGACCCTATAAATGAATCTATTCTTATAAAAGCTCTATATTTTCTAAGTGGTGATATATCAATACTATTCTAAAAAGATGATGTTACTATGTCTGCATAGTAGCACACACACTCCATAAAAAAAGAACCTCCTTACACATATATTGAGGTATAACAATATTAATTAGCATTTTAGTTTATCATATAAGCATGCACACCACATCTTTCTCAGAACCTCTGCTTAGAATTACAGGGCATAAAGCTCTTGGACTCCAGGTAACCAACTGTTCCCCTCCATTTCCTTTCAGTCCTCCATATCTCTTGCATAAAGTTTGTCTTTTCTTAAAGGTCATTTGGTCAAGACCCTTGTTCAAAGGAAAGGAAAACAAACAACAAAAACAAAAACTCTAGCATTTCAGAAACTTCAATGGAGTGATTCTATAAGACAGGAGCTTTATATCAGCATTGCCTTCCCACTTGAAAGAATAAGGGTTTGGTTTTTGGTTTGGGGGCAAAAAGTGAATAGTTACATAATATAGTCTATTCAATTTAGCTTGCATTGGTTGCATCCCACTCTGTGCAAGGTGCTTTATTAATGCTGTGGGTATAAAAGTGCCCAGGACCTGTGCTTTCCATCCCAGGAGGAGTTTGTTAACTCATGGATGTGAGGCCAAAGAGACCCTCCATTTCTAAGGAAGTCAAGCAGGTGCTGCTGAAGAGGAACAAACAGTTCATTCTCTTAGGGAATTGCAAAAGGAGAGGTTAATTTTAACAAACATTAAGGCATATATTCTCATTTAGGTAAATATTAGGATGTGTCTTCTATCTCTAATTTCTTCATGTGGGTTATCCGTAAAATGGGATTTATTTCTTATAAGTGTAATCAGAGACTATGAGGAGGAAGTGATGATTCTTGATAAATGAACACATTTGTGTAATCGTCATAATCATGTTAGAGAACAGATCACCCCAGAGAGTTCTCATGTTCCTGTTTGCAGTTAATACGCTCTCCTAACCCGATACTCACCTTCTACCACCACTGTTTCACCTCTTCTAGACTTTCCTATAAATGGATAATTTATATGATACTGCTTCTGAGATTCAACCGTGTTGTTGCAGTACCAATTGTTTGGATCATTTTATTGATAAGCAGCGTTCTGTCATATGAACAGGCCACAATTTGCTGTAGCCATCACCGGGCGATGGACATTTGAGTGCCTTCCAGTTTAGGCTATTGTGAATAAAGTATTCAATTGACTAACACATGTCTTTATGTGGTCGTATGTTTTTATTTCTCTTAGGTAATTATCTAGGACCAGGATTGCTAGGTCATGCGATGCCTCTGCATCTAATTCTTTATGAAGCTGCCAAATTGTTTTGCATTTATCATTTTGCATTCCCACCAGCAATAGGAGAGTTCTAGCTGCTCTGCATCCTCAGCAATTGTTAGTCTTTTATTTTAGCTATTCCGTTATGTGTAGAGTAGTATCTTATTGTGGTTTTAATTTGCATTTTCTTAATAATGAATAATGCTGGGCATCTTTTAATGGGCTTATTTGTCGCCCATATATATTTTTTGGTGAAGTACCTGTTCAAATCTTTTCCTCATTTTTAAGATTGTGTTTTTTCTTATTTTTATATATTCTATTTATATATATTTTAGGCAATCAGATATATGTTTCCCAAATATTTTCTTCTAGGACAAATTTAATGGAGGTATGACTTAAGCTGGTACTCGGAGAATAATAATTCTTAGATATCCATGAAAGCAATTCCTGTGTGATCTCTTAATGACTGTCTCCCATGAAAGCAATTCCTGTGTGATCTCTTAATGTCTGTCTCCCCTAGTCAAATATGCTCCCTGTGGGTAGAGACAGTGTCTACCCTATTCACTGCTAGATGTTCAGAGCCTAGCATACTGTCTGGCACATTGATACTCAGTGAATATTTATTCAATGAATGAATGAATGAGAAAACAAATGATTAGCCAGTCACCTGGTACCAGTTATACTAAAGAGAGGGAAAAGCTTTAGAAAAAGGAGCTGAAGTTGGAAAGCAGCCTAGGACCTCATTGTGGGTGGCACTGAATGACAATGAAGACAATGAAATGGTTTGGGTTTTATTTGTTAAGCACATGAATAGTCTTAAGACATGGATTGAGTAGATCTGAATTGGGCTATCTCTGCTGTCACTGTCTAATGGATACTTTTGAGAAATAAAGCCTGGGAGCTTTCAGCATGTTTTGCGGTACTCAAAGGAAGAGTTCATGAAGATCAGATCTAAGGATATATAATAATGTGACAGACGGTATAGAGAGATAATCTGTAGGATTTAGAAACTTGTTGAATTGGGAAGGGGGAGGGGAATGTCTGAGGTGAAATAGAAGATGGAATCCCAATATGAAAAATGTGTGCAATAAAAATTCAGGCAAGGCACTGGAGAAATTTTGGAGACTGACTCCTACAGAAATATGTAAGATATTGGCGTGTATTTTAGAGTTTAGCTGAAAAGATCCAGATATGAATCCTACTTCTCACACTTAAAACCTGTATGAATTTTGGCTAGTTATTTTACTTATTGGAGCTTTGATTTCTTTATCTGTAAAAGTGCAAATAACGATGCCTACTACATAAGGTTGCTGGTGGGAATGAAATGAGAGTTGTGTTTAGTACACCTGGCAGAGCCCCTTGCCTAAGTTAGTGTTCAGTACGAAATATTAAATCTCTTTCTTATCCTAAGTATCCCAGCAGTGTACCTGCTAAGTAAAATAAAATGGCTGCCTGCATTGGGCATTGCCAGGAGGGACCCCTTTCCCAAAAAGGTTTTCCAGAATACAAAAGTAATTGACCTATAGAAACTTTTGGAGAAAATGGAACAATGGGACACCGTACAGAACTGCAGATAAGCAACACCTGGTGATTAACCAGGTTAGGTCCAGGAGAGAGAGCTTATTAGATTGGACACACCATACTAACCAATGTATATCTGCTCCCCATTCTGTAAGACACCCCTATATAAAATGGACAATTAAAGTCAGCTGATCAGAACATTCCTTCACTTGCTTCTGTGTTTGCTCCATCTAAGCTTCCCCTTTCCACTCCCTCAGAAAACTTCCTCCTGCTTTCTGAATTGGATGCTGCCCGATTCATGAACCACTCAATAAAGCTTTGAGATCCTAAATTGTATGAAAAGTTGTTCTGTTAACAGACCTGAACTAAATTCTGTCCCAATGCTTTATGAATGTTCTTGGGACAACTAGGCAGAGAAAGGTTTGGGACATCTTCAGGTTTATTTTAGATAATAATTCCCCAGAGATAATACTGCCTGGGTAGGGTTATTAATTTAACCTTTGACCTTCTTGCCTACTGAGGCCTAAATTTTAAACTGGCCCACTTAGTTAATTTTGCATTAAAACTTCCAGAAACAATGTCCTCCTTTACATTCCCTCATAGGAGAAAAGAAAATATGTTCATTTATTTCATCTTCCAACTAATCTGTGAGATAGAATATATCTCCCCCAATGTACAAATGGGGAATATGAGGAGTGGTGAAGGGACTTTTCTCAAGGTCACAGGGTAGTAAAGGGACTGTTAGGGACTAAAATCAGAGTCTGCTTAAAGGCAAAGACCCAGGACCTTCCACCACATCACACTTTACACTGTTATACTTGAAATCTGATTTTGGAAATAGCTGGAGGAGAAGGAAAATGTTTCCATGAGTCAGACCCACAGTCGTGTTCAGCGTGTTTCCTAAGGTAGATTTTCTGCTCCGCTGCTGCCTTTCTTTCTGCAGCATGTGGTGAGTCAGCCCCAATTTAGTCCGGGGTACTCTTGGCTGAGAACGAGTTCTTGGAAAGCTGGCGTGGATGTTTTTTCCTCTGTCCCACACTTATGGTAATTACAAATAAGGGTTACCCTGTGTGGTTTTGCCTACCCTATAATTTTGTTTTCAGTTGCTAAGATTAGTAAATTCGAGGTATGATCACTTGGTTGGATTGGAAACCTAGAGTTATTTTTGCTACAACTTCTTTGAGGTTAAAATTAAAATTTGAAAATGTTTATTGTTGCTGATAATCAGTTTCAGAATTTGCTAGCCTAACTTTGACTTTTTATCTGCCACCTCTCTTGGTGTATTTCTGGAAGCCTTTTAGTTGAGATTATTTGTGTCTCTTTCCTTTTGCCTGCATACTTGCCTTCTTTCCTTCCTTCCTTCTTCCCATCCTCTTTCCCTTCCTTCCTTCCTTCTGTCCTTTCTTCCTTCCTTCTGTCTTTCCTTCCTTCCTTCCCTCCCCCCCTCCTCCCTCTCTCCTCCCTCCCTCCCTCCCTTCCTTTCTTTTCTCCTTTCTTCCTTCTTCTCTTCCTTCCTTCCTTCTTTCTCTTCCACTTTTTTTTTTTTTTTTTTGAGGTCAAAATGAATTGAATTATGTAAGGACTCAGTAGTCAATGCTTGAAAAAATCTATATTATAATTATCTTAAAAGTAAACAAACAAACAAACAAAAACTATTTATGCCAGCAGTCACTGAAATATACATGCTTAGGGAAGAAAGTAAAATATAATGAAGATGACCCGTACAACTAGAAGGGTTCTGTAGGTAGAAGAGCAAAAATATATTAGACATAGTTTGAAAAGGAAATCTTGAAATTGAAGCCAGATGATATCAAGCCTCTATTAAATGAACAGTTTAGGAGAATCATTGAGCAGTCACATACTTAACAAGCTCTAGTGAATACCTGCTATGGATTTAACCTCGTGACATGGGGGTTGCCAAACAAGTAGCCAAGACCTCAGGGCCTTTGAAGATAAGATGGTGGCTTGTTTTTTATCTCCAAAGGATCTGGCTCAGAGAAGATGCTTAATAAATGTTTGTTAAATGGAGGCCAACATGGTTGCAAAGATAAAAATCACATGAAACAAATATTTTGGCACTTTTCGGTATGTCAGTTAGAAATCTACTGGTTGCAAGCAACATAAAATACACAAAAAATAAATTTTTAAAAAGTGAAGGGAATCCATTACTCCATCAGAGAAAATAGTCCTTAGGTAGTATTTATCTTGGTTAAACGATGGTTCATATAAGAATCACAAGGGATTTGTTTTCTTTCTGCCCCATGCTCTGCCTTCCATGGTGCTTGTTTCTCCATTCTTGGCTCTTGAATCATGGTAGAAAGATGACTGCTAGCAGCTCTAACTCAAACAAAAGCCCCTGGATTGACATTTGTTGGCCATCATTCACCTGAATTGGGTCATGGATCCATCTCTGTGACCCTGTCTTAGCCCAGATCACTTTCTCAACCCTTAGAGCCAGGGGGTAGAATCAACAACTCCAGACCAAGTTGGAGAATGGCAATATCCCTGAAGAAAACTCACGATATAGTTGCTGCAGAAAAGAGAATGCATGTTGGATGAGAAAGACAACAAATATCTGTGTGCAGGTGTATGTTGAGTACTGCAAGCATTTAAATATGGGGAAGTCATCAAGGCCAGATGTGGTCAAAGAAGTATATAGAGAGGCTGTATTTGTGTCTGGAGGGTAGAATGAATTTATGTAGTTTTACAATAAAGCAAACTTGAATCATTTTGTAAGAACTTTGTAAGAAACTTGGAATGTATAAAAATTTGGAAGAAAATAAAAATGTTACTATAACTTAGATGCCTCCAGTATTAATATTTGGCATCTTTGCTTCTAATTTGAAAACAAATGATGATATACATGAATAAAATAACATATGTAATATATGTATACATATTTATAAACATACGCTTATCTAACATAATTAGAATCATAATTTGATTATATTTACATATATACTATAATTAGGACTAAGGTCTTTCTTGCTGCTATATTTTCACATGTAAGCATTTTCCTGATACCTTACTAATTCTTCTAAAATCATTTCTGACTGTTGAATTACATAACATATAGGACTGAAGAGTTAGAGAGGATAAGAGATGCAAAAGAAAGAACTTGGAGCTTTTTCATGGGATATTAAGTAAACAAAGTAGGAATAAATCATTTGGATAGAGAGGAAAAATTCTAAAATTAAGCAAAAAGTTAAAACAGATCCTTGAAAAATAAGGTAGAGAAATTTAGAAGTTAGATATTGTAGGAAAAGGAAAATCTTCAAAATTATTTAGGAGAGGTTAATATGATCTTCATTAAGCTAACAGAAGGTTAGTCCAGCAAAATTATTCAAGGACAGATACAAGGGAAAGGATACATTATTTGAGAATTGAGAAGGAAATTACACACGTATTCTCTCTGTGTGCCAGACACCATGCTAGATGCCTTACATAAGAAAAACAAAAATGAGGTGGAGAGAGTTGGGGATGGCTGTGTTCCAATTGCATTTCTCCGCATTCAGTCTGACCTAGGGTGTAGGGCTTAATTTCTCTGAACTTCAGTCTCCTCACATGGAAAAAAGGGACAATGAAGCTTATATTGCAGAACTGCAGTGAATTCTGAATGAGATACCATATACAAAGTGTTTGGAATGGTATGTGCAGAAATAACGCCTAGTTGTTTTCCCTTTTCCTCCACTAAGGATGTTGATTATGATGTTGGGATAGGACAAAGGCTTGCAACCTTGACTGCAAAAGGGAAGTCATCTGGGGAGTTTTACAAATGATTGCTGCCTGGGTCCCACAGGAGAGATTCTGATTTAAATGATCCGTGGGGGCATGAGAAGCTTTAAACTCTCCCCTAGTGATTGTAATGTGCGTCAGAGATTGAGAACCTCAGGACTAAAGTTAAAAAAAAAAAAGGAAATCCCACACAGTTTATGTGGGGAGTTGGTAAAATATTAAAATACAAAGGTTTCAGACTAAATCATTACCATAGAAGGGTGAAGGTATCCTGAGGTACAACTGCCCTTGGTTAGGGTTTGCCTGTGCATCTCACTTTGCCTAGCGGTGTACCCTGTCCAAGGAGAAAGATGACAGAAGCCAAATGACAGATGTTCTCCCTAACTGGGAATGAAACAGTAGGGACAAGCTGTACCATTTTCTAGCCTGGGGCATCATCCTTTACCTATACGTGCATCTACTTGATGGCAGGCATGCAATCTGGCAATAGCTACCCAGGAAATAATTCCTATTACATTAACCAAGAGCAGACAGGCAGGACATAACTAGCAGGCTCAATAAAAGGCCTTAAAACTTTGGAGGAGCTCTCTCTCCCCAGAGATCAGCATCTTCCATAGGTTTCACTTACCTGTGAGCCTCCTTCCTGGGGGCTGCCGTCTCCTTCACTAAAGGACCACATGCAAGTGGTAAAGAAAGGGGAGCCATCAGTCCCCCACCAGACAGAAAAGTGGAGTCAGTCCTAGCAGACAAAGAGATAACAGAATCCATTGCTAAAGCCCCCTCACAACCAATAGCAGCAAGGCTCAACTTCACTATCGATACTACCCTGCAAAAAATCACTTCACTCCAGTTTCCTCAACTACACAAGGGGCTGGGACACATGCCCCAGTGGGATCCCACTGACTTCGGATTTTCAGTGTTAAGGACAAAGAGCTGTGAGTGCAGGAATGCTACCCAGGCTCCTTGCAAAGAAGGGTTTCAAAATGTGAGAGATCCTTACTAAGTAATTGCTAGATGGAGGAATCGTCATTGACTTCCTTCTCAGGTGAGTCTCCCTGCCTGCCTCTACTCTTACATAGGAACATCTGTGAGCCGGCCGGGTGCCATATGTGTCAGAGCCTGGGTGGAAATTCTGGTTCTCTCGCTGATGACCTGGGTGACTTTCAGCAATTTAATTTCCCTGAGCTTCTGTTTCCTCACTGGTGATACAGGTGTCAAAAATCCCACAACATATCTCAGGCACTGCAAAGATGAGTGAGACATGGGATGTCAGATGCCTTGCTCAGAGTCAGAAGCAAACTTGTTACTTAGCATCTCAGTCCTACCATCCCTCATGCAGCCAAAATCTATTTTTCCCAAGGGGGCATGTGTGCTTTTAACTTTACAGTTTTGCATCATAACATACTAAATATCGATATTAATGCACTTTGTCCTTCCTGGAAAATAGTTCTCTCCTACTGCCTAACAGAAAGCAAAACATATGGTCAGAGTACATTAATACTGTTCAGTAGCAATGAAATGGCTGGAAAAACCAAGATTTTCCATTTCACGGAGAAGAGGACCTAGGCAGAGCTGCATAGGAGTTCTGCTCTACCTACCATACAACTTCAGAGTGTCATTCAACTATCTCAGTCTTCCAGAATATCGATGTGAAAACAGGAGTGACAAGTTTTGCAGAGCCACATCCATGAAAAGCCATGTTTCTTACCTAGCTCGGAATGCAGACGTATAAATTATTAATGCGTTTTAAAAGGATTTTTGTAAAGATCAAACTCCGAGTCTTCTCTTCCCACGAAGTCTTTAAAACCTCTTCTGCGCTCAGGGATTTTCCACTCACTGCTGGCGCGGCTTCAAGGTGATTTGAGAAAGGCATCTTGCAGACTGGGAGGCAGAGACGTCTGCCTGGCCCACATCAGCCCTATGGAGCGGCAGGTTCAACCCCCGCCCTCTACACTTTCAAGATAATAAATGACTGAGCGTGGAGCTCGCATGTGTCTGTGCAGACGCCATCAAAGTGACCTCCCGCTGCTTGGCGCTTCCAAGTTCTCGGCGAAACGGGGGAGGAGATGGGGCCGTCCTGGTCTTCCAGCAGGTGCTGGGGAGGGTCTCACAGCCTGCGCCCCCTGTTCCCTTCCATTTATTTCCGCCGCACCGACTGTGTGTGCAGCGAGCCGTGCGGCGGCGGCGAAACCCCAGAGAAAAAGGAAACCCGTTGAGCTATTTTTCACCATTACATACTTCACTTCTTAATAAATGAGATCCAGAGCATGCAAACAGCCAGTCTTGTAGATCATCATCTTAGGGAAAACCACAGACCTTAACGCAGCACAAAGTAAAATAAACTGAAATAAAATAAATGAACCCAGAGGAGAGTCCTTCTGGTGGAACTGAACACCAGAACTAACTTTTACTCTTCTCAGTGCATCCTGCCCCCTCTAGAAGTTTTGGTGCCTCAGAAAATATCCGGGATCCAGTGATGATGATTGAAAAATAAATGAAGAAATAATGCTAAATCTTTCTCCGTCCTCTTGCCAGCTTGCTCTCACCACCAGAAAAAGAAAAAGGAAAAAAAAAAAAAAAAAAAGAGAAGAAGATTTATACAATGGAGTAAAAAAGAGCTTAGTTGAGACCAAATCATATTTCACATGCTCCAATCCCTAAGGATCCCTGATTGGTAAATGGGGTGAATGAAGAGGGTTTTATCAGCTGCGTATGCCAAGCAGCAAATCGGACTGCGTATTTCAGGACCATAACAGCACTTGAGCGAGTGGAGACATAACAGACCCTGTCACTGCTCTGGTGCCTTGCTTTCCTGAAGAGCCCCTTCCGGTGTCTGCGCTTTTCCGCGCGTCTTTCCGCAGAAAATCCCCGCATTTGGATGCAAGCCGAGTGTCGAGGCCGCCGGCTGGGCTCGCTGTGTCAACTAAGAGACTCAGTGGACAGCAACACAATCTCTCCCTGTCCACCAGGGGATATAATATTTCACACAGAAAATAACAAAATACTCCCACGGCCCTAGGCAATATCCTGAAGTTGTTTAAGGTGAAAGAAAATAACTGCCTTTTGGACAAAAGAATTTAGACTCTATAGCTTTAAACTTTTGTCACCTTTTGTGTTACACCATCTGAATATTTGTTCATATCCCTTCCAGGTGAGGAAAGGGGACTGGCTCACCTGCCCTATCATATGAGATTTCTTTGTCCAGTTTTCTTGGCCCTAAAGTCATCTGGCATGATAACTTATACCTCCCTGACCAAAGGCTTGCAATTTACCACCGCATTTAAAAACTTTACCTGATGAATGATAAGCTTCTAGGAAACTCCTGATGCTCTGTCCAGTGGGTTTTGATAGTTCTGGGGTAAAAGGGAGTAAAACAAGCTGATCTTGATTTCTCAGTAATGTCTCTCTGTGGACTCTAGTGTGACCTAAAATAAAAAGCAGCTCCTCTTCTGGAAAAGGAGAATAATGGAGGAGTTCCCTCTATCTAAATAATCTATAAACCAATTTCTGTCCTCTCTTAAGAGTTAAGCATTGTTTACCCTTTTATAAAAAACAAGTAAGGGCTAGGGAAATAAGTAATGCCTTAGGTCCTTAAAATATTACTGTGAAAGGGCCCATCATATCTTTTCCTTCCTTGCTGAAGTGATCAAGGTTAGTGGAGGATGGGAAGACTCCTGATAACCTGCCACGATAACCTTTGCTATGTATGTTGCAATTTTCTTCAGCCCTTCTTTTTAATTTTTTTTAAATTTAAAAATTTCTAAATAAAAATTTCTAAAGTTTCTAAAATTTGCAAACACTCTATATCCAACAAGCAACAACTCCCCTTCCTCTCTACTCCTTTGACTTGGTAATCTCTAATCTATGTTCTGTCTCTATGAATTTGCTATTTCTAGATAATTCATATAAGTGAAGTCAAACATCTGCCCTTGTGTGCCTTGCTTGTTTCACTCAGCACAGTGATTTCAGGGTTTATCCCTGTTGCAGCACATCTCAGAACTTCATTCCTTCTTACAAATAATATCGTGTTGTGTGTGCATACCATGTTTTGTTTATCTACTTATCCGTTGATGGCACTTAAGATGGTCTTACCTTTTGGCCTTTTGGGCCATATTGAGACTCATTGGGAAGCTGAGGGGTGTGGAGGGAAAATTGATGAACTGTGTATGATTCAAGAGACCCAGGTTCGAGTTCTTTATGATTTCAAAAGATCATCATCTCGCTCCGAGTTCTACTTCTAGGTATAAAATGGTGGCTTCAGTGTTTACAATTGGTCGGTGTTGGACTTCTCAGGAAGAAGATTTAGGCACAGGCTGTTTAGCTGGTCTGTTTAGAATTTCCCAGACTTCCCTTAAGTTTGTTGGGCCCTGTGACTTCTAGTTAATGGTATGTTAGTGGAATGATGGGACTGACTCAAAACCTCCCCTGGAGAGGCTAAGCCTACTTATAATTATGCCTGAGTCACTCCCAGAGAATCTCTTTTGTTGCTTGATGTGGCCTCTCTTTGTAAGCCACCTTAGCAGGTGAACTCACTCCCTCCCCTCTACGTGAGACATGACTCCCAGGGGTGTAAATCTCCCAGGCAATGTGGGACATGACTCCCAGTGATCATGGGATTGAGAAAGCCTTCTTGACCAAAAGGGAGAAGAGAAATGAAGCAAAATAGTTTCAGTGGCTGAGAGAATTCAAATGGAGTCAAGAGGTCATTCTGGAGATTATTCTTACGCATTATATAGATATTCCTTTTTAGTCTTTAGTGTATTAGAATAGCTTGAAGGAAATACCTGAGACTGTTGAACTGCGATCCAGTAGCCTTGATTCTTGAAAACGATCATATAACTATATAGCTTATATGGTGTGACCATGTGATTGTGAAAACCTTGTGGCTCACACTCCCTTTATCCAGTGTATGGACAGATGAGTAGAAGAATGGGGAAAAAAACTAAATGAATAATGGGAGGGATGGGGGGAATGGGATGTTCTGGGTATTCTTGTATACTTTTACTTCTATTCTTATTTTTAATTTTGGAATAACGAATATGTTCAAGGACTGATTGTGGTGAAGAATACACAACTATAAGATGACACTGTGAACAACTGATTGCACACTGTGGATGATTATGTGGTATGTGAATATATCTCAATAAAATAGCAGAGGAAAAAAAAGATTGTAACCTTAAAAAAAAAAAAAAAAAAACTCCCTTAATGATCCTCCATATTCCTTCCCCAAATGCTGACTATACACAGAAGTTTCCAAGGCTCCAGAGGCAGGCAGGATCATAAGGTAGGAGTGTGGGCCCCGAATCACCATGAAGAAAGCTGCACACACACCCAGAACAACTGCCTTGAACTTTTACATGAGTGAAAATAAAGGTTTTTGTATAGTAAGCCACTGAAGTTTCAGGGTTTTTTTGTTACAGCAGCCAGTGTTATCTGAATTAATGCAAGGATCAAGTGAAAACATGGATGGAAAAACATACTGCAAACTCTACAATACTGTACAAGTTGGTCATATATTGTTGGCAGTAATTGAGCAAGTTATATTGAAATAAAAAAGCTGTTAGCTGGCATTCATTCAGTGCTTATGATATGACGTAAACCATCTATAGGTCATCTGACATAAGTATTGTTTTTCTTCTTTTTCCAGTCGAAGAAACTGAGCTTTTGAGAAATTAAGTCACTTACCTAAAAGCATACAACTACCAAAGTCTGAATGCATTTATTAAAATTCTAAATTTTTTTCCATATCTGCTTTTACACTCCATTATTGCATTAGAAAAATTGTCAAATTGTTTGCCTATCTTCCTCTATCTCAGAGGAATAGCAGGTAGATGTTTATATGGAACGTTCTGTTCATTCTGTCTTAAAATCCTGATGTTGGGATGACATTCTTTGAAGTCATTTTCTGAGGGTGGACAGCTACTTTTTACTCTAAAATATGCAGACCAGGGAATTGAGTTCTCAGTTTCCTTGATTCAAAAATCACCCAAGGACAACCAAAGGCTGAGCCGATTAAAAAAAAAAGTCTCTTTTTTTTTTCCTTTTGTTTTTCTCAAGCTTCAAATATGCACTTGCCAAAACAGTGTGATAGGAGTTTCTCTTTAAATTATTTTTATCAGATGAAGAATGGGTGGTAGATTCCATTTTGTCAGTAATGATTATACATTTGTCTTTCTTAGAAAGTAGACCGTACATGGACTGTGTACTGTTACCACATTCATTTTTGAATACCATATGATTTTCATTCAAGGGCAGGGATTGGAAGCAAGAAGGTTATTTATTTCATACGTTTTAAAACCATTTTGGTCTGTAATGAAAGTTAGCCTTGGCCTAGGTAGGATATTTCAGATGCAAAGCCTCCTCTATCAAAAATCTGCTCTTTATTATATAAGCAAAAAAGTAAAAGAACTTGGCCATTGTCCTCCGGTTCCAAGACCCCATTCCAATCCCTCTGTCCACAGGTAGTTTTCGATGCTTTTCTCATACTTGAGAATTCTGGTTTGGTTAAACTTTCTGCTGTTCAGATAAAAAACAGCAGCAATTTTCTGCTTGAATTTCTCTGTGACTAAATCCATTGATCATCCTCTCTCTCTGTGAGTGAGAAGTGTGTTTTCTCCTTAATAACTCCTATCCTTCTCCCTGGATTTTTTTTCCCCCTTCGCTTGTTTGTGTTGTGTTGGTCAGTCCTCTGCGCTGTTCCTCTGAGAGACAGAGACAGCACAAAATTGAAGTTATTTTATGCTTGGGCTCCCTCAGTCCCAATTTTCAAATCTTCATGTCAATTTTCACACATCAGTGTCATGCGGTGAATGTTATGGAAATTTCAGTGGGGTCCTTGGGAGGCAATTTATACGTGAATCCCTCCCCTCACCACCAGCTTACTGCAATTCCTGTCTTTTCTAAGAATAAGTGGATCTATAATTAATGTGGATTTTAAAATATAACGGCATTCAGAATCCTCATAGCGGGTTTTCGATGCCATGTCTTCTTTGCAGTATAAACACAAAAGCACAAATGCTTGCTAGCTCTCTCCCCTAATAAATGGGCTTGTGTAAAAGGAATAAAAATTACAGTTTGTTGGCGGTAAAGAGCAACTAATTACTCAGGAAGAAGCATGTTTTTATTTTTCAAAACTGCACTGAAAATGGTTTATCATGCAATAAATTTGCTAATCACCAGTTAGGAAACAAAGTGCCATTGCCACCTACCCACAGCGGCTTCCTTTGAAAGTTGGTATGTTACAGTTTGGATGGGAAATTATATCCTTTAGAAAACGAACATGACAGAAGACGTTCATTGAATAGCTCAAAACTCTGCAGCAGTCGGAACTCAAACTGCAGACACATGCATGTGGTAAATGGTGCCAAATACGACTACCATGGGCTACTGCTGACCTGGAAGCGGTCCCGGGCTTGGTGAGCAGAACAGCCCCTACCCCTGCTCACCAAAATAAGTATTTATCTCCTTTTGCTCTGTCCCTTTTAACAGAGGAAGTCGAGGCCAACCAAATGAAGAATGCATTGTTTGCCTCAGTTTTTCCCTCTCTCCTCTCAAACTACCATTTCCCTAATGCTTTGCCTCCATTTAAATGCTTATTTCCAGGTAGTTAATGTTATGTTTTTCTACAAGAACGTGGATAATCATTTTCAGACCCAGAATTTCAGGAGTCTACCTTGATGAACTTGAACCTACCTAAAGGAATACTGGTCCAGTCTTTCCTTGCTATTTGGTCTACTCTCTTGGTTCAAACGTGTCAGGCAGCTTGCTTGCCATTATTCTCTGAGAGCGGATGCCGGAACCAATCCTAATGAATGATGTCAACAGTCACTCACTCCATTACTCTGCCAGAGTTTCTTCCTAGAATTCTTAATATCAAAAATTACCTCAATTGTTTGCCTGTTTATTCATTTATTACATGATTCCCCCTACAAGGTAATATCTGTGAGAAGACAAAACCTTTCTGTTATGACATTTTCTGTATTTTCCAGTGTGTGGAAGGATGCCTGGCAGAGGCTTCCATACATATTGAATCAATCAACAGGTGAATGAATGAAAGAATGAACATTTTAGTTTTCTATCTGTTCCAGTTTGCTAATGCTGCCCATTATGCAAAATACCAGAAATGGATTGGCTTTTATAAAAGGGCATTTATTTGGTTACAGTTACAGTCTTAAGGCCATAAAGTGTCCATTGACAAAGGGTACCTTCACTGGAGAAAGGCCATTGGCATCTGGAAAACCTCTGTGAGCTGGGAAAGCACGTGGCCATCATCTGCTTGCTCCCAGGTTGCATTTCAAAATGGCATTCTCCAAAATGTCTGTACCAGCTTCCAACGGCCATCTTCAAAATGTCTGTCTCAACTTCAGATAGCTATGAGCTCCTTCTGTCTGAGCTTATATAGTGCTCCAGTAAACTAAACAAGGTCCACGCTGAATGAGTGGGGCCACACCTCCATGGAAACTATCCAGTCAGAGTTATCACCTACAGTTAGGTTGGTCACATCTCCATGGACACTGAACCGATAGGTTCCAAGCAATCCACACTAATATGTCTGCCCCCACAAGAATACATTAAAGAATATGGCTTTTTCTGGGGGACATAATACATACGAACCAGCACACTATCCCTACCTCACAAAACAAAGCATTCATTATCCACAACATAGCTGACCTGCCACCCCTCTAAAATAGGGGTATTTAGAGGGAATGCAGCTTCCTGGACAGAAGTCAAGAGGAGGCATTTTGTTTAAGCTTTCCTTTCAATTTGAGGGAAGCAGCCATACATCACATTATCATCCTACCTTTATTGAGAGAGTATGCATTGTGTGGAAAGCTTGTAATGAGACCTGTTTCATGGAAAAATGCCACCAAGTCTCTAGCCCTGGTTTGCACCATGCCTGCTTCTTGAGGATATCAAATGAGAAAGCACTTGCTGGCCAGAGGTCCTGCCACTGGTTAGAGACACTGGGGACTCAGATTAGCTGTGCAACTTTGAACAACTAAGGTTCTTTGGACTTCAGCATTCTCATCTAAAAATTCAACCTCATAATCCCTACTTCACCTGGAAGTTATTAGGATGAAATGAAAACAGGTGTGTGCACCATAATTTTGTAAACTACTAAGAGCTACTAAAATCTTTTAATTTTCCTTTATTAGAGAAGTTGTGGATTTACAGAATAATCATGCATAAAATTCAGGCTTCCCATGTACCACAAACATGCATTGGTCTGGAACATTTGTTACATTTGAAGGCACATTTTTACAATTGTACAATTAATTAAAGTCCATGATTTAATTTAGGGTTCACTGTGTAGTGTAGTTCCATGGACTTTTTAAAAACATTTTTATTCTGTTACCACATATGCAGTCTAACATTTTCTCTTTTAATCACACTCAGGTATGTATTTTAGTGCTGTTAATTGCATTCATAATGCAACTATCCACCATCCACCAAAACATTTCCATCATTCCAAATAGGAACCCTGTACATTTTAAGCCTCAACTTCCCATTCCCTATCCCCACTCCTTCCCTTGGTTACCTATAGTCTAGAGTCTGACTCTATGGATTTGCTTATTTTAGCTGTTTCAAAGCTTTAAGATCATACAACATTTGTCCTTTTGTGTCTGGCTTATTTCACTTAATATGATATCTCCAAGGTTCATGTATGTTGTTGCCTGTATCAGGACTTCATTCCTTTTTACAGTTGAATAATATTCAATTGTGTATATACCACATTTTATCTATCCATTCATTAGCTGGTGGACACTTGCACAGTGATGCGCACAAATATCTTGACCAATTACATGCAAGGGGAAAAGATACATTAGAAGTCAGAAGGCTCTATTTTGTGTAGCACTTCTTTTGTCCTCCTGTGCTATAAGAAAGGAAAGTAAGAAAAACACCATTTTATAGGTCAGTTAACTGAAGATTAGAGAAGATGTGCTGTGCTTAGCTTCACAGCTAATCCAGAACAGGCCCCAGATCTCTAGAAGATTGGTCCAGTGATTTTGTTTCCAGATGAGTGTAGAGATTTCTGTTTCTCCTTCAGGAGGAGCAATCATCAGAGGGCCTGGTCTGTGAGAACAGTACTAGGCTTGGGTCTTGGACCTGATGCTGCATCAGGCCAGTTGCCAGGAGTGGCCTGACATGGTTAAAGCCAGAAAGCAAGAACAAGTCTAGATCCACAAAAAAGGCATCAGGAGCAAATCTACATCCAAGGGCAAGCTCAGATCAGGAAAAGCAAATCAAGCCAGAGAACCAGAGTCTGGGAAAAGACATGGAAAGGAAGGAAGAGAAGATAGGGAGTGTCAAAGCAAGAGAGTCCAGAATGTTCTACAACAATAACCCTGAGGTGCCCAGATATTGGGGTAGGTGAGGTGTGTGGAAGGTATATTGAATAAATGGCACAGACTGATCCAAATATATAGTGGCAACAAGATAAACTATGCTTCTTCATAGCTTTTGCCATAAAGATAGGGAGCCTAGTTTAACCGCGAAGGGCTTAGAAGAGTAAAAGTGCAAAGACAAAGCTCTGCATCCCAATATTGTGTCAACACAAATGAAGGATTGTGGTGTTTAGACTTTCCCAGAGTGGGCAGGATAGCTACAAACATAACCTGGGAAGGACAAATCAGTGTTTTAAAGAAAGTTAAGAAGTTTCTTCTCTGCAGGACTTCTCAGGGCCTTTAACAGTTCCATGTGAATATTAAACATACTCTTTGAAATTTGAAAAGTACAATGCAATGGATCCCAAGAAGAGTGGGTAATGTTTCCTAACTGTACTTCGACACTTTGACACAGAAGGCATATTTTTTCCCAGAATGATTGATGGGGTAGCGTTTCACAGAAAGTGGTTAGATACATACTGATCAGGGAAAACTGTAGTTAAGTGTACATTTTATTGTTTTTCTTTCTGACTAATTTCATGTTTACCATCACCAGCCTTAGTCATTTAACCCTTTGCTTCACTGTTAAATATAAGCAGTTTCCACAGTGAATGAAAAAAGTAGGACAGGGAGAGAATCATCTCAACATCAAAAATTCTGGAATCTTTCTCTTTATAAATTTATACCCAGTGCAGTCTTCATGGATCCAATGAGTGAAACTTGATGAGAATGGGGTAGATATTCTTCTGGTTGTATAGGATTAACGAGGCTTTCTAATCATTAAATTTCTCACAGTAATATTCTTTCCTAAGTCTGTTTTCAAATTTAGAAGACCAGGGGAACAGACTTTGCCTAAGTCAACATTGAGAGAATGGTTAAGCTGAATTACCTTATGTCACATTCAGTCTTCTATTTGTGTCCATTTTGATTTTCCTTCTACCTAATTCTTCCTTTAAGAAGCAGTAACTGGCTTTTCCCTTCTCTCTTGCTTCAGTGCGAGAAGATGGAATTAATCCTTTTACATCTTACCCCCTGTAAGTTCAAAGAACTAATCCAAAGTTCTCTTGTCTTGATTATGGGATAGTCTCTCATTGGTTTCTCATTGCAGTTTTCTGTAAAATGGTACTGATGCCTCCTACCTATGATTTGGATAAAATAAAGAGAAAAGAACAAAATGTGTGCTTTCATTTAAATTAGTCTTCCTGCAAAACCAAGAAAAGCATCAGACTGATGCTTTACCCAGACCAATTATCAGTAAAAAATACTGGGACATAGCAGAGTGAGGTGTTTAATGAGTGGAACTCAGGATTCTGATTGTTTCAGTCCATATAATGCCCCCATTATATCTGGGACATGCCGTTCACCTCTCTCTGCCTCAGTTTCCTAACCTATAAAATAAGGTTGTGATCATAATTCTTATCTCACAGAGTTTATTGTAAGATTTAAGGATACCCACGTAAAGCAGATACGAACACTCCAGCACTCAGCAATATTGGCTGTAATCATCATCATTTTGACTGACAGATTTCACCCTATGTATTTTGTTCTATGACAAGTTTATGGAATCAAAACATGTTGAAATTTATAGGTAGCTCCCAAGGTATTAAAACATTTGTGCTGTTATTGTTAAACAGAAAACTCTGATGTACAATTATAAAATGTACATTCTAGATATTTGGTGATTCAATAAATGAATTCATTAATTCAGTCTCTTATTTCAGATCCTACATGAGCATGTAGAACTTCCTGTGACTATGCCCTATTGATTTTGTCCTTCTTTTTTTGTTTTTTTCCACAATGGGCAACAAATCAGGTGAAATGTAGTAGGTGTCAGAAATAATTCATCTACATGTGTGTAATTGGTTGAGACAAACTTATGAGAAAAATATCTTTTTTCCACATGGGAGGATCACCACCAGGTCTTACTTCTTTCCAGCTGGAAGGGCTCATGAACTGCCGGCTTTGCAGTCTCAGCCTGACATCTCCACTTCCGGGCCAGCTAGTAGTCACTGACGATAAACTTAATGAGAGGGAGAGGTAGGGACGCAGAGAAAGAGAGTGAGGGTGGGCAGTGATTTGGAGGAGGCAGAGCTGAGGGAAGAAGAGAAAATGTCCTCGCCCTGAATCAAAGCAGCCTCCAGCTACTCAATAAACCAGGGAGTCAGATGTGTGTCTCCAGGGCCTCCTAGGACTCTGTGTATCACAGAAAGCAACACGGCAGCATTTCGTTCTGAAGCAGTCAGCTGGGGAAGTTACATGTCTCTGATCATGGAAAAGGAGGTCTATGTGATCACTGCTTGAGTCGGTGTGCTTCAAGCATAGCTGTGCGGGTAAGAATAGAGAAAACTAACTGTGAATATAACTACAGATACAAGGTTATAGCTAAAGACATAAATATTCTCTCTTTCTCTCCTCTCTTTGCATAACTCTGAAGCAGAGCTATTTTTATTCTGCAATAAAGGACTCGGAGGTAGCTGACCACAACCAGATAGCTTGATGCCCCCATCCAAACTGGACCCGTGCTTTAATCCTTTCTTCTTCATGCTTCGCTTTCCTTACGGCTTTGGATCTTTAAAACTGAGGGTGTTTTCCTGGGCTTTGCTTTTTGCCTTTTCAGTGAGTCCTGGTGAAAGGGCTGGCAGGACAACCCCTTGAGGCTGAGTCCTGTTGATTAGGGGATGGAATTTGAGCAAGCAGCTGCACTCAGGCCGCCCCTAGCAGTGACCCTTGCCAGTATCCCCCACCCATGACCTGGAGGGATGGTCTCAGGGGAAGCAAGTTCAGACTTCGTGTCCATCAGGCTGTGGTTTCTACGAGCTGTGTGACGGAGCCTTTCCTGATGTTGACACCCATACAGTAGGAGCAGGATAGAGGCTCGTTTCTAGTTTCGCATTGAGCTGTCATCCAAAAAGGTGTGCTGCTTATCCTGGGTTTCATTGTCCCCCCATGCTGTGCTGACATTCTCAGTCTGCTCCTCTGGACCCCACATCTGTGGCCATAAGTTAAGAACGTAGGGCACTTCCATTCAGACTAAAATCTGAGGGATAATATTTTTCTGAACCAAGAATCTTTACATGAGATTTTCTTTCTCCTGATATAAAAATTTCCCAAAGAACATTTCTATTGTAACATGCATTTCTTTCTCTGTCCCTTGCACTCATTTTGACGTTAAAATAAAACATAATAATTAAAGGGATTGGGACGCTTTAAATGATTTGATTGACAGGCACAATGACTTTGTTTACAGAAGCAACTGGAAAAACTTTACTTTCTCTTCATATTGTACTCAATCTGCTTAGCCTCGAAGCCTCAATTGTGTGGTTTTCTATATTGGCAGGTTGTTCAAGTGATTCCATTCCAAGGTCAACAGTACTACGGGCCATCTTTCATGGGGGTGCCATTGCCATTGGAGGTTCAAATGCAAGTGCCAGTGATCTTTTGAGTAACTAGATATTTTTCAAACATTGATTCTGTTGTGAGACCCTTTTGTAAGGTGCATACACTTTTTTAATGTAATGCCTTCTGTATTGATTAATCTAGTCAGAATTTACACAAGTACTGGAGTTCCCAAGTAATTTTATGATTTGTGGGATCAAAAGTATAATATAGTTGAAATTAGGATTATCCTAAAAGAAATCCATACAATATAAGTCATCCTTAGTGGCAAAGGATTAATACGGAAACACCCAGCTCAGTTGTCTCGAGTGTATAGTTAATACGTGTGAGATTTGGCATCTAATTAATGGTATTGGGTAGAGAAATTATACCCTATAGACTAGGTACAGAATCCAGTTTGGTCAGCTGAGAAATTGACACAGAATGTTCCTCCATTCCATAAGCCGGTGCTCAGGCACCTGAGACCAACCACTCATGTCCTCGATGTCCCCTGATTAGCTGTCAAAGGTGTCGGCCTTTCCAGCCTAGGTGGGCCTAACTCAGCCTTGTCCCAGCTTTTCCTAAACTAGCCTGACCACCTTGCAGCAGGTGGATGCTGGAATCCCCACCACCAGTGTTCTTTGGGAATCTCTGGGCTGCAAACCCTAACCGCTGTCTTACCTGCTAATCACCCATTACAATATGAATTTACATCATTGTGTAAAGAAGACCTTACAAGAGCACTCTGTTTCCTGTTAAGGGTCCTGTTGGAGGGACAGGGGTGGGTGGGTAGTGCACACAGCTTGGCCTGCTGCCTTTGCTGCACAATATCCACAGCCTCTTACTCAACCTGGGACTGGCCATTTTCCAGGATGTAAATCAGTGTCTTTAGCTTATTTATCAAAAGGACTTTGACTTTAAATTGCTGTATTTTTCACATGCACTTGAGATCTGCGAGATGACATAATGAGGAATCCCACCGTTTTGCAGATGAAAAAAAAAACAAACAAGAAACATGGAGAATGAGTGTCTTTTCCAAGGGCAGGTGGAAAGTTAATGCCTGAGTCCCAGCTAGAGCCCAGGAACAAGGATCCATGCCTTTGTTAGGCTTCTGGAAAAATAATCCTCTGAAACCACAAAGCAGCTCAGCAATATATGAACATTAATTTCAGTTAAAAAGAAGGCATCCAAAATGCCAAGACGTAAATTACATTATTTCCTTGGGTCTAGTAGCAAAATTGAGCAACACTTGTAAGTCTGTGGCTGTACTTGCAATTCATTATCTCATTTCGTACTCTCATCATAAGGAAAAGGACTATCTTCATTTTAGTTATAAAGGAAATAGGTCCCAGAAAGGTTAAGTTGTCAGGGTCAGGGAGCTAGTAAAGCAGTGGATGGAGTGGGAATTTTCAGTTAGACTCAATAGCCAAGCTTTTGCTTGACCATGAGCTCCAAGCTCCAAGTTCAGCTAAACAGTCCATGTGATGAACTAGCCTGACCCATTTTGTCATGCTCCGGTATTGCTTACGAACCTCTTCGTGGATGATGGGCTGTCCCAAAGTGTGAGAAGGGACATTCATCACAGGGGCAAAGGGTGAGAATGTGGGTATTCAAGGTTATTCTTCCTTTCTGAAAAACACATTCAAGATTACACTGTATGTATCAGGACCCACCATGCATCAGATTCTTTATATTTTATTGCAATATATATATATATATATATTTAATTTCTGCTCTTTTTAAGTGTACTTACGTGTTATTAATAGGAACAAAATTCAAAATGTGAAAACACTGCCACTCCTTCTGCTGGAAGTCACTTGGTTCCCCTTCAGTTTATTTATTGTCTATTATCCCAGAGATATACTAGGCATACACAAGCATACATGTGAAAATATATTTTTTCATACTAATGGCTGCCTACTTGGGGATCATGCCATATCAATTCATGAAAGAGCTGCCTCATTCATTTTAGCAGCTGCTTTGTATTACATTTCTTGCTTGTACCATGACTTATTTAATCAGATCCCTTTGGATAGGCATATTTTTTTTCAAATAATTTGCTACTGCAAAATACACTGCAGTGAACATTCATACATACTTCTTTGCCCCCTCATGCCAGTTCATCTGCATGATAAATTTCTAAAAGTAGATTCGTTCGGTCACAGAACCTGTATCACTAGTTTTTTAGTAGACATTGCCTAAACTACCCCTTTCCCACATGGAGTCATGGTAGATTTTTTTCAGCTTTGTTAATCCAAAAGGTGGAAAACGGTATTTTATTGTGGTTTTCATCTGTATTTACTTTAAAACGAGTGAGAACAAGTGTCTTTTTTATATATATTTAAGTGTGTTTCTTTTTCTGTGAACCCTATGATTATATCCTATGTCCATTCTTCTAACCCTGATGGTCTTTTTCTTATTGATTAGTAAGAATGTTTTCTATATTCATGATATTATTAATTTGTCAAATGTGTCTCACATTTCCCAGGGTGTAATTTGGCTTTGCTTTTCAAAACTATTTGTGTTAGTGGCCAGAACTTTAATACCTTATCACTAATCCTCAAGAACCCTACAAGGTAGATTTTACTATCCTCATGTACGTTTGGGGAAACTGAGGAAAAGAAAGGTTAAATCACATTCTCAATATTATCCACCAGTAAATGGGACAAGACAGGGCTGAATGCATATAACTGTGACTCAAAAGCCAACATTCTTTCCACTAAATCAAACTACTTCTCTGGAGGACAACATCATCCTCACCGTATCATGAAGCTCAGAAATCCTCCAGCTTCATATGTACTTAAGTGGTGTGAATTGCATGGTTTAGTGCTCCTGATTTAGTGAGCTGCAGACTTTAATATGCTGGGCAATGGCACGTGCAAATGCACAGCCTCAAGGTGCATTCAGTTGACACCTTCCTCAAACAAGCTCTCACTTCTGGGCCTTTGCACATGCTGTTCTGACTGTGTAAATCACAATCCCTGTCACCCTGTCTTGGAGACCTCTCTTGGAGGTCTCCTTCTCGGAAAGCCTTCCCTAACTGCATCTGAAGAAGGACATCTATATTCTTTCCCTGCTATGGCCCTAGTTCCATCGAGTTCTATTGCCCAGGTTGGGAAGGCCTTTAGACCCCAAAACCCTCGAGGCTCCAGAGGCAGGGGCTACCTCTTGAGCATCTCCCAACTCCATCACCTGGACCAAGGCCCCACAGATCACAGATATTCAATGTATCCTTGTAAAATTAATGAATAAATGAATATATTGCATGATTCAGAGCATGAGTTTTAGAGTCAGAGTTCCTGGGTTTGCAGCCAGGCTCTACCACTTATTAGGAGTGAGGGTGATCACAGATCCAGTCACTTAAATTGACTAAACATCAAATACTTCATGGTTAAAATGATTAAAACATATACTACCTGATTCATAGGGTGCAAATGAGGAATATGGTAGGTAATCCCTGTGTTGGGGGGATTGTGTCTCCCAAAAGATACGTTCAGGTTCTAACCCCTAGTACCCGTGAATGTGACCTTATTATAGATGGACTTGGTTAAGATGAGGTCATACTGGGGTCCAGTGGGGGCCCTAATCCAATATGACTGATGTCCTTGTAAGGAGAGGGAAATTTGGGTACAGGCACCCACACAGAGAGGAGAAGGCCCCGTGAAGGTGGAAGCAGAGTTTAGCGTGAAGCAGCCACAGTTCAAGGAACGCCTGAGGTCACCATAAACTGGAAGATGCAAGAGTGATCCTCCAGAAGGGGTGGGGGATTCTCCCCTAGAGGTTTCAGAAGGAGCCTCCAGAACTGTAAAAGAATAAATTCCTATTGCTTGAAGCCACCCAGTTTGGGGTTATTTGTTACAGCAGCCCTAGGAAACGAATACTCCTTGCTCAAGCCCTATGATTATTAATAGTATGATTCTTTCATTAGTCTGAAAGATCTCGGGAAAGGGAGTCAGAAGATCTAAGTCCTAATTGCAGCCTTGCTTCAAACTGGCTTTGTGATTTCACTTCCCTGGGCCTCCCCTGCAAAGTGGGAAGGTTCAACTTGCTCTGTGAAAACTCACCAGTCTGTGAACCATCTGCAACATGACACGACCCATGCTGAGCCCGGCCGCCTCTGCTTCACTAGCTGGTGGTTTCTAAATGGCTGCAGCACACCCTAGTCTGACATAGAGCACATTTTCACTATACAGCAGGAATAGAAAGATTCAAAAATAGATGGTCATTAAGTTAACAATATGATTAAAATAATACATTTCAAATAATAGAGTTTTCTAGCCTATTAATAGCTCTAGAAATTGATTAATACCTATATTAATATCTATGATGGTGTGAGAACCTGTTGGTTAAATATGCAGACTTCCAGGCCCTATTTGGGATCTGATTATTTTCCTTATGTGGCGTGTAGCCTCAGGAATCTGCACTTCAAACCAGCATTCCGGGGCTGCTCTAGTTTAGTGATCTCTGAGGGTCACTGGTTTAGTTAGAATGCTTCTCCACCCTTTAGATGCACAAATAATTCCCTCCCATTGTTAGAATTCTTCAGAAATCCCGATGCTTTAGACTATCCAGGGGTCTCTGCACTCTGAGGGAACAGCCAACAGGAAATTGCAACATTTTGCACTATCTGTTACTTCTACAGACCTGGGATGAAAGGTGCGCTGTATGGGATGGGGTGGGTGAATGTGGAAGATAGTTCCTCTGCATCCAATCTGAACCGTCGGGTCATGTCAAACTAAGCTAATATAAACGTCAGTGTGCAGCTCTTGGTTGTGAAATCCGAGTTCGTTGTAATGCAGTTCATTCTGCTTCTTCCAGCTCTGTGGTTGCTATCAGCTGATGTGTCTGACAAGCATTTCATACGCCAAAATAACAGCAGTGTCAGCAGTTCTTAGCGAGGCTCGTTGCAGGCACGTGCATGCATGCTGGTGGAACACACGTCACCTTCTCCTTAAGGCTGCGAGGAGCTGGTCTCCATGGCCCTCCAGACCACCAAGCTGGAAGCCCTGAAGCTATCTCCAGCAACCATCACACCAGTTCCTAATGACTACCAGAGGTGTTATAGAGACATCCAAGAGAAGAGTTAATTATGGGGAACATGAAATCCCTATAGGAATAGACTGAAGATGTAACACCTCCCAGGTGAATGCATTGCCATTAGAGTGAGAAGGCAGCGCTGTTGGCTCAAGTTAGCCCAGAGCCTGCTCTACATAACAATGGCCCACGAGGAACAACTGATTAAACCAGCCCCTCCAGGAGGCCTGTCAGTGATCCCTTATCCTTTAACTGGAACGCTGCCAAATTGCAAGTCAGGCCAAATTTTGGCTGATTTTTTTTTTTTTTTCAGTTGTCACTTGCTTTAGTCTTTCTTCTTCTTTTTTTTTTTTTTTTTTCCCCTATCTTATGCCTTTAATCTTATCTTGGTGGTTTCCCAGAGAACATAAAAGCCTGAGACCCTCTCAGCGGTGAATTACAATGATTCCTCAAGCACTTTTCACAGGAGTCGAGTGTGCAATTAACTTGCCTTGTCAAATTCCCATCTAAATATGTTCAGTCAAAGGCAACTAGGAGTGATTTAGGGGAGCATCTTTCGCATCTGCCTTGTTGCTTTCACAGCTGCTGTCATCTAAATGGAAGGTTGATCCATTTGGTGAGAAGTTAGGTCCGTTGTCCAGGCCACGTGCACTGTTCAGGTCAACTATTAATGTGCTTTATGATCCTGTGAGATGAATGATGCCATTTAAAGGTGTATTATTATTATTCTAGACCTTTCCACTGCTGGACACATGTGGGAGCCAGATTAGCAGGGGAAACCCTATTCAAAGGAGAAAGAACCAAAGCAAGGAAGGAAAGAAGACAAAAGAACACACACCCCATAACATACATGGATGTTTACAAGACTCGCAAAATATTAAAAGGAATTACTTGAGGTTGCTGCCTCTTAACAAAAATACTAGATATAATGTCTTCCAAAGTAAAGCCTCTCCAGTGTTCAACACGGTTAAATGAAAAGGTGCGTGGGATCAAAATCTGGATACATTTCATAACAAAATTATCTTCTCTGTGTATTACTTTTGTGAAAGCAAAGGTAGCTCTCCACCTGGGAATGGCCGAGGAATTAATTACGTGTCAGGCTGAACAAACGCACGCCAATCCTCTGTACTCCTGGCCTAAGGCACGTCTCCAGCATCCCTACCGCCAACATGATCCTTCATCACCTCCCGCAAAGCAAATCCTGCTGATTGCAAAGTGATGACACTCAAGGGGGCATGGAAGCCACGTCTTAAGTGATGGTTCGTATCAGGCTGCAAAGTTGCAGGCAGAACGAAAAGGTCTAATTGCACTGTTTGTAGACCTCCGAAACCCCAAAGGTGCTGGGGAAGCACATTTCTTTCAGTGTTCAATATGGGATTCCAACCAGCAGGTGTAGACATAGTGAAGAAATCCTGTGGGCCCACAGTTGACTGAGGAAAAAGCACAAGACCTCATTGGATATTATACAGAAGATTGGGTTGGAGAAGGTTGGTGATGGGGTATTTGTGTGTGTGTGTGTGTGTGGTTGTGTGTGCCTGTCGTTTCAGTACTGCCACTCAGGAAGAATTTCTGGCTTTGTTTCAAATAATCACACTGAAGTTGCACCCTAAGTTTTTTACTGCCCCTCCTTTCCTCTCCACTCCTTCTCTCTCTGCTCTAAATCTACCAATTATTTCCTTTAAGTGTCAGCAGTACACCAGACACACTGAGGTATAACTTTCCTCAAGTTGATGCTATTAAACCATCACTTGAAACTGAAGTCACAGTTGACGACAGTGACTTCAGTCACTCGTAACTCTTTCAGAAGTGCGAGTGGTGTCTGGACTCTGAGTGCTGTGGCCAGGGGCTCCGGGAATGTCTTCACAGGTCGTTTAGAACCATCCTTCTGATCTGTAGTGAGATCAGTCAATCTTTCCGCTGAGTGCTCTCCTTTCTCTTGCCCTCTCTGACAGGACCTTTGTTTGTTCTCTCAGGGCCATATTGGTGGATGATCTTAGGCAGCCATATCAGCCACTTAGCTTGTGAAAACTTTGAGCTTAGGGCAAAGCCATATGCTTGGATCCTGAATTCTGCCACTAGCCGGTGATCACTTTTTTCCCTCTTTCTCCTCTGCAGTTTCACCGGGCTCTTGTTTAATATGCCCTTTAACCAGTACTGCATGAATGATATTGCAAATCTGATAAATGAAAGCAACCTTTGGTTGATATGGACAACATAACTGGTCTTGGTTTGGAAGGTTTGTGGTCTTATTGGGATTTTGGTTTAGAGAACCCTCATCCCATACCTGTTGACTTCAGGGATTTTTTTGGAAGTTAAAATAGGACTTGTAGATTGACCTTGAATTTTACTCAGAGTTTAATTAATAATAAAAATGCCAGTGAACAGTTAACAGTTATTGAATGTACTTTGCAATTGTTGCATCGTTTAATGCATATATACACACACTTCATGAGTATGTTCTATCAGATCTCCATTTTACAGATGAGGCAACAGAATGCTTAAAGCAGATACACAATATCACCCAGTTAGGAAGTGGAAAACGAGAATCTGGACCTAGATGCTTGACATGGAAACCTACTCTCAGGCACTACCCAGTACTCCTCTCTCCCAATCAACATCAGTCCTGTATGAACCAAAATGTTGTCACCATTACACATGGAATTGTTACCACAAAGTCACTGTCACTGAGAAACACACAAGCCCATCTTGACGGTGTCTGTGAGTTTCATCCCGCCATCCAAAGCAAATGTAGAAATAATATATCAGAATCACTGGATGAATTTTTAATGTGATATGGGTGCCTGCCAAAAAGTAAGTGGATTGGAGAAGCAGACAGAAAGGCCAAGAATATTGATAAAGAAAGGTGCCCTTATGTCTGTCTGTCTAATTTCCTCTTTCTGCCTTCTCACCTTCTCCCAAGTCTCCCTGCCTCCACCACCCCCTATAGAATTGATAGTGTTCAAGGGAAAAGCTCTGACTGTGTTTAGGGAAAAATCTTCTCTTAATGTAAGAGTAATGATGTTAGGACCGATACACAGGCTGCATTCCAAAGCAGGTAATTACACTCTGCCTTCTTCAATTCCCTCTGCAGTTTCTGCTGAATCTATTTTTTCTCTACTTCTGGTCTGAAAGAGTTGCGCCATGTTGCTGGGCTGCTGTTCAACATCTGCTTCCCCAAAGAACTACACTTTCAGAGTGAATAAAATCATTTCTCTATCATGACTCTTCTGCTGAAAGGAACCTGATGAATGGCAGATGCTGGGGTGCTCCTTGGATTTGGGTCAGGGAATGGCTTGCAGCTAGAGTCTAGGGTCACTTCAGACCCTTGCCTGGGGCAGGGTACACAAACATTCTTTTAAAGAGAATGAAGTTTTATATTGGAAGGGATGATTGACTGGCTCCCTGCTGGTGCAGGTCAAGGCGGGCATTGACCTGCCCCCTGATGGCTTGTTCTAAATGCCTGTGGGAAGACATCATGGGCCCCTCTTTTAGAGAGCCCTTCTGAATCCACTAGGGTCTCAATCACAACTCTAGCCTTACTGACCTCACGGAAGTCTGGTCTTGGGTCTCCAGAGTTTGTTTCCAATGTCTGACTCTCATATTTGATTTCTCCTTGCTTGGTGAAAACACCAAAAGAAGAGAGGCTTATTTCCAATTTCCCTCACATAATCTCTCCATAAGGCACGATGCTTTTAGAATGACATAGCCCTCCCCAAACCTGTCATGGAATCTTCTCTCATTGCATGGGGCCCTCCACAGCATTAGCTTCCTTCTCACATTTCCAATACCCCCCTCTTCCTACACTCCTACCCAGGTCTCCAGCATTTCCAGGAGGGAGATTCTAATCTTATTATACTTACTTTTAACAAACCAAAATCAAAATTGGCAAATACCACTAACTATATGGTTGCTTACTAGGTCAAATGATCTCTGATAAAATATCTTGGATGAAAAACTAGATGATTTATGCAAAGAAATTCATTTCCTAGTTCAGAAAAATAAAGCCTAAAGCTGAAGGAAAAAAGAAAGAAAAGAATCCTGTGATAAGAGATGCAAAAAGCTCACAAAAATATGGTTATCTAGTTTTATAGAGGAAAAAAGAATCCAATTACAGTATTTTAAAATACACTAATATGCCCATTGAAGCTTTTAACAGCATAAGAGCAGACTTGGCTGGGAGACAGTTCATCTATAATAATTGCATATTTTTCTGTATGCTTTACAAATTTACCTTCCAACTGTATCTTAGATCCAAAACAAAGCTAAAGCAAAAAATAACAAAAACAAGTCAGAGAAGGGTTTCAGTTGATTGGCATAGAAAACAATTTGGTCAATGGAATAATCTTCTTTGGTGCTAGTAATTTATCCAATAAATTTTCTGAAATTACCAGTGCCTGGCTCAAAAGGGAAAAGATGACCTTAAATATAGAGATTCCTTAGGTGCAAGCTTTATATCTCAATAGCTGACCAAACAGAGCATATTGCCTTACTTGTTTCACTCTAGAGAAAGCAGAGTTTAGAACAATTGCCAAGAAATGCAACACCTCAGCCAACTTTGTAGGTATCAGGTCAAGAAAAATTGTGAAAGTCCTAGCAGTTATGATATAGCAGTTTTGACACAGTGCTTACTTAAAATTGGTTTCTAAAAAGGGTGAGGAGATTAATCTATGCATTTTTTCTAGCATGCGCTGAGAGACTGAAAACTCTTCCCCTCAAAAAGCTTCAGCCATTTCATGTTTTAAAGCTGTTTTTACATGATTAGAAGGGTTGATAGAAGTCACGTCAGTTACAAAAACGCACTCTTGTCTCCATCTAATTTTGTCTTAGCAGCTCTTTTAAACTGCTAAATCTGGCTTTCAAGTAAGATGATTTTGTTTTCCGATGGTGGAAAACAGCTGCTGCTTTTCTGATGAGAAGCCCATTTTCCGTTTTATATCTGCAAGATGTTGGCTACATCAGGCCCAGAGAACTAGGCAGCTGAGAAGACTTGCTGCAGGAAGCAGGGAAGAATGGTCAGAGGCTTTTCTCAGAAGCAGCTGTCTCTTGAAATGGGGAGGAGAGAGGAGACCACATTGAAACAAAGCTTAGCCCACGCAGTCAAGGGATCCACCAGCCTTTACCATTAGGAGTAACTCCAGGGAGGATGAGTCTCCTGGAAACTTTGCTGTACATGTGGACTTTTGCTCCTGAACAAGAGGAAAAACAACCTACCTGGGAAAGATCCATGTGTGAAGAAGTCAGAGTGTGGGTGGACAAGAGTGGAAGGAGTCAAAGCAGGGAGACATGAGTTAGGAGACCTGCTGTGTGACTTTGGGCAAGTTACCTGTCCTCTCTGAATCTTGGGTTTTATTACATGTCCAACAGGGAAAATTCAACAAGGTTGTTGAGAGCACTAAATGAGTTACTGCATGCCAAGTTCTTAGTAGGATGTCTGGTATTTAATAAATAAGCAATAAATGAAAAAAAAATTAGAAACTCTGGATGTCTGACTTCCTTTTACAAACCAGCTGGGGTAACCCCAGGTTTGCTTTCCTGTGAGGCTGGAGCTGAGGGTGGCTGGGTGGAAACTGCTGTCCATCTCCCCATCATCCTGACCATTGTCCTGATTTGGCTGCCTCACTCATGAGCAAACTGGCAGCACAACTCTTTGAACTATGCCACTGATGGGACTTTTTAGCAACCAGGAAACTGGAAGCTTAGAGGCTAAGGAAGGAGGAGATATGGGTGGAAGTCAGGCTATAGCTCAGAGGGGAGGTGGCAGTACTGCAAATCTGGTTTTTAAAATCAGGCTGGCAAATCCCCCATCTCCACCCACACCAGCAGCCCCAGCCCCTGCCCTGAGGATGGCTTAACATCTGGCACATCCAGAGGCCTCCAGATCGCTGCTTCTAAGCCAGTGTGAGGTCAGATTAGTTGGTACCTGTATCCTACTAGTTGCTAAATATTTTTAATATCACCCCCGAGTAGAAGCTAATAAAGTCATTTGTTACCTGGAGCTACCTTACCAGGTCTGATGGATTCTCCCAGCTTCCCTTCTTCTGTCCCTGAAGAGCCTCTTGCCACTCACCCACCTCTCAGCACGTGCTTTCCAAGCTCGTCTTCTCTGCCAGAAGTTACAGGCAGTTGAGCAGCAGCAGGCTAAACTGTTATGGAGATCTTAAATTGCGGGATTGTTACAAGCTCAAATTGATTACATTCGCGCTCGAGAGTTTTGGAATGAGAGAGCATGGCACTTGGAAAGGGGAGAAGAGCTAGAAGATTTTGTTTTGAATATATGTAGGGTTTCTGCTTGCTGTTTTGTGCTGTTATTACTGCTTTGTCCCTTTTGCTCCAAAATCATTCATTGTATCAAAAGTAATGTTGGCCCCAGTTATTCTTTTGTGTGCCCTTCTTTTAGGCCATTAAATAGATTTTTCTTTCTTGCCATTTCATAAAACTCTTCCAGGAAGCATTTGTTTTGCTTTCTGCTAGCTAATTTTGATTGTAGTTTCATGGGTACAAAACAATGCTTTTTAAAAATGATCTGACAGAAATGAGCTAATTTGACTCAAAATGTATGCATACTTTCTTGATACATGTTGACATCTTCTTGTTCTTTTAATCATCATGTGTGTGGTTCAGATCACACTTTCCTCTCAGCAGTTGCTGTTTTAATCATTCTTGAGTTGAAGATACTCAAACAAGGATGCTGAATTTGTAGTCAATAGATTCTAGATTGATTTCTGTCATTGATTAAACTCGGTAACTAGAAAAGTCATTTTGTTTCTCTGTGCCTGAAGCTGTTCATCTGTGAATTAACAGGGTTAGACTAAATGATATCTTAACTCCTTCTGAGCACAAAAGTCCTAGGATTCATTGATGTTATTTTTCCATTATAATAGTAGCAACACTTTGCATCTGTAGAGTGTTTTGTTTTTTTTTTTCCAATAGTCTCACTGGAATTTATAGCAACTCTACCAGGTAGACAAAATGAATAAATGATCCCCACCAGTTTATAGCTTGAAAAGAAAAAAACAAAACAAAACAAAACAAAAAACAATTAGTAAACACATGAATTCCCCTTCTGAATTACTCACTTCAATTTCAAAAATTAAATGTTGGTTTATGGAAGTCATTCTCTTTGCCTTCATCGCAGGTGTTAGCATCTGAATGTGTTGGCTGAGCTGAGTGTCCTGGTGTGAAATGATAGTTATGCAGCTAGTTGTTAAACATATGTGTTTGTGTGTAAACATAAATGTGCACATAAAGACAGTGGGAGGTGGTAGGAGGTATAGTGAAGCAGGAGGATGAATAGGGGAAAGAACAGAATTACCCATTAGCTTCCGGAAGGAAGGGAAAACACCTAGTATTTACTAACTGCCCAATGTGGGCAGCTCATGTTATCTTAATTAATCTTCACATCAATCTTATATGACATACATATTAACTTATCCATTTTACAGATGAGAGAAGCTAAACTCAGAGAGATTAATTGAAAAGCTCAAGTTCTTGTTGGTTAGAGTTAATATTCAAACCCCACTGGGACTTTCCAACGTATCCTTAAAGTGGTTCATTCATCCTTTCTTTCAGCAGAATTTTTATTGAGCACCTAGTTATGTGTCAGGATCTGTGCAAGGCAGTGAACAAAACCCCACACTGAAAAAGACTCTTTCACCCAGGATTACAGATCCAACATCTTTGAAATCTGTGCCTTCTACAGAGGAGGGGTCAGAAGTTAGGGAAGGAAAGAGGCCAGGGATGTGCTGGCACATGTATAGTAACTGGCTCTCTGGGGGTGTGGAGGGTGGAAGGGTCAGGGGTGGGGGTGGGGGATGCCCTCATTTGTAGCACTTGGCAATTCCCATGTGAAAATACTCCCAACATAGCCAGTTTCAACAACCACTGTAGGAGGCTGACTAGCATTTCACCAAAATGTATGCGCGTTGGGACCTCAGAATGTGACTTTATAGAATGTGGGTCTTCGCAGATGTAATTAAGGTAAGGATCTTGAAATGAGATCATCCTAGATCAAGGTGGGCCCTAAATTCAATGAGTGTCCATACAACAAACAGGGAAAAGAGAAGACACACTGATACAGAGATGAAGGCAATGGAGGCAGAGATTGGGGTGCATCTACAAGGCATGGAACCCCAAGGATTGCTGGCAATCACCAGAAGCTAGTGGGCAGACTGGGATGGCGCCTCCTTCAGAACCTCCAGAAGGAACCAACTCCGCAGACACCTTGATTTCAGACTTCTGACCCTCTGAAACGTGAGAGAATGCATTTCAGTTGTTTTAAGCTACCCAGTTTGTGATAACTTGTTATAGCAGCCCGAGGAGACCAATACAAACGCTCTGACATTTCTGGAGGCAGGGAAGCAATGCATCCAGCTTCCTGAGCCCTGTGGACTGGCTCCAGCAGAGTAGAAAGTAAAATCATTGAAAGGCACTTCCGATTACTAAAAAAAGGAATATCTTTCTCCCTGCCAGGCATCACACTCTTTAACATTTGCAGAGGGATTTATTATTAACAATATATTTTCCCCGGCGCATTTATCTTTTGTGAGCTCCAGAGAAACCCATGAAGCAGGCATTTTGAAGATGCAGTAGCTGGGCCACAAGGAGGTTAAATATCTTGCCCAATATCGTATAGCATGTAGATGGCAGAGCCAAGCTTCAAAAGCCATGTGCTTCATTATACCACATTAGCTCAGATAACCAAGATGGGTTACAAGTGCCTACATTACAGATCTGGGTTAATTCATTTGATTGGAGCATCATAATTCCAAATGAGACTAGCACTATATTCCTCTTCTTGTTAGTGTGTTAGTCATCCATAGACAATAAATGCACCCCTGAGACCAATGCACGTCCATGGTCATGCTCAAGAAAACGAGCATGTGAAGGAGGCTAAATATCACAGGGCAGAATCTGTGGTATCCACTGAAGATGCAAACTCATGATTCAGTGCTGTCACACTCATATCCCAAAGCCAGCACTCATCTTTACAAGTGGTGATCTTCCTTAGGGAAAAACAAATACCCCACAGCCATTGGAAAATGAAGCTAATAAACAACTTAGCCTAAGGATGGAAGCTAATGAGCAATCAACTTCTCATGCATCCAAAGCAAAATGGTAACAATTATACCGTCAAAGGTAAAAAACAAGGGTGTTCTGTTAAATTAACATTTCCATACAGGCTTTTCATTTGGTCTTGTTGAAAGTCTCATCTGAGCAGGATAAAGTTTAAGTGAATGTGGAAAGCTAGTAGCGATATTGCATACCTCTGGTGGAGCAAAGTGTGAATTGCTCTTTGTCCATGAAACAGAACAAGGTGCAGCCGAATACATGTGATCCATTGAGCTGAGTCAACATCTTGACATTCACTATGGGCTGAGTATGCTGCTGGATGATATAAGGGAGGCTAGGATGTACATGGCTTGATTCTTCCCTCTCAACAAAAGGTATAGAAAACTGAGGGGTACCAGGCAATTTAGAGCCCTATCAAAAGAAAAGTGCACTGTTCTGATGGATGCCAAATCATAGCTTTGCCACTCATCACCATGTGTTTCTGGAGAAATCACTTCTATTTCTTTGAGCTCCAGCTTCTCATCCATTAGATCTACTTTGAAGGTGCATAATAGGTGCCATATACGTAGCAGCAATTTAATCGATGGTCTCCCTTCTTGTAATTGTTACTTTCATTCAAAGAATATTGTTGACAGGAAGAGCACTGATGAAACTTTATCAGATTGAAACCAGGGATGAAAAAGATAAACTTACCTCACTCAAGTTCCATTCTTTGATTTTAACTGGATCCTTGATCTTAGAATCACACACTGTTTATGCCAATCAATGAACCATGCATTGAGAGTTGGGTCAGATGGATCCTAAGTTTGTACATTTAAAAATATACAGGAAAGAAGTTGTATGTTGAGGTAATTGGAATTAAAGAAAGATGAGCTCAAATAATTTATCTTTTCAAAAATAAAACACATGCTGTGTTCTGTCTAATCCTTTGCTTTTCTATTGTGTTTTTCATTTTCCAGATAATTTTCTATATATTAGCCCACCTGATCCTCATAGCATCTTTGTGAAGTGGGTAAGGCAGATAGGTATTAATTTTCCCATTTCACAGGTAATAAAAGTGAAACTAGGCAAAGTTCGTATTTTAACAATTTTGTCTTAGGGTTGATTTTACAGCATCATTTATACTTTGAAATAATCTATATTTTTCATCCAGAAAACTAGATTTACATATTATTTTGAGTCCTCGTTACTATATACCATGCTTAAACTAGCCTGGGAAATTCATTTGTATTAGAAATACATATTTGCATTAAAACAATTGCCATAATGTGTTAAATATTTACCTATCTGTTTTTTTCCCCAAGACAACACAATACATCCAACATATCTTTTCCCAACCTCTTATGATCTCTAACAACAAAGCACTTCCACCACAGCAATGGAAGATAAGTGGTAATCTCCAGAATGCATCTGACATTAAATAAACATATTCTAATTTGGTGAAAGTACAAAGATGTGGTAAAAAAGAAACAGTGTCATTAAATAGATTACAAAATACTTAATCTCTTGCCTCCTGGTATGCAATTGAGTTAATATTAGCATTTGCCAATTGCACTAAATTTTTAAGTCAAATTGGTGTCATGTTTCCCACATAGGAGCAGAATTTCTTGGTCAATAGAATTAAATGTCATGAATTGCAATATATATGGCAGATGTCACTTGTCAAAGGCTCAGTGATCAGTCAGATACTAATCTGACTCATGGACTGAAAGAATCTGAATCAAATCAATGTATGAGATTAAAGTCCAGGTTTAGCACATGACATGGTGAGCAGCACCTCTCAACTGGTGGTGCTTTAGTTCCTCCACTGAGTTTAGCATTTGCAGGCCTCCTTGCTTCTCATGGTGTCCGCATTTGGATGACTTCTGTCTTCCTGGTACTATGTTCATTAGGCTTACATTGAGGCAGCTGGGCAGGAAAAAGAAGAAGAAAAGAAGAAGAAACAGCAAACTTAACTCCTTTGAAATGCCTGCGATTTTTGCTTTAAGGCACAATTTTTCACACAAAGGGATGTCAAGAATTAAGGCAACTTTCACAGTCAAATAATAATTTTATTTGAAATATCCGTATAGAACTAAACCAAAAATGTATATGATGGTGCATGTGACCTTCCAGAAAATTACACAGGGGTATATTAGGGAGACCAAGAAATAAGTAACTTTACGGAAGCAAATCTCAGACTCATCTACAAGCAAAATGAGGCCAGATGTAGTTGCAGAGAAGCAATTCTGGTGAGTTCAACCCACCTCCCAGTTTCTGAGCTCAACACCATAGGTAGTATTTTAATTTGTGCAGGGGAGTTTATTAAAGTAGTATAAGCTCCTGGAAAACAGGAGCCATGTTTTAATAACTACCTTTAGTTATTATATGATAATAACTTCTTTTAGGGAACATTTACTAGGTATCACACAATAAGACTTTTATATTCATCGTCGCAACAAATATTCACTGAAAGGACTCAGTTGGGTAATATTACTTCCATTTCATAGATGAAGAAACCGAGGCCCAACTTCATGTATCCAGGATGTGGCAAAGCTGGGATGTAAATGCAGGTCTGTCTGAATCCACACTTTTAACCATGAAATCATATCTTTCTATCCATCTGTGTATTCTCCAGCACTATACATAGTAGCATTGCACAGTATTGGATTGGGTAGAAAGAACTGAAATTTAAAAGTTTCCTCTGCCACCAGAATCTAATGAGATTACAAACTCAATGTCAGCAGGAAGGATTTCCAAGGCATTTCATACCTTTGAAATAAGATATGAATAGGCAGGACCTTATAGGTCAAAAGTGCTGAGCATATTCTGGGTGTAATGGAAAACCTGATTTTAAGCAAGAAAGTGACAGGGTCTGGTCTGTGAAGACATTGGCAAGGATGTGAAATGTAAAAACCCAGGAAACAACCCCAAAATGTAGAGATTGGCAGAAGGAATGATGCCAGCATAAAATGACCAGGAAGTATCAGCCAGCAAGGAAAGATGATGCCCAGGATAGAGCTGCAAGGGAGAGTTGGGGAGAGGACATGGAAGAAAGTAAGAAACAGCTTTGAAAATAGAGAAAGTAATTGTGGCAGATTGTTACATACCTCAGAAAAATCATGTTCTTAATTTTAATGCCATTCTTATGGGAATGAACCCATTGTAAATAGGCCCTTTTGAAGATGTTATTTTTAGTTATGGTGTGACCCAACTAAATCAGGATTCCACTGCAGGAGTCCTTATAGAGAAAAAGTCATGGGGAGGAGGCGAAGGCAGAAGCCAAAAGCTGGAAGTCAGCAGGAACCAGGAGGAGGAAGGAGAAAACATCGCTATGTGACATGAGGCAGGGACTCAAGCCCAGGAACCTACAGGGTAGCAGCCAGCACCAGAATGTTACAGATATGGGGGAGAAAGCATTGCCTTGCAGAAGCCTCGATTCTGGACCTCTCCTAGCCTCAAAACTGTGAGCCAATAAATTCCCATTGTTTATACCAACATATTGTATGGTATTTGTCAAAGCAGCTGGGAAACTAAGACAGGAATGTTCTGGAATGTCTGTGCAGCATGTAGAGTGTCTTTAACAGCACATTTTACCCCAGAAGATGGTAATCAGTAAATTCAATCTTCAAGGAAATTACATAACAATACAGGTGATAAAATCACCCAGCAAAGCAATTTGATCACTTTTCAGGGCCCTTTTGAGTAAGGTCATCTGCATTTGGTTTGGACTTATGGCTTATTTTCAGTTCCCGTGCAAGCAAGTTGTAATTTTTTGGATGGCTCTGGTTGCTACGGATCACCTTCTTGTTTGGTGGGTGAGATATGAGATACTATTATTAATTAGATCCTTAGCATTCCAAAGCAAGTCCTTCCCTTCATCTATGCATTTTTTCTGCAGCCTCTCCAGTCTTCTTCTGATGGTTTCTGCACATTGGCTGATATTTCCGGTGTTTAGAAGTGGGCCACTCCATGTGTAATTGCCCATAGGAAGATATAGCATTGCACCTCTATAAAGTTCCTCCAGGACGGGCCTCTGCAGGGGGCATTCATGCTTAGGTTGCCTCTTGGAAGGCTCCACCACAATGTCACTGAGAGTTTGCAGTGATAATGGGGCGAGGTGGAGGAGGGGGTTCTTAGATGACAGGAACCCTGACACTTGTGAAGTACTCTGTCAGGAACATTAAGTATCCAAAAGTGATAAAGCTTCAATTTGCTAGTCCATTAGACTAATTACTGCAATAATTAAGTAACTACTTGATTAGAACTAATGGGTACCTAATTATCCAGGAGAAAAGTATCAGGTGGCAATTAATAGACTGGAGTTAATGTCTTAGCACTGTCTTTGTATGAATTCATAAGCAAGGTAAGGAAAACAAACAATAACTTATTAATATTTATTGGTACCACAGTGTTTTTCAGCTTGTTTCATTTACGCAGAGCCAATTAGCGGAAAGACCGTTAGGATAGAAAGGAACCAAAGTAGAGTCAGCTTTTTAAAGGTACAGGATCTCATTAGCCCTAATGACTAACATTTAACCGGAATCAACCTGTGATTTTAGCTTTGTTGCTGGTAAATCTATTGAAAGGGGACCACAGAGGTGAAAAATCAATAGTCATGATAAAATCCGTGGGAAATTGGCTAATATATTGAAGTTAAGGGCATTATTAAAGATTTTCCTTAATCTACTGGAAATCTCTAATCTATCCCTCCCTGTGGTATTTTTACACGGCTGGGGAGAGAGATGGATAGAGGAAATTTAACTTATTAGAAAATAAACTTTTCTTATGAACACATGCGATACGGAATCCTTAGATTCTGAAATGAAAGGTTCTCTCTGGTTGTCTCTCTGCCAGTGGTTGTTAAGCATTGAATAAGCCTGCTGCTAATATCAGAAAATATTTGTTATAAAAATAAGATGTTAGAGCAAGGCATCTGTCAGTGGACATGCTGCTCTGTGGTTATTTCCCTGCCTGGTTCCAAACCACTTCGCTGGAAAGCACCAGGCAGAGTCTGAAACGCATCACTCCAGTTTAGAGGAGGAAAGCAGGTCAGCTACTTATTTATTTATTCTTTAATTCAGGGAAACACAGGCTACAAGGTTGTAAGACTTCTGGGCAAACATCAGAACAAGGACTGAACTGCAGGCTCACAAGAGTGGAAAACCACTCTCCTCCCGAACATGCTGAATAGAAAATTTCAGCTGCATAATGAAAATCATAGCTACATGCCTATTATTTTCTTTTCTTAGTTCAACAAAGTCTTTTTCCATTCAACTATTTTTAAAAATTGAGGAGAGGTTTGGGCCAGTGTTAAATTTATTAACATTTTAAAAGTCATGTAATTAACCCTGTTGCAGAAGAAAACCCCATCTACTTTTATTGTATTTCCTTGCCCAGTATAAATAATTGAAATGGGTTTTAATCAAATTTTAGGAAAAAGGCAATCCCCTTATATTAGAATACATACAATGACAAATGGAGATAAATCTAAAATTTATAGAAAAGTAGCATTTGCATAAACTGCAGAATCCAAACATATAGAGCAATAAGAGTAACAATTGCTGCAAAGGGCATGAAAAATTCAACTTTGCTTTCATGATAGGAGCCTCGATTCCTAATATGATTAAGATAATACATCATGAGGCCCTCTCTTATTAAAAGCATAATTGTTGTTAGAACCAGAAGTGGCATTAACGCTAATCTAGTTTCACATATATATACACAAATACAAAGAGAAGTGAACTTGGAGACGTGTGCTTTTGGTGATCCATAGGCATTTTATTAATGTTTGAATAATAACCGCCTAGAGGGCCTGTTATAAATTAAAGGACGGATTGAGATATAAATTTTTATGAGGACTAGTTATACGTTTCCATTATGTGTTTAAAAATGAAGGAATTACTGTGAGCACTGCAGTACTCACATTTATTTGAGGTGATTTGGACGGGAGGGATGGTGGATGAGAGCTGCAGCGTGGCGGCAGTAAGAAAGATGTATCTGTCCCCTTGAACAGATACATCATATGTCATGCATGAACTCTGTTCTACCAGAGACGTTCTCCTGCTGCTGAATCTGCATGATGATTTCTGTGACAATAGCGAATGATGATACAGCATGAGTCCCAGGCTACTTAAAGGAGTTCTTAGGGTTCAATTCTGGAAGTCGTGGCTATCATGTATCTGCTAATATAATAACTGAAGTCAGTGATTACTGCAAAGCAATTCTGATTTCTCTCCCTGCTGCCAAGGTACTGCCTAGGGTTTTACAAGTGGCCTGAAAGCCTTTGAGGAAGCAGATACCACTTAATGGTAATCAACATTGTATTTCTTCTTGTCTGCCAATCAGTTCTCCCAACATTGTTCGCAGTTTGGTAGAAATAATGGGTCTATGAATTTCTGCTGTTTGTGTATTATGACCCCAATATAAAGGATTCAGGAAGACTCATATGCCAATGTGCTTGTGCACTTGCTCTCTCTCTTTATCTCTCTCTCTCTCTCTCTCTCTCTCTCACACACACACACACACACACACACGCACACACACACACACACACACAGACTTATGGACATAACACAAACCCTGAGAATATAAATGCATATGATAAAATATTATTTTCTTTGTCAACTATAGCTCCATAGACTTTTGAAGTCAGACAGATCCAATGTTGCATCCCGCTAAATGGTTTGTTCACTAAATGGTTTGAGCAAGCTATTTAATTAGTAACTCTCAGTTTCCTACTGTGCATAATGTAAAGTTTATCAAGTTGTTGGGACAGTTCATTTCATTTAATTTCAGGTTCCTAGCACACAACAGAATCTCAATGAGTGTTTGAAGAATGAATCAATAAAATAATATAATCAATGATCTTGCAGTGATAAAATAGTGCTTTCTAACATAGAGTTTATCCTTAAGTCTTCAGAGCCTGTTCTGGTTTAAGTCTATTATGTCCCCTACAAAAGCCTTGTTCTTTAATGCAGTCTTGTGGGAGGGGGGGCGGCAAACTTATTAGTCTTTTGATTAGGGTGGAACCATCTGATTAGGTTGTTTCCATGGAGATGTGATCCACTCAACCGTAGGTGGGACCTTTGATTAAATTATTTCCATGGAGGTGTGGACCCCACCTATTCACAGTGGATATTGATCGGTTCACTGGAGTATGTAACGGAGCTCAGGAGCCAACACAGATGCTGATGCTTGGAAATGCTTGGAGATGCAGACAGAAAGACGTTTGGAGATGCTAAGCTAAGCAATGAAGCCCCGAGTTTGCCCCAGAGAAGGTGAGAGAGGACCCCCAGACACTGAGAGAAATGCCCTGGGAGAAAGTTGCAAGGATGCACAGAAGCTGAGAGAAAAGAGCTAAGACAGAAGCCCAGAGACATTTTAGAGAAAGCCATTTTGAAATGCAACCCAGGGGCAAAGGACAAGCAGACGCCATTCACGTGCCTTCCCAGCTGACAGAGGTGCTCTGGACGCCATTGACCTTTCTTCAGTGAAAGTATCTGCTTGTTGATGCTTTAGTTTGGACACTTTCATGGCCTCAGAACTGTAAATTGTAACCTAATAAATCCTCCTTATAAAAGCCAATCCATTTCTGGTATTTTGCATAATGGCAGCTTTAGCAAACCACAAAAGTCCCCATGTCTGGAGACTGTTTTGAAAATCTGGGTAAGATGCTCAAACTTTCCATATTGCTTATGGTTAGCAACTTCCTCTGGCAATATGACAAGAATACTGTGTTGGTTTTTTTTTTTTTTTTTTTTTTTTCCTTATTCCAAATTGACATAAACCAAACCCAGGTGCGCTAGGTGATTATGGGCTGATGTATTCAGGTGGTGAGATACACCAGTGTTTGCTTCCAGTTCATCTGTGGGAGTCCCCAGTGCAAACAACCATTCCTCAAATGATGATGTTGAAGACCAAATTTTGAAAAGCAGAAAATCAGAACTCTTCTTGGCTCATTTTAAAATTGATTAGAGTATTCAAATGCAACTTTTCAAAAACCAGAACGTTCCCTAATGGTAGGGTTATTCGAATTTAAATTCCAGAGCAGCTGCTCATTGTCAGTGTGCTGCTATTTACCAATTTAACAATAATGTTAAAAGGCAACATAAAAGTCTTCCTTTCCCATCATTTTGGAAAAAGACATCAGGTTAGGGCCCGAGTGGCAACAGAGTGTCCCCTAAGTCTGCACTCTACAGCTGGTGCATCCACAGCCCTCGCCCACTCTTTTTCCAGCATCTGTTCCCTCATCTCTAAATGGCTTTTATAAAGACACAAGATATAAAGTCCCTGACACACAATAGTACATGCCATGGTTATTGGTTTAGTATTATTTTCATATTTAGGGCCAAAGAGAAGGGGATCCACGGTGCCTGATGTCCCTTGAACCTGCCTTTTGTATTTCATCTGAAACCCTCAGTTTGAGGTGAGCTGAGTGGCAGCAACTGTGAAGAGGCTGTAGAAAAGAGTGATTGCTGGACCCAGTGGGGCTGTGCCTTTGAAAGCATCAGTAATGGCCTTTCTTTGGGGATGGGTGGAAAGGAGGCGAGTTAGTGAGGCAAAGATGCCTTCCTACAGCTCTGCATAACCCCACACCAGCCGGCGCTGGTCACAAAGAGGAAATGGGGTCCTCAGAGGTTTCATGTGGTGTAGGAACTTGAAATAGGGGAGGAACAACCCAGGCAGGGACCATCACTTCTGAAGTGGCGGTGCTTAATCAGCCTTTCCACACGGACGCCACGATGCCATGAAATGACTGAGGAGGCCAGTGTGTGATGCCTGAACTCTCCAACTGGCTGTATATCAGGAGCTGCGCCCATTCACCAGCCTTCTGACACAGATTGCTTTAGGATGGTCTCATAAACCAAGGGCTCTGGCACCACAGATGGGAGAGGAGGGCGCCGTCATGCTTTATCTGCCAAAGTTTGTGTGTAGAGATGATTGAAGCCTGGAAGGTCTGAAGATGGATTTTGAAGAGGATGTCTGAGCATGGGCAGTAGTTCAGCACATTTAACCTCTTGGTGTCTGGGATTTGCATGACTATATCTCTATCTATTTATACATATATATTTACATACCACGTCTATACACATATACATCTTTGGGCTTTGATGCTACTTTTAGCTTACTGGGCTTTTATTTTTTTCTGTCCTTTGGAAAGAATGCTAGAAGAGGTCCTGTCATTTCTTCTTCTCATATTGCTCAGATTTTCTAGATGTCAAAGGGGGCAAAAACAAAGCATAATGTGATGAGAAAAGAAATGATACAATGTGCAGAATTTTTTTTTTTGTCTTAAGAGTTTGATTTCACTTTGTCTTGGGTGAAAGTTCAGTTTGGTTCTTATTTTATCCACTCCATTTTGCCCATCCCTCATGAGAATCTCAGTTCCCTGAGTCCCCTGTCATTCTGTTCATGTTCAGTTCTGTCTTCCTCATTCCTATATAATGCAGTGGTATTATGAAGTGGCCTGGACCTTGCCTTGCGTTTAAAACATGGTCTGTGTCATATCCTGCACCCTGGAAGAACAAATCTATTGTATTCTTTCTTCTTTAATATTTCCAAAATCCATTGCCTAAATTTTGAGCTTTGCTATTTTATTCTTGCTATAGCAGAGACCAAGGCTGATTTTTAAAAAAATGGTGTTTTCTTTAATACCATGGATGCTTTTCTCCCCCTTTTTCTCTCAGTTACCCATTATTTTCATCATCAACCTAAGGAGTTGAAAGGACTCACCAGTGAGATTAGGGATTGTGTAGAGGATAAATGGATATAAAATAAAAGGTTAATTTCCAGATGGCTCTCTACATTTTCAATGAATAGTTGAAAATTTTACAGAAAGAGAAATAACACTACTATTAGCTGGAAAATGAGACTAAAAATACCCCAAATTCAAGAGTCAAGTTTTCATTTATCTATGAATATAATACAGAGAAAGAAATGTATTTGGCGTGTTTTTCCAGGCATGATGATATCTGAGCTCTCCCCTCCTAGTCTTTGTAAATAAGACCATGTGCTAGTGTGTATCTGAGATAAGAATGCACCTGTAACCATTTGCAGAATTTCTGTAACCTTGACCTCATTGACCTTCTATCAATTGACAGGTCCAGTCCAGAATCCCCTGGGGAAAAGGAGGTGAAGAATCATGTGTTCATCGTAGCCATTCAGGTTTTAAAAGTCCTGTCATAGACTCAGAGTTTAATTCACCACCACCACCATCTCCTACTCCCCAGTCCATTTCTTAACTTACTATCAGAAAATGAACAGGGCCCTGGGGGAAAGAACAAAGCCCACTATTTCTTAGATGCCCTCCACGGAAGCTCAAAAGCATTTTTCCCTGAATAGATCATTTAAATCTCTGCACCACAGTATACTCTCTCGTGAAATGGTGGAGGTCATAATACTAGCATATTTCAAAGGGTTATTGGGAAAAACTATCTGGTTAGCCATTATAAAGCATTTTACAAATACAAAGTGCTTTATACAGTATAAATAATTCTTGAAAGCATAAAATTTTATACAGTTCTCAAGTGTGATCATTATGCCCCACCCCACCCCCCAGTTCTCTGGGCATTTATCTTTTCTTCCTTTCCTACCCCTTCCTTCCACATTACTAAGCAGAGAATTGCAATTCCTCCCCTTTCTTCATGACTGAGGGTTTGAGAGAGGCTTTATGGCAGGAGAGGAAAGCTCTTTGAAAGATTACTTGTCAATTCAAGTGCAGAAGTTTGCAACTAAGAGAACTAGTGCTAACATGTGAATGCGAATGGCTTCCCAAGAAGTCTATTGAAGTAAGAAATTAGATCTTGAAATGATCCAAAATTATATTTCTTAGAAAATAGCAAAACAAGACAAAACAAAACTTCTGACAAGGAAAGCCTGTTGTTATTATTATATATGGCTGTTATGGGTTGAAATGCATCCCCACCAAAAAGAAAAGATATGTTCAAGTCCTCAGTCCTGGTCCTGGAATGCGACCTTGTTTAGAAATAGAGTATTTGAAGACTTGATTAGTTACTACGAGGTCAGCCTGGATTAGGTCGGATCTTTATACAATATGACTGGCATCCTTATAAAAAGAGGATATTTGGACGAGACCCACAGAGAGGCAGGAGAAGGTCTTATGAGGATGGAGGCAAAGATTCAAGTGCTGTAGCTGCAAGCCAAAGAGCACCAAGGATTGCTGGCAAACACCAGAAGCTGGAAGGGGCAAGGAAGGTTTTCCCCTAAAAGTTTTAGAGAGAGTGTGGCTCTGCTGAAACCTTGATTTCAGACTTCTCATCTCAAGAACTATGAGACAAGAACTTTCCGCTCTGTTAAGACAGTTTGTGGTTCTTTGTTATGGCAGCCCTAGGAGACTAAGACAATGGACAAGATTTACATATTTGCTCCTACAAACCTACCAGTTGTTGAGGAACTATTATAATACTAGGTCTAATCCATATATTTTTATTCTTGGCAACAGCACCACAGACTCCGTGTCTTCATTTCAATAATTCATTTCAACCAACGAATGAATGTTACACATTGAAAGGAAAGTAACTCCAATTTGCCTGAATCCAAAGCTCTGCTCTATCCTCTATGGCAAACCACCTTGCTGTTATCCACTGATTACTGAGTAATACAGACAAACTAACCCAAACCAAATTATCTACATAATGGCCAGTTTTCCACTGTGTCTTGTGGTGACATGCCTCTCTTATTGACTTGTTAGGTCTTACCGCACATAGCCATCCATTGCCTAAGAACAAATAGAATTGAAAGGGGATATTCTTATTTGTAAATTTTCAAAGCATGCCTTCTAGACCTCCTCATCATTAATAAGTGTTGACTCTATGAACTGTCTTTTAGATGATGACCAAAGTTTCACCTAAACAGAACTTGAATGGAAGCATGCAATTGAGGAGTTGAATGACATAGTTCTTATTGTGCTAATTACAGGCAAGGATGGGAAATTATTTTACTTGGTAGACTCTCAATACTTTATAAATGGGAAAAGGTAGGCTGAGGGCCCTAGAATGATTGATAAGCTAAAAGCGGTATTTATTTGGGGATATTGTGATCTCTGAATCATTGTAAATATTTCTTCCGGTTTCAGCTAATGTGAAGTCATTTCATAAGAAAAAAGCAAAGTTGAGCCGTAAGAATGGAGAAAGCTATTTTTTAATTTTAATTTTAAAACTTTGACATTTTTATTTTTTAAAACTACATACCCAGGATATGTCCTTTTGCTTAAAATGTAGTGGAGAATCTAGAGAATAATCTGCAGAATTCAAATATTTCACTTATTCTTGCCTACTCAAATTTTCACTAAATTTCCAGTTATTTGAATTAGAACTTACAAAATCTTGTACCCTAATAAAGCCTCAACTTTTAACTTCAGGTTAGACAAATCTAATATTCAGTATCTAGAATTACTTTTTATGGAATGAGAGGAACTTTTTTATTAGTAAAGATGTTTATTTCATGTCTTAATGTATCAAATAATCTTTGAAAATGTATCCTATTTTTTTTTTTTTTGACTACAAATCATTATCACCAATGGTCCTATGAAGTGGTAGCTGATCCTAGATGCCCGCTATGGAAATACAAGATTTTTCAATCCCTTATCATCTCTAATGGAATTAATCAAGGCAGCACAACTTATTTAAAAGGAACAGATGATTAATCTTGACAATAGTAATGTAAACAGAACTCTAATTCATGGATTGGTGATTACCCCTTCCCCCCAACTGAGATATTGGCTCTTTGTTTGAGATTTACTCTGTGCCATGTACGTATTACAAGAACAGAGGAGAGTTCTTTATGTTTAAAAATATCCATTCAGTTCAGCTTACCGAACAGGGGAAAAATTGCTATATTTATCAAGGTTGATTTTGTTTTCCAAGTCTCTAATTCGAAACTGAAGAATGCAAGACTACATACATCAGGTGTTTCTGGCAAAATAGCAGCAGCGGCAGCAAATCATAGACATTTGTCATTCCTTAGAGCTATCTGACAGCTCTGACAATTCATTAGCCTGGGCTGAAAAGAGGTTTAGAAAGCAAAGAAGGGATCGCAGGTAGGAGAGTTTCTTTTGCATGATCTAGTAATGGCTGATTTGTATCATTTTGCGTGATGGATACACTGTTCAGATTAAACTCAGAAGGGTTTTCTCCCCACTGGCCTTGATTCCACTCCTACCCCTTGCTTCCTTCCTCTGGAGGGCCCTGAGACATTGAGGCTGTATCCTCAGTAGCATTTCATCTCAAGAGGTATGTTCATAATATGTCGGAGAAATGCTCATTTCCAACAGAAGCTGCTTCAGAGGCCTGGAATGGTCAATCCACCCAGGTTGACTAAACTATACCTTGCTTCTCAATTTCCACCCTTGGTGTGAACTTCCCTCCCCCTCAGCCTGTGCAGATCAAGGAATCTATGCATCCAAAACCCCAGTCACTGACACATGAGTTTCTGACGCGTCAGCCGCCGATCCAACTACCTGCTCGAGTGATGGCAACTGACAACGTGCTTTTTTATAAATGAAAATAGAATTTCCTTGGCCCCTAGTTGTTGCTCATTCCTCGGGTACAGAATGGAGCTCATTCTTTCTTTAATATCTTACACCCCAGGTTAGAAGACTTCTCATTTTTAATTTGGACAAAGAGCAACTACAGTGACAAAGGATTTATATGGCTCACACCCCTCTACTCAGGATGTGAAAATCAGCACCTCAGAAGGTATTTGTAGACTTTCCTTATTGGTGCCTACAGTATGGATGACACAATTCAATAAGGAGAATCCAATTCATCAAAACTGGTTTTGGTCAAACTCAAACATCATGTGGAATGCCTTGCAGGAGATAACAGTACAGATGCAGGTTATTCTTTTAAGTTTACATCTTCACCAAGAATTAAACTAATCAAGAACAATAAACATCCAAACTACGTAATAGACCACAATCCTTCACTCAGTTACTCACTTAGCAAACATTTCTCAAGGACCTTCTAAGAACAAGGATTTCCCCAGGAACTGGAAATATCTTAGTGAACAAGAGGCATGATGCACACCCTCGCAGGCCAGACACTGAAGCAAGGACACCATCCATCAAGAAGTAAAACTAACAATTAAGTCAAAATTGTACATTGTGAGAAGTGCTAGCAAGTTAGTAAACTAATAAAACTTATCTGGAAAATGGTAGATTTGCTGGCTAGTTAGGGTTACAAGGGAAGTCTTCTCTGTAGGGGGGATATCAGGCTGAGATGAGATGAGAATGAGCCCATCCTGACTCCTATTAAGGAGAATTAATCCCCAATTCTTTGTGTTTCTGGGGGAGAAAAAAGAGACCAGTGGTGGCTCGAGCAAAGCGATTGAAAGGACTAGAGAAGAAGCTCCATGACTACAGGGACTTTGCTTTGTTATAGCTGCATTGCTGACACCTACCAAAATACATGGCACATAGAAGATTTATTAAACAATAGAATAAACAAGGGAAACAGTGGTACAAAATAGAGTTGGAGTGGTAAACAGAATCCAGATCATCTCAGGCATCGTGGGTAGGAAGAGTTGTAAGAAGTTTCTATTTTATTCTACTTAATTTATATTTGTAAAAGGCCCTTGGGCTCATGGAGCTGTCCAGATCCCTGCCAGTGCACTGCCAGCTCTTGTGAGGGTTGGCAGTCAGGGGCCCAGAGTTGTTCTTCTCTCCATAGAATTTCTCTCAGCCGACTGGAGCTGCCCCACTAGGGAAGTTATGCCCCACTTCCAGGAGTACCCCACAGCCAAGGACTGAATGATAAAGGCCACAAAAGCCCACTCCCCTTGCCTCAAGGGGGACAACTCTGCAGTGTAATTTGTACTCCAGAGGCCTTGACCAAGGCGAGGCATTTCCTGTGATCACAAGCTGGCTGGGTGCCTTACCTTTCTCCATCCTGCTGCAGTCCCTATCTGATTGCTTTTTCTTTCCTCTGTAGAGTGCTTCCCTCATCAACTCATGCTACCACATCCCCATCTGATGCTCTCTGCACTTAGGGAATCTGACCTAAGATAATTCACGAGGGGAAACAAATCACAGGAGGAAAGAATGGTGGCAAACCCTCCATGTATGCAGATGTACTGTAGAACAGGAACAAGAATTCAACAAGGTGCTGAAGGACTTCGAGGCAAGAGAAACATCAGCATAGAGGACGGGCCATCGGAGACAAGCTTTATGACCGCATATAAAATAGGAGCCATTCTGAATGCCAACAAACTATTCAGCTATAATTGTTCCTTTAGTAATTTGGTTCTTTCTTTGCCTAAACTTAGCATTTGGAAGAGAGGAAGAGTGAAAGAGAGTGAGAGAGGGCGGGAAGGAGAGAGAAAGAGATGTGTGTGTCCATGTGTATTTAGAGGTGTTCTAGTTTGCTAATGCTGCAGAATGCAAAACACCAGAGATGGATAGGCTTTTATAAAACGGGGGTTTATTTCACTACACAGTTACAGTCTTAAGGCCACAAAGTGTCCAAGGTAACACATCAGCAATTGGGTACCTTCACCGGAGGATGGCCAATGGCGTCCGGAAAACCTCTGCTAGCTAGGAAGGCAGCTGGCGTCTGCTCCAAAGCTCTGGCCTCAAAATGGCTTTCTCCCAGGACGTTCCTCTCTAGCAAGCTTGCTCCTCTTCAAAACATCACTCCCATGCAAATTAAGACCACAATGAGATACCATCTAACACCGGTTAGAATGGCTGCCATTAAACAAACAGGAAACTACAAATGCTGGAGGGGATGTGGAGAAATTGGAACTCTTATTCATTGTTGGTGGGACTGTATAATGGTTCAGCCACTCTGGAAGTCAGTCTGGCAGTTCCTTAGAAAACTAGATATAGAGCTACCATTCAATCCAGCGATTGCACTTCTCGGTATATACCCGGAAGATCGGAAAGCAGTGACACGAACAGATATCTGCACGCCAATGTTCATAGCAGCATTATTCACAATTGCCAAGAGATGGAAACAACCCAAATGTCCTTCAACAGATGAGTGGATAAATAAAATGTGGTATATACACACGATGGAATACTACGCGGCAGTAAGAAGGAACGATCTGGTGAAACATATGACAACATGGATGAACCTTGAAGACATAATGCTGAGCGAAATAAGCCAGGCACAAAAAGAGAAATATTATATGCTACCACTAATGTGAACTTTGAAAAATGTAAAACAAATGGTTTATAATGTAGAATGTAGGGGAACTAGCAGTAGAGAGCAATTAAGGAAGGGGGAACAATAATCCAAGAAGAACAGATAAGCTATTTAACGTTCTGGGGATGCCCAGAAATGACTATGGTCTGTTAATTTCTGATGGATATAGTAGGAACAAGTTCACAGATATGTTGCTATATTATGTAACTTTCTTGGGGTAAAGTAGGAACATGTTGGAAGTTAAGCAGTTATCTTAGGTTAGTTGTCTTTTTCTTACTCCCTTGTTATGGTCTCTTTCAAATGTTCCTTTATTGTATGTTTGTTTTCTTTTTAACTTTTTTTTTCATACAGTTGATTTAAAAAAGAAGGGAAAGTTAAAAAAAAAAAAAAGAAAAGAAAAACAAGGGAAAAAAAAAAAAGATGTAGTGCCCCCTTGAGGAGTCTGTGGAGAATGCAGGGGTATTCGCCTACCCCACCTCCATGGTTGCTAACATCACCACAGACATAGGGGACTGGTGTTTTGATGGGTTGAGCCCTCTACCATAAGTTTTACCCTTGGGAAGACGGTTGCTGCAAAGGAGAGGCTAGGCCTCCCTATATTTGTGCCTAAGAGTCTCCTCCTGAATGCCTCTTTGTTGCTCAGATGTGGCCCTCTCTCTCTGGCTAAGCCAACTTGAAAGGTGAAATCACTGCCTTCCCCCCTACGTGGGATCAGACACCCAGGGGAGTGAATCCCCCTGGCAACGTGGAATATGACTCCCGGGGAGGAATGTAGACCCGGCATCGTGGGACGGAGAACATCTTCTTGACCAAAAGGGGGATGTGAAAGGAAATGAAATAAGCTTCAGTGGCAGAGAGATTCCAAAACGAGCCGAGAGATCACTCTGGTGGGCACTCTTACGCACACTTTAGACAATCCTTTTTAGGTTCTAAAGAATTGGGGTAGCTGGTGGTGGATACCTGGAACTATCAAACTACAACCCAGAACCCATGAATCTCGAAGACAGTTGTATAAAAATGTAGCTTATGAGGGGTGACAATGGGATTGGGAAAGCCATAAGGACCAAACTCCACTTTGTCTAGTTTATGGATGGATGTGTAGAAAAGTAGGGGAAGGAAACAAACAGACAAAGGTACCCAGTGTTCTTTTTTACTTCAATTGCTCTTTTTCACTCTAATTATTATTCTTGTTATTTTTGTGTGTGTGCTAATGAAGGTATCAGGGATTGATTTAGGTGATGAATGTACAACTATGTAATGGTACTGTAAACAATCGAAAGTACGATTTGTTTTGTATGTCTGCGTGGTATGTGAATATATCTCAATAAAATGATGATTAAAAAAATAAAAGCAATAATAGCAAAAAAAAAAAAAAAAAAAAAAAATCACTCCCAGCTGCACTCCGTTCCCTCTCTTTGAGTCAGCTCATTTATATAGCTCCACTGGTCAAGGCCCACCCTGAATGGGTGGGGCCACGCCTCCATGGGAACATCTCATCAAAATCATCACCCACAGCTGGGTGGGGCACATTCCAAGCAAATCTAACCAGCACCCAAACGTCTGCCCCACAAAACTACAAAGACAATGGCATTTGGGGGACACAATACATTCAAAACGGCACAAGAGGGTAGAAGTTGTTCAGCAAATAATATAATATTCAAGGTTACAGGAAAATCCTCTTCAAAAAAGCATTTCCAAGTCTTATATTTGGAAACAGTTCTAATGAGCATTTGCTTTGACTCTGAAAATAAACAGGAAATAAATTCTCACCAAATAACCATGAAAAGTTCCCTTTAAAGTCAGTGTTACTGTGAAAAAAATATGGCAAGAATAAAGAGGACACCAACTACATGGACATGTCATCCTGTTATCAACTTAATTGAAATTGTTCTGTCATAAATGACAATCCATCATAAATTCTGCCAGTCAGTATTCCATAACATTATATGTAATGAGAGGTCACCTAAACCCAAAGGGAAAAATCTCCTCATTTTTATGACTTGACTTTTATTTTTCTTGAATCATTTTGGTACTAGTGTAAAACATATGCAGTTTTATTAAATCTGTTTAAAAGTGGTTAACTCAGATTTCAAAATACTGTTGTGCATTTGCCTAAAGATTTAAAAAAAATTTACAAGTGTGGAAGATTTCATATGATTGCTCTTTTTATCCTCACTGATATGATATTGGAAGCCCTATCACGAATTTGCTTCTTGAGTTATTGAAGGAACAAACATAATACGGTATATGGACTTTATTCATGGGGAGAGAGTTGATGAAATATAAATATGAAATATTCTTCAATTTAGAAGTGAATGCTTTGAAGGCTTATGCTTCCTTCTGTGATGGTGTAGCTTCAGGCACACCATCACTTCCACTAAAAACAACTAGTAAATCTGTATAAAACACCAAAAATATTCTGTTTCTCTTGAGAGGGCCAAAATTTTGGAGACACATGAAACTCACTAAAATGAGCCCTATATTGTACAGTCTACTTTTCCCTCAGGACACTTTTTGACTTGGAAGGTCTTCAAGAGAAGAAGCTGAGAGGCCAGGTAGAAGGCCACTGCTGAAAGACACCAGCAGAGCTTGCAACAGTCTGCTGGGGCTGGAGATAAAAATTTGAGTTTGGGCCTATCATGACTGCCAGGACTTGAGGGTCTATGATCCCAGAGAAAAGGGAGAAACAGTGAAATGAGCTTAATATTTGGTGTCAGTTTTCACATGAAGCATTTGCCAGTTCTGAAGTTGCACAAATTAAGGTGCTAAGAAACCAGGCAAAAAGTGCTAAAAAGCTAAGCAGCACAAAATTGGAGTCCAGGACCCAACAATGAGAAAAGGCCTTAAAAATGACCTCAGACTCTCAACCAGTACCACTGCTCAAGCAGTGTAGTGAACCTGATACAGACCTAATCTTAAAAAAGCCTTAAATCCTGCTTCAAAACAACTCAGTCCATGGTTGGAATATATGATCTGCCCCTCCAGTAGCTGCCTGCCAGAAGAGAGAATGGATCCCCACCACAGGAAGAAAATAGTTTCCATAGCATATTTTTTTTTTTTCCACACAAGCCTGTAATTTAGTGAATATTTTCTAAGCATACCATGAAATATGACCAAGATTAAACATTCACAATAGGGAGAGACCCAAGTGTTGTAGATTTTGGAGTTATCAACCATAGATTTTAAAATAGCCAAAAATAATATGCTCAATAAAATTGATAATAAGGTGGAGACATTTTCTAGATAAATAAAATCTATAAAAAGTAATGAAAATTCTGGACCTGAAACATGCGTTTTTTTCCTGAACTTAAGAAGTCAATAGGTGGGTTTAATAACAGCTTGGACACAGTTGAAAAGAGAAATGAGTAGTCACTAGCCCATCATTAATAGAGCATATCCACAATGAAACATGGAGAGTAAATACAGAGGAAAAATAGAGGGGGTTGGTGGGGGAGGAAGTTTAAGAGACATATTAGACATAGTGGAAAGGTGCAATCTACTTGTAATTGAAGTTCCAGAAGGAGAAGAGAAAGAGAATTAGAAGCAACATCTAAACAGATCACTGTCAAGAATTTCCCCAACTTGGTGAAAGACATCAGTCCTCAAATATAAGGAGTACTGAGCCCAGCCAGGCACTGGAAGATCTTGCCCTAGGAAGAGGTATGAAAGCAGGTAGACTAAGTCTTAACAAAATTCCAACTTGGTCTCAGCCTAACCCAGTTTCTGATTTGACCAAGGTGATCAATCCCCACTCTATCTGCCCAAAAGAGGAAAAGGGTGAGCCCTCTCCAATGAAAAATCATCTGGAGCCCAGAATTTTTTTTCCAGAAAAGAACTAAGGTTAAAAATCAGTGATCTAAATATTAATCTCAAAAAGTTAGAGATAAAACAGCAAAATGTACCAAAAGAAGTAAAAAGAAAAAAAAAAAAATAGGAAAGCTAAGTGGAGAAATTTGGAAAAGAAAATATCATAAAGGCAAATGTTAGTTATTTGAAAATTAATAAAATAATAAGCCTCTGGCAGGATGGATTAAGAACAAAAGAGAGAAGGCACAAATTACCAATATTAGGAAAGAAAAAGTGGAAAACACTACAGATCCTACAGATGTTAAAGATAATAGCAAAGGAACACTGCATCAAAATTTATTTCAATAAATTGCCCTCCTAAACACAGATACAAAATTCTAAATGAATTGTTATAAAATTGGTAGGGTGATTCATCTATAATTTTCCTTCTTGAAACCTTCCATATTTAAAATAAATACGTATGAGACATCACATTCATGTTGCTTTGATTCCATAAATGCAACTTTCTTTTAATTAACAAACCAATCAATGAAATCCACAGTAAAGGAGAAAATATGAACTTTTCAAAACATCCACAAAAAACATTTTATAAAATTGAACATCAGTTTGTGTTTAAAAACTCTACTCATTTGAACTGGGGTTAGAAAATAACTTGCTAAATCTTTAGAAGCAAATTCTATAAAAATCTATAGGGAATATCACATTTAATGGTAAAATGCATTGAAAGCTGTTCCACTGAGATCCACTGAGACATTTCTCTTTACCATTGTTCTAGAGTTACATAACAGGGCAATATGGCAAGCATAAAAGTCATAAAGATTTATAATAAAAAAAAATTGTCCTTCTGCACAGATATGGTTATACACATAAAAAACCCACAGTAACTACAAACAGTTATAAGTATTAAGTCAATGCCACTCAGAGATGGGGTCAATATGCAAAAAGCAATTGGATTTGTATATATTGGCTAAAATAATTAAACAATGTAATTTAAGGAAGGATTCCACTCTAGCAGGGCATGTAAAACATCAAATACCCAGGAATATATCTTAAAAAAAAAAAAAAAAAAAAAGGAGCTGGTGTGTGACTTCTGTAAGCTATAAAAAAAGGTATTGAGAGAAATTATAAAACCCTAAATTTATATACAGTAAGATATGAAACCAATAGATTGGAAACCTCCATACTATATAGATATCAATTATTCCCAAATTGATCTATAAATTCAGTGCCTTCTCAATTAAAATCATATAAGATTCTTTGTGCACACATTGATTCAAAAGAATATATGGTAATATAAAAGGTTGATAATATCAAAGGCAATCTTAAATAAGAATAAAGTTGGAGGAGTTACATTACTAGATATCAATATATTAAATATTTTCAGTAATTAAGAAAATATTGCATTTTCACAAAAATGGACAAATAGACCAATGGAACAAAACAAAGGACCAGAAACAAACCAATACTTATATGGTGAGTTGATTCATGACACAGGTGATACTGCAGAATAGTAGGGGGAAAAGATGGCCTTTTCAATAAATGGTGTGGGATCAACTGGATATTCTTATGGAAAAAGAATGAAACCAATCCCTTACTTACACGGATTCCAGATGAATTAAATACCTAAAGGTGAAAGGTAAAATAATAAAACTTACAAAAAATAGCATCATGGGATATTATCACAACCTTGGGGTAGGCAAACACTTATTAAACAGAATGCAAAAAGCACTGAACAAAAAGAGCAATATTGAAAAATTGGACTGGAACAAATAACTGAATGAGAACATGGGCAAAAGACTCGAGCAGACAATTCACAACAGGAGCCAAAAAACAGGAGCCATTAATCACATAGAAATTATATTAAAACCACGTTGAGATACCACCACACATATATCAAATCATAAATTATAAAGTTCATCCATACCACATGCCAGCCAATATGCCGAGCAACTGGGACTCCCATACGTGGGAGTGTAAATTTTTCCAACCATTTTAGAAAACTGCTTAATGCTATGTACTTAAAGCTGAGTGTATTCATACCCTCTGACCCAGTGATTCCACATTCAGTATCTTCACAACAGAAATCTATATACTGGGTACTAAGAAACATGTACCAGAACCTTTACAGCAGCACTATTTGCTGTAAAGAAAATCAAACCAACTAACCCAAAAGTCCGTCAACTGTGGATCATACAAACTGTGGTGTAATCAATCAAGGGAGCACTATACAGCAGCGAGAATGCACAAGTGCTATGCACAGCAACATGGATACATTTCACAAACATAATGTTGAGTGAAAGAAATCAGACACAAAAGAATAGATACAGTGGGATTGCACATGTCAAGTTCAAAGCAGGCAAAACTAACTAACTGATGATAGCAATGGAAGTAAGGCTAGTGTTTGGGAAAAGATGTGAGGGTCTTTCTTTGCAAGCCAAGTTCCAGCTCTTCATCAGTGTGTTGGCTATGAAAACCAGCCAACTGTACACTAATTATCTATGCATTTTTCTCTATAGTTTTATATTTCAATAAAGAAGATTAAAATTTGAGGGTTTTAAATATGGTAACAATGTTTAAACTTACATTAGTGTTTTTAGAGCAATTTCTCACAGATGGAGAAACTGTCATGCTCTAGCTATGCAAGACTTTTTCTTTCCCTGTGAAATGTGAAAATCTTAAACAAGGACAAAAAAATTCAGTTTTGCCTAAGGCAAATATATGGAAATTCTTGGGACAGAGTCACAGAAAGGGAAGTGTATATTTTCTCCATTCAAGTCACAATGAAAAGGAGGATTTTATTTTTTCTTAAAACTGGCTAAAATCTCACTCACTGTATGATCTACAACACCATGACATCAGTGTCCATTCCAATATATATCAGAAAGTTTGAAAAAAAAGAAAATTTAAAAAAAAAGATTGGTTTTTATTACTCTGTTTACTCCATTCCTTTTCTGAAGATATGCACATACACACACACACACACACACACACACACAAACATGTCTTACCTGGAGCTTCTTTGCCTTGCTTACATGATAAAAACAAATGTTTTCTTATTTGATGTATTTAACACTTTTAAATTTTTAAATGGACACACGTGCATATTTGGGGCTGTGATGCTTTTGAGTTATGCAATGCCAACTTAGTAAACATAGATCAGCCTCTTTGAAATACATAGCATGATGGGTTTCTAACAAACTGAGGATGAGCTAATATAATTTTTCAATCTCAGTCTGCATGTGTAGATAGAAGCAAATATATGCATATTACACACATACTTCAGTAAAACTGTGCAGTTTATCTTGAATAATTCATTGTTGGTGGAACTGGTAATTGGAATTAAATTTAAGCTCCATTTTAGCAGCTCTGCATAGTATTTGAAAATAGAACACCGAACACATCAATCTGTTGTTTTCTCTGCAGGATATCGTCAGGCATGTCCATTGGCAGGCTGCATAAGCAACAGTGTCACAGCACAGGACGACCGAGGCACTGACAGGTACTTTCAGGCACAGTACTGATGAGGTCAAATCCCCCTAAACCTGCCTTGTTTGCTGATCTTTTAATCAGATTCAATGTGATTGTGGCCATAACACAAGGCTTTCTGACAGTATCTGACAGCATATGACAGCAAAATATTTTGATTTTTCACCATTTGATATTTCAGATCTCTTGCAGTGCCTTTTAAATGACCACGGCGTTTTATAGAAAATGGTACAGGCATTTAATTGCCTTGGATGTTTTCATTGTCTCTTTTGGATTTCATCTGAATCTGAAGTTAGTGAATGGATCCTGCATTTTGAGAGTAACAGGCCATGTAGACTGTGAGTAACCCGAAGGAGTTTGCTTAAGAATTTTTTGAATAAAAACAAAGCATGAGCTCATAGCCCAACACCCAGAGTTGTACGATGCTCCAAAGAAATGTGAACATCTTTTTTTCTTTTCGAGCTTCTTCCCAACAATTGCAGAGATAACCTCTTGGGTAAGAAGAAGAAAAAACAACTATGTGCATCTTATCAATCGAATATGCAGAATGTGCTTTAAATCCTAACTCCTTCATAAACTCTTAGGGGCTACATTTAACAATGATTTGGGGGAGAAAAAGAGAAAAAATCCACTGGAAATCCATTTTTAATAAGCTCTCCATAAGCCCCTAAACATTTCAAACAAGTCTTAGCCCATCATTCATTTACGAGATTTGAAGCCTAAATAAAACAAAATTAAAGCTGCATTAAACATTCATTATCATTAAAATTATTTTCTAATTTAAATTCATTTCCTGTTGGTGTTGATATTTTTAATGGTTCAGAAATAAAACAGACTTATCCTCTGAGGCTTCTCTTTGTGCTCAGCATAGCATCCAAATGGTCCACCCTTGATATCTTCTTGAGCTTCTCTCCCTGCTCCCCATGGTTGAACTACACTGGATTCACTTTCCATGAACATAGCAAAGCTCTTTTCTGCTGAAGGACCCTTCACTTGCCCTGACCTCTGTCTTGCATGCTCTCCTACCCCCATCTATGCAAATCTGGCCTCTTTTCATCCATTTTGCCCTTCCTGACCACCTAATGTTCCTTTCCTCCTTGCCTGGCCCATTCACTCTCATTATACCATTTTGTTATCTGAGGCTATTCTTTTCCATCTTATCTCCTTTCCCAGGTGAAATCAGCAAGGACCATATCTGTCTTCTTTGCTCCTGTACTGCCAACACCTAGAACAGTGTCTAGCCACAATGTGTCTACAATAAAGTCCTAACTCTTTTCCTATATGAGGTAGTAAAATCAAATGGGGTGAATGTAATCTGTATTGAACAAGAGTAAAAAGATAGTTACAAATGCAACTGCCTGTGGCAGTTTTAGGTGAACAACTCCACATATTTTCCTGATTTCGTATTTAGTGCTATTTGCAGCCAGTTGCAAATTACAGACGGTTCTAGAAAGGAAGAGAATCACCAATTCTCTGTGACATAAAAGAATGAAGAAAGATCTAGAGAAAAAGAAATATGCTTGGAGGCTAAAGAAAGAGGAGATTCATGACTCTAATTGTTAATACATTCATTACTATATTATGTGGTAATGCTGGTTCACCGATGTTCATTAAAGGGTTACAGAGTAACCCAAGTAGAAGTTACCAGTTAAGTGAAGTCCATGCTGTGCTCATTACCCAGATGCAGTACTAACTCATGTCTCTGAAGCTTGGCCTGAAACATGGAGACAGAAGAGCAACTCCATGCATTGACTATGATTGGGTATTCTTCATTAGAACACCATAAAACCAGTAAAATGTCATAACCCTAAGCAGGGAATTCAATTGAAAGTAATGGTAACTTTTGGGAACCAAAGCAATGTAAGCCAGGTTAGTAGTAGTAGTAGTAGTAGTAGTAGTAGTAGTAGTAGTAGTAGTAGTGGAAGAAGAAGAAGAAGAAATAATTAGCAAGACATCAGTCAACATGGTTTTGGTTGATTAGTCAGGTTAATTAATAACCAAGTCCTTAGTTGTTTGGCAAAATATAGGTTGGCAGAGGTCAAGTACATCTAATCACTTCATATTGATTCTGAATATGTATTTTATACAAGCATCACTCTAGGACCTGAGTAATAATAGGTCATTGTACATAAGGAAGTTGGGCAAAAAGGGAGAATGGCTGGTTCCAAGTGGTCCAGCTCCAAGAAGGCAGCTATGAGAGTCAGGGCCAGAAAGGTGTGGTAAGGTAAGGCAGGTATAGAGTAACATGCAGGAAACCCAACCAAGACAATGGACAATGAAAAGCTGCTATTTGTCCATATGTGCAACAAGGCCAGTGTCTTAGAACTATGGCCTCAGATTGGGAGCCTAAAAGATAAAGGTTCTGGACTCTCTGCAAAGGGACTGTGGGACTAGAAGTAAGAATCTCAGAGCACAGACTCATAGTTACCAGGCATCAGAAGCCCTGCAGGGGGCTTCTATAACAAGCATGGGACCTGAACAGCAATACTGCCAGCAGTCATAGTATCTTACATGAGTGCAGTGCTTCATGCTCATAAACGCCTGTCATATGTATGTATTATATCATTTGATACTCTCATAGGAAAGCCAGAGGGTTAGATGACTCACAGTCACAAAGTGAATTTTGGCAGAGAAAAGATCAGGGCTTGGGGCTCCTAATAAGAGGGCAAGCATTTGTTTGTTCATTAATCCATTCATTCCATTTAATTTTGTTCACTCTTGAACCCAAAGTCTTGGTAAGCCTGGGGCTCCAGTGTCAGAGTGCTGGCTGAGTTCCCAGGCAAGGAACAAGTTGGTACATTTGGAGGGTTGGGAACCGGACGCATTAGGTTGAAAGAATTCATCCTGATATGTTTGTGCCTCTGCTTCATTTCTTCAGCCTGTATCTATTTTTAAAAGAGTACTTTTTAAGAGGGATAAATCCTACTGTTAGAAAAATAAACACATTTATGGATATCCAATCTGGATGCCTTTTATTTTATAAGTATGGTAGCCTATCAAAAAATAAACACATTTATGGATATCCAATCTGGATGCCTTTTATTTTATAAATATGGTAGCCTATCTTAGAAAGTCAGAAAAGACTTCCAGATACATTTCTCCTCCTTTCTATAAAACCATTTAAAATGGAAAGCGCTGTCCACTAATTTTATGTAAGTTACATAAAATTTTCTGTTGTTGTTATAATTCTGTAGGCATCATGCCCCGCTAGTAAAATGATGTACGGGGCAATCGTCTGGTAGGGGCTGATGGGATGTAAATGAAACTAATTAAGGAAATGTCAAACATAATTAATAAAACAGGTTTAAGTTGCAAAAGCCTTGTCAGCGGAATGAATGGGGAAGAGCAGGGCTTGCCGATTGTTGGGTGCACTCTCTTCCCTCTGGGCTCTCCTCTCCGGGCTTTATTTAGCACTGTTCATTTAGATCCTGGAAAGCTACTTGAAGCTCCGTTTTCTAACTGCACCTCCTCTTAGCATGATCCCATGGAGAGGGAGGAATATAAATTTGCCTGTCGTCCTGAAGCTTGGAAAAAATTAACGGCCAAGCCCTCATCTTTTCCAAGTACTACAGGACGTTAACACAACCAATTTGCCTGGACTCCTCACTGGCTGCCTAAGAGGGCTTCTGACCAGCTGATAAAACCAGGGCGCCGCTGACGTTACCTCATTATTAGCATTCTCATAAATATCCAAATATTACAGCGACGTGATTCACGGGCTCCATTTATTATTGATAAGAACAAAACATGTGGGGGAGGAGGGAGTGGAAATAACAAAGCAGGTGAAAGACCTATAATTATGGCAAGCAAATTAGGGTATGCAGCAGAGTCAGTTGCATTTGCCTAGGAGTAATGATGCCGTGGACCTTTCCCTTCCCCCGGGACTGGAAAAATAATGGATTCCCTTGCAGCTGCAGATGGGGTAGGAGAATGCTGTCATCAGGACAGTGTTTACATAAGTTAGGGCGAGCGTGTGGCTGCGAGGCCTGCCTGTGGCACCCAAGTCAGCTCCGATCATTTCAGTCACTGAAGCAGAAACCACTCGGCAGCCCGCGAGTTTCCACGAGGGACAGACACCAGGAGCGGCGGCCAGACGTAGATCCTTGTTTGAAAGTCAAACATGTGGAGCGTCTTCCATTCTAAGACAAGAGAGATAACCTTGAAAATCAGAGACCAATCAGATTTTAAGTGGAGAGATAAAGGCGAAATGTGGTTTCTGTTAACTGCCCAGGCTGAGGTGAGTTCACCGCAGTTCGTGAAAGCACACGCGCGTATACCACACTAGTATTTAATGCCGTTTGACAACTATCAATTGGGCACCTATATTTGCTATACTCAGTAGGAGGTAGAAGAAGAGGAAGACATAGTTCATGTTCTCAAGAAGTTTAAATTAGTCAATCATTTGGAATGCAAATTAGTTAAAACAAATATGCCCAGATTTTATTTGTAAGCGAATTCCTCTAGAATAAACCATTTATAATCCAGACATTGAGACTGGATTGGTATCAACCCAATCAGAAGACAATTAAAAAAACAAAAACAAAACAAACAAAAAAAACCAATAAATTAACAAACTGGTAATAACATCAAAGGTAGTGCTTATTAGTTAGATATAAATTAACATATATGTATATTAGATATAAATCAAATATCTTTCATTACACTTTAACTTTATGCTGCCAACTTTATCTCTCAGTTGCTGGCTTATCTTCTCCTTTTAGGTCTCTTTTGATGAGCATATACTTTTAATTTTATTGAGATAAATGTATCAAACTGTTCCTTTATAGTTTGCACTTTTTTGGTAATGTTTTGAAATCCTAGTTTACCTTGAAAACACAAAGATTTCCATATGCATTACCTTTTAGAATATTTATATCTTTTTTACACTTGTAACTTAGAATTGATTGATTTTGTGTAGGATGTAAGGTAGTGGTCAACAATATGTATTATATATATATATATATATATATATATATATATATATATATACACACACACACACACAAATATATACACACAAACATATGATTTCATATAAGTTGATCCTGCAGTATTTATTGAACAGCCCATCTTCTCCCAAGTAATCTGCCATGATTTCTCTGTCATTCATCAGAGATCCATATATGTTTATTTATCACTGTCTGAGTTGTGTATTGTGTTTATTGGTCAGCTGTCCATCACCGTGCCAATACCAAATTAATTATTATAACAAAATAATTCTTCAAACAGAGCACTAAGACCATCCAACAAATGATGCTGGGACAATTGGACATGCATATGCAAATAATTAATTTCAACCCTACCTCACTCCATATACGAAATTTAACTCAAAGCAGATTAAAAACCAAAATGTAGGAGCTAAAACTATAACAGTCTTAGAAGAAAACACAGTTACAAATTTTCATGACCTTGGATTTGGCAACCATTTCTTAGATACTGCGTCTAAAGCACAAGCAACCAAAGGAAAAAAAAAATAGATAAAATGTACTTCATCAAAATTAACAACATTTTTACATCAAAGTACACAATCAAGAAAGTGGAAAGGCAACACACAGAATGGAATAAAATATTTGTAAATCATACATCTGATAAGAGTCTGGTATCCAGAATATTTAAAGAAATGTTATAACTTAAAAAAGACAAAAACACAAATAAAAATGGGCAAAACTTCTGAATAGACATGTATCCAAGGAAGTTACACACACTGCCAATAAGTACATCAAAAGATGCTCAACATTGTTAGTCATTAGAGGAGTACTTATCATCAAAACTACAATGAGATACCACTTCACACCCAGTACAGTGACCATAATCAAAAAAGCAGACAATGATAAGTGTTGACAAAGATGTGGAGAAATTGGAACCCTTATATGTTGCTGGTGGGAATATAAAGTGTTATAGCCACTGTGGAAAATAATTTGGCAGTTCCTCAGAAAACCCAAACATAGTTACCATATGACCAAATCATTCCATTTGCAGATATATACCCAAGATAACTGAAAACATATGTTAATGTAAACACTTGTGCATGAATGTTCATAGCAGCTTTATTAATAATAGGCGAGGAGTAGAAACAACCCAAATGTCCATCAACTGATAAATGGTTAAAAAATGTGTTATATCCATACAATGGAATATTATTTGGCTATAAAATGGAATGAAGTACTGATACAGTCTATTTCTTGTATGAACCTTGAAAACATTAGGCTAAGTAAAATAAGCCAGTCACAAAAGGCCACACATTATATGATTCCATTTAATATCACATGAAGAGAATAGGAAAATCAATAGACAGAAAGTGGATTAGTGTTTGACAGGGGTGGGGTTGAAGGGGGAATGGAGGTAACTGCTAATGGATAAGAGTTTCTTTCTGCTGTTATGAAATTAGATGGTTGTGATGGCTGTACACCTTTAGAAGCTACTGAACTATATACCTTAAAATGGTGAATTTTATGGTATGTAAATTATATCTTAATTTAACAAAGAAAGAAAAAGATAAATCTTGATACTTGGGTGCAGCAGGTGCCCCCACCTTGTTCTTTTCTTCTAGGATTATTTGTGATGTTCTTGGACGTCTGCTTTTCTATATAAATTTTAGATTCAGCTTGTCAGGTTCCAAAGAAAGCATTACTGAAATTCAATTAGAATTCCTTTAATCTATTGATCAATTTAGAAAGAATAGATAGCACCATGATAATGAGTTTTCTAATCCATTAATACGATCTCTCTTATTTAATATAAAGAAGGTTGATATAAATCAAATATCTTTTATTACATTTTAACTTTATGCTGCCAGAATATAAAATGCAATTCATTTCTGTATTCTGATTTAGTGAGCAAACTTGTTTAATGCCTATTGATTCTAATAATTTATAAGAAAATTATGAATATTACTGAATAAATTTTTTGACTGAATTACATGCATCTTTTATTTACTTTTTCTTATTTAATCACGGAAGCTAGAAATTACAGAACAATGTTGATTAGAAGTGGTCAGAGTAGATACCTCTAAATTATATCTGAAAAGGAAATTATTTCATATTTTGCCAAAAATTATAATGTTTGTTGGATATTTTACAAGATTTATTTATCAGGAAAAGAAATTTCAAAATGAATTATAGATTGCTAAGTTTTATTTTAATAAATAGTAGTTTATAAAATGATTTTTCTCCATCTGTTGAGATGACAAATATGTTTTTCTTCATTAATCACTAAATGTGTTAAATTACATATCTTAAATTACTGCTATAAATCCAACGTGATCATAATGGAGGCAGCACAGCTAAGGGAAAGGAGGCAGAGATTAAGGGAATGCTCTCTAAAACCAGATTATCTAGATTTGAAGTTCTTCTGTGTTCTATTTAAAAAGTTACTTAATCTTTCTATGTTCCAGATTTTTTATCTGTGAAATTGGGATAATGATATTTTTCTCATGAGTTTATTGTGAGGAATACATGAGTTAATATATTTAAGACACTTTAAACAGTGCCTATCAAAATAAATGCTACAAAAGTGCTAGCTCCTGTTACTATTGTTTTTATTATTATTATTTTTTTATTATTAGTGTTCATGAGTAATACGGGCACATTACTTCCTTTCTCATGCGATCCTTGTTATAAATTGTCAAGAACCTTATATCATCTTCATAAAATGACTTAGAGTATATACTGTGAATAGTTTATTTGGAATTATATTTTGTTAAATGTTTGATAGAACCCAGTAAAACAGTTGAGGTCTAGTTTATTTGTTGAAGGAAGATTTTAAAATCAATTTTTTGGAGGTAAAATTTATGTACAACAAACTGCATCCATTTAAAGGCAGAGTTTGTCACATATATGGACTTGTGGAATCACCACCACTCTTTATCATTTCTAGCAGTAATATTTGGTTGTTTTTCTAATATACATGGCCCTTTTACTATCTCCTCCCCTTTCCCTGTATTTTTAATCTTTTAATTATTTAAACATAGTATGTATGTTTATTTTATATTTTGTGCCTGATAATTCCAAAATAAGAAGACTTCGGGGATCTAATTCTACTTTTTAGATTATGGAGCCTTCGTTTTCTTGTGTGTTTTGTGTTTTTTGACTATGAACTCATGTTTTTGAAACTTTATCAGTGGGAATTCTTTGAGGCCTGGTTTGAAGGTGAGGTCTTCTAGAGAGAGATTTTATTGGTTTGGTTTGGTTCTGGCAAGGCACCTAAAGGCATCACATGGCGAGAAACGGAATAAAATAAATTCTCAGGTTAAGATTTTCAGATCAACATGGGTATCATGAATTCAGGCTTCAAACCCACAGGAAGGCAGCTGATGGTTACAAATCATAAGGTGGGATTTTTTTTTTTCTCTCTCCTTCACACAGTGCTAAGGTTTGAAAAGCAAATTTCCTTACTAACTACTTGGAGTAAAGACTTTTTATGTACAATTTTATTTCTTATTTACCCTAACAATGAAATGTAGGCCACTGGAGTCCCAGCTTTATGTGTGTTTTTCCTATTAGATTCCTCTACTTGGTTGCGCTCTTGGATTTTTCTCTTGCGCACCAGACCTGGTGAGTCCTTGTAGACCTGAATTCAAGTTACCTGGTTTTGCAAATGATCTCCAAGTTGAAGCCCAGGACTGTACTTTACTTCTTTGGAGTTCAGCTACTCAGCTTCTGAGTATGTATTTTCCTTTCTGTTCATGAAAGCATTTAAGAGGATTGAATGAGTATGTGCATATGTAATATTACATGTAAGGTTTGTTTTATATGTTATTTATAATGTGATTAAACATGATATATTTTATGAGTTACATAATATATTAGTAAAATATCACCTTTACAATTACATTTTAAAAATCGAGTTATTTTTGCTGTCTGCAATATCACCAGAAATCTCTCTTGAATGGTTTTATTCTAATCCTCAGTGAGTTTTTGGTTTCTAAAATTGAAGAAAAGCCTGAATAACTAACTACCCTGAGCAACTCTTATTAAAGCTGGGTAATTCTTACAATAGTAAAAGATTTTTAAAAACTAGAATACATAAATCAGTTAACATTTGCAATGGCCTAATCCAGAGCCTGACAAATACACAACATGTAGGTCATGAAAAGTGTCATCATATTTGTGATCATCATCTTCTTCATTTACATTTCAGTACTTTCTCTCCTGATAGCCCCAGCATTATTTTATCATATTCAAAAAAGACATTTCTGAATGTTAAAGAGTCGAGATCCAATCTGCACTTGAGAGGCTCTCAGAGAGCCAAATTTTATTTTATTTTTCTAAACAAGAGGGTGCACATAATACATTGGCAATAACTCTGTTGAGGAAAAAGTCTCTAATGGGGATTGAGGGATCGTGAGTTTACACTATGTCCTATATTTTGCTGCCAACATGTGGTATTCTCCAATGGAGTTTTATGGTGCAGAATTTCAGTTTAATAAGAGGCTCCTTTGCAGAAATACTTCCCACCTCCTGCCTTAGTTTTAAAATAATCTGATTGGATTCCTGTGGAGGTGCAGTCCTCTGATAGCAACTCAGCTTAATGGAAATGAATTACCTCTGTTGTGACCCTCCTCCTGCACATTGCCATGTTGGGGTGAGCTGGATTAGAGACTTACTTCTACCACTTGCAGAAGCTTATTTAGTCCTTTGAGCTAATGTATAAATTTTATCCATTTGCATCTCTACTGCCCTTTGTAGCATAAACATATTGGAATAGTGCTGGAAGGATCCTCTAAGTTAACCTTTTATCTTGTCTTTGACCTGAAATAAGCCTTGAAAAGTATTTTAAAGTCTATCTCATTCTCTTTCAACATTTTTCCCTCTGCCTCATCACACAGGATTATTAAATCTGAAACAGTTAAAAAAGGAGAAATTATTTTGGCTGGAATAAAAATTACTGTAATTAAAAAAGAAGGCAACATGGGATTTTGAGGGACATCATGGAAGATTTAAAAGATTTGGATATATTAGTTAATTCTCAACTTTTCAGAGTGTATCAATTCAGCATGGTCAATTCCTGGCCATCTAAGCTTTTGTTAATTCAATTGCTTAAAATAAAGCATATATACATTGCTGACTATTGTATGTGGAGAAATTTTCAATTTTTCTTATTTTCTCTTAAATGAAAAGATTCCTTCAATAAACACAGTATAAAATACACTTCCATTAAGAAAGAAAATCTGGTCCTTAAAATTGTACCTACATTTTTATATCAATGTTCTGACCTTACCCTTTATTTCTGATAACTTATTATTTATTTTCAGCACAAAGATGTCGTGGTCAATTGGAGGGCTGAATTAGAAAAGGCGTCTGTTTTCTATTAGTGGTAATATCAAACTCTCAGGATCAGAATGGATGCTGAGACGGTGCCTTTTGAAACAATGAATGTAAGAGGTTTTATGGTGCCATTCATTTTTGTGAATACACATCCTACCCCCCTTGTAAATTTTCTGGGGGCAAATAACTCAAAAAAATGATATTCAAGAGCTTTGACCATGACCTGCTCTTCCAAATACCTCATTTACTCCCAGTATAATTTACATGCACACATAATGCTTTGATGTTGATATCCTAAAATAAAAACGGTGAAACATATACTGGTGTGGACGGGTCACTAACAACTAGATTTGCAGGGAGGAGCTGACATTGACTGAATACCTACCTACTATGTGCTTGTCCTTATGGTAGGCGCTTAATATGACAATTTATTAAATGTTAACAGCAATCCTATTATTTCTCTATATATCTAGCATCTCTCTCTCTCAGCTACCTATCTATCTATCATCTATCAACATCTATCTACCTACCTTTACCCCCACTTTGAGTCAGTTAAAGCTCAGTGAATTCATAGATCATGCAGTCAGTGAGTAGAAGAACCAGGAATTTAATCCAGATTTTTTTTTTTCATATTCTAAAGATTATACTCTTTTTCTACATGCACCATATTGCCTCTCCTTGGTAACTATTCTAGTTTGAATCTATTATGTCCTCCACAAACGCTGTGTTTTTTAATGCAATCTTGTAGAGGCAGACTTATTAGTTATTTGATTAGGGTGGGATGTTTGATTAGGTTGTTTCCATGGAGATGTGACTCACCCAACTGTAAGTGAGGCCTTTTGATTAGATCATTTCCATGCAGGTGTGTCCCCACCCATTCCAGGTGGGTCTTAATTAGATCACTGGAGTACTTTAAGAGAGCTAAGGAAAGAGGCTCAGAAAAGCTGAGAAAGATATTTTGGAGAGAAGCTAAGAGCCGATGCTTGGAGATGGCTGGAGATGCTAATCTAGGAGATGAAGCCCAGAGTTTTCCCCAGAGAAGCTAAGAGAGAACCCCCAGATGCTTAGAGAGACACACCCCAGGAGAACAAGCAAAGACGCACAGGAGCTGAGGAAAAGAAACTTAGAGAGACAGAAGCCCAGAGACATTTTGGAGGAAGCCATTTTGAAACCAGAACATGGGAGCAAAGGATGAGCAGAAACCAGCCACGTGCCTTCCCAGCTGACAGAGGTGTTCCAGACGTCATCAGCCTTTCTTCAGTGAAGGTATCTGTGTGATGATGCCTTAATTTGGATGCTTTTATGGCCTCAGAACTGTAAATGTGTAACCTAATAAATCCCCTTTATAAAAGCCAATCCATTTCTGGTATTTTGCTTAATGGCAGCTTTAGCAAGCTGGAACAGTAACCATGATATAACATTTCTTTAAGGATATATTTAAGTTTTAGAAATGAAAATGAAAAACAAAATTATCAGAATTACATAGGAAATTTGAATTTAGAGCAGTCAGGAAACCCTTGAGAAAACCTTAAGAGAACCAGAAAGATAATGATGCTGGTATGTCAAAGGGACACAGGGGGTCACTGAAATACTTCCCACTGGCCAAAGCTGGAATAATTTAAGCAAGAAAGTAATAAAGTAGTATTGACATCTAACCCAAATTATTAAATAAATATACATGAGTCCATACAGATAAAAATAAATGATTGCATAAATAAGCATATCTTGCATAAATAGACAAATCTTCCAAATAATTTATTTAGATACTCTGCCCTCAAGGAAGTGGAGCATAACTCTACCTATATAGAGTAAACAATAGCTCAGTCAGGTGATCAGGGTCGACATCAACAGTGATAAGCCAGGTTAATAGCAGGTACCCCTGATGTGATGAAAATGGCACTTTGCCTTTGTGATCTTCCTCTCCCAAACCCATAACCCAATCTAATCTTAAGAAAACATCAGACAAATCCAAGTTGAGGGACATTCCACAAAATGGCTGCCCAGTACTCCTCAAAGACGTCCAGGGCATCAAAAAAGTTCAAAAATAGATTAGGGTGATGAATGCACAACCATAAGATGGTACTGTGAACAGTTGATTATACACCATGGATGACTGCATGGTATGTGAATATTTCTCAATAAAACTGAATTAAAAAACAAAACAAAACAAGAAAAAACAATGAAAGTCTCACAAACTCACAGTCAGGAGAAACCTAAGGAGGCATGACTTCTATATGTATTATGCTATTCTACATGAGATTCAGGGATAGATAAAGGACAATAGGTAAAATTGGAGGAAATCTGAATAAATTATAGGTCTCAGTTAATAATAAGAAACCAATATTGGCTCATTACTTGTAACAAATATATGCTAAGATGCTAATAATGGGAAACCTGGGTGTGGAGTGTAGGAGAATTCTCTGTATTATCTTCACAATTTTTCTGTAAATCTAAAACTATTCCAAAAGCAGTTTATTTAAAGTAAAGGAAGAGATCATGAGGAGAAAAGTCATCCTTGTGCAAAGGAATGCTTTAAGGCTCATGCCAGAGAAAATGGTGGAAGTACTTTGGAAGGATTATGTGGGGGCTGAGGGAGTGAGTAGGGCTGAGCTAGTGGTAAGGGTGAGTTCATGTTTCCTGGGAGGCGGAGACAGTCCCCATAATTTAAATGGCACTCTATCCTGCCCAAGATTGGCCTGGGTTTTACATCCAATCTAGTTCTCTGCCAGGAGATTTTGATGACTTTCCAGGAAGGAATGTAGGTTTGCAAGAACTCCTTAAAAGCTAAAGTTTGTTGTCTTCACCTTTAAAACAATAAAACCAAGGTGCAGTTGAGCCACTTACTTGGGCTGTAGTTATGGTGAGCCTGGCTTCCCTCAGAACTAAGTTCTCCACGGTCTTTAGATAGTCTCTTGAGAATGACTAGACTCCAAAGGGCTGGAAGCCTTCCATGGCTTATGTTTTAGGGTCCCTGGTAGCAGACAGTGAAAAGTTTAGGGGGAACTTGTTCCCCTGAAAAAGTTGCTATTGGTTTACATTATATTGCCTGAAGTAAGAGAAGGAGAAGAAAAATAAAAGGAGGAAGAAATAGACTAAGAAAAAGAAGAGGAAAAAATACTTAAGTCACTAAAGAGAGGTGTGCTTTGCCATTTTGCTTTAAGAGGGGAAAAAAGAACCCAGCCAAAATGGTAATTACAGACAACCCATTGAAAGTCACATTTTGGACATCTAAAAAAAATTAATCACAATTAATTAGTTTTAAGGCTGACTGTCCCATTATCTGGTTCTCTTTTCAGGCATGGAGATGACCAGAGAATCAAAATCAAGAAGAAAGCTTTGGAAAAGGAGAAACAAAAGACAGACTTGCCTGGTTTCAAAAGTACTCTGGAGCTCACTTCATGGGGCACAAAGCCATGCAAAGCCAAGCAGAAGAATGCAAAGTGTCACAAAAAATAAAACATGGCACCATAATATCTAGGATGTTGCCAAATCTTAATATTTCTTTCCCTTTTCTTTCTCTCCCTCCTTCCCTCCCTCCTTTTCCCTCCCCCCCCAACACACACACACACACACACACGTGCACACATACATACACATAAACTTCGGCCTTCATTCTAATTAACCTCCTCCCCTATCATTTCCCTCCCTTTCATTTCTGTCATCTCCATTTCACAGTATCACTTGCCCAGTGAAAAGAGGCTCAGACACATTCTATTTAGAAAGTGAGTATCTCACTAGGGGTGACAAGTCTTTTTTTTTAGGTCATTTATCTAATTGCTCTTTGCAGATAAGAATTAATTAGCCCGATTATTTTTCTTAGTTTTTAGATGGGTTCCCCACCTGAAGAGAAGAAATTCCTCAGTGTCAGTGATTAATTGCTCAGCCAGAAGCTTACTGCCTCGCATTTGTAATAAATGCCGACTAGCTCTTGAGGTCACATGAAGAACCAGGCGGGTTGTGGTATAATGTACAGGATAATAAAGCACGTGTATAAATAGGGGCAGCAGCATTTGATTTTGATTAAATATTTTAATACATCAAAGGGTGAAGGAGTTTCAAGATGCTGCAGGTAAGTTCCTCCATTTGGGGCAGGTTTTCTCTCCTTCATGGGGCACAAAGCCTCTCTGGCATCAGTGACAGGGCAGCAGGTGGCATTTCATTGTAGGATTTATCTAAAATGATCCCAAGGATCTGTGGGGGTTTTTGGTTAGTTTTTTGGCTGCCTCTTGTTTTTCTTTGAGAGAACACCTAAAAGCACAAAAGCATTCAGAGCCCAAATCCCTTTTATTTATAGAATAGGAAGGTGTGAGCTTCCTTCTTGGTTTTCTTCCAAATTAATTGTGCTTTTTTTTTTCAATTGTTGTTTTTGCTGTAGTATACATGAAGTCCCTGGACCTCAAAATAAAGCAATTAACTTCAAAGGTGAGCAAACCAAAGTGTGATGAAAGCCTGATAATTTAAAATAAATTTGTAAAGAAACTTGAACTCATGTTTGAATTTATAATGCAGGCTTTACATTCTTGGGATAGTTTAGTTAAAGAGATCGTCAGGATTTCAAATAATCTGATTAAGAATATTGCCTCATCTCCCATTTTTATTGTAGAATTTTGTAGATGCAATTTTTTGTGATTATTTTAAAAATAAAGGACACTTAAGCCCAGTAAAAATTAAGTCCTTCGTTTAAAGTCGTGCTTATCCAGCAAGTTAGGCAGAACTAGATCTAGAACTGAGTTATTCTGCTTCCCAGGCTAATAAATTGAAATGGAAAATATGATGAAATGGAAAATTCATTACTAATGTGGGAAGAATTTAGATTTTATTTGATGATGAACAAGATACTATCAACTTGTCAGTGACCTTTAATGTTCATTAAGATAGAAGTGTTCAATGAAAACTATTTTTGAATAAAAATATTGCCCAATAAAGCAATATTTTTCTTTAAAAGGAAGATCTCTATTAACTGGAGGGTATAATTAGTAAAAAGATTTTTTTTTTCTAAGAAGGTAAATAATGAAACATTCACTATTGCTAAGTGATATTATTGAAAATAATCAAGTCTAACATGGAGACCCAACACATAATTAAGAAACTCTCTTGACTATCTGCCTAATAATTTTCATTTTGTATTCTATTGCTTCTAAGGTTCAAATCTACTAAAAACAAGGACCTGCATGTAGTAGATCATTATCAAGTTCCTGTTGAATAAATGAATGAATGATTGAATAAACGAAACCTTTAAATGTGGCTGATGGACAACAGTTTATCACCGGGTGTTTTATCATCTCTTACCTATGTCTCATGTCCAGCTTGTCTTCTCTTAAATTATGTAGAATAGAAACTGTTGTTTCAGAAGTTCCCCAGTTTACTAATCTTGTCAAAAACAGTTTGACTATAAATATTTGGTACAATGATATTTATACTTGATTACTGGTCCTGAAAAATGCCTGTATATTTTAGACAGGGAGATTTCATCTGTTTCAATGGGGAACCCAATCTCTTATAAACACTTTCACATACCAAGTTCATGTACCTACAAATTTCAGATTATTCAGATCAGTTTAGGGAGATTTCCTTCATTTATTGGAATGTTTTTATACTGCTTTGTAAGTTCCCCCATATTCTCTGAGCTCCTGGTTAATTGTAAATAAGGAAGTTTTCTCCTTCAACCACCTGTCAAGATTTTCAGGGCTTTCTATATGAGTGAATGTTTCTGTTTACTTCCACTTTCTTTTCACAAAAATGATGAAATTAGCTAACAAGTTGTTGAGTATAGGTATTTCATGCTGCATTCTTTTCTCAGGCTGTTGGAAGATTAGTATGGGCAAGGATGATATTGTTTGCAGTTTACATCAATATATTTTCAATAGCCTTATCTCTTGGGAAAACTAATTGTACTACTGTGATGATTCAAAATGGACATTTGTTCCAAATATTTTTACTTTGGTTTAAATTGATAGTTTATCCAGAAGACAGTAATCAGAATGCCTGTATTCCACATACAGGCAAATCTACTGTGGGTCTAAAAATTAAAAAAAAACAATATGATATGAGCAAATTATAATAGTGTATAGTGGTCAAAAATGTGTACCTGCTAATTGATCAAGCTAAGATCTGCAACCAGAGTTTGAAGAAAAACAATGTTAGCAAAGGGCTATGTCTGTCTACTTCCTGTCCTTCTCAACACACTGCCTTTCCTCATTAAATTTAAATGGGATTTCAAGAAAAAAACTAGAAAATCATATTGGGCCAAACAGTGTGAAGCTTCTAATAGGGATAATAATGGCATCTGCATCCTGGTGTTGTGATGAGGGTTAAATTAGTGTATGGTTATAACGTGCTTAGAACAGTACCTGGTGCTTAAATGTGTGTTCAATAAAAAAATCAAAGATTCCTACAAACCTCTTGCTGTACTACCACCATAATTTATATGCTGAACTTGGAAACTAGATTTAATCTGTGAATTAGATCATTCCAAACCTATTTAAGCAAATTATATATGCAAATTATAACCAACTATCTTTAGTTGAAGACACATTCAAGAAACCTAAGTGATACAAAAGGGGATTTTATCACTCCATCAAACAAGAATGTATCAGACATGCCTGCTCATGAAGATTCCAGATTTTTTTTGGTGGTCATAGTTTTCATGGCTCGAGTCCTCATCCAGAAATTTGGCAAATCACAGTATATGGCATGCTTACTTTTTTCAGGAATATAAATTCTAGAAATCCCCATGAACAGAAAATTCATAAGTACTTTTTCCTGATAAAATGCTTCTTAAAATCTACTTTAAAAAAATAGTCATTCACTAGAATTAACCTGTTTTTCAACCTCTATTAGTCGTCAAAAGGGGACCTGTTTTCTGGTCAGGGCTCCTTCTCTCTTTCCCTTCAAGTGACAGATCCATGGAGAAGGATTTTGAGGAGGGAGAGCTTTACCCAAAGATCCAAACCAGCAAAGCATGCAGGCATTGCTGAGAGCCTGTCCAGAGAAGAAAGCTTCTGGGTAAACGACAGAGACCTCTAACCTCTAAGTGGGTGATCAAGGCCTTGGAAACTAAAGTCCTCTAAGGCTATTAGGAGTTCTGTCCCAGGATCAGGACCTAACATCCATGCATGAATAAGAGGGATACATACCTTCAAAAACTTTTAACCCTTCTCATAGAAATAAACTTTCTGAAGCTCTCCTTGGCTCCCTGGCTGCCACAGTTCACTTTTGTCGTGTCTGCTTTGAACAATCTTGACCTGAAATACCTGATCCTTTTCTACCTCTGTTAAATTGCTGGCTTGAGACTATCTGATGTAGTAACCTATTTATTCCTATTCCATGGCCATATTGCTGCAAGGCTGACCCATTTAGTAACAGCAAGCAGAAATGATACTAGAAGCTAGCAAGGGATGGGAATTTGGGAGGGTTAGATGGACATTAAATAAAGGATGTTAAATGCACAGCATATGACTAAAATGAAGTGTCCTGGATCTCTGACTGCAGAGGGTTTTCTGTAGTCCCCCATCTCACGATGACAGAACCCTGATTTCTGAGTGCATGGGTTTCTTCACCAAGGAGCATACCACAGCCTCATCTTTGGCAGTGTCACATTTTATTAAAATGCATGCCCAGTAAACTTTGACCCACTGAGTTTTGTCATTGTCTCCTGCTCTTCATTTTTCTACCTCATTGCTGGCTGTGAATCCTAGTTCTCTAGTCCTGAGTCATTCCAAGGACTTTTCTTGGTAAAATCCCTTTCTCTTTTCCTTACTCACATCTCCTAATTTGATGAAGCTTCCAAGAAAAAGTGAATGTGAGATATGTACAATTCTCAATCCCTAATTGATAACATTCTCAGCCAGCCAGTAAGAATCTAAAGGAAATCTTTTAGTTTCATTACTTTCCAGACTGAAAAATTGAACTGGCCAGCTCACTATTTAAAATAGGATGCCATATTTACACATTGTTCAGGAAGAAGTGTCTGAGTAGGAACCAATCAAGCTCTCAGGTGGCAAAGCAGCCTGAAAACTTAGGACCAGCAAAAGTTATATGTTACTGACTTCGAATTGGTAGAAAGGGAATTATTCAACCAAACACCAGAAAAATAGGATAAGTGGTGCTTTGGAGAACATGAAATGTCCATGAATGACTCATATGTCTAAATATTATTGTATAAGAAAATTGATGGCAAAAAGGGAAAGTCATAAAACTGTGATCTTCCAGTACTGCAGCCTAAATATTAGTTTAAATAGGCATCAGTACTTGAGTAAGTAAGGAACAGACATTTGAAATATCTATTTAAGTTAAAGTCAAAGAAATACTGTAGTTCTTGACACAGCCTGCTTTAGTCTAAGCTGGGTCACTTGTAATAGGAGAAGCACTCCTACTGGCTTTAGAAGATACAGAATTGGATTCTGACCACCTTCTTCCTTTCTGGTTTAGGATTCTAATCAGGAATACATCTTGCATTTAGTTTTCAATCTCTCTTTAGACTCCTTTCACACAGAAATATTCCTCAGTATTTCCCTGTCTTCATGTCTTCGATTCCTTTGAAGTATATAGGTCTTTCATTCCATAGGATGATCCTACCCCAGGGCATGCCAGATGTTTCTATATGATGAACGAGACAGTGCTCTCAGTTCGTCAGGTCAGAAGGCACAGGATGAACACCCACTGTATCACTGGTAGCACATACCTGGCTGTCTTGGTGAGTGTCATGTTTCTCTACCTTAAAATCACCATTATTTTTTAACTTTGTATGGGTAATTTTGGAAAGGCATTTTGAGCTTATGACAGTATCCTTTTTCTCACCAACCCCCCACCAACCAACCTTAGCATCTATTGGCCACACCCACCTGAATCAACCAACTCTATGATGGTTGCCAAGCGTTGGTTCTCTCTTCTCATCATTGGTTCTGTATTTACTATTTGCACTGTATTAGAAAGAAGAATTTTCCATTATCCATCCTGTCTCCCTCTCTCCCTTCCTCCTTCCCTCCCTCCATCTGTCCTCCCCCACCCCCTCTCTTTCTTTCATCTTTCATTATGGACCTAGAGATTGCTGATCTCTTCAGTGGGTTATAATTCATTTCTGTGTTTGTTTTTTATGTTCGACTTGTCCTTGGAATGGGCCAATGGAAGCCCCCTGATATGTTCTGTTATTCATTGAGCATTTTCTTATATTGTGGCACAAGGTGTTCCAGGCTCATCTTGTAATTTCCCTGACCCAGACCCAAATTCACCCATTTCTTCACAGAACACTGGTTCCTTTTGGTGGAAGTTGGTGTTTAGAAACCAAAATCTGGGCACATGGTGTGCTCACTGCTACTGGGTTTTATTGTTTCTAGGCCTTCTCAGTGGACAGAGCTAGGAAATTGTAAATAAACAAACAAACAAATAAATAAATTCAGATATACATACAATATATATCTATAACTTTTATCTGTGCATACATTTATTAAAAACAATGAGTTCATATTATTGTCTCCAATTTCAATTCCACATAAGAGTTCTTTCTAGCCTTACCCCCCTTTCCTTGTTTATAAATATCTTCTCTGACAATGAGATACTTGCCTTCCTTATCCTCAATCTACTTACTGATTTGCTCAATCATTATACCTACTTGCTAAATGTAAAAAGTCTCTCAGCTACACTGGCCATCTCATCCACTAGTCACCTTCATGGCCCCCTCCACCCTTTTCCTTGGCATCCAGCCCCTCAATCCTTGCCTCTGAGTAGGTCTGTTCCTTTTCACCATTCCATGTACTCATCCACCATTGTGGTCCCTGCATGTGGGGAAGGGAAAAGGTAATTAGAAGGCCAGCAAAGACTGAATATGAAGAGAAAATGCAAAGGCAAAGAAAGTTGGGAAAGAAAAATGGGAAGAACAGGGATCAATACTTTTTTGTAAAATATCATCAAGTAATTAATTACTAAAGGAAATGAAATAAAAAATAAGCAGTAAATTTTGTTTAGTAGAAACAACAGATATAAAATTATTCTGTCAAATTGCCATAAAAGGTCTTAAATGTTTTCCCACAATTTCAGTATTTTTCTCATTGCAGATTAATAACCTAAACAGCTCAGGGAGTAGCAATAACTTGCAGACAATAAATTCAGTCACTTCATGTAATAGATTTCTCACTAATAGTTACTAACCTAGACATCTACACTTGAAAATAATTTTGTTTCTATATTCAAATTAAATATTTATTTCAGTTACATTACCTTTTACATGAATATTAAATTATCTGATATTTGAGTGAGTGGTGTTTGTAAAGCATAAGCAAGCTATTAATTACAGTAATGATAGGCTATAAAACATACGAATCAAATAATATATATCATTTCACTTTTAATGCAAACAGTAACTCACACTTTAAAAATTGTTGATGTAATTGATAAAAGAAAAATGTTATGAGTTTTTCAAATTTGCATTTCTTTGCTAACAAAAGGATCATTTATATTTTGTAATACTGGTTTATGCTTGTTGGAATTCTTTATATTTCATTTATGTTTACACCTTGTATAATAAATTTTGCAAATATTTTCCTAGTTTATTTTTTGTCTTACAACAGAATTTTAATTTTTTATTTGATCAAATCTATCATTTTTTTCTTTTATTGCTTCTTACCTTCTTATCATACTACTATGAGATTTTTCCCATATCTAAATTATAAAAATATTCTCCAACTAATGTGTTTTTGTTTGTTTTTTGCCCCTTTAAATACATAATCTATAAGTGTATTTTTGCATCTGATGTTAATTAAGAAGTTAGGAGTAATTCCAAATTTTATTTCCAAGTGCATAACCAGTTGTCCCAACTCCATTTACTAAATAATCCATATTTTCCTCTCTAATTGGAAATGCAACCTTTATGATACATACAATCCACACAGACATGGATAGGTTTCTGGAATTTCCGCTTTTTCTAATGATCTATGTTGATCCTCTTATCAGCAACACACTATTTTAATTACTATAGCTTTATAGTAAATTTTAATATTTGGCAGAGCATGTCCTCAATTATATTCTTATTCACAATTGTCTTGTCTATTTTTATGCATTTTATTCTTCTGAAGTTGTCAAAGTTTATAAAAACATATTAGGATTTTGATGTGAGTGGCATCAGACTCATAAGATGATTTGGGGGAAATCAAACTCACTCCTGTCTGTCCCTCACCAGTTTTGTGTCTGTTATTTTAAAAGCAGAAAGTATATAGAAAGCATCACAACCAACACCACCTGGATTTTCAAAGTCATGGTCTCACTTTTTCATATTTTTCCACCTCTCCCATGATCAACTATCAGATCCAGGATTTGGTTCCAAGGGAGTAAAGCCCTAAGTCTAAGTTTCCCACCACAGCCCTCTGTTTTTATTTCTGTCATCAGGTGCTATTTATAGGGATGCTTCTGCTGAGGTTCACTGCTGCCCTTGTTTTAATCAGTTCCCATCCCTATTACTTTGGTAGCCACTTCTCCAATTCTTGCGTTGATAACCCATTACTGGCAGCATTGCACACTTAGTGGACATTATGGATTGTTGCATTAGCTCTTTTGGCATTACTTCCCTCTCCCTCTTTGATGGGTGTATCTTCCCATAGAATCAGCCTGAGTTCCCTTCCCATTTGCCCTGAGATACTGAGGATATATCATGTCTACACCCTGATTAACCAAAATGAAAAAGGCCACGATAATACTGGTTCTTGCAAATTTACTGCACTGAAAACAGAAAAGTGGCATGCATTTTTGGAAAGACTTTGTGGCTAAAACAACAATCATTTTCTTTAGCTCATCATTCTGTGGGTCAGTTGGGTGATTTTTCTATTCTTGGCTAGTATGACTGATCACTGCTGTGCTGCTCAGGCAGCTGGCTGGTTGCGAGTTGACCATTTGGCTGGAGGCTCCAGTGCTTCCATTCTCCTGCACACAGCCTCTTATCCTCCAACAAGTTAGCTCAGACTCATCCACGTAGTGATCGTACAGTTCGAGGCACAAACAGTAGAGAAAGCCCCACTGTGCAAGTGCTTCTGACATCTTTGCTTACATCTTCTTTGCTAATATCTCATTAGCCCAAATAAGTCATGTGGCCAACTGAGAATCAATCAATGGGTAGGAAAAGAGGTTTCACCTCTTAATGAGAGGATCCATAGCACACATTTTATTGGTATGAATGCTTGGAGGATAAGCATTTGTGGCCATTTTTACCATCTCCTCTAATCGGCAAGTGATTTTTTTTTTAATGAGCCAAACATAAAAAAAGAAGGGGGTTCATAATTTGTAAACACCAACAATGTGAAGATACTTTGCTAGGCACCAAATTACATTTTTTTTTCTTCATGTAATTCTCACAAAGTTGGCATTATTAATGCTGCAAATGAGAAAACTGAGGCTAGATCATATCTTGCCCAGCACAACTCACCACATATTTAACTGGCCTGAGAGTTACATGTAGGTCTTCCTGACTTCAAATTCCAGGCCTTTCCTGTAATGAATGCAATGCTCTGCTGATAATTAGTAATAAAACAGATAAATCTTCTTTGAGTCTGTCCTGCACAATCCCAACTTCTGCTTGCATGGGTCTCATCCGAGGCTTAGATATACTCTCCAGTTATTTTTCCCTTTTTGTAATTCTCGGGGTAAGCAGTGAAGATGAAAACTCAGAATTTCCACTGTGACTGGAACAACATTAAGGACTTATTGTAAATTAGAGTGGGCAGGCATATTTTGACCCAAATTATAGATATGTGTTCCCAGGACCAGGAATTACAGGCAATTTGCTCACATTACAGTAATAAAGCTATATGCTTGGTGAGCACACAAATCATGGATAATGATGTGTAAAGCATGGTGTTTACAAATAAAAGGGTGTTCTTGCATGACAGATTTCGTTCTTGATATCCTCTTTTGTTCACTGATTTGACCATCCTCTTCAGGCGGCAACAGGCTTTGGGAAGAAAACAAAGCAAAACAGAATGTCACATGCAAATGTGATCCCATAGATAGAAGTCAAAGTATGCTAATAGAGAGCATGATTCCAAAATCTAAATATTGTAACACAAGTGGGCCTTCAGTCAACCTCACTGGGTATTTTACACATCTTCAGCATCCATTTTATCATTCTGAGGTGCTTTTTAAAAAAATCGATAGGGCAGTAACTATTTACTTGGTACTTCTATGTGTTATACAAGTTGCTATAAGGTGTCATGGCATTTTTACCTTAAATGAAGGAACATATTTTTACCACAATTTTAACAAAATTGAAATTAGCCTGCCTTCTCAGTTAACTAAGTGATAAAGGATGGTTAGCAAACCAACAACTACTTGATATACTAAAAAAAAAAAAAAAAAAAAAAGGTATACACAATGATATAAAATGTACCTTGAACTCCTAAAATAAAATACATGCTTTATTGTATCTCTTTAGACCTTTAAGGAGCCCTTCCCTCCACCCCCTGACCATCCTCATACACTTGAGCTTCTGAGTCATTCAGGGTATGATTCCCTGTTTTTCTGATCAATGCTGATTATCAGATGGAGAAATTTGATAGATACAGTAATCATTGCTATTGGAAAAAATGAGAAGAAACCTTTAACTACTTCCAGAAATAATACATCTTCTGGTAAACCATGTCCCTAGTAATTGACTAGTCTCCCCAGAACTATATATGAGGGTCTTAGATTGAGGAACCCCTTCAGGATGGGAGTACTGGGCAGCAGCTACCAGCTAGGCTTATTTTCTTAAGAGATTAAACACCAGAAATAACTGATGTCCAATAAAAGAGGTACTTCTGGGTATCAGCCCCTTACAGCTAACAAGATCAATAGTTCTCCTTTCTAGGGACATTTTGATATTTGAGCTGCCGGGAAGACGTTGATGTTTTGATGGAATGGGGAAGATCATGTCCCCATGATACGATTTGTCCTGAGTGAAGGAAAGCAGGCTATCAGCCTGCGTAGGAAGAAGCAAGATGATCTTCCATCTTCGGATCAGTGTTGATATGAGGTATACTTTGTTAATTTAAGTAAAATGGGATTGAATAATACTGAGTATGGATGACTGAGTGAAAGTTTTGTCTCAAAGTTATATCAAAGAAGATGCTCTGGATACACATAATTTTAAAAATTTTTAAAAAATGTGTTAATAAAATTGGTTGTCTGAAATTGAAAAAAAAAAAAAAATGTAGGGTCATCATTTACTTAAGTAACCTAAATCAAGGAGTTGGAGGAAGCAATACCTTTATGCTCCCAGAGATGGTCTCTCATGCTTTCTCTAATGCCCCCAAGGAGAGACAGTCACTATCAGGCAAGGAACCAGAAAGAGACAGATATAGGCTCAAAAATAATTTGTGGAGAGTTTAATAGTGGGATTTACAAAGGTGTGAGTAACAGGATTTAAGGAACCAGCCAGGAAAGGATAATACATTGCTCTGGGGCTAGTATCAGTTAGTCATTGCCACTCCTAAGTTTAAAGGGCAAGAGAAGAAAGCCATTCCTCAATCCATAGGGAGAGTATGCTACATGTAGAGAGCTTTTTGTTCAGGAAGCAATTGTGTCTGGGGGTGGGGAACATAATTTTGACCATACATATTCCTCCTTCCCTCTAATCTCCCGCCAATTGCTCCTACTGGCTGAGCCCAACTAGAACTCAGAAGGCAAGAGAGCCTATTGGTGCATTCGGTAAGAGTCAGCCTCTTAAAACTCCAAATGGGCTCATCAGGGTGGAAGGTGGACTGTAGTGATAATGGAACATATCCAGCACTGGGCTTGAATTCTACCACGACAATAACATGCCAGAGTACTGCAGATTTCAGCCAAGTATTTGACTTGTCTCCATGAGACCCTTAATTCACATCTCAGCTGCAAATAGAGAATTTGAATTTTGGGAAGTCCTTGTCTTTCTTCCTCTCTCCCAAGGCTGCATTATAAAAATACAAATGGCCCTTTGTAATCCACCTACCAGCCCTTTTGGCTTTTTAAACTGTAATTCCAGAAAAACTTTAGGACCTTGCGTTTTTGAAAGGCAATGTTTATGACCCTCTGTTTTCAGGACACTTTGGCCAGTGGCTCTGGAAGTCTATCCCATCACTATCCTGTCTGTTAACTGTAATTCCCTGTTTGGAATATGACTATTTTCCCCCTACTTGTTTATTATGAAGAGCAAGCACACTCAGGAGCCTGGAGAAGTTGTGACAGGAGACCTGTGTTTTAGCCTTGGTTGGCTTATCATTAATTGCCTTGCAATTGTTGACAATTTATTTCAACTTTGTGAGCTTTTTTTTTTTTCCCTTTTTGCTTTGTTTTTTAATCTTTGCAATGGGGATAATAATACCAACCCTATTTCCCTGGCACAAAAGAAATTGAATACTATGTGCAAAAACACTTAATAAGCCATAATTATAAAACCTGATTGTAAAATGCGAGTAGGCATCTTTGATTACTTTCCATTTTAAAGCATGCAAGAATAGCCATAGCAAACCAGTTAACCATGGCTAATTTATAAAGGGATAAAAATCATGCATGTTGCCACTGAGCAAGGTAAAACATCACTGAAGTTCTCAATATATGGTTCCATCTGTTTGCTTGCTGAATTCTTTTGATCAGAGTGAATTTTTCTTCCTAATCCCTAAACAGTTTCTACTTAATCTTCACTTTAAAAATGTTTCAACAATTCAACCAGGCGTAAAGAAAGAGCTGTTTCTTTTTCCTTTATTTCCTGTCAATCACTCAAACTCAGCAGAATTCATGACGTAGATGAGTCAAGATTGTATCCAGAAGATACAGCAGTTTGAAATTTAACAGTTTTCAAAATAAATCTATTCTATGTATTATTGTAGCCTCTTCCTAGTAGCTGGGAGACTCTTGCAGGAGGAATCTATCAATGAGAAGGAATAAGTATGTCTTAGAATTCTGTGTAATTTTGTGCTTACCATATAATTATGCATACTCTGACATCTGTTCTTTACTTACCTTTCTAGTTTCATCCTTTACTCCATCCCCATCCTTGTACCTGTCAGCAGCACTCACCAGGCTCTAGTCACCCAGAAGTCCTTGTTGTTCCCTGAATGAGCCTTGCTGTGTCATGACTCTATGGCTTGGCTCAAGCTATGTCCGCTGTCTGCAATTCTATTACCATCCCTATGTTTCTAGAAAATGCCTGTTCATCTATCAACCATAATTTCCCTGTGAAGCTTATCTAAATCATGCAGAAATTACTACACCCTTCCATGTGAAATGCACATCACCTTGCATATATCAACCATGCTCCTTGAAACGTTTATATTTGTGTGTTTATATTTGTATGTTTAAATGTCTGTCTTCTCCATTAAAATTCAATTATCTTGAGTTCAGGTTCGATGTCTTATTTATCTTTTATTCCCAATGACTGGAAAAAATGTATAAGGTCAAAAACTGCTCACTGAGTGTTGAATGACCCAATGTGAGAATAACCAAAACAGTTTTTAAAAATGTGCTAGAGGAGTCCATTTTAACCCTTGCCTTTTTTTTTTTTTTCTTTTCAAAATAACCCTTTCTCCTCATGTAAAATGGTGATGTGGCTTGTTTCCATCTATTTATTAAGCAAATGATTATTAAGTACCCAAATTGTAAAAGAAATTGTGCTAGAAACAGGAAATTTTGAAGTTAAAAATAACACTCTTTTTCCTCCTACCTCCATCTACTCCACTTCTAACTACTACCATCTCTTCTTTGGCTGACCACTCTTCAAATTTTAAACTTCTCAAGAATCTCTTGGTGTTCTATGCGTGCTTCATGGCAAGTTTCAATCATTGATATGCTTATGATTCCCACATTCCACATTTAGATCTCTTTCTCCAAGTCTGAACAGTAGATAGGTATATCTGACCGCTTACTCAGCATCTCTATGTGCTTGTACTTTCAGCAACTCAGACACATCAAGTCCATTTTTAAAATCAACAATTTTGAAATGTACTTGATATACAGTAAAATGCACCTATTTTGAGTGTATGGTTTCAAGTGTGCTGCTGAGCATATACATTCAGGTAATCAATACCCATCACTTTGTAAAACTTCCTCATGCCTTATTGTAGTCAGTTCCCCCCACCTGCAGACTCAAGCAACTGCTTGTTTCTTCTATAACCACTTTTTATAGAATTCCATTTAAATGTAACCATAAAGTATGTACTCTTTTAAATGTGATCTCTTTTGTTCATAAGAATGTTTTTGAGATTCTTCCATGTTGTGCATATTAAGTTATTTTTTTTTAATGCTGAATAGTATCCCACTGTATGAATATGTTACAACTGTTTATAAATTTTTCTCACAATGGATATTTGAGTTGTTTTCAGTATGGATAATACAAGCTGTTATAAACATTCACATACATATTTTTTGTAAGCATACCTTTTCATTTCTCTTGGGTGAATATCTAGAAGTGACTACATGACTCATATGTTAAGTATATGCTTACCACTGTAAGAAACTGCCAAATTGTTTTCCAAAATAGATGCACCATTTATATTACCACCAGCAAATGAGAATTCCAGTTGCTTCACATCTTCACCAACACTTGGTACTGTCAGTCTTTTTAATTTTAGCCTTTCTGGTGGGTGTGTAATGGTAGCTTATTGGGGTTTAAAATTTGAATTTCCATGGTGACTAATGTTAGTCAGTGTTTTCTCCTAATCTTTTTTTTTTGTAAGTGTCTGTTCAATTTTTTACCCTCATTTTACTGGGTTGTTCATTTTATCATTGAGTTTCAAGAATAATTTAAACATTCTGGATACAGAATGAAAATATTTTCTATTTTCTCCCAGTCTATGACTTGATATTTTCTTAATAGTATCTTTTGAAGAGCAGAAGTTTTCCTTCCTTTCTTTCTTTTTTTTTCTTTTAATTTCTGCGGGGTTCAAAGTTCGGGATCTTATCATCAGCTAAAAATAAAGGGAGTTTAATTAAATTCCATGTGCCTTTTATTTCATATTGCCTTATCGGCAGGACCCCCAATACATTGTTCAATATAAGTAGTGAGAGAGGACATCCTTTATACCCAACCTAAAGGGAAAATGTTCTTAAGTTCTTTTACCATAAAGTATCATGTTAATTTTAGATTGGTTATAGATGTTCTTTATCAGGTTTAAGAAGATTCCTTTTATTCCTAGTATCTTGAGACTTTATCATGAAGGAGTGTTGAATTTGGTGAGGTATTTTTCCACATCAGTTGAGATAATCATATATTTTTATCTATTATTCTCTTAGTAGAGAGAGTAACACTGATTGATTCCTGAATGCTAAACCAACTCTGTGGCCTTGGAATAATCCCCAATTTGTACTGATGGTCCTTTTTATATGTTGCTGGATTTGATTTGCAAATATTTTAAGGGTTTTAAAATTTGTATGGATGAAGGATATTGCTCTCTAATTTTATTGCCTTATAATATCCTTGTCTGGTTTTAGAATCTGGATAGTGCTGGCTTTTACAAGATGTTAATCATGTTTGATCTACTTTTTCCTCCTGGAAGTAGGAATTAACAAGTCACATGAACATTTTTGAGGCTTTTGACACACATTGCCAAACTACCTTCTAGAAAAAATAGTAATTACCTTCTCACAGCAATATATGGTAATGCTTCTTTCCCTATATCTCCTGTAACATTGGGAAACATCATTAGATTTGAAATGTGAAATATGAAAATGATCTCATTTTAATTCAAATTTCTTTGATCATTAATGAAGGACAGTATTATTCTATATCTTCTTACTGGTCATTTGCATTTTTTGAGAATGGAATGTTCATATTCTTCACACATTCTTCTCATGGATATTCCTTCATTTCTTTCTGATTTAAAAGAGCTCTTTGTAGATTAGGCATATCAATAATATATTGCAAGTATTTTCCAAGCTTGATATTTTCTGAAATGGAATTTCTAAGAACACAGATAAAATTGATACAAAAATATTTATTATGCTGATAAATGATTTCTACATGGAGGAACTCTTTAAAATATTTCCTGAGACTCCTAACTTATACAATTGTTAATTTTTTTCTCTGTGTAACAAGAAAGTAATGAGAATGCTTTGAGTAAAGAGATGTCAAGTCCTCTTAACGGACCTGATCACAGATAATTTGTTAAGGGAGTAAGGTTTACCTACAACAGTCCCATCCCTAGGCCACCCTTGATCTACCCTGTCCTTTTCTGTCTGCCTGTCCTTTTAGTAACTATCACAGTCCATCCCCTAACTTCCCACCTCTAATTTAGGCTTTGCCCTTCCTGGTATAGCATCTGTAGTCACTGCCTTTTCACTCTCCTGTCTTGTCACTTTCATGGCTGCTCTCAAACAAATGTATTGATCCTCTGTCACACTGTTTTGTGGACAAAGTCCATGCACAATAAATGACACCAAGGAAATAAGCTAAGTTGCAGTTTCCTTCCACATAGCATTCATATTTTCACACAGTTGTTCTAGTGAAATATCCCAGAAGCAGTATGGTATTGTTGAAAGAGTGTTGGACTTAGCATCAGAAAGTCTGAGTTTCAGAATAATGGCTCCTCACCTACTTTCATGATCTTGGACAAATAATTTAGACTGTCTGGTTTCAGTTTTGTTTGTAGAATGGAGAATATAATACCTGTCATGTCTAATTTGTAGGTTTGTTGGGAACATAAGACAATATAATGTGAATGTAGTTTGTTGGAAAAATTCATCATGGAATTATAACCACATCAGTAATGATGAACTTTTATTATTTTCATAATCCATCAGTGTCCCTTCTTAATACTCTGAGAGTTGGAAAATACCCACAGAGTCAGGTCCAAGCAAAAGTAGTTAAAGCCATTCAGAGGTCTACACTATTAAATTTGATAGCCTTAAAATCTATGTTAAGTCAGTTATTACTAACTTTCTGAGGGATAACATTTCACCATAGCAAGTACTAATTTCTTGTTGACTAAATCTATGTCCTCAGAATCTACCTGCACTTTTAGAAGGAATTTGCCTCCCTGCTCTATCTTCTGGAAGTGTGAAGCTATCTTGTCATAATACTTCTTTTGCTTCTCCCAGACAATAATTTTGAGCATGAAGCAAGAGAGAGAATATCTGACACAGAATTTTAGCATTTTGTATACTAGATAGAAGTTTCTATGTACAAATAGGTTATGTGACTAGAGCTAAAGTCACTCTGGTTATTTGAAGAAAGTCAGTGGTCTCTAAGCAGTACTCAAATCTTCATATTTCTTTTCCTATTGATATTTGAATTCTGGTCCTTATCTGTGCTAACCGGCTGACTCAGGCACAGAGATGGAACCTCAAAAAAGCTGATCTCCAATGCACTTTCACCATTCAGGGACCAGTCCTGAACTGCCTGATAAATCTACATTCTCAGTCTCCTGACATCACTGACCATTGCCTCCTTTATGTTTGCAATTCAGCTTCCATCCTGGATGAAGTCCTTTTCCTTTTGTTATTTTTCTACAGTAAACTCCCTACCTCTGGCTCTGGCATCTCAGACAGCTCAGAGTAAACACCTGCTTCTAGCATCCCCAGGACACCAGGCCCCAACACCACCTATTTGGATGTGTGTCCTGGTGGTCACTACTCCTATGAGTTCATGTCAGCCTTATGAGAGAGACCTGGTATAAGCCATGTATAAGAAAGGATGCATTTTTAACATGTGTTTATATTCATGCAAATAGAAGATGCACAATATACATGAACAACTTTAAAAATATTTTTTTTAAAAAAACACCCAAGTAACTATTACCTGAGTGAAGAAATAAAACATTTGCCAAACATTCAGTAACCCCTCTTTCCTTTTCCTATCACAGCCCCATTTTCTCCCCAAGAGGTAGGCCCTCTCCTGATTATTAGGATAGTTCCTTTGCTTTTCTTTATAGTTTAGATAAGTGTTGGTAAACTTTGATGGCAATATTTTAGTTTTGTGAGCCACATATAGTAGCTGTCTCATTCTTTTTCTCTTTTTTTTTCCCTTGTTTTCTTTTTAATAACCTTGTTAAAAGGTTTTTAAACAACCTTTAAAATTTTTAAAAATTATTCTTACCCTACAGGCCACACATAAACAGGCCACAGATCAGATTTCCCCTGTGGACTATGGTTTGCTGAACTCTGGTTTAGATCTCTAAACAATGCTGTCTTTGTTTGCCTGAGTTTTCAATTATATGTCAATGAACAAATATTTCAATTTTTTTCAACATTATGCTTGTGAGATTTATCCAGGTTGTCATATGTGGTTGTGCTTCATTCATTTTCATTGCTACATAGTATTCCATTGCCAGAATTTATCCATTCTATTCCATTATATTTGGGTTGTTTCAAAGTTTATGAAAAAATGCTCTTGTTCTTGTGAACAGTTTCTTTTTCCTTTTTTTTTTTTTGCTTTTATAAAAAATGCTACATGAACATTTTTATATGTTATCCTAGGGCACATGTGCAAGTTTATCTGGGGTATAAACTTTGAAGTGGATTTGCTAAGATCACTTTCCTAAACATTGTCAAAGATTGTTTTCCTAAAGGGTCATAACATTTTCACTCTCACAGGTTCCCATTGATCCACACCCTTATCAGCACTTGGTATTGACAAACATATTTAATTTTCTTCAATCTGTTTCTAATTTGCATTTCCCTAATTGCCAATTGTGGTCTTCATTATCATTTCCCTGAATGCTAATGAACATATTTTCACTGCGTTCATGGGTCACTTGGATTTTCTGTTTTGTAACATGCCTATTGAAGTCTTTTTCCGTATTTTTCTTGGGTAGTCTGTTGTTTCCTCATTAATTTGTTTAATTTTTTTTATAGATTCTAGATAATAATCCTTCTGGTTTTAGGCATTGCCAATAATGGCCAGTTTGTGGCTTGTCTCTTCATTCTTTATGGTACCTTTTGATTAACAGAAGTTCTTGACTGTAATTTGGTTGAATTTATTAAAATTTCCCTTTATGATTACTGCTTCCTCGGTCTTAATTAAGATATAGGGATTCATGAGTTTTGAAAGCATCTGCAGCAAAGAACTTTGATTACATGATCCATGTAAAAGGAGCAGGGAAAAGACTCTCTGTGAGCTAATCTTTCATGTCTTGGTAGCCATTGACTCACCTCTTACTCACCAAGTCACCACCTATGGAGTCCATGGTCCGATGATCCACAAAAGGATCATCACACATTCTCAGTCAATGCCACCCCAAGTGTTGTGTCTCTCCATGGCTATCCTTCCTTATTGTTCCTTTGACTCAGTTCCCTTGACCGCCACCCTTCCTTTCACACGAATCCTCAAATATTATCTGAAAGATCTTCTCCTGGTGACTTTGGACTAGTTGACAGTTTTCATCCTCATGTGATTTTGTCTCTTTCATTTTTCACATCCTAGTTTCTCAATCCAATGGGGTTGATCGATACATCTTTCCTCTCTCTTGGCTCCCGGTATAATTGCCTTTTCTCCTATCTTCATGTTAGTTTTGTTTCCTCTGTATGTGCCCAACTTTAAAACCAGTGGTTCTTGACCCTTTTGGGTTCCCGATCTCCCTTGAAAATGCATTAATTTTCTTCCCCAGAAAAAAATGCATGCGTATAAGTGAATGCCCTTTCCCATACAATTTCAGAGGGTTTACATCCATTATGTCATTTGGTCCCCCCAACTATCTTTTGAGGAAGACAGGCTAAACACTGATATTGTGTCCATTCTATAGAGAGAATCACAGCTCACAGAATCAACATAACACACAGAAAAAGCCTGAGTTAACAAATGGTAAAGCCTTAGGTAGGCCATGGTGAATCAATAACAAAATCAGGTGGTAGTAGCTGTAATCACAAATTGCAAAAGCAGCAAACTAGCTGATAAAAGACTACAATGACAATGGGCCCCATCATCAAAATGATTTTAATTCACTTAAGACAAATGGCATGTGATCCTGGGGTGATAGCATCAATCTATCCACCATAATTTAGCATCAGTCTTTTCACCTCTTAGGTCTTGTGGTGTTTCTCTTGTATATGTACACATCTTATCTTAAGTCTCTCTTACTTATAAAACCAAGCTATCTCATTCCTTTTCAAATATTAATTTCTTAGGTTAATCAAAGCAGCATTTTTTGGGGAGAAGGAATGTGGTCAGATGCAGAATCATCTTTCTTTCCCTCAGTCACTCGCTCACTCATTCATTTATCATTCTAGATTATTTCTATAGAATATATTCACTAACTATTTAGCACTAAAAAAGCATTTACAAAACTCTCAAGAATAAATTGTCAATTTCTGAAAACTGTATTTGGAAAAAGTGAAAGAAATTTAAACCAAGACCCTAATACAATAAACTGACCTGGGACCATAAAATCTAGGCAGCTACAAAGTGGAATTTCTCTGAGAAATCTGGGTTATGCTATATAAATTAAATTTGGATCTATTTATTTTTAATTTATTGGAGATTTTAAATCTCATCACAGGGATGTTTCTCTTTGAGAATGGTGATTAGGTAGTAAGAGGAGAACTGGGAAGTATCTGGCAGTGGTGAGAGGTTGAGATTTAAAAAGTGAGGAAGGCTGGATGGTTTCTGTTGAAATAGACTGTTAAGAACTTTGTCAAAGAATGAACTCGTACTGTAACCCACACCTCATTTGTCACCCTGATGGGCTGAGGAAAAGTGACATTTACAAACTGAGAATGAAAGCACATCCATTTCACCAGTCTGACACCCTGATATAATAACTATTTACCTTGAGAAAGAGGCACTGAGATTTCCGATTCTTGTGAATCTTCTCACTTTGGCACTTACTTTCTCACTCTGTCAAACAGCCCCAGATTAATGGAACAATTTGTTCAACAAATCATATTAGTAGAATGCGCTCAGGGTAAAGAGAGAGAGGCGGGGGAGCAGAAATTTTTTACTCATTCATAGCGGTGGTATCTCTGCAAATAAAAATGTAGTTATGCCTGACATTTACAGAGGGACAATGTGAAACGGAAGGAGTGTAATGACTTTGGGCAGTGGAGAGATCACTTTGTGAGAAGAGTAGTGCTCAAAGGAGAATAAGATAAAGTTACACATAACATCTAGATTGAGCTGCCTTCTAGAACATATTTGTCAAACATGGCAGGATCTGCCTGGGTGAAAAAAAAAGTTTCCTATTAAAATTAAGCACCTCATGCTTTCTACAGTACACAGATCCGCTCCTCTTCAGCCCCACTTGGGGAGTCTCAAAGAATTCCAGGAACATCTGAAAGAGACGATTCAATTCCTCAGAAGAGATCATAAGTAAAAGGCATGTGATACCTGCATGTGATTAGGCGTGAGATTGTTAATTCAGATACGCATTCAATTCACCTTCCAAAGGCAAAATAGTAAAAATAAAATAATTGACACAGATTTTACATTTCATATATTTCACTCTTTTGTGCCAGAAATTTGAATGAATATTTAGAATATAGAGAGCTAATAAATATCAACTACAAGAAGTCATATTTATTTAAATAAATGCTGCTTACTGCTTCTTTTAAAGCTGCAAAAATTAAACATAATGCCACATTTTTTTTTTCCACTAACTTTCAAAGCACATACAAAGTTTGCTGTGATGTTCATTTCTTTGTGTTAGGGTTGTCACACCTTTATTATCCCTTACATCAACAACAGAAATTGACACTCACTCGTCCCCTGTTTCTGTACACTGTGGCCTTGGGTGTCAGGGAAAAATATTGCTTTGCATTTTTGGGCTCCTTGGATTTCTCTTTGTTTCATCTCTCTCCTTCTCTATCTGTCTGTCTCTCTCTCTCTTTAGGTTCTTGCCATATATTTGAGCCATGGGAGGGATCTCAGACAGCTCAAAATTAGTTTCTGGAAACTCCTAATTAACTTGGAGAAAATGTTTTTACTTTTACTATGTCGGAAGGTAAAATTGGCCAACGCTTTTTTAAAAATTTTTTTTTTATTATCACAGGTTTATTCTAGAAATATTTCAGTGCAAAAGTGACCTGTGCAAATCATTAAAGAATAGAAATAGTTTAACCTTCATGCTTCAAAGGTAAAAAACAATATATGATACCTCCCAGGATATCATTGATATGACTGCTTACAAGGAAAATAAAGAGTCCTGATTTTATTCTATATAAATTATTCTATTTAATTCTATAAATTATTCTATACTTATTCTAATCTTATAATTATATAAAAATAATATATAATTTGTCCTATAAAAAGTTACATATCAGAAAGTTTAGGCCACTCTTTTAATGCATACTCTTCTCACTTTTCATAGAGGAAGTATTTTATTAAGAAGGATCTGGATTTTGCATGTCACTTTTCAGAAATTTGGGGACCTAACTTAATAGGAAAATAGTTGTTACACCAGATGTGTGGTGATTGTGTGTGTATGTGTGTGTGCATGTGCACATATTTGTTACAAAAAAAACATGGGTTCCTGTTAGAAAGTTTAAAAGGTATATAAAGATAAGAAATACTGACTTTTTGAAGTGTGTAATGTATGTATGTATATATTTGTGTGTGTGTGCATGTACATATCTATCTTCTATCCATCCATTTCTGTATCTATCTAGCTAGCTATCTATCTACCTACCTACCTAACCATCTAGATATAAGGGTCAGAGATAATTGTCATCTCAAATAACTGGAGGAGCAATTTAGAGATACACCTGGACAAGGGCTTGCAGCAGAGAGCCCTCATGAGCAACTCTCCAGATATTTCCTTTCTGTCTTCTTAACATGGTCTTTTGACATGATTTCTCTACTTCTTCTTTTTGGGTTTGTTCCAGTCTGCTTCTATTTTTACATACATTTTGGTTGCTTAACAGAATGGAATTCTGCTATTCACCCAAGAAACAGACCATCGCAGGCATCCAGGTCAGCGAAAAGCTTCCTCCCGTGGTGATGCAGGGATTCACACTCCTTCCATCTCTTGCCTCTTTGGTCCATTACAGCTTTGAGGTTTTCTCCTTCCAGGCTGGGTACAAGGAAAAGGGAGAAGAGTCCTTCTCCCTTCCTCAAAATGTCAGCCCAGTGGTAACACACAATTTCTGTGGGTGCCATGAGGGCTGGCAAACGTAGTCCCTGATTGGGTGGCTGCCTTCCAGGGACAGCTACCCATTATAGAAAAGGGGTGCATATTTTTGGTGAACAGTCAGTAACCTCTGCCACATGATCCTCTGGACTATTCTTTATCTCTGCTCTGTTTACCTTTCCTCTACTAATCATTTTCACTTACTCATTTTTCATGCTACCTTTCAATTTGGGTCTGTCCTGACCTCTTTAAGTGCCTGTCTTCACTTCTTGTTGTCTCCTACATTTATTTAGAGTTTTAGGTTCTACTCCCCCCTGCTTGTCTCTCCTCTGTTTCCCAATCTAAACTTCAGAAAGGATCTGATTGTCCGTTACTCTTATTCTTTCATCCATGATAGCCACTTCAGCTGTCACCAGCCAGTCTGTGGAATTGTCCATTAACATATGTCCATTGTCCACCCTTAACCTGATCAGCTGTTCTTTTATTTATTTTGGGGGAAGGAAGAGGTTGTACTTGACCACAGAGTGCCTGTGGTTGAGGATGTTATTCTTAGAAGGGGCTTTGACCACCTTGATTTTACTGTGCATTACATGTTGATTTATAGCTTGTGTTTTTTCCACTTATCAAGCATCAGATGCAGTACAATAGGATATATCCTTGCCATAGAATAAAGAATTCCAAATTTCTCTATTCATTTCCTATTCAATGCCTGAAGCTTCCACTTCTTTAAGCCTCAGTGGTGATCCCTGTTACAGATGACGAACAAACACGCCTTTCCCCAGGGAGATATAGACCTGGCAATTTAGTTTTCAGGGTACAGCTTTCTCTAGTCTGCAGCCACTTCAGGGAATAGAGACCATGTCCAAGTTGGGAGTAGGAATTCTGGTTCATGGTGTTTTTCCTAAAAAATAAGTCATCATAGTGGTAGGTTTGTGGGTGAAATTTTACTTCAAATCAAGAATTATGGTCATAATTAGCTCACAAATTGAGTTTAATTATTTGAAATGCCTTATTGATAGTTCCCATGTATTGAATGTGTTCTTTCTGCTGGGCACTGTTCCAGGTCAAACTTTTCAGCCCTTACAACTTTCCCAGGTGATTGTTTTAATCCTCTCGTTTAAATGAAGAAGTGGTAGCTCGGAGAGATTATTTTATTTGCTCAAAGCCACACAGCTAGAAAGTAAAGGACCTGAAAATTAAATTTAGTCTGCCCCTAAATCCTATTTTCACTCTATGAAGATAGCCCCTCAGTTTGAATACCGTGTACTATCTTGCCATTTCCTGTCTTTACCCCAAATAACCAACAGAATGTAACTGTACAGTCAAGAAACAATTCCTGAGCACAAGCCACAGTGGCAGACAGTAACAAAAATTATCTCATTTATTTAATCCCAAACTCTGGGAGATAGATTTTACAATTCCATTTTATAGACAAGGAAACTGAAGCTCAGAGGTTTAAGCAACTTGCTTAGGCCACAACCTTTAAGTGGCACCATGGGGGTCTGAATATAGATTTTCAGACCCCAAGTCTGGGATGCTTATTTCCTACCCTCAAATTCTTCTCTAGTTAACAAAAACAGTTCAGATATACATAATTGCTACACATAAGCCTCCCACTGTAATACACCCTCAGTTAGTGTTCCATATGTATAAGAAAAGAATTAATGAATTTACCTCCTGATTCTAATGGTGAGCAAAAGCTGTCACTAATTTCTTTCTGCTTCTCTTTCCTGCTTTTCTTTGATTTGTGATATTCTTAATTGCGTGGCCTGTTAAAAGACAATTTTCAGAAAAAAGGAAGATCATGACTCTCATACAAATATAAGAATGAGCATGTGTTCCATAATTTAGTTTACTTCTATGATACTAAGGAACCAGGCAGATGTTATAACCAAATCAAAAGAAAAGTCAAAGGAAAACAAATGTAAATGGAGCAAAGGAATGTTGGGTGAATTGCAAATGGAGACAAAATTGTCTTTTCCACGGAGGTGTTGGTGTTCAATTAAATCTCTGTTAGACAGGACAGAATTTATGTAGCTATCAGTTATCTACAATTTACAAAGAGTTGCAAAATGGCTCAAAGACAACAATCAAGGCTAGAAGCAGACAGCTGAGAAGGGTGTGTTAAAGGCACTACGTATTTTTCTATTGAAACACAATTTTTCTTTTAACAGTCCCTTAGTGTAGCCTTGAATAGCTCATTTAAAGTGTTATATGAAGTCAGAGGTAGGTAGTTTGAAATAAACATAAAACAATAGTTCTATGTACCATAGATTTATGAATGAGTGGGATGTTCTTGTCTATGTATTACTTCTTCTGCGTGTTGGACTCAGTAACCCAAATCCCTATCGGTTTGGTAGAAGACAAGCAGAGAACAGACCAAAGCAGTGGGAATGGACCTGAAATCCTGATTCTGATAGGTCGGCAGATTCAAACTTCAAACTTCCTTGCCCATGGCCTTGGGCAGGGTGGAGGTTGGAAGGTTACACCCCTTTGGCTTTGGCCTCCCCTTTAGGCCTCAAATTTAGACTTTAAAAAACTCAGTTATCTCGGAATAAGGTTGAACAATCATGACAGCAACATACTAAACGGATTAAAAAAAGGAAAAATCCACCATACAACTTTCAATGTGAGTCTCATTACCAACCACAATTGCTTGGAATTAAGAAAAAATAATATTTTTAGAAACCGTGAAATTATCTTGTACATAGCAGAATTTATATTGATTTGTGCCCCTCGTGTGTCGTGCATCTTAAACGCGTTCAGGTGTAGAACACAACACTTTTTGTTTCGTTCATTTCATTTTCTTTATTAATTTTACCAACCAGGAGCTCATAAAGGGAAGAGGCCTTGACCCTTCCAGAACTGAGAAGTCCTTAGCTGGCCTGAGGCCAAAGGACATAATCCCTGGCAAAAGAGCACCGCTGCAACTGCGCGCGGTTTAACAAAGCTCCTTCAGACCCAGAGCACCGTCCGGTGACACCCGAGGGGCGGCCCCTCCACCCTTCCGCTTTTGGAGGGCGGGCGGGCGGCCGGGGCGTGCGGGCGTCACAATGGCCCGTCTCCCCCGGGAGGGCGGCGGCTTCCAGGTGCGGGGAGGGGCTGCGCATCCCGCCGGGCGTGGGTTAACTTTCACTGGGCGGCCGCCGGCCACAGACAATGGGCAGGAGAAAGGCCTTATCGCGGCGCGCAGGCCTTCCCCGAGCGCGGCGGGCGGCGGCGGCGCTTCCGCGGGCACCTCCCGGCCTCCCTGCCTCCCGGCCCCGCGCAGCCGCCTCCGCCGCCGCCGCCGCCGCCCGCCGCTTCCTCCCCGCGACCCCCCGGCCTCCCGGCGAGGCGCGGCGGGCGGGAAAAGCTTTGTGGGGCGGCCGCGGCAGCGACACGCGCGGCCGGGCCCCGGGCAAACAAAGGGGGGATGTGTGCAGCCCGAAAGTCCGGAAAGCGGGGCGCCGGTGGGGGCCGGGACCGGCCGCTGCTCTCCCTCGGAGCCCATTGTTTGCAGAGCGCACTTCCACACGCGCTTAACGAGAAATTAACACATCCTGCCGCCGCTTATCAGCCCATCGACAGCCGAACAAACAGCGCAAGTTATTTTGCACGGGGAGGGTTCTTTTTTTTTTTTTTTTTTTTTTTTTTTTTATTTTACCAATACATATTTTAATTTGATGAGCAGGCCCGAGAAACCCATCCCAAGAACCCATCATCCAAGCCCTCTTCTTTTGTTTCCGCACTCCCCTGAAATACCTTGGTATCACTCAGAATTCACATGCTACTAAATAAATGGCTGAGGTATTTAAAAACTGTATTTGGCGGTGGAGGTGGGGAAGACTCTATTTTTCTTAGAGGCGATATTCTATATTTATTTTTTGTAATACTAATATTCGTCAAGTCTAGAATGTGCCAGGTAGACGCTATTATATATCAATTCTTTATTCTCCCTAACAACACTGTGAATTTGGTAGTATTTTTATTTTCATTTTACAGATGAGAAAAGGCAAATAGATCCAGAGGTGACCTCCACGCCCTTAGAGAGCTAGTATCTGGGCCCCCAGACGGGACTCGATGCTAGGCAGGTAGCTCCAGAGTCATGTGCTTAGCTTCTGCAACCATGTCTTACAACTTATTTTTACACCTATGCATTCCACTGATTTAACTTTTAATTTTATGTTGATCACTGAAATGCAAGATTTTTCTGCAGCCTGCCCTCTTGCTGAACTGATTATCTGGGAAACCTGGAGAAGTAGAATTTCATAGACTATCAGAGGAGCAATGCGCTTCATGAAGCATATGCTTTTCTATATTAATACTTTCTACACCTTTTAGGACTTCAGGCTTTCTCTGTTTTTTTTGATGAAAGGATGTCGAATTGACGGGGAATTTTTCATTTCTATGAAAAGTACATGTTGTCATTTCTATTGTATGCATTCAAGGAGAAAATAAAGTAGACTGCACATCAACAAATTAGAAACCAATGTATTAATCAGCCAATTGAAGCCAAAGCTTAAACTTTTTTCTGAATTATCCAATCAAGTTGGCTGATTGTGGCCTAAACATCTCCTTTAGTGAATCAGCAGTGTCTATTTTCTGTAAACCTGGGCCCTGTGTTCTATTCTAGAGATGCAAGCCCCAACTCTTTCAGGGTTGTCCAAGCCAGCCTCTTGTAGTAGTTGAGGTCACCTGAATTAACTTGTGTTGACTTCTGACTAAGGTCCAAATGCTATTTGGAGACAGAGGCTGTCCAAATGAATAAGACACTCTTCATACCTAAAGCAGTAACTCACTGGCTGGTCAGGAAAGATAATAACCAATAACTAAAATTAGATGTGATAACTGCTATATGATGTGATAAAAGAACCCAGATGCAAGATCAATAATTTTACCTTGGGGTCAGAATGCCACAGAGAGATTTAAGTGCTTCAAAACACTCTTCTATAAATTTAAGAAATCATTCATTTAATAAATATTTATTGAATTCCTTTATTGTGTTAGACACTGTGTTTACAAAAAAAAAGCAGACCCTAATATCATAGAGTTGGTAATCTAGGGGAGGAAAATAAAAATGAGCTGAAAATACATGAAAATTATAGTTATTAATTTGTGTTCATCTTTTATGCTTCTGTCTTATTTGTTCTATAAGAGACCCAGAGGTGGATTCACACTATGAAATAAATAGCCCAGCCTTTATGACAAATGTTGGTATTCATGGAACATTTTTCATATTCCAGGTGGATATTTATTTTAGGTAGCTTGATATATGAATATAGATTAAAATATGCATTTCAAAATAAAGATAAGGAAAGGGTAAGAAATAGAGTCAGGAGAAGGGAAAATACAGATAGAGAAAGCTTGCAGATAATTATAACTCAATATTTGTTGAGTTTACTACTTGGAAGGCATTGTTCTAAGTGCTTTAGTTATATGATCTCAATATTCACAACAATCCTTTAAAATTGGTGCTGTTATTAGCTTCATTCAGATGAGGAAACCGAGGCCCAGAGAGGTTAGGCGACTTTTCCTAAATCACTCAGTTATTAAATGTCAGAAGCAGAATACCAACTAATGATACCTGGTTCTTGTTTCAATGCTGTGCTGCTGTCCAGTTAAACAGGCAGGCAAAGGAGAAATGGAGAAATAGAGGACATATCCATAGAAAACATAGTAAAGAGAGTCACACACAGAGAAATAAGGCAGAAAAGGAGATAGAGACCTAGACCATAATAGCAGTACTCATTGGAAAACATAGATTCTGGGATAAGACACACTTGGATTGGCATGAGGATTAAATGACCTCCCTGAAGGGGCTTAATGAAACTTTCTGGCTTAATAAGGGATGGCTCAAGTAATGCCATTTATTCCATTCTTTTGGAATTGTTGGATGAAGTATTCTTGCCATACTAAGCACATCATCTGCTCCCTTGAGGAGAAATCTGGATATAAAGTGCCCCCCTCTCTACTCCTAACTTCATCTGTGTTGCAGGGCTAAGAAATAGAGATGCAGAATGCCAGTGCAGAGTGAAACAGTCTGCACACCTTAAAGTTGCTTCTGTGCATGTGTGTTGTCTGTCTGCTGGGGAAAGCTCTCCTCTTTCTCAGGTAAAGATATGCTGGGTGAATAGAAATGTCTTCCTTTCTTTATCCCTGTGTGTCCTTCTTCTTCTGCCTGAAGTCCTCATCTATTTGTAGTTATTGAGGTCAGGCATATTGTTGACCAATATTCTTTGAATTCCAAATCTGCTTTTATGTGTTTTTTGTTTTGTTTTGTTTTGTTTCTTAGTATGTCAATAGGAAGGTAGGGTGGGAAAAATCAGGTTTCATAGTTTTCTGCTTTCGTAAACCAAATGTGAGCACATTAGTTTTTGAGGTGGCCCATTTCTTAGTTTCACAAGACCTGTAGAGAATTAGAGTTCAATCACAGTCACCAACTTCAATATCTCACCCAGTAGATTTTCTATAACATTCCAAATAGGGCGTACAAAGTTCTGGGTCTAGAGGGAAACCTAAAAGTCATTTGGGCCAAATTCCCACCTGGGACTAGATTCTTGAAACTCTTGAACTTCATGTGAAGAATTAACTCTTTTGTAAAGTAATTCACTCTTCAGTAGAGAGCTCCTATTCAAAAATAAGAATGCGCAGAAATTGTAGGGATTTTGTGCCGGTTTGAAACTGTTATGGACCGCAGAAGAGCTGTGATCTTTTAATCCAATCTTGTTGGGTGGGAACTTTTGATTGTTTCCATGGAGATGTGACTCACCCAACTGTGGGTGAAATCTTTGATTAAATCATTTGCGTGGTCCATATCTCCAAAAACCACTTAAGGTGGGTTTTGATTGGTTCACCCCAGTACTTAAGAGAGCTCAGGAGCCAACACAGGTGCTGAGATGCTTGGAGATGCAGACAGAAGGATGTTTGGAGATGCTAAGCTAAGAGATGAAGCCCAGAGTTTGCCCAGGAAAAGCTAAGAGAGGACTCCCAGATGCTTACAGAGAAACACCCTAGGAGAAAGAACAAGGATGCATAGGAGCTGAGAGAGAGAATAGCTAAGACAGATGCCCAGAGACATTTTGGAGAAAGCCATTTTGAATACAACCTGGGAGCAAAGGACCAGCAGATGCCAGCCATGTGCTTTCCCAGCTGACAGAGGTGCTCTGGATGCCATCAGCCATTTTTCAGTAAAGTATCCTTTTGTTGATGCCTTAGTTTGGACCTTCTTATGGCCTTAAAACTGTAAATTTGTAACCTAATAAATCCCCTTTGTAAAAGTCAATCTATTTCTGGTATTTTGCATAACGGCAGCATTAGCAAACTGGAACAGATTTTAATAGTATTGAGTATTATCCATCCTTTTCATAAGATCTCTGACATTCATCAATCATCCTCTATCTAAATCCTTTCAATAACAGGACACTCACTATTGTGTGGGGCAGGCCTAATTCTTATATAAGACAATCTGTCAAATCTCTGAAAACTGTTCTTCTGACCTCCACCCACACATAACAATCTTTTCTCTGCAGACCATGTGTCACCAAATTTCATCAGGCATCCCTCATGCAATATACTTTCAAGATTGCTCACTGTCTAAATTGCCCTTCTATGGATGATTCATGTAAGATATAGAAAAAAGAACCAGGCACAACAATTCAAGTGTGGATGACAAGGACCAAGTAAGGAAAGTGGATGGAGAGTCCATCTACTACTATGGCTTTAAAATCATCACTTTTTCATTCTCAATTACAGATCCTTTATTTGGACTTGGAGGAAAGTTTTGCCAGGGCCCAATTCAGCTAAAAAGTTCTAGAATTTTACTATTAAATCTTCTAATTCTGATGCTCAAGTTTTAAGAATGCAGCCAAAATTCTTTATTAATTTGTTTTTGTTATTGATGCTTTGCATGCTTGTTTTCATTTTGTATCCATTGTAACTGTAGGCTCACATGTTATTTCAGGTCAGCCAAAGCCTCTATTTTTTAAATAATTTACTTTTTCTTATTTACGTATAGTTTTCACAAATGTATACAGCTGAGTAATCACCAAAAAAACAAAAAACAAAAAACAAAAAAAAAACCCAATATTTAACAGCCTATCACCACCAATATTCCCCATGCCCTTTTGTAGTAAACTCTCCCCCACCAGCTCCTGGCAACTTTGATACATCATTTTCCTATAATTTTGCTTTTTCTAGAATGTCACGTCTTTTTTCACTTAGTATGACACACTTGAGATTCATCATAATGTTTTTGTATAGCTTTTTCCCTTTGGTTGTTGAATAGTATACCAGTATGTGGATGTACCAAAGTAACTCCACTATTTTCCTAAGTGACAGAGTCATTTTGCATTCCCACGAGCAATGTATGGAGACCACATATTGCTTTATTCTCCACTTAACGTTCATGGGATTAATAGTGGTGAACCCTTTTTCATTCCTGATGATGGCAATTTGAGTCATCTCTCACGTTTCCTTGGTTAATGTTGCTAGAGGTTTATATATTGTGTTTATCTTTTCAAAGAAATAGCTTTTGGTTTGTTTATTTTCTTACTTTCACATCATTGATTTCTGCTATAATTTATATTTCCATTTTTCTTCTTCCTTGAGGCTTAGTTTCTTTTTCTTTCTCTAATTTCCTAAGACAAAGCATACAATATTGATTTTAGATTTCTTTTTTCCTAATATATATATATATATATTTAATGCTATACATTTCTCTCTGAGCATTGCTTTCGCTGTAGTCCACAATTTTGATAAACTGTATTTTCATTTCCAGTTAGTTCAAAATATTTTTAATTTCTTTGGAAAATTCTTCTTTGGCTCATGGATTATTTGTAAGTGTGATTAATGTCCAAGTACAAGGGAATCTTCCAGCCGTCTTTCTGTTATTGCTTTTTATTTGACTCTGTTGTGGTCTGAGGATGTATTTTGTTTGATTTCAAACTTTTGAAATTTGTTAATGTGTGTTTTATGAACAAGAATATGATCTATCTTGGCAAACATTCTATGTGCACTTGAGACGACTATATTCTGCTGTTGAATGGGGTGTTCAATAAATGTCAATTAGATCAAGCTGATTGATATTGCTGCTCAGGACTTCCATACCCTTATGAATTTTCTGCCTGTTTGATCTATCAGTTGCTGAAAAAAGGGCATTAAAGTTTCCTAATATAAAAAATTGATTTCTCCATTTCTCCTTTCAGCTACATCAGATTTTGCCACATATATTTTGATGCTGTGTTGTTAGGTACATACATGTTAAGGAGTGCTGTATCTTTTTGGAGGATTGAGCACTTTATTGTTATGTAATGTCCTTCTCTATCCCTGATAATCTTACTTCTTCTAAAGTCTGCTTTGCTTAAAATTAATACAGCTATTCAAATTTTCTTTTGATTAGTTACATGGTAATTACTTTACTGATCCTTTACTTTTAATCTATGTGAAGCTTTTTATTTAAAATTGGTTTCTTGTAGACAGTATATATTTGGGTATTTTTCTCTAATCCAGTCTGACAATATCTGTCTCTTAACTAACATGTTTAGACAATTCACATTTAATGTGTTTATTGATATAATTGAATTAAAATTTACAGTATTTATAATTGTTTTCTATTTGTTGCCTTTGTTCTTTATCCCCCTCCTCCATCACCTCTTCCTGCATTCTCTGGTTTCTGTTAAGCATTTTTTTAACTTTTTAATTTGAAAAACTTTCATACTTGCAGGGCAGTTACAAAAATAATACAAACTCCATGCAGAGAACCCCAACACACCTCCACACTCAACTCCCAGGTGCCCAGATCCACCATTTTTTTTTCCGTATTTGCCATATCATTCTATTTATCCATTAATCTATCAATCCAGCTATTTATCAATCCATTTTCTGAACACTTGAGTGTAGGTTATATATACTATACTTAAAACTACCAAGTATATTTCTTAAGAACAATGGTTTTCACTTATGCAACCACATTAAATGAAGTTATCAAATTGAAGGAATTTAACAATGTTATAAAACTTAGAGTCTATATTCCAGTTTTTTCATATATGCCAATAATGTCCTTTTGGGCCTTTTCTCCTCCATTATTAAACCTAGTTCAGGATCATGTATTGCATTTAATTACACACACAACATAAACTTTCCCATCTCAACCCCTCCCAAAAAAGCATTCAGTGGGATTAATCACATTCACAATGTTGCAGTACCCTCATCACCTTTCATTACTAAAACTTCCCCATCTCCCCACAGAAACCCTACATCCATTATGCACTAAGTCCCCATTCCCTCTGCTTTCTACCCCTGGAAAACAGTACTTCAATTTCTATCTCTATGAGCTTGCATATTCTCTGACGTTTTCTTTGTAGTTACCATAGGGCTTAAATTTAGCATCTTAAATCTATAGCATCTTGTTTCGTTTGACACCAACTTAACTTCAATAGTATACAAAAACTATGTTCCTATACCCCTCTTTTCACTCACCATTATGTAGCTCATGTCACACATTATATGTTTATACATTTGTGAGTCCCAAACCACTGCTGTATCATTACATTTTATGCATTTGCCTTTTAGATCCTGTAGGAAGTAAAACATATAGTTACAAACCAAAAATACAACAGTCCTGGCATTTATATTTACCCATATCATCACCCTCACTGAAGATCTTTATTTCTTCATGTACTTCAATCTATTGTCTATTTTCCTTTCCTTTCAACCTGCAGAAATCTCTTCATCATCTCTAGTAGGACCATTGTAATGGTGATTCCTTCAGCTTCTGATTATCTGGGAATGTCTTAATCTCACCCGCATTTTTGAAAGACCGTTTTTCCTCACATAGAATTGTTGGTTGGCAAATTTTTGCTTTAGCACTTTAAAATGTCATTCCACTGTCTTCTTGCCTCTATGGTTTCCAATGAGAAATCGTTGCTTAATTTTGTTGAGGCTCCTTTGAACATGTACGTGATGTGTTTCTTCTCTCTTGCAGCTTTCAGAATTCTCTCTTTAACTTTGGCATATGACAGTTTGGATATAATATTCTGTGGCATGTGTCTGTTTGGGTTTATACTGTTTGGAGTTCATTGAGCATATTGGATATGTATATTCATGTATTTTGTAAATTTGGGACATTTTCAGCCATCATTTCTTTGAACATTATCTCTGCCCCTTTCTTTCTTTCATCTCCTTCTGGGATTACTTCAATGAATATATTGATATGCTTTATGGTGTCCCACAGGTTTCTTAGGCTCTGTTTACTATTCTTCATTCCTTCTTCTTTTTGAACCTCAGGAAGATTTAAATGGTCTTATCATAAAATTCACCGATACTTTCTTCTACCAGTTCAATTAATTAAGCATTTTATATTATTCCATTTTGTCTCCTTCTTAACGTATCATTTATAGTTACTTTTTTTAACTTTTTAAGTTCTTTCCCTGGACTTTGTAATATATTTTTGACTAATGTACATCCACCTTCTAATAACACTATACTGCTTCATGTGTAGTACATGTGCCTTTTAAAAGAGTATGCCCAATAGCCCTCTCTCATCCATTGTGATATTGGTGACTCATTTCACTTATCCACACACTGAAAATATCCAAATACATTTTTACTATTATTGTTTTAAACAATTATCTTTTAGATCATCTAAGGAAAAGAAAAACAAACTAATTTGTTTTCTCTTCCTGCATTCCTTTCCTAACTCTTCCTTTAAAAAAAAAATAGATACAAGTTTCTGATCAATATCATTTCTCTGTGCCTGATATTTCTCTTATTAACATTCCTTATCAGTAAGCAGGTCTTGGATCTTGTATCTTTCTAAATGTACCTGACACTCCAGATTTCGTGGTGGCAGTTTGTCCTGCAATGACAATTCTCTGAAAGAGCCAAGAAAAGTCACTGGTTTTCAGTTTTCCAGCTTTTCCTTGTTAAAAGAACGGTAGACACAAAGTCAAATTCTTTACATGTTTACTTCTGAAACTGGAAATCCTTACATTGACTGTTTTTTTTTTTTTTTAATATTATACCAGTCTTGCATTTCTAGGATAAACACTACTTGTCATGATTTGTTATCCTTCTTTCTATATATTCATGGATTTTATTCTCTAAAATTTTGTAAATAATTTTGTGGTATATATTCATTAAGGGTATTAACTTATAGTTTTCTTTTCCTCTATTTTTTCCCCTGCATTTTGTCTATCTGGGTAGCACTTATCTCACAAAACAAGCTGGAATTTCTGAAAAGGCTTCTTTTGAGCATTGGTATTATTTCTTCCTTAAATGTTTGATAGAATTTACCAGTGTGCATTGTATGATTCTTGCACGTCATTTCCTATAAATGTGGATTAGGTCCAGTTTGTTTATTATATAATTCAAGTCTTCTACATTTAATTGATTTTCAGTGTATTTATTCTGTAAATTACTACAGAGGAGAGTTGAAGGTTCCACCTATAACAGTGGATTTCTCTATTTATACTTTAGTTTCCTTAGCTTGTGCTTCATGAACTTTGAAACTGTATTGTTGGAACTTTTTTTCATCTCTTTGATAAATAGATCCTTTTATTGTTATTTATCCCTTGTAATAGTCCTTGTTTTGTTTTGTTTTGTTTTTTTGTCTAATAGTTATATAGCCACTTCAGATTTCTTATGCTTAGTATAACCTCCTTATACTTTATATTTAAACTGGGTTTCTTGTAGCCAGTACTTATTTGGTGGTTCCTTTTTTACCCAGACTGACAAAGACTCAAATCTCTGTCTTTTAATTGCCATGTTTAGAACATTTATATTTAAGGTAATACTTAAAGCAGTATACTTCCATTTCTCCTCTCTTGTCATTTCTGCTATTGTTATCATATATTTTCTATTTCTGGAATCTCTAATTCAGTTTTTTTGTTTCCCCTTGGCAATAGTTTTAATTTTCAGATAACTCATTTTATCCTGTGAGCTCATATGTGCTGGGGGTATTGGATCCTATCTGTGTCAGTTCTCTTGAGTTCAAGAATGGAAGAAGAGATAGAGGGCTATTTGCCATAGATCTTTTTTAATGTTTCCCTCCCCTTAAAAGAGTTTCTGAGCTGCAAAATTTTACACCTGTAGACCCCTTCCCCAGAGTTTTGACATCTATGCTATAGGGCTAGGTACTTGGTTGTTCCAAGCAATTAATGGCAAGAGCCAATCCTCAAAAGCTTATTTTCTATTCCCACCATCCCTCCCACACACACAGCCTTCCATGTACCTCATGCCCACCTTTTCACACACCAGTTCAAAAGATTTCTCTCTTTCTCCTTGGGCTTTTCACAGTATCTATCTTGGTATTTTGTCTCCATTGTTCCTTTTAGGTGTTAACATTGCTTAAGGGAACCAAGAAATTTAGAAACTGATTTAATTAAATAACATGTCATTTTCACAGGCATTTATTGAGAACTTGCTGAGCACTCTGTTATGGTGTGAAAATACCAAGATGATGGAGATGTTTCCCACTCCTTAACCCTAGAAAGTTCCCCCATCTACTGGAGGAGAGACACAGGGAAATACATAGCAACAACTTCATGTGGCCATGGTTAAGTTTTCTGTAGAGTTCTATGAAAATGTAATTGTTTTAGTTTTCCAGAGCTAGTATCACAAATACCATTCAATGGGTTCACTTAAACAAGGAGAATTTATTGATCCATAATTTTGAGGCTAGAAGAAGTCTAAAATCAAGATCTTGGCCAGGCTTGTTTTATTCTTGAATCTAAAGTTTCTGGTGCTAGCAGCTGGCAACCCTTGGGGTTCCTTGGCTTGTATCTCTGCCTCCCATCAATCACCAATTTCCTCTCCTTTCTGGCTTCTATGACTTCCCAGTTCTCTTTACAAGGCCTAAACTAATTTGGATTAAGTTCTTCCAGTAATCTGGATAATCACCATACCTTAACTAAAATAATATCTTCAAAAAATCATATTTACAATGGGTTTACACCCACAGGGATAGGATTAAGATTAAGAACATGTATTTGTTTAAGAACATAATTAAAGCTACCACATCAGTGGAAGAAGAGATTGAGATTTCCTGTGAGAATCTGATTCTATCATGTCTCAATGACACCTCTTTACTTTGTTTGTTGCTTATACCCTGAGTATCAGTAAATAAGCATCTAGGTTGTTCTCATCCATAATTATAGTGCAGTGGTCTTTAACTTTGTCTCCACAATAAGATTGCCAGAGGAGCTTTTAAAAAATTCTTTTTAGAGGCCCACCGTGAAAGATTCTTCCTAGATATTGGGATTCTTAAAAAATCCCCAAGTAATTCTATATCCAGTCAAGGTTGAGAACCACTGTTACAGTTCTTTTCATATCTCACCTGTTGTTTTTCATAATATTAGATTCTTCTATTTTGGTGTACCAGTATTCTCTTGCTCCCTCAAATTTATTTTAAAGTATTCTTGTTCAAGTTAGCAGATCACCTGCCAAACATTGTCATCATTACTGGTTTCTCTGAGATATGCTCTATTTTCCTGCCAGAAAGTAAACTAATGTCCAACAGCAGATAGACTACTGATTTTTATAACAAACCAACTATATTTCAGCACAGAGCCTTTTGAAGTATTTTTAAAAGCTATAATCAGGCTTATGTCAGCAAGAGAGTGTTAGTGTTTCTAATTCATTTTCTTAGCACATTATCAAAAATAATATTTGGGAACCCTGTTGACCTATTAAGTTCTGTAATTTACACAAAAATCCCACACTGCATACATTATATGAGTGAGAATAAATATTTATATTCTTGAAATTCTTAAGAAACAAAAAAGATGACCAAATTCTCTTCACAGATTGTAGTGTAGCGAGGATAACCAGAAGGTATGATGGCATGGATATTGAGTAAAGTGTTAAATGCAGCCAAGTATAAACCTTACAAAAACAACAAAAAATTCTTGAACATTTGTGCCATTTTGCCAGTGGTTTAAAAGTAGTCCTTGGTCAGTTTATACCTGGAATTAAAAACAATGTTCATATGAAGTTGTGTTATCACAACTTCAGCTGCATATAACACGAGTGCAGGTTGATTGGGCAAATCATTGTCAGAAAAATATTGCAGAGCAAATATATACGCAAAAATACCAAATCACAATTAAAACCTGATAAAATTATTAGCTGTGTTTATCAATGCTGTTATTATAGTGATAGGTCCAAAAGTAGTTTATATATATATGATATTTGTTTGTGTGTTCCAAGACAGATACAAAAAAGTTTGATCTTTGTGTACTTAGAAATAGATAACCAGACTAGCAAATCTAGCAAATAAATACTAATCATACTAAATTTACTCACTTGTAAAATCTGTTATAAGTAGCATGTGAAAGCTTATTTATTTCTCTATTTCTGGTTGTTTACACCTACTAATAGTAGTAACGGGGGGGCATTTTACTTGGTTTTGTGATAATTCACTTGACTTTTTCTTCTAGAAGGGAAAGCTTCCTACATTTAGGATTATGGAAAACAGTCATCATTCATATTATGAGCCTTTATTTGTGATTCAGCAGGCCCAAAATAGCCATATATGAAAAGAGAACAATATATTGGGAGTTTATGCATTTTCTGGCAAAGTGAAGCAGGGTTTATTTGCAAGATCTTTGGGCTCATTTGCTTTCACTGCCTCTCCATCTGTTTCAGACAGTTTGTCATCTTTAGCGCAGTGGAATGGCAGTCTATCCAATTTAACCCACACTGCTCAGTTCATTTAACCAGGTCAATGGCTGGTTACATCAGAGTTGTTTTTTGGATTTTCACTGAAATAGCAACTAGCCAACTAGTAAGGAAAAAAAAAAGGCTCATAGAAAATCTGTTCTTTATAAATCCCTAGTTAGGTTCAGTCAACTTCGTAAGATTTTTGAAAGTGTCATGAGTCTCAAACGACAACAGTATTTTTCTATGTGTAATGTCTATCCTCTAGAGAGTCACTCATCAGGAAATGGAAAAAGAAAAAAAAATCATGGCTGTTAATAGCAGTTACTACTGAGTGGTGGAAATGGGGAAGGACTGACTTTTACCATTGTATGCCCTTCTCTACTGTTTGGATTTGGAAACAATGAGACTATATTACTTTTTAATTACTAACAACAGAAAATGTAGTTAAAAATAGATAGGGCTTTCTAATTCTACATAGAGATATGCCCTATTGCATGAGACAATGGAATTAAAACGGAGCAGAGAGAGCCTCAGCCGTGTTCTGCCATTTTTGCACAGCTATAAGCAACCCCGAATCGTTCTTTTGTTTCCGCCTTACTTATGTGCCTTTCTTTCCTTTGTTATTCCTTTTCTTATTGAAGAGAAATTCACATAAAATAAAATTAACCATTTTAAAGTGTACAATTCAGGGGAATTTAGTACATTCACATGTTGTGAAACCATCACCTCTTCCAAGTTCCAAAACATTTTCATCACCCCCAAAGAACAGCTGGTACCCATTAATCGGTAACTCTCCATTCCTTCACCTGTCAGTCTTGGACAATGAACAATCTGCTTTCTGTGTCTATGGATTTATCTACTATGGATAGTTCTTATAAATGGGAACATAAATTATTTGGTCTTTTGTGACTAGCTTCTTTCATTTAGGATGATGTTTCAAGCTTCATCCACATTGTCACATATATCACTACTTCATTTCTTTTGATGGCTGAATAAGATTCCATTTAATGAATATACCATATTTTGTTTATCCATTCATCTATTGATGGACCTTTGAGATGTGTAGTAAATTGAATTATGTACCCCAATTTAGACATGTTCTTAATCTTAATTGGCTTGCTGATGGGTGTGAACCCATTTAGATAGAGTCTCTTGAAGATGTTAAATTAAGGTGTGGCACAACTGAATGCAGTTGGTTCTTAATCCAGATTGCTGGAGTCCTTTCTTAGCAGGAGAAATTTAGACAAAATGAGAGAAAGCCATGGGGAGGATGTAGGATCCAGAAGTTAGAAGTCAACATAACCGGGAAGATGCAAGGCAACTATACAAGCCAAGGAACTCCAAGGATCACTAGCTTCTGGCACCAGAATGTTAGAGACTTCAGGAAAAAAGCATCACTTTATTGGTACCTTGATTTTGGACTTCCCCTATTCTCAAAACCGGAAGCAAATAAATTCCCATTTTTTAGTCCAAGGCATTGTGCAGTTTTTGTCTTGGCAGTCTGGAAAACTAAGGCAGGTAGTTTCTGCTTTTTGGCTATTGTAAATAATGTTGCTATGAACATTGTTGTAGATGTATCTTTTTGAGTCCCTGTTATCAATTCTTTTGGAATTGTACTTAGGAGTGGAATTACCAGATCATACAGTAATTCTGTATCTGACTTTTTGAGGAATCACCAAACCATTTACCACAATGTGTTATTCATTTTCAATCCTTTGTTTTCTCTCCTCCATTTTTCTTCTCCTTACCTAGGTTGTTCTTTTCTTCCTAAGAGAGGCAGCCATAATATTCGGGCAAGAGGGCCTGACTGGTGCATCATGTCTATCTTTTATTAACTGTAAATTTGGGCAAGTTTTTTAGGCTTCTGAGCCTCAATTTCCTCACCCTAAATTATAGGATACTGTTAATGTTTACTTCACAGGGTGGTTTTAAATTAAACACTACACAGTATGTTAAAGGACATTGTGGACATTCTATATTTATTAATACAAGAACTGAGCATGGCCAAAGAATTATATAAAGTTTGAGAGAGCCTTTTCCAGTCTCCTGAACACCTCCTTGCCATCTTCACTCCACATAAGTATTCCACATCCATTAAAACACAGTACAGAATTACCATTTGACCTGGCAATCCCTCTACTAGGTATACATCCAAAAGAATTGAAAGCAGGGACTCAAACAGCTATTTGTATACTGATGTTCATGGCGGCATTATTCACAATTGCCGAAAGATGGAAGAGACCCAACTGCCCATCAACCTATGAATGGATAAACAAAATGTGGTATAGAAATACAATGGAATATTATTCAACATTAAAAAAGAATGAAGTCCTGGTACATGTAACAACATAGATGAACCTTGAAGATGTCATGTTGAGTGAAATGTCAAACACGAAAGGACAAATATTGTATGATTTCATTGATTTGAAATAATTAGAATAAGCAAACTCCTAGAGTCAGAATCTAGAATATAGATTACAAGGGGGTGGGGGGGGGGAGGTGTGGAATAGGGAGTTAAGGCTTAAAATGTGCAGAGTTCCTCTTTGGAATGATGGAAATATTTTGCAAAGGATGGTGGTGATGATAGCACAACATTGTGAATGTAATTAACAACACTGAAATATATATCTGAATGTGATCAAAAGGGGAAATGTTAGATTGTATATAAGGTTAACAGAATTAACATTAAAAAATTCATGGACCTACACTACAGAAACAGTGAACCCTAGGTTAAACTATGGACTATAGTTAATAGTACAATTATAAAAATGTGCTATCATCAATTGTAACAAATGCTACACACCCATGCAAGGTGTTAATAATAGGGTGGTATATGGGAATCCTGTATTTTATGCATGATTGATCTGTAAACCCACATCTTCCTTACTAAGGAAAAAAATACACGATCATGAAATTACAACCATATTCAAAACGAAGGTGAGAAAGACATAGATGAAAAAGCATGAATACATCAGTGTGGTAGTTGTTCTTTATCCAGGTGTGTTGCTTCTAAGGACTAAAAACATTGGTCTGTTAGGGGAGAAATTTTGTTTTGAGGTTGTATGCATTCTGAATGATGAACTTTTGTTTCCTATATCTTTCATTCTCTATCCATCTAAAATTACCACCCCTCTTCTCAGGATCCTCAAAGGCTATCCCATCTCATTCAGAGTAAAATCCAGTCATTACTGTGGGCTCAGAGGCCTTCATGATTTGGCCCACACCACCTGTCTGACCTCATCCTCTGCCACCAACCCTCAGTTCATTCCACTCCAGTGAAAGTGGCCTTCCTGCCTGACTTCAACACATTATGAGCACCCCAGTGCATCCTTTGCATACACCACCGTCCCCACCTCCAGGACACCATGTACACCACAGGGTCTCCTTTGAGGTTTTTCTTTCCAGAATGTTCTTTCAGAAAACACAAACATGACCAGCTCCACAGTTCCTTCAAGTCTGCAATCAATTGTTATCTTAGCAGGGAGGTCATCTCTGAGCACCATGTATGAAAGAGTTACCCTCCCCACCACCACTTTCTATTCCATTTTTCCTACTATATTTTTCATCATAGCATGTCATCCCTGTTGCATTATATGTTCATTTATTTATTTTATTATTGTGCATCTTTCCCCTTTAGAATGCACATTTCTTAGCTCAAGGCCTTTATTATTTTGCTTAATGCTCTTCACCTAACACCCAGAATGGTGGCTGGTTCATAGTAGGTGTCTCAATAAATATCTGTGCCAAAAATAACCATCAGTGCAACTAATAATACTGCAAAGCATTAAGTTACTTTTTTGGGAATATTACACTCATTATGCAAAATAAATTGCTCATTGAAACACAATTAAAACTTTTGTCAAATTCCCATCTTATCTCCCAAGGAAATCTGAAAGACTTAAATGCAGAATAGATGCTTATGTAGATAATAAACCCCCACAAGGCTGAGACTCTGTCCTTATACATTTGTTAAAAGAAATAGCCTAAGAGTGCTGAATTAATATGGATCGTGATTGATTTAAAATGCATGGTATTTTGCACTGGTATTCAGCCAACATCTATATTCAATTAAATAATCATTACAGTTGCCTGTGTTTGTACATTACGCTAATGACAAGAGCTATACTTGAAAAGCCTGGATTTTTTTCTGGGATGATACCCCAAGTTTGGGTAAGATGCAGAAATTTGAAATTCTCATAAATTAGTTCGTGCAGAGCAGTGTCTCAACTCATGTGAACAACTAATTTTAAAATCAACGTGTTCACGTAGAAAGAAAACAAAGGAATCCTTCGTTTCTCTTGAGTTTTGGGAATCAGCTGGAGAACAGATTTGCATCAAATTTAACTGTAAAATGTGTCACTTCTTCTCATCATTGAATCTGCAGCCACATCTTATTCTGTGCTGATTCACCTGCTCTGCCAGGTGTCTTCACCCACCATATGTATAAATATTTGTCTAAAGTCTTCTTTTTTGTCATTCTGTTTTTGTGTAATATTAGAAGAACCAGAGCCAATTTGTTAGGGAAAAGCAGGTTTTCCAGTTTTCTTTTGGCTGTTGATGACTTTCGTCTCTTTGAATAGTCCCTCTTGTGCTTGGCTGGCATGAGAAAAATTTCTCTGAGCTAAAAGCAGGCTCTGTGCATTAAAAAAGAAAAGAAAAGGATAACCTGTTATCTTTCCAAGTGTCTCAAGTTGCACCTATGTGTGAGTGTTTTTCCAGCATGTCTGTTTCTTTGGGAATCATCTCACACTTGCAATTTTTATGTCATGGAAAGGATGTTGGATTTGGAGTCAGACAGACTTGGATTTGGCTTTCACCTTTTTCATTCCATAGCTCTGTGATCGTCAGCAAATTGGGTGATCTTTCTGGACCTTGGCTAGCTTATCCGTGAACTGTGTAAAACTGCAGTGCAGGACTGCTGTGAAATCTGTCCTTCAGATTCCTGTTCACAGATCCTCTTCTCAGAGAACCTTTCCTGGCCATCCCATGTAAAGGGCATCCCTGCCTCTGTTTATAGAAACATCTAATGTAGTGTCTGCTCTATAATAGGTGTTCAATCCATAAACCCTCCTTCATCTTGGCAAAACTAACCCAAGGAGGTGCTGGAACTCTGAAGGCTTGTTGGTTAATCATGCGCTAAGCTTGATTAACGAAATTGGAGGATAGTGGAATCAGTGTGGATACACATATTCTTAAAAATCAGACAGAGTTCTCCAAGAGCACAGGGCTTAAGAGAAACGTAGTCAAAAATATTGACAAGCAATCAAACAAAAGACACAGAGCAGCACTCAGCAGAAGTCAGAAGGTTGAAACTCTTCAACCAATATTTAAATCAAATCACTAAATATTTCATTTAGTGTATCTTTTTTTATTTTTTTCATTTTGCAAGGAAGGAAATCATCTTAATTACCAGGTTACTGATGACTTTTCTGTCATTTAAATTAGTTTTAATATGAATTTTGAATGGAAGCAGTTTGCCATAGTGGAAAAATATACTAACCTAGTGGACAAAAGTTAGGAGTTTAATTTCTTCTTCATTAATTAGCTGAAGGAAATTAGGAAGATTTATGTTATATCACTGAAATGATCTTGCCTAATTTCATTATTATAACTATGATTATTATTATTATTCTTCGAGAGGAACAGAAAGATGATTGGCTTGTTTCATTGTTTAGGTATCCAGAAATTCTTGAATTCTGTGCTGATTTTGGCCTAGAAAGTTGGAAAAAAAAATTACAAGGAGGATACAGTTGGTCCACGGCTAGCTTGTCCTAATTAGTGCAAATCTGATAGAAGAAGTTATTGGACCTATTTATTGTAAAGACCTATTTTTGAGGTCACTAGGACAGTTTGTTACAAAATGTAATTTATTAACATTAATTATATCTGCAACAGAGGTGAAAATACTGTAAAGGCAGACTTTTTTTTTTTTTTTGTAAATCATGGCTTCATTACATATTATTTGTATAAACTTGATAGTCACCTAACATTTCTGAGTCTCAGTTTTCTCACCTGTAAAACAGGAATAATAATTTCTAACTTGCAAGTCAGATTAAATTCACTAGTGTTTCTAATATATCTGACCCAAGGTACCTGTACTATTTTGCACCTTATTATTTTTCTAAGGAAGGAAAATAGCTGATAGCTGCTCTATTATGTTTACTAGATCTATAACATAGTGCTAGGTTTCCTGTGGACTTTAAGATCTTGATTGCTTATTAAGATGTAAATTTATTATCTTATTTAATTCTTACCACAATACTCACCTATTTCCATGTGTGCAAGTCATTGAATCTTAGTAGTAAAGCATAAATGACATGACCCTGCATGCAGACCGGATTCCACATCAGAACTCCCGCTCCATGGTCCAATTTCCAAAAGAGATTTATTTTATAGGGAGAATGATTTGAACATCCTGACATCTGAATATAGGCTTCCCTTTTATTCCTTTCTATAGCATATCCAATAGTTCTCAAACTGTGTGTGCATGGGAATTCCTGTTGTAGGGAATACATAGGTTGTATATGGGAGATTTGGGACACTCTCAAGTGCGTATTTTATAATAGGTAGTTTTCACCTCATAAAGCTCTTGTAAAACATAACATTACAGTAGATAATCCCAAATAAAGTAGCTAAAATGCCACAAAAATGGGTATTCAGCATGTAAAAAAAAGAGAGTCCTGTGGTAGTCTTCAGTTAGCATCCAGTCCTCCTTGAAATGAGACCCATTTTGACTTTCCATTTGCCCAATTGACTGTTTCTGAGATGAACTTGTTCCTAAGTCTTGTTGAGCGTTTCTCCCCAGTTCTCGTAAATGCTTCCCCTTCCTTTCTCTAGGCAACTAATCCCCTGTCTTAATAACCTTTGCAGTTTCTGTTTCCCAGAGCTTTGTCTTGATTTTGCCAACTATCTGCTGGTCCAAGGTGAGATTCACCCAAGCTGCTGTCTGTATAGCCCTGGTTCTGTCCAGCTGGACAATAACTCCCTGTGAGTGACAGTCTTCCTGGAACTCTGCATATTGTTTGTCTCTAGATTCTCTGTTGACTGCATAAGTTCTGGTGGGGTCTCTCTGAGACCATGCCAACCTCCTACCTAGCTTACATGCACATTCAGCTCTATACCGGTCAATGCAGACAAAAGAACAGGTCCTGGAGAACATACTAATTCTCTCAGTAGGTTCATCTCTTCTGTAATTCTACCAAGAAGAAGAGTAAGGGAATCCTACTACGGAATTTTGCAAAAGAGTAAACATCTGACAGCTTCAGTAATTCAGCTCTCTCCATAACAGTAACACGAGTGGCTTAAGCAGCCAAATTCCAAATTTCAAAAAAAAAAAAAAAAAAAAAAAAAAAAATTTGACTCTGATTCCACTAAATCCGTCTGTTCAAACTGGTTGTAATAGAGCTAACCACATGTAGTTTTAAATTGGTGCACATTAGGACATGCAGTTATATGGTTGGAAATGGGCTGTTATTAATGTATATAGAAAATCCTGTTTCCCTTGAGCCCCTTTGATACAGTAATCTTGATTGGTGTGGCTTGGGAAGGCATATTCTAAAAGATTAATGGGAAATCGAACATGTAGTTAGAAATCAAACTACACCCAACCATTTCTATTTTTCAAAAATCTCAAACAGCCTATATATAGGCTGCTACCTTGGGGATGACTTTACTAGTATGCATTGGTTACAGTTCTTTAGTTTCTCTCTGTTTTCAGAATTGCATGTCTTCCTTTGCCAAGTTTAAAAAGGAGAAAAAAAATAAATGAATCCTCTGGAGCTGAAATACAAACACTCGGTCTTCTGTAATCCTCAGTTCTTAACCTAATGTGGCAGCTCATAGGGAAGCTGTCGGATCTGCAACCCTAATTGCTATAAGTTGCCTCCCGTGTGTGCATGCATAACAGACAGGAATAAATGTGCATTGACAACTTTCCTTGTCCTTTCCATGGTGGCACAAACTGCGTGTGGGGTTTTATCCTTGCCACTCTTATGGGTGCCTAAGCAGTTATTGCCAGACAGGAAACTAGTTTAATCTGTGCATATTCCTCATGGGTATTGAGACAAGCATGAACCCATGACCTTAAAAGGTTTTGTGGCATATGTGGTGGCATTATAACTCAGTGGAACATTGCTTCTTCATGACCGCATTCACTGAGACAGTCACATTCAAAAGTGAAAGACACAGTTATAATGTTGCATCATAGAACCCTCATGATTTTACAAGAAAGGGAAAAACCTGTAAGGAGTGTTCTCATTAACAATTATTCAAATGCTTATTGGGGATAGGTGGTTATTCTTATTTTGAAAAATTCACATGGTGCTTCTGTATATGTATACACACGTACACACACAGATACATATATGTGTGCTCATAAATACACACACCCCAAGAGTATTGTTTCTAAATCAGTGTTGGCAGATGGCAAGCAGTGAATAAGTGCTTGTTGAGTTGAAAATGATGCCACATATTGCTGACTCACTGCAGTAAATAATTTCTCATTTTACTCTAATTGAAACTGGTGGAGGGATTTTGATAAAACTAACATGGTCATTTAAAGCTAGGGCAGGAAACCTTCCTAATCTAGAGTATCGGTAGTAGTTGAGGCATTTGAAATTTGCTGCAGAAAGATTGAGACTTCGTGTTAATTATATCCTTGAAAAATTGTGAATTGGAGGGCAGAGAACTTTCATTTTCTAATCAAAGGCTGATTCTTTATTGATAATAAAGTTAGTAGGTCTTCTTTACAACATGATGATGTACTAATACGAGTACCAGCTCTGGAGGAATTCAGGATTAGATAGAGAGGTCAGCCCCTACCTCTTAGCTCCTGCCATTTCCCCCCCAAGTGCCTCCCTTAGTCTTTATATTCAAGCCTTGCAGAAACCAAGTGTTCTTAATCAGGGCTTCTCAATCTTTTCTCCTAAAATTCTTCTAATAGCAGAGGTTAATGAGCAGTGGGTAGGAGGGTGGATAGGGGAGTATGCTGTAGGAGCCTTTCTTTGAAGTCTTATATATTACTTTAATAAAATCATATGATGTTTCCCACTCAAATTCATTGCATGTATTCATATTTTATATTAAATAACCTCTATCCTTCCAACTAAAAGTGGGTAGTTTTTGCATTGTTTGGTGGCTTTTCATACACTTTGGCAGAGGAATTGACCTATCCTGATTTGATAACCTTGAACTTTATTTACTCTAGCTTCTCATCTGCTAGTGACTCACCATAAATCAACCTGATGGTAGCCACTGGTCTTGGAGGTCAATCCTTTTTGCTGACCAACCCCCTCTGGGTCTCAGTTTCTATTCTGCCTTAAGCTATGCTCCAAATTATTACAGGGGATGAGTATGTCTTCCTCCATCTCTTGTTCACATTCAAAGGATGCTAGATCAATGGAGCACACTCTCTTTGTGTCAGCACCTAATGGTCCCTTCCCCTATACCAGGTAAAGGCTTACCCTTACAGTTTTGCTTCCATTTAATGAAAGCTCTCTATATGTACGGGGCCTGCTGTAGCTGGAGTCCTTCCTGATCCCTTCAGATGCAATACATGACGGCTAAGTCAGGAAATAATAGGGCTGTCCATTACAGAATGAGTCTTCTAAGTCTTGATATAAGGCATCTCAAATGGTACTAATTGACCTGTTCAATTGAAGTATATTCACCAATTTGTTCTTGTTTAATGAATGAAATTGATGGGTTCACAATGGAATTGACATGGTTTTCCATTTATTCAAAAACATGGAGGAGAGATGGATACATCTCCTTTGGAAGACATCTTGCCCTGTCTCCTCATGTGCTGCCACTCAGCTTACCTCACACCAAGTCCAGCCACAAACTTCAGCCCCTTTAGGTTTTCCACTAAAAACCTACCTCCCCAAGGCTGTGTTGAAGTTTTGAGGTGTTCTGGGGAGCAGTCATATCATGAACACCCCCAGTGCTCTGAAAGAGTAGAGTATAGTGATTAGAGTGCAGAATCTGGAACTGGGGTCCTTGCACTGCTACTTTCTATCTCTACGGCCCAGGGCAAGTTACTAAACTCTCTTTGACTCAGTTTCCTCTTCTGTAAAGGGAGAATATGAATAGTGTCAGTCTCATGGATTTTTGTGAAAACAAAAGAATTATTACATGTGAAACACTTAGAACATACCTGGCCCATAGTAAGTGCTCAATGCAAGTAACATTCCATTATCTCATGGGCTCCTTTTTTTCTCTTCCTTTCATTCTCCTCTACCCTCATCCTCTGGAATCCCAAGGATATTTCTCCTTGTTTTAGGTTATCAGTTCAAACGAGAGTTTTTCTTACTTGAGTATGCCCTTGGGGTCTCACCTGATACCCAAGAGTAGAAGTATTTATTTCAATAACTCAAAGAAGTATTCTGGAAAATAAAGCTAGATTATTCCACCTCATGCTTACAGGGGGCAAGTTAGTCCTCTAAGGGGCATGACATTGTTGGTTTACAGTTTTTTGATCTCAGCATCCAATAGCCAGTCAGTTTTCTCTTTCTTTTTTCTTCCTTCTTTCAAAAGCTAGTCAGTTTTCCCTCCCTCCCCTCTCCCTCTTTCCCTCCCTTCCTTCCTTTCTTATTAATTATAGAGTAGCTATAATATCTGCCTTTCCTTTCAGTCTGGCTATGTTCTCAATCTCTTCCCTAAATATACCTTGCACATTCAGGCCTCTCTATCCATGCTTATGCCATTATTTCTGCCTCAAATACAATTTTCCAAGTTTCCTAATGGCCAGGTCGTATTTATCCTCGAAAACCAAGTTCAGGTGTTATCACCTTAAGCACAAAGAATCATTCTCAATTCTGCAACCTGATGGCAGTGTTTATTACTTTGTGTTTATACTTAGGTATTCATGTATTTATCTGTGCTTTTGTACTCTAGCAATTCTAAGGGAAAGGCCTTTAGGTTTCCATCCTGATTTTGTCAATGTCAACTGCAGTGTACACACTCAGAAAATGTTTATCAAATGAATTAATATCTGGGAGTGAAAGGGAAAATTACAGTCAGCTTCTTATCTTGGGAATTGGGAAGAAGTCAGTGATAGAAAGCAAGAAGAAACACATGGGTTATAGTCAGCTTAAGCACAACCATCTTCTATCTGATGTGGGTGTTTAGATGGAGCGACTCTGCGTGTATGTCATTCTTCTGTCATCTCTCCCTTAGCTTGCAGCTCATCCACTCTTCAATTGAACCAAACGACCCTGGTGACCTAAATATACCAAATGATTTCTCTGAAGAATAGTCACCTAGCATTCTCTAGCCCAATAGAAGACAAGGACTTCGCCATTCCAGTCTGTATTCCCAGAATCTAACTCAGTATCTACTCTTAGTGGATGCTCAACAACTTTTTAAAAAATATTTTTTAATTAACTTTATTTATCAAAAAATTAATAAATTTTTGTGGTTTGGTGAATGAATAGATTTGTGATCCTAGCTGCTCTTCAAACACAAATTTTGCAACAATCAAATCCAAAAGATAGAGGGAAAGAATCTGGAAGTGTGTAGTTTAAAGATTCTACTTTTACAACAACTGAATACTATAATCCTCCTTTAGGTGGGGAAAGGGTGCTAAAGCAAAATTTGGTATAATTTGTGGGAATAGTTGCATAGATAATATGACTTCTTTGTCCTCTCTTGATGGGAAGAGATAGAGCTGAGAAAAAATTAGTATTCACATTTATTATCATCAAAAATATTCAGTACTAATTTTTAGCTGAATTAACTATACCTTTTAAATATCAAAAGAATCTATGACTCTGGCTAAGGACAAGATTGATGTCCAAAAAGATTTCAAGGATCTGCTGTTACATATAAACTTAGGGTTTATCTAAGATGTGTGCAGAGCATGTAACATCATATATCTCCTCCGAAAAAAAAATCTTAAATGCTATGACATTAGCCACTTGCTTATAATTAAAGTATGTTGCCATTTCACCATGCTTTCATTTACAGGAGAAAGTGCAAATTCCATTCCCCTTGAACTTTAGCTACTTCCAACTTTTTTCTTTGTTCTTTTCTTTAAAGCTTTGCAACAAATGCATCCCCATATGCTTATATTAGTTAATCTAGTATTAAACATATTGGCTGTGCAAAATGTTGGCACCCATTAATAAATGTTTTCATTTTTTCATTCTCTCTCTTTTTTTAACTTTAGATTCTTCCTTTGACTACACAAGCAACAGCTGTCTAGCTGCCTGCACAGGACTGGATCTAATGCTTCCACAGAAATCTAGGTCAAAACACTTGGAATGCATGAATATCAAACAGAGTTTTCAAAACAGCAAATGAATACATCTTTAACTGGTGACATTTTCCTGTAGCATATGGCTGCAAGCTCAGGGGACTGGATGCTTTTTTGATGAATATGCTCCATCAAAAACCAAGGAATGGCAGTAGGCTTTTGCCACCTTCTGTTTTGCCTTATGAAATGATAATACAAACACACAGATAGAGACAATACTCTCTAGGCTTTTACCTTCAGACCACCCTAAAGTTTTATTTTCCCTCTTGAATGAGTTGCTTTGTCCGTGGTTGGTTTGAGTTTATCCATAACTGTCAAAGGTGACAGCCAGTGGAAGCTGTTTTCTTTCTTGGGCAGAATTTGATTGGTGGAGCATTTCAAAAAATGGAACTGAGAAGCAAATATACACCAAAGAGAAGAATTGGGGCATTTGGCCCTTGAGTAGCTGGTAGCCATAACAGCAAAATTGATACAAATCCATTGCCAGTATCAATACCGAGGTCCTGAATCATTATTTACCAATGAAGAACATAGATTAAAGCCCTGGGAAACGGAGGTTGCCTCCTTGGTCTTGGATCTGCCAGCAGAATGCTTTGGATATGCCTCATCATCTCTTGTTATTTCACCACCACCCTCTTATGTCAAATGATGGGACAGGACTGCATTATCTCTACGGTCTCTCTTAGCTAAAATTCCAGGTCTGTATAAGGTTATGAGGTTATTTTATTGGTAATTGTGTCATGTTGCTTCAAACGGCATGACAGAGAAGTGTGGATTTTGTTGCTGTTTTTGATTGACTGAAGATTTGTTTCTTAACAAGAAAAATTTTCCAGAATATTCCCTCCTCCCCACCAACAACAGGAAGGAAACACTGGAGCTGTTCTGGTGACGCAGGGGGAAAGCAGAAGGATGACCACTTGGCTTTTCTTGGCTCACACCCTCAGAGCCACATCTAAAACCCCTGGGCTCCATCAAAGCCAGTTTTAAAACCACTGGTTTAGAAAATGTACGCGTGTGGGTGTCTGTGGTAGCAATGATGACAATGGTGGAGAGAGAGGTTGGAAACTGAATTTCTTTTTTCATTTAGCTAAAGTGTATTAGTGAAACATAGTTCATTTCAGCTGCAGATTAAACTTCAACCCAGATGTTTCTCCTCCTGGTCTTTGAAGACTTGGTTTGTCTTTGTTAAAAAATTAACCACCAGAGCATGGGACTGTCACAGGTATCTGGAAATGGGCCATTTTATTCACAAGGTAGGCTTTCTATGCCTTGCCTTGTTTGATAGTGCCCCAGCAGTATTCTTGGAATCACTCTCAGAAATAAAATTACTGTTTAATAACAATGTGGGGGTAATTCTCCCTTCTACCCGAGTCTCCAGTGTCTCAAAGACCACCACTGAAACCAGAAGCCTGGGTATGCTTGCAGGATATTTTCTAAATATGTAGATTTGTGTATGCCCACATGTGTTTGTGTGTGTATGTGTGTGCGGGCATGTGTTCTGTACATAAAAGCACTTTGCTTTTTTAACTTAATAATATAGTAGATATGTTATCTTAACATGGAAATATTATCTGCATTTTTCTTTTAGTCTCTAATTGTGGATGTATCAAAAATATTTAACCCAACCCCTCTTAAAAGTCATTTGCTTGGTTTCCCTTTTTTTCTATTTCTGATAAGGTAACAGCGAATAGCTGTGCATGTATTTATTTGTGAATATATGTGAGTATCTCTAAAAGTAATCTGAAAATAAAATTGCTGGGTCAAAGTGTATGTGCACATTTAATTTAGGCAGATAATACCAAATAATATGTTACTATAGTTTTTATTTCAGTTTTGTTTTTAATTATGAATGTAGTTGAACATCATTTCATATGTTTAAAAATTTCTTATATATGAAAACTCTGCTCATATCCTTTGTCCATAAATGGAGTTAGGACAACTTACTAGCCATCTGGAAAAAAATAAAATTGTATTCCTACTTTATTTCCAACACCAAAATAAACTCCAGATGGACCAAAGATTTTGCACTAAAAATAAATGCATTAAAGTACTATTAGAAAGCACCAGAGGATGTTGTTTTATGGAATCCAGAAATAAGGCAGGTCTTTCTAAGCATCAAATAAAACCTAGAAGGAATGATTTAAAAGATTTATACATTTATAAATCAATATACATTGAAAGAATTTAAAAGATGAATGACACCACAAACTGAGAAAAATGTTTTGACACATTCGACAAGAATTGACGGCTTTAAATATTTAGTGGCAGGGACCCATTTAGGCTCAGGAGAGAGAAAGTTGAAATATTGTTGCACTCATCTCAGCAACCAATACAAGGCAGATCAACTGTAAAATCATAGTTTATTTTAAACCCATCAGAGGACCAAGAACACAAAGAAACCTAAATGAAATTAATTCCAGAAAGTGAAGATTCTTTTGTAGATTAAAAGGCCCACAGCTGCTCTCATCCCGGATGGAGGAGGGGAGGTAGAGGGCTGTCCAGAGACATGGGTAAGGAGAAACCATTGAAAAAAACCAAAACCAGCCGACTTTTAAGGGACTTCCAATGGTTCCGTGTGGGCTGGCATGACAAAGTATAAGTCCACAGAGCCTCAACCACCTAGCAAGTTTGTTCTCATCCTTTAGTTCTTTCCCATGGATCTTCACTCACTTCTTAGGGGCAGTCGGCTGAGGACTCTGGTGGCATGGTAGAAGAGTTGAGAGAGCTGAAAGAAATCTCTGCTGATCACTACAAAAGAGAGAAATCTGTCTAAGACATTCCAGCCTTTCACAGGACATAAGGCAGCCACCACCCAGACAGACATACAAGCCTAAATCAATAACATGCTGTAGAGTTTTGCTTATTTTTTGAACTTGAGAAAAAGAGTATATCATGCTATAGGTAGTCTTCTGGAATTTTCCTTTTTCTTTCAGATTATCCTGAGAGTCATCCATAATGTTAAATGTGGTGGTATTTGATTTCATTTACTTGTACTGTGGTTCCCCTGTGTGACCATACCTCAATATTTTTATCCATTCTCTTGTTAACGAATATTTGCATTGTTTCCGAATTACCAAAGTGCTGCAGAAAATTCTTGTATATGTCTTCTGGTACATGGCCAAAAGTTTCTATAGTGTAGGAGTGGATGTTTTACAAGATAATGATAAGTTATTTCACAATTGTAGCAATTTACATCACCACCAGCAATAGTATAAGACATCATATTGAACCGCACTGTCTCCAACTCTTGGTATTATCAAGAATTCTTAATTTTTGCAATATGAATAATTGTAAAAAAAAATAATAATAAGATGTCTCGCTGTGATCTTGATTTGTGTCTACCTGATTACTAGTGATGTTGAGCATTTTTTCATACATTAATTGGACATTAATGTTTCCTCTTCTGTGAAATACCTTTCATATCTTTTGCCAATTTTCCTTTTCATAATCATTTTTAAATTCTTTGTATTTACTTGCTATTTATCCCTTTTAAGATACATATATCCCAAATATCTTCTTCCAATTTGTAATTTGTCTCTTCACAATCTTCAAATCTTGACTAATCACTTCTTTTCCCAATGACGTTACATTCCTTTCTGTTACACATCAAAATTTTATGTGTGCATACGCTATCTCTGACTTTCCAATATATTCTGTTAGTCAATTTGTTTGTCTTTGCACCAATAGCATATTGTCTTAAATACTGGAGTTCTATAATATGTCTTTTAATTTGGTAAGGCAAAAATTCCTCTGTGTTTTCTTTTTCTTAAGATGTTTATTGGAGATGCACAATGTTGGCCATGTTGCTAAACTCATATATTATTTCTAATAATTTGTAGCTCTTTGGGAATTTTCAACATAGACCACCATATCAACTGCAAAATAATTAGATTTCTTTCTCCTTTCCCATCTTAATGCCTTTGTTTTTTTCCCCTTTTCTCATTGTTCAAGACAAAATGCTAAAACAGAGATGAATAAACATGGTGATATTGGCCTTTTTTTCTTTTTTCTTATTTAAGAGAGGAAACTCTCAATATTCCTCCATGTAGGATGATATTCATCATTGTTTATATTGAGAAAGTGCCCTTCTATTCTAGTTAGAAAATTATTTATATATTCTCATATTTTCCAGTAGTTTTACACTTACTTTATCTTGCTTATCTTATTACATTGGCAAAAATAACTATTAATAATTGTGTGGTGACATTGGGAATTCCTCTGATGTTTCACTTTTAATTGTGTTTATGGATACTGGTTGGGACAGAGATATAAAACATCTTCCTTTTTGAGGGGGAGGCTTTTCTAATATGCAAATAATTAGGAACTCTGCAAAATAAAATGAATTTTCATGTTATTCTCTGCTTTCAATAACTTGCATGGTACATGATTTAGCTTTATGTTAGAAGTTCCACATACTCACTCAAAATACTTTGTAGCTCACCATCTTTTTTCTGAAATTACTTTTCAGTAAGTATTGTCCCCTCAAAGAAACAAATATGTATGTAGTTAATACCCTCTTAGATTGATAATCCATTCATTTATCTTTTTTATTATTTTCTTTTTATTTTAGGCTTGTTTTGTTCTTTATTTTCTTTATTCTCCTCTTGCTTATGAACATGTAAAAATATCTATATAAACATTTATAAACTTTGAATTATATCTGATATCATGTCAGATAGTTTAGGACAATGATTCTAACCTGGGAGCAATTTTGTCCCTCAAGGGACATTGGGCAATGTTTGGAGATGTTTTTTATTACTGTGACTCGTGGGAGGTAGGGGTGGGGGTTTACTACTGATATCTAATAGAGGCTAGGGATGTTACTAAATGCCCTACAATGCACAAGAGAGCTTCCCACAGCAAAGAATTATTCAGCACAAAATGCAATAGTGCCAAAGTTGAGAAGCCCTCATCCAAAAGGATTCAGTTATTTTGATCAATATTATATGGCCTACTAAGTAACATGAGTTCCCTTTTTTCCTCTTTGATTATTTGCTAGAGACCAGAAAGTAGCAGCATTCATATGTGTTTTATTTGGCTAGGGCTGTACTCTTAAAATAACTAAATGTTGTTGGGTAGGATGTGCATTCTACAGTTTTCCAGTTTCTGTCACTTAGTATTACACTACTTCTGCCAGAAAATTTACACTTTTCTATTACCCACCTAGCCTTGTGGAAATTTGAAGTTGCAATCTGAATTATATACCAAATGGATATCGGTTTCTCTTTCTTTAAAACTCCTTTTCCTTGAGGTAGGCAAAGCATTTCTATTGGCAAAGCGGCTCGATGAAGTACTATAGCTATGTTTCCCAGGAGGGCTGTTCATATAAAAATCTTTTGACATGGGGCAGGTAATTCTGATAAGAGCCTACCTCTATGGTAGCATGATATTGGTTTTCTGCTTCCCCCAGTCGGAAATCCTGATGCATAAAAAATACTAAATTAACTAAGCAGTGTTTAATCTTTATTTCATTTTCTACCATGTGGATAAAAGCCCAACTTTTCTGACTTTGATAAAATGCTAATAACAGATGCCTGTTTATTTTAAAATGGAATGTAATATGCTCTCACGTGGTCTACAGTTTATTAATACTACTTTAACATGGGGATTTGGTGATTGGGGGCCTTTGCATTATTATGAAATGTTTTTTTTTGTGGACTTTACTTAATATTCAGTGGGTGTAAATATTTAATGAATGTTTATGCAAGTTTATAGTTTTGTATTAAAAAAAGATTAACGTTTTCTCTTATGAAAGCTGCAGCAATACAAAGATCTTTCATTCTCCTAGGTATATTGGCTTTTCCTCTTTCATTGACAAATTCTTCCATGCAGATAGGTTAATGAGCTTAATTTTCAGATCACTCTAATTGATTTAAAGTCAGAGAACAGAGCTATTGATAAGGAATAAAGAAAGCCAGTAATAGTTTCAACTATTGGGGATCAATATTGGGAGTTTTGTTCAGTCTTTCTTGAATTGGCAATCCGTATTATTTAAAATGGCCAATATATGTGGAAAAGCAACACCACCATTTCTTATAAGATGTGAATACTTCCTAAGCTTTGACTTCAGGAGGTAACTTACTATTTTGACCCTGTTTTCCGCTCTGTGAAATGAATATATTTCTTTTCACCCACCTACTTCAGGAAGAATATCTGAGAATTAATGAAGTGATGAAGAAATTTCATTTTACCCCTTATTTTCCTCCTTTTATCTTTGCAACAAGCATCCTTCTACCTTTGGGTTCATTCAGATAAAAAGAAATGTTTGTGAATTCCTTTGGTTTCTCAAGAACAAAGGCATTATTTATCTAAAGGCTAAAATAAAAACTGTGAGTTTTTTTGAGATGAAAATGGATCAGACTCCTGAAATCAAATATAACAGCTTGGATAGTCACTTTGAACCCCAAAGAAACAATGGATGGGTTTTTGTCTTCTTTTATTCTTCCTTTTCTTTTTTTTTTTTTTTTTTTTTGCCATTTGTTTAATGATTGAAACAGTAAGTATGGAACAGAAGGCTAATTATGATTACCTAATAGATCGGAATGTGGAACTGGGAAACTGTTTTCTTCTAAGGGAAGATGATATCAGTAAGAACCTACAAATCAGTAAGTCATAAAAATCATAGTCTTCTCTGGAAGGGACCTCAGAAATCATTCACTATTATTTTATAGCCAAAATTGCAACTTTCTCATGGGTACCCACATAGCTAGCAAAGTTGCCATTGACGTTAAGCTTCCTGACTCTCAGTAAAATAGTGAAATACATCTGTCTAGTATCAGAAATCTAGGTAGTTAGCTTGTTGATTTTCATTTTAAACTATGAATGATGACACTTGCTCTTGATTTTATTCGATTTCCTTACTGTATTTGAGAATATCTGTGGCATTCAAAGAGTCAACAGAAACTAGTAAATGTATTTTTGTTGCTTGTTGTTTTTAGTGGGAGGTACAAGGAAGGGGATGGTCATTATTTTTTATTGTCTTAAATTTGTAAATTAGTGTTGGCAAATACCAAGTCCTGTCCTAAGGTTCAATAAATTAACAGCATGGCAAAGACTTAATGTTTATATATTAAAAACAACAGCAACAAAGAACAAGCAAGCAAACAATCAAAAGGTCTGTGACTTTAGTGATCAATAATAAGCCAACAATATAGTATCATTTCTGGAAAGATACATGGATGTAAATGCATTAATATAGACAATATGTCTAGTTTCACTTCCACCATGTAAGTCACATCTGAAGTAAAAATCCCAAATCCTTACCTATACGTTCCTTGCGTTAAGCAAGACATTATACATAGATCATTTTTATACCTTGTTCTGAAGATAATCATCCTCATTTTATAGATGAAAGAAGGTAAGTGGCTGCCCCAAGTTCACTTGACTCATAAGTGACCAAACTAGCATTTGTTTCCAGATCTCTCTGGCCCCCAAATCCACATCTTTCCCACTATGCACCCCTGGGTTTAACTGTGAATGCTGAATCTCATGAAGACCACTTAAAAACTAGAATGGGACCAAATGGCAGTTACCAGAATGATGGAGCATCTAGAAACCATGCTATAAGAGGAATAATTGGAACAATGAGCAAGTTTTGTCCGGTGAACTGTACTGTTAGGGGAAATGAAACTATTGCTCTAGTTTGGGCTTTATCATGCCAAAAGGGTTTAGATTTATTCTGCGTCATGTGTGAGCAAAATACTGGAAGCTGGAGAGGAGAGTGACTTAATAGAAGTAAGAATATTCTTTCATTTTTTTATAGGATGGAGGTGGGAGAAGGAAGGTATAATGGTTTGGAGCTATGAACCCCAGAAAAACACGTCCTTCAACTTAATCCATTCCTGTGAGTTTGAACCCATTGTAAGTCGGACCTTTTAATGAGGATACTTCAGTTAAGGTGTGGCCCAGCTCAATCAGGATGGGTCTTAATCCTCTTACTGGAGTCCTTTATAAGCAGAATGAAATTCAGAGAAAGGGAAACACAGGGAGCAAGCAGCTGAAAGTCAATGGAAACCAGAAGAGAAGGGAGAGGCCAGGAGAGGCCGCCATGTGCATTGCCATGTGAAAGAGGAGCCCAGGACAAAGGATCACAGGCAGCCAGCCCCAGAACGCCAGTCCATGGGAAGAAAGCATCGCCTTGATGATGCCTTGATTTGAACTTGTTCTAGCCTCAAAACAGTGAGCCAATAGATTCCCATTGTTTAAACCAACCTATTGCATGATATTTACAGACAGTCAAGAGAACTAAAATAGAAGGACAGAACACTTTAAAACAATTTCTAATAGAGAAGATAAGAAAAAAGATTGAATATATTGAAGGTGCATCAATGATTTAGACTCTATTTCTGCAATTATTGAAGAAGAAGAATTTTAACTTTGTCTCAAAATGTAATAATCCCTGATTCTACTTTGTAGTACAAAAACATCAGCTTCACAGAGAAAAGGATGGTGTGTGTGTATTTTTATGCTTGCTTCTTATCCCCTTTCCTTCTCATGTCCTAAACATAGTAGATGTACATTAATTTAATGAACAAGTGAATGAATATGAAATGGATGATAAAATCATTTAGTTTAAAAAAGACATTAACATGTCTTTACAATCAAGAAGAATCTTCTTATTGAAGGAACTGGAAAGCAACGAAGTAGAGAAAGTTATTTCTATGTTGTTGAATTAAAAAATATATATATATTGTTTTCTTTTTCCGTTTTTTTCATTTTAGTGATATTTTGTTCTGTAAATGTAATTTGAGGGTCCAGTTATAAAGTAATGTGTTGATGATATCAAAATGAAGATAGATTTTAGAAGAAACACACATTTTGCCTGTCCCTCTCAGAGTAGAATCAGTATTTCGATATGTGGTTGTTAAGAGCAAGCAGAGTGACACGGTATATATATACTCATTGAGACAATAAAATTAGAAGACTGATTTTGTTGTTAATATTTCAGAAGTAACAACAAATTCTTTAAAATTCAGTATTGCATCTTAAGTATGAAAGAAATTTAAACAAGAAAATTAACTCAAAGTCACAATGGACACTGGAGTAGATGGAGATGTGGAAGGATCTGTGGCCCAGGAAGACATAGCCAATGGGCATATGGGTTGCAGGGTCAGTGGTTGTTACTTCTGAGAGGAGAGTAACTAACTTAGGATCCTGATAATGACTGAAGGCTGTGATCAGGGGACTGCGATGGGTTCAGAGACATGAGAGGATTGTCAAAAGTTGGAAATCAGGGTGAAAGAGACCGAGATGTCACTCATTTTGATTCCTGCCCTGGACCTCTGGATTTGGTCACGTTAAGGGTGGCAGGTTTTGCCTAGAACTCTTTGGAAGCTCACTCTTGGTTTGACAGGTGCTGCTGGCTTGGTAGGAAATCATATGTAATCATGGAGCCTTGGCATGGATTTCTTGGGGAGCCTTTGAAGGAAGGTTGGAGAGAGACACTAGTGTTCATTGGACTGCCACATTTTGATGCACTGCTGCACGAGTGAGGGCACATTGTGGGGCAGGGTTGTGTGATGGTTAAGTCCTGCGGCTCCAGGTAACGGTTTCCCATGATCCATCCCAGCTCTGCCACTTCCTGGCTCCAATGCTTTGGGCATATGGTTGCACTTCTCTTCATAATTTCAATATCTGTTAAATGACAATAGTAAAAGTAAAGGTAACTTCATTCTAGAGTTATTGTGAAACTGTGGTAGGTTGACGTATGTACTCCCCCCAAAATACATATTCTTAATTGGCATTCCTGTGGGTATTAGGACACTGTAAATAGGATCTCTTGCAGATGTCATTTTAGTTAAGGTGTGGCCCAATTGAATGAGGTTGGGCCTTAGTCCAGATTATTGGAGGACTTTATAAACAATAGAAATTCAGACATAGTGAAAAAAAGCCATGGGGAAGAATTGGAAGCAGGGAGTTAACCAGAACCTGGAAGAGAAAGGAGAGGGCATCGTCATGTGACGGAAAAGCAAAGGAAACCAAGGATTGCTGGCCAGTCAGAATGCTACCAACCCCGGGAGGAAGCCAGCCCTCAAGCCTCTAAAACCGTGAGAATGAACTGCTGTTAAGCCAACACACGGTGTGGTATTTGTCATAGCAGCTGGGAAACTAAAACAGAAACTGAAGTGAATTAGTATGTTTAAAGCATTTAGAACATTGCCTGGCCCACAAAATCCTCTTCTGATTACTTGAAAATAACATTTCATGACTCATTTTAGAATAATAACAGAATATTTAGAAAGCATAACCTAGAGAGTAACTTTTTAGTTTCTCAGTAAATTCCCTTCTTCTAATGGTTAAGGCAGTTACAGTGGAAAGATTACCTTAAATACAAGGTGCCATCTATCTATGGAAATTATTGATATATTTGCAGTAGAAAAATGAACAATTATTTAAAAGATTTTATTATGTTACTAAAGTTTCAGATGTCACCTACACAATGATATAAATTCTTACCTTGTACACAACATGCTTTCTCAGGTTCAGGCTGCATTCAAATACGGAAACATCCACTCCAGAGAAAGCAGGATAAACAGGAGACGGGCAATCACATCTAATATGGGATGGCTGTGCTGATTTATGTTCTGTGCTTATTTAATTTTGTTTTTTAAATCAACATAGAGAAGGAAAAGTTGAGATATTAATTACCCGTTTACTGCCAATGTAGCGGAAAATGTAATTTATAGCCTACTTGAAAAAAAAAAAAATCCGCGTGCTTAATTTAAGAACTCAAATTATTCAAATAACATTTTGAATTTGATTATTTGTTTAATTGAAATGTTGCTCTTTCAGTCAGAATTGCTTTTGAGATTCCAATTTCAGCAATAGTTAACTAAGAGCTCTCTGTGGAAAGGATGAGTAGATCCTTGGATGAAAATGCATTAGAAAATAAGTGTATTTGGTGAATTACATTTACCTGTCAGAAAAGGTCAAATTCATTTACAGTGTTGTGTTTTTTTTTCCCTCCTTAATCTGGTCGTTGTTTTGGAGTGGAAGAGTGTAAGATAATCTGGAACTGTAGAATATCTGGGAATGAGATATCAAAACAGCTGCAACTCAAAGTCTGTCCAGGTAGTTGAGAAAGATCTGTGAGCTATGAAGATGGTAGTCAATCATCTAATACAAATTTAGGGGAGAAATTCAGAGTCCCAGGGACAGGAAGCTTTGCATCAGGGGAAAGGCTTGCCTTAGAAAAGAAAGTCCCACTCTTCTTTTTGCTACAGTGCCATGTCCTAGCAGGTGAGGGACTTCACTCTGCCACCTTCCACACTGTGCCGGTTTGAATGTATTATGTCCTCCAAACGCCATTATCTTTGATGTAATCTTGTGTGGGTAGACGTTATCAGTGTTGATTAGACTGTAATTCTTTGAGTGTTTCTTTGGAATGCGCCCCACCCAGCTGTGGGTGATGACTCTGATTGGATAATTTCCATGGAGGTGTTGCCCCACCCATTCAGGTGGGTCTAGGTTGATCAGTGGAGCCATATAAATGAGCTGACATAACAGAAGGAACTCAGTGCAGCTGTGAGTGACATTTTGAAGAGGAGCTACAGCCAAGAGGGACACTTGGAAGAAAGTACAGGAGCTGCAGATGAGAGACAGTTTGAAGGCAGCTGTTGAAAGTAGACTCTTGCTCCAGAGAAGCTAAGAGAGGACAAAGGCACCAAGAGCAATTAAGAGTGACATTTTTGAGGAACTGCAGCCTAGAGAGGAACGTCTTGGGAGAAAGCCATTTTGAAACCAGAACTTTGGAGCAGATGCCAGCCACGTGCCTTCCCAGCTAACAGGTTTTCCGGACATCATTGGCCATCCTCCAGTGAAGGTACCTGATTGCTGATGTGTTACCTTGGACACTTTATGGCCTTAAGACTGTAACTGTGTAACCAAATAAACCCCCTTTCATAAGAGCCAATCCATCTCTGGTGTTTTGCATTCCAGCAGCATTAGCAAACTAGAACACACACTTTTCAAAGGAAAGCAGGATTCCAACAAACACCATGAGCTCGATTTAAAAAAAAAATTTGCCAGAATTTATTATTTTGTCCAGCTTTATTAAAGTACAATTTACATACAATGATATTTGAAGTCTTTCAGGATAAGTCTGATGAATTTTGGTAGTTGTGTACTAACATGGAACCACCACCAAAATCAAGATGTAGAATGTTCTACTCCCCGAGAGGTTCCTTGTGCCCCTTTGTTCTTGATTCCCCATCCTGGCCTCTACTCATAGGTAACCACTGATCTACTTTCTGTCTTGAGAGTTCCACCTTTCCTAGAATTTTGTATAAACAGTATCAGACAGTATTTCATCATTTTGGTTTGATTTCTTTCACTTAGCATGTTTTTGAGGTTCATCCATGAATAACACAACCATGAACATACACTTAGAAGTCTTTCTGTGGAATTAGTATGTTATAATTTACCTTAGGTAAATACTTAGGGGTTGGAGTGCTGGATCACATAACTGTAAGTTTAACTTTGTAAGACACTGCCATGTGGCTTTCAAAGTGGCCCATGCCACTTTGCAGTTCTACCAGCAATACATGTGCATTCTGGCTTCTCCACATTTTTGTCAACATTTGGTATTGACTGTCCTTTAAATTTTAGCCATTCTAGTAAGTGTGTAATTGTATTTCTTTGTGGTTTTAATTTGTCTTACCCTGACAACTAGTGATATTGAGTGTCTTTTCACGTTCATTGTCACTAATGTATTTTCTTATGCAAAGTGTTTGCACAAACCGTTTGACTATTTTCATTGGGTTTTTGTTTTATTATTTAGTTGTGAGAGTTATTCATAAATTCTTTAAACAAATGCATTCAGATATGTTTTGCCATTATTTTTTCTCTATCGGTGGTTTCCCTTTTTGTTTTCTTAACTGCATCTTTACAAGAGAAATAGTGTTAAATTTTGGCAAAGTCCATTTTATTGTTGTTATTATTGCTTTTTGAGGGGTGAGGTACTTTTTGTGCCCAGTTTGAGCATTCTGGACCTGGCCCAATAACACAAATATTTTCCCTATATTTCCTTATATGCATTTAATAGTTTTATCATGTGTATTTAGGTCTATGATCCATTTGATCCATTTTGAGTTAATTTTTGTTTCTGATGTGAGAAAAGGGTTGAAATCTATATCTTCTAAACAGAAATTCATTTATTCCAGCACCATTTCTTGAAAAAGCTATTTTTTTTTTTCCCATTGAATTTCCTTGGAACCTTTATCAAAAATCAATCTGGACTTTTTTCCTCTTCCACTTTTCTATATGTCTTAGAGAACACAGGAAGCATTGTCTTTCTACTTTTAAAAAATTGTTTTATCTAATCTGAGTCCTTTGCCTTTCCATATACATTTTAACATCAGCTTGCCAATTTCTTTAAAAAGAAAATTGCTAAGATTGGGATTGCAATGAATCTAAAGATCAAGTGGGAAGAATTACCACCTCAATTATGTTGTGCTTTCCTATTAATGAATTGGTTATATCACTCTAGTTTTTTTAGGTCTTCTTTAATTTCTCTTTCCAATATTTTGTTGTTTTCAGCCTACAAGTTACGCCATTCATTTATTAACTTACTCTGAGTATTTTACTTTTTAGATGCATTGTAAGTGGAGATATCTTTTTGTTTAATTTTCTATTTATTCATTGCTACTATATAAAATACAATTGATTTTTATTTTTGTATTTGTACTTTATACCCTGCAACCTTACTAAATTTACTTTTATAACTAGGAGCTTTTTTGCTAGATTACCTTTAGGAGTTTCTGAGAAATATATTACATCATCTGCAAATAAAGACAATTTTCTTTTGGTTTCACCATTTTTTATTGTTTCTTCACTTTTTATTTCATTGATCTCTGCTCTTACACTTTGTATATATAATACACATATTATATATATATATATAAGTTTTTGGTTTTAGTTTGTTCCTCTTTCAGTGATTTCTTAATGTGCAAACTCAGATGATTAGATTTAGACATTTCTTCTTTTCTAATACAAGCATTTAGAAGTTATCATTTTATTCTATGTACTGAATTAGTTGCAACCCTCAAATTTTGATACACTGTATATTTATTTAAATTAGTTACTAATTTATCTTTTTTCTTCTCTATATTATAGATTTTCTTACAATTTCTTTTTTTTCATGGATTATCAGAATTGTATTGTTTGACTATCATACGTTTGAGTTTTTTCACTATCTTATAATTATTATTTTCCAATATAAATCCACTATGTCAAAGAACTTAATGCACATGAATTTAATCTTTTTTGATTTGTTAAGACTTGTTTTATGGCCTAGCATATGGTCTGTCTTAGAAAACATGCTATGTACATTTTAAAAGAATGCATATTCTCTAGTTTTTCAGTGTTCCATAAATATTATCCAAGTCAAAGTATTTGACCCTTGGTTCCATCGATTGCTTCAGGAAGGCTGTTAAAATCTTCACCTTTGATTATGGAATTGTATATTTCTCTTTTTAATTCTGTGAGGTTTTCCTTAATTATTGTGAACTATGTTTTTAGCTGCATATGTATTTATGATTGTTCACTATTCCTCATGAAATGAACTTTTATCATTATGAAATGTCCCTCCTATCCCTGGTAATATATTTTGTCTTAAAATCTATTTTGCCTGATATTGATGTAGACACTCTGGCCTTCCTATGCTTCTTTTTTTTTTTTTTTTTTTTTTTTTTTACCATTCAGCCATCTTTGCATCAGGCCAGGAGAGCCCCTGTGACTTCCTATGCTTCTTGTTTGCATGGTCTGTCCTTGTCAATCCATTAACTTTCAGTCTATCTACGTCTTTATACTTGGAGTGTGTCTTTCATACACTGTTTTTAATTTGATCTCTGTTCTTTTGTTTATCATTTTTAATTCTCTTCATATTTTCTTTTTATTTCCTACTTTTTCAGTCTTTGTAAGCATATATAGCTTTATTTAAATGAGGATAGTTATATGTGCTGCTCTAAAAATCTTTGCCTGTGTGTTCCAACATCTGAGTCATATCCAGGTCAGTCTCAGGCAATTTCTTTTCTCTGAAAAATAGGTTCTGTCTTCCTGGTTTTTAATGTATCACATAATTTTGGATTGAGTTCTTGACAACAAGAAACTTAATTTAAGATTCTGGGTTCTTTATAATTCTCCAGTGAGGGTTGGTTCCTTTGTTTTAGCAGGGATCATGTTGGTTGGGCTTAAAAGCATCTACTGTTGAGGGTCAGTCAGAGACATTGGTAGGCAGATTTAGAATCTCCTTTCTGGTTCTTCCACTTCCACGATGCCCCCAATTTTTATAGTAGTTATGACTTCCTCTGTGCATGATATCTTTTATATGCCTGTCTTCTCCCTGAAACTAAAAGCAGTGAGGGTTTCTTTTTCACTTCTGGGTCCACAGAACCTGACATAGTCCTAGCACAAAGTAGGTGTATAATAAAGATTCTTTAAATGACTGAAAAAATTAATACCCATGCCAACTATGTGCATATTAATGTGACAAGTTCAGATTTTCTTAACTCTGTCTATATTGTATATTGTGAAAAGATCCCTCTCTACATTAAGCATGGTGATATCATTAATGCTTCTGCCATAAAAGGATATTAAAAAAGGGATGGTTGAATGTTGTAGTGCCCAGTGTTGCCTGTGCATAAAATTGTGACATTGGTGCCGTTTCACATTGGCTCCCTTCTGCTTTGCTACTTCCCATGACCTGGTCCCACCCCTCTCTCACTGCTTCTTCCTGTTGCAGTACTAGCCTATTGAGACCAGCTTTACTGTGAGTGCATAGTATAGAATTAATTGTATCCCAAAATAAGTCTGTCCTTTGTCCTGGCTCCAGGAGAGTAGTCTCAAAACCTTTGGAATATCCCAAGTGATAGAATATTATTCTTATGATAACAAAATGATGACTCAGGTTGGGGCAGGTCATACTGGCAGTCTTAGGGTAGGGGCTGGACAAGCCAGAAAGACCCACCATGAGTTTAGGGTTTGGGGGCCCTAAGCCACGTATCAGCTTGACCTCTGGGAAGGGGAGAGGGGCTGGAGAGTGAGTTCAACTATGTGGCCAATGATTCAATCAACCATGCCAATGTAATGAAGCTTTGATAAAGTCTTTGGACACTGAAGCTTGGTGAGCTTTCTAGGTTAGCAATATTCCTTCATTACTGTCATATCTTAATATGACAAAATTCAGTGATGATATTCATTGACAGTGGTCCCTGAGGATGATGGAAACTTCATGTTTGGGACTGCCCCAGACCTTGCTCCATGCATCTCTTCATTCTACTGCTCTGATTTATATCCCTTTGCTATAATAAAACTATAATTGTAGTATAGCACTTTCCTGAGTTCTGTGAGTCATTCCAGAAAATTAATGAACCTGAGCAGGTCTGTGGGGATCCACAAATCTGTTGCCAGCTAATCGGAAGTGAAGGTGGTCCTGGTGATCTAAGAACATGGCTGGTGTTTGAAATGTGCAAAGTCTGGTAGGGACTGTTCCTTCTACTTGTGCAGTTTGACAAATTCATTGCAGTGGGAAAGGCATGAACACTTCAAAACCTAGATTTAATTGTCTGTAAATACTGTGTATAGACTCCAAGGGAGAGAACCCTGCACCTATTGTAGAACAAGCATCTTCTGTGCCATTATGGGTTGAATTATGTCTGCTAAAAAGATATATTCAAGTCCTAACTGATACTATGACTGTGACATTATTTGGAAACAGAGTCCTTAAAGATGCTATTAGATAAGACGAGCCAAACTGGATCTGGGTGGGCCTTAATCCAAATGACTGGTGTCCTTAGAAAAAGGGGAGAACTGGACACAGACAGAGACCTGGGCGAGATTGCTGTGTGACAACCGAGGCAGAGATGGAAGCCCAAGGATTGCTGGCAAACCCCTAGAAGTGAGAAAGAGGCAAGTAGCATCCTCTCCAACAGGTTCCAGGGGGAGCATGGCCCTGCTGGCAACTTGACTTCATATTCCTAGCCCCAGAACTGTAACACAATAAAATTCTGTTGTTTTAAGCCATCAAGTTGTGGTACTTTGTTATGGTGGCCCTTGGAAACTAACACATTATGGGTCCCCACCCCTTCCTCCATTAAGAGCTGCACACAGCCACCTACATGACCAGGAAAGACAAGGACTCCCTTAATCCCTGTTAATAACCAAATCTCGCGAGACCTTGTTGTAACCGCATCTCATGGGATCCTGTTGTAACCAAATCTTGTGAGACCCTGTTGCAACCAAATCTCCCGAGACCCTGCTGAAACTCTTTGTCACAAACCTTTATAAGCAACCCCTGCCCCCTTGGCACAACTCTCTCTCTCTGTGTGGAGCACTGACTTCAGTTTCCCAGCCTGTTGCCATCGGGAAGAATCTTCTCCTGTTTTGTAAATCCCTAACTAAGCTCATGGGTAACTCCATGCCAGGCATGTTCTTTGGTCTTGGGGCTATTCTGGGTCAGAACAGACATGTGCACAAGGAAGAAGAGGTCTGGTTACTTTTGCTTTCACGAGTATATTTTTCCACATAGAAAAAGAGCTTTAATATTCAAAACAATATCCTGTTTAATTTTAGGATTCTGTTCTAAACAGCTGGATAATATTTCTGTTTCCTTCCTCCAATAAAATGGCTAATATATTTAAAAATTTTCCCTTGAAAGCTTAATCACAGTTTCCCGTGGAACTGAATTCAAGGGTCTGGTCACAAATTAAAAGAAAACGCACACACTCATGTATACACAACAAATAGCAAGAAAGTTCATAATTTATCCAGTTCAATTTTTTATGAATAAAACCTTGGTCATTTTAGGATTTTTAAATTGAATTTCAGAAATCTCATTTTTTTTTAAATTTTTTATATTGTATTTTTTGAACTGCATATTTCATACAGGAGACCCATTAAGATATACTGTTAACTGAAAATATACAAAGAATTTCAATGCATCTTTTTATATACTGGACAAAAGAAATTTGCGAAGATGGACCTAAAGGTGACTTACTCTTTCTGGTTACCTAAGCTAGAAAACCCTCTAAGGAAAGTATATGCTCAGTTGCTGAAGACATCAAGTGTTTCTATAGCCTTAGACATAGTATTTTTACATTTTTTCTCTTTTAAGGATCCTAAATGACATTTCCAAATGTGGCTAAATCCATTACTCATTTTAAATCCCTTTCTGTGTTGCAATTTCTTATCCTAATCCCTTTTTGTCAGCAAAAGTTAAAAAGGTCTGATTAAGGTGTAAGTGTCTGCCACTTGGCCATCAAGTTTGAATCTGCAGCTAAGATATTTGTGCAGATAAGTTTCAGTGTCTGCCTTTTTAAACAAGAGCACCCCTCATAGCTTTGCCTTCTCCCCTTTCTTCTAGCTAAGCACTTCATTAGGGAAGGGGACATTTTGATGCTAAATATCCCTCATTTTGAATGCTGTCATTTTGATGCTAAAAGCCCCTGGTGTTTGCCTGGCAATTTAAAGGTGGAATTTACCAGGACAGGGTTGCTTATTAGTGAAGAGTTTCTGTCTCACTGTGGCACAGCCAGTGGTAGAAAAGCTCAAGAAGCAGAGCTGGAGAACCCCCTTAGCAATTCCAATGCCTGAGACCCCCCCAAGGGCAGCTGGACACAAGGCACTGACTATTTGCCTGCCTCCCTTTCTTGCATTATTAGGTAAAAGAAAAGTCCTTTTCTCTGGGAAACTTCTTACAGTAAAACAATTCTCAGTCATTCACAAGTCAAAGGCAAAGAAAAAAGAGCTTCTGATGTAAAATGCTGTAAACTAGCACATTGTCTTCAGTCATTTTCTCACTATTCACAGCTGAAAGGGGAAGAAGATGAGAAGGAAAGGGAAGGGGCAAGTTAAGGCATCTTTTGACAGAAATGTCTGATCACAGCCATTGAAGCTTCCAATCATTGCCCACGCTTTAGATGTACAATCTGCTGTTGAACTCTCCCGCCCTCCCTCCTGGCCTAATTCTACCCTCTGCACTGTCAGCAACTTTTCTTCTCTCAACTCCTTTCATTTTTTTTTTTTTTATTAAATTCAGTTTTATTGAAATACATTCACACACCATACAATCATCCATGGTATACAATCCACTGTCCACAGTATGATAACATAGTTATGCGTTCATCACCACAATCTGTCTCTAAACATTTTCCTTACATCAGAAAGAACCAGAACAAGAATAAAAAATAAAAGTGAAAAAAAAGAACACCCAAATCATCCCCCCATCCCACCCCATTTGTCCTTTAGTTTTTATCCCCATTCCTCCACTCATCCATACACTAGATAAAGGGGGTGTGATCCCCAAGGTCTTCACAATCACACTGTCACCCCTTGTAATCTACATTATTATATAATTGTCTTCAGGAGTCCAGACTGCTGGGTTGGAGTTCGGTAGTTTCAGGTATTTACTTCTAGCTATTCCAATACATTAAAGCCTAAGAGGTGTTATCTATATAGTGCATAAGAATGTCCACCAGAGTGACTTCTCGACTCCATTTGGAATCTCTCAGCCACTGAAACTATTTCGTCTCATTTTGCATCCCCCTTTTGGTCAAGAAGATACTCTCAGTCCCACGATGCCGGGTCCACATTCATCCCCGGGAGTCATACTCTGCGTTGCCAGGGAGATTTACACCCCTGGGAGTCGGGTCCCACCTAGGGGGAAGGGCAGCGTCAACTCCTTTCATTTTATCTGATAAAGGCAGGGAAAACATCCAGTCCACTTCCTGGTTTGAGGTATTCTAACTTGCAGTTCAGTTTTGTAGACATCAGACAATAATACATCTTGGGATTCAAGATGCTGTTTTTAAGAAGTCTAGCTTAATGCATTATCCTCATGTTTTACACATACCATGATTTTGGTTCTGCAGAGGGAGGGAGACACAGAGGTGTGGGAAAGTTAAGGATTTTAGAGTATACCTAAAAGCTGTGGTAGAAAGAACATAGATGGCTCCTACTGCTTCTAGCTTTGTCTAAATTTCTGTCATGATCAATGTAAGATGTGTTTGCCTTGAGTTGAGGTCCTCATGGCCGTGGCCTCTCTGTTCCAGAAAGCAGCTGAATCACTGCAGATAATGACCACGTGGTAGAAGAGACTCAGGCTTTCCCCGAGGCCACAAATCTGAGCTCCAAGGCAGGTTCAGGTCTTGGCCAAGGACACCTCAGTCCCCCGTTCACCAACACAGCCTCAGGGCTTATCTTCTAGGTTGGGACCTTTTTTTTTGATTTGACAATGTATCATTTTTTTAATTCAGTTTTATTGAGATATGTTCACATACCATACAATCATCCATGGTGTACAATCAATCAACTGTTCACAGTACCATCATATAGTTGTTCATTCATCACCACAATCTATTTCTTAACATTTTCCTTATACCGGAAAGAATCAGAGTAACGATAAAAAATAAAAATAAAAAAGAACACCCAAATCATCCCCCCCATCCCACCCTATTTTTTATTTAGTTTTTGTCCCCATTTATCTACTCATCCGTCCATACACTGGATAAAGGGAGTGCGATCCACAAGGTTTTCACAGTCACACTTTCACCCCTTGTAATCTACATTGTTGTACAATCGTCTTCAAGAGTCAAGGCTACTGGGTTGGAGTTTGGTAGTTTCAGGTATTTACTTCTAGCCATTCCAATGTATTAAAACCTAAAAAGTGCTATCTATACAGTGAGTAAGAATGTCCACCAGAGTGACCTCTCGATTCCATTTGAAATCCCTCAGCCACTGAAGCTTTATTTTGTTTCATTTTGCATCCCCCTTTTGGTCAAGAAGATATTCTCAATCTCACGATGCCAGGTCCAGATTCATTCCCGGGAGTCATATCCTGAGTTGCCAGGGAGATTTGCACTCCTGGGAGTCAGGTCCAACGTAGGGAGGAGGGCAGTGATTTCACCTGCCAAGGTTAGCCTTGGACCTTTTGAAGTGGAAAAGTTAGTGGTTGCCTGGAGCCAATTTTTGACAATGATTGTGAAAAATTGAGGATTCTGTGAAAATCAGCAGATGTTAAAAATTGGGGTTATTATTATTATTATCATTATTTTTATTATTAATTTTCTTATTCCAGAAAGCTGGTAGTCTAGCACACCACTGCTTAAGTACTTTGGGGCAAGGCCACCTGGAAGAAGATTGAGATTGTAGGGATAAAAAAATAGTTGATAAACCCTGATTTCACAGACTTTCTAGGAATTCTTTCATAGGCTGTGGTATTCTCTCTGCTCAGGCCTTGAGTGAATCTCTTTGCTCAAATGGCAGATCCTGGGTTGGCATCCAGCTACCACATATTGTGAGGTGTCCAGGTGAGCTTATACATGGCCAGCACCCAGATGCCGCTGTGCAATACCCCACAAGTTTTCCTCTCCACCAGGTGAACTGCGGCCCTTATTAGGATAAAAAATCCAGTACCTACATTGAGCAAAGGACATTACCCAATTACATTTCCCTACCGTCATTTCTAGACTGAACTCAGAAGACTTGAAATTAAAGCTCTTCTCTACAAAATTGAGGAGAGAAGAATATTAAATTCAACAATTAGTTTCCCAGTGTTTATGTATGGCATATATAAAATACACACACACACACACACACACACACACACACACACACACACATATATTACTCTATTGAAGAGTAAGATGGTGGGCATTTAGTGAATATTTATTAGGGTTGGAATTTATAACACATCTCAGCAAAACATCTTTAAAATCCTTTTTAGACATTTTTTTTTTTTGCCAAGTCCTTATTTTTCTACCAAATGCCCCCTTCATTCTCAATTTCCCCACTTTTTTCTTTCTACATCTTTTTTACCCTTGCTCCCTTCCCTGACCTTTTCAAGCAACCTCTGTCTCCACTCCCTGATTTTTCCATCTAGATGTCTTCTTCTCTCTTTTATATCTTGCTCTTCAGCAACTTGACCTCCCTGGGCTTTCCCAGTTCAGCAAATCTGTGTGTCACATGCCTCAACTCAAAGCCTGTAGCCCATCAAATCAGATATAACAGCCTTCCTTTTTAGAAGCAGGAATAGGGATAATTGTAAATGCTTGTAACTTTTTTCAAAAATAGATTGTTTTGTCAATAAATTGTTCTGTTAAGTATTCTGCCTTTTATTATAATGATGTATTTATTTGTGTGACCCCTTCATGACAGGATTACAATTTGGGGGAAACAAAGACGATTAACATCTCATCTGCCTACTAAAGTACTTTTTGTGTACTTTATCCTTCGTACATATGTGTTGAATGGAAAGGATTCAGAGATGTCCTACGAGCCAGCCTCCTGTGCTGGGGTCTATTAAATAAACCTCATCATATTTCTAGCATATTAAACTAATACCTATTTTCCAGAGACAGAGCTGACTATATTATACAGATTTAAGATCTTGAAAATCCATAAGAAAATGAGGTATCAACTTTTTAACATTGAAAAGAATGCATCACTCTTGTTGTCAAAATGAAGGTGATTATATATGTCTGACATAATCAATGTAAGGAAAAGAAGAAGTATGGCTGAAAAAAATGGTTTACTTCAGGAGAGGCTCATGACAAATACAATGTTATTGTGTGTCTGACTAGTTTTGTGGAAGATAGTGTCATAGTTAAGCGGCCATTGCTCAAACAATGACTACTGCTTGTGAGTTTGAGTTGTTGGGAGATTTTAATTCACTAGAGGGAGCTTGTGAGTAGGAGTGATGCAATTCCCACACAAGGAAGATTGATTGCATTCATTCAATCCCCACAGCCTGAAAAATACTTCCTATTTATTTTACTCTGGAGCTTGTTGCAACATATCCCTCAGTTGCCTAGTCATTTTTTTCCACTAGTGAAAAGTCTAATTTCCTTTTCCATTCTTTATTCTTCTATGCAATTCACTCAGTCCCCATAATAGTCTAACATTGCACTGTATTTGGCTTTCTTGGTTCCTAACTGGATTCATTACCAACACTGTTTTTTGTCCTAGTAAATGTCCAGTAAAAGAGTTAATCCACTTGGGGTACCTACCTGTTTCATATTTGAGTGATAAAAGTTTTCTCCAGATTTTTCAATCAGTATTTGAGCATTTTTTGAAAATTGATTTACCCTTTGATTTATAATAAATCTGACATACCTCAGTTAACATCTTAACAGTATACATCAAGTATCAGGGATGTATTTCCCAGCATTGTGTTTTACTACTTGATTTGTCTTTAGGTCAGATTCAGAATGATCAGAATTAGTATGATTTAATAAGAATTATACACCATTTTACCAGTCAGTTCAAACCAGAGTGGTAAACAGTAGTTTAGATATCAGTCATGACAGGTCTCTATTTGATATATGTGTTTGTTTCACCAATTGGTCAATAACCACAATAACCCATGTTGAAGTGCAGGTTCATGGTGAATATGTGTGTGTTTATACTTTTATGTTTATAAATGTGCGTATATGTACACACACATATGCAATGTAGTTGGATTCAGTAGATTTTGGTGTTATGTATGTGACCTTTTCCAGAGAACATGGTGCTTTTTTTAAGTGTTGAGATAGAGTTATTAAGTTGAAAGTTCCTAGTAAGTATAGTTAATTCTAATCTTAACATCATAGAATTAGCTCTACATGGGGTCTCAGGGGAAATATAAGGATGATTATGATGGTGTAAATATAGTCATGCTTTATACAAACTCTGATACTTATTTTCATTTTTTCCACTGATCTAGTGCCATGCTTCGAAAGGCACTCATGGATCCTGATTGCGATAGCTCAGATTTTAAAATAGACCCATTCAGCATTGGGAATCTCTGTTTTTTTTTTAACTTGCTACCAAAGATGGCTTGCTCATCAATTACTGCCTGATGATTTTTTGTTGTATTTCTTCTCCAAAGTTCACATCAGAGAGAATTCAATATTAGCAATATCACTCTTTTAAGAAGTGCTATGTAAGTGCAGTTGGTTGTGAATGGCTTCAACATTTCCCTAAACATCCTTCTCTATTGAACATCAATGAATAGGTATGTTGGGGATCCCCAAGGTCACCCTCAGGCTCAAGAATTCGCTAAAAGGATGCAAAGAACTCAGAAAAGCTATTATAACAAGGTTGCAGTTTATTACAGAGAACAATTCAGAGTAAAATTGGCAAAGGGAAAAGGTGCATGAGACAACATCCAGGAGAAACCAGGCACAAGCTTCCAGGTGTCCTCATACAATGGACCAGAGAGGGAAGCACTTAATTCTTCCAACACGGGTGATATCACACGTGAAGTGTTGCCAATCCTTGGTGTCCAGGTTTTTTTACGGAGGATCAGTCACTCCAGCCCCACCAGAGCAAAAACAGTTTCCTCAACATAGATCTTATTGTTGGGGTAAAATCATCTGTCAAACTGATACAGTGTGGTCCCAGGCTTCAAGCATACAAAAACACGCTTATCAGGAAGAATATTCCAAGGGCTTAGAGATCATTTCCCAAGATCTGGCCAAGGGCCAGTCCTGAAGTTAGGCCTTTCTTGGGATTGTACAGGGATTGAGCAACACAGGACTACTGAGTTAACACTTTTCTACTCTATAGGTGTTAATACAAATTAGGGTTCCCTGGACAAATGTTAGGGACACACTGAATTAGATTATGTTAAACAGCTTTTGCCACTCTTTTAACATGCTAAAACCCATTGTGTTATTCCAACTATGTGAGTGTGTATATATGTATATGTGTATATATATATATATATATATATATATATATATATATATATGTATATTCACTCATTGGATCTCAAATATTTTTGCTCCCTGGAGATCCTATTTTAGAAAATGCTGCTCTAAATTGCTTTTCACACTTGAGGAATGTGCCTCTGTCCAATGCAACAAAATGTTAGTTAAAAGGGGAAATAGAAAAACAATTTGAAGTACATGAACTACTGATAATAGAACCACAGTTAGCTATTGGATATGAAGATTTGTGCTTACCCCTTAGCATCTAGGGTATCTATCATGGTTTAATTGGTAACTTGGTTTTCAAATAGTTCACAAATCTTTATCTTCTCAGAGTTTCAGTAATCAAAATCAATGTATCTTCTTAACCTATATCATTTGAGTCATGAAAATAAATATTGGTATAAATGTCATATTTACTAGATTAACTGTCAGTTATTAATAAACAAAAAGTGTTTCCTATTGAAAATACAGCAAAATGCCCTTGGAAAATCTGGAGTTTGTGTTTATCGACTAGAAAATAAAATATAACCTACTATTTTCTAAAAAAAATTTTCCACATGTTAACTCACTGATTATATTTGGAATTGCCCAAAAACTTGTTTGAATAAACTGAGCCTACTGCTGGGCCATTGCAATTCTTACCATAGTTGTTACTATTATTCTTAATCTGTGAAATCTGTAACAAAGTCACAAATGAGAAAAATGTGCAAGGTGAAAGGCAATTTGAAATTACTGGAAAGTCATTTGAAACTTTGATTCTAAAAAATTGTACAATCCCATTAATGCATAGGAAATGTGAAAAGACTCTCCCAAGCATTTTGTCTCACCTGAAATTACGTAGCACATGTATGGATTTTGCAGTGACAAAAGGAAAATTGAAATCAAGCCAGCTCAATCACAGGAAGGTTTTGCAGGGTTCAAAAATTATGAATCATTTATTCACTTCTGAAATCTAATAAAACAAAACATCTTTATTAAAATGAAAGTATGTTTTCATTTCCAGGGCTGTTTTTGATCTGATAGAAAACAAGTTTTCTCTTATTTATTTAGCATATGCATCACATATGCTTTTGACATAAATATTAATGCACAACAGAATAAATATTATCAAACCAGGCATATTTAATATGAACTGTGTTGTGTGTTAGATGGCTACATTTTTAAAAAAATAATTAAATACAGTTTTATTGAAATATATTCATATACCATACAATCATCCATGGTGTACAATCAACTGTTCACAGTACCATCATGTAGCTATGCATTCATCACCCCAATCTATTTTTGAACGTTTTCCTTACATCAGAAAGAATCAGAATAAGAGCAAAAAATAAAAGTAAAAAAGAACACCCAAATCATCCCCCCATCCCACCCTATTTTTCATTTAGTTTTTTTCCCCCATTTTTCTATTCATTCATCCATACACTGGATAAAGGGAGTGTGATCCACAAGGCTTTCACAATCACATTGTCACCCCTTGTAAGCTACATTGCTATACAATCATCTTCAAGAGTTTGATAGTTTCAGGTATTTACTTCTAGCCTTTCCAATACATTAAAACCTAAAAAGTGTTAGCTATATAGTGAGTAAGAATGTCCACCAGAGTGACCTCTCAACTCCATTTGAAATCTCTCAGCCACTGAAACTTTATTTTGTTTCATTTCTCTTCCCCCTTTTGGTTAAGATGTTCTCAATTCCATGATGCCAGGTCCAGATTCATCCCCAGGAATCATATCCTGCATTGCCAGGGAGATTTACACCCCCGGGAGTCAGGTCCCGTGTATGGAGGAGGGCAGTGAGGTCACCTGCTGAATTGGCTTAGCTAGAGAGAGAGAGAGGGCCACATCTGAGCAACCAAGAGATACTCAGGGAGAGACTCTTATGCACAATTATAAGCAGGTTTAGCCTCTCCTTTACAGTAACAAGCTTCATAAGGGCAAGTCCCATGACAGAGGGCTTGGCATAACAAACCGTCATTCCTCAATGTTTGTGAAAACATCAGCATCAGTCCAGGTGAGGAAGTCCAACACTTCTGCATTTTCCCCCAGCGCCTCAGGGGGGCCCTGCATATATATTTTTATTCTCTGCAGAAGGCTACGTTTTAAACACATGAGCATATTATGGTATATTTAGTTTGAAATACATTTTAAGCTCTGTCTTACATTACAGGATTTTTGTCCCCAAATTGCCATCAATAAATGCAAGTAGGTAAACATCTTTTTTTTTTTTTTTTTTTTTAAATGGAGGATCTATAGAATCTTTGGCCTTTGACACTTCTTTCACTTTGGACAGCAGATTGTGGTGGCATCCCCCTCATAACAGGCAGTAGATGTCTAATTAATGGATAAGCTTTGATGTTCAGCTATTACAGAGTTAAAGATATGAACATGATTTCAACAACAAAACCTACAGTTCAGAATATTTATTCGTGTAAAACAATATGCACATAGAAGTTTAAACATGCCAATGAACAAGACATCATATGAAGAAAAGCTAACAGAGGTATGCTTCATGGACCCAAGAAAATGTGAAAGATTTTGCCCCTAAGGCATATCGAGTTACTCCATGACTGGGGCAGCTCATACAGTCTCTCAAATATCTGAAGAAATCCAAAGATTAAATCTTCTTTATCTTTAAACTTTAGCTTGCCATAGGATTTAACCTCATATTAAGTCCCCTGCAGACCAGAGAGACCCATGAGGTCTTCTGCAAATGGCAACCAGTAAGGATCTTGGGATTTGATAAGACAGGGTTATGTGCAGAGAGTCTAAGACATGGCTTTCAAACTGGCAGCCCCTGGGATAAAGCCAGTCTCCAAATGGTTTTGTTTTGTCTGTATGATATCATTTTTTTTTTTTTTTTACAAAACAAATCGTACATTCGATTGTTCACAGTACCATTACATAGTTGTACATTCATCACCTAAATCAATCCCTGACACCTTCATTACCACACACACACACAAAAATAACAAGAAAAATAATTAAAGTGAAAAAGAACAATTAAAGTAAAAAAGAACACTGGGTGCCTTTGTCTGTTTCTTTGTTTGTTTCCTTCCCCTATTTTTCTACTCATCCATCCATAAACTAGACAAAGGGGAGTGTGGCCCTTATGGCTTTCCCAATCCCATTGTCACCCCTCATAAGCTACAATTATACAATTGTCTTCAAGATTCATGGGTTCTGGGTTGTAGTTTGATAGTTTCAGGTATCCACCACCAGCTGCCCCAATTCATTAGAACCTAAAAAGGGTTGTCTATATTGTGTGTAAGAGTGCCCACCAGAGTGACCTCTTGGCTCCTTTTGGAGTCTCTCTGCCAGTGAAGCTTATTTCATTTCCTTTCACATCCCCCTTTTGGTCAAGAAGATGTTCTCCATCCCATGATGCCGGGTCTACATTCCTCCCTGGGAGTCATATTCCACGTTGTCAGGGAGATTCACTCCCCTGGGTGTCTGATTCCATGTAGTGGGGAAGGCAGTGATTCCACCTGCCAAGTTGGCTTAGCTAGAGAGAGAGGGCCACATATGATATCATTTTTAAAAATCAGAAAATTTCACCAAAAATGATTTTAGGCTTTTCTTGAGGAAATCAGACATCTGGGCAGCAATGCACATGACAGAAAACGTACTGGGCTTACACAGCATGATGTGTTTTGAAAGGACATGCCTCTTTACTTTCCCATACTCATGTCTGTTATCTGACTGACGTTGTAAACATGTGTTTGCAATGCCTTGACTAATTTCATGCAGTTACATTTGAGGGAGGAAAAACACACTAGAAAAAACACATTAATACGTGTGTTGAATAGTTTTTACAGAACAAATACAATTTCTGGTCTTCTGGGAAATTGAATATGGACTGTAATCTATATTCCTTGAGTAAGTATACATGCCTCATCTGTCCCTTAACATATCTCCATGTTCCATTTGAGGACTGTTGTGCCCGTTCAATGTAGTATGTCCCCCAAACCGCCATTATCTTTGATGCAATCTTGTGTGGGCAGACATATTAGTGTTGATTAGATTGTAATTCTTTGAGTGTTTCCATGGAGATGCGACCCACCCAACTGTAGGTGATGACTCTGATTGGATAATTTCCATGGAGGTGTTATCCCACCCATTCCGGGTGGGTCTAAATTAAATCACTGGAGCCATATAAATGAGCTGACAAGCAGAAGGAGCTCAGTACAGCTGAGAGTGACATTTTTAAGAGGAGCTACAGCCAAGAGGGACACTTTGAAGAATGCCCAGAAGCTGAGAGAGTAGCTGCAGATGAGAAGCAGTTTGAAGATGGCTGTTGAAAGCAGACTGTTGCTCCAGAGAAGCTAAGAGAGGACAAATACCCCAAGAGCAACTGAGAGTGACATTTTTGAGAAACTGCAGCCTAGAGAGGAACATCCTGGGAGAAAGCCATTTTGAAACCAGAACTTTGGAGCAGATGCCAGCCGTATGCCTTCCCAGCTAACAGATTTTCCAGACACCATTGGCCATCCTCCAGTGAAGATACCCTTCGTTGATGGACACTTTATGGCCTTAAGTCTGTAACTTTGTAACCAAATAAACCCCCTTTTATAAAAGCCAGTCCATCTCTAGTGTCTTGCATTCCAGCAGCATTAGCAAACTAGAACAACTGTCATTAATAATAGCTGCTCTTATGGCAAGGGAAAGATCTCACAATGTGTACAAGAAATTACTGAACTTGGGCTTTTGAAAATAGTCCTAGTAGTTGGTTAGAGGCTGAGAGTTAACCTGCTGTTCCATTAAGGTAAAAGAAAATTGGAGTTTTAGAGTAGCCACTTGAAAGTAGAGCAAGAAGGGTTTTTGTAGGGCAAGTAGGTGCAGGTTGGTAGACAGAAATTTAGAGAGGAAATAATCCAGTCACAAGTCCCCTGAGGAAAGAAAACTTGGAAAGAACAAATACGCAAATTGAAGTTGCTGTTGTTTCTGAATTATGCCAAAATATTCCTCCGTCATTCTTTATCTGATGATAAGCCTATTATATGTAAGAGCCTTGTGATAGTGGTGCTTTGTAGGAATGGAAGGAGAGAGGCTCTATACCTTTTAAGAGAAGTGGGATTGGGAAGGAATCTAAGCCAAGGATGGGAGCCCAGAAGCAGTTGTGGTATGGCCCTGACTTGGGCTAAACCTTGACAGTGCTGGGGATAGGAGCTCCAGGAGGCAGAGATTAATGTGGACCTTCCCTATATTATAGGAGTACATGCTTTCAAAATGGTGAGGGTACTTTACATTCAAGACTAGGAGAGTGGATATCCCATTTTGTAGATGAAGGAAATGAGATTCAAAATGTTAATTGACTTGTCCAAGATCACCCAGTTAGCAAGGGGTTGGGTACTCTTCACACCCAGCTCTACTTCATCATAAACTTGAGGCCCTCCACATTTTATTTATAAGGCATGCTTTATAATGATTATTATGTCATCTATATGCAAGTATAAAAGGAGTGTGAACTACACATCAGAGAGTGACTTCTATATGGAGATCTGCTGCTCAATTTTATCATTTTTTTAGTATTTTGAAATTAACATTAGGGCAATGTTTAGAAATTATCTAATATACTTATTTGTCAAGTAATAGAAAACTATATATGTATGTGAGGGCAGAAAAGTGTAAAAAAAAAAAAAAATACAAGTAATGCCCTAAGTTGGATTTTTTTAATACATAGGTATCCTTTTTATTTTGAATAGCATACAGACAAAAAAAGGATAAGTAATTTGGGGGAAAATAGTGGTTTTTGTCCTTTCATCATTCCTATCGGTATTATGTAATTTTTTTCAACCCAAAATTTATTAACTGCTGTTGTCAAAGTTTTCATTCTAAATAAAATCTCTGAACTTGAGAATCTTAATACATGGATTATGTCTGTATGCATGGGGAAATTGCTGCTATGCTTGTATCTTTCAAAATTCCAGTTCCTGAACTCTCAAATTGATTCCATTGGTTTATATATTTGTCCTTGTGCAGACCATGCTATTTTGGTTACCATGGCTTTGTAATAGATTTTAAGATCAGGAAGTATGAGCCCTCTAACTTCATTCTTTTTCAAAATGGCTTGGCTATGGGACCCCAAACCCTTCAATATAAATTTGATGATTGGCTTTTTGATTTCTGCAAAGAAAGTTGTTAGAATTTCGATTGGGATTGTATTGAATCTGTGAATCGCTTTGGATAGATTTGACGTCTTAATAATATTTAGTCTTCCAATCCATGAACACAAAATGTCTTTCAATTTATTTAGGTCTTCTTTGATATTTTAGCAATGTTTTGTGTTTTCTGTGTGTAAGTCCTTTACATCCTTGGTTAGATTCATTCCTAGATATTTGACTCTTTTAATTGCTATTATAAATGGAACTTTTTTTTCCTGATTTCTTCTTCTGATTGTTCATTGCTTGCATATAGAGACATTACTGATTTCTTGGGTATTGATCTTGTACCCCACCATTTTGCTGAATTCATTTATTAGCACTAGGAGTTTTTAGGGAGATTTTTCAGGACTTTCTGTATGTAGGATCATATGTCATCTGAAAATAAGGAAAGTTTTACTTCTTCCATTTTAATTTCATTTTTCTTGCCTAATTGCTCTGACAAGCATTTCCAGTATAATGTTGAATAACTGGTGACAGAGTTCCTGATATTGCTCCTGATATTGGAGGAAAATATTCAGCCTTTCCCCACTGTGTTGGATGTTAGCTGTAGGTTTTTCATATATGCCATTTATCAAGTTGAGGAAGTTTCCTTCTGTTTCTAGTTTTCTAAATGCTTTTATCAAGAAGGGGTGCTGAATTTTGCCAATGCCTTCTCTGGATCAATTTAGATTATCATGAGTTTTTTTTCCTCTTCATTCTGTTAATGTGGTATATCACATTAACTGATTTTCTTGAACCATCTTTGCATACTAGGTAAAAATCCCACTTGATCAAGGTGTATAATTCTTTTAATGCACTGGTGGAGTCACTCTGGTAGTATTTTGTTGAGCATATTTGCATCTATATTTATAAGAGGTATTGGCCTGTAATTTTCTTATCTTGTGGTATCTTCATCTGTCTTTGGTGATAACAGCCTCATAGAATGAATCACGGAGGGTTTCTTCCTCTTCAATTTTTTGGAAGAGTTTCTGCAGAATTGGAGTTAAGTCTTCTTGGAATGTTTGGTAAAATGGCCCTGTGAAGCCATCTGTTCCTGGGCTTTTCTTTGATGGGTGTTTCTTGATTACTGATTCAATCTCTTTACTGGTAATTGGTTTGTTGAGATCTTCTATTTCTTACTGAGTCAGTGTAGGAAGTTTATATGTTGGATTTTGTCCAATTCACCTAGGTTAACTAATTTATTGGAGTATAGTTGTTCATAGTATCATCTTATAGTCTTTTATATTTCAGTGGGTTCGGTAGCAAAAGGGGGAAAAGACTGCTCAATTGGGAAAGAATAGTCTCTTCAACAAATGGTACTGGGAAAACTGGACCTTCATTTGCAAAAGAATGGAGGAGGACCCCTACATCAAACCTTATATAAAAATTTACTCAAAATGGATCAAATACCTAAACATAAGAGCCAGAACTATCAAACTCCTAGAAATATGGAAGCATCTTCAAGACCTTGTAGTAGGCCATGGTTTCTTTACATACAAAGCACATGCAACAAAAGAAAAATTGGATAAATGGTACCTCCTCAAAATTAAATACCTTTGTGCATCAAATGAGTATATCATGAAAGTGAAATGACAATATACACAATGGGAGAAAATATTTGGAAACCACATATTCAATAAAGGTTTAACATCCAGAATGTATAAAGAAGTCCTTCAACTTAACAACAAAACACTAAATAACCCAATTTAAAAAATGGGCAAACGACTTGAATAGACAGCTCCTCAAAGAAGATATACAACTGACCAAAAAGCACATGAAAAGTTGCTCAATATTATAAGCCACTTAGGGTAATATAAATCAAAACCACAATGAGATACCATTTCACATCTACTAGAATGAATACTATTTAAAAAAACAGAAAACAACAATTGTTAGAAGTGGAGAAACAGGAATACTTGCTTATTATTGGTGGGAACGTAAAGTGATGCAGCTGCTGTGGAAAACAGTTTGAAAGTTTCTCAGAAAGTTAATTATACAATTACCATATGACCCAGCAATCCCACTTCTAGGTATATAACCAAATAGGTGAAAGTAAGGACTCCAACAGATATTTGCACACCAGTGCTCAAGGCAGAATTATTCACAATAGCCCAAAGACAGAAGCACCCCAAATGTCCATCAACTGATGAATGGATAAATAAAATGTAGTATGGAATATTATTCAGCCAAAAAGGGGACCAAAGTTCTGATGCATATGACAACATGGATGAAATTTGAAGGCATCATTTTGAGTGAAATAAGCCAGACACAAAAGGGTAAATAATGTAGGATCTCACTGATATGAAATAGAATAAGCACACTCATTGAGTCAGAATCTAGAATATAGTTTACCAGGGGATAGGATAGGGGTATGGAATAGGGTGTTAAGATTTAAAATGTACAGAGTTCCTATTTGGAATGATGGAAATGTTTTGGTAACGGATGGTGGTGATGGTAGCACAACATTGGGAACACAATTAACAGCACTGAAATATATATCAGAATGTGGTTAAAAGGGGAAATGTTCACTTTTATTTATGGTAGTAGAATAAAATTTTTTTAAAATTCTCCAATAAAACAAAATTTAAAAAAATCCAGTTCCTGAATGCTTTCAGTGACTTGAGGCTGTATAATTACTTAAAATAAACTTATTGAATAAAGAACATACATATAGGATATTCCTTGATATGTACTTTAAATATTATTTTCCTCTGGGAATTTTTGATTGCTTGGATATTCTAATTCATTTGTCCTAAATGCTACAGTAGTAAGTACATGCTTAGGAAGGTTCTGCATGTTTAAGAACTATTTGTTCATCATCACCTATTAGGTTTATACATTTCAGATATATTAATACCAAATACAGAGTAACCTGAAATTCCTCAAGGAAATCAATTATTGTCTGGCTCATTATGCAGATATTATTATCTGTCTGCATAATCCCAGTGCTCTATTTCTCAATAAGTTTCTACCAGAATTCTTGGCACACCCTGCTCCTCTAATTCGTAGAAAACTAGCCAGAACTTGCTTATTCCTATGAGCTAGGCTTTAAGTTCTTGCCAGCTTCAAACTGTACAAACATGCACACAAAAGGAAAACCATCTTCCTATGTTCTTAATTCCTTAAATGACTTTTTTACTTACATAAGCTGTGAAGTTTTATAATCACTGGAACTCTAGCACCAGGCAGAGAAACTTTGTGACATGTTGAGTGAAATGCTACACCGTGTTAACAAAGGTTTTGAAAGAAATCAGGAGAGTTAATCACGTGTGGACACAGGGTTAAGAAGCAATGTAACAGACTATTAAGCTTAATATAGATATGTGATATAACCATATGCAGACAGCCATTAGCATAAATTCATGTTACAGAAGAGCAGCCCGGCATGCCGCTTGGTGGATTTATAATGTATGTGAAGGGCAGGATGGAGATCGATAGGAGAAATAAGTGGGTCAAAGAATCCATATACAGGTCCTAGATGAGGCTGATAAAACCTCTGCAAATTATAATCACATTATTTTGGAATGGTGTTATTGTGTGAGACTTTGTTACATTGACGTATCAAGTAAAGGGGCAGAGAGCAGGGAAATTTCCTCTAGTTTTCAGTGGATTTAGTACAAGAAATATCACTGGGGAACAGTCCACCTCTATTAGCTAGAACTGGCTTCCCTTAATGCTGACAAATGGTATGCTAATGATGAATCACTTTCCTAGACAGGAATATTTAGCTAACTTTCGTGGGGAAATTTGCACGTCACAATAATTCTAGAGATAGGTCGATCTCAACATGCTTTCCTTTTTCATGAAACATCATGATATAAACATTGCATGTAACTATCAAGCAACTCATTCCAAACACATAGCACAGCTGATTCTTGTTATTCATGGTAGTTATGGTCTATAAAGTCACCCAAAACATGGAAACAGTGAATACTGAACCACTGCTCCTAGGGGAAATCTTAGGTTCCTGAGAGACTTTGTTCACAACATTTTCATCAACCGATCAGTATACAACCTTGTTTTATGTGTGTTTCTGTTTGAAGATATCTTATTTAATATACTGTATACTGTTGATTCATTAATATTGAACTGACTGCCGACAGTGCTATAACTCATGCCTAAATGAGGCTCATCTAACCCATGTATATTTTCCATAAGGCACACTGCAGCCTTCTTGTGTCTAAGAGCACTAGATAGCACTTCAGCATTATGCTTGGGAGCCATTTTCAACATCGAAATCACCCCAAAAAGCATAAAAATGTGTAAAAATATGGCATTAAATAGACCATGGAAAGGGTGCTCGTCAACAGTATGAGAGCTGATTAAGAAGGCAGAGAGTCACCTCGGTTTACCCCAGCTGGGAACACGGATGTCAGTCAGCTCAAATTTTTTGCCACTCTGCACAAGTCCACGAATGATCATGAAAGCAGCCCAAGTGTTGATTTGGGTTACACATACATTTCCATATTTGCAATATTGAGTCCTCAAATAATGAGGATTAACTGTATTTGGAAAGAAATTCTTTGAGGATTTTGCCTTTCAATTAAAAGAAACAAACAAATTCTCTCTCAGTTCCAATCAAAGCCTCTTTATAAGATTTCCTGAACTCTTTCTAGAATTTTTATTTTCATGTTTTTTTCTGGTTTGCATGGCATAATGAATAATTTTGTTCATTGGGAAGGTTTTACAGATCTGGAGAAAGACATTACCTTTAGGAATAAAGGAAATTAGTTATCATCAATTATCATAGTAGAAAATTTTATTCCAAATGGGTCACACTCTATTTTAATTGATAGCCTTTCTTTTTTTAGTAGAAAATTTTATTCTGAATGGGTCACACTCTTTTAATTGATAGCCTTTCTTTTCTGTTCCCCTAATTTCTTAGAAGTAGGAATCTTCTTTGAATTCCTTTTTGGCTAAAACTTTCTTAGACACTGATAGTGAGGATAAAATACTTGTAAAGATTTTGAAAACCATCAACTTGCCCAGGAGAAAACACACCTATTAGATGCTCCAGTTATCAGTTTATTCTTTAAGAGAAACCAAAACTCTTAGTGCTTAGAGCCAAAATCATTATGTGCTAAAGATGACCACTGTCCTCTTTTTAGAGAGATGCTCTAAAGACCCTACTATGTGCTAACTCTTTCCTTTCTCCTGACCAGCTGCTCCCTCCCATTCCACTGGCTAAACTCTTATGTCCTTGACTTACGGTTAATAACTTTGTAAAATACTTATTTCCCTGGAAAGGCCATAACTGATTGATAACACAAGCTCTTATCAATGTTTAATTTCTTATGTTGAAATACACGTGTGAGAGGAAGTACTGATAGGAATGGGCAGACTTTGAGGCCAAGGTCAAAGAATATGATAGAAAAGAGAAAGTCAATGGAATTCCATGGAGCAAGGAGGGGATGGTGTGACCTCCGTTGAGTACCATGATTGCTTAAGAAAAATATTTCAACAGGAAAACATAGTAATGATGTTGCTAAAACTGCTGCTTTTGAAGATTGCTACTGTTTAATAAAAGACTAGCTATAAGCCAGGCACTATTCTGTGGGCTGTACAAATGTGATATCTCATATCATCATGACAGTAGTCATTATCCCAACTTTACTGATGATGAAAACAAGAAACAGAGTTCAAGAAACTTTCCTCACTGACATTTTATGCCTTTTCCTCATTCCCACTTATTTGTAATAATTGATTAGGAAGCCCAAATCACATTGTAGACTATATTGAAATCTTCACCTCTGGCTGCAAGCCTTGAAGTGTAACAGAACAAGAAAGAAGTTCTGGTGTTGGTAAAGAGAAACTTCTACAGGAAGAGCTGTAGAAAGTGAAGTTAGATTTGTCGTGTGTGTGCACATACCACGTGTATTCATTAAAGGCATGGAGTGAGCTAGAATGACTCTAGCATGACCGTTAATGCCTAACTTTACCGAATGTCAAATGGAATTGATTTTTCAAGTCTGAGAAGTGTGAACATGTTTAAAAGAGAAAATGGCTGTTCCTTCCATTTCTAAGTTTCTATGAGAAATTAAAGATGGATTAAGATTTGGACAAGTATGTACTGGTGAAACCATAAAGAATGCCTCTTGGCTTGCTCTCCTCATCAAATGTATCATTTTGTAGCTCAAAGACACCAGGGCTGGAAACTGCATGATTAAGAATCATTGCTTTCATGGATCTGCTCTAAGTTTCATCTTTGGTACTTCCTTCCTGGTTGTTCTCAAAATTCACTCCTTCTTTCGCTTTTCTAGCATTCTGCTGGCAATCTTGGAATTTTTAAATGCCTTTTTTCTGCCTCATGATTGTTTTCTTTTCCAAGCAGCTAACATATTGTACACCTCTGGTAATCTGCAAGCAGCAGGGCAAGCAGAAAGAAGAAACATTGATTTTAGCTGGTAATTTGAAAGTCCATATTGTATTCTCAATAAATTCTACGGTGTACATAGTATTTTTAATATACCTTGAGGAGGTCTCATTTAAGGTAAAAGATGCATTCAAATTACTAGAAAGAGTGAAATCAAGAATAATCAGGAAGGAAATAGCCAAGGCGAATTTCTCATTTTACTGCCCAGCAGCAAAGTCACTGCAAAACTATTTTGTATAAACCCTTTCCCTGCTATCTTTCCTTGAACCTGGTGAACCTCCGTCATCTCTAACCCTGACTTCCTTTTGCCAGATCCATCACTGTAGTAACTCCAGGTGCTTCCTGGGAAACATTAAAAACCTGATCTAAGAGGCCCAGAAGAGACTCTGTCCAGCCAAGATCCCTACTTTTAAATATCTTTTGAGAGGTAGATGCTTAACTCTCTTTAGGAGGGAAAGCCAAGCAGAGATAGTCCATTCCTTAGTGGGTGTCAAAGATAAAGGGCACTGCTTGAAATCCTAAGGAAGATCTGAAACATCAGCATTAACCTGCTAACTAGAGGCTGACCTACAGGAAGCAGAAAGCTTTCCCAAGGTTCACAGCATCACAGAAATGGTGTGCATTTTGCAACTTGACTATATAAGTCATTCAGTTTGGGTGGAAGGAAAAAAGAGCAGAAAGAGGGAGAGAAAGAGGGAGAAAGGAGGAGAGGGTGAGAGAAGGAGAGAGAGGGAAAGATGGAGAGAAAGGAAGAAAGATCAGGAAAGAATCTCTCCCAAATTTAAAACAACACAACAACAGTCTGTGGACTGTTGGCATTTTGAAGATTGTTCTTTGATGTGAAACAGCAACATGTATGACTTGCATTGCTTTTGCAAGCACAATTAAAGTCCAAGAGGCTCTGGGCCAGCTCTATCATGCTAAGTACAATGTAATGTCTTGCAGATAGTGAGATTATACCTCGAGATGCTTCTTTGTCAGGAATATGTCGAAGGGGAGGATATTACTCAAACAGTACAACATCCTCCAATTCCAGACTACAACAGCTCTTAATAACACAGCAAAAATGGCCAGAGTTGAATGACAATTAAACCAATTTTTTTTTCTTTATAGGAAGTATAGACATATAGTAATTCCCAAAGAATACAGAACCTTATCTGCAACTGTCTTATTAACATCTCCTTCCCATTATTTATGGGCATTGTAATTGTTTAAAAAAAAAAAGGAAAGAAGAAAAGAAAGGAAAAAGAAAAAAAGTTTCCTTTGGTGATGCTGAACATTATTTGCATGTTACAATTTAATCACGAACTGCCCTGGTCCTTTGGGGCCAGGCAATCAATGGGTTAAGTCAGATCACTAACGTGTGTTCCTTGACCCTGGAATGCTTCATGAAATGTACTCATTACTGACTGAGCAAGAGAATGAATAGTTGTGAGTTTCGGTTTAAGCGCTGATGGGATTGTGTGTAAGCCCTAACGTGGTCGAGGTATTTAAATTTTGATTTTTGTAATGGGCTCTGACATGTTTCATTTCCTCCGAGGGAACACTCGAGACCTCTGAAAGTAAATGTTGCTAAAAAGTCATCAAGGCAGAATATTAAAATGCCATCAAATGAAAATTTCACTAATGCAATCCGGCTAGAGCTCCAGGTACTGGAGCGAAAAAGCAAGTGTCAAAGGTCCCGGTTCCTTTAGCGAAACATGATTTGTTCCTCTTCACTGACTGTTTCTCCAAATAAATTATTTAAAGTCTTATTTCTTCTTTCTCCTGGGCCTCTTAAAGTTCCACTATACTGAGAGGTGGTGTAAGAAGCAGTAGAGACGAAAAGAAGTGGCATGGCTAGAAATTCAGCAAATGGTTGTATGTTGAAGATCTTTACCTTTTCATCCTGTTTTCTTGATTCCACAAGAACTGCCAGGTGCTTGGTAGGATGAAAGGGTAAGAATCCTCAGCTGTCAGCTAAAGGCTGAAATTGCTCTAATAAGAGGCACTCATACTTCCAATAATGCAGCAGAGTAAAAGGAGCATGTGCAGCACACTCATTAAAGAATATTCGTTCAGTGATGCAGAGAACATTAGGGTTTAGGAGAAGATACTATTACTTTCCTGAAGATGAAGTTATCTAAACATATATGCCATTTTTCCTAATATTTGACTTCTAGGTAACTTTTATCTTTAGGGATCTGTGGGAGAGGGAAAACAAAATTAAACTCTCTGTATTTTTTCCTACACAATGCATATTTATAAGAAATGATTGCTCTTTGAGATCAGTAATTCTTCTCCATTGGATTTAATTAGCAGTGTTTTCCTGATGAGCATATTGTTAAACAAAATATATTTTCCCTTTATTGTTTATACTCTGTCATATATTTGGATTCTGAGATAACTATTTATATTGGGCATTTCCTAGAAATGTAGATGTGTATATACCTAAACTCCATTTATGGCAGAGATTTCCCCAGTTAGATTCTTATCTCTTATCTTTGAGTTAATGTTCCTGCTCAACCCATAATTTCCACATTTCTCATGCTGGCTGGCAGGATTTGTGCCAACTAACATCTGGTCTTCTATTAACTCAGCTTGACACCTACAGCTCTGTCCATCTAACCCATAAGGACGAATAAATTACTTTAGTGAACCTGTTGTGTGAAACAGCAGGTCTACCTTTGGGAATCAAATTTCTATTCTGTGTTGGTATAAGAGCAGAATTGTAAGTGTCCAGAATCAGAACAATCGACCTTCCCCAGGGCTGGAATCTTGAGTTTGTTTTCTAATCTTGTTGGCAAACAAGAGTTTTAGCAATGCATATTTTTCATCAAAAGATGACGTCTTGTCATGGTTAAGAATGCAATCTCAACCCTTATATTGTCTAAGTTCGATTCCCAGCTCATTTATGTCTAGCTGTGGGACCCTGAGCAAATCTGTGAGTCTCTAAGCCTCAGGCCCTGTAAAATGGGTAGTAATAACACTTGCCACATAGGTTCATTTTGATAATTAACTGAGATATCTATAAAAAGTTAGTTCAGTTATGAATTGTCATTAATCCTCAATAAATGCTAATATTTTAGAGTTCATTTTAAAGTATCTGAAGACAAAGTGCCACGAAAGTAGTACCTTGCATCCTTGGAAAGTGCTATTTAAAGTTCAGAGTAAAGACCTCAACTAAGTGTTTGCGATATCAATGCTCTCTGGGGAAATCTCTAGGCACGTCATGTCCACACCTGATGCTATCAGATGCACTGTGGGAAAGGAGCAGAATTTACAGGACATTGTGTTTAATATTTTTGAGATGGTCCATTGCCAAAGATGATGTTTTGTACTGAAGACAGGTAAAGGATACCCTGATTTGCACTCCAGATTCATCTTCAGATCAGAGGAGTTTAGGTGATTGCTTAGACAACTAAGACATACAAATTATCAGTCTTCCAATTAATAGACAATAGTATATTTTCACCTACTGTTGAGAAACTCCCTCAAAAATCAGTTTGAAATAATTTAGCAAATATGACTTGGTTTTAAGAATCTTTGAGAAGCTCTAGAATATTATTATTATGGTACAGAATCCACACATTTGCTACCTTAAAAATGGAACTTAACATAAAGCTGCTTACTTACATCATACTTTTAAAGAAAAACCAAAAATGTGTTTAATCATATGAGCCAAATAATTGTGCTAATTATAAATCATTTCAGTGAGTACTTACTGAACATCTACCGTGCTCGAACGTTTCATTGTACAAAGTTTGACAGGACTTTTGCTTTGTGTTTAATTACGTGTGCCTGTTGGTAATTTGTGGAGCTTCTTTTAAAATGACCTCTAATGTCCACTGCTCACTGAATCTGACTGGCCATTTCCCCACTGTGAGGATTTGCTACATATATATATCAATTAAGCACATATTAAGTGCTGAGAAAACCTGAAGTATCACTAACCTAACACCTTGATTATCAGAAAGCAGGAAGATTTAAAAATATTTACTTGAATTTCATGGCAATCTCTCTGTCTCTTCCTTTATGCATGGATTCATGAAAACATCTTCGTTTCTCTAGTTGGTTTAAAATGGAAGAGAAAGAAGAGAGGATTGAAGCAGTGGATATGGATGTCCACAGCCTTCTGGTACATACTCACAAACTGTATGCAAATACTGGACACCATCTCATTATTCAACTATTGGCAGTTCAGGGGAGCTAAATGAGGTGGCTTTTAAGAGTAGGTAGTGAGGAAAGGAAAGGTAGGCTCTAAATGAAGGCAACTTGAAAGAGTCAGAATGTTTCCCTGATCAAGACTTGATAGGAAACTGCATGTTGGTGTTAACATAGCTAAAGAACATCTGTCATTGAGGTGTTAGGAGCCCCTGAAATTCAAGAGAAAAGCAAGTTAAGGAAACAATCTTTGGCTGTGGTCTCTAGGTAATGCAGAAGAGAAGGTGTTATGGCTCTCGAAAATAAGTGTCAATACAGAGGCCCTAGAATGTCAAATTGCGTGGCACCAACCATTAGGCTTAAACAGCTGTTGCCTCTTGCTCTAATCCCATGACCTCCAAGTAATCACCCTCTGATTAAAAGCTTCCTGTGGGTGTTGTCCACTGAGAAGGAGTATTTTAATTCTACTTGATAGTTATGAGTCTATATGGGAGTTAACAAATTGGCATTCTGGTTTTATCCCTCAGTCTTTTATGCATTTGATTACCATAGTTTAGTACACTGGAGTCCAGACATCTCTGAGCATGCTAAGGCAATTTAATTATTTTCATGACTACAAAACTGAGAACTAGACTTTGAACTTGGTAGCCACATCAAAATACTGTAAGTGGTTGCAGCCCAACTACTGTTTCTATGAATCAATAATTGGAATGCATTTTCTGATGCAGTTCATTTGTAGGATACAATATGAGCATTGTCAAACAGACACTATCTAACAGCAATGTCCACTAGTCCTTAATTCAAGTTAGTATATAATGGATAACCTTTGACCCCAATAGTTATGTTACTACTACTACTACTGCTATTATTAGCAGTAGTAGTATCATTAGACCTGGGGAGTTGTAAGGTTTAAATTATGTATGTATGTGTCTGTGTGTGTCTGTGCTCGTCTGTGTGTATGTGTGCTACAATGAATCAAATAATCTGAGAATTCATTCATTTTAGTGCTCCAACAGTCCAACTCTGCTAAGAACTAAGGGAAGCTATTGGCAGAACAGTGTTTTCCAAAAGAGCATCTCAGATGGATATAGGACAGGTTAAATTTCTCATCCAGGGGGTAGTTTTTCTTTTTGGGTTTAGCAGGTTATTTTTCTTCCAGTTCTATGACAACTGACTCTTCACTTCCTAGATAAAACTTCTAGGAGAAGCAAGAATAAATGAAACAAAGCCATTAGATTGTGAGGAATCAGATATTCCGTGACATGGAACTATTACTGTGCTAATTGTCTAGGGGTATTTGGTACCTCATCAGATTTCTTGGGGCAAAAGTAAGTACACTGAGATGCATTTGTTTAAATATCAAAATATATAGGCATCTAAGTTTAATTAAACAACCTAAATATCTGAAGCCTAGAATAGGGAATGAGACCTGGTGAGTCTGCATAGCTTAATGTAATACACTGATATATTCCAGAGTATTTTGGGCAGATAATAAAAAAGTATTTGCAAAGTCCCATGAGGGACTGGAGAAAAAATATGGAACTATTAAACTTCCCCATCTGGGAAATTCCTGATACTCTTTCAAGCTTTGGGGACTGCCAATTTAATAAGCCAAGCCCTTGATCTTGGGGCTATCCCTTATGAAACTTATTTCTGTAATGGTAAAGCTAAACCTACTTGTAGACACACCTAAGAGTCACCCCCAGAGAACCTCTTTTGTTGCTCAGATGTGGCCCCCCTCTCTCTCTCTAAGCCAAACTCTGCAGGTAAACTCATTACCCTCCCCTCTACGTGGGACATGACTTTCAGGGGTGTAAGATCCCCTGGAAACTTGGGACATGACTCCCAGGGATGAGCCTGGCCCTGGCATCATGGGATTGACAATACCTTCTTGACCAAAAGGGGGAAAAGAAATATAAAAAAATAAGGTTTTAGTGGCTATGAGATTTCAAATAGAATTGAGAGGTCATTCTGGATGCTACTCTTATGTAAGCTTCAGCCAGATATTGCAAATTGCCATGGTATGCCAAGCCCCAATTAACAGTATTTATAAAAACCCTAAAGAAAATCCAGGGCTCTATCTAAGAGTCTATTAAAATTTCACTTATCAAGTTTATTTTCCAGAAACTTAAAACCTCCAAATTGTTCCTAAGTCAGATAAGCCCTGAAACTTAGAGGTAATAGTCTCTCCCAGAACATCAACCAGTTGCATTTCCCAATCCCATAATGTCAATACTCCTTTTCAACATGAAGAAGTTAGAATAGTCATTGCCCAAATTTCCCTGAGGAATGAGAGAATGATCAAATGAGAGAAAGGAGTTGTAACAGAGATGTCAGGTTTCAACAAATGATTATTACTACTGAATCAATGCATAGATATTTCTTTTTAGTGTCTAGTGTATTAGAACAGTCAGAAGGAAATACCTGAAATTGTGTGTAACCCACACTATACTTTGAAATTTTCTCTGTAACTACTTGTCAAACTGTACTTCAAAATTTATTGCTTTTCTACATTATGTTACATTTCACAATAAAAAATGTTTTAAAAATATTTAGGCATGTAATATACTACTGTGGGTAGAAAGAAGATAGTCCTGAATCAGTAATGGTTGAAAAAATGGAATTGCTGAAGAGAAAAATCTTTCTGAATAGCAAGACATAGAAACAGTGTAGTTGCAGGTGAACATCAGTAGTTCACAGGTTAGGTTTAAATAATCCCTTTAAAGTTCAAAGTCTTATTTGGATTGCTTCTATGATGAGTCTGGTTCAGGGAATTTTGTAAGGTTTTCTGATTTTGTTATCCTGAGAAGAAATGCTAGAACAGTATTTAATGGAATGTCATATAGATGGAAAATCACAGTCATGCAGCCTTTTGAGTTTGGTTTATTTTACTTAGCATAATCCTTTTGAAAGAGCTGAATATAACATTCCCTTTTATTGTTGAGTCCATTATTTGTGGGTATTTGGGATTTTTCTGGTTTGGGGCTATTATGAATAAAGGTGCTATGAACATTCATGTACAAATCTTTGTGTGGGCAGGTATTTTTCACTGCTTTTGAGAAGCCCACCTAAAAATGGCATTGTAGGGACTGATGATATATTTACATGAATATAATTATGAATTTGTAGGTTTACAGAGGAATCATGCAGAAAATACAGAGTTCCAATATATATCCCCTATTATCATCAATTCCCTTTACTACTATAGTAACTTTATTAAAATTGATGAAAGGATACTATTATAATTGTACTATTATCTACAATCCATGGTTTAAATTAAGGTTCACTATTTGTAGTGTACACTCCTACTCTTTAAAAAAAATTTATTCTAATAACATATTCCATCTAATATTTCCCCTTTAAATGCATTCAAATATGTAATTCAGCGATGTTAATTACACTCACAATGTTGTACTACCATCATCAGGATCCACTACTGAAACTTTTCCATAAACCAAATAGAAATTATTTACCAATTAAGTATTAACTCCTCTTTCCCTACCCCCATACAGGCTCCTGATAACTTTTATTCTAGTTTCTGACTCTTTGCATTTGCTTATTGTGATTATATCATATCAGTGAGTGAGATCATACAATATTTGTCCTTTTGGGTCTGGCTTATTTCACTTAACATGATGTTTTCAGGTTTGATCCATGTTGCCACAATTATTGGAATTTTATTCCTTTTCATTGCTGAATAATATACCATTGTAATTATAAACCCATTTTGTTTATCCATTCATCTCTTGATAGACACTTGGAATGCTTCCATCTTTGAGCTATTGTGAATGATGCCACTATGAGCATTGGTGTACAAATATCTGTTGGAGTCCCTGCTTTCAATTCTTTTGGGTTTATACATAGAACTGGGATTGCCAGGTTGTATGGTGTATTAGTCAGGGTTCTCTAGGGAAACAGAATCAACAAGAGACATCTATAAATATAAGATTTACAAAAGTGTCTCATGAACTGTGTGTATGTGTGAGTTAATTCCGTAGGGCAGGCAGCAGACTGGCAACTCCAATGAAGATGTTCAATGAACTCCTCAGGCAGCAAACTGGCAACTTCAATGAATGTGTTCAATGAAACTCCTCAGGCAATGAACTGGCAGCTTCAACTAACTGCTCAGGAAACGCTTTGCTGATCAGCCAAAGCTGACTCACTTAAGTCTTCAACTGATTGGATTAAATCCAGCTGGTTGCATTCTCTCATGGAAGACACACCCTTCATTGATGTAATCTGTCACAGCTACAGCCAATTGACTGATGGTCTAATAAACCAGCCTTCTAGTTTATTAACCCGCCACAAATGTCCTTGCAGTAATGGTTAGGCCAGTGTTTGCTTGACCAGATACCTGGGCACCATTACCTGGCCAAGTTGACATATGAACCTAACCATCACATATGGTAATTCTATAACTAACTTCCTGGGGAATTGCCAAACTGCTTTCCACAGAAACCACATCATTTTACATTCCCACCGACAATGAACAAGTGTTCCTGTTTCTCCACATCGTCTCCACCACTTGTGTTTCTTTTTCTAACAGTAGCCATTGAAGTGGGTGTGCAAAAGTATCTCATTGTGGTTTTGATTTACATTACCCAAGTGGCTTATGATTTTGAACATCATTTCATGTGCTTTTTGGCCATTTGTGTATCTTTTTTGGAGAAACACCTATTCAAGTATTTTGCCCATTTTTAATTGGGTTGTTTGTCCTTTTGTGGTTGAGTTTTAGGATTTCTTGGTATGCACTGGATATTAAACTCTTATTGGATCTGTAGTTTCAAATATTTTTTCTCCTATTCCATTTGTTTAAGTCTTCTTTCATTACTTTTAGCAATTTTTTTTGCAGTTTTTTGTATATAAGTCCTTTACATCCTTAGTTAAATTTATTCCTAGATATTACATTCTTTTAGTAGCTATTGCAAATGTTTTTTTCTTGATTTCCTCTTCAGATTGCTCATTACTAGTATATAGAAACACTACTGATTTTCATATTGATTTTGTACCATGACAATTTGCTGAATTCATTTATTAGCGCTAGTAACTTTGTGGTGGATTTTTCAGGATGTTCTCTGTATAGAATCATGTCATCTGCAAATAGGGAAATTTTGCATCTTCCTTTCAAATTTGGATGCTCTTACTTATTTTTCTTGCCTAATTGCTCTGCCTAGAACTTCCAGTACAATGTTCAATGACAGTAGTGATATCATTGTCTTGTTCCTGATCCTAGAGAGAAAAGCTTTAAGTCTTTCAATATTAAGCATGATGTCAGCTGCAGGTTTTTCAGATGTGCCCTTTATCATGTTGAGGAGTTTCCTTCTATCATTCCTCTCTCTCTCTCTCTCTCTCTCTACATATATATATATATATATATATATATATATATATATATTCTTTCTATATATATGTGCTGTCTATATACATATATGTATAAAGAAGTGGTGCTGGGAATACTGTGTGATGGCAGCACAATCTTGTAAGTATAATGAACAAAGCTGAGTGTATGGTTGAAAGAGGAATGGAGAAAGACTAAGGTAGTATATGTCCCCAGAAAGAAAGCTAGAGGGTAAAAACTGGACTGTACTACTTAGTAAAACCTAGAGTGGACAATGAAGGTGGATAATTGTACAAATATAAAAAAGTTTTTACATGAATTAGGACAAATGTATGTCACTATTACGAGGTATCAAAAATGGGATGCTATATGATGGGAAAAATACATTAATGGAAACAAAGTCTATAGTTGACAGTAACGTTGTAATATTCTCTCATTAATTGAAACAAAGGCACTATGCCAAACCTAAATGTCAATAATAAGGGAATATAAGGGAATGGTATGGGATTTTTTTGTCTTTCTTTTCAGAAGAAATGAGAATGTTTTCATCTAGATTATGTTGGTGAATGCATAATTATGTTATTATACCAGGAGCCATTGATCGCACACTTAGGATAGATTGTACGGTGTGTGAATTAAAAAAAAAAGTGGTGCTGGGTTTTTGCAGATGTCTTTTCTGCATAAATTACATTGATCATGGGTCCCCCCCACACACACATCCCAATATCAATGTGCTGTATTACATTAAATGATTTTCTTATATTGAACCACCCTTGCATATTTGGAACAAGTCCCACTTGGTTATAGTGTATAATTCTTTTAATTGGATTTGGTTTGCTAGTATTTTGTTGAGAATTTTTGCATCTATATTTATAAAGGATACTGGTCTGAAATATTCATTTCTTGTGGTATCTTTATCTGGCTTTGGTATTAGGGTGATGTTGGCTCCAGAATGAGTTCAGGAGTGTCCCCTCCTCTTCAATATTTGGAAGAGTTTCTGCATGATTGGTGTTAATTTAGGTAAAGCTCACAAACATATTTATTATTTTGTCCTCATTTTTTGGTTTTGATCTGGTTTTCTTATGCTAATTTGTTAAGGTAGAAGAGAAATTATTGTTGGAGGATCATTTACATGTTCTAATATAAGCATTTGATGCTATAAACATTCCTTTAAGGTCTGCTTTAGTTGCATCCCACAGGCTTTGATATATTGTGTTATTTTCATTTGATGAATAAGATTTTCTAAATTTTTGTGACTTCCTCTTTGTTCCATGATATATTTGTATTTTATTTAATTTCCAAATATTTGAGTTTACCAGTATATTCTTCTGCTATTCATTTCTAGTTTAATTCCATTGTGGTCATCAGACATTGTTTTATTTCAATTAATTTAGTTTTTTTAATGTTTATTTTATAGCTCAAAATACGGACCATCTGCTGAATGTCACATGTGCACTTGAAAATAGCCTTTATTCTGCTATTGTTTGGTGGATTGTTCTATAAATATAATTAAGCTGAGAATAGTACTTTGAAGGGCTACTATACACTTCATGATTTTCTGTCTTTGTGTTCTATTGATTATTGAGAAAGGAGTGCTGATATCTTTAACTGTAATTGTGGATTTTTTTCCATTTCTCTTTTCAGCTCTGTCAGTTTGTGTTACTTGTATTTTGTAGCTTATTTTTAGGTATATAAACATTGTTGAAGCAGGAAACCCCCGTGAGTCTCCGCAAAGACATCTGGCCCATAGGATTTTCCATGTAGACAATCATGCCATCTACAAATACAGAAACTTTTACTTTTTTATTTATAATCTGAATACCTTTTATTTCTTTGACTGCCTGATTTCTCCGGCTAGATTATTTAGCAGAAGAGAAAGTAAGAGAGCAAACATTCTTGATCTTATGGAGAAATTCCATCATTTAACATTAAATGGGATGTATTTTTCACAGAAAGATGCTTTTTACCAGCTTGAAGAAGATGTCTTCCATTTGTAGTTTGATGACAGTCTTCTTTTGTATCAGGAAGGATGTTGGAATTTGTCAAATGTTTTCCCCCCTACATCTTGTCATGATCATTTTTGTTTCCTTCAGTCTTTTATTATTATGAACTATATTGACTGATTTCAAAATGTTAAACCAAACATATTTTTGAGATAAATGCCATTTGGTCATGATTTATCATCCTTTTAATTTATTGATTGATTTAATTTACTAAAATTTCATAGAGAACTTTACATCTATATTCATGAGGAATATTAATCTACAGTTTTCTTACCTTCTAGCTTTGTCTATTGTGGGTATCAGAATAATGTTTGACTTATAGAATGAGTCAGGATGTATTCCTTCCATTTCAATTTTCTTGATGAGTTTGTGTAGAATTAGTGTTATTTTTTCCTTAAATGTTTGGTAGATTTCCCCAGTGAAAGAATCTGGGCATGGAATTTTCTTTGTGGGAAGCTTTTGAACTATAAGTAAATCCCCTATTTATTCTTGAGTGAACTTTGGTAATTCAAGGAATTTTCCCATTTCTTTTAAGTTGTTGAATGTATTGGTATAAGGTGATTCAAAATATTCACTTTCTGTTTTTTATTATTATTATTTTTTAGAATCTATAGTGATGTCACCTCTCTAAATCCTAATGTCAGTTACTTATGTTTTACTCTGTCTTTTCTCCTGATTGACTAGCAAGAAATTTATCCATTGTATTCATTTATTTTCATTGATTTCCACTCTAATGAATATTATTTCCTTTCTTCTGCTTACATTCATGTAAATTTGCTCTTCAATTTCTAGAAGTGGGAGTCATTATTTTGACACCTTTCCTATTTTATAATATATGAACTTATTCCTATAAATTACTCTTAAATACTGTGTTAGCTATATCCCACACATTTGATATATTGTGTTTTGTTTTTATTCAGTTCAAATTTTTTTTTTATTTTTCATTTTATTTCTTCTTCAACCCATGAGCTATTTAGAAATATGCTATTTAGCTTTCAAATATTTGGAGGTTTCCCACATATCTTACTGTTATCAATGTCTAATTTAATTACATTGTGGTCAGAAAATATATGCTGTATGATTCAAGTCATTACATTTATTGAAGCTTATTTTATGATACAGAATATCTTCTAATCATTGCATTTATTGTAGCTTTTTTTATGACACAGAATATCTTCCATTTTGTTAATGAATGTTATTTCCATTAAATTTGTAAAGATATTTAAATAATAAGAAAAAGTTTTTATATTCCCCCAACTAATTATCATTTCTATTGCTCTTCAGTTAATTGTGAGGATGCAGATTTTCATCTGGTATCAGTTCATTTGCTTGATTTATTTACTCATGGAGTTACCATTCTGATGTTTTATTCTTTTGTGTAGGTCTATATTTTTACCTTGTATCATTTCCTTTTTGTCCAAAGAATGATTTCTTTTAATTGATTTTTTAGTGCAGGTCTGCTAGTGATGAATTCTTTCAGTTATTATACATAAGAAAAAGTTATTTTACCTCAACTTTTGAAATATACTGTTTCTGGTATGGAATTGTTGGCTGACTTAATTTTTCCTTTCAATACTTTAAAGAACTTATTCCACATTCTTCCGGCTGGTTTCATTTCCATTAAGAAAGCTATTGTCATCATTAACATTGTTTTTCTGTATGTAATGTACCTTTATTTGGTTTTTGCTGTTAAGATTTTTTCCTTTGTCCTAGTTTTAAACAACTTGATTAGATGCATTTTAATGTTGCTTTCTTCATGTTTCATCTATTTAGCTTTCACTGAGCTTCTTAAATCTATGGTTTTCTAGTTTTCATCAAATCTGAAAAAAATTGTAAGACTTTGTCTTCAGCATGAGGATTGGGCCAAACTTGCCTTGTCTGCCATTCCTGCAAGTGGGGGTCTAAAAGTATTTAGATCTAGTATTTTAATCTTTCTTTTATTGTTATTTTAATTTCAATAATTAGACATCATTATTGCTTTGTATAAATCATTAATCATTAACAATGCTTTATATTTGATTTAATATTTGTTTAAATTTACACATATATTTACCTATTTGTTCTTTCACTCAAAACTTTTTTCTTGCAGTAGTATTTAATCTTCCCACGTATATCTTTTAGGACATCTTTTAGATAGGTCTGCTGATGGCAAACTCTTTTCTATATCCTAGATTGACTATTATTTTCTCTGAGCATTTTTGTGAAGTAATTTTTGTCAGTGTCTAGTTTTCATTGTTTGCTATTGAAAAGTCTGCGGATAGTCTAAATATGTGGTAGTCAGTCTTTTATTTTGCTGTCGTTAAGATCTTCTCATGTTATGGTTCTGCATTTTTGTCCTATGTTCTGTCTAGGAATGAATTTCTTTTCATTTTATTTGATTAAGATATATTGTGCTTCCTTTTTAAAAATCTGTGCCTTTATTGATACTTCAGTAAGGTTGAATATAAAGGTTTGAAAATGGATAGCACAATACTATGTGATGGTAATACAGTATTGTAAGTATAATGAACAAAGCTGAGTATGAGTATGGCTGAAAGAGGAAGATTAGGGTCGTGTATCTTACCAGAAGGAAAGCTAGAGGATAACAACTGTGACTGTATAAGTTAGTGAAACCTAGAGAGGAAGGTGGTGATGGTTAACTGTACAAATACAACAAAGTTTTTACATGAACTAGATCAAATATCACAATTACAAGTGTTAATAATGGCGTGGTATATGGGAAAAATACAACTAATGCCAATAATGTCTATAGTTAGCAGTAACATTGTAGTAGTCTTTCATTAATTTTAACAAAGTCTTTATACCAAAGCTAAGCATCAATAATAGGGGAATATGAAGGAGGGTATGGGTTTCTCTTTTTTTTTCAGAAGAAATAGTTATGTTCTCACATGGATGGGGTGGTGAATGTAAAACTATGTGATTCTAACAGAAACCATTGATTGTACACTTAGGATGGATTGTGATGGTGTATAAATAAAACTGTTAAAAAATAATAGGTATTACAGGTGAATGGACTATGTAAAGACATAATAGAAAGAAATAATAAAAACAAATCATACTTTTAAAAATGTATGCTTTTCATCTATTTTAGAAATGTCTCAGCCATTATATTCTCCAAATTTACTATCCCTTGCCCTATCTTTTAGAAACGCCAATTGAACATCTTTTAAAAAATGTTCTTTCTATGTTTTGACCTCCTTTTCATAAATCTATATCCTTATTTTTTATGCTGCATTTTGAATGAATTCTTCAGTTCTCTCTAAACCATTTACTTTTCTCTTCATCAGTGTATAATCTTCTATTTGTTTTCCTTTTTCAATTATTATGTTTTTGTTTTCAGAAGTTCTATTAGCTTTTTATTCAAATCTGCCTGGTCACTGTGATAAATTTTAGCTATTTGTTCAGTTTTTCAATACCATTATGTTATTTTAAAATCATTTCACATTTTTTTTTCAATCTGCATCTAAGTACAAAATATACAATCCTTTGAGGACCTCAAATCTGTTGTTTTCTAAATCTGTAACTTTTCTTTCTGCAAATTGTCACGTATGGTGACTTTTTTTCCTTGTGTGTATGGCAATTTTATTATTAGATTATTATTATTGTTTCTTCACATTTTACTAAATAAATTAAATCTATGAGTATTTTGAGACTCCTAGTTTGAAAATAATTTTCTCTCTTTTTCTGCAGAGAATTATCTTTTTATCCCCTTTTAGGTGTCATGTTGACATTAAAAAAGAACTACTTCAATTTAATTTCTTAGCCATGGGATTCTGTGAAGCTTGGTGATAGTGAAACTTAGTGCTGGTACTTTTATGTAAAATCATGCTGTGGTTACATATTCTCAGAAGTGACAGTTTTATTTCCCACTTGCAGCAAAAGCTCAGGCAGAAATTTTCATGACCCAATTTTCACTGGTGGTTTAATATTAAGTATCCTTTCCTTATGTGTAAGTCTCTGATTCAAATCCTTCCCTTTGTGAGAGTGCAGGATGTTATTTTCCATCTTTTGAGTAGCCATTAATAACCAAACTTTGGTTCCCAGGTATTTTTTAATGCATTTTTTATTGTGAACTTTAACATATATACATAATAATGATAACTTTCAAGGTACGATTTGACAAGTAGAGAACAAACTTCAAAGAATGTCATGGGGCACAGTTCCACAACTTCAGCCATTTCCATTATTGTAAAATATAACATACCTACAGAAAGGTGTTAATTTTGATGTACAGCTCAACAAGCAGTTATATATAGGTAATTTCAAAAATTTTGTGGGTTACAGTTGCACAGTTTCAGTTCTTTCCTTATTTTGCAATATAGGGTATATACAGAAAGGTGAAGACTTTCAAAGCACAATTCAGTGTGTAGCTATAGAACAAATTTCAAAGGATGTTATAGGGTACAGTTCCACCAGGTCATTTACCTCCTTCCAGCCATTCCAACACCCCAGCATCCATCTATCTATCTATCTAGCTAGCTATGTAAAGTTTCAGTATTCATAGACCTTTGTTAAATTTTATCTTGTTTGTTATTACCCCTTCCTCTCACTTAATCACTTTCTCCATCTTCAGGAGTGTCTAGGCAGTGAGCACCCTAACTTGTTCATATTAAAGGGGGTGTCAACAATATTGGGAAGGGGGGCTGCATCTGATTGTTGTTCTGAAAGAGGCTGTTGCCTCTTCTGCTGCAGCTCCTGCTTCTCCTCCTCCCCCTCCTCTTCCTCTTCCTCCCTCCTCCCCTTCCTCCTCCTTCTCCCCCTCCTCCTCCTCCTCCTTTTCCTTCTTTACTACATTTTCAAGCATCAGTGTGTTTGGCCTGTCCCTGTCTTGGGACTGGAAATATATTGGGTAAAAGGAATTCTATGCCGTGCTTTCATGAAGCTGGAATTCTAGGGCTAGGGGAGACAAACACTGTGCATGTATGTGTGTGTGTGTTTGGTAGGGAGGGGGATATTTTAGGAATGATGGTCAAGGAAAGCCTCTCTGGGAAGATGACATTTAATCAGAAACTTTGATAAAGTGAAGAAGAGAGTCATGTGAAAATCAATGGAAAATATATTTTTTAAAAAATATAAAACTGTAAGCCAATGGCTTCGAGATCCTGTGGAGGGGGCCAGCTGGCACGTTCCAGAGACAGATAAAAAGCCAGTGTGGCTGGAGGAAAGAGAACAAGGATGAGAATGATGGCAAATGAGGGGATTGTTGGCCATGGTAAGCAGCTTAGCTTTTGTTTTGATTGTGATTGGAATTTTGCAGAAATCAGTGGCATTATAGGAATGTTGTCTCATACAAATCCTTCCAGCTATTAACTAAGATTTGTAGGGAAGCCATAAAGCTACTTTTGCAATAATTCATGCAAGACCTAATGATGGCCTGGACCAGCAAAGAGTGGTGGAAGTGGTGAGTAGTGGTGCAATTTGAGATATGTCTTGAAACTAGAGCTTTTTATTAATTGAATATGGATTGATGGAAAGAGAGGACTCAAAGATGACTTCTGGGTTTTTGGCCTGACCAAATTTTTTTAATGGAAGTGTCATTTCCTGGAAATCCACAAATAGTAATACAAATTATGATTTTAAAAATGTAACCATCACTTGACAAGTCTGGCATATCAAGTTTATATAAGCTAAGAAATTAATTGTGGTTGAGGTTGAGGGATAAAAAAATATTCTCATACATGACCTGTGGGAGTATAACTTTATATATATGTATTTAGATACTACATACCAAATTCTTAAAAATATACATTCCTAAAGGCATGCTCACTTTATTTATGGACAGTAATCCTAAAAAAATAATTACAGATGTGCACAAAGATTTACTTGCAGGCTAAAGAGTAAAACATTTCATGACAAAAAAAATAATGAAGGGGTTAAAATTCATTGTACAATGGAATATTACACAATCATGAAAAGTGATACTGTCGATTCAGATGTTTCCAGCTCTCAGTCTCCAGGCATCTGGAAGGATTGTATTTTCTGGCTTCCTCATCATTGGATGGGCCAGTGTGAATAGTTCTGGCCAATGAGTTGTGAAGGGCTATGAAGTATTTCTCTTCTGGACTGAAGCATTTAATTGCAAAGCAAAGACCCTCTAGAGCTCTCTTTTCCAACTGAAACAACCTTGAGTCTTTGAATGACTACAATGAGCTTTACTTCTTACCCACTGTTCTAGTTTGCTAATGCTGCAGAGTGCAAAACACCAGAGATGGATAGGCTTTTATAAAACGGGGGTTTATTTAGCTACACAGTTACAGTCTTAAGGCCACAAAGCGTCCAAGGTAACACCTCAGCAATCGGGTACCTTCACCGGAAGATGGCCAATGGCGTCCGGAAAACCTCTGCTAGCTAGGAAGGCAGCTGGTGTCTGCTCCTAAGCTCCGGCCTCAAAACGGCTTTCTCCCAGGACGTTCCTCTCCAGCAAGCTTGCTCCTCTTCAAAACATCACTCCCAGCTGCACTCAGTGAATTTCCTCTCTCTGAGTCAGCTCATTTATATAGCTCCACTGATCAAGGCCCACCCTGAATGGGAGGGGCCACGCCTCCATGGGAACATCTCATCAAAATGATCATTACCCACAGCTGAGTGGGGCACATTCCAAGCAAATCTAACCAGCACCAAAAACGTCTGCCCCACACAAGACCACAAAGATAATGGCATTTGGGGGACACAATACATTCAAACTGGCACACCCACCCATTATGGTCAGGAAGCCTAAACCAAAAATAAAGTTTTGTCATTATATGTTTCTAATATCTTGATTTTGATGGTTACCTCAACATAAACTAGCTTATCTTGGTGGAATAGTTTTTGATATAGAAAGATGGTTATGGTACATTGTTCCATTGAAAAGGAGGTTAGAGGAAGAGATATACAATATAATCCTGTGTCTGCATGTGTATGTGCATGTGTGTATGTGTGCGTGTAAACAAGTTTGGAACTGTTCAAAGTAGCTGTCCCTGAGTAGGTGAAATTGTGTTTTCTTCCTTTCTTAATTTTTGTGCTTTTTGGCATTTTACGATTTCTTTATAGTGAACATGTTATCATAAGAAAAGGAAATTTTGAATAAATATATCAACTATCCCCATCACAGTAATTTTATATAGCAGCTCTATAGTTGTCTATATTGGCCATTCTATTTATATTTTTATTTGTGTTTATGTTTATATTTATTTCTATCTCTGTATCTATATAAAATATATTCTTATGTCCATCTGAGTCATGGTTTTTTTTGTTTTTTGTTTTTTTTTTTTTTTTTACATTACAAGCCACTCCAAAAAAGTTCTTGGCAAAAGGAGAAGTATGAATAATCCCTGGTCCTGGAACTTACATGGGATATTTTTTTCTTTTCTCTGTTCAATGAATGTCAGTCACAGATATTATTTTTTTTTACATCATCAAATCAAGTTCCTTTCATCAACTAGCTTCATCTTAATTGCCTGCTACTTCCACCAGGGACAGCTTATAAATAAATAGCTGTATGAGGGCCGTGGGGATTGATTGTTGCAGAACGTCCTGTCCCCAGGCAGAAAGGCTAATCTTGGTAGAGCTGTTGACACCCTGTGCAACCTTGAGTGAATCACTTGACCTCTTTCTGTGCCCGTCAATCCTCTTAAAATGCTTGGACATATAACCAGAGCTTGACTCAGCTGTTAAGCTTGAACAAAAAAACAGTTTGTTATCATTAGCAAATTCAAATGAATCAATTTGAGAAATAGAATCTTAAGTTTTACATTAAGAGAAGAATGACTCAAATTGAATGACTGTTTTTAGACATTCAGCTTACCTAGATGTTTTGGAGGTTTTTCAATAAATATGTTGTAAAAAGGTTATTTAGTATGTTCTATTTTTGGAGTATTTCTTCTACTCATATACAGAATAAAAAACACAATCAACTTTCTTATTGTTTTAATTAAATTATTCCTAAGAGATACTCAGTTAGGAAACTACCAATTTTCAATACTAAAAAAAAATATTTCTAATATCAAAATACCAATAAGAGAAAAATTTATTTCTTACCATCAGCTGAGTGGTTACAATATGTCATTGACTGCTAAGACCATTCAATAATTTAACAAACATTTGCTGAGTGCCAACTACATGTTAGGCACTATGTTTTGGCTGTGCATTCTTTGCTGGGACAACCACCCTGTGCTGTGATATAAAAATAATCCTTATACTGAAGGAATTTTCAGTGTAAGTAGAAAGACAAATGAGAAAACAAGCCAATAAAATGCAGAGTTAGATATGGAGATGGACTTCCAGCACTATAGCATGAAGAGGTCTGCTGACCAGCTCCCCAAAGAAACTAGAGAACATTATTAAAAAAAGATTTAAATTCTCCATAAATAGTCCCAATGGAAAAACAGCAAATGAAGAAACACATATTGAGGAAAACTTAAGAAAGTTTAGTAAGAAGGCTGAGAGTCTGTAATATTTGAACCAAACCATTCCCTGCCCACCCCCTTTCAGCTCAGCAAGGAGGAGAGTCCACTCAGAGGGCTGCAGCCAAGAATACAAGCTTCCCTCTCCCCCTAGCTCTCAGCCAGAGGGCTTCCTTCTTGGAAGGAGCAGGATGCCAGCATTTAGCATTCTGCTCCCAACTGCCTGCTGCTGATTCTAAATCACAGGCCAAGGCAGCCTAGAGGAGGGCTTCCCATCTTCCACCCAACCCCACTCATGACTCTACCTTGGGGGTGTTGCAGTGAGAACACTGGGCACCTAAAAACCCTTTCCCTGGCTCTTGATGTGGTGGTCCCACCTCAGGAGAAGCCAGCCAAGAGGATCTCAGGCTATTGCTTTCCAGAATGGTGGTGAAAATTGTGGATTTAATAAAGATACAGCCTAAACTGCAGACCCAGTAGTTAACAGGACTTAGCTAAGGAATAAGCAAGCTGGGAGGAGCCCTGTTGAGGTCAAAACAAATATCAAACATGGAATTCAGAAACCATTCCTTGAGATGTGCCACCCTTGATTGGATTCATTTGTAGAGGAATTTATGCCCAGGACATTGTTGAAAACAATAAAGCAATCAGTCAGCAATTACCCATTCAGTTGGGTATTTATAGGCAAAGAGTAGAAGATAACCTACCAGCACTACTGTCATCTCAGGGATGACAAAGCAGGGCCTCCCTGAAGAAAAATGTCAGAGGCTTCACACTGTGATGGGGAAAGGACTTCATGAAAAGTGTCCAGCTAGTCACTAAAACAACTAAACAAATAAATAACAATAACCAGTCCCATGGTGGGGGTTGGGGAGAGAAGCAGAGGGCAGTATCCATGTTTCATACAATGTATTATGTAAAATGTCCAGTTTCCAATAAAAACATTATAAGATCCAAAGAAACAAGAAATAAAACAGACAATGCAAACTACCTGTGAGAACAACCAGAAGTTGAATTTGAACGAGAAGGGATTTTAAAGTAGCCATTATAAATATGTTCACAGAACTAAAGGAAATTATGATTATAGAAGTAAAAGAAGATATGGATGGCAATGTCACATTAAATAGAGAATATCAGTGAAGAAAGAGAACTTATATAGAAACCAACCAATAAAAAATTCACTAGAAGGGTTCAACAATAAATTTGAACTGGCAGAAGAAAGAATTAGCTGACTTGAATGAAGACTGTTTGAGATTATGCAAGCTGAATAACAGAAAGAAGAATGAAGAAAAATTAAAAGAGTCTCAGATAAAATGTGAGATGCCATTAAGTATAACAACATATATGTAATGGGAGCACTAGAAGGAGAGAAGAGAGAGAAAGAGAAGAAAAAAATATTAAAAGAAATAATGGCTGAAAACTTCCCAAGTGTATGAAAAGTAATAACCTACACATCCAGGAAGTTCAACGAATTCCAAGTAGGAAAACACAAAGAAATCTACAGACACTACAGTAAAAATACTGACAGTCAAAGACAAGTTGAAAATCTTGAAAGTAGCAAGAGAAAAACTGCATCACAAGGGAACTCCGGCAGAAATGATGAGGCTGGGAGGCAGAAGTGGACCTTTGCCTCTCACCACATACAAAAATTAACTCACAATAAATCAAAGACCTAAATGAAGTTAAATTAAAAAAAAAAAGGTCATAGACAAAACAGAAGGATGATTTGTCACAATCTTGGATTTGACAAAGGATCTTAGATCTAACACCAAAAGCACTGGCAACAGCAACAGCAACAAAATGGACCAGTTGGAATTCACCAAAATTAAAAACTTTGGTGCTTCAAAGGATACCATCAAGAAAGCGTAAAGACAACCCACAGAATGGGAGAAAATATTTCCAAGTTATATATCTGATAAGGGACTTGTATCTAGAATATGTAAAGAACTCTTATGACTAAATAATGAAAAGACACATAACCCAGTGCAAATATGGGCAAAGGATCTGGTAGACATTTCACCAATGAGGATATCTACATGGCAAATAGGCACATGAAAAGATGCTCCATGTCAGTAGTCATCAGAGAATTAAAACCACAATGAGATACCACTTCACACCCACTAGGATGGCTAGAATCAAAAGGTCAGAAAGCAACAAGTGTTGACAAGCATACATAGAAATCAGAACCATCTTACACTGTTTGTAGGAATGTAAATATGTGTGTCCTCTTGGGAAAACACTAGAGCAGTTCTTCAAAATGATTACACATAGTTACCATATGACCCAGCAATGCTGCTCCTAGGCATGTACCCAGTAGAAATGAAAACATATGTCCATGAAGAAATGTGTACACAAATGTTTATAGCAGCATCATTAACAATAGCCAAATGGTGAAAACAACCTATATGTCTATCAATGGAAGGATAAATAAATATAGTGTGATATATCCATATAAAGAATGTTATCTGGACATAAAAAATAAATAAAGTACCAGTACATACTAAAACATGGATAAACCTTGAAAACATGATACTAAGTGAAAGAAGCTAGTCATGAAAGACCACATAGCTATGAAAGTTCAGAACAGGGTAATCTATAGAGTCAGAAAGTAGATTAGTGGTTGTCTAGGAGTTGGAGGGTTAGAAATGAGAGAAAAGGAGGGTGTTAGTGGAGGGGTATAGGGTTTCTTTTTGAGGTTGACTATAGTGACATTTGCTCATATCCGAAATATGCTAAAACCATTGAATTGTGCACTTTAAATGGGTGACTTTTATGGTATGTGAACTATATATCAAAATAATTTTTAAAAAATTGCAGGGCTATAACAGAAGTTTCCTCAGCAGGTTGTTAGAGAACATAGGAGGAGATTGTAAGGGCATCATGGGCCCAAGGATAGTGTGAGGTTGATTTCAAAGAAAAAGATACCCTTGGGGGAACTGAAGAGCCAATTAATACAACCAGAAAGCAATGAGTGGTTGAAATAGGCTGCGTGTACTGAAGGGTATAAGGTAATTAGACAGGAAAGAAAGGAGGCCTACAAATGATGAGGCTCTTGTGTTTCTGTGAGGCTGTAATGTTTGACATTCATTCTATAAATGGTGAGTAACATTTTAAAAAGGGTGTTATAAGCATGACACCAACGGATTTATTTTTCAGATAGCTCTCGCTAGTATCATTAAGAAAAATGTATGAAAGAGGGAAAGATGGTGGATAAGGAGTGCACCCTCATAGTTATCCAATAAGATGCAATGAGGATATGAAGTACAGAAATTGTACAAAGGGAGATGGAAGAAGGAACAAATTCACACCACGTTTCGATGCTGGAACTCTCTAGAGTTGGTGATTAAAGGGATTGTGAGGAGAAGAGAGAATGGAGGGTTTCTAGGGGCCTGGATATTCATTAATAAAGGTTACAAATGAAAATGTTGGGAAATTGAGGAGATAAAATTAATTTATTTTAATTTGAGATACTTTTTGAGATATGCAAAGAGGCAGTGTCCACCAAAACAGTTGAAAATGGGATTCTGGGGATACACAACGGTGGCCTTTCCTAGTCAAAACATAATTGAAAATGAATAAATTCTGTGAATTTCTACAATTTTGATTTCCCATATTTGAATACGCATAAGTGCTTCTTTAGGGACACAGAAGCAAAGTAGAAAGTTATATGCAACTTTTCTTTTGATAGTGCTTAATGTTTCAAGAGTCTTAATGTTTCAATGTAGTGGTATAAGCAAAGAGTTTGAAGTAGCAAAGTTGAATTCAAATAAACCTTTGACTGTCAGTTGAGTGATCTTGAAAATATAACTTGGAGAGATTCAGATTTCTCATTGGTGAAATGGTCTGAAGACCTTACTGTCCTTTCTAAAACCCATCTTTTTCACTCAGAACAAAACCTAAACTAAATGTTTGCTCAAGTAGCGAATCTCACAGATTAGCTTGGATTTAGTGTTAACAGAATATTTGCAGTGTCAGAATTATTAAAGTTAAAGGGAAAAGCAACACTATTGCTTACAAAGTCCAAGCCACTTGATATATCTCACTATTGAATCCAACAGTTGGAAACTTCAGGTTGATGGAGTTTGTATACTCAATCTGAATTTGCCTTAATTTTACTGGAGTGTCACAAAGGGATCCTCAGAGTATGTCATTCTACAAGACTTGGAGGACAATGGTTCAGAAAACAAGATCTAGAACAAGTTTTCTCATCAACCACATTCTGGAGCATGTGTATTTCCACACTGTTCTCTTCAATTTAGAGGTTAAGGAGGAGCTCCTGATTCAACAGCTAAAGTCATTTACATCAGGTATTAGGACATAGTCTACTGGTTAAAATCTCTCAATATCTTCTTTTCCCCAATATTTTCCTCCAATTTCTTTTCCCTCTTTGATCCCATCTACTTTCAAAGTAATAGGAATGCAAACTGTTATCCTGACCCCATCTAAAACTTTCTAACTCCTCCAGGGCTTTATCATGTTTATGTTAACAGTAATGTTACCAAGTATTATTATATATTAATATATATTAATTAATATATAATATATATAATGGCCAATAATACTTATAAAGAATATTCCTATTTATTCATTTATTCAATAGATATTTATTGAGTAACCACTAAGTGCCGAGATACTATACTGATTCAGAGGATTTAATGATGATTGAAGATGACATAGTATCTCTGCACCCTTTCCATGAAGTTTACAACCTGGCCTTCTTAAAGAGACCAAACATACATTTCATTTTGTAATAGACACAGCTAAATGGTCAACAATCACAAAGGAGAGGGAAAGTTGCAAGTGCCATCTGTCCTGAAAACTGAAGTAGAATTTCAGAGAAATCAAAACATAATCCCAGATTTTATTTGGGACACGATTTAGCAGACAGTGTTAATTTAATGTCATACTTTATGGGCATTTTTTCACTACTCTGACTTTATTATTTATAAAAGAATGAAAGACATAATTAAGTCTTTGTGGTACAATGTTAGAAATTAAGTGTGGTTGCTTTAGGTGTAGAATTGTTTCCATTTTCTAAGGATGCCTTCAAATGAAGGGTTTATTAAGAGTAAGGGTATAATCCAAAACTGGTTTGATATTTCAGATTAGCTTTGAGAAACATCTGAAATCTGATAAATATTAATAAAATTTCAAAAACAAATTCATTTCTGGCCCTGGCATTGTGGGATTGAGAAAGTCTTCTTTGACCAAAAGGGGGAAGAGAAATGAAACAAAGTGAAGTTTCGGTGGCTGAGAGATTTCAAATGGAGTCCAGAGGTCAATCTGGAGGTTATTCTTATGCATTATACAGATATCCCTTTTTCATTTTTAGTGCATTGGAATAGCTAGAAGGAAATACCTAAAACTGTTGAACTGTAATCCAGTAGTCTTGATTCTTGAGGATGATTGTATAACTGTATAGTTTTTATGGTATGACTGTGTAATTGTGAAAACTTTGCAACTGATACTCCCTTGATCCAGTGTATGAACAGCTGAGTAAGAAAATAAAGACAATAAATAAATAAATAACGGGGGGAGGATGTGGGGTACGGGATGTTTTGGGTGTTCTTTTTGATTTTTATTTTTAAGTTTTTTGGAGAAATGAAAATGTTCAAAAATTGATTGTGGTGATGAATGCACAATTATGTCATGATACCATGAGCCATTGATTGCACGCTTAGGATGATTATCTAGTATGTGAATATATATCAACAAAATTGCATTAAAAAAAGCAAATTCATTCTGTATACTCTTTACTTATTCTTCTGAATGTGACCGTTTTCAAGTACCTTCTGAAAGGTTTTGCTTTTACCCAATTTCTCATGCCAAATACACACTGTGGCTTTTGAAATTAGAGGTGCTGAAAGGCTATTTTTAAATTCTTAAAAATTATGGTATCAGGGGATTACTGACTTGTATGTTATTGCATTAAGTGGAATGCCCATGATTCTAAATGCAAGTGGCTCCCTGAGGACTCCATCATTCCTAGTATGGTGAGAGAGAGAGAGAGAGGGAGGAAGGGATGAAGGGATGAAAGCACTAAACTTCGTTGAAAACAAATGAAAATCATTAGGTCTGTTAACAGTAAACAATTTGGCAATTGGACTTGTGAAATACGCTTTTTCTGAATGAGCAAATAACAGTGTGTAAATAATCAGTTCAGTGCAGGGAAAGGAAGAGGGAGCTGGGCCTTAGGGACTGCATGGTTCGTATTTATTCTTGGAAATTCTGAGGAAGCTCACAGACGTGATCTTCATCAATTCCAAGATTTTATTTTAGACCTGAATTTATAACTGGGCCCTAAAATCAAAGACATCATTGAATCACCAATCAAAAACAAGGGGTGCACTTGGATTTTGTAGATGGCCACTTTAAAAACTATAATCCTTTTACAGTTCAAAAGCTGTTTTTGAGGCACTTTCAGATTATTTTCCAGCCTAATAGAAAGAAATATCATGGATCTGGGTAGAAAAGTTCCTAGCAGCCACTCATCTGCTGCTCAGAATAAATAAACAGGAAGATGTCCTATTTCCCAAGGCCCTTCCTTAATCCCCTACCACCCCCATCTGGATTTCATTTGTAGTGGGGGTGGGTGGGGGGGTTAGAGGCTTGCACAGTCAGACCCACCTGGAAGGAATCATCTCCACAGAGAGAGGTGGGCATTCTGCTCACAGGGTTGACCCTTCAGGTATTAGTGGTGATGCATCTGGCAAGGACACGCTGAGACATTCACATCAGATATGCGCCATGTCATTGGTGGGATGTCCAGTAAAATTTATACAGTCTCATTTTCCAGATCTGCCAATGTGACATCCTCTAAAACATGAGGAGACAGAGACAAGGATGTGTTCAACCTTGCTGTGGTCCTCTCTTTAATATAAAGCAACTGATTCGATAGTCATCTTTTTATTGTCCTTGAAGGGTAATCCAATTGCCTCCAAACTGTATGTCATATTTATACATGTGTGCATATAATTATTTGTGTGGTTATTTCCATATAAAAAGTTATATATTTTATTTATATTCTTGCATTACATATGCACCTATATGCATCTGTGTATGTGTGTATAAAAATACAAAAAATTGCACACACATGCCCACATGCAATCTATTCAATATCATGAGAGCAATAACCCCAAATAAAAGCACATTTCTGATGTGCGGCTGGCCATTTTTCTTTCATTTGTGAACTAAATTCAAATTTGAGCCCAGATTTCTAAATCTAAAGCCTCTGTATGTGAACTCAGGGTATCATGTTCAGGGTGGGGGTGGGGGATGTTCTTGATCATTTTGACCTGGAGGCTGTCTGCATCTGTCAGAAGTCCTCAATTTTAACAGCTGAAATCCATTGCAAGTGTGTGGCTTTCAAATCTTAAAGCCTGCATGCTCCCGAATCCCACCATTAAATGCCATGGAAAAGCTCCCCATGGTTGGACTTTGGCTTTCATGGAAGATATTTCTGCCTGTCGTAAAAAGTTTAAGGGGTAACAATTTTTTCCTTGCTTCCCACCTTTCTTACTTTCTTTCACCCAGCATAGGCCATTCTAAGTCTGAATGTCCCAACAAAACAGTGAGAAAGAATATCTGAAGAAATAAAAATATGGGGAACAGTTCCTGCAGTTTTTCACCAGAACCTTAATGGTATATCAGTGAAAAAAGTAATAAATGGGCTATAGTCCATTAGGCAAGAACAAATTACCCCCCATCATTTTATCTTTGTTTAATTGAATATTTAATTAGTATAAATATAAAACTAATTTTTTAATGTGCTCAGTACATTTAGCAGGAAGGGTTGGTCCTCGGCTGTATCTTGAGAAGACTTTATGTAGATGGGGGCAGCCGCCATTCCTTCCTCGTCCTCCTCTGTGTGCTGTCAGAAGTGACTGGGTCCTTTGGCATTAGCAAAGGAGTAAGTTAGCATTTGCACTGAACTGGATCTTGCCAGACTGTGCATATTGGAACTCGCAGACAGAGGCTCCTTTCACGTTGATGAATGGGTTTTTTCAAGCGTTCTGCTCCCTAGTTATGAGAAGGGTGACCCGGTCAGGAGACGACTTTATGAAGCTATAAAAAATGTATGTCACTTCGGACTCTCTAATGTCACAGGGAAGGGAAAAAAAAAAAAAACTGTGCAAAAATGGCAGGGTAATAAGGCTGTTTTCAATGCTTGAAATAGCTTTCTGTCTACAGTCATATGTAGCCTGAAACTGGGGCAGTGGAAGGTGCTCACAAAGCATTGTTGCAGGGTGGATTAGGAAAAAAAAAAATGTTTTTGGCTTTGTTTGGCTTTGCTTGCCTTCACAGAAATGGTTATGGTGATAACAATAAGACATTTTAGAATGTAGGTCCGGTAGCTCTGTGTCAGAACTGGGAAAGGTGCAATGTCTTTTTAAAAGCAAGCAATCTACTAAAAGTGATGATGACTTTTAATTATGCAGAAGAGCCAGAAAGGAAGTCACTACAAAGCAAACACACATTGAAAAGGGGCTTTTCATCTAATATTTTATAAAGTCTTTCTAATGTATCATATTTTTTTTTGTTTAAAGAAGGCTTGCCAGGTATACTTGTCCCTATGCTTTCATTGAATACTATGGTGTTTACAGACAGTGGCATGTAGATTTTAACAATGACAGCCCTCTGTAGACCCATAATTTAGCATTCATTGAATTCTCTCATTTCTCTCATCAATATGCATATTTTACAGTATCAGGTGCTTTCCTTTTTGATATGTCACACATTTCATAACTCATGTTCAAATGTTAATTCCCACAAGGTATGGAACCCAGATGACCAAGGTCAGGGGTTCTGCCTTTATTAGGGCTTCAATTAATCACAGGTGAGCTTGGGAATGTCTCAACTGGATTCAAACACTGGCTTTGCCATGATGTGATTGAGTTGTACAAGAGTGAAGCCCCCCACCCCTACCCCTTTCCAAATCTAGGTATGCTTTGTCAGTTCTTTTCTGGAACCTATAAACTGCTCCCATCAATACAGCTGGAATAAGAAAAAAATTATATGAGAAGCTATGAGATCACCATTCCAGTTACATCAAGTGCCAGGCCCATAGATTGTGGTGAAGAGGAAGGGAGAGAACTAGTTTCTTCACCCATGACATGCAGATGTGACGTTTCTCCCCTTTTCCTCATGAAGACGTCAGTACAATGGGGCTCACTCCCCAGCCCCATTCTGTAGAACTTTGTAATCCTTCCACCCTGCCACAGTCAACAGAAAACCCATCGAATTCCATGACTTATGACTTCTCCTCAGTGTGGAGACTGTGTTTTGTAGAATAACTGAAATACTCATCCAAGTTCACCCTCTTGAAGGAGTTTGAATGACAGACACATAGAAAGAGTTGGCAGCCAACAGAAACAAGCAGAGAGATGATGAGACAAGGTAGATTGTGTCAGAAGCAGGGAGAGACTTCTGGGACAGTTCTGTGCACCAGGGAAGTTACGGCATCAGAGTACATTCTAGGACTCCCCCAAACCTGATTGATTACTGCTCCTCCTGACTTCTCCAGGACTTACAAAGCCCCATCACCTGGAAATTCCTAGGCTTCTTTTCTCTCTGCAGCCTGCATAAGCCAAACTAACACAACAGCATCCAGTATCCATTTGTATTTCAAAGAGAGGCTTTATCTTACTAACAAGTATTGAACCCCTTTTCCCTGTTTGAATGAGTAAGTTTGGTTTAGGGTAGCCATGCAAGTTAAGATGTGTCAGAGACCCAGGATGTGAAAGAAAATAGATGCAGATTCATGAATGTAATGATCTCTGAATGGAGATGGAGGACCAGTGATGCTTTTAGGCCCTGATCTTGCTGACTTTCTTGACATACCAAGAGTGGGTGGGCAAAGAATAACCTCTGCCCTAGGAGCAGACAAAAAGGGGTGCATTGTCTGGAAAGAATTTTAAAGTAACAATAAAACTGACTATAAGTGGATCTACTTCATATGATCGCCATCATCCCCTCCCCACCTCAAGCCTGTGGTACTCCACTGCTATCTTTGTAGGAAAGACATGCAACTTAATACGAAAACCAAAATGTTCTTGACTTTTGCCACAACAAGTGATGAAAAGAACTCCTATGATAGATATTTAGAGCGTGGCTTCATTTTTAACTAAGCACCCATGCTCTCCAAGTATTTGAGCCCTATAGCATAAAACAGATTATTTTTTCAAGAAAAATTCCACATCACTTAAGAATTTATTAACAATTTACATAATTGCTTAAGTAATCTGCATAATTGACAGAAAGTTTAATTTGACCCTGGTTCAACTGTAACACTTATGGTTTTAAATTGAAATTGGTATAATTCATTTATGAGAGTAATTAAGCCATGGTGTCTAACAAATACAACGTATGCCGCCTGAGGCCTCCAAGGCCAGAATATGCTATTAGAATGTTTTATTTAAATATGTCAAATCTGTTCTTCTCCACAGTCACCCATGTTAAACCAGAGCAAATGGCTTCTTTGACCTTGAGCACCTTGCTTCTGAGGAGATGGCATTTGAAGCAAACAATTCCACTTTCTTTCTAGAGGAATCCAAAGGCTAAAAAGAGTTTAAAGAAAGGCTAAACATTACCTAGACTTTACTTCTGGATAGTGTTTATATCCAAATCTATGCCAACCACAGAAGTTACAAAACATCAGTTCTTCATGATAACAGGACTAAATAAAGGCCCTCAATAACGCATTGCTAGGTTATGACGAGATGGCTATAATCCCAAGAGGGGAGGTGGGTGAGGGATCGCTCCACTTTCTTCAATATGCCTGATTTTTTATATTTAAATGCAAAATTGATTCAACTAATTGAAGGGTAGTCATTCTGAACAAGAAAGAATAGTACTGAAGAGAGCCACTGTATATGTCTAGGGAAGGGCAGAGATCAATTTAGCCAAAAACATGTGGCATGCAACATTTCTTCACTTGGGAAACATCAAATCTCATGACTTTACCTTATCACTGCCATCTGTGCAGCCTTGGGGACCTGAAGAATATAGATGAGGGTCAACTGCAGACAGCCAGGTATGTGGACAAAGTATCTCTTGGGCACACTCAAGGATCCTCCTTTTACAACACTGCTGTGGGAATTCCAAAGAAAACTTTATAATGCATCATCATGTGTGTCTTCAATACTCGAGGCATTTCCACTCTCTCTTTCCCCATTCTCCTCTTCGGATTGATCTCTCACTTTCTGACTCAATTTTTCTACTACCTTCAATTCTTGTTTTCTTTTGTGTTACTCTATATCTTCTAATTCCAGAGTCTCTGCCCTGTCCTTGGTTGCACTAGGTACAGTTCAACAAGTGCTTCCCCAGTGACAAACACCCTGACAGGTATTTGGCATTGTTCATCTAGTTTCATCATCAAGCTATTTTCATTTTGCAGAGTAGTTAACAAACATGCCCAAGGCTCCAAAACAGAGCCTGGATTTGCACCTGTGATCACATGACCATGTAAACACTTGGAGTATCCCACTCTACCAAACAACATTTGGGATTATGACATCGTCTTCCTTTGTATTGTATACTACTACTAATAATGATAATATAGTAACTGATACAGAAAACCACACAAACTTATAAAAATGAATTATTATAACTTTGTAGTCATCACTCTGGTCAAGAAGTAGAACTCTGCCAAACACACCAGAAGCCCTTTCTGTGAGTCCAACTCCAATTACAGCCTCCTCCCACTCACCACAGGACCATCCCTTCTGTGCCAGTTTGCATATATTATATCCCCCAAGAAAAGCCATGATCTTTTAATCCAGTCTTGTGAAATCTTTGGATTAGGTTGCTGCCCAGGAGATGTGACCCACCCAATTGTAGGTAACATCTTTGATTAGATTATTTCCATGGAGGCATGGCCCAGCCCATTCAGCGTGGGTCTTAATTAGTTTACTAGAGCCCTATATAAGAGCTCAGATAGAAGGAGCTCAGTGCTGCAGCTGAGAGAGACATTTTGGAGACAGCCATTTTGAAATGCAACCTGGGAGCAAGCAGATGCCAGCCACATGCCTTCCCAGTGAACAGAGATTTTCTGGACGCCATTGGCCTTCCTTTGCTGAAGGTATATTTGTGTTGATGCCTTCATCTGGACATTTTCATGACCTTTAGATGTAAATTTGTAAGCAAATAAGCCCCCTTTATGAAAGCTAATCCATTTCTGGTATTTTGCATAACAGCAGCATTAGCAAACTAGAACACCTTCTGACATATTATAATCACTTTTTTGCATTTCTGTATAGTTTTATCATTCAAATGGGTGTCCCTAGACACTAAACTATAATCCTGTTTTTAAAACCTTGATATATTTTCAAATCTCTTTTAGTCAAAAGTTTGCTTCTCTGTCCTTTCTTATTCTTACAGTTTGTTGAAGGCTTGCAGAGTGTCCAGTAGTCCTGATTTTTCTGATTGCATACATATGGCACAGGTTTTCATGATCCCATGTCCTTTGAATTTCTGGCAAGTTGGCAGCTATCTAGAGGCTTGGTCAGACTTAGGTTTCATCCCTTTGGGTGCTCCTTTCTTTTACATGGGGCATATAATGTCTGGTTGTCTTTTTGTGAAGTTATCAGACATTGATGCACAGTACCTAGATCCGTTCATTCATTGGGAGTTGCAATAAGGATCAATTCTAATTCTTTACTTTCTTTTTCATGTGTTAGCTGGGATAATTCCATAACAAAATGTTTGCTCTCATCTACTCTTTGGTTATGCAGTGTAACATTTCACACAGAAAGGCAATATAAATGCTTGATTCTTTTCTTTCAATTTTCAGTTTTTATGATAATGAGTATGTTCCTATCATTCTCTAGATGTTATCAGTTATTTAATATTTAATATTAATGTGAACTTATGAATTTTAAAGTATTTTATGGGTTTCTATCTATTGCTATTATTATCCTTTACTGATCCACAGATCTCCCTTCTTTGGTAGTGGAAGCTTTTTTAAGTTCTCTCCTAAGTCCCTTTGATACAATCCTAGTAATATTTAATAAGATTTGATAGATTCCTTGCTCTTTAGTATGACAAAATTTTTAAGGCTTATCTTGTTATTCCTGCCCCATATCTGGAATCAGCTATTTCTCCTTAAATTGAAGAAGATATTTCAATACGTGATCTGGGTATTAGGAATGATTATCACTACTGGGATAGTCATTGTTTCTAGGCCTTTTTAGTGGACAGAGCTAGGCAAAATAGATAGGTAAATGATAGATGATAGATAGATAGAAGATAGATAGAATATCTCAATTCATATCAATAATTCCAATTAAAATATAGGGCTGCAGGTTTTTAGTAACCTACCTTTTCTATCATATCTGTATTTTCTTTCCCTCACACCAAGAATGCTGGCTCTCCATGACACAGGGAATGATATAATTGGAATTTTTCTCATAATTATTCATTTGTTTTATCCCACCTTACATACACATTTCTCTCAGAATAACAATACTAATATTACCAAAAACCAATATGATTACTGAAACAGTATTTTTATTTTCACATTCTTTCCATATTTTCCCCTGCTTTATTTTTTTATAATTGTGCCTTGTCCACAATTTTAGAGCATAGAGTCATTACATACTATTAGTTCTGCCTTTTAACGCTGATTTACTGTTGATTCTACCAGTAAATTTATATGTAATCCTCACCAGCAGTCATTTTGCCAGTGATTCTGTAGGCATTTTAGATGTTTGAAGCTCATTTTCTATACCCCTTATATGTAAAAGTTAATATTGCTAGATAATAATTTCATGGCTCACAATTTTTTTCTTCTGAATATTTTAGTCCAGTTTCTTCTGGAATAAAGCATTGCAATAGAAAACACAGACCATGATCTAATTTCCTTTCTCATGTAACTCATTTTGTTTTTTTATCTAGATGCCCGAATTTGTAAAGTTCTTTTTATTTTCTTAAGTTAAGCAAGTTCACAAAAATACATTTTAGTATTGGTCATTATCAATCAATATTATCACGCATATGGTGTCCTTTTTCAGTATATGGTTTCAAAACTGTTTTTTTCCTCTATATTTCAGGGTCACTTTTCTTTACTATTGAGTTATAGTATTTGTTTTTTGTTTTTTGTTTTATTTTGCTCTGATATTCTTTTTACAGAACCTTCTATTATACATATGCTTGATCTTCTTTGACTATATTCAACCTTTATCACTTTCCTTTGAATTCTTTAATTTCTTTCTTCATTTACTTTAAAAAAAATCCTGATTCATGTAACATTTTTATGAAGGTATAACCTGCTGAGTGTATTTGCTCTTCATTATAGTTTTGTCTTCAGATCAGAAATTAGTTTTTTACACTTGTGTCTAATTCTTTTCTCAATTCTTTAATCACAGTTTTTGATTTAAAATTTTCATATTTCTATGTTTCTTCTATATCTCATCTTTCTTTAAAAATATTTTATCTTCTGAAATAGTAGGTTTTAATTTGAATCTGTTTGTAAGCATGTCTTTTGAGCATGCTTTAGTGAAAGTTTTCTGTTCCTTGTTAATTTTTTTACTATACATTTTCATGGGATTTGAACTTGATAGCTTTTTACTACTCATTTTCATGGGAGAAATTAAGATTTTGGCACATTCAAAAAGCAGCATGGTGCAAGTTAGTATTTTAACTTCACAGATAATTGTCAAAAATGTTTCAGATTTTACAATCCGAAATATTACCAGATTTAAGAAATATGATAGCTTGCTTACTGAGATTCCTGTTTTTGTCTACTCCCTCTCCTTCATCTGGACCTTTATTCCCTTATCTCTATTGACCCTGTTCTGCTCAGTATTCATTTGTTTATCAGCAAATTCACCTCAGCATAGAGCCCTGTTCTAGACAGGAGACCTGGCTGATTTGTTTTGAGAAATCAGCTCCAGACCCTTCAGACTTAACCAGGGATCCCTGAGCTCACACACTAAGGAGTGGGCAAACAAGTTCCTGTTGCAGCTGCTATTTCAAGATCCATTGTGTACTCCAATCCTGTTGATATGTTTTCTCCTGCACACACATTTATACCATCCAGGTCTTATAGCTGTTGGTAGTTTTTTCTGATCCGCTCATGCTTGGCTGTTTGTGGCAACATTGCTAATGAGGTTTTGCTTTTGCTGTATAGTTATTCTGCCTGTTTTATTGAAGGAATTCAGTGAGTTCACAAACTCTGCCTCCTACAAAGAAGTTAAACTCTTTTCTCTCTTTGGCTTTCATGGTATCCTCTCTCTCTTAGTTTGTTCTTACCCAGTTCATTCTCAAGTATTTTCACTGACTTCTCTTTTTCTTTTCTCTTAAATGTTGATGCTTACCAATGTACAAGTAGCATTCAGATATGTTGACTAGATGTTATTTTTTTCCTTTTCTCTATACATTCTCTCATCCATTTTCCCAGCCTATCTCCCTTTATTTCTCACACACACATCACATTCCTGTAATACTTGTCACTTCCTGATTGTAACATGTTCTTTAATAACACATGAATGCATTGGACTATGCCATTAAGTTGAATGCTTTATCTTTCAAAGCATTTTAAAAGATAATTAAAAATTAACATTTAATAGAACAATTAAATCACACCTCAAATTCCAGTTATGACACTTATTTCTGGTAACTTTGGGCAGCTGGCTTAAACTTCGTAAGTCTCTATTTGTTTCTAATATGTAAAATGAGGCTAGTAACACCCAGCAAAGTTTATATGGATATTTACGGTGCTAAAACAGAATTTCCTCTAATTTCCTTCTGGCTCTTCATAAGTCCATTTGTTTTAAAACTAGGAATGCCAGATTAACCATTGTTAAGTTGGCACAATTTTCTACCTTCTTTGCTATCCCATGCATTACTTGGGTGAAAACATGAAAACTACATTTTCCAGAATCCCCTAAAACAGGTTTAGATTCAGAGTCAGACATCAAGTCATGTCAATGATTTGGAAGGAGAAGTGAAAACAAAAATCCATAGAAATCTTCAATAGTAGCTGGCAGGTAAGAGCTTTGGTACCCAGGAGATGTTCAGACTTGTTAGTGGCTGATGGGACTTTTCCTACTAATTTCTCAAGTTAGTGCAGTAGCTGCCAAGTTCATTGGTGGCTGTCTCCTCCAATTCCCACTACCTTTGAGCCTTAAAATCTAGCTGTGCTTTCCCTGAAAATTGCTTCCTCAGATATTTTATGGTTTCTTAAATAACTACTTGTATCTATCTAAACTCTTCCTGCTATGAAAATCTGTAGTAGTTTCCATTCCTGGCAGAACTTTGATTCACTGGGCTTCCTATTTTGCTTTTCACTGGTACATTTCTACAAGCCTACGTTTTACATTTTACAAAACAGACCAGTTTCTAAAACACTGGAAATCTGTCAAAGCAATCATATCTCTCCTCGAGTCTGAAAGGTGAAGAGAAGAAGGTAGACTGGCTAGAGACCTTGGGATTTAAGGAACAATACATGATGGATTCCCTGGGTGTCCTTCACCTCATTATCCCAGACTTGGATCTAAGGAAGCTTGAAACCCAGAGGTGCCAGTAAGCACAGACTAAAAATTCTCCAACACAACTTGATTTCTAACTAACCAAAGGACTGAGAGAAGGGCAGCAGAACAAGGCAGAAAAAAAATGTAGAAATAACCACTCTACTACAGCTAAACACCACAAAAATATCTGTCAACACCCCCCCCCCCCCCGCCCCGCATAGCAGCAGATGCCAACTGGGTAGCCCTGGACATCTACCATTGTGATACTCGAATGAAGTGGTGCTTGAGAAGACTGAGCAGGAACTGGAACTTTCATCCCTGCTGACTATTAACAAGGGCCCCTACGCACAGTGTCGGTGGAAAACACATGGGAAGTCTAGAATTCCATTCACATGGCCATTAATGAAGCACCTGTCCCTTCCTCACCAGGGTGATGTCACAGGTAGAGATTTTGAACTTTTACCATTGCCCAGTGCCACAATCACTGCAGGGTCACTGGAGACAATCTGGGGAGCCAGAACCATCACTCCCACCAAGCAGTAATTGAAGACCTTCCACCTCACATGTTAATGGAGGCTCCGTAGGGAACCTGGACTTCTACCTCCACCTATCAGGAATGAGATGTACCTCTTTCTGCTGAATCACTGTCAGAGAAAGCCAGACTCTCATAACATATTACAAAAAAATTCAAAAAATTTGATAATCTCTTATTGATCAAAGAACCAGGAAGACCTCAAGCTCAATTTTAAAAGGCAATCAATAGATTCCAACATTGAGATGACAGAGATGTTAATATTATCTAAAAATAATTCAAAGTAGCTGTAATAGAATTCTTTCAACAAGCAATTACAAATATGACTGAAACAAATGAAAAAGTAGAATGTCTCAGAAAAGAAACAGAAAGTCCCAACAGAGAAATTGGAGTCATAACAAAGAAAAAAGAGGAAATTTTGGAACTGAAAAATTCAATAAACAGAATAGAAAGCATGCTGGATGAGCTCAATAACAGAATGGAAAGAACAAAAGAAAATATCAGTGAATTGGAAGATAAAACAATTGAAATAACTGAATCTGAACGAAAGAGAAAAAAAGATTGGAAAAAAAACATGAACAGAACCTCAGGGACTTGTAGGACTATAACCAAAGGTCTAAAAATCATGTCACTGGCATTCCAGAGGACAGAAGAAAAGAGTGAGGCTGAAAAAATACTCTAAGAAATAATGACCAAATATTTGAGAAGAAACATAAACCTATAGAGTCATTTGGTAAGAGAATAAAAGAGCTACTATCCTAAAATCATATACTTAAAAATATTCTTCAGGAATGAAGAAGAAATCAAGACATTGTCAGATAAATAACAGCTAAGATAATTTGTCACCAGAAGAACTATTCTAATAGAATGGCTAAAGGAAGTTCTCTAAACAGAAAGAAAACAATAAAATAAAGAACTTGGAAATATCAGGAAGAAAGAAAGTGTATGGTAAACAAATAAAGGGTAAATTCAGTAGGCTATTCTTCTTTTTAGTTTTACAAATTATGTTTGATGATTGAAACAAAAACTATAACACTGTTTGATGTGATCATAAGCATTTGTAGATGATTTTATTGTAAACAGGAAGACAAAGGGTTATAAAGGGAGGTAAGGTTTCTATATTTCAGTGAACTGGTAAAGTTGAAATACCAATAGACTGTGACAAGATATATATCACATATCTTTTAGTGGTTATAAAGATAACCACTAAAAGAAGCTGTAAAACAGGCACGCTCAAAAACACTGCATATATATATATATATGTGTGTGTGTATATATATATATATATATATATACACACACACACACACACACACACACACATATCAAACTTGAATTATAAAAAGCATTCAGGCAACCCATACAAAAGCAGAAAAAAAAAAAACAGACACAGAGATAAAACAGAAAACAAAAATTAAAATGTCAGACTTAAGTCCTAACACATGGATGAGTATATTAAATGTAAATATTCTAAATATACTAATTAAAAGATAGAGATTGGGATAGTGAATTTAAAAATGACCCAAATATATGTAAAATACAAGAAACTTGTATCATATATAACATTATTGGCAGGTTGGAAGTATGAGAAAGAAAAAAGATATATAATGCCAACATTAATCAAAGAAATGTGGGAGTGGTTACAGTAATACCAGGTAAAGTCAACTTCAGATTAAAGAAAATTTAACAGAGAAAAATGTTAATAAAGATAAAAAGATCAATGCATCAAGAGGACACAGAAATCCTAAATGTATATGCACCAAACAACAAAGCTGCAAACTATGTGAAGGAAAAACTGATAGAAATGAAGGGACAAATAGACAAATTTACAATTAGAGTTGGAAAGCTCAACACTCCCCTTCTCAACAATTAATAGAGTAACTATATAGAAATTCAGCAAGGCTGTAGAAGAACTTGATAACACCATCATCCAATAGGATCCAGTTGGCTTTTAAAGAATACTTCATGCAGCAACAGTGTAATAGATGCCTTTTCCATTCTTTGTACATAGATCACTTCATGCTCTGTGTAACACATGATTGTCATAAAATGTGTGTCAAATCAATGAGAAGCAGAATGAATGACACACTTATCAGTCACTGAACATAATAATGTCTTTTGCAAAGACCTTAATTATCTCCAGAGTAATTGTCATCTTCGATCTCATTTATTCCTTTAAAAAATCCTATGTTGTAGGTTGAGTAAGTAGATATAAATATTTTTGCATTGCAAATAGAGAAACTGAGTGTCTGAGAAACTAAATGATCTGCTATTCTCCATAGAGCAAATTATAGTTGAAACCATGTCTGACACATCTCTCCTGGACCTTACACTCTGCTGCCAAAATACTGAGAACCACCGTGATCTTTAACTCTGAATGTGTATGTGTCTTAGTATGGAGAGGAATGAAGTAAAAGTACAAGAATCTAATATATAAATTCATTCTTTTTCTTTTTTTAAGAAACTTAGAACTCAACAACAGTAGTGTTAATAAGCCTCCCTCTCTCACTCCACCACCCCTCTTTCTTATGAGAACTGTATAAGATTAACCTAGAAGCATAAAGTTAGGAGTCAACTTCAGGGCAACCAGATATAAAATGTGCAATAATTCCCAAAAAAAGATCAATTTATATCCTTAAATATATATGTGAATATGTGTGTGTGTGTGTGTGTGTGTGTGTGTGTGTGTGAGTTATCAAAGACATGGAACAGAATGAAGTTACTGGGTCCATTTTGAAATGAGCTGGGGATCTGTCCAAGCTCATCTCTTCATTATATAGCAAGCACTTTTCTAACAATCAGACATCAATTGTTTACATCATCAGCCATTATTACAAAGGTCTTGTAAGTTTATACATTTACTTACACTGAGATTCCAAATGGTCTAGAATAAAGAATTTAGCCCTCTGTATTTTTCTTGTCTAGGACAACAGTATTTATTCTTTACTTTGATAGAAACTGGGAGTTTGAGGAAGAAAATAACAGAAAGCCTTTCTACCAGGAAATTAAATGCTGGCATTGTGCATTATTTGTATGTCTAAAAGATTCAGATTAATATGTTAACATATGTTTTCAATATGTGTACATCAGCTGACACCTTATCTTTGTACCCTGTTGTACTGAAGATTTCAAAGCACTTTATGAGTAACAATTTCCTGAAACATAGGCTTTTGGGGGACAAAATCAGTTTTTCTGAGAAGAGAGCAAACACTTCAACTCGAATGGTGTAGGGAATGTTGAAAACAAACCTTATCCTTTTGCTTTCTAGGTTGTGGAGTGTGAGGTGTGAGGGCAAGACAGGAGAAGAATGCCTCAATTTTCTTTTCCCTCTTAAGATGGAGTTCTTAGGATGATGATGATGATGATCATGGTGATGACAGTAATAATGATAATATTTATAACGCCATTTAAAAATGATAAATTAATATTCTCTTTCTTGAATCAATCAATGAGCCAAAAAAATGAATAACAAGCAAGAACTGAGCACCTGTTATGTATTGGGGGTTATGAAGGAGGCTGGAGTACAAATTGAGGGAAAAAATCACCTTGCATTGAAGAACTTCTCATTTGTATTAATTTCCTATTGCTGTGTAAAAAATTACTACAAAATTTAGCAGCTTAACCAACATAAATTTATTATCTCACAGTTCGGTAGTGAGAACTGAAGTTCAGGCTAGGACCAACAGCATTCTCTGTTCCCACAGAGAACAAGGTGTTGGCCAGAGTTGAGGTTCTCTTCTGGGACTTGGGGGCTTCTTCCAAGCCCACCGGTTGGTGGCAGAATTCATCTCCTTGTATTTGTATGGCTGAAGTCCTGTTTTCTTGTTGGATGAGGGCCAGGGACAACTCTCAACTTCTAGAGGCCCCTCTCAAGTCCTTGCCTTGTGGACATCTCCACCTTCAAAGCCAGCAATGGAGATTCTTCCTTGCTCCTGTAGAACCTCTCTGACTTCAGGAAGGGCCCTGCACTTTTTAAGGGTTCATCTGATGAAGTCAGGACCAGGCAGATCATTTTCCTTTCAAAGAACTCAAAGCCAATTGATTAATAACGTTAATTATATTTTCAAATTCTCTTTTGCCATGTAATGTAACAATCACGGGAGTGATATCCCATCATATAGAAAGGTTTCATCCACACATGTAGGATGGGTGGTACTGTTATAAAATATTTTCAGAGGGCAACAGGAAAGAGAGATAACACAAGACACTGAGTCCCTGCTGCATTTGGAGACGCATTGCCTGATGTGTTTCCTGCAGACATCGGTAACCTGGAGCTCTACCTAAAGACTGTGAGATTAAGCCAAGGTAGGGCTAGGGCATGCTACTTAATTTGTGGGGTCTAATGCAAAATGAAATGCCCCTTGTTCAAAAATCAGGGGAAAAGATTTTTCTTTTCTTCCATGGTTGCTCTCTTGAACTGTCATGGTCATTTTTATTTGCTATTTAATATCATGCTCCCTCTGGCTCAAAGATACTCATGGGTAAGTACAGGCCCTCACAGAGCCCCAGTGCCCTGCCCTCTGGATGGGGGTGCAAGATGTCTATGTCCAACTCCAATGCTCTCCATATCCACTTGCTCTGGCCCCTGTTGGGGATGGAGGATGGCAGTGGGTTGCCAGGCAGAGGTAGGGAAGCAGACAGTTAAGAACTTGAGGGTTGCTGAGGAGGCAGGAGATAGTTTTGCCTGTGAGAGGAGGCTCCAAGTCCCAACACATGCTCCCTTGTACAATCAGACTTCACCTACAAAATGCATACAAAGGTAAATACAAAAGTAAAATTATTCAGAATTTCAGGAAGGCGACTGCAAAACATTAAACCCTAAGTGTGGGGCCATCTTCTGAGTGTGTGGTCCTGTGTGACTGCACTGGTCTCACACCCAAGAAGCCAGCCTTGGCTGGGGCAGAAGGCAGACTTCACAAAGTAACCAATGATGTTGGTTCAATGGTGTTTGGGAACTTATGCATGGGGTTCTAGGTAGGGCACTAAAGGAAGAGATGCCACAAATGTTCTGATAGAAAGAATGAAGGAATCAGGCAATAGATGCTTTGGTGAAGTTGCAAAGCAGAGACAATTGGAGTATGGAGTACGAAAGTGTTGAATAGATAGGATGATGTAGTCTAAGACTGAATTGTGAATCTTTTCTTTGGGCCATGGTACAGGTGGAAGAAGTGGAATAAGTAGCATAGAATTCTGCATTTGTAGAAATGAAGGAACTATGAGGAGTGGTTACAGGTGGATTCTTGTCTTCTTCATTTCCTCCTCTCTCTCTTCCCAGCCTTCCATTCTCGTCTTACTTTTATAGATTGCATTAGAAGTCAGGGGAAAAATTGAGTCCATATGTTTTAACATAGTAGCATTACTACCTTCTAACTGCCTTGCATGGCTCCCAAAATGTACATACAAAATTGCGGGACACTGATTACGTGCTTCAACTTGGCGGGCCTGGGCTGGGGGACCGGATCCACCCCTGGGGAGGGTAGTGGGCACGGGCGACAGCGCCCTCTACAGCCCCCCGGGCCTGGGAAAGTGAGGCCGGAGGCAGGCCCCATTTCCTCACCCAAAATACACCACTGTTAGGGGAGGCTTGCCGGAGGGAACCGCCTTTTCCCCACCCCCTTATCTTGCCCGGACACTCCCCGTCGCCAGTGCAACTCCCATCACCACCGGTGCGCATACATTGTTGCCAGACACCGTTACGGGAGCAACTCTCGCCCCTTTTCAATCAACCTCCGCGCCCTCTCAGAACCAATCCAAGCCTTTAACCTCTACAGCTACCCCGCCCTCTAAACCGCCCGATATAAGCTTGTACTCTCCCCTAATAAACTCTCTTGGTTTCTTCACCCTAAAAGAACCGTGTCCCGCCTGTTCCTTTCTCGCCGCCCTCCATACTTTGCACGCCTCCCGCCGGGGACCTGGCCAAGTCCCCCGCCTCGCCCTCGCCTCCGGGAAAGAGCCCCCGCCGCCGGTACCCTCGGAGCAATCCTGAGAGCCTAGGATTTAGCAACCGGCCGCCACCCTCCCCCAGACGAGTCAACTGCGACCGCACAAAATCATCAATTTGTGTGAGTTGAATATGTGAAAACCTCCCTTGGAGCTAAAAATACCACGTAATGGCTTTACATCACAAATGTAGTATTGGAGACACATAAATGCAACAATTTGTTATTTGTGTGACCCTTTTTTTTTGATCTCTAAAGGCAAAATGGAAATTCAAACATGCACAATAAATGTAGCCTGTGTATTTAAGAAAACAGAGAAAATGTTTTGAAATATTTAACTGTATAATGGAATATCATGCATTCATATAAATAATCTTTGCATTGAAAGAGAGACAAAAGCATAGGATAATACTATTTTCTGAGTTTATGTTTCATATTAAATTTGTTTCAGTGTAGTTGCTCAGTATCACATATAATAAATGTCTCTGACTAGAGTAGAGGCCACTGAGAAAAAGTTTTTTCTAGTACTGTTATTTCAAGATGTTTCCTTCTTCTCTATGTTCATAAAATTAGTAAATTGATAGGAAGAGGTATCTGAGAAAGTATTAAAAGCAAGGCAGCAGACAACTACATCATGGTAAGAAAGAACTGAATATTAAAGAACCGTAAGTCCACTTTGAGATTTTTTAAACAACGCTCCCTCTCAAGCAGCAATTTCAGTTTACATATAACAGGGCATCTTAATGTGTAGATGAAAACATTTCATTTAAAGAGAGGCTGGACCCAACCTGGACCCTACCTATGTACAAATTTAATATTGAAAAGTGTTTTTTAAAAGAAGCATAGAATTCTGCTGCAGCAACATTTTATAAGTGGCAGCAGGTTAAGAATGCTGAGTCAGAGCCCCAGGAACCAACAGGGAGAGAGAACAGTGCAGTGTTAAGAAAAGTCAGCAAAAATCGTCTTTTTTTCATGCCATAAATACCTGAGTTGTACCTGGTTGGACTCTTTCCCTTATGGAAACAGAGATAGGCACAGCCATTGGACATTTTGATGATGGGAAGAGGAAAGTGGAGGGCAGTAAAGTGTTATAGGGTCCATGGGGCAATTGAATGCTGCCTGGATTCCTAAGTGTAACTTTGTGGTTAAATACTGATATGAGAAACTGATAGGGATCTGCTAACAATTGCTGATCAGCCAGAGGACCACGTTTCTCAGCCTCTGCTAATGCTGTGGCTAAATTCCTGGTAAATTCTAAGTATTAAATTATCCCTGGGGTTTCAAAATAGATGTAGCGATGTGGTTGCATAGAAGATTCTCAATGCCATACGTTTCCTGGATGTTGGTTCTGCTAAGTGATAGGGTTCCTGTAGAGCAAAATAAAATACCATTCTAGTTCTTAATCAAAGTGTAGTTCATTATATTAGGGTAATGTAAAATTTGATTCTGGATAAACATGCACAAATACATATTATATAATCAAAAACAGCTTTCACAAAGAGATCTGCAAAGTGTATGTCCTAAAATGAGTTGGTATCTTCTTAAATAAGCACAAGGCTTTTTGAAAGTGTCTCCTCTCAGCTTTAAGCAACATGCTTGCTGTTCACCTAACAGAAGCTGTAAAGATACATCAAATCATCTGACATTAGGAGTTTAAGTGCAAGGAAATCCCTTTCAGCTCATTCCAGTGGCTCCAACCAGGCAATGAATTTGCATCTCGGCACCATTAGATGGCCTGGAGTTCTTAATTACCAAACAAATGGAAAGTTGCTGCCTGGTGCTGACAGCGCCTTTGTGTGTCATTCTTCGCAGAACATGAATGATTAATGGAATTTTCCCAACACAGTCAAAGTTGTTTACTGATGGAATTAAATCTGAAATTGGCAAGGTCCTAGTGGGAAGACTTTTGATATAATGTCACAGACCCGTCAGGCTCTCCAGATGAAAAATAGGAATGATTAGTGATGGCTCTGAGCAGTTCTGGAGATTCTTAGGGCTTGGTCCCCAATGAAAGTCATCTTTATTTGGATGTCATATTGGGAGAAGGGACTGACATGCAGTCTCTCTTTGACTGTGGATTGTAAACATCAGTGGCAGGGCTGGTGTCCTGGTGAATGCACTGTGCCCAGGTAAATAGTAAGGTGGCATTTTTCCAAAGCCTGAGTCAGAGAATCTGATGGAGGTCCAGATCTACTCATTTCAGCTCCATCATTCTAGAAAGTCCAACATAGTCCTGCATAAACATAAGGCAGGTAGGCAGGGATCAGGAGGGGACATTAGCCTGGAAGGGGATGATCATTTACATGTAACAACTTGTGTTGTGGCTCTGGAAATAGAATCTTCTTCATGATTTTGATAAGGAATAAAAAAGATGGATTAGCCTAAAATTTTTGCATAAATAGCATGGAATTATTAAAGAGAATCCACCTTCTACTCCAGGGATTTCTCTCAAATCTGCCCTCCACAGTTATATATTTTAATTCTCTGTCTAGTAACTCCTTGACAGAGAATTCCAGAACCAACACCCATTCCGACCCAGCTCTAATACCCTTTCACCCACACACCTGCCCCATATCACTAAAAAAGATCATTGCAAGCTTCCTTTTCCTCTGTCAAGAGTACTTTGCAAGCACTTTCCCTTCTTTAATTACTTCCAAGATTGACCGTGACATCTGTGACATGGTGGCAAAGAAGGAATCATGAATCCAGGATACCGGGGCACATGGGTATTAGCCTAATTACTAGGAAGTGCTTTATGAATTTATGGCCTTTGTTTCTGTGATGTAAAACTGATTGCACCAAGTATACCCAGAGCTTGCATACTTGCACACTTTTTTTGGTGAGTAATCAGTGCTGCCATTCTTGCAATAAAGGGAGCTAGTTTTGGCAGAGCATGAATCTGCTTCTTCACCACACAGATAAAAGCTGTGGCCCCTCTATTATGGGTTTTGATTGACCATTACTGGCCCCTGACTTGTAAGTTTTGGCTTCTCTCAGCCAAATCAGGATGGAATTTATAAATTGGTATTGATTCTCTATGCATTCCACCCAATGATACCCAATCTACGGAGATGAGTTTTCTTAGTGTCTCCTGGAGCAAATACTTGTCTGAATATTGCATGTCATGTAAAATGCAGAATCAGTGAAGCTTCAGGCCTCTGAATAGAGTAAATTTACTTGGTTTTCCTAAAGAAGACAATAACTTGCTCATCAGTGTCTTTGCAACATACTTCTTTGAGATGGAGCAAGCCAAACCGTGAAAATAAATAGTACGTTACATCGCTGTCCACATATTAAACTATCTGGTATTGTGTAGAGCCTTGGACAAAATGTGAAAAATCTCTCAAAAGGTAAATGGCTAATTTGTATGTAACAAATTAGGTAACATCAACCTAGTGCCAGGTAAGATTTGTGCCTGGTAAACATTCCCGATGGTGGTGGTGTGAATAACAGGATATCAGGCAGTGTTCCATTAATTCCAATTGGCAGTAAACCCTGCCAAGCATTCTGGATACTGTTCCATGTGGTTTCCTGTTGCCTCTTGAAATCAGCTCCAAGTGAATAAAGTAAAGGACACATTTAGATCTTTTTAAGCGCTCCCTGTGAAAGTTCTGCGGTTTGCCCTCTGCAGATCTATCTCTGAGTAAGCAGATGTATTTTCACAACTTTACTTATTCCACCAAAAGTCCTTGGGCACCATGCCAAGGAGATTAGCCAGAAAGCCATGTAGATTAACCTCCTCTATTAGAACGTGGTCCTAGTTTGGAAAGGAATGTGTTAGGTTTTCTCTGTATGTTTCCAACACCATTGGATACATGTAATCATCCCTTTGGGAGGGCAGAAAGAACAACATAGCACCAAGTGCCTCTAGTCAGGGGAGTAATTATTTTATAATAACCACATCCTTCCTTTGCATTATCTTACTATTGGTTCACAACAACAAATGACTTGGGCATACCAAGCATAGAGGAGAAAAAAAAAACGTGGCAGGAAGTAAAAAATTTGTATTCTCTCCTGATTCAAAATTCAACTGCTTTTAGTACAGCATTTAAATTTTTGCCCCTGGCTGGAATGAAGTGAGTGTACACAACCAGTCAAGCAGAGATTGGGGAGCATGGGATCCTGGTCTCTTTCCTGTGGATATGTAGATACCGATGAGTAATAACTTTCAGAGATAAAGGCAAGAATCAGAAAATGTCCAACAGAGCTCAAACCAATGATGATCTGGTGATTCTTAAAGTGAGGTCTTTGGATAAAAGGCATGAAATCCCTTTGATCTGCAGGCTATAGCAAACCAAACAAATGTTCCAGAACCTTGATGTTGTCCATAAAAGCTCAATGTCCCAAAAGACTGAACTCAGCTCTACTGCGTCAGCTGTATGACGTGGAGAAGTTCATTCAACTCTCAGGTTCAATTTCCTCATTAGTTAAATGAGATCATAATACTTAATGCGTGATTACAGTAGGAATTAAATGGGGTAATCTACGGAAGTTCAAGGCTCAGTGCCTGGAATGTAGAAGCACTCAATACATTGGCAATATTATTGCCATTATCATATCCATTACCATTATTAAGGCATGAGACCCCTGGCTTGTCATTCAGTTTTCCGTATTAAATCATCTAGAGTTTTCCTGTGCAGAAGTAACCAAGTTGACTTAACACTACATTTGAAGGTGAGAATACGCATGAGCATGTGCATATGTTTGTGTTTGTGTTTGTGTAGTGGGGTGTGGGGGCTGGGATAAGGGGCAGATGTGAGACCAGAGTTCAGTACTCTCCACGGTTTGGTTACACTGGTAATATAGACTTGAGGCCTGCAGAATTAAAAAAAAAAAAAAAAAAAAAAGCAATGCATTATTTGAACCCAGTGATGCCATAAAACTCTTGAGTCAGCAAGAGAGGAGAATGAGCCATTCTTTGGACTTTTTGCTCCCTGTGATGAAGGAGACATTATGTTGGTGGATATAATTAGGTAAGGAAAAAGAATTGGTGAACTTTCCTCTATGTCAAATTTTGACAAAACTCTCTTGGACCAAACTAGTATTAGCTCTGTGAGCTTGGGCAGGTTACTTGCCTACTTGTGACTCAGCTTCCTCAAGTCTAAAGTAGAGTAATAATTGTACCTAACTCACAGAGTCATTGTGACAATTACCTGAACCCATTTTTGTAAAACACTTAGAACAGTGTCAGGCACAAGGTAAAAGCTATGCAAGCATTTGTCAAACAAGTAATAAATGAATGAATAAAGTAGGAGGATAGAATTGTTTTCTTATGAAAATATATGCATATATTTTACATTTTTAAACACACACATACACATATATTTATCAGAGTATATCCAAGAAATATTCTTAAAGAAGTGCATTGATTTTCAGCCAGAAATCTGCACCACAATATAGGTGGTTTTGTTTTATTACCAAGATGCAAATATTTCAATATACTAAATTTCATAAGCATTTCTAAAATTCTTAAGAGTTCTTAAGAATGCTGTGTCTCATCTCTGAACTCAAGTTTATTCATCCTTGATGATTTCCTAAGCCCTTAGAATTCTCAGGGTCTATGATTGAAAACAACCTTTGCTGGTAATATTATGTTCTATAAAGTGATTGTTTATGACTCTTGTCCATTAGAGTCTCTAATGACAATAACCTTTACTATCATACAAAGGCAACACTTGCTTTATTTTGTTATTATTATGATCTACAAAGTGATTGGCTATGACTCCTATTCATTCAGCAAGAATGAGAGTCATCTTCTTTTTCACTCTTTTAGCTTCTTCAGAACTTGGGCTTGTGGGGTTCCCAAACCCACAGTGACAAGGGAACTTATGTTTCATTCCTTAAAAGAAGCTCATCAGCCACAATCAAACAATAAATCAATCAAAGAATTAAGGTTAGTCTCATCTCCTTTCCTGGACAATCTCGCTATGGGCCTAAAGAGCTGTTTTCTTGGGCTTGCTTGTCACGGTCCTATTCTGACAACAGGACCCAGGACTCCATATGCATGAACCAAGTGGAATCTCAGGTACCATCATTTGAACCAGTGGCCACTGGGGACCTACCTTGGTGGCCATAAGTAAGTGCAAAGGCCAGAAGATGAGGGAAAGGAGGAACTGGGGCAGAGAGCACAGTCAATATAACCATCTTTGAGACTGCTTTGCAGCCCATCCAAATATCCTCTGAATCCAAGACGTTTTATAATAGATATTCCATCCCACTCCTGGAACAGTGTCATGCTCTTTTAAACATTTAGAAAGTGGATCAGGTAACACTGCAAAAGTAAGCCAACAGCACATTCAAACAGCAACCACTGGGAACCTGCTTACTTCTTTGTTTTTGTTTTTGTTTGTTTAATAGATGAAACATTGAGGGGGAGAAGGGAGACAACTGGTTATAGGAAAAACACAAACAAAATACAGACCCATTAGAGCCTGATTTTCTTCCATGGCAGGAAAGACCTCCAAAGGAGGATCGCCTGCTGGGTCCGTAATAGAGGACTGTGGCAATGGTTTCACCTCACAATAATGCTTGACCTGGTATTCATTTTCAGCTCGCAGTGGTAAGAGTAAAGTGTAATCACTCACCAGCTGTCAAATTCTTAATTCTAATCCCCCAGTAACTGCTTTGGTACATCCCGGAGATGAAAGACAGCACATCAGCTGGTGCAGGCATTGCAACTGTAATGTTAACCCCTGCTGATGGGATGTTGGTGAGTGAGGCTGAGTGGTCGGAGACTCCCCCTTAGCTACTTAGGAGAGAGACCTATGAATGCACCCATGTGCAAGTAGATGCACGCCTTCCACAGCAGTGCAGAAAAGTGCTTCTTTCCAAATCATGGCCGTCTAGCACATCACAGGCATGCTCTTGGGAGGCTGTCTCTAGCCTGGCTCTATTTTTGGAAGTTAGCTGCCAAGCCTTTGTTTAGGTTGTGATGTGCTTTCTAACAACTCTGTGTTCCAGCGTTTCACATGTGATGAGTAGATATTATATTAGGAGATGTCAGCTCACTCCTGACAGAAGGCTGTCATCTGTTTACTGTTGAACTAAGATTAGGAGGAAGATTGAGCTAACTTTTCTGGTGGTTTGATAAATTACTGTAAGGTTTTAAACAAGAGGTAGTGGTGCCATTATTGTGGACTTCAGCAATCTGTGCCCATGTTTTACAAATAAAAACTCATATTATAATTAAAAACAATCTTAGGTTAATATGTAGGAGGCCAGAACTAGTCACTTAGGACGCAGTATAGTCACTCTGTCACTAACCGCTTAAACCTGGAACAATCTTTCAATCTCTGTGTCCAATAGTCTTAATGTATGAAATGGGGGTATTGGACTAGGTAATTTAAAATGTACCTTCTAGCTCTGACTTATCGATGGTTAACATATATATTAAAGAAATAAAATAATTGAGCTACATTCTTAAACTTCTCATGATAATTAGGCATTATGGACTCAATTCTTAAAATTCAAGGCTGATGATCTACAACACTAAAAAGAAGAAGAAAGAAAGAAAGGGAAAGAGAGAGATAGATGAAAGGGAGAGAGGGAGAAAGAAAGAAAAAGAGAGAAGGAGGGAGGGGGAGAGAGAAAGAAAGAGAGAAGGAGGGAGGTAGGAAAATAGGGAAGGAAGTAGAGGGAATAGGGAGGAATGGAGGAGGACAAAGAGAAAAATATAAAAAAGAGAACAAGGAAGGGATGAAGGATGGAAGGAAGGAAGGAAAGAATTAAGGAAGGAAAAGAGAAAAGAAAAAAGGAAATCTTGGAAACTTCACTGGCATAGCTTCAGGGACTGACTATCAGAGGATACATGCATGTGTCTAGATGATGGCAGAGTGCTATTAAAAGAATGGACACAGAAATGAGGATACTTTGGTACACATTCTAGCCTTTCCACCTACAAACTGAGTGTCTAGAAGCCAGTTATTCACTTCTTCTGTGCCGCAGTTGACTTATCTTCAAAATGGTGATAATGATATTAACTACCTCATGGGGATTATATTGTCAGTGTCTGGTCAAAGACAAAAAAATCCACTCTATGATTTCCAGGAGTGAAAAGAAAGCAAAGTATAGAATAATGTATGCAGTGTGGTATATTTTATGTAAGAAATAAAAAGAAATAAATGTGTGTGTGTGCGTCAATATAGAATACACAAGGAGCAGGGAATAGGGCAGAGGGATGAGAAATAAAATTGACTGAGAATACTTTTATATAGGTTTGACTTTATAGTGATGTAAATATTTTACATGATCAAAGAATAATGTTAAATCAAAGAGAAAAAAAATTCTGCCCTAGAATTAACTAAAACATAGAAAAATAAACCTACCTGTATCAAACCAGTAACATAGGAAATAATTATTTCCAGTAACTTTTGGATACTATTCTGAGTACACCTTTTTAGCAGGATGTGTTCTGAGGCCAAAAAGAGCTATGAATAAATCTTAAATTTACATAGCAAATTTATTACTTGTGGTAATACTGACTGTAAAGTTGAATCTCTTTTATCTTTATGGTAGGACTAGGAACCAAGAATTTCACTGTAAGGGAAAAGTTAGACATTAAGAAATAAAAGAAATGAAGTAAAAACCTGTAATATTAAATTCAAAATGGAAATATCAATATGAACTTATGATTTATATATAATTATGTTTGTATCTTTACCTATGTAGCTCCATCTCTTTCTAGCTCTGTATCTATTCCTAGCCTGGAAAACAATGATACTCTGGTAGGAACGAGCACTCTTAAAACTCAGATCTTGGTTTCTAAATACCATAGATCTAAGTACCAGAGATCTTGGTTTCTAAGTACCACCTCTTTAAATAAAAAGATGTGGAGAAAGTTTTCTTAGAAAAATGGCTGATTTCAAATCTGTTTCAGAGAAAGTACAAGGTGACATGTGGCTGTGACAGAAAGCAAGGACATATGGAGCCATACAAGAAGGACACAGGATCTAGATTTAAGGGCAGCTCACCTGCCACACTTGATATATATCAAAAATAAAAATGATGACAAGTTATTGCAATTTATTATAATCTGGTAAAATCCTGGAATCCATGGTGAAATTGAAATGGCATAAAAAATATAAAGTTGTGCTTTATGCAACAAGCTAATAAAAGTAGAAGAAATAAAAGAATTAGAAGATCACCCATTTGCATCTCCCAGAGTTTGCATTTGCCCAATTAATAATAAAGGAAAGGTTTATTAATGGAGGCTAAAATTATAAAGTGAGAGATAGTTGGAGAACAGTTTATCTGCATAATGACAAAGTATCACTGTGGTGGGCAGGATAACACCCCTCTAAGATGTCTACATTATTAATCTGTGCCTGTGTTAGGTTATACCCTAAAATACAGAGATTATCCTGAATTATCTGGATGGGCTAAGTGTAACCATAAATGTTCTTAAAAGTAGAAGAAGGAGGCAGAGAAGAAGGCCAGAGTGATGCAATTTGTAGCTGTTGCTGCTTTGAAGATGGAAAAAGGAGGCCACAAGCCAAGGAATGTGGATGCCCTCCAGACCCTGGAAAATGCAAGGAAGCAAATGCTTGCCTAGAGTTTTCACACAAGAATGTTGCCCTGCTGAAACACTGATTTCAGATCAGTGAGACTGGTGTTGAACTTCCAACCTACAGAAGTGTAAGATAACAAATTTGTGCTGTTTTAGGCCACTAAGTTTATGGTAATTTGCTACAGTTTTTGATACCTAAATATCTTAAAATGTGGATGTGACTGGAATTGGGCAATGATCAGAGGATGCAAGATTTTGAGAAGCATGATGGAGCAAGAGTGTTGGTAGAAATAGGGACATTAATGGCTCAGCTTTTGAGGACTGAGAAGGAAGTGAGGAACACCATAGAGAATGCATATATCATCTTGAAGATAACCTAAATCATCATGAACAGACTTTGAATAGAAATATGGATGTTGAAGGTACTGCTTGTGAGGTGGAAATGACAAAAATGTTATTGGAAACTGGAGGAAAGGTGATCCTTTTTATAAAGTGGTGGAATGCTTAGCAGAAGTCTGTCCTGTAATCATTTGGAAAGCAGAACATATAACTGATGAACTTGGATATTTAGCTGAGATTTCCAAGCAAAGTGTTGAAGGTGTGGCCTAGTTAGTTTTTTCTTCTTTGATTTTTATAGTAAAATGCAGAGGAAAAGAGATAAATTGATGGAACAACTTCTAAACCAAAAGTAATCAAGACATGACGACTTTGGCAATTCTCCTCTCCCGTTTGCAAGAGATGTTCAAGTTAAAATATTCACTCAGGAAAGTGTGCTGTAGAGAAAAAGCTAAGGGTTGGCTGGACAATCTTTTTCTAATAGCTCGGAAAGATCTAAGAGTCACAGTATTCAATCACACAGGTCCTGAAACCAAACAGAGTTTGCCTGCCTGGATTTCAAAATTGCTTGGAACCATGACTCCTTTTTTCCTTTCTTTCTCCTCCTTTTTGAAAGAGCATGTCTGTAATGGTTATCCTATGCCTGTCCCACCAATGTATTTTGGAAGCAAATAAATTGTTTCTTAACCTTCACAGGTTGACAGATGGAGAGGAATCATGCCCAGAAAGGATTATACCCCAAAGCTTCACTCCCACCTGCCTTAGATGATTTAGATGCTGGAATTTGGGACTTGTAAGATGATGTAATTCAGGTGAGATTTTTGAAATTTGTCTCAATTCTGTAATGAGTTGAGAAGTTTGGGATGGGATGACTGCATTTTGCATGTGGGACTGATGTGCATCTTTGGGGGTCAGAAGGTAGACTTGGTAAGCAGAATAATGGTCCCCAAAGATTTCCAAGTGCTACTTTCCAAACCCATGAATATGTTAGATTATAGGGAGAAGGGTAACAAAAGCTGCCAATAGAATAAAGGTTGCTGATGTTATGACCTTAGGTAGAGAGATCTTCCTGAATTATTTAGAGTGGTCCAATGTAATTACAATGGTCCTTAAAAGTGGAAGAAGGAGGCAGTAGATCGGGTCAGAGTGATGTGATTTGAGAAAGAACTGATTAGGCTTTCTTGGCTATGAAGATGGAGGGAAGAAACCATGAGTTAAGGAATACAGGTGGTCTCTAGACGCTGGAAAATGCAAGGGAATGGACTATCTTCTAGAGCCTTCAGAAAGGAATGGAGCCATTCTGATGCCCTTATTTTAGCCCAGCGAGCCCCATGTTGAATTTCTAACCTACAGAACTGTAGGATGATAAATTTGCATTGGTTTAAGGTATTACACTTATGGCAATTTGTTTCCACAGCAATATGAAACTAATCCAGTCACCCTACAAAGGAAAATGAAAGATCTGGCAAACAGCACGTAACGAAGATAACAAGACAAACTTAGACTTACCAACAAAAGGAGTACTTGACACTATGTGGCCCTGATATAATGAAAAATTAAGTACACATCACCTTTGAAGTAATCTTGCCAGAAATGTTTAACCTAAATCTTATCACTGTTCTGTAACTAATTTTTAGTTTACAAGAATTACAGAGAATTGGAGAAAAATATACACAGCTCCTCAAGAAAGTAATCAGACAAATGAAAAATGCAGCACAATCTGTAAAGAACTGGCTTGGAGTCTTGAAAAAGTTAAAGTTAAAAAAACAGTAGGGTAGAATTCTTCTGGTTTAAATGAGATTAGAGAGACATATTGATCAAATGCAATTTGTGAACTTTGGATCTTGGTTCAAAAAAGGCATTTTGGGGACAGTTGGGAAATTTGAATATGGGCTATATGTTAGATATTATGTATTATAAAAGTGTGGTACAGTGAATCATATCCCTCACAAAGAAATGTTCAAGTCCTAACCCCCTGTCCTGTGAGTGAGTCTTACTTGTAAAGAGAACCTTCGAAGTTTCCATTTGGATTGGCTGCATTGACTCAGGTGGGCCTTAACACAATATGACTGAAGTCTTTATAAGCAGAATAAATTCAGACACAGTCGGTTAGTGGAAACCAGAGTTGGAGGCACAAGGAGACAGTGCTTTGACAGAGACTGCTGCTGGGAAGCCATCATCAAGAACACGACAGACTCCAGGAAAAAGCATGGCCTGGAGACACCTAGATGTTGGACTTCTAGTCTCCAAAACGGTGGGACACTGAATTCCTGTTTTTTAAGCCAGTCAGTTCATGATGTTTGTCATAGCAGCCCAGCAAACAAAGACATACTAGAATTCTTTTTAATACATGTTTTTAGATGTCATAGTGGCATTGTGATTATGTAATAGGATGTCCTGATTTGTTGTACATGCATTCTGAACTATTTAATAGTGAACTCTTACTCTGTCTGAAACTTACTTTTCAATAATTTAACAAAAAAGAAAAAGCGCAATGTGACAAAATGTTAACAATTGTTTAACCTGAATGAATAATGCAGGTATATTCATTATGCCATTTTGTTAACTTAATATATTTGATGCTTTTCAAAATAAATGGTAAACCATTTCAAATAGTGGGGTGTTTTTAAGTAGAGTGTTGGTCAAAAAAATAAGGTCACTTGGAGCTTACTTAGGTTGTGTTGATGATTAAATAAATCAGGTATTTAGAAAGCTTACAACATTTTCAGATTGTAGTGAGTCTCAGTACATGGAAGCATTTGCCTCCATCCCACACCCATATGTCTTGTGCTTTCTTAGTCCAGTGAGGCGTTTCTAAGACACAGGGACAAATAACACCCAAGAAATAGCAATCAAAATGGGAGAGCAAAGCAATCACCCAAGAACCTAACAATCAGCACAAATAAAGTATTAATATAAACATAGTAGCAATTAAAAACCAAGGACAGCTCCATAAGACACTAATGACACACTGATAACAAAGCATACTTCCTGGAAACGAAGGGAATTCCACCAGTCTCCTTATGTGTCTGAATAGTGGGAGCTTTACAGCATTGCTAAGCTTTATGTAGCAGCCAGACTTCCTGGCTCCATACTGGATTAAGGTCTAGAGTAAACTCCCTTGGCATGCTAATTTTAGCTTATCAATATCACATGTTAGGAACTCTTCATAACTCATTAAATAGCTAACAACATCCAATGGACTTTCATGTCATTTGCACAGAAAGAGTGGCAGAATGAATTCCAAATTTGTTGATTTGCTCTTGGCCCTTGGGGAGGAAGTTTATAGCTCACCATTTGGCCACAGGCTTAATTTTAAGAAATACCTTAGAGCCCAATCATCACATCAAAACATGTATTCCTATATACATCTATTTCAGACACACTTAGGGACAACTTTTTAAATAGTAAAATATAGAGTTCAATGGATTTATGTGGATTCTTCTTTCTGCTCTTTTTTAAAAGGCTATTTCAGTAGGTTGCTCTTCCTCATTTTTGTTAATTTTCTCTCTTGATCTTTTCCATAGATCCTAACTTTAAAATTACCAAACAATATGACATCAGAGCTAGTAAGGAGGAATCAAAATTGGGAAACTTCTTTGCCAAACAACAGTGGCACATTTATGTTACCCTTATCCCAGGCAGGAGGCAATTGGACGAAACTGGTATCAATTTCTTTGACCTATTTTAACAAATGCTTGGGATTGTTTTAATGATCTCAGTGAACTCCCTAAAGGCCCTGCCTCTCTTGGCACACTGGCCCTCCAATATTGGGGGTGCAGCCTCAAAGAAAACTACTTCCCACCAGCAACTCCCATATCCTTTCCCTTTTCAAGTACAGCATTGCTACACTTGAGTGATTATAACAGACTTGACACCTCTGAAAGTAATGGAATTACTCTGGCATTACAGTTCACTGGCTAGCCTCATTTTGGAAAATTCATCTTTCTTAATGTTCTTACAGTAAGGTGAGGCAATCCTAACCTATGAGAAGTGAACCTGATACACAGAAGGGAGAGGGGTTAGAGAAACCTAGGAAAAGAGGCATGAACAAGTTTGGGGAAGCAACAGAGTAAAATGATATAAGGTATCTCACTGGGCCCAGAAGAGTCAGGTTTTTCAGTTATGTGTCATATTCACTGAAGACAAGTAAGAAACTGTGATAGTGCATTAGAGAGGGTTTGCTTATAGTGTTCAACCCTGGGGATGTAGACATAACCACTTGTTCACCTCTGGGCCTGGTTGACAGGGAACATAGAATATTCTTTTGCTCAGGACTGTTTTATTCGGGAAATATTCATTTAGCATCTACTCTGTAGCCAGCATTGCAATAAATCAAGGGATACATCATAATCTCTTTGCTTGGGTTCACTGGCTATTAGGAAAGAAAATTCAAGCAAATGACCCACAAATTGCAGTTCCTGATAGTGCCATGTCTGATTTTGTACCATGTGGGGGTGGGAAATGAGAAAAGAAAATGAGATATATGATCTCCTGAGGTAAGGGGAGGTGTCAGGGAGTTTCTCATGGAGATGGGTTGCTTAAGTGGTTTTGGAGGATCAATCCCAGAGACAGGGAACAGTCTGAGCACAAGCATGGTTCTGTCAGGAAACTATAAGGAATTTGGCCTAGCAGGGGGAAAGCGTGGTGAAGTTGATACTGAAGCTGGTGAAGGGGACCAAGTTAACATAGGCAGATTGATACTTTAAGTCCATCATGGGGCAGCAGTGTGGTGGTGTATGGGAAGGGGTGAGGGGAGTACCAGGGCCAAACTATTTGTCTAATGTGCTGATCCAGGAGAGACCTCAAAACTAAAAGCTGTGGTTGTGCTAAAGGGATGGACAAGTGGGTACAAATAGAGACAAAAAGTTAGGGCATACCCTCAGAAGTCATTTGTCATGGAGTGGATGGAGGAAAACCGGGTGAAGACTGTGCCAGTAGTTGGGTTGATATTTAACAGCCCCACTAAGGGGGTATCATTCACCCTGTAGACATCTCAAATTTGCATGGTTATTAGGAAACTATCCCTTAAGGCATCTTCTAACAAACATCATTTTGTGTAGGAAAATTTTTTGATAAGTAGAATACATTGACTCAAAGAAGTAGCATCTCTTTATTATTTGTTCAAAGGCTCACATGGGCTGCAAAGGGAAGGGATCTGGACTGAACATTTCAGTAACCAGTGTTGGAGGATATAAAGGATCCAAACCCATCTTGGAGATTTTGCTGTAGCATTTGGGGGCTATGTTCTGATTCACATGTGAAGAGCATTCAAATGTGTACCATCCAAGATCAAGCCATAGCTTGCTTTTACTGAGTAATTACAAATGAAAGTTGCTGTTCTATGGCATGAATACACTTGCAGCTCTCACTGAAAGCCAAGAGATACACTGATGACACTTATCTGAGAAAGGAAGATAAATATTGTAAGGCTCAGATTCTGTCATCAAAACACCCCAGATATGGTACACAAGAGAGGAAGGAGAGGGGTCTCTTTGGGGATTAAAAAAAGCCCACTTCTAGGAATCTATTATACAGAAAATGTATATAAATGTTCATAAATATCTGAGCAAGGATGCTCATTTCATCACTAATGAAATAGTGAAACATTGAAAGCAAGCGAGCCAATTCTTAAGAGGCAAGTGCTTCAATAAAGCATGGTATCCCTGTTCTGTTGAACACCACACAGCTGTTTAAAAGAATATTGTGAATGTGTAGGAACTGAAACGGAAAGATGTCCGAGATATAGTGTTCAGTGAAAAGGTCAAGTTACTGATCAGAATGTACAGCACCAGCAAGAAACAAATAGGAAATTTTTCTAAATGCATAGGGGAACATCTCAAGAATGTTTCAGTGCCTTCAGCTAGAAGAGGATACAGGGATTTAAGGACTAGTGGTAAAAGATTTCAACTGTATACCAGAACTTTCTAATAGAACTTTCCATGATGATGAATGATCACTTGAAATGTGGCTAGTGCAACTGAGGAAATGAATATTTACTAAATTTAATTTTACTAAACTTAAATTTAAGTAGCCACACTTGATTAGTAGCTACCATGTTGAACCATGCAGCTCTAGACTTTTGTTTTGATTTTTTTTAAGTCAGTATGTACTTTTTTGTAATTATAAAGAATCACAACAATAAAAGAAGTATGGGATAGGGATAGGGGACAGAAAGGCCCAATGTTATTTTTAAATCTGAAATCAAATTCCTACATTTTGCTCATACAAAACATAAATCATATTACTTTGAAAGTGCATGAATAGATTGAATTGTTGGGAATACAAATAAATGAGTAAGGATTCATATAAACGCCTGGGTAGGCAAAGAAAAATAAAGATGAAATTCCTGGGGATGATGCTTTCCTAGTTAGTTTTGCAGAGCCACCTTGTTTTTCTGATGTTGTGACATCATGCCCTAGAATTCATCCTAATTTGCTAACCAGGTCAACTTGTAGATAGGACAAGGACTTGAGCAATCTGATGGTAGAATATAATGATGGAATGTGGTGACACATAAGTCCCTCTTGCCTGTTAGATCCTAGTCAGTCCCTCAATTGTGAATCTCAGAGAGAAGTTGTCCATTTCTACCCTAAAGCTGAAGTGGAGATGTGAGCTACTGAGGCTCCATTATCTTTTTGATCGTTACATTTGGCTCAGAAGCTTAAATATCCATCTGCAGCTTTCAATTTCTTCAAAGACGATAGGCTGTTCTTAAAATTTATGTATTTAATTTTTAAAGTTAGTAGTGGTGAGCCAGGAATGAATTCCTTTTAATGGCTCACAATTTGATGTTTTCTGAGTAGCCTGAACTGAAAAGAAATGGGGAGCAGGAGCTAGGGTTCTTCTAGCAGGCACTTGCTAATGGATGGTAGCTCAGCTGGTGGTAAGTGGGTGTCATAAAGTCCTGAGTCAGAAATGGGGAACTTTCGAATTTCAAAAGTGCTTAATAGAGCCTCATATTTTTGGCCATTTGCTTGCAAAATTGCAAACAAACAAACAAAAAAACCAGGAATGTACCTCTCGAGGGAAGGATCACCTGAATATTTAAATACCTTATGATTTAAGTTTAAGAGCCAAAATGGGGACACCGAGTTGTGTGTTAGTCTGGAAAGGGCTGGAGTGTCTCAAGTCAGATGTCAATGTTTTCATGAGAAGTGCTTAAAAACATATTATTGACAAACACCTAAGTGGCACGACCATGATTTTTAACATAACTGTGTCTTTCAAAGTTTTTGTTATTTCTAAGTAAAATAATTGAATGGAAAATAAGTAGCCTTTAAAATTTTTTTTAATATAGAATTTTCTTATTATAAATTTTAAGAAACAAATAATCTCCCCTAAACAAGTTTAGTTGTGATGACAAAATTCAGATTTGTTTACCATATTGGACTATAATATTTGAGATTTCTAATGCATTTCTAAAGCTGTTACATATATGAAAACAAACTGAATATGCCCATTGTAAAGAAATTGTACCAATATATGAGATGTTAAAACATGCAGTGTTTCTTTTTGAGTACTTTTTAAAGGCAGGCCTTTAGGAATGTGTGATAAAGAATGTGAAGCTAGTTCCTTTTTTTAGCCTTAGCCAAGCCATTTATATTTGCAAATGCCATTCTGAGTAGACTCTGGAGTGGAAGTGGCATCTTCACCTTGTATGAGAAAAACAGCTTACATCTATGAATGTGAATGGGACACCATGCTTCACATCTAACATACTAGTTTCTGGGGAAAATAAACCTCTTTTCCATATTCGACCTCAGAGAACATGTACATTAAAAATTACATTCAAGGGGAGTCGCTATTTGTATAATTGATCAATTTAGCACTTTCAAAATGTCTGTCATGTTAAAAAGGAAAATCCTTAGGAACCTGGAATTTTAAATGTTAATAAAGATCCCATTTTTAATGGGTCTCTGGAATGATGCACAGAATTTGAATCTCCTTTAGTTTGCACGACATCAGGGCCCATGTAAGAGCTGAAATTAATCAGGGTAATTCTGTTGTATGACCTCCTTTGGCATTTTCATCTGATGGAGGCAGGAAATGGGCTGGCTAATAGTCCATTTTGGAGTATTCTAAGATCCTAGCAATTCCATATTTGAGGAGGTTAATAGGATACTAATTGGGGCCTAGGTGAAGAGTTCACAAGATAAATGAACTCACCTGGCTCTGAGGAGTGTGCACAACCCAATGCCCTCCCCTTCCCAAATGGCTTTACCCTCTAACACTTTGGGAGGCTCGTGCAGCCAGCAGTCTGCCTCCTGGTTCTGGGGTAACAATGACTGGCCAAATGCCAGGGTCACAGGCCACTAACAAGATCAGCATTCTGCTTCTTATGAAACGGAAGTGAAGAAAAAAATCCCAAAGGGGGAAAATTTTTATTGGGAAATAAGGCCTCTTGCAGAGCTGTTCAGAACTTTCAGAAAAACCACATGCTTTGCTATGACTTAAGATGTTACAATTTACAAAAAAAAAAAAAAAAAAAAAAAATCAACCTTACTTCTATCCATCACTCTCAGCAGAAGTAGAATTGAATCATGCATTAAAAAAACAAGCATGTAAAAACCCTAGGCTTGGGTCATTATTATTGACCAGCCAGTGGCTATGTTTATCTAGACCAATATGCAAGAAATAATCACATTCTTCCTCAATTTTCTCCCCTTTAAATATGGTTGCAGTACATCTTGGGTGACTTGGGAAAATTTATCAATGTAAAAAGCCATTCTCTGAAATACTTCCAGCTCTTCCTATGGCCCTGAGGCCCTCTGGGCAATGTTAGAATATGCCAGACAGATTCTCCTCTTCCTGTCTCATTTTGTCATTTCTCACCTTGCCTCATCATCGTGTATCCAAAAAGAACAGATTAAGCTTTATCCCAATATTTTCTCAGCCTCTTATGTACAGAAAGAGTTAAGGATTTCTCTACCATAAAGGCTGATGGCATGTCTTTCCATCTCTGTCTCAATGTGCAATCAATCTTCCCAGTTTCCAGAAGTGGTTGAGAATTTTAAAAACAGCTGTAATCTGCGGTCATTGATGGTGGAGTAGATTGTTTGCCAAACGATTACCATAACTGTCAACCGAAATCAGAAAAATAATCTCATTGTGCTGGACAGATGCGTTTCCTGCATTATTGATATAGTCGCTCCAGAGTAATAGAGAAATATAAAGCATTGTTCTATTTACAAAAGGAGATTGGCCAAGTCCTTGAAAGGGAGCGTGAGGGACAGGCACTTACAGGAAGTGAGGTATGGGCGACTCAGTAAAAGTTAGGTGTTGGGGTCAGTGACCTCTGCAGTAAGCAGTAGAATCTCAGAGCTCCCCTACCCCCTCTACTTCCCACCCCGCTTTCAGGCCAATTTTCTTGTTTGCTCCGAAGGCATTCTCTGAATCACTAGGTAGAGCCCTGAGGAATTTGTTGTGCATTTTTTATCCCTCACCCCAACAGTTTCCTAATGTGTCTACTAAACCCCTCTGGGTAGAGAGTGAATAACTTCAGACCACTACATTACAGAATAGTTGAATTTGTTTATTTCAAGTAGACGATCCCCAACAGCCCTCCAGAGCAATGAGTTAAATATACCTTGTGCCAAGTGGCTTTGCAAGGAGGCTTGGTAGTTTTATATGCTCAGCAACTACTCTACCAAAATTTGAACAGTAAATAATGCTAAATGATTCAATTTATGGAGCACACACACGTTATGAAGTACCAGGCACTTCACATTTATTATCTCTAATCCACAGAACAAGCAGCCTAAGGTAGGAATATCTTTTCAAAGAGGTTTTATAAATTGTCCAAAGTCACACAGCCCCTTGAGTAGTTGATCTGGAATTTGAACCCAGGACTAACTCTACAGCACACTTACTCTATATTCCGTTTTATTGAGATACAGGTGAAAATATAGTATGTATTGGAATATTATTGGAATATTTGGCTCTGTCTTATGTACATACACACCCAAATATTTAGAGTATCAAGAAAAATATCATTTTCTTATAGAAATTAAAGGGGAGTGCCATCACTGAAAGCGAAGGGCATTGAATGAGACAGGAGGAAACTTCAGCACAAGTTTCTAAATGAATACATCACAAGCACTAAGATTCTGTCTTGAGTAAGATGGCCCCAGATATTTCTGGGCAGCAGCTTATGAATCCTGACACTTTCCATCCTGATCACAAGGGAGCCAGGAGGCGTAAATTCTAACCTGGGAAAGTTAAAGCCTCTAAGGCTTTGTAGCCTCTCTTTTTATGAAAATGCGCAATCCTGACATACTTCTTAGAAACAGCGTAGGACTTAATTTATTAACATCCCAAAATACATTGTAAGCAGAAATTCCTGTGAAAATGATGTCGTGGAAACTGAAATTAATGTTACAATTAAAGGTCATATGCCAAATTAATTCACCTCCGAAGTTCTGTTATTGCTGCTGTTTTTTTTTTTTCTTTTATTAAATATAATTTCCAAGGAAATGGGTCAGCATTTTGAGATTCTGAGAGGAAAGTGAGAGTATCGAGGGGGGTTGGAATGGCCCCACAGGGTTCAATGAGAAGGGTTGTTGTAATGATTTTGTCCTCTGCGCAGCCGCAGAAGAGGAAGTGAGAATCAGGATGTATGCTAAAATCACTTCTGGGAAGGGTTGACTGTAGCATATCAGGAAAGCCTTCCCTGGGAAATTATCATAAGGGCCTAGACTATAATATACACCGTTGGTCCATGTGTTTGCACTCCCCCACCTCCTCTGCACCACTCCCTTCTCCTACAGAAGCCCAGCTCACTTCCGTATGTGGTGGCCCAATGGCCAGAAGTCTGCCTTGGCGTCAGCACAACTGGGTGGTAAAACTGTATCATCTCTAAACCCAAGAGAGAATTTGAACAAATATCTCTCCATCTGACTGCAGTTGCTTCCCTGTAAATTGAAACAATGTGCTGAATTTGCTGAGATCCAAGAAAACCTCCTGACCTGAGATTCAGTGATTCTCCAAATACACCATGATATGGTTTTTCTTAAGTTACTTTATTTCCTTCTGGGGTCAGTCTCGCCCGATTTGCATCCATTGTCTTGCCATCAGGAGCCCCTGGGGGCACAGAGCACACTGACTGGCCCTGCTCTATGGAGTCTCAAGCCCAAGGAATGGAGGAGATGAGCAAATCAGCACCGTTTTGGAATGAGCCAACCCACAGAACCAAGAGCACAGGCCCTAGGTCTCTGTGAAACTGCAGCAGATAAGTCTGCCCCAACTGTCTGCTTCCTTCTTTGCTGGTCTATTGTTTTCCAGATCGTGAACTGGTTTTTCTGAGGCAGGAAAAGACAGCCAGTCTCACATGTTCCCAAGGGTGGAGACAAAGGAGTCATAGTAAAGAAGAGGCAACTAAATGGAGCAAAAAAAGGGTATTGTATATTAAAAAAAAAAAAAATGTAAACAAAGATTACCCCTGATACACACCTTCCTCATTTGTCCTTTTGCCCAAATATGCCCATAAAACAACATACACAAAAATGGTCCAGTATTTAGTATAGCCCATTTCCAAAAGGAACTTATCTCCTTAAACATGCAAGAGAGATGGAAATGTATACAACCAGATAATGAGAAGAAGCTCTGCTTTACATTTTTCTATATGTTCTATTAATTATCTAGAGACAGCTGTTAAAATTTCCAATTTTTTTTTTTTAGATTTCCTTTTAAGTCTGTTAATTTTTGCATAGGGTATTTTGAAGCTTTTGTGAGGTGACTATACATTTAAGATTATTATGTTTTCTTGATAAATTGATTCTTTTACCATTACAAAATATTGCTCTTTATCTCCAGTAATATGCAGTTTTGAAGTCTACTTTGTCTGACATTGATATAGCCCCATTAGCTTTCTTATGCTTATTGACTGAATTTTTTTCTTGCACTCTTTTAGTTTCAACCTGCCTAGGTTTTTATATTTAGAATATGCTTCTTGTAATCAGCATATCATTGAGTCTTGCTTTTTTTATCCAGTATGATAATTTCTGCCTTTTAATTTTGTGATTATCCCATTTCCATTTAATATAATAATTGATATGGTTGTTTTTGAGTCTTTCTTTTCATGGTTGTTTTCTTTTAGCCCATGTGGTCTTTGTTCTTGGTGCTTCCTTTCTTGCCTTCTTTTGATTGGATCCCATATATTTTCACATTCCATTTTATGTTCTGTGTTGACTTTACAGCTATCCCCCTCTTTTAGTGTTTGCTCTAGAGATTACAATCATTAACTGTAAGTTGTTATGGTCTACATTCAAATCACATTAAGCTAACTCATGCACGATATCAAAAACTTACCATAATATTATTTGGCCTGACTTTAAAAAAAAAAAACATGTTTTTCTAGGATTTCATACACAAATCCTTTAGCATAGCAAGTTGTAATTTTATTTTGGCTCACAGAACCTTTTGATGGATACTCATCCATACATATGTACACATACAATAACACAATATTCATGCAACTGTAGGAGGTTTACACTCTCACAGAGGCTCAGTTCATGGACTCCTTGTGTAAAACAAAGTCTACATTTTCAGCCAGCTTTTGTCTGGAGTCTGAGGCAGATGATTTTTTAAAAATACATGAGAAACAAATCAGAAAGAACAGAATGTCATCAAAGAAAGAGGCTTAAAAGAAGATGAAGATCAAGGCAAAGGAAAGGAAAAGTATGAAGTAAGAACTATTCTTAAGTTTGATTTTTGGTGTTTTTATACCAATCCATTATCATGCTGCTACCATGAGTCAGTCATACATGGTGCCAATACTTGACATCCTATTGAAAAGTAAAAATAATAACAACAGATGTTTTATAAAGTTATCTTTAAATTTCCTAAGAACCTATGCATTTTCTGAATTTATAAGTTTTGAGAATTTAAAAATTAAACACACTGGCTCCCAGAGATTTGACCTAATCTGTCCACAGTTGTACAGGGCATGTGCAAATGCACGTCTCTAAGCTATCAGTCTTTCCCATACTGTAGATGGTCCGATGAATTTCTATCACTTTGTTGCCTAAAAACATTTATTTTTGTTCAGGAAAACATAGACTAAAATGGTGCAAATATAATACAGAGCACCTTTGCTGTGGTATAATTCGTGAAATGATTTCTCCTAAAGCCTGACTGGGAGGTGTGTTTTACCCCAAGCTGGTTCCCAGGATTTATCTCCTATCATGAACATTTGGTACCTGGAGAGAACCCAGGTAATATAAGCAGAGCAATTGCTGAATGGAATGAAAACAAATGGACTCATCCTCCAGGTGAAGAGGGAATTAATTGCTCTGCTTATGGGCACCATAAATGATTGCTTTAGTACATTTTCTGATAACCTGTGGCCAGGAAAAGGATGTCCATCTCATTGATAAAATTTGCCTTGTTCACCCAGAGACATAGTGTCCTGCTATGTGTGTATCACTGAGTCCTGGGATTAGGGTGTTTCCTAGTGACTCGCTGGGTGGCCTTGGGAAAAATGGTCCACTTCAGAATGTCTTCTTCCTTTAACCTGAAAATGATACTTTCTCAAAAGGTAAAAGGTAGCTCACACTGACAAAATAGCTAAGAAATATCTCCTTAAAAGAATTGTGATAGGAAAGCCCTATTTGTCTGTACAGAACTATTTCTGAAACGTGTGTAGAGACTCAAGGAAGTTACCAAAACAATTAGAAATTGATTCCATTAACCTGTGTATTTTAATTTTGACCCAGCTTTAATAACAGCCTCTTAAACTCTAGACTACCCCGAGCCCGGAGTGTAGGCGTGTTTGTTTGCCCATGCACACACGCACACTCATGCATTCACACACACACCCAGACACATATACTTTTGCGTAGCTACACCAACTGCAATAGCATTCCTAATTGAAAAGCATAAATTTAGAATGCTAAATCTATTAACGATTTGTTTTAATTAGGAACCCAGCTGCTTCCTGAGATTTTGCAGACTGGGTTTCAGAACTTTTGCCATACTGAGAATGAATCTCAAGTGGGTAGCTGCAGTCTTTCAGATCAGCATTTTTAAAGACTTGTTGGAAGGGGGAGCTGCAAACACATCTCTGCTGTAGAAGTGCAGCTGCATTTGTCCTTGGTGAGGACAGGACTGTTTTGTTAATGACCTCTAACTTGGGCAAGTTAAGTCTAGCAGGCTGCTTGATCTTTGGGTCACCTTTCATTAGACCTTGCCAAGCTCTTCACTGAGATGTGGCATCTTGGTTGATTTCGAAGTCCCAACTAATCCCACCATCAGTAGCGGGAACTGTAACTTAATTGAAATTGAAACCATCACGTATATCTTTGTTGTTGTTGTTTGATATTTGACTTGCTGAGGAGGTGGCTTTCTGCAGGTCAGTTCAGTGTCAAAGAGCAACGTTCTTATGTCTTTTCTGATGTTCATCTAATGGCAACAGTTCAACTTGTTATTTGGGTAACATTTAATGGAGTATAGCACATTCTATTCATCAGGGACTATGAAAACCATCCATTAATCTATTTGGTCACTCCCTCACTCATTTAATCTTTATTGACTGCCTACTATGTGACATGCATGGTGCTAGGCACTGTTTCTGCCTTTCAGGAGTTGATGGTCTAGTGGATGAAATACAGAAGCAGAAAAAAGAAGAATTACTGTAGAATGTGATAAGTGGCATAGAGGCATGTACAAAGTGCATTGGGAATCAGGGCAGGATGAACTGTGCTTGAGATAGCGGGGAGGGGGTCAGGAAAGACTTTATATCCATGGTATCAGGAATATGCTTGCTAAATATTTGTCTAGAGAATATCGATAAATGGATGGATGGATGACTGATTGAAGAGATAAACGAGCAGTTTGGAAAGTGAGATGGGGAAAGAGTGGGTATTCTAGGAAAAGAGTGGGAAAAAAAGTCTTAGTAAAAGGAAATGGTGAAAGTGACAACTAACAGAAGCTCAATATGTTAGAGTGTGGTGCCCAAGGAATGGTGAGGTTTGCAAGGGAAGAAGGGAACTGTCCGTGAAAGGATTTTTATTTAACACTAAAGAGCTTGGATTTGATTCTCAGGAAGCCACTGGATCAGGGGGATACCTGAAGTCAGATATGTGTCATAAAAAGTTCATTCAGTTAAGGATTCACCTGATGGTATGGAAAGGTAATATTTGGAGGCAGAACAGAGGAACTCATGTGAAGATACTTTCGATAATATGAAACTTTTCCAGGAGTCTGAAATAAGGGCTGTGACAGCTTGGAAAGATATTTAGAAGACGAAGTCAGTGGAACGGAGCATCAATTTGAATACAAGGCATTGGCAACGTTAAAGTAAACATAAAGTACACTTTACTTCTTGGTAAACACAGACATGCTGCTGTGTAGAGACTCATTTTCCAAAACATTGGCATTTATAGAGGAATTATTATGAATTATGGCTAACGATTTGAAGAAGTCACCTCTGAAGAAGTTATTCAGCAATTAGAAAATGTAGCAATAGATTATAAAGTTGGGCTAGCCAGTGTCAATATTTGTATAAATTCCATTATGGATAGAATATTCAGTAATACTGCATTTGGTTTTAAGTAGACATTTATAAATTCATTCAGATGTATTTATTTACCCCTTTATGTTTCAAGAAAGTTGATATATATATATATATATATATATATATATATATATACACACACACACACATATACATACTAGGAAATACCATTAGAACAGGGGTTGGTAAATGGCAGCCCATGGGCCACATCTGTTATCCTCCCCTCCCTGCTTATTTTTTTTTTTTATCTTCATTTTATTGAGATATATTCACATACCACACAGTCATATAAAACAAATCGTACATTCGATTGTTCACATTACCATTACATAGTTGTACATTCATCACCTAAATCAATCCCTGACACCTTCATTAGCACACACACAAAAATAACAATAGTAATAATTAAAATGAAAACAATTAAAGTAAAAAAGAACACTAGGTATCTTTGTCTGTTTGTTTGTTTCCTTCCTCTATTTTTCTACTCATCCATCCATAAACTAGACAAAGTGGAGTGTGGTCCTTATGGCTTTCCCAATCCCATTGTCACCCCTCATAAGCTACATTTTTATACAATTGTCTTCGAGATTCATGGGTTCTGGGTTGTAGTTTCTCCCTGCTTATTTTTATAAATAAAGTTTTGTTAAATAAAGTTTTATTGGCACACAGGCACACCCATTCATTTATATATTGTCTATCTATGGCTGCTTTCTGGCTACAGTGGCAGAGCTGAGTGGTTGCAACAGAGACCATCTGACCCACAACTCTTTACAGAAAGAGAGTTTGTAGGTCCCTGCATTAGACGGCAGGAAGTCCTTACTCTGGAGTGAGTTGAAAACTGGCAAATCAAAGGGAAATGAGCATCATCTATTTGGAAAGCTGAGGTGTCATTGCCCCATTGCTTCCAGCTCTTGCAATATAGGAGGGGAATTGCTCAGAACTCTTTTGCTGAGCATTAATTTTTTCACTCCATAGATTGGTGTAATATGGGAGGTAGGTCATGCCTGCGTGGCCAAGAGCAGGACAGGGATGTGGGGGTGACCTAGTTAAAGGGTCATTGGAACCACCAAGCATAAGCAAAGAATTGGGCACCCCAGGAGCAGCCACAGGAGGGCAGCAAAGTCACATGACATTGAAAGTATCTAATTGAGAGCAATGGTGGGCAGGAGTGCGTGGATTGACGAAATCCATTTAGCATTTAGTGTGATGGACACTAAGCTCTAATAGAAATTCATTCATGATAAATATATACACCCTATAGGCTTTGGTGGATCTAAACTAAGAAATATTAAGAAATAAAATCTGCTATTGGGAGAAGCCAGATATGTAAAAACCAGAAAGAGCTTTAATAGGGATGACATGTGTCAGTACAAGATACTGACAATTTTTACTTCATGAAACAACATTGACGCATGTTCGTTTAAATGATTAGTATTCCCATTTTAACTCAGCCCCTCATAGAAATAACAAGACATGAGCTGCAGCACATAGCCCTTCCATGGAAAAATATAAATTATGTCATTCTCTCCCCCGTCCCCCCACTTTCTCTCTCTCTCTTTTACAAAAATTAGCATTAAGAAATGCCATTTCTTTTTTTCTGTTTTTTTCCTTCACATTTATCTATTTTGTTGAATCCTTGTACCAAACATTGGCTTAAAGAGAGGTGGATTATAGCATAAGAATAAAAAAGGAGTGATGGAGTCATTTTATAATTCAAAAACTACGTCACACTAAGAAAATAAACACCTCTCTGAAAAAAAGAAGCATGACTTGAATTTGAATTTTTCATTTTTGTTTTTCTTTCCACATCCTTGCTTTAATTATGGTCATGTATTAGGCTACTTCTCAATTTCAAAACTGTTTTGCCGGACAAACATTTTCAAGATCTTTGGCGTGGTGAACAGAAGTTCTTAATTTTAATGTAGACAAATTTACTTTTTCTTCTGTTATAGTTTGCAAGTCTTATTTAAGGAATTTAAAATACATATTTTGGTTTTTTTTAAATAAATCTGTTTTAAATGTTTCATTAAACTTCTAAGTTACTGGCAGACTGATATTATAATCCTGCTAATGTTATTCCATGACAGTGATCTGACCGTCCATACTACCTCCCTAGTGGACCCTTGTCACTGGTAGGTTTCCCTCTTTTGCATATAAAGGATATGGTATATCCTTTATACACTGAATGTTTGCTGAAATGAAATCAGGGCCATTGTTGACCTGGTCTTTCCAACTGAGGAGAAGTGGTTACTCATTAATTTTGACATTTAAAAAGGAGAACAATTTTTCTTTTTTAAATCTTAATAATTAGAGACTTAAAGATTGGGTACCGGAAGAACTTTAGTTAAAAAAATAAATTAACTTAGTAAAATGTGTGTGTCTGTGTGTGTGTGTGTGCGTGTTGTGTCTCGGCTTTGGGGTAGCCATAGAAAATGTGTGCATGATATTTATATCTCTTATTTCTTGACCAGAGTCCTTATAGTCTCTAAGAAAAAATGTTTGCAGTTAAATAGCACATTCCAACACTCACTACAACTCTCTTTCCCTGCTTCACTTTCAATAAATACTCTCTCTAGTTTAGCATGGTTTTTCCATCTGGGATCCTCTCATAAATGCTTACAGGATGTTTTGTCAGCCTGCCAATGACGAAGGACTCTCAACCTAGACATGATCCACCAACATACATGTGATTTCCCCCAAATGAATCCCAGTAAAAGGTCCTTAAGCCTGTACAAGCAGAAAGAAAAACTCAGTAAACAAGGAGAAGATCTAGGATTTTCTCTAGGCAGCCCCAGATTTCCAAGTATGCTCTCAGCAGAGGATGCATTACGGAGTGCTCTCTACAAAAGTCAGTTTAATCAACATGTGGCACAATATATAATATTCCTGATGCCCTGGAATCTGGATGGTTCCCTAAATTCATTTCTCTGTGACAGACTCACATTAGAATTAGAGACATCCATTCTCTGATTTAAAAGCAAAAGAAAAAAAGAGTCCACAAACTGAAAAAGAGAGAGGAAAAGAAATAGAGAACAAGAAGAGAAGAACAGTTTTCAGCATCATGTGCAAGCTTTGCATTAGATCACAATTTAAATATTTCTTATGCCTTTTCAAATGTGGTTTAGGATAAAAGTTAAGGCCCTTGCCTTTGAGAAGCTTACATTTTAAATTTTAAAAGAAGATAGAGTGTTATTTTATTTGCATGGTGATATGTGCCATTATGGGCTTTAAAAAATATATATATATATATATATATATATATATATATATATATATATATTCTGAGGCTCTAGATCAGGAAAAATATAGCTATCAGGGAAAGGAAGAAGATTCTATTTTCTTCCTAGCTTGTCAGCATACAATATATGCATGTACTTGCATTGCATCTAAAATCATAATGTCTGTGTTTCTATAAAACTGAAAGAATATTCACAAAAACTGGGGCACAAAAAGGACATTATTTAAAAAGTTAATTAGGCCCTTAATTCAAAGTTGTAGCTAGTTATTTGTGTTGTTAAGGGAATGGTTAATAAGAAAATACAGTTTTTAAAGATGAATGTTCATAGCATTTAGCTAAATAAAGGAGAAAATTCCTTTCTACTCTTTGATTAGGGTTAAATTGCAATTATTTAATAATTTGGGGAGATGTGATACACTGTCTTCCTAGTTGAGAACATGCTATTGTTTTCTACTTATTCTTTTTTTGTGGCCCTTAAAAGAGATGTAAAATTTACTTAAATATAATATAAATAAATAAATGCATATATATATAAACTTTACATTTATTCCCAATTAGTTTATATTTATTTTTGTTGTTGTTGTTGACTGCAGCCATTATACTTTTTATTTGGATATTTTTGTAAAGTTCATAAGAAAGTATATGTCGAGAACAGCCAGGATATTTTTGAAAAGAGGATGTAATGGAGCTTGACGAACCTTAGCATATAATAAAGCATTTTATAAAGACATAATAAGTAAATCATTTTTGTAAAGGAGCTAACAAATGCACAGATCAAAAGAATAAAATAGACAGTTCAGAATAGATTATTTGAATGTTGGAACTGAGTAGTTCATAAAACCTAGCATTTCAAATCAGTGGGAGGAAATATACTGGATCACCTTATTTGCTTTGTAAGAAAAATAATCAAGTTAAATCTCTTCCTCACTCCTTAGACCTTACAGAAAATCCAACATAGATGAAAAATTTAAAGATTGAAACCTCAAAATGAAGAAAATGTTGATGAGTTCTGTTATCAACTGGGTGACAAGGCCTTCCAAGCATGATGCATGAGCTGTAAATGGAACAATAAATACTTCTAAGAACATAAAATTTAGAAATTTTGATGACAAATTAACATAAATAGCAAATTGAAAAAATTATGACAGATGGAAGAATAATGTCATCAATATACAAAGGGCTTATACACATTTGATTAAAAGGCAAAAAATCAATTAGAAAAAATGAATCAAGTAAGCAATCCTCAGGAAAACAAAAAGACATCAACCTTGTTCATTTTGAACAAATGCAAAATAAAATCAAATCATCATAGCTTTTTTGTCCTATATGATTGTTAATGTTTTAAAAGTATTTATGATATTCATTGTTAATGGCTATATGGGAAAAAAAGACACTTTCACTGTTGCAAGAGTACAAATTGAAGCAAAATTTGGACAATAATTTGGCCAATACCAATTAAAACTACAAATCTGTATACCTTTTGACATAAAAATCCCAGTGATCTTGCAGGCATATTAGCACAAATGTTGAATGACATTTAAATATGTTTGTTGCAGCACTATTTGAAAAATCAAGTGAAAAAGATGCTTTTGTACATGTACACGTATATGAGACTAGTTAAAGAAGTATTGATGGAAACTATTCTTCCATTAAAAAATATGTATGTCTATACATTTATTGATTTAAAATGATATCCAGGATATACAGTTAAGTGAAAAAAGTAAGTTGCAGAGGAGTAGTTATGGTATGATTTTATTTGCATTTAATATACACATCTGCATAGATGCCAGAGATTAGGGATGAGAGTGAGGGTGTACCAATAAAGGGCTAGCACATCAAGATATCCCTCCACTGCTCCAAAAATAGTGGTATATGTCTTAGCAATGTTGTTATTCTTATTCACATTGGGCTAGGAAAGGCACAATTTGAAATCTGTTATGAGAGAGGCAACCTTGCGAATAATAGCACCCTTAGGAAAATACTTCTTTTCTTCCTTACGGGTTTAGAGTAGAAGGAACGTTTGCCTAGAAAGATGTATGGGATTGTGTGTGTGTGTGTGTGTGTGTGTGTGTGTGTGTGTGTGTGTGTGGAGGGGGGTGTATCTGTAAATGTGTGCATGTGTGCTTGAATGCATACATGGACGCCAACAGTTACCAACTAGAAATTGGAGCAGTAAAGAGGCACTTCAGTGACTGATCTGATGGGGACATACCAAAGAGGACTGCACATCTTTTGTCTACTCTGGTCTCTTCTGCAGGACTGAGCATGAGTCCCCCGTACCCATAACTGTTCTCTATGGCATTGATTTCCACCCACAGGCTGTTCTGTTGAAGCCTCCAAGGCAGTGCTCTATGCTGAAAAACTCAGACTTGGTCAGGGAGCCAGGGTGATGCAATCCATAGAGAGCAAATCCTCCAGGCCCAGAACTGGGCAGAGAATGGATATTGGGGAGGGGTGACAAATGGAAAAGAACCAGCACACACTACCAATCATTTTAGGAATTGTTCTAGTTTGCTAATGCTGCTGGAATGCAAAACATCAGAAATGGATCAGCTTTTATAAAAGGGGGTTTATTTGGTTACACAGTTACAGTCTTAAGCCTATAAAGTGTCCATCAACAAAGGGTACCTTCACTGGAGAACGGTCAGTGTGTCTGGAAAACCTCTGTTAGATGGGAAGGCATGTGGCTGGCATCTGCTCCAAGTCCTGGTTTCAAAATGGCTTTCTCCCAGGACATTCCTCTCTAGGCTGCAGTTCCTCAAGAATGTCACTCTTAGTTGCACTTGAGGTATTTATGCTCTCTTAGCTTCTCCAGAGCAAGAGTCTGCTTCCAACAGCCATCTTCAAAATGTCTCTCAACTGCATCTCCTGTGCTTTCTTCAAAGTGTCCCTCTTGGCTGTAGCAAGCTTGCACCTTCTCTCTGAGCTTATATAGTGCTCCAGTAATTTAATTCAGGCCCACCCTGAATAGGCAGGCCAACACCTCCATGGAAATTATCCAAGCAGAGTCATCACCCACAACTGGGTGGGGCACATATCCCTGCAAACACTCAAAGAATTACAATCCAATTAACACTGATAGGTCTGCCCACACAAGATTACATCAAAGATAATGGTGTTTGAGGGGACATAATACATTCAAACTGGCACAGGAATTAAGCAAATAACAAAAAGCAAAATAATAAACTAAATATTGATTATTTTTATTCTACCCTTGACCCTACAAATCAGCAACTACCCCCTTGACCCAAATGAACAATTGATGTCCATACACTGTAGATGCCATCTCGCTGCCAGCCACTAGGATTCAGCAAAATGTCCCAACACCCCAGAAGTGAGCCCAGGCAGCCACCTGATTGGGCAGAGAGTTCACGTTTACCTCTTCCCTTTCCCAGATGATTCTAGGGTTAATCTACCGCCCTCCCTTGTACAAGCCCAGCCTGTGATATTGACACTTAAGAAACACAGTGTTGTTTATATTTTGGTGGAGAGCTCATTCTATCAATTTGCACATTAGTAAACTGAGCTATTGCTCTCCTCTGTCGGGATCTGTTGAGTGGCGGCTGGAGAGATAGCCACCGCTCAAAAAAAAGAAAAAAAATACATAGCTGTCTGATGAAATGTTTTAAATGCATAGGGTTCACCTTGGGGTTGGCTGCTGTTCAGATTTTATCCATTAATAACACACAGGGCTGCCTCTGTAGTCTCTAGGCTGATAGGAAAAATAGTACTACTTATAGGTCCTTGCTTTGCCTGAGGGAGATCTATTCCAAAGGCAGGTTATGGGCTCATGTACACACATGTATATGTGCATATCCAGTACACAGGAATGCTTTGATGCTTCTGGTTATCTTTTTAATTAAAGACACATAAGAAGATTTTTCTATTAGAGAATATTTTCTTTTGCTTTAAAAAGTTTACTAATGAAAAGGACAATGTACGTAAATGTGAGTGCCTATGCCTATATTTTATACTGACACACAGAAGTCCACTAGTATCTTCACTCCTTTCAAGTCATTTGTTATCCAGTTTGGAAATGGGAAGGAGGAGAAAAACCAGGAAACTGTGATCCTTTTTCTGCTTTTGCCTTTTTTGGACCTTAGGCTGACATCTGACCCTAAAGCAGGAGAATTAAAATTGCTACAAGAAGCCAATATAAAAATGTATTAACTTGAACTTTCGGCTAGCATTTACGTTCTTAACAAAATACCCTCTTTATTTTCTCTCACACTTTTTTTGGCACACTTAAAAAAAAAGATGTTTTAATAGGAGCCATTAATTGGTTAGATTTCTACCACAGGTCAGTCCTCTAATGCACCCTGCTATGGAGAATTTGACATGGTTTTGCTAAGAATGTATCTTATGCATAGTTCCCTAAACAATGATGATGGAGATGTCTGAATTGTGTTGGATTGTATTCTCTCCTCCAATATAAACCAAATACCATTTTGTTATGGAGAAGAGCTACTTAAGTGTTATTAAGGTTATGAGTCTTTATGTATGAAAGATGCACAGGGAGAGGAATACTTAGATATAGGAGAGAATGATTACTAAATTGTTTCCCAAAGAGTTTTGCTAAGCAATTAAATTTAAACCAAGAAGGGGATGACTTTAGCACTTGGCAAGTGAGATGCAATTTTCTAATTTTTCCTTATTTTCAAAACTCAACAGTTCCAAGTTGGTTAAATACTTTTCAATTGAGTCATTCTATCCGAAACATTTATCTGAATAACAATGAGCTTTCTAAAGCTGTTCAGGGCTAAACAGGCCTCCCCTTTACCCACCCCAAATTGAACTGATCATCTTGGAGAAGTTTTAGCAGTCACTAAAGGAATTGTCAACCCTAGATTATCTGTGTTGGATTGAGCATTTGATTCCATCTTTCCTGCTTTAAAAGCTGAATCGCCTAATTTTATCAAAGGGAGGGTCCCCATTTAGCATGAACTGGCAGGAGTTGACTCTACAGCTGAAGTTATTTTGAGTCATGGCTTAATAAATATTTATTCACTAATTAACTAAAACCTGTAAAGCTAAAAGACTGTGATGCCTTAGAAATGTTTCTACAATAACGGTATGTTTATTTTAAGACGTTTCTTGTATTTTTTCTCATAACTCATCAGTGAAGTGACATTGAATTCTTGGCTTTGACATTTACTGTATGAACTTGGGCAAAACACTCAGCCCTTTTAACTATCTTTTTTTTTCCATCTGTACTGTGGAAATAGTAAACACGTCATAGTTGTTATGTGAGGATCAATAGAGCTAAAATATATTTATTCTTTATTAAAACCTTTTGGTACAATTTCATAGAAGAATGTATTTTTGATGTGAAAAAGGATGACTACACTAAGAGGAAGCTAGATTAAGGGCAAGAATTTATTTCTTTCTCAAGTCTTTTTTCTATTTAATTATTAATTTTACCACACAAAAGGTCATAAAAGTCATTACTGCCACAGAAATATCATTAGAATCATGGTTAAAGGACAAGTTCCATATGCTGAGATGATGAAAATTCAACTTAAATAAAAGGAAGTCAGGCATATGGGTAGCTAAAAACAATGATGGCAGCCTAGCCACTGCCTCCTGGCACAAAAGTCACAGAATGAAAAGAAAATCTGCATGGACACCACAACTTCAGCATAATTTGAAGCAAGAGAATGTCTAAACTTCAAAATCATTGTAAGTAAGAAACAAAAGTCAGCAAGTCCTACTTTCTTCATGCTCCCACCCCATTCCAACATAAGGCTCTGTGGTGACTAAAGGCAGACCAAGAGAAGCTGTGGGGAAAAACAGAAAGTAAAAACTGGTCAAGGGGCCTAAATTTTACCTTAAACTATTTTAGGAAAAAAAAAAAAAATTTGAAACTATCCATTGTGGCCTATCAGGGACTACAGAGAAAGATTTACAAAGTATGTGCAAATTAAAATGATAGACTTAATTTAAAGGGTAGACATGATTTTAAAGGAGGCAGGTGTGATATAAAGGAGCAATCTTTGAAACTCATAGATTCTAGGGATGAAAAAAGGCAAAAAAAAAAAAAAAAGGAGAAGTGCTGTTTGGCAATGGGTGGTTAAGAGGTAAAGAAAAAAGAGAGACAAAAATTTAGAATCCAGAAAATCACAAGATAATCATAAAATTGAAACACTTACAAACATCCCCACCACCACTACAAAAACAAACAAAAAGACCAACCAAAATATCTGGACTTTTCTATACAGATAGATGAGGGTGCTACTAAGCTAGGAATTGTGTAAAACAGCTCAATGTTATAAAACTGAACAAATGGAAAGTAAAATGCAAACTAACTATTGCAGAAAGTCAGGGAGCAAAATCTCATAAATTTAATTGAGGAAAATTCCCCCTGAAAAACAACTATGAAAGAGAAGAATTCTGTAAGTGAACACTTCAAACAGTGTTAAATATACTCAAACAAGTAATAAATATATGGAAATTGATCTCGCATCATAAATTTTAAAAGTAAAAATAGAAATGGACAAAAGGAGGAAAGAATTAAAACCGGGTGATTGAATTCAGGAAATAAATGGAAGATAAGGCAATATTATCTCACAAATGACTAATAGTTGCAAGGAACACCAGTAAGAATAGATTCAAATGATAATTTAGTAAGGGATATTGAAGAAATACAGTAAAACAACCAAAAAGAATGAAAATAAAAAGGGCAAAGACCAAGTACTAAAAATGGTAGAGAAGCAAAGAATAAATAATATTTATTGACATATCTGGAAAAGAAAAAACAAAACAATGGAACAGAGCCTGTATTTAAAACTGTAATACAAGAAAACTTCAGAATAGAAAACTATTTGAAAATTACTTAAAGGACTACTTAATATGTGGGAAAATTAATCAAAAATAATCAACTCCAGGCCATATACTAGTAAAACTAGCAAATTTCAAAGATGAAGATAAAATCTTCAAGGCTTATAGGAAAAAAAAAATTGAATAAGTAATTCAGACAGAAGAATTAGACTGGTTAGACTTGTATCAGACTTTTCTAAACCAGCGTACAAAGTAAGACAATAATGGAACAGCATTAAAAATAAATCTCAATGAAAAATAAATGTGAATCAACTATTTTATGTACAATCAATCAGTTCTTCAAATACCAAAGCTAAAACAATGAATTTTCAGCTTACAGAAACTTAGGAAATTCTTCAACCATAAGCCCTTCTTGAAGTATCTACTGGATTATGTCCTTCATACAACCAACCGATACCTGGGAAATGATAGTGAGAATTGTAAAATATTTAACTGTTTATATAGGTTTAAAACAAAGATGGGCTTGAGGGTGGGAACTAAGGTACAAATGTAAGTGAGGACAAAATAGACATAATAAAACTATGAGAGGAGAAGGGAGAGGGAAAGAAAAATATTTTCAATATAACATAAATTCATGTATAACCAATGTTCCAGTTTGCTAATACTGCCAGAAAGCAAAATACCAGAAATGGATTGGCTTTTAAAATGGGGGTATATTTGGTTACACAGTTATAGTCTTAAGGCCTTAAAGTGTCCGAGGCATGGCATCAACAATCAAGTACCTTCACTGGAGAATGGCCATGGGCTCCGGAAAGCTTCTTTTAGCTTAGAAGGCCCGTGGCTGGCGTTTGCTTGCTCCTAGGTTGCGTTTCAAAATGGCATTCTCCAAAATGTTGCTCTTGGGGTGTTTTGTCCTCTCTTAGCTGCAGCTCCTCTTCAACATGTCACTCTCAGTTGCTCTGAGGTCCTTCTGTTTGTGAACTCCTTTACACAACTCCAGTGATCCATTTAACACCCACCCTGAATGGATGGTGTAACACCTCCAAGGAAATTATTCAATCAAATGTTTCACTCACATTTGATTGAGTCACATCTCCATGGAAATACTCAATCAAAGAATTTCAATCTAATCAACACTGATATATTTGCCCCCACAAGATTACATCAAAGAACATGGAGTTTTGGGGGACATAATACATCCAAACAGGCACTGCCAATAAGTGAACATTAAAGAATACTGAATAAAGCCCAATAATCAGAGAGCAATAGGTTAAAAATGAAAACAGGATTACAAGTATTAAAATATGTAAAGTAAAAAATTAACCCCTAGAATAAAATTATAAACATCCTACATAACAAAAAAGTGTTTTTTGATAAATAGAAGCAAAGAACGCACACCTTTTAAAGAAAGAAACATAGCAAATACAACACAGTGAACATAATTATAAAATATGATAAAGAATGGAGATCAAAGAAGTCAGTTGTATGACAAGTGTAAATTAGCTTAATTCATCTATTCAATTAGCAATAGTTTCAACTGACTCACAAAACAAGTTCCATCTATGTTCTGTGTACAAGAGACAAACCTAAAATAGAGATACAGAAAGGCTAAGAATATGTGAATGAGCAGTTGTATACCAGGCAAATGGAAACAAAAAGAGAGCAGAAGTAATGATCTTTATATCAGGCAGAACAGGATTAAAACCCAAAATACTAAAGATGGCTGTGCTGGTTTGAATGTATTGTGTCTCCCAGAAAAAGCTATGTTCCTTGATGCAGTCTTGTGGGGCAGACATATTAGTGGGGATTAAGTTGGAACCTTTGGATTAGGTTGTTTGCATGGAAATGCACCTCACCCAACTGTGGGTGATGACTCTGATGAGGTATTACCATGGGGGTGTGGCCCCACCCATTCAGGGTGGGCCTTGATCACTGGAGCCATATAAATGAGCTGACAAACAGAAGGAACTCAGTGCAGCTGTGAGTGACATTTTGAAGAGGTGCTACAGCCAAGAGGGACACTTTGAAGAATGCACAGGAGCTGCAGATGAGACAGTTTGAAGATGGCCATTGAAAGCAGATTTTTGCTCTGGAGAAGCTGAGAGGACAAATGCCCCAAGAGCAACTGAGAGTGATTTGAGGAACTGCAGCCTAGAGAGGAACGTCCTGGGAGAAAGACATTTTGAACCCAGAACTTTGGAGCAGCCACCAGCCACACGCCTTCTCAGCTAACAGAGGTTTTCCCGACACCATTGGCCATCCTCCAGTGAAAGTACCCGATTGCTGATGTGTTACCTTGGACACATTATGACCTTAAGACTGTAACTGTGTAACCAAATAACCCCCTTTTTATAAAAGCCAATCCATCTCTGGTGTTTTGCATTCTGGCAGCATTAGAAAACTAGAGCAATGGCAAACATCGTATTTTATGATGAAAGGCATGATTCACAATGAAGTTATATTTATGAATATTACCCAATAATATGGCAGCCACCTTTATGAAGCAAAAACTACAAGACATACAAGGAGACACAAATAGAAACATACTAATTATAGGAGATAATTTACCAGCCTCCACAGAAAAAAGTTCAGTTGGATAAAAAATAATTAAGGGGATAGAATATTTAAGCAATATAATCAAGAAGTTAGATCTTATAGACATATATCAAACTCTACACCTCAATAATAAATAACATTTCTTCATCTCAAGCACTCATGGCACATTCATAGAAATTGATTGCCTATTAGATCACAAAGAAAGCATTAATTTCCATAAAGTAGAAATATTACAATTCATGATTTCAATGAATTAAAACAAGAAAATACCAACAAAATCTAAATCAGAAAGGTCCTCCTACCAAGAAATTAAGCTAAAAACCTCATGAGTGAAAGGAGAAGTATAAATTTAAATTCCAGAATTTTAAAAAATAGTGAAAATACCACATAGTCAAATCTATGAAGTATATTTAAAGCAGTAATCAAAGCAAATTTCATAATATTAAAAACTTTCTTCAGTATAAATGAAATAATAAAAAGGAATGGATTAAAACCTGTATTAGGGTTCCCTAGGGAAACAGAACTGATGGGATATATCTGCAAATATGAGATTTCTATAAGAATTTTCTCATGCAACTGTGGGGATGGGCAAGTCTGAATCCTGTAGAGTAAGCTGCAAGCTGGGAACTCCAGTGAAGGTTTTCAGTGGATTCCCTAGGAGAAACGAAGTTTCGGCTAAAGTTGAGAGGGAAATTCTCTCTTCTGACTGCTGAAATCATTGCTTCTCCTTTTAGACCCTTCAACTAATTGGATGAATGTCCTCTCGTTTTTGAAGATAATCTCCTCAGTCGGTTGTAGATGAAATCAGCCATAGATGCAATCAACTTAACTGATGATTTAAGTCCATGAAATGTCCTCATGCTAACAATCAGGCCAGTGCTTGCTTAACCAAACAACTGGGCACCATAACCTGGCCAAGGTGACACATGAAATTAACCATCACAAATCCCTAGCTCAAAAAACTAGAAAAATTGCAAAAAAAAAAAAAAAAAAAAAAGACTGAAAATAACAAAGGTAAAGCAAAATTAATGAAGTGAAGGATAAAATAACATTAGATCAAATGAATAGATCTGAATTCTGTGTTTTACAAAAATTAACAAAATAAATAAGCCACTAGCTAAATTTCAAGAGAAAAGGGAAATACAAAATAAGAGATAACAAGGGAGAATGTAACCAATGGAACAGAAGAAATTTTTTAACAAATCATAAGCAATTACCTTGTAATCTCTATACAAATACATTTGAAAACTAGATAAAGAATAATTACCTAAAGAAATACATACTAAATTGGCCCAGTTCTAGACAGAAAGCATAAAAAGACCAATTTCCATTTAAGGCATAGAAAACGCTATTAAGGAAATAATCCATAAAAAAGCCCCAGACCCAGATGGCTTTACAGGAGATTCTACCACATTTTCAAAGATCAGAGAATTGCAAGGCTCTATAAATTAGTTCAAAGCATTGAAAAGGAAGGAAACATTTCTAATTCCTTTTCTGAAGCAATTACAACACTGATATCTAAACCTCATAAAGACAGTACCCAAAAAGAAAACCAAGATCAATATCTCACAGGAATATCAAAACAAAAATACTATGTAAAATATTAGCACACAGAATCCAATGCTAACTTAAGAAAATAATGCACCATGCCAAATAGGATTTATTCTAGGGGCCAGGCCATCTGCCCCAGTACTGCCCTCACCACCGTTAATCCTCTCTGTCCCCTGACTGGGTCTCCCAGCATGCGTCACATCTCACACCTGCGCACCATACTTTTCAATCACTGTGGTCTGGTCCTGCGTCCCTCTCAAGAATCATATGCATTCATTGGTCATCAAAGAAAAACACTGGGAGTTCAGAGAACTTTGAATGAAAGCAAGGCCAAGACAGACCCAACTTGATATTTCACCTTCAAATTGAAAACAAAATTCCTAATCATATTTCTTACAAATGTTCACCCTACAAAGCTGCAAAATCTTGGGTGTTCTGGAATGATTTGTAAGGCAATAATATCACATTGTATAAGCAGACTTGAGAATCTGATGCCGAGTTGAAAATTGCTTCAGACAACCGTGTGGAAATATTCCTATGGTATTCATTTGCTCCACACTTTCCTGCAAAACCTTCAACCCTCTACTAACTACTATTTCTCAGACACAATTTTTGTTGTTGTTTTAGAAAGATTTAATCTGAATTGCTTAAATGAAAAATATTTTTGAATGGTTTATAGGGGCTCCTTTTATGCCTTCCATACCCCTAACCTTGCTCCATTTAATTGCTTCAATTATTGAGCACCAAATTTGTGCAACCCATTGACCTAGACTCTAGGCCAGTTTCATCATTTTTATCATTGTTTAAATTATTTGCAAAGCTCTATTTGCTTTCCCCTACTTTTTGTCCAGATTTCAATCTGATATTAAATTTGCTACTGTTATCATTATTATTACTGTTAGTAATATTATCATTGTTTTAAGAAATCTGTATTTAATAGTCATGATTCTTCTTTAGTTTGTTTTTTTTTTCTCAGCCAAGAGTGTAACATTTGATTAAAAGACCCAGATTTTATGATAGGATTATTTCCAGTTGAGGAGCAAAAATGCTTCTCTTTATTTATAGCAGGTCTGAAGTGAGAAATTTCTTTGAGAATTTCTTGCCAGGAAAATCTTTGTTTCCCTAAGGATTCTAGTGTGCTTTTTTTTTCATTCTGATGGTGAGAGGTATGCAAATTACTATGTCACACAATTTTCCCTCACTCCAAAGAAAATCAGACTCATTTGATTTTTATTTATGGCAAAAATATTAATACATATGGTGGGAACAATTCTTTCCTTTCTATTTTTGTTCCTTTTAACTTATATTGTCTTATTGAATATATCCTTTAATATAAGCTGCCTCATATCTACTAGAAAGCTGTAGTGATAAAAATTAATAAAATATAAGTAAAATTACAATATTTGACATGTCACTTAGAATTTGCAAAGTATACTCCCATACTTGTTAGTCATCTATCCATCTTCTATATCTTGTTTGGTTTTACAGGCTTTAATGAATCCACTTTATTCCAAATACTATCTGGAGAAGCAATGACTTCCACAGTCATGATCTTAAACTTGGAGGTGGGGGGGGGAGCAGGATGTGACTACAGAGGTAAGGGGGGCAGGGTTCAGACCATGGCCATAGAAATGGCACTGATGGACTCGTTTCCACTTTCTCTTTGCAAAGTACCCAAGGTATGAAGCAATAACGGTTGTAGAGAACCCAAGATCTTCATGGACTCCAGGATCTACTTTTATTGTCTTCTTTTTTTGTTGAAATAGAGTTTTATTAATGTGCTTCTGGTTGAGTGCTCAGATTACAACAGAGCCTGAGGACCTACTGACGTGGCAGAACTGACGTGGTAGATGTGGTCCGTTTCTCCAACCATGATGGTTGAAGACAGCCAGTATCCCAGCAGGTGGATTCTTCTCCTCATTCAAGGAGAGTTAGATGATGCGGGAGACTCTCTTCCTGTGAAATATTAAAGAGCATTCAGCTGTTTCTTGATAGCATTTACTGGAGCTGGAATGAGATATCACAAAGATTAACTCTTCAAATGTATAAAAATCAGGAAGAAACTTGTAACAGTCTTTAATGTTATCACTGAAACCTTTGTCTCATTTCTCTATAATGAGTGCTGACCTACCAAATGGGAGGGGCTGTATCAAAAGAAAATACAAGGGAAAAATATCACTGGTTAATATTTCAAAATATCATCTCAATGTTAAACTATTTGGGCAAAAGGGAGCATTAAAATTTTTTCTAAGGAACAAAGTGTTCTTAAGAGTAGAACTAAAAGTTTGAGTGATGACAGTCAAGGCTGTTTCACACATCTGTTTGTTAGTTTACTTTTATATATTCATTTATTTGTTTAGCATATACTATATCCCTGGTCCTGTACCAGATTTTGGGGATATACAAATGATGGAGATGGTGCTTTCCTTCTCAGGAAGCTACCTCCCATAAGGGAATGAAATACAATACAAGCTAATTGTATGTCTATGTGAAAACTACTAAAATGGAAGTATTTTATATTGTTAAGGGATTAACATTTTTAACAAATATCATTAAAATCACTGTCAAATGAAAACTTAAATTCTTAATATAATTAGAACCCATTAAAAACTGAACAGAAAACCTTTAGCCTAAATGTCAATGTGCCACTTGTATATCAGAAATAATGATGCATTACATTCCCTCTTCCTCATTCAAAATTTGCAAGTCCAATGGTATATCTATGAAGCAAATATTGTTCTGTTAGTGTAAAATCGCTTCCGACACAGAAATTACACACAGACACATATACACATGCATACACAACATTATACTGTGTCTTATTTAGCAAAAGTCCCAGAATTGTCCCTAAATTGTTTACTGGGGGATGGGGGGTGATTCTAATGCTGCCAGGGAGGTATCATCAGTAACCCATGGGTCTTTAAGGAGAAACGATGAAGAGACAGATTGAAACAGGCAACTAGTCCCCGGCACTAAAACCTTAAACCAGGAGGAGTTGTTCAACCCCCTAAGCCCTGAGGACCAACTCAGCTGGGCTGTGAGTTCACCCTGAAGGTCACCCCCATATCTGGACCCCATCCAGGCATCCTGGGTGATGGCTTGAGGGACCTTTTCTGGTGGGTCTTGTGAGAGGCATCAGGCACCTGTTCCAGGTTCCCCATAGTGGTGGTAAAGCCCAAAGACCAGCAGGAATACACCTGTGGTCAAACAAAGTGATGTTTATTAATTTGTTGCAGCTAAGGAGCATGCACCAGGGGAACAGGGGGTTCCAGTGAAATCTAGCTGGGAAGGACTTGTAGAATTTGGATTTGTGTTAGTAATTTTGGAGAGGATTTAGGGAAACAAGAACCTGTCTGGATTGGGTGCTGTCAGGAAGCAGGGTCAATTTGGTGATTGGGTATTTTAATTTTTATCTAGGAGGAGAAAAGTGAGTCTAGAGTTGTTATTGGAAAAGCAGCAGTAGAGAGAAAGATGTTTGGTCATTTTTGTGGTGGCATAGTGGCTGTATTTATGTCTATTTTCAGACAGGATTAGAGAGTGCTCTTATTTTTATCTTAAACCATGATGGTCAGGGAATTAACTCATCGGATGACTACTCTGTGAGATTGTGGTCAACAGGGAGAAGGTGGTAAGTAAGCAGCTGCCACTCAGAGGGTTTAGTAAGAAACTAGAAGAGGACCTAATTTTAAAGAGTTGTCCTACTAGGGACATTAAAATGAATGAGCAAGATAGCTGTTTGGTTGTCTTATGTTTGGGGCAGCACTGGTGGGGAGCTTGCCCTCAATTACTGTGGTGAACATGCAATTAATAGTACCTCATTCATTCACTCACTCATTTGAATGTTTACTGGCATCCTGCCAGTTGGAACTTGCAATGTCAAGATCACAAATCTTCAACAAGGTAGCATGTACTCTGAGGCCATGAAGTGAGAGACTAGAGATAGGATATGAGAGCAGGCAGGAAAGATGTGTCAACGATGGCACCATGGGTCTTGGGCTACCTGTGACTTCATTGAATGGGAGCTTGGAAACCAGTATGACCTTATAATCTTGATGGTTACACACTTTGACAGACATCCAAGTTGGAAGGCCAGGGCTATAGAAAAGGGGAGAACTTGTCAGGGCTCAAGTTCTGGGAAGAAAGAGTATGAATGGCATGGCATGGCATCTCTCAGCAAATAGGCCCATATAAAGGAGAGAAACCAAAAGCTGAACCAAATGAAAAAGACTTTTGGAAAGGTAGAGCCCCTCTCTTCTAATCTTTGCTCACATTTAATGATTATGCATATTCACTGAAATGGTTGCCAGTTTAATATCTCTTTTAGTTAGAACAAAAATAACATTTTATGGGACAAGAGGATCCTGAATCAGCCCATAGCACCACTGAGATAACTTGAGCAAAACAATTCAGAAGGGCCCTAAGCACACCTTCATTAGTTCTGCTCAGTGTTTATAATGTCTGTAGAGTACTCGTTTCTATATGAAGCTGAAGTTCTTTGGCAGGAAAGCAATTGTGAAGTTTTAAAATAAATGAAATGGGCTCTCTTTGCATTGACATGTAAAGTTTCCATTACTTCTCTCTGAATGTTTAAAGGATTTTTGGTCAGTTTCAGTATGCGGAAACATTAAAATTCATCTCACCCAAAGCCCATGGTAGATTAAAAAAAAAGATCCTAAATATCAGCAAATGGATCTGATAATCTGCAGAGTATTTCTGCTGTCAAAGAAAGATTGTGGGACAAAAACACATGTTCCAGATTTGACATCGCTTGGCATCTTGTAAATAGCTTACACAAATCCATACCTTAAAACTGCTAACGCCAGCAAAATTGTGCCCAAGTTTCTGGTAAGTTAAGCAAGCAAATCAGAGAAAGAAACTGTGGCTAGATAGCATATAAAAACCTAAGGACCCTGAAAACTGACCTCAAACTCACTTTATCAAAAGATTTTCTCTGCACTTTCTCAGAATTGTCCTTTTGTTTAAAAATCAAAGAGCATTTCGTGGGATGTGTGTGTGTGGTGTGTATGTGTGTATGAGTAAATAAGAATACAGAGAACAAATATGTTAGGCTGGGCAGGAGAAGGATGAGGGGGTAAAAGGGGAGAGCTTTACACACACACACACACACACACACACACACACACACGCGCGCGCACAAAACCTGCTGATTAATACAAAATGGTCTTTTCTCATTATTGAAGTTTTCTGCCTCAAGAGAATATTGAAGTGATCCTTTGACCTGGATTTCTAACATTTCAACATTGCCTTCCTCCACTGGGAAAAAAAAAATTGTTTATTTGACTTTGATGCAAAACTCAAAAAGGCATTTTTGCCCCTAGAGTTGGGAAGTGCTTTCTCCCCTCCTGTGGCAAAACTTTTTCATTGAGGCACCAGCAGAGGAAGCAAGGACCCCAAAATGCATCCTGCTGAGCAAAGTCTATGGTGGCTATTGCCTCAGGCCCCTTTGCTCAGTTCCCCTAAAAACCCAAGTTTTGAAAGACTTGTTCCACCAACCATTTCTATTAAGTAATAGATCATCCCTTTTCTAAATTTTTAATCAAAGAAATTGACAATAAGAGCTTCTAATTAGCATGTCATATGTTGGCATCAGCTACAATGAGTTGTTATTCCTGCCAAAAGAAAATAAACTTTATTTTTAGTTTTTCTTTTTTTGCTCTGTGAAACCTTATTAGGGTCATTGTGCATTTTGATACATTAAAAATGACAATGACTTTTATTGAGTATATACTCTGTAACAGATCATTTATAAATATTATTTTACTTAATTCTTATGGTAAAACTGCCCATTAGGAAATAGCAAAGGTTGAGGTCTGTAAAGTAAAGTTATCCAAATCTCATGTAACCTAGGATTTGCAAAACTGAATTTTGAATCCTGATTTGCAGCCTGCTAAATCTCCTGTTGCCTTGTTGACAATTAGCACACAGATGTCCGTACTTTTCATACCACAAAGTTTTGGGGAACGTCAGCCTGGAGAAGCAAATGCTTCTCTGACTTTTCTGTATAACAGAGCATGCTGATAAAAACATACAGTCAAGAAGGAAATCTACCAAATGATAAATATGATTCTTAGAGGGGATGACCAAAGGGTTTTCTGAACTTTAATTTGTTTAAAAAAGGGTATATTCATATATTACTTGCATAATTGGATATTAATTAAAAATTTTTAAAAGCTTTAGTGAGCAAAATCATAAATACACTTATTCCTCTACCATTCCCAATAAGCACAAATAAGTATGCCATATTATAAAATTATAATACCATTTGCAACTTGCTTTTCTGTTAGTACATGTAGAACAACCTCATTATTTTTAAAGATGATGATACATTGTTACTACAATCTATCATAATGTACAAAATATTTTCTATTAATGAACATTTAGATTATTTTCTTTCTTGTGCTATCACAAACAATTCTGCAATAAATACATGCATGTAATTTTGTGGATTTGCAGTAATATTTCTTACTCCTAGAATTCAGAATTCTGGGCAAATGAATATGCGTATCTTAAAATTCAAAAGACATTACTAAATGGCCCTTCAAAGTGTTACAATGGTTCATATTATACTTATAATACTGGTGAGAACAGCCTGTTTCCTAATCCACTGCCCAGCCCTAGGTATTACCAAACCTTTAAAGTTTGACCTATTTCATTGGGAAAAATATGGTTATGTTTTAATTGCAATTTTCTGATTTTTTTTTTTTTTTTTTTTTTTTTGCTCTGTGCCATTTCTTAGGGGTTTTTTCCTGAGTATTTATGCTTTTTTGAGAATATTTTCATATCCTTTATTCATTTTCTTACTGATTTCTAAGAACCAGTTATATAATATAGGCATTAATGCTTTGCCAATCTCTCTGTTATTTGTCTTTAAATTTTGTTTAAATGTGTTTTACAACATATTTAGACCTTTTTGCTTATTTTTTGTGGGTAGTCAAACCATAGGTGATGCTGTTTGATGCTTAGGTGATGCTTTACCAATGAGGTGGGTATTATTACTGTCCCCATTTTATGGATGAGAAAACAGAAGCACATAGAGACCTCCTAGCTAGCAAGTTGCTCAGCGGGATTGGAACTTGAGTATTCTGATGCTAGAGCTACTACAGCATATGGCCTTTTCTGTTCAATTGTTTTTTCCTCTTAATGGCTTCTGAGTTGCAGAAATATTTTAAAGATAGGTTAGTAGAATTATTAAGTTCCCAGAGGAAGAGTGGAAACTTTGGAATGCTTCTCCCTTCTCACAAATGTTAGGACTAAAAGTCAGAGAGTTGGTTTCCTTTTAACTAAAGCTCTTGCTGGTTTTCCTCTGACAATGGCTTAATTACCATACATACAAGACTCAAAGTAGGTCTTGAGAACATGAACTTGTCATTTAGAAATAATGCATTTTCTAAACACACATACACAAACATACCTTCCCATGCCCTTACACAGTCTCCTGTAAAAAGGTGGCAAGGGCCAACATGGCAAGGCAGGAACACAAAGCAAATAGAAACTGTGGATGCAGAAACCTCAGGATGCTTTAGCAGATCAGATCGGCCCTGCTCTAAGAGAGGGTGGGACTTGGTCATTGTGCTGCCACCTGCAGAATTGATAGGTATGTTTATGCAGCTCCACCTGCCCCCAGAGCACTTGCTTAAGAGTGCTGAAATGCATTCCCTGCCTCATACCCTGGACTTGCTACTGCTCTGCGGGACCCTTCTGCTCCCACCCCTGGTATCTTCTACCTCTCTCTGCCGGCCAATGAACTTTCCTGCTCATGTGGCAGCTTCTTATATCCCCATCTCTTGTTCCTTGAATTTGAGGTTCATCCTGTCTCTTTCAATCACAACCCTAGGCCCACCCACCCTATCTAGCTCAGGGGGCCTTGCCAGATGGAGCCCCCAAACTGTGCCCTGATGATACTCCCAAATGGTTCCTGGCAGGATGGAGGCTCCTTCTTCCCTGATGAGGCCCTCTTTGCCCATCTCCCCTCTGTCGCACAGACCTGGGTCCTTGTCCTATTTCCTAATTGCACAAAAGCGTCGGGTGAGCAGCAATCAGTGGCTTTCTCTCTCCAATGCCACCTGGAGCTCCAAAAATTTCCCGATTCTCTGTCAGTTTCATTAAAGAATACCTATCGGGTATATCCAATTAGCTAATCTGCACAAGTATGATAAATGGAGACAATGGCTTAACCTTGTTCTGGGCCTTCCGAGGAAGCGGATCAGGATTCAACAGGACCTTTTTATCAGATAATGCCCTAACCCCAAAGAATGACTCAAACGATGAGAACTGCGGCTTCTACCACAGGTGGGCCTTTCAGGGTTCATTAAGTTACACCAGATAGATGGGCCACCCAGCCTGTCTCTGCCTGGGTCTAGGTCTAAACCTAATCTTTATGCAGTTCAGAATCCCCCCTTCCCTTTCTTTTCACAGATGAGAATTGCTTTTCTTTTCAGCGATCAGAGTGTCTAAGCCAGAAAAATGTCCATAATTCTCTGCTCTGCATAGCTTGTTACAAAACTCCTCAATATGAGATTTGAGATGTGAAAATTGGTTCTTTTTTATTTTTATTTTTTATTTTTATTTTTTTGGCAGGCTTTGGGAAAGGCCTGTTTCCTGGCACTAAAAGTAGCCAGTCTTGGCGTGAACAGCTCCTGACAATTCCCAGCATATGGTAAGAGGAGACGCTTCTGCCTGCCCATCAGGTATGTGCCATTTTCCTGACTGCACCAGTGATAGATGTCATGCTTGGAGAGCACTGACTGCTGGGAAAGGTGCCAAGCAGCCAACTGGCCAGAGCTAGTGAGCAGGTCAGAATGTACCAGGCTTCCGTGTGAGGGAGACCTGCTAGTACCCAACCTCACTGAGGCTGTATGCGGGGAAAATATACACGCACACAGATAGGTCCTGAATTTGGCTGCAGAACTGTTTTGCTTTGCTAGTATGGCTGTAGAGTGGCAGTTTTTCAGGTTATATTCATGTGTAGAACATTGGCTTCAGTTTTAGGCAGTGAATCTGCCCTGCCAGGTATAAAATGGACTTAGCTGTCTTGAAGAGGTGGGATCTAACAAAGTTTCTGCTACCTAGTTCATCAAAGCATTTTACCGTCAGCACTCACTGTCAACATCAGTCATCTGGCCATGTTGATGCTTCTGAAAACCACTCTGTTATTTTTATAGAAAAGATATATGCTCCATATAGAGAAGCCAAGTGATCCAAACACTACAAAGAGGAATGTCAGTGTCATTCAAATACAATACCTAACGATAACCATGGGTAATTCTTTGAACTGTCGATAGTGTCAAGGTTGAGAAACCCTACCCTAGGCCCAGGAACAGCTCAGTCTTTAAGGGAGTGGATTGCAGAGACAGACTGCCTGAATTCGAATCCTGGCTCCGCCATTTACAAACAGTGGAATGTGACCACAGGAGGTTCAGATTTCCATAAAGTTTGAAGTGTGTGGACATAACCCTCAATTGCATTTGCAGTGAAGATCCCTCCACATGTTCATGTCATTATAATGAGAAAATAACACATGCAAAATAAATAAGAAATGATTAAAGAAAGAGCCATTTGTTGTCTGTCTGGCTGCCCTTTGGGAAACACTCTTGGGAAGAGTTTGAATTCAGTTTGTTCCACAGGCAAAAATGAAGTCATGAGGGATAGAATTTGCTTCATGCATAAAGTAGTCAAATCAAACCTGGATGGAGAACTTCCAGTCATATACCTGTGTTTTCTCCTCCTGACTTTAGTAAAATCCAGTGTAGGTAATTGATCATGACGTTGCATGTCTATATTGTCTTGCTTCTTCTATCTACAGCATCTCTGCCTGGAAGGTATGCTAACATGACCAAAAGATAAGTCATTCTTTTAATTCTCTTTGTGACCAATGTGAGTTGCTTGGATTGAGAGCAACTGCACCAGTTTGTTGCATATTTTTCCTCTCCTTTCATGTAATGTAACCCAATACTGTTAGACTGATCCTTTTTAGAAGGGAGGTAAGAGGAGTGTCATCATATAATTATATGGAACCTTGAATAGGGAGTGAGATCTGGTTGGTTTTCACAAGTTAGTGTGATACCCTGATAGATTCCAGAGTAATTTGGCCAGAGAATAAAGAGTATTTGCAAAGCCACCTCGAGGGACTGGGGAAAAATGTGGAAATATTAAACTTCCCCACCAAGGGAATCCTTTATATTATTGCAAGCATTGAGGATTACCAATTTAGTAGGCTGAGCCCTTGATCTTGGGGCTTACCCTTATGAAGCTTGTTGCTGCAAAGGAGAGGCTAAGCCTACTTACAATTAGCCTAAGAGTCACCTCAAGAGAACCTCTTTTGTTGCTCAGATGTGACCTCTCTCTCTAAGCCAACTTGGCAGGTGGACTCGCTGCCCTCGCCCCTATGTGGGACATGACTCCTAGGGGTATAAATCTCCTGGGCAAAGTGGGACATGAGTCTTGGGGATGAGCCTGGCCCTGGCATCATGGGATTGAAAAGTCTTCTTGACCAAAAGGGGAAAAGAAATGAAACAAAATAAACTTTCAGTGGCTGAGAGATCTCCAATAAATTTGAGAGGTCATTGTGGGGGTTAGTCTTATGCATTATATAGATATATCTTTTTAGTTTTTAGTGTATTAGAATAGCTAGAAGGAAATACCTGAAACTGTTGAACTGCAATCCAGTAGCCCTGATTTTTTTTTTAAATTCAGTTTTACTGAGATATGTTCACATGCCATATAATCATCTGTTCACAGTACCATCGTATAGTTGTATATTCACCACCCCAATCAATTTTTCAACATTTTCCTTACTCCCAAAAGAATAAAAATAAGAATAAATATAAAAGCAAAAAAGAACACCCAAAGCATTCCATTCCCCCCATCCCACCCTATTTTTCATTTAGTTTTTATCCCCATTTTTCTACTCACATGTCCATACAATGTATAAAGAGAGTGTGCTCTTCAAGGTTTTCATAATTATACAGTCACACCATGTAAGCTACATAGTTATACAATCATCTTCAAGAATCAAGGCTACTGGTTGCAGTTCAACAGTTTCAGTTATTTCCTTCTACTTATTCCACTACCACTAAAAACTAAAAAGGGAGATCTATATAGTGCATAAGAATGCCCTCCAGAGTGACCTCTCACCTCCATTGAAAATCTCTCAGCCACTGAACCTTTATTTTGTTTCATTTAACTTCCCCCTTTTGGTCAAGATTTTCTCAATCCCATGATGCTGGGCCCAGGCTTATCCCTGGGAGTCATGTCCCATGTTGCCAGGGAGATTTACACCCCTGGGAGTCATATCCCACATGTGGGGGAGGGCACTGAGCTCACCTCCAGCATGAGCTTAGAGAGAGGGCCACATCTGAGCAACAAAGAGGTTCTCTGAGGGAGACTCTTAGACACAATTATAAGCAGGCTCAGCCTCTCCTTTGCAGCAGCAAACTTCACAAGGCCTTGATTCTTGAAGACGATTGCATAACTATATAGCTTTTACTGTGTGACTATGTAATTGTGAAAACCTTGTGACTCATACTCCCTTTATCCAGTGTATAGACAAACAAGTAAGAAAATAAAGACAAAAAATGAATGAACAATACGGAGGTAAGGGCTATGGGATGCTTTGGGTGTTCTTTTTCATTTTTATTTTATTCTTTTTATTTTTTTTTTTTTTTGGAGAAATGAAAATGCTCAAAAATTGGTAGTGGTGATGAATGCAGAATGCACAACTATATGATGATACCGTGAACCACTGATTGTACACTTTGGATGATTATCTGGTATGTGACTATAACTTAATAAAATTGCATTTAAAAAATTAAGGAAAAAAGATGAGTGTCATCAAGCTCTTCCATATCGTTCCTTTTCTTTCATTTGTTTCATGTCTTTTTGACTTGTATTTTGGATGAGTTCCTTTGGTTTTCTTCCAGCCAATAATTGCTCTTCAGCTGAATTTACTCTATTTATCTCATCCATTAAACATCATATTGACAATCATATTTTTTTCTTTTCAAAAATCTCTAATTATATATAACTGTAAATGTAACCTATTTTATTTAAAGCATGTGACACACTCTTACCTCTCTAAAGATATAAAACTATATAGTATATGTGTGAGTACATACATACATAAATATTTACATACATATATGCATCCTATGTATAATGACATCCTATGCATTCTGCACAACCTGCACTCTTAGCTCTTATAATCTCCTTCCCAGATTTCCTCCCCAGCCCTAACAAAGTGGCATTTATATATTGTGCCGATAATGTCTGCTTGTTTCGCTTGTTTTTGGTTACCAAATCCAACAAATTAACAAGGAAGGGTTCAGTTTGGATTTTGCCATTTTAGGTCCACAATCATTTCCAAAAACACCATTACAGCACAAGACACTATAGCTTTTGTCTGCAGGAGGCACAAGCCACTGGTAACTGGAATACACACGGTCCCCAGATACCACCACTTACTGCCACCTTGGGGGACCACACTTAGCAGGAAAAAGGGGTCTGTTCTCTGCAGCCCCTTCTTAACGTGGCTTTTCTGCAGATTCCATCAGCAGAGGCACCAATTAGTGCTCATTAGTTAGGTGTTTGGGGTTTTTAAGTTATTTAGTTTTCCTGATGTGGATACCAGACCTGTAAGGAGTGGGCTGAAAGATGAACGTGTTTCAGGAAAGGACACATTGCTTGGAGACAGCGCCTTTTCAGGCAGGCACTGCAGAGTGAGAGTAACGTGGGGTCTTAATGAGGACCGTGCTGCATAGATCCTCTTCCCAGAGGAAAGTGTAGCAAGGTGACGCCTGAAAACGTGCTTTATATGTGTGAGTCCTGGCACGCTGTCCACGGGGCTCATCCTGGAGGAGATCATTGTCACTTCGTAGGGAAAGTATTTCTGCATAGCCCCTGGAAAGAAGTAGTCAACACACTGTAAAGCTGGGATGGTTCTAAATGGTTGAACTGCTTACATTTTCCGGGCACTGTGGGAATGGGGATGTCTAAGTAAGTTCCCTGAATAGTGCCCCATCTGCTTTATGGGTCTTCTGGAAAAGTAGGTGAGAAGCACCGTTCTGGAACAACAAGCAGTTGTGCTTTCTTGAAAATGAATACCTGCTCCCCTGCTTCTTCCATCTTTGGTCTTTCGGAGGATATGTCACACTTTTTCTTGCATAATTTTATCCAAGGAGCACAGGATCTGGGTTCCTGTTCCGTCTCTCCAGTGTCCAGCTGGGTGACCTTGGGTAGATCAGTCACCAGGTGAGTCCCCCTAGCAGGGAAGCAGGCAGTGTAACACCTGCTCTGCTTATAACATATGGCTATTGTGTGAACTAACAGAGAATTGTGTGTGAAATTTCTCTGTAAATCTGAAGACCTGTATGGGATGGTCAGTTACTACAGAAAATTTTATTTATAAACAAGCAGCTGGAGGAAGCCAGTTGCACCCAGATACTAAAACCAAAAAACTGTCCCCAAATAAAAAACTAAAGACTGACGCCTCCCATGAATGTGGATGTAAAAGTCCTTAACAAAATGTTAGCCGATATACTTATCTTTGAGAACTGAGCCACACAGAAGGGTAAGTAAATGATGTCTAAGAATGACCATCAGTGGCGGGTAGGGAGCCCCATATACTCAGAGAGAGTCTGCGGGTTGCAGCTGAGAAAAGGAAGAGAGGGGTACCAGGTGTGGGAAAATAGTCCCAGGAAGGAAAATCCAGCCAGAGACTACTAACCAACCTCTGAAAGGCCCTGATGTGAACTGTTTAGTCTCTTGGTTTGGAATTATTTACATTTTGATTGTTGCATTTCTTCATTGATTTATTCACTCATAATTGGCCAGTGTTATTTAATGCATATTATATTTGCAGCATTGTGGTAGTGATCTAGAAAAGTCATAAATATGAAAACCAATCTTTTGGCTTTGAGAAGTTTATTGTCTGATAGGGAAGAAAAGAGACATTAGAAAAATAACCCAGGGTAGCGTGATAGAGAGGAACAAACCTCACACTGAGGGTTTCAGAAAAGGTAGCCTGCAAGGTGTCTGGGTGAAGGTGGAAGGGCATTCTGGGTGATGGGAACAGCATGAAAAAGAGTTGAACAGAATCAAGCTTCCAAATGGGCCTTCGGTTGAACATTTAATCCTCTCTGCTCAACAACTCTTCTCAACTCATCTGAGAAAATCTATTTTTCTGCTCCTTCCTCATCTGCTTCTTCTGCAGGAGAAGACTGAATTGTATCCCAGGGCAGCTCCTTTGGCTTCTGAGAACAAGTCTGTCACCCTCCTTCTCTCCTTTCTCCACTGATGGGTAACTTAAGCAGGTCCAGGTGTTTCCACTTCAGAGATTCTGTTGGCCACAATACGCACAGCACTTTGGAAGGTAACAAATTTGCTATGTCACAATTGATAATCAACTCTAGTAAAAGAATGTCTGAATCAATTGAGCTGTAGCAAGGGCAAACCAGCTGGACACAGGCAGGCTCCCAGCCAGAGTCGGCTGTGCTTGATAAATTTACCCTTATTATGGCTATTGATGTTTAAATTTCTTCAGGGATGTTGTTACATGGGTGCCTGGTGGTGACAGAGGTGCGGTGACCTCCTTCGATCCTTAATCTACACCTGTTAGTCGGCTCCCTGGTTGCCTCTGAGTATACTCAGGCTTAAAGGTTAACAAAAGAAAAACAGGCCAAGTTTACGCGACGGCAGCAGCGGATCAATGCAAGTAAATAACCTTCTCTGTCTTATTTCCCCAAGCATTATTGATCCAAGTTCTTTGTTCTTTGTCATGTTTCTGTCTTCTTTTCCCAGGGGACACTCAACGATCAGCTCATATTGTACACGTTAACTGGCACATTACGACAGCTACCATTTTGTTGCTCAATGTGTGTGTGTATGTTTGTATTTATGTGTATATATAAAATTTTACTTAGGTATTTTCTAAGTTGCATAATGGGAGTGAGTCTCAGACATGGCTTTCCTTTGTGCCAATTTCTTTTCTCTTCCTTCTATGCCAAGCAGGTGATTTTCATGAAGCTCTATCACATTAACAGGTTTATATATTTGCTTTGTAAATCTTTGAAAATGGACAATTATCTGACTGTTAAAAAAAATCGCTAAGTTGCTGAAGCTTGGGGCATGCTCCAGGTGAGGCGTGCATGCCGATATCTTGTCTGGTCCCAGGACTTGATTTTATTTAAAGAAACGAGGTTCTTTACCTTCCCTGGCATCACCTAAAGTCTATTGTCATCTCCCCTAACATTCTCTGTGGAACCCTAAGGGATGGTGCAGCGATTCTCTGGCTTTCCTGAGCGCCATCTTCTCTCTGGATGGCTTTAGCTGATGCCCTAGTAGCTCTCTAACTTGTGTGAGAATGGTGCTTGGAGTGATGACTGTTAATTAGAAAATGTCTAGGTTTCATCCCAAATTCATCGGATTCCCATCCGTATGTACATAGTTTATACACATCAATATTAAATAGAACTTTCTGCATAATTCTAAGCGGAAAAGAGGCACTAAAGAGACAGGAATGCGCTTCGACCAAAACCCATTACACTGTAAGGAACGTTCTTCTGACAGAAAAACAAAAACAAATTTTCTCTTTGAGTTATAAAGTAAATAACACCACAAGAATGTTAAAATCATGACAGTAAGTGTTGTACCCCTTTCTGTAGATTCTTCTTGGTTGGATTGTACGATTAAATTCTGAAAAGTTACTCAAAGCATTTAAGAGTATTATGAAATATTTTTACATTTGGAGTCCTGGGAGGTATGACCACTACTTTTAAGCTAAAAATGAATTTGAATGGGAAAACAAAACAAAACAAAACAAAAAAAATAATGTACGTAATTGTTGCCCTTAAACTGAATATTTATTAAGTCAAACATAGTAAAGCCAATACTAATTATTTTGCCAAAGAAAAAGTATCTTTCAACAACTACATAGTATCAACATATCCTCTTTAAGAAAACTTTGAAAAAATTAAACGAGTATTGATGTCCCACTATGATGAAAACCAACAGTGATTATCTGAAGTCCTTTAGGTCAAACGTTTTAAAATCTTAGTTCTTAAATTATGGGACCAAACAAACTAAATTGTGTGTTTCTCTTGTTCATTTGTCAATCATTAAAATGCCCCATGTATGTAATTAATGCCCATGTATATAATTAATACCATTGTAAACTCCCTTGTCTCCCTGTTCCAATTTAGAATTCTATTTAATCCACTGAAGAGTCACCTATTAAGTGAGAAAGCTTTTTTTTTTTCTATCGTTTCTCTACATGCAGAAATTACTGCAGGCATTGCTGGAGAAAATGAAATTGGTCATTAATGTTTAGTGCTTTTCATCCTAGGTGCAATTTGCAAACACTAATTAATGAATCCTCATATGACATCCACACCAAATGGAGTTGTTAACATTCTATTCAAAAGACAAGAACCCTTGGCCTTCACCCTTTGGCAACTTGCTTATACTACTTATTTTAGAGACAGTTAGAAGAACAGGTAATAGTCACAGGACTAGCAGCTCTAGTGGTATATGAGGTATACTGGGGTGCTCTCTAGTATGGCAAATGTTGCTGCTGTTTTTTTTTTTTTTTTTTCCCAGATACTATCACATTAGAGACCCTCTCTTGTCTTTTTATTGTTTTTTTTAATTTGTGTCATCTTTCTGTTTCCTATAACCATGGCACCAAGACACCACTATTTATTGCTTGTGTTTGTTACTCAGGTGATTATATCATAAATTATAGACATAATTTGGGGATTAGTTTTTATTTTTAATTTAAATTTTTTCCAACCACTAGTCAGTCTTCCCACAAAGGTCAATGCAGTTTTAAGAAAACATGGTCAAACTTTGAACAGAAATAAAAATGAAGTCAACTGAAAGTATTTCAACCTTTGGATTTCTGTCAAATAACCTCTTGTTTTCCATCCCCCAAACTACTGCTGCGAGTTAAAGGAGACCAAAGGACTATTTTCAAAGCTTTAAAGGTATTTGATTTTATAGGAAGGATCTGTTTTAGAAATTTTTATACTCCAAATGAGAATTGTGTCATTTCATACCGTAATTTTAAAGAACCAGGAATTTCCCAGAAATGGTATTGAAAGACCCCTTTAGTATACAGACTCAGAACACAATCATTGCCAGTTTTACAATTGTTACAAGTCTTCTGTTTATTTGCTTGTTTTCTTTCCCTTTCAAGATACACCTTTCTTGTAGGATTTTCCAGTGTTAAAAAATAAACCCTGTAAGATGTTTAGATCATCCCAGGGTTTGCCCCAGTCACAAAACAGACCCACGGTAGCATTGCTTGGGGACTACACCAGTGTTAGAAATTAAAGAACCTTGTCTAGTGCAACCACACTTGTCCAGGTTAATGAGAATGATTTTAATACACACAAACTTAGATTTCCCAAAGAGACCTGTGTGTACTTTTTTCCACGTAATTGCATATGCTAAAATAGGATATACATGCTAGACAAATCTTTGCAAAACAGGTAAGAAACTCTAGATTCCCTCTACCAGTTTGCCCATGGGAGGGCAGGTTGAGAACTCCCAAAGAGACAAGATCTTCTGTATATTCAAGTCGAGCAAATACAACTGTTACAACAGTGTTCCCACAGAATGAGAGTCTACAAAACCAGACTTTATTGATTGGAATCACATAAATGAGGTACCATAATTCATCTGTATAAGATGCATTGTAGGTGAGCATGACCTTATTTCCTATGTACATCATTTGGTGCTCTTCTTTTCCATACGTTAAAGGCTACTATGAGTCCACCTACTTATTTGCTGGTATCAAGTAGTATCTCCAAAGAAATTGGGAACTTCTTGAGAAAGATTGTGAGCTTCCTGAGAATCCTAGTCAGTTTAGCTTCCCCAGTATCTATCTCAATTTCTGTACAAAGAAGGTGTTTAATAAAATTTAGTTGAATGATAGCCTGAATCTCAAAAACCCCAGTATTTAGTATACTGCTTTGTTGCTTGTTCACAGATATTGCAAATGGTATCTGGAATCTTGGGGATATTTTAAACCATTAGACCAGGTTACATAAGTCTTCAATCACACACATGAGTACTTGAGGCAGCTCCAAGCATGAAGACCAGCGCTTGAAAGTCACTGCTAGAATTCACTGTATTCCCTTGAGTGATTTCAGATTGGGTCTGCTGAGGACTGAAACTCAAACTCTCAGTTCAGCTTCATGTTGCAATAGACCTCATAGACTGCTTTGGTGTGGACCACAGCATTTGAACTTGATGTTAAGTAAGCGAACTTCCCCATATCTTTGATAGAAATTACAGGAAGAAGAGGTTACAGTTTGTGTGAGTTTGGATATATTACGTCCCCCAAAAACACCATGTTCTTTAATGAAATCTTGTGCAGGCAGAAGTATTAATGTTGATTAGGTTGGAATCTTTGGATTAGGTTGTTTCCATGGAGATGTGACCCACCCAACTGTGGGTACTACGTTTCATTAGATTATTTCCATGGAGGTGTGGCCCCACCCATTCAGCGTGGGCCTTAATGAAATCGCTGGAGCCCTGTGACAGCTCAGACAGAAGGAGCTTGCTGCTGCAACTTAGAGAGACATTTTGGAGGTGGTTGTTGAAAGCAGGCTTTTGCTGTCACTTTGGAGATACTAGCCCAGAGTTTGCCCTGAGAAGCTAAGCCTAAAGACATTTTGGAGAATGCCCTTTTGAAATGCAACCTGGGAGCAAGCAGATGCCAGCCATGTGCCTTCCCAGCTAACAGAGGTTTTCTGGGCACCAATGGCCTTTCTCCAGTGAAGGTACACTCATGTTTATGCCTGGTTTGGACACTTTTATGGACATGGAACTCTAACTTTGTTATCAAATAAAGCCCCTTTATAAAAGCCAATCCATTTCTGGTATTTTGCATAACAGCAGCATTAGCAAACCGAAAAGCAGTTGTTCCTTGGTATATGCACCCAAGTAAGTTTTGCACTAATTTCAAGGAACAATTGGCCCAAACAAGTTTGTAGAAAAGCCATGTGGTATAGCACAGTGGTTCTCGTATTTCAGTGTGAACACAAATCACCTGAGGACCTTGTTAAAATTCTAAGTCATTAGATCTAAAACTGGGCTTGAGATTCTGCATTTCTTAGAAGAATTCAGATTATATCCATGCTGGTAGTTCATGCTTTGACTAGCATTACTGTATCAGATAGCTGTAGGCTGTGGAATCAGAGAAATGTAGGATTCAGTCCTAGTTGTGCTACTTACCAGAAAGGAGATCTTGTGCAAATTTAAAACTTTCCAGGGTCTCAATTTTCTCAGTTGTCAAATGTCAATAATAATACTTATTTTAAGGAGTTGAGTTTAGGATTAAATGAGATGAGACCATTTGTGTGGCAAAGAGTAGGTCTTCCTGGTTATAATCTTCCTCTATTCTTTTGAGGCTTAAAAATGCAAGTCCCTTGTTGCTTTAGGGGCTTAATAAATGCTGGCTTAGGAGCATGTTTGCAATCTCTCTGATCTTAACATTCACTTCCCTAAAACGGAGATCAGGCCCTAAGCTACATGACCATCACCCAGGTACAAGGAATACGATTTTATAGTCATGTAGCTTTCTTTAACCCTGCCCTTCTACTCAGGACTTCTACAGCAAATGTCTCTAGTCAGAATAGGGTAGCCAATGCCTCATTAACAAATAGTCCCTGTGCCAGTTATGAACCCCAGAAGAATCATGATATTTTAACCCAATCTTAGGGTGGAACTTTTTGATTATTTCCATGGAGATGTGACTCACTCAGCTGTGGGTGTTAACTCTGATTAAATTATTTCCTTGGAGATGTGGACCCTGCCCACTCAGGGTGGGTCTTGATTAGTTCACTGGAGAACTTGAGAGTTCAAGAGCCAACACTGATGCTGACACTTGAAGATGCTTGGAGATGCAGACAGAAGGATATTTGGAGATGCTAAGCTAAGAGATGAAGCCCAAAGTTTGCCCCAGAGAAGCTAAGACCGGACTTCCCCAGATGCTTAGAGAGAAATGCCCTGGGAGAAAGAAGCAAGGATGCACAGAAGCTGAAAGACAGGAGCAAGACAGAAACCCAGAAAGATTTTGGAGAAAGCCATTTGAAACACAGCCCAGGAGCAAAGGACCAGCAGACACCAGCCACACACCTTCCCAGCTGATAGAGGTGCTCTGGATGCCATCGGCCTTTCTTCAGCGAAGGTATCCTCTTGTTGATACCTTAGTATGGACACTTTTATGGCCTTAGAACTATAAACTTGTAACCTAATAAATTCCCTTTATAAAAACCAGTCCATTTCTGGTCTTTGGTGTAACAGCAGCTCTAGCAAACCAGAATAGTCCCCAAATATCTGTGAGTTAAAAAGAGACAGGATTTTATTTCTCCGGTTTGCTACATGCCCATTGGAGGACAGGATGATGATGTGGCATGATTGTTTATTGTCACCACATAGGGACCTAAACTACTGGAGTGGCCACCATCTTGAATTTTGCAATTACCATCTTAGAGGGAAAGACAAAACACTGGAGGGTCTTGCACTTGTAATTAACTGGTCTAGCACTCTTAACTTTCTCTCACAACTCATGACCCCAACTAAATATCACAATGAGCAAGAACTATAATCCTATGATGTTTCTGGAGGGGGAAAAAGTAGAAATATTTGGCAAGCAACTCAAATAACCACCATACTTACTTTATCAGACACAAAGCATTATGCTTTCCATATTCCTTGAGCCACACCTGCCTAAGGAACCACACTGCTTCCACCAGGGCACAAAAGGATCACTTGTCCTTGGGGTGACCAGGCCCTTCTCCTTGACTTGTCCATGCAGCCAGCCAAAAAGCTACATTTGCAGTGTCTGACTTTTCCCACCATATTCAGACTTACATGAAATGCAGGTTAGGAAGTCTGTCATCCCTAAAGCTGCAGAAGATGAAAGGAGACTCTAATCAGAAATGTATTTGGGGATCAACCTCCCCCCACTAGGATTAACTTTGTCCCATGGGAAAAAGAAAATTTTCCTCCTTCTCATTTCCCAAAGACTATTTGGAGCTTTTACCTTATACCATGTCCAGAAAAGTCTCTGAGGGTTTAGCAGACAAGCCTTCTGTATCTCCCAGTGGCTCTTCATGAAGCTGTAGCCAGCATCATAATGCATCTTTGTGACTTGCCTCATATCTTTCCTTGCCTCAGTTTCCTCATCTTCACCAACCTGGTCTTGCATCTCCCAAATAAAGAATGGACATTTTAATCCTTGTTTTGTGCTCCTTTTTCTCAAGGACCTCGGCTGGGCCACCTATGAGATATGCTTCATTTTCTGCTGGTACAATGGTATCTATATGGAAGTCTGATCAACCTTAGTTGTCCTGATTCACTGTGGAAATGGGCAAGATCCTCAGTGGACCTCAATATTTCCAAACTAGTTAATTTCATGTTTAACTGGGCAGTGGATTGATTCAATGATACCAATAATTGATCCAATCGTTATTAAAAACAAAATATTATCTTGGCACGATTGACATTTTAGGCTGGATAATTCTTTGTTGGTGTGGTCTTTTCTGTTTATTGTCAGATGTTTAGTGTTATTATCCCTGGGCCCTACCCACCAGATGCCAGTAGTATCTCCACCAGAAACAACCAAAAATGACTCCCTGGGGGACAAAATTGCTCTTTAGACCAGTAGTCTAAACATTTAGACCAGTAGTCTAAACTGTCTTTAGACCAACAGTCTAAACATTTTGGTGGCTTAGGTGGTCATGAACTTCCCAAGCTAATTACTTTTTAAGCCATAATTTAAAGATCCTTAATTGATATTCTATATTGCTACATTTAATATGAGACACCATTTATACAAATAAGGTGCTTTCTAACAGCTTCTGTAACATGTTTTCCCCAATAAATTAAATACCTTAATTTGAAAAAAAAATGAAAGGAGGGATGTCATTCATAATTAGAGAAGATTTAGATAGATGAGGTAGAAAGATATATATAGATAGGATAGATATAGAGATAGATACAGAGATAGAGATAGATAGACAGATAGATGATAGAGAAGAGAGAGAGACAGAGATGGATAGAAAACTAAGAGAAACTAAGAGGATTTCCAAGCAGAAGTTATGCTGAATGTATTTTAAAAACCAGCATCTCTGCAGTGTTATCATTACTATATGTGCACACATGGATAATGCTAAATATTTAAAAACTTGTTTGTTCTATTCAATACTTTATATATTAGACCCCTGAGATTTGCCAGCATTATTTTTTTTCCCTATTGGTAACTCTTCTTCCAAGATAATGAAGATCAGTTCACCTGTTCAAATTATCATGAAATTCAAATGAAGAAGTCTAAATTAATGAGGTTTTACTATGCTTGAACATATGCTGAGGAGTGATATCAGATCATCTCCAGATTATGAGCCAAGAGCAATTATGCCTGTATCTTCAGTGGTGTCAACCTGAATTAAAAATTGGCCAGCTTTATTAAGAATACATCTAATAGAATTCTTAATAAATTTTGAGATAATATCAAATAATGTAGATCATTGTGCCTCCTAAAATGAGAACATAAAAATCCTTTCTCCCTTCTGCTTACTTTATTCTAAATCCAAGCTTTCTTGAAGTAGAACATAATAATTGTTCAACATAAGATAGAGCCTGTGGGAAAAACTTTTTGTTACAGTTCCTTTGTTTAAATGTATTGCTAATTCCTTTGTCCCATAATAATTGCTTCTTTATTGTTAATTTTAATTACACTAATCAATTGCATGATCTATATGTTCTACCTAGTTTTCTTCAATAGACTGATGTTATGGGACTGTATTAAATCGATTCACTCCCTTGAATCACTCTTTGCATGTGTCTGGTCTTAAGTTAAAAATGGCTGCAAGAGAAAGCATATACATTATAAATGTATGTAAATATATAGGGAGAGGTCTCAAAGAATGTTCTCTGAAAGATTAACAGTAGGTGTCTCTGAGTAGTGGGATTCAGTAACTTCTTTTTAAACTTCTTCTTGATCCTTTTCTTTTCTTTGAGTTTTTTATAATAACCATGTATCATTATTTCATCAAAAATGTTTACATGTTCTTTAAATGTTCCTATTGATACATCATCAGTGGATAATGTTTCAAAAATGCTATTAATTATCAATATACATGCACTTCATCAAAATATACCTTCAGAAATGAAATATGGTACACAATATTTGAAACTATTATGCATGAGTATAATAATGAAACACATTTAAAGTATTTTCTTCTCATGCTTTAATTTAAATTTTCAGAATTGCTACTGGAACAAAAACATTTAGGACTTATAAGGAAAAAAAGAGGAATGTGACCATTTTCCACCATGTTTTTTTTTTTTATTTGACATCCTAGTTTTCATTTTTTAAATTCATTTGCAAGCCTATTATTTCCCTTCATTTAGGTTGATCTGTTACATTTAAGCGTACAAACACACTCGCACATAAAATTGTGATTTTGTTAACCTAATTTCTTCCAAGGTGAAAATAATTCCAAATATCAAATAACCATGCATTATACGATACTTAACTCTAGGTATCAGGTAATTGTTTCCACTATTCTTCAATTGCAATTTGAAAAATTAAACAACAATAAAACTCATAGTCATGCTTAAGTTTGCTTTGTTAATGCCCCTTTTACCTATTTTACAATAATCACAGACACACACCAGGATAATTCAAATGGTCAGGACCAACATTTATTTCCTAAGTATTATGTGAAAGTTTAGCTGGTCTAATGTAAGAACTCAGAATTCAGTAGCTCAACTAAAGTACATGCTAATGTCTACCTCATATAACAGTACAGGGTGAATAAGCCGGCTCTACTCCAGGGGCCACACCCTAGGGACATTGTCATGTTCCATATGTTTGAAATGAGGCCATCATGGCATCCAGGTTCCAGCTAGTGGAAAGAGGAAAGTATAGATGAGGCACATCCAATGTCCTAAGACTAAGATGCCAAAGAGTCATACATCAGCTCAAATTCTGTTGGAGAGAATTTAGTCATGTGGATAAATCTAAATGAAAGGAAACTGGGAAATAGAATCTATATGGTCAGCCATGTGCTAGATTACAATTTTATTATGATAGAAGAGGGAAAACAGATTTTGGTCTCTGCTGTGTCTCAAATTGGAACCAGAATATACCATTAAGATTTTCCTTTACCAAACTGATAGATCAATCATTCCTTCTCATTCTGTAGTGCTTTTGCACCTAACCGTAAGTAATAAAATGTCTCAATTATAGGTCAGTCAATGGGCTGGATGCTTCAAACCTGAAACTTTGAAGTCTAAATATTTGTGTATTAGTTTGAAGCTGTTATGTACCCCAGGAAAGGTCATGTTCCTTTAATCAGTTCCTGTAGTGCAGACTTATTGTTGGTGGGACCTTTTGATTAGGTTATTTCAATTGAGATGTGACCCACCTCATTCAAGGTGGGCCTTAATCCCTTATGGGAATCCTTTATAAAAGGATAAAGAACACACAGAAAAAGCCCAGAGAACTCAGAGAAACATCCAGAGAAGTTTAGAGAAAAATCCACAGATGGAGAGGCCAGAAGTTGAAGCAACAGAACCTGGGAGAGAAGGACTGGCAGATGTTGCCATGTGCCTCGCTATCTGAGAGAGGAACCCAAGTTTGTGGTAACTGGTCTTCAAAGAAGGTATTGCTCCAGTTTGCTAAAGCTGCCATTATGCAAAATACCAGAAATGGATTGGCTTTTATAAAGGGGACTTATTAGATTGCAAATTTGCAGTTCTGAGGCTGTGAAAGTGTCCAAACTAAGGCATCAACAAGAAGATACCTTCACTGAAGAATGGCAAATGGGGTCTTGAACACCTCTGTCAATTGGGAAGACAGGTGGCTGGCATCTGCTGGTCCTTTGCTCCCAGATTGTGTTTCAAAGTGGTTTTCTCCAAAATCTTTCTGGGCTTCTGTCTTCACTCCTCTCTCTCTCAGCTCCTATGCATCCTTGCTTCTTTTTCCCTGGATATTTCTCTCTCTCAGCTCTCTGCTTGGTTCTCCTGGGACATTTCTCTCTATGCATTCAGGAGTCCTCTCAGCTTTTCTGGGGCAGACTCTGGGCTTCATCTCTTAGCTTAACATCTCCAAACAACCTTCTGTCTGCATCTCCCAGTGTCTCCAAGCATCTGGAGTTTGTGTGGCTCTCAGTTCTCTTACGGACTCCAGTGATCTAATTGAGACCCACCCTGAATGGGCAGGATCACACCTCCATGGAAATAATTTAATCAAATGTCTCACCCACAGCTGAGTGGATCACATCTCCATGGAAACAACCCAATCAAAAAGCCCCTCCCTAATCAAAAGACTAATAAGTCTGTCCCACGTGATTGCGTTAAAGAACATGGCTTTTCTGGGGGATATAATATATCCAATCGGGCACAGGTATCATCCTGTTGATGCCTTAATTGGGACATTTTCAAGGCTTTAGAACTGTAGATTTGCAAGCTAATGCATCCCCATTGTAAAAGGCAATTCATTTCTGGTATATTGCATTTCATCAGCTTTAGCAAACTAAAACAGTTAGGTTTTTGTTTTCTTCTCTGTATTATGTTCCACAAAATTGTCTTATCCTAAGCAAGTTACCCTCTCCACTACTAACATGGCAATTCTTTTGATTTGTGACAATTTACAAAAAAAGGAAGAAAATTTAATTCAAATGAAACAAATCTTTTTTTGAAAGATCCAGTGAGGGCACAGAAAACCTGACACTTAAAGAAGCAATAGTCACAAGCATCCAGGATATGTAAAGAACTCCAGGGAAAACTGGAACTTTGCACAAACTCTTCACAAGAGAATATGCTAATAAGCAATAATCTCAATAAAAAGTGCTGACTGTAATTAGTTATGAGGAAAATTAAAATTAAAACACAAAATGATACTGTTGCATATTTACTAGAAGGGCTAAAATTAAAAAGATTGACAATACTAAATGCTGGCAATGATGTAGTGTAACTAGAATTCTCATTCACTTTTAGTGAGACAGTAAAATGGTATTACCACTTGGAGAAAAGATGTACATTTGTCAAACTATACCTACATTTACCCTATGGCCCCACAATTCCAACCCTAGATATTTTTCCAAGCTCATTGAACAATATAAGGAATAATTGTAAATTTTATTATATGTAAATATTATCTTAAAAAGACTGTACACACATATTAAATACTACTTAGTTACAGGAATGGTAAAGTGTTTAGGGGTGAAATGTACTGATGCTTGCAACTTATCTTGGAATGCATAAAAAACATTAGATGAAGATTTATGCCTGGAGAAGGAAGGATAGATGGGTAGTTATGTAATAAGTACAATAGAGTAAATCATTGATTACTTATAGAATCAAAGTCGAGGACATATGAGTCTTGTATGAATTTCATATGGCTGCAAAAATAAACTACAACAAAATTAGTAGCTTAAAACAACATACATTAATTATCTTATAGTTCCTGTATTCAGAAGACTTGACTTTGCTGGGTTCTCTTCTCAGTGTTTCACATAGTTGAAGTCAAGGTCTCAGACAGGAATGTATCCATGGTCTTCCTTTGAGCTCATTCAGGTTGTTGGCAGAATTCAGTTCTTTGTGTTTGTAGGACTGAGGTCCACATTTCCTTGCAGGTTGACTGCCACGGGCTGCTCTTAGCTCCTAGAAGTCACCTACATTCCTTGCCGTGCTGCTCTCTCCATCTTCAAGTCAGCAAAGGAAAGCAAATCCTTCTCATGTGTCTTGCCTCTGACTTACCCTTCTGTAGCCAGCTGGGGGAAAAGGTCAGTTTTAGAATTCACATGATTAAGTCAGGCCCACCAGGCTTATTTTAAGGCTTAACTGATTTGCACTTTATTTGCATCTGCAAAATCTTGCCACAGCAGTACCTAGATCGATTTTGAATGACCAGATAAATGTGTTTGGACATAGGGGAAGAAATCTTGATCACTTTCCTTGACCCTGTCCACCCTCATTCCTTCCCTTGACACCCTTCACAAAGAGAAATAAATTGTTCTCCTTTGAGCTATCACCACCCTCCAGAGATTTACATCTCCACTAAAGCCCCTTTCATGGTCTAACTCAGTCTCTACATGGGTGAAGTGTGGGCTGTGATGAGAAATATCTGGGATTTTTTTTTTTCCTTGAGATCCACAAAAGTTTTGGAGAACTAGTAAAATGAATCAATGTCTCTTTGGAAGTATCTTTTATGTTCTGAGTCCATACATAAGCAAAACGTGATGTTATTTGAGTTAACTTAGTTTGCAAATATTCTAGAATATCTTTATATTATTTTATTTACATATTTCCCCTATTTGTCTGGGAACTTCAACAGGATGCCCACATTGTACTTGTATATATATCTGATAATGCCTTTTACACTGTAAGTTCTCAATACATTCTACAGGCTTTGTGAAAGACAGTAATAATCTGACAATTTCTTTGGGGAAATTTGAAAATTATAGTTTCCTTTAAAGAAAGGCATTCTCAGAAGAAACAATACTGATGTAAGTCAGTTTTGGTTTGCTAAAGCTGCGAGAATGCAATATACCAGGTATGGATTAGCTTTTTCAATAGGGATTTATTAGGTTGCAAATTTACAGTCCTAAAGCCACAAAAATGTCCAAATTAAGGCACGAAACAGATTCTTTCTCTGAGGAAAGGCAGATATCCTCCATCACATAGGAAGGCACATGGTGATATCTGCTGATTCTTCTTCTCCTGGGTTCTGGTTTCAAAATGTCTTTCTCCAAATATCTCTAGGCTTCTGTCTTAGCTTTTCTGTGGGTCCTTCTTCTTTCTCCTGGGTTATTTTCTTTCTAAACTCTCTCTTTCATTCCATGAGCTCTCTTAAAGGACTCCAGTAAAGGATGAAGACCATGGATCTTGAATGGGTGTGGTCACATCTCTGTGGAAACTGCCTAATCAAAGGTCCTGCCCACAATAGGTTGCCCCCACAAGATTGGATTAAAAGAACCGAGGCTTTTCTGGGGTACATAATAGATTCAAACCAGCATAGCCACCGTTCTTAAAATGTTGCTTGAATCCATACAACCATAAAACTAAGTACAAAACCTTTATGATTCCTTTATAACTAAAATTCACAGAAAATTCATAAATTAAAAGCATGCAAAACCATAAAGTCAATAAAACTCAATCAACACCCTTCTTTTCTATATGTCAAATGATGTTATTTTGTTAAATTAAAAAATTTATATTCCTAGTAGGTATGGTTCTGCATAAAATTTTTCTCTGCATTTAAACTTTGACAGCATTAATGAAGATTTTTGTGTACTATATGACAATATGTGTATTATATGGGCAACAATTGCCCTAAGGCTCTGTTTCTTACTCTGGAATTATTGTACCTCAAACTTTATCCAGGCTCTGTAAGTCCAAAATCTCCAAAAGACAGTTTTAATGAGCCACTTGATACATCAGTAAAGCGTCCTTGTTCACTTGAATATAAAATTGGTGTTACTGCATTATTGATATCCGCATAAGACCCACCCTGAATGGGTGGAGCCATACCTCCATGGAAATAATTTAATCAAAAGTCTCACCCACAGTTGAATGGGTCTCACATCTCCATGGAAACAACACATGTCCCTCAGAAAAGCCATGTTCTTTAATGCAATCTTGTGAGAGCAGATGTATGTCTTTTGATTAGGGTGGGACTTTTTGATTGGGTTGTTTCCATGGAGATATGAGACCCACTCAACTGTGGGTGAGACTTTTGATTAAATTATTTCCATGGAGGTATGGCTCCACCCATTCAGGGTGGGTCTTATGCGGATATCAATAATGCAGTAATAATTCAATTATTACTGACACAGCAAGAAAAAAAAGTCATTGTCTTTTTAGTGTTATACCTACTGTTAATGAAATGAACACACCATTATACATAAAAACATGATCTATTCAATTCGTCTGCCTCCAGGGTAGATATGGCGGTGCTCATCCTTACAACACTTTTGTTTAAATAATGAACTCTGATGTAGTCTGGCCTTCATTTCTGTTTAATGCAATGAAAAACACAAACACAAATGCAAATCCCAGCACTAAAACTGAATGGCAGAAGTCAATTTCCAGATTAGAAAATAATGGTAGAGGATTTGTAGATTCCAGAAAGTGTATTTGCAGAGCATGCCTCAGGTTGAGAAAGCCTAGTGAGGTGAGAGACATGAGTTTAAAACACAACTTCTTTCTCTATTCATTTATTCCAATATTTTAAATTTAGTGCTTCATGTCCCAGGAAGGGTGCCAGGTGTTGGATGAGTGGGATAGAACAGATTTTTTCCAAGTCTTCCTGAAACTCAAAATTCAATGAGGGTAGTCAGTGGTGTAATGGAAAAGAAATTAGACCCTTTCACTTTCCACGTGACCTCAAACAAGCTATTACTTAAACTCTCTGAGCGCCAACTTGCTCAGCTATAAAAAGAGGACAATACCTACCGGAACAGTCAGATGATAGTCCTTTAAAGCTTTAAAGCACTAGGCACAAGGAAAACATTATCAGTCACACTTACTTATGCCAAATTAAATCAAATTTAAGATAACTACTGGTAAAGCCATTTCCAAAATAGGTTAACATCCATCATAGTACAACCATTACACTCAGCAATATTAATAATGCTATAGTTATAATTCCCATTGAAACCAGCTTGTTTGAACCCTAAATCCAAAATAATGGTTCCAATGACATTATGATGCCCATTATTGAAATCAGTCATGTCTGGAGTGTGATATGGCATCTGTCTAGCAGCTGTCTGAAGCACTACAAAGAAATGGGGAAGGTAACTGAAAAGCAACTCTTTCAACTGAAATTTTAGGGGAATGTTCAAGAGAGCTAGCACATGGCTTCCCAGTTTGGAACAATGCCAGGGTCATTAGCATTAACAACCATCCTGCACTGGTGGAACACACCATAGCTTCTGTAATGACCACCTTAACTTCCTATCTGAAAGATGTCATCTTTGACAGCCACGGGGCTGCTGCTTATAGCACCACTCGTGAGGAATTAGCAGGATGGTAAATCATTGGAAGACTTTCTGCAGTAGAGGGCTTGTTTTAGTCCTCTTGGTCTAGAAAAGACAGAGACTGGAGAGCTTGAACTGCTAATGCCCTGAGCTTACTTTTACTACAAAGCCACTTTCCCATCATTCATGGAGTTGTGCTTAGGGACTGCTAACTAATTTTAATATTGGCTTAAGAAAAGCATAATTGGAAAGGTAAATCTGCAGAGGGGACAATCAAGTTATTATCTTCCCTGTGTGTGTGTGTGTGTGTGTGTGTGTGTGCGTGCACACCTGTGCGAGTATGTTTTAACCAGATATTCTAGATTATTCCATTTCTCAAGCACAGTGCTTAGCGCACAGTAGGTTCACCATAACTATTTGATGAATGTGTGAAATAGTCTCTTCTAATGTTCAAGATAATCAAGAAATGAATTTTAGAGCAACACATCTAAAATTACCTGAAATAAGTTTTAGGATCAAGTCAGGTTATAAATAATTGATTTCAAATTACATATATATTTTGAACTCTTTAATCAGTATGCATTTCTTTTTATGACATTAAAAAATAAACCCCCAGTAGAAAAATTAGAAAAAAGAGTTCTGGTCAATTGAATTAATAACTATTAGTAATCTGTTTAGTCATTGATAACATTACAGGATTAACATTTAGGTATATTTTCTCATTTTCTATGCATCTATGTAAATTTAGATCATACATGTATTTGCAGTAGTATTAGAATGTTCTCACTGATGGCACTAGTCTGTTTTGTCATGCATTGATGCTACTAAAATTGGAGTCTACTCTTATTGATAAATAGAGGAAATATTTTCCAGAGTAACTCCAGATCTGGCATTAAGGAAATATATTAAATTACATTAAATGTTTAATATAAAAGCAAATTAGCATGTTATATCTTTAAGGAAAGTCTACTAAACCAATTTAGTCTTGGGTCAATGCAATTCATCAAGAAGGGCCATACAGGACTAAAAATGCTATAAAATGGTTTCCCCGCCTTAGTTTAAAATATTGCTCATTTACGTCCCTTTTTATTCAATATCATCTTCTGGCTTTGCAGCATAAAACACAGATGCCTGGAAACCTTATTTAAAATTTTGGGAAAGAAGTGGAGGGAAGTGTAAGGATATTAATGTGTTTCATTAATTGTAGAGAGCATAACCTCATTTACTCAAATGCCCTGGGGAGCTTGTCACTGCTTTAAATGGAGAGCAACTGGTAAACTGGGAGCGAGTGCCTCACTGTTTAAAACAGAGCTCCCAGTTCAGACACAGAAAGCCATGTTCCAAAGAAAGCATCATCTCCACATTGCCCATTTAGATCTGAGCAAAATGTAGTGCAACTGAAGAACAAAAGGGATCGTGAAACAGCTGGGAAATGCTGGGAAAAAAGCAGGCTGAGTAAAAAGTGGAATTTTCGATAACCGCGTCAGCATTATCTTTCCCAGTAGTGACTGCCAAAAACTGTATTTGTTTATAGTTACTTGAAGATAAAGAACTAACTTTGGGCTGAGGGGGAAATACTATATTTCCCTGAGAAATCAAAGTGTTTGAGATTCTCTTGCAAAGTCTGGAATGCGTGCCAGACACGACTGCCTGTGGGGTATTTCCTGCCTAATTTTGTGGTTCCAAGGGGTCATGATATGCTCCAGAAAGACGTCAATATCAAATTGTTCTGTTAATTTGGGAAAACTTTAGAGATGGGAGTGATATATTCAAATACGGTTCTCCCAAGAAGAACTGAACTCATAGCCTAGGATTTCTTTCTCAGCCTGGGTGGCTTGGGGTCAATATATGGTTGGAAGGAAACACTGATGTCACTCAGTTTGTGCACATGCAGTTCATTCCCTTAGAAGTCATGGAATTAGTTTCTAGCACTTTGGCCACACCATTTCATACAGACTCACCCAGGGAAAAAGTCAAACTCTTTTGTGTGATGTAAAAGAGCCTCCATTACCTGCCTTTTGCTCCCCCAACCTTCTTCCTTCTCCTTTCCCATCATCTGCCTCATGAGCCAGCTATTCTCAACCCTTGGTGTTTACTTCTGCTCTTTAACTAAGAAGTGATTCCCAAGGTGTGCAGTTTACGTCTAGAGCTCTTGCATCACCTGCACCTGGCACAGATCTTCCCACTCGGCAAATATTCAGTTGTCTTTTATTTACCCGCTGAACTTTCAGGCTCATTGTCCAACACAGAAAGGAAATCCAAATATACAACCTTTGTGGATAAAATTTGTTTCCTTTACCCTTTTGGAAATGTTTCATAGTCCCTGATTTGCTTTCATGGAACTGATATGTAGTAAGATTTTCTTTTCCCCATGGATTTCAAAGGGGATGATTCTAACACTCTGGAAAAATACTTAGGGTGTGCAATCAAGGTTCAAATAAAAGAGATCCATGCACTCCAAGTGAGCCCCTATCACTCAAATCCATTTACTATGTCTGATAACAATAAGTAAGAAATAGCCCCTTCCCTTAAGGAGCTAACAACATGCTGGAAAAAGTAGACATGTCTATGACAGTTGGTTTCATCTGATGAGCATGATGAGTACTGTGGAAACCCCAGGATGGACAATTCATTCTTACTGGGTTCATGGAAATATGGTCATAAATTAGGACCTTGAAGGACAGGTAGATTTTGATAGGTGGAGAAAAACACTAGGAAATATTAGGAGGAGACACCATGGGCAAAACCCCAGAAGTGTCAGAGGGCATTTGTATACAAGTGCACCAAGAGTTAAGAAGCTTGGAGAATATCAGGGAAAAAGGCTGAAGAAGTAGGGAAGAACTGAGTCCTAACCCTCCTATGACCATTTCTGGAATACAGCAACAAGGTGCAGGAAATGTTGCTGTTTAGAAGGAAGACAGACAAAGGTGGCAGCAGTCACTGTTTTGTGCTGTTGCTGGGTCCAGAAGAAGCAGGGCTATGGTTCCAACCCAGTTTGAGACCAAGACCTGAAGAGTCCGTAGGTGTGGTAGATTGAATCATGTATCCCAACAAAGACAGCTTCTTAATCTGAATCCAAGTTCTCGTGGCTGTGAACCCATTTGTAAGCAGGGCCTTTTGAGTGTATGATTGGTTAAGATGTAGACTCAGTTATTTACAGGATCTTCTGAGATCCTAGTTAGCTGTGGTCACACTGAGTGAGCACAGCCTTAATTCGTATGACTGGAAGCCTTTATTAAGAGTGGACATTTGGAAGCAATCCAAGAAGCCAGAAGCCAGAACTGGGTGGAAACTAGAAGAGCAAACCCAAAGAGAGAGAGAGATTGCCATATGACAGGAGGCAGAGATACAAGCCAAGGAAGCCTAAAGATTGCAGCAAGGTAGCACTAGAGTACTGCAGAATTTGGGGAGAAAATATGGTCTTGCCGACACCTTGATTTGGGGCTTCTAGCCTCTGAAAATGAGAAACAACAAATTCCTGTTGTTAAACCAAACAGCGCGTGATAGTTGTCACAGCAGCCCTGGCAAATAAGCCAATAGAGTTGCCTTGCAGTTTGGCTGTGGGAAAGCAGAGCTCATCTCCTACTATAATAATCAATTTAATAGGAACTGAGAGACAAATGATTTGTATAGAGCATGATTAGACACCACAGGGAGAAGAAAACAAAAGAACCCAAGAAATGTTCAATATTTTAGGTGGTGGTATATAACCCCTGATGTAAATAGCAGTTCATTTGTTTACTTAGCACAGAACTAGTGAACCTTCTCTGGATAGGGGGACTGAGAGAGGATACAGAAACACAAAGGAAAATGTAGTAATTTATTTTTAAGGATCTCCTAGTCCTAGTTTGGGGGTGGGGGATGTGTATATAAATAAATTGTAATGGAATAGGACAGTGATTTTCAAACTTTGAAACTTCAGGACCTCTTTACATTCTTAAACATTACTGAGGACCCTCAAAGGGATTTTTTTATGTGAATTAGATCTATCAACATTTCCTGTACTTGGAATTAAAATGGAAAAAGTTCAAAATATTTACTTATGAAATTTATTTAATAAAAATGATAAACACATTAAATATTAATATCAGAGTGATGATATCATCACATACCATGCAGTCTCTGGGCAACTCCACTGTACACCTGTAGGTGAAAAAATGTGAGTTGGAAAAGTAAATGATATTTTAGTATTATTATGAAAATAGTAATGACTTCACAGATCCCTTAAAGGGTTCCTGGACCACACTTTGAGAACCACTATAATAGGATGAAGGACCTAATAGCTAAAAATGGGCTGCATATAGGGTCCGAACTATAGAAAAGTTCATGCTGTGTAAATAACAAGAGAATTAGTAACAAGGCTACCTGATGCCAGCTCTCATATTATCTCATGTAATATTTAAAATAACATATAAGGTATAGTTTAATATTGCATTTTACAAGTGAGAAAAAAAATAGCAGTTGAGAGTTTACATAAACTGTTCAAAGATACACAGCAAGTTAGTGGCAAGTCTGGAATCCAAACCAGGTCTGTTTTATTCCAAATCCATGACTGCCATAACAAGTAAGGGGATAAATGATAAATGACAAAGGTCTTCAATTCTTAATCAGTGCTTTCTATTTGCAAGTCACTGAGCTAAGCCGCCTATGTTCAAAATTTATTACTTTTAATTGCTACAATAATACTTGAAGTTAAGAATTATTATTATTTTCATTCTCTCTCTCCATGTAGCTTCATTGGAGAGGTTAAGCAAATTGTCTGAAGTCATAAAATTAGAGAGTAATAGAGCTAGTGCTAGTATCCAGTTCTTCCTGACATCCAAACCAGGTTCTTCACCACAAAAACTGCCTCTTAAAAAAATCATTGTCCTAACAAAATAACAATAATAGCAAAAATGTGTCATGTGCAAAGCTCCTTCTAGGCAATAACTCATTTCATTCTCACAGAAAAGTTGTCTATTTTTATCCCCAATTTGTACAGGAGTCCTTGTCAGATAGTTAAAATGGTAGAGGATCAAGGAAGTAAAAGGTTTGAATGGCATCAGAACTGGGGAAAAAAAAATATTTACAGAATACATGAGTCAGGAAAAGGCCATATACAGGCCAGACATGAGCTATGGGTTTGGGAACAGTTAGTTCACCAATTGGAAAAGAACCATGGCTCCAATATTTTAAAAATCAATATTCTTTACGTCATTCAAAATCAGAATGGTCTAATTTCTACCTGCCTCCTTCTTGCCTTTCTTCAGCACTCAATTTGACTACAAAGTGGATTTCTCCCCCTTTAGCTCTAACCAGGGAGGATTCTGCAGGTTCTACTCCCAGTGGTGAAATGTCACCACGGTTGGTCCGCTATTTGCAATGCAAATGGCCTGGCTTTGGCATCCAAGATTGATGTCCCTGATATGAATGTACTTAGTTGCTGGGCTGGAGCTGAGTGGCAATGATACAGGTCTCTTCCCAGCCTCGAGCCGTTGTCAGAGGTAACAAAGCAGGGTTGGGGGCAATGTGAGCTATGCGCCCTTTTGGCACCATCCGTTTACATTCATGGGATCCATGCATCTAAATTTGTTCGGGGCCACCAAGTCTGGGCTGAGGGCAGATGCATACTGAGCTGGAGCAGAGGGCAAGGAGACACTCCACAGACTATTCTGGAGGCAAGTGAGAAGGCACCTGGCCCCATGACAAGCAGCACCTGTCTGGATCAGAATCCCATTTGCATTCCTGGAGTTTCTGGGTAGCTCAGCGCTGCATCAGGTGGTCCTTGGTGAATACCCAAGTTCCTTGGGCAGCCGGGCCTGGCTGCTGAGATCGGGTTGCATGTCCCCAGGAAGGAGGGATCCTGAAACCTGGCCAGGCACTTTAGATGCAAGAAATTCAGAAGAAAAGATGGAAATGGTCTGGAAAAAAAATGAATCGATCAGAAACCTATCTTTACCTTCATGTAATAATTGTTGCAATTTGAAAAAAATATTTTATCCAATCCATTATCATCTATGGAGAGTTTGATTTGCTGCTAGTAATGTGGTAGGAGAAGAATGATTTATTCCGGGCACTGAAGATCTCAATTATGTAATTGAGCTAGGGTTCACTCCTTTGGCTAATCTTTTCTCAGACTTATGTTTCTGAGTCTCCCAGGAGAAACAAAACAGACAACTAGAGATAAGGCATAACAAGATCTTTCTTTTGGTAATTAGGAAATGAATATTTGTTCAATATAGACAACAGTTAGAAAATATCTCTAAGGAAAAAAATAACTTTTTGTGAGAGGAACAAATATATAAATACTTAGAAGAAACCTCTGTGAACATTTTGTGTATGGCTTTCTAGACATGCAGACACACAAACCCAGTCTATAATATAACATGAACATGTTATAATCGAAACAAGCAAGAAATAACTATTTTCTGCCATTGCCTTCATCAGCTTCTGAGCACTCATTTGTATGCCTGCGCAATAATTTGGTTTATTAATCCCCTAGAATTGTGCATTGAGATTTGTTTTACTATTTAAAAAAAGTGATATATATTATTGTGCTTTCATCTTTAGACATTTGTCTGGTTAAACCTTTTCATATATAAATAAAAGAATGTTTCTATCATTCTTTTTACTTTTTCTCTTTTATTTTCTATTAAGCCCTCTCATCTGTCCTCATACTGTCCAGGCATCTTTTAAATAAATTCTTGTGGAAGGATTTTCCTTTTTTGGACAACTTGAAATTGGCAAAATTTCTACCAATATTCAATCCATTATCATCTATGGAGAGTTTGATTTGCTGCTAGTAATGTGGTAGGAGAAGAGTAATTTATTCCAGGCATTACAAAGGCATTCACTTTGGGAACATGCAGAAACAAAGGGATGATGTAAATCAAACGATGCTGGCATTGTGTGTCTCACACTACTTTCAGGTTGAGCATCTGTGGTAGGTTAAATTAAGTACCCTGCGGGGCAGGGGAGAGGGGTGATGTTCTTAATCTTAGTCCATTCCTATGGGTGTGAACCAATTGTAAATAGGACTCTTTGAAGATGTTATTTCTAGTTAAGGTGTGGCCCCAATGAAAGAGGTTGGAACTTAATTCTTGTGCCAGAGGCTTCATGAAGAAACAGCCATGGAGAGAAGAAGCTGGAAGTTAACAGAACCAGAAGAGAAAGGAGGAAACATCACCATGTAATGGGAAAGCCAAGGATCCCCGAGGATTGCCAGCCTATCACAGCACTACTGACCCTGGGAAGAGGCAAGTCTTCCAGCCTTGGAAACCATGAGACAGTAAATTCTTGTGCTAAGCCAACTCACTGTGTGATGCTTGTCATAGCAGCCAAGAAACTAAGACAGCATTTGTATTTTTCTAGTAGTGCAGATAATGTTCAGTGCCTGAATGTGTTGTCCCAGAAACTCATTGGTAATTTGGACATTGGAACTGGGAAAATACTTTTCTATATATAATATGAAAAACACTCATAAGTCTCCCAGGACAGTAAAACAAAGCCTATACTACTTGTTCAGCTTTGCTAATGCTGCTGTTTTGCAAAACACCAGAAATGGATTGGCTTTTATAAAGGGGGTTTATTTGGTTACAAAGTAACTGTCTTAAGGCCATAAAATGTCCAAGGTAAGGCATCAAAAATAGGGTACCTTCACTGAAGGATGGCCAATGGTGTCCTGAAAACCTCTGTTAGCTGGGAAGGCACATGGCTGGTGTCTGCTTGCTCCCAGGTTGCGTTTCAAAATGGTATTCACCAAAATGTTGCCCTCTTAGCTGCAGCTCCTCTTCAAAGTATCATTCTCAGTTGCTCTCTGGTCCTTCTGTCTGTGAAGTCCTTTATACGACTTCAGTGATCCAATTAACACCCACCCTGAAAGGGAAGGGTAACACCTCCTTGGAACGTTTCACTCACATCTGATTGAGTCACATCTCCATGGAAACACTCAATCAAAGGATTCCAATCTAAACAACACTAATACATCTGCCCCCACAAGATTGCATTAAATAACATGACATTTAGGGGGACACAATACATCCAAATTAGCACACTACTCTTGCAATAGTGAAATTTGACATTATAAAGCAACTTTTATATGCCAGGCAATTTATATATATCACTGTCAATCCATATGGATCCTAAATTATTTATAATTGTAATTTTTCATTGTAGGTAGAATATGGAATTGTTAGTTTTCTTTTTAGCATTATAAGTATGTTCATTTTATCAATTCATGATGCATTAGAGAATATACAAGAATTTGGAAAATTTTCATACCATAATTCTCCATTTTGTTGTTCAAGTGAAGAATTAAAACTAAAAATCTATAGAATTGTAAGGAAATGGCCTTTCTTTACCTTATGGTTTGGCGCTTGCAGACAGGAGAAGGTGATTTTCTGAAGTTTAGGAAGAGGACCCCCAAAATATTTTAAATGACTTTACTGAGAACCAAAGAAAAGCTTGATCCTTCACTGTGTATAATTTCCTTTTACAATTTATGAAAGTTTCTTCATTAGATAACCTAGTTAACATAAGACTACTGCTTGTCATTTTTTCCCCTTGAAAAAAATTAATATTCATATGACAGAAGATTTCCAAGAGGATACAAATTCAGGAAGCTGTAGAATGGTAGACTCAGAAGCACCTACAGTTAAATGCTCCATATGTTTTTCTCAAACTTATATAAAAACAATTTAGTTTTAAAAATATTGAGATGCTGTTTTAATGTAAGGACTACTCACATTTTCTAATTTTGTTTGAACATAAAACAATATTTTGCATGTAGAGAAGTAATCATTAGCATGAAAAGGGAGAAAAAAGATTTATAATCAACATTATGCAAAAATAAAGCAAAATTATAAATATCAGCCTACTCAGAGGAAAATCTTTAATGTTTATGCTTAGGCATATCTGAATGCTTATCATCAAATCAAAGTGCAGTTAAAAAAAAAAAAAGACAGCTTAAGAAAGTTCCAGTGTTTCAAAGAAAGCACTTTTTAAAATGTATATGCATGAAGAATATTTAGTTATATCATAGAATATATGCAGCACTGTAAGATAAAGGAAGACTATTATAAATGGAGTTTTGGTCTTTTTCCCCCTACATGCTGCTACCATCTTTAATCTGTTGAACTTCATCTCAACAGTTACAGAAGAATTTTTGTTTCTTTTTTTTCTCTTATTCAATAGTTCGCATTTCAGGCTGTTCAGCAGATGCCTGTGATTCTGGAGCTTCAAATCACTGGTAAAATTTCATTCTCTGTTTCTTCAGGTTTTCATGTGCTTTTCTCCATAAAATGATCTCCTGCTGCTTGAAGTACCTTCTGTTTTCTTCATCAGCAAGGACCGTCACCATTTTCTTGGCTTCAGCCCTCCTATTTACAGCCGGACAAAAAACTCCTTTTGATCGAGTTTTCATCTCTTCTCTTCTCGATTGAAAAACCTAACATATATTGGTGCCGAAACCCGGGATTGAGCAAAGAGACAAAACTTTCATTAGACGGGTTGGAACCCAGTTGCCTAACTTCAGCATCCAACACCGGCAAATCATCTCTGGGTAAGGAGAAAGTGCCTTCTCTCTCTCTCCAGTGCTCTCTTTCTGTGTTGTCCAGAACAACATTCATGGGAATCCCAGTGCTAGGTGAGAGCTGCCTCTGTTGGGGTCCAGACCCCTAGGGGTGAGTAGGACAGTGGGATGCCTCCATCCACTCCCCCATCACTGCACTGGAGCTTAGAAACTCTCAAGAGGGAATGCCCTCTCAATTATTCCTAAGCTTGAGAGCTGGAATTTCTCCTTAACCTATAAACCTCAAAGAACTTGGCCTCAGCATAGATCTAAAATCTAAGAAGCTCATTTTCTATTGTAATTCAACCTGGCCAGAAAATGGAACCCTTGACCCCCCAATTTTTTTAACCTTGAAATTACTATCACTAACTGGGCAAGTGGAGTGAAGTCCCACATGTCTGGGCCCTTTTCACCCTGTGCAGGTGCCCCTTCTCTCTTTCTCTGTCTGTCTCTGTCTCTTGTCTGTCTGTCTGACTCTCTCTCTCTCTTTCACTCTCTGCCCCTCTCTCTGCCACCAATGCCGAAATTCCCCTCCTCCTCCTCCTTACGCAACCCCTCCTGGCCAAACTAAAACTGCTGTTAAACCATAGCCAGTAAGCAACCCTCCCCCATCTCCAAATTCCACCTCCTTTCCTTCGCTGCAGAGGACCCCCTCCTTTCAACCTCAGCCTATCCTCTCCTTGTGAGAAGTGACTGGACCGGAGGTGCCCATCTGCGTCCATGTTCCCTTATCTCTCTCTCTTTCTGACCTTTCCCAAACTAAACAGCCCCTAAACTCATACTCTTAAAAAAAAAAAGTATCTTACTGAAAATTTTTGTTCACATCTCTCATTGTTGGAGTTGAGTCATACCCCACTAAAAATAGTCTTATTGCAGTTGATTTACTGTTACTGGTGCACCATCCATTATTTCAAGTTTGGCAATTGTTTCTGTTTCTGTTTTAGTACTGGGTCCAATTCCTGTGATCTCTTTTTTGATCAGTTTTAACTCTGTATGTTGGATTTTTATGCCTACTAATCAGAAGTAAATTTTTCCAATCACATCCTTAAATGAAACTTTGATTCATTATATTCAAATTCTATGTTAGACAATCTTTAATGCTCACTTCTATTTTAATAGAGTTGTTAACATCAGGATAGGTGGCAAGCTGGTGAACAGTAAGATCATACTCTTTTACTGAGTCTGCCAGTCTTCTTACTATTGTTACTTAGAGAAAATACCTTAAGCGGACATTGGCACCAATGTAAGATTCATATGGTTTTTCAACTTGCATGAATTCAAAGTCATGACTTCTGCTCTGAGTCAGTTCTCCAGGTAAGGCCAATTCTTTCACCAGGTTTACAAGCTCATGAGTATTTCTCTTGTCATTGAAAAGTTCAATTTGACCTACAAATTCAGTTCTAATTCCTTGGTACTCTAGCCTCTTTCCAGGTTGCTTAAAGGCTAGGTTTACCTTTCCTAAAATAGATTCTCCATCATAGAAAAGTTAGAGCTTTTCTACTTTCCCATCTTCAGTTTTCATTTCTGCCATTTTCCTGGTGTCCCCATCATTTAGGACAATATCGAGCTCAAAGATGGGAACAAAAACGCCTCCAAGAAAACTCATTATCAGTGCTGCCGCTTCCCCCCAACTTCACTCATCTTCTCTCTGGAGAACTCCCAGCCCCAGCGCCCCATCACGTGACTACTGCTAGTCATTTGTGGTATTAAGTTTCAGAGACTTAAAACTTGAAGGCAGGCTCTCTTCTTTCACTCAAGAAAAAAATATATTATCATATAACAAGCCTGTGGAAGAGCACGTAGCATATAGTAGACTCCCAATAATTGTTAGCTTTAAAATTATTTTATGTGTGAATTTATAAAAGCATTTGTGTTTCAATAGTAGTATCTTTCCCCCATAGAAAACTCTATTGTTGTTCTCTGGAATTCCTTTTTTTTTTTTTTTTGCTCTCTTGCATTTTTTTTTTTTTAATAATCATTTTATTGAGATATATTCACATACCACGCAGTCATACAAAACAAATTGTACTTTCGATTGTTTACAGTACCATTACATAGTTGTACATTCATCACCTAAATCAATCCCTGACACCTTCATTAGCACACACACAAAAATAACAAGAATAATAATTAGAGTGAAAAAGAGCAATTGAAGTAAAAAAGAAGACTAGGTACCTTTGTCTGTTTGTTTGCTTCCCCTACTTTTCTACACATCCATCCATAAACTAGACAAAGTGGAGTTTGGTCCTTATGGCATTCCCAATCCCACTGTCACCCCTCATAAGCTACATTTTTATACAACTGTCTTCGAGATTCATGGGTTCTGGGTTGTAGTTTAATAGTTTCAGGTATCCACCACCAGCTACCCCAATTCTTTAGAACCTAAAAAAGGTTGTCTAAAGTGTGCGTAAGAGTGCCCACCAGAGTGATCTCTCGGCTCGTTTTGGAATCTCTCTGCCACTGAAGCTTATTTCATTTCCTTTCACATCCCCCTTTTGGTCAAGAAGATGTTCTCCATCCCACGATGCCGGGTCTACATTCCTCCCCGGGAGTCATATTCCATGTTGCCAGGGAGATTCACTTCCCTGGGTGTCTGATCCCACGTAGGGGGGAGGGCAGTGATTTCACCTTTCAAGTTGGCTTAGCCAGAGAGAGAGGGCCACATCTGAGCAACAAAGAGGCATTCAGGAGGAGACTCTTAGGCACAAATACAGGGAGGCCTAGCCTCTCCTTTGCAGCAACCGTCTTCCCAAGGGTAAAACTTATGGTAGAGGGCTCAACCCATCAAACCACCAGTCCCCTATGTCTGTGGTCATGTTAGCAACCATGGAGGTGGGGTAGGCGAATACCCCTGCATTCTCCACAGGCTCCTCAAGGGGGCACTACATCTTTTTTTTTTTTTCCTTGTTTGTCTTTTTTCTTTTTTTTAACTTTCCCTTCTTTTTTCAAATCAACTGTATGAAAAAAAAAAGTTAAAAAGAAAACAAACATACAATAAAAGAACATTTCAAAGAGACCATAGCAAGGGAGTAAGAAAAAGACAACTAACCTAAGATAACTGCTTAACTTCCAACATGTTCCTACTTTACCCCAAGAAAGTTACATAATATAGCAACATTTCAGTGAACTTGTTCCTACTACATCCATCAGAAATTAACAGACCATAGTCATTTCTGGGCATCCCCAGAACGTTAAATAGCTTATCTGTTCTTCTTGGATTATTGTTCCCCCTTCCTTAATTGCTCTCTACTGCTAGTTCCCCTACATTCTACATTATAAACCATTTGTTTTACATTTTTCAAAGTTCACATTAGTGGTAGCATATAATATTTCTCTTTTTGTGCCTGGCTTATTTCGCTCAGCATTATGTCTTCAAGGTTCATCCATGTTGTCATATGTTTCACGAGATCGTTCCTTCTTACTGCCGCGTAGTATTCCATCGTGTGTATATACCACATTTTATTTATCCACTCATCTGTTGAAGGACATTTGGGTTGTTTCCATCTCTTGGCAATTGTGAATAATGCTGCTATGAACATTGGCGTGCAGATATCTGTTCATGTCACTGCTTTCCGATCTTCCGGGTATATACCGAGAAGTGCAATCGCTGGATCGAATGGTAGCTCTATATCAAGTTTTCTAAGGAACTGCCAGACTGACTTCCAGAGTGGCTGAACCATTATACAGTCCCACCAACAATGAATAAGAGTTCCAATTTCTCCACATCCCCTCCAGCATTTGTAGTTTCCTGTTTGTTTAATGGCAGCCATTCTAACCGGTGTTAGATGGTATCTCATTGTGGTCTTAATTTGCATCTCTCTAATAGCTAGTGAAGCTGAACATTTTTTCATGTGTTTCTTGGCCATTTGTATTTCCTCTTCAGAGAACTGTCTTTTCATATCTTTTGCCCATTTTATAATTGGGCTGTCTGTACTATTGTCATTGAGTTGTAGGATTTCTTTGTATATGCAAGATATCAGTCTTTTGTCAGATACATGGTTTCCAAAAATTTTTTCCCATTGAGTTGGCTGCCTCTTTACCTTTTTGAGAAATTCCTTTGAGGTGCAGAAACTTCTAAGCTTGAGGAGTTCCCATTTATCTATTTTCTCTTTTGTTGCTTGTGCTTTGGGTGTAAAGTCTAGGAAGTGGCCTCCTAATACAAGGTCTTGAAGATGTTTTCCTACATTATCTTCTAGGAGTTTAATGGTACTTTCTTTTATATTGAGATCTTTGGTCCATTTTGAGTTAATTTTTGTGTAGGGGGTGAGGTAGGGGTCCTCTTTCATTCTTTTGGATATGGATATCCAACTCTCCCAGCCCCATTTGTTGAAAAGACCATTATGGCTCAGTTCGGTGACTTTGGGGGCCTTATCAAAGATCAGTCGGCCATAGATCTGAGGGTCTATCTCTGAATTCTCAATTCGATTCCATTGATCTATATGTCTATCTTTGTGCCAGTACCATGCTGTTTTGGCAACTGTGGCTTTATAATAAGCTTCAAAGTCAGGGAGTGTAAGTCCTCCCACTTCGTTTTTCTTTTTTAGAGTGTCTTTAGCAATTCGAGGCATCTTCCCTTTCCAAATAAATTTGATAACTAGCTTTTCCAAGTCTGCAAAGTAGGTTGTTGGAATTTTGATTGGGATTGCATTGAATCTGTAGATGAGTTTGGGTAGAATTGACATCTTAATGACATTTAGCCTTCCTATCCATGAACATGGAATATTTTTCCATCTTTTAAGGTCCCCTTCTATTTCTTTTAGTAGAGTTATGTAGTTTTCTTTGTATAGGTCTTTTACATCTTTGGTTAAGTTTATTCCTAGGTACTTGATTTTTTTAGTTGCTATTGAAAATGGTATCTTTTTCTTGAGTGTCTCTTCAGTTTGTTCATTTCTAGCATATAGAAACATTACTGACTTATGTGCATTAATCTTGTATCCCGCTACTTTGCTAAATTTGTTTATTAGCTCTAGTAGGTGTATCGTTGATTTCTCAGGGTTTTCTAGATATAAGATCATATCATCTGCAAACAATGACAGTTTTTACTTCTTCTTTTCCAATTTGGATGCCTTTTATTTCTTTGTCTTGCCGGATTGCCCTGGCTAGCACTTCCAGCACAATGTTGAATAACAGTGGTGACAGCGGGCATCCTTGTCTTGTTCCTGATCTTAGAGGGAAGGCTTTCAGTCTCTCACCATTGAGTACTATGCTGGCTGTGGGTTTTTCATATATGCTCTTTATCATGTTGAGGAAGTTTCCTTCAATTCCTACCTTTTGAAGTGTTTTTATCAAAAAGGGATGTTGGATTTTGTCAAATGCTTTTTCAGCATCTATTGAGATGATCAATTGATTTTTCCCTTTCGAGTTTTTAATGTGTTGTAATACATTGATTGTTTTTCTTATGTTGAACCATCCTTGCATGCCTGGAATGAACCCCACTTGGTCATGGTGTATGATTTTTTTAATGTGTCTTTGGATTCGATTTGCAAGTATTTTGTTGAGGATTTTTGCATCTATATTCATTAGGGAGATTGGCCGGTAGTTTTCCTTTTTTGTAGCATCTTTGCCTGGTTTTGGTATTAGATTGATGTTAGCTTCATAAAATGAGTTAGGTAGTGTTCCATTTTTTTCAATGTTTTGAAAGAGTTTGAGTAAGATTGGTGTCAGTTCTTTCTGGAAAGTTTGGTAGAATTCCCCTGTGAAGCCATCTGGCCCTGGGCATTTATTTGTGGGAAGATTTTTGATGACTGATTGGATCTCTTTGCTTGTGATGGGTTGGTTGAGGTCTTCTATTTCTTCTCTGGTCAGTCTAGGTTGTTCATATGTTTCCAGGAAATTGTCCATTTCTTCTACATTATCCAGTTTGTTGCCATACAGTTGTTCATAATATCCTCTTATAATTTTTTTAATTTCTTCAGGATCTGCAGTTATGTCACCTTTTTCATTCATTATTTTGTTTATATGGGTCTTCTCTCTTTTTGATTTTGTCAGTCTAGCTAGGGGCTTGTCAATCTTGTTGATCTTCTCAAAGAACCAACTTTTGGTGATATTTATCCTTTCTATTGTTTTTTTGTTCTCTATGTCATTTATTTCTGCTTTAATCCTTGTTATTTCTTTTCTTGTACTTGGTTTAGGATTGGTTTGCTGTTCATTTTCTAGCTTCTTCAGTTGATCCATTAGTTCTTTGATTTTGGCTCTTTCTTCCTTTTTAATATATGCGTTTAGTGCTATAAATTTCCCCCTTAGCACTGCTTTTGCTGCATCCCATAGGTTTTGGTATGTTGTGTTCTCATTTTCATTCGTCTCTATATATTTAGCAATTTCTCTTGCTATTTCTTCTTTAACCCACTGATTGTTTAGGAGTGTGTTGTTTAACCTCCAGGTATTTGTGAATTTTCTAAGTCTCTGATGGTTATTGACTTCTAATTGTATTCCATTGTGGTCAGAGAATGTGCTTTGAATAATTTCAATCTTTTTAAATTTATTGAGGCTTGTTTTATGTCCCAGCATATGATCTATTCTGGAGAAAGTTCCGTGAGCACTAGAAAAGTATGTGTATCCTGGTGATTTGGGATGTAATGTCCTGTAGATGTCTGTTAAATCTAATTCATTTATCAGATTGTTTAGGTTTTCAATTTCCTTATTGGTCTTCTGTCTGGTTGATCTATCTATAGGAGAGAGTGATGTGTTGAAGTCTCCCACAATTATTGTGGAAACATCAATTGCTTCCTTTAGTTTTGCCAATGTTTCTCTCATGTATTTTGTGGCACCTTGATTGGGTGCATAGACATTTACGATTGTTATTTCTTCTTGCTGAATTGCCCCTTTTATTAGTATGTAGTGGCCTTCTTTGTCTCTCAAAACATCCCTGCATTTGAAGTCTATTTTATCTGAGATTAATATTGCTACACCTGCTTTCTTTTGGCTGTAGCTTGCATGAAATATTTTTTTCCATCCTTTCACTTTCAGTTTCTTTGTGTCCCTGTGTCTAAGATGAGTCTCTTGTATGCAACATATTGATGGTTCATTTTTTTTGATCCATTCTGCGAATCTATATCTTTTAATTGGGGAGTTTAATCCATTTACATTCAACGTTAAAACCGTGAAGGCATTTCTTGAATCGGCCATCTTATCCTTTGGATTATGTTTGCCATATTTTTCCCTCTCTCTATTAATATCCTTTATTGTACCCATACCGAATCTCTTTAGTACTGAACCTTTCTCCAAGTCTCTCTGTCCTGTCTTTGTTTGTCTGTCTGTAGGGCTCCCTTGAGTATCTCCAGTAGGGCAGGTCTCTTGTTAGCAAATTCTCTCAGCATTTCTTTGTCTGTGAAAAATTTAAGCTCTCCCTCAAATTTGAAGGAGAGCTTTGCTGGATAAAGTATTCTTGGCTGGAAATTCCTCTCACTCAGAATTTTAAATATATCGTGCCACTGCCTTCTCGCCTCCATGGTGGCTGCTGAGTAGTCACTACTTAGTCTTATGCTGTTTCCTTTGTATGTGGTGAATTGCTTTTCTCTTGCTGCTTTCAGAACTTGCTCCTTCTCTTCTATGTTTGACAGTGTGATCAGTATATGTCTCGGAGTGGGTTTTTTTGGATTTATTCTATTTGGAGTTCGCTGAGCATTTATGATTTGTGTATTTATGTTGTTTAGAAGATTTGGGAAGTTTTCCCCAACAATTTCTTTGAATAGTCTTCCTAGACCTTTACCCTTTTCTTCCCCTTCTGGGACACCAATGAGTCTCATATTCGGACGTTTCATATTATCTATCATATCCCTGAGGTCCATTTCGAGTTTTTCAATTTTTTTCCCCATTCTTTCTTTTATGCTTTCATTTTCCATTCTGTCATCTTCCAGGTCACTGATTCGTTGTTCAACTTCCTCTAGTCTTGTACTATGAGTGTCCAGAATCTTTTTAATTTGGTCAACAGTTTCTTTAATTTCCATAAGATCATCCATTTTTTTATTTAGTCTTGCAATGTCTTCTTTATGCTCTTCTAGGGTCTTCTTGATTTCCTTCATATCCCGTACTATGGTCTCATTGTTCATCTTTAGTTCTTTGAGTAGCTGCTCTAGGTGTGTCTCTTCTGGTCTTTTGATTTGGGTGCTTGGGCTTGGGTTATCCATATCGTCTGGTTTTTTCATATGCTTTATAATTTTCTGTTGTTTTTGGCCTCGTGGCATTTGCTGAACTTGATAGGGTTCTTTTAGGGTTTGTAGACCAGTTGAAGTCCTTATCTCTAATTTATCAGATCTACAGCTTCGTGGAGTACACTTTCTCTAACTAACCAGCAGGTGGCGTCCACGAGCCACCTGTTCTCCACAAGCCAGATCTCCCCTGCTTAGCCTTTTTGGTGAGTGGGGGAGTGAGTCTTGTGGGGCCCAATTGGTGTACCAAGCTTGCGTGTGTAGTTGGTGTTGCCTGCCCTGTATGTGGGGCGTGTTTCTGGGCAGTCGGGGAGGGGGGGTGGCCCTAAAAATCAAATCTCCCTGATGATCCTAGAGTTTTAAAGCTACTGCAATAGTCTAATCCTTCAGTTCAGTCCTGCCACAGTTTGTCTCTGCCACTGACCCACAAGTCTTTGGTATTGGCGTATGGCTCCTGAGACTTGCAAGTGGGCCCCTCTTCCAGGCTGTGCACCCCGGGTCCTCTGTTGAGGGATGACTGTGCTATGTCACAGGTGAGTGCCATCCCCCCAGGGCAGTTCTGGGCTGCTGGGCTGTGTTGGGAGGCTCCCAGTCTGCTCAAATGATGGCTGAATGGGGCTCTGTTAATTCACACTGCTCCCCCTTCCCAGCTCTGGGACATTCAGCTGAGGTTGCAGGGAAGGCTAATGTCCACGCCCAGTTTTGTGGTGTGTGCCTGTTATTTGAAGCACTTCTGTCACACTGGGTTGTCTGGGGCAGCTCTGGGCTATGGGGCTGGCGATGGGCAGGAGTGTTTCCTGTCCACCAGGATGGTGGCTGTGAGCGGACACCCCCCTTTTCTTGGGAAGTTGTGTTGTTTAGTGAATTTTCTCAGCCACTGGATTATTGCCTTTTGTCTCAGAGCTCTCTTAGTTCTGCTCTTGACTTGACGTGCCCAAATTTCAATTCTTTGAAGCTTTCTGTATTGAGCTTCTTAGAGTAATTGTTTTAGAAAAAGCAAAAAGGATTTAAAAAAAAAAAAAAAAAAAAAAAAAAAAACGGCCCTCCTCAGAGATCTAATGGGTTATTGAAATGCTAATAGACAAAGCAACCAGGGCCATTAAGGAAAGGTGCACAGGGCAGAGAGATCAGCCTTGCTTCGGGATTTGCATATGCGCCTCAAGGCCTGATCTCCGCCCTTCCCCTTTCTGTGTTCACCAGAACTCCAAAAATCCTCTGCTTTTATTTTGGAGTTTTTCGTGTTGTTTTTTTTCTATGCCTGTCTCCTCTCTGCTGGGCTGGCTGCTCTCAGAGTCTCTGGTGTCTGGTCTCAGTCTATCTATGGTTGGAGTTTGAATCAGTAGAATGAGTTTCCGATAAGAGCAGCCACTGCAATTCTCCCTTCTCCTTCCTGGAGCTGACAGCCCCTCCTCCCCCGGGACTGAGCCTGGCAGGGAAGGGCGCGGGTCCCCTGGCCGCAAAAACTTACAGATTTCGCTGATCTCAGCAGTTCCACGTTTTCATGAGTGTTGTATGAAGTATGCCCAAAGACAGATTGCTCTGTGGTGTCCAGTCCACGCAGTTCCTGGCTTTTTACCTACTTTCCTGGAGGAGTAACTAAAACATACAGCTCACCAGTCTGCCATCTTGCCCCGCCTCTGGAATTCCTTTTACTCTTTTGTTTCTCTTAGTTCCCACTTAGTGTTCCACCCCTAACTCTTTTGCTTCTTTGTGGGGGGTTTCATTTCTTGAGTGTCTACACTGGATAATGACCTCATAGCTTCCTTCTCTGATGTGGCTTCTTGACCCAGTGCGCAAGGCAGAAAAGAGAGGACAGGGGGAGAGTTATCCTTTTGTGGGACCAAGGCCATGCTCTAGAATGCCTCCCCCCCCAATTTTCTAAACTATAGTAGAAGCCCCTTCTTTGCTTTACTGGTTGTATTTTTTAAAGTTATTTAAAACAAGGAATCATAAAAAAGATATATACATATTTTAAAACACTTTTTTTATCTTAAACCACAGAAATTACCCAGTGAATGAAAAATATAAAGTACATCTATAATGAATCATCTAAGATTTTCAGTTCCAGATTCTATAACATGGTACAATAACATACAGCACTCGCTAAGCAAATTAAGTTTTTTACAATTATTCCCTATTGGTTTCTTCATCTATACCTATTTCCCAAGAAGTTTTTTTTGTGATTCTCCTGTATCTTGCCTCTCCAAAGTTATCAATTTATTTTTCATAACAACTCTCACATTCATATTTGATCCATTAACATAGTTGTCAATTATTGTCAATCATATAATTGAAATGATAGTAAATTTGGCATAAATATATTTGTAACAAACAGGACTGACTCTTGCTTGGTCAGCACAATATTCAATAATATTATATATATATATATATGAAATAATAATATTGCCCCAAATTCTATTAAGCAGCCCAAATTCTATTAAGCAGAATTGAGCTGGCCATTGCACAGTCTCCTCTTCCCAGAAATATAGGTGTGTGTCTATGCTGTAGTGAGAGAATGGTGAGGATGTGATAGCCTGTTAATCCTTAGAGGGAGGCTGGTTCAAATCTTCTGTGCCCTTGACACGGGAGGACTGAGAGAAGGGAAGGTCCTGTTTCCAAAGGGGGAGTGATCAAGAAAGGAAATTGACACTACCCTACAGTCTGAGGTGGCAGGAATGGAGATGGGAACTTCAACCTTAAAACATCTTGTCAGCCATAAGGTGAACCTTGAGGAAAAGGTACCAGAGGAATCATTAATGGTAGGCAGCACTGACAAGTAACGTTCACAGGCGCTGGATTGGGTGGACCTGTCTGTCTATGATAGAGGTCAGAGAATTTTGACAATGAAATATTTATCACAAAGAGAAAGTTGAGCTCAAGTGATCCTAGAAAGTGCTCAATAACCAGAGAAGAAAAAGGACAGTGAACAAAATGACTGGGAACCTGATTTGGTAAAATGACAAAGTGAACAATTATGATGCACTGAATTGGACATCCTGACTTTGGAAGCCATTTAGAATTTTATTTTCCTTTAATATTCAATAATGTGATAAAAGCAAACCAGTGCTAATTGCTTGGTACACATCCGGTGTGGTTCTTGAAATCAAGATGCCATTTAATCCTTTTCTAGTGGTTCTGTGAAGTGGGAGCTATTACTTTTCCTGGATCACTTGAGGAATCTGATGCTTAGAGAGTCTTAATAACCCAAAGCGAAATAGCCTCAATTTCCAACCAAGATCTCTGACTCCAGAGCCCCTTGCTAGGAACCACAGTCATACTTGGTAGTGACCACACCAACACGTAGCTTAAGGGTTCTGGCCTTTGTTTCTCACCCTTATTTCAATGGTTGGGGGAGAGAGGAGTCTGGGGGATGGAAAAATTGAGAAACATGGCCTTGGTGGACCTGTGATACACAGCCAACTCCATCCCACTTCTGCTTTGCAAAAAAAAAAAGTGGATTCTAAATTCTTCTCCACTCTCTCTGTGGTCTCCATTAGAGATTCTGACAGTTACTAGATAAAGTTAAAGACTCATGTAGTGCTCCTCTCACACTAATTGGACTGTAATGTATAGCCTCGGTCAAGCACATCTTTCCCAGCACTCCTCTCCGCAGACGGCAATTGAGCCATTTACTGAAGATGCATTGGCTGCTGGGACCCTGGAATAACCTTAAGCTGTGCTGGCCTTTTAGCGGAAAACACAATTAATTATGATACTGAAGGGCAATTAAGACTGGGGTTAAAATAAAAATCTTCAGAACATAGAATGTCAAAGACTGAAAAAGAAATGTTTCTCCTTCACATATCTCCAAGGCCCATGAGCGTGCAACCATTGGTCACTCCAAGTCTAGATGCCAAATTCCCACTTCATTTTAGTAAACATAAATTGAAATGAATAGCTATGTTAGCCATGCTGTTTTCCTGAAACATCACTTAACATCCACTCCTTTACCAGCAGTAGCTCTGAAAACCACAAGCATGCCTAGACACCTGTTACATCCATAAATTTGTAGAAACAACTACACAGATTTTTTAAACACAAGCATACAATCATGTATAACACACCATGTGTTACAAGTTGCTTGAGTTAATTTCAGCTTAGAGAAAATCTTCCTGGAAAAAAAAAGATGTTTTTTGGTAAAATAAAAGAAGATGCTGCTGCTGCACATCATTTTGTGAAGAAGAGATTCAGTAATTGCATGCTTAACTGGAAGAAAAAAAGGTTCAGGAGTGGAGAAAGCCATGTATTGGGGTATGTGCATTCAAGCTAAGTTTGGCCACTAAAAAGGTTTGTAACTACCAATGAATAAAGTCAACTTCTGTGATTTTATTGATCCTGTGGGTTTCCCTTTCAGTGAATTCTGTGTTCACATCTTTTTTCCCCCCACTTTCCTAAAGGGAACAAGTTCTTTTTTTTAATGAACTTGTAGGAGATTTTATTAAATATATGTTCTGGGCGCTGATGTTTCATTGAAGATATGCCTAGCAAATATCTTTTCTCAAAATACAGGTTTTCTGGTTACACCAATATTTGTTGTAAATTTAGAGAAATCCTGGAGGAAATGTGCCTTGGTACCATCCCCTTGGAGCTTGATATTTGCATGCACTTGTGTGTGCATGTGTGTGTGTAAAATCCAGACATGTCCCGAGACACATCTGAGGGTGTTCCCTAAAGCATCATTTACAAAACTGGCCAATTCTTGCTGAGAGCTAACTATTTCCCAAGAAATTTTCTAAACTTTTGCACTTTACTAAATAATTTAATCCTCAAAATGACTATGTAACACATATAATTATTATTCCCAGATAAGTAAACCATGGCACAGCAGTTCAATAATTTACACACGATCACAAAACAAATAAAGGTGAGCAAATAGGGCTTAGAGCCCAGTAATTCTGGCTCCGGGCTCATGCCATAACTACCATGCTGCTGTTATCAGAATGGGACTGAGTAAATAGATTGTAGTTGATCATTTAATTCAATACCACTTTGTTAAATGGTATCTACATGCATCAGCATAGATAAATTTCTGAGCGATAATGTCAAATGAAACAAATTCAGTTTCAAAAAGATGCATATATGCTAAGGCACCATTTAAAGAATTCATAAAACAATATATGTGTGTGTGTGTGTGTTTTGTGTGTGTATTCCTATACATATATACATTTTTTCATGCATTCACTTCAAATAAAATGTGCAAATATGCTTTAGGATTAATATGTATCAACTTCAAAAGATGGGTAACATCTCTAGAGGAAGAGATTAAGAACAAGAAATTTATATTCATTTCCTTACGATAAAAGGAATCTGAAGTATATAGGGCAAAATGTTAACATATGTTTAATCTGGATGGTGAGTGCAAGGTATTTAAAATATTATCTTCTCTACCTTTCTGTATGAAATAGTTCATAAACGAAAACTTAAAACAAAGCCAAGAAGTAATATGTGAGGGATCTTTGTTAGAAATGGCATGCTATACAAGTAGAAATCATTTGTGTTATGGTCATCAGAGGTGAAATAGAAAGGCTGGATGTTCAAAATGATGGAATAAGGATCTCCAAAAATCTGCGGCTCTATAAAAGCAACAAAAACATTGGAAAAGTGTCAAATAAACTTTTTTAAAACTGTGGAAGCTAACTAAAGACATGTAACAATCCAAGGAGTGTTTATTCAGGAAAAATGGTTGAATCTTGATAAGAAGAGAGAATCTTGCACATATTAACTTGCCCTAATCCCACTTCCCTCTCCCCAGCTTCATGGTAGCCTTGGAAACCAATAGGCATAACCATGGTAGCTGTGAGGGGCCAGGATGGTTTGGAGTTTCCCACAATCCCCATTTCCCAAGAACTGTCACAATATCATCTGTCCAGCCATTCTCAGGGCTTGTCTTTATTTGATCTGAGAACTCACTCTCTGCGAACTGCCCTACCAGGAAGACATTTTCCAAAAAGAATCAGTGGAAATTGTTTAATCTTTCAGCTGCCTGAGGCAGCAATTCCAGTTGGAGCCAATAAGAGGCTGACCAAAAACTTAGAAAGAATAATTGGAGAATGATATGCATAGTGGGATTTGAAAAGCACTAACACATTCCTGGCAATCTAGGAGGCCATGTATCAGCTGTGTGCATGCCCAGGGCTGTGCCATGTTCTGAAAACCCCTGAGAAAGCCCTAAAATTTTACCTGTAGCTGACCTTGAGGCTCCATACAAGCAGGAAGGTAACTGAGCAGAAACTTTTGGGACCTCAGATGACAACAAAGGCAAACTTTACTTAACAATTCTAGGAAAGTCATGAAACAAACAAACAGCAGCAACAACACAAACAACAAAACAAACAGCAGTGACAACACAAACACTGAGAGGAGGGGGGGCCTGATTTCCAGAGTTGACACATATTATTATTTAAAATAATAACAAGATAAGAATAATAAAATTAACAATAGTAAAATTCAAGAAAACTTCTGAGACACACAAAGAAATGGAAAAGAATGTCCCATGCACGGGAAAAAAATGTAGCCAATAGAAACTGTCCCTGAGATGTTGACTTAATACATAAAGATGTTAAATCAGCTGTCATAAATATTTTCAAAGAACTAAAGAAAACCATATCTTAAAAATTGAAGGACAGAATGAAAATGATGTCTCCCCAAATAGAGAATATCAATAATGAGATAGAAATTATAAAAAAGAACCAAATAGAAATTCTGGAGTTATAAAATCCAATAACTGATATGAAAAATTCACTATGGATACTCAACAGCAGATTTGAAATGGCGAAAGAAAGAATCAGCAAACATGAAGGCAGGTCTATTGAGATTCTGCAGGCTGCAGAATGAAAAGATATAAGAATGAACAAAAATCATATAACCTGAGAGACTGTGGAACATCACCAAGAAAAGCAACATACACACAATGAGGGTCCCAGAAAGAAAGGATAGAGAGAAAGTGGCAGGAAGACTGTTTGAAGACATATTCAAAACTTCTCAAATTTGATGAAAAACATTAGTTTACAAATCCAAGAATCTCTATGAACTCCAAGTAGGATAAACTCAGAAATTCAAAACTAAACATATCATTATCAAACTATTAAAAAGCAAAGACAAAGAGAGAATCTTGAAACTTACAAAAGAAAAGCAGTTTATTAGGTACAAGGGATACTCGGTAAGATTAACAACTTACTTCTCATCAGAAACCATGGAGGCCAGGAGTCAGTGGGATGACATAGTCAAAGTGCTAAAGTAAAAGATTGTCACTCGGGAACAAAAACCAACAAAACTATCCCTCAAAAATGAAGGAGAAATTAAGACATTCCCAGATAAACAAAAACAGAGAATCCATGGTTTGTAGACATGCTCTACAAGAAAAGCTGAAGGGATTTCTTCAGCTGAAATAAAAAGACAGAAAATAGCTTGAATCCACATGAAGCAATAAAGAATACTAGTAAAGGTAAATGCAGAGGTAAATAAAAAATAATTTAAAAAGTATTTTTATTTGTAGCAATTTCTCATCTGATTTACAAAACAACTACATAAAGCAATAATTACAGATCTGTGTTGATGGGCTTATGATGTATAAAAATGTAATTTGCAAAAAATAATAGTGAAAAGAAGGAGGGATGGAATGGAACTTTATTGCAGCAAAGTTTTTATATACTATGGAAATTACGTTGGTATTATTCTTTTATGTAAAGATGTTAATTATAATCAGCAGGGAAGTCACTAAGTAAATAAACACATACAGTACAATAAACAAAGGAATTGAAGTAGCATATTATCAAATATCTATTTATTGCAAAATAAGGCAGCTATTCAGGAATAGAGGAAGAAAATAGACATGGACATACATTAAAACAAATACCAAAGGACAGGTGTAAGTCTTTTTTATTATCAGTAAATATGTTAAACACCAAAAAATTAAATGCTCTAACCAAAAGGGGGATGTGAAAGGAAATGAAATAAGCTTCAGTGGCAGAGAGTTTCCAAAAGGAGCCGAGAGGTCACTCTGGTGGGCACTCTTACGCACAATTTAGACAACCCTTTTTAGGTTCTAAAGAATTGGGGTAGCTGGTGGTGGATACCTGAAACTATCAAACTACAACCCAGAACCCATGAATCTCGAAGACAATTGTATAAAAATGTAGCTTATGAGGGGTGACAATGGGATTAGGAAAGCCATAAGGACCACACTCCACTTTGTCTAGTTTATGGATGGACGAGTAGAAAAATAGGGGAAGGAAACAAACAAACAGACAAAGGTACCCAGTGTTCTTTTACTTTAATTGTTCTTTTTCATTTTAATTATTATTCTTGTTATTTTTGTGTGTGTGCTAATGAAGGTGTCAGGGATTGATTTAGGTGATGAATGTACAACTATGTAATGGTACTGTGAACAATCGAATGTACAATTTGTTTTGTATGACTGTGTGGTATGTGAATATATCTCAATAAAATGAAGATTAAAAAAAAACTAAAGGACAAATGGGATGGGATGGGGGGATGATTTAGGTGTTCTTTTTTCACTTTTATTTTTTATTCTTGTTCTGGTTCTTTCTGATGTAAGGAAAATGTTCAGAGATAGATCGTGGTGATGAACACATAACTATGTTATCATTCTGTGGACAGTGGATTGTATACCATGGATGATTGTATGATGTGTGAATGTATTTCAATAAAACTGAATTTAAAAAAAAAAAAAAGAGACAGAGATTGGGAAAATGGATAAAAAATGATCAAGCTATATGTTGTCAATAAACACATTTACATTTAAAGGTACAAATAGGTTGAAAGGTAAAGGGATGGAAACAGATATACTATGTAAATAGTGTTCAAATGAATGCTTGAGTGGCTAAACAAATATCAGGTAAAATAGACTTTAAAAGAGAAATTGCTACTATAGACAAAGAAGAGTAATTTATAAATGGTAAATTGGCCAAGACATCATTAAGATGTAATAATTACAAACACATATACACTAAAAGCAGAGCCCCAAAATACATGAAGTAAAAATGGAAATAATAACGGGAAAGAAGATCTAAGTAAGAGGAGAGACATCCCATGTTGATTGATTGGAAGACATAACAATGTTAAGGTGTCAATAGTATTCAAATTTATCTACACATTCAACAATGTCCTTACCAAAATCCAAGCTTCTTTTTATGCAGAAAATGACATGATAATCTTAAAAATCATACATAATCTCAAGGCACCCAAAATAGCCAAAACAAATATTGAAAAAGAAGCACTAAGTTGGAGGGCTCATACATCCCAACTTGAAAACTTAGTACAAAGTTATAGAAATCAAGACAGTGTAGCACTTCACAAGGATAGAGATATAGATCTGTGGAATATAATTAAGAATCCAGACAGAAATCCTTACATTTAGGATCAATTGGTTTTTTGTTTTGTTTTGTTTTGTTTTGTTTTAAACCAGGTTCTTTAATTGGGGAATGAATGCAGAAAATGAATGGAAAGAATCTAGTGGTGTGGCCCCAACAGAATGGATGTCTGTCTCCAAGATAATTTTTTTTCACGTTCAAACTAGATCCCCATATTCAATCTTTATCCTGACTGGTTTGCAAAATAAAACAAATGTACCTTTATCAAGATAATTGGAAGTTCTATTAACCTAACTTTCCATTAGCAGGAGGTACTCAAACCTTTTTCTAGGGTTTTTAGGTTGATAACTCACTGACATGACAGATTTAGCTGGTGAAGGAATATCATTAATCGAGATAGTTTATGAAATAGTGCTTTAATGTGATGCAGAAGTAAGGAATCAATACCTTCACGGTTTATTGTTATGGCCACCCCTCCTTTCTCCCAATGCCATGTATCAATTCACTGGTTGTCAGCTATGGCACATGACAGAGTATATGTGGGACGAGTACTTTGGACAACTCTGACCAGTCTTTTCCCTTTTTGAAATAATCAAAGATGACATCTATACAACTGCCAGTCGGCACTTGGTATCTAAGGAGGGCAGTCAATGAGTTCATTCTACAATAGCCCCAAACAGAAGAACTTGACCTTTGGGTGATCCTGCATATCTTGCCCCTAGGTAAATGGACAATTTAAATTAGGCTCTTTGAAGTATTGGAAATAGCACATGAACTCTTACAGCTGCCTTATCAGACCTCCATAGATCTGGACGTTACAAGACTGGAATTGCCGGTGAGGTGGACTTTGGGGCCCTATATTTTAGATTCAACAATTCTCCTTTCCAGCCTGATAAGAACAGAAAGCACAGGAAAGTCATCTTAAAACGTGAGTAATATCCTAATATACAGAGTGATGATAAGTAGGCCAGAGGCTGCAGAGTGAATGGTTTTGGCCATTGCCACATGATATAAGGAAGACAGATGCTTTCCTCACCAGTTCTGCCATTTAAGAATAAAACCGGAGTTTGTGAAATCAGAGAGTCTTCCTTGGATGGATTTTGGGGGGAGGGGGGTGGTGAATTTGCTTTTAATTTAGAAAAATTCCTCTCATGCAAAGAGCAGCGCATAGACACTGTAAAATACTTTGAAATAGAAAGCAGTAAAAAGAAAACTTTAATAAATAACCCATATTGTACTTTAACTCCTTGACTTTTCTGGTCTAGATATTTTTAATGTACATGTGTAATTGTGTATTTTCAGAAATGGAGCCATAATATACATATTGTTTTTTTTTTTTAATCTTCATTTTATTGAGATATATTCACATACCACGCAGTCATACAAAACAAATTGTACTTTCGATTGTTTACAGTACCATTACATAGTTGTACATTCATCACCCAAATCAATCCCTGACACCTTCATTAGCACACACACAAAAATAACAAGAATAATAATTAGAGTGAAAAAGAGCAATTGAAGTAAAAAAGAACACTGGGTACCTTTGTCTGTTTGTTTCCTTCCTTTATTTTTCTACTCATCCATCCATAAACTAGACAAAGTGGAGTGTGGTCCTTATGGCTTTCCCAATCCCCTTGTCACCCCTCATAAGCTACATTTTTATACAACTGTCTTCGAGATTCATGGGTTCTGGGTTGTAGTTTGATAGTTTCAGGTATCCACCACCAGCTACCCCAATTCTTTAGAACCTAAAAAGGGTTGTCTAAAGTGTGCGTAAGAGTGCCCACCAGAGTGACCTCTCGGCTCCTTTTGGAATCTCTCTGCCACTGAAGCTTATTTCATTTCCTTTCACATCCCCCTTTTGGTCAAGAAGATATACATACTGTTTTAACACTTGCTGTAGCAGCTTGAATGGTGACCCCCCAACCAAAAAAAAAAAAAAAAAAAAAAGGTTTGTTCATGTTCTAAACCTCTGGAACCTGTAAAAGTGACTTTATTGGAAAAAGGTTCTTTGCAGATGCAATTAGGAATCTCAAGATGAGCTCACCCTGGATTATCCGAGTAAGCCCTAAATCCAAAGACAATTTTCCTTGAAAGAGACACACAAAGGGGAGACATGGAGAGAAGAGGAGGCCCTGTGAAAATGGAGGCAGAGAATGGAGGGGTACAGACAAAAGTCAGGAAACCCCTGGAGTCACCAGAAGGAAGAAGCAAGGAGGGATTCTCCCCTAGAGACCCCTGAGGGAGCATGGCTGCACTGAAACCTTGATTTGAGACTGCTGGCCACCGGCACAGTTAGAGAATTAATTTCTGTTGTTTTCAGCCATCAGGTTTATGGGAAAGTGTTACGGCAGTCCTGGGAAACTAATATATATGCTTCAGCACCTAATAAATAGCTTTCTACATATGTAAAATTTGTTTATATATGTTTATGCACGGAAAAACTCTTTCTGATTCTGTGCTATTGCCAGCAGCCCTCAGAAGCACTTGTACCATCTGGCAACCCAAGGTGGCACCTTTTCAAAATCTCCTGCTCACTAGCCCTGGCATCATGGGATTGAAAATGCCTGCTTGATCAACGGAGGGAAAAGAAAAGTAACAAAATAAGGTTACGGTGACAAAGAGATCTCAAATAGAGTGGAGAGGCTGTCCTGGACGTTAGTCTTATGCAAGCTCCAGCTAGACATCCCAAATGGCCACAGTAAGCCATGCCCTAACCAACAGCAGTCCTGAAATACCTAGATCCCTATCTGAGATTCTATAAAAGCTTCACTCACTAAGTTTTATCTTTCAGGGACTTAAATCCACCAGAGTGTTCCTATGCCAGACAAATCCTAAAACCCAGAGGTAACAGCCTCTTTAGATCAACTACCAGATGCAGCCCCCTTCCCCATACTGTTGACACCCCCTTTCAATACGAACAAGTTAGGGTGGTCACTGCCTAGACACCCCTGAAGACCGAGAAAGTTATTAAACAAGAGGAAGGGGTAGCAACAGACAAGGTAGGATTTGACAAAGGATTAAGAATACTGAAACTTATATAAATAAATTATATATATATATAAATAAATTATAAATATATTCTAGGGTATTAGAATAGCTAGAAGGAAAGAACTGAAATGGTGGAACTGTAACAACATTCTTTGAAATTTGCTCTATAGCTATATGTTGAAGTGTGCTTTGAAAGTTATCACCTTTCTGTGTATATACTATATTTCACAATATGGAAAGAATTGAAACTGTGGAACTGTAACCCATAACAATTTTTGAAATTACCTATGTAACTCCTTGTTGAGCTGGACTTTGAAAGTTAATACCTTTCTGTATATATGTTATTTTACAATAATAGAAATAACTGAAATTGTGGAACTACAATCCATAACATTCTTTGAAATTTGCTCTCTAACTACTTGTTAAATTGTACTTGGAAAGTTATCTCTGTTATGTATAATTTTAAAGTTCACAATTTAAAAATGCATAAAAAAATCTCCTGCTCAGGTACTGAACAAATCTGCATTCTGGTTTCCTGTTCACAAGAGTCTGTGGGTTCAGTTGCCCATTAATGAGAGTACTTAAAGCAAAAATAATAACCCTAATCATCTCTCATGTAAATAAGAAAAAATTGCTTTAAACCAGAAGTATACTTGTAACAACAAAACTACCATGTTGGATGAGGGCTCAGACTCTGAGTGTAAGGCCTTGGGTCAGTCACCTAATCTCTCTATGCTTCAGTTTAGTCATTTTCAAAATAGGGATGTTAATAGGAGAAAATAAGGTATTTACTTTATAAACTTTATGTCCAATTCTATAGCCTAATTCTTTCAAGTGAAAGCCTTGACTCTCAATACTGTTATCACATCATGAACTGGAGCTAAAAAAACAGAAATAATTGACCCTGAGCTCTTATGGGGCCTCCTGTTAGTGTAAAAGGGTTGAGCCTAGAAGTTAGATTTAAATAGTGAAAAATAGATTAGTGCTACAAAATATTACCTCACTTCAGTAACAAATAGATCTATCCCCCACCATCAGTTTCACTGCCTCCTAACAATTACCTCTGGTCCTAATCTGATGACTACCCCTCAGATTTAAAACACAAATTTGGTCTTTGCTCTTCTCCACTCCACTTACAAGCCTTCCATGCCTCTGCCTGTCCATGGAAAGAAGAGGTCACTGGATTTGTCTTGTCTGCACGTCTGCACATACTCTGCACTTTACCTAAAATTGTGCACCCCTTTTCTTCTCTTGTGAACCCTACTCATTTTTCATAGTTAATTTAAATGCCACCATCTCTTTAAAGTCTCCCTGGACTCCTTCAGATCCTTGTAGGCTATTTAAACAATTTATTAGTCATTAATAAACATTCAATAATCACTTACCATGTTTCCGGCATGGTGCAAAGCTCTGAGGATGCAGCAATTTGAACATGCAATAAATGTTTCGTGAATGAATAAATACCTACATGAATTGGTGGTTTTTAACAGAGGCAGAGTATTTGATGCTCATCATTAGTCATCATTTATATATTGAGCAACTCTAGTGTATGTAGTACTGTATCAGAGTTGATAGAGGCAAAATAAATTTAAAATGCACACTTTAAACCAGGGGTTGGCAAGATGTGACCCTCTGAGCCACCTAGCTTGCTGCCTGTTTTTGTAAATAGAGTTTTACAGAAACAGAGCCATATCCACTCATTTACATATTCTCCCTGTCTGCTTTTGCCCTGCAGCAACAGGGTTGACTCACTGAGACAGAAACTGCACATCCTGCAAAGATAGTAGTAAAATATTTACTATCTGGCCCTTTGCAGAAAAAGTGTTTGCTGCTTCCTGCACTAAACTTGGCAGTATACACAGAACTCATAACACTTATTAGATACTTGTAAAAATAAAATAGATTTAACTCTAAATAGATGAGCTAATATAAGAACTTAATATATTTTTGTAGGCATTATTTGGCTTATCTGTAAATCTGAAATGAGAATTGATTGCTGTGAATGGATGCCAATAAACACATATTTGCCTAAGACATAACATGGGTCAACACAAGTGTTGAGAGCAAGGGATTTATTGATGAACAAGATGGACACCTGCCACTAAGAAGTATTCATTTTTTTAATTACTTTATTTATCAAATAAAAAAAATCTTTTCCAAAAAAATAAAGCAAAGCAATGGGGAAAACAAAGTGCCCATTTTAATAGGTTTGTGCTATACTGTTAGCTACGGTAACCCCTGACCACATGTATCTGTTGAGCACCAGAAACGTGACTAGCTTGAACTGAGGTGTACTGTACAAGGGATGTGTAAATATAAAGATATACAAGGATGTACATTTGTATGTACAAAGATGTACAAGAGATTTCCAATGATCTAGTATGAAAAGGAAGAAAATGTCTTTTTAACAAATTTTAGTATTAGTTACATGATGATTTTTTAAATTTACATGATTACTTAATGACATGATCATAAAATATATTATCAAAATTAATTTCACCTGCATCTTTTTTTTTTACTTTATAATATGACTACTAGAAAATTTAAAATTACACATGAAGTTCACATTGTATTTCCTATTGGAGAGCTCCATTCTAGACTTTAGAAATGTATTTTCAATACACTAGCCACTAGTTGCATGTTGCTATTTAAATTTAAATTAATTAAAATGAAATATACTGTAATTATAAGTTCAGTTCCTCAGTCACACTGGTGGCTACCATGTTTTTCAGCAACAGATACAAAACATTCCGATCATCGTAGAAAGTTCTACTGGAGAGCGCTTCTTTAGAAGAATCCAAGGCTTCCTGAAAATTTTTACTCCTAGTGATGAGCATTCTGTTAGTAAAGTAAAAGACTCAAAATAAAATGAGTTTGATAGGTCAAATGCTTCTATTTTTGGAAGTCAATTCCTTCAGGTTTGCAGGTCTTTACATGGCCAAATCTGTGTCTTGCAGGAAAAGGACCAGGAATAACCAGTAAACTAATGATAAGAAAGAAAGAGAATTAGTCTTAAGACAAGAACACAGAGACAAAAATGCTACTGCACAATTCAGTTCTAAAATACTGTAGAGAAAAGTTTGATATCTTAACTATGTATGTTAGAATATATGTTTTGTAGTATTTTGACTGGAGGACTTATATAAATGTGCTGTGTATTAGATGGATGAAACACTTTTCCCTGGATATTGTAGAAAGCCATCCTATCACCAGGGAGCTTTATTTTCTTTACAACCACTCTTCGTTCAGTAGCAGATGTAATATCAGGCCCTTGCCTCACACATCATACATTAGAAATAGAGTGTGCACGAGTGTGGAAAAAGAGGAAAAATCTTCTCTAAAGGCACAGAACCAGCAGCACAAAAGAGACCTAGAGCTGGCAGGACAGATGGTTCCCTTGGTGACGAGAATTTGGGCTTTGGGGCTTGGGAGAACTGTGTTTGACTCTTATCTCAAACACTTACTAGCACTGAAATCATGGTATCAGTAGTGATAGAATTTAAGGAACTCTTTCTATATGGCAGGCACTTTAGATGTATTATCTCACTCTTCTGGAGAATCCTATGAAGCAGATCCTGTCTTTATTCCCATTTTAGAGATTAAAATGGGGCATTGAGAGATCAAAGGTTACATTCTAATGAATGGCATAGCCAGGCTTTGCAGCCAGATGGCTAGTCAGGACTCCACTCCTCACTACTACCTTTTGCTGTGTCCCATGTAAGCTTAGTTAAGTCAGTTAACCTCCTCCTTAGACTCAGTTTCCTCAATCTAATAAAGATAATCATACCTACCTTGCAGGATTGTTGTAAGTATTCAGTCAGACATTGGTGAAGCATCTAATTTGGCATGATGTAAAGGTTAACTCACTGCTGCATTCATTAGGGTAAGGCAAATCTGCCATAAGTAAGACAAATGAACAAAAAGAATACACTGTCTTAGGGAACAAAGCAATATAGTTCACTTGTTCACAACAGTTCTAGGTGAGATTCCAGCTGGCAGGCAGTCTGCTCCAATGTCATTTATGTGCTAGCTTCCCTTAGATCTGCATGGTTCCACAGTGTCTGGGTTACAGCTGAGGGCAAAGGAAAAGCCATGCCCTCTATCACAAGGCTTAAGCTGCAAGACACACACACACACACACGCACACGTACAAACATGCACCAGTTATGCACACAGTCTACTGGGGCAAACTTCGACCCTGGCCATTCCTAACTGAAAGGGTGTCTGTGAAATGCAGTCTTGTCATATGCCCAGCTCTAACTCAATTATTATGGAAGGAAGAACAGATTTGGGTGATTAAGGGGATTGCAGTTTAAATTTTCAACAAGCCATTTTCTCTTCAATGTGCCCTAATACTTTCTTTAGTGTTCACCTCCCTCTTATTTTGGCCATTTATGACTCTGCCCATTTGTGTAAAAGCCCACAAGGGTCTACTTGAACATCCTTCCTCTATTCCACTCTAGATAGACAACTCTGGCTACTGGGACTGTGATACTTTTGAGATGCCCAGTTCCACCTCTTGCATTCCTCCCCTACTCTGCATTGACAATGAACTTTTCTGGATCTGTATGGGCTTTCCAGGCTTTCCAAGGCAGCTTAATATCATGGGAATGTCCTTGGGAATGACCAGGTCTGGAATCTCTTCCACTCCCATCTCTAACGTTATGGTGATCTTGGCCAAGTTATCTAATCTCCAAGATGAATATTTTGTACCTGTAAAATTGCAGTAAGAAAACATACTCTCCTTTCTTCATGGCCTCTTAACATTGAAAAACAGACATGAAGAATGAGAAAATGTTTTGTAAGTCATCACCCATAACACACTATTACAATGTTTGTTCAAATTGCTATAATTTACCAGATCTAATAATTAACCATTCTGCTTTTGTTGGGCAATAAGTTTGACTCCAATTTTCCCAGTTACAATTTTTTTCTGTATAAATAATAATAAATTATAAATAAAGATATAACGTATCTTGTGTTAGCTTATCTTTTTTGTGGTGATAAAAAAATGTAGTATATTTCTGGTCAAGGAGTATGAATACTTTTAAGGATTTTTCAATGTATTGACAACCTGCTTTCCAAAGTATTGATACGAACATATATCAATTGATACCAATGAATTCGGGTTCTAACTGAACCAAAAACTCACTCTAATGTAAATGATCTTTCATTTTTAGTATGTTTATTTTGATTTAACATGCGTAAAATGGTCCAACATTATTACATTGCATTGTATCTAGTTGAACATATTTTGATATATTCATTATTTGTTTTTTATATCTTTTCATGCCTGCTTCTTTTAGATTTTGTTTTTCTTCATTTCTTGAACTCTTGAAAACTAAGATTCCATCCATTTCCCCTGGAATACTTAGAGTCTAGTAACATGCTCTGATTTCTCTCAAGTAGAGTGAAAGAGGAAGCAACCAACAGATTTGGATTTTCTTTCTGGTTGTGCGGGGCCTTATTTCCCTCAGTGGGTTTCTTTGCAGGTTAGTCACTGCTTTCTCTTCAGAGAATTGCACAATGCTCCTACAAGTTGTATGAGAAACCACTAACTGATGATAGATTTGCACAGTGGGTAGTTTTTATAAATGTTTCTCTTAAAAAGCAACATCCCGTGGAAATCCCTGGGGGACATGTACAGCACAAGCCTTGCTAGCATTTGCCAGAATGGGCTGGAGGTTCCCAGGGTTGAATCTATTGCTCCCAGGGATTGATTCAATTTCTGTTCTGTCAGCCAACTTAACTGCAGGCTGCAGTGTGCTCCATGATTTCATACACAAAAGGGATATGGCAGGGACGGAAGACAGAATCCCAGAGAAAACAGCCCCCGCAACGCCGCGTTACTGCAACACATTGCTTGACCCTAAGATCTATTGTGAGGTCTTTATACAGACAAAATGAAGCAAGTCCCTGAGTCTAAAATCTTCATTACTAAGTAAAGAATATTATTTGCCCCAAATATACAGAGAACTGATAGCAAAACTGGGTTTGATTTGACTATAAAATGAAAATTACTATTGGCCAGTTCTCACATCATTTTCCATGTAGATGGAATCTTGGGAGGGTTTTGAGGGCAGAGCCCTCATCTGGACCTTAGGGGTGTGAGCTCGTGAGCTCACTGCCAGCATGGCTGCTCACCAGCCTTGTGGCTGGGTCCGTCACGTCACTTTACTCCCGAGACTGGTAACGCAGGTGGTCTCTGACATCCTGTCCAGACTTTAAAGGCTGTCACCCTTTTAGAGATGTTGTGGCCACCATCTTTTTCCTCTAATATTTTATTAGTTTTTTTGCTAAATAAGAACTGAGAAGAGTCCTGGGATCTCCCTGTTTAATCTTGCATGGATATTTCAGCTGGAATTGTGTTTGACTGAAGCTAACAACAACAACAGCAAACCCTACCACAGAGGATTGAAACACACTGCTACAACACTTCTGAGAACTCACTAAAAATTCATACATAAAAGAAACCTACATATAGGTTTTCTTATTTTATTTTTGCTGTGGAAGGTCAACAGATTCTGAGAGGGAAACTAGAAATCAGAGGCTCCCACAAGGAGCTCTGGAGGTCCTAACAGCACCAATGGAGATCTTTGAACTCTGGAAGCATTTTAAAGAGTTAAACAGAAACCATACCTTCATCTCTGTAAAGTTAGAAAAATGTTGACATGATCCATTTGACATGATTCAGTGTGGGTATATTCTTTATCTCCTTCTGATCATAAGCTCAATGACAGCTGTATATGGCTTTGATTAAGTCAGAAAGGGAAATTATAAAATCAGATTTCCAGGCAAACTATTTCAAATGATGAAGGCAGATCCATTCAACGCCTTCCATAGGGAGGGACAGGAGGAACGGCCTAGGAGATGATGACCACAATACAACACAGAATATTTTAGAATTGCCATTTACATATGATCCTCAGGAGACACGGAGAAAGTCTTTCTGGCTGGTGAGATGTTTCAAGGGATTGTAGAAGGCAACTAAGGAATTAGCCTTTGAAGAAGGTGGTAAAGAACTTTCCAGCATCATGAGAGCATCTTTGGAAGGGCAAGGGATGTTCAAGTGTTTGATGTATTTAGGGACCTGCAAGCCTGAAGTTTAAGGAAGAGGCAAAGCTGCAGAGTCAGGCAGGGCCCTGTGCTGGGGTCCTAATGTGCTTGACTAGGAGGCTCAGGCACTTCAGTGTGGAAAATGGGGTGCCACTGAAATGTTTAGGTGAGAATGAGGCAGGGTTAGTTTTATATGTCCCTAAGGTAGAAAGGAATGAAGGGTCCTTGTAGTTGAAAAGTTTGGGAAAACTGCCCAGTGTATTTAGGGTACTCTATTTCACTCCATTTTGATTGCCCTAAATCATTTGCCTGCTAAGGTATAAGAGAGCCAACTGGTCTCAGCATCTTTGTATATTTGTCGCTCATTTGTGCCACTTATCCAATAACATCTATTATGTACTTAAACTCCCTTCTTAAGATATCTGGGTCCTAAAGATATCTCAATTTTAATATGACTTGTATATTAGTCATCAATTGAGTGTTTTCATTATCTAGTGTTACATAATAAACTACCCTAAACTTAGCAGCTTAAAAAACAAATATTAATTATCTCAGAATTTCTATGGGTCAGGAAGCCAGGCATGGCTCAGCTGTGTACTGCTGACCTAGAGTATTTCAGAAGGTTGCAATAAAGCTGTCGGCCAGGGCTAGTCTTGAGTCCAAGGCTCACCAAGGGGGCACGGAGTGGGGAGAATCTGCTTCCAAGCTTGCTCACATTCTGTCCTCACTACTGTTGAAGATATCCGTTCCTTGCCTCATGGACCTCTCCAGAGAGTTTGTCACAACCCAGCAGCTGGCTTCTCCCAGCAGGAGATGATAAGCAAGACAGAAGTCACAGAACTTTTTATCCTAATCTCAGAAGTGACATCTCATCACTTTTACTGTATTCTACTCATTAGAAAGGAAGACATAGATTCAACCCATCCTCAAGAACAAGGGATTACACAGGGCTATACATACCAGGAGGCAGTCTTATGGGAGCTATACCATAGGCTTTCTATGGTAAGGCTTCCCAAAGTGCCTCAGTTTCCCCGATACCATTGAAAAACAGCTCCAAAGGCACAGGCAAAAAGTCAGATGTGTACGCCTCCATCTTCCCATGCAGGTGCCATCCCCCAGTCTCAAATCTCACTACCAATCCCCACTCACCATTCCATTTTAGTCCAGCTCTTAGTCTTGGTAAGGGCTATATTCTGAGAATTTTGATATTTATTGCCTTATTCTGTAAAATCGGGATAATGATAACTTTTCACAGGGCGGATGTGAGGAATGAAGGAAACCATACCTTAAATGAGAAATAGAGTGATGAATTGTGAAGTGGTGTGAAATGTTCCTGCAACTTAAGGGACTAGTTTAGTCTCTTTTTGCACAGAAGCAAGAAGTCATTCTTACCACATCCATGAACATTCAGACAGCAATTCTGTTCCTCTTTTCATTGCTTCAGTGTTGGGGAATCTTTCCACCTTTAGGAACTGATGGTTTTGGCAGTTCTTCCTGATACAGGTTATTGGTTATATTGAGCTGCAATCTGTTCCCTTTTCTCAACTGGGATAGATATAGGAAGGGGCAATAATACAAGCTACACTTGTTCACAACTCCACACCCTCTTCTAAATACACAAAAGGCTTTCAGATATTTGAAGAGGACATGCATTCCTCCCCTAGTATTTGTCTCTTCTCCAGGTTAAATACCCCAACACCTTATACACTAATTAGCTGCTTCAGGTAAAGATTTTTTCTCATGTACACTGTAAGTCTAAGTAATTTGGAATGGTTCCTTCATCACTAGCAGGGATAATAACTAAATTCACTCTACCCCATGCTGGCTGTACCAGTTGAACTGACAGAACCACAGGTCTCCTGGGGAAGGGAAAGAAGAGAAATTGATAAAATAATAATTAGAGAATCCATATATCCTTGCCCTCACCAGGCTTATAATTATGTTAAACTAAAATACAAATGCATTTGACAGTTAAAGAGCAGCTAAAAGTCTGAAATGACTCTTGCAGCCAACTGTGATGCCTGATTTAGGACAAAAATACTTGGTCTTTCTGATAATCGGACTGTTTGTTTTAAAATCCTCTCCTGTAACTAGTGGCCCCAGTACTGAGTGTGAACATTCATAATTTGATCCACATGTATTTACTGATTGCCGAGAATGCCAGGCAGCAATTCAGGCATTGGAGATATAATGGGGAATGGGATGGACTAAAGCACCACTCCCTTGGAAATTATTGTAGTGTTGTGGTTATAGACAATTAACAAATAAACAAGGAGACTCATGAGGCTGGGTTCCTTTCCTATTATTTTCTCCCAGCAAAAGGTGATTTTTGATAAGGCACGAGGGAGTGATTTGATGATGGATGACATCCTGATCAAATGAGCTTTTAGGGGCTACAAATCTGTTTAGGTTATGATAAAACCTCCACCACGTGTGTAGCTCCCACGTGTCTGGGAGCTTTTCAGTGGATGTCATTAATCTTTAGTCTTTAGAAGATTAGAAATTTCCATTTCTGTAAATCCTAAATTGAACAAGGATTGGGGAGTTGTGGTGAAAGTTGATGTCTCTCTTGGGAGTGAGTTATAAGACAGGGAAAGCAAAATTGCTAAAACCCAGGAGTACTGCAGGTACTGCATCTGCTAGGACAGAGGCTCTTCCTGCTGAGGTAAGAGGACTGAAAGCTGCCAAGGTTTTAACGCAAGTCCACAAACTATAGCCTTTTTCACACTCTCTTTTCATCCCAACTGCACTCATTCCCTGACATTTCTTTTCTATTTTTCCATATGTATTTCCCTTTTCCCGAATATCCATTTGTTCTTCTATCTTTCTGTAAAATTTGTCATTGAATAACAAAATGCAGTTCAAACCTTTCTCTCAACAAAAGATGGAAAAATAAAATTTGAAGGAACACATATTTCCAACACAATAATTATTTTTAATTATTTTGTAAAAATGTTAACATTTTGATTATATCAGCTTTGGGTTTGTAAGTAAGTAAACAGCATGTTATCAAGGAAAAAATATGTAAATGTAAAATTCAAATTAAATTTAAAATAAATATAAATGTTGGAATGTTTTGCCTACTGGCTTTTGGGGAATATTTTTTCAATCATACCTACTATCTCCTCCATTCAACAGGTACTTAATTTGGATTCAAATAGACAGTGCATTTTTCTGCCTTGAGACCCACATCTGCTTCTGATTTCCAAGCATGGCCACCTTACCACATGTACCATACTAGGTCTAATAATATTTAATACAGGGGTAAGGGATGTTTCATATGTTAAGAGAGAGAAAAAGAAGATTTGTTGTGTATCCACTGAATCTATTGATAATTCAAAATAGTTTTAAAAAAATAGTACATTTAAATGGCATTTATGATTTCAGTCTGGGAAGGGAAAAGGGAAGTCTGCAGCTGTGAATATTGTCGGTCAAGGATATAGAAAATTATCAATCACAAGAAGAGAAAGTGGTGAAATAAGCCCTTCTCTATAATTCTAGGCCCTGAGTCCTTTATTTCTGGTATTTATTTCTTGTGCTTAAGATCCAAAAGCACTTAAAAATGGAGAAATGAAAGACTTTGACCAAAACTTTGTTTGTTTGAAGTGGTAGCAATCTTAGAACCATCTCCCTCGAATTCACCCCAACCCTGTATTTAGTACAGGTAGTCACACTAGAGAAGCTAAAGTGAGGTTAGTGGTGGTTCATAAGAAAGACAGAAAGTGCAATAGGTGGAAGTCTAAACATGCATGAAAGTTATGTTTGTGAACAGGGAGAGCCATATTGGAGAGGTAGAGAAAAATCCAAAACAATTTGTAGAAGTGTTTATTATATACACACACACAAAATGAAGATTAATAAGGCACAGATTCAACAGGATGAAGAAAAAAAGAGCAATGTCTAGAATCTAAAAGTAGAAGAAGGAAATAATAAAGATAAAAGCCAATATTAATGAATTAGGATTGTGGTAAAAATTGTTTAATCTGAAATTGTTCTTTGAAAAGACCAATAAAGGCTGAGAATACTTTCTTGAAAAGATCTCTTATTGATGAGATAGGACAAAAAAATTACATAGGAATAAAAAAATGTCTTATCTATGACAGCAGTCAACAGACCATTTATAAGGAAATGCCATTTCAACACAGTGGTAATACATTTAAACATTACACTACAATAAAAGGTTTTCTACCACAAAACAGATCTATACAAATTGACTTGAGAATAGATAGAAACCTTTTCTTGACCAGCTCTGGAAGAAATTTAAAATTTTGTTAAAATATAGTGTGGTACCTGGGTGATTGCTGATTTTCCCGCACATTGAGGATGGCTAATTTAGTGAACCAAGCCCTCGATCTGGGGGCTTTCCCTTGTGAGGCTAGTTGCTCCAAAGGAGAAGCTAAGCCTACTCATAATTGTGCCTAAGATTCTCCCCCAGAGAGCCTCTTTGTTGCTCAGATGTGGTCCCATTTCTCTCTAAGCCCATGTGGCAGGTGAACTCACTACCCTTCTTCCTACGTGGGAAATGACATCCAGCGGCGTAAATCCCCCTAGCAACTTGGGAAATGACTCCTGGGGATGAGCCTGGACCCAGCACTGTGGGATTGAGAACATCTTCTTGACCAAAAGGGGGAAAAGAGATGAAACAAAACAAGGTTCCAGTGGCTGAGAGATTTCAAATGGAGTCGAGAGGTCACTCTGGAGGGTATTCTCATGTGCTATGTAGATATCACTGTTTAGTCTTTATTGTGTTGAATGGCTAGAGGGAAATACCTGAGTTGTCAAACTCAACCCAGTAACCTTGATTCTTGAAGACGACTACATAACTATGTAGCTTGCACAGTGTGACTGTGTGACTGTGAAAACCTTGTGGCTTGCATTCTTTTATCCAGATGAGTGGACAGATGAGTGCAAAAATGGGGATAAAAATTAGATGAAGAATATGGTGGGATGGAGGGGATAGAAAGATTTAGGTGTTCTTTCTGCCTTTATTTTTATTTTGGAGTAAGGAAAAGATTCAAAAATTGATTCTGGTGATGAATGCACAAATGTATGATGGTGCTGTGAACAATTGATTGAACACTATGGATGACTATTGTGTGTGTGAATATGTCTCAGTAAAACTGTTTTTAAAAAAGTAAAAGAACAATGTGGGGAGGGAGGAGGGGTATGGGATGTTTTGGATGTTCTTCTGTATTTTAATTTTAATTTTTTTTTGGAGTAATGAAAATGTTCAAAGAATGTGGTGATGAATGCACAACTATATGATGATAGTGTGAACAACTGTATACTTTGAATCATTGTATGTTATGTGATTATATCTCAATAAAATTTCATTAAAAGTATAGTGTAGTAGATTGAATTATGTGTCCCAGTTTGGATATATTCTTGGTTTTGGTCCACTTTCTGGTGGGCATGAACTTGTTGTAAGTAAGATCTCTTCAAGATGTCACTTCAGTTAAGATGTGGCCAAACTGAATCAGGATGGGCTTTAATCTGGGTTACTGGAGTAAGGTTTATTCTATGAATATAAAGATCATTCAGTATGCATAAATCAATTAATACCTTATGCCATCAATACATCAAAGAGAAAACCTCTTTTATTCATCTTAAAACCTGCTAAAAGGCATTTGATAAGAGTTCAGCATACATTTTAGAATAATGTTTTCAAAATATATCAATTCAAAGATATTTCTTTAGTATTGTAAATAATATGCTTTGATAAAATAAACAGCCATTATTATGCCTACCTGTAAAGAACTAGAGACATTCCTGATAAAATAAGGAAGAGGAAAGTAATCCCAACTATTACCATTATTATGAAACATTGTTCTTAAGTACTCACATGATAAGGAAATGATATATATATACAAATGTATATATAGTGTGTGTATATATATATATATATACACACACATATACATATATTTGAAATGAGAAAACATTATGACATAGAACTCAAGAATATGACAAAGAAAATGTGTGACCCCAAAGAAGAATTAGAAAACTTAGACAGATACATAATGGAATTTATGGGAATGAAAAATACAATAATGGAGATTAAATACACTAGGGGATTTGAACAGGCACAAGAAACAATCTGTGACCTAGAAGACAGGACAATATAAATCATACAGTCAGAAGAGCAGATAAAGTAAAGAATGAGAAAAGTGAGCAGAGCCTCCCTTCTTGCGGGATAACATGTAGTGTCCTAACATACACATTACAGGAGTCCCAGAAGAAAGGAGAAGTCGTAATATGCAGATTTCTCTTCAGAAACTATGAACACAAGAAGGCAGTGATATGACATATTTAAGGTACTGAAAGAGAAAAACTGCTAGCCAAAAATTCTTTATCCAGCAAAACTGTCCTTCAAAATTAAGAAGACATTTAAGACATTCACAGATAAACAAAAAACATGAAAGTTCATCACCAAGAGACCAGCCCTACAAGAAATGCTAAAAGAGGTTCTTCAGGTTGAAAGGAAGGGACAGGAGATAGTAGCTTGGAGTAGTATGAAGATGTGAAGATACCCAATAAAGTTAATTACATGGGTGAGGACAAAACTTAACAGTATATTATCCTCAGTATGTAACTCTACTCTTTATTTCCTTTCAAGATTTAGAATACAACTGAATACTATGCACAATCAAAACATAAAGAAGTAGTGAGTGACAAAAACAACGTAAAGAGGGGAAAGAGAGGTATAGTAACAGAGACTGTGTATGCTATTGATATTAATTTTGTATCTTTTCGAACTAATAGGTTATATAGATAGACTTTTTAAAGTAGACCTCAGAGCAATCACAAAGGAAGTGTTTACAATATATACAGAAACAGAAATGAGAAAGGGATCAATCAGTTTCATCATAACGAGATCAAGTTTACACAAAAGAAGGCTGCTATAAAGGAAAAGAGGGACAAGAGAGATATAAGATATATAAGAAACAAAAGACAAAATGGCTGAAGTAAGTCCTGCCTTGTCAGTAATTACACTGACTATAAATGGGTTAAACAACCCAATGAAAAGACACAGAATGGCAGACTGGATTAAAAAAAAAAAAACTTAATTCAGCTGTATGTTGTTTACAAGGAACTCACCTTAGACATGAAGTCACAAATAGGTTGAAAGTGAAAGCATGGGAAAAATATTTCATGCAAATTATAACCAGAAGAAGTTGGGGTAGCTATACCATCTGTCAAAACATATTTTAAGTAAAAAAAACTGTTACAAGAGACAGAAAGATACTATATATTAATAAAAGGAATAATCTACCAAGAAGAAACAACCTTCATAAACATTTATGCACTGAACCACAGTGTGTCAAAATAATGAGGCAAGTGCATCCAGGTCATAAATCACAAAACAAGACTCAAAAAATTTTAAAAGGTTGAAATTATGCAAAGCATCTCTGACAAAAATGGAATGAAGCTAGAAAATCAATAACAGATGGAGAACTGGAAATTCCACAAATATGTGGAAGTTAAACAACACACTTAAACAATCAAGGAGTTAAAGAAGACAGCACAAGGGAATTCAGGAAATATCTTGAAATGAATGAAAATGAAAACACCAAATTCCAAAACTTATGGGACACAGCAAAGAGGTGCTAAGAGAGAAATTTATAGCTCTAAATGCTTAAATTTACAGAGAAGAGAGCTCAAATCAGAGACCTAACCCTACACCTGGAGAAACTAGAAACAGAAGAGCTAACTAAAACCAAAGTGAGAAGAAGGAACTAAATAACAAAGATTAAAGGAGAGAAACATGACATAGAGAATTAAAAAAGAGAGAATTCACAAAACCAAAAGTTTGTTCTTTGACAAGACAAAATCAACAAACTTCTAGCTAGACAATCAAAGGATAAAAGAGAAGATGAAAATAACTAAACAAAAACTGAAAAGAGGGGCATTACTACCAACCCCATGGAAATAAAAAGGTTTCAAAGAAGATATTATGAATAATTGTACACCAACAAATTAGATAAACTAGCTGAAATGGACAAATTCCTAGAAGCCTGCAAACAACCTATACTGACTCAAGAAGAAATAAAAGATTTCAACAGACCAATAATAAATAAAGAGATTGAATCAGTCATCAAAAATTTCCCCTAAACAACAACGAAAGCTCAGGACTAGACCAGACAGTTTCACTGGTGAATTCTACCAAACATTCAAAGAAAAATTACTACCAATACTGCTCAAATTCTTCCAAAAAATTGAAGGGGAGTTAATGTTTCCTAACTCATTCTATGAAGCCAGTGTCACCCTAATACCAAAAACAAATAAAGATAGCAAGCAATGAAAATTATGGATCAATATTCCTCAGGAATACAGATGCAAAAATTCTCAACAAAATACTAGCAAACCAAAGTCAACAGTACATTGAAAATATTATACAACAAGATCAAATGGAATTTATCTCAAGTATACAAGGATGGTTCAACATAAGAAAGTCAATTAATGCAACACAACATATTAATAGAAAAGGGGGAAAAACACATAATTATCTCAATTGATGCAGAAAAGACATGTGACAAATTTCAGCACTCCTTCCTGATAAAAAACACTCAGAAAACTAAGAACAGATGCAAACACCCTTAACCTGATTAAGGGCGTATAAGAAAACTGAAGCTAACATCACGCTCAATACCGAAAGACTGAAAACCTTCCCCCTCAGATCAGGAACAAGTCAAGGATGCCTACTGTCACCACTGTTATTCAACAGTGTGCTGGAAGTTCTAGCTAGAGCACTCAGGCTAGAAAAAGAAACAAAAGATGTCCAGATGCGAAACGAAGAAGTAAAACTTTCTCTATTTGCATATTATATGGCCCATTATAGAGAGAATCCTAAAAAATCCACAGCAAAGTTACTAGAATTAATAAATAAATTCCTCAAAGTGGAAGGATACAAGATCAATATGCAATAATCAATGGTGTTACTATACACTTGTAATGAACATCCAAAACAATATCAAGAAAAAAATTCAATTTACAATAGCAACTAAAATAATCAAATACCTATGAATAAATTTAACCGAGGATGTAAAATACACAGAAATCTACAATACATTGCGAACAGAAATCAAAGACCTAAATAAGACCTAAATAAAGACCATGATCATGCCTGAGAAGACTAAATGTTAACATGTCTATTCTACCCAAAGTGATATACAGATTCAATGCAATTCCAATGAAAGTTGAAAATGGAAAAGACAATTATCAAACTCATATGGAAGGCTAAGGAGTCCCCCAAAAAAGAAACATGTTGTCTGAAAAAGAAGAACAACGTTAAGAACTCACATTTCCCAATATTAAAATTTATTACAAAGCTACAGTGGTCAAAAGAACCTGGTACAATGGCACAAAGACACGAAGATCAATGGAATCAAATTGAGAGTTCAGAAAAAAATCTTCACACCTTTGGCCAATGGATCTTTGACCAGGGCATCACATCCACTCACTGGAGTAAGAACAATCTCTTCAATAAATAATGCTAAAGAAACTGGATATCCATATGCAATAGAACGAAGGTGGACTCCTACCTCACACTATATTCAAAAATTAACTCAAAGTAGATCAAAACCTAAATATTAGAACTAAAACTCCAAAACTCCTAAAAGAATATATAGGCAAGCATCTTGAGGACCTTGTATCAAGCAGTGGTTTCTTAGACTTTACACCAAAAACATGAACAACAAAAGAAAAAATAGATATATGAGACTTTAACAAATTTTAGAACTTTAGTGCATTAAAGAACTTTATCAAGAAAGTAAAAAGATCACCTACACAACTGGAGAAAATATTTGGAAACCACATATCTGATAAGAGTTTAATATAGAGAATATATTTTAAAAACTCCTACAACTCAACACAAAAAATAAAGAAAACAATTAAAATTGGACAAAGGACTTGAATAGACATTTCTTCAAAATACAAATATAACAATGGCCAATAAATAATGAAAAGATACTCAGTGTCATTAACCACCAGGAAAATGCAAATCTAAACCATGAGATGCCACCTCATAGCCACTAGAATGCATATTGTTAAAAAAAAATGGAAAATAACAAGTGTTGAAGAGGATATGGAGAAATAGGAACACTTATTTATTGGTGTAAACGCAAAATGGTGCAGCTGCTGTGGAAAACAGTTTGACAATTCCTCGGAAAGTGAAATAAAGAATTACCATATGACCTGGAAATCCCACTTCTTGGTGTATACACAAAAGAATTGAAAGCAGGACTGGAACAGATATTTTCACACCCATGTTTTAGGCATTATTCACAATTCCCAAAGGTAGAGGCCATCCAAGTGCTCATTAACAAATGAATGGGTAATCAAAATGTGGTATATACATACAATGTAATATCATTTGGTCATAAAAAGAATGAAATTCAGATGCATGTTACAACATAGATGAACCTTGAAGACATTTGGATGAGTGAAATAAGCCAGACACAAAAGGTCAAATATTCTATGATCTCACATAGGAAATAAGCAGAATATGCCAAATCATAAATGAGAAATGAAAATAAATGTTATCGAGCACAAGTAGGGGAGGGGTATGGGTAGTTAATGTTTAATTGGTAAGGAGTTTCTGTTTGGCTGATGGAAAAGTGCTGGAAATGGATGATGATGATGGAGGCACAACTTTGTGAATGCAAGTAACATCACCAACTTGTATATTTGAGAGTGGATAAAATGGAAAATTTTAGATTGTATGCAAGTTCCCACACTGAAACAACCAAACAAAAAGCAACCCAGAAGAGTCTAAACTTGCATGTAATTGTGTCTAAGCGTCTCCCCCTGAGTACCTCTTTGTTGCTCAGATGTGGCCCCCTCTCTCTCTCTAACTGAGCCATCTCGACAGGTGAACTCGCTGCCCTCCCCTCTACGTGGGACCCGACTCCCAGGGGTGTAAATCTCCCCGGCAATGCAGAATATGACTCCCGGGGATGAATGTGGACCCAGCATCGTGGGACTGAGAGTATCTTCTTGACCAAAAGGGGATGCAAAATGAGATGAAACAGTTTCAGTGGCTGAGAGATTTCAAATGGAGTCGAGAGGTCACTCTGGTGGACATTCTTATGCACTATATAGATAACACCTCTTAGGTTTTAATGTATTGGAATAGCTAGAAGTAAATACCTGAAACTACCAAACTCCAACCCAGCAGTCTGGACTCCTGAAGACAATTATATAATAATGTAGATTACAAGGGGTGACAGTGTGATTGTGAAGACCTTGTGGATCACACCCCCTTTATCTAGTGTATGGATGAGTAGAAAAATGGGATAAAAACTAAAGGACAAATGGGGTGGGATGGGGGGATGATTTGGGTGTTCTTGTTTCACTTTTATTTTTTATTCTTGTTATGGTTCTTTCTGATGTAAGGAAAATGTTCAGAAATAGATTGTGGTGATGAACGCATAACTATGTTATCATACCATGGACAGTGGATTGTATACCATGGATGATCGTATGGTGTGTGAATGTATTTCAATAAAACTGAATTTAATTTGAAAAAAAAAAAAAGGCAGCAACCCATGGATTTGTACAACATGAAGAGTGCAACATGAACAGTGAACCCTAAAGTAAACAGTGGGCTAGTTTAATAGGATAATTATAAGAATATTTCATCATTACCAAATACCACAATAATGCAAAATGTTAGTTGGGAAAATTACGTGTGTGGACAGGGACTTATATGTGAACTCTGAACTTTCTTCATGATTTTTCTGCGAAGCTAAAACTTTTAATAAAAATAATTTTTTAAAATATCTACTGAAATTCAAAAGAGAATTCTCTAAAATGGATGGTTATAAAGTCAACATATTAAAATAAACACTTTTCCTATAGATCAACAATACCAGCTAGACTTTAATGTAAAAAATGCTACCATTTAGTACAAAATCAAATTTTAAATTGTCTGGAACACTTATATCAAGAAGTCTTTTTAGGATTCATTTCAAGAGCATTACAAATTTTTTCCTGAAAAGACATTAATAAATGGTAAAACATTGAATATGCAAATACAGTGCCTAAATAATACATAATGTCAATTATCCCTAAGTTAATTTATAAAGACAATGCAATTATAATTAAAACTCAAAAGGATTTATTTGGAGATTGGGGGGTTGATAAAAATACTCTAAATTTCACTTTAAATAATTATTAAATAAAAATAGAAAGATTTTTCTTTTTTTGAAAAATCCCAAAGCTATAAAAGTTCACTTTCTTTTGTACTAAAAAATTTTAAATTTTGCTATATAAATATAACACATATATGTGTGTAACCATATATATATGCTATTCATTGGCTTATACATTGGTGTACTTGTGTTGATTCACTCATTTTATTCTAAGAAGGAAAATCTAAAATGCTTAAAGAGGTTGATTAATGAAAATGAACTCTTTATTTCTTTAAACAAACATGCACACAGAGAAATACACACAACAAAACTTAAAAGTCCAATAATTAGGGATTACTTAAGTAAGCTATCCAATATCCTATATTGGAATATTATGTAGCCATTACAAACATTTGAACATTTATAATTGGGGGGGTTAAGTTACAATACAAAGTTAAAATATTCAAAATTATATGTACTATGATATGAACTTTGAAAAATATCTCTTAGGAAAATATTGGCAAGCATTAGAAAAACATTTTCTTCTTTTTCTGGGTTGTGCTGTCAAATTTCAGCTCCCCACTAGTGATAATCTGTGCATGAAGTTGAACCCACTGTCTGGCAAATAGTCACTGCTCAATATACCCTCTTGCCTCTGCTACCATGCCAGGCACTTGAAATGCACCTTTTAATCTTCACAGACAATCCTATGAAACAACAATTATTAGTAATTCCATTTTGTGATGGAGATAGTGAGTTTGAAGATATACCTAAAGACCCACCAATATTGAGGGGCAGGGCTGGGATTGAGTAAGGAGGGTATCTCCAAACCCAGCTTCCACCACCTCTTGCTCACCCAGTACACCACTCAAATACTCCAAAATATAGGTATATTGGCATTTAGCGGTGACTTTCACTTATATTCTTGGTGTTTTTATGTATTTTCCGAATTTTCTAAAACGGGTATGCATTGCTTCTAAAATTAGAAGCAAATCTTTATTTCCAAGCAAGAACGACAGTTAAAGGATGTAACATAAAAGGCAGGAAAGAGTGGAAAATAAAAATGAAGTTGATAACTATAATCTCTCTCCTACCGTCACAATTCAACTTTGGAGAGCAGAGCTTTACATTCTTAAATGTTTCAATTGTACATACATTTGAAGATTTTAGTGTTCTACTTCCTGTAATATCTTCAAATTGAAAAAATGGTTTTGACCTGGAAAATGTGGCATTAGGCAATGGTTTGGTTAAAATGTCTGAAATGCCGCCTCTAGCTGATTTGATTACCACTGCAGAAAGCTTTGCACATTTTGTTTCGCTTTGTTCCAAGGCCTTGTGTTCTCTCCGTGGTTTCTGGGCATGGCCCTGACTGAGAAGAAAGAGCAGCTAGACTGGACAGGAAGTCAGAATCCCTGGGTGTTCCTGTCAGCCCACCCCTCCTCCTCTCTGCTCATTATCTTCCTCTATAAAACACTTTCACTCTGTGTCCTTGACTGGGGCAATGAAGAACAAAAATACAAGTTTATAAAGTAAATGCAAAAGATTATTTCTCTGGACCCCTTTGCTTTTTTTTTTTTTTTAAATTCTGGCTCAGACCCTGGGCTTGGCCACAGGGAATGCTCGGGGTGACCTGGAGCTGGTTAGGACACCTATTCATTGTCTAACTTCTTTCTCTTCACTACCCTTGTTTGTGGCGCCCTTTCTTCATTTTAAGGCAATGCAACCTTTGTTGTTTATTCCATTAATTCTGACACTTAAGGAGTGGCAATAATAAATCGAAAGCATTTGCGCATTCATTAATCTACTCGTGCTTTTTCCCAACTCCTACATTTTCCAAAGGATCCTCTCAAGTGTCTTGAAAAGCTCAAGCTCTCTGGTTCGGCTCTGGTTCGCCTCTCCCCCTCGCCTTGGCCAGTCATTACTCTCTGATTCTGAGCCTTGTTCCCGGCAGCCTCCCGCCTGCTCTGCGACTCCGGGGCCCCATTTGTAATCACCATAAACCGGAAGGAAGAGTCGCAGCACTACCATCAGCTCTGCAGAGACGGGGATGCAGAGGAGACTAATTACAGAAATTAGAGGTCTGGAGGAGACCCGGGCTGCAAGCCTAAGATCTGCAGGCACCTTGAGAGCCATCTTCCGAGAGTCTCTGGGTTGAGAGAAAGGAAATAACGCTCGAATTAATTCGCCTGCTGCACCAAGAGATAGTAATTTAAATGCAAAAGATAATCTCACTGCCCTTTTGATGGGGGAAAGTTGTCCTAGATTGAAAGTTTGATTTCCATGTCTGCAGCTTGTACGCTTGTGCATTAAAGCAGCATGGGGACTGGCAGGAGCAGGGACGGGTGTAAATTTTGAATAGCGGCTCTGACACTTGCTGTGTGACCACTCCTGAGTCTCGGTTTTCAGTTTTCTAAGTTGCAAACTGGTGAAAACAATACTCGATTTAATGGCATACTGTGAGGATTAAGTACAATGAAAGTGATACACAAGAAAAGTCCCTATACATCATAGAATCCCAAAATAGCCCGGTATTTGCTAGACATATGTCCAGGTGTCTGTGCTCCTATAATCTTTTACCGAGTTCTTTTCATCTTGGTACTGCCATTTAGTCAACTCTGCTGACTGCTATTAAAAGCCTTCCCCACACAATAGCAAGGGATGGTCAACAAAGAAAAGCCCACATTGCAGCAGGAGCTATTGAGAAATGTACATTCATCCTTCCCCACACCCTTGACCTCTGGACTCAAATCAGTAACTTCTCTCCTCTTCATTTCCCCTTCCTGTGTCCACAGTGAAGGGAAGTTGGCTGCAACCTTTTGCAGATAATGTGACACAGGGCACACAAGAGCGGAAGGGAGAAAAGCATTTCAACAAAAGCCTGGAACTTCAGTTTAGGTAAATTCAGGAAGGAGAGAGATAGGAAATGGCAGCTACGTTGCCAGGAACTAAAGGAAAGGGATTCTGGCATCAGCCCCAGAGCAAAATGTTAGGTCATCTATAATAAGGGCTGGGTGAAAAACCTTCAACTCAAAATGAAAGATACAATGACACAAAGAAACTTATCAAGGCAACCTTTAAAAGCAGTTAAGAAACCAATTCTTCTTTTCTAAAGAAAGTCCTGAGACAAAAGATGTTCCGTGATAGCTGTGTGTTGAGTTCCATGTGGGGTAAATTCTCTTCACAACCTTCTGAGCCAAGTTTCTGAGCCAAATTATTCTTATTTATGAGTTAAAAGGAAAGGAAACAGAAAAGCAAAAAATGAAACGAAGTAGACTAAACTCACCTTTCCTCAATTAACTAGCTCTAATATGTGGTTTCTATTTTTTACAAAATTTCTTTTCATTTAAATTTTCACAGTTATTATAAATGGTACTGATGGGATACAGCTGGTAGTGGTAATTGAACCAGCTCACACATAAAAGTCAGAAAAAGACATGTCCTATCACATAAACTGCACTCATTTTAAAATTTGAAGATGAGTGAGAGGGATCTATGGAGAGAAGTATATTTTTTATTAAAGAATCATCATTTTAATGCTCCTAGCACTTACTAAAGCTGAACTTCTGAAAAAGATGTTAAGTCTGAGATCAGAGCTATATCATGGCTAAATGTATAGGCTAATTTCAGAGGTATGAGATCTGAAAATATTGTCTTTTCTTGGCTCCTAAAGTTTGACTCCAACTTAGTCACAAATTGGACATACAATTCTACAGTAAGCTGCATATTGTTTGCCAGTCAGTCATTTCCAAATGGATCACTCATCTTGAACAAATGTTACCTAGAACTAAGTACCTCAAAAGGAACCCCTTCTCTGTACGGATACTTTTTTGATTTCAATCCTAGCCCCTTAAGTGCCAGCATTTTAGTTTCTTGAATTATTTGTGCTGAGGATTCTGGAGTTAACATTACTAGGGGAGGAAGGAAGAAAAAAATTCCTTTTCCTCTTTAATAGACTTCCCAGTTTTATGTTAAAGTAAATGGAAAAGTTCTGTATTTGTTTGCGATAAATAACTACATATCTTCCCCTGGGGTTGATAAGGAGAATCATTAACCAGCCATAAATAAATAAATCCCTGCCATTGCCAACTTCCCTGGAACACAGCACATGCCTGAGTAGAAAGTCACTCAAATGCACATTTGAGCCTTTGCTTTATGTTGCAGGCCATGCTGACTTCCAGTTTGAGGCTTAATTTTGAAACTGCGGTTTCTCTGGTTGTTTCTTTGTTTTTCTGGGGTTCTTTAAGCTCCTCAAATGTGAATTTCATACATGCTGCATGGGCTATATTTTAAGACAGACCATCCCAAATAAAATCTATCAGTCTGGTGAAAACCTACCCAGCCATTCTCACATGATGCATTAAGACATATTTTTAAAATGTTTTATTCATGTAGACAATGGTAGCTGTCACCTACCAGGTACCAAGCAATTACCATTTTTTTTTTTATTTAGCCTTTATATTAAAAATGCATGGTAGATCTTGTTATCTTATTTGAATTGAGAACATGTTGACTCAGGAGAACATAAGTTCTTGTATTATTTCTAGATTTATAAGTTTGCAAGACATGGACTTAATTAACGGCATCAGTGTTAGTGGAGTAGTGAGCATGAATCTGGTTGTTCTAGACAACTTTCCAAACTTCATTCCATCAATAAGTGAGAGATCTGGAATGTGGAACAGGTTTTCCTGGTTCCAGAGCCCATATTCTTCCCCCTTTCCTCTATTCTGCATTATATTTTAAACTTCCCCTTATTCAGAAAAGTCTTTTTCCTTGAATCAATGCAGTTCTAGTAAACCATCTCAGTAATCAGAGACGCTTTCCCATAATTTGCTTTCAAATTTGTATCAAACATGATTGATGTCTTTCTTCTGTATAGGTCGGAAGCAGGGTACATACTCTCTATCCCCAACCCAAGCGTCACCTGCTGCCCCATTACCCACCCCGAGGCCCCACTTTCCTTACTATAACAATCATGCTCACTCCACTAATTACTGAAGCCATTAATAAGTCCAAGCCTTGCAAAGTGTTAAAATCTAGAAACAAAAAAAAAAACTTTGTATGTGAAGATTGGCTCTTTTTTTGAATCTTTAATTGCTAATTTTTTATTATTATTATTAATTGTGGGAATGTATACAACATAAACTTTCCATCTCAACCTGTCCCAAGCATACCATTCAATGGGATCAGTGACACTCACAATATTGCAGTACTTTCCCCACCTATCATTATTAAAACTTTTCCATCTCTCCAAACAGAAACCCTACATCCATTATGCACTAAGTCCCCATTCCCTATGTCCCTAGCCCCTGGAAACCTGTACTCGAATTTCTGTCTCTATGAACTTGCATTATCTCCAATATTTTCCTTGTAATTTCCATGGAGCTTAAATTTAACATCCTAAATCTATAACAATCTTATTTGCTTTGATACCAACTTAACTTCAATACTATACACAAACTATATGTTGCTATACCCCTTTCCCTGCATCTTTATGAAGTTTTTGTCACAAATTACATGTTTTTTATATTTTGAGTTGCAAACCACTGTTTCATCATTACATTTTATGCATTTGTCTTTTATATCATGTAGAAAGTAAAAAGTAGAGGTGCAAACCAAATATATAATAGTGCTGGCATTTATATTTATCCATTTCATCACCCTCTCTGAAGACTGTTATTTCTTCATGTGGCTTCGATCTATTGCCTGTTGTCCTTTCCTTTCAACCTGCAGAGCTCTGTATTGCATCTCTTGTGGGGCGGATCTGTTGGTGATGGACTCCCTTTGCTTTTGTTTCTCTGAGAATGTCTTAATTTATTCTGAATTTTGAAAGACAATGATTGGCAATTTTTTGCTTTCAGCACTTTAAATAAGTATCACCCAACTGCCTTCTTGCTGCTGTGGTTTCTGATGAGAAATTGGAATTGACTGTCATTGAGGTTCCTTTGTAAACGCCATGTTGCTTCTTTCTTGCAGCTTTCAGAATTTTCTATCTTTGGCATTCAACAGTTTGATTATAATATGCTGTGTTGTGGATCTATTTGGGTTTCTCTTCCTTGGAGTTTGTTGAATGTCTTGGATATGTATATTCATGTATTTTGTTATATTTGGAAAGTTTTCAGCCATTATTTCTTTGAATATTATCCCAGCCCCTTTCTCTCTTTTTTCTCCTGGGATTCCCACAATGCTTTTATTGCTACACTTGATGGTGTCCCACAGGTTCGTAAGGCTGTCTTCAGTTTTCTTCATTCTTTCTTCCTTTTGCTCCTCAGACTGAATGATTTCAGTTGCCTTATCTTCAAGTATACTGATTCTTTATTCTTCCAGCTCCAATCTGCTGTTGAAACCCTCCAGGGAATTTTTAATTTCTGTTATTGTGGTCATTACTTGCTTTTCATAATTTCCATTCTCTCTACTGATATACTTGTGTTCATTTATCATTTCCCTTTGGTTCTTTGAGCATATTTAGTATCATTTTAATAAAACTCTTTGTCTAGTATGTCTGAAGTCTGGTCCTCCTTATTGATGGTTTCTAATGCTTTAATTTTCTCTTTTGCCTGGGCCAACACTTCCTGTTTCTTTGTATATTTGGCAGTCTTTTCTTAAAACCTGGACATATTGATATTTTAATATTTTGTCACTGGAATTTAGACTCTGAGGCATCTTTCCCTTAAGCTTGTATCCAGCTAGTAGTATAACAGAGCTCTTTTTGAATGCCAGGAACTAACATAAAAAAGTAGACAGAAAAAAGAAAACACTTTCCCATCTTTGTGGATTGACCTGTGTGAGTGCTCTCCTTCAGGGCTTATCCATACAATGAGTTTAGAGAATAGCTCCAGCCCAAAGTATGAGCCACCCTGATCCTTTCTGTGCATTCATCTTATCTTGGGCTTGTGTGTGTGGCCTTGGATTTCCTCCATTTAGATGGTTCCAAATGTCCCCTCTTCCCCAGGAAACCATTACCTCATGGTCCTGGGTGCTGTACTTTGTGTCCTACAGCCAGAAATCCTTTGCCCCAGGCAGTTTTTAACAGTGTTCTGCAGTAGAGCTCTGTGAACTACCTTCTATACACAGAGCAAGTTCTGGGACAGGGAGTCCCTCAGGCTACCACCAGACAGTTTGGGCCAGACACACATGTTCCAAGTATTTGCAAGAGGGTTACTTTGCTCCCTATGGAAATGGGACCTGGGATCCACACAGGGAGCATGGACTGTTTCTGCCCTTGGCTGGTCAGAAATGGGGGAGGGGCAAGCTGGGTGCTGGGAGAAGCTATCAATTTTAAGTAGCTTTTTTCTTGATTCTGCATTCACCCAGTTACTGCAATTCTCAGCTATTTTCTGGAGCTTTAACAGAGATGTTTCTGCCAGTTTTTGCTGGTTGTTTCTTGATAATTCTTTTTCTGATATAGTTCTTGGGCCTTGATGCCTCAGACCTGCCCCAAATTCTCAGAAGATCATGTGTTTCATTTCTGTTTGCTCAGGATTTAACCCAGAAGGCATCTTAGGTGACTCTTATCCTCCCAAGGAGCTTAGAGGACTTTAACTATCAAAAAATTGAATTGTGCCTGCAGAAGAACAAATAGAACACAGGGGAATAATCCCCCTTCTATTTTCTCTCCTTTGAACAAGATATCACAGAGAGCTAGGCCTCTTTGTATCAACAATATTTGTATATTTGGAAGAAAAAGGTACCTGAATTGTCCACTATTACTCCCTTTCTGCCCTCATGGAATCTCTATTCTAGCTAGGCTCTGCAAATAAAAGGCATAGTCCTAAAAAGTATCTCTACCCAAGACTTTTCCAAGGGAGGAAGGGGGAGAGAAGAAGGAGAAGGGGCAAGAGAAGGGGAGGGGGGGGACAGGGAGGAGGAAAAGAGAGAAAAGAAGAGAAGGGAAGTGGAAAGAGGCTGGCTTTTTCTTTTTTTATCACTGTAAATAATGTCACTAAGGAACTAAAGAGAAAAAGAAAAACCCAAAAATTGTAGACATAAATGATTTGATTAAATGTCAAGTGACTTTTTAATTAGGGCCTTAGTCTGTGTTGGTGAAACTCTACATGGATTTTTCTCTATTTGTTGATTTTTTTTTTTTTTTTTGGTCAATCAATTTAATTATACAGTTGAATCTAATCTATGTGCCCGAAACAAGTAGTTGGAATACAAATTTTCCATTTCTCCCCACACCCAACTTCACTTTAAACTCTTTCTCAGCTGAAGTGGAAAAGGCTGTGTTTTCCTTCTCATAGCTTAATCTTACACAAGAATTTCTCCCATTCTTCCAACTCATGTCACCCATGGCATTCTGTCCTCATCAAAAATCAGGTCATTTCTCTCAAAGAGAACTGGTATCAAGGAAAATCCTGGAGATGAAAGAAGGGTTAAGTTTGGTTCCAATATTAGAGAATAATTCGGAAATAAATGTCGAGGTTAAAAAGTCCAGATGGTAATTCAACTGTATCCTCACTATAAACATGATTTGATTTATGGGAACTACTAATGGTATCTCAGTTTAGATCTGGATGGCTTTGCTTTCTCTCATCTGAGTTTTAAATTCATCAGATTCTTTTCTTCCCACTATCAATCCTTCACTACAAAGAGATGCTCCTAATCAAGAATTTGGGAGTTTTTTAAAATGCAGAAATTGATAAATGTTAACAACACTAATCCATGCAAATTACTATCTGTTGTCATTATTTATAACCTGGCAGAAGTGCTTCATTCAAAGATTCCTCAAAGAGCTCTGACAATTCATGCTTCCAGTTGTGAATCATCTTCTGCTCTCTTCCCTCTTTCATCAGGGATCACACTGAATTTGTTTTCACTTTTTTTCTTTGCCTGACATTGCAAGTATTAGCTTTCTTGGCTTTGTCAGAAAAATCCAATGGAAATGTTCTATCCCCTGGGGCAAATCTCAGAGAAACAGCATGTTTATCACTTCAAGGGGCTGTAATCCAAAAGCAGCCTCAGGCCCACCAGTTTTATAGCACAAGAACTGGAGGAGAAAATAATCACGTGATTGAGTAGCAATGGTACAATAATGCCTTGTCATGAGCCTCATGCTCTTCCCAGCCTATCTTTGTTCTCTGACCTTCGCTGATTAAAGGTACAAACTGAAATAATGCTAATCTAATCTTTTATTTCCATTTTACTTTGTCAACTATCAAACTATTGGCCTGGAGAGTGAGCACTCTTTATGAGCAGGTTACTTTTTTCATGGCGAGATCTGTGTGTTTTCCAGTGTAGCTAATGTCAATACAAAGATGATCATTTAAATCAGAAGGATTTCTGGAATAATCAGATCATCTGCATTTTACCTTATTACAATGCAAGGATAAATACAGCTGAGGGATCTCTTCTATGACAGACACATAATTTTGCATCAGCCTTCACATTCTGCCAACACCCAGTTCAAATGTCATTCCTATAATGAAATCTTTAGTCATTCCCTCCGGTGAATGAATCACACCACCCACAGTGTCCTGAGTGATATTTTGGCTACCCTGTGATTCAATCACTGGTATAGTATTGAATGCACAATATATAACATCCTAGGTCCAGGGATACAGCTTGAAATATCACTAGGACCAAGACATAGTCTACACATTCAAGGAGCTTATAGTCCAACGGGAGAGAAGTTATAGGCACAGTACAATAAACTGTCAATAAGTGGTAAGCTTGAGATATTAAGGGGACATGTAAGAAAAGCATCTTCCTTGTTGGATTAAGGATAAAACCCACCAAAATTCATGAAGAACAATCCAGTGAATAGGGATAAAGAGAAGGCAAAAGAGGCATAAGCAGAAGTGAAAGAACATGTATGGGAGAAGATTGCAGGTAAGCATAGAATTCAATGCTAGGAACTGATAGGACTTAGACTGGTCAGTTAAACAGGGGTCAGTTCATAAAAGATTAAGTTAAGGTTTTACATTTTATTATGAGGACAATGGAAGCTGTGGCTTTCAGGTGACGATTTGAATGAAGTAAATGATTATGGGATTGGAGAAAAGTGGAAATAGTTGGCAATCATTAAGAGGTAGAATTAACAGAGACTGTTGACTTCTTGGGTAGGGGAGAGAGACAGAGGGAAACATAAAGGAATTATACAGGTTTTTGTCTTGAAAAACCAGAAGGTGGTGCTATCTTTGGTTGAGATGGGAAACTCAGAAGAAAGGACCAGGTCAGGGGAGAAAATGGAATTTGGTTTTGGTTTTGAGTTTAAGTTCCCTGTGAAACATTCATTTGAGATGTCTAAGAAGGTGGATATTTGGATGATGGGTTTATTTTCAGGAAGACATCTAGGCTGGAGATGGATATTTGGGCATAACCACTTTAGAGATGATAGTAGATAGATGAAACTGTTTGGGCAGTATATATAGCATGGGAAGGGAAAGGGGCTGAGATTGGCACCCTTACAATAATCATTATTTGGATAGATGGTTGAGAACTGTTCAGAGAGGTACAAGGAAAACCAGGGGGAATAAAGCACTGCAGAAACCAAGGGAAAAAGAACATTTGAGAAACGTAGTGGCAGTCAAGAGTGGTAGATTTCAAAGAAGCAAAATGAGACTTATAAACATCCACATAATTTTTAGAAGTAGGTCGGTGGCCTTGGTTAGAGCATATTCTGGGGATTATGGGGACAAAAGGAAATTGTAGAGATTTCTAGAAAAAGGGAGGTGAAAAAAGAGGAACATATAGAACTGTTTTTCAAAACACTTGGATGAAAGAGATATGCACCTTTATAATAGATCATGTAGTTCCTTTTCAGGTACAGAGTCCTGTTCTCCTGTGGCCCCAACCTGTACCACTAGAATGAGTTTTTATAGGCAGGGAATTTGTCTATTTATTTGGAGATTCTCAGGGACTAGCATAGAGCCTAGAGTAAAGTCAATGCTCGTTAAGTAAATGAATAACTGTGGCAGAAGTGATGAACATTTTTCCCATCACTGTATTCCAGGGCAATACCAATTATTTGGATGGAAATTGTTTTGGGTTGGAAATCTGTATGAGGTGAATTAAATCTTCAAGAGGCCGGGATACCACTTGATTAATTACACCTTCATCAAAACTAAATGATATCCTTTTCTCTAATGGAAAACTGACTTTCTAATTAAATGAATTAAAGTTTGTGTATGACAGGATTATTATACCAGCAACAGTCCCACTGTAAGTACATGAGCCTCTCATGGCGAAAGCCAAAGAACTAAAATACATGTCTATATAGACTGCTACTCGTTTACTGCCTTAGGCTTTGAACCAATCATAACCATAGGTGAACTTGATACCTCAGACCACCAGGGGCAGCTGGAGGAAACTTCCAGGTGACCTCTGATTGATAGGCTTCTGAGATACATAGAGCATGGGCTGAAGTGTGCTGTCAAGATAGCATTAGCGCATCCTCTGCTCCATTAAAATATTCCTTTAAAGGGGAAAGAACTGCAGATTCAATGCAGGAAGGACCTGTTTTATGAGTTTTTGAATTTGGAGCTCAGAAGGAACACTGGTGCTAGAGGTGTAGATTTGGACACCAGGATGGAGATGGTTACTGATGCAAGGAGGGCGATGAGGCTGATCAAAGAGCACTATCTCATTGGAATAGGAAAGGGCTGCCTGAGGAACCCTGCAGAACACCAGCATTGACCACTGGGAAGGGAAAGAAGTCTTAAACGTTCCTGAGAGGAGTGGTCTCTATGCTACAGGAGTGTGCATTGCATTTCTAATTCTCTCATTTGCATTTCTGAAAAGGTAAAAGAAATTTCTTCATCAGTCATCTCTCAAGAGATATGCATTCATAAATTGTGCCTTCCCTTTAAAATAATAGCCAATGTGTTGTATTTTGTTTCTGGACTTCATTCTGAATACTCAAACAGCATTTATTGTGCACCTACTATAGACCCTGTGCATTATCACAGATAATGTCCACCATCAACTTAGAGATAAGGAATGGAGGCCACAGGGGACACGGTCTTGGGTTACATGCCAGGAGAAGGCAGTACCTGAACTCCAAAGCATACTGTGTGAATCCCAAGCTCTTCCCATGACAGTTGATGTAGCTGGATCATATATACATTACCCATAGAATACATGTTCTCAGATCTTTCTCCAAAGACTAAGATTCCATGGCCTGCAGAACCAGTCACATCACTGCACGGTGGCACTGTGAATGGTATAAAAGGCATCGGACATATAAACCCCCAACGCATAGATGACTGTTGCTTATTCAGGGCCTGTCATGTTGGCGAGACAGAGTATGTTATATGGGGATTATCTTCTGAACTTGGCTTTCTTCAAATTCCAGTTGTTAAAAATACATGAGAAACTGTCTATATTCAACTGGCCTAGTGTCATACACATGTTCTAACAGTCTGCAGGTGACATGAGAAAAACACCCTTTGCGGGTTTGTGGAAGTGTGTGGGGGCAACTCTGTGCCTTGGGCCACAGTTTCTGACTATTGGGAGTTAAGTCAGTTTAGACTCTTTTAATCCATAAGGGGCGGCCCGGTTACACTGTAGAAGATTGCATAAGCAATTTAACAAAGCATAATACACTAACCCCCAAATTTTGACATCTCCCATGAGAAGAAAGGAATTTTGAAGTGTCAGTCTATGTTCACAGAACTTTAAATAACTAAGTTGGAAGTACAGGAAGAAAAGAAAGGGAGAGACGAGATGCTATCAGGTTTCTGTGAGATCAAAGAGGAAGAATCTTCTTTTCCATCAGAAAAGCGTGGGTGGAAGAGAGGGCTGTAGGGATTGCTCTGTGATCTTCAGGCAAAACACCACGTCACGGGGTTTGAAAGATTCAAGTGACTTGATAGATTCAGCTATTTACCCTTATTGTAAAGCTTTTATTAACATGGATATAAAACATACAGAGGGACAAGTATCCAGCTCAGTGAGTTACGTGTAATCAGCACCACGTCATAAATTAGGATCCTCCCAGAATTCCCAATTGCAGCACCCTTCCTCCACCCACTTCCCCAAATCACCCCTCTTCTCACTTTTGGGGTAACTATTTCCTTGCTTTTCTTTATACATTAACCACCTACATATATATCCCTGAATATAATAGGTGAGTTCTGTCTGGTTTTGAACTTCATTTAAACTTTGTATTCTTTTGTCTCTGCCTTCTTTCATCCACATTACATGTGTGAAATTCCTGATGTTTCATGGATAGCTATAGTTCACTGATTTTCCTTACTGTATATTACAGTATTGTATGCCCCAATCCCCACCAAATTTTACCCATTTAATTATTAAAGGACATTTGAGCTGTTTTTGGTCTATTAAAAATAATGCTTCTGTAAACTTTCCTGTATCTGTGTCTTGGTGCATATTTGAAAACTTTTCTATTGGTTATATACCTAGGATATTGAAGGATCACAGAAAAAGCTTTAGTAAAACTTTAGTAAAAAATCCCAAACAGTTTTCCAAAGTGGTTGTAACCAATTTACATTCTTGGCAGCAGTGTATGGGCTTTTTTTTTTTTTTTTTTTTTCCTTCATATTGCTGAGGTTTTGTGGTGTTTGCTTTTTCTTAATATTAGACTCTTTGGGGAATGCTTAATGGTATCATCTTGTGGTTTCTATTTTTGTTTCAGTTATAAGTGATGATGTTGAGCCATTTTGAATATTTATTGGCCATTTGGATATAGTCTCTTATGAAGAACTTTCTCCACTCTATTTTCCGTTTTTCTATTTGGTTGTCTTTTTCTTCCTATTGATTTATAGAAGTTCTTTATATAGTATAGACTCAAGCCATTTGATAATTTTAGAAGTTATAAATATTTTCTCTCACTGTGGGACTTGTTTTGTCACTCTTTTAATAGTTTCTTTTTATGAATGGAAGTTTTAGCTTTTATATAGCCAAATATATATTTTTTTCTTTTGTAGTATGTTTTTTTGATTCCCTCTTTAATCATGTTTTAAAATTGAGAAATAATTCATTCAATACATTAGATTATAGTCTAAAAGCTTTATTGTTTTGCCTTTCACATTTTTTCTACAATCTGATGGAATTGATTTTGTGTTTGGTGTGAAGTAGGAGTCAAGTTTCTCTTAAATCCATATGGATTTAAGAAGCATTTATTGAAAAGACAGTCTTATTCCTACTATGGGCAATGCCATCGTGGTCATAAAATTAAGTATCCAAATATCCATGGGTCTCTTTTTCAGCTGTCTGTGCATTACATTGGTTTCTCTTTCTCTTTCTATTCCTTCCCAAAAATAGTCACCCTTCCCCTCTAATATTGATCTCTTTGTCTATCTTTGCACCAATACCAGGCTGTCTTCACTGCAGTGCCTTTATACCAAATCTTGGCATCCAGTAGAATAAAACCTTCATCTTATAATTCTTGAAGAGTGTCTTGCTTATTCTTGATGTTTAAATTCCATGTCCATTTTAGAATCAATCTGATAAGCTTCACCAAAAAAATCTGTCAATATTTTGATATATATTGCATGAATTCTATAGAGTAATTTAGCGAGAATTGAGATCTCACAATATTCTGCCTTCCAATCCACTGATTTTGGCATTCTTCCTTTTCTGTGAATAACCTTTTATAGTTTTCTACATAGAGATTTTGTATACCTTAATTTGGATTTGTTCTGGGTACTTGATATGTTTTATGTTGTTATAAGTGGCATGTTTTGTCAGTTTCATTTTCTGTTTGTTGTTGGTATATAACAAGGAAATTGCTTTTATTTGTTGGCTTAAATCCAGCAACTATGCTGAACTTGCTCATTGATTCTGAAATGTGTTTATTGAATTTGATATAATAATTATATAATCTGTAATAATGACAGTTTTATTTAATCTTTTCTAATTCTTACACCTTTGACTTAACTTCCTTGTGCACTTCACTGGTTAGGATCCATAGCAAACATCTTTTATCTTATTTCCAATCTCAGAAGGAAAACTTGGAATATTTCACTGTTGAAGAGTGACTCAGGTCCCTCACAAATGGCATGTTGAAGTCCCAACCCCTAGTCCTATGGGTGTGAACCCATTTGTAAATAAGGCCCTTGAAGATGTTATTAGCTAAAGCATGTCCAAACTAAATGGGGGTGGGCTGTAATCCGTTTTGGCTGAAGTTCTTACAAGCAAAATAAATTGGACACAGAAAGAGAAGCCACAGAGAGCACACAGAAGCTGGAAGTCAACAACCATGAAGAGAAAGGAGAAGATACTGCCTTATATATTACCATATGACAGAAAAGCCAAGGACCAAGGATTTTGAGCAGCCCAGAATGACACAGTCTTGGGGCTGGGGGCAGGGAGTGGGGGTGGGGGCAAGAAGAAGCATTGCTTTGCTGATGCCTTAATTTTGGACTTCTCCCAGCCTCAAAACCATGAACCAATAAATTCCCATTATTTAAGCCAACCCATTGTATGGTATTTGTTGTAGCAACTCAGAAACAAAAACATTCATCATTATATATATTTCATGTATGTTTTGGCAGATAATATTAAATTAAATAAGTTTCTTTCTGTTCCCACCATGGTGAGATTTTTAATAAGATTAGGAGAGATGTTAATCTTTATTATTATTTGCATCTATCAAAATGTTCATATCATTTTTTCTTTCTTCTCTTAATACAGTGAATAAAATGGTTTTGAATTTCAAATGATGACTAACTTTGCAATGCTGGCCCCAAATTCATCATTATTTATTGCTGGATTTGGCAATTTTTATTTAATAGTTACACAGCTATATTAGTGAGAAAGTCTTGACTATAACTCTGTGTACTCCTAATACTCTTTGCAGATTTTGGTATCAAGGTTATGATGATCTTTTACACCAAATTAAGGATTATTCCTTCTTCGTTTATTCTCTGCAGTAATTTGGTTAAGATTTTCAACAAATGTACATGATTTGTGACATTTCTGATAAAGCTACCTAAGCCTGGAATTTTTCTTGAGGCAAGGATTTAAAACCATTGATTCAATGACTCTATAAGTTATACTGTTATTCTACTTTTCTATGTATTTGTGTATTCATTTTGGTAAATAACATGTTTCTAGGAATTTGTTCATTTCACCTGAATTTCTAAAATTATTGGCATAAAGTTACTCTCATAACATCTTCTTTTTATTTTTTGAATGCCATAAGATCTGTAGTGATGCCCCCTTTATTGTTTCTGACATGAGTTATTTGCAACTTCTCATGTTTTTTTCTTTATCAAAATCAAAACTGCAGTAATTTTCATTAATTTTCCCCAAGAAACAACATTTGGCTTTGTTTATAGTCTCTATTATATGTTCATTTTCTATGTCATTAACTTTGTCTCGTATTTACTATTTCATTTCTGCTACTTTGCTTAGGTTTAATTTGCTGTTCTCTTTATAACTTCTTGGGGTGCAGTTTTCAGGCTCTCTGCTTTACCAATCTGTGAGTTTCAGACTGTAAATTTACTGGTAAGCATGGCTTTAGCATGACTAAAAAGTTTTTAGTTATCATATTTTTTATTATCTCTCAGTTGAAGATTATTTTTAAATTCTCACTTTGACCTCTGGGTTATTTAGAAATGTATATGTCAATTTCCAAATTCTAGGGATTCTCTAAATAGCCTTTTCTTATTTATTTCTAATGTAATCACTTACAATTATTTGTGACTCCTTGAGATTTGCTTTAAGGCCCAAAATATGGTCCTTTTAAAAAACATTCTTTGTAAGAAGAAAGATAACACGTTAGGAAATTTTTGATGTGAGTGTTCTATATAAGTCCTTTAGTTCAATTGCTACTCATGTTGCGCAAATCTTCCATCTCCTTATCAATGCTTTTATCTGCTTGATCTGTCAGTTACTGAGATAAATATGCTAAATCCAAAATAATTGTAGATTCAACAATTTGTGTCATTTTTTATTTGTGTATCTTGAGGTTATGTTAATGCAAATTTAAAGTTGAAAATGTTTTTGGAGTTTAAGTGTTATGAAATCACTCCTTATCTTAGTACTTTTTATCTTAATTTATTTATGTTACTGTAGTTAAACCTGATGATTTTGTTATGTTTAGAAGACCCATACTTTTAATTTCAACTTTTCTGATTCTTATGTTTTAGTAATGTTCTTTGAAAATAATTTATAGTCAGGTTTTTTTTTTTTTGTCCCAGTGTGGGACCTTTGTCTTTTAATTGGAAGATTCATTTAGATTTAACATAATTGTGACCTACTTAGGTTTCAATCTATCATCTTTCTCAGGTATTTCTATTCATCTCATACTTGAGGTTATCTTCTCCCCTCACTTTGCTCTCTTTTAAGTATTTTTTATGATTCCATTTATCCCTTTTTTTTATCTTTGATAATGTAGACTCTTTTAATTGCTTATTGCTAACTTAGAGCAGTGATTATTAACTTGGATCAACTTTGCCACCATGGGACATATTGAAATATCTAGAAACACTTTTGGTGGGATGGGGGTGGGGGAGTTTGTTATGGCCTCTAGTGTGTAGGTGTCTAGGATGCTTCTAAGTATGCTACAATTCACAGAAGAACTTCCACACAAAGAATTATCTGACCAAAAATGTCAGTAGTGCTACTGTGAAGAAAGCCTGCCTTAGATGTTACCACATACATCATTGGCTTATCAAAGTCTAATATCAATTCATATCTTCACTCTTTCTAATCAATGCAAGATCCTTAGTATACTTTTCCTCTATTTGTCCCACTCCTGATTTATATGTCATTGATTTTGTGCACTATATTTATAGATGAACAGATACATTAAAGCCAAAAGATAGTACTGTTGTTGTTTTATAGTCAATTTGTAAGTAGATTTACCCAGATATTTATGCATTCCTTCCTGCATCTCTGAGCTTTTATATGACATAATGGTTACATTTGTCTGAAAAATAGCCTTTAATGTTTATTTTACTATGGGTCTATTTATGACAAAATTTCTTGTCTGATAATGCCTTTATTTCATCTCCATTCTTGAAAGATTTAGTTGCTGAACAAAGAATTCAAGATTAATTGGGAGGTATTTTCTTTCAATTATTTTATCCCATTTTCTCTCACCTTCTATTTTTCTGTTGAGAATTCAATTTTCACCCTAATTATAACTCTTGGAGGTAATCTTAAAATTCTCTCTGTGTGCCGTAAGATTTTATGTTTGTATTTGATTTTTTTTAGCAATATTACTATGTATGCCTTGTTGTGGATTTCTTTGTATTACCCTATCTGTGGTTCATAGTGTTTCCTGAATCTGTGTCATGATCTCTTTATTCAGTTTTGGGATGTATGAAGCCATTATTTCTTCAAGTATTATTTCTATCTTAGTCTCTCTCTATTCTTCTGGGACTTCAATAATATGTTAGTATACACATTTTGTCTGTAACCCTTCTTTATTTTCTGCCTTTGCTTCCTTGTGTTTCTTTCTGATATTTTCTTATGACTAAACTTTCAGTTAACTAATGCTCCATTTAACTGTGTCTAATTTGCTAAACACATCTATTGAGTTCTAAAATTTCTAACTGGTTTATTTTCATAGTTCTCAGCTCTATACTGAAATTATCTACCTTTTCTTTTATCCCTTTGAATCAAGTAAGCACATTTATTTTAAATTCTATATCTGATGGCTCCAAAATCTTAAGCCTTTAAGATGCTGTGTGTTTTGTCTCAGGTTTCTGCTAGTTTTTCTCCCCATTATTTTATTTTTATAAGTTGGTTAATTTTTACTGTGTGCAATAAATTATACTTTCAAATCTGTTTGGATAAATAATGTGATCCTAGGATGATGTTCCTTCAGAGATGATTTACATTTGTCTCTATTAGGTTACTAGAGGCATTAGCAATCCAGAATTCTCATAATCCAATTTGCTGATTGAGATGATTCAAAATTGACCTTCAATCTCTGTGAGTGCCCATCTACTTCCAGTTCACTCTTTCCTGTGAACAGCTGTAGCTGTTTGGTGGCTCAGCTCAAAGGAGAGCTGTTCATCTAGGCTCCTTTTGTTGAGTTCCAGACTCCAATCCCTGGTGCCTTAGTATCCTGAGATTGTCAAATTCACTGGCCATCTCTTCAGTTTCTCAACTACCCATTCTGAATGGCAACTTCTCCCAGTGTATAAGTGGCCACAAATACCAGGCTCAACTTCACAGGGCCTTTGTCCTCCCTATATCCTGGTTTAGACATTCCTCAGAGTCCAGTTAAGTTACTTAATTATACAAAGAGATCTATATACATATATTTATATATAATATGCATATTCAATATGTGTATGTTTGTATGCATAATGTATATATACATGTGTGTATCTTTGTGTATGTATAATTAGTGTTCCTGGTTTTACTCACCATGAGATTTTGTCCACATTGCCCATTTTATTATTACTAGAAGCAGAAGTCCAGTCAGAGGTATTTTTCTTACCCAATTATAAATGAAAGACAAGAATGTCCTTGCTTTTGATATATCATTTTAACTAGGCAGCGTAAGTTATCAAGCTTACCTTATTGACTGTATCCTAACTTGTATTCTGACACAATTTGCTTCCTAACTCAAGTATATCATTAGACTGTATGGCTCTGAGTGGCTGTCCCTTTGACAAGTATATACTGATTTCAGGTTTCCTGCTAATTCCTTTCCACTGGACTTCTGTAAAATATGCTCATTTTTTAGCTAGATCCTGGATTGTTCATGTAATATTTTTCTGCAATGTCTGGCTAGCTTCCTCAGGAGATGGAATTATGGGTTGATCACTTAGATTTGCATATAATTTCCAGGATTTCTTTGCAGAAGTATCAAATACCAACCATGCAAGATTAGAGAAAAGAGTTGTGCCATGCCTCACTAGCTTAGGAATTATTGGCTACCTTATTTCATTTAGAATGCTCTTGACTGAAGCAAAAGAAGAGTAAAAACATGGGAGCTCTCACTTGAGAGAATATTTGGCTCTCAAGTCACCTGAAACTATTCCAAAATTAATTCAGGGTTTACAATGAAGACTGACAAGAATATGGAGCTATATTCCTACATGGGCATCACAGTGGAATGCATTACCCAGAACTTCATGGAGCTGACAATAAAAATGAAGGAAAAGTAGTCAGTTTAAGAATGTTGGAAGAAAAATCCTTGTGTTTAGATTTCTAGTTAGAGTGAATCTGTATTGTTTTGTCTGTACTGAACCTCTTCTTTCTTTTGGGAGAAATGACTGCTCTTTCTCTAAACGAATATGTGACCTAAAATGGTGTCTCCATCTGCTTAAATCATTTCTTGTTCCTGGCCAGACTATTTTATCTAGGTGTTGGAAACATCTGCTGGTCAGCGTACCCATCTACCTATCCACGATTATCTCTCTAAGGGATGGGTACCTGACCTGTGGCTGGTGAATCAGAGAATTTGTTTAGGATTATGAGAATTAAAACTCATTTAAAAGGGCTTTTTCTTTTGTGGTGGCAAATGAAGGAAGCTATGAGCCCATGGTGTCTGGAAAAATGAGACAATAGAGGTAATGACACTCACACAAAGAAAAGATAGGTTGAGTAATGGTGAATCTTCCAATGATGTTCAAGCTCCATGTCCCACTGATCAGGAGGTCCAACTGTTCTCCATGCCCTTCCCACAGTTGGACAACCATCCTTTAAATTCCTCTTTTTTCAGTATAAGTTACTCTGAGTTAGAGTCCTTTAATTTGTTAGCTACATTTATAAGATTGCCAGATAAAAATGGAGGCCACCCAATTAAATTTAAATTTCAGATAAAAAAACAAAAAATTTTTAGAGTATGTTCCGTGCAATATTTGCAACATAATGATACTAAAAATATTTTTATCTGAATTCAGATTTAACTGGGCATCAAATATTTCCATTTACCAACTCTGACAACCCTGAACCAAAAGAATCTTGGTCAATATGAACGTCATATTCTGATTGTTCATTTTAAACTTCCATGGGTAAAATTCTTTCATTAAAACTGTGTTTATTTTTTATTAACTAATTTTTTTTCATAGAATGATTGGTTTATTTTTACTAAATCTCAATTTATCAATTCTACTTTTATTGATTACAAGACCCTGTGCTGTTTGCAAAAGAGGATAAAAATAGATGTGCAATCTTGGCTTGTAAGGATCTTAAAATCTATATAGGGGAGAAAAACTACCTTCATTGACATCATTAGTGGAAAAATAGAAAGTAGGCTAAGAAAAACTCCAATTTATGAAACCGAATGATTTATAAAGCATTTTCAGAGATCTGTTCTTATTGAATTCTTACAAATTCTGTGTGGTAAGATTATTACAATTGTAACCAGTTTCTAAAGAATAAATTGGAGTTCTAAGACATTAAGCGCCTTTCCTAGATCTCCTAGATAATATGTAACATCACCAAAATTTAACTCCAGTTACTTACAGAGTTTTCTGCTCTATAATTCTGCTATTCATTATTAAATTAAACACTGGAATATGTGGTATAGAGTATAGACAAAAGGTGATATAAAGTAAATATATAGTGGAATCAATAGAAGAGTGATTAGTCTCTTCAGGATAGAAGTATAGGAAAGTTGGTAAATTGAACTCTGACTATTCTGTGCCTATACTTGCATGAAAGAGAAAAACATCACCGTCAACTCAAGTTGCTGCTAGGAAATGAAATCACATCCTACTAGTCCATTAACATGACCACTCATCTAGGCAACCATTTCATGATTTTTCCTATTTATTCAAACTCCCAACTACCCTCCCCCATCTAACTCAGCTAATGACATTTATTTCTAGTTTACAGAGAAAATAGAAAGCATTTGAAAGAATTTGCTGATGTCTCCCAAATGCAAATCTTCAGACTAGACCTAATTCCTGAACTCCATACTTGTATTTACAGCTGCTTTCTCAACATATTCGTTTGGATATGCAGTAGGTTCTTCAAACTTCATATAACCAAAGCCATGTTGCTGATTTCTCCTACCCCATACCTGCTCTTCTTACATCTTCTTCAGTCTCAGCGAGTGGAAACTTCATTATTTACACATGCTCATGCCTAAACTGTTGGAATTATCTTCAACTCCTCTTCTTCTTTCACACCCCTTATTCAATCCATCAGGAATTCCTTTGGTGTAATACTTAAAATGTGTCTCGAATTTAACCACTTCTCACCAGCTACTGCTACACCCTTTGTGCAAAGCATCATTATCATCACCAGGATCATTGCCATCATCTCCTAACTGGTCCAACGTCTCCTAGCCTAGGTCTCCTTCAGCCTATTATCAATACAACATTCCAGTGACCCATGCTACATTTCTGCCATGGCATCCCATATCCCTCCTGGAAGGCTCAAGTCCTTTCAATGCCCTAAAGACACCAAACACCCAGGCCTTCTGTAATCTCTTTAACAAACATTTCTTACTGTCATCACTTCCTTTTCCTGAATTCCAGTTACCCTGGCCTTCTTGCTATATTTCAAAATCACATGACCAGCTCCCATTTCAAGGCTGTGCACTGGACATTCTCTCTGCCTGAATGTTTCTTTCTCTAAACTCCTGTCCTGGTGTTCTTCCTCAATGATTTCAGTTCTTTTACTCTCCTTTCAAAAACTTCATCCTTAACACCTGCAACTCTTATCCACTTTCCCTGTTCTATTTTCTTATATATGCATTTATCATAATACGATATACTATATATTTTTACTTATTCCTTTATTATCTGTCTCCCCCCAATAAATCATAAGCTGCATGAGAGCAGGGACATTCTTCTCCCTTACTGGATTCTTTGCACTGAGTACAGTGCCTTGCACACGGCAGACCTTCAGTAACTATGTGTTGAATGAATAATTGATGGAAGCCAACCCTGGTGCAATCTATGGCAGGCTTTGAATTCAGGCAGGAAAGTATAGGAACATGAGCCACTAAGATTGTGGGCAAGAGGAAAGTATATCAGAACTAATATGGCAGGAATACCCAGGATGTATTATATATTGGAGAAACTAAAATAATAATTCACTACCTGAGGGGTGGGAGTTGGACAGATGGAGGTTGTAGAGTCCCCTAAGAGCTTCAAGGGGTCAAGGGAGAAGAATTTCTTAAGATATTCTCAAGCTATAGGATGTGATCACTACATTCAAGACAGACCAGATGGGAGGCTGTCATAGGAATCCAAGTTTGAAATGACATGGGTATGAATTGAGGGTGTGACTAGCAATGACAAAGACAAAATGGCACAGATCTGAGACCGTTAAAGAAAATATATGGGATTCGAGGACAGATCACCATTCGAATGGAAGTTAGAAATAACAGGTGACAGATTTCCAAATTAGGGTACCAGAAAAATAATAGCACTCCTGATTTAAAAGAGCTGTATGGTCAAACTAAATAGTTTTGTTGTTGTTGTTGTTGTTTTAGAAATATTTTGTACTTTTATGATTTTTGGGGGGTGGCAGCAATAGTAGGTAAAAGGTGGAGGCTGAACTCGCAGTCACTAGTCGCTAGTGACTTCCCAATTTTGGTGATCAAATGTTTGAATATTCTCTGGATCACTCCAGATCTGCTTGGAGTGTGTCAGTTTCTACTTCCTCTCTCTATGGCATGATGGAAACACAAATTTCCTATAATCTTTTTATTAAAAAGGAACTTTTGTAAATTGTTTTGTTTTCCAGTTATGCTATCTGTAAAGTTGTGTTTGGTGGCACTATTCCAAAGTGAAGTCAAGGTCACTTGGGAGGTTTTTGGCTTTGCTGGGAATTCCCACTCACTAAACTCCCAGTAGTTGTGTACCAGAACAGGTCACTGTTACGGTTTGTCAGCCACGCTCAGTGGTGGAAGCTCGCACGCCATCTGTTCTGATATGGCTGGTTTTGCCCAGAGCTATTTGTTCTTCTTTTTCTTTTTCTTTTTTTTTTTTTTTTTTGCAACAATTTCCACAAATACCAAGCAGGAAAACCTTAACAAGTTTTGCTAGCATTGGGGTATTTGCATATTAAATGAATTAAACTTGGGGAGACCATGTCTTTAAGGGGATCTTGATGAAGTTCATACAGAGAGAGCAGATGAATTTTTTTTTTAGCATCTAGATGGACTTGTCTAAAAGGTTAAAAGATGAAGGAGACAAGTCTGTCTCTCTCTCCAGTGCAGCTCCTCTTGCCCACCATTAAAGCTGAGGAAAGAAGGGAAGCTAGCATTTACACGGTGTTATAATTACCTGCAGCAGCTAAGAGTTAGTATGTACTGGGCTCAAAACCAGGCATTTTCCGATGAGGTCAGGATCAAGAAGAGGTTCAGCTAGTTCCATCTATTCATTCTCTTTAAGACAGAGTCCATCTTTAAATATTAGAAAAAAGAACTGCCCCTCATCCCAGACTGAAGGCTCTGAACTCCAGGGGAGGAGTCTGAGAATCTGCCTAACAAGCATCCAGATGATTCTCAAGGTCAGGCAAGTGTGGGGATTACTGGAAAGGGACAAGTTGAGTTAAGAAGTCAGAGAAACTGATGTGAGGTCCAGGTCAACACTGGCCAGCTGAGGCCAGTTTATCCATCAACCTTCATAAATCTTGGTTTCCTTGGTATAAAAATAAGAAGTATAGTGTAAATACCTTTTAATGAAAAGTGAAATTGCAATTGCTCAAATATACTATCTGGTACCCAACGAATATAAAAGAAACTAAAATGATTATTAATTTAAAAATTAGAGAAAATAAATGCTTTGATACATTTGAATGAAAAGCATGTTCAACGATAAGTAAAGTTGTGGGTAAATAATCTTATGCACCTTCAAATTTAGTAACTTACTAAGAACTGAAAGCCTTCAGCCAGATATGAAACCACTCAGATCCTTTTGTTAACCTACCCTGTTAAACCACATAACTAACTGAACCAAATCCAGATGATCCGTGCCATGGTCAAAGGAGAGCAGGCATGGGGAAAATCCAAAATATTAGTCAAGCCATTGTTCTCTGGACTGGAGCTTGGGGTATAATATCAGATATTTTATAACATTGTTACTTTCTTGTTGAGTTTAGTTTTGTTGAGCTATTTTCAAACAGTATGTACTCTATTATAGGCAGTTTGGAATGAAACTTTTGATAAATGTTAACTATAAAATGGTTAATGTAAGTAGAGTTTACAATATCTATATGGGGCTCTCTCTCTATTCCTTCATTTAGAAAGTATTTATTTAGTGCTTCTATCCATAATGCACAGTGTTCGGCATGGGGAGAAAAGGACACTAACATTTAAAAGATGTCTCTACTTTCAAGGGATTTATAACTTAGAGGGCAAAAGAATAGAGGACTCAAGAGTAAGTCAGACTCCCAGGGATGAGCCTGGACCTGGCATTGTGGGACTGAGAAAGTCTTCTTGACCTAAAGTGGGGAGAGAAATGAAACAAAATAAAGTTTCAGTAGCTAAGAGATCTAAAGTAGAGTTGAGATGTCATTCTGGAGGTTACTCTTATGCATTATACACATACCCCTTTTTAGTTTTTAGTGTATTGGAATAGCTAGAAGGAAATACCTGAAACTGTTGAACTGCAACCAAGTAGCCTTGATTCTTAAAGGCGATCCTATGACTATGTAGCTGACAAGGTGTGACCGTGTGATTGTGAAAACCTGGTGGCTCACACCCCCTTTATCCAGTGTATGGACAGATGAGTAGAAAAATAAGGACAAAAATTAAATGAACAATGGGGGGATGGAAGGGGATGGAATGTGTTGGGCGTTCTCTTTTACTTTTATTTTTATGCTTTTGGAGTAATGAAACTGTTCAAAAATTGATTGTGGTGATGAATGCACAACTATATGATGGTACTGTGAACAACTGATAGTACATTGTGGATGATTATATGGTATGTGAATATATTTCAATAAAATTGAATAAAAAAAAGAAAGAATAGTAAAAAAAAAAAAAAAAAGATTAAGTCAGAGAAGACAACAGTCACCAAGGAAAGACTGAAAAACCAAGAGTTTCTTCCAGTGGAGATACAAAGCTTCAAATGCTTACATACCATATGTAAAAATCCATCTCTATATACGCATATTCATAGTCCTCCTGAGGTTCTAGTTCTACAGACTTGGAGCCAGACAAATATTATTGAAACTACACACTGGCCATGCTTCTTCAAGGCCAAGGCTCTATCCAGGGAGTTCAGAAATTAAGGAATGAAATGAAGCAAAGCAGTTGATGCAACAGATTGGAGCGGCACAGATTGTGGGGTGAGTCCTACTCCCACCCCTTGGCTGCCGTGCAACCTTAGGTGACATATTCATATATTCTGAGTCTCAGTTCTGCATCTGTAAAAATGGGATCATGATAACAAGAGTCTCTAGCAAACCATCCAGTGAGGCCTTGGTAGAGAAACAGGAAGTCTTTAAAATTCTGCAAATCGACTGGATATTTAATGATAACAAAGGATTACTGGTATAAATGTTTAGCAGTGACAATGATATTAAGTTAAAATATTTAAAGAGGCCATATCTTTTCAGGATATATACTGATAGATATGGACATTCATTATAGTATTATCTCTACTTATATATGTTTGAAGTTTTTCATAATAAAAGTGGAAAAAAATAAAAGAGCAAAGTATTTGAAGAATAACATGAAGGGAATGCCTTTTCCTAAAGCCCAAACATTTTTTTTTCTTATCTTTACCATGGGCTTTTGCATTTATTGAGTACACTGAATATACATAGGCAACAAAAGGAAAAACTATGGGAATAATTCCGCAGTCTCCATAAACTGAAAAGGGAGACCACTGCAGGCTGCCAAAATTTTGGAAGGCCCATAGCTTCCCCACTCTGAGTCCCCCTTTTATGGTGCCTAGTACAATGTGGATTTATGTTCACCAGAATATCACCCTCTGTATAACAAGTCAAGTATAAAGTACCATATTGGACTACCATATGGCTACTAACCTCAGAGGTTGGTTGCAACTATCAATGTAAAAATTTGAGAGCAGAATGAGCCTCAGGATAGAACCAGTTATCACTCAAGCATGCTATATAATTGGCTGTAGTGAGAAACTAAGAAATGTCTCAGAAACCAGATGGATTTGAAATGTTCCATTATTCATAAACACTTTTTTTCTTTTCTTTTCTTTTTTTTTTTTTTTCTTTTCTTACGGCTGTACTTGTTCCCATTCCCAAATATTCTGCCACAGAAATTTGCTGAAGACAGTGTGAAAAGGGGCAAAAAGCCTTTGCTTGTTTTTCTGGAAGGTGTCCCTGCAGCCGTGGCACCCCAGGAGCTAGCACAAATGTCTGTGGCAATTTGTTCAGGATGCCTCTTGGCTGTGTTCAGGATGTGCTGTATGTGAAGGTCTGTGTGGAAGGGACTATGGCGAGGGTGGGAGGGTTGGTCATGGACATAGCCCCAAGTAAGCACAGGCCTTTTGGGCTATGGTTGCCCATCCTCTCCATCCAAGCTGCCTGTTCTCCCTCAAGTGACAGTCATTGAGATCACTGATAATTGTTCTAATAGCAGTGGCTCCCTGAGGGGGTGACTTGCCCAGTCTACTTCCTACTCTCCCTGCTCCTTTATTTCTCAACCTCCTTCCTTCCACCCACTCCTTCTTCCAGCCAGAGAGTGAAGTCAGGGACATGTCAATTGTAAGTGAAGAATTTCTCAAGTAAATAATAAGCCTGAGCAACAAAGGAGAAACTCATCAGTGATACATATAAACCACAAGGGGTTATAAAACCTCAGAGAAGTAGCTTTGCAGTTTGGTAATTTACATACCGGATGAATGCATGAAGGAGCACACCTTTCAAAGGGTATTTGTGTGAAAGATGCTAAAGAAAACTCTCCTGCTATGGAAGGGACATGGTAATGGAGAATGCATGATTGCACAACAACTCAGGGACACCAAAGTTATGGCATTTCATCAGACATTTTCATTCTCCTTAGAAACAGTGTATCTGCCCTAGGGATATTGAGAAAATGTTTACTTAAGGCATTAGTGTGATTATTGTTTAGGGGGCAATTTGTTTTTGTATGATTTATACTGAGAATGAAAGAACTGATGGATTTGAGGTCAGTAATATATGACTAGTGTGAAAGATTAATCCTATCCATGCTTTCACACCTAAATCTTACTCATCACAACTTCAGTTAGTTAAATCAAAATTGCCGATGGTTATAACAGGAGAAAATTCACAATTGAGAACTTCAATTTAAATGAAGTGAATTGTAACTATCACAGTGATAAAATATAACATGCATTTTGTTGGGTTGTTAATGATTTTATTATAGGTACCTAATATATTTGTAGGGTAGTTTCTCAGTTATGAAGAATGCCCCTTTAGATGACTTGGATGGCATATAATCTATGAATGACTTAGCTAAGAATATATTTATGTTTTTACAGAAAATTTACCAGCCATTATCATATTAGTCCTGCATTAATGATGTTTTGAAGTTCTCTGGGCATGTATTGCTTGGCAATAGGAGTCCTTTCAAAATCTAACTGAGGCTCTCAAGCTAAGGACAATCCCACCTCCCACAAACTTCCCATACAGTTTTTTCCAGGGATGATCACCACACGTTTGTTCTTTAGTGTATTAGCTAGGATTCTCTAGGGAAACAGAATCAATGAAAGAGATCTATGAATATAAGATTTACAAAAGTATCTCATGCAACTGTGGGTATGCACGAGTCCAAATTCCAAAGGGCAGGCAACTCCAATGAAGATGTTTGAAGAACTCCTCAGGAAACAAACTGGCAACTTTGACGAACTCCTCAGAAAACACTTAGCTGGTCAGCTGAAGAAGAAGTGAAGGTCCTCTGTCTAGCTTAAAAGTCTTCAACTGATTGATTGGATTAAATTCAGCCAACTGCATTCTCTCATTGTGAAAGACATGCCCCTCGTTGACATCATCAGTCACAGAGGCAGCCAATTGACTGATGAATTAATAAACCAGCCTGTTGGTTTACTGACCAGCCACAAACGTCCTCGCAGCAATGGTTAGGCCAGTGCTTGCTTGACCAGACATTTGGACACCATCACCTGGCCAAGTGACACATGAACCTAACCATCACATTCAGGTATTCACTTTCCATAAGATATATTATTTCTGCCATACATTATTGCCTTTAGAAGCTCCCACTCCATTTTGGCCTTGGAGAAAGCTTAGAGAACATCACATTCAATCTTCTCTTTCTATAAACTGAGGAACTTCAAGTAACTTGCTCAGGGTCAAAGCTATCTACAAAACCAGGACAAGAAGTGAAGTAAACATATTTTTCTCAGACAATAATACCATCATATTATAGGTTGTTTTGTATCATTATGCAATTGCCTTTGATTATGAGATGCTTCACAAAAGGTTTAGAAAATCTCTCATGGCAGGGACACTTCATATATTTTCTTTTTCTCACAGAGCATAATGCTGAAAACATACTAGACAAGCAATGAGTAATTGAATATGTTGGGTAGTGATGAGAAATGCAATTTTGAGAATAGAAAATCACCAACTACAGCATGTTTTTTGGTACAAAATATGCCACTTGACTCTTTGGTAAGAAGTGCTGTGCAAAGATTGCTATTTATCTGCCCTGGCCATTTGTAGGAGGGAACTGTGACACATCCAGACTTTATGAGATGCATATGATTTTCCTAAGATATGCTCCATTCATGGGCCCTTACAAGTTCATACTGATGCAGCAACCTGACTAAGGAGTATTGGATTCTTTAGAATCATACTTTGCTCTCTATGATAGGAAGAGTTATTGATCTATGCTAATATTTTCAGTTATCTTTTGGAGCCCAAATATCTACTTATCTGCAATCAATCAACAATTTAATATCCATAATGTCATGTGCAAGTGCTTGTGCCAGGCATTCTGAGACACTCCGAAAGATATAAGGTATAGAAACTATCCTCAAAGAAATTAAAGATTATATGGAGAAATGAAACTGACATGCTTGAAAGGAAGAAAATAATCTGGCTTAAATGATTAGAGCGGATCCAGAAAAGATAAAATTTGAACTAGGTTTTGAAGATTGTTAAAAGACAGAGGAGAGAGGCTAGCATTCATGTTGAGTTGTGTGGTGTATGCACAAAGACACAAAGTAGGTTAACATATGGGTATGAATGGAAGACAGAATTTATGCATCAGAGTAGTGGGTGATGTGAGTTTGAAATGATAGTCTAGAACCAGCTAGTGGAAGATTCTGAATGCTCATTTGGTCTTCACTCTGAAGAACAGCTTCCTAAAAAGGGCATAGACAATTAAAAAAGGTTGTTGAGGTCAATTACCCCAGCAGAATGGACTGGAGAGGGAAGAGAGTTATAAAGCTTTCATGGTTATCCAGACATAAAGTGATAAGAAAGGATCTGAATTAAGTTAAAGACAGAAGAAACTGAAAGTATATGAGAGAAACTCAATGATAAAATCAAAACAACTTGGTGACTGTTTTAGTTTGGTGTTCGAAGGAAGGAAAAGAAGGAGTCAGTGGTGACTGTGAGGTTTCGAGTGTGGCAGACTGAGCAAATGGTGGCACCTTCCTAGAGTAGGTTCACCTGGAACAAGGGATAACAAAAATGGTAGGTCAAAGAACAGAGTGAGATGTTCAAGGAGAAATGTGTGCTATGTCATCATGGTAGAGAGGAAGCTGTGTCTAGTTAAATCTCTGACCTTTCTACAGATAGGGTTTTGAAAGTTGTTTCTATAAGGTGATATTTGAAGACGTTTGAAAGTAAATATGATCTTTGAGGATGTCTCTGAGTCTGCCTACTTGGGGAATCCCCATTATCTAGCCCAGGAAACATTTGTGATATTTTTATTTCAATGAGATATAAATCTCAGAGGAAAATCCAATAATTGAGATGACTCTCCTTTTTTCTATCAAGAACAATGATTAGCAAAATCCATATTTTATCTCTACTGCCTCCAGCCATCAACCTGAACCTTTGAATCTTCCATCTTTGAAAGATCCTAAGATTCCAAGCTGGTGTTGCTATTTGGTGGTCGGTAGCTCCAGAAGGAGGTGTTTTGACTATGGATTAGAGTCAACATCCTCTGGAACCAACCGCATACACATTTCAATATTGATAAGTGCTTATCTGACCATTTTTTATTACTCTCTCCATGGCACAAATTGAGATTCCATAGGAAAAGAAAAATCAATCAGCACATTTCATTGCCTTATTTGGTATAAAGAGGGACAAGCTTCTTCCTAATCTGTCTAAGGAGATAAGTGACAGAAAGAGCAGTTGATTTCTAAGCAAAAGAGGTTTAATTGGAAATTTTTAGATATTACTCACAGTAACCTTCCAGGCAACAGTGCAGATATCACCAAGGAGAAATGATCATAGTTGATGTATGAGCTCCAGCTGTTCCCATGAACCTATAACATTTTTACATGGTGGTTCCAAGTGTCCAAAATCCCAAGCAGGAGGTTCTGCAGTCTTCCCTAATATAACAAAAGAGAAGAGATGAATAGTGACACAAATAATAACATTTTCAGGCAGTTACTGGGTGTAAAGCCCTGTCCTGAACATTACCTTGTTTAATTCTCACAACATACATTAAAATGATTATTAGCCTTATGTTATTGATAAGAAAATGGAAGCTTAGAGAAGCTTACATTTCTAGGACAAAGGCAATACAAATACAGTGTTCTGGGCTATGGACTATACTTTTAGCCACATGGTTATTGCAGAATATTTAATTTTGGATAAAGAGAATGAAGGGGAAATTACTGGAGGATATAGAATTGGCTCTGAGGAGAAATATTCAAGAAGAGGGCTTATTAAGACATGTCAAGGAGGTACTCCTTGGAAATTAAGGAGAATGTAGATTAAGAAAGGACGTTAATCCAGAGACAGTGATATTTTGAGAGAGTACATTTGTAAGTTAGTCTTGATAGTAGGTATCAGATTCAAAAAGTTTAGGTGTTATTGGGTAGAGCTAAAAACAAGACAAAGCAAAACATAAAAATACTGTAATTCTAGATGTCTGACAGTGAAAAGTAGAATATAGTAGCTACCGCTGACGAGCCAAGTGTGCTTTTCTCAATGTGGAGAAACTTGTGCTTGAATGAAGGCAGGCAGTTGCTTATCGACCAAAAGGAAGAACCCAAAGAGTTTAGAGAAATGAGGGAGACCCGAAGGAAGAAATGAGAGCAGGAGCTCCAGGCAGGGAGTAAGTATTCTAAGGAAAGATAAATGCCATTTCTTCTAGGAGAGGAGGAGGGTGAAAAGAAACAGATGGCTAGAAAATGGAATTTCACTGCCGTCACCTTGCAAAGCCCAACTTGTTATTTATTTATTCATTTATTTGTTCCTTTGGAAAGGATGTCATTCTCCTACACCTCAAGTTTGAAAAATTTGGACCAATTTTGACCCAGGGTCCACTGCCTTGCTTTCAGGTACACTCAGGTGCTGAATGCTGATGGTTGCTTTTCTGTCCAACACTCCTTTCCATTCCCACCAGTCCTTGCAGTCTTTCCACTAGATTGTAGTGTTTTGATGAGAACACTAGTGCTACTATTTACTGAAAACCTGCACTGTGCCAGCACATTACATCCACTGTGGTCAAGCCTCAGAAGAGTGCTGCAAGAGACAGGCATTATCCAGCCATCCTGTGAGAAGATGCTGACTGTTTCAGAAAGTAACTTGCTCATGTCTTCATGATTATACATGAAGACAGAAATGCAACTCAGTTCTGTCTGTCTGCCAAGGCCATCTTCCTTCTACCACACCCCCATTCTTGAAGGCATATGTCTCTTATTGTACAGAGCAAATACAATATTTAGAATTTGTACTGACAGCACTGATAACCCCAATAGATTCAGATGGCTTGGGGGTGTATTGAGTCACTTCTACCCAATTCAGTGTCTTCCCTTAGGATGTGGGAACAGAAAAAAACAGACTTTGGGAATCATCACAGGTAAGGATTGTCATGACAAAGAGGACAAACTGAAGGCCAAGAGCTGAATCACAGTCTTGAGACTCAAGGAAAATGAGATTAAGCTCAGAGAAAAGTGAAAGAATCTCATCTGAGGGTCTTCTCTGTTGAGCCAGTTGGAATGATGGCTTCTATTCTCCATCTTCAGCCTTGAATGTGTATTTTGTCTCTAGCTTTTCAGGTTCTGGGTTCCTGTAACTCCTGATCTTAATTTATTCTTCCTCATCTCAAGCCTTTTCTTTTTATTTAAATTTTACACTTTTCTTTAGTTCAATCACTACACTCAGTTATAAAATGAGTACCAGATTTTAAAATATTTATATATGTATGTTTAAAACTGCACCACTGTAACAATTTACTGTGTTTCCAAGTTTCCACTTTCTCTCCCAGTCCTTGAACAAATAACATTTGAATTTTAAATAGTTCCAAAGATGGAAGAGATGTCATATTTAACTGCACATCTCATCGTTCTATAGCTTTCATAAGTTTTATTGGCTGTTCCATCCAGTTGCCCTCATTTTATCTAATCAACCCCTCTGATGAAGATTTAGGTTATTCCCAATCTTTTAATATTGAAAACTTTACTGCAAGAGACTTTCCCAGGAAAATAATTTCTTTCATTTCTCTTTTTTCAAAACTGTTTCTTTAGTTAAAAATTTCAGAGGTGGAGTTACTAGGTTTAGAGATTCTCTTTTTTTAAGTCAGTCTTTTATATTCTCTTTAGTTAGTATTTCATTTTTCTTTATCATCCCTCCCATGAACATGTTGATCCTTTTCCCAAATGTGGATTTTCAAAGACAAAACAATAGCTTCGTCACTCATACCACTTTTATCTCTGCCAAATAGCAATTTATTTAGAATGCACAGGTAGTTGGAAAAATTATTTATGACTTTGCGGTAAAGGACTTGTACTTAGAATAAAGCATTCTATACATTTCTAAATACTCAATACATTGGCCATCTTTTCTTCCTTTGAAATATAAGTTTATTCATTCAATAAATATGTATTTCCAACCACCACAATCCATTGCCATCAGATTTTCTTTACTAGAACAGTCAGTTTTAAGAACTATGGTGAAGTTTAGCCCAACTGGCAATAGGAACACCAAGGAGAGTCACCCTACTCAGAGAAGGCATGAGAAAATTATTTTTATTTCTTCTATTGACAAAAATGCACCATAAAATATATACATATGGGCTTTCCATTGTGAGGATCAGATTTAGAGTTTCAGGATTCTTTCTGAATGCTTTTCTGTGGACGAGTTCCTCACCCCAAGTAGTCTAGCACGAAGCCTCCTTACCCTAGTGTTATTTTATCACTTGCTTTAGAAAAGGAATAATTGAGAAAAAAGTAACCTAGCATCATAGGAAGTCATAAAAGTACTCTTTGTTCAATTTTATCTGGTTACTGGAAAGATATTCTTCATAGATGCCTGAAGACATCGGGCATTTGAAATAACCATTGAAGGGTTTCTGCTTCATAGTGATTTCCTCTGATCTAAACTGAGATCGCATGAAGTTTTGTTTACTTTGGTATTTTCCTTGTAATTATTTTAATAAAATGCAATATAATCTTAAAAACCCTGCCTTTTGGAAAATATAATGTATTCATTGTCTTTGCCATGCTCGTGACTTGCCTCTCTAGCCATACAACTATTCTGAGGAAATCTAATCATTTTCATGTGGTGGGTATTTCAGTTGTTTTACAACATATAAAAGGAAACAATATAATGAGACATGTATTAATTCATAATTTTTATTATGGAAAGCAATTTATAATAAAATATACTGACGTGGCTTTGCAACCAAAATGCAAATTCCAGGTTTATTTTCCTCTAAATCTTTGTATAAAGACAAATACTTACCTGAATCTGCTTCTGTCTTGAAAAGTTCCTTTTGCTTCTTAATAATCCTCTAATTGGTTCATGAGAGTTTTGTTTCTTTGTTTGTTTGTTTTTCCTATTACACAAAATGGTTCCTGCCATTTCTATTCTTTGGCATCCTTAAGCAACCTGATCATCAGGAATATTTTGAACATCCTGTGACTCCCCACTGACCACTGCCACCAAAGAATGGACACATGTGCTCTGTGCATCAGATATTTATTTATATTATATTTGTTGTCACTTTGTTTTTTGAAAAGATTCATTTCCACTAAGATTTTGAATCGTCACAGAGTATATACTAATTTAAAGTAGAATAGAGATGAATTCAAATTAAGAACTAGAGAAGTTATAATTTGAGGAGTGTGGAAATTGATATAAAAGTATTTTGTGAACTTTAAAACACGAGACAGACAATAATAATAACTAGCCTACTAAAGAAGATCAGAGTCAGGGTCACAAAGCTCTGGCTTAAGTATTTCTTTAGATGATTGATGAGGAAAGTATTTGGTAGACTAAGGAGATGAAAACCTTGAAGTGCAGAGGGGCACAGAAAAGAATCTGAAACTTAGGAGAGCAACTTCCTAGAGGCACTTCACCTCCAGCCTGTTTTCCTGCCTCTGTTTTTGGCCAACGTACAACCATCCTTCTCACCACCACCCCCATCTCCTTATGTCATTCATATGTCTCTATTCCTTGGAACAAAAAGAAGTATCCCCTTAGCCCCATCCCTGTCCCAACTCATGGCTCATTATGCTTAACTTACGTCAAAGATGCTCTTCAACTTAGAAATTTCCTATAAATATGCCCACAACCCTGAAAGGGGACAGAAGGCAAGAAAGAACAAAGTAGGGTATTTAGAGTATGTAATAGCATTGAGGTTACAGGGAAATGGAAAACACACTTGAAATTCTGCAATTTTATTTTAAAAACGTCGTCAACAAAAAACAAAAACAAAGTGCTTTACCAACAAGAGTCACCTTTCCTTGATATTTTTATTCCTCTTTAAGAGTTAGTTTCATTTTCAGTGATTCCTTGGGTGAGTAAAATGACATTTCACTCAAGAGTTAAAAGGGGTCACTTGAGTCTGCTCAGGGGTGCTTTAGATCTTTCTTGCTGACCTAGAATTAGTGCATGTGCATCTGAGTGCTACTCCAACCACCCAGCACACCATAAAATATGTTTTCCGCTACAATGATATTGCTGGCAGTGCATAAAACAAATGGACTGGGTCAGAAATAGCCTGACTCCACCTTTAAATGGATTCTTCCTGGTGTATATATTACTTTAGAGAGCACTTCCAAAAATCTCTTTTCTATTACAATTCTATCAGAAGTTTAACTTGGGTCTATAGAAGCTATTCATTAACTCAGTTCATCCTCAAAACAGCCTTAGGGTATAAGTTCTGTATTGTAAGCCCCATTGCACAGATCAGAAAACTGAGGCTTGGAATCTTTCAGACTAATCTGAAGCTAAGCTGGGAGACTGACCAGGTGCCTGGACCCTCAGGTCTTTGCTTTCTCTACTCTCCTGCAGTGCCTCATCTAATTCGAAACTGCATCAGATGGGATTTGGGTTCAGCTGGATACAACAGAGAACCCAAATAGCTTCAGCTTGAACAATAACAATAAATTCAAAGCTAGGTATTCAGAGCTGGTGAAAGGGAAATCAGGAACACGATGTTAGCTACAATTCCAGCCCTCATGAATGCCATCGCAGACTCAGCAAGGAGCTAGAAAGCAAAACTTTCCAGAAATACACAGTTGATGTCCACTCACATCTCATTAGCATAACTGTGTCACATGAACAAACCTAGCATTTGGTCTCCTTAGAGGAGGCTGATAAATGTCATTTTTATCTGGACACATTGCTGTCCCAACAACATAGAGAAAGAATAAGTAAAAATAGCATAAGAAAAACAGGGCAGAGGTGGATTCTATATAAGCAACCAGTAGTATCTGTTCCCAAGTTATCTGTATTTTTAATTCAAAAATAATCAAATGTTTCCTTTTGGGAATTTTTGCCACAATAGCAGACTCCTACTCCCTATTATGTATTTATTTATTAATTTAGAGTTTGCACATGTGATTACTGAGAGTCACTTTGGCTGACTTCTTCCCAGCTGTATAAGGAACATCTAGTTGAAAGCTTAAAGCAAATGTTTAGCTGTTCTACAGGTTTTTATGTTACTCTAGTTTACATAGACCCTTACTAAGTAAATTTACAAAAAAAAATATTTTCTAGAGAAATAGGAGGGAAACAGTTTGGAATATGTAATTTAATTATTTCTGGGTACTGGAGAACATAATAGAGAATGGCCACAAAGAAGAAAAATATTTCAGGGCATCCAACACTTCAACCATCAAGAGATGTCTTTAATGTTGAAGCTGACAGTATTATCCTGGGTATTTGTTTCTCTCCATGTTATTTATCTTAACCACTGATTCACACTGTTCATCTTCCCACTTGGTAGTGAAAACTAAATGGTTTTTGATTCACAATCTCAGAGAAGAGATTTATAATGAAAGAGATTTATAATGGGAACTAGTTACCCTTGGCCTCCTCTTCCTCCCCCATAAGTGCCTTCTGGACTGTGGGATTTTACAAGGGACTCGATGTCCTCAGGTCTTACAGAGCCAGCGAAGGTTTTTACAATGGGCTGGACTGAAGCATCCCTGCCACCAAATTTGCTAATCAGTTCCAGATTATGCTGAATGTGCAGGAAAGAACATTAACTTTCTAGCACGTGAGTCCATCATTTAACATGGGAGTGGGGTGGGAGGCTTGGGGGTGGGGAGGAGATCTGAGAAAGGGCTGACCAATGGGTTTGGAGGAAAGCCAGGAAAGTATGATGCCTCCAAGGACAGAGTAAGAGCTTCTAGAAGAATGGAGAGTTCAACGATGTGAAATACTCTGACTTCCGAGTAAGATGAGAACGTTGGGTTTGGCGATTAGGATGTAATTGATAAGATTTTCAAGGCAATTTTATAGGAGTGGTCATGGAAATAGAAAACTGAGCTCAGTGGAAATTTAGAGAAAAGGGGAAATTTAAAGTAGGGCTGTTAGTGACTGATTGATCATCTTTTGAAAGGATTCGTGGTGAAGTGAAGGAGAGCCAGAGAGCTAGGGTTAGCCATGGAGCTGGACAATGTTGATGCGGTGGGTTATTAATAAGGTGAAATCATGGGTATCATTTTATCTTGGAAGGGTAAGTAGAGAGGGAAAGATGGAAATGAATTTACAAGGATATGGAGCAAGATCTGGAGGAATAGGAAATATGTTATATCACATTTAATTAATATTGAATTAATGTCACAGATAATGTTTTTCTATAATGTTCGTTAAATCCATAGTGTTTGTTCTCCAAATATTAAAATAATATGCACACATATATACACACAGATTTAGATAAACTATAAGTGTGTACAGTGTTAGAAACCTCTGTATAATCTTAGTAGAAGTTAGAGCCCATTGCTTACCTCTCACTACAGAAAACTAAAAATTCTAGCTAGTTGCTTGGAAAAAGGAAAAGGAAAAGGAAAAGAAAAGAAAAAAGAAAAGGAAAAGAAAGACCTGAGTGTATACAACCAAAAATACAATATGGATAATTCAGAAGACTGATTATTTAGATGAAAATAAATATTAGCATTAAGAAAAATAATACATTTTAGAGTTCCTTTAAATGTTTGCCTGTCCCTCCATACAATTAGATAATATGTTTTTTGGACATTTAAATTCTTTTCAACTTTCCAGGTGCACATATCATAAGAAAGATAGGTTCTACATCTATTTTGAGTTATAAAAATAGAAAAAGGAATAAAAATACAAGTTTTGTTCCACTATGGCACGTGAAGATGAGAAACCATAAGATAGGAGGAGGATTGTTAATATTTTTACATATTATCAACATCATTGTAGAGCTCCAGGTTGTTTTTATACCTCCTCCCATATTAGTCATATTTACTGTCATTTTTTGGTGTTAATTTTCTTTTTTCAGCAAGCTCCTATAAGTGGAAAACTCTTAGATTTCAGATAAAATGCATTTATTGTGCCCTCATTCTGGGAACAGAATTCTAAGTTGGTCACTATTTTCCACTGATACTTTGAAATGGTCATTTCATTGACTTCTGGCCTTTATTACTTGTGTGAAAAGTTTAGAGTTGATTTAATGAGAGGAATACATTTGTAGGTGATTTGTCTATTCTCAATGGTTGTTTTAAAGATTTTTTTTTTTTGTAGTGTCCTGAAATTGTACTGCCTGTCTAGTGTGGGACTCCTTCTCATTTCTTATGCTTCAGTTACATAACTGTGGAATATGAGGGGCAATCCTTTGTCAATTTTGTGAAACGGTAAGACATTAATCATCCTCTCAAAATATCCTCTCCTATTTTCTTATCTGTAGCACTTGATTTCATCATCTTATTTTCCATCTCTTTACTTTTATGTTGAATTCCTTGATAATTATCGCCCAGGAAAAAAAATCACTCTTTCTTTCACTAAAAACATGATTTTCTTTATAGATATGTCTAACTTGTCATTTAACCAATGTATTATTATTATTTTTTTTTAGTTTAAGGACAATATTTTACAAACACAACTCTACTTGGTTATTGTATCAGGTAGGATTCTCTAGGGAAATAGAATTGACGTGTGTGTATGTATATACATATATATGTAAATATTATGAATTTTTTTATAAGAATTGGCTCATGACTGTGGGGAAGGGCAAGGGCAGGCCACAAACTAGGAACTCTAATGAAGGTTTTTCAATGAATTCCTCAGAAAAAGCTGGCTAGCTGAAGCAGAGATGGAAATTCTCCCTTCTGACTGCTGAAATCATCACTTCTTGTATTTAAGGCCTTCAATTGATTAGATGAGACTTCTCCTACTGTTGAAGGCAAGTTCCTTAGTAGATTGTAGATATAATCAGCCACAGATGCAATCAACTTACTGATGGTCTAAATCCATATCCTCACAATAAGACCAGTGCTTGCTTGACCAGACAAATGGACACCATCAGCTGGCCAAGTTGACACACGAACATAACTATCACAGTTCTTTTTTTTTTCACCTTTTGTCTATCAGTTTTGCTTTTTTTGTGTTGAAGTTTTGTTCCTTACTTATTTTTAAACCTTTTGAAAAATCTATTTTATAATTTTCAACACCTCTGTATTTACTTCTTGAGGCACTAAAATTTGTTGTGTTTCTCCATTCTTAAGATCTTGGTAGAATTTTTATTTCTCTATTTTCTTATTTTTTTTTTAATTGTAGACTCCACTTCAACAGGGATTAGTTTATCCTTCTGTGGGATTTTTGAGCAAAGTCAGCCATAATTTTTAGTTTTTCAGAAAAGGATGTTGAGTATATACGACTAAGCTGTTTGCCAAGGAGATAGGGGGAGTTAGAAAAAGAAAAAGAAAAATGATGCCTACTTCATAGGTTTACTCAGAAGCCAGATGGAACCACTCTACTCCATTCTTCACAGGATCACATAAGAATTAGAATTAGATTATATTACCACCCTGCTTAATAACTTTTAAAATAAAGCATAAACTCCTTTCCTTGGTGAAGCAGCGATCAGATAGAGCCTCACCAAATCTGTTTGTATTGGACATGTAACTTAACTACAATTCCAAACTCCTTTGCATCCCGGTGGGACCTTGCAGACTAGAATTCATCAATAGAATTAAGTTTATCCCACCGCCCTCTCCTGCCCATTGCCTTTGGAGGATGTTGAGCCACATCACAAGGTGAAAGGAGTTTGGGTCCCTTAATGACAACGTATTGCAGAAGTTCCTCACCACCTTCATTCTACCACATCAGAATGCACTATGAGGTGTGGAAGCTAGCATAAATTTTTTTATGCCACTGAGGTTTGTGAGATCATTTGTTATTGCAACATAGCCTAGAAAGCCCTGACTAATACACTCAGCCAATAAAGCCCTGCACGATATACTTCTTGTTTACTTCTCCAGCTTCGCTTTGCTGTATTCTCCCCTTTTTTATAACATTCCAGGCTCATTGGCTTTTGTTCAGTTCCTTATATACAGCAGCCCTTTTCTACTTTGAGGCTTTTGCACATGTTGTGGGGTACACTCTTCCTTTCATTCTTCACCTAACACAGTCTGCAATTCTCAGATCATACAGGATTTCCATAGGGAGGCTGTTCCTTATTCTCTATTCTGAATCACCAACTTTCATTTATTTTCTCTCTCACAGAATCCTGTTCTTTTCTTTACAGCATTTTGCTCAATGTTTGTGTGTTTACTTGTAAACATCCCTCTTCCTTCACTAGACTGTAAGTTTCATATGTGCAAGGAAAAGAATGGTTTTGTTCATTATTTACTATTTACAGGCCACAAGATAAGGGCTCAAAATACATATTGATTGATTAATAGTTAGTTGTTGAATGAATGGCTCATTTTGAATACTTGCATTTGATAAGCCCCTAGGTGAATGACGTCTAGTTGAAAAGTATCACAAGAATGTATAATTTGAATAAGATAGTATATATGAAAGTCTCCTGAAAACCTACTTGACATGAGCAAATTAGCTTTATTAATTATTATAACACACTAACTGTACAATCTTTGAAGACATGCCTAATAGAGTTCATTCAATAGATAAATGTATGACAATAACTTTATGCCATAGTTTTCCTTGAAAACAGAAAACCAAATAAAAATACATATATAATATATAAATATCACATACATAAATATATTTCAATGTTGATTATATAATCATTTTATTTCTTGTGTCATGAGCAATTTGAGGACAGAAAGTTTTTCATATTTTTTCTAGATCCCTGGGCTTTGTAGCATATTGTTTATCATATAGTACATGTTTAACATGTATAATAATTTTTATGAAAAAACATTAATGATTTTTATGAAAAAAACAAATGAATTATTAAATGAACTCATCTGCATTGGATTAATGGTTGTTCAAAGGTAGTGTGAGCTTTATGCAAAACAAAAATAAACAATTATAGGAATTTAATTCTAGAGCTTCATTTTCTTTAAGAAAGGGCTCATCCATAGACTCTGGGTTGGAAAGATGATTTAATAAATAAAAATGTCATAGAGTAAGAGCTTTCCGAGACTCTGAATCAAGTCCAGGCAGACATAAAGAACAGTGAAATGATAATATAGTACATGACCTGTTTGATATTCTTATGACTACTCTGAAAAATTCCAACACAGCTCTATTCCAAGCCAAACATAGAGATCTTGACAATTGGGCTTCAGTTTTGAACATAATTTTATTGTTCATTTAAACATGCAAGATAATGCTGTTTAATCAGAAAATGATTTTGTTCAAAACACATTTAAGAATTTTTTTTTTCCCATGCCAAATCAATTGCTTCTGCTAATACAGGCAAAAAGAGCACTCAGTGAGCCAATTCTGATGTAATATCGAAGGACTGATTAAGAAAGGTATTTAAAATAGTACCTCCCTGGCTTTGGTTCCTTGAAAACAAAGGAAAAAGAGGCACATGTCAGACAAAAGAAAAAGGAAAGTAAGAAAGTGGTCATGAAAAAGAATAAAATCCAGATAGCCAAAAAAAAGTTTCATTAACACATGCAGAACTCAAAACAAAACCCCCAAACCCCAAATCCTCAAGAGCTTAAAAGAGGGCTTCCTCTGTGTGTGTATACTGTATTTAATAATGGCTTACAGGTTAAACATCAGCAGACTCCGTCTCTCACTGAGAAGTTGAAACCTCACACTTAGGTTTGCAGCCCGGGGCGGAAGCTGATGGATGTGTGTCAGGGAGAAGAGCTAAAATGATTTCTCATTGTCGACTTCATTCCTGTCAAGGTTGTGGATGTATAAAAGGGACAGAGTAGAGAGAACATGAACACACAGGCACAAACAGCTTGGAATGAATCAAATATATTACGCAGAGAGAAGAGCCAGGACACTTTGTTGTCAGGCTGATTAGCTTGTAAACAAAACAGCTTGAAATCCCCACTGCCCACCGTTAACTAATCTGGTCCCTGAATTTGTTCCCGTTTCTGGGGCTGGGCAAGATTCATCTGGAGACATCAGACTACCACTCATAACAGTAACTTGGACTTTCCTTATGGGGACCCCCTCTCTTTGGGGTGATTACTTCTTTGCACCTTAAAACTCCTGACCTGCTCCAGCTTTTAATTCATTATTCATTGATTTTCACAGTCCACTTGAAAAACAAAGGTAGAAGGGTTGCTGTTCGAATATGGGAGTGGGGACTGGAGGGGTGGGGGGGTGGAGAGTGGCATTCTGGAAAAAAAAGGACAACCCTGTCAAAACATGACAGCTGATCCAATGCCTGTTTTATACTATTCATAGAAAATGCCAAATTCTGCAAATAGTAACCACATGTACATGGGCTTCACAGATTCAATGTTCTGCTGCAAAATGAGACGTTCTTTATTTTAGTGTGTCATCAAAGGCGGTGAAAATACCATTCTAGCCTTCTAGGCTTAACCCTCTGGGCTCCCGATTGCTGGAAGTTCAATTTGAGCGGTAGAGGCAGACACCTCAGCACCCACCCCGAAAGACGATTCAATTCACAAATTTGTTACTGGGCCATTTTCAGTCATATTCCAGGGACCACTACGGTGATAAGCCCATATCTGATGTGTATGATCTTGCTTGCTTTGCCAGAGTGGGGGGGGGGTGGGAATAAAGAATAAATTTTAAGAAATAAAACAGCTTGGGGGATCTGTGACAGGTGGAAATGGCATAGCTCAGAATCCTGCTAGTTTGCCAGCAGATGATGGGATTCTGAAGAGCTTTTCTTGTCCAGGCTCCCCTGGCTGGTGCCTTCCGGGTTTTGTTATGATGCATCAGGATTGGCAATTTCATTCAAATCTGTTGTATAATTGTCCTTTTATGTGCCTGGCTGATAGCCCTCTTGCACTAACATTGATTTAAAAGAGCCCTCATGCAGAACTGAACCAGGGATGCAGGTTTTGTGCAGAGCGGACTTAACTGGACAACAACCAGCTGGAGCTCCAGCCGGTCCTGCTCTTGCCCAGGAATGCTTCTAGCATCTTCCACATGACCACTGGCTCTGAAGGGGCCTCCTGTTTCTCTTCTCCTCCTTAACAAACAGTCTCTGTAGCTGCTGCAGTAAATCTCTTTCTGTCTGGAAGCCTCAGCCCTTGGGAGCTCACCCTCTTTGCTCCCAGGGCCTGTCTGGCTTCTCCCCCTCGGCTTGCACTGCTCTGTCTTTGGCAATTATTTCAAAATGTCTGCACTTGTCCTCTTGAAGAAAAACAAAAGATCCCATTAAGTGCAAGGAAACTTCTCTCTATTTCCTTTCAGACTTCAAAACACAGGCAGGGCAGCGTGTCCCGGGGAAATGGCATCTGCCTGCACTGCTTCCCAACTGAAGGGGAGATAATAAACGGCGGGGGCTTCTGCCTACAGCCGGCATGACCCAGGGCCCGGCTTATCCTTTTTAAGGGCAATAAATAAATGACGGAAGTTTTAGGCACCAGACTAGTGAATTGGTGGTTAAGCCTCAGGCTTTTATCTCCCTGACCCCTGTTTGAACTCAACCTTGGTTCCTAAGTGCAGGGCAGACAAAGTGGGGATGGGAGGAAGGCTTCTTATCGACACGAACACCACTTCCAGCAAAACGTAAAGAAATATGACGCCCCTTGTGTGCCTGTGGTTCAGGGGCTAAGGGGAGGGTGAGGAGGGATTTGTAGGAACAAAGTGAGAAGAGAGCTAAACACCAGCTACTATTTCTTGATGCCTAGTCTAAGGTTAGAAAGTGTAATAAAGAAAATATTAATTAATTAATTACTCTTCTATCATTTGAGGGGTGAGGCTCGTTTATGTGCAAGGCACCGTGCACACTGCTGGGAAGACAAGTTAAAAAAGGCAAACCATTTCAGGAACTGCACAATGAATAATCCGAGCACTGATACTATTGAGCTATAAATATGCAGTTGCTGTGTCCAAACACTCTGTAAGCTTTATGTCATTTAATCCTCAGGATAACTCCATGAAGCAGGTTCTACTGTTTGATGAGGAAGCTGAGATTTAGAAAGGTTAAAAAATTTATCCAAGGTTACATGCCCAGAAAATGGTGGAGCTGGGACTAAAGTCCTGATCTATCTAATCCAGATTACATCACCTCCTCGAAAAAGTGGTTAGCACATAAATTTCACTAGCTTTACACATGATGAATGTATTTCCCAGTCAACATCTCGCATGAATAGTCTATCAATTCTGAATGTATTTGCAAGGACTATGGAGACAGACTATTCTGTCCAGTCCACTTTCTCCTCTGAAAAATGAACATGACAATAGTGATCTCCAATGTCCTTTTGTTCGTTGAGATGGTTTTCAGAATGGTTTGGACAGTGAATGACACTTGGGAAACGAGGTTGAGATAACTCTTAATGGCAGCTGTTCGCCATGTCCTCAAGCAAGATTGCCAAGCTCACGGTCAAGTCAGGGCTTTCAAAATTACTGGTAACATGCTGAATTTTTGAGGAGTACTATTCAAATTAAAAATTGAGTACTGCTCTGCATTAGTCAGGGTTCTTTAGAGAAACAGAACCGAGAGACAATATATAGAGAGAGTTTTTATTATAGGAATTGGCTTGCATGACTGGGGGGGATGGCAAATCCTAATTCTTTAGGGAAGGCTGCAAACTGGAAAGGTCAGTGAAAGTGAAGATGAATTCCCAGGAAAAGCTGTCTGCTGAGGAAGAGGCAGGAATCCTTTCTGACTTCTTAAATCCTTGGTTCTGGCTTTGAAAACCTCCCACTGATGAGATGAGGGGACTCCCCCTCATCGCCGAGGGCTATCTCTTCTGTTGATGGCAGATTTGATCAGCTACAGAAGCAGTTAACAAAGCACACCTACAAAGTACTCTCATGGTAACAATCAGGCCAGTGCTTGCCTGACCAAACAACTGGATGCCATAACATAGCCTAGTTGACAAGTGAAATTAACCATCACATCCTCTAAATAAAACAAGGCAGAGGCTGAGCTTCAGTATCGTCTGTTGTTTTGTAGTGATAGCTGTGTGGATGACCAAGAAAATTTGGTCCTGTGGGTTAGTGCATGTATTTGGTGGAGGGATCACAGGGAGATGCCACAGATCTATTTTCTTGTTTAACAGTGAAGAGCAAGTGGGCATTGTCAGCATTTGCATATTTATGCTTTATTTTCTGCAAAAGAAATGCTTGGATAGCTTAGATGCCAGAGGATTTCATCTCACATTCCTGACCACTTTCCTAGAAGTCCATCCCCCTCCTTTACCAAGATAAAACTTATAGGTTCAGGCTGAGGTTGTCCAATGGTGTAAATGAAAACAATGAAGGTGTGATACCCCTAAGCAGAGGAGTTTACAGAGAATGGCCTCAGGCACAAAGACGCAAGTCTTAGGGAGTCCTTGAAAGGAAAACAAATGGCTTAGGTATTGGAACATACCCAGGTATTTCAACACCTACTAGAAAATTCAAATCTGTTTATGTACCCATACTCTTTTCACCCACACTTCCTCAACCACAACAACATTGCCCTAAACATGCCTCCCATTCTTCTTCCAAAATCACCGCTTTTATCTCTTACCTGAAGGTCCATGTCTGTCTTTCCTCCAGAGTTGGATCAAGATAAACATCTAAACGCCTGACTGATTCCATCTACTACAGGTGACAAACTACGGTAGGAAGCACCTGGTCTTAAATCAACCCCTCTACTGTTTAAATCATGAAATCTTGACTCTAGAGCAACTTGTCTGTGTGTCGTTTGTTAAGTTCTTTAACCTTTGGAGTCTCGATGCCCTCATCTAGAAAATGGGGATGAGATGACCCATCTCGCAAGGACACAGAGAAGCTGAAATTACGTGAGATAACACGTAGATCTGCTTTTAGAAGGTGTTTTTAAAATGTATCTCCCTTACTAATTATATGTAGGGATTGTATAGTCACTTCATATTATTCTCCATTTCCTCTATGAAGGAAATACAAAATCTCTTTTATTCCATTTGCTACATGAATCAGGCACTTAAGAAACACTTTGCCAATGAATGGAATAGAAGAATAAAAGAATGAATAAATTGGTTCATAGACAGATGCACAGTTTTAAAAGACCTCTTTGGGAGAAGAAGAAAAATACTCATTTTTTTTTTTTTTTCTTTTACTTGGGAAAAGTTTCTTCTCATTTCTTTTCCTTCTGTAGTAACATGTTGGGGATTAAATCATATTCCCTGCAAAAGGTATGTTCAGGTCCCTACCCCTGGTTCTGGGTGTGAGCCCATTGGTAAATAGGACCCTTGAAGATGTTATTCATTAAGGTGCCCAAGCTCACCGAGGGTGGGCCTTAATCGATTATGGCTAAAGTCCTTATTAGCAAAGAAATTGGGCACAGAAAGAGAAGCCACAGGGAGAAGTCAGAAGCTGGAAGTCAATGGACTCTGGAAGAGAAAGAAGACACCATGATGTGCATTGCCACGTGACAGAAAAACAAGGACCAAATGTTACTTGCAGCCAACCTCAGAAAACCACAGTCTTTGGGAAAAAAGCAAGTCTTGTCAATATCTTGATTTTGGACTTCTCCTAGCCTCGAAACCATTAGCCAATAAATTCCCATTGTTTAAGGCTACCCAATGTATGGTATTTCTTTTAGCAGCTGGGAAACTAAAACATTAGAATAATCTAATTTATTTGTATCAAACTTTTCTTTTGCCGAAGCTTTGAAGCATAATTACAAGTAAAATGAGTTCACTGGAAATTAGGTAGGGTACAAAAGTGTGAAAATATTTGCTTTGAAAGGTTATGCCGAGGGCCCCTGTGTGCATATTTGTCACAAAGGATTAGCATGGGCAAGTACACAAAGGGTTTAAAGTGAGTCCAAAATAGCTGAACCATGTTCGAAATGCAAACCCAAGCTGTGAATGTCACCTAGGCAAGGTCAGAGGACTTCATTTCTGGTTCTTTTTCTAGAATCTAGAAGAACAAAGGTCACTGTAATTCATCATTAGCATGAATATAAATGTCTAATAAAAATAACTTGATTATGAACATTTTATTTCAAGTTTTAAACAAATGTGGAAGCAGAGATTTTTAGGTTTTTAACTTTCAACATACTCCCCATTCTTCTGTTTCCCCTGAAAAGCCAAGTAACACTTTAACCCTACCCCTCATCTCTGTTTTGTAAGGAAAAAAATAATCATAAAATTGCTGAGAAGTGAGGTTTCTTTCTGGCTCTTGTAAAGACTGGGGGTGATGTTTAAAACCACAAACCAAATGGAAGTACTTGGTTGAAATTCTGCAACACATTGTCTAAGGCCAAATTCCTGCAAGTTTCACCCTTGCTAGACTGATGAGGCTCAAGTTAAGTGACTGAACTGGTTTTTTTATAGCCCTTGGCAATTTGCAGCTAGTAAAGAGCTATGGAACCAGTGACTACAGAGCCCCGACCAACATTGCCACATGATGTTGGATGCCATCCTGGGCTTCAGCTAAGTAGACGTGAGTGCGGGTACAAACAAGATAAGGCTTCAAACCTTTCCCCCCATCACTTTCTTACCTCGTGTTTTTGCCGAAGTCCCTTCCGGAATGCCTGTGAGAGGAAAGTAAAATTTATGCCCGCACAGACTTAAAATGCTGACATTCCATATTTACAGGGATTGTTTACACAGAAAATTAATCAGTTACGGTTTTAAATTTTAATTAAAGAATGTTTTCCGGTGTTATTGCAAAACAGACAAAAGCCCATAAAATGTATATTTGACTGCTGTTGTGTGTTGTCTTTGGATCGAGGCACAGTCTTGAGATCAATCATGCATGATATTTTTGTGAACTTTTCTTTTAACAGAACAACCTTCCCATAAATTAGGTTCATTAAAAAATATCCATCAAAATAAAAGCCGTTCTGAGAAACTGCTGGATGGAATTTCCTTGTGTTTTTTTTTTTTTTTTTCCTTCCTAATCAGCCACAAACTGCTTTATACTTGTTCTGTAAATAATAGTAGGGGAGGGAAGTAAGCACACACTCAGTTGCTCAATAGGTTGCTATTTGCCAATGAACCAGAAGTAAATTCTTAGGAAGTTACGTGTTTCACTCACATTTTAGTCAAGAGAGAAAATTATTGGTTCAGTGAACATCAGCATGGTGGAAATGTTTTGGATCCAGATGGTGTTAAATGCTAGGCTTAGTCTTAAGATTTGTCCTGCATTATCTCATTTCCATTTCATCTCTACTTTCACCATGTTTTTTTCCCCTCTGATTATAAAAGAAGTATACGATTCCTATTTTAAAAGGCAGAAAATAAGTATATAAAATCAAAAATAAGAGTTTTTAATAATCCCTCTCTTAATAAATTACTACTGCTAATATATTTCTCTATTTTTCATTGCATGTCCCAAAAACCATTTATATATTTACTTGCATAAAACCTTTATAAGGTTTGTTTTGTGAACTAGAAGTAGAATCAAGTGGGTATAGTCTTTGCCCACTAAGAGATTGAAAGTCTAGTGCTAAAAGCAGTGATAAGAATACTTCAAATTAAAAGAATATATACTAAAGTGGATAAAATGGGAAATCTTAAGCTGTATATGTTACCAGAATAAAAATTTAAAAAACAAACAAACCATGGAACTGTGCACACAAAGAGTGAACCCTAATGTGAACTATGGACTGCAGTTAGTATAATCATAATAACATTGTTTTAGTTCTAACAAAGATACCACACTAATGCAAAATCTAATAATAGGGAAAACTGCATGTGATTGGGAGGGAAAGGATATGAGAACTCTGTCCTATCTGCATGACTTTTCTTTAAATTTATAGCTGCTCTGATTAAAAAAAAAAAAAAACCTGAAAAAAAAAAGAATATATTTTATTTGCAGTATCTTTAAAGTAAATAAATTCATTGTGGAATATTTACCACTACCATAAAAGAATAAAAGTGGGATATTATATATTACTATATACCATATATTGTTTTATGACTTTATTTTTTCATTTAACAGTACCTACTGGATCTCTTTCCAGTAAGTACATATAGCACAAACTCGTACTTTTTTAACAGTCCAGAATACATTTGGATGACTCTTCTATTCCTAGCCATTGAGTTCATTTCCCATGAGTTACTCTTATGACAATGCTTATACGAACAGAATGTTTATTTTGGTCATTTACAGAATACTACTTGTATAAAGTCTTCTTTAGGGTAAATTTCTAGAATTGGAATTGTTGAGTCAAGGAATATCAACATTTTATTTTTATTATATATATTTCAGTTTTCACAAGGTAATACATGCACATACTTTTATAAATAAAAATATACTGAACAGCTAATAATGGAAAATAGTGGTTCCTTGACTCACAAATTTTTCATTGCCCACATCCCTCTGCCCAGAAGTACCACCCTCACATTTTCTAGTGCTTTCCATTGGTTTTTACCTCCATATTTCTAAATACATTTATTCTAAATATATTTATTTATTATATATATATTTAGAAATACTGCTCTATTTTTCAAATACACAAAATTTGGGCAAAATAGTATAATAACTCCCTGGTTACTCACCACCAGCCCTTGACCTACTCTGATCTACCTTCACACCCCCATCTAATTTGGCCCTCCCAGATTATTTTGAAGCAAAGCTCAGAGATTGTATTCTTACAGCAATACATATTTCAAAATGTATCTTTAATGTATAAGGCTGATTTTAACATAACACCAATACAATGATCAGACCTAAAGTGATTAAAAAAATAATACCTTAATATCATAAAAAATCCAGGCAGTGTTCAAATCTATAATTATTTCATAAATATCATAATGTCAAAAATTTTCACCATTTGGATTTTTTAAAAAGTCAGGATCCAAAGAAGGTCAATGCATTACAAATGGTTGATGATCACTGTCCATCTCTCTCTCTCTCTCTCTCTTTCCTCCAACTCCCACCCCATGAAATTTATTTCAGAAAGAAATTAGTCCTATTTTCCAGAAATCTGGATTTTTCTGACAGCATATGTGTACCATAATTTAGTATATTTCTGTGTTGTCTTTAAACTGGTAGTTGTATGTGGAGTCTTGACCAAATTCAGGTTAATTTTCATTTTTTTTCTTTTGCTAAGACTATTTCATAGGGGATTTCTTTTGTTCTTGCATGAGAAGGCACACACTGTCTGAACATCTATACTTCAGCAGAGTTAGCAGCTGCTAATGTTTAATATCTTGATCCATAAATTCATTATGATTTGCAAAATGGTGATATTCTGTCATTTCTTCATCATTTATTAGCTGGAATATGTCTTTAAAGAACAATTTTGCTAATCTAATATTGGTGGTTATCCTGGTGGGTAGTTCTTGAAGGAAAGCCAAGATAAATGCTTGATTCATTCCCTTTACTAACCAGTTTTCAAATAATGAGTTGGTTCTCTAACATTCTGCAATGATGACTTTGTTTAGCATCATTATGAACTCATAAATTCAAACATACTTCATTCCACATAGTTACTCTTATTGATTCTCATATTTCTCCATCTTTGTCCAAAGGAATCTTCTTACACTGACTCCTGAGTCATTTGGACATGGCCCTGGTAGTTTTTTTATAGTTTCTTTGCTCTCTGGTATAAGAAGATGTTTCAGAACCAGCTTTTAGATTTCCTGCATCTGTCCTGGAATCAGTGATTTCTCATAGGAGGGCTGGTTCCTTTTAGTGGGTAATGTATTTAGAGATTACAAGCTAGTTTCTAGGAGCCTTCATGGTTCCTGGGTTGATCATTGTTCTCAGGCATTTTCAGCAGGCAAAACCAAGAATATGTTTGTTTTTAAAATAAAATACACTGTGAGTTCATATTGATACCTCCTATTCAAATTCAGCGCTATAGAATTTTTAGTTAACCTCTTACATCTTACATCTGTACTTCCTTTCTCTCAGACTGAGAATTCTGATTTTCAAGGTCACTAGAGACGATGGAATTAGAATTTTACTTATTTATTCACTTGTTTTATCCCACATTACACCTCGACTAGTCTCAGAATAGCAACGCCAATTTACCACCAAAAATTACGATTAGTAAAAACAGTTAACATGTTTTTAATGCAGTTATTTTTGTCCTTAAGTTATATCCTATTAGGTATATGCAAATTATTATGTTTTAAAGTTGCTATTTTCTTTCTGGATTAATACATATTCCAGCTGTATGTGTTAGCTGTCTTTATAAAAGACCTTTATATTATTGAATCCAGTAATTATACTTCTAAAACTCTTACTTTAAAGCAATAATTAAAAACGCTGACAAAGTTTTATGTGAAGGAAAAAAAATAATTTTCAAGGCAAATTTCCTATTTATTACAGAAAAAAAAAACAGAAGTGACACAATTTGTCCAAAAATATGAAAAGAGTTAATTAAATTATGATACTTTATCCCTTGGAAAATTATGTAGCTGTTAAAAAATAGGCAAGGCCAAACCACCAACAGAACCAAATGGTTTCAGCATATTTGTGGCAGAAAGGGGAGTGAAGGCAGTGACTGATAACTCTAAGGAGAGGAAACTCCCCCAGTTATCATCAGAAAGCACTGAAGATCATTCTAAGAATATTAGATAAGACAGGGGGATCAGGGTTCTCTAGGCTCCAGTTCTTAGGGGAGTTCAAACATGGTGTCTGGGCTGCAAAGTCTTTTCATTTTCTTATTTTTTGATACTTTTAATTGATAAATCATACCAAACTTAAAGAAGAGTTGCAAAAATTAATACAAGGAACACCCATAAACTCTATATCCATATTCACTTATCCTTAGCATTTTATTCTAGGCTTACCCCATTTGCTTTTTCCCTGTGAGTGTCTGTCCGTGTTTGTGTATGTGTACATGTGTCTCTAGATATAGACATACACATACAATAATTTTTTTTCTGAGTGATTTGAGGATAAGTTACATACTTCTTAAGAATAGGAATACTAAGTACCATATTGAAGGTGAACATGATTTAAAGGGCTTATTTAAAGGCACGTATCCCATGGATTAGCACCACAAATATAAATAAGTACTTGCATGATCTACTTCTAAGGTATGACACTGGTACAAAGAGGTAACAACAGAGTGGTATATGGGAAAAACTACCTATTACATACTGTTCTGGTTTGCTAATGCTGCCATCATGCAAAATACCAGAAATAGATTGGCTTTTATAAAGGCGGCTTATTTGGCTACAAATTTATAGTTCTACAGTCATAAATGTGTCCAAACTAAGGCATCAACAAGAGGATACCTTAACTGAAGAATGGCTGATGGTGTCCGGAAAACCTCTGTTAGCTGAGAAGTCATGTGGTTGGCGCCTGCTGGTCCCAGGTTGTGTTTCAGCTCCTCTCTCAGCTCCTGTGCATCCTTAGCTTAGCATGTCCAAATATCCTCCTATGAAACTCCAAGCATCTCTGAGCATCTCTGTCAGCTCCCAAGCTTTTCTCCAGAAGTCTCTCTAAGCTGTTCTTGGGGAATTTTGTCCTCTCATAGCTTTTCCAGAGCAAAACTCAGGGCTAGCATCTCAAAGCTCTCTTATATACTCTAGTGAACTAATCAAGCCCTAGCCTGAATGGACAGGGCCAAATCTCCATGGAAACATTCAATCAAGAGGTCACACCCTAATCAAGAAGATTAATGTCTGCCCCCCCCCCAAGACTGCATTAAGGAATATGGCTTTTGGGGGGCATAATATATCAAAACTGGCACACATACTGTGGACCATATTTAATAGGAATGCTTTATGAGCACTACACTAATACTAGGGATAAATAATTAGGGGGTGCTAAGAGCTTTGGGGTATTTTTGGTTATGATAATTGCTTAAAATTGAGACTGATGATGACTGTACAACTAAGTGAAGATAATGTGAGACTTTGATTGTTTACCTTGGACAGAATATATGCTATGTAAAATCAGGAACCACCCTCTCGCCTATGTAGGATGTGACTCCCAGGGGAGTGAATCTCCCTGGCGATGTGGGAAATGACTCCAAGGAATGAGCCTGGCCCAGACATCAAGGGCTTGAGAATGCCTCCTTGACCAAAAGTGGGAAAAGAAAAGTAACAAAATAATGTTTCAGTGGCTAAGAGATTTCACCTAGAGGTGAGAGGCTATCATGGAGGTTACTCTTACGTAAGCTTCACCTAGATATCACAAATGGCCACAGTATGCCAAGCCCAAACCAACAGAAGTCCTGAAAATTCTAAAGAATGCCCTAGTCCTTATCTGAGATTCTATACAAGTTTCACTCACTAAGTTTATTTTTCAAAAACTTAAATCCTCCAGAGTGTTCCTATGTCAGATAAGTCCCAAAACCCAGAGGCAACAGCCTCTCCAAGAGCATCAACCAGATGCAGTCCCCTTCCCGATAATGTTGACACTTCTTTTCAGCATGGACACGTGAGGTGGTCACAGCTCAGATATCACTGAAGATTGAGACAGTGTTCAAACGAGAAGGAGGAGTAGCAACAGACAAGATAGGATTTAACAAATGATTACAAATACTGAATCTATATAAATACTTTTTAGTCTCTAGGGTATTAGAATGGCTAGAAGAAAACAACTGAAATTGTGGAACTGTAACCCATAACATTCTTTGAAATTTTCTCTCTATCTCCTTGTTAAATCATACTTTGAAAGTTATCACTTTTCTGTATATATATTTCACAATAAAAAGTTTTATTAAAAAGATTAGGGATATTATATCATGCAGTTGCAATGTATTTATAAAATTCTGTGCAGTTTATATTGATTAATTATTTTTTAATTTAACCAACCATCCACATTCCAAATTTTTAATTGACCCATTAACGTCCTTTATAATATTTTCCCCCATATGGTATAGGACCCAAAGTAGGGGGATTTATTGCATTTAGTTGTCAAAGTTCTTCTTCTTGCCTTCACCTGGAAATTCCACTATCTTGCTTGCCTTTTATGATGTAGAAATTTTTGAAGAATACTGTTGTGCCGGTTTGAATGTATTATGTCCCCCAAATGCCATTATCTTTGATGCAGTCTTGTGGGGCAGACATTTTAGTGCTGATTAGATTGGAATTCTTTGAGTGTTTCCATGGAATGTGCCCCACCCAACTGTAGGTGATAACTCTGATGAGATATTTCCATGGAGGCATGGTCCCACCCATTCAGGGTGGGCCTTGATCAGTGGAGCCATATAAATGAGCCGACCAGCAGAGGGAACTCAGTGCAGCTGTGAGTGATGTTTTGAAGAGGAGCTACAGCCAAGAGGGACACTTTGAAGAAAGCACAGGAGCTGCAGATGAGAGACAGTTTGAAGACGGCCATTGAAAGCAGACTCTTGCTTCGGAGAAGCTGAGAGAGGACAAATATCCCAAGTGCAACTAAGAGTGACATTTTTGAGGAACTGCAGCCTAGAGAGGAACATCCTGGGAGAAAGCCATTTTGAAACCAGAACTTTGGATCAGACGCCAGCCACATGCCTTCCCAGCTAACAGAGGTTTTCTGGACACCATTGGCCATCCTCCAGTGAAGGTACCCAATTGCTGATGTGTTACCTTGGACACCTTATGGCCTTAAGGCTGTAACTGTGTAACCAAATAAACCCCCTTTTATAAAAGCTAATCCATTTCTGGTGTTTTGCACACCAGCAGCCTTAGCAAACTAGAACAACTGTCTTTAAAAAACTTTGTTTTTTGGTGTGATATTTTTACTCATCATTACCTATCTTTCCCCAGCTTTAAAATCAGCCATTTTCCAACTAATATCCTTTCAGTGGGATATTAGAAATCAAGTTTTGGGTTCTAGGTGTGCTCATTGCTACTCGATTGTCAACATTGTGTGCAGTCTATGAATTTTTTATAAGAACAAACTGGTAAAGTTCCACACTAAGGAGAAACTATAAGGAATAGAAATAAAATTGATGAGGACAGTGATAATAATGGTAAAAGAAATACATAAAATCCAGATAATATTGGGAAAGATAGCAGGGGAGGCAAATTTCAGAATGAGACATTTTTATTACTTTCTGCAATAAAAACACAAGATATATGACTATAATGACTCAAGAGAAGCATACAATAAAAAGGAGGAAAATTTTAAAAATCAAAAAGAAATTAAGAAAGAGTTAACATTTAAAATCATGATATCAATATGAAACAGGAAAATAAAATCTAACATACCTATAATAAGAGAATAAGAAATAAGAAAATCAAAGTAACAGAATAGAAAGAATGGCAAAACCTATAAAGCAAGAAAATTTCCTGAAATAAAAGACTATTTGGAGCTACATGTTAATTTTTTTTTTAATGAAAGCACAACTGTGAACTTGCTTGTATATTACATGGGTGCACAAGTCCTAAATTCTTAATAAGGATTCAGTGCAAGTCTGGAGGGTAAAGAGCAGAGGTTCAGTCACTGAGAGGACATTTTTCTGGGGAAGTAGTCATTAGGCATGAAGAACTAAATATGGGACCTTGGACAAATCATTTATCTTCCACAAGCCTCGGTTTCTTCATATGTACAACAAAAATATTAATACCTTTTTGGCTATTTGATAAGACTGTTCTGATGACCAAACTACTTAATGAAGGTGCAGGTGTTTTCAAAATTATAAAAAAGCAAAAACCACATGCCCGTTGTTGCTTTGTCAACAAGTCAAAACAGCTATCATCAAAAAGATAGGTCAAGGTTCTGTTTCTAAGTTAGAACAGATCTGACTGCTGATTCCCACTAGCAATATCAATGCAATAAAGGCTTTAGAGGAAAAATACCGAGAGAGAGAAAACTCTGAGTAAGCAAAAGAAAACCATGGGTAGCAGGGAAGTAATATATATGAGGTAGTGGCTTTGGCCCCAGGTAAAAGGCACTCTGAAATAGTTACAAGATGGTAAGATAAAAAAGACACCTTTGTCACTGCATTGGGACAGAAAATGTCTTTCCACACTTGCAATGACTCAAGTCCACATGTTTTCAAGAGTAATATTAGGCCAGCCTTGTGCTTGTGAGGGGTGTGACAAAATAAGGCAGAAAGAGAGACTACCTTCAGATGGCAGGTTTTCACACCCTCCACCTAATAATCCTTAGCTGATGAAATATAGTCTACGGAATGTTTCCTCCTAATGCAGCTTTTAGCTGACCAGAAATGTGTAATATCCTGACCTGTTTTTTGGCAAGAGGTATGGTTTGGATGTGGGGTTCTCCATTCTAGGGCTCTTCCAGTATCTCCCCTCTCCCCACTCCCCTGGTGACCCATTGGGGCTGACTTATCACGGGGCCTGTTTTTCTGCCATATGAATTACTCGACAGAGCAACTGATAGTGTCAGGGGAAAATAGGCTCACATGACCAAATAAGAAGTTCAGATGGGTCAAAAGAGAAACAGCGGGATGACAGACACCACCAGAAGTTCAAGTAATATGGACAAAATATTTAAAATTAGTATAATGGATATAAGAAAAAACATAAGAAAATACAAAATACGAAGAATGAAAAATAGACTGCTTGAAATATAGAATTTAATAGATGGGATTTAAAAATAGAATAGATACAGTAGAGAAATGATTTAGTGACTGGAAAACCAGATTGGGTCAATCTCCCAGAAAAAGAAGGAAAAGGAAAAAAAATCAAAACTATATAGTAAAAGAGTTACAAAGAGTAGAACTAAAAGAACTTACATCCAGAAGATGCAACATCCAGAGTCTCAGAGAGAAATATAATTGAAAAAAGAGGAAATGTTTGGGAAAAAAATTGAAATAAAATTTAAAAAAAGAACAAACTCAGATTAAAAGGCACATAAGGTGTCATTCCTGAAATTTAGGAAGAGCAAAGAAAAATTTAAAAAAATATAAAAGAAAAAAAAAGCAGATTTATGTTGTATTTTCAAACATAAATATTCAGTGCAAGATAGCAACGTAATGTTTTCAGAATATTGAAAGAAAGTAATTTAGAATATAAAATATTACACCAGCTCAAATTCTTAATATGATTTTTGACAGACTCATGTTAAAAACCATTTGGAATGAAATACTAAAATGAGACTATAGACAATCAAAGTGACATTGAAAAGACATATTAAGTAATAGTGATAAACTCTGGTTTGTAATAATTTTTAAAAAATAATGCTACAGCCAAACAAACAAGAAGCTCTATTCATAATAGCCAAGAAATAAAATGACTTGATATCAACATGATGAGGGGTATAAAAGGAAGTATGGAGACCAAGAGATAAGTGTGAGTGTTAATGTTCATTGCTTCTTGGGATTAGGTATAAAAATCAGTTAAGTACATGGTTTTTAAAAAAGAATTATAAAAAATAGGACAAACTGAAATATTAAATGAAATGAAAGAACAGGTTCAAATTTCACATTAAATATAAATAGAATAAACTCAAAAATTAAAAGGCAAAGGTAAACAGGCAAAGACATATAAGGTAAATATCAACCTGAATAAAGATGATTTCAGAATATACAGAATAAAATAGATTTTATGATAAACATAGAAGTAGAGACAGTCAATATATATTCAATGATGCTTTAATTCACTAAGAAAATATATCAATTTTAAACACACATGAATATAATGAAATAGCTTTAAATGTATGAAGCAATGATCACAGAACCTTGGGGAGAAATTTATAAATCCAGTATCATAATGGAATATTTTAACACACTTTCTCAAGTTTTACTAGGTAAAACATGCACAACAGGCAAAGAATGAGACTATCTGAACATAGAGTTCTACAATCTAAAATTAGAAAAATATACATTTTCTCAGGCACACATGAAACATTTATTTAAAACTGATCATGTATTAAACCATAAAATGTCTCAAAATCTGCAAAGAATAGGTGACATACAGAACATAGTCTCTGATCACAACTCAAATTAACTTAGCAGCTAATAATAATTTAAAAATTAGTTTCAAATATCTGTGCATATTTGGAAGTTAAAAATTATCTCACTGCTAAATAACTTATGGGTTAAATGAGAAATAATAATCTTAATTTAGAAATACCTAGATAAGGAGTTACTACATATCAAAACTGGAATGCAGGAAAACAGTTGCTCCAAGAGAAATTTACAAACACAAATGTTTACATTAAGAAAAGAAGAAATCTTCACAATTAAAGTTAATGAATTAAGTACTCAATTTAAAAAGTTAAAAAAGGAACAATATGAAAAAATCTTTGAGAACTGAAAATCAAATAATAATGAATATTATCAATAATAATTAATAAAATAAACAAGGTATATTACAGAAGATCAAAAAGCCAAAATTTGTCTTTTGCAAAAGCTAATTTTACAGACAAAACTCTATTAAGACTAAATGGGAGAGGAAGAGAGAATGCAGAAATACTACTCCTATGATTCCAGGGAGAATAACTATAGATAAATCTACATTAAAAAGATAAACAAAAGAGAAACAAGAAAATAGAAGACTAACAATACTATAAACCAACTAGACATATGCATGTAGACATTCTCCAGGATAGACCATATACTCTCTCATAAAAGAATCCCCAACACATTTTAAAAGGTTGAAATAATACAAAATATATTCTCTGACCACAATGGAATGAAATTAGGAATCTATGAAGAAATTGAAGAAATTTACAAATATGTGGAAATTAAACAATACACTCCTAAATAAGCAATGAGTCATAGAAGAAATCAAACAATAAAAATTGGAAAAAATTTCAAATGAATGAAAATGAGCACACAATAAACTAAAACTAATGGGATGCAATTAAAGTAGTACGTAAGGGAATTTTGTGGCTGTGAACACCTGCTTTAAAAGCAAGACAGGTCTCAAATTAATAATCTAAACTTCCACCTTAAAATACTGCAAAAAGTAGAAAACTAAACCTAAGGAATGCAGAAGGAAAGGAATAATAAGTATTAGAGAAGAAATTAATGAAATAGAGCATATAAAACAAAAGAGAAAATCAACAAATGCAAAAGCTGGTTCTTTGAAAAGATCAATAAATTTCACAAATTTTCAGCTAGATTGACCAAATAAAAAAGAAGGCAAATGCTCAAGTTACTAGAACCAGAAATGGAAGAGGGGGCATTACTATTAACCTTAAAGAAAAAAAGTATTGCAAGAGAATACAAAGTCCAATTTTATGCCAATAATTTAGATAACAAACATGAAACGGGCAAATTCCCGGTATGACACAAACTATCAAAACTTTAGAATCAATAGAAAACCTGAATAGAACAGTAACATGTAAAGAAATTGAATTATTAATCAAAAAAAAAAAAAAAAAAACCATAAAGAAAAACCAGGGCCCAGATGGCTTCACTGGTGATTCAATCAAGCACTTAAAGAATAATTAATACTAATCTTCACAAATTCTTCCAAAAAATGGAAGACAAGGGAATGATTCCAAACTCATTCTATGAGGCTAGTATTAGCCTGGTACCAAAACAGGATAAGAAATTACAAGAAACCATCAAACCACTGTCTCTTTTTAATATTGATGTAACTATCCTTGACCAAATATTAGCAAATGAATGCAGCAACATATAAAATGAATCACATAGCGTGACCAAATGGGATTTATCCCAGGGATACAAGGTTGGTTTAATATTCAAAAATCCAATTAATGCAACAGGCCATAGCAATAGAATAACATTAAAAGAAAAAAAAATCTCAATGGACACAAAAAAAGCTTTTGACAAAATTGAATACACTTTCCCGATAAAAACAATCAACAAACTAAAAATAGAAGGGAATATTCTTAACCTGATAAAGGTTATCTATGAAAACCCTCAGCTATCATTCTTAATGGTGAAAGACTGAATAATTTCCTCTAAGAACAGCCACAAGACAAAGATATTTGCTCTCGCCACCTTTTTTCTACATCAAACTGGAGGTTCTAGACAGGGTGATTAGGTAAGAAAATTAAATAAATGACAACCAAATTGGAAAGTAAGAAGTAAAACTATCAGTGTATGCAGCTGATATGATCTTATAAAGAGAAAATCCTATAGAATCCACTAAAAAATCTATTATAGCTAATAAATGAGGTCAGTGAGTTTGCAGGCTACAATATTAACATATGAAAATAAACCATATTTTTAAATACTTGCAATGAACAATCTGAAAATAAAATTAGGAAAACAATTCCATTACAATAGCACCAAAAATAATAATAAACTTGGGGCCAATTTAACAAAAGAAATTCAACAGTATACTCCAAAAACTACAAAACATTTGTGGAAATGAAGATCTAAATAAATGGAAAGATATCCTGTGTTCATGGATTGAAAGATTTAGTATTGAAAGATTTAGTATTGTTAAGATAATAACATTCCCTAAGTTGATCTACAAATTCAATGCATTCCCTGTCAGAATCCCAGCATGCTCCCTTGTAGAAATTGACAAGCCAATCCTAAATTCATATGTAATTCTCCAGGGACCTAGAATAGACAAAAATGTTTGAAACATGACAAAGTTGTAGGACTCGTATTTCCTGATTAAAAAACTTAAACGATTAAGCAACAGTAAACAAGACAATGTGATAGAGGCATAAAGATAGTCATCATAGGTCAGTGGAATAGAATTAAAAATCTAGAAATAAAAGCTCACATGTACAGTCAGTTGATTTCCAATGGGAAAAGAATAGTCTCGTCAAGAATTGGGGCTGGTGTAACTGGATATCCACATGCAAAAGAATGATTTGGACCCCTATCCCACACCATAAACACAAATTGACTAATAAAAGCTCAAAGGTCTAAATATAAGAACTAAAACTGTAAAAATCTTAGAAGAAAGCATAGGGGTAAATGGTTTCTTAGATATAACAAATGGAAAGTAACAAAAGGAAAAATAGGTAAATTGGACTTTATCAAAATTAAAAATTTTAGTGCTTAAAGGACATCATCAATAAATTGAAAAGAAAATATTTGCAAATCATACATCTGGTAAGTACTTGTATCTGGAATATATAAAGAATCCTTACAACTCAATAATAAAAAGACAAATAACTCAATTAAAATGGAGACAAGATCTGAGTAGCTATTGCTCCAAAGATATACAAATGGCCAATAAGCACATGGAAAAATGGTCAACATCATCAGTCATTAGGGAAATGCATATTAAAACCACAATGTGATACCACTTCACACATCATAGGATTGCTATAATGAAAAAGGTATATAATATTAAGTATCGGAAAGCATGTAGAAAAAACAAAACCCTCATACACTCCCAGTGAGAATGTAAAATGGTGCCACCACTTTGGAAAACAGACTGACCATTCATCAAAAAGTTAAACATAGAGTTACCACTTGATCCAGAAATTCCACTCCTAGGTATATACCAAACAAATAAAAATATACACCCACATGCAAAAAAGGTACAGAAATGTTTATAGCAGCATTACTCATAGTAGTCAGAAAGGAGGAACAACCCAAATGTCCATTATTTGAAGAAAGGATGAGAAAAATGTGGTATAACTTTTAATGGAATATTATTTGGCCATGAAAAGGAATGAATCATTCTAAGTCCAGCATAAGTTTGATACCAACCTAATGATGCTGCAGAAAAGAAAAAAGACAAACAAGCAAACAAACATAGAACAACTTCACTTAATGAATATAGATGCAAATATCCCAAATATAACATTTCCAAATTGAATATAACACTGAATTTAAAAGATAATATATCACAACTGACTCGGAGTTATTTCATGTGTGCTAGAGTTATTAAACATTAGAAAACCCATTAATATAATTCACCACACAGTAATACATTTTAAAATGAAAATACTATACGTTCAATTCTAGCAATTTTTTTTAAATGTTGATAAAATTTAGAAACAAGTCAAGGGACCTCACTAGTTCCACTTCTAGCCAGCACACTATTGGAGGTTCTAGCCAATGAAATAAGGCAAGAAAGTATATGACTGACATAATAATTGAAACTGAGGAAAGAAAATAGTTATTGTAGATGATATACTCATCTATATACAAATCAGAAAAATTTCTGAAGACAAATTATTAGAAATAAAGAAGAGTGTAAAAATCTGGATACAGAATATGATAGGGTTATTGTCAATGTTTTAGATTTTTCTTTTGAGTGGTAAGTTCATTGGTCCTTATTATTATTTAAAATAACTAAATAAAAGCAGCCTAAGCATTGATTCATGATCCAAGGATTATAATTAATTTACTTTTGTGCACCTGAGTCCTAAAGTGGGGGTAGTCATTTAAGAAAACCAGCCTGATACCTAGCATATTCTCATACAGGAATAAGTGAAACAGTGTGGCTTGGTTATAGCCCGTGATTTTCTGAGTCCTGAGAATCTGAAGGTGTAGAGGTTTGTGAAATGGGTAAGAGTCAAGTACATTTCTTGTATATGGGACACCAAAATATCCAGCAAGGTACAAAAAAATAACAGGCTTGAACTGACAGTATAGGAATCCATTAGGAATGATAATATCCAGGAAATTTTTTTTTAATTGAGAAAGACACTGTCAAAGTTGAATTATTCAATTTGACAGACAAATAGTTAATTAACCTCTATTTGAGATCATTGGCTGAAGAGAGGTTTACTGGCCCATTCCTAATTCTACCCTCCTGTAATTGTCTAGGAATCGACACTCATCTCCAGATAGATTTTAAACCTCTTCTTTGCTCATACAACATATGATAAAAATATTCATCTCAGCATCAATGATACTTGCTTGTATTATTTACTTGCATATTTATCCCTAAGACTAAACCGTATGCTATTTGGTGTTCTCATTCATCTTTGTACCTCCAGTGTCAAGCAAGGATCTAGTTCATAATAAACATTCAATAATGGTTATTGACTCAATCAATAAAAGAATGAATGAATGAGTGAATAGTTAAATAATGAACTCTCAGCTTATGGCTTATTGTTTAGCCTGGAAAAGTAATCAAGTAAAATTTTGAAGATCTACCTCTTAAAACCACAACATGACTTGCCTATTGGGCAAACTGAGGAAGCAGGAACAAGGAACAGGTCTTTGTCAATACATGACTGAACTAAGGAATGCCAGAACTCTCAAATACCTAAGACAAGTTCTCCTGAAAAATGAAATTATTCCTCTCTGTGCCACTGGCCTCCCACTGACATGATTTTCATTTTAGGAGAGAGAATTTGAGCTGCATCTAGGACCTCTATACCAGTCTCTATCCCAGATTTTCCCACCGATATGGGCTAATAAACACTAGAAGAAGGCATTAATGGTATAGTAAGAAGAATGTAGAGAGGACTGACTTAAAGCTGTCCAACCCAAATAAATATTTCACCTGTTTCTAGCGCCCAGGTAGGCCAGAGCTGTGATGTCAGGACTGCATAGGTGAGGAAATCTGGCTAGTGGAGTTTTATAAAACGTCTTAACAAACTTTCACTTTTTTTCAAAGCATTGAACATTGGAAGACCAAAGGTTTGGTTATTTTGTAATAGTGAGGAATTATTTAGCCTGGAAAAGTAACCATATAAAAATTTTTGAAGATCTACCTCTTAGAACCATAACATGACTTGGCTATTGAGCAAACTGACAGGAATACTGAGCCAAGTCTTCTAAAAATCAGTTAAATCTTCCTGTGTTTCTTACATTTAGTATGTAACACCACCTCCTTCCCACCTCCTCTTTCTTATTGCTTCCTCTCCATTGTACCGTTCCCATAAACTGTTTGTTCTAGTGCAAACAGACCAGTTCAGGAGTGTTGGTTTTTCCATGAAGGCTATGATTTTCAAGATTATGATTTTCTTGTTTCTTCTCCTTGTTTCATTGGTCTTTGGCCCACGTAGATAAGGTGCAAAAGAAACAATAATGATAGCTTTAAGTACATCGAACAATATACTTCCCTTCTTTTAGCCCAGAGGTTTTCATAGACTTTGAGTTACATTCATGTAATATTAACCTTAAGTATAGAAATGTCACCTTTAAAAATATCTCAAGGATCTAAACTGAATTCACTTTGAAACTTTATTACTGGGCATGCACAAGGATGTCAGGTCCTCAATTAATAGATGAAATATTATCTCCTTTTCCAGTCTTAAATGTCTTCCAAAGCATTTCATGGGCATGCAAAATAGTTGGTTGATATTTTGAGGAGGATCCCTGGAAGTAATTGAGCTCACTGGCTAAGAGTATTTTTTGTGCTAATTAAATATTCCAAACTTCTATCAAGATTATTGTCACCTGTTTAATGGCTCATTGAGTTTATGGGCTATGCAAGTTCTCTTTCATCAGTAGAGTTAGGACATTCATTCTAGAAATGACAAATTAGTGAGCAGGCTAAAAAGATTAAAGACCTTCCAAAGATTATTCCTGTTTCAAATTTCCAATATGGACAATTCCATTTGTTGATGAGATAAAGCATCTGATCAGCTTGGGAGATTTGTTTCCTTCAAAGATTTCATTCCCATTTGTTTTACATGACCGAGGACTTTGATAAGTTACTCTATGGGGAGATTTTATGCATTTAAATTGTGGTCTATACAGAAAATGAGTTTTTATATAGTTGATAAATCTTATTTTCAATAGAAACCCTTTGTGCATGTGGTTTAAATGGTTTAAAACATGGAATCCTAAATAAATTTCAGCATTTCTAGCATGACAAGGTAAGAGAAAGATGGCACCAGAAGTTGAACATTTTGAAAGTTTTATTCATTCATTAAACAAATAATGATTAAGCAACTTAATGATTAAGCTATATATACTATGGAGTGTATTGGACCTAAAGTATAAAGTGGAGAATAAAGAGGAATAAAATAGGTATGAACCATGACTTCCTATTACTTAAAGTTTGGGGAGGAAGATGGGAAAGATGTGAAAACACAAATAAATACACAGTTTTGAGTTTTGATAAGTGTTGTAAAGAAAATAGAGATGTAATGCTGCTAAAGAGGAAGAGCAGAGGTATAGTCTTAGGTGGAGTGGTAAAGATATTTGAGCTGAGGTATAAATAAGTACTCAGCCATGCAACAATGGAAGAGAAGTGTGCTGCAAGTATACGGAATAGCTCATACAATGACCCTGAAGTGGGAAGATCTTGAAGCCCTCAAAGGTTTGAAAAGTCACTGTTGCTGGACTATGAACAGCAAAGGGAAGAGTAGCCAGAGATGAGGTGAGAGACATACAGCCTACCAAATTAATTAAAACTTTGTACTCAATATTCGGTGAGTTCAGATTTTATTCTAAATGCAGGAGGAGGCTATTATAATATTACTTGGTTTGCCATGTGAAGAGTGGATTGGAAGAGGCCAAGATTTGGAGCAGGGAGGAGGCTATTATCATATTTGAAGGATGAGATGCTGGTGGCTTGGACTCAGTGGGAGCAGTGGAGATGGAGACAAATGGACAACCTCGAGATCTGCTTTTGAGGCAGAAAGAACAAGAGCTGGTGACAGATAAGGCTAGAGAGTTGTTAGACTTGCTGAATGGAGATGTTTTTATGGAAGTAGGGAAAATGAAGAGAGAGAGGTTTTTTGCCACTGTTTTCATTTTTTGTTTTTTTTTGGGGGGTGGGAAGGGGGCGGCATTGTGAATGTTAAGAAGGTCATTGTCTAGAGTGCTGAAGTTCAGATGAGACCACTACCCTGGAAGTTCTTAGAATACAGATAATCTTTGAAAACCATCAGACTAGAAGAAATCACCCAGGAAGAGAATATAGAGAAGGAAATGAAACTAGCCAGAACTGAACCTAGAGAATGCCAGACTCGGGAAGTAGAGGTAATCAGCCTCTAAAGAAGGCTGAGAAAGTTTGGTTATAGAGATACTAAGGGGCAAGCAAGAGGAAGAAGGCAAGGTACCCATTAAATTTTGCCACATGTTTGAAAAGAACACTTTAGGTGCAGTGATTTAGAAACAAGCAAGATTGGAGTAAGCTGAAGAGTGAAAGAGAAGTCAGGAGGCACAAAGTGTACTTATAAACAATTCCTCCATATGTGACGATCAGAGGAATGTGGTGTCAAGGGAGGGATTTTTAGAGACGAGTTAAACTAGAGCAGTGATTCTCAGACTTTACACACCTGGAGATCTTGTTATCACTGATTCTGAATCAGTAGGTCTGTGATGACAGTTTCTACATTTCTAATACGTTCTCAGGTGATGCCAATGCTGCCGAGCCACAGACCACACTTTGAATAGCAAGGAACTAGAGCATGCTTCCATGTTGCTGGAAAATGGTCCTCCCTCAAAAAGAGATACTGATGATGTAAACCAGATAAAGAATGTCCAAAGGAATAAATGATTTGTGAAGGGAAGAGGGGATGACATCAATAGTACAAGCCAGATTTGGTCTTTGACAGATGAAATGACATAGCCTCATTTGTAATAGAAATATGAAGGTAAAGATGGGTGCAGATGAAAGTAAGAGTTTAATTTGTAGAAGGGTTGGACAGCTTCTATTTTCTCAATGCAGTATGAGACAAGGCCTCCAGATTTGGAAAATGGGAGAAAACAAGGTATATAAGAGGAGAAATGAAGAATGGCTGAGAGAGGAGAGAAGAAAATCTAGGCAATATTAATCTTGAGAATGAGAAAATGAACATACTAGAAGAAGGTAATAAGATTGCTGCACTGTATGGTTTTATCATAGTAAATGTAGTGCTTTCTAGTTTACAAAATACTGTATTAAATATTGAGAGCCAGTTTCAGTAGATGTTCATAGTGATCTGTGGGGTACAAAGACCAGGTACCACTGTCTACAGATGATGAGGCTCAGAGAACATAACCTACTTCAGCACAAGTGGCTCAGCTACTATGTAACAAATAGGGAATCCAACCCAGGTTTTCAGACTCTAAATTCAATGCCTTATTTCTCCCATGAAGGCGTACAAATTAGACCACATTTAGCCTTAAGCAGTAGTGACATAGAAATCTATGATGCTTTAGTTTGCTATTTTAAACTCTTGATTGTTATGGTTAAAGTTTAAGAAATACAAAGAAGTCACTTTTAAATACAAGGACCATCATTTCTCATACATTCCCTCTGGACTCAGTGGAAGGACCCAGCTTTTACCAGAGATGACTGAGGAGGTGCATGGGATTATACTTTTAGACTGACATGAGTGGTCAAGGCAGCTGAACAACCAATTTATTTGATGTTGTTCCACCGAGTTGACTGGTCAGTGGACTGAATTGGCCAGAAGGCACTATCATGTAAACACAGGAGGTTATATTTTTCTAGAGGATGCAACTTAGACTATGAAAGCTGTATGAACCCTTTCCAGTTGCTTGCATAGTATTCTACCACTGAAATGGCCATCGGTTTTGCATCATCTTTATATACAGCAAATTTTCATTTCAGAGAGAAATATAATATCTGAGTTTTCTCACCTGCATGGGTCAAGCCTCTTTGGTTGCAAATGGCACAAATTTACATCAATTCATTTAAGCCAAAAAGAAATTTATAGAAGATATATTAAATAGTTCACATTAAGGAAAATACAAGAATTGGGCAAAAGACAAAAACAAAGGGCATCTACTAACTAATTGGTACTGGGCCCTAGATGGCTGGGACCAGGTTACAGGAAGCTGGTGTCTGGGCAGTTTGTTCCCAGTGTGTGTTCCTGAATGTGTGTGTGTGCATATGTGTGTGTGAGAAGCTGAGTTCCTTCATTACTATGATTACAACAAGTACTACTACTACTAATGGTGTTGGCATATGGAACATAACGAGTTCTACGCCACCGTGCTAAGACTTTACATGCTCATACAAACCTATGAGTTAGTACTATGTATAGCTCCACTTAACAGATGAGGAAACCATAGTTTCCAGAGGTTGAACTTCCACAAGGCCACGCAGTTAGCAGGTGGCAGAACTCTGCCTATATAAAGTCAAAGCTGGTATTTCTTAATTTCTATCCTAAATAATTCACCAACTCAGTTTAAAATAATGGGAATTCTGGTTAGTTAATACCATTTAAGGAGTACTTGAAATAGAAAACAGGTTCTCTGCTGTGAATTCTGAAAAGAAAAATAGCCAATAGGGAAATTAAGAGTGGTAAACTTAATATCAGCTCATGATCAAGACAAGGTGCAAAAGATTTGGTCTAAAATAATGTTGAGATTGGAAAATGGTATTGGAAGCTCTTGTAAACAATAGAACTTCTTCACTGTATTAATTGTAAATCCGCTTCCCACTATTTAAATTTACCTTCTGGTGCAGACACAAAGTGAGGATACAAAATGTTTCTCACCATAAATTAATTTTCCAAATTTTAGCAAAAAACCTGGGTGTTCAGAATTCTGACTAGGCAGAAATAGGATATACTGATTTCCTCTAAGGTAACATACATAGAAAGACTCCCTGATTTTTTTTTTTTCCCAAAACAGAATGCTCAGTGGACTAGGATGAGAATGACGAGGACTATACACAGATGATTACATTTAGTTAAAGAAACATGGTTGCTATTTTTTCATCAACCGATGGCCAAAATTAAAGTGGCAGCGGCTTTACTCCAAAATAAAATTTATTTACATTTTATGTCTCACTCAAAATAAAATATACCTTCTATCTATGTAAGATGCAAAACGAAATCCTTTAAATGAAGAAAGAAGTAGAACCGCTGAAAATAAAGTGTTGAAAAAGTTCTCAGGGAAGTGGTCACAGCCTCTTTGGAACACTGAACTAAAATAAATGAGCGCATCCTAACCTCACACAGACTCCTAATCAGGCCGCCTTTGTTCTGCAGCTCACATCTTAACTAGAAGTTTGTTTCCAATACCTGTGCATATTCTTCTATTCATATGTAAATTTCATTAAAGATGTTATTCTTTCTTCCCCACAATCTTCTTTTAAAGTAATAATACAATCTGCGAAAGAGTGCCAGCGAAGGGTGGGGCCAGCGGACCCCAGAGAGGGGCGAGTCCCCAAGCCCACAGGGGCAATCTTGAAGGAAAAGCCTGCGCCCCGGTTCCCTCAGGGAGCTATTTGCACGTTAAGCGGTTATTACTGGAGCCGTGAGGGGCTTTAGACATTTCCTCTATGACATTTGGATTTGAAGGCAGTTTTATGGCTCACTTTGCAGCTGTTATCTCATAGTGGAAGTGTGTAAAAGGCCCCATGGCCTGTCAGGAGAGGGAAGGACGTCTGTTGGACAGCGCAGGGCAGAGATTCTCGAACCCCTGGTTCTGCTTCTGACTTTGCCAGTCACCTACTGGATGCCGTTGAAAAGTCACATAGGATTACAGGGGCCTCCCTTTTTTTCTGTGCACAGATTAATTGCCCGTGGCAAATGTTGCGTGCAAATTTCAAGGGCAATTGAGTCGTGTGTGCTTCCCCGCTTGCTCCTCTTTTTTCTTTTTTTTTGTTTTTAAGGGTATGAGTTGCCAATGTGGATGTGCAATTGAGTTGTGCATACTCCAAGCTAAGTAAGGCGCCTCAATCTCACTTTAGAACAATTATAAACATATCCATGACATCTGAGGTTTTAGGCAAGCAACCCAATTCTGTTTAGCTGGACTCATTTTATCTGGATGCTTTTTCCTGTTTTTACAAGTGCTGTGGTTACTAATTTAACCAAAACAGGACATTTTATTCTTATGTGCCTTGGTTTCCTGGCCTGTTAAAGGATACGGAAAGATATATAGTGCATCTATGGACTGTCTCAACTTGTTAAAGATGAGAAACGGTTTAAGACGCAATTTCACGTTTATAAATTTATCTACAGCTCTTGCTTATACTGTGTCCCAAGTTGTGTTCTCTATTTAAAATGATAGCTATTAAATATAAATTTAAGATATTTATAATATATTTACTAAAGAACTGAGTTAACTATTGTCTCTCAGGGAGGAACTTTGTGTCAGGAGGGTGGATTGGGATCAGACAATTGTGATTTTGAATCTCAGTTTTGTCAGATAACAGTGTTAATCTTTGTGAGAGTTACATTCCCCTAAGCCTTAGTTTCCTTGCCTTTGAAGGAAAAAATCCAGTTGATTCTCATTATCCAGGGTAACTATGTTCTAAAAAGTCACCGAGAACACTGAATTAGTAAATACTGAACCGTTACTCCTAAGGGAAATAGAGGGTTGAGTTCCTGAGAGCCTCTGATAACAACATTTTTGTCAACTGGTTAATATATAACCTTGTTTTATTTTGTTTCTTTTTAAAGAAACCTCATTTAATATACTGTATATTGTTCATTCATTATCACTGAAGTTGACCAAACGGCACCATAACTCATGCCCGAATAAAGCTTTTTTCCGACACAATGTAGTTTTTATGCAACATGCATCACAGCCTTCTTGCACTAGACAGCACTTCAGCACTAAGCTTGGAGGCCATTTTGAACAGTGAAATCATCCACAAAAAGTACGAAAATGTGACCATGCCACTAAATATACCATGAAAAGGATGCATGTTTACAGTTTGAGGGCTGAAACAAGAAGGCAGAGCATCTCCTCGTTCAACCTCAGCTAGGAACATGAGTTTTGAGTGACTCAGTTTTTACTGCTCTGCCTGTTTATGACCACCAAAGCGTCCAAGAATTGATTTGGGGATTAGAAATAAATTTTAGTTAGTGTATGAATTCGGAAAAGTAGAATCTGTGAACAATGAGATTCGATCCACTGTACACACCTTGCAGGCTTGTTTACAGATTAAATTAGATTATATGTGAAAAACCCAGTCTCCATCAGTTGCTCAGAAAACAGTAAGGGTCATGGTTATTTACAACTTCTCAAAAGTTCTCTTTCATTTCCAGAAGACCTGAGAACCAAATTGAATAACTACCACAAGTGTTCAGGGGAATTAGCTGTTACCTGACACCAGGTTGGCCTTCAAATGAAATGTATATTGCAATTTATCATCTGTATCACTGGAACTTGCATAGGCAGAGTTGGTGATTACCATGCAGGTTGCCTTTTGCTCTCCTTACCAGCCTTTTCACTCTATTGTAAACCCACAGGCTGAGAGATAACCCTTCTACCAATGTTGGCAAAATTCTCCCCATCCTTATCTGAACTGCCTCATTCCCTCCTCAGTGGCTTCCCATTTGGTATTCTTGAAATCATTTGCGTATTGTAAAATTCAGCAAGCGATGTTAGAGATAATAAATCCCACAACTGCTATTTCTGTTTGAAAACCATGACACAGTGTGGTGAAAGCACCAAATAGTCTGGGGTTTGTTCTTATTTGCAGGGCTTTTTCTTTGCATATTTTACTGTCAGTTTCTTGACATTTTTGTCAGTTTAGAGCTGGAGGGCATAGGTGCTGGCGGCAGGTCTTACCACATTTTTTTCTCCATTGCATTTTCAGAGACTATGAAAAAATAAAATAAAACCATTGGGTGGAGAGGATTGCTGAGGAAGACAGGTGAAAGTGTCAAAGGCAGAATGCGGAGTGAAGCTATGAAAGTCAGATTGCACGCGGGGCCTTTTCACTCGCATCTGGGGCGCCCATGGAAGGTAAAGCAGCTCCATGCCCCACCCCCCGAAAAAATCCTGCTACAGAAAGGCAAAGAGACTTGCTGTGGAAGATGCCATTTCATTTCCTCAGTTCCTCATTAGGCAAGGCAGATAGAAAGCAAATATTTGAATCTGTTGGCAGAAGAAATCTGTTTTCTCTTTTTTTTTTTTTTCTCCTGAGAAACTGCATTTCCGGACGTTGGAGGAGTCTGCACAAGATGCTATTGTTTTCCCTGTAACATCACCTCTGACTCTAATCAACTCTTAATGTTGGCTTTCTACCCTTTAGAGCTAATTTCTTTTTCTTTTTTAATGCATGAAAAAAATTTGCAGAGGCTCATGTTACACAGCATTCAAAAAACGTTAATGTCGGAAGCACCTTTTTCTCACCATCACCAGCCTTTTTTGTAAACAAAGGGGGAGGGAAATGAGCACACCATTATGAGCATCTACAAGAGTTTGGCCCCCAAACCACACCTAATAAAAAAAAATATACAACCATATTGCAGTGCAGAACTGTCTTAAGAAATACTTGATACAATTTATTTTAAATTTTTTAAGACTATATTTCACAAATTTTCCATGGATGGGGAAAAGTTTCTCTCCATGTCAATCTGAATATTATAAATTTCCAAACTTCTTCTAAAATGGAGCCCTTTTTATCCCCATCAGAACATTTAAGTCTGGGAGGCAGTGTGGAGAGGGAAAAAGGATGCAGCGCTCTAGTGCCAATAAGCACAGTTTGGCAAACAGCTCCAACACACTAGTTTAAAATTTACCTTTGTGAGCACATTAATTGTTGAACTTATTTAGTGCATCTTGTTACGTGCTTTCATTTGCAAGGAAGTTCAAGTCTTTGACAATCTCAGAGAAGTCCAAACCATTCCCAGGGTATGCTGATGTTCTCTCGGATATTAAAACAAAGTAAAACTAAATGTTTATTGTGGCTTTTCTTCTTTTAATATAGAGACAAGTATAAAAATAAACAAGGTAGCTTTTAATAGCCTGCCTAGATAACCCTGCAGACATTAAACATATATACAAAGTAAGATGTGAACATGGGTAAAAGAGTCAAACAGTACAAGTATCTTAGTGAAAATCTGCATGCATGTATCAGTAGAGTAAATTGCTGTCAGCAGGATTATTGAATCAAAAGGTACACATGCTCTCACACATGTCATAGATGTCACCAAACTGCCTTTCAAACAGAGCACATTGGTTCACACTTCTGCAAAGCTCTTTTTGTATATATATATATGGTTCTTTTTTTGTTACTGTGCCTTTTCATATCCTTTCCTCGTTTTTCTGTTGGGCTCCAGATGAACTTTAGTTGATATATTAAAAGTATTGTATCAAATTCATAAATCATTTTCAGAAAATTTGACACCATTATAGTATTGAATCTTAATAAAAAAAAGAGCACAAAATAGCTTTCATTTTTCACTAAGTCGAGTTTTAGTTTCCTTTAAAGAAGTGACCAATGTTTCTTGTTATAATGGTTGGGCATTTTATATCTTGTGTTTTTAGTTTAGATCAGGGGTCAGCAAACAACGGCTGCCTACTTTTGTAAATAAAGCCATGACCATTTGTTTAGGTACTGACTGTGGCTGCTTGGAGTGAAATATGTACAACAGATACTGTAGGGCCCCACAAAACCTAAAACATGTACCATTCTATTCTTTACAGAGAAAGTTTGCTGAGTCCTGCTTTAGATAAATTTTCTTCCGTTATATAGTCAATATTTATTTCTACATAGAAAATGACACTGTATTGTTAATTTTGTAACTGGCCACATTACAAATTTCTCTTGTTTGTAATAGTTTCTGATGACTTTCCTAAGATTTCTTGGTATGTAAAATATCATGTGCAAATAACTAAAATTTAACTTTCTTATTTCCATTATTTTCATCTGTTATTTCTTGCGTTTTTCTCATCATATTGACATATATAAGAATATCTATATCCATATCTATGTATATATCTACATTTATAGCATAATATGTTTCCTTTAAACACATATAAAGTTAAATATATTGCTTTATATATAATATAGTACTTCTGTTTTTTATTCTTATTTTAATAAATCTTAATCATCAATGTATGTTAAATGTAGACAAATGTTTGTCCACATCCATTGAGATGCTCACACATGTTTTCTTTTGATCTTTGGATATAGTACATTTTATAAATAGATTTCCTTTTTAGGAACCACCAGAGATAAACCTCACTTGCTTAGAATATTTTGTTCTCTTGATGCCCAGCTGAATTTTATTAGCTGCTATTTTGTTAAGATTTTGCATCAATATTCCAAAGTAATCTTCATCTATATTTTTCTGTTTTTGTGCTTTGTAAGTTTAGGATTTCATTGCTATGCTGGGTCTATAAAAATCATTTACATGTTTTCCTTTTTTCTCATGCTCTGGATTAGTAAAATAGCATCAGAATTGTTTCTTCCTTAAATGGTTAAAAGAATGCACCTGTGAATCCATTGTGCATAGCGATTTATTGGGAAATATGACTTTACTACATGGATTAATTTCTTTCATTGCTATAGACAAATGCTTCTGCATTTGTGGGAAGAAATGTAGTATCTTATATTTTAATTAAGAAGTCTCCATTTCAGTCAGACTTTCAAATTGATTGGTATGGAATAGAAGATTTAGAAAATATTTTTTTCAGATATTTAAGGACTTAAAAACCTTACTTCTCTTCCCCCTTGATGATATTACCTGATGATGTACTTCAAGACAATGAGGTGAATATCAAGAAAAAGGAAGACATGAGATACAAAAAAAAAAAAAAAAAAAAAACAAATAGTGGAAATAATCCTGGATAATTTTCTGGATAATTGCCTTAAGTAGCAACTAGCCAAAAAATAGAATAAGGAAATCAGTGAGTCTCTGGAAAAATAAAAGAATGAGTTCCAAAAAGAAAGAACACAAAAATGGAAGTTATAATGATAAAAAGGAAATGCATCTTTCAAAAGAAAGCAAAAAGGCAATTAGACACTCAAAAATAAACAAGACTGCACAAAGAATATATTTGACGATTCTGAAGCAAACCATAAAATGGCATGATTACGACCACATTATATAGAAGGAGTTTAAGCAAATAGGTAATGTTCCTCCTGGAAATTAGGGACATTCTTCTTCAGTTGCCCAGGGAAAATGTAATTGTAGCACTCTGTGTTCAGCAATGAACAAAATTTATATAGTCATATTATGTATTAAGTTTTCAAATTGTAGAAACAACTAATAGACAGAACTTGAAATGTTTAAGTACAGCCAGAAACTGAATTGTTTATGTTGAAATTGGAAAGGGGAAGAGGGGGTGAGGCAGCGGTGGAGGAACATAGAAAGAAATATAGGAGCTTCAATATCCCTATCATATATAGAGAGCAACAAAGAGACGCCTTAACAAGTGATAAAGCATAAAATAGACTTTCGGCAATCTCACTTAAAATTACAAAGTAACCAATAAGGAACCAGTAAAACTATTAATTCAGTATACCTGTAGAAAGTTGATGGGGTAAGGAAGTGGGATATTTTAAGAAGGCTACATTTTCTTTCCTAATGGAGAGGCAATCACTAATGTGTAGCACTGACAAAAGCATTTGTATAAATATTATTTAGAGTTTTGGAGGTAGCACAAGGATTAAGAACAGAAATGGACAAACACAGTTGCCTTTGGAAATCAGGACTTGTGGTGGCAGAATTTACTTTTGAAGAGTATGAGCCCATTCATTCTAGTTTTTGTTTTTTTTTTTTTTCCTCTACTGTGCTCATGTTATACTGCTGCAATTGTGTGTATAATTATGTTAATTATGAAAATTTTCTCCAGATTATTCTTTTTAAAAAAATTCCAAAGAATAATAGATAGACAAATAGGGCCAATACTTTGGAATCTAAAAACATTATCTTGAAAACAATCTTCGGGCAAAAGATCTACATACTCTTAGGTAGGTTTCCTAATTTTATTGGTGTTACCCTTATAAAGTTATTTTCCCCACTTACATTTTGGTTTAATTAGTTCAACTTTCTTCAAGGAAATCCAAAGACATATTTTATGAAAACTACCATATTGAAAGATTGTTGAATATACATTCCAGACACTGTAGGCTATATAATATGACTCCGTGAGTCTTCATAAAGTGCTGGAGAGTTCTGAATTGCTATCATATTCCTTATGAATGCATAAATTCAAGTCATCCACCTCAGTGGTTTCCAAACCTGACTAACTGCGGATCTACCTGGGGAGTTTATAAAAAGCATGAGTATGTTGGCTCCCCTTCTGGAGATTTTGGTTGAGGCAAGCTGGGGAGAAGCCCAGGAATCTTTCTACTTAAAAGTGCTCTAAGGAATTCTGAGGCATAGCCAGTTTGGGAACCACTCAGGCAGAGGCTCTTGTTTCCTATTCCCTGGCCAATAGGAAACTCAGGGCCAAATTCACTGTTCAACTTTAATAAACAGTTAAGATTCTATAGCCCCTATCTCCAAATTTTGAGATGCTGATCCCTTTGTGTATAACCTGATTGGTCTCTGGAACTTAAACATCTGTGTGACACCTGAAATTCAGAGCTAGAGCTCGGCAGATATGAATGTCAGTATTAGCGCATACAGCAACTGTTAAAAAAGCTGAAAAAGAGTCCAGATTTCAATTAGAGATATGAATGAAGCAGATCTGGTTGGGGCTAGGGTAAATCAGGCCGAAGGGTAAAGGATGATACTGACTGTTGTAAAACTTCAACTTCCATATGAGGCCAAGGGAGGAGATGTTTAGTTGGTGCAGGATCTATATTTTCTAAACAATTTAACTTGTACAGTTTGCTCAAACACCATAATTATACAGAACTTTGAATAGAAAGTGAGATCTGATAGGTTTATAAGGGTTAGTGTGAAATAGCAACACATCCCAAAGTAATTTGGGCAGAGAATAAAAATACATATACAGGGCCCCCCGAGGAGCTGGGAGAAAATGCAGAAGTGTTGGACTTCCACACCTGGGTTGTTGCTGATGTTCTCACAAACATTGAGGACTAACAGTTTGGTGTGCCGAGCCCTCTATCTTGGGGCTTGCCCTTATTCAGCTCGTTACTGCAAATGAGAGGCTAAGCTTGCTTATAACTGTGCCTAAGGGTTTCCCTCTGAGTTGCTCAGATGTGGCCCTCTCTCTCTAGCTAAGCCAACTTGGTAGATGAATTCACTGCCCTCCCCCACTATGTGGGACCTGACTCCCAGGGGTGTAACTCTCCCTGGCAACATAGGATATGACTCCCAAGGATGAATCTGGGCCTGGCATTGTGGGATTGAGAACATCTTCTTGATCAAAAGGGGGATGCGAAATGAAACAAAGTTTCAGTGGCTGAGAGATTTCAAATGGAGTCCAGAGGTCACTCTGGTGGGCATTCTTATGTACTATATAGATATCCTTTTTAGGTTTTAATGTATTAGAGTAGCTAGAAGTAAATACTTGAAACTATCGAACTCTAACCCAGTAGCCTTGACTCTTGAAGACAATTGTATAACTATGTAGTTTACAAGGGGTGACAGTGTGATTGTGAAAACCTTGTGTATCACACTCCCTTTACCCAGTGTATGGATGGATGAGTGGGAAAATGGGGACAAAAACTAAATGAAAAATAGGGTGGGATTGAGGGGAGGGATGATTTGGGTGTTCTTTTTTAGTTTTATTTTTTATTCTTGTTTTTATCCTTTCTGGTGTAAGGAAAATGTTCAAAAATAGATTGGGGCGATGAATGCACAACTATATGATGGTACTATGAACAGTTGATTGTATACCATGGATGATTGCATGGTGTGAATATCTCTCAATTAAATATATCTGAATTAAAAAAAAAGATTCTATAGCCCTTCTATCTTTTCCCCTTGACCTTAGCTTTTTTATTTCACTTGGATATTCTTGATACTGATTTAAAAAAAAAATTAAAGATAAATGCATAAAATTCGAGGATTTTCTAAAGAGGTGATTTGGATGGAAGTTGTTTTCATGATACCTTTGAAATCTAAGAAAATATAATAATGCACTCTGCTAAGACTTGTAGCTGTCTGGGAAGCAGGGAATTTGCAGCTAATATTTCAACAGGACTGTCAAGAAGGACCCTGGTGTGGCTATTGCAAGCTGACTCTATCCCCAATTATAGGGTATGCAAAAGTGAGGGCATCCTCCGAGAAATAGGCACTTGCTTTATTTGCTTCTTGCAAAGAACAAAACTCTTTAGTAACGGGGAAGAGAGGCAAAGCTCTCTTAACGAGGACTCTGGGTGAGATCTCCATTGTGGATAAGGGAGAGAGAAAACTTGGGAGCTTTGTGGTTTGCAAAGTACTGACATGTTCTGTGTGGAGAGAAAAGGCCATGCTTTGGACTTTTCTTTGACAAAGACAGCTCCCTGTGCTGTCTGCTTTTGGTATCGTGGACAATTTTAAAATATGCATGTTGAGATGTTACAAGGCTCCCACTTCAGTGAGCCTCCAGAAAAGATCTAGCCAAAATTCAGGAAGTAACTAGAAAGAGTTTTCCTGAGATTGCTGGCCCAGACTTCAAAATTCTTTCTCCCTTGATCTTCAAAACCAAGCTCCTTTTAATTAGCATGTTTACGAGGCGTAAGGGGGAACAGAGCTGGTTATCAAGAATTTACCTTGATGTAGGATTGTCTAACTCACAAGGGTCACTGTTTCTTCCTATCTTAAAAGGAACTGGGGGTAGGAGGAAGGGTAGGGATGGAAAGGAGACTTTCAAGTCGTGAAAGAAACTGTGTGGTGAGCAGGCTCAGACAATGTGAACCATTCTGGAATCACTGATCTTCGCCTCGACATCAGGTGGGGACTACTGTATTTGAACGGTGAACTGGGCCTTCTGCAGCTCATTAGCCACGAGACCCTCGGGCAGGTGTCTTTCAGAGTATGAAGAGAAAATTAAGCATGACAAGTTGGTTGTATGTCTTGTTTTGTGTTATAGCTCTAGCTGAAACAAAGTGAGTTTTGTAGACTTCTGTCCTCTCTTCCCTGGTGAGCTTGGAATTGGATATTAAAGGAGAAAAACAAAGAGATACTTGTCTGAGAGCTTAAAGCACTGAACAAAACAGAGTGTGGGAGGGCAGTTAACCCTTCTCATGTGCTCCAACCTACCACACATCCATAGAAATCATATAGAAGGCATCATATCCATGTTCATGTGCACACTGAATTTGTGTATATACCATACACCATAATATAGTCAGAAGAAAAGAATGTGAAGTTCATGTTTAAGCCACTTCAACAAGAAATGCTTTCTTTCTGGTAGATCAAGGTAACAAGATCCAGATGAAAACAAATGTGACACCATTTAAAGCAAAATAGCATTTATAACTCACTTTACATAGTGTTGTGTGTGAGGGGGCAGATGTCCTTTTTTTGACTAAGATATACAAGTACTAATCTCCTCTTCATGAGAGGAGAATTCTGGAGATGTTTATGAATTTAAGAACATTTCTAAAATTTCTAAATTTTTGAAATTGGAAAGGATAATAATAATGAACATAGACTGCGAAACAAACAAGCCCATAATGCACCACCACCATCACCCTCCTTGCACCCCCACTTGTTCCAAAAATGCAAAAACAGAAAAAAAAAAAAAGTAATCCAAAGAGTTCTCTAATGTTTGGAATACTAGCAACGAAGAAATTCTAGGAGAATTCAAATAGGTCAAATATCATCTTCCTTTCATCTCAGAGTCATGGAATTTCTAGTGATATGACAAGCCAGGTATGTGTTCAAACTATACCACAGCCTTTTCCTCATCCGCCTTCAATTGTGGGGGACCAGTATTTACACAAACCAATAATCCTTGCAAAAGAATAAACCAGGGAAGAGGGAAGCTTATCATGTTTTCACATTTATGGGCAAAAGTAGCTTTTCTCAACAACTGACTACATAATCCTGTTGCCTTGAATTAAGAAGACATTTTTACCACCTGACAAGTGCAATAAATGACAGTTTTTCTGTCACTGCATTTTTTTTCCTACACCTCACTTGAAAAGCCAAAAACTTAGATTTTTCTGGAATGTTCTGCCACCACCACCACTCCCCTGGGAAAAAGAAGTTGGCCTACCCCTCACTCCATTTGGCCATGGGTATGTTACAGATGAGTGAATTAAATTTATGTGTGGTGGCAAGAGATGATACACTTGTTTTCCTTTGCCAAGGACATCTTTTTTGAACTTTCTTGTATAGAAGGCTTAGGCCATATGAGAATATTTAAATAGGGGCACTCTGTGTAACAGTAACCAAAACCCTCCTTTCTCTTTGTTCTATCACATTCTCAGTATGAAGTCAAGGGTTATGACGTATGAGCTTCTGGTCCACAAAGACTGCTGCAGTCCTCAGCAGTGGTTCCCAAAGCAGTTTGCTTATTCCTATCAGGTCAATAAGAACTGAGAGTAAACGGACAATCATGGTGTACAAGCTTTCTGAATGGCTTTAAGATTTAAGGTCTTTGCTTAATGATAACTACCATTTCTACCATATAGTGCCAGGCACTATACACACAACTCTCATACATTTTCTGAGAAATCTTATCAACAACTTGCGAAGTAGGCTGGTCATTCTTTTTACAGACAAATGGAAATTACTCCGAAATTTTGGATATGCAATTCTAGACCTAATGATTATGCAGAATATATTAGAATTTTATTGTTGCATGACAAATTAGCACAAACTTAGTGGCTTAAAACAATATTCAGTTATTAGCTCACAATTCTGCCAGTCAGAGGTTTAGGTACAAGTTGGCTGGGTTCTCTGCTCATGACCAAACAAGGCTGAAATTAAGATATGAGCCGGGCTTGGTTTGCACCTGGACTTCAGGGTCTTCTTCCAAACTTATTCTGATTGTTGATCAAATTCATGTGATTGTGATTGCAGAGGACTCGTGAGGACTCTATTTATTTATTCATTTATTTGAGAGGTTGTAGGTTTACAGAAAAATCAGATAAGCAGAAAATAGAAAGTTCCCCAATACCCCCCTCACACACAGTTTGTATTAGTGTAAATGGTTCCTTTGTTACAGTTGATAAAAGAATTACCATAACATTATATTGTAATAGTATTATTTACAGTTAATAGTTTACATTAGGTTTGACTGTGATGTATGGCTCTATGCCTTTTTTTTCCTTCTGTTTTGTCTTTTGTTTTTAATTTTGTAACTTTATTTATCAAAAAATTAAAACAAACAAACAACAAAAAACCCCACAACATTTCAAACAAAACACAGTATTAGGAAAAACAAATAACCTAAAATAACTACTTTGCTTCCAACATGTTCCTACCATACCCCAATCAAATTAATAAACCATATCCAAACAAAAGAATAAGAAAAACAAATAATCTAAAATAACTACATGGCTTCCAACATGTTCCTACCATACCTCAAGAAAATTAATAAACCATGATCAAAGGCATAAGAAAGAAAAGTCAAATAACTTAAAATAACTACATTGAAACTATTTTTTTAATGCAGTAGCTTTTTTCATATTTTATCAAAAAATTAAAAAAAATTCAAACAAAACCAAAGGAATAAGAAAAACAAATAACCTAAAATAACTGTATTTTTAAAAAATGATTCTAGTAACATATATACAACATAAAATTTTCTCTTTTAACCACATTCAAATATGTAATTCAGTGATGTTAATTACATTCACAGTGCTGTACGACCATCACCACCTTCCATTTCCAAAACTTTCCATCACCCCAAATAGAAATTCTGTGCCAAATAAGTATTAAATTCCCATTCCCTACCTTCACCCCAACACATGTGTTCTAGTATCTGATTCTATGACTTTGCTTATGCTAATTATGTCATAATAGCTGTTCTTTTGCATCTGGCTTATTTCATTCAACATGACGTCTTCAAGTTTCATCCATGTTGTCACATGTACCAGAATTTTATTCATTTTTAATGTCTGAATGTCATTTATGTATGTACCACAAAATGTTTATCCATTCATTGGCTGATGAATGCTTTGGTTGTTTCCATCTCTTGGCAATTGTGAGTAATGCCACCATGAGCATCAGTGTGCAATTATCTGTTTGCATCCTTGCTTTTAATTCTTTTGGATATATACCTAGAAATGGGAATGCTGGTATACTTCATACGGTAATTTTATACTCCACTTTCTGAGGAACTCTTTTTCACAGAGGCTACACCATTTACATTCCCACCAACAGTGAATGAGTGTTCCTGTTTCTTCACATCCTCGTCAACGCTTATCAATATTGTTTAATTGTAGACATTCTTGTGGGTGTGAAAGTGCATCTCACTGTGTTTTGATTTGCATTTCCTTAACGGCTAGCAATATTAAGCATCATTCTTGTGCTTTCTGGCCATTTGTATGTCTTCTTTGCAGAAATATCTGTTCAAGTCTTTTCCATTTAAATTCTGCTGTTTCTCTTTTTGTTGTTGAGTTGTAGTAGTTCTTTATGTATTCTATATATTCAACCCTTATTGGATATGTGGTTTCCAAATATTTTTGCCCATTCTATAGGTTGTCTTTTTTTACATTCATGATGAAGTCCTTTGATGCACAAAACTTTGTAATTTTTATGAAGTCCCATTTATCTATCTTTTTCTTTTGTTCCTTGTGCTTTTGGTGTAAAGTCTAAGAAACCATTGCCTAATACAAGGTCCTGAAGATGCTTCCCTGTGTTTCCTCCTGGTAGTTTTATAGTTCTGGTTCTTATATTTAGGTCTTTGATCCAATTTGAGTTAGTTTTTTTTTAATTTTATTTTGAAATAAATTCAAAGTTACAGGAACAGTTGCAAAAACAATACAAAACCCATACACAGCATACCCTGACCCCCCTCCCCTGATACTCCAATCCATCAACTTTAACATGCTGTCACATTACCATTTCTTTGTTTCCCTCCCTCCCTCCCTATGTATCATCCATCATCTATTGCTCTGTCTTCTGAACATATGAGAACAAGCTGCACACATCCTTGAACATACACTATAATTCACATATACACTTCCCATGAACAAGAACATTCTTTTATGCAATCCCATTAAGCACAGCTAAGAAGTTCAAGAAATTCAACATTGATACAAAGCTTACATTTTATATTTCCTTTTTTTTTTTTCTTATGTCCCAACTGTGTCCCTTTGAGCCTCCTGTCCTCCATTCTCAGACCTCATCCAGGATCATCCTTAGCATTCAATTGTCATCTATTTAGACTGTCTTTTTTTTTTTTTTTTTCAATTGTGGAAACATATATACAGCCTAAATCTTCCCATTCCAACCCCTCCCTAGCATTCCATTAGTGGGATTAATCACATTTAGGATGTTGTAATGCTATCAGCTTCCCACCATCCATTACTAGAAATTTCCCTTCACCTCAAACAGCAACCCTACACTCATTTCTTAACTCTCCATTGCCCCTTCCCCCACTTCTCATAACCCTTACTCTACTTTTCATCTCTATGGTCATATTCGCTGATAATTTCTTTGTGTTTACTGTGGGGCTTAAATTTAACCTCTTAAATCCATAACAATCTTGGTTTTCTTTGATACCAACTTAACTTCAATAGGACCTGTAAACTATGTTCTTATACTCCTCCATTCCCCTGCCTTTATACAGCTCTTAACAAAAATTTCATATTTCACATTGAGTCCAAAACTACTGATTTGTCATTAGAGTTTATGTATTTTATATCCTGTAGGAAGTAAATAGTGGAGTTACAAATCAAAAATTATTGACTTCTATTTGTATTCCATTGTGGTCAGAGAATGTGCTTTGAATATATTCAATTGTTTTTTTTTTCTTAATTCATTGAGGCTTGTTTTATGTCCCAGCATATGGAATATTCTGGAGAAAGATCTGTGATCACCAGAGAAAAATGTGTCCTGGTGATTTGGGATGTAAGGTTCTATACGTGTCCGTTAAAATTCTCTATATCTCTCTCTCTCCTTTCTTTGTTTCTCTGTCATTAGGGATCCCTTTAGTTTCTGAAGTAGGGCAGGTCTTTTTTTGGCAAAATCTCCCAGCATTTGTTTGTCTGTGAAAAACTTAAGCTCTCCCTCAAATTTGAAGGAGAGTTTTGCTGGATAAAGTATTCTTGGTTGGAAATTTTTCTCTCTCAGAATTTTCAATATGTCATGCCACTGCCTTCTCGCCTCCATGGTGGCCACTGAGTAGTCACTACTTAGTCTTATGTTGTTTCCTTTGTATGTGGTGAATTGCTTTTCTCTTGCTGCTTTCAGAATTTGCTCCTTCTCTTCAGTATTTGACAGTCTGATCAGAATATGTCTTGGAGTGGGTTTATTTGGATTTATTCTATTTGGAGTTCACTGGGCATTTATGCTTTGTGTATTTATATTGTGTAGAAGGTTTGGGAAGTTTTCCCCAACAATTTCTTTGAATACTCTTTCTAGACCTTTACCCTTCTCTTTCCCTTCTGGGACACCAACGAGTCTTAAATTTGGACATTTTATTTTATCTATCATATCTCTGGGATCCATTTCAATTTTTTCAATTTTTTTCTCCATTCTTTCTTTTGTTCTTTCATTTTCTGTTCTGTGGTCCTCTAGGACACTGAGTTGTTGTTCAACTTCCTCTAATCTTGTATTATGAGTATCTGGAGTCTTTTTAATTTGGCCAACAGTTTCTTTTATTTCCATAAGATCTTCTATTTTTTTATTTACTCTTGCAATTTCTTCTTTATGCTCTTCTAGGTTTTTCTTTATGTCCTTTATATCCTGTGCCATGCTCTTCTTCATGTCCTTTATATCCTGTGCCATGCTCTTCTTCATGTCCTTTATATCCTGTGCCATGCTCTCATTCTTTGACTGTAGTTCTTTGATTAATTGCACCAAGTACTGTGTCTCTTCTGATCATCTGATTTGGGTGTTTGGGATTGGGTTCTCCATATTGTCTGGTTTTTGCAAATGCTTTAAGATCATCTGTTGTTTTTGGTCTCTTGGGATTTGCTTTGCTTGATAGCTGTGATCTTCCAGGACCTCTGCTGAGGGAAGTCTGTGCTACATCACAAGTGCGTGCCTTCCCTCAAGGGAAGCCCCGGGCCGCTGGACTGTGCAGGGGCACTCCCAGACTGATGCAAAAATGGCTGAATGGGGCATCTCAATTCCCCTCTTTTCTCACAGCTCAGCCTTCCCAGCTCCAGGACAACTAGCTGTGGGTGCACCCAAGGCCACTGTCCATGGCCGATATTGTGGCGTGTATGTGGTGCTGTGGGATACACTCCCCGTCAGACTGGGTTTCCTGGCATAGCTCTGGGCTGTGGGTATGGCACTAGGCAGGAGTGTCGCCAGGATGCTGGGAAGCCGGCTGCAAGGGGCATGGTTTCGTTCTCCTTTTGGCTCTCCCCTCTGTCCCTCTGTCCCCGGGACAATCAGCAGTGGGTGTGGGGAGGGCTATCCTCCATGCCAGACACCGAGGCGTTGGCTACAGCACACTTCTGCGGTGTTTCACTGCATGGTTCTCACTGCTGTATCTGCAGCCACTCCTGGCTTTTTTGTTTTTGTTTTTGTTTTTTTTTAAAAAACTAGTTCATCTCCAAATGCCAACCCACAGTTTCCCCACACCGCAGCATGGCCGCGGGACTTTCAGCTGGCTTACTCACTCATTTCAGAATGCAGACTCCCGGTTTCACCAAGTGCATGGTCCCTGTGGATTTAGCAGACCTTGTTCAGCTGGCGCATTGCTGCAAGTGGTATTCTGGGTCACTTTCTGGTTTTTAACTAGTATTTTTCACGGAGGTGTTTTTTTTGTGCTCTCTCACCTAGCCGCCATCTTAGATTCTCCTCCAGTGATTTTTGAGTTGATTTTTTGTATGTGGTGAGAGGGTAGGGGTGAGACATCATTCTTTTGCATATAGACATCATTCTTTTGCATATAGACATCCAGTTTTCCCAGGTTCATACTGGGAAGATACTATTGTTTCCCAATTGATTAAACTTGACATCCTTGTCAAAAATCAGTTGACCATAAACATAAAGGTTGATTTCTGAACTCTTAATTCAATTCTGTTTGTCTGTATGCCTCCTTGTGCCAGTATCATGCTGTTTTGATTAGTGTGGTTTTAAAGTCAGGAAGTGTGACTCCTCCAACTTTGTTTTTCTTTTTCAAATGGCTTTGCCTATTCGGGATCCCCTGCCCTTCCATATAAATTTGATGACTGGCTAATCCTTTTCTGCAAGGAAGGCTTTTGGAATTTGATTGAGGCTGCATTGAATCTGTAAATAACTTTGGGTAGAATTGACACCTTAACAATATGTAGCCTTCCAATCCATGAACATGAAATGTCCTTCCAATTATGTAGGTCTTCCTTGATTTATTTTAGCAATGTTTTGTAGTGTTTTTTGTACAAGTACTTTACATCTTTGGTTAAATTTAATCCTAGGTATTTGATTAGATTAGTTACTATTGTAAATGGATTTCTTTTTCTTGATTTCTTCTTCAGATTGTCTATTACTGGTGTAAAGATACACCACTGATATTTGCATTTTGATTTTTTACCATATCACCTTGCTGAATTCATTTATTAATTCTTACAGATATGTTGTGAATTTTTCAGGATTCTCTGGATATTGAATTATATTATCTACATGTAGGGAAGTTTCACTTCTTACTTTCCAATTTTGATGCCTTTTATTTCTTTCTTTTGCCTAAAATACTCTAGCTAGAACTTCCAGTACAATGTTGAATAACAGTGGTAATAGTGAATATCCTTGTCTTTTTCTTGCTTTTAGAGGGAAAGCTTCCGCTTTTTCATCACTGAGTATGATGTTAGCTGTGGGTTTTCATGTATGTCCTTTGTCATGTTGAGGACATTTCCTTCTATTCCTAGTTTTCTAAATGTTTTTATCAGGAAGTAGTGCTGGATTGTACCAAATGTCTTTTCTACATCAATTGTAATGATTAAATGTTTTTTTCTTTGTTTTGTTAATGTGTTATATTAAATTATTTGATTTTCTTATGTTGAACCACTCTTACATAGATGGGATAAATCCCTCTTGATCACGGTATATAAACTGTTCTAATTTGCTGTTTGATTGGCATTTTTCACCAATATTCATAAGAGATATTGGTTCATAATTTTCTTTTCTTGTGCTATCTTTATCTGGCTTTGATGTGAGGGTGGTGTTGGCCTCATAGAATGAGTTAGGGAGTGTTGCCTCCTCTTCAATTTTTTGGGAGAGTTTGAACAGGATTGGTGTTAATTCTTCTTTGACTTTCGGTAAAATTCACATGTGAAGCTATTTTGTCCTGGGAGGTTTTTGATTACTAAAGTTTAATTTCTTTACTAGTTATTGGTTTGTTAGATCTTCTATTTCTTCTTGAGTCTATATGGGTAAAATAAGTGTTTCCAGGAATTTGTTCATTTGGCCTAGGTTATCTAATATGTTGGTATGCATTTGGTCAGTATCCTCTTATAGACTTGTTTTATTTCTGTAGGGTCAGTACTGATATCCCCCTTTTCATGTCTGATTTTACATATTTGTGTCTTCTCTCTCTCTCTCTCTTTTATTTTTGGCAATCTAGCTAAAGGTTTCTCAATTTTATTTACCTTTTCAAAGAACCATCATTTGGTTTTGTTGGTTCTTTCTATTGTTCTTTAATTATCTATATCATTTATTTTTGCTCTAATTTTTGTCATTTCCTTCCTTCTGTTCACTTTGGGCTTAGTTTGCTCTTATTTTTCTAGGTCCTCCAGTTTTGAGGTGCAATCTCTGATTTGAGATATTTCTTCTTTTTTAATGTAAACACTTAAAGCTATAAATTTCCCTTTCAGCACTTTGCTGCATCCTGTAAGTTTTGGTATTTTGCATTTTTATTTCCATTTACCTTAAGATCTTCCCTAATTTACTTTGTAATTGCATCTTTGACTCATTGGTTGCTTAAGGGTATGTTGTTTAATTTCTACATTTTTGTGATTTTTCCATTTCTCCCTATTATTGATTTCTGTCTTCATTACATTGTGGTAGGAGAAGATTCATTGTCTTATTTCAATATTTTAAAATTTATTGGGAATGTTTATGTGACCTAACATATGGTCTATCCTGGAGATATATCCATATGCACTAGAGAAGAATATGTATTTTGCTACTGTTGGGTGAAGTGTTCTATATATGCCTACTGAGTCTAGCTGATTTAGAGTATTGTTCAAGTCTTCTATTTCCTTATTGATCTTCTGTCTAGATGTTCTATACATTTTTGAAAGTGGCACTATTAATAAAGAGCCATCTATTTCTCTCTTCAACTCTCTCAATGTATACTTCATATATTTTTTGGGGTTCCACTGCTAAGTGCATATATAGTTATAATTGTTGTGTATTCTTACTGAATTGACCCCTTTAACAGTTTTAACTTAAAGTCTATTTTATCTGATATTAGTATAACTACCCCAGTTCTCTTTTGGTCGCTACTTTCATGGAATTTTTCCCCATCCTTTCACTTTCAAGCTACTTATGCCTTTAAATATAAGGTGAATCTCTTACATACTGCATTTGGTTTGGTCATACTTTTTTTAATCCATTCTGCTAATCTCTGCCTTTTGACTGAAGATTTTAGTCCATTTACATTTAAAGTAACTAATGATAATGTAGGACTGTCTTCTGCCATTTTGTCATTTTGTCTTTCTAGTCACACCTTTTTTGACCCAAAATTATTGTGTTAAGATCTATTTCTTTCTTTATCTGTTTGTGTGTGTGTGTGTGTGTGTGTGTGTTTTCCATTTTGAGTTCTTCATAATTTCTTTGTGACTTTATTTTTCATGTAGTTTCTTTGTGGTTGCCATGGGGTTATAATGTAACATCCTAAATCTATAACAATCATATTTGAGTTGATACCAACTTATCTTTAATAATATGCACATGCACTATTCCAGTGCCTTCCCATCCCCTCACCATTTTTTTGGCACTTGTTAAAAATTATATCTTTGTACATGTTATGTACAAAAGCATAGATTTATAATAACTTTTTATGCATTTGCATTTTAACACTGATATTTATCACAATTTACCAGACTCTACTACACTTTACTCCCTGGATGCTGTAAAATATTCCTCTAGACTTGGGAGTTCTAAAATATTTGATATAGACAGCTCCTGACAGTTCAACAGCTGTTTTGGTGAAAGGATTGATTCTTGGAAGTTCCTACACCACTATTTCCCACAATCTTTTGGTTCTGTTTTGAAATAGTTATGTTTCAAGTTATTTTTATACAGCAAAGAAGAAAAAGAACTTGATGAAATAAGCTCAGGAGTAAATTTCTAAAGGAATAAACTAAGCAATAATAACAATAATAATAATAATTAGATAAATCAGTTTCAAATACCAGGTTTTCTTGTTTTTTATTGGGATATCAGGTACTCTTCTATTATGTCACCTAAATATTCTTGTTTTTGTGGAGTAACTTGCCCTGAGTAATATAATGCTAATCATATTCATGCTAGAGTGGCAAATAGTTTTTGCAGTAGTTTACACAGACCATAGTTTGAAGAATGTAAAGCAAAGTGAACTGAAAAAAAATTGCACTTCCCAAATCCCTTCCACACACAAATACAATCATCGTAGGGTTAAAAAATATCTCCTTTCCCACAAAGACAGACACCCTCCCAATGTCCCTTTCCCAATCAAGTTAAGAAACAAAGCTCACTTGGGTAAATTATTGCACTGCTAATGAAATCCAGACAGGCAACTTGAAACTTGAAACAGAGAAAACAAAATTATCCAATGGAAATCATTCATTAGCAGTCCCTGGTTCATAGAAACTAACAAAATGTGGGAGAAACATGGCCGAATGTGTCACAGATGCCTGTGCTGTGCTTTCTACCCAGATAGATCCAAAACACTTTTCTGAGTTTACTAAGTGGTGGGAAATATGCAGTTGACCATAACTACAAATTAATAACTTCTGGGATAACTAACTGCTTGGGATGACAATTATATGCCATCATTACCCCAGAGTTTTAAGAAACTTAAACAAGATTCTCACTGCAACTACCAAAACTGTTAGAGGAATTGGATAAAGAAAATTCCCTACTAAGCAATTCATGTTAACACCAGACTTAACATATATAAGAAATCCTATTTTATCTGCTCTGGGTAGTGCTTATTGGTTAATTTTTAACCTCCTGAGCTTCTGCCAAAATTGATTTTTCAAATATTAAACCACTGCTGAGTGAATCAAGCCAGCAGTATCAATACTGTACATTTTATTGCACAAATCCTTTCCTGTGGCTGCTCCCACCTGGCCACCGCATACATGTTTTAACCCAGAATTGAGCTAGGAGAGGAGAGGAAGCTTGGAAAAGTTCTGGGAGCTATGAGTGAGAGGAAAAATAAGGATTGGTTGTGGAGTTAGGCAGCATTTTTTTTTTTTTTGATAGACACTTCCACACTGTTGTGGAGTTAGACATTTGTTGTCATTGCCTGCTCAGTATCTATTCCACTGTGTTTTGGAAACATATTCCAATTGTCTTGTGGATAATGTTCATTCATTTTGGACAGTCTTACGGAACTGTGTTAATCAGGCTCCCTGCACTTTCTTAGCTGATGGGCAGGTGCATCTCCTGTTTTGCCCAGTTTGGCACTCTCTCCTAGAAAACTGAATTGTGAATAGAGGATGAAAAGACTGAAAGCATTTGAAGTTATGTATTCCAGTGATAGTATATGGACAAGGCCTTCTGGTTCTGCTTGAGTCTACTCCTTTGTAAGCCTGGTCCTTCAGCTTTCTCTCCTGTTCTGCAAGATCCCACACAAAATTCAAGTAAATTTCCTATTGACTTAAGTTATTCACAGTTAACTTCTATTGCATTCAACCATAAACCTCTAATTAATACTGTTTCCAAGTTCGACCTTTGTTTCTTGAAAAACACAGCTAAAAATTTCACTTCAGATTTCCATTCCAAGAGGTCTACTTAAAACAGTGAAACTTAGAATTCAAGTATAGCAAATACACAAAAGTGCACACATCATACAGTTTGATAAAATTTACAAATAAATCTATGTAACCACCATTCAGAAGAAAATATAGAACTTTTCTACCAAGAGTGTGATCTACTTATCGTCAGCATCAACATTACCTAGAACTGTGTTAGAAATGCAGAATTTCAGGTCAAATTCAGACCTGTTAAATCAGAATCTACATTTCAATAAGATTTCCAAGGATATCTGTATATTGAAGTTGGAGGAGCCCATATTTGGAACATGAGCAGCACTCTAGATATCTCTCTTATTCTACTCAGTCATTAACCCCTCAAAGGTAACCACTTCTCTGACTAACCATGTGTTTGTTTTGCCTGTTCTTGGATTTCCTATAAATGGAATCACAATATGCATTTCTTGAGTCCTGGCTTCTTCTGCTCAACATATTTGGAGACTCTTCCATGTCATTGAATGTAGCAGTTTGTTGTTGTTGTTCTTGTTGTTTTTCTTGTTCTTGTTTTTTTCTTCTTCTTAATTGCTGAATAAGCATACCACTTTGTCTATTTCATTGATAGATATTGGGTTATTTCCATTTGGGGACTATTGTGAATAATCCTACCTGATCATGGATTTTTGGAGAATAATTTTATGTATTTTTTGAGTGGATTTTTAGGATCATGGAGATGCATATGTGCAGGCCTAGCAGATACTGAGAAAGAGTTTCCCAAAGTGGTTATGTCAATTTATACTCCCACTGTCAGAATAAGAGAGTTCTAGTTATGATAAGTCTTCACCAGTTAATATTACTAATTTATTGGCTGGCTAGTTGGTTGAATGGTTGGTTTAGTCACTCTGGGGCTTATGTAGTGGTATCACCCTGTGGTTTTAATTTGCATTTACCTGTTGATTGAACTTTTTCATAGATTTATTGACTATTTGGATATTCTGTTCTGTGAAGGGACTAGTCACGTCTTTTGCCCATTTATGAAAGTAGGTTAGTCAATCTTTTATTAATAATTTGTAGAAATTCTTTGTGTCATCCAGAAATGAGTCTTTTGTCAAATATATGTTTTATATAGCATTTCCAATTGTGATTAAGCTTGGCTTAATAAACACATATTTTTAATTGTAATGAAATCCACTTATCAATTTTTTAAAGGTTAGTGTTTTTTTATATTCTGGTCTGCAAAACAGTGGCTAACCCAACTCTCATCTAGTTCCCCCTTTTGTAGTGGAAGATAGACAAAATTTTCTTGGAGATAATAATCCATTTGATCTGGGAAGATGAAAATTATGCTTTTTGTTTACATTGATATGATTTGTAGGAAAAATAAGCTACTTTTTTGCATTATCTAATGACATAATATGGATTTTTCATCCAGATACTTCCTATCCAAAAAATAATACAAAGCCATCCACCCAAAATGATGGAACTACAAGTTAAATCAGGTATGCGTATATTACAAATGGCTTAACAAATCATGATGTCATGAACTGAGAGCAACTCTGGTCAGTGGGCACAAGAAGTTAATGCTCATGGATTTCTCACCAGGAATTTTCCTCTGCTCACATTATAGTATAGCATAAAATTGAGCAGTGGCTAATACAAAAGGGTCAATGGTCAGTTTGCCTGTCAGGTGTACACTGGCACAATTACCTAACTAAGCACAGAAAATACCTGCATTTTGTGGATAACAACTCCTTTTGTCAAATCTTTATTATGTACTCATCATGTATTAGGTATAAAAAATGCCACCAGGGTGATTATTCTTCCCTAAAGAACAATCAGGAAGTATATCAATGACTATGGAACAACAGGGAAAGAAGAAGGAACATTCTTTCTGCAAACAAGTCGGTAGACGCAATGTTTAAAAATAGTTACACAACCATGTCATCCTCATATCCTGTAAGGAAAAAATTAAAATAACCTGATTTCTTTTCTCTGGCTCACAATGATTTGGAAAAGACATGTTACTGTGGCCAGCAACACAGAAAATGGGAACTTACATTCATTAAACATCTTTTCATGCAAAACACCTTATGTGATGTTATTTGATTTAATTTTACACCCAAACCTATGAAATTGGGTAGCATTATCCCCATTTTACAGAAAAGGCAACTGGGGCTCAGAGAAAGTTGAATAGGACCCAAACCACACAACCACTCAACTAATAAGAGATCTGCCTGACTTAAAGAGCATGATCTTCCCATTTGATCACACTTCCCTTCCAGATGGGATATTTTCTCAACTAGATTAGGCACCCTGGTCTAGGATGCTGGACCCTCCATGTCCACCATTGCCCATTCTTCCAGCAGAGCAAAACATCAGCCCATCTGCTGCAGCTACTGCAGAACTCAGAGGAATTAAAAGTTTCAGCAGAATACAGAACTGTGCCTAGGAACCACAGAGAAAGACTTTATGCAGCATATCTGATTCCCTACACAGTTTTTTGTGTGTGTTTCTGAACTTATTTCTTGGCTATTATCACTCCACCTTCTAGTCTTTAGCCCTCTATCCAGGTTTCATCATTTGGTTTGCTTATGGAAAGTTTTTCCATTTCATTAGCTTTATTTAACTGGAATCTCCAGGACAAAGTATCCTTTGTTCAATAAGGAATTAAGTAAAGACTGTAAGCGCTTTTGAATTTTAGAAGGTCTTGGAACACTGGTTTTAATAATTATGTCCTGTGCAAATAATGAACACACCTGGACTACACCAGACCCTATATTTCATAAAGAGTCCTATTTTAGTTTTCACCGTCTTTGTACAATAATGAATCATAATCTGGAGTATGAAATAGTGTGAGGAGGGGATTATAGTGGAAATAGCAAGGGCTTTTCCATCGGATGGCAATCTGTATTCCAGGCCTGCCTTTAATTGCTTTGTGATCTCAGGCAAGTTATCCAAGGCTTGAATCTTGGTTTCTGCATCTCTGCATTGTGATGGTGATGCTGTAGGAAATAAAGAGGAATAAAGAGAGGGCAGAGCCTGGCTCCAAGTTGTAAATAGGTAACTGTGTGATATTCTCATTCTTCTTATTATTATTCAATAAGAATATAAAAATACTATGTGGGTGTTTCTCCACTTTTTTAAATCCAAAATTCCTTTAACTAAGCAACCATGTCAAGACACTATACAAGGGCCTCAAATCTTGTCCAGGAAGTCTGTTCATCTCCAGGTGTGGCTCAGGTAAAACAGGTAATGTCAGAAAATCCAGCAGTCAGTTGAGAAATAGCTCAGGGGAACCTGAGATTAATGCATTTAGAAGACCAGGCAGGTAGGCTAGCACGAGGGTGGGAAATCAAATCAATCCTGTGAAAAGATCAGGAGACCAAGCATGTTACCAAGCCCCAAACTTCAGTAACTGAAAGGAACCAATGTAAAAAGCCTAATTTATGATCAGGTTTAAAAGGAAATGCTGTGGACTTCATAACTAAGGAGAAGCTGCCTCCTCTCTCAGCCTGGGTGTAGAAAACCAAAGGGGCAGATTCTGGGTCAGGACTGCAGCATGGCCATAGGAGAAAAGCACAAAATGGATGGCTTAATATGGAACCCAAAGCTGCATCTTTAGTTGAGTTCTCCACGGCAATCCAGAAACAGTTCAGCTCTCTTTTTAAGTATTTTAAGAAACCTCTGATGTTCTCCAATAAGCACAGTCTTCTCAAAGTCAATATTCCTAGATTCTTTAAACTGGCCTTGTTTTACAGCTTCTGAGTGGCAATCTCATCACTTTCTCCTAGACGCATCAGGATTTATCAATTGTTACCTTTAAGTGAAGAGACATGAGCACAGTGATATTCCTCTGTATTTCTGGAGGCTATACTTAGTTCAACTGAAATTTACTTTGTTTCTAGGGGCAATTTGGTTTTCAAGGTCCCCTCTTCCCATCCCTAGCTGTTGATAATCTATGTATATAGCCAAATGTGCTGTGGCTTATTAGTGGACCCCAATGCCAGACTTTGCATTTATGTCTATAAAACATAGTCTCAAAGATTTTAAAAGATCTTCCTGGAAAGAAGGAAAAAAACTTTCTCCTGTTAATATTTCTTGTGTCTAATCCTTATATTTGGGTTGCCAGATTTCTGACTAGGCTCATTAATTTACTTAATTATTGGATTTTAGAAATAATTGAACCCTCAATATGAAAAGCCTCAGGGCAAAGCTCAATAAAAACTTGCATTAAAATATCAATGAACAGCTGCAATAATAACAAAAAATAAAATCTATCTGCGTAAAACCACATACTTTGCTCACTATTTTGTCTGAACATACCAATTTATAAGAACAAGTTTAGTCTCCTGCCATACAATTAATTTGCCGGAGTTCCCTTAGGCCTGGCATGCATGGGTTTAATAGACATGCTTGCCATTAACATGTGCTGCCTCTAACACTTTAGACAGGAAAGCAGGGCAGTGTGGAGGCCCATTGTGGAGGGGGCACTGCTTTACACACCATGCACCTTGGAGCTGGACCTCACTTCATCACAAGTAGCCATGTCTTTGGGAAGGCCACATAATTTATCTGGGACAGAATTTTTAAATTATAAAATAATGTTATTGGAGTAGGTGACTGCCATGATTCTTTCAAGCTCAAAAAGTCTGTAAGTCCATGAGAAAAGGAGTCAATATGTCCACAGAAATCCCAGCCATATGGAATTTTGTTGACATTTTGGATATGGTTCCTTGCAGCCAATTATTTGATTTGTTTTCCAAACTTAAAAATTCTGTCACTACTAGCAATTTATATTCATTTAGAATCCATGGGCACAAAGTGATTTATGGAAGTTTGTAGAACATGGAGAAGGTGTGGTCCCTGCCCTTGGTGTGCTTACAGCAGGACTTTTGTTTTGCAGTACACTCCATTATATTAATAGACTCCTTTTCCATATGCGGAAATATCTCCCAGAAATAATTAGCTGCAGGCACAAAACAATTAGGTGGTTGCAACCTCATAAAATGTGGCTGTTGGCTAATTGGCTTATCTTCACAATGAGATATTTGCATCTACCCCCTTACCACCTGCAAAATTTTAGCTCACAAAAATAGAAGCAAGTTTTCAAAAATCTGGCCAGATAAGTGTAGTCTAAATAGTCAGTGTGACCCACATTTTCTATGGACATCCTTAATAGCACTCAAATATGCTCCAGTATACGGAAATAGAAAATTCTAATCTCTTGGACTGCAAACTCTTTGCAGGAAGAATAATGAATTCCAGGGGCTTGGAGCAATACCTAGGCCTTACTCCAATTTTCTCTTCAATGGGGTCATCCCCTCAGACCTCTTAAACCTGGAGGCATTAGGTTCTGTTTTCTTTTTGTTTTTTTTTTGACAAAAAGGTACGGCTCTCCTATGGTAGGAGCCAGCATGATAAGTAGGTTATAAATTTGAAGGTATATTTGCTTTCAGTTGATTTTTCCTCTTTTCATTATGGTTTCTGCTGAATTACACTGAACTCTTCATGTTCTCTCAAAATTTTCTTCCTGATGGCCCACTACGATAGCCACATCTCATCTGAAAACACTAAATGCATTTTTTTTTCCCTTTAACAGATCTGCATCTAAAATTTGGAGCCAGAATCCTGTCACTTAACTTTAATTGACTAAGTTAACCAGAGCAGACTCTTGATATGACTGCTTAAATTCCCAAATGCACATAGGTCTGTGTCCGGTTTGCTAATGCCACTGTTTTGCAAAACACCAGAAATCGTTGGCTTTTTTTTGCTTTTAGTGTGATTCATTACTTTATTTTGCACTTAATAAAAAACAAAAGCCCAAATACAATATACCCCCCAATACCAGTTAGGGAGGGGCTCACAGTTCTGAATGAAGATCTGGCTATTTCTAAAGCAGTCCATATAGGTTCTCTACCCTTAAACTCTCCCCTCAAATATTTAAATCCCAACTACAAAAATGGAGCTGCAAAAGGTTTTTGTATAAAGACAAATGAGATGTTCCTGCTTTCCTTATAGTACAAACACTTATAGTGACTAAAGCACTGTGAGATTAACAGGGAGAAAAAAAAAAACTGCCCAATTAAGGAATGGAATATCTGTTACCTGCAACAAGGTGCTAAATTCTTCTAACTGCCCCTGCCCTAAAATATTCTGTTTCTGGGGCATACGAACTAGTGAGACAAACACATGCCAGGCAATTTCTTGTTTCCTGAAGACACATGTTTCAAAAAACTCTTTCTTAGGATTGGCTTTTATAAAACGGGTTTATTTGGTTGCAAAGTTACAGTCTGAAGGCCCTAAAGTGCCCAAGGTAAGGCATCAGTAATTGGGTATCTTCACAAAAGAATGGCCATTGTCATCTGGGAAACCTCTGTTAGCTTGGAAGGCACGTAGTTGGCATCTGCTTGCTCCCAGGTGGCGTTTCAAAATGGTGTTCTCCAAAATGTTGCTCTTAGGGCATTTTTGTCCTCTCTTAGCTGCAGCTCCTCTTCAAAATGTCACTCTCAGTTGTTCTCCAAAATGTCACTCACAGCTGCTCTGCGTCTGGGCCTGTGTGGCTCTTTTTAAAGTACTCCAGTGATCCAGTAAAAACCGTGGATGGGTGGGGCAACACCTCCATAGAAATAATCCGATGAAGGTCTTTCCCACAGTTGATTGAGTCACATCTCCGGGGAAATACTCAAAGGATTCCAATCTAATCAACACTAATACATTTGCCCCCACAAGATTGCATCAAAGAATATGGCTTTTGGTGGGACATAATATATCCAAACTAGCACAGTCCTTGAAGGCTGAAGTCACCAAAAAGAAAGATGTCTTGGCTAAGAATATCATAAACTGGCATCTGTATCAACTATGTCTGGCTTTTGAATTATTAACCACACCTCTAGAATCCATAATGACCCAGTCTGAAAGTGCCTACCTCTGAGGGAGGAAAAAAATAAAATCCTAAAAGTTTCCAGAGATTTTCAGGTCTGGAATAGCATTTCCTATAGTAGAGGCTCTTTTTTCACAGGTTTTGCCTCTTTAAGAAACAGGGTGGGGAGGGGGTGGGGATTCTCAGCGTCTTCCCTGGCTATCCTGTTCAGTGTAAGCTTCCTGGTATTGGTTTCAAAATATTGGACTTGTTGCTCAAAATGCTGCAGTGGGTGTTTTCAACACCTATTTGTGCAGCAAATCCTTGGCTCCAAGCCAACAACTTTTGCTCCTCCTGATAACATCAGATTACAGCTGTGCTGGGCTGGGAATTGGAGCTTCTTATCAGAGACTGGGCAGCTTTTGTGAGGCATTGATACAAAGAAGTTCATTTCAAAGGAAGGGGAGAATGTGAGGAGGAGGAGGAGGAGGAGGTAGCGCAGGGGAAGGCAAAATGGAGGGAGGAGGAGGAGGATGGAAGACGGAGTAGAAAGGGAGGGGAAGGAAAAGGAAGAGAAAAAAGAAGAAAAGAAAATCCCAGTGTGACTTTGTGGCAAATCACCCTATTCAACAAGCCTGGATTTTTTTTTTTTTTAATTTGGAAAGATGTCTATAGATTCTTAATCTAAATCCTTCATTTTTTTATTCATAAAGCAATGTGTTGGAAACAACAGAAGGTGAAAGTTTAGGGAAAGGGAAAGGGAAGGAAGCCCTTTGAATGCTGGAGAGTGCCAATATGGGATGAACCAGAACCAGAGGGAATAAATGAAAGCTCAGCTCAGAGGGATAGGCCGCAGCTAGTGTTAAAATGAGTTGCCTGTAAAGCCAACAATACATTGTTCACCTTTTACAGACCAGAAAACACTCTCCTCCGTTGGCACAGATAAGTGCTGAATTGAGACATTAGCAGACATATGCCAATTTCTTAATTGCAAGAACAAGATCCTTTAAAAATATGGTAGACTAGACCTAAGTTAGAGATTACAATTAGAACATCCTTTGAAGGGAATGAGAAAGGGGGTTAAGAGGTGTTTTTATGCAATGTTTAGAAAAAAAGAGCTGAAAAATCACTTCTCTTAAAGACTATTTCTAGAAAAGACAACGGCAGAAACATCTTTACTAAAGGAAGAGATGGATGCTTTTGGATCAAGGCTAATATGGGTAATCTTCTAAAGGAGGTGGAATCTGTTATCTATTTCCTTTATTTCCTGTATACTTGTGTAACTTATTTGTGTACAGAAAGGGGATACCTGGGGAATAATCAAAAAGGTACCTGAAGGTTTACAAAATGGAAGACAATTCTCGCTGAGGATAGGTTACTGATCATATGCATTTACTTTCTATACCTCCCCCAAACCCAATAAATGATAGTAAAAGATAGTAAGGAACAAACAAACATATAAATCTATAAAACCTAGGCCATCAGAGCACCAGAGATTTTGGCCCATTTCCTGATGCAGAAAGTTTACAGCAGAGTGTTATCTTAGGAAGCCAATGGAGAAGACATAGCTCAGAATGAGGATAGAAGACACTGATGCTGAGGGGGGCTGCCAGACTGGTGACAGACTACAGAGGATGCCTGGAAAAAGTGAACCTGAAAGAGAGGGTCAAAGTGAAGATGAAAAGTAAGCTTCCTTCTCCACCCTAGCAGGCCTAACTACTTGCAATCAGAAATCTACTCCAGACAGAAAATATATCACATCATCATTCTTTAAGGAAAATGAACTCTTTGGGGAGAACTTGGGAGTTGGTGACGGTTTGGGACTGCAGAGGAGAGCTTTTCTTAGAGCATTTAGGAAGCTTTGCCCATGGCCCTAAATCAAAGACCATCCATTTATAAGCATCACCTGTGTGCTCAGAACTTCACATTAAACATATTCCTTCCTCATTCTTGAATAGGGACAAATAAATATCTTCAGAAATGGAGGAAATGTTTAGCTTTTAAAAAAGGACAAAAAACGAGGAAGAAACAAATATTGAAAACTGTTTCCACCAGAGTTTTGGGGGAGAGGATGGCAGTAATTCAGAAAATACCTAATCATTACCCACAGAGGGATATGGAAGATATTGCATTCATCTAACAAGAACAGGCTACTATGAAAAATGAACAGAGAATCAGAGAATTATTGCTTAGCTACAGTTCTTAGAAATTTAAGCTATGGTTGCAGAAGAAAAGAAAGGCTGAAAAATAAAGATGACTAAATTCCTCAGAATGTGGCACAATAAGAAAAAGAGAAATATCTGAGAGAAAAGACAAGCAACAGCAAAATTAACTCAAGAAGTTCAGTGTCTGTTTAATAGTAGTACCAGAAAGAATGAACAGAGCAATTGAATTGGGAGGAAATTATCAAACCAATAGAAGGAGAGATTTCCCAGACTGCAGGGAAACATGCAATTTCAAATTGAAAGACCTTGTTGAGTGCCAAGCAGAAGTAATGAGAAGGGAGGAAAACCTATGCACATAAGTGTAAAACTATAGAACATCAAAGATTAAGCTACATGATTATAAAAACTTGGGGGGAATACATCAACTAAAAATAGAGAAGAAGAGGAAAAAGGAAGAGGAAGAATTATCATTGTTTTATCATTATTACTACAATGGATTGAATCATCATGTTAACAACAATGGAAGCAAAGAAATTTGACACAGATTTGGTCGCTATTCCTAAGCAATGGTCTTAGAATTGCAAATGTTGCAAGTTGCTGCAAACAAAACTGTTAATGACTGCCTTAAAAAGCAATACAGTAAGTGGTTATATTGTGAAGATCATGAATTCTCTCTTTTGGGTTGAATAAAAATTGTACTTGACAACTTCCTGTTTGGGGGGAAATTAGAGTGGTAGCACTGTGTAGATTAAAAGAATGTCTATATTTGAAACAATTCTGGAATCAATGATGATTCAGAATGTGATGACTTCATAGGTGGCTCGAGAGAAGACGATATTGTATGTTGAAGATCTAGAAAACAATTTCTTCATAGAAATATGAGAGTAGGAAAATATTTCCAAGTTAACAGTGTCTATATAATGTGTTTTCATATATTTGTCTATTACTAAATTACTAAATTAAGTATTAGAAATAGTCAATCTCTTACATATTATCATGTATATTTTCAAATTAACTTATACCCTGTGAAAAAGTTTTCATTTGCAAAAATAAACAATCTGTGATGATTTCAGAACAGAATAGAACCATAATGCTATTAATCTTAATAAGGTAAAAATAAGAATAGAGCTGATAAAAATTGAAAGGTAGAAAGGAGGAAGAGGTGGGGAAAATGTAGCAGAATAGGTGAAGAGGTAATAAATTTTCTTGAAAGGAGATAGAACAAGAAATCAAGGTTTAATTACCTTAATCAGAAATGCAGAAAGTAAAATTAAAAGGAGGAAGTGAATAAAATCCTCTCACCTATCAAATCAAATGTCAATAGATAAATTTCTAGTTACTAAATGGAATAGAAATCACATGCTATTTAGTGTTTTGAGGCAAGATCCTCCAGAATTTTAACAACAACAAAAATGGTTAGAAGTGATTGTCTGTGGGATGAGGGAATGTATTTGGGAAAGATCGCACTTCATTAAAATTTAAGACCGCTTAAATATCATAAATTGTATTCAAATATACCAGGATACTTAAAGCTTTCTACAAATCTGAGAATAAGTTATTATTGATATACTTGTTTATAGAGAAAAAAAATGGGACTCAAAGAGGTTCTATCACTGCTATAAGTGGTACAAATGAAGCTTATAACCAGATCTTCCAAATGTCATTCTCTATGACAGTTTCTTTAAATAAGCGTGGGCACTAAATAACATTATTCCCCAATTTCTAGGATCTCTCTCATCAATCTACAGAATACAGTTCAATCCAGGTGTGGGAAAACTTTTCCATAAAAGTCCAAGTAGTAAATATTTGTTACTTGCCTGGCTGTGTGACCTCTGTCTCAATTATTCACTCTGCCATTGCAACATGAAAGCAGCCATGCACAACATAGATATGAATGGACATGGCCAGACTTGGCCTGGATCAATAAATTAACTCTCTCTCTATCTTTTAATTTTCATTTTTAGTCTCACTTCTGGAGGTGATGGGGACAGGTGAGAATGTAATGTTTCCACTGAATCTAATCGGTAATCTTTTCTAACCTCTTTCACTGTTGTGTGCTAGAAATTGAGACCTTGCCACTTGGGCTAACTTTATTCTCCATAAGCTGACTTTGCATCCTTAAACCTCTGAAAATTACAAAGCATTTTCATTTGAGTAGAGGATCCTATTATTATATTACTTCTTACATCAGGCAAAATCTCAGTAAAAACACTAAATCAGGGTTTTCAGTGCCAAAAATAACATGGAAACAGCAAACGTCCATCAGCCTAGGAACTTTTCGTGTATTTAGTGAATATGATGTAGAGTAGGTGATATCTAGGCTGTATTTATGGGACACAACTGGGTCACAAAAGATGAAGTAGAGCCACAGAGGGGCTGTTCAGTTGATTAGTTGATTCAGTCATGAATCATTGGAGATGACAGAACTGGGGCACATGGAAAAACCAATAGATTGTACAACAAGATTCTTAAAATACTATCAAAGGGAAGTAGGAAGGGACATCTATGATGTGTCATCCGGTGTGCTGGGAACTGAAGAGCAGTCTCTTTAGGATACTCCCCACAGAAGAATCAGCTCTCTTTTTTTTCTTATACAGGTTCTCTACTCCATGATTCCAATTCTTCAGACAGAGAATTCTGTTGGCCTAGTAGCTCCCATTCCTTGGGCAAGGAAGAAAAGACAATCTGCTTCTTCATTATTCTTGGACTGGGTACCACAGGGTTGGGCAGTTCTTCAAAGCAAAATTGTGGTTCTGCTACCAGACAAATAGGAAATAGATGGCATTCAGGCAAAATTCAAATGATATCCACTATAGTTTAGCATACTCCCTATCAATATTTGGGCAAAGTAAACAAGTTGCTTATTCCAATAATCTACATGTTTCCCTAAGTAAAAAGAAGCTCTTCACTGTTTGATATCATGTAAAGGGCCCTCTCTCCAAAAAATAATGTTGGTTTCATCTCTCTTTTTAAAAACTTTCTCTCAAAGCATCCTTTTTTAGTTTCTCTGAACTGATTGGGAAAGTTGTCAATGCTGTAGAACTTGGATCTCTTAGGTTGAAAACAAGTTCATAGTTTACAATGTCTCTAAAATCCAATTTGTTATTTCATATCTTTGTATTAATTTCAAGTGGAAAATCAGGTGACCTACCTTGGGCTTGCTTCTAAGCAGAGTTAAAGACACATGCATTTCAAATTGGATGTGGATATCCAACTATTAGTTGAAAATTGCAAGGTCATCACAAGTTTGTCATTGGCTTTTCTGCAGTTTACAGCAGAAAAAAAATACTGAGCAAGCACAGGACTCAAATAAATAATGGTTCTTACATGTTAGTGAAATGCATGTTCTTGCTCATAATTACTCCATGGTGTTTCATTGGTTGCCATCAGATATGGTTCAGTTCCAGAGCCATGACTACAGACTTTCAGGACATGAAGAGAAAATAAATTTTCTGGATTTTTTTTCTCTTTAATGATGTTTGAAATCCAGATTATCTGAATTGATTTGGGTGTATTTGCTATGTGAGAAGACACATTGGTGACCTGTTGCACATGCTAAAAAATAAGTGCTGCATTCATTTGTTTTTAGAAACTTAATTCATGCCACTCCCTTTATCCAGTATATGGGCAGATGAGTAATAAAATAAAGACAAAAAAATATATAAATAATTTTATATTTATATAAATGGGTGTGGGATGTTTTGGTGTTCCCTTTTATTTTTATTTTTTTATTATTTTTTATTTTGGGGGAGTAATGAAAGTCTTCTGAAATTGATTGTGATGATGGATACAAAACTATATGATAACACTGTGAGCCAGTGATTGTGTACTTTGGATGGGTTATATCATGTGTGAATATATCTCAATAAAATTGCAATAAAGGAAACTTAATTCAAAGTCATCTTTGTTTGAATCTTGGGGGCAATTAATGCTCATATTTTGTGAGGTATATATGTGTCTATGTGTGTTTGCTTGGCTATTATTAATTTTGATGAATGGAAGTAGTGTCTCAATCAACTTGAATACAATAAAAATGTTTCATTTGCTTCTTATAATCTGTTTATCTAAACATGTTCTGTTATTTAACTTACTCTAGGACAGTATTTATATTCCAGTTGATAGAGCTCAACATCAAAAACCTCCTTTGTAGTTCCAGCATTTTCAAAAGAATGTTTTCTTAGAGAACCTCTTCATGAAGTATGCCACCAAAAGGGAGTTTTGTAGACTAATAGTTTGGGAAATGCTATTTAAAAAAATTTGTCTAACATTTTTTTAGCCAGTCATTTCACAAAATTATTTACATGGCATATTCCCGTGTAATTCCTAATAACACATCCTGATGTACTATTTTCCCCAGAAACCAAGGATTTAGATGATTAATCTTAATAATTGATCAAGTTTTCTGTTTTTCACTGAAAGCCTGGAACATGTATAAATAAAACCTTATCCTCTTGGGTTATAATGCAATAGAGCAGAATAGTGAAAAAAGGAAAAAAAGATGTAAATAACTGAAATGGTTTTGTAATTAAGCATCTTCCAATTTGAAAGAGCAGAATTTAGTGACAGTGAAAATATTCAAAGGTCAGTGTAAGAAGATGTAACATGGGCAGTTTGGGGTGAGACTTGGGAATCTCTGGAGTTCTAATCCTGGCATTCCTGTTTGGGTTAGGAAGGTGTGCAGGTCTGGATATATTATGTCCCTCTAAAAGACATGTTTTGTGGGATATTTTGATTAGGTTGTTTCCATGGAGAGGTGACTCACCCAGCTGTAGGTGAAAATTTTGATTAGATCATTTCCATGGAGATGTGGCCCTGCCCATTCAGTATGGGTCTTGATTAGTTCACTGGAATCTTTTAAAAAGAGCCACACAGGCCCAGACGCTTGCTGACATTTTGGAGATGGTAGGCCAGAATTTGCCCTGTAGAAGCTAAGACAGACAAGACCAGAGACATTTTGGAGAAAGTCATTTTGAAACCAGAACCCCAAAGGAGAACAGCCACATGTCTTCCCAGCTAACAGAGGTTTTCCAGATGCCAATGGCCTTTCTTCAGTGAGGAGACCCTATTGTTGATATCTCAGTTTGGACACTTTTATGGCCTTAGGACTGTAACTTTGTATCAAATAAACCCCCTTATAAAAGCCAATCTATTTCTAGTATTTTGCATAATGGCAGCATTTGCAAAATGGAACAGGAGGTCAGAAGAAAACAGAGAAGAAAGGAAAGTGTAAGAAGACCATCCTTGTCTACCATCTCTCCTCCTAGCCACAAATATAATAGCTCTTATTGAGTGTGCTGCCTTAAGGCCTACCAAAGGAGTAGAAGTAGCTTCTGTCAAACAGATGTCTGTACTTTAATGGCTCCTCTGGTACCCATGTGGCATTTTGAAAGGTTGTCAATCAATAAAGACCTCTGGTTTAGGATGCAGGGTTGGAATGAGTTAGGTGATTAATATTTATTACGAAGAGAGTCTTCAATATGAGGTCAGTGGACTGTTTAAAAACTTAGTGAAATGTGTTAACAGTTTTAGAATGACTTATAAACAAAATTATAAATATGAAAGTTGGAATGCAAACTATTTAATCAGGTGTTCCGGTTTGCTAATGCTGCCATTTTGCAAAACACCAGCAATGGATTGGCTTTTACTAAGGGGATTTATTTGGCTACAAAGTTATAGTCTGAAGGCCATGAAAATGTCCAAAGGCATCAACAGCAGGATACCTTCACTGAAGAACGCCGATGGTGTCTGGACAACCTGTTAGCTGGGAAGGCACGTGGCTGGCATCTGCTTGCTCCTAGGTTGCATTTCAAAATGGCATTCTCCAAAATGTCTATCTCAGCTTCAGCTTCCCAAAATGTCACTCTTAGCTTCTCTCAGTTCCTTCTGTTTGTCAGCTCATTTATATGGCTCCAGTGATTTAATTCTGATCCTCCCTAAAATGGGTAGGGTAACACCTCCATGGAAATTATCCAATCAAAGTTCTTGCCTACAGTTGATTGAGTCACGTCTCCATAGAAACACTCAATCAAAGGATTCCAACCTAATCAACACATATATCTGCCCCCACAAGATTGCATCAAAGAACATGGCGTTTTGGGGGACATAATACACCCAAACTGGCACATCAACCACGCTCTCTGTTGATTTCAGATAAAAAGTTTACTTTTCATATCTTTTTTCTGTCTGTAACTATTATATCTTGTCGCTCATGGGTAACTGCAGTAGGATGGTCAATGGGGGAGATACTTTAATTTACTTCCCTACTGATGCTATGTTTGCACATGATTTTGGAGCCTCCCTCACCCATCACAGTCTTCCTCTCAATAAATGCCTCTTGTAGGATAGAAAAGTCAACAGAGAATGAAGCTCATCTGTCACTGTGTTTTCCTTAACTCCATAGACTGGACACACCAGGACCAAATTACATGGAATGTAAATGCAAAGATTGCTTTACCTATGATGAAGGAAGGAAGGAAGGAGGGAGGGAGGGAGGGAGGGAGGGAGGAAGGAAGGAGATAAAATTATTCTCTAGGAGAACTCTTCTTTTAAATAACAAGTGTTTGTGAATGAATGAGCAAATGCATGATAAACAGCACTGGGTTTTCATCTCAAAAGCAGAGACTAGAAGCTAGAAGAGATGGATTCTATTCTTTACCACAAACTCTAGCCTTAAAGCAAATCCCTTAGCCTCTTGCACTTCCTTTTGCAACTTCAGAATCTTAATCTAGAAGAAAGTATGTTGACATCCTGTAAGCATGAGAGAATACAGAATTTGAGAGAGACCTGAAATAGTTAAAGGCAGGGCCAGGATTGGGAAAGACTTGCTGGGGCCACATGTTTTCCCAGCCTGTGACCTGCAGGCACACACCTGGGCTCGGTCAGGTTACAGCCCTCTCTCTGTCACCCCCGGGTCAGACGCTGGCCGATGATAGACCTCAGACCCTCCTTAATTAAGCGTACCAATCACCTAAAGCAACAAGAGGGTATTAGAGAATATTGGATGTCACTCAGTCTCTCTTTAGACTTCCTTTCTCTTTAATTATTTCAAAAGAAAAACACTAATTGTTAAAAAAAAAAAAAAAAAGTTAAAAATAACAAAAGCAAAGTCCCGTAAAGGAATAGATACTTGCAAAGATTAACTGCCTGGACTTTTAACTGCCCTCTATTTGCTGTTCAGTTTGATTCTGGGTTGAATTTGGGCAGCTCTGGATTATCTGTTCCCACTCTCTTGCCCCTATAATCAGTCACTATAAAGTTTCATGAAGAAAATAGTTGAAAATTCTTATTTGATTCTTTCTTACTTAGAATCATCTGGTTGATGTTGATGTTGTCACTGCTGCTCCTTAAATCTCCTATTTATGGTGAGGTTTTCTTCAAAAAGTTCCCAAATCACCAAAGGCTTTAGGGAATTTACATCATCAAAGACAAGGGGGATGATTTGGTTATCCAGTAAGAATTACAGTTTCTTGGGATGAGTTCCTGCAGTTAAAAATTTGATATCCATCAAATATGAGTCAAATCTATCTCATGCAAATTATACCATGAGGACTTAAATGCTTTCCCCTAAATCAGAAATGAAATTCATAATATAAACTAATGGGATTTGAATTATTTGGTAGATAGTCATTATCCAGCTCTATAAATTCCCTTTGGCAATCCTCTGATGTTTCATTTCATGGACGGAAAGCCACCAAAATATTACTGAATGGGGTTTACAATATCAGCCCTAAAATACCACTTTTCACATTGCCTCATTTGAATTTCCCAATAACCCTTTGAGATCTGCTTTATTATGATTAACATAACCATGAGAAAACAAATGATGAGCAGTTACTGACATGCTCAAGACCACACAGTAAAACCCACTTGACTTTAAACTCAAAAGGCCCATTTTATTGCCAGTGTAGAGTCCTCAAAAGTGAAGTCTGATTTCCATAACACTTGCACCAATTTGTTTAGTGCTTTGCTCTTTCCAGTCACCTTCTACCAGGCATCCAGTGACTTGCTGTTTTCCAAGTCACCCCCAGTCCGCGACTTCTCGGCTAATAATTTCACCTTTAAATTTTTATTCCACACTCCATTATTATTTAACAATTCTGTTTTCCATTCTCTATTCTCCCCTTCACTTCAGTATGACAATCATCTCATTTGGAAAACCTGACCTGTGTGAATATTATTATATGATAATAGCATAATTACCCAGGTCATGTTTTATATATTGGTGTTCAGCAGAGTTCTCCTAAAACAAACAAACAACAGCAAACAAAACTTAATAAATTTACTGATGATGAGAATTAAAAACAGAGTGGCAGATTAATGGGAAAATAGTTTGGTAACCTGCAAAATTGATAATTTGGGTAACATGCATCTAACCTACATATATATATGGGATAGATCCTGCCCAAATATGAGGTCTGATATTTAGTTCAAATTTGCCAAAAGCGTAAGTAATTGTCAATATATCTCTAGAAGAAGTAATATAAGTCAGGTAATGAAATGAATGAAACCAAATTTTGTTTTTCCTTGTAGGAGATGGTGTAGTACATGAGAAGAATGGGTTTGGTGTCAGGGTTTGAATCTAGTTCAGCCATTTATAAGTGATGTGACCTTGGGCATTTCAGATAATTGTTGCTCAATTTTATTACCTGAAAAAAAATGGAAATAACTATATCTCCCCTACAGTATTGTTAAAAGTATTAAAAATAATGTCTGTAAAACCTGTACTTTAGTAGGCATTCAATAAATGGTAGCTTCGAGCCATAGAAAAGCAACTGTTTACAAGGCTGTGAGTTTTATATCCTAAAAAAGGTGAAAAAATTTGAATTAAAAACTGAGGAAAAGAAGGCACCATGTTCAGAAAATCAGAGGCTAAATATTTTTTTAGAAGATGTGGGTTTTCCCTGGGGAAATTTATTTCACATATGGGAAGGACAACAAGCCAACCACTCTATGAGAATGATGTAGAGTTTGTTGCCTCCAAAATTAATAGCGTAGCTTTAAGTTAAGCTCAACACATTTAAAGTGAATTTGACCTTGAATCTTTCTCAGCCCTTACATAAAAGTTATAGTTTCAGTGAACAAGTTCTTTTCATTAAAACTCTCACCTTCACTGGCATAATTAAGGCTTATTTAAAGTGGAATTAACTTTGACATGAGGCAAGAGAGGCTGGAGTAATTCCTTTTCCTTATTACCTTGTAACCTCAGATGTGTTGAGCAGTGTGCCCGAGATGGAGCTCAAAGATACGGAGGTCTCCACTCACTTTGTAAACACCTCCTTTCCTAGGTTTGGCTTTCCTTCAAAACTGTAGCCTTTGAGTTGCTGGTTCATTCTATGCCTTATCTGGATAATTACAGAATTGTATCCCTACAGCATCCTTGGGTTCTCAAAAGCCATGGACTCCAACTTCCCACTAAGTATAGCAGCTCTCTCTAGGAGATGGTTTACAGAAAATCTTTCTGGAGATGGGGAACATAGGAGTATTTATATAAATGTATTCTTCCAAGCCATGGTGGTATTCCTCCTAGGAAGGTGCTTTTAATTTTATCTCATTTCTGTGAAGATGCTGGAAATTACCTCTACTGAAAATAAAAATAGACCTTACTCCTGAGAATGGTAGCAGAGTAGTTGGGAAATGATTTCAAGAGGAAGAAGGGAAAGAAATTTAAATTATCTTTTCTTTTCTTTCCTTTTCTGTTCTGTTCTTTTCTTTTCTTTTTTGACTAAGGCAAACCCATATTGGCCATTCAAGAACTGAATGATATCCAGTTTGATTAGTAAAAAAAAAAATTAACAATTAACGTGGCTTTTTTATTTAAAAAGCATACAATCAAACTTGAAGCTCTGGTTAATGGAAATTTTCAAGTTATTAAAATTTGTTTTTTTGATTATATATTTATCAACATTTTTTTGATTTTAGAAATCTTGGTCTATTGTGATTATTTAGAACATACAGAAAACAGTGAAGAAGAATTAAAAAGTCACCCATTAAACTTCCATCCACTCACAAGTAAACATTATTAATATTTGGGATCTCTGACATGAGTTCATATGGGCGTGTGCATTGATTTTGCAGAATTAGGAACATATTGTGTCATATATGTTCCTGGCTTTTGTCATTGAAAGTAATTTCATACATTCTTCCCAAAGTCATTTAATATTCATCAAGGCAGGATATTACTGCAATATATTATTCAACAATAGAAATATATGTGACCCAATTCCAGTTATATGATAATGGTGACACTTCACATTAACTTGGAAAGGTTGGATTAGTTAAATATTAATGATGGACCCAGTTGGCAAAGGTGGGGGTTGAGTAAAGTTTCTGCCTCACATCATGCACCAAAATGAAATTACTGATGAATTAGGGTTAAATGTAAAAATTGAAATTGTTAAAAATTTTCTAAACATTCAGGAAAGCATAAAACAAAAGTCTACTAAATCGTAATGTAAAGACTCCCTGTTTAATAATTAAAAATTTTAATCAAGGAGGGAAATATTTCCATCACTTATAATAACCAAGAGGTTAATATAATTAAAATGTAAAATCCCATAATTTATAATAACCAAGAGGTAAATATAATTAAAATATAAAACTAATTACACATTAGAGAAAGATGAATACTGTAAAGAAAAATTTGTCAAGCATGTAAAGAGGCAAATTTCAGAAAAGAATATTCAAAACATTCAAATTCATTAGCAATCAAAGAAATTTACCATTCACATGCCAATCTCTATTCTTTTTCATGTTTATTTTTTCTTCACATCAATCAGTATCTGATGATACAGATAACAGTTATTTATGTGTACATTTTCCTCTCAATATAAGTTTCATTAAAGCAGTGGTATCGTTCCATATTAAGTTTATGTATTAGCCAACTACTGCTGTGTAATAAATAATTTTGAATTTTTAGGAGAATACAACAATAAGCATTTATTTTTGGTTCATGAGTGTCTGAGTTAGCTAGGGTGGTTCAGTTTCATGTTACAAGTTGGCTGGGGTAGCTTTACTTCACCTACCACTCATCCTTCTCCTGGGATCAGAAACATGTTTCTCTTCTGAGGATGCTATAAGTACAAGTAGAAGAAGGCATGCCTAACCACAAAATATCACTTCAACCTTTTTTTTGCCACATAGCTGCTAACTTTAACTCCACAGCCAAGCCCAAAGTCAAGGAGGGGGGAATTATACTACATCTTTGTAAGAGGATACTGTAAAGCTACATAGCAGAGTATGGATACAGGGTAGGACAAGAACTGAGACCAATGACTAACTCTTCCCTGGTATTTTATTCACATTAGCTTTCATGTATACATATACGTATATATATATGTATATGTATGTATGTATACATATATATGTGTCTATGTGTATATGTATATGAGTATGTGTATGTGTATGCATATATATTCACACATAGAAACCCATTCATAAGCATGTGTGTTTGTGTGTGTGTGTGTGTGTGTGTATGAAACATACACTAAAACAAAATGGAGATATCACGTTCATCTCTTAATTATCAATATACTTAATTTAAAAATGCAAAGTAAATGAAAAAGAATGTGGACAAGTGAGATTTACATTCTTTGGCCCAGTAATTCCTTTCCATGAAATTAACATTGCAGATTTAACCAGAGATGAACTCAAAATGTCATTCCCATGGATGCTCACTTTTATATTAGAGAACAATTGGAATCAATCTACACTTTTTCTAAGGTAATAGTTTTCTCTCTTACTGTATTTAAGTTGACTTCACATAGCCAGCATTTCTCAATAAAAGAAATGCAGTTTTTCTTATTAATCTTTCTATAAATATTTGAGTTCAATAATTTTTAAAAATCACCTGTTGAATGTCTGCTGGATTTTAGGAATAAATTAGTCATATTCCTTGTAGCCTTGAAATGTTCAGTTTACAGCAGCAGCCTAGGAAGAGAGTTTGTGTATAAAAGTCACAAATCTATAAATAAGCACAATGATAGATAAAGAAATGCTCTAGATATTAAGGAACCCAGGCAAAAGACAACTAACTGAGCTGGAAGAATCAGGGCAGAATCCTCAAGGAGGTAAGGTTAAAATCCATGTTTCAGGTGTGTGATAAATGGTGAACCATAGCAGCAAGGGTTAATGTCAGCAGCTTTTAAAATGACAAGTTTACTCTAAGGTCTCCCCACTCCCCCATGGCTTTTGATTGACACTTCTACCCCACTTCTGGGGGAGGATAGCAATCATGCTTCCTGCAGGTCCAAAGCTTCTGGAAAAAATGGGAAGTCGGCTTTGTTAAGTGATCCCCAAAAGGGGATGGGAATAGGTTCCAGGTTCCCTGATAGGCTCTAATAGACCTGAATTTGCTTTTCTAACTCCTGGTTTTGGATCCTGGCTTCAATTTTGACTTTGAAAAGTCCCAAATGAAATTCTGTAGCCAGGGGAGGGGAGGAGAGTCCATTAACTTATCAAGGCTGGTTGGAAAAGAAACTAGTTGTCATTTATTGGTTTTTCCTTATTTCATAATATCCAGAATATGAACTCGTGCAAAGATCATTGTTACTCATATACAGATTATCAGTTCACTGTCATCACAAAAACCCTGGGATACTCTTATGGTTCATACTTCATTCTTACATTTGTTCATTCATTTATTAATCTGTTTGAAAAATATTGCAACAAGTGTGTGGAAAGCTCAACTCCTTAGTCTGTTATAAATGGCTTAGGATCACAATCATATTTGTTGATGTGATTAATTAACATCAGATAAACACTCACAAAGAGGGTGGTGAGCCATCTTCAAATCAAGGCCCATACACACCCTTGCTTAATTGTCCAGATGTACTACATTTAACAAATTTGTTTTTCTTTTTCCTTTGTTTTGTTTTGTTTGAAATGTTTTTTTTTTTAATTTTTTGATAAATAAGGTTTCAAACAAACAAACAAATAGGAGTCTACCTTTCAGGCTTTCCTACCCAAGGTTCAAAAGATGAGGGCAGGAATCAAATGCATCAAAAATTTTCCTTCTGTCCTAAAAATATAGACAAATGAAAGCTCACTTGAGCCAAGAAACTCATCAGTTCTTTTGATTTGTTTTGAATAAATGTGGGCCTAGAGTAGTGGGTCTGGGGTCCCTAATTTGAGCAGCAGCAAAATGACACTCAGCCTTATCTGAAATTAAGTACAGATTCAATTAGAATAAAAATCTTCACCCACTGCAGGAGAAGCAAGATGGCAGCATAGAGAGGAGTGGAATTTAGTCAGTCCCCCAGAACAACTAATAAACAAGAAGGAACAACTAGTAAATAATTTGGAATAACTGCTGGGGGACAATCGTGACTGTCCACACACTATGCACCAACCTGGATTGGGAGGAATGCCTGAGATCACAGCATAGAATCTGTAAGTAAAAGCTGCAGAACCACATTGAGAGCCCCCTCCCCTTGGCAGTCTTTGCTGAAAAGCCTTGCTGTGGTAGAAACCAGCAGCACTCTCCGAGTGGAGTTTTAATTAACAAATGTGGACTGCTAAATACAAGCTACAACCGCCCACCTCCCAACAAGCAGACAGAGGCTTTTAGTGATGACTGGCCTTCAAGAACCAGAAGACTCCTCTGTCCTGGGCTGGGAGCGGGAGCCCAGAAGACTGGGTGTTACCTCTGGCTGATGACTGAAACTGGGGGGTCACATACTGGCTCCAAAAGGGAGCTTTCTGTCCCTTTTTCTCTCTCTCAACCTGAGGGGCTCAGAAGAGAAAGCTGCAGCCATTTTCAGTTCATAGGGCTCTGACCCAGAGAGGGGTGTTGATAACAGAGTCAGAGAGACTATTCAAATGTAGATGATAATTCCCTAGTGGGTATATCTTCCCTAAGAGCAAGGAGGTGGGGCCCAGCTTTCCCTTCAGAACCAGACCCTAGAGCTGGGGAGAAAACAGCAAAACAGAAACTAAGGTGGTCACACCTCCTTACATCATCAGTTGGGAGTGACAGGCTAACAGGCACCACCTGCTGGGCAGGCTAGGAAAAGCACAGCAACTGGAAACCTCACAGGAAAGTCTGTAATTCCTCTAAGATATATCCTGAATATAATCCCATTCTGACACCTGAACCCCTTCTGGTCTGGGAAAATCTGACTGTGGTAACCAAAGAAACCAGATGCCTAGACAAAAGAAAACTACAATCTATACTAGGAAAAATGAAGATAAGCCCTAGTCAAAGGAACAAACTTACACCTCAATCAAGATGCAGTTGAGATATTGTTTCACTTTAATGAAACAATCCATTAAAGATTTTCAAAGGAATATGCTAAATCAAATCAGTGAGTTCAGGGAAGATATAACAAAAGAGAGGAAGGCCATAAAGAAAACACTGGACAAATAGAAGGTAGAAATCAAAAGTTTGAAAAAACAGCTGGCAGAATCTATGGAAATGAAAGGCACAACACAAGAGATGAAGAACACAATGGAGACATACAACAGCAGATCTCAAGAGGCAGAAAAAACACTCAGGAATTGGAGAACAAGATGCCTGAACTCCTACACACAAAAGAACAGATAGGGAAAAGAATGGAAAAATATGAGCAACAGTTCAGGGAATTGAATGACAACATGAAATGCATGAATGTATATCTCTTATGAAAGACATAAAATTACAGATCCAAGAAGCGCAGCATACCCCAAACAGAATAGATGTGAATAGACCTATGCCAAATGTCATAGACAAAGAGAGAACCCTAAAAGCACCAAGAGAAAAGCGATCCATCACATACAAAGGAAGCTTGATATGACTATGTGCAGATTTCTCAGTAGAAACCATGGAGGCAAGAAGGAAGTGGTGTTACATTTAAGACACTGAAAGAGAAAAACCACCAACCAATAATCCTGTATCTGGCAAAACTGTCCTTCAAATATGTGAGAAAGTTTAAAATATTCTCTGACAAACAGACAATGAGAGAGTTTGTGAACAAGGTACCTGTAGATACAGCAAATACTAAAGGGAGCACTACAGACAGATAGGAAAAGACAGGAGTGAGAGGTGGAACACAGTTTTGGGTGATGGTAGCACAGTAATGTAAGTACACTGAACAAAGATGACTGTGAGTATGGTCGAAAGAGGAAGGTTAGGAGCATGTGGGTCATCAGAAGGAAAGAGGAAAGATAAAGACTGGGACTGTATAACTCAGTGAAATCTAGAGTGCTCAACAATTGTGATAAAATGTACAAATATATTTTTACATGAGGGAGAACAAATGAATGTCAACCTTGCAAGGTGTTAAAAATAGGGTAGGATTGGGGAGAAAATACAATCAATGCAAACTAGGAAAAAAAACCTTCACCCACTCCATGGAAAAGATTTTTAGACAGAGAAAACCAGATGTTTCAACAGCATTGAGGGCATCTTGCCTAGCAATCTATGGAATTTTCCATCTTTTAAGCCCAATCACTGGTGAAAGATACATAGATCCAGCTCCCATAACTCACAAAACTGCTATTTCCCATGCTCCTTTAATTAGATTTACTTCTCTAATGAGAAATGCTGGGTTGTAAGCACAGAGACAAAAACTCTACATAATGCTAGCTTAACAACTTTAGCAAAGGTTGAAGGATGAGGGGTTGAGGTCTGTTTTGGGGTGTTTTCACAGATAAAGCTTTTCCTATTTATTGTGAACGTGTTCAGTTAGAAAAAATAGAAATAAAATTAAATTGTTAGAGGTTTGTTAAGATCATACCTCAGTTCTATTTACAGCTTTGAACAGATTATAGGACAATGGAGCATAAATGGCTATTAGGAGAGAATTAGAAAGCCATTAAGTAACACTTTTTCATATAAGGAATAACAAATGTGGGCAACAGTCTATTGGGCCAAGTCATAAAGGAAGTGGCAATAGGATCATTCCACCACATTGTGGGAAGTAGGGCATTAGAACAGAAGGGGACTTCACAGCTTCAAATGGCCGCTGGTTTCTGTAGCTGTCTTAAGGTGATGTTTCTAAACATATACTTTAATTTAACCAAAATAGAGATATTCAGGGACAGAGGTGAGCTATTTCAAGAGGGAAGCAGTGAATTACAGAAGCTGAAACACAGGTGGTCATTTACTCCATTACAGTTATGTCTGTTACTAAATAACACACAAAAAAAATTCATGTGTGACTCAGTTTCCATTTCTTCCCATACTGCAGCATTCATGTGTCATATCTTGGTTCAGACTCTTCTCTTTAGAATCGCAATAGTCTTCTAATAGATAGTTGTGCCTCTAACCCTCAACTGTATTTGGGATGAATTCATCCTCCAAATGCAGCAAAATGAATTTTCTAAAATATAAATCTGGTTGTAGCAGTATCCTATTTAAATGGTTGATCAAGGCTCCCCATCTTCTTAGGGAAAAAATTCCTAACTCCTTTTTCACAAAGTCCCCTTCTCTCTCTCTCTCTGATCATTTCCCATTGCCTTTCCCCACTTGGTAACTTCTACCATCAAATATGGAAACTTCCTCAAATGGTCATTGTTCATTCAATTTATTTTTTAAAATATTTATTTAGTGTCTATTATGTGGCAGGGACTTGTACGGCACTTGGGATAGAGCAATAAATGAAATGGACAAGCCTTATCCTCAAGTGGACCCTATGCACATAAACCAATAACTACATAATGCAGATGGTGAAAAGTTCTATGAGGGAAAAGTAACACAGTGAAAGAAGATAAAAAAGTGATGCTTAGATAGCATTGTCAGAGAATGTTTCTCTGAAAAGGTAATATGTGAGGAGTTTACTAAAGCATGGGAGGGAATGAGACATTGAAGAGGCTCTAGCTAGGGAATTACCTAAGATGATCCAGGGTTTCAGGGGTTGGGGACTAACCATTGATTAGACTAGAATCACTAGGAGGTTCTGATGTTCAGCTAGGAAATGTGGTTCTCAAAGCCAAGAGCATTTGCTTTAACTCTGAGTGACATGCAAGTCATCAAATCCTAAAGTGGCATGAGCTTACTTTTGCACGAAGAGTCTCCTTTTGGTTTCTGAGTGGAGAAAAGACAGTGGAGGTTGAAAGCAGAAGTGAGGAGACCAATTAGGAGGCTACTGCACCTGACCTAAGGAGAGAGAAAAGGGACCTGGACCAGATGGTTTATTGGATGTGGTAACAAATGGTCAGGTGTGAACTATATGTTGAAATTGGAGCCCACAGGATTTCAGCATCTTTACACATTATGTCCCTATTCCCTAGAATGCTAGATCTCTACTTCTATAAATTTTTAAAATAAATTTGTTTGGATAGAACATTACCTTATACTCCCTAAAGTTTAAGGAGTTTGTTATATGGCTGATTCCTGGAAGGCATCTAAGCTTACAATCTCTGCTCAAATGCCACCTCGTCTTGGTACACTGATAACACCATATAAATAAGTGTTTCTTCCCCTAGGTTCCTGTGACAACTTCATACCTCTGTAGGGTCATGGAGGTGTTTCCCTATGTATCTCCCTAGAAAATATTTTATTCATCTTCATATTCCCAGGGTCTAGCACTGGTCTTGCAATTAGTGTATATTTACTCATTATTGAATGAGTGTGGATATGAAGTAATGAATGAAGCATGAATAAATGAATGCACTTTAGGCATGTATTCTCATGGCAGAAACTAGAAAACAGAAACATATGGTGTATCCATATGTTGATTAAATATTTCCTAAGTGCCTTCAATTAACATGCCTTTGTATTCTCAGTAGATACATGATTAAAAATAAACCAACCAACCAACCATCAGTATGTGGGACTTCAAACCCTTCTGTCCTTCCCCAGTTCAGAGGCACAGGGGATGTGAGGAGAGAAAAGACCAAGCCTTGTGGGCTGATTCTCCAATGGAAAGTACAAGATGCAAAGGAAGAATAGTAATCTCAGCACAGGTGAAAGGCTGTATGTCGGTAGAAACTCATCTTATGGGGCCATGCGTAGCAAGCATGGGGAAGGAGGGTGAGGGCCGAGATGGGAGGAAGGTTTGGTTTGGTATGTTTGAGAGGGGGAATCCCTAAGGGAAGGAGAATGCGAGAGTCCATGAAATTTCAGAATATTGTAGAGGTCAGGGATTTCACGAAGAGTTACTGTAGACTCAACTTGGAAACCCGTGAATGTTTCAGAGAGGTATAATGAAAGATGGGAATTTATCTTCAGCTGTACTTCTTTAAATGCCATATACTCTTCCATTCAGGTGCAGAATCCATCATTCTAGAAGTTTCATATAAAATATCTATAATATAGGTATAAAGTAAGAGAAACATTTAGCTCAGTTTAGACCCTGGCATACAGCTACCATCCAGCAAATGTTAGTTCATTTCCTTATAGTAGAAGAGTTAAGGAGCGCTTTTCCAATCATTATTTTCATTTCATCCTAACTACAACTGATGAAATAAGTAGGGCAGGTTTCTTTAAGCACATCTGACTGGCAAGGAAATAGATTTACAGTCCTTAAATAGATTGTCCAAATTTACATAAATTTCAAATAACTTGGCCAAAATTTGAATCAGAGACTTTGAGTGTGAGTCCAGTCATTGAATAACATAGCCATTGGATTATAAGTCTTCCAGGAATTTTTAAAAAATTTAACTTCTTATTTTTAGATATTTGTGGATTTTCATGCAGTTGTAAGAAATAATACAAAGTGATACTTTGTACCTTTTGCCCAGTTTCATCCAACAGTTACATAAGGCAAAATTATAGTATAATATCACAGCCAGGATATTGACATTGATACAATCAAGATACAGAACATTTTCATCACCACAAAGATCCATCAAGTTGCCATTTTATAGGCACCCCCAAATCTATATTCTACCTCTCTCATTTTGTCGTTTCAAGAATTGTATATAGATGGCGTCACATGGTATATAACCTTTTTGGATTGGGTTTTGGCACTCAGCATAATTCTCTGGAGATTCACTCATGTTTTTGTATGTATCAATAGTTTGTTCCTTCTCGTTGCTGAGTAGTGCTCCATGGTATGCTTGCATCATACCCATTTAACCATTTACCCTTTGCATGACATATACCTTGTTTCCAGTGTGGGACTATCATGAATAAAGCTGTTACAAGTATTCATGTACAGGATCTTGTGTGAACAATTTTTTTCACATAAAATTGCACACAGGAGTGCAATTGCTGGGTCATATCATAGTTTGTTTTTTAAAGAAACTGCCAAATTGTTTTCCAGAGTGGCTGTACCTATTTGCATTCCTGTAAACAATATATTAGTAATCCAATTTTTCCACATTCTCACCAGCATTTGGTATTGTCACTATTTTAGCCATTCAGGTGTGTGGAGTATAATCATATCTAACTGTTTTAATTTATATGTCCCTAATGGCTAATATAAACATCTTTTCATGTGCTTTTCATGTGCTTATTTGCCACCTGTATATCTTCTTGGGTGACATGTCTCATCATGCTTTTTGCCCCTTTTCTAATTGGGTTGATTGTTTTATTACTGTAGGGTTTTTGGAATTCTTTACATATTTTAGATACTATTTGTTGGATATGTGATTTGCAAATATTTTCTCATAGTGAGTAGCCTGTCTTTTTATCCTCTTAATGGGGTTATTGCAAAGCAAAAATTTTAAATTTTTCTGAAGCACAAATTATCAATTTTTCCTTTTCTGGGTAGTGCTTTTAGTGTTAAGTCTACGAACTCTTTTCCTAACCTTTGATCTCAAATATTATCCTTTTGTTTTTTTTCCTTAATGTTTTATAGTTTTGCATTTTACATTTAAATCTATGATCCATTTTCAGTCAATTTTTGTATAAGGTGTAAGAACTAGACTGACATTCTTTTTTGTTTTGTTTTTCCCCTGAATGTCCAATTGCTGCAGCACCATTTGATGAAACGGTTATCTTCCCTTCCTTAAATTGCATTTGCACTTGCAACAAATATCAAGTGGACATATTTGTGTGGATGTAGTTCTGGGTTCTCTATTTTGTTCCATTGATCTATGTGTTTATCCCTCTGCTAAAGACACACAATATTGAGTACTGTGGCTCTATAATAAGTTTTGAAGTTGTATAGACTGATTCCTCTGACTTAATTCTTCTTTCTCAATATTCTTTTAGTTATTCTGATTCCTTTGCTTTTCCATATAAATTTTTGAATAATCTTGCCTATATCTACAAAAAATCTTGCTGTGATTTTGATAAGAATCATATTAAACTTGTACATTAACATGTATAGGACTGACGTCTTTACTATGTTGAGTCTTTCAATCCATGGATATGATGGATCTCTTCATTTATTTTGCTCTGTTTTTATTTCTTTCATCAGCACTGTATTGTTTTCAGCATATAAGCCCTGCACATCTTTAACTAGATTTACACCTAGGTATTATATTTTTGTGCATACAAATGTAGATTATATTGTGTATTTTTGTATTTTGGTGTCCGTGTGCTCTTAACTAGTATGTAGAAATACAGTTGATTTTGGTATATTTATCTTGTATCCTGCAACTTTGACAGCCTCACTTATCAGTTCTAAGAGTTTTATTTTTGTATTTCTTGTTGATAAGAATTTTCTATATAATCACGTCACCTGCAAAAAAGGGACATTTGTCTTTCCTTAAATACTTGTATGACTTTCATTTTCTTGCCTCAATGCATTAGTTAGGAATTCTAGCACTGTGCTGCCTTATTCCTCATCTTAGGGGGAAAATGTTCCATCTTTTACCATTAAATACAGTGTTAACGTTAAGCTTTCTATAGATGTTCTTTATTAAGTTAAGGAAGTTCCTCTCTATTCCTATTTTATTAAGGATTTTTTTTAATCATGAATGGGTTTTTATTTTGTCTCATGCTGTTTCTGTATCTGTTGATATGACCATGTGATTTCTTTATTTAACCTGTTTATATGATAGATAAAATTGATTGATATTGGAATTTTTGCATCCCTATTATAAAATCTTTTGTGTGTTATATAATTCTTTTTGTATATTGTTGAAATATATTTGTGAATAGTTTAAAGGATGTTTGTGTCTATAGTCATGAGGAATATTTGTCTGTAGTTTTTTTTATACTGTTTTTGTCTGGATTTAGTATCAGGGTAATACTAAATTCATAAAATGAATTGGTAAATGTTCTTTCCTCTTCTGTTTTCTGGAAAAGAAACACTTTAGAATTGGTGTCAGCTCTTCTTTAACCATTTGGTAAAATCCTCTACAGAAACCATCCAGTTCTGGAATTTTTTTAGGGAGTTTTAAAATTATGAATAAAATATCTTTTATAAATTTAAGGATATTCAAATTATCTATTATATATTGGTGAGTTGTGGTAGCTTGTGTTTTTTGAGGAATTGATTCATGTCAAATTTATCTGTATAGAATTATTCCTAGTATTTTCTTATCATGTTTTTTATGTCTGCATGGTCTGTAGTAATACCCCATTTCATTCCTGATATTGATAATTTATGTCTTCTCTCTCTTTTCCTTTCTCAGTGTTGCTAAAAGATTGTTAAATTTATTGATCAAAGAACCAGCTCTTTATTTCATTGATTTTTCTCTATTGTTTTTCTATTTTCAATTTCACTGATGTCTACTGCTATTTTTATTATTTCCTTCTTTCTGTTCTTTGGGATTTATTTTGCTCTTCTTTTCTAGATTGTTAAGGCAGGAGCTCAGATTACGGGTTTTAGACTTTTCTTCTTTTCTAATTTATGTGTTTAGTGCTATAAATTTCCTTCTCAGTAGTGCTTTAACTACATCCAACAAACTTTGACATGCTGAATTTTCAATTTGATTCAGTTCAGTACATGTTTTTTCCTCTTGAGACATTGTTTTTGATCTACAGGTTATATAGGCATGTGTTGTTTAGTTTCCAGGTGTTTAAAGATTTTCTTGTTTTGTTTCTGATATTGATTTCTAGTTTGATTTTGTTGTGGTTGGCAAATACACTCTGTATGGTTTCATCTATTTTAAATGTGTCAATATTTGTTTTACGGTCTAGGATGTTGTCTATTTTGGTGTATGTTCTGTGGGCACCTGAAAATAATGCATATTATGCTTTTGTTGCAAGAAATGTTCTATAAGTACCATTTGAGCCTCTTTGGTAATAGTGTGGTTGAATTTTTCTAGATCCTGTTGCTCTAGTTGTTCTATCAATTGCTGAGAGAGGGGTGTTGAAAACTTCAAATATAATTGTGATTTTTCCTCTTCTCCATTAAGTTTTATCGGTTGTTGCTTCACTTATTTTGCTGTTTTTGGTTTGTTGCAAGCACATTTAAAATTACTATGTCTTCTTTGTGGAATAACTGTTTCATCATTATATTATGCACCTCTTGGTTTCTGGTAATTTTCTTTGCTCTGAAGTCTGCTTTAACTGATATTCATATAGCAACTCCTGCTTAATTAATGTTTGCATGGTATATCATTTTCCTTCACTTTACTTTCAGCCCACCTTTATCTTTATATTAGAAATAAGTTTTTTACTGGAAACATTTAGTTGACATGTTTTTAAATCCACTCTCCCAATCTCTTAATTGGTATAGTTAGACCTTTTTCTTTTAATATTATTATGATGCGTTAGAACTTCAGACTACCAGTCATTTTATTTTTGTTTTCTGTTTCTTCTTTTTTTTTCATTTTCTGTTTTATCTTTTCTGTATCCTGTATGTTACTTGAGCATTTTTTAGAATTCCATTTTAGTATATTGATTGTGCTTTCAAGTAGATCTCTTTGTATAGTTTTTACAGTTGTTGTTCTATGTGTTATATTATACCTATTTATATATTAGATAACTTATTATATATACTGTTGCCATCATTTTACCATTCTGGGTGAAGTGCAGAAGCCTTACCTCTCTCTATGTCACTTACCCTCCCAGGTTTATAATATAATTCTTTTCAATATTTCCTATACATAAATTTAGAACCACATCAGAAAAAGTTAAAATTTTTGCTTCAACCATCAGACATAATTTAGAAAACTCAAGAGGAGAAGGAAAGCCTATGATATTTACCCATGTCTTTGTTTAACGAGTTTTTTTCTTTCTTCTTGATAAACTACAATTCCTTCTTTTATCATTTCCTTTCCATTTAGAGAACTTCCTTAAGCCATCTTTTAGGTTAGGTCTGCTAGTAACAAATTCTCTTAGCTTTCCTTCATCTGAGAATATCTTGATTTCCCTAATTCCTGCAGGTTTTTTTTTTTTTTTTTTTTTCCTGGATATAGGATTCTTGGTTGGTAGTTCTTTTCTTTCAGTTCTTGAAAAATGTTATGTCACTTCCTCATGGCCTCCATCATTTCTGATATGAAATTTGAATTATTTTCCCCTATAAATAATGTGTCATTTCTCCCCCACTACTTTTCAGATATTTTCTTCTTCTTTAGTTCTCATAAGTTTGTCTACGATTTGTCTGGTGTGGATTGCTTTGGCTTTTTCTTGTTTGCAGTTCTCTTAGCTTCTTAAATCTGTAGGTTTATGTCTTTTTCCAAATTTGGGAAAGTTTATGTTTTCATGATTTCTTGGAATACTTTTTCAGCCCACCCTCTTCCTTCTTTTCTTTTAGGAATCCAGTAACACAAATGTCACATCTTTTGATGTAATCTCATAAGTTCTTGCAACTCTGTTCATTTTTTTTTGTTTTGCAATCTATGTTCTCCCTGTTGTTCGGGTAGGAAATTTATATTGTTCAGTGTTTCAGTTCACTGATTTTTACCTCTGTTCCCTCCATTTGCTGTTAAGTCCATGAATTGAGCTTTTTTATATTGGTTATTGTATTTTTCAGTTCTAAAATTTTCCTTTTGGTTCTTCTTTGTATCTTCCTTTTTTTTTTTTTTTTTTCTGTGATTTTCTATTTCTTTTCTGAGGCTTTCAATTTTTTTTCATTAGTTTCAAGCATGGTTCTAATTGTCAACTGAAGCATTTTTAGGATGGCTGCTTTAAAATCTTGCCTCTGATAATTTTAACATCTCAGTTATCATAAGTGTTGATGTATACCGATCTTTTTATTCCATTTGAGATCTTCCTGGTTCTTGATATAGTGAGTGATTTTTTTTACTGAAATCTGGATATAACAGGTATTCAGTTACAAGGTTTGTATTCTATTTAAACCTTCTGTTTTAGTTGGCTTCCTTTGACACCACTCTGTTGGGGAGGAGGAGGTGTGCCACCTCATTTCTGCTACCTGGGGTAGAAGTCAAGTTTCTACTTGGCTTCTGTTGACATTTGAGTTAGAGGATATGCCTCGTTACTGGTGGGAGGGAATGGGAATTTCCAGCTCCTCACTAGGCCTCCAATGACACTTCACCGCCTGGGAGAGGTAGGAGTGCCTTATTATTGTGTTCCATGTGGTCTCCACTGACACTGCAAGGTAAGGGTTGGGGAGGAAAGTCCCACCTCACTACTCAACCTTCTCTGACATCACTCATTATTTTTCTATGGTGTTTGACTACTGTAGAGTGGTTATTGTCCAAGCTTTTCTGTATTGCTAGGTTGCCCTTTCCCCAGACTTTGGCTAGAGACAGCAGGCTTTTGTTCAGGTTTTCATTTCTTTGCATCCATTGTTGTTTTCAGATTGTTCACTTCTTCAGCTCTAAGTCTGATATATATGAGGTGAAAAGAAAGCCCAGGGAACTCACCAACGAATATTTAATGAGAACACAATCGGAGTATCTTATTGCTACCATTTATCATAGAAGAAAATTCCTTTTCTATACTGATAGGAAGGCTTGAACGTAATCAACATCTCCATTTTGGAAACTATCTACTGTTATGGAAAGTCTAAAAATTCACCTTAAATCCTAAAGAAGCAATTCCCTGAGCCACTCTGTTTGCATTACAGTCACGGTTGCTGCTGAGGCCTCACCAGGCTACATTGCAAGGTGATCTGGAGGACAGGTGATCTGCCATTCTTAAACATTCCTCTATTCATGTAAATGCATAACAACATCCACTTTGGAAGCTGCTAAGAACTAATTTACATCTTACTGGCCCTATTCTTTTAATTAGAGTAAGGACAAGTATTTTAAGCACCAAAACACCAGAAATGAAGAAATCGACTCCACACCTAAGAATGCCTGCCATAGCTACTCCATCCATAGCATTCATTTTGGTGGTTGCTGTTATTTATTTTTCAAAGGCTGGCTTTAACATTTCTTCCTCATGCAAAATAATGACAAGAGTGGCCATGCAAGTTTAATACAGAATGTTTTAAAGTGTGCAAAATGACTGGCTGAAAGTGAAAGGTCGTTTAATCCATGGGTTGGTTTGTCATGATGGCATGAATGAATTATTTTAAATTATTTTCCACACTAAATTTTCCAGATGTTCTCGCCAGGGACCAAGATCATTACCATTGCCAATCCACTGGCTAGAATTTGGCTGATGAGCTAATTCACAGAGGTGGGAATCAGAACTGTGAGTTGGGTTCTCGGCAAGCCATGTGTACCATCTTTATCTAAAACACGCCTGTGTCACTGCCGACACAGCTCAACAACGTGCTGAGATACTTGAAATGATTATTCAGTTTACATCATCAGAAACTAAATCAAAGAAGGAAAGAAGCCCTTTTTTTGGTTTAATAGTTCTTCCCTAGAAAGACCTAGACTCATGATGAATTTGAAGTTCAGAACTTTCACCAATTAGAAATTTTCAGTGGATAAATTTAAAAGGAAGATGCTTTTTCTTAAAGTGGAGAAGAAAAACATATTTGCACATATTTACCTCTAATACAATTTTAAAATGGGTGCACATACTTTGTTTAACCATTAAAAAATTCATATTTTCAACCACCATAAAATACCAAAAGCTTTGGTAAGTTTGTTATTGCTTTGAAATATAATGATACTGCTTAAATGCTCATGACATATGTCCACTTTACAAATACATACCTTATAAAATACATTGATCACAATCTGCACATGCTTAATGAGTTTACTTTAAACTAGAAAATGTGCATTCCAAGCCCACCTATATAGTTCAGAGAAAAAGTCCTGACATCAGGAGAAAGCAGCTCAAATGGGATAGAAACTCACCTTTCGGATACAGTTTGCCACACCAGCCCCACAGGTTTTACACGGTCTCTATTTCCCTTTCACAGACTCCACTGACAAAAGGTATTACAATTTTGCTGACATCAGTGACCTGGCATCGCTGATTTATTTCCTGCTTTGGTTTACAGAGGACTAAAATGGCAATTAATTATATATCAGAACATAAACACTGACCTGGCAATATTGTACAGGCTAAGAATGCTCTATTTACATATGTAGGTTATTTAAAAATATGTCCCTTTAAATAAATATTTAAAATGCTTCCTTATTTAGCTTATAAACTGTTTGAACTGAAGCTGCAATATGACTGGTCATAGAATGTTCAAAAGAGGGAGAGAATTGCCACAGATTCTCATCTCCTCCTGACCTGTAAAATCGCACTCTTGCAAGGCAAGACAAACAGAAAGTCTCTTTCACAAAGACAACACCATAAACTATCTATATTGGCACAAAGGTAGAAAGATGATCCTCAGAAAATTCCGAACTGTTATCTTTGTCTTGAGAGTAGGTAGGTAGAACGAGGGACCTGGGCATAAATGAACCACAATCGGAAAGACCATCTGAAAGAGCAGAGAGTTCAAAGTAGACAGGAAGTAAGGGAAACAAATGATTTCACCACAGAATGTTCTCCCTGATGCCAGTCATTTTGCCTTGTGCCCCGAATTATTTTTTTGAAAGGGGACTAAAACTAAATAAAGAACTCAGAGCTGTCCATGCCTCTCAAATCAATACAGAGTCATGATTTCAAAGCCACTATCATCTTGAGAATAAACAGGAAAACGTAAGATGGTAGGGGAGGACAAACTCTGTACTTCACAGGGGGCCTTCCTCAGGACCAGCCAGAGGCCGAGCCAGGCTATCAGTTTATTTTTGGTGCTCTGGAAATTAGCATTTTCCTGGGAGATATGTTTCTACACCTGAAACTGCCCAGTTTTCTCAAGAACATGTTTGTTCCCTCCAGAATGGAATCACAAACACGTCAATCCATCCACCAGGGGGAGCAGTTCACCTGTACAAAGCAATCCTTCCCCGAAGGAAGTGGCAGAAGGCACCTCTTCCTCTCAATTTACACAGCTGACAACGACCCTGATTTTTATCAGTTTTACTGAATGTGACACTCATATACCTAACACTGATTTCATATGCCTAACCTCAGGCTTGTCGGATATGTGTTGTTTAGTCACAGACACATATATGCACAAGCAGGCTTTCCTGCAGGGCTTAAAAATCAGTAATTGTAATTTATAGAAATTCCTGGTTTTACTGTAGGAAATAATTTAGTCCTTACTCTACACTAGCTTTTGTGAACAAAACTGATTGATTTATCAAACTACCACGTGGGAGAGTGCTCTTTAATCTGGTGCATGCTGTGTGCGCACGCTGAAGCCAGGCAAATACAAGCAGCTTGCTGATACCACAACTCTTGCTTCAGCAAGTCCCTTTCCCTTTCCTTTGACCAGAGCCAGGGGACTGGGAAGGAAAACAGCTGTCAAAGTGAGGCCGGTGTTGGTGATAAGCCCTTTGTGTGCAAGCTCAGACCTTGCCACCAGCCTGTCCAAACAAAAGAGCTGTAGACTGCATCAGACCTGGGTATGGGCAGAGAACTCCAAGCTTGCTGGTGAAAAAAGGCAACTACCGGAGTATTCCTTGTGGCATTTTGCAAATGCCTGTGTGATTCACTGAAGGAATTCCTCTAGGGGAGCCAAGTTTTACTTTTAGTAAGGATCAGTCCCTTTGTGCCCTTACTCTAAACCTCTAAACTTCAGCTCCTTGATCTCCTACCCATCCCTTTGCTGTTTGAAGTACAGTCCCTGGTTCAGCAGCTTCAGTATCATCTGAGTTTTTGTTAGAAACACAGAATCTCTGACCCTACCCCAGACCTCCTGAGTTACCTTGGGTATTCACAAAAACTTCAGGTGATTCGAGTGCATGTTGAAATTTGAAACATATGCTCACAGAGGACCTTCTCTCTAGATAGCTCTGCTCCGATTAGGCTCCAAGAACAATCACAGATATCAAGAGCATTGCATGAATTTATGGTATATGCAAACAACTCTTGAAGCAGCAGCATGAAATAGGAGTTGCGGCTTTTCGGTAAAAATAGACTTAGCTTTAAACCTTAATTCCTATATATGCGATCCTCTTGGTGACTTCATTTGTTCTTGGTAGGTGTTAACTCCACTGTGAAGATTAAATGAGTACTTGACACTTAGAAGATTCAGTTGTTATTTCTTCCCCTTCAGAACTGAGTTTCCAAGCTATGAATATTATCCAGAGATTTGGTTCTTAACTTTACTTCCTTAAATTTATTATTCTTTTTTCTGCTATTTTTTTTTTTTAGGTTTCCTTCCTTCTGAATAAAGCATACAGAAAAATATAGTGAACCTCAAATCACCCTGTGTATTTATTCATTAGTTGCTTTCTTATATGATTTTCAAAAAGGCAATGTTGAAAGGGCTAAAATAATCGATTGGGATTTTTGGTGAAATTCAATGACCAATCCTTAACACAGTTTGTTATATCAAAAATAACCAAGGGGCAGCAATTTATTCTGAGAAGGAATTAGAAAATACCCTGTTAGAAGTACCTAAAAGTGAGAAGTAATACTTCTACTAATATTATCATCTGAACACTGTTATGGCTGGATGGAGTTAGTGACAAGTACTTGTGTTGTAATATACAACATGTTATCTGTATGTCTTTGAAGAAATGCATCTCAAGGAGCATAATCTTTACTGTGTGTTTTCTTTCTCTCATTTATATTATTCTTTTGCAAATGTTGCAATGTGATATGAATTTTGGCACAAATTTGTTAGAAGATAAAACTAACATGAATATCAACTGGCTAGTCACTAACTTGGATATAATTGCTTCTAAAGGGAAACATTATGGTGGAATTATGAGATGGGATTTATTTTCTAACAGAGTAAAGGTTTAACAAGGCAGGCAAGATGGAAGGCTGATGTCAGGTTCTGAGGTCCTGATTTTGCTCAGGCCTGACCAAGACATCTGGATCATTCACACAACAAAGAGGTTCCTCAATTCTTGGACTCCCTGGTGGAGTCTGGCAGGGGTGGCTTTGAGGATGCAAATGTGTCACCAAATGTGAACAGTTCAGGACAGAAGCTTGATGTGCAGTGCAGGAGCTAATATCCAGTTTTGTTTTTGACTGCTTTTCCCAAGATCTTCTTTCCTACCCCTCCAGATGGTCTTTCTTACATTGTTTTTCCCTCCAGGGTCTCCCATTCATTTCTCAAAGGAAATAGCTACGATTCCAAGAAGTTATCTAAAGTGAAGTATTTACTTGTTACTCCAGATCCACTTCAAAGGAGCCTATGGATTTAATAAAATATGAACAACTTGGTTAATTACTCCCTACCTCAAAACTAACCTGTTTTATTCTGTTGTCCAGGTAATTTTATTAATATTCAGTTTATATTCCAAGACTTCACATGAAATCTCTTTGAACTTCCAAATAGCGGAAGTTAAAAAGATTAAATGTGATGCCCCATATTTGTATAACAAGCTTCTGCTGGGATCTAGGAATGAGAATGATGAATTATCATGAGGATGTCTGATTTAGTGGAGCTTCTTGAATAGAAATGAAGATCATAGGGTGAGAGATGGAGAAGGTTCTCATCCTCCTTCATACTCATTGGCAGTGCCAAAAAGGGGGAAACCTTCAGGCTTGGTGGGAGAACCAGTTACACCAGCCTTAGTTTAACTTGACTCTGCAGAGACTGAAAGTCAGAAGGTTTTAGATAATTTGGATGCAGGAACTCTGTGAAAGGGAAGCTTTTTTCTCTCAAGAACCACGAATCTTCTAGTTCCTCCTAGTTTCTTAATTTTTACAGCCATCACCAAGGAAGAAAAGTCCTCTTCTGTCTGTCAAGCCTTAATATAAAAGCTGAATAATTAGCATGAGTTATCACTGCTCTTGTCTTCAGCCATGTAGCCATATTCACAAATATCAAAGTACTTTGCAAGATAAAAACAACCTCAGACATGTAGGAGTAAAGTACTGCCAACACCGAGGAGAGAAAATAAAATAGCTTTCATTCTTTCACTCTATCTCTGAACCAGTTTTTTTGTTTTTTTTTTTTTGAAGAGAACTTTTATAGGATTAGGGTAAAATTATGGAAACTTTGAAGATAGTCCATAACTGTCTTTAATTGGTATCTATTTTGGTGTTCTGAGAAAAAAAAAAAAAAAAAAAAAAAACAGAATCCAACCACAGAGAGGACCTTAGGGACTAAGCTGTTCTCTTATCCCTGAGTGCTCCCAATCTGAAAAGAAAGGGATGAAAAAGGAACATTCTCAAGAACAACCTGAAGGAAGGAAGTGGCTTTCTGTGGCTCATTCTGTTGCATCTATCTTACACTTATTTACAAGACATCTGCAATAAAAAAGGCAGGAGAAAGAGTTTAGAAAAATGAAGGATCGTCAAAGACAAACAAAACTTGCATTCCTAGGAAGTTCATCATCAGAGCAGAATTTTCTGAAACAGGGTAAGTACTTCCTATGTCATTCTCACTCTGCAGTCCTCATTTCATCCAGAACCACAGGAAGTGGCCCTCCCTAAACTATGGCAAGCAGTTTATTGCTTCTAAAATAATCTTAAAATGAGGTATCCTGGAATCCAGTTAGATAACTGTCAAATTTTTAATAAATAACTTAAAGAAGCAATTTCCTTCCTTTTCTAAATATACCGCTTTTCAGTTTGAGGATTTTTAAAGAATTTTTGAGCGAAAGTTCCTTTGAAATGCACTACCACAGAGTTTGCCAATCTCTCTGTGCTACTGAAATCTGGCTGGATTATCCCTTGCGGTAGGAGGCCACCCTGTGCATTGTGGGATGTTTAGCAGCATCCCTGAGGCCAGTAGCAGCCCCTTCCCTAATCGTGACAACTGACAATATCTCCAGACATTGCCAGATGTCCCTGGGGGACAAATTCATCCCCTGGTTGAGAACCACTGCACTACTGCTGTGCTTACCCAATGCTAAAACATTGTGTGAAAAATTGTCATTCTGTCAAAAATTGTATAACAACTCTCATGTTTTGTTTTGTTTCGTTTTTTAACTTTAATTAATTACTTTTGGGGGTGAGGCACTTTGAGGCTAAGTTTGTCATCTAAAAAAGAAAATGATTTGTCTTTGACTGCGGTCAATCAGCTCCTTAAAATGTAGCCCAACTGGTTCTGATGCAATTTGTTGCATGATTTTGGACAGGTTGTGCAGCTCTGAATCCCTGAGTTGTCTCATTTGTAAAATAATTATACTGCTAGTTTCTCATACAAACGCAAATCAATGAAATAATAGAATAGATGTTCTGACTATATAAAGGGGCTACAAGAAGCAAAATTGTACAAAATAATTTAAAAACTTTATGAAAGCTTACATAAATATTAACTTTAAGTATTATTGGCATAACAGATTACTCATTTGTCTATTCACCTGAAAGAGTTAAGGCGTTTCTAACTACTACCAAGAATGAACTTGGAAACTGGGGACATATAAAACCCAGCTCAAGAAATATCATTTTTAATATAAATTATATACATATATATGTATAATTTAGCTCCAAATCAAAAAATTATCCTCTATTTTTAAAATTAACTTTGGTAAATAGTTACGTGTACAAACTAATTTGAAGAATATTTTGAAAATATCTTTTCACTAAAAGCCAAAACACAGTATTCAAGCACATGTGCGAGATCCATTTTCCTGGGTTCAGATGTTTTCAGAGAAACAGTGAAATCAGGTTATAAAAGTGAGAATGCAGACACAAAGATTGGCTTCACAAAAAATGACAGAAGCCAATTCGAAGTTGGTCCTAAGTATTGTACCTAATTAATTCACCTGTACCGGGCATTCGCTGAGCCCAGAACAGTGTGCACTGTTTAATGTGATGTATAATGTGTGATAGAGCAAGTAGGTCAGGAGTTGGGAACAGAACGCCTCCCTTACATCTTCGTGTTTATGAAGCTGTATCACATGACATTCACCTACCTACACGGCATGCTTGGTGTGTCACTGGATACTGTGATGTGTAAAAGAAGGGAACGGAGCCTGATTCAATCACTCGCGCCAACAAAGACTTCTTTCTTGAGCACTTTGAAAGGGTCTTTGGACACAGTTTCCTTGTGTAACAATCACTAAACCCTATTCTCTCTGAATTGTGATACACCCTTGCTCCCGGCTCCCCTTTGAGTCACTTCTCTCCTTTCACTCGTGGTAGGTGACCTATTTAACAGGACTTTCACCAAATCTTGCCCCAGTTACCTCCACTTGGAATCCTTGTATGGAGGTGTGCCCATTTCAAAAAGGCTAGTGGCTTTGTCTTGTTTCGTGTCTTCTGGATTAAACTTTCACTGTAATAAACGCGTTGATCAAAAAAAAGAAATAAAAGGGAAAAAATAGTTGTAAACAGAAAATAGAACTGCTCAACCTGCAAGTCTCAGTTTCTGGGTAGTTTGATAACCTCTACAACGTAGGCCACCAACCCAGAGCCCAGTGACAGTGTGGAACTAAAACTCATTAAAGTTTCCTCAGACTTCCTTTAAAAGAACAAAATCTATTTGAGAGCCAACCATGCTATTTGCATGGGCCTGTATGAAGGAAGGTCATCTACTTCCTATAACTTCTTCCTAAAATCGAATACGTTTCAACTATTAAAACAAACTCTCATGGTCTTTCAGGTGGAGAATCGGGACTATTTGTTAGTCAAGTCAATGTTTATTCTTATGGGTCACCATTGGAGTTCTTGAATTCTAAATTAAAGTTTGAAAAAAAAAAGATTTGCTGTTGACTGGGGGGAGTAGTAAAATATAATCAACAAGAAGATTTTTAGTTCATTTCTATAACAATAGCAATAATACTGAATATGCCTCTATCAAAATTTCATTGTTTTCTTTCCCACTCCAGGATAACATGGATCGAACTGGTTTAGGAACAATCTTCTTGTTCGCCAGGCTGTCTTGCCCGTGTTTGTTGAGGATCAAAAGGAGGGCTGACAAATCTATCATTTCTCCAGGATAAAATAACCCAAGTGTAGTTTTGTGGATTTATGAGTAGTCCATGAGATTTATGCTCCCTCAAAATATCATCTTAAAGTAGGAGAATTTGTTGTTGAGACACCAATGAACTTTATTCTGATTCCAATTGAATCTGTCACCATGGGTGCCTTGATTTCAGTTTCCTTGCTTCAGCATGTTTCTTTCTTTCCTTTTTGAAGTAACCCCCCTTGAAATTTGTAGTAAAAATGGAATTCATCTTGTTCCTTTCTTGGATCCACTGGCCTTGGAACTGAACTCTGCTTGAGTGCAGACATCCCGGGGAGTCTGAATTTGGACTTCTGCTTCCAGGCTGGGAACTGTATCAGTCATATCCTAAGCTAATAAATGGTTTAGGGTTTATGGAATCTTTTTTTCTTTCCTCCACTTCAAAATAATCTCAGAACAATACTCAATCATAAGGTCATTGTCAACAGCTTTCTCAATTTGTCCTTTTAGAGAACTTTCTTTCCCATCTTGGCCAGCTGCAGCCTCTTGACTTTAATGTGCTGCCATGTATGAGTCTTGGAATTCAGTCTGGCCTTGCATTTCACTGACTTTATAATTCAAATATAATTGCTGATTACTTCCAAAAAACTAGGAAATTGCAAATGCTTGTTTTACTTTATAACAGTGGTGGTATTTTATATTTGAAGAATGTTAGCATGACTACTAGAAAAACTGCACATTCATCATGCTGTATAATCTAGGACTCTGTTAGCAGGTTTAGTCTGGAGATAAAGGCTCATAGAGTGTTTTGTCTATTTATTTTGGAAAGCCCAAAGAGCCAAAAGGGAGTTTGTGACATAATAGGTGAAAATAGGAGCCAGAAGTCTGTTTTCTAATTGCAGATTTACTGTTGGCTCGTAGAATAGCCATCATTGCTTTCCCCTCACTTGTCTCTTCACTATAAAATATGACAGTCATCATCGAGTGCCAGTAGAAAGGGGGTACTATGGAACTGCAGACCCTGATCCCTGGGGGTTCATGACATGGCTTCTGGAATGGCCCTCAGAGTTCAGGGACTGGCTTTCCAAGATTGGACCACTGGTGCATAGACGTTGCTTCCAGTCTCCACCACTCTGTACCTTTCTCCTGGCTGCTGCCAGGGTAATCCTTCTAAAGCACACACTGCTGTCAACTTGAGTGGCGGGATTAAGACCAATCTCCTAGGCACAGCATCTGAGGCTCCCACCGAGCTACACCTTCCCTTCCAGGTGCTCTGTGACCTGGCTACTCAGAGCTACTTAACTTTCCTTGATTTTGTTCTCTTCTCTCACACCTTCAGGACTTCTCATGTACAGTTGCAGCTGCTTTAAATTCCCCTCCTCTTTTCTCCATCTGCTACCAGGATTCAGATTCATATCCTGCAATATCTGCAGAGCTGTTTCTTTGTACCTCAGTGAATCGCTTCCATTAGTGGGGCAGAGAGAGGGGCTTTCCCCTCTGTGCTCATGGGGACCCCTTATACCTAGCTTTCCTTATCTGTGTTCCCACACCTACCTCCCGGATACTCTGAGCTTCTTAACATAAGAAACTGAATCCTATTGGTTTTTGTCCCCCTGTTGCTCAATACATGTGAGCAGGTAGGAGAAAAAGAGAAGTCAAGATGGGCCTTGAAACATAACATGACCAAACTGGAAATCTCCATTCCTCCCACCCCCTTAGCCCACATACCATATCTGTTCTCTCCCCCAGCTCCGCACAGGATTCTCCTTTTTATACCCGCTATGTCTACAGGGCTACTCCCCCCACCCACCCCTGAGCTGTTCACTGTCAGGCCCTGTCTATTCTGTCCTACAGGTCCTTCCCAGTGAGGGCCAACTTCTCACTCTCCAGCCTCATGTCCTTCTCTCTTCCTGACCCTCAATGCTAGAGCCAAAGGAATCTGGTCATGCCTCCAGAAGTTTCTCCATACTTTTCCAACACCATGGCCTTGCATGCACCTGAGGATTGCAATGTTCTTCCTCTACATCTCCCTTCACTAGGCCCTTCTTGTCCTCTGGGCCTCAGTTTAAACATCACACTTTCTCAGAGACTTGTCTTTAAATTCATTTTTTTGAGATATATTCATATACCATACAATCATCCAAAGTTGTACAATCGTTCACAGTACCATCATATAGTTGCACATTCACTTCCTCAGAGACTTTTATTCTCACCTCCCTGTCTGAAGCATTTACCACCTTTCCTCTGTCCTGGTTAATTCTCTGGGGCAACCCTTTGGTTGACTTCCTAGCACGTCACAATTTGGATTATTTTATGTATTTTTCTATTTACATGTGTTCTGTCTGTCTCCTTAGAAGGTACACTCCTTGGGGCCTGATGTCTTAATCCATCTCTGAATCCCCAGCACCTGGCTTTATCAAGTCCTCTTCCCTGCCACCTGCTAACAAATTAGTTCACGCAGCCCTCGTGTGACAACATACTTGTGAGTGAGTTTTCTTCAAATGTCTCTGCCCGTGAATATCGCCACTAGGAGACAGACCCCACCCAGGGGGTTCACTCACTTGCTTTGGCAACTCAGAACACCAATGGTATGTTCAGCTCTACATCAGTAGAATCCAAAGCAAGAATCCCTGTTAGAAACTTTTCCAGTTGGTTTTCCCTTTTATTTCCTCTCATGGTGAAACATTCTTATTGTAATTATCAAAATTATCAGCATTGCTTATAAAATCATATTGGAAATGGGTGTGGAGTACTAAGTAAAGTATTTTTTTAATTATCAAGATTTCTTATGTTCAGCTTGGGAAGGACTCTGGGTGCTTCAGAATGCAGGATTTTTCTGTGTGTGGATCTGTATAAATAGATCTGGTTATACTTCATTTCCAGCTGTTGACGCTTAACAAAACTAAGATGCTCTTGAGAACACCAGATGGTATAATCATGGAAGTTTAAAGAGTGGGATGTCCTTTGGGGTTTTTGGTGTCCATTATAATTTTACCTAGCCCCCTTTTGTATGCTGAATTTTTATCACCATAAAGAGTTCTAAATAAGATCTGCATTGTTTCTCGTTGATGGACTTCAGGAGAGTGCAATGTTTTGCTTTTCTTTATTAATTAACTGTTATGTTTTATAGGGGCATTTTTACTCTTTGGGATCTAGGCTTTTGACAAATCTTTGAAATCTCCCATTTAAAAAATAAATGCCATTTAAAGACAAAACATTTTTAGATCCCATGATTTTATGATGAATTCATGAGACAACAATTCAGATTGAAAATTAAAAAAAAATATTCCAGCTGGGAAATAACACCTCAAGGGAAGAAGGAGAAATCCCACTGCTTGAGTCAGACTGGTTTGAAGAAAACTCGGGGGGATGGAGCAGGGAGAACAAGCCAAAGGGATCTGGCTGGACATAACCTAACATGGTTTTTCCATCTCTAATTTCTGAGTTTGTGAGTCTTGTGGGAATTTTTCAGCCCATAAAAAGTGCTCTTTTTCTGTCCCTGGTAATGGCCTAATGAAATAAACACTCATAAATATATTAAGTTCCCAGCGATAAGATCTGAACATCAGCTCCCTTCTACCTAGCAGAGGGATGTTTCACCATCAGAGTGTATTAAGAATGTATTGGTCACGTGATCTCTTTGAGCTTTGTTTTTTTTTTTTTTTTTCCACTCATGCTGAAGGTCAGAACTCTTGTCATCTGATTCTTTTTAATGCCCTGATTCCTAAGTGCCCAGTGATTAAATAAATTTAAATTTTATACACTTTTCAACACTCAGCCAAAAGATAATTGGACTATATCAGCTGCTTTAACATTTTTTTAGCTGAATCTCACTAAGTCTGGTCCAGGACAGAGATACCCTTTAGAGACAGGGTTCAAGGATCTTTAACAGCAAGCAGAGGTAGATAGAGCCACACTGGCTCTAAAAGTTGAATTTTAAACAGTCCAGTGACAACCTCAAAATTGTGAAGATTTGCCTCTGCTGGACTTGAAATTGCTAGGTTTTAGAGTTTACATGCAGACTTTGTGGTCTTCCACCAGTAAACTAAGTTAGGGCTAACCTACCCTCTTCTTCCCCTGGTAAATCTCTATCAAGAAGCAGCCTCAAAACAGATTAGGTTTTGTTTTGTTCTTTTCTTTCCTAGGGTCTTAAGTTCAAACACAATTTTACTTAGTGTGTTTTACACTGAAAAAAATGTAGAGGCCCTGTGTTCCCTAAATATGAGCAACACTGGGTTCTAGTTGACAGAACTGAGAATATATTAAGAATTCACTTCTAAATCAAAGTCTACGGATGCCTGAAATACAAATCCTGTTCCCTAGGGCTATCCCAAAGAGTGAATGAATGAATGAATGAATGATTCTGCTTTCAGTGGCTCTGATCCTGCTGCCTATGGTCCAAAATGAAACTTTCTCTGCTTAAGAATAGCAAATTGTTTAGTTTTTCTACTTGGGGTGTCGGAAAATTCAGGCGATGGATGGTGGTGATGGTGTACACTATGAATAGAATTAACAGCACTGAATTTCATATTTGAATGTGGTTAAAAGGGGAAATTCTAGGTTGTATATACATTGCTAAAATAAAAAATTTAAAAAAGCAAACAAACCAGGGCTATGAAAATCAAATAGTGAACCTGAGTGTAAACCATGGACTATAGTTAATAGTATAATTATAATAATATTCTTTCAACAATTGTAACAAAGGTAGCACACTAACATAAGGTGTTAACAGTGGGGGGCGGGTATATTGGAATTATGTTCTCTGCATGATTTTTCTGTAAACCTACAACTTCTTTTAAAACAAACAAACAAACAAACAAAAAATAATAGCACATAGTAAAGTCAACTAACATGGGTTCCTGAGGAACTCTGGTGGACCAAGGCTGATCTGCCATACTTTTGTTCTCCCTGGTTCTATTTCTTTCTTATTCTAAAGAGCATTTGTGCTTAGATAAGTGTATACCTTTGGATAGACAAATACCTTCATTAAATCGAGCACTTAAAAATGTGTGTGCATGTTCATTCATTCAGCAAGAGAACTTGCGTGAACTGAGCCCCCAGCATGATCCAAGAGAGTGGAGTCACAGGAGCCTGGTTCTAGTCCTTGACCTTCACACATCAGTTATGGGACTTTACATGAGCCATTTAACCTCTCTGAGTTCACTTTGTTGTAGGATGAAGCATGGACTCTACATAACCTACTTTGGGTATTTCACAGAGCAGTTACGGGCATTCAGTATAATGACATGGACCCGAGGACATGGCAAATATTATATTATCACAAATATTATATCATTATGAAGGGATTACTAATGGGAGAAGAATTTATAGCTGGAATAATCAATAAGCCAGGCTTATTGATCACTTACAGGCTAAGTCATTAAAAGAAAGAAAGAATTTCATGTCGGGATTTTCAGAAAGGCTGTGTTCAAAGAAGTGGAGTTAGAACAAGGAAAGGTGTTAACATGATAAAGGAGAGGCTTGGGTATCACCAATGAATACCAATAGGAACAAAAGTAGCTGCAGCCTGAGTATATCTCTACGGCATCATTTATTGCAGAGACTTAAATTCTCCATACCATGTCCGCTACTTGGCCTTGTGAGAGTGGTGGACTTTCCTATAAACTTTCATTTTTCTAGTGCTTGGTACTTTTCTTGCCATACATATACCTTTGAATATGTTGAACATACAGCTTTGTCCAATGTGTGAATGAATGAATGAATGAATGTAGTTCAGAATTTTTCCACCTGCAACATTATTTTTGGTGGCATCCATGAGTTTCTCACATCCTGATCATTTTACCACAGCTCTTCTATCTATTTTCACCCTGAATCCTAACAGCCACCATATTTCTGCATCCCAACTCCCAAGCTGCCCACTCATCCTGGATGTGATGTTGGCTTGACTAATATTTCCACTGGCATCACAGCCATTAACTTCTTGTTCAGAGTTCCAGAGTAAAGCGTCAAAAATATTTCCCCATGCCTCAATTGTTTCCCTTACACTCAGCAGGAGACCTCACCAATTTACACACCATAGTATTCATTACTTCAGTGTGTCTCTGCTGGCTATGATTAATTCCTTCTATATCCATGTAGTATCTTGAAGTCCTGCCTCTCTTCTTCAGGACCCTCCCTACCTGCTTTTCAAAATTTTATAAACTGCAGCCTCCTCAGGATATCCATCATGTATCCTGCCATCTCCACTATTTCACCATTCCCTCTTCATTGGCTTTTTTTTCCCAAGTAATTCTACTACTGTAAGATGCTCCAAGAAATCTGGTATCCATGGTCTTCTAAGCTTAGGAACTAAGGCATAACATGTTCTAATTTTGGATACTTACAAGACAAATTTAGCCAATTAAAGATGGCAAAGAATCTTGTTCAGCTTAGTTTGATTCAGAATTTCCTAAATATTTTAGAACATGAAGCTCTATTTTTTTTTTCCTTTGAGTAGCATCCATTTCCACTTTAAAAAACTAGTGAGATATGGAACTCAGTTTGGAATACTACCTTAGTATATAATACATGCAAGTCCCTACTATTTAAAAAATAAATAAATAAAATAAACTTTCCTTGGTGTTAACTTTCAAGATTTTGTTTCCTCATTTATTCTTCCTTTTTTCCACTATTCTCGTTAGGAAGGTGGCTTTGTTCTCTGATCTCCATTGATGGAATTCTCTCTACTATTGCTACCATTGTAGTTGCCTCCCTATCTGTATCTCCAGTCCCAAACTCTCTCCTAAATTCCAGTCCAATATTTCTGGCTGTGTGCTTGTCATCTCCACCAGCTGCCCTCCTGTAGCATCAAACTGAAAGAGTCTATTACATACTTGGCTCTTCTTTGTTACTCACTCCCACCCAAGACCAGCTCTCAGATGGTAGAGTCATGATCTGCTTAGTCTGAACACCTAAATATGGAGAAGTAAGAATGAGATTTTTCTTTCAAGTCATATGTACCTCAGTTTCAATTCAATTCTGGTCTAATATTTACTAATTATATGAGCCTCAGGATCCTCATCTGTAAAATGGTGCCTGTAAAGTGGTTGTGAGCTTAGTGGATGTAGTACATTTTCTTCTGTCTTTCCCTTTGAAATATCCCATAATTCCTTTTTCTCTTCCTTTGCTTCTAATTACTCCTACAATTTAGACTCTGATAACTCAGACTCAATATTTTTTTTAGGACTTCAATATCTCCCTTCCTCCACAAAAAAAATTATGCTCAGTTAGTATATATATAGATACCATATATAGTTATATTGTATATATACTGTGTATTTTATACATACATAACTATGCACAGCTATACTGTCACACTGTAACAATAATATCCTAAGAGAAAAGTATGTATATGATATGTAGTCCTTCCATTATGCAGTGAGAATGTTATGTTTTATTTCATGGGGAATATGGAGTCATGATTTGACCTAAAGTATAATCGAATATTTGGAGCACTGTGGATCTTTAGAACAGAGTTTTATTAAGGTCATTTCCCATAGTCTTCTGGGATGTGAAAGGGCTGAGAAATATGGTTTCAGGCAAGAGAACATCCATCCTGTGAATACTACTGATTCTTTCACCAACTCAGCTCTTAGATACATGGCCAAGACCCAAAGCAGGAGAGAAGAAAGTGGCAGTGGCTGAGAGATAAAAATTGTCCCCTTCTAACTTCATAATTTTGGATTTTTAAAATATTTATAATTTGCAAGAATAAACAATGAGGTAATGATCCTTAGGGTTGTCTGTAGCCAACTTGGACCCATAACTGAGATGTTCACTTTCAAATATCTAAAGTTCAAATTCAATTTGGATCATAACCAAGACATTAATATACATGAAGTTTTTCAAACCTCTGGAGAATAGAGATGTGAGCTGGAAATATGTTCCCTCATAGTATTTTTGATTCTTCTGGTTTTGGTAGAAATGAGACATAGATGAAGTTTAAGCTAAGCATTTTAGATTACCAAAATAACAATAACAATAACCATAATAATATAATAGTAATAATAAAAAATAGACTGATGGATGGGGTGCCTAAATGCAGATTTTCTGGTTCCAAAATTGACAATAGTTTTATAAAATATACTTCATTCTTTGTACTGTTTTGATTTTTAATTAATCAATTCCTTTGAATAATAAACTGTAGGAGAAATTTTCCCAAGTGTTCTCTCCACAGAATCGGGTATCTGGTCCCCCAACTTTAGAAGTGGTTTTAAATGCATCTCTACTGTCTTGTTTTTTCTTCCTGGGTTTAGAAACAAAAATGAATACTTTTCTCAGTTCTTTATAGTTATTCAAAATGTATAGTCCTGTAGGGAGGGAAATCATACCTCATTTGGTTTAGGTACATTAAGGCTGGGGCTGCACAACTGGAGATGAAATGAAGCAAAACTGAAACATATAGTTAGCCTGATTTTCTGGAAAATGTGGATGCCATAATGTCAGGGCAATAATGGGGATAGCCTCCAGCTCAATGCTCTTTGTCTTGGCAGTGAAGAACTGTGTCAAATCAAATCAACAGATTTTTTTTTTTTTGACTTGATACAAATTAGCTGAAATTGCCAACAGGTACAATTTAACACTTCTTTCCATCATGTAAATCACTGAAAGAAAATTTAACAGATTCTTCATGGATATAAGGGCTAATCCATTTCAAAAGGTGTATTAAAATGCTCTCATCTGGTCTCTCTTTTGTCATAAGTTTGAAAATATGCACCATAACCCTGGAATTCTTTCCATGACTTTATGCTTCTAAGGTTTTATTTTAAAGAAGTTTGGGGAGGAAAAATAACATACTAATAACTACAACCAATAAACAGGCAGAACAATTTGTGTGAGTTATTCTTTCATTTTTCCTACTATGCTGTTCCATGCACTTGTAGGTGAGCAGTAAGTACTTGCTGAACTTAAATTTATTTCTTTTGGGCAACATAGTCTAGGCTTGAAAAGCAGCAAAGAAATGACAATGCCAAGGCAAACTCACACAGTCCAGTTGTGTTTGTACCCACTCTCCCACTCCAAAAGAAGAATCAAGGGCAGGTTGGCAATCTTAACTGAGTCAGGGGAAGGGGGTTTATTCCTGCAACATTGAAAGCACAATACAGAAGACCTGGGTTTAAGTCCTGAACCCACCACTTACTAGCTGCCAAATTTTGGAGCGCCTTAAGTATGAAGTCTTTCAACAAACACTGGAGGAGTTCCAATAAGACCTGTGCTGTGCAAGGCACTGGAGATGGAGCAGGCATGCATAGCAAAACGTTTGCTAATACCAAGCTGGATATCAGGTACTTTGGGATTGCCAAGATGCCTGCAAAGCTACACGTTCTCTCGCTTCAAACTTACTGATCTCCTCCAGACATTCCCCATGTGGCAAAATCACCATTCTTTGCCACAGAGTGCTAAGATCTTCACTGGAGGTAACCAACTGAGCGTTCTGGAGATAGAATCGGGAAACTGCCTGAAGAAGTTAGGGGATAACTACTTCATATGTTTTATAAGAGGATCAATTGGGACAAGGAACATAAAGTAGTCATATAAACATGTAAATATTTATGCACATGTATGAATACATATGTATATGTTGAATGTATATGCATATGATTTCTTCAAAATCATACACAATATCAGTATACATACCAAGAGGATGTTTCAAGTCTCCATTATTTGAAAGGGTTAAAAAATTTGGCTTTTTTATTTGCTCAACAGATGAGATATACTTTATATTCTGAAACTAATAGGCAGCTACATTAAAACTTTTTTGATAAATATAATTATGCTTTCCCCCAATGTTTTGTTTTCTCTTAATTGAGGGTTGTGTGTGTGATTGTGTGTGTTTCTGGTTCCCTACATTTTTACATCCTCATTGCTATTGTTTATTTGTTTGCTTTTCTCCAGAATATAATGATATCATGTTGGATAAAAAAAATCTCTAATTGAGCTCAATTAATACAAAATAGACTAATACTCACTATTTATAATTTAAGATTACTTTGCCACATTTTATTAATACATGAGAAAAGCACCACATATTGTTTTTAAACTCCTGAGTTTATATTTCCTTTGATTTTTTATGTTTGCCCTTAATTAGTAATCCCTGGAACATGGAATTCTGAAGAGGCTGTTTTGTTCCCATTCTCCATTCCTACTAGTGTGCATATTTGCCTATAGACATCTAAATAGCTTTTTGTGCACCACCAATGGGGGATTCATCCCACTTCCCACCCATAGGACCATTTGCAACAATGATGACAAAACCTCAAGCTCAGAGAGGTTTGGTCTTCTGAAGTCACTGCTGGCTTTTATCCTTGTTCTTGGAATCTTAATTTTTATATTTTTGTCCCAAATCATTGACAAATAATGTAAACACGAGAGTTACTGAAAACAGTCCCCTGGAAGTTTCTTTCCGGCTGGAAAAGGCATTCTTTCTGCATTTCATTGGTCTCTTTTGGAGCCCTGTTTTGGTCTCTGTGGTTGACCACAGCCTGACTTCTTACTGCAAGCAATAAGCAATACACCTTGAGATGAAGTCTTATCAAATGCATTTCTTTGACAGAGTTCAGAATCCAGTGTATTTTCTAGCTGACCATGCTTTAATATCTGCAGGGAACTTCCACAAAGTTCGTTAGACAAGACCTTCCCCACAAATCTAGCAGCCTGCCTCAGAAGACTGTAAGATTTTCAAGTTGCTTTTCAGCTAAAGCCCACTGAAAACAAATCCCTTATTACCTTTCCTACCTGATTTCTTTTCAGAGACCATGAACACAGCAACCGTGTGAATCCATACTTGAAAAATACTTTAATGTCACCATTCCCTCCATGGTCAGTTACAAGGCTTGAAATTCTTCTGGGGCATCTCAGGATGCTTTCCTTTTATTAATTATTAGATAGCATTTTGAGTTGCCCAATGACTGAACTTTGGGTAAAGGCTATACTGGGGCTCATTCTGACTTTGCCCCTGGAGACTTTTGGAAAGTAAATTAACCCCTGTGGCTCAGTTTTTCTTATAAAAATAGTAGTGTGCACCTCATGGAATTATTGCTAAGACTCAATTTTAAAAAGCATATGTAAAAAGCCTTGTACATAGTAGGCCCTGCATTAAAAAAAAAAATAAAACCCACAAATCTATTGCATATACTTTTTAAGATCTTTTCTTTTTAAATGAGCTAATCTTTTAAAATAGCATTTGTGTCACTTTTGTTCTCACAGCACATTGCTTTTGGAAATTTCCAGAGTCTCAAGAGCTACTTCTCTCCTCCCATAATGTCTGAGGTGATAGAAAGTTTTGCATTGAGAAAAGTAGGGCCAAGTTCCCAGGATGACAATGGTTTCTACCAATTAAACCAAAAAAGGGTCTGACTGACTTTAAGAGTGACTCATTTAAAATAATTAATTATATCTTTAAAAAAAAATCTGAACATTATGATCAATCTTTTTTCTTTTATTTTATACACCATTCCCTTCTTTCCAGCAGTCTTTCAGTGTACTAAAAATAGTCTTACCCTAATCCCAAACTGAACTGCCCTCGAATTTTTCTTTATACTCTGCAGTCTTCTCACTGCTGTAATTCTTATCTCTGACTATCATGCCAGAATGTTACAGAGAAGGCGTTTTGTTTATTTGAACTAAGCCAATGACCTTTTCCAGCATTCTCACCATGAGCTGCATATTACATAGAATACCTTCCGTTCATAATGAACAAATAGGATCAAATTCTGGGGCCTTATGGGATAAAACTTCATTTCCCTTCAGGTCGTCAACTTTTTCAGGAGATGTTCTGCTGAACAGATATTGTTGACATGTTCTTAGGGGACACATATCATGACAGAATAGCATTTTGTCACAATTGATCGTGATGTGTGAACTTCAGAAGATTTGGATTCCAAATCTGGACACACTGCCAAGAATTTGGATTCCTCTTTAAAGTATCCAGATGTCTTATGTCTGTGGAGCTGGGCTTTCAGAAATTGTTTATTTGTTGGTTTATATCAGGACAAGAAAGAGCACATTGCCTTCTTGATACTAATTCAAGTCATTTCTAGAGTCTGAGAAACATTCCATACTTTAAGACACCTATTTTTATCTTTTAACATTCTTCACTGGACTTTTGTTGACTGGTTTAAAGCTAGACTTATTTAAAAAAAGAATTTTAAAGCAAATTCAAAATGTCAAATATCATTCCATTAAACATGGGGGTCTGGTGTGGAGAACTGGGGAGGTTGTTAGAAGCTGACTTTTTGTAACCTTGATGTTTCTCCACAGTTGCCAATGAAAAATTAAGCAGGGGTTTTATACCTTTTCTCTTTGTGCTCTTGCATGTATCATGTGCTAGAACTCGAACCTCAGTCATCAGTATGCATATTTCAGCAATGAAAATGGTAGCTGGACACTTGAATTACTGTGGCATGAGTGTATTGCCCTTTCATTCATTTTCACTATTTGTATTTAAAACATAAACAGTATTGAGGATTTGGATTCTTTCAGAAGATCATAAATTCTTTGCTCATGTACCTTAGTTCTTGAAAATATTGACCAACTTTAGATCATAAATAGATGGACCTAATGTTTCCATTTGGAAATTCATGTCCTTTTAAGAGCAGGGGCTCTTTTCTTCACTGCTGTGTCCACAGTGCCTAGAAAAGCACAGGCTGCAGGTTGGTAGCTCCACACACATACATTAAAGGGATGAATGAATGGTTCAAACCATTATTATTAATTGCCTCCCTTTGGAACATACAGATCAGTTCCAGATTATCCTAATCACAGATTTGTTGTTGTTTGTTTGTTCAGGTGACAGGTAGGATTTCCTGTGATTTTGGGTAAATTCTTCACGTAGCATTTCATTACAATGAGAAAAAATCCTGTACTTTAAGTTTAATGGTAGGGGTGAGGTTCTGTCTCTCTCTGATGTGACCACTGGGTGGTACCAGCTATTGGCATTCATCACTTTTCATACTGTGATCTGTTCACACACTCATGATGAGCACCTTTCCAAAACTTAATAGTTTATGATCTTCATAACTCTGGTTGACAGATCCCAAGTCCTAGTCTTCATTTTTAGGCAGGAGACAGCAAGATAGAAAAGTTGTATAAAGCTTAATGAACCCATGATAATCTTCTCATATGCACTTCCAGAAAACAAAGGAACAATGTTGCACAGGCTACTTCAAAGTTTCACATTTTATATCCAGGACTGTATCGGTAATTGTCGAGCTACTCCAGATAATGACTTGAAAACCAGAAACAGAAGCAAAGAATCCTGGAATGCTCTAGCCTCCAATGGAAGGCTCTAACATTGAATTGTTGAGTTGTCCATTTTTCTACAAGTTGATATGCTTGAAAGCATTCAATATCCTAAAACAATAATTCAGAAACTTTTCCTAAATGTATGTTTAGGTAATTGGCAAAGAAACCCATCAGAAAACTGGAAGAGACCTTTAGAGTCACTATCCAATCTTCCTACCTTAGGCACTATTTATACCAATACATGGAGGAGGGAAATAATATAGTAATTATATAAGCAGTGGACTCATTCAGGGGAGAAAAGACAGAGACATTTATGGAGCATCTCACTTAGTGCCACTCTTTTTTCTCTCTCAACAAAACTGTGCAGTTAAGTGCTGCTCTCTTTATCTATCTATCTATATGTATACACACACACACATATCAATCACTTTCCTAGTGAAGATTAAATGAGATAATGCGTGTTAAAGTGTTATTTAAACTGTAATGCATGATGCCAGTATTAGATATTGTCAGAGCCCGTGAATTTATTAGAATGCTCCAGTTCTTACAGATCGAGAGATCTGGTGAGCCAGCAGCCCAGCCCTGTCTGTAATGCCATGAAGCACATCAATAGCATCATCAACAGGGATTTGGCAGGGGAGAGGTCCTTAAGGGCTAATTGGTGAAGAATTTGTCAGCTGTTGGGTGATTTTACCCCCATCTCTCTGAACTAATGAGTAAATAAGCCTTTTACTGCTTTCTTGGATTCCCAGGACTTAGAGTCAAGGTTCCAGGAGACCAGGGCTGAATCTATTAGCCAGGAAGAAAAACAGCTGGTCCCTCCCCTGGATGGGTGTTGTGGTCAGGAAAAATATTTTGAAGATCCTGAATAGGAAGCAGTTTCTAGAGTTTGGAGCTAACTGAAGGCTTTTCCTAAACTCTTGACCCAATAACTAGCAGTATCAGCAGCAGAACATCCCAGCAGTTTATCAAGGAGCAGAGGCAGACAGTACAGTTAAAAGAGAGAGGCCAAGTTGAGTGTCCATGGGTCTTCATGAACAAGTTAGGCTTCTGGTGATTGGAAAAGAATAGGACAGGTTGGGATAAATCAGGGGGATGTTTAGGCAAGAGTTAGTTGGGCTTTTAAGGCCCACAAAGTTGTACTTTTGCCCATTTGTATAAGGTCAGGCATCACAGTAAGGAGTGTATAGGTAGACAAGACTATGATATCATCTATCCGCTCTCTAGAGAAGAAAATGTTGGACTTGAGTGCATGAAAAACTGAGTTTGGGTAGTGATGGAAGTAGATAATACTTTTGTGTTTCACAGAATCTTCCATCCAGCTGAGTAGGAACTGTGCTGGTATTCTGGTATCTAAAGACTTAAAGTAGTATTCTGAACCCTAGTTGCACATTAATAATCCCCAAAGTTCTCCAAACAAAATTCCCATGCCCGCCCCCACTCCAGACCAATTGAATCAGAATCTTGAGGGACTAGAGGTTGGGCTTCCCCATTTTGTTTCTTTGTTTCACAAGTGATTCCAGTGCAGTCAGAACTGAGAACCATTGACATAAAGAATCTAAGATGAAAATTGGCAAGGGGCTGCTGTTCAAATCATTTTTCCTGTAGTTACTCAGCTTTCAATTATCCAAGATGACACCCTGATGTGTGTCAAAGGGCAATTATTAGGAGGGATCTGGCAGGTGGAAATTGATACCATCCAGGTGGGTGTGATAAGGTGATCACCTGATACTAAAGCTTCATGGTCTTGAGCATACTAGGAATGGGGAAGTAGTCCATTAGGAAGTTGACATGATCCGTTCCATGGGGCACAGTCTGTGAGCCTCAGCTCTTTGCATTATACAAATGATCCTTGAGGAAAGGCTTATCCCCACTCCTCAATTACCCCTATCTCTGATACTTGTGTAGCTACCTCCTTTACAAGTGTAGCCAGCTTGCCAATGTCTCTCACTGACAGCTGCAAATGACTACTGAGTTTATGTCGAGCTCATTGATGTGCCTTATGTGGGTGCACAGAAAATACAATTTTTCTGCAGGCTAGCCTGGGGATTCTATTGAAAAGCCAGAGACAAAACTTCTGTAGCTTTGGTGGGCATAAAGACTAGTGTGAAAGGTGGGAACTGGATAGCTCCAAGGGGGGTCAGGAATGCAGAAGACATTAAAAAGTAATTAGGGCAAGGACATTTGTATAAATGGGTTCATGCGTGATTCCAACAATCTTAACTACAGTGCTCTTGCTATCTTTTCATTTGCCTTTACACCCAGTTCAAGATTATGAGTGAGACCAATCAGAGCAGAATTGACCGAAACCTGGGATTTACACAGAACATCAGATCTCCCCAACCTAGCAGGGAGGATACTTAAAAGAATTTAGACCTCTATGGGGTCTAAGAGTAGCTGACTGGTAGATATCTGAGGAAGAAGCTGAAGTAACACTTCAGGGATGTCTATAAGCAGGCAAAATGGGGAGGAAACAGCATCTAGCAAGTATAACAGAGGTCATGGGAATCCAGTCTTGAGCACTAGAATAATGGGAGAGTATGTCAGGCTCTAAGAGAACCCACTGGGGCTTGGGGCAGAGGTATCATCTGCGAGAGGAAGGCAATGAGTTGTGCTTTGGGCATGTGGCCAGGAGGAAGTACAGTAAACAGGACTAAGAGTTAAAGCCTTGTCTTGTGGAATAACCCTGGAGTCTGGCCTCTAGAAACGGGCAATTCACGCTTCACTCAGCTGATCAACTACAGGTCTATGGCTCCCTGAATTCTCCCTGCCCAGGATCAGGATGGTTTCCAGATGCATTTCAGGGCTGGACTTGTAAGTTGGGGTTAAGCAGTTTCAGCTTCTAAGGTTAGAAAGAGAGAGTGGAAGGAAATCAAAAGGTTTGTTACCAATTTTTTTTTTTTTTAAACTCAATCCCACTTTCCAACTTTCCTCTCCAACTATGGTTTTGTGGACATCTAAGAGCATGTTCGGAAGAAGATTAAATAAGCTATTCCACGTCAAGCACAGTTAGGGTCTACAACACTAAGGCCCAAATGACTTTGTGTAAGGGCCAAAGTTATTGATAGCAGAGAAGAGCCAAATACGTTGAACTTTCCTTTATGCTCTAGAGTATACATTATTTTAATGTACTTTAAATAATTGCATATTGGTACATTACTAGAAAGCCATAGTTCTGATAGTGGTGTACTTAATTATTGATAAAATACACTTTGAAAATCGCTATCATCCCCATTTAAACATTTAAGACATGCATTTATTTAAAAATTTGTTTTATTCTTATTTAAGTATTTGCAAAACTTTATTCTTGTTTTCTTGCTTTAAGATAGAAAATCTTAAATCATTGGACAATATTTTGCTGCCATAGGATATCTTCTATTAACAAACACACGGGGGAGGGGGGGAGAGAGAGAGAGAGAGAGAGAGACCCAACAATAAGACAACCCCGAAAAAGAGTTTGGGGAGTGTTGTGTTAACCAACATATTGCTGAGTTGGCAACTAAATAACCGACTACACACCCCTTTCATATCATCAAGTAGTGTGCATTCTTAAAGTGATAATGGAACTAAATTTGGAGAGAACAGGCCCTTAAGTTTCAATTTATTTGTTTCACAATCACAGCCTCAAACTGAAGGGAAAATTATGCTGCAGTTTGATAAATAAAGCACTATACATTCAAACACAAAATGCAAAATGAAAACTTTTAGAACTTCAAATAATCAAGGATCTTAGATTAATTCCATCAGCGGTAGAGAGTTTTTTGTTGTTGTGAATTTGCTGGAGAATTTAGTATGAAAGCACTCTAACTAGTGTCTGATTATATCAGTGTCTCCATTTCCTTTTAGAACACACATCTGTTGTTGTGGGGGGTTTTCAGATTGGAGAGTGTGGTTGTGGTTATTATGGAAATACGGCAAAACCAAATATTTTAAAGCAGATGAGAAGAAATCCACAAACAGTTGGCTCACAAATGCTGTAATGCTTTCCGCACCCAAGCACAAAGCCAGTGGCAGCCGCAGCAGTGTTCCTGGTGGCCTCTGTTTTATCTGTTTCAAACACTGCGCTGCTCTTGTTAGTTAACTGACTGGAGATTGTTTTCTCCCTTTATTCCCTCTCTCTCTTTTTTATTTGTTGTTACTCTGTTTTGCCTGAAAGCTGCAGTATCTCACTGTTCATTATTCCTGGTTCAGTCAAATCCTGACCGAAATTAACTCATTATGTTCTGGAAGTATTCCCTGGCCGTATTTCTTTGCAAGATGCACAAAATGGACTTTTCTGGAGCTCTTTTATGAAGTTCCCAGATACTATATGGAAAACTCTTTTAATTTACTCAATTCTGATTTTATTGGGCTGTGTCTCTTAAATATTTACATGCTCTTATTAGGAATTTGTCTAGTTATCGACCAGAAATTGTTCTGAAAGCCTAAAGTTCCATCAAATGTTAATCCTATCCCTCTCTCCTATAGACATAAGACTGCAGAAACTGTTTTGACTTTAGATTCCATTTTCTGTCTGTTTTGTTTTGCAACTTTTTGAAAGGAGCCTTCTGAGACGCAAAACTGAAGCTGTAAGACAGAAAGAAAGAAAATAAAGTCAGCAGTCAATAAGACTGGGGAAATAGGTTCTCAGATCAGCATCAAATTCCAGAGTTTTCAACTTGAATTAAGTGCAGCCATCAGAAAAACCATAGAACTGGGAAAGTTGCTGTTATAAATTAATGACTATTTGCCATGTACATTAGAGTGGTTGTTTGTACCAGATTTTATTGTGATGTTTTATTCTTATTCAGTGCAACAGTAATTGGGTCTTAAACATGATGAAGTATCTTAAAGGCTGCGTGGGTAGCAGAGCTATCTACAAGCAGGTTTTTAACTCTAGTTAAAGAAGGTTAATCAAAGCTAATGAATCTGTTTTATCTATTGCCATGAGTTTATAAAAAAAAATTGTGTCATGAGGTGACTGAACTAAAATCTGGATTGTTCAGCTGTGAATGCAAAAACATTTTTCACATAATAATTTTGCAGGCATCTTTGATGGCTCTGGGGTATGTGTATGGGTGGTATCTGCTAGCTCCATAATTTTCTTATCTTTCTGCAACTCACTCTTCTGCCATTAAGAAAAAAAAATATCAGCCTTATGAAAATCCAGGGCAGGAAATACAATCCCACACTATAGCTTTCAGTGGAAGAATATCAAGAGACTGTTGCATTCAGAAGTTCAGAATGGCTCTGCTCTTTATGAAAGAATATGAGGTGCCCCCTAATAAGGCTAATTCATTAGAACAAGTATTTGTTACTAAAACACACCACGCAGGACCACAGGCATCCGAGCCAGACAGTGCGGCAATTAAAGTTGCCACCTTCAAAATGCAGGCTGCTCACCAACTCTCTCGCGCCCAGAGAGACCATTTCCCTATCAGAAATGTGATTAAAGAATGCGCGTTCATAATTTGTCAGGCAGGAGAGGACCCATAAGTCTCTGGTCATGACACCGTTTCTGCTCGCTTTAAATAAGAATCATAATCGTAATAAAACCCCACTTAATCAGCCTGTGTATGTGTGTCCTTTCTCCAGGCGCAGGAGCAAAGCCGTTTGCTCCGGAAATGCACCTCGGAGACTTGAAAACGTTGCCATGTCATATTTGGAAAAACTCACAGCCAGGGATCATCTTCCAAATACCTAAATTCACAGTGGTGGAGAGTTTTTAATCTTAATCTTGGCGTTGAAAGCGCACACACACACATACACAGACACTGCCTGCGGCGACACCTTTCTCCCCTTTTGGTGCTCAGCCGTGTTTTGGAATGAGGTTCATAGCGAAGCAGGACTGCCACCGAGGCAGAGAGAAGGGGTGGAGAGCATTATCGCTTTCCCTCCTGCTCTCTTTTTTAAAACTACATAATATTTGTACTTTGGGGGAAGGGTGTGAAAAAGGGATCCAGTACCCAAGCACTGCAGACCCCAAAATGAGAGACAAGAGAAGGGAAAAAAAAAAAAAAAAGCCCAAAGACTAGCCTAGCTTTGGTCTGAGCCAGGCCTGCCTCGCAGGTTTCAAAAGCATATTTTTCAGTTTCACAAGCCACAACCCCCTTGATGAAAACTAGTTGCGAAATTCAGTGCCTGTTAGGCCTCAGCTAATTAGAAAAAATGGGCTTTTTTTTTTTCCTCTTTTTTTCTTTTCCTTTCTTTAGCACCTTTTCTTTCAAGCATTTAGTCTCAGGAGGGGGACCCAGGCTCTTGGCTGGGCTGTTTTGAAAACACGCCTTTGAATGCCTCCCCCTAATTCACGCCTTTTGTTTTTCGGCTTTTGTGTTTGCCAGTTTGACCATATAACGTTATACATCTGGTGTATAGCTTGTTGGGGGCTTTTTTCTCCCAGGGATCCTATGCATTCCCTGTAGGACCCTCCTGGGCTTCAATTTGAGTGATCGTGTAACATAAAGGGGGTAAAGGAGAGCCTAGGAGGTTGGGGGGGGGAGGGGGCGAGGGGACCGGGAAGGGGAGGGGGCCTGGGCAGAGACGGGCGGAGAAATGAGTGAAACATTAAAAAAAAAAAAAAAAAAGTTGAAAAGAATTCTTTTGCTCTCTTCTTTTCTTCTCACTGTTGCGACTGGACACTGAGTCAGCCGGCGACAAGGCCTCGGTGGGAAAATGACGGGGCCACAGAATAGATAACTCATTGGAATTCTGGCAACATATTCGTAAATAAAACAAAAGTGGGGAGGCGGGCTGGGGGAGGGCGTGTGTTCACGGGGAGACGCCGAGCGGTGCGGGGGACTGGGGTGGGGGGGGCACAGCTCCAGGGCTGGCCCTCCCTGACTTGCCTCTTACAGGGGAAATCTAAGATGGTCAAAAGAAAGGAATTTGGACTGTTTTGTCCAGGCTTGTTTAGCAGAGCTTTTGCAGCTGGAGATGTTTATTATTGCAGCTAGGAGGATGCTCTTGCAAATACGCTTGCCAGGCGGGAGAAAGCTGAAAATATCCATCTTGTGTCTTCAAAGCCTTCAAGTTCTCTGCTTCAGAAAGGGTTTTCTGTTAAAGGATGAACATCCCTGTGCACTGCTATTTGTTCCCAGTTCCTCAAGGAGAAGGATCACCCAGGGTTTAGTTTGGATTCATGGTTCCCTGCCCCTACCTCCCATACCCACCTTTGGATAGATCTGGGAATTATAGTGCTTATGGAAGTTTCCTAATATTAAAAGCTCTTAGTCTTCTAGCTCATTTTGCTCTTAGACATATGAATGGGTAATCTTCTGGACAAGCTCTCATCTCAATTTCCCCATCTGCAAAATGGACATACCATAACACTAGAGACTGATTCTTAGTTTTGACATACCTCGAATTCTTCTTACACTGGGCTTATTGATATTATACATATGTGGCTGTGACTTTGCACATCATCTTACTGCTCTAAAATCTAAATCTGCAGCTTGATGCTGGTGTGATAAAACCAAGAATAAACAGGAAGACAGTTCATTTGTGGCTGGTGCTTAAAGCTAATTCCAACAGCCTTCAATTTTTCCTTCACTGCTGAACAATTTCAAAAGCAATACTAGGCAGGAAAGCAAAACAAACTCATTTCGGTGCAAAGCATATGAGTTATTTGTGTTTCCTTGAATTCAAGGAGGGGGTGGGTGGGTAGGGAATTTGTTTTAAATATAGAAATGTGGAAAATACAACAAACTGCAGAATATCTTGGAAGGTTCAGCAGCTCACAGAGTTTATTACAGATGTGATGTAACTTGCGGAGAGAGTTTTCAAAAATAGCTAAGCAGTACACTGTGAGAAATCTTACTAAAAAACATTGCTTTTTTTTCTCATATATATGGAATTAGAGTTATCAGCTGACTAACCCTTTGATAAGAATTTCTTCACTAGGTGGAGATCTGTATCCCTTATTTGTCCTCAGTCAACCCAGTCACCTGACCAATAATGCTGTCCCAAGGGTTAACAGAATTAAATTAGCAAATGTTTGGAAGGAAGTGGTAAATTGTTTTTGTTTTGCTTAATTTTTTAAGTAAGACACCTTCCTGTTCTATCAGACACATAATAATACAATAGGTTAATTTTCAAGAATCTGTTTTTTCCTAAACATTAGTCAAGTCAGAAGAAAATGCCTGCTATTCAAAATTGGGGTGCACCCCAATCTCCTAGGAAAGGTAACAGCGAAGAAAGGACTTTATTTACTCTGAAAGTTGTTGCCTGTTTTAGTTTTAAACAGAACATGGAGAAGTAAGGCCATCCTCGATTGAAATAAAAACAAAAACAGAAAACTAAAAAAGAAGGACTTTAGTTAAAATTCCTAAATAAAGAGCTTAGCTTTAAAATGTAAAACTGCCCCGGGAAGAATGGCTCCACGTGTGAGGAAAGATCTGTATTCTATTGAAGCCATTCACCCGCAACACTCAAAGAATCCAAAAGGAATGAACTGCCCGTATTTATATTGCAACTTCTATATTTATTATATTTGCATATATGCTTAACAGTTTGCTATCATTTTCTAAAAGATTTCCTAGTCAAATATAGACTCCCAAACCACCCACCTGCTCACACAAGTCTGGGTCCAAAAAAAAACGTTCTTTATGTTTCCATGAAAACTGGCTTTATTTCTAATTTTGATGGGGGCTAGAATAAGAGGCAAACTTGGTGGCAGGTAGCCACAGCAGCAGTAGCAGCAAAGTTAAAGGAAAAAAAAAAAAAAATTACAGTTCCTCACTTAAGAAAATAACATTCTGTTGATTGACCAACACCCTTTAAATTTTAGGTATTAACAACTCTTACAGAAACAGGAACTGCCAATAACAAACTTGATTTCTAACGTCCTCAAGGTAATAATAATCCAACTAATTTGACTACATCCCAGCTGGTCCTCTACAGCCGTTTCTATTTGGTTTTTGCAGCAGGAAAGTCTTATCTTTCTCTGGAAAAAAAAAGGGAGGGGGGAGTGAAGTTAAGAAGGAGTGTGGAGAGAAAACACATGGAAATTTAATGTGAAAGTTTCTTGTTGCAATAAAGCTGTTAGGTTTGGCATGAAGAGTGCTATCAGATGGTTCCTTTGACTTTACTTGAGCCTTTCAGTAAGTAAGACAAGCCTGAAGGATTAGGTTGTCAACTTCAGCCTGTCATCTTTGGGGGGTGGGGGGGCAGTTTACTTTTTTTCTTTTTCTTTTCTTTTCTTTTCTTTCCTTTTCTTTTCTTTTCTTCCTTCCTTTCTTCCTTTTTTTTCCTTCTTGGGGGGGGGGGGGAGGTCAGGGGTTGCATCTTCCTTCACAAGTTTTGGAGACTGCAAGACCACAGCTCCATTTGTTAATAGAAGACAACCTCAGACTCACATTGATCACAAATGTCCTGCTTTTAAAGACAAGTGAGCCAGCCAAGCTGTAAGGCTAATCACCCTGTGCAAGTATGAATTTATCTAAAGAGGATTTCATGTGGAACCCCTGGAGCCAGCCACCAAACGGATGGCTGCACACTTTAAGAAAGTTAGTGGGCCTTCTCCCAATCAACTGTCAGGCCACAGAAAAGGTCGGGAACGCACTGACTTAAGCAAACAATATTTAGCCATCTAAGGGTACTATAAGGCCCAAGATTTTGCTTTGTTGGAGCTGACAGGAAATATTGATACATATCAAGTGACACTCCTGATGCCAAAAGGAAGATGTGACCCCTTTCAACACTATCTCTATTTACAAAACTGTCTTGTGTTTTGAAAACAAGGTGGGGGCAGGGAAAATGCCAAACTAAACACTTCCCTTGGGACTTTTCAAGCTTTTCTGGGACCTTAAGTTGGTGAAAATAGGAATTGAGCTGATTTCTCCTCTTTTTAAAGAACATGTTTTGGAAATTGAATTTGTAAGCTCTCTGAACATTCAGCTGACAGGTGGACCCTACGCATAATCCCGGAACAATTCCTTAAGTTTTATTGACTTAGATGACCCACCAGGGATTGTGTTTTGGTGCATTTCATATTTTTAAAAAATGTTTTAAAGTATTTTAGAAATATCTGGCTATCAAGTCTAAAAAAGCAAATGCTCTGAACAAGCCCTGTGAGTTGAAGCCCTGTTTTTGTGAGAAATAATGTCCATCACCCTAATGACTCATCAACTTTAACCACAGTGGAAAAAAGATATCATAATATCCTGTCTTGGGAAAATTTGATTGGGAACACTGAGCTGTTACCATAGAATAAAGGTTGTGTTGGAAATCTTAGTTTAAAAGGAAAAGCACAAAACAAAACATCAAAACCCTTATTTCATCAGAATAGTCTAAATGTTCTCTATTGTGTGTAATGTTGTGCCTGCAGTGCTATCCTTGAAGATGCTGGAGGTGGCAGTGTTAAAGAAATACCCGTTGGTATTAAACAGCGTTTCTAGAATCCTGATTGCAGTACTAGAGAGGAAAGTGAAATTTGTAACAGCACAATAAACAAGGGGAACTTCAGATAAAGAACCTGCTTGCTCTATGAAGAAGATCGCTTCCAGTTAAACAAAGAAATTTAGGGTTGTCTGCTTTTCATGAAAATTGCATACATATGGCCTTTGAAATTTGTCACTGAAGATGGTTTTGCTCTAAGGTAGAATTCACTGCTTTATAGCTTTTCAGCTGCAAGTCTCTGGATTTTTTTTTTTTTTTCTCTCTGTTCCTTCTCTCTTTTGGCCTGCAGCCCAATATGAATGTATGATCACTAGCACAATAGTTAAACATCTGAGTCTTTTTGAAGTGCCTTCAATGTTACAATGATGTGATGGTTGATTGCCTAGCCGTCAGTTTAGAAAAGAGCTTCATTCTGCCCTCTAGTGGTAGAGATTAAAGTTTAATGACTGTTTCCTAATAATACATAGTGCCTTTTTTACTTTCTCTTTCCTATATTTTAAAGATACAGTGTAGTGTGGTAATTACTAATGAATTTCTTCATCTCCAGTAAAATGTATATTTTACACAGAAAAGCTTCCAGACTGCATAGCTTGATTTACAAGTCCCAACATCATTTCACATGTGTTTTATGCACTTTAGTGTATATATACACACACACACACACACACACACACATATATATACATATATACAGTATATACTATCACTATAAATGGACATTATTTCCAATACACCTCTCTTCTTGGAAAAATTCTGGGAAGCTATTAACCAAAGAGTGCATGATGTAGCCAAAATTATGAAAAAATATATATAAATGCATATATATAAATGCATACATATATGTCTATATATGCACCGCACACACATTTTAAAAAAGCACAGAATATTGTCAGACATTATGGAACTTCACATTTCTTCTCAGATGATTATTTTTGTGCAAGAGGCAATTAAAACAATTAGAACTAATTATAGCAGTGCTTACTCCACAGGTCACATTCCCTTTGTGTTCAAGTTCATAAAGAAAGCCACGTACACCCAATGTAAATAAAAAGTTTGTGTTGTCGACAAGATCTTGATGTGGGAAATGTTTATCACGTACAGCTTTTTCTCCGCTAACAACAAAGTGGAAGGGGTTTGTTTTGGAGTTTATCCTGTCCTGTTTTGGCTTGTTTGTTCTTCACCTTTAATGCAGAATCCCTATCCTCCACTCAGGCAAGGCATATGAAGGCACATGAAATCAGGGACCCATTTGCACAGATAGCAGCCCATGTGTGTGCTCAGATCACGTACAAGTGAAAGCTCATGTTAGAGGAAGATGAGGAGGACTGGGCAGAAGGAGGAGGGGTCCACGGAGAGTGGAAGGGACAGCTGGACCATGTGTAATGTGTCAGCTTGCTTCTGTGCCACTATTGTGCTGCTGATGTTGGAATGCAGGGAAGGCGCTACTTTATTGAATAAGGAGCCACGTTAATTCCAGTTGTCAACATGTGATCACTCCTTTGGACAAAGGGAGAGGTTTTCTCCATGCCCATATTTGATTTCTAGTCACAGCTACACATTTTCCGGAGCCCTTTTTGCTACCAGTCTGCATCTGGGTAGCCTTTGAATAGCCTTGTTTTTTTCATCCTGTTTCTGCAGGTTTAGAACCTGATGTACAGGCTTGTTGACTGGCATTCAAATGGCACGAAGGTGGGATTCATTCAAGAAGACTTATGGTGATAACCAATAATAAATAGTACTTTTAAAGGAGAATATTTACTATTTGCTTTAGTTTCATTTATTTTGTATAAAAGGCAAACACTTTACTCAACAAGAATAGTCAGAAACAACATGAATATACTAAATGGTTATTCTTATTGTGAAGGGTACCAACTGGGTTGTAGCCGTATCAATTTAATTCCTTTCTTTAAAGAACTGCTCCAAGGAACCACATGACCCCTGAGGGCCAGGAAAGCACTCACTTCTTATCTTGCTGTCTTGCTGTCTAGCTCCCCACCCTCTCCGTGTGGTTTGAGAGATGCTGCTGACATTTCTGAGATTTCGAGCGTGGTTCTGGGAAGCCCTCTACAAACTGGAAGGGGAGACAAAGAGGAGGAGGTGGAGGAGAGGAGGAGAAAAGCATATTCTGAGCAAAACCAACACCAAAGCAGCTTGAGTCTCACGGGAGTTTAATTAGAGAAAGAAAATTTCATCCCTATTCACACAGGCAAAAATTATTCCTATATAGGAGATCTCTAATGCTATTTTTTTTTTCTTTATAATAGGAATCATAGAACATTGTGCTAGGATTACAGCCTTTCTCCTCATTGCAGAATTTCATATCTGAGAATAACTAAAAAGGGTGCGACCTTGAGATGGCAATACTCCCATGTAGTTATCAGTGATGTGTTTGATCCTGGAACTCCATTTGTGGGGTGTGGCAAATGGGACTTTGACAACATTTGTTTT